>NW_027327592.1:0-5128848 GCF_047675955.1 Chlorocebus sabaeus
CAGTTTTGAACGGAAGATATTTCCTTTTTCACCATAGCCCTCTATGGGCTTCCAAATATCCCTTTGCCAATTCCGCAAGAACAGCCTTAGCGAAAGGGTTCTTGAAGGGAAAGATGTAACTCTGTGAGATGAATTCACAGAACACAGAGCAGTTTCTCAGAAAGCTTCCTTCCAGTATTGAACGGAAGATATTTACTTTTTCACCATAGCCGTCTATGGGCTTCCAAATATCCCTTTGCCAATTCCACAAGAACAGCCTTAGGGAAAGGCTTCTTGAAGTGAAAGATGTAACTCTGTGAGATGAATTAACAGAACACAGAGAAGTTTCTCAGAAAGCTTCTTTCCAGTTTTGAACGGAAGATATTTCCTTTTTCACCATAGCCCTCTATGGGCTTCCAAATATCCCTTTGCCAATTCCACAAGAACAGACTTAGCGAAAGGCTTCTTGGAGGGAACGATGTAACTCTGTGAGATGAATTAACAGAACACAGAGCAGTTTCTCAGAAAGCTTCTTTCCAGTTTTGAACGGAAGATATTTCCTTTTTCACCATAGCCCTCTATGGGCTTCCAAATATCCCTTTGCCAATTCCACAAGAACAGCCTTAGCGAAAGGCTTCTTGAAGGGAAAGATGTAACACTGTGAGATAAATTCACAGAACACAGAGCAGTTTCTCAGAAAGCTTCTTTCCAGTTTGAACGGAAGATATTTCCTTTTTCACCATAGGCCTCTATGGGCTTCCAAATATCCCTTTGCCAATTCCACAAGAACAGCCTTAGCGAAAGGCTTCTTTAAGGGAAAGATGTAACTCTGTGAGATGAATTCACAGAACACAGAGCAGTTTCTCAGAAAGCTTCTTTCCAGTTTTGAAGGGAAGATATTTCCTTTTTCACCATAGGCCTCTATGGGCTTCCAAATATCCCTTTGCCAATTCCACAAGAACAGCCTTAGCGAAAGGCTTCTTGAAGGGAAAGCTGTAACCCTGTGAGATGAATTAACAGAACACAGAGCAGTTTCTCAGAAAGCTTCTTTCCAGTTTTGAACGGAAGATATTTCCTTTTTCACCATAGCCCTCTATGGGCTTCCAAATATCCCTTTGCCAATTCCACAAGAACAGACTTAGCGAAAGGCTTCTTGAAGGGAAAGATGTAACTCTGTGAGATGAATTCACAGAACACAGAGCAGTTTCTCAGAAAGCTTCTTTCCAGTTTTGAACGGAAGATATTTCCTTTTTCACCATAGCCCTCTATGGGCTTCCAAATATCCCTTTGCCAATTCCACAAGAACAGCCTTAGCCAACGGCTTCTTGAAGGGAAAGATGTAACTCTGTGAGATGAATTTACAGAACACAGAGCAGTTTCTCAGAAAGCTTCTTTCCAGTTTTGAACGGAAGATATTTCCTTTTTCACCATAGCCCTCTATGGGCTTCCAAATATCCCTTTGCCAATTCCGCAAGAACAGCCTTAGCGAAAGGGTTCTTGAAGGGAAAGATGTAACTCTGTGAGATGAATTCACAGAACACAGAGCAGTTTCTCAGAAAGCTTCCTTCCAGTATTGAACGGAAGATATTTACTTTTTCACCATAGCCGTCTATGGGCTTCCAAATATCCCTTTGCCAATTCCACAAGAACAGCCTTAGGGAAAGGCTTCTTGAAGTGAAAGATGTAACTCTGTGAGATGAATTAACAGAACACAGAGAAGTTTCTCAGAAAGCTTCTTTCCAGTTTTGAACGGAAGATATTTCCTTTTTCACCATAGCCCTCTATGGGCTTCCAAATATCCCTTTGCCAATTCCACAAGAACAGACTTAGCGAAAGGCTTCTTGGAGGGAACGATGTAACTCTGTGAGATGAATTAACAGAACACAGAGCAGTTTCTCAGAAAGCTTCTTTCCAGTTTTGAACGGAAGATATTTCCTTTTTCACCATAGCCCTCTATGGGCTTCCAAATATCCCTTTGCCAATTCCACAAGAACAGCCTTAGCGAAAGGCTTCTTGAAGGGAAAGATGTAACACTGTGAGATAAATTCACAGAACACAGAGCAGTTTCTCAGAAAGCTTCTTTCCAGTTTTGAACGGAAGATATTTCCTTTTTCACCATAGGCCTCTATGGGCTTCCAAATATCCCTTTGCCAATTCCACAAGAACAGCCTTAGCGAAAGGCTTCTTTAAGGGAAAGATGTAACTCTGTGAGATGAATTAACAGAACACAGAGCAGTTTCTCAGAAAGCTTCTTTCCAGTTTTGAAGGGAAGATATTTCCTTTTTCACCATAGGCCTCTATGGGCTTCCAAATATCCCTTTGCCAATTCCACAAGAACAGCCTTAGCGAAAGGCTTCTTGAAGGGAAAGATGTAACCCTGTGAGATGAATTAACAGAACACAGAGCAGTTTCTCAGAAAGCTTCTTTCCAGTTTTGAACGGAAGATATTTCCTTTTTCACCATAGGCCTCTATGGGCTTCCAAATATCCCTTTGCCAATTCCACAAGAACAGCCTTAGCGAAAGGCTTCTTGAAGGGAAAGATGTAACTCTGTGAGATGAATTCACAGAACACAAAGCAGTTTCTCAGAAAGCTTCTTTCCAGTTTTGAACGGAAGATATTTCCTTTTTCACCATAGCCGTCTATGGGCTTCCAAATATCCCTTTGCCAATTCCACAAGAACAGCCTTAGCGAAAGGCTTCTTGAAGGGAAAGATGTAACTCTGTGAGATGAATTAACAGAACACAGAGCAGTTTCTCAGAAAGCTTCTTTCCAGTTTTGAACAGAAGATATTTCTTTTTTCACCATAGCCCTCTATGGGCTTCCAAATATCCCTTTGCCAATTCCACAAGAACAGCCTTAGCGAAAGGCTTCTTGAAGGGAAAGATGTAACTCTGTGAGATGTATTCACAGAACACAGAGCAGTTTCTCAGAAAGCTTCTTTCCAGTTTTGAACGGAAGATATTTCCTTTTTCACCATAGCCCTCTATGGGCTTCCAAATATCCCTTTGCCAATTCCACAAGAACAGCCTTAGCGAAAGGCTTCTTGAAGGGAAAGATGTAACTCTGTGAGATGAATTCACAGAACACAGAGCAGTTTCTCAGAAAGCTTCTTTCCAGTTTTGAACGGAAGATATTTCCTTTTTCACCATAGCCCTCTATGGGCTTCCAAATATCCCTTTGCCAATTCCACAAGAACAGCCTTAGCCAACGGCTTCTTGAAGGGAAAGATGTAACTCTGTGAGATGAATTTACAGAACACAGAGCAGTTTCTCAGAAAGCTTCTTTCCAGTTTTGAACGGAAGATATTTCCTTTTTCACCATAGCCCTCTATGGGCTTCCAAATATCCCTTTGCAAATTCCACAAGAACAGCCTTAGCGAAAGGCTTCTTGAAGGGAAAGATGTAACTCTGTGAGATGAATTCACAGAACACAGAGCAGTTTCTCAGAAAGCTTCTTTCCAGTTTTGAACGGAAGATATTTCCTTTTTCACCATAGGCCTCTATGGGCTTCCAAATATCCCTTTGCCAATTCACAAGAACAGCCTTAGCGAAAGGCTACTTGAGGGGAAAGATGTAACTCTATGAGATGAATTAACAGAACACAGAGCAGTTTCTCAGAAAGCTTCTTTCCAGTTTTGAACGGAAGATATTTCCTTTTTCACCATAGCCCTCTATGGGCTTCCAAATATCCCTTTGCCAATTCCACAAGAACAGCCTTAGCGAAAGGCTTCTTGAAGGGAAAGATGTAACTCTGTGAGATGAATTCACAGAACACAGAGCAGTTTCTCAGAAAGCTTCTTTCCAGTTTTGAACGGAAGATATTTCCTTTTTCACCATAGGCCTCTAAGGGCTTCCAAATATCCCTTTGCCAATTCCACAAGAACAGCCTTAGCGAAAGGCTTCTTGAGGGGAAAGATGTAACTCTGTGAGATGAATTCACAGAACACAGAGCAGTTTCTCAGAAAGCTTCTTTCCAGTTTTGAACGGAAGATATTTCCTTTTTCACCATAGCCCTCTATGGGCTTCCAAATATCCCTTTGACAATTCCACAAAAACAGCCTTAGCGAAAGGCTTCTTGAAGAGAAAGATGTAACTCTGTGAGATGAATTCACAGAACACAGAGCAGTTTCTCAGAAAGCTTCTTTCCAGTTTTGAACGGAAGATATTTCCTTTTTCACCATAGGCCTCTATGGGCTTCCAAATATCCCTTTGCCAATTCCGCAAGAACAAACTTAGCGAAAGGCTTCAAGAAGGGAAAGATGTAACTCTGTGAGATGAATTAAGAGAACACAGAGCAGTTTCTCAGAAAGCTTCTTTCCAGTTTTGAACGGAAGATATTTCCTTTTTCACCATAGCCCTCTATGGGCTTCCAAATATCCCTTTGCCAATTCCACAAGAAGAGCCTTAGCGAAAGGCTTCTTGAAGGGAAAGATGTAACTCTGTGAGATGAATTAGCAGAACACAGAGCAGTTTCTCAGAAAGATTCTTTCCAATTTTGAAAGGAAGATATTTCCTTTTTCACCATAGCCCTCTATGGGCTTCCAAATATCCCTTTGCCAATTCCACAAGAACAGCCTTAGCGAAAGGCTTCTTGAAGGGAAAGATGTAACTCTGTGAGATGAATTCACAGAACACAGAGCAGTTTCTCAGAAAGCTTCTTTCCAGTTTTGAACGGAAGATATTTCCTTTTTCACCATAGCCCTCTATGGGCTTCCAAATATCCCTTTGCCAATTCCACAAGAACAGACTTAGCGAAAGGCTTCTTGAAGGGAAAGATGTAACTCTGTGAGATGAATTCACAGAACACAGAGCAGTTTCTCAGAAAGCTTCTTTCCAGTTTTGAACGGAAGATATTTCCTTTTTCACCATAGCCCTCTATGGGCTTCCAAATATCCCTTTGCAAATTCCACAAGAACAGCCTTAGCGAACGGCTTCTTGAAGGGAAGGATGTAACTCTGTGAGATGAATTTACAGAACACAGAGCAGTTTCTCAGAAAGCTTCTTTCCAGTTTTGAACGGAAGATATTTTCTTTTTCACCATAGCCCTCTATGGGCTTCCAAATATCCCTTTGCCAATTCCGCAAGAACAGCCTTAGCGAAAGGGTTCTTGAAGGGAAAGATGTAACTCTGTGAGATGAATTCACAGAACACAGAGCAGTTTCTCAGAAAGCTTCTTTCCAGTTTTGAACGGAAGATATTTCCTTTTTCACCATAGCCCTCTATGGCCTTCCAAATATCCCTTTGCCAATTCCACAAGAACAGCCTTAGCGAAAGGCTTCTTGAAGGGAAAGATGTAACTCTGTGAGATAAATTAACAGAACACAGAGCAGTTTCTCAGAAAGCTTCTTTCCAGTTTTGAACGGAAGATATTTCCTTTTTCACCATAGGCCTCTAAGGGCTTCCAAATATCCCTTTGCCAATTCCACAAGAACAGCCTTAGCGAAAGGCTTCTTGAAGGGAAAGATGTAACTCTGTGAGATGAATTCACAGAACACAGAGCAGTTTCTCAGAAAGCTTCTTTCCAGTTTTGAACGGAAGATATTTCCTTTTTCACCATAGCCCTCTATGGACTTCCAAATATCCCTTTGCCAATTCCACAAGAACAGCCTTAGCGAAAGGCTTCTTGAAGGGAAAGATGTAACTCTGTGAGATGAATTCACAGAACACAGAGCAGTTTCTCAGAAAGCTTCTTTCCAGTTTTGAACGGAAGATATTTCCTTTTTCACCATAGGCCTCTATGGGCTTCCAAATATCCCTTTGCCAATTCCACAAGAACAGCCTTAGCGAAAGGCTTCTTGAAGGGAAAGATGTAACTCTGTGAGATGAATTCACAGAACACAGAGCAGTTTCTCAGAAAGCTTCTTTCCAGTTTTGAACGGAAGATATTTCCTTTTTCACCATAGGCCTCTATGGGCATACAAATATCCCTTTGCCAATTCCACAAGAACAGCCTTAGCGAAAGGCTTCTTGAAGGGAAAGATGTAACTCTGTGAGATGAATTCACAGAACACAGAGCAGTTTCTCAGAAAGCTTCTTTCCAGTTTTGAACGGAAGATATTTCCTTTTTCACCATAGCCCTCTATGGGCTTCCAAATATCCCTTTGCCAATTCCACAAGAACAGCCTTAGCGAAAGGCTTCTTGAAGGGAAAGATGTAACTCTGTGAGATGAATAAACAGAACACAGAGCAGTTTCTCAGAAAGCTTCTTTCCAGTTTTGAACGGAAGATATTTCCTTTTTCGCCATAGCCGTCTATGCGCTTCCAAATATCCCTTTGCCAATTCCACAAGAACAGCCTTAGCGAAAGGCTTCTTGAAGGGAAAGATGTAACTCTGTGAGATGAATTCACAGAACACAGAGCAGTTTCTCAGAAAGCTTCTTTCCAGTTTTGAACGGAAGATATTTCCTTTTTCACCATAGGCCTCTATGGGCTTCCAAATATCCCTTTGCCAATTCCACAAGAACAGACTTAGCGAAAGGCTTCTTGGAGGGAACGATGTAACTCTGTGAGATGAATTAACAGAACACAGAGCAGTTTCTCAGAAAGCTTCTTTCCAGTTTTGAACGGAAGATATTTCCTTTTTCACCATAGCCCTCTATGGGCTTCCAAATATCCCTTTGCCAATTCCACAAGAACAGCCTTAGCGAAAGGCTTCTTGAAGGGAAAGATGTAACACTGTGAGATAAATTCACAGAACACAGAGCAGTTTCTCAGAAAGCTTCTTTCCAGTTTTGAACGGAAGATATTTCCTTTTTCACCATAGGCCTCTATGGGCTTCCAAATATCCCTTTGCCAATTCCACAAGAACAGCCTTAGCGAAAGGCTTCTTTAAGGGAAAGATGTAACTCTGTGAGATGAATTAACAGAACACAGAGCAGTTTCTCAGAAAGCTTCTTTCCAGTTTTGAAGGGAAGATATTTCCTTTTTCACCATAGGCCTCTATGGGCTTCCAAATATCCCTTTGCCAATTCCACAAGAACAGCCTTAGCGAAAGGCTTCTTGAAGGGAAAGATGTAACCCTGTGAGATGAATTCACAGAACACAGAGCAGTTTCTCAGAAAGCTTCTTTCCAGTTCTGAACGGAAGATATTTCCTTTTTCACCATAGGCCTCTATGGGCTTCCAAATATCCCTTTGCCAATTCCACAAGAACAGCCTTAGCGAAAGGCTTCTTGAAGGGAAAGATGTAACTCTGTGAGATGAATTAACAGAACACAGAGCAGTTTCTCAGAAAGCTTCTTTCCAGTTTTGAACGGAAGATATTTCCTTTTTCACCATAGGCCTCTATGGGCTTCCAAATATAACTTTGCCAATTCCACAAGAACAGCCTTAGCGAAAGGCTTCTTGAAGGGAAAGATGTAACTCTGTGAGATGAATTCACAGAACACAGAGCAGTTTCTCAGAAAGCTTCTTTCCAGTTTTGAAGGGAAGATATTTCCTTTTTCACCATAGGCCTCTATGGGCTTCCAAATATCCCTTTGCCAATTCCACAAGAACAGCCTTAGCGAAAGGCTTCTTGAAGGGAAAGCTGTAACCCTGTGAGATGAATTAACAGAACACAGAGCAGTTTCTCAGAAAGCTTCTTTCCAGTTTTGAACGGAAGATATTTCCTTTTTCACCATAGCCCTCTATGGGCTTCCAAATATCCCTTTGCCAATTCCACAAGAACAGACTTAGCGAAAGGCTTCTTGAAGGGAAAGATGTAACTCTGTGAGATGAATTCACAGAACACAGAGCAGTTTCTCAGAAAGCTTCTTTCCAGTTTTGAACGGAAGATATTTCCTTTTTCACCATAGCCCTCTATGGGCTTCCAAATATCCCTTTGCCAATTCCACAAGAACAGCCTTAGCCAACGGCTTCTTGAAGGGAAAGATGTAACTCTGTGAGATGAATTTACAGAACACAGAGCAGTTTCTCAGAAAGCTTCTTTCCAGTTTTGAACGGAAGATATTTCCTTTTTCACCATAGCCCTCTATGGGCTTCCAAATATCCCTTTGCCAATTCCGCAAGAACAGCCTTAGCGAAAGGGTTCTTGAAGGGAAAGATGTAACTCTGTGAGATGAATTCACAGAACACAGAGCAGTTTCTCAGAAAGCTTCCTTCCAGTATTGAACGGAAGATATTTACTTTTTCACCATAGCCGTCTATGGGCTTCCAAATATCCCTTTGCCAATTCCACAAGAACAGCCTTAGGGAAAGGCTTCTTGAAGTGAAAGATGTAACTCTGTGAGATGAATTAACAGAACACAGAGAAGTTTCTCAGAAAGCTTCTTTCCAGTTTTGAACGGAAGATATTTCCTTTTTCACCATAGCCCTCTATGGGCTTCCAAATATCCCTTTGCCAATTCCACAAGAACAGACTTAGCGAAAGGCTTCTTGGAGGGAACGATGTAACTCTGTGAGATGAATTAACAGAACACAGAGCAGTTTCTCAGAAAGCTTCTTTCCAGTTTTGAACGGAAGATATTTCCTTTTTCACCATAGCCCTCTATGGGCTTCCAAATATCCCTTTGCCAATTCCACAAGAACAGCCTTAGCGAAAGGCTTCTTGAAGGGAAAGATGTAACACTGTGAGATAAATTCACAGAACACAGAGCAGTTTCTCAGAAAGCTTCTTTCCAGTTTTGAACGGAAGATATTTCCTTTTTCACCATAGGCCTCTATGGGCTTCCAAATATCCCTTTGCCAATTCCACAAGAACAGCCTTAGCGAAAGGCTTCTTTAAGGGAAAGATGTAACTCTGTGAGATGAATTAACAGAACACAGAGCAGTTTCTCAGAAAGCTTCTTTCCAGTTTTGAAGGGAAGATATTTCCTTTTTCACCATAGGCCTCTATGGGCTTCCAAATATCCCTTTGCCAATTCCACAAGAACAGCCTTAGCGAAAGGCTTCTTGAAGGGAAAGATGTAACCCTGTGAGATGAATTCACAGAACACAGAGCAGTTTCTCAGAAAGCTTCTTTCCAGTTCTGAACGGAAGATATTTCCTTTTTCACCATAGGCCTCTATGGGCTTCCAAATATCCCTTTGCCAATTCCACAAGAACAGCCTTAGCGAAAGGCTTCTTGAAGGGAAAGATGTAACTCTGTGAGATGAATTCACAGAACACAAAGCAGTTTCTCAGAAAGCTTCTTTCCAGTTTTGAACGGAAGATATTTCCTTTTTCACCATAGCCGTCTATGGGCTTCCAAATATCCCTTTGCCAATTCCACAAGAACAGCCTTAGCGAAAGGCTTCTTGAAGGGAAAGATGTAACTCTGTGAGATGAATTAACAGAACACAGAGCAGTTTCTCAGAAAGCTTCTTTCCAGTTTTGAACAGAAGATATTTCTTTTTTCACCATAGCCCTCTATGGGCTTCCAAATATCCCTTTGCCAATTCCACAAGAACAGCCTTAGCGAAAGGCTTCTTGAAGGGAAAGATGTAACTCTGTGAGATGAATTCACAGAACACAGAGCAGTTTCTCAGAAAGCTTCTTTCCAGTTTTGAACGGAAGATATTTCCTTTTTCACCATAGCCCTCTATGGGCTTCCAAATATCCCTTTGCCAATTCCACAAGAACAGCCTTAGCGAAAGGCTTCTTGAAGGGAAAGATGTAACTCTGTGAGATGAATTCACAGAACACAGAGCAGTTTCTCAGAAAGCTTCTTTCCAGTTTTGAACGGAAGATATTTCCTTTTTCACCATAGCCCTCTATGGGCTTCCAAATATCCCTTTGCCAATTCCACAAGAACAGCCTTAGCCAACGGCTTCTTGAAGGGAAAGATGTAACTCTGTGAGATGAATTTACAGAACACAGAGCAGTTTCTCAGAAAGCTTCTTTCCAGTTTTGAACGGAAGATATTTCCTTTTTCACCATAGCCCTCTATGGGCTTCCAAATATCCCTTTGCCAATTCCACAAGAACAGCCTTAGCGAAAGGCTTCTTGAAGGGAAAGATGTAACTCTGTGAGATGAATTCACAGAACACAGAGCAGTTTCTCAGAAAGCTTCTTTCCAGTTTTGAACGGAAGATATTTCCTTTTTCACCATAGGCCTCTATGGGCTTCCAAATATCCCTTTGCCAATTCACAAGAACAGCCTTAGCGAAAGGCTACTTGAGGGGAAAGATGTAACTCTATGAGATGAATTAACAGAACACAGAGCAGTTTCTCAGAAAGCTTCTTTCCAGTTTTGAACGGAAGATATTTCCTTTTTCACCATAGCCCTCTATGGGCTTCCAAATATCCCTTTGCCAATTCCACAAGAACAGCCTTAGCGAAAGGCTTCTTGAAGGGAAAGATGTAACTCTGTGAGATGAATTCACAGAACACAGAGCAGTTTCTCAGAAAGCTTCTTTCCAGTTTTGAACGGAAGATATTTCCTTTTTCACCATAGCCCTCTATGGGCTTCCAAATATCCCTTTACCAATTCCACAAGAACAGACTTAGCGAAAGGCTTCTTGAAGGGAAAGATGTAACTCTGTGAGATGAATTCACAGAACACAGAGCAGTTTCTCAGAAAGCTTCTTTCCAGTTTTGAACGGAAGATATTTCCTTTTTCACCATAGCCCTCTATGGGCTTCCAAATATCCCTTTGCAAATTCCACAAGAACAGCCTTAGCCAACGGCTTCTTGAAGGGAAAGATGTAACTCTGTGAGATGAATTTACAGAACACAGAGCAGTTTCTCAGAAAGCTTCTTTCCAGTTTTGAACGGAAGATATTTCCTTTTTCACCATAGCCCTCTATGGGCTTCCAAATATCCCTTTGCCAATTCCGCAAGAACAGTCTTAGCGAAAGGGTTCTTGAAGGGAAAGATGTAACTCTGTGAGATGAATTCACAGAACACAGAGCAGTTTCTCAGAAAGCTTCCTTCCAGTATTGAACGGAAGATATTTACTTTTTCACCATAGCCGTCTATGGGCTTCCAAATATCCCTTTGCCAATTCCACAAGAACAGCCTTAGCGAAAGGCTTCTTGAAGTGAAAGATGTAACTCTGTGAGATGAATTAACAGAACACAGAGAAGTTTCTCAGAAAGCTTCTTTCCAGTTTTGAACGGAAGATATTTCCTTTTTCACCATAGCCCTCTATGGGCTTCCAAATATCCCTTTGCCAATTCCACAAGAACAGACTTAGCGAAAGGCTTCTTGGAGGGAACGATGTAACTCTGTGAGATGAATTCACAGAACACAGAGCAGTTTCTCAGAAAGCTTCTTTCCAGTTTTGAACGGAAGATATTTCCTTTTTCACCATAGCCCTCTATGGGCTTCCAAATATCCCTTTGCCAATTCCACAAGAACAGCCTTAGCGAAAGGCTTCTTGAACGGAAAGATGTAACACTGTGAGATAAATTCACAGAACACAGAGCAGTTTCTCAGAAAGCTTCTTTCCAGTTTTGAACGGAAGATATTTCCTTTTTCACCATAGGCCTCTATGGGCTTCCAAATATCCCTTTGCCAATTCCACAAGAACAGCCTTAGCGAAAGGCTTCTTGAAGGGAAAGATGTAACTCTGTGAGATGAATTCACAGAACACAGAGCAGTTTCTCAGAAAGCTTCTTTCCAGTTTTGAAGGGAAGATATTTCCTTTTTCACCATAGGCCTCTATGGGCTTCCAAATATCCCTTTGCCAATTCCACAAGAACAGCCTTAGCGAAAGGCTTCTTGAAGGGAAAGCTGTAACCCTGTGAGATGAATTAACAGAACACAGAGCAGTTTCTCAGAAAGCTTCTTTCCAGTTTTGAACGGAAGATATTTCCTTTTTCACCATAGCCCTCTATGGGCTTCCAAATATCCCTTTGCCAATTCCACAAGAACAGACTTAGCGAAAGGCTTCTTGAAGGGAAAGATGTAACTCTGTGAGATGAATTCACAGAACACAGAGCAGTTTCTCAGAAAGCTTCTTTCCAGTTTTGAACGGAAGATATTTCCTTTTTCACCATAGCCCTCTATGGGCTTCCAAATATCCCTTTGCCAATTCCACAAGAACAGCCTTAGCCAACGGCTTCTTGAAGTGAAAGATGTAACTCTGTGAGATGAATTTACAGAACACAGAGCAGTTTCTCAGAAAGCTTCTTTCCAGTTTTGAACGGAAGATATTTCCTTTTTCACCATAGCCCTCTATGGGCTTCCAAATATCCCTTTGCCAATTCCGCAAGAACAGCCTTAGCGAAAGGGTTCTTGAAGGGAAAGATGTAACTCTGTGAGATGAATTCACAGAACACAGAGCAGTTTCTCAGAAAGCTTCCTTCCAGCATTGAACGGAAGATATTTACTTTTTCACCATAGCCGTCTATGGGCTTCCAAATATCCCTTTGCCAATTCCACAAGAACAGCCTTAGGGAAAGGCTTCTTGAAGTGAAAGATGTAACTCTGTGAGATGAATTAACAGAACACAGAGAAGTTTCTCAGAAAGCTTCTTTCCAGTTTTGAACGGAAGATATTTCCTTTTTCACCATAGCCCTCTATGGGCTTCCAAATATCCCTTTGCCAATTCCACAAGAACAGACTTAGCGAAAGGCTTCTTGGAGGGAACGATGTAACTCTGTGAGATGAATTAACAGAACACAGAGCAGTTTCTCAGAAAGCTTCTTTCCAGTTTTGAACGGAAGATATTTCCTTTTTCACCATAGCCCTCTATGGGCTTCCAAATATCCCTTTGCCAATTCCACAAGAACAGCCTTAGCGAAAGGCTTCTTGAAGGGAAAGATGTAACACTGTGAGATAAATTCACAGAACACAGAGCAGTTTCTCAGAAAGCTTCTTTCCAGTTTTGAACGGAAGATATTTCCTTTTTCACCATAGGCCTCTATGGGCTTCCAAATATCCCTTTGCCAATTCCACAAGAACAGCCTTAGCGAAAGGCTTCTTTAAGGGAAAGATGTAACTCTGTGAGATGAATTCACAGAACACAGAGCAGTTTCTCAGAAAGCTTCTTTCCAGTTTTGAAGGGAAGATATTTCCTTTTTCACCATAGGCCTCTATGGGCTTCCAAATATCCCTTTGCCAATTCCACAAGAACAGCCTTAGCGAAAGGCTTCTTGAAGGGAAAGCTGTAACCCTGTGAGATGAATTAACAGAACACAGAGCAGTTTCTCAGAAAGCTTCTTTCCAGTTTTGAACGGAAGATATTTCCTTTTTCACCATAGCCCTCTATGGGCTTCCAAATATCCCTTTGCCAATTCCACAAGAACAGACTTAGCGAAAGGCTTCTTGAAGGGAAAGATGTAACTCTGTGAGATGAATTCACAGAACACAGAGCAGTTTCTCAGAAAGCTTCTTTCCAGTTTTGAACGGAAGATATTTCCTTTTTCACCATAGCCCTCTATGGGCTTCCAAATATCCCTTTGCCAATTCCACAAGAACAGCCTTAGCCAACGGCTTCTTGAAGGGAAAGATGTAACTCTGTGAGATGAATTTACAGAACACAGAGCAGTTTCTCAGAAAGCTTCTTTCCAGTTTTGAACGGAAGATATTTCCTTTTTCACCATAGCCCTCTATGGGCTTCCAAATATCCCTTTGCCAATTCCGCAAGAACAGCCTTAGCGAAAGGGTTCTTGAAGGGAAAGATGTAACTCTGTGAGATGAATTCACAGAACACAGAGCAGTTTCTCAGAAAGCTTCCTTCCAGTATTGAACGGAAGATATTTACTTTTTCACCATAGCCGTCTATGGGCTTCCAAATATCCCTTTGCCAATTCCACAAGAACAGCCTTAGGGAAAGGCTTCTTGAAGTGAAAGATGTAACTCTGTGAGATGAATTAACAGAACACAGAGAAGTTTCTCAGAAAGCTTCTTTCCAGTTTTGAACGGAAGATATTTCCTTTTTCACCATAGCCCTCTATGGGCTTCCAAATATCCCTTTGCCAATTCCACAAGAACAGACTTAGCGAAAGGCTTCTTGGAGGGAACGATGTAACTCTGTGAGATGAATTAACAGAACACAGAGCAGTTTCTCAGAAAGCTTCTTTCCAGTTTTGAACGGAAGATATTTCCTTTTTCACCATAGCCCTCTATGGGCTTCCAAATATCCCTTTGCCAATTCCACAAGAACAGCCTTAGCGAAAGGCTTCTTGAAGGGAAAGATGTAACACTGTGAGATAAATTCACAGAACACAGAGCAGTTTCTCAGAAAGCTTCTTTCCAGTTTTGAACGGAAGATATTTCCTTTTTCACCATAGGCCTCTATGGGCTTCCAAATATCCCTTTGCCAATTCCACAAGAACAGCCTTAGCGAAAGGCTTCTTTAAGGGAAAGATGTAACTCTGTGAGATGAATTCACAGAACACAGAGCAGTTTCTCAGAAAGCTTCTTTCCAGTTTTGAAGGGAAGATATTTCCTTTTTCACCATAGGCCTCTATGGGCTTCCAAATATCCCTTTGCCAATTCCACAAGAACAGCCTTAGCGAAAGGCTTCTTGAAGGGAAAGCTGTAACCCTGTGAGATGAATTAACAGAACACAGAGCAGTTTCTCAGAAAGCTTCTTTCCAGTTTTGAACGGAAGATATTTCCTTTTTCACCATAGGCCTCTATGGGCTTCCAAATATCCCTTTGCCAATTCCACAAGAACAGCCTTAGCGAAAGGCTTCTTGAAGGGAAAGATGTAACTCTGTGAGATGAATTCACAGAACACAAAGCAGTTTCTCAGAAAGCTTCTTTCCAGTTTTGAACGGAAGATATTTCCTTTTTCACCATAGCCGTCTATGGGCTTCCAAATATCCCTTTGCCAATTCCACAAGAACAGCCTTAGCGAAAGGCTTCTTGAAGGGAAAGATGTAACTCTGTGAGATGAATTAACAGAACACAGAGCAGTTTCTCAGAAAGCTTCTTTCCAGTTTTGAACAGAAGATATTTCTTTTTTCACCATAGCCCTCTATGGGCTTCCAAATATCCCTTTGCCAATTCCACAAGAACAGCCTTAGCGAAAGGCTTCTTGAAGGGAAAGATGTAACTCTGTGAGATGAATTCACAGAACACAGAGCAGTTTCTCAGAAAGCTTCTTTCCAGTTTTGAACGGAAGATATTTCCTTTTTCACCATAGCCCTCTATGGGCTTCCAAATATCCCTTTGCCAATTCCACAAGAACAGCCTTAGCGAAAGGCTTCTTGAAGGGAAAGATGTAACTCTGTGAGATGAATTCACAGAACACAGAGCAGTTTCTCAGAAAGCTTCTTTCCAGTTTTGAACGGAAGATATTTCCTTTTTCACCATAGCCCTCTATGGGCTTCCAAATATCCCTTTGCCAATTCCACAAGAACAGCCTTAGCCAACGGCTTCTTGAAGGGAAAGATGTAACTCTGTGAGATGAATTTACAGAACACAGAGCAGTTTCTCAGAAAGCTTCTTTCCAGTTTTGAACGGAAGATATTTCCTTTTTCACCATAGCCCTCTATGGGCTTCCAAATATCCCTTTGCAAATTCCACAAGAACAGCCTTAGCGAAAGGCTTCTTGAAGGGAAAGATGTAACTCTGTGAGATGAATTCACAGAACACAGAGCAGTTTCTCAGAAAGCTTCTTTCCAGTTTTGAACGGAAGATATTTCCTTTTTCACCATAGGCCTCTATGGGCTTCCAAATATCCCTTTGCCAATTCACAAGAACAGCCTTAGCGAAAGGCTACTTGAGGGGAAAGATGTAACTCTATGAGATGAATTAACAGAACACAGAGCAGTTTCTCAGAAAGCTTCTTTCCAGTTTTGAACGGAAGATATTTCCTTTTTCACCATAGCCCTCTATGGGCTTCCAAATATCCCTTTGCCAATTCCACAAGAACAGCCTTAGCGAAAGGCTTCTTGAAGGGAAAGATGTAACTCTGTGAGATGAATTCACAGAACACAGAGCAGTTTCTCAGAAAGCTTCTTTCCAGTTTTGAACGGAAGATATTTCCTTTTTCACCATAGGCCTCTAAGGGCTTCCAAATATCCCTTTGCCAATTCCACAAGAACAGCCTTAGCGAAAGGCTTCTTGAGGGGAAAGATGTAACTCTGTGAGATGAATTCACAGAACACAGAGCAGTTTCTCAGAAAGCTTCTTTCCAGTTTTGAACGGAAGATATTTCCTTTTTCACCATAGCCCTCTATGGGCTTCCAAATATCCCTTTGACAATTCCACAAAAACAGCCTTAGCGAAAGGCTTCTTGAAGAGAAAGATGTAACTCTGTGAGATGAATTCACAGAACACAGAGCAGTTTCTCAGAAAGCTTCTTTCCAGTTTTGAACGGAAGATATTTCCTTTTTCACCATAGGCCTCTATGGGCTTCCAAATATCCCTTTGCCAATTCCGCAAGAACAAACTTAGCGAAAGGCTTCAAGAAGGGAAAGATGTAACTCTGTGAGATGAATTAAGAGAACACAGAGCAGTTTCTCAGAAAGCTTCTTTCCAGTTTTGAACGGAAGATATTTCCTTTTTCACCATAGCCCTCTATGGGCTTCCAAATATCCCTTTGCCAATTCCACAAGAAGAGCCTTAGCGAAAGGCTTCTTGAAGGGAAAGATGTAACTCTGTGAGATGAATTAGCAGAACACAGAGCAGTTTCTCAGAAAGATTCTTTCCAATTTTGAAAGGAAGATATTTCCTTTTTCACCATAGCCCTCTATGGGCTTCCAAATATCCCTTTGCCAATTCCACAAGAACAGCCTTAGCGAAAGGCTTCTTGAAGGGAAAGATGTAACTCTGTGAGATGAATTCACAGAACACAGAGCAGTTTCTCAGAAAGCTTCTTTCCAGTTTTGAACGGAAGATATTTCCTTTTTCACCATAGCCCTCTATGGGCTTCCAAATATCCCTTTGCCAATTCCACAAGAACAGACTTAGCGAAAGGCTTCTTGAAGGGAAAGATGTAACTCTGTGAGATGAATTCACAGAACACAGAGCAGTTTCTCAGAAAGCTTCTTTCCAGTTTTGAACGGAAGATATTTCCTTTTTCACCATAGCCCTCTATGGGCTTCCAAATATCCCTTTGCAAATTCCACAAGAACAGCCTTAGCGAACGGCTTCTTGAAGGGAAGGATGTAACTCTGTGAGATGAATTTACAGAACACAGAGCAGTTTCTCAGAAAGCTTCTTTCCAGTTTTGAACGGAAGATATTTCCTTTTTCACCATAGCCCTCTATGGGCTTCCAAATATCCCTTTGCCAATTCCGCAAGAACAGCCTTAGCGAAAGGGTTCTTGAAGGGAAAGATGTAACTCTGTGAGATGAATTCACAGAACACAGAGCAGTTTCTCAGAAAGCTTCTTTCCAGTTTTGAACGGAAGATATTTCCTTTTTCACCATAGCCCTCTATGGGCTTCCAAATATCCCTTTGCCAATTCCACAAGAACAGCCTTAGCGAAAGGCTTCTTGAAGGGAAAGATGTAACTCTGTGAGATAAATTAACAGAACACAGAGCAGTTTCTCAGAAAGCTTCTTTCCAGTTTTGAACGGAAGATATTTCCTTTTTCACCATAGGCCTCTAAGGGCTTCCAAATATCCCTTTGCCAATTCCACAAGAACAGCCTTAGCGAAAGGCTTCTTGAAGGGAAAGATGTAACTCTGTGAGATGAATTCACAGAACACAGAGCAGTTTCTCAGAAAGCTTCTTTCCAGTTTTGAACGGAAGATATTTCCTTTTTCACCATAGCCCTCTATGGACTTCCAAATATCCCTTTGCCAATTCCACAAGAACAGCCTTAGCGAAAGGCTTCTTGAAGGGAAAGATGTAACTCTGTGAGATGAATTCACAGAACACAGAGTAGTTTCTCAGAAAGCTTCTTTCCAGTTTTGAACGGAAGATATTTCCTTTTTCACCATAGGCCTCTATGGGCTTCCAAATATCCCTTTGCCAATTCCACAAGAACAGCCTTAGCGAAAGGCTTCTTGAAGGGAAAGATGTAACTCTGTGAGATGAATTCACAGAACACAGAGCAGTTTCTCAGAAAGCTTCTTTCCAGTTTTGAACGGAAGATATTTCCTTTTTCACCATAGGCCTCTATGGGCATACAAATATCCCTTTGCCAATTCCACAAGAACAGCCTTAGCGAAAGGCTTCTTGAAGGGAAAGATGTAACTCTGTGAGATGAATTCACAGAACACAGAGCAGTTTCTCAGAAAGCTTCTTTCCAGTTTTGAACGGAAGATATTTCCTTTTTCACCATAGCCCTCTATGGGCTTCCAAATATCCCTTTGCCAATTCCACAAGAACAGCCTTAGCGAAAGGCTTCTTGAAGGGAAAGATGTAACTCTGTGAGATGAATAAACAGAACACAGAGCAGTTTCTCAGAAAGCTTCTTTCCAGTTTTGAACGGAAGATATTTCCTTTTTCGCCATAGCCGTCTATGCGCTTCCAAATATCCCTTTGCCAATTCCACAAGAACAGCCTTAGCGAAAGGCTTCTTGAAGGGAAAGATGTAACTCTGTGAGATGAATTCACAGAACACAGAGCAGTTTCTCAGAAAGCTTCTTTCCAGTTTTGAACGGAAGATATTTCCTTTTTCACCATAGGCCTCTATGGGCTTCCAAATATCCCTTTGCCAATTCCACAAGAACAGCCTTAGCGAAAGGCTTCTTGAGGGGAAAGATGTAACTCTGTGAGATGAATTAACAGAACACAGAGCAGTTTCTCAGAAAGCTTCTTTCCAGTTTTGAACGGAAGATATTTACTTTTTCACCATAGCCGTCTAGGGCTTCCAAATATCCCTTTGCCAATTCCACAAGAACAGCCTTAGCGAAAGGCTTCTTGAAGGGAAAGATGTAACTCTGTGAGATGAATTCACAGAACACAGAGCAGTTTCTCAGAAAGCTTCTTTCCAGTTTTGAACGGAAGATATTTCCTTTTTCACCATAGCCCTCTATGGGCTTCCAAATATCCATTTGCCAATTCCACAAGAACAGCCTTAGCGAAAGGCTTCTTGAGGGGAAAGATGTAACTCTGTGAGATGAATTCACAGAACACAGAGCAGTTTCTCAGAAAGCTTCTTTCCAGTTTTGAACGGAAGATATTTCCTTTTTCACCATAGGCCTCTATGGGCTTCCAAATATCCCTTTGCCTATTCCACAAGAACAGCCTTAGCGAAAGGCTTCTTGAAGGGAAAGATGTAACTCTGTGAGATGAATTCACAGAACACAGAGCAGTTTCTCAGAAAGATTCTTTCCAGTTTTGAACGGAAGATATTTCCTTTTTCACCATAGCCCTCTATGGGCTTCCAAATATCCCTTTGACAATTCCACAAAAACAGCCTTAGCGAAAGGCTTCTTGAAGAGAAAGATGTAACTCTGTGAGATGAATTCACAGAACACAGAGCAGTTTCTCAGAAAGCTTCCTTCCAGTTTTGAACGGAAGATATTTCCTTTTTCACCGTAGGCCTCTATGGGCTTCCAAATATCCCTTTGCCAATTCCGCAAGAACAAACTTAGCGAAAGGCTTCTTGAAGGGAAAGATGTAACTCTGTGAGATGAATAAACAGAACACAGAGCAGTTTCTCAGAAAGCTTCTTTCCAGTTTTGAACGGAAGATATTTCCTTTTTCACCATAGCCCTCTATGGGCTTCCAAATATCCCTTTGCCAATTCCGCAAGAACAGCCTTAGCGAAAGGGTTCTTGAAGGGAAAGATGTAACTCTGTGAGATGAATTCACAGAACACAGAGCAGTTTCTCAGAAAGCTTCTTTCCAGTATTGAACGGAAGATATTTCCTTTTTCACCATAGCCGTCTATGGGCTTCCAAATATCCCTTTGCCAATTCCACAAGAACAGCCTTAGCGAAAGGCTTCTTGAAGGGAAAGATCCCTGTGAGATGAATTAACAGAACACAGAGCAGTTTCTCAGAAAGCTTCTTTCCAGTTTTGAACGGAAGTTATTTTCTTTTTCACCATAGCCCTCTATGGGCTTCCAAATATCCCTTTGCCAATTCCACAAGAACAGCCTTAGCAAAAGGCTCCTTGAAGGGAAAGATGTAACTCTGTGAGATAAATTCACAGAACACAGCGCAGTTTCTCAGAAAGCTTCTTTCCAGTTTTGAACGGAAGATATTTCCTTTTTCACCATAGGCCTCTAAGGGCTTCCAAATATCCCTTTGCCAATTCCACAAGAACAGCCTTAGCGAAAGGCTTCTTGAAGGGAAAGATGTAACTCTGTGAGATGAATTCACAGAACACAGAGCAGTTTCTCAGAAAGCTTCTTTCCAGTTTTGAACGGAAGATATTTCCTTTTTCACCATAGCCCTCTATGGGCTTCCAAATATCCCTTTGCCAATTCCACAAGAACAGCCTTAGCGAAAGGCTTCTTGAAGGGAAAGATGTAACTCTGTGAGATGAATTCACAGAACACAGAGCAGTTTCTCAGAAAGCTTCTTTCCAGTTTTGAACGGAAGATATTTCCTTTTTCACCATAGGCCTCTATGGGCTTCCAAATATCCCTTTGCCAATTCCACAAGAACAGCCTTAGCGAAAGGCTTCTTGAAGGGAAAGATGTAACTCTGTGAGATGAATTCACAGAACACAGAGCAGTTTCTCAGAAAGCTTCTTTCCAGTTTTGAACGGAAGATATTTCCTTTTTCACCATAGCCCTCTATGGGCTTCCAAATATCCCTTGGCCAATTCCACAAGAACAGCCTTAGCGAACGGCTTCTTGAAGGGAAAGATGTAACTCTGTGAGATGAATTTACAGAACACAGAGCAGTTTCTCAGAAAGCTTCTTTCCAGTTTTGAACGGAAGATATTTCCTTTTTCACCATAGCCCTCTATGGGCTTCCAAATATCCCCTTTGACAATTCCGCAAGAACAGCCTTAGCGAAAGGCTTCTTGAAGGGAAAGATGTAACTCTGTGAGATGAATTCACAGAACACAGAGCAGTTTCTCAGAAAGCTTCTTTCCAGTTTTGAACGGAAGATATTTCCTTTTTCACCATAGCCGTCTATGGGCTTCCAAATATCCCTTTGCCAATTCCACAAGAACAGCCTTAGCGAAAGGCTTCTTGAAGGGAAAGATGTAACTCTGTGAGATGAATTCACAGAACACAGAGCAGTTTCTCAGAAAGCTTCTTTCCAGTTTTGAACGGAAGATATTTCCTTTTTCACCATAGGCCTCTATGGGCTTCCAAATATCCCTTTGCCAATTCCACAAGAACAGACTTAGCGAAAGGCTTCTTGAAGGGAACGATGTAACTCTGTGAGATGAATTAACAGAACACAGAGCAGTTTCTCAGAAAGCTTCTTTCCAGTTTTGAACGGAAGATATTTCCTTTTTCACCATAGCCCTCTATGGGCTTCCAAATATCCCTTTGCCAATTCCACAAGAACAGCCTTAGCGAAACGCTTCTTGAAGGGAAAGATGTAACTGTGAGATGAATTCACAGAACACAAAGGAGTTTCTCAGAAAGCTTCTTTCCAGTTTTGAACGGAAGATATTTCCTTTTTCACCATAGCCGTCTACGGGCTTCCAAATATCCCTTTGCCAATTCCACAAGAACAGCCTTAGCGAAAGACTTCTTGAAGGGAAAGATGTAACTCTGTGAGATGAATTCACAGAACACAGAGCAGTTTCTCAGAAAGCTTCTTTCCAGTTTTGAACGGAAGATATTTCCTTTTTCACCATAGGCCTCTATGGGCTTCCAAATATCCCTTTGCCAATTCCACAAGAACAGCCTTAGCGAAAGGCTTCTTGAAGGGAAAGATGTAACTCTGTGAGATGAATTCACAGAACACAGAGCAGTTTCTCAGAAAGCTTCTTTCCAGTTTTGAACGGAAGATATTTCCTTTTTCACCATAGGCCTCTAGGGGCTTCCAAATATCCCTTTGCCAATTCCACAAGAACAGCCTTAGCGAAAGGCTTCTTGAAGGGAAAGACGTAACTCTGTGAGATGAATTAACAGAACACAGAGCAGTTTCTCAGAAAGTTTCTTTCCAGTTTTGAACGGAAGATATTTCCTTTTTCACCATAGCCCTCTATGGGCTTCCAAATATCCCTTTGCCAATTCCACAAGAACAGCCTTAGCGAAAGGCTTCTTGAAGGGAAAGATGTAACTCTGTGAGATGAATTCACAGAACACAGAGCAGTTTCTCAGAAAGCTTCTTTCCAGTTTTGAACGGAAGATATTTCCTTTTTCACCATAGGCCTCTATGGGCTTCAAAATATCCCTTTGCCAATTCCACAAGAACAGCCTTAGCGAAAGGCTTCTTGAGGGGAAAGATGTAACTCTGTGAGATGAATTAACAGAACACAGAGCAGTTTCTCAGAAAGCTTCTTTCCATTTTGAACGGAAGATATTTCCTTTTTCACCATAGCCCTCTATGAGCTTCCAAATATCCCTTTGCCAATTCCACAAGAACAGCCTTAGCGAAAGGCTTCTTGAAGGGAAAGATGTAACTCTGTGAGATGAATTCACAGAACACAGAGCAGTTTCTCAGAAAGCTTCTTTCCAGTTTTGAACGGAAGATATTTCCTTTTTCACCATAGCCCTCTATGGGCTTCCAAATATCCCTTTGCCAATTCCACAAGAACAGACTTAGCGAAAGGCTTCTTGAAGGGAAAGATGTAACTCTGTGAGATGAATTCACAGAACACAGAGCAGTTTCTCAGAAAGCTTCCTTCCAGTTTTGAACGGAAGATATTTCCTTTTTCACCATAGCCCTCTATGGGCTTCCAAATATCCCTTTGCAAATTCCACAAGAACAGCCTTAGCCAACGGCTTCTTGAAGGGAAAGATGTAACTCTGTGAGATGAATTTACAGAACACAGAGCAGTTTCTCAGAAAGCTTCTTTCCAGTTTTGAACGGAAGATATTTCCTTTTTCACCATAGCCCTCTATGGGCTTCCAAATATCCCTTTGCCAATTCCGCAAGAACAGCCTTAGCGAAAGGGTTCTTGAAGGGAAAGATGTAACTCTGTGAGATGAATTCACAGAACACAGAGCAGTTTCTCAGAAAGCTTCCTTCCAGTATTGAACGGAAGATATTTACTTTTTCACCATAGCCGTCTATGGGCTTCCAAATATCCCTTTGCCAATTCCACAAGAACAGCCTTAGCGAAAGGCTTCTTGAAGTGAAAGATGTAACTCTGTGAGATGAATTAACAGAACACAGAGAAGTTTCTCAGAAAGCTTCTTTCCAGTTTTGAACGGAAGATATTTCCTTTTTCACCATAGCCCTCTATGGGCTTCCAAATATCCCTTTGCCAATTCCACAAGAACAGACTTAGCGAAAGGCTTCTTGGAGGGAACGATGTAACTCTGTGAGATGAATTAACAGAACACAGAGCAGTTTCGTAGAAAGCTTCTTTCCACTTTTGAACGGAAGATATTTCCTTTTTCACCATAGCCCTCTATGGGCTTCCAAATATCCCTTTGCCAATTCCACAAGAACAGCCTTAGCGAAAGGCTTCTTGAAGGGAAAGATGTAACTCTGTGAGATAAATTCACAGAACACAGAGCAGTTTCTCAGAAAGCTTCTTTCCAGTTTTGAACGGAAGATATTTCCTTTTTCACCATAGGCCTCTATGGGCTTCAAAATATCCCTTTGCCAATTCCACAAGAACAGCCTTAGCGAAAGGCTTCTTGAGGGGAAAGATGTAACTCTGTGAGATGAATTAACAGAACACAGAGCAGTTTCTCAGAAAGCTTCTTTCCAGTTTTGAACGGAAGATATTTCCTTTTTCACCATAGCCCTCTATGGGCTTCCAAATATCCCTTTGCCAATTCCACAAGAACAGCCTTAGCGAAAGGCTTCTTGAAGGGAAAGATGTAACTCTGTGAGATGAATTCACAGAACACAGAGCAGTTTCTCAGAAAGCTTCTTTCCAGTTTTGAACGGAAGATATTTCCTTTTTCACCATAGCCCTCTATGGGCTTCCAAATATCCATTTGCCAATTCCACAAGAACAGCCTTAGCGAAAGGCTTCTTGAGGGGAAAGATGTAACTCTGTGAGATGAATTCACAGAACACAGAGCAGTTTCTCAGAAAGCTTCTTTCCAGTTTTGAACGGAAGATATTTCCTTTTTCACCATAGGCCTCTATGGGCTTCCAAATATCCCTTTGCCTATTCTACAAGAACAGCCTTAGCGAAAGGCTTCTTGAAGGGAAAGATGTAACTCTGTGAGATGAATTCACAGAACACAGAGCAGTTTCTCAGAAAGATTCTTTCCAGTTTTGAACGGAAGATATTTCCTTTTTCACCATAGCCCTCTATGGGCTTCCAAATATCCCTTTGACAATTCCACAAAAACAGCCTTAGCGAAAGGCTTCTTGAAGAGAAAGATGTAACTCTGTGAGATGAATTCACAGAACACAGAGCAGTTTCTCAGAAAGCTTCCTTCCAGTTTTGAACGGAAGATATTTCCTTTTTCACCGTAGGCCTCTATGGGCTTCCAAATATCCCTTTGCCAATTCCGCAAGAACAAACTTAGCGAAAGGCTTCTTGAAGGGAAAGATGTAACTCTGTGAGATGAATAAACAGAACACAGAGCAGTTTCTCAGAAAGCTTCTTTCCAGTTTTGAACGGAAGTTATTTCCTTTTTCACCATAGCCCTCTATGGGCTTCCAAATATCCCTTTGCCAATTCCACAAGAACAGCCTTAGCGAAAGGCTTCTTGAAGGGAAAGATGTAACTCTGTGAGATAAATTCACAGAACACAGAGCAGTTTCTCAGAAAGCTTCTTTCCAGTTTTGAACGGAAGATATTTCCTTTTTCACCATAGGCCTCTATGGGCTTCAAAATATCCCTTTGCCAATTCCACAAGAACAGCCTTAGCGAAAGGCTTCTTGAGGGGAAATATGTAACTCTGTGAGATGAATTAACAGAACACAGAGCAGTTTCTCAGAAAGCTTCTTTCCAGTTTTGAACGGAAGATATTTCCTTTTTCACCATAGCCCTCTATGGGCTTCCAAATATCCCTTTGCCAATTCCACAAGAACAGCCTTAGCGAAAGGCTTCTTGAAGGGAAAAATGTAACTCTGTGAGATGAATTCACAGAACACAGAGCAGTTTCTCAGAAAGCTTCTTTCCAGTTTTGAACGGAAGATATTTCCTTTTTCACCATAGCCCTCTATGGGCTTCCAAATATCCCTTTGACAATTCCACAAAAACAGCCTTAGCGAAAGGCTTCTTGAAGGGAAAGATGTAACTCTGTGAGATGAATTCACAGAACACAGAGCAGTTTCTCAGAAAGCTTCTTTCCAGTTTTGAACGGAAGATAATTCCTTTTTCACCATAGGCCTCTATGGGCTTCCAAATATCCCTTTGCCAATTCCGCAAGAACAGACTTAGCGAAAGGCTTCTTGAAGGGAAAGATGTAACTCTGTCAGATGAATTAACAGAACACAGAGCAGTTTCTCAGAAAGCTTCTTTGCAGTTTTGAACGGAAGATATTTCCTTTTTCACCATAGCCCTCTATGGGCTTCCAAATATCCCTTTGCCAATTCCACAAGAACAGCCTTAGCGAAAGGCTTCTTGAAGGGAAAGATGTAACTCTGTGAGATGAATTAGCAGAACACAGAGCAGTTTCTCAGAAAGATTCTTTCCAATTTTGAAAGGAAGATATTACCTTTTTCACCATAGCCCTCTATGGGCTTCCAAATATCCCTTTGCAAATTCCACAAGAACAGACTTAGAGAAAGGCTTCTTGGAGGGAACGATGTAACTCTGTGAGATGAATTAATAGAACACAGAGCAGTTTCTCAGAAAGCTTCTTTCCAGTTTTGAACGGAAGATATTTCCTTTTTCACCATAGCCCTCTATGGGCTTCCAAATATCCCTTTGCCAATTCCACAAGAACAGCCTTAGCGAAAGGCTTCTTGAAGGGAAAGATGTAACTCTGTGAGATAAATTAACAGAACACAGAGCAGTTTCTCAGAAAGCTTCTTTCCAGTTTTGAACGGAAGATATTTCCTTTTTCACCATAGGCCTCTAAGGGCTTCCAAATATCCCTTTGCCAATTCCACAAGAACAGCCTTAGCGAAAGGCTTCTTGAAGGGAAAGATGTAACTCTGTGAGATGAATTCACAGAACACAGAGCAGTTTCTCAGAAAGCTTCTTTCCAGTTTTGAACGGAAGATATTTCCTTTTTCACCATAGCCCTCTATGGACTTCCAAATATCCCTTTGCCAATTCCACAAGAACAGCCTTAGCGAAAGGCTTCTTGAAGGGAAAGATGTAACTCTGTGAGATGAATTCACAGAACACAGAGCAGTTTCTCAGAAAGCTTCTTTCCAGTTTTGAACGGAAGATATTTCCTTTTTCACCATAGGCCTCTATGGGCTTCCAAATATCCCTTTGCCAATTCCACAAGAACAGCCTTAGCGAAAGGCTTCTTGAAGGGAAAGATGTAACTCTGTGAGATGAATTCACAGAACACAGAGCAGTTTCTCAGAAAGCTTCTTTCCAGTTTTGAACGGAAGATATTTCCTTTTTCACCATAGGCCTCTATGGGCATACAAATATCCCTTTGCCAATTCCACAAGAACAGCCTTAGCGAAAGGCTTCTTGAAGGGAAAGATGTAACTCTGTGAGATGAATTCACAGAACACAGAGCAGTTTCTCAGAAAGCTTCTTTCCAGTTTTGAACGGAAGATATTTCCTTTTTCACCATAGCCCTCTATGGGCTTCCAAATATCCCTTTGCCAATTCCACAAGAACAGCCTTAGCGAAAGGCTTCTTGAAGGGAAAGATGTAACTCTGTGAGATGAATAAACAGAACACAGAGCAGTTTCTCAGAAAGCTTCTTTCCAGTTTTGAACGGAAGATATTTCCTTTTTCGCCATAGCCGTCTATGCGCTTCCAAATATCCCTTTGCCAATTCCACAAGAACAGCCTTAGCGAAAGGCTTCTTGAAGGGAAAGATGTAACTCTGTGAGATGAATTCACAGAACACAGAGCAGTTTCTCAGAAAGCTTCTTTCCAGTTTTGAACGGAAGATATTTCCTTTTTCACCATAGGCCTCTATGGGCTTCCAAATATCCCTTTGCCAATTCCACAAGAACAGCCTTAGCGAAAGGCTTCTTGAGGGGAAAGATGTAACTCTGTGTGATGAATTAACAGAACACAGAGCAGTTTCTCAGAAAGCTTCTTTCCAGTTTTGAACGGAAGATATTTACTTTTTCACCATAGCCGTCTAGGGCTTCCAAATATCCCTTTGCCAATTCCACAAGAACAGCCTTAGCGAAAGGCTTCTTGAAGGGAAAGATGTAACTCTGTGAGATGAATTCACAGAACACAGAGCAGTTTCTCAGAAAGCTTCTTTCCAGTTTTGAACGGAAGATATTTCCTTTTTCACCATAGCCCTCTATGGGCTTCCAAATATCCATTTGCCAATTCCACAAGAACAGCCTTAGCGAAAGGCTTCTTGAGGGGAAAGATGTAACTCTGTGAGATGAATTCACAGAACACAGAGCAGTTTCTCAGAAAGCTTCTTTCCAGTTTTGAACGGAAGATATTTCCTTTTTCACCATAGGCCTCTATGGGCTTCCAAATATCCCTTTGCCTATTCCACAAGAACAGCCTTAGCGAAAGGCTTCTTGAAGGGAAAGATGTAACTCTGTGAGATGAATTCACAGAACACAGAGCAGTTTCTCAGAAAGATTCTTTCCAGTTTTGAACGGAAGATATTTCCTTTTTCACCATAGCCCTCTATGGGCTTCCATATATCCCTTTGACAATTCCACAAAAACAGCCTTAGCGAAAGGCTTCTTGAAGAGAAAGATGTAACTCTGTGAGATGAATTCACAGAACACAGAGCAGTTTCTCAGAAAGCTTCCTTCCAGTTTTGAACGGAAGATATTTCCTTTTTCACCGTAGGCCTCTAGGGGCTTCCAAATATCCCTTTGCCAATTCCGCAAGAACAAACTTAGCGAAAGGCTTCTTGAAGGGAAAGATGTAACTCTGTGAGATGAATAAACAGAACACAGAGCAGTTTCTCAGAAAGCTTCTTTCCAGTTTTGAACGGAAGATATTTCCTTTTTCACCATAGCCCTCTATGGGCTTCCAAATATCCCTTTGCCAATTCCGCAAGAACAGCCTTAGCGAAAGGGTTCTTGAAGGGAAAGATGTAACTCTGTGAGATGAATTCACAGAACACAGAGCAGTTTCTCAGAAAGCTTCTTTCCAGTATTGAACGGAAGATATTTCCTTTTTCACCATAGCCGTCTATGGGCTTCCAAATATCCCTTTGCCAATTCCACAAGAACAGCCTTAGCGAAAGGCTTCTTGAAGGGAAAGATCCCTGTGAGATGAATTAACAGAACACAGAGCAGTTTCTCAGAAAGCTTCTTTCCAGTTTTGAACGGAAGTTATTTTCTTTTTCACCATAGCCCTCTATGGGCTTCCAAATATCCCTTTGCCAATTCCACAAGAACAGCCTTAGCAAAAGGCTCCTTGAAGGGAAAGATGTAACTCTGTGAGATAAATTCACAGAACACAGCGCAGTTTCTCAGAAAGCTTCTTTCCAGTTTTGAACGGAAGATATTTCCTTTTTCACCATAGGCCTCTAAGGGCTTCCAAATATCCCTTTGCCAATTCCACAAGAACAGCCTTAGCGAAAGGCTTCTTGAAGGGAAAGATGTAACTCTGTGAGATGAATTCACAGAACACAGAGCAGTTTCTCAGAAAGCTTCTTTCCAGTTTTGAACGGAAGATATTTCCTTTTTCACCATAGCCCTCTATGGGCTTCCAAATATCCCTTTGCCAATTCCACAAGAACAGCCTTAGCGAAAGGCTTCTTGAAGGGAAAGATGTAACTCTGTGAGATGAATTCAAAGAACACAGAGCAGTTTCTCAGAAAGCTTCTTTCCAGTTTTGAACGGAAGATATTTCCTTTTTCACCATAGGCCTCTATGGGCTTCCAAATATCCCTTTGCCAATTCCACAAGAACAGCCTTAGCGAAAGGCTTCTTGAAGGGAAAGATGTAACTCTGTGAGATGAATTCACAGAACACAGAGCAGTTTCTCAGAAAGCTTCTTTCCAGTTTTGAACGGAAGATATTTCCTTTTTCACCATAGCCCTCTATGGGCTTCCAAATATCCCTTGGCCAATTCCACAAGAACAGCCTTAGCGAACGGCTTCTTGAAGGGAAAGATGTAACTCTGTGAGATGAATTTACAGAACACAGAGCAGTTTCTCAGAAAGCTTCTTTCCAGTTTTGAACGGAAGATATTTCCTTTTTCACCATAGCCCTCTATGGGCTTCCAAATATCCCCTTTGACAATTCCGCAAGAACAGCCTTAGCGAAAGGCTTCTTGAAGGGAAAGATGTAACTCTGTGAGATGAATTCACAGAACACAGAGCAGTTTCTCAGAAAGCTTCTTTCCAGTTTTGAACGGAAGATATTTCCTTTTTCACCATAGCCGTCTATGGGCTTCCAAATATCCCTTTGCCAATTCCACAAGAACAGCCTTAGCGAAAGGCTTCTTGAAGGTAAAGATGTAACTCTGTGAGATGAATTCACAGAACACAGAGCAGTTTCTCAGAAAGCTTCTTTCCAGTTTTGAACGGAAGATATTTCCTTTTTCACCATAGGCCTCTATGGGCTTCCAAATATCCCTTTGCCAATTCCACAAGAACAGACTTAGCGAAAGGCTTCTTGAAGGGAACGATGTAACTCTGTGAGATGAATTAACAGAACACAGAGCAGTTTCTCAGAAAGCTTCTTTCCAGTTTTGAACGGAAGATATTTCCTTTTTCACCATAGCCCTCTATGGGCTTCCAAATATCCCTTTGCCAATTCCACAAGAACAGCCTTAGCGAAACGCTTCTTGAAGGGAAAGATGTAACTGTGAGATGAATTCACAGAACACAAAGCAGTTTCTCAGAAAGCTTCTTTCCAGTTTTGAACGGAAGATATTTCCTTTTTCACCATAGCCGTCTACGGGCTTCCAAATATCCCTTTGCCAATTCCACAAGAACAGCCTTAGCGAAAGACTTCTTGAAGGGAAAGATGTAACTCTGTGAGATGAATTCACAGAACACAGAGCAGTTTCTCAGAAAGCTTCTTTCCAGTTTTGAACGGAAGATATTTCCTTTTTCACCATAGGCCTCTATGGGCTTCCAAATATCCCTTTGCCAATTCCACAAGAACAGCCTTAGCGAAAGGCTTCTTGAAGGGAAAGATGTACCTCTGTGAGATGAATTCACAGAACACAGAGCAGTTTCTCAGAAAGCTTCTTTCCAGTTTTGAACGGAAGATATTTCCTTTTTCACCATAGGCCTCTATGGGCTTCCAAATATCCCTTTGCCAATTCCACAAGAACAGCCTTAGCGAAAGGCTTCTTGAAGGGAAAGACGTAACTCTGTGAGATGAATTAACAGAACACAGAGCAGTTTCTCAGAAAGCTTCTTTCCAGTTTTGAACGGAAGATATTTCCTTTTTCACCATAGCCCTCTATGGGCTTCCAAATATCCCTTTGCCAATTCCACAAGAACAGCCTTAGCGAAAGGCTTCTTGAAGGGAAAGATGTAACTCTGTGAGATGAATTCACAGAACACAGAGCAGTTTCTCAGAAAGCTTCTTTCCAGTTTTGAACGGAAGATATTTCCTTTTTCACCATAGGCCTCTATGGGCTTCAAAATATCCCTTTGCCAATTCCACAAGAACAGCCTTAGCGAAAGGCTTCTTGAGGGGAAAGATGTAACTCTGTGAGATGAATTAACAGAACACAGAGCAGTTTCTCAGAAAGCTTCTTTCCAGTTTTGAACGGAAGATATTTCCTTTTTCACCATAGCCCTCTATGAGCTTCCAAATATCCCTTTGCCAATTCCACAAGAACAGCCTTAGCGAAAGGCTTCTTGAAGGGAAAGATGTAACTCTGTGAGATGAATTCACAGAACACAGAGCAGTTTCTCAGAAAGCTTCTTTCCAGTTTTGAACGGAAGATATTTCCTTTTTCACCATAGCCCTCTATGGGCTTCCAAATATCCCTTTGCCAATTCCACAAGAACAGACTTATCGAAAGGCTTCTTGAAGGGAAAGATGTAACTCTGTGAGATGAATTCACAGAACACAGAGCAGTTTCTCAGAAAGCTTCCTTCCAGTTTTGAACGGAAGATATTTCCTTTTTCACCATAGCCCTCTATGGGCTTCCAAATATCCCTTTGCAAATTCCACAAGAACAGCCTTAGCCAACGGCTTCTTGAAGGGAAAGATGTAACTCTGTGAGATGAATTTACAGAACACAGAGCAGTTTCTCAGAAAGCTTCTTTCCAGTTTTGAACGGAAGATATTTCCTTTTTCACCATAGCCCTCTATGGGCTTCCAAATATCCCTTTGCCAATTCCGCAAGAACAGCCTTAGCGAAAGGGTTCTTGAAGGGAAAGATGTAACTCTGTGAGATGAATTCACAGAACACAGAGCAGTTTCTCAGAAAGCTTCCTTCCAGTATTGAACGGAAGATATTTACTTTTTCACCATAGCCGTCTATGGGCTTCCAAATATCCCTTTGCCAATTCCACAAGAACAGCCTTAGCGAAAGGCTTCTTGAAGTGAAAGATGTAACTCTGTGAGATGAATTAACAGAACACAGAGAAGTTTCTCAGAAAGCTTCTTTCCAGTTTTGAACGGAAGATATTTCCTTTTTCACCATAGCCCTCTATGGGCTTCCAAATATCCCTTTGCCAATTCCACAAGAACAGACTTAGCGAAAGGCTTCTTGGAGGGAACGATGTAACTCTGTGAGATGAATTAACAGAACACAGAGCAGTTTCGTAGAAAGCTTCTTTCCACTTTTGAACGGAAGATATTTCCTTTTTCACCATAGCCCTCTATGGGCTTCCAAATATCCCTTTGCCAATTCCACAAGAACAGCCTTAGCGAAAGGCTTCTTGAAGGGAAAGATGTAACTCTGTGAGATAAATTCACAGAACACAGAGCAGTTTCTCAGAAAGCTTCTTTCCAGTTTTGAACGGAAGATATTTCCTTTTTCACCATAGGCCTCTATGGGCTTCCAAATATCCCTTTGCCAATTCCACAAGATCAGCCTTAGCGAAAGGCTTCTTGAGGGGAAAGATGTAACTCTGTGAGATGAATTAACAGAACACAGAGCAGTTTCTCAGAAAGCTTCTTTCCAGTTTTGAACGGAAGATATTTCCTTTTTCACCATAGCCCTCTATGGGCTTCCAAATATCCCTTTGCCAATTCCACAAGAACAGCCTTAGCGAAAGGCTTCTTGAAGGGAAAGATGTAACTCTGTGAGATGAATTCACAGAACACAGAGCAGTTTCTCAGAAAGCTTCTTTCCAGTTTTGAACGGAAGATATTTCCTTTTTCACCATAGCCCTCTATGGGCTTCCAAATATCCATTTGCCAATTCCACAAGAACAGCCTTAGCGAAAGGCTTCTTGAGGGGAAAGATGTAACTCTGTGAGATGAATTCACAGAACACAGAGCAGTTTCTCAGAAAGCTTCTTTCCAGTTTTGAACGGAAGATATTTCCTTTTTCACCATAGGCCTCTATGGGCTTCCAAATATCCCTTTGCCTATTCCACAAGAACAGCCTTAGCGAAAGGCTTCTTGAAGGGAAAGATGTAACTCTGTGAGATGAATTCACAGAACACAGAGCAGTTTCTCAGAAAGATTCTTTCCAGTTTTGAACGGAAGATATTTCCTTTTTCACCATAGCCCTCTATGGGCTTCCAAATATCCCTTTGACAATTCCACAAAAACAGCCTTAGCGAAAGGCTTCTGGAAGAGAAAGATGTAACTCTGTGAGATGAATTCACAGAACACAGAGCAGTTTCTCAGAAAGCTTCCTTCCAGTTTTGAACGGAAGATATTTCCTTTTTCACCGTAGGCCTCTATGGGCTTCCAAATATCCCTTTGCCAATTCCGCAAGAACAAACTTAGCGAAAGGCTTCTTGAAGGGAAAGATGTAACTCTGTGAGATGAATAAACAGAACACAGAGCAGTTTCTCAGAAAGCTTCTTTCCAGTTTTGAACGGAAGATATTTCCTTTTTCACCATAGCCCTCTATGGGCTTCCAAATATCCCTTTGCCAATTCCGCAAGAACAGCCTTAGCGAAAGGGTTCTTGAAGGGAAAGATGTAACTCTGTGAGATGAATTCACAGAACACAGAGCAGTTTCTCAGAAAGCTTCTTTCCAGTATTGAACGGAAGATATTTCCTTTTTCACCATAGCCGTCTATGGGCTTCCAAATATCCCTTTGCCAATTCCACAAGAACAGCCTTAGCGAAAGGCTTCTTGAAGGGAAAGATCCCTGTGAGATGAATTAACAGAACACAGAGCAGTTTCTCAGAAAGCTTCTTTCCAGTTTTGAACGGAAGTTATTTTCTTTTTCACCATAGCCCTCTATGGGCTTCCAAATATCCCTTTGCCAATTCCACAAGAACAGCCTTAGCAAAAGGCTCCTTGAAGGGAAAGATGTAACTCTGTGAGATAAATTCACAGAACACAGCGCAGTTTCTCAGAAAGCTTCTTTCCAGTTTTGAACGGAAGATATTTCCTTTTTCACCATAGGCCTCTAAGGGCTTCCAAATATCCCTTTGCCAATTCCACAAGAACAGCCTTAGCGAAAGGCTTCTTGAAGGGAAATATGTAACTCTGTGAGATGAATTCACAGAACACAGAGCAGTTTCTCAGAAAGCTTCTTTCCAGTTTTGAACGGAAGATATTTCCTTTTTCACCATAGCCCTCTATGGGCTTCCAAATATCCCTTTGCCAATTCCACAAGAACAGCCTTAGCGAAAGGCTTCTTGAAGGGAAAGATGTAACTCTGTGAGATGAATTCACAGAACACAGAGCAGTTTCTCAGAAAGCTTCTTTCCAGTTTTGAACGGAAGATATTTCCTTTTTCACCATAGGCCTCTATGGGCTTCCAAATATCCCTTTGCCAATTCCACAAGAACAGCCTTAGCGAAAGGCTTCTTGAAGGGAAAGATGTAACTCTGTGAGATGAATTCACAGAACACAGAGCAGTTTCTCAGAAAGCTTCTTTCCAGTTTTGAACGGAAGATATTTCCTTTTTCACCATAGCCCTCTATGGGCTTCCAAATATCCCTTGGCCAATTCCACAAGAACAGCCTTAGCGAACGGCTTCTTGAAGGGAAAGATGTAACTCTGTGAGATGAATTTACAGAACACAGAGCAGTTTCTCAGAAAGCTTCTTTCCAGTTTTGAACGGAAGATATTTCCTTTTTCACCATAGCCCTCTGTGGGCTTCCAAATATCCCCTTTGACAATTCCGCAAGAACAGCCTTAGCGAAAGGCTTCTTGAAGGGAAAGATGTAACTCTGTGAGATGAATTCACAGAACACAGAGCAGTTTCTCAGAAAGCTTCTTTCCAGTTTTGAACGGAAGATATTTCCTTTTTCACCATAGCCGTCTATGGGCTTCCAAATATCCCTTTGCCAATTCCACAAGAACAGCCTTAGCGAAAGGCTTCTTGAAGGGAAAGATGTAACTCTGTGAGATGAATTCACAGAACACAGAGCAGTTTCTCAGAAAGCTTCTTTCCAGTTTTGAACGGAAGATATTTCCTTTTTCACCATAGGCCTCTATGGGCTTCCAAATATCCCTTTGCCAATTCCACAAGAACAGACTTAGCGAAAGGCTTCTTGAAGGGAACGATGTAACTCTGTGAGATGAATTAACAGAACACAGAGCAGTTTCTCAGAAAGCTTCTTTCCAGTTTTGAACGGAAGATATTTCCTTTTTCACCATAGCCCTCTATGGGCTTCCAAATATCCCTTTGCCAATTCCACAAGAACAGCCTTAGCGAAACGCTTCTTGAAGGGAAAGATGTAACTGTGAGATGAATTCACAGAACACAAAGCAGTTTCTCAGAAAGCTTCTTTCCAGTTTTGAACGGAAGATATTTCCTTTTTCTCCATAGCCGTCTACGGGCTTCCAAATATCCCTTTGCCAATTCCACAAGAACAGCCTTAGCGAAAGACTTCTTGAAGGGAAAGATGTAACTCTGTGAGATGAATTCACAGAACACAGAGCAGTTTCTCAGAAAGCTTCTTTCCAGTTTTGAACGGAAGATATTTCCTTTTTCACCATAGGCCTCTATGGGCTTCCAAATATCCCTTTGCCAATTCCACAAGAACAGCCTTAGCGAAAGGCTTCTTGAAGGGAAAGATGTAACTCTGTGAGATGAATTCACAGAACACAGAGCAGTTTCTCAGAAAGCTTCTTTCCAGTTTTGAACGGAAGATATTTCCTTTTTCACCATAGGCCTCTATGGGCTTCCAAATATCCCTTTGCCAATTCCACAAGAACAGCCTTAGCGAAAGGCTTCTTGAAGGGAAAGACGTAACTCTGTGAGATGAATTAACAGAACACAGAGCAGTTTCTCAGAAAGCTTCTTTCCAGTTTTGAACGGAAGATATTTCCTTTTTCACCATAGCCCTCTATGGGCTTCCAAATATCCCTTTGCCAATTCCACAAGAACAGCCTTAGCGAAAGGCTTCTTGAAGGGAAAGATGTAACTCTGTGAGATGAATTCACAGAACACAGAGCAGTTTCTCAGAAAGCTTCTTTCCAGTTTTGAACGGAAGATATTTCCTTTTTCACCATAGGCCTCTATGGGCTTCAAAATATCCCTTTGCCAATTCCACAAGAACAGCCTTAGCGAAAGGCTTCTTGAGGGGAAAGATGTAACTCTGTGAGATGAATTAACAGAACACAGAGCAGTTTCTCAGAAAGCTTCTTTCCAGTTTTGAACGGAAGATATTTCCTTTTTCACCATAGCCCTCTATGAGCTTCCAAATATCCCTTTGCCAATTCCACAAGAACAGCCTTAGCGAAAGGCTTCTTGAAGGGAAAGATGTAACTCTGTGAGATGAATTCACAGAACACAGAGCAGTTTCTCAGAAAGCTTCTTTCCAGTTTTGAACGGAAGATATTTCCTTTTTCACCATAGCCCTCTATGGGCTTCCAAATATCCCTTTGCCAATTCCACAAGAACAGACTTAGCGAAAGGCTTCTTGAAGGGAAAGATGTAACTCTGTGAGATGAATTCACAGAACACAGAGCAGTTTCTCAGAAAGCTTCTTTCCAGTTTTGAACGGAAGATATTTCCTTTTTCACCATAGCCCTCTATGGGCTTCCAAATATCCCTTTGCAAATTCCACAAGAACAGCCTTAGCCAACGGCTTCTTGAAGGGAAAGATGTAACTCTGTGAGATGAATTTACAGAACACAGAGCAGTTTCTCAGAAAGCTTCTTTCCAGTTTTGAACGGAAGATATTTCCTTTTTCACCATAGCCCTCTATGGGCTTCCAAATATCCCTTTGCCAATTCCGCAAGAACAGCCTTAGCGAAAGGGTTCTTGAAGGGAAAGATGTAACTCTGTGAGATGAATTCACAGAACACAGAGCAGTTTCTCAGAAAGCTTCCTTCCAGTATTGAACGGAAGATATTTACTTTTTCACCATAGCCGTCTATGGGCTTCCAAATATCCCTTTGCCAATTCCACAAGAACAGCCTTAGCGAAAGGCTTCTTGAAGTGAAAGATGTAACTCTGTGAGATGAATTAACAGAACACAGAGAAGTTTCTCAGAAAGCTTCTTTCCAGTTTTGAACGGAAGATATTTCCTTTTTCACCATAGCCCTCTATGGGCTTCCAAATATCCCTTTGCCAATTCCACAAGAACAGACTTAGCGAAAGGCTTCTTGGAGGGAACGATGTAACTCTGTGAGATGAATTAACAGAACACAGAGCAGTTTCGTAGAAAGCTTCTTTCCAGTTTTGAACGGAAGATATTTCCTTTTTCACCATAGCCCTCTATGGGCTTCCAAATATCCCTTTGCCAATTCCACAAGAACAGCCTTAGCGAAAGGCTTCTTGAAGGGAAAGATGTAACTCTGTGAGATGAATTCACAGAACACAGAGCAGTTTCTCAGAAAGCTTCTTTCCAGTTTTGAACGGAAGATATTTCCTTTTTCACCATAGGCCTCTATGGGCTTCCAAATATCCCTTTGCCAATTCCACAAGAACAGACTTAGCGAAAGGCTTCTTGAAGGGAACGATGTAACTCTGTGAGATGAATTAACAGAACACAGAGCAGTTTCTCAGAAAGCTTCTTTCCAGTTTTGAACGGAAGATATTTCCTTTTTCACCATAGCCCTCTATGGGCTTCCAAATATCCCTTTGCCAATTCCACAAGAACAGCCTTAGCGAAACGCTTCTTGAAGGGAAAGATGTAACTGTGAGATGAATTCACAGAACACAAAGCAGTTTCTCAGAAAGCTTCTTTCCAGTTTTGAACGGAAGATATTTCCTTTTTCACCATAGCCGTCTACGGGCTTCCAAATATCCCTTTGCCAATTCCACAAGAACAGCCTTAGCGAAAGACTTCTTGAAGGGAAAGATGTAACTCTGTGAGATGAATTCACAGAACACAGAGCAGTTTCTCAGAAAGCTTCTTTCCAGTTTTGAACGGAAGATATTTCCTTTTTCACCATAGGCCTCTATGGGCTTCCAAATATCCCTTTGCCAATTCCACAAGAACAGCCTTAGCGAAAGGCTTCTTGAAGGGAAAGATGTAACTCTGTGAGATGAATTCACAGAACACAGAGCAGTTTCTCAGAAAGCTTCTTTCCAGTTTTGAACGGAAGATATTTCCTTTTTCACCATAGGCCTCTATGGGCTTCCAAATATCCCTTTGCCAATTCCACAAGAACAGCCTTAGCGAAAGGCTTCTTGAAGGGAAAGACGTAACTCTGTGAGATGAATTAACAGAACACAGAGCAGTTTCTCAGAAAGCTTCTTTCCAGTTTTGAACGGAAGATATTTCCTTTTTCACCATAGCCCTCTATGGGCTTCCAAATATCCCTTTGCCAATTCCACAAGAACAGCCTTAGCGAAAGGCTTCTTGAAGGGAAAGATGTAACTCTGTGAGATGAATTCACAGAACACAGAGCAGTTTCTCAGAAAGCTTCTTTCCAGTTTTGAACGGAAGATATTTCCTTTTTCACCATAGCCCTCTATGGGCTTCCAAATATCCCTTTGCCAATTCCACAAGAACAGACTTAGCGAAAGGCTTCTTGGAGGGAACGATGTAACTCTGTGAGATGAATTAACAGAACACAGAGCAGTTTCGTAGAAAGCTTCTTTCCACTTTTGAACGGAAGATATTTCCTTTTTCACCATAGCCCTCTATGGGCTTCCAAATATCCCTTTGCCAATTCCACAAGAACAGCCTTAGCGAAAGGCTTCTTGAAGGGAAAGATGTAACTCTGTGAGATAAATTCACAGAACACAGAGCAGTTTCTCAGAAAGCTTCTTTCCAGTTTTGAACGGAAGATATTTCCTTTTTCACCATAGGCCTCTATGGGCTTCAAAATATCCCTTTGCCAATTCCACAAGAACAGCCTTAGCGAAAGGCTTCTTGAGGGGAAAGATGTAACTCTGTGAGATGAATTAACAGAACACAGAGCAGTTTCTCAGAAAGCTTCTTTCCAGTTTTGAACGGAAGATATTTCCTTTTTCACCATAGCCCTCTATGGGCTTCCAAATATCCCTTTGCCAATTCCACAAGAACAGCCTTAGCGAAAGGCTTCTTGAAGGGAAAGATGTAACTCTGTGAGATGAATTCACAGAACACAAAGCAGTTTCTCAGAAAGCTTCTTTCCAGTTTTGAACGGAAGATATTTCCTTTTTCACCATAGCCGTCTACGGGCTTCCAAATATCCCTTTGCCAATTCCACAAGAACAGCCTTAGCGAAAGACTTCTTGAAGGGAAAGATGTAACTCTGTGAGATGAATTCACAGAACACAGAGCAGTTTCTCAGAAAGCTTCTTTCCAGTTTTGAACGGAAGATATTTCCTTTTTCACCTTAGGCCTCTATGGGCTTCCAAATATCCCTTTGCCAATTCCACAAGAACAGCCTTAGCGAAAGGCTTCTTGAAGGGAAAGATGTAACTCTGTGAGATGAATTCACAGAACACAGAGCAGTTTCTCAGAAAGCTTCTTTCCAGTTTTGAACGGAAGATATTTCCTTTTTCACCTTAGGCCTCTATGGGCTTCCAAATATCCCTTTGCCAATTCCACAAGAACAGCCTTAGCGAAAGGCTTCTTGAAGGGAAAGACGTAACTCTGTGAGATGAATTAACAGAACACAGAGCAGTTTCTCAGAAAGCTTCTTTCCAGTTTTGAACGGAAGATATTTCCTTTTTCACCATAGCCCTCTATGGGCTTCCAAATATCCCTTTGCCAATTCCACAAGAACAGCCTTAGCGAAAGGCTTCTTGAAGGGAAAGATGTAACTCTGTGAGATGAATTCACAGAACACAGAGCAGTTTCTCAGAAAGCTTCTTTCCAGTTTTGAACGGAAGATATTTCCTTTTTCACCATAGGCCTCTATGGGCTTCAAAATATCCCTTTGCCAATTCCACAAGAACAGCCTTAGCGAAAGGCTTCTTGAGGGGAAAGATGTAACTCTGTGAGATGAATTAACAGAACACAGAGCAGTTTCTCAGAAAGCTTCTTTCCAGTTTTGAACGGAAGATATTTCCTTTTTCACCATAGCCCTCTATGAGCTTCCAAATATCCCTTTGCCAATTCCACAAGAACAGCCTTAGCGAAAGGCTTCTTGAAGGGAAAGATGTAACTCTGTGAGATGAATTCACAGAACACAGAGCAGTTTCTCAGAAAGCTTCTTTCCAGTTTTGAACGGAAGATATTTCCTTTTTCACCATAGCCCTCTATGGGCTTCCAAATATCCCTTTGCCAATTCCACAAGAACAGACTTAGCGAAAGGCTTCTTGAAGGGAAAGATGTAACTCTGTGAGATGAATTCACAGAACACAGAGCAGTTTCTCAGAAAGCTTCTTTCCAGTTTTGAACGGAAGATATTTCCTTTTTCACCATAGCCCTCTATGGGCTTCCAAATATCCCTTTGCAAATTCCACAAGAACAGCCTTAGCCAACGGCTTCTTGAAGGGAAAGATGTAACTCTGTGAGATGAATTTACAGAACACAGAGCAGTTTCTCAGAAAGCTTCTTTCCAGTTTTGAACGGAAGATATTTCCTTTTTCACCATAGCCCTCTATGGGCTTCCAAATATCCCTTTGCCAATTCCGCAAGAACAGCCTTAGCGAAAGGGTTCTTGAAGGGAAAGATGTAACTCTGTGAGATGAATTCACAGAACACAGAGCAGTTTCTCAGAAAGCTTCCTTCCAGTATTGAACGGAAGATATTTACTTTTTCACCATAGCCGTCTATGGGCTTCCAAATATCCCTTTGCCAATTCCACAAGAACAGCCTTAGCGAAAGGCTTCTTGAAGTGAAAGATGTAACTCTGTGAGATGAATTAACAGAACACAGAGAAGTTTCTCAGAAAGCTTCTTTCCAGTTTTGAACGGAAGATATTTCCTTTTTCACCATAGCCCTCTATGGGCTTCCAAATATCCCTTTGCCAATTCCACAAGAACAGACTTAGCGAAAGGCTTCTTGGAGGGAACGATGTAACTCTGTGAGATGAATTAACAGAACACAGAGCAGTTTCGTAGAAAGCTTCTTTCCAGTTTTGAACGGAAGATATTTCCTTTTTCACCATAGCCCTCTATGGGCTTCCAAATATCCCTTTGCCAATTCCACAAGAACAGCCTTAGCGAAAGGCTTCTTGAAGGGAAAGATGTAACTCTGTGAGATGAATTCACAGAACACAGAGCAGTTTCTCAGAAAGCTTCTTTCCAGTTTTGAACGGAAGATATTTCCTTTTTCACCATAGGCCTCTATGGGCTTCCAAATATCCCTTTGCCAATTCCACAAGAACAGACTTAGCGAAAGGCTTCTTGAAGGGAACGATGTAACTCTGTGAGATGAATTAACAGAACACAGAGCAGTTTCTCAGAAAGCTTCTTTCCAGTTTTGAACGGAAGATATTTCCTTTTTCACCATAGCCCTCTATGGGCTTCCAAATATCCCTTTGCCAATTCCACAAGAACAGCCTTAGCGAAACGCTTCTTGAAGGGAAAGATGTAACTGTGAGATGAATTCACAGAACACAAAGCAGTTTCTCAGAAAGCTTCTTTCCAGTTTTGAACGGAAGATATTTCCTTTTTCACCATAGCCGTCTACGGGCTTCCAAATATCCCTTTGCCAATTCCACAAGAACAGCCTTAGCGAAAGACTTCTTGAAGGGAAAGATGTAACTCTGTGAGATGAATTCACAGAACACAGAGCAGTTTCTCAGAAAGCTTCTTTCCAGTTTTGAACGGAAGATATTTCCTTTTTCACCATAGGCCTCTATGGGCTTCCAAATATCCCTTTGCCAATTCCACAAGAACAGCCTTAGCGAAAGGCTTCTTGAAGGGAAAGATGTAACTCTGTGAGATGAATTCACAGAACACAGAGCAGTTTCTCAGAAAGCTTCTTTCCAGTTTTGAACGGAAGATATTTCCTTTTTCACCATAGGCCTCTATGGGCTTCCAAATATCCCTTTGCCAATTCCACAAGAACAGCCTTAGCGAAAGGCTTCTTGAAGGGAAAGACGTAACTCTGTGAGATGAATTAACAGAACACAGAGCAGTTTCTCAGAAAGCTTCTTTCCAGTTTTGAACGGAAGATATTTCCTTTTTCACCATAGCCCTCTATGGGCTTCCAAATATCCCTTTGCCAATTCCACAAGAACAGCCTTAGCGAAAGGCTTCTTGAAGGGAAAGATGTAACTCTGTGAGATGAATTCACAGAACACAGAGCAGTTTCTCAGAAAGCTTCTTTCCAGTTTTGAACGGAAGATATTTCCTTTTTCACCATAGCCCTCTATGGGCTTCCAAATATCCCTTTGCCAATTCCACAAGAACAGACTTAGCGAAAGGCTTCTTGGAGGGAACGATGTAACTCTGTGAGATGAATTAACAGAACACAGAGCAGTTTCGTAGAAAGCTTCTTTCCACTTTTGAACGGAAGATATTTCCTTTTTCACCATAGCCCTCTATGGGCTTCCAAATATCCCTTTGCCAATTCCACAAGAACAGCCTTAGCGAAAGGCTTCTTGAAGGGGAAGATGTAACTCTGTGAGATAAATTCACAGAACACAGAGCAGTTTCTCAGAAAGCTTCTTTCCAGTTTTGAACGGAAGATATTTCCTTTTTCACCATAGGCCTCTATGGGCTTCAAAATATCCCTTTGCCAATTCCACAAGAACAGCCTTAGCGAAAGGCTTCTTGAGGGGAAAGATGTAACTCTGTGAGATGAATTAACAGAACACAGAGCAGTTTCTCAGAAAGCTTCTTTCCAGTTTTGAACGGAAGATATTTCCTTTTTCACCATAGCCCTCTATGGGCTTCCAAATATCCCTTTGCCAATTCCACAAGAACAGCCTTAGCGAAAGGCTTCTTGAAGGGAAAGATGTAACTCTGTGAGATGAATTCACAGAACACAAAGCAGTTTCTCAGAAAGCTTCTTTCCAGTTTTGAACGGAAGATATTTCCTTTTTCACCATAGCCGTCTACGGGCTTCCAAATATCCCTTTGCCAATTCCACAAGAACAGCCTTAGCGAAAGACTTCTTGAAGGGAAAGATGTAACTCTGTGAGATGAATTCACAGAACACAGAGCAGTTTCTCAGAAAGCTTCTTTCCAGTTTTGAACGGAAGATATTTCCTTTTTCACCTTAGGCCTCTATGGGCTTCCAAATATCCCTTTGCCAATTCCACAAGAACAGCCTTAGCGAAAGGCTTCTTGAAGGGAAAGATGTAACTCTGTGAGATGAATTCACAGAACACAGAGCAGTTTCTCAGAAAGCTTCTTTCCAGTTTTGAACGGAAGATATTTCCTTTTTCACCATAGCCCTCTATGGGCTTCCAAATATCCCTTTGCCAATTCCACAAGAACAGCCTTAGCGAAAGGCTTCTTGAAGGGAAAGATGTAACTCTGTGAGATGAATTCACAGAACACAGAGCAGTTTCTCAGAAAGCTTCTTTCCAGTTTTGAACGGAAGATATTTCCTTTTTCACCATAGGCCTCTATGGGCTTCCAAATATCCCTTTGCCAATTCCACAAGAACAGCCTTAGCGAAAGGCTTCTTGAACGGAAAGATGTAACTCTGTGAGATGAATTAACAGAACACAGAGCAGTTTCTCAGAAAGCTTCTTTCCAGTTTTGAACGGAAGATATTTCCTTTTTCACCATAGCCCTCTATGGGCTTCCAAATATCCCTTTGCCAATTCCACAAGAACAGCCTTAGCGAAAGGCTTCTTGAAGGGAAAGATGTAACTCTGTGAGATGAATTCACAGAACACAGAGAAGTTTCTCAGAAAGCTTCTTTCCAGTTTTGAACGGAAGATATTTCCTTTTTCACCATAGCCCTCTATGGGCTTCCAAATATCCCTTTGCCAATTCCGCAAGAACAAACTTAGCGAAAGGCTTATTGAAGGGAAAGATGTAACTCTGTGAGATGAATTAACAGAACACAGAGCAGTTTCTCAGAAAGCTTCTTTCCAGTTTTGAACGGAAGATATTTCCTTTTTCACCATAGCCCTCTATGGGCTTCCAAATATCCCTTTGCCAATTCCACAAGAACAGCCTTAGCGAAAGGCTTCTTGAAGGGAAAGATGTAACTCTGTGAGATGAATTCACAGAACACAGAGCAGTTTCCCTGAAAGCTTCTTTCCAGTTTTGAACGGAAGATATTTCCTTTTTCACCATAGCCCTCTATGGGCTTCCAAATATCCCTTTGCCAATTCCCCAAGAACAGACTTAGCGAAAGGCTTCTTGAAGGGAAAGATGTAACTCTGTGAGATGAATTCACAGAACACAGAGCAGTTTCTCAGAAAGCTTCTTTCCAGTTTTGAACGGAAGATATTTCCTTTTTCACCATAGCCCTCTATGGGCTTCCAAATATCCCTTTGCAAATTCCACAAGAACAGCCTTAACGAACGGCTTCTTGAAGGGAAAGATGTAACTCTGTGAGATGAATTTACAGAACACAGAGCAGTTTCTCAGAAAGCTTCTTTCCAGTTTTGAACGGAAGATATTTCCTTTTTCACCATAGCCCTCTATGGGCTTCCAAATATCCCTTTGCCAATTCCGCAAGAACAGCCTTAGCGAAAGGGTTCTTGAAGGGAAAGATGTAACTCTGTGAGATGAATTTACAGAACACAGAGCAGTTTCTCAGAAAGCTTCCTTCCAGTATTGAACGGAAGATATTTACTTTTTCACCATAGCCGTCTATGGGCTTCCAAATATCCCTTTGCCAATTCCACAAGAACAGCCTTAGCGAAAGGCTTCTTGAAGTGAAAGATGTAACTCTGTGAGATGAATTAACAGAACACAGAGAAGTTTCTCAGAAAGCTTCTTTCCAGTTTTGAACGGAAGATATTTCCTTTTTCACCATAGCCCTCTAAGGGCTTCCAAATATCCCTTTGCCAATTCCACAAGAACAGACTTAGCGAAAGGCTTCTTGGAGGGAACGATGTAACTCTGTGAGATGAATTAACAGAACACAGAGCAGTTTCTCAGAAAGCTTCTTTCCAGTTTTGAACGGAAGATATTTCCTTTTTCACCATAGCCCTCTATGGGCTTCCAAATATCCCTTTGCAAATTCCACAAGAACAGCCTTAGCGAAAGGCTTCTTGAAGGGAAAGATGTAACTCTGTGAGATAAATTCACAGAACACAGAGCAGTTTCTCAGAAAGCTTCTTTCCAGTTTTGAACGGAAGATATTTCCTTTTTCACCATAGGCCTCTATGGGCTTCAAAATATCCCTTTGCCAATTCCACAAGAACAGCCTTAGCGAAAGGCTTCTTGAGGGGAAAGATGTAACTCTGTGAGATGAATTAACAGAACACAGAGCAGTTTCTCAGAAAGCTTCTTTCCAGTTTTGAACGGAAGATATTTCCTTTTTCACCATAGCCCTCTATGGGCTTCCAAATATCCCTTTGCCAATTCCACAAGAACAGACTTAGCGAAAGGCTTCTTGAAGGGAAAGATGTAACTCTGTGAGATGAATTCACAGAACACAGAGCAGTTTCTCAGAAAGCTTCTTTCCAGTTTTGAACGGAAGATATTTCCTTTTTCACCATAGCCCTCTATGGGCTTCCAAATATCCCTTTGACAATTCCACAAAAACAGCCTTAGCGAAAGGCTTCTTGAAGGGAAAGATGTAACTCTGTGAGATGAATTCACAGAACACAGAGCAGTTTCTCAGAAAGCTTCTTTCCAGTTTTGAACGGAAGATATTTCCTTTTTCACCATAGGCCTCTATGGGCTTCCAAATATCCCTTTGCCAATTCCGCAAGAACAGGCTTAGCGAAAGGCTTCTTGAAGGGAAAGATGTAACTCTGTGAGATGAATTAACAGAACACAGAGCAGTTTCTCAGAAATATTCTTTCCAGTTTTGAACGGAAGATATTTCCTTTTTCACCATAGCCCTCTATGGGCTTCCAAATATCCCTTTGCCAATTCCACAAGAACAGCCTTAGCGAAAGGCTTCTTGAAGGGAAAGATGTAACTCTGTGAGATGAATTAGCAGAACACAGAGCAGTTTCTCAGAAAGCTTCTTTCCAGTTTTGAACGGAAGATATTTCCTTTTTCACCATAGCCCTTTATGGGCTTCCAAATATCCCTTTGCCAATTCCACAAGAACAGCCTTAGCGAAAGGCTTCTTGAAGGGAAAGATGTAACTCTGTGAGATGAATTCACAGAACACAGAGCAGTTTCTCAGAAAGCTTCTTTCCAGTTTTGAACGGAAGATATTTCCTTTTTCACCATAGCCCTCTATGGGCTTCCAAATATCCCTTTGCCAATTCCGCAAGAACAGCCTTAGCGAAAGGGTTCTTGAAGGGAAAGATGTAACTCTGTGAGATGAATTCACAGAACACAGAGCAGTTTCTCAGAAAGCTTCCTTCCAGTATTGAACGGAAGATATTTACTTTTTCACCATAGCCGTCTATGGGCTTCCAAATATCCCTTTGCCAATTCCACAAGAACAGCCTTAGCGAAAGGCTTCTTGAAGTGAAAGATGTAACTCTGTGAGATGAATTAACAGAACACAGAGAAGTTTCTCAGAAAGCTTCTTTCCAGATTTGAACGGAAGATATTTCCTTTTTCACCATAGCCCTCTATGGGCTTCCAAATATCCCTTTGCCAATTCCACAAGAACAGACTTAGCGAAAGGCTTCTTGGAGGGAACGATGTAACTCTGTGAGATGAATTAACAGAACACAGAGCAGTTTCTCAGAAAGCTTCTTTCCAATTTTGAAAGGAAGATATTTCCTTTTTCACCATAGCCCTCTATGGGCTTCCAAATATCCCTTTGCAAATTCCACAAGAACAGACTTAGAAAAAGGCTTCTTGGAGGGAACGATGTAACTCTGTGAGATGAATTAACAGAACACAGAGCAGTTTCTCAGAAAGCTTCTTTCCAGTTTTGAACGGAAGATATTTCCTTTTTCACCATAGCTCTCTATGGGCTTCCAAATATCCCTTTGCCAATTCCACAAGAACAGCCTTAGCGAAAGGCTTCTTGAAGGGAAAGATGTAACTCTGTGAGATAAATTCACAGAACACAGAGCAGTTTCTCAGAAAGCTTCTTTCCAATTTTGAACGGAAGATATTTCCTTTTTCACCATAGGCCTCTATGGGCTTCCAAATATCCCTTTGCAAATTCCACTAGAACAGCCTTAGCGAAAGGCTTCTTGAAGGGAAAGATGTAACTCTGTGAGATGAATTCACAGAACACAGAGCAGTTTCTCAGAAAGCTTCTTTCCAGTTTTGAACGGAAGATATTTCCTTTTTCACCATAGCCCTCTATGGGCTTCCAAATATCCCTTTGCCAATTCCACAAGAACAGCCTTAGCGAAAGGCTTCTTGAAGGGAAAGATGTAACTCTGTGAGATGAATTCACAGAACACAGAGCAGTTTCTCAGAAAGCTTCTTTCCAGTTTTGAACGGAAGATATTTCCTTTTTCACCATAGGCCTCTATGGGCTTCCAAATATCCCTTTGCCAATTCCACAAGAACAGCCTTAGCGAAAGGCTTCTTGAAGGGAAAGATGTAACTCTGTGAGATGAATTCACAGAACACAGAGCAGTTTCTCAGAAAACTTCTTTCCAGTTTTGAAGGGAAGATATTTCCTTTTTCACCATAGGCCTCTATGGGATTACAAATATCCCTTTGCCAATTCCACAAGAACAGCCTTAGCGAAAGGCTTCTTGAAGGGAAAGATGTAACTCTGTGAGATGAATTAACAGAACACAGAGCAGTTTCTCAGAAAGCTTCTTTCCAGTTTTGAACGGAAGATATTTCCTTTTTCACCATAGCCCTCTATGGGCTTCCAAATATCCCTTTGCCAATTCCACAAGAACAGCCTTAGCGAAAGGCTTCTTGAAGGGAAAGATGTAACTCTGTGAGATGAATTCACAGAACACAGAGCAGTTTCTCAGAAAGCTTCTTTCCAGTTTTGAACGGAAGATATTTCCTTTTTCGCCATAGCCGTCTATGGGCTTCCAAATATCCCTTTGCCAATTCCACAAGAACAGCCTTAGCGAAAGGCTTCTTGAAGGGAAAGATGTAACACTGTGAGATGAATTCACAGAACACAGAGCAGTTTCTCAGAAAGCTTCTTTCCAGTTTTGAACGGAAGATATTTCCTTTTTCACCATAGGCCTCTATGGGCTTCCAAATATCCCTTTGCCAATTCCACAAGAACAGCCTTAGCGAAAGGCTTCTTGAGGGGAAAGATGTAACTCTGTGAGATGAATTAACGGAACACAGAGCAGTTTCTCAGAAAGCTTCTTTCCAGTTTTGAACGGAAGATATTTACTTTTTCACCATAGCCGTCTAGGGGTTCCAAATATCCCTTTGCCAATTCCACAAGAACAGCCTTAGCGAAAGGCTTCTTGAAGGGAAAGATGTAACTCTGTGAGATGAATTCACAGAACACAGAGCAGTTTCTCAGAAAGCTTCTTTCCAGTTTTGAACGGAAGATATTTCCTTTTTCACCATAGGCCTCTATGGGCTTCAAAATATCCCTTTGCCAATTCCACAAGAACAGCCTTAGCGAAAGGCTTCTTGAGGGGAAAGATGTAACTCTGTGAGATGAATTAACAGAACACAGAGCAGTTTCTCAGAAAGCTTCTTTCCAGTTTTGAACGGAAGATATTTCCTTTTTCACCATAGCCCTCTATGGGCTTCCAAATATCCCTTTGCCAATTCCACAAGAACAGCCTTAGCGAAAGGCTTCTTGAAGGGAAAGATGTAACTCTGTGAGATGAATTAGCAGAACACAGAGCAGTTTCTCAGAAAGATTCTTTCCAATTTTGAAAGGAAGATATTTCCTTTTTCACCGTAGCCCTCTATGGGCTTCCAAATATCCCTTTGCCAATTCCACAAGAACAGCCTTAGCGAAAGGCTTCTTGAAGGGAAAGATGTAACTCTGTGAGATGAATTAACAGAACACAGAGCAGTTTCTCAGAAAGCTTCTTTCCAGTTTTGAACGGAAGATATTTCCTTTTTCACCATAGCCCTCTATGGGCTTCCAAATATCCCTTTGCCAATTCCACAAGAACAGCCTTAGCGAAAGGCTTCTTGAAGGGAAAGATGTAACTCTGTGAGATGAATTCACAGAACACAGAGCAGTTTCTCAGAAAGCTTCTTTCCAGTTTTGAACGGAAGATATTTCCTTTTTCACCATAGTCCTCTATGGGCTTCCAAATATCCCTTTGCCAATTCCGCAAGAACAGGCTTAGCGAAAGGCTTCTTGAAGGGAAAGATGTAACTCTGTGAGATGAATTAACAGAACACAGAGCAGTTTCTCAGAAAGCTTCTTTCCAGTTTTGAACGGAAGATATTTCCTTTTTCACCATAGCCCTCTATGGGCTTCCAAATATCCCTTTGCCAATTCCACAAGAACAGCCTTAGCGAAAGGCTTCTTGAAGGGAAAGATGTAACTCTGTGAGATGAATTAGCAGAACACAGAGCAGTTTCTCAGAAAGATTCTTTCCAATTTTGAAAGGAAGATATTTCCTTTTTCACCATAGGCCTCTATGGGCTTCAAAATATCCCTTTGCCAATTCCACAAGAACAGCCTTAGCGAAAGGCTTCTTGAGGGGAAAGATGTAACTCTGTGAGATGAATTAACAGAACACAGAGCAGTTTCTCAGAAAGCTTCTTTCCAGTTTTGAACGGAAGATATTTCCTTTTTCACCATAGCCCTCTATGGGCTTCCAAATATCCCTTTGCCAATTCCACAAGAACAGCCTTAGCGAAAGGCTTCTTGAAGGGAAAGATGTAACTCTGTGAGATGAATTCACAGAACACAAAGCAGTTTCTCAGAAAGCTTCTTTCCAGTTTTGAACGGAAGATATTTCCTTTTTCACCATAGCCGTCTACGGGCTTCCAAATATCCCTTTGCCAATTCCACAAGAACAGCCTTAGCGAAAGACTTCTTGAAGGGAAAGATGTAACTCTGTGAGATGAATTCACAGAACACAGAGCAGTTTCTCAGAAAGCTTCTTTCCAGTTTTGAACGGAAGATATTTCCTTTTTCACCTTAGGCCTCTATGGGCTTCCAAATATCCCTTTGCCAATTCCACAAGAACAGCCTTAGCGAAAGGCTTCTTGAAGGGAAAGATGTAACTCTGTGAGATGAATTCACAGAACACAGAGCAGTTTCTCAGAAAGCTTCTTTCCAGTTTTGAACGGAAGATATTTCCTTTTTCACCATAGCCCTCTATGGGCTTCCAAATATCCCTTTGCCAATTCCACAAGAACAGCCTTAGCGAAAGGCTTCTTGAAGGGAAAGATGTAACTCTGTGAGATGAATTCACAGAACACAGAGCAGTTTCTCAGAAAGCTTCTTTCCAGTTTTGAACGGAAGATATTTCCTTTTTCACCATAGGCCTCTATGGGCTTCCAAATATCCCTTTGCCAATTCCACAAGAACAGCCTTAGCGAAAGGCTTCTTGAACGGAAAGATGTAACTCTGTGAGATGAATTAACAGAACACAGAGCAGTTTCTCAGAAAGCTTCTTTCCAGTTTTGAACGGAAGATATTTCCTTTTTCACCATAGCCCTCTATGGGCTTCCAAATATCCCTTTGCCAATTCCACAAGAACAGCCTTAGCGAAAGGCTTCTTGAAGGGAAAGATGTAACTCTGTGAGATGAATTCACAGAACACAGAGAAGTTTCTCAGAAAGCTTCTTTCCAGTTTTGAACGGAAGATATTTCCTTTTTCACCATAGCCCTCTATGGGCTTCCAAATATCCCTTTGCCAATTCCGCAAGAACAAACTTAGCGAAAGGCTTATTGAAGGGAAAGATGTAACTCTGTGAGATGAATTAACAGAACACAGAGCAGTTTCTCAGAAAGCTTCTTTCCAGTTTTGAACGGAAGATATTTCCTTTTTCACCATAGCCCTCTATGGGCTTCCAAATATCCCTTTGCCAATTCCACAAGAACAGCCTTAGCGAAAGGCTTCTTGAAGGGAAAGATGTAACTCTGTGAGATGAATTCACAGAACACAGAGCAGTTTCCCTGAAAGCTTCTTTCCAGTTTTGAACGGAAGATATTTCCTTTTTCACCATAGCCCTCTATGGGCTTCCAAATATCCCTTTGCCAATTCCCCAAGAACAGACTTAGCGAAAGGCTTCTTGAAGGGAAAGATGTAACTCTGTGAGATGAATTCACAGAACACAGAGCAGTTTCTCAGAAAGCTTCTTTCCAGTTTTGAACGGAAGATATTTCCTTTTTCACCATAGCCCTCTATGGGCTTCCAAATATCCCTTTGCAAATTCCACAAGAACAGCCTTAACGAACGGCTTCTTGAAGGGAAAGATGTAACTCTGTGAGATGAATTTACAGAACACAGAGCAGTTTCTCAGAAAGCTTCTTTCCAGTTTTGAACGGAAGATATTTCCTTTTTCACCATAGCCCTCTATGGGCTTCCAAATATCCCTTTGCCAATTCCGCAAGAACAGCCTTAGCGAAAGGGTTCTTGAAGGGAAAGATGTAACTCTGTGAGATGAATTCACAGAACACAGAGCAGTTTCTCAGAAAGCTTCCTTCCAGTATTGAACGGAAGATATTTACTTTTTCACCATAGCCGTCTATGGGCTTCCAAATATCCCTTTGCCAATTCCACAAGAACAGCCTTAGCGAAAGGCTTCTTGAAGTGAAAGATGTAACTCTGTGAGATGAATTAACAGAACACAGAGAAGTTTCTCAGAAAGCTTCTTTCCAGTTTTGAACGGAAGATATTTCCTTTTTCACCATAGCCCTCTAAGGGCTTCCAAATATCCCTTTGCCAATTCCACAAGAACAGACTTAGCGAAAGGCTTCTTGGAGGGAACGATGTAACTCTGTGAGATGAATTAACAGAACACAGAGCAGTTTCTCAGAAAGCTTCTTTCCAGTTTTGAACGGAAGATATTTCCTTTTTCACCATAGCCCTCTATGGGCTTCCAAATATCCCTTTGCAAATTCCACAAGAACAGCCTTAGCGAAAGGCTTCTTGAAGGGAAAGATGTAACTCTGTGAGATAAATTCACAGAACACAGAGCAGTTTCTCAGAAAGCTTCTTTCCAGTTTTGAACGGAAGATATTTCCTTTTTCACCATAGGCCTCTATGGGCTTCAAAATATCCCTTTGCCAATTCCACAAGAACAGCCTTAGCGAAAGGCTTCTTGAGGGGAAAGATGTAACTCTGTGAGATGAATTAACAGAACACAGAGCAGTTTCTCAGAAAGCTTCTTTCCAGTTTTGAACGGAAGATATTTCCTTTTTCACCATAGCCCTCTATGGGCTTCCAAATATCCCTTTGCCAATTCCACAAGAACAGACTTAGCGAAAGGCTTCTTGAAGGGAAAGATGTAACTCTGTGAGATGAATTCACAGAACACAGAGCAGTTTCTCAGAAAGCTTCTTTCCAGTTTTGAACGGAAGATATTTCCTTTTTCACCATAGCCCTCTATGGGCTTCCAAATATCCCTTTGACAATTCCACAAAAACAGCCTTAGCGAAAGGCTTCTTGAAGGGAAAGATGTAACTCTGTGAGATGAATTCACAGAACACAGAGCAGTTTCTCAGAAAGCTTCTTTCCAGTTTTGAACGGAAGATATTTCCTTTTTCACCATAGGCCTCTATGGGCTTCCAAATATCCCTTTGCCAATTCCGCAAGAACAGGCTTAGCGAAAGGCTTCTTGAAGGGAAAGATGTAACTCTGTGAGATGAATTAACAGAACACAGAGCAGTTTCTCAGAAATATTCTTTCCAGTTTTGAACGGAAGATATTTCCTTTTTCACCATAGCCCTCTATGGGCTTCCAAATATCCCTTTGCCAATTCCACAAGAACAGCCTTAGCGAAAGGCTTCTTGAAGGGAAAGATGTAACTCTGTGAGATGAATTAGCAGAACACAGAGCAGTTTCTCAGAAAGCTTCTTTCCAGTTTTGAACGGAAGATATTTCCTTTTTCACCATAGCCCTTTATGGGCTTCCAAATATCCCTTTGCCAATTCCACAAGAACAGCCTTAGCGAAAGGCTTCTTGAAGGGAAAGATGTAACTCTGTGAGATGAATTCACAGAACACAGAGCAGTTTCTCAGAAAGCTTCTTTCCAGTTTTGAACGGAAGATATTTCCTTTTTCACCATAGCCCTCTATGGGCTTCCAAATATCCCTTTGCCAATTCCGCAAGAACAGCCTTAGCGAAAGGGTTCTTGAAGGGAAAGATGTAACTCTGTGAGATGAATTCACAGAACACAGAGCAGTTTCTCAGAAAGCTTCCTTCCAGTATTGAACGGAAGATATTTACTTTTTCACCATAGCCGTCTATGGGCTTCCAAATATCCCTTTGCCAATTCCACAAGAACAGCCTTAGCGAAAGGCTTCTTGAAGTGAAAGATGTAACTCTGTGAGATGAATTAACAGAACACAGAGAAGTTTCTCAGAAAGCTTCTTTCCAGATTTGAACGGAAGATATTTCCTTTTTCACCATAGCCCTCTATGGGCTTCCAAATATCCCTTTGCCAATTCCACAAGAACAGACTTAGCGAAAGGCTTCTTGGAGGGAACGATGTAACTCTGTGAGATGAATTAACAGAACACAGAGCAGTTTCTCAGAAAGCTTCTTTCCAATTTTGAAAGGAAGATATTTCCTTTTTCACCATAGCCCTCTATGGGCTTCCAAATATCCCTTTGCAAATTCCACAAGAACAGACTTAGAAAAAGGCTTCTTGGAGGGAACGATGTAACTCTGTGAGATGAATTAACAGAACACAGAGCAGTTTCTCAGAAAGCTTCTTTCCAGTTTTGAACGGAAGATATTTCCTTTTTCACCATAGCTCTCTATGGGCTTCCAAATATCCCTTTGCCAATTCCACAAGAACAGCCTTAGCGAAAGGCTTCTTGAAGGGAAAGATGTAACTCTGTGAGATAAATTCACAGAACACAGAGCAGTTTCTCAGAAAGCTTCTTTCCAATTTTGAACGGAAGATATTTCCTTTTTCACCATAGGCCTCTATGGGCTTCCAAATATCCCTTTGCAAATTCCACTAGAACAGCCTTAGCGAAAGGCTTCTTGAAGGGAAAGATGTAACTCTGTGAGATGAATTCACAGAACACAGAGCAGTTTCTCAGAAAGCTTCTTTCCAGTTTTGAACGGAAGATATTTCCTTTTTCACCATAGCCCTCTATGGGCTTCCAAATATCCCTTTGCCAATTCCACAAGAACAGCCTTAGCGAAAGGCTTCTTGAAGGGAAAGATGTAACTCTGTGAGATGAATTCACAGAACACAGAGCAGTTTCTCAGAAAGCTTCTTTCCAGTTTTGAACGGAAGATATTTCCTTTTTCACCATAGGCCTCTATGGGCTTCCAAATATCCCTTTGCCAATTCCACAAGAACAGCCTTAGCGAAAGGCTTCTTGAAGGGAAAGATGTAACTCTGTGAGATGAATTCACAGAACACAGAGCAGTTTCTCAGAAAACTTCTTTCCAGTTTTGAAGGGAAGATATTTCCTTTTTCACCATAGGCCTCTATGGGATTACAAATATCCCTTTGCCAATTCCACAAGAACAGCCTTAGCGAAAGGCTTCTTGAAGGGAAAGATGTAACTCTGTGAGATGAATTAACAGAACACAGAGCAGTTTCTCAGAAAGCTTCTTTCCAGTTTTGAACGGAAGATATTTCCTTTTTCACCATAGCCCTCTATGGGCTTCCAAATATCCCTTTGCCAATTCCACAAGAACAGCCTTAGCGAAAGGCTTCTTGAAGGGAAAGATGTAACTCTGTGAGATGAATTCACAGAACACAGAGCAGTTTCTCAGAAAGCTTCTTTCCAGTTTTGAACGGAAGATATTTCCTTTTTCGCCATAGCCGTCTATGGGCTTCCAAATATCCCTTTGCCAATTCCACAAGAACAGCCTTAGCGAAAGGCTTCTTGAAGGGAAAGATGTAACACTGTGAGATGAATTCACAGAACACAGAGCAGTTTCTCAGAAAGCTTCTTTCCAGTTTTGAACGGAAGATATTTCCTTTTTCACCATAGGCCTCTATGGGCTTCCAAATATCCCTTTGCCAATTCCACAAGAACAGCCTTAGCGAAAGGCTTCTTGAGGGGAAAGATGTAACTCTGTGAGATGAATTAACGGAACACAGAGCAGTTTCTCAGAAAGCTTCTTTCCAGTTTTGAACGGAAGATATTTACTTTTTCACCATAGCCGTCTAGGGGTTCCAAATATCCCTTTGCCAATTCCACAAGAACAGCCTTAGCGAAAGGCTTCTTGAAGGGAAAGATGTAACTCTGTGAGATGAATTCACAGAACACAGAGCAGTTTCTCAGAAAGCTTCTTTCCAGTTTTGAACGGAAGATATTTCCTTTTTCACCATAGGCCTCTATGGGCTTCAAAATATCCCTTTGCCAATTCCACAAGAACAGCCTTAGCGAAAGGCTTCTTGAGGGGAAAGATGTAACTCTGTGAGATGAATTAACAGAACACAGAGCAGTTTCTCAGAAAGCTTCTTTCCAGTTTTGAACGGAAGATATTTCCTTTTTCACCATAGCCCTCTATGGGCTTCCAAATATCCCTTTGCCAATTCCACAAGAACAGCCTTAGCGAAAGGCTTCTTGAAGGGAAAGATGTAACTCTGTGAGATGAATTAGCAGAACACAGAGCAGTTTCTCAGAAAGATTCTTTCCAATTTTGAAAGGAAGATATTTCCTTTTTCACCGTAGCCCTCTATGGGCTTCCAAATATCCCTTTGCCAATTCCACAAGAACAGCCTTAGCGAAAGGCTTCTTGAAGGGAAAGATGTAACTCTGTGAGATGAATTAACAGAACACAGAGCAGTTTCTCAGAAAGCTTCTTTCCAGTTTTGAACGGAAGATATTTCCTTTTTCACCATAGCCCTCTATGGGCTTCCAAATATCCCTTTGCCAATTCCACAAGAACAGCCTTAGCGAAAGGCTTCTTGAAGGGAAAGATGTAACTCTGTGAGATGAATTCACAGAACACAGAGCAGTTTCTCAGAAAGCTTCTTTCCAGTTTTGAACGGAAGATATTTCCTTTTTCACCATAGTCCTCTATGGGCTTCCAAATATCCCTTTGCCAATTCCGCAAGAACAGGCTTAGCGAAAGGCTTCTTGAAGGGAAAGATGTAACTCTGTGAGATGAATTAACAGAACACAGAGCAGTTTCTCAGAAAGCTTCTTTCCAGTTTTGAACGGAAGATATTTCCTTTTTCACCATAGCCCTCTATGGGCTTCCAAATATCCCTTTGCCAATTCCACAAGAACAGCCTTAGCGAAAGGCTTCTTGAAGGGAAAGATGTAACTCTGTGAGATGAATTAGCAGAACACAGAGCAGTTTCTCAGAAAGATTCTTTCCAATTTTGAAAGGAAGATATTTCCTTTTTCACCATAGCCCTCTATGGGCTTCCAAATATCCCTTTGCAAATTCCACAAGAACAGACTTAGAAAAAGGCTTCTTGGAGGGAACGATGTAACTCTGTGAGATGAATTAACAGAACACAGAGCAGTTTCTCAGAAAGCTTCTTTCCAGTTTTGAACGGAAGATATTTCCTTTTTCACCATAGCTCTCTATGGGCTTCCAAATATCCCTTTGCCAATTCCACAAGAACAGCCTTAGCGAAAGGCTTCTTGAAGGGAAAGATGTAACTCTGTGAGATAAATTCACAGAACACAGAGCAGTTTCTCAGAAAGCTTCTTTCCAATTTTGAACGGAAGATATTTCCTTTTTCACCGTAGGCCTCTATGGGCTTCCAAATATCCCTTTGCAAATTCCACTAGAACAGCCTTAGCGAAAGGCTTCTTGAAGGGAAAGATGTAACTCTGTGAGATGAACTCACAGAACACAGAGCAGTTTCTCAGAAAGCTTCTTTCCAGTTTTGAACGGAAGATATTTCCTTTTTCACCATAGCCCTCTATGGGCTTCCAAATATCCCTTTGCCAATTCCACAAGAACAGCCTTAGCGAAAGGCTTCTTGAAGGGAAAGATGTAACTCTGTGAGATGAATTCACAGAACACAGAGCAGTTTCTCAGAAAGCTTCTTTCCAGTTTTGAACGGAAGATATTTCCTTTTTCACCATAGGCCTCTATGGGCTTCCAAATATCCCTTTGCCAATTCCACAAGAACAGCCTTAGCGAAAGGCTTCTTGAAGGGAAAGATGTAACTCTGTGAGATGAATTAACAGAACACAGAGCAGTTTCTCAGAAAGCTTCTTTCCAGTTTTGAACGGAAGATATTTCCTTTTTCACCATAGCCCTCTATGGGCTTCCAAATATCCCTTTGCCAATTCCACAAGAACAGCCTTAGCGAAAGGCTTCTTGAAGGGAAAGATGTAACTCTGTGAGATGAATTAACAGAACACAGAGCAGTTTCTCAGAAAGCTTCTTTCCAGTTTTGAACGGAAGATATTTCCTTTTTCGCCATAGCCGTCTATGGGCTTCCAAATATCCCTTTGCCAATTCCACAAGAACAGCCTTAGCGAAAGGCTTCTTGAAGGGAAAGATGTAACACTGTGAGATGAATTCACAGAACACAGAGCAGTTTCTCAGAAAGCTTCTTTCCAGTTTTGAACGGAAGATATTTCCTTTTTCACCATAGGCCTCTATGGGCTTCCAAATATCCCTTTGCCAATTCCACAAGAACAGCCTTAGCGAAAGGCTTCTTGAGGGGAAAGATGTAACTCTGTGAGATGAATTAACGGAACACAGAGCAGTTTCTCAGAAAGCTTCTTTCCAGTTTTGAACGGAAGATATTTACTTTTTCACCATAGCCGTCTAGGGGTTCCAAATATCCCTTTGCCAATTCCACAAGAACAGCCTTAGCGAAAGGCTTCTTGAAGGGAAAGATGTAACTCTGTGAGATGAATTCACAGAACACAGAGCAGTTTCTCAGAAAGCTTCTTTCCAGTTTTGAACGGAAGATATTTCCTTTTTCACCATAGCCCTCTATGGGCTTCCAAATATCCCTTTGCCAATTCCACAAGAACAGCCTTAGCGAAAGGCTTCTTGAAGGGAAAGATGTAACTCTGTGAGATGAATTCACAGAACACAGAGAAGTTTCTCAGAAAGCTTCTTTCCAGTTTTGAACGGAAGATATTTCCTTTTTCACCATAGCCCTCTATGGGCTTCCAAATATCCCTTAGCCAATTCCACAAGAACAGACTTAGCGAAAGGCTTCTTGGAGGGAACGATGTAACTCTGTGAGATGAATTAACAGAACACAGAGCAGTTTCTCAGAAAGCTTCTTTCCAGTTTTGAACGGAAGATATTTCCTTTTTCACCATAGCCCTCTATGGGCTTCCAAATATCCCTTTGCCAATTCCACAAGAACAGCCTTAGCGAAAGGCTTCTTGAAGGGAAAGATGTAACTCTGTGAGATAAATTCACAGAACACAGAGCAGTTTCTCAGAAAGCTTCTTTCCAGTTTTGAACGGAAGATATTTCCTTTTTCACCATAGGCCTCTATGGGAGTCAAAATATCCCTTTGCCAATTCCACAAGAACAGCCTTAGCGAAAGGCTTCTTGAGGGGAAAGATGTAACTCTGTGAGATGAATTAACAGAACACAGAGCAGTTTCTCAGAAAGCTTCTTTCCAGTTTTGAACGGAAGATATTTCCTTTTTCACCATAGCCCTCTATGGGCTTCCAAATATCCCTTTGCCAATTCCACAAGAACAGCCTTAGCGAAAGGCTTCTTGAAGGGAAAGATGTAACTCTGTGAGATGAATTAGCAGAACACAGAGCAGTTTCTCAGAAAGATTCTTTCCAATTTTGAAAGGAAGATATTTCCTTTTTCACCATAGCCCTCTATGGGCTTCCAAATATCCATTTGCCAATTCCACAAGAACAGCCTTAGCGAAAGGCTTCTTGAAGGGAAAGATGTAACTCTGTGAGATGAATTAACAGAACACAGAGCAGTTTCTCAGAAAGCTTCTTTCCAGTTTTGAACGGAAGATATTTCCTTTTTCACCATAGCCCTCTAAGGGCTTCCAAATATCCCTTTGCCAATTCCACAAGAACAGACTTAGCGAAAGGCTTCTTGAAGGGAAAGATGTAACTCTGTGAGATGAATTCACAGAACACAGAGCAGTTTCTCAGAAAGCTTCTTTCCAGTTTTGAACGGAAGATATTTCCTTTTTCACCATAGCCCTCTATGGGCTTCCAAATATCCCTTTGCAAATTCCACAAGAACAGCCTTAGCGAACGGCTTCTTGAAGGGAAAGATGTAACTCTGTGAGATGAATTTACAGAACACAGAGCAGTTTCTCAGAAAGCTTCTTTCCAGTTTTGAACGGAAGATATTTCCTTTTTCACCATAGCCCTCTATGGGCTTCCAAATATCCCTTTGCCAATTCCGCAAGAACAGCCTTAGCGAAAGGGTTCTTGAAGGGAAAGATGTAACTCTGTCAGATGAATTCACAGAACACAGAGCAGTTTCTCAGAAAGCTTCCTTCCAGTATTGAACGGAAGATATTTACTTTTTCACCATAGCCGTCTATGGGCTTCCAAATATCCCTTTGCCAATTCCACAAGAACAGCCTTAGCGAAAGGCTTCTTGAAGTGAAAGATGTAACTCTGTGAGATGAATTAACAGAACACAGAGAAGTTTCTCAGAAAGCTTCTTTCCAGTTTTGAACGGAAGATATTTCCTTTTTCACCATAGCCCTCTATGGGCTTCCAAATATCCCTTTGCCAATTCCACAAGAACAGACTTAGCGAAAGGCTTCTTGGAGGGAACGATGTAACTCTGTGAGATGAATTAACAGAACACAGAGCAGTTTCTCAGAAAGCTTCTTTCCAGTTTTGAACGGAAGATATTTCCTTTTTCACCATAGCCCTCTATGGGCTTCCAAATATCCCTTTGCCAATTCCACAAGAACAGCCTTAGCGAAAGGCTTCTTGAAGGGAAAGATGTAACTCTGTGAGATAAATTCACAGAACACAGAGCAGTTTCTCAGAAAGCTTCTTTCCAGTTTTGAACGGAAGATATTTCCTTTTTCACCATAGGCCTCTATGGGAGTCAAAATATCCCTTTGCCAATTCCACAAGAACAGCCTTAGCGAAAGGCTTCTTGAGGGGAAAGATGTAACTCTGTGAGATGAATTAACAGAACACAGAGCAGTTTCTCAGAAAGCTTCTTTCCAGTTTTGAACGGAAGATATTTCCTTTTTCACCATAGCCCTCTATGGGCTTCCAAATATCCCTTTGCCAATTCCACAAGAACAGCCTTAGCGAAAGGCTTCTTGAAGGGAAAGATGTAACTCTGTGAGATGAATTAGCAGAACACAGAGCAGTTTCTCAGAAAGATTCTTTCCAATTTTGAAAGGAAGATATTTCCTTTTTCACCATAGCCCTCTATGGGCTTCCAAATATCCATTTGCCAATTCCACAAGAACAGCCTTAGCGAAAGGCTTCTTGAAGGGAAAGATGTAACTCTGTGAGATGAATTAACAGAACACAGAGCAGTTTCTCAGAAAGCTTCTTTCCAGTTTTGAACGGAAGATATTTCCTTTTTCACCATAGCCCTCTAAGGGCTTCCAAATATCCCTTTGCCAATTCCACAAGAACAGACTTAGCGAAAGGCTTCTTGAAGGGAAAGATGTAACTCTGTGAGATGAATTCACAGAACACAGAGCAGTTTCTCAGAAAGCTTCTTTCCAGTTTTGAACGGAAGATATTTCCTTTTTCACCATAGCCCTCTATGGGCTTCCAAATATCCCTTTGCAAATTCCACAAGAACAGCCTTAGCGAACGGCTTCTTGAAGGGAAAGATGTAACTCTGTGAGATGAATTTACAGAACACAGAGCAGTTTCTCAGAAAGCTTCTTTCCAGTTTTGAACGGAAGATATTTCCTTTTTCACCATAGCCCTCTATGGGCTTCCAAATATCCCTTTGCCAATTCCGCAAGAACAGCCTTAGCGAAAGGGTTCTTGAAGGGAAAGATGTAACTCTGTCAGATGAATTCACAGAACACAGAGCAGTTTCTCAGAAAGCTTCCTTCCAGTATTGAACGGAAGATATTTACTTTTTCACCATAGCCGTCTATGGGCTTCCAAATATCCCTTTGCCAATTCCACAAGAACAGCCTTAGCGAAAGGCTTCTTGAAGTGAAAGATGTAACTCTGTGAGATGAATTAACAGAACACAGAGAAGTTTCTCAGAAAGCTTCTTTCCAGTTTTGAACGGAAGATATTTCCTTTTTCACCATAGCCCTCTATGGGCTTCCAAATATCCCTTTGCCAATTCCACAAGAACAGACTTAGCGAAAGGCTTCTTGGAGGGAACGATGTAACTCTGTGAGATGAATTAACAGAACACAGAGCAGTTTCTCAGAAAGCTTCTTTCCAGTTTTGAACGGAAGATATTTCCTTTTTCACCATAGCCCTCTATGGGCTTCCAAATATCCCTTTGCCAATTCCACAAGAACAGCCTTAGCGAAAGGCTTCTTGAAGGGAAAGATGTAACTCTGTGAGATAAATTCACAGAACACAGAGCAGTTTCTCAGAAAGCTTCTTTCCAGTTTTGAACGGAAGATATTTCCTTTTTCACCATAGGCCTCTATGGGCTTCAAAATATCCCTTTGCCAATTCCACAAGAACAGCCTTAGCGAAAGGCTTCTTGAGGGGAATGATGTAACTCTGTGAGATGAATTAACAGAAGACAGAGCAGTTTCTCAGAAAGCTTCTTTCCAGTTTTGAACGGAAGATATTTCCTTTTTCACCATAGCCCTCTATGGGCTTCCAAATATCCCTTTGCCAATTCCACAAGAACAGCCTTAGCGAAAGGCTTCTTGAAGGGAAAGATGTAACTCTGTGAGATGAATTCACAGAACACAGAGCAGTTTCTCAGAAAGCTTCTTTCCAGTTTTGAACGGAAGATATTTCCTTTTTCACCATAGCCCTCTATGGGCTTCCAAATATCCCTTTGACAATTCCACAAAAACAGCCTTAGCGAAAGGCTTCTTGAAGAGAAAGATGTAACTCTGTGAGATGAATTCACAGAACACAGAGCAGTTTCTCAGAAAGCTTCTTTCCAGTTTTGAACGGAAGATATTTCCTTTTTCACCATAGCTCTCTATGGGCTTCCAAATATCCCTTTGCCAATTCCACAAGAACAGCCTTAGCGAAAGGCTTCTTGACGGGAAAGATGTAACTCTGTGAGATAAATTCACAGAACACAGAGCAGTTTCTCAGAAAGCTTCTTTCCAATTTTGAACGGAAGATATTTCCTTTTTCACCATAGGCCTCTATGGGCTTCCAAATATCCCTTTGCAAATTCCACTAGAACAGCCTTAGCGAAAGGCTTCTTGAAGGGAAAGATGTAACTCTGTGAGATGAATTCACAGAACACAGAGCAGTTTCTCAGAAAGCTTCTTTCCAGTTTTGAAGGGAAGATATTTCCTTTTTCACCATAGGCCTCTATGGGATTACAAATATCCCTTTGCCAATTCCACAAGAACAGCCTTAGCGAAAGGCTTCTTGAAGGGAAAGATGTAACTCTGTGAGATGAATTAACAGAACACAGAGCAGTTTCTCAGAAAGCTTCTTTCCAGTTTTGAACGGAAGATATTTCCTTTTTCACCATAGGCCTCTATGGGCTTCCAAATATCCCTTTGCCAATTCCACAAGAACAGCCTTAGCGAAAGGCTTCTTGAGGGGAAAGATGTAACTCTGTGAGATGAATTAACGGAACACAGAGCAGTTTCTCAGAAAGCTTCTTTCCAGTTTTGAACGGAAGATATTTACTTTTTCACCATAGCCGTCTAGGGGTTCCAAATATCCCTTTGCCAATTCCACAAGAACAGCCTTAGCGAAAGGCTTCTTGAAGGGAAAGATGTAACTCTGTGAGATGAATTCACAGAACACAGAGCAGTTTCTCAGAAAGCTTCTTTCCAGTTTTGAACGGAAGATATTTCCTTTTTCACCATAGCCCTCTATGGGCTTCCAAATATCCCTTTGCCAATTCCACAAGAACAGCCTTAGCGAAAGGCTTCTTGAAGGGAAAGATGTAACTCTGTGAGATGAATTCACAGAACACAGAGCAGTTTCTCAGAAAGCTTCTTTCCATTTTGAACGGAAGATATTTCCTTTTTCACCATAGCCCTCTATGGGCTTCCACATATCCCTTTGCCAATTCCACAAGAACAGCCTTAGCGAAAGGCTTCTTGAAGGGAAAGATGTAACTCTGTGAGATGAATTAACAGAACACAGAGCAGTTTCTCAGAAAGCTTCTTTCCAGTTTTGAACGGAAGATATTTCCTTTTTCACCATAGCCCTCTATGGGCTTCCAAATATCCCTTTGCCAATTCCACAACAACAGCCTTAGCGAAAGGCTTCTTGAAGGGAAAGATGTAACTCTGTGAGATGAATTAGCAGAACACAGAGCAGTTTCTCAGAAAGATTCTTTCCAATTTTGAAAGGAAGATATTTCCTTTTTCACCATAGCCCTCTATGGGCTTCCAAATATCCCTTTGCAAATTCAACAAGAACAGCCTTAGCGAAAGGCTTCTTGAAGGGAAAGATGTAACTCTGTGAGATGAATTCACAGAACACAGAGCAGTTTCTCAGAAAGCTTCTTTCCAGTTTTGAACGGAAGATATTTCCTTTTTCACCATAGCCCTCTATGGGCTTCCAAATATCCCTTTGCAAATTCCACAAGAACAGCCTTAGCGAACGGCTTCTTGAAGGGAAAGATGTAACTCTGTGAGATGAATTTACAGAACACAGAGCAGTTTCTCAGAAAGCTTCTTTCCAGTTTTGAACGGAAGATATTTCCTTTTTCACCATAGCCCTCTATGGGCTTCCAAATATCCCTTTGCCAATTCCGCAAGAACAGCCTTAGCGAAAGGGTTCTTGAAAGGAAAGATGTAACTCTGTGAGATGAATTCACAGAACACAGAGCAGTTTCTCAGAAAGCTTCCTTCCAGTATTGAACGGAAGATATTTACTTTTTCACCATAGCCGTCTATGGGCTTCCAAATATCCCTTTGCCAATTCCACAAGAACAGCCTTAGCGAAAGGCTTCTTGAAGTGAAAGATGTAACTCTGTGAGATGAATTAACAGAACACAGAGAAGTTTCTCAGAAAGCTTCTTTCCAGTTTTGAACGGAAGATATTTCCTTTTTCACCATAGCCCTCTACGGGCTTCCAAATATCCCTTTGCCAATTCCACAAGAACAGACTTAGCGAAAGGCTTCTTGGAGGGAACGATGTAACTCTGTGAGATGAATTAACAGAACACAGAGCAGTTTCTCAGAAAGCTTCTTTCCAGTTTTGAACGGAAGATATTTCCTTTTTCACCATAGCCCTCTATGGGCTTCCAAATATCCCTTTGCCAATTCCACAAGAACAGCCTTAGCGAAAGGCTTCTTGAAGGGAAAGATGTAACTCTGTGAGATAAATTCACAGAACACAGAGCAGTTTCTCAGAAAGCTTCTTTCCAGTTTTGAACGGAAGATATTTCCTTTTTCACCATAGGCCTCTATGGGCTTCAAAATATCCCTTTGCCAATTCCACAAGAACAGCCTTAGCGAAAGGCTTCTTGAGGGGAAAGATGTAACTCTGTGAGATGAATTAACAGAAGACAGAGCAGTTTCTCAGAAAGCTTCTTTCCAGTTTTGAACGGAAGATATTTCCTTTTTCACCATAGCCCTCTATGGGCTTCCAAATATCCCTTTGCCAATTCCACAAGAACAGCCTTAGCGAAAGGCTTCTTGAAGGGAAAGATGTAACTCTGTGAGATGAATTCACAGAACACAGAGCAGTTTCTCAGAAAGCTTCTTTCCAGTTTTGAACGGAAGATATTTCCTTTTTCACCATAGCCCTCTATGGGCTTCCAAATATCCCTTTGACAATTCCACAAGAACAGACTTAGAGAAAGGCTTCTTGGAGGGAACGATGTAACCCTGTGAGATGAATTAACAGAACACAGAGCAGTTTCTCAGAAAGCTTCTTTCCAGTTTTGAACGGAAGATATTTCCTTTTTCACCATAGCTCTCTAAGGGCTTCCAAATATCCCTTTGCCAATTCCACAAGAACAGCCTTAGCGAAAGGCTTCTTGAAGGGAAAGATGTAACTCTGTGAGATAAATTCACAGAACACAGAGCAGTTTCTCAGAAAGCTTCTTTCCAGTTTTGAACGGAAGATATTTCCTTTTTCACCATAGGCCTCTATGGGCTTCCAAATATCCCTTTGCAAATTCCACAAGAACAGCCTTAGCAAAAGGCTTCTTGAAGGGAAAGATGTAACTCTGTGAGATGAATTCACAGAACACAGAGCAGTTTCTCAGAAAGCTTCTTTCCAGTTTTGAACGGAAGATATTTCCTTTTTCACCATAGGCCTCTATGGGCTTCCAAATATCCCTTTGCCAATTCCACAAGAACAGCCTTAGCGAAAGGCTTCTTGAAGGGAAAGATGTAACTCTGTGAGATGAATTCACAGAACACAGAGCAGTTTCTCAGAAAGCTTCTTTCCAGTTTTGAACGGAAGATATTTCCTTTTTCACCATAGCCCTCTATGGGCTTCCAAATATCCCTTTGCCAATTCCACAAGAACAGCCTTAGCGAAAGGCTTCTTGAAGGGAAAGATGTAACTCTGTGAGATAAATTCACAGAACACAGAGCAGTTTCTCAGAAAGCTTCTTTCCAGTTTTGAACGGAAGATATTTCCTTTTTCACCATAGGCCTCTATGGGCTTCAAAATATCCCTTTGCCAATTCCACAAGAACAGCCTTAGCGAAAGGCTTCTTGAGGGGAATGATGTAACTCTGTGAGATGAATTAACAGAAGACAGAGCAGTTTCTCAGAAAGCTTCTTTCCAGTTTTGAACGGAAGATATTTCCTTTTTCACCATAGCCCTCTATGGGCTTCCAAATATCCCTTTGCCAATTCCACAAGAACAGCCTTAGCGAAAGGCTTCTTGAAGGGAAAGATGTAACTCTGTGAGATGAATTCACAGAACACAGAGCAGTTTCTCAGAAAGCTTCTTTCCAGTTTTGAACGGAAGATATTTCCTTTTTCACCATAGCCCTCTATGGGCTTCCAAATATCCCTTTGACAATTCCACAAAAACAGCCTTAGCGAAAGGCTTCTTGAAGAGAAAGATGTAACTCTGTGAGATGAATTCACAGAACACAGAGCAGTTTCTCAGAAAGCTTCTTTCCAGTTTTGAACGGAAGATATTTCCTTTTTCACCATAGCTCTCTATGGGCTTCCAAATATCCCTTTGCCAATTCCACAAGAACAGCCTTAGCGAAAGGCTTCTTGACGGGAAAGATGTAACTCTGTGAGATAAATTCACAGAACACAGAGCAGTTTCTCAGAAAGCTTCTTTCCAATTTTGAACGGAAGATATTTCCTTTTTCACCATAGGCCTCTATGGGCTTCCAAATATCCCTTTGCAAATTCCACTAGAACAGCCTTAGCGAAAGGCTTCTTGAAGGGAAAGATGTAACTCTGTGAGATGAATTCACAGAACACAGAGCAGTTTCTCAGAAAGCTTCTTTCCAGTTTTGAAGGGAAGATATTTCCTTTTTCACCATAGGCCTCTATGGGATTACAAATATCCCTTTGCCAATTCCACAAGAACAGCCTTAGCGAAAGGCTTCTTGAAGGGAAAGATGTAACTCTGTGAGATGAATTAACAGAACACAGAGCAGTTTCTCAGAAAGCTTCTTTCCAGTTTTGAACGGAAGATATTTCCTTTTTCACCATAGGCCTCTATGGGCTTCCAAATATCCCTTTGCCAATTCCACAAGAACAGCCTTAGCGAAAGGCTTCTTGAGGGGAAAGATGTAACTCTGTGAGATGAATTAACGGAACACAGAGCAGTTTCTCAGAAAGCTTCTTTCCAGTTTTGAACGGAAGATATTTACTTTTTCACCATAGCCGTCTAGGGGTTCCAAATATCCCTTTGCCAATTCCACAAGAACAGCCTTAGCGAAAGGCTTCTTGAAGGGAAAGATGTAACTCTGTGAGATGAATTCACAGAACACAGAGCAGTTTCTCAGAAAGCTTCTTTCCAGTTTTGAACGGAAGATATTTCCTTTTTCACCATAGCCCTCTATGGGCTTCCAAATATCCCTTTGCCAATTCCACAAGAACAGCCTTAGCGAAAGGCTTCTTGAAGGGAAAGATGTAACTCTGTGAGATGAATTCACAGAACACAGAGCAGTTTCTCAGAAAGCTTCTTTCCATTTTGAACGGAAGATATTTCCTTTTTCACCATAGCCCTCTATGGGCTTCCACATATCCCTTTGCCAATTCCACAAGAACAGCCTTAGCGAAAGGCTTCTTGAAGGGAAAGATGTAACTCTGTGAGATGAATTAACAGAACACAGAGCAGTTTCTCAGAAAGCTTCTTTCCAGTTTTGAACGGAAGATATTTCCTTTTTCACCATAGCCCTCTATGGGCTTCCAAATATCCCTTTGACAATTCCACAACAACAGCCTTAGCGAAAGGCTTCTTGAAGGGAAAGATGTAACTCTGTGAGATGAATTAACAGAACACAGAGCAGTTTCTCAGAAATCTTCTTTCCAGTTTTGAACGGAAGATATTTCCTTTTTCACCATAGGCCTCTATGGGCTTCCAAATATCCCTTTGCCAATTCCGCAAGAACAGGCTTAGCGAAAGGCTTCTTGAAGGGAAAGATGTAACTCTGTGAGATGAATTAACAGAACACAGAGCAGTTTCTCAGAAATCTTCTTTCCAGTTTTGAACGGAAGATATTTCCTTTTTCACCATAGCCCTCTATGGGCTTCCAAATATCCCTTTGCCAATTCCACAAGAACAGCCTTAGCGAAAGGCTTCTTGAAGGGAAAGATGTAACTCTGTGAGATGAATTAGCAGAACACAGAGCAGTTTCTCAGAAAGATTCTTTCCAATTTTGAAAGGAAGATATTTCCTTTTTCACCATAGCCCTCTATGGGCTTCCAAATATCCCTTTGCAAATTCAACAAGAACAGCCTTAGCGAAAGGCTTCTTGAAGGGAAAGATGTAACTCTGTGAGATGAATTCACAGAACACAGAGCAGTTTCTCAGAAAGCTTCTTTCCAGTTTTGAACGGAAGATATTTCCTTTTTCACCATAGCCCTCTATGGGCTTCCAAATATCCCTTTGCAAATTCCACAAGAACAGCCTTAGCGAACGGCTTCTTGAAGGGAAAGATGTAACTCTGTGAGATGAATTTACAGAACACAGAGCAGTTTCTCAGAAAGCTTCTTTCCAGTTTTGAACGGAAGATATTTCCTTTTTCACCATAGCCCTCTATGGGCTTCCAAATATCCCTTTGCCAATTCCGCAAGAACAGCCTTAGCGAAAGGGTTCTTGAAAGGAAAGATGTAACTCTGTGAGATGAATTCACAGAACACAGAGCAGTTTCTCAGAAAGCTTCCTTCCAGTATTGAACGGAAGATATTTACTTTTTCACCATAGCCGTCTATGGGCTTCCAAATATCCCTTTGCCAATTCCACAAGAACAGCCTTAGCGAAAGGCTTCTTGAAGTGAAAGATGTAACTCTGTGAGATGAATTAACAGAACACAGAGAAGTTTCTCAGAAAGCTTCTTTCCAGTTTTGAACGGAAGATATTTCCTTTTTCACCATAGCCCTCTACGGGCTTCCAAATATCCCTTTGCCAATTCCACAAGAACAGACTTAGCGAAAGGCTTCTTGGAGGGAACGATGTAACTCTGTGAGATGAATTAACAGAACACAGAGCAGTTTCTCAGAAAGCTTCTTTCCAGTTTTGAACGGAAGATATTTCCTTTTTCACCATAGCCCTCTATGGGCTTCCAAATATCCCTTTGCCAATTCCACAAGAACAGCCTTAGCGAAAGGCTTCTTGAAGGGAAAGATGTAACTCTGTGAGATAAATTCACAGAACACAGAGCAGTTTCTCAGAAAGCTTCTTTCCAGTTTTGAACGGAAGATATTTCCTTTTTCACCATAGGCCTCTATGGGCTTCAAAATATCCCTTTGCCAATTCCACAAGAACAGCCTTAGCGAAAGGCTTCTTGAGGGGAAAGATGTAACTCTGTGAGATGAATTAACAGAAGACAGAGCAGTTTCTCAGAAAGCTTCTTTCCAGTTTTGAACGGAAGATATTTCCTTTTTCACCATAGCCCTCTATGGGCTTCCAAATATCCCTTTGCCAATTCCACAAGAACAGCCTTAGCGAAAGGCTTCTTGAAGGGAAAGATGTAACTCTGTGAGATGAATTCACAGAACACAGAGCAGTTTCTCAGAAAGCTTCTTTCCAGTTTTGAACGGAAGATATTTCCTTTTTCACCATAGCCCTCTATGGGCTTCCAAATATCCCTTTGACAATTCCACAAGAACAGACTTAGAGAAAGGCTTCTTGGAGGGAACGATGTAACCCTGTGAGATGAATTAACAGAACACAGAGCAGTTTCTCAGAAAGCTTCTTTCCAGTTTTGAACGGAAGATATTTCCTTTTTCACCATAGCTCTCTAAGGGCTTCCAAATATCCCTTTGCCAATTCCACAAGAACAGCCTTAGCGAAAGGCTTCTTGAAGGGAAAGATGTAACTCTGTGAGATAAATTCACAGAACACAGAGCAGTTTCTCAGAAAGCTTCTTTCCAGTTTTGAACGGAAGATATTTCCTTTTTCACCATAGGCCTCTATGGGCTTCCAAATATCCCTTTGCAAATTCCACAAGAACAGCCTTAGCAAAAGGCTTCTTGAAGGGAAAGATGTAACTCTGTGAGATGAATTCACAGAACACAGAGCAGTTTCTCAGAAAGCTTCTTTCCAGTTTTGAACGGAAGATATTTCCTTTTTCACCATAGGCCTCTATGGGCTTCCAAATATCCCTTTGCCAATTCCACAAGAACAGCCTTAGCGAAAGGCTTCTTGAAGGGAAAGATGTAACTCTGTGAGATGAATTAACAGAACACAGAGCAGTTTCTCAGAAAGCTTCTTTCCAGTTTTGAACGGAAGATATTTCCTTTTTCACCATAGGCCTCTATGGGCTTCCAAATATCCCTTTGCCAATTCCACAAGAACAGCCTTAGCGAAAGGCTTCTTGAAGGGAAAGATGTAACTCTGTGAGATGAATTCACAGAACACAGAGCAGTTTCTCAGAAAGCTTCTTTCCAGTTTTGAAGGGAAGATATTTCCTTTTTCACCATAGGCCTCTATGGGCTTACAAATATCCCTTTGCCAATTCCACAAGAACAGCCTTAGCGAAAGGCTTCTTGAAGGGAAAGATGTAACTCTGTGAGATGAATTAACAGAACACAGAGCAGTTTCTCAGAAAGCTTCTTTCCAGTTTTGAACGGAAGATATTTCCTTTTTCACCATAGCCCTCTATGGGCTTCCAAATATCCCTTTGCCAATTCCACAAGAACAGCCTTAGCGAAAGGCTTCTTGAAGGGAAAGATGTAACTCTGTGAGATGAATTCACAGAACACAGAGCAGTTTCTCAGAAAGCTTCTTTCCAGTTTTGAACGGAAGATATTTCCTTTTTCGCCATAGCCGTCTATGGGCTTCCAAATATCCCTTTGCCAATTCCACAAGAACAGCCTTAGCGAAAGGCTTCTTGAAGGGAAAGATGTAACACTGTTAGATGAATTCACAGAACACAGAGCAGTTTCTCAGAAAGCTTCTTTCCAGTTTTGAACGGAAGATATTTCCTTTTTCACCATAGGCCTCTATGGGCTTCCAAATATCCCTTTGCCAATTCCACAAGAACAGCCTTAGCGAAAGGCTTCTTGAGGGGAAAGATGTAACTCTGTGAGATGAATTAACGGAACACAGAGCAGTTTCTCAGAAAGCTTCTTTCCAGTTTTGAACGGAAGATATTTACTTTTTCACCATAGCCGTCTAGGGGTTCCAAATATCCCTTTGCCAATTCCACAAGAACAGCCTTAGCGAAAGGCTTCTTGAAGGGAAAGATGTAACTCTGTGAGATGAATTCACAGAACACAGAGCAGTTTCTCAGAAAGCTTCTTTCCAGTTTTGAACGGAAGATATTTCCTTTTTCACCATAGCCCTCTATGGGCTTCCAAATATCCCTTTGCCAATTCCACAAGAACAGCCTTAGCGAAAGGCTTCTTGAAGGGAAAGATGTAACTCTGTGAGATGAATTCACAGAACACAGAGCAGTTTATCAGAAAGCTTCTTTCCATTTTGAACGGAAGATATTTCCTTTTTCACCATAGCCCTCTATGGGCTTCCACATATCCCTTTGCCAATTCCACAAGAACAGCCTTAGCGAAAGGCTTCTTGAAGGGAAAGATGTAACTCTGTGAGATGAATTAACAGAACACAGAGCAGTTTCTCAGAAAGCTTCTTTCCAGTTTTGAACGGAAGATATTTCCTTTTTCACCATAGCCCTCTATGGGCTTCCAAATATCCCTTTGCCAATTCCACAAGAACAGCCTTAGCGAAAGGGTTCTTGAAGGGAAAGATGTAACTCTGTGAGATGAATTCACAGAAAACAGAGCAGTTTCTCAGAAAGCTTCTTTCCAGTTTTGAACGGAAGATATTTCCTTTTTCACCATAGCCCTCTATGGGCTTCCAAATATCCCTTTGACAATTCCACAAAAACAGCCTTAGCGATAGGCTTCTTGAAGAGAAAGATGTAACTCTGTGAGATGAATTCACAGAACACAGAGCAGTTTCTCAGAAAGCTTCTTTCCAGTTTTGAACGGAAGATATTTCCTTTTTCACCGTAGGCCTCTATGGGCTTCCAAATATCCCTTTGCCAATTCCGCAAGAACAAACTTAGCGAAAGGCTTCTTGAAGGGAAAGATGTAACTCTGTGAGATGAATTAACAGAACACAGAGCAGTTTCTCAGAAAGCTTCTTTCCAGTTTTGAACGGAAGATATTTCCTTTTTCACCATAGCCCTCTATGGGCTTCCAAATATCCCTTTGCCAATTCCACAAGAACAGCCTTAGCGAAAGGCTTCTTGAAGGGAAAGATGTAACTCTGTGAGATGAATTAGCAGAACACAGAGCAGTTTCTCAGAAAGATTCTTTCCAATTTTGAAAGGAAGATATTTCCTTTTTCACCATAGCCCTCTATGGGCTTCCAAATATCCCTTTGCCAATTCCACAAGAACAGCCTTAGCGAAAGGCGTCTTGAAGGGAAAGATGTAACTCTGTGAGATGAATTAACAGAACACAGAGCAGTTTCTCAGAAAGCTTCTTTCCAGTTTTGAACGGAAGATATTTCCTTTTTCACCATAGCCCTCTAAGGGCTTCCAAATATCCCTTTGCCAATTCCACAAGAACAGACTTAGCGAAAGGCTTCTTGAAGGGAAAGATGTAACTCTGTGAGATGAATTCACAGAACACAGAGCAGTTTCTCAGAAAGCTTCTTTCCAGTTTTGAACGGAAGATATTTCCTTTTTCACCATAGCCCTCTATGGGCTTCCAAATATCCCTTTGCAAATTCCACAAGAACAGCCTTAGCGAACGGCTTCTTGAAGGGAAAGATGTAACTCTGTGAGATGAATTTACAGAACACAGAGCAGTTTCTCAGAAAGCTTCTTTCCAGTTTTGAACGGAAGATATTTCCTTTTTCACCATAGCCCTCTATGGGCTTCCAAATATCCCTTTGCCAATTCCGCAAGAACAGCCTTAGCGAAAGGGTTCTTGAAGGGAAAGATGTAACTCTGTGAGATCAATTCACAGAACACAGAGCAGTTTCTCAGAAAGCTTCCTTCCAGTATTGAACGGAAGATATTTACTTTTTCACCATAGCCGTCTATGGGCTTCCAAATATCCCTTTGCCAATTCCACAAGAACAGCCTTAGCGAAAGGCTTCTTGAAGTGAAAGATGTAACTCTGTGAGATGAATTAACAGAACACAGAGAAGTTTCTCAGAAAGCTTCTTTCCAGTTTTGAACGGAAGATATTTCCTTTTTCACCATAGCCCTCTATGGGCTTCCAAATATCCCTTTGACAATTCCACAAAAACAGCCTTAGCGAAAGGCTTCTTGAAGAGAAAGATGTAACTCTGTGAGATGAATTCACAGAACACAGAGCAGTTTCTCAGAAAGCTTCTTTCCAGTTTTGAACGGAAGATATTTCCTTTTTCACCATAGGCCTCTATGGGCTTCCAAATATCCCTTTGCCAATTCCGCAAGAACAAACTTAGCGAAAGGCTTCTTGAAGGGAAACATGTAACTCTGTGAGATGAATTAACAGAACACAGAGCAGTTTCTCAGAAAGCTTCTTTCCAGTTTTGAACGAAAGATATTTCCTTTTTCACCATAGCCCTCTATGGGCTTCCAAATATCCCTTTGCCAATTCCACAAGAACAGCCTTAGCGAAAGGCTTCTTGAAGGGAAAGATGTAACTCTGTGAGATGAATTAGCAGAACACAGAGCAGTTTCTCAGAAAGATTCTTTCCAGTTTTGAACGGAAGATATTTCCTTTTTCACCATAGCCCTCTATGGGCTTCCAAATATCCCTTTGCAAATTCCACAAGAACAGCCTTAGCGAACGGCTTCTAGAAGGGAAAGATGTAACTCTGTGAGATGAATTTACAGAACACAGAGCAGTTTCTCAGAAAGCTTCTTTCCAGTTTTGAACGGAAGATATTTCCTTTTTCACCATAGCCCTCTATGGGCTTCCAAATATCCCTTTGCCAATTCCGCAAGAACAGCCTTAGCGAAAGGGTTCTTGAAGGGAAAGATGTAACTCTGTGAGATGAATTCACAGAACACAGAGCAGTTTCTCAGAAAGCTTTCTTCCAGTATTGAACGGTAGATATTTACTTTTTCACCATAGCCGTCTATGGGCTTCCAAATATCCCTTTGCCAATTCCACAAGAACAGACTTAGCGAAAGGCTTCTTGGAAGGAACGATGTAACTCTCTGAGATGAATTAACAGAACACAGAGCAGTTTCTCAGAAAGCTTCTTTCCAGTTTTGAACGGAAGATATTTCCTTTTTCACCATAGCCCTCTATGGGCTTCCAAATATCCCTTTGCCAATTCCACAAGAACAGCCTTAGCGAAAGGCTTCTTGAAGGGAAAGATGTAACTCTGTGAGATGAATTCACAGAACACAGAGCAGTTTCTCAGAAAGCTTCTTTCCAGTTTTGAACGGAAGATATTTCCTTTTTCACCATAGGCCTCTATGGGCTTCCAAATATCCCTTTGCCAATTCCACAAGAACAGCCTTAGCGAAAGGCTTCTTGAGGGGAAAGATGTAACTCTGTGAGATGAATTAACAGAACACAGAGCAGTTTCTCAGAAAGCTTCTTTCCAGTTTTGAACGGAAGATATTTTCTTTTTCACCATAGCCGTCTAGGGGTTCCAAATATCCCTTTGCCAATTCCACAAGAACAGCCTTAGCGAAAGGCTTATTGAAGGGAAAGATGTAACTCTGTGAGATGAATTCACAGAACACAGAGCAGTTTCTCAGAAAGCTTCTTTCCAGTTTTGAACGGAAGATATTTCCTTTTTCACCATAGCCCTCTATGGGCTTCCAAATATCCCTTTGCCAATTCCACAAGAACAGCCTTAGCGAAAGGCTTCTTGAAGGGAAAGATGTAACTCTGTGAGATGAATTCACAGAACACAGAGCAGTTTCTCAGAAAGCTTCTTTCCAGTTTTGAACGGAAGATATTTCCTTTTTCACCATAGGCCTCTATGGGCTTCCAAATATCCCTTTGCCAATTCCACAAGAACAGCCTTAGCGAAAGGCTTCTTGAAGGGAAAGATGTAACTCTGTGAGATGAATTAACAGAACACAGAGCAGTTTCTCAGAAAGCTTCTTTCCAGTTTTGAACGGAAGATATTTCCTTTTTCACCATAGCCCTCTATGGGCTTCCAAATATCCCTTTGCCAATTCCACAAGAACAGACTTAGCGAAAGGCTTCTTGAAGGGAAAGATGTAACTCTGTGAGATGAATTCACAGAACACAGAGCAGTTTCTCAGAAAGCTTCTTTCCAGTTTTGAACGGAAGATATTTCCTTTTTCACCATAGCCCTCTATGGGCTTCAAAATATCCCTTTGCCAATTCCACAAGAACAGCCTTAGCGAAAGGCTTCTTGAGGGGAAAGATGTAACTCTGTGAGATGAATTAACAGAACACAGAGCAGTTTCTCAGAAAGCTTCTTTCCAGTTTTGAACGGAAGATATTTCCTTTTTCACCATAGCCCTCTATGGGCTTCCAAATATCCCTTTGACAATTCCACAAAAACAGCCTTAGCGAAAGGCTTCTTGAAGAGAAAGATGTAACTCTGTGAGATGAATTCACAGAATACAGAGCAGTTTCTCAGAAAGCTTCTTTCCAGTTTTGAACGGAAGATATTTCCTTTTTCACCATAGGCCTCTATGGGCTTCCAAATATCCCTTTGCCAATTCCGCAAGAACAAACTTAGCGAAAGGCTTCTTGAAGGGAAAGATGTAACTCTGTGAGATGAATTCACAGAACACAGAGCAGTTTCTCAGAAAGCTTCTTTCCAGTTTTGAACGGAAGATATTTCCTTTTTCACCATAGCTCTCTATGGGCTTCCAAATATCCCTTTGCCAATTCCACAAGAACAGCCTTAGCGAAAGGCTTCTTGACGGGAAAGATGTAACTCTGTGAGATAAATTCACAGAACACAGAGCAGTTTCTCAGAAAGCTTCTTTCCAATTTTGAACGGAAGATATTTCCTTTTTCACCATAGGCCTCTATGGGCTTCCAAATATCCCTTTGCCAATTCCACAAGAACAGCCTTAGCGAAAGGCTTCTTGAAGGGAAAGATGTAACTCTGTGAGATGAATTCACAGAACACAGAGCAGTTTCTCAGAAAGCTTCTTTCCAGTTTTGAAGGGAAGATATTTCCTTTTTCACCATAGGCCTCTAAGGGATTACAAATATCCCTTTGCCAATTCCACAAGAACAGCCTTAGCGAAAGGCTTCTTGAAGGGAAAGATGTAACTCTGTGAGATGAATTCACAGAACACAGAGCAGTTTCTCAGAAAGCTTCTTTCCAGTTTTGAACGGAAGATATTTCCTTTTTCACCATAGGCCTCTATGGGCTTCCAAATATCCCTTTGCCAATTCCACAAGAACAGCCTTAGCGAAAGGCTTCTTGAGGGGAAAGATGTAACTCTGTGAGATGAATTAACGGAACACAGAGCAGTTTCTCAGAAAGCTTCTTTCCAGTTTTGAACGGAAGATATTTACTTTTTCACCATAGGCCTCGATGGGCTTCCAAATATCCCTTTGCCAATTCCACAAGAACAGCCTTAGCGAAAGGCTTCTTGAAGGGAAAGATGTAACTCTGTGAGATGAATTCACAGAACACAGAGCAGTTTCTCAGAAAGCTTCTTTCCAGTTTTGAACGGAAGATATTTCCTTTTTCACCATAGCCCTCTATGGGCTTCCAAATATCCCTTTGCCAATTCCACAAGAACAGCCTTAGCGAAAGGCTTCTTGAAGGGAAAGATGTAACTCTGTGAGATGAATTCACAGAACACAGAGCAGTTTCTCAGAAAGCTTCTTTCCATTTTGAACGGAAGATATTTCCTTTTTCACCATAGCCCTCTTTGGGCTTCCACATATCCCTTTGCCAATTCCACAAGAACAGCCTTAGCGAAAGGCTTCTTGAAGGGAAAGATGTAACTCTGTGAGATGAATTAACAGAACACAGAGCAGTTTCTCAGAAAGCTTCTTTCCAGTTTTGAACGGAAGATATTTCCTTTTTCACCATAGCCCTCTATGGGCTTCCAAATATCCCTTTGACAATTCCACAAAAACAGCCTTAGCGAAAGGCTTCTTGAAGGGAAAGATGTAACTCTGTGAGATGAATTCACAGAACACAGAGCAGTTTCTCAGAAAGCTTCTTTCCAGTTTTGAACGGAAGATATTTCCTTTTTCACCATAGCCCTCTATGGGCTTCCAAATATCCCTTTGCAAATTCCACAAGAACAGCCTTAGCGAACGGCTTCTTGAAGGGAAAGATGTAACTCTGTGAGATGAATTTACAGAACACAGAGCAGTTTCTCAGAAAGCTTCTTTCCAGTTTTGAACGGAAGATATTTCCTTTTTCACCATAGCCCTCTATGGGCTTCCAAATATCCCTTTGCAAATTCCACAAGAACAGCCTTAGCGAACGGATTCTTGAAGGGAAAGATGTAACTCTGTGAGATGAATTTACAGAACACAGAGCAGTTTCTCAGAAAGCTTCTTTCCAGTTTTGAACGGAAGATATTTCCTTTTTCACCATAGCCCTCTATGGGCTTCCAAATATCCCTTTGCCAATTCCGCAAGAACAGCCTTAGCGAAAGGGTTCTTGAAGGGAAAGATGTAACTCTGTGAGATGAATTCACAGAACACAGAGCAGTTTCTCAGAAAGCTTCCTTCCAGTATTGAACGGAAGATATTTACTTTTTCACCATAGCCGTCTATGGGCTTCCAAATATCCCTTTGCCAATTCCACAAGAACAGCCTTAGCGAAAATCTTCTTGAAGTGAAAGATGTAACTCTGTGAGATGAATTAACAGAACACAGAGAAGTTTCTCAGAAAGCTTCTTTCCAGTTTTGAACGGAAGATATTTCCTTTTTCACCATAGCCCTCTATGGGCTTCCAAATATCCCTTTGCCAATTCCACAAGAACAGACTTAGCGAAAGGCTTCTTGGAGGGAACGATGTAACTCTGTGAGATGAATTAACAGAACACAGAGCAGTTTCTCAGAAAGCTTCTTTCCAGTTTTGAACGGAAGATATTTCCTTTTTCACCATAGCCCTCTATGGGCTTCCAAATATCCCTTTGCCAATTCCACAAGAACAGCCTTAGCGAAAGGCTTCTTGAAGGGAAAGATGTAACTCTGTGAGATAAATTCACAGAACACAGAGCAGTTTCTCAGAAAGCTTCTTTCCAGTTTTGAACGGAAGATATTTCCTTTTTCACCATAGGCCTCTATGGGCTTCAAAATATCCCTTTGCCAATTCCACAAGAACAGCCTTAGCGAAAGGCTTCTTGAGGGGAAAGATGTAACTCTGTGAGATGAATTCACAGAACACAGAGCAGTTTCTCAGAAAGCTTCTTTCCAGTTTTGAACGGAAGATATTTCCTTTTTCACCATAGCCCTCTATGGGCTTCCAAATATCCCTTTGCAAATTCCACAAGAACAGCCTTAGCGAACGGCTTCTTGAAGGGAAAGATGTAACTCTGTGAGATGAATTTACAGAACACAGAGCAGTTTCTCAGAAAGCTTCTTTCCAGTTTTGAACGGAAGATATTTCCTTTTTCACCATAGCCCTCTATGGGCTTCCAAATATCCCTTTGCAAATTCCACAAGAACAGCCTTAGCGAACGGCTTCTTGAAGGGAAAGATGTAACTCTGTGAGATGAATTCACAGAACACAGAGCAGTTTCTCAGAAAGCTTCTTTCCAGTTTTGAACGGAAGATATTTCCTTTTTCACCATAGCCCTCTATGGGCTTCCAAATATCCCTTTGCCAATTCCGCAAGAACAGCCTTAGCGAAAGGGTTCTTGAAGGGAAAGATGTAACTCTGTGAGATGAATTCACAGAACACAGAGCAGTTTCTCAGAAAGCTTCCTTCCAGTATTGAACGGAAGATATTTACTTTTTCACCATAGCCGTCTATGGGCTTCCAAATATCCCTTTGCCAATTCCACAAGAACAGCCTTAGCGAAAGGCTTCTTGAAGTGAAAGATGTAACTCTGTGAGATGAATTAACAGAACCAGAGAAGTTTCTCAGAAAGCTTCTTTCCAGTTTTGAACGGAAGATATTTCCTTTTTCACCATAGCCCTCTATGGGCTTCCAAATATCCCTTTGCCAATTCCACAAGAACAGACTTAGCGAAAGGCTTCTTGGAGGGAACGATGTAACTCTGTGAGATGAATTAACAGAACACAGAGCAGTTTCTCAGAAAGCTTCTTTCCAGTTTTGAACGGAAGATATTTCCTTTTTCACCATAGCCCTCTATGGGCTTCCAAATATCCCTTTGCCAATTCCACAAGAACAGCCTTAGCGAAAGGCTTCTTGAAGGGAAAGATGTAACTCTGTGAGATGAATTCACAGAACACAGAGCAGTTTCTCAGAAAGCTTCTTTCCAGTTTTGAACGGAAGATATTTCCTTTTTCACCATAGCCCTCTATGGGCTTCCAAATATCCCTTTGACAATTCCACAAGAACAGACTTAGAGAAAGGCTTCTTGGAGGGAACGATGTAACCCTGTGAGATGAATTAACAGAACACAGAGCAGTTTCTCAGAAAGCTTCTTTCCAGTTTTGAACGGAAGATATTTCCTTTTTCACCATAGCTCTCTAAGGGCTTCCAAATATCCCTTTGCCAATTCCACAAGAACAGCCTTAGCGAAAGGCTTCTTGAAGGGAAAGATGTAACTCTGTGAGATAAATTCACAGAACACAGAGCAGTTTCTCAGAAAGCTTCTTTCCAGTTTTGAACGGAAGATATTTCCTTTTTCACCATAGGCCTCTATGGGCTTCCAAATATCCCTTTGCAAATTCCACAAGAACAGCCTTAGCGAAAGGCTTCTTGAAGGGAAAGATGTAACTCTGTGAGATGAATTCACAGAACACAGAGCAGTTTCTCAGAAAGCTTCTTTCCAGTTTTGAACGGAAGATATTTCCTTTTTCACCATAGCCCTCTATGGGCTTCCAAATATCCCTTTGCCAATTCCACAAGAACAGCCTTAGCGAAAGGCTTCTTGAAGGGAAAGATGTAACTCTGTGAGATGAATTCACAGAACACAGAGCAGTTTCTCAGAAAGCTTCTTTCCAGTTTTGAACGGAAGATATTTCCTTTTTCACCATAGGCCTCTATGGGCTTCCAAATATCCCTTTGCCAATTCCACAAGAACAGCCTTAGCGAAAGGCTTCTTGAAGGGAAAGATGTAACTCTGTGAGATGAATTCACAGAACACAGAGCAGTTTCTCAGAAAGCTTCTTTCCAGTTTTGAAGGGAAGATATTTCCTTTTTCACCATAGGCCTCTATGGGCTTACAAATATCCCTTTGCCAATTCCACAAGAACAGCCTTAGCGAAAGGCTTCTTGAAGGGAAAGATGTAACTCTGTGAGATGAATTAACAGAACACAGAGCAGTTTCTCAGAAAGCTTCTTTCCAGTTTTGAACGGAAGATATTTCCTTTTTCACCATAGCCCTCTATGGGCTTCCAAATATCCCTTTGCCAATTCCACAAGAACAGCCTTAGCGAAAGGCTTCTTGAAGGGAAAGATGTAACTCTGTGAGATGAATTCACAGAACACAGAGCAGTTTCTCAGAAAGCTTCTTTCCAGTTTTGAACGGAAGATAGTTCCTTTTTCGCCATAGCCGTCTATGGGCTTCCAAATATCCCTTTGCCAATTCCACAAGAACAGCCTTAGCGAAAGGCTTCTTGAAGGGAAAGATGTAACACTGTGAGATGAATTCACAGAACACAGAGCAGTTTCTCAGAAAGCTTCTTTCCAGTTTTGAACGGAAGATATTTCCTTTTTCACCATAGGCCTCTATGGGCTTCCAAATATCCCTTTGCCAATTCCACAAGAACAGCCTTAGCGAAAGGCTTCTTGAGGGGAAAGATGTAACTCTGTGAGATGAATTAACGGAACACAGAGCAGTTTCTCAGAAAGCTTCTTTCCAGTTTTGAACGGAAGATATTTACTTTTTCACCATAGCCGTCTAGGGGTTCCAAATATCCCTTTGCCAATTCCACAAGAACAGCCTTAGCGAAAGGCTTCTTGAAGGGAAAGATGTAACTCTGTGAGATGAATTCACAGAACACAGAGCAGTTTCTCAGAAAGCTTCTTTCCAGTTTTGAACGGAAGATATTTCCTTTTTCACCATAGCCCTCTATGGGCTTCCAAATATCCCTTTGCCAATTCCACAAGAACAGCCTTAGCGAAAGGCTTCTTGAAGGGAAAGATGTAACTCTGTGAGATGAATTCACAGAACACAGAGCAGTTTATCAGAAAGCTTCTTTCCATTTTGAACGGAAGATATTTCCTTTTTCACCATAGCCCTCTATGGGCTTCCACATATCCCTTTGCCAATTCCACAAGAACAGCCTTAGCGAAAGGCTTCTTGAAGGGAAAGATGTAACTCTGTGAGATGAATTAACAGAACACAGAGCAGTTTCTCAGAAAGCTTCTTTCCAGTTTTGAACGGAAGATATTTCCTTTTTCACCATAGCCCTCTATTGGCTTCCAAATATCCCTTTGCCAATTCCACAAGAACAGCCTTAGCGAAAGGGTTCTTGAAGGGAAAGATGTAACTCTGTGAGATGAATTCACAGAACACAGAGCAGTTTCTCAGAAAGCTTCTTTCCAGTTTTGAACGGAAGATATTTCCTTTTTCACCATAGCCCTCTATGGGCTTCCAAATATCCCTTTGACAATTCCACAAAAACAGCCTTAGCGATAGGCTTCTTGAAGAGAAAGATGTAACTCTGTGAGATGAATTCACAGAACACAGAGCAGTTTCTCAGAAAGCTTCTTTCCAGTTTTGAACGGAAGATATTTCCTTTTTCACCGTAGGCCTCTATGGGCTTCCAAATATCCCTTTGCCAATTCCGCAAGAACAAACTTAGCGAAAGGCTTCTTGAAGGGAAAGATGTAACTCTGTGAGATGAATTAACAGAACACAGAGCAGTTTCTCAGAAAGCTTCTTTCCAGTTTTGAACGGAAGATATTTCCTTTTTCACCATAGCCCTCTATGGGCTTCCAAATATCCCTTTGCCAATTCCACAAGAACAGCCTTAGCGAAAGGCTTCTTGAAGGGAAAGATGTAACTCTGTGAGATGAATTAGCAGAACACAGAGCAGTTTCTCAGAAAGATTCTTTCCAATTTTGAAAGGAAGATATTTCCTTTTTCACCATAGCCCTCTATGGGCTTCCAAATATCCCTTTGCCAATTCCACAAGAACAGCCTTAGCGAAAGGCTTCTTGAAGGGAAAGATGTAACTCTGTGAGATGAATTAACAGAACACAGAGCAGTTTCTCAGAAAGCTTCTTTCCAGTTTTGAACGGAAGATATTTCCTTTTTCACCATAGCCCTCTAAGGGCTTCCAAATATCCCTTTGCCAATTCCACAAGAACAGACTTAGCGAAAGGCTTCTTGAAGGGAAAGATGTAACTCTGTGAGATGAATTCACAGAACACAGAGCAGTTTCTCAGAAAGCTTCTTTCCAGTTTTGAACGGAAGATATTTCCTTTTTCACCATAGCCCTCTATGGGCTTCCAAATATCCCTTTGCAAATTCCACAAGAACAGCCTTAGCGAACGGCTTCTTGAAGGGAAAGATGTAACTCTGTGAGATGAATTTACAGAACACAGAGCAGTTTCTCAGAAAGCTTCTTTCCAGTTTTGAACGGAAGATATTTCCTTTTTCACCATAGCCCTCTATGGGCTTCCAAATATCCCTTTGCCAATTCCGCAAGAACAGCCTTAGCGAAAGGGTTCTTGAAGGGAAAGATGTAACTCTGTGAGATGAATTCACAGAACACAGAGCAGTTTCTCAGAAAGCTTCCTTCCAGTATTGAACGGAAGATATTTACTTTTTCACCATAGCCGTCTATGGGCTTCCAAATATCCCTTTGCCAATTCCACAAGAACAGCCTTAGCGAAAGGCTTCTTGAAGTGAAAGATGTAACTCTGTGAGATGAATTAACAGAACACAGAGAAGTTTCTCAGAAAGCTTCTTTCCAGTTTTGAACGGAAGATATTTCCTTTTTCACCATAGCCCTCTATGGGCTTCCAAATATCCCTTTGCCAATTCCACAAGAACAGACTTAGCGAAAGGCTTCTTGGAGGGAACGATGTAACTCTGTGAGATGAATTAACAGAACACAGAGCAGTTTCTCAGAAAGCTTCTTTCCAGTTTTGAACGGAAGATATTTCCTTTTTCACCGTAGCCCTCTATGGGCTTCCAAATATCCCTTTGCCAATTCCACAAGAACAGCCTTAGCGAAAGGCTTCTTGAAGGGAAAGATGTAACTCTGTGAGATGAATTCACAGAACACAGAGCAGTTTCTCAGAAAGCTTCTTTCCAGTTTTGAACGGAAGATATTTCCTTTTTCACCATAGGCCTCTATGGGCTTCCAAATATCCCTTTGCCAATTCCACAAGAACAGCCTTAGCGAAAGGCTTCTTGAAGGGAAAGATGTAACTCTGTGAGATGAATTCACAAAACACAGAGCAGTTTCTCAGAAAGCTTCTTTCCAGTTTTGAACGGAAGATATTTCCTTTTTCACCATAGGCCTCTATGGGCTTCCAAATATCCCTTTGCCAATTCCGCAAGAACAAACTTAGCGAAAGGCTTCTTGAAGGGAAACATGTAACTCTGTGAGATGAATTAACAGAACACAGAGCAGTTTCTCAGAAAGCTTCTTTCCAGTTTTGAACGAAAGATATTTCCTTTTTCACCATAGCCCTCTATGGGCTTCCAAATATCCCTTTGCCAATTCCACAAGAACAGCCTTAGCGAAAGGCTTCTTGAAGGGAAAGATGTAACTCTGTGAGATGAATTAGCAGAACACAGAGCTGTTTCTCAGAAAGATTCTTTCCAATTTTGAAAGGAAGATATTTCCTTTTTCACCATAGCCCTCTATGGGCTTCCAAATATCCCTTTGCCAATTCCACAAGAACAGCCTTAGCGAAAGGCTTCTTGAAGGGAAAGATGTAACTCTGTGAGATGAATTCACAGAACACAGAGCAGTTTCTCAGAAAGCTTCTTTCCAGTTTTGAACGGAAGATATTTCCTTTTTCACCATAGCCCTCTATGGGCTTCCAAATATCCCTTTGCAAATTCCACAAGAACAGCCTTAGCGAACGGCTTCTAGAAGGGAAAGATGTAACTCTGTGAGATGAATTTACAGAACACAGAGCAGTTTCTCAGAAAGCTTCTTTCCAGTTTTGAACGGAAGATATTTCCTTTTTCACCATAGCCCTCTATGGGCTTCCAAATATCCCTTTGCCAATTCCGCAAGAACAGCCTTAGCGAAAGGGTTCTTGAAGGGAAAGATGTAACTCTGTGAGATGAATTCACAGAACACGGAGCAGTTTCTCAGAAAGCTTTCTTCCAGTATTGAACGGAAGATATTTACTTTTTCACCATAGCCGTCTATGGGCTTCCAAATATCCCTTTGCCAATTCCGCAAGAACAGCCTTAGCGAAAGGCTTCTTGAAGTGAAAGATGTAACTCTGTGAGATGAATTAACAGAACACAGAGAAGTTTCTCAGAAAGCTTCTTTCCAGTTTTGAACGGAAGATATTTCCTTTTTCACCATAGCCCTCTATGGGCTTCCAAATATCCCTTTGCCAATTCCACAAGAACAGCCTTAGCGAAAGGCTTCTTGAAGGGAAAGATGTAACTCTGTGAGATGAATTCACAGAACACAGAGCAGTTTCTCAGAAAGCTTCTTTCCAGTTTTGAACGGAAGATATTTCCTTTTTCACCATAGGCCTCTATGGGCTTCCAAATATCCCTTTGCCAATTCCACAAGAACAGCCTTAGCGAAAGGCTTCTTGAAGGGAAAGATGTAACTCTGTGAGATGAATTAACAGAACACAGAGCAGTTTCTCAGAAAGCTTCTTTCCAGTTTTGAACGGAAGATATTTCCTTTTTCACCATAGCCCTCTATGGGCTTCCAAATATCCCTTTGCCAATTCCACAAGAACAGCCTTAGCGAAAGGCTTCTTGAAGGGAAAGATGTAACTCGGTGAGATGAATTCACAGAACACAGAGCAGTTTCTCAGAAAGCTTCTTTCCAGTTTTGAACGGAAGATATTTCCTTTTTCACCATAGCCCTCTATGGGCTTCCAAATATCCCTTTGACAATTCCACAAAAACAGCCTTAGCGAAAGGCTTCTTGAAGAGAAAGATGTAACTCTGTGAGATGAATTCACAGAACACAGAGCAGTTTCTCAGAAAGCTTCTTTCCAGTTTTGAACGGAAGATATTTCCTTTTTCACCATAGGCCTCTATGGGCTTCCAAATATCCCTTTGCCAATTCCGCAAGAACAAACTTAGCGAAAGGCTTCTTGAAGGGAAACATGTAACTCTGTGAGATGAATTAACAGAACACAGAGCAGTTTCTCAGAAAGCTTCTTTCCAGTTTTGAACGGAAGATATTTCCTTTTTCACCATAGCCCTCTATGGGCTTCCAAATATCCCTTTGCCAATTCCACAAGAACAGCCTTAGCGAAAGGCTTCTTGAAGGGAAAGATGTAACTCTGTGAGATGAATTAGCAGAACACAGAGCAGTTTCTCAGAAAGATTCTTTCCAATTTTGAAAGGAAGATATTTCCTTTTTCACCATAGCCCTCTATGGGCTTCCAAATATCCCTTTGCCAATTCCACAAGAACAGCCTTAGCGAAAGGCTTCTTGAAGGGAAAGATGTAACTCTGTGAGATGAATTAACAGAACACAGAGCAGTTTCTCAGAAAGCTTCTTTCCAGTTTTGAACGGAAGATATTTCCTTTTTCACCATAGCCCTCTAAGGGCTTCCAAATATCCCTTTGCCAATTCCACAAGAACAGACTTAGCGAAAGGCTTCTTGAAGGGAAAGATGTAACTCTGTGAGATGAATTCACAGAACACAGAGCAGTTTCTCAGAAAGCTTCTTTCCAGTTTTGAACGGAAGATATTTCCTTTTTCACCATAGCCCTCTATGGGCTTCCAAATATCCCTTTGCAAATTCCACAAGAACAGCCTTAGCGAACGGCTTCTTGAAGGGAAAGATGTAACTCTGTGAGATGAATTTACAGAACACAGAGCAGTTTCTCAGAAAGCTTCTTTCCAGTTTTGAACGGAAGATATTTCCTTTTTCACCATAGCCCTCTATGGGCTTCCAAATATCCCTTTGCCAATTCCGCAAGAACAGCCTTAGCGAAAGGGTTCTTGAAGGGAAAGATGTAACTCTGTGAGATGAATTCACAGAACACAGAGCAGTTTCTCAGAAAGCTTCCTTCCAGTATTGAACGGAAGATATTTACTTTTTCACCATAGCCGTCTATGGGCTTCCAAATATCCCTTTGCCAATTCCACAAGAACAGCCTTAGCGAAAGGCTTCTTGAAGTGAAAGATGTAACTCTGTGAGATGAATTAACAGAACACAGAGAAGTTTCTCAGAAAGCTTCTTTCCAGTTTTGAACGGAAGATATTTCCTTTTTCACCATAGCCCTCTATGGGCTTCCAAATATCCCTTTGCCAATTCCACAAGAACAGACTTAGCGAAAGGCTTCTTGGAGGGAACGATGTAACTCTGTGAGATGAATTCACAGAACACAGAGCAGTTTCTCAGAAAGCTTCTTTCCAGTTTTGAACGGAAGATATTTCCTTTTTCACCATAGCCCTCTATGGGCTTCCAAATATCCCTTTGACAATTCCACAAAAACAGCCTTAGCGAAAGGCTTCTTGAAGAGAAAGATGTAACTCTGTGAGATGAATTCACAGAACACAGAGCAGTTTCTCAGAAAGCTTCTTTCCAGTTTTGAACGGAAGATATTTCCTTTTTCACCATAGGCCTCTATGGGCTTCCAAATATCCCTTTGCCAATTCCGCAAGAACAAACTTAGCGAAAGGCTTCTTGAAGGGAAACATGTAACTCTGTGAGATGAATTAACAGAACACAGAGCAGTTTCTCAGAAAGCTTCTTTCCAGTTTTGAACGGAAGATATTTCCTTTTTCACCATAGCCCTCTATGGGCTTCCAAATATCCCTTTGCCAATTCCACAAGAACAGCCTTAGCGAAAGGCTTCTTGAAGGGAAAGATGTAACTCTGTGAGATGAATTAGCAGAACACAGAGCAGTTTCTCAGAAAGATTCTTTCCAATTTTGAAAGGAAGATATTTCCTTTTTCACCATAGCCCTCTATGGGCTTCCAAATATCCCTTTGCCAATTCCACAAGAACAGCCTTAGCGAAAGGCTTCTTGAAGGGAAAGATGTAACTCTGTGAGATGAATTAACAGAACACAGAGCAGTTTCTCAGAAAGCTTCTTTCCAGTTTTGAACGGAAGATATTTCCTTTTTCACCATAGCCCTCTAAGGGCTTCCAAATATCCCTTTGCCAATTCCACAAGAACAGACTTAGCGAAAGGCTTCTTGAAGGGAAAGATGTAACTCTGTGAGATGAATTCACAGAACACAGAGCAGTTTCTCAGAAAGCTTCTTTCCAGTTTTGAACGGAAGATATTTCCTTTTTCACCATAGCCCTCTATGGGCTTCCAAATATCCCTTTGCAAATTCCACAAGAACAGCCTTAGCGAACGGCTTCTTGAAGGGAAAGATGTAACTCTGTGAGATGAATTTACAGAACACAGAGCAGTTTCTCAGAAAGCTTCTTTCCAGTTTTGAACGGAAGATATTTCCTTTTTCACCATAGCCCTCTATGGGCTTCCAAATATCCCTTTGCCAATTCCGCAAGAACAGCCTTAGCGAAAGGGTTCTTGAAGGGAAAGATGTAACTCTGTGAGATGAATTCACAGAACACAGAGCAGTTTCTCAGAAAGCTTCCTTCCAGTATTGAACGGAAGATATTTACTTTTTCACCATAGCCGTCTATGGGCTTCCAAATATCCCTTTGCCAATTCCACAAGAACAGCCTTAGCGAAAGGCTTCTTGAAGTGAAAGATGTAACTCTGTGAGATGAATTAACAGAACACAGAGAAGTTTCTCAGAAAGCTTCTTTCCAGTTTTGAACGGAAGATATTTCCTTTTTCACCATAGCCCTCTATGGGCTTCCAAATATCCCTTTGCCAATTCCACAAGAACAGACTTAGCGAAAGGCTTCTTGGAGGGAACGATGTAACTCTGTGAGATGAATTAACAGAACACAGAGCAGTTTCTCAGAAAGCTTCTTTCCAGTTTTGAACGGAAGATATTTCCTTTTTCACCATAGCCCTCTATGGGCTTCCAAATATCCCTTTGCCAATTCCACAAGAACAGCCTTAGCGAAAGGCTTCTTGAAGGGAAAGATGTAACTCTGTGAGATGAATTCACAGAACACAGAGCAGTTTCTCAGAAAGCTTCTTTCCAGTTTTGAACGGAAGATATTTCCTTTTTCACCATAGGCCTCTATGGGCTTCCAAATATCCCTTTGCCAATTCCACAAGAACAGCCTTAGCGAAAGGCTTCTTGAAGGGAAAGATGTAACTCTGTGAGATGAATTAACAGAACACAGAGCAGTTTCTCAGAAAGCTTCTTTCCAGTTTTGAACGGAAGATATTTCCTTTTTCACCATAGCCCTCTATGGGCTTCCAAATATCCCTTTGCCAATTCCACAAGAACAGCCTTAGCGAAAGGCTTCTTGAAGGGAAAGATGTAACTCTGTGAGATGAATTCACAGAACACAGAGCAGTTTCTCAGAAAGCTTCTTTCCAGTTTTGAACGGAAGATATTTCCTTTTTCACCATAGCCCTCTATGGGCTTCCAAATATCCCTTTGACAATTCCACAAAAACAGCCTTAGCGAAAGGCTTCTTGAAGAGAAAGATGTAACTCTGTGAGATGAATTCACAGAACACAGAGCAGTTTCTCAGAAAGCTTCTTTCCAGTTTTGAACGGAAGATATTTCCTTTTTCACCATAGGCCTCTATGGGCTTCCAAATATCCCTTTGCCAATTCCGCAAGAACAAACTTAGCGAAAGGCTTCTTGAAGGGAAACATGTAACTCTGTGAGATGAATTAACAGAACACAGAGCAGTTTCTCAGAAAGCTTCTTTCCAGTTTTGAACGAAAGATATTTCCTTTTTCACCATAGCCCTCTATGGGCTTCCAAATATCCCTTTGCCAATTCCACAAGAACAGCCTTAGCGAAAGGCTTCTTGAAGGGAAAGATGTAACTCTGTGAGATGAATTAGCAGAACACAGAGCTGTTTCTCAGAAAGATTCTTTCCAATTTTGAAAGGAAGATATTTCCTTTTTCACCATAGCCCTCTATGGGCTTCCAAATATCCCTTTGCCAATTCCACAAGAACAGCCTTAGCGAAAGGCTTCTTGAAGGGAAAGATGTAACTCTGTGAGATGAATTCACAGAACACAGAGCAGTTTCTCAGAAAGCTTCTTTCCAGTTTTGAACGGAAGATATTTCCTTTTTCACCATAGCCCTCTATGGGCTTCCAAATATCCCTTTGCAAATTCCACAAGAACAGCCTTAGCGAACGGCTTCTAGAAGGGAAAGATGTAACTCTGTGAGATGAATTTACAGAACACAGAGCAGTTTCTCAGAAAGCTTCTTTCCAGTTTTGAACGGAAGATATTTCCTTTTTCACCATAGCCCTCTATGGGCTTCCAAATATCCCTTTGCCAATTCCGCAAGAACAGCCTTAGCGAAAGGGTTCTTGAAGGGAAAGATGTAACTCTGTGAGATGAATTCACAGAACACAGAGCAGTTTCTCAGAAAGCTTTCTTCCAGTATTGAACGGAAGATATTTACTTTTTCACCATAGCCGTCTATGGGCTTCCAAATATCCCTTTGCCAATTCCGCAAGAACAGCCTTAGCGAAAGGCTTCTTGAAGTGAAAGATGTAACTCTGTGAGATGAATTAACAGAACACAGAGAAGTTTCTCAGAAAGCTTCTTTCCAGTTTTGAACGGAAGATATTTCCTTTTTCACCATAGCCCTCTATGGGCTTCCAAATATCCCTTTGCCAATTCCACAAGAACAGCCTTAGCGAAAGGCTTCTTGAAGGGAAAGATGTAACTCTGTGAGATGAATTCACAGAACACAGAGCAGTTTCTCAGAAAGCTTCTTTCCAGTTTTGAACGGAAGATATTTCCTTTTTCACCATAGGCCTCTATGGGCTTCCAAATATCCCTTTGCCAATTCCACAAGAACAGCCTTAGCGAAAGGCTTCTTGAAGGGAAAGATGTAACTCTGTGAGATGAATTAACAGAACACAGAGCAGTTTCTCAGAAAGCTTCTTTCCAGTTTTGAACGGAAGATATTTCCTTTTTCACCATAGCCCTCTATGGGCTTCCAAATATCCCTTTGCCAATTCCACAAGAACAGCCTTAGCGAAAGGCTTCTTGAAGGGAAAGATGTAACTCTGTGAGATGAATTCACAGAACACAGAGCAGTTTCTCAGAAAGCTTCTTTCCAGTTTTGAACGGAAGATATTTCCTTTTTCACCATAGCCCTCTATGGGCTTCCAAATATCCCTTTGACAATTCCACAAAAACAGCCTTAGCGAAAGGCTTCTTGAAGAGAAAGATGTAACTCTGTGAGATGAATTCACAGAACACAGAGCAGTTTCTCAGAAAGCTTCTTTCCAGTTTTGAACGGAAGATATTTCCTTTTTCACCATAGGCCTCTATGGGCTTCCAAATATCCCTTTGCCAATTCCGCAAGAACAAACTTAGCGAAAGGCTTCTTGAAGGGAAACATGTAACTCTGTGAGATGAATTAACAGAACACAGAGCAGTTTCTCAGAAAGCTTCTTTCCAGTTTTGAACGAAAGATATTTCCTTTTTCACCATAGCCCTCTATGGGCTTCCAAATATCCCTTTGCCAATTCCACAAGAACAGCCTTAGCGAAAGGCTTCTTGAAGGGAAAGATGTAACTCTGTGAGATGAATTAGCAGAACACAGAGCAGTTTCTCAGAAAGATTCTTTCCAATTTTGAAAGGAAGATATTTCCTTTTTCACCATAGCCCTCTATGGGCTTCCAAATATCCCTTTGCCAATTCCACAAGAACAGCCTTAGCGAAAGGCTTCTTGAAGGGAAAGATGTAACTCTGTGAGATGAATTCACAGAACACAGAGCAGTTTCTCAGAAAGCTTCTTTCCAGTTTTGAACGGAAGATATTTCCTTTTTCACCATAGCCCTCTATGGGCTTCCAAATATCCCTTTGCAAATTCCACAAGAACAGCCTTAGCGAACGGCTTCTAGAAGGGAAAGATGTAACTCTGTGAGATGAATTTACAGAACACAGAGCAGTTTCTCAGAAAGCTTCTTTCCAGTTTTGAACGGAAGATATTTCCTTTTTCACCATAGCCCTCTATGGGCTTCCAAATATCCCTTTGCCAATTCCGCAAGAACAGCCTTAGCGAAAGGGTTCTTGAAGGGAAAGATGTAACTCTGTGAGATGAATTCACAGAACACAGAGCAGTTTCTCAGAAAGCTTTCTTCCAGTATTGAACGGAAGATATTTACTTTTTCACCATAGCCGTCTATGGGCTTCCAAATATCCCTTTGCCAATTCCGCAAGAACAGCCTTAGCGAAAGGCTTCTTGAAGTGAAAGATGTAACTCTGTGAGATGAATTAACAGAACACAGAGAAGTTTCTCAGAAAGCTTCTTTCCAGTTTTGAACGGAAGATATTTCCTTTTTCACCGTAGCCCTCTATGGGCTTCCAAATATCCCTTTGCCAATTCCACAAGAACAGACTTAGCGAAAGGCTTCTTGGAAGGAACGATGTAACTCTCTGAGATGAATTAACAGAACACAGAGCAGTTTCTCAGAAAGCTTCTTTCCAGTTTTGAACGGAAGATATTTCCTTTTTCACCATAGCCCTCTATGGGCTTCCAAATATCCCTTTGCCAATTCCACAAGAACAGCCTTAGCGAAAGGCTTCTTGAAGGGAAAGATGTAACTCTGTGAGATGAATTCACAGAACACAGAGCAGTTTCTCAGAAAGCTTCTTTCCAGTTTTGAACGGAAGATATTTCCTTTTTCACCATAGGCCTCTATGGGCTTCCAAATATCCCTTTGCCAATTCCACAAGAACAGCCTTAGCGAAAGGCTTCTTGAGGGGAAAGATGTAACTCTGTGAGATGAATTAACAGAACACAGAGCAGTTTCTCAGAAAGCTTCTTTCCAGTTTTGAACGGAAGATATTTCCTTTTTCACCATAGCCCTCTATGGGCTTCCAAATATCCCTTTGCCAATTCCACAAGAACAGCCTTAGCGAAAGGCTTCTTGAAGGGAAAGATGTAACTCTGTGAGATGAATTCACAGAACACAGAGCAGTTTCTCAGAAAGCTTCTTTCCAGTTTTGAACGGAAGATATTTCCTTTTTCACCATAGCCCTCTATGGGCTTCCAAATATCCCTTTGACAATTCCACAAGAACAGACTTAGAGAAAGGCTTCTTGGAGGGAACGATGTAACCCTGTGAGATGAATTAACAGAACACAGAGCAGTTTCTCAGAAAGCTTCTTTCCAGTTTTGAACGGAAGATATTTCCTTTTTCACCATAGCTCTCTAAGGGCTTCCAAATATCCCTTTGCCAATTCCACAAGAACAGCCTTAGCGAAAGGCTTCTTGAAGGGAAAGATGTAACTCTGTGAGATAAATTCACAGAACACAGAGCAGTTTCTCAGAAAGCTTCTTTCCAGTTTTGAACGGAAGATATTTCCTTTTTCACCATAGGCCTCTATGGGCTTCCAAATATCCCTTTGCAAATTCCACAAGAACAGCCTTAGCGAAAGGCTTCTTGAAGGGAAAGATGTAACTCTGTGAGATGAATTCACAGAACACAGAGCAGTTTCTCAGAAAGCTTCTTTCCAGTTTTGAACGGAAGATATTTCCTTTTTCACCATAGGCCTCTATGGGCTTCCAAATATCCCTTTGCCAATTCCACAAGAACAGCCTTAGCGAAAGGCTTCTTGAAGGGAAAGATGTAACTCTGTGAGATGAATTCACAGAACACAGAGCAGTTTCTCAGAAAGCTTCTTTCCAGTTTTGAACGGAAGATATTTCCTTTTTCACCATAGGCCTCTATGGGCTTCCAAATATCCCTTTGCCAATTCCACAAGAACAGCCTTAGCGAAAGGCTTCTTGAAGGGAAAGATGTAACTCTGTGAGATGAATTCACAGAACACAGAGCAGTTTCTCAGAAAGCTTCTTTCCAGTTTTGAAGGGAAGATATTTCCTTTTTCACCATAGGCCTCTATGGGCTTACAAATATCCCTTTGCCAATTCCACAAGAACAGCCTTAGCGAAAGGCTTCTTGAAGGGAAAGATGTAACTCTGTGAGATGAATTAACAGAACACAGAGCAGTTTCTCAGAAAGCTTCTTTCCAGTTTTGAACGGAAGATAATTCCTTTTTCACCATAGCCCTCTATGGGCTTCCAAATATCCCTTTGCCAATTCCACAAGAACAGCCTTAGCGAAAGGCTTCTTGAAGGGAAAGATGTAACTCTGTGAGATGAATTCACAGAACACAGAGCAGTTTCTCAGAAAGCTTCTTTCCAGTTTTGAACGGAAGATATTTCCTTTTTCGCCATAGCCGTCTATGGGCTTCCAAATATCCCTTTGCCAATTCCACAAGAACAGCCTTAGCGAAAGGCTTCTTGAAGGGAAAGATGTAACACTGTGAGATGAATTCACAGAACACAGAGCAGTTTCTCAGAAAGCTTCTTTCCAGTTTTGAACGGAAGATATTTCCTTTTTCACCATAGGCCTCTATGGGCTTCCAAATATCCCTTTGCCAATTCCACAAGAACAGCCTTAGCGAAAGGCTTCTTGAGGGGAAAGATGTAACTCTGTGAGATGAATTAACGGAACACAGAGCAGTTTCTCAGAAAGCTTCTTTCCAGTTTTGAACGGAAGATATTTACTTTTTCACCATAGACGTCTAGGGGTTCCAAATATCCCTTTGCCAATTCCACAAGAACAGCCTTAGCGAAAGGCTTCTTGAAGGGAAAGATGTAACTCTGTGAGATGAATTCACAGAACACAGAGCAGTTTCTCAGAAAGCTTCTTTCCAGTTTTGAACGGAAGATATTTCCTTTTTCACCATAGCCCTCTATGGGCTTCCAAATATCCCTTTGCCAATTCCACAAGAACAGCCTTAGCGAAAGGCTTCTTGAAGGGAAAGATGTAACTCTGTGAGATGAATTCACAGAACACAGAGCAGTTTATCAGAAAGCTTCTTTCCATTTTGAACGGAAGATATTTCCTTTTTCACCATAGCCCTCTATGGGCTTCCACATATCCCTTTGCCAATTCCACAAGAACAGCCTTAGCGAAAGGCTTCTTGAAGGGAAAGATGTAACTCTGTGAGATGAATTAACAGAACACAGAGCAGTTTCTCAGAAAGCTTCTTTCCAGTTTTGAACGGAAGATATTTCCTTTTTCACCATAGCCCTCTATTGGCTTCCAAATATCCCTTTGCCAATTCCACAAGAACAGCCTTAGCGAAAGGGTTCTTGAAGGGAAAGATGTAACTCTGTGAGATGAATTCACAGAACACAGAGCAGTTTCTCAGAAAGCTTCTTTCCAGTTTTGAACGGAAGATATTTCCTTTTTCACCATAGCCCTCTATGGGCTTCCAAATATCCCTTTGACAATTCCACAAAAACAGCCTTAGCGATAGGCTTCTTGAAGAGAAAGATGTAACTCTGTGAGATGAATTCACAGAACACAGAGCAGTTTCTCAGAAAGCTTCTTTCCAGTTTTGAACGGAAGATATTTCCTTTTTCACCGTAGGCCTCTATGGGCTTCCAAATATCCCTTTGCCAATTCCGCAAGAACAAACTTAGCGAAAGGCTTCTTGAAGGGAAAGATGTAACTCTGTGAGATGAATTAACAGAACACAGAGCAGTTTCTCAGAAAGCTTCTTTCCAGTTTTGAACGGAAGATATTTCCTTTTTCACCATAGCCCTCTATGGGCTTCCAAATATCCCTTTGCCAATTCCACAAGAACAGCCTTAGCGAAAGGCTTCTTGAAGGGAAAGATGTAACTCTGTGAGATGAATTAGCAGAACACAGAGCAGTTTCTCAGAAAGATTCTTTCCAATTTTGAAAGGAAGATATTTCCTTTTTCACCATAGCCCTCTATGGGCTTCCAAATATCCCTTTGCCAATTCCACAAGAACAGCCTTAGCGAAAGGCTTCTTGAAGGGAAAGATGTAACTCTGTGAGATGAATTAACAGAACACAGAGCAGTTTCTCAGAAACCTTCTTTCCAGTTTTGAACGGAAGATATTTCCTTTTTCACCATAGCCCTCTAAGGGCTTCCAAATATCCCTTTGCCAATTCCACAAGAACAGACTTAGCGAAAGGCTTCTTGAAGGGAAAGATGTAACTCTGTGAGATGAATTCACAGAACACAGAGCAGTTTCTCAGAAAGCTTCTTTCCAGTTTTGAACGGAAGATATTTCCTTTTTCACCATAGCCCTCTATGGGCTTCCAAATATCCCTTTGCAAATTCCACAAGAACAGACTTAGCGAACGGCTTCTTGAAGGGAAAGATGTAACTCTGTGAGATGAATTTACAGAACACAGAGCAGTTTCTCAGAAAGCTTCTTTCCAGTTTTGAACGGAAGATATTTCCTTTTTCACCATAGCCCTCTATGGGCTTCCAAATATCCCTTTGCCAATTCCGCAAGAACAGCCTTAGCGAAAGGGTTCTTGAAGGGAAAGATGTAACTCTGTGAGATGAATTCACAGAACACAGAGCAGTTTCTCAGAAAGCTTCCTTCCAGTATTGAACGGAAGATATTTACTTTTTCACCATAGCCGTCTATGGGCTTCCAAATATCCCTTTGCCAATTCCACAAGAACAGCCTTAGCGAAAGGCTTCTTGAAGTGAAAGATGTAACTCTGTGAGATGAATTAACAGAACACAGAGAAGTTTCTCAGAAAGCTTCTTTCCAGTTTTGAACGGAAGATATTTCCTTTTTCACCATAGCCCTCTATGGGCTTCCAAATATCCCTTTGCCAATTCCACAAGAACAGCCTTAGCGAAAGGCTTCTTGGAGGGAACGATGTAACTCTGTGAGATGAATTCACAGAACACAGAGCAGTTTCTCAGAAAGCTTCTTTCCAGTTTTGAACGGAAGATATTTCCTTTTTCACCTTAGGCCTCTATGGGCTTCCAAATATCCCTTTGCCAATTCCACAAGAACAGCCTTAGCGAAAGGCTTCTTGAAGGGAAAGATGTAACTCTGTGAGATGAATTAACAGAACACAGAGCAGTTTCTCAGAAAGCTTCTTTCCAGTTTTGAACGGAAGATATTTCCTTTTTCACCATAGCCCTCTATGGGCTTCCAAATATCCCTTTGCCAATTCCACAAGAACAGCCTTAGCGAAAGGCTTCTTGAAGGGAAAGATGTAACTCTGTGAGATGAATTCACAGAACACAGAGCAGTTTCTCAGAAAGCTTCTTTCCAGTTTTGAACGGAAGATATTTCCTTTTTCACCATAGCCCTCTATGGGCTTCCAAATATCCCTTTGACAATTCCACAAAAACAGCCTTAGCGAAAGGCTTCTTGAAGAGAAAGATGTAACTCTGTGAGATGAATTCACAGAACACAGAGCAGTTTCTCAGAAAGCTTCTTTCCAGTTTTGAACGGAAGATATTTCCTTTTTCACCATAGGCCTCTATGGGCTTCCAAATATCCCTTTGCCAATTCCGCAAGAACAAACTTAGCGAAAGGCTTCTTGAAGGGAAACATGTAACTCTGTGAGATGAATTAACAGAACACAGAGCAGTTTCTCAGAAAGCTTCTTTCCAGTTTTGAACGAAAGATATTTCCTTTTTCACCATAGCCCTCTATGGGCTTCCAAATATCCCTTTGCCAATTCCACAAGAACAGCCTTAGCGAAAGGCTTCTTGAAGGGAAAGATGTAACTCTGTGAGATGAATTAGCAGAACACAGAGCAGTTTCTCAGAAAGATTCTTTCCAATTTTGAAAGGAAGATATTTCCTTTTTCACCATAGCCCTCTATGGGCTTCCAAATATCCCTTTGCCAATTCCACAAGAACAGCCTTAGCGAAAGGCTTCTTGAAGGGAAAGATGTAACTCTGTGAGATGAATTCACAGAACACAGAGCAGTTTCTCAGAAAGCTTCTTTCCAGTTTTGAACGGAAGATATTTCCTTTTTCACCATAGCCCTCTATGGGCTTCCAAATATCCCTTTGCAAATTCCACAAGAACAGCCTTAGCGAACGGCTTCTAGAAGGGAAAGATGTAACTCTGTGAGATGAATTTACAGAACACAGAGCAGTTTCTCAGAAAGCTTCTTTCCAGTTTTGAACGGAAGATATTTCCTTTTTCACCATAGCCCTCTATGGGCTTCCAAATATCCCTTTGCCAATTCCGCAAGAACAGCCTTAGCGAAAGGGTTCTTGAAGGGAAAGATGTAACTCTGTGAGATGAATTCACAGAACACAGAGCAGTTTCTCAGAAAGCTTTCTTCCAGTATTGAACGGAAGATATTTACTTTTTCACCATAGCCGTCTATGGGCTTCCAAATATCCCTTTGCCAATTCCGCAAGAACAGCCTTAACGAAAGGCTTCTTGAAGTGAAAGATGTAACTCTGTGAGATGAATTAACAGAACACAGAGAAGTTTCTCAGAAAGCTTCTTTCCAGTTTTGAACGGAAGATATTTCCTTTTTCACCGTAGCCCTCTATGGGCTTCCAAATATCCCTTTGCCAATTCCACAAGAACAGACTTAGCGAAAGGCTTCTTGGAAGGAACGATGTAACTCTCTGAGATGAATTAACAGAACACAGAGCAGTTTCTCAGAAAGCTTCTTTCCAGTTTTGAACGGAAGATATTTCCTTTTTCACCATAGCCCTCTATGGGCTTCCAAATATCCCTTTGCCAATTCCACAAGAACAGCCTTAGCGAAAGGCTTCTTGAAGGGAAAGATGTAACTCTGTGAGATGAATTCACAGAACACAGAGCAGTTTCTCAGAAAGCTTCTTTCCAGTTTTGAACGGAAGATATTTCCTTTTTCACCATAGGCCTCTATGGGCTTCCAAATATCCCTTTGCCAATTCCACAAGAACAGCCTTAGCGAAAGGCTTCTTGAGGGGAAAGATGTAACTCTGTGAGATGAATTAACAGAACACAGAGCAGTTTCTCAGAAAGCTTCTTTCCAGTTTTGAACGGAAGATATTTTCTTTTTCACCGTAGCCGTCTAGGGGTTCCAAATATCCCTTTGCCAATTCCACAAGAACAGCCTTAGCGAAAGGCTTCTTGAAGGGAAAGATGTAACTCTGTGAGATGAATTCACAGAACACAGAGCAGTTTCTCAGAAAGCTTCTTTCCAGTTTTGAACGGAAGATATTTCCTTTTTCACCATAGCCCTCTATGGGCTTCCAAATATCCCTTTGCCAATTCCACAAGAACAGCCTTAGCGAAAGGCTTCTTGAAGGGAAAGATGTAACTCTGTGAGATGAATTCACAGAACACAGAGCAGTTTCTCAGAAAGCTTCTTTCCAGTTTTGAACGGAAGATATTTCCTTTTTCACCATAGGCCTCTATGGGCTTCCAAATATCCCTTTGCCAATTCCACAAGAACAGCCTTAGCGAAAGGCTTCTTGAAGGGAAAGATGTAACTCTGTGAGATGAATTAACAGAACACAGAGCAGTTTCTCAGAAAGCTTCTTTCCAGTTTTGAACGGAAGATATTTCCTTTTTCACCATAGCCCTCTATGGGCTTCCAAATATCCCTTTGCCAATTCCACAAGAACAGCCTTAGCGAAAGGCTTCTTGAAGGGAAAGATGTAACTCTGTGAGATGAATTCACAGAACACAGAGCAGTTTCTCAGAAAGCTTCTTTCCAGTTTTGAACGGAAGATATTTCCTTTTTCACCATAGCCCTCTATGGGCTTCAAAATATCCCTTTGCCAATTCCACAAGAACAGCCTTAGCGAAAGGCTTCTTGAGGGGAAAGATGTAACTCTGTGAGATGAATTAACAGAACACAGAGCAGTTTCTCAGTAAGCTTCTTTCCAGTTTTGAACGGAAGATATTTCCTTTTTCACCATAGCCCTCTATGGGCTTCCAAATATCCCTTTGACAATTCCACAAAAACAGCCTTAGCGAAAGGCTTCTTGAAGAGAAAGATGTAACTCTGTGAGATGAATTCACAGAATACAGAGCAGTTTCTCAGAAAGCTTCTTTCCAGTTTTGAACGGAAGATATTTCCTTTTTCACCATAGGCCTCTATGGGCTTCCAAATATCCCTTTGCCAATTCCGCAAGAACAAACTTAGCGAAAGGCTTCTTGAAGGGAAAGATGTAACTCTGTGAGATGAATTAACAGAACACAGAGCAGTTTCTCAGAAAGCTTCTTTCCAGTTTTGAACGGAAGATATTTCCTTTTTCACCATAGCCCTCTATGGGCTTCCAAATATCCCTTTGCCAATTCCACAAGAACAGCCTTAGCGAAAGGCTTCTTGAAGGGAAAGATGTAACTCTGTGAGATGAATTAGCAGAACACAGAGCAGTTTCTCAGAAAGATTCTTTCCAATTTTGAAAGGAAGATATTTCCTTTTTCACCATAGCCCTCTATGGGCTTCCAAATATCCCTTTGCCAATTCCACAAGAACAGCCTTAGCGAAAGGCTTCTTGAAGGGAAAGATGTAACTCTGTGAGATGAATTCACAGAACACAGAGCAGTTTCTCAGAAAGCTTCTTTCCAGTTTTGAACGGAAGATATTTCCTTTTTCACCATAGCCCTCTATGGGCTTCCAAATATCCCTTTGCCAATTCCACAAGAACAGACTTAGCGAAAGGCTTCTTGAAGGGAAAGATGTAACTCTGTGAGATGAATTCACAGAACACAGAGCAGTTTCTCAGAAAGCTTCTTTCCAGTTTTGAACGGAAGATATTTCCTTTTTCACCATAGCCCTCTATGGGCTTCCAAATATCCCTTTGCAAATTCCACAAGAACAGCCTTAGCCAACGGCTTCTTGAAGGGAAAGATGTAACTCTGTGAGATGAATTTACAGAACACAGAGCAGTTTCTCAGAAAGCTTCTTTCCAGTTTTGAACGGAAGATATTTCCTTTTTCACCATAGCCCTCTATGGGCTTCCAAATATCCCTTTGCCAATTCCGCAAGAACAGCCTTAGCGAAAGGGTTCTTGAAGGGAAAGATGTAACTCTGTGAGATGAATTCACAGAACACAGAGCAGTTTCTCAGAAAGCTTCCTTCCAGTATTGAACGGAAGATATTTACTTTTTCACCATAGCCGTCTATGGGCTTCCAAATATCCCTTTGCCAATTCCACAAGAACAGCCTTAGCGAAAGGCTTCTTGAAGTGAAAGATGTAACTCTGTGAGATGAATTAACAGAACACAGAGAAGTTTCTCAGAAAGCTTCTTTCCAGTTTTGAACGGAAGATATTTCCTTTTTCACCATAGCCCTCTATGGGCTTCCAAATATCCCTTTGCCAATTCCACAAGAACAGCCTTAGCGAAAGGCTTCTTGAAGGGAAAGATGTAACTCTGTGAGATGAATTTACAGAACACAGAGCAGTTTCTCAGAAAGCTTCTTTCCAGTTTTGAACGGAAGATATTTCCTTTTTCACCATAGGCCTCTATGGGCTTCCAAATATCCCTTTGCCAATTCCACAAGAACAGCCTTAGCGAAAGGCTTCTTGAAGGGAAAGATGTAACTCTGTGAGATGAATTAACAGAACACAGAGCAGTTTCTCAGAAAGCTTCTTTCCAGTTTTGAACGGAAGATATTTCCTTTTTCACCATAGCCCTCTATGGGCTTCCAAATATCCCTTTGCCAATTCCACAAGAACAGCCTTAGCGAAAGGCTTCTTGAAGGGAAAGATGTAACTCTGTGAGATGAATTCACAGAACACAGAGCAGTTTCTCAGAAAGCTTCTTTCCAGTTTTGAACGGAAGATATTTCCTTTTTCACCATAGCCCTCTATGGGCTTCAAATTATCCCTTTGCCAATTCCACAAGAACAGCCTTAGCGAAAGACTTCTTGAGGGGAAAGATGTAACTCTGTGAGATGAATTAAGAGAACACAGAGCAGTTTCTCAGAAAGCTTCTTTCCAGTTTTGAACGGAAGATATTTCCTTTTTCACCATAGCCCTCTATGGGCTTCCAAATATCCCTTTGCCAATTCCACAAGAACAGCCTTAGCGAAAGGCTTCTTGAAGGGAAAGATGTAACTCTGTGAGATGAATTAACAGAACACAGAGCAGTTTCTCAGAAAGCTTCTTTCCAGTTTTGAACGGAAGATATTTCCTTTTTCACCATAGCCCTCTATGGGCTTCCAAATATCCCTTTGCCAATTCCACAAGAACAGCCTTAGCGAAAGGCTTCTTGAAGGGAAAGATGTAACTCTGTGAGATGAATTCACAGAACACAGAGCAGTTTCTCAGAAAGCTTCTTTCCAGTTTTGAACGGAAGATATTTCCTTTTTCACCATAGGCCTCTATGGGCTTCAAATTATCCCTTTGCCAATTCCACAAGAACAGCCTTAGCGAAAGGCTTCTTGAGGGGAAAGATGTAACTCTGTGAGATGAATTAACAGAACACAGAGCAGTTTCTCAGAAAGCTTCTTTCCAGTTTTGAACGGAAGATATTTCCTTTTTCACCATAGCCCTCTATGGGCTTCCAAATATCCCTTTGCCAATTCCACAAGAACAGCCTTAGCGAAAGGCTTCTTGAAGGGAAAGATGTAACTCTGTGAGATGAATTCACAGAACACAGAGCAGTTTCTCAGAAAGCTTCTTTCCAGTTTTGAACGGAAGATATTTCCTTTTTCACCATAGCCCTCTATGGGCTTCCAAATATCCCTTTGCCAATTCCACAAAAACAGCCTTAGCGAAAGGCTTCTTGAAGAGAAAGATGTAACTCTGTGAGATGAATTCACAGAACACAGAGCAGTTTCTCAGAAAGCTTCTTTCCAGTTTTGAACGGAAGATATTTCCTTTTTCACCATAGGCCTCTATGGGCTTCCAAATATCCCTTTGCCAATTCCGCAAGAACAAACTTAGCGAAAGGCTTCTTGAAGGGAAAGATGTAATTCTGTGAGATGAATTAACAGAACACAGAGCAGTTTCTCAGAAAGCTTCTTTCCAGTTTTGAACGGAAGATATTTCCTTTTTCACCATAGCCCTCTATGGGCTTCCAAATATCCCTTTGCCAATTCCACAAGAACAGCCTTAGCGAAAGGCTTCTTGAAGGGAAAGATGTAACTCTGTGAGATGAATTAGCAGAACACAGAGCAGTTTCTCAGAAAGATTCTTTCCAATTTTGAAAGGAAGATATTTCCTTTTTCACCATAGCCCTCTATGGGCTTCCAAATATCCCTTTGCCAATTCCACAAGAACAGCCTTAGCGAAAGGCTTCTTGAAGGGAAAGATGTAACTCTGTGAGATGAATTCACAGAACACAGAGCAGTTTCTCAGAAAGCTTCTTTCCAGTTTTGAACGGAAGATATTTCCTTTTTCACCATAGCCCTCTATGGGCTTCCAAATATCCCTTTGCCAATTCCACAAGAACAGACTTAGCGAAAGGCTTCTTGGAAGGAACGATGTAACTCTGTGAGATGAATTCACAGAACACAGAGCAGTTTCTCAGAAAGCTTCTTTCCAGTTTTGAACGGAAGATATTTCCTTTTTCACCATAGCCCTCTATGGGCTTCCAAATATCCCTTTGCCAATTCCACAAGAACAGCCTTAGCGAAAGGCTTCTTGAAGGGAAAGATGTAACTCTATGAGATGAATTCACAGAACACAGAGCAGTTTCTCAGAAAGCTTCTTTCCATTTTGAACGGAAGATATTTCCTTTTTCACCATAGCCCTCTATGGGCTTCCACATATCCCTTTGCCAATTCCACAAGAACAGCCTTAGCGAAAGGCTTCTTGAAGGGAAAGATGTAACTCTGTGAGATGAATTAACAGAACACAGAGCAGTTTCTCAGAAAGCTTCTTTCCAGTTTTGAACGGAAGATATTTCCTTTTTCACCATAGCCCTCTATGGGCTTCCAAATATCCCTTTGACAATTCCACAAAAACAGCCTTAGCGAAAGGCTTCTTGAAGGGAAAGATGTAACTCTGTGAGATGAATTAACAGAACACAGAGCAGTTTCTCAGAAATCTTCTTTCCAGTTTTGAACGGAAGATATTTCCTTTTTCACCATAGGCCTCTATGGGCTTCCAAATATCCCTTTGCCAATTCCGCAAGAACAGGCTTAGCGAAAGGCTTCTTGAAGGGAAAGATGTAACTCTGTGAGATGAATTAACAGAACACAGAGCAGTTTCTCAGAAATCTTCTTTCCAGTTTTGAACGGAAGATATTTCCTTTTTCACCATAGCCCTCTATGGGCTTCCAAATATCCCTTTGCCAATTCCACAAGAACAGCCTTAGCGAAAGGCTTCTTGAAGGGAAAGATGTAACTCTGTGAGATGAATTAGCAGAACACAGAGCAGTTTCTCAGAAAGATTCTTTCCAATTTTGAAAGGAAGATATTTCCTTTTTCACCATAGCCCTCTATGGGCTTCCAAATATCCCTTTGCAAATTCCACAAGAACAGCCTTAGCGAAAGGCTTCTTGAAGGGAAAGATGTAACTCTGTGAGATGAATTCACAGAACACAGAGCAGTTTCTCAGAAAGCTTCTTTCCAGTTTTGAACGGAAGATATTTCCTTTTTCACCATAGCCCTCTATGGGCTTCCAAATATCCCTTTGCAAATTCCACAAGAACAGCCTTAGCGAACGGCTTCTTGAAGGGAAAGATGTAACTCTGTGAGATGAATTTACAGAACACAGAGCAGTTTCTCAGAAAGCTTCTTTCCAGTTTTGAACGGAAGATATTTCCTTTTTCACCATAGCCCTCTATGGGCTTCCAAATATCCCTTTGCCAATTCCGCAAGAACAGCCTTAGCGAAAGGGTTCTTGAAGGGAAAGATGTAACTCTGTGAGATGAATTCACAGAACACAGAGCAGTTTCTCAGAAAGCTTCCTTCCAGTATTGAACGGAAGATATTTACTTTTTCACCATAGCCGTCTATGGGCTTCCAAATATCCCTTTGCCAATTCCACAAGAACAGCCTTAGCGAAAGGCTTCTTGAAGTGAAAGATGTAACTCTGTGAGATGAATTAACAGAACACAGAGAAGTTTCTCAGAAAGCTTCTTTCCAGTTTTGAACGGAAGATATTTCCTTTTTCACCATAGCCCTCTATGGGCTTCCAAATATCCCTTTGCCAATTCCACAAGAACAGACTTAGCGAAAGGCTTCTTGGAGGGAACGATGTAACTCTGTGAGATGAATTAACAGAACACAGAGCAGTTTCTCAGAAAGCTTCTTTCCAGTTTTGAACGGAAGATATTTCCTTTTTCACCATAGCCCTCTATGGGCTTCCAAATATCCCTTTGACAATTCCACAAGAACAGACTTAGAGAAAGGCTTCTTGGAGGGAACGATGTAACCCTGTGAGATAAATTAACAGAACACAGAGCAGTTTCTCAGAAAGCTTCTTTCCAGTTTTGAACGGAAGATATTTCCTTTTTCACCATAGCTCTCTAAGGGCTTCCAAATATCCCTTTGCCAATTCCACAAGAACAGCCTTAGCGAAAGGCTTCTTGAAGGGAAAGATGTAACTCTGTGAGATAAATTCACAGAACACAGAGCAGTTTCTCAGAAAGCTTCTTTCCAGTTTTGAACGGAAGATATTTCCTTTTTCACCATAGGCCTCTATGGGCTTCCAAATATCCCTTTGCAAATTCCACAAGAACAGCCTTAGCGAAAGGCTTCTTGAAGGGAAAGATGTAACTCTGTGAGATGAATTCACAGAACACAGAGCAGTTTCTCAGAAAGCTTCTTTCCAGTTTTGAACGGAAGATATTTCCTTTTTCACCATAGGCCTCTATGGGCTTCCAAATATCCCTTTGCCAATTCCACAAGAACAGCCTTAGCGAAAGGCTTCTTGAAGGGAAAGATGTAACTCTGTGAGATGAATTCACAGAACACAGAGCAGTTTCTCAGAAAGCTTCTTTCCAGTTTTGAACGGAAGATATTTCCTTTTTCACCATAGGCCTCTATGGGCTTCCAAATATCCCTTTGCCAATTCCACAAGAACAGCCTTAGCGAAAGGCTTCTTGAAGGGAAAGATGTAACTCTGTGAGATGAATTCACAGAACACAGAGCAGTTTCTCAGAAAGCTTCTTTCCAGTTTTGAAGGGAAGATATTTCCTTTTTCACCATAGGCCTCTATGGGCTTACAAATATCCCTTTGCCAATTCCACAAGAACAGCCTTAGCGAAAGGCTTCTTGAAGGGAAAGATGTAACTCTGTGAGATGAATTAACAGAACACAGAGCAGTTTCTCAGAAAGCTTCTTTCCAGTTTTGAACGGAAGATATTTCCTTTTTCACCATAGCCCTCTATGGGCTTCCAAATATCCCTTTGCCAATTCCACAAGAACAGCCTTAGCGAAAGGCTTCTTGAAGGGAAAGATGTAACTCTGTGAGATGAATTCACAGAACACAGAGCAGTTTCTCAGAAAGCTTCTTTCCAGTTTTGAACGGAAGATATTTCCTTTTTCGCCATAGCCGTCTATGGGCTTCCAAATATCCCTTTGCCAATTCCACAAGAACAGCCTTAGCGAAAGGCTTCTTGAAGGGAAAGATGTAACACTGTGAGATGAATTCACAGAACACAGAGCAGTTTCTCAGAAAGCTTCTTTCCAGTTTTGAACGGAAGATATTTCCTTTTTCACCATAGGCCTCTATGGGCTTCCAAATATCCCTTTGCCAATTCCACAAGAACAGCCTTAGCGAAAGGCTTCTTGAGGGGAAAGATGTAACTCTGTGAGATGAATTAACGGAACACAGAGCAGTTTCTCAGAAAGCTTCTTTCCAGTTTTGAACGGAAGATATTTACTTTTTCACCATAGCCGTCTAGGGGTTCCAAATATCCCTTTGCCAATTCCACAAGAACAGCCTTAGCGAAAGGCTTCTTGAAGGGAAAGATGTAACTCTGTGAGATGAATTCACAGAACACAGAGCAGTTTCTCAGAAAGCTTCTTTCCAGTTTTGAACGGAAGATATTTCCTTTTTCACCATAGCCCTCTATGGGCTTCCAAATATCCCTTTGCCAATTCCACAAGAACAGCCTTAGCGAAAGGCTTCTTGAAGGGAAAGATGTAACTCTGTGAGATGAATTCACAGAACACAGAGCAGTTTATCAGAAAGCTTCTTTCCATTTTGAACGGAAGATATTTCCTTTTTCACCATAGCCCTCTATGGGCTTCCACATATCCCTTTGCCAATTCCACAAGAACAGCCTTAGCGAAAGGGTTCTTGAAGGGAAAGATGTAACTCTGTGAGATGAATTCACAGAACACAGAGCAGTTTCTCAGAAAGCTTCTTTCCAGTTTTGAACGGAAGATATTTCCTTTTTCACCATAGCCCTCTATGGGCTTCCAAATATCCCTTTGACAATTCCACAAAAACAGCCTTAGCGATAGGCTTCTTGAAGAGAAAGATGTAACTCTGTGAGATGAATTCACAGAACACAGAGCAGTTTCTCAGAAAGCTTCTTTCCAGTTTTGAACGGAAGATATTTCCTTTTTCACCGTAGGCCTCTATGGGCTTCCAAATATCCCTTTGCCAATTCCGCAAGAACAAACTTAGCGAAAGGCTTCTTGAAGGGAAAGATGTAACTCTGTGAGATGAATTAACAGAACACAGAGCAGTTTCTCAGAAAGCTTCTTTCCAGTTTTGAACGGAAGATATTTCCTTTTTCACCATAGCCCTCTATGGGCTTCCAAATATCCCTTTGCCAATTCCACAAGAACAGCCTTAGCGAAAGGCTTCTTGAAGGGAAAGATGTAACTCTGTGAGATGAATTAGCAGAACACAGAGCAGTTTCTCAGAAAGATTCTTTCCACTTTTGAAAGGAAGATATTTCCTTTTTCACCATAGCCCTCTATGGGCTTCCAAATATCCCTTTGCCAATTCCACAAGAACAGCCTTAGCGAAAGGCTTCTTGAAGGGAAAGATGTAACTCTGTGAGATGAATTAACAGAACACAGAGCAGTTTCTCAGAAAGCTTCTTTCCAGTTTTGAACGGAAGATATTTCCTTTTTCACCATAGCCCTCTAAGGGCTTCCAAATATCCCTTTGCCAATTCCACAAGAACAGACTTAGCGAAAGGCTTCTTGAAGGGAAAGATGTAACTCTGTGAGATGAATTCACAGAACACAGAGCAGTTTCTCAGAAAGCTTCTTTCCAGTTTTGAACGGAAGATATTTCCTTTTTCACCATAGCCCTCTATGGGCTTCCAAATATCCCTTTGCAAATTCCACAAGAACAGCCTTAGCGAACGGCTTCTTGAAGGGAAAGATGTAACTCTGTGAGATGAATTTACAGAACACAGAGCAGTTTCTCAGAAAGCTTCTTTCCAGTTTTGAACGGAAGATATTTCCTTTTTCACCATAGCCCTCTATGGGCTTCCAAATATCCCTTTGCCAATTCCGCAAGAACAGCCTTAGCGAAAGGGTTCTTGAAGGGAAAGATGTAACTCTGTGAGATGAATTCACAGAACACAGAGCAGTTTCTCAGAAAGCTTCCTTCCAGTATTGAACGGAAGATATTTACTTTTTCACCATAGCCGTCTATGGGCTTCCAAATATCCCTTTGCCAATTCCACAAGAACAGCCTTAGCGAAAGGCTTCTTGAAGTGAAAGATGTAACTCTGTGAGATGAATTAACAGAACACAGAGAAGTTTCTCAGAAAGCTTCTTTCCAGTTTTGAACGGAAGATATTTCCTTTTTCACCATAGCCCTCTATGGGCTTCCAAATATCCCTTTGCCAATTCCACAAGAACAGACTTAGCGAAAGGCTTCTTGGAGGGAACGATGTAACTCTGTGAGATGAATTAACAGAACACAGAGCAGTTTCTCAGAAAGCTTCTTTCCAGTTTTGAACGGAAGATATTTCCTTTTTCACCATAGCCCTCTATGGGCTTCCAAATATCCCTTTGCCAATTCCACAAGAACAGCCTTAGCGAAAGGCTTCTTGAAGGGAAAGATGTAACTCTGTGAGATGAATTCACAGAACACAGAGCAGTTTCTCAGAAAGCTTCTTTCCAGTTTTGAACGGAAGATATTTCCTTTTTCACCATAGGCCTCTATGGGCTTCCAAATATCCCTTTGCCAATTCCACAAGAACAGCCTTAGCGAAAGGCTTCTTGAAGGGAAAGATGTAACTCTGTGAGATGAATTAACAGAACACAGAGCAGTTTCTCAGAAAGCTTCTTTCCAGTTTTGAACGGAAGATATTTCCTTTTTCACCATAGCCCTCTATGGGCTTCCAAATATCCCTTTGCCAATTCCACAAGAACAGCCTTAGCGAAAGGCTTCTTGAAGGGAAAGATGTAACTCTGTGAGATGAATTAACAGAACACAGAGCAGTTTCTCAGAAAGCTTCTTTCCAGTTTTGAACGGAAGATATTTCCTTTTTCACCATAGCCCTCTATGGGCTTCCAAATATCCCTTTGACAATTCCACAAAAACAGCCTTAGCGAAAGGCTTCTTGAAGAGAAAGATGTAACTCTGTGAGATGAATTCACAGAACACAGAGCAGTTTCTCAGAAAGCTTCTTTCCAGTTTTGAACGGAAGATATTTCCTTTTTCACCATAGGCCTCTATGGGCTTCCAAATATCCCTTTGCCAATTCCGCAAGAACAAACTTAGCGAAAGGCTTCTTGAAGGGAAACATGTAACTCTGTGAGATGAATTAACAGAACACAGAGCAGTTTCTCAGAAAGCTTCTTTCCAGTTTTGAACGAAAGATATTTCCTTTTTCACCATAGCCCTCTATGGGCTTCCAAATATCCCTTTGCCAATTCCACAAGAACAGCCTTAGCGAAAGGCTTCTTGAAGGGAAAGATGTAACTCTGTGAGATGAATTAGCAGAACACAGAGCAGTTTCTCAGAAAGATTCTTTCCAATTTTGAAAGGAAGATATTTCCTTTTTCACCATAGCCCTCTATGGGCTTCCAAATATCCCTTTGCCAATTCCACAAGAACAGCCTTAGCGAAAGGCTTCTTGAAGGGAAAGATGTAACTCTGTGAGATGAATTCACAGAACACAGAGCAGTTTCTCAGAAAGCTTCTTTCCAGTTTTGAACGGAAGATATTTCCTTTTTCACCATAGCCCTCTATGGGCTTCCAAATATCCCTTTGCCAATTCCGCAAGAACAGCCTTAGCGAAAGGGTTCTTGAAGGGAAAGATGTAACTCTGTGAGATGAATTCACAGAACACAGAGCAGTTTCTCAGAAAGCTTTCTTCCAGTATTGAACGGAAGATATTTACTTTTTCACCATAGCCGTCTATGGGCTTCCAAATATCCCTTTGCCAATTCCGCAAGAACAGCCTTAGCGAAAGGCTTCTTGAAGTGAAAGATGTAACTCTGTGAGATGAATTAACAGAACACAGAGAAGTTTCTCAGAAAGCTTCTTTCCAGTTTTGAACGGAAGATATTTCCTTTTTCACCGTAGCCCTCTATGGGCTTCCAAATATCCCTTTGCCAATTCCACAAGAACAGACTTAGCGAAAGGCTTCTTGGAAGGAACGATGTAACTCTCTGAGATGAATTAACAGAACACAGAGCAGTTTCTCAGAAAGCTTCTTTCCAGTTTTGAACGGAAGATATTTCCTTTTTCACCATAGCCCTCTATGGGCTTCCAAATATCCCTTTGCCAATTCCACAAGAACAGCCTTAGCGAAAGGCTTCTTGAAGGGAAAGATGTAACTCTGTGAGATGAATTCACAGAACACAGAGCAGTTTCTCAGAAAGCTTCTTTCCAGTTTTGAACGGAAGATATTTCCTTTTTCACCATAGGCCTCTATGGGCTTCCAAATATCCCTTTGCCAATTCCACAAGAACAGCCTTAGCGAAAGGCTTCTTGAGGGGAAAGATGTAACTCTGTGAGATGAATTAACAGAACACAGAGCAGTTTCTCAGAAAGCTTCTTTCCAGTTTTGAACGGAAGATATTTTCTTTTTCACCATAGCCGTCTAGGGGTTCCAAATATCCCTTTGCCAATTCCACAAGAACAGCCTTAGCGAAAGGCTTCTTGAAGGGAAAGATGTAACTCTGTGAGATGAATTCACAGAACACAGAGCAGTTTCTCAGAAAGCTTCTTTCCAGTTTTGAACGGAAGATATTTCCTTTTTCACCATAGCCCTCTATGGGCTTCCAAATATCCCTGTGCCAATTCCACAAGAACAGCCTTAGCGAAAGGCTTCTTGAAGGGAAAGATGTAACTCTGTGAGATGAATTCACAGAACACAGAGCAGTTTCTCAGAAAGCTTCTTTCCAGTTTTGAACGGAAGATATTTCCTTTTTCACCATAGGCCTCTATGGGCTTCCAAATATCCCTTTGCCAATTCCACAAGAACAGCCTTAGCGAAAGGCTTCTTGAAGGGAAAGATGTAACTCTGTGAGATGAATTAACAGAACACAGAGCAGTTTCTCAGAAAGCTTCTTTCCAGTTTTGAACGGAAGATATTTCCTTTTTCACCATAGCCCTCTATGGGCTTCCAAATATCCCTTGGCCAATTCCACAAGAACAGCCTTAGCGAAAGGCTTCTTGAAGGGAAAGATGTAACTCTGTGAGATGAATTCACAGAACACAGAGCAGTTTCTCAGAAAGCTTCTTTCCAGTTTTGAACGGAAGATATTTCCTTTTTCACCATAGCCCTCTATGGGCTTCAAAATATCCCTTTGCCAATTCCACAAGAACAGCCTTAGCGAAAGGCTTCTTGAGGGGAAAGATGTAACTCTGTGAGATGAATTAACAGAACACAGAGCAGTTTCTCAGAAAGCTTCTTTCCAGTTTTGAACGGAAGATATTTCCTTTTTCACCATAGCCCTCTATGGGCTTCCAAATATCCCTTTGACAATTCCACAAAAACAGCCTTAGCGAAAGGCTTCTTGAAGAGAAAGATGTAACTCTGTGAGATGAATTCACAGAATACAGAGCAGTTTCTCAGAAAGCTTCTTTCCAGTTTTGAACGGAAGATATTTCCTTTTTCACCATAGGCCTCTATGGGCTTCCAAATATCCCTTTGCCAATTCCGCAAGAACAAACTTAGCGAAAGGCTTCTTGAAGGGAAAGATGTAACTCTGTGAGATGAATTAACAGAACACAGAGCAGTTTCTCAGAAAGCTTCTTTCCAGTTTTGAACGGAAGATATTTCCTTTTTCACCATAGCCCTCTATGGGCTTCCAAATATCCCTTTGCCAATTCCACAAGAACAGCCTTAGCGAAAGGCTTCTTGAAGGGAAAGATGTAACTCTGTGAGATGAATTAGCAGAACACAGAGCAGTTTCTCAGAAAGATTCTTTCCAATTTTGAAAGGAAGATATTTCCTTTTTCACCATAGCCCTCTATGGGCTTCCAAATATCCCTTTGCCAATTCCACAAGAACAGCCTTAGCGAAAGGCTTCTTGAAGGGAAAGATGTAACTCTGTGAGATGAATTCACAGAACACAGAGCAGTTTCTCAGAAAGCTTCTTTCCAGTTTTGAACGGAAGATATTTCCTTTTTCACCATAGCCCTCTATGGGCTTCCAAATATCCCTTTGCCAATTCCACAAAAACAGCCTTAGCGAAAGGCTTCTTGAAGAGAAAGATGTAACTCCGTGAGATGAATTCACAGAACACAGAGCAGTTTCTCAGAAAGCTTCTTTCCAGTTTTGAACGGAAGATATTTCCTTTTTCACCATAGGCCTCTATGGGCTTCCAAATATCCCTTTGCCAATTCCGCAAGAACAAACTTAGCGAAAGGCTTCTTGAAGGGAAAGATGTAACTCTGTGAGATGAATTAACAGAACACAGAGCAGTTTCTCAGAAAGCTTCTTTCCAGTTTTGAACGGAAGATATTTCCTTTTTCACCATAGCCCTCTATGGGCTTCCAAATATCCCTTTCACAATTCCACAAAAACAGCCTTAGCGAAAGGCTTCTTGAAGAGAAAGATGTAACTCTGTGAGATGAATTCACAGAATACAGAGCAGTTTCTCAGAAAGCTTCTTTCCAGTTTTGAACGGAAGATATTTCCTTTTTCAACATAGGCCTCTATGGGCTTCCAAATATCCCTTTGCCAATTCCGCAAGAACAAACTTAGCGAAAGGCTTCTTGAAGGGAAAGATGTAACTCTGTGAGATGAATTAACAGAACACAGAGCAGTTTCTCAGAAAGCTTCTTTCCAGTTTTGAACGGAAGATATTTCCTTTTTCACCATAGCGCTCTATGGGCTTCCAAATATCCCTTTGCCAATTCCACAAGAACAGCCTTAGCGAAAGGCTTCTTGAAGGGAAAGATGTAACTCTGTGAGATGAATTAGCAGAACACAGAGCAGTTTCTCAGAAAGATTCTTTCCAATTTTGAAAGGAAGATATTTCCTTTTTCACCATAGCCCTCTATGGGCTTCCAAATATCCCTTTGCCAATTCCACAAGAACAGCCTTAGCGAAAGGCTTCTTGAAGGGAAAGATGTAACTCTGTGAGATGAATTCACAGAACACAGAGCAGTTTCTCAGAAAGCTTCTTTCCAGTTTTGAACGGAAGATATTTCCTTTTTCACCATAGCCCTCTATGGGCTTCCAAATATCCCTTTGCCAATTCCACAAGAACAGACTTAGCGAAAGGCTTCTTGAAGGGAAAGATGTAACTCTGTGAGATGAATTCACAGAACACAGAGCAGTTTCTCAGAAAGCTTCTTTCCAGTTTTGAACGGAAGATATTTCCTTTTTCACCATAGCCCTCTATGGGCTTCCAAATATCCCTTTGCAAATTCCACAAGAACAGCCTTAGCCAACGGCTTCTTGAAGGGAAAGATGTAACTCTGTGAGATGAATTTACAGAACACAGAGCAGTTTCTCAGAAAGCTTCTTTCCAGTTTTGAACGGAAGATATTTCCTTTTTCACCATAGCCCTCTATGGGCTTCCAAATATCCCTTTGCCAATTCCGCAAGAACAGCCTTAGCGAAAGGGTTCTTGAAGGGAAAGATGTAACTCTATGAGATGAATTCACAGAACACAGAGCAGTTTCTCAGAAAGCTTCCTTCCAGTATTGAACGGAAGATATTTACTTTTTCAACATAGCCGTCTATGGGCTTCCAAATATCCCTTTGCCAATTCCACAAGAACAGCCTTAGCGAAAGGCCTCTTGAAGTGAAAGATGTAACTCTGTGAGATGAATTAACAGAACACAGAGAAGTTTCTCAGAAAGCTTCTTTCCAGTTTTGAACGGAAGATATTTCCTTTTTCACCATAGCCCTCTATGGGCTTCCAAATATCCCTTTGCCAATTCCACAAGAACAGCCTTAGCGAAAGGCTTCTTGAAGGGAAAGATGTAACTCTGTGAGATGAATTCACAGAACACAGAGCAGTTTCTCAGAAAGCTTCTTTCCAGTTTTGAACGGAAGATATTTCCTTTTTCACCATAGGCCTCTATGGGCTTCCAAATATCCCTTTGCCAATTCCACAAGAACAGCCTTAGCGAAAGGCTTCTTGAAGGGAAAGATGTAACTCTGTGAGATGAATTAACAGAACACAGAGCAGTTTCTCAGAAAGCTTCTTTCCAGTTTTGAACGGAAGATATTTCCTTTTTCACCATAGCCCTCTATGGGCTTCCAAATATCCCTTTGCCAATTCCACAAGAACAGCCTTAGCGAAAGGCTTCTTGAAGGGAAAGATGTAACTCTGTGAGATGAATTAGCAGAACACAGAGCAGTTTCTCAGAAAGCTTCTTTCCAGTTTTGAACGGAAGATATTTCCTTTTTCACCATAGGCCTCTATGGGCTTCAAATTATCCCTTTGCCAATTCCACAAGAACAGCCTTAGCGAAAGGCTTCTTGAGGGGAAAGATGTAACTCTGTGAGATGAATTAACAGAACACAGAGCAGTTTCTCAGAAAGCTTCTTTCCAGTTTTGAACGGAAGATATTTCCTTTTTCACCATAGCCCTCTATGGGCTTCCAAATATCCCTTTGCCAATTCCACAAGAACAGCCTTAGCGAAAGGCTTCTTGAAGGGAAAGATGTAACTCTGTGAGATGAATTCACAGAACACAGAGCAGTTTCTCAGAAAGCTTCTTTCCAGTTTTGAACGGAAGATATTTCCTTTTTCACCATAGCCCTCTATGGGCTTCCAAACATCCCTTTGCCAATTCCACAAAAACAGCCTTAGCGAAAGGCTTCTTGAAGAGAAAGATGTAACTCTGTGAGATGAATTCACAGAACACAGAGCAGTTTCTCAGAAAGCTTCTTTCCAGTTTTGAACGGAAGATATTTCCTTTTTCACCATAGGCCTCTATGGGCTTCCAAATATCCCTTTGCCAATTCCGCAAGAACAAACTTAGCGAAAGGCTTCTTGAAGGGAAAGATGTAACTCTGTGAGATGAATTAACAGAACACAGAGCAGTTTCTCAGAAAGCTTCTTTCCAGTTTTGAACGGAAGATATTTCCTTTTTCACCATAGCCCTCTATGGGCTTCCAAATATCCCTTTGCCAATTCCACAAGAACAGCCTTAGCGAAAGGCTTCTTGAAGGGAAAGATGTAACTCTGTGAGATGAATTAGCAGAACACAGAGCAGTTTCTCAGAAAGATTCTTTCCAATTTTGAAAGGAAGATATTTCCTTTTTCACCATAGCCCTCTATGGGCTTCCAAATATCCCTTTGCCAATTCCACAAGAACAGCCTTAGCGAAAGGCTTCTTGAAGGGAAAGATGTAACTCTGTGAGATGAATTAACAGAACACAGAGCAGTTTCTCAGAAAGCTTCTTTCCAGTTTTGAACGGAAGATATTTCCTTTTTCACCATAGCCCTCTATGGGCTTCCAAATATCCCTTTGCCAATTCCACAAGAACAGACTTAGCGAAAGGCTTCTTGAAGGGAAAGATGTAACTCTGTGAGATGAATTCACAGAACACAGAGCAGTTTCTCAGAAACCTTCTTTCCAGTTTTGAACGGAAGATATTTCCTTTTTCACCATAGCCCTCTATGGGCTTCCAAATATCCCTTTGCAAATTCCACAAGAACAGCCTTAGCGAACGGCTTCTTGAAGGGAAAGATGTAACTCTGTGAGATGAATTTACAGAACACAGAGCAGTTTCTCAGAAAGCTTCTTTCCAGTTTTGAACGGAAGATATTTCCTTTTTCACCATAGGCCTCTATGGGCTTCCAAATATCCCTTTGCCAATTCCGCAAGAACAGCCTTAGCGAAAGGGTTCTTGAAGGGAAAGATGTAACTCTGTGAGATGAATTCACAGAACACAGAGCAGTTTCTCAGAAAGCTTCCTTCCAGTATTGAACGGAAGATATTTACTTTTTCACCATAGCCGTCTATGGGCTTCCAAATATCCCTTTGCCAATTCCACAAGAACAGCCTTAGCGAAAGGCTTCTTGAAGTGAAAGATGTAACTCTGTGAGATGAATTAACAGAACACAGAGAAGTTTCTAAGAAAGCTTCTTTCCAGTTTTGAACGGAAGATATTTCCTTTTTCACCATAGCCCTCTATGGGCTTCCAAATATCCCTTTGCCAATTCCACAAGAACAGACTTAGCGAAAGGCTTCTTGGAGGGAACGATGTAACTCTGTGAGATGAATTAACAGAACACAGAGCAGTTTCTCAGAAACCTTCTTTCCAGTTTTGAACGGAAGATATTTCCTTTTTCACCATAGCCCTCTATGGGCTTCCAAATATCCCTTTGCCAATTCCACAAGAACAGCCTTAGCGAAAGGCTTCTTGAAGGGAAAGATGTAACTCTGTGAGATAAATTCACAGAACACCGAGCAGTTTCTCAGAAAGCTTCTTTCCAGTTTTGAACGGAAGATATTTTCTTTTTCAACATAGCCCTCTATGGGCTTCCAAATATCCCTTTGCCAATTCCACAAGAACAGCCTTAGCGAAAGGCTTCTTGAGGGGAAAGATGTAACTCTGTGAGATGAATTAACAGAACACAGAGCAGTTTCTCAGAAAGCTTCTTTCCAGTTTTGAACGGAAGATATTTCCTTTTTCACCATAGCCCTCTATGGGCTTCCAAATATCCCTTTGCCAATTCCACAAGAACAGCCTTAGCGAAAGGCTTCTTGAAGGGAAAGATGTAACTCTGTGAGATGAATTTACAGAACACAGAGCAGTTTCTCAGAAAGCTTCTTTCCAGTTTTGAACGGAAGATATTTCCTTTTTCACCATAGCCGTCTATGGGCTTCCAAATATCCCTTTGCCAATTCCACAAGAACAGCCTTAGCGAAAGGCTTCTTGAAGGGAAAGATGTAACTCTGTGAGATAAATTCACAGAACACAGAGCAGTTTCTCAGAAAGCTTCTTTCCAGTTTGGAACGGAAGATATTTCCTTTTTCACCGTAGGCCTCTATGGGCTTCCAAATATCCCTTTGCCAATTCCACAAGAACAGCCTTAGCGAAAGGCTTCTTGAAGGGAAAGATGTAACTCTGTGAGATGAATTAACAGAACACAGAGCAGTTTCTCAGAAAGCTTCTTTCCAGTTTGGAACGGAAGATATTTCCTTTTTCACCATAGCCCTCTATGGGCTTCCAAATATCCCTTTGCCAATTCCACAAGAACAGCCTTACCGAAAGGCTTCTTGAAAGGAAAGTTGTAACTCTGTGAGATGAATTCAGAGAACACAGAGCAGTGTCTCAGAAAGCTTCTTTCCAGTTTTGAACGGAAGATATTTCCTTTTTCACCATAGGCCTCTATGGGCTTCCAAATATCCCTTTGTCAATTCCACAAGAACAGCCTTAGCGAAAGGCTTCTTGAAGGGAAAGATGTAACTCTATGAGATGAATTCACAGAACACAGAGCAGTTTCTCAGAAAGCTTCTTTCCAGTTTTGAACGGAAGATATTTCCTTTTTCACGATAGCCCTCTATGGGCTTCCAAATATCCCTTTGCCAATTCCACAAGAACAGCCTTAGCGAAAGGCTTCTTGAAGGGAACGATGTAACTCTGTGAGATGAATTCACAGAACACAGAGCAGTTTCTCAGAAAGCTTCTTTCCAGTTTTGAACGGAAGATATTTCCTTTTTCACCATAGCCCTCTAAGGGCTTCCAAATATCCCTTTGCCAATTTCACAAGAACAGCCTTAGCGAAAGGCTTCTTGAAGGGAAAGATGTAACTCTGTGAGATGAATTAAAAGAACACAGAGCAGTTTCTCAGAAAGCTTCTTTCCAGTTTTGAACGGAAGATATTTCCTTTTTCACCATAGGCCTCTATGGGCTTCCAAATATCCCTTTGCCAATTCCACAAGAACAGCCTTAGCGAAAGGCTTCTTGAAGGGAAAGATGTAACTCTGTGAGATGAATTAACAGAACACAGAGCAGTTTCTCAGAAAGCTTCTTTCCAGTTTTGAACGGAAGATATTTCCTTTTTCACCATAGCCCTCTATGGGCTTCCAAATATCCCTTTGCAAATTCCACAAGAACAGCCTTAGCGAAAGGCTTCTTGAAGGGAAAGATGTAACTCTGTGAGATGAATTCATAGAACACAGAGCAGTTTCTCAGAAAGCTTCTTTCCAGTTTTGAACGGAAGATATTTCCTTTTTCACCATAGCCCTCTATGGGCTTCCAAATATCCCCTTGCCAATTCCACAAGAACAGCCTTAGCGAAAGGCTTCTTGAAGGGAAAGATGTAACTCTGTGAGATGAATTAACAGAACACAGAGCAGTTTCTCAGAAAGCTTCTTTCCAGTTTTGAACGGAAGATATTTCCTTTTTCACCATAGGCCTCTATGGGCTTCCAAATATCCCTTTGCCAATTCCACAAGAACAGCCTTAGCGAAAGGCTTCTTGAAGGGAAAGATGTAACTCTGTGAGATGAATTAACAGAACACAGAGCAGTGTCTCAGAAAGCTTCTTTCCAGTTTTGAACGGAAGATAGTTCCTTTTTCACCATAGCCCTCTATGGGCTTCCAAATATCGCTTTGCCAATACTACAAGAACAGCCTTAGCGAAAGGCTTCTTGAAGGGAAAGATGTAACTCTGTGAGATGAATTAACAGAACACAGAGCAGTTTCCCAGAAAGCTTCTTTCCAGTTTTGAACGGAAGATATTTCCTTTATCACCATAGCCGTCTATGGGCTTCCAAATATCCCTTTGCCAATTCCACAAGAACAGCCTTAGCGAAAGGCTTCTTGAAGGGAAAGATGAAACACTGTGAGATGAATTCACAGAACACAGAGCAGTTTCTCAGAAAGCTTCTTTCCAGTTTTGAACGGAAGATATTTCCTTTTTCACCATAGGCCTCTATGGGCTTCCAAATATCCCTTTGCCAATTCCACAAGAACAGCCTTAGCGAAAGGCTTCTTGAGGGGAAAGATGTAACTCTGTGAGATGAATTAACAGAACACAGAGCAGTTTCTCAGAAAGCTTCTTTCCAGTTTTGAACGGAAGATATTTCCTTTTTCACCATAGACCTCTATGGGCTTCCAAATATCCCTTTGCCAATTCCACAAGAACAGCCTTAGCGAAAGGCTTCTTGAAGGGAAAGATGTAACTCTGTGAGATGAATTAACAGAACACAGAGCAGTTTCTCAGAAAGCTTCTTTCCAGTTTTGAACGGAAGATATTTCCTTTTTCACCATAGACCTCTATGGGCTTCCAAATATCCCTTTGCCAATTCCACAAGAACAGCCTTAGCGAAAGGCTTCTTGAAGGGAAAGATGTAACTCTGTGAGATGAATTAACAGAACACAGAGCAGTTTCTCAGAAAGTTTCTTTCCAGTTTTGAACGGAAGATATTTCCTTTTTCACCATAGCCCTCTATGGGCTTCCAAATATCGCTTTGCCAATTCTACAAGAACAGCCTTAGCGAAAGGCTTCTTGAAGGGAAAGATGTAACTCTGTGAGATAAATTCACAGAACACAGAGCAGTTTCTCAGAAAGCTTCTTTCCAGTTTTGAACGGAAGATATTTCCTTTTTCACCATAGGCCTCTATGGGCTTCCAAATATCCCTTTGCCAATTCCACAAGAACAGCCTTAGCGAAAGGCTTCTTGAAGGGAAAGATGTAACTCTGTGAGATGAATTCACAGAACACAGAGCAGTTTCTCAGAAAGCTTCTTTCCAGTTTTGAAGGGAAGATATTTCCTTTTTCACCATAGGCCTCTATGGGCTTACAAATATCCCTTTGCCAATTCCACAAGAACAGCCTTAGCGAAAGACTTCTTGAAGGGAAAGATGTAACTCTGTGAGATGAATTAACAGAACACAGAGCAGTTTCTCAGAAAGCTTCTTTCCAGTTTTGAACGGAAGATATTTCCTTTTTCACCATAGCCCTCTATGGGCTTCCAAATATCCCTTTGCCAATTCCACAAGAACAGCCTTAGCGAAAGGCTTCTTGAAGGGAAAGATGTAACTCTGTGAGAAGAATTCACAGAACACAGAGCAGTTTCTCAGAAAGCTTCTTTCCAGTTTTGAACGAAAGATAATTCCTTTTTCGCCATAGCCGTCTATGGGCTTCCAAATATCCCTTTGCCAATTCCACAAGAACAGCCTTAGCGAAAGGCTTCTTGAAGGGAAAGATGTAACTCTGTGAGATGAATTCACAGAACACAGAGCAGTTTCTCAGAAAGCTTCTTTCCAGTTTTGAACGGAAGATATTTCCTTTTTCACCATAGGCCTCTATGGGCTTCCAAATATCCCTTTGCCAATTCCACAAGAACAGCCTTAGCGAAAGGCTTCTTGAGGGGAACGATGTAACTCTGTGAGATGAATTCACAGAACACAGAGCAGTTTCTCAGAAAGCTTCTTTCCAGTTTTGAACGGAAGATATTTCCTTTTTCACCATAACCCTCTATGGGCTTCCAAATATCCCTTTGCCAATTCCACAAGAACAGCCTTAGCGAAAGGCTTCTTGAAGGGAAAGATGTAACTCTGTGAGATAAATTCACAGAACACAGAGCAGTTTCTCAGAAAGCTTCTTTCCAGTTTTGAACGGAAGATATTTCCTTTTTACCATAGGCCTCTATGGGCTTCCAAATATCCCTTTGCCAATTCCACAAGAACAGCCTTAGCGAAAGGCTTCTTGAAGGGAAAGATGTAACTCTGTGAGATGAATTCACAGAACACAGAGCAGTTTCTCAGAAAGCTTCTTTCCAGTTTTGAACGGAAGATATTTCCTTTTTCACCATAGGCCTCTATGGGCTTCCAAATATCCCTTTGCCAATTCCACAAGAACAGCCTTAGCGAAAGGCTTCTTGAAGGGAAAGATGTAACTCTGTGAGATGAATTAACAGAACACAGAGCAGTTTCTCAGAAAGCTTCTTTCCAGTTTGGAACGGAAGATATTTCCTTTTTCACCATAGCCCTCTATCCGCTTCCAAATATCCCTTTGCCAATTCCACAAGAACAGCCTTAGCGAAAGGCTTCTTGAAAGGAAAGTTGTAACTCTGTGAGATGAATTCAGAGAACACAGAGCAGTGTCTCAGAAAGCTTCTTTCCAGTTTTGAACGGAAGATATTTCCTTTTTCACCATAGGCCTCTATGGGCTTCCAAATATCCCTTTGCCAATTCCACAAGAACAGCCTTAGCGAAAGGCTTCTTGAAGGGAAAGATGTAACTCTGTGAGATGAATTAACAGAACACAGAGCAGTTTCTCAGAAAGCTTCTTTCCAGTTTGGAACGGAAGATATTTCCTTTTTCACCATAGCCCTCTATGGGCTTCCAAATATCCCTTTGCCAATTCCACAAGAACAGCCTTACCGAAAGGCTTCTTGAAAGGAAAGTTGTAACTCTGTGAGATGAATTCAGAGAACACAGAGCAGTGTCTCAGAAAGCTTCTTTCCAGTTTTGAACGGAAGATATTTCCTTTTTCACCATAGGCCTCTATGGGCTTCCAAATATCCCTTTGTCAATTCCACAAGAACAGCCTTAGCGAAAGGCTTCTTGAAGGGAAAGATGTAACTCTATGAGATGAATTCACAGAACACAGAGCAGTTTCTCAGAAAGCTTCTTTCCAGTTTTGAACGGAAGATATTTCCTTTTTCACGATAGCCCTCTATGGGCTTCCAAATATCCCTTTGCCAATTCCACAAGAACAGCCTTAGCGAAAGGCTTCTTGAAGGGAACGATGTAACTCTGTGAGATGAATTCACAGAACACAGAGCAGTTTCTCAGAAAGCTTCTTTCCAGTTTTGAACGGAAGATATTTCCTTTTTCACCATAGCCCTCTAAGGGCTTCCAAATATCCCTTTGCCAATTTCACAAGAACAGCCTTAGCGAAAGGCTTCTTGAAGGGAAAGATGTAACTCTGTGAGATGAATTAAAAGAACACAGAGCAGTTTCTCAGAAAGCTTCTTTCCAGTTTTGAACGGAAGATATTTCCTTTTTCACCATAGGCCTCTATGGGCTTCCAAATATCCCTTTGCCAATTCCACAAGAACAGCCTTAGCGAAAGGCTTCTTGAAGGGAAAGATGTAACTCTGTGAGATGAATTAACAGAACACAGAGCAGTTTCTCAGAAAGCTTCTTTCCAGTTTTGAACGGAAGATATTTCCTTTTTCACCATAGCCCTCTATGGGCTTCCAAATATCCCTTTGCAAATTCCACAAGAACAGCCTTAGCGAAAGGCTTCTTGAAGGGAAAGATGTAACTCTGTGAGATGAATTCATAGAACACAGAGCAGTTTCTCAGAAAGCTTCTTTCCAGTTTTGAACGGAAGATATTTCCTTTTTCACCATAGCCCTCTATGGGCTTCCAAATATCCCCTTGCCAATTCCACAAGAACAGCCTTAGCGAAAGGCTTCTTGAAGGGAAAGATGTAACTCTGTGAGATGAATTAACAGAACACAGAGCAGTTTCTCAGAAAGCTTCTTTCCAGTTTTGAACGGAAGATATTTCCTTTTTCACCATAGGCCTCTATGGGCTTCCAAATATCCCTTTGCCAATTCCACAAGAACAGCCTTAGCGAAAGGCTTCTTGAAGGGAAAGATGTAACTCTGTGAGATGAATTAACAGAACACAGAGCAGTGTCTCAGAAAGCTTCTTTCCAGTTTTGAACGGAAGATAGTTCCTTTTTCACCATAGCCCTCTATGGGCTTCCAAATATCGCTTTGCCAATACTACAAGAACAGCCTTAGCGAAAGGCTTCTTGAAGGGAAAGATGTAACTCTGTGAGATGAATTAACAGAACACAGAGCAGTTTCCCAGAAAGCTTCTTTCCAGTTTTGAACGGAAGATATTTCCTTTATCACCATAGCCGTCTATGGGCTTCCAAATATCCCTTTGCCAATTCCACAAGAACAGCCTTAGCGAAAGGCTTCTTGAAGGGAAAGATGAAACACTGTGAGATGAATTCACAGAACACAGAGCAGTTTCTCAGAAAGCTTCTTTCCAGTTTTGAACGGAAGATATTTCCTTTTTCACCATAGGCCTCTATGGGCTTCCAAATATCCCTTTGCCAATTCCACAAGAACAGCCTTAGCGAAAGGCTTCTTGAGGGGAAAGATGTAACTCTGTGAGATGAATTAACAGAACACAGAGCAGTTTCTCAGAAAGCTTCTTTCCAGTTTTGAACGGAAGATATTTCCTTTTTCACCATAGACCTCTATGGGCTTCCAAATATCCCTTTGCCAATTCCACAAGAACAGCCTTAGCGAAAGGCTTCTTGAAGGGAAAGATGTAACTCTGTGAGATGAATTAACAGAACACAGAGCAGTTTCTCAGAAAGTTTCTTTCCAGTTTTGAACGGAAGATATTTCCTTTTTCACCATAGCCCTCTATGGGCTTCCAAATATCGCTTTGCCAATTCTACAAGAACAGCCTTAGCGAAAGGCTTCTTGAAGGGAAAGATGTAACTCTGTGAGATAAATTCACAGAACACAGAGCAGTTTCTCAGAAAGCTTCTTTCCAGTTTTGAACGGAAGATATTTCCTTTTTCACCATAGGCCTCTATGGGCTTCCAAATATCCCTTTGCCAATTCCACAAGAACAGCCTTAGCGAAAGGCTTCTTGAAGGGAAAGATGTAACTCTGTGAGATGAATTCACAGAACACAGAGCAGTTTCTCAGAAAGCTTCTTTCCAGTTTTGAAGGGAAGATATTTCCTTTTTCACCATAGGCCTCTATGGGCTTACAAATATCCCTTTGCCAATTCCACAAGAACAGCCTTAGCGAAAGACTTCTTGAAGGGAAAGATGTAACTCTGTGAGATGAATTAACAGAACACAGAGCAGTTTCTCAGAAAGCTTCTTTCCAGTTTTGAACGGAAGATATTTCCTTTTTCACCATAGCCCTCTATGGGCTTCCAAATATCCCTTTGCCAATTCCACAAGAACAGCCTTAGCGAAAGGCTTCTTGAAGGGAAAGATGTAACTCTGTGAGAAGAATTCACAGAACACAGAGCAGTTTCTCAGAAAGCTTCTTTCCAGTTTTGAACGAAAGATAATTCCTTTTTCGCCATAGCCGTCTATGGGCTTCCAAATATCCCTTTGCCAATTCCACAAGAACAGCCTTAGCGAAAGGCTTCTTGAAGGGAAAGATGTAACTCTGTGAGATGAATTCACAGAACACAGAGCAGTTTCTCAGAAAGCTTCTTTCCAGTTTTGAACGGAAGATATTTCCGTTTTCACCATAGGCCTCTATGGGCTTCCAAATATCCCTTTGCCAATTCCACAAGAACAGCCTTAGCGAAAGGCTTCTTGAGGGGAACGATGTAACTCTGTGAGATGAATTCACAGAACACAGAGCAGTTTCTCAGAAAGCTTCTTTCCAGTTTTGAACGGAAGATATTTCCTTTTTCACCATAACCCTCTATGGGCTTCCAAATATCCCTTTGCCAATTCCACAAGAACAGCCTTAGCGAAAGGCTTCTTGAAGGGAAAGATGTAACTCTGTGAGATAAATTCACAGAACACAGAGCAGTTTCTCAGAAAGCTTCTTTCCAGTTTTGAACGGAAGATATTTCCTTTTTACCATAGGCCTCTATGGGCTTCCAAATATCCCTTTGCCAATTCCACAAGAACAGCCTTAGCGAAAGGCTTCTTGAAGGGAAAGATGTAACTCTGTGAGATGAATTCACAGAACACAGAGCAGTTTCTCAGAAAGCTTCTTTCCAGTTTTGAACGGAAGATATTTCCTTTTTCACCATAGGCCTCTATGGGCTTCCAAATATCCCTTTGCCAATTCCACAAGAACAGCCTTAGCGAAAGGCTTCTTGAAGGGAAAGATGTAACTCTGTGAGATGAATTAACAGAACACAGAGCAGTTTCTCAGAAAGCTTCTTTCCAGTTTGGAACGGAAGATATTTCCTTTTTCACCATAGCCCTCTATCCGCTTCCAAATATCCCTTTGCCAATTCCACAAGAACAGCCTTAGCGAAAGGCTTCTTGAAAGGAAAGTTGTAACTCTGTGAGATGAATTCAGAGAACACAGAGCAGTGTCTCAGAAAGCTTCTTTCCAGTTTTGAACGGAAGATATTTCCTTTTTCACCATAGGCCTCTATGGGCTTCCAAATATCCCTTTGTCAATTCCACAAGAACAGCCTTAGCGAAAGGCTTCTTGAAGGGAAAGATGTAACTCTATGAGATGAATTCACAGAACACAGAGCAGTTTCTCAGAAAGCTTCTTTCCAGTTTTGAACGGAAGATATTTCCTTTTTCACGATAGCCCTCTATGGGCTTCCAAATATCCCTTTGCCAATTCCACAAGAACAGCCTTAGCGAAAGGCTTCTTGAAGGGAAAGATGTAACTCTGTGAGATGAATTCACAGAACACAGAGCAGTTTCTCAGAAAGCTTCTTTCCAGTTTTGAACGGAAGATATTTCCTTTTTCACCATAGCCCTCTAAGGGCTTCCAAATATCCCTTTGCCAATTCCACAAGAACAGCCTTAGCGAAAGGCTTCTTGAAGGGAAAGATGTAACTCTGTGAGATGAATTAAAAGAACACAGAGCAGTTTCTCAGAAAGCTTCTTTCCAGTTTTGAACGGAAGATATTTCCTTTTTCACCATAGGCCTCTATGGGCTTCCAAATATCCCTTTGCCAATTCCACAAGAACAGCCTTAGCGAAAGGCTTCTTGAAGGGAAAGATGTAACTCTGTGAGATGAATTCACAGAACACAGAGCAGTTTCTCAGAAAGCTTCTTTCCAGTTTTGAACGGAAGATATTTCCCTTTTCACCATAGCCCTCTATGGGCTTCCAAATATCCCTTTGCCAATTCCACAAGAACAGCCTTAGCGAAAGGCTTCTTGAAGGGAAAGATGTAACTCTGTGAGATGAATTCATAGAACACAGAGCAGTTTCTCAGAAAGCTTCTTTCCAGTTTTGAACGGAAGATATTTCCTTTTTCACCATAGCCCTCTATGGGCTTCCAAATATCCCCTTGCCAATTCCACAAGAACAGCCTTAGCGAAAGGCTTCTTGAAGGGAAAGATGTAACTCTGTGAGATGAATTCACAGAACACAGAGCAGTTTCTCAGAAAGCTTCTTTCCAGTTTTGAACGGAAGATATTTCCTTTTTCACCATAGGCCTCTATGGGCTTCCAAATATCCCTTTGCCAATTCCACAAGAACAGCCTTAGCGAAAGGCTTCTTGAAGGGAAAGATGTAACTCTGTGAGATGAATTAACAGAACACAGAGCAGTGTCTCAGAAAGCTTCTTTCCAGTTTTGAACGGAAGATAGTTCCTTTTTCACCATAGCCCTCAATGGGCTTCCAAATATCGCTTTGCCAATACTACAAGAACAGCCTTAGCGAAAGGCTTCTTGAAGGGAAAGATGTAACTCTGTGAGATGAATTAACAGAACACAGAGCAGTTTCCCAGAAAGCTTCTTTCCAGTTTTGAACGGAAGATATTTCCTTTATCACCATAGCCGTCTATGGGCTTCCAAATATCCCTTTGCCAATTCCACAAGAACAGCCTTAGCGAAAGGCTTCTTGAAGGGAAAGATGTAACACTGTGAGATGAATTCACAGAACACAGAGCAGTTTCTCAGAAAGCTTCTTTCCAGTTTTGAACGGAAGATATTTCCTTTTTCACCATAGGCCTCTATGGGCTTCCAAATATCCCTTTGCCAATTCCACAAGAACAGCCTTAGCGAAAGGCTTCTTGAGGGGAAAGATGTAACTCTGTGAGATGAATTAACAGAACACAGAGCAGTTTCTCAGAAAGCTTCTTTCCAGTTTTGAACGGAAGATATTTACTTTTTCACCATAGGCCTCTATGGGCTTCCAAATATCCCTTTGCCAATTCCACAAGAACAGCCTTAGCGAAAGGCTTCTTGAAGGGAAAGATGTAACTCTGTGAGATGAATTCACAGAACACAGAGCAGTTTCTCAGAAAGCTTCTTTCCAGTTTTGAACGGAAGATATTTCCTTTTTCACCATAGGCCTCTATGGGCTTCCAAATATCCCTTTGTCAATTCCACAAGAACAGCCTTAGCGAAAGGCTTCTTGAAGGGAAAGATGTAACTCTATGAGATGAATTCACAGAACACAGAGCAGTTTCTCAGAAAGCTTCTTTCCAGTTTTGAACGGAAGATATTTCCTTTTTCACGATAGCCCTCTATGGGCTTCCAAATATCCCTTTGCCAATTCCACAAGAACAGCCTTAGCGAAAGGCTTCTTGAAGGGAAAGATGTAACTCTGTGAGATGAATTCACAGAACACAGAGCAGTTTCTCAGAAAGCTTCTTTCCAGTTTTGAACGGAAGATATTTCCTTTTTCACCATAGCGCTCTAAGGGCTTCCAAATATCCCTTTGCCAATTCCACAAGAACAGCCTTAGCGAAAGGCTTCTTGAAGGGAAAGATGTAACTCTGTGAGATGAATTAAAAGAACACAGAGCAGTTTCTCAGAAAGCTTCTTTCCAGTTTTGAACGGAAGATATTTCCTTTTTCACCATAGGCCTCTATGGGCTTCCAAATATCCCTTTGCCAATTCCACAAGAACAGCCTTAGCGAAAGGCTTCTTGAAGGGAAAGATGTAACTCTGTGAGATGAATTCACAGAACACAGAGCAGTTTCTCAGAAAGCTTCTTTCCAGTTTTGAACGGAAGATATTTCCTTTTTCACCATAGCCCTCTATGGGCTTCCAAATATCCCTTTGCCAATTCCACAAGAACAGCCTTAGCGAAAGGCTTCTTGAAGGGAAAGATGTAACTCTGTGAGATGAATTCATAGAACACAGAGCAGTTTCTCAGAAAGCTTCTTTCCAGTTTTGAACGGAAGATATTTCCTTTTTCACCATAGCCCTGTATGGGCTTCCAAATATCCCTTTGCCAATTCCACAAGAACAGCCTTAGCGAAAGGCTTCTTGAGGGGAAAGATGTAACTCTGTGAGATGAATTCACAGAACACAGAGCAGTTTCTCAGAAAGCTTCTTTCCAGTTTTGAACGGAAGATATTTACTTTTTCACCATAGGCCTCTATGGGCTTCCAAATATCCCTTTGCCAATTCCACAAGAACAGCCTTAGCGAAAGGCTTCTTGAAGGGAAAGATGTAACTCTGTGAGATGAATTCACAGAACACAGAGCAGTTTCTCAGAAAGCTTCTTTCCAGTTTTGAACGGAAGATATTTCCTTTTTCACCATAGCCCTCTATGGGCTTCCAAATATCGCTTTGCCAATTCCACAAGAACAGCCTTAGCGAAAGGCTTCTTGAAGGGAAAGATGTAACTCTGAGATGAATTCACAGAACACAGAGCAGTTTCTCAGAAAGCTTCTTTCCAGTTTTGAACGGAAGATATTTCCTTTTTCACCATAGCCGTCTATGGGCTTCCAAATATCCCTTTGCCAATTCCACAAGAACAGCCTTAGCGAAAGGCTTCTTGAAGGGAAAGATGTAACACTGTGAGATGAATTCACAGAACACAGAGCAGTTTCTCAGAAAGCTTCTTTCCAGTTTTGAACGGAAGGTATTTACTTTTTCACCATAGGCCTCTATGGGCTTCCAAATATCCCTTTGCCAATTCCACAAGAACAGCCTTAGCGAAAGGCTTCTTGAGGGGAAAGATGTAACTCTGTGAGATGAATTAACAGAACACAGAGCAGTTTCTCAGAAAGCTTCTTTCCAGTTTTGAACGGAAGATATTTCCTTTTTCACCTTAGGCCTCTATGGGCTTACAAATATCCCTTTGCCAATTCCACAAGAACAGCCTTAGCGAAAGGCTTCTTGAAGGGAAAGATGTAACTCTGTGAGATGAATTAACAGAACACAGAGCAGTTTCTCAGAAAGCTTCTTTCCAGTTTTGAACGGAAGATATTTCCTTTTTCACCATAGCCCTCTATGGGCTTCCAAATATCCCTTTGCCAATTCCACAAGAACAGCCTTAGCGAAAGGCTTCTTGAAGGGAAAGATGTAACTCTGTGAGAAGAATTCACAGAACACAGAGCAGTTTCTCAGAAAGCTTCTTTCCAGTTTTGAACGAAAGATAATTCCTTTTTCGCCATAGCCGTCTATGGGCTTCCAAATATCCCTTTGCCAATTCCACAAGAACAGCCTTAGCGAAAGGCTTCTTGAAGGGAAAGATGTAACTCTGTGAGATGAATTCACAGAACACAGAGCAGTTTCTCAGAAAGCTTCTTTCCAGTTTTGAACGGAAGATATTTCCTTTTTCACCATAGGCCTCTATGGGCTTCCAAATATCCCTTTGCCAATTCCACAAGAACAGCCTTAGCGAAAGGCTTCTTGAGGGGAACGATGTAACTCTGTGAGATGAATTCACAGAACACAGAGCAGTTTCTCAGAAAGCTTCTTTCCAGTTTTGAACGGAAGATATTTCCTTTTTCACCATAACCCTCTAAGGGCTTCCAAATATCCCTTTGCCAATTCCACAAGAACAGCCTTAGCGAAAGGCTTCTTGAAGGGAAAGATGTAACTCTGTGAGATAAATTCACAGAACACAGAGCAGTTTCTCAGAAAGCTTCTTTCCAGTTTTGAACGGAAGATATTTCCTTTTTACCATAGGCCTCTATGGGCTTCCAAATATCCCGTTGCCAATTCCACAAGAACAGCCTTAGCGAAAGGCATCTTGAAGGGAAAGATGTAACTCTGTGAGATGAATTCACAGAACACAGAGCAGTTTCTCAGAAAGCTTCTTTCCAGTTTTGAACGGAAGATATTTCCTTTTTCACCATAGGCCTCTATGGGCTTCCAAATATCCCTTTGCCAATTCCACAAGAACAGCCTTAGCGAAAGGCTTCTTGAAGGGAAAGATGTAACTCTGTGAGATGAATTAACAGAACACAGAGCAGTTTCTCAGAAAGCTTCTTTCCAGTTTGGAACGGAAGATATTTCCTTTTTCACCATAGCCCTCTATCCGCTTCCAAATATCCCTTTGCCAATTCCACAAGAACAGCCTTAGCGAAAGGCTTCTTGAAAGGAAAGTTGTAACTCTGTGAGATGAATTCAGAGAACACAGAGCAGTGTCTCAGAAAGCTTCTTTCCAGTTTTGAACGGAAGATATTTCCTTTTTCACCATAGGCCTCTATGGGCTTCCAAATATCCCTTTGTCAATTCCACAAGAACAGCCTTAGCGAAAGGCTTCTTGAAGGGAAAGATGTAACTCTATGAGATGAATTCACAGAACACAGAGCAGTTTCTCAGAAAGCTTCTTTCCAGTTTTGAACGGAAGATATTTCCTTTTTCACGATAGCCCTCTATGGGCTTCCAAATATCCCTTTGCCAATTCCACAAGAACAGCCTTAGCGAAAGGCTTCTTGAAGGGAAAGATGTAACTCTGTGAGATGAATTCACAGAACACAGAGCAGTTTCTCAGAAAGCTTCTTTCCAGTTTTGAACGGAAGATATTTCCTTTTTCACCATAGCCCTCTAAGGGCTTCCAAATATCCCTTTGCCAATTCCACAAGAACAGCCTTAGCGAAAGGCTTCTTGAAGGGAAAGATGTAACTCTGTGAGATGAATTAAAAGAACACAGAGCAGTTTCTCAGAAAGCTTCTTTCCAGTTTTGAACGGAAGATATTTCCTTTTTCACCATAGGCCTCTATGGGCTTCCAAATATCCCTTTGCCAATTCCACAAGAACAGCCTTAGCGAAAGGCTTCTTGAAGGGAAAGATGTAACTCTGTGAGATGAATTCACAGAACACAGAGCAGTTTCTCAGAAAGCTTCTTTCCAGTTTTGAACGGAAGATATTTCCCTTTTCACCATAGCCCTCTATGGGCTTCCAAATATCCCTTTGCCAATTCCACAAGAACAGCCTTAGCGAAAGGCTTCTTGAAGGGAAAGATGTAACTCTGTGAGATGAATTCATAGAACACAGAGCAGTTTCTCAGAAAGCTTCTTTCCAGTTTTGAACGGAAGATATTTCCTTTTTCACCATAGCCCTCTATGGGCTTCCAAATATCCCCTTGCCAATTCCACAAGAACAGCCTTAGCGAAAGGCTTCTTGAAGGGAAAGATGTAACTCTGTGAGATGAATTCACAGAACACAGAGCAGTTTCTCAGAAAGCTTCTTTCCAGTTTTGAACGGAAGATATTTCCTTTTTCACCATAGGCCTCTATGGGCTTCCAAATATCCCTTTGCCAATTCCACAAGAACAGCCTTAGCGAAAGGCTTCTTGAAGGGAAAGATGTAACTCTGTGAGATGAATTCACAGAACACAGAGCAGTGTCTCAGAAAGCTTCTTTCCAGTTTTGAACGGAAGATAGTTCCTTTTTCACCATAGCCCTCAATGGGCTTCCAAATATCGCTTTGCCAATACTACAAGAACAGCCTTAGCGAAAGGCTTCTTGAAGGGAAAGATGTAACTCTGTGAGATGAATTAACAGAACACAGAGCAGTTTCCCAGAAAGCTTCTTTCCAGTTTTGAACGGAAGATATTTCCTTTATCACCATAGCCGTCTATGGGCTTCCAAATATCCCTTTGCCAATTCCACAAGAACAGCCTTAGCGAAAGGCTTCTTGAAGGGAAAGATGTAACACTGTGAGATGAATTCACAGAACACAGAGCAGTTTCTCAGAAAGCTTCTTTCCAGTTTTGAACGGAAGATATTTCCTTTTTCACCATAGGCCTCTATGGGCTTCCAAATATCCCTTTGCCAATTCCACAAGAACAGCCTTAGCGAAAGGCTTCTTGAGGGGAAAGATGTAACTCTGTGAGATGAATTAACAGAACACAGAGCAGTTTCTCAGAAAGCTTCTTTCCAGTTTTGAACGGAAGATATTTACTTTTTCACCATAGGCCTCTATGGGCTTCCAAATATCCCTTTGCCAATTCCACAAGAACAGCCTTAGCGAAAGGCTTCTTGAAGGGAAAGATGTAACTCTGTGAGATGAATTCACAGAACACAGAGCAGTTTCTCAGAAAGCTTCTTTCCAGTTTTGAACGGAAGATATTTCCTTTTTCACCATAGGCCTCTATGGGCTTCCAAATATCCCTTTGTCAATTCCACAAGAACAGCCTTAGCGAAAGGCTTCTTGAAGGGAAAGATGTAACTCTATGAGATGAATTCACAGAACACAGAGCAGTTTCTCAGAAAGCTTCTTTCCAGTTTTGAACGGAAGATATTTCCTTTTTCACGATAGCCCTCTATGGGCTTCCAAATATCCCTTTGCCAATTCCACAAGAACAGCCTTAGCGAAAGGCTTCTTGAAGGGAAAGATGTAACTCTGTGAGATGAATTCACAGAACACAGAGCAGTTTCTCAGAAAGCTTCTTTCCAGTTTTGAACGGAAGATATTTCCTTTTTCACCATAGCCCTCTAAGGGCTTCCAAATATCCCTTTGCCAATTCCACAAGAACAGCCTTAGCGAAAGGCTTCTTGAAGGGAAAGATGTAACTCTGTGAGATGAATTAAAAGAACACAGAGCAGTTTCTCAGAAAGCTTCTTTCCAGTTTTGAACGGAAGATATTTCCTTTTTCACCATAGGCCTCTATGGGCTTCCAAATATCCCTTTGCCAATTCCACAAGAACAGCCTTAGCGAAAGGCTTCTTGAAGGGAAAGATGTAACTCTGTGAGATGAATTCACAGAACACAGAGCAGTTTCTCAGAAAGCTTCTTTCCAGTTTTGAACGGAAGATATTTCCTTTTTCACCATAGCCCTCTATGGGCTTCCAAATATCCCTTTGCCAATTCCACAAGAACAGCCTTAGCGAAAGGCTTCTTGAAGGGAAAGATGTAACTCTGTGAGATGAATTCATAGAACACAGAGCAGTTTCTCAGAAAGCTTCTTTCCAGTTTTGAACGGAAGATATTTCCTTTTTCACCATAGCCCTCTATGGGCTTCCAAATATCCCTTTGCCAATTCCACAAGAACAGCCTTAGCGAAAGGCTTCTTGAGGGGAAAGATGTAACTCTGTGAGATGAATTCACAGAACACAGAGCAGTTTCTCAGAAAGCTTCTTTCCAGTTTTGAACGGAAGATATTTCCTTTTTCACCATAGGCCTCTATGGGCTTCCAAATATCCCTTTGCCAATTCCACAAGAACAGCCTTAGCGAAAGGCTTCTTGAAGGGAAAGATGTAACTCTGTGAGATGAATTCACAGAACACAGAGCAGTTTCTCAGAAAGCTTCTTTCCAGTTTTGAACGGAAGATATTTCCTTTTTCACCATAGCCCTCTATGGGCTTCCAAATATCGCTTTGCCAATTCCACAAGAACAGCCTTAGCGAAAGGCTTCTTGAAGGGAAAGATGTAACTCTGAGATGAATTCACAGAACACAGAGCAGTTTCTCAGAAAGCTTCTTTCCAGTTTTGAACGGAAGATATTTCCTTTTTCACCATAGCCGTCTATGGGCTTCCAAATATCCCTTTGCCAATTCCACAAGAACAGCCTTAGCGAAAGGCTTCTTGAAGGGAAAGATGTAACACTGTGAGATGAATTCACAGAACACAGAGCAGTTTCTCAGAAAGCTTCTTTCCAGTTTTGAACGGAAGGTATTTACTTTTTCACCATAGGCCTCTATGGGCTTCCAAATATCCCTTTGCCAATTCCACAAGAACAGCCTTAGCGAAAGGCTTCTTGAGGGGAAAGATGTAACTCTGTGAGATGAATTAACAGAACACAGAGCAGTTTCTCAGAAAGCTTCTTTCCAGTTTTGAACGGAAGATATTTCCTTTTTCACCTTAGGCCTCTATGGACTTACAAATATCCCTTTGCCAATTCCACAAGAACAGCCTTAGCGAAAGGCTTCTTGAAGGGAAAGATGTAACTCTGTGAGATGAATTAACAGAACACAGAGCAGTTTCTCAGAAAGCTTCTTTCCAGTTTTGAACGGAAGATATTTCCTTTTTCACCATAGCCCTCTATGGGCTTCCAAATATCCCTTTGCCAATTCCACAAGAACAGCCTTAGCGAAAGGCTTCTTGAAGGGAAAGATGTAACTCTGTGAGAAGAATTCACAGAACACAGAGCAGTTTCTCAGAAAGCTTCTTTCCAGTTTTGAACGAAAGATATTTCCTTTTTCGCCATAGCCGTCTATGGGCTTCCAAATATCCCTTTGCCAATTCCACAAGAACAGCCTTAGCGAAAGGCTTCTTGAAGGGAAAGATGTAACACTGTGAGATGAATTCACAGAACACAGAGCAGTTTCTCAGAAAGCTTCTTTCCAGTTTTGAACGGAAGATATTTCCTTTTTCACCATAGGCCTCTATGGGCTTCCAAATATCCCTTTGCCAATTCCACAAGAACAGCCTAAGCGAAAGGCTTCTTGAGGGGAAAGATGTAACTCTGTGAGATGAATTAACAGAACACAGAGCAGTTTCTCAGAAAGCTTCTTTCCAGTTTTGAACGGAAGATATTTACTTTTTCACCATAGCCGTCTAGGGGTTCCAAATATCCCTTTGCAAATTCCACAAGAACAGCCTTAGCGAAAGGCTTCTTGAAGGGAAAGATGTAACTCTGTGAGATGAATTCACAGAACACAGAGCAGTTTCTCAGAAAGCTTCTTTCCAGTTTTGAACGGAAGATATTTCCTTTTTCACCATAGCCCTCTATGGGCTTCCAAATATCCCTTTGCCAATTCCACAAGAACAGCCTTAGCGAAAGGCTTCTTGAAGGGAAATATGTAACTCTGTGAGATGAATTCACAGAACACAGAGCAGTTTCTCAGAAAGCTTCTTTCCAGTTTTGAACGGAAGATATTTCCTTTTTCACCATAGGCCTCTATGGGCTTCCAAATATCCCTTTGCCAATTCCACAAGAACAGCCTTAGCAAAAGGCTTCTTGAAGGGAAAGATGTAACTCTGTGAGATGAATTCACAGAACACAGAGCAGTTTCTCAGAAAGCTTCTTTCCAGTTTTGAACGGAAGATATTTCCTTTTTCACCATAGCCCTCTATGGGCTTCCAAATATCCCTTTGACAATTCCACAAGAACAGCCTTAGCGAAAGGCTTCTTGAAGGGAAAGATGTAACTCTTTGAGATGAATTCACAGAACACAGAGCAGTTTCTCAGAAAGCTTCTTTCCAGTTTTGAACGGAAGATATTTCCTTTTTCACCATAGCCCTCTAAGGGCTTCCAAATATCCCTTTGACAATTCCACAAAAACAGCCTTAGCGAAAGGCTTCTTGAAGAGAAAGATGTAACTCTGTGAGATGAATTCACAGAACACAGAGCAGTTTCTCAGAAAGCTTCTTTCCAGTTTTGAACGGAAGATATTTCCTTTTTCACCATAGGCCTCTAGGGGCTTTCAAATATCCCTTTGCCAATTCCGCAAGAACAAACTTAGCGAAAGGCTTCTTGAAGGGAAAGATGTAACTCTGTGAGATGAATTTACAGAACACAGAGCAGTTTCTCAGAAAGCTTCTTTCCAGTTTTGAACGGAAGATATTTCCTTTTTCACCTTAGCCCTCTATGGGCTTCCAAATATCCCTTTGCCAATTCCACAAGAACAGCCTTAGCGAAAGGCTTCTTGAAGGGAAAGATATAACTCTGTGAGATGAATTTACAGAACACAGAGCAGTTTCTCAGAAAGCTTCTTTCCAATTTTGAACGGAAGATATTTCCTTTTTCACCATAGGCCTCTATGGGCTTCCAAATATCCCTTTGCCAATTCCGCAAGAACAAACTTAGCGAAAGGCTTCTTGAAGGGAAAGATGTAACTCTGTGAGATGAATTCACAGAACACAGAGCAGTTTCTCAGAAAGCTTCTTTCCAGTTTTGAACGGAAGATATTTCCTTTTTCACCATAGCCCTCTATGGGCTTCCAAATATCCCTTTGCCAATTCCACAAGAACAGCCTTAGCGAACGGCTTCTTGAAGGGAAAGATGTAACTCTGTGAGATGAATTTACAGAACACAGAGCAGTTTCTCAGAAAGCTTCTTTCCAGTTTTGAACGGAAGATATTTCCTTTTTCACCATAGCCCTCTATGGGCTTCCAAATATCCCTTTGCCAATTCCGCAAGTACAGCCTTAGCGAAAGGGTTCTTGAAGGGAAAGATGTAACTCTGTGAGATGAATTCACAGAACACAGAGCAGTTTCTCAGAAAGCTTTCTTCCAGTATTGAACGGAAGATATTTACTTTTTCACCATAGCCGTCTATGGGCTTCCAAATATCCCTTTGCCAATTCCGCAAGAACAGCCTTAGCGAAAGGCTTCTTGAAGTGAAAGATGTAACTCTGTGAGATGAATTAACAGAACACAGAGAAGTTTCTCAGAAAGCTTCTTTCCAGTTTTGAACGGAAGATATTTCCTTTTTCACCATAGCCCTCTATGGGCTTCCAAATATCCCTTTGCCAATTCCACAAGAACAGACTTAGCGAAAGGCTTCTTGGAGGGAACGATGTAACTCTGTGAGATGAATTAACAGAACACAGAGCAGTTTCTCAGAAAGCTTCTTTCCAGTTTTGAACGGAAGATATTTCCTTTTTCACCATAGCCCTCTATGGGCTTCCAAATATCCCTTTGCCAATTCCACAAGAACAGCCTTAGCGAAAGGCTTCTTGAAGGGAAAGATGTAACTCTGTGAGATGAAATCACAGAACACAGAGCAGTTTCTCAGAAAGCTTCTTTCCAGTTTTGAACGGAAGATATTTCCTTTTTCACCATAGGCCTCTATGGGCTTCCAAATATCCCTTTGCCAATTCCACAAGAACAGCCTTAGCGAAAGGCTTCTTGAGGGGAAAGATGTAACTCTGTGAGATGAATTAACAGAACACAGAGCAGTTTCTCAGAAAGCTTCTTTCCAGTTTTCAACGGAAGATATTTACTTTTTCACCATAGCCGTCTAGGGGTTCCAAATATCCCTTTGCCAATTCCACAAGAACAGCCTTAGCGAAAGGCTTCTTGAAGGGAAAGATGTAACTCTGTGTGATGAATTCACAGAACACAGAGCAGTTTCTCAGAAAGCTTCTTTCCTGTTTTGAACGGAAGATATTTCCTTTTTCACCATAGCCCTCTATGGGCTTCCAAATATCCCTTTGCCAATTCCACAAGAACAGCCTTAGCGAAAGGCTTCTTGAAGGGAAAGATGTAACTCTGTGAGATGAATTCACAGAACACAGAGCAGTTTCTCAGAAAGCTTCTTTCCAGTTTTGAACGGAAGATATTTCCTTTTTCACCATAGGCCTCTATGGGCTTCCAAATATCCCTTTGCCAATTCCACAAGAACAGCCTTAGCGAAAGGCTTCTTGAGGGGAAAGATGTAACTCTGTGAGATGAATTAACAGAACACAGAGCAGTTTCTCAGAAAGGTTCTTTCCAGTTTTGAACGGAAGATATTTCCTTTTTCACCATAGCCCTCTATGGGCTTCCAAATATCCCTTTGCCAATTCCACAAGAACAGCCTTAGCGAAAGGCTTCTTGAAGGGAAAGATGTAACTCTGTGAGATGAATTCACAGAACACAGAGCAGTTTCTCAGAAAGCTTCTTTCCAGTTTTGAACGGAAGATATTTCCTTTTTCACCATAGGCCTCTATGGGCTTCAAAATATCACTTTGCCAATTCCACAAGAACAGCCTTAGCGAAAGGCTTCTTGACGGGAAAGATGTAACTCTGTGAGATGAATTAACAGAACACAGAGCAGTTTCTCAGAAAGCTTCTTTCCAGTTTTGAACGGAAGATATTTCCTTTTTCACCATAGCCCTCTATGGGCTTCCAAATATCCCTTTGCCAATTCCACAAGAACAGCCTTAGCGAAAGGCTTCTTGAAGGGAAAGATGTAACTCTGTGAGATGAATTCACAGAACACAGAGCAGTTTCTCAGAAAGCTTCTTTCCAGTTTTGAACGGAAGATATTTCCTTTTTCACCATAGCCCTCTATGGGCTTCCAAATATCCCTTTGACAATTCCACAAAAACAGCCTTAGCGAAAGGCTTCTTGAAGAGAAAGATGTAACTCTGTGAGATGAATTCACAGAACACAGAGCAGTTCCTCAGAAAGCTTCTTTCCAGTTTTGAACGGAAGATATTTCCTTTTTCACCATAGCCCTCTATGGGCTTCCAAATATCCCTTTGCCAATTCCACAAGAACAGCCTTAGCGAAAGGCTTCTTGAAGGGAAAGATGTAACTCTGTGAGATGAATTAGCAGAACACAGAGCAGTTTCTCAGAAAGATTCTTTCCAATTTTGAAAGGAAGATATTTCCTTTTTCACCATAGCCCTCTATGGGCTTCCAAATATCCCTTTGCCAATTCCACAAGAACAGCCTTAGCGAAAGGCTTCTTGAAGGGAAAGATGTAACTCTGTGAGATGAATTCACAGAACACAGAGCAGTTTCTCAGAAAGCTTCTTTCCAGTTTTGAACGGAAGATATTTCCTTTTTCACCATAGCCCTCTATGGGCTTCCAAATATCCCTTTGCCAATTCCACAAGAACAGACTTAGCGAAAGGCTTCTTGAAGGGAAAGATGTAACTCTGTGAGATGAATTCACAGAACACAGAGCAGTTTCTCAGAAAGCTTCTTTCCAGTTTTGAACGGAAGATATTTCCTTTTTCACCATAGCCCTCTATGGGCTTCCAAATATCCCTTTGCAAATTCCACAAGAACAGCCTTAGCGAACGGCTTCTTGAAGGGAAAGATGTAACTCTGTGAGATGAATTTACAGAACACAGAGCAGATTCTCAGAAAGCTTCTTTCCAGTTTTGAACGGAAGATATTTCCTTTTTCACCATAGCCCTCTATGGGCTTCCAAATATCCCTTTGCTAATTCCGCAAGAACAGCCTTAGCGAAAGGGTTCTTGAAGGGAAAGATGTAACTCTGTGAGATGAATTCACAGAACACAGAGCAGTTTCTCAGAAAGCTTCCTTCCAGTATTGAACGGAAGATATTTACTTTTTCACCATAGCCGTCTATGGGCTTCCAAATATCCCTTTGCCAATTCCACAAGAACAGCCTTAGCGAAAGGCTTCTTGAAGTGAAAGATGTAACTCTGTGAGATGAATTAACAGAACACAGAGAAGTTTCTCAGAAAGCTTCTTTCCAGTTTTGAACGGAAGATATTTCCTTTTTCACCATAGCCCTCTATGGGCTTCCAAATATCCCTTTGCCAATTCCACAAGAACAGCCTTAGCGAAAGGCTTCTTGAAGGGAAAGATGTAACTCTGTGAGATGAATTAGCAGAACACAGAGCAGTTTCTCAGAAAGATTCTTTCCAATTTTGAAAGGAAGATATTTCCTTTTTCACCATAGCCCTCTATGGGCTTCCAAATATCCCTTTGCCAATTCCACAAGAACAGCCTTAGCGAAAGGCTTCTTGAAGGGAAAGATGTAACTCTGTGAGATGAATTCACAGAACACAGAGCAGTTTCTCAGAAAGCTTCTTTCCAGTTTTGAACGGAAGATATTTCCTTTTTCACCATAGCCCTCTATGGGCTTCCAAATATCCCTTTGCCAATTCCGCAAGAACAGCCTTAGCGAAAGGGTTCTTGAAGGGAAAGATGTAACTCTGTGAGATGAATTCACAGAACACAGAGCAGTTTCTCAGAAAGCTTTCTTCCAGTATTGAACGGAAGACATTTACTTTTTCACCATAGCCGTCTATGGGCTTCCAAATATCCCTTTGCCAATTCCGCAAGAACAGCCTTAGCGAAAGGCTTCTTGAAGTGAAAGATGTAACTCTGTGAGATGAATTAACAGAACACAGAGAAGTTTCTCAGAAAGCTTCTTTCCAGTTTTGAACGGAAGATATTTCCTTTTTCACCATAGCCCTCTATGGGCTTCCAAATATCCCTTTGCCAATTCCACAAGAACAGACTTAGCGAAAGGCTTCTTGAGGGGAAAGATGTAACTCTGTGAGATGAATTAACAGAACACAGAGCAGTTTCTCAGAAAGCTTCTTTCCAGTTTTGAACGGAAGATATTTCCTTTTTCACCATAGCCCTCTATGGGCTTCCAAATATCCCTTTGCCAATTCCACAAGAACAGCCTTAGCGAAAGGCTTCTTGAAGGGAAAGATGTAACTCTGTGAGATGAATTCACAGAACACAGAGCAGTTTCTCAGAAAGCTTCTTTCCAGTTTTGAACGGAAGATATTTCCTTTTTCACCATAGGCCTCTATGGGCTTCCAAATATCACTTTGCCAATTCCACAAGAACAGCCTTAGCGAAAGGCTTCTTGAGGGGAAAGATGTAACTCTGTGAGATGAATTAACAGAACACAGAGCAGTTTCTCTGAAAGCTTCTTTCCAGTTTTGAACGGAAGATATTTAGTTTTTCACCATAGCCGTCTAGGGGTTCCAAATATCCCTTTGCCAATTCCACAAGAACAGCCTTAGCGAAAGGCTTCTTGAAGGGAAAGATGTAACTCTGTGAGATGAATTCACAGAACACAGAGCAGTTTCTCAGAAAGCTTCTTTCCAGTTTTGAACGGAAGATATTTCCTTTTTCACCATAGCCCTCTATGGGCTTCCAAATATCCCTTTGCCAATTCCACAAGAACAGCCTTAGCGAAAGGCTTCTTGAAGGGAAAGATGTAACTCTGTGAGATGAATTCACAGAACACAGAGCAGTTTCTCAGAAAGCTTCTTTCCAGTTTTGAACGGAAGATATTTCCTTTTTCACCATAGGCCTCTATGGGCTTCCAAATATCCCTTTGCCAATTCCGCAAGAACAAACTTAGCGAAAGGCTTCTTGAAGGGAAAGATGTAACTCTGTGAGATGAATTAACAGAACACAGAGCAGTTTCTCAGAAAGCTTCTTTCCAGTTTTGAACGGAAGATATTTCCTTTTTCACCATAGCCCTCTATGGGCTTCCAAATATCCCTTTGCCAATTCCACAAGAACAGCCTTAGCGAAAGGCTCCTTGAAGGGAAAGATGTAACTCTGTGAGATGAATTAGCAGAACACAGAGCAGTTTCTCAGAAAGATTCTTTCCAATTTTGAAAGGAAGATATTTCCTTTTTCACCATAGCCCTCTATGGGCTTCCAAATATCCCTTTGCCAATTCCACAAGAACAGCCTTAGCGAAAGGCTTCTTGAAGGGAAAGATGTAACTCTGTGAGATGAATTCACAGAACACAGAGCAGTTTCTCAGAAAGCTTCTTTCCAGTTTTGAACGGAAGATATTTCCTTTTTCACCATAGCCCTCTATGGGCTTCCAAATATCGCTTTGCCAATTCCACAAGAACAGCCTTAGCGAAAGGCTTCTTGAAGGGAAAGATGTAACTCTGAGATGAATTCACAGAACACAGAGCAGTTTCTCAGAAAGCTTCTTTCCAGTTTTGAACGGAAGATATTTCCTTTTTCACCATAGCCGTCTATGGGCTTCCAAATATCCCTTTGCCAATTCCACAAGAACAGCCTTAGCGAAAGGCTTCTTGAAGGGAAAGATGTAACACTGTGAGATGAATTCACAGAACACAGAGCAGTTTCTCAGAAAGCTTCTTTCCAGTTTTGAACGGAAGGTATTTACTTTTTCACCATAGGCCTCTATGGGCTTCCAAATATCCCTTTGCCAATTCCACAAGAACAGCCTTAGCGAAAGGCTTCTTGAGGGGAAAGATGTAACTCTGTGAGATGAATTAACAGAACACAGAGCAGTTTCTCAGAAAGCTTCTTTCCAGTTTTGAACGGAAGATATTTCCTTTTTCACCTTAGGCCTCTATGGGCTTACAAATATCCCTTTGCCAATTCCACAAGAACAGCCTTAGCGAAAGGCTTCTTGAAGGGAAAGATGTAACTCTGTGAGATGAATTAACAGAACACAGAGCAGTTTCTCAGAAAGCTTCTTTCCAGTTTTGAACGGAAGATATTTCCTTTTTCACCATAGCCCTCTATGGGCTTCCAAATATCCCTTTGCCAATTCCACAAGAACAGCCTTAGCGAAAGGCTTCTTGAAGGGAAAGATGTAACTCTGTGAGAAGAATTCACAGAACACAGAGCAGTTTCTCAGAAAGCTTCTTTCCAGTTTTGAACGAAAGATATTTCCTTTTTCGCCATAGCCGTCTATGGGCTTCCAAATATCCCTTTGCCAATTCCACAAGAACAGCCTTAGCGAAAGGCTTCTTGAAGGGAAAGATGTAACACTGTGAGATGAATTCACAGAACACAGAGCAGTTTCTCAGAAAGCTTCTTTCCAGTTTTGAACGGAAGATATTTCCTTTTTCACCATAGGCCTCTATGGGCTTCCAAATATCCCTTTGCCAATTCCACAAGAACAGCCTAAGCGAAAGGCTTCTTGAGGGGAAAGATGTAACTCTGTGAGATGAATTAACAGAACACAGAGCAGTTTCTCAGAAAGCTTCTTTCCAGTTTTGAACGGAAGATATTTACTTTTTCACCATAGCCGTCTAGGGGTTCCAAATATCCCTTTGCAAATTCCACAAGAACAGCCTTAGCGAAAGGCTTCTTGAAGGGAAAGATGTAACTCTGTGAGATGAATTCACAGAACACAGAGCAGTTTCTCAGAAAGCTTCTTTCCAGTTTTGAACGGAAGATATTTCCTTTTTCACCATAGCCCTCTATGGGCTTCCAAATATCCCTTTGCCAATTCCACAAGAACAGCCTTAGCGAAAGGCTTCTTGAAGGGAAATATGTAACTCTGTGAGATGAATTCACAGAACACAGAGCAGTTTCTCAGAAAGCTTCTTTCCAGTTTTGAACGGAAGATATTTCCTTTTTCACCATAGGCCTCTATGGGCTTCCAAATATCCCTTTGCCAATTCCACAAGAACAGCCTTAGCAAAAGGCTTCTTGAAGGGAAAGATGTAACTCTGTGAGATGAATTCACAGAACACAGAGCAGTTTCTCAGAAAGCTTCTTTCCAGTTTTGAACGGAAGATATTTCCTTTTTCACCATAGCCCTCTATGGGCTTCCAAATATCCCTTTGACAATTCCACAAGAACAGCCTTAGCGAAAGGCTTCTTGAAGGGAAAGATGTAACTCTTTGAGATGAATTCACAGAACACAGAGCAGTTTCTCAGAAAGCTTCTTTCCAGTTTTGAACGGAAGATATTTCCTTTTTCACCATAGCACTCTATGGGCTTCCAAATATCCCTTTGACAATTCCACAAAAACAGCCTTAGCGAAAGGCTTCTTGAAGAGAAAGATGTAACTCTGTGAGATGAATTCACAGAACACAGAGCAGTTTCTCAGAAAGCTTCTTTCCAGTTTTGAACGGAAGATATTTCCTTTTTCACCATAGGCCTCTAGGGGCTTTCAAATATCCCTTTGCCAATTCCGCAAGAACAAACTTAGCGAAAGGCTTCTTGAAGGGAAAGATGTAACTCTGTGAGATGAATTTACAGAACACAGAGCAGTTTCTCAGAAAGCTTCTTTCCAGTTTTGAACGGAAGATATTTCCTTTTTCACCATAGCCCTCTATGGGCTTCCAAATATCCCTTTGCCAATTCCACAAGAACAGCCTTAGCGAAAGGCTTCTTGAAGGGAAAGATGTAACTCTGTGAGATGAATTTACAGAACACAGAGCAGTTTCTCAGAAAGCTTCTTTCCAATTTTGAACGGAAGATATTTCCTTTTTCACCATAGGCCTCTATGGGCTTCCAAATATCCCTTTGCCAATTCCGCAAGAACAAACTTAGCGAAAGGCTTCTTGAAGGGAAAGATGTAACTCTGTGAGATGAATTCACAGAACACAGAGCAGTTTCTCAGAAAGCTTCTTTCCAGTTTTGAACGGAAGATATTTCCTTTTTCACCATAGCCCTCTATGGGCTTCCAAATATCCCTTTGCCAATTCCACAAGAACAGCCTTAGCGAACGGCTTCTTGAAGGGAAAGATGTAACTCTGTGAGATGAATTTACAGAACACAGAGCAGTTTCTCAGAAAGCTTCTTTCCAGTTTTGAACGGAAGATATTTCCTTTTTCACCATAGCCCTCTATGGGCTTCCAAATATCCCTTTGCCAATTCCGCAAGTACAGCCTTAGCGAAAGGGTTCTTGAAGGGAAAGATGTAACTCTGTGAGATGAATTCACAGAACACAGAGCAGTTTCTCAGAAAGCTTTCTTCCAGTATTGAACGGAAGATATTTACTTTTTCACCATAGCCGTCTATGGGCTTCCAAATATCCCTTTGCCAATTCCGCAAGAACAGCCTTAGCGAAAGGCTTCTTGAAGTGAAAGATGTAACTCTGTGAGATGAATTAAGAGAACACAGAGCAGTTTCTCAGAAAGCTTCTTTCCAGTTTTGAACGGAAGATATTTCCTTTTTCACCATAGCCCTCTATGGGCTTCCAAATATCCCTTTGCCAATTCCACAAGAACAGACTTAGCGAAAGGCTTCTTGGAGGGAACGATGTAACTCTGTGAGATGAATTAACAGAACACAGAGCAGTTTCTCAGAAAGCTTCTTTCCAGTTTTGAACGGAAGATATTTCCTTTTTCACCATAGCCCTCTATGGGCTTCCAAATATCCCTTTGCCAATTCCACAAGAACAGCCTTAGCGAAAGGCTTCTTGAAGGGAAAGATGTAACTCTGTGAGATGAATTCACAGAACACAGAGCAGTTTCTCAGAAAGCTTCTTTCCAGTTTTGAACGGAAGATATTTCCTTTTTCACCATAGGCCTCTATGGGCTTCCAAATATCCCTTTGCCAATTCCACAAGAACAGCCTTAGCGAAAGGCTTCTTGAGGGGAAAGATGTAACTCTGTGAGATGAATTAACAGAACACAGAGCAGTTTCTCAGAAAGCTTCTTTCCAGTTTTCAACGGAAGATATTTACTTTTTCACCATAGCCGTCTAGGGGTTCCAAATATCCCTTTGCCAATTCCACAAGAACAGCCTTAGCGAAAGGCTTCTTGAAGGGAAAGATGTAACTCTGTGAGATGAATTCACAGAACACAGAGCAGTTTCTCAGAAAGCTTCTTTCCTGTTTTGAACGGAAGATATTTCCTTTTTCACCATAGCCCTCTATGGGCTTCCAAATATCCCTTTGCCAATTCCACAAGAACAGCCTTAGCGAAAGGCTTCTTGAAGGGAAAGATGTAACTCTGTGAGATGAATTCACAGAACACAGAGCAGTTTCTCAGAAAGCTTCTTTCCAGTTTTGAACGGAAGATATTTCCTTTTTCACCATAGGCCTCTATGGGCTTCCAAATATCCCTTTGCCAATTCCACAAGAACAGCCTTAGCGAAAGGCTTCTTGAGGGGAAAGATGTAACTCTGTGAGATGAATTAACAGAACACAGAGCAGTTTCTCAGAAAGGTTCTTTCCAGTTTTGAACGGAAGATATTTCCTTTTTCACCATAGCCCTCTATGGGCTTCCAAATATCCCTTTGCCAATTCCACAAGAACAGCCTTAGCGAAAGGCTTCTTGAAGGGAAAGATGTAACTCTGTGAGATGAATTCACAGAACACAGAGCAGTTTCTCAGAAAGCTTCTTTCCAGTTTTGAACGGAAGATATTTCCTTTTTCACCATAGGCCTCTATGGGCTTCAAAATATCACTTTGCCAATTCCACAAGAACAGCCTTAGCGAAAGGCTTCTTGACGGGAAAGATGTAACTCTGTGAGATGAATTAACAGAACACAGAGCAGTTTCTCAGAAAGCTTCTTTCCAGTTTTGAACGGAAGATATTTCCTTTTTCACCATAGCCCTCTATGGGCTTCCAAATATCCCTTTGCCAATTCCACAAGAACAGCCTTAGCGAAAGGCTTCTTGAAGGGAAAGATGTAACTCTGTGAGATGAATTCACAGAACACAGAGCAGTTTCTCAGAAAGCTTCTTTCCAGTTTTGAACGGAAGATATTTCCTTTTTCACCATAGCCCTCTATGGGCTTCCAAATATCCCTTTGACAATTCCACAAAAACAGCCTTAGCGAAAGGCTTCTTGAAGAGAAAGATGTAACTCTGTGAGATGAATTCACAGAACACAGAGCAGTTCCTCAGAAAGCTTCTTTCCAGTTTTGAACGGAAGATATTTCCTTTTTCACCATAGCCCTCTATGGGCTTCCAAATATCCCTTTGCCAATTCCACAAGAACAGCCTTAGCGAAAGGCTTCTTGAAGGGAAAGATGTAACTCTGTGAGATGAATTAGCAGAACACAGAGCAGTTTCTCAGAAAGATTCTTTCCAATTTTGAAAGGAAGATATTTCCTTTTTCACCATAGCCCTCTATGGGCTTCCAAATATCCCTTTGCCAATTCCACAAGAACAGCCTTAGCGAAAGGCTTCTTGAAGGGAAAGATGTAACTCTGTGAGATGAATTCACAGAACACAGAGCAGTTTCTCAGAAAGCTTCTTTCCAGTTTTGAACGGAAGATATTTCCTTTTTCACCATAGCCCTCTATGGGCTTCCAAATATCCCTTTGCCAATTCCACAAGAACAGACTTAGCGAAAGGCTTCTTGAAGGGAAAGATGTAACTCTGTGAGATGAATTCACAGAACACAGAGCAGTTTCTCAGAAAGCTTCTTTCCAGTTTTGAACGGAAGATATTTCCTTTTTCACCATAGCCCTCTATGGGCTTCCAAATATCCCTTTGCCAATTCCGCAAGAACAGCCTTAGCGAAAGGGTTCTTGAAGGGAAAGATGTAACTCTGTGAGATGAATTCACAGAACACAGAGCAGTTTCTCAGAAAGCTTTCTTCCAGTATTGAACGGAAGACATTTACTTTTTCACCATAGCCGTCTATGGGCTTCCAAATATCCCTTTGCCAATTCCGCAAGAACAGCCTTAGCGAAAGGCTTCTTGAAGTGAAAGATGTAACTCTGTGAGATGAATTAACAGAACACAGAGAAGTTTCTCAGAAAGCTTCTTTCCAGTTTTGAACGGAAGATATTTCCTTTTTCACCATAGCCCTCTATGGGCTTCCAAATATCCCTTTGCCAATTCCACAAGAACAGACTTAGCGAAAGGCTTCTTGAGGGGAAAGATGTAACTCTGTGAGATGAATTAACAGAACACAGAGCAGTTTCTCAGAAAGCTTCTTTCCAGTTTTGAACGGAAGATATTTCCTTTTTCACCATAGCCCTCTATGGGCTTCCAAATATCCCTTTGCCAATTCCACAAGAACAGCCTTAGCGAAAGGCTTCTTGAAGGGAAAGATGTAACTCTGTGAGATGAATTCACAGAACACAGAGCAGTTTCTCAGAAAGCTTCTTTCCAGTTTTGAACGGAAGATATTTCCTTTTTCACCATAGGCCTCTATGGGCTTCCAAATATCACTTTGCCAATTCCACAAGAACAGCCTTAGCGAAAGGCTTCTTGAGGGGAAAGATGTAACTCTGTGAGATGAATTAACAGAACACAGAGCAGTTTCTCTGAAAGCTTCTTTCCAGTTTTGAACGGAAGATATTTAGTTTTTCACCATAGCCGTCTAGGGGTTCCAAATATCCCTTTGCCAATTCCACAAGAACAGCCTTAGCGAAAGGCTTCTTGAAGGGAAAGATGTAACTCTGTGAGATGAATTCACAGAACACAGAGCAGTTTCTCAGAAAGCTTCTTTCCAGTTTTGAACGGAAGATATTTCCTTTTTCACCATAGCCCTCTATGGGCTTCCAAATATCCCTTTGCCAATTCCACAAGAACAGCCTTAGCGAAAGGCTTCTTGAAGGGAAAGATGTAACTCTGTGAGATGAATTCACAGAACACAGAGCAGTTTCTCAGAAAGCTTCTTTCCAGTTTTGAACGGAAGATATTTCCTTTTTCACCATAGGCCTCTATGGGCTTCCAAATATCCCTTTGCCAATTCCGCAAGAACAAACTTAGCGAAAGGCTTCTTGAAGGGAAAGATGTAACTCTGTGAGATGAATTAACAGAACACAGAGCAGTTTCTCAGAAAGCTTCTTTCCAGTTTTGAACGGAAGATATTTCCTTTTTCACCATAGCCCTCTATGGGCTTCCAAATATCCCTTTGCCAATTCCACAAGAACAGCCTTAGCGAAAGGCTCCTTGAAGGGAAAGATGTAACTCTGTGAGATGAATTAGCAGAACACAGAGCAGTTTCTCAGAAAGATTCTTTCCAATTTTGAAAGGAAGATATTTCCTTTTTCACCATAGCCCTCTATGGGCTTCCAAATATCCCTTTGCCAATTCCACAAGAACAGCCTTAGCGAAAGGCTTCTTGAAGGGAAAGATGTAACTCTGTGAGATGAATTCACAGAACGCAGAGCAGTTTCTCAGAAAGCTTCTTTCCAGTTTTGAACGGAAGATATTTCCTTTTTCACCATAGCCCTCTATGGGCTTCCAAATATCCCTTTGCCAATTCCACAAGAACAGCCTTAGCGAAAGGCTTCTTGAAGGGAAAGATGTAACTCTGTGAGATGAATTCACAGAACACAGAGCAGTTTCTCAGAAAGCTTCTTTCCAGTTTTGAACGGAAGATATTTCCTTTTTCACCATAGCCCTCTATGGGCTTCCAAATATCCCTTTGCAAATTCCACAAGAACAGCCTTAGCGAACGGCTTCTTGAAGGGAAAGATGTAACTCTGTGAGATGAATTTACAGAACACAGAGCAGTTTCTCAGAAAGCTTCTTTCCAGTTTTGAACGGAAGATATTTCCTTTTTCACCATAGCCCTCTATGGGCTTCCAAATATCCCTTTGCCAATTCCGCAAGAACAGCCTTAGCGAAAGGGTTCTTGAAGGGAAAGATGTAACTCTGTGAGATGAATTCACAGAACACAGAGCAGTTTCTCAGAAAGCTTCCTTCCAGTATTGAACGGAAGATATTTACTTTTTCACCATAGCCGTCTATGGGCTTCCAAATATCCCTTTGCCAATTCCACAAGAACAGCCTTAGCGAAAGGCTTCTTGAAGTGAAAGATGTAACTCTGTGAGATGAATTAACAGAACACAGAGAAGTTTCTCAGAAAGCTTCTTTCCAGTTTTGAACGGAAGATATTTCCTTTTTCACCATAGCCCTCTATGGGCTTCCAAATATCCCTTTGCCAATTCCACAAGAACAGCCTTAGCGAAAGGCTTCTTGAAGGGAAAGATGTAACTCTGTGAGATGAATTCACAGAACACAGAGCAGTTTCTCAGAAAGCTTCTTTCCAGTTTTGAACGGAAGATATTTCCTTTTTCACCATAGGCCTCTATGGGATTCCAAATATCCCTTTGCCAATTCCACAAGAACAGCCTTAGCGAAAGGCTTCTTGAGGGGAAAGATGTAACTCTGTGAGATGAATTAACAGAACACAGAGCAGTTTCTCAGAAAGCTTCTTTCCAGTTTTGAACGGAAGATATTTCCTTTTTCACCATAGCCCTCTATGGGCTTCCAAATATCCCTTTGCCAATTCCACAAGAACAGCCTTAGCGAAAGGCTTCTTGAAGGGAAAGATGTAACTCTGTGAGATGAATTCACAGAACACAGAGCAGTTTCTCAGAAAGCTTCTTTCCAGTTTTGAACGGAAGATATTTCCTTTTTCACCATAGGCCTCTATGGGCTTCAAAATATCACTTTGCCAATTCCACAAGAACAGCCTTAGCGAAAGGCTTCTTGACGGGAAAGATGTAACTCTGTGAGATGAATTAACAGAACACAGAGCAGTTTCTCAGAAAGCTTCTTTCCAGTTTTGAACGGAAGATATTTCCTTTTTCACCATAGCCCTCTATGGGCTTCCAAATATCCCTTTGCCAATTCCACAAGAACAGCCTTAGCGAAAGGCTTCTTGAAGGGAAAGATGTAACTCTGTGAGATGAATTCACAGAACACAGAGCAGTTTCTCAGAAAGCTTCTTTCCAGTTTTGAACGGAAGATATTTCCTTTTTCACCATAGCCCTCTATGGGCTTCCAAATATCCCTTTGACAATTCCACAAAAACAGCCTTAGCGAAAGGCTTCTTGAAGAGAAAGATGTAACTCTGTGAGATGAATTCACAGAACACAGAGCAGTTCCTCAGAAAGCTTCTTTCCAGTTTTGAACGGAAGATATTTCCTTTTTCACCATAGCCCTCTATGGGCTTCCAAATATCCCTTTGCCAATTCCACAAGAACAGCCTTAGCGAAAGGCTTCTTGAAGGGAAAGATGTAACTCTGTGAGATGAATTAGCAGAACACAGAGCAGTTTCTCAGAAAGATTCTTTCCAATTTTGAAAGGAAGATATTTCCTTTTTCACCATAGCCCTCTATGGGCTTCCAAATATCCCTTTGCCAATTCCACAAGAACAGCCTTAGCGAAAGGCTTCTTGAAGGGAAAGATGTAACTCTGTGAGATGAATTCACAGAACACAGAGCAGTTTCTCAGAAAGCTTCTTTCCAGTTTTGAACGGAAGATATTTCCTTTTTCACCATAGCCCTCTATGGGCTTCCAAATATCCCTTTGCCAATTCCACAAGAACAGACTTAGCGAAAGGCTTCTTGAAGGGAAAGATGTAACTCTGTGAGATGAATTCACAGAACACAGAGCAGTTTCTCAGAAATCTTCTTTCCAGTTTTGAACGGAAGATATTTACTTTTTCACCATAGCCCTCTATGGGCTTCCAAATATCCCTTTGCAAATTCCACAAGAACAGCCTTAGCGAACGGCTTCTTGAAGGGAAAGATGTAACTCTGTGAGATGAATTTACAGAACACAGAGCAGATTCTCAGAAAGCTTCTTTCCAGTTTTGAACGGAAGATATTTCCTTTTTCACCATAGCCCTCTATGGGCTTCCAAATATCCCTTTGCTAATTCCGCAAGAACAGCCTTAGCGAAAGGGTTCTTGAAGGGAAAGATGTAACCCTGTGAGATGAATTCACAGAACACAGAGCAGTTTCTCAGAAAGCTTCCTTCCAGTATTGAACGGAAGATATTTACTTTTTCACCATAGCCGTCTGTGGGCTTCCAAATATCCCTTTGCCAATTCCACAAGAACAGCCTTAGCGAAAGGCTTCTTGAAGTGAAAGATGTAACTCTGTGAGATGAATTAACAGAACACAGAGAAGTTTCTCAGAAAGCTTCTTTCCAGTTTTGAACGGAAGATATTTCCTTTTTCACCATAGCCCTCTATGGGCTTCCAAATATCCCTTTGCCAATTCCACAAGAACAGCCTTAGCGAAAGGCTTCTTGAAGGGAAAGATGTAACTCTGTGAGATGAATTAGCAGAACACAGAGCAGTTTCTCAGAAAGATTCTTTCCAATTTTGAAAGGAAGATATTTCCTTTTTCACCATAGCCCTCTATGGGCTTCCAAATATCCCTTTGCCAATTCCACAAGAACAGCCTTAGCGAAAGGCTTCTTGAAGGGAAAGATGTAACTCTGTGAGATGAATTCACAGAACACAGAGCAGTTTCTCAGAAAGCTTCTTTCCAGTTTTGAACGGAAGATATTTCCTTTTTCACCATAGCCCTCTATGGGCTTCCAAATATCCCTTTGCCAATTCCGCAAGAACAGCCTTAGCGAAAGGGTTCTTGAAGGGAAAGATGTAACTCTGTGAGATGAATTCACAGAACACAGAGCAGTTTCTCAGAAAGCTTTCTTCCAGTATTGAACGGAAGACATTTACTTTTTCACCATAGCCGTCTATGGGCTTCCAAATATCCCTTTGCCAATTCCGCAAGAACAGCCTTAGCGAAAGGCTTCTTGAAGTGAAAGATGTAACTCTGTGAGATGAATTAACAGAACACAGAGAAGTTTCTCAGAAAGCTTCTTTCCAGTTTTGAACGGAAGATATTTCCTTTTTCACCATAGCCCTCTATGGGCTTCCAAATATCCCTTTGCCAATTCCACAAGAACAGACTTAGCGAAAGGCTTCTTGGAGGGAACGATGTAACTCTGTGAGATGAATTAACAGAACACAGAGCAGTTTCTCAGAAAGCTTCTTTCCAGTTTTGAACGGAAGATATTTCCTTTTTCACCATAGCCCTCTATGGGCTTCCAAATATCCCTTTGCCAATTCCACAAGAACAGCCTTAGCGAAAGGCTTCTTGAAGGGAAAGATGTAACTCTGTGAGATGAATTCACAGAACACAGAGCAGTTTCTCAGAAAGCTTCTTTCCAGTTTTGAACGGAAGATATTTCCTTTTTCACCATAGGCCTCTATGGGCTTCCAAATATCCCTTTGCCAATTCCACAAGAACAGCCTTAGCGAAAGGCTTCTTGAGGGGAAAGATGTAACTCTGTGAGATGAATTAACAGAACACAGAGCAGTTTCTCTGAAAGCTTCTTTCCAGTTTTGTACGGAAGATATTTAGTTTTTCACCATAGCCGTCTAGGGGTTCCAAATATCCCTTTGCCAATTCCACAAGAACAGCCTTAGCGAAAGGCTTCTTGAAGGGAAAGATGTAACTCTGTGAGATGAATTAACAGAACACAGAGCAGTTTCTCAGAAAGCTTCTTTCCAGTTTTGAACGGAAGATATTTCCTTTTTCACCATAGCCCTCTATGGGCTTCCAAATATCCCTTTGCCAATTCCACAAGAACAGCCTTAGCGAAAGGCTTCTTGAAGGGAAAGATGTAACTCTGTGAGATGAATTCACAGAACACAGAGCAGTTTCTCAGAAAGCTTCTTTCCAGTTTTGAACGGAAGATATTTCCTTTTTCACCATAGGCCTCTATGGGATTCCAAATATCCCTTTGCCAATTCCACAAGAACAGCCTTAGCGAAAGGCTTCTTGAGGGGAAAGATGTAACTCTGTGAGATGAATTAACAGAACACAGAGCAGTTTCTCAGAAAGCTTCTTTCCAGTTTTGAACGGAAGATATTTCCTTTTTCACCATAGCCCTCTATGGGCTTCCAAATATCCCTTTGCCAATTCCACAAGAACAGCCTTAGCGAAAGGCTTCTTGAAGGGAAAGATGTAACTCTGTGAGATGAATTCACAGAACACAGAGCAGTTTCTCAGAAAGCTTCTTTCCAGTTTTGAACGGAAGATATTTCCTTTTTCACCATAGGCCTCTATGGGCTTCAAAATATCACTTTGCCAATTCCACAAGAACAGCCTTAGCGAAAGGCTTCTTGACGGGAAAGATGTAACTCTGTGAGATGAATTAACAGAACACAGAGCAGTTTCTCAGAAAGCTTCTTTCCAGTTTTGAACGGAAGATATTTCCTTTTTCACCATAGCCCTCTATGGGCTTCCAAATATCCCTTTGCCAATTCCACAAGAACAGCCTTAGCGAAAGGCTTCTTGAAGGGAAAGATGTAACTCTGTGAGATGAATTCACAGAACACAGAGCAGTTTCTCAGAAAGCTTCTTTCCAGTTTTGAACGGAAGATATTTCCTTTTTCACCATAGCCCTCTATGGGCTTCCAAATATCCCTTTGACAATTCCACAAAAACAGCCTTAGCGAAAGGCTTCTTGAAGAGAAAGATGTAACTCTGTGAGATGAATTCACAGAACACAGAGCAGTTCCTCAGAAAGCTTCTTTCCAGTTTTGAACGGAAGATATTTCCTTTTTCACCATAGCCCTCTATGGGTTTCCAAATATCCCTTTGCCAATTCCACAAGAACAGCCTTAGCGAAAGGCTTCTTGAAGGGAAAGATGTAACTCTGTGAGATGAATTAGCAGAACACAGAGCAGTTTCTCAGAAAGATTCTTTCCAATTTTGAAAGGAAGATATTTCCTTTTTCACCATAGCCCTCTATGGGCTTCCAAATATCCCTTTGCCAATTCCACAAGAACAGCCTTAGCGAAAGGCTTCTTGAAGGGAAAGATGTAACTCTGTGAGATGAATTCACAGAACACAGAGCAGTTTCTCAGAAAGCTTCTTTCCAGTTTTGAACGGAAGATATTTCCTTTTTCACCATAGCCCTCTATGGGCTTCCAAATATCCCTTTGCCAATTCCACAAGAACAGACTTAGCGAAAGGCTTCTTGAAGGGAAAGATGTAACTCTGTGAGATGAATTCACAGAACACAGAGCAGTTTCTCAGAAATCTTCTTTCCAGTTTTGAACGGAAGATATTTACTTTTTCACCATAGCCCTCTATGGGCTTCCAAATATCCCTTTGCAAATTCCACAAGAACAGCCTTAGCGAACGGCTTCTTGAAGGGAAAGATGTAACTCTGTGAGATGAATTTACAGAACACAGAGCAGATTCTCAGAAAGCTTCTTTCCAGTTTTGAACGGAAGATATTTCCTTTTTCACCATAGCCCTCTATGGGCTTCCAAATATCCCTTTGCTAATTCCGCAAGAACAGCCTTAGCGAAAGGGTTCTTGAAGGGAAAGATGTAACCCTGTGAGATGAATTCACAGAACACAGAGCAGTTTCTCAGAAAGCTTCCTTCCAGTATTGAACGGAAGATATTTACTTTTTCACCATAGCCGTCTGTGGGCTTCCAAATATCCCTTTGCCAATTCCACAAGAACAGCCTTAGCGAAAGGCTTCTTGAAGTGAAAGATGTAACTCTGTGAGATGAATTAACAGAACACAGAGAAGTTTCTCAGAAAGCTTCTTTCCAGTTTTGAACGGAAGATATTTCCTTTTTCACCATAGCCCTCTATGGGCTTCCAAATATCCCTTTGCCAATTCCACAAGAACAGCCTTAGCGAAAGGCTTCTTGAAGGGAAAGATGTAACTCTGTGAGATGAATTAGCAGAACACAGAGCAGTTTCTCAGAAAGATTCTTTCCAATTTTGAAAGGAAGATATTTCCTTTTTCACCATAGCCCTCTATGGGCTTCCAAATATCCCTTTGCCAATTCCACAAGAACAGCCTTAGCGAAAGGCTTCTTGAAGGGAAAGATGTAACTCTGTGAGATGAATTCACAGAACACAGAGCAGTTTCTCAGAAAGCTTCTTTCCAGTTTTGAACGGAAGATATTTACTTTTTCACCATAGCCCTCTATGGGCTTCCAAATATCCCTTTGCCAATTCCGCAAGAACAGCCTTAGCGAAAGGGTTCTTGAAGGGAAAGATGTAACTCTGTGAGATGAATTCACAGAACACAGAGCAGTTTCTCAGAAAGCTTTCTTCCAGTATTGAACGGAAGACATTTACTTTTTCACCATAGCCGTCTATGGGCTTCCAAATATCCCTTTGCCAATTCCGCAAGAACAGCCTTAGCGAAAGGCTTCTTGAAGTGAAAGATGTAACTCTGTGAGATGAATTAACAGAACACAGAGAAGTTTCTCAGAAAGCTTCTTTCCAGTTTTGAACGGAAGATATTTCCTTTTTCACCATAGCCCTCTATGGGCTTCCAAATATCCCTTTGCCAATTCCACAAGAACAGACTTAGCGAAAGGCTTCTTGGAGGGAACGATGTAACTCTGTGAGATGAATTAACAGAACACAGAGCAGTTTCTCAGAAAGCTTCTTTCCAGTTTTGAACGGAAGATATTTCCTTTTTCACCATAGCCCTCTATGGGCTTCCAAATATCCCTTTGCCAATTCCACAAGAACAGCCTTAGCGAAAGGCTTCTTGAAGGGAAAGATGTAACTCTGTGAGATGAATTCACAGAACACAGAGCAGTTTCTCAGAAAGCTTCTTTCCAGTTTTGAACGGAAGATATTTCCTTTTTCACCATAGGCCTCTATGGGCTTCCAAATATCCCTTTGCCAATTCCACAAGAACAGCCTTAGCGAAAGGCTTCTTGAGGGGAAAGATGTAACTCTGTGAGATGAATTAACAGAACACAGAGCAGTTTCTCTGAAAGCTTCTTTCCAGTTTTGTACGGAAGATATTTAGTTTTTCACCATAGCCGTCTAGGGGTTCCAAATATCCCTTTGCCAATTCCACAAGAACAGCCTTAGCGAAAGGCTTCTTGAAGGGAAAGATGTAACTCTGTGAGATGAATTCACAGAACACAGAGCAGTTTCTCAGAAAGCTTCTTTCCAGTTTTGAACGGAAGATATTTCCTTTTTCACCATAGCCCTCTATGGGCTTCCAAATATCCCTTTGCCAATTCCACAAGAACAGCCTTAGCGAAAGGCTTCTTGAAGGGAAAGATGTAACTCTGTGAGATGAATTCACAGAACACAGAGCAGTTTCTCAGAAAGCTTCTTTCCAGTTTTGAACGGAAGATATTTCCTTTTTCACCATAGGCCTCTATGGGCTTCCAAATATCCCTTTGCCAATTCCACAAGAACAGCCTTAGCGAAAGGCTTCTTGAAGGGAAAGATGTAACTCTGTGAGATGAATTAACAGAACACAGAGCAGTTTCTCAGAAAGCTTCTTTCCAGTTTTGAACGGAAGATATTTCCTTTTTCACCATAGCCCTCTATGGGCTTCCAAATATCCCTTTGCCAATTCCACAAGAACAGCCTTAGCGAAAGGCTTCTTGAAGGGAAAGATGTAACTCTGTGAGATGAATTAGCAGAACACAGAGCAGTTTCTCAGAAAGATTCTTTCCAATTTTGAAAGGAAGATATTTCCTTTTTCACCATAGCCCTCTATGGGCTTCCAAATATCCCTTTGCCAATTCCACAAGAACAGCCTTAGCGAAAGGCTTCTTGAAGGGAAAGATGTAACTCTGTGAGATGAATTCACAGAACACAGAGCAGTTTCTCAGAAAGCTTCTTTCCAGTTTTGAACGGAAGATATTTCCTTTTTCACCATAGCCCTCTATGGGCTTCCAAATATCCCTTTGCCAATTCCGCAAGAACAGCCTTAGCGAAAGGGTTCTTGAAGGGAAAGATGTAACTCTGTGAGATGAATTCACAGAACACAGAGCAGTTTCTCAGAAAGCTTTCTTCCAGTATTGAACGGAAGACATTTACTTTTTCACCATAGCCGTCTATGGGCTTCCAAATATCCCTTTGCCAATTCCGCAAGAACAGCCTTAGCGAAAGGCTTCTTGAAGTGAAAGATGTAACTCTGTGAGATGAATTAACAGAACACAGAGAAGTTTCTCAGAAAGCTTCTTTCCAGTTTTGAACGGAAGATATTTCCTTTTTCACCATAGCCCTCTATGGGCTTCCAAATATCCCTTTGCCAATTCCACAAGAACAGACTTAGCGAAAGGCTTCTTGAGGGGAAAGATGTAACTCTGTGAGATGAATTAACAGAACACAGAGCAGTTTCTCAGAAAGCTTCTTTCCAGTTTTGAACGGAAGATATTTCCTTTTTCACCATAGCCCTCTATGGGCTTCCAAATATCCCTTTGCCAATTCCACAAGAACAGCCTTAGCGAAAGGCTTCTTGAAGGGAAAGATGTAACTCTGTGAGATGAATTCACAGAACACAGAGCAGTTTCTCAGAAAGCTTCTTTCCAGTTTTGAACGGAAGATATTTCCTTTTTCACCATAGGCCTCTATGGGCTTCCAAATATCACTTTGCCAATTCCACAAGAACAGCCTTAGCGAAAGGCTTCTTGAGGGGAAAGATGTAACTCTGTGAGATGAATTAACAGAACACAGAGCAGTTTCTCTGAAAGCTTCTTTCCAGTTTTGAACGGAAGATATTTAGTTTTTCACCATAGCCGTCTAGGGGTTCCAAATATCCCTTTGCCAATTCCACAAGAACAGCCTTAGCGAAAGGCTTCTTGAAGGGAAAGATGTAACTCTGTGAGATGAATTCACAGAACACAGAGCAGTTTCTCAGAAAGCTTCTTTCCAGTTTTGAACGGAAGATATTTCCTTTTTCACCATAGCCCTCTATGGGCTTCCAAATATCCCTTTGCCAATTCCACAAGAACAGCCTTAGCGAAAGGCTTCTTGAAGGGAAAGATGTAACTCTGTGAGATGAATTCACAGAACACAGAGCAGTTTCTCAGAAAGCTTCTTTCCAGTTTTGAACGGAAGATATTTCCTTTTTCACCATAGGCCTCTATGGGCTTCCAAATATCCCTTTGCCAATTCCGCAAGAACAAACTTAGCGAAAGGCTTCTTGAAGGGAAAGATGTAACTCTGTGAGATGAATTAACAGAACACAGAGCAGTTTCTCAGAAAGCTTCTTTCCAGTTTTGAACGGAAGATATTTCCTTTTTCACCATAGCCCTCTATGGGCTTCCAAATATCCCTTTGCCAATTCCACAAGAACAGCCTTAGCGAAAGGCTTCTTGAAGGGAAAGATGTAACTCTGTGAGATGAATTAGCAGAACACAGAGCAGTTTCTCAGAAAGATTCTTTCCAATTTTGAAAGGAAGATATTTCCTTTTTCACCATAGCCCTCTATGGGCTTCCAAATATCCCTTTGCCAATTCCACAAGAACAGCCTTAGCGAAAGGCTTCTTGAAGGGAAAGATGTAACTCTGTGAGATGAATTCACAGAACGCAGAGCAGTTTCTCAGAAAGCTTCTTTCCAGTTTTGAACGGAAGATATTTCCTTTTTCACCATAGCCCTCTATGGGCTTCCAAATATCCCTTTGCCAATTCCACAAGAACAGCCTTAGCGAAAGGCTTCTTGAAGGGAAAGATGTAACTCTGTGAGATGAATTCACAGAACACAGAGCAGTTTCTCAGAAAGCTTCTTTCCAGTTTTGAACGGAAGATATTTCCTTTTTCACCATAGCCCTCTATGGGCTTCCAAATATCCCTTTGCAAATTCCACAAGAACAGCCTTAGCGAACGGCTTCTTGAAGGGAAAGATGTAACTCTGTGAGATGAATTTACAGAACACAGAGCAGTTTCTCAGAAAGCTTCTTTCCAGTTTTGAACGGAAGATATTTCCTTTTTCACCATAGCCCTCTATGGGCTTCCAAATATCCCTTTGCCAATTCCGCAAGAACAGCCTTAGCGAAAGGGTTCTTGAAGGGAAAGATGTAACTCTGTGAGATGAATTCACAGAACACAGAGCAGTTTCTCAGAAAGCTTCCTTCCAGTATTGAACGGAAGATATTTACTTTTTCACCATAGCCGTCTATGGGCTTCCAAATATCCCTTTGCCAATTCCACAAGAACAGCCTTAGCGAAAGGCTTCTTGAAGTGAAAGATGTAACTCTGTGAGATGAATTAACAGAACACAGAGAAGTTTCTCAGAAAGCTTCTTTCCAGTTTTGAACGGAAGATATTTCCTTTTTCACCATAGCCCTCTATGGGCTTCCAAATATCCCTTTGCCAATTCCACAAGAACAGCCTTAGCGAAAGGCTTCTTGAAGGGAAAGATGTAACTCTGTGAGATGAATTCACAGAACACAGAGCAGTTTCTCAGAAAGCTTCTTTCCAGTTTTGAACGGAAGATATTTCCTTTTTCACCATAGGCCTCTATGGGATTCCAAATATCCCTTTGCCAATTCCACAAGAACAGCCTTAGCGAAAGGCTTCTTGAGGGGAAAGATGTAACTCTGTGAGATGAATTAACAGAACACAGAGCAGTTTCTCAGAAAGCTTCTTTCCAGTTTTGAACGGAAGATATTTCCTTTTTCACCATAGCCCTCTATGGGCTTCCAAATATCCCTTTGCCAATTCCACAAGAACAGCCTTAGCGAAAGGCTTCTTGAAGGGAAAGATGTAACTCTGTGAGATGAATTCACAGAACACAGAGCAGTTTCTCAGAAAGCTTCTTTCCAGTTTTGAACGGAAGATATTTCCTTTTTCACCATAGGCCTCTATGGGCTTCAAAATATCACTTTGCCAATTCCACAAGAACAGCCTTAGCGAAAGGCTTCTTGACGGGAAAGATGTAACTCTGTGAGATGAATTAACAGAACACAGAGCAGTTTCTCAGAAAGCTTCTTTCCAGTTTTGAACGGAAGATATTTCCTTTTTCACCATAGCCCTCTATGGGCTTCCAAATATCCCTTTGCCAATTCCACAAGAACAGCCTTAGCGAAAGGCTTCTTGAAGGGAAAGATGTAACTCTGTGAGATGAATTCACAGAACACAGAGCAGTTTCTCAGAAAGCTTCTTTCCAGTTTTGAACGGAAGATATTTCCTTTTTCACCATAGCCCTCTATGGGCTTCCAAATATCCCTTTGACAATTCCACAAAAACAGCCTTAGCGAAAGGCTTCTTGAAGAGAAAGATGTAACTCTGTGAGATGAATTCACAGAACACAGAGCAGTTCCTCAGAAAGCTTCTTTCCAGTTTTGAACGGAAGATATTTCCTTTTTCACCATAGCCCTCTATGGGTTTCCAAATATCCCTTTGCCAATTCCACAAGAACAGCCTTAGCGAAAGGCTTCTTGAAGGGAAAGATGTAACTCTGTGAGATGAATTAGCAGAACACAGAGCAGTTTCTCAGAAAGATTCTTTCCAATTTTGAAAGGAAGATATTTCCTTTTTCACCATAGCCCTCTATGGGCTTCCAAATATCCCTTTGCCAATTCCACAAGAACAGCCTTAGCGAAAGGCTTCTTGAAGGGAAAGATGTAACTCTGTGAGATGAATTCACAGAACACAGAGCAGTTTCTCAGAAAGCTTCTTTCCAGTTTTGAACGGAAGATATTTCCTTTTTCACCATAGCCCTCTATGGGCTTCCAAATATCCCTTTGCCAATTCCACAAGAACAGACTTAGCGAAAGGCTTCTTGAAGGGAAAGATGTAACTCTGTGAGATGAATTCACAGAACACAGAGCAGTTTCTCAGAAATCTTCTTTCCAGTTTTGAACGGAAGATATTTACTTTTTCACCATAGCCCTCTATGGGCTTCCAAATATCCCTTTGCAAATTCCACAAGAACAGCCTTAGCGAACGGCTTCTTGAAGGGAAAGATGTAACTCTGTGAGATGAATTTACAGAACACAGAGCAGATTCTCAGAAAGCTTCTTTCCAGTTTTGAACGGAAGATATTTCCTTTTTCACCATAGCCCTCTATGGGCTTCCAAATATCCCTTTGCTAATTCCGCAAGAACAGCCTTAGCGAAAGGGTTCTTGAAGGGAAAGATGTAACCCTGTGAGATGAATTCACAGAACACAGAGCAGTTTCTCAGAAAGCTTCCTTCCAGTATTGAACGGAAGATATTTACTTTTTCACCATAGCCGTCTGTGGGCTTCCAAATATCCCTTTGCCAATTCCACAAGAACAGCCTTAGCGAAAGGCTTCTTGAAGTGAAAGATGTAACTCTGTGAGATGAATTAACAGAACACAGAGAAGTTTCTCAGAAAGCTTCTTTCCAGTTTTGAACGGAAGATATTTCCTTTTTCACCATAGCCCTCTATGGGCTTCCAAATATCCCTTTGCCAATTCCACAAGAACAGCCTTAGCGAAAGGCTTCTTGAAGGGAAAGATGTAACTCTGTGAGATGAATTAGCAGAACACAGAGCAGTTTCTCAGAAAGATTCTTTCCAATTTTGAAAGGAAGATATTTCCTTTTTCACCATAGCCCTCTATGGGCTTCCAAATATCCCTTTGCCAATTCCACAAGAACAGCCTTAGCGAAAGGCTTCTTGAAGGGAAAGATGTAACTCTGTGAGATGAATTCACAGAACACAGAGCAGTTTCTCAGAAAGCTTCTTTCCAGTTTTGAACGGAAGATATTTCCTTTTTCACCATAGCCCTCTATGGGCTTCCAAATATCCCTTTGCCAATTCCGCAAGAACAGCCTTAGCGAAAGGGTTCTTGAAGGGAAAGATGTAACTCTGTGAGATGAATTCACAGAACACAGAGCAGTTTCTCAGAAAGCTTTCTTCCAGTATTGAACGGAAGACATTTACTTTTTCACCATAGCCGTCTATGGGCTTCCAAATATCCCTTTGCCAATTCCGCAAGAACAGCCTTAGCGAAAGGCTTCTTGAAGTGAAAGATGTAACTCTGTGAGATGAATTAACAGAACACAGAGAAGTTTCTCAGAAAGCTTCTTTCCAGTTTTGAACGGAAGATATTTCCTTTTTCACCATAGCCCTCTATGGGCTTCCAAATATCCCTTTGCCAATTCCACAAGAACAGACTTAGCGAAAGGCTTCTTGGAGGGAACGATGTAACTCTGTGAGATGAATTAACAGAACACAGAGCAGTTTCTCAGAAAGCTTCTTTCCAGTTTTGAACGGAAGATATTTCCTTTTTCACCATAGCCCTCTATGGGCTTCCAAATATCCCTTTGCCAATTCCACAAGAACAGCCTTAGCGAAAGGCTTCTTGAAGGGAAAGATGTAACTCTGTGAGATGAATTCACAGAACACAGAGCAGTTTCTCAGAAAGCTTCTTTCCAGTTTTGAACGGAAGATATTTCCTTTTTCACCATAGGCCTCTATGGGCTTCCAAATATCCCTTTGCCAATTCCACAAGAACAGCCTTAGCGAAAGGCTTCTTGAGGGGAAAGATGTAACTCTGTGAGATGAATTAACAGAACACAGAGCAGTTTCTCTGAAAGCTTCTTTCCAGTTTTGTACGGAAGATATTTAGTTTTTCACCATAGCCGTCTAGGGGTTCCAAATATCCCTTTGCCAATTCCACAAGAACAGCCTTAGCGAAAGGCTTCTTGAAGGGAAAGATGTAACTCTGTGAGATGAATTCACAGAACACAGAGCAGTTTCTCAGAAAGCTTCTTTCCAGTTTTGAACGGAAGATATTTCCTTTTTCACCATAGCCCTCTATGGGCTTCCAAATATCCCTTTGCCAATTCCACAAGAACAGCCTTAGCGAAAGGCTTCTTGAAGGGAAAGATGTAACTCTGTGAGATGAATTCACAGAACACAGAGCAGTTTCTCAGAAAGCTTCTTTCCAGTTTTGAACGGAAGATATTTCCTTTTTCACCATAGGCCTCTATGGGCTTCCAAATATCCCTTTGCCAATTCCACAAGAACAGCCTTAGCGAAAGGCTTCTTGAAGGGAAAGATGTAACTCTGTGAGATGAATTAACAGAACACAGAGCAGTTTCTCAGAAAGCTTCTTTCCAGTTTTGAACGGAAGATATTTCCTTTTTCACCATAGCCCTCTATGGGCTTCCAAATATCCCTTTGCCAATTCCACAAGAACAGCCTTAGCGAAAGGCTTCTTGAAGGGAAAGATGTAACTCTGTGAGATGAATTCACAGAACACAGAGCAGTTTCTCAGAAAGCTTCTTTCCAGTTTTGAACGGAAGATATTTCCTTTTTCACCATAGGCCTCTATGGGCTTCAAAATATCCCTTTGCCAATTCCACAAGAACAGCCTTAGCGAAAGGCTTCTTGAAGGGAAAGATGTAACTCTGTGAGATGAATTAACAGAACACAGAGCAGTTTCTCAGAAAGCTTCTTTCCAGTTTTGAACGGAAGATATTTCCTTTTTCACCATAGCCCTCTATGGGCTTCCAAATATCCCTTTGCCAATTCCACAAGAACAGCCTTAGCGAAAGGCTTCTTGAAGGGAAAGATGTAACTCTGTGAGATGAATTCACAGAACACAGAGCAGTTTCTCAGAAAGCTTCTTTCCAGTTTTGAACGGAAGATATTTCCTTTTTCAACATAGCCCTCTATGGGCTTCCAAATATCCCTTTGACAATTCCACAAAAACAGCCTTAGCGAAAGGCTTCTTGAAGAGAAAGATGTAACTCTGTGAGATGAATTCACAGAACACAGAGCAGTTTCTCAGAAAGCTTCTTTCCAGTTTTGAACGGAAGATATTTCCTTTTTCACCATAGGCCTCTATGGGCTTCCAAATATCCCTTTGCCAATTCCGCAAGAACAAACTTAGCGAAAGGCTTCTTGAAGGGAAAGATGTAACTCTGTGAGATGAATTAACAGAACACAGAGCAGTTTCTCAGAAAGCTTCTTTCCAGTTTTGAACGGAAGATATTTCCTTTTTCACCATAGCCCTCTATGGGCTTCCAAATATCCCTTTGCCAATTCCACAAGAACAGCCTTAGCGAAAGGCTTCTTGAAGGGAAAGATGTAACTCTGTGAGATGAATTAGCAGAACACAGAGCAGTTTCTCAGAAAGATTCTTTCCAATTTTGAAAGGAAGATATTTCCTTTTTCACCATAGCCCTCTATGGGCTTCCAAATATCCCTTTGCCAATTCCACAAGAACAGCCTTAGCGAAAGGCTTCTTGAAGGGAAAGATGTAACTCTGTGAGATGAATTCACAGAACGCAGAGCAGTTTCTCAGAAAGCTTCTTTCCAGTTTTGAACGGAAGATATTTCCTTTTTCACCATAGCCCTCTATGGGCTTCCAAATATCCCTTTGCCAATTCCACAAGAACAGCCTTAGCGAAAGGCTTCTTGAAGGGAAAGATGTAACTCTGTGAGATGAATTCACAGAACACAGAGCAGTTTCTCAGAAAGCTTCTTTCCAGTTTTGAACGGAAGATATTTCCTTTTTCACCATAGCCCTCTATGGGCTTCCAAATATCCCTTTGCAAATTCCACAAGAACAGCCTTAGCGAACGGCTTCTTGAAGGGAAAGATGTAACTCTGTGAGATGAATTTACAGAACACAGAGCAGTTTCTCAGAAAGCTTCTTTCCAGTTTTGAACGGAAGATATTTCCTTTTTCACCATAGCCCTCTATGGGCTTCCAAATATCCCTTTGCCAATTCCGCAAGAACAGCCTTAGCGAAAGGGTTCTTGAAGGGAAAGATGTAACTCTGTGAGATGAATTCACAGAACACAGAGCAGTTTCTCAGAAAGCTTCCTTCCAGTATTGAACGGAAGATATTTACTTTTTCACCATAGCCGTCTATGGGCTTGGAAATATCCCTTTGCTAATTCCACAAGAACAGCCTTAGCGAAAGGCTTCTTGAAGTGAAAGATGTAACTCTGTGAGATGAATTAACAGAACACAGAGAAGTTTCTCAGAAAGCTTCTTTCCAGTTTTGAACGGAAGATATTTCCTTTTTCACCATAGCCCTCTATGGGCTTCCAAATATCCCTTTGCCAATTCCACAAGAACAGCCTTAGCGAAAGGCTTCTTGAAGGGAAAGATGTAACTCTGTGAGATGAATTCACAGAACACAGAGCAGTTTCTCAGAAAGCTTCTTTCCAGTTTTGAACGGAAGATATTTCCTTTTTCACCATAGCCCTCTATGGGCTTCCAAATATCCCTTTGACAATTCCACAAAAACAGCCTTAGCGAAAGGCTTCTTGAAGAGAAAGATGTAACTCTGTGAGATGAATTCACAGAACACAGAGCAGTTTCTCAGAAAGCTTCTTTCCAGTTTTGAACGGAAGATATTTCCTTTTTCACCATAGCCCTCTATGGGCTTCCAAATATCCCTTTGCCAATTCCACAAGAACAGCCTTAGCGAAAGGCTTCTTGAAGGGAAAGATGTAACTCTGTGAGATGAATTAGCAGAACACAGAGCAGTTTCTCAGAAAGATTCTTTCCAATTTTGAAAGGAAGATATTTCCTTTTTCACCATAGCCCTCTATGGGCTTCCAAATATCCCTTTGCCAATTCCACAAGAACAGCCTTAGCGAAAGGCTTCTTGAAGGGAAAGATGTAACTCTGTGAGATGAATTCACAGAACACAGAGCAGTTTCTCAGAAAGCTTCTTTCCAGTTTTGAACGGAAGATATTTCCTTTTTCACCATCGCCCTCTATGGGCTTCCAAATATCCCTTTGCCAATTCCACAAGAACAGACTTAGCGAAAGGCTTCTTGAAGGGAAAGATGTAACTCTGTGAGATGAATTAACAGAACACAGAGCAGTTTCTCAGAAAGCTTCTTTCCAGTTTTGAACGGAAGATATCTCCTTTTTCACCATAGCCCTCTATGGGCTTCCAAATATCCCTTTGCAAATTCCACAAGAACAGCCTTAGCGAACGGCTTCTTGAAGGGAAAGATGTAACTCTGTGAGATGAATTTACAGAACACAGAGCAGTTTCTCAGAAAGCTTCTTTCCAGTTTTGAACGGAAGATATTTCCTTTTTCAGCATAGCCCTCTATGGGCTTCCAAATATCCCTTTGACAATTCCACAAAAACAGCCTTAGCGAAAGGCTTCTTGAAGAGAAAGATGTAACTCTGTGAGATGAATTCACAGAACACAGAGCAGTTTCTCAGAAAGCTTCTTTCCAGTTTTGAACGGAAGATATTTCCTTTTTCACCATAGCCCTCTATGGGCTTCCAAATATCCCTTTGCCAATTCCACAAGAACAGCCTTAGCGAAAGGCTTCTTGAAGGGAAAGATGTAACTCTGTGAGATGAATTAGCAGAACACAGAGCAGTTTCTCAGAAAGATTCTTTCCAATTTTGAAAGGAAGATATTTCCTTTTTCACCATAGCCCTCTATGGGCTTCCAAATATCCCTTTGCCAATTCCACAAGAACAGCCTTAGCGAAAGGCTTCTTGAAGGGAAAGATGTAACTCTGTGAGATGAATTCACAGAACACAGAGCAGTTTCTCAGAAAGCTTCTTTCCAGTTTTGAACGGAAGATATTTCCTTTTTCACCATCGCCCTCTATGGGCTTCCAAATATCCCTTTGCCAATTCCACAAGAACAGACTTAGCGAAAGGCTTCTTGAAGGGAAAGATGTAACTCTGTGAGATGAATTCACAGAACACAGAGCAGTTTCTCAGAAAGCTTCTTTCCAGTTTTGAACGGAAGATATCTCCTTTTTCACCATAGCCCTCTATGGGCTTCCAAATATCCCTTTGCAAATTCCACAAGAACAGCCTTAGCGAACGGCTTCTTGAAGGGAAAGATGTAACTCTGTGAGATGAATTTACAGAACACAGAGCAGTTTCTCAGAAAGCTTCTTTCCAGTTTTGAACGGAAGATATTTCCTTTTTCAGCATAGCCCTCTATGGGCTTCCAAATATCCCTTTGCTAATTCCGCAAGAACAGCCTTAGCGAAAGGGTTCTTGAACGGAAAGATGTAACACTGTGAGATGAATTCACAGAACACAGAGTAGTTTCTCAGAAAGCTTCCTTCCAGTATTGAACGGAAGATATTTACTTTTTCACCATAGCCGTCTATGGGCTTCCAAATATCCCTTTGCCAATTCCACAAGAACAGCCTTAGCGAAAGGCTTCTTGAAGTGAAAGATGTAACTCTGTGAGATGAATTAACAGAACACAGAGAAGTTTCTCAGAAAGCTTCTTTCCAGTTTTGAACGGAAGATATTTCCTTTTTCACCATAGCCCTCTATGGGCTTCCAAATATCCCTTTGCCAATTCCACAAGAACAGCCTTAGCGAAAGGCTTCTTGAAGGGAAAGATGTAACTCTGTGAGATGAATTAGCAGAACACAGAGCAGTTTCTCAGAAAGATTCTTTCCAATTTTGAAAGGAAGATATTTCCTTTTTCACCATAGCCCTCTATGGGCTTCCAAATATCCCTTTGCCAATTCCACAAGAACAGCCTTAGCGAAAGGCTTCTTGAAGGGAAAGATGTAACTCTGTGAGATGAATTCACAGAACACAGAGCAGTTTCTCAGAAAGCTTCTTTCCAGTTTTGAACGGAAGATATTTCCTTTTTCACCATAGCCCTCTATGGGCTTCCAAATATCCCTTTGCCAATTCCACAAGAACAGCCTTAGCGAAAGGCTTCTTGAAGGGAAAGATGTAACTCTGTGAGATGAATTCACAGAACACAGAGCAGTTTCTCAGAAAGCTTCTTTCCAGTTTTGAACGGAAGATATTTCCTTTTTCACCATAGCCCTCTATGGGCTTCCAAATATCCCTTTGCCAATTCCACAAGAACAGCCTTAGCGAAAGGCTTCTTGAAGGGAAAGATGTAACTCTGTGAGATGAATTAGCAGAACACAGAGCAGTTTCTCAGAAAGATTCTTTCCAATTTTGAAAGGAAGATATTTCCTTTTTCACCATAGCCCTCTATGGGCTTCCAAATATCCCTTTGCCAATTCCACAAGAACAGCCTTAGCGAAAGGCTTCTTGAGGGGAAAGATGTAACTCTGTGAGATGAATTCACAGAACGCAGAGCAGTTTCTCAGAAAGCTTCTTTCCAGTTTTGAACGGAAGATATTTCCTTTTTCACCATAGCCCTCTATGGGCTTCCAAATATCCCTTTGCCAATTCCACAAGAACAGCCTTAGCGAAAGGCTTCTTGAAGGGAAAGATGTAACTCTGTGAGATGAATTCACAGAACACAGAGCAGTTTCTCAGAAAGCTTTCTTCCAGTATTGAACGAAAGACATTTACTTTTTCACCATAGCCGTCTATGGGCTTCCAAATATCCCTTTGCCAATTCCGCAAGAACAGCCTTAGCGAAAGGCTTCTTAAAGTGAAAGATGTAACTCTGTGAGATGAATTTACAGAACACAGAGCAGTTTCTCAGAAAGCTTCTTTCCAGTTTTGAACGGAAGATATTTCCTTTTTCACCATAGCCCTCTATGGGCTTCCAAATATCCCTTTGCCAATTCCGCAAGAACAGCCTTAGCGAAAGGGTTCTTGAAGGGAAAGATGTAACTCTGTGAGATGAATTCACAGAACACAGAGCAGTTTCTCAGAAAGCTTCCTTCCAGTATTGAACGGAAGATATTTACTTTTTCACCATAGCCGTCTATGGGCTTCCAAATATCCCTTTGCCAATTCCACAAGAACAGCCTTAGCGAAAGGCTTCTTGAAGTGAAAGATGTAACTCTGTGAGATGAATTAACAGAACACAGAGAAGTTTCTCAGAAAGCTTCTTTCCAGTTTTGAACGGAAGATATTTCCTTTTTCACCATAGCCCTCTATGGGCTTCCAAATATCCCTTTGCCAATTCCACAAGAACAGCCTTAGCGAAAGGCTTCTTGAAGGGAAAGATGTAACTCTGTGAGATGAATTCACAGAACACAGAGCAGTTTCTCAGAAAGCTTCTTTCCAGTTTTGAACGGAAGATATTTCCTTTTTCACCATAGCCCTCTATGGGCTTCCAAATATCCCTTTGACAATTCCACAAAAACAGCCTTAGCGAAAGGCTTCTTGAAGAGAAAGATGTAACTCTGTGAGATGAATTCACAGAACACAGAGCAGTTTCTCAGAAAGCTTCTTTCCAGTTTTGAACGGAAGATATTTCCTTTTTCACCATAGCCCTCTATGGGCTTCCAAATATCCCTTTGCCAATTCCACAAGAACAGCCTTAGCGAAAGGCTTCTTGAAGGGAAAGATGTAACTCTGTGAGATGAATTAGCAGAACACAGAGCAGTTTCTCAGAAAGATTCTTTCCAATTTTGAAAGGAAGATATTTCCTTTTTCACCATAGCCCTCTATGGGCTTCCAAATATCCCTTTGCCAATTCCACAAGAACAGCCTTAGCGAAAGGCTTCTTGAAGGGAAAGATGTAACTCTGTGAGATGAATTAGCAGAACACAGAGCAGTTTCTCAGAAAGCTTCTTTCCAGTTTTGAACGGAAGATATTTCCTTTTTCACCATCGCCCTCTATGGGCTTCCAAATATCCCTTTGCCAATTCCACAAGAACAGACTTAGCGAAAGGCTTCTTGAAGGGAAAGATGTAACTCTGTGAGATGAATTCACAGAACACAGAGCAGTTTCTCAGAAAGCTTCTTTCCAGTTTTGAACGGAAGATATCTCCTCTTTCACCATAGCCCTCTATGGGCTTCCAAATATCCCTTTGCAAATTCCACAAGAACAGCCTTAGCGAACGGCTTCTTGAAGGGAAAGATGTAACTCTGTGAGATGAATTTACAGAACACAGAGCAGTTTCTCAGAAAGCTTCCTTCCAGTTTTGAACGGAAGATATTTCCTTTTTCAGCATAGCCCTCTATGGGCTTCCAAATATCCCTTTGCTAATTCCGCAAGAACAGCCTTAGCGAAAGGGTTCTTGAAGGGAAAGATGTAACTCTGTGAGATGAATTCACAGAACACAGAGCAGTTTCTCAGAAAGCTTCCTTCCAGTATTGAACGGAAGATATTTACTTTTTCACCATAGCCGTCTATGGGCTTCCAAATATCCCTTTGCCAATTCCACAAGAACAGCCTTAGCGAAAGGCTTCTTGAAGTGAAAGATGTAACTATGTGAGATGAATTAACAGAACACAGAGAAGTTTCTCAGAAAGCTTCTTTCCAGTTTTGAACGGAAGATATTTCCTTTTTCACCATAGCCCTCTATGGGCTTCCAAATATCCCTTTGCCAATTCCACAAGAACAGCCTTAGCGAAAGGCTTCTTGAAGGGAAAGATGTAACTCTGTGAGATGAATTAGCAGAACACAGAGCAGTTTCTCAGAAAGATTCTTTCCAATTTTGAAAGGAAGATATTTCCTTTTTCACCATAGCCCTCTATGGGCTTCCAAATATCCCTTTGCCAATTCCACAAGAACAGCCTTAGCGAAAGGCTTCTTGAAGGGAAAGATGTAACTCTGTGAGATGAATTCACAGAACACAGAGCAGTTTCTCAGAAAGCTTTCTTCCAGTATTGAACGAAAGACATTTACTTTTTCACCATAGCCGTCTATGGGCTTCCAAATATCCCTTTGCCAATTCCGCAAGAACAGCCTTAGCGAAAGGCTTCTTAAAGTGAAAGATGTAACTCTGTGAGATGAATTAACAGAACACAGAGAAGTTTCTCAGAAAGCTTCTTTCCAGTTTTGAACGGAAGATATTTCCTTTTTCACCATAGCCGTCTATGGGCTTCCAAATATCCCTTTGCCAATTCCACAAGAACAGACTTAGCGAAAGGCTTCTTGGAGGGAACGATGTAACTCTGTGAGATGAATTAACAGAACACAGAGCAGTTTCTCAGAAAGCTTCTTTCCAGTTTTGAACGGAAGATATTTCCTTTTTCAGCATAGCCCTCTATGGGCTTCCAAATATCCCTTTGCCAATTCCACAAGAACAGCCTTAGCGAAAGGCTTCTTGAAGGGAAAGATGTAACTCTGTGAGATGAATTCACAGAACACAGAGCAGTTTCTCAGAAAGCTTCTTTCCAGTTTTGAACGGAAGATATTTCCTTTTTCACCATAGCCCTCTATGGGCTTCCAAATATCCCTTTGCCAATTCCACAAGAACAGCCTTAGCGAAAGGCTTCTTGAGGGGAAAGATGTAACTCTGTGAGATGAATTAACAGAACACAGAGCAGTTTCTCTGAAAGCTTCTTTCCAGTTTTGAACGGAAGATATTTAGTTTTTCACCATAGCCGTCTAGGGGTTCCAAATATCCCTTTGCCAATTCCACAAGAACAGCCTTAGCGAAAGGCTTCTTGAAGGGAAAGATGTAACTCTGTGAGATGAATTCACAGAACACAGAGCAGTTTCTCAGAAAGCTTCTTTCCAGTTTTGAACGGAAGATATTTCCTTTTTCACCATAGCCCTCTATGGGCTTCCAAATATCCCTTTGCCAATTCCACAAGAACAGCCTTAGCGAAAGGCTTCTTGAAGGGAAAGATGTAACTCTGTGAGATGAATTCACAGAACACAGAGCAGTTTCTCAGAAAGCTTCTTTCCAGTTTTGAACGGAAGATATTTCCTTTTTCACCATAGGCCTCTATGGGCTTCCAAATATCCCTTTGCCAATTCCACAAGAACAGCCTTAGCGAAAGGCTTCTTGAAGGGAAAGATGTAACTCTGTGAGATGAATTAACAGAACACAGAGCAGTTTCTCAGAAAGCTTCTTTCCAGTTTTGAACGGAAGATATTTCGTTTTTCACCATAGCCCTCTATGGGCTTCCAAATATCACTTTGCCAATTCCACAAGAACAGCCTTAGCGAAAGGCTTCTTGAAGGGAAAGATGTAACTCTGTGAGATGAATTCACAGAACACAGAGCAGTTTCTCAGAAAGCTTCTTTCCAGTTTTGAACGGAAGATATTTCCTTTTTCACCATAGGCCTCTATGGGCTTCAAAATATCCCTTTGCCAATTCCACAAGAACAGCCTTAGCGAAAGGCTTCTTGAAGGGAAAGATGTAACTCTGTGAGATGAATTAACAGAACACAGAGCAGTTTCTCAGAAAGCTTCTTTCCAGTTTTGAACGGAAGATATTTCCTTTTTCACCATAGCCCTCTATGGGCTTCCAAATATCCCTTTGCCAATTCCACAAGAACAGCCTTAGCGAAAGGCTTCTTGAAGGGAAAGATGTAACTCTGTGAGATGAATTCACAGAACACAGAGCAGTTTCTCAGAAAGCTTCTTTCCAGTTTTGAACGGAAGATATTTCCTTTTTCACCATAGCCCTCTATGGGCTTCCAAATATCCCTTTGCCAATTCCACAAGAACAGACTTAGCGAAAGGCTTCTTGAAGGGAAAGATGTAACTCTGTGAGATGAATTCACAGAACACAGAGCAGTTTCTCAGAAAGCTTCTTTCCAGTTTTGAACGGAAGATATTTCCTTTTTCAACATAGCCCTCTATGGGCTTCCAAATATCCCTTTGCCAATTCCACAAGAACAGACTTAGCGAAAGGCTTCTTGAAGGGAAAGATGTAACTCTGTGAGATGAATTCACAGAACACAGAGCAGTTTCTCAGAAAGCTTCTTTCCAGTTTTGAACGGAAGATATTTCCTTTTTCACCATAGCCCTCTATGGGCTTCCAAATATCCCTTTGCAAATTCCACAAGAACAGCCTTAGCGAACGGCTTCTTAAAGGGAAAGATGTAACTCTGTGAGATGAATTTACAGAACACAGAGCAGTTTCTCAGAAAGCTTCTTTCCAGTTTTGAACGGAAGATATTTCCTTTTTCACCATAGCCCTCTATGGGCTTCCAAATATCCCTTTGCCAATTCCGCAAGAACAGCCTTAGCGAAAGGGTTCTTGAAGGGAAAGATGTAACTCTGTGAGATGAATTCACAGAACACAGAGCAGTTTCTCAGAAAGCTTTCTTCCAGTATTGAACGGAAGACATTTACTTTTTCACCATAGCCGTCTATGGGCTTCCAAATATCCCTTTGCCAATTCCGCAAGAACAGCCTTAGCGAAAGGCTTCTTAAAGTGAAAGATGTAACTCTGTGAGATGAATTAACAGAACACAGAGAAGTTTCTCAGAAAGCTTCTTTCCAGTTTTGAACGGAAGATATTTCCTTTTTCACCATAGCCGTCTATGGGCTTCCAAATATCCCTTTGCCAATTCCACAAGAACAGACTTAGCGAAAGGCTTCTTGGAGGGAACGATGTAACTCTGTGAGATGAATTAACAGAACACAGAGCAGTTTCTCAGAAAGCTTCTTTCCAGTTTTGAACGGAAGATATTTCCTTTTTCACCATAGCCCTCTATGGGCTTCCAAATATCCCTTTGCCAATTCCACAAGAACAGCCTTAGCGAAAGGCTTCTTGAAGGGAAAGATGTAACTCTGTGAGATGAATTCACAGAACACAGAGCAGTTTCTCAGAAAGCTTCTTTCCAGTTATGAACGGAAGATATTTCCTTTTTCACCATAGCCCTCTATGGGCTTCCAAATATCCCTTTGCCAATTCCACAAGAACAGCCTTAGCGAAAGGCTTCTTGAAGGGAAAGATGTAACTCTGTGAGATGAATTAACAGAACACAGAGCAGTTTCTCAGAAAGCTTCTTTCCAGTTTTGAACGGAAGATATTTCCTTTTTCACCATAGCCCTCTATGGGCTTCCAAATATCACTTTGCCAATTCCACAAGAACAGCCTTAGCGAAAGGCTTCTTGAAGGGAAAGATGTAACTCTGTGAGATGAATTCACAGAACACAGAGCAGTTTCTCAGAAAGCTTCTTTCCAGTTTTGAACGGAAGATATTTCCTTTTTCACCATAGGCCTCTATGGGCTTCAAAATATCCCTTTGCCAATTCCACAAGAACAGCCTTAGCGAAAGGCTTCTTGAAGGGAAAGATGTAACTCTGTGAGATGAATTAACAGAACACAGAGCAGTTTCTCAGAAAGCTTCTTTCCAGTTTTGAACGGAAGATATTTCCTTTTTCACCATAGCCCTCTATGGGCTTCCAAATATCCCTTTGCCAATTCCACAAGAACAGCCTTAGCGAAAGGCTTCTTGAAGGGAAAGATGTAACTCTGTGAGATGAATTCACAGAACACAGAGCAGTTTCTCAGAAAGCTTCTTTCCAGTTTTGAACGGAAGATATTTCCTTTTTCACCATAGCCCTCTATGGGCTTCCAAATATCCCTTTGACAATTCCACAAAAACAGCCTTAGCGAAAGGCTTCTTGAAGAGAAAGATGTAACTCTGTGAGATGAATTCACAGAACACAGAGCAGTTTCTCAGAAAGCTTCTTTCCAGTTTTGAACGGAAGATATTTCCTTTTTCACCATAGCCGTCTATGGGCTTCCAAATATCCCTTTGCCAATTCCACAAGAACAGCCTTAGCGAAAGGCTTCTTGAAGGGAAAGATGTAACTCTGTGAGATGAATTAGCAGAACACAGAGCAGTTTCTCAGAAAGATTCTTTCCAATTTTGAAAGGAAGATATTTCCTTTTTCACCATAGCCCTCTATGGGCTTCCAAATATCCCTTTGCCAATTCCACAAGAACAGCCTTAGCGAAAGGCTTCTTGAAGGGAAAGATGTAACTCTGTGAGATGAATTCACAGAACACAGAGCAGTTTCTCAGAAAGCTTCTTTCCAGTTTTGAACGGAAGATATTTCCTTTTTCACCATCGCCCTCTATGGGCTTCCAAATATCCCTTTGCCAATTCCACAAGAACAGACTTAGCGAAAGGCTTCTTGAAGGGAAAGATGTAACTCTGTGAGATGAATTCACAGAACACAGAGCAGTTTCTCAGAAAGCTTCTTTCCAGTTTTGAACGGAAGATATCTCCTTTTTCACCATAGCCCTCTATGGGCTTCCAAATATCCCTTTGCAAATTCCACAAGAACAGCCTTAGCGAACGGCTTCTTGAAGGGAAAGATGTAACTCTGTGAGATGAATTTACAGAACACAGAGCAGTTTCTCAGAAAGCTTCTTTCCAGTTTTGAACGGAAGATATTTCCTTTTTCAGCATAGCCCTCTATGGGCTTCCAAATATCCCTTTGCTAATTCCGCAAGAACAGCCTTAGCGAAAGGGTTCTTGAAGGGAAAGATGTAACTCTGTGAGATGAATTCACAGAACACAGAGCAGTTTCTCAGAAAGCTTCCTTCCAGTATTGAACGGAAGATATTTACTTTTTCACCATAGCCGTCTATGGGCTTCCAAATATCCCTTTGCAAATTCCACAAGAACAGCCTTAGCGAAAGGCTTCTTGAAGTGAAAGATGTAACTCTGTGAGATGAATTAACAGAACACAGAGAAGTTTCTCAGAAAGCTTCTTTCCAGTTTTGAACGGAAGATATTTCCTTTTTCACCATAGCCCTCTATGGGCTTCCAAATATCCCTTTGCCAATTCCACAAGAACAGCCTTAGCGAAAGGCTTCTTGAAGGGAAAGATGTAACTCTGTGAGATGAATTAGCAGAACACAGAGCAGTTTCTCAGAAAGATTCTTTCCAATTTTGAAAGGAAGATATTTCCTTTTTCACCATAGCCCTCTATGGGCTTCCAAATATCCCTTTGCCAATTCCACAAGAACAGCCTTAGCGAAAGGCTTCTTGAAGAGAAAGATGTAACTCTGTGAGATGAATTCACAGAACACAGAGCAGTTTCTCAGAAAGCTTCTTTCCAGTTTTGAACGGAAGATATTTCCTTTTTCACCATAGCCCTCTATGGGCTTCCAAATATCCCTTTGCCAATTCCACAAGAACAGCCTTAGCGAAAGGCTTCTTGAAGGGAAAGATGTAACTCTGTGAGATGAATTCACAGAACACAGAGCAGTTTCTCAGAAAGCTTCTTTCCAGTTTTGAACGGAAGATATTTCCTTTTTCACCATAGCCCTCTATGGGCTTCCAAATATCCCTTTGCCAATTCCACAAGAACAGCCTTAGCGAAAGGCTTCTTGAGGGGAAAGATGTAACTCTGTGAGATGAATTAACAGAACACAGAGCAGTTTCTCTGAAAGCTTCTTTCCAGTTTTGAACGGAAGATATTTAGTTTTTCACCATAGCCGTCTAGGGGTTCCAAATATCCCTTTGCCAATTCCACAAGAACAGCCTTAGCGAAAGGCTTCTTGAAGGGAAAGATGTAACTCTGTGAGATGAATTCACAGAACACAGAGCAGTTTCTCAGAAAGCTTCTTTCCAGTTTTGAACGGAAGATATTTCCTTTTTCACCATAGCCCTCTATGGGCTTCCAAATATCCCTTTGCCAATTCCACAAGAACAGCCTTAGCGAAAGGCTTCTTGAAGGGAAAGATGTAACTCTGTGAGATGAATTCACAGAACACAGAGCAGTTTCTCAGAAAGCTTTCTTCCAGTATTGAACGAAAGACATTTACTTTTTCACCATAGCCGTCTATGGGCTTCCAAATATCCCTTTGCCAATTCCGCAAGAACAGCCTTAGCGAAAGGCTTCTTGAAGGGAAAGATGTAACTCTGTGAGATGAATTCACAGAACACAGAGCAGTTTCTCAGAAAGCTTCTTTCCAGTTTTGAACGGAAGATATTTCCTTTTTCACCATAGCCGTCTATGGGCTTCCAAATATCCCTTTGCCAATTCCACAAGAACAGACTTAGCGAAAGGCTTCTTGGAGGGAACGATGTAACTCTGTGAGATGAATTAACAGAACACAGAGCAGTTTCTCAGAAAGCTTCTTTCCAGTTTTGAACGGAAGATATTTCCTTTTTCACCATAGCCCTCTATGGGCTTCCAAATATCCCTTTGCCAATTCCACAAGAACAGCCTTAGCGAAAGGCTTCTTGAAGGGAAAGATGTAACTCTGTGAGATGAATTCACAGAACACAGAGCAGTTTCTCAGAAAGCTTCTTTCCAGTTTTGAACGGAAGATATTTCCTTTTTCACCATAGCCCTCTATGGGCTTCCAAATATCCCTTTGCCAATTCCACAAGAACAGCCTTAGCGAAAGGCTTCTTGAGGGGAAAGATGTAACTCTGTGAGATGAATTAACAGAACACAGAGCAGTTTCTCTGAAAGCTTCTTTCCAGTTTTGAACGGAAGATATTTAGTTTTTCACCATAGCCGTCTAGGGGTTCCAAATATCCCTTTGCCAATTCCACAAGAACAGCCTTAGCGAAAGGCTTCTTGAAGGGAAAGATGTAACTCTGTGAGATGAATTCACAGAACACAGAGCAGTTTCTCAGAAAGCTTCTTTCCAGTTTTGAACGGAAGATATTTCCTTTTTCACCATAGCCCTCTATGGGCTTCCAAATATCCCTTTGCCAATTCCACAAGAACAGCCTTAGCGAAAGGCTTCTTGAAGGGAAAGATGTAACTCTGTGAGATGAATTCACAGAACACAGAGCAGTTTCTCAGAAAGCTTCTTTCCAGTTTTGAACGGAAGATATTTCCTTTTTCACCATAGGCCTCTATGGGCTTCCAAATATCCCTTTGCCAATTCCACAAGAACAGCCTTAGCGAAAGGCTTCTTGAAGGGAAAGATGTAACTCTGTGAGATGAATTAACAGAACACAGAGCAGTTTCTCAGAAAGCTTCTTTCCAGTTTTGAACGGAAGATATTTCGTTTTTCACCATAGCCCTCTATGGGCTTCCAAATATCACTTTGCCAATTCCACAAGAACAGCCTTAGCGAAAGGCTTCTTGAAGGGAAAGATGTAACTCTGTGAGATGAATTCACAGAACACAGAGCAGTTTCTCAGAAAGCTTCTTTCCAGTTTTGAACGGAAGATATTTCCTTTTTCACCATAGGCCTCTATGGGCTTCAAAATATCCCTTTGCCAATTCCACAAGAACAGCCTTAGCGAAAGGCTTCTTGAAGGGAAAGATGTAACTCTGTGAGATGAATTAACAGAACACAGAGCAGTTTCTCAGAAAGCTTCTTTCCAGTTTTGAACGGAAGATATTTCCTTTTTCACCATAGCCCTCTATGGGCTTCCAAATATCCCTTTGCCAATTCCACAAGAACAGCCTTAGCGAAAGGCTTCTTGAAGGGAAAGATGTAACTCTGTGAGATGAATTCACAGAACACAGAGCAGTTTCTCAGAAAGCTTCTTTCCAGTTTTGAACGGAAGATATTTCCTTTTTCAACATAGCCCTCTATGGGCTTCCAAATATCCCTTTGACAATTCCACAAAAACAGCCTTAGCGAAAGGCTTCTTGAAGAGAAAGATGTAACTCTGTGAGATGAATTCACAGAACACAGAGCAGTTTCTCAGAAAGCTTCTTTCCAGTTTTGAACGGAAGATATTTCCTTTTTCACCATAGGCCTCTATGGGCTTCCAAATATCCCTTTGCCAATTCCGCAAGAACAAACTTAGCGAAAGGCTTCTTGAAGGGAAAGATGTAACTCTGTGAGATGAATTAACAGAACACAGAGCAGTTTCTCAGAAAGCTTCTTTCCAGTTTTGAACGGAAGATATTTCCTTTTTCACCATAGCCCTCTATGGGCTTCCAAATATCCCTTTGCCAATTCCACAAGAACAGCCTTAGCGAAAGGCTTCTTGAAGGGAAAGATGTAACTCTGTGAGATGAATTAGCAGAACACAGAGCAGTTTCTCAGAAAGATTCTTTCCAATTTTGAAAGGAAGATATTTCCTTTTTCACCATAGCCCTCTATGGGCTTCCAAATATCCCTTTGCCAATTCCACAAGAACAGCCTTAGCGAAAGGCTTCTTGAGGGGAAAGATGTAACTCTGTGAGATGAACTCACAGAACGCAGAGCAGTTTCTCAGAAAGCTTCTTTCCAGTTTTGAACGGAAGATATTTCCTTTTTCACCATAGCCCTCTATGGGCTTCCAAATATCCCTTTGCCAATTCCACAAGAACAGCCTTAGCGAAAGGCTTCTTGAAGGGAAAGATGTAACTCTGTGAGATGAATTCACAGAACACAGAGCAGTTTCTCAGAAAGCTTCTTTCCAGTTTTGAACGGAAGATATTTCCTTTTTCACCATAGCCCTCTCTGGGCTTCCAAATATCCCTTTGCAAATTCCACAAGAACAGCCTTAGCGAACGGCTTCTTGAAGGGAAAGATGTAACTCTGTGAGATGAATTTACAGAACACAGAGCAGTTTCTCAGAAAGCTTCTTTCCAGTTTTGAACGGAAGATATTTCCTTTTTCACCATAGCCCTCTATGGGCTTCCAAATATCCCTTTGCCAATTCCGCAAGAACAGCCTTAGCGAAAGGGTTCTTGAAGGGAAAGATGTAACTCTGTGAGATGAATTCACAGAACACAGAGCAGTTTCTCAGAAAGCTTCCTTCCAGTATTGAACGGAAGATATTTACTTTTTCACCATAGCCGTCTATGGGCTTCCAAATATCCCTTTGCCAATTCCACAAGAACAGCCTTAGCGAAAGGCTTCTTGAAGTGAAAGATGTAACTCTGTGAGATGAATTAACAGAACACAGAGAAGTTTCTCAGAAAGCTTCTTTCCAGTTTTGAACGGAAGATATTTCCTTTTTCACCATAGCCCTCTATGGGCTTCCAAATATCCCTTTGCCAATTCCACAAGAACAGCCTTAGCGAAAGGCTTCTTGAAGGGAAAGATGTAACTCTGTGAGATGAATTCACAGAACACAGAGCAGTTTCTCAGAAAGCTTCTTTCCAGTTATGAACGGAAGATATTTCCTTTTTCACCATAGCCCTCTATGGGCTTCCAAATATCCCTTTGCCAATTCCACAAGAACAGCCTTAGCGAAAGGCTTCTTGAAGGGAAAGATGTAACTCTGTGAGATGAATTAACAGAACACAGAGCAGTTTCTCAGAAAGCTTCTTTCCAGTTTTGAACGGAAGATATTTCCTTTTTCACCATAGCCCTCTATGGGCTTCCAAATATCACTTTGCCAATTCCACAAGAACAGCCTTAGCGAAAGGCTTCTTGAAGGGAAAGATGTAACTCTGTGAGATGAATTCACAGAACACAGAGCAGTTTCTCAGAAAGCTTCTTTCCAGTTTTGAACGGAAGATATTTCCTTTTTCACCATAGGCCTCTATGGGCTTCCAAATATCCCTTTGCCAATTCCACAAGAACAGCCTTAGCGAAAGGCTTCTTGAGGGGAAAGATGTAACTCTGTGAGATGAATTAACAGAACACAGAGCAGTTTCCCTGAAAGCTTCTTTCCAGTTTTGAACGGAAGATATTTAGTTTTTCACCATAGCCGTCTAGGGGTTCCAAATATCCCTTTGCCAATTCCACAAGAACAGCCTTAGCGAAAGGCTTCTTGAAGGGAAAGATGTAACTCTGTGAGATGAATTCACAGAACACAGAGCAGTTTCTCAGAAAGCTTCTTTCCAGTTTTGAACGGAAGATATTTCCTTTTTCACCATAGCCCTCTATGGGCTTCCAAATATCCCTTTGCCAATTCCACAAGAACAGCCTTAGCGAAAGGCTTCTTGAAGGGAAAGATGTAACTCTGTGAGATGAATTCACAGAACACAGAGCAGTTTCTCAGAAAGCTTTCTTCCAGTATTGAACGAAAGACATTTACTTTTTCACCATAGCCGTCTATGGGCTTCCAAATATCCCTTTGCCAATTCCGCAAGAACAGCCTTAGCGAAAGGCTTCTTGAAGGGAAAGATGTAACTCTGTGAGATGAATTCACAGAACACAGAGCAGTTTCTCAGAAAGCTTCTTTCCAGTTTTGAACGGAAGATATTTCCTTTTTCACCATAGCCGTCTATGGGCTTCCAAATATCCCTTTGCCAATTCCACAAGAACAGACTTAGCGAAAGGCTTCTTGGAGGGAACGATGTAACTCTGTGAGATGAATTAACAGAACACAGAGCAGTTTCTCAGAAAGCTTCTTTCCAGTTTTGAACGGAAGATATTTCCTTTTTCACCATAGCCCTCTATGGGCTTCCAAATATCCCTTTGCCAATTCCACAAGAACAGCCTTAGCGAAAGGCTTCTTGAAGGGAAAGATGTAACTCTGTGAGATGAATTCACAGAACACAGAGCAGTTTCTCAGAAAGCTTCTTTCCAGTTTTGAACGGAAGATATTTCCTTTTTCACCATAGCCCTCTATGGGCTTCCAAATATCCCTTTGCCAATTCCACAAGAACAGCCTTAGCGAAAGGCTTCTTGAGGGGAAAGATGTAACTCTGTGAGATGAATTAACAGAACACAGAGCAGTTTCTCTGAAAGCTTCTTTCCAGTTTTGAACGGAAGATATTTAGTTTTTCACCATAGCCGTCTAGGGGTTCCAAATATCCCTTTGCCAATTCCACAAGAACAGCCTTAGCGAAAGGCTTCTTGAAGGGAAAGATGTAACTCTGTGAGATGAATTCACAGAACACAGAGCAGTTTCTCAGAAAGCTTCTTTCCAGTTTTGAACGGAAGATATTTCCTTTTTCACCATAGCCCTCTATGGGCTTCCAAATATCCCTTTGCCAATTCCACAAGAACAGCCTTAGCGAAAGGCTTCTTGAAGGGAAAGATGTAACTCTGTGAGATGAATTCACAGAACACAGAGCAGTTTCTCAGAAAGCTTCTTTCCAGTTTTGAACGGAAGATATTTCCTTTTTCACCATAGGCATCTATGGGCTTCCAAATATCCCTTTGCCAATTCCACAAGAACAGCCTTAGCGAAAGGCTTCTTGAAGGGAAAGATGTAACTCTGTGAGATGAATTAACAGAACACAGAGCAGTTTCTCAGAAAGCTTCTTTCCAGTTTTGAACGGAAGATATTTCGTTTTTCACCATAGCCCTCTATGGGCTTCCAAATATCACTTTGCCAATTCCACAAGAACAGCCTTAGCGAAAGGCTTCTTGAAGGGAAAGATGTAACTCTGTGAGATGAATTCACAGAACACAGAGCAGTTTCTCAGAAAGCTTCTTTCCAGTTTTGAACGGAAGATATTTCCTTTTTCACCATAGGCCTCTATGGGCTTCAAAATATCCCTTTGCCAATTCCACAAGAACAGCCTTAGCGAAAGGCTTCTTGAAGGGAAAGATGTAACTCTGTGAGATGAATTCACAGAACACAGAGCAGTTTCTCAGAAAGCTTCTTTCCAGTTTTGAACGGAAGATATTTCCTTTTTCACCATAGCCCTCTATGGGCTTCCAAATATCCCTTTGCCAATTCCACAAGAACAGCCTTAGCGAAAGGCTTCTTGAAGGGAAAGATGTAACTCTGTGAGATGAATTCACAGAACACAGAGCAGTTTCTCAGAAAGCTTCTTTCCAGTTTTGAACGGAAGATATTTCCTTTTTCAACATAGCCCTCTATGGGCTTCCAAATATCCCTTTGACAATTCCACAAAAACAGCCTTAGCGAAAGGCTTCTTGAAGAGAAAGATGTAACTCTGTGAGATGAATTCACAGAACACAGAGCAGTTTCTCAGAAAGCTTCTTTCCAGTTTTGAACGGAAGATATTTCCTTTTTCACCATAGGCCTCTATGGGCTTCCAAATATCCCTTTGCCAATTCCGCAAGAACAAACTTAGCGAAAGGCTTCTTGAAGGGAAAGATGTAACTCTGTGAGATGAATTAACAGAACACAGAGCAGTTTCTCAGAAAGCTTCTTTCCAGTTTTGAACGGAAGATATTTCCTTTTTCACCATAGCCCTCTATGGGCTTCCAAATATCCCTTTGCCAATTCCACAAGAACAGCCTTAGCGAAAGGCTTCTTGAAGGGAAAGATGTAACTCTGTGAGATGAATTAGCAGAACACAGAGCAGTTTCTCAGAAAGATTCTTTCCAATTTTGAAAGGAAGATATTTCCTTTTTCACCATAGCCCTCTATGGGCTTCCAAATATCCCTTTGCCAATTCCACAAGAACAGCCTTAGCGAAAGGCTTCTTGAGGGGAAAGATGTAACTCTGTGAGATGAATTCACAGAACGCAGAGCAGTTTCTCAGAAAGCTTCTTTCCAGTTTTGAACGGAAGATATTTCCTTTTTCACCATAGCCCTCTATGGGCTTCCAAATATCCCTTTGCCAATTCCACAAGAACAGCCTTAGCGAAAGGCTTCTTGAAGGGAAAGATGTAACTCTGTGAGATGAATTCACAGAACACAGAGCAGTTTCTCAGAAAGCTTCTTTCCAGTTTTGAACGGAAGATATTTCCTTTTTCACCATAGCCCTCTCTGGGCTTCCAAATATCCCTTTGCAAATTCCACAAGAACAGCCTTAGCGAACGGCTTCTTGAAGGGAAAGATGTAACTCTGTGAGATGAATTTACAGAACACAGAGCAGTTTCTCAGAAAGCTTCTTTCCAGTTTTGAACGGAAGATATTTCCTTTTTCACCATAGCCCTCTATGGGCTTCCAAATATCCCTTTGCCAATTCCGCAAGAACAGCCTTAGCGAAAGGGTTCTTGAAGGGAAAGATGTAACTCTGTGAGATGAATTCACAGAACACAGAGCAGTTTCTCAGAAAGCTTCCTTCCAGTATTGAACGGAAGATATTTACTTTTTCACCATAGCCGTCTATGGGCTTCCAAATATCCCTTTGCCAATTCCACAAGAACAGCCTTAGCGAAAGGCTTCTTGAAGTGAAAGATGTAACTCTGTGAGATGAATTAACAGAACACAGAGAAGTTTCTCAGAAAGCTTCTTTCCAGTTTTGAACGGAAGATATTTCCTTTTTCACCATAGCCCTCTATGGGCTTCCAAATATCCCTTTGCCAATTCCACAAGAACAGCCTTAGCGAAAGGCTTCTTGAAGGGAAAGATGTAACTCTGTGAGATGAATTAGCAGAACACAGAGCAGTTTCTCAGAAAGATTCTTTCCAATTTTGAAAGGAAGATATTTCCTTTTTCACCATAGCCCTCTATGGGCTTCCAAATATCCCTTTGCCAATTCCACAAGAACAGCCTTAGCGAAAGGCTTCTTGAAGGGAAAGATGTAACTCTGTGAGATGAATTCACAGAACACAGAGCAGTTTCTCAGAAAGCTTCTTTCCAGTTTTGAACGGAAGATATTTCCTTTTTCACCATAGCCCTCTATGGGCTTCCAAATATCCCTTTGCCAATTCCACAAGAACAGACTTAGCGAAAGGCTTCTTGAAGGGAAAGATGTAACTCTGTGAGATGAATTCACAGAACACAGAGCAGTTTCTCAGAAAGCTTCTTTCCAGTTTTGAACGGAAGATATTTCCTTTTTCACCATAGCCCTCTATGGGCTTCCAAATATCCCTTTGCAAATTCCACAAGAACAGCCTTAGCGAACGGCTTCTTAAAGGGAAAGATGTAACTCTGTGAGATGAATTTACAGAACACAGAGCAGTTTCTCAGAAAGCTTCTTTCCAGTTTTGAACGGAAGATATTTCCTTTTTCACCATAGCCCTCTATGGGCTTCCAAATATCCCTTTGCCAATTCCGCAAGAACAGCCTTAGCGAAAGGGTTCTTGAAGGGAAAGATGTAACTCTGTGAGATGAATTCACAGAACACAGAGCAGTTTCTCAGAAAGCTTTCTTCCAGTATTGAACGGAAGACATTTACTTTTTCACCATAGCCGTCTATGGGCTTCCAAATATCCCTTTGCCAATTCCGCAAGAACAGCCTTAGCGAAAGGCTTCTTAAAGTGAAAGATGTAACTCTGTGAGATGAATTAACAGAACACAGAGAAGTTTCTCAGAAAGCTTCTTTCCAGTTTTGAACGGAAGATATTTCCTTTTTCACCATAGCCGTCTATGGGCTTCCAAATATCCCTTTGCCAATTCCACAAGAACAGACTTAGCGAAAGGCTTCTTGGAGGGAACGATGTAACTCTGTGAGATGAATTAACAGAACACAGAGCAGTTTCTCAGAAAGCTTCTTTCCAGTTTTGAACGGAAGATATTTCCTTTTTCACCATAGCCCTCTATGGGCTTCCAAATATCCCTTTGCCAATTCCACAAGAACAGCCTTAGCGAAAGGCTTCTTGAAGGGAAAGATGTAACTCTGTGAGATGAATTCACAGAACACAGAGCAGTTTCTCAGAAAGCTTCTTTCCAGTTTTGAACGGAAGATATTTCCTTTTTCACCATAGCCCTCTATGGGCTTCCAAATATCCCTTTGCCAATTCCACAAGAACAGCCTTAGCGAAAGGCTTCTTGAAGGGAAAGATGTAACTCTGTGAAATGAATTAACAGAACACAGAGCAGTTTCTCAGAAAGCTTCTTTCCAGTTTTGAACGGAAGATATTTCCTTTTTCACCATAGCCCTCTATGGGCTTCCAAATATCACTTTGCCAATTCCACAAGAACAGCCTTAGCGAAAGGCTTCTTGAAGGGAAAGATGTAACTCTGTGAGATGAATTCACAGAACACAGAGCAGTTTCTCAGAAAGCTTCTTTCCAGTTTTGAACGGAAGATATTTCCTTTTTCACCATAGGCCTCTATGGGCTTCAAAATATCCCTTTGCCAATTCCACAAGAACAGCCTTAGCGAAAGGCTTCTTGAAGGGAAAGATGTAACTCTGTGAGATGAATTAACAGAACACAGAGCAGTTTCTCAGAAAGCTTCTTTCCAGTTTTGAACGGAAGATATTTCCTTTTTCACCATAGCCCTCTATGGGCTTCCAAATATCCCTTTGCCAATTCCACAAGAACAGCCTTAGCGAAAGGCTTCTTGAAGGGAAAGATGTAACTCTGTGAGATGAATTCACAGAACACAGAGCAGTTTCTCAGAAAGCTTCTTTCCAGTTTTGAACGGAAGATATTTCCTTTTTCAACATAGCCCTCTATGGGCTTCCAAATATCCCTTTGCCAATTCCACAAGAACAGACTTAGCGAAAGGCTTCTTGAAGGGAAAGATGTAACTCTGTGAGATGAATTCACAGAACACAGAGCAGTTTCTCAGAAAGCTTCTTTCCAGTTTTGAACGGAAGATATTTCCTTTTTCACCATAGCCCTCTATGGGCTTCCAAATATCCCTTTGCAAATTCCACAAGAACAGCCTTAGCGAACGGCTTCTTAAAGGGAAAGATGTAACTCTGTGAGATGAATTTACAGAACACAGAGCAGTTTCTCAGAAAGCTTCTTTCCAGTTTTGAACGGAAGATATTTCCTTTTTCACCATAGCCCTCTATGGGCTTCCAAATATCCCTTTGCCAATTCCGCAAGAACAGCCTTAGCGAAAGGGTTCTTGAAGGGAAAGATGTAACTCTGTGAGATGAATTCACAGAACACAGAGCAGTTTCTCAGAAAGCTTTCTTCCAGTATTGAACGGAAGACATTTACTTTTTCACCATAGCCGTCTATGGGCTTCCAAATATCCCTTTGCCAATTCCGCAAGAACAGCCTTAGCGAAAGGCTTCTTAAAGTGAAAGATGTAACTCTGTGAGATGAATTAACAGAACACAGAGAAGTTTCTCAGAAAGCTTCTTTCCAGTTTTGAACGGAAGATATTTCCTTTTTCACCATAGCCGTCTATGGGCTTCCAAATATCCCTTTGCCAATTCCACAAGAACAGACTTAGCGAAAGGCTTCTTGGAGGGAACGATGTAACTCTGTGAGATGAATTAACAGAACACAGAGCAGTTTCTCAGAAAGCTTCTTTCCAGTTTTGAACGGAAGATATTTCCTTTTTCACCATAGCCCTCTATGGGCTTCCAAATATCCCTTTGCCAATTCCACAAGAACAGCCTTAGCGAAAGGCTTCTTGAAGGGAAAGATGTAACTCTGTGAGATGAATTCACAGAACACAGAGCAGTTTCTCAGAAAGCTTCTTTCCAGTTATGAACGGAAGATATTTCCTTTTTCACCATAGCCCTCTATGGGCTTCCAAATATCCCTTTGCCAATTCCACAAGAACAGCCTTAGCGAAAGGCTTCTTGAAGGGAAAGATGTAACTCTGTGAGATGAATTAACAGAACACAGAGCAGTTTCTCAGAAAGCTTCTTTCCAGTTTTGAACGGAAGATATTTCCTTTTTCACCATAGCCCTCTATGGGCTTCCAAATATCACTTTGCCAATTCCACAAGAACAGCCTTAGCGAAAGGCTTCTTGAAGGGAAAGATGTAACTCTGTGAGATGAATTCACAGAACACAGAGCAGTTTCTCAGAAAGCTTCTTTCCAGTTTTGAACGGAAGATATTTCCTTTTTCACCATAGGCCTCTATGGGCTTCAAAATATCCCTTTGCCAATTCCACAAGAACAGCCTTAGCGAAAGGCTTCTTGAAGGGAAAGATGTAACTCTGTGAGATGAATTAACAGAACACAGAGCAGTTTCTCAGAAAGCTTCTTTCCAGTTTTGAACGGAAGATATTTCCTTTTTCACCATAGCCCTCTATGGGCTTCCAAATATCCCTTTGCCAATTCCACAAGAACAGCCTTAGCGAAAGGCTTCTTGAAGGGAAAGATGTAACTCTGTGAGATGAATTCACAGAACACAGAGCAGTTTCTCAGAAAGCTTCTTTCCAGTTTTGAACGGAAGATATTTCCTTTTTCAACATAGCCCTCTATGGGCTTCCAAATATCCCTTTGACAATTCCACAAAAACAGCCTTAGCGAAAGGCTTCTTGAAGAGAAAGATGTAACTCTGTGAGATGAATTCACAGAACACAGAGCAGTTTCTCAGAAAGCTTCTTTCCAGTTTTGAACGGAAGATATTTCCTTTTTCACCATAGGCCTCTATGGGCTTCCAAATATCCCTTTGCCAATTCCGCAAGAACAAACTTAGCGAAAGGCTTCTTGAAGGGAAAGATGTAACTCTGTGAGATGAATTAACAGAACACAGAGCAGTTTCTCAGAAAGCTTCTTTCCAGTTTTGAACGGAAGATATTTCCTTTTTCACCATAGCCCTCTATGGGCTTCCAAATATCCCTTTGCCAATTCCACAAGAACAGCCTTAGCGAAAGGCTTCTTGAAGGGAAAGATGTAACTCTGTGAGATAAATTCACAGAACACAGAGCAGTTTCTCAGAAAGCTTCTTTCCAGTTTTGAACGGAAGATATTTCCTTTTTCACCATAGGCCTCTATGGGCTTCAAAATATCCCTTTGCCAATTCCACAAGAACAGCCTTAGCGAAAGGCTTCTTGAGGGGAAAGATGTAACTCTGTGAGATGAATTAACAGAACACAGAGCAGTTTCTCAGAAAGCTTCTTTCCAGTTTTCAACGGAAGATATTTCCTTTTTCACCATAGCCCTCTATGGTCTTCCAAATATCCCTTTGCCAATTCCACAAGAACAGCCTTAGCGAAAGGCTTCTTGAAGGGAAAGATGTAACTCTGTGAGATGAATTCACAGAACACAGAGCAGTTTCTCAGAAAGCTTCTTTCCAGTTTTGAACGGAAGATATTTCCTTTTTCACCATAGCCCTCTATGGGCTTCCAAATATCCCTTTGCCAATTCCACAAGAACAGCCTTAGCGAAAGGCTTCTTGAAGGGAAAGATGTAACTCTGTGAGATGAATTCACAGAACACAGAGCAGTTTCTCAGAAAGCTTCTTTCCAGTTTTGAACGGAAGATATTTCCTTTTTCACCATAGCCCTCTATGGGCTTCCAAATATCCCTTTGCAAATTCCACAAGAACAGCCTTAGCGAACGGCTTCTTGAAGGGAAAGATGTAACTCTGTGAGATGAATTTACAGAACACAGAGCAGTTTCTCAGAAAGCTTCTTTCCAGTTTTGAACGGAAGATATTTCCTTTTTCACCATAGCCCTCTATGGGCTTCCAAATATCCCTTTGCCAATTCCGCAAGAACAGCCTTAGCGAAAGGGTTCTTGAAGGGAAAGATGTAACTCTGTGAGATGAATTCACAGAACACAGAGCAGTTTCTCAGAAAGCTTCCTTCCAGTATTGAACGGAAGATATTTACTTTTTCACCATAGCCGTCTATGGGCTTCCAAATATCCCTTTGCCAATTCCACAAGAACAGCCTTAGCGAAAGGCTTCTTGAAGTGAAAGATGTAACTCTGTGAGATGAATTAACAGAACACAGAGAAGTTTCTCAGAAAGCTTCTTTCCAGTTTTGAACGGAAGATATTTCCTTTTTCACCATAGCCCTCTATGGGCTTCCAAATATCCCTTTTTCAATTCCACAAGAACAGCCTTAGCGAAAGGCTTCTTGCAGGGAAAGATGTAACTCTGTGAGATGAATTCACAGAACACAGAGCAGTTTCTCAGAAAGCTTCTTTCCAGTTTTGAACGGAAGATATTTCCTTTTTCACCATAGGCCTCTATGGGCTTCCAAATATCCCTTTGCCAATTCCACAAGAACAGCCTTAGCGAAAGGCTTCTTGAAGGGAAAGATGTAACTCTGTGAGATGAATTAGCAGAACACAGAGCAGTTTCTCAGAAAGATTCTTTCCAATTTTGAAAGGAAGATATTTCCTTTTTCACCATAGCCCTCTATGGGCTTCCAAATATCCCTTTGCCAATTCCACAAGAACAGCCTTAGCGAAAGGCTTCTTGAAGGGTAAGATGTAACTCTGTGAGATGAATTCACAGAACACAGAGCAGTTTCTCAGAAAGCTTCTTTCCAGTTTTGAACGGAAGATATTTCCTTTTTCACCATAGCCCTCTATGGGCTTCCAAATATCCCTTTGCCAAATCCACAAGAACAGACTTAGCGAAAGGCTTCTTGAAGGGAAAGATGTAACTCTGTGAGATGAATTCACAGAACACAGAGCAGTTTCTCAGAAAGCTTCTTTCCAGTTTTGAACGGAAGATATTTCCTTTTTCACCATAGCCCTCTATGGGCTTCCAAATATCCCTTTGCCAATTCCACAAGAACAGCCTTAGCGAAAGGCTTCTTGAAGGGAAAGATGTAACTCTGTGAGATGAATTCACAGAACACAGAGCAGTTTCTCAGAAAGCTTCTTTCCAGTTTTGAACGGAAGATATTTCCTTTTTCACCATAGGCCTCTATGGGCTTCCAAATATCCCTTTGCCAATTCCACAAGAACAGCCTTAGCGAAAGGCTTCTTGAAGGGAAAGATGTAACTCTGTGAGATGAATTAACAGAACACAGAGCAGTTTCTCAGAAAGCTTCTTTCCAGTTTTGAACGGAAGATATTTCCTTTTTCACCATAGCCCTCTATGGGCTTCCAAATATCACTTTGCCAATTCCACAAGAACAGCCTTAGCGAAAGGCTTCTTGAAGGGAAAGATGTAACTCTGTGAGATGAATTCACAGAACACAGAGCAGTTTCTCAGAAAGCTTCTTTCCAGTTTTGAACGGAAGATATTTCCTTTTTCACCATAGGCCTCTATGGGCTTCAAAATATCCCTTTGCCAATTCCACAAGAACAGCCTTAGCGAAAGGCTTCTTGAAGGGAAAGATGTAACTCTGTGAGATGAATTAACAGAACACAGAGCAGTTTCTCAGAAAGCTTCTTTCCAGTTTTGAACGGAAGATATTTCCTTTTTCACCATAGCCCTCTATGGGCTTCCAAATATCCCTTTGCCAATTCCACAAGAACAGCCTTAGCGAAAGGCTTCTTGAAGGGAAAGATGTAACTCTGTGAGATGAATTCACAGAACACAGAGCAGTTTCTCAGAAAGCTTCTTTCCAGTTTTGAACGGAAGATATTTCCTTTTTCAACATAGCCCTCTATGGGCTTCCAAATATCCCTTTCACAATTCCACAAAAACAGCCTTAGCGAAAGGATTCTTGAAGAGAAAGATGTAACTCTGTGAGATGAATTCACAGAACACAGAGCAGTTTCTCAGAAAGCTTCTTTCCAGTTTTGAACGGAAGATATTTCCTTTTTCACCATAGGCCTCTATGGGCTTCCAAATATCCCTTTGCCAATTCCGCAAGAACAAACTTAGCGAAAGGCTTCTTGAAGGGAAAGATGTAACTCTGTGAGATGAATTAAGAGAACACAGAGCAGTTTCTCAGAATGCTTCTTTCCAGTTTTGAACGGAAGATATTTCCTTTTTCACCATAGCCCTCTATGGGCTTCCAAATATCCCTTTGCCAATTCCACAAGAACAGCCTTAGCGAAAGGCTTCTTGAAGGGAAAGATGTAACTCTGTGAGATGAATTAGCAGAACACAGAGCAGTTTCTCAGAAAGATTCTTTCCAATTTTGAAAGGAAGATATTTCCTTTTTCACCATAGCCCTCTATGGGCTTCCAAATATCCCTTTGCCAATTCCACAAGAACAGCCTTAGCGAAAGGCTTCTTGAGGGGAAAGATGTAACTCTGTGAGATGAATTCACAGAACGCAGAGCAGTTTCTCAGAAAGCTTCTTTCCAGTTTTGAACGGAAGATATTTCCTTTTTCACCATAGCCCTCTATGGGCTTCCAAATATCCCTTTGCCAATTCCACAAGAACAGCCTTAGCGAAAGGCTTCTTGAAGGGAAAGATGTAACTCTGTGAGATGAATTCACAGAACACAGAGCAGTTTCTCAGAAAGCTTCTTTCCAGTTTTGAACGGAAGATATTTCCTTTTTCACCATAGCCCTCTATGGGCTTCCAAATATCCCTTTGCAAATTCCACAAGAACAGCCTTAGCGAACGGCTTCTTGAAGGGAAAGATGTAACTCTGTGAGATGAATTTACAGAACACAGAGCAGTTTCTCAGAAAGCTTCTTTCCAGTTTTGAACGGAAGATATTTCCTTTTTCACCATAGCCCTCTATGGGCTTCCAAATATCCCTTTGCCAATTCCGCAAGAACAGCCTTAGCGAAAGGGTTCTTGAAGGGAAAGATGTAACTCTGTGAGATGAATTCACAGAACACAGAGCAGTTTCTCAGAAAGCTTCCTTCCAGTATTGAACGGAAGATATTTACTTTTTCACCATAGCCGTCTATGGGCTTCCAAATATCCCTTTGCCAATTCCACAAGAACAGCCTTAGCGAAAGGCTTCTTGAAGTGAAAGATGTAACTCTGTGAGATGAATTAACAGAACACAGAGAAGTTTCTCAGAAAGCTTCTTTCCAGTTTTGAACGGAAGATATTTCCTTTTTCACCATAGCCCTCTATGGGCTTCCAAATATCCCTTTGCCAATTCCACAAGAACAGCCTTAGCGAAAGGCTTCTTGAAGGGAAAGATGTAACTCTGTGAGATGAATTCACAGAACACAGAGCAGTTTCTCAGAAAGCTTCTTTCCAGTTTTGAACGGAAGATATTTCCTTTTTCACCATAGGCCTCTATGGGCTTCCAAATATCCCTTTGCCAATTCCACAAGAACAGCCTTAGCGAAAGGCTTCTTGAAGGGAAAGATGTAACTCTGTGAGATGAATTCACAGAACACAGAGCAGTTTCTCAGAAAGCTTCTTTCCAGTTTTGAACGGAAGATATTTCCTTTTTCACCATAGGCCTCTATGGGCTTCCAAATATCCCTTTGCCAATTCCGCAAGAACAAACTTAGCGAAAGGCTTCTTGAAGGGAAAGATGTAACTCTGTGAGATGAATTAACAGAACACAGAGCAGTTTCTCAGAAAGCTTCTTTCCAGTTTTGAACGGAAGATATTTCCTTTTTCACCATAGCCCTCTATGGGCTTCCAAATATCCCTTTGCCAATTCCACAAGAACAGCCTTAGCGAAAGGCTTCTTGAAGGGAAAGATGTAACTCTGTGAGATGAATTCACAGAACACAGAGCAGTTTCTCAGAAAGCTTCTTTCCAGTTTTGAACGGAAGATATTTCCTTTTTCACCATAGGCCTCTATGGGCTTCAAAATATCCCTTTGCCAATTCCACAAGAACAGCCTTAGCGAAAGGCTTCTTGAGGGGAAAGATGTAACTCTGTGAGATGAATTAACAGAACACAGAGCAGTTTCTCAGAAAGCTTCTTTCCAGTTTTGAACGGAAGATATTTCCTTTTTCACCATAGCCCTCTAGGGGCTTCCAAATATCCCTTTGCCAATTCCACAAGAACAGCCTTAGCGAAAGGCTTCTTGAAGGGAAAGATGTAACTCTGTGAGATGAATTCACAGAACACAGAGCAGTTTCTCAGAAAGCTTCTTTCCAGTTTTGAACGGAAGATATTTCCTTTTTCACCATAGCCCTCTATGGGCTTCCAAATATCCCTTTGACAATTCCACAAAAACAGCCTTAGCGAAAGGCTTCTTGAAGAGAAAGATGTAACTCTGTGAGATGAATTCACAGAACACAGAGCAGTTTCTCAGAAAGCTTCTTTCCAGTTTTGAACGGAAGATATTTCCTTTTTCACCATAGGCCTCTATGGGCTTCCAAATATCCCTTTGCCAATTCCGCAAGAACAAACTTAGCGAAAGGCTTCTTGAAGGGAAAGATGTAACTCTGTGAGATGAATTCACAGAACACAGAGCAGTTTCTCAGAAAGCTTCTTTCCAGTTTTGAACGGAAGATATTTCCTTTTTCACCATAGCCCTCTATGGGCTTCCAAATATCCCTTTGCCAATTCCACAAGAACAGCCTTAGCGAAAGGCTTCTTGAAGGGAAAGATGTAACTCTGTGAGATGAATTAGCAGAACACAGAGCAGTTTCTCAGAAAGATTCTTTCCAATTTTGAAAGGAAGATATTTCCTTTTTCACCATAGCCCTCTATGGGCTTCCAAATATCCCTTTGCCAATTCCACAAGAACAGCCTTAGCGAAAGGCTTCTTGGAGGGAACGATGTAACTCTGTGAGATGAATTAACAGAACACAGAGCAGTTTCTCAGAAAGCTTCTTTCCAGTTTTGAACGGAAGATATTTCCTTTTTCACCATAGCCCTCTATGGGCTTCCAAATATCCCTTTGCCATTTCCACAAGAACAGCCTTAGCGAAAGGCTTCTTGAAGGGAAAGATGTAACTCTGTGAGATAAATTCACAGAACACAGAGCAGTTTCTCAGAAAGCTTCTTTCCAGTTTTGAACGGAAGATATTTCCTTTTTCACCATAGGCCTCTATGGGCTTCAAAATATCCCTTTGCCAATTCCACAAGAACAGCCTTAGCGAAAGGCTTCTTGAGGGGAAAGATGTAACTCTGTGAGATGAATTAACAGAACACAGAGCAGTTTCTCAGAAAGCTTCTTTCCAGTTTTCAACGGAAGATATTTCCTTTTTCACCATAGCCCTCTATGGTCTTCCAAATATCCCTTTGCCAATTCCACAAGAACAGCCTTAGCGAAAGGCTTCTTGAAGGGAAAGATGTAACTCTGTGAGATGAATTCACAGAACACAGAGCAGTTTCTCAGAAAGCTTCTTTCCAGTTTTGAACGGAAGATATTTCCTTTTTCACCATAGCCCTCTATGGGCTTCCAAATATCCCTTTGCCAATTCCACAAGAACAGCCTTAGCGAAAGGCTTCTTGAAGGGAAAGATGTAACTCTGTGAGATGAATTAACAGAACACAGAGCAGTTTCTCAGAAAGCTTCTTTCCAGTTTTGAACGGAAGATATTTCCTTTTTCACCATAGCCCTCTATGGGCTTCCAAATATCCCTTTGCCAATTCCACAAGAACAGCCTTAGCGAAAGGCTTCTTGAAGGGAAAGATGTAACTCTGTGAGATGAATTCACAGAACACAGAGCAGTTTCTCAGAAAGCTTCTTTCCAGTTTTGAACGGAAGATATTTCCTTTTTCACCATAGGCCTCTATGGGCTTCAAAATATCCCTTTGCCTATTCCACAAGAACAGCCTTAGCGAAAGGCTTCTTGAGGGGAAAGATGTAACTCTGTGAGATGAATTAACAGAACACAGAGCAGTTTCTCAGAAAGCTTCTTTCCAGTTTTGAACGGAAGATATTTCCTTTTTCACCATAGCCCTCTATGGGCTTCCAAATATCCCTTTGCCAATTCCACAAGAACAGCCTTAGCGAAAGGCTTCTTGAAGGGAAAGATGTAACTCTGTGAGATGAATTCACAGAACACAGAGCAGTTTCTCAGAAAGCTTCTTTCCAGTTTTGAACGGAAGATATTTCCTTTTTCACCATAGCCCTCTATGGGCTTCCAAATATCCCTTTGCAAATTCCACAAGAACAGCCATAGCGAACGGCTTCTTGAAGGGAAAGATGTAACTCTGTGAGATGAATTTACAGAACACAGAGCAGTTTCTCAGAAAGCTTCTTTCCAGTTTTGAACGGAAGATATTTCCTTTTTCACCATAGCCCTCTATGGGCTTCCAAATATCCCTTTGCCAATTCCGCAAGAACAGCCTTAGCGAAAGGGTTCTTGAAGGGAAAGATGTAACTCTGTGAGATGAATTCACAGAACACAGAGAAGTTTCTCAGAAAGCTTCCTTCCAGTATTGAACGGAAGATATTTACTTTTTCACCATAGCCGTCTATGGGCTTCCAAATATCCCTTTGCCAATTCCACAAGAACAGCCTTAGCGAAAGGCTTCTTGAAGTGAAAGATGTAACTCTGTGAGATGAATTAACAGAACACAGAGCAGTTTCTCAGAAACCTTCTTTCCAGTTTTGAACGGAAGATATTTCCTTTTTCACCATAGCCCTCTATGGGCTTCCAAATATCCCTTTGCCAATTCCACAAGAACAGCCTTAGCGAAAGGCTTCTTGAAGGGAAAGATGTAACTCTGTGAGATGAATTCACAGAACACAGAGCAGTTTCTCAGAAAGCTTCTTTCCAGTTTTGAACGGAAGATATTTCCTTTTTCACCATAGGCCTCTATGGGCTTCCAAATATCCCTTTGCCAATTCCACAAGAACAGCCTTAGCGAAAGGCTTCTTGAAGGGAAAGATGTAACTCTGTGAGATGAATTAACAGAACACAGAGAAGTTTCTCAGAAAGCTTCTTTCCAGTTTTGAACGGAAGATATTTCCTTTTTCACCATAGCCCTCTATGGGCTTCCAAATATCCCTTTGCCAATTCCACAAGAACAGCCTTAGCGAAAGTCTTCTTGAAGGGAAAGATGTAACTCTGTGAGATGAATTCACAGAACACAGAGCAGTTTCTCAGAAAGCTTCTTTCCAGTTTTGAACGGAAGATATTTCCTTTTCCACCATAGGCCTCTATGGGCTTCAAAATATCCCTTTGCCAATTCCACAAGAACAGCCTTAGCGAAAGGCTTCTTGAGGGGAAAGATGTAACTCTGTGAGATGAATTAACAGAACACAGAGCAGTTTCTCAGAAAGCTTCTTTCCAGTTTTGAACGGAAGATATTTCCTTTTTCACCATAGCCCTCTATGGGCTTCCAAATATCCCTTTGCCAATTCCACAAGAACAGCCTTAGCGAAAGGCTTCTTGAAGGGAAAGATGTAACTCTGTGAGATGAATTCACAGAACACAGAGCAGTTTCTCAGAAAGCTTCTTTCCAGTTTTGAAGGAAAGATATTTCCTTTTTCACCATAGGCCTCTATGGGCTTACAAATATCCCTTTGCCAATTCCACAAGAACAGCCTTAGCGAAAGGCTTCTTGAAGGGAAAGATGTAACTCTGTGAGATGAATTCACAGAACACAGAGCAGTTTCTCAGAAAGCTTCTTTGCAGTTTTGAACGGAAGATATTTCCTTTTTCACCATAGCCCTCTATGGGCTTCCAAATATCCCTTTGCCAATTCCACAAGAACAGCCTTAGCGAAAGGCTTCTTGAAGGGAAAGATGTAACTCTGTGAGATGAATTAACAGAACACAGAGCAGTTTCTCAGAAAGATTCTTTCCAGTTTTGAACGGAAGATATTTCCTTTTTCACCATAGCCCTCTATGGGCTTCCAAATATCCCTTTGCCAATTCCACAAGAACAGCCTTAGCGAAAGGCTTCTTGAAGGGAAAGATGTAACTCTGTGAGATGAATTCACAGAACACAGAGCAGTTTCTCAGAAAGCTTCTTTCCAGTTTTGAACGGAAGATATTTCCTTTTTCACCATAGGCCTCTATGGGCTTCAAAATATCCCTTTGCCAATTCCACAAGAACAGCCTTAGCGATAGGCTTCTTGAGGGGAAAGATGTAACTCTGTGAGATGAATTAACAGAACACAGAGCAGTTTCTCAGAAAGCTTCTTTCCAGTTTTGAACGGAAGATATTTCCTTTTTCACCATAGCCCTCTATGGGCTTCCAAATATCCCTTTGCCAATTCCACAAGAACAGCCTTAGCGAAAGGCTTCTTGAAGGGAAAGATGTAACTCTGTGAGATGAATTCACAGAACACAGAGCAGTTTCTCAGAAAGCTTCTTTCCAGTTTTGAATGGAAGATATTTCCTTTTTCACCATAGCCCTCTATGGGCTTCCAAATATCCCTTTGCCAATTCCGCAAGAACAAACTTAGCGAAAGGGTTCTTGAAGGGAAAGATGTAACTCTGTGAGATGAATTCACAGAACACAGAGCAGTTTCTCAGAAAGCTTCTTTCCAGTTTTGAACGGAAGATATTTCCTTTTTCACCATAGCCCTCTATGGGCTTCCAAATATCCCTTTGCCAATTCCACAAGAACAGCCTTAGCGAAAGGCTTCTTGAAGGGAAAGATGTAACTCTGTGAGATGAATTAGCAGAACACAGAGCAGTTTCTCAGAAAGATTCTTTCCAATTTTGAAAGGAAGATATTTCCTTTTTCACCATAGCCCTCTATGGGCTTCCAAATATCCCTTTGCCAATTCCACAAGAACAGCCTTAGCGAAAGTCTTCTTGAAGGGAAAGATGTAACTCTGTGAGATGAATTCATAGAACACAGAGCAGTTTCTCAGAAAGCTTCTTTCCAGTTTTGAACGGAAGATATTTCCTTTTTCACCATAGCCCTCTATGGGCTTCCAAATATCCCTTTGCCAATTCCACAAGAACAGACTTAGCGAAAGGCTTCTTGAAGGGAAAGATGTAACTCTGTGAGATGAATTCACAGAACACAGAGCAGTTTCTCAGAAAGCTTCTTTCCAGTTTTGAACGGAAGATATTTCCTTTTTCACCATAGCCCTCTATGGGCTTCCAAATATCCCTTTGCAAATTCCACAAGAACAGCCTTAGCGAACGGCTTCTTGAAGGGAAAGATGTAACTCTGTGATATGAATTTACAGAACACAGAGCAGTTTCTCAGAAAGCTTCTTTCCAGTTTTGAACGGAAGATATTTCCTTTTTCACCATAGCCCTCTATGGGCTTCCAAATATCCCTTTGCCAATTCCGCAAGAACAGCCTTAGCGAAAGGCTTCTTGAAGGGAAAGATGTAACTCTGTGAGATGAATTCACAGAACACAGAGCAGTTTCTCAGAAAGCTTCCTTCCAGTATTGAACGGAAGATATTTACTTTTTCACCGTAGCCGTCTATGGGCTTCCAAATATCCCTTTGCCAATTCCACAAGAACAGCCTTAGCGAAAGGCTTCTTGAAGTGAAAGATGTAACTCTGTGAGATGAATTAACAGAACACAGAGAAGTTTCTCAGAAAGCTTCTTTCCAGTTTTGAACGGAAGATATTTCCTTTTTCACCATAGCCCTCTATGGGCTTCCAAATATCCCTTTGCCAATTCCACAAGAACAGACTTAGCGAAAGGCTTCTTGGAGGGAACGATGTAACTCTGTGAGATGAATTAACAGAACACAGAGCAGTTTCTCAGAAAGCTTCTTTCCAGTTTTGAACGGAAGATATTTCCTTTTTCACCATAGCCCCCTATGGTCTTCCAAATATCCCTTTGCCTATTCCACAAGAACAGCCTTAGCGAAAGGCTTCTTGAGGGGAAAGATGTAACTCTGTGAGATGAATTAACAGAACACAGAGCAGTTTCTCAGAAAGCTTCTTTCCAGTTTTGAACGGAAGATATTTCCTTTTTCACCATAGCCCTCTATGGGCTTCCAAATATCCCTTTGCCAATTCCACAAGAACAGCCTTAGCGAAAGGCTTCTTGAAGGGAAAGATGTAACTCTGTGAGATGAATTCACAGAACACAGAGCAGTTTCTCAGAAAGCTTCTTTCCAGTTTTGAACGGAAGATATTTCCTTTTTCACCATAGCCCTCTATGGGCTTCCAAATATCCCTTTGCAAATTCCACAAGAACAGCCTTAGCGAACGGCTTCTTGAAGGGAAAGATGTAACTCTGTGAGATGAATTTACAGAACACAGAGCAGTTTCTCAGAAAGCTTCTTTCCAGTTTTGAACGGAAGATATTTCCTTTTTCACCATAGCCCTCTATGGGCTTCCAAATATCCCTTTGCCAATTCCGCAAGAACAGCCTTAGCGAAAGGGTTCTTGAAGGGAAAGATGTAACTCTGTGAGATGAATTCACAGAACACAGAGAAGGTTCTCAGAAAGCTTCCTTCCAGTATTGAACGGAAGATATTTACTTTTTCACCATAGCCGTCTATGGGCTTCCAAATATCCCTTTGCCAATTCCACAAGAACAGCCTTAGCGAAAGGCTTCTTGAAGTGAAAGATGTAACTCTGTGAGATGAATTAACAGAACACAGAGCAGTTTCTCAGAAAGCTTCTTTCCAGTTTTGAACGGAAGATATTTCCTTTTTCACCATAGCCCTCTAAGGGCTTCCAAATATCCCTTTGCCAATTCCACAAGAACAGCCTTAGCGAAAGGCTTCTTGAAGGGAAAGATGTAACTCTGTGAGATGAATTCACAGAACACAGAGCAGTTTCTCAGAAAGCTTCTTTCCAGTTTTGAACGGAAGATATTTCCTTTTTCACCATAGGCCTCTATGGGCTTCCAAATATCCCTTTGCCAATTCCACAAGAACAGCCTTAGCGAAAGGCTTCTTGAAGGGAAAGATGTAACTCTGTGAGATGAATTAACAGAACACAGAGCAGTTTCTCAGAAAGCTTCTTTCCAGTTTTGAACGGAAGATATTTCCTTTTTCACCATAGCCCTCTATGGGCTTCCAAATATCCCTTTGCCAATTCCACAAGAACAGCCTTAGCGAAAGTCTTCTTGAAGGGAAAGATGTAACTCTGTGAGATGAATTCACAGAACACAGAGCAGTTTCTCAGAAAGCTTCTTTCCAGTTTTGAACGGAAGATATTTCCTTTTCCACCATAGGCCTTTATGGGCTTCAAAATATCCCTTTGCCAATTCCACAAGAACAGCCTTAGCGAAAGGCTTCTTGAGGGGAAAGATGTAACTCTGTGAGATGAATTAACAGAACACAGAGCAGTTTCTCAGAAAGCTTCTTTCCAGTTTTGAACGGAAGATATTTCCTTTTTCACCATAGCCCTCTATGGGCTTCCAAATATCCCTTTGCCAATTCCACAAGAACAGCCTTAGCGAAAGGCTTCTTGAAGGGAAAGATGTAACTCTGTGAGATGAATTAACAGAACACAGAGCAGTTTCTCTGAAAGCTTCTTTCCAGTTTTGAACGGAAGATATTTAGTTTTTCACCATAGCCGTCTAGGGGTTCCAAATATCCCTTTGCCAATTCCACAAGAACAGCCTTAGCGAAAGGCTTCTTGAAGGGAAAGATGTAACTCTGTGAGATGAATTCACAGAACACAGAGCAGTTTCTCAGAAAGCTTCTTTCCAGTTTTGAACGGAAGATATTTCCTTTTTCACCATAGCCCTCTATGGGCTTCCAAATATCCCTTTGCCAATTCCACAAGAACAGCCTTAGCGAAAGGCTTCTTGAAGGGAAAGATGTAACTCTGTGAGATGAATTCACAGAACACAGAGCAGTTTCTCAGAAAGCTTCTTTCCAGTTTTGAACGGAAGATATTTCGTTTTTCACCATAGCCCTCTATGGGCTTCCAAATATCACTTTGCCAATTCCACAAGAACAGCCTTAGCGAAAGGCTTCTTGAAGGGAAAGATGTAACTCTGTGAGATGAATTCACAGAACACAGAGCAGTTTCTCAGAAAGCTTCTTTCCAGTTTTGAACGGAAGATATTTCCTTTTTCACCATAGGCCTCTATGGGCTTCAAAATATCCCTTTGCCAATTCCACAAGAACAGCCTTAGCGAAAGGCTTCTTGAAGGGAAAGATGTAACTCTGTGAGATGAATTAACAGAACACAGAGCAGTTTCTCAGAAAGCTTCTTTCCAGTTTTGAACGGAAGATATTTCCTTTTTCACCATAGCCCTCTATGGGCTTCCAAATATCCCTTTGCCAATTCCACAAGAACAGCCTTAGCGAAAGGCTTCTTGAAGGGAAAGATGTAACTCTGTGAGATGAATTCACAGAACACAGAGCAGTTTCTCAGAAAGCTTCTTTCCAGTTTTGAACGGAAGATATTTCCTTTTTCAACATAGCCCTCTATGGGCTTCCAAATATCCCTTTGACAATTCCACAAAAACAGCCTTAGCGAAAGGCTTCTTGAAGAGAAAGATGTAACTCTGTGAGATGAATTCACAGAACACAGAGCAGTTTCTCAGAAAGCTTCTTTCCAGTTTTGAACGGAAGATATTTCCTTTTTCACCATAGGCCTCTATGGGCTTCCAAATATCCCTTTGCCAATTCCGCAAGAACAAACTTAGCGAAAGGCTTCTTGAAGGGAAAGATGTAACTCTGTGAGATGAATTAACAGAACACAGAGCAGTTTCTCAGAAAGCTTCTTTCCAGTTTTGAACGGAAGATATTTCCTTTTTCACCATAGCCCTCTATGGGCTTCCAAATATCCCTTTGCCAATTCCACAAGAACAGCCTTAGCGAAAGGCTTCTTGAAGGGAAAGATGTAACTCTGTGAGATGAATTAGCAGAACACAGAGCAGTTTCTCAGAAAGATTCTTTCCAATTTTGAAAGGAAGATATTTCCTTTTTCACCATAGCCCTCTATGGGCTTCCAAATATCCCTTTGCCAATTCCACAAGAACAGCCTTAGCGAAAGGCTTCTTTAGGGGAAAGATGTAACTCTGTGAGATGAATTCACAGAACGCAGAGCAGTTTCTCAGAAAGCTTCTTTCCAGTTTTGAACGGAAGATATTTCCTTTTTCACCATAGCCCTCTATGGGCTTCCAAATATCCCTTTGCCAATTCCACAAGAACAGCCTTAGCGAAAGGCTTCTTGAAGGGAAAGATGTAACTCTGTGAGATGAATTCACAGAACACAGAGCAGTTTCTCAGAAAGCTTCTTTCCAGTTTTGAACGGAAGATATTTCCTTTTTCACCATAGCCCTCTCTGGGCTTCCAAATATCCCTTTGCAAATTCCACAAGAACAGCCTTAGCGAACGGCTTCTTGAAGGGAAAGATGTAACTCTGTGAGATGAATTTACAGAACACAGAGCAGTTTCTCAGAAAGCTTCTTTCCAGTTTTGAACGGAAGATATTTCCTTTTTCACCATAGCCCTCTATGGGCTTCCAAATATCCCTTTGCCAATTCCGCAAGAACAGCCTTAGCGAAAGGGTTCTTGAAGGGAAAGATGTAACTCTGTGAGATGAATTCACAGAACACAGAGCAGTTTCTCAGAAAGCTTCCTTCCAGTATTGAACGGAAGATATTTACTTTTTCACCATAGCCGTCTATGGGCTTCCAAATATCCCTTTGCCAATTCCACAAGAACAGCCTTAGCGAAAGGCTTCTTGAAGTGAAAGATGTAACTCTGTGAGATGAATTAACAGAACACAGAGAAGTTTCTCAGAAAGCTTCTTTCCAGTTTTGAACGGAAGATATTTCCTTTTTCACCATAGCCCTCTATGGGCTTCCAAATATCCCTTTGCCAATTCCACAAGAACAGCCTTAGCGAAAGGCTTCTTGAAGGGAAAGATGTAACTCTGTGAGATGAATTAGCAGAACACAGAGCAGTTTCTCAGAAAGATTCTTTCCAATTTTGAAAGGAAGATATTTCCTTTTTCACCATAGCCCTCTATGGGCTTCCAAATATCCCTTTGCCAATTCCACAAGAACAGCCTTAGCGAAAGGCTTCTTGAAGGGAAAGATGTAACTCTGTGAGATGAATTCACAGAACACAGAGCAGTTTCTCAGAAAGCTTCTTTCCAGTTTTGAACGGAAGATATTTCCTTTTTCACCATAGCCCTCTATGGGCTTCCAAATATCCCTTTGCCAATTCCACAAGAACAGACTTAGCGAAAGGCTTCTTGAAGGGAAAGATGTAACTCTGTGAGATGAATTCACAGAACACAGAGCAGTTTCTCAGAAAGCTTCTTTCCAGTTTTGAACGGAAGATATTTCCTTTTTCACCATAGCCCTCTATGGGCTTCCAAATATCCCTTTGCAAATTCCACAAGAACAGCCTTAGCGAACGGCTTCTTAAAGGGAAAGATGTAACTCTGTGAGATGAATTTACAGAACACAGAGCAGTTTCTCAGAAAGCTTCTTTCCAGTTTTGAACGGAAGATATTTCCTTTTTCACCATAGCCCTCTATGGGCTTCCAAATATCCCTTTGCCAATTCCGCAAGAACAGCCTTAGCGAAAGGGTTCTTGAAGGGAAAGATGTAACTCTGTGAGATGAATTCACAGAACACAGAGCAGTTTCTCAGAAAGCTTTCTTCCAGTATTGAACGGAAGACATTTACTTTTTCACCATAGCCGTCTATGGGCTTCCAAATATCCCTTTGCCAATTCCGCAAGAACAGCCTTAGCGAAAGGCTTCTTAAAGTGAAAGATGTAACTCTGTGAGATGAATTAACAGAACACAGAGAAGTTTCTCAGAAAGCTTCTTTCCAGTTTTGAACGGAAGATATTTCCTTTTTCACCATAGCCGTCTATGGGCTTCCAAATATCCCTTTGCCAATTCCACAAGAACAGACTTAGCGAAAGGCTTCTTGGAGGGAACGATGTAACTCTGTGAGATGAATTAACAGAACACAGAGCAGTTTCTCAGAAAGCTTCTTTCCAGTTTTGAACGGAAGATATTTCCTTTTTCACCATAGCCCTCTATGGGCTTCCAAATATCCCTTTGCCAATTCCACAAGAACAGCCTTAGCGAAAGGCTTCTTGAAGGGAAAGATGTAACTCTGTGAGATGAATTCACAGAACACAGAGCAGTTTCTCAGAAAGCTTCTTTCCAGTTTTGAACGGAAGATATTTCCTTTTTCACCATAGCCCTCTATGGGCTTCCAAATATCCCTTTGCCAATTCCACAAGAACAGCCTTAGCGAAAGGCTTCTTGAAGGGAAAGATGTAACTCTGTGAAATGAATTAACAGAACACAGAGCAGTTTCTCAGAAAGCTTCTTTCCAGTTTTGAACGGAAGATATTTCCTTTTTCACCATAGCCCTCTATGGGCTTCCAAATATCACTTTGCCAATTCCACAAGAACAGCCTTAGCGAAAGGCTTCTTGAAGGGAAAGATGTAACTCTGTGAGATGAATTCACAGAACACAGAGCAGTTTCTCAGAAAGCTTCTTTCCAGTTTTGAACGGAAGATATTTCCTTTTTCACCATAGGCCTCTATGGGCTTCAAAATATCCCTTTGCCTATTCCACAAGAACAGCCTTAGCGAAAGGCTTCTTGAAGGGAAAGATGTTACTCTGTGAGATGAATTAACAGAACACAGAGCAGTTTCTCAGAAAGCTTCTTTCCAGTTTTGAACGGAAGATATTTCCTTTTTCACCATAGCCCTCTATGGGCTTCCAAATATCCCTTTGCCAATTCCACAAGAACAGCCTTAGCGAAAGGCTTCTTGAAGGGAAAGATGTAACTCTGTGAGATGAATTCACAGAACACAGAGCAGTTTCTCAGAAAGCTTCTTTCCAGTTTTGAACGGAAGATATTTCCTTTTTCAACATAGCCCTCTATGGGCTTCCAAATATCCCTTTGCCAATTCCACAAGAACAGACTTAGCGAAAGGCTTCTTGAAGGGAAAGATGTAACTCTGTGAGATGAATTCACAGAACACAGAGCAGTTTCTCAGAAAGCTTCTTTCCAGTTTTGAACGGAAGATATTTCCTTTTTCACCATAGCCCTCTATGGGCTTCCAAATATCCCTTTGCAAATTCCACAAGAACAGCCTTAGCGAACGGCTTCTTAAAGGGAAAGATGTAACTCTGTGAGATGAATTTACAGAACACAGAGCAGTTTCTCAGAAAGCTTCTTTCCAGTTTTGAACGGAAGATATTTCCTTTTTCACCATAGCCCTCTATGGGCTTCCAAATATCCCTTTGCCAATTCCGCAAGAACAGCCTTAGCGAAAGGGTTCTTGAAGGGAAAGATGTAACTCTGTGAGATGAATTCACAGAACACAGAGCAGTTTCTCAGAAAGCTTTCTTCCAGTATTGAACGGAAGACATTTACTTTTTCACCATAGCCGTCTATGGGCTTCCAAATATCCCTTTGCCAATTCCGCAAGAACAGCCTTAGCGAAAGGCTTCTTAAAGTGAAAGATGTAACTCTGTGAGATGAATTAACAGAACACAGAGAAGTTTCTCAGAAAGCTTCTTTCCAGTTTTGAACGGAAGATATTTCCTTTTTCACCATAGCCGTCTATGGGCTTCCAAATATCCCTTTGCCAATTCCACAAGAACAGACTTAGCGAAAGGCTTCTTGGAGGGAACGATGTAACTCTGTGAGATGAATTAACAGAACACAGAGCAGTTTCTCAGAAAGCTTCTTTCCAGTTTTGAACGGAAGATATTTCCTTTTTCACCATAGCCCTCTATGGGCTTCCAAATATCCCTTTGCCAATTCCACAAGAACAGCCTTAGCGAAAGGCTTCTTGAAGGGAAAGATGTAACTCTGTGAGATGAATTCACAGAACACAGAGCAGTTTCTCAGAAAGCTTCTTTCCAGTTATGAACGGAAGATATTTCCTTTTTCACCATAGCCCTCTATGGGCTTCCAAATATCCCTTTGCCAATTCCACAAGAACAGCCTTAGCGAAAGGCTTCTTGAAGGGAAAGATGTAACTCTGTGAGATGAATTAACAGAACACAGAGCAGTTTCTCAGAAAGCTTCTTTCCAGTTTTGAACGGAAGATATTTCCTTTTTCACCATAGCCCTCTATGGGCTTCCAAATATCACTTTGCCAATTCCACAAGAACAGCCTTAGCGAAAGGCTTCTTGAAGGGAAAGATGTAACTCTGTGAGATGAATTCACAGAACACAGAGCAGTTTCTCAGAAAGCTTCTTTCCAGTTTTGAACGGAAGATATTTCCTTTTTCACCATAGGCCTCTATGGGCTTCAAAATATCCCTTTGCCAATTCCACAAGAACAGCCTTAGCGAAAGGCTTCTTGAAGGGAAAGATGTAACTCTGTGAGATGAATTAACAGAACACAGAGCAGTTTCTCAGAAAGCTTCTTTCCAGTTTTGAACGGAAGATATTTCCTTTTTCACCATAGCCCTCTATGGGCTTCCAAATATCCCTTTGCCAATTCCACAAGAACAGCCTTAGCGAAAGGCTTCTTGAAGGGAAAGATGTAACTCTGTGAGATGAATTCACAGAACACAGAGCAGTTTCTCAGAAAGCTTCTTTCCAGTTTTGAACGGAAGATATTTCCTTTTTCAACATAGCCCTCTATGGGCTTCCAAATATCCCTTTGACAATTCCACAAAAACAGCCTTAGCGAAAGGCTTCTTGAAGAGAAAGATGTAACTCTGTGAGATGAATTCACAGAACACAGAGCAGTTTCTCAGAAAGCTTCTTTCCAGTTTTGAACGGAAGATATTTCCTTTTTCACCATAGGCCTCTATGGGCTTCCAAATATCCCTTTGCCAATTCCGCAAGAACAAACTTAGCGAAAGGCTTCTTGAAGGGAAAGATGTAACTCTGTGAGATGAATTAACAGAACACAGAGCAGTTTCTCAGAAAGCTTCTTTCCAGTTTTGAACGGAAGATATTTCCTTTTTCACCATAGCCCTCTATGGGCTTCCAAATATCCCTTTGCCAATTCCACAAGAACAGCCTTAGCGAAAGGCTTCTTGAAGGGAAAGATGTAACTCTGTGAGATGAATTAGCAGAACACAGAGCAGTTTCTCAGAAAGATTCTTTCCAATTTTGAAAGGAAGATATTTCCTTTTTCACCATAGCCCTCTATGGGCTTCCAAATATCCCTTTGCCAATTCCACAAGAACAGCCTTAGCGAAAGGCTTCTTGAGGGGAAAGATGTAACTCTGTGAGATGAATTCACAGAACGCAGAGCAGTTTCTCAGAAAGCTTCTTTCCAGTTTTGAACGGAAGATATTTCCTTTTTCACCATAGCCCTCTATGGGCTTCCAAATATCCCTTTGCAAATTCCACAAGAACAGCCTTAGCGAAAGGCTTCTTGAAGGGAAAGATGTAACTCTGTGAGATGAATTCACAGTACACAGAGCAGTTTCTCAGAAAGCTTCTTTCCAGTTTTGAACGGAAGATATTTCCTTTTTCACCATAGCCCTCTATGGGCTTCCAAATATCCCTTTGCAAATTCCACAAGAACAGCCTTAGCGAACGGCTTCTTGAAGGGAAAGATGTAACTCTGTGAGATGAATTTACAGAACACAGAGCAGTTTCTCAGAAAGCTTCTTTCCAGTTTTGAACGGAAGATATTTCCTTTTTCACCATAGCCCTCTATGGGCTTCCAAATATCCCTTTGCCAATTCCGCAAGAACAGCCTTAGCGAAAGGGTTCTTGAAGGGAAAGATGTAACTCTGTGAGATGAATTCACAGAACACAGAGCAGTTTCTCAGAAAGCTTCCTTCCAGTATTGAACGGAAGATATTTACTTTTTCACCATAGCCGTCTATGGGCTTCCAAATATCCCTTTGCCAATTCCACAAGAACAGCCTTAGCGAAAGGCTTCTTGAAGTGAAAGATGTAACTCTGTGAGATGAATTAACAGAACACAGAGAAGTTTCTCAGAAAGCTTCTTTCCAGTTTTGAACGGAAGATATTTCCTTTTTCACCATAGCCCTCTATGGGCTTCCAAATATCCCTTTGCCAATTCCACAAGAACAGCCTTAGCGAAAGGCTTCTTGAAGGGAAAGATGTAACTCTGTGAGATGAATTCACAGAACACAGAGCAGTTTCTCAGAAAGCTTCTTTCCAGTTTTGAACGGAAGATATTTCCTTTTTCACCATAGGCCTCTATGGGCTTCCAAATATCCCTTTGCCAATTCCACAAGAACAGCCTTAGCGAAAGGCTTCTTGAAGGGAAAGATGTAACTCTGTGAGATGAATTCACAGAACACAGAGCAGTTTCTCAGAAAGCTTCTTTCCAGTTTTGAACGGAAGATATTTCCTTTTTCACCATAGGCCTCTATGGGCTTCAAAATATCCCTTTGCCAATTCCACAAGAACAGCCTTAGCGAAAGGCTTCTTGAGGGGAAAGATGTAACTCTGTGAGATGAATTAACAGAACACAGAGCAGTTTCTCAGAAAGCTTCTTTCCAGTTTTGAACGGAAGATATTTCCTTTTTCACCATAGCCCTCTATGGGCTTCCAAATATCCCTTTGCCAATTCCACAAGAACAGCCTTAGCGAAAGGCTTCTTGAAGGGAAAGATGTAACTCTGTGAGATGAATTCACAGAACACACAGCAGTTTCTCAGAAAGCTTCTTTCCAGTTTTGAACGGAAGATATTTCCTTTTTCACCATAGCCCTCTATGGGCTTCCAAATATCCCTTTGACAATTCCACAAAAACAGCCTTAGCGAAAGGCTTCTTGAAGAGAAAGATGTAACTCTGTGAGATGAATTCACAGAACACAGAGCAGTTTCTCAGAAAGCTTCTTTCCAGTTTTGAACGGAAGATATTTCCTTTTTCACCATAGGCCTCTATGGGCTTCCAAATATCCCTTTGCCAATTCCGCAAGAACAAACTTAGCGAAAGGCTTCTTGAAGGGAAAGATGTAACTCTGTGAGATGAATTCACAGAACACAGAGCAGTTTCTCAGAAAGCTTCTTTCCAGTTTTGAACGGAAGATATTTCCTTTTTCACCATAGCCCTCTATGGGCTTCCAAATATCCCTTTGCCAATTCCACAAGAACAGCCTTAGCGAAAGGCTTCTTGAAGGGAAAGATGTAACTCTGTGAGATGAATTAGCAGAACACAGAGCAGTTTCTCAGAAAGATTCTTTCCAATTTTGAAAGGAAGATATTTCCTTTTTCACCATAGCCCTCTATGGGCTTCCAAATATCCCTTTGCCAATTCCACAAGAACAGCCTTAGCGAAAGGCTTCTTGAAGGGAAAGATGTAACTCTGTGAGATGAATTCACAGAACACAGAGCAGTTTCTCAGAAAGCTTCTTTCCAGTTTTGAACGGAAGATATTTCCTTTTTCACCATAGCCCTCTATGGGCTTCCAAATATCCCTTTGCCAATTCCACAAGAACAGACTTAGCGAAAGGCTTCTTGAAGGGAAAGATGTAACTCTGTGAGATGAATTCACAGAACACAGAGCAGTTTCTCAGAAAGCTTCTTTCCAGTTTTGAACGGAAGATATTTCCTTTTTCACCATAGCCCTCTATGGGCTTCCAAATATCCCTTTGCAAATTCCACAAGAACAGCCTTAGCGAACGGCTTCTTGAAGGGAAAGATGTAACTCTGTGAGATGAATTTACAGAACACAGAGCAGTTTCTCAGAAAGCTTCTTTCCAGTTTTGAACGGAAGATATTTCCTTTTTCACCATAGCCCTCTATGGGCTTCCAAATATCCCTTTGCCAATTCCGCAAGAACAGCCTTAGCGAAAGGGTTCTTGAAGGGAAAGATGTAACTCTGTGAGATGAATTCACAGAACACAGAGCAGTTTCTCAGAAAGCTTCCTTCCAGTATTGAACGGAAGATATTTACTTTTTCACCGTAGCCGTCTATGGGCTTCCAAATATCCCTTTGCCAATTCCACAAGAACAGCCTTAGCGAAAGGCTTCTTGAAGTGAAAGATGTAACTCTGTGAGATGAATTAACAGAACACAGAGAAGTTTCTCAGAAAGCTTCTTTCCAGTTTTGAACGGAAGATATTTCCTTTTTCACCATAGCCCTCTATGGGCTTCCAAATATCCCTTTGCCAATTCCACAAGAACAGACTTAGCGAAAGGCTTCTTGGAGGGAACGATGTAACTCTGTGAGATGAATTAACAGAACACAGAGCAGTTTCTCAGAAAGCTTCTTTCCAGTTTTGAACGGAAGATATTTCCTTTTTCACCATAGCCCTCTATGGGCTTCCAAATATCCCTTTGCCATTTCCACAAGAACAGCCTTAGCGAAAGGCTTCTTGAAGGGAAAGATGTAACTCTGTGAGATAAATTCACAGAACACAGAGCAGTTTCTCAGAAAGCTTCTTTCCAGTTTTGAACGGAAGATATTTCCTTTTTCACCATAGGCCTCTATGGGCTTCAAAATATCCCTTTGCCAATTCCACAAGAACAGCCTTAGCGAAAGGCTTCTTGAGGGGAAAGATGTAACTCTGTGAGATGAATTAACAGAACACAGAGCAGTTTCTCAGAAAGCTTCTTTCCAGTTTTCAACGGAAGATATTTCCTTTTTCACCATAGCCCTCTATGGTCTTCCAAATATCCCTTTGCCAATTCCACAAGAACAGCCTTAGCGAAAGGCTTCTTGAAGGGAAAGATGTAACTCTGTGAGATGAATTCACAGAACACAGAGCAGTTTCTCAGAAAGCTTCTTTCCAGTTTTGAACGGAAGATATTTCCTTTTTCACCATAGCCCTCTATGGGCTTCCAAATATCCCTTTGCCAATTCCACAAGAACAGCCTTAGCGAAAGGCTTCTTGAAGGGAAAGATGTAACTCTGTGAGATGAATTCACAGAACACAGAGCAGTTTCTCAGAAAGCTTCTTTCCAGTTTTGAACGGAAGATATTTCCTTTTTCACCATAGCCCTCTATGGGCTTCCAAATATCCCTTTGCCAATTCCACAAGAACACCCTTAGCGAAAGGCTTCTTGAAGGGAAAGATGTAACTCTGTGAGATGAATTCACAGAACACAGAGCAGTTTCTCAGAAAGCTTCTTTCCAGTTTTGAACGGAAGATATTTCCTTTTTCACCATAGGCCTCTATGGGCTTCAAAATATCCCTTTGCCTATTCCACAAGAACAGCCTTAGCGAAAGGCTTCTTGAGGGGAAAGATGTAACTCTGTGAGATGAATTAACAGAACACAGAGCAGTTTCTCAGAAAGCTTCTTTCCAGTTTTGAACGGAAGATATTTCCTTTTTCACCATAGCCCTCTATGGGCTTCCAAATATCCCTTTGCCAATTCCACAAGAACAGCCTTAGCGAAAGGCTTCTTGAAGGGAAAGATGTAACTCTGTGAGATGAATTCACAGAACACAGAGCAGTTTCTCAGAAAGCTTCTTTCCAGTTTTGAACGGAAGATATTTCCTTTTTCACCATAGCCCTCTATGGGCTTCCAAATATCCCTTTGCAAATTCCACAAGAACAGCCTTAGCGAACGGCTTCTTGAAGGGAAAGATGTAACTCTGTGAGATGAATTTACAGAACACAGAGCAGTTTCTCAGAAAGCTTCTTTCCAGTTTTGAACGGAAGATATTTCCTTTTTCACCATAGCCCTCTATGGGCTTCCAAATATCCCTTTGCCAATTCCGCAAGAACAGCCTTAGCGAAAGGGTTCTTGAAGGGAAAGATGTAACTCTGTGAGATGAATTCACAGAACACAGAGCAGTTTCTCAGAAAGCTTCCTTCCAGTATTGAACGGAAGATATTTACTTTTTCACCATAGCCGTCTATGGGCTTCCAAATATCCCTTTGCCAATTCCACAAGAACAGCCTTAGCGAAAGGCTTCTTGAAGTGAAAGATGTAACTCTGTGAGATGAATTAACAGAACACAGAGAAGTTTCTCAGAAAGCTTCTTTCCAGTTTTGAACGGAAGATATTTCCTTTTTCACCATAGCCCTCTATGGGCTTCCAAATATCCCTTTTTCAATTCCACAAGAACAGCCTTAGCGAAAGGCTTCTTGCAGGGAAAGATGTAACTCTGTGAGATGAATTCACAGAACACAGAGCAGTTTCTCAGAAAGCTTCTTTCCAGTTTTGAACGGAAGATATTTCCTTTTTCACCATAGGCCTCTATGGGCTTCCAAATATCCCTTTGCCAATTCCACAAGAACAGCCTTAGCGAAAGGCTTCTTGAAGGGAAAGATGTAACTCTGTGAGATGAATTAGCAGAACACAGAGCAGTTTCTCAGAAAGATTCTTTCCAATTTTGAAAGGAAGATATTTCCTTTTTCACCATAGCCCTCTATGGGCTTCCAAATATCCCTTTGCCAATTCCACAAGAACAGCCTTAGCGAAAGGCTTCTTGAAGGGTAAGATGTAACTCTGTGAGATGAATTCACAGAACACAGAGCAGTTTCTCAGAAAGCTTCTTTCCAGTTTTGAACGGAAGATATTTCCTTTTTCACCATAGCCCTCTATGGGCTTCCAAATATCCCTTTTTCAATTCCACAAGAACAGCCTTAGCGAAAGGCTTCTTGAAGGGAAAGATGTAACTCTGTGAGATGAATTCACAGAACACAGAGCAGTTTCTCAGAAAGCTTCTTTCCAGTTTTGAACGGAAGATATTTCCTTTTTCACCATAGCCCTCTATGGGCTTCCAAATATCCCTTTGCCAATTCCACAAGAACAGCCTTAGCGAAAGGCTTCTTGAAGGGAAAGATGTAACTCTGTGAGATGAATTCACAGAACACAGAGCAGTTTCTCAGAAAGCTTCTTTCCAGTTTTGAACGGAAGATATTTCCTTTTTCACCATAGGCCTCTATGGGCTTCCAAATATCCCTTTGCCAATTCCACAAGAACAGCCTTAGCGAAAGGCTTCTTGAAGGGAAAGATGTAACTCTGTGAGATGAATTAACAGAACACAGAGCAGTTTCTCAGAAAGCTTCTTTCCAGTTTTGAACGGAAGATATTTCCTTTTTCACCATAGCCCTCTATGGGCTTCCAAATATCACTTTGCCAATTCCACAAGAACAGCCTTAGCGAAAGGCTTCTTGAAGGGAAAGATGTAACTCTGTGAGATGAATTCACAGAACACAGAGCAGTTTCTCAGAAAGCTTCTTTCCAGTTTTGAACGGAAGATATTTCCTTTTTCACCATAGGCCTCTATGGGCTTCAAAATATCCCTTTGCCAATTCCACAAGAACAGCCTTAGCGAAAGGCTTCTTGAAGGGAAAGATGTAACTCTGTGAGATGAATTAACAGAACACAGAGCAGTTTCTCAGAAAGCTTCTTTCCAGTTTTGAACGGAAGATATTTCCTTTTTCACCATAGCCCTCTATGGGCTTCCAAATATCCCTTTGCCAATTCCACAAGAACAGCCTTAGCGAAAGGCTTCTTGAAGGGAAAGATGTAACTCTGTGAGATGAATTCACAGAACACAGAGCAGTTTCTCAGAAAGCTTCTTTCCAGTTTTGAACGGAAGATATTTCCTTTTTCAACATAGCCCTCTATGGGCTTCCAAATATCCCTTTCACAATTCCACAAAAACAGCCTTAGCGAAAGGCTTCTTGAAGAGAAAGATGTAACTCTGTGAGATGAATTCACAGAACACAGAGCAGTTTCTCAGAAAGCTTCTTTCCAGTTTTGAACGGAAGATATTTCCTTTTTCACCATAGGCCTCTATGGGCTTCCAAATATCCCTTTGCCAATTCCGCAAGAACAAACTTAGCGAAAGGCTTCTTGAAGGGAAAGATGTAACTCTGTGAGATGAATTAAGAGAACACAGAGCAGTTTCTCAGAATGCTTCTTTCCAGTTTTGAACGGAAGATATTTCCTTTTTCACCATAGCCCTCTAAGGGCTTCCAAATATCCCTTTGCCAATTCCACAAGAACAGCCTTAGCGAAAGGCTTCTTGAAGGGAAAGATGTAACTCTGTGAGATGAATTAGCAGAACACAGAGCAGTTTCTCAGAAAGATTCTTTCCAATTTTGAAAGGAAGATATTTCCTTTTTCACCATAGCCCTCTATGGGCTTCCAAATATCCCTTTGCCAATTCCACAAGAACAGCCTTAGCGAAAGGCTTCTTGAGGGGAAAGATGTAACTCTGTGAGATGAATTCACAGAACGCAGAGCAGTTTCTCAGAAAGCTTCTTTCCAGTTTTGAACGGAAGATATTTCCTTTTTCACCATAGCCCTCTATGGGCTTCCAAATATCCCTTTGCCAATTCCACAAGAACAGCCTTAGCGAAAGGCTTCTTGAAGGGAAAGATGTAACTCTGTGAGATGAATTCACAGAACACAGAGCAGTTTCTCAGAAAGCTTCTTTCCAGTTTTGAACGGAAGATATTTCCTTTTTCACCATAGCCCTCTATGGGCTTCCAAATATCCCTTTGCAAATTCCACAAGAACAGCCTTAGCGAACGGCTTCTTGAAGGGAAAGATGTAACTCTGTGAGATGAATTTACAGAACACAGAGCAGTTTCTCAGAAAGCTTCTTTCCAGTTTTGAACGGAAGATATTTCCTTTTTCACCATAGCCCTCTATGGGCTTCCAAATATCCCTTTGCCAATTCCGCAAGAACAGCCTTAGCGAAAGGATTCTTGAAGGGAAAGATGTAACTCTGTGAGATGAATTCACAGAACACAGAGCAGTTTCTCAGAAAGCTTCCTTCCAGTATTGAACGGAAGATATTTACTTTTTCACCATAGCCGTCTATGGGCTTCCAAATATCCCTTTGCCAATTCCACAAGAACAGCCTTAGCGAAAGGCTTCTTGAAGTGAAAGATGTAACTCTGTGAGATGAATTAACAGAACACAGAGAAGTTTCTCAGAAAGCTTCTTTCCAGTTTTGAACGGAAGATATTTCCTTTTTCACCATAGCCCTCTATGGGCTTCCAAATATCCCTTTGCCAATTCCACAAGAACAGCCTTAGCGAAAGGCTTCTTGAAGGGAAAGATGTAACTCTGTGAGATGAATTCACAGAACACAGAGCAGTTTCTCAGAAAGCTTCTTTCCAGTTTTGAACGGAAGATATTTCCTTTTTCACCATAGGCCTCTATGGGCTTCCAAATATCCCTTTGCCAATTCCACAAGAACAGCCTTAGCGAAAGGCTTCTTGAAGGGAAAGATGTAACTCTGTGAGATGAATTCACAGAACACAGAGCAGTTTCTCAGAAAGCTTCTTTCCAGTTTTGAACGGAAGATATTTCCTTTTTCACCATAGGCCTCTATGGGCTTCCAAATATCCCTTTGCCAATTCCGCAAGAACAAACTTAGCGAAAGGCTTCTTGAAGGGAAAGATGTAACTCTGTGAGATGAATTAACAGAACACAGAGCAGTTTCTCAGAAAGCTTCTTTCCAGTTTTGAACGGAAGATATTTCCTTTTTCACCATAGCCCTCTATGGGCTTCCAAATATCCCTTTGCCAATTCCACAAGAACAGCCTTAGCGAAAGGCTTCTTGAAGGGAAAGATGTAACTCTGTGAGATGAATTCACAGAACACAGAGCAGTTTCTCAGAAAGCTTCTTTCCAGTTTTGAACGGAAGATATTTCCTTTTTCACCATAGGCCTCTATGGGCTTCAAAATATCCCTTTGCCAATTCCACAAGAACAGCCTTAGCGAAAGGCTTCTTGAGGGGAAAGATGTAACTCTGTGAGATGAATTAACAGAACACAGAGCAGTTTCTCAGAAAGCTTCTTTCCAGTTTTGAACGGAAGATATTTCCTTTTTCACCATAGCCCTCTAGGGGCTTCCAAATATCCCTTTGCCAATTCCACAAGAACAGCCTTAGCGAAAGGCTTCTTGAAGGGAAAGATGTAACTCTGTGAGATGAATTCACAGAACACAGAGCAGTTTCTCAGAAAGCTTCTTTCCAGTTTTGAACGGAAGATATTTCCTTTTTCACCATAGCCCTCTATGGGCTTCCAAATATCCCTTTGACAATTACACAAAAACAGCCTTAGCGAAAGGCTTCTTGAAGAGAAAGATGTAACTCTGTGAGATGAATTCACAGAACACAGAGCAGTTTCTCAGAAAGCTTCTTTCCAGTTTTGAACGGAAGATATTTCCTTTTTCACCATAGGCCTCTATGGGCTTCCAAATATCCCTTTGCCAATTCCGCAAGAACAAACTTAGCGAAAGGCTTCTTGAAGGGAAAGATGTAACTCTGTGAGATGAATTCACAGAACACAGAGCAGTTTCTCAGAAAGCTTCTTTCCAGTTTTGAACGGAAGATATTTCCTTTTTCACCATAGCCCTCTATGGGCTTCCAAATATCCCTTTGCCAATTCCACAAGAACAGCCTTAGCGAAAGGCTTCTTGAAGGGAAAGATGTAACTCTGTGAGATGAATTAGCAGAACACAGAGCAGTTTCTCAGAAAGATTCTTTCCAATTTTGAAAGGAAGATATTTCCTTTTTCACCATAGCCCTCTAAGGGCTTCCAAATATCCCTTTGCCAATTCCACAAGAACAGCCTTAGCGAAAGGCTTCTTGGAGGGAACGATGTAACTCTGTGAGATGAATTAACAGAACACAGAGCAGTTTCTCAGAAAGCTTCTTTCCAGTTTTGAACGGAAGATATTTCCTTTTTCACCATAGCCCTCTATGGGCTTCCAAATATCCCTTTGCCATTTCCACAAGAACAGCCTTAGCGAAAGGCTTCTTGAAGGGAAAGATGTAACTCTGTGAGATAAATTCACAGAACACAGAGCAGTTTCTCAGAAAGCTTCTTTCCAGTTTTGAACGGAAGATATTTCCTTTTTCACCATAGGCCTCTATGGGCTTCAAAATATCCCTTTGCCAATTCCACAAGAACAGCCTTAGCGAAAGGCTTCTTGAGGGGAAAGATGTAACTCTGTGAGATGAATTAACAGAACACAGAGCAGTTTCTCAGAAAGCTTCTTTCCAGTTTTCAACGGAAGATATTTCCTTTTTCACCATAGCCCTCTAAGGTCTTCCAAATATCCCTTTGCCAATTCCACAAGAACAGCCTTAGCGAAAGGCTTCTTGAAGGGAAAGATGTAACTCTGTGAGATGAATTCACAGAACACAGAGCAGTTTCTCAGAAAGCTTCTTTCCAGTTTTGAACGGAAGATATTTCCTTTTTCACCATAGCCCTCTATGGGCTTCCAAATATCCCTTTGCCAATTCCACAAGAACAGCCTTAGCGAAAGGCTTCTTGAAGGGAAAGATGTAACTCTGTGAGATGAATTAACAGAACACAGAGCAGTTTCTCAGAAAGCTTCTTTCCAGTTTTGAACGGAAGATATTTCCTTTTTCACCATAGCCCTCTATGGGCTTCCAAATATCCCTTTGCCAATTCCACAAGAACAGCCTTAGCGAAAGGCTTCTTGAAGGGAAAGATGTAACTCTGTGAGATGAATTCACAGAACACAGAGCAGTTTCTCAGAAAGCTTCTTTCCAGTTTTGAACGGAAGATATTTCCTTTTTCACCATAGGCCTCTATGGGCTTCAAAATATCCCTTTGCCTATTCCACAAGAACAGCCTTAGCGAAAGGCTTCTTGAGGGGAAAGATGTAACTCTGTGAGATGAATTAACAGAACACAGAGCAGTTTCTCAGAAAGCTTCTTTCCAGTTTTGAACGGAAGATATTTCCTTTTTCACCATAGCCCCCTATGGTCTTCAAATATCCCTTTGCCTATTCCACAAGAACAGCCTTAGCGAAAGGCTTCTTGAGGGGAAAGATGTAACTCTGTGAGATGAATTAACAGAACACAGAGCAGTTTCTCAGAAAGCTTCTTTCCAGTTTTGAACGGAAGATATTTCCTTTTTCACCATAGCCCTCTATGGGCTTCCAAATATCCCTTTGCCAATTCCACAAGAACAGCCTTAGCGAAAGGCTTCTTGAAGGGAAAGATGTAACTCTGTGAGATGAATTCACAGAACACAGAGCAGTTTCTCAGAAAGCTTCTTTCCAGTTTTGAACGGAAGATATTTCCTTTTTCACCATAGCCCTCTATGGGCTTCCAAATATCCCTTTGCAAATTCCACAAGAACAGCCTTAGCGAACGGCTTCTTGAAGGGAAAGATGTAACTCTGTGAGATGAATTTACAGAACACAGAGCAGTTTCTCAGAAAGCTTCTTTCCAGTTTTGAACGGAAGATATTTCCTTTTTCACCATAGCCCTCTATGGGCTTCCAAATATCCCTTTGCCAATTCCGCAAGAACAGCCTTAGCGAAAGGGTTCTTGAAGGGAAAGATGTAACTCTGTGAGATGAATTCACAGAACACAGAGAAGTTTCTCAGAAAGCTTCCTTCCAGTATTGAACGGAAGATATTTACTTTTTCACCATAGCCGTCTATGGGCTTCCAAATATCCCTTTGCCAATTCCACAAGAACAGCCTTAGCGAAAGGCTTCTTGAAGTGAAAGATGTAACTCTGTGAGATGAATTAACAGAACACAGAGCAGTTTCTCAGAAAGCTTCTTTCCAGTTTTGAACGGAAGATATTTCCTTTTTCACCATAGCCCTCTAAGGGCTTCCAAATATCCCTTTGCCAATTCCACAAGAACAGCCTTAGCGAAAGGCTTCTTGAAGGGAAAGATGTAACTCTGTGAGATGAATTCACAGAACACAGAGCAGTTTCTCAGAAAGCTTCTTTCCAGTTTTGAACGGAAGATATTTCCTTTTTCACCATAGGCCTCTATGGGCTTCCAAATATCCCTTTGCCAATTCCACAAGAACAGCCTTAGCGAAAGGCTTCTTGAAGGGAAAGATGTAACTCTGTGAGATGAATTAACAGAACACAGAGCAGTTTCTCAGAAAGCTTCTTTCCAGTTTTGAACGGAAGATATTTCCTTTTTCACCATAGCCCTCTATGGGCTTCCAAATATCCCTTTGCCAATTCCACAAGAACAGCCTTAGCGAAAGTCTTCTTGAAGGGAAAGATGTAACTCTGTGAGATGAATTCACAGAACACAGAGCAGTTTCTCAGAAAGCTTCTTTCCAGTTTTGAACGGAAGATATTTCCTTTTCCACCATAGGCCTTTATGGGCTTCAAAATATCCCTTTGCCAATTCCACAAGAACAGCCTTAGCGAAAGGCTTCTTGAGGGGAAAGATGTAACTCTGTGAGATGAATTAACAGAACACAGAGCAGTTTCTCAGAAAGCTTCTTTCCAGTTTTGAACGGAAGATATTTCCTTTTTCACCATAGCCCTCTATGGGCTTCCAAATATCCCTTTGCCAATTCCACAAGAACAGCCTTAGCGAAAGGCTTCTTGAAGGGAAAGATGTAACTCTGTGAGATGAATTCACAGAACACAGAGCAGTTTCTCAGAAAGCTTCTTTCCAGTTTTGAAGGGAAGATATTTCCTTTTTCACCATAGGCCTCTATGGGCTTACAAATATCCCTTTGCCAATTCCACAAGAACAGCCTTAGCGAAAGGCTTCTTGAAGGGAAAGATGTAACTCTGTGAGATGAATTCACAGAACACAGAGCAGTTTCTCAGAAAGCTTCTTTGCAGTTTTGAACGGAAGATATTTCCTTTTTCACCATAGCCCTCTATGGGCTTCCAAATATCCCTTTGCCAATTCCACAAGAACAGCCTTAGCGAAAGGCTTCTTGAAGGGAAAGATGTAACTCTGTGAGATGAATTAACAGAACACAGAGCAGTTTCTCAGAAAGCTTCTTTCCAGTTTTGAACGGAAGATATTTCCTTTTTCACCATAGCCCTCTATGGGCTTCCAAATATCCCTTTGCCAATTCCACAAGAACAGCCTTAGCGAAAGGCTTCTTGAAGGGAAAGATGTAACTCTGTGAGATGAATTCACAGAACACAGAGCAGTTTCTCAGAAAGCTTCTTTCCAGTTTTGAACGGAAGATATTTCCTTTTTCACCATAGGCCTCTATGGGCTTCAAAATATCCCTTTGCCAATTCCACAAGAACAGCCTTAGCGAAAGGCTTCTTGAGGGGAAAGATGTAACTCTGTGAGATGAATTAACAGAACACAGAGCAGTTTCACAGAAAGCTTCTTTCCAGTTTTGAACGGAAGATATTTCCTTTTTCACCATAGCCCTCTATGGGCTTCCAAATATCCCTTTGCCAATTCCACAAGAACAGCCTTAGCGAAAGGCTTCTTGAAGGGAAAGATGTAACTCTGTGAGATGAATTAACAGAACACAGAGAAGTTTCTCAGAAAGCTTCTTTCCAGTTTTGAACGGAAGATATTTCCTTTTTCACCATAGCCCTCTATGGGCTTCCAAATATCCCTTTGCCAATTCCACAAGAACAGCCTTAGCGAAAGGCTTCTTGAAGGGAAAGATGTAACTCTGTGAGATGAATTCACAGAACACAGAGCAGTTTCTCAGAAAGCTTCTTTCCAGTTTTGAACGGAAGATATTTCCTTTTTCACCATAGGCCTCTATGGGCTTCCAAATATCCCTTTGCCAATTCCACAAGAACAGCCTTAGCGAAAGGCTTCTTGAAGGGAAAGATGTAACTCTGTGAGATGAATTAACAGAACACAGAGCAGTTTCTCAGAAAGCTTCTTTCCAGTTTTGAACGGAAGATATTTCCTTTTTCACCATAGCCCTCTATGGGCTTCCAAATATCCCTTTGCCAATTCCACAAGAACAGCCTTAGCGAAAGGCTTCTTGAAGGGAAAGATGTAACTCTGTGAGATGAATTAACAGAACACAGAGAAGTTTCTCAGAAAGCTTCTTTCCAGTTTTGAACGGAAGATATTTCCTTTTTCACCATAGCCCTCTATGGGCTTCCAAATATCCCTTTGCCAATTCCACAAGAACAGCCTTAGCGAAAGGCTTCTTGAAGGGAAAGATGTAACTCTGTGAGATGAATTCACAGAACACAGAGCAGTTTCTCAGAAAGCTTCTTTCCAGTTTTGAACGGAAGATATTTCCTTTTTCACCATAGGCCTCTATGGGCTTCCAAATATCCCTTTGCCAATTCCACAAGAACAGCCTTAGCGAAAGGCTTCTTGAAGGGAAAGATGTAACTCTGTGAGATGAATTAACAGAACACAGAGCAGTTTCTCAGAAAGCTTCTTTCCAGTTTTGAACGGAAGATATTTCCTTTTTCACCATAGCCCTCTATGGGCTTACAAATATCCCTTTGCCAATTCCACAAGAACAGCCTTAGCGAAAGGCTTCTTGAAGGGAAAGATGTAACTCTGTGAGATGAATTCACAGAACACAGAGCAGTTTCTCAGAAAGCTTCTTTCCAGTTTTGAACAGAAGATATTTCCTTTTTCACCATAGGCCTCTATGGGCTTCAAAATATCCCTTTGCCAATTCCACAAGAACAGCCTTAGCGAAAGGCTTCTTGAAGGGAAAGATGTAACTCTGTGAGATGAATTAAAAGAACACAGAGCAGTTTCTCAGAAAGCTTCTTTCCAGTTTTGAACGGAAGATATTTCCTTTTTCACCATAGCCCTCTATGGGCTTCCAAATATCCCTTTGCCAATTCCACAAGAACAGCCTTAGCGAAAGGCTTCTTGAAGGGAAAGATGTAACTCTGTGAGATGAATTCACAGAACACAGAGCAGTTTCTCAGAAAGCTTCTTTCCAGTTTTGAACGGAAGATATTTCCTTTTTCAACATAGCCCTCTATGGGCTTCCAAATATCCCTTTGACAATTCCACAAAAACAGCCTTAGCGAAAGGCTTCTTGAAGAGAAAGATGTAACTCTGTGAGATGAATTCACAGAACACAGAGCAGTTTCTCAGAAAGCTTCTTTCCAGTTTTGAACGGAAGATATTTCCTTTTTCACCATAGGCCTCTATGGGCTTCCAAATATCCCTTTGCCAATTCCGCAAGAACAAACTTAGCGAAAGGCTTCTTGAAGGGAAAGATGTAACTCTGAGAGATGAATTAACAGAACACAGAGCAGTTTCTCAGAAAGCTTCTTTCCAGTTTTGAACGGAAGATATTTCCTTTTTCACCATAGCCCTCTATGGGCTTCCAAATATCCCTTTGCCAATTCCACAAGAACAGCCTTAGCGAAAGGCTTCTTGAAGGGAAAGATGTAACTCTGTGAGATGAATTCACAGAACACAGAGCAGTTTCTCAGAAAGCTTCTTTCCAGTTTTGAACGGAAGATATTTCCTTTTTCACCATAGGCCTCTATGGGCTTCAAAATATCCCTTTGCCAATTCCACAAGAACAGCCTTAGCGAAAGGCTTCTTGAGGGGAAAGATGTAACTCTGTGAGATGAATTAACAGAACACAGAGCAGTTTCTCAGAAAGCTTCTTTCCAGTTTTGAACGGAAGATATTTCCTTTTTCACCATAGCCCTCTATGGGCTTCCAAATATCCCTTTGCCAATTCCACAAGAACAGCCTTAGCGAAAGGCTTCTTGAAGGGAAAGATGTAACTCTGTGAGATGAATTCACAGAATACAGAGCAGTTTCTCAGAAAGCTTCTTTCCAGTTTTGAACGGAAGATATTTCCTTTTTCACCATAGCCCTCTATGGGCTTCCAAATATCCCTTTGACAATTCCACAAAAACAGCCTTAGCGAAAGGCTTCTTGAAGAGAAAGATGTAACTCTGTGAGATGAATTCACAGAACACAGAGCAGTTTCTCAGAAAGCTTCTTTCCAGTTTTGAACGGAAGATATTTCCTTTTTCACCATAGGCCTCTATGGGCTTCCAAATATCCCTTTGCCAATTCCACAAGAACAGCCTTAGCGAAAGGCTTCTTGAAGGGAAAGATGTAACTCTGTGAGATGAATTCACAGAACACAGAGCAGTTTCTCAGAAAGCTTCTTTCCAGTTTTGAACGGAAGATATTTCCTTTTTCACCATAGCCCTCTATGGGCTTCCAAATATCCCTTTGCCAATTCCACAAGAACAGACTTAGCGAAAGGCTTCTTGAAGGGAAAGATGTAACTCTGTGAGATGAATTCACAGAACACAGAGCAGTTTCTCAGAAAGCTTCTTTCCAGTTTTGAACGGAAGATATTTCCTTTTTCACCATAGCCCTCTATGGGCTTCCAAATATCCCTTTGCAAATTCCACAAGAACAGCCTTAGCGAACGGCTTCTTGAAGGGAAAGATGTAACTCTGTGAGATGAATTTACAGAACACAGAGCAGTTTCTCAGAAAGCTTCTTTCCAGTTTTGAACGGAAGATATTTCCTTTTTCACCATAGCCCTCTATGGGCTTCCAAATATCCCTTTGCCAATTCCGCAAGAACAGCCTTAGCGAAAGGGTTCTTGAAGGGAAAGATGTAACTCTGTGAGATGAATTCACAGAACACAGAGCAGTTTCTCAGAAAGCTTCCTTCCAGTATTGAACGGAAGATATTTACTTTTTCACCGTAGCCGTCTATGGGCTTCCAAATATCCCTTTGCCAATTCCACAAGAACAGCCTTAGCGAAAGGCTTCTTGAAGTGAAAGATGTAACTCTGTGAGATGAATTAACAGAACACAGAGAAGTTTCTCAGAAAGCTTCTTTCCAGTTTTGAACGGAAGATATTTCCTTTTTCACCATAGCCCTCTATGGGCTTCCAAATATCCCTTTGCCAATTCCACAAGAACAGACTTAGCGAAAGGCTTCTTGGAGGGAACGATGTAACTCTGTGAGATGAATTTACAGAACACAGAGCAGTTTCTCAGAAAGCTTCTTTCCAGTTTTGAACGGAAGATATTTCCTTTTTCACCATAGCCCTCTATGGGCTTCCAAATATCCCTTTGCCATTTCCACAAGAACAGCCTTAGCGAAAGGCTTCTTGAGGGGAAAGATGTAACTCTGTGAGATGAATTAACAGAACACAGAGCAGTTTCTCTGAAAGCTTCTTTCCAGTTTTGAACGGAAGATATTTAGTTTTTCACCATAGCCGTCTAGGGGTTCCAAATATCCCTTTGCCAATTCCACAAGAACAGCCTTAGCGAAAGGCTTCTTGAAGGGAAAGATGTAACTCTGTGAGATGAATTCACAGAACACAGAGCAGTTTCTCAGAAAGCTTCTTTCCAGTTTTGAACGGAAGATATTTCCTTTTTCACCATAGCCCTCTATGGGCTTCCAAATATCCCTTTGCCAATTCCACAAGAACAGCCTTAGCGAAAGGCTTCTTGAAGGGAAAGATGTAACTCTGTGAGATGAATTAACAGAACACAGAGCAGTTTCTCAGAAAGCTTCTTTCCAGTTTTGAACGGAAGATATTTCCTTTTTCACCATAGCCCTCTATGGGCTTCCAAATATCCCTTTGCCAATTCCACAAGAACAGCCTTAGCGAAAGGCTTCTTGAAGGGAAAGATGTAACTCTGTGAGATGAATTAACAGAACACAGAGCAGTTTCTCAGAAAGCTTCTTTCCAGTTTTGAACGGAAGATATTTCCTTTTTCACCATAGCCCTCTATGGGCTTCCAAATATCCCTTTGCCAATTCCACAAGAACAGCCTTAGCGAAAGGCTTCTTGAAGGGAAAGATGTAACTCTGTGAGATGAATTCACAGAACACAGAGCAGTTTCTCAGAAAGCTTCTTTCCAGTTTTGAACAGAAGATATTTCCTTTTTCACCATAGGCCTCTATGGGCTTCAAAATATCCCTTTGCCAATTCCACAAGAACAGCCTTAGCGAAAGTCTTCTTGAAGGGAAAGATGTAACTCTGTGAGATGAATTAAAAGAACACAGAGCAGTTTCTCAGAAAGCTTCTTTCCAGTTTTGAACGGAAGATATTTCCTTTTTCACCATAGCCCTCTATGGGCTTCCAAATATCCCTTTGCCAATTCCACAAGAACAGCCTTAGCGAAAGGCTTCTTGAAGGGAAAGATGTAACTCTGTGAGATGAATTCACAGAACACAGAGCAGTTTCTCAGAAAGCTTCTTTCCAGTTTTGAACGGAAGATATTTCCTTTTTCAACATAGCCCTCTATGGGCTTCCAAATATCCCTTTGACAATTCCACAAAAACAGCCTTAGCGAAAGGCTTCTTGAAGAGAAAGATGTAACTCTGTGAGATGAATTCACAGAACACAGAGCAGTTTCTCAGAAAGCTTCTTTCCAGTTTTGAACGGAAGATATTTCCTTTTTCACCATAGGCCTCTATGGGCTTCCAAATATCCCTTTGCCAATTCCGCAAGAACAAACTTAGCGAAAGGCTTCTTGAAGGGAAAGATGTAACTCTGAGAGATGAATTAACAGAACACAGAGCAGTTTCTCAGAAAGCTTCTTTCCAGTTTTGAACGGAAGATATTTCCTTTTTCACCATAGCCCTCTATGGGCTTCCAAATATCCCTTTGCCAATTCCACAAGAACAGCCTTAGCGAAAGGCTTCTTGAAGGGAAAGATGTAACTCTGTGAGATGAATTCACAGAACACAGAGCAGTTTCTCAGAAAGCTTCTTTCCAGTTTTGAACGGAAGATATTTCCTTTTTCACCATAGGCCTCTATGGGCTTCAAAATATCCCTTTGCCAATTCCACAAGAACAGCCTTAGCGAAAGGCTTCTTGAGGGGAAAGATGTAACTCTGTGAGATGAATTAACAGAACACAGAGCAGTTTCTCAGAAAGCTTCTTTCCAGTTTTGAACGGAAGATATTTCCTTTTTCACCATAGCCCTCTATGGGCTTCCAAATATCCCTTTGCCAATTCCACAAGAACAGCCTTAGCGAAAGGCTTCTTGAAGGGAAAGATGTAACTCTGTGAGATGAATTCACAGAATACAGAGCAGTTTCTCAGAAAGCTTCTTTCCAGTTTTGAACGGAAGATATTTCCTTTTTCACCATAGCCCTCTATGGGCTTCCAAATATCCCTTTGACAATTCCACAAAAACAGCCTTAGCGAAAGGCTTCTTGAGGAGAAAGATGTAACTCTGTGAGATGAATTCACAGAACACAGAGCAGTTTCTCAGAAAGCTTCTTTCCAGTTTTGAACGGAAGATATTTCCTTTTTCACCATAGGCCTCTATGGGCTTCCAAATATCCCTTTGCCAATTCCACAAGAACAGCCTTAGCGAAAGGCTTCTTGAAGGGAAAGATGTAACTCTGTGAGATGAATTCACAGAACACAGAGCAGTTTCTCAGAAAGCTTCTTTCCAGTTTTGAACGGAAGATATTTCCTTTTTCACCATAGCCCTCTATGGGCTTCCAAATATCCCTTTGCCAATTCCACAAGAACAGACTTAGCGAAAGGCTTCTTGAAGGGAAAGATGTAACTCTGTGAGATGAATTCACAGAACACAGAGCAGTTTCTCAGAAAGCTTCTTTCCAGTTTTGAACGGAAGATATTTCCTTTTTCACCATAGCCCTCTATGGGCTTCCAAATATCCCTTTGCAAATTCCACAAGAACAGCCTTAGGAACGGCTTCTTGAAGGGAAAGATGTAACTCTGTGAGATGAATTTACAGAACACAGAGCAGTTTCTCAGAAAGCTTCTCTCCAGTTTTGAACGGAAGATATTTCCTTTTTCACCATAGCCCTCTATGGGCTTCCAAATATCCCTTTGCCAATTCCGCAAGAACAGCCTTAGCGAAAGGGTTCTTGAAGGGAAAGATGTAACTCTGTGAGATGAATTCACAGAACACAGAGCAGTTTCTCAGAAAGCTTCCTTCCAGTATTGAACGGAAGATATTTACTTTTTCACCGTAGCCGTCTATGGGCTTCCAAATATCCCTTTGCCAATTCCACAAGAACAGCCTTAGCGAAAGGCTTCTTGAAGTGAAAGATGTAACTCTGTGAGATGAATTCACAGAACACAGAGAAGTTTCTCAGAAAGCTTCTTTCCAGTTTTGAACGGAAGATATTTCCTTTTTCACCATAGCCCTCTATGGGCTTCCAATTATCCCTTTGCCAATTCCACAAGAACAGCCTTAGCGAAAGGCTTCTTGGAGGGAACGATGTAACTCTGTGAGATGAATTTACAGAACACAGAGCAGTTTCTCAGAAAGCTTCTTTCCAGTTTTGAACGGAAGATATTTCCTTTTTCACCATAGCCCTCTATGGGCTTCCAAATATCCCTTTGCCATTTCCACAAGAACAGCCTTAGCGAAAGGCTTCTTGAAGGGAAAGATGTAACTCTGTGAGATAAATTCACAGAACACAGAGCAGTTTCTCAGAAAGCTTCTTTCCAGTTTTGAACGGAAGATATTTCCTTTTTCACCATAGGCCTCTATGGGCTTCAAAATATCCCTTTGCCAATTCCACAAGAACAGCCTTAGCGAAAGGCTTCTTGAGGGGAAAGATGTAACTCTGTGAGATGAATTAACAGAACACAGAACAGTTTCTCAGAAAGCTTCTTTCCAGTTTTGAACGGAAGATATTTCCTTTTTCACCATAGCCCTCTATGGTCTTCCAAATATCCCTTTGCCAATTCCACAAGAACAGCCTTAGCGAAAGGCTTCTTGAAGGGAAAGATGTAACTCTGTGAGATGAATTCACAGAACACAGAGCAGTTTCTCAGAAAGCTTCTTTCCAGTTTTGAACGGAAGATATTTCCTTTTTCACCATAGCCCTCTATGGGCTTCCAAATATCCCTTTGCCAATTCCACAAGAACAGCCTTAGCGAAAGGCTTCTTGAAGGGAAAGATGTAACTCTGTGAGATGAATTAACAGAACACAGAGCAGTTTCTCAGAAAGCTTCTTTCCAGTTTTGAACGGAAGATATTTCCTTTTTCACCATAGGCCTCTATGGGCTTCAAAATATCCCTTTGCCTATTCCACAAGAACAGCCTTAGCGAAAGGCTTCTTGAGGGGAAAGATGTAACTCTGTGAGATGAATTAACAGAACACAGAGCAGTTTCTCAGAAAGCTTGTTTCCAGTTTTGAACGGAAGATATTTCCTTTTTCACCATAGCCCTCTATGGGCTTCCAAATATCCCTTTGCCAATTCCACAAGAACAGCCTTAGCGAAAGGCTTCTTGAAGGGAAAGATGTAACTCTGTGAGATGAATTCACAGAACACAGAGCAGTTTCTCAGAAAGCTTCTTTCCAGTTTTGAACGGAAGATATTTCCTTTTTCACCATAGCCCTCTATGGGCTTCCAAATATCCCTTTGCAAATTCCACAAGAACAGCCTTAGCGAACGGCTTCTTGAAGGGAAAGATGTAACTCTGTGAGATGAATTTACAGAACACAGAGCAGTTTCTCAGAAAGCTTCTTTCCAGTTTTGAACGGAAGATATTTCCTTTTTCACCATAGCCCTCTATGGGCTTCCAAATATCCCTTTGCCAATTCCGCAAGAACAGCCTTAGCGAAAGGGTTCTTGAAGGGAAAGATGTAACTCTGTGAGATGAATTCACAGAACACAGAGAAGTTTCTCAGAAAGCTTCCTTCCAGTATTGAACGGAAGATATTTACTTTTTCACCATAGCCGTCTATGGGCTTCCAAATATCCCTTTGCCAATTCCACAAGAACAGCCTTAGCGAAAGGCTTCTTGAAGTGAAAGATGTAACTCTGTGAGATGAATTCACAGAACACAGAGCAGTTTCTCAGAAAGCTTCTTTCCAGTTTTGAACGGAAGATATTTCCTTTTTCACCATAGCCCTCTATGGGCTTCCAAATATCCCTTTGCCAATTCCACAAGAACAGCCTTAGCGAAAGGCTTCTTGAAGGGAAAGATGTAACTCTGTGAGATGAATTCACAGAACACAGAGCAGTTTCTCAGAAAGCTTCTTTCCAGTTTTGAACGGAAGATATTTCCTTTTTCACCATAGGCCTCTATGGGCTTCCAAATATCCCTTTGCCAATTCCACAAGAACAGCCTTAGCGAAAGGCTTCTTGAAGGGAAAGATGTAACTCTGTGAGATGAATTAACAGAACACAGAGCAGTTTCTCAGAAAGCTTCTTTCCAGTTTTGAACGGAAGATATTTCCTTTTTCACCATAGCCCTCTATGGGCTTCCAAATATCCCTTTGCCAATTCCACAAGAACAGCCTTAGCGAAAGTCTTCTTGAAGGGAAAGATGTAACTCTGTGAGATGAATTCACAGAACACAGAGCAGTTTCTCAGAAAGCTTCTTTCCAGTTTTGAACGGAAGATATTTCCTTTTCCACCATAGGCCTCTATGGGCTTCAAAATATCCCTTTGCCAATTCCACAAGAACAGCCTTAGCGAAAGGCTTCTTGAGGGGAAAGATGTAACTCTGTGAGATGAATTAACAGAACACAGAGCAGTTTCTCAGAAAGCTTCTTTCCAGTTTTGAACGGAAGATATTTCCTTTTTCACCATAGCCCTCTATGGGCTTCCAAATATCCCTTTGCCAATTCCACAAGAACAGCCTTAGCGAAAGGCTTCTTGAAGGGAAAGATGTAACTCTGTGAGATGAATTCACAGAACACAGAGCAGTTTCTCAGAAAGCTTCTTTCCAGTTTTGAAGGGAAGATATTTCCTTTTTCACCATAGGCCTCTATGGGCTTACAAATATCCCTTTGCCAATTCCACAAGAACAGCCTTAGCGAAAGGCTTCTTGAAGGGAAAGATGTAACTCTGTGAGATGAATTCACAGAACACAGAGCAGTTTCTCAGAAAGCTTCTTTCCAGTTTTGAACGGAAGATATTTCCTTTTTCACCATAGGCCTCTATGGGCTTCAAAATATCCCTTTGCCAATTCCACAAGAACAGCCTTAGCGAAAGGCTTCTTGAGGGGAAAGATGTAACTCTGTGAGATGAATTAACAGAACACAGAGCAGTTTCTCAGAAAGCTTCTTTCCAGTTTTGAACGGAAGATATTTCCTTTTTCACCATAGCCCTCTATGGGCTTCCAAATATCCCTTTGCCAATTCCACAAGAACAGCCTTAGCGAAAGGCTTCTTGAAGGGAAAGATGTAACTCTGTGAGATGAATTCACAGAACACAGAGCAGTTTCTCAGAAAGCTTCTTTCCAGTTTTGAACGGAAGATATTTCCTTTTTCACCATAGCCCTCTATGGGCTTCCAAATATCCCTTTGCCAATTCCGCAAGAACAAACTTAGCGAAAGGCTTCTTGAAGGGAAAGATGTAACTCTGTGAGATGAATTAGCAGAACACAGAGCAGTTTCTCAGAAAGATTCTTTCCAATTTTGAAAGGAAGATATTTCCTTTTTCACCATAGCCCTCTATGGGCTTCCAAATATCCCTTTGCCAATTCCACAAGAACAGCCTTAGCGAAAGGCTTCTTGAAGGGAAAGATGTAACTCTGTGAGATGAATTCACAGAACACAGAGCAGTTTCTCAGAAAGCTTCTTTCCAGTTTTGAACGGAAGATATTTCCTTTTTCACCATAGCCCTCTATGGGCTTCCAAATATCCCTTTGCCAATTCCACAAGAACAGCCTTAGCGAAAGGCTTCTTGAAGGGAAAGATGTAACTCTGTGAGATGAATTCACAGAACACAGAGCAGTTTCTCAGAAAGCTTCTTTCCAGTTTTGAACGGAAGATATTTCCTTTTTCACCATAGCCCTCTATGGGCTTCCAAATATCCCTTTGCAAATTCCACAAGAACAGCCTTAGCGAACGGCTTCTTGAAGGGAAAGATGTAACTCTGTGAGATGAATTTACAGAACACAGAGCAGTTTCTCAGAAAGCTTCTTTCCAGTTTTGAACGGAAGATATTTCCTTTTTCACCATAGCCCTCTATGGGCTTCCAAATATCCCTTTGCCAATTCCGCAAGAACAGCCTTAGCGAAAGGGTTCTTGAAGGGAAAGATGTAACTCTGTGAGATGAATTCACAGAACACAGAGCAGTTTCTCAGAAAGCTTCCTTCCAGTATTGAACGGAAGATATTTACTTTTTCACCGTAGCCGTCTATGGGCTTCCAAATATCCCTTTGCCAATTCCACAAGAACAGCCTTAGCGAAAGGCTTCTTGAAGTGAAAGATGTAACTCTGTGAGATGAATTAACAGAACACAGAGAAGTTTCTCAGAAAGCTTCTTTCCAGTTTTGAACGGAAGATATTTCCTTTTTCACCATAGCCCTCTATGGGCTTCCAAATATCCCTTTGCCAATTCCACAAGAACAGACTTAGCGAAAGGCTTCTTGGAGGGAACGATGTAACTCTGTGAGATGAATTAACAGAACACAGAGCAGTTTCTCAGAAAGCTTCTTTCCAGTTTTGAACGGAAGATATTTCCTTTTTCACCATAGCCCTCTATGGGCTTCCAAATATCCCTTTGCCATTTCCACAAGAACAGCCTTAGCGAAAGGCTTCTTGAAGGGAAAGATGTAACTCTGTGAGATGAATTAACAGAACACAGAGCAGTTTCTCAGAAAGCTTCTTTCCAGTTTTGAACGGAAGATATTTCCTTTTTCACCATAGCCCTCTATGGGCTTCCAAATATCCCTTTGCCAATTCCACAAGAACAGCCTTAGCGAAAGTCTTCTTGAAGGGAAAGATGTAACTCTGTGAGATGAATTCACAGAACACAGAGCAGTTTCTCAGAAAGCTTCTTTCCAGTTTTGAACGGAAGATATTTCCTTTTCCACCATAGGCCTCTATGGGCTTCAAAATATCCCTTTGCCAATTCCACAAGAACAGCCTTAGCGAAAGGCTTCTTGAGGGGAAAGATGTAACTCTGTGAGATGAATTAACAGAACACAGAGCAGTTTCTCAGAAAGCTTCTTTCCAGTTTTGAACGGAAGATATTTCCTTTTTCACCATAGCCCTCTATGGGCTTCCAAATATCCCTTTGCCAATTCCACAAGAACAGCCTTAGCGAAAGGCTTCTTGAAGGGAAAGATGTAACTCTGTGAGATGAATTCACAGAACACAGAGCAGTTTCTCAGAAAGCTTCTTTCCAGTTTTGAACGGAAGATATTTCCTTTTTCACCATAGGCCTCTATGGGCTTCAAAATATCCCTTTGCCAATTCCACAAGAACAGCCTTAGCGAAAGGCTTCTTGAGGGGAAAGATGTAACTCTGTGAGATGAATTAACAGAACACAGAGCAGTTTCTCAGAAAGCTTCTTTCCAGTTTTGAACGGAAGATATTTCCTTTTTCACCATAGCCCTCTATGGGCTTCCAAATATCCCTTTGCCAATTCCACAAGAACAGCCTTAGCGAAAGGCTTCTTGAAGGGAAAGATGTAACTCTGTGAGATGAATTCACAGAACACAGAGCAGTTTCTCAGAAAGCTTCTTTCCAGTTTTGAACGGAAGATATTTCCTTTTTCACCATAGCCCTCTATGTGCTTCCAAATATCCCTTTGCCAATTCCGCAAGAACAAACTTAGCGAAAGGCTTCTTGAAGGGAAAGATGTAACTCTGTGAGATGAATTAGCAGAACACAGAGCAGTTTCTCAGAAAGATTCTTTCCAATTTTGAAAGGAAGATATTTCCTTTTTCACCATAGCCCTCTATGGGCTTCCAAATATCCCTTTGCCAATTCCACAAGAACAGCCTTAGCGAAAGGCTTCTTGAAGGGAAAGATGTAACTCTGTGAGATGAATTCACAGAACACAGAGCAGTTTCTCAGAAAGCTTCTTTCCAGTTTTGAACGGAAGATATTTCCTTTTTCACCATAGCCCTCTATGGGCTTCCAAATATCCCTTTGCCAATTCCACAAGAACAGACTTAGCGAAAGGCTTCTTGAAGGGAAAGATGTAACTCTGTGAGATGAATTCACAGAACACAGAGCAGTTTCTCAGAAAGCTTCTTTGCAGTTTTGAACGGAAGATATTTCCTTTTTCACCATAGCCCTCTATGGGCTTCCAAATATCCCTTTGCCAATTCCACAAGAACAGCCTTAGCGAAAGGCTTCTTGAAGGGAAAGATGTAACTCTGTGAGATGAATTAACAGAACACAGAGCAGTTTCTCAGAAAGCTTCTTTCCAGTTTTGAACGGAAGATATTTCCTTTTTCACCATAGCCCTCTATGGGCTTCCAAATATCCCTTTGCCAATTCCACAAGAACAGCCTTAGCGAAAGGCTTCTTGAAGGGAAAGATGTAACTCTGTGAGATGAATTCACAGAACACAGAGCAGTTTCTCAGAAAGCTTCTTTCCAGTTTTGAACGGAAGATATTTCCTTTTTCACCATAGGCCTCTATGGGCTTCAAAATATCCCTTTGCCAATTCCACAAGAACAGCCTTAGCGAAAGGCTTCTTGAGGGGAAAGATGTAACTCTGTGAGATGAATTAACAGAACACAGAGCAGTTTCACAGAAAGCTTCTTTCCAGTTTTGAACGGAAGATATTTCCTTTTTCACCATAGCCCTCTATGGGCTTCCAAATATCCCTTTGCCAATTCCACAAGAACAGCCTTAGCGAAAGGCTTCTTGAAGGGAAAGATGTAACTCTGTGAGATGAATTCACAGAACACAGAGCAGTTTCTCAGAAAGCTTCTTTCCAGTTTTGAATGGAAGATATTTCCTTTTTCACCATAGCCCTCTATGGGCTTCCAAATATCCCTTTGCAAATTCCACAAGAACAGCCTTAGCGAACGGCTTCTTGAAGGGAAAGATGTAACTCTGTGAGATGAATTTACAGAACACAGAGCAGTTTCTCAGAAAGCTTCTTTCCAGTTTTGAACGGAAGATATTTCCTTTTTCACCATAGCCCTCTATGGGCTTCCAAATATCCCTTTGCCAATTCCGCAAGAACAGCCTTAGCGAAAGGGTTCTTGAAGGGAAAGATGTAACTCTGTGAGATGAATTCACAGAACACAGAGCAGTTTCTCAGAAAGCTTCCTTCCAGTATTGAACGGAAGATATTTACTTTTTCACCATAGCCGTCTATGGGCTTCCAAATATCCCTTTGCCAATTCCACAAGAACAGCCTTAGCGAAAGGCTTCTTGAAGGGAAAGATGTAACTCTGTGAGATGAATTAACAGAACACAGAGAAGTTTCTCAGAAAGCTTCTTTCCAGTTTTGAACGGAAGATATTTCCTTTTTCACCATAGCCCTCTATGGGCTTCCAAATATCCCTTTTTCAATTCCACAAGAACAGCCTTAGCGAAAGGCTTCTTGAAGGGAAAGATGTAACTCTGTGAGATGAATTCACAGAACACAGAGCAGTTTCTCAGAAAGCTTCTTTCCAGTTTTGAACGGAAGATATTTCCTTTTTCACCATAGGCCTCTATGGGCTTCCAAATATCCCTTTGCCAATTCCACAAGAACAGCCTTAGCGAAAGGCTTCTTGAAGGGAAAGATGTAACTCTGTGAGATGAATTAGCAGAACACAGAGCAGTTTCTCAGAAAGATTCTTTCCAATTTTGAAAGGAAGATATTTCCTTTTTCACCATAGCCCTCTATGGGCTTCCAAATATCCCTTTGCCAATTCCACAAGAACAGCCTTAGCGAAAGGCTTCTTGAAGGGTAAGATGTAACTCTGTGAGATGAATTCACAGAACACAGAGCAGTTTCTTAGAAAGCTTCTTTCCAGTTTTGAACGGAAGATATTTCCTTTTTCACCATAGCCCTCTATGGGCTTCCAAATATCCCTTTGCCAAATCCACAAGAACAGACTTAGCGAAAGGCTTCTTGAAGGGAAAGATGTAACTCTGTGAGATGAATTCACAGAACACAGAGCAGTTTCTCAGAAAGCTTCTTTCCAGTTTTGATCGGAAGATATTTCCTTTTTCACCATAGCCCTCTATGGGCTTCCAAATATCCCTTTGCAAATTCCACAAGAACAGCCTTAGCGAACGGCTTCTTGAAGGGAAAGATGTAACTCTGTGAGATGAATTTACAGAACACAGAGCAGTTTCTCAGAAAGCTTCTTTCCAGTTTTGAACGGAAGATATTTCCTTTTTCACCATAGCCCTCTATGGGCTTCCAAATATCCCTTTGCCAATTCCGCAAGAACAGCCTTAGCGAAAGGGTTCTTGAAGGGAAAGATGTAACTCTGTGAGATGAATTCACAGAACACAGAGCAGTTTCTCAGAAAGCTTTCTTCCAGTATTGAACGGAAGACATTTACTTTTTCACCATAGCCGTCTATGGGCTTCCAAATATCCCTTTGCCAATTCCGCAAGAACAGCCTTAGCGAAAGGCTTCTTGAAGTGAAAGATGTAACTCTGTGAGATGAATTAACAGAACACAGAGAAGTTTCTTAGAAAGCTTCTTTCCAGTTTTGAACGGAAGATATTTCCTTTTTCACCATAGCCCTCTATGGGCTTCCAAATATCCCTTTGCCAATTCCACAAGAACAGACTTAGCGAAAGGCTTCTTGGAGGGAACGATGTAACTCTGTGAGATGAATTAACAGAACACAGAGCAGTTTCTCAGAAAGCTTCTTTCCAGTTTTGAACGGAAGATATTTCCTTTTTCACCATAGCCCTCTATGGGCTTCCAAATATCCCTTTGCCAATTCCACAAGAACAGCCTTAGCGAAAGGCTTCTTGAAGGGAAAGATGTAACTCTGTGAGATGAATTCACAGAACACAGAGCAGTTTCTCAGAAAGCTTCTTTCCAGTTTTGAACGGAAGATATTTCCTTTTTCACCATAGCCCTCTATGGGCTTCCAAATATCCCTTTGCCAATTCCACAAGAACAGCCTTAGCGAAAGGCTTCTTGAGGGGAAAGATGTAACTCTGTGAGATGAATTAACAGAACACAGAGCAGTTTCTCTGAAAGCTTCTTTCCAGTTTTGAACGGAAGATATTTAGTTTTTCACCATAGCCGTCTAGGGGTTCCAAATATCCCTTTGCCAATTCCACAAGAACAGCCTTAGCGAAAGGCTTCTTGAAGGGAAAGATGTAACTCTGTGAGATGAATTCACAGAACACAGAGCAGTTTCTCAGAAAGCTTCTTTCCAGTTTTGAACGGAAGATATTTCCTTTTTCACCATAGCCCTCTATGGGCTTCCAAATATCCCTTTGCCAATTCCACAAGAACAGCCTTAGCGAAAGGCTTCTTGAAGGGAAAGATGTAACTCTGTGAGATGAATTCACAGAACACAGAGCAGTTTCTCAGAAAGCTTCTTTCCAGTTTTGAACGGAAGATATTTCCTTTTTCACCATAGGCCTCTATGGGCTTCCAAATATCCCTTTGCCAATTCCACAAGAACAGCCTTAGCGAAAGGCTTCTTGAAGGGAAAGATGTAACTCTGTGAGATGAATTAACAGAACACAGAGCAGTTTCTCAGAAAGCTTCTTTCCAGTTTTGAACGGAAGATATTTCCTTTTTCACCATAGCCCTCTATGGGCTTCCAAATATCCCTTTGCCAATTCCACAAGAACAGCCTTAGCGAAAGGCTTCTTGAAGGGAAAGATGTAACTCTGTGAGATGAATTCACAGAACACAGAGCAGTTTCTCAGAAAGCTTCTTTCCAGTTTTGAACAGAAGATATTTCCTTTTTCACCATAGGCCTCTATGGGCTTCAAAATATGCCTTTGCCAATTCCACAAGAACAGCCTTAGCGAAAGGCTTCTTGAAGGGAAAGATGTAACTCTGTGAGATGAATTAAAAGAACACAGAGCAGTTTCTCAGAAAGCTTCTTTCCAGTTTTGAACGGAAGATATTTCCTTTTTCACCATAGCCCTCTATGGGCTTCCAAATATCCCTTTGCCAATTCCACAAGAACAGCCTTAGCGAAAGGCTTCTTGAAGGGAAAGATGTAACTCTGTGAGATGAATTCACAGAACACAGAGCAGTTTCTCAGAAAGCTTCTTTCCAGTTTTGAACGGAAGATATTTCCTTTTTCAACATAGCCCTCTATGGGCTTCCAAATATCCCTTTGACAATTCCACAAAAACAGCCTTAGCGAAAGGCTTCTTGAAGAGAAAGATGTAACTCTGTGAGATGAATTCACAGAACACAGAGCAGTTTCTCAGAAAGCTTCTTTCCAGTTTTGAACGGAAGATATTTCCTTTTTCACCATAGGCCTCTATGGGCTTCCAAATATCCCTTTGCCAATTCCGCAAGAACAAACTTAGCGAAAGGCTTCTTGAAGGGAAAGATGTAACTCTGAGAGATGAATTAACAGAACACAGAGCAGTTTCTCAGAAAGCTTCTTTCCAGTTTTGAACGGAAGATATTTCCTTTTTCACCATAGCCCTCTATGGGCTTCCAAATATCCCTTTGCCAATTCCACAAGAACAGCCTTAGCGAAAGGCTTCTTGAAGGGAAAGATGTAACTCTGTGAGATGAATTCACAGAACACAGAGCAGTTTCTCAGAAAGCTTCTTTCCAGTTTTGAACGGAAGATATTTCCTTTTTCACCATAGGCCTCTATGGGCTTCAAAATATCCCTTTGCCAATTCCACAAGAACAGCCTTAGCGAAAGGCTTCTTGAGGGGAAAGATGTAACTCTGTGAGATGAATTAACAGAACACAGAGCAGTTTCTCAGAAAGCTTCTTTCCAGTTTTGAACGGAAGATATTTCCTTTTTCACCATAGCCCTCTATGGGCTTCCAAATATCCCTTTGCCAATTCCACAAGAACAGCCTTAGCGAAAGGCTTCTTGAAGGGAAAGATGTAACTCTGTGAGATGAATTCACAGAACACAGAGCAGTTTCTCAGAAAGCTTCTTTCCAGTTTTGAACGGAAGATATTTCCTTTTTCACCATAGCCCTCTATGGGCTTCCAAATATCCCTTTGCCAATTCCGCAAGAACAAACTTAGCGAAAGGCTTCTTGAAGGGAAAGATGTAACTCTGTGAGATGAATTAGCAGAACACAGAGCAGTTTCTCAGAAAGATTCTTTCCAATTTTGAAAGGAAGATATTTCCTTTTTCACCATAGCCCTCTATGGGCTTCCAAATATCCCTTTGCCAATTCCACAAGAACAGCCTTAGCGAAAGGCTTCTTGAAGGGAAAGATGTAACTCTGTGAGATGAATTCACAGAACACAGAGCAGTTTCTCAGAAAGCTTCTTTCCAGTTTTGAACGGAAGATATTTCCTTTTTCACCATAGCCCTCTATGGGCTTCCAAATATCCCTTTGCCAATTCCACAAGAACAGACTTAGCGAAAGGCTTCTTGAAGGGAAAGATGTAACTCTGTGAGATGAATTCACAGAACACAGAGCAGTTTCTCAGAAAGCTTCTTTGCAGTTTTGAACGGAAGATATTTCCTTTTTCACCATAGCCCTCTATGGGCTTCCAAATATCCCTTTGCCAATTCCACAAGAACAGCCTTAGCGAAAGGCTTCTTGAAGGGAAAGATGTAACTCTGTGAGATGAATTAACAGAACACAGAGCAGTTTCTCAGAAAGCTTCTTTCCAGTTTTGAACGGAAGATATTTCCTTTTTCACCATAGCCCTCTATGGGCTTCCAAATATCCCTTTGCCAATTCCACAAGAACAGCCTTAGCGAAAGGCTTCTTGAAGGGAAAGATGTAACTCTGTGAGATGAATTCACAGAACACAGAGCAGTTTCTCAGAAAGCTTCTTTCCAGTTTTGAACGGAAGATATTTCCTTTTTCACCATAGGCCTCTATGGGCTTCAAAATATCCCTTTGCCAATTCCACAAGAACAGCCTTAGCGAAAGGCTTCTTGAGGGGAAAGATGTAACTCTGTGAGATGAATTAACAGAACACAGAGCAGTTTCACAGAAAGCTTCTTTCCAGTTTTGAACGGAAGATATTTCCTTTTTCACCATAGCCCTCTATGGGCTTCCAAATATCCCTTTGCCAATTCCACAAGAACAGCCTTAGCGAAAGGCTTCTTGAAGGGAAAGATGTAACTCTGTGAGATGAATTCACAGAACACAGAGCAGTTTCTCAGAAAGCTTCTTTCCAGTTTTGAACGGAAGATATTTCCTTTTTCACCATAGCCCTCTATGGGCTTCCAAATATCCCTTTGCAAATTCCACAAGAACAGCCTTAGCGAACGGCTTCTTGAAGGGAAAGATGTAACTCTGTGAGATGAATTTACAGAACACAGAGCAGTTTCTCAGAAAGCTTCTTTCCAGTTTTGAACGGAAGATATTTCCTTTTTCACCATAGCCCTCTATGGGCTTCCAAATATCCCTTTGCCAATTCCGCAAGAACAGCCTTAGCGAAAGGGTTCTTGAAGGGAAAGATGTAACTCTGTGAGATGAATTCACAGAACACAGAGCAGTTTCTCAGAAAGCTTCCTTCCAGTATTGAACGGAAGATATTTACTTTTTCACCATAGCCGTCTATGGGCTTCCAAATATCCCTTTGCCAATTCCACAAGAACAGCCTTAGCGAAAGGCTTCTTGAAGGGAAAGATGTAACTCTGTGAGATGAATTAACAGAACACAGAGAAGTTTCTCAGAAAGCTTCTTTCCAGTTTTGAACGGAAGATATTTCCTTTTTCACCATAGCCCTCTATGGGCTTCCAAATATCCCTTTTTCAATTCCACAAGAACAGCCTTAGCGAAAGGCTTCTTGAAGGGAAAGATGTAACTCTGTGAGATGAATTCACAGAACACAGAGCAGTTTCTCAGAAAGCTTCTTTCCAGTTTTGAACGGAAGATATTTCCTTTTTCACCATAGGCCTCTATGGGCTTCCAAATATCCCTTTGCCAATTCCACAAGAACAGCCTTAGCGAAAGGCTTCTTGAAGGGAAAGATGTAACTCTGTGAGATGAATTAGCAGAACACAGAGCAGTTTCTCAGAAAGATTCTTTCCAATTTTGAAAGGAAGATATTTCCTTTTTCACCATAGCCCTCTATGGGCTTCCAAATATCCCTTTGCCAATTCCACAAGAACAGCCTTAGCGAAAGGCTTCTTGAAGGGTAAGATGTAACTCTGTGAGATGAATTCACAGAACACAGAGCAGTTTCTTAGAAAGCTTCTTTCCAGTTTTGAACGGAAGATATTTCCTTTTTCACCATAGCCCTCTATGGGCTTCCAAATATCCCTTTGCCAAATCCACAAGAACAGACTTAGCGAAAGGCTTCTTGAAGGGAAAGATGTAACTCTGTGAGATGAATTCACAGAACACAGAGCAGTTTCTCAGAAAGCTTCTTTCCAGTTTTGATCGGAAGATATTTCCTTTTTCACCATAGCCCTCTATGGGCTTCCAAATATCCCTTTGCAAATTCCACAAGAACAGCCTTAGCGAACGGCTTCTTGAAGGGAAAGATGTAACTCTGTGAGATGAATTTACAGAACACAGAGCAGTTTCTCAGAAAGCTTCTTTCCAGTTTTGAACGGAAGATATTTCCTTTTTCACCATAGCCCTCTATGGGCTTCCAAATATCCCTTTGCCAATTCCGCAAGAACAGCCTTAGCGAAAGGGTTCTTGAAGGGAAAGATGTAACTCTGTGAGATGAATTCACAGAACACAGAGCAGTTTCTCAGAAAGCTTTCTTCCAGTATTGAACGGAAGACATTTACTTTTTCACCATAGCCGTCTATGGGCTTCCAAATATCCCTTTGCCAATTCCGCAAGAACAGCCTTAGCGAAAGGCTTCTTGAAGTGAAAGATGTAACTCTGTGAGATGAATTAACAGAACACAGAGAAGTTTCTTAGAAAGCTTCTTTCCAGTTTTGAACGGAAGATATTTCCTTTTTCACCATAGCCCTCTATGGGCTTCCAAATATCCCTTTGCCAATTCCACAAGAACAGACTTAGCGAAAGGCTTCTTGGAGGGAACGATGTAACTCTGTGAGATGAATTAACAGAACACAGAGCAGTTTCTCAGAAAGCTTCTTTCCAGTTTTGAACGGAAGATATTTCCTTTTTCACCATAGCCCTCTATGGGCTTCCAAATATCCCTTTGCCAATTCCACAAGAACAGCCTTAGCGAAAGGCTTCTTGAAGGGAAAGATGTAACTCTGTGAGATGAATTCACAGAACACAGAGCAGTTTCTCAGAAAGCTTCTTTCCAGTTTTGAACGGAAGATATTTCCTTTTTCACCATAGCCCTCTATGGGCTTCCAAATATCCCTTTGCCAATTCCACAAGAACAGACTTAGCGAAAGGCTTCTTGAAGGGAAAGATGTAACTCTGTGAGATGAATTCACAGAACACAGAGCAGTTTCTCAGAAAGCTTCTTTGCAGTTTTGAACGGAAGATATTTCCTTTTTCACCATAGCCCTCTATGGGCTTCCAAATATCCCTTTGCCAATTCCACAAGAACAGCCTTAGCGAAAGGCTTCTTGAAGGGAAAGATGTAACTCTGTGAGATGAATTAACAGAACACAGAGCAGTTTCTCAGAAAGCTTCTTTCCAGTTTTGAACGGAAGATATTTCCTTTTTCACCATAGCCCTCTATGGGCTTCCAAATATCCCTTTGCCAATTCCACAAGAACAGCCTTAGCGAAAGGCTTCTTGAAGGGAAAGATGTAACTCTGTGAGATGAATTCACAGAACACAGAGCAGTTTCTCAGAAAACTTCTTTCCAGTTTTGAACGGAAGATATTTCCTTTTTCACCATAGGCCTCTATGGGCTTCAAAATATCCCTTTGCCAATTCCACAAGAACAGCCTTAGCGAAAGGCTTCTTGAGGGGAAAGATGTAACTCTGTGAGATGAATTAACAGAACACAGAGCAGTTTCACAGAAAGCTTCTTTCCAGTTTTGAACGGAAGATATTTCCTTTTTCACCATAGCCCTCTATGGGCTTCCAAATATCCCTTTGCCAATTCCACAAGAACAGCCTTAGCGAAAGGCTTCTTGAAGGGAAAGATGTAACTCTGTGAGATGAATTCACAGAACACAGAGCAGTTTCTCAGAAAGCTTCTTTCCAGTTTTGAACGGAAGATATTTCCTTTTTCACCATAGCCCTCTATGGGCTTCCAAATATCCCTTTGCAAATTCCACAAGAACAGCCTTAGCGAACGGCTTCTTGAAGGGAAAGATGTAACTCTGTGAGATGAATTTACAGAACACAGAGCAGTTTCTCAGAAAGCTTCTTTCCAGTTTTGAACGGAAGATATTTCCTTTTTCACCATAGCCCTCTATGGGCTTCCAAATATCCCTTTGCCAATTCCGCAAGAACAGCCTTAGCGAAAGGGTTCTTGAAGGGAAAGATGTAACTCTGTGAGATGAATTCACAGAACACAGAGCAGTTTCTCAGAAAGCTTCCTTCCAGTATTGAACGGAAGATATTTACTTTTTCACCATAGCCGTCTATGGGCTTCCAAATATCCCTTTGCCAATTCCACAAGAACAGCCTTAGCGAAAGGCTTCTTGAAGGGAAAGATGTAACTCTGTGAGATGAATTAACAGAACACAGAGAAGTTTCTCAGAAAGCTTCTTTCCAGTTTTGAACGGAAGATATTTCCTTTTTCACCATAGCCCTCTATGGGCTTCCAAATATCCCTTTTTCAATTCCACAAGAACAGCCTTAGCGAAAGGCTTCTTGAAGGGAAAGATGTAACTCTGTGAGATGAATTCACAGAACACAGAGCAGTTTCTCAGAAAGCTTCTTTCCAGTTTTGAACGGAAGATATTTCCTTTTTCACCATAGGCCTCTATGGGCTTCCAAATATCCCTTTGCCAATTCCACAAGAACAGCCTTAGCGAAAGGCTTCTTGAAGGGAAAGATGTAACTCTGTGAGATGAATTAGCAGAACACAGAGCAGTTTCTCAGAAAGATTCTTTCCAATTTTGAAAGGAAGATATTTCCTTTTTCACCATAGCCCTCTATGGGCTTCCAAATATCCCTTTGCCAATTCCACAAGAACAGCCTTAGCGAAAGGCTTCTTGAAGGGTAAGATGTAACTCTGTGAGATGAATTCACAGAACACAGAGCAGTTTCTTAGAAAGCTTCTTTCCAGTTTTGAACGGAAGATATTTCCTTTTTCACCATAGCCCTCTATGGGCTTCCAAATATCCCTTTGCCAAATCCACAAGAACAGACTTAGCGAAAGGCTTCTTGAAGGGAAAGATGTAACTCTGTGAGATGAATTCACAGAACACAGAGCAGTTTCTCAGAAAGCTTCTTTCCAGTTTTGATCGGAAGATATTTCCTTTTTCACCATAGCCCTCTATGGGCTTCCAAATATCCCTTTGCAAATTCCACAAGAACAGCCTTAGCGAACGGCTTCTTGAAGGGAAAGATGTAACTCTGTGAGATGAATTTACAGAACACAGAGCAGTTTCTCAGAAAGCTTCTTTCCAGTTTTGAACGGAAGATATTTCCTTTTTCACCATAGCCCTCTATGGGCTTCCAAATATCCCTTTGCCAATTCCGCAAGAACAGCCTTAGCGAAAGGGTTCTTGAAGGGAAAGATGTAACTCTGTGAGATGAATTCACAGAACACAGAGCAGTTTCTCAGAAAGCTTTCTTCCAGTATTGAACGGAAGACATTTACTTTTTCACCATAGCCGTCTATGGGCTTCCAAATATCCCTTTGCCAATTCCGCAAGAACAGCCTTAGCGAAAGGCTTCTTGAAGTGAAAGATGTAACTCTGTGAGATGAATTAACAGAACACAGAGAAGTTTCTTAGAAAGCTTCTTTCCAGTTTTGAACGGAAGATATTTCCTTTTTCACCATAGCCCTCTATGGGCTTCCAAATATCCCTTTGCCAATTCCACAAGAACAGACTTAGCAAAAGGCTTCTTGGAGGGAACGATGTAACTCTGTGAGATGAATTAACAGAACACAGAGCAGTTTCTCAGAAAGCTTCTTTCCAGTTTTGAACGGAAGATATTTCCTTTTTCACCATAGCCCTCTATGGGCTTCCAAATATCCCTTTGCCAATTCCACAAGAACAGCCTTAGCGAAAGGCTTCTTGAAGGGAAAGATGTAACTCTGTGAGATGAATTCACAGAACACAGAGCAGTTTCTCAGAAAGCTTCTTTCCAGTTTTGAACGGAAGATATTTCCTTTTTCACCATAGCCCTCTATGGGCTTCCAAATATCCCTTTGCCAATTCCACAAGAACAGCCTTAGCGAAAGGCTTCTTGAGGGGAAAGATGTAACTCTGTGAGATGAATTAACAGAACACAGAGCAGTTTCTCTGAAAGCTTCTTTCCAGTTTTGAACGGAAGATATTTAGTTTTTCACCATAGCCGTCTAGGGGTTCCAAATATCCCTTTGCCAATTCCACAAGAACAGCCTTAGCGAAAGGCTTCTTGAAGGGAAAGATGTAACTCTGTGAGATGAATTCACAGAACACAGAGCAGTTTCTCAGAAAGCTTCTTTCCAGTTTTGAACGGAAGATATTTCCTTTTTCACCATAGCCCTCTATGGGCTTCCAAATATCCCTTTGCCAATTCCACAAGAACAGCCTTAGCGAAAGGCTTCTTGAAGGGAAAGATGTAACTCTGTGAGATGAATTCACAGAACACAGAGCAGTTTCTCAGAAAGCTTCTTTCCAGTTTTGAACGGAAGATATTTCCTTTTTCACCATAGGCCTCTATGGGCTTCCAAATATCCCTTTGCCAATTCCACAAGAACAGCCTTAGCGAAAGGCTTCTTGAAGGGAAAGATGTAACTCTGTGAGATGAATTAACAGAACACAGAGCAGTTTCTCAGAAAGCTTCTTTCCAGTTTTGAACGGAAGATATTTCCTTTTTCACCATAGCCCTCTATGGGCTTCCAAATATCCCTTTGCCAATTCCACAAGAACAGCCTTAGCGAAAGGCTTCTTGAAGGGAAAGATGTAACTCTGTGAGATGAATTCACAGAACACAGAGCAGTTTCTCAGAAAGCTTCTTTCCAGTTTTGAACAGAAGATATTTCCTTTTTCACCATAGGCCTCTATGGGCTTCAAAATATCCCTTTGCCAATTCCACAAGAACAGCCTTAGCGAAAGGCTTCTTGAAGGGAAAGATGTAACTCTGTGAGATGAATTAAAAGAACACAGAGCAGTTTCTCAGAAAGCTTCTTTCCAGTTTTGAACGGAAGATATTTCCTTTTTCACCATAGCCCTCTATGGGCTTCCAAATATCCCTTTGCCAATTCCACAAGAACAGCCTTAGCGAAAGGCTTCTTGAAGGGAAAGATGTAACTCTGTGAGATGAATTCACAGAACACAGAGCAGTTTCTCAGAAAGCTTCTTTCCAGTTTTGAACGGAAGATATTTCCTTTTTCAACATAGCCCTCTATGGGCTTCCAAATATCCCTTTGACAATTCCACAAAAACAGCCTTAGCGAAAGGCTTCTTGAAGAGAAAGATGTAACTCTGTGAGATGAATTCACAGAACACAGAGCAGTTTCTCAGAAAGCTTCTTTCCAGTTTTGAACGGAAGATATTTCCTTTTTCACCATAGGCCTCTATGGGCTTCCAAATATCCCTTTGCCAATTCCGCAAGAACAAACTTAGCGAAAGGCTTCTTGAAGGGAAAGATGTAACTCTGAGAGATGAATTAACAGAACACAGAGCAGTTTCTCAGAAAGCTTCTTTCCAGTTTTGAACGGAAGATATTTCCTTTTTCACCATAGCCCTCTATGGGCTTCCAAATATCCCTTTGCCAATTCCACAAGAACAGCCTTAGCGAAAGGCTTCTTGAAGGGAAAGATGTAACTCTGTGAGATGAATTCACAGAACACAGAGCAGTTTCTCAGAAAGCTTCTTTCCAGTTTTGAACGGAAGATATTTCCTTTTTCACCATAGGCCTCTATGGGCTTCAAAATATACCTTTGCCAATTCCACAAGAACAGCCTTAGCGAAAGGCTTCTTGAGGGGAAAGATGTAACTCTGTGAGATGAATTAACAGAACACAGAGCAGTTTCTCAGAAAGCTTCTTTCCAGTTTTGAACGGAAGATATTTCCTTTTTCACCATAGCCCTCTATGGGCTTCCAAATATCCCTTTGCCAATTCCACAAGAACAGCCTTAGCGAAAGGCTTCTTGAAGGGAAAGATGTAACTCTGTGAGATGAATTCACAGAATACAGAGCAGTTTCTCAGAAAGCTTCTTTCCAGTTTTGAACGGAAGATATTTCCTTTTTCACCATAGCCCTCTATGGGCTTCCAAATATCCCTTTGACAATTCCACAAAAACAGCCTTAGCGAAAGGCTTCTTGAAGAGAAAGATGTAACTCTGTGAGATGAATTCACAGAACACAGAGCAGTTTCTCAGAAAGCTTCTTTCCAGTTTTGAACGGAAGATATTTCCCTTTTCACCATAGGCCTCTATGGGCTTCCAAATATCCCTTTGCCAATTCCACAAGAACAGCCTTAGCGAAAGGCTTCTTGAAGGGAAAGATGTAACTCTGTGAGATGAATTCACAGAACACAGAGCAGTTTCTCAGAAAGCTTCTTTCCAGTTTTGAACGGAAGATATTTCCTTTTTCACCATAGCCCTCTATGGGCTTCCAAATATCCCTTTGCCAATTCCACAAGAACAGACTTAGCGAAAGGCTTCTTGAAGGGAAAGATGTAACTCTGTGAGATGAATTCACAGAACACAGAGCAGTTTCTCAGAAAGCTTCTTTCCAGTTTTGAACGGAAGATATTTCCTTTTTCACCATAGCCCTCTATGGGCTTCCAAATATCCCTTTGCAAATTCCACAAGAACAGCCTTAGCGAACGGCTTCTTGAAGGGAAAGATGTAACTCTGTGAGATGAATTTACAGAACACCGAGCAGTTTCTCAGAAAGCTTCTTTCCAGTTTTGAACGGAAGATATTTCCTTTTTCACCATAGCCCTCTATGGGCTTCCAAATATCCCTTTGCCAATTCCGCAAGAACAGCCTTAGCGAAAGGGTTCTTGAAGGGAAAGATGTAACTCTGTGAGATGAATTCACAGAACACAGAGCAGTTTCTCAGAAAGCTTCCTTCCAGTATTGAACGGAAGATATTTACTTTTTCACCGTAGCCGTCTATGGGCTTCCAAATATCCCTTTGCCAATTCCACAAGAACAGCCTTAGCGAAAGGCTTCTTGAAGTGAAAGATGTAACTCTGTGAGATGAATTAACAGAACACAGAGAAGTTTCTCAGAAAGCTTCTTTCCAGTTTTGAACGGAAGATATTTCCTTTTTCACCATAGCCCTCTATGGGCTTCCAAATATCCCTTTGCCAATTCCACAAGAACAGACTTAGCGAAAGGCTTCTTGGAGGGAACGATGTAACTCTGTGAGATGAATTTACAGAACACAGAGCAGTTTCTCAGAAAGCTTCTTTCCAGTTTTGAACGGAAGATATTTCCTTTTTCACCATAGCCCTCTATGGGCTTCCAAATATCCCTTTGCCATTTCCACAAGAACAGCCTTAGCGAAAGGCTTCTTGAGGGGAAAGATGTAACTCTGTGAGATGAATTAACAGAACACAGAGCAGTTTCTCTGAAAGCTTCTTTCCAGTTTTGAACGGAAGATATTTAGTTTTTCACCATAGCCGTCTAGGGGTTCCAAATATCCCTTTGCCAATTCCACAAGAACAGCCTTAGCGAAAGGCTTCTTGAAGGGTAAGATGTAACTCTGTGAGATGAATTCACAGAACACAGAGCAGTTTCTCAGAAAGCTTCTTTCCAGTTTTGAACGGAAGATATTTCCTTTTTCACCATAGCCCTCTATGGGCTTCCAAATATCCCTTTGCCAATTCCACAAGAACAGCCTTAGCGAAAGGCTTCTTGAAGGGAAAGATGTAACTCTGTGAGATGAATTCACAGAACCAGAGCAGTTTCTCAGAAAGCTTCTTTCCAGTTTTGAACGGAAGATATTTCCTTTTTCACCATAGCCCTCTATGGGCTTCCAAATATCCCTTTGCCAATTCCACAAGAACAGCCTTAGCGAAAGGCTTCTTGAAGGGAAAGATGTAACTCTGTGAGATGAATTAACAGAACACAGAGCAGTTTCTCAGAAAGCTTCTTTCCAGTTTTGAACGGAAGATATTTCCTTTTTCACCATAGCCCTCTATGGGCTTCCAAATATCCCTTTGCCAATTCCACAAGAACAGCCTTAGCGAAAGGCTTCTTGAAGGGAAAGATGTAACTCTGTGAGATGAATTCACAGAACACAGAGCAGTTTCTCAGAAAGCTTCTTTCCAGTTTTGAACAGAAGATATTTCCTTTTTCACCATAGGCCTCTATGGGCTTCAAAATATCCCTTTGCCAATTCCACAAGAACAGCCTTAGCGAAAGGCTTCTTGAAGGGAAAGATGTAACTCTGTGAGATGAATTAAAAGAACACAGAGCAGTTTCTCAGAAAGCTTCTTTCCAGTTTTGAACGGAAGATATTTCCTTTTTCACCATAGCCCTCTATGGGCTTCCAAATATCCCTTTGCCAATTCCACAAGAACAGCCTTAGCGAAAGGCTTCTTGAAGGGAAAGATGTAACTCTGTGAGATGAATTCACAGAACACAGAGCAGTTTCTCAGAAAGCTTCTTTCCAGTTTTGAACGGAAGATATTTCCTTTTTCAACATAGCCCTCTATGGGCTTCCAAATATCCCTTTGACAATTCCACAAAAACAGCCTTAGCGAAAGGCTTCTTGAAGAGAAAGATGTAACTCTGTGAGATGAATTCACAGAACACAGAGCAGTTTCTCAGAAAGCTTCTTTCCAGTTTTGAACGGAAGATATTTCCTTTTTCACCATAGGCCTCTATGGGCTTCCAAATATCCCTTTGCCAATTCCGCAAGAACAAACTTAGCGAAAGGCTTCTTGAAGGGAAAGATGTAACTCTGAGAGATGAATTAACAGAACACAGAGCAGTTTCTCAGAAAGCTTCTTTCCAGTTTTGAACGGAAGATATTTCCTTTTTCCCCATAGCCCTCTATGGGCTTCCAAATATCCCTTTGCCAATTCCACAAGAACAGCCTTAGCGAAAGGCTTCTTGAAGGGAAAGATGTAACTCTGTGAGATGAATTCACAGAACACAGAGCAGTTTCTCAGAAAGCTTCTTTCCAGTTTTGAACGGAAGATATTTCCTTTTTCACCATAGGCCTCTATGGGCTTCAAAATATCCCTTTGCCAATTCCACAAGAACAGCCTTAGCGAAAGGCTTCTTGAGGGGAAAGATGTAACTCTGTGAGATGAATTCACAGAACACAGAGCAGTTTCTCAGAAAGCTTCTTTCCAGTTTTGAACGGAAGATATTTCCTTTTTCACCATAGCCCTCTATGGGCTTCCAAATATCCCTTTGCCAATTCCACAAGAACAGCCTTAGCGAAAGGCTTCTTGAAGGGAAAGATGTAACTCTGTGAGATGAATTCACAGAATACAGAGCAGTTTCTCAGAAAGCTTCTTTCCAGTTTTGAACGGAAGATATTTCCTTTTTCACCATAGCCCTCTATGGGCTTCCAAATATCCCTTTGACAATTCCACAAAAACAGCCTTAGCGAAAGGCTTCTTGAAGAGAAAGATGTAACTCTGTGAGATGAATTCACAGAACACAGAGCAGTTTCTCAGAAAGCTTCTTTCCAGTTTTGAACGGAAGATATTTCCTTTTTCACCATAGGCCTCTATGGGCTTCCAAATATCCCTTTGCCAATTCCACAAGAACAGCCTTAGCGAAAGGCTTCTTGAAGGGAAAGATGTAACTCTGTGAGATGAATTCACAGAACACAGAGCAGTTTCTCAGAAAGCTTCTTTCCAGTTTTGAACGGAAGATATTTCCTTTTTCACCATAGCCCTCTATGGGCTTCCAAATATCCCTTTGCCAATTCCACAAGAACAGACTTAGCGAAAGGCTTCTTGGAGGGAACGATGTAACTCTGTGAGATGAATTTACAGAACACAGAGCAGTTTCTCAGAAAGCTTCTTTCCAGTTTTGAACGGAAGATATTTCCTTTTTCACCATAGCCCTCTATGGGCTTCCAAATATCCCTTTGCCATTTCCACAAGAACAGCCTTAGCGAAAGGCTTCTTGAAGGGAAAGATGTAACTCTGTGAGATAAATTCACAGAACCCAGAGCAGTTTCTCAGAAAGCTTCTTTCCAGTTTTGAACGGAAGATATTTCCTTTTTCACCATAGGCCTCTATGGGCTTCCAAATATCCCTTTGCCAATTCCACAAGAACAGCCTTAGCCAAAGGATTCTTGAGGGGAAAGATGTAACTCTGTGAGATGAATTAACAGAACACAGAGCAGTTTCTCAGAAAGCTTCTTTCCAGTTTTGAACGGAAGATATTTCCTTTTTCACCATAGCCCTCTATGGGCTTCCAAATATCCCTTTGCCAATTCCACAAGAACAGCCTTAGCGAAAGGCTTCTTGAAGGGAAAGATGTAACTCTGTGAGATGAATTCACAGAACACAGAGCAGTTTCTCAGAAAGCTTCTTTCCAGTTTTGAACGGAAGATATTTCCTTTTTCACCATAGCCCTCTATGGGCTTCCAAATATCCCTTTGCAAATTGCACAAGAACAGCCTTAGCGAATGGCTTCTTGAAGGGAAAGATGTAACTCTGTGAGATGAATTTACAGAACACAGAGAAGTTTCTCAGAAAGCTTCTTTCCAGTTTTGAACGGAAGATATTTCCTTTTTCACCATAGCCCTCTATGGGCTTCCAAATATCCCTTTGCCAATTCCGCAAGAACAGCCTTAGCGAAAGGGTTCTTGAAGGGAAAGATGTAACTCTGTGAGATGAATTCACAGAACACAGAGCAGTTTCTCAGAAAGCTTCCTTCCAGTATTGAACGGAAGATATTTACTTTTTCACCATAGCCGTCTATGGGCTTCCAAATATCCCTTTGCCAATTCCACAAGAACAGCCTTAGCGAAAGGCTTCTTGAAGTGAAAGATGTAACTCTGTGAGATGAATTAACAGAACACAGAGCAGTTTCTCAGAAAGCTTCTTTCCAGTTTTGAACGGAAGATATTTCCTTTTTCACCATAGCCCTCTATGGGCTTCCAAATATCCCTTTGCCAATTCCACAAGAACAGCCTTAGCGAAAGGCTTCTTGAAGGGAAAGATGTAACTCTGTGAGATGAATTCACAGAACACAGAGCAGTTTCTCAGAAAGCTTCTTTCCAGTTTTGAACGGAAGATATTTCCTTTTTCACCATAGGCCTCTATGGGCTTCCAAATATCCCTTTGCCAATTCCACAAGAACAGCCTTAGCGAAAGGCTTCTTGAAGGGAAAGATGTAACTCTGTGAGATGAATTAACAGAACACAGAGCAGTTTCTCAGAAAGCTTCTTTCCAGTTTTGAACGGAAGATATTTCCTTTTTCACCATAGCCCTCTATGGGCTTCCAAATATCCCTTTGCCAAATCCACAAGAACAGCCTTAGCGAAAGTCTTCTTGAAGGGAAAGATGTAACTCTGTGAGATGAATTCACAGAACACAGAGCAGTTTCTCAGAAAGCTTCTTTCCAGTTTTGAACGGAAGATATTTCCTTTTTCACCATAGCCCTCTATGGGCTTCCAAATATCCCTTTGCCAATTCCGCAAGAACAGCCTTAGCGAAAGGGTTCTTAAAGGGAAAGATGTAACTCTGTGAGATGAATTCACAGAACACAGAGCAGTTTCTCAGAAAGCTTCCTTCCAGTATTGAACGGAAGATATTTACTTTTTCACCGTAGCCGTCTATGGGCTTCCAAATATCCCTTTGCCAATTCCACAAGAACAGCCTTAGCGAAAGGCTTCTTGAAGTGAAAGATGTAACTCTGTGAGATGAATTAACAGAACACAGAGAAGTTTCTCAGAAAGCTTCTTTCCAGTTTTGAACGGAAGATATTTCCTTTTTCACCATAGCCCTCTATGGGCTTCCAAATATCCCTTTGCCAATTCCACAAGAACAGACTTAGCGAAAGGCTTCTTGGAGGGAACGATGTAACTCTGTGAGATGAATTAACAGAACACAGAGCAGTTTCTCAGAAAGCTTCTTTCCAGTTTTGAACGGAAGATATTTCCTTTTTCACCATAGCCCTCTATGGGCTTCCAAATATCCCTTTGCCATTTCCACAAGAACAGCCTTAGCGAAAGGCTTCTTGAAGGGAAAGATGTAACTCTGTGAGATAAATTCACAGAACACAGAGCAGTTTCTCAGAAAGCTTCTTTCCAGTTTTGAACGGAAGATATTTCCTTTTTCACCATAGGCCTCTATGGGCTTCAAAATATCCCTTTGCCAATTCCACAAGAACAGCCTTAGCGAAAGGCTTCTTGAGGGGAAAGATGTAACTCTGTGAGATGAATTAACAGAACATAGAGCAGTTACTCAGAAAGCTTCTTTCCAGTTTTGAACGGAAGATATTTCCTTTTTCACCATAGCCCTCTATGGTCTTCCAAATATCCCTTTGCCAATTCCACAAGAACAGCCTTAGCGAAAGGGTTCTTGAAGGGAAAGATGTAACTCTGTGAGATGAATTCACAGAACACAGAGCAGTTTCTCAGAAAGCTTCTTTCCAGTTTTGAACGGAAGATATTTCCTTTTTCACCATAGCCCTCTATGGGCTTCCAAATATCCCTTTGCCAATTCCACAAGAACAGCCTTAGCGAAAGGCTTCTTGAAGGGAAAGATGTAACTCTGTGAGATGAATTAACAGAACACAGAGCAGTTTCTCAGAAAGCTTCTTTCCAGTTTTGAACGGAAGATATTTCCTTTTTCACCATAGCCCTCTATGGGCTTCCAAATATCCCTTTGCCAATTCCACAAGAACAGCCTTAGCGAAAGGCTTCTTGAAGGGAAAGATGTAACTCTGTGAGATGAATTCACAGAACACAGAGCAGTTTCTCAGAAAGCTTCTTTCCAGTTTTGAACGGAAGATATTTCCTTTTTCACCATAGGCCTCTATGGGCTTCAAAATATCCCTTTGCCAATTCCACAAGAACAGCCTTAGCGAAAGGCTTCTTGAGGGGAAAGATGTAACTCTGTGAGATGAATTAACAGAACACAGAGCAGTTTCTCAGAAAGCTTCTTTCCAGTTTTGAACGGAAGATATTTCCTTTTTCACCATAGCCCTCTATGGGCTTCCAAATATCCCTTTGCCAATTCCACAAGAACAGACTTAGCGAAAGGCTTCTTGAAGGGAAAGATGTAACTCTGTGAGATGAATTCACAGAACACAGAGCAGTTTCTCAGAAAGCTTCTTTCCAGTTTTGAACGGAAGATATTTCCTTTTTCACCATAGCCCTCTATGGGCTTCCAAATATCCCTTTGCCAATTCCGCAAGAACAGCCTTAGCGAAAGGGTTCTTGAAGGGAAAGATGTAACTCTGTGAGATGAATTCACAGAACACAGAGCAGTTTCTCAGAAAGCTTCCTTCCAGTATTGAACGGAAGATATTTACTTTTTCACCGTAGCCGTCTATGGGCTTCCAAATATCCCTTTGCCAATTCCACAAGAACAGCCTTAGCGAAAGGCTTCTTGAAGTGAAAGATGTAACTCTGTGAGATGAATTAACAGAACACAGAGAAGTTTCTCAGAAAGCTTCTTTCCAGTTTTGAACGGAAGATATTTCCTTTTTCACCATAGCCCTCTATGGGCTTCCAAATATCCCTTTGCCAATTCCACAAGAACAGACTTAGCGAAAGGCTTCTTGGAGGGAACGATGTAACTCTGTGAGATGAATTAACAGAACACAGAGCAGTTTCTCAGAAAGCTTCTTTCCAGTTTTGAACGGAAGATATTTCCTTTTTCACCATAGCCCTCTATGGGCTTCCAAATATCCCTTTGCCATTTCCACAAGAACAGCCTTAGCGAAAGGCTTCTTGAAGGGAAAGATGTAACTCTGTGAGATAAATTCACAGAACACAGAGCAGTTTCTCAGAAAGCTTCTTTCCAGTTTTGAACGGAAGATATTTCCTTTTTCACCATAGGCCTCTATGGGCTTCAAAATATCCCTTTGCCAATTCCACAAGAACAGCCTTAGCGAAAGGCTTCTTGAGGGGAAAGATGTAACTCTGTGAGATGAATTAACAGAACACAGAGCAGTTTCTCAGAAAGCTTCTTTCCAGTTTTGAACGGAAGATATTTCCTTTTTCACCATAGCCCTCTATGGTCTTCCAAATATCCCTTTGCCAATTCCACAAGAACAGCCTTAGTGAAAGGCTTCTTGAAGGGAAAGATGTAACTCTGTGAGATGAATTCACAGAACACAGAGCAGTTTCTCAGAAAGATTCTTTCCAGTTTTGAACGGAAGATATTTCCTTTTTCACCATAGCTCTCTATGGGCTTCCAAATATCCCTTTGCCAATTCCACAAGAACAGCCTTAGCGAAAGGCTTCTTGAAGGGAAAGATGTAACTCTGTGAGATAAATTCACAGAACACAGAGCAGTTTCTCAGAAAGCTTCTTTCCAGTTTTGAACGGAAGATATTTCCTTTTTCACCATAGGCCTCTATGGGCTTCCAAATATCCCTTTGCCAATTCCACAAGAACAGCCTTAGCGAAAGGCTTCTTGAAGGGAAAGATGTAACTCTGTGAGATGAATTCACAGAACACAGAGCAGTTTCTCAGAAAGCTTCTTTCCAGTTTTGAAGGGAAGATATTTCCTTTTTCACCATAGGCCTCTATGGGCTTACAAATATCCCTTTGCCAATTCCACAAGAACAGCCTTAGCGAAAGGCTTCTTGAAGGGAAAGATGTAACTCTGTGAGATGAATTCACAGAACACAGAGCAGTTTCTCAGAAAGCTTCTTTCCAGTTTTGAACGGAAGATATTTCCTTTTTCACCATAGCCCTCTATGGGCTTCCAAATATCCCTTTGCCAATTCCACAAGAACAGCCTTAGCGAAAGGCTTCTTGAAGGGAAAGATGTAACTCTGTGAGATGAATTAACAGAACACAGAGCAGTTTCTCAGAAAGCTTCTTTCCAGTTTTGAACGGAAGATATTTCCTTTTTCACCATAGGCCTCTATGGGCTTCCAAATATCCCTTTGCCAATTCCACAAGAACAGCCTTAGCGAAAGGCTTCTTGAAGGGAAAGATGTAACTCTGTGAGATGAATTCACAGAACACAGAGCAGTTTCTCAGAAAGCTTCTTTCCAGTTTTGAACGGAAGATATTTCCTTTTTCACCATAGGCCTCTATGGGCTTCAAAATATCCCTTTGCCAATTCCACAAGAACAGCCTTAGCGAAAGGCTTCTTGAGGGGAAAGATGTAACTCTGTGAGATGAATTAACAGAACACAGAGCAGTTTCTCAGAAAGCTTCTTTCCAGTTTTGAACGAAAGATATTTCCTTTTTCACCATAGCCCTCTATGGGCTTCCAAATATCCCTTTGCCAATTCCACAAGAACAGCCTTAGCGAAAGGCTTCTTGAAGGGAAAGATGTAACTCTGTGAGATGAATTCACAGAACACAGAACAGTTTCTCAGAAAGCTTCTTTCCAGTTTTGAACGGAAGATATTTCCTTTTTCACCATAGCCCTCTATGGGCTTCCAAATATCCCTTTGCAAATTCCACAAGAACAGCCTTAGCGAAAGGCTTCTTGAAGGGAAAGATGTAACTCTGTGAGATGAATTTACAGAACACAGAGCAGTTTCTCAGAAAGCTTCTTTCCAGTTTTGAACGGAAGATATTTCCTTTTTCACCATAGCCCTCTATGGGCTTCCAAATATCCCTTTGCCAATTCCGCAAGAACAGCCTTAGCGAAAGGGTTCTTGAAGGGAAAGATGTAACTCTGTGAGATGAATTCACAGAACACAGAGCAGTTTCTCAGAAAGCTTCCTTCCAGTATTGAACGGAAGATATTTACTTTTTCACCATAGCCGTCTATGGGCTTCCAAATATCCCTTTGCCAATTCCACAAGAACAGCCTTAGCGAAAGGCTTCTTGAAGTGAAAGATGTAACTCTGTGAGATGAATTAACAGAACACAGAGAAGTTTCTCAGAAAGCTTCTTTCCAGTTTTGAACGGAAGATATTTCCTTTTTCACCATAGCCCTCTATGGGCTTCCAAATATCCCTTTGCCAATTCCACAAGAACAGCCTTAGCGAAAGGCTTCTTGAAGGGAAAGATGTAACTCTGTGAGATGAATTCACAGAACACAGAGCAGTTTCTCAGAAAGCTTCTTTCCAGTTTTGAACGGAAGATATTTCCTTTTTCACCATAGGCCTCTATGGGCTTCCAAATATCCCTTTGCCAATTCCACAAGAACAGCCTTAGCGAAAGGCTTCTTGAAGGGAAAGATGTAACTCTGTGAGATGAATTCACAGAACACAGAGCAGTTTCTCAGAAAGCTTCTTTCCAGTTTTGAACGGAAGATATTTCCTTTTTCACCATAGCCCTCTATGGGCTTCCAAATATCCCTTTGCCAATTCCACAAGAACAGCCTTAGCGAAAGTCTTCTTGAAGGGAAAGATGTAACTCTGTGAGATGAATTCACAGAACACAGAGCAGTTTCTCAGAAAGCTTCTTTCCAGTTTTGAACGGAAGATATTTCCTTTTTCACCATAGGCCTCTATGGGCTTCAAAATATCCCTTTGCCAATTCCACAAGAACAGCCTTAGCGAAAGGCTTCTTGAGGGGAAAGATGTAACTCTGTGAGATGAATTAACAGAACACAGAGCAGTTTCTCAGAAAGCTTGTTTCCAGTTTTGAACGGAAGATATTTCCTTTTTCACCATAGCCCTCTATGGGCTTCCAAATATCCCTTTGCCAATTCCACAAGAACAGCCTTAGCGAAAGGCTTCTTGAAGGGAAAGATGTAACTCTGTGAGATGAATTCACAGAACACAGAGCAGTTTCTCAGAAAGCTTCTTTCCAGTTTTGAACGGAAGATATTTCCTTTTTCACCATAGCCCTCTATGGGCTTCCAAATATCCCTTTGACAATTCCACAAAAACAGCCTTAGCGAAAGGCTTCTTGAAGAGAAAGATGTAACTCTGTGAGATAAATTCACAGAACACAGAGCAGTTTCTCAGAAAGCTTCTTTCCAGTTTTGAACGGAAGATATTTAGTTTTTCACCATAGCCGTCTAGGGGTTCCAAATATCCCTTTGCCAATTCCACAAGAACAGCCTTAGCGAAAGGCTTCTTGAAGGGAAAGATGTAACTCTGTGAGATGAATTCACAGAACACAGAGCAGTTTCTCAGAAAGCTTCTTTCCAGTTTTGAACGGAAGATATTTCCTTTTTCACCATAGCCCTCTATGGGCTTCCAAATATCCCTTTGCCAATTCCACAAGAACAGCCTTAGCGAAAGGCTTCTTGAAGGGAAAGATGTAACTCTGTGAGATGAATTCACAGAACACAGAGCAGTTTCTCAGAAAGCTTCTTTCCAGTTTTGAACGGAAGATATTTCCTTTTTCACCATAGGCCTCTATGGGCTTCCAAATATCCCTTTGCCAATTCCACAAGAACAGCCTTAGCGAAAGGCTTCTTGAAGGGAAAGATGTAACTCTGTGAGATGAATTAACAGAACACAGAGCAGTTTCTCAGAAAGCTTCTTTCCAGTTTTGAACGGAAGATATTTCCTTTTTCACCATAGCCCTCTATGGGCTTCCAAATATCCCTTTGCCAATTCCACAAGAACAGCCTTAGCGAAAGGCTTCTTGAAGGGAAAGATGTAACTCTGTGAGATGAATTCACAGAACACAGAGCAGTTTCTCAGAAAGCTTCTTTCCAGTTTTGAACAGAAGATATTTCCTTTTTCACCATAGGCCTCTATGGGCTTCAAAATATCCCTTTGCCAATTCCACAAGAACAGCCTTAGCGAAAGGCTTCTTTAAGGGAAAGATGTAACTCTGTGAGATGAATTAAAAGAACACAGAGCAGTTTCTCAGAAAGCTTCTTTCCAGTTTTGAACGGAAGATATTTCCTTTTTCACCATAGCCCTCTATGGGCTTCCAAATATCCCTTTGCCAATTCCACAAGAACAGCCTTAGCGAAAGGCTTCTTGAAGGGAAAGATGTAACTCTGTGAGATGAATTCACAGAACACAGAGCAGTTTCTCAGAAAGCTTCTTTCCAGTTTTGAACGGAAGATATTTCCTTTTTCAACATAGCCCTCTATGGGCTTCCAAATATCCCTTTGACAATTCCACAAAAACAGCCTTAGCGAAAGGCTTCTTGAAGAGAAAGATGTAACTCTGTGAGATGAATTCACAGAACACAGAGCAGTTTCTCAGAAAGCTTCTTTCCAGTTTTGAACGGAAGATATTTCCTTTTTCACCATAGGCCTCTATGGGCTTCCAAATATCCCTTTGCCAATTCCGCAAGAACAAACTTAGCGAAAGGCTTCTTGAAGGGAAAGATGTAACTCTGAGAGATGAATTAACAGAACACAGAGCAGTTTCTCAGAAAGCTTCTTTCCAGTTTTGAACGGAAGATATTTCCTTTTTCACCATAGCCCTCTATGGGCTTCCAAATATCCCTTTGCCAATTCCACAAGAACAGCCTTAGCGAAAGGCTTCTTGAAGGGAAAGATGTAACTCTGTGAGATGAATTCACAGAACACAGAGCAGTTTCTCAGAAAGCTTCTTTCCAGTTTTGAACGGAAGATATTTCCTTTTTCACCATAGGCCTCTATGGGCTTCAAAATATCCCTTTGCCAATTCCACAAGAACAGCCTTAGCGAAAGGCTTCTTGAGGGGAAAGATGTAACTCTGTGAGATGAATTAACAGAACACAGAGCAGTTTCTCAGAAAGCTTCTTTCCAGTTTTGAACGGAAGATATTTCCTTTTTCACCATAGCCCTCTATGGGCTTCCAAATATCCCTTTGCCAATTCCACAAGAACAGCCTTAGCGAAAGGCTTCTTGAAGGGAAAGATGTAACTCTGTGAGATGAATTCACAGAATACAGAGCAGTTTCTCAGAAAGCTTCTTTCCAGTTTTGAACGGAAGATATTTCCTTTTTCACCATAGCCCTCTATGGGCTTCCAAATATCCCTTTGACAATTCCACAAAAACAGCCTTAGCGAAAGGCTTCTTGAAGAGAAAGATGTAACTCTGTGAGATGAATTCACAGAACACAGAGCAGTTTCTCAGAAAGCTTCTTTCCAGTTTTGAACGGAAGATATTTCCCTTTTCACCATAGGCCTCTATGGGCTTCCAAATATCCCTTTGCCAATTCCACAAGAACAGCCTTAGCGAAAGGCTTCTTGAAGGGAAAGATGTAACTCTGTGAGATGAATTCACAGAATACAGAGCAGTTTCTCAGAAAGCTTCTTTCCAGTTTTGAACGGAAGATATTTCCTTTTTCACCATAGCCCTCTATGGGCTTCCAAATATCCCTTTGCCAATTCCACAAGAACAGACTTAGCGAAAGGCTTCTTGAAGGGAAAGATGTAACTCTGTGAGATGAATTCACAGAACACAGAGCAGTTTCTCAGAAAGCTTCTTTCCAGTTTTGAACGGAAGATATTTCCTTTTTCACCATAGCCCTCTATGGGCTTCCAAATATCCCTTTGCAAATTCCACAAGAACAGCCTTAGCGAACGGCTTCTTGAAGGGAAAGATGTAACTCTGTGAGATGAATTTACAGAACACAGAGCAGTTTCTCAGAAAGCTTCTTTCCAGTTTTGAACGGAAGATATTTCCTTTTTCACCATAGCCCTCTATGGGCTTCCAAATATCCCTTTGCCAATTCCGCAAGAACAGCCTTAGCGAAAGGGTTCTTGAAGGGAAAGATGTAACTCTGTGAGATGAATTCACAGAACACAGAGCAGTTTCTCAGAAAGCTTCCTTCCAGTATTGAACGGAAGATATTTACTTTTTCACCGTAGCCGTCTATGGGCTTCCAAATATCCCTTTGCCAATTCCACAAGAACAGCCTTAGCGAAAGGCTTCTTGAAGTGAAAGATGTAACTCTGTGAGATGAATTAACAGAACACAGAGAAGTTTCTCAGAAAGCTTCTTTCCAGTTTTGAACGGAAGATATTTCCTTTTTCACCATAGCCCTCTATGGGCTTCCAAATATCCCTTTGCCAATTCCACAAGAACAGACTTAGCGAAAGGCTTCTTGGAGGGAACGATGTAACTCTGTGAGATGAATTTACAGAACACAGAGCAGTTTCTCAGAAAGCTTCTTTCCAGTTTTGAACGGAAGATATTTCCTTTTTCACCATAGCCCTCTATGGGCTTCCAAATATCCCTTTGCCATTTCCACAAGAACAGCCTTAGCGAAAGGCTTCTTGAGGGGAAAGATGTAACTCTGTGAGATGAATTAACAGAACACAGAGCAGTTTCTCTGAAAGCTTCTTTCCAGTTTTGAACGGAAGATATTTAGTTTTTCACCATAGCCGTCTAGGGGTTCCAAATATCCCTTTGCCAATTCCACAAGAACAGCCTTAGCGAAAGGCTTCTTGAAGGGAAAGATGTAACTCTGTGAGATGAATTCACAGAACACAGAGCAGTTTCTCAGAAAGCTTCTTTCCAGTTTTGAACGGAAGATATTTCCTTTTTCACCATAGCCCTCTATGGGCTTCCAAATATCCCTTTGCCAATTCCACAAGAACAGCCTTAGCGAAAGGCTTCTTGAAGGGAAAGATGTAACTCTGTGAGATGAATTCACAGAACACAGAGCAGTTTCTCAGAAAGCTTCTTTCCAGTTTTGAACGGAAGATATTTCCTTTTTCACCATAGGCCTCTATGGGCTTCCAAATATCCCTTTGCCAATTCCACAAGAACAGCCTTAGCGAAAGGCTTCTTGAAGGGAAAGATGTAACTCTGTGAGATGAATTAACAGAACACAGAGCAGTTTCTCAGAAAGCTTCTTTCCAGTTTTGAACGGAAGATATTTCCTTTTTCACCATAGCCCTCTATGGGCTTCCAAATATCCCTTTGACAATTCCACAAGAACAGCCTTAGCGAAAGGCTTCTTGAAGGGAAAGATGTAACTCTGTGAGATGAATTCACAGAACACAGAGCAGTTTCTCAGAAAGCTTCTTTCCAGTTTTGAACGGAAGATATTTCCTTTTTCACCATAGGCCTCTATGGGCTTCCAAATATCCCTTTGCCAATTCCACAAGAACAGACTTAGCGAAAGGCTTCTTGAAGGGAAAGATGTAACTCTGTGAGATGAATTCACAGAACACAGAGCAGTTTCTCAGAAAGCTTCTTTCCAGTTTTGAACGGAAGATATTTCCTTTTTCACCATAGCCCTCTATGGGCTTCCAAATATCCCTTTGCAAATTCCACAAGAACAGCCTTAGCGAACGGCTTCTTGAAGGGAAAGATGTAACTCTGTGAGATGAATTTACAGAACACAGAGCAGTTTCTCAGAAAGCTTCTTTCCAGTTTTGAACGGAAGATATTTCCTTTTCAACCATAGCCCTCTATGGGCTTCCAAATATCCCTTTGCCAATTCCGCAAGAACAGCCTTAGCGAAAGGGTTCTTGAAGGGAAAGATGTAACTCTGTGAGATGAATTCACAGAACACAGAGCAGTTTCTCAGAAAGCTTCCTTCCAGTATTGAACGGAAGATATTTACTTTTTCACCGTAGCCGTCTATGGGCTTCCAAATATCCCTTTGCCAATTCCACAAGAACAGCCTTAGCGAAAGGCTTCTTGAAGTGAAAGATGTAACTCTGTGAGATGAATTAACAGAACACAGAGAAGTTTCTCAGAAAGCTTCTTTCCAGTTTTGAACGGAAGATATTTCCTTTTTCACCATAGCCCTCTATGGGCTTCCAAATATCCCTTTGCCAATTCCACAAGAACAGACTTAGCGAAAGGCTTCTTGGAGGGAACGATGTAACTCTGTGAGATGAATTTACAGAACACAGAGCAGTTTCTCAGAAAGCTTCTTTCCAGTTTTGAACGGAAGATATTTCCTTTTTCACCATAGCCCTCTATGGGCTTCCAAATATCCCTTTGCCATTTCCACAAGAACAGCCTTAGCGAAAGGCTTCTTGAGGGGAAAGATGTAACTCTGTGAGATGAATTAACAGAACACAGAGCAGTTTCTCTGAAAGCTTCTTTCCAGTTTTGAACGGAAGATATTTAGTTTTTCACCATAGCCGTCTAGGGGTTCCAAATATCCCTTTGCCAATTCCACAAGAACAGCCTTAGCGAAAGGCTTCTTGAAGGGAAAGATGTAACTCTGTGAGATGAATTCACAGAACACAGAGCAGTTTCTCAGAAAGCTTCTTTCCAGTTTTGAACGGAAGATATTTCCTTTTTCACCATAGCCCTCTATGGGCTTCCAAATATCCCTTTGCCAATTCCACAAGAACAGCCTTAGCGAAAGGCTTCTTGAAGGGAAAGATGTAACTCTGTGAGATGAATTCACAGAACACAGAGCAGTTTCTCAGAAAGCTTCTTTCCAGTTTTGAACGGAAGATATTTCCTTTTTCACCATAGGCCTCTATGGGCTTCCAAATATCCCTTTGCCAATTCCACAAGAACAGCCTTAGCGAAAGGCTTCTTGAAGGGAAAGCTGTAACTCTGTGAGATGAATTAACAGAACACAGAGCAGTTTCTCAGAAAGCTTCTTTCCAGTTTTGAACGGAAGATATTTCCTTTTTCACCATAGCCCTCTATGGGCTTCCAAATATCCCTTTGACAATTCCACAAGAACAGCCTTAGCGAAAGGCTTCTTGAAGGGAAAGATGTAACTCTGTGAGATGAATTCACAGAACACAGAGCAGTTTCTCAGAAAGCTTCTTTCCAGTTTTGAACGGAAGATATTTCCTTTTTCACCATAGGCCTCTATGGGCTTCCAAATATCCCTTTGCCAATTCCACAAGAACAGCCTTAGCGAAAGGCTTCTTGAAGGGAAAGATGTAACTCTGTGAGATGAATTAACAGAACACAGAGCAGTTTCTCAGAAAGCTTCTTTCCAGTTTTGAACGGAAGATATTTCCTTTTTCACCATAGCCCTCTATGGGCTTCCAAATATCCCTTTGCCAATTCCACAAGAACAGCCTTAGCGAAAGTCTTCTTGAAGGGAAAGATGTAACTCTGTGAGATGAATTCACAGAACACAGAGCAGTTTCTCAGAAAGCTTCTTTCCAGTTTTGAACGGAAGATATTTCCTTTTTCACCATAGCCCTCTATGGGCTTCCAAATATCCCTTTGCCAATTCCGCAAGAACAGCCTTAGCGAAAGGGTTCTTGAAGGGAAAGATGTAACTCTGTGAGATGAATTCACAGAACACAGAGCAGTTTCTCAGAAAGCTTCCTTCCAGTATTGAACGGAAGATATTTACTTTTTCACCGTAGCCGTCTATGGGCTTCCAAATATCCCTTTGCCAATTCCACAAGAACAGCCTTAGCGAAAGGCTTCTTGAAGTGAAAGATGTAACTCTGTGAGATGAATTAACAGAACACAGAGAAGTTTCTCAGAAAGCTTCTTTCCAGTTTTGAACGGAAGATATTTCCTTTTTCACCATAGCCCTCTATGGTCTTCCAAATATCCCTTTGCCAATTCCACAAGAACAGCCTTAGCGAAAGGGTTCTTGAAGGGAAAGATGTAACTCTGTGAGATGAATTCACAGAACACAGAGCAGTTTCTCAGAAAGCTTCTTTCCAGTTTTGAACGGAAGATATTTCCTTTTTCACCATAGCCCTCTATGGGCTTCCAAATATCCCTTTGCCAATTCCACAAGAACAGCCTTAGCGAAAGGCTTCTTGAAGGGAAAGATGTAACTCTGTGAGATGAATTAACAGAACACAGAGCAGTTTCTCAGAAAGCTTCTTTCCAGTTTTGAACGGAAGATATTTCCTTTTTCACCATAGCCCTCTATGGGCTTCCAAATATCCCTTTGCCAATTCCACAAGAACAGCCTTAGCGAAAGGCTTCTTGAAGGGAAAGATGTAACTCTGTGAGATGAATTCACAGAACACAGAGCAGTTTCTCAGAAAGCTTCTTTCCAGTTTTGAACGGAAGATATTTCCTTTTTCACCATAGGCCTCTATGGGCTTCAAAATATCCCTTTGCCAATTCCACAAGAACAGCCTTAGCGAAAGGCTTCTTGAGGGGAAAGATGTAACTCTGTGAGATGAATTAACAGAACACAGAGCAGTTTCTCAGAAAGCTTCTTTCCAGTTTTGAACGGAAGATATTTCCTTTTTCACCATAGCCCTCTATGGGCTTCCAAATATCCCTTTGCCAATTCCACAAGAACAGCCTTAGCGAAAGGCTTCTTGAAGGGAAAGATGTAACTCTGTGAGATGAATTCACAGAACACAGAGCAGTTTCTCAGAAAGCTTCTTTCCAGTTTTGAACGGAAGATATTTCCTTTTTCACCATAGCCCTCTATGGGCTTCCAAATATCCCTTTGCAAATTCCACAAGAACAGCCTTAGCGAACGGCTTCTTGAAGGGAAAGATGTAACTCTGTGAGATGAATTTACAGAACACAGAGCAGTTTCTCAGAAAGCTTCTTTCCAGTTTTGAACGGAAGATATTTCCTTTTTCACCATAGCCCTCTATGGGCTTCCAAATATCCCTTTGCCAATTCCGCAAGAACAGCCTTAGCGAAAGGGTTCTTGAAGGGAAAGATGTAACTCTGTGAGATGAATTCAGAGAACACAGAGCAGTTTCTCAGAAAGCTTCCTTCCAGTATTGAACGGAAGATATTTACTTTTTCACCATAGCCGTCTATGGGCTTCCAAATATCCCTTTGCCAATTCCACAAGAACAGCCTTAGCGAAAGGCTTCTTGAAGTGAAAGATGTAACTCTGTGAGATGAATTCACAGAACACAGAGCAGTTTCTCAGAAAGCTTCTTTCCAGTTTTGAACGGAAGATATTTCCTTTTTCACCATAGCCCTCTATGGGCTTCCAAATATCCCTTTGCCAATTCCACAAGAACAGCCTTAGCGAAAGGCTTCTTGAAGGGAAAGATGTAACTCTGTGAGATGAATTCACAGAACACAGAGCAGTTTCTCAGAAAGCTTCTTTCCAGTTTTGAACGGAAGATATTTCCTTTTTCACCATAGCCCTCTATGGGCTTCCAAATATCCCTTTGCCAATTCCACAAGAACAGACTTAGCGAAAGGCTTCTTGAAGGGAAAGATGTAACTCTGTGAGATGAATTCACAGAACACAGAGCAGTTTCTCAGAAAGCTTCTTTCCAGTTTTGAACGGAAGATATTTCCTTTTTCACCATAGCCCTCTATGGGCTTCCAAATATCCCTTTGCCAATTCCGCAAGAACAGCCTTAGCGAAAGGGTTCTTGAAGGGAAAGATGTAACTCTGTGAGATGAATTCACAGAACACAGAGCAGTTTCTCAGAAAGCTTCCTTCCAGTATTGAACGGAAGATATTTACTTTTTCACCGTAGCCGTCTATGGGCTTCCAAATATCCCTTTGCCAATTCCACAAGAACAGCCTTAGCGAAAGGCTTCTTGAAGTGAAAGATGTAACTCTGTGAGATGAATTAACAGAACACAGAGAAGTTTCTCAGAAAGCTTCTTTCCAGTTTTGAACGGAAGATATTTCCTTTTTCACCATAGCCCTCTATGGGCTTCCAAATATCCCTTTGCCAATTCCACAAGAACAGACTTAGCGAAAGGCTTCTTGGAGGGAACGATGTAACTCTGTGAGATGAATTAACAGAACACAGAGCAGTTTCTCAGAAAGCTTCTTTCCAGTTTTGAACGGAAGATATTTCCTTTTTCACCATAGCCCTCTATGGGCTTCCAAATATCCCTTTGCCATTTCCACAAGAACAGCCTTAGCGAAAGGCTTCTTGAAGGGAAAGATGTAACTCTGTGAGATAAATTCACAGAACACAGAGCAGTTTCTCAGAAAGCTTCTTTCCAGTTTTGAACGGAAGATATTTCCTTTTTCACCATAGCCCTCTATGGGCTTCAAAATATCCCTTTGCCAATTCCACAAGAACAGCCTTAGCGAAAGGCTTCTTGAGGGGAAAGATGTAACTCTGTGAGATGAATTAACAGAACACAGAGCAGTTTCTCAGAAAGCTTCTTTCCAGTTTTGAACGGAAGATATTTCCTTTTTCACCATAGCCCTCTATGGTCTTCCAAATATCCCTTTGCCAATTCCACAAGAACAGCCTTAGTGAAAGGCTTCTTGAAGGGAAAGATGTAACTCTGTGAGATGAATTCACAGAACACAGAGCAGTTTCTCAGAAAGATTCTTTCCAGTTTTGAACGGAAGATATTTCCTTTTTCACCATAGCCCTCTATGGGCTTCCAAATATCCCTTTGCCAATTCCACAAGAACAGCCTTAGCGAAAGGCTTCTTGAAGGGAAAGATGTAACTCTGTGAGATAAATTCACAGAACACAGAGCAGTTTCTCAGAAAGCTTCTTTCCAGTTTTGAACGGAAGATATTTCCTTTTTCACCATAGGCCTCTATGGGCTTCCAAATATCCCTTTGCCAATTCCACAAGAACAGCCTTAGCGAAAGGCTTCTTGAAGGGAAAGATGTAACTCTGTGAGATGAATTCACAGAACACAGAGCAGTTTCTCAGAAAGCTTCTTTCCAGTTTTGAAGGGAAGATATTTCCTTTTTCACCATAGGCCTCTATGGGCTTACAAATATCCCTTTGCCAATTCCACAAGAACAGCCTTAGCGAAAGGCTTCTTGAAGGGAAAGATGTAACTCTGTGAGATGAATTCACAGAACACAGAGCAGTTTCTCAGAAAGCTTCTTTCCAGTTTTGAACGGAAGATATTTCCTTTTTCACCATAGCCCTCTATGGGCTTCCAAATATCCCTTTGCCAATTCCACAAGAACAGCCTTAGCGAAAGGCTTCTTGAAGGGAAAGATGTAACTCTGTGAGATGAATTAACAGAACACAGAGCAGTTTCTCAGAAAGCTTCTTTCCAGTTTTGAACGGAAGATATTTCCTTTTTCACCATAGGCCTCTATGGGCTTCCAAATATCCCTTTGCCAATTCCACAAGAACAGCCTTAGCGAAAGGCTTCTTGAAGGGAAAGATGTAACTCTGTGAGATGAATTCACAGAACACAGAGCAGTTTCTCAGAAAGCTTCTTTCCAGTTTTGAACGGAAGATATTTCCTTTTTCACCATAGGCCTCTATGGGCTTCAAAATATCCCTTTGCCAATTCCACAAGAACAGCCTTAGCGAAAGGCTTCTTGAGGGGAAAGATGTAACTCTGTGAGATGAATTAACAGAACACAGAGCAGTTTCTCAGAAAGCTTCTTTCCAGTTTTGAACGGAAGATATTTCCTTTTTCACCATAGCCCTCTATGGGCTTCCAAATATCCCTTTGCCAATTCCACAAGAACAGCCTTAGCGAAAGGCTTCTTGAAGGGAAAGATGTAACTCTGTGAGATGAATTCACAGAACACAGAACAGTTTCTCAGAAAGCTTCTTTCCAGTTTTGAACGGAAGATATTTCCTTTTTCACCATAGCCCTCTATGGGCTTCCAAATATCCCTTTGCAAATTCCACAAGAACAGCTTTAGCGAACGGCTTCTTGAAGGGAAAGATGTAACTCTGTGAGATGAATTTACAGAACACAGAGCAGTTTCTCAGAAAGCTTCTTTCCAGTTTTGAACGGAAGATATTTCCTTTTTCACCATAGCCCTCTATGGGCTTCCAAATATCCCTTTGCCAATTCCGCAAGAACAGCCTTAGCGAAAGGGTTCTTGAAGGGAAAGATGTAACTCTGTGAGATGAATTCACAGAACACAGAGCAGTTTCTCAGAAAGCTTCCTTCCAGTATTGAACGGAAGATATTTACTTTTTCACCATAGCCGTCTATGGGCTTCCAAATATCCCTTTGCCAATTCCACAAGAACAGCCTTAGCGAAAGGCTTCTTGAAGTGAAAGATGTAACTCTGTGAGATGAATTAACAGAACACAGAGAAGTTTCTCAGAAAGCTTCTTTCCAGTTTTGAACGGAAGATATTTCCTTTTTCACCATAGCCCTCTATGGGCTTCCAAATATCCCTTTGCCAATTCCACAAGAACAGCCTTAGCGAAAGGCTTCTTGAAGGGAAAGATGTAACTCTGTGAGATGAATTCACAGAACACAGAGCAGTTTCTCAGAAAGCTTCTTTCCATTTTTGAACGGAAGATATTTCCTTTTTCACCATAGGCCTCTATGGGCTTCCAAATATCCCTTTGCCAATTCCACAAGAACAGCCTTAGCGAAAGGCTTCTTGAAGGGAAAGATGTAACTCTGTGAGATGAATTCACAGAACACAGAGCAGTTTCTCAGAAAGCTTCTTTCCAGTTTTGAACGGAAGATATTTCCTTTTTCACCATAGCCCTCTATGGGCTTCCAAATATCCCTTTGCCAATTCCACAAGAACAGCCTTAGCGAAAGTCTTCTTGAAGGGAAACATGTAACTCTGTGAGATGAATTCACAGAACACAGAGCAGTTTCTCAGAAAGCTTCTTTCCAGTTTTGAACGGAAGATATTTCCTTTTTCACCATAGGCCTCTATGGGCTTCAAAATATCCCTTTGCCAATTCCACAAGAACAGCCTTAGCGAAAGGCTTCTTGAGGGGAAAGATGTAACTCTGTGAGATGAATTAACAGAACACAGAGCAGTTTCTCAGAAAGCTTCTTTCCAGTTTTGAACGGAAGATATTTCCTTTTTCACCATAGCCCTCTATGGGCTTCCAAATATCCCTTTGCCAATTCCACAAGAACAGCCTTAGCGAAAGGCTTCTTGAAGGGAAAGATGTAACTCTGTGAGATGAATTCACAGAACACAGAGCAGTTTCTCAGAAAGCTTCTTTCCAGTTTTGAACGGAAGATATTTCCTTTTTCACCATAGCCCTCTATGGGCTTCCAAATATCCCTTTGACAATTCCACAAAAACAGCCTTAGCGAAAGGCTTCTTGAAGAGAAAGATGTAACTCTGTGAGATGAATTCACAGAACACAGAGCAGTTTCTCAGAAAGCTTCTTTCCAGTTTTGAACGGAAGATATTTCCTTTTTCACCATAGGCCTCTATGGGCTTCCAAATATCCCTTTGCCAATTCCACAAGAACAGCCTTAGCGAAAGGCTTCTTGAAGGGAAAGATGTAACTCTGTGAGATGAATTAACAGAACACAGAGCAGTTTCTCAGAAAGCTTCTTTCCAGTTTTGAACGGAAGATATTTCCTTTTTCACCATAGCCCTCTATGGGCTTCCAAATATCCCTTTGCCAATTCCACAAGAACAGCCTTAGCGAAAGGCTTCTTGAAGGGAAAGATGTAACTCTGTGAGATGAATTCACAGAACACAGAGCAGTTTCTCAGAAAGCTTCTTTCCAGTTTTGAACAGAAGATATTTCCTTTTTCACCATAGGCCTCTATGGGCTTCAAAATATCCCTTTGCCAATTCCACAAGAACAGCCTTAGCGAAAGGCTTCTTGAAGGGAAAGATGTAACTCTGTGAGATGAATTAAAAGAACACAGAGCAGTTTCTCAGAAAGCTTCTTTCCAGTTTTGAACGGAAGATATTTCCTTTTTCACCATAGCCCTCTATGGGCTTCCAAATATCCCTTTGCCAATTCCACAAGAACAGCCTTAGCGAAAGGCTTCTTGAAGGGAAAGATGTAACTCTGTGAGATGAATTCACAGAACACAGAGCAGTTTCTCAGAAAGCTTCTTTCCAGTTTTGAACGGAAGATATTTCCTTTTTCAACATAGCCCTCTATGGGCTTCCAAATATCCCTTTGACAATTCCACAAAAACAGCCTTAGCGAAAGGCTTCTTGAAGAGAAAGATGTAACTCTGTGAGATGAATTCACAGAACACAGAGCAGTTTCTCAGAAAGCTTCTTTCCAGTTTTGAACGGAAGATATTTCCTTTTTCACCATAGGCCTCTATGGGCTTCCAAATATCCCTTTGCCAATTCCGCAAGAACAAACTTAGCGAAAGGCTTCTTGAAGGGAAAGATGTAACTCTGAGAGATGAATTAACAGAACACAGAGCAGTTTCTCAGAAAGCTTCTTTCCAGTTTTGAACGGAAGATATTTCCTTTTTCACCATAGCCCTCTATGGGCTTCCAAATATCCCTTTGCCAATTCCACAAGAACAGCCTTAGCGAAAGGCTTCTTGAAGGGAAAGATGTAACTCTGTGAGATGAATTCACAGAACACAGAGCAGTTTCTCAGAAAGCTTCTTTCCAGTTTTGAACGGAAGATATTTCCTTTTTCACCATAGGCCTCTATGGGCTTCAAAATATCCCTTTGCCAATTCCACAAGAACAGCCTTAGCGAAAGGCTTCTTGAGGGGAAAGATGTAACTCTGTGAGATGAATTAACAGAACACAGAGCAGTTTCTCAGAAAGCTTCTTTCCAGTTTTGAACGGAAGATATTTCCTTTTTCACCATAGCCCTCTATGGGCTTCCAAATATCCCTTTGCCAATTCCACAAGAACAGCCTTAGCGAAAGGCTTCTTGAAGGGAAAGATGTAACTCTGTGAGATGAATTCACAGAATACAGAGCAGTTTCTCAGAAAGCTTCTTTCCAGTTTTGAACGGAAGATATTTCCTTTTTCACCATAGCCCTCTATGGGCTTCCAAATATCCCTTTGACAATTCCACAAAAACAGCCTTAGCGAAAGGCTTCTTGATGAGAAAGATATAACTCTGTGAGATGAATTCACAGAACACAGAGCAGTTTCTCAGAAAGCTTCTTTCCAGTTTTGAACGGAAGATATTTCCCTTTTCACCATAGGCCTCTATGGGCTTCCAAATATCCCTTTGCCAATTCCACAAGAACAGCCTTAGCGAAAGGCTTCTTGAAGGGAAAGATGTAACTCTGTGAGATGAATTCACAGAACACAGAGCAGTTTCTCAGAAAGCTTCTTTCCAGTTTTGAACGGAAGATATTTCCTTTTTCACCATAGCCCTCTATGGGCTTCCAAATATCCCTTTGCCAATTCCACAAGAACAGACTTAGCGAAAGGCTTCTTGAAGGGAAAGATGTAACTCTGTGAGATGAATTCACAGAACACAGAGCAGTTTCTCAGAAAGCTTCTTTCCAGTTTTGAACGGAAGATATTTCCTTTTTCACCATAGCCCTCTATGGGCTTCCAAATATCCCTTTGCAAATTCCACAAGAACAGCCTTAGCGAACGGCTTCTTGAAGGGAAAGATGTAACTCTGTGAGATGAATTTACAGAACACAGAGCAGTTTCTCAGAAAGCTTCTTTCCAGTTTTGAACGGAAGATATTTCCTTTTTCACCATAGCCCTCTATGGGCTTCCAAATATCCCTTTGCCAATTCCGCAAGAACAGCCTTAGCGAAAGGGTTCTTGAAGGGAAAGATGTAACTCTGTGAGATGAATTCACAGAACACAGAGCAGTTTCTCAGAAAGCTTCCTTCCAGTATTGAACGGAAGATATTTACTTTTTCACCGTAGCCGTCTATGGGCTTCCAAATATCCCTTTGCCAATTCCACAAGAACAGCCTTAGCGAAAGGCTTCTTGAAGTGAAAGATGTAACTCTGTGAGATGAATTAACAGAACACAGAGAAGTTTCTCAGAAAGCTTCTTTCCATTTTTGAACGGAAGATATTTCCTTTTTCACCATAGCCCTCTATGGGCTTCCAAATATCCCTTTGCCAATTCCACAAGAACAGACTTAGCGAAAGGCTTCTTGGAGGGAACGATGTAACTCTGTGAGATGAATTTACAGAACACAGAGCAGTTTCTCAGAAAGCTTCTTTCCAGTTTTGAACGGAAGATATTTCCTTTTTCACCATAGCCCTCTATGGGCTTCCAAATATCCCTTTGCCATTTCCACAAGAACAGCCTTAGCGAAAGGCTTCTTGAGGGGAAAGATGTAACTCTGTGAGATGAATTAACAGAACACAGAGCAGTTTCTCTGAAAGCTTCTTTCCAGTTTTGAACGGAAGATATTTAGTTTTTCACCATAGCCGTCTAGGTGTTCCAAATATCCCTTTGCCAATTCCACAAGAACAGCCTTAGCGAAAGGCTTCTTGAAGGGAAAGATGTAACTCTGTGAGATGAATTCACAGAACACAGAGCAGTTTCTCAGAAAGCTTCTTTCCAGTTTTGAACGGAAGATATTTCCTTTTTCACCATAGCCCTCTATGGGCTTCCAAATATCCCTTTGCCAATTCCACAAGAACAGCCTTAGCGAAAGGCTTCTTGAAGGGAAAGATGTAACTCTGTGAGATGAATTCACAGAACACAGAGCAGTTTCTCAGAAAGCTTCTTTCCAGTTTTGAACGGAAGATATTTCCTTTTTCACCATAGGCCTCTATGGGCTTCCAAATATCCCTTTGCCAATTCCACAAGAACAGCCTTAGCGAAAGGCTTCTTGAAGGGAAAGATGTAACTCTGTGAGATGAATTAACAGAACACAGAGCAGTTTCTCAGAAAGCTTCTTTCCAGTTTTGAACGGAAGATATTTCCTTTTTCACCATAGCCCTCTATGGGCTTCCAAATATCCCTTTGCCAATTCCACAAGAACAGCCTTAGCGAAAGGCTTCTTGAAGGGAAAGATGTAACTCTGTGAGATGAATTCACAGAACACAGAGCAGTTTCTCAGAAAGCTTCTTTCCAGTTTTGAACAGAAGATATTTCCTTTTTCACCATAGGCCTCTATGGGCTTCAAAATATCCCTTTGCCAATTCCACAAGAACAGCCTTAGCGAAAGGCTTCTTGAAGGGAAAGATGTAACTCTGTGAGATGAATTAAAAGAACACAGAGCAGTTTCTCAGAAAGCTTCTTTCCAGTTTTGAACGGAAGATATTTCCTTTTTCACCATAGCCCTCTATGGGCTTCCAAATATCCCTTTGCCAATTCCACAAGAACAGCCTTAGCGAAAGGCTTCTTGAAGGGAAAGATGTAACTCTGTGAGATGAATTCACAGAACACAGAGCAGTTTCTCAGAAAGCTTCTTTCCAGTTTTGAACGGAAGATATTTCCTTTTTCACCATAGGCCTCTATGGGCTTCAAAATATCCCTTTGCCAATTCCACAAGAACAGCCTTAGCGAAAGGCTTCTTGAGGGGAAAGATGTAACTCTGTGTGATGAATTAACAGAACACAGAGCAGTTTCTCAGAAAGCTTCTTTCCAGTTTTGAACGGAAGATATTTCCTTTTTCACCATAGCCCTCTATGGGCTTCCAAATATCCCTTTGCCAATTCCACAAGAACAGCCTTAGCGAAAGGCTTCTTGAAGGGAAAGATGTAACTCTGTGAGATGAATTCACAGAATACAGAGCAGTTTCTCAGAAAGCTTCTTTCCAGTTTTGAACGGAAGATATTTCCTTTTTCACCATAGCCCTCTATGGGCTTCCAAATATCCCTTTGACAATTCCACAAAAACAGCCTTAGCGAAAGGCTTCTTGAAGAGAAAGATGTAACTCTGTGAGATGAATTCACAGAACACAGAGCAGTTTCTCAGAAAGCTTCTTTCCAGTTTTGAACGGAAGATATTTCCTTTTTCACCATAGGCCTCTATGGGCTTCCAAATATCCCTTTGCCAATTCCACAAGAACAGCCTTAGCGAAAGGCTTCTTGAAGGGAAAGATGTAACTCTGTGAGATGAATTCACAGAACACAGAGCAGTTTCTCAGAAAGCTTCTTTCCAGTTTTGAACGGAAGATATTTCCTTTTTCACCATAGCCCTCTATGGGCTTCCAAATATCCCTTTGCCAATTCCACAAGAACAGACTTAGCGAAAGGCTTCTTGAAGGGAAAGATGTAACTCTGTGAGATGAATTCACAGAACACAGAGCAGTTTCTCAGAAAGCTTCTTTCCAGTTTTGAACGGAAGATATTTCCTTTTTCACCATAGCCCTCTATGGGCTTCCAAATATCCCTTTGCAAATTCCACAAGAACAGCCTTAGCGAACGGCTTCTTGAAGGGAAAGATGTAACTCTGTGAGATGAATTTACAGAACACAGAGCAGTTTCTCAGAAAGCTTCTTTCCAGTTTTGAACGGAAGATATTTCCTTTTTCACCATAGCCCTCTATGGGCTTCCAAATATCCCTTTGCCAATTCCGCAAGAACAGCCTTAGCGAAAGGGTTCTTGAAGGGAAAGATGTAACTCTGTGAGATGAATTCACAGAACACAGAGCAGTTTCTCAGAAAGCTTCCTTCCAGTATTGAACGGAAGATATTTACTTTTTCACCGTAGCCGTCTATGGGCTTCCAAATATCCCTTTGCCAATTCCACAAGAACAGCCTTAGCGAAAGGCTTCTTGAAGTGAAAGATGTAACTCTGTGAGATGAATTAACAGAACACAGAGAAGTTTCTCAGAAAGCTTCTTTCCAGTTTTGAACGGAAGATATTTCCTTTTTCACCATAGCCCTCTATGGGCTTCCAAATATCCCTTTGCCAATTCCACAAGAACAGACTTAGCGAAAGGCTTCTTGGAGGGAACGATGTAACTCTGTGAGATGAATTTACAGAACACAGAGCAGTTTCTCAGAAAGCTTCTTTCCAGTTTTGAACGGAAGATATTTCCTTTTTCACCATAGCCCTCTATGGGCTTCCAAATATCCCTTTGCCATTTCCACAAGAACAGCCTTAGCGAAAGGCTTCTTGAAGGGAAAGGTGTAACTCTGTGAGATAAATTCACAGAACACAGAGCAGTTTCTCAGAAAGCTTCTTTCCAGTTTTGAACGGAAGATATTTCCTTTTTCACCATAGGCCTCTATGGGCTTCAAAATATCCCTTTGCCAATTCCACAAGAACAGCCTTAGCGAAAGGCTTCTTGAGGGGAAAGATGTAACTCTGTGAGATGAATTAACAGAACACAGAACAGTTTCTCAGAAAGCTTCTTTCCAGTTTTGAACGGAAGATATTTCCTTTTTCACCATAGCCCTCTATGGTCTTCCAAATATCCCTTTGCCAATTCCACAAGAACAGCCTTAGCGAAAGGCTTCTTGAAGGGAAAGATGTAACTCTGTGAGATGAATTCACAGAACACAGAGCAGTTTCTCAGAAAGCTTCTTTCCAGTTTTGAACGGAAGATATTTCCTTTTTCACCATAGCCCTCTATGGGCTTCCAAATATCCCTTTGCCAATTCCACAAGAACAGCCTTAGCGAAAGGCTTCTTGAAGGGAAAGATGTAACTCTGTGAGATGAATTCACAGAACACAGAGCAGTTTCTCAGAAAGCTTCTTTCCAGTTTTGAACGGAAGATATTTCCTTTTTCACCATAGCCCTCTATGGGCTTCCAAATATCCCTTTGCCAATTCCACAAGAACAGCCTTAGCGAAAGGCTTCTTGAAGGGAAAGATGTAACTCTGTGAGATGAATTCACAGAACACAGAGCAGTTTCTCAGAAAGCTTCTTTCCAGTTTTGAACGGAAGATATTTCCTTTTTCACCATAGGCCTCTATGGGCTTCAAAATATCCCTTTGCCAATTCCATAAGAACAGCCTTAGCGAAAGGCTTCTTGAGGGGAAAGATGTAACTCTGTGAGATGAATTAACAGAACACAGAGCAGTTTCTCAGAAAGCTTCTTTCCAGTTTTGAACGGAAGATATTTCCTTTTTCACCATAGCACTCTATGGACTTCCAAATATCCCTTTGCCAATTCCACAAGAACAGCCTTAGCGAAAGGCTTCTTGAAGGGAAAGATGTAACTCTGTGAGATGAATTCACAGAACACAGAGCAGTTTCTCAGAAAGCTTCTTTCCAGTTTTGAACGGAAGATATTTCCTTTTTCACCATAGCCCTCTATGGGCTTCCAAATATCCCTTTGCAAATTCCACAAGAACAGCCTTAGCGAACGGCTTCTTGAAGGGAAAGATGTAACTCTGTGAGATGAATTTACAGAACACAGAGAAGTTTCTCAGAAAGCTTCTTTCCAGTTTTGAACGGAAGATATTTCCTTTTTCACCATAGCCCTCTATGGGCTTCCAAATATCCCTTTGCCAATTCCGCAAGAACAGCCTTAGCGAAAGGGTTCTTGAAGGGAAAGATGTAACTCTGTGAGATAAATTCACAGAACACAGAGCAGTTTCTCAGAAAGCTTCCTTCCAGTATTGAACGGAAGATATTTACTTTTTCACCATAGCCGTCTATGGGCTTCCAAATATCCCTTTGCCAATTCCACAAGAACAGCCTTAGCGAAAGGCTTATTGAAGTGAAAGATGTAACTCTGTGAGATGAATTAACAGAACACAGAGCAGTTTCTCAGAAAGCTTCTTTCCAGTTTTGAACGGAAGATATTTCCTTTTTCACCATAGCCCTCTATGGGCTTCCAAATATCCCTTTGCCAATTCCACAAGAACAGCCTTAGCGAAAGGCTTCTTGAAGGGAAAGATGTAACTCTGTGAGATGAATTCACAGAACACAGAGCAGTTTCTCAGAAAGCTTCTTTCCAGTTTTGAACGGAAGATATTTCCTTTTTCACCATAGGCCTCTATGGTCTTCCAAATATCCCTTTGCCAATTCCACAAGAACAGCCTTAGCGAAAGGCTTCTTGAAGGGAAAGATGTAACTCTGTGAGATGAATTAACAGAACACAGAGCAGTTTCTCAGAAAGCTTCTTTCCAGTTTTGAACGGAAGATATTTCCTTTTTCACCATAGCCCTCTATGGGCTTCCAAATATCCCTTTGCCAATTCCACAAGAACAGCCTTAGCGAAAGTCTTCTTGAAGGGAAAGATGTAACTCTGTGAGATGAATTCACAGAACACAGAGCAGTTTCTCAGAAAGCTTCTTTCCAGTTTTGAACGGAAGATATTTCCTTTTTCACCATAGCCCTCTATGGGCTTCCAAATATCCCTTTGCCAATTCCGCAAGAACAGCCTTAGCGAAAGGCTTCTTGAAGGGAAAGATGTAACTCTGTGAGATGAATTCACAGAACACAGAGCAGTTTCTCAGAAAGCTTCCTTCCAGTATTGAACGGAAGATATTTACTTTTTCACCGTAGCCGTCTATGGGCTTCCAAATATCCCTTTGCCAATTCCACAAGAACAGCCTTAGCGAAAGGCTTCTTGAAGTGAAAGATGTAACTCTGTGAGATGAATTAACAGAACACAGAGAAGTTTCTCAGAAAGCTTCTTTCCAGTTTTGAACGGAAGATATTTCCTTTTTCACCATAGCCCTCTATGGGCTTCCAAATATCCCTTTGCCAATTCCACAAGAACAGACTTAGCGAAAGGCTTCTTGGAGGGAACGATGTAACTCTGTGAGATGAATTAACAGAACACAGAGCAGTTTCTCAGAAAGCTTCTTTCCAGTTTTGAACGGAAGATATTTCCTTTTTCACCATAGCCCTCTATGGGCTTCCAAATATCCCTTTGCCATTTCCACAAGAACAGACTTAGCGAAAGGCTTCTTGAAGGGAAAGATGTAACTCTGTGAGATGAATTCACAGAACACAGAGCAGTTTCTCAGAAAGCTTCTTTCCAGTTTTGAACGGAAGATATTTCCTTTTTCACCATAGCCCTCTATGGGCTTCCAAATATCCCTTTGCAAATTCCACAAGAACAGCCTTAGCGAACGGCTTCTTGAAGGGAAAGATGTAACTCTGTGAGATGAATTTACAGAACACAGAGCAGTTTCTCAGAAAGCTTCTTTCCAGTTTTGAACGGAAGATATTTCCTTTTTCACCATAGCCCTCTATGGGCTTCCAAATATCCCTTTGCCAATTCCGCAAGAACAGCCTTAGCGAAAGGGTTCTTGAAGGGAAAGATGTAACTCTGTGAGATGAATTCACAGAACACAGAGCAGTTTCTCAGAAAGCTTCCTTCCAGTATTGAACGGAAGATATTTACTTTTTCACCGTAGCCGTCTATGGGCTTCCAAATATCCCTTTGCCAATTCCACAAGAACAGCCTTAGCGAAAGGCTTCTTGAAGTGAAAGATGTAACTCTGTGAGATGAATTAACAGAACACAGAGAAGTTTCTCAGAAAGCTTCTTTCCAGTTTTGAACGGAAGATATTTCCTTTTTCACCATAGCCCTCTATGGGCTTCCAAATATCCCTTTGCCAATTCCACAAGAACAGACTTAGCGAAAGGCTTCTTGGAGGGAACGATGTAACTGTGAGATGAATTTACAGAACACAGAGCAGTTTCTCAGAAAGCTTCTTTCCAGTTTTGAACGGAAGATATTTCCTTTTTCACCATAGCCCTCTATGGGCTTCCAAATATCCCTTTGCCATTTCCACAAGAACAGCCTTAGCGAAAGGCTTCTTGAGGGGAAAGATGTAACTCTGTGAGATGAATTAACAGAACACAGAGCAGTTTCTCTGAAAGCTTCTTTCCAGTTTTGAACGGAAGATATTTAGTTTTTCACCATAGCCGTCTAGGGGTTCCAAATATCCCTTTGCCAATTCCACAAGAACAGCCTTAGCGAAAGGCTTCTTGAAGGGCAAGATGTAACTCTGTGAGATGAATTCACAGAACACAGAGCAGTTTCTCAGAAAGCTTCTTTCCAGTTTTGAACGGAAGATATTTCCTTTTTCACCATAGCCCTCTATGGGCTTCCAAATATCCCTTTGCCAATTCCACAAGAACAGCCTTAGCGAAAGGCTTCTTGAAGGGAAAGATGTAACTCTGTGAGATGAATTCACAGAACACAGAGCAGTTTCTCAGAAAGCTTCTTTCCAGTTTTGAACGGAAGATATTTCCTTTTTCACCATAGGCCTCTATGGGCTTCCAAATATCCCTTTGCCAATTCCACAAGAACAGCCTTAGCGAAAGGCTTCTTGAAGGGAAAGATGTAACTCTGTGAGATGAATTAACAGAACACAGAGCAGTTTCTCAGAAAGCTTCTTTCCAGTTTTGAACGGAAGATATTTCCTTTTTCACCATAGCCCTCTATGGGCTTCCAAATATCCCTTTGCCAATTCCACAAGAACAGCCTTAGCGAAAGGCTTCTTGAAGGGAAAGATGTAACTCTGTGAGATGAATTCACAGAACACAGAGCAGTTTCTCAGAAAGCTTCTTTCCAGTTTTGAACAGAAGATATTTCCTTTTTCACCATAGGCCTCTATGGGCTTCAAAATATCCCTTTGCCAATTCCACAAGAACAGCCTTAGCGAAAGGCTTCTTGAAGGGAAAGATGTAACTCTGAGAGATGAATTAAAAGAACACAGAGCAGTTTCTCAGAAAGCTTCTTTCCAGTTTTGAACGGAAGATATTTCCTTTTTCACCATAGCCCTCTAGGGGCTTCCAAATGTCCCTTTGCCAATTCCACAAGAACAGCCTTAGCGAAAGGCTTCTTGAAGGGAAAGATGTAACTCTGTGAGATGAATTCACAGAACACAGAGCAGTTTCTCAGAAAGCTTCTTTCCAGTTTTGAACGGAAGATATTTCCTTTTTCAACATAGCCCTCTATGGGCTTCCAAATATCCCTTTGACAATTCCACAAAAACAGCCTTAGCGAAAGGCTTCTTGAAGAGAAAGATGTAACTCTGTGAGATGAATTCACAGAACACAGAGCAGTTTCTCAGAAAGCTTCTTTCCAGTTTTGAACGGAAGATATTTCCTTTTTCACCATAGGCCTCTATGGGCTTCCAAATATCCCTTTGCCAATTCCGCAAGAACAAACTTAGCGAAAGGCTTCTTGAAGGGAAAGATGTAACTCTGAGAGATGAATTAACAGAACACAGAGCAGTTTCTCAGAAAGCTTCTTTCCAGTTTTGAACGGAAGATATTTCCTTTTTCACCATAGCCCTCTATGGGCTTCCAAATATCCCTTTGCCAATTCCACAAGAACAGCCTTAGCGAAAGGCTTCTTGAAGGGAAAGATGTAACTCTGTGAGATGAATTCACAGAACACAGAGCAGTTTCTCAGAAAGCTTCTTTCCAGTTTTGAACGGAAGATATTTCCTTTTTCACCATAGGCCTCTATGGGCTTCAAAATATCCCTTTGCCAATTCCACAAGAACAGCCTTAGCGAAAGGCTTCTTGAGGGGAAAGATGTAACTCTGTGAGATGAATTAACAGAACACAGAGCAGTTTCTCAGAAAGCTTCTTTCCAGTTTTGAACGGAAGATATTTCCTTTTTCACCATAGCCCTCTATGGGCTTCCAAATATCCCTTTGCCAATTCCACAAGAACAGCCTTAGCGAAAGGCTTCTTGAAGGGAAAGATGTAACTCTGTGAGATGAATTCACAGAATACAGAGCAGTTTCTCAGAAAGCTTCTTTCCAGTTTTGAACGGAAGATATTTCCTTTTTCACCATAGCCCTCTATGGGCTTCCAAATATCCCTTTGACAATTCCACAAAAACAGCCTTAGCGAAAGGCTTCTTGAAGAGAAAGATGTAACTCTGTGAGATGAATTCACAGAACACAGAGCAGTTTCTCAGAAAGCTTCTTTCCAGTTTTGAACGGAAGATATTTCCTTTTTCACCATAGGCCTCTATGGGCTTCCAAATATCCCTTTGCCAATTCCACAAGAACAGCCTTAGCGAAAGGCTTCTTGAAGGGAAAGATGTAACTCTGTGAGATGAATTCACAGAACACAGAGCAGTTTCTCAGAAAGCTTCTTTCCAGTTTTGAACGGAAGATATTTCCTTTTTCACCATAGCCCTCTATGGGCTTCCAAATATCCCTTTGCCAATTCCACAAGAACAGACTTAGCGAAAGGCTTCTTGAAGGGAAAGATGTAACTCTGTGAGATGAATTCACAGAACACAGAGCAGTTTCTCAGAAAGCTTCTTTCCAGTTTTGAACGGAAGATATTTCCTTTTTCACCATAGCCCTCTATGGGCTTCCAAATATCCCTTTGCAAATTCCACAAGAACAGCCTTAGCGAACGGCTTCTTGAAGGGAAAGATGTAACTCTGTGAGATGAATTTACAGAACACAGAGCAGTTTCTCAGAAAGCTTCTTTCCAGTTTTGAACGGAAGATATTTCCTTTTTCACCATAGCCCTCTATGGGCTTCCAAATATCCCTTTGCCAATTCCACAAGAACAGCCTTAGCGAAAGGCTTCTTGAAGGGAAAGATGTAACTCTGTGAGATGAATTCACAGAACACAGAGCAGTTTCTCAGAAAGCTTCTTTCCAGTTTTGAACGGAAGATATTTCCTTTTTCACCATAGGCCTCGATGGGCTTCAAAATATCCCTTTGCCAATTCCATAAGAACAGCCTTAGCGAAAGGCTTCTTGAGGGGAAAGATGTAACTCTGTGAGATGAATTAACAGAACACAGAGCAGTTTCTCAGAAAGCTTCTTTCCAGTTTTGAACGGAAGATATTTCCTTTTTCACCATAGCACTCTATGGGCTTCCAAATATCCCTTTGCCAATTCCACAAGAACAGCCTTAGCGAAAGGCTTCTTGAAGGGAAAGATGTAACTCTGTGAGATGAATTCACAGAACACAGAGCAGTTTCTCAGAAAGCTTCTTTCCAGTTTTGAACGGAAGATATTTCCTTTTTCACCATAGCCCTCTATGGGCTTCCAAATATCCCTTTGCAAATTCCACAAGAACAGCCTTAGCGAACGGCTTCTTGAAGGGAAAGATGTAACTCTGTGAGATGAATTTACAGAACACAGAGAAGTTTCTCAGAAAGCTTCTTTCCAGTTTTGAACGGAAGATATTTCCTTTTTCACCATAGCCCTCTATGGGCTTCCAAATATCCCTTTGCCAATTCCGCAAGAACAGCCTTAGCGAAAGGGTTCTTGAAGGGAAAGATGTAACTCTGTGAGATAAATTCACAGAACACAGAGCAGTTTCTCAGAAAGCTTCCTTCCAGTATTGAACGGAAGATATTTACTTTTTCACCATAGCCGTCTATGGGCTTCCAAATATCCCTTTGCCAATTCCACAAGAACAGCCTTAGCGAAAGGCTTATTGAAGTGAAAGATGTAACTCTGTGAGATGAATTAACAGAACACAGAGCAGTTTCTCAGAAAGCTTCTTTCCAGTTTTGAACGGAAGATATTTCCTTTTTCACCATAGCCCTCTATGGGCTTCCAAATATCCCTTTGCCAATTCCACAAGAACAGCCTTAGCGAAAGGCTTCTTGAAGGGAAAGATGTAACTCTGTGAGATGAATTCACAGAACACAGAGCAGTTTCTCAGAAAGCTTCTTTCCAGTTTTGAACGGAAGATATTTCCTTTTTCACCATAGGCCTCTATGGGCTTCCAAATATCCCTTTGCCAATTCCACAAGAACAGCCTTAGCGAAAGGCTTCTTGAAGGGAAAGATGTAACTCTGTGAGATGAATTAACAGAACACAGAGCAGTTTCTCAGAAAGCTTCTTTCCAGTTTTGAACGGAAGATATTTCCTTTTTCACCATAGCCCTCTATGGGCTTCCAAATATCCCTTTGCCAATTCCACAAGAACAGCCTTAGCGAAAGTCTTCTTGAAGGGAAAGATGTAACTCTGTGAGATGAATTCACAGAACACAGAGCAGTTTCTCAGAAAGCTTCTTTCCAGTTTTGAACGGAAGATATTTCCTTTTTCACCATAGCCCTCTATGGGCTTCCAAATATCCCTTTGCCAATTCCGCAAGAACAGCCTTAGCGAAAGGCTTCTTGAAGGGAAAGATGTAACTCTGTGAGATGAATTCACAGAACACAGAGCAGTTTCTCAGAAAGCTTCCTTCCAGTATTGAACGGAAGATATTTACTTTTTCACCGTAGCCGTCTATGGGCTTCCAAATATCCCTTTGCCAATTCCACAAGAACAGCCTTAGCGAAAGGCTTCTTGAAGTGAAAGATGTAACTCTGTGAGATGAATTAACAGAACACAGAGAAGTTTCTCAGAAAGCTTCTTTCCAGTTTTGAACGGAAGATATTTCCTTTTTCACCATAGCCCTCTATGGGCTTCCAAATATCCCTTTGCCAATTCCACAAGAACAGACTTAGCGAAAGGCTTCTTGGAGGGAACGATGTAACTCTGTGAGATGAATTAACAGAACACAGAGCAGTTTCTCAGAAAGCTTCTTTCCAGTTTTGAACGGAAGATATTTCCTTTTTCACCATAGCCCTCTATGGGCTTCCAAATATCCCTTTGCCATTTCCACAAGAACAGACTTAGCGAAAGGCTTCTTGAAGGGAAAGATGTAACTCTGTGAGATGAATTCACAGAACACAGAGCAGTTTCTCAGAAAGCTTCTTTCTAGTTTTGAACGGAAGATATTTCCTTTTTCACCATAGCCCTCTATGGGCTTCCAAATATCCCTTTGCAAATTCCACAAGAACAGCCTTAGCGAACGGCTTCTTGAAGGGAAAGATGTAACTCTGTGAGATGAATTTACAGAACACAGAGCAGTTTCTCAGAAAGCTTCTTTCCAGTTTTGAACGGAAGATATTTCCTTTTTCACCATAGCCCTCTATGGGCTTCCAAATATCCCTTTGCCAATTCCGCAAGAACAGCCTTAGCGAAAGGGTTCTTGAAGGGAAAGATGTAACTCTGTGAGATGAATTCACAGAACACAGAGCAGTTTCTCAGAAAGCTTCCTTCCAGTATTGAACGGAAGATATTTACTTTTTCACCGTAGCCGTCTATGGGCTTCCAAATATCCCTTTGCCATTTCCACAAGAACAGCCTTAGCGAAAGGCTTCTTGAGGGGAAAGATGTAACTCTGTGAGATGAATTAACAGAACACAGAGCAGTTTCTCTGAAAGCTTCTTTCCAGTTTTGAACGGAAGATATTTAGTTTTTCACCATAGCCGTCTAGGGGTTCCAAATATCCCTTTGCCAATTCCACAAGAACAGCCTTAGCGAAAGGCTTCTTGAAGGGAAAGATGTAACTCTGTGAGATGAATTCACAGAACACAGAGCAGTTTCTCAGAAAGCTTCTTTCCAGTTTTGAACGGAAGATATTTCCTTTTTCACCATAGCCCTCTATGGGCTTCCAAATATCCCTTTGCCAATTCCACAAGAACAGCCTTAGCGAAAGGCTTCTTGAAGGGAAAGATGTAACTCTGTGAGATGAATTCACAGAACACAGAGCAGTTTCTCAGAAAGCTTCTTTCCAGTTTTGAACGGAAGATATTTCCTTTTTCACCATAGGCCTCTATGGGCTTCCAAATATCCCTTTGCCAATTCCACAAGAACAGCCTTAGCGAAAGGCTTCTTGAAGGGAAAGATGTAACTCTGTGAGATGAATTAACAGAACACAGAGCAGTTTCTCAGAAAGCTTCTTTCCAGTTTTGAACGGAAGATATTTCCTTTTTCACCATAGCCCTCTATGGGCTTCCAAATATCCCTTTGCCAATTCCACAAGAACAGCCTTAGCGAAAGGCTTCTTGAAGGGAAAGATGTAACTCTGTGAGATGAATTCACAGAACACAGAGCAGTTTCTCAGAAAGCTTCTTTCCAGTTTTGAACAGAAGATATTTCCTTTTTCACCATAGGCCTCTATGGGCTTCAAAATATCCCTTTGCCAATTCCACAAGAACAGCCTTAGCGAAAGGCTTCTTGAAGGGAAAGATGTAACTCTGTGAGATGAATTAAAAGAACACAGAGCAGTTTCTCAGAAAGCTTCTTTCCAGTTTTGAACGGAAGATATTTCCTTTTTCACCATAGCCCTCTATGGGCTTCCAAATATCCCTTTGCCAATTCCACAAGAACAGCCTTAGCGAAAGGCTTCTTGAAGGGAAAGATGTAACTCTGTGAGATGAATTCACAGAACACAGAGCAGTTTCTCAGAAAGCTTCTTTCCAGTTTTGAACGGAAGATATTTCCTTTTTCAACATAGCCCTCTATGGGCTTCCAAATATCCCTTTGACAATTCCACAAAAACAGCCTTAGCGAAAGGCTTCTTGAAGAGAAAGATGTAACTCTGTGAGATGAATTCACAGAACACAGAGCAGTTTCTCAGAAAGCTTCTTTCCAGTTTTGAACGGAAGATATTTCCTTTTTCACCATAGGCCTCTATGGGCTTCCAAATATCCCTTTGCCAATTCCGCAAGAACAAACTTAGCGAAAGGCTTCTTGAAGGGAAAGATGTAACTCTGAGAGATGAATTAACAGAACACAGAGCAGTTTCTCAGAAAGCTTCTTTCCAGTTTTGAACGGAAGATATTTCCTTTTTCACCATAGCCCTCTATGGGCTTCCAAATATCCCTTTGCCAATTCCACAAGAACAGCCTTAGCGAAAGGCTTCTTGAAGGGAAAGATGTAACTCTGTGAGATGAATTCACAGAATACAGAGCAGTTTCTCAGAAAGCTTCTTTCCAGTTTTGAACGGAAGATATTTCCTTTTTCACCATAGCCCTCTATGGGCTTCCAAATATCCCTTTGACAATTCCACAAAAACAGCCTTAGCGAAAGGCTTCTTGAAGAGAAAGATGTAACTCTGTGAGATGAATTCACAGAACACAGAGCAGTTTCTCAGAAAGCTTCTTTCCAGTTTTGAACGGAAGATATTTCCTTTTTCACCATAGGCCTCTATGGGCTTCCAAATATCCCTTTGCCAATTCCACAAGAACAGCCTTAGCGAAAGGCTTCTTGAAGGGAAAGATGTAACTCTGTGAGATGAATTCACAGAACACAGAGCAGTTTCTCAGAAAGCTTCTTTCCAGTTTTGAACGGAAGATATTTCCTTTTTCACCATAGCCCTCTATGGGCTTCCAAATATCCCTTTGCCAATTCCACAAGAACAGACTTAGCGAAAGGCTTCTTGAAGGGAAAGATGTAACTCTGTGAGATGAATTCACAGAACACAGAGCAGTTTCTCAGAAAGCTTCTTTCCAGTTTTGAACGGAAGATATTTCCTTTTTCACCATAGCCCTCTATGGGCTTCCAAATATCCCTTTGCAAATTCCACAAGAACAGCCTTAGCGAACGGCTTCTTGAAGGGAAAGATGTAACTCTGTGAGATGAATTTACAGAACACAGAGCAGTTTCTCAGAAAGCTTCTTTCCAGTTTTGAACGGAAGATATTTCCTTTTTCACCATAGCCCTCTATGGGCTTCCAAATATCCCTTTGCCAATTCCGCAAGAACAGCCTTAGCGAAAGGGTTCTTGAAGGGAAAGATGTAACTCTGTGAGATGAATTCACAGAACACAGAGCAGTTTCTCAGAAAGCTTCCTTCCAGTATTGAACGGAAGATATTTACTTTTTCACCGTAGCCGTCTATGGGCTTCCAAATATCCCTTTGCCAATTCCACAAGAACAGCCTTAGCGAAAGGCTTCTTGAAGTGAAAGATGTAACTCTGTGAGATGAATTAACAGAACACAGAGAAGTTTCTCAGAAAGCTTCTTTCCAGTTTTGAACGGAAGATATTTCCTTTTTCACCATAGCCCTCTATGGGCTTCCAAATATCCCTTTGCCAATTCCACAAGAACAGACTTAGCGAAAGGCTTCTTGGAGGGAACGATGTAACTCTGTGAGATGAATTTACAGAACACAGAGCAGTTTCTCAGAAAGCTTCTTTCCAGTTTTGAACGGAAGATATTTCCTTTTTCACCATAGCCCTCTATGGGCTTCCAAATATCCCTTTGCCATTTCCACAAGAACAGCCTTAGCGAAAGGCTTCTTGAAGGGAAAGGTGTAACTCTGTGAGATAAATTCACAGAACACAGAGCAGTTTCTCAGAAAGCTTCTTTCCAGTTTTGAACGGAAGATATTTCCTTTTTCACCATAGGCCTCTATGGGCTTCAAAATATCCCTTTGCCAATTCCACAAGAACAGCCTTAGCGAAAGGCTTCTTGAGGGGAAAGATGTAACTCTGTGAGATGAATTAACAGAACACAGAACAGTTTCTCAGAAAGCTTCTTTCCAGTTTTGAACGGAAGATATTTCCTTTTTCACCATAGCCCTCTATGGTCTTCCAAATATCCCTTTGCCAATTCCACAAGAACAGCCTTAGCGAAAGGCTTCTTGAAGGGAAAGATGTAACTCTGTGAGATGAATTCACAGAACACAGAGCAGTTTCTCAGAAAGCTTCTTTCCAGTTTTGAACGGAAGATATTTCCTTTTTCACCATAGCCCTCTATGGGCTTCCAAATATCCCTTTGCCAATTCCACAAGAACAGCCTTAGCGAAAGGCTTCTTGAAGGGAAAGATGTAACTCTGTGAGATGAATTCACAGAACACAGAGCAGTTTCTCAGAAAGCTTCTTTCCAGTTTTGAACGGAAGATATTTCCTTTTTCACCATAGCCCTCTATGGGCTTCCAAATATCCCTTTGCCAATTCCACAAGAACAGCCTTAGCGAAAGGCTTCTTGAAGGGAAAGATGTAACTCTGTGAGATGAATTCACAGAACACAGAGCAGTTTCTCAGAAAGCTTCTTTCCAGTTTTGAACGGAAGATATTTCCTTTTTCACCATAGGCCTCTAAGGGCTTCCAAATATCCCTTTGCCAATTCCATAAGAACAGCCTTAGCGAAAGGCTTCTTGAGGGGAAAGATGTAACTCTGTGAGATGAATTAACAGAACACAGAGCAGTTTCTCAGAAAGCTTCTTTCCAGTTTTGAACGGAAGATATTTCCTTTTTCACCATAGCACTCTATGGGCTTCCAAATATCCCTTTGCCAATTCCACAAGAACAGCCTTAGCGAAAGGCTTCTTGAAGGGAAAGATGTAACTCTGTGAGATGAATTCACAGAACACAGAGCAGTTTCTCAGAAAGCTTCTTTCCAGTTTTGAACGGAAGATATTTCCTTTTTCACCATAGCCCTCTATGGGCTTCCAAATATCCCTTTGCAAATTCCACAAGAACAGCCTTAGCGAACGGCTTCTTGAAGGGAAAGATGTAACTCTGTGAGATGAATTTACAGAACACAGAGAAGTTTCTCAGAAAGCTTCTTTCCAGTTTTGAACGGAAGATATTTCCTTTTTCACCATAGCCCTCTATGGGCTTCCAAATATCCCTTTGCCAATTCCGCAAGAACAGCCTTAGCGAAAGGGTTCTTGAAGGGAAAGATGTAACTCTGTGAGATAAATTCACAGAACACAGAGCAGTTTCTCAGAAAGCTTCCTTCCAGTATTGAACGGAAGATATTTACTTTTTCACCATAGCCGTCTATGGGCTTCCAAATATCCCTTTGCCAATTCCACAAGAACAGCCTTAGCGAAAGGCTTATTGAAGTGAAAGATGTAACTCTGTGAGATGAATTAACAGAACACAGAGCAGTTTCTCAGAAAGCTTCTTTCCAGTTTTGAACGGAAGATATTTCCTTTTTCACCATAGCCCTCTATGGGCTTCCAAATATCCCTTTGCCAATTCCACAAGAACAGCCTTAGCGAAAGGCTTCTTGAAGGGAAAGATGTAACTCTGTGAGATGAATTCACAGAACACAGAGCAGTTTCTCAGAAAGCTTCTTTCCAGTTTTGAACGGAAGATATTTCCTTTTTCACCATAGGCCTCTATGGGCTTCCAAATATCCCTTTGCCAATTCCACAAGAACAGCCTTAGCGAAAGGCTTCTTGAAGGGAAAGATGTAACTCTGTGAGATGAATTAACAGAACACAGAGCAGTTTCTCAGAAAGCTTCTTTCCAGTTTTGAACGGAAGATATTTCCTTTTTCACCATAGCCCTCTATGGGCTTCCAAATATCCCTTTGCCAATTCCACAAGAACAGCCTTAGCGAAAGTCTTCTTGAAGGGAAAGATGTAACTCTGTGAGATGAATTCACAGAACACAGAGCAGTTTCTCAGAAAGCTTCTTTCCAGTTTTGAACGGAAGATATTTCCTTTTTCACCATAGCCCTCTATGGGCTTCCAAATATCCCTTTGCCAATTCCGCAAGAACAGCCTTAGCGAAAGGCTTCTTGAAGGGAAAGATGTAACTCTGTGAGATGAATTCACAGAACACAGAGCAGTTTCTCAGAAAGCTTCCTTCCAGTATTGAACGGAAGATATTTACTTTTTCACCGTAGCCGTCTATGGGCTTCCAAATATCCCTTTGCCAATTCCACAAGAACAGCCTTAGCGTAAGGCTTCTTGAAGTGAAAGATGTAACTCTGTGAGATGAATTAACAGAACACAGAGAAGTTTCTCAGAAAGCTTCTTTCCAGTTTTGAACGGAAGATATTTCCTTTTTCACCATAGCCCTCTATGGGCTTCCAAATATCCCTTTGCCAATTCCACAAGAACAGACTTAGCGAAAGGCTTCTTGGAGGGAACGATGTAACTCTGTGAGATGAATTAACAGAACACAGAGCAGTTTCTCAGAAAGCTTCTTTCCAGTTTTGAACGGAAGATATTTCCTTTTTCACCATAGCCCTCTATGGGCTTCCAAATATCCCTTTGCCATTTCCACAAGAACAGCCTTAGCGAAAGGCTTCTTGAAGGGAAAGATGTAACTCTGTGAGATAAATTCACAGAACACAGAGCAGTTTCTCAGAAAGCTTCTTTCCAGTTTTGAACGGAAGATATTTCCTTTTTCACCATAGGCCTCTATGGGCTTCAAAATATCCCTTTGCCAATTCCACAAGAACAGCCTTAGCGAAAGGCTTCTTGAGGGGAAAGATGTAACTCTGTGAGATGAATTAACAGAACACAGAGCAGTTACTCAGAAAGCTTCTTTCCAGTTTTGAACGGAAGATATTTCCTTTTTCACCATAGCCCTCTATGGTCTTCCAAATATCCCTTTGCCAATTCCACAAGAACAGCCTTAGCGAAAGGGTTCTTGAAGGGAAAGATGTAACTCTGTGAGATGAATTCACAGAACACAGAGCAGTTTCTCAGAAAGCTTCTTTCCAGTTTTGAACGGAAGATATTTCCTTTTTCACCATAGCCCTCTATGGGCTTCCAAATATCCCTTTGCCAATTCCACAAGAACAGCCTTAGCGAAAGGCTTCTTGAAGGGAAAGATGTAACTCTGTGAGATGAATTAACAGAACACAGAGCAGTTTCTCAGAAAGCTTCTTTCCAGTTTTGAACGGAAGATATTTCCTTTTTCACCATAGCCCTCTATGGGCTTCCAAATATCCCTTTGCCAATTCCACAAGAACAGCCTTAGCGAAAGGCTTCTTGAAGGGAAAGATGTAACTCTGTGAGATGAATTCACAGAACACAGAGCAGTTTCTCAGAAAGCTTCTTTCCAGTTTTGAACGGAAGATATTTCCTTTTTCACCATAGGCCTCTATGGGCTTCAAAATATCCCTTTGCCAATTCCACAAGAACAGCCTTAGCGAAAGGCTTCTTGAGGGGAAAGATGTAACTCTGTGAGATGAATTAACAGAACACAGAGCAGTTTCTCAGAAAGCTTCTTTCCAGTTTTGAACGGAAGATATTTCCTTTTTCACCATAGCCCTCTATGGGCTTCCAAATATCCCTTTGCCAATTCCACAAGAACAGCCTTAGCGAAAGGCTTCTTGAAGGGAAAGATGTAACTCTGTGAGATGAATTCACAGAACACAGAGCAGTTTCTCAGAAAGCTTCTTTCCAGTTTTGAACGGAAGATATTTCCTTTTTCACCATAGCCCTCTATGGGCTTCCAAATATCCCTTTGCAAATTCCACAAGAACAGCCTTAGCGAACGGCTTCTTGAAGGGAAAGATGTAACTCTGTGAGATGAATTTACAGAACACAGAGCAGTTTCTCAGAAAGCTTCTTTCCAGTTTTGAACGGAAGATATTTCCTTTTTCACCATAGCCCTCTATGGGCTTCCAAATATCCCTTTGCCAATTCCGCAAGAACAGCCTTAGCGAAAGGGTTCTTGAAGGGAAAGATGTAACTCTGTGAGATGAATTCACAGAACACAGAGCAGTTTCTCAGAAAGCTTCCTTCCAGTATTGAACGGAAGATATTTACTTTTTCACCATAGCCGTCTATGGGCTTCCAAATATCCCTTTGCCAATTCCACAAGAACAGCCTTAGCGAAAGGCTTCTTGAAGTGAAAGATGTAACTCTGTGAGATGAATTCACAGAACACAGAGCAGTTTCTCAGAAAGCTTCTTTCCAGTTTTGAACGGAAGATATTTCCTTTTTCACCATAGCCCTCTATGGGCTTCCAAATATCCCTTTGCCAATTCCACAAGAACAGCCTTAGCGAAAGGCTTCTTGAAGGGAAAGATGTAACTCTGTGAGATGAATTCACAGAACACAGAGCAGTTTCTCAGAAAGCTTCTTTCCAGTTTTGAACGGAAGATATTTCCTTTTTCACCATAGCCCTCTATGGGCTTCCAAATATCCCTTTGCCAATTCCACAAGAACAGACTTAGCGAAAGGCTTCTTAAAGGGAAAGATGTAACTCTGTGAGATGAATTCACAGAACACAGAGCAGTTTCTCAGAAAGCTTCTTTCCAGTTTTGAACGGAAGATATTTCCTTTTTCACCATAGCCCTCTATGGGCTTCCAAATATCCCTTTGCCAATTCCGCAAGAACAGCCTTAGCGAAAGGGTTCTTGAAGGGAAAGATGTAACTCTGTGAGATGAATTCACAGAACACAGAGCAGTTTCTCAGAAAGCTTCCTTCCAGTATTGAACGGAAGATATTTACTTTTTCACCGTAGCCGTCTATGGGCTTCCAAATATCCCTTTGCCAATTCCACAAGAACAGCCTTAGCGAAAGGCTTCTTGAAGTGAAAGATGTAACTCTGTGAGATGAATTAACAGAACACAGAGAAGTTTCTCAGAAAGCTTCTTTCCAGTTTTGAACGGAAGATATTTCCTTTTTCACCATAGCCCTCTATGGGCTTCCAAATATCCCTTTGCCAATTCCACAAGAACAGACTTAGCGAAAGGCTTCTTGGAGGGAACGATGTAACTCTGTGAGATGAATTAACAGAACACAGAGCAGTTTCTCAGAAAGCTTCTTTCCAGTTTTGAACGGAAGATATTTCCTTTTTCACCATAGCCCTCTATGGGCTTCCAAATATCCCTTTGCCATTTCCACAAGAACAGCCTTAGCGAAAGGCTTCTTGAAGGGAAAGATGTAACTCTGTGAGATGAATTAACAGAACACAGAGCAGTTTCTCAGAAAGATTCTTTCCAGTTTTGAACGGAAGATATTTCCTTTTTCACCATAGCCCTCTATGGGCTTCCAAATATCCCTTTGCCAATTCCACAAGAACAGCCTTAGCGAAAGGCTTCTTGAAGGGAAAGATGTAACTCTGTGAGATAAATTCACAGAACACAGAGCAGTTTCTCAGAAAGCTTCTTTCCAGTTTTGAACGGAAGATATTTCCTTTTTCACCATAGGCCTCTATGGGCTTCCAAATATCCCTTTGCCAATTCCACAAGAACAGCCTTAGCGAAAGGCTTCTTGAAGGGAAAGATGTAACTCTGTGAGATGAATTCACAGAACACAGAGCAGTTTCTCAGAAAGCTTCTTTCCAGTTTTGAAGGGAAGATATTTCCTTTTTCACCATAGGCCTCTATGGGCTTACAAATATCCCTTTGCCAATTCCACAAGAACAGCCTTAGCGAAAGGCTTCTTGAAGGGAAAGATGTAACTCTGTGAGATGAATTCACAGAACACAGAGCAGTTTCTCAGAAAGCTTCTTTCCAGTTTTGAACGGAAGATATTTCCTTTTTCACCATAGCCCTCTATGGGCTTCCAAATATCCCTTTGCCAATTCCACAAGAACAGCCTTAGCGAAAGGCTTCTTGAAGGGAAAGATGTAACTCTGTGAGATGAATTAACAGAACACAGAGCAGTTTCTCAGAAAGCTTCTTTCCAGTTTTGAACGGAAGATATTTCCTTTTTCACCATAGGCCTCTATGGGCTTCCAAATATCCCTTTGCCAATTCCACAAGAACAGCCTTAGCGAAAGGCTTCTTGAAGGGAAAGATGTAACTCTGTGAGATGAATTCACAGAACACAGAGCAGTTTCTCAGAAAGCTTCTTTCCAGTTTTGAACGGAAGATATTTCCTTTTTCACCATAGGCCTCTATGGGCTTCAAAATATCCCTTTGCCAATTCCACAAGAACAGCCTTACCGAAAGGCTTCTTGAGGGGAAAGATGTAACTCTGTGAGATGAATTAACAGAACACAGAGCAGTTTCTCAGAAAGCTTCTTTCCAGTTTTGAACGGAAGATATTTCCTTTTTCACCATAGCCCTCTATGGGCTTCCAAATATCCCTTTGCCAATTCCACAAGAACAGCCTTAGCGAAAGGCTTCTTGAAGGGAAAGATGTAACTCTGTGAGATGAATTCACAGAACACAGAACAGTTTCTCAGAAAGCTTCTTTCCAGTTTTGAACGGAAGATATTTCCTTTTTCACCATAGCCCTCTATGGGCTTCCAAATATCCCTTTGCAAATTCCACAAGAACAGCCTTAGCGAACGGCTTCTTGAAGGGAAAGATGTAACTCTGTGAGATGAATTTACAGAACACAGAGCAGTTTCTCAGAAAGCTTCTTTCCAGTTTTGAACGGAAGATATTTCCTTTTTCACCATAGCCCTCTATGGGCTTCCAAATATCCCTTTGCCAATTCCGCAAGAACAGCCTTAGCGAAAGGGTTCTTGAAGGGAAAGATGTAACTCTGTGAGATGAATTCACAGAACACAGAGCAGTTTCTCAGAAAGCTTCCTTCCAGTATTGAACGGAAGATATTTACTTTTTCACCATAGCCGTCTATGGGCTTCCAAATATCCCTTTGCCAATTCCACAAGAACAGCCTTAGCGAAAGGCTTCTTGAAGTGAAAGATGTAACTCTGTGAGATGAATTAACAGAACACAGAGAAGTTTCTCAGAAAGCTTCTTTCCAGTTTTGAACGGAAGATATTTCCTTTTTCACCATAGCCCTCTATGGGCTTCCAAATATCCCTTTGCCAATTCCACAAGAACAGCCTTAGCGAAAGGCTTCTTGAAGGGAAAGATGTAACTCTGTGAGATGAATTCACAGAACACAGAGCAGTTTCTCAGAAAGCTTCTTTCCAGTTTTGAACGGAAGATATTTCCTTTTTCACCATAGGCCTCTATGGGCTTCCAAATATCCCTTTGCCAATTCCACAAGAACAGCCTTAGCGAAAGGCTTCTTGAAGGGAAAGATGTAACTCTGTGAGATGAATTCACAGAACACAGAGCAGTTTCTCAGAAAGCTTCTTTCCAGTTTTGAACGGAAGATATTTCCTTTTTCACCATAGCCCTCTATGGGCTTCCAAATATCCCTTTGCCAATTCCACAAGAACAGCCTTAGCGAAAGTCTTCTTGAAGGGAAAGATGTAACTCTGTGAGATGAATTCACAGAACACAGAGCAGTTTCTCAGAAAGCTTCTTTCCAGTTTTGAACGGAAGATATTTCCTTTTTCACCATAGGCCTCTATGGGCTTCAAAATATCCCTTTGCCAATTCCACAAGAACAGCCTTAGCGAAAGGCTTCTTGAGGGGAAAGATGTAACTCTGTGAGATGAATTAACAGAACACAGAGCAGTTTCTCAGAAAGCTTCTTTCCAGTTTTGAACGGAAGATATTTCCTTTTTCACCATAGCCCTCTATGGGCTTCCAAATATCCCTTTGCCAATTCCACAAGAACAGCCTTAGCGAAAGGCTTCTTGAAGGGAAAGATGTAACTCTGTGAGATGAATTCACAGAACACAGAGCAGTTTCTCAGAAAGCTTCTTTCCAGTTTTGAACGGAAGATATTTCCTTTTTCACCATAGCCCTCTATGGGCTTCCAAATATCCCTTTGACAATTCCACAAAAACAGCCTTAGCGAAAGGCTTCTTGAAGAGAAAGATGTAACTCTGTGAGATAAATTCACAGAACACAGAGCAGTTTCTCAGAAAGCTTCTTTCCAGTTTTGAACGGAAGATATTTCCTTTTTCACCATAGGCCTCTATGGGCTTCCAAATATCCCTTGCCAATTCCGCAATAACAAACTTAGCGAAAGGCTTCTTGAAGGGAAAGATGTAACTCTGTGAGATGAATTAACAGAACACAGAGCAGTTTCTCAGAAAGCTTCTTTCCAGTTTTGAACGGAAGATATTTCCTTTTTCACCATAGCCCTCTATGGGCTTCCAAATATCCCTTTGCCAATTCCACAAGAACAGCCTTAGCGAAAGGCTTCTTGAAGGGAAAGATGTAACTCTGTGAGATGAATTAGCAGAACACAGAGCAGTTTCTCAGAAAGATTCTTTCCAATTTTGAAAGGAAGATATTTCCTTTTTCACCATAGCCCTCTATGGGCTTCCAAATATCCCTTTGCCAATTCCACAAGAACAGCCTTAGCGAAAGGCTTCTTGAAGGGAAAGATGTAACTCTGTGAGATGAATTCACAGAACACAGAGCAGTTTCTCAGAAAGCTTCTTTCCAGTTTTGAACGGAAGATATTTCCTTTTTCACCATAGCCCTCTATGGGCTTCCAAATATCCCTTTGCCAATTCCACAAGAACAGACTTAGCGAAAGGCTTCTTGAAGGGAAAGATGTAACTCTGTGAGATGAATTCACAGAACACAGAGCAGTTTCTCAGAAAGCTTCTTTCCAGTTTTGAACGGAAGATATTTCCTTTTTCACCATAGCCCTCTATGGGCTTCCAAATATCCCTTTGCAAATTCCACAAGAACAGCCTTAGCGAACGGCTTCTTGAAGGGAAAGATGTAACTCTGTGAGATGAATTTACAGAACACAGAGCAGTTTCTCAGAAAGCTTCTTTCCAGTTTTGAACGGAAGATATTTCCTTTTTCACCATAGCCCTCTATGGGCTTCCAAATATCCCTTTGCCAATTCCGCAAGAACAGCCTTAGCGAAAGGGTTCTTGAAGGGAAAGATGTAACTTTGTGAGATGAATTCACAGAACACAGAGCAGTTTCTCAGAAAGCTTCCTTCCAGTATTGAACGGAAGATATTTACTTTTTCACCGTAGCCGTCTATGGGCTTCCAAATATCCCTTTGCCAATTCCACAAGAACAGCCTTAGCGAAAGGCTTCTTGAAGTGAAAGATGTAACTCTGTGAGATGAATTCACAGAACACAGAGAAGTTTCTCAGAAAGCTTCTTTCCAGTTTTGAACGGAAGATATTTCCTTTTTCACCATAGCCCTCTATGGGCTTCCAAATATCCCTTTGCCAATTCCACAAGAACAGACTTAGCGAAAGGCTTCTTGGAGGGAACGATGTAACTCTGTGAGATGAATTAACAGAACACAGAGCAGTTTCTCAGAAAGCTTCTTTCCAGTTTTGAACGGAAGATATTTCCTTTTTCACCATAGCCCTCTATGGGCTTCCAAATATCCCTTTGCCAATTCCACAAGAACAGCCTCAGCGAAAGGCTTCTTGAAGGGAAAGATGTAACTCTGTGAGATAAATTCACAGAACACAGAGTAGTTTCTCAGAAAGCTTCTTTCCAGTTTTGAACGGAAGATATTTCCTTTTTCACCATAGGCCTCTATGGGCTTCAAAATATCCCTTTGCCAATTCCACAAGAACAGCCTTAGCGAAAGGCTTCTTGAGGGGAAAGATGTAACTCTGTGAGATGAATTAACAGAACACAGAGCAGTTTCTCAGAAAGCTTCTTTCCAGTTTTGAACGGAAGATATTTCCTTTTTCACCATAGCCCTCTATGGGCTTCCAAATATCCCTTTGCCAATTCCACAAGAACAGCCTTAGCGAAAGGCTTCTTGAAGGGAAAGATGTAACTCTGTGAGATGAATTCACAGAACACAGAGCAGTTTCTCAGAAAGCTTCTTTCCAGTTTTGAACGGAAGATATTTCCTTTTTCACCATAGCCCTCTATGGGCTTCCAAATATCCCTTTGCCAATTCCACAAGAACAGCCTTAGCGAAAGGCTTCTTGAGGGGAAAGATGTAACTCTGTGAGATAAATTCACAGAACACAGAGCAGTTTCTCAGAAAGCTTCTTTCCAGTTTTGAACGGAAGATATTTCCTTTTTCACCATAGGCCTCTATGGGCTTCCAAATATCCCTTTGCCAATTCCACAAGAACAGCCTTAGCGAAAGGCTTCTTGAAGGGAAAGATGTAACTCTGTGAGATGAATTCACAGAACACAGAGCAGTTTCTCAGAAAGCTTCTTTCCAGTTTTGAACGGAAGATATTTCCTTTTTCACCATAGGCCTCTATGGGCTTCCAAATATCCCTTTGCCAATTCCACAAGAACAGCCTTAGCGAAAGGCTTCTTGAAGGGAAAGATGTAACTCTGTGAGATGAATTAACAGAACACAGAGCAGTTTCTCAGAAAGCTTCTTTCCAGTTTTGAACGGAAGATATTTCCTTTTTCACCATAGCCCTCTATGGGCTTCCAAATATCCCTTTGCCAATTCCACAAGAACAGCCTTAGCGAAAGGCTTCTTGAAGGGAAAGATGTAACTCTGTGAGAAGAATTCACAGAACACAGAGCAGTTTCTCAGAAAGCTTCTTTCCAGTTTTGAACGAAAGATATTTCCTTTTTCGCCATAGCCGTCTATGGGCTTCCAAATATCCCTTTGCCAATTCCACAAGAACAGCCTTAGCGAAAGGCTTCTTGAAGGGAAAGATGTAACACTGTGAGATGAATTCACAGAACACAGAGCAGTTTCTCAGAAAGCTTCTTTCCAGTTTTGAACGGAAGATATTTCCTTTTTCACCATAGCCGTCTATGGGCTTCCAAATATCCCTTTGCCAATTAAACAAGAACAGCCTTAGCGAAAGGCTTCTTGAGGGGAACGATGTAACTCTGTGAGATGAATTCACAGAACACAGAGCAGTTTCTCAGAAAGCTTCTTTCCAGTTTTGAACGGAAGATATTTCCTTTTTCACCATAGCCCTCTATGGGCTTCCAAATATCCCTTTGCCTATTCCACAAGAACAGCCTTAGCGAAAGGCTTCTTGAAGGCAAAGATGTAACTCTGTGAGATAAATTCACAGAACACAGAGCAGTTTCTCAGAAAGCTTCTTTCCAGTTTTGAACGGAAGATATTTCCTTTTTACCATAGGCCTCTATGGGCTTCCAAATATCCCTTTGCCAATTCCACAAGAACAGCCTTAGCGAAAGGCTTCTTGAAGGGAAAGATGTAAGTCTGTGAGATGAATTCACAGAACACAGAGCAGTTTCTCAGAAAGCTTCTTTCCAGTTTTGAACGGAAGATATTTCCTTTTTCACCATAGGCCTCTGTGGGCTTCCAAATATCCCTTTGCCAATTCCACAAGAACAGCCTTAGCGAAAGGCTTCTTGAAGGGAAAGATGTAACTCTGTGAGATGAATTAACAGAACACAGAGCAGTTTCTCAGAAAGCTTCTTTCCAGTTTGGAACGGAAGATATTTCCTTTTTCACCATAGCCCTCTATGGGCTTCCAAATATCCCTTTGCCAATTCCACAAGAACAGCCTTAGCGAAAGGCTTCTTGAAAGGAAAGTTGTAACTCTGTGAGATGAATTCAGAGAACACAGAGCAGTGTCTCAGAAAGCTTCTTTCCAGTTTTGAACGGAAGATATTTCCTTTTTCACCATAGGCCTCTATGGGCTTCCAAATATCCCTTTGTCAATTCCACAAGAACAGCCTTAGCGAAAGGCTTCTTGAAGGGAAAGATGTAACTCTATGAGATGAATTCACAGAACACAGAGCAGTTTCTCAGAAAGCTTCTTTCCAGTTTTGAACGGAAGATATTTCCTTTTTCACGATAGCCCTCTATGGGCTTCCAAATATCCCATTGCCAATCCAACAAGAACAGCCTTAGCGAAAGGCTTCTTGAAGGGAAAGATGTAACTCTGTGAGATGAATTCACAGAACACAGAGCAGTTTCTCAGAAAGCTTCTTTCCAGTTTTGAACGGAAGATATTTCCTTTTTCACCATAGCCCTCTAAGGGCTTCCAAATATCCCTTTGCCAATTCCACAAGAACAGCCTTAGCGAAAGGCTTCTTGAAGGGAAAGATGTAACTCTGTGAGATGAATTAAAAGAACACAGAGCAGTTTCTCAGAAAGCTTCTTTCCAGTTTTGAACGGAAGATATTTCCTTTTTCCCCATAGCCCTCTATGGGCTTCCAAATATCCCTTTGCCAATTCCACAAGAACAGCCTTAGCGAAAGGCTTCTTGAAGGGAAAGATGTAACTCTGTGAGATGAATTCACAGAACACAGAGCAGTTTCTCAGAAAGCTTCTTTCCAGTTTTGAACGGAAGATATTTCCTTTTTCACCATAGCCCTCTATGGGCTTCCAAATATCCCTTTGCCAATTCCACAAGAACAGCCTTAGCGAAAGGCTTCTTGAGGGGAAAGATGTAACTCTGTGAGATAAATTCACAGAACACAGAGCAGTTTCTCAGAAAGCTTCTTTCAAGTTTTGAACGGAAGATATTTCCTTTTTCACCATAGGCCTCTATGGGCTTCCAAATATCCCTTTGCCAATTCCACAAGAACAGCCTTAGCGAAAGGCTTATTGAAGGGAAAGATGTAACTCTGTGAGATGAATTCACAGAACACAGAGCAGTTTCTCAGAAAGCTTCTTTCCAGTTTTGAAGGGAAGATATTTCCTTTTTCACCATAGGCCTCTATGGGCTTCCAAATATCCCTTTGCCAATTCCACAAGAACAGCCTTAGCGAAAGGCTTCTTGAAGGGAAAGATGTTACTCTGTGAGATGAATTAACAGAACACAGAGCAGTTTCTCAGAAAGCTTCTTTCCAGTTTTGAACGGAAGATATTTCCTTTTTCACCATAGCCCTCTATGGGCTTCCAAATATCCCTTTGCCAATTCCACAAGAACAGCCTTAGCGAAAGGCTTCTTGAAGGGAAAGATATAACTCTGTGAGAAGAATTCACAGAACACAGAGCAGTTTCTCAGAAAGCTTCTTTCCAGTTTTGAACGAAAGATATTTCCTTTTTCGCCATAGCCGTCTATGGGCTTCCAAATATCCCTTTGCCAATTCCACAAGAACAGCCTTAGCGAAAGGCTTCTTGAAGGGAAAGATGTAACACTGTGAGATGAATTCACAGAACACAGAGCAGTTTCTCAGAAAGCTTCTTTCCAGTTTTGAACGGAAGATATTTCCTGTTTCACCATAGCCGTCTATGGGCTTCCAAATATCCCTTTGCCAATTCCACAAGAACAGCCTTAGCGAAAGGCTTCTTGAGGGGAACGATGTAACTCTGTGAGATGAATTCACAGAACACAGAGCAGTTTCTCAGAAAGCTTCTTTCCAGTTTTGAACGGAAGATATTTCCTTTTTCACCATAGCCCTCTATGGGCTTCCAAATATCCCTTTGCCTATTCCACAAGAACAGCCTTAGCGAAAGGCTTCTTGAAGGGAAAGATGTAACTCTGTGAGATAAATTCACAGAACACAGAGCAGTTTCTCAGAAAGCTTCTTTCCAGTTTTGAACGGAAGATATTTCCTTTTTACCATAGGCCTCTATGGGCTTCCAAATATCCCTTTGCCAATTCCACAAGAACAGCCTTAGCGAAAGGCTTCTTGAAGGGAAAGATGTAAGTCTGTGAGATGAATTCACAGAACACAGAGCAGTTTCTCAGAAAGCTTCTTTCCAGTTTTGAACGGAAGATATTTCCTTTTTCACCATAGGCCTCTATAGGCTTCCAAATATCCCTTTGCCAATTCCACAAGAACAGCCTTAGCGAAAGGCTTCTTGAAGGGGAAGATGTAACTCTGTGAGATGAATTAACAGAACACAGAGCAGTTTCTCAGAAAGCTTCTTTCCAGTTTGGAACGGAAGATATTTCCTTTTTCACCATAGCCCTCTATGGGCTTCCAAATATCCCTTTGCCAATTCCACAAGAACAGCCTTAGCGAAAGGCTTCTTGAAAGGAAAGTTGTAACTCTGTGAGATGAATTCAGAGAACACAGAGCAGTGTCTCAGAAAGCTTCTTTCCAGTTTTGAACGGAAGATATTTCCTTTTTCACCATAGGCCTCCATGGGCTTCCAAATATCCCTTTGTCAATTCCACAAGAACAGCCTTAGCGAAAGGCTTCTTGAAGGGAAAGATGTAACTCTATGAGATGAATTCACAGAACACAGAGCAGTTTCTCAGAAAGCTTCTTTCCAGTTTTGAACGGAAGATATTTCCTTTTTCACGATAGCCCTCTATGGGCTTCCAAATATCCCTTTGCCAATTCCACAAGAACAGCCTTAGCGAAAGGCTTCTTGAAGGGAAAGATGTAACTCTGTGAGATGAATTCACAGAACACAGAGCAGTTTCTCAGAAAGCTTCTTTCCAGTTTTGAACGGAAGATATTTCCTTTTTCACCATAGCCCTCTAAGGGCTTCCAAATATCCCTTTGCCAATTCCACAAGAACAGCCTTAGCGAAAGGCTTCTTGAAGGGAAAGATGTAACTCTGTGAGATGAATTAAAAGAACACAGAGCAGTTTCTCAGAAAGCTTCTTTCCAGTTTTGAACGGAAGATATTTCCTTTTTCACCATAGGCCTCTATGGGCTTCCAAATATCCCTTTGCCAATTCCACAAGAACAGCCTTAGCGAAAGGCTTCTTGAAGGGAAAGATGTAACTCTGTGAGATGAATTCACAGAACACAGAGCAGTTTCTCAGAAAGCTTCTTTCCAGTTTTGAACGGAAGATATTTCCTTTTTCACCATAGGCCTCTATGGGCTTCCAAATATCCCTTTGCCAATTCCACAAGAACAGCCTTAGCGAAAGGCTTCTTGAAGGGAAAGATGTAACTCTGTGCGATGAATTCATAGAACAAAGAGCAGTTTCTCAGAAAGCTTCTTTCCAGTTTTGAACGGAAGATATTTCCTTTTTCACCATAGCCCTCTATGGGCTTCCAAATATCCCCTTGCCAATTCCACAAGAACAGCCTTAGCGAAAGGCTTCTTGAAGGGAAAGATGTAACTCTGTGAGATGAATTCACAGAACACAGAGCAGTTTCTCAGAAAGCTTCTTTCCAGTTTTGAACGGAAGATATTTCCTTTTTCACCATAGGCCTCTATGGGCTTCCAAATATCCCTTTGCCAATTCCACAAGAACAGCCTTAGCGAAAGGCTTCTTGAAGGGAAAGATGTAACTCTGTGAGATGAATTAACAGAACACAGAGCAGTGTCTCAGAAAGCTTCTTTCCAGTTTTGAACGGAAGATAGTTCCTTTTTCACCAGAGCCCTCTATGGGCTTCGAAATATCCCTTTGCCAATTCCACAAGAACAGCCTTAGCGAAAGGCTTCTTGAAGGGAAAGATGTAACTCTGTGAGATGAATTAACAGAACACAGAGCAGTGTCTCAGAAAGCTTCTTTCCAGTTTTGAACGGAAGATAGTTCCTTTTTCACCATAGCCCTCTATGGGCTTCCAAATATCGCTTTGCCAATACTACAAGAACAGCCTTAGCGAAAGGCTTCTTGAAGGGAAAGATGTAACTCTGTGAGATGAATTAACAGAACACAGAGCAGTTTCCCAGAAAGCTTCTTTCCAGTTTTGAACGGAAGATATTTCCTTTATCAACATAGCCGTCTATGGGCTTCCAAATATCCCTTTGCCAATTCCACAAGAACCGCCTTAGGGAAAGGCTTCTTGAAGGGAAAGATGTAACACTGTGAGATGAATTCACAGCACACAGAGCAGTTTCTCAGAAAGCTTCTTTCCAGTTTTGAACGGAAGATATTTCCTTTTTCACCATAGGCCTCTATGGGCTTCCAAATATCCCTTTGCCAATTCCACAAGAACAGCCTTAGCGAAAGGCTTCTTGAGGGGAAAGATGTAACTCTGTGAGATGAATTAACAGAACACAGAGCAGTTTCTCAGAAAGCTTCTTTCCAGTTTTGAACGGAAGATATTTAATTTTTCACCATAGGCCTCTATGGGCTTCCAAATATCCCTTTGCCAATTCCACAAGAACAGCCTTAGCGAAAGGCTTCTTGAAGGGAAAGATGTAACTCTGTGAGATGAATTAACAGAACACAGAGCAGTTTCTCAGAAAGCTTCTTTCCAGTTTTGAACGGAAGATATTTCCTTTTTCACCATAGCCCTCTAAGGGCTTCCAAATATCGCTTTGCCAATTCTACAAGAACAGCCTTAGCGAAAGGCTTCTTGAAGGGAAAGATGTAACTCTGTGAGATGAATTAACGGAACACAGAGCAGTTTCTCAGAAAGCTTCTTTCCAGTTTTGAACGGAAGATATTTCCTTTTTCACCATAGGCCTCTAAGGGCTTCCAAATATCCCTTTGCCAATTCCACAAGAACAGCCTTAGCGAAAGGCTTCTTGAAGGGAAAGATGTAACTCTGTGAGATGAAGTAACAGAACACAGAGCAGTTTCTCAGAAAGCTTCTTTCCAGTTTTGAACGGAAGATATTTCTTTTTTCACCATAGCCCTCTATGGGCTTCCAAATATCCCTTTGCCAATTCCACAAGAACAGCCTTAGCGAAAGGCTTCTTGAAGGGAAAGATGTAACTCTGTGAGATGTATTCACAGAACACAGAGCAGTTTCTCAGAAAGCTTCTTTCCAGTTTTGAACGGAAGATATTTCCTTTTTCACCATAGGCCTCTATGGGCTTCCAAATATCCCTTTGCCAATTCCACAAGAACAGCCTTAGCGAAAGGCTTCTTGAGGGGAAAGATGTAACTCTGTGAGATGAATTAACAGAACACAGAGCAGTTTCTCAGAAAGCTTCTTTCCAGTTTTGAACGGAAGGTATTTACTTTTTCACCATAGCCGTCTATGGGCTTCCAAATATCCCTTTGCCAATTCCACAAGAACAGCCTTAGCGAAAGGCTTCTTGAAGGGAAAGATGTAACTCTGTGAGATGAATTAACAGAACACAGAGCAGTTTCTCAGAAAGGTTCTTTCCAGTTTTGAACGGAAGATATTTCCTTTTTCACCATAGCCCTCTATGGGCTTCCAAATATCCCTTTGCCAATTCCACAAGAACAGCCTTAGCGAAAGGCTTCTTGAAGGGAAAGATGTAACTCTGTGAGATGAATTCACAGAACACAGAGCAGTTTCTCAGAAAGCTTCTTTCCAGTTTTGAACGGAAGATATTTCCTTTTTCACCATAGGGCACTATGGGCTTCCAAATATCCCTTTGCCAATTCCACAAGCACAGACTTAGCGAAAGGCTTCTTGAAGGGAACGATGTAACTCTGTGAGATGAATTAACAGAACACAGAGCAGTTTCTCAGAAAGCTTCTTTCCAGTTTTGAACGGAAGATATTTCCTTTTTCACCATAGCCCTCTATGGGCTTCCAAATATCACTTTGCCAATTCCACAAGAACAGCCTTAGCGAAAGGCTTCTTGAAGGGAAAGATGTAACTCTGTGAGATGAATTAACAGAACACAGAGCAGTTTCTCACAGAGCTTCTTTCCGGTTTTGAACGGAAGATATTTCCTTTTTCACCATAGCCCTCTATGGGCTTCCAAATATCCCTTTGCCAATTCCACAAGAACAGCCTTAGCGAAAGGCTTCTTGAAGGGAAAGATGTAACTCTGTGAGATGAATTCACAGAACACAGAGCAGTTTCTCAGAAAGCTTCTTTCCAGTTTTGAACGGAAGATATTTCCTTTTTCACCATAGGCCTCTATGGGCTTCCAAATATCCCTTTGACAATTCCACAAGAACAGCCTTAGCGAAAGGCTTCTTGAAGGGAAAGATGTAACTCTGTGAGATAAATTCACAGAACACAGAGCAGTTTCTCAGAAAGCTTCTTTCCAGTTTTGAACGGAAGATATTTCCTTTTTCACCATAGGCCTCTATGGGCTTCCAAATATCCCTTTGCCAATTCCGCAAGAACAAACTTAGCGAAAGGCTTCTTGAAGGGAAAGATGTAACTCTGAGAGATGAATTAACAGAACACAGAGCAGTTTCTCAGAAAGCTTCTTTCCAGTTTTGAACGGAAGATATTTCCTTTTTCACCATAGCCCTCTATGGGCTTCCAAATATCCCTTTGCCAATTCCACAAGAACAGCCTTAGCGAAAGGCTTCTTGAAGGGAAAGATGTAACTCTGTGAGATGAATTCACAGAACACAGAGCAGTTTCTCAGAAAGCTTCTTTCCAGTTTTGAACGGAAGATATTTCCTTTTTCACCATAGGCCTCTATGGGCTTCAAAATATCCCTTTGCCAATTCCACAAGAACAGCCTTAGCGAAAGGCTTCTTGAGGGGAAAGATGTAACTCTGTGAGATGAATTAACAGAACACAGAGCAGTTTCTCAGAAAGCTTCTTTCCAGTTTTGAACGGAAGATATTTCCTTTTTCACCATAGCCCTCTATGGGCTTCCAAATATCCCTTTGCCAATTCCACAAGAACAGCCTTAGCGAAAGGCTTCTTGAAGGGAAAGATGTAACTCTGTGAGATGAATTCACAGAATACAGAGCAGTTTCTCAGAAAGCTTCTTTCCAGTTTTGAACGGAAGATATTTCCTTTTTCACCATAGCCCTCTATGGGCTTCCAAATATCCCTTTGACAATTCCACAAAAACAGCCTTAGCGAAAGGCTTCTTGAAGAGAAAGATATAACTCTGTGAGATGAATTCACAGAACACAGAGCAGTTTCTCAGAAAGCTTCTTTCCAGTTTTGAACGGAAGATATTTCCCTTTTCACCATAGGCCTCTATGGGCTTCCAAATATCCCTTTGCCAATTCCACAAGAACAGCCTTAGCGAAAGGCTTCTTGAAGGGAAAGATGTAACTCTGTGAGATGAATTCACAGAACACAGAGCAGTTTCTCAGAAAGCTTCTTTCCAGTTTTGAACGGAAGATATTTCCTTTTTCACCATAGCCCTCTATGGGCTTCCAAATATCCCTTTGCCAATTCCACAAGAACAGACTTAGCGAAAGGCTTCTTGAAGGGAAAGATGTAACTCTGTGAGATGAATTCACAGAACACAGAGCAGTTTCTCAGAAAGCTTCTTTCCAGTTTTGAACGGAAGATATTTCCTTTTTCACCATAGCCCTCTATGGGCTTCCAAATATCCCTTTGCAAATTCCACAAGAACAGCCTTAGCGAACGGCTTCTTGAAGGGAAAGATGTAACTCTGTGAGATGAATTTACAGAACACAGAGCAGTTTCTCAGAAAGCTTCTTTCCAGTTTTGAACGGAAGATATTTCCTTTTTCACCATAGCCCTCTATGGGCTTCCAAATATCCCTTTGCCAATTCCGCAAGAACAGCCTTAGCGAAAGGGTTCTTGAAGGGAAAGATGTAACTCTGTGAGATGAATTCACAGAACACAGAGCAGTTTCTCAGAAAGCTTCCTTCCAGTATTGAACGGAAGATATTTACTTTTTCACCGTAGCCGTCTATGGGCTTCCAAATATCCCTTTGCCAATTCCACAAGAACAGCCTTAGCGAAAGGCTTCTTGAAGTGAAAGATGTAACTCTGTGAGATGAATTAACAGAACACAGAGAAGTTTCTCAGAAAGCTTCTTTCCATTTTTGAACGGAAGATATTTCCTTTTTCACCATAGCCCTCTATGGGCTTCCAAATATCCCTTTGCCAATTCCACAAGAACAGACTTAGCGAAAGGCTTCTTGGAGGGAACGATGTAACTCTGTGAGATGAATTTACAGAACACAGAGCAGTTTCTCAGAAAGCTTCTTTCCAGTTTTGAACGGAAGATATTTCCTTTTTCACCATAGCCCTCTATGGGCTTCCAAATATCCCTTTGCCATTTCCACAAGAACAGCCTTAGCGAAAGGCTTCTTGAGGGGAAAGATGTAACTCTGTGAGATGAATTAACAGAACACAGAGCAGTTTCTCTGAAAGCTTCTTTCCAGTTTTGAACGGAAGATATTTAGTTTTTCACCATAGCCGTCTAGGTGTTCCAAATATCCCTTTGCCAATTCCACAAGAACAGCCTTAGCGAAAGGCTTCTTGAAGGGAAAGATGTAACTCTGTGAGATGAATTCACAGAACACAGAGCAGTTTCTCAGAAAGCTTCTTTCCAGTTTTGAACGGAAGATATTTCCTTTTTCACCATAGCCCTCTATGGGCTTCCAAATATCCCTTTGCCAATTCCACAAGAACAGCCTTAGCGAAAGGCTTCTTGAAGGGAAAGATGTAACTCTGTGAGATGAATTCACAGAACACAGAGCAGTTTCTCAGAAAGCTTCTTTCCAGTTTTGAACGGAAGATATTTCCTTTTTCACCATAGGCCTCTATGGGCTTCCAAATATCCCTTTGCCAATTCCACAAGAACAGCCTTAGCGAAAGGCTTCTTGAAGGGAAAGATGTAACTCTGTGAGATGAATTAACAGAACACAGAGCAGTTTCTCAGAAAGCTTCTTTCCAGTTTTGAACGGAAGATATTTCCTTTTTCACCATAGCCCTCTATGGGCTTCCAAATATCCCTTTGCCAATTCCACAAGAACAGCCTTAGCGAAAGGCTTCTTGAAGGGAAAGATGTAACTCTGTGAGATGAATTCACAGAACACAGAGCAGTTTCTCAGAAAGCTTCTTTCCAGTTTTGAACAGAAGATATTTCCTTTTTCACCATAGGCCTCTATGGGCTTCAAAATATCCCTTTGCCAATTCCACAAGAACAGCCTTAGCGAAAGGCTTCTTGAAGGGAAAGATGTAACTCTGTGAGATGAATTAAAAGAACACAGAGCAGTATCTCAGAAAGCTTCTTTCCAGTTTTGAACGGAAGATATTTCCTTTTTCACCATAGCCCTCTATGGGCTTCCAAATATCCCTTTGCCAATTCCACAAGAACAGCCTTAGCGAAAGGCTTCTTGAAGGGAAAGATGTAACTCTGTGAGATGAATTCACAGAACACAGAGCAGTTTCTCAGAAAGCTTCTTTCCAGTTTTGAACGGAAGATATTTCCTTTTTCAACATAGCCCTCTATGGGCTTCCAAATATCCCTTTGACAATTCCACAAAAACAGCCTTAGCGAAAGGCTTCTTGAAGAGAAAGATGTAACTCTGTGAGATGAATTCACAGAACACAGAGCAGTTTCTCAGAAAGCTTCTTTCCAGTTTTGAACGGAAGATATTTCCTTTTTCACCATAGGCCTCTATGGGCTTCCAAATATCCCTTTGCCAATTCCGCAAGAACAAACTTAGCGAAAGGCTTCTTGAAGGGAAAGATGTAACTCTGAGAGATGAATTAACAGAACACAGAGCAGTTTCTCAGAAAGCTTCTTTCCAGTTTTGAACGGAAGATATTTCCTTTTTCACCATAGCCCTCTATGGGCTTCCAAATATCCCTTTGCCAATTCCACAAGAACAGCCTTAGCGAAAGGCTTCTTGAAGGGAAAGATGTAACTCTGTGAGATGAATTCACAGAACACAGAGCAGTTTCTCAGAAAGCTTCTTTCCAGTTTTGAACGGAAGATATTTCCTTTTTCACCATAGGCCTCTATGGGCTTCAAAATATCCCTTTGCCAATTCCACAAGAACAGCCTTAGCGAAAGGCTTCTTGAGGGGAAAGATGTAACTCTGTGTGATGAATTAACAGAACACAGAGCAGTTTCTCAGAAAGCTTCTTTCCAGTTTTGAACGGAAGATATTTCCTTTTTCACCATAGCCCTCTATGGGCTTCCAAATATCCCTTTGCCAATTCCACAAGAACAGCCTTAGCGAAAGGCTTCTTGAAGGGAAAGATGTAACTCTGTGAGATGAATTCACAGAATACAGAGCAGTTTCTCAGAAAGCTTCTTTCCAGTTTTGAACGGAAGATATTTCCTTTTTCACCATAGCCCTCTATGGGCTTCCAAATATCCCTTTGACAATTCCACAAAAACAGCCTTAGCGAAAGGCTTCTTGAAGAGAAAGATGTAACTCTGTGAGATGAATTCACAGAACACAGAGCAGTTTCTCAGAAAGCTTCTTTCCAGTTTTGAACGGAAGATATTTCCTTTTTCACCATAGGCCTCTATGGGCTTCCAAATATCCCTTTGCCAATTCCACAAGAACAGCCTTAGCGAAAGGCTTCTTGAAGGGAAAGATGTAACTCTGTGAGATGAATTCACAGAACACAGAGCAGTTTCTCAGAAAGCTTCTTTCCAGTTTTGAACGGAAGATATTTCCTTTTTCACCATAGCCCTCTATGGGCTTCCAAATATCCCTTTGCCAATTCCACAAGAACAGACTTAGCGAAAGGCTTCTTGAAGGGAAAGATGTAACTCTGTGAGATGAATTCACAGAACACAGAGCAGTTTCTCAGAAAGCTTCTTTCCAGTTTTGAACGGAAGATATTTCCTTTTTCACCATAGCCCTCTATGGGCTTCCAAATATCCCTTTGCAAATTCCACAAGAACAGCCTTAGCGAACGGCTTCTTGAAGGGAAAGATGTAACTCTGTGAGATGAATTTACAGAACACAGAGCAGTTTCTCAGAAAGCTTCTTTCCAGTTTTGAACGGAAGATATTTCCTTTTTCACCATAGCCCTCTATGGGCTTCCAAATATCCCTTTGCCAATTCCGCAAGAACAGCCTTAGCGAAAGGGTTCTTGAAGGGAAAGATGTAACTCTGTGAGATGAATTCACAGAACACAGAGCAGTTTCTCAGAAAGCTTCCTTCCAGTATTGAACGGAAGATATTTACTTTTTCACCGTAGCCGTCTATGGGCTTCCAAATATCCCTTTGCCAATTCCACAAGAACAGCCTTAGCGAAAGGCTTCTTGAAGTGAAAGATGTAACTCTGTGAGATGAATTAACAGAACACAGAGAAGTTTCTCAGAAAGCTTCTTTCCAGTTTTGAACGGAAGATATTTCCTTTTTCACCATAGCCCTCTATGGGCTTCCAAATATCCCTTTGCCAATTCCACAAGAACAGACTTAGCGAAAGGCTTCTTGGAGGGAACGATGTAACTCTGTGAGATGAATTTACAGAACACAGAGCAGTTTCTCAGAAAGCTTCTTTCCAGTTTTGAACGGAAGATATTTCCTTTTTCACCATAGCCCTCTATGGGCTTCCAAATATCCCTTTGCCATTTCCACAAGAACAGCCTTAGCGAAAGGCTTCTTGAAGGGAAAGGTGTAACTCTGTGAGATAAATTCACAGAACACAGAGCAGTTTCTCAGAAAGCTTCTTTCCAGTTTTGAACGGAAGATATTTCCTTTTTCACCATAGGCCTCTATGGGCTTCAAAATATCCCTTTGCCAATTCCACAAGAACAGCCTTAGCGAAAGGCTTCTTGAGGGGAAAGATGTAACTCTGTGAGATGAATTAACAGAACACAGAACAGTTTCTCAGAAAGCTTCTTTCCAGTTTTGAACGGAAGATATTTCCTTTTTCACCATAGCCCTCTATGGTCTTCCAAATATCCCTTTGCCAATTCCACAAGAACAGCCTTAGCGAAAGGCTTCTTGAAGGGAAAGATGTAACTCTGTGAGATGAATTCACAGAACACAGAGCAGTTTCTCAGAAAGCTTCTTTCCAGTTTTGAACGGAAGATATTTCCTTTTTCACCATAGCCCTCTATGGGCTTCCAAATATCCCTTTGCCAATTCCACAAGAACAGCCTTAGCGAAAGGCTTCTTGAAGGGAAAGATGTAACTCTGTGAGATGAATTCACAGAACACAGAGCAGTTTCTCAGAAAGCTTCTTTCCAGTTTTGAACGGAAGATATTTCCTTTTTCACCATAGCCCTCTATGGGCTTCCAAATATCCCTTTGCCAATTCCACAAGAACAGCCTTAGCGAAAGGCTTCTTGAAGGGAAAGATGTAACTCTGTGAGATGAATTCACAGAACACAGAGCAGTTTCTCAGAAAGCTTCTTTCCAGTTTTGAACGGAAGATATTTCCTTTTTCACCATAGGCCTCTATGGGCTTCAAAATATCCCTTTGCCAATTCCATAAGAACAGCCTTAGCGAAAGGCTTCTTGAGGGGAAAGATGTAACTCTGTGAGATGAATTAACAGAACACAGAGCAGTTTCTCAGAAAGCTTCTTTCCAGTTTTGAACGGAAGATATTTCCTTTTTCACCATAGCACTCTATGGGCTTCCAAATATCCCTTTGCCAATTCCACAAGAACAGCCTTAGCGAAAGGCTTCTTGAAGGGAAAGATGTAACTCTGTGAGATGAATTCACAGAACACAGAGCAGTTTCTCAGAAAGCTTCTTTCCAGTTTTGAACGGAAGATATTTCCTTTTTCACCATAGCCCTCTATGGGCTTCCAAATATCCCTTTGCAAATTCCACAAGAACAGCCTTAGCGAACGGCTTCTTGAAGGGAAAGATGTAACTCTGTGAGATGAATTTACAGAACACAGAGAAGTTTCTCAGAAAGCTTCTTTCCAGTTTTGAACGGAAGATATTTCCTTTTTCACCATAGCCCTCTATGGGCTTCCAAATATCCCTTTGCCAATTCCGCAAGAACAGCCTTAGCGAAAGGGTTCTTGAAGGGAAAGATGTAACTCTGTGAGATAAATTCACAGAACACAGAGCAGTTTCTCAGAAAGCTTCCTTCCAGTATTGAACGGAAGATATTTACTTTTTCACCATAGCCGTCTATGGGCTTCCAAATATCCCTTTGCCAATTCCACAAGAACAGCCTTAGCGAAAGGCTTATTGAAGTGAAAGATGTAACTCTGTGAGATGAATTAACAGAACACAGAGCAGTTTCTCAGAAAGCTTCTTTCCAGTTTTGAACGGAAGATATTTCCTTTTTCACCATAGCCCTCTATGGGCTTCCAAATATCCCTTTGCCAATTCCACAAGAACAGCCTTAGCGAAAGGCTTCTTGAAGGGAAAGATGTAACTCTGTGAGATGAATTCACAGAACACAGAGCAGTTTCTCAGAAAGCTTCTTTCCAGTTTTGAACGGAAGATATTTCCTTTTTCACCATAGGCCTCTATGGGCTTCCAAATATCCCTTTGCCAATTCCACAAGAACAGCCTTAGCGAAAGGCTTCTTGAAGGGAAAGATGTAACTCTGTGAGATGAATTAACAGAACACAGAGCAGTTTCTCAGAAAGCTTCTTTCCAGTTTTGAACGGAAGATATTTCCTTTTTCACCATAGCCCTCTATGGGCTTCCAAATATCCCTTTGCCAATTCCACAAGAACAGCCTTAGCGAAAGTCTTCTTGAAGGGAAAGATGTAACTCTGTGAGATGAATTCACAGAACACAGAGCAGTTTCTCAGAAAGCTTCTTTCCAGTTTTGAACGGAAGATATTTCCTTTTTCACCATAGCCCTCTATGGGCTTCCAAATATCCCTTTGCCAATTCCGCAAGAACAGCCTTAGCGAAAGGCTTCTTGAAGGGAAAGATGTAACTCTGTGAGATGAATTCACAGAACACAGAGCAGTTTCTCAGAAAGCTTCCTTCCAGTATTGAACGGAAGATATTTACTTTTTCACCGTAGCCGTCTATGGGCTTCCAAATATCCCTTTGCCAATTCCACAAGAACAGCCTTAGCGAAAGGCTTCTTGAAGTGAAAGATGTAACTCTGTGAGATGAATTAACAGAACACAGAGAAGTTTCTCAGAAAGCTTCTTTCCAGTTTTGAACGGAAGATATTTCCTTTTTCACCATAGCCCTCTATGGGCTTCCAAATATCCCTTTGCCAATTCCACAAGAACAGACTTAGCGAAAGGCTTCTTGGAGGGAACGATGTAACTCTGTGAGATGAATTAACAGAACACAGAGCAGTTTCTCAGAAAGCTTCTTTCCAGTTTTGAACGGAAGATATTTCCTTTTTCACCATAGCCCTCTATGGGCTTCCAAATATCCCTTTGCCATTTCCACAAGAACAGACTTAGCGAAAGGCTTCTTGAAGGGAAAGATGTAACTCTGTGAGATGAATTCACAGAACACAGAGCAGTTTCTCAGAAAGCTTCTTTCCAGTTTTGAACGGAAGATATTTCCTTTTTCACCATAGCCCTCTATGGGCTTCCAAATATCCCTTTGCAAATTCCACAAGAACAGCCTTAGCGAACGGCTTCTTGAAGGGAAAGATGTAACTCTGTGAGATGAATTTACAGAACACAGAGCAGTTTCTCAGAAAGCTTCTTTCCAGTTTTGAACGGAAGATATTTCCTTTTTCACCATAGCCCTCTATGGGCTTCCAAATATCCCTTTGCCAATTCCGCAAGAACAGCCTTAGCGAAAGGGTTCTTGAAGGGAAAGATGTAACTCTGTGAGATGAATTCACAGAACACAGAGCAGTTTCTCAGAAAGCTTCCTTCCAGTATTGAACGGAAGATATTTACTTTTTCACCGTAGCCGTCTATGGGCTTCCAAATATCCCTTTGCCAATTCCACAAGAACAGCCTTAGCGAAAGGCTTCTTGAAGTGAAAGATGTAACTCTGTGAGATGAATTAACAGAACACAGAGAAGTTTCTCAGAAAGCTTCTTTCCAGTTTTGAACGGAAGATATTTCCTTTTTCACCATAGCCCTCTATGGGCTTCCAAATATCCCTTTGCCAATTCCACAAGAACAGACTTAGCGAAAGGCTTCTTGGAGGGAACGATGTAACTCTGTGAGATGAATTTACAGAACACAGAGCAGTTTCTCAGAAAGCTTCTTTCCAGTTTTGAACGGAAGATATTTCCTTTTTCACCATAGCCCTCTATGGGCTTCCAAATATCCCTTTGCCATTTCCACAAGAACAGCCTTAGCGAAAGGCTTCTTGAGGGGAAAGATGTAACTCTGTGAGATGAATTAACAGAACACAGAGCAGTTTCTCTGAAAGCTTCTTTCCAGTTTTGAACGGAAGATATTTAGTTTTTCACCATAGCCGTCTAGGGGTTCCAAATATCCCTTTGCCAATTCCACAAGAACAGCCTTAGCGAAAGGCTTCTTGAAGGGAAAGATGTAACTCTGTGAGATGAATTCACAGAACACAGAGCAGTTTCTCAGAAAGCTTCTTTCCAGTTTTGAACAGAAGATATTTCCTTTTTCACCATAGGCCTCTATGGGCTTCAAAATATCCCTTTGCCAATTCCACAAGAACAGCCTTAGCGAAAGGCTTCTTGAAGGGAAAGATGTAACTCTGAGAGATGAATTAAAAGAACACAGAGCAGTTTCTCAGAAAGCTTCTTTCCAGTTTTGAACGGAAGATATTTCCTTTTTCACCATAGCCCTCTAGGGGCTTCCAAATATCCCTTTGCCAATTCCACAAGAACAGCCTTAGCGAAAGGCTTCTTGAAGGGAAAGATGTAACTCTGTGAGATGAATTCACAGAACACAGAGCAGTTTCTCAGAAAGCTTCTTTCCAGTTTTGAACGGAAGATATTTCCTTTTTCAACATAGCCCTCTATGGGCTTCCAAATATCCCTTTGACAATTCCACAAAAACAGCCTTAGCGAAAGGCTTCTTGAAGAGAAAGATGTAACTCTGTGAGATGAATTCACAGAACACAGAGCAGTTTCTCAGAAAGCTTCTTTCCAGTTTTGAACGGAAGATATTTCCTTTTTCACCATAGGCCTCTATGGGCTTCCAAATATCCCTTTGCCAATTCCGCAAGAACAAACTTAGCGAAAGGCTTCTTGAAGGGAAAGATGTAACTCTGAGAGATGAATTAACAGAACACAGAGCAGTTTCTCAGAAAGCTTCTTTCCAGTTTTGAACGGAAGATATTTCCTTTTTCACCATAGCCCTCTATGGGCTTCCAAATATCCCTTTGCCAATTCCACAAGAACAGCCTTAGCGAAAGGCTTCTTGAAGGGAAAGATGTAACTCTGTGAGATGAATTCACAGAACACAGAGCAGTTTCTCAGAAAGCTTCTTTCCAGTTTTGAACGGAAGATATTTCCTTTTTCACCATAGGCCTCTATGGGCTTCAAAATATCCCTTTGCCAATTCCACAAGAACAGCCTTAGCGAAAGGCTTCTTGAGGGGAAAGATGTAACTCTGTGAGATGAATTAACAGAACACAGAGCAGTTTCTCAGAAAGCTTCTTTCCAGTTTTGAACGGAAGATATTTCCTTTTTCACCATAGCCCTCTATGGGCTTCCAAATATCCCTTTGCCAATTCCACAAGAACAGCCTTAGCGAAAGGCTTCTTGAAGGGAAAGATGTAACTCTGTGAGATGAATTCACAGAATACAGAGCAGTTTCTCAGAAAGCTTCTTTCCAGTTTTGAACGGAAGATATTTCCTTTTTCACCATAGCCCTCTATGGGCTTCCAAATATCCCTTTGACAATTCCACAAAAACAGCCTTAGCGAAAGGCTTCTTGAAGAGAAAGATGTAACTCTGTGAGATGAATTCACAGAACACAGAGCAGTTTCTCAGAAAGCTTCTTTCCAGTTTTGAACGGAAGATATTTCCTTTTTCACCATAGGCCTCTATGGGCTTCCAAATATCCCTTTGCCAATTCCACAAGAACAGCCTTAGCGAAAGGCTTCTTGAAGGGAAAGATGTAACTCTGTGAGATGAATTCACAGAACACAGAGCAGTTTCTCAGAAAGCTTCTTTCCAGTTTTGAACGGAAGATATTTCCTTTTTCACCATAGCCCTCTATGGGCTTCCAAATATCCCTTTGCCAATTCCACAAGAACAGACTTAGCGAAAGGCTTCTTGAAGGGAAAGATGTAACTCTGTGAGATGAATTCACAGAACACAGAGCAGTTTCTCAGAAAGCTTCTTTCCAGTTTTGAACGGAAGATATTTCCTTTTTCACCATAGCCCTCTATGGGCTTCCAAATATCCCTTTGCAAATTCCACAAGAACAGCCTTAGCGAACGGCTTCTTGAAGGGAAAGATGTAACTCTGTGAGATGAATTTACAGAACACAGAGCAGTTTCTCAGAAAGCTTCTTTCCAGTTTTGAACGGAAGATATTTCCTTTTTCACCATAGCCCTCTATGGGCTTCCAAATATCCCTTTGCCAATTCCACAAGAACAGCCTTAGCGAAAGGCTTCTTGAAGGGAAAGATGTAACTCTGTGAGATGAATTCACAGAACACAGAGCAGTTTCTCAGAAAGCTTCTTTCCAGTTTTGAACGGAAGATATTTCCTTTTTCACCATAGGCCTCGATGGGCTTCAAAATATCCCTTTGCCAATTCCATAAGAACAGCCTTAGCGAAAGGCTTCTTGAGGGGAAAGATGTAACTCTGTGAGATGAATTAACAGAACACAGAGCAGTTTCTCAGAAAGCTTCTTTCCAGTTTTGAACGGAAGATATTTCCTTTTTCACCATAGCACTCTATGGGCTTCCAAATATCCCTTTGCCAATTCCACAAGAACAGCCTTAGCGAAAGGCTTCTTGAAGGGAAAGATGTAACTCTGTGAGATGAATTCACAGAACACAGAGCAGTTTCTCAGAAAGCTTCTTTCCAGTTTTGAACGGAAGATATTTCCTTTTTCACCATAGCCCTCTATGGGCTTCCAAATATCCCTTTGCAAATTCCACAAGAACAGCCTTAGCGAACGGCTTCTTGAAGGGAAAGATGTAACTCTGTGAGATGAATTTACAGAACACAGAGAAGTTTCTCAGAAAGCTTCTTTCCAGTTTTGAACGGAAGATATTTCCTTTTTCACCATAGCCCTCTATGGGCTTCCAAATATCCCTTTGCCAATTCCGCAAGAACAGCCTTAGCGAAAGGGTTCTTGAAGGGAAAGATGTAACTCTGTGAGATAAATTCACAGAACACAGAGCAGTTTCTCAGAAAGCTTCCTTCCAGTATTGAACGGAAGATATTTACTTTTTCACCATAGCCGTCTATGGGCTTCCAAATATCCCTTTGCCAATTCCACAAGAACAGCCTTAGCGAAAGGCTTATTGAAGTGAAAGATGTAACTCTGTGAGATGAATTAACAGAACACAGAGCAGTTTCTCAGAAAGCTTCTTTCCAGTTTTGAACGGAAGATATTTCCTTTTTCACCATAGCCCTCTATGGGCTTCCAAATATCCCTTTGCCAATTCCACAAGAACAGCCTTAGCGAAAGGCTTCTTGAAGGGAAAGATGTAACTCTGTGAGATGAATTCACAGAACACAGAGCAGTTTCTCAGAAAGCTTCTTTCCAGTTTTGAACGGAAGATATTTCCTTTTTCACCATAGGCCTCTATGGGCTTCCAAATATCCCTTTGCCAATTCCACAAGAACAGCCTTAGCGAAAGGCTTCTTGAAGGGAAAGATGTAACTCTGTGAGATGAATTAACAGAACACAGAGCAGTTTCTCAGAAAGCTTCTTTCCAGTTTTGAACGGAAGATATTTCCTTTTTCACCATAGCCCTCTATGGGCTTCCAAATATCCCTTTGCCAATTCCACAAGAACAGCCTTAGCGAAAGTCTTCTTGAAGGGAAAGATGTAACTCTGTGAGATGAATTCACAGAACACAGAGCAGTTTCTCAGAAAGCTTCTTTCCAGTTTTGAACGGAAGATATTTCCTTTTTCACCATAGCCCTCTATGGGCTTCCAAATATCCCTTTGCCAATTCCGCAAGAACAGCCTTAGCGAAAGGCTTCTTGAAGGGAAAGATGTAACTCTGTGAGATGAATTCACAGAACACAGAGCAGTTTCTCAGAAAGCTTCCTTCCAGTATTGAACGGAAGATATTTACTTTTTCACCGTAGCCGTCTATGGGCTTCCAAATATCCCTTTGCCAATTCCACAAGAACAGCCTTAGCGAAAGGCTTCTTGAAGTGAAAGATGTAACTCTGTGAGATGAATTAACAGAACACAGAGAAGTTTCTCAGAAAGCTTCTTTCCAGTTTTGAACGGAAGATATTTCCTTTTTCACCATAGCCCTCTATGGGCTTCCAAATATCCCTTTGCCAATTCCACAAGAACAGACTTAGCGAAAGGCTTCTTGGAGGGAACGATGTAACTCTGTGAGATGAATTAACAGAACACAGAGCAGTTTCTCAGAAAGCTTCTTTCCAGTTTTGAACGGAAGATATTTCCTTTTTCACCATAGCCCTCTATGGGCTTCCAAATATCCCTTTGCCATTTCCACAAGAACAGACTTAGCGAAAGGCTTCTTGAAGGGAAAGATGTAACTCTGTGAGATGAATTCACAGAACACAGAGCAGTTTCTCAGAAAGCTTCTTTCTAGTTTTGAACGGAAGATATTTCCTTTTTCACCATAGCCCTCTATGGGCTTCCAAATATCCCTTTGCAAATTCCACAAGAACAGCCTTAGCGAACGGCTTCTTGAAGGGAAAGATGTAACTCTGTGAGATGAATTTACAGAACACAGAGCAGTTTCTCAGAAAGCTTCTTTCCAGTTTTGAACGGAAGATATTTCCTTTTTCACCATAGCCCTCTATGGGCTTCCAAATATCCCTTTGCCAATTCCGCAAGAACAGCCTTAGCGAAAGGGTTCTTGAAGGGAAAGATGTAACTCTGTGAGATGAATTCACAGAACACAGAGCAGTTTCTCAGAAAGCTTCCTTCCAGTATTGAACGGAAGATATTTACTTTTTCACCGTAGCCGTCTATGGGCTTCCAAATATCCCTTTGCCATTTCCACAAGAACAGCCTTAGCGAAAGGCTTCTTGAGGGGAAAGATGTAACTCTGTGAGATGAATTAACAGAACACAGAGCAGTTTCTCTGAAAGCTTCTTTCCAGTTTTGAACGGAAGATATTTAGTTTTTCACCATAGCCGTCTAGGGGTTCCAAATATCCCTTTGCCAATTCCACAAGAACAGCCTTAGCGAAAGGCTTCTTGAAGGGAAAGATGTAACTCTGTGAGATGAATTCACAGAACACAGAGCAGTTTCTCAGAAAGCTTCTTTCCAGTTTTGAACGGAAGATATTTCCTTTTTCACCATAGCCCTCTATGGGCTTCCAAATATCCCTTTGCCAATTCCACAAGAACAGCCTTAGCGAAAGGCTTCTTGAAGGGAAAGATGTAACTCTGTGAGATGAATTCACAGAACACAGAGCAGTTTCTCAGAAAGCTTCTTTCCAGTTTTGAACGGAAGATATTTCCTTTTTCACCATAGGCCTCTATGGGCTTCCAAATATCCCTTTGCCAATTCCACAAGAACAGCCTTAGCGAAAGGCTTCTTGAAGGGAAAGATGTAACTCTGTGAGATGAATTAACAGAACACAGAGCAGTTTCTCAGAAAGCTTCTTTCCAGTTTTGAACGGAAGATATTTCCTTTTTCACCATAGCCCTCTATGGGCTTCCAAATATCCCTTTGCCAATTCCACAAGAACAGCCTTAGCGAAAGGCTTCTTGAAGGGAAAGATGTAACTCTGTGAGATGAATTCACAGAACACAGAGCAGTTTCTCAGAAAGCTTCTTTCCAGTTTTGAACAGAAGATATTTCCTTTTTCACCATAGGCCTCTATGGGCTTCAAAATATCCCTTTGCCAATTCCACAAGAACAGCCTTAGCGAAAGGCTTCTTGAAGGGAAAGATGTAACTCTGTGAGATGAATTAAAAGAACACAGAGCAGTTTCTCAGAAAGCTTCTTTCCAGTTTTGAACGGAAGATATTTCCTTTTTCACCATAGCCCTCTATGGGCTTCCAAATATCCCTTTGCCAATTCCACAAGAACAGCCTTAGCGAAAGGCTTCTTGAAGGGAAAGATGTAACTCTGTGAGATGAATTCACAGAACACAGAGCAGTTTCTCAGAAAGCTTCTTTCCAGTTTTGAACGGAAGATATTTCCTTTTTCAACATAGCCCTCTATGGGCTTCCAAATATCCCTTTGACAATTCCACAAAAACAGCCTTAGCGAAAGGCTTCTTGAAGAGAAAGATGTAACTCTGTGAGATGAATTCACAGAACACAGAGCAGTTTCTCAGAAAGCTTCTTTCCAGTTTTGAACGGAAGATATTTCCTTTTTCACCATAGGCCTCTATGGGCTTCCAAATATCCCTTTGCCAATTCCGCAAGAACAAACTTAGCGAAAGGCTTCTTGAAGGGAAAGATGTAACTCTGAGAGATGAATTAACAGAACACAGAGCAGTTTCTCAGAAAGCTTCTTTCCAGTTTTGAACGGAAGATATTTCCTTTTTCACCATAGCCCTCTATGGGCTTCCAAATATCCCTTTGCCAATTCCACAAGAACAGCCTTAGCGAAAGGCTTCTTGAAGGGAAAGATGTAACTCTGTGAGATGAATTCACAGAATACAGAGCAGTTTCTCAGAAAGCTTCTTTCCAGTTTTGAACGGAAGATATTTCCTTTTTCACCATAGCCCTCTATGGGCTTCCAAATATCCCTTTGACAATTCCACAAAAACAGCCTTAGCGAAAGGCTTCTTGAAGAGAAAGATGTAACTCTGTGAGATGAATTCACAGAACACAGAGCAGTTTCTCAGAAAGCTTCTTTCCAGTTTTGAACGGAAGATATTTCCTTTTTCACCATAGGCCTCTATGGGCTTCCAAATATCCCTTTGCCAATTCCACAAGAACAGCCTTAGCGAAAGGCTTCTTGAAGGGAAAGATGTAACTCTGTGAGATGAATTCACAGAACACAGAGCAGTTTCTCAGAAAGCTTCTTTCCAGTTTTGAACGGAAGATATTTCCTTTTTCACCATAGCCCTCTATGGGCTTCCAAATATCCCTTTGCCAATTCCACAAGAACAGACTTAGCGAAAGGCTTCTTGAAGGGAAAGATGTAACTCTGTGAGATGAATTCACAGAACACAGAGCAGTTTCTCAGAAAGCTTCTTTCCAGTTTTGAACGGAAGATATTTCCTTTTTCACCATAGCCCTCTATGGGCTTCCAAATATCCCTTTGCAAATTCCACAAGAACAGCCTTAGCGAACGGCTTCTTGAAGGGAAAGATGTAACTCTGTGAGATGAATTTACAGAACACAGAGCAGTTTCTCAGAAAGCTTCTTTCCAGTTTTGAACGGAAGATATTTCCTTTTTCACCATAGCCCTCTATGGGCTTCCAAATATCCCTTTGCCAATTCCGCAAGAACAGCCTTAGCGAAAGGGTTCTTGAAGGGAAAGATGTAACTCTGTGAGATGAATTCACAGAACACAGAGCAGTTTCTCAGAAAGCTTCCTTCCAGTATTGAACGGAAGATATTTACTTTTTCACCGTAGCCGTCTATGGGCTTCCAAATATCCCTTTGCCAATTCCACAAGAACAGCCTTAGCGAAAGGCTTCTTGAAGTGAAAGATGTAACTCTGTGAGATGAATTAACAGAACACAGAGAAGTTTCTCAGAAAGCTTCTTTCCAGTTTTGAACGGAAGATATTTCCTTTTTCACCATAGCCCTCTATGGGCTTCCAAATATCCCTTTGCCAATTCCACAAGAACAGACTTAGCGAAAGGCTTCTTGGAGGGAACGATGTAACTCTGTGAGATGAATTTACAGAACACAGAGCAGTTTCTCAGAAAGCTTCTTTCCAGTTTTGAACGGAAGATATTTCCTTTTTCACCATAGCCCTCTATGGGCTTCCAAATATCCCTTTGCCATTTCCACAAGAACAGCCTTAGCGAAAGGCTTCTTGAAGGGAAAGGTGTAACTCTGTGAGATAAATTCACAGAACACAGAGCAGTTTCTCAGAAAGCTTCTTTCCAGTTTTGAACGGAAGATATTTCCTTTTTCACCATAGGCCTCTATGGGCTTCAAAATATCCCTTTGCCAATTCCACAAGAACAGCCTTAGCGAAAGGCTTCTTGAGGGGAAAGATGTAACTCTGTGAGATGAATTAACAGAACACAGAACAGTTTCTCAGAAAGCTTCTTTCCAGTTTTGAACGGAAGATATTTCCTTTTTCACCATAGCCCTCTATGGTCTTCCAAATATCCCTTTGCCAATTCCACAAGAACAGCCTTAGCGAAAGGCTTCTTGAAGGGAAAGATGTAACTCTGTGAGATGAATTCACAGAACACAGAGCAGTTTCTCAGAAAGCTTCTTTCCAGTTTTGAACGGAAGATATTTCCTTTTTCACCATAGCCCTCTATGGGCTTCCAAATATCCCTTTGCCAATTCCACAAGAACAGCCTTAGCGAAAGGCTTCTTGAAGGGAAAGATGTAACTCTGTGAGATGAATTCACAGAACACAGAGCAGTTTCTCAGAAAGCTTCTTTCCAGTTTTGAACGGAAGATATTTCCTTTTTCACCATAGCCCTCTATGGGCTTCCAAATATCCCTTTGCCAATTCCACAAGAACAGCCTTAGCGAAAGGCTTCTTGAAGGGAAAGATGTAACTCTGTGAGATGAATTCACAGAACACAGAGCAGTTTCTCAGAAAGCTTCTTTCCAGTTTTGAACGGAAGATATTTCCTTTTTCACCATAGGCCTCTAAGGGCTTCCAAATATCCCTTTGCCAATTCCATAAGAACAGCCTTAGCGAAAGGCTTCTTGAGGGGAAAGATGTAACTCTGTGAGATGAATTAACAGAACACAGAGCAGTTTCTCAGAAAGCTTCTTTCCAGTTTTGAACGGAAGATATTTCCTTTTTCACCATAGCACTCTATGGGCTTCCAAATATCCCTTTGCCAATTCCACAAGAACAGCCTTAGCGAAAGGCTTCTTGAAGGGAAAGATGTAACTCTGTGAGATGAATTCACAGAACACAGAGCAGTTTCTCAGAAAGCTTCTTTCCAGTTTTGAACGGAAGATATTTCCTTTTTCACCATAGCCCTCTATGGGCTTCCAAATATCCCTTTGCAAATTCCACAAGAACAGCCTTAGCGAACGGCTTCTTGAAGGGAAAGATGTAACTCTGTGAGATGAATTTACAGAACACAGAGAAGTTTCTCAGAAAGCTTCTTTCCAGTTTTGAACGGAAGATATTTCCTTTTTCACCATAGCCCTCTATGGGCTTCCAAATATCCCTTTGCCAATTCCGCAAGAACAGCCTTAGCGAAAGGGTTCTTGAAGGGAAAGATGTAACTCTGTGAGATAAATTCACAGAACACAGAGCAGTTTCTCAGAAAGCTTCCTTCCAGTATTGAACGGAAGATATTTACTTTTTCACCATAGCCGTCTATGGGCTTCCAAATATCCCTTTGCCAATTCCACAAGAACAGCCTTAGCGAAAGGCTTATTGAAGTGAAAGATGTAACTCTGTGAGATGAATTAACAGAACACAGAGCAGTTTCTCAGAAAGCTTCTTTCCAGTTTTGAACGGAAGATATTTCCTTTTTCACCATAGCCCTCTATGGGCTTCCAAATATCCCTTTGCCAATTCCACAAGAACAGCCTTAGCGAAAGGCTTCTTGAAGGGAAAGATGTAACTCTGTGAGATGAATTCACAGAACACAGAGCAGTTTCTCAGAAAGCTTCTTTCCAGTTTTGAACGGAAGATATTTCCTTTTTCACCATAGGCCTCTATGGGCTTCCAAATATCCCTTTGCCAATTCCACAAGAACAGCCTTAGCGAAAGGCTTCTTGAAGGGAAAGATGTAACTCTGTGAGATGAATTAACAGAACACAGAGCAGTTTCTCAGAAAGCTTCTTTCCAGTTTTGAACGGAAGATATTTCCTTTTTCACCATAGCCCTCTATGGGCTTCCAAATATCCCTTTGCCAATTCCACAAGAACAGCCTTAGCGAAAGTCTTCTTGAAGGGAAAGATGTAACTCTGTGAGATGAATTCACAGAACACAGAGCAGTTTCTCAGAAAGCTTCTTTCCAGTTTTGAACGGAAGATATTTCCTTTTTCACCATAGCCCTCTATGGGCTTCCAAATATCCCTTTGCCAATTCCGCAAGAACAGCCTTAGCGAAAGGCTTCTTGAAGGGAAAGATGTAACTCTGTGAGATGAATTCACAGAACACAGAGCAGTTTCTCAGAAAGCTTCCTTCCAGTATTGAACGGAAGATATTTACTTTTTCACCGTAGCCGTCTATGGGCTTCCAAATATCCCTTTGCCAATTCCACAAGAACAGCCTTAGCGTAAGGCTTCTTGAAGTGAAAGATGTAACTCTGTGAGATGAATTAACAGAACACAGAGAAGTTTCTCAGAAAGCTTCTTTCCAGTTTTGAACGGAAGATATTTCCTTTTTCACCATAGCCCTCTATGGGCTTCCAAATATCCCTTTGCCAATTCCACAAGAACAGACTTAGCGAAAGGCTTCTTGGAGGGAACGATGTAACTCTGTGAGATGAATTAACAGAACACAGAGCAGTTTCTCAGAAAGCTTCTTTCCAGTTTTGAACGGAAGATATTTCCTTTTTCACCATAGCCCTCTATGGGCTTCCAAATATCCCTTTGCCATTTCCACAAGAACAGCCTTAGCGAAAGGCTTCTTGAAGGGAAAGATGTAACTCTGTGAGATAAATTCACAGAACACAGAGCAGTTTCTCAGAAAGCTTCTTTCCAGTTTTGAACGGAAGATATTTCCTTTTTCACCATAGGCCTCTATGGGCTTCAAAATATCCCTTTGCCAATTCCACAAGAACAGCCTTAGCGAAAGGCTTCTTGAGGGGAAAGATGTAACTCTGTGAGATGAATTAACAGAACACAGAGCAGTTACTCAGAAAGCTTCTTTCCAGTTTTGAACGGAAGATATTTCCTTTTTCACCATAGCCCTCTATGGTCTTCCAAATATCCCTTTGCCAATTCCACAAGAACAGCCTTAGCGAAAGGGTTCTTGAAGGGAAAGATGTAACTCTGTGAGATGAATTCACAGAACACAGAGCAGTTTCTCAGAAAGCTTCTTTCCAGTTTTGAACGGAAGATATTTCCTTTTTCACCATAGCCCTCTATGGGCTTCCAAATATCCCTTTGCCAATTCCACAAGAACAGCCTTAGCGAAAGGCTTCTTGAAGGGAAAGATGTAACTCTGTGAGATGAATTAACAGAACACAGAGCAGTTTCTCAGAAAGCTTCTTTCCAGTTTTGAACGGAAGATATTTCCTTTTTCACCATAGCCCTCTATGGGCTTCCAAATATCCCTTTGCCAATTCCACAAGAACAGCCTTAGCGAAAGGCTTCTTGAAGGGAAAGATGTAACTCTGTGAGATGAATTCACAGAACACAGAGCAGTTTCTCAGAAAGCTTCTTTCCAGTTTTGAACGGAAGATATTTCCTTTTTCACCATAGGCCTCTATGGGCTTCAAAATATCCCTTTGCCAATTCCACAAGAACAGCCTTAGCGAAAGGCTTCTTGAGGGGAAAGATGTAACTCTGTGAGATGAATTAACAGAACACAGAGCAGTTTCTCAGAAAGCTTCTTTCCAGTTTTGAACGGAAGATATTTCCTTTTTCACCATAGCCCTCTATGGGCTTCCAAATATCCCTTTGCCAATTCCACAAGAACAGCCTTAGCGAAAGGCTTCTTGAAGGGAAAGATGTAACTCTGTGAGATGAATTCACAGAACACAGAGCAGTTTCTCAGAAAGCTTCTTTCCAGTTTTGAACGGAAGATATTTCCTTTTTCACCATAGCCCTCTATGGGCTTCCAAATATCCCTTTGCAAATTCCACAAGAACAGCCTTAGCGAACGGCTTCTTGAAGGGAAAGATGTAACTCTGTGAGATGAATTTACAGAACACAGAGCAGTTTCTCAGAAAGCTTCTTTCCAGTTTTGAACGGAAGATATTTCCTTTTTCACCATAGCCCTCTATGGGCTTCCAAATATCCCTTTGCCAATTCCGCAAGAACAGCCTTAGCGAAAGGGTTCTTGAAGGGAAAGATGTAACTCTGTGAGATGAATTCACAGAACACAGAGCAGTTTCTCAGAAAGCTTCCTTCCAGTATTGAACGGAAGATATTTACTTTTTCACCATAGCCGTCTATGGGCTTCCAAATATCCCTTTGCCAATTCCACAAGAACAGCCTTAGCGAAAGGCTTCTTGAAGTGAAAGATGTAACTCTGTGAGATGAATTCACAGAACACAGAGCAGTTTCTCAGAAAGCTTCTTTCCAGTTTTGAACGGAAGATATTTCCTTTTTCACCATAGCCCTCTATGGGCTTCCAAATATCCCTTTGCCAATTCCACAAGAACAGCCTTAGCGAAAGGCTTCTTGAAGGGAAAGATGTAACTCTGTGAGATGAATTCACAGAACACAGAGCAGTTTCTCAGAAAGCTTCTTTCCAGTTTTGAACGGAAGATATTTCCTTTTTCACCATAGCCCTCTATGGGCTTCCAAATATCCCTTTGCCAATTCCACAAGAACAGACTTAGCGAAAGGCTTCTTAAAGGGAAAGATGTAACTCTGTGAGATGAATTCACAGAACACAGAGCAGTTTCTCAGAAAGCTTCTTTCCAGTTTTGAACGGAAGATATTTCCTTTTTCACCATAGCCCTCTATGGGCTTCCAAATATCCCTTTGCCAATTCCGCAAGAACAGCCTTAGCGAAAGGGTTCTTGAAGGGAAAGATGTAACTCTGTGAGATGAATTCACAGAACACAGAGCAGTTTCTCAGAAAGCTTCCTTCCAGTATTGAACGGAAGATATTTACTTTTTCACCGTAGCCGTCTATGGGCTTCCAAATATCCCTTTGCCAATTCCACAAGAACAGCCTTAGCGAAAGGCTTCTTGAAGTGAAAGATGTAACTCTGTGAGATGAATTAACAGAACACAGAGAAGTTTCTCAGAAAGCTTCTTTCCAGTTTTGAACGGAAGATATTTCCTTTTTCACCATAGCCCTCTATGGGCTTCCAAATATCCCTTTGCCAATTCCACAAGAACAGACTTAGCGAAAGGCTTCTTGGAGGGAACGATGTAACTCTGTGAGATGAATTAACAGAACACAGAGCAGTTTCTCAGAAAGCTTCTTTCCAGTTTTGAACGGAAGATATTTCCTTTTTCACCATAGCCCTCTATGGGCTTCCAAATATCCCTTTGCCATTTCCACAAGAACAGCCTTAGCGAAAGGCTTCTTGAAGGGAAAGATGTAACTCTGTGAGATGAATTAACAGAACACAGAGCAGTTTCTCAGAAAGATTCTTTCCAGTTTTGAACGGAAGATATTTCCTTTTTCACCATAGCCCTCTATGGGCTTCCAAATATCCCTTTGCCAATTCCACAAGAACAGCCTTAGCGAAAGGCTTCTTGAAGGGAAAGATGTAACTCTGTGAGATAAATTCACAGAACACAGAGCAGTTTCTCAGAAAGCTTCTTTCCAGTTTTGAACGGAAGATATTTCCTTTTTCACCATAGGCCTCTATGGGCTTCCAAATATCCCTTTGCCAATTCCACAAGAACAGCCTTAGCGAAAGGCTTCTTGAAGGGAAAGATGTAACTCTGTGAGATGAATTCACAGAACACAGAGCAGTTTCTCAGAAAGCTTCTTTCCAGTTTTGAAGGGAAGATATTTCCTTTTTCACCATAGGCCTCTATGGGCTTACAAATATCCCTTTGCCAATTCCACAAGAACAGCCTTAGCGAAAGGCTTCTTGAAGGGAAAGATGTAACTCTGTGAGATGAATTCACAGAACACAGAGCAGTTTCTCAGAAAGCTTCTTTCCAGTTTTGAACGGAAGATATTTCCTTTTTCACCATAGCCCTCTATGGGCTTCCAAATATCCCTTTGCCAATTCCACAAGAACAGCCTTAGCGAAAGGCTTCTTGAAGGGAAAGATGTAACTCTGTGAGATGAATTAACAGAACACAGAGCAGTTTCTCAGAAAGCTTCTTTCCAGTTTTGAACGGAAGATATTTCCTTTTTCACCATAGGCCTCTATGGGCTTCCAAATATCCCTTTGCCAATTCCACAAGAACAGCCTTAGCGAAAGGCTTCTTGAAGGGAAAGATGTAACTCTGTGAGATGAATTCACAGAACACAGAGCAGTTTCTCAGAAAGCTTCTTTCCAGTTTTGAACGGAAGATATTTCCTTTTTCACCATAGGCCTCTATGGGCTTCAAAATATCCCTTTGCCAATTCCACAAGAACAGCCTTACCGAAAGGCTTCTTGAGGGGAAAGATGTAACTCTGTGAGATGAATTAACAGAACACAGAGCAGTTTCTCAGAAAGCTTCTTTCCAGTTTTGAACGGAAGATATTTCCTTTTTCACCATAGCCCTCTATGGGCTTCCAAATATCCCTTTGCCAATTCCACAAGAACAGCCTTAGCGAAAGGCTTCTTGAAGGGAAAGATGTAACTCTGTGAGATGAATTCACAGAACACAGAACAGTTTCTCAGAAAGCTTCTTTCCAGTTTTGAACGGAAGATATTTCCTTTTTCACCATAGCCCTCTATGGGCTTCCAAATATCCCTTTGCAAATTCCACAAGAACAGCCTTAGCGAACGGCTTCTTGAAGGGAAAGATGTAACTCTGTGAGATGAATTTACAGAACACAGAGCAGTTTCTCAGAAAGCTTCTTTCCAGTTTTGAACGGAAGATATTTCCTTTTTCACCATAGCCCTCTATGGGCTTCCAAATATCCCTTTGCCAATTCCGCAAGAACAGCCTTAGCGAAAGGGTTCTTGAAGGGAAAGATGTAACTCTGTGAGATGAATTCACAGAACACAGAGCAGTTTCTCAGAAAGCTTCCTTCCAGTATTGAACGGAAGATATTTACTTTTTCACCATAGCCGTCTATGGGCTTCCAAATATCCCTTTGCCAATTCCACAAGAACAGCCTTAGCGAAAGGCTTCTTGAAGTGAAAGATGTAACTCTGTGAGATGAATTAACAGAACACAGAGAAGTTTCTCAGAAAGCTTCTTTCCAGTTTTGAACGGAAGATATTTCCTTTTTCACCATAGCCCTCTATGGGCTTCCAAATATCCCTTTGCCAATTCCACAAGAACAGCCTTAGCGAAAGGCTTCTTGAAGGGAAAGATGTAACTCTGTGAGATGAATTCACAGAACACAGAGCAGTTTCTCAGAAAGCTTCTTTCCAGTTTTGAACGGAAGATATTTCCTTTTTCACCATAGGCCTCTATGGGCTTCCAAATATCCCTTTGCCAATTCCACAAGAACAGCCTTAGCGAAAGGCTTCTTGAAGGGAAAGATGTAACTCTGTGAGATGAATTCACAGAACACAGAGCAGTTTCTCAGAAAGCTTCTTTCCAGTTTTGAACGGAAGATATTTCCTTTTTCACCATAGCCCTCTATGGGCTTCCAAATATCCCTTTGCCAATTCCACAAGAACAGCCTTAGCGAAAGTCTTCTTGAAGGGAAAGATGTAACTCTGTGAGATGAATTCACAGAACACAGAGCAGTTTCTCAGAAAGCTTCTTTCCAGTTTTGAACGGAAGATATTTCCTTTTTCACCATAGGCCTCTATGGGCTTCAAAATATCCCTTTGCCAATTCCACAAGAACAGCCTTAGCGAAAGGCTTCTTGAGGGGAAAGATGTAACTCTGTGAGATGAATTAACAGAACACAGAGCAGTTTCTCAGAAAGCTTCTTTCCAGTTTTGAACGGAAGATATTTCCTTTTTCACCATAGCCCTCTATGGGCTTCCAAATATCCCTTTGCAAATTCCACAAGAACAGCCTTAGCGAAAGGCTTCTTGAAGGGAAAGATGTAACTCTGTGAGATGAATTCACAGAACACAGAGCAGTTTCTCAGAAAGCTTCTTTCCAGTTTTGAACGGAAGATATTTCCTTTTTCACCATAGCCCTCTATGGGCTTCCAAATATCCCTTTGACAATTCCACAAAAACAGCCTTAGCGAAAGGCTTCTTGAAGAGAAAGATGTAACTCTGTGAGATAAATTCACAGAACACAGAGCAGTTTCTCAGAAAGCTTCTTTCCAGTTTTGAACGGAAGATATTTCCTTTTTCACCATAGGCCTCTATGGGCTTCCAAATATCCCTTGCCAATTCCGCAATAACAAACTTAGCGAAAGGCTTCTTGAAGGGAAAGATGTAACTCTGTGAGATGAATTAACAGAACACAGAGCAGTTTCTCAGAAAGCTTCTTTCCAGTTTTGAACGGAAGATATTTCCTTTTTCACCATAGCCCTCTATGGGCTTCCAAATATCCCTTTGCCAATTCCACAAGAACAGCCTTAGCGAAAGGCTTCTTGAAGGGAAAGATGTAACTCTGTGAGATGAATTAGCAGAACACAGAGCAGTTTCTCAGAAAGATTCTTTCCAATTTTGAAAGGAAGATATTTCCTTTTTCACCATAGCCCTCTATGGGCTTCCAAATATCCCTTTGCCAATTCCACAAGAACAGCCTTAGCGAAAGGCTTCTTGAAGGGAAAGATGTAACTCTGTGAGATGAATTCACAGAACACAGAGCAGTTTCTCAGAAAGCTTCTTTCCAGTTTTGAACGGAAGATATTTCCTTTTTCACCATAGCCCTCTATGGGCTTCCAAATATCCCTTTGCCAATTCCACAAGAACAGACTTAGCGAAAGGCTTCTTGAAGGGAAAGATGTAACTCTGTGAGATGAATTCACAGAACACAGAGCAGTTTCTCAGAAAGCTTCTTTCCAGTTTTGAACGGAAGATATTTCCTTTTTCACCATAGCCCTCTATGGGCTTCCAAATATCCCTTTGCAAATTCCACAAGAACAGCCTTAGCGAACGGCTTCTTGAAGGGAAAGATGTAACTCTGTGAGATGAATTTACAGAACACAGAGCAGTTTCTCAGAAAGCTTCTTTCCAGTTTTGAACGGAAGATATTTCCTTTTTCACCATAGCCCTCTATGGGCTTCCAAATATCCCTTTGCCAATTCCGCAAGAACAGCCTTAGCGAAAGGGTTCTTGAAGGGAAAGATGTAACTTTGTGAGATGAATTCACAGAACACAGAGCAGTTTCTCAGAAAGCTTCCTTCCAGTATTGAACGGAAGATATTTACTTTTTCACCGTAGCCGTCTATGGGCTTCCAAATATCCCTTTGCCAATTCCACAAGAACAGCCTTAGCGAAAGGCTTCTTGAAGTGAAAGATGTAACTCTGTGAGATGAATTCACAGAACACAGAGAAGTTTCTCAGAAAGCTTCTTTCCAGTTTTGAACGGAAGATATTTCCTTTTTCACCATAGCCCTCTATGGGCTTCCAAATATCCCTTTGCCAATTCCACAAGAACAGACTTAGCGAAAGGCTTCTTGGAGGGAACGATGTAACTCTGTGAGATGAATTAACAGAACACAGAGCAGTTTCTCAGAAAGCTTATTTCCAGTTTTGAACGGAAGATATTTCCTTTTTCACCATAGCCCTCTATGGGCTTCCAAATATCCCTTTGCCAATTCCACAAGAACAGCCTCAGCGAAAGGCTTCTTGAAGGGAAAGATGTAACTCTGTGAGATAAATTCACAGAACACAGAGTAGTTTCTCAGAAAGCTTCTTTCCAGTTTTGAACGGAAGATATTTCCTTTTTCACCATAGGCCTCTATGGGCTTCAAAATATCCCTTTGCCAATTCCACAAGAACAGCCTTAGCGAAAGTCTTCTTGAGGGGAAAGATGTAACTCTGTGAGATGAATTAACAGAACACAGAGCAGTTTCTCAGAAAGCTTCTTTCCAGTTTTGAACGGAAGATATTTCCTTTTTCACCATAGCCCTCTATGGGCTTCCAAATATCCCTTTGCCAATTCCACAAGAACAGCCTTAGCGAAAGGCTTCTTGAAGGGAAAGATGTAACTCTGTGAGATGAATTCACAGAACACAGAGCAGTTTCTCAGAAAGCTTCTTTCCAGTTTTGAACGGAAGATATTTCCTTTTTCACCATAGCCCTCTATGGGCTTCCAAATATCCCTTTGCCAATTCCACAAGAACAGCCTTAGCGAAAGGCTTCTTGAGGGGAAAGATGTAACTCTGTGAGATAAATTCACAGAACACAGAGCAGTTTCTCAGAAAGCTTCTTTCCAGTTTTGAACGGAAGATATTTCCTTTTTCACCATAGGCCTCTATGGGCTTCCAAATATCCCTTTGCCAATTCCACAAGAACAGCCTTAGCGAAAGGCTTCTTGAAGGGAAAGATGTAACTCTGTGAGATGAATTCACAGAACACAGAGCAGTTTCTCAGAAAGCTTCTTTCCAGTTTTGAACGGAAGATATTTCCTTTTTCACCATAGGCCTCTATGGGCTTCCAAATATCCCTTTGCCAATTCCACAAGAACAGCCTTAGCGAAAGGCTTCTTGAAGGGAAAGATGTAACTCTGTGAGATGAATTAACAGAACACAGAGCAGTTTCTCAGAAAGCTTCTTTCCAGTTTTGAACGGAAGATATTTCCTTTTTCACCATAGCCCTCTATGGGCTTCCAAATATCCCTTTGCCAATTCCACAAGAACAGCCTTAGCGAAAGGCTTCTTGAAGGGAAAGATGTAACTCTGTGAGAAGAATTCACAGAACACAGAGCAGTTTCTCAGAAAGCTTCTTTCCAGTTTTGAACGAAAGATATTTCCTTTTTCGCCATAGCCGTCTATGGGCTTCCAAATATCCCTTTGCCAATTCCACAAGAACAGCCTTAGCGAAAGGCTTCTTGAAGGGAAAGATGTAACACTGTGAGATGAATTCACAGAACACAGAGCAGTTTCTCAGAAAGCTTCTTTCCAGTTTTGAACGGAAGATATTTCCTTTTTCACCATAGCCGTCTATGGGCTTCCAAATATCCCTTTGCCAATTAAACAAGAACAGCCTTAGCGAAAGGCTTCTTGAGGGGAACGATGTAACTCTGTGAGATGAATTCACAGAACACAGAGCAGTTTCTCAGAAAGCTTCTTTCCAGTTTTGAACGGAAGATATTTCCTTTTTCACCATAGCCCTCTATGGGCTTCCAAATATCCCTTTGCCTATTCCACAAGAACAGCCTTAGCGAAAGGCTTCTTGAAGGCAAAGATGTAACTCTGTGAGATAAATTCACAGAACACAGAGCAGTTTCTCAGAAAGCTTCTTTCCAGTTTTGAACGGAAGATATTTCCTTTTTACCATAGGCCTCTATGGGCTTCCAAATATCCCTTTGCCAATTCCACAAGAACAGCCTTAGCGAAAGGCTTCTTGAAGGGAAAGATGTAAGTCTGTGAGATGAATTCACAGAACACAGAGCAGTTTCTCAGAAAGCTTCTTTCCAGTTTTGAACGGAAGATATTTCCTTTTTCACCATAGGCCTCTGTGGGCTTCCAAATATCCCTTTGCCAATTCCACAAGAACAGCCTTAGCGAAAGGCTTCTTGAAGGGAAAGATGTAACTCTGTGAGATGAATTAACAGAACACAGAGCAGTTTCTCAGAAAGCTTCTTTCCAGTTTGGAACGGAAGATATTTCCTTTTTCACCATAGCCCTCTATGGGCTTCCAAATATCCCTTTGCCAATTCCACAAGAACAGCCTTAGCGAAAGGCTTCTTGAAAGGAAAGTTGTAACTCTGTGAGATGAATTCAGAGAACACAGAGCAGTGTCTCAGAAAGCTTCTTTCCAGTTTTGAACGGAAGATATTTCCTTTTTCACCATAGGCCTCTATGGGCTTCCAAATATCCCTTTGTCAATTCCACAAGAACAGCCTTAGCGAAAGGCTTCTTGAAGGGAAAGATGTAACTCTATGAGATGAATTCACAGAACACAGAGCAGTTTCTCAGAAAGCTTCTTTCCAGTTTTGAACGGAAGATATTTCCTTTTTCACGATAGCCCTCTATGGGCTTCCAAATATCCCATTGCCAATCCAACAAGAACAGCCTTAGCGAAAGGCTTCTTGAAGGGAAAGATGTAACTCTGTGAGATGAATTCACAGAACACAGAGCAGTTTCTCAGAAAGCTTCTTTCCAGTTTTGAACGGAAGATATTTCCTTTTTCACCATAGCCCTCTAAGGGCTTCCAAATATCCCTTTGCCAATTCCACAAGAACAGCCTTAGCGAAAGGCTTCTTGAAGGGAAAGATGTAACTCTGTGAGATGAATTAAAAGAACACAGAGCAGTTTCTCAGAAAGCTTCTTTCCAGTTTTGAACGGAAGATATTTCCTTTTTCCCCATAGCCCTCTATGGGCTTCCAAATATCCCTTTGCCAATTCCACAAGAACAGCCTTAGCGAAAGGCTTCTTGAAGGGAAAGATGTAACTCTGTGAGATGAATTCACAGAACACAGAGCAGTTTCTCAGAAAGCTTCTTTCCAGTTTTGAACGGAAGATATTTCCTTTTTCACCATAGCCCTCTATGGGCTTCCAAATATCCCTTTGCCAATTCCACAAGAACAGCCTTAGCGAAAGGCTTCTTGAGGGGAAAGATGTAACTCTGTGAGATAAATTCACAGAACACAGAGCAGTTTCTCAGAAAGCTTCTTTCAAGTTTTGAACGGAAGATATTTCCTTTTTCACCATAGGCCTCTATGGGCTTCCAAATATCCCTTTGCCAATTCCACAAGAACAGCCTTAGCGAAAGGCTTATTGAAGGGAAAGATGTAACTCTGTGAGATGAATTCACAGAACACAGAGCAGTTTCTCAGAAAGCTTCTTTCCAGTTTTGAAGGGAAGATATTTCCTTTTTCACCATAGGCCTCTATGGGCTTCCAAATATCCCTTTGCCAATTCCACAAGAACAGCCTTAGCGAAAGGCTTCTTGAAGGGAAAGATGTTACTCTGTGAGATGAATTAACAGAACACAGAGCAGTTTCTCAGAAAGCTTCTTTCCAGTTTTGAACGGAAGATATTTCCTTTTTCACCATAGCCCTCTATGGGCTTCCAAATATCCCTTTGCCAATTCCACAAGAACAGCCTTAGCGAAAGGCTTCTTGAAGGGAAAGATATAACTCTGTGAGAAGAATTCACAGAACACAGAGCAGTTTCTCAGAAAGCTTCTTTCCAGTTTTGAACGAAAGATATTTCCTTTTTCGCCATAGCCGTCTATGGGCTTCCAAATATCCCTTTGCCAATTCCACAAGAACAGCCTTAGCGAAAGGCTTCTTGAAGGGAAAGATGTAACACTGTGAGATGAATTCACAGAACACAGAGCAGTTTCTCAGAAAGCTTCTTTCCAGTTTTGAACGGAAGATATTTCCTGTTTCACCATAGCCGTCTATGGGCTTCCAAATATCCCTTTGCCAATTCCACAAGAACAGCCTTAGCGAAAGGCTTCTTGAGGGGAACGATGTAACTCTGTGAGATGAATTCACAGAACACAGAGCAGTTTCTCAGAAAGCTTCTTTCCAGTTTTGAACGGAAGATATTTCCTTTTTCACCATAGCCCTCTATGGGCTTCCAAATATCCCTTTGCCTATTCCACAAGAACAGCCTTAGCGAAAGGCTTCTTGAAGGGAAAGATGTAACTCTGTGAGATAAATTCACAGAACACAGAGCAGTTTCTCAGAAAGCTTCTTTCCAGTTTTGAACGGAAGATATTTCCTTTTTACCATAGGCCTCTATGGGCTTCCAAATATCCCTTTGCCAATTCCACAAGAACAGCCTTAGCGAAAGGCTTCTTGAAGGGAAAGATGTAAGTCTGTGAGATGAATTCACAGAACACAGAGCAGTTTCTCAGAAAGCTTCTTTCCAGTTTTGAACGGAAGATATTTCCTTTTTCACCATAGGCCTCTATAGGCTTCCAAATATCCCTTTGCCAATTCCACAAGAACAGCCTTAGCGAAAGGCTTCTTGAAGGGGAAGATGTAACTCTGTGAGATGAATTAACAGAACACAGAGCAGTTTCTCAGAAAGCTTCTTTCCAGTTTGGAACGGAAGATATTTCCTTTTTCACCATAGCCCTCTATGGGCTTCCAAATATCCCTTTGCCAATTCCACAAGAACAGCCTTAGCGAAAGGCTTCTTGAAAGGAAAGTTGTAACTCTGTGAGATGAATTCAGAGAACACAGAGCAGTGTCTCAGAAAGCTTCTTTCCAGTTTTGAACGGAAGATATTTCCTTTTTCACCATAGGCCTCCATGGGCTTCCAAATATCCCTTTGTCAATTCCACAAGAACAGCCTTAGCGAAAGGCTTCTTGAAGGGAAAGATGTAACTCTATGAGATGAATTCACAGAACACAGAGCAGTTTCTCAGAAAGCTTCTTTCCAGTTTTGAACGGAAGATATTTCCTTTTTCACGATAGCCCTCTATGGGCTTCCAAATATCCCTTTGCCAATTCCACAAGAACAGCCTTAGCGAAAGGCTTCTTGAAGGGAAAGATGTAACTCTGTGAGATGAATTCACAGAACACAGAGCAGTTTCTCAGAAAGCTTCTTTCCAGTTTTGAACGGAAGATATTTCCTTTTTCACCATAGCCCTCTAAGGGCTTCCAAATATCCCTTTGCCAATTCCACAAGAACAGCCTTAGCGAAAGGCTTCTTGAAGGGAAAGATGTAACTCTGTGAGATGAATTAAAAGAACACAGAGCAGTTTCTCAGAAAGCTTCTTTCCAGTTTTGAACGGAAGATATTTCCTTTTTCACCATAGGCCTCTATGGGCTTCCAAATATCCCTTTGCCAATTCCACAAGAACAGCCTTAGCGAAAGGCTTCTTGAAGGGAAAGATGTAACTCTGTGAGATGAATTCACAGAACACAGAGCAGTTTCTCAGAAAGCTTCTTTCCAGTTTTGAACGGAAGATATTTCCTTTTTCACCATAGGCCTCTATGGGCTTCCAAATATCCCTTTGCCAATTCCACAAGAACAGCCTTAGCGAAAGGCTTCTTGAAGGGAAAGATGTAACTCTGTGAGATGAATTCATAGAACAAAGAGCAGTTTCTCAGAAAGCTTCTTTCCAGTTTTGAACGGAAGATATTTCCTTTTTCACCATAGCCCTCTATGGGCTTCCAAATATCCCCTTGCCAATTCCACAAGAACAGCCTTAGCGAAAGGCTTCTTGAAGGGAAAGATGTAACTCTGTGAGATGAATTCACAGAACACAGAGCAGTTTCTCAGAAAGCTTCTTTCCAGTTTTGAACGGAAGATATTTCCTTTTTCACCATAGGCCTCTATGGGCTTCCAAATATCCCTTTGCCAATTCCACAAGAACAGCCTTAGCGAAAGGCTTCTTGAAGGGAAAGATGTAACTCTGTGAGATGAATTAACAGAACACAGAGCAGTGTCTCAGAAAGCTTCTTTCCAGTTTTGAACGGAAGATAGTTCCTTTTTCACCAGAGCCCTCTATGGGCTTCGAAATATCCCTTTGCCAATTCCACAAGAACAGCCTTAGCGAAAGGCTTCTTGAAGGGAAAGATGTAACTCTGTGAGATGAATTAACAGAACACAGAGCAGTGTCTCAGAAAGCTTCTTTCCAGTTTTGAACGGAAGATAGTTCCTTTTTCACCATAGCCCTCTATGGGCTTCCAAATATCGCTTTGCCAATACTACAAGAACAGCCTTAGCGAAAGGCTTCTTGAAGGGAAAGATGTAACTCTGTGAGATGAATTAACAGAACACAGAGCAGTTTCCCAGAAAGCTTCTTTCCAGTTTTGAACGGAAGATATTTCCTTTATCAACATAGCCGTCTATGGGCTTCCAAATATCCCTTTGCCAATTCCACAAGAACAGCCTTAGGGAAAGGCTTCTTGAAGGGAAAGATGTAACACTGTGAGATGAATTCACAGCACACAGAGCAGTTTCTCAGAAAGCTTCTTTCCAGTTTTGAACGGAAGATATTTCCTTTTTCACCATAGGCCTCTATGGGCTTCCAAATATCCCTTTGCCAATTCCACAAGAACAGCCTTAGCGAAAGGCTTCTTGAGGGGAAAGATGTAACTCTGTGAGATGAATTAACAGAACACAGAGCAGTTTCTCAGAAAGCTTCTTTCCAGTTTTGAACGGAAGATATTTAATTTTTCACCATAGGCCTCTATGGGCTTCCAAATATCCCTTTGCCAATTCCACAAGAACAGCCTTAGCGAAAGGCTTCTTGAAGGGAAAGATGTAACTCTGTGAGATGAATTAACAGAACACAGAGCAGTTTCTCAGAAAGCTTCTTTCCAGTTTTGAACGGAAGATATTTCCTTTTTCACCATAGCCCTCTAAGGGCTTCCAAATATCGCTTTGCCAATTCTACAAGAACAGCCTTAGCGAAAGGCTTCTTGAAGGGAAAGATGTAACTCTGTGAGATGAATTAACGGAACACAGAGCAGTTTCTCAGAAAGCTTCTTTCCAGTTTTGAACGGAAGATATTTCCTTTTTCACCATAGGCCTCTAAGGGCTTCCAAATATCCCTTTGCCAATTCCACAAGAACAGCCTTAGCGAAAGGCTTCTTGAAGGGAAAGATGTAACTCTGTGAGATGAAGTAACAGAACACAGAGCAGTTTCTCAGAAAGCTTCTTTCCAGTTTTGAACGGAAGATATTTCTTTTTTCACCATAGCCCTCTATGGGCTTCCAAATATCCCTTTTCCAATTCCACAAGAACAGCCTTAGCGAAAGGCTTCTTGAAGGGAAAGATGTAACTCTGTGAGATGTATTCACAGAACACAGAGCAGTTTCTCAGAAAGCTTCTTTCCAGTTTTGAACGGAAGATATTTCCTTTTTCACCATAGGCCTCTATGGGCTTCCAAATATCCCTTTGCCAATTCCACAAGAACAGCCTTAGCGAAAGGCTTCTTGAGGGGAAAGATGTAACTCTGTGAGATGAATTAACAGAACACAGAGCAGTTTCTCAGAAAGCTTCTTTCCAGTTTTGAACGGAAGGTATTTACTTTTTCACCATAGCCGTCTATGGGCTTCCAAATATCCCTTTGCCAATTCCACAAGAACAGCCTTAGCGAAAGGCTTCTTGAAGGGAAAGATGTAACTCTGTGAGATGAATTAACAGAACACAGAGCAGTTTCTCAGAAAGCTTCTTTCCAGTTTTGAACGGAAGATATTTCCTTTTTCACCATAGCCCTCTATGGGCTTCCAAATATCCCTTTGCCAATTCCACAAGAACAGCCTTAGCGAAAGGCTTCTTGAAGGGAAAGATGTAACTCTGTGAGATGAATTCACAGAACACAGAGCAGTTTCTCAGAAAGCTTCTTTCCAGTTTTGAACGGAAGATATTTCCTTTTTCACCATAGGGCACTATGGGCTTCCAAATATCCCTTTGCCAATTCCACAAGCACAGACTTAGCGAAAGGCTTCTTGAAGGGAACGATGTAACTCTGTGAGATGAATTAACAGAACACAGAGCAGTTTCTCAGAAAGCTTCTTTCCAGTTTTGAACGGAAGATATTTCCTTTTTCACCATAGCCCTCTATGGGCTTCCAAATATCACTTTGCCAATTCCACAAGAACAGCCTTAGCGAAAGGCTTCTTGAAGGGAAAGATGTAACTCTGTGAGATGAATTAACAGAACACAGAGCAGTTTCTCACAGAGCTTCTTTCCGGTTTTGAACGGAAGATATTTCCTTTTTCACCATAGCCCTCTATGGGCTTCCAAATATCCCTTTGCCAATTCCACAAGAACAGCCTTAGCGAAAGGCTTCTTGAAGGGAAAGATGTAACTCTGTGAGATGAATTCACAGAACACAGAGCAGTTTCTCAGAAAGCTTCTTTCCAGTTTTGAACGGAAGATATTTCCTTTTTCACCATAGGCCTCTATGGGCTTCCAAATATCCCTTTGACAATTCCACAAGAACAGCCTTAGCGAAAGGCTTCTTGAAGGGAAAGATGTAACTCTGTGAGATAAATTCACAGAACACAGAGCAGTTTCTCAGAAAGCTTCTTTCCAGTTTTGAACGGAAGATATTTCCTTTTTCACCATAGGCCTCTATGGGCTTCCAAATATCCCTTTGCCAATTCCACAAGAACAGCCTTAGCGAAAGGCTTCTTGAAGGGAAAGATGTAACTCTGTGAGATGAATTCACAGAACACAGAGCAGATTCTCAGAAAGCTTCTTTCCAGTTTTGAACGGAAGATATTTCCTTTTTCACCATAGGCCTCTATGGGCTTCCAAATATCCCTTTGCCAATTCCACAAGAACAGCCTTAGCGAAAGGCTTCCTGAAGGGAAAGATGTAGCTCTGTGAGATGAATTAACAGAACACAGAGCAGTTTCTCAGAAAGCTTCTTTCCAGTTTTGAACGGAAGATATTTCCTTTTTCACCATAGCCCTCTATGGGCTTCCAAATATCCCTTTGCCAATTCCACAAGAACATCCTTAGCGAAAGGCTTCTTGAAAGGAAAGTTGTAACTCTGTGAGATGAATTCAGAGAACACAGAGCAGTGTCTCAGAAAGCTTCTTTCCAGTTTTGAACGGAAGATATTTCCTTTTTCACCATAGGCCTCTATGGGCTTCCAAATATCCCTTTGTCAATTCCACAAGAACAGCCTTAGCGAAAGGCTTCTTGAAGGGAAAGATGTAACTCTATGAGATGAATTCACAGAACACAGAGCAGTTTCTCAGAAAGCTTCTTTCCAGTTTTGAACGGAAGATATTTCCTTTTTCACGATAGCCCTCTATGGGCTTCCAAATATCCCTTTGCCAATTCCACAAGAACAGCCTTAGCGAAAGGCTTCTTGAAGGGAAAGATGTAACTCTGTGAGATGAATTAACAGAACACAGAGCAGTTTCTCAGAAAGCTTCTTTCCAGTTTTGAACGGAAGCTATTTCCTTTTTCACCATAGGCCTCTAAGGGCTTCCAAATATCCCTTTGCCAATTCCACAAGAACAGCCTTAGCGAAAGGCTTCTTGAAGGGAAAGATGTAACTCTGTGAGATGAATTAACAGAACACAGAGCAGTTTCTCAGAAAGCTTCTTTCCAGTTTTGAACGGAAGATATTTCTTTTTTCACCATAGCCCTCTATGGGCTTCCAAATATCCCTTTGCCAATTCCACAAGAACAGCCTTAGCGAAAGGCTTCTTGAAGGGAAAGATGTAACTCTGTGAGATGAATTCACAGAACACAGAGCAGTTTCTCAGAAAGCTTCTTTCCAGTTTTGAACGGAAGATATTTCCTTTTTCACCATAGGCCTCTATGGGCTTCCAAATATCCCTTTGCCAATTCCACAAGAACAGCCTTAGCGAAAGGCTTCTTGAGGGGAAAGATGTAACTCTGTGAGATGAATTAACAGAACACAGAGCAGTTTCTCAGAAAGCTTCTTTCCAGTTTTGAACGGAAGGTATTTACTTTTTCACCATAGCCGTCTAGGGGCTTCCAAATATCCCTTTGCCAATTCCACAAGAACAGCCTTAGCGAAAGGCTTCTTGAAGGGAAAGATGTAACTCTGTGAGATGAATTAACAGAACACAGAGCAGTTTCTCACAGAGCTTCTTTCCGGTTTTGAACGGAAGATATTTCCTTTTTCACCATAGCCCTCTATGGGCTTCCAAATATCCCTTTGCCAATTCCACAAGAACAGCCTTAGCGAAAGGCTTCTTGAAGGGAAAGATGTAACTCTGTGAGATGAATTCACAGAACACAGAGCAGTTTCCAGAAAGCTTCTTTCCAGTTTTGAACGGAAGATATTTCCTTTTTCACCATAGCCCTCTATGGGCTTCCAAATATCCCTTTGCCAATTCCACAAGAACAGCCTTAGCGAAAGGCTTCTTGAAGGGAAAGATGTAACTCTGTGAGATAAATTCACAGAACACAGAGCAGTTTCTCAGAAAGCTTCTTTCCAGTTTTGAACGGAAGATATTTCCTTTTTCACCATAGGCCTCTATGGGCTTCCAAATATCCCTTTGCCAATTCCACAAGAACAGCCTTAGCGAAAGGCTTCTTGAAGGGAAAGATGTAACTCTGTGAGATGAATTCACAGAACACAGAGCAGTTTCTCAGAAAGCTTCTTTCCAGTTTTGAACGGAAGATATTTCCTTTTTCACCATAGGCCTCTATGGGCTTCCAAATATCCCTTTGCCAATTCCACAAGAACAGCCTTAGCGAAAGGCTTCCTGAAGGGAAAGATGTACTCTGTGAGATGAATTAACAGAACACAGAGCAGTTTCTCAGAAAGCTTCTTTCCAGTTTTGAACGGAAGATATTTCCTTTTTCACCATAGCCCTCTATGGGCTTCCAAATATCCCTTTGCCAATTCCACAAGAACAGCCTTAGCGAAAGGCTTCTTGAAAGGACAGTTGTAACTCTGTGAGATGAATTCAGAGAACACAGAGCAGTGTCTCAGAAAGCTTCTTTCCAGTTTTGAACGGAAGATATTTCCTTTTTCACCATAGGCCTCTATGGGCTTCCAAATATCCCTTTGCCAATTCCACAAGAACAGCCTTAGCGAAAGGCTTCTTGAAGGGAAAGATGTAACTCTGTGAGATGAATTAGCAGAACACAGAGCAGTTTCTCAGAAAGATTCTTTCCAATTTTGAAAGGAAGATATTTCCTTTTTCACCATAGCCCTCTATGGGCTTCCAAATATCCCTTTTCCAATTCCACAAGAACAGCCTTAGCGAAAGGCTTCTTGAAGGGAAAGATGTAACTCTGTGAGATGAATTCACAGAACACAGAGCAGTTTCTCAGAAAGCTTCTTTCCAGTTTTGAACGGAAGATATTTCCTTTTTCACCATAGCCCTCTATGGGCTTCCAAATATCCCTTTGCCAATTCCACAAGAACAGCGTTAGCGAAAGGCTTCTTGAAGGGAAAGATGTAACTCTGTGAGATGAATTCACAGAACACAGAGCAGTTTCTCAGAAAGCTTCTTTCCAGTTTTGAACGGAAGATATTTCCTTTTTCACCATAGGCCTCTATGGGCTTCCAAATATCCCTTTGCCAATTCCACAAGAACAGCCTTAGCGAAAGGCTTCTTGAGGGGAAAGATGTAACTCTGTGAGATGAATTAACAGAACACAGAGCAGTTTCTCAGAAAGCTTCTTTCCAGTTTTGAACGGAAGATATTTAATTTTTCACCATAGGCCTCTATGGGCTTCCAAATATCCCTTTGCCAATTCCACAAGAACAGCCTTAGCGAAAGGCTTCTTGAAGGGAAAGATGTAACTCTGTGAGATGAATTAACAGAACACAGAGCAGTTTCTCAGAAAGCTTCTTTCCAGTTTTGAACGGAAGATATTTCCTTTTTCACCATAGCCCTCTATGGGCTTCCAAATATCGCTTTGCCAATTCTACAAGAACAGCCTTAGCGAAAGGCTTCTTGAAGGGAAAGATGTAACTCTGTGAGATGAATTAACAGAACACAGAGCAGTTTCTCAGAAAGCTTCTTTCCAGTTTTGAACGGAAGATATTTCCTTTTTCACCATAGGCCTCTAAGGGCTTCCAAATATCCCTTTGCCAATTCCACAAGAACAGCCTTAGCGAAAGGCTTCTTGAAGGGAAAGATGTAACTCTGTGAGATGAATTCACAGAACACAGAGCAGTTTCTCAGAAAGCTTCTTTCCAGTTTTGAACGGAAGATATTTCCTTTTTCACCATAGCCCTCTATGGGCTTCCAAATATCCCTTTGCCAATTCCACAAGAACAGCCTTAGCGAAAGGCTTCTTGAAGGGAAAGATGTAACTCTGTGAGATGAATTCACAGAACACAGAGCAGTTTCTCAGAAAGCTTCTTTCCAGTTTTGAACGGAAGATATTTCCTTTTTCACCATAGCCCTCTATGGGCTTCCAAATATCCCTTTGACAATTCCACAAGAACAGCCTTAGCGAAAGGCTTCTTGAAGGGAAAGATGTAACTCTGTGAGATAAATTCACAGAACACAGAGCAGTTTCTCAGAAAGCTTCTTTCCAGTTTTGAACGGAAGATATTTCCTTTTTCACCATAGGCCTCTATGGGCTTCCAAATATCCCTTTGCCAATTCCACAAGAACAGCCTTAGCGAAAGGCTTCTTGAAGGGAAAGATGTAACTCTGTGAGATGAATTCACAGAACACAGAGCAGATTCTCAGAAAGCTTCTTTCGAGTTTTGAACGGAAGATATTTCCTTTTTCACCATAGGCCTCTATGGGCTTCCAAATATCCCTTTGCCAATTCCACAAGAACAGCCTTAGCGAAAGGCTTCCTGAAGGGAAAGATGTAACTCTGTGAGATGAATTAACAGAACACAGAGCAGTTTCTCAGAAAGCTTCTTTCCAGTTTTGAACGGAAGATATTTCCTTTTTCACCATAGCCCTCTATGGGCTTCCAAATATCCCTTTGCCAATTCCACAAGAACATCCTTAGCGAAAGGCTTCTTGAAAGGAAAGTTGTAACTCTGTGAGATGAATTCAGAGAACACAGAGCAGTGTCTCAGAAAGCTTCTTTCCAGTTTTGAACGGAAGATATTTCCTTTTTCACCATAGGCCTCTATGGGCTTCCAAATATCCCTTTGTCAATTCCACAAGAACAGCCTTAGCGAAAGGCTTCTTGAAGGGAAAGATGTAACTCTATGAGATGAATTCACAGAACACAGAGCTGTTTCTCAGAAAGCTTCTTTCCAGTTTTGAACGGAAGATATTTCCTTTTTCACGATAGCCCTCTATGGGCTTCCAAATATCCCTTTGCCAATTCCACAAGAACAGCCTTAGCGAAAGGCTTCTTGAAGGGAAAGATGTAACTCTGTGAGATGAATTAACAGAACACAGAGCAGTTTCTCAGAAAGCTTCTTTCCAGTTTTGAACGGAAGCTATTTCCTTTTTCACCATAGGCCTCTAAGGGCTTCCAAATATCCCTTTGCCAATTCCACAAGAACAGCCTTAGCGAAAGGCTTCTTGAAGGGAAAGATGTAACTCTGTGAGATGAATTAACAGAACACAGAGCAGTTTCTCAGAAAGCTTCTTTCCAGTTTTGAACGGAAGATATTTCTTTTTTCACCATAGCCCTCTATGGGCTTCCAAATATCCCTTTGCCAATTCCACAAGAACAGCCTTAGCGAAAGGCTTCTTGAAGGGAAAGATGTAACTCTGTGAGATGAATTCACAGAACACAGAGCAGTTTCTCAGAAAGCTTCTTTCCAGTTTTGAACGGAAGATATTTCCTTTTTCACCGTAGGCCTCTATGGGCTTCCAAATATCCCTTTGCCAATTCCACAAGAACAGCCTTAGCGAAAGGCTTCTTGAGGGGAAAGATGTAACTCTGTGAGATGAATTAACAGAACACAGAGCAGTTTCTCAGAAAGCTTCTTTCCAGTTTTGAACGGAAGGTATTTACTTTTTCACCATAGCCGTCTAGGGGCTTCCAAATATCCCTTTGCCAATTCCACAAGAACAGCCTTAGCGAAAGGCTTCTTGAAGGGAAAGATGTAACTCTGTGAGATGAATTAACAGAACACAGAGCAGTTTCTCACAGAGCTTCTTTCCGGTTTTGAACGGAAGATATTTCCTTTTTCACCATAGCCCTCTATGGGCTTCCAAATATCCCTTTGCCAATTCCACAAGAACAGCCTTAGCGAAAGGCTTCTTGAATGGAAAGATGTAACTCTGTGAGATGAATTCACAGAACACAGAGCAGTTTCTCAGAAAGCTTCTTTCCAGTTTTGAACGGAAGATATTTCCTTTTTCACCATAGCCCTCTATGGGCTTCCAAATATCCCTTTGCCAATTCCACAAGAACAGCCTTAGCGAAAGGCTTCTTGAAGGGAAAGATGTAACTCTGTGAGATGAATTCACAGAACACAGAGCAGTTTCTCAGAAAGCTTCTTTCCAGTTTTGAACGGAAGATATTTCCTTTTTCACCATAGGGCACTATGGGCTTCCAAATATCCCTTTGCCAATTCCACAAGAACAGACTTAGCGAAAGGCTTCTTGAAGGGAACGATGTAACTCTGTGAGATGAATTAACAGAACACAGAGCAGTTTCTCAGAAAGCTTCTTTCCAGTTTTGAACGGAAGATATTTCCTTTTTCACCATAGCCCTCTATGGGCTTCCAAATATCACTTTGCCAATTCCACAAGAACAGCCTTAGCGAAAGGCTTCTTGAAGGGAAAGATGTAACTCTGTGAGATGAATTAACAGAACACAGAGCAGTTTCTCACAGAGCTTCTTTCCGGTTTTGAACGGAAGATATTTCCTTTTTCACCATAGCCCTCTATGGGCTTCCAAATATCCCTTTGCCAATTCCACAAGAACAGCCTTAGCGAAAGGCTTCTTGAAGGGAAAGATGTAACTCTGTGAGATGAATTCACAGAACACAGAGCAGTTTCTCAGAAAGCTTCTTTCCAGTTTTGAACGGAAGATATTTCCTTTTTCACCATAGCCCTCTATGGGCTTCCAAATATCCCTTTGACAATTCCACAAGAACAGCCTTAGCGAAAGGCTTCTTGAAGGGAAAGATGTAACTCTGTGAGATAAATTCACAGAACACAGAGCAGTTTCTCAGAAAGCTTCTTTCCAGTTTTGAACGGAAGATATTTCCTTTTTCACCATAGGCCTCTATGGGCTTCCAAATATCCCTTTGCCAATTCCACAAGAACAGCCTTAGCGAAAGGCTTCTTGAAGGGAAAGATGTAACTCTGTGAGATGAATTCACAGAACACAGAGCAGATTCTCAGAAAGCTTCTTTCCAGTTTTGAACGGAAGATATTTCCTTTTTCACCATAGGCCTCTATGGGCTTCCAAATATCCCTTTGCCAATTCCACAAGAACAGCCTTAGCGAAAGGCTTCCTGAAGGGAAAGATGTAACTCTGTGAGATGAATTAACAGAACACAGAGCAGTTTCTCAGAAAGCTTCTTTCCAGTTTTGAACGGAAGATATTTCCTTTTTCACCATAGCCCTCTATGGGCTTCCAAATATCCCTTTGCCAATTCCACAAGAACATCCTTAGCGAAAGGCTTCTTGAAAGGAAAGTTGTAACTCTGTGAGATGAATTCAGAGAACACAGAGCAGTGTCTCAGAAAGCTTCTTTCCAGTTTTGAACGGAAGATATTTCCTTTTTCACCATAGGCCTCTATGGGCTTCCAAATATCCCTTTGTCAATTCCACAAGAACAGCCTTAGCGAAAGGCTTCTTGAAGGGAAAGATGTAACTCTATGAGATGAATTCACAGAACACAGAGCAGTTTCTCAGAAAGCTTCTTTCCAGTTTTGAACGGAAGATATTTCCTTTTTCACGATAGCCCTCTATGGGCTTCCAAATATCCCTTTGCCAATTCCACAAGAACAGCCTTAGCGAAAGGCTTCTTGAAGGGAAAGATGTAACTCTGTGAGATGAATTAACAGAACACAGAGCAGTTTCTCAGAAAGCTTCTTTCCAGTTTTGAACGGAAGCTATTTCCTTTTTCACCATAGGCCTCTAAGGGCTTCCAAATATCCCTTTGCCAATTCCACAGGAACAGCCTTAGCGAAAGGCTTCTTGAAGGGAAAGATGTAACTCTGTGAGATGAATTAACAGAACACAGAGCAGTTTCTCAGAAAGCTTCTTTCCAGTTTTGAACGGAAGATATTTCTTTTTTCACCATAGCCCTCTATGGGCTTCCAAATATCCCTTTGCCAATTCCACAAGAACAGCCTTAGCGAAAGGCTTCTTGAAGGGAAAGATGTAACTCTGTGAGATGAATTCACAGAACACAGAGCAGTTTCTCAGAAAGCTTCTTTCCAGTTTTGAACGGAAGATATTTCCTTTTTCACCATAGGCCTCTATGGGCTTCCAAATATCCCTTTGCCAATTCCACAAGAACAGCCTTAGCGAAAGGCTTCTTGAGGGGAAAGATGTAACTCTGTGAGATGAATTAACAGAACACAGAGCAGTTTCTCAGAAAGCTTCTTTCCAGTTTTGAACGGAAGGTATTTACTTTTTCACCATAGCCGTCTAGGGGCTTCCAAATATCCCTTTGCCAATTCCACAAGAACAGCCTTAGCGAAAGGCTTCTTGAAGGGAAAGATGTAACTCTGTGAGATGAATTAACAGAACACAGAGCAGTTTCTCACAGAGCTTCTTTCCGGTTTTGAACGGAAGATATTTCCTTTTTCACCATAGCCCTCTATGGGCTTCCAAATATCCCTTTGCCAATTCCACAAGAACAGCCTTAGCGAAAGGCTTCTTGAAGGGAAAGATGTAACTCTGTGAGATGAATTCACAGAACACAGAGCAGTTTCTCAGAAAGCTTCTTTCCAGTTTTGAACGGAAGATATTTCCTTTTTCACCATAGCCCTCTATGGGCTTCCAAATATCCCTTTGCCAATTCCACAAGAACAGCCTTAGCGAAAGGCTTCTTGAAGGGAAAGATGTAACTCTGTGAGATAAATTCACAGAACACAGAGCAGTTTCTCAGAAAGCTTCTTTCCAGTTTTGAACGGAAGATATTTCCTTTTTCACCATAGGCCTCTATGGGCTTCCAAATATCCCTTTGCCAATTCCACAAGAACAGCCTTAGCGAAAGGCTTCTTGAAGGGAAAGATGTAACTCTGTGAGATGAATTCACAGAACACAGAGCAGTTTCTCAGAAAGCTTCTTTCCAGTTTTGAACGGAAGATATTTCCTTTTTCACCATAGGCCTCTATGGGCTTCCAAATATCCCTTTGCCAATTCCACAAGAACAGCCTTAGCGAAAGGCTTCCTGAAGGGAAAGATGTAACTCTGTGAGATGAATTAACAGAACACAGAGCAGTTTCTCAGAAAGCTTCTTTCCAGTTTTGAACGGAAGATATTTCCTTTTTCACCATAGCCCTCTATGGGCTTCCAAATATCCCTTTGCCAATTCCACAAGAACAGCCTTAGCGAAAGGCTTCTTGAAAGGACAGTTGTAACTCTGTGAGATGAATTCAGAGAACACAGAGCAGTGTCTCAGAAAGCTTCTTTCCAGTTTTGAACGGAAGATATTTCCTTTTTCACCATAGGCCTCTATGGGCTTCCAAATATCCCTTTGCCAATTCCACAAGAACAGCCTTAGCGAAAGGCTTCTTGAAGGGAAAGATGTAACTCTGTGAGATGAATTAGCAGAACACAGAGCAGTTTCTCAGAAGGATTCTTTCCAATTTTGAAAGGAAGATATTTCCTTTTTCACCATAGCCCTCTATGGGCTTCCAAATATCCCTTTTCCAATTCCACAAGAACAGCCTTAGCGAAAGGCTTCTTGAAGGGAAAGATGTAACTCTGTGAGATGAATTCACAGAACACAGAGCAGTTTCTCAGAAAGCTTCTTTCCAGTTTTGAACGGAAGATATTTCCTTTTTCACCATAGCCCTCTATGGGCTTCCAAATATCCCTTTGCCAATTCCACAAGAACAGCGTTAGCGAAAGGCTTCTTGAAGGGAAAGATGTAACTCTGTGAGATGAATTCACAGAACACAGAGCAGTTTCTCAGAAAGCTTCTTTCCAGTTTTGAACGGAAGATATTTCCTTTTTCACCATAGGCCTCTATGGGCTTCCAAATATCCCTTTGCCAATTCCACAAGAACAGCCTTAGCGAAAGGCTTCTTGAGGGGAAAGATGTAACTCTGTGAGATGAATTAACAGAACACAGAGCAGTTTCTCAGAAAGCTTCTTTCCAGTTTTGAACGGAAGATATTTAATTTTTCACCATAGGCCTCTATGGGCTTCCAAATATCCCTTTGCCAATTCCACAAGAACAGCCTTAGCGAAAGGCTTCTTGAAGGGAAAGATGTAACTCTGTGAGATGAATTAACAGAACACAGAGCAGTTTCTCAGAAAGCTTCTTTCCAGTTTTGAACGGAAGATATTTCCTTTTTCACCATAGCCCTCTATGGGCTTCCAAATATCGCTTTGCCAATTCTACAAGAACAGCCTTAGCGAAAGGCTTCTTGAAGGGAAAGATGTAACTCTGTGAGATGAATTAACAGAACACAGAGCAGTTTCTCAGAAAGCTTCTTTCCAGTTTTGAACGGAAGATATTTCCTTTTTCACCATAGGCCTCTAAGGGCTTCCAAATATCCCTTTGCCAATTCCACAAGAACAGCCTTAGCGAAAGGCTTCTTGAAGGGAAAGATGTAACTCTGTGAGATGAAGTAACAGAACACAGAGCAGTTTCTCAGAAAGCTTCTTTCCAGTTTTGAACGGAAGATATTTCTTTTTTCACCATAGCCCTCTATGGGCTTCCAAATATCCCTTTGCCAATTCCACAAGAACAGCCTTAGCGAAAGGCTTCTTGAAGGGAAAGATGTAACTCTGTGAGATGTATTCACAGAACACAGAGCAGTTTCTCAGAAAGCTTCTTTCCAGTTTTGAACGGAAGATATTTCCTTTTTCACCATAGGCCTCTATGGGCTTCCAAATATCCCTTTGCCAATTCCACAAGAACAGCCTTAGCGAAAGGCTTCTTGAGGGGAAAGATGTAACTCTGTGAGATGAATTAACAGAACACAGAGCAGTTTCTCAGAAAGCTTCTTTCCAGTTTTGAACGGAAGGTATTTACTTTTTCACAATAGCCGTCTATGGGCTTCCAAATATCCCTTTGCCAATTCCACAAGAACAGCCTTAGCGAAAGGCTTCTTGAAGGGAAAGATGTAACTCTGTGAGATGAATTCACAGAAGACAGAGCAGTTTCTCAGAAAGCTTCTTTCCAGTTTTGAACGGAAGATATTTCCTTTTTCACCATAGCCCTCTATGGGCTTCCAAATATCCCTTTGCCAATTCCACAAGAACAGCCTTAGCGAAAGGCTTCTTGAAGGGAAAGATGTAACTCTGTGAGATGAATTCACAGAACACAGAGCAGTTTCTCAGAAAGCTTCTTTCCAGTTTTGAACGGAAGATATTTCCTTTTTCACCATAGGGCACTATGGGCTTCCAAATATCCCTTTGCCAATTCCACAAGAACAGACTTAGCGAAAGGCTTCTTGAAGGGAACGATGTAACTCTGTGAGATGAATTAACAGAACACAGAGCAGTTTCTCAGAAAGCTTCTTTCCAGTTTTGAACGGAAGATATTTCCTTTTTCACCATAGCCCTCTATGGGCTTCCAAATATCACTTTGCCAATTCCACAAGAACAGCCTTAGCGAAAGGCTTCTTGAAGGGAAAGATGTAACTCTGTGAGATGAATTAACAGAACACAGAGCAGTTTCTCACAGAGCTTCTTTCCGGTTTTGAACGGAAGATATTTCCTTTTTCACCATAGCCCTCTATGGGCTTCCAAATATCCCTTTGCCAATTCCACAAGAACAGCCTTAGCGAAAGGCTTCTTGAAGGGAAAGATGTAACTCTGTGAGATGAATTCACAGAACACAGAGCAGTTTCTCAGAAAGCTTCTTTCCAGTTTTGAACGGAAGATATTTCCTTTTTCACCATAGCCCTCTATGGGCTTCCAAATATCCCTTTGACAATTCCACAAGAACAGCCTTAGCGAAAGGCTTCTTGAAGGGAAAGATGTAACTCTGTGAGATAAATTCACAGAACACAGAGCAGTTTCTCAGAAAGCTTCTTTCCAGTTTTGAACGGAAGATATTTCCTTTTTCACCATAGGCCTCTATGGGCTTCCAAATATCCCTTTGCCAATTCCACAAGAACAGCCTTAGCGAAAGGCTTCTTGAAGGGAAAGATGTAACTCTGTGAGATGAATTCACAGAACACAGAGCAGATTCTCAGAAAGCTTCTTTCCAGTTTTGAACGGAAGATATTTCCTTTTTCACCATAGGCCTCTATGGGCTTCCAAATATCCCTTTGCCAATTCCACAAGAACAGCCTTAGCGAAAGGCTTCCTGAAGGGAAAGATGTAACTCTGTGAGATGAATTAACAGAACACAGAGCAGTTTCTCAGAAAGCTTCTTTCCAGTTTTGAACGGAAGATATTTCCTTTTTCACCATAGCCCTCTATGGGCTTCCAAATATCCCTTTGCCAATTCCACAAGAACATCCTTAGCGAAAGGCTTCTTGAAAGGAAAGTTGTAACTCTGTGAGATGAATTCAGAGAACACAGAGCAGTGTCTCAGAAAGCTTCTTTCCAGTTTTGAACGGAAGATATTTCCTTTTTCACCATAGGCCTCTATGGGCTTCCAAATATCCCTTTGTCAATTCCACAAGAACAGCCTTAGCGAAAGGCTTCTTGAAGGGAAAGATGTAACTCTATGAGATGAATTCACAGAACACAGAGCAGTTTCTCAGAAAGCTTCTTTCCAGTTTTGAACGGAAGATATTTCCTTTTTCACGATAGCCCTCTATGGGCTTCCAAATATCCCTTTGCCAATTCCACAAGAACAGCCTTAGCGAAAGGCTTCTTGAAGGGAAAGATGTAACTCTGTGAGATGAATTAACAGAACACAGAGCAGTTTCTCAGAAAGCTTCTTTCCAGTTTTGAACGGAAGCTATTTCCTTTTTCACCATAGGCCTCTAAGGGCTTCCAAATATCCCTTTGCCAATTCCACAAGAACAGCCTTAGCGAAAGGCTTCTTGAAGGGAAAGATGTAACTCTGTGAGATGAATTAACAGAACACAGAGCAGTTTCTCAGAAAGCTTCTTTCCAGTTTTGAACGGAAGATATTTCTTTTTTCACCATAGCCCTCTATGGGCTTCCAAATATCCCTTTGCCAATTCCACAAGAACAGCCTTAGCGAAAGGCTTCTTGAAGGGAAAGATGTAACTCTGTGAGATGAATTCACAGAACACAGAGCAGTTTCTCAGAAAGCTTCTTTCCAGTTTTGAACGGAAGATATTTCCTTTTTCACCATAGGCCTCTATGGGCTTCCAAATATCCCTTTGCCAATTCCACAAGAACAGCCTTAGCGAAAGGCTTCTTGAGGGGAAAGATGTAACTCTGTGAGATGAATTAACAGAACACAGAGCAGTTTCTCAGAAAGCTTCTTTCCAGTTTTGAACGGAAGGTATTTACTTTTTCACCATAGCCGTCTAGGGGCTTCCAAATATCCCTTTGCCAATTCCACAAGAACAGCCTTAGCGAAAGGCTTCTTGAAGGGAAAGATGTAACTCTGTGAGATGAATTAACAGAACACAGAGCAGTTTCTCACAGAGCTTTTTTCCGGTTTTGAACGGAAGATATTTCCTTTTTCACCATAGCCCTCTATGGGCTTCCAAATATCCCTTTGCCAATTCCACAAGAACAGCCTTAGCGAAAGGCTTCTTGAAGGGAAAGATGTAACTCTGTGAGATGAATTCACAGAACACAGAGCAGTTTCTCAGAAAGCTTCTTTCCAGTTTTGAACGGAAGATATTTCCTTTTTCACCATAGGCCTCTATGGGCTTCCAAATATCCCTTTGCCAATTCCACAAGAACAGCCTTAGCGAAAGGCTTCTTGAAGGGAAAGATGTAACTCTGTGAGATAAATTCACAGAACACAGAGCAGTTTCTCAGAAAGCTTCTTTCCAGTTTTGAACGGAAGATATTTCCTTTTTCACCATAGGCCTCTATGGGCTTCCAAATATCCCTTTGCCAATTCCACAAGAACAGCCTTAGCGAAAGGCTTCTTGAAGGGAAAGATGTAACTCTGTGAGATGAATTAGCAGAACACAGAGCAGTTTCTCAGAAAGATTCTTTCCAATTTTGAAAGGAAGATATTTCCTTTTTCACCATAGCCCTCTATGGGCTTCCAAATATCCCTTTTCCAATTCCACAAGAACAGCCTTAGCGAAAGGCTTCTTGAAGGGAAAGATGTAACTCTGTGAGATGAATTCACAGAACACAGAGCAGTTTCTCAGAAAGCTTCTTTCCAGTTTTGAACGGAAGATATTTCCTTTTTCACCATAGCCCTCTATGGGCTTCCAAATATCCCTTTGCCAATTCCACAAGAACAGCGTTAGCGAAAGGCTTCTTGAACGGAAAGATGTAACTCTGTGAGATGAATTCACAGAACACAGAGCAGTTTCTCAGAAAGCTTCTTTCCAGTTTTGAACGGAAGATATTTCCTTGTTCACCATAGCCCTCTATGGGCTTCCAAATATCCCTTTGCAAATTCCACAAGAACAGCCTTGGCGAACGGCTTCTTGAAGGGAAAGATGTAACTCTGTGAGATGAATTTAAAGAACACAGAGCAGTTTCTCAGAAAGCTTCTTTCCAGTTTTGAACGGAACATATTTCCTTTTTCACCATAGCCGTCTATGGCCTTCCAAATATCCCTTTGCCAATTCCACAAGAACAGCCTTAGCGAAAGGCTTCTTGAAGGGAAAGATGTAACTCTGTGAGATGAATTCAAAGAACACAGAGCAGTTTCTCAGAAAGCTTCTTTCCAGTTTTGAACGGAAGATATTTCCTTTTTCACCATAGCCCACTATGGGCTTCCAAATATCCCTTTGCCAATTCCACAAGAACAGACTTAGCGAAAGGCTTCTTGGACGGAACGATGTAACTCTGTGAGATGAATTAACAGAACACAGAGCAGTTTCTCAGAAAGCTTCTTTCCAGTTTTGAACGGAAGATATTTCCTTTTTCACCATAGGCCTCTATGGGCTTCCAAATATCCCTTTGCCAATTCCACAAGAACAGCCTTAGCGAAAGGCTTCTTGAAGGGAAAGATGTAACTCTGTGAGATGAATTCACAGAACACAGAGCAGTTTCTCAGAAAGCTTCTTTCCAGTTTTGAACGGAAGATATTTCCTTTTTCACCATAGCCCTCTATGGGCTTCCAAATATCCCTTTGCCAATTCCACAAGAACAGCCTTAGCGAAAGGCTTCTTGAAGGGAAAGATGTAACTCTGTGAGATGAATTCACAGAACACAGAGCAGTTTCTCAGAAAGCTTCTTTCCAGTTTTGAACGGAAGATATTTCCTTTTTCACCATAGCCGTCTATGGGCTTCCAAATATCCCTTTGCCAATTCCACAAGAACAGCCTTAGCGAAAGGCTTCTTGAAGGGAAATATGTAACTCTGTGAGATGAATTAACAGAACACAGAGCAGTTTCTCAGAAAGCTTCTTTCCAGTTTTGAACGGAAGATATTTCCTTTTTCACCATAGCCCTCTATGGGCTTCCAAATATCCCTTTGCCAATTCCACAAGAACAGCCTTAGCGAAAGGCTTCTTGAAGGGAAAGATGTAACTCTGTGAGATGAATTCACAGAACACAGAGCAGTTTCTCAGAAAGCTTCTTTCCAGTTTTGAACGGAAGATATTTCCTTTTTCACCATGGTCCTCCATGGGCTTCCAAATATCCCTTTGCCAATTCCACAAGAACAGCCTTAGCGAAAGGCTTCTTGAAGGGAAAGATGTAACTCTGTGAGATGAATTAACAGAACACAGAGCAGTTTCTGAGAAAGCTTCTTTCCAGTTTTGAACGGAAGATGTTTCCTTTTTCACCATAGCCCTCTATGGGCTTCCAAATATCCCTTTGCCAATTCCACAAGAACAGCCTTAGCGAAAGGCTTCTTGAAGGGAAAGATGTAACTCTGTGAGATGAATTCACAGAACACAGAGCAGTTTCTCAGAAAGCTTCTTTCCAGTTTTGAACGGAAGATATTTCCTTTTTCACCATAGGCCTCTATGGGCTTCCAAATATCCCTTTGACAATTCCACAAGAACAGCCTTAGCGAAAGGCTTCTTGAAGGGAAAGATGTAACTCTGTGAGATAAATTCACAGAACACAGAGCAGTTTCTCAGAAAGCTTCTTTCTAGTTTTGAACGGAAGATATTTCCCTTTTCACCATAGGCCTCTATGGGCTTCCAAATATCCCTTTGCCAATTCCACAAGAACAGCCTTAGCGAAAGGCTTCTTGAAGGGAAAGATGTAACTCTGTGAGATGAATTCACAGAACACAGAGCAGATTCTCAGAAAGCTTCTTTCCTGTTTTGAACGGAAGATATTTCCTTTTTCACCATAGACCTCTATGGGCTTCCAAATATCCCTTTGCCAATTCCACAAGAACAGCCTTAGCGAAAGGCTTCCTGAAGGGAAAGATGTAACTATGTGAGATGAATTAACAGAACACAGAGCAGTTTCTCAGAAAGCTTCTTTCCAGTTTTGAACGGAAGATATTTCCTTTTTCACCATAGCCCTCTATGGGCTTCCAAATATCCCTTTGCCAATTCCACAAGAACATCCTTAGCGAAAGGCTTCTTGAAAGGAAAGTTGTAACTCTGTGAGATGAATTCAGAGAACACAGAGCAGTGTCTCAGAAAGCTTCTTTCCAGTTTTGAACGGAAGATATTTCCTTTTTCACCATAGGCCTCTATGGGCTTCCAAATATCCCTTTGTCAATTCCACAAGAACAGCCTTAGCGAAAGGCTTCTTGAAGGGAAAGATGTAACTCTATGAGATGAATTCACAGAACACAGAGCAGTTTCTCAGAAAGCTTCTTTCCAGTTTTGAACGGAAGATATTTCCTTTTTCACGATAGCCCTCTATGGGCTTCCAAATATCCCTTTGCCAATTCCACAAGAACAGCCTTAGCGAAAGGCTTCTTGAAGGGAAAGATGTAACTCTGTGAGATGAATTAACAGAACACAGAGCAGTTTCTCAGAAAGCTTCTTTCCAGTTTTGAACGGAAGCTATTTCCTTTTTCACCATAGGCCTCTAAGGGCTTCCAAATATCCCTTTGCCAATTCCACAAGAACAGCCTTAGCGAAAGGCTTCTTGAAGGGAAAGATGTAACTCTGTGAGATGAATTAACAGAACACAGAGCAGTTTCTCAGAAAGCTTCTTTCCAGTTTTGAACGGAAGATATTTCTTTTTTCACCATAGCCCTCTATGGGCTTCCAAATATCCCTTTGCCAATTCCACAAGAACAGCCTTAGCGAAAGGCTTCTTGAAGGGAAAGATGTAACTCTGTGAGATGAATTCACAGAACACAGAGCAGTTTCTCAGAAAGCTTCTTTCCAGTTTTGAACGGAAGATATTTCCTTTTTCACCATAGGCCTCTATGGGCTTCCAAATATCCCTTTGCCAATTCCACAAGAACAGCCTTAGCGAAAGGCTTCTTGAGGGGAAAGATGTAACTCTGTGAGATGAATTAACAGAACACAGAGCAGTTTCTCAGAAAGCTTCTTTCCAGTTTTGAACGGAAGGTATTTACTTTTTCACCATAGCCGTCTAGGGGCTTCCAAATATCCCTTTGCCAATTCCACAAGAACAGCCTTAGCGAAAGGCTTCTTGAAGGGAAAGATGTAACTCTGTGAGATGAATTAACAGAACACAGAGCAGTTTCTCACAGAGCTTCTTTCCGGTTTTGAACGGAAGATATTTCCTTTTTCACCATAGCCCTCTATGGGCTTCCAAATATCCCTTTGCCAATTCCACAAGAACAGCCTTAGCGAAAGGCTTCTTGAAGGGAAAGATGTAACTCTGTGAGATGAATTCACAGAACACAGAGCAGTTTCTCAGAAAGCTTCTTTCCAGTTTTGAACGGAAGATATTTCCTTTTTCACCATAGCCCTCTATGGGCTTCCAAATATCCCTTTGCCAATTCCACAAGAACAGCCTTAGCGAAAGGCTTCTTGAAGGGAAAGATGTAACTCTGTGAGATAAATTCACAGAACACAGAGCAGTTTCTCAGAAAGCTTCTTTCCAGTTTTGAACGGAAGATATTTCCTTTTTCACCATAGGCCTCTATGGGCTTCCAAATATCCCTTTGCCAATTCCACAAGAACAGCCTTAGCGAAAGGCTTCTTGAAGGGAAAGATGTAACTCTGTGAGATGAATTTACAGAACACAGAGCAGTTTCTCAGAAAGCTTCTTTCCAGTTTTGAACGGAAGATATTTCCTTTTTCACCATAGGCCTCTATGGGCTTCCAAATATCCCTTTGCCAATTCCACAAGAACAGCCTTAGCGAAAGGCTTCCTGAAGGGAAAGATGTAACTCTGTGAGATGAATTAACAGAACACAGAGCAGTTTCTCAGAAAGCTTCTTTCCAGTTTTGAACGGAAGATATTTCCTTTTTCACCATAGCCCTCTATGGGCTTCCAAATATCCCTTTGCCAATTCCACAAGAACAGCCTTAGCGAAAGGCTTCTTGAAAGGACAGTTGTAACTCTGTGAGATGAATTCAGAGAACACAGAGCAGTTTCTCAGAAAGCTTCTTTCCAGTTTTGAACGGAAGATATTTCCTTTTTCACCATAGGCCTCTATGGGCTTCCAAATATCCCTTTGCCAATTCCACAAGAACAGCCTTAGCGAAAGGCTTCTTGAAGGGAAAGATGTAACTCTGTGAGATGAATTAGCAGAACACAGAGCAGTTTCTCAGAAAGATTCTTTCCAATTTTGAAAGGAAGATATTTCCTTTTTCACCATAGCCCTCTATGGGCTTCCAAATATCCCTTTTCCAATTCCACAAGAACAGCCTTAGCGAAAGGCTTCTTGAAGGGAAAGATGTAACTCTGTGAGATGAATTCACAGAACACAGAGCAGTTTCTCAGAAAGCTTCTTTCCAGTTTTGAACGGAAGATATTTCCTTTTTCACCATAGCCCTCTATGGGCTTCCAAATATCCCTTTGCCAATTCCACAAGAACAGCGTTAGCGAAAGGCTTCTTGAAGGGAAAGATGTAACTCTGTGAGATGAATTCACAGAACACAGAGCAGTTTCTCAGAAAGCTTCTTTCCAGTTTTGAACGGAAGATATTTCCTTTTTCACCATAGCCCTCTATGGGCTTCCAAATATCCCTTTGCAAATTCCACAAGAACAGCCTTAGCGAACGGCTTCTTGAAGGGAAAGATGTAACTCTGTGAGATGAATTTAAAGAACACAGAGCAGTTTCTCAGAAAGCTTCTTTCCAGTTTTGAACGGAAGATATTTCCTTTTTCACCATAGCCCTCTATGGGCTTCCAAATATCCCTTTGCCAATTCCGCAAGAACAGCCTTAGCGAAAGGGTTCTTGAAGGGAAAGATGTAACTCTGTGAGATGAATTCACAGAACACAGAGCAGTTTCTCAGAAAGCTTCTTTCCAGTATTGAACGGAAGATATTTCCTTTTTCACCATAGCCGTCTATGGCCTTCCAAATATCCCTTTGCCAATTCCACAAGAACAGCCTTAGCGAAAGGCTTCTTGAAGGGAAAGATGTAACTCTGTGAGATGAATTCACAGAACACAGAGCAGTTTCTCAGAAAGCTTCTTTCCAGTTTTGAACGGAAGATATTTCCTTTTTCACCATAGCCGTCTATGGGCTTCCAAATATCCCTTTGCCAATTCCACAAGAACAGCCTTAGCGAAAGGCTTCTTGAAGGGAAATATGTAACTCTGTGAGATGAATTAACAGAACACAGAGCAGTTTCTCAGAAAGCTTCTTTCCAGTTTTGAACGGAAGATATTTCCTTTTTCACCATAGCCCTCTATGGGCTTCCAAATATCCCTTTGCCAATTCCACAAGAACAGCCTTAGCGAAAGGCTTCTTGAAGGGAAAGATGTAACTCTGTGAGATGAATTCACAGAACACAGAGCAGTTTCTCAGAAAGCTTCTTTCCAGTTTTGAACGGAAGATATTTCCTTTTTCACCATGGTCCTCCATGGGCTTCCAAATATCCCTTTGCCAATTCCACAAGAACAGCCTTAGCGAAAGGCTTCTTGAAGGGAAAGATGTAACTCTGTGAGATGAATTAACAGAACACAGAGCAGTTTCTGAGAAAGCTTCTTTCCAGTTTTGAACGGAAGATGTTTCCTTTTTCACCATAGCCCTCTATGGGCTTCCAAATATCCCTTTGCCAATTCCACAAGAACAGCCTTAGCGAAAGGCTTCTTGAAGGGAAAGATGTAACTCTGTGAGATGAATTCACAGAACACAGAGCAGTTTCTCAGAAAGCTTCTTTCCAGTTTTGAACGGAAGATATTTCCTTTTTCACCATAGGCCTCTATGGGCTTCCAAATATCCCTTTGACAATTCCACAAGAACAGCCTTAGCGAAAGGCTTCTTGAAGGGAAAGATGTAACTCTGTGAGATAAATTCACAGAACACAGAGCAGTTTCTCAGAAAGCTTCTTTCTAGTTTTGAACGGAAGATATTTCCCTTTTCACCATAGGCCTCTATGGGCTTCCAAATATCCCTTTGCCAATTCCACAAGAACAGCCTTAGCGAAAGGCTTCTTGAAGGGAAAGATGTAACTCTGTGAGATGAATTCACAGAACACAGAGCAGATTCTCAGAAAGCTTCTTTCCTGTTTTGAACGGAAGATATTTCCTTTTTCACCATAGGCCTCTATGGGCTTCCAAATATCCCTTTGCCAATTCCACAAGAACAGCCTTAGCGAAAGGCTTCCTGAAGGGAAAGATGTAACTATGTGAGATGAATTAACAGAACACAGAGCAGTTTCTCAGAAAGCTTCTTTCCAGTTTTGAACGGAAGATATTTCCTTTTTCACCATAGCCCTCTATGGGCTTCCAAATATCCCTTTGCCAATTCCACAAGAACATCCTTAGCGAAAGGCTTCTTGAAAGGAAAGTTGTAACTCTGTGAGATGAATTCAGAGAACACAGAGCAGTGTCTCAGAAAGCTTCTTTCCAGTTTTGAACGGAAGATATTTCCTTTTTCACCATAGGCCTCTATGGGCTTCCAAATATCCCTTTGTCAATTCCACAAGAACAGCCTTAGCGAAAGGCTTCTTGAAGGGAAAGATGTAACTCTATGAGATGAATTCACAGAACACAGAGCAGTTTCTCAGAAAGCTTCTTTCCAGTTTTGAACGGAAGATATTTCCTTTTTCACGATAGCCCTCTATGGGCTTCCAAATATCCCTTTGCCAATTCCACAAGAACAGCCTTAGCGAAAGGCTTCTTGAAGGGAAAGATGTAACTCTGTGAGATGAATTAACAGAACACAGAGCAGTTTCTCAGAAAGCTTCTTTCCAGTTTTGAACGGAAGCTATTTCCTTTTTCACCATAGGCCTCTAAGGGCTTCCAAATATCCCTTTGCCAATTCCACAAGAACAGCCTTAGCGAAAGGCTTCTTGAAGGGAAAGATGTAACTCTGTGAGATGAATTAACAGAACACAGAGCAGTTTCTCAGAAAGCTTCTTTCCAGTTTTGAACGGAAGATATTTCTTTTTTCACCATAGCCCTCTATGGGCTTCCAAATATCCCTTTGCCAATTCCACAAGAACAGCCTTAGCGAAAGGCTTCTTGAAGGGAAAGATGTAACTCTGTGAGATGAATTCACAGAACACAGAGCAGTTTCTCAGAAAGCTTCTTTCCAGTTTTGAACGGAAGATATTTCCTTTTTCACCATAGGCCTCTATGGGCTTCCAAATATCCCTTTGCCAATTCCACAAGAACAGCCTTAGCGAAAGGCTTCTTGAGGGGAAAGATGTAACTCTGTGAGATGAATTAACAGAACACAGAGCAGTTTCTCAGAAAGCTTCTTTCCAGTTTTGAACGGAAGGTATTTACTTTTTCACCATAGCCGTCTAGGGGCTTCCAAATATCCCTTTGCCAATTCCACAAGAACAGCCTTAGCGAAAGGCTTCTTGAAGGGAAAGATGTAACTCTGTGAGATGAATTAACAGAACACAGAGCAGTTTCTCACAGAGCTTCTTTCCGGTTTTGAACGGAAGATATTTCCTTTTTCACCATAGCCCTCTATGGGCTTCCAAATATCCCTTTGCCAATTCCACAAGAACAGCCTTAGCGAAAGGCTTCTTGAAGGGAAAGATGTAACTCTGTGAGATGAATTCACAGAACACAGAGCAGTTTCTCAGAAAGCTTCTTTCCAGTTTTGAACGGAAGATATTTCCTTTTTCACCATAGCCCTCTATGGGCTTCCAAATATCCCTTTGCCAATTCCACAAGAACAGCCTTAGCGAAAGGCTTCTTGAAGGGAAAGATGTAACTCTGTGAGATAAATTCACAGAACACAGAGCAGTTTCTCAGAAAGCTTCTTTCCAGTTTTGAACGGAAGATATTTCCTTTTTCACCATAGGCCTCTATGGGCTTCCAAATATCCCTTTGCCAATTCCACAAGAACAGCCTTAGCGAAAGGCTTCTTGAAGGGAAAGATGTAACTCTGTGAGATGAATTTACAGAACACAGAGCAGTTTCTCAGAAAGCTTCTTTCCAGTTTTGAACGGAAGATATTTCCTTTTTCACCATAGGCCTCTATGGGCTTCCAAATATCCCTTTGCCAATTCCACAAGAACAGCCTTAGCGAAAGGCTTCCTGAAGGGAAAGATGTAACTCTGTGAGATGAATTAACAGAACACAGAGCAGTTTCTCAGAAAGCTTCTTTCCAGTTTTGAACGGAAGATATTTCCTTTTTCACCATAGCCCTCTATGGGCTTCCAAATATCCCTTTGCCAATTCCACAAGAACAGCCTTAGCGAAAGGCTTCTTGAAAGGACAGTTGTAACTCTGTGAGATGAATTCAGAGAACACAGAGCAGTTTCTCAGAAAGCTTCTTTCCAGTTTTGAACGGAAGATATTTCCTTTTTCACCATAGGCCTCTATGGGCTTCCAAATATCCCTTTGCCAATTCCACAAGAACAGCCTTAGCGAAAGGCTTCTTGAAGGGAAAGATGTAACTCTGTGAGATGAATTAGCAGAACACAGAGCAGTTTCTCAGAAAGATTCTTTCCAATTTTGAAAGGAAGATATTTCCTTTTTCACCATAGCCCTCTATGGGCTTCCAAATATCCCTTTTCCAATTCCACAAGAACAGCCTTAGCGAAAGGCTTCTTGAAGGGAAAGATGTAACTCTGTGAGATGAATTCACAGAACACAGAGCAGTTTCTCAGAAAGCTTCTTTCCAGTTTTGAACGGAAGATATTTCCTTTTTCACCATAGCCCTCTATGGGCTTCCAAATATCCCTTTGCCAATTCCACAAGAACAGCGTTAGCGAAAGGCTTCTTGAAGGGAAAGATGTAACTCTGTGAGATGAATTCACAGAACACAGAGCAGTTTCTCAGAAAGCTTCTTTCCAGTTTTGAACGGAAGATATTTCCTTTTTCACCATAGCCCTCTATGGGCTTCCAAATATCCCTTTGCAAATTCCACAAGAACAGCCTTAGCGAACGGCTTCTTGAAGGGAAAGATGTAACTCTGTGAGATGAATTTAAAGAACACAGAGCAGTTTCTCAGAAAGCTTCTTTCCAGTTTTGAACGGAAGATATTTCCTTTTTCACCATAGCCCTCTATGGGCTTCCAAATATCCCTTTGCCAATTCCGCAAGAACAGCCTTAGCGAAAGGGTTCTTGAAGGGAAAGATGTAACTCTGTGAGATGAATTCACAGAACACAGAGCAGTTTCTCAGAAAGCTTCTTTCCAGTTTTGAACGGAAGATATTTCCTTTTTCACCATAGCCCTCTATGGGCTTCCAAATATCCCTTTGCCAATTCCACAAGAACAGACTTAGCGAAAGGCTTCTTGGACGGAACGATGTAACTCTGTGAGATGAATTAACAGAACACAGAGCAGTTTCTCAGAAAGCTTCTTTCCAGTTTTGAACGGAAGATATTTTCTTTTTCACCATAGCCCTCTATGGGCTTCCAAATATCCCTTTGCCAATTCCACAAGAACAGCCTTAGCGAAAGGCTTCTTGAAGGGAAAGATGTAACTCTGTGAGATAAATTCACAGAACACAGAGCAGTTTCTCAGAAAGCTTCTTTCCAGTTTTGAACGGAAGATATTTCCTTTTTCACCATAGGCCTCTATGGGCTTCCAAATATCCCTTTGCCAATTCCACAAGAACAGCCTTAGCGAAAGGCTTCTTGAAGGGAAAGATGTAACTCTGTGAGATGAATTCACAGAACACAGAGCAGTTTCTCAGAAAGCTTCTTTCCAGTTTTGAACGGAAGATATTTCCTTTTTCACCATAGCCCTCTATGGGCTTCCAAATATCCCTTTGCCAATTCCACAAGAACAGCCTTAGCGAAAGGCTTCTTGAAGGGAAAGATGTAACTCTGTGAGATGAATTCACAGAACACAGAGCAGTTTCTCAGAAAGCTTCTTTCCAGTTTTGAACGGAAGATATTTCCTTTTTCACCATAGCCGTCTATGGGCTTCCAAATATCCCTTTGCCAATTCCACAAGAACAGCCTTAGCGAAAGGCTTCTTGAAGGGAAATATGTAACTCTGTGAGATGAATTAACAGAACACAGAGCAGTTTCTCAGAAAGCTTCTTTCCAGTTTTGAACGGAAGATATTTCCTTTTTCACCATAGCCCTCTATGGGCTTCCAAATATCCCTTTGCCAATTCCACAAGAACAGCCTTAGCGAAAGGCTTCTTGAAGGGAAAGATGTAACTCTGTGAGATGAATTCACAGAACACAGAGCAGTTTCTCAGAAAGCTTCTTTCCAGTTTTGAACGGAAGATATTTCCTTTTTCACCATGGTCCTCCATGGGCTTCCAAATATCCCTTTGCCAATTCCACAAGAACAGCCTTAGCGAAAGGCTTCTTGAAGGGAAAGATGTAACTCTGTGAGATGAATTAACAGAACACAGAGCAGTTTCTCAGAAAGCTTCTTTCCAGTTTTGAACGGAAGATGTTTCCTTTTTCACCATAGCCCTCTATGGGCTTCCAAATATCCCTTTGCCAATTCCACAAGAACAGCCTTAGCGAAAGGCTTCTTGAAGGGAAAGATGTAACTCTGTGAGATGAATTCACAGAACACAGAGCAGTTTCTCAGAAAGCTTCTTTCCAGTTTTGAACGGAAGATATTTCCTTTTTCACCATAGGCCTCTATGGGCTTCCAAATATCCCTTTGCCAAATCCACAAGAACAGCCTTAGCGAAAGGCTTCTTGAAGGGAAAGATGTAACTCTGTGAGATGAATTAACAGAACAAAGAGCAGTTTCTCACAGAGCTTCTTTCCGGTTTTGAACGGAAGATATTTCCTTTTTCACCGTAGCCCTCTACGGGCTTCCAAATATCCCTTTGCCAATTCCACAAGAACAGCCTTAGCGAAAGGCTTCTTGAGGGGAAAGATGTAACTCTGTGAGATGAATTCACAGAACACAGAGCAGTTTCTCAGAAAGCTTCTTTCCAGTTTTGAACGGAAGATAATTCCTTTTTCACGATACCCCTCTATGGGCTTCCAAATATCCCTTTGCCAATTCCACAAGAACAGCCTTAGCGAAAGGCTTCTTGAAGGGAAAGATGTAACTCTGTGAGATGAATTAACAGAACACAGAGCAGTTTCTCAGAAAGCTTCTTTCCAGTTTTGAACGGAAGATATTTCCTTTTTCACCATAGCCCTCTAAGGGCTTCCAAATATCCCTTTGCTAATTCCACAAGAACAGCCTTAGCGAAAGGCTTCTTGAAGGGAAAGATGTAACTCTGTGAGATGAATTAAAAGAACACAGAGCAGTTTCTCAGAAAGCTTCTTTCCAGTTTTGAACGGAAGATATTTCCTTTTTCACCATAGCCGTCTATGGGCTTCCAAATATCCCTTTGCAAATTCCACAAGAACAGCCTTAGCGAACGGCTTCTTGAAGGGAAAGATGTAACTCTGTGAGATGAATTTACAGAACACAGAGCAGTTTCTCAGAAAGCTTCTTTCCAGTTTTGAACGGAAGATATTTCCTTTTTCACCATAGCCCTCTATGGGCTTCCAAATATCCCTTTGCAAATTCCACAAGAACAGCCTTAGCGAACGGCTTCTTGAAGGGAAAGATGTAACACTGTGAGATGAATTTACAGAACACAGAGCAGTTTCTCAGAAAGCTTCTTTCCAGTTTTGAACGGAAGATATTTCCTTTTTCACCATAGCCCTCTATGGGCTTCCAAATATCCCTTTGCCAATTCCGCAAGAACAGCCTTAGCGAAAGGCTTCTTGAAGGGAAAGATGTAACTCTGTGAGATGAATTCACAGAACACAGAGCAGTTTCTCAGAAAGCTTCTTTCCAGTTTTGAACGGAAGATATTTCCTTTTTCACCGTAGCCGTCTATGGGCTTCCAAATATCCCTTTGCCAATTCCACAAGAACAGCCTTAGCGAAAGGCTTCTTGAAGGGAAAGATGTAACTCTGTGAGATGAATTCACAGAACACAGAGCAGTTTCTCAGAAAGCTTCTTTCCAGTTTTGAACGGAAGATATTTCCTTTTTCACCATAGGCCTCTATGGGCTTCCAAATATCCCTTTGCCAATTCCACAAGAACAGCCTTAGCGAAAGGCTTCTTGAAGGGAAAGATGTAACTCTGTGAGATGAATTCACAGAACACAGAGCAGTTTCTCAGAAAGCTTCTTTCCAGTTTTGAACGGAAGATATTTCCTTTTTCACCTAAGGCCTCTATGGGCTTCAAAATATCCCTTTGCCAATTCCACAAGAACAGCCTTAGCGAAAGGCTTCTTGAAGGGAAAGATGTAACTCTGTGAGATGAATTAACAGAACACAGAGCAGTTTCTCAGAAAGCTTCTTTCCAGTTTTGAACGGAAGATATTTCCTTTTTCACCATAGCCCTCTATGGGCTTCCAAATATCCCTTTGCCAATTCCACAAGAACAGCCTTAGAGAAAGGCTTCTTGAAAGGACAGTTGTAACTCTGTGAGATGAATTCAGAGAACACAGAGCAGTGTCTCAGAAAGCTTCTTTCCAGTTTTGAACGTAAGATATTTCCTTTTTCACCATAGGCCTCTATGGGCTTCCAAATATCCCTTTGCCAATTCCACAAGAACAGCCTTAGCGAAAGGCTTCTTGAAGGGAAAGATGTAACTCTGTGAGATGAATTCACAGAACACAGAGCAGTTTCTCAGAAAGCTTCTTTCCAGTTTTGAAGGGAAGATATTTCCTTTTTCACCATAGGCCTCTATGGGCTTACAAATATCCCTTTGCCAATTCCACAAGAACAGCCTTAGCGAAAGGCTTCTTTAAGGGAAAGATGTAACTCTGTGAGATGAATTAACAGAACACAGAGCAGTTTCTCAGAAAGCTTCTTTCCAGTTTTGAACGGAAGATATTTCCTTTTTCACCATAGCCCTCTATGGGCTTCCAAATATCCCTTTGCCAATTCCACAAGAACAGCCTTAGCGAAAGGCTTCTTGAAGGGAAAGATGTAACTCTGTGAGATGAATTCACAGAACACAGAGCAGTTTCTCAGAAAGCTTCTTTCCAGTTTTGAACGGAAGATATTTCCTTTTTCACCATAGCCCTCTATGGGCTTCCAAATATCCCTTTGCCAATTCCACAAGAACAGCCTTAGAGAAAGGCTTCTTGAAAGGACAGTTGTAACTCTGTGAGATGAATTCAGAGAACACAGAGCAGTGTCTCAGAAAGCTTCTTTCCAGTTTTGAACGTAAGATATTTCCTTTTTCACCATAGGCCTCTATGGGCTTCCAAATATCCCTTTGCCAATTCCACAAGAACAGCCTTAGCGAAAGGCTTCTTGAAGGGAAAGATGTAACTCTGTGAGATGAATTCACGGAACACAGAGCAGTTTCTCAGAAAGCTTCTTTCCAGTTTTGAATGGAAGATATTTCCTTTTTCACCATAGGCCTCTATGGGCTTCCAAATATCCCTTTGCCAATTCCACAAGAACAGCCGTAGCAAAAGGCTTTTTAAGGGAAAGATGTAACTCTGTGAGATGAATTAACAGAACACAGAGCAGTTTCTCAGAAACCTTCTTTCCAGTTTTGAACGGAAGATATTTCCTTTTTCACCATAGGCCTCTATGGGCTTCCAAATATCCCTTTGCCAATTCCACAAGAACAGCCTTAGCGAAAGGCTTCTTGAAGGGAAAGATGTAACTCTGTGAGATGAATTAACAGAACACAGAGCAGTTTCTCAGAAAGCTTCTTTCCAGTTTTGAACGGAAGATATTTCCTTTTTCACCATAGCCCTCCTATGAGCTTCCAAATATCCCTTTGCCAATTCCACAAGAACAGCCTTAGCGAAAGGCTTCTTGAAGGGAAAGATGTAACTCTGTGAGATGAATTAGCAGAACACAGAGCAGTTTCTCAGAAAGATTCTTTCCAATTTTGAAAGGAAGATATTTCCTTTTTCACCATAGCCCTCTATGGGCTTCCAAATATCCCTTTGCAAATTCCACAAGAACAGCCTTAGCGAAAGGCTTCTTGAAGGGAAAGATGTAACTCTGTGAGATGAATTCACAGAACACAGAGCAGTTTCTCAGAAAGCTTCTTTCCAGTTTTGAACGGAAGATATTTCCTTTTTCACCATAGCCCTCTATGGGCTTCCAAATATCCCTTTGCTAATTCCACAAGAACAGCGTTAGCGAAAGGTTTCTTGAAGGGAAAGATGTAACTCTGTGAGATGAATTCACAGAACACAGAGCAGTTTCTCAGAAAGCTTCTTTCCAGTTTTGAACGGAAGATATTTCCTTTTTCACCATAGCCCTCTATGGGCTTCCAAATATCCCTTTGCAAATTCCACAAGAACAGCCTTAGCGAACGGCTTCTTGAAGGGAAAGATGTAACTATGTGAGATGAATTTAATGAACACAGAGCAGTTTCTCAGAAGGCTTCTTTCCAGTTTTGAACGGAAGATATTTCCTTTTTCACCATAGCCCTCTATGGGCTTCCAAATATCCCTTTGCCAATTCCGCAAGAACAGCCTTAGCGAAAGGGTTCTTGAAGGGAAAGATGTAACTCTGTGAGATGAATTCACAGAACACAGAGCAGTTTCTCAGAAAGCTTCTTTCCAGTATTGAACGGAAGATATTTCCTTTTTCACCATAGCCGTCTACGGGCTTCCAAATATCCCTTTGCCAATTCCACAAGAACAGCCTTAGCGAAAGGCTTCTTGAAGGGAAAGATGTAACTCTGTGAGATGAATTAACAGAACACAGAGCAGTTTCTCAGAAAGCTTCTTTCCAGTTTTGAACGGAAGATATTTCCTTTTTCACCATAGCCCTCTATGGGCTTCGAAATATCCCTTTGCCAATTCCACAAGAACAGACTTAGCGAAAGGCTTCTTGGAGGGAACGATGTAACTCTGTGAGATGAATAAACAGAACACAGAGCAGTTTCTCAGAAAGCTTCTTTCCAGTTTTGAACGGAAGATATTTTCTTTTTCACCATAGCCCTCTATGGGCTTCCAAATATCCCTTTGCCAATTCCACAAGAACAGCCTTAGCGAAAGGCTTCTTGAAGGGAAAGATGTAACTCTGTGAGATAAATTCACAGAACACAGAGCAGTTTCTCAGAAAGCTTCTTTCCAGTTTTGAAGGAAGATATTTCCTTTTTCACCATAGCCCTCTATGGGCTTCCAAATATCCCTTTGCCAATTCCACAAGAACAGCCTTAGCGAAAGGCTTCTTGAAGGGAAAGATGTAACTCTGTGAGATGAATTCACAGAACACAGAGCAGTTTCTCAGAAAGCTTCTTTCCAGTTTTGAACGGAAGATATTTCCTTTTTCACCATAGCCCTCTATGGGCTTCCAAATATCCCTTTGCCAATTCCACAAGAACAGCCTTAGCGAAAGGCTTCTTGAAGGGAAAGATGTAACTCTGTGAGATGAATTCACAGAACACAGAGCAGTTTCTCAGAAAGCTTCTTTCCAGTTTTGAACGGAAGATATTTCCTTTTTCACCATAGGCCTCTATGCGCTTCCAAATATCCCTTTGCCAATTCCACAAGAACAGCCTTAGCGAAAGGCTTCTTGAAGGGAAAGATGTAACTCTGTGAGATGAATTCATAGAACACAGAGCAGTTTCTCAGAAAGCTTCTTTCCAGTTTTGAAGGGAAGATATTTCCTTTTTCACCATAGGCCTCTATGGGCTTCCAAATATCCCTTTGCCAATTCCACAAGAACAGCCTTAGCGAAAGGCTTCTTTAAGGGAAAGATGTAACTCTGTGAGATGAATTAACAGAACACAGAGCAGTTTCTCAGAAAGCTTCTTTCCAGTTTTGAACGGAAGATATTTCCTTTTTCACCATAGCCCTCTATGGGCTTCCAAATATCCCTTTGCCAATTCCACAAGAACAGCCTTAGCGAAAGGCTTCTTGAGGGGAAAGATGTAACTCTGTGAGATGAATTCACAGAACACAGAGCAGTTTCTCAGAAAGCTTCTTTCCAGTTTTGAACGGAAGATATTTCCTTTTTCACCATAGCCGTCTATGGGCTTCCAAATATCCCTTTGCCAATTCCACAAGAACAGCCTTAGCGAAAGGCTTCTTGAAGGGAAAGATGTAACACTGTGAGATGAATTCACAGAACACAGAGCAGTTTCTCAGAAAGCTTCTTTCCAGTTTTGAACGGAAGATATTTCCTTTTTCACCATAGGCCTCTATGGGCTTCCAAATATCCCTTTGCCAATTCCACAAGAACAGCCTTAGCGAAAGGCTTCTTGAAGGGAAAGATGTAACTCTGTGAGATGAATTCACAGAACACAGAGCAGTTTCTCAGAAAGCTTCTTTCCAGTTTTGAACGGAAGATATTTCCTTTTTCACCATAGCCCTCTATGGGCTTCCAAATATCCCTTTGCCAATTCCACAAGAACAGCCTTAGCGAAAGGCTTCTTGAAGGGAAAGATGTAACTCTGTGAGATGAATTCACAGAACACAGAGCAGTTTCTCAGAAAGCTTCTTTCCAGTTTTGAACGGAAGATATTTCCTTTTTCACCATAGGCCTCTATGGGCTTCCAAATATCCCTTTGCCAATTCCACAAGAACAGCCTTAGCGAAAGGCTTCTTGAAGGGAAAGATGTAACTCTGTGAGATGAATTCACGAACACAGAGCAGTTTCTCAGAAAGCTTCTTTCCAGTTTTGAAGGGAAGATATTTCCTTTTTCACCATAGGCCTCTATGGGCTTACAAATATCCCTTTGCCAATTCCACAAGAACAGCCTTAGCGAAAGGCTTCTTGAAGGGAAAGATGTAACTCTGTGAGATGAATTAACAGAACACAGAGCAGTTTCTCAGAAAGCTTCTTTCCAGTTTTGAACGGAAGATATTTCCTTTTTCACCATAGCCCTCTATGGGCTTCCAAATATCCCTTTGCCAATTCCACAAGAACAGCCTTAGCGAAAGGCTTCTTGAAGGGAAAGATGTAACACTGTGAGATGAATTCACAGAACACAGAGCAGTTTCTCAGAAAGCTTCTTTCCAGTTTTGAACGGAAGATATTTCCTTTTTCACCATAGGCCTCTATGGGCTTCCAAATATCCCTTTGCCAATTCCACAAGAACAGCCTTAGCGAAAGGCTTCTTGAGGGGAAAGATGTAACTCTGTGAGATGAATTAACAGAACACAGAGCAGTTTCTCAGAAAGCTTCTTTCCAGTTTTGAACGGAAGATATTTACTTTTTCACCATAGCCCTCTATGGGCTTCCAAATATCCCTTTGCCAATTCCACAAGAACAGCCTTAGCGAAAGGCTTCTTGAAGGGAAAGATGTAACTCTGTGAGATGAATTCCCAGAACACAGAGCAGTTTCTCAGAAAGCTTCTTTCCAGTTTTGAACGGAAGATATTTCCTTTTTCACCATAGCCGTCTATGGGCTTCCAAATATCCCTTTGCCAATTCCACAAGAACAGCCTTAGCGAAAGGCTTCTTGAAGGGAAAGATGTAACACTGTGAGATGAATTCACAGAACACAGAGCAGTTTCTCAGAAAGCTTCTTTCCAGTTTTGAACGGAAGATATTTCCTTTTTCACCTTAGGCCTCTATGGGCTTCCAAATATCCCTTTGCCAATTCCACAAGAACAGCCTTAGCGAAAGGCTTCTTGAAGGGAAAGATGTAACTCTGTGAGATGAATTAACAGAACACAGAGCAGTTTCTCAGAAAGCTTCTTTCCAGTTTTGAACGGAAGATATTTCCTTTTTCACCATAGCCCTCTATGGGCTTCCAAATATCCCTTTGCCAATTCCACAAGAACAGCCTTAGCGAAAGGCTTCTTGAAGGGAAAGATGTAACTCTGTGAGATGAATTCACAGAACACAGAGCAGTTTCTCAGAAAGCTTCTTTCCTGTTTTGAACGGAAGATATTTCCTTTTTCACCATAGCCCTCTATGGGCTTCCAAATATCCCTTTGCCAATTCCACAAGAACAGCCTTAGCGAAAGGCTTCTTGAAGGGAAAGATGTAACTCTGTGAGATGAATTAACAGAACACAGAGCAGTTTCTCAGAAAGCTTCTTTCCAGTTTTGAACGGAAGATATTTCCTTTTTCACCATAGGCCTCTATGGGCTTCCAAATATCCCTTTGCCAATTCCACAAGAACAGCCTTAGCGAAAGGCTTCTTGAAGGGAAAGAGGTAACTCTGTGAGATGAATTCACAGAACACAGAGCAGTTTCTGAGAAAGCTTCTTTCCAGTTTTGAACGGAAGATATTTCCTTTTTCACCATAGCCCTCTATGGGCTTCCAAATATCCCTTTGCCAATTCCACAAGAACAGCCTTACCGAAAGGCTTCTTGAAGGGAAAGATGTAACTCTGTGAGATGAATTCACAGAACACAGAGCAGTTTCTCAGAAAGCTTCTTTCCAGTTTTGAACGGAAGATATTTCCTTTTTCACCATAGGCCCCTATGGGCTTCCAAATATCCCTTTGCCAATTCCACAAGAACAGCCTTAGCGAAAGGCTTCTTGAAGGGAAAGATGTAACTCTGTGAGATGAATTCACAGAACACAGAGCAGTTTCTCAGAAAGCTTCTTTCCAGTTTTGAAGGGAAGATATTTCCTTTTTCACCATAGGCCTCTATGGGCTTCCAAATATCCCTTTGCCAATTCCACAAGAACAGCCTTAGCGAAAGGCTTCTTGAAGGGAAAGATGTAACTCTGTGAGATGAATTCACAGAACACAGAGCAGTTTCTCAGAAAGCTTCTTTCCAGTTTTGAACGGAAGATATTTCCTTTTTCACCATAGCCCTCTATGGGCTTCCAAATATCCCTTTGCAAATTCCACAAGAACAGCCTTAGCGAACGGCTTCTTGAAGGGAAAGATGTAACTCTGTGAGATGAATTTACAGAACACAGAGCAGTTTCTCAGAAAGCTTCTATCCAGTTTTGAACGGAAGATATTTCCTTTTTCACCATAGCCCTCTATGGGCTTCCAAATATCCCTTTGCCAATTCCGCAAGAAAAGCCTTAGCGAAAGGCTTCTTGAAGGGAAAGATGTAACTCTGTGAGATGAATTAACAGAACACAGAGCAGTTTCTCAGAAAGCTTCTTTCCAGTTTTGAACGGAAGATATTTCCTTTTTCACCATAGCCGTCTATGGGCTTCCAAATATCCCTTTGACAATTCCACAAGAACAGCCTTAGCGAAAGGCTTCTTGAAGGGAAAGATGTAACTCTGTGAGATGAATTCACAGAACACAGAGCAGTTTCTCAGAAAGCTTCTTTCCAGTTTTGAACGGAAGATATTTCCTTTTTCACCATAGGCCTCTATGGGCTTCCAAATATCCCTTTGCCAATTCCACAAGAACAGACTTAGCGAAAGGCTTCTTGAAGGGAACGATGTAACTCTGTGAGATGAATTAACAGAACACAGAGCAGTTTCTCAGAAAGCTTCTTTCCAGTTTTGAACGGAAGATATTTCCTTTTTCACCATAGCCCTCTATGGGCTTCCAAATATCCCTTTGCCAATTCCACAAGAACAGCCTTAGCGAAAGGCTTCTTGAAGAGAAAGATGTAACTCTGTGAGATGAATTAACAGAACACAGAGCAGTTTCTCAGAAAGCTTCTTTCCAGTTTTGAACGGAAGATATTTCCTTTTTCACCATAGCCCTGTATGGGCTTCCAAATATCCCTTTGCCAATTCCACAAGAACAGCCTTAGCGAAAGGTTTCTTGAAGGGAAAGATGTAACTCTGTGAGATGAATTAACAGAACACAGAGCAGTTTCTCAGAAAGCTTCTTTCCAGTTTTGAACGGAAGATATTTACTTTTTCACCATAGCCGTCTAGGGGTTCCAAATATCCCTTTGCCAATTCCACAAGAACAGCCTTAGCGAAAGGCTTCTGGAAGGGAAAGATGTAACTCTGTGAGATGAATTCACAGAACACAGAGCAGTTTCTCAGAAAGCTTCTTTCCAGTTTTGAACGGAAGATATTTCCTTTTTCACCATAGCCCTCTATGGGCTTCCAAATATCCCTTTGCCAATTCCACAAGAACAGCCTTAGCGAAAGGCTTCTTGAAGGGAAAGATGTAACTCTGTGAGATGAATTCACAGAAGACAGAGCAGTTTCTCAGAAAGCTTCTTTCCAGTTTTGAACGGAAGATATTTCCTTTTTCACCATAGGCCTCTATGGGCTTCCAAATATCCCTTTGCCAATTCCACAAGAACAGCCTTAGCGAAAGGCTTCTTGAAGGGAAAGATGTAACTCTGTGAGATGAATTCACAGAACACAGAGCAGTTTCTCAGAAAGCTTCTTTCCAGTTTTGAACGGAAGATATTTCCTTTTTCACCATAGGCCTCTATGGGCTTACAAATATCCCTTTGCCAATTCCACAAGAACACCCTTAGCGAAAGGCTTCTTGAGGGGAAAGATGTAACTCTGTGAGATGAATTAACAGAACACAGAGCAGTTTCTCAGAAAGCTTCTTTCCAGTTTTGAACGGAAGATATTTACTTTTTCACCATAGCCCTCTATGGGCTTCCAAATATCCCTTTGCCAATTCCACAAGAACAGCCTTAGCGAAAGGCTTCTTGAAGGGAAAGATGTAACTCTGTGAGATGAATTCACAGAACACAGAGCAGTTTCTCAAGAAGCTTCTTTCCAGTTTTGAACGGAAGATATTTCCTTTTTCACCATAGCCCTCTATGGGCTTCCAAATATCCCTTTGACAATTCCACAAAAACAGCCTTAGCGAAAGGCTTCTTGAAGGGAAAGATGTAACTCTGTGAGATGAATTCACAGAACACAGAGCAGTTTCTCAGAAAGCTTCTTTCCAGTTTTGAACGGAAGATATTTCCTTTTTCACCATAGGCCTCTATGGGCTTCCAAATATCCCTTTGCCTATTCCGCAAGAACAGACTTAGCGAAAGGCTTCTTGAAGGGAAAGATGTAACTCTGTGAGATGAATTAACAGAACACAGAGCAGTTTCTCAGAAAGCTTCTTTCCAGTTTTGAACGGAAGATATTTCCTTTTTCACCATAGCCCTCTATGGGCTTCCAAATATCCCTTTGCCAATTCCACAAGAACAGCCTTAGCGAAAGGCTTCTTGAAGGGAAAGATGTAACTCTGTGAGATGAATTAGCAGAACACAGAGCAGTTTCTCAGAAAGATTCTTTCCAATTTTGAAAGGAAGATATTTCCTTTTTCACCATAGCCCTCTATGGGCTTCCAAATATCCCTTTGCAAATTCCACAAGAACAGCCTTAGCGAAAGGCTTCTTGAAGGGAAAGATGTAACTCTGTGAGATGAATTCACAGAACACAGAGCAGTTTCTCAGAAAGCTTCTTTCCAGTTTTGAACGGAAGATATTTCCTTTTTCACCATAGCCCTCTATGGGCTTCCAAATATCCCTTTGCCAATTCCACAAGAACAGACTTAGCGAAAGGCTTCTTGAAGGGAAAGATGTAACTCTGTGAGATGAATTCACAGAACACAGAGCAGTTTCTCAGAAAGCTTCTTTCCAGTTTTGAACGGAAGATATTTACTTTTTCACCATAGCCCTCTATGGGCTTCCAAATATCCCTTTGCAAATTCCACAAGAACAGCCTTAGCGAACGGCTTCTTGAAGGGAAAGATGTAACTCTGTGAGATGAATTTACAGAACACAGAGTAGTTTCTCAGAAAGCTTCTTTCCAGTTTTGAACGGAAGATATTTCCTTTTTCACCATAGCCCTCTATGGGCTTCCAAATATCCCTTTGCCAATTCCACAAGAACAGCCTTAGCGAAAGGCTTCTTGAAGGGAAAGATGTAACTCTGTGAGATGAATTAGCAGAACACAGAGCAGTTTCTCAGAAAGATTCTTTCCAATTTTGAAAGGAAGATATTTCCTTTTTCACCATAGCCCTCTATGGGCTTCCAAATATCCCTTTGCCAATTCCACAAGAACAGCCTTAGCGAAAGGCTTCTTGAAGGGAAAGATGTAACTCTGTGAGATGAATTCACAGAACACAGAGCAGTTTCTCAGAAAGCTTCTTTCCAGTTTTGAACGGAAGATATTTCCTTTTTCACCATAGCCCTCTATGGGCTTCCAAATATCCCTTTGCCAATTCCACAAGAACAGACTTAGCGAAAGGCTTCTTGAAGGGAAAGATGTAACTCTGTGAGATGAATTCACAGAACACAGAGCAGTTTCTCAGAAAGCTTATTTCCAGTTTTGAACGGAAGATATTTACTTTTTCACCATAGCCCTCTATGGGCTTCCAAATATCCCTTTGCAAATTCCACAAGAACAGCCTTAGCGAACGGCTTCTTGAAGGGAAAGATGTAACTCTGTGAGATGAATTTACAGAACACAGAGTAGTTTCTCAGAAAGCTTCTTTCCAGTTTTGAACGGAAGATATTTCCTTTTTCACCATAGCCCTCTATGGGCTTCCAAATATCCCTTTGCCAATTTCGCAAGAACAGCCTTAGCGAAAGGCTTCTTGAAGGGAAAGATGTAACTCTGTGAGATGAATTCACAGAACACAGAGCAGTTTCTCAGAAAGCTTCTTTCCAGTTTTGAAGGGAAGATATTTCCTTTTTCACCATAGGCCTCTATGGGCTTCCAAATATCCCTTTGCCAATTCCACAAGAACAGCCTTAGCGAAAGGCTTCTTGAAGGGAAAGATGTAACTCTGTGAGATGAATTCACAGAACACAGAGCAGTTTCTCAGAAAGCTTCTTTCCAGTTTTGAACGGAAGATATTTCCTTTTTCACCATAGGCCTCTATGGGCTTACAAATATCCCTTTGCCAATTCCGCAAGAACACCCTTAGCGAAAGGCTTCTTGAGGGGAAAGATGTAACTCTGTGAGATGAATTAACAGAACACAGAGCAGTTTCTCAGAAAGCTTCTTTCCAGTTTTGAACGGAAGATATTTCCTTTTTCACCATAGCCGTCTATGGGCTTCCAAATATCCCTTTGCCAATTCCACAAGAACAGCCTTAGCGAAAGGCTTCTTGAAGGGAAAGATGTAACTCTGTGAGATGAATTCACAGAACACAGAGCAGTTTCTCAGAAAGCTTCTTTCCAGTTTTGAACGGAAGATATTTCCTTTTTCACCATAGGCCTCTATGGGCTTCCAAATATCCCTTTGCCAATTCCGCAAGAACAGACTTAGCGAAAGGCTTCTTGAAGGGAACGATGTAACTCTGTGAGATGAATTAACAGAACACAGAGCAGTTTCTCAGAAAGCTTCTTTCCAGTTTTGAACGGAAGATATTTCCTTTTTCACCATAGCCCTCTATTGGCTTCCAAATATCCCTTTGCCAATTCCACAAGAACAGCCTTAGCGAAAGGCTTCTTGAAGAGAAAGATGTAACTCTGTGAGATGAATTCACAGAACACAGAGCAGTTTCTCAGAAAGCTTCTTTCCAGTTTTGAACGGATGATATTTCCTTTTTCACCATAGCCCTGTATGGGCTTCCAAATATCCCTTTGCCAATTCCACAAGAACAGCCTTAGCGAAAGGCTTCTTGAAGGGAAAGATGTAACTCTGTGAGATGAATTAGCAGAACACAGAGCAGTTTCTCAGAAAGCTTCTTTCCAGTTTTGAACGGAAGATATTTCCTTTTTCACCATAGGCCTCTATGGGCTTACAAATATCCCTTTGCCAATTCCACAAGAACACCCTTAGCGAAAGGCTTCTTGAGGGGAAAGATGTAACTCTGTGAGATGAATTAACAGAACACAGAGCAGTTTCTCAGAAAGCTTCTTTCCAGTTTTGAACGGAAGATATTTACTTTTTCACCAGAGCCCTCTATGGGCTTCCAAATATCCCTTTGCCAATTCCACAAGAACAGCCTTAGCGAAAGGCTTCTTGAAGGGAAAGATGTAACTCTGTGAGATGAATTCACAGAACACAGAGCAGTTTCTCAAGAAGCTTCTTTCCAGTTTTGAACGGAAGATATTTCCTTTTTCACCATAGCCCTCTATGGGCTTCCAAATATCCCTTTGACAATTCCACAAAAACAGCCTTAGCGAAAGGCTTCTTGAAGGGAAAGATGTAACTCTGTGAGATGAATTCACAGAACACAGAGCAGTTTCTCAGAAAGCTTCTTTCCAGTTTTGAACGGAAGATATTTCCTTTTTCACCATAGCCCTCTATGGGCTTCCAAATATCCCTTTGCCAATTCCACAAGAACAGCCTTAGCGAAAGGCTTCTTGAAGGGAAAGATGTAACTCTGTGAGATGAATTAACAGAACACAGAGCAGTTTCTCAGAAAGCTTCTTTCCAGTTTTGAACGGAAGATATTTCCTTTTTCACCATAGGCCTCTATGGGCTTCCAAATATCCCTTTGCCAATTCCACAAGAACAGCCTTAGCGAAAGGCTTCTTGAAGGGAAAGAGGTAACTCTGTGAGATGAATTCACAGAACACAGAGCAGTTTCTGAGAAAGCTTCTTTCCAGTTTTGAACGGAAGATATTTCCTTTTTCACCATAGCCCTCTATGGGCTTCCAAATATCCCTTTGCAAATTCCACAAGAACAGCCTTACCGAAAGGCTTCTTGAAGGGAAAGATGTAACTCTGTGAGATGAATTCACAGAACACAGAGCAGTTTCTCAGAAAGCTTCTTTCCAGTTTTGAACGGAAGATATTTCCTTTTTCACCATAGGCCCCTATGGGCTTCCAAATATCCCTTTGCCAATTCCACAAGAACAGCCTTAGCGAAAGGCTTCTTGAAGGGAAAGATGTAACTCTGTGAGATGAATTCACAGAACACAGAGCAGTTTCTCAGAAAGCTTCTTTCCAGTTTTGAAGGGAAGATATTTCCTTTTTCACCATAGGCCTCTATGGGCTTCCAAATATCCCTTTGCCAATTCCACAAGAACAGCCTTAGCGAAAGGCTTCTTGAAGGGAAAGATGTAACTCTGTGAGATGAATTCACAGAACACAGAGCAGTTTCTCAGAAAGCTTCTTTCCAGTTTTGAACGGAAGATATTTCCTTTTTCACCATAGCCCTCTATGGGCTTCCAAATATCCCTTTGCAAATTCCACAAGAACAGCCTTAGCGAACGGCTTCTTGAAGGGAAAGATGTAACTCTGTGAGATGAATTTACAGAACACAGAGCAGTTTCTCAGAAAGCTTCTATCCAGTTTTGAACGGAAGATATTTCCTTTTTCACCATAGCCCTCTATGGGCTTCCAAATATCCCTTTGCCAATTCCGCAAGAAAAGCCTTAGCGAAAGGCTTCTTGAAGGGAAAGATGTAACTCTGTGAGATGAATTAACAGAACACAGAGCAGTTTCTCAGAAAGCTTCTTTCCAGTTTTGAACGGAAGATATTTCCTTTTTCACCATAGCCGTCTATGGGCTTCCAAATATCCCTTTGACAATTCCACAAGAACAGCCTTAGCGAAAGGCTTCTTGAAGGGAAAGATGTAACTCTGTGAGATGAATTCACAGAACACAGAGCAGTTTCTCAGAAAGCTTCTTTCCAGTTTTGAACGGAAGATATTTCCTTTTTCACCATAGGCCTCTATGGGCTTCCAAATATCCCTTTGCCAATTCCACAAGAACAGACTTAGCGAAAGGCTTCTTGAAGGGAACGATGTAACTCTGTGAGATGAATTAACAGAACACAGAGCAGTTTCTCAGAAAGCTTCTTTCCAGTTTTGAACGGAAGATATTTCCTTTTTCACCATAGCCCTCTATGGGCTTCCAAATATCCCTTTGCCAATTCCACAAGAACAGCCTTAGCGAAAGGCTTCTTGAAGAGAAAGATGTAACTCTGTGAGATGAATTAACAGAACACAGAGCAGTTTCTCAGAAAGCTTCTTTCCAGTTTTGAACGGAAGATATTTCCTTTTTCACCATAGCCCTGTATGGGCTTCCAAATATCCCTTTGCCAATTCCACAAGAACAGCCTTAGCGAAAGGTTTCTTGAAGGGAAAGATGTAACTCTGTGAGATGAATTAACAGAACACAGAGCAGTTTCTCAGAAAGCTTCTTTCCAGTTTTGAACGGAAGATATTTACTTTTTCACCATAGCCGTCTAGGGGTTCCAAATATCCCTTTGCCAATTCCACAAGAACAGCCTTAGCGAAAGGCTTCTGGAAGGGAAAGATGTAACTCTGTGACATGAATTCACAGAACACAGAGCAGTTTCTCAGAAAGCTTCTTTCCAGTTTTGAACGGAAGATATTTCCTTTTTCACCATAGCCCTCTATGGGCTTCCAAATATCCCTTTGCCAATTCCACAAGAACAGCCTTAGCGAAAGGCTTCTTGAAGGGAAAGATGTAACTCTGTGAGATGAATTCACAGAAGACAGAGCAGTTTCTCAGAAAGCTTCTTTCCAGTTTTGAACGGAAGATATTTCCTTTTTCACCATAGGCCTCTATGGGCTTCCAAATATCCCTTTGCCAATTCCACAAGAACAGCCTTAGCGAAAGGCTTCTTGAAGGGAAAGATGTAACTCTGTGAGATGAATTCACAGAACACAGAGCAGTTTCTCAGAAAGCTTCTTTCCAGTTTTGAACGGAAGATATTTCCTTTTTCACCATAGGCCTCTATGGGCTTACAAATATCCCTTTGCCAATTCCACAAGAACACCCTTAGCGAAAGGCTTCTTGAGGGGAAAGATGTAACTCTGTGAGATGAATTAACAGAACACAGAGCAGTTTCTCAGAAAGCTTCTTTCCAGTTTTGAACGGAAGATATTTACTTTTTCACCATAGCCCTCTATGGGCTTCCAAATATCCCTTTGCCAATTCCACAAGAACAGCCTTAGCGAAAGGCTTCTTGAAGGGAAAGATGTAACTCTGTGAGATGAATTCACAGAACACAGAGCAGTTTCTCAAGAAGCTTCTTTCCAGTTTTGAACGGAAGATATTTCCTTTTTCACCATAGCCCTCTATGGGCTTCCAAATATCCCTTTGACAATTCCACAAAAACAGCCTTAGCGAAAGGCTTCTTGAAGGGAAAGATGTAACTCTGTGAGATGAATTCACAGAACACAGAGCAGTTTCTCAGAAAGCTTCTTTCCAGTTTTGAACGGAAGATATTTCCTTTTTCACCATAGGCCTCTATGGGTTTCCAAATATCCCTTTGCCTATTCCGCAAGAACAGACTTAGCGAAAGGCTTCTTGAAGGGAAAGATGTAACTCTGTGAGATGAATTAACAGAACACAGAGCAGTTTCTCAGAAAGCTTCTTTCCAGTTTTGAACGGAAGATATTTCCTTTTTCACCATAGCCCTCTATGGGCTTCCAAATATCCCTTTGCCAATTCCACAAGAACAGCCTTAGCGAAAGGCTTCTTGAAGGGAAAGATGTAACTCTGTGAGATGAATTAGCAGAACACAGAGCAGTTTCTCAGAAAGATTCTTTCCAATTTTGAAAGGAAGATATTTCCTTTTTCACCATAGCCCTCTATGGGCTTCCAAAGATCCCTTTGCCAATTCCACAAGAACAGCCTTAGCGAAAGGCTTCTTGAAGGGAAAGATGTAACTCTGTGAGATGAATTCACAGAACACAGAGCAGTTTCTCAGAAAGCTTCTTTCCAGTTTTGAACGGAAGATATTTCCTTTTTCACCATAGCCCTCTATGGACTTCCATATATCCCTTTGCCAATTCCACAAGAACAGACTTAGCGAAAGGCTTCTTGAAGGGAAAGATGTAACTCTGTGAGATGAATTCACAGAACACAGAGCAGTTTCTCAGAAAGCTTATTTCCAGTTTTGAACGGAAGATATTTACTTTTTCACCATAGCCCTCTATGGGCTTCCAAATATCCCTTTGCAAATTCCACAAGAACAGCCTTAGCGAACGGCTTCTTGAAGGGAAAGATGTAACTCTGTGAGATGAATTTACAGAACACAGAGTAGTTTCTCAGAAAGCTTCTTTCCAGTTTTGAACGGAAGATATTTCCTTTTTCACCATAGCCCTCTATGGGCTTCCAAATATCCCTTTGCCAATTTCGCAAGAACAGCCTTAGCGAAAGGCTTCTTGAAGGGAAAGATGTAACTCTGTGAGATGAATTCACAGAACCCAGAGCAGTTTCTCAGAAAGCTTCTTTCCAGTTTTGAAGGGAAGATATTTCCTTTTTCACCATAGGCCTCTATGGGCTTCCAAATATCCCTTTGCCAATTCCACAAGAACAGCCTTAGCGAAAGGCTTCTTGAAGGGAAAGATGTAACTCTGTGAGATGAATTAACAGAACACAGAGCAGTTTCTCAGAAAGCTTCTTTCCAGTTTTGAACGGAAGATATTTCCTTTTTCACCATAGCCCTCTATGGGCTTCCAAATATCCCTTTGCCAATTCCACAAGAACAGCCTTAGCGAAAGGCTTCTTGAAGGGAAAGATGTAACTCTGTGAGATGAATTCACAGAACACAGAGCAGTTTCTCAGAAAGCTTCTTTCCAGTTTTGAACGGAAGATATTTCCTTTTTCGCCATAGCCGTCTATGGGCTTCCAAATATCCCTTTGCCAATTCCACAAGAACAGCCTTAGCGAAAGGCTTCTTGAAGGGAAAGATGTAACACTGTGAGATGAATTCACAGAACACAGAGCAGTTTCTCAGAAAGCTTCTTTCCAGTTTTGAACGGAAGATATTTCCTTTTTCACCATAGGCCTCTATGGGCTTCCAAATATCCCTTTGCCAATTCCACAAGAACAGCCTTAGCGAAAGGCTTCTTGAGGGGAAAGATGTAACTCTGTGAGATGAATTCACAGAACACAGAGAAGCTTCTCAGAAAGCTTCTTTCCAGTTTTGAACGGAAGATATTTCCTTTTTCACCATAACCCTCTATGGGCTTCCAAATATCCCTTTGCCAATTCCACAAGAACAGCCTTAGCGAAAGGCTTCTTGAAGGGAAAGATGTAACTCTGTGAGATAAATTCACAGAACACAGAGCAGTTTCTCAGAAAGCTTCTTTCCAGTTTTGAACGGAAGATATTTACTTTTTCACCATAGCCGTCTAGGGGTTCCAAATATCCCTTTGCCAATTCCACAAGAACAGCCTTAGCGAAAGGCTTCTTAAAGGGAAAGATGTAACTCTGTGAGATGAATTCACAGAACACAGAGCAGTTTCTCAGAAAGCTTCTTTCCAGTTTTGAACGGAAGATATTTCCTTTTTCACCATAGCCCTCTATGGGCTTCCAAATATCCCTTTGCCAATTCCACAAGAACAGCCTTAGCGAAAGGCTTCTTGAAGGGAAAGATGTAACTCTGTGAGATGAATTCACAGAACACAGAGCAGTTTCTCAAGAAGCTTCTTTCCAGTTTTGAACGGAAGATATTTCCTTTTTCACCATAGGCCTCTATGGGCTTCCAAATATCCCTTTGCCAATTCCACAAGAACAGCCTTAGCGAAAGGCTTCTTGAAGGGAAAGATGTAACTCTGTGAGATGAATTCACACAACACAGAGCAGTTTCTCAGAAAGCTTCTTTCCAGTTTTGAACGGAAGATATTTCCTTTTTCACCATAGGCCTCTATGGGCTTACAAATATCCCTTTGCCAATTCCGCAAGAACAGACTTAGCGAAAGGCTTCTTGAGGGGAAAGATGTAACTCTGTGAGATGAATTAACAGAACACAGAGCACTTTCTCAGAAAGCTTCTTTCCAGTTTTGAACGGAAGATATTTACTTTTTCACCATAGCCCTCTATGGGCTTCCAAATATCCCTTTGCCAATTCCACAAGAACAGCCTTAGCGAAAGGCTTCTTGAAGGGAAAGATGTAACACTGTGAGATGAATTCACAGAACACAGAGCAGTTTCTCAGAAAGCTTCTTTCCAGTTTTGAACGGAAGATATTTCCTTTTTCACCTTAGGCCTCTATGGGCTTCCAAATATCCCTTTGCCAATTCCACAAGAACAGCCTTAGCGAAAGGCTTCTTGAAGGGAAAGATGTAACTCTGTGAGATGAATTAACAGAACACAGAGCAGTTTCTCAGAAAGCTTCTTTCCAGTTTTGAACGGAAGATATTTCCTTTTTCACCATAGCCCTCTATGGGCTTCCAAATATCCCTTTGCCAATTCCGCAAGAACAGCCTTAGCGAAAGGCTTCTTGAAGGGAAAGATGTAACTCTGTGAGATGAATTCACAGAACACAGAGCAGTTTCTCAGAAAGCTTCTTTCCAGTTTTGAACGGAAGATATTTCCTTTTTCACCATAGGCCTCTATGGGCTTCCAAATATCCCTTTGCCAATTCCACAAGAACAGACTTAGCGAAAGGCTTCTTGAAGGGAACGATGTAACTCTGTGAGATGAATTAACAGAACACAGAGCAGTTTCTCAGAAAGCTTCTTTCCAGTTTTGAACGGAAGATATTTCCTTTTTCACCATAGCCCTCTATGGGCTTCCAAATATCCCTTTGCCAATTCCACAAGAACAGCCTTAGCGAAAGGCTTCTTGAAGAGAAAGATGTAACTCTGTGAGATGAATTCACAGAACACAGAGCAGTTTCTCAGAAAGCTTCTTTCCAGTTTTGAACGGATGATATTTCCTTTTTCACCATAGCCCTCTATGGGCTTCCAAATATCCCTTTGCCAATTCCACAAGAACAGACTTAGCGAAAGGCTTCTTGAAGGGAAAGATGTAACTCTGTGAGATGAATTCACAGAACACAGAGCAGTTTCTCAGAAAGCTTCTTTCCAGTTTTGAACGGAAGATATTTACTTTTTCACCATAGCCGTCTAGGGGTTCCAAATATCCCTTTGCCAATTCCACAAGAACAGCCTTAGCGAAAGGCTTCTTGAAGGGAAAGATGTAACTCTGTGAGATGAATTCACAGAACACAGAGCAGTTTCTCAGAAAGCTTCTTTCCAGTTTTGAACGGAAGATATTTCCTTTTTCACCATAGCCCTCTATGGGCTTCCAAATATCCCTTTGCCAATTCCGCAAGAACAGCCTTAGCGAAAGGCTTCTTGAAGGGAAAGATGTAACTCTGTGAGATGAATTCACAGAAGACAGAGCAGTTTCTCAGAAAGCTTCTTTCCAGTTTTGAACGGAAGATATTTCCTTTTTCACCATAGGCCTCTACGGGCTTCCAAATATCCCTTTGCCAATTCCACAAGAACAGCCTTAGCGAAAGGCTTCTTGAAGGGAAAGATGTAACTCTGTGAGATGAATTCACAGAACACAGAGCAGTTTCTCAGAAAGCTTCTTTCCAGTTTTGAACGGAAGATATTTCCTTTTTCACCATAGGCCTCTATGGGCTTACAAATATCCCTTTGCCAATTCCGCAAGAACACCCTTAGCGAAAGGCTTCTTGAGGGGAAAGATGTAACTCTGTGAGATGAATTAACAGAACACAGAGCAGTTTCTCAGAAAGCTTCTTTCCAGTTTTGAACGGAAGATATTTCCTTTTTCACCATAGCCCTCTATGGGCTTCCAAATATCCCTTTGCCAATTCCACAAGAACAGCCTTAGCGAAAGGCTTCTTGAAGGGAAAGATGTAACTCTGTGAGATGAATTCACAGAACACAGAGCAGTTTCTCAGAAAGCTTCTTTCCAGTTTTGAACGGAAGATATTTCCTTTTTCACCATAGGCCTCTATGGGCTTCCAAATATCCCTTTGCCAATTCCGCAAGAACAGACTTAGCGAAAGGCTTCTTGAAGGGAACGATGTAACTCTGTGAGATGAATTAACAGAACACAGAGCAGTTTCTCAGAAAGCTTCTTTCCAGTTTTGAACGGAAGATATTTCCTTTTTCACCATAGCCCTGTATGGGCTTCCAAATATCCCTTTGCCAATTCCACAAGAACAGCCTTAGCGAAAGGCTTCTTGAAGAGAAAGATGTAACTCTGTGAGATGAATTCACAGAACACAGAGCAGTTTCTCAGAAAGCTTCTTTCCAGTTTTGAACGGAAGATATTTCCTTTTTCACCATAGCCCTGTATGGGCTTCCAAATATCCCTTTGCCAATTCCACAAGAACAGCCTTAGCGAAAGGCTTCTTGAAGGGAAAGATGTAACTCTGTGAGATGAATTAACAGAACACAGAGCAGTTTCTCAGAAAGCTTCTTTCCAGTTTTGAACGGAAGATATTTACTTTTTCACCATAGCCGTCTAGGGGTTCCAAATATCCCTTTGCCAATTCCACAAGAACAGCCTTAGCGAAAGGCTTCTTGAAGGGAAAGATGTAACTCTGTGAGATGAATTCACAGAACACAGAGCAGTTTCTCAGAAAGCTTCTTTCCAGTTTTGAACGGAAGATATTTCCTTTTTCACCATAGCCCTCTATGGGCTTCCAAATATCCCTTTGCCAATTCCACAAGAACAGCCTTAGCGAAAGGCTTCTTGAAGGGAAAGATGTAACTCTGTGAGATGAATTCACAGAAGACAGAGCAGTTTCTCAGAAAGCTTCTTTCCAGTTTTGAACGGAAGATATTTCCTTTTTCACCATAGGCCTCTATGGGCTTCCAAATATCCCTTTGCCAATTCCACAAGAACAGCCTTAGCGAAAGGCTTCTTGAAGGGAAAGATGTAACTCTGTGAGATGAATTCACAGAACACAGAGCAGTTTCTCAGAAAGCTTCTTTCCAGTTTTGAACGGAAGATATTTCCTTTTTCACCATAGGCCTCTATGGGCTTACAAATATCCCTTTGCCAATTCCACAAGAACACCCTTAGCGAAAGGCTTCTTGAGGGGAAAGATGTAACTCTGTGAGATGAATTAACAGAACACAGAGCAGTTTCTCAGAAAGCTTCTTTCCAGTTTTGAACGGAAGATATTTCCTTTTTCACCATAGCCCTCTATGGGCTTCCAAATATCCCTTTGACAATTCCACAAAAACAGCCTTAGCGAAAGGCTTCTTGAAGGGAAAGATGTAACTCTGTGAGATGAATTCACAGAACACAGAGCAGTTTCTCAGAAAGCTTCTTTCCAGTTTTGAACGGAAGATATTTCCTTTTTCACCATAGGCCTCTATGGGCTTCCAAATATCCCTTTGCCAATTCCGCAAGAACAGACTTAGCGAAAGGCTTCTTGAAGGGAAAGATGTAACTCTGTGAGATGAATTAACAGAACACAGAGCAGTTTCTCAGAAAGCTTCTTTCCAGTTTTGAACGGAAGATATTTCCTTTTTCACCATAGCCCTCTATGGGCTTCCAAATATCCCTTTGCCAATTCCACAAGAACAGCCTTAGCGAAAGGCTTCTTGAAGGGAAAGATGTAACTCTGTGAGATGAATTAGCAGAACACAGAGCAGTTTCTCAGAAAGATTCTTTCCAATTTTGAAAGGAAGATATTTCCTTTTTCACCATAGCCCTCTATGGGCTTCCAAATATCCCTTTGCAAATTCCACAAGAAGAGCCTTAGCGAAAGGCTTCTTGAAGGGAAAGATGTAACTCTGTGAGATGAATTCACAGAACACAGAGCAGTTTCTCAGAAAGCTTCTTTCCAGTTTTGAACGGAAGATATTTCCTTTTTCACCATAGCCCTCTATGGGCTTCCAAATATCCCTTTGCCAATTCCACAAGAACAGACTTAGCGAAAGGCTTCTTGAAGGGAAAGATGTAACTCTGTGAGATGAATTCACAGAACACAGAGCAGTTTCTCAGAAAGCTTCTTTCCAGTTTTGAACGGAAGATATTTACTTTTTCACCATAGCCCTCTATGGGCTTCCAAATATCCCTTTGCAAATTCCACAAGAACAGCCTTAGCGAACGGCTTCTTGAAGGGAAAGATGTAACTCTGTGAGATGAATTTACAGAACACAGAGTAGTTTCTCAGAAAGCTTCTTTCCAGTTTTGAACGGAAGATATTTCCTTTTTCACCATAGCCCTCTATGGGCTTCCAAATATCCCTTTGCCAATTCCACAAGAACAGCCTTAGCGAAAGGCTTCTTGAAGGGAAAGATGTAACTCTGTGAGATGAATTAGCAGAACACAGAGCAGTTTCTCAGAAAGATTCTTTCCAATTTTGAAAGGAAGATATTTCCTTTTTCACCATAGCCCTCTATGGGCTTCCAAATATCCCTTTGCAAATTCCACAAGAACAGCCTTAGCGAAAGGCTTCTTGAAGGGAAAGATGTAACTCTGTGAGATGAATTCACAGAACACAGAGCAGTTTCTCAGAAAGCTTCTTTCCAGTTTTGAACGGAAGATATTTCCTTTTTCACCATAGCCCTCTATGGGCTTCCAAATATCCCTTTGCCAATTCCACAAGAACAGACTTAGCGAAAGGCTTCTTGAAGGGAAAGATGTAACTCTGTGAGATGAATTCACAGAACACAGAGCAGTTTCTCAGAAAGCTTCTTTCCAGTTTTGAACGGAAGATATTTCCTTTTTCACCATAGCCCTCTATGGGCTTCCAAATATCCCTTTGCCAATTTCGCAAGAACAGCCTTAGCGAAAGGCTTCTTGAAGGGAAAGATGTAACTCTGTGAGATGAATTCACAGAACACAGAGCAGTTTCTCAGAAAGCTTCTTTCCAGTTTTGAAGGGAAGATATTTCCTTTTTCACCATAGGCCTCTATGGGCTTCCAAATATCCCTTTGCCAATTCCACAAGAACAGCCTTAGCGAAAGGCTTCTTGAAGGGCAAGATGTAACTCTGTGAGATAAATTCACAGAACACAGAGCAGTTTCTCAGAAAGCTTCTTTCCAGTTTTGAACGGAAGATATTTACTTTTTCACCATAGCCGTCTAGGGGTTCCAAATATCCCTTTGCCAATTCCACAAGAACAGCCTTAGCGAAAGGCTTCTTAAAGGGAAAGATGTAACTCTGTGAGATGAATTCACAGAACACAGAGCAGTTTCTCAGAAAGCTTCTTTCCAGTTTTGAACGGAAGATATTTCCTTTTTCACCATAGCCCTCTATGGGCTTCCAAATATCCCTTTGCCAATTCCACAAGAACAGCCTTAGCGAAAGGCTTCTTGAAGGGAAAGATGTAACTCTGTGAGATGAATTCACAGAAGACAGAGCAGTTTCTCAGAAAGCTTCTTTCCAGTTTTGAACGGAAGATATTTCCTTTTTCACCATAGGCCTCTATGGGCTTCCAAATATCCCTTTGCCAATTCCACAAGAACAGCCTTAGCGAAAGGCTTCTTGAAGGGAAAGATGTAACTCTGTGAGATGAATTCACAGAACACAGAGCAGTTTCTCAGAAAGCTTCTTTCCAGTTTTGAACGGAAGATATTTCCTTTTTCACCATAGGCCTCTATGGGCTTACAAATATCCCTTTGCCAATTCCACAAGAACACCCTTAGCGAAAGGCTTCTTGAGGGGAAAGATGTAACTCTGTGAGATGAATTAACAGAACACAGAGCAGTTTCTCAGAAAGCTTCTTTCCAGTTTTGAACGGAAGATATTTACTTTTTCACCATAGCCCTCTATGGGCTTCCAAATATCCCTTTGCCAATTCCACAAGAACAGCCTTAGCGAAAGGCTTCTTGAAGGGAAAGATGTAACTCTGTGAGATGAATTCACAGAACACAGAGCAGTTTCTCAAGAAGCTTCTTTCCAGTTTTGAACGGAAGATATTTCCTTTTTCAACCATAGCCCTCTATGGGCTTCCAAATATCCCTTTGACAATTCCACAAAAACAGCCTTAGCGAAAGGCTTCTTGAAGGGAAAGATGTAACTCTGTGAGATGAATTCACAGAACACAGAGCAGTTTCTCAGAAAGCTTCTTTCCACTTTTGAACGGAAGATATTTCCTTTTTCACCATAGGCCTCTATGGGCTTCCAAATATCCCTTTGCCTATTCCGCAAGAACAGACTTAGCGAAAGGCTTCTTGAAGGGAAAGATGTAACTCTGTGAGATGAATTAACAGAACACAGAGCAGTTTCTCAGAAAGCTTCTTTCCAGTTTTGAACGGAAGATATTTCCTTTTTCACCATAGCCCTCTATGGGCTTCCAAATATCCCTTTGCCAATTCCACAAGAACAGCCTTAGCGAAAGGCTTCTTGAAGGGAAAGATGTAACTCTGTGAGATGAATTAGCAGAACACAGAGCAGTTTCTCAGAAAGATTCTTTCCAATTTTGAAAGGAAGATATTTCCTTTTTCACCATAGCCCTCTATGGGCTTCCAAATATCCCTTTGCAAATTCCACAAGAACAGCCTTAGCGAAAGGCTTCTTGAAGGGAAAGATGTAACTCTGTGAGATGAATTCACAGAACACAGAGCAGTTTCTCAGAAAGCTTCTTTCCAGTTTTGAACGGAAGATATTTCCTTTTTCACCATAGCCCTCTATGGGCTTCCAAATATCCCTTTGCCAATTCCACAAGAACAGACTTAGCGAAAGGCTTCTTGAAGGGAAAGATGTAACTCTGTGAGATGAATTCACAGAACACAGAGCAGTTTCTCAGAAAGCTTCTTTCCAGTTTTGAACGGAAGATATTTACTTTTTCACCATAGCCCTCTATGGGCTTCCAAATATCCCTTTGCAAATTCCACAAGAACAGCCTTAGCGAACGGCTTCTTGAAGGGAACGATGTAACTCTGTGAGATGAATTTACAGAACACAGAGTAGTTTCTCAGAAAGCTTCTTTCCAGTTTTGAACGGAAGATATTTCCTTTTTCACCATAGCCCTCTATGGGCTTCCAAATATCCCTTTGCCAATTTCGCAAGAACAGCCTTAGCGAAAGGGTTCTTGAAGGGAAAGATGTAACTCTGTGAGATGAATTCACAGAACACAGAGCAGTTTCTCAGAAAGCTTCCTTCCAGTATTGAACGGAAGATATTTACTTTTTCACCATAGCCGTCTATGGGCTTCCAAATATCCCTTTGCCAATTCCACAAGAACAGCCTTAGCGAAAGGCTTCTTGAAGGGAAAGATGTAACTCTGTGAGATGAATTAACAGAACACAGAGAAGTTTCTCAGAAAGCTTCTTTCCAGTTTTGAACGGAAGATATTTCCTTTTCCACCATAGCCCTCTATGGGCTTCCAAATATCCCTTTGCCAATTCCACAAGAACAGACTTTGCGAAAGGCTTCTTGGAGGGAATGATGTAACTCTGTGAGATGAATTAACAGAACACAGAGCAGTTTCTCAGAAAGCTTCTTTCCAGTTTTGAACGGAAGATATTTCCTTTTTCACCATAGCCCTCTATGGGCTTCCAAATATCCCTTTGCCAATTCCACAAGAACAGCCTTAGCGAAAGGCTTCTTGAGGGGAAAGATGTAACTCTGTGAGATGAATTCACAGAACACAGAGCAGTTTCTCAGAAAGCTTCTTTCCAGTTTTGAACGGAAGATATTTCCTTTTTCACCATAGGCCTCTATGGGCTTCCAAATATCCCTTTGCCAATTCCGCAAGAACAGACTTAGCGAAAGGCTTCTTGAAGGGAAAGATGTAACTCTGTGAGATGAATTAACAGAACACAGAGCAGTTTCTCAGAAAGCTTCTTTCCAGTTTTGAACGGAAGATATTTCCTTTTTCACCATAGCCCTGTATGGGCTTCCAAATATCCCTTTGCCAATTCCACAAGAACAGCCTTAGCGAAAGGCTTCTTGATGGGAAAGATGTAACTCTGTGAGATGAATTAACAGAACACAGAGCAGTTTCTCAGAAAGCTTCTTTCCAGTTTTGAACGGAAGATATTTACTTTTTCACCATAGCCATCTAGGGGTTCCAAATATCCCTTTGCCAATTCCACAAGAACAGCCTTAGCGAAAGGCTTCTTGAAGGGAAAGATGTAACTCTGTGAGATGAATTCACAGAACACAGAGCAGTTTCTCAGAAAGCTTCTTTCCAGTTTTGAACGGAAGATATTTCCTTTTTCACCATAGCCCTCTATGGGCTTCCAAATATCCCTTTGCCAATTCCACAAGAACAGCCTTAGCGAAAGGCTTCTTGAAGGGAAAGATGTAACTCTGTGAGATGAATTCACAGAACACAGAGCAGTTTCTCAGAAAGCTTCTTTCCAGTTTTGAACGGAAGATATTTCCTTTTTCACCATAGGCCTCTATGGGCTTCCAAATATCCCTTTGCCAATTCCACAAGAACAGCCTTAGCGAAAGGCTTCTTGAAGGGAAAGATGTAACTCTGTGAGATGAATTAACAGAACACAGAGCAGTTTCTCAGAAAGCTTCTTTCCAGTTTTGAACGGAAGATATTTCCTTTTTCACCATAGCCCTCTATGGGCTTCCAAATATCCCTTTGCCAATTCCACAAGAACAGCCTTAGAGAAAGGCTTCTTGAAGGGAAAGATGTAACTCTGTGAGATGAATTCACAGAACACAGAGCAGTTTCTCAGAAAGCTTCTTTCCAGTTTTGAAGGGAAGATATTTCCTTTTTCACCATAGGCCTCTATGGGCTTACAAATATCCCTTTGCCAATTCCACAAGAACACCCTTAGCGAATGGCTTCTTGAGGGGAAAGATGTAACTCTGTGAGATGAATTAACAGAACACAGAGCAGTTTCTCAGAAAGCTTCTTTCCAGTTTTGAACGGAAGATATTTACTTTTTCACCATAGCCCTCTATGGGCTTCCAAATATCCCTTTGCCAATTCCACAAGAACAGCCTTAGCGAAAGGCTTCTTGAAGGGAAAGATGTAACTCTGTGAGATGAATTCACAGAACACAGAGCAGTTTCTCAAGAAGCTTCTTTCCAGTTTTGAACGGAAGATATTTCCTTTTTCACCATAGCCCTCTATGGGCTTCCAAATATCCCTTTGACAATTCCACAAAAACAGCCTTAGCGAAAGGCTTCTTGAAGGGAAAGATGTAACTCTGTGAGATGAATTCACAGAACACAGAGCAGTTTCTCAGAAAGCTTCTTTCCAGTTTTGAACGGAAGATATTTCCTTTTTCACCATAGGCCTCGATGGGCTTCCAAATATCCCTTTGCCAATTCCGCAAGAACAGACTTAGCGAAAGGCTTGTTGAAGGGAAAGATGTAACTCTGTGAGATGAATTAACAGAACACAGAGCAGTTTCTCAGAAAGCTAATTTCCAGTTTTGAACGGAAGATATTTCCTTTTTCACCATAGCCGTCTATGGGCTTCCAAATATCCCTTTGCCAATTCCACAAGAACAGCCTTAGCGAAAGGCTTCTTGAAGGGAAAGATGTAACACTGTGAGATGAATTCACAGAACACAGAGCAGTTTCTCAGAAAGCTTCTTTCCAGTTTTGAACGGAAGATATTTCCTTTTTCACCTTAGGCCTCTATGGGCTTCCAAATATCCCTTTGCCAATTCCACAAGAACAGCCTTAGCGAAAGGCTTCTTGAAGGGAAAGATGTAACTCTGTGAGATGAATTAACAGAACACAGAGCAGTTTCTCAGAAAGCTTCTTTCCAGTTTTGAACGGAAGATATTTCCTTTTTCACCATAGCCCTCTATGGGCTTCCAAATAAATATCCCTTTGCCAATTCCACAAGAACAGCCTTAGCGAAAGGCTTCTTGAAGGGAAAGATGTAACTCTGTGAGATGAATTCACAGAACACAGAGCAGTTTCTCAGAAAGCTTCTTTCCAGTTTTGAACGGAAGATATTTCCTTTTTCACCATAGGCCTCTATGGGCTTCCAAATATCCCTTTGCCAATTCCACAAGAACAGACTTAGCGAAAGGCTTCTTGAAGGGAACGATGTAACTCTGTGAGATGAATTAACAGAACACAGAGCAGTTTCTCAGAAAGCTTCTTTCCAGTTTTGAACGGAAGATATTTCCTTTTTCACCATAGCCCTCTATGGGCTTCCAAATATCCCTTTGCCAATTCCACAAGAACAGCCTTAGCGAAAGGCTTCTTGAAGAGAAAGATGTAACTCTGTGAGATGAATTAACAGAACACAGAGCAGTTTCTCAGAAAGCTTCTTTCCAGTTTTGAACGGAAGATATTTCCTTTTTCACCATAGCCCTGTATGGGCTTCCAAATATCCCTTTGCCAATTCCACAAGAACAGCCTTAGCGAAAGGCTTCTTGAAGGGAAAGATGTAACTCTGTGAGATGAATTAACAGAACACAGAGCAGTTTCTCAGAAAGCTTCTTTCCAGTTTTGAACGGAAGATATTTACTTTTTCACCATAGCCGTCTAGGGGTTCCAAATATCCCTTTGCCAATTCCACAAGAACAGCCTTAGCGAAAGGCTTCTTGAAGGGAAAGATGTAACTCTGTGAGATGAATTCACAGAACACAGAGCAGTTTCTCAGAAAGCTTCTTTCCAGTTTTGAACGGAAGTTATTTCCTTTTTCACCATAGCCCTCTATGGGCTTCCAAATATCCCTTTGCCAATTCCACAAGAACAGCCTTAGCGAAAGGCTTCTTGAAGGGAAAGATGTAACTCTGTGAGATGAATTCACAGAAGACAGAGCAGTTTCTCAGAAAGCTTCTTTCCAGTTTTGAACGGAAGATATTTCCTTTTTCACCATAGGCCTCTATGGGCTTCCAAATATCCCTTTGCCAATTCCACAAGAACAGCCTTAGCGAAAGGCTTCTTGAAGGGAAAGATGTAACTCTGTGAGATGAATTAACAGAACACAGAGCAGTTTCTCAGAAAGCTTCTTTCCAGTTTTGAACGGAAGATATTTCCTTTTTCACCATAGGCCTCTATGGGCTTACAAATATCCCTTTGCCAATTCCACAAGAACACCCTTAGCGAAAGGCTTCTTGAGGGGAAAGATGTAACTCTGTGAGATGAATTAACAGAACACAGAGCAGTTTCTCAGAAAGCTTCTTTCCAGTTTTGAACGGAAGATATTTACTTTTTCACCATAGCCCTCTATGGGCTTCCAAATATCCCTTTGCCAATTCCACAAGAACAGCCTTAGCGAAAGGCTTCTTGAAGGGAAAGATGTAACTCTGTGAGATGAATTCACAGAACACAGAGCAGTTTCTCAGGAAGCTTCTTTCCAGTTTTGAACGGAAGATATTTCCTTTTTCACCATAGCCCTCTATGGGCTTCCAAATATCCCTTTGACAATTCCACAAAAACAGCCTTAGCGAAAGGCTTCTTGAAGGGAAAGATGTAACTCTGTGAGATGAATTCACAGAACACAGAGCAGTTTCTCAGAAAGCTTCTTTCCAGTTTTGAACGGAAGATATTTCCTTTTTCACCATAGGCCTCTATGGGCTTCCAAATATCCCTTTGCCAATTCCGCAAGAACAGACTTAGCGAAAGGCTTCTTGAAGGGAAAGATGTAACTCTGTGAGATGAATTAACAGAACACAGAGCAGTTTCTCAGAAAGCTTCTTTCCAGTTTTGAACGGAAGATATTTCCTTTTTCACCATAGCCCTCTATGGGCTTCCAAATATCCCTTTGCCAATTCCACAAGAACAGCCTTAGCGAAAGGCTTCTTGAAGGGAAAGATGTAACTCTGTGAGATGAATTAGCAGAACACAGAGCAGTTTCTCAGAAAGATTCTTTCCAATTTTGAACGGAAGATATTTCCTTTTTCACCATAGCCCTCTATGGGCTTCCAAATATCCCTTTGCAAATTCCACAAGAACAGCCTTAGCGAAAGGCTTCTTGAAGGGAAAGATGTAACTCTGTGAGATGAATTCACAGAACACAGAGCAGTTTCTCAGAAAGCTTCTTTCCAGTTTTGAACGGAAGATATTTCCTTTTTCACCATAGCCCTCTATGGGCTTCCAAATATCCCTTTGCCAATTCCACAAGAACAGACTTAGCGAAAGGCTTCTTGAAGGGAAAGATGTAACTCTGTGAGATGAATTCACAGAACACAGAGCAGTTTCTCAGAAAGCTTCTTTCCAGTTTTGAACGGAAGATATTTACTTTTTCACCATAGCCCTCTATGGGCTTCCAAATATCCCTTTGCAAATTCCACAAGAACAGCCTTAGCGAACGGCTTCTTGAAGGGAAAGATGTAACTCTGTGAGATGAATTTACAGAACACAGAGTAGTTTCTCAGAAAGCTTCTTTCCAGTTTTGAACGGAAGATATTTCCTTTTTCACCATAGCCCTCTATGGGCTTCCAAATATCCCTTTGCCAATTTCGCAAGAACAGCCTTAGCGAAAGGCTTCTTGAAGGGAAAGATGTAACTCTGTGAGATGAATTCACAGAACACAGAGCAGTTTCTCAGAAAGCTTCTTTCCAGTTTTGAAGGGAAGATATTTCCTTTTTCACCATAGGCCTCTATGGGCTTACAAATATCCCTTTGCCAATTCCACAAGAACAGCCTTAGCGAAAGGCTTCTTGAAGGGAAAGATGTAACTCTGTGAGATGAATTAACAGAACACAGAGCAGTTTCTCAGAAAGCTTCTTTCCAGTTTTGAACGGAAGATATTTCCTTTTTCACCATAGCCCTCTATGGGCTTCCAAATATCCCTTTGCCAATTCCACAAGAACAGCCTTAGCGAAAGGCTTCTTGAAGGGAAAGATGTAACTCTGTGAGATGAATTCACAGAACACAGAGCAGTTTCTCAGAAAGCTTCTTTCCAGTTTTGAACGGAAGATATTTCCTTTTTCGCCATAGCCGTCTATGGGCTTCCAAATATCCCTTTGCAAATTCCACAAGAACAGCCTTAGCGAAAGGCTTCTTGAAGGGAAAGATGTAACACTGTGAGATGAATTCACAGAACACAGAGCAGTTTCTCAGAAAGCTTCTTTCCAGTTTTGAACGGAAGATATTTCCTTTTTCACCATAGGCCTCTATGGGCTTCCAAATATCCCTTTGCCAATTCCACAAGAACAGCCTTAGCGAAAGGCTTCTTGAGGGGAAAGATGTAACTCTGTGAGATGAATTCACAGAACACAGAGCAGTTTCTCAGAAAGCTTCTTTCCAGTTTTGAACGGAAGATATTTCCTTTTTCACCATAGCCCTCTATGGGCTTCCAAATATCCCTTTGCCAATTCCACAAGAACAGCCTTAGCGAAAGGCTTCTTGAAGGGAAAGATGTAACTCTGTGAGATAAATTCACAGAACACAGAGCAGTTTCTCAGAAAGCTTCTTTCCAGTTTTGAACGGAAGATATTTCCTTTTTACCATAGGCCTCTATGGGCTTCCAAATATCCCTTTGCCAATTCCACAAGAACAGCCTTAGCGAAAGGCTTCTTGAAGGGAAAGATGTAACTCTGTGAGATGAATTCACAGAACACAGAGCAGTTTCTCAGAAAGCTTCTTTCCAGTTTTGAACGGAAGATATTTCCTTTTTCACCATAGGCCTCTAAGGGCTTCCAAATATCCCTTTGCCAATTCCACAAGAACAGCCTTAGCGAAAGGCTTCTTGAAGGGAAAGATGTAACTCTGTGAGATGAATTAACAGAACACAGAGCAGTTTCTCAGAAAGTTTCTTTCCAGTTTGGAACGGAAGATATTTCCTTTTTCACCATAGCCCTCTATGGGCTTCCAAATATCCCTTTGCCAATTCCACAAGAACAGCCTTAGCGAAAAGCTTCTTGAAAGGAAAGTTGTAACTCTGTGAGATGAATTCAGAGAACACAGAGCAGTGTCTCAGAAAGCTTCTTTCCAGTTTTGAACGGAAGATATTTCCTTTTTCACCATAGGCCTCTATGGGCTTCCAAATATCCCTTTGCCAATTCCACAAGAACAGCCTTAGCGAAAGGCTTCTTGAAGGGAAAGATGTAACTCTGTGAGATGAATTCACAGAACACAGAGCAGTTTCTCAGAAAGCTTCTTTCCAGTTTTGAACGGAAGATATTTCCTTTTTCACCATAGGCCCCTATGGGCTTCCAAATATCCCTTTGCCAAATCCACAAGAACAGCCTTAGCGAAAGGCTTCTTGAAGGGAAAGATGTAACTCTGTGAGATGAATTAACAGAACACAGAGCAGTTTCTCACAGAGCTTCTTTCCGGTTTTGAACGGAAGATATTTCCTTTTTCACCATAGGCCTCTATGGGCTTCCAAATATCACTTTGCCAATTCCACAAGAACAGACTTAGCGAAAGGCTTCTTGAAGGGAACGATGTAACTCTGTGAGATGAATTAACAGAACACAGAGCAGTTTCTCAGAAAGCTTCTTTCCAGTTTTGAACGGAAGATATTTCCTTTTTCACCATAGCCCTCTATGGGCTTCCAAATATCCCTTTGCCAATTCCACAAGAACAGCCTTAGCGAAAGGCTTCTTGAAGAGAAAGATGTAACTCTGTGAGATGAATTAACAGAACACAGAGCAGTTTCTCAGAAAGCTTCTTTCCAGTTTTGAACGGAAGATATTTCCTTTTTCACCATAGCCCTGTATGGGCTTCCAAATATCCCTTTGCCAATTCCACAAGAACAGCCTTAGCGAAAGGTTTCTTGAAGGGAAAGATGTAACTCTGTGAGATGAATTAACAGAACACAGAGCAGTTTCTCAGAAAGCTTCTTTCCAGTTTTGAACGGAAGATATTTACTTTTTCACCATAGCCGTCTAGGGGTTCCAAATATCCCTTTGCCAATTCCACAAGAACAGCCTTAGCGAAAGGCTTCTTAAAGGGAAAGATGTAACTCTGTGAGATGAATTCACAGAACACAGAGCAGTTTCTCAGAAAGCTTCTTTCCAGTTTTGAACGGAAGATATTTCCTTTTTCACCATAGCCCTCTATGGGCTTCCAAATATCCCTTTGCCAATTCCACAAGAACAGCCTTAGCGAAAGGCTTCTTGAAGGGAAAGATGTAACTCTGTGAGATGAATTCACAGAAGACAGAGCAGTTTCTCAGAAAGCTTCTTTCCAGTTTTGAACGGAAGATATTTCCTTTTTCACCATAGGCCTCTATGGGCTTCCAAATATCCCTTTGCCAATTCCACAAGAACAGCCTTAGCGAAAGGCTTCTTGAAGGGAAAGATGTAACTCTGTGAGATGAATTCACAGAACACAGAGCAGTTTCTCAGAAAGCTTCTTTCCAGTTTTGAACGGAAGATATTTCCTTTTTCACCATAGGCCTCTATGGGCTTACAAATATCCCTTTGCCAATTCCACAAGAACACCCTTAGCGAAAGGCTTCTTGAGGGGAAAGATGTAACTCTGTGAGATGAATTAACACAACACAGAGCAGTTTCTCAGAAAGCTTCTTTCCAGTTTTGAACGGAAGATATTTACTTTTTCACCATAGCCCTCTATGGGCTTCCAAATATCCCTTTGCCAATTCCACAAGAACAGCCTTAGCGAAAGGCTTCTTGAAGGGAAAGATGTAACTCTGTGAGATGAATTCACAGAACACAGAGCAGTTTCTCAGAAAGCTTCTTTCCAGTTTTGAACGGAAGATATTTACTTTTTCACCATAGCCGTCTAGGGGTTCCAAATATCCCTTTGCCAATTCCACAAGAACAGCCTTAGCGAAAGGCTTCTTGAAGGGAAAGATGTAACTCTGTGAGATGAATTCACAGAACACAGAGCAGTTTCTCAGAAAGCTTCTTTCCAGTTTTGAACGGAAGATATTTCCTTTTTCACCATAGCCCTCTATGGGCTTCCAAATATCCCTTTGCCAATTCCACAAGAACAGCCTTAGCGAAAGGCTTCTTGAAGGGAAAGATGTAACTCTGTGAGATGAATTCACAGAACACAGAGCAGTTTCTCAGAAAGCTTCTTTCCAGTTTTGAACGGAAGATATTTACTTTTTCACCATAGCCGTCTAGGGGTTCCAAATATCCCTTTGCCAATTCCACAAGAACAGCCTTAGCGAAAGGCTTCTTGAAGGGAAAGATGTAACTCTGTGAGATGAATTCACAGAACACAGAGCAGTTTCTCAGAAAGCTTCTTTCCAGTTTTGAACGGAAGTTATTTCCTTTTTCACCATAGCCCTCTATGGGCTTCCAAATATCCCTTTGCCAATTCCACAAGAACAGCCTTAGCGAAAGGCTTCTTGAAGGGAAAGATGTAACTCTGTGAGATGAATTCACAGAAGACAGAGCAGTTTCTCAGAAAGCTTCTTTCCAGTTTTGAACGGAAGATATTTCCTTTTTCACCATAGGCCTCTATGGGCTTCCAAATATCCCTTTGCCAATTCCACAAGAACAGCCTTAGCGAAAGGCTTCTTGAAGGGAAAGATGTAACTCTGTGATATGAATTCACAGAACACAGAGCAGTTTCTCAGAAAGCTTCTTTCCAGTTTTGAACGGAAGATATTTCCTTTTTCACCATAGGCCTCTATGGGCTTACAAATATCCCTTTGCCAATTCCACAAGAACACCCTTAGCGAAAGGCTTCTTGAGGGGAAAGATGTAACTCTGTGAGATGAATTAACAGAACACAGAGCAGTTTCTCAGAAAGCTTCTTTCCAGTTTTGAACGGAAGATATTTACTTTTTCACCATAGCCCTCTATGGGCTTCCAAATATCCCTTTGCCAATTCCACAAGAACAGCCTTAGCGAAAGGCTTCTTGAAGGGAAAGATGTAACTCTGTGAGATGAATTCACAGAACACAGAGCAGTTTCTCAAGAAGCTTCTTTCCAGTTTTGAACGGAAGATATTTCCTTTTTCACCATAGCCCTCTATGGGCTTCCAAATATCCCTTTGACAATTCCACAAAAACAGCCTTAGCGAAAGGCTTCTTGAAGGGAAAGATGTAACTCTGTGAGATGAATTCACAGAACACAGAGCAGTTTCTCAGAAAGCTTCTTTCCAGTTTTGAACGGAAGATATTTCCTTTTTCACCATAGGCCTCTATGGGCTTCCAAATATCCCTTTGCCAATTCCGCAAGAACAGACTTAGCGAAAGGCTTCTTGAAGGGAAAGATGTAACTCTGTGAGATGAATTAACAGAACACAGAGCAGTTTCTCAGAAAGCTTCTTTCCAGTTTTGAACGGAAGATATTTCCTTTTTCACCATAGGCCTCTATGGGCTTCCAAATATCCCTTTGCCAATTCCACAAGAACAGCCTTAGCGAAAGGCTTCTTGAGGGGAAAGATGTAACTCTGTGAGATGAATTCACAGAACACAGAGCAGTTTCTCAGAAAGCTTCTTTCCAGTTTTGAACGGAAGATATTTCCTTTTTCACCATAGCCCTCTATGGGCTTCCAAATATCCCTTTGCCAATTCCACAAGAACAGCCTTAGCGAAAGGCTTCTTGAAGGGAAAGATGTAACTCTGTGAGATAAATTCACAGAACACAGAGCAGTTTCTCAGAAAGCTTCTTTCCAGTTTTGAACGGAAGATATTTCCTTTTTACCATAGGCCTCTATGGGCTTCCAAATATCCCTTTGCCAATTCCACAAGAACAGCCTTAGCGAAAGGCTTCTTGAAGGGAAAGATGTAACTCTGTGAGATGAATTCACAGAACACAGAGCAGTTTCTCAGAAAGCTTCTTTCCAGTTTTGAACGGAAGATATTTCCTTTTTCACCATAGGCCTCTAAGGGCTTCCAAATATCCCTTTGCCAATTCCACAAGAACAGCCTTAGCGAAAGGCTTCTTGAAGGGAAAGATGTAACTCTGTGAGATGAATTCAGAGAACACAGAGCAGTGTCTCAGAAAGCTTCTTTCCAGTTTGGAACGGAAGATATTTCCTTTTTCACCATAGCCCTCTATGGGCTTCCAAATATCCCTTTGCCAATTCCACAAGAACAGCCTTAGCGAAAAGCTTCTTGAAAGGAAAGTTGTAACTCTGTGAGATGAATTCAGAGAACACAGAGCAGTGTCTCAGAAAGCTTCTTTCCAGTTTTGAACGGAAGATATTTCCTTTTTCACCATAGGCCTCTATGGGCTTCCAAATATCCCTTTGCCAATTCCACAAGAACAGCCTTAGCGAAAGGCTTCTTGAATGGAAAGATGTAACTCTGTGAGATGAATTCACAGAACACAGAGCAGTTTCTCAGAAAGCTTCTTTCCAGTTTTGAACGGAAGATATTTCCTTTTTCACCATAGGCCCCTATGGGCTTCCAAATATCCCTTTGCCAAATCCACAAGAACAGCCTTAGCGAAAGGCTTCTTGAAGGGAAAGATGTAACTCTGTGAGATGAATTAACAGAACACAGAGCAGTTTCTCACAGAGCTTCTTTCCGGTTTTGAACGGAAGATATTTCCTTTTTCACCATAGGCCTCTATGGGCTTCCAAATATCCCTTTGCCAATTCCACAAGAACAGCCTTAGCGAAAGGCTTCTTGAAGGGAAAGATGTAACTCTGTGAGATGAATTCACAGAACACAGAGCAGTTTCTCAGAAAGCTTCTTTCCAGTTTTGAACGGAAGATATTTACTTTTTCACCATAGCCCTCTATGGGCTTCCAAATATCCCTTTGCAAATTCCACAAGAACAGCCTTAGCGAACGGCTTCTTGAAGGGAACGATGTAACTCTGTGAGATGAATTTACAGAACACAGAGTAGTTTCTCAGAAAGCTTCTTTCCAGTTTTGAACGGAAGATATTTCCTTTTTCACCATAGCCCTCTATGGGCTTCCAAATATCCCTTTGCCAATTTCGCAAGAACAGCCTTAGCGAAAGGGTTCTTGAAGGGAAAGATGTAACTCTGTGAGATGAATTCACAGAACACAGAGCAGTTTCTCAGAAAGCTTCCTTCCAGTATTGAACGGAAGATATTTACTTTTTCACCATAGCCGTCTATGGGCTTCCAAATATCCCTTTGCCAATTCCACAAGAACAGCCTTAGCGAAAGGCTTCTTGAAGGGAAAGATGTAACTCTGTGAGATGAATTAACAGAACACAGAGAAGTTTCTCAGAAAGCTTCTTTCCAGTTTTGAACGGAAGATATTTCCTTTTCCACCATAGCCCTCTATGGGCTTCCAAATATCCCTTTGCCAATTCCACAAGAACAGACTTTGCGAAAGGCTTCTTGGAGGGAACGATGTAACTCTGTGAGATGAATTAACAGAACACAGAGCAGTTTCTCAGAAAGCTTCTTTCCAGTTTTGAACGGAAGATATTTCCTTTTTCACCATAGCCCTCTATGGGCTTCCAAATATCCCTTTGCCAATTCCACAAGAACAGCCTTAGCGAAAGGCTTCTTGAGGGGAAAGATGTAACTCTGTGAGATGAATTCACAGAACACAGAGCAGTTTCTCAGAAAGCTTCTTTCCAGTTTTGAACGGAAGATATTTCCTTTTTCACCATAGGCCTCTATGGGCTTCCAAATATCCCTTTGCCAATTCCGCAAGAACAGACTTAGCGAAAGGCTTCTTGAAGGGAAAGATGTAACTCTGTGAGATGAATTAACAGAACACAGAGCAGTTTCTCAGAAAGCTTCTTTCCAGTTTTGAACGGAAGATATTTCCTTTTTCACCATAGCCCTGTATGGGCTTCCAAATATCCCTTTGCCAATTCCACAAGAACAGCCTTAGCGAAAGGCTTCTTGAAGGGAAAGATGTAACTCTGTGAGATGAATTAACAGAACACAGAGCAGTTTCTCAGAAAGCTTCTTTCCAGTTTTGAACGGAAGATATTTACTTTTTCACCATAGCCGTCTAGGGGTTCCAAATATCCCTTTGCCAATTCCACAAGAACAGCCTTAGCGAAAGGCTTCTTGAAGGGAAAGATGTAACTCTGTGAGATGAATTCACAGAACACAGAGCAGTTTCTCAGAAAGCTTCTTTCCAGTTTTGAACGGAAGATATTTCCTTTTTCACCATAGCCCTCTATGGGCTTCCAAATATCCCTTTGCCAATTCCACAAGAACAGCCTTAGCGAAAGGCTTCTTGAAGGGAAAGATGTAACTCTGTGAGATGAATTCACAGAACACAGAGCAGTTTCTCAGAAAGCTTCTTTCCAGTTTTGAACGGAAGATATTTCCTTTTTCACCATAGGCCTCTATGGGTTTCCAAATATCCCTTTGCCAATTCCACAAGAACAGCCTTAGCGAAAGGCTTCTTGAAGGGAAAGATGTAACTCTGTGAGATGAATTAACAGAACACAGAGCAGTTTCTCAGAAAGCTTCTTTCCAGTTTTGAACGGAAGATATTTCCTTTTTCACCATAGCCCTCTATGGGCTTCCAAATATCCCTTTGCCAATTCCACAAGAACAGCCTTAGAGAAAGGCTTCTTGAAGGGAAAGATGTAACTCTGTGAGATGAATTCACAGAACACAGAGCAGTTTCTCAGAAAGCTTCTTTCCAGTTTTGAAGGGAAGATATTTCCTTTTTCACCATTGGCCTCTATGGGCTTACAAATATCCCTTTGCCAATTCCACAAGAACACCCTTAGCGAATGGCTTCTTGAGGGGAAAGATGTAACTCTGTGAGATGAATTAACAGAACACAGAGCAGTTTCTCAGAAAGCTTCTTTCCAGTTTTGAACGGAAGATATTTCCTTTTTCACCATAGGCCTCTATGGGCTTCCAAATATCACTTTGCCAATTCCACAAGAACAGACTTAGCGAAAGGCTTCTTGAAGGGAACGATGTAACTCTGTGAGATGAATTAACAGAACACAGAGCAGTTTCTCAGAAAGCTTCTTTCCAGTTTTGAACGGAAGATATTTCCTTTTTCACCATAGCCCTCTATGGGCTTCCAAATATCCCTTTGCCAATTCCACAAGAACAGCCTTAGCGAAAGGCTTCTTGAAGAGAAAGATGTAACTCTGTGAGATGAATTAGCAGAACACAGAGCAGTTTCTCAGAAAGATTCTTTCCAATTTTGAAAGGAAGATATTTCCTTTTTCACCATAGCCCTCTATGGGCTTCCAAATATCCCTTTGCAAATTCCACAAGAACAGCCTTAGCGAAAGGCTTCTTGAAGGGAAAGATGTAACTCTGTGAGATGAATTCACAGAACACAGAGCAGTTTCTCAGAAAGCTTCTTTCCAGTTTTGAACGGAAGATATTTCCTTTTTCACAATAGCCCTCTATGGGCTTCCAAATATCCCTTTGCCAATTCCACAAGAACAGACTTAGCGAAAGGCTTCTTGAAGGGAAAGATGTAACTCTGTGAGATGAATTCACAGAACACAGAGCAGTTTCTCAGAAAGCTTCTTTCCAGTTTTGAACGGAAGATATTTACTTTTTCACCATAGCCCTCTATGGGCTTCCAAATATCCCTTTGCAAATTCCACAAGAACAGCCTTAGCGAACGGCTTCTTGAAGGGAAAGATGTAACTCTGTGAGATGAATTTACAGAACACAGAGTAGTTTCTCAGAAAGCTTCTTTCCAGTTTTGAACGGAAGATATTTCCTTTTTCACCATAGCCCTCTATGGGCTTCCAAATATCCCTTTGCCAATTTCGCAAGAACAGCCTTAGCGAAAGGGTTCTTGAAGGGAAAGATGTAACTCTGTGAGATGAATTCACAGAACACAGAGCAGTTTCTCAGAAAGCTTCCTTCCAGTATTGAACGGAAGATATTTACTTTTTCACCATAGCCGTCTATGGGCTTCCAAATATCCCTTTGCCAATTCCACAAGAACAGCCTTAGCGAAAGGCTTCTTGAAGGGAAAGATGTAACTCTGTGAGATGAATTAACAGAACACAGAGAAGTTTCTCAGAAAGCTTCTTTCCAGTTTTGAACGGAAGATATTTCCTTTTCCACCATAGCCCTCTATGGGCTTCCAAATATCCCTTTGCCAATTCCACAAGAACAGACTTTGCGAAAGGCTTCTTGGAGGGAACGATGTAACTCTGTGAGATGAATTAACAGAACACAGAGCAGTTTCTCAGAAAGCTTCTTTCCAGTTTTGAACGGAAGATATTTCCTTTTTCACCATAGCCCTCTATGGGCTTCCAAATATCCCTTTGCCAATTCCACAAGAACAGCCTTAGCGAAAGGCTTCTTGAGGGGAAAGATGTAACTCTGTGAGATGAATTCACAGAACACAGAGCAGTTTCTCAGAAAGCTTCTTTCCAGTTTTGAACGGAAGATATTTCCTTTTTCACCATAGGCCTCTATGGGCTTCCAAATATCCCTTTGCCAATTCCGCAAGAACAGACTTAGCGAAAGGCTTCTTGAAGGGAAAGATGTAACTCTGTGAGATGAATTAACAGAACACAGAGCAGTTTCTCAGAAAGCTTCTTTCCAGTTTTGAACGGAAGATATTTCCTTTTTCACCATAGCCCTGTATGGGCTTCCAAATATCCCTTTGCCAATTCCACAAGAACAGCCTTAGCGAAAGGCTTCTTGAAGGGAAAGATGTAACTCTGTGAGATGAATTAACAGAACACAGAGCAGTTTCTCAGAAAGCTTCTTTCCAGTTTTGAACGGAAGATATTTACTTTTTCACCATAGCCGTCTAGGGGTTCCAAATATCCCTTTGCCAATTCCACAAGAACAGCCTTAGCGAAAGGCTTCTTGAAGGGAAAGATGTAACTCTGTGAGAAGAATTCACAGAACACAGAGCAGTTTCTCAGAAAGCTTCTTTCCAGTTTTGAACGGAAGATATTTCCTTTTTCACCATAGCCCTCTATGGGCTTCCAAATATCCCTTTGCCAATTCCACAAGAACAGCCTTAGCGAAAGGCTTCTTGAAGGGAAAGATGTAACTCTGTGAGATGAATTAACAGAACACAGATCAGTTTCTCAGAAAGCTTCTTTCCAGTTTTGAACGGAAGATATTTCCTTTTTCACCATAGGCCTCTATGGGCTTCCAAATATCCCTTTGCCAATTCCACAAGAACAGCCTTAGCGAAAGGCTTCTTGAAGGGAAAGATGTAACTCTGTGAGATGAATTAACAGAACACAGAGCAGTTTCTCAGAAAGCTTCTTTCCAGTTTTGAACGGAAGATATTTCCTTTTTCACCATAGCCCTCTATGGGCTTCCAAATATCCCTTTGCCAATTCCACAAGAACAGCCTTAGAGAAAGGCTTCTTGAAGGGAAAGATGTAACTCTGTGAGATGAATTCACAGAACACAGAGCAGTTTCTCAGAAAGCTTCTTTCCAGTTTTGAAGGGAAGATATTTCCTTTTTCACCATAGGCCTCTATGGGCTTACAAATATCCCTTTGCCAATTCCACAAGAACACCCTTAGCGAATGGCTTCTTGAGGGGAAAGATGTAACTCTGTGAGATGAATTAACAGAACACAGAGCAGTTTCTCAGAAAGCTTCTTTCCAGTTTTGAACGGAAGATATTTACTTTTTCACCATAGCCCTCTATGGGCTTCCAAATATCACTTTGCCAATTCCACAAGAACAGCCTTAGCGAAAGGCTTCTTGAAGGGAAAGATGTAACTCTGTGAGATGAATTCACAGAACACAGAGCAGTTTCTCAAGAAGCTTCTTTCCAGTTTTGAACGGAAGATATTTCCTTTTTCACCATAGCCCTCTATGGGCTTCCAAATATCCCTTTGACAATTCCACAAAAACAGCCTTAGCGAAAGGCTTCTTGAAGGGAAAGATGTAACTCTGTGAGATGAATTCACAGAACACAGAGCAGTTTCTCAGAAAGCTTCTTTCCAGTTTTGAACGGAAGATATTTCCTTTTTCACCATAGCCGTCTAGGGGTTCCAAATATCCCTTTGCCAATTCCACAAGAACAGCCTTAGCGAAAGGCTTCTTGAAGGGAAAGATGTAACTCTGTGAGATGAATTCACAGAACACAGAGCAGTTTCTCAGAAAGCTTCTTTCCAGTTTTGAACGGAAGTTATTTCCTTTTTCACCATAGCCCTCTATGGGCTTCCAAATATCCCTTTGCCAATTCCACAAGAACAGCCTTAGCGAAAGGCTTCTTGAAGGGAAAGATGTAACTCTGTGAGATGAATTCACAGAAGACAGAGCAGTTTCTCAGAAAGCTTCTTTCCAGTTTTGAACGGAAGATATTTCCTTTTTCACCATAGGCCTCTATGGGCTTCCAAATATCCCTTTGCCAATTCCACAAGAACAGCCTTAGCGAAAGGCTTCTTGAAGGGAAAGATGTAACTCTGTGAGATGAATTCACAGAACACAGAGCAGTTTCTGAGAAAGCTTCTTTCCAGTTTTGAACGGAAGATATTTCCTTTTTCACCATAGGCCTCTATGGGCTTACAAATATCCCTTTGCCAATTCCACAAGAACACCCTTAGCGAAAGGCTTCTTGAGGGGAAAGATGTAACTCTGTGAGATGAATTAACAGAACACAGAGCAGTTTCTCAGAAAGCTTCTTTCCAGTTTTGAACGGAAGATATTTACTTTTTCACCATAGCCCTCTATGGGCTTCCAAATATCCCTTTGCCAATTCCACAAGAACAGCCTTAGCGAAAGGCTTCTTGAAGGGAAAGATGTAACTCTGTGAGATGAATTCACAGAACACAGAGCAGTTTCTCAAGAAGCTTCTTTCCAGTTTTGAACGGAAGATATTTCCTTTTTCACCATAGCCCTCTATGGGCTTCCAAATATCCCTTTGACAATTCCACAAAAACAGCCTTAGCGAAAGGCTTCTTGAAGGGAAAGATGTAACTCTGTGAGATGAATTCACAGAACACAGAGCAGTTTCTCAGAAAGCTTCTTTCCAGTTTTGAACGGAAGATATTTCCTTTTTCACCATAGGCCTCTATGGGCTTCCAAATATCCCTTTGCCAATTCCGCAAGAACAGACTTAGCGAAAGGCTTCTTGAAGGGAAAGATGTAACTCTGTGAGATGAATTAACAGAACACAGAGCAGTTTCTCAGAAAGCTTCTTTCCAGTTTTGAACGGAAGATATTTCCTTTTTCACCATAGCCCTCTATGGGCTTCCAAATATCCCTTTGCCAATTCCACAAGAACAGCCTTAGCGAAAGGCTTCTTGAAGGGAAAGATGTAACTCTGTGAGATGAATTCACAGAACACAGAGCAGTTTCTCAGAAAGCTTCTTTCCAGTTTTGAACGGAAGATATTTCCTTTTTCACCATAGGCCTCTATGGGCTTCCAAATATCCCTTTGCCAATTCCACAAGAACAGACTTAGCGAAAGGCTTCTTGAAGGGAACGATGTAACTCTGTGAGATGAATTAACAGAACACAGAGCAGTTTCTCAGAAAGCTTCTTTCCAGTTTTGAACGGAAGATATTTCCTTTTTCACCATAGCCCTCTATGGGCTTCCAAATATCCCTTTGCCAATTCCACAAGAACAGCCTTAGCGAAAGGCTTCTTGAAGAGAAAGATGTAACTCTGTGAGATGAATTCACAGAACACAGAGCAGTTTCTCAGAAAGCTTCTTTCCAGTTTTGAACGGAAGATATTTACTTTTTCACCATAGCCCTCTATGGGCTTCCAAATATCCCTTTGCCAATTCCACAAGAACAGCCTTAGCGAAAGGCTTCTTGAAGGGAAAGATGTAACTCTGTGAGATGAATTAAAAGAACACAGAGCAGTTTCTCAGAAAGCTTCTTTCCAGTTTTGAACGGAAGATATTTCCTTTTTCACCATAGCCGTCTAGGGGTTCCAAATATCCCTTTGCCAATTCCACAAGAACAGCCTTAGCGAAAGGCTTCTTGAAGGGAAAGATGTAACTCTGTGAGATGAATTCACAGAACACAGAGCAGTTTCTCAGAAAGCTTCTTTCCAGTTTTGAACGGAAGTTATTTCCTTTTTCACCATAGCCCTCTATGGGCTTCCAAATATCCCTTTGCCAATTCCACAAGAACAGCCTTAGCGAAAGGCTTCTTGAAGGGAAAGATGTAACTCTGTGAGATGAATTCACAGAAGACAGAGCAGTTTCTCAGAAAGCTTCTTTCCAGTTTTGAACGGAAGATATTTCCTTTTTCACCATAGGCCTCTATGGGCTTCCAAATATCCCTTTGCCAATTCCACAAGAACAGCCTTAGCGAAAGGCTTCTTGAAGGGAAAGATGTAACTCTGTGAGATGAATTCACAGAACACAGAGCAGTTTCTCAGAAAGCTTCTTTCCAGTTTTGAACGGAAGATATTTCCTTTTTCACCATAGGCCTCTATGGGCTTACAAATATCCCTTTGCCAATTCCACAAGAACACCCTTAGCGAAAGGCTTCTTGAGGGGAAAGATGTAACTCTGTGAGATGAATTAACAGAACACAGAGCAGTTTCTCTAAAAGCTTCTTTCCAGTTTTGAACGGAAGATATTTACTTTTTCACCATAGCCCTCTATGGGCTTCCAAATATCCCTTTGCCAATTCCACAAGAACAGCCTTAGCGAAAGGCTTCTTGAAGGGAAAGATGTAACTCTGTGAGATGAATTCACAGAACACAGAGCAGTTTCTCAAGAAGCTTCTTTCCAGTTTTGAACGGAAGATATTTCCTTTTTCACCATAGCCCTCTATGGGCTTCCAAATATCCCTTTGACAATTCCACAAAAACAGCCTTAGCGAAAGGCTTCTTGAAGGGAAAGATGTAACTCTGTGAGATGAATTCACAGAACACAGAGCAGTTTCTCAGAAAGCTTCTTTCCAGTTTTGAACGGAAGATATTTCCTTTTTCACCATAGGCCTCTATGGGCTTCCAAATATCCCTTTGCCAATTCCGCAAGAACAGACTTAGCGAAAGGCTTCTTGAAGGGAAAGATGTAACTCTGTGAGATGAATTAACAGAACACAGAGCAGTTTCTCAGAAAGCTTCTTTCCAGTTTTGAACGGAAGATATTTCCTTTTTCACCATAGCCCTCTATGGGCTTCCAAATATCCCTTTGCCAATTCCACAAGAACAGCCTTAGCGAAAGGCTTCTTGAAGGGAAAGATGTAACTCTGTGAGATGAATTAGCAGAACACAGAGCAGTTTCTCAGAAAGATTCTTTCCAATTTTGAACGGAAGATATTTCCTTTTTCACCATAGCCCTCTATGGGCTTCCAAATATCCCTTTGCCAATTCCACAAGAACAGCCTTAGCGAAAGGCTTCTTGAAGGGAAAGATGTAACTCTGTGAGATGAATTCACAGAACACAGAGCAGTTTCTCAGAAAGCTTCTTTCCAGTTTTGAACGGAAGATATTTCCTTTTTCACCATAGCCCTCTATGGGCTTCCAAATATCCCTTTGCCAATTCCACAAGAACAGCCTTAGCGAAAGGCTTCTTGAAGGGAAAGATGTAACTCTGTGAGATGAATTCACAGAACACAGAGCAGTTTCTCAGAAAGCTTCTTTCCAGTTTTGAACGGAAGATATTTACTTTTTCACCATAGCCCTCTATGGGCTTCCAAATATCCCTTTGCAAATTCCACAAGAACAGCCTTAGCGAACGGCTTCTTGAAGGGAAAGATGTAACTCTGTGAGATGAATTTACAGAACACAGAGTAGTTTCTCAGAAAGCTTCTTTCCAGTTTTGAACGGAAGATATTTCCTTTTTCACCATAGCCCTCTATGGGCTTCCAAATATCCCTTTGCCAATTTCGCAAGAACAGCCTTAGCGAAAGGCTTCTTGAAGGGAAAGATGTAACTCTGTGAGATGAATTCACAGAACACAGAGCAGTTTCTCAGAAAGCTTCTTTCCAGTTTTGAAGGGAAGATATTTCCTTTTTCACCATAGGCCTCTATGGGCTTACAAATATCCCTTTGCCAATTCCACAAGAACAGCCTTAGCGAAAGGCTTCTTGAAGGGAAAGATGTAACTCTGTGAGATGAATTAACAGAACACAGAGCAGTTTCTCAGAAAGCTTCTTTCCAGTTTTGAACGGAAGATATTTCCTTTTTCACCATAGCCCTCTATGGGCTTCCAAATATCCCTTTGCCAATTCCACAAGAACAGCCTTAGCGAAAGGCTTCTTGAAGGGAAAGATGTAACTCTGTGAGATGAATTCACAGAACACAGAGCAGTTTCTCAGAAAGCTTCTTTCCAGTTTTGAACGGAAGATATTTCCTTTTTCGCCATAGCCGTCTATGGGCTTCCAAATATCCCTTTGCCAATTCCACAAGAACAGCCTTAGCGAAAGGCTTCTTGAAGGGAAAGATGTAACACTGTGAGATGAATTCACAGAACACAGAGCAGTTTCTCAGAAAGCTTCTTTCCAGTTTTGAACGGAAGATATTTCCTTTTTCACCATAGGCCTCTATGGGCTTCCAAATATCCCTTTGCCAATTCCACAAGAACAGCCTTAGCGAAAGGCTTCTTGAGGGGAAAGATGTAACTCTGTGAGATGAATTCACAGAACACAGAGCAGTTTCTCAGAAAGCTTCTTTCCAGTTTTGAACGGAAGATATTTCCTTTTTCACCATAGCCCTCTATGGGCTTCCAAATATCCCTTTGCCAATTCCACAAGAACAGCCTTAGCGAAAGGCTTCTTGAAGGGAAAGATGTAACTCTGTGAGATAAATTCACAGAACACAGAGCAGTTTCTCAGAAAGCTTCTTTCCAGTTTTGAACGGAAGATATTTCCTTTTTACCATAGGCCTCTATGGGCTTCCAAATATCCCTTTGCCAATTCCACAAGAACAGCCTTAGCGAAAGGCTTCTTGAAGGGAAAGATGTAACTCTGTGAGATGAATTCACAGAACACAGAGCAGTTTCTCAGAAAGCTTCTTTCCAGTTTTGAACGGAAGATATTTCCTTTTTCACCATAGGCCTCTAAGGGCTTCCAAATATCCCTTTGCCAATTCCACAAGAACAGCCTTAGCGAAAGGCTTCTTGAAGGGAAAGATGTAACTCTGTGAGATGAATTAACAGAACACAGAGCAGTTTCTCAGAAAGCTTCTTTCCAGTTTGGAACGGAAGATATTTCCTTTTTCACCATAGCCCTCTATGGGCTTCCAAATATCCCTTTGCCAATTCCACAAGAACAGCCTTAGCGAAAAGCTTCTTGAAAGGAAAGTTGTAACTCTGTGAGATGAATTCAGAGAACACAGAGCAGTGTCTCAGAAAGCTTCTTTCCAGTTTTGAACGGAAGATATTTCCTTTTTCACCATAGGCCTCTATGGGCTTCCAAATATCCCTTTGCCAATTCCACAAGAACAGCCTTAGCGAAAGGCTTCTTGAAGGGAAAGATGTAACTCTGTGAGATGAATTCACAGAACACAGAGCAGTTTCTCAGAAAGCTTCTTTCCAGTTTTGAACGGAAGATATTTCCTTTTTCACCATAGGCCCCTATGGGCTTCCAAATATCCCTTTGCCAAATCCACAAGAACAGCCTTAGCGAAAGGCTTCTTGAAGGGAAAGATGTAACTCTGTGAGATGAATTAACAGAACACAGAGCAGTTTCTCACAGAGCTTCTTTCCGGTTTTGAACGGAAGATATTTCCTTTTTCACCATAGCCCTCTATGGGCTTCCAAATATCCCTTTGCCAATTCCACAAGAACAGACTTAGCGAAAGGCTTCTTGAAGGGAAAGATGTAACTCTGTGAGATGAATTCACAGAACACAGAGCAGTTTCTCAGAAAGCTTCTTTCCAGTTTTGAACGGAAGATATTTACTTTTTCACCATAGCCCTCTATGGGCTTCCAAATATCCCTTTGCAAATTCCACAAGAACAGCCTTAGCGAACGGCTTCTTGAAGGGAAAGATGTAACTCTGTGAGATGAATTTACAGAACACAGAGTAGTTTCTCAGAAAGCTTCTTTCCAGTTTTGAACGGAAGATATTTCCTTTTTCACCATAGCCCTCTATGGGCTTCCAAATATCCCTTTGCCAATTTCGCAAGAACAGCCTTAGCGAAAGGCTTCTTGAAGGGAAAGATGTAACTCTGTGAGATGAATTCACAGAACACAGAGCAGTTTCTCAGAAAGCTTCTTTCCAGTTTTGAAGGGAAGATATTTCCTTTTTCACCATAGGCCTCTATGGGCTTCCAAATATCCCTTTGCCAATTCCACAAGAACAGCCTTAGCGAAAGGCTTCTTGAAGGGAAAGATGTAACTCTGTGAGATGAATTAACAGAACACAGAGCAGTTTCTCAGAAAGCTTCTTTCCAGTTTTGAACGGAAGATATTTCCTTTTTCACCATAGCCCTCTATGGGCTTCCAAATATCCCTTTGCCAATTCCACAAGAACAGCCTTAGCGAAAGGCTTCTTGAAGGGAAAGATGTAACTCTGTGAGATGAATTCACAGAACACAGAGCAGTTTCTCAGAAAGCTTCTTTCCAGTTTTGAACGGAAGATATTTCCTTTTTCGCCATAGCCGTCTATGGGCTTCCAAAAATCCCTTTGCCAATTCCACAAGAACAGCCTTAGCGAAAGGCTTCTTGAAGGGAAAGATGTAACACTGTGAGATGAATTCACAGAACACAGAGCAGTTTCTCAGAAAGCTTCTTTCCAGTTTTGAACGGAAGATATTTCCTTTTTCACCATAGGCCTCTATGGGCTTCCAAATATCCCTTTGCCAATTCCACAAGAAGAGCCTTAGCGAAAGGCTTCTTGAGGGGAAAGATGTAACTCTGTGAGATGAATTCACAGAACACAGAGCAGTTTTTCAGAAAGCTTCTTTCCAGTTTTGAACGGAAGATATTTCCTTTTTCACCATAACCCTCTATGGGCTTCCAAATATCCCTTTGCCAATTCCACAAGAACAGCCTTAGCGAAAGGCTTCTTGAAGGGAAAGATGTAACTCTGTGAGATGAATTAACAGAACACAGAGCAGTTTCTCAGAAAGCTTCTTTCCAGTTTGGAACGGAAGATATTTCCTTTTTCACCATAGCCCTCTATGGGCTTCCAAATATCCCTTTGCCAATTCCACAAGAACAGCCTTAGCGAAAGGCTTCTTGAAAGGAAAGTTGTAACTCTGTGAGATGAATTCAGGGAACACAGAGCAGTGTCCCAGAAAGCTTCTTTCCAGTTTTGAACGGAAGATATTTCCTTTTTCACCATAGGCCTCTATGGGCTTCCAAATATCCCTTTGTCAATTCCACAAGAACAGCCTTAGCGAAAGGCTTCTTGAAGGGAAAGATGTAACTCTATGAGATGAATTCACAGAACACAGAGCAGTTTCTCAGAAAGCTTCTTTCCAGTTTTGAACGGAAGATATTTCCTTTTTCACGATAGCCCTCTATGGGCTTCCAAATATCCCTTTGCCAATTCCACAAGAACAGCCTTAGCGAAAGGCTTCTTGAAGGGAAAGATGTAACTCTGTGAGATGAATTAACAGAACACAGAGCAGTTTCTCAGAAAGCTTCTTTCCAGTTTTGAACGGAAGATATTTCCTTTTTCACCATAGCCCTCTAAGGGCTTCCAAATAACCCTTTGCCAATTCCACAAGAACAGCCTTAGCGAAAGGCTTCTTGAAGGGAAAGATGTAACTCTGTGAGATGAATTAAAAGAACACAGAGCAGTTTCTCAGAAAGCTTCTTTCCAGTTTTGAACGGAAGATATTTCCTTTTTCACCATAGGCCTCTATGGGCTTCCAAATATCCCTTTGACAATTCCACAAGAACAGCCTTAGCGAAAGGCTTCTTGAAGGGAAAGATGTAACTCTGTGAGATGAATTAACAGAACACAGAGCAGTTTCTCAGAAACCTTCTTTCCAGTTTTGAACGGAAGATATTTACTTTTTCACCATAGCCCTCTATGGGCTTCCAAATATCCCTTTGCCAATTCCACAAGAACAGCCTTAGTGAAAGGCTTCTTGAAGGGAAAGATGTAACTCTGTGAGATGAATTAACAGAACACAGAGCAGTTTCTCAGAAAGCTTCTTTCCAGTTTTGAACGGAAGATATTTCCTTTTTCACCATAGCCCTCTATGGGCTTCCAAATATCCCCTTGCCAATTCCACAAGAACAGCCTTAGCGAAAGGCTTCTTGAAGGGAAAGATGTAACAATGTGAGATGAATTGACAGAACACAGAGCAGTTTCTCAGAAAGCTTCTTTCCACTTTTGAACGGAAGATATTTCCTTTTTCACCATAGGCCTCTATGGGCTTCCAAATATCCCTTTGCCAATTCCACAAGAACAGCCTTATCGAAAGGCTTCTTGAAGGGAAAGATGTAACTCTGTGAGATGAATTAACAGAACACAGAGCAGTTTCTCAGAAAGCTTCTTTCCAGTTTTGAACGGAAGATATTTCCTTTTTCACCATAGCCCTCTATGGGCTTCCAAATATCCCTTTGCCAATTCCACAAGAACAGCCTTAGCCAAAGGCTTCTTGAAGGGAAAGATGTAACTCTGTGAGATAAATTCACAGAACACAGAGCAGTTTCTCAGAAAGCTTCTTTCCAGTTTTGAACGGAAGATATTTCCTTTTTCACCATAGGCCCCTATGGGCTTCCAAATATCCCTTTGCCAATTCCACAAGAACAGCCTTAGCGAAAGGCTTCTTGAAGGGAAAGATGTAACTCTGTGAGATGAATTCACAGAACACAGAGCAGAGCAGTTTCTCAGAAAGCTTCTTTCCAGTTTTGAAGGGAAGATATTTCCTTTTTCACCATAGGCCTCTATGGGCTTCCAAATATCCCTTTGCCAATTCCACAAGAACAGCCTTAGCGAAAGGCTTCTTGAAGGGAAAGATGTAACTCTGTGAGATGAATTCACAGAACACAGAGCAGTTTCTCAGAAAGCTTCTTTCCAGTTTTGAACGGAAGATATTTCCTTTTTCACCATAGCCCCTATGGGCTTCCAAATATCCCTTTGCAAATTCCACAAGAACAGCCTTAGCGAACGGCTTCTTGAAGGGAAAGATGTAACTCTGTGAGATGAATTAACAGAACACAGAGCAGTTTCTCAGAAAGCTTCTTTCCAGTTTTGAACGGAAGATATTTCCTTTTTCACCATAGCCGTCTATGGGCTTCCAAATATCCCTTTGACAATTCCACAAGAACAGCCTTAGCGAAAGGCTTCTTGAAGGGAAAGATGTAACTCTGTGAGATGAATTCACAGAACACAGAGCAGTTTCTCAGAAAGCTTCTTTCCAGTTTTGAACGGAAGATATTTCCTCTTTCACCATAGGCCTCTATGGGCTTCCAAATATCCCTTTGCCAATTCCACAAGAACAGACTTAGCGAAAGGCTTCTTGAAGGGAACGATGTAACTCTGTGAGATGAATTAACAGAACACAGAGCAGTTTCTCAGAAAGCTTCTTTCCAGTTTTGAACGGAAGATATTTCCTTTTTCACCATAGCCCTCTATGGGCTTCCAAATATCCCTTTGCCAATTCCACAAGAACAGCCTTAGCGAAAGGCTTCTTGAAGAGAAAGATGTAACTCTGTGAGATGAATTAACAGAACACAGAGCAGTTTCTCAGAAAGCTTCTTTCCAGTTTTGAACGGAAGATATTTCCTTTTTCACCATAGCCCTGTATGGGCTTCCAAATATCCCTTTGCCAATTCCACAAGAACAGCCTTAGCGAAAGGTTTCTTGAAGGGAAAGATGTAACTCTGTGAGATGAATTAACAGAACACAGAGCAGTTTCTCAGAAAGCTTCTTTCCAGTTTTGAACGGAAGATATTTACTTTTTCACCATAGCCGTCTAGGGGTTCCAAATATCCCTTTGCCAATTCCACAAGAACAGCCTTAGCGAAAGGCTTCTTAAAGGGAAAGATGTAACTCTGTGAGATGAATTCACAGAACACAGAGCAGTTTCTCAGAAAGCTTCTTTCCAGTTTTGAACGGAAGATATTTCCTTTTTCACCATAGCCCTCTATGGGCTTCCAAATATCCCTTTGCCAATTCCACAAGAACAGCCTTAGCGAAAGGCTTCTTGAAGGGAAAGATGTAACTCTGTGAGATGAATTCACAGAAGACAGAGCAGTTTCTCAGAAAGCTTCTTTCCAGTTTTGAACGGAAGATATTTCCTTTTTCACCATAGGCCTCTATGGGCTTCCAAATATCCCTTTGCCAATTCCACAAGAACAGCCTTAGCGAAAGGCTTCTTGAAGGGAAAGATGTAACTCTGTGAGTTGAATTCACAGAACACAGAGCAGTTTCTCAGAAAGCTTCTTTCCAGTTTTGAACGGAAGATATTTCCTTTTTCACCATAGGCCTCTATGGGCTTACAAATATCCCTTTGCCAATTCCACAAGAACACCCTTAGCGTAAGGCTTCTTGAGGGGAAAGATGTAACTCTGTGAGATGAATTAACAGAACACAGAGCAGTTTCTCAGAAAGCTTCTTTCCAGTTTTGAACGGAAGATATTTACTTTTTCACCATAGCCCTCTATGGGCTTCCAAATATCCCTTTGCCAATTCCACAAGAACAGCCTTAGCGAAAGGCTTCTTGAAGGGAAAGATGTAACTCTGTGAGATGAATTCACAGAACACAGAGCAGTTTCTCAAGAAGCTTCTTTCCAGTTTTGAACGGAAGATATTTCCTTTTTCACCATAGCCCTCTATGGGCTTCCAAATATCCCTTTGACAATTCCACAAAAACAGCCTTAGCGAAAGGCTTCTTGAAGGGAAAGATGTAACTCTGTGAGATGAATTCACAGAACACAGAGCAGTTTCTCAGAAAGCTTCTTTCCACTTTTGAACGGAAGATATTTCCTTTTTCACCATAGGCCTCTATGGGCTTCCAAATATCCCTTTGCCTATTCCGCAAGAACAGACTTAGCGAAAGGCTTCTTGAAGGGAAAGATGTAACTCTGTGAGATGAATTAACAGAACACAGAGCAGTTTCTCAGAAAGCTTCTTTCCAGTTTTGAACGGAAGATATTTCCTTTTTCACCATAGCCCTCTATGGGCTTCCAAATATCCCTTTGCCAATTCCACAAGAACAGCCTTAGCGAAAGGCTTCTTGAAGGGAAAGATGTAACTCTGTGAGATGAATTAGCAGAACACAGAGCAGTTTCTCAGAAAGATTCTTTCCAATTTTGAAAGGAAGATATTTCCTTTTTCACCATAGCCCTCTAAGGGCTTCCAAATATCCCTTTGCAAATTCCACAAGAACAGCCTTAGCGAAAGGCTTCTTGAAGGGAAAGATGTAACTCTGTGAGATGAATTCACAGAACACAGAGCAGTTTCTCAGAAAGCTTCTTTCCAGTTTTGAACGGAAGATATTTCCTTTTTCACCATAGCCCTCTATGGGCTTCCAAATATCCCTTTGCCAATTCCACAAGAACAGACTTAGCGAAAGGCTTCTTGAAGGGAAAGATGTAACTCTGTGAGATGAATTCACAGAACACAGAGCAGTTTCTCAGAAAGCTTCTTTCCAGTTTTGAACGGAAGATATTTACTTTTTCACCATAGCCCTCTATGGGCTTCCAAATATCCCTTTGCAAATTCCACAAGAACAGCCTTAGCGAACGGCTTCTTGAAGGGAACGATGTAACTCTGTGAGATGAATTTACAGAACACAGAGTAGTTTCTCAGAAAGCTTCTTTCCAGTTTTGAACGGAAGATATTTCCTTTTTCACCATAGCCCTCTATGGGCTTCCAAATATCCCTTTGCCAATTTCGCAAGAACAGCCTTAGCGAAAGGGTTCTTGAAGGGAAAGATGTAACTCTGTGAGATGAATTCACAGAACACAGAGCAGTTTCTCAGAAAGCTTCCTTCCAGTATTGAACGGAAGATATTTACTTTTTCACCATAGCCGTCTATGGGCTTCCAAATATCCCTTTGCCAATTCCACAAGAACAGCCTTAGCGAAAGGCTTCTTGAAGGGAAAGATGTAACTCTGTGAGATGAATTAACAGAACACAGAGAAGTTTCTCAGAAAGCTTCTTTCCAGTTTTGAACGGAAGATATTTCCTTTTCCACCATAGCCCTCTATGGGCTTCCAAATATCCCTTTGCCAATTCCACAAGAACAGACTTTGCGAAAGGCTTCTTGGAGGGAACGATGTAACTCTGTGAGATGAATTAACAGAACACAGAGCAGTTTCTCAGAAAGCTTCTTTCCAGTTTTGAACGGAAGATATTTCCTTTTTCACCATAGCCCTCTATGGGCTTCCAAATATCCCTTTGCCAATTCCACAAGAACAGCCTTAGCGAAAGGCTTCTTGAGGGGAAAGATGTAACTCTGTGAGATGAATTCACAGAACACAGAGCAGTTTCTCAGAAAGCTTCTTTCCAGTTTTGAACGGAAGATACTTCCTTTTTCACCATAGGCCTCTATGGGCTTCCAAATATCCCTTTGCCAATTCCGCAAGAACAGACTTAGCGAAAGGCTTCTTGAAGGGAAAGATGTAACTCTGTGAGATGAATTAACAGAACACAGAGCAGTTTCTCAGAAAGCTTCTTTCCAGTTTTGAACGGAAGATATTTCCTTTTTCACCATAGCCCTGTATGGGCTTCCAAATATCCCTTTGCCAATTCCACAAGAACAGCCTTAGCGAAAGGCTTCTTGAAGGGAAAGATGTAACTCTGTGAGATGAATTAACAGAACACAGAGCAGTTTCTCAGAAAGCTTCTTTCCAGTTTTGAACGGAAGATATTTACTTTTTCACCATAGCCGTCTAGGGGTTCCAAATATCCCTTTGCCAATTCCACAAGAACAGCCTTAGCGAAAGGCTTCTTGAAGGGAAAGATGTAACTCTGTGAGATGAATTCACAGAACACAGAGCAGTTTCTCAGAAAGCTTCTTTCCAGTTTTGAACGGAAGATATTTCCTTTTTCACCATAGCCCTCTATGGGCTTCCAAATATCCCTTTGCCAATTCCACAAGAACAGCCTTAGCGAAAGGCTTCTTGAAGGGAAAGATGTAACTCTGTGAGATGAATTCACAGAAGACAGAGCAGTTTCTCAGAAAGCTTCTTTCCAGTTTTGAACGGAAGATATTTCCTTTTTCACCATAGCCCTCTATGGGCTTCCAAATATCCCTTTGCCAATTCCACAAGAACAGACTTAGCGAAAGGCTTCTTGAAGGGAAAGATGTAACTCTGTGAGATGAATTCACAGAACACAGAGCAGTTTCTCAGAAAGCTTCTTTCCAGTTTTGAACGGAAGATATTTACTTTTTCACCATAGCCCTCTATGGGCTTCCAAATATCCCTTTGCAAATTCCACAAGAACAGCCTTAGCGAACGGCTTCTTGAAGGGAAAGATGTAACTCTGTGAGATGAATTTACAGAACACAGAGTAGTTTCTCAGAAAGCTTCTTTCCAGTTTTGAACGGAAGATATTTCCTTTTTCACCATAGCCCTCTATGGGCTTCCAAATATCCCTTTGCCAATTTCGCAAGAACAGCCTTAGCGAAAGGCTTCTTGAAGGGAAAGATGTAACTCTGTGAGATGAATTCACAGAACACAGAGCAGTTTCTCAGAAAGCTTCTTTCCAGTTTTGAAGGGAAGATATTTCCTTTTTCACCATAGGCCTCTATGGGCTTACAAATATCCCTTTGCCAATTCCACAAGAACAGCCTTAGCGAAAGGCTTCTTGAAGGGAAAGATGTAACTCTGTGAGATGATTTAACAGAACACAGAGCAGTTTCTCAGAACGCTTCTTTCCAGTTTTGAACGGAAGATATTTCCTTTTTCACCATAGCCCTCTATGGGCTTCCAAATATCCCTTTGCCAATTCCACAAGAACAGCCTTAGCGAAAGGCTTCTTGAAGGGAAAGATGTAACTCTGTGAGATGAATTCACAGAACACAGAGCAGTTTCTCAGAAAGCTTCTTTCCAGTTTTGAACGGAAGATATTTCCTTTTTCGCCATAGCCGTCTATGGGCTTCCAAATATCCCTTTGCCAATTCCACAAGAACAGCCTTAGCGAAAGGCTTCTTGAAGGGAAAGATGTAACACTGTGAGATGAATTCACAGAACACAGAGCAGTTTCTCAGAAAGCTTCTTTCCAGTTTTGAACGGAAGATATTTCCTTTTTCACCATAGGCCTCTATGGGCTTCCAAATATCCCTTTGCCAATTCCACAAGAACAGCCTTAGCGAAAGGCTTCTTGAGGGGAAAGATGTAACTCTGTGAGATGAATTCACAGAACACAGAGCAGTTTCTCAGAAAGCTTCTTTCCAGTTTTGAACGGAAGATATTTCCTTTTTCACCATAGCCCTCTATGGGCTTCCAAATATCCCTTTGCCAATTCCACAAGAACAGCCTTAGCGAAAGGCTTCTTGAAGGGAAAGATGTAACTCTGTGAGATAAATTCACAGAACACAGAGCAGTTTCTCAGAAAGCTTCTTTCCAGTTTTGAACGGAAGATATTTCCTTTTTACCATAGGCCTCTATGGGCTTCCAAATATCCCTTTGCCAATTCCACAAGAACAGCCTTAGCGAAAGGCTTCTTGAAGGGAAAGATGTAACTCTGTGAGATGAATTCACAGAACACAGAGCAGTTTCTCAGAAAGCTTCTTTCCAGTTTTGAACGGAAGATATTTCCTTTTTCACCATAGGCCTCTAAGGGCTTCCAAATATCCCTTTGCCAATTCCACAAGAACAGCCTTAGCGAAAGGCTTCTTGAAGGGAAAGATGTAACTCTGTGAGATGAATTAACAGAACACAGAGCAGTTTCTCAGAAAGCTTCTTTCCAGTTTGGAACGGAAGATATTTCCTTTTTCACCATAGCCCTCTATGGGCTTCCAAATATCCCTTTGAAAATTCCACAAGAACAGCCTTAGCGAAAAGCTTCTTGAAAGGAAAGTTGTAACTCTGTGAGATGAATTCAGAGAACACAGAGCAGTGTATCAGAAAGCTTCTTTCCAGTTTTGAACGGAAGATATTTCCTTTTTCACCATAGGCCTCTATGGGCTTCCAAATATCCCTTTGCCAATTCCACAAGAACAGCCTTAGCGAAAGGCTTCTTGAAGGGAAAGATGTAACTCTGTGAGATGAATTCACAGAACACAGAGCAGTTTCTCAGAAAGCTTCTTTCCAGTTTTGAACGGAAGATATTTCCTTTTTCACCATAGGCCCCTATGGGCTTCCAAATATCCCTTTGCCAAATCCACAAGAACAGCCTTAGCGAAAGGCTTCTTGAAGGGAAAGATGTAACTCTGTGAGATGAATTAACAGAACACAGAGCAGTTTCTCACAGAGCTTCTTTCCGGTTTTGAACGGAAGATATTTCCTTTTTCACCATAGCCCTCTATGGGCTTCCAAATATCCCTTTGCCAATTCCACAAGAACAGCCTTAGCGAAAGGCTTCTTGAGGGGAAAGATGTAACTCTGTGAGATGAATTTACAGAACACAGAGCAGTTTCTCAGAAAGCTTCTTTCTAGTTTTGAACGGAAGATATTTCCTTTTTCACCATAGCCCTCTATGGGCTTCCAAATATCCCTTTGCCAATTCCACAAGAACAGCCTTAGCGAAAGGCTTCTTGAAGGGAAAGATGTAACTCTGTGAGATAAATTCACAGAACACAGAGCAGTTTCTCAGAAAGCTTCTTTCCAGTTTTGAACGGAAGATATTTCCTTTTTACCATAGGCCTCTATGGGCTTCCAAATATCCCTTTGCCAATTCCACAAGAACAGCCTTAGCGAAAGGCTTCTTGAAAGGAAAGTTGTAACTCTGTGAGATGAATTCAGGGAACACAGAGCAGTGTCCCAGAAAGCTTCTTTCCAGTTTTGAACGGAAGGTATTTCCTTTTTCACCATAGGCCTCTATGGGCTTCCAAATATCCCTTTGTCAATTCCACAAGAACAGCCTTAGCGAAAGGCTTCTTGAAGGGAAAGATGTAACTCTATGAGATGAATTCACAGAACACAGAGCAGTTTCTCAGAAAGCTTCTTTCCAGTTTTGAACGGAAGATATTTCCTTTTTCACGATAGCCCTCTATGGGCTTCCAAATATCCCTTTGCCAATTCCACAAGAACAGCCTTAGCGAAAGGCTTCTTGAAGGGAAAGATGTAACTCTGTGAGATGAATTAACAGAACACAGAGCAGTTTCTCAGAAAGCTTCTTTCCAGTTTTGAACGGAAGATATTTCCTTTTTCACCATAGCCCTCTAAGGGCTTCCAAATATCCCTTTGCCAATTCCACAAGAACAGCCTTAGCGAAAGGCTTCTTGAAGGGAAAGATGTAACTCTGTGAGATGAATTAAAAGAACACAGAGCAGTTTCTCAGAAAGCTTCTTTCCAGTTTTGAACGGAAGATATTTCCTTTTTCACCATAGGCCTCTATGGGCTTCCAAATATCCCTTTGACAATTCCACAAGAACAGCCTTAGCGAAAGGCTTCTTGAAGGGAAAGATGTAACTCTGTGAGATGAATTAACAGAACACAGAGCAGTTTCTCAGAAAGCTTCTTTCCAGTTTTGAACGGAAGATATTTACTTTTTCACCATAGCCCTCTATGGGCTTCCAAATATCCCTTTGCCAATTCCACAAGAACAGCCTTAGCGAAAGGCTTCTTGAAGGGAAAGATGTAACTCTGTGAGATGAATTAACAGAACACAGAGCAGTTTCTCAGAAAGCTTCTTTCCAGTTTTGAACGGAAGATATTTCCTTTTTCACCATAGCCCTCTATGGGCTTCCAAATATCCCCTTGCCAATTCCACAAGAACAGCCTTAGCGAAAGGCTTCTTGAAGGGAAAGATGTAACTCTGTGAGATGAATTGACAGAACACAGAGCAGTTTCTCAGAAAGCTTCTTTCCAGTTTTGAACGGAAGATATTTCCTTTTTCACCATAGGCCTCTATGGGCTTCCAAATATCCCTTTGCCAATTCCACAAGAACAGCCTTATCGAAAGGCTTCTTGAAGGGAAAGATGTAACTCTGTGAGATGAATTCACAGAACACAGAGCAGTTTCTCAGAAAGCTTCTTTCCAGTTTTGAACGGAAGATATTTCCTTTTTCACCATAGCCCTCTATGGGCTTCCAAATATCCCTTTGCCAATTCCACAAGAACAGCCTTAGCGAAAGGCTTCTTGAAAGGAAAGTTGTAACTCTGTGAGATGAATTCAGGGAACACAGAGCAGTGTCCCAGAAAGCTTCTTTCCAGTTTTGAACGGAAGATATTTCCTTTTTCACCATAGGCCTCTATGGGCTTCCAAATATCCCTTTGTCAATTCCACAAGAACAGCCTTAGCGAAAGGCTTCTTGAAGGGAAAGATGTAACTCTATGAGATGAATTCACAGAACACAGAGCAGTTTCTCAGAAAGCTTCTTTCCAGTTTTGAACGGAAGATATTTCCTTTTTCACCATAGCCCTCTATGGGCTTCCAAATATCCCTTTGCCAATTCCACAAGAACAGCCTTAGCCAAAGGCTTCTTGAAGGGAAAGATGTAACTCTGTGAGATGAATTAACAGAACACAGAGCAGTTTCTCAGAAAGCTTCTTTCCAGTTTTGAACGGAAGATATTTCCTTTTTCACCATAGCCCTCTAAGGGCTTCCAAATATCCCTTTGCCAATTCCACAAGAACAGCCTTAGCGAAAGGCTTCTTGAAGGGAAAGATGTAACTCTGTGAGATGAATTAAAAGAACACAGAGCAGTTTCTCAGAAAGCTTCTTTCCAGTTTTGAACGGAAGATATTTCCTTTTTCACCATAGGCCTCTATGGGCTTCCAAATATCCCTTTGACAATTCCACAAGAACAGCCTTAGCGAAAGGCTTCTTGAAGGGAAAGATGTAACTCTGTGAGATGAATTAACAGAACACAGAGCAGTTTCTCAGAAAGCTTCTTTCCAGTTTTGAACGGAAGATATTTACTTTTTCACCATAGCCCTCTATGGGCTTCCAAATATCCCTTTGCCAATTCCACAAGAACAGCCTTAGCGAAAGGCTTCTTGAAGGGAAAGATGTAACTCTGTGAGATGAATTCACAGAACACAGAGCAGTTTCTCAGAAAGCTTCTTTCCAGTTTTGAACGGAAGATATTTCCTTTTTCACCATAGCCCTCTATGGGCTTCCAAATATCCCCTTGCCAATTCCACAAGAACAGCCTTAGCGAAAGGCTTCTTGAAGGGAAAGATGTAACTCTGTGAGATGAATTGACAGAACACAGAGCAGTTTCTCAGAAAGCTTCTTTCCAGTTTTGAACGGAAGATATTTCCTTTTTCACCATAGCCCTCTACGGGCTTCCAAATATCCCTTTGCCAATTCCACAAGAACAGCCTTAGCGAAAGGCTTCTTGAAGGGAAAGATGTAACTCTGTGAGATGAATTAACAGAACACAGAGCAGTTTCTCAGAAAGCTTCTTTCCAGTTTTGAACGGAAGATATTTCCTTTTTCACCATAGGCCTCTATGGGCTTCCAAATATCCCTTTGCCAATTCCACAAGAACAGCCTTAGCGAAAGGCTTCTTGAAGGGAAAGATGTAACTCTGTGAGATGAATTCACAGAACACAGAGCAGTTTCTCAGAAAGCTTCTTTCCAGTTTTGAACGGAAGATATTTCCTTTTTCACCATAGCCCTCTATGGGCTTCCAAATATCCCTTTGCCAATTCCACAAGAACAGCCTTAGTGAAAGGCTTCTTGAAGGGAAAGATGTAACTCTGTGAGATGAATTTACAGAACACAGAGCAGTTTCTCAGAAAGCTTCTTTCCAGTTTTGAACGGAAGATATTTCCTTTTTCACCATAGCCCTCTATGGGCTTCCAAATATCGCTTTGCCAATTCTACAAGAACAGCCTTAGCGAAAGGCTTCTTGAAGGGAAAGATGTAACTCTGTGAGATGAATTAACAGAACACAGAGCAGTTTCTCAGAAAGCTTCTTTCCAGTTTTGAACGGAAGATATTTCCTTTTTCACCATAGCCCTCTACGGGCTTCCAAATATCCCTTTGCCAATTCCACAAGAACAGCCTTAGCGAAAGGCTTCTTGAAGGGAAAGATGTAACTCTGGGAGATGAATTAACAGAACACAGAGCAGTTTCTCAGAAAGATTCTTTCCAATTTTGAACGGAAGATATTTCCTTTTCCACCATAGCCCTCTATGGTCTTCCAAATATCCCTTTGCCAATTCCACAAGAACAGCCTTAGTGAAAGGCTTCTTGAAGGGAAAGATGTAACTCTGTGAGATGAATTCACAGAACACAGAGCAGTTTCTCAGAAAGCTTCTTTCCAGTTTTGAACGGAAGATATTTCCTTTTTCACCATAGCCGTCTATGGGCTTCCAAATATCCCTTTGCCAATTCCACAAGAACAGTCTTAGCAAAAGGCTTCTTGAAGAGAAAGATGTAACTCTGTGAGATGAATTAACAGAACACAGAGCAGTTTCTCAGAAAGCTTCTTTCCAGTTTTGAACGGAAGATATTTACTTTTTCACCATAGCCCTCTATGGGCTTCCAAATATCCCTTTGCCAATTCCACAAGAACAGCCTTAGCGAAAGGCTTCTTGAAGGGAAAGATGTAACTCTGTGAGATGAATTCATAGAACACAGAGCAGTTTCTCAGAAAGCTTCTTTCCAGTTTTGAACGGAAGATATTTCCTTTTTCACCATAGCCGTCTATGGGCTTCCAAATATCCCTTTGCCAATTCCCCAAGAACAGCCTTAGCGAAAGGCTTCTTGAAGGGAAAGATGTAACACTGTGAGATGAATTCACAGAACACAGAGCAGTTTCTCAGAAAGCTTCTTTCCAGTTTTGAACGGAAGATATTTCCTTTTTCACCATAGGCCTCTATGGGCTTCCAAATATCCCTTTGCCAATTCCACAAGAACAGCCTTAGCGAAAGGCTTCTTGAGGGGAAAGATGTAACTCTGTGAGATGAATTAACAGAACACAGAGCAGTTTCTCAGAAAGCTTCTTTCCAGTTTTGAACGGAAGATATTTCCTTTTTCACCATAGCCCTCTATGGGCTTCCAAATATCCCTTTGCCAATTCCACAAGAACAGCCTTAGCGAAAGGCTTCTTGAAGGGAAAGATGTAACTCTGTGAGATGAATTCACAGAACACAGAGCAGTTTCTCAGAAAGCTTCTTTCCAGTTTTGAACGGAAGATATTTCCTTTTTCACCATAGCCCTCTATGGGCTTCCAAATATCCCTTTGCCAATTCCACAAGAACAGCCTTAGCGAAAGGCTTCTTGAAGGGAAAGATGTAACTCTGTGAGATGAATTAACAGAACACAGAGCAGTTTCTCAGAAAGCTTCTTTCCAGTTTTGAACGGAAGATATTTCCTTTTTCAACATAGCCCTCTATGGGCTTCCAAATATCCCTTTGCCAATTCCACAAGAACAGCCTTAGCGAAAGGCTTCTTGAAGGGAAAGATGTAACTCTGTGAGATGAATTCACAGAACACAGAGCAGTTTCTCAGAAAGCTTCTTTCCAGTTTTGAACGGAAGATATTTCCTTTTTCACCATAGGCCCCTATGGGCTTCCAAATATCCCTTTGCCAATTCCACAAGAACAGCCTTAGCGAAAGGTTTCTTGAAGGGAAAGATGTAACTCTGTGAGATGAATTCACAGAACACAGAGCAGTTTCTCAGAAAGCTTCTTTCCAGTTTTGAAGGGAAGATATTTCCTTTTTCACCATAGGCCTCAATGGGCTTCCAAATATCCCTTTGCCAATTCCACAAGAACAGCCTTAGCGAAAGGCTTCTTGAAGGGAAAGATGTAACTCTGTGAGATGAATTCACAGAACACAGAGCAGTTTCTCAGAAAGCTTCTTTCCAGTTTTGAACGGAAGATATTTCCTTTTTCACCATAGCCCTCTATGGGCTTCCAAATATCCCTTTGCAAATTCCACAAGAACAGCCTTAGCGAACGGCTTCTTGAAGGGAAAGATGTAACTCTGTGAGATGAATTTACAGAACACAGAGCAGTTTCTCAGAATGCTTCTTTCCAGTTTTGAACGGAAGATATTTCCTTTTTCACCATAGCCCTCTATGGGCTTCCAAATATCCCTTTGCCAATTCCGCAAGAAAAGCCTTAGCGAAAGGCTTCTTGAAGGGAAAGATGTAACTCTGTGAGATGAATTCACAGAACACAGAGCAGTTTCTCAGAAAGCTTCTTTCCAGTTTTGAACGGAAGATATTTCCTTTTTCACCATAGCCGTCTATGGGCTTCCAAATATCCCTTTGCCAATTCCACAAGAACAGCCTTAGCGAAAGGCTTCTTGAAGGGAAAGATGTAACTCTGTGAGATGAATTCACAGAACACAGAGCAGTTTCTCAGAAAGCTTCTTTCCAGTTTTGAACGGAAGATATTTCCTTTTTCACCATAGGCCTCTATGGGCTTCCAAATATCCCTTTGCCAATTCCACAAGAACAGACTTAGCGAAAGGCTTCTTGAAGGGAACGATGTAACTCTGTGAGATGAATTAACAGAACACAGAGCAGTTTCTCAGAAAGCTTCTTTCCAGTTTTGAACGGAAGATATTTCCTTTTTCACCCTAGGCCTCTATGGGCTTCCAAATATCCCTTTGCCAATTCCACAAGAACAGCCTTAGCGAAAGGCTTCTTGAAGGGAAAGATGTAACTCTGTGAGATGAATTAACAGAACACAGAGCAGTTTCTCAGAAAGCTTCTTTCCAGTTTTGAACGGAAGATATTTCCTTTTTCACCATAGCCCTCTATGGGCTTCCAAATATCGCTTTGCCAATTCTACAAGAACAGCCTTAGCGAAAGGCTTCTTGAAGGGAAAGATGTAACTCTGTGAGATGAATTAACAGAACACAGAGCAGTTTCTCAGAAAGCTTCTTTCCAGTTTTGAACGGAAGATATTTCCTTTTTCACCATAGCCCTCTACGGGCTTCCAAATATCCCCTTGCCAATTCCACAAGAACAGCCTTAGCGAAAGGCTTCTTGAAGGGAAAGATGTAACTCTGTGAGATGAATTAACAGAACACAGAGCAGTTTCTCAGAAAGATTCTTTCCAATTTTGAACGGAAGATATTTCCTTTTCCACCATAGCCCTCTATGGTCTTCCAAATATCCCTTTGCCAATTCCACAAGAACAGCCTTAGTGAAAGGCTTCTTGAAGGGAAAGATGTAACTCTGTGAGATGAATTCACAGAACACAGAGCAGTTTCTCAGAAAGCTTCTTTCCAGTTTTGAAGGAAAGATATTTCCTTTTTCACCATAGGCCTCTATGGGCTTCCAAATATCCCTTTGCCAATTCCACAAGAACAGCCTTAGCGAAAGGCTTCTTGAAGGGAAAGATGTAACTCTGTGAGATGAATTCACAGAACACAGAGCAGTTTCTCAGAAAGCTTCTTTCCAGTTTTGAACGGAAGATATTTCCTTTTTCACCATAGGCCTCTATGGGCTTCCAAATATCCCTTTGCCAATTCCACAAGAACAGCCTTAGCGAAAGGCTTCTTGAAGGGAAAGATGTAACTCTGTGAGATGAATTCACAGAACACAGAGCAGTTTCTCAGAAAGCTTCTTTCCAGTTTTGAACGGAAGATATTTCCTTTTTCACCATAGGACTCTATGGGCTTCCAAATATCCCTTTGCCAATTCCACAAGAACAGCCTTAGCGAAAGGCTTCTTGAAGGGAAAGATATAACTCTGTGAGATGAATTAACGGAACACAGAGCAGTTTCTCAGAAAGCTTCTTTCCAGTTTTGAACGGAAGATATTTCCTTTTTCACCATAGCCGTCTATGGGCTTCCAAATATCCCTTTGCCAATTCCACAAGAACAGTCTTAGCAAAAGGCTTCTTGAAGAGAAAGATGTAACTCTGTGAGATGAATTAACAGAACACAGAGCAGTTTCTCAGAAAGCTTCTTTCCAGTTTTGAACGGAAGATATTTCCTTTTTCACCATAGCCCTCTATGGGCTTCCAAATATCCCTTTGACAATTCCACAAAAACAGCCTTAGCGAAAGGCTTCTTGAAGGGAAAGATGTAACTCTGTGAGATGAATTCACAGAACACAGAGCAGTTTCTCAGAAAGCTTCTTTCCAGTTTTGAACGGAAGATATTTACTTTTTCACCATAGCCCTCTATGGGCTTCCAAATATCCCTTTGCAAATTCCACAAGAACAGCCTTAGCGAACGGCTTCTTGAAGGGAAAGATGTAACTCTGTGAGATGAATTTACAGAACACAGAGTAGTTTCTCAGAAAGCTTCTTTCCAGTTTTGAACGGAAGATATTTCCTTTTTCACCATAGCCCTCTATGGGCTTCCAAATATCCCTTTGCCAATTTCGCAAGAACAGCCTTAGCGAAAGGCTTCTTGAAGGGAAAGATGTAACTCTGTGAGATGAATTCACAGAACACAGAGCAGTTTCTCAGAAAGCTTCTTTCCAGTTTTGAAGGGAAGATATTTCCTTTTTCACCATAGGCCTCTATGGGCTTACAAATATCCCTTTGCCAATTCCACAAGAACAGCCTTAGCGAAAGGCTTCTTGAAGGGAAAGATGTAACTCTGTGAGATGAATTCACAGAACACAGAGCAGTTTCTCAGAAAGCTTCTTTCCAGTTTTGAACGGAAGATATTTCCTTTTTCGCCATAGCCGTCTATGGGCTTCCAAATATCCCTTTGCCAATTCCACAAGAACAGCCTTAGCGAAAGGCTTCTTGAAGGGAAAGATGTAACTCTGTGAGATGAATTAACAGAACACAGAGCAGTTTCTCAGAAAGCTTCTTTCCAGTTTTGAACGGAAGATATTTCCTTTTTCACCATAGCCCTCTATGGGCTTCCAAATATCCCTTTGCCAATTCCACAAGAACAGCCTTAGCGAAAGGCTTCTTGAAGGGAAAGATGTAACTCTGTGAGATGAATTCACAGAACACAGAGCAGTTTCTCAGAAAGCTTCTTTCCAGTTTTGAACGGAAGATATTTCCTTTTTCACCATAGGCCTCTATGGGCTTCCAAATATCCCTTTGCCAATTCCACAAGAACAGACTTAGCGAAAGGCTTCTTGAAGGGAACGATGTAACTCTGTGAGATGAATTAACAGAACACAGAGCAGTTTCTCAGAAAGCTTCTTTCCAGTTTTGAACGGAAGATATTTCCTTTTTCACCATAGCCCTCTATGGGCTTCCAAATATCCCTTTGCCAATTCCACAAGAACAGCCTTAGCGAAAGGCTTCTTGAAGAGAAAGATGTAACTCTGTGAGATGAATTCACAGAACACAGAGCAGTTTCTCAGAAAGCTTCTTTCCAGTTTTGAACGGAAGATATTTCCTTTTTCACCATAGCCCTGTATGGGCTTCCAAATATCCCTTTGCCAATTCCACAAGAACAGCCTTAGCGAAAGGCTTCTTGAAGGGAAAGATGTAACTCTGTGAGATGAATTAACAGAACACAGAGCAGTTTCTCAGAAAGCTTCTTTCCAGTTTTGAACGGAAGATATTTCCTTTTTCACCATAGCCGTCTAGGGGTTCCAAATATCCCTTTGCCAATTCCACAAGAACAGCCTTAGCGAAAGGCTTCTTGAAGGGAAAGATGTAACTCTGTGAGATGAATTCACAGAACACAGAGCAGTTTCTCAGAAAGCTTCTTTCCAGTTTTGAACGGAAGTTATTTCCTTTTTCACCATAGCCCTCTATGGGCTTCCAAATATCCCTTTGCCAATTCCACAAGAACAGCCTTAGCGAAAGGCTTCTTGAAGGGAAAGATGTAACTCTGTGAGATGAATTCACAGAAGACAGAGCAGTTTCTCAGAAAGCTTCTTTCCAGTTTTGAACGGAAGATATTTCCTTTTTCACCATAGGCCTCTATGGGCTTCCAAATATCCCTTTGCCAATTCCACAAGAACAGCCTTAGCGAAAGGCTTCTTGAAGGGAAAGATGTAACTCTGTGAGATGAATTCACAGAACACAGAGCAGTTTCTCAGAAAGCTTCTTTCCAGTTTTGAACGGAAGATATTTCCTTTTTCACCATAGGCCTCTATGGGCTTACAAATATCCCTTTGCCAATTCCACAAGAACACCCTTAGCGAAAGGCTTCTTGAGGGGAAAGATGTAACTCTGTGAGATGAATTAACAGAACACAGAGCAGTTTCTCAGAAAGCTTCTTTCCAGTTTTGAACGGAAGATATTTACTTTTTCACCATAGCCCTCTATGGGCTTCCAAATATCCCTTTGCCAATTCCACAAGAACAGCCTTAGCGAAAGGCTTCTTGAAGGGAAAGATGTAACTCTGTGAGATGAATTCACAGAACACAGAGCAGTTTCTCAAGAAGCTTCTTTCCAGTTTTGAACGGAAGATATTTCCTTTTTCACCATAGCCCTCTATGGGCTTCCAAATATCCCTTTGACAATTCCACAAAAACAGCCTTAGCGAAAGGCTTCTTGAAGGGAAAGATGTAACTCTGTGAGATGAATTCACAGAACACAGAGCAGTTTCTCAGAAAGCTTCTTTCCAGTTTTGAACGGAAGATATTTCCTTTTTCACCATACGCCTCTATGGGCTTCCAAATATCCCTTTGCCAATTCCGCAAGAACAGACTTAGCGAAAGGCTTCTTGAAGGGAAAGATGTAACTCTGTGAGATGAATTAACAGAACACAGAGCAGTTTCTCAGAAAGCTTCTTTCCAGTTTTGAACGGAAGATATTTCCTTTTTCACCATAGCCCTCTATGGGCTTCCAAATATCCCTTTGCCAATTCCACAAGAACAGCCTTAGCGAAAGGCTTCTTGAAGGGAAAGATGTAACTCTGTGAGATGAATTAGCAGAACACAGAGCAGTTTCTCAGAAAGATTCTTTCCAATTTTGAACGGAAGATATTTCCTTTTTCACCATAGCCCTCTATGGGCTTCCAAATATCCCTTTGCAAATTCCACAAGAACAGCCTTAGCGAAAGGCTTCTTGAAGGGAAAGATGTAACTCTGTGAGATGAATTCACAGAACACAGAGCAGTTTCTCAGAAAGCTTCTTTCCAGTTTTGAACGGAAGATATTTCCTTTTTCACCATAGCCCTCTATGGGCTTCCAAATATCCCTTTGCCAATTCCACAAGAACAGACTTAACGAAAGGCTTCTTGAAGGGAAAGATGTAACTCTGTGAGATGAATTCACAGAACACAGAGCAGTTTCTCAGAAAGCTTCTTTCCAGTTTTGAACGGAAGATATTTACTTTTTCACCATAGCCCTCTATGGGCTTCCAAATATCCCTTTGCAAATTCCACAAGAACAGCCTTAGCGAACGGCTTCTTGAAGGGAAAGATGTAACTCTGTGAGATGAATTTACAGAACACAGAGTAGTTTCTCAGAAAGCTTCTTTCCAGTTTTGAACGGAAGATATTTCCTTTTTCACCATAGCCCTCTATGGGCTTCCAAATATCCCTTTGCCAATTTCGCAAGAACAGCCTTAGCGAAAGGCTTCTTGAAGGGAAAGATGTAACTCTGTGAGATGAATTCACAGAACACAGAGCAGTTTCTCAGAAAGCTTCTTTCCAGTTTTGAAGGGAAGATATTTCCTTTTTCACCATAGGCCTCTATGGGCTTACAAATATCCCTTTGCCAATTCCACAAGAACAGCCTTAGCGAAAGGCTTCTTGAAGGGAAAGATGTAACTCTGTGAGATGAATTAACAGAACACAGAGCAGTTTCTCAGAAAGCTTCTTTCCAGTTTTGAACGGAAGATATTTCCTTTTTCACCATAGCCCTCTATGGGCTTCCAAATATCCCTTTGCCAATTCCACAAGAACAGCCTTAGCGAAAGGCTTCTTGAAGGGAAAGATGTAACTCTGTGAGATGAATTCACAGAACACAGAGCAGTTTCTCAGAAAGCTTCTTTCCAGTTTTGAACGGAAGATATTTCCTTTTTCGCCATAGCCGTCTATGGGCTTCCAAATATCCCTTTGCCAATTCCACAAGAACAGCCTTAGCGAAAGGCTTCTTGAAGGGAAAGATGTAACACTGTGAGATGAATTCACAGAACACAGAGCAGTTTCTCAGAAAGCTTCTTTCCAGTTTTGAACGGAAGATATTTCCTTTTTCACCATAGGCCTCTATGGGCTTCCAAATATCCCTTTGCCAATTCCACAAGAACAGCCTTAGCGAAAGGCTTCTTGAGGGGAAAGATGTAACTCTGTGAGATGAATTCACAGAACACAGAGCAGTTTCTCAGAAAGCTTCTTTCCAGTTTTGAACGGAAGATATTTCCTTTTTCACCATAGCCCTCTATGGGCTTCCAAATATCCCTTTGCCAATTCCACAAGAACAGCCTTAGCGAAAGGCTTCTTGAAGGGAAAGATGTAACTCTGTGAGATAAATTCACAGAACACAGAGCAGTTTCTCAGAAAGCTTCTTTCCAGTTTTGAACGGAAGATATTTCCTTTTTACCATAGGCCTCTATGGGCTTCCAAATATCCCTTTGCCAATTCCACAAGAACAGCCTTAGCGAAAGGCTTCTTGAAGGGAAAGATGTAACTCTGTGAGATGAATTCACAGAACACAGAGCAGTTTCTCAGAAAGCTTCTTTCCAGTTTTGAACGGAAGATATTTCCTTTTTCACCATAGGCCTCTAAGGGCTTCCAAATATCCCTTTGCCAATTCCACAAGAACAGCCTTAGCGAAAGGCTTCTTGAAGGGAAAGATGTAACTCTGTGAGATGAATTAACAGAACACAGAGCAGTTTCTCAGAAAGCTTCTTTCCAGTTTGGAACGGAAGATATTTCCTTTTTCACCATAGCCCTCTATGGGCTTCCAAATATCCCTTTGCCAATTCCACAAGAACAGCCTTAGCGAAAAGCTTCTTGAAAGGAAAGTTGTAACTCTGTGAGATGAATTCAGAGAACACAGAGCAGTGTCTCAGAAAGCTTCTTTCCAGTTTTGAACGGAAGATATTTCCTTTTTCACCATAGGCCTCTATGGGCTTCCAAATATCCCTTTGCCAATTCCACAAGAACAGCCTTAGCTAAAGGCTTCTTGAAGGGAAAGATGTAACTCTGTGAGATGAATTCACAGAACACAGAGCAGTTTCTCAGAAAGCTTCTTTCCAGTTTTGAACGGAAGATATTTCCTTTTTCACCATAGGCCCCTATGGGCTTCCAAATATCCCTTTGCCAAATCCACAAGAACAGCCTTAGCGAAAGGCTTCTTGAAGGGAAAGATGTAACTCTGTGAGATGAATTAACAGAACACAGAGCAGTTTCTCACAGAGCTTCTTTCCGGTTTTGAACGGAAGATATTTCCTTTTTCACCCTAGCCCTCTATGGGCTTCCAAATATCCCTTTGCCAATTCCACAAGAACAGACTTAGCGAAAGGCTTCTTGAAGGGAAAGATGTAACTCTGTGAGATGAATTCACAGAACACAGAGCAGTTTCTCAGAAAGCTTCTTTCCAGTTTTGAACGGAAGATATTTACTTTTTCACCATAGCCCTCTATGGGCTTCCAAATATCCCTTTGCAAATTCCACAAGAACAGCCTTAGCGAACGGCTTCTTGAAGGGAAAGATGTAACTCTGTGAGATGAATTTACAGAACACAGAGTAGTTTCTCAGAAAGCTTCTTTCCAGTTTTGAACGGAAGATATTTCCTTTTTCACCATAGCCCTCTATGGGCTTCCAAATATCCCTTTGCCAATTTCGCAAGAACAGCCTTAGCGAAAGGCTTCTTGAAGGGAAAGATGTAACTCTGTGAGATGAATTCACAGAACACAGAGCAGTTTCTCAGAAAGCTTCTTTCCAGTTTTGAAGGGAAGATATTTCCTTTTTCACCATAGGCCTCTATGGGCTTCCAAATATCCCTTTGCCAATTCCACAAGAACAGCCTTAGCGAAAGGCTTCTTGAAGGGAAAGATGTAACTCTGTGAGATGAATTAACAGAACACAGAGCAGTTTCTCAGAAAGCTTCTTTCCAGTTTTGAACGGAAGATATTTCCTTTTTCACCATAGCCCTCTATGGGCTTCCAAATATCCCTTTGCCAATTCCACAAGAACAGCCTTAGCGAAAGGCTTCTTGAAGGGAAAGATGTAACTCTGTGAGATGAATTCACAGAACACAGAGCAGTTTCTCAGAAAGCTTCTTTCCAGTTTTGAACGGAAGATATTTCCTTTTTCGCCATAGCCGTCTATGGGCTTCCAAATATCCCTTTGCCAATTCCACAAGAACAGCCTTAGCGAAAGGCTTCTTGAAGGGAAAGATGTAACACTGTGAGATGAATTCACAGAACACAGAGCAGTTTCTCAGAAGCTTCTTTCCAGTTTTGAACGGAAGATATTTCCTTTTTCACCATAGGCCTCTATGGGCTTCCAAATATCCCTTTGCCAATTCCACAAGAACAGCCTTAGCGAAAGGCTTCTTGAGGGGAAAGATGTAACTCTGTGAGATGAATTCACAGAACACAGAGCAGTTTCTCAGAAAGCTTCTTTCCAGTTTTGAACGGAAGATATTTCCTTTTTCACCATAACCCTCTATGGGCTTCCAAATATCCCTTTGCCAATTCCACAAGAACAGCCTTAGCGAAAGGCTTCTTGAAGGGAAAGATGTAACTCTGTGAGATAAATTCACAGAACACAGAGCAGTTTCTCAGAAAGCTTCTTTCCAGTTTTGAACGGAAGATATTTCCTTTTTACCATAGGCCTCTATGGGCTTCCAAATATCCCTTTGCCAATTCCACAAGAACAGCCTTAGCGAAAGGCTTCTTGAAGGGAAAGATGTAACTCTGTGAGATGAATTCACAGAACACAGAGCAGTTTCTCAGAAAGCTTCTTTCCAGTTTTGAACGGAAGATATTTCCTTTTTCACCATAGGCCTCTAAGGGCTTCCAAATATCCCTTTGCCAATTCCACAAGAACAGCCTTAGCGAAAGGCTTCTTGAAGGGAAAGATGTAACTCTGTGAGATGAATTAACAGAACACAGAGCAGTTTCTCAGAAAGCTTCTTTCCAGTTTGGAACGGAAGATATTTCCTTTTTCACCATAGCCCTCTATGGGCTTCCAAATATCCCTTTGCCAATTCCACAAGAACAGCCTTAGCGAAAAGCTTCTTGAAAGGAAAGTTGTAACTCTGTGAGATGAATTCAGAGAACACAGAGCAGTGTCTCAGAAAGCTTCTTTCCAGTTTTGAACGGAAGATATTTCCTTTTTCACCATAGGCCTCTATGGGCTTCCAAATATCCCTTTGCCAATTCCACAAGAACAGCCTTAGCGAAAGGCTTCTTGAAGGGAAAGATGTAACTCTGTGAGATGAATTCACAGAACACAGAGCAGTTTCTCAGAAAGCTTCTTTCCAGTTTTGAACGGAAGATATTTCCTTTTTCACCATAGGCCCCTATGGGCTTCCAAATATCCCTTTGCCAAATCCACAAGAACAGCCTTAGCGAAAGGCTTCTTGAAGGGAAAGATGTAACTCTGTGAGATGAATTCACAGAACACAGAGCAGTTTCTCACAGAGCTTCTTTCCGGTTTTGAACGGAAGATATTTCCTTTTTCACCATAGCCCTCTATGGGCTTCCAAATATCCCTTTGCCAATTCCACAAGAACAGCCTTAGCGAAAGGCTTCTTGAGGGGAAAGATGTAACTCTGTGAGATGAATTTACAGAACACAGAGCAGTTTCTCAGAAAGCTTCTTTCTAGTTTTGAACGGAAGATATTTCCTTTTTCACCATAGCCCTCTATGGGCTTCCAAATATCCCTTTGCCAATTCCACAAGAACAGCCTTAGCGAAAGGCTTCTTGAAGGGAAAGATGTAACTCTGTGAGATAAATTCACAGAACACAGAGCAGTTTCTCAGAAAGCTTCTTTCCAGTTTTGAACGGAAGATATTTCCTTTTTCACCATAGCCGTCTATGGGCTTCCAAATATCCCTTTGCCAATTCCACAAGAACAGCCTTAGCGAAAGGCTTCTTGAAGGGAAAGATGTAACACTGTGAGATGAATTCACAGAACACAGAGCAGTTTCTCAGAAAGCTTCTTTCCAGTTTTGAACGGAAGATATTTCCTTTTTCACCATAGGCCTCTATGGGCTTCCAAATATCCCTTTGCCAATTCCACAAGAACAGCCTTAGCGAAAGGCTTCTTGAGGGGAAAGATGTAACTCTGTGAGATGAATTCACAGAACACAGAGCAGTTTCTCAGAAAGCTTCTTTCCAGTTTTGAACGGAAGATATTTCCTTTTTCACCATAGCCCTCTATGGGCTTCCAAATATCCCTTTGCCAATTCCACAAGAACAGCCTTAGCGAAAGGCTTCTTGAAGGGAAAGATGTAACTCTGTGAGATGAATTCACAGAACACAGAGCAGTTTCTCAGAAAGCTTCTTTCCAGTTTTGAACGGAAGATATTTCCTTTTTCACCATAGCCCTCTATGGGCTTCCAAATATCCCTTTGCCAATTCCACAAGAACAGCCTTAGCGAAAGGCTTCTTGAAGGGAAAGATGTAACTCTGTGAGATGAATTAACAGAACACAGAGCAGTTTCTCAGAAAGCTTCTTTCCAGTTTTGAACGGAAGATATTTCCTTTTTCACCATAGCCCTCTATGGGCTTCCAAATATCCCTTTGCCAATTCCACAAGAACAGCCTTAGCGAAAGGCTTCTTGAAGGGAAAGATGTAACTCTGTGAGATGAATTCACAGAACACAGAGCAGTTTCTCAGAAAGCTTCTTTCCAGTTTTGAACGGAAGATATTTCCTTTTTCACCATAGGCCCCTATGGGCTTCCAAATATCCCTTTGCCAATTCCACAAGAACAGCCTTAGCGAAAGGTTTCTTGAAGGGAAAGATGTAACTCTGTGAGATGAATTCACAGAACACAGAGCAGTTTCTCAGAAAGCTTCTTTCCAGTTTTGAAGGGAAGATATTTCCTTTTTCACCATAGGCCTCAATGGGCTTCCAAATATCCCTTTGCCAATTCCACAAGAACAGCCTTAGCGAAAGGCTTCTTGAAGGGAAAGATGTAACTCTGTGAGATGAATTCACAGAACACAGAGCAGTTTCTCAGAAAGCTTCTTTCCAGTTTTGAACGGAAGATATTTCCTTTTTCACCATAGCCCTCTATGGGCTTCCAAATATCCCTTTGCAAATTCCACAAGAACAGCCTTAGCGAACGGCTTCTTGAAGGGAAAGATGTAACTCTGTGAGATGAATTTACAGAACACAGAGCAGTTTCTCAGAATGCTTCTTTCCAGTTTTGAACGGAAGATATTTCCTTTTTCACCATAGCCCTCTATGGGCTTCCAAATATCCCTTTGCCAATTCCGCAAGAAAAGCCTTAGCGAAAGGCTTCTTGAAGGGAAAGATGTAACTCTGTGAGATGAATTCACAGAACACAGAGCAGTTTCTCAGAAAGCTTCTTTCCAGTTTTGAACGGAAGATATTTCCTTTTTCACCATAGCCGTCTATGGGCTTCCAAATATCCCTTTGCCAATTCCACAAGAACAGCCTTAGCGAAAGGCTTCTTGAAGGGAAAGATGTAACTCTGTGAGATGAATTCACAGAACACAGAGCAGTTTCTCAGAAAGCTTCTTTCCAGTTTTGAACGGAAGATATTTCCTTTTTCACCATAGGCCTCTATGGGCTTCCAAATATCCCTTTGCCAATTCCACAAGAACAGACTTAGCGAAAGGCTTCTTGAAGGGAACGATGTAACTCTGTGAGATGAATTAACAGAACACAGAGCAGTTTCTCAGAAAGCTTCTTTCCAGTTTTGAACGGAAGATATTTCCTTTTTCACCCTAGGCCTCTATGGGCTTCCAAATATCCCTTTGCCAATTCCACAAGAACAGCCTTAGCGAAAGGCTTCTTGAAGGGAAAGATGTAACTCTGTGAGATGAATTAACAGAACACAGAGCAGTTTCTCAGAAAGCTTCTTTCCAGTTTTGAACGGAAGATATTTCCTTTTTCACCATAGCCCTCTATGGGCTTCCAAATATCGCTTTGCCAATTCTACAAGAACAGCCTTAGCGAAAGGCTTCTTGAAGGGAAAGATGTAACTCTGTGAGATGAATTAACAGAACACAGAGCAGTTTCTCAGAAAGCTTCTTTCCAGTTTTGAACGGAAGATATTTCCTTTTTCACCATAGCCCTCTACGGGCTTCCAAATATCCCCTTGCCAATTCCACAAGAACAGCCTTAGCGAAAGGCTTCTTGAAGGGAAAGATGTAACTCTGTGAGATGAATTAACAGAACACAGAGCAGTTTCTCAGAAAGATTCTTTCCAATTTTGAACGGAAGATATTTCCTTTTCCACCATAGCCCTCTATGGTCTTCCAAATATCCCTTTGCCAATTCCACAAGAACAGCCTTAGTGAAAGGCTTCTTGAAGGGAAAGATGTAACTCTGTGAGATGAATTCACAGAACACAGAGCAGTTTCTCAGAAAGCTTCTTTCCAGTTTTGAAGGAAAGATATTTCCTTTTTCACCATAGGCCTCTATGGGCTTCCAAATATCCCTTTGCCAATTCCACAAGAACAGCCTTAGCGAAAGGCTTCTTGAAGGGAAAGATGTAACTCTGTGAGATGAATTCACAGAACACAGAGCAGTTTCTCAGAAAGCTTCTTTCCAGTTTTGAACGGAAGATATTTCCTTTTTCACCATAGGCCTCTATGGGCTTCCAAATATCCCTTTGCCAATTCCACAAGAACAGCCTTAGCGAAAGGCTTCTTGAAGGGAAAGATGTAACTCTGTGAGATGAATTCACAGAACACAGAGCAGTTTCTCAGAAAGCTTCTTTCCAGTTTTGAACGGAAGATATTTCCTTTTTCACCATAGGACTCTATGGGCTTCCAAATATCCCTTTGCCAATTCCACAAGAACAGCCTTAGCGAAAGGCTTCTTGAAGGGAAAGATATAACTCTGTGAGATGAATTAACGGAACACAGAGCAGTTTCTCAGAAAGCTTCTTTCCAGTTTTGAACGGAAGATATTTCCTTTTTCACCATAGCCGTCTATGGGCTTCCAAATATCCCTTTGCCAATTCCACAAGAACAGTCTTAGCAAAAGGCTTCTTGAAGAGAAAGATGTAACTCTGTGAGATGAATTAACAGAACACAGAGCAGTTTCTCAGAAAGCTTCTTTCCAGTTTTGAACGGAAGATATTTCCTTTTTCACCATAGCCCTCTATGGGCTTCCAAATATCCCTTTGACAATTCCACAAAAACAGCCTTAGCGAAAGGCTTCTTGAAGGGAAAGATGTAACTCTGTGAGATGAATTCACAGAACACAGAGCAGTTTCTCAGAAAGCTTCTTTCCAGTTTTGAACGGAAGATATTTACTTTTTCACCATAGCCCTCTATGGGCTTCCAAATATCCCTTTGCAAATTCCACAAGAACAGCCTTAGCGAACGGCTTCTTGAAGGGAAAGATGTAACTCTGTGAGATGAATTTACAGAACACAGAGTAGTTTCTCAGAAAGCTTCTTTCCAGTTTTGAACGGAAGATATTTCCTTTTTCACCATAGCCCTCTATGGGCTTCCAAATATCCCTTTGCCAATTTCGCAAGAACAGCCTTAGCGAAAGGCTTCTTGAAGGGAAAGATGTAACTCTGTGAGATGAATTCACAGAACACAGAGCAGTTTCTCAGAAAGCTTCTTTCCAGTTTTGAAGGGAAGATATTTCCTTTTTCACCATAGGCCTCTATGGGCTTACAAATATCCCTTTGCCAATTCCACAAGAACAGCCTTAGCGAAAGGCTTCTTGAAGGGAAAGATGTAACTCTGTGAGATGAATTCACAGAACACAGAGCAGTTTCTCAGAAAGCTTCTTTCCAGTTTTGAACGGAAGATATTTCCTTTTTCGCCATAGCCGTCTATGGGCTTCCAAATATCCCTTTGCCAATTCCACAAGAACAGCCTTAGCGAAAGGCTTCTTGAAGGGAAAGATGTAACTCTGTGAGATGAATTAACAGAACACAGAGCAGTTTCTCAGAAAGCTTCTTTCCAGTTTTGAACGGAAGATATTTCCTTTTTCACCATAGCCCTCTATGGGCTTCCAAATATCCCTTTGCCAATTCCACAAGAACAGCCTTAGCGAAAGGTTTCTTGAAGGGAAAGATGTAACTCTGTGAGATGAATTCACAGAACACAGAGCAGTTTCTCAGAAAGCTTCTTTCCAGTTTTGAACGGAAGATATTTCCTTTTTCACCATAGCCGTCTAGGGGTTCCAAATATCCCTTTGCCAATTCCACAAGAACAGCCTTAGCGAAAGGCTTCTTGAAGGGAAAGATGTAACTCTGTGAGATGAATTCACAGAACACAGAGCAGTTTCTCAGAAAGCTTCTTTCCAGTTTTGAACGGAAGTTATTTCCTTTTTCACCATAGCCCTCTATGGGCTTCCAAATATCCCTTTGCCAATTCCACAAGAACAGCCTTAGCGAAAGGCTTCTTGAAGGGAAAGATGTAACTCTGTGAGATGAATTCACAGAACACAGAGCAGTTTCTCAAGAAGCTTCTTTCCAGTTTTGAACGGAAGATATTTCCTTTTTCACCATAGCCCTCTATGGGCTTCCAAATATCCCTTTGACAATTCCACAAAAACAGCCTTAGCGAAAGGCTTCTTGAAGGGAAAGATGTAACTTTGTGAGATGAATTCACAGAACACAGAGCAGTTTCTCAGAAAGCTTCTTTCCAGTTTTGAACGGAAGATATTTCCTTTTTCACCATACGCCTCTATGGGCTTCCAAATATCCCTTTGCCAATTCCGCAAGAACAGACTTAGCGAAAGGCTTCTTGAAGGGAAAGATGTAACTCTGTGAGATGAATTAACAGAACACAGAGCAGTTTCTCAGAAAGCTTCTTTCCAGTTTTGAACGGAAGATATTTCCTTTTTCACCATAGCCCTCTATGGGCTTCCAAATATCCCTTTGCCAATTCCACAAGAACAGCCTTAGCGAAAGGCTTCTTGAAGGGAAAGATGTAACTCTGTGAGATGAATTAGCAGAACACAGAGCAGTTTCTCAGAAAGATTCTTTCCAATTTTGAACGGAAGATATTTCCTTTTTCACCATAGCCCTCTATGGGCTTCCAAATATCCCTTTGCAAATTCCACAAGAACAGCCTTAGCGAAAGGCTTCTTGAAGGGAAAGATGTAACTCTGTGAGATGAATTCACAGAACACAGAGCAGTTTCTCAGAAAGCTTCTTTCCAGTTTTGAACGGAAGATATTTCCTTTTTCACCATAGCCCTCTATGGGCTTCCAAATATCCCTTTGCCAATTCCACAAGAACAGACTTAGCGAAAGGCTTCTTGAAGGGAAAGATGTAACTCTGTGAGATGAATTCACAGAACACAGAGCAGTTTCTCAGAAAGCTTCTTTCCAGTTTTGAACGGAAGATATTTACTTTTTCACCATAGCCCTCTATGGGCTTCCAAATATCCCTTTGCAAATTCCACAAGAACAGCCTTAGCGAACGGCTTCTTGAAGGGAAAGATGTAACTCTGTGAGATGAATTTACAGAACACAGAGTAGTTTCTCAGAAAGCTTCTTTCCAGTTTTGAACGGAAGATATTTCCTTTTTCACCATAGCCCTCTATGGGCTTCCAAATATCCCTTTGCCAATTTCGCAAGAACAGCCTTAGCGAAAGGCTTCTTGAAGGGAAAGATGTAACTCTGTGAGATGAATTCACAGAACACAGAGCAGTTTCTCAGAAAGCTTCTTTCCAGTTTTGAAGGGAAGATATTTCCTTTTTCACCATAGGCCTCTATGGGCTTACAAATATCCCTTTGCCAATTCCACAAGAACAGCCTTAGCGAAAGGCTTCTTGAAGGGAAAGATGTAACTCTGTGAGATGAATTAACAGAACACAGAGCAGTTTCTCAGAAAGCTTCTTTCCAGTTTTGAACGGAAGATATTTCCTTTTTCACCATAGCCCTCTATGGGCTTCCAAATATCCCTTTGCCAATTCCACAAGAACAGCCTTAGCGAAAGGCTTCTTGAAGGGAAAGATGTAACTCTGTGAGATGAATTCACAGAACACAGAGCAGTTTCTCAGAAAGCTTCTTTCCAGTTTTGAACGGAAGATATTTCCTTTTTCGCCATAGCCGTCTATGGGCTTCCAAATATCCCTTTGCCAATTCCACAAGAACAGCCTTAGCGAAAGGCTTCTTGAAGGGAAAGATGTAACACTGTGAGATGAATTCACAGAACACAGAGCAGTTTCTCAGAAAGCTTCTTTCCAGTTTTGAACGGAAGATATTTCCTTTTTCACCATAGGCCTCTATGGGCTTCCAAATATCCCTTTGCCAATTCCACAAGAACAGCCTTAGCGAAAGGCTTCTTGAGGGGAAAGATGTAACTCTGTGAGATGAATTCACAGAACACAGAGCAGTTTCTCAGAAAGCTTCTTTCCAGTTTTGAACGGAAGATATTTCCTTTTTCACCATAGCCCTCTATGGGCTTCCAAATATCCCTTTGCCAATTCCACAAGAACAGCCTTAGCGAAAGGCTTCTTGAAGGGAAAGATGTAACTCTGTGAGATAAATTCACAGAACACAGAGCAGTTTCTCAGAAAGCTTCTTTCCAGTTTTGAACGGAAGATATTTCCTTTTTACCATAGGCCTCTATGGGCTTCCAAATATCCCTTTGCCAATTCCACAAGAACAGCCTTAGCGAAAGGCTTCTTGAAGGGAAAGATGTAACTCTGTGAGATGAATTCACAGAACACAGAGCAGTTTCTCAGAAAGCTTCTTTCCAGTTTTGAACGGAAGATATTTCCTTTTTCACCATAGGCCTCTAAGGGCTTCCAAATATCCCTTTGCCAATTCCACAAGAACAGCCTTAGCGAAAGGCTTCTTGAAGGGAAAGATGTAACTCTGTGAGATGAATTAACAGAACACAGAGCAGTTTCTCAGAAAGCTTCTTTCCAGTTTGGAACGGAAGATATTTCCTTTTTCACCATAGCCCTCTATGGGCTTCCAAATATCCCTTTGCCAATTCCACAAGAACAGCCTTAGCGAAAAGCTTCTTGAAAGGAAAGTTGTAACTCTGTGAGATGAATTCAGAGAACACAGAGCAGTGTCTCAGAAAGCTTCTTTCCAGTTTTGAACGGAAGATATTTCCTTTTTCACCATAGGCCTCTATGGGCTTCCAAATATCCCTTTGCCAATTCCACAAGAACAGCCTTAGCTAAAGGCTTCTTGAAGGGAAAGATGTAACTCTGTGAGATGAATTCACAGAACACAGAGCAGTTTCTCAGAAAGCTTCTTTCCAGTTTTGAACGGAAGATATTTCCTTTTTCACCATAGGCCCCTATGGGCTTCCAAATATCCCTTTGCCAAATCCACAAGAACAGCCTTAGCGAAAGGCTTCTTGAAGGGAAAGATGTAACTCTGTGAGATGAATTCACAGAACACAGAGCAGTTTCTCACAGAGCTTCTTTCCGGTTTTGAACGGAAGATATTTCCTTTTTCACCATAGCCCTCTATGGGCTTCCAAATATCCCTTTGCCAATTCCACAAGAACAGACTTAGCGAAAGGCTTCTTGAAGGGAAAGATGTAACTCTGTGAGATGAATTCACAGAACACAGAGCAGTTTCTCAGAAAGCTTCTTTCCAGTTTTGAACGGAAGATATTTACTTTTTCACCATAGCCCTCTATGGGCTTCCAAATATCCCTTTGCAAATTCCACAAGAACAGCCTTAGCGAACGGCTTCTTGAAGGGAAAGATGTAACTCTGTCAGATGAATTTACAGAACACAGAGTAGTTTCTCAGAAAGCTTCTTTCCAGTTTTGAACGGAAGATATTTCCTTTTTCACCATAGCCCTCTATGGGCTTCCAAATATCCCTTTGCCAATTTCGCAAGAACAGCCTTAGCGAAAGGCTTCTTGAAGGGAAAGATGTAACTCTGTGAGATGAATTCACAGAACACAGAGCAGTTTCTCAGAAAGCTTCTTTCCAGTTTTGAAGGGAAGATATTTCCTTTTTCACCATAGGCCTCTATGGGCTTCCAAATATCCCTTTGCCAATTCCACAAGAACAGCCTTAGCGAAAGGCTTCTTGAAGGGAAAGATGTAACTCTGTGAGATGAATTAACAGAACACAGAGCAGTTTCTCAGAAAGCTTCTTTCCAGTTTTGAACGGAAGATATTTCCTTTTTCACCATAGCCCTCTATGGGCTTCCAAATATCCCTTTGCCAATTCCACAAGAACAGCCTTAGCGAAAGGCTTCTTGAAGGGAAAGATGTAACTCTGTGAGATGAATTCACAGAACACAGAGCAGTTTCTCAGAAAGCTTCTTTCCAGTTTTGAACGGAAGATATTTCCTTTTTCGCCATAGCCGTCTATGGGCTTCCAAATATCCCTTTGCCAATTCCACAAGAACAGCCTTAGCGAAAGGCTTCTTGAAGGGAAAGATGTAACACTGTGAGATGAATTCACAGAACACAGAGCAGTTTCTCAGAAAGCTTCTTTCCAGTTTTGAACGGAAGATATTTCCTTTTTCACCATAGGCCTCTATGGGCTTCCAAATATCCCTTTGCCAATTCCACAAGAACAGCCTTAGCGAAAGGCTTCTTGAGGGGAAAGATGTAACTCTGTGAGATGAATTCACAGAACACAGAGCAGTTTCTCAGAAAGCTTCTTTCCAGTTTTGAACGGAAGATATTTCCTTTTTCACCATAACCCTCTATGGGCTTCCAAATATCCCTTTGCCAATTCCACAAGAACAGCCTTAGCGAAAGGCTTCTTGAAGGGAAAGATGTAACTCTGTGAGATAAATTCACAGAACACAGAGCAGTTTCTCAGAAAGCTTCTTTCCAGTTTTGAACGGAAGATATTTCCTTTTTACCATAGGCCTCTATGGGCTTCCAAATATCCCTTTGCCAATTCCACAAGAACAGCCTTAGCGAAAGGCTTCTTGAAGGGAAAGATGTAACTCTGTGAGATGAATTCACAGAACACAGAGCAGTTTCTCAGAAAGCTTCTTTCCAGTTTTGAACGGAAGATATTTCCTTTTTCACCATAGGCCTCTAAGGGCTTCCAAATATCCCTTTGCCAATTCCACAAGAACAGCCTTAGCGAAAGGCTTCTTGAAGGGAAAGATGTAACTCTGTGAGATGAATTAACAGAACACAGAGCAGTTTCTCAGAAAGCTTCTTTCCAGTTTGGAACGGAAGATATTTCCTTTTTCACCATAGCCCTCTATGGGCTTCCAAATATCCCTTTGCCAATTCCACAAGAACAGCCTTAGCGAAAAGCTTCTTGAAAGGAAAGTTGTAACTCTGTGAGATGAATTCAGAGAACACAGAGCAGTGTCTCAGAAAGCTTCTTTCCAGTTTTGAACGGAAGATATTTCCTTTTTCACCATAGCCCTCTAAGGGCTTCCAAATATCCCTTTGCCAATTCCACAAGAACAGCCTTAGCGAAAGGCTTCTTGAAGGGAAAGATGTAACTCTGTGAGATGAATTCACAGAACACAGAGCAGTTTCTCAGAAAGCTTCTTTCCAGTTTTGAACGGAAGATATTTCCTTTTTCACCATAGGCCCCTATGGGCTTCCAAATATCCCTTTGCCAAATCCACAAGAACAGCCTTAGCGAAAGGCTTCTTGAAGGGAAAGATGTAACTCTGTGAGATGAATTCACAGAACACAGAGCAGTTTCTCACAGAGCTTCTTTCCGGTTTTGAACGGAAGATATTTCCTTTTTCACCATAGCCCTCTATGGGCTTCCAAATATCCCTTTGCCAATTCCACAAGAACAGCCTTAGCGAAAGGCTTCTTGAGGGGAAAGATGTAACTCTGTGAGATGAATTTACAGAACACAGAGCAGTTTCTCAGAAAGCTTCTTTCTAGTTTTGAACGGAAGATATTTCCTTTTTCACCATAGCCCTCTATGGGCTTCCAAATATCCCTTTGCCAATTCCACAAGAACAGCCTTAGCGAAAGGCTTCTTGAAGGGAAAGATGTAACTCTGTGAGATAAATTCACAGAACACAGAGCAGTTTCTCAGAAAGCTTCTTTCCAGTTTTGAACGGAAGATATTTCCTTTTTACCATAGGCCTCTATGGGCTTCCAAATATCCCTTTGCCAATTCCACAAGAACAGCCTTAGCGAAAGGCTTCTTGAAGGGAAAGATGTAACTCTGTGAGATGAATTCACAGAACCCAGAGCAGTTTCTCAGAAAGCTTCTTTCCAGTTTTGAACGGAAGATATTTCCTTTTTCACCATAGCCCTCTATGGGCTTCCAAATATCCCTTTGCCAATTCCACAAGAACAGCCTTAGCGAAAGGCTTCTAGAAGGGAAAGATGTAACTCTGTGAGATGAATTAACAGAACACAGAGCAGTTTCTCAGAAAGCTTCTTTCCAGTTTGGAACGGAAGATATTTCCTTTTTCACCATAGCCCTCTATGGGCTTCCAAATATCCCTTTGCCAATTCCACAAGAACAGCCTTAGCGAAAGGCTTCTTGAAAGGAAAGTTGAAACTCTGTGAGATGAATTCAGGGAACACAGAGCAGTGTCCCAGAAAGCTTCTTTCCAGTTTTGAACGGAAGATATTTCCTTTTTCACCATAGGCCTCTATGGGCTTCCAAATATCCCTTTGTCAATTCCACAAGAACAGCCTTAGCGAAAGGCTTCTTGAAGGGAAAGATGTAACTCTATGAGATGAATTCACAGAACACAGAGCAGTTTCTCAGAAAGCTTCTTTCCAGTTTTGAACGGAAGATATTTCCTTTTTCACGATAGCCCTCTATGGGCTTCCAAATATCCCTTTGCCAATTCCCCAAGAACAGCCTTAGCGAAAGGCTTCTTGAAGGGAAAGATGTAACTCTGTGAGATGAATTAACAGAACACAGAGCAGTTTCTCAGAAAGCTTCTTTCCAGTTTTGAACGGAAGATATTTCCTTTTTCACCATAGCCCTCTAAGGGCTTCCAAATATCCCTTTGCGAATTCCACAAGAACAGCCTTAGCGAAAGGCTTCTTGAAGGGAAAGATGTAACTCTGTGAGATGAATTAAAAGAACACAGAGCAGTTTCTCAGAAAGCTTCTTTCCAGTTTTGAACGGAAGATATTTCCTTTTTCACCATAGGCCTCTATGGGCTTCCTAATATCCCTTTGACAATTCCACAAGAACAGCCTTAGCGAAAGGCTTCTTGAAGGGAAAGATGTAACTCTGTGAGATGAATTAACAGAACACAGAGCAGTTTCTCAGAAACCTTCTTTCCAGTTTTGAACGGAAGATATTTGCTTTTTCACCATAGCCCTCTATGGGCTTCCAAATATCCCTTTGCCAATTCCACAAGAACAGCCTTAGTGAAAGGCTTCTTGAAGGGAAAGATGTAACTCTGTGAGATGAATTAACAGAACACAGAGCAGTTTCTCAGAAAGCTTCTTTCCAGTTTTGAACGGAAGATATTTCCTTTTTCACCATAGCCCTCTATGGGCTTCCAAATATCCCCTTGCCAATTCCACAAGAACAGCCTTAGCGAAAGGCTTCTTGAAGGGAAAGATGTAACAATGTGAGATGAATTGACAGAACACAGAGCAGTTTCTCAGAAAGCTTCTTTCCAGTTTTGAACGGAAGATATTTCCTTTTTCACCATAGGCCTCTATGGGCTTCCAAATATCCCTTTGCCAATTCCACAAGAACAGCCTTATCGAAAGGCTTCTTGAAGGGAAAGATGTAACTCTGTGAGATGAATTAACAGAACACAGAGCAGTTTCTCAGAAAGCTTCTTTCCAGTTTTGAACGGAAGATATTTCCTTTTTCACCATAGCCCTCTATGGGCTTCCAAATATCCCTTTGCCAATTCCACAAGAACAGCCTTAGCCAAAGGCTTCTTGAAGGGAAAGATGTAACTCTGTGAGATGAATTAACAGAACACAGAGCAGTTTCTCAGAAAGCTTCTTTCCAGTTTTGAACGGAAGATATTTCCTTTTTCACCATAGGCCCCTATGGGCTTCCAAATATCCCTTTGCCAATTCCACAAGAACAGCCTTAGCGAAAGGCTTCTTGAAGGGAAAGATGTAACTCTGTGAGATGAATTCACAGAACACAGAGCAGTTTCTCAGAAAGCTTCTTTCCAGTTTTGAAGGGAAGATATTTCCTTTTTCACCATAGGCCTCTATGGGCTTCCAAATATCCCTTTGCCAATTCCACAAGAACAGCCTTAGCGAAAGGCTTCTTGAAGGGAAAGATGTAACTCTGTGAGATGAATTCACAGAACACAGAGCAGTTTCTCAGAAAGCTTCTTTCCAGTTTTGAACGGAAGATATTTCCTTTTTCACCATAGCCCTCTTTGGGCTTCCAAATATCCCTTTGCAAATTCCACAAGAACAGCCTTAGCGAACGGCTTCTTGAAGGGAAAGATGTAACTCTGTGAGATGAATTAACAGTACACAGAGCAGTTTCTCAGAAAGCTTCTTTCCAGTTTTGAACGGAAGATATTTCCTTTTTCACCATAGCCGTCTATGGGCTTCCAAATATCCCTTTGACAATTCCACAAGAACAGCCTTAGCGAAAGGCTTCTTGAAGGGAAAGATGTAACTCTGTGAGATGAATTCACAGAACACAGAGCAGTTTCTCAGAAAGCTTCTTTCCAGTTTTGAACGGAAGATATTTCCTCTTTCACCATAGGCCTCTATGGGCTTCCAAATATCCCTTTGCCAATTCCACAAGAACAGACTTAGCGAAAGGCTTCTTGAAGGGAACGATGTAACTCTGTGAGATGAATTAACAGAACACAGAGCAGTTTCTCAGAAAGCTTCTTTCCAGTTTTGAACGGAAGATATTTCCTTTTTCACCATAGCCCTCTATGGGCTTCCAAATATCCCTTTGCCAATTCCACAAGAACAGCCTTAGCGAAAGGCTTCTTGAAGAGAAAGATGTAACTCTGTGAGATGAATTAACAGAACACAGAGCAGTTTCTCAGAAAGCTTCTTTCCAGTTTTGAACGGAAGATATTTCCTTTTTCACCATAGCCCTGTATGGGCTTCCAAATATCCCTTTGCCAATTCCACAAGAACAGCCTTAGCGAAAGGTTTCTTGAAGGGAAAGATGTAACTCTGTGAGATGAATTAACAGAACACAGAGCAGTTTCTCAGAAAGCTTCTTTCCAGTTTTGAACGGAAGATATTTACTTTTTCACCATAGCCGTCTAGGGGTTCCAAATATCCCTTTGCCAATTCCACAAGAACAGCCTTAGCGAAAGGCTTCTTAAAGGGAAAGATGTAACTCTGTGAGATGAATTCACAGAACACAGAGCAGTTTCTCAGAAAGCTTCTTTCCAGTTTTGAACGGAAGATATTTCCTTTTTCACCATAGCCCTCTATGGGCTTCCAAATATCCCTTTGCCAATTCCACAAGAACAGCCTTAGCGAAAGGCTTCTTGAAGGGAAAGATGTAACTCTGTGAGATGAATTCACAGAAGACAGAGCAGTTTCTCAGAAAGCTTCTTTCCAGTTTTGAACGGAAGATATTTCCTTTTTCACCATAGGCCTCTATGGGCTTCCAAATATCCCTTTGCCAATTCCACAAGAACAGCCTTAGCGAAAGGCTTCTTGAAGGGAAAGATGTAACTCTGTGAGTTGAATTCACAGAACACAGAGCAGTTTCTCAGAAAGCTTCTTTCCAGTTTTGAACGGAAGATATTTCCTTTTTCACCATAGGCCTCTATGGGCTTACAAATATCCCTTTGCCAATTCCACAAGAACACCCTTAGCGTAAGGCTTCTTGAGGGGAAAGATGTAACTCTGTGAGATGAATTAACAGAACACAGAGCAGTTTCTCAGAAAGCTTCTTTCCAGTTTTGAACGGAAGATATTTACTTTTTCACCATAGCCCTCTATGGGCTTCCAAATATCCCTTTGCCAATTCCACAAGAACAGCCTTAGCGAAAGGCTTCTTGAAGGGAAAGATGTAACTCTGTGAGATGAATTCACAGAACACAGAGCAGTTTCTCAAGAAGCTTCTTTCCAGTTTTGAACGGAAGATATTTCCTTTTTCACCATAGCCCTCTATGGGCTTCCAAATATCCCTTTGCAAATTCCACAAAAACAGCCTTAGCGAAAGGCTTCTTGAAGGGAAAGATGTAACTCTGTGAGATGAATTCACAGAACACAGAGCAGTTTCTCAGAAAGCTTCTTTCCACTTTTGAACGGAAGATATTTCCTTTTTCACCATAGGCCTCTATGGGCTTCCAAATATCCCTTTGCCTATTCCGCAAGAACAGACTTAGCGAAAGGCTTCTTGAAGGGAAAGATGTAACTCTGTGAGATGAATTAACAGAACACAGAGCAGTTTCTCAGAAAGCTTCTTTCCAGTTTTGAACGGAAGATATTTCCTTTTTCACCATAGCCCTCTATGGGCTTCCAAATATCCCTTTGCCAATTCCACAAGAACAGCCTTAGCGAAAGGCTTCTTGAAGGGAAAGATGTAACTCTGTGAGATGAATTAGCAGAACACAGAGCAGTTTCTCAGAAAGATTCTTTCCAATTTTGAAAGGAAGATATTTCCTTTTTCACCATAGCCCTCTATGGGCTTCCAAATATCCCTTTGCAAATTCCACAAGAACAGCCTTAGCGAAAGGCTTCTTGAAGGGAAAGATGTAACTCTGTGAGATGAATTCACAGAACACAGAGCAGTTTCTCAGAAAGCTTCTTTCCAGTTTTGAACGGAAGATATTTCCTTTTTCACCATAGCCCTCTATGGGCTTCCAAATATCCCTTTGCCAATTCCACAAGAACAGACTTAGCGAAAGGCTTCTTGAAGGGAAAGATGTAACTCTGTGAGATGAATTTACAGAACACAGAGTAGTTTCTCAGAAAGCTTCTTTCCAGTTTTGAACGGAAGATATTTCCTTTTTCACCATAGCCCTCTATGGGCTTCCAAATATCCCTTTGCCAATTTCGCAAGAACAGCCTTAGCGAAAGGCTTCTTGAAGGGAAAGATGTAACTCTGTGAGATGAATTCACAGAACACAGAGCAGTTTCTCAGAAAGCTTCTTTCCAGTTTTGAAGGGAAGATATTTCCTTTTTCACCATAGGCCTCTATGGGCTTACAAATATCCCTTTGCCCATTCCACAAGAACAGCCTTAGCGAAAGGCTTCTTGAAGGGAAAGATGTAACTCTGTGAGATGAATTAACAGAACACAGAGCAGTTTCTCAGAAAGCTTCTTTCCAGTTTTGAACGGAAGATATTTCCTTTTTCACCATAGCCCTCTATGGGCTTCCAAATATCCCTTTGCCAATTCCACAAGAACAGCCTTAGCGAAAGGCTTCTTGAAGGGAAAGATGTAACTCTGTGAGATGAATTCACAGAACACAGAGCAGTTTCTCAGAAAGCTTCTTTCCAGTTTTGAACGGAAGATATTTCCTTTTTCGCCATAGCCGTCTATGGGCTTCCAAATATCCCTTTGCCAATTCCACAAGAACAGCCTTAGCGAAAGGCTTCTTGAAGGGAAAGATGTAACACTGTGAGATGAATTCACAGAACACAGAGCAGTTTCTCAGAAAGCTTCTTTCCAGTTTTGAACGGAAGATATTTCCTTTTTCACCATAGGCCTCTATGGGCTTCCAAATATCCCTTTGCCAATTCCACAAGAACAGCCTTAGCGAAAGGCTTCTTGAGGGGAAAGATGTAACTCTGTGAGATGAATTCACAGAACACAGAGCAGTTTCTCAGAAAGCTTCTTTCCAGTTTTGAACGGAAGATATTTCCTTTTTCACCATAGCCCTCTATGGGCTTCCAAATATCCCTTTGCCAATTCCACAAGAACAGCCTTAGCGAAAGGCTTCTTGAAGGGAAAGATGTAACTCTGTGAGATAAATTCACAGAACACAGAGCAGTTTCTCAGAAAGCTTCTTTCCAGTTTTGAACGGAAGATATTTCCTTTTTACCATAGGCCTCTATGGGCTTCCAAATATCCCTTTGCCAATTCCACAAGAACAGCCTTAGCGAAAGGCTTCTTGAAGGGAAAGATGTAACTCTGAGAGATGAATTCACAGAACACAGAGCAGTTTCTCAGAAAGCTTCTTTCCAGTTTTGAACGGAAGATATTTCCTTTTTCACCATAGGCCTCTAAGGGCTTCCAAATATCCCTTTGCCAATTCCACAAGAACAGCCTTAGCGAAAGGCTTCTTGAAGGGAAAGATGTAACTCTGTGAGATGAATTAACAGAACACAGAGCAGTTTCTCAGAAAGCTTCTTTCCAGTTTGGAACGGAAGATATTTCCTTTTTCACCATAGCCCTCTATGGGCTTCCAAATATCCCTTTGCCAATTCCACAAGAACAGCCTTAGCGAAAGGCTTCTTGAAGGGAAAGATGTAACTCTGTGAGATGAATTAACAGAACACAGAGCAGTGTCTCAGAAAGCTTCTTTCCAGTTTTGAACGGAAGATAGTTCCTTTTTCACCAGAGCCCTCTATGGGCTTCCAAATATCCCTTTGCCAATTCCACAAGAACAGCCTTAGCGAAAGGCTTCTTGAAGGGAAAGATGTAACTCTGTGAGATGAATTCACAGAACACAGAGCAGTTTCTCAGAAAGCTTCTTTCCAGTTTTGAACGGAATATATTTCCTTTTTCACCATAGGCCCCTATGGGCTTCCAAATATCCCTTTGCCAAATCCACAAGAACAGCCTTAGCGAAAGGCTTCTTGAAGGGAAAGATGTAACTCTGTGAGATGAATTAACAGAACACAGAGCAGTTTCTCACAGAGCTTCTTTCCGGTTTTGAACGGAAGATATTTCCTTTTTCACCATAGCCCTCTATGGGCTTCCAAATATCCCTTTGCCAATTCCACAAGAACAGCCTTAGCGAAAGGCTTCTTGAGGGGAAAGATGTAACTCTGTGAGATGAATTTACAGAACACAGAGCAGTTTCTCAGAAAGCTTCTTTCTAGTTTTGAACGGAAGATATTTCCTTTTTCACCATAGCCCTCTATGGGCTTCCAAATATCCCTTTGCCAGTTCCACAAGAACAGCCTTAGCGAAAGGCTTCTTGAAGGGAAAGATGTAACTCTGTGAGATAAATTCACAGAACACAGAGCAGTTTCTCAGAAAGCTTCTTTCCAGTTTTGAACGGAAGATATTTCCTTTTTACCATAGGCCTCTATGGGCTTCCAAATATCCCTTTGCCAATTCCACAAGAACAGCCTTAGCGAAAGGCTTCTTGAAAGGAAAGTTGTAACTCTGTGAGATGAATTCAGGGAACACAGAGCAGTGTCCCAGAAAGCTTCTTTCCAGTTTTGAACGGAAGGTATTTCCTTTTTCACCATAGGCCTCTATGGGCTTCCAAATATCCCTTTGTCAATTCCACAAGAACAGCCTTAGCGAAAGGCTTCTTGAAGGGAAAGATGTAACTCTATGAGATGAATTCACAGAACACAGAGCAGTTTCTCAGAAAGCTTCTTTCCAGTTTTGAACGGAAGATATTTCCTTTTTCACGATAGCCCTCTATGGGCTTCCAAATATCCCTTTGCCAATTCCACAAGAACAGCCTTAGCGAAAGGCTTCTTGAAGGGAAAGATGTAACTCTGTGAGATGAATTAACAGAACACAGAGCAGTTTCTCAGAAAGCTTCTTTCCAGTTTTGAACGGAAGATATTTCCTTTTTCACCATAGCCCTCTAAGGGCTTCCAAATATCCCTTTGCCAATTCCACAAGAACAGCCTTAGCGAAAGGCTTCTTGAAGGGAAAGATGTAACTCTGTGAGATGAATTAAAAGAACACAGAGCAGTTTCTCAGAAAGCTTCTTTCCAGTTTTGAACGGAAGATATTTCCTTTTTCACCATAGGCCTCTATGGGCTTCCAAATATCCCTTTGACAATTCCACAAGAACAGCCTTAGCGAAAGGCTTCTTGAAGGGAAAGATGTAACTCTGTGAGATGAATTAACAGAACACAGAGCAGTTTCTCAGAAAGCTTCTTTCCAGTTTTGAACGGAAGATATTTACTTTTTCACCATAGCCCTCTATGGGCTTCCAAATATCCCTTTGCCAATTCCACAAGAACAGCCTTAGCGAAAGGCTTCTTGAAGGGAAAGATGTAACTCTGTGAGATGAATTAACAGAACACAGAGCAGTTTCTCAGAAAGCTTCTTTCCAGTTTTGAACGGAAGATATTTCCTTTTTCACCATAGCCCTCTATGGGCTTCCAAATATCCCCTTGCCAATTCCACAAGAACAGCCTTAGCGAAAGGCTTCTTGAAGGGAAAGATGTAACTCTGTGAGATGAATTGACAGAACACAGAGCAGTTTCTCAGAAAGCTTCTTTCCAGTTTTGAACGGAAGATATTTCCTTTTTCACCATAGGCCTCTATGGGCTTCCAAATATCCCTTTGCCAATTCCACAAGAACAGCCTTATCGAAAGGCTTCTTGTAGGGAAAGATGTAACTCTGTGAGATGAATTCACAGAACACAGAGCAGTTTCTCAGAAAGCTTCTTTCCAGTTTTGAACGGAAGATATTTCCTTTTTCACCATAGCCCTCTATGGGCTTCCAAATATCCCTTTGCCAATTCCACAAGAACAGCCTTAGCGAAAGGCTTCTTGAAAGGAAAGTTGTAACTCTGTGAGATGAATTCAGGGAACACAGAGCAGTGTCCCAGAAAGCTTCTTTCCAGTTTTGAACGGAAGATATTTCCTTTTTCACCATAGGCCTCTATGGGCTTCCAAATATCCCTTTGTCAATTCCACAAGAACAGCCTTAGCGAAAGGCTTCTTGAAGGGAAAGATGTAACTCTATGAGATGAATTCACAGAACACAGAGCAGTTTCTCAGAAAGCTTCTTTCCAGTTTTGAACGGAAGATATTTCCTTTTTCACCATAGCCCTCTATGGGCTTCCAAATATCCCTTTGCCAATTCCACAAGAACAGCCTTAGCCAAAGGCTTCTTGAAGGGAAAGATGTAACTCTGTGAGATGAATTAACAGAACACAGAGCAGTTTCTCAGAAAGCTTCTTTCCAGTTTTGAACGGAAGATATTTCCTTTTTCACCATAGCCCTCTAAGGGCTTCCAAATATCCCTTTGCCAATTCCACAAGAACAGCCTTAGCGAAAGGCTTCTTGAAGGTAAAGATGTAACTCTGTGAGATGAATTAAAAGAACACAGAGCAGTTTCTCAGAAAGCTTCTTTCCAGTTTTGAACGGAAGATATTTCCTTTTTCACCATAGGCCTCTATGGGCTTCCAAATATCCCTTTGACAATTCCACAAGAACAGCCTTAGCGAAAGGCTTCTTGAAGGGAAAGATGTAACTCTGTGAGATGAATTAACAGAACACAGAGCAGTTTCTCAGAAAGCTTCTTTCCAGTTTTGAACGGAAGATATTTACTTTTTCACCATAGCCCTCTATGGGCTTCCAAATATCCCTTTGCCAATTCCACAAGAACAGCCTTAGCGAAAGGCTTCTTGAAGGGAAAGATGTAACTCTGTGAGATGAATTCACAGAACACAGAGCAGTTTCTCAGAAAGCTTCTTTCCAGTTTTGAACGGAAGATATTTCCTTTTTCACCATAGCCCTCTATGGGCTTCCAAATATCCCCTTGCCAATTCCACAAGAACAGCCTTAGCGAAAGGCTTCTTGAAGGGAAAGATGTAACTCTGTGAGATGAATTGACAGAACACAGAGCAGTTTCTCAGAAAGCTTCTTTCCAGTTTTGAACGGAAGATATTTCCTTTTTCACCCTAGGCCTCTATGGGCTTCCAAATATCCCTTTGCCAATTCCACAAGAACAGCCTTAGCGAAAGGCTTCTTGAAGGGAAAGATGTAACTCTGTGAGATGAATTAACAGAACACAGAGCAGTTTCTCAGAAAGCTTCTTTCCAGTTTTGAACGGAAGATATTTCCTTTTTCACCATAGCCCTCTATGGGCTTCCAAATATCGCTTTGCCAATTCTACAAGAACAGCCTTAGCGAAAGGCTTCTTGAAGGGAAAGATGTAACTCTGTGAGATGAATTAACAGAACACAGAGCAGTTTCTCAGAAAGCTTCTTTCCAATTTTGAACGGAAGATATTTCCTTTTCACCATAGCCGTCTATGGGCTTCCAAATATCCCTTTGCCAATTCCACAAGAACAGCCTTAGCGAAAGGCTTCTTGAAGGGAAAGATGTAACACTGTGAGATGAATTCACAGAACACAGAGCAGTTTCTCAGAACGCTTCTTTCCAGTTTTGAACGGAAGATATTTCCTTTTTCACCATAGGCCTCTATGGGCTTCCAAATATCCCTTTGCCAATTCCACAAGAACAGCCTTAGCGAAAGGCTTCTTGAGGGGAAAGATGTAACTCTGTGAGATGAATTAACAGAACACAGAGCAGTTTCTCAGAAAGCTTCTTTCCAGTTTTGAACGGAAGATATTTCCTTTTTCACCATAGCCCTCTATGGGCTTCCAAATATCCCTTTGCCACTTCCACAAGAACAGCCTTAGCGAAAGGCTTCTTGAAGGGAAAGATGTAACTCTGTGAGATGAATTAACAGAACACAGAGCAGTTTCTCAGAAAGCTTCTTTCCAGTTTTGAACGGAAGATATTTCCTTTTTCACCATTGGCCTCTATGGGCTTCCAAATATCCCTTTGCCAATTCCACAAGAACAGCCTTAGCGAAAGGCTTCTTGAAGGGAAAGATGTAACTCTGTGAGATGAATTCACAGAACACAGAGCAGTTTCTCAGAAAGCTTCTTTCCAGTTTTGAACGGAAGATATTTCCTTTTTCACCATAGCCCTCTATGGGCTTCCAAATATCCCTTTGCCAATTCCACAAGAACAGCCTTAGTGAAAGGCTTCTTGAAGGGAAAGATGTAACTCTGTGAGATGAATTTACAGAACACAGAGCAGTTTCTCAGAAAGCTTCTTTCCAGTTTTGAACGGAAGATATTTCCTTTTTCACCATAGCCCTCTATGGGCTTCCAAATATCGCTCTGCCAATTCTACAAGAACAGCCTTAGCGAAAGGCTTCTTGAAGGGAAAGATGTAACTCTGTGAGATGAATTAACAGAACACAGAGCAGTTTCTCAGAAAGCTTCTTTCCAGTTTTGAACGGAAGATATTTCCTTTTTCACCATAGCCCTCTACGGGCTTCCAAATATCCCTTTGCCAATTCCACAAGAACAGCCTTAGCGAAAGGCTTCTTGAAGGGAAAGATGTAACTCTGGGAGATGAATTAACAGAACACAGAGCAGTTTCTCAGAAAGATTCTTTCCAATTTTGAACGGAAGATATTTCCTTTTCCACCATAGCCCTCTATGGTCTTCCAAATATCCCTTTGCCAATTCCACAAGAACAGCCTTAGTGAAAGGCTTCTTGAAGGGAAAGATGTAACTCTGTGAGATGAATTCACAGAACACAGAGCAGTTTCTCAGAAAGCTTCTTTCCAGTTTTGAACGGAAGGTATTTCCTTTTTCACCATAGCCGTCTATGGGCTTCCAAATATCCCTTTGCCAATTCCACAAGAACAGTCTTAGCAAAAGGCTTCTTGAAGAGAAAGATGTAACTCTGTGAGATGAATTAACAGAACACAGAGCAGTTTCTCAGAAAGCTTCTTTCCAGTTTTGAACGGAAGATATTTCCTTTTTCACCATAGCCCTCTATGGGCTTCCAAATATCCCTTTGCAAATTCCACAAGAACAGCCTTAGCGAACGGCTTCTTGAAGGGAAAGATGTAACTCTGTGAGATGAATTTACAGAACACAGAGCAGTTTCTCAGAATGCTTCTTTCCAGTTTTGAACGGAAGATATTTCCTTTTTCACCATAGCCCTCTATGGGCTTCCAAATATCCCTTTGCCAATTCCGCAAGAAAAGCCTTAGCGAAAGGCTTCTTGAAGGGAAAGATGTAACTCTGTGAGATGAATTCACAGAACACAGAGCAGTTTCTCAGAAAGCTTCTTTCCAGTTTTGAACGGAAGATATTTCCTTTTTCACCATAGCCGTCTATGGGCTTCCAAATATCCCTTTGCCAATTCCACAAGAACAGCCTTAGCGAAAGGCTTCTTGAAGGGAAAGATGTAACTCTGTGAGATGAATTCACAGAACACAGAGCAGTTTCTCAGAAAGCTTCTTTCCAGTTTTGAACGGAAGATATTTCCTATTTCACCATAGGCCTCTATGGGCTTCCAAATATCCCTTTGCCAATTCCACAAGAACAGACTTAGCGAAAGGCTTCTTGAAGGGAACGATGTAACTCTGTGAGATGAATTAACAGAACACAGAGCAGTTTCTCAGAAAGCTTCTTTCCAGTTTTGAACGGAAGATATTTCCTTTTTCACCCTAGGCCTCTATGGGCTTCCAAATATCCCTTTGCCAATTCCACAAGAACAGCCTTAGCGAAAGGCTTCTTGAAGGGAAAGATGTAACTCTGTGAGATGAATTAACAGAACACAGAGCAGTTTCTCAGAAAGCTTCTTTCCAGTTTTGAACGGAAGATATTTCCTTTTTCACCATAGCCCTCTATGGGCTTCCAAATATCGCTTTGCCAATTCTACAAGAACAGCCTTAGCGAAAGGCTTCTTGAAGGGAAAGATGTAACTCTGTGAGATGAATTAACAGAACACAGAGCAGTTTCTCAGAAAGCTTCTTTCCAATTTTGAACGGAAGATATTTCCTTTTCACCATAGCCGTCTATGGGCTTCCAAATATCCCTTTGCCAATTCCACAAGAACAGCCTTAGCGAAAGGCTTCTTGAAGGGAAAGATGTAACACTGTGAGATGAATTCACAGAACACAGAGCAGTTTCTCAGAACGCTTCTTTCCAGTTTTGAACGGAAGATATTTCCTTTTTCACCATAGGCCTCTATGGGCTTCCAAATATCCCTTTGCCAATTCCACAAGAACAGCCTTAGCGAAAGGCTTCTTGAGGGGAAAGATGTAACTCTGTGAGGTGAATTAACAGAACACAGAGCAGTTTCTCAGAAAGCTTCTTTCCAGTTTTGAACGGAAGATATTTCCTTTTTCACCATAGCCCTCTATGGGCTTCCAAATATCCCTTTGCCAATTCCACAAGAACAGCCTTAGCGAAAGGCTTCTTGAAGGGAAAGATGTAACTCTGTGAGATGAATTCACAGAACACAGAGCAGTTTCTCAGAAAGCTTCTTTCCAGTTTTGAACGGAAGATATTTCCTTTTTCACCATAGGCCTCTATGGGCTTCCAAATATCCCTTTGCCAATTCCACAAGAACAGCCTTAGCGAAAGGCTTCTTGAAGGGAAAGATGTAACTCTGTGAGATGAATTCACAGAACACAGAGCAGTTTCTCAGAAAGCTTCTTTCCAGTTTTGAACGGAAGATATTTCCTTTTTCACCATAGCCCTCTATGGGCTTCCAAATATCCCTTTGCCAATTCCACAAGAACAGCCTTAGTGAAAGGCTTCTTGAAGGCAAAGATGTAACTCTGTGAGATGAATTTACAGAACACAGAGCAGTTTCTCAGAAAGCTTCTTTCCAGTTTTGAACGGAAGATATTTCCTTTTTCACCATAGCCCTCTATGGGCTTCCAAATATCGCTTTGCCAATTCTACAAGAACAGCCTTAGCGAAAGGCTTCTTGAAGGGAAAGATGTAACTCTGTGAGATGAATTAACAGAACACAGAGCAGTTTCTCAGAAAGCTTCTTTCCAGTTTTGAACGGAAGATATTTCCTTTTTCACCATAGCCCTCTACGGGCTTCCAAATATCCCCTTGCCAATTCCACAAGAACAGCCTTAGCGAAAGGCTTCTTGAAGGGAAAGATGTAACTCTGTGAGATGAATTAACAGAACACAGAGCAGTTTCTCAGAAAGATTCTTTCCAATTTTGAACGGAAGATATTTCCTTTTCCACCATAGCCCTCTATGGTCTTCCAAATATCCCTTTGCCAATTCCACAAGAACAGCCTTAGTGAAAGGCTTCTTGAAGGGAAAGATGTAACTCTGTGAGATGAATTCACAGAACACAGAGCAGTTTCTCAGAAAGCTTCTTTCCAGTTTTGAAGGAAAGATATTTCCTTTTTCACCATAGGCCTCTATGGGCTTCCAAATATCCCTTTGCCAATTCCACAAGAACAGCCTTAGCGAAAGGCTTCTTGAAGGGAAAGATGTAACTCTGTGAGATGAATTCACAGAACACAGAGCAGTTTCTCAGAAAGCTTCTTTCCAGTTTTGAACGGAAGATATTTCCTTTTTCACCATAGGCCTCTATGGGCTTCCAAATATCCCTTTGCCAATTCCACAAGAACAGCCTTAGCGAAAGGCTTCTTGAAGGGAAAGATGTAACTCTGTGAGATGAATTCACAGAACACAGAGCAGTTTCTCAGAAAGCTTCTTTCCAGTTTTGAACGGAAGATATTTCCTTTTTCACCATAGGACTCTAAGGGCTTCCAAATATCCCTTTGCCAATTCCACAAGAACAGCCTTAGCGAAAGGCTTCTTGAAGGGAAAGATATAACTCTGTGAGATGAATTAACGGAACACAGAGCAGTTTCTCAGAAAGCTTCTTTCCAGTTTTGAACGGAAGATATTTCCTTTTTCACCATAGCCGTCTATGGGCTTCCAAATATCCCTTTGCCAATTCCACAAGAACAGTCTTAGCAAAAGGCTTCTTGAAGAGAAAGATGTAACTCTGTGAGATGAATTAACAGAACACAGAGCAGTTTCTCAGAAAGCTTCTTTCCAGTTTTGAACGGAAGATATTTACTTTTTCACCATAGCCCTCTATGGGCTTCCAAATATCCCTTTGCCAATTCCACAAGAACAGCCTTAGCGAAAGGCTTCTTGAAGGGAAAGATGTAACTCTGTGAGATGAATTCATAGAACACAGAGCAGTTTCTCAGAAAGCTTCTTTCCAGTTTTGAACGGAAGATATTTCCTTTTTCACCATAGCCGTCTATGGGCTTCCAAATATCCCTTTGCCAATTCCACTAGAACAGCCTTAGCGAAAGGCTTCTTGAAGGGAAAGATGTAACACTGTGAGATGAATTCACAGAACACAGAGCAGTTTCTCAGAAAGCTTCTTTCCAGTTTTGAACGGAAGATATTTCCTTTTTCACCATAGGCCTCTATGGGCTTCCAAATATCCCTTTGCCAATTCCACAAGAACAGCCTTAGCGAAAGGCTTCTTGAGGGGAAAGATGTAACTCTGTGAGATGAATTAACAGAACACAGAGCAGTTTCTCAGAAAGCTTCTTTCCAGTTTTGAACGGAAGATATTTACTTTTTCACCATAGCCCTCTATGGGCTTCCAAATATCCCTTTGCCAATTCCACAAGAACAGCCTTAGCGAAAGGCTTCTTGAAGGGAAAGATGTAACTCTGTGAGATGAATTCACAGAACACAGAGCAGTTTCTCAGAAAGCTTCTTTCCAGTTTTGAACGGAAGATATTTCCTTTTTCACCATAGCCCTCTATGGGCTTCCAAATATCCCTTTGCCAATTCCACAAGAACAGCCTTAGCGAAAGGCTTCTTGAAGGGAAAGATGTAACTCTGTGAGATGAATTAACAGAACACAGAGCAGTTTCTCAGAAAGCTTCTTTCCAGTTTTGAACGGAAGATATTTCCTTTTTCACCATAGGCCTCTATGGGCTTCCAAATATCCCTTTGCCAATTCCACAAGAACAGCCTTAGCGAAAGGCTTCTTGAAGGGAAAGATGTAACTCTGTGAGATGAATTCACAGAACACAGAGCAGTTTCTCAGAAAGCTTCTTTCCAGTTTTGAACGGAAGATATTTCCTTTTTCACCATAGGCCCCTATGGGCTTCCAAATATCCCTTTGCCAATTCCGCAAGAAAAGCCTTAGCGAAAGGCTTCTTGAAGGGAAAGATGTAACTCTGTGAGATGAATTCACAGAACACAGAGCAGTTTCTCAGAAAGCTTCTTTCCAGTTTTGAACGGAAGATATTTCCTTTTTCACCATAGGCCTCTATGGGCTTCCAAATATCCCTTTGCCAATTCCACAAGAACAGCCTTAGCGAAAGGCTTCTTGAAGGGAAAGATGTAACTCTGTGAGATGAATTCACAGAACACAGAGCAGTTTCTCAGAAAGCTTCTTTCCAGTTTTGAACGGAAGATATTTCCTTTTTCACCGTAGCCCTCTATGGGCTTCCAAATATCCCTTTGCCAATTCCGCAATAAAAGCCTTAGCGAAAGGCTTCTTGAAGGGAACGATGTAACTCTGTGAGATGAATTAACAGAACACAGAGCAGTTTCTCAGAAAGCTTCTTTCCAGTTTTGAACGGAAGATATTTCCTTTTTCACCATAGCCCTCTATGGGCTTCCAAATATCCCTTTGCCAATTCCACAAGAACAGCCTTAGCGAAAGGCTTCTTGAAGAGAAAGATGTAACTCTGTGAGATGAATTCACAGAACACAGAGCAGTTTCTCAGAAAGCTTCTTTCCAGTTTTGAACGGAAGATATTTCCTTTTTCACCATAGCCCTCTATGGGCTTCCAAATATCCCCTTGCCAATTCCACAAGAACAGCCTTAGCGAAAGGCTTCTTGAAGGGAAAGATGTAACTCTGTGAGATGAATTGACAGAACACAGAGCAGTTTCTCAGAAAGCTTCTTTCCAGTTTTGAACGGAAGATATTTCCTTTTTCACCCTAGGCCTCTATGGGCTTCCAAATATCCCTTTGCCAATTCCACAAGAACAGCCTTAGCGAAAGGCTTCTTGAAGGGAAAGATGTAACTCTGTGAGATGAATTAACAGAACACAGAGCAGTTTCTCAGAAAGCTTCTTTCCAGTTTTGAACGGAAGATATTTCCTTTTTCACCATAGCCCTCTATGGGCTTCCAAATATCGCTTTGCCAATTCTACAAGAACAGCCTTAGCGAAAGGCTTCTTGAAGGGAAAGATGTAACTCTGTGAGATGAATTAACAGAACACAGAGCAGTTTCTCAGAAAGCTTCTTTCCAATTTTGAACGGAAGATATTTCCTTTTCACCATAGCCGTCTATGGGCTTCCAAATATCCCTTTGCCAATTCCACAAGAACAGCCTTAGCGAAAGGCTTCTTGAAGGGAAAGATGTAACACTGTGAGATGAATTCACAGAACACAGAGCAGTTTCTCAGAACGCTTCTTTCCAGTTTTGAACGGAAGATATTTCCTTTTTCACCATAGGCCTCTATGGGCTTCCAAATATCCCTTTGCCAATTCCACAAGAACAGCCTTAGCGAAAGGCTTCTTGAGGGGAAAGATGTAACTCTGTGAGATGAATTAACAGAACACAGAGCAGTTTCTCAGAAAGCTTCTTTCCAGTTTTGAACGGAAGATATTTCCTTTTTCACCATAGCCCTCTATGGGCTTCCAAATATCCCTTTGCCAATTCCACAAGAACAGCCTTAGCGAAAGGCTTCTTGAAGGGAAAGATGTAACTCTGTGAGATGAATTAACAGAACACAGAGCAGTTTCTCAGAAAGCTTCTTTCCAGTTTTGAACGGAAGATATTTCCTTTTTCACCATAGGCCTCTATGGGCTTCCAAATATCCCTTTGCCAATTCCACAAGAACAGCCTTAGCGAAAGGCTTCTTGAAGGGAAAGATGTAACTCTGTGAGATGAATTCACAGAACACAGAGCAGTTTCTCAGAAAGCTTCTTTCCAGTTTTGAACGGAAGATATTTCCTTTTTCACCATAGCCCTCTATGGGCTTCCAAATATCCCTTTGCCAATTCCACAAGAACAGCCTTAGTGAAAGGCTTCTTGAAGGGAAAGATGTAACTCTGTGAGATGAATTTACAGAACACAGAGCAGTTTCTCAGAAAGCTTCTTTCCAGTTTTGAACGGAAGATATTTCCTTTTTCACCATAGCCCTCTATGGGCTTCCAAATATCGCTTTGCCAATTCTACAAGAACAGCCTTAGCGAAAGGCTTCTTGAAGGGAAAGATGTAACTCTGTGAGATGAATTAACAGAACACAGAGCAGTTTCTCAGAAAGCTTCTTTCCAGTTTTGAACGGAAGATATTTCCTTTTTCACCATAGCCCTCTACGGGCTTCCAAATATCCCTTTGCCAATTCCACAAGAACAGCCTTAGCGAAAGGCTTCTTGAAGGGAAAGATGTAACTCTGGGAGATGAATTAACAGAACACAGAGCAGTTTCTCAGAAAGATTCTTTCCAATTTTGAACGGAAGATATTTCCTTTTCCACCATAGCCCTCTATGGTCTTCCAAATATCCCTTTGCCAATTCCACAAGAACAGCCTTAGTGAAAGGCTTCTTGAAGGGAAAGATGTAACTCTGTGAGATGAATTCACAGAACACAGAGCAGTTTCTCAGAAAGCTTCTTTCCAGTTTTGAACGGAAGATATTTCCTTTTTCACCATAGCCGTCTATGGGCTTCCAAATATCCCTTTGCCAATTCCACAAGAACAGTCTTAGCAAAAGGCTTCTTGAAGAGAAAGATGTAACTCTGTGAGATGAATTAACAGAACACAGAGCAGTTTCTCAGAAAGCTTCTTTCCAGTTTTGAACGGAAGATATTTACTTTTTCACCATAGCCCTCTATGGGCTTCCAAATATCCCTTTGCCAATTCCACAAGAACAGCCTTAGCGAAAGGCTTCTTGAAGGGAAAGATGTAACTCTGTGAGATGAATTCATAGAACACAGAGCAGTTTCTCAGAAAGCTTCTTTCCAGTTTTGAACGGAAGATATTTCCTTTTTCACCATAGCCGTCTATGGGCTTCCAAATATCCCTTTGCCAATTCCACAAGAACAGCCTTAGCGAAAGGCTTCTTGAAGGGAAAGATGTAACACTGTGAGATGAATTCACAGAACACAGAGCAGTTTCTCAGAAAGCTTCTTTCCAGTTTTGAACGGAAGATATTTCCTTTTTCACCATAGGCCTCTATGGGCTTCCAAATATCCCTTTGCCAATTCCACAAGAACAGCCTTAGCGAAAGGCTTCTTGAGGGGAAAGATGTAACTCTGTGAGATGAATTAACAGAACACAGAGCAGTTTCTCAGAAAGCTTCTTTCCAGTTTTGAACGGAAGATATTTCCTTTTTCACCATAGCCCTCTATGGGCTTCCAAATATCCCTTTGCCAATTCCACAAGAACAGCCTTAGCGAAAGGCTTCTTGAAGGGAAAGATGTAACTCTGTGAGATGAATTCACAGAACACAGAGCAGTTTCTCAGAAAGCTTCTTTCCAGTTTTGAACGGAAGATATTTCCTTTTTCACCATAGCCCTCTATGGGCTTCCAAATATCCCTTTGCCAATTCCACAAGAACAGCCTTAGCGAAAGGCTTCTTGAAGGGAAAGATGTAACTCTGTGAGATGAATTAACAGAACACAGAGCAGTTTCTCAGAAAGCTTCTTTCCAGTTTTGAACGGAAGATATTTCCTTTTTCACCATAGCCCTCTATGGGCTTCCAAATATCCCTTTGCCAATTCCACAAGAACAGCCTTAGCGAAAGGCTTCTTGAAGGGAAAGATGTAACTCTGTGAGATGAATTCACAGAACACAGAGCAGTTTCTCAGAAAGCTTCTTTCCAGTTTTGAACGGAAGATATTTCCTTTTTCACCATAGGCCCCTATGGGCTTCCAAATATCCCTTTGCCAATTCCACAAGAACAGCCTTAGCGAAAGGTTTCTTGAAGGGAAAGATGTAACTCTGTGAGATGAATTCACAGAACACAGAGCAGTTTCTCAGAAAGCTTCTTTCCAGTTTTGAAGGGAAGATATTTCCTTTTTCACCATAGGCCTCTATGGGCTTCCAAATATCCCTTTGCCAATTCCACAAGAACAGCCTTAGCGAAAGGCTTCTTGAAGGGAAAGATGTAACTCTGTGAGATGAATTCACAGAACACAGAGCAGTTTCTCAGAAAGCTTCTTTCCAGTTTTGAACGGAAGATATTTCCTTTTTCACCATAGCCCTCTATGGGCTTCCAAATATCCCTTTGCAAATTCCACAAGAACAGCCTTAGCGAACGGCTTCTTGAAGGGAAAGATGTAACTCTGTGAGATGAATTTACAGAACACAGAGCAGTTTCTCAGAATGCTTCTTTCCAGTTTTGAACGGAAGATATTTCCTTTTTCACCATAGCCCTCTATGGGCTTCCAAATATCCCTTTGCCAATTCCGCAAGAAAAGCCTTAGCGAAAGGCTTCTTGAAGGGAAAGATGTAACTCTGTGAGATGAATTCACAGAACACAGAGCAGTTTCTCAGAAAGCTTCTTTCCAGTTTTGAACGGAAGATATTTCCTTTTTCACCATAGCCCTCTATGGGCTTCCAAATATCCCTTTGCCAATTCCACAAGAACAGCCTTAGCGAAACGCTTCTTGAAGGGAAAGATGTAACTCTGTGAGATGAATTCACAGAACACAGAGCAGTTTCTCAGAAAGCTTCTTTCCAGTTTTGAACGGAAGATATTTCCTTTTTCACCATAGGCCTCTATGGGCTTCCAAATATCCCTTTGCCAATTCCACAAGAACAGACTTAGCGAAAGGCTTCTTGAAGGGAACGATGTAACTCTGTGAGATGAATTAACAGAACACAGAGCAGTTTCTCAGAAAGCTTCTTTCCAGTTTTGAACGGAAGATATTTCCTTTTTCACCCTAGGCCTCTATGGGCTTCCAAATATCCCTTTGCCAATTCCACAAGAACAGCCTTAGCGAAAGGCTTCTTGAAGGGAAAGATGTAACTCTGTGAGATGAATTAACAGAACACAGAGCAGTTTCTCAGAAAGCTTCTTTCCAGTTTTGAACGGAAGATATTTCCTTTTTCACCATAGCCCTCTATGGGCTTCCAAATATCGCTTTGCCAATTCTACAAGAACAGCCTTAGCGAAAGCCTTCTTGAAGGGAAAGATGTAACTCTGTGAGATGAATTAACAGAACACAGAGCAGTTTCTCAGAAAGCTTCTTTCCAATTTTGAACGGAAGATATTTCCTTTTCACCATAGCCGTCTATGGGCTTCCAAATATCCCTTTGCCAATTCCACAAGAACAGCCTTAGCGAAAGGCTTCTTGAAGGGAAAGATGTAACACTGTGAGATGAATTCACAGAACACAGAGCAGTTTCTCAGAACGCTTCTTTCCAGTTTTGAACGGAAGATATTTCCTTTTTCACCATAGGCCTCTATGGGCTTCCAAATATCCCTTTGCCAATTCCACAAGAACAGCCTTAGCGAAAGGCTTCTTGAGGGGAAAGATGTAACTCTGTGAGGTGAATTAACAGAACACAGAGCAGTTTCTCAGAAAGCTTCTTTCCAGTTTTGAACGGAAGATATTTCCTTTTTCACCATAGCCCTCTATGGGCTTCCAAATATCCCTTTGCCAATTCCACAAGAACAGCCTTAGCGAAAGGCTTCTTGAAGGGAAAGATGTAACTCTGTGAGATGAATTCACAGAACACAGAGCAGTTTCTCAGAAAGCTTCTTTCCAGTTTTGAACGGAAGATATTTCCTTTTTCACCATAGGCCTCTATGGGCTTCCAAATATCCCTTTGCCAATTCCACAAGAACAGCCTTAGCGAAAGGCTTCTTGAAGGGAAAGATGTAACTCTGTGAGATGAATTCACAGAACACAGAGCAGTTTCTCAGAAAGCTTCTTTCCAGTTTTGAACGGAAGATATTTCCTTTTTCACCATAGCCCTCTATGGGCTTCCAAATATCCCTTTGCCAATTCCACAAGAACAGCCTTAGTGAAAGGCTTCTTGAAGGCAAAGATGTAACTCTGTGAGATGAATTTACAGAACACAGAGCAGTTTCTCAGAAAGCTTCTTTCCAGTTTTGAACGGAAGATATTTCCTTTTTCACCATAGCCCTCTATGGGCTTCCAAATATCGCTTTGCCAATTCTACAAGAACAGCCTTAGCGAAAGGCTTCTTGAAGGGAAAGATGTAACTCTGTGAGATGAATTAACAGAACACAGAGCAGTTTCTCAGAAAGCTTCTTTCCAGTTTTGAACGGAAGATATTTCCTTTTTCACCATAGCCCTCTACGGGCTTCCAAATATCCCCTTGCCAATTCCACAAGAACAGCCTTAGCGAAAGGCTTCTTGAAGGGAAAGATGTAACTCTGTGAGATGAATTAACAGAACACAGAGCAGTTTCTCAGAAAGATTCTTTCCAATTTTGAACGGAAGATATTTCCTTTTCCACCATAGCCCTCTATGGTCTTCCAAATATCCCTTTGCCAATTCCACAAGAACAGCCTTAGTGAAAGGCTTCTTGAAGGGAAAGATGTAACTCTGTGAGATGAATTCACAGAACACAGAGCAGTTTCTCAGAAAGCTTCTTTCCAGTTTTGAAGGAAAGATATTTCCTTTTTCACCATAGGCCTCTATGGGCTTCCAAATATCCCTTTGCCAATTCCACAAGAACAGCCTTAGCGAAAGGCTTCTTGAAGGGAAAGATGTAACTCTGTGAGATGAATTCACAGAACACAGAGCAGTTTCTCAGAAAGCTTCTTTCCAGTTTTGAACGGAAGATATTTCCTTTTTCACCATAGGCCTCTATGGGCTTCCAAATATCCCTTTGCCAATTCCACAAGAACAGCCTTAGCGAAAGGCTTCTTGAAGGGAAAGATGTAACTCTGTGAGATCAATTCACAGAACACAGAGCAGTTTCTCAGAAAGCTTCTTTCCAGTTTTGAACGGAAGATATTTCCTTTTTCACCATAGCCCTCTATGGGCTTCCAAATATCCCTTTGCCAATTCCACAAGAACAGCCTTAGTGAAAGGCTTCTTGAAGGGAAAGATGTAACTCTGTGAGATGAATTTACAGAACACAGAGCAGTTTCTCAGAAAGCTTCTTTCCAGTTTTGAACGGAAGATATTTCCTTTTTCACCATAGCCCTCTATGGGCTTCCAAATATCGCTTTGCCAATTCTACAAGAACAGCCTTAGCGAAAGGCTTCTTGAAGGGAAAGATGTAACTCTGTGAGATGAATTAACAGAACACAGAGCAGTTTCTCAGAAAGCTTCTTTCCAGTTTTGAACGGAAGATATTTCCTTTTTCACCATAGCCCTCTACGGGCTTCCAAATATCCCTTTGCCAATTCCACAAGAACAGCCTTAGCGAAAGGCTTCTTGAAGGGAAAGATGTAACTCTGGGAGATGAATTAACAGAACACAGAGCAGTTTCTCAGAAAGATTCTTTCCAATTTTGAACGGAAGATATTTCCTTTTCCACCATAGCCCTCTATGGTCTTCCAAATATCCCTTTGCCAATTCCACAAGAACAGCCTTAGTGAAAGGCTTCTTGAAGGGAAAGATGTAACTCTGTGAGATGAATTCACAGAACACAGAGCAGTTTCTCAGAAAGCTTCTTTCCAGTTTTGAACGGAAGATATTTCCTTTTTCACCATAGCCGTCTATGGGCTTCCAAATATCCCTTTGCCAATTCCACAAGAACAGTCTTAGCAAAAGGCTTCTTGAAGAGAAAGATGTAACTCTGTGAGATGAATTAACAGAACACAGAGCAGTTTCTCAGAAAGCTTCTTTCCAGTTTTGAACGGAAGATATTTACTTTTTCACCATAGCCCTCTATGGGCTTCCAAATATCCCTTTGCCAATTCCACAAGAACAGCCTTAGCGAAAGGCTTCTTGAAGGGAAAGATGTAACTCTGTGAGATGAATTCATAGAACACAGAGCAGTTTCTCAGAAAGCTTCTTTCCAGTTTTGAACGGAAGATATTTCCTTTTTCACCATAGCCGTCTATGGGCTTCCAAATATCCCTTTGCCAATTCCACAAGAACAGCCTTAGCGAAAGGCTTCTTGAAGGGAAAGATGTAACACTGTGAGATGAATTCACAGAACACAGAGCAGTTTCTCAGAAAGCTTCTTTCCAGTTTTGAACGGAAGATATTTCCTTTTTCACCATAGGCCTCTATGGGCTTCCAAATATCCCTTTGCCAATTCCACAAGAACAGCCTTAGCGAAAGGCTTCTTGAGGGGAAAGATGTAACTCTGTGAGATGAATTAACAGAACACAGAGCAGTTTCTCAGAAAGCTTCTTTCCAGTTTTGAACGGAAGATATTTCCTTTTTCACCATAGCCCTCTATGGGCTTCCAAATATCCCTTTGCCAATTCCACAAGAACAGCCTTAGCGAAAGGCTTCTTGAAGGGAAAGATGTAACTCTGTGAGATGAATTCACAGAACACAGAGCAGTTTCTCAGAAAGCTTCTTTCCAGTTTTGAACGGAAGATATTTCCTTTTTCACCATAGCCCTCTATGGGCTTCCAAATATCCCTTTGCCAATTCCACAAGAACAGCCTTAGCGAAAGGCTTCTTGAAGGGAAAGATGTAACTCTGTGAGATGAATTAACAGAACACAGAGCAGTTTCTCAGAAAGCTTCTTTCCAGTTTTGAACGGAAGATATTTCCTTTTTCACCATAGCCCTCTATGGGCTTCCAAATATCCCTTTGCCAATTCCACAAGAACAGCCTTAGCGAAAGGCTTCTTGAAGGGAAAGATGTAACTCTGTGAGATGAATTCACAGAACACAGAGCAGTTTCTCAGAAAGCTTCTTTCCAGTTTTGAACGGAAGATATTTCCTTTTTCACCATAGGCCCCTATGGGCTTCCAAATATCCCTTTGCCAATTCCACAAGAACAGCCTTAGCGAAAGGTTTCTTGAAGGGAAAGATGTAACTCTGTGAGATGAATTCACAGAACACAGAGCAGTTTCTCAGAAAGCTTCTTTCCAGTTTTGAAGGGAAGATATTTCCTTTTTCACCATAGGCCTCTATGGGCTTCCAAATATCCCTTTGCCAATTCCACAAGAACAGCCTTAGCGAAAGGCTTCTTGAAGGGAAAGATGTAACTCTGTGAGATGAATTCACAGAACACAGAGCAGTTTCTCAGAAAGCTTCTTTCCAGTTTTGAACGGAAGATATTTCCTTTTTCACCATAGCCCTCTATGGGCTTACAAATATCCCTTTGCAAATTCCACAAGAACAGCCTTAGCGAACGGCTTCTTGAAGGGAAAGATGTAACTCTGTGAGATGAATTTACAGAACACAGAGCAGTTTCTCAGAATGCTTCTTTCCAGTTTTGAACGGAAGATATTTCCTTTTTCACCATAGCCCTCTATGGGCTTCCAAATATCCCTTTGCCAATTCCGCAAGAAAAGCCTTAGCGAAAGGCTTCTTGAAGGGAAAGATGTAACTCTGTGAGATGAATTCACAGAACACAGAGCAGTTTCTCAGAAAGCTTCTTTCCAGTTTTGAACGGAAGATATTTCCTTTTTCACCATAGCCGTCTATGGGCTTCCAAATATCCCTTTGCCAATTCCACAAGAACAGCCTTAGCGAAAGGCTTCTTGAAGGGAAAGATGTAACTCTGTGAGATGAATTCACAGAACACAGAGCAGTTTCTCAGAAAGCTTCTTTCCAGTTTTGAACGGAAGATATTTCCTTTTTCACCATAGGCCTCTATGGGCTTCCAAATATCCCTTTGCCAATTCCACAAGAACAGACTTAGCGAAAGGCTTCTTGAAGGGAACGATGTAACTCTGTGAGATGAATTAACAGAACACAGAGCAGTTTCTCAGAAAGCTTCTTTCCAGTTTTGAACGGAAGATATTTCCTTTTTCACCCTAGGCCTCTATGGGCTTCCAAATATCCCTTTGCCAATTCCACAAGAACAGCCTTAGCGAAAGGCTTCTTGAAGGGAAAGATGTAACTCTGTGAGATGAATTAACAGAACACAGAGCAGTTTCTCAGAAAGCTTCTTTCCAGTTTTGAACGGAAGATATTTCCTTTTTCACCATAGCCCTTTATGGGCTTCCAAATATCGCTTTGCCAATTCTACAAGAACAGCCTTAGCGAAAGGCTTCTTGAAGGGAAAGATGTAACTCTGTGAGATGAATTAAGAGAACACAGAGCAGTTTCTCAGAAAGCTTCTTTCCAATTTTGAACGGAAGATATTTCCTTTTCACCATAGCCGTCTATGGGCTTCCAAATATCCCTTTGCCAATTCCACAAGAACAGCCTTAGCGAAAGGCTTCTTGAAGGGAAAGATGTAACACTGTGAGATGAATTCACAGAACACAGAGCAGTTTCTCAGAACGCTTCTTTCCAGTTTTGAACGGAAGATATTTCCTTTTTCACCATAGGCCTCTATGGGCTTCCAAATATCCCTTTGCCAATTCCACAAGAACAGCCTTAGCGAAAGGCTTCTTGAGGGGAAAGATGTAACTCTGTGAGGTGAATTAACAGAACACAGAGCAGTTTCTCAGAAAGCTTCTTTCCAGTTTTGAACGGAAGATATTTCCTTTTTCACCATAGCCCTCTATGGGCTTCCAAATATCCCTTTGCCAATTCCACAAGAACAGCCTTAGCGAAAGGCTTCTTGAAGGGAAAGATGTAACTCTGTGAGATGAATTCACAGAACACAGAGCAGTTTCTCAGAAAGCTTCTTTCCAGTTTTGAACGGAAGATATTTCCTTTTTCACCATAGGCCTCTATGGGCTTCCAAATATCCCTTTGCCAATTCCACAAGAACAGCCTTAGCGAAAGGCTTCTTGAAGGGAAAGATGTAACTCTGTGAGATGAATTCACAGAACACAGAGCAGTTTCTCAGAAAGCTTCTTTCCAGTTTTGAACGGAAGATATTTCCTTTTTCACCATAGCCCTCTATGGGCTTCCAAATATCCCTTTGCCAATTCCACAAGAACAGCCTTAGTGAAAGGCTTCTTGAAGGCAAAGATGTAACTCTGTGAGATGAATTTACAGAACACAGAGCAGTTTCTCAGAAAGCTTCTTTCCAGTTTTGAACGGAAGATATTTCCTTTTTCACCATAGCCCTCTATGGGCTTCCAAATATCGCTTTGCCAATTCTACAAGAACAGCCTTAGCGAAAGGCTTCTTGAAGGGAAAGATGTAACTCTGTGAGATGAATTAACAGAACACAGAGCAGTTTCTCAGAAAGCTTCTTTCCAGTTTTGAACGGAAGATATTTCCTTTTTCACCATAGCCCTCTACGGGCTTCCAAATATCCCCTTGCCAATTCCACAAGAACAGCCTTAGCGAAAGGCTTCTTGAAGGGAAAGATGTAACTCTGTGAGATGAATTAACAGAACACAGAGCAGTTTCTCAGAAAGATTCTTTCCAATTTTGAACGGAAGATATTTCCTTTTCCACCATAGCCCTCTATGGTCTTCCAAATATCCCTTTGCCAATTCCACAAGAACAGCCTTAGTGAAAGGCTTCTTGAAGGGAAAGATGTAACTCTGTGAGATGAATTCACAGAACACAGAGCAGTTTCTCAGAAAGCTTCTTTCCAGTTTTGAAGGAAAGATATTTCCTTTTTCACCATAGGCCTCTATGGGCTTCCAAATATCCCTTTGCCAATTCCACAAGAACAGCCTTAGCGAAAGGCTTCTTGAAGGGAAAGATGTAACTCTGTGAGATGAATTCACAGAACACAGAGCAGTTTCTCAGAAAGCTTCTTTCCAGTTTTGAACGGAAGATATTTCCTTTTTCACCATAGGCCTCTATGGGCTTCCAAATATCCCTTTGCCAATTCCACAAGAACAGCCTTAGCGAAAGGCTTCTTGAAGGGAAAGATGTAACTCTGTGAGATGAATTCACAGAACACAGAGCAGTTTCTCAGAAAGCTTCTTTCCAGTTTTGAACGGAAGATATTTCCTTTTTCACCATAGGACTCTATGGGCTTCCAAATATCCCTTTGCCAATTCCACAAGAACAGCCTTAGCGAAAGGCTTCTTGAAGGGAAAGATATAACTCTGTGAGATGAATTAACGGAACACAGAGCAGTTTCTCAGAAAGCTTCTTTCCAGTTTTGAACGGAAGATATTTCCTTTTTCACCATAGCCGTCTATGGGCTTCCAAATATCCCTTTGCCAATTCCACAAGAACAGTCTTAGCAAAAGGCTTCTTGAAGAGAAAGATGTAACTCTGTGAGATGAATTAACAGAACACAGAGCAGTTTCTCAGAAAGCTTCTTTCCAGTTTTGAACGGAAGATATTTACTTTTTCACCATAGCCCTCTATGGGCTTCCAAATATCCCTTTGCCAATTCCACAAGAACAGCCTTAGCGAAAGGCTTCTTGAAGGGAAAGATGTAACTCTGTGAGATGAATTCATAGAACACAGAGCAGTTTCTCAGAAAGCTTCTTTCCAGTTTTGAACGGAAGATATTTCCTTTTTCACCATAGCCGTCTATGGGCTTCCAAATATCCCTTTGCCAATTCCACTAGAACAGCCTTAGCGAAAGGCTTCTTGAAGGGAAAGATGTAACACTGTGAGATGAATTCACAGAACACAGAGCAGTTTCTCAGAAAGCTTCTTTCCAGTTTTGAACGGAAGATATTTCCTTTTTCACCATAGGCCTCTATGGGCTTCCAAATATCCCTTTGCCAATTCCACAAGAACAGCCTTAGCGAAAGGCTTCTTGAGGGGAAAGATGTAACTCTGTGAGATGAATTAACAGAACACAGAGCAGTTTCTCAGAAAGCTTCTTTCCAGTTTTGAACGGAAGATATTTCCTTTTTCACCATAGCCCTCTATGGGCTTCCAAATATCCCTTTGCCAATTCCACAAGAACAGCCTTAGCGAAAGGCTTCTTGAAGGGAAAGATGTAACTCTGTGAGATGAATTCACAGAACACAGAGCAGTTTCTCAGAAAGCTTCTTTCCAGTTTTGAACGGAAGATATTTCCTTTTTCACCATAGCCCTCTATGGGCTTCCAAATATCCCTTTGCCAATTCCACAAGAACAGCCTTAGCGAAAGGCTTCTTGAAGGGAAAGATGTAACTCTGTGAGATGAATTAACAGAACACAGAGCAGTTTCTCAGAAAGCTTCTTTCCAGTTTTGAACGGAAGATATTTCCTTTTTCACCATAGGCCTCTATGGGCTTCCAAATATCCCTTTGCCAATTCCACAAGAACAGCCTTAGCGAAAGGCTTCTTGAAGGGAAAGATGTAACTCTGTGAGATGAATTCACAGAACACAGAGCAGTTTCTCAGAAAGCTTCTTTCCAGTTTTGAACGGAAGATATTTCCTTTTTCACCATAGGCCCCTATGGGCTTCCAAATATCCCTTTGCCAATTCCGCAAGAAAAGCCTTAGCGAAAGGCTTCTTGAAGGGAAAGATGTAACTCTGTGAGATGAATTCACAGAACACAGAGCAGTTTCTCAGAAAGCTTCTTTCCAGTTTTGAAGGGAAGATATTTCCTTTTTCACCATAGGCCTCTATGGGCTTCCAAATATCCCTTTGCCAATTCCACAAGAACAGCCTTAGCGAAAGGCTTCTTGAAGGGAAAGATGTAACTCTGTGAGATGAATTCACAGAACACAGAGCAGTTTCTCAGAAAGCTTCTTTCCAGTTTTGAACGGAAGATATTTCCTTTTTCACCATAGCCCTCTATGGGCTTCCAAATATCCCTTTGCCAATTCCGCAATAAAAGCCTTAGCGAAAGGCTTCTTGAAGGGAACGATGTAACTCTGTGAGATGAATTAACAGAACACAGAGCAGTTTCTCAGAAAGCTTCTTTCCAGTTTTGAACGGAAGATATTTCCTTTTTCACCATAGCCCTCTATGGGCTTCCAAATATCCCTTTGCCAATTCCACAAGAACAGCCTTAGCGAAAGGCTTCTTGAAGAGAAAGATGTAACTCTGTGAGATGAATTCACAGAACACAGAGCAGTTTCTCAGAAAGCTTCTTTCCAGTTTTGAACGGAAGATATTTCCTTTTTCACCATAGCCCTGTATGGGCTTCCAAATATCCCTTTGCCAATTCCACAAGAACAGCCTTAGCGAAAGGCTTCTTGAAGGGAAAGATGTAACTCTGTGAGATGAATTAACAGAACACAGAGCAGTTTCTCAGAAAGCTTCTTTCCAGTTTTGAACGGAAGATATTTACTTTTTCACCATAGCCGTCTAGGGGTTCCAAATATCCCTTTGCCAATTCCACAAGAACAGCCTTAGCGAAAGGCTTCTTGAAGGGAAAGATGTAACTCTGTGAGATGAATTCACAGAACACAGAGCAGTTTCTCAGAAAGCTTCTTTCCAGTTTTGAACGGAAGATATTTCCTTTTTCACCATAGCCCTCTATGGGCTTCCAAATATCCCTTTGCCAATTCCACAAGAACAGCCTTAGCGAAAGGCTTCTTGAAGGGAAAGATGTAACTCTGTGAGATGAATTCACAGAAGACAGAGCAGTTTCTCAGAAAGCTTCTTTCCAGTTTTGAACGGAAGATATTTCCTTTTTCACCACAGGTCTCTATGGGCTTCCAAATATCCCTTTGCCAATTCCACAAGAACAGCCTTAGCGAAAGGCTTCTTGAAGGGAAAGATGTAACTCTGTGAGATGAATTCACAGAACACAGAGCAGTTTCTCAGAAAGCTTCTTTCCAGTTTTGAACGGAAGATATTTCCTTTTTCACCATAGGCCTCTATGGGCTTCCAAATATCCCTTTGCCAATTCCACAAGAACAGCCTTAGCGAAAGGCTTCTTGAAGGGAAAGATGTAACTCTGTGAGATGAATTCACAGAACACAGAGCAGTTTCTCAGAAAGCTTCTTTCCAGTTTTGAAGGGAAGATATTTCCTTTATCACCATAGGCCTCTATGGGCTTACAAATATCCCTTTGCCAATTCCACAAGAACACCCTTAGCGAAAGGCTTCTTGAGGGGAAAGATGTAACTCTGTGAGATGAATTAACAGAACACAGAGCAGTTTCTCAGAAAGCTTCTTTCCAGTTTTGAACGGAAGATATTTACTTTTTCACCATAGCCCTCTATGGGCTTCCAAATATCCCTTTGCCAATTCCACAAGAACAGCCTTAGCGAAAGGCTTCTTGAAGGGAAAGATGTAACTCTGTGAGATGAATTCACAGAACACAGAGCAGTTTCTCAGAAAGCTTCTTTCCAGTTTTGAACGGAAGATATTTCCTTTTTCACCATAGCCCTCTATGGGCTTCCAAATATCCCTTTGACAATTCCACAAAAACAGCCTTAGCGAAAGACTTCCTGAAGGGAAAGATGTAACTCTGTGAGGTGAATTCACAGAACACAGAGCAGTTTCTCAGAAAGCTTCTTTCCAGTTTTGAACGGAAGATATTTCCTTTTTCACCATAGGCCTCTATGGGCTTCCAAATATCCCTTTGCCAATTCCGCAAGAACAGACTTAGAGAAAGGCTTCTTGAAGGGAAAGATGTAACTCTGTGAGATGAATTAACAAAACACAGAGCAGTTTCTCAGAAAGCTTCTTTCCAGTTTTGAACGGAAGATATTTCCTTTTTCACCATAGCCCTCTATGGGCTTCCAAATATCCCTTTGCCAATTCCACAAGAACAGCCTTAGCGAAAGGCTTCTTGAAGGGAAAGATGTAACTCTGTGAGATGAATTAGCAGAACACAGAGCAGTTTCTCAGAAAGATTCTTTCCAATTTTGAAAGGAAGATATTTCCTTTTTCACCATAGCCCTCTATGGGCTTCCAAATATCCCTTTGCAAATTCCACAAGAACAGCCTTAGCGAAAGGCTTCTTGAAGGGAAAGATGTAACTCTGTGAGATGAATTCACAGAACACAGAGCAGTTTCTCAGAAAGCTTCTTTCCAGTTTTGAACGGAAGATATTTCCTTTTTCACCATAGCCCTCTATGGGCTTCCAAATATCCCTTTGCCAATTCCACAAGAACAGACTTAGCGAAAGGCTTCTTGAAGGGAAAGATGTAACTCTGTGAGATGAATTCACAGAACACAGAGCAGTTTCTGAGAAAGCTTCTTTCCAGTTTTGAACGGAAGATATTTACTTTTTCACCATAGCCCTCTATGGGCTTCCAAATATCCCTTTGCAAATTCCACAAGAACAGCCTTAGCGAACGGCTTCTTGAAGGGAAAGATGTAACTCTGTGAGATGAATTTACAGAACACAGAGTAGTTTCTCAGAAAGCTTCTTTCCAGTTTTGAACGGAAGATATTTCCTTTTTCACCATAGCCCTCTATGGGCTTCCAAATATCCCTTTGCCAATTTCGCAAGAACAGCCTTAGCGAAAGGCTTCTTGAAGGGAAAGATGTAACTCTGTGAGATGAATTCACAGAACACAGAGCAGTTTCTCAGAAAGCTTCCTTCCAGTATTGAACGGAAGATATATACTTTTTCACCATAGCCGTCTATGGGCTTCCAAATATCCCTTTGCCAATTCCACAAGAACAGCCTTAGCGAAAGGCTTCTTGAAGGAAAAGATGTAACTCTGTGAGATGAATTAACAGAACACAGACCAGTTTCTCAGAAAGCTTCTTTCCAGTTTTGAACGGAAGATATTTCCTTTTTCACCATAGCCCTCTATGGGCTTCCAAATATCCCTTTGCCAATTCCACAAGAACAGCCTTAGCGAAAGGCTTCTTGAAGGGAAAGATGTAACTCTGTGAGATGAATTCACAGAACACAGAGCAGTTTCTCAGAAAGCTTCTTTCCAGTTTTGAACGGAAGATATTTACTTTTTCACCATAGGCCCCTATGGGCTTCCAAATATCCCTTTGCCAATTCCACAAGAACAGCCTTAGCGAAAGGCTTCTTGAAGGGAAAGATGTAACTCTGTGAGATGAATTCACAGAACGCAGAGCGGTTTCTCAGAAAGCTTCTTTCCAGTTTTGAAGGGAAGATATTTCCTTTTTCACCATAGGCCTCTATGGGCTTCCAAATATCCCTTTGCCAATTCCACAAGAACAGCCTTAGCGAAAGGCTTCTTGAAGGGAAAGATGTAACTCTGTGAGATGAATTCACAGAACACAGAGCAGTTTCTCAGAAAGCTTCTTTCCAGTTTTGAACGGAAGATATTTCCTTTTTCACCATAGGCCTCTATGGGCTTCCAAATATCCCTTTGCCAATTCCACAAGAACAGACTTAGCGAAAGGCTTCTTGAAGGGAACGATGTAACTCTGTGAGATGAATTAACAGAACACAGAGCAGTTTCTCAGAAAGCTTCTTTCCAGTTTTGAACGGAAGATATTTCCTTTTTCACCATAGCCCTCTATGGGCTTCCAAATATCCCTTTGCCAATTCCACAAGAACAGCCTTAGCGAAAGGCTTCTTGAAGAGAAAGATGTAACTCTGTGAGATGAATTCACAGAACACAGAGCAGTTTCTCAGAAAGCTTCTTTCCAGTTTTGAACGGAAGATATTTCCTTTTTCACCATAGCCCTGTATGGGCTTCCAAATATCCCTTTGCCAATTCCACAAGAACAGCCTTAGCGAAAGGCTTCTTGAAGGGAAAGATGTAACTCTGTGAGATGAATTAACAGAACACAGAGCAGTTTCTCAGAAAGCTTCTTTCCAGTTTTGAACGGAAGATATTTACTTTTTCACCATAGCCGTCTAGGGGTTCCAAATATCCCTTTGCCAATTCCACAAGAACAGCCTTAGCGAAAGGCTTCTTGAAGGGAAAGATGTAACTCTGTGAGATGAATTCACAGAACACAGAGCAGTTTCTCAGAAAGCTTCTTTCCAGTTTTGAACGGAAGATATTTCCTTTTTCACCATAGCCCTCTATGGGCTTCCAAATATCCCTTTGCCAATTCCACAAGAACAGCCTTAGCGAAAGGCTTCTTGAATGGAAAGATGTAACTCTGTGAGATGAATTCACAGAAGACAGAGCAGTTTCTCAGAAAGCTTCTTTCCAGTTTTGAACGGAAGATATTTCCTTTTTCACCATAGGCCTCTATGGGCTTCCAAATATCCCTTTGCCAATTCCACAAGAACAGCCTTAGCGAAAGGCTTCTTGAAGGGAAAGATGTAACTCTGTGAGATGAATTAACAGAACACAGAGCAGTTTCTCAGAAAGCTTCTTTCCAGTTTTGAACGGAAGATATTTCCTTTTTCACCATAGCCCTCTATGGGCTTCCAAATATCCCTTTGCAAATTCCACAAGAACAGCCTTAGCGAAAGGCTTCTTGAAGGGAAAGATGTAACTCTGTGAGATGAATTCACAGAACACAGAGCAGTTTCTCAGAAAGCTTCCTTCCAGTATTGAACGGAAGATATATACTTTTTCACCATAGCCGTCTATGGGCTTCCAAATATCCCTTTGCCAATTCCACAAGAACAGCCTTAGCGAAAGGCTTCTTGAAGGGAAAGATGTAACTCTGTGAGATGAATTCACAGAACACAGAGCAGTTTCTCAGAAAGCTTCTTTCCAGTTTTGAACGGAAGATATTTCCTTTTTCACCATAGACCCCTATGGGCTTCCAAATATCCCTTTGCCAATTCAACAAGAACAGCCTTAGCGAAAGGCTTCTTGAAGGGAAAGATGTAACTCTGTGAGATGAATTCACAGAACGCAGAGCAGTTTCTCAGAAAGCTTCTTTCCAGTTTTGAAGGGAAGATATTTCCTTTTTCACCATAGGCCTCTATGGGCTTCCAAATATCCCTTTGCCAATTCCACAAGAACAGCCTTAGCGAAAGGCTTCTTGAAGGGAAAGATGTAACTCTGTGAGATGAATTCACAGAACACAGAGCAGTTTCTCAGAAAGCTTCCTTCCACTTTTGAACGGAAGATATTTCCTTTTTCACCATAGCCCTCTATGGGCTTCCAAATATCCCTTTGCAAATTCCACAAGAACAGCCTTAGCGAACGGCTTCTTGAAGGGAAAGATGTAACTCTGTGAGATGAATTTACAGAACACAGAGCAGTTTCTCAGAAAGCTTCTTTCCAGTTTTGAACGGAAGATATTTCCTTTTTCACCATAGCCCTCTATGGGCTTCCAAATATCCCTTTGCCAATTCCGCAAGAACAGCCTTAGCGAAAGGCTTCTTGAAGGGAAAGATGTAACTCTGTGAGATGAATTCACAGAACACAGAGCAGTTTCTCAGAAAGCTTCTTTCCAGTTTTGAACGGAAGATATTTCCTTTTTCACCATAGCCGTCTATGGGCTTCCAAATATCCCTTTGCCAATTCCACAAGAACAGCCTTAGCGAAAGGCTTCTTGAAGGGAAAGATGTAACTCTGTGAGATGAATTCACAGAACACAGAGCAGTTTCTCAGAAAGCTTCTTTCCAGTTTTGAACGGAAGATATTTCCTTTTTCACCATAGGCCCCTATGGGCTTCCAAATATCCCTTTGCCAATTCCACAAGAACAGCCTTAGCGAAAGGCTTCTTGAAGGGAAAGATGTAACTCTGTGAGATGAATTCACAGAACACAGAGCAGTTTCTCAGAAAGCTTCTTTCCAGTTTTGAAGGGAAGATATTTCCTTTTTCACCATAGGCCTCTATGGGCTTCCAAATATCCCTTTGCCAATTCCACAAGAACAGCCTTAGCGAAAGGCTTCTTGAAGGGAAAGATGTAACTCTGTGAGATGAATTCACAGAACACAGAGCAGTTTCTCAGAAAGCTTCTTTCCAGTTTTGAACGGAAGATATTTCCTTTTTCACCATAGCCCTCTATGGGCTTCCAAATATCCCTTTGCCAATTCCACAAGAACAGCCTTAGCGAAAGGCTTCTTGAGGGGAAAGATGTAACTCTGTGAGATGAATTAACAGAACACAGAGCAGTTTCTCAGAAAGCTTCTTTCCAGTTTTGAACGGAAGATATTTACTTTTTCACCATAGCCCTCTATGGGCTTCCAAATATCCCTTTGCCAATTCCACAAGAACAGCCTTAGCGAAAGGCTTCTTGAAGGGAAAGATGTAACTCTGTGAGATGAATTCACAGAACACAGAGCAGTTTCTCAGAAAGCTTCTTTCCAGTTTTGAACGGAAGATATTTCCTTTTTCACCATAGCCCTCTATGGGCTTCCAAATATCCCTTGGACAATTCCACAAAAACAGCCTTAGCGAAAGGCTTCTTGAAGGGAAAGATGTAACTCTGTGAGATGAATTCACAGAACACAGAGCAGTTTCTCAGAAAGCTTCTTTCCAGTTTTGAACGGAAGATATTTCCTTTTTCACCATAGGCCTCTATGGGCTTCCAAATATCCCTTTGCCAATTCCGCAAGAACAGACTTAGCGAAAGGCTTCTTGAAGGGAAAGATGTAACTCTGTGAGATGAATTCACAGAACACAGAGCAGTTTCTCAGAAAGCTTCTTTCCAGTTTTGAAGGGAAGATATTTCCTTTTTCACCATAGCCCTCTATGGGCTTCCAAATATCCCTTTGCCAATTCCACAAGAACAGCCTTAGCGAAAGGCTTCTTGAAGGGAAAGATGTAACTCTGTGAGATGAATTAACAGAACACAGAGCAGTTTCTCAGAAAGCTTCTTTCCAGTTTTGAACGGAAGATATTTACTTTTTCACCATAGCCCTCTATGGGCTTCCAAATATCCCTTTGCCAATTCCACAAGAACAGCCTTAGCGAAAGGCTTCTTGAAGGGAAAGATGTAACTCTGTGAGATGAATTCACAGAACACAGAGCAGTTTCTCAGAAAGCTTCTTTCCAGTTTTGAACGGAAGATATTTCCTTTTTCACCATAGCCCTCTATGGGCTTCCAAATATCCCTTTGACAATTCCACAAAAACAGCCTTAGCGAAAGGCTTCTTGAAGGGAAAGATGTAACTCTGTGAGATGAATTCACAGAACACAGAGCAGTTTCTCAGAAAGCTTCTTTCCAGTTTTGAACGGAAGATATTTCCTTTTTCACCATAGGCCTCTATGGGCTTCCAAATATCCCTTTGCCAATTCCGCAAGAACAGACTTAGCGAAAGGCTTCTTGAAGGGAAAGATGTAACTCTGTGAGATGAATTCACAGAACACAGAGCAGTTTCTCAGAAAGCTTCTTTCCAGTTTTGAAGGGAAGATATTTCCTTTTTCACCATAGGCCTCTATGGGCTTCCAAATATCCCTTTGCCAATTCCACAAGAACAGCCTTAGCGAAAGGCTTCTTGAAGGGAAAGATGTAACTCTGTGAGATGAATTCACAGAACACAGAGCAGTTTCTCAGAAAGCTTCTTTCCAGTTTTGAACGGAAGATATTTCCTTTTTCACCATAGCCCTCTATGGGCTTCCAAATATCCCTTTGCAAATTCCACAAGAACAGCCTTAGCGAACGGCTTCTTGAAGGGAAAGATGTAACTCTGTGAGATGAATTTACAGAACACAGAGCAGTTTCTCAGAAAGGTTCTTTCCAGTTTTGAACGGAAGATATTTCCTTTTTCACCATAGCCGTCTATGGGCTACCAAATATCCCTTTGCCAATTCCACAAGAACAGCCTTAGCGAAAGGCTTCTTGAAGGGAAAGATGTAACTCTGTGAGATGAATTCACAGAACACAGAGCAGTTTCTCAGAAAGCTTCTTTCCAGTTTTGAACGGAAGATATTTCCTTTTTCACCATAGGCCCCTATGGGCTTCCAAATATCCCTTTGCCAATTCCACAAGAACAGCCTTAGCGAAAAGCTTCTTGAAGGGAAAGATGTAACTCTGTGAGATGAATTCACAGAACACAGAGCAGTTTCTCAGAAAGCTTCTTTCCAGTTTTGAACGGAAGATATTTCCTTTTTCACCATAGCCCTCTATGGGCTTCCAAATATCCCTTTGCAAATTCCACAAGAACAGCCTTAGCGAACGGCTTCTTGAAGGGAAAGATGTAGCTCTGTGAGATGAATTTACAGAACACAGAGCAGTTTCTCAGAAAGCTTCTTTCCAGTTTTGAACGGAAGATATTTCCTTTTTCACCATAGCCGTCTATGGGCTACCAAATATCCCTTTGCCAATTCCAGAAGAACAGCCTTAGCGAAAGGCTTCTTGAAGGGAAAGATGTAACTCTGTGAGATGAATTCACAGAACACAGAGCAGTTTCTCAGAAAGCTTCTTTCCAGTTTTGAACGGAAGATATTTCCTTTTTCACCATAGGCCTCTATGGGCTTCCAAATATCCCTTTGCCAATTCCACAAGAACAGCCTTAGCGAAAGGCTTCTTGAAGGGAAAGATGTAACTCTGTGAGATGAATTCACAGAACACAGAGCAGTTTCTCAGAAAGCTTCTTTCCAGTTTTGATCGGAAGATATTTCCTTTTTAACCCTAGGCCTCTATGGGCTTCCAAATATCCCTTTGCCAATTCCACAAGAACAGCCTTAGCGAAAGGCTTCTTGAAGGGAAAGATGTAACTCTGTGAGATGAATTCACAGAACACAGAGCAGTTTCTCAGAAAGTTTCTTTCCAGTTTTGAACGGAACATATTTCCTTTTTCACCATAGCCCTCTATGGGCTTCCAAATATCCCTTTGCAAATTCCACAAGAACAGCCTTAGCGAACGGCTTCTTGAAGGGAAAGATGTAACTCTGTGAGATGAATTTACAGAACACAGAGCAGTTTCTCAGAAAGCTTCTTTCCAGTTTTGAACGGAAGATATTTCCTTTTTCACCATAGCCCTCTATGGGCTTCCAAATATCCCTTTGCCAATTCCGCAAGAAAAGCCTTAGCGAAAGGCTTCTTGAAGGGAAAGATGTAACTCTGTGAGATGAATTCACAGAACACAGAGCAGTTTCTCAGAAAGCTTCTTTCCAGTTTTGAACGGAAGATATTTCCTTTTTCACCATAGCCGTCTATGGGCTTCCAAATATCCCTTTGCCAATTCCACAAGAACAGCCTTAGCGAAAGGCTTCTTGAAGGGAAAGATGTAACTCTGTGAGATGAATTCACAGAACACAGAGCAGTTTCTCAGAAAGCTTCTTTCCAGTTTTGAACGGAAGATATTTCCTTTTTCACCATAGGCCTCTATGGGCTTCCAAATATCCCTTTGCCAATTGCACAAGAACAGACTTAGCGAAAGGCTTCTTGAAGGGAACGATGTAACTCTGTGAGATGAATTAACAGAACACAGAGCAGTTTCTCAGAAAGCTTCTTTCCAGTTTTGAACGGAAGATATTTCCTTTTTCACCATAGCCCTCTATGGGCTTCCAAATATCCCTTTGCCAATTCCACAAGAACAGCCTTAGCGAAAGGCTTCTTGAAGAGAAAGATGTAACTCTGTGAGATGAATTCACAGAACACAGAGCAGTTTCTCAGAAAGCTTCTTTCCAGTTTTGAACGGAAGATATTTCCTTTTTCACCATAGCCCTGTATGGGCTTCCAAATATCCCTTTGCCAATTCCACAAGAACAGCCTTAGCGAAAGGCTTCTTGAAGGGAAAGATGTAACTCTGTGAGATGAATTAACAGAATACAGAGCAGTTTCTCAGAAAGCTTCTTTCCAGTTTTGAACGGAAGATATTTACTTTTTCACCATAGCCGTCTAGGGGTTCCAAATATCCCTTTGCCAATTCCACAAGAACAGCCTTAGCGAAAGGCTTCTTGAAGGGAAAGATGTAACTCTGTGAGATGAATTCACAGAACACAGAGCAGTTTCTCAGAAAGCTTCCTTCCAGTTTTGAACGGAAGATATTTCCTTTTTCACCATAGCCCTCTATGGGCTTCCAAATATCCCTTTGAAAATTCCACAAGAACAGCCTTAGCGAAAGGCTTCTTGAAGGGAAAGATGTAACTCTGTGAGATGAATTCACAGAAGACAGAGCAGTTTCTCCGAAAGCTTCTTTCCAGTTTTGAACGGAAGATATTTCCTTTTTCACCATAGGCCTCTATGGGCTTCCAAATATCCCTTTGCCAATTCCACAAGAACAGCCTTAGCGAAAGGCTTCTTGAAGGGAAAGATGTAACTCTGTGAGATGAATTAACAGAACACAGAGCAGTTTCTCAGAAAGCTTCTTTCCAGTTTTGAACGGAAGATATTTCCTTTTTCACCATAGCCCTCTATGGGCTTCCAAATATCCCTTTGCCAATTCCACAAGAACAGCCTTAGCGAAAGGCTTCTTGAAGGGAAAGATGTAACTGTGTGAGATGAATTCACAGAACACAGAGCAGTTTCTCAGAAAGCTTCTTTCCAGTTTTGAAGGGAAGATATTTCCTTTTTCACCATAGGCCTCTATGGGCTTACAAATATCCCTTTGCCAATTCCACAAGAACACCCTTAGCGAAAGGCTTCTTGAGGGGAAAGATGTAACTCTGTGAGATGAATTAACAGAACACAGAGCAGTTTCTCAGAAAGCTTCTTTCCAGTTTTGAACGGAAGATATTTACTTTTTCACCATAGCCCTCTATGGGCTTCCAAATATCCCTTTGCCAATTCCACAAGAACAGCCTTAGCGAAAGGCTTCTTGAAGGGAAAGATGTAACTCTGTGAGATGAATTCACAGAACACAGAGCAGTTTCTCAGAAAGCTTCTTTCCAGTTTTGAAGGAAAGATATTTCCTTTTTCACCATAGGCCTCTATGGGCTTACAAATATCCCTTTGCCAATTCCACAAGAACACCCTTAGCGAAAGGCTTCTTGAGGGGAAAGATGTAACTCTGTGAGATGAATTAACAGAACACAGAGCAGTTTCTCAGAAAGCTTCTTTCCAGTTTTGAACGGAAGATATTTACTTTTTCACCATAGCCCTCTATGGGCTTCCAAATATCCCTTTGCCAATTCCACAAGAACAGCCTTAGCGAAAGGCTTCTTGAAGGGAAAGATGTAACTCTGTGAGATGAATTCACAGAACACAGAGCAGTTTCTCAGAAAGCTTCTTTCCAGTTTTGAACGGAAGATATTTCCTTTTTCACCATAGCCCTCTATGGGCTTCCAAATATCCCTTGGACAATTCCACAAAAACAGCCTTAGCGAAAGGCTTCTTGAAGGGAAAGATGTAACTCTGTGAGATGAATTCACAGAACACAGAGCAGTTTCTCAGAAAGCTTCTTTCCAGTTTTGAACGGAAGATATTTCCTTTTTCACCATAGGCCTCTATGGGCTTCCAAATATCCCTTTGCCAATTCCGCAAGAACAGACTTAGCGAAAGGCTTCTTGAAGGGAAAGATGTAACTCTGTGAGATGAATTCACAGAACACAGAGCAGTTTCTCAGAAAGCTTCTTTCCAGTTTTGAAGGGAAGATATTTCCTTTTTCACCATAGCCCTCTATGGGCTTCCAAATATCCCTTTGCCAATTCCACAAGAACAGCCTTAGCGAAAGGCTTCTTGAAGGGAAAGATGTAACTCTGTGAGATGAATTAACAGAACACAGAGCAGTTTCTCAGAAAGCTTCTTTCCAGTTTTGAACGGAAGATATTTACTTTTTCACCATAGCCCTCTATGGGCTTCCAAATATCCCTTTGCCAATTCCACAAGAACAGCCTTAGCGAAAGGCTTCTTGAAGGGAAAGATGTAACTCTGTGAGATGAATTCACAGAACACAGAGCAGTTTCTCAGAAAGCTTCTTTCCAGTTTTGAACGGAAGATATTTCCTTTTTCACCATAGCCCTCTATGGGCTTCCAAATATCCCTTTGAGAATTCCACAAAAACAGCCTTAGCGAAAGGCTTCTTGAAGGGAAAGATGTAACTCTGTGAGATGAATTCACAGAACACAGAGCAGTTTCTCAGAAAGCTTCTTTCCAGTTTTGAACGGAAGATATTTCCTTTTTCACCATAGGCCTCTATGGGCTTCCAAATATCCCTTTGCCAATTCCGCAAGAACAGACTTAGCGAAAGGCTTCTTGAAGGGAAAGATGTAACTCTGTGAGATGAATTCACAGAACACAGAGCAGGTTCTCAGAAAGCTTCTTTCCAGTTTTGAAGGGAAGATATTTCCTTTTTCACCATAGGCCTCTATGGGCTTCCAAATATCCCTTTGCCAATTCCACAAGAACAGCCTTAGCGAAAGGCTTCTTGAAGGGAAAGATGTAACTCTGTGAGATGAATTCACAGAACACAGAGCAGTTTCTCAGAAAGCTTCTTTCCAGTTTTGAACGGAAGATATTTCCTTTTTCACCATAGCCCTCTATGGGCTTCCAAATATCCCTTTGCAAATTCCACAAGAACAGCCTTAGCGAACGGCTTCTTGAAGGGAAAGATGTAACTCTGTGAGATGAATTTACAGAACACAGAGCAGTTTCTCAGAAAGGTTCTTTCCAGTTTTGAACGGAAGATATTTCCTTTTTCACCATAGCCGTCTATGGGCTACCAAATATCCCTTTGCCAATTCCACAAGAACAGCCTTAGCGAAAGGCTTCTTGAAGGGAAAGATGTAACTCTGTGAGATGAATTCACAGAACACAGAGCAGTTTCTCAGAAAGCTTATTTCCAGTTTTGAACGGAAGATATTTCCTTTTTCACCATAGGCCCCTATGGGCTTCCAAATATCCCTTTGCCAATTCCACAAGAACAGCCTTAGCGAAAGGCTTCTTGAAGGGAAAGATGTAACTCTGTGAGATGAATTCACAGAACACAGAGCAGTTTCTCAGAAAGCTTCTTTTCAGTTTTGAACGGAAGATATTTCCTTTTTCACCATAGCCCTCTATGGGCTTCCAAATATCCCTTTGCAAATTCCACAAGAACAGCCTTAGCGAACGGCTTCTTGAAGGGAAAGATGTAGCTCTGTGAGATGAATTTACAGAACACAAAGCAGTTTCTCAGAAAGCTTCTTTCCAGTTTTGAACGGAAGATATTTCCTTTTTCACCATAGCCGTCTATGGGCTACCAAATATCCCTTTGCCAATTCCACAAGAACAGCCTTAGCGAAAGGCTTCTTGAAGGGAAAGATGTAACTCTGTGAGATGAATTCACAGAACACAGAGCAGTTTCTCAGAAAGCTTCTTTCCAGTTTTGAACGGAAGATATTTCCTTTTTCACCATAGGCCTCTATGGGCTTCCAAATATCCCTTTGCCAATTCCACAAGAACAGCCTTAGCGAAAGGCTTCTTGAAGGGAAAGATGTAACTCTGTGAGATGAATTCACAGAACACAGAGCAGTTTCTCAGAAAGCTTCTTTCCAGTTTTGATCGGAAGATATTTCCTTTTTAACCCTAGGCCTCTATGGGCTTCCAAATATCCCTTTGCCAATTCCACAAGAACAGCCTTAGCGAAAGGCTTCTTGAAGGGAAAGATGTAACTCTGTGAGATGAATTCACAGAACACAGAGCAGTTTCTCAGAAAGTTTCTTTCCAGTTTTGAACGGAACATATTTCCTTTTTCACCATAGCCCTCTATGGGCTTCCAAATATCCCTTTGCAAATTCCACAAGAACAGCCTTAGCGAACGGCTTCTTGAAGGGAAAGATGTAACTCTGTGAGATGAATTTACAGAACACAGAGCAGTTTCTCAGAAAGCTTCTTTCCAGTTTTGAACGGAAGATATTTCCTTTTTCACCATAGCCTTCTATGGGCTTCCAAATATCCCTTTGCCAATTCCGCAAGAAAAGCCTTAGCGAAAGGCTTCTTGAAGGGAAAGATGTAACTCTGTGAGATGAATTCACAGAACACAGAGCAGTTTCTCAGAAAGCTTCTTTCCAGTTTTGAACGGAAGATATTTCCTTTTTCACCATAGCCGTCTATGGGCTTCCAAATATCCCTTTGCCAATTCCACAAGAACAGCCTTAGCGAAAGGCTTCTTGAAGGGAAAGATGTAACTCTGTGAGATGAATTCACAGAACACAGAGCAGTTTCTCAGAAAGCTTCTTTCCAGTTTTGAACGGAAGATATTTCCTTTTTCACCATAGGCCTCTATGGGCTTCCAAATATCCCTTTGCCAATTGCACAAGAACAGACTTAGCGAAAGGCTTCTTGAAGGGAACGATGTAACTCTGTGAGATGAATTAACAGAACACAGAGCAGTTTCTCAGAAAGCTTCTTTCCAGTTTTGAACGGAAGATATTTCCTTTTTCACCATAGCCCTCTATGGGCTTCCAAATATCCCTTTGCCAATTCCACAAGAACAGCCTTAGCGAAAGGCTTCTTGAAGAGAAAGATGTAACTCTGTGAGATGAATTCACAGAACACAGAGCAGTTTCTCAGAAAGCTTCTTTCCAGTTTTGAACGGAAGATATTTCCTTTTTCACCATAGCCCTGTATGGGCTTCCAAATATCCCTTTGCCAATTCCACAAGAACAGCCTTAGCGAAAGGCTTCTTGAAGGGAAAGATGTAACTCTGTGAGATGAATTAACAGAATACAGAGCAGTTTCTCAGAAAGCTTCTTTCCAGTTTTGAACGGAAGATATTTACTTTTTCACCATAGCCGTCTAGGGGTTCCAAATATCCCTTTGCCAATTCCACAAGAACAGCCTTAGCGAAAGGCTTCTTGAAGGGAAAGATGTAACTCTGTGAGATGAATTCACAGAACACAGAGCAGTTTCTCAGAAAGCTTCCTTCCAGTTTTGAACGGAAGATATTTCCTTTTTCACCATAGCCCTCTATGGGCTTCCAAATATCCCTTTGAAAATTCCACAAGAACAGCCTTAGCGAAAGGCTTCTTGAAGGGAAAGATGTAACTCTGTGAGATGAATTCACAGAAGACAGAGCAGTTTCTCCGAAAGCTTCTTTCCAGTTTTGAACGGAAGATATTTCCTTTTTCACCATAGGCCTCTATGGGCTTCCAAATATCCCTTTGCCAATTCCACAAGAACAGCCTTAGCGAAAGGCTTCTTGAAGGGAAAGATGTAACTCTGTGAGATGAATTAACAGAACACAGAGCAGTTTCTCAGAAAGCTTCTTTCCAGTTTTGAACGGAAGATATTTCCTTTTTCACCATAGCCCTCTATGGGCTTCCAAATATCCCTTTGCCAATTCCACAAGAACAGCCTTAGCGAAAGGCTTCTTGAAGGGAAAGATGTAACTCTGTGAGATGAATTCACAGAACACAGAGCAGTTTCTCAGAAAGCTTCTTTCCAGTTTTGAAGGGAAGATATTTCCTTTTTCACCATAGGCCTCTATGGGCTTACAAATATCCCTTTGCCAATTCCACAAGAACACCCTTAGCGAAAGGCTTCTTGAGGGGAAAGATGTAACTCTGTGAGATGAATTAACAGAACACAGAGCAGTTTCTCAGAAAGCTTCTTTCCAGTTTTGAACGGAAGATATTTACTTTTTCACCATAGCCCTCTATGGGCTTCCAAATATCCCTTTGCCAATTCCACAAGAACAGCCTTAGCGAAAGGCTTCTTGAAGGGAAAGATGTAACTCTGTGAGATGAATTCACAGAACACAGAGCAGTTTCTCAGAAAGCTTCTTTCCAGTTTTGAAGGAAAGATATTTCCTTTTTCACCATAGGCCTCTATGGGCTTACAAATATCCCTTTGCCAATTCCACAAGAACACCCTTAGCGAAAGGCTTCTTGAGGGGAAAGATGTAACTCTGTGAGATGAATTAACAGAACACAGAGCAGTTTCTCAGAAAGCTTCTTTCCAGTTTTGAACGGAAGATATTTACTTTTTCACCATAGCCCTCTATGGGCTTCCAAATATCCCTTTGCCAATTCCACAAGAACAGCCTTAGCGAAAGGCTTCTTGAAGGGAAAGATGTAACTCTGTGAGATGAATTCACAGAACACAGAGCAGTTTCTCAGAAAGCTTCTTTCCAGTTTTGAACGGAAGATATTTCCTTTTTCACCATAGCCCTCTATGGGCTTCCAAATATCCCTTGGACAATTCCACAAAAACAGCCTTAGCGAAAGGCTTCTTGAAGGGAAAGATGTAACTCTGTGAGATGAATTCACAGAACACAGAGCAGTTTCTCAGAAAGCTTCTTTCCAGTTTTGAACGGAAGATATTTCCTTTTTCACCATAGGCCTCTATGGGCTTCCAAATATCCCTTTGCCAATTCCGCAAGAACAGACTTAGCGAAAGGCTTCTTGAAGGGAAAGATGTAACTCTGTGAGATGAATTCACAGAACACAGAGCAGTTTCTCAGAAAGCTTCTTTCCAGTTTTGAAGGGAAGATATTTCCTTTTTCACCATAGCCCTCTATGGGCTTCCAAATATCCCTTTGCCAATTCCACAAGAACAGCCTTAGCGAAAGGCTTCTTGAAGGGAAAGATGTAACTCTGTGAGATGAATTAACAGAACACAGAGCAGTTTCTCAGAAAGCTTCTTTCCAGTTTTGAACGGAAGATATTTACTTTTTCACCATAGCCCTCTATGGGCTTCCAAATATCCCTTTGCCAATTCCACAAGAACAGCCTTAGCGAAAGGCTTCTTGAAGGGAAAGATGTAACTCTGTGAGATGAATTCACAGAACACAGAGCAGTTTCTCAGAAAGCTTCTTTCCAGTTTTGAACGGAAGATATTTCCTTTTTCACCATAGCCCTCTATGGGCTTCCAAATATCCCTTTGAGAATTCCACAAAAACAGCCTTAGCGAAAGGCTTCTTGAAGGGAAAGATGTAACTCTGTGAGATGAATTCACAGAACACAGAGCAGTTTCTCAGAAAGCTTCTTTCCAGTTTTGAACGGAAGATATTTCCTTTTTCACCATAGGCCTCTATGGGCTTCCAAATATCCCTTTGCCAATTCCGCAAGAACAGACTTAGCGAAAGGCTTCTTGAAGGGAAAGATGTAACTCTGTGAGATGAATTCACAGAACACAGAGCAGGTTCTCAGAAAGCTTCTTTCCAGTTTTGAAGGGAAGATATTTCCTTTTTCACCATAGGCCTCTATGGGCTTCCAAATATCCCTTTGCCAATTCCACAAGAACAGCCTTAGCGAAAGGCTTCTTGAAGGGAAAGATGTAACTCTGTGAGATGAATTCACAGAACACAGAGCAGTTTCTCAGAAAGCTTCTTTCCAGTTTTGAACGGAAGATATTTCCTTTTTCACCATAGCCCTCTATGGGCTTCCAAATATCCCTTTGCAAATTCCACAAGAACAGCCTTAGCGAACGGCTTCTTGAAGGGAAAGATGTAACTCTGTGAGATGAATTTACAGAACACAGAGCAGTTTCTCAGAAAGGTTCTTTCCAGTTTTGAACGGAAGATATTTCCTTTTTCACCATAGCCGTCTATGGGCTACCAAATATCCCTTTGCCAATTCCACAAGAACAGCCTTAGCGAAAGGCTTCTTGAAGGGAAAGATGTAACTCTGTGAGATGAATTCACAGAACACAGAGCAGTTTCTCAGAAAGCTTATTTCCAGTTTTGAACGGAAGATATTTCCTTTTTCACCATAGGCCCCTATGGGCTTCCAAATATCCCTTTGCCAATTCCACAAGAACAGCCTTAGCGAAAGGCTTCTTGAAGGGAAAGATGTAACTCTGTGAGATGAATTCACAGAACACAGAGCAGTTTCTCAGAAAGCTTCTTTTCAGTTTTGAACGGAAGATATTTCCTTTTTCACCATAGCCCTCTATGGGCTTCCAAATATCCCTTTGCAAATTCCACAAGAACAGCCTTAGCGAACGGCTTCTTGAAGGGAAAGATGTAGCTCTGTGAGATGAATTTACAGAACACAGAGCAGTTTCTCAGAAAGCTTCTTTCCAGTTTTGAACGGAAGATATTTCCTTTTTCACCATAGCCGTCTATGGGCTACCAAATATCCCTTTGCCAATTCCACAAGAACAGCCTTAGCGAAAGGCTTCTTGAAGGGAAAGATGTAACTCTGTGAGATGAATTCACAGAACACAGAGCAGTTTCTCAGAAAGCTTCTTTCCAGTTTTGAACGGAAGATATTTCCTTTTTCACCATAGGCCTCTATGGGCTTCCAAATATCCCTTTGCCAATTCCACAAGAACAGCCTTAGCGAAAGGCTTCTTGAAGGGAAAGATGTAACTCTGTGAGATGAATTCACAGAACACAGAGCAGTTTCTCAGAAAGCTTCTTTCCAGTTTTGATCGGAAGATATTTCCTTTTTAACCCTAGGCCTCTATGGGCTTCCAAATATCCCTTTGCCAATTCCACAAGAACAGCCTTAGCGAAAGGCTTCTTGAAGGGAAAGATGTAACTCTGTGAGATGAATTCACAGAACACAGAGCAGTTTCTCAGAAAGTTTCTTTCCAGTTTTGAACGGAACATATTTCCTTTTTCACCATAGCCCTCTATGGGCTTCCAAATATCCCTTTGCAAATTCCACAAGAACAGCCTTAGCGAACGGCTTCTTGAAGGGAAAGATGTAACTCTGTGAGATGAATTTACAGAACACAGAGCAGTTTCTCAGAAAGCTTCTTTCCAGTTTTGAACGGAAGATATTTCCTTTTTCACCATAGCCCCCTATGGGCTTCCAAATATCCCTTTGCCAATTCCGCAAGAAAAGCCTTAGCGAAAGGCTTCTTGAAGGGAAAGATGTAACTCTGTGAGATGAATTCACAGAACACAGAGCAGTTTCTCAGAAAGCTTCTTTCCAGTTTTGAACGGAAGATATTTCCTTTTTCACCATAGCCGTCTATGGGCTTCCAAATATCCCTTTGCCAATTCCACAAGAACAGCCTTAGCGAAAGGCTTCTTGAAGGGAAAGATGTAACTCTGTGAGATGAATTCACAGAACACAGAGCAGTTTCTCAGAAAGCTTCTTTCCAGTTTTGAACGGAAGATATTTCCTTTTTCACCATAGGCCTCTATGGGCTTCCAAATATCCCTTTGCCAATTGCACAAGAACAGACTTAGCGAAAGGCTTCTTGAAGGGAACGATGTAACTCTGTGAGATGAATTAACAGAACACAGAGCAGTTTCTCAGAAAGCTTATTTCCAGTTTTGAACGGAAGATATTTCCTTTTTCACCATAGGCCCCTATGGGCTTCCAAATATCCCTTTGCCAATTCCACAAGAACAGCCTTAGCGAAAGGCTTCTTGAAGGGAAAGATGTAACTCTGTGAGATGAATTCACAGAACACAGAGCAGTTTCTCAGAAAGCTTCTTTTCAGTTTTGAACGGAAGATATTTCCTTTTTCACCATAGCCCTCTATGGGCTTCCAAATATCCCTTTGCAAATTCCACAAGAACAGCCTTAGCGAACGGCTTCTTGAAGGGAAAGATGTAGCTCTGTGAGATGAATTTACAGAACACAGAGCAGTTTCTCAGAAAGCTTCTTTCCAGTTTTGAACGGAAGATATTTCCTTTTTCACCATAGCCGTCTATGGGCTACCAAATATCCCTTTGCCAATTCCACAAGAACAGCCTTAGCGAAAGGCTTCTTGAAGGGAAAGATGTAACTCTGTGAGATGAATTCACAGAACACAGAGCAGTTTCTCAGAAAGCTTCTTTCCAGTTTTGAACGGAAGATATTTCCTTTTTCACCATAGGCCTCTATGGGCTTCCAAATATCCCTTTGCCAATTCCACAAGAACAGCCTTAGCGAAAGGCTTCTTGAAGGGAAAGATGTAACTCTGTGAGATGAATTCACAGAACACAGAGCAGTTTCTCAGAAAGCTTCTTTCCAGTTTTGATCGGAAGATATTTCCTTTTTAACCCTAGGCCTCTATGGGCTTCCAAATATCCCTTTGCCAATTCCACAAGAACAGCCTTAGCGAAAGGCTTCTTGAAGGGAAAGATGTAACTCTGTGAGATGAATTCACAGAACACAGAGCAGTTTCTCAGAAAGTTTCTTTCCAGTTTTGAACGGAACATATTTCCTTTTTCACCATAGCCCTCTATGGGCTTCCAAATATCCCTTTGCAAATTCCACAAGAACAGCCTTAGCGAACGGCTTCTTGAAGGGAAAGATGTAACTCTGTGAGATGAATTTACAGAACACAGAGCAGTTTCTCAGAAAGCTTCTTTCCAGTTTTGAACGGAAGATATTTCCTTTTTCACCATAGCCCCCTATGGGCTTCCAAATATCCCTTTGCCAATTCCGCAAGAAAAGCCTTAGCGAAAGGCTTCTTGAAGGGAAAGATGTAACTCTGTGAGATGAATTCACAGAACACAGAGCAGTTTCTCAGAAAGCTTCTTTCCAGTTTTGAACGGAAGATATTTCCTTTTTCACCATAGCCGTCTATGGGCTTCCAAATATCCCTTTGCCAATTCCACAAGAACAGCCTTAGCGAAAGGCTTCTTGAAGGGAAAGATGTAACTCTGTGAGATGAATTCACAGAACACAGAGCAGTTTCTCAGAAAGCTTCTTTCCAGTTTTGAACGGAAGATATTTCCTTTTTCACCATAGGCCTCTATGGGCTTCCAAATATCCCTTTGCCAATTGCACAAGAACAGACTTAGCGAAAGGCTTCTTGAAGGGAACGATGTAACTCTGTGAGATGAATTAACAGAACACAGAGCAGTTTCTCAGAAAGCTTCTTTCCAGTTTTGAACGGTAGATATTTCCTTTTTCACCATAGCCCTCTATGGGCTTCCAAATATCCCTTTGCCAATTCCACAAGAACAGCCTTAGCGAAAGGCTTCTTGAAGAGAAAGATGTAACTCTGTGAGATGAATTCACAGAACACAGAGCAGTTTCTCAGAAAGCTTCTTTCCAGTTTTGAACGGAAGATATTTCCTTTTTCACCATAGCCCTGTATGGGCTTCCAAATATCCCTTTGCCAATTCCACAAGAACAGCCTTAGCGAAAGGCTTCTTGAAGGGAAAGATGTAACTCTGTGAGATGAATTAACAGAATACAGAGCAGTTTCTCAGAAAGCTTCTTTCCAGTTTTGAACGGAAGATATTTACTTTTTCACCATAGCCGTCTAGGGGTTCCAAATATCCCTTTGCCAATTCCACAAGAACAGCCTTAGCGAAAGGCTTCTTGAAGGGAAAGATGTAACTCTGTGAGATGAATTCACAGAACACAGAGCAGTTTCTCAGAAAGCTTCCTTCCAGTTTTGAACGGAAGATATTTCCTTTTTCACCATAGCCCTCTATGGGCTTCCAAATATCCCTTTGAAAATTCCACAAGAACAGCCTTAGCGAAAGGCTTCTTGAAGGGAAAGATGTAACTCTGTGAGATGAATTCACAGAAGACAGAGCAGTTTCTCCGAAAGCTTCTTTCCAGTTTTGAACGGAAGATATTTCCTTTTTCACCATAGGCCTCTATGGGCTTCCAAATATCCCTTTGCCAATTCCACAAGAACAGCCTTAGCGAAAGGCTTCTTGAAGGGAAAGATGTAACTCTGTGAGATGAATTAACAGAACACAGAGCAGTTTCTCAGAAAGCTTCTTTCCAGTTTTGAACGGAAGATATTTCCTTTTTCACCATAGCCCTCTATGGGCTTCCAAATATCCCTTTGCCAATTCCACAAGAACAGCCTTAGCGAAAGGCTTCTTGAAGGGAAAGATGTAATTCTGTGAGATGAATTCACAGAACACAGAGCAGTTTCTCAGAAAGCTTCTTTCCAGTTTTGAAGGGAAGATATTTCCTTTTTCACCATAGGCCTCTATGGGCTTACAAATATCCCTTTGCCAATTCCACAAGAACACCCTTAGCGAAAGGCTTCTTGAGGGGAAAGATGTAACTTTGTGAGATGAATTAACAGAACACAGAGCAGTTTCTCAGAAAGCTTCTTTCCAGTTTTGAACGGAAGATATTTACTTTTTCACCATAGCCCTCTATGGGCTTCCAAATATCCCTTTGCCAATTCCACAAGAACAGCCTTAGCGAAAGGCTTCTTGAAGGGAAAGATGTAACTCTGTGAGATGGATTCACAGAACACAGAGCAGTTTCTCAGAAAGCTTCTTTCCAGTTTTGAACGGAAGATATTTCCTTTTTCACCATAGCCCTCTATGGGCTTCCAAATATCCCTTTGACAATTCCACAAAAACAGCCTTAGCGAAAGGCTTCTTGAAGGGAAAGATGTAACTCTGTGAGATGAATTCACAGAACACAGAGCAGTTTCTCAGAAAGCTTCTTTCCAGTTTTGAACGGAAGATATTTCCTTTTTCACCATAGGCCTCTATGGGCTTCCAAATATCCCTTTGCCAATTCCGCAAGAACAGACTTAGCGAAAGGCTTCTTGAAGGGAAAGATGTAACTCTGTGAGATGAATTCACAGAACACAGAGCAGTTTCTCAGAAAGCTTCTTTCCAGTTTTGAACGGAAGATATTTCCTTTTTCACCATAGCCCTCTATGGGCTTCCAAATATCCCTTTGCCAATTCCACAAGAACAGCCTTAGCGAAAGGCTTCTTGAAGGGAAAGATGTAACTCTGTGAGATAAATTCACAGAACACAGAGCAGTTTCTCAGAAAGCTTCTTTCCAGTTTTGAACGGAAGATATTTCCTTTTTACCATAGGCCTCTATGGGCTTCCAAATATCCCTTTGCCAATTCCACAAGAACAGCCTTAGCGAAAGGCTTCTTGAAGGGAAAGATGTAACTCTGTGAGATGAATTCACAGAACACAGAGCAGTTTCTCAGAAAGCTTCTTTCCAGTTTTGAACGGAAGATATTTCCTTTTTCACCATAGGCCTCTATGGGATTCCAAATATCCCTTTGCCAATTCCACAAGAACAGCCTTAGCGAAAGGCTTCTTGAAGGGAAAGATGTAACTCTGTGAGATGAATTAACAGAACACAGAGCAGTTTCTCAGAAAGCTTCTTTCCTGTTTGGAACGGAAGATATTTCCTTTTTCACCACAGCCCTCTATGGGCTTCCAAATATCCCTTTGCCAATTCCACAAGAACAGCCTTAGCGAAAGGCTTCTTGAAAGGAAAGTTGTAACTCTGTGAGATGAATTCAGAGAACACAGAGCAGTGTCTCAGAAAGCTTCTTTCCAGTTTTGAACGGAAGATATTTCCTTTTTCACCATAGGCCTCTATGGGCTTCCAAATATCCCTTTGTCAATTCCACAAGAACAGCCTTAGCGAAAGGCTTCTTGAAGAGAAAGATGTAACTCTATGAGATGAATTCACAGAACACAGAGCAGTTTCTCAGAAAGCTTCTTTCCAGTTTTGATCGGAAGATATTTCCTTTTTCACGATAGCCCTCTATGGGCTTCCAAATATCCCTTTGCCAATTCCACAAGAACAGCCTTAGCGAAAGGATTCTTGAAGGCAAAGATGTAACTCTGTGAGATGAATTAACAGAACACAGAGCAGTTTCTCAGAAAGCTTCTTTCCAGTTTTGAACGGAAGATATTTCCTTTTTCACCATAGCCCTCTAAGGGCTTCCAAATATCCCTTTGCCAATTCCACAAGAACAGCCTTAGCGAAAGGGTTCTTGAAGGGAAAGATGTAACTCTCTGAGATGAATTCACAGAACACAGAGCAGTTTCTCAGAAAGCTTCCTTCCAGTATTGAACGGAAGATATTTACTTTTTCACCATAGCCGTCTACGGGCTTCCAAATATCCCTTTGCCAATTCCACAAGAACAGCCTTAGCGAAAGGCTTCTTGAAGGGAAAGATGTAACTCTGTGAGATGAATTAACAGAACACAGAGCAGTTTCTCAGAAAGCTTCTTTCCAGTTTTGAACGGAAGATATTTCCTTTTTCACCATAGCCCTCTATGGGCTTCCAAATATCCCTTTGCCAATTCCACAAGAACAGCCTTAGCGAAAGGCTTCTTGAAGGGAAAGATGTAACTCTGTGAGATGAATTCACAGAACACAGAGCAGTTTCTCAGAAAGCTTCTTTGCAGTTTTGAACGGAAGATATTTCCTTTTTCACCATAGGCCCCTATGGGCTTCCAAATATCCCTTTGCCAATTCCACAAGAACAGCCTTAGCGAAAGGCTTCTTGAAGGGAAAGATGTAACTCTGTGAGATGAATTCACAGAACACAGAGCAGTTTCTCAGAAAGCTTCTTTCCAGTTTTGAAGGGAAGATATTTCCTTTTTCACCATAGGCCTCTATGGGCTTCCAAATATCCCTTTGCCAATTCCACAAGAACAGCCTTAGCGAAAGGCTTCTTGAAGGGAAAGATGTAACTCTGTGAGATGAATTCACAGAACACAGAGCAGTTTCTCAGAAAGCTTCTTTCCAGTTTTGAACGGAAGATATTTCCTTTTTCACCATAGCCCTCTATGGGCTTCCAAATATCCCTTTGCAAATTCCACAAGAACAGCCTTAGCGAACGGCTTCTTGAAGGGAAAGATGTAACTCTGTGAGATAAATTCACAGAACACAGAGCAGTTTCTCAGAAAGCTTCTTTCCAGTTTTGAACGGAAGATATTTCCTTTTTACCATAGGCCTCTATGGGCTTCCAAATATCCCTTTGCCAATTCCACAAGAACAGCCTTAGCGAAAGGCTTCTTGAAGGGAAAGATGTAACTCTGTGAGATGAATTCACAGAACACAGAGCAGTTTCTCAGAAAGCTTCTTTCCAGTTTTGAACGGAAGATATTTCCTTTTTCACCATAGGCCTCTATGGGATTCCAAATATCCCTTTGCCAATTCCACAAGAACAGCCTTAGCGAAAGGCTTCTTGAAGGGAAAGATGTAACTCTGTGAGATGAATTAACAGAACACAGAGCAGTTTCTCAGAAAGCTTCTTTCCTGTTTGGAACGGAAGATATTTCCTTTTTCACCACAGCCCTCTATGGGCTTCCAAATATCCCTTTGCCAATTCCACAAGAACAGCCTTAGCGAAAGGCTTCTTGAAAGGAAAGTTGTAACTCTGTGAGATGAATTCAGAGAACACAGAGCAGTGTCTCAGAAAGCTTCTTTCCAGTTTTGAACGGAAGATATTTCCTTTTTCACCATAGGCCTCTATGGGCTTCCAAATATCCCTTTGTCAATTCCACAAGAACAGCCTTAGCGAAAGGCTTCTTGAAGAGAAAGATGTAACTCTATGAGATGAATTCACAGAACACAGAGCAGTTTCTCAGAAAGCTTCTTTCCAGTTTTGATCGGAAGATATTTCCTTTTTCACGATAGCCCTCTATGGGCTTCCAAATATCCCTTTGCCAATTCCACAAGAACAGCCTTAGCGAAAGGATTCTTGAAGGCAAAGATGTAACTCTGTGAGATGAATTAACAGAACACAGAGCAGTTTCTCAGAAAGCTTCTTTCCAGTTTTGAACGGAAGATATTTCCTTTTTCACCATAGCCCTCTAAGGGCTTCCAAATATCCCTTTGCCAATTCCACAAGAACAGCCTTAGCGAAAGGGTTCTTGAAGGGAAAGATGTAACTCTCTGAGATGAATTCACAGAACGCAGAGCAGTTTCTCAGAAAGCTTCCTTCCAGTATTGAACGGAAGATATTTACTTTTTCACCATAGCCGTCTACGGGCTTCCAAATATCCCTTTGCCAATTCCACAAGAACAGCCTTAGCGAAAGGCTTCTTGAAGGGAAAGATGTAACTCTGTGAGATGAATTAACAGAACACAGAGCAGTTTCTCAGAAAGCTTCTTTCCAGTTTTGAACGGAAGATATTTCCTTTTTCACCATAGCCCTCTATGGGCTTCCAAATATCCCTTTGCCAATTCCACAAGAACAGCCTTAGCGAAAGGCTTCTTGAAGGGAAAGATGTAACTCTGTGAGATGAATTCACAGAACACAGAGCAGTTTCTCAGAAAGCTTCTTTGCAGTTTTGAATGGAAGATATTTCCTTTTTCACCATAGGCCCCTATGGGCTTCCAAATATCCCTTTGCCAATTCCACAAGAACAGCCTTAGCGAAAGGCTTCTTGAAGGGAAAGATGTAACTCTGTGAGATGAATTCACAGAACACAGAGCAGTTTCTCAGAAAGCTTCTTTCCAGTTTTGAAGGGAAGATATTTCCTTTTTCACCATAGGCCTCTATGGGCTTCCAAATATCCCTTTGCCAATTCCACAAGAACAGCCTTAGCGAAAGGCTTCTTGAAGGGAAAGATGTAACTCTGTGAGATGAATTCACAGAACACAGAGCAGTTTCTCAGAAAGCTTCTTTCCAGTTTTGAACGGAAGATATTTCCTTTTTCACCATAGCCCTCTATGGGCTTCCAAATATCCCTTTGCAAATTCCACAAGAACAGCCTTAGCGAACGGCTTCTTGAAGGGAAAGATGTAACTCTGTGAGATGAATTTACAGAACACAGAGCAGTTTCTCAGAAAGCTTCTTTCCAGTTTTGAACGGAAGATATTTCCTTTTTCACCATAGCCCTCTATGGGCTTCCAAATATCCCTTTGCCAATTCCGCAAGAAAAGCCTTAGCGAAAGGCTTCTTGAAGGGAAAGATGTAACTCTGTGAGATGAATTCACAGAACACAGAGCAGTTTCTCAGAAAGCTTCTTTCCAGTTTTGAACGGAAGATATTTCCTTTTTCACCATAGCCCTCTATGGGCTTCCAAATATCCCTTTGCCAATTCCACAAGAACAGCCTTAGCGAACGGCTTCTTGAAGGGAAAGATGTAACTCTGTGAGATGAATTCACAGAACACAGAGCAGTTTCTCAGAAAGCTTCTTTCCAGTTTTGAACGGAAGATATTTCCTTTTTCACCATAGGCCCCAATGGGCTTCCAAACATCCCTTTGCCAATTCCACAAGAACAGCCTTAGCGAAAGGCTTCTTGAAGGGAAAGATGTAACTCTGTGAGATGAATTCACAGAACACAGAGCAGTTTCTCAGAAAGCTTCTTTCCAGTTTTGAAGGGAAGATATTTCCTTTTTCACCATAGGCCTCTATGGGCTTCCAAATATCCCTTTGCCAATTCCACAAGAACAGCCTTAGCGAAAGGCTTCTTGAAGGGAAAGATGTAACTCTGTGAGATGAATTCACAGAACACAGAGCAGTTTCTCAGAAAGCTTCTTTCCAGTTTTGAACGGAAGATATTTCCTTTTTCACCATAGCCCTCTATGGGCTTCCAAATATCCCTTTGAAAATTCCACAAGAACAGCCTTAGCGAACGGCTTCTTGAAGGGAAAGATGTAACTCTGTGAGATGAATTTACAGAACACAGAGCAGTTTCTCAGAAAGCTTCTTTCCAGTTTTGAACGGAAGATATTTCCTTTTTCACCATAGCCCTCTATGGGCTTCCAAATATCCCTTTGCCAATTCCGCAAGAAAAGCCTTAGCGAAAGGCTTCTTGAAGGGAAAGATGTAACTCTGTGAGATGAATTCACAGAACACAGAGCAGTTTCTCAGAAAGCTTCTTTCCAGTTTTGAACGGAAGATATTTCCTTTTTCACCATAGCCGTCTATGGGCTTCCAAATATTCCTTTGCCAATTCCACAAGAACAGCCTTAGCGAAAGGCTTCTTGAAGGGAAAGATGTAACTCTGTGAGATGAATTCATAGAACACAGAGCAGTTTCTCAGAAAGCTTCTTTCCAGTTTGGAACGGAAGATATTTCCTTTTTCACCATAGGCCTCTATGGGCTTCCAAATATCCCTTTGCCAATTCCACAAAAACAGACTTAGCGAAAGGCTTCTTCAAGGGAACGATGTAACTCTGTGAGATGAATTAACAGAACACAGAGCAGTTTCTCAGAAAGCTTCTTTCCAGTTTTGAACGGAAGATATTTCCTTTTTCACCATAGCCCTCTATGGGCTTCCAAATATCCCTTTGCCAATTCCACAAGAACAGCCTTAGCGAAAGGCTTCTTGAAGAGAAAGATGTAACTCTGTGAGATGAATTCACAGAACACAGAGCAGTTTCTCAGAAAGCTTCTTTCCAGTTTTGAACGGAAGATATTTCCTTTTTCACCATAGCCCTGTATGGGCTTCCAAATATCCCTTTGCCAATTCCACAAGAACAGCCTTAGCGAAAGGCTTCTTGAAGGGAAACATGTAACTCTGTGAGATGACTTAACAGAACACAGAGAAGTTTCTCAGAAAGCTTCTTTCCAGTTTTGAACGGAAGATATTTACTTTTTCACCATAGCCGTCTAGGGGTTCCAAATATCCCTTTGCCAATTCCACAAGAACAGCCTTAGCGAAAGGCTTCTTGAAGGGAAAGATGTAACTCTGTGAGATGAATTCACAGAACACAGAGCAGTTTCTCAGAAAGCTTCTTTCCAGTTTTGAACGGAAGATATTTCCTTTTTCACCATAGCCCTCTATGGGCTTCCAAATATCCCTTTGCCAATTCCACAAGAACAGCCTTAGCGAAAGGCTTCTTGAAGGGAAAGATGTAACTCTGTGAGATGAATTCACAGAAGACAGAGCAGTTTCTCCGAAAGCTTCTTTCCAGTTTTGAACGGAAGATATTTCCTTTTTCACCATAGGCCTCTATGGGCTTCCAAATATCCCTTTGCCAATTCCACAAGAACAGCCTTAGCGAAAGGCTTCTTGAAGGGAAAGATGTAACTCTGTGAGATGAATTAACAGAACACAGAGCAGTTTCTCAGAAAGCTTCTTTCCAGTTTTGAACGGAAGATATTTCCTTTTTCACCATAGCCCTCTATGGGCTTCCAAATATCCCTTTGCCAATTCCACAAGAACAGCCTTAGCGAAAGGCTTCTTGAAGGGAAAGATGTAACTCTGTGAGATGAATTCACAGAACACAGAGCAGTTTCTCAGAAAGCTTCTTTCCAGTTTTGAAGGGAAGATATTTCCTTTTTCACCATAGGCCTCTATGGGCTTACAAATATCCCTTTGCCAATTCCACAAGAACACCCTTAGCGAAAGGCTTCTTGAGGGGAAAGATGTAACTCTGTGAGATGAATTAACAGAACACAGAGCAGTTTCTCAGAAAGCTTCTTTCCAGTTTTGAACGGAAGATATTTACTTTTTCACCATAGCCCTCTATGGGCTTCCAAATATCCCTTTGCCAATTCCACAAGAACAGCCTTAGCGAAAGGCTTCTTGAAGGGAAAGATGTAACTCTGTGAGATGAATTCACAGAACACAGAGCAGTTTCTCAGAAAGCTTCTTTCCAGTTTTGAACGGAAGATATTTCCTTTTTCACCATAGCCCTCTATGGGCTTCCAAATATCCCTTTGACAATTCCACAAAAACAGCCTTAGCGAAAGGCTTCTTGAAGGGAAAGATGTAACTCTGTGAGATGAATTCACAGAACACAGAGCAGTTTCTCAGAAAGCTTCTTTCCAGTTTTGAACGGAAGATATTTCCTTTTTCACCATAGGCCTCTATGGGCTTCCAAATATCCCTTTGCCAATTCCGCAAGAACAGACTTAGCGAAAGGCTTCTTGAAGGGAAAGATGTAACTCTGTGAGATGAATTAACAGAACACAGAGCAGTTTCTCAGAAAGCTTCTTTCCAGTTTTGAACGGAAGATATTTCCTTTTTCACCATAGCCCTCTATGGGCTTCCAAATATCCCTTTGCCAATTCCACAAGAACAGCCTTAGCGAAAGGCTTCTTAAAGGGAAAGATGTAACTCTGTGAGATGAATTAGCAGAACACAGAGCAGTTTCTCAGAAAGATTCTTTCCAATTTTGAAAGGAGAATATTTCCTTTTTCACCATAGCCCTCTATGGGCTTCCAAATATCCCTTTGCAAATTCCACAAGAACAGCCTTAGCGAAAGGCTTCTTGAAGGGAAAGATGTAACTCTGTGAGATGAATTCACAGAACACAGAGCAGTTTCTCAGAAAGCTTCTTTCCAGTTTTGAACGGAAGATATTTCCTTTTTCACCATAGCCCTCTATGGGCTTCCAAATATCCCTTTGCCAATTCCACAAGAACAGACTTAGCGAAAGGCTTCTTGAAGGGAAAGATGTAACTCTGTGAGATGAATACACAGAACACAGAGCAGTTTCTGAGAAAGCTTCTTTCCAGTTTTGAACGGAAGATATTTACTTTTTCACCATAGCCCTCTATGGGCTTCCAAATATCCCTTTGCAAATTCCACAAGAACAGCCTTAGCGAACGGCTTCTTGAAGGGAAAGATGTAACTCTGTGAGATGAATTTACAGAACACAGAGTAGTTTCTCAGAAAGCTTCTTTCCAGTTTTGAACGGAAGATATTTCCTTTTTCACCATAGCCCTCTATGGGCTTCCAAATATCCCTTTGCCAATTTCGCAAGAACAGCCTTAGCGAAAGGGTTCTTGAAGGGAAAGATGTAACTCTGTGAGATGAATTCACAGAACACAGAGCAGTTTCTCAGAAAGCTTCCTTCCAGTATTGAACGGAAGATATTTACTTTTTCACCATAGCCGTCTATGGGCTTCCAAATATCCCTTTGCCAATTCCACAAGAACAGCCTTAGCGAAAGGCTTCCTGAAGGGAAAGATGTAACTCTGTGAGATGAATTAACAGAACACAGAGAAGTTTCTCAGAAAGCTTCTTTCCAGTTTTGAACGGAAGATATTTCCTTTTTCACCATAGCCCTCTATGGGCTTCCAAATATCCCTTTGCCAATTCCACAAGAACAGACTTTGCGAAAGGCTTCTTGGAGGGAACAATGTAACTCTGTGAGATGAATTAACAGAACACAGAGCAGTTTCTCAGAAAGCTTCTTTCCAGTTTTGAACGGAAGATATTTCCTTTTTCACCATAGCCCTCTATGGGCTTCCAAATATCCCTTTGCCAATTCCACAAGAACAGCCTTAGCGAAAGGCTTCTTGAAGGGAAAGATGTAACTCTGTGAGATGAATTCACAGAACACAGAGCAGTTTCTCAGAAAGCTTCTTTCCAGTTTTGAACGGAAGATATTTCCTTTTTCACCATAGCCCTCTATGGGCTTCCAAATATCCCTTTGCCAATTCCACAAGAACAGCCTTAGCGAAACGCTTCTTGAAGGGAAAGATGTAACTCTGTGAGATGAATTCACAGAACACAGAGCAGTTTCTCAGAAAGCTTCTTTCCAGTTTTGAACGGAAGATATTTCCTTTTTCACCATAGGCCTCTATGGGCTTCCAAATATCCCTTTGCCAATTCCACAAGAACAGCCTTAGCGAAAGGCTTCTTGAAGGGAAAGATGTAACTCTGTGAGATGAATTCACAGAACACAGATCAGTTTCTCAGAAAGCTTCTTTCCAGTTTTGAAGGGAAGATATTTCCTTTTTCACCATAGGCCTCTATGGGCTTACAAATATCCCTTTGCCAATTCCACAAGAACAGCCTTAGCGAAAGGCTTCTTGAAGGGAAAGTTGTAACTCTGTGAGATGAATTAACAGAACACAGAGCAGTTTCTCAGAAAGCTTCTTTCCAGTTTTGAACGGAAGATATTTCCTTTTTCACCATAGCCCTCTATGGGCTTCCAAATATCCCTTTGCCAATTCCACAAGAACAGCCTTAGCGAAAGGCTTCTTGAAGGGAAAGATGTAACTCTGTGAGATGAATTCACAGAACACAGAGCAGTTTCTCAGAAAGCTTCTTTCCAGTTTTGAACGGAAGATATTTCCTTTTTCGCCATAGCCGTCTATGGGCTTCCAAATATCCCTTTGCCAATTCCACAAGAACAGCCTTAGCGAAAGGCTTCTTGAAGGGAAAGATGTAACACTGTGAGATTAATTCACAGAACACAGAGCAGTTTCTCAGAAAGCTTCTTTCCAGTTTTGAACGGAAGATATTTACTTTTTCACCATAGCCCTCCATGGGCTTCCAAATATCCCTTTGCAAATTCCACAAGAACAGCCTTAGCGAACGGCTTCTTGAAGGGAAAGATGTAACTCTGTGAGATGAATTTACAGAACACAGAGCAGTTTCTCAGAAAGCTTCTTTCCAGTTTTGAACGGAAGATATTTCCTTTTTCACCATAGCCCTCTATGGGCTTCCAAATATCCCTTTGCCAATTCCGCAAGAAAAGCCTTAGCGAAAGGCTTCTTGAAGGGAAAGATGTAACTCTGTGAGATGAATTCACAGAACACAGAGCAGTTTCTCAGAAAGCTTCTTTCCAGTTTTGAACGGAAGATATTTCCTTTTTCACCATAGCCGTCTATGGGCTTCCAAATATCCCTTTGCCAATTCCACAAGAACAGCCTTAGCGAAAGGCTTCTTGAAGGGAAAGATGTAACTCTGTGAGATGAATTCACAGAACACAGAGCAGTTTCTCAGAAAGCTTCTTTCCAGTTTTGAACGGAAGATATTTCCTTTTTCACCATAGCCCTGTATGGGCTTCCAAATATCCCTTTGCCAATTCCACAAGAACAGCCTTAGCGAAAGGCTTCTTGAAGGGAAAGATGTAACTCTGTGAGATGAATTAACAGAACACAGAGCAGTTTCTCAGAAAGCTTCTTTCCAGTTTTGAACGGAAGATATTTCCTTTTTCACCATAGCCGTCTAGGGGTTCCAAATATCCCTTTGCCAATTCCACAAGAACAGCGTTAGCGAAAGGCTTCTTGAAGGGAAAGATGTAACTCTGTGAGATGAATTCACAGAACACAGAGCAGTTTCTCAGAAAGCTTCTTTCCAGTTTTGAACGGAAGATATTTCCTTTTTCACCATAGCCCTCTATGGGCTTCCAAATATCCCTTTGCCAATTCCACAAGAACAGCCTTAGCGAAAGGCTTCTTGAAGGGAAAGATGTAACTCTGTGAGATGAATTCACAGAAGACAGAGCAGTTTCTCCGAAATCTTCTTTCCAGTTTTGAACGGAAGATATTTCCTTTTTCACCATAGGCCTCTATGGGCTTCCAAATATCCCTTTGCCAATTCCACAAGAACAGCCTTAGCGAAAGGCTTCTTGAAGGGAAAGATGTAACTCTGTGAGATGAATTAACAGAACACAGAGCAGTTTCTCAGAGCGCTTCTTTCCAGTTTTGAACGGAAGATATTTCCTTTTTCACCATAGCCCTCTATGGGCTTCCAAATATCCCTTTGCCAATTCCACAAGAACAGCCTTAGCGAAAGGCTTCTTGAAGGGAAAGATGTAACTCTGTGAGATGAATTCACAGAACACAGAGCAGTTTCTCAGAAAGCTTCTTTCCAGTTTTGAAGGGAACATATTTCCTTTTTCACCATAGGCCTCTATGGGCTTACAAATATCCCTTTGCCAATTCCACAAGAACACCCTTAGCGAAAGGCTTCTTGAGGGGAAAGATGTAACTCTGTGAGATGAATTAACAGAACACAGAGCAGTTTCTCAGAAAGCTTCTTTCCAGTTTTGAACGGAAGATATTTACTTTTTCACCATAGGCCTCTATGGGCTTCCAAATATCCCTTTGCCAATTCCACAAGAACAGCCTTAGCGAAAGGCTTCTTGAAGGGAAAGATGTAACTCTGTGAGATGAATTCACAGAACACAGAGCAGTTTCTCAGAAAGCTTCTTTCCAGTTTTGAACGGAAGATATTTCCTTTTTCACCATAGCCCTCTATGGGCTTCCAAATATCCCTTTGACAATTCCACAAAAACAGCCTTAGCGAAAGGCTTCTTGAAGGGAAAGATGTAACTCTGTGAGATGAATTCACAGAACACAGAGCAGTTTCTCAGAAAGCTTCTTTCCAGTTTTGAACGGAAGATATTTCCTTTTTCACCATAGGCCTCTATGGGCTTCCAAATATCCCTTTGCCAATTCCGCAAGAACAGACTTAGCGAAAGGCTTCTTGAAGGGAAAGATGTAACTCTGTGAGATGAATTAACAGAACACAGAGCAGTTTCTCAGAAAGCTTCTTTCCAGTTTTGAACGGAAGATATTTCCTTTTTCACCATAGCCCTCTATGGGCTTCCAAATATCCCTTTGCCAATACCACAAGAACAGCCTTAGCGAAAGGCTTCTTGAAGGGAAAGATGTAACAATGTGAGATGAATTAGCAGAACACAGAGCAGTTTCTCAGAAAGATTCTTTCCAATTTTGAAAGGAAGATATTTCCTTTTTCACCATAGCCCTCTATGGGCTTCCAAATATCCCTTTGCAAATTCCACAAGAACAGCCTTAGCGAAAGGCTTCTTGAAGGGAAAGTTGTAACTCTGTGAGATGAATTCACAGAACACAGAGCAGTTTCTCAGAAAGCTTCTTTCCAGTTTTGAACGGAAGATATTTCCTTTTTCACCATAGCCGTCTATGGGCTTCCAAATATCCCTTTGCCAATTCCACAAGAACAGACTTAGCGAAAGGCTTCTTGAAGGGAAAGATGTAACTCTGTGAGATGAATTCACAGAACACAGAGCAGTTTCTCAGAAAGCTTCTTTCCAGTTTTGAACGGAAGATATTTACTTTTTCACCATAGCCCTCTATGGGCTTCCAAATATCCCTTTGCAAATTCCACAAGAACAGCCTTAGCGAACGGCTTCTTGAAGGGAAAGATGTAACTCTGTGAGATGAATTTACAGAACACAGAGTAGTTTCTCAGAAAGCTTCTTTCCAGTTTTGAACGGAAGATATTTCCTTTTTCACCATAGCCCTCTATGGGCTTCCAAATATCCCTTTGCCAATTTCGCAAGAACAGCCTTAGCGAAAGGGTTCTTGAAGGGAAAGATGTAACTCTGTGAGATGAATTCACAGAACACAGAGCAGTTTCTCAGAAAGCTTCCTTCCAGTATTGAACGGAAGATATTTACTTTTTCACCATAGCTGTCTATGGGCTTCCAAATATCCCTTTGCCAATTCCACAAGAACAGCCTTAGCGAAAGGCTTCTTGAAGGGAAAGATGTAACTCTGTGAGATGAATTCACAGAACACAGAGAAGTTTCTCAGAAAGCTTCTTTCCAGTTTTGAACGGAAGATATTTCCTTTTTCACCATAGCCCTCTATGGGCTTCCAAATATCCCTTTGCCAATTCCACAAGAACAGACTTTGCGAAAGGCTTCTTGGAGGGAACGATGTAACTCTGTGAGATGAATTAACAGAACACAGAGCAGTTTCTCAGAAAGCTTCTTTCCAGTTTTGAACGGAAGATATTTCCTTTTTCACCATAGCCCTCTATGGGCTTCCAAATATCCCTTTGCCAATTCCACAAGAACAGCCTTAGCGAAAGGCTTCTTGAAGGGAAAGATGTAACTCTGTGAGATGAATTCACAGAACACAGAGCAGTTTCTCAGAAAGCTTCTTTCCAGTTTTGAACGGAAGATATTTCCTTTTTCACCATAGCCCTCTATGGGCTTCCAAATATCCCTTTGCCAATTCCACAAGAACAGCCTTAGCGAAACGCTTCTTGAAGGGAAAGATGTAACTCTGTGAGATGAATTCACAGAACACAGAGCAGTTTCTCAGAAAGCTTCTTTCCAGTTTTGAACGGAAGATATTTCCTTTTTCACCATAGGCCTCTATGGGCTTCCAAATATCCCTTTGCCAATTCCACAAGAACAGCCTTAGCGAAAGGCTTCTTGAAGGGAAAGATGTAACTCTGTGAGATGAATTCACAGAACACAGAGCAGTTTCTCAGAAAGCTTCTTTCCAGTTTTGAAGGGAAGATATTTCCTTTTTCACCATAGGCCTCTATGGGCTTACAAATATCCCTTTGCCAATTCCACAAGAACAGCCTTAGCGAAAGGCTTCTTGAAGGGAAAGTTGTAACTCTGTGAGATGAATTAACAGAACACAGAGCAGTTTCTCAGAAAGCTTCTTTCCAGTTTTGAACGGAAGATATTTCCTTTTTCACCATAGCCCTCTATGGGCTTCCAAATATCCCTTTGCCAATTCCACAAGAACAGCCTTAGCGAAAGGCTTCTTGAAGGGAAAGATGTAACTCTGTGAGATGAATTCACAGAACACAGAGCAGTTTCTCAGAAAGCTTCTTTCCAGTTTTGAACGGAAGATATTTCCTTTTTCGCCATAGCCGTCTATGGGCTTCCAAATATCCCTTTGCCAATTCCACAAGAACAGCCTTAGCGAAAGGCTTCTTGAAGGGAAAGATGTAACACTGTGAGATGAATTCACAGAACACAGAGCAGTTTCTCAGAAAGCTTCTTTCCAGTTTTGAACGGAAGATATTTCCTTTTTCACCATAGGCCTCTATGGGCTTCCAAATATCCCTTTGCCAATTCCACAAGAACAGCCTTAGCGAAAGGCTTCTTGAGGGGAACGATGTAACTCTGTGAGATGAATTCACAGAACACAGAGCAGTTTCTCAGAAAGCTTCTTTCCAGTTTTGAACGGAAGATATTTCCTTTTTCACCATAGCCCTCTATGGGCTTCCAAATATCCCTTTGCCAATTCCACAAGAACAGCCTTAGCGAAAGGCTTCTTGAAGGGAAAGATGTAACTCTGTGAGATAAATTCACAGAACACAGAGCAGTTTCTCAGAAAGCTTCTTTCCAGTTTTGAACGGAAGATATTTCCTTTTTACCATAGGCCTCTATGGGCTTCCAAATATCCCTTTGCCAATTCCACAAGAACAGCCTTAGCGAAAGGCTTCTTGAAGGGAAAGATGTAACTCTGTGAGATGAATTAACAGAACACAGAGCAGTTTCTCAGAAAGCTTCTTTCCAGTTTGGAACGGAAGATATTTCCTTTTTCACCATAGCCCTCTATGGGCTTCCAAATATCCCTTTGCCAATTCCACAAGAACAGCCTTAGCGAAAGGCTTCTTGAAAGGAAAGTTGTAACTCTGTGAGATGAATTCAGAGAACACAGAGAAGTGTCTCAGAAAGCTTCTTTCCAGTTTTGAACGGAAGATATTTCCTTTTTCACCATAGGCCTCTATGGGCTTCCAAATATCCCTTTGTCAATTCCACAAGAACAGCCTTAGCGAAAGGCTTCTTGAAGGGAAAGATGTAACTCTATGAGATGAATTCACAGAACACAGAGCAGTTTCTCAGAAAGCTTCTTTCCAGTTTTGAACGGAAGATATTTCCTTTTTCACGATAGCCCTCTATGGGCTTCCAAATATCCCTTTGCCAATTCCACAAGAACAGCCTTAGCGAAAGGCTTCTTGAAGGGAAAGATGTAACTCTGTGAGATGAATTAACAGAACACAGAGCAGTTTCTCAGAAAGCTTCTTTCCAGTTTTGAACGGAAGATATTTCCTTTTTCACCATAGCCCTCTATGGGCTTCCAAATATCCCTTTGCCAATTCCACAAGAACAGCCTTAGCGAAAGGCTTCTTGAAGGGAAAGATGTAACTCTGTGAGATGAATTCACAGAACACAGAGCAGTTTCTCAGAAAGCTTCTTTCCAGTTTTGAAGGGAAGATATTTCCTTTTTCACCATAGGCCTCTATGGGCTTACAAATATCCCTTTGCCAATTCCACAAGAACACCCTTAGCGAAAGGCTTCTTGAGGGGAAAGATGTAACTCTGTGAGATGAATTAACAGAACACAGAGCAGTTTCTCAGAAAGCTTCTTTCCAGTTTTGAACGGAAGATATTTACTTTTTCACCATAGCCCTCTATGGGCTTCCAAATATCCCTTTGCCAATTCCACAAGAACAGCCTTAGCGAAAGGCTTCTTGAAGGGAAAGATGTAACTCTGTGAGATGAATTCACAGAACACAGAGCAGTTTCTCAGAAAGCTTCTTTCCAGTTTTGAACGGAAGTTATTTCCTTTTTCACCATAGCCCTCTATGGGCTTCCAAATATCCCTTTGAGAATTCCACAAAAACAGCCTTAGCGAAAGGCTTCTTGAAGGGAAAGATGTAACTCTGTGAGATGAATTCACAGAACACAGAGCAGTTTCTCAGAAAGCTTCTTTCCAGTTTTGAACGGAAGATATTTCCTTTTTCACCATAGGCCTCTATGGGCTTCCAAATATCCCTTTGCCAATTCCGCAAGAACAGACTTAGCGAAAGGCTTCTTGAAGGGAAAGATGTAACTCTGTGAGATGAATTAACAGAACACAGAGCAGTTTCTCAGAAAGCTTCTTTCCAGTTTTGAACGGAAGATATTTCCTTTTTCACCATAGCCCTCTATGGGCTTCCAAATATCCCTTTGCCAATTCCACAAGAACAGCCTTAGCGAAAGGCTTCTTGAAGGGAAAGATGTAACTCTGTGAGATGAATTAGCAGAACACAGAGCAGTTTCTCAGAAAGATTCTTTCCAATTTTGAAAGGAGAATATTTCCTTTTTCACCATAGCCCTCTATGGGCTTCCAAATATCCCTTTGCAAATTCCACAAGAACAGCCTTAGCGAAAGGCTTCTTGAAGGGAAAGATGTAACTCTGTGAGATGAATTCACAGAACACAGAGCAGTTTCTCAGAAAGCTTCTTTCCAGTTTTGAACGGAAGATATTTACTTTTTCACCATAGCCCTCTATGGGCTTCCAAATATCCCTTTGCAAATTCCACAAGAACAGCCTTAGCGAACGGCTTCTTGAAGGGAAAGATGTAACTCTGTGAGATGAATTTACAGAACACAGAGTAGTTTCTCAGAAAGCTTCTTTCCAGTTTTGAACGGAAGATATTTCCTTTTTCACCATAGCCCTCTATGGGCTTCCAAATATCCCTTTGCCAATTTCGCAAGAACAGCCTTAGCGAAAGGGTTCTTGAAGGGAAAGATGTAACTCTGTGAGATGAATTCACAGAACACAGAGCAGTTTCTCAGAAAGATTCCTTCCAGTATTGAACGGAAGATATTTACTTTTTCACCATAGCCGTCTATGGGCTTCCAAATATCCCTTTCCCAATTCCACAAGAACAGCCTTAGCGAAAGGCTTCTTGAAGGGAAAGATGTAACTCTGTGAGATGAATTAACAGAACACAGAGAAGTTTCTCAGAAAGCTTCTTTCCAGTTTTGAACGGAAGATATTTCCTTTTTCACCATAGCCCTCTAAGGGCTTCCAAATATCCCTTTGCCAATTCCACAAGAACAGACTTTGCGAAAGGCTTCTTGGAGGGAACAATGTAACTCTGTGAGATGAATTAACAGAACACAGAGCAGTTTCTCAGAAAGCTTCTTTCCAGTTTTGAACGGAAGATATTTCCTTTTTCACCATAGCCCTCTATGGGCTTCCAAATATCCCTTTGCCAATTCCACAAGAACAGCCTTAGCGAAAGGCTTCTTGAAGGGAAAGATGTAACTCTGTGAGATGAATTCACAGAACACAGAGCAGTTTCTCAGAAAGCTTCTTTCCAGTTTTGAACGGAAGATATTTCCTTTTTCACCATAGCCCTCTATGGGCTTCCAAATATCCCTTTGCCAATTCCACAAGAACAGCCTTAGCGAAACGCTTCTTGAAGGGAAAGATGTAACTCTGTGAGATGAATTCACAGAACACAGAGCAGTTTCTCAGAAAGCTTCTTTCCAGTTTTGAACGGAAGATATTTCCTTTTTCACCATAGGCCTCTATGGGCTTCCAAATATCCCTTTGCCAATTCCACAAGAACAGCCTTAGCGAAAGGCTTCTTGAAGGGAAAGATGTAACTCTGTGAGATGAATTCACAGAACACAGAGCAGTTTCTCAGAAAGCTTCTTTCCAGTTTTGAAGGGAAGATATTTCCTTTTTCACCATAGGCCTCTATGGGCTTACAAATATCCCTTTGCCAATTCCACAAGAACAGCCTTAGCGAAAGGCTTCTTGAAGGGAAAGTTGTAACTCTGTGAGATGAATTAACAGAACACAGAGCAGTTTCTCAGAAAGCTTCTTTCCAGTTTTGAACGGAAGATATTTCCTTTTTCACCATAGCCCTCCATGGGCTTCCAAATATCCCTTTGCAAATTCCACAAGAACAGCCTTAGCGAACGGCTTCTTGAAGGGAAAGATGTAACTCTGTGAGATGAATTTACAGAACACAGAGCAGTTTCTCAGAAAGCTTCTTTCCAGTTTTGAACGGAAGATATTTCCTTTTTCACCATAGCCCTCTATGGGCTTCCAAATATCCCTTTGCCAATTCCGCAAGAAAAGCCTTAGCGAAAGGCTTCTTGAAGGGAAAGATGTAACTCTGTGAGATGAATTCACAGAACACAGAGCAGTTTCTCAGAAAGCTTCTTTCCAGTTTTGAACGGAAGATATTTCCTTTTTCACCATAGCCCTGTATGGACTTCCAAATATCCCTTTGCCAATTCCACAAGAACAGCCTTAGCGAAAGGCTTCTTGAAGGGAAAGATGTAACTCTGTGAGATGAATTAACAGAACACAGAGCAGTTTCTCAGAAAGCTTCTTTCCAGTTTTGAACGGAAGATATTTCCTTTTTCACCATAGCCGTCTAGGGGTTCCAAATATCCCTTTGCCAATTCCACAAGAACAGCCTTAGCGAAAGGCTTCTTGAAGGGAAAGATGTAACTCTGTGAGATGAATTCACAGAACACAGAGCAGTTTCTCAGAAAGCTTCTTTCCAGTTTTGAACGGAAGATATTTCCTTTTTCACCATAGCCCTCTATGGGCTTCCAAATATCCCTTTGCCAATTCCACAAGAACAGCCTTAGCGAAAGGCTTCTTGAAGGGAAAGATGTAACTCTGTGAGATGAATTCACAGAAGACAGAGCAGTTTCTCCGAAAGCTTCTTTCCAGTTTTGAACGGAAGATATTTCCTTTTTCACCATAGGCCTCTATGGGCTTCCAAATATCCCTTTGCCAATTCCACAAGAACAGCCTTAGCGAAAGGCTTCTTGAAGGGAAAGATGTAACTCTGTGAGATGAATTCACAGAACACAGAGCAGTTTCTCAGAAAGCTTCTTTCCAGTTTTGAACGAAAGATATTTCCTTTTTCACCATAGCCCTCTATGGGCTTCCAAATATCCCTTTGCCAATTCCACAAGAACAGCCTTAGCGAAAGGCTTCTTGAAGGGAAAGATGTAACTCTGTGAGATAAATTCACAGAACACAGAGCAGTTTCTCAGAAAGCTTCTTTCCAGTTTTGAACGGAAGATATTTCCTTTTTACCATAGGCCTCTATGGGCTTCCAAATATCCCTTTGCCAATTCCACAAGAACAGCCTTAGCGAAAGGCTTCTTGAAGGGAAAGATGTAACTCTGTGAGATGAATTCACAGAACACAGAGCAGTTTCTCAGAAAGGTTCTTTCCAGTTTTGAACGGAAGATATTCCCTTTTTCACCATAGCCCTCTATGGGCTTCCAAATATCCCTTTGCCAATTCCACAAGAACAGCCTTAGCGAAAGGCTTCTTGAAGGGAAAGATGTAACTCTGTGAGATGAATTAACAGAACACAGAGCAGTTTCTCAGAAAGCTTCTTTCCAGTTTTGAACGGAAGATATTTCCTTTTTCACCATAGGCCTCTATGGGCTTCCAAATATCCCTTTGCCAATTCCACAAGAACAGCCTTAGCGAAAGGCTTCTTGAAGGGAAAGTTGTAACTCTGTGAGATGAATTAACAGAACACAGAGCAGTGTCTCAGAAAGCTTCTTTCCAGTTTTGAACGGAAGATATTTCCTTTTTCACCATAGCCCTCTATGGGCTTCCAAATATCGCTTTGCCAATTCTACAAGAACAGCCTTAGCGAAAGGCTTCTTGAAGGGAAAGATGTAACTCTGTGAGATGAATTAACAGAACACAGAGCAGTTTCTCAGAAAGCTTCTTTCCAGTTTTGAACGGAAGATATTTCCTTTTCACCATAGCCGTCTATGGGCTTCCAAATATCCCTTTGCCAATTCCACAAGAACAGCCTTAGCGAAAGGCTTCTTGAAGGGAAAGATGTAACACTGTGAGATGAATTCACAGAACACAGAGCAGTTTCTCAGAACGCTTCTTTCCAGTTTTGAACGGAAGATATTTCCTTTTTCACCATAGGCCTCTATGGGCTTCGAAATATCCCTTTGCCAATTCCACAAGAACAGCCTTAGCGAAAGGCTTCTTGAGGGGAAAGATGTAACTCTGTGAGATGAATTCACAGAACACAGAGCAGTTTCTCAGAAAGCTTCTTTCCAGTTTTGAACGGAAGATATTTCCTTTTTCACCATAGCCCTCTATGGGCTTCCAAATATCCCTTTGCCAATTCCACAAGAACAGCCTTAGCGAAAGGCTTCTTGAAGGGAAAGATGTAACTCTGTGAGATGAATTCACAGAACACAGAGCAGTTTCTCAGAAAGCTTCTTTCCAGTTTTGAACGGAAGATATTTCCTTTTTCACCATAGGCCTCTATGGGCTTCCAAATATCCCTTTGCCAATTCCACAAGAACAGCCTTAGCGAAAGGCTTCTTGAAGGGAAAGATGTAACTCTGTGAGATGAATTCACAGAACACAGAGCAGTTTCTCAGAAAGCTTCTTTCCAGTTTTGAACGGAAGATATTTCCTTTTTCACCATAGCCCTCTATGGGCTTCCAAATATCCCTTTGCCAAATCCACAAGAACAGCCTTAGCGAAAGGCTTCTTGAAGGGAAAGATGTAACTCTGTGAGATGAATTCACAGAACACAGAGCAGTTTCTCAGAAAGCTTCTTTCCAGTTTTGAACGGAGGATATTTCCTTTTTCACCATAGGCCTCTATGGGCTTCCAAATATCCCTTTGCCAATTCCACAAGAACAGCCTTAGCGAAAGGCTTCTTGAAGGGAAAGATGTAACTCTGTGAGATGAATTCACAGAACACAGAGCAGTTTCTCAGAAAGCTTCTTTCCAGTTTTGAACGGAAGATATTCCCTTTTTCACCATAGCCCTCTATGGGCTTCCAAATATCCCTTTGCCAATTCCACAAGAACAGCCTTAGCGAAAGGCTTCTTGAAGGGAAAGATGTAACTCTGTGAGATGAATTAACAGAACACAGAGCAGTTTCTCAGAAAGCTTCTTTCCAGTTTTGAACGGAAGATATTTCCTTTTTCACCATAGGCCTCTATGGGCTTCCAAATATCCCTTTGCCAATTCCACAAGAACAGCCTTAGCGAAAGGCTTCTTGAAGGGAAAGTTGTAACTCTGTGAGATGAATTAACAGAACACAGAGCAGTTTCTCAGAAAGCTTCTTTCCAGTTTTGAACGGAAGATATTTCCTTTTTCACCATAGCCCTCTATGGGCTTCCAAATATCGCTTTGCCAATTCTACAAGAACAGCCTTAGCGAAAGGCTTCTTGAAGGGAAAGATGTAACTCTGTGAGATGAATTAACAGAACACAGAGCAGTTTCTCAGAAAGCTTCTTTCCAGTTTTGAACGGAAGATATTTCCTTTTCACCATAGCCGTCTATGGGCTTCCAAATATCCCTTTGCCAATTCCACAAGAACAGCCTTAGCGAAAGGCTTCTTGAAGGGAAAGATGTAACACTGTGAGATGAATTCACAGAACACAGAGCAGTTTCTCAGAACGCTTCTTTCCAGTTTTGAACGGAAGATATTTCCTTTTTCACCATAGGCCTCTATGGGCTTCGAAATATCCCTTTGCCAATTCCACAAGAACAGCCTTAGCGAAAGGCTTCTTGAGGGGAAAGATGTAACTCTGTGAGATGAATTCACAGAACACAGAGCAGTTTCTCAGAAAGCTTCTTTCCAGTTTTGAACGGAAGATATTTCCTTTTTCACCATAGCCCTCTATGGGCTTCCAAATATCCCTTTGCCAATTCCACAAGAACAGCCTTAGCGAAAGGCTTCTTGAAGGGAAAGATGTAACTCTGTGAGATGAATTCACAGAACACAGAGCAGTTTCTCAGAAAGCTTCTTTCCAGTTTTGAACGGAAGATATTTCCTTTTTCACCATAGGCCTCTATGGGCTTCCAAATATCCCTTTGCCAATTCCACAAGAACAGCCTTAGCGAAAGGCTTCTTGAAGGGAAAGATGTAACTCTGTGAGATGAATTCACAGAACACAGAGCAGTTTCTCAGAAAGCTTCTTTCCAGTTTTGAACGGAAGATATTTCCTTTTTCACCATAGCCCTCTATGGGCTTCCAAATATCCCTTTGCCAATTCCACAAGAACAGCCTTAGCGAAAGGCTTCTTGAAGGGAAAGATGTAACAATGTGAGATGAATTAGCAGAACACAGAGCAGTTTCTCAGAAAGATTCTTTCCAATTTTGAAAGGAAGATATTTCCTTTTTCACCATAGCCCTCTATGGGCTTCCAAATATCCCTTTGCAAATTCCACAAGAACAGCCTTAGCGAAAGGCTTCTTGAAGGGAAAGTTGTAACTCTGTGAGATGAATTCACAGAACACAGAGCAGTTTCTCAGAAAGCTTCTTTCCAGTTTTGAACGGAAGATATTTCCTTTTTCACCATAGCCCTCTATGGGCTTCCAAATATCCCTTTGCCAATTCCACAAGAACAGACTTAGCGAAAGGCTTCTTGAAGGGAAAGATGTAACTCTGTGAGATGAATTCACAGAACACAGAGCAGTTTCTGAGAAAGCTTCTTTCCAGTTTTGAACGGAAGATATTTACTTTTTCACCATAGCCCTCTATGGGCTTCCAAATATCCCTTTGCAAATTCCACAAGAACAGCCTTAGCGAACGGCTTCTTGAAGGGAAAGATGTAACTCTGTGAGATGAATTTACAGAACACAGAGTAGTTTCTCAGAAAGCTTCTTTCCAGTTTTGAACGGAAGATATTTCCTTTTTCACCATAGCCCTCTATGGGCTTCCAAATATCCCTTTGCCAATTTCGCAAGAACAGCCTTAGCGAAAGGGTTCTTGAAGGGAAAGATGTAACTCTGTGAGATGAATTCACAGAACACAGAGCAGTTTCTCAGAAAGCTTCCTTCCAGTATTGAACGGAAGATATTTACTTTTTCACCATAGCCGTCTATGGGCTTCCAAATATCCCTTTGCCAATTCCACAAGAACAGCCTTAGCGAAAGGCTTCTTGAAGGGAAAGATGTAACTCTGTGAGATGAATTAACAGAACACAGAGAAGTTTCTCAGAAAGCTTCTTTCCAGTTTTGAACGGAAGATATTTCCTTTTTCACCATAGCCCTCTATGGGCTTCCAAATATCCCTTTGCCAATTCCACAAGAACAGCCTTAGCGAAAGGCTTCTTGGAGGGAACGATGTAACTCTGTGAGATGAATTAACAGAACACAGAGCAGTTTCTCAGAAAGCTTCTTTCCAGTTTTGAACGGAAGATATTTCCTTTTTCACCGTAGCCCTCTATGGGCTTCCAAATATCCCTTTGCCAATTCCACAAGAACAGCCTTAGCGAAAGGCTTCTTGAAGGGAAAGATGTAACTCTGTGAGATGAATTCACAGAACACAGAGCAGTTTCTCAGAAAGCTTCTTTCCAGTTTTGAACGGAAGATATTTCCTTTTTCACCATAGCCCTCTATGGGCTTCCAAATATCCCTTTGCCAATTCCACAAGAACATCCTTAGCGAAACGCTTCTTGAAGGGAAAGATGTAACTCTGTGAGATGAATTCACAGAACACAGAGCAGTTTCTCAGAAAGCTTCTTTCCAGTTTTGAACGGAAGATATTTCCTTTTTCACCATAGGCCTCTATGGGCTTCCAAATATCCCTTTGCCAATTCCACAAGAACAGCCTTAGCGAAAGGCTTCTTGAAGGGAAAGATGTAACTCTGTGAGATGAATTCACAGAACACAGAGCAGTTTCTCAGAAAGCTTCTTTCCAGTTTTGAAGGGAAGATATTTCCTTTTTCACCATAGGCCTCTATGGGCTTACAAATATCCCTTTGCCAATTCCACAAGAACAGCCTTAGCGAAAGGCTTCTTGAAGGGAAAGTTGTAACTCTGTGAGATGAATTAACAGAACACAGAGCAGTTTCTCAGAAAGCTTCTTTCCAGTTTTGAACGGAAGATATTTCCTTTTTCACCATAGCCCTCTATGGGCTTCCAAATATCCCTTTGCCAATTCCACAAGAACAGCCTTAGCGAAAGGCTTCTTGAAGGGAAAGATGTAACTCTGTGAGATGAATTCACAGAACACAGAGCAGTTTCTCAGAAAGCTTCTTTCCAGTTTTGAACGGAAGATATTTCCTTTTTCGCCATAGCCGTCTATGGGCTTCCAAATATCCCTTTGCCAATTCCACAAGAACAGCCTTAGCGAAAGGCTTCTTGAAGGGAAAGATGTAACACTGTGAGATGAATTCACAGAACACAGAGCAGTTTCTCAGAAAGCTTCTTTCCAGTTTTGAACGGAAGATATTTCCTTTTTCACCATAGGCCTCTATGGGCTTCCAAATATCCCTTTGCCAATTCCACAAGAACAGCCTTAGCGAAAGGCTTCTTGAGGGGAACGATGTAACTCTGTGAGATGAATTCACAGAACACAGAGCAGTTTCTCAGAAAGCTTCTTTCCAGTTTTGAACGGAAGATATTTCCTTTTTCACCATAGCCCTCTATGGGCTTCCAAATATCCCTTTGCCAATTCCACAAGAACAGCCTTAGCGAAAGGCTTCTTGAAGGGAAAGATGTAACTCTGTGAGATAAATTCACAGAACACAGAGCAGTTTCTCAGAAAGCTTCTTTCCAGTTTTGAACGGAAGATATTTCCTTTTTACCATAGGCCTCTATGGGCTTCCAAATATCCCTTTGCCAATTCCACAAGAACAGCCTTAGCGAAAGGCTTCTTGAAGGGAAAGATGTAACTCTGTGAGATGAATTCACAGAACACAGAGCAGTTTCTCAGAAAGCTTCTTTCCAGTTTTGAACGGAAGATATTTCCTTTTTCACCATAGGCCTCTATGGGCTTCCAAATATCCCTTTGCCAATTCCACAAGAACAGCCTTAGCGAAAGGCTTCTTGAAGGGAAAGATGTAACTCTGTGAGATGAATTAACAGAACACAGAGCAGTTTCTCAGAAAGCTTCTTTCCAGTTTGGAACGGAAGATATTTCCTTTTTCACCATAGCCCTCTATGGGCTTCCAAATATCCCTTTGCCAATTCCACAAGAACAGCCTTAGCGAAAGGCTTCTTGAAAGGAAAGTTGTAACTCTGTGAGATGAATTCAGAGAACACAGAGCAGTGTCTCAGAAAGCTTCTTTCCAGTTTTGAACGGAAGATATTTCCTTTTTCACCATAGGCCTCTATGGGCTTCCAAATATCCCTTTGCCAATTCCACAAGAACAGCCTTAGCGAAAGGCTTCTTGAAGGGAAAGATGTAACTCTGTGAGATGAATTAACAGAACACAGAGCAGTTTCTCAGAAAGCTTCTTTCCAGTTTTGAACGGAAGATATTTCCTTTTTCACCATAGCCCTCTATGGGCTTCCAAATATCCCTTTGCCAATTCCACAAGAACAGCCTTAGCGAAAGGCTTCTTGAAGGGAAAGATGTAACTCTGTGAGATAAATTCACAGAACACAGAGCAGTTTCTCAGAAAGCTTCTTTCCAGTTTTGAACGGAAGATATTTCCTTTTTACCATAGGCCTCTATGGGCTTCCAAATATCCCTTTGCCAATTCCACAAGAACAGCCTTAGCGAAAGGCTTCTTGAATGGAAAGATGTAACTCTGTGAGATGAATTCACAGAACACAGAGCAGTTTCTCAGAAAGGTTCTTTCCAGTTTTGAACGGAAGATATTCCCTTTTTCACCATAGCCCTCTATGGGCTTCCAAATATCCCTTTGCCAATTCCACAAGAACAGCCTTAGCGAAAGGCTTCTTGAAGGGAAAGATGTAACTCTGTGAGATGAATTAACAGAACACAGAGCAGTTTCTCAGAAAGCTTCTTTCCAGTTTTGAACGGAAGATATTTCCTTTTTCACCATAGGCCTCTATGGGCTTCCAAATATCCCTTTGCCAATTCCACAAGAACAGCCTTAGCGAAAGGCTTCTTGAAGGGAAAGTTGTAACTCTGTGAGATGAATTAACAGAACACAGAGCAGTTTCTCAGAAAGCTTCTTTCCAGTTTTGAACGGAAGATATTTCCTTTTTCACCATAGCCCTCTATGGGCTTCCAAATATCGCTTTGCCAATTCTACAAGAACAGCCTTAGCGAAAGGCTTCTTGAAGGGAAAGATGTAACTCTGTGAGATGAATTAACAGAACACAGAGCAGTTTCTCAGAAAGCTTCTTTCCAGTTTTGAACGGAAGATATTTCCTTTTCACCATAGCCGTCTATGGGCTTCCAAATATCCCTTTGCCAATTCCACAAGAACAGCCTTAGCGAAAGGCTTCTTGAAGGGAAAGATGTAACACTGTGAGATGAATTCACAGAACACAGAGCAGTTTCTCAGAACGCTTCTTTCCAGTTTTGAACGGAAGATATTTCCTTTTTCACCATAGGCCTCTATGGGCTTCGAAATATCCCTTTGCCAATTCCACAAGAACAGCCTTAGCGAAAGGCTTCTTGAGGGGAAAGATGTAACTCTGTGAGATGAATTCACAGAACACAGAGCAGTTTCTCAGAAAGCTTCTTTCCAGTTTTGAACGGAAGATATTTCCTTTTTCACCATAGCCCTCTATGGGCTTCCAAATATCCCTTTGCCAATTCCACAAGAACAGCCTTAGCGAAAGGCTTCTTGAAGGGAAAGATGTAACTCTGTGAGATGAATTCACAGAACACAGAGCAGTTTCTCAGAAAGCTTCTTTCCAGTTTTGAACGGAAGATATTTCCTTTTTCACCATAGGCCTCTATGGGCTTCCAAATATCCCTTTGCCAATTCCACAAGAACAGCCTTAGCGAAAGGCTTCTTGAAGGGAAAGATGTAACTCTGTGAGATGAATTCACAGAACACAGAGCAGTTTCTCAGAAAGCTTCTTTCCAGTTTTGAACGGAAGATATTTCCTTTTTCACCATAGCCCTCTATGGGCTTCCAAATATCCCTTTGCCAATTCCACAAGAACAGCCTTAGCGAAAGGCTTCTTGAAGGGAAAGATGTAACAATGTGAGATGAATTAGCAGAACACAGAGCAGTTTCTCAGAAAGATTCTTTCCAATTTTGAAAGGAAGATATTTCCTTTTTCACCATAGCCCTCTATGGGCTTCCAAATATCCCTTTGCAAATTCCACAAGAACAGCCTTAGCGAAAGGCTTCTTGAAGGGAAAGTTGTAACTCTGTGAGATGAATTCACAGAACACAGAGCAGTTTCTCAGAAAGCTTCTTTCCAGTTTTGAACGGAAGATATTTCCTTTTTCACCATAGCCCTCTATGGGCTTCCAAATATCCCTTTGCCAATTCCACAAGAACAGACTTAGCGAAAGGCTTCTTGAAGGGAAAGATGTAACTCTGTGAGATGAATTCACAGAACACAGAGCAGTTTCTGAGAAAGCTTCTTTCCAGTTTTGAACGGAAGATATTTACTTTTTCACCATAGCCCTCTATGGGCTTCCAAATATCCCTTTGCAAATTCCACAAGAACAGCCTTAGCGAACGGCTTCTTGAAGGGAAAGATGTAACTCTGTGAGATGAATTTACAGAACACAGAGTAGTTTCTCAGAAAGCTTCTTTCCAGTTTTGAACGGAAGATATTTCCTTTTTCACCATAGCCCTCTATGGGCTTCCAAATATCCCTTTGCCAATTTCGCAAGAACAGCCTTAGCGAAAGGGTTCTTGAAGGGAAAGATGTAACTCTGTGAGATGAATTCACAGAACACAGAGCAGTTTCTCAGAAAGCTTCCTTCCAGTATTGAACGGAAGATATTTACTTTTTCACCATAGCCGTCTATGGGCTTCCAAATATCCCTTTGCCAATTCCACAAGAACAGCCTTAGCGAAAGGCTTCTTGAAGGGAAAGATGTAACTCTGTGAGATGAATTCACAGAACACAGAGCAGTTTCTCAGAAAGCTTCCTTCCAGTATTGAACGGAAGATATTTACTTTTTCACCATAGCCGTCTATGGGCTTCCAAATATCCCTTTGCCAATTCCACAAGAACAGCCTTAGTGAAAGGCTTCTTGAAGGGAAAGATGTAACTCTGTGAGATGAATTCACAGAACACAGAGCAGTTTCTCAGAAAGCTTCTTTCCAGTTTTGAAGGAAAGATATTTCCTTTTTCACCATAGGCCTCTATGGGCTTCCAAATATCCCTTTGCCAATTCCACAAGAACAGCCTTAGCGAAAGGCTTCTTGAAGGGAAAGATGTAACTCTGTGAGATGAATTCACAGAACACAGAGCAGTTTCTCAGAAAGCTTCTTTCCAGTTTTGAACGGAAGATATTTCCTTTTTCACCATAGGCCTCTATGGGCTTCCAAATATCCCTTTGCCAATTCCACAAGAACAGCCTTAGCGAAAGGCTTCTTGAAGGGAAAGATGTAACTCTGTGAGATGAATTCACAGAACACAGAGCAGTTTCTCAGAAAGCTTCTTTCCAGTTTTGAACGGAAGATATTTCCTTTTTCACCATAGGCCTCTATGGGCTTTCAAATATCCCTTTGCCAATTCCACAAGAACAGCCTTAGCGAAAGGCTTCTTGAAGGGAAAGATATAACTCTGTGAGATGAATTAACGGAACACAGAGCAGTTTCTCAGAAAGCTTCTTTCCAGTTTTGAACGGAAGATATTTACTTTTTCACCATAGCCCTCTATGGGCTTCCAAATATCCCTTTGCCAATTCCACAAGAACAGCCTTAGCGAAAGGCTTCTTGAAGGGAAAGATGTAACTCTGTGAGATGAATTCATAGAACACAGAGCAGTTTCTCAGAAAGCTTCTTTCCAGTTTTGAAAGGAAGATATTTCCTTTTTCACCATAGCCCTCTATGGGCTTCCAAATATCCCCTTGCCAATTCCACAAGAACAGCCTTAGCGAAAGGCTTCTTGAAGGGAAAGATGTAACTCTGTGAGATGAATTGACAGAACACAGAGCAGTTTCTCAGAAAGCTTCTTTCCAGTTTTGAACGGAAGATATTTCCTTTTTCACCATAGCCGTCTATGGGCTTCCAAATATCCCTTTGCCAATTCCACAAGAACAGCCTTAGCGAAAGGCTTCTTGAAGGGAAAGATGTAACTCTGTGAGATGAATTAACAGAACACAGAGCAGTTTCTCAGAAAGCTTCTTTCCAGTTTTGAACGGAAGATATTTCCTTTTTCACCATAGCCCTCTATGGGCTTCCAAATATCGCTTTGCCAATTCTACAAGAACAGCCTTAGCGAAAGGCTTCTTGAAGGGAAAGATGTAACTCTGTGAGATGAATTAACAGAACACAGAGCAGTTTCTCAGAAAGCTTCTTTCCAGTTTTGAACGGAAGATATTTCCTTTTTCACCATAGCCGTCTATGGGCTTCCAAATATCCCTTTGCCAATTCCACAAGAACAGCCTTAGCGAAAGGCTTCTTGAAGGGAAAGATGTAACTCTGTGAGATGAATTAACAGAACACAGAGCAGTTTCTCAGAAAGCTTCTTTCCAGTTTTGAACGGAAGATATTTCCTTTTTCACCATAGCCCTCTATGGGCTTCCAAATATCCCTTTGCCAATTCCACAAGAACAGCCTTAGCGAAAGGCTTCTTGAAGGGAAAGATGTAACTCTGTGAGATGAATTCACAGAACACAGAGCAGTTTCTCAGAAAGCTTCTTTCCAGTTTTGAACGGAAGATATTTCCTTTTTCACCATAGGCCTCCATGGGCTTCCAAATATCCCTTTGCCAATTCCACAAGAACAGCCTTAGCGAAAGGCTTCTTGAAGGGAAAGATGTAACTCTGTGAGATGAATTAACAGAACACAGAGCAGTTTCTGAGAAAGCTTCTTTCCAGTTTTGAACGGAAGATATTTCCTTTTTCACCATAGCCCTCTATGGGCTTCCAAATATCCCTTTGCCAATTCCACAAGAACAGCCTTAGCGAAAGGCTTCTTGAAGGGAAAGATGTAACTCTGTGAGATGAATTAACAGAACACAGAGCAGTTTCTCAGAAAGCTTCTTTCCAGTTTTGAACGGAAGATATTTCCTTTTTCACCATAGGCCTCTATGGGCTTCCAAATATCCCTTTGCCAAATCCACAAGAACAGCCTTAGCGAAAGGCTTCTTGAAGGGAAAGATGTAACTCTGTGAGATGAATTCACAGAACACAGAGCAGTTTCTCACAGAGCTTCTTTCCGGTTTTGAACGGAAGATATTTCCTTTTTCACCATAGCCCTCTATGGGCTTCCAAATATCCCTTTGCCAATTCCACAGGAACAGCCTCAGCGAAAGGCTTCTTGAAGGGAAAGATGTAACTCTGTGAGATGAATTAACAGAACACAGAGCAGTTTCTCAGAAAGCTTCTTTCCAGTTTGGAACGGAAGATATTTCCTTTTTCACCATAGCCCTCTATGGGCTTCCAAATATCCCTTTACCAATTCCACAAGAACAGCCTTAGCGAAAGGCTTCTTGAAAGGAAAGTTGTAACTGTGTGAGATGAATTCAGAGAACACAGAGCAGTGTCTCAGAAAGCTTCTTTCCAGTTTTGAACGGAAGATATTTCCTTTTTCACCATAGGCCTCTATGGGCTTCCAAATATCCCTTTGTCAATTCCACAAGAACAGCCTTAGCGAAAGGCTTCTTGAAGGGAAAGATGTAATTCTATGAGATGAATTCACAGAACACAGAGCAGTTTCTCAGAAAGCTTCTTTCCAGTTTTGAACGGAAGATATTTCCTTTTTCACGATAGCCCTCTATGGGCTTCCAAATATCCCTTTGCCAAATCCACAAGAACAGCCTTAGCGAAAGGCTTCTTGAAGGGAAAGATGTAACTCTGTGAGATGAATTCACAGAACACAGAGCAGTTTCTCAGAAAGCTTCTTTCCAGTTTTGAACGGAGGATATTTCCTTTTTCACCATAGGCCTCTATGGGCTTCCAAATATCCCTTTGCCAATTCCACAAGAACAGCCTTAGCGAAAGGCTTCTTGAAGGGAAAGATGTAACTCTGTGAGATGAATTCACAGAACACAGAGCAGTTTCTCAGAAAGCTTCTTTCCAGTTTTGAAGGGAAGATATTTCCTTTTTCACCATAGCCCTCTATGGGCTTCCAAATATCCCTTTGTCAATTCCACAAGAACAGCCTTAGCGAAAGGCTTCTTGAAGGGAAAGATGAAACTCTGTGAGATGAATTCACAGAACACAGAGCAGTTTCTCAGAAAGCTTCTTTCCAGTTTTGAACGGAAGATATTTCCTTTTTCACCATAGGCCTCTATGGGCTTCCAAATATCCCTTTGCCAATTCCACAAGAACAACCTTAGCGAAAGGCTTCTTGAAGGGAAAGATGTAACTCTGTGAGATGAATTCACAGAACACAGAGCAGTTTCTCAGAAAGCTTCTTTCCAGTTTTGAACGGAAGATATTTCCTTTTTCACCATAGGCCTCTATGGGCTTCCAAATATCCCTTTGCCAATTCCACAAGAACAGCCTTAGCGAAAGGCTTCTTGAAGGGAAAGATGTAACTCTGTGAGATGAATTAACGGAACACTGAGCAGTTTCTCAGAAAGCTTATTTCCAGTTTTGAACGGAAGATATTTCCTTTTTCACCATAGCCCTCTATGGGCTTCCAAATATCCCTTTGCCAATTCCACAAGAACAGTCTTAGCAAAAGGCTTCTTGAAGGGAAAGATGTAACTCTGTGAGATGAATTAACAGAACACAGAGCAGTTTCTCAGAAAGCTTCTTTCCAGTTTTGAACGGAAGATATTTCCTTTTTCACCATAGCCCTCTATGGGCTTCCAAATATCCCTTTGCCAATTCCACAAGAACAGCCTTAGCGAAAGGCTTCTTGAAGGGAAAGATGTAACTCTGTGAGATGAATTCATAGAACACAGAGCAGTTTCTCAGAAAGCTTCTTTCCAGTTTTGAACGGAAGATATTTCCTTTTTCACCATAGCCCTCTATGGGCTTCCAAATATCCCCTTGCCAATTCCACAAGAACAGCCTTAGCGAAAGGCTTCTTGAAGGGAAAGATGTAACTCTGTGAGATGAATTGACAGAACACAGAGCAGTTTCTCAGAAAGCTTCTTTCCAGTTTTGAACGGAAGATATTTCCTTTTTCACCATAGGCCTCTATGGGCTTCCAAATATCCCTTTGCCAATTCCACAAGAACAGCCTTAGCGAAAGGCTTCTTGAAGGGAAAGATGTAACTCTGTGAGATGAATTAACAGAACACAGAGCAGTTTCTGAGAAAGCTTCTTTCCAGTTTTGAACGGAAGATATTTCCTTTTTCACCATAGCCCTCTATGGGCTTCCAAATATCCCTTTGCCAATTCCACAAGAACAGCCTTAGCGAAAGGCTTCTTGAAGGGAAAGATGTAACTCTGTGAGATGAATTCACAGAACACAGAGCAGTTTCTCAGAAAGCTTCTTTCCAGTTTTGAACGGAAGATATTTCCTTTTTCACCATAGGCCTCTATGGGCTTCCAAATATCCCTTTGCCAAATCCACAAGAACAGCCTTAGCGAAAGGCTTCTTGAAGGGAAAGATGTAACTCTGTGAGATGAATTAACAGAACACAGAGCAGTTTCTCACAGAGCTTCTTTCCGGTTTTGAACGGAAGATATTTCCTTTTTCACCATAGCCCTCTATGGGCTTCCAAATATCCCTTTGCCAATTCCACAAGAACAGCCTTAGCGAAAGGCTTCTTGAGGGGAAAGATGTAACTCTGTGAGATGAATTCACAGAACACAGAGCAGTGTCTCAGAAAGCTTCTTTCCAGTTTTGAACGGAAGATATTTCCTTTTTCACCATAGCCCTCTATGGGCTTCCAAATATCCCTTTGCCAATTCCACAAGAACAGCCTTAGCGAAAGGCTTCTTGAAGGGAAAGATGTAACTCTGTGAGATAAATTCAGAGAACACAGAGCAGTTTCTCAGAAAGCTTCTTTCCAGTTTTGAAAGGAAGATATTTCCTTTTTACCATAGGCCTCTATGGGCTTCCAAATATCCCTTTGCCAATTCCACAAGAACAGCCTTAGCGAAAGGCTTCTTGAAGGGAAAGATGTAACTCTGTGAGATGAATTCACAGAACACAGAGCAGTTTCTCAGAAAGCTTCTTTCCAGTTTTGAATGGAAGATATTTCCTTTTTCACCATAGCCATCTATGGGCTTCCAAATATCCCTTTGCCAATTCCACAAGAACAGCCTTAGCGAAAGGCTTCTTGAAGGGAAAGATGTAACTCTGTGAGGTGAATTAACAGAACACAGAGCAGTTTCTCAGAAAGCTTCTTTCCAGTTTTGAACGGAAGATATTTCCTTTTTCACCATAGCCCTCTATGGGCTTCCAAATATCCCTTTGCCAATTCCACAAGAACAGCCTTAGCGAAAGGCTTCTTGAAAGGAAAGTTATAACTCTGTGAGATGAAGTCAGAGAACACAGAGCAGTGTCTCAGAAAGCTTCTTTCCAGTTTTGAACGGAAGATATTTCCTTTTTCACCATAGGCCTCTATGGGCTTCCAAATATCCCTTTGTCAATTCCACAAGAACAGCCTTAGCGAAAGGCTTCTTGAAGGGAAAGATGTAACTCTATGAGATGAATTCACAGAACACAGAGCAGTTTCTCAGAAAGCTTCTTTCCAGTTTTGAACGGAAGATATTTCCTTTTTCACGATAGCCCTGTATGGGCTTCCAAATATCCCTTTGCCAATTCCACAAGAACAGCCTTAGCGAAAGGCTTCTTGAAGGGAAAGATGTAACTCTGTGAGATGAATTAACAGAACACAGAGCAGTTTCTCAGAAAGCTTCTTTCCAGTTTTGAACGGAGGATATTTCCTTTTTCACCATAGGCCTCTATGGGCTTCCAAATATCCCTTTGCCAATTCCACAAGAACAGCCTTAGCGAAAGGCTTCTTGAAGGGAAAGATGTAACTCTGTGAGATGAATTCACAGAACACAGAGCAGTTTCTCAGAAAGCTTCTTTCCAGTTTTGAAGGGAAGATATTTCCTTTTTCACCATAGCCCTCTATGGGCTTCCAAATATCCCTTTGCCAATTCCACAAGAACAGCCTTAGCGAAAGGCTTCTTGAAGGGAAAGATGTAACTCTGTGAGATGAATTCACAGAACACAGAGCAGTTTCTCAGAAAGCTTCTTTCCAGTTTTGAATGGAAGATATTTCCTTTTTCACCATAGGCCTCTATGGGCTTCCAAATATCCCTTTGCCAATTCCACAAGAACAGCCTTAGCGAAAGGCTTCTTGAGGGGAAAGATGTAACTCTGTGAGATGAATTCACAGAACACAGAGCAGTTTCTCAGAAAGCTTCTTTCCAGTTTTGAACGGAAGATATTTCCTTTTTCACCATAGCCCTCTATGGGCTTCCAAATATCCCTTTGCCAATTCCACAAGAACAGCCTTAGCGAAAGGCTTCTTGAAGGGAAAGATGTAACTCTGTGAGATGAATTAACAGAACACAGAGCAGTTTCTCAGAAAGCTTCTTTCCAGTTTTGAACGGAAGATATTTCTTTTTTCACCATAGCCCTCTATGGGCTTCCAAATATCCCTTTGCCAATTCCACAAGAACAGCCTTAGCGAAAGGCTTCTTGAGGGGAAAGATGTAACTCTGTGAGATGAATTCACAGAACACAGAGCAGTTTCTCAGAAAGCTTCTTTCCAGTTTTGAACGGAAGATATTTACTTTTTCACCATAGGCCTCTATGGGCTTCCAAATATCCCTTTGCCAATTCCACAAGAACAGCCTTAGCGAAAGGCTTCTTGAAGGGAAAGATGTAACTCTGTGAGATGAATTAACAGAACACAGAGCAGTTTCTCAGAAAGCTTCTTTCCAGTTTTGAACGGAAGATATTTCCTTTTTCACCATAGCCCTCTAAGGGCTTCCAAATATCCCTTTGCCAATTCCACAAGAACAGCCTTAGCGAAAGGCTTCTTGAAGGGAAAGATGTAACTCTGTGAGATGAATTCACAGAACACAGAGCAGTTTCTCAGAAAGCTTCTTTCCAGTTTTCAACGGAAGATATTTCCTTTTTCACCATAGGCCTCCATGGGCTTCCAAATATCCCTTTGCCAATTCCACAAGAACAGCCTTAGCGAAAGGCTTCTTGAAGGGAAAGATGTAACTCTGTGAGATGAATTAACAGAACACAGAGCAGTTTCTGAGAAAGCTTCTTTCCAGTTTTGAACGGAAGATATTTCCTTTTTCACCATAGCCCTCTATGGGCTTCCAAATATCCCTTTGCCAATTCCACAAGAACAGCCTTAGCGAAAGGCTTCTTGAAGGGAAAGATGTAACTCTGTGAGATGAATTCACAGAACACAGAGCAGTTTCTCAGAAAGCTTCTTTCCAGTTTTGAACGGAAGATATTTCCTTTTTCACCATAGGCCTCTATGGGCTTCCAAATATCCCTTTGCCAAATCCACAAGAACAGCCTTAGCGAAAGGCTTCTTGAAGGGAAAGATGTAACTCTGTGAGATGAATTCACAGAACACAGAGCAGTTTCTCACAGAGCTTCTTTCCGGTTTTGAACGGAAGATATTTCCTTTTTCACCATAGCCCTCTATGGGCTTCCAAATATCCCTTTGCCAATTCCACAGGAACAGCCTTAGCGAAAGGCTTCTTGAAGGGAAAGATGTAACTCTGTGAGATGAATTAACAGAACACAGAGCAGTTTCTCAGAAAGCTTCTTTCCAGTTTGGAACGGAAGATATTTCCTTTTTCAAAATAGCCCTCTATGTGCTTCCAAATATCCCTTTGCCAATTCCACAAGAACAGCCTTAGCGAAAGGCTTCTTGAAAGGAAAGTTGTAACTCTGTGAGATGAATTCAGAGAACACAGAGCAGTCTCTCAGAAAGCTTCTTTCCAGTTTTGAACGGAAGATATTTCCTTTTTCACCATAGGCCTCTATGGGCTTCCAAATATCCCTTTGTCAATTCCACAAGAACAGCCTTAGCGAAAGGCTCCTTGAAGGGAAAGATGTAACTCTATGAGATGAATTCACAGAACACAGAGCAGTTTCTCAGAAAGCTTCTTTCCAGTTTTGAACGGAAGATATTTCCTTTTTCACGATAGCCCTCTATGGGCTTCCAAATATCCCTTTGCCAATTCCACAAGAACAGCCTTAGCGAAAGGCTTCTTGAAGGGAAAGATGTAACTCTGTGAGATGAATTCACAGAACACAGAGCAGTTTCTCAGAAAGCTTCTTTCCAGTTTTGAACGGAGGATATTTCCTTTTTCACCATAGGCCTCTATGGGCTTCCAAATATCCCTTTGCCAATTCCACAAGAACAGCCTTAGAGAAAGGCTTCTTGAAGGGAAAGATGTAACTCTGTGAGATGAATTCACAGAACACAGAGCAGTTTCTCAGAAAGCTTCTTTCCAGTTTTGAAGGGAAGATATTTCCTTTTTCACCATAGCCCTCTATGGGCTTCCAAATATCCCTTTGTCAATTCCACAAGAACAGCCTTAGCGAAAGGCTTCTTGAAGGGAAAGATGTAACTCTGTGAGATGAATTCACAGAACACAGAGCAGTTTCTCAGAAAGCTTCTTTCCAGTTTTGAACGGAAGATATTTCCTTTTTCACCATAGGCCTCTATGGGCTTCCAAATATCCCTTTGCCAATTCCACAAGAACAGTCTTAGCAAAAGGCTTCTTGAAGGGAAAGATGTAACTCTGTGAGATGAATTAACAGAACACAGAGCAGTTTCTCAGAAAGCTTCTTTCCAGTTTTGAACGGAAGATATTTACTTTTTCACCATAGCCCTCTATGGGCTTCCAAATATCCCTTTGCCAATTCCACAAGAACAGCCTTAGCGAAAGGCTTCTTGAAGGGAAAGATGTAACTCTGTGAGATGAATTCATAGAACACAGAGCAGTTTCTCAGAAAGCTTCTTTCCAGTTTTGAACGGAAGATATTTCCTTTTTCACCATAGCCCTCTATGGGCTTCCAAATATCCCCTTGCCAATTCCACAAGAACAGCCTTAGCGAAAGGCTTCTTGAAGGGAAAGATGTAACTCTGTGAGATGAATTGACAGAACACAGAGCAGTTTCTCAGAAAGCTTCTTTCCAGTTTTGAACGGAAGATATTTCCTTTTTCACCATAGGCCTCTATGGGCTTCCAAATATCCCTTTGCCAATTCCACAAGAACAGCCTTAGCGAAAGGCTTCTTGAAGGGAAAGATGTAACTCTGTGAGATGAATTCACAGAACACAGAGCAGTTTCTCAGAAAGCTTCTTTCCAGTTTTGAACGGAAGATATTTCCTTTTTCACCACAGCCCTCTATGGGCTTCCAAATATCGCTTTGCCAATTCTACAAGAACAGCCTTAGCGAAAGGCTTCTTGAAGGGAAAGATGTAACTCTGTGAGATGAATTAACAGAACACAGAGCAGTTTCTCAGAAAGCTTCTTTCCAGTTTTGAACGGAAGATATTTCCTTTTTCACCATAGCCGTCTATGGGCTTCCAAATATCCCTTTGCCAATTCCACAAGAACAGCCTTAGCGAAAGGCTTCTTGAAGGGAAAGATGTAACACTGTGAGATGAATTCACAGAACACAGAGCAGTTTCTCAGAAAGCTTCTTTCCAGTTTTGAACGGAAGATATTTCCTTTTTCACCATAGGCCTCTATGGGCTTCCAAATATCCCTTTGCCAATTCCACAAGAACAGCCTTAGCGAAAGGCTTCTTGAGGGGAAAGATGTAACTCTGTGAGATGAATTAACAGAACACAGAGCAGTTTCTCAGAAAGCTTCTTTCCAGTTTTGAACGGAAGATATTTACTTTTTCACCATAGGCCTCTATGGGCTTCCAAATATCCCTTTGCCAATTCCACAAGAACAGCCTTAGCGAAAGGCTTCTTGAAGGGAAAGATGTAACTCTGTGAGATGAATTAACAGAACACAGAGCAGTTTCTCAGAAAGCTTCTTTCCAGTTTTGAACGGAAGATATTTCCTTTTTCACCATAGGCCTCCATGGGCTTCCAAATATCCCTTTGCCAATTCCACAAGAACAGCCTTAGCGAAAGGGTTCTTGAAGGGAAAGATGTAACTCTGTGAGATGAATTAACAGAACACAGAGCAGTTTCTGAGAAAGCTTGTTTCCAGTTTTGAACGGAAGATATTTCCTTTTTCACCATAGCCCTCTATGGGCTTCCAAATATCCCTTTGCCAATTCCACAAGAACAGCCTTAGCAAAAGGCTTCTTGAAGGGAAAGATGTAACTCTGTGAGATGAATTCACAGAACACAGAGCAGTTTCTCAGAAAGCTTCTTTCCAGTTTTGAACGGAAGATATTTCCTTTTTCACCATAGCCCTCTATGGGCTTCCAAATATCCCTTTGCCAAATCCACAAGAACAGCCTTAGCGAAAGGCTTCTTGAAGGGAAAGATGTAACTCTGTGAGATGAATTCACAGAACACAGAGCAGTTTCTCACAGAGCGTCTTTCCGGTTTTGAACGGAAGATATTTCCTTTTTCACCATAGCCCTCTATGGGCTTCCAAATATCCCTTTGCCAATTCCACAAGAACAGCCTTAGCGAAAGGCTTCTTGAGGGGAAAGATGTAACTCTGTGAGATGAATTAACAGAACACAGAGCAGTTTCTCAGAAAGCTTCTTTCCAGTTTTGAACGGAAGATATTTCCTTTTTCACCATAGCCCTCTATGGGCTTCCAAATATCCCTTTGCCAATTCCACAAGAACAGCCTTAGCGAAAGGCTTCTTGAAGGGAAAGATGTAACTCTGTGAGATGAATTAACAGAACACAGAGCAGTTTCTCAGAAAGCTTCTTTCCAGTTTGGAACGGAAGATATTTCCTTTTTCACCATAGCCCTCTAGGGGCTTCCAAATATCCCTTTGCCAATTCCACAAGAACAGCCTTAGCGAAAGGCTTCTTGAAAGGAAAGTTGTAACTCTGTGAGATGAATTCAGAGAACACAGAGCAGTGTCTCAGAAAGCTTCTTTCCAGTTTTGAACGGAAGATATTTCCTTTTTCACCATAGGCCTCTATGGGCTTCCAAATATCTTTTTGTCAATTCCACAAGAACAGCCTTAGCGAAAGGCTTCTTGAAGGGAAAGATGTAACTCTATGAGATGAATTCACAGAACACAGAGCAGTTTCTCAGAAAGCTTCTTTCCAGTTTTGAACGGAAGATATTTCCTTTTTCACGATAGCCCTCTATGGGCTTCCAAATATCCCTTTGCCAATTCCACAAGAACAGCCTTAGCGAAAGGCTTCTTGAAGGGAAAGAGGTAACTCTGTGAGATGAATTAACAGAACACAGAGCAGTTTCTCAGAAAGCTTCTTTCCAGTTTTGAACGGAAGATATTTCCTTTTTCACCATAGCCCTCTAAGGGCTTCCAAATATCCCTTTGCCAATTCCACAAGAACAGCCTTAGCGAAAGGCTTCTTGAAGGGAAAGATGTAACTCTGTGAGATGAATTAAAAGAACACAGAGCAGTTTCTCAGAAAGCTTCTTTCCAGTTTTGAACGGAAGATATTTCCTTTTTCACCATAGGCCTCTATGGGCTTCCAAATATCCCTTTGCCAATTCCACAAGAACAGCCTTAGCGAAAGGCTTATTGAAGGGAAAGATGTAACTCTGTGAGATGAATTAAAAGAACACAGAGCAGTTTCTCAGAAAGCTTCTTTCCAGTTTTGAACGGAAGATATTTACTTTTTCACTATAGCCCTCTATGGGCTTCCAAATATCCCTTTGCCAATTCCACAAGAACAGCCTTAGCGAAAGGCTTCTTGAAGGGAAAGATGTAACTCTGAGAGATGAATTCACAGAACACAGAGCAGTTTCTCAGAAAGCTTCTTTCCAGTTTTGAACGGAAGATATTTCCTTTTTCACCATAGGCCTCTATGGGCTTCCAAATATCCCTTTGCCAATTCCACAAGAACAGCCTTAGCGAAAGGCTTCTTGAAGGGAAAGATGTAACTCTGTGAGATGAATTAAAAGAACACAGAGCAGTTTCTCAGAAAGCTTCTTTCCAATTTTGAACGGAAGATATTTCCTTTTTCACCATAGGCCTCTATGGGCTTCCAAATATCCCTTTGCCAATTCCACAAGAACAGCCTTAGCGAAAGGCTTCTTGAAGGGAAAGATGTAACTCTGTGAGATGAATTCACAGAACACAGAGCAGTTTCTCAGAAAGCTTCTTTCCAGTTTTGAACGGAAGATATTTACTTTTTCACCATAGCCCTCTATGGGCTTCCAAATATCCCTTTGCCAATTCCACAAGAACAGCCTTAGCGAAAGGCTTCTTGAAGGGAAAGATGTAACTCTGTGAGATGAATTGACAGAACACAGAGCAGTTTCTCAGAAAGCTTCTTTCCAGTTTTGAACGGAAGATATTTCCTTTTTCACCATAGCCCTCTAAGGGCTTCCAAATATCCCTTTGCCAATTCCACAAGAACAGCCTTAGCGAAAGGCCTCTTGAAGGGAAAGATGTAACTCTGTGAGATGAATTCAGAGAACACAGAGCAGTTTCTCAGAAAGCTTCTTTCCAGTTTTGAACGGAGGATATTTCCTTTTTCACCATAGGCCTCTATGGGCTTCCAAATATCCCTTTGCCAATTCCACAAGAACAGCCTTAGCGAAAGGCTTCTTGAAGGGAAAGATGTAACTCTGTGAGATGAATTCACAGAACACAGAGCAGTTTCTCAGAAAGCTTCTTTCCAGTTTTGAACGGAAGATATTTCCTTTTTCACCATAGAACTCTATGGGCTTCCAAATATCCCTTTGCCAATTCCACAAGAACAGCCTTAGCGAAAGGCTTCTTGAAGGGAAAGATGTAACTCTGTGAGTTGAATTCACAGAACACAGAGCAGTTTCTCAGAAAGCTTCTTTCCAGTTTTGAACGGAAGATATTTCCTTTTTCACCATAGCCCTCTATGGGCTTCCAAATATCCCTTTGCCAATTCCACAAGAACAGCCTTAGCGAAAGGCTTCTTGAAGGGAAAGATGTAACTCTGTGAGATGAATTAACAGAACACAGAGCAGTTTCTCAGAAAGCTTCTTTCCAGTTTTGAACGGAAGATATTTCCTTTTTCACCATAGCCCTCTATGGGCTTCCAAATATCCCTTTGCCAATTCCACAAGAACAGCCTTAGCGAAAGGCTTCTTGAAGGGAAAGATGTAACTCTGTGAGATGAATTCACAGAACACAGAGCAGTTTGTCAGGAAGCTTCTTTCCAGTTTTGAACGGAAGATATTTCCTTTTTCACCATAGCCGTCTATGGGCTTCCAAATATCCCTTTGCCAATTCCACAAGAACAGCCTTAGCGAAAGGCTTCTTGAAGGGAAAGATGTAACACTGTGAGATGAATTCACAGAACACAGAGCAGTTTCTCAGAAAGCTTCTTTCCAGTTTTGAACGGAAGATATTTCCTTTTTCACCATAGGCCTCTATGGGCTTCCAAATATTTCTTTGCCAATTCCACAAGAACAGCCTTAGAGAAAGGCTTCTTGAGGGGAAAGATGTAACTCTGTGAGATGAATTCACAGAACACAGAGCAGTTTCTCAGAAAGCTTCTTTCCAGTTTTGAACGGAAGATATTTCCTTTTTCACCATAGCCGTCTATGGGCTTCCAAATATCCCTTTGCCAATTCCACAAGAACAGCCTTAGCGAAAGGCTTCTTGAAGGGAAAGATGTAACTCTGTGAGATGAATTCACAGAACACAGAGCAGTTTCTCAGAAAGCTTCTTTCCAGTTTTGAACGGAAGATATTTCCTTTTTCACCATAGCCCTCTATGGGCTTCCAAATATCCCTTTGCCAATTCCACAAGAACAGCCTTAGCGAAAGGCTTCTTGAAGGGAAAGATGTAACTCTGTGAGATGAATTCACAGAACACAGAGCAGTTTCTCAGAAAGCTTCTTTCCAGTTTTGAACGGAAGATATTTCCTTTTTCACCATAGGCCTCTATGGGCTTCCAAATATCCCTTTGCCAATTCCACAAGAACAGCCTTAGCGAAAGGCTTCTTGAAGGGAAAGATGTAACTCTGTGAGATGAATTAACAGAACACAGAGCAGTTTCTCAGAAAGCTTCTTTCCACTTTTGAACGGAAGATATTTCCTTTTTCACCATAGCCCTCTATGGGCTTCCAAATATCCCTTTGCCAATTCCACAAGAACAGCCTTAGCGAAAGGCTTCTTGAAGGGAAAGATGTAACTCTGTGAGATGAATACACAGAACACAGAGCAGTTTCTCAGAAAGCTTCTTTCCAGTTTTGAACGGAAGATATTTCCTTTTTCACCATAGGCCTCTAAGGGCTTCAAATTATCCCTTTGCCAATTCCACAAGAACAGCCTTAGCGAAAGGCTTCTTGAGGGGAAAGATGTAACTCTGTGAGATGAATTAACAGAACACAGAGCAGTTTCTCAGAAAGCTTCTTTCCAGTTTTGAACGGAAGATATTTCCTTTTTCTCCATAGCCCTCTATGGGCTTCCAAATATCCCTTTGCCAATTCCACAAGAACAGCCTTAGCGAAAGGCTTCTTGAAGGGAAAGATGTAACTCTGTGAGATGAATTCACAGAACACAGAGCAATTTCTCAGAAAGCTTCTTTCCAGTTTTGAACGGAAGATATTTCCTTTTTCACCATAGCCCTCTATGGGCTTCCAAATATCCCTTTGACAATTCCACAAAAACAGCCTTAGCGAAAGGCTTCTTGAAGGGAAAGATGTAACTCTGTGAGATGAATTCACAGAACACAGAGCAGTTTCTCAGAAAGCTTCTTTCCAGTTTTGAACGGAAGATATTTCCTTTTTCACCATAGGCCTCTAAGGGCTTCCAAATATCCCTTGCCAATTCCGCAAGAACAGCCTTAGCGAAAGGCTTCTTGAAGGGAAAGATGTAACTCTGTGAGATGAATTAACAGAACACAGAGCAGTTTCTCAGAAAGCTTCTTTCCAGTTTTGAACGGAAGATATTTCCTTTTTCACCATAGCCCTCTATGGGCTTTCAAATATCCCTTTGCCAATTCCACAAGAACAGCCTTAGCGAAAGGCTTCTTGAAGGGAAAGATGTAACTCTGTGAGATGAATTAGCAGAACACAGAGCAGTTTCTCAGAAAGATTCTTTCCAATTTTGAAAGGAAGATATTTCCTTTTTCACCATAGACCTCTATGGGCTTCCAAATATCCCTTTGCAAATTCCACAAGAACAGCCTTAGCGAAAGGCTTCTTGAAGGGAAAGATGTAACTCTGTGAGATGAATTCACAGAACACAGAGCAGTTTCTCAGAAAGCTTCTTTCCAGTTTTGAACGGAAGATATTTCCTTTTTCACCATAGCCCTCTAAGGGCTTCCAAATATCCCTTTGCAAATTCCACAAGAACAGCCTTAGCGAACGGCTTCTTGAAGGGAAAGATGTAACTCTGTGAGATGAATTTACAGAACACAGAGCAGTTTCTCAGAAAGCTTCTTTCCAGTTTTGAACGGAAGATATTTCCTTTTTCACCATAGCCCTCTATGGGCTTCCAAATATCCCTTTGCCAATTCCGCAAGAACAGCCTTAGCGAAAGGGTTCTTGAAGGGAAAGATGTAACTCTGTGAGATGAATTCACAGAACACAGAGCAGTTTCTCAGAAAGCTTCTTTCCAGTTTTGAACGGAAGATATTTACTTTTTCACCATAGCCGTCTATGGGCTTCCAAATATCCCTTTGCCAATTCCACAAGAACAGCCTTAGCGAAAGGCTTCTTGAAGGGAAAGATGTAACTCTGTGAGATGAATTAACAGAACACAGAGCAGTTTCTCAGAAAGCTTCTTTCCAGTTTTGAACGGAAGATATTTCCTTTTTCACCATAGCCCTCTAAGGGCTTCCAAATATCCCTTTGCCAATTCCACAAGAACAGACTTAGCGAAAGGCTTCTTGGAGGGAACGATGTAACTCTGTGAGATGAATTAACAGAACACAGAGCAGTTTCTCAGAAAGCTTCTTTCCAGTTTTGAACGGAAGATATTTCCTTTTTCACCATAGCCCTCTATGGGCTTCCAAATATCCCTTTGCCAATTCCACAAGAACAGCCTTAGCAAAAGGCTTCTTGAAGGGAAAGATGTAACTCTGTGAGATAAATTCACAGAACACAGAGCAGTTTCTCAGAAAGCTTCTTTCCAGTTTTGAACGGAAGATAATTCCTTTTTCACCATAGACCTCTATGGGCTTCCAAATATCCCTTTGCAAATTCCACAAGAACAGCCTTAGCGAAAGGCTTGTTGAAGGGAAAGATGTAACTCTGTGAGATGAATTCACAGAACACAGAGCAGTTTCTCAGAAAGCTTCTTTCCAGTTTTGCACGGAAGATATTTCCTTTTTCACCATAGGCCTCTAAGGGCTTCCAAATATCCCTTTGCCAATTCCACAAGAACAGCCTTAGCGAAAGGCTTCTTGAGGGGAAAGATGTAACTCTGTGAGATGAATTAACAGAACACAGAGCAGTTTCTCAGAAAGCTTCTTTCCAGTTTTGAACGGAAGATATTTACTTTTTCACCATAGCCCTCTAAGGGCTTCCAAATATCCCTTTGCCAATTCCACAAGAACAGCCTTAGCGAAAGGCTTCTTGAAGGGAAAGATGTAGCTCTGTGAGATTAATTCACAGAACACAGAGCAGTTTCTCAGAAAGCTTCTTTCCAGTTTTGAACGGAAGATATTTCCTTTTTCACCATAGCCCTCTATGGGCTTCGAAATATCCCTTTGCCAATTCCACAAGAACAGCGTTAGCGAAAGGCTTCTTGAAGGGAAAGATGTAACTCTGTGAGATGAATTCACAGAACACAGAGCAGTTTCTCAGAAAGCTTCTTTCCAGTTTTGAACGGAAGATATTTCCTTTTTCACCATAGCCCTCTAAGGGCTTCCAAATATCCCTTTGCCAATTCCACAAGAACAGCCTTAGCGAAAGGCTTCTTGAAGGGAAAGATGTAACTCTGTGAGATGAATTAACAGAACACAGAGCAGTTTCTCAGAAAGCTTCTTTCCAGTTTTGAACGGAAGATATTTACTTTTTCACCATAGCCCTCTATGGGCTTCCAAATATCCCTTTGCCAATTCCACAAGAACAGCCTTAGCGAAAGGCTTCTTGAAGGGAAAGATGTAACTCTGTGAGATGAATTCACAGAACACAGAGCAGTTTCTCAGAAAGCTTCTTTCCAGTTTTGAACGGAAGATATTTCCTTTTTCACCATAGCCCTCTATGGGCTTCCAAATATCCCTTTGCCAATTCCACAAGAACAGCCTTTGCGAAAGGCTTCTTGAAGGGAAAGATGTAACTCTGTGAGATAAATTCACAGAACACAGAGCAGTTTCTCAGAAAGCTTCTTTCCAGTTTTGAACGGAAGATATTTCCTTTTTACCATAGGCCTCTAAGGGCTTCCAAATATCCCTTTGCCAATTCCACAAGAACAGCCTTAGCGAAAGGCTTCTTGAAGGGAAAGATGTAACTCTGTGAGATGAATTCACAGAACACAGAGCAGTTTCTCAGAAAGCTTCTTTCCAGTTTTGAACGGAAGATATTTCCTTTTTCACCATAGCCCTCTATGGGCTTCCAAATATCCCTTTGCCAATTCCACAAGAACAGCCTTAGCGAAAGGCTTCTTGAAGGGAAAGATGTAACTCTGTGAGATGAATTAACAGAACACAGAGCAGTTTCTCAGAAAGCTTCTTTCCAGTTTGGAACGGAAGATATTTCCTTTTTCACCATAGCCCTCTATGGGCTTCCAAATATCCCTTTGCCAATTCCACAAGAACAGCCTTCGCGAAAGGCTTCTTGAAAGGAAAGTTGTAACTCTGTGAGATGAATTCAGAGAACACAGAGCAGTGTCTCAGAAAGCTTCTTTCCAGTTTTGAACGGAAGATATTTCCTTTTTCACCATAGGCCTCTATGGGCTTCCAAATATCCCTTTGTCAATTCCACAAGAACAGCCTTAGCGAAAGGCTTCTTGAAGGGAAAGATGTAACTCTATGAGATGAATTCACAGAACACAGAGCAGTTTCTCAGAAAGCTTCTTTCCAGTTTTGAACGGAAGATATTTCCTTTTTCACGATAGCCCTCTATGGGCTTCCAAATATCCCTTTGCCAATTCCACAAGAACAGCCTTAGCGAAAGGCTTCTGGAAGGGAAAGATGTAACTCTGTGAGATGAATTAACAGAACACAGAGCAGTTTCTCAGAAAGCTTCTTTCCAGTTTTGAACGGAAGATATTTCCTTTTTCACCACAGCCCTCTAAGGGCTTCCAAATATCCCTTTGCCAATTCCACAAGAACAGCCTTAGCGAAAGGCTTCTTGAAGGGAAAGATGTAACTCTGTGAGATGAATTAAAAGAACACAGAGCAGTTTCTCAGAAAGCTTCTTTCCAGTTTTGAACGGAAGATATTTCCTTTTTCACCATAGGCCTCTATGGGCTTCCAAATATCCCTTTGCCAATTCCACAAGAACAGCCTTAGCGAAAGGCTTATTGAAGGGAAAGATGTAACTCTGTGAGATGAATTTACAGAACACAGAGCAGTTTCTCAGAAAGCTTCTTTCCAGTTTCGAACGGAAGATATTTACTTTTTCACCATAGCCCTCTATGGGCTTCCAAATATCCCTTTGCCAATTCCACAAGAACAGCCTTAGCGAAAGGCTTCTTGAAGGGAAAGATGTAACTCTGTGAGATGAATTCACAGAACACAGAGCAGTTTCTCAGAAAGCTTCTTTCCAGTTTTGTACGGAAGATATTTCCTTTTTCACCATAGCCCTCTATGGGCTTCCAAATATCCCCTTGCCAATTCCACAAGAACAGCCATAGCGAAAGGCTTCTTGAAGGGAAAGATGTAACTCTGTGAGATGAATTGACAGAACACAGAGCAGTTTCTCAGAAAGCTTCTTTCCAGTTTTGAACGGAAGATATTTCCTTTTTCACCATAGGCCTCTATGGGCTTCCAAATATCCCTTTGCCAATTCCACAAGAACAGCCTTAGCGAAAGGCTTCTTGAAGGGAAAGATGTAACTCTGTGAGATGAATTAACAGAACACAGAGCAGTTTCTCAGAAAGCTTCTTTCCAGTTTTGAACGGAAGATATTTCCTTTTTTCACCATAGCCCTCTATGGGCTTCCAAATATCCCTTTGCCAATTCCACAAGAACAGCCTTAGCGAAAGGCTTCTTGAAGGGAAAGATGTAACTCTGTGAGATGAATTCACAGAACACAGAGCAGTTTCTCAGAAAGCTTCTTTCCAGTTTTGAACGGAATATATTTCCTTTTTCACCATAGCCCTCTATGGGCTTCCAAATATCCCTTTGCCAATTCCACAAGAACAGCCTTAGCGAAAGGCTTCTTGAAGGGAAAGATGTAACTCTGTGAGATGAATTAACAGAACACAGAGCAGTTTCTCAGAAAGCTTCTTTCCAGTTTTGAACGGAAGATATTTCCTTTTTCACCATAGCCCTCTATGGGCTTCCAAATATCCCTTTGCCAATTCCACAAGAACAGCCTTAGCGAAAGGCTTCTTGAAGAGAAAGATGTAACTCTGTGAGATGAATTAACAGAACACAGAGGAGTTTCTCAGAAAGCTTCTTTCCAGTTTTGAAAGGAAGATATTTACTTATTCACCATAGGCCTCTAAGGGCTTCCAAATATCCCTTTCCCAATTCCACAAGAACAGCCTTAGCGAAAGGCTTCTTGAAGGGAAAGATGTAACTCTGTGAGATGAATTAACAGAACACAGAGCAGTTTCTCAGAAAGCTTCTTTCCAGTTTTGAACGGAAGATATTTCCTTTTTCACCATAGCCCTCTAAGGGCTTCCAAATATCCCTTTGCCAATTCCACAAGAACAGCCTTAGTGAAAGGCTTCTTGAAGGGAAAGATGTAACTCTGTGAGATGAAATCACAGAACACAGAGCAGTTTCTCAGAAAGCTTCTTTCCAGTTTTGAACGGAGGATATTTCCTTTTTCACCATAGGCCTCTATGGGCTTCCAAATATCCCTTTGCCAATTCCACAAGAACAGCCTTAGCGAAAGGCTTCTTGAAGGGAAAGATGTAACTCTGTGAGATGAATTCACAGAACACAGAGCAGTTTCTCAGAAAGCTTCTTTCCAGTTTTGAACGGAAGATATTTCCTTTTTCACCATAGGCCTCTATGGGCTTCCAAATATCCCTTTGCCAATTCCACAAGAACAGCCTTAGCGAAAGGCTTCTTGAAGGGAAAGATGTAACTCTGTGAGGTGAATACACAGAACACAGAGCAGTTTCTCAGAAAGCTTCTTTCCAGTTTTGAACGGAAGATATTTCCTTTTTCACCATAGGCCTCTATGGGCTTCAAATTATCCCTTTGCCAATTCCACAAGAACAGCCTTAGCGAAAGGCTTCTTGAGGGGAAAGATGTAACTCTGTGAGATGAATTAACAGAACACAGAGCAGTTTCTCAGAAAGCTTCTTTCCAGTTTTGAACGGAAGATATTTCCTTTTTCTCCATAGCCCTCTATGGGCTTCCAAATATCCCTTTGCCAATTCCACAGGAACAGCCTTAGCGAAAGGCTTCTTGAAGGGAAAGATGTAACTCTGTGAGATGAATTCACAGAACACAGAGCAATTTCTCAGAAAGCTTCTTTCCAGTTTTGAACGGAAGATATTTCCTTTTTCACCATAGCCCTCTATGGGCTTCCAAATATCCCTTTGACAATTCCACAAAAACAGCCTTAGCGAAAGGCTTCTTGAAGGGAAAGATGTAACTCTGTGAGATGAATTCACAGAACACAGAGCAGTTTCTCAGAAAGCTTCTTTCCAGTTTTGAACGGAAGATATTTCCTTTTTCACCATAGGCCTCTAAGGGCTTCCAAATATCCCTTTGCCAATTCCGCAAGAACAGCCTTAGCGAAAGGCTTCTTGAAGGGAAAGATGTAACTCTGTGAGATGAATTAACAGAACACAGAGCAGTTTCTCAGAAAGCTTCTTTCCAGTTTTGAACGGAAGATATTTCCTTTTTCACCATAGCCCTCTATGGGCTTCCAAATATCCCTTTGCCAATTCCACAAGAACAGCCTTAGCGAAAGGCTTCTTGAAGGGAAAGATGTAACTCTGTGAGATGAATTAGCAGAACACAGAGCAGTTTCTCAGAAAGATTCTTTCCAATTTTGAAAGGAAGATATTTCCTTTTTCACCATAGCCTTCTATGGGCTTCCAAATATCCCTTTGGAAATTCCACAAGAACAGCCTTAGCGAAAGGCTTCTTGAAGGGAAAGATGTAACTCTGTGAGATGAATTCACAGAACACAGAGCAGTTTCTCAGAAAGCTTCTTTCCAGTTTTGAACGGAAGATATTTCCTTTTTCACCATAGCCCTCTATGGGCTTCCAAATATCCCTTTGCCAATTCCACAAGAACAGACTTAGCGAAAGGCTTCTTGAAGGGAAAGATGTAACTCTGTGAGATGAATTCACAGAACACAGAGCAGTTTCTCAGAAAGCTTCTTTCCAGTTTTGAACGGAAGATATTTCCTTTTTCACCATAGCCCTCTAAGGGCTTCCAAATATCCCTTTGCAAATTCCACAAGAACAGCCTTAGCGAACGGCTTCTTGAAGGGAAAGATGTAACTCTGTGAGATGAATTTACAGAACACAGAGCAGTTTCTCAGAAAGCTTCTTTCCAGTTTTGAACGGAAGATATTTCCTTTTTCACCATAGCCCTCTATGGGCTTCCAAATATCCCTTTGCCAATTCCGCAAGAACAGCCTTAGCGAAAGGGTTCTTGAAGGGAAAGATGTAACTCTGTGAGATGAATTCACAGAACACAGAGCAGTTTCTCAGAAAGCTTCTTTCTAGTTTTGAACGGAAGATATTTACTTTTTCACCATAGCCGTCTATGGGCTTCCAAATATCCCTTTGCCAATTCCACAAGAACAGCCTTAGCGAAAGGCTTCTTGAAGGGAAAGATGTAACTCTGTGAGATGAATTAACAGAACACAGAGCAGTTTCTCAGAAAGCTTCTTTCCAGTTTTGAACGGAAGATATTTCCTTTTTCACCATAGCCCTCTAAGGGCTTCCAAATATCCCTTTGCCAATTCCACAAGAACAGACTTATCGAAAGGCTTCTTGGAGGGAACGATGTAACTCTGTGAGATGAATTAACAGAACACAGAGCAGTTTCTCAGAAAGCTTCTTTCCAGTTTTGAACGGAAGATATTTCCTTTTTCACCATAGCCCTCTATGGGCTTCCAAATATCCCTTTGCCAATTCCACAAGAACAGCCTTAGCAAAAGGCTTCTTGAAGGGAAAGATGTAACTCTGTGAGATAAATTCACAGAACACAGAGCAGTTTCTCAGAAAGCTTCTTTCCAGTTTTGAACGGAAGATATTTCCTTTTTCACCATAGGCCTCTATGGGCTTCCAAATATCCCTTTGCCAATTCCACAAGAACAGCCTTAGCGAAAGGCTTGTTGAAGGGAAAGATGTAACTCTGTGAGATGAATTCACAGAACACAGAGCAGTTTCTCAGAAAGCTTCTTTCCAGTTTTGCACGGAAGATATTTCCTTTTTCACCATAGGCCTCTAAGGGCTTCCAAATATCCCTTTGCCAATTCCACAAGAACAGCCTTAGCGAAAGGCTTCTTGAGGGGAAAGATGTAACTCTGTGAGATGAATTAACAGAACACAGAGCAGTTTCTCAGAAAGCTTCTTTCCAGTTTTGAACGGAAGATATTTCCTTTTTCACCATAGGCCTCTAAGGGCTTCCAAATACCCCTTTGCCAATTCCACAAGAACAGCCTTAGCGAAAGGCTTCTTGAAGGGAAAGATGTAGCTCTGTGAGATTAATTCACAGAACACAGAGCAGTTTCTCAGAAAGCTTCTTTCCAGTTTTGAACGGAAGATATTTCCTTTTTCACCATAGCCCTCTATGGGCTTCCAAATATCCCTTTGCCAATTCCACAAGAACAGCCTTAGCGAAAGGCTTCTTGAAGGGAAAGATGTAACTCTGTGAGATGAATTCACAGAACACAGAGCAGTTTCTCAGAAAGCTTCTTTCCAGTTTTGAACGGAAGATATTTCCTTTTTCACCATAGCCCTCTAAGGGCTTCCAAATATCCCTTTGCCAATTCCACAAGAACAGCCTTAGCGAAAGGCTTCTTGAAGGGAAAGATGTAACTCTGTGAGATGAATTAAAAGAACACAGAGCAGTTTCTCAGAAAGCTTCTTTCCAGTTTTGAACGGAAGATATTTCCTTTTTCACCATAGGCCTCTATGGGCTTCCAAATATCCCTTTGCCAATTCCACAAGAACAGCCTTAGCGAAAGGCTTATTGAAGGGAAAGATGTAACTCTGTGAGATGAATTAACAGAACACAGAGCAGTTTCTCAGAAAGCTTCTTTCCAGTTTTGAACGGAAGATATTTACTTTTTCACCATAGCCCTCTATGGGCTTCCAAATATCCCTTTGCCAATTCCACAAGAACAGCCTTAGCGAAAGGCTTCTTGAAGGGAAAGATGTAACTCTGTGAGATGAATTCACAGAACACAGAGCAGTTTCTCAGAAAGCTTCTTTCCAGTTTTGAACGGAAGATATTTCCTTTTTCACCATAGCCCTCTATGGGCTTCCAAATATCCCTTTGCCAATTCCACAAGAACAGCCTTTGCGAAAGGCTTCTTGAAGGGAAAGATGTAACTCTGTGAGATAAATTCACAGAACACAGAGCAGTTTCTCAGAAAGCTTCTTTCCAGTTTTGAACGGAAGATATTTCCTTTTTACCATAGGCCTCTAAGGGCTTCCAAATATCCCTTTGCCAATTCCACAAGAACAGCCTTAGCGAAAGGCTTCTTGAAGGGAAAGATGTAACTCTGTGAGATGAATTCACAGAACACAGAGCAGTTTCTCAGAAAGCTTCTTTCCAGTTTTGAACGGAAGATATTTCCTTTTTCACCATAGGCCTCTATGGGCTTCCAAATATCCCTTTGCCAATTCCACAAGAACAGCCTTAGCGAAAGGCTTATTGAAGGGAAAGATGTAACTCTGTGAGATGAATTTACAGAACACAGAGCAGTTTCTCAGAAAGCTTCTTTCCAGTTTCGAACGGAAGATATTTACTTTTTCACCATAGCCCTCTATGGGCTTCCAAATATCCCTTTGCCAATTCCACAAGAACAGCCTTAGCGAAAGGCTTCTTGAAGGGAAAGATGTAACTCTGTGAGATGAATTCACAGAACACAGAGCAGTTTCTCAGAAAGCTTCTTTCCAGTTTTGTACGGAAGATATTTCCTTTTTCACCATAGCCCTCTATGGGCTTCCAAATATCCCCTTGCCAATTCCACAAGAACAGCCTTAGCGAAAGGCTTCTTGAAGGGAAAGATGTAACTCTGTGAGATGAATTGACAGAACACAGAGCAGTTTCTCAGAAAGCTTCTTTCCAGTTTTGAACGGAAGATATTTCCTTTTTCACCATAGGCCTCTATGGGCTTCCAAATATCCCTTTGCCAATTCCACAAGAACAGCCTTAGCGAAAGGCTTCTTGAAGGGAAAGATGTAACTCTGTGAGATGAATTAACAGAACACAGAGCAGTTTCTCAGAAAGCTTCTTTCCAGTTTTGAATGGAAGATATTTCCTTTTTTCACCATAGCCCTCTATGGGCTTCCAAATATCCCTTTGCCAATTCCACAAGAACAGCCTTAGCGAAAGGCTTCTTGAAGGGAAAGATGTAACTCTGTGAGATGAATTCACAGAACACAGAGCAGTTTCTCAGAAAGCTTCTTTCCAGTTTTGAACGGAATATATTTCCTTTTTCACCATAGCCCTCTATGGGCTTCCAAATATCCCTTTGCCAATTCCACAAGAACAGCCTTAGCGAAAGGCTTCTTGAAGGGAAAGATGTAACTCTGTGAGATGAATTAACAGAACACAGAGCAGTTTCTCAGAAAGCTTCTTTCCAGTTTTGAACGGAAGATATTTCCTTTTTCACCATAGCCCTCTATGGGCTTCCAAATATCCCTTTGCCAATTCCACAAGAACAGCCTTAGCGAAAGGCTTCTTGAAGAGAAAGATGTAACTCTGTGAGATGAATTAACAGAACACAGAGGAGTTTCTCAGAAAGCTTCTTTCCAGTTTTGAAAGGAAGATATTTACTTATTCACCATAGGCCTCTAAGGGCTTCCAAATATCCCTTTCCCAATTCCACAAGAACAGCCTTAGCGAAAGGCTTCTTGAAGGGAAAGATGTAACTCTGTGAGATGAATTAACAGAACACAGAGCAGTTTCTCAGAAAGCTTCTTTCCAGTTTTGAACGGAAGATATTTCCTTTTTCACCATAGCCCTCTAAGGGCTTCCAAATATCCCTTTGCCAATTCCACAAGAACAGCCTTAGTGAAAGGCTTCTTGAAGGGAAAGATGTAACTCTGTGAGATGAAATCACAGAACACAGAGCAGTTTCTCAGAAAGCTTCTTTCCAGTTTTGAACGGAGGATATTTCCTTTTTCACCATAGGCCTCTATGGGCTTCCAAATATCCCTTTGCCAATTCCACAAGAACAGCCTTAGCGAAAGGCTTCTTGAAGGGAAAGATGTAACTCTGTGAGATGAATTCACAGAACACAGAGCAGTTTCTCAGAAAGCTTCTGTCCAGTTTTGAACGGAAGATATTTCCTTTTTCACCATAGGCCTCTATGGGCTTCCAAATATCCCTTTGCCAATTCCACAAGAACAGCCTTAGCGAAAGGCTTCTTGAAGGGAAAGATGTAACTCTGTGAGATGAATACACAGAACACAGAGCAGTTTCTCAGAAAGCTTCTTTCCAGTTTTGAACGGAAGATATTTCCTTTTTCACCATAGGCCTCTATGGGCTTCAAATTATCCCTTTGCCAATTCCACAAGAACAGCCTTAGCGAAAGGCTTCTTGAGGGGAAAGATGTAACTCTGTGAGATGAATTAACAGAACACAGAGCAGTTTCTCAGAAAGCTTCTTTCCAGTTTTGAACGGAAGATATTTCCTTTTTCTCCATAGCCCTCTATGGGCTTCCAAATATCCCTTTGCCAATTCCACAGGAACAGCCTTAGCGAAAGGCTTCTTGAAGGGAAAGATGTAACTCTGTGAGATGAATTCACAGAACACAGAGCAATTTCTCAGAAAGCTTCTTTCCAGTTTTGAACGGAAGATATTTCCTTTTTCACCATAGCCCTCTATGGGCTTCCAAATATCCCTTTGACAATTCCACAAAAACAGCCTTAGCGAAAGGCTTCTTGAAGGGAAAGATGTAACTCTGTGAGATGAATTCACAGAACACAGAGCAGTTTCTCAGAAAGCTTCTTTCCAGTTTTGAACGGAAGATATTTCCTTTTTCACCATAGGCCTCTAAGGGCTTCCAAATATCCCTTTGCCAATTCCGCAAGAACAGCCTTAGCGAAAGGCTTCTTGAAGGGAAAGATGTAACTCTGTGAGATGAATTAACAGAACACAGAGCAGTTTCTCAGAAAGCTTCTTTCCAGTTTTGAACGGAAGATATTTCCTTTTTCACCATAGCCCTCTATGGGCTTCCAAATATCCCTTTGCCAATTCCACAAGAACAGCCTTAGCGAAAGGCTTCTTGAAGGGAAAGATGTAACTCTGTGAGATGAATTAGCAGAACACAGAGCAGTTTCTCAGAAAGATTCTTTCCAATTTTGAAAGGAAGATATTTCCTTTTTCACCATAGCCTTCTATGGGCTTCCAAATATCCCTTTGCAAATTCCACAAGAACAGCCTTAGCGAAAGGCTTCTTGAAGGGAAAGATGTAACTCTGTGAGATGAATTCACAGAACACAGAGCAGTTTCTCAGAAAGCTTCTTTCCAGTTTTGAACGGAAGATATTTCCTTTTTCACCATAGCCCTCTATGGGCTTCCAAATATCCCTTTGCCAATTCCACAAGAACAGACTTAGCGAAAGGCTTCTTGAAGGGAAAGATGTAACTCTGTGAGATGAATTCACAGAACACAGAGCAGTTTCTCAGAAAGCTTCTTTCCAGTTTTGAACGGAAGATATTTCCTTTTTCACCATAGCCCTCTAAGGGCTTCCAAATATCCCTTTGCAAATTCCACAAGAACAGCCTTAGCGAACGGCTTCTTGAAGGGAAAGATGTAACTCTGTGAGATGAATTTACAGAACACAGAGCAGTTTCTCAGAAAGCTTCTTTCCAGTTTTGAACGGAAGATATTTCCTTTTTCACCATAGCCCTCTATGGGCTTCCAAATATCCCTTTGCCAATTCCGCAAGAACAGCCTTAGCGAAAGGGTTCTTGAAGGGAAAGATGTAACTCTGTGAGATGAATTCACAGAACACAGAGCAGTTTCTCAGAAAGCTTCTTTCTAGTTTTGAACGGAAGATATTTACTTTTTCACCATAGCCGTCTATGGGCTTCCAAATATCCCTTTGCCAATTCCACAAGAACAGCCTTAGCGAAACGCTTCTTGAAGGGAAAGATGTAACTCTGTGAGATGAATTAACAGAACACAGAGCAGTTTCTCAGAAAGCTTCTTTCCAGTTTTGAACGGAAGATATTTCCTTTTTCACCATAGCCCTCTAAGGGCTTCCAAATATCCCTTTGCCAATTCCACAAGAACAGACTTAGCGAAAGGCTTCTTGGAGGGAACGATGTAACTCTGTGAGATGAATTAACAGAACACAGAGCAGTTTCTCAGAAAGCTTCTTTCCAGTTTTGAACGGAAGATATTTCCTTTTTCACCATAGCCCTCTATGGGCTTCCAAATATCCCTTTGCCAATTCCACAAGAACAGCCTTAGCAAAAGGCTTCTTGAAGGGAAAGATGTAACTCTGTGAGATAAATTCACAGAACACAGAGCAGTTTCTCAGAAAGCTTCTTTCCAGTTTTGAACGGAAGATATTTCCTTTTTCACCATAGGCCTCTATGGGCTTCCAAATATCCCTTTGCCAATTCCACAAGAACAGCCTTAGCGAAAGGCTTGTTGAAGGGAAAGATGTAACTCTGTGAGATGAATTCACAGAACACAGAGCAGTTTCTCAGAAAGCTTCTTTCCAGTTTTGCACGGAAGATATTTCCTTTTTCACCATAGGCCTCTAAGGGCTTCCAAATATCCCTTTGCCAATTCCACAAGAACAGCCTTAGCGAAAGGCTTCTTGAGGGGAAAGATGTAACTCTGTGAGATGAATTAACAGAACACAGAGCAGTTTCTCAGAAAGCTTCTTTCCAGTTTTGAACGGAAGATATTTACTTTTTCACCATAGCCCTCTAAGGGCTTCCAAATATCCCTTTGCCAATTCCACAAGAACAGCCTTAGCGAAAGGCTTCTTGAAGGGAAAGATGTAGCTCTGTGAGATTAATTCACAGAACACAGAGCAGTTTCTCAGAAAGCTTCTTTCCAGTTTTGAACGGAAGATATTTCCTTTTTCACCATAGCCCTCTATGGGCTTCCAAATATCCCTTTGCCAATTCCACAAGAACAGCCTTAGCGAAAGGCTTCTTGAAGGGAAAGATGTAACTCTGTGAGATGAATTCACAGAACACAGAGCAGTTTCTCAGAAAGCTTCTTTCCAGTTTTGAACGGAAGATATTTCCTTTTTCACCATAGCCCTCTAAGGGCTTCCAAATATCCCTTTGCCAATTCCACAAGAACAGCCTTAGCGAAAGGCTTCTTGAAGGGAAAGATGTAACTCTGTGAGATGAATTAAAAGAACACAGAGCAGTTTCTCAGAAAGCTTCTTTCCAGTTTTGAACGGAAGATATTTCCTTTTTCACCATAGGCCTCTATGGGCTTCCAAATATCCCTTTGCCAATTCCACAAGAACAGCCTTAGCGAAAGGCTTATTGAAGGGAAAGATGTAACTCTGTGAGATGAATTTACAGAACACAGAGCAGTTTCTCAGAAAGCTTCTTTCCAGTTTCGAACGGAAGATATTTACTTTTTCACCATAGCCCTCTATGGGCTTCCAAATATCCCTTTGCCAATTCCACAAGAACAGCCTTAGCGAAAGGCTTCTTGAAGGGAAAGATGTAACTCTGTGAGATGAATTCACAGAACACAGAGCAGTTTCTCAGAAAGCTTCTTTCCAGTTTTGTACGGAAGATATTTCCTTTTTCACCATAGCCCTCTATGGGCTTCCAAATATCCCCTTGCCAATTCCACAAGAACAGCCTTAGCGAAAGGCTTCTTGAAGGGAAAGATGTAACTCTGTGAGATGAATTGACAGAACACAGAGCAGTTTCTCAGAAAGCTTCTTTCCAGTTTTGAACGGAAGATATTTCCTTTTTCGCCATAGGCCTCTATGGGCTTCCAAATATCCCTTTGCCAATTCCACAAGAACAGCCTTAGCGAAAGGCTTCTTGAAGGGAAAGATGTAACTCTGTGAGATGAATTAACAGAACACAGAGCAGTTTCTCAGAAAGCTTCTTTCCAGTTTTGAATGGAAGATATTTCCTTTTTTCACCATAGCCCTCTATGGGCTTCCAAATATCCCTTTGCCAATTCCACAACAACAGCCTTAGCGAAAGGCTTCTTGAAGGGAAAGATGTAACTCTGTGAGATGAATTCACAGAACACAGAGCAGTTTCTCAGAAAGCTTCTTTCCAGTTTTGAACGGAATATATTTCCTTTTTCACCATAGCCCTCTATGGGCTTCCAAATATCCCTTTGCCAATTCCACAAGAACAGCCTTAGCGAAAGGCTTCTTGAAGGGAAAGATGTAACTCTGTGAGATGAATTAACAGAACACAGAGCAGTTTCTCAGAAAGCTTCTTTCCAGTTTTGAACGGAAGATATTTCCTTTTTCACCATAGCCCTCTATGGGCTTCCAAATATCCCTTTGCCAATTCCACAAGAACAGCCTTAGCGAAAGGCTTCTTGAAGAGAAAGATGTAACTCTGTGAGATGAATTAACAGAACACAGAGGAGTTTCTCAGAAAGCTTCTTTCCAGTTTTGAAAGGAAGATATTTACTTATTCACCATAGGCCTCTAAGGGCTTCCAAATATCCCTTTCCCAATTCCACAAGAACAGCCTTAGCGAAAGGCTTCTTGAAGGGAAAGATGTAACTCTGTGAGATGAATTAACAGAACACAGAGCAGTTTCTCAGAAAGCTTCTTTCCAGTTTTGAACGGAAGATATTTCCTTTTTCACCATAGCCCTCTAAGGGCTTCCAAATATCCCTTTGCCAATTCCACAAGAACAGCCTTAGTGAAAGGCTTCTTGAAGGGAAAGATGTAACTCTGTGAGATGAAATCACAGAACACAGAGCAGTTTCTCAGAAAGCTTCTTTCCAGTTTTGAACGGAGGATATTTCCTTTTTCACCATAGGCCTCTATGGGCTTCCAAATATCCCTTTGCCAATTCCACAAGAACAGCCTTAGCGAAAGGCTTCTTGAAGGGAAAGATGTAACTCTGTGAGATGAATTCACAGAACACAGAGCAGTTTCTCAGAAAGCTTCTTTCCAGTTTTGAACGGAAGATATTTCCTTTTTCACCATAGGCCTCTATGGGCTTCCAAATATCCCTTTGCCAATTCCACAAGAACAGCCTTAGCGAAAGGCTTCTTGAAGGGAAAGATGTAACTCTGTGAGATGAATACACAGAACACAGAGCAGTTTCTCAGAAAGCTTCTTTCCAGTTTTGAACGGAAGATATTTCCTTTTTCACCATAGGCCTCTATGGGCTTCAAATTATCCCTTTGCCAATTCCACAAGAACAGCCTTAGCGAAAGGCTTCTTGAGGGGAAAGATGTAACTCTGTGAGATGAATTAACAGAACACAGAGCAGTTTCTCAGAAAGCTTCTTTCCAGTTTTGAACGGAAGATATTTCCTTTTTCTCCATAGCCCTCTATGGGCTTCCAAATATCCCTTTGCCAATTCCACAGGAACAGCCTTAGCGAAAGGCTTCTTGAAGGGAAAGATGTAACTCTGTGAGATGAATTCACAGAACACAGAGCAATTTCTCAGAAAGCTTCTTTCCAGTTTTGAACGGAAGATATTTCCTTTTTCACCATAGCCCTCTATGGGCTTCCAAATATCCCTTTGACAATTCCACAAAAACAGCCTTAGCGAAAGGCTTCTTGAAGGGAAAGATGTAACTCTGTGAGATGAATTCACAGAACACAGAGCAGTTTCTCAGAAAGCTTCTTTCCAGTTTTGAACGGAAGATATTTCCTTTTTCACCATAGGCCTCTAAGGGCTTCCAAATATCCCTTTGCCAATTCCGCAAGAACAGCCTTAGCGAAAGGCTTCTTGAAGGGAAAGATGTAACTCTGTGAGATGAATTAACAGAACACAGAGCAGTTTCTCAGAAAGCTTCTTTCCAGTTTTGAACGGAAGATATTTCCTTTTTCACCATAGCCCTCTATGGGCTTCCAAATATCCCTTTGCCAATTCCACAAGAACAGCCTTAGCGAAAGGCTTCTTGAAGGGAAAGATGTAACTCTGTGAGATGAATTAGCAGAACACAGAGCAGTTTCTCAGAAAGATTCTTTCCAATTTTGAAAGGAAGATATTTCCTTTTTCACCATAGCCTTCTATGGGCTTCCAAATATCCCTTTGCAAATTCCACAAGAACAGCCTTAGCGAAAGGCTTCTTGAAGGGAAAGATGTAACTCTGTGAGATGAATTCACAGAACACAGAGCAGTTTCTCAGAAAGCTTCTTTCCAGTTTTGAACGGAAGATATTTCCTTTTTCACCATAGCCCTCTATGGGCTTCCAAATATCCCTTTGCCAATTCCACAAGAACAGACTTAGCGAAAGGCTTCTTGAAGGGAAAGATGTAACTCTGTGAGATGAATTCACAGAACACAGAGCAGTTTCTCAGAAAGCTTCTTTCCAGTTTTGAACGGAAGATATTTCCTTTTTCACCATAGCCCTCTAAGGGCTTCCAAATATCCCTTTGCAAATTCCACAAGAACAGCCTTAGCGAACGGCTTCTTGAAGGGAAAGATGTAACTCTGTGAGATGAATTTACAGAACACAGAGCAGTTTCTCAGAAAGCTTCTTTCCAGTTTTGAACGGAAGATATTTCCTTTTTCACCATAGCCCTCTATGGGCTTCCAAATATCCCTTTGCCAATTCCGCAAGAACAGCCTTAGCGAAAGGGTTCTTGAAGGGAAAGATGTAACTCTGTGAGATGAATTCACAGAACACAGAGCAGTTTCTCAGAAAGCTTCTTTCTAGTTTTGAACGGAAGATATTTACTTTTTCACCATAGCCGTCTATGGGCTTCCAAATATCCCTTTGCCAATTCCACAAGAACAGCCTTAGCGAAAGGCTTCTTGAAGGGAAAGATGTAACTCTGTGAGATGAATTAACAGAACACAGAGCAGTTTCTCAGAAAGCTTCTTTCCAGTTTTGAACGGAAGATATTTCCTTTTTCACCATAGCCCTCTAAGGGCTTCCAAATATCCCTTTGCCAATTCCACAAGAACAGACTTAGCGAACGGCTTCTTGGAGGGAACGATGTAACTCTGTGAGATGAATTAACAGAACACAGAGCAGTTTCTCAGAAAGCTTCTTTCCAGTTTTGAACGGAAGATATTTCCTTTTTCACCATAGCCCTCTAAGGGCTTCCAAATATCCCTTTGCCAATTCCACAAGAACAGCCTTAGTGAAAGGCTTCTTGAAGGGAAAGATGTAACTCTGTGAGATGAAATCACAGAACACAGAGCAGTTTCTCAGAAAGCTTCTTTCCAGTTTTGAACGGAGGATATTTCCTTTTTCACCATAGGCCTCTATGGGCTTCCAAATATCCCTTTGCCAATTCCACAAGAACAGCCTTAGCGAAAGGCTTCTTGAAGGGAAAGATGTAACTCTGTGAGATGAATTCACAGAACACAGAGCAGTTTCTCAGAAAGCTTCTTTCCAGTTTTGAACGGAAGATATTTCCTTTTTCACCATAGGCCTCTATGGGCTTCCAAATATCCCTTTGCCAATTCCACAAGAACAGCCTTAGCGAAAGGCTTCTTGAAGGGAAAGATGTAACTCTGTGAGATGAATACACAGAACACAGAGCAGTTTCTCAGAAAGCTTCTTTCCAGTTTTGAACGGAAGATATTTCCTTTTTCACCATAGGCCTCTATGGGCTTCAAATTATCCCTTTGCCAATTCCACAAGAACAGCCTTAGCGAAAGGCTTCTTGAGGGGAAAGATGTAACTCTGTGAGATGAATTAACAGAACACAGAGCAGTTTCTCAGAAAGCTTCTTTCCAGTTTTGAACGGAAGATATTTCCTTTTTCTCCATAGCCCTCTATGGGCTTCCAAATATCCCTTTGCCAATTCCACAGGAACAGCCTTAGCGAAAGGCTTCTTGAAGGGAAAGATGTAACTCTGTGAGATGAATTCACAGAACACAGAGCAATTTCTCAGAAAGCTTCTTTCCAGTTTTGAACGGAAGATATTTCCTTTTTCACCATAGCCCTCTATGGGCTTCCAAATATCCCTTTGACAATTCCACAAAAACAGCCTTAGCGAAAGGCTTCTTGAAGGGAAAGATGTAACTCTGTGAGATGAATTCACAGAACACAGAGCAGTTTCTCAGAAAGCTTCTTTCCAGTTTTGAACGGAAGATATTTCCTTTTTCACCATAGGCCTCTAAGGGCTTCCAAATATCCCTTTGCCAATTCCGCAAGAACAGCCTTAGCGAAAGGCTTCTTGAAGGGAAAGATGTAACTCTGTGAGATGAATTAACAGAACACAGAGCAGTTTCTCAGAAAGCTTCTTTCCAGTTTTGAACGGAAGATATTTCCTTTTTCACCATAGCCCTCTATGGGCTTCCAAATATCCCTTTGCCAATTCCACAAGAACAGCCTTAGCGAAAGGCTTCTTGAAGGGAAAGATGTAACTCTGTGAGATGAATTAGCAGAACACAGAGCAGTTTCTCAGAAAGATTCTTTCCAATTTTGAAAGGAAGATATTTCCTTTTTCACCATAGCCTTCTATGGGCTTCCAAATATCCCTTTGCAAATTCCACAAGAACAGCCTTAGCGAAAGGCTTCTTGAAGGGAAAGATGTAACTCTGTGAGATGAATTCACAGAACACAGAGCAGTTTCTCAGAAAGCTTCTTTCCAGTTTTGAACGGAAGATATTTCCTTTTTCACCATAGCCCTCTATGGGCTTCCAAATATCCCTTTGCCAATTCCACAAGAACAGACTTAGCGAAAGGCTTCTTGAAGGGAAAGACGTAACTCTGTGAGATGAATTCACAGAACACAGAGCAGTTTCTCAGAAAGCTTCTTTCCAGTTTTGAACGGAAGATATTTCCTTTTTCACCATAGCCCTCTAAGGGCTTCCAAATATCCCTTTGCAAATTCCACAAGAACAGCCTTAGCGAACGGCTTCTTGAAGGGAAAGATGTAACTCTGTGAGATGAATTTACAGAACACAGAGCAGTTTCTCAGAAAGCTTCTTTCCAGTTTTGAACGGAAGATATTTCCTTTTTCACCATAGCCCTCTATGGGCTTCCAAATATCCCTTTGCCAATTCCGCAAGAACAGCCTTAGCGAAAGGGTTCTTGAAGGGAAAGATGTAACTCTGTGAGATGAATTCACAGAACACAGAGCAGTTTCTCAGAAAGCTTCTTTCTAGTTTTGAACGGAAGATATTTACTTTTTCACCATAGCCGTCTATGGGCTTCCAAATATCCCTTTGCCAATTCCACAAGAACAGCCTTAGCGAAAGGCTTCTTGAAGGGAAAGATGTAACTCTGTGAGATGAATTAACAGAACACAGAGCAGTTTCTCAGAAAGCTTCTTTCCAGTTTTGAACGGAAGATATTTCCTTTTTCACCATAGCCCTCTAAGGGCTTCCAAATATCCCTTTGCCAATTCCACAAGAACAGCCTTAGCGAAAGGCTTGTTGAAGGGAAAGATGTAACTCTGTGAGATGAATTCACAGAACACAGAGCAGTTTCTCAGAAAGCTTCTTTCCAGTTTTGCACGGAAGATATTTCCTTTTTCACCATAGGCCTCTAAGGGCTTCCAAATATCCCTTTGCCAATTCCACAAGAACAGCCTTAGCGAAAGGCTTCTTGAGGGGAAAGATGTAACTCTGTGAGATGAATTAACAGAACACAGAGCAGTTTCTCAGAAAGCTTCTTTCCAGTTTTGAACGGAAGATATTTACTTTTTCACCATAGCCCTCTAAGGGCTTCCAAATATCCCTTTGCCAATTCCACAAGAACAGCCTTAGCGAAAGGCTTCTTGAAGGGAAAGATGTAGCTCTGTGAGATTAATTCACAGAACACAGAGCAGTTTCTCAGAAAGCTTCTTTCCAGTTTTGAACGGAAGATATTTCCTTTTTCACCATAGCCCTCTATGGGCTTCCAAATATCCCTTTGCCAATTCCACAAGAACAGCCTTAGCGAAAGGCTTCTTGAAGGGAAAGATGTAACTCTGTGAGATGAATTCACAGAACACAGAGCAGTTTCTCAGAAAGCTTCTTTCCAGTTTTGAACGGAAGATATTTCCTTTTTCACCATAGCCCTCTAAGGGCTTCCAAATATCCCTTTGCCAATTCCACAAGAACAGCCTTAGCGAAAGGCTTCTTGAAGGGAAAGATGTAACTCTGTGAGATGAATTAAAAGAACACAGAGCAGTTTCTCAGAAAGCTTCTTTCCAGTTTTGAACGGAAGATATTTCCTTTTTCACCATAGGCCTCTATGGGCTTCCAAATATCCCTTTGCCAATTCCACAAGAACAGCCTTAGCGAAAGGCTTATTGAAGGGAAAGATGTAACTCTGTGAGATGAATTAACAGAACACAGAGCAGTTTCTCAGAAAGCTTCTTTCCAGTTTTGAACGGAAGATATTTACTTTTTCACCATAGCCCTCTATGGGCTTCCAAATATCCCTTTGCCAATTCCACAAGAACAGCCTTAGCGAAAGGCTTCTTGAAGGGAAAGATGTAACTCTGTGAGATGAATTCACAGAACACAGAGCAGTTTCTCAGAAAGCTTCTTTCCAGTTTTGAACGGAAGATATTTCCTTTTTCACCATAGCCCTCTATGGGCTTCCAAATATCCCTTTGCCAATTCCACAAGAACAGCCTTTGCGAAAGGCTTCTTGAAGGGAAAGATGTAACTCTGTGAGATAAATTCACAGAACACAGAGCAGTTTCTCAGAAAGCTTCTTTCCAGTTTTGAACGGAAGATATTTCCTTTTTACCATAGGCCTCTAAGGGCTTCCAAATATCCCTTTGCCAATTCCACAAGAACAGCCTTAGCGAAAGGCTTCTTGAAGGGAAAGATGTAACTCTGTGAGATGAATTCACAGAACACAGAGCAGTTTCTCAGAAAGCTTCTTTCCAGTTTTGAACGGAAGATATTTCCTTTTTCACCATAGCCCTCTATGGGCTTCCAAATATCCCTTTGCCAATTCCACAAGAACAGCCTTAGCGAAAGGCTTCTTGAAGGGAAAGATGTAACTCTGTGAGATGAATTAACAGAACACAGAGCAGTTTCTCAGAAAGCTTCTTTCCAGTTTTGAACGGAAGATATTTCCTTTTTCACCATAGCCCTCTATGGGCTTCCAAATATCCCTTTGCCAATTCCACAAGAACAGCCTTCGCGAAAGGCTTCTTGAAAGGAAAGTTGTAACTCTGTGAGATGAATTCAGAGAACACAGAGCAGTGTCTCAGAAAGCTTCTTTCCAGTTTTGAACGGAAGATATTTCCTTTTTCACCATAGGCCTCTATGGGCTTCCAAATATCCCTTTGTCAATTCCACAAGAACAGCCTTAGCGAAAGGCTTCTTGAAGGGAAAGATGTAACTCTATGAGATGAATTCACAGAACACAGAGCAGTTTCTCAGAAAGCTTCTTTCCAGTTTTGAACGGAAGATATTTCCTTTTTCACCATAGGCCTCTATGGGCTTCCAAATATCCCTTTGCCAATTCCACAAGAACAGCCTTAGCGAAAGGCTTATTGAAGGGAAAGATGTAACTCTGTGAGATGAATTTACAGAACACAGAGCAGTTTCTCAGAAAGCTTCTTTCCAGTTTCGAACGGAAGATATTTACTTTTTCACCATAGCCCTCTATGGGCTTCCAAATATCCCTTTGCCAATTCCACAAGAACAGCCTTAGCGAAAGGCTTCTTGAAGGGAAAGATGTAACTCTGTGAGATGAATTCACAGAACACAGAGCAGTTTCTCAGAAAGCTTCTTTCCAGTTTTGTACGGAAGATATTTCCTTTTTCACCATAGCCCTCTATGGGCTTCCAAATATCCCCTTGCCAATTCCACAAGAACAGCCTTAGCGAAAGGCTTCTTGAAGGGAAAGATGTAGCTCTGTGAGATGAATTGACAGAACACAGAGCAGTTTCTCAGAAAGCTTCTTTCCAGTTTTGAACGGAAGATATTTCCTTTTTCACCATAGGCCTCTATGGGCTTCCAAATATCCCTTTGCCAATTCCACAAGAACAGCCTTAGCGAAAGGCTTCTTGAAGGGAAAGATGTAACTCTGTGAGATGAATTAACAGAACACAGAGCAGTTTCTCAGAAAGCTTCTTTCCAGTTTTGAATGGAAGATATTTCCTTTTTTCACCATAGCCCTTTATGGGCTTCCAAATATCCCTTTGCCAATTCCACAAGAACAGCCTTAGCGAAAGGCTTCTTGAAGGGAAAGATGTAACTCTGTGAGATGAATTCACAGAACACAGAGCAGTTTCTCAGAAAGCTTCTTTCCAGTTTTGAACGGAATATATTTCCTTTTTCACCATAGCCCTCTATGGGCTTCCAAATATCCCTTTGCCAATTCCACAAGAACAGCCTTAGCGAAAGGCTTCTTGAAGGGAAAGATGTAACTCTGTGAGATGAATTCACAGAACACAGAGCAGTTTCTCAGAAAGCTTCTTTCCAGTTTTGAACGGAAGATATTTCCTTTTTCACCATAGGCCTCTATGGGCTTCCAAATATCCCTTTGCCAATTCCACAAGAACAGCCTTAGCGAAAGGCTTATTGAAGGGAAAGATGTAACTCTGTGAGATGAATTAACAGAACACAGAGCAGTTTCTCAGAAAGCTTCTTTCCAGTTTTGAACGGAAGATATTTACTTTTTCACCATAGGCCTCTATGGGCTTCCAAATATCCCTTTGCCAATTCCACAAGAACAGCCTTAGCGAAAGGCTTCTTGAAGGGAAAGATGTAACTCTGTGAGATGAATTCACAGAACACAGAGGAGTTTCTCAGAAAGCTTCTTTCCAGTTTTGAACGGAAGATATTTCCTTTTTCACCATAGCCCTCTATGGGCTTCCAAATATCCCTTTGCCAATTCCACAAGAACAGCCTTAGCGAAAGGCTTCTTGAAGGGAAAGATGTAACTCTGTGAGATAAATTCACAGAACACAGAGCAGTTTCTCAGAAAGCTTCTTTCCAGTTTTGAACGGAAGATATTTCCTTTTTACCATAGGCCTCTAAGGGCTTCCAAATATCCCTTTGCCAATTCCACAAGAACAGCCTTAGCGAAAGGCTTCTTGAAGGGAAAGATGTAACTCTGTGAGATGAATTCACAGAACACAGAGCAGTTTCTCAGAAAGCTTCTTTCCAGTTTTGAACGGAAGATATTTCCTTTTTCACCATAGCCCTCTATGGGCTTCCAAATATCCCTTTGCCAATTCCACAAGAACAGCCTTAGCGAAAGGCTTCTTGAAGGGAAAGATGTAACTCTGTGAGATGAATTAACAGAACACAGAGCAGTTTCTCAGAAAGCTTCTTTCCAGTTTGGAACGGAAGATATTTCCTTTTTCACCATAGCCCTCTATGGGCTTCCAAATATCCCTTTGCCAATTCCAAAAGAACAGCCTTAGCGAAAGGCTTCTTGAAAGGAAAGTTGTAACTCTGTGAGATGAATTCAGAGAACACAGAGCAGTGTCTCAGAAAGCTTCTCTCCAGTTTTGAACGGAAGATATTTCCTTTTTCACCATAGGCCTCTATGGGCTTCCAAATATCCCTTTGTCAATTCCACAAGAACAGCCTTAGCGAAAGGCTTCTTGAGGGGAAAGATGTAACTCTGTGAGATGAATTCACAGAACACAGAGCAGTTTCTCAGAAAGCTTCTTTCCAGTTTTGAACGGAAGATATTTACTTTTTCACCATAGCCGTCTATGGGCTTCCAAATATCCCTTTGCCAATTCCACAAGAACAGCCTTAGCGAAAGGCTTCTTGAAGGGAAAGATGTAACTCTGTGAGATGAATTCACAGAACACAGAGCAGTTTCTCAGAAAGCTTCTTTCCAGTTTTGAACGGAAGATATTTCCTTTTTCACCATAGCCCTCTATGGGCTTCCAAATATCCCTTTGCCAATTCCACAAGAACAGCCTTAGCGAAAGGCTTCTTGAAGGGAAAGATGTAACTCTGTGAGATGAATTCACAGAACACAGAGCAGTTTCTCAGAAAGCTTCTTTCCAGTTTTGAACGGAAGATATTTCCTTTTTTACCATAGGCCTCTATGGGCTTCCAAATATCCCTTTGCCAATTCCACAAGAACAGCCTTAGCGAAAGGCTTCTTGAAGGGAAAGATGTAACTCTGTGAGATGAATTCACAGAACACAGAGCAGTTTCTCAGAAAGCTTCTTTCCAGTTTTGAACGGAAGATATTTCCTTTTTCACCATAGCCCTCTATGGGCTTCCAAATATCCCTTTGCCAATTCCACAAGAACAGCCTTAGCGAAAGGCTTCTTGAAGGGAAAGATGTAACTCTGTGAGATAAATTCACAGAACACAGAGCAGTTTCTCAGAAAGCTTCTTTCCAGTTTTGAACGGAAGATATTTCCTTTTTACCATAGGCCTCTAAGGGCTTCCAAATATCCCTTTGCCAATTCCACAAGAACAGCCTTAGCGAAAGGCTTCTTGAAGGGAAAGATGTAACTCTGTGAGATGAATTCACAGAACACAGAGCAGTTTCTCAGAAAGCTTCTTTCCAGTTTTGAACGGAAGATATTTCCTTTTTCACCATAGCCCTCTATGGGCTTCCAAATATCCCTTTGCCAATTCCACAAGAACAGCCTTAGCGAAAGGCTTCTTGAAGGGAAAGATGTAACTCTGTGAGATGAATTAACAGAACACAGAGCAGTTTCTCAGAAAGCTTCTTTCCAGTTTGGAACGGAAGATATTTCCTTTTTCACCATAGCCCTCTATGGGCTTCCAAATATCCCTTTGCCAATTCCAAAAGAACAGCCTTAGCGAAAGGCTTCTTGAAAGGAAAGTTGTAACTCTGTGAGATGAATTCAGAGAACACAGAGCAGTGTCTCAGAAAGCTTCTTTCCAGTTTTGAACGGAAGATATTTCCTTTTTCACCATAGGCCTCTATGGGCTTCCAAATATCCCTTTGTCAATTCCACAAGAACAGCCTTAGCGAAAGGCTTCTTGAGGGGAAAGATGTAACTCTGTGAGATGAATTCACAGAACACAGAGCAGTTTCTCAGAAAGCTTCTTTCCAGTTTTGAACGGAAGATATTTACTTTTTCACCATAGCCGTCTATGGGCTTCCAAATATCCCTTTGCCAATTCCACAAGAACAGCCTTAGCGAAAGGCTTCTTGAAGGGAAAGATGTAACTCTGTGAGATGAATTCACAGAACACAGAGCAGTTTCTCAGAAAGCTTCTTTCCAGTTTTGAACGGAAGATATTTCCTTTTTCACCATAGCCCTCTATGGGCTTCCAAATATCCCTTTGCCAATTCCACAAGAACAGCCTTAGCGAAAGGCTTCTTGAAGGGAAAGATGTAACTCTGTGAGATGAATTCACAGAACACAGAGCAGTTTCTCAGAAAGCTTCTTTCCAGTTTTGAACGGAAGATATTTCCTTTTTTACCATAGGCCTCTATGGGCTTCCAAATATCCCTTTGCCAATTCCACAAGAACAGCCTTAGCGAAAGGCTTCTTGAAGGGAAAGGTGTAACTCTGTGAGATGAATTCACAGAACACAGAGCAGTTTCTCAGAAAGCTTCTTTCCAGTTTTGAACGGAAGATATTTCCTTTTTCACCATAGGCCTCTATGGGCTTCAAAATATCCCTTTGCCAATTGCACAAGAACAGCCTTAGCGAAAGGCTTCTTGAGGGGAAAGATGTAACTCTGTGAGATGAATTAACAGAACACAGAGCAGTTTCTCAGAAAGCTTCTTTCCAGTTTTGAACGGAAGATATTTCCTTTTTCTCCATAGCCCTCTATGGGCTTCCAAATATCCCTTTGCCAATTCCACAAGACAGCCTTAGCGAAAGGCTTCTTGAAGGGAAAGATGTAACTCTGTGAGATGAATTCACAGAACACAGAGCAATTTCTCAGAAAGCTTCTTTCCAGTTTTGAACGGAAGATATTTCCTTTTTCACCATAGCCCTCTATGGGCTTCCAAATATCCCTTTGACAATTCCACAAAAACAGCCTTAGCGAAAGGCTTCTTGAAGGGAAAGATGTAACTCTGTGAGATGAATTCACAGAACACAGAGCAGTTTCTCAGAAAGCTTCTTTCCAGTTTTGAACGGAAGATATTTCCTTTTTCACCATAGGCCTCTATGGGCTTCCAAATATCTCTTTGCCAATTCCGCAAGAACAGCCGTAGCGAAAGGCTTCTTGAAGGGAAAGATGTAACTCTGTGAGATGAATTAACAGAACACAGAGCAGTTTCTCAGAAAGCTTCTTTCCAGTTTTGAACGGAAGATATTTCCTTTTTCACCATAGCCCTCTATGGGCTTCCAAATATCCCTTTGCCAATTCCACAAGAACAGCCTTAGCGAAAGGCTTCTTGAAGGGAAAGATGTAACTCTGTGAGATGAATTAGCAGAACACAGAGCAGTTTCTCAGAAAGATTCTTTCCAATTTTGAAAGGAAGATATTTCCTTTTTCACCATAGCCCTCTATGGGCTTCCAAATATCCCTTTGCAAATTCCACAAGAACAGCCTTAGCGAAAGGCTTCTTGAAGGGAAAGATGTAACTCTGTGAGATGAATTAACAGAACACAGAGCAGTTTCTCAGAAAGCTTCTTTCCAGTTTTGAACGGAAGATATTTCCTTTTTCACCATAGCCTCTATGGGCTTCCAAATATCCCTTTGCCAATTCCACAAGAACAGCCTTAGCGAAAGGCTTCTTGAAGGGAAAGGTGTAACTCTGTGAGATGAATTCACAGAATACAGAGCAGTTTCTCAGAAAGCTTCTTTCCAGTTTTGAACGGAAGATATTTCCTTTTTCACCATAGGCCTCTATGGGCTTCAAAATATCCCTTTGCCAATTCCACAAGAACAGCCTTAGCGAAAGGCTTCTTGAGGGGAAAGATGTAACTCTGTGAGATGAATTAACAGAACACAGAGCAGTTTCTCAGAAAGCTTCTTTCCAGTTTTGAATGGAAGATATTTCCTTTTTTCACCATAGCCCTCTATGGGCTTCCAAATATCCCTTTGCCAATTCCACAAGAACAGCCTTAGCGAAAGGCTTCTTGAAGGGAAAGATGTAACTCTGTGAGATGAATTCACAGAACACAGAGCAGTTTCTCAGAAAGCTTCTTTCCAGTTTTGAACGGAATATATTTCCTTTTTCACCATAGCCCTCTATGGGCTTCCAAATATCCCTTTGCCAATTCCACAAGAACAGCCTTAGCGAAAGGCTTCTTGAAGGGAAAGATGTAACTCTGTGAGATGAATTCACAGAACACAGAGCAGTTTCTCAGAAAGCTTCTTTCCAGTTTTGAACGGAAGATATTTCCTTTTTCACCATAGGCCTCTATGGGCTTCCAAATATCCCTTTGCCAATTCCACAAGAACAGCCTTTGCGAAAGGCTTCTTGAAGGGAAAGATGTAACTCTGTGAGATGAATTAACAGAACGCAGAGCAGTTTCTCAGAAAGCTTCTTTCCAGTTTTGAACGGAAGATATTTCCTTTTTCACCATAGCCTCTATGGGCTTCCAAATATCCCTTTGCCAATTCCACAAGAACAGCCTTAGCGAAAGGCTTCTTGAAGGGAAAGGTGTAACTCTGTGAGATGAATTCACAGAACACAGAGCAGTTTCTCAGAAAGCTTCTTTCCAGTTTTGAACGGAAGATATTTCCTTTTTCACCATAGGCCTCTATGGGCTTCAAAATATCCCTTTGCCAATTGCACAAGAACAGCCTTAGCGAAAGGCTTCTTGAGGGGAAAGATGTAACTCTGTGAGATGAATTAACAGAACACAGAGCAGTTTCTCAGAAAGCTTCTTTCCAGTTTTGAACGGAAGATATTTCCTTTTTCTCCATAGCCCTCTATGGGCTTCCAAATATCCCTTTGCCAATTCCACAAGAACAGCCTTAGCGAAAGGCTTCTTGAAGGGAAAGATGTAACTCTGTGAGATGAATTCACAGAACACAGAGCAATTTCTCAGAAAGCTTCTTTCCAGTTTTGAACGGAAGATATTTCCTTTTTCACCATAGCCCTCTATGGGCTTCCAAATATCCCTTTGACAATTCCACAAAAACAGCCTTAGCGAAAGGCTTCTTGAAGGGAAAGATGTAACTCTGTGAGATGAATTCACAGAACACAGAGCAGTTTCTCAGAAAGCTTCTTTCCAGTTTTGAACGGAAGATATTTCCTTTTTCACCATAGGCCTCTATGGGCTTCCAAATATCTCTTTGCCAATTCCGCAAGAACAGCCTTAGCGAAAGGCTTCTTGAAGGGAAAGATGTAACTCTGTGAGATGAATTAACAGAACACAGAGCAGTTTCTCAGAAAGCTTCTTTCCAGTTTTGAACGGAAGATATTTCCTTTTTCACCATAGCCCTCTATGGGCTTCCAAATATCCCTTTGCCAATTCCACAAGAACAGCCTTAGCGAAAGGCTTCTTGAAGGGAAAGATGTAACTCTGTGAGATGAATTAGCAGAACACAGAGCAGTTTCTCAGAAAGATTCTTTCCAATTTTGAAAGGAAGATATTTCCTTTTTCACCATAGCCCTCTATGGGCTTCCAAATATCCCTTTGCAAATTCCACAAGAACAGCCTTAGCGAAAGGCTTCTTGAAGGGAAAGATGTAACTCTGTGAGATGAATTAACAGAACACAGAGCAGTTTCTCAGAAAGCTTCTTTCCAGTTTTGAACGGAAGATATTTCCTTTTTCACCATAGGCCTCTATGGGCTTCCAAATATCCCTTTGCCAATTCCACAAGAACAGCCTTAGCGAAAGGTTTCTTGAAGGGAAAGATGTAACTCTGTGAGATGAATTAACAGAACACAGAGCAGTTTCTCAGAAAGCTTCTTTCCAGTTTTGAACGGAAGATATTTACTTTTTCACCATAGGCGTCTATGGGCTTCCAAATATCCCTTTGCCAATTCCACAAGAACAGCCTTAGCGAAAGGCTTCTTGAAGGGAAAGATGTAACTCTGTGAGATGAATTCACAGAACACAGAGCAGTTTCTCAGAAAGCTTCTTTCCAGTTTTGAACGGAAGATATTTCCTTTTTCACCATAGCCGTCTATGGGCTTCCAAATATCCCTTTGCCAATTCCACAAGAACAGCCTTAGCGAAAGGCTTCTTGAAGGGAAAGATGTAACACTGTGAGATGAATTCACAGAACACAGAGCAGTTTCTCAGAAAGCTTCTTTCCAGTTTTGAACGGAAGATATTTCCTTTTTCACCATAGGCCTCTATGGGCTTCCAAATATCCCTTTGCCAATTCCACAAGAACAGCCTTAGCGAAAGGCTTCTTGAGGGGAAAGATGTAACTCTGTGAGATGAATTCACAGAACACAGAGCAGTTTCTCAGAAAGCTTCTTTCCAGTTTTGAACGGAAGATATTTACTTTTTCACCATAGCCGTCTATGGGCTTCCAAATATCCCTTTGCCAATTCCACAAGAACAGCCTTTGCGAAAGGCTTCTTGAAGGGAAAGATGTAACTCTGTGAGATGAATTAACAGAACGCAGAGCAGTTTCTCAGAAAGCTTCTTTCCAGTTTTGAACGGAAGATATTTCCTTTTTCACCATAGCCTCTATGGGCTTCCAAATATCCCTTTGCCAATTCCACAAGAACAGCCTTAGCGAAAGGCTTCTTGAAGGGAAAGGTGTAACTCTGTGAGATGAATTCACAGAACACAGAGCAGTTTCTCAGAAAGCTTCTTTCCAGTTTTGAACGGAAGATATTTCCTTTTTCACCATAGGCCTCTATGGGCTTCCAAATATCCCTTTGCCAATTCCGCAAGAACAGCCTTAGCGAAAGGCTTCTTGAAGGGAAAGATGTAACTCTGTGAGATGAATTAACAGAACACAGAGCAGTTTCTCAGAAAGCTTCTTTCCAGTTTTGAACGGAAGATATTTCCTTTTTCACCATAGCCCTCTATGGGCTTCCAAATATCCCTTTGCCAATTCCACAAGAACAGCCTTAGTGAAAGGCTTCTTGAAGGGAAAGATGTAACTCTGTGAGATGAATTAGCAGAACACAGAGCAGTTTCTCAGAAAGATTCTTTCCAATTTTGAAAGGAAGATAATTCCTTTTTCACCATAGCCCTCTATGTGCTTCCAAATATCCCTTTGCAAATTCCACAAGAACAGCCTTAGCGAAAGGCTTCTTGAAGGGAAAGATGTAACTCTGTGAGATGAATTCACAGAACACAGAGCAGTTTCTCAGAAAGCTTCTTTCCAGTTTTGAACGGAAGATATTTCCTTTTTCACCATAGCCCTCTATGGGCTTCCAAATATCCCTTTGCCAATTCCACAAGAACAGCCTTAGCGAAAGGCTTCTTGAAGGGAAAGATGTAACTCTGTGAGATGAATTCACAGAACACAGAGCAGTTTCTCAGAAAGCTTCTTTCCAGTTTTGAACGGAAGATATTTCCTTTTTCACCATAGCCGTCTATGGGCTTCCAAATATCCCTTTGCCAATTCCACAAGAACAGCCTTAGCGAAAGGCTTCTTGAAGGGAAAGATGTAACACTGTGAGATGAATTAACAGAACACAGAGCAGTTTCTCAGAAAGCTTCTTTCCAGTTTTGAACGGAAGATATTTCCTTTTTCACCATAGGCCTCTATGGGCTTCCAAATATCCCTTTGCCAATTCCACAAGAACAGCCTTAGCGAAAGGCTTCTTGAGGGGAAAGATGTAACTCTGTGAGATGAATTAACAGAACACAGAGCAGTTTCTCAGAAAGCTTCTTTCCAGTTTTGAACGGAAGATATTTACTTTTTCACCATAGCCCTCTATGGGCTTCCAAATATCCCTTTGCCAATTCCACAAGAACAGCCTTAGCGAAAGGCTTCTTGAAGGGAAAGATGTAACTCTGTGAGATGAATTCACAGAACACAGAGCAGTTTCTCAGAAAGCTTCTTTCCAGTTTTGAACGGAAGATATTTCCTTTTTCACCATAGCCCTCTATGGGCTTCCAAATATCCCTTTGCCAATTCCACAAGAACAGCCTTAGCGAAAGGCTTCTTGAAGGGAAAGATGTAACTCTGTGAGTTGAATTCACAGAACACAGAGCAGTTTCTCAGAAAGCTTCTTTCCAGTTTTGAACGGAAGATATTTCCTTTTTCACCAGAGCCCTCTAAGGGCTTCCAAATATCCCTTTGCCAATTCCACAAGAACAGCCTTAGCGAAAGGCTTCTTGAAGGGAAAGATGTAACTCTGTGAGATGAATTAAAAGAACACAGAGCAGTTTCTCAGAAAGCTTCTTTTCAGTTTTGAACGGAAGATATTTCCTTTTTCACCATAGGCCTCTATGGGCTTCCAAATATCCCTTTGCCAATTCCACAAGAACAGCCTTAGCGAAAGGCTTCTTGAAGGGAAAGATGTAACTCTGTGAGATGAATTAACAGAACACAGAGCAGTTTCTCAGAAAGCTTCTTTCCAGTTTTGAACGGACGATATTTACTTTTTCACCATAGCCCTCTATGGGCTTCCAAATATCCCTTTGCCAATTCCACAAGAACAGCCTTAGCGAAAGGCTTCTTGAAGGGAAAGATGTAACTCTGTGAGATGAATTCACAGAACACAGAGCAGTTTCTCAGAAAGCTTCTTTCCAGTTTTGAACGGAAGATATTTCCTTTTTCACCATAGCCCTCTATGGGCTTCCAAATATCCCCTTGCCAATTCCACAAGAACAGCCTTATCGAAAGGCTTCTTGAAGGGAAAGATGTAACTCTGTGAGATGAATTGACAGAACACAGAGCAGTTTCTCAGAAAGCTTCTTTCCAGTTTTGAACGGAAGATATTTCCTTTTTCACCATAGGCCTCTATGGGCTTCCAAATATCCCTTTGCCAATTCCACAAGAACAGCCTTAGCGAAAGGCTTCTTGAAGGGAAAGATGTAACTCTGTGAGATGAATTAACAGAACACAGAGAAGTTTCTCAGAAAGCTTCTTTCCAGTTTTGAACGGAAGATATTTCCTTTTTTCACCATAGCCCTCTATGGGCTTCCAAATATCCCTTTGCCAATTCCACAAGAACAGCCTTAGCGAAAGGCTTCTTGAAGGGAAAGATGTAACTCTGTGAGATGAATTCACAGAACACAGAGCAGTTTCTCAGAAAGCTTCTTTCCAATTTTGAACGGAATATATTTCCTTTTTCACCATAGCCGTCTATGGGCTTCCAAATATCCCTTTGCCAATTCCACAAGAACAGCCTTAGCGAAAGGCTTCTTGAAGGGAAAGCTGTAACTCTGTGAGATGAATTCACAGAACACAGAGCAGTTTCTCAGAAAGCTTCTTTCCAGTTTTGAACGGAGGATATTTCCTTTTTCACCATAGGCCTCTATGGGCTTCCAAATATCCCTTTGCCAATTCCACAAGAACAGCCTTAGCGAAAGGCTTCTTGAAGGGAAAGATGTAACTCTGTGAGATGAATTCACAGAACACAGAGCAGTTTCTCAGAAAGCTTCTTTCCAGTTTTGAACGGAAGATATTTCCTTTTTCACCATAGGCCTCTATGGGCTTCCAAATATCCCTTTGCCAATTCCACAAGAACAGCCTTAGCGAAAGGCTTCTTGAAGGGAAAGATGTAACTCTGTGAGATGAGTTAACGGAACACAGAGCAGTTTCTCAGAAAGCTTCTTTCCAGTTTTGAACGGAAGATATTTCCTTTTTCACCATAGCCGTCTATGGGCTTCCAAATATCCCTTTGCCAATTCCACAAGAACAGTCTTAGCAAAAGGCTTCTTGAAAGGAAAGATGTAACTCTGTGAGATGAATTGACAGAACGCAGAGCAGTTTCTCAGAAAGCTTCTTTCCAGTTTTGAACGGAAGATATTTCCTTTTTCACCATAGCCCTCTATGGGCTTCCAAATATCCCTTTCCCAATTCCACAAGAACAGCCTTAGCGAAAGGCTTCTTGAAGGGAAAGATGTAACTCTGTGAGATGAATTCACAGAACACAGAGCAGTTTCTCAGAAAGCTTCTTTCCAATTTTGAACGGAAGATATTCCCTTTTTCACCATAGCCCTCTATGGGCTTCCAAATATCCCTTTGCCAATTCCACAAGAACAGCCTTAGCGAAAGGCTTCTTGAAGGGAAAGATGTAACTCTGTGAGATGAATTCACAGAACACAGAGCAGTTTCTCAGAAAGCTTCTTTCCAGTTTTGAACGGAATATATTTCCTTTTTCACCATAGCCCTCTATGGGCTTCCAAATATCCCTTTGCCAATTCCACAAGAACAGCCTTAGCGAAAGGCTTCTTGAAGGGAAAGATGTAACTCTGTGAGATGAATTCACAGAACACAGAGCAGTTTCTCAGAAAGCTTATTTCCAGTTTTGAACGGAAGATATTTCCTTTTTCACCATAGGCCTCTATGGGCTTCCAAATATCCCTTTGCCAATTCCACAAGAACAGCCTTTGCGAAAGGCTTCTTGAAGGGAAAGATGTAACTCTGTGAGATGAATTAACAGAACGCAGAGCAGTTTCTCAGAAAGCTTCTTTCCAGTTTTGAACGGAAGATATTTCCTTTTTCACCATAGCCTCTATGGGCTTCCAAATATCCCTTTGCCAATTCCACCAGAACAGCCTTAGCGAAAGGCTTCTTGAAGGGAAAGGTGTAACTCTGTGAGATGAATTCACAGAACACAGAGCAGTTTCTCAGAAAGCTTCTTTCCAGTTTTGAACGGAAGATATTTCCTTTTTCACCATAGGCCTCTATGGGCTTCAAAATATCCCTTTGCCAATTGCACAAGAACAGCCTTAGCGAAAGGCTTCTTGAGGGGAAAGATGTAACTCTGTGAGATGAATTAACAGAACACAGAGCAGTTTCTCAGAAAGCTTCTTTCCAGTTTTGAACGGAAGATATTTCCTTTTTCTCCATAGCCCTCTATGGGCTTCCAAATATCCCTTTGCCAATTCCACAAGAACAGCCTTAGCGAAAGGCTTCTTGAAGGGAAAGATGTAACTCTGTGAGATGAATTCACAGAACACAGAGCAATTTCTCAGAAAGCTTCTTTCCAGTTTTGAACGGAAGATATTTCCTTTTTCACCATAGCCCTCTATGGGCTTCCAAATATCCCTTTGACAATTCCACAAAAACAGCCTTAGCGAAAGGCTTCTTGAAGGGAAAGATGTAACTCTGTGAGATGAATTAACAGAACACAGAGCAGTTTCTCAGAAAGCTTCTTTCCAGTTTTGAACGGAAGATATTTCCTTTTTCACCATAGGCCTCTATGGGCTTCCAAATATCTCTTTGCCAATTCCGCAAGAACAGCCTTAGCGAAAGGCTTCTTGAAGGGAAAGATGTAACTCTGTGAGATGAATTAACAGAACACAGAGCAGTTTCTCAGAAAGCTTCTTTCCAGTTTTGAACGGAAGATATTTCCTTTTTCACCATAGCCCTCTATGGGCTTCCAAATATCCCTTTGCCAATTCCACAAGAACAGCCTTAGCGAAAGGCTTCTTGAAGGGAAAGATGTAACTCTGTGAGATGAATTAGCAGAACACAGAGCAGTTTCTCAGAAAGATTCTTTCCAATTTTGAAAGGAAGATATTTCCTTTTTCACCATAGCCCTCTATGGGCTTCCAAATATCCCTTTGCAAATTCCACAAGAACAGCCTTAGCGAAAGGCTTCTTGAAGGGAAAGATGTAACTCTGTGAGATGAATTCACAGAACACAGAGCAGTTTCTCAGAAAGCTTCTTTCCAGTTTTGAACGGAAGATATTTCCTTTTTCACCATAGCCTCTATGGGCTTCCAAATATCCCTTTGCCAATTCCACAAGAACAGCCTTAGCGAAAGGCTTCTTGAAGGGAAAGGTGTAAATCTGTGAGATGAATTCACAGAACACAGAGCAGTTTCTCAGAAAGCTTCTTTCCAGTTTTGAATGGAAGATATTTCCTTTTTTCACCATAGCCCTCTATGGGCTTCCAAATATCCCTTTGCCAATTCCACAAGAACAGCCTTAGCAAAAGGCTTCTTGAAGGGAAAGATGTAACTCTGTGAGATGAATTCACAGAACACAGAGCAGTTTCTCAGAAAGCTTCTTTCCAGTTTTGAACGGAATATATTTCCTTTTTCACCATAGCCCTCTATGGGCTTCCAAATATCCCTTTGCCAATTCCACAAGAACAGCCTTAGCGAAAGGCTTCTTGAAGGGAAAGATGTAACTCTGTGAGATGAATTCACAGAACACAGAGCAGTTTCTCAGAAAGCTTCTTTCCAGTTTTGAACGGAAGATATTTCCTTTTTCACCATAGCCCTCTATGGGCTTCCAAATATCCCTTTGCCAATTCCACAAGAACAGCCTTAGCGAAAGGCTTCTTGAAGAGAAAGATGTAACTCTGTGAGATGAATTAACAGAACACAGAGGAGTTTCTCAGAAAGCTTCTTTCCAGTTTTGAAAGGAAGATATTTACTTATTCACCATAGCCCTCTATGGGCTTCCAAATATCCCTTTGCCAATTCCACAAGAACAGCCTTAGCGAAAGGCTTCTTGAAAGGAAAGATGTAACTCTGTGAGATGAATTAACAGAACACAGAGCAGTTTCTCAGAAAGCTTCTTTCCAGTTTTGAACGGAAGATATTTCCTTTTTCACCATAGCCCTCTAAGGGCTTCCAAATATCCCTTTGCCAATTCCACAAGAACAGCCTTAGTGAAAGGCTTCTTGAAGGGAAAGATGTAACTCTGTGAGATGAATTCACAGAACACAGAGCAGTTTCTCAGAAAGCTTCTTTCCAGTTTTGAACGGAGGATATTTCCTTTTTCACCATAGGCCTCTATGGGCTTCCAAATATCCCTTTGCCAATTCCACAAGAACAGCCATAGCGAAAGGCTTCTTGAAGGGAAAGATGTAACTCTGTGAGATGAATTCACAGAACACAGAGCAGTTTCTCAGAAAGCTTCTTTCCAGTTTTGAACGGAAGATATTTCCTTTTTCACCATAGGCCTCTATGGGCTTCCAAATATCCCTTTGCCAATTCCACAAGAACAGCCTTAGCGAAAGGCTTCTTGAAGGGAAAGATGTAACTCTGTGAGATGAATTCACAGAACACAGAGCAGTTTCTCAGAAAGCTTCTTTCCAGTTTTGAACGGAAGATATTTCCTTTTTCACCCTAGGCCTCTATGGGCTTCCAAATATCCCTTTGCCAATTCCACAAGAACAGCCTTAGCGAAAGGCTTCTTGAAGGGAAAGATGTAACTCTGTGAGATGAATTAACGGAACACAGAGCAGTTTTTCAGAAAGCTTCTTTCCAGTTTTGAACGGAAGATATTTCCTTTTTCACCATAGCCGTCTATGGGCTTCCAAATATCCCTTTGCCAATTCCACAAGAACAGTCTTAGCAAAAGGCTTCTTGAAGGGAAAGATGTAACTCTGTGAGATGAATTCACAGAACACAGAGCAGTTTCTCAGAAAGCTTCTTTCCAGTTTTAAACGGAAGATATTTCCTTTTTCACCATAGCCCTCTAAGGGCTTCCAAATATCCCTTTCCCAATTCCACAAGAACAGCCTTAGCGAAAGGCTTCTTGAAGGGAAAGATGTAACTCTGTGAGATGAATTAACAGAACACAGAACAGTTTCTCAGAAAGCTTCTTTCCAGTTTTGAACGGAAGATATTTCCTTTTTCACCATAGCCCTCTATGGGCTTCCAAATATCCCTTTGCCAATTCCACAAGAACAGCCTTAGCGAAAGGCTTCTTGAAGGGAAAGATGTAACTCTGTGAGATGAATTAACAGAACACAGAGCAGTTTCTCAGAAAGCTTCTTTCCAGTTTTGAACGGAAGATAATTCCTTTTTCACCATAGCCCTCTAAGGGCTTCCAAATATCCCTTTGCCAATTCCACAAGAACAGCCTTAGCGAAAGGCCTCTTGAAGGGAAAGATGTAACTCTGTGAGATGAATTCAGAGAACACAGAGCAGTTTCTCAGAAAGCTTCTTTCCATTTTTGAACGGAGGATACTTCCTTTTTCACCATAGGCCTCTATGGGCTTCCAAATATCCCTTTGCCAATTCCACAAGAACAGCCTTAGCGAAAGGCTTCTTGAAGGGAAAGATGTAACTCTGTGAGATGAATTCACAGAACACAGAGCAGTTTCTCGAAAGCTTCTTTCCAGTTTTGAACGGAAGATATTTCCTTTTTCACCATAGAACTCTATGGCCTTCCAAATATCCCTTTGCCAATTCCACAAGAACAGCCTTAGCGAAAGGCTTCTTGAAGGGAAAGATGTAACTCTGTGAGATGAATTAACAGAACACAGAGCAGTTTCTCAGAAAGCTTCTTTCCAGTTTTGAACGGAAGATATTTCCTTTTTCACCATAGCCCTCTATGGGCTTCCAAATATCCCTTTGCCAATTCCACAAGAACAGCCTTAGCGAAAGGCTTCTTGAAGGCAAAGATGTAACTCTGTGAGATGAATTCACAGAACACAGAGCAGTTTCTCAGAAAGCTTCTTTCCAGTTTTGAACGGAAGATATTTCCTTTTTCACCATAGCCCTCTATGGGCTTCCAAATATCCCTTTGCCAATTCCACAAGAACAGCCTTAGCGAAAGGCTTCTTGAAGGGAAAGATGTAACTCTGTGAGATGAATTCACAGAACACAGAGCAGTTTCTCAGAAAGCTTCTTTCCAGTTTTGAACGGAAGATATTTCCTTTTTCACCATAGGCCTCTATGGGCTTCCAAATATCCCTTTGCCAATTCCACAAGAACAGCCTTAGCGAAAGGCTTCTTGAAGGGAAAGATGTAACTCTGTGAGATGAATTAACAGAACACAGAGCAGTTTCTCAGAAAGCTTCTTTCCAGTTTTGAATGGAAGATATTTACTTTTTCACCATAGGCCTCTATGGGCTTCCAAATATCCCTTTGCCAATTCCACAAGAACAGCCTTAGCGAAAGGCTTCTTGAAGGGAAAGATGTAACTCTGTGAGATGAATTCACAGAACACAGAGCAGTTTCTCAGAAAGCTTCTTTCCAGTTTTGAACGGAAGATATTTCCTTTTTCACCATAGCCGTCTATGGGCTTCCAAATATCCCTTTGCCAATTCCACAAGAACAGCCTTAGCGAAAGGCTTCTTGAAGGGAAAGATGTAACACTGTGAGATGAATTCACAGAACACAGAGCAGTTTCTCAGAAAGCTTCTTTCCAGTTTTGAACGGAAGATATTTCCTTTTTCACCATAGGCCTCTATGGGCTTCCAAATATCCCTTTGCCAATTCCACAAGAACAGCCTTAGCGAAAGGCTTCTTTAGGGGAAAGATGTAACTCTGTGAGATGAATTCACAGAACACAGAGCAGTTTCTCAGAAAGCTTCTTTCCAGTTTTGAACGGAAGATATTTACTTTTTCACCATAGCCGTCTATGGGCTTCCAAATATCCCTTTGCCAATTCCACAAGAACAGCCTTAGCGAAAGGCTTCTTGAAGGGAAAGATGTAACTCTGTGAGATGAATTCACAGAACACAGAGCAGTTTCTCAGAAAGCTTCTTTCCAGTTTTGAACGGAAGATATTTCCTTTTTCACCATAGGCCTCTATGGGCTTCCAAATATCCCTTTGCCAATTCCACAAGAACAGCCTTTGCGAAAGGCTTCTTGAAGGGAATGATGTAACTCTGTGAGATGAATTAACAGAACGCAGAGCAGTTTCTCAGAAAGCTTCTTTCCAGTTTTGAACGGAAGATATTTCCTTTTTCACCATAGCCTCTATGGGCTTCCAAATATCCCTTTGCCAATTCCACAAGAACAGCCTTAGCGAAAGGCTTCTTGAAGGGAAAGGTGTAACTCTGTGAGATGAATTCACAGAACACAGAGCAGTTTCTCAGAAAGCTTCTTTCCAGTTTTGAACGGAAGATATTTCCTTTTTCACCATAGGCCTCTATGGGCTTCCAAATATCTCTTTGCCAATTCCGCAAGAACAGCCTTAGCGAAAGGCTTCTTGAAGGGAAAGATGTAACTCTGTGAGATGAATTAACAGAACACAGAGCAGTTTCTCAGAAAGCTTCTTTCCAGTTTTGAACGGAAGATATTTCCTTTTTCACCATAGCCCTCTATGGGCTTCCAAATATCCCTTTGCCAATTCCACAAGAACAGCCTTAGCGAAAGGCTTCTTGAAGGGAAAGATGTAACTCTGTGAGATGAATTAGCAGAACACAGAGCAGTTTCTCAGAAAGATTCTTTCCAATTTTGAAAGGAAGATATTTCCTTTTTCACCATAGCCCTCTATGGGCTTCCAAATATCCCTTTGCAAATTCCACAAGAACAGCCTTAGCGAAAGGCTTCTTGAAGGGAAAGATGTAACTCTGTGAGATGAATTAACAGAACACAGAGCAGTTTCTCAGAAAGCTTCTTTCCAGTTTTGAACGGAAGATATTTCCTTTTTCACCATAGCCTCTATGGGCTTCCAAATATCCCTTTGCCAATTCCACAAGAACAGCCTTAGCGAAAGGCTTCTTGAAGGGAAAGGTGTAACTCTGTGAGATGAATTCACAGAACACAGAGCAGTTTCTCAGAAAGCTTCTTTCCAGTTTTGAACGGAAGATATTTCCTTTTTCACCATAGGCCTCTATGGGCTTCGAAATATCCCTTTGCCAATTCCACAAGAACAGCCTTAGCGAAAGGCTTCTTGAGGGGAAAGATGTAACTCTGTGAGATGAATTAACAGAACACAGAGCAGTTTCTCAGAAAGCTTCTTTCCAGTTTTGAACGGAAGATATTTCCTTTTTCACCATAGCCGTCTAAGGGCTTCCAAATATCCCTTTGCCAATTCCACAAGAACAGCCTTAGCGAAAGGCTTCTTGAAGGGAAAGATTTAACTCTGTGAGATGAATTCACAGAACACAGAGCAATTTCTCAGAAAGCTTCTTTCCAGTTTTGAACGGAAGATATTTCCTTTTTCACCATAGCCCTCTATGGGCTTCCAAATATCCCTTTGACAATTCCACAAAAACAGCCTTAGCGAAAGGCTTCTTGAAGGGAAAGATGTAACTCTGTGAGATGAATTCACAGAACACAGAGCAGTTTCTCAGAAAGCTTCTTTCCAGTTTTGAACGGAAGATATTTCCTTTTTCACCATAGGCCTCTATGGGCTTCCAAATATCCCTTTGCCAATTCCGCAAGAACAGCCTTAGCGAAAGGCTTCTTGAAGGGAAAGATGTAACTCTGTGAGATGAATTAACAGAACACAGAGCAGTTTCTCAGAAAGCTTCTTTCCAGTTTTGAACGGAAGATATTTCCTTTTTCACCATAGCCCTCTATGGGCTTCCAAATATCCCTTTGCCAATTCCACAAGAACAGCCTTAGTGAAAGGCTTCTTGAAGGGAAAGATGTAACTCTGTGAGATGAATTAGCAGAACACAGAGCAGTTTCTCAGAAAGATTCTTTCCAATTTTGAAAGGAAGATAATTCCTTTTTCACCATAGCCCTCTATGTGCTTCCAAATATCCCTTTGCAAATTCCACAAGAACAGCCTTAGCGAAAGGCTTCTTGAAGGGAAAGATGTAACTCTGTGAGATGAATTCACAGAACACAGAGCAGTTTCTCAGAAAGCTTCTTTCCAGTTTTGAACGGAAGATATTTCCTTTTTCACCATAGCCCTCTATGGGCTTCCAAATATCCCTTTGCCAATTCCACAAGAACAGCCTTAGCGAAAGGCTTCTTGAAGGGAAAGATGTAACTCTGTGAGATGAATTCACAGAACACAGAGCAGTTTCTCAGAAAGCTTCTTTCCAGTTTTGAACGGAACATATTTCCTTTTTCACCATAGCCGTCTATGGGCTTCCAAATATCCCTTTGCCAATTCCACAAGAACAGCCTTAGCGAAAGGCTTCTTGAAGGGAAAGATGTAACACTGTGAGATGAATTAACAGAACACAGAGCAGTTTCTCAGAAAGCTTCTTTCCAGTTTTGAACGGAAGATATTTCCTTTTTCACCATAGGCCTCTATGGGCTTCCAAATATCCCTTTGCCAATTCCACAAGAACAGCCTTAGCGAAAGGCTTCTTGAGGGGAAAGATGTAAGTCTGTGAGATGAATTAACAGAACACAGAGCAGTTTCTCAGAAAGCTTCTTTCCAGTTTTGAACGGAAGATATTTACTTTTTCACCATAGCCCTCTATGGGCTTCCAAATATCCCTTTGCCAATTCCACAAGAACAGCCTTAGCGAAAGGCTTCTTGAAGGGAAAGATGTAACTCTGTGAGATGAATTCACAGAACACAGAGCAGTTTCTCAGAAAGCTTCTTTCCAGTTTTGAACGGAAGATATTTCCTTTTTCACCATAGCCCTCTATGGGCTTCCAAATATCCCTTTGCCAATTCCACAAGAACAGCCTTAGCGAAAGGCTTCTTGAAGGGAAAGATGTAACTCTGTGAGTTGAATTCACAGAACACAGAGCAGTTTCTCAGAAAGCTTCTTTCCAGTTTTGAACGGAAGATATTTCCTTTTTCACCAGAGCCCTCTAAGGGCTTCCAAATATCCCTTTGCCAATTCCACAAGAACAGCCTTAGCGAAAGGCTTCTTGAAGGGAAAGATGTAACTCTGTGAGATGAATTAAAAGAACACAGAGCAGTTTCTCAGAAAGCTTCTTTCCAGTTTTGAACGGAAGATATTTCCTTTTTCACCATAGGCCTCTATGGGCTTCCAAATATCCCTTTGCCAATTCCACAAGAACAGCCTTAGCGAAAGGCTTCTTGAAGGGAAAGATGTAACTCTGTGAGATGAATTAACAGAACACAGAGCAGTTTCTCAGAAAGCTTCTTTCCAGTTTTGAACGGACGATATTTACTTTTTCACCATAGCCCTCTATGGGCTTCCAAATATCCCTTTGCCAATTCCACAAGAACAGCCTTAGCGAAAGGCTTCTTGAAGGGAAAGATGTAACTCTGTGAGATGAATTCACAGAACACAGAGCAGTTTCTCAGAAAGCTTCTTTCCAGTTTTGAACGGAAGATATTTCCTTTTTCACCATAGCCCTCTATGGGCTTCCAAATATCCCCTTGCCAATTCCACAAGAACAGCCTTAGCGAAAGGCTTCTTGAAGGGAAAGATGTAACTCTGTGAGATGAATTGACAGAACACAGAGCAGTTTCTCAGAAAGCTTCTTTCCAGTTTTGAACGGAAGATATTTCCTTTTTCACCATAGGCCTCTATGGGCTTCCAAATATCCCTTTGCCAATTCCACAAGAACAGCCTTAGCGAAAGGCTTCTTGAAGGGAAAGATGTAACTCTGTGAGATGAATTAACAGAACACAGAGAAGTTTCTCAGAAAGCTTCTTTCCAGTTTTGAACGGAAGATATTTCCTTTTTTCACCATAGCCCTCTATGGGCTTCCAAATATCCCTTTGCCAATTCCACAAGAACAGCCTTAGCGAAAGGCTTCTTGAAGGGAAAGATGTAACTCTGTGAGATGAATTCACAGAACACAGAGCAGTTTCTCAGAAAGCTTCTTTCCAATTTTGAACGGAATATATTTCCTTTTTCACCATAGCCCTCTATGGGCTTCCAAATATCCCTTTGCCAATTCCACAAGAACAGCCTTAGCGAAAGGCTTCTTGAAGGGAAAGATGTAACACTGTGAGATGAATTCACAGAACACAGAGCAGTTTCTCAGAAAGCTTCTTTCCAGTTTTGAACGGAGGATATTTCCTTTTTCACCATAGGCCTCTATGGGCTTCCAAATATCCCTTTGCCAATTCCACAAGAACAGCCTTAGCGAAAGGCTTCTTGAAGGGAAAGTTGTAACTCTGTGAGATGAATTCACAGAACACAGAGCAGTTTCTCAGAAAGCTTCTTTCCAGTTTTGAACGGAAGATATTTCCTTTTTCACCATAGGCCTCTATGGGCTTCCAAATATCCCTTTGCCAATTCCACAAGAACAGCCTTAGCGAAAGGCTTCTTGAAGGGAAAGATGTAACTCTGTGAGATGAGTTAACGGAACACAGAGCAGTTTCTCAGAAAGCTTCTTTCCAGTTTTGAACGGAAGATATTTCCTTTTTCACCATAGCCGTCTATGGGCTTCCAAATATCCCTTTGCCAATTCCACAAGAACAGTCTTAGCAAAAGGCTTCTTGAAGGGAAAGATGTAACTCTGTGAGATGAATTGACAGAACACAGAGCAGTTTCTCAGAAAGCTTCTTTCCAGTTTTGAACGGAAGATATTTCCTTTTTCACCATAGCCCTCTATGGGCTTCCAAATATCCCTTTCCCAATTCCACAAGAACAGCCTTAGCGAAAGGCTTCTTGAAGGGAAAGATGTAACTCTGTGAGATGAATTCACAGAACACAGAGCAGTTTCTCAGAAAGCTTCTTTCCAATTTTGAACGGAAGATATTCCCTTTTTCACCATAGCCCTCTATGGGCTTCCAAATATCCCTTTGCCAATTCCACAAGAACAGCCTTAGCGAAAGGCTTCTTGAAGGGAAAGATGTAACTCTGTGAGATGAATTCACAGAATACAGAGCAGTTTCTCAGAAAGCTTCCTTCCAGTTTTGAACGGAAGATATTCCCTTTTTCACCATAGCCCTCTATGGGCTTCCAAATATCCCTTTGCCAATTCCACAAGAACAGCCTTAGCGAAAGGCTTCTTGAAGAGAAAGATGTAACCCTGTGAGATGAATTAACAGAACACAGAGCAATTTCTCAGAAAGCTTCTTTCCAGTTTTCAACGGAAGATATTTCCTTTTTCACCATAGCCCTCTATGGGCTTCCAAATATCCCTTTGCCAATTCCACAAGAACAGCCTTAGCGAAAGGCTTCTTGAAGGGAAAGATGTAACTCTGTGAGATGAATTAACAGAACACAGAGCAGTTTCTCAGAAAGCTTCTTTCCAGTTTTGAACGAAAGATATTTCCTTTTTCACCATAGCCCTCTAAGGGCTTCCAAATATCCCTTTGCCAATTCCACAAGAACAGCTTTAGCGAAAGGCCTCTTGAAGGGAAAGATGTAACTCTGTGAGATGAATTCAGAGAACACAGAGCAGTTTCTCAGAAAGCTTCTTTCCAGTTTTGACCGGAGGATATTTCCTTTTTCACCATAGGCCTCTATGGGCTTCCAAATATCCCTTTGCCAATTCCACAAGAACAGCCTTAGCGAAAGGCTTCTTGAAGGGAAAGATGTAACTCTGTGAGATGAATTCACAGAACACAGAGCAGTTTCTCAGAAAGCTTCTTTCCAGTTTTGAACGGAAGATATTTCCTTTTTCACCATAGCCCCCTATGGGCTTCCAAATATCCCTTTGCCAATTCCACAAGAACAGCCTTAGCGAAAGGCTTCTTGAAGGGAAAGATGTATCTCTGTGAGATGAATTCACAGAACACAGAGCAGTTTCTCAGAAAGCTTCTTTCCAGTTTTGAACTTAAGATATTTCCTTTTTCACCATAGCCGTCTATGGGCTTCCAAATATCCCTTTACCAATTCCACAAGAACAGCCTTAGCGAAAGGCTTCTTGAAGGGAAAGATGTAACACTGTGAGATGAATTAACAGAACACAGAGCAGTTTCTCAGAAAGCTTCTTTCCAGTTTTGAACGGAAGATATTTCCTTTTTCACCATAGCCCTCTATGGGCTTCCAAATATCCCTTTGCCAATTCCACAAGAACAGCCTTAGCGAAAGGCTTCTTGAAGGGAAAGATGTAACTCTGTGAGTTGAATTCACAGAACACAGAGCAGTTTCTCAGAAAGCTTCTTTCCAGTTTTGAACGGAAGATATTTCCTTTTTCACCATAGCCCTCTAAGGGCTTCCAAATATCCCTTTGCCAATTCCACAAGAACAGCCTTAGCGAAAGGCTTCTTGAAGGGAAAGATGTAACTCTGTGAGATGAATTAAAAGAACACAGAGCAGTTTCTCAGAAAGCTTCTTTCCAGTTTTGAACGGAAGATATTTCCTTTTTCACCATAGGCCTCTATGGGCTTCCAAATATCCCTTTGCCAATTCCACAAGAACAGCCTTAGCGAAAGGCTTCTTGAAGGGAAAGATGTAACTCTGTGAGATGAATTCACAGAACACAGAGCAGTTTCTCAGAAAGCTTCTTTCCAGTTTTGAACGGAAGATATTTACTTTTTCACCATAGCCCTCTATGGGCTTCCAAATATCCCTTTGCCAATTCCACAAGAACAGCCTTAGCGAAAGGCTTCTTGAAGGGAAAGATGTAACTCTGTGAGATGAGTTAACGGAACACTGAGCAGTTTCTCAGAAAGCTTCTTTCCAGTTTTGAACGGAAGATATTTCCTTTTTCACCATAGCCGTCTATGGGCTTCCAAATATCCCTTTGCCAATTCCACAAGAACAGTCTTAGCAAAAGGCTTCTTGAAGGGAAAGATGTAACTCTGTGAGATGAATTCACAGAACACAGAGCAGTTTCTCAGAAAGCTTCTTTCCAGTTTTGAACGGAAGATATTTCCTTTTTCACCATAGCCCTCTATGGGCTTCCAAATATCCCTTTCCCAATTCCACAAGAACAGCCTTAGCGAAAGGCTTCTTGAAGGGAAAGATGTAACTCTGTGAGATGAATTCACAGAACACAGAGCAGTTTCTCAGAAAGCTTCTTTCCAATTTTGAACGGAAGATATTCCCTTTTTCACCATAGCCCTCTATGGGCTTCCAAATATCCCTTTGCCAATTCCACAAGAACAGCCTTAGCGAAAGGCTTCTTGAAGGGAAAGATGTAACTCTGTGAGATGAATTCACAGAATACAGAGCAGTTTCTCAGAAAGCTTCCTTCCAGTTTTGAACGGAAGATATTCCCTTTTTCACCATAGCCCTCTATGGGCTTCCAAATATCCCTTTGCCAATTCCACAAGAACAGCCTTAGCGAAAGGCTTCTTGAAGAGAAAGATGTAACCCTGTGAGATGAATTAACAGAACACAGAGCAGTTTCTCAGAAAGCTTCTTTCCAGTTTTCAACGGAAGATATTTCCTTTTTCACCATAGCCCTCTATGGGCTTCCAAATATCCCTTTGCCAATTCCACAAGAACAGCCTTAGCGAAAGGCTTCTTGAAGGGAAAGATGTAACTCTGTGAGATGAATTAACAGAACACAGAGCAGTTTCTCAGAAAGCTTCTTTCCAGTTTTGAACGGAAGATATTTCCTTTTTCACCATAGCCCTCTAAGGGCTTCCAAATATCCCTTTGCCAATTCCACAAGAACAGCTTTAGCGAAAGGCCTCTTGAAGGGAAAGATGTAACTCTGTGAGATGAATTCAGAGAACACAGAGCAGTTTCTCAGAAAGCTTCTTTCCAGTTTTGAACGGAGGATATTTCCTTTTTCACCATAGGCCTCTATGGGCTTCCAAATATCCCTTTGCCAATTCCACAAGAACAGCCTTAGCGAAAGGCTTCTTGAAGGGAAAGATGTAACTCTGTGAGATGAATTCACAGAACACAGAGCAGTTTCTCAGAAAGCTTCTTTCCAGTTTTGAACGGAAGATATTTCCTTTTTCACCATAGAACTCTATGGGCTTCCAAATATCCCTTTGCCAATTCCACAAGAACAGCCTTAGCGAAAGGCTTCTTGAAGGGAAAGATGTAACTCTGTGAGATGAATTAACAGAACACAGAGCAGTTTCTCAGAAAGCTTCTTTCCAGTTTTGAACGGAAGATATTTCCTTTTTCACCATAGCCGTCTATGGGCTTCCAAATATCCCTTTGCCAATTCCACAAGAACAGTCTTAGCAAAAGGCTTCTTGAAGGGAAAGATGTAACTCTGTGAGATGAATTCACAGAACACAGAGCAGTTTCTCAGAAAGCTTCTTTCCAGTTTTGAACGGAAGATATTTCCTTTTTCACCATAGCCCTCTATGGGCTTCCAAATATCCCTTTCCCAATTCCACAAGAACAGCCTTAGCGAAAGGCTTCTTGAAGGGAAAGATGTAACTCTGTGAGATGAATTAACAGAACGCAGAGCAGTTTCTCAGAAAGCTTCTTTCCAGTTTTGAACGGAAGATATTTCCTTTTTCACCATAGCCTCTATGGGCTTCCAAATATCCCTTTGCCAATTCCACAAGAACAGCCTTAGCGAAAGGCTTCTTGAAGGGAAAGGTGTAACTCTGTGAGATGAATTCACAGAACACAGAGCAGTTTCTCAGAAAGCTTCTTTCCAGTTTTGAACGGAAGATATTTCCTTTTTCACCATAGGCCTCTATGGGCTTCAAAATATCCCTTTGCCAATTGCACAAGAACAGCCTTAGCGAAAGGCTTCTTGAGGGGAAAGATGTAACTCTGTGAGATGAATTAACAGAACACAGAGCAGTTTCTCAGAAAGCTTCTTTCCAGTTTTGAACGGAAGATATTTCCTTTTTCTCCATAGCCCTCTATGGGCTTCCAAATATCCCTTTGCCAATTCCACAAGAACAGCCTTAGCGAAAGGCTTCTTGAAGGGAAAGATGTAACTCTGTGAGATGAATTCACAGAACACAGAGCAATTTCTCAGAAAGCTTCTTTCCAGTTTTGAACGGAAGATATTTCCTTTTTCACCATAGCCCTCTATGGGCTTCCAAATATCCCTTTGCCAATTCCACAAAAACAGCCTTAGCGAAAGGCTTCTTGAAGGGAAAGATGTAACTCTGTGAGATGAATTCACAGAACACAGAGCAGTTTCTCAGAAAGCTTCTTTCCAGTTTTGAACGGAAGATATTTCCTTTTTCACCATAGGCCTCTATGGGATTCCAAATATCTCTTTGCCAATTCCGCAAGAACAGCCTTAGCGAAAGGCTTCTTGAAGGGAAAGATGTAACTCTGTGAGATGAATTAACAGAACACAGAGCAGTTTCTCAGAAAGCTTCTTTCCAGTTTTGAACGGAAGATATTTCCTTTTTCACCATAGCCCTCTATGGGCTTCCAAATATCCCTTTGCCAATTCCACAAGAACAGCCTTAGCGAAAGGCTTCTTGAAGGGAAAGATGTAACTCTGTGAGATGAATTAGAAGAACACAGAGCAGTTTCTCAGAAAGATTCTTTCCAATTTTGAAAGGAAGATATTTCCTTTTTCACCATAGCCCTCTATGGGCTTCCAAATATCCCTTTGCAAATTCCACAAGAACAGACTTAGCGAAAGGCTTCTTGAAGGGAAAGATGTAACTCTGTGAGATGAATTAACAGAACACAGAGCAGTTTCTCAGAAAGCTTCTTTCCAGTTTTGAACGGAAGATATTTCCTTTTTCACCATAGCCTCTATGGGCTTCCAAATATCCCTTTGCCAATTCCACAAGAACAGCCTTAGCGAAAGGCTTCTTGAAGGGAAAGGTGTAACTCTGTGAGATGAATTCACAGAACACAGAGCAGTTTCTCAGAAAGCTTCTTTCCAGTTTTGAACGGAAGATATTTCCTTTTTCACCATAGGTCTCTATGGGCTTCAAAATATCCCTTTGCCAATTCCACAAGAACAGCCTTAGCGAAAGGCTTCTTGAGGGGAAAGATGTAACTCTGTGAGATGAATTAACAGAACACAGAGCAGTTTCTCAGAAAGCTTCTTTCCAGTTTTGAATGGAAGATATTTCCTTTTTTCACCATAGCCCTCTATGGGCTTCCAAATATCCCTTTGCCAATTCCACAAGAACAGCCTTAGCGAAAGGCTTCTTGAAGGGAAAGATGTAACTCTGTGAGATGAATTCACAGAACACAGAGCAGTTTCTCAGAAAGCTTCTTTCCAGTTTTGAACGGAATATATTTCCTTTTTCACCATAGCCCTCTATGGGCTTCCAAATATCCCTTTGCCAATTCCACAAGAACAGCCTTAGCGAAAGGCTTCTTGAAGGGAAAGATGTAACTCTGTGAGATGAATTCACAGAACACAGAGCAGTTTCTCAGAAAGCTTCTTTCCAGTTTTGAACGGAAGATATTTCCTTTTTCACCATAGCCCTCTATGGGCTTCCAAATATCCCTTTGCCAATTCCACAAGAACAGCCTTAGCGAAAGGCTTCTTGAAGAGAAAGATGTAACTCTGTGAGATGAATTAACAGAACACAGAGGAGTTTCTCAGAAAGCTTCTTTCCAGTTTTGAAAGGAAGATATTTACTTATTCACCATAGCCCTCTATGGGCTTCCAAATATCCCTTTGCCAATTCCACAAGAACAGCCTAGCGAAAGGCTTCTTGAAGGGAAAGATGTAACTCTGTGAGATGAATTAACAGAACACAGAGCAGTTTCTCAGAAAGCTTCTTTCCAGTTTTGAACGGAAGATATTTCCTTTTTCACCATAGCCCTCTAAGGGCTTCCAAATATCCCTGTGCCAATTCCACAAGAACAGCCTTAGTGAAAGGCTTCTTGAAGGGAAAGATGTAACTCTGTGAGATGAATTCACAGAACACAGAGCAGTTTCTCAGAAAGCTTCTTTCCAGTTTTGAACGGAAGATATTTCCTTTTTCACCATAGGCCTCTATGGGCTTCCAAATATCCCTTTGCCAATTCCACAAGAACAGCCTTAGCGAAAGGCCTCTTGAAGGGAAAGATGTAACTCTGTGAGTTGAATTAACGGAACACAGAGCAGTTTTTCAGAAAGCTTCTTTCCAGTTTTGAACGGAAGATATTTCCTTTTTCACCATAGCCGTCTATGGGCTTCCAAATATCCCTTTGCCAATTCCACAAGAACAGTCTTAGCAAAAGGCTTCTTGAAGGGAAAGATGTAACTCTGTGAGATGAATTCACAGAACACAGAGCAGTTTCTCAGAAAGCTTCTTTCCAGTTTTGAACGGAAGATATTTCCTTTTTCACCATAGCCCTCTATGGGCTTCCAAATATCCCTTTCCCAATTCCACAAGAACAGCCTTAGCGAAAGGCTTCTTGAAGGGAAAGATGTAACTCTGTGAGATGAATTAACAGAACACAGAACAGTTTCTCAGAAAGCTTCTTTCCAGTTTTGAACGGAAGATATTTCCTTTTTCACCATAGCCCTCTATGGGCTTCCAAATATCCCTTTGCCAATTCCACAAGAACAGCCTTAGCGAAAGGCTTCTTGAAGGGAAAGATGTAACTCTGTGAGATGAATTAACAGAACACAGAGCAGTTTCTCAGAAAGCTTCTTTCCAGTTTTGAACGGAAGATATTTCCTTTTTCACCATAGCCCTCTAAGGGCTTCCAAATATCCCTTTGCCAATTCCACAAGAACAGCCTTAGCGAAAGGCCTCTTGAAGGGAAAGATGTAACTCTGTGAGATGAATTCAGAGAACACAGAGCAGTTTCTCAGAAAGCTTCTTTCCATTTTTGAACGGAGGATATTTCCTTTTTCACCATAGGCCTCTATGGGCTTCGAAATATCCCTTTGCCAATTCCACAAGAACAGCCTTAGCGAAAGGCTTCTTGAGGGGAAAGATGTAACTCTGTGAGATGAATTAACAGAACACAGAGCAGTTTCTCAGAAAGCTTCTTTCCAGTTTTGAACGGAAGATATTTCCTTTTTCACCATAGCCGTCTAAGGGCTTCCAAATATCCCTTTGCCAATTCCACAAGAACAGCCTTAGCGAAAGGCTTCTTGAAGGGAAAGATTTAACTCTGTGAGATGAATTCACAGAACACAGAGCAATTTCTCAGAAAGCTTCTTTCCAGTTTTGAACGGAAGATATTTCCTTTTTCACCATAGCCCTCTATGGGCTTCCAAATATCCCTTTGACAATTCCACAAAAACAGCCTTAGCGAAAGGCTTCTTGAAGGGAAAGATGTAACTCTGTGAGATGAATTCACAGAACACAGAGCAGTTTCTCAGAAAGCTTCTTTCCAGTTTTGAACGGAAGATATTTCCTTTTTCACCATAGGCCTCTATGGGCTTCCAAATATCCCTTTGCCAATTCCGCAAGAACAGCCTTAGCGAAAGGCTTCTTGAAGGGAAAGATGTAACTCTGTGAGATGAATTAACCGAACACAGAGCAGTTTCTCAGAAAGCTTCTTTCCAGTTTTGAACGGAAGATATTTCCTTTTTCACCATAGCCCTCTATGGGCTTCCAAATATCCCTTTGCCAATTCCACAAGAACAGCCTTAGTGAAAGGCTTCTTGAAGGGAAAGATGTAACTCTGTGAGATGAATTAGCAGAACACAGAGCAGTTTCTCAGAAAGATTCTTTCCAATTTTGAAAGGAAGATAATTCCTTTTTCACCATAGCCCTCTATGTGCTTCCAAATATCCCTTTGCAAATTCCACAAGAACAGCCTTAGCGAAAGGCTTCTTGAAGGGAAAGATGTAACTCTGTGAGATGAATTCACAGAACACAGAGCAGTTTCTCAGAAAGCTTCTTTCCAGTTTTGAACGGAAGATATTTCCTTTTTCACCATAGCCCTCTATGGGCTTCCAAATATCCCTTTGCCAATTCCACAAGAACAGCCTTAGCGAAAGGCTTCTTGAAGGGAAAGATGTAACTCTGTGAGATGAATTCACAGAACACAGAGCAGTTTCTCAGAAAGCTTCTTTCCAGTTTTGAACGGAACATATTTCCTTTTTCACCATAGCCGTCTATGGGCTTCCAAATATCCCTTTGCCAATTCCACAAGAACAGCCTTAGCGAAAGGCTTCTTGAAGGGAAAGATGTAACACTGTGAGATGAATTAACAGAACACAGAGCAGTTTCTCAGAAAGCTTCTTTCCAGTTTTGAACGGAAGATATTTCCTTTTTCACCATAGGCCTCTATGGGCTTCCAAATATCCCTTTGCCAATTCCACAAGAACAGCCTTAGCGAAAGGCTTCTTGAGGGGAAAGATGTAACTCTGTGAGATGAATTAACAGAACACAGAGCAGTTTCTCAGAAAGCTTCTTTCCAGTTTTGAACGGAAGATATTTACTTTTTCACCATAGCCCTCTATGGGCTTCCAAATATCCCTTTGCCAATTCCACAAGAACAGCCTTAGCGAAAGGCTTCTTGAAGGGAAAGATGTAACTCTGTGAGATGAATTCACAGAACACAGAGCAGTTTCTCAGAAAGCTTCTTTCCAGTTTTGAACGGAAGATATTTCCTTTTTCACCATAGCCCTCTATGGGCTTCCAAATATCCCTTTGCCAATTCCACAAGAACAGCCTTAGCGAAAGGCTTCTTGAAGGGAAAGATGTAACTCTGTGAGTTGAATTCACAGAACACAGAGCAGTTTCTCAGAAAGCTTCTTTCCAGTTTTGAACGGAAGATATTTCCTTTTTCACCAGAGCCCTCTAAGGGCTTCCAAATATCCCTTTGCCAATTCCACAAGAACAGCCTTAGCGAAAGGCTTCTTGAAGGGAAAGATGTAACTCTGTGAGATGAATTAAAAGAACACAGAGCAGTTTCTCAGAAAGCTTCTTTCCAGTTTTGAACGGAAGATATTTCCTTTTTCACCATAGGCCTCTATGGGCTTCCAAATATCCCTTTGCCAATTCCACAAGAACAGCCTTAGCGAAAGGCTTCTTGAAGGGAAAGATGTAACTCTGTGAGATGAATTAACAGAACACAGAGCAGTTTCTCAGAAAGCTTCTTTCCAGTTTTGAACGGACGATATTTACTTTTTCACCATAGCCCTCTATGGGCTTCCAAATATCCCTTTGCCAATTCCACAAGAACAGCCTTAGCGAAAGGCTTCTTGAAGGGAAAGATGTAACTCTGTGAGATGAATTCACAGAACACAGAGCAGTTTCTCAGAAAGCTTCTTTCCAGTTTTGAACGGAAGATATTTCCTTTTTCACCATAGCCCTCTATGGGCTTCCAAATATCCCCTTGCCAATTCCACAAGAACAGCCTTAGCGAAAGGCTTCTTGAAGGGAAAGATGTAACTCTGTGAGATGAATTGACAGAACACAGAGCAGTTTCTCAGAAAGCTTCTTTCCAGTTTTGAACGGAAGATATTTCCTTTTTCACCATAGGCCTCTATGGGCTTCCAAATATCCCTTTGCCAATTCCACAAGAACAGCCTTAGCGAAAGGCTTCTTGAAGGGAAAGATGTAACTCTGTGAGATGAATTAACAGAACACAGAGAAGTTTCTCAGAAAGCTTCTTTCCAGTTTTGAACGGAAGATATTTCCTTTTTTCACCATAGCCCTCTATGGGCTTCCAAATATCCCTTTGCCAATTCCACAAGAACAGCCTTAGCGAAAGGCTTCTTGAAGGGAAAGATGTAACTCTGTGAGATGAATTCACAGAACACAGAGCAGTTTCTCAGAAAGCTTCTTTCCAATTTTGAACGGAATATATTTCCTTTTTCACCATAGCCCTCTATGGGCTTCCAAATATCCCTTTGCCAATTCCACAAGAACAGCCTTAGCGAAAGGCTTCTTGAAGGGAAAGATGTAACTCTGTGAGATGAATTCACAGAACACAGAGCAGTTTCTCAGAAAGCTTCTTTCCAGTTTTGAACGGAGGATATTTCCTTTTTCACCATAGGCCTCTATGGGCTTCCAAATATCCCTTTGCCAATTCCACAAGAACAGCCTTAGCGAAAGGCTTCTTGAAGGGAAAGTTGTAACTCTGTGAGATGAATTCACAGAACACAGAGCAGTTTCTCAGAAAGCTTCTTTCCAGTTTTGAACGGAAGATATTTCCTTTTTCACCATAGGCCTCTATGGGCTTCCAAATATCCCTTTGCCAATTCCACAAGAACAGCCTTAGCGAAAGGCTTCTTGAAGGGAAAGATGTAACTCTGTGAGATGAGTTAACGGAACACAGAGCAGTTTCTCAGAAAGCTTCTTTCCAGTTTTGAACGGAAGATATTTCCTTTTTCACCATAGCCGTCTATGGGCTTCCAAATATCCCTTTGCCAATTCCACAAGAACAGTCTTAGCAAAAGGCTTCTTGAAGGGAAAGATGTAACTCTGTGAGATGAATTGACAGAACACAGAGCAGTTTCTCAGAAAGCTTCTTTCCAGTTTTGAACGGAAGATATTTCCTTTTTCACCATAGCCCTCTATGGGCTTCCAAATATCCCTTTCCCAATTCCACAAGAACAGCCTTAGCGAAAGGCTTCTTGAAGGGAAAGATGTAACTCTGTGAGATGAATTCACAGAACACAGAGCAGTTTCTCAGAAAGCTTCTTTCCAATTTTGAACGGAAGATATTCCCTTTTTCACCATAGCCCTCTATGGGCTTCCAAATATCCCTTTGCCAATTCCACAAGAACAGCCTTAGCGAAAGGCTTCTTGAAGGGAAAGATGTAACTCTGTGAGATGAATTCACAGAATACAGAGCAGTTTCTCAGAAAGCTTCCTTCCAGTTTTGAACGGAAGATATTCCCTTTTTCACCATAGCCCTCTATGGGCTTCCAAATATCCCTTTGCCAATTCCACAAGAACAGCCTTAGCGAAAGGCTTCTTGAAGAGAAAGATGTAACCCTGTGAGATGAATTAACAGAACACAGAGCAGTTTCTCAGAAAGCTTCTTTCCAGTTTTCAACGGAAGATATTTCCTTTTTCACCATAGCCCTCTATGGGCTTCCAAATATCCCTTTGCCAATTCCACAAGAACAGCCTTAGCGAAAGGCTTCTTGAAGGGAAAGATGTAACTCTGTGAGATGAATTAACAGAACACAGAGCAGTTTCTCAGAAAGCTTCTTTCCAGTTTTGAACGAAAGATATTTCCTTTTTCACCATAGCCCTCTAAGGGCTTCCAAATATCCCTTTGCCAATTCCACAAGAACAGCTTTAGCGAAAGGCCTCTTGAAGGGAAAGATGTAACTCTGTGAGATGAATTCAGAGAACACAGAGCAGTTTCTCAGAAAGCTTCTTTCCAGTTTTGACCGGAGGATATTTCCTTTTTCACCATAGGCCTCTATGGGCTTCCAAATATCCCTTTGCCAATTCCACAAGAACAGCCTTAGCGAAAGGCTTCTTGAAGGGAAAGATGTAACTCTGTGAGATGAATTCACAGAACACAGAGCAGTTTCTCAGAAAGCTTCTTTCCAGTTTTGAACGGAAGATATTTCCTTTTTCACCATAGCCCCCTATGGGCTTCCAAATATCCCTTTGCCAATTCCACAAGAACAGCCTTAGCGAAAGGCTTCTTGAAGGGAAAGATGTATCTCTGTGAGATGAATTCACAGAACACAGAGCAGTTTCTCAGAAAGCTTCTTTCCAGTTTTGAACTTAAGATATTTCCTTTTTCACCATAGCCGTCTATGGGCTTCCAAATATCCCTTTACCAATTCCACAAGAACAGCCTTAGCGAAAGGCTTCTTGAAGGGAAAGATGTAACACTGTGAGATGAATTAACAGAACACAGAGCAGTTTCTCAGAAAGCTTCTTTCCAGTTTTGAACGGAAGATATTTCCTTTTTCACCATAGCCCTCTATGGGCTTCCAAATATCCCTTTGCCAATTCCACAAGAACAGCCTTAGCGAAAGGCTTCTTGAAGGGAAAGATGTAACTCTGTGAGTTGAATTCACAGAACACAGAGCAGTTTCTCAGAAAGCTTCTTTCCAGTTTTGAACGGAAGATATTTCCTTTTTCACCATAGCCCTCTAAGGGCTTCCAAATATCCCTTTGCCAATTCCACAAGAACAGCCTTAGCGAAAGGCTTCTTGAAGGGAAAGATGTAACTCTGTGAGATGAATTAAAAGAACACAGAGCAGTTTCTCAGAAAGCTTCTTTCCAGTTTTGAACGGAAGATATTTCCTTTTTCACCATAGGCCTCTATGGGCTTCCAAATATCCCTTTGCCAATTCCACAAGAACAGCCTTAGCGAAAGGCTTCTTGAAGGGAAAGATGTAACTCTGTGAGATGAATTCACAGAACACAGAGCAGTTTCTCAGAAAGCTTCTTTCCAGTTTTGAACGGAAGATATTTACTTTTTCACCATAGCCCTCTATGGGCTTCCAAATATCCCTTTGCCAATTCCACAAGAACAGCCTTAGCGAAAGGCTTCTTGAAGGGAAAGATGTAACTCTGTGAGATGAGTTAACGGAACACTGAGCAGTTTCTCAGAAAGCTTCTTTCCAGTTTTGAACGGAAGATATTTCCTTTTTCACCATAGCCGTCTATGGGCTTCCAAATATCCCTTTGCCAATTCCACAAGAACAGTCTTAGCAAAAGGCTTCTTGAAGGGAAAGATGTAACTCTGTGAGATGAATTCACAGAACACAGAGCAGTTTCTCAGAAAGCTTCTTTCCAGTTTTGAACGGAAGATATTTCCTTTTTCACCATAGCCCTCTATGGGCTTCCAAATATCCCTTTCCCAATTCCACAAGAACAGCCTTAGCGAAAGGCTTCTTGAAGGGAAAGATGTAACTCTGTGAGATGAATTCACAGAACACAGAGCAGTTTCTCAGAAAGCTTCTTTCCAATTTTGAACGGAAGATATTCCCTTTTTCACCATAGCCCTCTATGGGCTTCCAAATATCCCTTTGCCAATTCCACAAGAACAGCCTTAGCGAAAGGCTTCTTGAAGGGAAAGATGTAACTCTGTGAGATGAATTCACAGAATACAGAGCAGTTTCTCAGAAAGCTTCCTTCCAGTTTTGAACGGAAGATATTCCCTTTTTCACCATAGCCCTCTATGGGCTTCCAAATATCCCTTTGCCAATTCCACAAGAACAGCCTTAGCGAAAGGCTTCTTGAAGAGAAAGATGTAACCCTGTGAGATGAATTAACAGAACACAGAGCAGTTTCTCAGAAAGCTTCTTTCCAGTTTTCAACGGAAGATATTTCCTTTTTCACCATAGCCCTCTATGGGCTTCCAAATATCCCTTTGCCAATTCCACAAGAACAGCCTTAGCGAAAGGCTTCTTGAAGGGAAAGATGTAACTCTGTGAGATGAATTAACAGAACACAGAGCAGTTTCTCAGAAAGCTTCTTTCCAGTTTTGAACGGAAGATATTTCCTTTTTCACCATAGCCCTCTAAGGGCTTCCAAATATCCCTTTGCCAATTCCACAAGAACAGCTTTAGCGAAAGGCCTCTTGAAGGGAAAGATGTAACTCTGTGAGATGAATTCAGAGAACACAGAGCAGTTTCTCAGAAAGCTTCTTTCCAGTTTTGAACGGAGGATATTTCCTTTTTCACCATAGGCCTCTATGGGCTTCCAAATATCCCTTTGCCAATTCCACAAGAACAGCCTTAGCGAAAGGCTTCTTGAAGGGAAAGATGTAACTCTGTGAGATGAATTCACAGAACACAGAGCAGTTTCTCAGAAAGCTTCTTTCCAGTTTTGAACGGAAGATATTTCCTTTTTCACCATAGAACTCTATGGGCTTCCAAATATCCCTTTGCCAATTCCACAAGAACAGCCTTAGCGAAAGGCTTCTTGAAGGGAAAGATGTAACTCTGTGAGATGAATTAACAGAACACAGAGCAGTTTCTCAGAAAGCTTCTTTCCAGTTTTGAACGGAAGATATTTCCTTTTTCACCATAGCCGTCTATGGGCTTCCAAATATCCCTTTGCCAATTCCACAAGAACAGTCTTAGCAAAAGGCTTCTTGAAGGGAAAGATGTAACTCTGTGAGATGAATTCACAGAACACAGAGCAGTTTCTCAGAAAGCTTCTTTCCAGTTTTGAACGGAAGATATTTCCTTTTTCACCATAGCCCTCTATGGGCTTCCAAATATCCCTTTCCCAATTCCACAAGAACAGCCTTAGCGAAAGGCTTCTTGAAGGGAAAGATGTAACTCTGTGAGATGAATTAACAGAACGCAGAGCAGTTTCTCAGAAAGCTTCTTTCCAGTTTTGAACGGAAGATATTTCCTTTTTCACCATAGCCTCTATGGGCTTCCAAATATCCCTTTGCCAATTCCACAAGAACAGCCTTAGCGAAAGGCTTCTTGAAGGGAAAGGTGTAACTCTGTGAGATGAATTCACAGAACACAGAGCAGTTTCTCAGAAAGCTTCTTTCCAGTTTTGAACGGAAGATATTTCCTTTTTCACCATAGGCCTCTATGGGCTTCAAAATATCCCTTTGCCAATTGCACAAGAACAGCCTTAGCGAAAGGCTTCTTGAGGGGAAAGATGTAACTCTGTGAGATGAATTAACAGAACACAGAGCAGTTTCTCAGAAAGCTTCTTTCCAGTTTTGAACGGAAGATATTTCCTTTTTCTCCATAGCCCTCTATGGGCTTCCAAATATCCCTTTGCCAATTCCACAAGAACAGCCTTAGCGAAAGGCTTCTTGAAGGGAAAGATGTAACTCTGTGAGATGAATTCACAGAACACAGAGCAATTTCTCAGAAAGCTTCTTTCCAGTTTTGAACGGAAGATATTTCCTTTTTCACCATAGCCCTCTATGGGCTTCCAAATATCCCTTTGCCAATTCCACAAAAACAGCCTTAGCGAAAGGCTTCTTGAAGGGAAAGATGTAACTCTGTGAGATGAATTCACAGAACACAGAGCAGTTTCTCAGAAAGCTTCTTTCCAGTTTTGAACGGAAGATATTTCCTTTTTCACCATAGGCCTCTATGGGCTTCCAAATATCCCTTTGCCAATTCCACAAGAACAGCCTTAGCGAAAGGCTTCTTTAGGGGAAAGATGTAACTCTGTGAGATGAATTCACAGAACACAGAGCAGTTTCTCAGAAAGCTTCTTTCCAGTTTTGAACGGAAGATATTTACTTTTTCACCATAGCCGTCTATGGGCTTCCAAATATCCCTTTGCCAATTCCACAAGAACAGCCTTAGCGAAAGGCTTCTTGAAGGGAAAGATGTAACTCTGTGAGATGAATTCACAGAACACAGAGCAGTTTCTCAGAAAGCTTCTTTCCAGTTTTGAACGGAAGATATTTCCTTTTTCACCATAGGCCTCTATGGGCTTCCAAATATCCCTTTGCCAATTCCACAAGAACAGCCTTTGCGAAAGGCTTCTTGAAGGGAATGATGTAACTCTGTGAGATGAATTAACAGAACGCAGAGCAGTTTCTCAGAAAGCTTCTTTCCAGTTTTGAACGGAAGATATTTCCTTTTTCACCATAGCCTCTATGGGCTTCCAAATATCCCTTTGCCAATTCCACAAGAACAGCCTTAGCGAAAGGCTTCTTGAAGGGAAAGGTGTAACTCTGTGAGATGAATTCACAGAACACAGAGCAGTTTCTCAGAAAGCTTCTTTCCAGTTTTGAACGGAAGATATTTCCTTTTTCACCATAGGCCTCTATGGGCTTCCAAATATCTCTTTGCCAATTCCGCAAGAACAGCCTTAGCGAAAGGCTTCTTGAAGGGAAAGATGTAACTCTGTGAGATGAATTAACAGAACACAGAGCAGTTTCTCAGAAAGCTTCTTTCCAGTTTTGAACGGAAGATATTTCCTTTTTCACCATAGCCCTCTATGGGCTTCCAAATATCCCTTTGCCAATTCCACAAGAACAGCCTTAGCGAAAGGCTTCTTGAAGGGAAAGATGTAACTCTGTGAGATGAATTAGCAGAACACAGAGCAGTTTCTCAGAAAGATTCTTTCCAATTTTGAAAGGAAGATATTTCCTTTTTCACCATAGCCCTCTATGGGCTTCCAAATATCCCTTTGCAAATTCCACAAGAACAGCCTTAGCGAAAGGCTTCTTGAAGGGAAAGATGTAACTCTGTGAGATGAATTAACAGAACACAGAGCAGTTTCTCAGAAAGCTTCTTTCCAGTTTTGAACGGAAGATATTTCCTTTTTCACCATAGCCGTCTATGGGCTTCCAAATATCCCTTTACCAATTCCACAAGAACAGCCTTAGCGAAAGGCTTCTTGAAGGGAAAGATGTAACACTGTGAGATGAATTAACAGAACACAGAGCAGTTTCTCAGAAAGCTTCTTTCCAGTTTTGAACGGAAGATATTTCCTTTTTCACCATAGCCCTCTATGGGCTTCCAAATATCCCTTTGCCAATTCCACAAGAACAGCCTTAGCGAAAGGCTTCTTGAAGGGAAAGATGTAACTCTGTGAGTTGAATTCACAGAACACAGAGCAGTTTCTCAGAAAGCTTCTTTCCAGTTTTGAACGGAAGATATTTCCTTTTTCACCATAGCCCTCTAAGGGCTTCCAAATATCCCTTTGCCAATTCCACAAGAACAGCCTTAGCGAAAGGCTTCTTGAAGGGAAAGATGTAACTCTGTGAGATGAATTAAAAGAACACAGAGCAGTTTCTCAGAAAGCTTCTTTCCAGTTTTGAACGGAAGATATTTCCTTTTTCACCATAGGCCTCTATGGGCTTCCAAATATCCCTTTGCCAATTCCACAAGAACAGCCTTAGCGAAAGGCTTCTTGAAGGGAAAGATGTAACTCTGTGAGATGAATTCACAGAACACAGAGCAGTTTCTCAGAAAGCTTCTTTCCAGTTTTGAACGGAAGATATTTACTTTTTCACCATAGCCCTCTATGGGCTTCCAAATATCCCTTTGCCAATTCCACAAGAACAGCCTTAGCGAAAGGCTTCTTGAAGGGAAAGATGTAACTCTGTGAGATGAGTTAACGGAACACTGAGCAGTTTCTCAGAAAGCTTCTTTCCAGTTTTGAACGGAAGATATTTCCTTTTTCACCATAGCCGTCTATGGGCTTCCAAATATCCCTTTGCCAATTCCACAAGAACAGTCTTAGCAAAAGGCTTCTTGAAGGGAAAGATGTAACTCTGTGAGATGAATTCACAGAACACAGAGCAGTTTCTCAGAAAGCTTCTTTCCAGTTTTGAACGGAAGATATTTCCTTTTTCACCATAGCCCTCTATGGGCTTCCAAATATCCCTTTCCCAATTCCACAAGAACAGCCTTAGCGAAAGGCTTCTTGAAGGGAAAGATGTAACTCTGTGAGATGAATTCACAGAACACAGAGCAGTTTCTCAGAAAGCTTCTTTCCAATTTTGAACGGAAGATATTCCCTTTTTCACCATAGCCCTCTATGGGCTTCCAAATATCCCTTTGCCAATTCCACAAGAACAGCCTTAGCGAAAGGCTTCTTGAAGGGAAAGATGTAACTCTGTGAGATGAATTCACAGAATACAGAGCAGTTTCTCAGAAAGCTTCCTTCCAGTTTTGAACGGAAGATATTCCCTTTTTCACCATAGCCCTCTATGGGCTTCCAAATATCCCTTTGCCAATTCCACAAGAACAGCCTTAGCGAAAGGCTTCTTGAAGAGAAAGATGTAACCCTGTGAGATGAATTAACAGAACACAGAGCAGTTTCTCAGAAAGCTTCTTTCCAGTTTTCAACGGAAGATATTTCCTTTTTCACCATAGCCCTCTATGGGCTTCCAAATATCCCTTTGCCAATTCCACAAGAACAGCCTTAGCGAAAGGCTTCTTGAAGGGAAAGATGTAACTCTGTGAGATGAATTAACAGAACACAGAGCAGTTTCTCAGAAAGCTTCTTTCCAGTTTTGAACGGAAGATATTTCCTTTTTCACCATAGCCCTCTAAGGGCTTCCAAATATCCCTTTGCCAATTCCACAAGAACAGCTTTAGCGAAAGGCCTCTTGAAGGGAAAGATGTAACTCTGTGAGATGAATTCAGAGAACACAGAGCAGTTTCTCAGAAAGCTTCTTTCCAGTTTTGAACGGAGGATATTTCCTTTTTCACCATAGGCCTCTATGGGCTTCCAAATATCCCTTTGCCAATTCCACAAGAACAGCCTTAGCGAAAGGCTTCTTGAAGGGAAAGATGTAACTCTGTGAGATGAATTCACAGAACACAGAGCAGTTTCTCAGAAAGCTTCTTTCCAGTTTTGAACGGAAGATATTTCCTTTTTCACCATAGAACTCTATGGGCTTCCAAATATCCCTTTGCCAATTCCACAAGAACAGCCTTAGCGAAAGGCTTCTTGAAGGGAAAGATGTAACTCTGTGAGATGAATTAACAGAACACAGAGCAGTTTCTCAGAAAGCTTCTTTCCAGTTTTGAACGGAAGATATTTCCTTTTTCACCATAGCCGTCTATGGGCTTCCAAATATCCCTTTGCCAATTCCACAAGAACAGTCTTAGCAAAAGGCTTCTTGAAGGGAAAGATGTAACTCTGTGAGATGAATTCACAGAACACAGAGCAGTTTCTCAGAAAGCTTCTTTCCAGTTTTGAACGGAAGATATTTCCTTTTTCACCATAGCCCTCTATGGGCTTCCAAATATCCCTTTCCCAATTCCACAAGAACAGCCTTAGCGAAAGGCTTCTTGAAGGGAAAGATGTAACTCTGTGAGATGAATTAACAGAACGCAGAGCAGTTTCTCAGAAAGCTTCTTTCCAGTTTTGAACGGAAGATATTTCCTTTTTCACCATAGCCTCTATGGGCTTCCAAATATCCCTTTGCCAATTCCACAAGAACAGCCTTAGCGAAAGGCTTCTTGAAGGGAAAGGTGTAACTCTGTGAGATGAATTCACAGAACACAGAGCAGTTTCTCAGAAAGCTTCTTTCCAGTTTTGAACGGAAGATATTTCCTTTTTCACCATAGGCCTCTATGGGCTTCAAAATATCCCTTTGCCAATTGCACAAGAACAGCCTTAGCGAAAGGCTTCTTGAGGGGAAAGATGTAACTCTGTGAGATGAATTAACAGAACACAGAGCAGTTTCTCAGAAAGCTTCTTTCCAGTTTTGAACGGAAGATATTTCCTTTTTCTCCATAGCCCTCTATGGGCTTCCAAATATCCCTTTGCCAATTCCACAAGAACAGCCTTAGCGAAAGGCTTCTTGAAGGGAAAGATGTAACTCTGTGAGATGAATTCACAGAACACAGAGCAATTTCTCAGAAAGCTTCTTTCCAGTTTTGAACGGAAGATATTTCCTTTTTCACCATAGCCCTCTATGGGCTTCCAAATATCCCTTTGCCAATTCCACAAAAACAGCCTTAGCGAAAGGCTTCTTGAAGGGAAAGATGTAACTCTGTGAGATGAATTCACAGAACACAGAGCAGTTTCTCAGAAAGCTTCTTTCCAGTTTTGAACGGAAGATATTTCCTTTTTCACCATAGGCCTCTATGGGATTCCAAATATCTCTTTGCCAATTCCGCAAGAACAGCCTTAGCGAAAGGCTTCTTGAAGGGAAAGATGTAACTCTGTGAGATGAATTAACAGAACACAGAACAGTTTCTCAGAAAGCTTCTTTCCAGTTTTGAACGGAAGATATTTCCTTTTTCACCATAGCCCTCTATGGGCTTCCAAATATCCCTTTGCCAATTCCACAAGAACAGCCTTAGCGAAAGGCTTCTTGAAGGGAAAGATGTAACTCTGTGAGATGAATTAGAAGAACACAGAGCAGTTTCTCAGAAAGATTCTTTCCAATTTTGAAAGGAAGATATTTCCTTTTTCACCATAGCCCTCTATGGGCTTCCAAATATCCCTTTGCAAATTCCACAAGAACAGACTTAGCGAAAGGCTTCTTGAAGGGAAAGATGTAACTCTGTGAGATGAATTAACAGAACACAGAGCAGTTTCTCAGAAAGCTTCTTTCCAGTTTTGAACGGAAGATATTTCCTTTTTCACCATAGCCTCTATGGGCTTCCAAATATCCCTTTGCCAATTCCACAAGAACAGCCTTAGCGAAAGGCTTCTTGAAGGGAAAGGTGTAACTCTGTGAGATGAATTCACAGAACACAGAGCAGTTTCTCAGAAAGCTTCTTTCCAGTTTTGAACGGAAGATATTTCCTTTTTCACCATAGGTCTCTATGGGCTTCAAAATATCCCTTTGCCAATTCCACAAGAACAGCCTTAGCGAAAGGCTTCTTGAGGGGAAAGATGTAACTCTGTGAGATGAATTAACAGAACACAGAGCAGTTTCTCAGAAAGCTTCTTTCCAGTTTTGAATGGAAGATATTTCCTTTTTTCACCATAGCCCTCTATGGGCTTCCAAATATCCCTTTGCCAATTCCACAAGAACAGCCTTAGCGAAAGGCTTCTTGAAGGGAAAGATGTAACTCTGTGAGATGAATTCACAGAACACAGAGCAGTTTCTCAGAAAGCTTCTTTCCAGTTTTGAACGGAATATATTTCCTTTTTCACCATAGCCCTCTATGGGCTTCCAAATATCCCTTTGCCAATTCCACAAGAACAGCCTTAGCGAAAGGCTTCTTGAAGGGAAAGATGTAACTCTGTGAGATGAATTCACAGAACACAGAGCAGTTTCTCAGAAAGCTTCTTTCCAGTTTTGAACGGAAGATATTTCCTTTTTCACCATAGCCCTCTAAGGGCTTCCAAATATCCCTTTGCCAATTCCACAAGAACAGCCTTAGCGAAAGGCTTCTTGAAGAGAAAGATGTAACTCTGTGAGATGAATTAACAGAACACAGAGGAGTTTCTCAGAAAGCTTCTTTCCAGTTTTGAAAGGAAGATATTTACTTATTCACCATAGCCCTCTATGGGCTTCCAAATATCCCTTTGCCAATTCCACAAGAACAGCCTAGCGAAAGGCTTCTTGAAGGGAAAGATGTAACTCTGTGAGATGAATTAACAGAACACAGAGCAGTTTCTCAGAAAGCTTCTTTCCAGTTTTGAACGGAAGATATTTCCTTTTTCACCATAGCCCTCTAAGGGCTTCCAAATATCCCTGTGCCAATTCCACAAGAACAGCCTTAGTGAAAGGCTTCTTGAAGGGAAAGATGTAACTCTGTGAGATGAATTCACAGAACACAGAGCAGTTTCTCAGAAAGCTTCTTTCCAGTTTTGAACGGAAGATATTTCCTTTTTCACCATAGGCCTCTATGGGCTTCCAAATATCCCTTTGCCAATTCCACAAGAACAGCCTTAGCGAAAGGCCTCTTGAAGGGAAAGATGTAACTCTGTGAGTTGAATTAACGGAACACAGAGCAGTTTTTCAGAAAGCTTCTTTCCAGTTTTGAACGGAAGATATTTCCTTTTTCACCATAGCCGTCTATGGGCTTCCAAATATCCCTTTGCCAATTCCACAAGAACAGTCTTAGCAAAAGGCTTCTTGAAGGGAAAGATGTAACTCTGTGAGATGAATTCACAGAACACAGAGCAGTTTCTCAGAAAGCTTCTTTCCAGTTTTGAACGGAAGATATTTCCTTTTTCACCATAGCCCTCTATGGGCTTCCAAATATCCCTTTCCCAATTCCACAAGAACAGCCTTAGCGAAAGGCTTCTTGAAGGGAAAGATGTAACTCTGTGAGATGAATTAACAGAACACAGAACAGTTTCTCAGAAAGCTTCTTTCCAGTTTTGAACGGAAGATATTTCCTTTTTCACCATAGCCCTCTATGGGCTTCCAAATATCCCTTTGCCAATTCCACAAGAACAGCCTTAGCGAAAGGCTTCTTGAAGGGAAAGATGTAACTCTGTGAGATGAATTAACAGAACACAGAGCAGTTTCTCAGAAAGCTTCTTTCCAGTTTTGAACGGAAGATATTTCCTTTTTCACCATAGCCCTCTAAGGGCTTCCAAATATCCCTTTGCCAATTCCACAAGAACAGCCTTAGCGAAAGGCCTCTTGAAGGGAAAGATGTAACTCTGTGAGATGAATTCAGAGAACACAGAGCAGTTTCTCAGAAAGCTTCTTTCCATTTTTGAACGGAGGATATTTCCTTTTTCACCATAGGCCTCTATGGGCTTCGAAATATCCCTTTGCCAATTCCACAAGAACAGCCTTAGCGAAAGGCTTCTTGAGGGGAAAGATGTAACTCTGTGAGATGAATTAACAGAACACAGAGCAGTTTCTCAGAAAGCTTCTTTCCAGTTTTGAACGGAAGATATTTCCTTTTTCACCATAGCCGTCTAAGGGCTTCCAAATATCCCTTTGCCAATTCCACAAGAACAGCCTTAGCGAAAGGCTTCTTGAAGGGAAAGATTTAACTCTGTGAGATGAATTCACAGAACACAGAGCAATTTCTCAGAAAGCTTCTTTCCAGTTTTGAACGGAAGATATTTCCTTTTTCACCATAGCCCTCTATGGGCTTCCAAATATCCCTTTGACAATTCCACAAAAACAGCCTTAGCGAAAGGCTTCTTGAAGGGAAAGATGTAACTCTGTGAGATGAATTCACAGAACACAGAGCAGTTTCTCAGAAAGCTTCTTTCCAGTTTTGAACGGAAGATATTTCCTTTTTCACCATAGGCCTCTATGGGCTTCCAAATATCCCTTTGCCAATTCCGCAAGAACAGCCTTAGCGAAAGGCTTCTTGAAGGGAAAGATGTAACTCTGTGAGATGAATTAACCGAACACAGAGCAGTTTCTCAGAAAGCTTCTTTCCAGTTTTGAACGGAAGATATTTCCTTTTTCACCATAGCCCTCTATGGGCTTCCAAATATCCCTTTGCCAATTCCACAAGAACAGCCTTAGTGAAAGGCTTCTTGAAGGGAAAGATGTAACTCTGTGAGATGAATTAGCAGAACACAGAGCAGTTTCTCAGAAAGATTCTTTCCAATTTTGAAAGGAAGATAATTCCTTTTTCACCATAGCCCTCTATGTGCTTCCAAATATCCCTTTGCAAATTCCACAAGAACAGCCTTAGCGAAAGGCTTCTTGAAGGGAAAGATGTAACTCTGTGAGATGAATTCACAGAACACAGAGCAGTTTCTCAGAAAGCTTCTTTCCAGTTTTGAACGGAAGATATTTCCTTTTTCACCATAGCCCTCTATGGGCTTCCAAATATCCCTTTGCCAATTCCACAAGAACAGCCTTAGCGAAAGGCTTCTTGAAGGGAAAGATGTAACTCTGTGAGATGAATTCACAGAACACAGAGCAGTTTCTCAGAAAGCTTCTTTCCAGTTTTGAACGGAACATATTTCCTTTTTCACCATAGCCGTCTATGGGCTTCCAAATATCCCTTTGCCAATTCCACAAGAACAGCCTTAGCGAAAGGCTTCTTGAAGGGAAAGATGTAACACTGTGAGATGAATTAACAGAACACAGAGCAGTTTCTCAGAAAGCTTCTTTCCAGTTTTGAACGGAAGATATTTCCTTTTTCACCATAGGCCTCTATGGGCTTCCAAATATCCCTTTGCCAATTCCACAAGAACAGCCTTAGCGAAAGGCTTCTTGAGGGGAAAGATGTAACTCTGTGAGATGAATTAACAGAACACAGAGCAGTTTCTCAGAAAGCTTCTTTCCAGTTTTGAACGGAAGATATTTACTTTTTCACCATAGCCCTCTATGGGCTTCCAAATATCCCTTTGCCAATTTCACAAGAACAGCCTTAGCGAAAGGCTTCTTGAAGGGAAAGATGTAACTCTGTGAGATGAATTCACAGAACACAGAGCAGTTTCTCAGAAAGCTTCTTTCCAGTTTTGAACGGAAGATATTTCCTTTTTCACCATAGCCCTCTATGGGCTTCCAAATATCCCTTTGCCAATTCCACAAGAACAGCCTTAGCGAAAGGCTTCTTGAAGGGAAAGATGTAACTCTGTGAGTTGAATTCACAGAACACAGAGCAGTTTCTCAGAAAGCTTCTTTCCAGTTTTGAACGGAAGATATTTCCTTTTTCACCAGAGCCCTCTAAGGGCTTCCAAATATCCCTTTGCCAATTCCACAAGAACAGCCTTAGCGAAAGGCTTCTTGAAGGGAAAGATGTAACTCTGTGAGATGAATTAAAAGAACACAGAGCAGTTTCTCAGAAAGCTTCTTTCCAGTTTTGAACGGAAGATATTTCCTTTTTCACCATAGGCCTCTATGGGCTTCCAAATATCCCTTTGCCAATTCCACAAGAACAGCCTTAGCGAAAGGCTTCTTGAAGGGAAAGATGTAACTCTGTGAGATGAATTAACAGAACACAGAGCAGTTTCTCAGAAAGCTTCTTTCCAGTTTTGAACGGACGATATTTACTTTTTCACCATAGCCCTCTATGGGCTTCCAAATATCCCTTTGCCAATTCCACAAGAACAGCCTTAGCGAAAGGCTTCTTGAAGGGAAAGATGTAACTCTGTGAGATGAATTCACAGAACACAGAGCAGTTTCTCAGAAAGCTTCTTTCCAGTTTTGAACGGAAGATATTTCCTTTTTCACCATAGCCCTCTATGGGCTTCCAAATATCCCCTTGCCAATTCCACAAGAACAGCCTTAGCGAAAGGCTTCTTGAAGGGAAAGATGTAACTCTGTGAGATGAATTGACAGAACACAGAGCAGTTTCTCAGAAAGCTTCTTTCCAGTTTTGAACGGAAGATATTTCCTTTTTCACCATAGGCCTCTATGGGCTTCCAAATATCCCTTTGCCAATTCCACAAGAACAGCCTTAGCGAAAGGCTTCTTGAAGGGAAAGATGTAACTCTGTGAGATGAATTAACAGAACACAGAGAAGTTTCTCAGAAAGCTTCTTTCCAGTTTTGAACGGAAGATATTTCCTTTTTTCACCATAGCCCTCTATGGGCTTCCAAATATCCCTTTGCCAATTCCACAAGAACAGCCTTAGCGAAAGGCTTCTTGAAGGGAAAGATGTAACTCTGTGAGATGAATTCACAGAACACAGAGCAGTTTCTCAGAAAGCTTCTTTCCAATTTTGAACGGAATATATTTCCTTTTTCACCATAGCCCTCTATGGGCTTCCAAATATCCCTTTGCCAATTCCACAAGAACAGCCTTAGCGAAAGGCTTCTTGAAGGGAAAGATGTAACTCTGTGAGATGAATTCACAGAACACAGAGCAGTTTCTCAGAAAGCTTCTTTCCAGTTTTGAACGGAGGATATTTCCTTTTTCACCATAGGCCTCTATGGGCTTCCAAATATCCCTTTGCCAATTCCACAAGAACAGCCTTAGCGAAAGGCTTCTTGAAGGGAAAGTTGTAACTCTGTGAGATGAATTCACAGAACACAGAGCAGTTTCTCAGAAAGCTTCTTTCCAGTTTTGAACGGAAGATATTTCCTTTTTCACCATAGGCCTCTATGGGCTTCCAAATATCCCTTTGCCAATTCCACAAGAACAGCCTTAGCGAAAGGCTTCTTGAAGGGAAAGATGTAACTCTGTGAGATGAGTTAACGGAACACAGAGCAGTTTCTCAGAAAGCTTCTTTCCAGTTTTGAACGGAAGATATTTCCTTTTTCACCATAGCCGTCTATGGGCTTCCAAATATCCCTTTGCCAATTCCACAAGAACAGTCTTAGCAAAAGGCTTCTTGAAGGGAAAGATGTAACTCTGTGAGATGAATTGACAGAACACAGAGCAGTTTCTCAGAAAGCTTCTTTCCAGTTTTGAACGGAAGATATTTCCTTTTTCACCATAGCCCTCTATGGGCTTCCAAATATCCCTTTCCCAATTCCACAAGAACAGCCTTAGCGAAAGGCTTCTTGAAGGGAAAGATGTAACTCTGTGAGATGAATTCACAGAACACAGAGCAGTTTCTCAGAAAGCTTCTTTCCAATTTTGAACGGAAGATATTCCCTTTTTCACCATAGCCCTCTATGGGCTTCCAAATATCCCTTTGCCAATTCCACAAGAACAGCCTTAGCGAAAGGCTTCTTGAAGGGAAAGATGTAACTCTGTGAGATGAATTCACAGAATACAGAGCAGTTTCTCAGAAAGCTTCCTTCCAGTTTTGAACGGAAGATATTCCCTTTTTCACCATAGCCCTCTATGGGCTTCCAAATATCCCTTTGCCAATTCCACAAGAACAGCCTTAGCGAAAGGCTTCTTGAAGAGAAAGATGTAACCCTGTGAGATGAATTAACAGAACACAGAGCAGTTTCTCAGAAAGCTTCTTTCCAGTTTTCAACGGAAGATATTTCCTTTTTCACCATAGCCCTCTATGGGCTTCCAAATATCCCTTTGCCAATTCCACAAGAACAGCCTTAGCGAAAGGCTTCTTGAAGGGAAAGATGTAACTCTGTGAGATGAATTAACAGAACACAGAGCAGTTTCTCAGAAAGCTTCTTTCCAGTTTTGAACGAAAGATATTTCCTTTTTCACCATAGCCCTCTAAGGGCTTCCAAATATCCCTTTGCCAATTCCACAAGAACAGCTTTAGCGAAAGGCCTCTTGAAGGGAAAGATGTAACTCTGTGAGATGAATTCAGAGAACACAGAGCAGTTTCTCAGAAAGCTTCTTTCCAGTTTTGACCGGAGGATATTTCCTTTTTCACCATAGGCCTCTATGGGCTTCCAAATATCCCTTTGCCAATTCCACAAGAACAGCCTTAGCGAAAGGCTTCTTGAAGGGAAAGATGTAACTCTGTGAGATGAATTCACAGAACACAGAGCAGTTTCTCAGAAAGCTTCTTTCCAGTTTTGAACGGAAGATATTTCCTTTTTCACCATAGCCCCCTATGGGCTTCCAAATATCCCTTTGCCAATTCCACAAGAACAGCCTTAGCGAAAGGCTTCTTGAAGGGAAAGATGTATCTCTGTGAGATGAATTCACAGAACACAGAGCAGTTTCTCAGAAAGCTTCTTTCCAGTTTTGAACTTAAGATATTTCCTTTTTCACCATAGCCGTCTATGGGCTTCCAAATATCCCTTTACCAATTCCACAAGAACAGCCTTAGCGAAAGGCTTCTTGAAGGGAAAGATGTAACACTGTGAGATGAATTAACAGAACACAGAGCAGTTTCTCAGAAAGCTTCTTTCCAGTTTTGAACGGAAGATATTTCCTTTTTCACCATAGCCCTCTATGGGCTTCCAAATATCCCTTTGCCAATTCCACAAGAACAGCCTTAGCGAAAGGCTTCTTGAAGGGAAAGATGTAACTCTGTGAGTTGAATTCACAGAACACAGAGCAGTTTCTCAGAAAGCTTCTTTCCAGTTTTGAACGGAAGATATTTCCTTTTTCACCATAGCCCTCTAAGGGCTTCCAAATATCCCTTTGCCAATTCCACAAGAACAGCCTTAGCGAAAGGCTTCTTGAAGGGAAAGATGTAACTCTGTGAGATGAATTAAAAGAACACAGAGCAGTTTCTCAGAAAGCTTCTTTCCAGTTTTGAACGGAAGATATTTCCTTTTTCACCATAGGCCTCTATGGGCTTCCAAATATCCCTTTGCCAATTCCACAAGAACAGCCTTAGCGAAAGGCTTTTTAAGGGAAAGATGTAACTCTGTGAGATGAATTCACAGAACACAGAGCAGTTTCTCAGAAAGCTTCTTTCCAGTTTTGAACGGAAGATATTTACTTTTTCACCATAGCCCTCTATGGGCTTCCAAATATCCCTTTGCCAATTCCACAAGAACAGCCTTAGCGAAAGGCTTCTTGAAGGGAAAGATGTAACTCTGTGAGATGAGTTAACGGAACACTGAGCAGTTTCTCAGAAAGCTTCTTTCCAGTTTTGAACGGAAGATATTTCCTTTTTCACCATAGCCGTCTATGGGCTTCCAAATATCCCTTTGCCAATTCCACAAGAACAGTCTTAGCAAAAGGCTTCTTGAAGGGAAAGATGTAACTCTGTGAGATGAATTCACAGAACACAGAGCAGTTTCTCAGAAAGCTTCTTTCCAGTTTTGAACGGAAGATATTTCCTTTTTCACCATAGCCCTCTATGGGCTTCCAAATATCCCTTTCCCAATTCCACAAGAACAGCCTTAGCGAAAGGCTTCTTGAAGGGAAAGATGTAACTCTGTGAGATGAATTCACAGAACACAGAGCAGTTTCTCAGAAAGCTTCTTTCCAATTTTGAACGGAAGATATTCCCTTTTTCACCATAGCCCTCTATGGGCTTCCAAATATCCCTTTGCCAATTCCACAAGAACAGCCTTAGCGAAAGGCTTCTTGAAGGGAAAGATGTAACTCTGTGAGATGAATTCACAGAATACAGAGCAGTTTCTCAGAAAGCTTCCTTCCAGTTTTGAACGGAAGATATTCCCTTTTTCACCATAGCCCTCTATGGGCTTCCAAATATCCCTTTGCCAATTCCACAAGAACAGCCTTAGCGAAAGGCTTCTTGAAGAGAAAGATGTAACCCTGTGAGATGAATTAACAGAACACAGAGCAGTTTCTCAGAAAGCTTCTTTCCAGTTTTCAACGGAAGATATTTCCTTTTTCACCATAGCCCTCTATGGGCTTCCAAATATCCCTTTGCCAATTCCACAAGAACAGCCTTAGCGAAAGGCTTCTTGAAGGGAAAGATGTAACTCTGTGAGATGAATTAACAGAACACAGAGCAGTTTCTCAGAAAGCTTCTTTCCAGTTTTGAACGGAAGATATTTCCTTTTTCACCATAGCCCTCTAAGGGCTTCCAAATATCCCTTTGCCAATTCCACAAGAACAGCTTTAGCGAAAGGCCTCTTGAAGGGAAAGATGTAACTCTGTGAGATGAATTCAGAGAACACAGAGCAGTTTCTCAGAAAGCTTCTTTCCAGTTTTGAACGGAGGATATTTCCTTTTTCACCATAGGCCTCTATGGGCTTCCAAATATCCCTTTGCCAATTCCACAAGAACAGCCTTAGCGAAAGGCTTCTTGAAGGGAAAGATGTAACTCTGTGAGATGAATTCACAGAACACAGAGCAGTTTCTCAGAAAGCTTCTTTCCAGTTTTGAACGGAAGATATTTCCTTTTTCACCATAGAACTCTATGGGCTTCCAAATATCCCTTTGCCAATTCCACAAGAACAGCCTTAGCGAAAGGCTTCTTGAAGGGAAAGATGTAACTCTGTGAGATGAATTAACAGAACACAGAGCAGTTTCTCAGAAAGCTTCTTTCCAGTTTTGAACGGAAGATATTTCCTTTTTCACCATAGCCGTCTATGGGCTTCCAAATATCCCTTTGCCAATTCCACAAGAACAGTCTTAGCAAAAGGCTTCTTGAAGGGAAAGATGTAACTCTGTGAGATGAATTCACAGAACACAGAGCAGTTTCTCAGAAAGCTTCTTTCCAGTTTTGAACGGAAGATATTTCCTTTTTCACCATAGCCCTCTATGGGCTTCCAAATATCCCTTTCCCAATTCCACAAGAACAGCCTTAGCGAAAGGCTTCTTGAAGGGAAAGATGTAACTCTGTGAGATGAATTAACAGAACGCAGAGCAGTTTCTCAGAAAGCTTCTTTCCAGTTTTGAACGGAAGATATTTCCTTTTTCACCATAGCCTCTATGGGCTTCCAAATATCCCTTTGCCAATTCCACAAGAACAGCCTTAGCGAAAGGCTTCTTGAAGGGAAAGGTGTAACTCTGTGAGATGAATTCACAGAACACAGAGCAGTTTCTCAGAAAGCTTCTTTCCAGTTTTGAACGGAAGATATTTCCTTTTTCACCATAGGCCTCTATGGGCTTCAAAATATCCCTTTGCCAATTGCACAAGAACAGCCTTAGCGAAAGGCTTCTTGAGGGGAAAGATGTAACTCTGTGAGATGAATTAACAGAACACAGAGCAGTTTCTCAGAAAGCTTCTTTCCAGTTTTGAACGGAAGATATTTCCTTTTTCTCCATAGCCCTCTATGGGCTTCCAAATATCCCTTTGCCAATTCCACAAGAACAGCCTTAGCGAAAGGCTTCTTGAAGGGAAAGATGTAACTCTGTGAGATGAATTCACAGAACACAGAGCAATTTCTCAGAAAGCTTCTTTCCAGTTTTGAACGGAAGATATTTCCTTTTTCACCATAGCCCTCTATGGGCTTCCAAATATCCCTTTGCCAATTCCACAAAAACAGCCTTAGCGAAAGGCTTCTTGAAGGGAAAGATGTAACTCTGTGAGATGAATTCACAGAACACAGAGCAGTTTCTCAGAAAGCTTCTTTCCAGTTTTGAACGGAAGATATTTCCTTTTTCACCATAGGCCTCTATGGGATTCCAAATATCTCTTTGCCAATTCCGCAAGAACAGCCTTAGCGAAAGGCTTCTTGAAGGGAAAGATGTAACTCTGTGAGATGAATTAACAGAACACAGAGCAGTTTCTCAGAAAGCTTCTTTCCAGTTTTGAACGGAAGATATTTCCTTTTTCACCATAGCCCTCTATGGGCTTCCAAATATCCCTTTGCCAATTCCACAAGAACAGCCTTAGCGAAAGGCTTCTTGAAGGGAAAGATGTAACTCTGTGAGATGAATTAGCAGAACACAGAGCAGTTTCTCAGAAAGATTCTTTCCAATTTTGAAAGGAAGATATTTCCTTTTTCACCATAGCCCTCTATGGGCTTCCAAATATCCCTTTGCAAATTCCACAAGAACAGACTTAGCGAAAGGCTTCTTGAAGGGAAAGATGTAACTCTGTGAGATGAATTAACAGAACACAGAGCAGTTTCTCAGAAAGCTTCTTTCCAGTTTTGAACGGAAGATATTTCCTTTTTCACCATAGCCTCTATGGGCTTCCAAATATCCCTTTGCCAATTCCACAAGAACAGCCTTAGCGAAAGGCTTCTTGAAGGGAAAGGTGTAACTCTGTGAGATGAATTCACAGAACACAGAGCAGTTTCTCAGAAAGCTTCTTTCCAGTTTTGAACGGAAGATATTTCCTTTTTCACCATAGGTCTCTATGGGCTTCAAAATATCCCTTTGCCAATTCCACAAGAACAGCCTTAGCGAAAGGCTTCTTGAGGGGAAAGATGTAACTCTGTGAGATGAATTAACAGAACACAGAGCAGTTTCTCAGAAAGCTTCTTTCCAGTTTTGAATGGAAGATATTTCCTTTTTTCACCATAGCCCTCTATGGTCTTCCAAATATCCCTTTGCCAATTCCACAAGAACAGCCTTAGCGAAAGGCTTCTTGAAGGGAAAGATGTAACTCTGTGAGATGAATTCACAGAACACAGAGCAGTTTCTCAGAAAGCTTCTTTCCAGTTTTGAACGGAATATATTTCCTTTTTCACCATAGCCCTCTATGGGCTTCCAAATATCCCTTTGCCAATTCCACAAGAACAGCCTTAGCGAAAGGCTTCTTGAAGGGAAAGATGTAACTCTGTGAGATGAATTCACAGAACACAGAGCAGTTTCTCAGAAAGCTTCTTTCCAGTTTTGAACGGAAGATATTTCCTTTTTCACCATAGCCCTCTATGGGCTTCCAAATATCCCTTTGCCAATTCCACAAGAACAGCCTTAGCGAAAGGCTTCTTGAAGAGAAAGATGTAACTCTGTGAGATGAATTAACAGAACACAGAGGAGTTTCTCAGAAAGCTTCTTTCCAGTTTTGAAAGGAAGATATTTACTTATTCACCATAGCCCTCTATGGGCTTCCAAATATCCCTTTGCCAATTCCACAAGAACAGCCTAGCGAAAGGCTTCTTGAAGGGAAAGATGTAACTCTGTGAGATGAATTAACAGAACACAGAGCAGTTTCTCAGAAAGCTTCTTTCCAGTTTTGAACGGAAGATATTTCCTTTTTCACCATAGCCCTCTAAGGGCTTCCAAATATCCCTGTGCCAATTCCACAAGAACAGCCTTAGTGAAAGGCTTCTTGAAGGGAAAGATGTAACTCTGTGAGATGAATTCACAGAACACAGAGCAGTTTCTCAGAAAGCTTCTTTCCAGTTTTGAACGGAGGATATTTCCTTTTTCACCATAGGCCTCTATGGGCTTCCAAATATCCCTTTGCCAATTCCACAAGAACAGCCTTAGCGAAAGGCTTCTTGAAGGGAAAGATGTAACTCTGTGAGATGAATTCACAGAACACAGAGCAGTTTCTCAGAAAGCTTCTTTCCAGTTTTGAACGGAAGATATTTCCTTTTTCACCATAGGCCTCTATGGGCTTCCAAATATCCCTTTGCCAATTCCACAAGAACAGCCTTAGCGAAAGGCTTCTTGAAGGGAAAGATGTAACTCTGTGAGATGAATTCACAGAACACAGAGCAGTTTCTCAGAAAGCTTCTTTCCAGTTTTGAACGGAAGATATTTCCTTTTTCACCATAGGCCTCTATGGGCTTCCAAATATCCCTTTGCCAATTCCACAAGAACAGCCTTAGCGAAAGGCCTCTTGAAGGGAAAGATGTAACACTGTGAGTTGAATTAACGGAACACAGAGCAGTTTTTCAGAAAGCTTCTTTCCAGTTTTGAACGGAAGATATTTCCTTTTTCACCATAGCCGTCTATGGGCTTCCAAATATCCCTTTGCCAATTCCACAAGAACAGTCTTAGCAAAAGGCTTCTTGAAGGGAAAGATGTAACTCTGTGAGATGAATTCACAGAACACAGAGCAGTTTCTCAGAAAGCTTCTTTCCAGTTTTGAACGGAAGATATTTCCTTTTTCACCATAGCCCTCTATGGGCTTCCAAATATCCCTTTCCCAATTCCACAAGAACAGCCTTAGCGAAAGGCTTCTTGAAGGGAAAGATGTAACTCTGTGAGATGAATTAACAGAACACAGAACAGTTTCTCAGAAAGCTTCTTTCCAGTTTTGAACGGAAGATATTTCCTTTTTCACCATAGCCCTCTATGGGCTTCCAAATATCCCTTTGCCAATTCCACAAGAACAGCCTTAGCGAAAGGCTTCTTGAAGGGAAAGATGTAACTCTGTGAGATGAATTAACAGAACACAGAGCAGTTTCTCAGAAAGCTTCTTTCCAGTTTTGAACGGAAGATATTTCCTTTTTCACCATAGCCCTCTAAGGGCTTCCAAATATCCCTTTGCCAATTCCACAAGAACAGCCTTAGCGAAAGGCCTCTTGAAGGGAAAGATGTAACTCTGTGAGATGAATTCAGAGAACACAGAGCAGTTTCTCAGAAAGCTTCTTTCCATTTTTGAACGGAGGATATTTCCTTTTTCACCATAGGCCTCTATGGGCTTCCAAATATCCCTTTGCCAATTCCACAAGAACAGCCTTAGCGAAAGGCTTCTTGAAGGGAAAGATGTAACTCTGTGAGATGAATTCACAGAACACAGAGCAGTTTCTCAGAAAGCTTTTTTCCAGTTTTGAACGGAAGATATTTCCTTTTTCACCATAGAACTCTATGGCCTTCCAAATATCCCTTTGCCAATTCCACAAGAACAGCCTTAGCGAAAGGCTTCTTGAAGGGAAAGATGTAACTCTGTGAGATGAATTAACAGAACACAGAGCAGTTTCTCAGAAAGCTTCTTTCCAGTTTTGAACGGAAGATATTTCCTTTTTCACCATAGCCCTCTATGGGCTTCCAAATATCCCTTTGCCAATTCCACAAGAACAGCCTTAGCGAAAGGCTTCTTGAAGGCAAAGATGTAACTCTGTGAGATGAATTCACAGAACACAGAGCAGTTTCTCAGAAAGCTTCTTTCCAGTTTTGAACGGAAGATATTTCCTTTTTCACCATAGCCCTCTATGGGCTTCCAAATATCCCTTTGCCAATTCCACAAGAACAGCCTTAGCGAAAGGCTTCTTGAAGGGAAAGATGTAACTCTGTGAGATGAATTCACAGAACACAGAGCAGTTTCTCAGAAAGCTTCTTTCCAGTTTTGAACGGAAGATATTTCCTTTTTCACCATAGGCCTCTATGGGCTTCCAAATATCCCTTTGCCAATTCCACAAGAACAGCCTTAGCGAAAGGCTTCTTGAAGGGAAAGATGTAACTCTGTGAGATGAATTAACAGAACACAGAGCAGTTTCTCAGAAAGCTTCTTTCCAGTTTTGAACGGAAGATATTTCCTTTTTCACCATAGCCCTCTATGGGCTTCCAAATATCCCTTTGCCAATTCCACAAGAACAGCCTTAGCAAAAGGCTTCTTGAAGGGAAAGATGTAACTCTGTGAGATGAATTCACAGAACACAGAGCAGTTTCTCAGAAAGCTTCTTTCCAGTTTTGAACGGAAGATATTTCCTTTTTCACCATAGCCCTCTATGGGCTTCCAAATATCCCTTTGACAATTCCACAAAAACAGCCTTAGCGAAAGGCTTCTTGAAGGGAAAGATGTATCTCTGTGAGATGAATTCACAGAACACAGAGCAGTTTCTCAGAAAGCTTCTTTCCAGTTTTGAACGGAAGATATTTCCTTTTTCACCATAGGCCTCTATGGGCTTCCAAATATCTCTTTGCCAATTCCGCAAGAACAGCCTTAGCGAAAGGCTTCTTGAAGGGAAAGATGTAACTCTGTGAGATGAATTAACAGAACACAGAGCAGTTTCTCAGAAAGCTTCTTTCCAGTTTTGAACGGAAGATATTTCCTTTTTCACCATAGCCCTCTATGGGCTTCCAAATATCCCTTTGCCAATTCCACAAGAACAGCCTTAGCGAAAGGCTTCTTGAAGGGAAAGATGTAACTCTGTGAGATGAATTAGCAGAACACAGAGCAGTTTCTCAGAAAGATTCTTTCCAATTTTGAAAGGAAGATATTTCCTTTTTCACCATAGCCCTCTATGGGCTTCCAAATATCCCTTTGCAAATTCCACAAGAACAGCCTTAGCGAAAGGCTTCTTGAACGGAAAGATGTAACTCTGTGAGATGAATTAACAGAACACAGAGCAGTTTCTCAGAAAGCTTCTTTCCAGTTTTGAACGGAAGATATTTCCTTTTTCACCATAGCCTCTATGGGCTTCCAAATATCCCTTTGCCAATTCCACAAGAACAGCCTTAGCGAAAGGCTTCTTGAAGGGAAAGGTGTAACTCTGTGAGATGAATTCACAGAACACAGAGCAGTTTCTCAGAAAGCTTCTTTCCAGTTTTGAACGGAAGATATTTCCTTTTTCACCATAGGCCTCTATGGGCTTCGAAATATCCCTTTGCTAATTCCACAAGAACAGCCTTAGCGAAAGGCTTCTTGAGGGGAAAGATGTAACTCTGTGAGATGAATTAACAGAACACAGAGCAGTTTCTCAGAAAGCTTCTTTCCAGTTTTGAACGGAAGATATTTCCTTTTTCACCATAGCCGTCTAAGGGCTTCCAAATATCCCTTTGCCAATTCCACAAGAACAGCCTTAGCGAAAGGCTTCTTGAAGGGAAAGATGTAACTCTGTGAGATGAATTCACAGAACACAGAGCAATTTCTCAGAAAGCTTCTTTCCAGTTTTGAACGGAAGATATTTCCTTTTTCACCATAGCCCTCTATGGGCTTCCAAATATCCCTTTGACAATTCCACAAAAACAGCCTTAGCGAAAGGCTTCTTGAAGGGAAAGATGTAACTCTGTGAGATGAATTCACAGAACACAGAGCAGTTTCTCAGAAAGGTTCTTTCCAGTTTTGAACGGAAGATATTTCCTTTTTCACCATAGGCCTCTATGGGCTTCCAAATATCCCTTTGCCAATTCCGCAAGAACAGCCTTAGCGAAAGGCTTCTTGAAGGGAAAGATGTAACTCTGTGAGATGAATTAACAGAACACAGAGCAGTTTCTCAGAAAGCTTCTTTCCAGTTTTGAACGGAAGATATTTCCTTTTTCACCATAGCCCTCTATGGGCTTCCAAATATCCCTTTCCCAATTCCACAAGAACAGCCTTAGCGAAAGGCTTCTTGAAGGGAAAGATGTAACTCTGTGAGTTGAATTCACAGAACACAGAGCAGTTTCTCAGAAAGCTTCTTTCCAATTTTGAACGGAAGATATTCCCTTTTTCACCATAGCCCTCTATGGGCTTCCAAATATCCCTTTGCCAATTCCACAAGAACAGCCTTAGCGAAAGGCTTCTTGAAGGGAAAGATGTAACTCTGTGAGATGAATTCACAGAATACAGAGCAGTTTCTCAGAAAGCTTCCTTCCAGTTTTGAACGGAAGATATTTACTTTTTCACCATAGCCCTCTATGGGCTTCCAAATATCCCTTTGCCAATTCCACAAGAACAGCCTTAGCGATAGGCTTCTTGAAGGGAAAGATGTAGCTCTGTGAGATGAATTCACAGAACACAGAGCAGTTTCTCAGAAAGCTTCTTTCCAGTTTTCAACGGAAGATATTTACTTTTTCACCATAGCCCTCTATGGGCTTCCAAATATCCCTTTGCCAATTCCACAAGAACAGCCTTAGCGAAAGGCTTCTTGAAGGGAAAGATGTAACTCTGTGAGATGAATTCACAGAACACAGAGCAGTTTCTCAGAAAGCTTCTTTCCAGTTTTGAACGGAAGATATTTCCTTTTTCACCATAGGCCTCTATGGGCTTCCAAATATCCCTTTGCCAATTCCACAAGAACAGCCTTAGCGAAAGGCTTCTTGAAGGGAAAGATGTAACTCTGTGAGTTGAATTCACAGAACACAGAGCAGTTTCTCAGAAAGCTTCTTTCCAGTTTTGAACGGAAGATATTTCCTTTTTCACCATAGCCCTCTAAGGGCTTCCAAATATCCCTTTGCCAATTCCACAAGAACAGCCTTAGCGAAAGGCTTCTTGAAGGGAAAGATGTAACTCTGTGAGATGAATTAAAAGAACACAGAGCAGTTTCTCAGAAAGCTTCTTTCCAGTTTTGAACGGAAGATATTTCCTTTTTCACCATAGGCCTCTATGGGCTTCCAAATATCCCTTTGCCAATTCCACAAGAACAGCCTTAGCGAAAGGCTTCTTGAAGGGAAAGATGTAACTCTGTGAGATGAATTAACAGAACACAGAGCAGTTTCTCAGAAAGCTTCTTTCCAGTTTTGAACGGAAGATATTTACTTTTTCACCATAGCCCTCTATGGGCTTCCAAATATCCCTTTGCCAATTCCACAAGAACAGCCTTAGCGATAGGCTTCTTGAAGGGAAAGATGTAACTCTGTGAGATGAATTAACGGAACACAGAGCAGTTTTTCAGAAAGCTTCTTTCCAGTTTTGAACGGAAGATATTTCCTTTTTCACCATAGCCGTCTATGGGCTTCCAAATATCCCTTTGCCAATTCCACAAGAACAGTCTTAGCAAAAGGCTTCTTGAAGGGAAAGATGTAACTCTGTGAGATGAATTCACAGAACACAGAGCAGTTTCTCAGAAAGCTTCTTTCCAGTTTTGAACGGAAGATATTTCCTTTTTCACCATAGCCCTCTATGGGCTTCCAAATATCCCTTTCCCAATTCCACAAGAACAGCCTTAGCGAAAGGCTTCTTGAAGGGAAAGATGTAACTCTGTGAGATGAATTAACAGAACACAGAACAGTTTCTCAGAAAGCTTCTTTCCAGTTTTGAACGGAAGATATTTCCTTTTTCACCATAGCCCTCTATGGGCTTCCAAATATCCCTTTGCCAATTCCACAAGAACAGCCTTAGCGAAAGGCTTCTTGAAGGGAAAGATGTAACTCTGTGAGATGAATTAACAGAACACAGAGCAGTTTCTCAGAAAGCTTCTTTCCAGTTTTGAACGGAAGATATTTCCTTTTTCACCATAGCCCTCTAAGGGCTTCCAAATATCCCTTTGCCAATTCCACAAGAACAGCCTTAGCGAAAGGCCTCTTGAAGGGAAAGATGTAACTCTGTGAGATGAATTCAGAGAACACAGAGCAGTTTCTCAGAAAGCTTCTTTCCATTTTTGAACGGAGGATATTTCCTTTTTCACCATAGGCCTCTATGGGCTTCCAAATATCCCTTTGCCAATTCCACAAGAACAGCCTTAGCGAAAGGCTTCTTGAAGGGAAAGATGTAACTCTGTGAGATGAATTCACAGAACACAGAGCAGTTTCTCAGAAAGCTTTTTTCCAGTTTTGAACGGAAGATATTTCCTTTTTCACCATAGAACTCTATGGCCTTCCAAATATCCCTTTGCCAATTCCACAAGAACAGCCTTAGCGAAAGGCTTCTTAAAGGGAAGGATGTAACTCTGTGAGATGAATTAACAGAACACAGAGCAGTTTCTCAGAAAGCTTCTTTCCAGTTTCGAACGCAAGATATTTCCTTTTTCACCATAGCCCTCTATGGGCTTCCAAATATCCCTTTGCCAATTCCACAAGAACAGCCTTAGCGAAAGGCTTCTTGAAGGCAAAGATGTAACTCTGTGAGATGAATTCACAGAACACAGAGCAGTTTCTCAGAAAGCTTCTTTCCAGTTTTGAACGGAAGATATTTCCTTTTTCACCATAGCCCTCTATGGGCTTCCAAATATCCCTTTGCCAATTCCACAAGAACAGCCTTAGCGAAAGGCTTCTTGAAGGGAAAGATGTATCTCTGTGAGATGAATTCACAGAACACAGAGCAGTTTCTCAGAAAGCTTCTTTCCAGTTTTGAACGGAAGATATTTCCTTTTTCACCATAGGCCTCTATGGGCTTCCAAATATCCCTTTGCCAATTCCACAAGAACAGCCTTAGCGAAAGGCTTCTTGAAGGGAAAGATGTAACTCTGTGAGATGAATTAACAGAACACAGAGCAGTTTCTCAGAAAGCTTCTTTCCAGTTTTGAACGGAAGATATTTCCTTTTTCACCATAGCCCTCTATGGGCTTCCAAATATCCCTTTGCCAATTCCACAAGAACAGCCTTAGCAAAAGGCTTCTTGAAGGGAAAGATGTAACTCTGTGAGATGAATTCACAGAACACAGAGCAGTTTCTCAGAAAGCTTCTTTCCAGTTTTGAACGGAAGATATTTCCTTTTTCACCATAGCCGTCTATGGGCTTCCAAATATCCCTTTGCCAATTCCACAAGAACAGCCTTAGCGAAAGGCTTCTTGAAGGGAAAGATGTAACACTGTGAGATGAATTCACAGAACACAGAGCAGTTTCTCAGAAAGCTTCTTTCCAGTTTTGAACGGAAGATATTTCCTTTTTCACCATAGGCCTCTATGGGCTTCCAAATATCCCTTTGCCAATTCCACAAGAACAGCCTTAGCGAAAGGCTTCTTGAGGGGAAAGATGTAACTCTGTGAGATGAATTCACAGAACACAGAGCAGTTTCTCAGAAAGCTTCTTTCCAGTTTTGAACGGAAGATATTTACTTTTTCACCATAGCCGTCTATGGGCTTCCAAATATCCCTTTGCCAATTCCACAAGAACAGCCTTAGCGAAAGGCTTCTTGAAGGGAAAGATGTAACTCTGTGAGATGAATTCACAGAACACAGAGCAGTTTCTCAGAAAGCTTCTTTCCAGTTTTGAACGGAAGATATTTCCTTTTTCACCATAGGCCTCTATGGGCTTCCAAATATCCCTTTGCCAATTCCACAAGAACAGCCTTTGCGAAAGGCTTCTTGAAGGGAAAGATGTAACTCTGTGAGGTGAATTAACAGAACGCAGAGCAGTTTCTCAGAAAGCTTCTTTCCAGTTTTGAACGGAAGATATTTCCTTTTTCACCATAGCCTCTATGGGCTTCCAAATATCCCTTTGCCAATTCCACAAGAACAGCCTTAGCGAAAGGCTTCTTGAAGGGAAAGGTGTAACTCTGTGAGATGAATTCACAGAACACAGAGCAGTTTCTCAGAAAGCTTCTTTCCAGTTTTGAACGGAAGATATTTCCTTTTTCACCATAGGCCTCTATGGGCTTCAAAATATCCCTTTGCCAATTTCACAAGAACAGCCTTAGCGAAAGGCTTCTTGAGGGGAAAGATGTAACTCTGTGAGATGAATTAACAGAACACAGAGCAGTTTCTCAGAAAGTTTCTTTCCAGTTTTGAACGGAAGATATTTCCTTTTTCTCCATAGCCCTCTATGGGCTTCCAAATATCCCTTTGCCAATTCCACAAGAACAGCCTTAGCGAAAGGCTTCTTGAAGGGAAAGATGTAACTCTGTGAGATGAATTCACAGAACACAGAGCAATTTCTCAGAAAGCTTCTTTCCAGTTTTGAACGGAAGATATTTCCTTTTTCACCATAGCCCTCTATGGGCTTCCAAATATCCCTTTGACAATTCCACAAAAACAGCCTTAGCGAAAGGCTTCTTGAAGGGAAAGATGTAACTCTGTGAGATGAATTCACAGAACACAGAGCAGTTTCTCAGAAAGCTTCTTTCCAGTTTTGAACGGAAGATATTTCCTTTTTCACCATAGGCCTCTATGGGCTTCCAAATATCTCTTTGCCAATTCCGCAAGAACAGCCTTAGCGAAAGGCTTCTTGAAGGGAAAGATGTAACTCTGTGAGATGAATTAACAGAACACAGAGCAGTTTCTCAGAAAGCTTCTTTCCAGTTTTGAACGGAAGATATTTCCTTTTTCACCATAGCCCTCTATGGGCTTCCAAATATCCCTTTGCCAATTCCACAAGAACAGCCTTAGCGAAAGGCTTCTTGAAGGGAAAGATGTAACTCTGTGAGATGAATTAGCAGAACACAGAGCAGTTTCTCAGAAAGATTCTTTCCAATTTTGAAAGGAAGATATTTCCTTTTTCACCATAGCCGTCTATGGGCTTCCAAATATCCCTTTGCAAATTCCACAAGAACAGCCTTAGCGAAAGGCTTCTTGAACGGAAAGATGTAACTCTGTGAGATGAATTAACAGAACACAGAGCAGTTTCTCAGAAAGCTTCTTTCCAGTTTTGAACGGAAGATATTTCCTTTTTCACCATAGCCTCTATGGGCTTCCAAATATCCCTTTGCCAATTCCACAAGAACAGCCTTAGCGAAAGGCTTCTTGAAGGGAAAGGTGTAACTCTGTGAGATGAATTCACAGAACACAGAGCAGTTTCTCAGAAAGCTTCTTTCCAGTTTTGAACGGAAGATATTTCCTTTTTCACCATAGGCCTCTATGGGCTTCGAAATATCCCTTTGCCAATTCCACAAGAACAGCCTTAGCGAAAGGCTTCTTGAGGGGAAAGATGTAACTCTGTGAGATGAATTAACAGAACACAGAGCAGTTTCTCAGAAAGCTTCTTTCCAGTTTTGAACGGAAGATATTTCCTTTTTCACCATAGCCGTCTAAGGGCTTCCAAATATCCCTTTGCCAATTCCACAAGAACAGCCTTAGCGAAAGGCTTCTTGAAGGGAAAGATGTAACTCTGTGAGATGAATTCACAGAACACAGAGCAATTTCTCAGAAAGCTTCTTTCCAGTTTTGAACGGAAGATATTTCCTTTTTCACCATAGCCCTCTATGGGCTTCCAAATATCCCTTTGACAATTCCACAAAAACAGCCTTAGCGAAAGGCTTCTTGAAGGGAAAGATGTAACTCTGTGAGATGAATTCACAGAACACAGAGCAGTTTCTCAGAAAGCTTCTTTCCAGTTTTGAACGGAAGATATTTCCTTTTTCACCATAGGCCTCTATGGGCTTCCAAATATCCCTTTGCCAATTCCGCAAGAACAGCCTTAGCGAAAGGCTTCTTAAAGGGAAAGATGTAACTCTGTGAGATGAATTAACAGAACACAGAGCAGTTTCTCAGAAAGCTTCTTTCCAGTTTTGAACGGAAGATATTTCCTTTTTCACCATAGCCCTCTATGGGCTTCCAAATATCCCTTTCCCAATTCCACAAGAACAGCCTTAGCGAAAGGCTTCTTGAAGGGAAAGATGTAACTCTGTGAGATGAATTCACAGAACACAGAGCAGTTTCTCAGAAAGCTTCTTTCCAATTTTGAACGGAAGATATTCCCTTTTTCACCATAGCCCTCTATGGGCTTCCAAATATCCCTTTGCCAATTCCACAAGAACAGCCTTAGTGAAAGGCTTCTTGAAGGGAAAGATGTAACTCTGTGAGATGAATTCACAGAATACAGAGCAGTTTCTCAGAAAGCTTCCTTCCAGTTTTGAACGGAAGATATTCCCTTTTTCACCATAGCCCTCTATGGGCTTCCAAATATCCCTTTGCCAATTCCACAAGAACAGCCTTAGCGAAAGGCTTCTTGAAGAGAAAGATGTAACCCTGTGAGATGAATTAACAGAACACAGAGCAGTTTCTCAGAAAGCTTCTTTCCAGTTTTCAACGGAAGATATTTCCTTTTTCACCATAGCCCTCTAAGGGCTTCCAAATATCCCTTTGCCAATTCCACAAGAACAGCTTTAGCGAAAGGCCTCTTGAAGGGAAAGATGTAACTCTGTGAGATGAATTCAGAGAACACAGAGCAGTTTCTCAGAAAGCTTCTTTCCAGTTTTGACCGGAGGATATTTCCTTTTTCACCATAGGCCTCTATGGGCTTCCAAATATCCCTTTGCCAATTCCACAAGAACAGCCTTAGCGAAAGGCTTCTTGAAGGGAAAGATGTATCTCTGTGAGATGAATTCACAGAACACAGAGCAGTTTCTCAGAAAGCTTCTTTCCAGTTTTGAACGGAAGATATTTCCTTTTTCACCATAGGCCTCTATGGGCTTCCAAATATCCCTTTGCCAATTCCACAAGAACAGCCTTAGCGAAAGGCTTCTTGAAGGGAAAGATGTATCTCTGTGAGATGAATTCACAGAACACAGAGCAGTTTCTCAGAAAGCTTCTTTCCAGTTTTGAACGGAAGATATTTCCTTTTTCACCATAGCCGTCTATGGGCTTCCAAATATCCCTTTGCCAATTCCACAAGAACAGCCTTAGCGAAAGGCTTCTTGAGGGGAAAGATGTAACTCTGTGAGATGAATTAACAGAACACAGAGCAGTTTCTCAGAAAGCTTCTTTCCAGTTTTGAACGGAAGATATTTACTTTTTCACCATAGCCCTCTATGGGCTTCCAAATATCCCTTTGCCAATTCCACAAGAACAGCCTTAGCGAAAGGCTTCTTGAAGGGAAAGATGTAACTCTGTGAGATGAATTCACAGAACACGGAGCAGTTTCTCAGAAAGCTTCTTTCCAGTTTTGAACGGAAGATATTTCCTTTTTCACCATAGCCCTCTAGGGGCTTCCAAATATCCCTTTGCCAATTCCACAAGAACAGCCTTAGCGAAAGGCTTCTTGAAGGGAAAGATGTAACTCTGTGAGTTGAATTCACAGAACACAGAGCAGTTTCTCAGAAAGCTTCTTTCCAGTTTTGAACGGAAGATATTTCCTTTTTCACCATAGCCCTCTAAGGGCTTCCAAATATCCCTTTGCCAATTCCACAAGAACAGCCTTAGCGAAAGGCTTCTTGAAGGGAAAGATGTAACTCTGTGAGATGAATTAAAAGAACACAGAGCAGTTTCTCAGAAAGCTTCTTTCCAGTTTTGAACGGAAGATATTTCCTTTTTCACCATAGGCCTCTATGGGCTTCCAAATATCCCTTTGCCAATTCCACAAGAACAGCCTTAGCGAAAGGCTTCTTGAAGGGAAAGATGTAACTCTGTGAGATGAATTAACAGAACACAGAGCAGTTTCTCAGAAAGCTTCTTTCCAGTTTTGAACGGAAGATATTTACTTTTTCACCATAGCCCTCTATGGGCTTCCAAATATCCCTTTGCCAATTCCACAAGAACAGCCTTAGCGATAGGCTTCTTGAAGGGAAAGATGTAGCTCTGTGAGATGAATTCACAGAACACAGAGCAGTTTCTCAGAAAGCTTCTTTCCAGTTTTGAACGGAAGATATTTACTTTTTCACCATAGCCCTCTATGGGCTTCCAAATATCCCTTTGCCAATTCCACAAGAACAGCCTTAGCGAAAGGCTTCTTGAAGGGAAAGATGTAACTCTGTGAGATGAATTAACAGAACACAGAGCAGTTTCTCAGAAAGCTTCTTTCCAGTTTTGAACGGAAGATATTTCCTTTTTCACCATAGCCCTCTAAGGGCTTCCAAATATCCCTTTGCCAATTCCACAAGAACAGCCTTAGCGAAAGGCTTCTTGAAGGGAAAGATGTAACTCTGTGAGTTGAATTCACAGAACACAGAGCAGTTTCTCAGAAAGCTTCTTTCCAGTTTTGAACGGAAGATATTTCCTTTTTCACCATAGCCCTCTAAGGGCTTCCAAATATCCCTTTGCCAATTCCACAAGAACAGCCTTAGCGAAAGGCTTCTTGAAGGGAAAGATGTAACTCTGTGAGATGAATTAAAAGAACACAGAGCAGTTTCTCAGAAAGCTTCTTTCCAGTTTTGAACGGAAGATATTTCCTTTTTCACCATAGGCCTCTATGGGCTTCCAAATATCCCTTTGCCAATTCCACAAGAACAGCCTTAGCGAAAGGCTTCTTGAAGGGAAAGATGTAACTCTGTGAGATGAATTAACAGAACACAGAGCAGTTTCTCAGAAAGCTTCTTTCCAGTTTTGAACGGAAGATATTTACTTTTTCACCATAGCCCTCTATGGGCTTCCAAATATCCCTTTGCCAATTCCACAAGAACAGCCTTAGCGATAGGCTTCTTGAAGGGAAAGATGTAATTCTGTGAGATGAATTCACAGAACACAGAGCAGTTTCTCAGAAAGCTTCTTTCCAGTTTTGAACGGAAGATATTTCCTTTTTCACCATAGCCCTCTATGGGCTTCCAAATATCCCCTTGCCAATTCCACAAGAACAGCCTTAGCGAAAGGCTTCTTGAAGGGAAAGATGTAACTCTGTGAGATGAATTGACAGAACACAGAGCAGTTTCTCAGAAAGCTTCTTTCCAGTTTTGAACGGAAGATATTTCCTTTTTCAGCATAGGCCTCTATGGGCTTCCAAATATCCCTTTGCCAATTCCACAAGAACAGCCTTAGCGAAAGGCTTCTTGAAGGGAAAGATGTAACTCTGTGAGATGAATTAACAGAACACAGAGCAGTTTCTCAGAAAGCTTCTTTCCAGTTTTGAACGGAAGATATTTCCTTTTTTCACCATAGCCCTCTATGGGCTTCCAAATATCCCTTTGCCAATTCCACAAGAGCAGCCTTAGCGAAAGGCTTCTTGAAGGGAAAGATGTAACTCTGTGAGATGAATTCACAGAACACAGAGCAGTTTCTCAGAAAGCTTCTTTCCAATTTTGAACGGAATATATTTCCTTTTTCACCATAGCCATCTATTGGCTTCCAAATATCCCTTTGCCAATTCCACAAGAACAGCCTTAGCGAAAGGCTTCTTGAAGGGAAAGATGTAACTCTGTGAGATGAATTCACAGAACAGAGAGCAGTTTCTCAGAAAGCTTCTTTCCAGTTTTGAACGGAGGATATTTCCTTTTTCACCATAGGCCTCTATGGGCTTCCAAATATCCCTTTGCCAATTCCACAAGAACAGCCTTAGCGAAAGGCTTCTTGAAGGGAAAGATGTAACTCTGTGAGATGAATTCACAGAACACAGAGCAATTTCTCAGAAAGCTTCTTTCCAGTTTTGAACGGAAGATATTTCCTTTTTCACCATAGCCCTCTATGGGCTTCCAAATATCCCTTTGACAATTCCACAAAAACAGCCTTAGCGAAAGGCTTCTTGAAGGGAAAGATGTAACTCTGTGAGATGAATTCACAGAACACAGAGCAGTTTCTCAGAAAGCTTCTTTCCAGTTTTGAACGGAAGATATTTCCTTTTTCACCATAGGCCTCTATGGGCTTCCAAATATCTCTTTGCCAATTCCGCAAGAACAGCCTTAGCGAAAGGCTTCTTGAAGGGAAAGATGTAACTCTGTGAGATGAATTAACAGAACACAGAGCAGTTTCTCAGAAAGCTTCTTTCCAGTTTTGAACGGAAGATATTTCCTTTTTCACCATAGCCCTCTATGGGCTTCCAAATATCCCTTTGCCAATTCCACAAGAACAGCCTTAGCGAAAGGCTTCTTGAAGGGAAAGATGTAACTCTGTGAGATGAATTAGCAGAACACAGAGCAGTTTCTCAGAAAGATTCTTTCCAATTTTGAAAGGAAGATATTTCCTTTTTCACCATAGCCGTCTATGGGCTTCCAAATATCCCTTTGCAAATTCCACAAGAACAGCCTTAGCGAAAGGCTTCTTGAACGGAAAGATGTAACTCTGTGAGATGAATTAACAGAACACAGAGCAGTTTCTCAGAAAGCTTCTTTCCAGTTTTGAACGGAAGATATTTCCTTTTTCACCATAGCCTCTATGGGCTTCCAAATATCCCTTTGCCAATTCCACAAGAACAGCCTTAGCGAAAGGCTTCTTGAAGGGAAAGGTGTAACTCTGTGAGATGAATTCACAGAACACAGAGCAGTTTCTCAGAAAGCTTCTTTCCAGTTTTGAACGGAAGATATTTCCTTTTTCACCATAGGCCTCTATGGGCTTCGAAATATCCCTTTGCCAATTCCACAAGAACAGCCTTAGCGAAAGGCTTCTTGAGGGGAAAGATGTAACTCTGTGAGATGAATTAACAGAACACAGAGCAGTTTCTCAGAAAGCTTCTTTCCAGTTTTGAACGGAAGATATTTCCTTTTTCACCATAGCCGTCTAAGGGCTTCCAAATATCCCTTTGCCAATTCCACAAGAACAGCCTTAGCGAAAGGCTTCTTGAAGGGAAAGATGTAACTCTGTGAGATGAATTCACAGAACACAGAGCAATTTCTCAGAAAGCTTCTTTCCAGTTTTGAACGGAAGATATTTCCTTTTTCACCATAGCCCTCTATGGGCTTCCAAATATCCCTTTGACAATTCCACAAAAACAGCCTTAGCGAAAGGCTTCTTGAAGGGAAAGATGTAACTCTGTGAGATGAATTCACAGAACACAGAGCAGTTTCTCAGAAAGCTTCTTTCCAGTTTTGAACGGAAGATATTTCCTTTTTCACCATAGGCCTCTATGGGCTTCCAAATATCCCTTTGCCAATTCCGCAAGAACAGCCTTAGCGAAAGGCTTCTTGAAGGGAAAGATGTAACTCTGTGAGATGAATTAACAGAACACAGAGCAGTTTCTCAGAAAGCTTCTTTCCAGTTTTGAACGGAAGATATTTCCTTTTTCACCATAGCCCTCTATGGGCTTCCAAATATCCCTTTCCCAATTCCACAAGAACAGCCTTAGCGAAAGGCTTCTTGAAGGGAAAGATGTAACTCTGTGAGATGAATTCACAGAACACAGAGCAGTTTCTCAGAAAGCTTCTTTCCAATTTTGAACGGAAGATATTCCCTTTTTCACCATAGCCCTCTATGGGCTTCCAAATATCCCTTTGCCAATTCCACAAGAACAGCCTTAGTGAAAGGCTTCTTGAAGGGAAAGATGTAACTCTGTGAGATGAATTCACAGAATACAGAGCAGTTTCTCAGAAAGCTTCCTTCCAGTTTTGAACGGAAGATATTCCCTTTTTCACCATAGCCCTCTATGGGCTTCCAAATATCCCTTTGCCAATTCCACAAGAACAGCCTTAGCGAAAGGCTTCTTGAAGAGAAAGATGTAACCCTGTGAGATGAATTAACAGAACACAGAGCAGTTTCTCAGAAAGCTTCTTTCCAGTTTTCAACGGAAGATATTTCCTTTTTCACCATAGCCCTCTATGGGCTTCCAAATATCCCTTTGCCAATTCCACAAGAACAGCCTTAGCGAAAGGCTTCTTGAAGGGAAAGATGTAACTCTGTGAGATGAATTAACAGAACACAGAGCAGTTTCTCAGAAAGCTTCTTTCCAGTTTTGAACGGAAGATATTTCCTTTTTCACCATAGCCCTCTATGGGCTTCCAAATATCCCTTTGCCAATTCCACAAGAACAGCCTTAGCGAAAGGCTTCTTGAAGGGAAAGATGTAACTCTGTGAGATGAATTAGCAGAACACAGAGCAGTTTCTCAGAAAGATTCTTTCCAATTTTGAAAGGAAGATATTTCCTTTTTCACCATAGCCGTCTATGGGCTTCCAAATATCCCTTTGCAAATTCCACAAGAACAGCCTTAGCGAAAGGCTTCTTGAACGGAAAGATGTAACTCTGTGAGATGAATTAACAGAACACAGAGCAGTTTCTCAGAAAGCTTCTTTCCAGTTTTGAACGGAAGATATTTCCTTTTTCACCATAGCCTCTATGGGCTTCCAAATATCCCTTTGCCAATTCCACAAGAACAGCCTTAGCGAAAGGCTTCTTGAAGGGAAAGGTGTAACTCTGTGAGATGAATTCACAGAACACAGAGCAGTTTCTCAGAAAGCTTCTTTCCAGTTTTGAACGGAAGATATTTCCTTTTTCACCATAGGCCTCTATGGGCTTCGAAATATCCCTTTGCCAATTCCACAAGAACAGCCTTAGCGAAAGGCTTCTTGAGGGGAAAGATATAACTCTGTGAGATGAATTAACAGAACACAGAGCAGTTTCTCAGAAAGCTTCTTTCCAGTTTTGAACGGAAGATATTTCCTTTTTCACCATAGCCGTCTAAGGGCTTCCAAATATCCCTTTGCCAATTCCACAAGAACAGCCTTAGCGAAAGGCTTCTTGAAGGGAAAGATGTAACTCTGTGAGATGAATTCACAGAACACAGAGCAATTTCTCAGAAAGCTTCTTTCCAGTTTTGAACGGAAGATATTTCCTTTTTCACCATAGCCCTCTATGGGCTTCCAAATATCCCTTTGACAATTCCACAAAAACAGCCTTAGCGAAAGGCTTCTTGAAGGGAAAGATGTAACTCTGTGAGATGAATTCACAGAACACAGAGCAGTTTCTCAGAAAGCTTCTTTCCAGTTTTGAACGGAAGATATTTCCTTTTTCACCATAGGCCTCTATGGGCTTCCAAATATCCCTTTGCCAATTCCGCAAGAACAGCCTTAGCGAAAGGCTTCTTGAAGGGAAAGATGTAACTCTGTGAGATGAATTAACAGAACACAGAGCAGTTTCTCAGAAAGCTTCTTTCCAGTTTTGAACGGAAGATATTTCCTTTTTCACCGTAGCCCTCTATGGGCTTCCAAATATCCCTTTCCCAATTCCACAAGAACAGCCTTAGCGAAAGGCTTCTTGAAGGGAAAGATGTAACTCTGTGAGATGAATTCACAGAACACAGAGCAGTTTCTCAGAAAGCTTCTTTCCAATTTTGAACGGAAGATATTCCCTTTTTCACCATAGCCCTCTATGGGCTTCCAAATATCCCTTTGCCAATTCCACAAGAACAGCCTTAGTGAAAGGCTTCTTGAAGGGAAAGATGTAACTCTGTGAGATGAATTCACAGAATACAGAGCAGTTTCTCAGAAAGCTTCCTTCCAGTTTTGAACGGAAGATATTCCCTTTTTCACCATAGCCCTCTATGGGCTTCCAAATATCCCTTTGCCAATTCCACAAGAACAGCCTTAGCGAAAGGCTTCTTGAAGAGAAAGATGTAACCCTGTGAGATGAATTAACAGAACACAGAGTAGTTTCTCAGAAAGCTTCTTTCCAGTTTTCAACGGAAGATATTTCCTTTTTCACCATAGCCCTCTATGGGCTTCCAAATATCCCTTTGCCAATTCCACAAGAACAGCCTTAGCGAAAGGCTTCTTGAAGGGAAAGATGTAACTCTGTGAGATGAATTAACAGAACACAGAGCAGTTTCTCAGAAAGCTTCTTTCCAGTTTTGAACGGAAGATATTTCCTTTTTCACCATAGCCCTCTAAGGGCTTCCAAATATCCCTTTGCCAATTCCACAAGAACAGCTTTAGCGAAAGGCCTCTTGAAGGGAAAGATGTAACTCTGTGAGATGAATTCAGAGAACACAGAGCAGTTTCTCAGAAAGCTTCTTTCCAGTTTTGACCGGAGGATATTTCCTTTTTCACCATAGGCCTCTATGGGCTTCCAAATATCCCTTTGCCAATTCCACAAGAACAGCCTTAGCGAAAGGCTTCTTGAAGGGAAAGATGTAACTCTGTGAGATGAATTCACAGAACACAGAGCAGTTTCTCAGAAAGCTTCTTTCCAGTTTTGAACGGAAGATATTTCCTTTTTCACCATAGCCCTCTATGGGCTTCCAAATATCCCTTTGCCAATTCCACAAGAACAGCCTTAGCGAAAGGCTTCTTGAAGGGAAAGATGTATCTCTGTGAGATGAATTCACAGAACACAGAGCAGTTTCTCAGAAAGCTTCTTTCTAGTTTTGAACGGAAGATATTTCCTTTTTCACCATAGCCGTCTATGGGCTTCCAAATATCCCTTTACCAATTCCACAAGAACAGCCTCAGCGAAAGGCTTCTTGAAGGGAAAGATGTAACACTGTGAGATGAATTAACAGAACACAGAGCAGTTTCTCAGAAAGCTTCTTTCCAGTTTTGAACGGAAGATATTTCCTTTTTCACCATAGGCCTCTATGGGCTTCCAAATATCCCTTTGCCAATTCCACAAGAACAGCCTTAGCGAAAGGCTTCTTGAGGGGAAAGATGTAACTCTGTGAGATGAATTAACAGAACACAGAGCAGTTTCTCAGAAAGCTTCTTTCCAGTTTTGAACGGAAGATATTTACTTTTTCACCATAGCCCTCTATGGGCTTCCAAATATCCCTTTGCCAATTCCACAAGAACAGCCTTAGCGAAAGGCTTCTTGAAGGGAAAGATGTAACTCTGTGAGATGAATTCACAGAACACAGAGCAGTTTCTCAGAAAGCTTCTTTCCAGTTTTGAACGGAAGATATTTCCTTTTTCACCATAGCCCTCTATGGGCTTCCAAATATCCCTTTGCCAATTCCACAAGAACAGCCTTAGCGAAAGGCTTCTTGAAGGGAAAGATGTAACTCTGTGAGTTGAATTCACAGAACACAGAGCAGTTTCTCAGAAAGCTTCTTTCCAGTTTTGAACGGAAGATATTTCCTTTTTCACCGTAGCCCTCTAAGGGCTTCCAAATATCCCTTTGCCAATTCCACAAGAACAGCCTTAGCGAAAGGCTTCTTGAAGGGAAAGATGTAACTCTGTGAGATGAATTAACAGAACACAGAGCAGTTTCTCAGAAAGCTTCTTTCCAGTTTTGAACGGAAGATATTTACTTTTTCACCATAGCCCTCTATGGGCTTCCAAATATCCCTTTGCCAATTCCACAAGAACAGCCTTAGCGATAGGCTTCTTGAAGGGAAAGATGTAGCTCTGTGAGATGAATTCACAGAACACAGAGCAGTTTCTCAGAAAGCTTCTTTCCAGTTTTGAACGGAAGATATTTACTTTTTCACCATAGCCCTCTATGGGCTTCCAAATATCCCTTTGCCAATTCCACAAGAACAGCCTTAGCGAAAGGCTTCTTGAAGGGAAAGATGTAACTCTGTGAGATGAATTCACAGAACACAGAGCAGTTTCTCAGAAAGCTTCTTTCCAGTTTTGAACGGAAGATATTTCCTTTTTCACCATAGCCCTCTAAGGGCTTCCAAATATCCCTTTGCCAATTCCACAAGAACAGCCTTAGCGAAAGGCTTCTTGAAGGGAAAGATGTAACTCTGTGAGTTGAATTCACAGAACACAGAGCAGTTTCTCAGAAAGCTTCTTTCCAGTTTTGAACGGAAGATATTTCCTTTTTCACCATAGCCCTCTAAGGGCTTCCAAATATCCCTTTGCCAATTCCACAAGAACAGCCTTAGCGAAAGGCTTCTTGAAGGGAAAGATGTAACTCTGTGAGATGAATTAAAAGAACACAGAGCAGTTTCTCAGAAAGCTTCTTTCCAGTTTTGAACGGAAGATATTTCCTTTTTCACCATAGGCCTCTATGGGCTTCCAAATATCCCTTTGCCAATTCCACAAGAACAGCCTTAGCGAAAGGCTTCTTGAAGGGAAAGATGTAACTCTGTGAGATGAATTAACAGAACACAGAGCAGTTTCTCAGAAAGCTTCTTTCCAGTTTTGAACGGAAGATATTTACTTTTTCACCATAGCCCTCTATGGGCTTCCAAATATCCCTTTGCCAATTCCACAAGAACAGCCTTAGCGATAGGCTTCTTGAAGGGAAAGATGTAACTCTGTGAGATGAATTCACAGAACACAGAGCAGTTTCTCAGAAAGCTTCTTTCCAGTTTTGAACGGAAGATATTTCCTTTTTCACCGTAGCCCTCTATGGGCTTCCAAATATCCCCTTGCCAATTCCACAAGAACAGCCTTAGCGAAAGGCTTCTTGAAGGGAAAGATGTAACTCTGTGAGATGAATTGACAGAACACAGAGCAGTTTCTCAGAAAGCTTCTTTCCAGTTTTGAACGGAAGATATTTCCTTTTTCAGCATAGGCCTCTATGGGCTTCCAAATATCCCTTTGCCAATTCCACAAGAACAGCCTTAGCGAAAGGCTTCTTGAAGGGAAAGATGTAACTCTGTGAGATGAATTAACAGAACACAGAGCAGTTTCTCAGAAAGCTTCTTTCCAGTTTTGAACGGAAGATATTTCCTTTTTTCACCATAGCCCTCTATGGGCTTCCAAATATCCCTTTGCCAATTCCACAAGAACAGCCTTAGCGAAAGGCTTCTTGAAGGGAAAGATGTAACTCTGTGAGATGAATTCACAGAACACAGAGCAGTTTCTCAGAAAGCTTCTTTCCAATTTTGAACGGAATATATTTCCTTTTTCACCATAGCCCTCTATGGGCTTCCAAATATCCCTTTGCCAATTCCACAAGAACAGCCTTAGCGAAAGGCTTCTTGAAGGGAAAGATGTAACTCTGTGAGATGAATTCAGAGAACACAGAGCAGTTTCTCAGAAAGCTTCTTTCCAGTTTTGAACGGAGGATATTTCCTTTTTCACCATAGGCCTCTATGGGCTTCCAAATATCCCTTTGCCAATTCCACAAGAACAGCCTTAGCGAAAGGCTTCTTGAAGGGAAAGATGTAACTCTGTGAGATGAATTCACAGAACACAGAGCAGTTTCTCAGAAAGCTTCTTTCCAGTTTTGAACGGAAGATATTTCCTTTTTCACCATAGGCCTCTATGGGCTTCCAAATATCCCTTTGCCAATTCCACAAGAACAGCCTTAGCGAAAGGCTTCTTGAAGGGAAAGATGTAACTCTGTGAGATGAGTTAACGGAACACAGAGCAGTTTCTCAGAAAGCTTCTTTCCAGTTTTGAACGGAAGATATTTCCTTTTTCACCATAGCCGTCTATGGGCTTCCAAATATCCCTTTGCCAATTCCACAAGAACAGTCTTAGCAAAAGGCTTCTTGAAGGGAAAGATGTAACTCTGTGAGATGAATTCACAGAACACAGAGCAGTTTCTCAGAAAGCTTCTTTCCAGTTTTGAACGGAAGATATTTCCTTTTTCACCATAGCCCTCTATGGGCTTCCAAATATCCCTTTCCCAATTCCACAAGAACAGCCTTAGCGAAAGGCTTCTTGAAGGGAAAGATGTAACTCTGTGAGATGAATTCACAGAACACAGAGCAGTTTCTCAGAAAGATTCTTTCCAATTTTGAACGGAAGATATTCCCTTTTTCACCATAGCCCTCTATGGGCTTCCAAATATCCCTTTGCCAATTCCACAAGAACAGCCTTAGCGAAAGGCTTCTTGAAGGGAAAGATGTAACTCTGTGAGATGAATTCACAGAATACAGAGCAGTTTCTCAGAAAGCTTCCTTCCAGTTTTGAACGGAAGATATTCCCTTTTTCACCATAGCCCTGTATGGGCTTCCAAATATCCCTTTGCCAATTCCACAAGAACAGCCTTAGCGAAAGGCTTCTTGAAGAGAAAGATGTAACCCTGTGAGATGAATTAACAGAACACAGAGCAGTTTCTCAGAAAGCTTCTTTCCAGTTTTCAACGGAAGATATTTCCTTTTTCACCATAGCCCTCTATGGGCTTCCAAATATCCCTTTGCCAATTCCACAAGAACAGCCTTAGCGAAAGGCTTCTTGAAGGGAAAGATGTAACTCTGTGAGATGAATTAACAGAACACAGAGCAGTTTCTCAGAAAGCTTCTTTCCAGTTTTGAACGGAAGATATTTCCTTTTTCACCATAGCCCTCTAAGGGCTTCCAAATATCCCTTTGCCAATTCCACAAGAACAGCTTTAGCGAAAGGCCTCTTGAAGGGAAAGATGTAACTCTGTGAGATGAATTCAGAGAACACAGAGCAGTTTCTCAGAAAGCTTCTTTCCAGTTTTGAACGGAGGATATTTCCTTTTTCACCATAGGCCTCTATGGGCTTCCAAATATCCCTTTGCCAATTCCACAAGAACAGCCTTAGCGAAAGGCTTCTTGAAGGGAAAGATGTAACTCTGTGAGATGAATTCACAGAACACAGAGCAGTTTCTCAGAAAGCTTCTTTCCAGTTTTGAACGGAAGATATTTCCTTTTTCACCATAGAACTCTATGGGCTTCCAAATATCCCTTTGCCAATTCCACAAGAACAGCCTTAGCGAAAGGCTTCTTGAAGGGAAAGATGTAACTCTGTGAGATGAATTAACAGAACACAGAGCAGTTTCTCAGAAAGCTTCTTTCCAGTTTTGAACGGAAGATATTTCCTTTTTCACCATAGGCCTCTATGGGCTTCCAAATATCCCTTTGCCAATTCCACAAGAACAGCCTTAGCGAAAGGCTTCTTGAGGGGAAAGATGTAACTCTGTGAGATGAATTCACAGAACACAGAGCAGTTTCTCAGAAAGCTTCTTTCCAGTTTTGAACGGAAGATATTTACTTTTTCACCATAGCCGTCTATGGGCTTCCAAATATCCCTTTGCCAATTCCACAAGAACAGCCTTAGCGAAAGGCTTCTTGAAGGGAAAGATGTAACTCTGTGAGATGAATTCACAGAACACAGAGCAGTTTCTCAGAAAGCTTCTTTCCAGTTTTGAACGGAAGATATTTCCTTTTTCACCATAGGCCTCTATGGGCTTCCAAATATCCCTTTGCCAATTCCACAAGAACAGCCTTTGCGAAAGGCTTCTTGAAGGGAAAGATGTAACTCTGTGAGGTGAATTAACAGAACGCAGAGCAGTTTCTCAGAAAGCTTCTTTCCAATTTTGAACGGAAGATATTTCCTTTTTCACCATAGCCTCTATGGGCTTCCAAATATCCCTTTGCCAATTCCACAAGAACAGCCTTAGCGAAAGGCTTCTTGAAGGGAAAGGTGTAACTCTGTGAGATGAATTCACAGAACACAGAGCAGTTTCTCAGAAAGCTTCTTTCCAGTTTTGAACGGAAGATATTTCCTTTTTCACCATAGGCCTCTATGGGCTTCAAAATATCCCTTTGCCAATTTCACAAGAACAGCCTTAGCGAAAGGCTTCTTGAGGGGAAAGATGTAACTCTGTGAGATGAATTAACAGAACACAGAGCAGTTTCTCAGAAAGTTTCTTTCCAGTTTTGAACGGAAGATATTTCCTTTTTCTCCATAGCCCTCTATGGGCTTCCAAATATCCCTTTGCCAATTCCACAAGAACAGCCTTAGCGAAAGGCTTCTTGAAGGGAAAGATGTAACTCTGTGAGATGAATTCACAGAACACAGAGCAATTTCTCAGAAAGCTTCTTTCCAGTTTTGAACGGAAGATATTTCCTTTTTCACCATAGCCCTCTATGGGCTTCCAAATATCCCTTTGACAATTCCACAAAAACAGCCTTAGCGAAAGGCTTCTTGAAGGGAAAGATGTAACTCTGTGAGATGAATTCACAGAACACAGAGCAGTTTCTCAGAAAGCTTCTTTCCAGTTTTGAACGGAAGATATTTCCTTTTTCACCATAGGCCTCTATGGGCTTCCAAATATCTCTTTGCCAATTCCGCAAGAACAGCCTTAGCGAAAGGCTTCTTGAAGGGAAAGATGTAACTCTGTGAGATGAATTAACAGAACACAGAGCAGTTTCTCAGAAAGCTTCTTTCCAGTTTTGAACGGAAGATATTTCCTTTTTCACCATAGCCCTCTATGGGCTTCCAAATATCCCTTTGCCAATTCCACAAGAACAGCCTTAGCGAAAGGCTTCTTGAAGGGAAAGATGTAACTCTGTGAGATGAATTAGCAGAACACAGAGCAGTTTCTCAGAAAGATTCTTTCCAATTTTGAAAGGAAGATATTTCCTTTTTCACCATAGCCGTCTATGGGCTTCCAAATATCCCTTTGCAAATTCCACAAGAACAGCCTTAGCGAAAGGCTTCTTGAACGGAAAGATGTAACTCTGTGAGATGAATTAACAGAACACAGAGCAGTTTCTCAGAAAGCTTCTTTCCAGTTTTGAACGGAAGATATTTCCTTTTTCACCATAGCCTCTATGGGCTTCCAAATATCCCTTTGCCAATTCCACAAGAACAGCCTTTGCGAAAGGCTTCTTGAAGGGAAAGATGTAACTCTGTGAGGTGAATTAACAGAACGCAGAGCAGTTTCTCAGAAAGCTTCTTTCCAATTTTGAACGGAAGATATTTCCTTTTTCACCATAGCCTCTATGGGCTTCCAAATATCCCTTTGCCAATTCCACAAGAACAGCCTTAGCGAAAGGCTTCTTGAAGGGAAAGGTGTAACTCTGTGAGATGAATTCACAGAACACAGAGCAGTTTCTCAGAAAGCTTCTTTCCAGTTTTGAACGGAAGATATTTCCTTTTTCACCATAGGCCTCTATGGGCTTCAAAATATCCCTTTGCCAATTTCACAAGAACAGCCTTAGCGAAAGGCTTCTTGAGGGGAAAGATGTAACTCTGTGAGATGAATTAACAGAACACAGAGCAGTTTCTCAGAAAGTTTCTTTCCAGTTTTGAACGGAAGATATTTCCTTTTTCTCCATAGCCCTCTATGGGCTTCCAAATATCCCTTTGCCAATTCCACAAGAACAGCCTTAGCGAAAGGCTTCTTGAAGGGAAAGATGTAACTCTGTGAGATGAATTCACAGAACACAGAGCAATTTCTCAGAAAGCTTCTTTCCAGTTTTGAACGGAAGATATTTCCTTTTTCACCATAGCCCTCTATGGGCTTCCAAATATCCCTTTGACAATTCCACAAAAACAGCCTTAGCGAAAGGCTTCTTGAAGGGAAAGATGTAACTCTGTGAGATGAATTCACAGAACACAGAGCAGTTTCTCAGAAAGCTTCTTTCCAGTTTTGAACGGAAGATATTTCCTTTTTCACCATAGGCCTCTATGGGCTTCCAAATATCTCTTTGCCAATTCCGCAAGAACAGCCTTAGCGAAAGGCTTCTTGAAGGGAAAGATGTAACTCTGTGAGATGAATTAACAGAACACAGAGCAGTTTCTCAGAAAGCTTCTTTCCAGTTTTGAACGGAAGATATTTCCTTTTTCACCATAGCCCTCTATGGGCTTCCAAATATCCCTTTGCCAATTCCACAAGAACAGCCTTAGCGAAAGGCTTCTTGAAGGGAAAGATGTAACTCTGTGAGATGAATTAGCAGAACACAGAGCAGTTTCTCAGAAAGATTCTTTCCAATTTTGAAAGGAAGATATTTCCTTTTTCACCATAGCCGTCTATGGGCTTCCAAATATCCCTTTGCAAATTCCACAAGAACAGCCTTAGCGAAAGGCTTCTTGAACGGAAAGATGTAACTCTGTGAGATGAATTAACAGAACACAGAGCAGTTTCTCAGAAAGCTTCTTTCCAGTTTTGAACGGAAGATATTTCCTTTTTCACCATAGCCTCTATGGGCTTCCAAATATCCCTTTGCCAATTCCACAAGAACAGCCTTAGCGAAAGGCTTCTTGAAGGGAAAGGTGTAACTCTGTGAGATGAATTCACAGAACACAGAGCAGTTTCTCAGAAAGCTTCTTTCCAGTTTTGAACGGAAGATATTTCCTTTTTCACCATAGGCCTCTATGGGCTTCGAAATATCCCTTTGCCAATTCCACAAGAACAGCCTTAGCGAAAGGCTTCTTGAGGGGAAAGATGTAACTCTGTGAGATGAATTAACAGAACACAGAGCAGTTTCTCAGAAAGCTTCTTTCCAGTTTTGAACGGAAGATATTTCCTTTTTCACCATAGCCGTCTAAGGGCTTCCAAATATCCCTTTGCCAATTCCACAAGAACAGCCTTAGCGAAAGGCTTCTTGAAGGGAAAGATGTAACTCTGTGAGATGAATTCACAGAACACAGAGCAATTTCTCAGAAAGCTTCTTTCCAGTTTTGAACGGAAGATATTTCCTTTTTCACCATAGCCCTCTATGGGCTTCCAAATATCCCTTTGACAATTCCACAAAAACAGCCTTAGCGAAAGGCTTCTTGAAGGGAAAGATGTAACTCTGTGAGATGAATTCACAGAACACAGAGCAGTTTCTCAGAAAGCTTCTTTCCAGTTTTGAACGGAAGATATTTCCTTTTTCACCATATTCCTCTATGGGCTTCCAAATATCCCTTTGCCAATTCCGCAAGAACAGCCTTAGCGAAAGGCTTCTTAAAGGGAAAGATGTAACTCTGTGAGATGAATTAACAGAACACAGAGCAGTTTCTCAGAAAGCTTCTTTCCAGTTTTGAACGGAAGATATTTCCTTTTTCACCATAGCCCTCTATGGGCTTCCAAATATCCCTTTCCCAATTCCACAAGAACAGCCTTAGCGAAAGGCTTCTTGAAGGGAAAGATGTAACTCTGTGAGATGAATTCACAGAACACAGAGCAGTTTCTCAGAAAGCTTCTTTCCAATTTTGAACGGAAGATATTCCCTTTTTCACCATAGCCCTCTATGGGCTTCCAAATATCCCTTTGCCAATTCCACAAGAACAGCCTTAGTGAAAGGCTTCTTGAAGGGAAAGATGTAACTCTGTGAGATGAATTCACAGAATACAGAGCAGTTTCTCAGAAAGCTTCCTTCCAGTTTTGAACGGAAGATATTCCCTTTTTCACCATAGCCCTCTATGGGCTTCCAAATATCCCTTTGCCAATTCCACAAGAACAGCCTTAGCGAAAGGCTTCTTGAAGAGAAAGATGTAACCCTGTGAGATGAATTAACAGAACACAGAGCAGTTTCTCAGAAAGCTTCTTTCCAGTTTTCAACGGAAGATATTTCCTTTTTCACCATAGCCCTCTAAGGGCTTCCAAATATCCCTTTGCCAATTCCACAAGAACAGCTTTAGCGAAAGGCCTCTTGAAGGGAAAGATGTAACTCTGTGAGATGAATTCAGAGAACACAGAGCAGTTTCTCAGAAAGCTTCTTTCCAGTTTTGACCGGAGGATATTTCCTTTTTCACCATAGGCCTCTATGGGCTTCCAAATATCCCTTTGCCAATTCCACAAGAACAGCCTTAGCGAAAGGCTTCTTGAAGGGAAAGATGTATCTCTGTGAGATGAATTCACAGAACACAGAGCAGTTTCTCAGAAAGCTTCTTTCCAGTTTTGAACGGAAGATATTTCCTTTTTCACCATAGGCCTCTATGGGCTTCCAAATATCCCTTTGCCAATTCCACAAGAACAGCCTTAGCGAAAGGCTTCTTGAAGGGAAAGATGTATCTCTGTGAGATGAATTCACAGAACACAGAGCAGTTTCTCAGAAAGCTTCTTTCCAGTTTTGAACGGAAGATATTTCCTTTTTCACCATAGCCGTCTATGGGCTTCCAAATATCCCTTTACCAATTCCACAAGAACAGCCTCAGCGAAAGGCTTCTTGAAGGGAAAGATGTAACACTGTGAGATGAATTAACAGAACACAGAGCAGTTTCTCAGAAAGCTTCTTTCCAGTTTTGAACGGAAGATATTTCCTTTTTCACCATAGGCCTCTATGGGCTTCCAAATATCCCTTTGCCAATTCCACAAGAACAGCCTTAGCGAAAGGCTTCTTGAGGGGAAAGATGTAACTCTGTGAGATGAATTAACAGAACACAGAGCAGTTTCTCAGAAAGCTTCTTTCCAGTTTTGAACGGAAGATATTTACTTTTTCACCATAGCCCTCTATGGGCTTCCAAATATCCCTTTGCCAATTCCACAAGAACAGCCTTAGCGAAAGGCTTCTTGAAGGGAAAGATGTAACTCTGTGAGATGAATTCACAGAACACGGAGCAGTTTCTCAGAAAGCTTCTTTCCAGTTTTGAACGGAAGATATTTCCTTTTTCACCATAGCCCTCTAGGGGCTTCCAAATATCCCTTTGCCAATTCCACAAGAACAGCCTTAGCGAAAGGCTTCTTGAAGGGAAAGATGTAACTCTGTGAGTTGAATTCACAGAACACAGAGCAGTTTCTCAGAAAGCTTCTTTCCAGTTTTGAACGGAAGATATTTCCTTTTTCACCATAGCCCTCTAAGGGCTTCCAAATATCCCTTTGCCAATTCCACAAGAACAGCCTTAGCGAAAGGCTTCTTGAAGGGAAAGATGTAACTCTGTGAGATGAATTAAAAGAACACAGAGCAGTTTCTCAGAAAGCTTCTTTCCAGTTTTGAACGGAAGATATTTCCTTTTTCACCATAGGCCTCTATGGGCTTCCAAATATCCCTTTGCCAATTCCACAAGAACAGCCTTAGCGAAAGGCTTCTTGAAGGGAAAGATGTAACTCTGTGAGATGAATTAACAGAACACAGAGCAGTTTCTCAGAAAGCTTCTTTCCAGTTTTGAACGGAAGATATTTACTTTTTCACCATAGCCCTCTATGGGCTTCCAAATATCCCTTTGCCAATTCCACAAGAACAGCCTTAGCGATAGGCTTCTTGAAGGGAAAGATGTAGCTCTGTGAGATGAATTCACAGAACACAGAGCAGTTTCTCAGAAAGCTTCTTTCCAGTTTTGAACGGAAGATATTTACTTTTTCACCATAGCCCTCTATGGGCTTCCAAATATCCCTTTGCCAATTCCACAAGAACAGCCTTAGCGAAAGGCTTCTTGAAGGGAAAGATGTAACTCTGTGAGATGAATTAACAGAACACAGAGCAGTTTCTCAGAAAGCTTCTTTCCAGTTTTGAACGGAAGATATTTCCTTTTTCACCATAGCCCTCTAAGGGCTTCCAAATATCCCTTTGCCAATTCCACAAGAACAGCCTTAGCGAAAGGCTTCTTGAAGGGAAAGATGTAACTCTGTGAGTTGAATTCACAGAACACAGAGCAGTTTCTCAGAAAGCTTCTTTCCAGTTTTGAACGGAAGATATTTCCTTTTTCACCATAGCCCTCTAAGGGCTTCCAAATATCCCTTTGCCAATTCCACAAGAACAGCCTTAGCGAAAGGCTTCTTGAAGGGAAAGATGTAACTCTGTGAGATGAATTAAAAGAACACAGAGCAGTTTCTCAGAAAGCTTCTTTCCAGTTTTGAACGGAAGATATTTCCTTTTTCACCATAGGCCTCTATGGGCTTCCAAATATCCCTTTGCCAATTCCACAAGAACAGCCTTAGCGAAAGGCTTCTTGAAGGGAAAGATGTAACTCTGTGAGATGAATTAACAGAACACAGAGCAGTTTCTCAGAAAGCTTCTTTCCAGTTTTGAACGGAAGATATTTACTTTTTCACCATAGCCCTCTATGGGCTTCCAAATATCCCTTTGCCAATTCCACAAGAACAGCCTTAGCGATAGGCTTCTTGAAGGGAAAGATGTAATTCTGTGAGATGAATTCACAGAACACAGAGCAGTTTCTCAGAAAGCTTCTTTCCAGTTTTGAACGGAAGATATTTCCTTTTTCACCATAGCCCTCTATGGGCTTCCAAATATCCCCTTGCCAATTCCACAAGAACAGCCTTAGCGAAAGGCTTCTTGAAGGGAAAGATGTAACTCTGTGAGATGAATTGACAGAACACAGAGCAGTTTCTCAGAAAGCTTCTTTCCAGTTTTGAACGGAAGATATTTCCTTTTTCAGCATAGGCCTCTATGGGCTTCCAAATATCCCTTTGCCAATTCCACAAGAACAGCCTTAGCGAAAGGCTTCTTGAAGGGAAAGATGTAACTCTGTGAGATGAATTAACAGAACACAGAGCAGTTTCTCAGAAAGCTTCTTTCCAGTTTTGAACGGAAGATATTTCCTTTTTTCACCATAGCCCTCTATGGGCTTCCAAATATCCCTTTGCCAATTCCACAAGAACAGCCTTAGCGAAAGGCTTCTTGAAGGGAAAGATGTAACTCTGTGAGATGAATTCACAGAACACAGAGCAGTTTCTCAGAAAGCTTCTTTCCAATTTTGAACGGAATATATTTCCTTTTTCACCATAGCCATCTATTGGCTTCCAAATATCCCTTTGCCAATTCCACAAGAACAGCCTTAGCGAAAGGCTTCTTGAAGGGAAAGATGTAACTCTGTGAGATGAATTCACAGAACACAGAGCAGTTTCTCAGAAAGCTTCTTTCCAGTTTTGAACGGAGGATATTTCCTTTTTCACCATAGGCCTCTATGGGCTTCCAAATATCCCTTTGCCAATTCCACAAGAACAGCCTTAGCGAAAGGCTTCTTGAAGGGAAAGATGTAACTCTGTGAGATGAATTCACAGAACACAGAGCAATTTCTCAGAAAGCTTCTTTCCAGTTTTGAACGGAAGATATTTCCTTTTTCACCATAGCCCTCTATGGGCTTCCAAATATCCCTTTGACAATTCCACAAAAACAGCCTTAGCGAAAGGCTTCTTGAAGGGAAAGATGTAACTCTGTGAGATGAATTCACAGAACACAGAGCAGTTTCTCAGAAAGCTTCTTTCCAGTTTTGAACGGAAGATATTTCCTTTTTCACCATAGGCCTCTATGGGCTTCCAAATATCTCTTTGCCAATTCCGCAAGAACAGCCTTAGCGAAAGGCTTCTTGAAGGGAAAGATGTAACTCTGTGAGATGAATTAACAGAACACAGAGCAGTTTCTCAGAAAGCTTCTTTCCAGTTTTGAACGGAAGATATTTCCTTTTTCACCATAGCCCTCTATGGGCTTCCAAATATCCCTTTGCCAATTCCACAAGAACAGCCTTAGCGAAAGGCTTCTTGAAGGGAAAGATGTAACTCTGTGAGATGAATTAGCAGAACACAGAGCAGTTTCTCAGAAAGATTCTTTCCAATTTTGAAAGGAAGATATTTCCTTTTTCACCATAGCCGTCTATGGGCTTCCAAATATCCCTTTGCAAATTCCACAAGAACAGCCTTAGCGAAAGGCTTCTTGAACGGAAAGATGTAACTCTGTGAGATGAATTAACAGAACACAGAGCAGTTTCTCAGAAAGCTTCTTTCCAGTTTTGAACGGAAGATATTTCCTTTTTCACCATAGCCTCTATGGGCTTCCAAATATCCCTTTGCCAATTCCACAAGAACAGCCTTAGCGAAAGGCTTCTTGAAGGGAAAGGTGTAACTCTGTGAGATGAATTCACAGAACACAGAGCAGTTTCTCAGAAAGCTTCTTTCCAGTTTTGAACGGAAGATATTTCCTTTTTCACCATAGGCCTCTATGGGCTTCGAAATATCCCTTTGCCAATTCCACAAGAACAGCCTTAGCGAAAGGCTTCTTGAGGGGAAAGATGTAACTCTGTGAGATGAATTAACAGAACACAGAGCAGTTTCTCAGAAAGCTTCTTTCCAGTTTTGAACGGAAGATATTTCCTTTTTCACCATAGCCGTCTAAGGGCTTCCAAATATCCCTTTGCCAATTCCACAAGAACAGCCTTAGCGAAAGGCTTCTTGAAGGGAAAGATGTAACTCTGTGAGATGAATTCACAGAACACAGAGCAATTTCTCAGAAAGCTTCTTTCCAGTTTTGAACGGAAGATATTTCCTTTTTCACCATAGCCCTCTATGGGCTTCCAAATATCCCTTTGACAATTCCACAAAAACAGCCTTAGCGAAAGGCTTCTTGAAGGGAAAGATGTAACTCTGTGAGATGAATTCACAGAACACAGAGCAGTTTCTCAGAAAGCTTCTTTCCAGTTTTGAACGGAAGATATTTCCTTTTTCACCATAGGCCTCTATGGGCTTCCAAATATCCCTTTGCCAATTCCGCAAGAACAGCCTTAGCGAAAGGCTTCTTGAAGGGAAAGATGTAACTCTGTGAGATGAATTAACAGAACACAGAGCAGTTTCTCAGAAAGCTTCTTTCCAGTTTTGAACGGAAGATATTTCCTTTTTCACCATAGCCCTCTATGGGCTTCCAAATATCCCTTTCCCAATTCCACAAGAACAGCCTTAGCGAAAGGCTTCTTGAAGGGAAAGATGTAACTCTGTGAGATGAATTCACAGAACACAGAGCAGTTTCTCAGAAAGCTTCTTTCCAATTTTGAACGGAAGATATTCCCTTTTTCACCATAGCCCTCTATGGGCTTCCAAATATCCCTTTGCCAATTCCACAAGAACAGCCTTAGTGAAAGGCTTCTTGAAGGGAAAGATGTAACTCTGTGAGATGAATTCACAGAATACAGAGCAGTTTCTCAGAAAGCTTCCTTCCAGTTTTGAACGGAAGATATTCCCTTTTTCACCATAGCCCTCTATGGGCTTCCAAATATCCCTTTGCCAATTCCACAAGAACAGCCTTAGCGAAAGGCTTCTTGAAGAGAAAGATGTAACCCTGTGAGATGAATTAACAGAACACAGAGCAGTTTCTCAGAAAGCTTCTTTCCAGTTTTCAACGGAAGATATATCCTTTTTCACCATAGCCCTCTATGGGCTTAAAAATATCCCTTTGCAAATTCCACAAGAACAGCCTTAGCGAAAGGCTTCTTGAAGGGAAAGATGTAACTCTGTGAGATGAATTAACAGAACACAGAGCAGTTTCTCAGAAAGCTTCTTTCCAGTTTTGAACGGAAGATATTTCCTTTTTCACCATAGCCCTCTAAGGGCTTCCAAATATCCCTTTGCCAATTCCACAAGAACAGCTTTAGCGAAAGGCCTCTTGAAGGGAAAGATGTAACTCTGTGAGATGAATTCAGAGAACACAGAGCAGTTTCTCAGAAAGCTTCTTTCCAGTTTTGACCGGAGGATATTTCCTTTTTCACCATAGGCCTCTATGGGCTTCCAAATATCCCTTTGCCAATTCCACAAGAACAGCCTTAGCGAAAGGCTTCTTGAAGGGAAAGATGTAACTCTGTGAGATGAATTCACAGAACACAGAGCAGTTTCTCAGAAAGCTTCTTTCCAGTTTTGAACGGAAGATATTTCCTTTTTCACCATAGCCCTCTATGGGCTTCCAAATATCCCTTTGCCAATTCCACAAGAACAGCCTTAGCGAAAGGCTTCTTGAAGGGAAAGATGTATCTCTGTGAGATGAATTCACAGAACACAGAGCAGTTTCTCAGAAAGCTTCTTTCTAGTTTTGAACGGAAGATATTTCCTTTTTCACCATAGCCGTCTATGGGCTTCCAAATATCCCTTTACCAATTCCACAAGAACAGCCTCAGCGAAAGGCTTCTTGAAGGGAAAGATGTAACACTGTGAGATGAATTAACAGAACACAGAGCAGTTTCTCAGAAAGCTTCTTTCCAGTTTTGAACGGAAGATATTTCCTTTTTCACCATAGGCCTCTATGGGCTTCCAAATATCCCTTTGCCAATTCCACAAGAACAGCCTTAGCGAAAGGCTTCTTGAGGGGAAAGATGTAACTCTGTGAGATGAATTAACAGAACACAGAGCAGTTTCTCAGAAAGCTTCTTTCCAGTTTTGAACGGAAGATATTTACTTTTTCACCATAGCCCTCTATGGGCTTCCAAATATCCCTTTGCCAATTCCACAAGAACAGCCTTAGCGAAAGGCTTCTTGAAGGGAAAGATGTAACTCTGTGAGATGAATTCACAGAACACAGAGCAGTTTCTCAGAAAGCTTCTTTCCAGTTTTGAACGGAAGATATTTCCTTTTTCACCATAGCCCTCTATGGGCTTCCAAATATCCCTTTGCCAATTCCACAAGAACAGCCTTAGCGAAAGGCTTCTTGAAGGGAAAGATGTAACTCTGTGAGTTGAATTCACAGAACACAGAGCAGTTTCTCAGAAAGCTTCTTTCCAGTTTTGAACGGAAGATATTTCCTTTTTCACCATAGCCCTCTAAGGGCTTCCAAATATCCCTTTGCCAATTCCACAAGAACAGCCTTAGCGAAAGGCTTCTTGAAGGGAAAGATGTAACTCTGTGAGATGAATTAAAAGAACACAGAGCAGTTTCTCAGAAAGCTTCTTTCCAGTTTTGAACGGAAGATATTTCCTTTTTCACCATAGGCCTCTATGGGCTTCCAAATATCCCTTTGCCAATTCCACAAGAACAGCCTTAGCGAAAGGCTTCTTGAAGGGAAAGATGTAACTCTGTGAGATGAATTAACAGAACACAGAGCAGTTTCTCAGAAAGCTTCTTTCCAGTTTTGAACGGAAGATATTTACTTTTTCACCATAGCCCTCTATGGGCTTCCAAATATCCCTTTGCCAATTCCACAAGAACAGCCTTAGCGATAGGCTTCTTGAAGGGAAAGATGTAGCTCTGTGAGATGAATTCACAGAACACAGAGCAGTTTCTCAGAAAGCTTCTTTCCAGTTTTGAACGGAAGATATTTACTTTTTCACCATAGCCCTCTATGGGCTTCCAAATATCCCTTTGCCAATTCCACAAGAACAGCCTTAGCGAAAGGCTTCTTGAAGGGAAAGATGTAACTCTGTGAGATGAATTCACAGAACACAGAGCAGTTTCTCAGAAAGCTTCTTTCCAGTTTTGAACGGAAGATATTTCCTTTTTCACCATAGCCCTCTATGGGCTTCCAAATATCCCTTTGCCAATTCCACAAGAACAGCCTTAGCGAAAGGCTTCTTGAAGGGAAAGATGTAACTCTGTGAGTTGAATTCACAGAACACAGAGCAGTTTCTCAGAAAGCTTCTTTCCAGTTTTGAACGGAAGATATTTCCTTTTTCACCATAGCCCTCTAAGGGCTTCCAAATATCCCTTTGCCAATTCCACAAGAACAGCCTTAGCGAAAGGCTTCTTGAAGGGAAAGATGTAACTCTGTGAGATGAATTAAAAGAACACAGAGCAGTTTCTCAGAAAGCTTCTTTCCAGTTTTGAACGGAAGATATTTCCTTTTTCACCATAGGCCTCTATGGGCTTCCAAATATCCCTTTGCCAATTCCACAAGAACAGCCTTAGCGAAAGGCTTCTTGAAGGGAAAGATGTAACTCTGTGAGATGAATTCACAGAACACAGAGCAGTTTCTCAGAAAGCTTCTTTCCAGTTTTGAACGGAAGATATTTCCTTTTTCACCATAGGCCTCTATGGGCTTCAAAATATCCCTTTGCCAATTCCACAAGAACAGCCTTAGCGAAAGGCTTCTTGAGGGGAAAGATGTAACTCTGTGAGATGAATTAACAGAACACAGAGCAGTTTCTCAGAAAGCTTCTTTCCAGTTTTGAACGGAAGATATTTCCTTTTTCTCCATAGCCCTCTATGGGCTTCCAAATATCCCTTTGCCAATTCCACAAGAACAGCCTTAGCGAAAGGCTTCTTGAAGGGAAAGATGTAACTCTGTGAGATGAATTCACAGAACACAGAGCAATTTCTCAGAAAGCTTCTTTCCAGTTTTGAACGGAAGATATTTCCTTTTTCACCATAGCCCTCAATGGGCTTCCAAATATCCCTTTGACAATTCCACAAAAACAGTGTTAGCGAAAGGCTTCTTAAAGGGAAAGATGTAACTCTGTGAGATGAATTAACAGAACACAGAGCAGTTTCTCAGAAAGCTTCTTTCCAGTTTTGAACGGAAGATATTTCCTTTTTCACCCTAGGCCTCTATGGGCTTCCAAATATCCCTTTGCCAATTCCACAAGAACAGCCTTAGCGAAAGGCTTCTTGAAGGGAAAGATGTAACTCTGTGAGATGAATTAACAGAACACAGAGCAGTTTCTCAGAAAGCTTCTTTCCAGTTTTGAACGGAAGATATTTCCTTTTTCACCATAGCCCTCTATGGGCTTCCAAATATCCCTTTGCCAATTCCACAAGAACAGCCTTAGCGAAAGGCTTCTTGAGGGGAAAGATGTAACTCTGTGAGATGAATTAGCAGAACACAGAGCAGTTTCTCAGAAAGATTCTTTCCAATTTTGAAAGGAAGATATTTCCTTTTTCACCATAGCCCTCTATGGTCTTCCAAATATCCCTTTGCAAATTCCACAAGAACAGCCTTAGCGAAAGGCTTCTTGAAGGGAAAGATGTAACTCTGTGAGATGAATTCACAGAACACAGAGCAGTTTCTCAGAAAGTTTCTTTCCTGTTTTGAACGGAAGATATTTCCTTTTTCACCATAGCCCTCTATGGGCTTCCAAATATCCCTTTGCCAATTCCACAAGAACAGACTTAGCGAAAGGCTTCTTGAAGGGAAAGATGTAACTCTGTGAGATGAATTCACAGAACACAGAGCAGTTTCTCAGAAAGCTTCTTTCCAGTTTTGAACGGAAGATATTTCCTTTTTCACCATAGCCCTCTAAGGGCTTCCAAATATCCCTTTGCAAATTCCACAAGAACAGCCTTAGCGAACGGCTTCTTGAAGGGAAAGATGTAACTCTGTGAGATGAATTTACAGAACACAGAGCAGTCTCTCAGAAAGCTTCTTTCCAGTTTTGAACGGAAGATATTTCCTTTTTCACCATAGCCCTCTATGGGCTTCCAAATATCCCTTTGCCAATTCCGCAAGAACAGCCTTAGCGAAAGGGTTCTTGAAGGGAAAGATGTAACTCTGTGAGATGAATTCACAGAACACAGAGCAGTTTCTCAGAAAGCTTCTTTCCAGTTTTGAACGGAAGATATTTACTTTTTCACCATAGCCGTCTATGGGCTTCCAAATATCCCTTTGCCAATTCCACAAGAACAGCCTTAGCGAAAGGCTTCTTGAAGGGAAAGATGTAACTCTGTGAGATGAATTAACAGAACACAGAGCAGTTTCTCAGAAAGCTTCTTTCCAGTTTTGAACGGAAGATATTTCCTTTTTCACCATAGCCCTCTATGGGCTTCCAAATATCCCTTTGCCAATTCCACAAGAACAGACTTAGCGAAAGGCTTCTTGGAGGGAACGATGTAACTCTGTGAGATGAATTAACAGAACACAGAGCAGTTTCTCAGAAAGCTTCTTTCCAGTTTTGAACGGAAGATATTTCCTTTTTCACCATAGCCCTCTATGGGCTTCCAAATATCCCTTTGCCAATTCCACAAGAACAGCCTTAGCGAAAGGATTCTTGAAGGGAAAGATGTAACTCTGTGAGATAAATTCACAGAACACAGAGCAGTTTCTCAGAAAGCTTCTTTCCAGTTTTGAACGGAAGATATTTCCTTTTTCACCATAGGCCTCTATGGGCTTCCAAATATCCCTTTGCCATTTCCACAAGAACAGCCTTAGCGAAAGGCTTCTTGAAGGGAAAGATGTAACTCTGTGAGATGAATTCACAGAACACAGAGCAGTTTCTCAGAAAGCTTCTTTCCAGTTTTGAACGGAAGATATTTCCTTTTTCACCATAGCCCTCTAAGGGCTTCCAAATATCCCTTTGCCAATTCCACAAGAACAGCCTTAGCGAAAGGCTTCTTGAAGGGAAAGATGTAACTCTGTGAGATGAATTAACAGAACACAGAGCAGTTTCTCAGAAAGCTTCTTTCCAGTTTTGAACGGAAGATATTTCCTATTTCACCATAGGCCTCTATGGGCTTCCAAATATCCCTTTGCCAATTCCACAAGAACAGCCTTAGCGAAAGGCTTCTTGAGGGGAAAGATGTAACTCTGTGAGATGAATTCACAGAACACAGAGCAGTTTCTCAGAAAGCTTCTTTCCAGTTTTGAACGGAAGATATTTCCTTTTTCACCATAGCCCTCTATGGGCTTCCAAATATCCCTTTGCCAATTCCACAAGAACAGCCTTAGCGAAAGGCTTCTTGAAGGGAAAGATGTAACTCTGTGAGTTGAATTCACAGAACACAGAGCAGTTTCTCAGAAAGCTTCTTTCCAGTTTTGAACGGAAGATATTTCCTTTTTCACCATAGCCCTCTAAGGGATTCCAAATATCCCTTTGCCAATTCCACAAGAACAGCCTTAGCGAAAGGCTTCTTGAAGGGAAAGATGTAACTCTGTGAGATGAATTAACAGAACACAGAGCAGTTTCTCAGAAAGCTTCTTTCCAGTTTTGAATGGAAGATATTTCCTTTTTCACCATAGGCCTCTATGGGCTTCCAAATATCCCTTTGCCAATTCCACAAGAACAGCCTTAGCGAAAGGCTTCTTGAAGGGAAAGATGTAACTCTGTGAGATGAATTCACAGAACACAGAGCAGTTTCTCAGAAAGCTTCTTTCCAGTTTTGAACGGAAGATATTTCCTTTTTCACCATAGGCCTCTATGGGCTTCCAAATATCCCTTTGCCAATTCCACAAGAACAGCCTTAGCGAAAGGCTTCTTGAAGGGAAAGATGTAACTCTGTGAGATGAATTAACGGAACACAGAGCAGTTTTTCAGAAAGCTTCTTTCCAGTTTTGAACGGAAGATATTTCCTTTTTCACCATAGCCGTCTATGGGCTTCCAAATATCCCTTTGCCAATTCCACAAGAACAGTCTTAGCAAAAGGCTTCTTGAAGGGAAAGATGTAACTCTGTGAGATGAATTCACAGAACACAGAGCAGTTTCTCAGAAAGCTTCTTTCCAGTTTTGAACGGAAGATATTTCCTTTTTCACCATAGCCCTCTATGGGCTTCCAAATATCCCTTTCCCAATTCCACAAGAACAGCCTTAGCGAAAGGCTTCTTGAAGGGAAAGATGTAACTCTGTGAGATGAATTCACAGAACACAGAGCAGTTTCTCAGAAAGCTTCTTTCCAGTTTTGAACGGAAGATATTTCCTTTTTCACCATAGCCCTCTATGGGCTTCCAAATATCCCTTTGCCAATTCCACAAGAACAGCCTTAGCGAAAGGCTTCTTGAAGGCAAAGATGTAACTCTGTGAGATGAATTCACAGAACACAGAGCAGTTTCTCAGAAAGCTTCTTTCCAGTTTTGAACGGAAGATATTTCCTTTTTCACCATAGCCCTCTAAGGGCTTCCAAATATCCCTTTGCCAATTCCACAAGAACAGCCTTAGCGAAAGGCTTCTTGAAGGGAAAGATGTAACTCTGTGAGATGAATTAACGGAACACAGAGCAGTTTCTCAGAAAGCTTCTTTCCAGTTTTGAACGGAAGATATTTCCTTTTTCACCATAGCCGTCTATGGGCTTCCAAATATCCCTTTGCCAATTCCACAAGAACAGCCTTAGCGAAAGGCTTCTTGAAGGGAAAGATGTAACTCTGTGAGATGAATTCAGAGAACACAGAGCAGTTTCTCAGAAAGCTTCTTTCCAGTTTTGACCGGAGGATATTTCCTTTTTCACCATAGGCCTCTATGGGCTTCCAAATATCCCTTTGCCAATTCCACAAGAACAGCCTTAGCGAAAGGCTTCTTGAAGGGAAAGATGTAACTCTGTGAGATGAATTCACAGAACACAGAGCAGTTTCTCAGAAAGCTTCTTTCCAGTTTTGAACGGAAGATATTTCCTTTTTCACCATAGCCCTCTATGGGCTTCCAAATATCCCTTTGCCAATTCCACAAGAACAGCCTTAGCGAAAGGCTTCTTGAAGGGAAAGATGTATCTCTGTGAGATGAATTCACAGAACACAGAGCAGTTTCTCAGAAAGCTTCTTTCCAGTTTTGAACGGAAGATATTTCCTTTTTCACCATAGCCGTCTATGGGCTTCCAAATATCCCTTTACCAATTCCACAAGAACAGCCTTAGCGAAAGGCTTCTTGAAGGGAAAGATGTAACACTGTGAGATGAATTAACAGAACACAGAGCAGTTTCTCAGAAAGCTTCTTTCCAGTTTTGAACGGAAGATATTTCCTTTTTCACCATAGGCCTCTATGGGCTTCCAAATATCCCTTTGCCAATTCCACAAGAACAGCCTTAGCGAAAGGCTTCTTGAGGGGAAAGATGTAACTCTGTGAGATGAATTAACAGAACACAGAGCAGTTTCTCAGAAAGCTTCTTTCCAGTTTTGAACGGAAGATATTTACTTTTTCACCATAGCCCTCTATGGGCTTCCAAATATCCCTTTGCCAATTCCACAAGAACAGCCTTAGCGAAAGGCTTCTTGAAGGGAAAGATGTAACTCTGTGAGATGAATTCACAGAACACAGAGCAGTTTCTCAGAAAGCTTCTTTCCAGTTTTGAACGGAAGATATTTCCTTTTTCACCATAGCCCTCTATGGGCTTCCAAATATCCCTTTGCAAATTCCACAAGAACAGCCTTAGCGAAAGGCTTCTTGAAGGGAAAGATGTAACTCTGTGAGTTGAATTCACAGAACACAGAGCAGTTTCTCAGAAAGCTTCATTCCAGTTTTGAACGGAAGATATTTCCTTTTTCACCATAGCCCTCTAAGGGCTTCCAAATATCCCTTTGCCAATTCCACAAGAACAGCCTTAGCGAAAGGCTTCTTGAAAGGAAAGATGTAACTCTGTGAGATGAATTAAAAGAACACAGAGCAGTTTCTCAGAAAGCTTCTTTCCAGTTTTGAACGGAAGATATTTCCTTTTTCACCATAGGCCTCTATGGGCTTCCAAATATCCCTTTGCCAATTCCACAAGAACAGCCTTAGCGAAAGGCTTCTTGAAGGGAAAGATGTAACTCTGTGAGATGAATTAACAGAACACACAGCAGTTTCTCAGAAAGCTTCTTTCCAGTTTTGAACGGAAGATATTTACTTTTTCACCATAGCCCTCTATGGGCTTCCAAATATCCCTTTGCCAATTCCACAAGAACAGCCTTAGCGATAGGCTTCTTGAAGGGAAAGATGTAACTCTGTGAGATGAATTCACAGAACACAGAGCAGTTTCTCAGAAAGCTTCTTTCCAGTTTTGAACGGAAGATATTTCCTTTTTCACCATAGCCCTCTATGGGCTTCCAAATATACCCTTGCCAATTCCACAAGAACAGCCTTAGCGAAAGGCTTCTTGAAGGGAAAGATGTAACTCTGTGAGATGAATTGACAGAACACAGAGCAGTTTCTCAGAAAGCTTCTTTCCAGTTTTGAACGGAAGATATTTCCTTTTTCACCATAGGCCTCTATGGGCTTCCAAATATCCCTTTGCCAATTCCACAAGAACAGCCTTAGCGAAAGGCTTCTTGAAGGGAAAGATGTAACTCTGTGAGATGAATTAACAGAACACAGAGCAGTTTCTCAGAAAGCTTCTTTCCAGTTTTGAACGGAAGATATTTCCTTTTTTCACCATAGCCCTCTATGGGCTTCCAAATATCCCTTTGCCAATTCCACAAGAACAGCCTTAGCGAAAGGCTTCTTGAAGGGAAAGATGTAACTCTGTGAGATGAATTCACAGAACACAGAGCAGTTTCTCAGAAAGCTTCTTTCCAATTTTGAACGGAATATATTTCCTTTTTCACCATAGCCCTCTATGGGCTTCCAAATATCCCTTTGCCAATTCCACAAGAACAGCCTTAGCGAAAGGCTTCTTGAAGGGAAAGATGTAACTCTGTGAGATGAATTCACAGAACACAGAGCAGTTTCTCAGAAAGCTTCTTTCCAGTTTTGAACGGAGGATATTTCCTTTTTCACCATAGGCCTCTATGGGCTTCCAAATATCCCTTTGCCAATTCCACAAGAACAGCCTTAGCGAAAGGCTTCTTGAAGGGAAAGATGTAACTCTGTGAGATGAATTCACAGAACACAGAGCAGTTTCTCAGAAAGATTCTTTCCAGTTTTGAACGGAAGATATTTCCTTTTTCACCATAGAACTCTATGGGCTTCCAAATATCCCTTTGCCAATTCCACAAGAACAGCCTTAGCGAAAGGCTTCTTGAAGGGAAAGATGTAACTCTGTGAGATGAATTAACAGAACACAGAGCAGTTTCTCAGAAAGCTTCTTTCCAGTTTTGAACGGAAGATATTTCCTTTTTCACCATAGCCGTCTATGGGCTTCCAAATATCCCTTTGCCAATTCCACAAGAACAGCCTTAGCGAAAGGATTCTTGAAGGCAAAGATGTAACTCTGTGAGATGAATTCACAGAACAAAGAGCAGTTTCTCAGAAAGCTTCTTTCCAGTTTTGAACGGAAGATATTTCCTTTTTCACCGTAGCCCTCTATGGGCTTCCAAATATCCCTTTGCCAATTCCACAAGAACAGCCTTAGCGAAAGGCTTCTTGAAGGGAAAGATGTAACTCTGTGAGATGAATTCACAGAACACAGAGCAGTTTCTCAGAAAGCTTCTTTCCAGTTTTGAACGGAAGATATTTCCTTTTTCACCATAGGCCTCTATGGGCTTCCAAATATCCCTTTGCCAATTCCACAAGAACAGCCTTAGCGAAAGGCTTCTTGAAGGGAAAGATGTAACTCTGTGAGATGAATTCACAGAACACAGAGCAGTTTCTCAGAAAACTTCTTTCCAGTTTTGAACGGAAGATATTTCCTTTTTCACCATAGCCCTCTATGGGCTTCCAAATATCCCTTTGCCAATTCCACAAGAACAGCCTTAGCGAAAGGCTTCTTGATGGGAAAGATGTAACTCTGTGAGATGAATTCACAGAACACAGAGCAATTTCTCAGAAAGCTTCTTTCCAGTTTTGAACGGAAGATATTTCCTTTTTCACCATAGCCGTCTATGGGCTTCCAAATATCCCTTTGCCAATTCCACAAGAACAGCCTTAGCGAAAGGCTTCTTGAAGGGAAAGATGTAACACTGTGAGATGAATTCACAGAACACAGAGCAGTTTCTCAGAAAGCTTCTTTCCAGTTTTGAACGGAAGATATTTCCTTTTCCACCATAGGCCTCTATGGGCTTCCAAATATCCCTTTGCCAATTCCACAAGAACAGCCTTAGCGAAAGGCTTCTTGAAGGGAAAGATGTAACACTGTGAGATGAATTCACAGAACACAGAGCAGTTTCTCAGAAAGCTTCTTTCCAGTTTTGAACGGAAGATATTTACTTTTTCACCATAGCCGTCTATGGGCTTCCAAATATCCCTTTGCCAATTCCACAAGAACAGCCTTAGCGAAAGGCTTCTTGAAGGGAAAGATGTAACTCTGTGAGATGAATTCACAGAACACAGAGCAGTTTCTCAGAAAGCTTCTTTCCAGTTTTGAACGGAAGATATTTCCTTTTTCACCATAGCCCTCTATGGGCTTCCAAATATCCCTTTGCCAATTCCACAAGAACAGCCTTAGCGAAAGGCTTCTTGAAGGGAAAGATGTAACTCTGTGAGATGAATTCACAGAACACAGAGCAGTTTCTCAGAAAGCTTCTTTCCAGTTTTGAACGGAAGATATTTCCTTTTTCACCATAGGCCTCTATGGGCTTCCAAATATCCCTTTGCCAATACCACAAGAACAGCCTTAGCGAAAGGCTTCTTGAAGGGAAAGATGTAACTCTGTGAGATGAATTAACAGAACACAGAGCAGTTTCTCAGAAAGCTTCTTTCCAGTTTTGAACGGAAGATATTTCCTTTTTCACCATAGCCCTCTATGGGCTTCCAAATATCCCTTTGCCAATTCCACAAGAACAGCCTTAGCGAAAGGCTTCTTGAAGGGAAAGATGTAACTCTGTGAGATGAATTCACAGAACACAGAGCAGTTTCTCAGAAAGCTTCTTTCCAGTTTTGAACGGAAGATATTTCCTTTTTCACCATAGGCCTCTATGGGCTTCCAAATATCCCTTTGCCAATTCCACAAGAACAGCCTTAGCGAAAGGCTTCTTGAGGGGAAAGATGTAACTCTGTGAGATGAATTAACAGAACACAGAGCAGTTTCTCAGAAAGCTTCTTTCCAGTTTTGAACGGAAGATATTTCCTTTTTCTCCATAGCCCTCTATGGGCTTCCAAATATCCCTTTGCCAATTCCACAAGAACAGCCTTAGCGAAAGGCTTCTTGAAGGGAAAGATGTAACTCTGTGAGATGAATTCACAGAACACAGAGCAATTTCTCAGAAAGCTTCTTTCCAGTTTTGAACGGAAGATATTTCCTTTTTCACCATAGCCCTCAATGGGCTTCCAAATATCCCTTTGACAATTCCACAAAAACAGCGTTAGCGAAAGGCTTCTTAAAGGGAAAGATGTAACTCTGTGAGATGAATTCACAGAACACAGAGCAGTTTCTCAGAAAGCTTCTTTCCAGTTTTGAACGGAAGATATTTCCTTTTTCACCCTAGGCCTCTATGGGCTTCCAAATATCCCTTTGCCAATTCCACAAGAACAGCCTTAGCGAAAGGCTTCTTGAAGGGAAAGATGTAACTCTGTGAGATGAATTAACAGAACACAGAGCAGTTTCTCAGAAAGCTTCTTTCCAGTTTTGAACGGAAGATATTTCCTTTTTCACCATAGCCCTCTATGGGCTTCCAAATATCCCTTTGCCAATTCCACAAGAACAGCCTTAGCGAAAGGCTTCTTGAAGGGAAAGATGTAACTCTGTGAGATGAATTAGCAGAACACAGAGCAGTTTCTCAGAAAGATTCTTTCCAATTTTGAAAGGAAGATATTTCCTTTTTCACCATAGCCCTCTATGGTCTTCCAAATATCCCTTTGCAAATTCCACAAGAACAGCCTTAGCGAAAGGCTTCTTGAAGGGAAAGATGTAACTCTGTGAGATGAATTCACAGAACACAGAGCAGTTTCTCAGAAAGCTTCTTTCCAGTTTTGAACGGAAGATATTTCCTTTTTCACCATAGCCCTCTATGGGCTTCCAAATATCCCTTTGCCAATTCCACAAGAACAGACTTAGCGAAAGGCTTCTTGAAGGGAAAGATGTAACTCTGTGAGATGAATTCACAGAACACAGAGCAGTTTCTCAGAAAGCTTCTTTCCAGTTTTGAACGGAAGATATTTCCTTTTTCACCATAGCCCTCTAAGGGCTTCCAAATATCCCTTTGCAAATTCCACAAGAACAGCCTTAGCGAACGGCTTCTTGAAGGGAAAGATGTAACTCTGTGAGATGAATTTACAGAACACAGAGCAGTTTCTCAGAAAGCTTCTTTCCAGTTTTGAACGGAAGATATTTCCTTTTTCACCATAGCCCTCTATGGGCTTCCAAATATCCCTTTGCCAATTCCGCAAGAACAGCCTTAGCGAAAGGCTTCTTGAAGGGAAAGATGTAACTCTGTGAGATGAATTCACAGAACACAGAGCGGTTTCTCAGAAAGCTTCTTTCCAGTTTTGAACGGAAGATATTTACTTTTTCACCATAGCCGTCTATGGGCTTCCAAATATCCCTTTGCCAATTCCACAAGAACAGCCTTAGCGAAAGGCTTCTTGAAGGGAAAGATGTAACTCTGTGAGATGAATTAACAGAACACAGAGCAGTTTCTCAGAAAGCTTCTTTCCAGTTTTGAACGGAAGATATTTCCTTTTTCACCATAGCCCTCTATGGGCTTCCAAATATCCCTTTGCCAATTCCACAAGAACAGACTTAGCGAAAGGCTTCTTGGAGGGAACGATGTAACTCTGTGAGATGAATTAACAGAACACAGAGCAGTTTCTCAGAAAGCTTCTTTCCAGTTTTGAACGGAAGATATTTCCTTTTTCACCATAGCCCTCTATGGGCTTCCAAATATCCCTTTGCCAATTCCACAAGAACAGCCTTAGCGAAAGGATTCTTGAAGGGAAAGATGTAACTCTGTGAGATAAATTCACAGAACACAGAGCAGTTTCTCAGAAAGCTTCTTTCCAGTTTTGAACGGAAGATATTTCCTTTTTCACCATAGGCCTCTATGGGCTTCCAAATATCCCTTTGCCATTTCCACAAGAACAGCCTTAGCGAAAGGCTTCTTGAAGGGAAAGATGTAACTCTGTGAGATGAATTCACAGAACACAGAGCAGTTTCTCAGAAAGCTTCTTTCCAGTTTTGAACGGAAGATATTTCCTTTTTCACCATAGGCCTCTAAGGGCTTCCAAATATCCCTTTGCCAATTCCACAAGAACAGCCTTAGCGAAAGGCTTCTTGAAGGGAAAGATGTAACTCTGTGAGAAGAATTCACAGAACACAGAGCAGTTTCTCAGAAAGCTTCTTTCCAGTTTTGAACGGAAGATATTTCCTTTTTCACCATAGGCCTCTATGGGCTTCCAAATATCCCTTTGCCAATTCCACAAGAACAGCCTTAGCGAAAGGCTTCTTGAAGGGAAAGATGTAACTCTGTGAGATGAATTAACAGAACACCGAGCAGTTTCTCAGAAAGCTTCTTTCCAGTTTTGAACGGAAGATATTTCCTTTTTCACCATAGCCCTCTATGGGCTTCCAAATATCCCTTTGCCAATTCCACAAGAACAGCCTTAGCGAAAGGCTTCTTGAAGGGAAAGATGTAACTCTGTGAGATGAATTCACACAACACAGAGCAGTTTCTCAGAAAGCTTCTTTCCAGTTTTGAACGGAAGATATTTCCTTTTTCACCATAGCCGTCTATAGGCTTCCAAATATCCCTTTGCCAATTCCACAAAAAGCCTTAGCGAAAGGCTTCTTGAAGGGAAAGATGTAACACTGTGAGATGAATTCACAGAACACAGAGCAGTTTCTCAGAAAGCTTCTTTCCAGTTTTGAACGGAAGATATTTCCTTTTTCACCATAGGCCTCTATGGGCTTCCAAATATCCCTTTGCCAATTCCACAAGAACAGCCTTAGCGAAAGGCTTCTTGAGGGGAAAGATGTAACTCTGTGAGATGAATTAACAGAACACAGAGCAGTTTCTCAGAAAGCTTCTTTCCAGTTTTGAACGGAAGATATTTACTTTTTCACCATAGGCCTCTATGGGCTTCCAAATATCCCTTTGCCAATTCCACAAGAACAGCCTTAGCGAAAGGCTTCTTGAAGGGAAAGATGTAACTCTGTGAGATGAATTCACAGAACACAGAGCAGTTTCTCAGAAAGCTTCTTTCCAGTTTTGAACGGAAGGTATTTCCTTTTTCACCATAGCCGTCTATGGGCTTCCAAATATCCCTTTGCCAATTCCACAAGAACAGCCTTAGCGAAAGGCTTCTTGAAGGGAAAGATGTAACTCTGTGAGATGAATTAACAGAACACAGAGCAGTTTCTCAGAAAGCTTCTTTCCAGTTTTGAACGGAAGATATTTCCTATTTCACCATAGGCCTCTATGGGCTTCCAAATATCCCTTTGCCAATTCCACAAGAACAGCCTTAGCGAAAGGCTTCTTGAGGGGAAAGATGTAACTCTGTGAGATGAATTCACAGAACACAGAGCAGTTTCTCAGAAAGCTTCTTTCCAGTTTTGAACGGAAGATATTTCCTTTTTCACCATAGCCCTCTATGGGCTTCCAAATATCCCTTTGCCAATTCCACAAGAACAGCCTTAGCGAAAGGCTTCTTGAAGGGAAAGATGTAACTCTGTGAGTTGAATTCACAGAACACAGAGCAGTTTCTCAGAAAGCTTCTTTCCAGTTTTGAACGGAAGATATTTCCTTTTTCACCATAGCCCTCTATTGGCTTCCAAATATCCCTTTGCCAATTCCACAAGAACAGCCTTAGCGAAAGGCTTCTTGAAGAGAAAGATGTAACTCTGTGAGATGAATTAACAGAACACAGAGGAGTTTCTCAGAAAGCTTCTTTCCAGTTTTGAACGGAAGATATTTACTTATTCACCATAGCCCTCTATGGGCTTCCAAATATCCCTTTGCCAATTCCACAAGAACAGCCTTAGCGAAAGGCTTCTTGAAGGGAAAGATGTAACTCTGTGAGATGAATTAACAGAACACAGAGCAGTTTCTCAGAAAGCTTCTTTCCAGTTTTGAACGGAAGATATTTCCTTTTTCACTATAGCCCTCTAAGGGCTTCCAAATATCCCTTTTCCAATTCCACAAGAACAGCCTTAGCGAAAGGCTTCTTGAAGGGAAAGATGTAACTCTGTGAGATGAATTCACAGAACACAGAGCAGTTTCTCAGAAAGCTTCTTTCCAGTTTTGAACGGAGGATATTTCCTTTTTCACCATAGGCCTCTAAGGGCTTCCAAATATCCCTTTGCCAATTCCACAAGAACAGCCTTAGCGAAAGGCTTCTTGAAGGGAAAGATGTAACTCTGTGAGATGAATTCACAGAACACAGAGCAGTTTCTCAGAAAGCTTCTTTCCAGTTTTGAACGGAAGATATTTCCTTTTTCACCATAGCCCTCTATGGGCTTCCAAATATCCCTTTGCCAATTCCACAAGAACAGCCTTAGCGAAAGGCTTCTTGAAGGGAAAGATGTAACTCTGTGAGATGAATTCACAGAACACAGAGCAGTTTCTCAGAAAGCTTCTTTCCAGTTTTGAACGGAAGATATTTCCTTTTTCACCATAGCCGTCTATGGGCTTCCAAATATCCCTTTGCCAATTCCACAAGAACAGCCTTAGCGAAAGGCTTCTTGAAGGGAAAGATGTAACACTGTGAGATGAATTCACAGAACACAGAGCAGTTTCTCAGAAAGCTTCTTTCCAGTTTTGAACGGAAGATATTTCCTTTTTCACCATAGGCCTCTATGGGCTTCCAAATATCCCTTTGCCAATTCCACAAGAACAGCCTTAGCGAAAGGCTTCTTGAAGGGAAAGATGTAACACTGTGAGATGAATTCACAGAACACAGAGCAGTTTCTCAGAAAGCTTCTTTCCAGTTTTGAACGGAAGATATTTACTTTTTCACCATAGCCCTCTATGGGCTTCCAAATATCCCTTTGCCAATTCCACAAGAACAGCCTTAGCGAAAGGCTTCTTGAAGGGAAAGATGTAAATCTGTGAGATGAATTCACAGAACACAGAGCAGTTTCTCAGAAAGCTTCTTTCCAGTTTTGAACGGAAGATATTTCCTTTTTCACCATAGGCCTCTATGGGCTTCCAAATATCCCTTTGCCAATTCCACAAGAACAGCCTTAGCGAAAGGCTTCTTGAAGGGAAAGATGTAACTCTGTGAGATGAATTAACAGAACACAGAGCAGTTTCTCAGAAAGCTTCTTTCCAGTTTTGAACGGAAGATATTTCCTTTTTCACCATAGCCCTCTATGGGCTTCCAAATATCCCTTTGCCAATTCCACAAGAACAGCCTTAGCGAAAGGCTTCTTGAAGGGAAAGATGTAACTCTGTGAGATGAATTAACAGAACACAGAGCAGTTTCTCAGAAAGCTTCTTTCCAGTTTTGAACGGAAGATATTTCCTTTTTCACCATAGCCCTCTATGGGCTTCCAAATATCCCTTTGCCAATTCCGCAAGAACAGCCTTAGCGAAAGGGTTCTTGAAGGGAAAGATGTAACTCTGTGAGATGAATTCACAGAACACAGAGCAGTTTCTCAGAAAGCTTCTTTCCAGTTTTGAACGGAAGATATTTACTTTTTCACCATAGCCGTCTATGGGCTTCCAAATATCCCTTTGCCAATTCCACAAGAACAGCCTTAGCGAAAGGCTTCTTGAAGGGAAAGATGTAACTCTGTGAGATGAATTAACAGAACACAGAGCAGTTTCTCAGAAAGCTTCTTTCCAGTTTTGAACGGAAGATATTTCCTTTTTCACCATAGCCCTCTATGGGCTTCCAAATATCCCTTTGCCAATTCCACAAGAACAGACTTAGCGAAAGGCTTCTTGGAGGGAACGATGTAACTCTGTGAGATGAATTAACAGAACACAGAGCAGTTTCTCAGAAAGCTTCTTTCCAGTTTTGAACGGAAGATATTTCCTTTTTCACCATAGCCCTCTATGGGCTTCCAAATATCCCTTTGCCAATTCCACAAGAACAGCCTTAGCGAAAGGATTCTTGAAGGGAAAGATGTAACTCTGTGAGATAAATTCACAGAACACAGAGCAGTTTCTCAGAAAGCTTCTTTCCAGTTTTGAACGGAAGATATTTCCTTTTTCACCATAGGCCTCTATGGGCTTCCAAATATCCCTTTGCCATTTCCACAAGAACAGCCTTAGCGAAAGGCTTCTTGAAGGGAAAGATGTAACTCTGTGAGATGAATTCACAGAACACAGAGCAGTTTCTCAGAAAGCTTCTTTCCAGTTTTGAACGGAAGATATTTCCTTTTTCACCATAGGCCTCTATGGGCTTCCAAATATCCCTTTGCCAATTCCACAAGAACAGCCTTAGCGAAAGGCTTCTTGAAGGGAAAGATGTAACTCTGTGAGATGAATTCACAGAACACAGAGCAGTTTCTCAGAAAGCTTCTTTCCAGTTTTGAACGGAAGATATTTCCTTTTTCACCATAGGCCTCTATGGGCTTCCAAATATCCCTTTGCCAATTCCACAAGAACAGCCTTAGCGAAAGGCTTCTTGAAGGGAAAGATGTAACTCTGTGAGATGAATTCACAGAACACAGAGCAGTTTCTCAGAAAGCTTCTTTCCAGTTTTGAACGGAAGATATTTCCTTTTTCACCATAGGCCTCTATGGGCTTCCAAATATCCCTTTGCCAATTCCACAAGAACAGCCTTAGCGAAAGGCTTCTTGAAGGGAAAGATGTAACTCTGTGAGATGAATTCACAGAACACAGAGCAGTTTCTCAGAAAGCTTCTTTCCAGTTTTGAACGGAAGATATTTCCTTTTTCACCATAGGCCTCTATGGGCTTCCAAATATCCCTTTGCCAATTCCACAAGAACAGCCTTAGCGAAAGGCTTCTTGAAGGGAAAGATGTAACTCTGTGAGATGAATTAACGGAACACAGAGCAGTTTTTCAGAAAGCTTCTTTCCAGTTTTGAACGGAAGATATTTCCTTTTTCACCATAGCCGTCTATGGGCTTCCAAATATCCCTTTGCCAATTCCACAAGAACAGTCTTAGCAAAAGGCTTCTTGAAGGGAAAGATGTAACTCTGTGAGATGAATTCACAGAACACAGAGCAGTTTCTCAGAAAGCTTCTTTCCAGTTTTGAACGGAAGATATTTCCTTTTTCACCATAGCCCTCTATGGGCTTCCAAATATCCCTTTCCCAATTCCACAAGAACAGCCTTAGCGAAAGGCTTCTTGAAGGGAAAGATGTAACTCTGTGAGATGAATTAACAGAACACAGAGCAGTTTCTCAGAAAGCTTTTTTCCAGTTTTTAACGGAAGATATTTCCTTTTTCACCATAGCCCTCTATGGGCTTCCAAATATCCCTTTGCCAATTCCACAAGAACAGCCTTAGCGAAAGGCTTCTTGAAGGGAAAGATGTAACTCTGTGAGATGAATTAACAGAACACAGAGCAGTTTCTCAGAAAGCTTCTTTCCAGTTTTGAACGGAAGATATTTCCTTTTTCACCATAGCCCTCTAAGGGCTTCCAAATATCCCTTTGCCAATTCCGCAAGAACAGCCTTAGCGAAAGGGTTCTTGAAGGGAAAGATGTAACTCTGTGAGATGAATTCACAGAACACAGAGCAGTTTCTCAGAAAGCTTCTTTCCAGTTTTGAACGGAAGATATTTACTTTTTCACCATAGCCGTCTATGGGCTTCCAAATATCCCTTTGCCAATTCCACAAGAACAGCCTTAGCGAAAGGCTTCTTGAAGGGAAAGATGTAACTCTGTGAGATGAATTCACAGAACACAGAGCAGTTTCTCAGAAAGCTTCTTTCCAGTTTTGAACGGAAGATATTTCCTTTTTCACCATAGCCCTCTATGGGCTTCCAAATATCCCTTTGCCAATTCCACAAGAACAGACTTAGCGAAAGGCTTCTTGGAGGGAAAGATGTAACTCTGTGAGATGAATTAACAGAACACAGAGCAGTTTCTCAGAAAGCTTCTTTCCAGTTTTGAACGGAAGATATTTCCTTTTTCACCATAGCCCTCTATGGGCTTCCAAATATCCCTTTGCCAATTCCACAAGAACAGCCTTAGCGAAAGGATTCTTGAAGGGAAATATGTAACTCTGTGAGATAAATTCACAGAACACAGAGCAGTTTCTCAGAAAGCTTCTTTCCAGTTTTGAACGGAAGATATTTCCTTTTTCACCATAGGCCTCTATGGGCTTCCAAATATCCCTTTGCCATTTCCACAAGAACAGCCTTAGCGAAAGGCTTCTTGAAGGGAAAGATGTAACTCTGTGAGATGAATTCACAGAACACAGAGCAGTTTCTCAGAAAGCTTCTTTCCAGTTTTGAACGGAAGATATTTCCTTTTTCACCATAGGCCTCTAAGGGCTTCCAAATATCCCTTTGCCAATTCCACAAGAACAGCCTTAGCGAAAGGCTTCTTGAAGGGAAAGATGTAACTCTGTGAGATGAATTAACAGAACACAGAGCAGTTTCTCAGAAAGCTTCTTTCCAGTTTTGAACGGAAGATATTTCCTTTTTCACCATAGGCCTCTATGGGCTTCCAAATATCCCTTTGCCAATTCCACAAGAACAGACTTAGCGAAAGGCTTCTTGAAGGGAAAGATGTAACTCTGTGAGATGAATTAACAGAACACAGAGCATTTTCTCAGAAAGCTTCTTTCCAGTTTTGAACGGAAGATATTTCCTTTTTCACCATAGGCCTCTATGGACTTCCAAATATCCCTTTGCCAATTCCACAAGAACAGCCTTAGCGAAAGGCTTCTTGAAGGGAAAGATGTAACTCTGTGAGATGAATTCACAGAACACAGAGCAGTTTCTCAGAAAGCTTCTTTCCAGTTTTGAACGGAAGATATTTCCTTTTTCACCATAGGCCTCTATGGGCTTCCAAATATCCCTTTGCCAATTCCACAAGAACAGCCTTAGCGAAAGGCTTCTTGAAGGGAAAGATGTAACTCTGTGAGATGAATTAACGGAACACAGAGCAGTTTTTCAGAAAGCTTCTTTCCAGTTTTGAACGGAAGATATTTCCTTTTTCACCATAGCCGTCTATGGGCTTCCAAATATCCCTTTGCCAATTCCACAAGAACAGTCTTAGCAAAAGGCTTCTTGAAGGGAAAGATGTAACTCTGTGAGATGAATTCACAGAACACAGAGCAGTTTCTCAGAAAGCTTCTTTCCAGTTTTGAACGGAAGATATTTCCTTTTTCACCATAGCCCTCTATGGGCTTCCAAATATCCCTTTCCCAATTCCACAAGAACAGCCTTAGCGAAAGGCTTCTTGAAGGGAAAGATGTAACTCTGTGAGATGAATTAACAGAACACAGAGCAGTTTCTCAGAAAGCTTCTTTCCAGTTTTGAACGGAAGATATTTCCTTTTTCACCATAGCCCTCTATGGGCTTCCAAATATCCCTTTGCCAATTCCACAAGAACAGCCTTAGCGAAAGGCTTCTTGAAGGGAAAGATGTAACTCTGTGAGATGAATTAACAGAACACAGAGCAGTTTCTCAGAAAGCTTCTTTCCAGTTTTGAACGGAAGATATTTCCTTTTTCACCATAGCCCTCTAAGGGCTTCCAAATATCCCTTTGCCAATTCCGCAAGAACAGCCTTAGCGAAAGGGTTCTTGAAGGGAAAGATGTAACTCTGTGAGATGAATTCACAGAACACAGAGCAGTTTCTCAGAAAGCTTCTTTCCAGTTTTGAACGGAAGATATTTACTTTTTCACCATAGCCGTCTATGGGCTTCCAAATATCCCTTTGCCAATTCCACAAGAACAGCCTTAGCGAAAGGCTTCTTGAAGGGAAAGATGTAACTCTGTGAGATGAATTAACAGAACACAGAGCAGTTTCTCAGAAAGCTTCTTTCCAGTTTTGAACGGAAGATATTTCCTTTTTCACCATAGCCCTCTATGGGCTTCCAAATATCCCTTTGCCAATTCCACAAGAACAGACTTAGCGAAAGGCTTCTTGGAGGGAACGATGTAACTCTGTGAGATGAATTAACAGAACACAGAGCAGTTTCTCAGAAAGCTTCTTTCCAGTTTTGAACGGAAGATATTTCCTTTTTCACCATAGCCCTCTATGGGCTTCCAAATATCCCTTTGCCAATTCCACAAGAACAGCCTTAGCGAAAGGATTCTTGAAGGGAAAGATGTAACTCTGTGAGATAAATTCACAGAACACAGAGCAGTTTCTCAGAAAGCTTCTTTCCAGTTTTGAACGGAAGATATTTCCTTTTTCACCATAGGCCTCTATGGGCTTCCAAATATCCCTTTGCCATTTCCACAAGAACAGCCTTAGCGAAAGGCTTCTTGAAGGGAAAGATGTAACTCTGTGAGATGAATTCACAGAACACAGAGCAGTTTCTCAGAAAGCTTCTTTCCAGTTTTGAACGGAAGATATTTCCTTTTTCACCATAGGCCTCTAAGGGCTTCCAAATATCCCTTTGTCAATTCCACAAGAACAGCCTTAGCGAAAGGCTTCTTGAAGGGAAAGATGTAACTCTGTGAGATGAATTCACAGAACACAGAGCAGTTTCTCAGAAAGCTTCTTTCCAGTTTTGAACGGAAGATATTTCCTTTTTCACGATAGCCCTCTATGGGCTTCCAAATATCCCTTTGCCAATTCCACAAGAACAGCCTTAGCGAAAGGCTTCTTGAAGGAAAAGATGTAACTCTGTGAGATGAATTAACAGAACACAGAGCAGTTTCTCAGAAAGCTTCTTTCCAGTTTTGAACGGAAGATATTTCCTTTTTCACCATAGGCCTCTATGGGCTTCCAAATATCCCTTTGCCAATTCCACAAGAACAGCCTTAGCGAAAGGCTTCTTGAAGGGAAAGATGTAACTCTGTGAGATGAATTCACAGAACACAGAGCAGTTTCTCAGAAAGCTTCTTTCCAGTTTTGAACGGAAGATATTTCCTTTTTCACCATAGGCCTCTATGGGCTTCCAAATATCCCTTTGCCAATTCCACAAGAACAGACTTAGCGAAAGGCTTCTTGAAGGGAAAGATGTAACTCTGTGAGATGAATTAACAGAACACAGAGCAGTTTCTCAGAAAGCTTCTTTCCAGTTTTGAACGGAAGATATTTCCTTTTTCACCATAGGCCTCTATGGACTTCCAAATATCCCTTTGCCAATTCCACAAGAACAGCCTTAGCGAAAGGCTTCTTGAAGGGAAAGATGTAACTCTGTGAGATGAATTCACAGAACACAGAGCAGTTTCTCAGAAAGCTTCTTTCCAGTTTTGAACGGAAGATATTTCCTTTTTCACCATAGGCCTCTATGGGCTTCCAAATATCCCTTTGCCAATTCCACAAGAACAGCCTTAGCGAAAGGCTTCTTGAAGGGAAAGATGTAACTCTGTGAGATGAATTAACGGAACACAGAGCAGTTTTTCAGAAAGCTTCTTTCCAGTTTTGAACGGAAGATATTTCCTTTTTCACCATAGCCGTCTATGGGCTTCCAAATATCCCTTTGCCAATTCCACAAGAACAGTCTTAGCAAAAGGCTTCTTGAAGGGAAAGATGTAACTCTGTGAGATGAATTCACAGAACACAGAGCAGTTTCTCAGAAAGCTTCTTTCCAGTTTTGAACGGAAGATATTTCCTTTTTCACCATAGCCCTCTATGGGCTTCCAAATATCCCTTTCCCAATTCCACAAGAACAGCCTTAGCGAAAGGCTTCTTGAAGGGAAAGATGTAACTCTGTGAGATGAATTAACAGAACACAGAGCAGTTTCTCAGAAAGCTTCTTTCCAGTTTTGAACGGAAGATATTTCCTTTTTCACCATAGCCCTCTATGGGCTTCCAAATATCCCTTTGCCAATTCCACAAGAACAGCCTTAGCGAAAGGCTTCTTGAAGGGAAAGATGTAACTCTGTGAGATGAATCAACAGAACACAGAGCAGTTTCTCAGAAAGCTTCTTTCCAGTTTTGAACGGAAGATATTTCCTTTTTCACCATAGCCCTCTAAGGGCTTCCAAATATCCCTTTGCCAATTCCGCAAGAACAGACTTAGCGAAAGGGTTCTTGAAGGGAAAGATGTAACTCTGTGAGATGAATTCACAGAACACAGAGCAGTTTCTCAGAAAGCTTCTTTCCAGTTTTGAACGGAAGATATTTACTTTTTCACCATAGCCGTCTATGGGCTTCCAAATATCCCTTTGCCAATTCCACAAGAACAGCCTTAGCGAAAGGCTTCTTGAAGGGAAAGATGTAACTCTGTGAGATGAATTAACAGAACACAGAGCAGTTTCTCAGAAAGCTTCTTTCCAGTTTTGAACGGAAGATATTTCCTTTTTCACCATAGCCCTCTATGGGCTTCCAAATATCCCTTTGCCAATTCCACAAGAACAGACTTAGCGAAAGGCTTCTTGGAGGGAACGATGTAACTCTGTGAGATGAATTAACAGAACACAGAGCAGTTTCTCAGAAAGCTTCTTTCCAGTTTTGAACGGAAGATATTTCCTTTTTCACCATAGCCCTCTATGGGCTTCCAAATATCCCTTTGCCAATTCCACAAGAACAGCCTTAGCGAAAGGATTCTTGAAGGGAAAGATGTAACTCTGTGAGATAAATTCACAGAACACAGAGCAGTTTCTCAGAAAGCTTCTTTCCAGTTTTGAACGGAAGATATTTCCTTTTTCACCATAGGCCTCTATGGGCTTCCAAATATCCCTTTGCCATTTCCACAAGAACAGCCTTAGCGAAAGGCTTCTTGAAGGGAAAGATGTAACTCTGTGAGATGAATTCACAGAACACAGAGCAGTTTCTCAGAAAGCTTCTTTCCAGTTTTGAACGGAAGATATTTCCTTTTTCACCATAGGCCTCTAAGGGCTTCCAAATATCCCTTTGTCAATTCCACAAGAACAGCCTTAGCGAAAGGCTTCTTGAAGGGAAAGATGTAACTCTGTGAGATGAATTCACAGAACACAGAGCAGTTTCTCAGAAAGCTTCTTTCCAGTTTTGAACGGAAGATATTTCCTTTTTCACGATAGCCCTCTATGGGCTTCCAAATATCCCTTTGCCAATTCCACAAGAACAGCCTTAGCGAAAGGCTTCTTGAAGGGAAAGATGTAACTCTGTGAGATGAATTAACAGAACACAGAGCAGTTTCTCAGAAAGCTTCTTTCCAGTTTTGAACGGAAGATATTTCCTTTTTCACCATAGGCCTCTATGGGCTTCCAAATATCCCTTTGCCAATTCCACAAGAACAGCCTTAGCGAAAGGCTTCTTGAAGGGAAAGATGTAACTCTGTGAGATGAATTCACAGAACACAGAGCAGTTTCTCAGAAAGCTTCTTTCCAGTTTTGAACGGAAGATATTTCCTTTTTCACCATAGGCCTCTATGGGCTTCCAAATATCCCTTTGCCAATTCCACAAGAACAGCCTTAGCGAAAGGCTTCTTGAAGGGAAAGATGTAACTCTGTGAGATGAATTAACGGAACACAGAGCAGTTTTTCAGAAAGCTTCTTTCCAGTTTTGAACGGAAGATATTTCCTTTTTCACCATAGCCCTCTATGGGCTTCCAAATATCCCTTTGCCAATTCCACAAGAACAGTCTTAGCAAAAGGCTTCTTGAAGGGAAAGATGTAACTCTGTGAGATGAATTCACAGAACACAGAGCAGTTTCTCAGAAAGCTTCTTTCCAGTTTTGAACGGAAGATATTTCCTTTTTCACCATAGCCCTCTATGGGCTTCCAAATATCCCTTTCCCAATTCCACAAGAACAGCCTTAGCGAAAGGCTTCTTGAAGGGAAAGATGTAACTCTGTGAGATGAATTAACAGAACACAGAGCAGTTTCTCAGAAAGCTTCTTTCCAGTTTTGAACGGAAGATATTTCCTTTTTCACCATAGCCCTCTATGGGCTTCCAAATATCCCTTTGCCAATTCCACAAGAACAGCCTTAGCGAAAGGCTTCTTGAAGGGAAAGATGTAACTCTGTGAGATGAATTAACAGAACACAGAGCAGTTTCTCAGAAAGCTTCTTTCCAGTTTTGAACGGAAGATATTTCCTTTTTCACCATAGCCCTCTAAGGGCTTCCAAATATCCCTTTGCCAATTCTTCAAGAACAGCCTTAGCGAAAGGCCTCTTGAAGGGAAAGATGTAACTCTGTGATATGAATTCAGAGAACACAGAGCAGTTTCTCAGAAAGCTTCTTTCCATTTTTGAACGGAGGATATTTCCTTTTTCACCATAGTCCTCTAAGGGCTTCCAAATATCCCTTTGCCAATTCCACAAGAACAGCCTTAGCGAAAGGCTTCTTGAAGGGAAAGATGTAACTCTGTGAGATGAATTCACAGAACACAGAGCAGTTTCTCAGAAAGCTTCTTTCCAGTTTTGAACGGAAGATATTTCCTTTTTCACCATAGCCCTCTATGGACTTCCAAATATCCCTTTGCCAATTCCACAAGAACAGCCTTAGCGAAAGGCTTCTTGAAGGGAAAGATGTAACTCTGTGAGATGAATTAACAGAACACAGAGCAGTTTCTCAGAAAGCTTCTTTCCAGTTTTCAACGGAAGATATTTCCTTTTTCACCATAGCCCTCTAAGGGCTTCCAAATATCCCTTTGCCAATTCTACAAGAACAGCCTTAGCGAAAGGCCTCTTGAAGGGAAAGATGTAACTCTGTGATATGAATTCAGAGAACACAGAGCAGTTTCTCAGAAAGCTTCTTTCCATTTTTGAACGGAGGATATTTCCTTTTTCACCATAGTCCTCTAAGGGCTTCCAAATATCCCTTTGCCAATTCCACAAGAACAGCCTTAGCGAAAGGCTTCTTGAAGGGAAAGATGTAACTCTGTGAGATGAATTCACAGAACACAGAGCAGTTTCTCAGAAAGCTTCTTTCCAGTTTTGAACGGAAGATATTTCCTTTTTCACCATAGGCCTCTATGGGCTTCCAAATATCCCTTTGCCAATTCCACAAGAACAGCCTTAGCGAAAGGCTTCTTGAAGGGAAAGATGTAACTCTGTGAGATGAATTAACAGAACACAGAGCAGTTTCTCAGAAAGCTTCTTTCCAGTTTTGAACGGAAGATATTTCCTTTTTCACCATAGCCCTCTAAGGGCTTCCAAATATCCCTTTGCCAATTCCACAAGAACAGCTTTAGCGAAAGGCCTCTTGAAGGGAAAGATGTAACTCTGTGAGATGAATTCAGAGAACACAGAGCAGTTTCTCAGAAAGCTTCTTTCCAGTTTTGACCGGAGGATATTTCCTTTTTCACCATAGGCCTCTATGGGCTTCCAAATATCCCTTTGCCAATTCCACAAGAACAGCCTTAGCGAAAGGCTTCTTGAAGGGAAAGATGTAACTCTGTGAGATGAATTCACAGAACACAGAGCAGTTTCTCAGAAAGCTTCTTTCCAGTTTTGAACGGAAGATATTTCCTTTTTCACCATAGCCCTCTATGGGCTTCCAAATATCCCTTTGCCAATTCCACAAGAACAGCCTTAGCGAAAGGCTTCTTGAAGGGAAAGATGTATCTCTGTGAGATGAATTCACAGAACACAGAGAAGTTTCTCAGAAAGCTTCTTTCCAGTTTTGAACGGAAGATATTTCCTTTTTCACCATAGCCGTCTATGGGCTTCCAAATATCCCTTTACCAATTCCACAAGAACAGCCTTAGCGAAAGGCTTCTTGAAGGGAAAGATGTAACACTGTGAGATGAATTAACAGAACACAGAGCAGTTTCTCAGAAAGCTTCTTTCCAGTTTTGAACGGAAGATATTTCCTTTTTCACCATAGGCCTCTATGGGCTTCCAAATATCCCTTTGCCAATTCCACAAGAACAGCCTTAGCGAAAGGCTTCTTGAGGGGAAAGATGTAACTCTGTGAGATGAATTAACAGAACACAGAGCAGTTTCTCAGAAAGCTTCTTTCCAGTTTTGAACGGAAAATATTTCCTTTTTCACCGTAGCCCTCTATGGGCTTCCAAATATCCCTTTGCCAATTCCACAAGAACAGCCTTAGCGAAAGGCTTCTTGAAGGGAAAGATGTAACTCTGTGAGATGAATTCACAGAACACAGAGCAGTTTCTCAGAAAGCTTCTTTCCAGTTTTGAACGGAAGATATTTCCTTTTTCACCATAGCCCTCTATGGGCTTCCAAATATCCCTTTGCCAATTCCACAAGAACAGCCTTAGCGAAAGGCTTCTTGAAGGGAAAGATGTAACTCTGTGAGTTGAATTCACAGAACACAGAGCAGTTTCTCAGAAAGCTTCTTTCCAGTTTTGAACGGAAGATATTTCCTTTTTCACCATAGCCCTCTAAGGGCTTCCAAATATCCCTTTGCCAATTCCACAAGAACAGCCTTAGCGAAAGGCTTCTTGAAGGGAAAGATGTAACTCTGTGAGATGAATTAAAAGAACACAGAGCAGTTTCTCAGAAAGCTTCTTTCCAGTTTTGAACGGAAGATATTTCCTTTTTCACCATAGGCCTCTATGGGCTTCCAAATATCCCTTTGCCAATTCCACAAGAACAGCCTTAGCGAAAGGCTTCTTGAAGGGAAAGATGTAACTCTGTGAGATGAATTAACAGAACACAGAGCAGTTTCTCAGAAAGCTTCTTTCCAGTTTTGAACGGAAGATATTTTCTTTTTCACCATAGCCCTCTATGGGCTTCCAAATATCCCTTTGCCAATTCCACAAGAACAGCCTTAGCGATAGGCTTCTTGAAGGGAAAGATGTAACTCTGTGAGATGAATTCACAGAACACAGAGCAGTTTCTCAGAAAGCTTCTTTCCAGTTTTGAACGGAAGATATTTCCTTTTTCACCATAGCCCTCTATGGGCTTCCAAATATCCCCTTGCCAATTCCACAAGAACAGCCTTAGCGAAAGGCTTCTTGAAGGGAAAGATGTAACTCTGTGAGATGAATTCAGAGAACACAGAGCAGTTTCTCAGAAAGCTTCTTTCCAGTTTTGACCGGAGGATATTTCCTTTTTCACCATAGGCCTCTATGGGCTTCCAAATATCCCTTTGCCAATTCCACAAGAACAGCCTTAGCGAAAGGCTTCTTGAAGGGAAAGATGTAACTCTGTGAGATGAATTCACAGAACACAGAGCAGTTTCTCAGAAAGCTTCTTTCCAGTTTTGAACGGAAGATATTTCCTTTTTCACCATAGCCCTCTATGGGCTTCCAAATATCCCTTTGCCAATTCCACAAGAACAGCCTTAGCGAAAGGCTTCTTGAAGGGAAAGATGTATCTCTGTGAGATGAATTCACAGAACACAGAGCAGTTTCTCAGAAAGCTTCTTTCCAGTTTTGAACGGAAGATATTTCCTTTTTCACCATAGCCGTCTATGGGCTTCCAAATATCCCTTTACCAATTCCACAAGAACAGCCTTAGCGAAAGGCTTCTTGAAGGGAAAGATGTAACACTGTGAGATGAATTAACAGAACACAGAGCAGTTTCTCAGAAAGCTTCTTTCCAGTTTTGAACGGAAGATATTTCCTTTTTCACCATAGGCCTCTATGGGCTTCCAAATATCCCTTTGCCAATTCCACAAGAACAGCCTTAGCGAAAGGCTTCTTGAGGGGAAAGATGTAACTCTGTGAGATGAATTAACAGAACACAGAGCAGTTTCTCAGAAAGCTTCTTTCCAGTTTTGAACGGAAGATATTTACTTTTTCACCATAGCCCTCTATGGGCTTCCAAATATCCCTTTGCCAATTCCACAAGAACAGCCTTAGCGAAAGGCTTCTTGAAGGGAAAGATGTAACTCTGTGAGATGAATTCACAGAACACAGAGCAGTTTCTCAGAAAGCTTCTTTCCAGTTTTGAACGGAAGATATTTCCTTTTTCACCATAGCCCTCTATGGGCTTCCAAATATCCCTTTGCCAATTCCACAAGAACAGCCTTAGCGAAAGGCTTCTTGAAGGGAAAGATGTAACTCTGTGAGTTGAATTCACAGAACACAGAGCAGTTTCTCAGAAAGCTTCTTTCCAGTTTTGAACGGAAGATATTTCCTTTTTCACCATAGCCCTCTAAGGGCTTCCAAATATCCCTTTGCCAATTCCACAAGAACAGCCTTAGCGAAAGGCTTCTTGAAGGGAAAGATGTAACTCTGTGAGATGAATTAAAAGAACACAGAGCAGTTTCTCAGAAAGCTTCTTTCCAGTTTTGAACGGAAGATATTTCCTTTTTCACCATAGGCCTCTATGGGCTTCCAAATATCCCTTTGCCAATTCCACAAGAACAGCCTTAGCGAAAGGCTTCTTGAAGGGAAAGATGTAACTCTGTGAGATGAATTAACAGAACACAGAGCAGTTTCTCAGAAAGCTTCTTTCCAGTTTTGAACGGAAGATATTTACTTTTTCACCATAGCCCTCTATGGGCTTCCAAATATCCCTTTGCCAATTCCACAAGAACAGCCTTAGCGATAGGCTTCTTGAAGGGAAAGATGTAACTCTGTGAGATGAATTCACAGAACACAGAGCAGTTTCTCAGAAAGCTTCTTTCCAGTTTTGAACGGAAGATATTTCCTTTTTCACCATAGCCCTCTATGGGCTTCCAAATATCCCCTTGCCAATTCCACAAGAACAGCCTTAGCGAAAGGCTTCTTGAAGGGAAAGATGTAACTCTGTGAGATGAATTGACAGAACACAGAGCAGTTTCTCAGAAAGCTTCTTTCCAGTTTTGAACGGAAGATATTTCCTTTTTCACCATAGGCCTCTATGGGCTTCCAAATATCCCTTTGCCAATTCCACAAGAACAGCCTTAGCGAAAGGCTTCTTGAAGGGAAAGATGTAACTCTGTGAGATGAATTAACAGAACACAGAGCAGTTTCTCGGAAAGCTTCTTTCCAGTTTTGAACGGAAGATATTTCCTTTTTTCACCATAGCCCTCTATGGGCTTCCAAATATCCCTTTGCCAATTCCACAAGAACAGCCTTAGCGAAAGGCTTCTTGAAGGGAAAGATGTAACTCTGTGAGATGAATTCACAGAATACAGAGCAGTTTCTCAGAAGGCTTCCTTCCAGTTTTGAACGGAAGATATTCCCTTTTTCACCATAGCCCTCTATGGGCTTCCAAATATCCCTTTGCCAATTCCACAAGAACAGCCTTAGCGAAAGGCTTCTTGAAGAGAAAGATGTAACCCTGTGAGATGAATTAACAGAACACAGAGCAGTTTCTCAGAAAGCTTCTTTCCAGTTTTCAACGGAAGATATTTCCTTTTTCACCATAGCCCTCTATGGGCTTCCAAATATCCCTTTGCCAATTCCACAAGAACAGCCTTAGCGAAAGGCTTCTTGAAGGGAAAGATGTAACTCTGTGAGATGAATTAACAGAACACAGAGCAGTTTCTCAGAAAGCTTCTTTCCAGTTTTGAACGGAAGATATTTCCTTTTTCACCATAGCCCTCTAAGGGCTTCCAAATATCCCTTTGCCAATTCCACAAGAACAGCTTTAGCGAAAGGCCTCTTGAAGGGAAAGATGTAACTCTGTGAGATGAATTCAGAGAACACAGAGCAGTTTCTCAGAAAGCTTCTTTCCAGTTTTGAACGGAGGATATTTCCTTTTTCACCATAGGCCTCTATGGGCTTCCAAATATCCCTTTGCCAATTCCACAAGAACAGCCTTAGCGAAAGGCTTCTTGAAGGGAAAGATGTAACTCTGTGAGATGAATTCACAGAACACAGAGCAGTTTCTCAGAAAGCTTCTTTCCAGTTTTGAACGGAAGATATTTCCTTTTTCACCATAGAACTCTATGGGCTTCCAAATATCCCTTTGCCAATTCCACAAGAACAGCCTTAGCGAAAGGCTTCTTGAAGGGAAAGATGTAACTCTGTGAGATGAATTAACAGAACACAGAGCAGTTTCTCAGAAAGCTTCTTTCCAGTTTTGAACGGAAGATATTTCCTTTTTCACCATAGCCGTCTATGGGCTTCCAAATATCCCTTTGCCAATTCCACAAGAACAGCCTTAGCGAAAGGATTCTTGAAGGCAAAGATGTAACTCTGTGAGATGAATTCACAGAACACAGAGCAGTTTCTCAGAAAGCTTCTTTCCAGTTTTGAACGGAAGATATTTCCTTTTTCACCGTAGCCCTCTATGGGCTTCCAAATATCCCTTTGCCAATTCCACAAGAACAGCCTTAGCGAAAGGCTTCTTGAAGGGAAAGATGTAACTCTGTGAGATGAATTCACAGAACACAGAGCAGTTTCTCAGAAAGCTTCTTTCCAGTTTTGAACGGAAGATATTTCCTTTTTCACCATAGGCCTCTATGGGCTTCCAAATATCCCTTTGCCAATTCCACAAGAACAGCCTTAGCGAAAGGCTTCTTGAAGGGAAAGATGTAACTCTGTGAGATGAATTCACAGAACACAGAGCAGTTTCTCAGAAAACTTCTTTCCAGTTTTGAACGGAAGATATTTCCTTTTTCACCATAGCCCTCTAGGGGCTTCCAAATATCCCTTTGCCAATTCCACAAGAACAGCCTTAGCGAAAGGCTTCATGATGGGAAAGATGTAACTCTGTGAGATGAATTCACAGAACACAGAGCAATTTCTCAGAAAGCTTCTTTCCAGTTTTGAACGGAAGATATTTCCTTTTTCACCATAGCCGTCTATGGGCTTCCAAATATCCCTTTGCCAATTCCACAAGAACAGCCTTAGCGAAAGGCTTCTTGAAGGGAAAGATGTAACACTGTGAGATGAATTAACAGAACACAGAGCAGTTTCTCAGAAAGCTTCTTTCCAGTTTTGAACGGAAGATATTTCCTTTTTCACCATAGGCCTCTATGGGCTTCCAAATATCCCTTTGCCAATTCCACAAGAACAGCCTTAGCGAAAGGCTTCTTGAAGGGAAAGATGTAACACTGTGAGATGAATTCACAGAACACAGAGCAGTTTCTCAGAAAGCTTCTTTCCAGTTTTGAACGGAAGATATTTACTTTTTCACCATAGCCGTCTATGGGCTTCCAAATATCCCTTTGCCAATTCCACAAGAACAGCCTTAGCGAAAGGCTTCTTGAAGGGAAAGATGTAACTCTGTGAGATGAATTCACAGAACACAGAGCAGTTTCTCAGAAAGCTTCTTTCCAGTTTTGAACGGAAGATATTTCCTTTTTCACCATAGCCCTCTATGGGCTTCCAAATATCCCTTTGCCAATTCCACAAGAACAGCCTTAGCGAAAGGCTTCTTGAAGGGAAAGATGTAACTCTGTGAGATGAATTCACAGAACACAGAGCAGTTTCTCAGAAAGCTTCTTTCCAGTTTTGAACGGAAGATATTTCCTTTTTCACCGTAGGCCTCTATGGGCTTCCAAATATCCCTTTGCCAATTCCACAAGAACAGCCTTAGCGAAAGGCTTCTTGAAGGGAAAGATGTAACTCTGTGAGATGAATTAACAGAACACAGAGCAGTTTCTCAGAAAGCTTCTTTCCAGTTTTGAACGGAAGATATTTCCTTTTTCACCATAGCCCTCTATGGGCTTCCAAATATCCCTTTGCCAATTCCACAAGAACAGCCTTAGCGAAAGGCTTCTTGAAGGGAAAGATGTAACTCTGTGAGATGAATTCACAGAACACAGAGCAGTTTCTCAGAAAGCTTCTTTCCAGTTTTGAACGGAAGATATTTCCTTTTTCACCATAGGCCTCTATGGGCTTCAAAATATCCCTTTGCCAATTCCACAAGAACAGCCTTAGCGAAAGGCTTCTTGAAGGGAAAGATGTAACTCTGTGAGATGAATTCACAGAACACAGAGCAGTTTCTCAGAAAGCTTCTTTCCAGTTTTGAACGGAAGATATTTCCTTTTTCTCCATAGCCCTCTATGGGCTTCCAAATATCCCTTTGCCAATTCCACAAGAACAGCCTTAGCGAAAGGCTTCTTGAAGGGAAAGATGTAACTCTGTGAGATGAATTCACAGAACACAGAGCAATTTCTCAGAAAGCTTCTTTCCAGTTTTGAACGGAAGATATTTCCTTTTTCACCATAGCCCTCAATGGGCTTCCAAATATCCCTTTGACAATTCCACAAAAACAGCGTTAGCGAAAGGCTTCTTAAAGGGAAAGATGTAACTCTGTGAGATGAATTCACAGAACACAGAGCAGTTTCTCAGAAAGCTTCTTTCCAGTTTTGAACGGAAGATATTTCCTTTTTCACCCTAGGCCTCTATGGGCTTCCAAATATCCCTTTGCCAATTCCACAAGAACAGCCTTAGCGAAAGGCTTCTTGAAGGGAAAGATGTAACTCTGTGAGATGAATTAACAGAACACAGAGCAGTTTCTCAGAAAGCTTCTTTCCAGTTTTGAACGGAAGATATTTCCTTTTTCACCATAGCCCTCTATGGGCTTCCAAATATCCCTTTGCCAATTCCACAAGAACAGCCTTAGCGAAAGGCTTCTTGAAGGGAAAGATGTAACTCTGTGAGATGAATTAGCAGAACACAGAGCAGTTTCTCAGAAAGATTCTTTCCAATGTTGAAAGGAAGATATTTCCTTTTTCACCATAGCCCTCTATGGTCTTCCAAATATCCCTTTGCAAATTCCACAAGAACAGCCTTAGCGAAAGGCTTCTTGAAGGGAAAGATGTAACTCTGGGAGATGAATTCACAGAACACAGAGCAGTTTCTCAGAAAGCTTCTTTCCAGTTTTGAACGGAAGATATTTCCTTTTTCACCATAGCCCTCTATGGGCTTCCAAATATCCCTTTGCCAATTCCACAAGAACAGACTTAGCGAAAGGCTTCTTGAAGGGAAAGATGTAACTCTGTGAGATGAATTCACAGAACACAGAGCAGTTTCTCAGAAAGCTTCTTTCCAGTTTTGAACGGAAGATATTTCCTTTTTCACCATAGCCCTCTAAGGGCTTCCAAATATCCCTTTGCAAATTCCACAAGAACAGCCTTAGCGAACGGCTTCTTGAAGGGAAAGATGTAACTCTGTGAGATGAATTTACAGAACACAGAGCAGTTTCTCAGAAAGCTTCTTTCCAGTTTTGAACGGAAGATATTTCCTTTTTCACCATAGCCCTCTATGGGCTTCCAAATATCCCTTTGCCAATTCCGCAAGAACAGCCTTAGCGAAAGGCTTCTTGAAGGGAAAGATGTAACTCTGTGAGATGAATTCACAGAACACAGAGCAGTTTCTCAGAAAGCTTCTTTCCAGTTTTGAACGGAAGATATTTACTTTTTCACCATAGCCGTCTATGGGCTTCCAAATATCCCTTTGCCAATTCCACAAGAACAGCCTTAGCGAAAGGCTTCTTGAAGGGAAAGATGTAACTCTGTGAGATGAATTAACAGAACACAGAGCAGTTTCTCAGAAAGCTTCTTTCCAGTTTTGAACGGAAGATATTTCCTTTTTCACCGTAGCCCTCTATGGGCTTCCAAATATCCCTTTGCCAATTCCACAAGAACAGACTTAGCGAAAGGCTTCTTGGAGGGAACGATGTAACTCTGTGAGATGAATTAACAGAACACAGAGCAGTTTCTCAGAAAGCTTCTTTCCAGTTTTGAACGGAAGATATTTCCTTTTTCACCATAGCCCTCTATGGGCTTCCAAATATCCCTTTGCCAATTCCACAAGAACAGCCTTAGCGAAAGGATTCTTGAAGGGAAAGATGTAACTCTGTGAGATAAATTCACAGAACACAGAGCAGTTTCTCAGAAAGCTTCTTTCCAGTTTTGAACGGAAGATATTTCCTTTTTCACCATAGGCCTCTATGGGCTTCCAAATATCCCTTTGCCATTTCCACAAGAACAGCCTTAGCGAAAGGCTTCTTGAAGGGAAAGATGTAACTCTGTGAGATGAATTCACAGAACACAGAGCAGTTTCTCAGAAAGCTTCTTTCCAGTTTTGAACGGAAGATATTTCCTTTTTCACCATAGGCCTCTAAGGGCTTCCAAATATCCCTTTGCCAATTCCACAAGAACAGCCTTAGCGAAAGGCTTCTTGAAGGGAAAGATGTAACTCTGTGAGAAGAATTCACAGAACACAGAGCAGTTTCTCAGAAAGATTCTTTCCAGTTTTGAACGGAAGATATTTCCTTTTTCACCATAGGCCTCTATGGGCTTCCAAATATCCCTTTGCCAATTCCACAAGAACAGCCTTAGCGAAAGGCTTCTTGAAGGGAAAGATGTAACTCTGTGAGATGAATTAACAGAACACAGAGCAGTTTCTCAGAAAGCTTCTTTCCAGTTTTGAACGGAAGATATTTCCTTTTTCACCATAGCCCTCTATGGGCTTCCAAATATCCCTTTGCCAATTCCACAAGAACAGCCTTAGCGAAAGGCTTCTTGAAGGGAAAGATGTAACTCTGTGAGATGAATTCACAGAACACAGAGCAGTTTCTCAGAAAGCTTCTTTCCAGTTTTGAACGGAAGATATTTCCTTTTTCACCATAGCCGTCTATGGGCTTCCAAATATCCCTTTGCCAATTCCACAAAAAGCCTTAGCGAAAGGCTTCTTGAAGGGAAAGATGTAACACTGTGAGATGAATTCACAGAACACAGAGCAGTTTCTCAGAAAGCTTCTTTCCAGTTTTGAACGGAAGATATTTCCTTTTTCACCATAGGCCTCTATGGGCTTCCAAATATCCCTTTGCCAATTCCACAAGAACAGCTTAGCGAAAGGCTTCTTGAGGGGAAAGATGTAACTCTGTGAGATGAATTAACAGAACACAGAGCAGTTTCTCAGAAAGCTTCTTTCCACTTTTGAACGGAAGATATTTACTTTTTCACCATAGGCCTCTATGGGCTTCCAAATATCCCTTTGCCAATTCCACAAGAACAGCCTTAGCGAAAGGCTTCTTGAAGGGAAAGATGTAACTCTGTGAGATGAATTCACAGAACACAGAGCAGTTTCTCAGAAAGCTTCTTTCCAGTTTTGAACGGAAGATATTTCCTTTTTCACCATAGCCGTCTATGGGCTTCCAAATATCCCTTTGCCAATTCCACAAGAACAGCCTTAGCGAAAGGCTTCTTGAAGGGAAAGATGTAACTCTGTGAGATGAATTAACAGAACACAGAGCAGTTTCTCAGAAAGCTTCTTTCCAGTTTTGAACGGAAGATATTTCCTATTTCACCATAGGCCTCTATGGGCTTCCAAATATCCCTTTGCCAATTCCACAAGAACAGCCTTAGCGAAAGGCTTCTTGAGGGGAAAGATGTAACTCTGTGAGATGAATTCACAGAACACAGAGCAGTTTCTCAGAAAGCTTCTTTCCAGTTTTGAACGGAAGATATTTCCTTTTTCACCATAGCCCTCTATGGGCTTCCAAATATCCCTTTGCCAATTCCACAAGAACAGCCTTAGCGAAAGGCTTCTTGAAGGGAAAGATGTAACTCTGTGAGTTGAATTCACAGAACACAGAGCAGTTTCTCAGAAAGCTTCTTTCCAGTTTTGAACGGAAGATATTTCCTTTTTCACCATAGCCCTCTAAGGGCTTCCAAATATCCCTTTGCCAATTCCACAAGAACAGCCTTAGCGAAAGGCTTCTTGAAGGGAAAGATGTAACTCTGTGAGATGAATTAAAAGAACACAGAGCAGTTTCTCAGAAAGCTTCTTTCCAGTTTTGAACGGAAGATATTTCCTTTTTCACCATAGGCCTCTATGGGCTTCCAAATATCCCTTTGCCAATTCCACAAGAACAGCCTTAGCGAAAGGCTTCTTGAAGGGAAAGATGTAACTCTGTGAGATGAATTAACAGAACACAGAGCAGTTTCTCAGAAAGCTTCTTTCCAGTTTTGAACGGAAGATATTTACTTTTTCACCATAGCCCTCTATGGGCTTCCAAATATCCCTTTGCCAATTCCACAAGAACAGCCTTAGCGAAAGGCTTCTTGAAGGGAAAGATGTAACTCTGTGAGATGAATTCACAGAACACAGAGCAGTTTCTCAGAAAGCTTCTTTCCAGTTTTGAACGGAAGATATTTCCTTTTTCACCATAGCCCTCTATGGGCTTCCAAATATCCCTTTGCCAATTCCACAAGAACAGCCTTAGCGAAAGGCTTCTTGAAGGGAAAGATGTAACTCTGTGAGATGAATTGACAGAACACAGAGCAGTTTCTCAGAAAGCTTCTTTCCAGTTTTCAACGGAAGATATTTCCTTTTTCACCATAGCCCTCTAAGGGCTTCCAAATATCCCTTTGCCAATTCCACAAGAACAGCCTTAGCGAAAGGCTTCTTGAAGGGAAAGATGTAACTCTGTGAGATGAATTCACAGAACACAGAGCAGTTTCTCAGAAAGCTTCTTTCCAATTTTGAACGGAGGATATTTCCTTTTTCACCATAGGCCTCTAAGGGCTTCCAAATATCCCTTTGCCAATTCCACAAGAACAGCCTTAGCGAAAGGCTTCTTGAAGGGAAAGATGTAACTCTGTGAGATGAATTCACAGAACACAGAGCAGTTTCTCAGAAAGCTTCTTTCCAGTTTTGAACGGAAGATATTTCCTTTTTCACCATAGGCCTCTATGGGCTTCCAAATATCCCTTTGCCAATTCCACAAGAACAGCCTTAGCGAAAGGCTTCTTGAAGGGAAAGATGTAACTCTGTGAGATGAATTAACAGAACACAGAGCAGTTTCTCAGAAAGCTTCTTTCCAGTTTTGAAGGGAAGATATTTCCTTTTTCACCATAGCCCTCTATGGGCTTCCAAATATCCCTTTGCCAATTCCACAAGAACAGCCTTAGCGAAAGGCTTCTTGAAGGGAAAGATGTAACTCTGTGAGATGAATTAACAGAACACAGAGCAGTTTCTCAGAAAGCTTCTTTCCAGTTTTGAACGGAAGATATTTCCTTTTTCACCATAGCCCTCTATGGGCTTCCAAATATCCCTTTGCCAATTCCGCAAGAACAGCCTTAGCGAAAGGGTTCTTGAAGGGAAAGATGTAACTCTGTGAGATGAATTCACAGAACACAGAGCAGTTTCTCAGAAAGCTTCTTTCCAGTTTTGAACGGAAGATATTTACTTTTTCACCATAGCCGTCTATGGGCTTCCAAATATCCCTTTGCCAATTCCACAAGAACAGCCTTAGCGAAAGGCTTCTTGAAGGGAAAGATGTAACTCTGTGAAATGAATTAACAGAACACAGAGCAGTTTCTCAGAAAGCTTCTTTCCAGTTTTGAACGGAAGATATTTCCTTTTTCACCATAGCCCTCTATGGGCTTCCAAATATCCCTTTGCCAATTCCACAAGAACAGACTTAGCGAAAGGCTTCTTGGAGGGAACGATGTAACTCTGTGAGATGAATTAACAGAACACAGAGCAGTTTCTCAGAAAGCTTCTTTCCAGTTTTGAACGGAAGATATTTCCTTTTTCACCATAGCCCTCTATGGGCTTCCAAATATCCCTTTGCCAATTCCACAAGAACAGCCTTAGCGAAAGGATTCTTGAAGGGAAAGATGTAACTCTGTGAGATAAATTCACAGAACACAGAGCAGTTTCTCAGAAAGCTTCTTTCCAGTTTTGAACGGAAGATATTTCCTTTTTCACCATAGGCCTCTATGGGCTTCCAAATATCCCTTTGCCATTTCCACAAGAACAGCCTTAGCGAAAGGCTTCTTGAAGGGAAAGATGTAACTCTGTGAGATGAATTCACAGAACACAGAGCAGTTTCTCAGAAAGCTTCTTTCCAGTTTTGAACGGAAGATATTTCCTTTTTCACCATAGGCCTCTAAGGGCTTCCAAATATCCCTTTGCCAATTCCACAAGAACAGCCTTAGCGAAAGGCTTCTTGAAGGGAAAGATGTAACTCTGTGAGATGAATTCACAGAACACAGAGCAGTTTCTCAGAAAGCTTCTTTCCAGTTTTGAACGGAAGATATTTCCTTTTTCACCATAGGCCTCTATGGGCTTCCAAATATCCCTTTGCCAATTCCACAAGAACAGCCTTAGCGAAAGGCTTCTTGAAGGGAAAGATGTAACTCTGTGAGATGAATTAACAGAACACAGAGCAGTTTCTCAGAAAGCTTCTTTCCAGTTTTGAACGGAAGATATTTCCTTTTTCACCATAGGCCTCTATGGGCTTCCAAATATCCCTTTGCCAATTCCACAAGAACAGCCTTAGCGAAAGGCTTCTTGAAGGGAAAGATGTAACTCTGTGAGATGAATTCACAGAACACAGAGCAGTTTCTCAGAAAGCTTCTTTCCAGTTTTGAACGGAAGATATTTCCTTTTTCACCATAGGCCTCTATGGGCTTCCAAATATCCCTTTGCCAATTCCACAAGAACAGCCTTAGCGAAAGGCTTCTTGAAGGGAAAGATGTAACTCTGTGAGATGAATTAACGGAACACAGAGCAGTTTTTCAGAAAGCTTCTTTCCAGTTTTGAACGGAAGATATTTCCTTTTTCACCATAGCCGTCTATGGGCTTCCAAATATCCCTTTGCCAATTCCACAAGAACAGTCTTAGCAAAAGGCTTCTTGAAGGGAAAGATGTAACTCTGTGAGATGAATTCACAGAACACAGAGCAGTTTCTCAGAAAGCTTCTTTCCAGTTTTGAACGGAAGATATTTCCTTTTTCACCATAGCCCTCTATGGGCTTCCAAATATCCCTTTCCCAATTCCACAAGAACAGCCTTAGCGAAAGGCTTCTTGAAGGGAAAGATGTAACTCTGTGAGATGAATTAACAGAACACAGAGCAGTTTCTCAGAAAGCTTCTTTCCAGTTTTGAACGGAAGATATTTCCTTTTTCACCATAGCCCTCTATGGGCTTCCAAATATCCCTTTGCCAATTCCACAAGAACAGCCTTAGCGAAAGGCTTCTTGAAGGGAAAGATGTAACTCTGTGAGATGAATTAACAGAACACAGAGCAGTTTCTCAGAAAGCTTCTTTCCAGTTTTGAACGGAAGATATTTCCTTTTTCACCATAGCCCTCTAAGGGCTTCCAAATATCCCTTTGCCAATTCCGCAAGAACAGCCTTAGCGAAAGGGTTCTTGAAGGGAAAGATGTAACTCTGTGAGATGAATTCACAGAACACAGAGCAGTTTCTCAGAAAGCTTCTTTCCAGTTTTGAACGGAAGATATTTACTTTTTCACCATAGCCGTCTATGGGCTTCCAAATATCCCTTTGCCAATTCCACAAGAACAGCCTTAGCGAAAGGCTTCTTGAAGGGAAAGATGTAACTCTGTGAGATGAATTAACAGAACACAGAGCAGTTTCTCAGAAAGCTTCTTTCCAGTTTTGAACGGAAGATATTTCCTTTTTCACCATAGCCCTCTATGGGCTTCCAAATATCCCTTTGCCAATTCCACAAGAACAGACTTAGCGAAAGGCTTCTTGGAGGGAACGATGTAACTCTGTGAGATGAATTAACAGAACACAGAGCAGTTTCTCAGAAAGCTTCTTTCCAGTTTTGAACGGAAGATATTTCCTTTTTCACCATAGCCCTCTATGGGCTTCCAAATATCCCTTTGCCAATTCCACAAGAACAGCCTTAGCGAAAGGATTCTTGAAGGGAAAGATGTAACTCTGTGAGATAAATTCACAGAACACAGAGCAGTTTCTCAGAAAGCTTCTTTCCAGTTTTGAACGGAAGATATTTCCTTTTTCACCATAGGCCTCTATGGGCTTCCAAATATCCCTTTGCCATTTCCACAAGAACAGCCTTAGCGAAAGGCTTCTTGAAAGGAAAGATGTAACTCTGTGAGATGAATTCACAGAACACAGAGCAGTTTCTCAGAAAGCTTCTTTCCAGTTTTGAACGGAAGATATTTCCTTTTTCACCATAGGCCTCTAAGGGCTTCCAAATATCCCTTTGCCAATTCCACAAGAACAGCCTTAGCGAAAGGCTTCTTGAAGGGAAAGATGTAACTCTGTGAGATGAATTCACAGAACACAGAGCAGTTTCTCAGAAAGCTTCTTTCCAGTTTTGAACGGAAGATATTTCCTTTTTCACCATAGGCCTCTATGGGCTTCCAAATATCCCTTTGCCAATTCCACAAGAACAGCCTTAGCGAAAGGCTTCTTGAAGGGAAAGATGTAACTCTGTGAGATGAATTAACAGAACACAGAGCAGTTTCTCAGAAAGCTTCTTTCCAGTTTTGAACGGAAGATATTTCCTTTTTCACCATAGGCCTCTATGGACTTCCAAATATCCCTTTGCCAATTCCACAAGAACAGCCTTAGCGAAAGGCTTCTTGAAGGGAAAGATGTAACTCTGTGAGATGAATTCACAGAACACAGAGCAGTTTCTCAGAAAGCTTCTTTCCAGTTTTGAACGGAAGATATTTCCTTTTTCACCATAGGCCTCTATGGGCTTCCAAATATCCCTTTGCCAATTGCACAAGAACAGCCTTAGCGAAAGGCTTCTTGAAGGGAAAGATGTAACTCTGTGAGATGAATTAACGGAACACAGAGCAGTTTTTCAGAAAGCTTCTTTCCAGTTTTGAACGGAAGATATTTCCTTTTTCACCATAGCCGTCTATGGGCTTCCAAATATCCCTTTGCCAATTCCACAAGAACAGTCTTAGCAAAAGGCTTCTTGAAGGGAAAGATGTAACTCTGTGAGATGAATTCACAGAACACAGAGCAGTTTCTCAGAAAGCTTCTTTCCAGTTTTGAACGGAAGATATTTCCTTTTTCACCATAGCCCTCTATGGGCTTCCAAATATCCCTTTCCCAATTCCACAAGAACAGCCTTAGCGAAAGGCTTCTTGAAGGGAAAGATGTAACTCTGTGAGATGAATTAACAGAACACAGAGCAGTTTCTCAGAAAGCTTCTTTCCAGTTTTGAACGGAAGATATTTCCTTTTTCACCATAGCCCTCTATGGGCTTCCAAATATCCCTTTGCCAATTCCACAAGAACAGCCTTAGCGAAAGGCTTCTTGAAGGGAAAGATGTAACTCTGTGAGATGAATTAACAGAACACAGAGCAGTTTCTCAGAAAGCTTCTTTCCAGTTTTGAACGGAAGATATTTCCTTTTTCACCATAGCCCTCTAAGGGCTTCCAAATATCCCTTTGCCAATTCCGCAAGAACAGCCTTAGCGAAAGGGTTCTTGAAGGGAAAGATGTAACTCTGTGAGATGAATTCACAGAACACAGAGCAGTTTCTCAGAAAGCTTCTTTCCAGTTTTGAACGGAAGATATTTACTTTTTCACCATAGCCGTCTATGGGCTTCCAAATATCCCTTTGCCAATTCCACAAGAACAGCCTTAGCGAAAGGCTTCTTGAAGGGAAAGATGTAACTCTGTGAGATGAATTAACAGAACACAGAGCAGTTTCTCAGAAAGCTTCTTTCCAGTTTTGAACGGAAGATATTTCCTTTTTCACCATAGCCCTCTAAGGGCTTCCAAATATCCCTTTGCCAATTCCACAAGAACAGACTTAGCGAAAGGCTTCTTGGAGGGAACGATGTAACTCTGTGAGATGAATTAACAGAACACAGAGCAGTTTCTCAGAAAGCTTCTTTCCAGTTTTGAACGGAAGATATTTCCTTTTTCACCATAGCCCTCTATGGGCTTCCAAATATCCCTTTGCCAATTCCACAAGAACAGCCTTAGCGAAAGGATTCTTGAAGGGAAAGATGTAACTCTGTGAGATAAATTCACAGAACACAGAGCAGTTTCTCAGAAAGCTTCTTTCCAGTTTTGAACGGAAGATATTTCCTTTTTCACCATAGGCCTCTATGGGCTTCCAAATATCCCTTTGCCATTTCCACAAGAACAGCCTTAGCGAAAGGCTTCTTGAAGGGAAAGATGTAACTCTGTGAGATGAATTCACAGAACACAGAGCAGTTTCTCAGAAAGCTTCTTTCCAGTTTTGAACGGAAGATATTTCCTTTTTCACCATAGGCCTCTAAGGGCTTCCAAATATCCCTTTGCCAATTCCACAAGAACAGCCTTAGCGAAAGGCTTCTTGAAGGGAAAGATGTAACTCTGTGAGATGAATTCACAGAACACAGAGCAGTTTCTCAGAAAGCTTCTTTCCAGTTTTGAACGGAAGATATTTCCTTTTTCACGATAGCCCTCTATGGGCTTCCAAATATCCCTTTGCCAATTCCACAAGAACAGCCTTAGCGAAAGGCTTCTTGAAGGGAAAGATGTAACTCTGTGAGATGAATTAACAGAACACAGAGCAGTTTCTCAGAAAGCTTCTTTCCAGTTTTGAACGGAAGATATTTCCTTTTTCACCATAGGCCTCTATGGGCTTCCAAATATCCCTTTGCCAATTCCACAAGAACAGCCTTAGCGAAAGGCTTCTTGAAGGGAAAGATGTAACTCTGTGAGATGAATTCACAGAACACAGAGCAGTTTCTCAGAAAGCTTCTTTCCAGTTTTGAACGGAAGATATTTCCTTTTTCACCATAGGCCTCTATGGGCTTCCAAATATCCCTTTGCCAATTCCACAAGAACAGCCTTAGCGAAAGGCTTCTTGAAGGGAAAGATGTAACTCTGTGAGATGAATTAACGGAACACAGAGCAGTTTTTCAGAAAGCTTCTTTCCAGTTTTGAACGGAAGATATTTCCTTTTTCACCATAGCCCTCTATGGGCTTCCAAATATCCCTTTGCCAATTCCACAAGAACAGTCTTAGCAAAAGGCTTCTTGAAGGGAAAGATGTAACTCTGTGAGATGAATTCACAGAACACAGAGCAGTTTCTCAGAAAGCTTCTTTCCAGTTTTGAACGGAAGATATTTCCTTTTTCACCATAGCCCTCTATGGGCTTCCAAATATCCCTTTCCCAATTCCACAAGAACAGCCTTAGCGAAAGGCTTCTTGAAGGGAAAGATGTAACTCTGTGAGATGAATTAACAGAACACAGAGCAGTTTCTCAGAAAGCTTCTTTCCAGTTTTGAACGGAAGATATTTCCTTTTTCACCATAGCCCTCTATGGGCTTCCAAATATCCCTTTGCCAATTCCACAAGAACAGCCTTAGCGAAAGGCTTCTTGAAGGGAAAGATGTAACTCTGTGAGATGAATTAACAGAACACAGAGCAGTTTCTCAGAAAGCTTCTTTCCAGTTTTGAACGGAAGATATTTCCTTTTTCACCATAGCCCTCTAAGGGCTTCCAAATATCCATTTGCCAATTCTACAAGAACAGCCTTAGCGAAAGGCCTCTTGAAGGGAAAGATGTAACTCCGTGATATGAATTCAGAGAACACAGAGCAGTTTCTCAGAAAGCTTCTTTCCATTTTTGAACGGAGGATATTTCCTTTTTCACCATAGTCCTCTAAGGGCTTCCAAATATCCCTTTGCCAATTCCACAAGAACAGCCTTAGCGAAAGGCTTCTTGAAGGGAAAGATGTAACTCTGTGAGATGAATTCACAGAACACAGAGCAGTTTCTCAGAAAGCTTCTTTCCACTTTTGAACGGAAGATATGTCCTTTTTCACCATAGAACTCTATGGCCTTCCAAATATCCCTTTGCCAATTCCACAAGAACAGCCTTAGCGAAAGGCTTCTTGAAGGGAAAGATGTAACTCTGTGAGATGAATTAACAGAACACAGAGCAGATTCTCAGAAAGCTTCTTTCCAGTTTTGAACGGAAGATATTTCCTTTTTCACCATAGCCCCCTATGGGCTTCCAAATATCCCTTTGCCAATTCCACAAGAACAGCCTTAGCGAAAGGCTTCTTGAAGGGAAAGATGTAACTCTGTGAGATGAATTAACAGAACACAGAGCAGTTTCTCAGAAAGCTTCTTTCCAGTTTTGAACGGAAGATATTTCCTTTTTCACCATAGGCCTCTATGGGCTTCAAAATATCCCTTTGCCAATTCCACAAGAACAGCCTTAGCGAAAGGCTTCTTGAGGGGAAAGATGTAACTCTGTGAGATGAATTAACAGAACACAGAGCAGTTTCTCAGAAAGCTTCTTTCCAGTTTTGAACGGAAGATATTTCCTTTTTCTCCATAGCCCTCTATGGGCTTCCAAATATCCCTTTGCCAATTCCACAAGAACAGCCTTAGCGAAAGGCTTCTTGAAGGGAAAGATGTAACTCTGTGAGATGAATTCACAGAACACAGAGCAATTTCTCAGAAAGCTTCTTTCCAGTTTTGAACGGAAGATATTTCCTTTTTCACCGTAGCCCTCAATGGGCTTCCAAATATCCCTTTGACAATTCCACAAAATCAGCCTTAGCGAAAGGCTTCTTAAAGGGAAAGATGTAACTCTGTGAGATGAATTCACAGAACACAGAGCAGTTTCTCAGAAAGCTTCTTTCCAGTTTTGAACGGAAGATATTTCCTTTTTCACCATAGGCCTCTATGGGCTTCCAAATATCCCTTTGCCAATTCCGCAAGAACAGCCTTAGCGAAAGGCTTCTTGAAGGGAAAGATGTAACTCTGTGAGATGAATTAACAGAACACAGAGCAGTTTCTCAGAAAGCTTCTTTCCAGTTTTGAACGGAAGATATTTCCTTTTTCACCATAGCCCTCTATGGGCTTCCAAATATCCCTTTGCCAATTCCACAAGAACAGCCTTAGCGAAAGGCTTCTTGAAGGGAAAGATGTAACTCTGTGAGATGAATTAGCAGAACACAGAGCAGTTTCTCAGAAAGATTCTTTCCAATTTTGAAAGGAAGATATTTCCTTTTTCACCATAGCCCTCTATGGGCTTCCAAATATCCCTTTGCAAATTCCACAAGAACAGCCTTAGCGAAAGGCTTCTTGAAGGGAAAGATGTAACTCTGTGAGATGAATTCACAGAACACAGAGCAGTTTCTCAGAAAGCTTCTTTCCAGTTTTGAACGGAAGATATTTCCTTTTTCACCATAGCCCTCTATGGGCTTCCAAATATCCCTTTGCCAATTCCACAAGAACAGACTTAGCGAAAGGCTTCTTGAAGGGGAAGATGTAACTCTGTGAGATGAATTCAAAGATCACAGAGCAGTTTCTCAGAAAGCTTCTTTCCAGTTTTGAACGGAAGATATTTCCTTTTTCACCATAGCCCTCTAAGGGCTTCCAAATATCCCTTTGCGAATTCCACAAGAACAGCCTTAGCGAACGGCTTCTTGAAGGGAAAGATGTAACTCTTTGAGATGAATTTACAGAACACAGAGCAGTTTCTCAGAAAGCTTCTTTCCAGTTTTGAACGGAAGATATTTCCTTTTTCACCATAGCCCTCTATGGGCTTCCAAATATCCCTTTGCCAATTCCGCAAGAACAGCCTTAGCGAAAGGGTTCTTGAAGGGAAAGATGTAACTCTGTGAGATGAATTCACAGAACACAGAGCAGTTTCTCAGAAAGCTTCTTTCCAGTTTTGAACGGAAGATATTTACTTTTTCACCATAGCCGTCTATGGGCTTCCAAATATCCCTTTGCCAATTCCACAAGAACAGCCTTAGCGAAAGGCTTCTTGAAGGGAAAGATGTAACTCTGTGAGATGAATTAACAGAACACAGAGCAGTTTCTCAGAAAGCTTCTTTCCAGTTTTGAACGGAAGATATTTCCTTTTTCACCTTAGCCCTCTATGGGCTTCCAAATATCCCTTTGCCAATTCCACAAGAACAGACTTAGCGAAAGGCTTCTTGGAGGGAACGATGTAAATCTGTGAGATGAATTAACAGAACACAGAGCAGTTTCTCAGAAAGCTTCTTTCCAGTTTTGAACGGAAGATATTTCCTTTTTCACCATAGCCCTCTATGGGCTTCCAAATATCCCTTTGCCAATTCCACAAGAACAGCCTTAGCGAAAGGCTTCTTGAAGGGAAAGATGTAACTCTGTGAGATAAATTCACAGAACACAGAGCAGTTTCTCAGAAAGCTTCTTTCCAGTTTTGAACGGAAGATATTTCCTTTTTCACCATAGGCCTCTATGGGCTTCCAAATATCCCTTTGCCATTTCCACAAGAACAGCCTTAGCGAAAGGCTTCTTGAAGGGAAAGATGTAACTCTGTGAGATGAATTAACAGAACACAGAGCAGTTTCTCAGAAAGCTTCTTTCCAGTTTTGAACGGAAGATATTTCCTTTTTCACCATAGCCCTCTATGGGCTTCCAAATATCCCTTTGCCAATTCCACAAGAACAGCCTTAGCGAAAGGATTCTTGAAGGGAAAGATGTAACTCTGTGAGATAAATTCACAGAACACAGAGCAGTTTCTCAGAAAGCTTCTTTCCAGTTTTGAACGGAAGATATTTCCTTTTTCACCATAGGCCTCTATGGGCTTCCAAATATCCCTTTGCCATTTCCACAAGAACAGCCTTAGCGAAAGGCTTCTTGAAGGGAAAGATGTAACTCTGTGAGATGAATTCACAGAACACAGAGCAGTTTCTCAGAAAGCTTCTTTCCAGTTTTGAACGGAAGATATTTCCTTTTTCACCATAGGCCTCTAAGGGCTTCCAAATATCCCTTTGCCAATTCCACAAGAACAGCCTTAGCGAAAGGCTTCTTGAAGGGAAAGATGTAACTCTGTGAGAAGAATTCACAGAACACAGAGCAGTTTCTCAGAAAGCTTCTTTCCAGTTTTGAACGGAAGATATTTCCTTTTTCACCATAGGCCTCTATGGGCTTCCAAATATCCCTTTGCCAATTACACAAGAACAGCCTTAGCGAAAGGCTTCTTGAAGGGAAAGATGTAACTCTGTGAGATGAATTAACAGAACACAGAGCAGTTTCTCAGAAAGCTTCTTTCCAGTTTTGAACGGAAGATATTTCCTTTTTCACCATAGCCCTCTATGGGCTTCCAAATATCCCTTTGCCAATTCCACAAGAACAGCCTTAGCGAAAGGCTTCTTGAAGGGAAAGATGTAACTCTGTGAGATGAATTCACAGAACACAGAGCAGTTTCTCAGAAAGCTTCTTTCCAGTTTTGAACGGAAGATATTTCCTTTTTCACCATAGCCGTCTATGGGCTTCCAAATATCCCTTTGCCAATTCCACAAAAAGCCTTAGCGAAAGGCTTCTTGAAGGGAAAGATGTAACACTGTGAGATGAATTCACAGAACACAGAGCAGTTTCTCAGAAAGCTTCTTTCCAGTTTTGAACGGAAGATATTTCCTTTTTCACCATAGGCCTCTATGGGCTTCCAAATATCCCTTTGCCAATTCCACAAGAACAACCTTAGCGAAAGGCTTCTTGAGGGGAAAGATGTAACTCTGTGAGATGAATTAACAGAACACAGAGCAGTTTCTCAGAAAGCTTCTTTCCAGTTTTGAACGGAAGATATTTACTTTTTCACCATAGGCCTCTATGGGCTTCCAAATATCCCTTTGCCAATTCCACAAGAACAGCCTTAGCGAAAGGCTTCTTGAAGGGAAAGATGTAACTCTGTGAGATGAATTCACAGAACACAGAGCAGTTTCTCAGAAAGCTTCTTTCCAGTTTTGAACGGAAGATATTTCCTTTTTCACCATAGCCGTCTATGGGCTTCCAAATATCCCTTTGCCAATTCCACAAGAACAGCCTTAGCGAAAGGCTTCTTGAAGGGAAAGATGTAACTCTGTGAGATGAATTAACAGAACACAGAGCAGTTTCTCAGAAAGCTTCTTTCCAGTTTTGAACGGAAGATATTTCCTATTTCACCATAGGCCTCTATGGGCTTCCAAATATCCCTTTGCCAATTCCACAAGAACAGCCTTAGCGAAAGGCTTCTTGAGGGGAAAGATGTAACTCTGTGAGATGAATTCACAGAACACAGAGCAGTTTCTCAGAAAGCTTCTTTCCAGTTTTGAACGGAAGATATTTCCTTTTTCACCATAGCCCTCTATGGGCTTCCAAATATCCCTTTGCCAATTCCACAAGAACAGCCTTAGCGAAAGGCTTCTTGAAGGGAAAGATGTAACTCTGTGAGTTGAATTCACAGAACACAGAGCAGTTTCTCAGAAAGCTTCTTTCCAGTTTTGAACGGAAGATATTTCCTTTTTCACCATAGCCCTCTAAGGGCTTCCAAATATCCCTTTGCCAATTCCACAAGAACAGCCTTAGCGAAAGGCTTCTTGAAGGGAAAGATGTAACTCTGTGAGATGAATTAAAAGAACACAGAGCAGTTTCTCAGAAAGCTTCTTTCCAGTTTTGAACGGAAGATATTTCCTTTTTCACCATAGGCCTCTATGGGCTTCCAAATATTCCTTTGCCAATTCCACAAGAACAGCCTTAGCGAAAGGCTTCTTGAAGGGAAAGATGTAACTCTGTGAGTTGAATTAACAGAACACAGAGCAGTTTCTCAGAAAGCTTCTTTCCAGTTTTGAACGGAAGATATTTACTTTTTCACCATAGCCCTCTATGGGCTTCCAAATATCCCTTTGCCAATTCCACAAGAACAGCCTTAGCGAAAGGCTTCTTGAAGGGAAAGATGTAACTCTGTGAGATGAATTGACAGAACACAGAGCAGTTTCTCAGAAAGCTTCTTTCCAGTTTTCAACGGAAGATATTTCCTTTTTCACCATAGGCCTCTATGGGCTTCCAAATATCCCTTTGCCAATTCCACAAGAACAGCCTTAGCAAAAGGCTTCTTGAAGGGAAAGATGTAACTCTGTGAGATGAATTAACAGAACACAGAGCAGTTTCTCAGAAAGCTTCTTTCCAGTTTTGAACGGAAGATATTTCCTTTTTTCACCATAGCCCTCTATGGGCTTCCAAATATCCCTTTGCCAATTCCACAAGAACAGCCTTAGCGAAAGGCTTCTTGAAGGGAAAGATGTAACTCTGTGAGATGAATTCACAGAACACAGAGCAGTTTCTCAGAAAGCTTCTTTCCAATTTTGAACGGAATATATTTCCTTTTTCACCATAGCCCTCTATGGGCTTCCAAATATCCCTTTGCCAATTCCACAAGAACAGCCTTAGCGAAAGGCTTCTTGAAGGGAAAGATGTAACTCTGTGAGATGAATTCACAGAACACAGAGCAGTTTCTCAGAAAGCTTCTTTCCAGTTTTGAACGGAAGATATTTCCTTTTTCACCATAGCCCTCTATTGGCTTCCAAATATCCCTTTGCCAATTCCACAAGAACAGCCTTAGCGAAAGGCTTCTTGAAGAGAAAGATGTAACTCTGTGAGATGAATTAACAGAACACAGAGGAGTTTCTCAGAAAGCTTCTTTCCAGTTTTGAACGGAAGATATTTACTTATTCACCATAGCCCTCTATGGGCTTCCAAATATCCCTTTGCCAATTCCACAAGAACAGCCTTAGCGAAAGGCTTCTTGAAGGGAAAGATGTAACTCTGTGAGATGAATTAACAGAACACAGAGCAGTTTCTCAGAAAGCTTCTTTCCAGTTTTGAACGGAAGATATTTCCTTTTTCACCATAGCCCTCTAAGGGCTTCCAAATATCCCTTTGCCAATTCCACAAGAACAGCCTTAGCGAAAGGCTTCTTGAAGGGAAAGATGTAACTCTGTGAGATGAATTCACAGAACACAGAGCAGTTTCTCAGAAAGCTTCTTTCCAGTTTTGAACGGAGGATATTTCCTTTTTCACCATAGGCCTCTAAGGGCTTCCAAATATCCCTTTGCCAATTCCACAAGAACAGCCTTAGCGAAAGGCTTCTTGAAGGGAAAGATGTAACTCTGTGAGATGAATTCACAGAACACAGAGCAGTTTCTCAGAAAGCTTCTTTCCAGTTTTGAACGGAAGATATTTCCTTTTTCACCATAGGCCTCTATGGGCTTCCAAATATCCCTTTGCCAATTCCACAAGAACAGCCTTAGCGAAAGGCTTCTTGAAGGGAAAGATGTAACTCTGTGAGATGAATTAACAGAACACAGAGCAGTTTCTCAGAAAGCTTCTTTCCAGTTTTGAACGGAAGATATTTCCTTTTTCACCATAGCCGTCTATGGGCTTCCAAATATCCCTTTGCTAATTCCACAAGAACAGCCTTAGCGAAAGGATTCTTGAAGGCAAAGATGTAACTCTGTGAGATGAATTCACAGAACACAGAGCAGTTTCTCAGAAAGCTTCTTTCCAGTTTTGAACGGAAGATATTTCCTTTTTCACCATAGCCCTCTATGGGCTTCCAAATATCCCTTTGCCAATTCCACAAGAACAGCCTTAGCGAAAGGCTTCTTGAAGGGAAAGATGTAACTCTGTGAGATGAATTCACAGAACACAGAGCAGTTTCTCAGAAAGCTTCTTTCCAGTTTTGAACGGAAGATATTTCCTTTTTCACCATAGGCCTCTATGGGCTTCCAAATATCCCTTTGCCAATTCCACAAGAACAGCCTTAGCGAAAGGCTTCTTGAAGGGAAAGATGTAACTCTGTGAGATGAATTCACAGAACACAGAGCAGTTTCTCAGAAAGCTTCTTTCCAGTTTTGAACGGAAGATATTTCCTTTTTCACCATAGCCCTCTATGGGCTTCCAAATATCCCTTTGCCAATTCCACAAGAACAGCCTTAGCGAAAGGCTTCTTGAAGGGAAAGATGTAACTCTGTGAGATGAATTCACAGAACACAGAGCAGTTTCTCAGAAAGCTTCTTTCCAGTTTTGAACGGAAGATATTTCCTTTTTCACCATAGCCGTCTATGGGCTTCCAAATATCCCTTTGCCAATTCCACAAGAACAGCCTTAGCGAAAGGCTTCTTGAAGGGAAAGATGTAACACTGTGAGATGAATTCACAGAACACAGAGCAGTTTCTCAGAAAGCTTCTTTCCAGTTTTGAACGGAAGATATTTCCTTTTTCACCATAGGCCTCTATGGGCTTCCAAATATCCCTTTGCCAATTCCACAAGAACAGCCTTAGCGAAAGGCTTCTTGAAGGGAAAGATGTAACACTGTGAGATGAATTCACAGAACACAGAGCAGTTTCTCAGAAAGCTTCTTTCCAGTTTTGAACGGAAGATATTTACTTTTTCACCATAGCCGTCTATGGGCTTCCAAATATCCCTTTGCCAATTCCACAAGAACAGCCTTAGCGAAAGGCTTCTTGAAGGGAAACATGTAACTCTGTGAGATGAATTCACAGAACACAGAGCAGTTTCTCAGAAAGCTTCTTTCCAGTTTTGAACGGAAGATATTTCCTTTTTCACCATAGCCCTCTATGGGCTTCCAAATATCCCTTTGCCAATTCCACAAGAACAGCCTTAGCGAAAGGCTTCTTGAAGGGAAAGATGTAACTCTGTGAGATGAATTCACAGAAAACAGAGCAGTTTCTCAGAAAGCTTCTTTCCAGTTTTGAACGGAAGATATTTCCTTTTTCACCATAGGCCTCTATGGGCTTCCAAATATCCCTTTGCCAATTCCACAAGAACAGTCTTAGCGAAAGGCTTCTTGAAGGGAAAGATGTAACTCTGTGAGATGAATTAACAGAACACAGAGCAGTTTCTCAGAAAGCTTCTTTCCAGTTTTGAACGGAAGATATTTCCTTTTTCACCATAGCCCTCTATGGGCTTCCAAATATCCCTTTGCCAATTCCACAAGAACAGCCTTAGCGAAAGGCTTCTTGAAGGGAAAGATGTAACTCTGTGAGATGAATTAAGAGAACACAGAGCAGTTTCTCAGAAAGCTTCTTTCCAGTTTTGAACGGAAGATATTTCCTTTTTCACCATAGCCCTCTATGGGCTTCCAAATATCCCTTTGCCAATTCCTCAAGAACAGCCTTAGCGAAAGGGTTCTTGAAGGGAAAGATGTAACTCTGTGAGATGAATTCACAGAACACAGAGCAGTTTCTCAGAAAGCTTCTTTCCAGTTTTGAACGGAAGATATTTACTTTTTCACCATAGCCGTCTATGGGCTTCCAAATATCCCTTTGCCAATTCCACAAGAACAGCCTTAGCGAAAGGCTTCTTGAAGGGAAAGATGTAACTCTGTGAGATGAATTAACAGAACACAGAGCAGTTTCTCAGAAAGCTTCTTTCCAGTTTTGAACGGAAGATATTTCCTTTTTCACCATAGCCCTCTATGGGCTTCCAAATATCCCTTTGCCAATTCCACAAGAACAGACTTAGCGAAAGGCTTCTTGGAGGGAACGATGTAACTCTGTGAGATGAATTAACAGAACACAGAGCAGTTTCTCAGAAAGCTTCTTTCCAGTTTTGAACGGAAGATATTTCCTTTTTCACCATAGCCCTCTATGGGCTTCCAAATATCCCTTTGCCAATTCCACAAGAACAGCCTTAGCGAAAGGATTCTTGAAGGGAAAGATGTAACTCTGTGAGATAAATTCACAGAACACAGAGCAGTTTCTCAGAAAGCTTCTTTCCAGTTTTGAACGGAAGATATTTCCTTTTTCACCATAGGCCTCTATGGGCTTCCAAATATCCCTTTGCCATTTCCACAAGAACAGCCTTAGCGAAAGGCTTCTTGAAGGGAAAGATGTAACTCTGTGAGATGAATTCACAGAACACAGAGCAGTTTCTCAGAAAGCTTCTTTCCAGTTTTGAACGGAAGATATTTCCTTTTTCACCATAGGCCTCTATGGGCTTCCAAATATCCCTTTGCCAATTCCACAAGAACAGCCTTAGCGAAAGGCTTCTTGAAGGGAAAGATGTAACTCTGTGAGATGAATTCACAGAACACAGAGCAGTTTCTCAGAAAGCTTCTTTCCAGTTTTGAACGGAAGATATTTCCTTTTTCACCATAGCCCTCTATGGGCTTCCAAATATCCCTTTGCCAATTCCACAAGAACAGCCTTAGCGAAAGGCTTCTTGAAGGGAAAGATGTAACTCTGTGAGATGAATTCACAGAACACAGAGCAGTTTCTCAGAAAGCTTCTTTCCAGTTTTGAACGGAAGATATTTCCTTTTTCACCATAGCCGTCTATGGGCTTCCAAATATCCCTTTGCCAATTCCACAAGAACAGCCTTAGCGAAAGGCTTCTTGAAGGGAAAGATGTAACACTGTGAGATGAATTCACAGAACACAGAGCAGTTTCTCAGAAAGCTTCTTTCCAGTTTTGAACGGAAGATATTTCCTTTTTCACCATAGGCCTCTATGGGCTTCCAAATATCCCTTTGCCAATTCCACAAGAACAGCCTTAGCGAAAGGCTTCTTGAAGGGAAAGATGTAACACTGTGAGATGAATTCACAGAACACAGAGCAGTTTCTCAGAAAGCTTCTTTCCAGTTTTGAACGGAAGATATTTACTTTTTCACCATAGCCGTCTATGGGCTTCCAAATATCCCTTTGCCAATTCCACAAGAACAGCCTTAGCGAAAGGCTTCTTGAAGGGAAACATGTAACTCTGTGAGATGAATTCACAGAACACAGAGCAGTTTCTCAGAAAGCTTCTTTCCAGTTTTGAACGGAAGATATTTCCTTTTTCACCATAGCCCTCTATGGGCTTCCAAATATCCCTTTGCCAATTCCACAAGAACAGCCTTAGCGAAAGGCTTCTTGAAGGGAAAGATGTAACTCTGTGAGATGAATTCACAGAACACAGAGCAGTTTCTCAGAAAGCTTCTTTCCAGTTTTGAACGGAAGATATTTCCTTTTTCACCATAGGCCTCTATGGGCTTCCAAATATCCCTTTGCCAATTCCACAAGAACAGTCTTAGCGAAAGGCTTCTTGAAGGGAAAGATGTAACTCTGTGAGATGAATTAACAGAACACAGAGCAGTTTCTCAGAAAGCTTCTTTCCAGTTTTGAACGGAAGATATTTCCTTTTTCACCATAGCCCTCTATGGGCTTCCAAATATCCCTTTGCCATTTCCACAAGAACAGCCTTAGCGAAAGGCTTCTTGAAGGGAAAGATGTAACTCTGTGAGATGAATTAACAGAACACAGAGCAGTTTCTCAGAAAGCTTCTTTCCAGTTTTGAACGGAAGATATTTCCTTTTTCACCATAGCCCTCTATGGGCTTCCAAATATCCCTTTGCCAATTCCTCAAGAACAGCCTTAGCGAAAGGGTTCTTGAAGGGAAAGATGTAACTCTGTGAGATGAATTCACAGAACACAGAGCAGTTTCTCAGAAAGCTTCTTTCCAGTTTTGAACGGAAGATATTTACTTTTTCACCATAGCCGTCTATGGGCTTCCAAATATCCCTTTGCCAATTCCACAAGAACAGCCTTAGCGAAAGGCTTCTTGAAGGGAAAGATGTAACTCTGTGAGATGAATTAACAGAACACAGAGCAGTTTCTCAGAAAGCTTCTTTCCAGTTTTGAACGGAAGATATTTCCTTTTTCACCATAGCCCTCTATGGGCTTCCAAATATCCCTTTGCCAATTCCACAAGAACAGACTTAGCGAAAGGCTTCTTGGAGGGAACGATGTAACTCTGTGAGATGAATTAACAGAACACAGAGCAGTTTCTCAGAAAGCTTCTTTCCAGTTTTGAACGGAAGATATTTCCTTTTTCACCATAGCCCTCTATGGGCTTCCAAATATCCCTTTGCCAATTCCACAAGAACAGCCTTAGCGAAAGGATTCTTGAAGGGAAAGATGTAACTCTGTGAGATAAATTCACAGAACACAGAGCAGTTTCTCAGAAAGCTTCTTTCCAGTTTTGAACGGAAGATATTTCCTTTTTCACCATAGGCCTCTATGGGCTTCCAAATATCCCTTTGCCATTTCCACAAGAACAGCCTTAGCGAAAGGCTTCTTGAAGGGAAAGATGTAACTCTGTGAGATGAATTCACAGAACACAGAGCAGTTTCTCAGAAAGCTTCTTTCCAGTTTTGAACGGAAGATATTTCCTTTTTCACCATAGGCCTCTAAGGGCTTCCAAATATCCCTTTGCCAATTCCACAAGAACAGCCTTAGCGAAAGGCTTCTTGAAGGGAAAGATGTAACTCTGTGAGATGAATTCACAGAACACAGAGCAGTTTCTCAGAAAGCTTCTTTCCAGTTTTGAACGGAAGATATTTCCTTTTTCACCATAGGCCTCTATGGGCTTCCAAATATCCCTTTGCCAATTCCACAAGAACAGCCTTAGCGAAAGGCTTCTTGAAGGGAAAGATGTAACTCTGTGAGATGAATTGACAGAACACAGAGCAGTTTCTCAGAAAGCTTCTTTCCAGTTTTGAACGGAAGATATTTCCTTTTTCACCATAGGCCTCTATGGACTTCCAAATATCCCTTTGCCAATTCCACAAGAACAGCCTTAGCGAAAGGCTTCTTGAAGGGAAAGATGTAACTCTGTGAGATGAATTCACAGAACACAGAGCAGTTTCTCAGAAAGCTTCTTTCCAGTTTTGAACGGAAGATATTTCCTTTTTCACCATAGGCCTCTATGGGCTTCCAAATATCCCTTTGCCAATTCCACAAGAACAGCCTTAGCGAAAGGCTTCTTGAAGGGAAAGATGTAACTCTGTGAGATGAATTAACGGAACACAGAGCAGTTTTTCAGAAAGCTTCTTTCCAGTTTTGAACGGAAGATATTTCCTTTTTCACCATAGCCGTCTATGGGCTTCCAAATATCCCTTTGCCAATTCCACAAGAACAGTCTTAGCAAAAGGCTTCTTGAAGGGAAAGATGTAACTCTGTGAGATGAATTCACAGAACACAGAGCAGTTTCTCAGAAAGCTTCTTTCCAGTTTTGAACGGAAGATATTTCCTTTTTCACCATAGCCCTCTATGGGCTTCCAAATATCCCTTTCCCAATTCCACAAGAACAGCCTTAGCGAAAGGCTTCTTGAAGGGAAAGATGTAACTCTGTGAGATGAATTAACAGAACACAGAGCAGTTTCTCAGAAAGCTTCTTTCCAGTTTTGAACGGAAGATATTTCCTTTTTCACCATAGCCCTCTATGGGCTTCCAAATATCCCTTTGCCAATTCCACAAGAACAGCCTTAGTGAAAGGCTTCTTGAAGGGAAAGATGTAACTCTGTGAGATGAATTAACAGAACACAGAGCAGTTTCTCAGAAAGCTTCTTTCCAGTTTTGAACGGAAGATATTTCCTTTTTCACGATAGCCCTCTATGGGCTTCCAAATATCCCTTTGCCAATTCCGCAAGAACAGCCTTAGCGAAAGGGTTCTTGAAGGGAAAGATGTAACTCTGTGAGATGAATTCACAGAACACAGAGCAGTTTCTCAGAAAGCTTCTTTCCAGTTTTGAACGGAAGATATTTACTTTTTCACCATAGCCGTCTATGGGCTTCCAAATATACCTTTGCCAATTCCACAAGAACAGCCTTAGCGAAAGGCTTCTTGAAGGGAAAGATGTAACTCTGTGAGATGAATTAACAGAACACAGAGCAGTTTCTCAGAAAGCTTCTTTCCAGTTTTGAACGGAAGATATTTCCTTTTTCACCATAGCCCTCTATGGGCTTCCAAATATCCCTTTGCCAATTCCACAAGAACAGACTTAGCGAAAGGCTTCTTGGAGGGAACGATGTAACTCTGTGAGATGAATTAACAGAACACAGAGCAGTTTCTCAGAAAGCTTCTTTCCAGTTTTGAACGGAAGATATTTCCTTTTTCACCATAGCCCTCTATGGGCTTCCAAATATCCCTTTGCCAATTCCACAAGAACAGCCTTAGCGAAAGGATTCTTGAAGGGAAAGATGTAACTCTGTGAGATAAATTCACAGAACACAGAGCAGTTTCTCAGAAAGCTTCTTTCCAGTTTTGAACGGAAGATATTTCCTTTTTCACCATAGGCCTCTATGGGCTTCCAAATATCCCTTTGCCATTTCCACAAGAACAGCCTTAGCGAAAGGCTTCTTGAAGGGAAAGATGTAACTCTGTGAGATGAATTCACAGAACACAGAGCAGTTTCTCAGAAAGCTTCTTTCCAGTTTTGAACGGAAGATATTTCCTTTTTCACCATAGGCCTCTAAGGGCTTCCAAATATCCCTTTGCCAATTCCACAAGAACAGCCTTAGCGAAAGGCTTCTTGAAGGGAAAGATGTAACTCTGTGAGATGAATTCACAGAACACAGAGCAGTTTCTCAGAAAGCTTCTTTCCAGTTTTGAACGGAAGATATTTCCTTTTTCACCATAGGCCTCTATGGGCTTCCAAATATCCCTTTGCCAATTCCACAAGAACAGCCTTAGCGAAAGGCTTCTTGAATCGAAAGATGTAACTCTGTGAGATGAATTAACAGAACACAGAGCAGTTTCTCAGAAAGCTTCTTTCCAGTTTTGAACGGAAGATATTTCCTTTTTCACCATAGGCCTCTATGGACTTCCAAATATCCCTTTGCCAATTCCACAAGAACAGCCTTAGCGAAAGGCTTCTTGAAGGGAAAGATGTAACTCTGTGAGATGAATTCACAGAACACAGAGCAGTTTCTCAGAAAGCTTCTTTCCAGTTTTGAACGGAAGATATTTCCTTTTTCACCATAGGCCTCTATGGGCTTCCAAATATCCCTTTGCCAATTCCACAAGAACAGCCTTAGCGAAAGGCTTCTTGAAGGGAAAGATGTAACTCTGTGAGATGAATTAACGGAACACAGAGCAGTTTTTCAGAAAGCTTCTTTCCAGTTTTGAACGGAAGATATTTCCTTTTTCACCATAGCCGTCTATGGGCTTCCAAATATCCCTTTGCCAATTCCACAAGAACAGTCTTAGCAAAAGGCTTCTTGAAGGGAAAGATGTAACTCTGTGAGATGAATTCACAGAACACAGAGCAGTTTCTCAGAAAGCTTCTTTCCAGTTTTGAACGGAAGATATTTCCTTTTTCACCATAGCCCTCTATGGGCTTCCAAATATCCCTTTCCCAATTCCACAAGAACAGCCTTAGCGAAAGGCTTCTTGAAGGGAAAGATGTAACTCTGTGAGATGAATTAACAGAACACAGAGCAGTTTCTCAGAAAGCTTCTTTCCAGTTTTGAACGGAAGATATTTCCTTTTTCACCATAGCCCTCTATGGGCTTCCAAATATCCCTTTGCCAATTCCACAAGAACAGCCTTAGCGAAAGGCTTCTTGAAGGGAAAGATGTAACTCTGTGAGATGAATTAACAGAACACAGAGCAGTTTCTCAGAAAGCTTCTTTCCAGTTTTGAACGGAAGATATTTCCTTTTTCACCATAGCCCTCTAAGGGCTTCCAAATATCCCTTTGCCAATTCCGCAAGAACAGCCTTAGCGAAAGGGTTCTTGAAGGGAAAGATGTAACTCTGTGAGATGAATTCACAGAACACAGAGCAGTTTCTCAGAAAGCTTCTTTCCAGTTTTGAACGGAAGATATTTACTTTTTCACCATAGCCGTCTATGGGCTTCCAAATATCCCTTTGCCAATTCCACAAGAACAGCTTTAGCGAAAGGCTTCTTGAAGGGAAAGATGTAACTCTGTGAGATGAATTAACAGAACACAGAGCAGTTTCTCAGAAAGCTTCTTTCCAGTTTTGAACGGAAGATATTTCCTTTTTCACCATAGCCCTCTATGGGCTTCCAAATATCCCTTTGCCAATTCCACAAGAACAGACTTAGCGAAAGGCTTCTTGGAGGGAACGATGTAACTCTGTGAGATGAATTAACAGAACACAGAGCAGTTTCTCAGAAAGCTTCTTTCCAGTTTTGAACGGAAGATATTTCCTTTTTCACCATAGTCCTCTATGGGCTTCCAAATATCCCTTTGCCAATTCCACAAGAACAGCCTTAGCGAAAGGATTCTTGAAGGGAAAGATGTAACTCTGTGAGATAAATTCACAGAACACAGAGCAGTTTCTCAGAAAGCTTCTTTCCAGTTTTGAACGGAAGATATTTCCTTTTTCACCATAGGCCTCTATGGGCTTCCAAATATCCCTTTGCCATTTCCACAAGAACAGCCTTAGCGAAAGGCTTCTTGAAGGGAAAGATGTAACTCTGTGAGATGAATTCACAGAACACAGAGCAGTTTCTCAGAAAGCTTCTTTCCAGTTTTGAACGGAAGATATTTCCTTTTTCACCATAGGCCTCTAAGGGCTTCCAAATATCCCTTTGCCAATTCCACAAGAACAGCCTTAGCGAAAGGCTTCTTGAAGGGAAAGATGTAACTCTGTGAGATGAATTCACAGAACACAGAGCAGTTTCTCAGAAAGCTTCTTTCCAGTTTTGAACGGAAGATATTTCCTTTTTCACGATAGCCCTCTATGGGCTTCCAAATATCCCTTTGCCAATTCCACAAGAACAGCCTTAGCGAAAGGCTTCTTGAAGGGAAAGATGTAACTCTGTGAGATGAATTCACAGAACACAGAGCAATTTCTCAGAAAGCTTCTTTCCAGTTTTGAACGGAAGATATTTCCTTTTTCACCATAGCCCTCAATGGGCTTCCAAATATCCCTTTGACAATTCCACAAAATCAGCCTTAGCGAAAGGCTTCTTAAAGGGAAAGATGTAACTCTGTGAGATGAATTCACAGAACACAGAGCAGTTTCTCAGAAAGCTTCTTTCCAGTTTTGAACGGAAGATATTTCCTTTTTCACCATAGGCCTCTATGGGCTTCCAAATATCCCTTTGCCAATTCCGCAAGAACAGCCTTAGCGAAAGGCTTCTTGAAGGGAAAGATGTAACTCTGTGAGATGAATTAACAGAACACAGAGCAGTTTCTCAGAAAGCTTCTTTCCAGTTTTGAACGGAAGATATTTCCTTTTTCACCATAGCCCTCTATGGGCTTCCAAATATCCCTTTGCCAATTCCACAAGAACAGCCTTAGCGAAAGGCTTCTTGAAGGGAAAGATGTAACTCTGTGAGATGAATTAGCAGAACACAGAGCAGTTTCTCAGAAAGATTCTTTCCAATTTTGAAAGGAAGATATTTCCTTTTTCACCATAGCCCTCTATGGGCTTCCAAATATCCCTTTGCAAATTCCACAAGAACAGCCTTAGCGAAAGGCTTCTTGAAGGGAAAGATGTAACTCTGTGAGATGAATTCACAGAACACAGAGCAGTTTCTCAGAAAGCTTCTTTCCAGTTTTGAACGGAAGATATTTCCTTTTTCACCATAGCCCTCTATGGGCTTCCAAATATCCCTTTGCCAATTCCACAAGAACAGACTTAGCGAAAGGCTTCTTGAAGGGAAAGATGTAACTCTGTGAGATGAATTCAAAGAACACAGAGCAGTTTCTCAGAAAGCTTCTTTCCAGTTTTGAACGGAAGATATTTCCTTTTTCACCATAGCCCTCTAAGGGCTTCCAAATATCCCTTTGCGAATTCCACAAGAACAGCCTTAGCGAACGGCTTCTTGAAGGGAAAGATGTAACTCTGTGAGATGAATTTACAGAACACAGAGCAGTTTCTCAGAAAGCTTCTTTCCAGTTTTGAACGGAAGATATTTCCTTTTTCACCATAGCCCTCTATGGGCTTCCAAATATCCCTTTGCCAATTCCGCAAGAACAGCCTTAGCGAAAGGGTTCTTGAAGGGAAAGATGTAACTCTGTGAGATGAATTCACAGAACACAGAGCAGTTTCTCAGAAAGCTTCTTTCCAGTTTTGAACGGAAGATATTTACTTTTTCACCATAGCCGTCTATGGGCTTCCAAATATCCCTTTGCCAATTCCACAAGAACAGCCTTAGCGAAAGGCTTCTTGAAGGGAAAGATGTAACTCTGTGAGATGAATTAACAGAACACAGAGCAGTTTCTCAGAAAGCTTCTTTCCAGTTTTGAACGGAAGATATTTCCTTTTTCACCTTAGCCCTCTATGGGCTTCCAAATATCCCTTTGCCAATTCCACAAGAACAGACTTAGCGAAAGGCTTCTTGGAGGGAACGATGTAACTCTGTGAGATGAATTAACAGAACACAGAGCAGTTTCTCAGAAAGCTTCTTTCCAGTTTTGAACGGAAGATATTTCCTTTTTCACCATAGCCCTCTATGGGCTTCCAAATATCCCTTTGCCAATTCCACAAGAACAGCCTTAGCGAAAGGCTTCTTGAAGGGAAAGATGTAACTCTGTGAGATAAATTCACAGAACACAGAGCAGTTTCTCAGAAAGCTTCTTTCCAGTTTTGAACGGAAGATATTTCCTTTTTCACCATAGGCCTCTATGGGCTTCCAAATATCCCTTTGCCAATTCCACAAGAACAGCCTTAGCGAAAGGCTTCTTGAAGGGAAAGATGTAACTCTGTGAGATGAATTCACAGAACACAGAGCAGTTTCTCAGAAAGCTTCTTTCCAGTTTTGAACGGAAGATATTTCCTTTTTCACCATAGGCCTCTATGGGCTTCCAAATATCCCTTTGCCAATTCCACAAGAACAGCCTTAGCGAAAGGCTTCTTGAAGGGAAAGATGTAACTCTGTGAGATGAATTAACAGAACACAGAGCAGTTTCTCAGAAAGCTTCTTTCCAGTTTTGAACGGAAGATATTTCCTTTTTCACCATAGGCCTCTATGGGCTTCCAAATATCCCTTTGCCAATTCCACAAGAACAGCCTTAGCGAAAGGCTTCTTGAAGGGAAAGATGTAACTCTGTGAGATGAATTTACAGAACACAGAGCAGTTTCTCAGAAAGCTTCTTTCCAGTTTTGAACGGAAGATATTTCCTTTTTCACCATAGGCCTCTATGGGCTTCCAAATATCCCTTTGCCAATTCCACAAGAACAGCCTTAGCGAAAGGCTTCTTGAAGGGAAAGATGTAACTCTGTGAGATGAATTAACGGAACACAGAGCAGTTTTTCAGAAAGCTTCTTTCCAGTTTTGAACGGAAGATATTTCCTTTTTCACCATAGCCGTCTATGGGCTTCCAAATATCCCTTTGCCAATTCCACAAGAACAGTCTTAGCAAAAGGCTTCTTGAAGGGAAAGATGTAACTCTGTGAGATGAATTCACAGAACACAGAGCAGTTTCTCAGAAAGCTTCTTTCCAGTTTTGAACGGAAGATATTTCCTTTTTCACCATAGCCCTCTATGGGCTTCCAAATATCCCTTTCCCAATTCCACAAGAACAGCCTTAGCGAAAGGCTTCTTGAAGGGAAAGATGTAACTCTGTGAGATGAATTAACAGAACACAGAGCAGTTTCTCAGAAAGCTTCTTTCCAGTTTTGAACGGAAGATATTTCCTTTTTCACCATAGCCCTCTATGGGCTTCCAAATATCCCTTTGCCAATTCCACAAGAACAGCCTTAGCGAAAGGCTTCTTGAAGGGAAAGATGTAACTCTGTGAGATGAATTAACAGAACACAGAGCAGTTTCTCAGAAAGCTTCTTTCCAGTTTTGAACGGAAGATATTTCCTTTTTCACCATAGCCCTCTAAGGGCTTCCAAATATCCCTTTGCCAATTCCGCAAGAACAGCCTTAGCGAAAGGGTTCTTGAAGGGAAAGATGTAACTCTGTGAGATGAATTCACAGAACACAGAGCAGTTTCTCAGAAAGCTTCTTTCCAGTTTTGAACGGAAGATATTTACTTTTTCACCATAGCCGTCTATGGGCTTCCAAATATCCCTTTGCCAATTCCACAAGAACAGCCTTAGCGAAAGGCTTCTTGAAGGGAAAGATGTAACTCTGTGAGATGAATTAACAGAACACAGAGCAGTTTCTCAGAAAGCTTCTTTCCAGTTTTGAACGGAAGATATTTCCTTTTTCACCATAGCCCTCTATGGGCTTCCAAATATCCCTTTGCCAATTCCACAAGAACAGACTTAGCGAAAGGTTTCTTGGAGGGAACGATGTAACTCTGTGAGATGAATTAACAGAACACAGAGCAGTTTCTCAGAAAGCTTCTTTCCAGTTTTGAACGGAAGATATTTCCTTTTTCACCATAGCCCTCTATGGGCTTCCAAATATCCCTTTGCCAATTCCACAAGAACAGCCTTAGCGAAAGGATTCTTGAAGGGAAAGATGTAACTCTGTGAGATAAATTCACAGAACACAGAGCAGTTTCTCAGAAAGCTTCTTTCCAGTTTTGAACGGAAGATATTTCCTTTTTCACCATAGGCCTCTATGGGCTTCCAAATATCCCTTTGCCATTTCCACAAGAACAGCCTTAGCGAAAGGCTTCTTGAAGGGAAAGATGTAACTCTGTGAGATGAATTCACAGAACACAGAGCAGTTTCTCAGAAAGCTTCTTTCCAGTTTTGAACGGAAGATATTTCCTTTTTCACCATAGGCCTCTAAGGGCTTCCAAATATCCCTTTGCCAATTCCACAAGAACAGCCTTAGCGAAAGGCTTCTTGAAGGGAAAGATGTAACTCTGTGAGATGAATTCACAGAACACAGAGCAGTTTCTCAGAAAGCTTCTTTCCAGTTTTGAACGGAAGATATTTCCTTTTTCACCATAGGCCTCTATGGACTTCCAAATATCCCTTTGCCAATTCCACAAGAACAGCCTTAGCGAAAGGCTTCTTGAAGGGAAAGATGTAACTCTGTGAGATGAATTCACAGAACACAGAGCAGTTTCTCAGAAAGCTTCTTTCCAGTTTTGAACGGAAGATATTTCCTTTTTCACCATAGGCCTCTATGGGCTTCCAAATATCCCTTTGCCAATTCCACAAGAACAGCCTTAGCGAAAGGCTTCTTGAAGGGAAAGATGTAACTCTGTGAGATGAATTAACGGAACACAGAGCAGTTTTTCAGAAAGCTTCTTTCCAGTTTTGAACGGAAGATATTTCCTTTTTCACCATAGCCGTCTATGGGCTTCCAAATATCCCTTTGCCAATTCCACAAGAACAGTCTTAGCAAAAGGCTTCTTGAAGGGAAAGATGTAACTCTGTGAGATGAATTCACAGAACACAGAGCAGTTTCTCAGAAAGCTTCTTTCCAGTTTTGAACGGAAGATATTTCCTTTTTCACCATAGCCCTCTATGGGCTTCCAAATATCCCTTTCCCAATTCCACAAGAACAGCCTTAGCGAAAGGCTTCTTGAAGGGAAAGATGTAACCCTGTGAGATGAATTAACAGAACACGGAGCAGTTTCTCAGAAAGCTTCTTTCCAGTTTTGAACGGAAGATATTTCCTTTTTCACCATAGCCCTCTATGGGCTTCCAAATATCCCTTTGCCAATTCCACAAGAACAGCCTTAGCGAAAGGCTTCTTGAAGGGAAAGATGTAACTCTGTGAGATGAATTAACAGAACACAGAGCAGTTTCTCAGAAAGCTTCTTTCCAGTTTTGAACGGAAGATATTTCCTTTTTCACCATAGCCCTCTAAGGGCTTCCAAATATCCCTTTGCCAATTCCGCAAGAACAGCCTTAGCGAAAGGGTTCTTGAAGGGAAAGATGTAACTCTGTGAGATGAATTCACAGAACACAGAGCAGTTTCTCAGAAAGCTTCTTTCCAGTTTTGAACGGAAGATATTTACTTTTTCACCATAGCCGTCTATGGGCTTCCAAATATCCCTTTGCCAATTCCACAAGAACAGCCTTAGCGAAAGGCTTCTTGAAGGGAAAGATGTAACTCTGTGAGATGAATTAACAGAACACAGAGCAGTTTCTCAGAAAGCTTCTTTCCAGTTTTGAACGGAAGATATTTCCTTTTTCACCATAGCCCTCTATGGGCTTCCAAATATCCCTTTGCCAATTCCACAAGAACAGACTTAGCGAAAGGCTTCTTGGAGGGAACGATGTAACTCTGTGAGATGAATTAACAGAACACAGAGCAGTTTCTCAGAAAGCTTCTTTCCAGTTTTGAACGGAAGATATTTCCTTTTTCACCATAGCCCTCTATGGGCTTCCAAATATCCCTTTGCCAATTCCACAAGAACAGCCTTAGCGAAAGGATTCTTGAAGGGAAAGATGTAACTCTGTGAGATAAATTCACAGAACACAGAGCAGTTTCTCAGAAAGCTTCTTTCCAGTTTTGAACGGAAGATATTTCCTTTTTCACCATAGGCCTCTATGGGCTTCCAAATATCCCTTTGCCATTTCCACAAGAACAGCCTTAGCGAAAGGCTTCTTGAAGGGAAAGATGTAACTCTGTGAGATGAATTCATAGAACACAGAGCAGTTTCTCAGAAAGCTTCTTTCCAGTTTTGAACGGAAGATATTTCCTTTTTCACCATAGGCCTCTAAGGGCTTCCAAATATCCCTTTGCCAATTCCACAAGAACAGCCTTAGCGAAAGGCTTCTTGAAGGGAAAGATGTAACTCTGTGAGATGAATTCACAGAACACAGAGCAGTTTCTCAGAAAGCTTCTTTCCAGTTTTGAACGGAAGATATTTCCTTTTTCACGATAGCCCTCTATGGGCTTCCAAATATCCCTTTGCCAATTCCACAAGAACAGCCTTAGCGAAAGGCTTCTTGAAGGGAAAGATGTAACTCTGTGAGATGAATTAACAGAACACAGAGCAGTTTCTCAGAAAGCTTCTTTCCAGTTTTGAACGGAAGATATTTCCTTTTTCACCATAGGCCTCTATGGGCTTCCAAATATCCCTTTGCCATTTCCACAAGAACAGCCTTAGCGAAAGGCTTCTTGAAGGGAAAGATGTAACTCTGTGAGATGAATTCACAGAACACAGAGCAGTTTCTCAGAAAGCTTCTTTCCAGTTTTGAACGGAAGATATTTCCTTTTTCACCATAGGCCTCTATGGGCTTCCAAATATCCCTTTGCCAATTCCACAAGAACAGCCTTAGCGAAAGGCTTCTTGAAGGGAAAGATGTAACTCTGTGAGATGAATTAACGGAACACAGAGCAGTTTTTCAGAAAGCTTCTTTCCAGTTTTGAACGGAAGATATTTCCTTTTTCACCATAGCCCTCTATGGGCTTCCAAATATCCCTTTGCCAATTCCACAAGAACAGTCTTAGCAAAAGGCTTCTTGAAGGGAAAGATGTAACTCTGTGAGATGAATTCACAGAACACAGAGCAGTTTCTCAGAAAGCTTCTTTCCAGTTTTGAACGGAAGATATTTCCTTTTTCACCATAGCCCTCTATGGGCTTCCAAATATCCCTTTGCCAATTCCACAAGAACAGCCTTAGCGAAAGGCTTCTTGAAGGGAAAGATGTAACTCTGTGAGATGAATTAACAGAACACAGAGCAGTTTCTCAGAAAGCTTCTTTCCAGTTTTGAACGGAAGATATTTCCTTTTTCACCATAGCCCTCTAAGGGCTTCCAAATATCCCTTTGCCAATTCCACAAGAACAGCCTTAGCGAAAGGCCTCTTGAAGGGAAAGATGTAACTCTGTGATATGAATTCAGAGAACACAGAGCAGTTTCTCAGAAAGCTTCTTTCCATTTTTGAACGGAGGATATTTCCTTTTTCACCATAGGCCTCTATGGGCTTCCAAATATCCCTTTGCCAATTCCACAAGAACAGCCTTAGCGAAAGGCTTCTTGAAGGGAAAGATGTAACTCTGTGAGATGAATTCACAGAACACAGAGCAGTTTCTCAGAAAGCTTCTTTCCAGTTTTGAACGGAAGATATTTCCTTTTTCACCATAGAACTCTATGGCCTTCCAAATATCCCTTTGCCAATTCCACAAGAACAGCCTTAGCGAAAGCTTCTTGAAGGGAAAGATGTAACTCTGTGAGATGAATTCACAGAACACAGAGCAGATTCTCAGAAAGCTTCTTTCCAGTTTTGAACGGAAGATATTTCCTTTTTCACCATAGGCCTCTATGGACTTCCAAATATCCCTTTGCCAATTCCACAAGAACAGCCTTAGCGAAAGGCTTCTTGAAGGGAAAGATGTAACTCTGTGAGATGAATTCACAGAACACAGAGCAGTTTCTCAGAAAGCTTCTTTCCAGTTTTGAACGGAAGATATTTCCTTTTTCACCATAGGCCTCTATGGGCTTCCAAATATCCCTTTGCCAATTCCACAAGAACAGCCTTAGCGAAAGGCTTCTTGAAGGGAAAGATGTAACTCTGTGAGATGAATTAACGGAACACAGAGCAGTTTTTCAGAAAGCTTCTTTCCAGTTTTGAACGGAAGATATTTCCTTTTTCACCATAGCCGTCTATGGGCTTCCAAATATCCCTTTGCCAATTCCACAAGAACAGTCTTAGCAAAAGGCTTCTTGAAGGGAAAGATGTAACTCTGTGAGATGAATTCACAGAACACAGAGCAGTTTCTGAGAAAGCTTCTTTCCAGTTTTGAACGGAAGATATTTCCTTTTTCACCATAGCCCTCTATGGGCTTCCAAATATCCCTTTCCCAATTCCACAAGAACAGCCTTAGCGAAAGGCTTCTTGAAGGGAAAGATGTAACTCTGTGAGATGAATTAACAGAACACAGAGCAGTTTCTCAGAAAGCTTCTTTCCAGTTTTGAACGGAAGATATTTCCTTTTTCACCATAGGCCTCTATGGGCTTCCAAATATCCCTTTGCCAATTCCACAAGAACAGCCTTAGCGAAAGGCTTCTTGAAGGGAAAGATGTAACTCTGTGAGATGAATTTACAGAACACAGAGCAGTTTCTCAGAAAGCTTCTTTCCAGTTTTAAACGGAAGATATTTCCTTTTTCACCATAGGCCTCTATGGGCTTCCAAATATCCCTTTGCCAATTCCACAAGAACAGCCTTAGCGAAAGGCTTCTTGAAGGGAAAGATGTAACTCTGTGAGATGAATTAACAGAACACAGAGCAGTTTCTCAGAAAGCTTCTTTCCAGTTTTGAACGGAAGATATTTCCTTTTTCACCATAGGCCTCTATGGGCTTCCAAATATCCCTTTGCCAATTCCACAAGAACAGCCTTAGCGAAAGGCTTCTTGAAGGGAAAGATGTAACTCTGTGAGATGAATTTACAGAACACAGAGCAGTTTCTCAGAAAGCTTCTTTCCAGTTTTGAACGGAAGATATTTCCTTTTTCACCATAGGCCTCTATGGGCTTCCAAATATCCCTTTGCCAATTCCACAAGAACAGCCTTAGCGAAAGGCTTCTTGAAGGGAAAGATGTAACTCTGTGAGATGAATTAACGGAACACAGAGCAGTTTTTCAGAAAGCTTCTTTCCAGTTTTGAACGGAAGATATTTCCTTTTTCACCATAGCCGTCTATGGGCTTCCAAATATCCCTTTGCCAATTCCACAAGAACAGTCTTAGCAAAAGGCTTCTTGAAGGGAAAGATGTAACTCTGTGAGATGAATTCACAGAACACAGAGCAGTTTCTCAGAAAGCTTCTTTCCAGTTTTGAACGGAAGATATTTCCTTTTTCACCATAGCCCTCTATGGGCTTCCAAATATCCCTTTCCCAATTCCACAAGAACAGCCTTAGCGAAAGGCTTCTTGAAGGGAAAGATGTAACTCTGTGAGATGAATTAACAGAACACAGAGCAGTTTCTCAGAAAGCTTCTTTCCAGTTTTGAACGGAAGATATTTCCTTTTTCACCATAGCCCTCTATGGGCTTCCAAATATCCCTTTGCCAATTCCACAAGAACAGCCTTAGCGAAAGGCTTCTTGAAGGGAAAGATGTAACTCTGTGAGATGAATTAACAGAACACAGAGCAGTTTCTCAGAAAGCTTCTTTCCAGTTTTGAACGGAAGATATTTCCTTTTTCACCATAGCCCTCTAAGGGCTTCCAAATATCCCTTTGCCAATTCCGCAAGAACAGCCTTAGCGAAAGGGTTCTTGAAGGGAAAGATGTAACTCTGTGAGATGAATTCACAGAACACAGAGCAGTTTCTCAGAAAGCTTCTTTCCAGTTTTGAACGGAAGATATTTACTTTTTCACCATAGCCGTCTATGGGCTTCCAAATATCCCTTTGCCAATTCCACAAGAACAGCCTTAGCGAAAGGCTTCTTGAAGGGAAAGATGTAACTCTGTGAGATGAATTAACAGAACACAGAGCAGTTTCTCAGAAAGCTTCTTTCCAGTTTTGAACGGAAGATATTTCCTTTTTCACCATAGCCCTCTATGGGCTTCCAAATATCCCTTTGCCAATTCCACAAGAACAGACTTAGCGAAAGGTTTCTTGGAGGGAACGATGTAACTCTGTGAGATGAATTAACAGAACACAGAGCAGTTTCTCAGAAAGCTTCTTTCCAGTTTTGAACGGAAGATATTTCCTTTTTCACCATAGCCCTCTATGGGCTTCCAAATATCCCTTTGCCAATTCCACAAGAACAGCCTTAGCGAAAGGATTCTTGAAGGGAAAGATGTAACTCTGTGAGATAAATTCACAGAACACAGAGCAGTTTCTCAGAAAGCTTCTTTCCAGTTTTGAACGGAAGATATTTCCTTTTTCACCATAGGCCTCTATGGGCTTCCAAATATCCCTTTGCCATTTCCACAAGAACAGCCTTAGCGAAAGGCTTCTTGAAGGGAAAGATGTAACTCTGTGAGATGAATTCACAGAACACAGAGCAGTTTCTCAGAAAGCTTCTTTCCAGTTTTGAACGGAAGATATTTCCTTTTTCACCATAGGCCTCTAAGGGCTTCCAAATATCCCTTTGCCAATTCCACAAGAACAGCCTTAGCGAAAGGCTTCTTGAAGGGAAAGATGTAACTCTGTGAGATGAATTCACAGAACACAGAGCAGTTTCTCAGAAAGCTTCTTTCCAGTTTTGAACGGAAGATATTTCCTTTTTCACCATAGGCCTCTATGGACTTCCAAATATCCCTTTGCCAATTCCACAAGAACAGCCTTAGCGAAAGGCTTCTTGAAGGGAAAGATGTAACTCTGTGAGATGAATTCACAGAACACAGAGCAGTTTCTCAGAAAGCTTCTTTCCAGTTTTGAACGGAAGATATTTCCTTTTTCACCATAGGCCTCTATGGGCTTCCAAATATCCCTTTGCCAATTCCACAAGAACAGCCTTAGCGAAAGGCTTCTTGAAGGGAAAGATGTAACTCTGTGAGATGAATTAACGGAACACAGAGCAGTTTTTCAGAAAGCTTCTTTCCAGTTTTGAACGGAAGATATTTCCTTTTTCACCATAGCCGTCTATGGGCTTCCAAATATCCCTTTGCCAATTCCACAAGAACAGTCTTAGCAAAAGGCTTCTTGAAGGGAAAGATGTAACTCTGTGAGATGAATTCACAGAACACAGAGCAGTTTCTCAGAAAGCTTCTTTCCAGTTTTGAACGGAAGATATTTCCTTTTTCACCATAGCCCTCTATGGGCTTCCAAATATCCCTTTCCCAATTCCACAAGAACAGCCTTAGCGAAAGGCTTCTTGAAGGGAAAGATGTAACCCTGTGAGATGAATTAACAGAACACGGAGCAGTTTCTCAGAAAGCTTCTTTCCAGTTTTGAACGGAAGATATTTCCTTTTTCACCATAGCCCTCTATGGGCTTCCAAATATCCCTTTGCCAATTCCACAAGAACAGCCTTAGCGAAAGGCTTCTTGAAGGGAAAGATGTAACTCTGTGAGATGAATTAACAGAACACAGAGCAGTTTCTCAGAAAGCTTCTTTCCAGTTTTGAACGGAAGATATTTCCTTTTTCACCATAGCCCTCTAAGGGCTTCCAAATATCCCTTTGCCAATTCCGCAAGAACAGCCTTAGCGAAAGGGTTCTTGAAGGGAAAGATGTAACTCTGTGAGATGAATTCACAGAACACAGAGCAGTTTCTCAGAAAGCTTCTTTCCAGTTTTGAACGGAAGATATTTACTTTTTCACCATAGCCGTCTATGGGCTTCCAAATATCCCTTTGCCAATTCCACAAGAACAGCCTTAGCGAAAGGCTTCTTGAAGGGAAAGATGTAACTCTGTGAGATGAATTAACAGAACACAGAGCAGTTTCTCAGAAAGCTTCTTTCCAGTTTTGAACGGAAGATATTTCCTTTTTCACCATAGCCCTCTATGGGCTTCCAAATATCCCTTTGCCAATTCCACAAGAACAGACTTAGCGAAAGGCTTCTTGGAGGGAACGATGTAACTCTGTGAGATGAATTAACAGAACACAGAGCAGTTTCTCAGAAAGCTTCTTTCCAGTTTTGAACGGAAGATATTTCCTTTTTCACCATAGCCCTCTATGGGCTTCCAAATATCCCTTTGCCAATTCCACAAGAACAGCCTTAGCGAAAGGATTCTTGAAGGGAAAGATGTAACTCTGTGAGATAAATTCACAGAACACAGAGCAGTTTCTCAGAAAGCTTCTTTCCAGTTTTGAACGGAAGATATTTCCTTTTTCACCATAGGCCTCTATGGGCTTCCAAATATCCCTTTGCCATTTCCACAAGAACAGCCTTAGCGAAAGGCTTCTTGAAGGGAAAGATGTAACTCTGTGAGATGAATTCATAGAACACAGAGCAGTTTCTCAGAAAGCTTCTTTCCAGTTTTGAACGGAAGATATTTCCTTTTTCACCATAGGCCTCTAAGGGCTTCCAAATATCCCTTTGCCAATTCCACAAGAACAGCCTTAGCGAAAGGCTTCTTGAAGGGAAAGATGTAACTCTGTGAGATGAATTCACAGAACACAGAGCAGTTTCTCAGAAAGCTTCTTTCCAGTTTTGAACGGAAGATATTTCCTTTTTCACGATAGCCCTCTATGGGCTTCCAAATATCCCTTTGCCAATTCCACAAGAACAGCCTTAGCGAAAGGCTTCTTGAAGGGAAAGATGTAACTCTGTGAGATGAATTAACAGAACACAGAGCAGTTTCTCAGAAAGCTTCTTTCCAGTTTTGAACGGAAGATATTTCCTTTTTCACCATAGGCCTCTATGGGCTTCCAAATATCCCTTTGCCATTTCCACAAGAACAGCCTTAGCGAAAGGCTTCTTGAAGGGAAAGATGTAACTCTGTGAGATGAATTCACAGAACACAGAGCAGTTTCTCAGAAAGCTTCTTTCCAGTTTTGAACGGAAGATATTTCCTTTTTCACCATAGGCCTCTATGGGCTTCCAAATATCCCTTTGCCAATTCCACAAGAACAGCCTTAGCGAAAGGCTTCTTGAAGGGAAAGATGTAACTCTGTGAGATGAATTAACGGAACACAGAGCAGTTTTTCAGAAAGCTTCTTTCCAGTTTTGAACGGAAGATATTTCCTTTTTCACCATAGCCCTCTATGGGCTTCCAAATATCCCTTTGCCAATTCCACAAGAACAGTCTTAGCAAAAGGCTTCTTGAAGGGAAAGATGTAACTCTGTGAGATGAATTCACAGAACACAGAGCAGTTTCTCAGAAAGCTTCTTTCCAGTTTTGAACGGAAGATATTTCCTTTTTCACCATAGCCCTCTATGGGCTTCCAAATATCCCTTTGCCAATTCCACAAGAACAGCCTTAGCGAAAGGCTTCTTGAAGGGAAAGATGTAACTCTGTGAGATGAATTAACAGAACACAGAGCAGTTTCTCAGAAAGCTTCTTTCCAGTTTTGAACGGAAGATATTTCCTTTTTCACCATAGCCCTCTAAGGGCTTCCAAATATCCCTTTGCCAATTCCACAAGAACAGCCTTAGCGAAAGGCCTCTTGAAGGGAAAGATGTAACTCTGTGATATGAATTCAGAGAACACAGAGCAGTTTCTCAGAAAGCTTCTTTCCATTTTTGAACGGAGGATATTTCCTTTTTCACCATAGGCCTCTATGGGCTTCCAAATATCCCTTTGCCAATTCCACAAGAACAGCCTTAGCGAAAGGCTTCTTGAAGGGAAAGATGTAACTCTGTGAGATGAATTCACAGAACACAGAGCAGTTTCTCAGAAAGCTTCTTTCCAGTTTTGAACGGAAGATATTTCCTTTTTCACCATAGAACTCTATGGCCTTCCAAATATCCCTTTGCCAATTCCACAAGAACAGCCTTAGCGAAAGCTTCTTGAAGGGAAAGATGTAACTCTGTGAGATGAATTCACAGAACACAGAGCAGATTCTCAGAAAGCTTCTTTCCAGTTTTGAACGGAAGATATTTCCTTTTTCACCATAGGCCTCTATGGACTTCCAAATATCCCTTTGCCAATTCCACAAGAACAGCCTTAGCGAAAGGCTTCTTGAAGGGAAAGATGTAACTCTGTGAGATGAATTCACAGAACACAGAGCAGTTTCTCAGAAAGCTTCTTTCCAGTTTTGAACGGAAGATATTTCCTTTTTCACCATAGGCCTCTATGGGCTTCCAAATATCCCTTTGCCAATTCCACAAGAACAGCCTTAGCGAAAGGCTTCTTGAAGGGAAAGATGTAACTCTGTGAGATGAATTAACGGAACACAGAGCAGTTTTTCAGAAAGCTTCTTTCCAGTTTTGAACGGAAGATATTTCCTTTTTCACCATAGCCGTCTATGGGCTTCCAAATATCCCTTTGCCAATTCCACAAGAACAGTCTTAGCAAAAGGCTTCTTGAAGGGAAAGATGTAACTCTGTGAGATGAATTCACAGAACACAGAGCAGTTTCTGAGAAAGCTTCTTTCCAGTTTTGAACGGAAGATATTTCCTTTTTCACCATAGCCCTCTATGGGCTTCCAAATATCCCTTTCCCAATTCCACAAGAACAGCCTTAGCGAAAGGCTTCTTGAAGGGAAAGATGTAACTCTGTGAGATGAATTAACAGAACACAGAGCAGTTTCTCAGAAAGCTTCTTTCCAGTTTTGAACGGAAGATATTTCCTTTTTCACCATAGGCCTCTATGGGCTTCCAAATATCCCTTTGCCAATTCCACAAGAACAGCCTTAGCGAAAGGCTTCTTGAAGGGAAAGATGTAACTCTGTGAGATGAATTTACAGAACACAGAGCAGTTTCTCAGAAAGCTTCTTTCCAGTTTTAAACGGAAGATATTTCCTTTTTCACCATAGGCCTCTATGGGCTTCCAAATATCCCTTTGCCAATTCCACAAGAACAGCCTTAGCGAAAGGCTTCTTGAAGGGAAAGATGTAACTCTGTGAGATGAATTAACGGAACACAGAGCAGTTTTTCAGAAAGCTTCTTTCCAGTTTTGAACGGAAGATATTTCCTTTTTCACCATAGCCGTCTATGGGCTTCCAAATATCCCTTTGCCAATTCCACAAGAACAGTCTTAGCAAAAGGCTTCTTGAAGGGAAAGATGTAACTCTGTGAGATGAATTCACAGAACACAGAGCAGTTTCTCAGAAAGCTTCTTTCCAGTTTTGAACGGAAGATATTTCCTTTTTCACCATAGCCCTCTATGGGCTTCCAAATATCCCTTTCCCAATTCCACAAGAACAGCCTTAGCGAAAGGCTTCCTGAAGGGAAAGATGTAACTCTGTGAGATGAATTAACAGAACACAGAGCAGTTTCTCAGAAAGCTTCTTTCCAGTTTTGAACGGAAGATATTTCCTTTTTCACCATAGCCCTCTATGGGCTTCCAAATATCCCTTTGCCAATTCCACAAGAACAGCCTTAGCGAAAGGCTTCTTGAAGGGAAAGATGTAACTCTGTGAGATGAATTAACAGAACACAGAGCAGTTTCTCAGAAAGCTTCTTTCCAGTTTTGAACGGAAGATATTTCCTTTTTCACCATAGCCCTCTAAGGGCTTCCAAATATCCCTTTGCCAATTCCGCAAGAACAGCCTTAGCGAAAGGGTTCTTGAAGGGAAAGATGTAACTCTGTGAGATGAATTCACAGAACACAGAGCAGTTTCTCAGAAAGCTTCTTTCCAGTTTTGAACGGAAGATATTTACTTTTTCACCATAGCCGTCTATGGGCTTCCAAATATCCCTTTGCCAATTCCACAAGAACAGCCTTAGCGAAAGGCTTCTTGAAGGGAAAGATGTAACTCTGTGAGATGAATTAACAGAACACAGAGCAGTTTCTCAGAAAGCTTCTTTCCAGTTTTGAACGGAAGATATTTCCTTTTTCACCATAGCCCTCTATGGGCTTCCAAATATCCCTTTGCCAATTCCACAAGAACAGCCTTAGCGAAAGGATTCTTGAAGGGAAAGATGTAACTCTGTGAGATAAATTCACAGAACACAGAGCAGTTTCTCAGAAAGCTTCTTTCCAGTTTTGAACGGAAGATATTTCCTTTTTCACCATAGGCCTCTATGGGCTTCCAAATATCCCTTTGCCATTTCCACAAGAACAGCCTTAGCGAAAGGCTTCTTGAAGGGAAAGATGTAACTCTGTGAGATGAATTCACAGAACACAGAGCAGTTTCTCAGAAAGCTTCTTTCCAGTTTTGAACGGAAGATATTTCCTTTTTCACCATAGGCCTCTAAGGGCTTCCAAATATCCCTTTGCCAATTCCACAAGAACAGCCTTAGCGAAAGGCTTCTTGAAGGGAAAGATGTAACTCTGTGAGATGAATTCACAGAACACAGAGCAGTTTCTCAGAAAGCTTCTTTCCAGTTTTGAACGGAAGATATTTCCTTTTTCACCATAGGCCTCTATGGGCTTCCAAATATCCCTTTGCCAATTCCACAAGAACAGCCTTAGCGAAAGGCTTCTTGAAGGGAAAGATGTAACTCTGTGAGATGAATTGACAGAACACAGAGCAGTTTCTCAGAAAGCTTCTTTCCAGTTTTGAACGGAAGATATTTCCTTTTTCACCATAGGCCTCTATGGACTTCCAAATATCCCTTTGCCAATTCCACAAGAACAGCCTTAGCGAAAGGCTTCTTGAAGGGAAAGATGTAACTCTGTGAGATGAATTCACAGAACACAGAGCAGTTTCTCAGAAAGCTTCTTTCCAGTTTTGAACGGAAGATATTTCCTTTTTCACCATAGGCCTCTATGGGCTTCCAAATATCCCTTTGCCAATTCCACAAGAACAGCCTTAGCGAAAGGCTTCTTGAAGGGAAAGATGTAACTCTGTGAGATGAATTAACGGAACACAGAGCAGTTTTTCAGAAAGCTTCTTTCCAGTTTTGAACGGAAGATATTTCCTTTTTCACCATAGCCGTCTATGGGCTTCCAAATATCCCTTTGCCAATTCCACAAGAACAGTCTTAGCAAAAGGCTTCTTGAAGGGAAAGATGTAACTCTGTGAGATGAATTCACAGAACACAGAGTAGTTTCTCAGAAAGCTTCTTTCCAGTTTTGAACGGAAGATATTTCCTTTTTCACCATAGCCCTCTATGGGCTTCCAAATATCCCTTTCCCAATTCCACAAGAACAGCCTTAGCGAAAGGCTTCTTGAAGGGAAAGATGTAACTCTGTGAGATGAATTAACAGAACACAGAGCAGTTTCTCAGAAAGCTTCTTTCCAGTTTTGAACGGAAGATATTTCCTTTTTCACCATAGCCCTCTATGGGCTTCCAAATATCCCTTTGCCAATTCCACAAGAACAGCCTTAGCGAAAGGCTTCTTGAAGGGAAAGATGTAACTCTGTGAGATGAATTAACAGAACACAGAGCAGTTTCTCAGAAAGCTTCTTTCCAGTTTTGAACGGAAGATATTTCCTTTTTCACCATAGCCCTCTAAGGGCTTCCAAATATCCCTTTGCCAATTCCGCAAGAACAGCCTTAGCGAAAGGGTTCTTGAAGGGAAAGATGTAACTCTGTGAGATGAATTCACAGAACACAGAGCAGTTTCTCAGAAAGCTTCTTTCCAGTTTTGAACGGAAGATATTTACTTTTTCACCATAGCCGTCTATGGGCTTCCAAATATCCCTTTGCCAATTCCACAAGAACAGCCTTAGCGAAAGGCTTCTTGAAGGGAAAGATGTAACTCTGTGAGATGAATTAACAGAACACAGAGCAGTTTCTCAGAAAGCTTCTTTCCAGTTTTGAACGGAAGATATTTCCTTTTTCACCATAGCCCTCTATGGGCTTCCAAATATCCCTTTGCCAATTCCACAAGAACAGACTTAGCGAAAGGCTTCTTGGAGGGAACGATGTAACTCTGTGAGATGAATTAACAGAACACAGAGCAGTTTCTCAGAAAGCTTCTTTCCAGTTTTGAACGGAAGATATTTCCTTTTTCACCATAGCCCTCTATGGGCTTCCAAATATCCCTTTGCCAATTCCACAAGAACAGCCTTAGCGAAAGGATTCTTGAAGGGAAAGATGTAACTCTGTGAGATGAATTAACAGAACACAGAGCAGTTTCTCAGAAAGCTTCTTTCCAGTTTTGAACGGAAGATATTTCCTTTTTCACCATAGGCCTCTATGGGCTTCCAAATATCCGTTTGCCATTTCCACAAGAACAGCCTTAGCGAAAGGCTTCTTGAAGGGAAAGATGTAACTCTGTGAGATGAATTCACAGAACACAGAGCAGTTTCTCAGAAAGCTTCTTTCCAGTTTTGAACGGAAGATATTTCCTTTTTCACCATAGGCCTCTAAGGGCTTCCAAATATCCCTTTGCCAATTCCACAAGAACAGCCTTAGCGAAAGGCTTCTTGAAGGGAAAGATGTAACTCTGTGAGATGAATTCACAGAACACAGAGCAGTTTCTCAGAAAGCTTCTTTCCAGTTTTGAACGGAAGATATTTCCTTTTTCACGATAGCCCTCTATGGGCTTCCAAATATCCCTTTGCCAATTCCACAAGAACAGCCTTAGCGAAAGGCTTCTTGAAGGGAAAGATGTAACTCTGTGAGATGAATTAACAGAACACAGAGCAGTTTCTCAGAAAGCTTCTTTCCAGTTTTGAACGGAAGATATTTCCTTTTTCACCATAGGCCTCTATGGGCTTCCAAATATCCCTTTGCCAATTCCACAAGAACAGCCTTAGCGAAAGGCTTCTTGAAGGGAAAGATGTAACTCTGTGAGATGAATTCACAGAACACAGAGCAGTTTCTCAGAAAGCTTCTTTCCAGTTTTGAACGGAAGATATTTCCTTTTTCACCATAGGCCTCTATGGGCTTCCAAATATCCCTTTGCCAATTCCACAAGAACAGCCTTAGCGAAAGGCTTCTTGAAGGGAAAGATGTAACTCTGTGAGATGAATTAACGGAACACAGAGCAGTTTTTCAGAAAGCTTCTTTCCAGTTTTGAACGGAAGATATTTCCTTTTTCACCATAGCCCTCTATGGGCTTCCAAATATCCCTTTGCCAATTCCACAAGAACAGTGTTAGCAAAAGGCTTCTTGAAGGGAAAGATGTAACTCTGTGAGATGAATTCACAGAACACAGAGCAGTTTCTCAGAAAGCTTCTTTCCAGTTTTGAACGGAAGATATTTCCTTTTTCACCATAGCCCTCTATGGGCTTCCAAATATCCCTTTGCCAATTCCACAAGAACAGCCTTAGCGAAAGGCTTCTTGAAGGGAAAGATGTAACTCTGTGAGATGAATTAACAGAACACAGAGCAGTTTCTCAGAAAGCTTCTTTCCAGTTTTGAACGGAAGATATTTCCTTTTTCACCATAGCCCTCTAAGGGCTTCCAAATATCCCTTTGCCAATTCCACAAGAACAGCCTTAGCGAAAGGCCTCTTGAAGGGAAAGATGTAACTCTGTGATATGAATTCAGAGAACACAGAGCAGTTTCTCAGAAACCTTCTTTCCATTTTTGAACGGAGGATATTTCCTTTTTCACCATAGGCCTCTATGGGCTTCCAAATATCCCTTTGCCAATTCCACAAGAACAGCCTTAGCGAAAGGCTTCTTGAAGGGAAAGATGTAACTCTGTGAGATGAATTCACAGAACACAGAGCAGTTTCTCAGAAAGCTTCTTTCCAGTTTTGAACGGAAGATATTTCCTTTTTCACCATAGAACTCTATGGCCTTCCAAATATCCCTTTGCCAATTCCACAAGAACAGCCTTAGCGAAAGCTTCTTGAAGGGAAAGATGTAACTCTGTGAGATGAATTAACAGAACACAGAGCAGATTCTCAGAAAGCTTCTTTCCAGTTTTGAACGGAAGATATTTCCTTTTTCACCATAGCCCTCTATGGGCTTCCAAATATCCCTTTGCCAATTCCACAAGAACAGCCTTAGCGAAAGGCTTCTTGAAGGGAAAGATGTAACTCTGTGAGATGAATTAACAGAACACAGAGCAGTTTCTCAGAAAGCTTCTTTCCAGTTTTGAACGGAAGATATTTCCTTTTTCACCATAGGCCTCTATGGGCTTCAAAATATCCCTTTGCCAATTCCACAAGAACAGCCTTAGCGAAAGGCTTCTTGAGGGGAAAGATGTAACTCTGTGAGATGAATTAACAGAACACAGAGCAGTTTCTCAGAAAGCTTCTTTCCAGTTTTGAACGGAAGATATTTCCTTTTTCTCCATAGCCCTCTATGGGCTTCCAAATATCCCTTTGCCAATTCCACAAGAACAGCCTTAGCGAAAGGCTTCTTGAAGGGAAAGATGTAACTCTGTGAGATGAATTCACAGAACACAGAGCAATTTCTCAGAAAGCTTCTTTCCAGTTTTGAACGGAAGATATTTCCTTTTTCACCATAGCCCTCAATGGGCTTCCAAATATCCCTTTGACAATTCCACAAAATCAGCCTTAGCGAAAGGCTTCTTAAAGGGAAAGATGTAACTCTGTGAGATGAATTCACAGAACACAGAGCAGTTTCTCAGAAAGCTTCTTTCCAGTTTTGAACGGAAGATATTTCCTTTTTCACCATAGGCCTCTATGGGCTTCCAAATATCCCTTTGCCAATTCCGCAAGAACAGCCTTAGCGAAAGGCTTCTTGAAGGGAAAGATGTAACTCTGTGAGATGAATTAACAGAACACAGAGCAGTTTCTCAGAAAGCTTCTTTCCAGTTTTGAACGGAAGATATTTCCTTTTTCACCATAGCCCTCTATGGGCTTCCAAATATCCCTTTGCCAATTCCACAAGAACAGCCTTAGCGAAAGGCTTCTTGAAGGGAAAGATGTAACTCTGTGAGATGAATTAGCAGAACACAGAGCAGTTTCTCAGAAAGATTCTTTCCAATTTTGAAAGGAAGATATTTCCTTTTTCACCATAGCCCTCTATGGGGTTCCAAATATCCCTTTGCAAATTCCACAAGAACAGCCTTAGCGAAAGGCTTCTTGAAGGGAAAGATGTAACTCTGTGAGATGAATTCACAGAACACAGAGCAGTTTCTCAGAAAGCTTCTTTCCAGTTTTGAACGGAAGATATTTCCTTTTTCACCATAGCCCTCTATGGGCTTCCAAATATCCCTTTGCCAATTCCACAAGAACAGCCTTAGCGAAAGGCTTCTTGAAGGGAAAGATGTAACTCTGTGAGATGAATTAACAGAACACAGAGCAGTTTCTCAGAAAGCTTCTTTCCAGTTTTGAACGGAAGATATTTCCTTTTTCACCATAGCCCTCTAAGGGCTTCCAAATATCCCTTTGCCAATTCCGCAAGAACAGCCTTAGCGAAAGGGTTCTTGAAGGGAAAGATGTAACTCTGTGAGATGAATTCACAGAACACAGAGCAGTTTCTCAGAAAGCTTCTTTCCAGTTTTGAACGGAAGATATTTACTTTTTCACCATAGCCCTCTATGGGCTTCCAAATATCCCTTTGCCAATTCCACAAGAACAGCCTTAGCGAAAGGCTTCTTGAAGGGAAAGATGTAACTCTGTGAGATGAATTAACAGAACACAGAGCAGTTTCTCAGAAAGCTTCTTTCCAGTTTTGAACGGAAGATATTTCCTTTTTCACCATAGCCCTCTATGGGCTTCCAAATATCCCTTTGCCAATTCCACAAGAACAGACTTAGCGAAAGGCTTCTTGGAGGGAACGATGTAACTCTGTGAGATGAATTAACAGAACACAGAGCAGTTTCTCAGAAAGCTTCTTTCCAGTTTTGAACGGAAGATATTTCCTTTTTCACCATAGCCCTCTATGGGCTTCCAAATATCCCTTTGCCAATTCCACAAGAACAGCCTTAGCGAAAGGATTCTTGAAGGGAAAGATGTAACTCTGTGAGATAAATTCACAGAACACAGAGCAGTTTCTCAGAAAGCTTCTTTCCAGTTTTGAACGGAAGATATTTCCTTTTTCACCATAGGCCTCTATGGGCTTCCAAATATCGCTTTGCCATTTCCACAAGAACAGCCTTAGCGAAAGGCTTCTTGAAGGGAAAGATGTAACTCTGTGAGATGAATTCACAGAACACAGAGCAGTTTCTCAGAAAGCTTCTTTCCAGTTTTGAACGGAAGATATTTCCTTTTTCACCATAGGCCTCTAAGGGCTTCGAAATATCCCTTTGCCAATTCCACAAGAACAGCCTTAGCGAAAGGCTTCTTGAAGGGAAAGATGTAACTCTGTGAGATGAATTCACAGAACACAGAGCAGTTTCTCAGAAAGCTTCTTTCCAGTTTTGAACGGAAGATATTTCCTTTTTCACGATAGCCCTCTATGGGCTTCCAAATATCCCTTTGCCAATTCCACAAGAACAGCCTTAGCGAAAGGCTTCTTGAAGGGAAAGATGTAACTCTGTGAGATGAATTAACAGAACACAGAGCAGTTTCTCAGAAAGCTTCTTTCCAGTTTTGAACGGAAGATATTTCCTTTTTCACCATAGGCCTCTATGGGCTTCCAAATATCCCTTTGCCAATTCCACAAGAACAGCCTTAGCGAAAGGCTTCTTGAAGGGAAAGATGTAACTCTGTGAGATGAATTCACAGAACACAGAGCAGTTTCTCAGAAAGCTTCTTTCCAGTTTTGAACGGAAGATATTTCCTTTTTCACCATAGGCCTCTATGGGCTTCCAAATATCCCTTTGCCAATTCCACAAGAACAGCCTTAGCGAAAGGCTTCTTGAAGGGAAAGATGTAACTCTGTGAGATGAATTAACGGAACACAGAGCAGTTTTTCAGAAAGCTTCTTTCCAGTTTTGAACGGAAGATATTTCCTTTTTCACCATAGCCCTCTATGGGCTTCCAAATATCCCTTTCCCAATTCCACAAGAACAGCCTTAGCGAAAGGCTTCTTGAAGGGAAAGATGTAACTCTGTGAGATGAATTCACAGAACACAGAGCAGTTTCTCAGAAAGCTTCTTTCCAGTTTTGAACGGAAGATATTTCCTTTTTCACCATAGCCCTCTATGGGCTTCCAAATATCCCTTTGCCAATTCCACAAGAACAGCCTTAGCGAAAGGCTTCTTGAAGGGAAAGATGTAACTCTGTGAGATGAATTAACAGAACACAGAGCAGTTTCTCAGAAAGCTTCTTTCCAGTTTTGAACGGAAGATATTTCCTTTTTCACCATAGCCCTCTAAGGGCTTCCAAATATCCCTTTGCCAATTCCGCAAGAACAGCCTTAGCGAAAGGGTTCTTGAAGGCAAAGATGTAACTCTGTGAGATGAATTCACAGAACACAGAGCAGTTTCTCAGAAAGCTTCTTTCCAGTTTTGAACGGAAGATATTTACTTTTTCACCATAGCCGTCTATGGGCTTCCAAATATCCCTTTGCCAATTCCACAAGAACAGCCTTAGCGAAAGGCTTCTTGAAGGGAAAGATGTAACTCTGTGAGATGAATTAACAGAACACAGAGCAGTTTCTCAGAAAGCTTCTTTCCAGTTTTGAACGGAAGATATTTCCTTTTTCACCATAGCCCTCTATGGGCTTCCAAATATCCCTTTGCCAATTCCACAAGAACAGACTTAGCGAAAGGCTTCTTGGAGGGAACGATGTAACTCTGTGAGATGAATTAACAGACACAGAGCAGTTTCTCAGAAAGCTTCTTTCCAGTTTTGAACGGAAGATATTTCCTTTTTCACCATAGGCCTCTATGGGCTTCCAAATATCCCTTTGCCAATTCCACAAGAACAGCCTTAGCGAAAGGCTTCTTGAAGGGGAAGATGTAACTCTGTGAGATGAATTCACAGAACACAGAGCAGTTTCTCAGAAAGCTTCTTTCCAGTTTGGAACGGAAGATATTTCCTTTTTCACCATAGGCCTCTATGGGCTTCCAAATATCCCTTTGCCAATTCCACAAGAACAGCCTTAGCGAAAGGCTTCTTGAAGGGAAAGATGTAACTCTGTGAGATGAATTAACGGAACACAGAGCAGTTTTTCAGAAAGCTTCTTTCCAGTTTTGAACGGAAGATATTTCCTTTTTCACCATAGCCCTCTATGGGCTTCCAAATATCCCTTTGCCAATTCCACAGGAACAGTCTTAGCAAAAGGCTTCTTGAAGGGAAAGATGTAACTCTGTGAGATGAATTCACAGAACACAGAGCAGTTTCTCAGAAAGCTTCTTTCCAGTTTTGAACGGAAGATATTTCCTTTTTCACCATAGCCCTCTATGGGCTTCCAAATATCCCTTTGCCAATTCCACAAGAACAGCCTTAGCGAAAGGCTTCTTGAAGGGAAAGATGTAACTCTGTGAGATGAATTAACAGAACACAGAGCAGTTTCTCAGAAAGCTTCTTTCCAGTTTTGAACGGAAGATATTTCCTTTTTCACCATAGCCCTCTAAGGGCTTCCAAATGTCCCTTTGCCAATTCCACAAGAACAGCCTTAGCGAAAGGCCTCTTGAAGGGAAAGATGTAACTCTGTGATATGAATTCAGAGAACACAGAGCAGTTTCTCAGAAAGCTTCTTTCCATTTTTGAACGGAGGATATTTCCTTTTTCACCATAGGCCTCTATGGGCTTCCAAATATCCCTTTGCCAATTCCACAAGAACAGCCTTAGCGAAAGGCTTCTTGAAGGGAAAGATGTAACTCTGTGAGATGAATTCACAGAACACAGAGCAGTTTCTCAGAAAGCTTCTTTCCAGTTTTGAACGGAAGATATTTCCTTTTTCACCATAGAACTCTATGGCCTTCCAAATATCCCTTTGCCAATTCCACAAGAACAGCCTTAGCGAAAGCTTCTTGAAGGGAAAGATGTAACTCTGTGAGATGAATTAACAGAACACAGAGCAGATTCTCAGAAAGCTTCTTTCCAGTTTTGAACGGAAGATATTTCCTTTTTCACCATAGCCCTCTATGGGCTTCCAAATATCCCTTTGCCAATTCCACAAGAACAGCCTTAGCGAAAGGCTTCTTGAAGGGAAAGATGTAACTCTGTGAGATGAATTAACAGAACACAGAGCAGTTTCTCAGAAAGCTTCTTTCCAGTTTTGAACGGAAGATATTTCCTTTTTCACCATAGGCCTCTATGGGCTTCAAAATATCCCTTTGCCAATTCCACAAGAACAGCCTTAGCGAAAGGCTTCTTGAGGGGAAAGATGTAACTCTGTGAGATGAATTAACAGAACACAGAGCAGTTTCTCAGAAAGCTTCTTTCCAGTTTTGAACGGAAGATATTTCCTTTTTCTCCATAGCCCTCTATGGGCTTCCAAATATCCCTTTGCCAATTCCACAAGAACAGCCTTAGCGAAAGGCTTCTTGAAGGGAAAGATGTAACTCTGTGAGATGAATTCACAGGACACAGAGCAATTTCTCAGAAAGCTTCTTTCCAGTTTTGAACGGAAGATATTTCCTTTTTCACCATAGCCCTCAATGGGCTTCCAAATATCCCTTTGACAATTCCACAAAAACAGCCTTAGCGAAAGGCTTCTTAAAGGGAAAGATGTAACTCTGTGAGATGAATTAACAGAACACAGAGCAGTTTCTCAGAAAGCTTCTTTCCAGTTTTGAACGGAAGATATTTCCTTTTTCACCATAGGCCTCTATGGGCTTCCAAATATCCCTTTGCCAATTCCGCAAGAACAGCCTTAGCGAAAGGCTTCTTGAAGGGAAAGATGTAACTCTGTGAGATGAATTAACAGAACACAGAGCAGTTTCTCAGAAAGCTTCTTTCCAGTTTTGAACGGAAGATATTTCCTTTTTCACCATAGCCCTCTATGGGCTTCCAAATATCCCTTTGCCAATTCCACAAGAACAGCCTTAGCGAAAGGCTTCTTGAAGGGAAAGATGTAACTCTGTGAGATGAATTAACGGAACACAGAGCAGTTTTTCAGAAAGCTTCTTTCCAGTTTTGAACGGAAGATATTTCCTTTTTCACCATAGCCGTCTATGGGCTTCCAAATATCCCTTTGCCAATTCCACAAGAACAGTCTTAGCGAAAGGCTTCTTGAAGGGAAAGATGTAACTCTGTGAGATGAATTCACAGAACACAGAGCAGTTTCTCAGAAAGCTTCTTTCCAGTTTTGAACGGAAGATATTTCCTTTTTCACCATAGCCCTCTATGGGCTTCCAAATATCCCTTTCCCAATTCCACAAGAACAGCCTTAGCGAAAGGCTTCTTGAAGGGAAAGATGTAACTCTGTGAGATGAATTAACAGAACACAGAGCAGTTTCTCAGAAAGCTTCTTTCCAGTTTTGAACGGAAGATATTTCCTTTTTCACCATAGCCCTCTATGGGCTTCCAAATATCCCTTTGCCAATTCCACAAGAACAGCCTTAGCGAAAGGCTTCTTGAAGGGAAAGATGTAACTCTGTGAGATGAATTAACAGAACACAGAGCAGTTTCTCAGAAAGCTTCTTTCCAGTTTTGAACGGAAGATATTTCCTTTTTCACCATAGCCCTCTAAGGGCTTCCAAATATCCCTTTGCCAATTCCGCAAGAACAGCCTTAGCGAAAGGGTTCTTGAAGGGAAAGATGTAACTCTGTGAGATGAATTAACAGAACACAGAGCAGTTTCTCAGAAAGCTTCTTTCCAGTTTTGAACGGAAGATATTTACTTTTTCACCATAGCCGTCTATGGGCTTCCAAATATCCCTTTGCCAATTCCACAAGAACAGCCTTAGCGAAAGGCTTCTTGAAGGGAAAGATGTAACTCTGTGAGATGAATTAACAGAACACAGAGCAGTTTCTCAGAAAGCTTCTTTCCAGTTTTGAACGGAAGATATTTCCTTTTTCACCATAGCCCTCTATGGGCTTCCAAATATCCCTTTGCCAATTCCACAAGAACAGACTTAGCGAAAGGTTTCTTGGAGGGAACGATGTAACTCTGTGAGATGAATTAACAGAACACAGAGCAGTTTCTCAGAAAGCTTCTTTCCAGTTTTGAACGGAAGATATTTCCTTTTTCACCATAGCCCTCTATGGGCTTCCAAATATCCCTTTGCCAATTCCACAAGAACAGCCTTAGCGAAAGGATTCTTGAAGGGAAAGATGTAACTCTGTGAGATAAATTCACAGAACACAGAGCAGTTTCTCAGAAAGCTTCTTTCCAGTTTTGAACGGAAGATATTTCCTTTTTCACCATAGGCCTCTATGGGCTTCCAAATATCCCTTTGCCATTTCCACAAGAACAGCCTTAGCGAAAGGCTTCTTGAAGGGAAAGATGTAACTCTGTGAGATGAATTCACAGAACACAGAGCAGTTTCTCAGAAAGCTTCTTTCCAGTTTTGAACGGAAGATATTTCCTTTTTCACCATAGGCCTCTAAGGGCTTCCAAATATCCCTTTGCCAATTCCACAAGAACAGCCTTAGCGAAAGGCTTCTTGAAGGGAAAGATGTAACTCTGTGAGATGAATTCACAGAACACAGAGCAGTTTCTCAGAAAGCTTCTTTCCAGTTTTGAACGGAAGATATTTCCTTTTTCACCATAGGCCTCTATGGGCTTCCAAATATCCCTTTGCCAATTCCACAAGAACAGCCTTAGCGAAAGGCTTCTTGAAGGGAAAGATGTAACTCTGTGAGATGAATTGACAGAACACAGAGCAGTTTCTCAGAAAGCTTCTTTCCAGTTTTGAACGGAAGATATTTCCTTTTTCACCATAGGCCTCTATGGACTTCCAAATATCCCTTTGCCAATTCCACAAGAACAGCCTTAGCGAAAGGCTTCTTGAAGGGAAAGATGTAACTCTGTGAGATGAATTCACAGAACACAGAGCAGTTTCTCAGAAAGCTTCTTTCCAGTTTTGAACGGAAGATATTTCCTTTTTCACCATAGGCCTCTATGGGCTTCCAAATATCCCTTTGCCAATTCCACAAGAACAGCCTTAGCGAAAGGCTTCTTGAAGGGAAAGATGTAACTCTGTGAGATGAATTCACAGAACACAGAGCAGTTTCTCAGAAAGCTTCTTTCCAGTTTTGAACGGAAGATATTTCGTTTTTCACCATAGGCCTCTATGGGCTTCCAAATATCCCTTTCCCAATTCCACAAGAACAGCCTTAGCGAAAGGCTTCTTGAAGGGAAAGATGTAACTCTGTGAGATGAATTAACGGAACACAGAGCAGTTTTTCAGAAAGCTTCTTTCCAGTTTTGAACGGAAGATATTTCCTTTTTCACCGTAGCCGTCTATGGGCTTCCAAATATCCCTTTGCCAATTCCACAAGAACAGTCTTAGCAAAAGGCTTCTTGAAGGGAAAGATGTAACTCTGTGAGATGAATTCACAGAACACAGAGCAGTTTCTCAGAATGCTTCTTTCCAGTTTTGAACGGAAGATATTTCCTTTTTCACCATAGCCCTCTATGGGCTTCCAAATATCCCTTTCCCAATTCCACAAGAACAGCCTTAGCGAAAGGCTTCTTGAAGGGAAAGATGTAACTCTGTGAGATGAATTAACAGAACACAGAGCAGTTTCTCAGAAAGCTTCTTTCCAGTTTTGAACGGAAGATATTTCCTTTTTCACCATAGCCCTCTATGGGCTTCCAAATATCCCTTTGCCAATTCCACAAGAACAGCCTTAGAGAAAGGCTTCTTGAAGGGAAAGATGTAACTCTGTGAGATGAATTAACAGAACACAGAGCAGTTTCTCAGAAAGCTTCTTTCCAGTTTTGAACGGAAGATATTTCCTTTTTCACCATAGCCCTCTAAGGGCTTCCAAATATCCCTTTGCCAATTCCACAAGAACAGCCTTAGCGAAAGGCCTCTTGAAGGGAAAGATGTAACTCTGTGAGATGAATTCAGAGAACACAGAGCAGTTTCTCAGAAAGCTTCTTTCCATTTTTGAACGGAGGATATTTCCTTTTTCACCATAGGCCTCTATGGGCTTCCAAATATCCCTTTGCCAATTCCACAAGAACAGCCTTAGCGAAAGGCTTCTTGAAGGGAAAGATGTAACTCTGTGAGATGAATTCACAGAACACAGAGCAGTTTCTCAGAAAGCTTCTTTCCAGTTTTGAACGGAAGATATTTCCTTTTTCACCATAGAACTCTATGGCCTTCCAAATATCCCTTTGCCAATTCCACAAGAACAGCCTTAGCGAAAGGCTTCTTGAAGGGAAAGATGTAACTCTGTGAGATGAATTAACAGAACACAGAGCAGATTCTCAGAAAGCTTCTTTCCAGTTTTGAACGGAAGATATTTCCTTTTTCACCATAGCCCTCTATGGGCTTCCAAATATCCCTTTGCCAATTCCACAAGAACAGCCTTAGCGAAAGGCTTCTTCAAGGCAAAGATGTAACTCTGTGAGATGAATTCACAGAACACAGAGCAGTTTCTCAGAAAGCTTCTTTCCAGTTTTGAACGGAAGATATTTCCTTTTTCACCATAGCCCTCTATGGGCTTCCAAATATCCCTTTGCCAATTCCACAAGAACAGCCTTAGCGAAAGCCTTCTTGAAGGGAAAGATGTAACTCTGTGAGATGAATTCACAGAACACAGAGCAGTTTCTCAGAAAGCTTCTTTCCAGTTTTGAACGGAAGATATTTCCTTTTTCACCATAGGCCTCTATGGGCTTCCAAATATCCCTTTGCCAATTCCACAAGAACAGCCTTAGCGAAAGGCTTCTTGAAGGGAAAGATGTAACTCTGTGAGATGAATTAACAGAACACAGAGCAGTTTCTCAGAAAGCTTCTTTCCAGTTTTGAACGGAAGATATTTCCTTTTTCACCATAGCCCTCTATGGGCTTCCAAATATCCCTTTTCCAATTCCACAAGAACAGCCTTAGCGAAAGGCTTCTTGAAGGGAAAGATGTAACTCTGTGAGATGAATTCACAGAACACAGAGCAGTTTCTCAGAAAGCTTCTTTCCAGTTTTGAACGGAAGATATTTCCTTTTTCACCATAGCCGTCTATGGGCTTCCAAATATCCCTTTGCCAATTCCACAAGAACAGCCTTAGCGAAAGGCTTCTTGAAGGGAAAGATGTAACACTGTGAGATGAATTCACAGAACACAGAGCAGTTTCTCAGAAAGCTTCTTTCCAGTTTTGAACGGAAGATATTTCCTTTTTCACCATAGGCCTCTATGGGCTTCCAAATATCCCTTTGCCAATTCCACAAGAACAGCCTTAGCGAAAGGCTTCTTGAGGGGAAAGATGTAACTCTGTGAGATGAATTCACAGAACACAGAGCAGTTTCTCAGAAAGCTTCTTTCCAGTTTTGAACGGAAGATATTTACTTTTTCACCATAGCCGTCTATGGGCTTCCAAATATCCCTTTGCCAATTCCACAAGAACAGCCTTAGCGAAAGGCTTCTTGAAGGGAAAGATGTAACTCTGTGAGATGAATTCACAGAACACAGAGCAGTTTCTCAGAAAGCTTCTTTCCAGTTTTGAACGGAAGATATTTCCTTTTTCACCATAGGCCTCTATGGGCTTCCAAATATCCCTTTGCCATTTCCACAAGAACAGCCTTAGCGAAAGGCTTCTTGAAGGGAAAGATGTAACTCTGTGAGATGAATTCACAGAACACAGAGCAGTTTCTCAGAAAGCTTCTTTCCAGTTTTGAACGGAAGATATTTCCTTTTTCACCATAGGCCTCTAAGGGCTTCCAAATATCCCTTTGCCAATTCCACAAGAACAGCCTTAGCGAAAGGCTTCTTGAAGGGAAAGATGTAACTCTGTGAGATGAATTCACAGAACACAGAGCAGTTTCTCAGAAAGCTTCTTTCCAGTTTTGAACGGAAGATATTTCCTTTTTCACCATAGGCCTCTATGGGCTTCCAAATATCCCTTTGCCAATTCCACAAGAACAGCCTTAGCGAAAGGCTTCTTGAAGGGAAAGATGTAACTCTGTGAGATGAATTGACAGAACACAGAGCAGTTTCTCAGAAAGCTTCTTTCCAGTTTTGAACGGAAGATATTTCCTTTTTCACCATAGGCCTCTATGGACTTCCAAATATCCCTTTGCCAATTCCACAAGAACAGCCTTAGCGAAAGGCTTCTTGAAGGGAAAGATGTAACTCTGTGAGATGAATTCACAGAACACAGAGCAGTTTCTCAGAAAGCTTCTTTCCAGTTTTGAACGGAAGATATTTCCTTTTTCACCATAGGCCTCTATGGGCTTCCAAATATCCCTTTGCCAATTCCACAAGAACAGCCTTAGCGAAAGGCTTCTTGAAGGGAAAGATGTAACTCTGTGAGATGAATTCACAGAACACAGAGCAGTTTCTCAGAAAGCTTCTTTCCAGTTTTGAACGGAAGATATTTCGTTTTTCACCATAGGCCTCTATGGGCTTCCAAATATCCCTTTCCCAATTCCACAAGAACAGCCTTAGCGAAAGGCTTCTTGAAGGGAAAGATGTAACTCTGTGAGATGAATTAACGGAACACAGAGCAGTTTTTCAGAAAGCTTCTTTCCAGTTTTGAACGGAAGATATTTCCTTTTTCACCGTAGCCGTCTATGGGCTTCCAAATATCCCTTTGCCAATTCCACAAGAACAGTCTTAGCAAAAGGCTTCTTGAAGGGAAAGATGTAACTCTGTGAGATGAATTCACAGAACACAGAGCAGTTTCTCAGAATGCTTCTTTCCAGTTTTGAACGGAAGATATTTCCTTTTTCACCATAGCCCTCTATGGGCTTCCAAATATCCCTTTCCCAATTCCACAAGAACAGCCTTAGCGAAAGGCTTCTTGAAGGGAAAGATGTAACTCTGTGAGATGAATTAACAGAACACAGAGCAGTTTCTCAGAAAGCTTCTTTCCAGTTTTGAACGGAAGATATTTCCTTTTTCACCATAGCCCTCTATGGGCTTCCAAATATCCCTTTGCCAATTCCACAAGAACAGCCTTAGAGAAAGGCTTCTTGAAGGGAAAGATGTAACTCTGTGAGATGAATTAACAGAACACAGAGCAGTTTCTCAGAAAGCTTCTTTCCAGTTTTGAACGGAAGATATTTCCTTTTTCACCATAGCCCTCTAAGGGCTTCCAAATATCCCTTTGCCAATTCCACAAGAACAGCCTTAGCGAAAGGCCTCTTGAAGGGAAAGATGTAACTCTGTGAGATGAATTCAGAGAACACAGAGCAGTTTCTCAGAAAGCTTCTTTCCATTTTTGAACGGAGGATATTTCCTTTTTCACCATAGGCCTCTATGGGCTTCCAAATATCCCTTTGCCAATTCCACAAGAACAGCCTTAGCGAAAGGCTTCTTGAAGGGAAAGATGTAACTCTGTGAGATGAATTCACAGAACACAGAGCAGTTTCTCAGAAAGCTTCTTTCCAGTTTTGAACGGAAGATATTTCCTTTTTCACCATAGAACTCTATGGCCTTCCAAATATCCCTTTGCCAATTCCACAAGAACAGCCTTAGCGAAAGGCTTCTTGAAGGGAAAGATGTAACTCTGTGAGATGAATTAACAGAACACAGAGCAGATTCTCAGAAAGCTTCTTTCCAGTTTTGAACGGAAGATATTTCCTTTTTCACCATAGCCCTCTATGGGCTTCCAAATATCCCTTTGCCAATTCCACAAGAACAGCCTTAGCGAAAGGCTTCTTCAAGGCAAAGATGTAACTCTGTGAGATGAATTCACAGAACACAGAGCAGTTTCTCAGAAAGCTTCTTTCCAGTTTTGAACGGAAGATATTTCCTTTTTCACCATAGCCCTCTATGGGCTTCCAAATATCCCTTTGCCAATTCCACAAGAACAGCCTTAGCGAAAGCCTTCTTGAAGGGAAAGATGTAACTCTGTGAGATGAATTCACAGAACACAGAGCAGTTTCTCAGAAAGCTTCTTTCCAGTTTTGAACGGAAGATATTTCCTTTTTCACCATAGGCCTCTATGGGCTTCCAAATATCCCTTTGCCAATTCCACAAGAACAGCCTTAGCGAAAGGCTTCTTGAAGGGAAAGATGTAACTCTGTGAGATGAATTAACAGAACACAGAGCAGTTTCTCAGAAAGCTTCTTTCCAGTTTTGAACGGAAGATATTTCCTTTTTCACCATAGCCCTCTATGGGCTTCCAAATATCCCTTTTCCAATTCCACAAGAACAGCCTTAGCGAAAGGCTTCTTGAAGGGAAAGATGTAACTCTGTGAGATGAATTCACAGAACACAGAGCAGTTTCTCAGAAAGCTTCTTTCCAGTTTTGAACGGAAGATATTTCCTTTTTCACCATAGCCGTCTATGGGCTTCCAAATATCCCTTTGCCAATTCCACAAGAACAGCCTTAGCGAAAGGCTTCTTGAAGGGAAAGATGTAACACTGTGAGATGAATTCACAGAACACAGAGCAGTTTCTCAGAAAGCTTCTTTCCAGTTTTGAACGGAAGATATTTCCTTTTTCACCATAGGCCTCTATGGGCTTCCAAATATCCCTTTGCCAATTCCACAAGAACAGCCTTAGCGAAAGGCTTCTTGAGGGGAAAGATGTAACTCTGTGAGATGAATTCACAGAACACAGAGCAGTTTCTCAGAAAGCTTCTTTCCAGTTTTGAACGGAAGATATTTACTTTTTCACCATAGCCGTCTATGGGCTTCCAAATATCCCTTTGCCAATTCCACAAGAACAGCCTTAGCGAAAGGCTTCTTGAAGGGAAAGATGTAACTCTGTGAGATGAATTCACAGAACACAGAGCAGTTTCTCAGAAAGCTTCTTTCCAGTTTTGAACGGAAGATATTTCCTTTTTCACCATAGCCCTCTATGGGCTTCCAAATATCCCTTTGCCAATTCCACAAGAACAGCCTTAGCGAAAGGCTTCTTGAAGGGAAAGATGTAACTCTGTGAGATGAATTCACAGAACACAGAGCAGTTTCTCAGAAAGCTTCTTTCCAGTTTTGAACGGAAGATATTTCCTTTTTCACCATAGGCCTCTATGGGCTTCCAAATATCCCTTTGCCAATTCCACAAGAACAGCCTTTGCGAAAGGCTTCTTGAAGGGAAAGATGTAACTCTGTGAGATGAATTAACAGAACGCAGAGCAGTTTCTCAGAAAGCTTCTTTCCAGTTTTGAACGGAAGATATTTCCTTTTTCACCATAGCCGTCTATGGGCTTCCAAATATCCCTTTGCCAATTCCACAAGAACAGTCTTAGCAAAAGGCTTCTTGAAGGGAAAGATGTAACTCTGTGAGATGAATTCACAGAACACAGAGCAGTTTCTCAGAAAGCTTCTTTCCAGTTTTGAACGGAAGATATTTCCTTTTTCACCATAGCCCTCTATGGGCTTCCAAATATCCCTTTCCCAATTCCACAAGAACAGCCTTAGCGAAAGGCTTCTTGAAGGGAAAGATGTAACTCTGTGAGATGAATTAACAGAACACAGAGCAGTTTCTCAGAAAGCTTCTTTCCAGTTTTGAACGGATGATATTTCCTTTTTCACCATAGCCCTCTATGGGCTTCCAAATATCCCTTTGCCAATTCCACAAGAACAGCCTTAGCGAAAGGCTTCTTGAAGGGAAAGATGTAACTCTGTGAGATGAATTAACAGAACACAGAGCAGTTTCTCAGAAAGCTTCTTTCCAGTTTTGAACGGAAGATATTTCCTTTTTCACCATAGGCCTCTATGGGCTTCCAAATATCCCTTTGCCAATTCCACAAGAACAGCCTTAGCGAAAGGCTTCTTGAAGGGAAAGATGTAACTCTGTGAGATGAATTCACAGAACACAGAGCAGTTTCTCAGAAAGCTTCTTTCCAGTTTTGAACGGAAGATATTTCCTTTTTCACCATAGGCCTCTATGGGCTTCCAAATATCCCTTTGCCAATTCCACAAGAACAGCCTTAGCGAAAGGCTTCTTGAAGGGAAAGATGTAACTCTGTGAGATGAATTAACGGAACACAGAGCAGTTTTTCAGAAAGCTTCTTTCCAGTTTTGAACGGAAGATATTTCCTTTTTCACCATAGCCGTCTATGGGCTTCCAAATATCCCTTTGCCAATTCCACAAGAACAGTCTTAGCAAAAGGCTTCTTGAAGGGAAAGATGTAACTCTGTGAGATGAATTCACAGAACACAGAGCAGTTTCTCAGAAAGCTTCTTTCCAGTTTTGAACGGAAGATATTTCCTTTTTCACCATAGCCCTCTATGGGCTTCCAAATATCCCTTTGCCAATTCCACAAGAACAGCCTTAGCGAAAGGCTTCTTGAAGGGAAAGATGTAACTCTGTGAGATGAATTAACAGAACACAGAGCAGTTTCTCAGAAAGCTTCTTTCCAGTTTTGAACGGAAGATATTTCCTTTTTCACCATAGCCCTCTAAGGGCTTCCAAATATCCCTTTGCCAATTCCGCAAGAACAGCCTTAGCGAAAGGGTTCTTGAAGGGAAAGATGTAACTCTGTGAGATGAATTCACAGAACACAGAGCAGTTTCTCAGAAAGCTTCTTTCCAGTTTTGAACGGAAGATATTTACTTTTTCACCATAGCCGTCTATGGGCTTCCAAATATCCCTTTGCCAATTCCACAAGAACAGCCTTAGCGAAAGGCTTCTTGAAGGGAAAGATGTAACTCTGTGAGATGAATTAACAGAACACAGAGCAGTTTCTCAGAAAGCTTCTTTCCAGTTTTGAACGGAAGATATTTCCTTTTTCACCATAGCCCTCTATGGGCTTCCAAATATCCCTTTGCCAATTCCACAAGAACAGACTTAGCGAAAGGCTTCTTGGAGGGAACGATGTAACTCTGTGAGATGAATTAACAGAACACAGAGCAGTTTCTCAGAAAGCTTCTTTCCAGTTTTGAACGGAAGATATTTCCTTTTTCACCATAGCCCTCTATGGGCTTCCAAATATCCCTTTGCCAATTCCACAAGAACAGCCTTAGCGAAAGGATTCTTGAAGGGAAAGATGTAACTCTGTGAGATGAATTAACAGAACACAGAGCAGTTTCTCAGAAAGCTTCTTTCCAGTTTTGAACGGAAGATATTTCCTTTTTCACCATAGGCCTCTATGGGCTTCCAAATATCCGTTTGCCATTTCCACAAGAACAGCCTTAGCGAAAGGCTTCTTGAAGGGAAAGATGTAACTCTGTGAGATGAATTCACAGAACACAGAGCAGTTTCTCAGAAAGCTTCTTTCCAGTTTTGAACGGAAGATATTTCCTTTTTCACCATAGGCCTCTAAGGGCTTCCAAATATCCCTTTGCCAATTCCACAAGAACAGCCTTAGCGAAAGGCTTCTTGAAGGGAAAGATGTAACTCTGTGAGATGAATTCACAGAACACAGAGCAGTTTCTCAGAAAGCTTCTTTCCAGTTTTGAACGGAAGATATTTCCTTTTTCACGATAGCCCTCTATGGGCTTCCAAATATCCCTTTGCCAATTCCACAAGAACAGCCTTAGCGAAAGGCTTCTTGAAGGGAAAGATGTAACTCTGTGAGATGAATTAACAGAACACAGAGCAGTTTCTCAGAAAGCTTCTTTCCAGTTTTGAACGGAAGATATTTCCTTTTTCACCATAGGCCTCTATGGGCTTCCAAATATCCCTTTGCCAATTCCACAAGAACAGCCTTAGCGAAAGGCTTCTTGAAGGGAAAGATGTAACTCTGTGAGATGAATTCACAGAACACAGAGCAGTTTCTCAGAAAGCTTCTTTCCAGTTTTGAACGGAAGATATTTCCTTTTTCACCATAGGCCTCTATGGGCTTCCAAATATCCCTTTGCCAATTCCACAAGAACAGCCTTAGCGAAAGGCTTCTTGAAGGGAAAGATGTAACTCTGTGAGATGAATTAACGGAACACAGAGCAGTTTTTCAGAAAGCTTCTTTCCAGTTTTGAACGGAAGATATTTCCTTTTTCACCATAGCCCTCTATGGGCTTCCAAATATCCCTTTGCCAATTCCACAAGAACAGTGTTAGCAAAAGGCTTCTTGAAGGGAAAGATGTAACTCTGTGAGATGAATTCACAGAACACAGAGCAGTTTCTCAGAAAGCTTCTTTCCAGTTTTGAACGGAAGATATTTCCTTTTTCACCATAGCCCTCTATGGGCTTCCAAATATCCCTTTGCCAATTCCACAAGAACAGCCTTAGCGAAAGGCTTCTTGAAGGGAAAGATGTAACTCTGTGAGATGAATTAACAGAACACAGAGCAGTTTCTCAGAAAGCTTCTTTCCAGTTTTGAACGGAAGATATTTCCTTTTTCACCATAGCCCTCTAAGGGCTTCCAAATATCCCTTTGCCAATTCCACAAGAACAGCCTTAGCGAAAGGCCTCTTGAAGGGAAAGATGTAACTCTGTGATATGAATTCAGAGAACACAGAGCAGTTTCTCAGAAACCTTCTTTCCATTTTTGAACGGAGGATATTTCCTTTTTCACCATAGGCCTCTATGGGCTTCCAAATATCCCTTTGCCAATTCCACAAGAACAGCCTTAGCGAAAGGCTTCTTGAAGGGAAAGATGTAACTCTGTGAGATGAATTCACAGAACACAGAGCAGTTTCTCAGAAAGCTTCTTTCCAGTTTTGAACGGAAGATATTTCCTTTTTCACCATAGAACTCTATGGCCTTCCAAATATCCCTTTGCCAATTCCACAAGAACAGCCTTAGCGAAAGCTTCTTGAAGGGAAAGATGTAACTCTGTGAGATGAATTAACAGAACACAGAGCAGATTCTCAGAAAGCTTCTTTCCAGTTTTGAACGGAAGATATTTCCTTTTTCACCATAGCCCTCTATGGGCTTCCAAATATCCCTTTGCCAATTCCACAAGAACAGCCTTAGCGAAAGGCTTCTTGAAGGGAAAGATGTAACTCTGTGAGATGAATTAACAGAACACAGAGCAGTTTCTCAGAAAGCTTCTTTCCAGTTTTGAACGGAAGATATTTCCTTTTTCACCATAGGCCTCTATGGGCTTCAAAATATCCCTTTGCCAATTCCACAAGAACAGCCTTAGCGAAAGGCTTCTTGAGGGGAAAGATGTAACTCTGTGAGATGAATTAACAGAACACAGAGCAGTTTCTCAGAAAGCTTCTTTCCAGTTTTGAACGGAAGATATTTCCTTTTTCTCCATAGCCCTCTATGGGCTTCCAAATATCCCTTTGCCAATTCCACAAGAACAGCCTTAGCGAAAGGCTTCTTGAAGGGAAAGATGTAACTCTGTGAGATGAATTCACAGAACACAGAGCAATTTCTCAGAAAGCTTCTTTCCAGTTTTGAACGGAAGATATTTCCTTTTTCACCATAGCCCTCAATGGGCTTCCAAATATCCCTTTGACAATTCCACAAAATCAGCCTTAGCGAAAGGCTTCTTAAAGGGAAAGATGTAACTCTGTGAGATGAATTCACAGAACACAGAGCAGTTTCTCAGAAAGCTTCTTTCCAGTTTTGAACGGAAGATATTTCCTTTTTCACCATAGGCCTCTATGGGCTTCCAAATATCCCTTTGCCAATTCCGCAAGAACAGCCTTAGCGAAAGGCTTCTTGAAGGGAAAGATGTAACTCTGTGAGATGAATTAACAGAACACAGAGCAGTTTCTCAGAAAGCTTCTTTCCAGTTTTGAACGGAAGATATTTCCTTTTTCACCATAGCCCTCTATGGGCTTCCAAATATCCCTTTGCCAATTCCACAAGAACAGCCTTAGCGAAAGGCTTCTTGAAGGGAAAGATGTAACTCTGTGAGATGAATTAGCAGAACACAGAGCAGTTTCTCAGAAAGATTCTTTCCAATTTTGAAAGGAAGATATTTCCTTTTTCACCATAGCCCTCTATGGGGTTCCAAATATCCCTTTGCAAATTCCACAAGAACAGCCTTAGCGAAAGGCTTCTTGAAGGGAAAGATGTAACTCTGTGAGATGAATTCACAGAACACAGAGCAGTTTCTCAGAAAGCTTCTTTCCAGTTTTGAACGGAAGATATTTCCTTTTTCACCATAGCCCTCTATGGGCTTCCAAATATCCCTTTGCCAATTCCACAAGAACAGCCTTAGCGAAAGGCTTCTTGAAGGGAAAGATGTAACTCTGTGAGATGAATTAACAGAACACAGAGCAGTTTCTCAGAAAGCTTCTTTCCAGTTTTGAACGGAAGATATTTCCTTTTTCACCATAGCCCTCTAAGGGCTTCCAAATATCCCTTTGCCAATTCCGCAAGAACAGCCTTAGCGAAAGGGTTCTTGAAGGGAAAGATGTAACTCTGTGAGATGAATTCACAGAACACAGAGCAGTTTCTCAGAAAGCTTCTTTCCAGTTTTGAACGGAAGATATTTACTTTTTCACCATAGCCCTCTATGGGCTTCCAAATATCCCTTTGCCAATTCCACAAGAACAGCCTTAGCGAAAGGCTTCTTGAAGGGAAAGATGTAACTCTGTGAGATGAATTAACAGAACACAGAGCAGTTTCTCAGAAAGCTTCTTTCCAGTTTTGAACGGAAGATATTTCCTTTTTCACCATAGCCCTCTATGGGCTTCCAAATATCCCTTTGCCAATTCCACAAGAACAGACTTAGCGAAAGGCTTCTTGGAGGGAACGATGTAACTCTGTGAGATGAATTAACAGAACACAGAGCAGTTTCTCAGAAAGCTTCTTTCCAGTTTTGAACGGAAGATATTTCCTTTTTCACCATAGCCCTCTATGGGCTTCCAAATATCCCTTTGCCAATTCCACAAGAACAGCCTTAGCGAAAGGATTCTTGAAGGGAAAGATGTAACTCTGTGAGATAAATTCACAGAACACAGAGCAGTTTCTCAGAAAGCTTCTTTCCAGTTTTGAACGGAAGATATTTCCTTTTTCACCATAGGCCTCTATGGGCTTCCAAATATCGCTTTGCCATTTCCACAAGAACAGCCTTAGCGAAAGGCTTCTTGAAGGGAAAGATGTAACTCTGTGAGATGAATTCACAGAACACAGAGCAGTTTCTCAGAAAGCTTCTTTCCAGTTTTGAACGGAAGATATTTCCTTTTTCACCATAGGCCTCTAAGGGCTTCGAAATATCCCTTTGCCAATTCCACAAGAACAGCCTTAGCGAAAGGCTTCTTGAAGGGAAAGATGTAACTCTGTGAGATGAATTCACAGAACACAGAGCAGTTTCTCAGAAAGCTTCTTTCCAGTTTTGAACGGAAGATATTTCCTTTTTCACGATAGCCCTCTATGGGCTTCCAAATATCCCTTTGCCAATTCCACAAGAACAGCCTTAGCGAAAGGCTTCTTGAAGGGAAAGATGTAACTCTGTGAGATGAATTAACAGAACACAGAGCAGTTTCTCAGAAAGCTTCTTTCCAGTTTTGAACGGAAGATATTTCCTTTTTCACCATAGGCCTCTATGGGCTTCCAAATATCCCTTTGCCAATTCCACAAGAACAGCCTTAGCGAAAGGCTTCTTGAAGGGAAAGATGTAACTCTGTGAGATGAATTCACAGAACACAGAGCAGTTTCTCAGAAAGCTTCTTTCCAGTTTTGAACGGAAGATATTTCCTTTTTCACCATAGGCCTCTATGGGCTTCCAAATATCCCTTTGCCAATTCCACAAGAACAGCCTTAGCGAAAGGCTTCTTGAAGGGAAAGATGTAACTCTGTGAGATGAATTAACGGAACACAGAGCAGTTTTTCAGAAAGCTTCTTTCCAGTTTTGAACGGAAGATATTTCCTTTTTCACCATAGCCCTCTATGGGCTTCCAAATATCCCTTTCCCAATTCCACAAGAACAGCCTTAGCGAAAGGCTTCTTGAAGGGAAAGATGTAACTCTGTGAGATGAATTAACAGAACACAGAGCAGTTTCTCAGAAAGCTTCTTTCCAGTTTTGAACGGAAGATATTTCCTTTTTCACCATAGCCCTCTATGGGCTTCCAAATATCCCTTTGCCAATTCCACAAGAACAGCCTTAGCGAAAGGCTTCTTGAAGGGAAAGATGTAACTCTGTGAGATGAATTAACAGAACACAGAGCAGTTTCTCAGAAAGCTTCTTTCCAGTTTTGAACGGAAGATATTTCCTTTTTCACCATAGCCCTCTAAGGGCTTCCAAATATCCCTTTGCCAATTCCGCAAGAACAGCCTTAGCGAAAGGGTTCTTGAAGGCAAAGATGTAACTCTGTGAGATGAATTCACAGAACACAGAGCAGTTTCTCAGAAAGCTTCTTTCCAGTTTTGAACGGAAGATATTTACTTTTTCACCATAGCCGTCTATGGGCTTCCAAATATCCCTTTGCCAATTCCACAAGAACAGCCTTAGCGAAAGGCTTCTTGAAGGGAAAGATGTAACTCTGTGAGATGAATTAACAGAACACAGAGCAGTTTCTCAGAAAGCTTCTTTCCAGTTTTGAACGGAAGATATTTCCTTTTTCACCATAGCCCTCTATGGGCTTCCAAATATCCCTTTGCCAATTCCACAAGAACAGACTTAGCGAAAGGCTTCTTGGAGGGAACGATGTAACTCTGTGAGATGAATTAACAGACACAGAGCAGTTTCTCAGAAAGCTTCTTTCCAGTTTTGAACGGAAGATATTTCCTTTTTCACCATAGGCCTCTATGGGCTTCCAAATATCCCTTTGCCAATTCCACAAGAACAGCCTTAGCGAAAGGCTTCTTGAAGGGGAAGATGTAACTCTGTGAGATGAATTCACAGAACACAGAGCAGTTTCTCAGAAAGCTTCTTTCCAGTTTGGAACGGAAGATATTTCCTTTTTCACCATAGGCCTCTATGGGCTTCCAAATATCCCTTTGCCAATTCCACAAGAACAGCCTTAGCGAAAGGCTTCTTGAAGGGAAAGATGTAACTCTGTGAGATGAATTAACGGAACACAGAGCAGTTTTTCAGAAAGCTTCTTTCCAGTTTTGAACGGAAGATATTTCCTTTTTCACCATAGCCCTCTATGGGCTTCCAAATATCCCTTTGCCAATTCCACAGGAACAGTCTTAGCAAAAGGCTTCTTGAAGGGAAAGATGTAACTCTGTGAGATGAATTCACAGAACACAGAGCAGTTTCTCAGAAAGCTTCTTTCCAGTTTTGAACGGAAGATATTTCCTTTTTCACCATAGCCCTCTATGGGCTTCCAAATATCCCTTTGCCAATTCCACAAGAACAGCCTTAGCGAAAGGCTTCTTGAAGGGAAAGATGTAACTCTGTGAGATGAATTAACAGAACACAGAGCAGTTTCTCAGAAAGCTTCTTTCCAGTTTTGAACGGAAGATATTTCCTTTTTCACCATAGCCCTCTAAGGGCTTCCAAATGTCCCTTTGCCAATTCCACAAGAACAGCCTTAGCGAAAGGCCTCTTGAAGGGAAAGATGTAACTCTGTGATATGAATTCAGAGAACACAGAGCAGTTTCTCAGAAAGCTTCTTTCCATTTTTGAACGGAGGATATTTCCTTTTTCACCATAGGCCTCTATGGGCTTCCAAATATCCCTTTGCCAATTCCACAAGAACAGCCTTAGCGAAAGGCTTCTTGAAGGGAAAGATGTAACTCTGTGAGATGAATTCACAGAACACAGAGCAGTTTCTCAGAAAGCTTCTTTCCAGTTTTGAACGGAAGATATTTCCTTTTTCACCATAGAACTCTATGGCCTTCCAAATATCCCTTTGCCAATTCCACAAGAACAGCCTTAGCGAAAGCTTCTTGAAGGGAAAGATGTAACTCTGTGAGATGAATTAACAGAACACAGAGCAGATTCTCAGAAAGCTTCTTTCCAGTTTTGAACGGAAGATATTTCCTTTTTCACCATAGCCCTCTATGGGCTTCCAAATATCCCTTTGCCAATTCCACAAGAACAGCCTTAGCGAAAGGCTTCTTGAAGGGAAAGATGTAACTCTGTGAGATGAATTAACAGAACACAGAGCAGTTTCTCAGAAAGCTTCTTTCCAGTTTTGAACGGAAGATATTTCCTTTTTCACCATAGGCCTCTATGGGCTTCAAAATATCCCTTTGCCAATTCCACAAGAACAGCCTTAGCGAAAGGCTTCTTGAGGGGAAAGATGTAACTCTGTGAGATGAATTAACAGAACACAGAGCAGTTTCTCAGAAAGCTTCTTTCCAGTTTTGAACGGAAGATATTTCCTTTTTCTCCATAGCCCTCTATGGGCTTCCAAATATCCCTTTGCCAATTCCACAAGAACAGCCTTAGCGAAAGGCTTCTTGAAGGGAAAGATGTAACTCTGTGAGATGAATTCACAGGACACAGAGCAATTTCTCAGAAAGCTTCTTTCCAGTTTTGAACGGAAGATATTTCCTTTTTCACCATAGCCCTCAATGGGCTTCCAAATATCCCTTTGACAATTCCACAAAAACAGCCTTAGCGAAAGGCTTCTTAAAGGGAAAGATGTAACTCTGTGAGATGAATTAACAGAACACAGAGCAGTTTCTCAGAAAGCTTCTTTCCAGTTTTGAACGGAAGATATTTCCTTTTTCACCATAGGCCTCTATGGGCTTCCAAATATCCCTTTGCCAATTCCGCAAGAACAGCCTTAGCGAAAGGCTTCTTGAAGGGAAAGATGTAACTCTGTGAGATGAATTAACAGAACACAGAGCAGTTTCTCAGAAAGCTTCTTTCCAGTTTTGAACGGAAGATATTTCCTTTTTCACCATAGCCCTCTATGGGCTTCCAAATATCCCTTTGCCAATTCCACAAGAACAGCCTTAGCGAAAGGCTTCTTGAAGGGAAAGATGTAACTCTGTGAGATGAATTAACGGAACACAGAGCAGTTTTTCAGAAAGCTTCTTTCCAGTTTTGAACGGAAGATATTTCCTTTTTCACCATAGCCGTCTATGGGCTTCCAAATATCCCTTTGCCAATTCCACAAGAACAGTCTTAGCGAAAGGCTTCTTGAAGGGAAAGATGTAACTCTGTGAGATGAATTCACAGAACACAGAGCAGTTTCTCAGAAAGCTTCTTTCCAGTTTTGAACGGAAGATATTTCCTTTTTCACCATAGCCCTCTATGGGCTTCCAAATATCCCTTTCCCAATTCCACAAGAACAGCCTTAGCGAAAGGCTTCTTGAAGGGAAAGATGTAACTCTGTGAGATGAATTAACAGAACACAGAGCAGTTTCTCAGAAAGCTTCTTTCCAGTTTTGAACGGAAGATATTTCCTTTTTCACCATAGCCCTCTATGGGCTTCCAAATATCCCTTTGCCAATTCCACAAGAACAGCCTTAGCGAAAGGCTTCTTGAAGGGAAAGATGTAACTCTGTGAGATGAATTAACAGAACACAGAGCAGTTTCTCAGAAAGCTTCTTTCCAGTTTTGAACGGAAGATATTTCCTTTTTCACCATAGCCCTCTAAGGGCTTCCAAATATCCCTTTGCCAATTCCGCAAGAACAGCCTTAGCGAAAGGGTTCTTGAAGGGAAAGATGTAACTCTGTGAGATGAATTAACAGAACACAGAGCAGTTTCTCAGAAAGCTTCTTTCCAGTTTTGAACGGAAGATATTTACTTTTTCACCATAGCCGTCTATGGGCTTCCAAATATCCCTTTGCCAATTCCACAAGAACAGCCTTAGCGAAAGGCTTCTTGAAGGGAAAGATGTAACTCTGTGAGATGAATTAACAGAACACAGAGCAGTTTCTCAGAAAGCTTCTTTCCAGTTTTGAACGGAAGATATTTCCTTTTTCACCATAGCCCTCTATGGGCTTCCAAATATCCCTTTGCCAATTCCACAAGAACAGACTTAGCGAAAGGTTTCTTGGAGGGAACGATGTAACTCTGTGAGATGAATTAACAGAACACAGAGCAGTTTCTCAGAAAGCTTCTTTCCAGTTTTGAACGGAAGATATTTCCTTTTTCACCATAGCCCTCTATGGGCTTCCAAATATCCCTTTGCCAATTCCACAAGAACAGCCTTAGCGAAAGGATTCTTGAAGGGAAAGATGTAACTCTGTGAGATAAATTCACAGAACACAGAGCAGTTTCTCAGAAAGCTTCTTTCCAGTTTTGAACGGAAGATATTTCCTTTTTCACCATAGGCCTCTATGGGCTTCCAAATATCCCTTTGCCATTTCCACAAGAACAGCCTTAGCGAAAGGCTTCTTGAAGGGAAAGATGTAACTCTGTGAGATGAATTCACAGAACACAGAGCAGTTTCTCAGAAAGCTTCTTTCCAGTTTTGAACGGAAGATATTTCCTTTTTCACCATAGGCCTCTAAGGGCTTCCAAATATCCCTTTGCCAATTCCACAAGAACAGCCTTAGCGAAAGGCTTCTTGAAGGGAAAGATGTAACTCTGTGAGATGAATTCACAGAACACAGAGCAGTTTCTCAGAAAGCTTCTTTCCAGTTTTGAACGGAAGATATTTCCTTTTTCACCATAGGCCTCTATGGGCTTCCAAATATCCCTTTGCCAATTCCACAAGAACAGCCTTAGCGAAAGGCTTCTTGAAGGGAAAGATGTAACTCTGTGAGATGAATTGACAGAACACAGAGCAGTTTCTCAGAAAGCTTCTTTCCAGTTTTGAACGGAAGATATTTCCTTTTTCACCATAGGCCTCTATGGACTTCCAAATATCCCTTTGCCAATTCCACAAGAACAGCCTTAGCGAAAGGCTTCTTGAAGGGAAAGATGTAACTCTGTGAGATGAATTCACAGAACACAGAGCAGTTTCTCAGAAAGCTTCTTTCCAGTTTTGAACGGAAGATATTTCCTTTTTCACCATAGGCCTCTATGGGCTTCCAAATATCCCTTTGCCAATTCCACAAGAACAGCCTTAGCGAAAGGCTTCTTGAAGGGAAAGATGTAACTCTGTGAGATGAATTCACAGAACACAGAGCAGTTTCTCAGAAAGCTTCTTTCCAGTTTTGAACGGAAGATATTTCGTTTTTCACCATAGGCCTCTATGGGCTTCCAAATATCCCTTTCCCAATTCCACAAGAACAGCCTTAGCGAAAGGCTTCTTGAAGGGAAAGATGTAACTCTGTGAGATGAATTAACGGAACACAGAGCAGTTTTTCAGAAAGCTTCTTTCCAGTTTTGAACGGAAGATATTTCCTTTTTCACCGTAGCCGTCTATGGGCTTCCAAATATCCCTTTGCCAATTCCACAAGAACAGTCTTAGCAAAAGGCTTCTTGAAGGGAAAGATGTAACTCTGTGAGATGAATTCACAGAACACAGAGCAGTTTCTCAGAATGCTTCTTTCCAGTTTTGAACGGAAGATATTTCCTTTTTCACCATAGCCCTCTATGGGCTTCCAAATATCCCTTTCCCAATTCCACAAGAACAGCCTTAGCGAAAGGCTTCTTGAAGGGAAAGATGTAACTCTGTGAGATGAATTAACAGAACACAGAGCAGTTTCTCAGAAAGCTTCTTTCCAGTTTTGAACGGAAGATATTTCCTTTTTCACCATAGCCCTCTATGGGCTTCCAAATATCCCTTTGCCAATTCCACAAGAACAGCCTTAGAGAAAGGCTTCTTGAAGGGAAAGATGTAACTCTGTGAGATGAATTAACAGAACACAGAGCAGTTTCTCAGAAAGCTTCTTTCCAGTTTTGAACGGAAGATATTTCCTTTTTCACCATAGCCCTCTAAGGGCTTCCAAATATCCCTTTGCCAATTCCACAAGAACAGCCTTAGCGAAAGGCCTCTTGAAGGGAAAGATGTAACTCTGTGAGATGAATTCAGAGAACACAGAGCAGTTTCTCAGAAAGCTTCTTTCCATTTTTGAACGGAGGATATTTCCTTTTTCACCATAGGCCTCTATGGGCTTCCAAATATCCCTTTGCCAATTCCACAAGAACAGCCTTAGCGAAAGGCTTCTTGAAGGGAAAGATGTAACTCTGTGAGATGAATTCACAGAACACAGAGCAGTTTCTCAGAAAGCTTCTTTCCAGTTTTGAACGGAAGATATTTCCTTTTTCACCATAGAACTCTATGGCCTTCCAAATATCCCTTTGCCAATTCCACAAGAACAGCCTTAGCGAAAGGCTTCTTGAAGGGAAAGATGTAACTCTGTGAGATGAATTAACAGAACACAGAGCAGATTCTCAGAAAGCTTCTTTCCAGTTTTGAACGGAAGATATTTCCTTTTTCACCATAGCCCTCTATGGGCTTCCAAATATCCCTTTGCCAATTCCACAAGAACAGCCTTAGCGAAAGGCTTCTTCAAGGCAAAGATGTAACTCTGTGAGATGAATTCACAGAACACAGAGCAGTTTCTCAGAAAGCTTCTTTCCAGTTTTGAACGGAAGATATTTCCTTTTTCACCATAGCCCTCTATGGGCTTCCAAATATCCCTTTGCCAATTCCACAAGAACAGCCTTAGCGAAAGCCTTCTTGAAGGGAAAGATGTAACTCTGTGAGATGAATTCACAGAACACAGAGCAGTTTCTCAGAAAGCTTCTTTCCAGTTTTGAACGGAAGATATTTCCTTTTTCACCATAGGCCTCTATGGGCTTCCAAATATCCCTTTGCCAATTCCACAAGAACAGCCTTAGCGAAAGGCTTCTTGAAGGGAAAGATGTAACTCTGTGAGATGAATTAACAGAACACAGAGCAGTTTCTCAGAAAGCTTCTTTCCAGTTTTGAACGGAAGATATTTCCTTTTTCACCATAGCCCTCTATGGGCTTCCAAATATCCCTTTTCCAATTCCACAAGAACAGCCTTAGCGAAAGGCTTCTTGAAGGGAAAGATGTAACTCTGTGAGATGAATTCACAGAACACAGAGCAGTTTCTCAGAAAGCTTCTTTCCAGTTTTGAACGGAAGATATTTCCTTTTTCACCATAGCCGTCTATGGGCTTCCAAATATCCCTTTGCCAATTCCACAAGAACAGCCTTAGCGAAAGGCTTCTTGAAGGGAAAGATGTAACACTGTGAGATGAATTCACAGAACACAGAGCAGTTTCTCAGAAAGCTTCTTTCCAGTTTTGAACGGAAGATATTTCCTTTTTCACCATAGGCCTCTATGGGCTTCCAAATATCCCTTTGCCAATTCCACAAGAACAGCCTTAGCGAAAGGCTTCTTGAGGGGAAAGATGTAACTCTGTGAGATGAATTCACAGAACACAGAGCAGTTTCTCAGAAAGCTTCTTTCCAGTTTTGAACGGAAGATATTTACTTTTTCACCATAGCCGTCTATGGGCTTCCAAATATCCCTTTGCCAATTCCACAAGAACAGCCTTAGCGAAAGGCTTCTTGAAGGGAAAGATGTAACTCTGTGAGATGAATTCACAGAACACAGAGCAGTTTCTCAGAAAGCTTCTTTCCAGTTTTGAACGGAAGATATTTCCTTTTTCACCATAGCCCTCTATGGGCTTCCAAATATCCCTTTGCCAATTCCACAAGAACAGCCTTAGCGAAAGGCTTCTTGAAGGGAAAGATGTAACTCTGTGAGATGAATTCACAGAACACAGAGCAGTTTCTCAGAAAGCTTCTTTCCAGTTTTGAACGGAAGATATTTCCTTTTTCACCATAGGCCTCTATGGGCTTCCAAATATCCCTTTGCCAATTCCACAAGAACAGCCTTTGCGAAAGGCTTCTTGAAGGGAAAGATGTAACTCTGTGAGATGAATTAACAGAACGCAGAGCAGTTTCTCAGAAAGCTTCTTTCCAGTTTTGAACGGAAGATATTTCCTTTTTCACCATAGCCGTCTATGGGCTTCCAAATATCCCTTTGCCAATTCCACAAGAACAGTCTTAGCAAAAGGCTTCTTGAAGGGAAAGATGTAACTCTGTGAGATGAATTCACAGAACACAGAGCAGTTTCTCAGAAAGCTTCTTTCCAGTTTTGAACGGAAGATATTTCCTTTTTCACCATAGCCCTCTATGGGCTTCCAAATATCCCTTTCCCAATTCCACAAGAACAGCCTTAGCGAAAGGCTTCTTGAAGGGAAAGATGTAACTCTGTGAGATGAATTAACAGAACACAGAGCAGTTTCTCAGAAAGCTTCTTTCCAGTTTTGAACGGATGATATTTCCTTTTTCACCATAGCCCTCTATGGGCTTCCAAATATCCCTTTGCCAATTCCACAAGAACAGCCTTAGCGAAAGGCTTCTTGAAGGGAAAGATGTAACTCTGTGAGATGAATTAACAGAACACAGAGCAGTTTCTCAGAAAGCTTCTTTCCAGTTTTGAACGGAAGATATTTCCTTTTTCACCATAGGCCTCTATGGGCTTCCAAATATCCCTTTGCCAATTCCACAAGAACAGCCTTAGCGAAAGGCTTCTTGAAGGGAAAGATGTAACTCTGTGAGATGAATTCACAGAACACAGAGCAGTTTCTCAGAAAGCTTCTTTCCAGTTTTGAACGGAAGATATTTCCTTTTTCACCATAGGCCTCTATGGGCTTCCAAATATCCCTTTGCCAATTCCACAAGAACAGCCTTAGCGAAAGGCTTCTTGAAGGGAAAGATGTAACTCTGTGAGATGAATTAACGGAACACAGAGCAGTTTTTCAGAAAGCTTCTTTCCAGTTTTGAACGGAAGATATTTCCTTTTTCACCATAGCCGTCTATGGGCTTCCAAATATCCCTTTGCCAATTCCACAAGAACAGTCTTAGCAAAAGGCTTCTTGAAGGGAAAGATGTAACTCTGTGAGAGGAATTCACAGAACACAGAGCAGTTTCTCAGAAAGCTTCTTTCCAGTTTTGAACGGAAGATATTTCCTTTTTCACCATAGGCCTCTATGGGCTTCCAAATATCCCTTTCCCAATTCCACAAGAACAGCCTTAGCGCAAGGCTTCTTGAAGGGAAAGATGTAACTCTGTGAGATGAATTAACAGAACACAGAGCAGTTTCTCAGAAAGCTTCTTTCCAGTTTTGAACGGAAGATATTTCCTTTTTCACCATAGCCCTCTATGGGCTTCCAAATATCCCTTTGCCAATTCCACAAGAACAGCCTTAGCGAAAGGCTTCTTGAAGGGAAAGATGTAACTCTGTGAGATGAATTAACAGAACACAGAGCAGTTTCTCAGAAAGCTTCTTTCCAGTTTTGAACGGAAGATATTTCCTTTTTCACCATAGCCCTCTAAGGGCTTCCAAATATCCCTTTGCCAATTCCGCAAGAACAGCCTTAGCGAAAGGGTTCTTGAAGGGAAAGATGTAACTCTGTGAGATGAATTCACAGAACACAGAGCAGTTTCTCAGAAAGCTTCTTTCCAGTTTTGAACGGAAGATATTTACTTTTTCACCATAGCCGTCTATGGGCTTCCAAATATCCCTTTGCCAATTCCACAAGAACAGCCTTAGCGAAAGGCTTCTTGAAGGGAAAGATGTAACTCTGTGAGATGAATTCACAGAACACAGAGCAGTTTCTCAGAAAGCTTCTTTCCAGTTTTGAACGGAAGATATTTCCTTTTTCACCATAGCCCTCTATGGGCTTCCAAATATCCCTTTCCCAATTCCACAAGAACAGCCTTAGCGAAAGGCTTCTTGAAGGGAACGATGTAACTCTGTGAGATGAATTAACAGAACACAGAGCAGTTTCTCAGAAAGCTTCTTTCCAGTTTTGAACGGAAGATATTTCCTTTTTCACTATAGCCCTCTATGGGCTTCCAAATATCCCTTTGCCAATTCCACAAGAACAGCCTTAGCGAAAGGCTTCTTGAAGGGAAAGATGTAACTCTGTGAGATAAATTCACAGAACACAGAGCAGTTTCTCAGAAAGCTTCTTTCCAGTTTTGAACGGAAGATATTTCCTTTTTCACCATAGGCCTCTATGGGCTTCCAAATATCCCTTTGCCATTTCCACAAGAACAGCCTTAGCGAAAGGCTTCTTGAAGGGAAAGATGTAACTCTGTGAGATGAATTCACAGAACACAGAGCAGTTTCTCAGAAAGCTTCTTTCCAGTTTTGAACGGAGGATATTTCCTTTTTCACCATAGTCCTCTATGGGCTTCCAAATATCCCTTTGCCAATTCCACAAGAACAGCCTTAGCGAAAGGCTTCTTGAAGGGAAAGATGTAACTCTGTGAGATGAATTCACAGAACACAGAGCAGTTTCTCAGAAAGCTTCTTTCCAGTTTTGAACGGAAGATATTTCCTTTTTCACGATAGCCCTCTATGGGCTTCCAAATATCCCTTTGCCAATTCCACAAGAACAGCCTTAGCGAAAGGCTTCTTGAAGGGAAAGATGTAACTCTGTGAGATGAATTAACAGAACACAGAGCAGTTTCTCAGAAAGCTTCTTTCCAGTTTTGAACGGAAGATATTTCCTTTTTCACCATAGGCCTCTATGGGCTTCCAAATATCCATTTGCCAATTCCACAAGAACAGCCTTAGCGAAAGGCTTCTTGAAGGGAAAGATGTAACTCTGTGAGATGAATTCACAGAACACAGAGCAGTTTCTCAGAAAGCTTCTTTCCAGTTTTGAACGGAAGATATTTCGTTTTTCACCATAGGCCTCTATGGGCTTCCAAATATCCCTTTGCCAATTCCACAAGAACAGCCTTAGCGAAAGGCTTCTTGAAGGGAAAGATGTAACTCTGTGAGATGAATTAACGGAACACAGAGCAGTTTTTCAGAAAGCTTCTTTTCAGTTTTGAACGGAAGATATTTCCTTTTTCACCGTAGCCGTCTATGGGCTTCCAAATATCCCTTTGCCAATTCCACAAGAACAGTCTTAGCAAAAGGCTTCTTGAAGGGAAAGATGTAACTCTGTGAGATGAATTCACAGAACACAGAGCAGTTTCTCAGAATGCTTCTTTCCAGTTTTGAACGGAAGATATTTCCTTTTTCACCATAGCCCTCTATGGGCTTCCAAATATCCCTTTCCCAATTCCACAAGAACAGCCTTAGCGAAAGGCTTCTTGAAGGGAAAGATGTAACTCTGTGAGATGAATTAACAGAACACAGAGCAGTTTCTCAGAAAGCTTCTTTCCAGTTTTGAACGGAAGATATTTCCTTTTTCACCATAGCCCTCTATGGGCTTCCAAATATCCCTTTGCCAATTCCACAAGAACAGCCTTAGAGAAAGGCTTCTTGAAGGGAAAGATGTAACTCTGTGAGATGAATTTACAGAACACAGAGCAGTTTCTCAGAAAGCTTCTTTCCAGTTTTGAACGGAAGATATTTCCTTTTTCACCATAGCCCTCTAAGGGCTTCCAAATATCCCTTTGCCAATTCCACAAGAACAGCCTTAGCGAAAGGCCTCTTGAAGGGAAAGATGTAACTCTGTGAGATGAATTCAGAGAACACAGAGCAGTTTCTCAGAAAGCTTCTTTCCATTTTTGAACGGAGGATATTTCCTTTTTCACCATAGGCCTCTATGGGCTTCCAAATATCCCTTTGCCAATTCCACAAGAACAGCCTTAGCGAAAGGCTTCTTGAAGGGAAAGATGTAACTCTGTGAGATGAATTCACAGAACACAGAGCAGTTTCTCAGAAAGCTTCTTTCCAGTTTTGAACGGAAGATATTTCCTTTTTCACCATAGAACTCTATGGCCTTCCAAATATCCCTTTGCCAATTCCACAAGAACAGCCTTAGCGAAAGGCTTCTTGAAGGGAAAGATGTAACTCTGTGAGATGAATTAACAGAACACAGAGCAGATTCTCAGAAAGCTTCTTTCCAGTTTTGAACGGAAGATATTTCCTTTTTCACCATAGCCCTCTATGGGCTTCCAAATATCCCTTTGCCAATTCCACAAGAACAGCCTTAGCGAAAGGCTTCTTCAAGGCAAAGATGTAACTCTGTGAGATGAATTCACAGAACACAGAGCAGTTTCTCAGAAAGCTTCTTTCCAGTTTTGAACGGAAGATATTTCCTTTTTCACCATAGCCCTCTATGGGCTTCCAAATATCCCTTTGCCAATTCCACAAGAACAGCCTTAGCGAAAGCCTTCTTGAAGGGAAAGATGTAACTCTGTGAGATGAATTCACAGAACACAGAGCAGTTTCTCAGAAAGCTTCTTTCCAGTTTTGAACGGAAGATATTTCCTTTTTCACCATAGGCCTCTATGGGCTTCCAAATATCCCTTTGCCAATTCCACAAGAACAGCCTTAGCGAAAGGCTTCTTGAAGGGAAAGATGTAACTCTGTGAGATGAATTAACAGAACACAGAGCAGTTTCTCAGAAAGCTTCTTTCCAGTTTTGAACGGAAGATATTTCCTTTTTCACCATAGCCCTCTATGGGCTTCCAAATATCCCTTTGCCAATTCCACAAGAACAGCCTTAGCGAAAGGCTTCTTGAAGGGAAAGATGTAACTCTGTGAGATGAATTCACAGAACACAGAGCAGTTTCTCAGAAAGCTTCTTTCCAGTTTTGAACGGAAGATATTTCCTTTTTCACCATAGCCGTCTATGGGCTTCCAAATATCCCTTTGCCAATTCCACAAGAACAGCCTTAGCGAAAGGCTTCTTGAAGGGAAAGATGTAACACTGTGAGATGAATTCACAGAACACAGAGCAGTTTCTCAGAAAGCTTCTTTCCAGTTTTGAACGGAAGATATTTCCTTTTTCACCATAGGCCTCTATGGGCTTCCAAATATCCCTTTGCCAATTCCACAAGAACAGCCTTTGCGAAAGGCTTCTTGAAGGGAAAGATGTAACTCTGTGAGATGAATTAACAGAACGCAGAGCAGTTTCTCAGAAAGCTTCTTTCCAGTTTTGAACGGAAGATATTTCCTTTTTCACCATAGCCTCTATGGGCTTCCAAATATCCCTTTGCCAATTCCACAAGAACAGCCTTAGCGAAAGGCTTCTTGAAGGGAAAGGTGTAACTCTGTGAGATGAATTCACAGAACACAGAGCAGTTTCTCAGAAAGCTTCTTTCCAGTTTTGAACGGAAGATATTTCCTTTTTCACCATAGGCCTCTATGGGCTTCAAAATATCCCTTTGCCAATTGCACAAGAACAGCCTTAGCGAAAGGCTTCTTGAAGGGAAAGATGTAACTCTGTGAGATGAATTAGCAGAACACAGAGCAGTTTCTCAGAAAGATTCTTTCCAATTTTGAAAGGAAGATATTTCCTTTTTCACCATAGCCCTCTATGGGCTTCCAAATATCCCTTTGCAAATTCCACAAGAACAGCCTTAGCGAAAGGCTTCTTGAAGGGAAAGATGTAACTCTGTGAGATGAATTAACAGAACACAGAGCAGTTTCTCAGAAAGCTTCTTTCCAGTTTTGAACGGAAGATATTTCCTTTTTCACCATAGCCTCTATGGGCTTCCAAATATCCCTTTGCCAATTCCAAAAGAACAGCCTTAGCGAAAGGCTTCTTGAAGGGAAAGGTGTAACTCTGTGAGATGAATTCACAGAACACAGAGCAGTTTCTCAGAAAGCTTCTTTCCAGTTTTGAACGGAAGATATTTCCTTTTTCACCATAGGCCTCTATGGGCTTCCAAATATCCCTTTGCCATTTCCACAAGAACAGCCTTAGCGAAAGGCTTCTTGAAGGGAAAGATGTAACTCTGTGAGATGAATTCACAGAACACAGAGCAGTTTCTCAGAAAGCTTCTTTCCAGTTTTGAACGGAAGATATTTCCTTTTTCACCATAGGCCTCTAAGGGCTTCCAAATATCCCTTTGCCAATTCCACAAGAACAGCCTTAGCGAAAGGCTTCTTGAAGGGAAAGATGTAACTCTGTGAGATGAATTCACAGAACACAGAGCAGTTTCTCAGAAAGCTTCTTTCCAGTTTTGAACGGAATATATTTCCTTTTTCACGATAGCCCTCTATGGGCTTCCAAATATATCTTTGCCAATTCCACAAGAACAGCCTTAGCGAAAGGCTTCTTGAAGGGAAAGATGTAACTCTGTGAGATGAATTAACAGAACACAGAGCAGTTTCTCAGAAAGCTTCTTTCCAGTTTTGAACGGAAGATATTTCCTTTTTCACCATAGGCCTCTATGGGCTTCCAAATATCCCTTTGCCAATTCCACAAGAACAGCCTTAGCGAAAGGCTTCTTGAAGGGAAAGATGTAACTCTGTGAGATGAATTCACAGAACACAGAGCAGTTTCTCAGAAAGCTTCTTTCCAGTTTTGAACGGAAGATATTTCCTTTTTCACCATAGGCCTCTATGGGCTTCCAAATATCCCTTTGCCAATTCCACAAGAACAGCCTTAGCGAAAGGCTTCTTGAAGGGAAAGATGTAACTCTGTGAGATGAATTAACGGAACACAGAGCAGTTTTTCAGAAAGCTTCTTTCCAGTTTTGAACGGAAGATATTTCCTTTTTCACCATAGCCGTCTATGGGCTTCCAAATATCCCTTTGCCAATTCCACAAGAACAGTCTTAGCAAAAGGCTTCTTGAAGGGAAAGATGTAACTCTGTGAGATGAATTCACAGAACACAGAGCAGTTTCTCAGAAAGCTTCTTTCCAGTTTTGAACGGAAGATATTTCCTTTTTCACCATAGCCCTCTATGGGCTTCCAAATATCCCTTTCCCAATTCCACAAGAACAGCCTTAGCGAAAGGCTTCTTGAAGGGAAAGATGTAACTCTGTGAGATGAATTAACAGAACACAGAGCAGTTTCTCAGAAAGCTTCTTTCCAGTTTTGAACGGAAGATATTTCCTTTTTCACCATAGCCCTCTATGGGCTTCCAAATATCCCTTTGCCAATTCCACAAGAACAGCCTTAGAGAAAGGCTTCTTGAAGGGAAAGATGTAACTCTGTGAGATGAATTAACAGAACACAGAGCAGTTTCTCAGAAAGCTTCTTTCCAGTTTTGAACGGAAGATATTTCCTTTTTCACCATAGCCCTCTAATGGCTTCCAAATATCCCTTTGCCAATTCCACAAGAACAGCCTTAGCGAAAGGCCTCTTGAAGGGAAAGATGTAACTCTGTGAGATGAATTCAGAGAACACAGAGCAGTTTCTCAGAAAGCTTCTTTCCATTTTTGAACGGAGGATATTTCCTTTTTCACCATAGTCCTCTATGGGCTTCCAAATATCCCTTTGCCAATTCCACAAGAACAGCCTTAGCGAAAGGCTTCTTGAAGGGAAAGATGTAACTCTGTGAGATGAATTCACAGAACACAGAGCAGTTTCTCAGAAAGCTTCTTTCCAGTTCTGAACGGAAGATATTTCCTTTTTCACCATAGAACTCTATGGCCTTCCAAATATCCCTTTGCCAATTCCACAAGAACAGCCTTAGCGAAAGGCTTCTTGAAGGGAAAGATGTAACTCTGTGAGATGAATTAACAGAACACAGAGCAGATTCTCAGAAAGCTTCTTTCCAGTTTTGAACGGAAGATATTTCCTTTTTCACCATAGCCCTCTATGGGCTTCCAAATATCCCTTTGCCAATTCCACAAGAACAGCCTTAGCGAAAGGCTTCTTCAAGGCAAAGATGTAACTCTGTGAGATGAATTCACAGAACACAGAGCAGTTTCTCAGAAAGCTTCTTTCCAGTTTTGAACGGAAGATATTTCCTTTTTCACCATAGCCCTCTATGGGCTTCCAAATATCCCTTTGCCAATTCCACAAGAACAGCCTTAGCGAAAGGCTTCTTGAAGGGAAAGATGTAACTCTGTGAGATGAATTCACAGAACACAGAGCAGTTTCTCAGAAAGCTTCTTTCCAGTTTTGAACGGAAGATATTTCCTTTTTCACCATAGGCCTCTATGGGCTTCCAAATATCCCTTTGCCAATTCCACAAGAACAGCCTTAGCGAAAGGCTTCTTGAAGGGAAAGATGTAACTCTGTGAGATGAATTAACAGAACACAGAGTAGTTTCTCAGAAAGCTTCTTTCCAGTTTTGAACGGAAGATATTTCCTTTTTCACCATAGCCCTCTATGGGCTTCCAAATATCCCTTTGCCAATTCCACAAGAACAGCCTTAGCGAAAGGCTTCTTGAAGGGAAAGATGTAACTCTGTGAGATGAATTCACAGAACACAGAGCAGTTTCTCAGAAAGCTTCTTTCCAGTTTTGAACGGAAGATATTTCCTTTTTCACCATAGCCGTCTATGGGCTTCCAAATATCCCTTTGCCAATTCCACAAGAACAGCCTTAGCAAAAGGCTTCTTGAAGGGAAAGATGTAACACTGTGAGATGAATTCACAGAACACAGAGCAGTTTCTCAGAAAGCTTCTTTCCAGTTTTGAACGGAAGATATTTCCTTTTTCACCATAGGCCTCTATGGGCTTCCAAATATCCCTTTGCCAATTCCAAAAGAACAGCCTTAGCGAAAGGCTTCTTGAGGGGAAAGATGTAACTCTGTGAGATGAATTCACAGAACACAGAGCAGTTTCTCAGAAAGCTTCTTTCCAGTTTTGAACGGAAGATATTTACTTTTTCACCATAGCCGTCTATGGGCTTCCAAATATCCCTTTGCCAATTCCACAAGAACAGCCTTAGCGAAAGGCTTCTTGAAGGGAAAGATGTAACTCTGTGAGATGAATTCACAGAACACAGAGCAGTTTCTCAGAAAGCTTCTTTCCAGTTTTGAACGGAAGATATTTCCTTTTTCACCATAGCCCTCTATGGGCTTCCAAATATCCCTTTGCCAATTCCACAAGAACAGCCTTAGCGAAAGGCTTCTTGAAGGGAAAGATGTAACTCTGTGAGATGAATTCACAGAACACAGAGCAGTTTCTCAGAAAGCTTCTTTCCAGTTTTGAACGGAAGATATTTCCTTTTTCACCATAGGCCTCTATGGGCTTCCAAATATCCCTTTGCCAATTCCACAAGAACAGCCTTTGCGAAAGGCTTCTTGAAGGGAAAGATGTAACTCTGTGAGATGAATTAACAGAACGCAGAGCAGTTTCTCAGAAAGCTTCTTTCCAGTTTTGAACGGAAGATATTTCCTTTTTCACCATAGCCTCTATGGGCTTCCAAATATCCCTTTGCCAATTCCACAAGAACAGCCTTAGCGAAAGGCTTCTTGAAGGGAAAGGTGTAACTCTGTGAGATGAATTCACAGAACACAGAGCAGTTTCTCAGAAAGCTTCTTTCCAGTTTTGAACGGAAGATATTTCCTTTTTCACCATAGGCCTCTATGGGCTTCAAAATATCCCTTTGCCAATTGCACAAGAACAGCCTTAGCGAAAGGCTTCTTGAAGGGAAAGATGTAACTCTGTGAGATGAATTAGCAGAACACAGAGCAGTTTCTCAGAAAGATTCTTTCCAATTTTGAAAGGAAGATATTTCGTTTTTCACCATAGCCCTCTATGGGCTTCCAAATATCCCTTTGCAAATTCCACAAGAACAGCCTTAGCGAAAGGCTTCTTGAAGGGAAAGATGTAACTCTGTGAGATGAATTAACAGAACACAGAGCAGTTTCTCAGAAAGCTTCTTTCCAGTTTTGAACGGAAGATATTTCCTTTTTCACCATAGCCTCTATGGGCTTCCAAATATCCCTTTGCCAATTCCACAAGAACAGCCTTAGCGAAAGGCTTCTTGAAGGGAAAGGTGTAACTCTGTGAGATGAATTCACAGAACACAGAGCAGTTTCTCAGAAAGCTTCTTTCCAGTTTTGAACGGAAGATATTTCCTTTTTCACCATAGGCCTCTATGGGCTTCAAAATATCCCTTTGCCAATTCCACAAGAACAGCCTTAGCGAAAGGCTTCTTGAGGGGAAAGATGTAACTCTGTGAGATGAATTAACAGAACACAGAACAGTTTCTCAGAAAGCTTCTTTCCAGTTTGGAACGGAAGATATTTCCTTTTTCACCATAGCCCTCTATGGGCTTCCAAATATCCCTTGGACAATTCCACAAAAACAGCCTTAGCGAAAGGCTTCTTGAAGGGAAAGATGTAACTCTGTGAGATGAATTCACAGAACACAGAGCAGTTTCTCAGAAAGCTTCTTTCCAGTTTTGAACGGAAGATATTTCCTTTTTCACCATAGGCCTCTATGGGCTTCCAAATATCCCTTTGCCAATTCCGCAAGAACAGCCTTAGCGAAAGGCTTCTTGAAGGGAAAGATGTAACTCTGTGAGATGAATTAACAGAACACAGAGCAGTTTCTCAGAAAGCTTCTTTCCAGTTTTGAACGGAAGATATTTCCTTTTTCACCATAGCCCTCTATGGGCTTCCAAATATCCCTTTGCCAATTCCACAAGAACAGCCTTAGCTAAAGGCTTCTTGAAGGCAAAGATGTAATTCTGTGAGATGAATTAGCAGAACACAGAGCAGTTTCTCAGAAAGATTCTTTCCAGTTTTGAACGGAAGATATTTCCTTTTTCACCATAGCCCTCTATGGGCTTCCAAATATCCCTTTGCCAATTCCACAAGAACAGCCTTAGCGAAAGGCTTCTTGAAGGGAAAGATGTAACTCTGTGAGATGAATTCACAGAACACAGAGCAGTTTCTCAGAAAGCTTCTTTCCAGTTTTGAACGGAAGATATTTCCTTTTTCACCATAGCCCTCTATGGGCTTCCAAATATCCCTTTGCCAATTCCACAAGAACAGCCTTAGCGAAAGGCTTCTTGAAGGGAAAGATGTATCTCTGTGAGATGAATTCACAGAACACAGAGCAGTTTCTCAGAAAGCTTCTTTCCAGTTTTGAACGGAAGATATTTCCTTTTTCACCATAGCCGTCTATGGGCTTCCAAATATCCCTTTGCCAATTCCACAAGAACAGCCTTAGCGAAAGGCTTCTTGAAGGGAAAGATGTAACACTGTGAGATGAATTAACAGAACACAGAGCAGTTTCTCAGAAAGCTTCTTTCCAGTTTTGAACGGAAGATATTTCATTTTTCACCATAGGCCTCTATGGGCTTCCAAATATCCCTTTGCCAATTCCACAAGAACAGCCTTAGCGAAAGGCTTCTTGAGGGGAAAGATGTAACTCTGTGAGATGAATTAACAGAACACAGAGCAGTTTCTCAGAAAGCTTCTTTCCAGTTTTGAACGGAAGATATTTACTTTTTCACCATAGCCCTCTATGGGCTTCCAAATATCCCTTTGCCAATTCCACAAGAACAGCCTTAGCGAAAGGCTTCTTGAAGGGAAAGATGTAACTCTGTGAGATGAATTCACAGAACACAGAGCAGTTTCTCAGAAAGCTTCTTTCCAGTTTTGAACGGAAGATATTTCCTTTTTCACCATAGGCCTCTATGGGCTTCCAAATATCCCTTTGCCAATTCCACAAGTACAGCCTTAGCGAAAGGCTTCTTGAAGGGAAAGATGTAACTCTGTGAGATGAATTAACAGAACACAGAGCAGTTTCTCAGAAAGCTTCTTTCCAGTTTTGAACGGAAGATATTTACTTTTTCACCATAGCCCTCTAGGGGCTTCCAAATATCCCTTTGCCAATTCCACAAGAACAGCCTTAGCGAAAGGCTTCTTGAAGGGAAAGATGTAACTCTGTGAGATGAATTCACAGAACACAGAGCAGTTTCTCAGAAAGCTTCTTTCCAGTTTTGAACGGAAGATATTTCCTTTTTCACCATAGCCCTCTAAGGGCTTCCAAATATCCCTTTGCCAATTCCACAAGAACAGCTTTAGCGAAAGGCCTCTTGAAGGGAAAGATGTAACTCTGTCAGATGAATTCAGAGAACACAGAGCAGTTTCTCAGAAAGCTTCTTTCCAGTTTTGAACGGAGGATATTTCCTTTTTCACCATAGGCCTCTATGGGCTTCCAAATATCCCTTTGCCAATTCCACAAGAACAGCCTTAGCGAAAGGCTTCTTGAAGGGAAAGATGTAACTCTGTGAGATGAATTCACAGAACACAGAGCAGTTTCTCAGAAAGCTTCTTTCCAGTTTTGAACGGAAGATATTTCCTTTTTCACCATAGCCGTCTATGGGCTTCCAAATATCCCTTTGCCAATTCCACAAGAACAGCCTTAGCGAAAGACTTCTTGAAGGGAAAGATGTAACTCTGTGAGATGAATTAACAGAACACAGAGCAGTTTCTCAGAAAGCTTCTTTCCAGTTTTGAACGGAAGATATTTCCTTTTTCACCATAGCCCTCTAAGGGCTTCCAAATATCCCTTTGCCAATTCCACAAGAACAGCCTTAGCGAAAGGCCTCTTGAAGGGAAAGATGTAACTCTGTGAGATGAATTCAGAGAACACAGAGCAGTTTCTCAGAAAGCTTCTTTCCATTTTTGAACGGAGGATATTTCCTTTTTCACCATAGGCCTCTATGGGCTTCCAAATATCCCTTTGCCAATTCCACAAGAACAGCCTTAGCAAAAGGCTTCTTGAAGGGAAAGATGTAACTCTGTGAGATGAATTCACAGTACACAGAGCAGTTTCTCAGAAAGCTTCTTTCCAGTTTTGAACGGAAGATATTTCCTTTTTCACCATAGAACTCTATGGCCTTCCAAATATCCCTTTGCCAATTCCACAAGAACAGCCTTAGCGAAAGGCTTCTTGAAGGGAAAGATGTAACTCTGTGAGATGAATTAACAGAACACAGAGCAGATTCTCAGAAAGCTTCTTTCCAGTTTTGAACGGAAGATATTTCCTTTTTCACCATAGCCCTCTATGGGCTTCCAAATATCCCTTTGCCAATTCCACAAGAACAGCCTTAGCGAAAGGCTTCTTGAAGGCAAAGATGTAACTCTGTGAGATGAATTCACAGAACACAGAGCAGTTTCTCAGAAAGCTTCTTTCCAGTTTTGAACGGAAGATATTTCCTTTTTCACCATAGCCGTCTATGGGCTTCCAAATATCCCTTTGCCAATTCCACAAGAACAGCCTTAGCGAAAGGCTTCTTGAAGGGAAAGATGTAACACTGTGAGATGAATTCACAGAACACAGAGCAGTTTCTCAGAAAGCTTCTTTCCAGTTTTGAACGGAAGATATTTCCTTTTTCACCATAGGCCTCTATGGGCTTCCAAATATCCCTTTGCCAATTCCACAAGAACAGCCTTAGCGAAAGGCTTCTTGAGGGGAAAGATGTAACTCTGTGAGATGAATTCACAGAACACAGAGCAGTTTCTCAGAAAGCTTCTTTCCAGTTTTGAACGGAAGATATTTACTTTTTCACCATAGCCGTCTATGGGCTTCCAAATATCCCTTTGCCAATTCCACAAGAACAGCCTTAGCGAAAGGCTTCTTGAAGGGAAAGATGTAACTCTGTGAGATGAATTCACAGAACACAGAGCAGTTTCTCAGAAAGCTTCTTTCCAGTTTTGAACGGAAGATATTTCCTTTTTCACCATAGCCCTCTAAGGGCTTCCAAATATCCCTTTGCCAATTCCACAAGAACAGTCTTAGCGAAAGGCTTCTTGAAGGGAAAGATGTAACTCTGTGAGATGAATTCACAGAACACAGAGCAGTTTCTCAGAAAGCTTCTTTCCAGTTTTGAACGGAAGATATTTCCTTTTTCACCATAGGCCTCTATGTGCTTCCAAATATCCCTTTGCCAATTCCACAAGAACAGCCTTTGCGAAAGGCTTCTTGAAGGGAAAGATGTAACTCTGTGAGATGAATTAACAGAACGCAGAGCAGTTTCTCAGAAAGCTTCTTTCCAGTTTTGAACGGAAGATATTTCCTTTTTCACCATAGCCTCTATGGGCTTCCAAATATCCCTTTGCCAATTCCACAAGAACAGCCTTAGCGAAAGGCTTCTTGAAGGGAAAGGTGTAACTCTGTGAGATGAATTCACAGAACACAGAGCAGTTTCTCAGAAAGCTTCTTTCCAGTTTTGAACGGAAGATATTTCCTTTTTCACCATAGGCCTCTATGGGCTTCAAAATATCCCTTTGCCAATTGCACAAGAACAGCCTTAGCGAAAGGCTTCTTGAGGGGAAAGATGTAACTCTGTGAGATGAATTAACAGAACACAGAGCAGTTTCTCAGAAAGCTTCTTTCCAGTTTTGAACGGAAGATATTTCCTTTTTCTCCATAGCCCTCTATGGGCTTCCAAATATCCCTTTGCCAATTCCACAAGAACAGCCTTACCGAAAGGCTTCTTGAAGGGAAAGATGTAACTCTGTGAGATGTATTCACAGAACACAGAGCAATTTCTCAGAAAGCTTCTTTCCAGTTTTGAACGGAAGATATTTCCTTTTTCACCATAGCCCTCTATGGGCTTCCAAATATCCCTTTGACAATTCCACAAAAACAGCCTTAGCGAAAGGCTTCTTGAAGGGAAAGATGTAACTCTGTGAGATGAATTAACAGAACACAGAGCAGTTTCTCAGAAAGCTTCTTTCCAGTTTTGAACGGAAGATATTTCCTTTTTCACCATAGGCCTCTATGGGCTTCCAAATATCTCTTTGCCAATTCCACAAAAACAGCCTTAGCGAAAGGCTTCTTGAAGGGAAAGATGTAACTCTGTGAGATGAATTAACAGAACACAGAGCAGTTTCTCAGAAAGCTTCTTTCCAGTTTTGAACGGAAGATATTTCCTTTTTCACCATAGGCCTCTATGGGCTTCCAAATATCTCTTTGCCATTTCCGCAAGAACAGCCTTAGCGAAAGGCTTCTTGAAGGGAAAGATGTAACTCTGTGAGATGAATTAACAGAACACAGAGCAGTTTCTCAGAAAGCTTCTTTCCAGTTTTGAACGGAAGATATTTCCTTTTTCACCATAGCCCTCTATGGGCTTCCAAATATCCCTTTGCCAATTCCACAAGAACAGCCTTAGCGAAAGGCTTCTTGAAGGGAAAGATGTAACTCTGTGAGATGAATTAGCAGAACACAGAGCAGTTTCTCAGAAAGATTCTTTCCAATTTTGAAAGGAAGATATTTCCTTTTTCACCATAGCCCTCTATGGGCTTCCAAATATCCCTTTGCAAATTCCACAAGAACAGCCTTAGCGAAAGGCTTCTTGAAGGGAAAGGTGTAACTCTGTGAGATGAATTCACAGAACACAGAGCAGTTTCTCAGAAAGCTTCTTTCCAGTTTTGAACGGAAGATATTTCCTTTTTCACCATAGGCCTCTATGGGCTTCAAAATATCCCTTTGCCAATTCCACAAGAACAGCCTTAGCGAAAGGCTTCTTGAAGGGAAAGATGTAACTCTGTGAGATGAATTCACAGAACACAGAGCAGTTTCTCAGAAAGCTTCTTTCCAGTTTTGAACGGAAGATATTTCCTTTTTCTCCATAGCCCTCTATGGGCTTCCAAATATCCCTTTGCCAATTCCACAAGAACAGCCTTAGCGAAAGGCTTCTTGAAGGGAAAGATGTAACTCTGTGAGATGAATTCACAGAACACAGAGCAATTTCTCAGAAAGCTTCTTTCCAGTTTTGAACGGAAGATATTTCCTTTTTCACCATAGCCCTCTATGGGCTTCCAAATATCCCTTTGACAATTCCACAAAAACAGCCTTAGCGAAAGGCTTCTTGAAGGGAAAGATGTAACTCTGTGAGATGAATTCACAGAACACAGAGCAGTTTCTCAGAAAGCTTCTTTCCAGTTTTGAACGGAAGATATTTCCTTTTTCACCATAGGCCTCTATGGGCTTCCAAATATCCCTTTGCCAATTCCGCAAGAACAGCCTTAGCGAAAGGCTTCTTGAAGGGAAAGATGTAACTCTGTGAGATGAATTAACAGAACACAGAGCAGTTTCTCAGAAAGCTTCTTTCCAGTTTTGAACGGAAGATATTTCCTTTTTCACCATAGCCCTCTATGGGCTTCCAAATATCCCTTTGCCAATTCCACAAGAACAGCCTTAGCGAAAGGCTTCTTGAAGGGAAAGATGTAACTCTGTGAGATGAATTAGCAGAACACAGAGCAGTTTCTCAGAAAGATTCTTTCCAATTTTGAAAGGAAGATATTTCCTTTTTCACCATAGCCCTCTATGGGCTTCCAAATATCCCTTTGCAAATTCCACAAGAACAGCCTTAGCGAAAGGCTTCTTGAAGGGAAAGATATAACTCTGTGAGATTAATTCACAGAACACAGAGCAGTTTCTCAGAAAGCTTCTTTCCAGTTTTGAACGGAAGATATTTCCTTTTTCACCATAGCCCTCTAAGGGCTTCCAAATATCCCTTTGCCAATTCCACAAGAACAGCCTTAGCGAAAGGCCTCTTGAAGGGAAAGATGTAACTCTGTGAGATGAATTCAGAGAACACAGAGCAGTTTCTCAGAAAGCTTCTTTCCATTTTTGAACGGAGGATATTTCCTTTTTCACCATAGGCCTCTATGGGCTTCCAAATATCCCTTTGCCAATTCCACAAGAACAGCCTTAGCGAAAGGCTTCTTGAAGGGAAAGATGTAACTCTGTGAGATGAATTCACAGAACACAGAGCAGTTTCTCAGAAAGCTTCTTTCCAGTTTTGAACGGAAGATATTTCCTTTTTCACCATAGAACTCTATGGCCTTCCAAATATCCCTTTGCCAATTCCACAAGAACAGCCTTAGCGAAAGGCTTCTTGAAGGGAAAGATGTAACTCTGTGAGATGAATTAACAGAACACAGAGCAGATTCTCAGAAAGCTTCTTTCCAGTTTTGAACGGAAGATATTTCCTTTTTCACCATAGCCCTCTATGGGCTTCCAAATATCCCTTTGCCAATTCCACAAGAACAGCCTTAGCGAAAGGCTTCTTGAATGGAAAGATGTAACTCTGTGAGATGAATTCACAGAACACAGAGCAGTTTCTCAGAAAGCTTCTTTCCAGTTTTGAACGGAAGATATTTCCTTTTTCACCATAGGCCTCTATGGGCTTCCAAATATCCCTTTGCCAATTCCACAAGAACAGCCTTAGCGAAAGGCTTCTTGAAGGGAAAGATGTAACTCTGTGAGATGAATTAACAGAACACAGAGCAGTTTCTCAGAAAGCTTCTTTCCAGTTTTGAACGGAAGATATTTCCTTTTTCACCATAGCCCTCTATGGGCTTCCAAATATCCCTTTGCCAATTCCACAAGAACAGCCTTAGCGAAAGGCTTCTTGAAGGGAAAGATGTAACTCTGTGAGATGAATTCACAGAACACAGAGCAGTTTCTCAGAAAGCTTCTTTCCAGTTTTGAACGGAAGATATTTCCTTTTTCACCATAGCCGTCTATGGGCTTCCAAATATCCCTTTGCCAATTCCACAAGAACAGCCTTAGCGAAAGGCTTCTTGAAGGGAAAGATGTAACACTGTGAGATGAATTCACAGAACACAGAGCAGTTTCTCAGAAAGCTTCTTTCCAGTTTTGAACGGAAGATATTTCCTTTTTCACCATAGGCCTCTATGGGCTTCCAAATATCCCTTTGCCAATTCCACAAGAACAGCCTTAGCGAAAGGCTTCTTGAGGGGAAAGATGTAACTCTGTGAGATGAATTCACAGAACACAGAGCAGTTTCTCAGAAAGCTTCTTTCCAGTTTTGAACGGAAGATATTTACTTTTTCACCATAGCCATCTATGGGCTTCCAAATATCCCTTTGCCAATTCCACAAGAACAGCCTTAGCGAAAGGCTTCTTGAAGGGAAAGATGTAACTCTGTGAGATGAATTCACAGAACACAGAGCAGTTTCTCAGAAAGCTTCTTTCCAGTTTTGAACGGAAGATATTTCCTTTTTCACCATAGCCCTCTATGGGCTTCCAAATATCCCTTTGCCAATTCCACAAGAACAGTCTTAGCGAAAGGCTTCTTGAAGGGAAAGATGTAACTCTGTGAGATGAATTCACAGAACACAGAGCAGTTTCTCAGAAAGCTTCTTTCCAGTTTTGAACGGAAGATATTTCCTTTTTCACCATAGGCCTCTATGGGCTTCCAAATATCCCTTTGCCAATTCCACAAGAACAGCCTTTGCGAAAGGCTTCTTGAAGGGAAAGATGTAACTCTGTGAGATGAATTAACAGAACGCAGAGCAGTTTCTCAGAAAGCTTCTTTCCAGTTTTGAACGGAAGATATTTCCTTTTTCACCATAGCCTCTATGGGCTTCCAAATATCCCTTTGCCAATTCCACAAGAACAGCCTTAGCGAAAGGCTTCTTGAAGGGAAAGGTGTAACTCTGTGAGATGAATTCACAGAACACAGAGCAGTTTCTCAGAAAGCTTCTTTCCAGTTTTGAACGGAAGATATTTCCTTTTTCACCATAGGCCTCTATGGGCTTCAAAATATCCCTTTGCCAATTGCACAAGAACAGCCTTAGCGAAAGGCTTCTTGAGGGGAAAGATGTAACTCTGTGAGATGAATTAACAGAACACAGAGCAGTTTCTCAGAAAGCTTCTTTCCAGTTTTGAACGGAAGATATTTCCTTTTTCTCCATAGCCCTCTATGGGCTTCCAAATATCCCTTTGCCAATTCCACAAGAACAGCCTTAGCGAAAGGCTTCTTGAAGGGAAAGATGTAACTCTGTGAGATGAATTCACAGAACACAGAGCAATTTCTCAGAAAGCTTCTTTCCAGTTTTGAACGGAAGATATTTCCTTTTTCACCATAGCCCTCTATGGGCTTCCAAATATCCCTTTGACAATTCCACAAAAATAGCCTTAGCGAAAGGCTTCTTGAAGGGAAAGATGTAACTCTGTGAGATGAATTAACAGAACACAGAGCAGTTTCTCAGAAAGCTTCTTTCCAGTTTTGAACGGAAGATATTTCCTTTTTCACCATAGGCCTCTATGGGCTTCCAAATATCTCTTTGCCAATTCCGCAAGAACAGCCTTAGCGAAAGGCTTCTTGAAGGGAAAGATGTAACTCTGTGAGATGAATTAACAGAACACAGAGCAGTTTCTCAGAAAGCTTCTTTCCAGTTTTGAACGGAAGATATTTCCTTTTTCACCATAGCCCTCTATGGGCTTCCAAATATCCCTTTGCCAATTCCACAAGAACAGCCTTAGCGAAAGGCTTCTTGAAGGGAAAGATGTAACTCTGTGAGATGAATTAGCAGAACACAGAGCAGTTTCTCAGAAAGATTCTTTCCAATTTTGAAAGGAAGATATTTCCTTTTTCACCATAGCCCTCTATGGGCTTCCAAATATCCCTTTGCAAATTCCACAAGAACAGCCTTAGCGAAAGGCTTCTTGAAGGGAAAGATGTAACTCTGTGAGATGAATTAACAGAACACAGAGCAGTTTCTCAGAAAGCTTCTTTCCAGTTTTGAACGGAAGATATTTCCTTTTTCACCATAGCCCTCTATGGGCTTCCAAATATCCCTTTGCCAATTCCACAAGAACAGCCTTAGCGAAAGGCTTCTTGAAGGGAAAGATGTAACTCTGTGAGATGAATTTACAGAACACAGAGCAGTTTCTCAGAAAGCTTCTTTCCAGTTTTGAACGGAAGATATTTCCTTTTTCACCATAGCCCTCTATGGGCTTCCAAATATCGCTTTGCCAATTCTACAAGAACAGCCTTAGCGAAAGGCTTCTTGAAGGGAAAGATGTATCTCTGTGAGATGAATTCACAGAACACAGAGCAGTTTCTCAGAAAGCTTCTTTCCAGTTTTGAACGGAAGATATTTCCTTTTTCACCATAGCCGTCTATGGGCTTCCAAATATCCCTTTGCCAATTCCACAAGAACAGCCTTAGCGAAAGGCTTCTTGAAGGGAAAGATGTAACTCTGTGAGATGAATTCACAGAACACAGAGCAGTTTCTCAGAAAGCTTCTTTCCAGTTTTGAACGGAAGATATTTCCTTTTTCACCATAGAACTCTATGGCCTTCCAAATATCCCTTTGCCAATTCCACAAGAACAGCCTTAGCGAAAGGCTTCTTGAAGGGAAAGATGTAACTCTGTGAGATGAATTAACAGAACACAGAGCAGATTCTCAGAAAGCTTCTTTCCAGTTTTGAACGGAAGATATTTCCTTTTTCACCATAGCCCTCTATGGGCTTCCAAATATCCCTTTGCCAATTCCACAAGAACAGCCTTAGCGAAAGGCTTCTTGAAGGCAAAGATGTAACTCTGTGAGATGAATTCACAGAACACAGAGCAGTTTCTCAGAAAGCTTCTTTCCAGTTTTGAACGGAAGATATTTCCTTTTTCACCATAGCCCTCTATGGGCTTCCAAATATCCCTTTGCCAGTTCCACAAGAACAGCCTTAGCGAAAGGCTTCTTGAAGGGAAAGATGTAACTCTGTGAGATGAATTCACGGAACACAGAGCAGTTTCTCAGAAAGCTTCTTTCCAGTTTTGAACGGAAGATATTTCCTTTTTCACCATAGGCCTCTATGGGCTTCCAAATATCCCTTTGCCAATTCCACAAGAACAGCCTTAGCGAAAGGCTTCTTGAAGGGAAAGATGTAACTCTGTGAGATGAATTCACAGAACACAGAGCAGTTTCTCAGAAAGCTTCTTTCCAGTTTTGAACGGAAGATATTTCCTTTTTCACCATAGCCCTCTATGGGCTTCCAAATATCCCTTTGCCAATTCCACAAGAACAGCCTTAGCGAAAGGCTTCTTGAAGTGAAAGATGTAACTCTGTGAGATGAATTCACAGAACACAGAGCAGTTTCTCAGAAAGCTTCTTTCCAGTTTTGAACGGAAGATATTTCCTTTTTCACCATAGCCGTCTATGGGCTTCCAAATATCCCTTTGCCAATTCCACAAGAACAGCCTTAGCGAAAGGCTTCTTGAAGGGAAAGATGTAACTCTGTGAGATGAATTCACAGAACACAGAGCAGTTTCTCAGAAAGCTTCTTTCCAGTTTTGAACGGAAGATATTTCCTTTTTCACCATAGCCCTCTAAGGGCTTCCAAATATCCCTTTGCCAATTCCACAAGAACAGTGTTAGCGAAAGGCTTCTTGAAGGGAAAGATGTAACTCTGTGAGATGAATTCACAGAACACAGAGCAGTTTCTCAGAAAGCTTCTTTCCAGTTTTGAACGGAAGATATTTCCTTTTTCACCATAGGCCTCTATGGGCTTCCAAATATCCCTTTGCCAATTCCACAAGAACAGCCTTTGCGAAAGGCTTCTTGAAGGGAAAGATGTAACTCTGTGAGATGAATTAACAGAACGCAGAGCAGTTTCTCAGAAAGCTTCTTTCCAGTTTTGAACGGAAGATATTTCCTTTTTCACCATAGCCTCTATGGGCTTCCAAATATCCCTTTGCCAATTCCACAAGAACAGCCTTAGCGAAAGGCTTCTTGAAGGGAAAGGTGTAACTCTGTGAGATGAATTCACAGAACACAGAGCAGTTTCTCAGAAAGCTTCTTTCCAGTTTTGAACGGAAGATATTTCCTTTTTCACCATAGGCCTCTATGGGCTTCAAAATATCCCTTTGCAAATTCCACAAGAACAGCCTTAGCGAAAGGCTTCTTGAAGGGAAAGATGTAACTCTGTGAGATGAATTAACAGAACACAGAGCAGTTTCTCAGAAAGCTTCTTTCCAGTTTTGAACGGAAGATATTTCCTTTTTCACCATAGCCTCTATGGGCTTCCAAATATCCCTTTGCCAATTCCACAAGAACAGCCTTAGCGAAAGGCTTCTTGAAGGGAAAGGTGTAACTCTGTGAGATGAATTCACAGAACACAGAGCAGTTTCTCAGAAAGCTTCTTTCCAGTTTTGAACGGAAGATATTTCCTTTTTCACCATAGGCCTCTATGGGCTTCAAAATATCCCTTTGCCAATTCCACAAGAACAGCCTTAGCGAAAGGCTTCTTGAAGGGAAAGATGTAACTCTGTGAGATGAATTAACAGAACACAGAGCAGTTTCTCAGAAAGCTTCTTTCCAGTTTTGAACGGAAGATATTTCCTTTTTCTCCATAGCCCTCTATGGGCTTCCAAATATCCCTTTGCCAATTCCACAAGAACAGCCTTAGCGAAAGGCTTCTTGAAGGGAAAGATGTAACTCTGTGAGATGAATTCACAGAACACAGAGCAATTTCTCAGAAAGCTTCTTTCCAGTTTTGAACGGAAGATATTTCCTTTTTCACCATAGCCCTCTATGGGCTTCCAAATATCCCTTTGACAATTCCACAAAAACAGCCTTAGCGAAAGGCTTCTTGAAGGGAAAGATGTAACTCTGTGAGATGAATTCACAGAACACAGAGCAGTTTCTCAGAAAGCTTCTTTCCAGTTTTGAACGGAAGATATTTCCTTTTTCACCATAGGCCTCTATGGGCTTCCAAATATCCCTTTGCCAATTCCGCAAGAACAGCCTTAGCGAAAGGCTTCTTGAAGGGAAAGATGTAACTCTGTGAGATGAATTAACAGAACACAGAGCAGTTTCTCAGAAAGCTTCTTTCCAGTTTTGAACGGAAGATATTTCCTTTTTCACCATAGCCCTCTATGGGCTTCCAAATATCCCTTTGCCAATTCCACAAGAACAGCCTTAGCGAAAGGCTTCTTGAAGGGAAAGATGTAACTCTGTGAGATGAATTAGCAGAACACAGAGCAGTTTCTCAGAAAGATTCTTTCCAATTTTGAAAGGAAGATATTTCCTTTTTCACCATAGCCCTCTATGGGCTTCCAAATATCCCTTTGCAAATTCCACAAGAACAGCCTTAGCGAAAGGCTTCTTGAAGGGAAAGATGTAACTCTGTGAGATTAATTCACAGAACACAGAGCAGTTTCTCAGAAAGCTTCTTTCCAGTTTTGAACGGAAGATATTTCCTTTTTCACCATAGCCCTCTAAGGGCTTCCAAATATCCCTTTGCCAATTCCACAAGAACAGCCTTAGCGAAAGGCCTCTTGAAGGGAAAGATGTAACTCTGTGAGATGAATTCAGAGAACACAGAGCAGTTTCTCAGAAAGCTTCTTTCCATTTTTGAACGGAGGATATCTCCTTTTTCACCATAGGCCTCTATGGGCTTCCAAATATCCCTTTGCCAATTCCACAAGAACAGCCTTAGCGAAAGGCTTCTTGAAGGGAAAGATGTAACTCTGTGAGATGAATTCACAGAACACAGAGCAGTTTCTCAGAAAGCTTCTTTCCAGTTTTGAACGGAAGATATTTCCTTTTTCACCATAGAACTCTATGGCCTTCCAAATATCACTTTGCCAATTCCACAAGAACAGCCTTAGCGAAAGGCTTCTTGAAGGGAAAGATGTAACTCTGTGAGATGAATTAACAGAACACAGAGCAGATTCTCAGAAAGCTTCTTTCCAGTTTTGAACGGAAGATATTTCCTTTTTCACCATAGCCCTCTATGGGCTTCCAAATATCCCTTTGCCAATTCCACAAGAACAGCCTTAGCGAAAGGCTTCTTGAAGGCAAAGATGTAACTCTGTGAGATGAATTAACAGAACACAGAGCAGTTTCTCAGAAAGCTTCTTTCCAGTTTTGAACGGAAGATATTTCCTTTTTCACCATAGCCCTCTATGGGCTTCCAAATATCCCTTTGCCAATTCCACAAGAACAGCCTTAGCGAAAGGCTTCTTGAAGGGAAAGATGTAACTCTGTGAGATGAATTCACAGAACACAGAGCAGTTTCTCAGAAAGCTTCTTTCCAGTTTTGAACGGAAGATATTTCCTTTTTCACCATAGGCCTCTATGGGCTTCCAAATATCCCTTTGCCAATTCCACAAGAACAGCCTTAGCGAAAGACTTCTTGAAGGGAAAGATGTAACTCTGTGAGATGAATTAACAGAACACAGAGCAGTTTCTCAGAAAGCTTCTTTCCAGTTTTGAACGGAAGATATTTACTTTTTCACCATAGCCGTCTATGGGCTTCCAAATATCCCTTTGCCAATTCCACAAGAACAGCCTTAGCGAAAGGCTTCTTGAAGGGAAAGATGTAACTCTGTGAGATGAATTCACAGAACACAGAGCAGTTTCTCAGAAAGCTTCTTTCCAGTTTTGAACGGAAGATATTTCCTTTTTCTCCATAGCCCTCTATGGGCTTCCAAATATCCCTTTGCCAATTCCACAAGAACAGCCTTAGCGAAAGGCTTCTTGAAGGGAAAGATGTAACTCTGTGAGATGAATTCACAGAACACAGAGCAATTTCTCAGAAAGCTTCTTTCCAGTTTTGAACGGAAGATATTTCCTTTTTCACCATAGCCCTCTATGGGCTTCCAAATATCCCTTTGACAATTCCACAAAAACAGCCTTAGCGAAAGGCTTCTTGAAGGGAAAGATGTAACTCTGTGAGATGAATTCACAGAACACAGAGCAGTTTCTCAGAAAGCTTCTTTCCAGTTTTGAACGGAAGATATTTCCTTTTTCACCATAGGCCTCTATGGGCTTCCAAATATCCCTTTGCCAATTCCGCAAGAACAGCCTTAGCGAAAGGCTTCTTGAAGGGAAAGATGTAACTCTGTGAGATGAATTAACAGAACACAGAGCAGTTTCTCAGAAAGCTTCTTTCCAGTTTTGAACGGAAGATATTTCCTTTTTCACCATAGCCCTCTATGGGCTTCCAAATATCCCTTTGCCAATTCCACAAGAACAGCCTTAGCGAAAGGCTTCTTGAAGGGAAAGATGTAACTCTGTGAGATGAATTAGCAGAGCACAGAGCAGTTTCTCAGAAAGATTCTTTCCAATTTTGAAAGGAAGATATTTCCTTTTTCACCATAGCCCTCTATGGGCTTCCAAATATCCCTTTGCAAATTCCACAAGAACAGCCTTAGCGAAAGGCTTCTTGAAGGGAAAGATGTAACTCTGTGAGATGAATTAACAGAACACAGAGCAGTTTCTCAGAAAGCTTCTTTCCAGTTTTGAACGGAAGATATTTCCTTTTTCACCATAGCCCTCTATGGGCTTCCAAATATCCCTTTGCCAATTCCACAAGAACAGCCTTAGCGAAAGGCTTCTTGAAGGGAAAGATGTAACTCTGTGAGATGAATTTACAGAACACAGAGCAGTTTCTCAGAAAGCTTCTTTCCAGTTTTGAACGGAAGATATTTCCTTTTTCACCATAGCCCTCTATGGGCTTCCAAATATCGCTTTGCCAATTCTACAAGAACAGCCTTAGTGAAAGGCTTCTTGAAGGGAAAGATGTATCTCTGTGAGATGAATTCACAGAACACAGAGCAGTTTCTCAGAAAGCTTCTTTCCAGTTTTGAACGGAAGATATTTCCTTTTTCACCATAGCCGTCTATGGGCTTCCAAATATCCCTTTGCCAATTCCACAAGAACAGCCTTAGCGAAAGGCTTCTTGAAGGGAAAGATGTAACACTGTGAGATGAATTAACAGAACACAGAGCAGTTTCTCAGAAAGCTTCTTTCCAGTTTTGAACGGAAGATATTTCCTTTTTCACCATAGGCCTCTATGGGCTTCCAAATATCCCTTTGCCAATTCCACAAGAACAGCCTTAGCGAAAGGCTTCTTGAGGGGAAAGATGTAACTCTGTGAGATGAATTAACAGAACACAGAGCAGTTTCTCAGAAAGCTTCTTTCCAGTTTTGAACGGAAGATATTTACTTTTTCACCATAGCCCTCTATGGGCTTCCAAATATCCCTTTGCCAATTCCACAAGAACAGCCTTAGCTAAAGGCTTCTTGAAGGCAAAGATGTAACTCTGTGAGATGAATTAACAGAACACAGAGCAGTTTCTCAGAAAGCTTCTTTCCAGTTTTGAACGGAAGATATTTCCTTTTTCACCATAGCCCTCTATGGGCTTCCAAATATCCCTTTGCCAATTCCACAAGAACAGCCTTAGCGAAAGGCTTCTTGAAGGGAAAGATGTAACTCTGTGAGATGAATTCACAGAACACAGAGCAGTTTCTCAGAAAGCTTCTTTCCAGTTTTGAACGGAAGATATTTCCTTTTTCACCATAGGCCTCTATGGGCTTCCAAATATCCCTTTGCCAATTCCACAAGAACAGCCTTAGCGAAAGACTTCTTGAAGGGAAAGATGTAACTCTGTGAGATGAATTAACAGAACACAGAGCAGTTTCTCAGAAAGCTTCTTTCCAGTTTTGAACGGAAGATATTTCCTTTTTCACCATAGCCCTCTATGGGCTTCCAAATATCCCTTTGCCAATTCCACAAGAACAGCCTTAGCGAAAGGCTTCTTGAAGGGAAAGATGTAACTCTGTGAGATGAATTCACAGAACACAGAGCAGTTTCTCAGAAAGCTTCTTTCCAGTTTTGAACGGAAGATATTTCCTTTTTCACCATAGCCGTCTATGGGCTTCCAAATATCCCTTTGCCAATTCCACAAGAACAGCCTTAGCGAAAGGCTTCTTCAAGGGAAAGATGTAACACTGTGAGATGAATTCACAGAACACAGAGCAGTTTCTCAGAAAGCTTCTTTCCAGTTTTGAACGGAAGATATTTCCTTTTTCACCATAGGCCTCTATGGGCTTCCAAATATCCCTTTGCCAATTCCACAAGAACAGCCTTAGCGAAAGGCTTCTTGAGGGGAAAGATGTAACTCTGTGAGATGAATTCACAGAACACAGAGCAGTTTCTCAGAAAGCTTCTTTCCAGTTTTGAACGGAAGATATTTACTTTTTCACCATAGCCGTCTATGGGCTTCCAAATATCCCTTTGCCAATTCCACAAGAACAGCCTTAGCGAAAGGCTTCTTGAAGGGAAAGATGTAACTCTGTGAGATGAATTCACAGAACACAGAGCAGTTTCTCAGAAAGCTTCTTTCCAGTTTTGAACGGAAGATATTTCCTTTTTCACCATAGCCCTCTATGGGCTTCCAAATATCCCTTTGCCAATTCCACAAGAACAGTCTTAGCGAAAGGCTTCTTGAAGGGAAAGATGTAACTCTGTGAGATGAATTCACAGAACACAGAGCAGTTTCTCAGAAAGCTTCTTTCCAGTTTTGAACGGAAGATATTTCCTTTTTCACCATAGGCCTCTATGGGCTTCCAAATATCCCTTTGCCAATTCCACAAGAACAGCCTTTGCGAAAGGCTTCTTGAAGGGAAAGATGTAACTCTGTGAGATGAATTAACAGAACGCAGAGCAGTTTCTCAGAAAGCTTCTTTCCAGTTTTGAACGGAAGATATTTCCTTTTTCACCATAGCCTCTATGGGCTTCCAAATATCCCTTTGCCAATTCCACAAGAACAGCCTTAGCGAAAGGCTTCTTGAAGGGAAAGATGTAACTCTGTGAGATGAATTAACAGAACACAGAGCAGTTTCTCAGAAAGCTTCTTTCCAGTTTTGAACGGAAGATATTTCCTTTTTCACCATAGCCTCTATGGGCTTCCAAATATCCCTTTGCCAATTCCACAAGAACAGCCTTAGCGAAAGGCTTCTTGAAGGGAAAGGTGTAACTCTGTGAGATGAATTCACAGAACACAGAGCAGTTTCTCAGAAAGCTTCTTTCCAGTTTTGAACGGAAGATATTTCCTTTTTCACCATAGGCCTCTATGGGCTTCAAAATATCCCTTTGCCAATTCCACAAGAACAGCCTTAGCGAAAGGCTTCTTGAAGGGAAAGATGTAACTCTGAGAGATGAATTAACAGAACACAGAGCAGTTTCTCAGAAAGCTTCTTTCCAGTTTTGAACGGAAGATATTTCCTTTTTCTCCATAGCCCTCTATGGGCTTCCAAATATCCCTTTGCCAATTCCACAAGAACAGCCTTAGCGAAAGGCTTCTTGAAGGGAAAGATGTAACTCTGTGAGATGAATTCACAGAACACAGAGCAATTTCTCAGAAAGCTTCTTTCCAGTTTTGAACGGAAGATATTTCCTTTTTCACCATAGCCCTCTATGGGCTTCCAAATATCCCTTTGACAATTCCACAAAAACAGCCTTAGCGAAAGGCTTCTTGAAGGGAAAGATGTAACTCTGTGAGATGAATTCACAGAACACAGAGCAGTTTCTCAGAAAGCTTCTTTCCAGTTTTGAACGGAAGATATTTCCTTTTTCACCATAGGCCTCTATGGGCTTCCAAATATCCCTTTGCCAATTCCGCAAGAACAGCCTTAGCGAAAGGCTTCTTGAAGGGAAAGATGTAACTCTGTGAGATGAATTAACAGAACACAGAGCAGTTTCTCAGAAAGCTTCTTTCCAGTTTTGAACGGAAGATATTTCCTTTTTCACCATAGCCCTCTATGGGCTTCCAAATATCCCTTTGCCAATTCCACAAGAACAGCCTTAGCGAAAGGCTTCTTGAAGGGAAAGATGTAACTCTGTGAGATGAATTAGCAGAGCACAGAGCAGTTTCTCAGAAAGATTCTTTCCAATTTTGAAAGGAAGATATTTCCTTTTTCACCATAGCCCTCTATGGGCTTCCAAATATCCCTTTGCAAATTCCACAAGAACAGCCTTAGCGAAAGGCTTCTTGAAGGGAAAGATGTAACTCTGTGAGATGAATTAACAGAACACAGAGCAGTTTCTCAGAAAGCTTCTTTCCAGTTTTGAACGGAAGATATTTCCTTTTTCACCATAGCCCTCTATGGGCTTCCAAATATCCCTTTGCCAATTCCACAAGAACAGCCTTAGCGAAAGGCTTCTTGAAGGGAAAGATGTAACTCTGTGAGATGAATTTACAGAACACAGAGCAGTTTCTCAGAAAGCTTCTTTCCAGTTTTGAACGGAAGATATTTCCTTTTTCACCATAGCCCTCTATGGGCTTCCAAATATCGCTTTGCCAATTCTACAAGAACAGCCTTAGTGAAAGGCTTCTTGAAGGGAAAGATGTATCTCTGTGAGATGAATTCACAGAACACAGAGCAGTTTCTCAGAAAGCTTCTTTCCAGTTTTGAACGGAAGATATTTCCTTTTTCACCATAGCCGTCTATGGGCTTCCAAATATCCCTTTGCCAATTCCACAAGAACAGCCTTAGCGAAAGGCTTCTTGAAGGGAAAGATGTAACACTGTGAGATGAATTAACAGAACACAGAGCAGTTTCTCAGAAAGCTTCTTTCCAGTTTTGAACGGAAGATATTTCCTTTTTCACCATAGGCCTCTATGGGCTTCCAAATATCCCTTTGCCAATTCCACAAGAACAGCCTTAGCGAAAGGCTTCTTGAGGGGAAAGATGTAACTCTGTGAGATGAATTAACAGAACACAGAGCAGTTTCTCAGAAAGCTTCTTTCCAGTTTTGAACGGAAGATATTTACTTTTTCACCATAGCCCTCTATGGGCTTCCAAATATCCCTTTGCCAATTCCACAAGAACAGCCTTAGCGAAAGGCTTCTTGAAGGGAAAGATGTAACTCTGTGAGATGAATTCACAGAACACAGAGCAGTTTCTCAGAAAGCTTCTTTCCAGTTTTGAACGGAAGATATTTCCTTTTTCACCATAGCCCTCTATGGGCTTCCAAATATCCCTTTGCCAATTCCACAAGAACAGCCTTAGCGAAAGGCTTCTTGAAGGGAAAGATGTAACTCTGTGAGTTGAATTCACAGAACACAGAGCAGTTTCTCAGAAAGCTTCTTTCCAGTTTTGAACGGAAGATATTTCCTTTTTCACCATAGCCCTCTAAGGGCTTCCAAATATCCCTTTGCCAATTCCACAAGAACAGCCTTAGCGAAAGGCTTCTTGAAGGGAAAGATGTAACTCTGTGAGATGAATTAAAAGAACACAGAGCAGTTTCTCAGAAAGCTTCTTTCCAGTTTTGAACGGAAGATATTTCCTTTTTCACCATAGGCCTCTATGGGCTTCCAAATATCCCTTTGCCAATTCCACAAGAACAGCCTTAGCGAAAGGCTTCTTGAAGGGAAAGATGTAACTCTGTGAGATGAATTAACAGAACACAGAGCAGTTTCTCAGAAAGCTTCTTTCCAGTTTTGAACGGAAGATATTTACTTTTTCACCATAGCCCTCTATGGGCTTCCAAATATCCCTTTGCCAATTCCACAAGAACAGCCTTAGCGAAAGGCTTCTTGAAGGGAAAGATGTAACTCTGTGAGATGAATTCACAGAACACAGAGCAGTTTCTCAGAAAGCTTCTTTCCAGTTTTGAACGGAAGATATTTCCTTTTTCACCATAGCCCTCTATGGGCTTCCAAATATCCCCTTGCCAATTCCACAAGAACAGCCTTAGCGAAAGGCTTCTTGAAGGGAAAGATGTAACTCTGTGAGATGAATTGACAGAACACAGAGCAGTTTCTCAGAAAGCTTCTTTCCAGTTTTGAACGGAAGATATTTCCTTTTTCACCATAGGCCTCTATGGGCTTCCAAATATCCCTTTGCCAATTCCACAAGAACAGCCTTAGCGAAAGGCTTCTTGAAGGGAAAGATGTAACTCTGTGAGATGAATTAACAGAACACAGAGCAGTTTCTCAGAAAGCTTCTTTCCAGTTTTGAACGGAAGATATTTCCTTTTTCACCATAGCCGTCTATGGGCTTCCAAATATCCCTTTGCCAATTCCACAAGAACAGTCTTAGCAAAAGGCTTCTTGAAGGGAAAGATGTAACTCTGTGAGATGAATTCACAGAACACAGAGCAGTTTCTCAGAAAGCTTCTTTCCAGTTTTGAACGGAAGATATTTCCTTTTTCACCATAGCCCTCTATGGGCTTCCAAATATCCCTTTCCCAATTCCACAAGAACAGCCTTAGCGAAAGGCTTCTTGAAGGGAAAGATGTAACTCTGTGAGATGAATTCACAGAACACAGAGCAGTTTCTCAGAAAGCTTCTTTCCAATTTTGAACGGAAGATATTCCCTTTTTCACCATAGCCCTCTATGGGCTTCCAAATATCCCTTTGCCAATTCCACAAGAACAGCCTTAGCGAAAGGCTTCTTGAAGGGAAAGATGTAACTCTGTGAGATGAATTCACAGAATACAGAGCAGTTTCTCAGAAAGCTTCCTTCCAGTTTCGAACGGAAGATATTCCCTTTTTCACCATAGCCCTCTATGGGCTTCCAAATATCCCTTTGCCAATTCCACAAGAACAGCCTTAGCGAAAGGCTTCTTGAAGAGAAAGATGTAACCCTGTGAGATGAATTAACAGAACACAGAGCAGTTTCTCAGAAAGCTTCTTTCCAGTTTTCAACGGAAGATATTTCCTTTTTCACCATAGCCCTCTATGGGCTTCCAAATATCCCTTTGCCAATTCCACAAGAACAGCCTTAGCGAAAGGCTTCTTGAAGGGAAAGATGTAACTCTGTGAGATGAATTAACAGAACACAGAGCAGTTTCTCAGAAAGCTTCTTTCCAGTTTTGAACGGAAGATATTTCCTTTTTCACCATAGCCCTCTAAGGGCTTCCAAATATCCCTTTGCCAATTCCACAAGAACAGCTTTAGCGAAAGGCCTCTTGAAGGGAAAGATGTAACTCTGTGAGATGAATTCAGAGAACACAGAGCAGTTTCTCAGAAAGCTTCTTTCCAGTTTTGAACGGAGGATATTTCCTTTTTCACCATAGGCCTCTATGGGCTTCCAAATATCCCTTTGCCAATTCCACAAGAACAGCCTTAGCGAAAGGCTTCTTGAAGGGAAAGATGTAACTCTGTGAGATGAATTCACAGAACACAGAGCAGTTTCTCAGAAAGCTTCTTTCCAGTTTTGAACGGAAGATATTTCCTTTTTCACCATAGAACTCTATGGCCTTCCAAATATCCCTTTGCCAATTCCACAAGAACAGCGTTAGCGAAAGGCTTCTTGAAGGGAAAGATGTAACTCTGTGAGATGAATTAACAGAACACAGAGCAGATTCTCAGAAAGCTTCTTTCCAGTTTTGAACGGAAGATATTTCCTTTTTCACCATAGCCCTCTATGGGCTTCCAAATATCCCTTTGCCAATTCCACAAGAACAGCCTTAGCGAAAGGCTTCTTGAAGGCAAAGATGTAACTCTGTGAGATGAATTCACAGAACACAGAGCAGTTTCTCAGAAAGCTTCTTTCCAGTTTTGAACGGAAGATATTTCCTTTTTCACCATAGCCCTCTATGGGCTTCCAAATATCCCTTTGCCAATTCCACAAGAACAGCCTTAGCGAAAGGCTTCTTGAAGGGAAAGATGTAACTCTGTGAGATGAATTCACAGAACACAGAGCAGTTTCTCAGAAAGCTTCTTTCCAGTTTTGAACGGAAGATATTTACTTTTTCACCATAGGCCTCTATGGGCTTCCAAATATCCCTTTGCCAATTCCACAAGAACAGCCTTAGCGAAAGGCTTCTTGAAGGGAAAGATGTAACTCTGTGAGATGAATTAACAGAACACAGAGCAGTTTCTCAGAAAGCTTCTTTCCAGTTTTGAACGGAAGATATTTCCTTTTTCACCATAGCCCTCTATGGGCTTCCAAATATCCCTTTGCCAATTCCACAAGAACAGCCTTAGCGAAAGGCTTCTTGAAGGGAAAGATGTAACTCTGTGAGATGAATTCACAGAACACAGAGCAGTTTCTCAGAAAGCTTCTTTCCAGTTTTGAACGGAAGATATTTCCTTTTTCACCATAGCCGTCTATGGGCTTCCAAATATCCCTTTGCCAATTCCACAAGAACAGCCTTAGCGAAAGGCTTCTTGAAGGGAAAGATGTAACACTGTGAGATGAATTCACAGAACACAGAGCAGTTTCTCAGAAAGCTTCTTTCCAGTTTTGAACGGAAGATATTTCCTTTTTCACCATAGGCCTCTATGGGCTTCCAAATATCCCTTTGCCAATTCCACAAGAACAGCCTTAGCGAAAGGCTTCTTGAGGGGAAAGATGTAACTCTGTGAGATGAATTCACAGAACACAGAGCAGTTTCTCAGAAAGCTTCTTTCCAGTTTTGAACGGAAGATATTTACTTTTTCACCATAGCCGTCTATGGGCTTCCAAATATCCCTTTGCCTATTCCACAAGAACAGCCTTAGCGAAAGGCTTCTTGAAGGGAAAGATGTAACTCTGTGAGATGAATTCACAGAACACAGAGCAGTTTCTCAGAAAGCTTCTTTCCAGTTTTGAACGGAAGATATTTCCTTTTTCACCATAGCCCTCTATGGGCTTCCAAATATCCCTTTGCCAATTCCACAAGAACAGTCTTAGCGAAAGGCTTCTTGAAGGGAAAGATGTAACTCTGTGAGATGAATTCACAGAACACAGAGCAGTTTCTCAGAAAGCTTCTTTCCAGTTTTGAACGGAAGATATTTCCTTTTTCACCATAGGCCTCTATGGGCTTCCAAATATCCCTTTGCCAATTCCACAAGAACAGCCTTTGCGAAAGGCTTCTTGAAGGGAAAGATGTAACTCTGTGAGATGAATTAACAGAACGCAGAGCAGTTTCTCAGAAAGCTTCTTTCCAGTTTTGAACGGAAGATATTTCCTTTTTCACCATAGCCTCTATGGGCTTCCAAATATCCCTTTGCCAATTCCACAAGAACAGCCTTAGCGAAAGGCTTCTTGAAGGGAAAGGTGTAACTCTGTGAGATGAATTCACAGAACACAGAGCAGTTTCTCAGAAAGCTTCTTTCCAGTTTTGAACGGAAGATATTTCCTTTTTCACCATAGGCCTCTATGGGCTTCAAAATATCCCTTTGCCAATTGCACAAGAACAGCCTTAGCGAAAGGCTTCTTGAGGGGAAAGATGTAACTCTGTGAGATGAATTAAGAGAACACAGAGCAGTTTCTCAGAAAGCTTCTTTCCAGTTTTGAACGGAAGATATTTCCTTTTTCTCCATAGCCCTCTATGGGCTTCCAAATATCCCTTTGCCAATTCCACAAGAACAGCCTTAGCGAAAGGCTTCTTGAAGGGAAAGATGTAACTCTGTGAGATGAATTCACAGAACACAGAGCAATTTCTCAGAAAGCTTCTTTCCAGTTTTGAACGGAAGATATTTCCTTTTTCACCATAGCCCTCTATGGGCTTCCAAATATCCCTTTGACAATTCCACAAAAACAGCCTTAGCGAAAGGCTTCTTGAAGGGAAAGATGTAACTCTGTGAGATGAATTAACAGAACACAGAGCAGTTTCTCAGAAAGCTTCTTTCCAGTTTTGAACGGAAGATATTTCCTTTTTCACCATAGGCCTCTATGGGCTTCCAAATATCTCTTTGCCAATTCCGCAAGAACAGCCTTAGCGAAAGGCTTCTTGAAGGGAAAGATGTAACTCTGTGAGATGAATTCACAGAACACAGAGCAGTTTCTCAGAAAGCTTCTTTCCAGTTTTGAACGGAAGATATTTCCTTTTTCACCATAGCCCTCTATGGGCTTCCAAATATCCCTTTGCCAATTCCACAAGAACAGCCTTAGCGAAAGGCTTCTTGAAGGGAAAGATGTAACTCTGTGAGATGAATTAGCAGAACACAGAGCAGTTTCTCAGAAAGATTCTTTCCAATTTTGAAAGGAAGATATTTCCTTTTTCACCATAGCCCTCTATGGGCTTCCAAATATCCCTTTGCAAATTCCACAAGAACAGCCTTAGCGAAAGGCTTCTTGAAGGGAAAGATGTAACTCTGTGAGATGAATTAACAGAACACAGAGCAGTTTCTCAGAAAGCTTCTTTCCAGTTTTGAACGGAAGATATTTCCTTTTTCACCATAGCCTCTATGGGCTTCCAAATATCCCTTTGCCAATTCCACAAGAACAGCCTTAGCGAAAGGCTTCTTGAAGGGAAAGGTGTAACTCTGTGAGATGAATTCACAGAACACAGAGCAGTTTCTCAGAAAGCTTCTTTCCAGTTTTGAACGGAAGATATTTCCTTTTTCACCATAGGCCTCTATGGGCTTCAAAATATCCCTTTGCCAATTCCACAAGAACAGCCTTAGCGAAAGGCTTCTTGAAGGGAAAGATGTAACTCTGTGAGATGAATTAACAGAACACAGAGCAGTTTCTCTGAAAGCTTCTTTCCAGTTTTGAACGGAAGATATTTCCTTTTTCTCCATAGCCCTCTATGGGCTTCCAAATATCCCTTTGCCAATTTCACAAGAACAGCCTTAGCGAAAGGCTTCTTGAAGGGAAAGATGTAACTCTGTGAGATGAATTCACAGAACACAGAGCAATTTCTCAGAAAGCTTCTTTCCAGTTTTGAACGGAAGATATTTCCTTTTTCACCATAGCCCTCTATGGGCTTCCAAATATCCCTTTGACAATTCCACAAAAACAGCCTTAGCGAAAGGCTTCTTGAAGGGAAAGATGTAACTCTGTGAGATGAATTCACAGAACACAGAGCAGTTTCTCAGAAAGCTTCTTTCCAGTTTTGAACGGAAGATATTTCCTTTTTCACCATAGGCCTCTATGGGCTTCCAAATATCCCTTTGCCAATTCCGCAAGAACAGCCTTAGCGAAAGGCTTCTTGAAGGGAAAGATGTAACTCTGTGAGATGAATTAACAGAACACAGAGCAGTTTCTCAGAAAGCTTCTTTCCAGTTTTGAACGGAAGATATTTCCTTTTTCACCATAGCCCTCTATGGGCTTCCAAATATCCCTTTGCCAATTCCACAAGAACAGCCTTAGCGAAAGGCTTCTTGAAGGGAAAGATGTAACTCTGTGAGATGAATTAGCAGAACACAGAGCAGTTTCTCAGAAAGATTCTTTCCAATTTTGAAAGGAAGATATTTCCTTTTTCACCATAGCCCTCTATGGGCTTCCAAATATCCCTTTGCAAATTCCACAAGAACAGCCTTAGCGAAAGGCTTCTTGAAGGGAAAGATGTAACTCTGTGAGATGAATTAACAGAACACAGAGCAGTTTCTCAGAAAGCTTCTTTCCAGTTTTGAACGGAAGATATTTCCTTTTTCACCATAGCCCTCTATGGGCTTCCAAATATCCCTTTGCCAATTCCACAAGAACAGCCTTAGCGAAAGGCTTCTTGAAGGGAAAGATGTATCTCTGTGAGATGAATTCACAGAACACAGAGCAGTTTCTCAGAAAGCTTCTTTCCAGTTTTGAACGGAAGATATTTCCTTTTTCACCATAGCCCTCTATGGGCTTCCAAATATCGCTTTGCCAATTCTACAAGAACAGCCTTAGCGAAAGGCTTCTTGAAGGGAAAGATGTATCTCTGTGAGATGAATTCACAGAACACAGAGCAGTTTCTCAGAAAGCTTCTTTCCAGTTTTGAACGGAAGATATTTCCTTTTTCACCATAGCCGTCTACGGGCTTCCAAATATCCCTTTGCCAATTCCACAAGAACAGCCTTAGCGAAAGGCTTCTTGAAGGGAAAGATGTAACACTGTGAGATGAATTAACAGAACACAGAGCAGTTTCTCAGAAAGCTTCTTTCCAGTTTTGAACGGAAGATATTTCCTTTTTCACCATAGGCCTCTATGGGCTTCCAAATATCCCTTTGCCAATTCCACAAGAACAGCCTTAGCGAAAGGCTTCTTGAGGGGAAAGATGTAACTCTGTGAGATGAATTAACAGAACACAGAGCAGTTTCTCAGAAAGCTTCTTTCCAGTTTTGAACGGAAGATATTTCCTTTTTCACCATAGGCCTCTATGGGCTTCCAAATATCCCTTTGCCAATTCCACAAGAACAGCCTTAGCGAAAGGCTTCTTGAAGGGAAAGATGTAACTCTGTGAGATGAATTCACAGAACACAGAGCAGTTTCTCAGAAAGCTTCTTTCCAGTTTTGAACGGAAGATATTTCCTTTTTCACCATAGCCCTCTATGGGCTTCCAAATATCCCTTTGCCAATTCCACAAGAACAGCCTTAGCGAAAGGCTTCTTGAAGGGAAAGATGTAACTCTGTGAGTTGAATTCACAGAACACAGAGCAGTTTCTCAGAAAGCTTCTTTCCAGTTTTGAACGGAAGATATTTCCTTTTTCACCATAGCCCTCTATGGGCTTCCAAATATCCCTTTGCCAATTCCACAAGAACAGCCTTAACGAAAGGCTTCTTGAAGGGAAAGATGTAACTCTGTGAGATGAATTAAAAGAACACAGAGCAGTTTCTCAGAAAGCTTCTTTCCAGTTTTGAACGGAAGATATTTCCTTTTTCACCATAGGCCTCTATGGGCTTCCAAATATCCCTTTGCCAATTCCACAAGAACAGCCTTAGCGAAAGGCTTCTTGAAGGGAAAGATGTAACTCTGTGAGATGAATTAACAGAACACAGAGCAGTTTCTCAGAAAGCTTCTTTCCAGTTTTGAACGGAAGATATTTACTTTTTCACCATAGCCCTCTATGGGCTTCCAAATATCCCTTTGCCAATTCCACAAGAACAGCCTTAGCGAAAGGCTTCTTGAAGGGAAAGATGTAACTCTGTGAGATGAATTCACAGAACACAGAGCAGTTTCTCAGAAAGCTTCTTTCCAGTTTTGAACGGAAGATATTTCCTTTTTCACCATAGCCGTCTATGGGCTTCCAAATATCCCTTTGCCAATTCCACAAGAACAGTCTTAGCAAAAGGCTTCTTGAAGGGAAAGATGTAACTCTGTGAGATGAATTCACAGAACACAGAGCAGTTTCTCAGAAAGCTTCTTTCCAGTTTTGAACGGAAGATATTTCCTTTTTCACCATAGCCCTCTATGGGCTTCCAAATATCCCTTTCCCAATTCCACAAGAACAGCCTTAGCGAAAGGCTTCTTGAAGGGAAAGATGTAACTCTGTGAGATGAATTCACAGAACACAGAGCAGTTTCTCAGAAAGCTTCTTTCCAATTTTGAACGGAAGATATTCCCTTTTTCACCATAGCCCTCTATGGGCTTCCAAATATCCCTTTGCCAATTCCACAAGAACAGCCTTAGCGAAAGGCTTCTTGAAGGGAAAGATGTAACTCTGTGAGATGAATTCACAGAATACAGAGCAGTTTCTCAGAAAGCTTCCTTCCAGTTTTGAACGGAAGATATTCCCTTTTTCACCATAGCCCTCTATGGGCTTCCAAATATCCCTTTGCCAATTCCACAAGAACAGCCTTAGCGAAAGGCTTCTTGAAGAGATAGATGTAACCCTGTGAGATGAATTAACAGAACACAGAGCAGTTTCTCAGAAAGCTTCTTTCCAGTTTTCAACGGAAGATATTTCCTTTTTCACCATAGCCCTCTATGGGCTTCCAAATATCCCTTTGCCAATTCCACAAGAACAGCCTTAGCGAAAGGCTTCTTGAAGGGAAAGATGTAACTCTGTGAGATGAATTAACACAACACAGAGCAGTTTCTCAGAAAGCTTCTTTCCAGTTTTGAACGGAAGATATTTCCTTTTTCACCATAGCCCTCTAAGGGCTTCCAAATATCCCTTTGCCAATTCCACAAGAACAGCCTTAGCGAAAGGCTTCTTGAAGGGAAAGATGTAACTCTGTGAGATGAATTCACAGAACACAGAGCAGTTTCTCAGAAAGCTTCTTTCCAGTTTTGAACGGAAGATATTTACTTTTTCACCATAGGCCTCTATGGGCTTCCAAATATCCCTTTGCCAATTCCACAAGAACAGCCTTAGCGAAAGGCTTCTTGAAGGGAAAGATGTAACTCTGTGAGATGAATTAACAGAACACAGAGCAGTTTCTCAGAAAGCTTCTTTCCAGTTTTGAACGGAAGATATTTCCTTTTTCACCATAGCCCTCTATGGGCTTCCAAATATCCCTTTGCCAATTCCACAAGAACAGCCTTAGCGAAAGGCTTCTTGAAGGGAAAGATGTAACTCTGTGAGATGAATTCACAGAACACAGAGCAGTTTCTCAGAAAGCTTCTTTCCAGTTTTGAACGGAAGATATTTCCTTTTTCACCATAGCCGTCTATGGGCTTCCAAATATCCCTTTGCCAATTCCACAAGAACAGCCTTAGCGAAAGGCTTCTTGAAGGGAAAGATGTAACACTGTGAGATGAATTCACAGAACACAGAGCAGTTTCTCAGAAAGCTTCTTTCCAGTTTTGAACGGAAGATATTTCCTTTTTCACCATAGGCCTCTATGGGCTTCCAAATATCCCTTTGCCAATTCCACAAGAACAGCCTTAGCGAAAGGCTTCTTGAGGGGAAAGATGTAACTCTGTGAGATGAATTCACAGAACACAGAGCAGTTTCTCAGAAAGCTTCTTTCCAGTTTTGAACGGAAGATATTTACTTTTTCACCATAGCCGTCTATGGGCTTCCAAATATCCCTTTGCCAATTCCACAAGAACAGCCTTAGCGAAAGGCTTCTTGAAGGGAAAGATGTAACTCTGTGAGATGAATTCACAGAACACAGAGCAGTTTCTCAGAAAGCTTCTTTCCAGTTTTGAACGGAAGATATTTCCTTTTTCACCATAGCCCTCTATGGGCTTCCAAATATCCCTTTGCCAATTCCACAAGAACAGTCTTAGCGAAAGGCTTCTTGAAGGGAAAGATGTAACTCTGTGAGATGAATTCACAGAACACAGAGCAGTTTCTCAGAAAGCTTCTTTCCAGTTTTGAACGGAAGATATTTCCTTTTTCACCATAGGCCTCTATGGGCTTCCAAATATCCCTTTGCCAATTCCACAAGAACAGCCTTTGCGAAAGGCTTCTTGAAGGGAAAGATGTAACTCTGTGAGATGAATTAACAGAACGCAGAGCAGTTTCTCAGAAAGCTTCTTTCCAGTTTTGAACGGAAGATATTTCCTTTTTCACCATAGCCTCTATGGGCTTCCAAATATCCCTTTGCCAATTCCACAAGAACAGCCTTAGCGAAAGGCTTCTTGAAGGGAAAGGTGTAACTCTGTGAGATGAATTCACAGAACACAGAGCAGTTTCTCAGAAAGCTTCTTTCCAGTTTTGAACGGAAGATATTTCCTTTTTCACCATAGGCCTCTATGGGCTTCAAAATATCCCTTTGCCAATTGCACAAGAACAGCCTTAGCGAAAGGCTTCTTGAGGGGAAAGATGTAACTCTGTGAGATGAATTAACAGAACACAGAGCAGTTTCTCAGAAAGCTTCTTTCCAGTTTTGAACGGAAGATATTTCCTTTTTCTCCATAGCCCTCTATGGGCTTCCAAATATCCCTTTGCCAATTCCACAAGAACAGCCTTAGCGAAAGGCTTCTTGAAGGGAAAGATGTAACTCTGTGAGATGAATTCACAGAACACAGAGCAATTTCTCAGAAAGCTTCTTTCCAGTTTTGAACGGAAGATATTTCCTTTTTCACCATAGCCCTCTATGGGCTTCCAAATATCCCTTTGACAATTCCACAAAAACAGCCTTAGCGAAAGGCTTCTTGAAGGGAAAGATGTAACTCTGTGAGATGAATTAACAGAACACAGAGCAGTTTCTCAGAAAGCTTCTTTCCAGTTTTGAACGGAAGATATTTCCTTTTTCACCATAGGCCTCTATGGGCTTCCAAATATCTCTTTGCCAATTCCGCAAGAACAGCCTTAGCGAAAGGCTTCTTGAAGGGAAAGATGTAACTCTGTGAGATGAATTAACAGAACACAGAGCAGTTTCTCAGAAAGCTTCTTTCCAGTTTTGAACGGAAGATATTTCCTTTTTCACCATAGCCCTCTATGGGCTTCCAAATATCCCTTTGCCAATTCCACAAGAACAGCCTTAGCGAAAGGCTTCTTGAAGGGAAAGATGTAACTCTGTGAGATGAATTAGCAGAACACAGAGCAGTTTCTCAGAAAGATTCTTTCCAATTTTGAAAGGAAGATATTTCCTTTTTCACCATAGCCCTCTATGGGCTTCCAAATATCCCTTTGCAAATTCCACAAGAACAGCCTTAGCGAAAGGCTTCTTGAAGGGAAAGATGTAACTCTGTGAGATGAATTAACAGAACACAGAGCAGTTTCTCAGAAAGCTTCTTTCCAGTTTTGAACGGAAGATATTTCCTTTTTCACCATAGCCTCTATGGGCTTCCAAATATCCCTTTGCCAATTCCACAAGAACAGCCTTAGCGAAAGGCTTCTTGAAGGGAAAGGTGTAACTCTGTGAGATGAATTCACAGAACACAGAGCAGTTTCTCAGAAAGCTTCTTTCCAGTTTTGAACGGAAGATATTTCCTTTTTCACCATAGGCCTCTATGGGCTTCAAAATATCCCTTTGCCAATTCCACAAGAACAGCCTTAGCGAAAGGCTTCTTGAAGGGAAAGATGTAACTCTGTGAGATGAATTAACAGAACACAGAGCAGTTTCTCAGAAAGCTTCTTTCCAGTTTTGAACGGAAGATATTTCCTTTTTCTCCATAGCCCTCTATGGGCTTCCAAATATCCCTCTGCCAATTTCACAAGAACAGCCTTAGCGAAAGGCTTCTTGAAGGGAAAGATGTAACTCTGTGAGATGAATTCACAGAACACAGAGCAATTTCTCAGAAAGCTTCTTTCCAGTTTTGAACGGAAGATATTTCCTTTTTCACCATAGCCCTCTATGGGCTTCCAAATATCCCTTTGACAATTCCACAAAAACAGCCTTAGCGAAAGGCTTCTTGAAGGGAAAGATGTAACTCTGTGAGATGAATTCACAGAACACAGAGCAGTTTCTCAGAAAGCTTCTTTCCAGTTTTGAACGGAAGATATTTCCTTTTTCACCATAGGCCTCTATGGGCTTCCAAATATCCCTTTGCCAATTCCGCAAGAACAGCCTTAGCGAAAGGCTTCTTGAAGGGAAAGATGTAACTCTGTGAGATGAATTAACAGAACACAGAGCAGTTTCTCAGAAAGCTTCTTTCCAGTTTTGAACGGAAGATATTTCCTTTTTCACCATAGCCCTCTATGGGCTTCCAAATATCCCTTTGCCAATTCCACAAGAACAGCCTTAGCGAAAGGCTTCTTGAAGGGAAAGATGTAACTCTGTGAGATGAATTCACAGAACACAGAGCAGTTTCTCAGAAAGCTTCTTTCCAGTTTTGAACGGAAGATATTTCCTTTTTCACCATAGCCGTCTATGGGCTTCCAAATATCCCTTTGCCAATTCCACAAGAACAGCCTTAGCGAAAGGCTTCTTGAAGGGAAAGATGTAACTCTGTGAGATGAATTCACAGAACACAGAGCAGTTTCTCAGAAAGCTTCTTTCCAGTTTTGAACGGAAGATATTTCCTTTTTCACCATAGGCCTCTATGGGCTTCCAAATATCCCTTTGCCAATTCCACAAGAACAGCCTTTGCGAAAGGCTTCTTGAAGGGAAAGATGTAACTCTGTGAGATGAATTAACAGAACGCAGAGCAGTTTCTCAGAAAGCTTCTTTCCAGTTTTGAACGGAAGATATTTCCTTTTTCACCATAGCCTCTATGGGCTTCCAAATATCCCTTTGCCAATTCCACAAGAACAGCCTTAGCGAAAGGCTTCTTGAAGGGAAAGGTGTAACTCTGTGAGATGAATTCACAGAACACAGAGCAGTTTCTCAGAAAGCTTCTTTCCAGTTTTGAACGGAAGATATTTCCTTTTTCACCATAGGCCTCTATGGGCTTCAAAATATCCCTTTGCCAATTGCACAAGAACAGCCTTAGCGAAAGGCTTCTTGAGGGGAAAGATGTAACTCTGTGAGATGAATTAACAGAACACAGAGCAGTTTCTCAGAAAGCTTCTTTCCAGTTTTGAACGGAAGATATTTCCTTTTTCTCCATAGCCCTCTATGGGCTTCCAAATATCCCTTTGCCAATTCCACAAGAACAGCCTTAGCGAAAGGCTTCTTGAAGGGAAAGATGTAACTCTGTGAGATGAATTCACAGAACACAGAGCAATTTCTCAGAAAGCTTCTTTCCAGTTTTGAACGGAAGATATTTCCTTTTTCACCATAGCCCTCTATGGGCTTCCAAATATCCCTTTGACAATTCCACAAAAACAGCCTTAGCGAAAGGCTTCTTGAAGGGAAAGATGTAACTCTGTGAGATGAATTAACAGAACACAGAGCAGTTTCTCAGAAAGCTTCTTTCCAGTTTTGAACGGAAGATATTTCCTTTTTCACCATAGGCCTCTATGGGCTTCCAAATATCTCTTTGCCAATTCCGCAAGAACAGCCTTAGCGAAAGGCTTCTTGAAGGGAAAGATGTAACTCTGTGAGATGAATTAACAGAACACAGAGCAGTTTCTCAGAAAGCTTCTTTCCAGTTTTGAACGGAAGATATTTCCTTTTTCACCATAGCCCTCTATGGGCTTCCAAATATCCCTTTGCCAATTCCACAAGAACAGCCTTAGCGAAAGGCTTCTTGAAGGGAAAGATGTAACTCTGTGAGATGAATTAGCAGAACACAGAGCAGTTTCTCAGAAAGATTCTTTCCAATTTTGAAAGGAAGATATTTCCTTTTTCACCATAGCCCTCTATGGGCTTCCAAATATCCCTTTGCAAATTCCACAAGAACAGCCTTAGCGAAAGGCTTCTTGAAGGGAAAGATGTAACTCTGTGAGATGAATTAACAGAACACAGAGCAGTTTCTCAGAAAGCTTCTTTCCAGTTTTGAACGGAAGATATTTCCTTTTTCACCATAGCCTCTATGGGCTTCCAAATATCCCTTTGCCAATTCCACAAGAACAGCCTTAGCGAAAGGCTTCTTGAAGGGAAAGGTGTAACTCTGTGAGATGAATTCACAGAACACAGAGCAGTTTCTCAGAAAGCTTCTTTCCAGTTTTGAACGGAAGATATTTCCTTTTTCACCATAGGCCTCTATGGGCTTCAAAATATCCCTTTGCCAATTCCACAAGAACAGCCTTAGCGAAAGGCTTCTTGAAGGGAAAGATGTAACACTCTGAGATGAATTAACAGAACACAGAGCAGTTTCTCGGAAAGCTTCTTTCCAGTTTTGAACGGAAGATATTTCCTTTTTCTCCATAGCCCTCTATGGGCTTCCAAATATCCCTTTGCCAATTTCACAAGAACAGCCTTAGCGAAAGGCTTCTTGAAGGGAAAGATGTAACTCTGTGAGATGAATTCACAGAACACAGAGCAATTTCTCAGAAAGCTTCTTTCCAGTTTTGAACGGAAGATATTTCCTTTTTCACCATAGCCCTCTATGGGCTTCCAAATATCCCTTTGACAATTCCACAAAAACAGCCTTAGCGAAAGGCTTCTTGAAGGGAAAGATGTAACTCTGTGAGATGAATTCACAGAACACAGAGCAGTTTCTCAGAAAGCTTCTTTCCAGTTTTGAACGGAAGATATTTCCTTTTTCACCATAGGCCTCTATGGGCTTCCAAATATCCCTTTGCCAATTCCGCAAGAACAGCCTTAGCGAAAGGCTTCTTGAAGGGAAAGATGTAACTCTGTGAGATGAATTAACAGAACACAGAGCAGTTTCTCAGAAAGCTTCTTTCCAGTTTTGAACGGAAGATATTTCCTTTTTCACCATAGCCCTCTATGGGCTTCCAAATATCCCTTTGCCAATTCCACAAGAACAGCCTTAGCGAAAGGCTTCTTGAAGGGAAAGATGTAACTCTGTGAGATGAATTAGCAGAACACAGAGCAGTTTCTCAGAAAGATTCTTTCCAATTTTGAAAGGAAGATATTTCCTTTTTCACCATAGCCCTCTATGGGCTTCCAAATATCCCTTTGCAAATTCCACAAGAACAGCCTTAGCGAAAGGCTTCTTGAAGGGAAAGATGTAACTCTGTGAGATGAATTAACAGAACACAGAGCAGTTTCTCAGAAAGCTTCTTTCCAGTTTTGAACGGAAGATATTTCCTTTTTCACCATAGCCCTCTATGGGCTTCCAAATATCCCTTTGCCAATTCCACAAGAACAGCCTTAGCGAAAGGCTTCTTGAAGGGAAAGATGTAACTCTGTGAGATGAATTTACAGAACACAGAGCAGTTTCTCAGAAAGCTTCTTTCCAGTTTTGAACGGAAGATATTTCCTTTTTCACCATAGCCCTCTATGGGCTTCCAAATATCGCTTTGCCAATTCTACAAGAACAGCCTTAGCGAAAGGCTTCTTGAAGGGAAAGATGTATCTCTGTGAGATGAATTCACAGAACACAGAGCAGTTTCTCAGAAAGCTTCTTTCCAGTTTTGAACGGAAGATATTTCCTTTTTCACCATAGCCGTCTACGGGCTTCCAAATATCCCTTTGCCAATTCCACAAGAACAGCCTTAGCGAAAGGCTTCTTGAAGGGAAAGATGTAACACTGTGAGATGAATTAACAGAACACAGAGCAGTTTCTCAGAAAGCTTCTTTCCAGTTTTGAACGGAAGATATTTCCTTTTTCACCATAGGCCTCTATGGGCTTCCAAATATCCCTTTGCCAATTCCACAAGAACAGCCTTAGCGAAAGGCTTCTTGAGGGGAAAGATGTAACTCTGTGAGATGAATTAACAGAACACAGAGCAGTTTCTCAGAAAGCTTCTTTCCAGTTTTGAACGGAAGATATTTACTTTTTCACCATAGCCCTCTATGGGCTTCCAAATATCCCTTTGCCAATTCCACAAGAACAGCCTTAGCGAAAGGCTTCTTGAAGGGAAAGATGTAACTCTGTGAGATGAATTCACAGAACACAGAGCAGTTTCTCAGAAAGCTTCTTTCCAGTTTTGAACGGAAGATATTTCCTTTTTCACCATAGCCCTCTATGGGCTTCCAAATATCCCTTTGCCAATTCCACAAGAACAGCCTTAGCGAAAGGCTTCTTGAAGGGAAAGATGTAACTCTGTGAGTTGAATTCACAGAACACAGAGCAGTTTCTCAGAAAGCTTCTTTCCAGTTTTGAACGGAAGATATTTCCTTTTTCACCATAGCCCTCTATGGGCTTCCAAATATCCCTTTGCCAATTCCACAAGAACAGCCTTAGCGAAAGGCTTCTTGAAGGGAAAGATGTAACTCTGTGAGATGAATTAAAAGAACACAGAGCAGTTTCTCAGAAAGCTTCTTTCCAGTTTTGAACGGAAGATATTTCCTTTTTCACCATAGGCCTCTATGGGCTTCCAAATATCCCTTTGCCAATTCCACAAGAACAGCCTTAGCGAAAGGCTTCTTGAAGGGAAAGATGTAACTCTGTGAGATGAATTAACAGAACACAGAGCAGTTTCTCAGAAAGCTTCTTTCCGGTTTTGAACGGAAGATATTTACTTTTTCACCATAGCCCTCTATGGGCTTCCAAATATCCCTTTGCCAATTCCACAAGAACAGCCTTAGCGAAAGGCTTCTTGAAGGGAAAGATGTAACTCTGTGAGATGAATTCACAGAACACAGAGCAGTTTCTCAGAAAGCTTCTTTCCAGTTTTGAACGGAAGATATTTCCTTTTTCACCATAGCCCTCTATGGGCTTCCAAATATCCCCTTGCCAATTCCACAAGAACAGCCTTAGCGAAAGGCTTCTTGAAGGGAAAGATGTAACTCTGTGAGATGAATTGACAGAACACAGAGCAGTTTCTCAGAAAGCTTCTTTCCAGTTTTGAACGGAAGATATTTCCTTTTTCACCACAGGCCTCTATGGGCTTCCAAATATCCCTTTGCCAATTCCACAAGAACAGCCTTAGCGAAAGGCTTCTTGAAGGGAAAGATGTAACTCTGTGAGATGAATTAACAGAACACAGAGCAGTTTCTCAGAAAGCTTCTTTCCAGTTTTGAACGGAAGATATTTCCTTTTTCACCATAGCCGTCTATGGGCTTCCAAATATCCCTTTGCCAATTCCACAAGAACAGTTTTAGCAAAAGGCTTCTTGAAGGGAAAGATGTAACTCTGTGAGATGAATTCACAGAACACAGAGCAGTTTCTCAGAAAGCTTCTTTCCAGTTTTGAACGGAAGATATTTCCTTTTTCACCATAGCCCTCTATGGGCTTCCAAATATCCCTTTCCCAATTCCACAAGAACAGCCTAAGCGAAAGGCTTCTTGAAGGGAAAGATGTAACTCTGTGAGATGAATTCACAGAACACAGAGCAGTTTCTCAGAAAGCTTCTTTCCAATTTTGAACGGAAGATATTCCCTTTTTCACCATAGCCCTCTATGGGCTTCCAAATATCCCTTTGCCAATTCCACAAGAACAGCCTTAGCGAAAGGCTTCTTGAAGGGAAAGATGTAACTCTGTGAGATGAATTCACAGAATACAGAGCAGTTTCTCAGAAAGCTTCCTTCCAGTTTTGAACGGAAGATATTCCCTTTTTCACCATAGCCCTCTATGGGCTTCCAAATATCCCTTTGCCAATTCCACAAGAACAGCCTTAGCGAAAGGCTTCTTGAAGAGAAAGATGTAACCCTGTGAGATGAATTAACAGAACACAGAGCAGTTTCTCAGAAAGCTTCTTTCCAGTTTTCAACGGAAGATATTTCCTTTTTCACCATAGCCCTCTATGGGCTTCCAAATATCCCTTTGCCAATTCCACAAGAACAGCCTTAGCGAAAGGCTTCTTGAAGGGAAAGATGTAACTCTGTGAGATGAATTAACAGAACACAGAGCAGTTTCTCAGAAAGCTTCTTTCCAGTTTTGAACGGAAGATATTTCCTTTTTCACCATAGCCCTCTAAGGGCTTCCAAATATCCCTTTGCCAATTCCACAAGAACAGCTTTAGCGAAAGGCCTCTTGAAGGGAAAGATGTAACTCTGTGAGATGAATTCAGAGAACACAGAGCAGTTTCTCAGAAAGCTTCTTTCCAGTTTTGAACGGAGGATATTTCCTTTTTCACCATAGGCCTCTATGGGCTTCCAAATATCCCTTTGCCAATTCCACAAGAACAGCCTTAGCGAAAGGCTTCTTGAAGGGAAAGATGTAACTCTGTGAGATGAATTAACAGAACACAGAGCAGTTTCTCAGAAAGCTTCTTTCCAGTTTTGAACGGCAGATATTTCCTTTTTCACCATAGAACTCTATGGCCTTCCAAATATCCCTTTGCCAATTCCACAAGAACAGCCTTAGCGAAAGGCTTCTTGAAGGGAAAGATGTAACTCTGTGAGATGAATTAACAGAACACAGAGCAGATTCTCAGAAAGCTTCTTTCCAGTTTTGAACGGAAGATATTTCCTTTTTCACCATAGCCCTCTATGGGCTTCCAAATATCCCTTTGCCAATTCCACAAGAACAGCCTTAGCGAAAGGCTTCTTGAAGGCAAAGATGTAACTCTGTGAGATGAATTCACAGAACACAGAGCAGTTTCTCAGAAAGCTTCTTTCCAGTTTTGAACGGAAGATATTTCCTTTTTCACCATAGCCCTCTATGGGCTTCCAAATATCCCTTTGCCAATTCCAAAAGAACAGCCTTAGCGAAAGGCTTCTTGAAGGGAAAGATGTAACTCTGTGAGATGAATTCACAGAACACAGAGCAGTTTCTCAGAAAGCTTCTTTCCAGTTTTGAACGGAAGATATTTCCTTTTTCACCATAGGCCTCTATGGGCTTCCAAATATCCCTTTGCCAATTCCACAAGAACAGCCTTAGCGAAAGGCTTCTTGAAGGGAAAGATGTAACTCTGTGAGATGAATTAACAGAACACAGAGCAGTTTCTCAGAAAGCTTCTTTCCAGTTTTGAACGGAAGATATTTCCTTTTTCACCATAGCCCTCTATGGGCTTCCAAATATCCCTTTGCCAATTCCACAAGAACAGCCTTAGCGAAAGGCTTCTTGAAGGGAAAGATGTAACTCTGTGAGATGAATTCACAGAACACAGAGCAGTTTCTCAGAAAGCTTCTTTCCAGTTTTGAACGGAAGATATTTCCTTTTTCACCATAGCCGTCTATGGGCTTCCAAATATCCCTTTGCCAATTCCACAAGAACAGCCTTAGCGAAAGGCTTCTTGAAGGGAAAGATGTAACACTGTGAGATGAATTCACAGAACACAGAGCAGTTTCTCAGAAAGCTTCTTTCCAGTTTTGAACGGAAGATATTTCCTTTTTCACCATAGGCCTCTATGGGCTTCCAAATATCCCTTTGCCAATTCCACAAGAACAGCCTTAGCGAAAGGCTTCTTGAGGGGAAAGATGTAACTCTGTGAGATGAATTCACAGAACACAGAGCAGTTTCTCAGAAAGCTTCTTTCCAGTTTTGAACGGAAGATATTTACTTTTTCACCATAGCCGTCTATGGGCTTCCAAATATCCCTTTGCCAATTCCACAAGAACAGCCTTAGCGAAAGGCTTCTTGAAGGGAAAGATGTAACTCTGTGAGATGAATTCACAGAACACAGAGCAGTTTCTCAGAAAGCTTCTTTCCAGTTTTGAACGGAAGATATTTCCTTTTTCACCATAGCCCTCTATGGGCTTCCAAATATCCCTTTGCCAATTCCACAAGAACAGTCTTAGCGAAAGGCTTCTTGAAGGGAAAGATGTAACTCTGTGAGATGAATTCACAGAACACAGAGCAGTTTCTCAGAAAGCTTCTTTCCAGTTTTGAACGGAAGATATTTCCTTTTTCACCATAGGCCTCTATGGGCTTCCAAATATCCCTTTGCCAATTCCACAAGAACAGCCTTTGCGAAAGGCTTCTTGAAGGGAAAGATGTAACTCTGTGAGATGAATTAACAGAACGCAGAGCAGTTTCTCAGAAAGCTTCTTTCCAGTTTTGAACGGAAGATATTTCCTTTTTCACCATAGCCTCTATGGGCTTCCAAATATCCCTTTGCCAATTCCACAAGAACAGCCTTAGCGAAAGGCTTCTTGAAGGGAAAGGTGTAACTCTGTGAGATGAATTCACAGAACACAGAGCAGTTTCTCAGAAAGCTTCTTTCCAGTTTTGAACGGAAGATATTTCCTTTTTCACCATAGGCCTCTATGGGCTTCAAAATGTCCCTTTGCCAATTGCACAAGAACAGCCTTAGCGAAAGGCTTCTTGAGGGGAAAGATGTAACTCTGTGAGATGAATTAACAGAACACAGAGCAGTTTCTCAGAAAGCTTCTTTCCAGTTTTGAACGGAAGATATTTCCTTTTTCTCCATAGCCCTCTATGGGCTTCCAAATATCTCTTTGCCAATTCCGCAAGAACAGCCTTAGCGAAAGGCTTCTTGAAGGGAAAGATGTAACTCTGTGAGATGAATTAACAGAACACAGAGCAGTTTCTCAGAAAGCTTCTTTCCAGTTTTGAACGGAAGATATTTCCTTTTTCACCATAGCCCTCTATGGGCTTCCAAATATCCCTTTGCCAATTCCACAAGAACAGCCTTAGCGAAAGGCTTCTTGAAGGGAAAGATGTAACTCTGTGAGATGAATTAGCAGAACACAGAGCAGTTTCTCAGAAAGATTCTTTCCAATTTTGAAAGGAAGATATTTCCTTTTTCACCATAGCCCTCTATGGGCTTCCAAATATCCCTTTGCAAATTCCACAAGAACAGCCTTAGCGAAAGGCTTCTTGAAGGGAAAGATGTAACTCTGTGAGATGAATTAACAGAACACAGAGCAGTTTCTCAGAAAGCTTCTTTCCAGTTTTGAACGGAAGATATTTCCTTTTTCACCATAGCCTCTATGGGCTTCCAAATATCCCTTTGCCAATTCCACAAGAACAGCCTTAGCGAAAGGCTTCTTGAAGGGAAAGGTGTAACTCTGTGAGATGAATTCACAGAACACAGAGCAGTTTCTCAGAAAGCTTCTTTCCAGTTTTGAACGGAAGATATTTCCTTTTTCACCATAGGCCTCTATGGGCTTCAAAATATCCCTTTGCCAATTCCACAAGAACAGCCTTAGCGAAAGGCTTCTTGAGGGGAAAGATGTAACTCTGTGAGATGAATTAACAGAACACAGAGCAGTTTCTCAGAAAGCTTCTTTCCAGTTTTGAACGGAAGATATTTCCTTTTTCTCCATAGCCCTCTATGGGCTTCCAAATATCCCTTTGCCAATTCCACAAGAACAGCCTTAGCGAAAGGCTTCTTGAAGGGAAAGATGTAACTCTGTGAGATGAATTCACAGAACACAGAGCAATTTCTCAGAAAGCTTCTTTCCAGTTTTGAACGGAAGATATTTCCTTTTTCACCATAGCCCTCTATGGGCTTCCAAATATCCCTTTGACAATTCCACAAAAACAGCCTTAGCGAAAGGCTTCTTGAAGGGAAAGATGTAACTCTGTGAGATGAATTCACAGAACACAGAGCAGTTTCTCAGAAAGCTTCTTTCCAGTTTTGAACGGAAGATATTTCCTTTTTCACCATAGCCCTCTATGGGCTTCCAAATATCCCTTTGCCAATTCCACAAGAACAGCCTTAGCGAAAGGCTTCTTGAAGGGAAAGATGTAACTCTGTGAGATGAATTAGCAGAACACAGAGCAGTTTCTCAGAAAGATTCTTTCCAATTTTGAAAGGAAGATATTTCCTTTTTCACCATAGCCCTCTATGGGCTTCCAAATATCCCTTTGCAAATTCCACAAGAACAGCCTTAGCGAAAAGCTTCTTGAAGGGAAAGATGTAACTCTGTGAGATGAATTCACAGAACACAGAGCAGTTTCTCAGAAAGCTTCTTTCCAGTTTTGAACGGAAGATATTTCCTTTTTCACCATAGCCCTCTATGGGCTTCCAAATATCCCTTTGCCAATTCCACAAGAACAGCCTTAGCGAAAGGCTTCTTGAAGGGAAAGATGTAACTCTGTGAGATGAATTCACAGAACACAGAGCAGTTTCTCAGAAAGCTTCTTTCCAGTTTTGAACGGAAGATATTTCCTTTTTCACCATAGCCCTCTATGGGCTTCCAAATATCCCTTTGCCAATTCCACAAGAACAGCCTTAGCGAAAGGCTTCTTGAAGGGAAAGATGTATCTCTGTGAGATGAATTCACAGAACACAGAGCAGTTTCTCAGAAAGCTTCTTTCCAGTTTTGAACGGAAGATATTTCCTTTTTCACCATAGCCGTCTATGGGCTTCCAAATATCCCTTTGCCAATTCCACAAGAACAGCCTTAGCGAAAGGCTTCTTGAAGGGAAAGATGTAACACTGTGAGATGAATTAACAGAACACAGAGCAGTTTCTCAGAAAGCTTCTTTCCAGTTTTGAACGGAAGATATTTCCTTTTTCACCATAGGCCTCTATGGGCTTCCAAATATCCCTTTGCCAATTCCACAAGAACAGCCTTAGCGAAAGGCTTCTTGAGGGGAAAGATGTAACTCTGTGAGATGAATTAACAGAACACAGAGCAGTTTCTCAGAAAGCTTCTTTCCAGTTTTGAACGGAAGATATTTACTTTTTCACCATAGCCCTCTATGGGCTTCCAAATATCCCTTTGCCAAATCCACAAGAACAGCCTTAGCGAAAGGCTTCTTGAAGGGAAAGATGTAACTCTGTGAGATGAATTCACAGAACACAGAGCAGTTTCTCAGAAAGCTTCTTTCCAGTTTTGAACGGAAGATATTTCCTTTTTCACCATAGCCCTCTATTGGCTTCCAAATATCCCTTTGCCAATTCCACAAGAACAGCCTTAGCGAAAGGCTTCTTGAAGGGAAAGATGTAACTCTGTGAGTTGAATTCACAGAACACAGAGCAGTTTCTCAGAAAGCTTCTTTCCAGTTTTGAACGGAAGATATTTCCTTTTTCACCATAGCCCTCTAAGGGCTTCCAAATATCCCTTTGCCAATTCCACAAGAACAGCCTTAGCGAAAGGCTTCTTGAAGGGAAAGATGTAACTCTGTGAGATGAATTAAAAGAACACAGAGCAGTTTCTCAGAAAGCTTCTTTCCAGTTTTGAACGGAAGATATTTCCTTTTTCACCATAGGCCTCTATGGGCTTCCAAATATCCCTTTGCCAATTCCACAAGAACAGCCTTAGCGAAAGGCTTCTTGAAGGGAAAGATGTAACTCTGTGAGATGAATTAACAGAACACAGAGCAGTTTCTCAGAAAGCTTCTTTCCAGTTTTGAACGGAAGATATTTACTTTTTCACCATAGCCCTTTATGGGCTTCCAAATATCCCTTTGCCAATTCCACAAGAACAGCCTTAGCGAAAGGCTTCTTGAAGGGAAAGATGTAACTCTGTGAGATGAATTCACAGAACACAGAGCAGTTTCTCAGAAAGCTTCTTTCCAGTTTTGAACGGAAGATATTTCCTTTTTCACCATAGCCCTCTATGGGCTTCCAAATATCCCCTTGCCAATTCCACAAGAACAGCCTTAGCGAAAGGCTTCTTGAAGGGAAAGATGCAACTCTGTGAGATGAATTGACAGAACACAGAGCAGTTTCTCAGAAAGCTTCTTTCCAGTTTTGAACGGAAGATATTTCCTTTTTCACCATAGGCCTCTATGGGCTTCCAAATATCCCTTTGCCAATTCCACAAGAACAGCCTTAGCGAAAGGCTTCTTGAAGGGAAAGATGTAACTCTGTGAGATGAATTAACAGAACACAGAGCAGTTTCTCAGAAAGCTTCTTTCCAGTTTTGAACGGAAGATATTTTCTTTTTCACCATAGCCGTCTATGGGCTTCCAAATATCCCTTTGCCAATTCCACAAGAACAGTCTTAGCAAAAGGCTTCTTCAAGGCAAAGATGTAACTCTGTGAGATGAATTCACAGAACACAGAGCAGTTTCTCAGAAAGCTTCTTTCCAGTTTTGAACGGAAGATATTTCCTTTTTCACCATAGCCCTCTATGGGCTTCCAAATATCCCTTTCCCAATTCCACAAGAACAGCCTTAGCGAAAGGCTTCTTGAAGGGAAAGATGTAACTCTGTGAGATGAATTCACAGAACACAGAGCAGTTTCTCAGAAAGCTTCTTTCCAATTTTGAACGGAAGATATTCCCTTTTTCACCATAGCCCTCTATGGGCTTCCAAATATCCCTTTGCCAATTCCACAAGAACAGCCTTAGCGAAAGGCTTCTTGAAGGGAAAGATGTAACTCTGTGAGATGAATTCACAGAATACAGAGCAGTTTCTCAGAAAGCTTCCTTCCAGTTTTGAACGGAAGATATTCCCTTTTTCACCATAGCCCTCTATGGGCTTCCAAATATCCCTTTGCCAATTCCACAAGAACAGCCTTAGCGAAAGGCTTCTTGAAGAGAAAGATGTAACCCTGTGAGATGAATTAACAGAACACAGAGCAGTTTCTCAGAAAGCTTCTTTCCAGTTTTCAACGGAAGATATTTCCTTTTTCACCATAGCCCTCTATGGGCTTCCAAATATCCCTTTGCCAATTCCACAAGAACAGCCTTAGCGAAAGGCTTCTTGAAGGGAAAGATGTAACTCTGTGAGATGAATTAACAGAACACAGAGCAGTTTCTCAGAAAGCTTCTTTCCAGTTTTGAACGGAAGATATTTCCTTTTTCACCATAGCCCTCTAAGGGCTTCCAAATATCCCTTTGCCAATTCCACAAGAACAGCTTTAGCGAAAGGCCTCTTGAAGGGAAAGATGTAACTCTGTGAGATGAATTCAGAGAACACAGAGCAGTTTCTCAGAAAGCTTCTTTCCAGTTTTGAACGGAGGATATTTCCTTTTTCACCATAGGCCTCTAAGGGCTTCCAAATATCCCTTTGCCAATTCCACAAGAACAGCCTTAGCGAAAGGCTTCTTGAAGGGAAAGATGTAACTCTGTGAGATGAATTCGCAGAACACAGAGCAGTTTCTCAGAAAGCTTCTTTCCAGTTTTGAACGGAAGATATTTCCTTTTTCACCATAGCCCTCTATGGGCTTCCAAATATCCCTTTGCCAATTCCACAAGAACAGCCTTAGCGAAAGGCTTCTTGAAGGGAAAGATGTAACTCTGTGAGATGAATTAGCAGAACACAGAGCAGTTTCTCAGAAAGATTCTTTCCAATTTTGAAAGGAAGATATTTCCTTTTTCACCATAGCCCTCTATGGTCTTCCAAATATCCCTTTGCAAATTCCACAAGAACAGCCTTAGCGAAAGGCTTCTTGAAGGGAAAGATGTAACTCTGTGAGATGAATTCACAGAACACAGAGCAGTTTCTCAGAAAGCTTCTTTCCAGTTTTGAACGGAAGATATTTCCTTTTTCACCATAGCCCTCTATGGGCTTCCAAATATCCCTTTGCCAATTCCACAAGAACAGACTTAGCGAAAGGCTTCTTGAAGGGAAAGATGTAACTCTGTGAGATGAATTCACAGAACACAGAGCAGTTTCTCAGAAAGCTTCTTTCCAGTTTTGAACGGAAGATATTTACTTTTTCACCATAGCCGTCTATGGGGTTCCAAATATCCCTTTGCCAATTCCACAAGAACAGCCTTAGCGAAAGGCTTATTGAAGGGAAAGATGTAACTCTGTGAGATGAATTAACAGAACACAGAGCAGTTTCTCAGAAAGCTTCTTTCCAGTTTTGAACGGAAGATATTTCCTTTTTCACCATAGCCCTCTATGGGCTTCCAAATATCCCTTTGCCAATTCCACAAGAACAGACTTAGCGAAAGGCTTCTTGGAGGGAACGATGTAACTCTGTGAGATGAATTAACAGAACACAGAGCAGTTTCTCAGAAAGCTTCTTTCCAGTTTTGAACGGAAGATATTTCCTTTTTCACCATAGCCCTCTATGGGCTTCCAAATATCCCTTTGCCAATTCCACAAGAACAGCCTTAGCGAAAGGATTCTTGAAGGGAAAGATGTAACTCTGTGAGATAAATTCACAGAACACAGAGCAGTTTCTCAGAAAGCTTCTTTCCAGTTTTGAACGGAAGATATTTCCTTTTTCACCATAGGCCTCTATGGGCTTCCAAATATCCCTTTGCCATTTCCACAAGAACAGCCTTAGCGAAAGGCTTCTTGAAGGGAAAGATGTAACTCTGTGAGATGAATTCACAGAACACAGAGCAGTTTCTCAGAAAGCTTCTTTCCAGTTTTGAACGGAAGATATTTCCTTTTTCACCATAGGCCTCTAAGGGCTTCCAAATATCCCTTTGCCAATTCCACAAGAACAGCCTTAGCGAAAGGCTTCTTGAAGGGAAAGATGTAACTCTGTGAGATGAATTCACAGAACACAGAGCAGTTTCTCAGAAAGCTTCTTTCCAGTTTTGAACGGAAGATATTTCCTTTTTCACCATAGGCCTCTAAGGGCTTCCAAATATCCCTTTGCCAATTCCACAAGAACAGCCTTAGCGAAAGGCTTCTTGAAGGGAAAGATGTAACTCTGTGAGATGAATTCACAGAACACAGAGCAGTTTCCCAGAAAGCTTCTTTCCAGTTTTGAACGGAGGATATTTCCTTTTTCACCATAGGCCTCTAAGGGCTTCCAAATATCCCTTTGCCAATTCCACAAGAACAGCCTTAGCGAAAGGCTTCTTGAAGGGAAAGATGTAACTCTGTGAGATGAATTCACAGAACACAGAGCAGTTTCTCAGAAAGCTTCTTTCCAGTTTTGAACGGAAGATATTTCCTTTTTCACCATAGGCCTCTATGGGCTTCCAAATATCCCTTTGCCAATTCCACAAGAACAGCCTTAGCGAAAGGCTTCTTGAAGGGAAAGATGTAACTCTGTGAGATGAATTAACAGAACACAGAGCAGTTTCTCAGAAAGCTTCTTTCCAGTTTTGAACGGAAGATATTTCCTTTTTCACCATAGCCGTCTATGGGCTTCCAAATATCCCTTTGCCAATTCCACAAGAACAGCCTTAGCGAAAGGATTCTTGAAGGCAAAGATGTAACTCTGTGAGATGAATTCACAGAACACAGAGCAGTTTCTCAGAAAGCTTCTTTCCAGTTTTGAACGGAAGATATTTCCTTTTTCACCATAGCCCTCTATGGGCTTCCAAATATCCCTTTGCCAATTCCACAAGAACAGCCTTAGCGAAAGGCTTCTTGAAGGGAAAGATGTAACTCTGTGAGATGAATTCACAGAACACAGAGCAGTTTCTCAGAAAGCTTCTTTCCAGTTTTGAACGGAAGATATTTCCTTTTTCACCATAGGCCTCTATGGGCTTCCAAATATCCCTTTGCCAATTCCACAAGAACAGCCTTAGCGAAAGGCTTCTTGAAGGCAAAGATGTAACTCTGTGAGATGAATTCACAGAACACAGAGCAGTTTCTCAGAAAGCTTCTTTCCAGTTTTGAACGGAAGATATTTCCTTTTTCACCATAGCCCTCTATGGGCTTCCAAATATCCCTTTGCCAATTCCACAAGAACAGCCTTAGCGAAAGGCTTCTTGAAGGGAAAGATGTAACTCTGTGAGATGAATTCACAGAACACAGAGCAGTTTCTCAGAAAGCTTCTTTCCAGTTTTGAACGGAAGATATTTCCTTTTTCACCATAGCCGTCTATGGGCTTCCAAATATCCCTTTGCCAATTCCACAAGAACAGCCTTAGCGAAAGGCTTCTTGAAGGGAAAGATGTAACACTGTGAGATGAATTCACAGAACACAGAGCAGTTTCTCAGAAAGCTTCTTTCCAGTTTTGAACGGAAGATATTTCCTTTTTCACCATAGGCCTCTATGGGCTTCCAAATATCCCTTTGCCAATTCCACAAGAACAGCCTTAGCGAAAGGCTTCTTGAAGGGAAAGATGTAACACTGTGAGATGAATTCACAGAACACAGAGCAGTTTCTCAGAAAGCTTCTTTCCAGTTTTGAACGGAAGATATTTACTTTTTCACCATAGCCGTCTATGGGGTTCCAAATATCCCTTTGCCAATTCCACAAGAACAGCCTTAGCGAAAGGCTTCTTGAAGGGAAAGATGTAACTCTGTGAGATGAATTCACAGAACACAGAGCAGTTTCTCAGAAAGCTTCTTTCCAGTTTTGAACGGAAGATATTTCCTTTTTCACCATAGCCCTCTATGGGCTTCCAAATATCCCTTTGCCAATTCCACAAGAACAGCCTTAGCGAAAGGCTTCTTGAAGGGAAAGATGTAACTCTGTGAGATGAATTAACAGAACACAGAGCAGTTTCTCAGAAAGCTTCTTTCCAGTTTTGAACGGAAGATATTTCCTTTTTCACCATAGGCCTCTATCGGCTTCCAAATATCCCTTTGCCAATTCCACAAGAACAGCCTTAGCGAAAGGCTTCTTGAAGGGAAAGATGTAACTCTGTGAGATGAATTCACAGAACACAGAGCAGTTTCTCAGAAAGCTTCTTTCCAGTTTTGAACGGAAGATATTTCCTTTTTCACCATAGCCCTCTATGGGCTTCCAAATATCCCTTTGCCAATTCCGCAAGAACAGCCTTAGCGAAAGGCTTCTTGAAGGGAAAGATGTAACTCTGTGAGATGAATTAACAGAACACAGAGCAGTTTCTCAGAAAGCTTCTTTCCAGTTTTGAACGGAAGATATTTCCTTTTTCACCATAGCCCTCTATGGGCTTCCAAATATCCCTTTGCCAATTCCACAAGAACAGCCTTAGCGAAAGGCTTCTTGAAGGGAAAGATGTAACTCTGTGAGATGAATTAGCAGAACACAGAGCAGTTTCTCAGAAAGATTCTTTCCAATTTTGAAAGGAAGATATTTCCTTTTTCACCATAGCCCTCTATGGGCTTCCAAATATCCTTTTGCAAATTCCACAAGAACAGCCTTAGCGAAAGGCTTCTTGAAGGGAAAGATGTAACTCTGTGAGATGAATTCACAGAACACAGAGCAGTTTCTCAGAAAGCTTCTTTCCAGTTTTGAACGGAAGATATTTACTTTTTCACCATAGCCGTCTATGGGCTTCCAAATATCCCTTTGCCAATTCCACAAGAACAGCCTTAGCGAAAGGCTTCTTGAAGGGAAAGATGTAACTCTGTGAGATGAATTAACAGAACACAGAGCAGTTTCTCAGAAAGCTTCTTTCCAGTTTTGAACGGAAGATATTTCCTTTTTCACCATAGCCCTCTATGGGCTTCCAAATATCCCTTTGCCAATTCCACAAGAACAGACTTAGCGAAAGGCTTCTTGGAGGGAACGATGTAACTCTGTGAGATGAATTAACAGAACACAGAGCAGTTTCTCAGAAAGCTTCTTTCCAGTTTTGAACGGAAGATATTTCCTTTTTCACCATAGCCCTCTATGGGCTTCCAAATATCCCTTTGCCAATTCCACAAGAACAGCCTTAGCGAAAGGATTCTTGAAGGGAAAGATGTAACTCTGTGAGATAAATTCACAGAACACAGAGCAGTTTCTCAGAAAGCTTCTTTCCAGTTTTGAACGGAAGATATTTCCTTTTTCACCATAGGCCTCTATGGGCTTCCAAATATCCCTTTGCCATTTCCACAAGAACAGCCTTAGCGAAAGGCTTCTTGAAGGGAAAGATGTAACTCTGTGAGATGAATTCACAGAACACAGAGCAGTTTCTCCGAAAGCTTCTTTCCAGTTTTGAACGGAAGATATTTCCTTTTTCACCATAGGCCTCTAAGGGCTTCCAAATATCCCTTTGCCAATTCCACAAGAACAGCCTTAGCGAAAGGCTTCTTGAAGGGAAAGATGTAACTCTGTGAGATGAATTCACAGAACACAGAGCAGTTTCTCAGAAAGCTTCTTTCCAGTTTTGAACGGAAGATATTTCCTTTTTCACCATAGGCCTCTATGGGCTTCCAAATATCCCTTTGCCAATTCCACAAGAACAGCCTTAGCGAAAGGCTTCTTGAAGGGAAAGATGTAACTCTGTGAGATGAATTAACAGAACACAGAGCAGTTTCTCAGAAAGCTTCTTTCCAGTTTTGAACGGAAGATATTTCCTTTTTCACCATAGGCCTCTATGGGCTTCCAAATATCCCTTTGCCAATTCCACAAGAACAGCCTTATCGAAAGGCTTCTTGAGGGGAAAGATGTAACTCTGTGAGATGAATTCACAGAACACAGAGCAGTTTCTCAGAAAGCTTCTTTCCAGTTTTGAACGGAAGATATTTCCTTTTTCACCATAGCCCTCTATGGGCTTCCAAATATCCCTTTGCCAATTCCACAAGAACAGCCTTAGCGTAAGGCTTCTTGAAGGGAAAGATGTAACTCTGTGAGATGAATTAACAGAACAGAGAGCAGTTTCTCAGAAAGCTTCTTTCCAGTTTTGAAGGGAAGATATTTCCTTTTTCACCATAGCCCTCTAAGGGCTTCCAAATATCCCTTTGCCAATTCCACAAGAACAGCCTTAGCGAAAGGCTTCTTGAAGGGAAAGATGTAACTCTGTGAGATGAATTCACAGAACACAGAGCAGTTTCTCAGAAAGCTTCTTTCCAGTTTTGAACGGAAGATATTTCCTTTTTCACCATAGGCCTCTAAGGGCTTCCAAATATCCCTTTGCCAATTCCACAAGAACAGCCTTAGCGAAAGGCTTCTTGAAGGGAAAGATGTAACTCTGTGAGATGAATTAACAGAACACAGAGCAGTTTCTCAGAAAGCTTCTTTCCAGTTTTGAACGGAAGATATTTCCTTTTTCACCATAGCCCTCTATGGGCTTCCAAATATCCCTTTGCCAATTCCACAAGAACAGCCTTAGCGAAAGGCTTCTTGAAGGGAAAGATGTAACTCTGTGAGATGAATTCACAGAACACAGAGCAGTTTCTCAGAAAGCTTCTTTCCAGTTTTGAACGGAAGATATTTCCTTTTTCACCATAGCCGTCTATGGGCTTCCAAATATCCCTTTGCCAATTCCACAAAAAGCCTTAGCGAAAGGCTTCTTGAAGGGAAAGATGTAACACTGTGAGATGAATTCACAGAACACAGAGCAGTTTCTCAGAAAGCTTCTTTTCAGTTTTGAACGGAAGATATTTCCTTTTTCACCATAGGCCTCTATGGGCTTCCAAATATCCCTTTGAGAATTCCACAAGAACAGCCTTAGCGAAAGGCTTCTTGAGGGGAAAGATGTAACTCTGTGAGATGAATTAACAGAACACAGAGCAGTTACTCAGAAAGCTTCTTTCCAGTTTTGAACGGAAGATATTTACTTTTTCACCATAGCCGTCTATGGGCTTCCAAATATCCCTTTGCCAATTCCACAAGAACAGCCTTAGCGAACGACTTCTTGAAGGGAAAGATGTAACTCTGTGAGATGAATTCACAGAACACAGAGCAGTTTCTCAGAAAGCTTCTTTCCAGTTTTGAACGGAAGATATTTCCTTTTTCACCATAGCCGTCTATGGGCTTCCAAATATCCCTTTGCCAATTCCACAAGAACAGCCTTAGCGAAAGGCTTCTTGAAGGGAAAGATGTAACACTGTGAGATGAATTCACAGAACACAGAGCAGTTTCTCAGAAAGCTTCTTTCCAGTTTTGAACGGAAGATATTTCCTTTTTCACCATAGGCCACTATGGGCTTCCAAATATCCCTTTGCCAATTCCACAAGAACAGCCTTAGCGAAAGGCTTCTTGAGGGGAAAGATGTAACTCTGTGAGATGAATTCACAGAACACAGAGCAGTTTCTCAGAAAGCTTCTTTCCAGTTTTGAACGGAAGATATTTCCTTTTTCACCATAGCCCTCTATGGGCTTCCAAATATCCCTTTGCCAATTCCACAAGAACAGCCTTAGCGAAAGGCTTCTTGAAGGGAAAGATGTAACTCTGTGAGATGAATTCACAGAACACAGAGCAGTTTCTCAGAAAGCTTCTTTCCAGTTTTGAACGGAAGATATTTCCTTTTTCACCATAGGCCTCCATGGGCTTCCAAATATCCCTTTGCCAATTCCACAAGAACAGCCTTAGCGAAAGGCTTCTTGAAGGGAAAGATGTAACTCTGTGAGATGAATTCACAGAACACAGAGCAGTTTCTCAGAAAGCTTCTTTCCAGTTTTGAACGGAAGATATTTCCTTTTTCACCATAGCCCTCTATGGGCTTCCAAATATCCCTTTGCCAATTCCACAAGAACAGCCTTAGCGAAAGGCTTCTTGAAGGGAAAGATGTAACTCTGTGAGATGAATTCACAGAACACAGAGCAGTTTCTCAGAAAGCTTCTTTCCAGTTTTGAACGGAAGATATTTCCTTTTTCACCATAGGCCTCTATGGGCTTCCAAATATCCCTTTGCCAAATCCACAAGAACAGCCTTAGCGAAAGGCTTCTTGAAGGGAAAGATGTAACTCTGTGAGATGAATTAACAGAACACAGAGCAGTTTCTCACAGAGCTTCTTTCCGGTTTTGAACGGAAGATATTTCCTTTTTCACCATAGGCCTCTATGGGCTTCCAAATATCCCTTTGCCAATTCCACAAGAACAGCCTTAGCGAAAGGCTTCTTGAAGGGAAAGATGTAACTCTGTGAGATGAATTCACAGAACACAGAGCACTTTCTCAGAAAGCTTCTTTCCAGTTTTGAACGGAAGATATTTCCTTTTTCACCATAGCCCTCTATGGGCTTCCAAATATCCGTTTGCCAATTCCACAAGAACAGCCTTAGCGAAAGCCTTCTTGAAGGGAAAGATGTAACTCTGTGAGATGAATTCACAGAACACAGAGCAGTTTCTCAGAAAGCTTCTTTCCAGTTTTGAAGGGAAGATATTTCCTTTTTCACCATAGCCCTCTAAGGGCTTCCAAATATCCCTTTGCCAATTCCACAAGAACAGCCTTAGCGAAAGGCTTCTTGAAGGGAAAGATGTAACTCTGTGAGATGAATTAAAAGAACACAGAGCAGTTTCTCAGAAAGCTTCTTTCCAGTTTTGAACGGAAGATATTTCCTTTTTCAACATAGGCCTCTATGGGCTTCCAAATATCCCTTTGCCAATTCCACAAGAACAGCCTTAGCGAAAGGCTTCTTGAAGGGAAAGATGTAACTCTGTGAGATGAATTGACAGAACACAGAGCAGTTTCTCAGAAAGCTGCTTTCCAGTTTTCAACGGAAGATATTTCCTTTTTCACCATAGGCCTCTATGGGCTTCCTATTATCCCTTTGCCAATTCCACAAGAACAGCCTTAGCGAAAGGCTTCTTGAAGGGAAAGATGTAACTCTGTGAGATGAATTAACAGAACACAGAACAGTTTCTCAGAAAGCTTCTTTCCAGTTTTGAACGGAAGATATTTCCTTTTTCACCATAGCCCTCTATGGGCTTCCAAATATCGCTTTGCCAATTCTAGAAGAACAGCCTTAGCGAAAGGCTTCTTGAAGGGAAAGATGTAACTCTGTGAGATGAATTCACAGAACACAGAGCAGTTTCTCAGAAAGCTTCTTTCCAGTTTTGAACGGAAGATATTTCCTTTTTCACCATAGCCCTCTATGGGCTTCCAAATATCCCTTTGCCAATTCCACAAGAACAGCCTTAGCGAAAGTCTTCTTGAAGGGAAAGATGTAACTCTGTGAGATGAATTAGCAGAACACAGAGCAGTTTCTCAGAAAGATTCTTTCCAATTTTGAAAGGAAGATATTTCCTTTTTCACCATAGCCCTCTATGGGCTTCCAAATATCCCTTTGCCAATTCCACAAGAACAGCCTTAGCGAAAGGCTTCTTGGAGGGAACGATGTAACTCTGTGAGATGAATTAACAGAACACAGAGCAGTTTCTCAGAAAGCTTCTTTCCTGTTTTGAACGGAAGATATTTCCTTTTTCACCATAGGCCTCCATGGGCTTCCAAATATCCCTTTGCCAATTCCACAAGAACAGCCTTAGCGAAAGGCTTCTTGAAGGGAAAGATGTAACTCTGTGAGATGAATTCACAGAACACAGAGCAGTTTCTGAGAAAGCTTCTTTCCAGTTTTGAACGGAAGATATTTCCTTTTTCACCATAGTCCTCCATGGGCTTCCAAATATCCCTTTGCCAATTCCACAAGAACAGCCTTAGCGAAAGGCTTCTTGAAGAGAAAGATGTAACTCTGTGAGATGAATTAACCGAACACAGAGCATTTTCTGAGAAAGGTTCTTTCCAGTTTTGAACGGAAGATATTTCCTTTTTCACCATAGGCCTCTAAGGGCTTTCAAATATCCCTTTGCCAATTCCACAAGAACAGCCTTAGCGAAAGGCTTCTTGAGGGGAAAGATGTAACTCTGTGAGATGAATTAACAGAACACAGAGCAGTTTCTCAGAAAGCTTCTTTCCAGTTTTGAACGGAAGATATTTACTTTTTCACCATAGCCCTCTATGGGCTTCCAAATATCCCTTTGCCAATTCCAAAAGAACAGCCTTAGCGAAAGGCTTCTTGAAGGGAAAGATGTAACTCTGTGAGATGAATTCACAGAACACAGAGCAGTTTCTCAGAAAGCTTCTTTCCAGTTTTGAACGGAAGATATTTCCTTTTTCACCATAGCCGTCTATGGGCTTCCAAATATCCCTTTGCCAATTCCACAAGAACAGCCTTAGCGAAAGGCTTCTTGAAGGGAAAGATGTAACACTGTGAGATGAATTCACAGAACACAGAGCAGTTTCTCAGAAAGCTTCTTTCCAGTTTTGAACGGAAGTTATTTCCTTTTTCACCATAGGCCTCTATGGGCTTCCAAATATCCCTTTGGCAATTCCACAACAACAGCCTTAGCGAAAGGCTTCTTGAGGGGAAAGATGTAACTCTGTGAGATGAATTAACAGAACACAGAGCAGTTTCTCAGAAAGCTTCTTTCCAGTTTTGAACGGAAGATATTTACTTTTTCACCATAGCCCTCTATGGGCTTCCAAATATCCCTTTGCCAATTGCACAAGAACAGCCTTAGCGAAAGGCTTCTTGAAGGGAAAGATGTAACTCTGTGAGATGAATTCACAGAACACAGAGCAGTTTCTCAGAAAGCTTCTTTCCAGTTTTGAACGGAAGATATTTCCTTTTTCACCATAGCCCTCTATGGGCTTCCAAATATCCCTTTGCCAATTCCACAAGAACAGCCTTAGCGAAAGGCTTCTTGAAGGGAAAGATGTAACTCTGTGAGATGAATTCACAGAACACAGAGCAGTTTCTCAGAAAGCTTCTTTCCAGTTTTGAACGGAAGATATTTCCTTTTTCACCATAGGCCTCCATGGGCTTCCAAATATCCCTTTGCCAATTCCACAAGAACAGCCTTAGCGAAAGGCTTCTTGAGGGGAAAGATGTAACTCTGTGAGATGAATTAACAGAACACAGAGCAGTTTCTCAGAAAGCTTCTTTCCAGTTTTGAACGGAAGATATTTACTTTTTCACCATAGCCCTCTATGGGCTTCCAAATATCCCTTTGCCAATTCCACAAGAACAGCCTTAGCGAAAGGCTTCTTGAAGGGAAAGATGTAACTCTGTGAGATGAATTCACAGAACACAGAGCAGTTTCTCAGAAAGCTTCTTACCAGTTTTGAACGGAAGATATTTCCTTTTTCACCATAGGCCTCTATGGGCTTCCAAATATCCCTTTGCCGATTCCACAAGAACAGCCTTAGCGAAAGGCTTCTTGAAGGGAAAGACGTAACTCTGTGAGATGAATTCACAGAACACAGAGCAGTTTCTCAGAAAGCTTCTTTCCAGTTTTGAACGGAAGATATTTCCTTTTTCACCATAGCCCTCTATGGGCTTCCAAATATCCCTTTGCCAATTCCACAAGAACAGCCTTAGCGAAAGGCTTCTTGAAGGGAAAGATGTAACTCTGTGAGATGAATTCACAGAACACAGAGCAGTTTCTCAGAAAGCTTCTTTCCAGTTTTGAACCGAAGATATTTCCTTTTTCACCATAGGCCTCCATTGGCTTCCAAATATCCCTTTGCCAATTCCACAAGAACAGCCTTAGCGAAAGGCTTCTTGAAGGGAAAGATGTAACTCTGTGAGATGAATTAACAGAACACAGAGCAGTTTCTGAGAAAGCTTCTTTCCAGTTTTGAACGGAAGATATTTCCTTTTTCACCATAGCCCTCTATGGGCTTCCAAATATCCCTTTGCCAATTCCACAAGAACAGCCTTAGCGAAAGGCTTCTTGAAGGGAAAGATGTAACTCTGTGAGATGAATTCACAGAACACAGAGCAGTTTCTCAGAAAGCTTCTTTCCAGTTTTGAACGGAAGATATTTCCTTTTTCACCATAGCCCTCTATGGGCTTCCAAATATCCCTTTGCCAATTCCACAAGAACAGCCTTAGCGAAAGGCTTCTTGAAGGGAAAGATGTAACTCTGTGAGATGAATTCACAGAACACAGAGCAGTTTCTCAGAAAGCTTCTTTCCAGTTTTGAACCGAAGATATTTCCTTTTTCACCCTAGGCCTCCATGGGCTTCCAAATATCCCTTTGCCAATTCCACAAGAACAGCCTTAGCGAAAGGCTTCTTGAAGGGAAAGATGTAACTCTGTGAGATGAATTAACAGAACACAGAGCAGTTTCTGAGAAAGCTTCTTTCCAGTTTTGAACGGAAGATATTTCCTTTTTCACCATAGCCCTCTATGGGCTTCCAAATATCCCTTTGCCAATTCCACAAGAACAGCCTTAGCGAAAGGCTTCTTGAAGGGAAAGATGTAACTCTGTGAGATGAATTAACAGAACACAGAGCAGTTTCTCAGAAAGCTTCTTTCCAGTTTTGAACGGAAGATATTTCCTTTTTCACCATAGCCCTCTATGGGCTTCCAAATATCCCTTTGCCAATTCCACAAGAACAGACTTAGCGAAAGGCTTCTTGGAGGGAACGATGTAACTCTGTGAGATGAATTAACAGAACACAGAGCAGTTTCTCAGAAAGCTTCTTTCCAGTTTTGAACGGAAGATATTTCCTTTTTCACCATAGCCCTCTATGGGCTTCCAAATATCCCTTTGCCAATTCCACAAGAACAGCCTTAGCGAAAGGATTCTTGAAGGGAAAGATGTAACTCTGTGAGATAAATTCACAGAACACAGAGCAGTTTCTCAGAAAGCTTCTTTCCAGTTTTGAACGGAAGATATTTCCTTTTTCACCATAGGCCTCTATGGGCTTCCAAATATCCCTTTGCCATTTCCACAAGAACAGCCTTAGCGAAAGGCTTCTTGAAGGGAAAGATGTAACTCTGTGAGATGAATTCACAGAACACAGAGCAGTTTCTCAGAAAGCTTCTTTCCAGTTTTGAACGGAAGATATTTCCTTTCTCACCATAGGCCTCTAAGGGCTTCCAAATATCCCTTTGCCAATTCCACAAGAACAGCCTTAGCGAAAGGCTTCTTGAAGGGAAAGATGTAACTCTGTGAGATGAATTCACAGAACACAGAGCAGTTTCTCAGAAAGCTTCTTTCCAGTTTTGAACGGAAGATATTTCCTTTTTCACCATAGGCCTCTAAGGGCTTCCAAATATCCCTTTGCCAATTCCACAAGAACAGCCTTAGCGAAAGGCTTCTTGAAGGGAAAGATGTAACTCTGTGAGATGAATTCACAGAACACAGAGCAGTTTCCCAGAAAGCTTCTTTCCAGTTTTGAACGGAGGATATTTCCTTTTTCACCATAGGCCTCTAAGGGCTTCCAAATATCCCTTTGCCAATTCCACAAGAACAGCCTTAGCGAAAGGCTTCTTGAAGGGAAAGATGTAACTCTGTGAGATGAATTCACAGAACACAGAGCAGTTTCCCAGAAAGCTTCTTTCCAGTTTTGAACGGAAGATATTTCCTTTTTCACCATAGGCCTCTATGGGCTTCCAAATATCCCTTTGCCAATTCCACAAGAACAGCCTTAGCGAAAGGCTTCTTGAAGGGAAAGATGTAACTCTGTGAGATGAATTAACAGAACACAGAGCAGTTTCTCAGAAAGCTTCTTTCCAGTTTTGAACGGAAGATATTTCCTTTTTCACCATAGCCGTCTATGGGCTTCCAAATATCCCTTTGCCAATTCCACAAGAACAGCCTTAGCGAAAGGATTCTTGAAGGCAAAGATGTAACTCTGTGAGATGAATTCACAGAACACAGAGCAGTTTCTCAGAAAGCTTCTTTCCAGTTTTGAACGGAAGATATTTCCTTTTTCACCATAGCCCTCTATGGGCTTCCAAATATCCCTTTGCCAATTCCACAAGAACAGCCTTAGCGAAAGGCTTCTTGAAGGGAAAGATGTAACTCTGTGAGATGAATTCACAGAACACAGAGCAGTTTCTCAGAAAGCTTCTTTCCAGTTTTGAACGGAAGATATTTCCTTTTTCACCATAGGCCTCTATGGGCTTCCAAATATCCCTTTGCCAATTCCACAAGAACAGCCTTAGCGAAAGGCTTCTTGAAGGGAAAGATGTAACTCTGTGAGATGAATTCACAGAACACAGAGCAGTTTCTCAGAAAGCTTCTTTCCAGTTTTGAACGGAAGATATTTCCTTTTTCACCATAGCCCTCTATGGGCTTCCAAATATCCCTTTGCCAATTCCACAAGAACAGCCTTAGCGAAAGGCTTCTTGAAGGGAAAGATGTAACTCTGTGAGATGAATTCACAGAACACAGAGCAGTTTCTCAGAAAGCTTCTTTCCAGTTTTGAACGGAAGATATTTCCTTTTTCACCATAGCCGTCTATGGGCTTCCAAATATCCCTTTGCCAATTCCACAAGAACAGCCTTAGCGAAAGGCTTCTTGAAGGGAAAGATGTAACACTGTGAGATGAATTCACAGAACACAGAGCAGTTTCTCAGAAAGCTTCTTTCCAGTTTTGAACGGAAGATATTTCCTTTTTCACCATAGGCCTCTATGGGCTTCCAAATATCCCTTTGCCAATTCCACAAGAACAGCCTTAGCGAAAGGCTTCTTGAAGGGAAAGATGTAACACTGTGAGATGAATTCACAGAACACAGAGCAGTTTCTCAGAAAGCTTCTTTCCAGTTTTGAACGGAAGATATTTACTTTTTCACCATAGCCGTCTATGGGGTTCCAAATATCCCTTTGCCAATTCCACAAGAACAGCCTTAGCGAAAGGCTTCTTGAAGGGAAAGATGTAACTCTGTGAGATGAATTCACAGAACACAGAGCAGTTTCTCAGAAAGCTTCTTTCCAGTTTTGAACGGAAGATATTTCCTTTTTCACCATAGCCCTCTATGGGCTTCCAAATATCCCTTTGCCAATTCCACAAGAACAGCCTTAGCGAAAGGCTTCTTGAAGGGAAAGATGTAACTCTGTGAGATGAATTAACAGAACACAGAGCAGTTTCTCAGAAAGCTTCTTTCCAGTTTTGAACGGAAGATATTTCCTTTTTCACCATAGGCCTCTATGGGCTTCCAAATATCCCTTTGCCAATTCCACAAGAACAGCCTTAGCGAAAGGCTTCTTGAAGGGAAAGATGTAACTCTGTGAGATGAATTCACAGAACACAGAGCAGTTTCTCAGAAAGCTTCTTTCCAGTTTTGAACGGAAGATATTTCCTTTTTCACCATAGCCCTCTATGGGCTTCCAAATATCCCTTTGCCAATTCCGCAAGAACAGCCTTAGCGAAAGGCTTCTTGAAGGGAAAGATGTAACTCTGTGAGATGAATTAACAGAACACAGAGCAGTTTCTCAGAAAGCTTCTTTCCAGTTTTGAACGGAAGATATTTCCTTTTTCACCATAGGCCTCTAAGGGCTTCCAAATATCCCTTTGCCAATTCCACAAGAACAGCCTTAGCGAAAGGCTTCTTGAAGGGAAAGATGTAACTCTGTGAGATGAATTCACAGAACACAGAGCAGTTTCTCAGAAAGCTTCTTTCCAGTTTTGAACGGAAGATATTTCCTTTTTCACCATAGGCCTCTATGGGCTTCCAAATATCCCTTTGCCAATTCCACAAGAACAGCCTTAGCGAAAGGCTTCTTGAAGGGAAAGATGTAACTCTGTGAGATGAATTAACAGAACACAGAGCAGTTTCTCAGAAAGCTTCTTTCCAGTTTTGAACGGAAGATATTTCCTTTTTCACCATAGGCCTCTATGGGCTTCCAAATATCCCTTTGCCAATTCCACAAGAACAGCCTTATCGAAAGGCTTCTTGAGGGGAAAGATGTAACTCTGTGAGATGAATTCACAGAACACAGAGCAGTTTCTCAGAAAGCTTCTTTCCAGTTTTGAACGGAAGATATTTCCTTTTTCACCATAGCCCTCTATGGGCTTCCAAATATCCCTTTGCCAATTCCACAAGAACAGCCTTAGCGTAAGGCTTCTTGAAGGGAAAGATGTAACTCTGTGAGATGAATTAACAGAACAGAGAGCAGTTTCTCAGAAAGCTTCTTTCCAGTTTTGAAGGGAAGATATTTCCTTTTTCACCATAGCCCTCTATGGGCTTCCAAATATCCCTTTGCCAATTCCACAAGAACAGCCTTAGCGAAAGGCTTCTTGAAGGGAAAGATGTAACTCTGTGAGATGAATTCACAGAACACAGAGCAGTTTCTCAGAAAGCTTCTTTCCAGTTTTGAACGGAAGATATTTCCTTTTTCACCATAGGCCTCCATGGGCTTCCAAATATCCCTTTGCCAATTCCACAAGAACAGCCTTAGCGAAAGGCTTCTTGAAGGGAAAGATGTAACTCTGTGAGATGAATTCACAGAACACAGAGCAGTTTCTCAGAAAGCTTCTTTCCAGTTTTGAACGGAAGATATTTCCTTTTTCACCATAGCCCTCTATGGGCTTCCAAATATCCCTTTGCCAATTCCACAAGAACAGCCTTAGCGAAAGGCTTCTTGAAGGGAAAGATGTAACTCTGTGAGATGAATTCACAGAACACAAAGCAGTTTCTCAGAAAGCTTCTTTCCAGTTTTGAACGGAAGATATTTCCTTTTTCACCATAGGCCTCTATGGGCTTCCAAATATCCCTTTGCCAAATCCACAAGAACAGCCTTAGCGAAAGGCTTCTTGAAGGGAAAGATGTAACTCTGTGAGATGAATTAACAGAACACAGAGCAGTTTCTCACAGAGCTTCTTTCCGGTTTTGAACGGAAGATATTTCCTTTTTCACCATAGGCCTCTATGGGCTTCCAAATATCCCTTTGCCAATTCCACAAGAACAGCCTTAGCGAAAGGCTTCTTGAAGGGAAAGATGTAACTCTGTGAGATGAATTCACAGAACACAGAGCACTTTCTCAGAAAGCTTCTTTCCAGTTTTGAACGGAAGATATTTCCTTTTTCACCATAGCCCTCTATGGGCTTCCAAATATCCGTTTGCCAATTCCACAAGAACAGCCTTAGCGAAAGCCTTCTTGAAGGGAAAGATGTAACTCTGTGAGATGAATTCACAGAACACAGAGCAGTTTCTCAGAAAGCTTCTTTCCAGTTTTGAAGGGAAGATATTTCCTTTTTCACCATAGCCCTCTAAGGGCTTCCAAATATCCCTTTGCCAATTCCATAAGAACAGCCTTAGCGAAAGGCTTCTTGAAGGGAAAGATGTAACTCTGTGAGATGAATTAAAAGAACACAGAGCAGTTTCTCAGAAAGCTTCTTTCCAGTTTTGAACGGAAGATATTTCCTTTTTCAACATAGGCCTCTATGGGCTTCCAAATATCCCTTTGCCAATTCCACAAGAACAGCCTTAGCGAAAGGCTTCTTGAAGGGAAAGATGTAACTCTGTGAGATGAATTGACAGAACACAGAGCAGTTTCTCAGAAAGCTGCTTTCCAGTTTTCAACGGAAGATATTTCCTTTTTCACCATAGGCCTCTATGGGCTTCCAATTATCCCTTTGCCAATTCCACAAGAACAGCCTTAGCGAAAGGCTTCTTGAAGGGAAAGATGTAACTCTGTGAGATGAATTAACAGAACACAGAACAGTTTCTCAGAAAGCTTCTTTCCAGTTTTGAACGGAAGATATTTCCTTTTTCACCATAGCCCTCTATGGGCTTCCAAATATCGCTTTGCCAATTCTAGAAGAACAGCCTTAGCGAAAGGCTTCTTGAAGGGAAAGATGTAACTCTGTGAGATGAATTCACAGAACACAGAGCAGTTTCTCAGAAAGCTTCTTTCCAGTTTTCAACGGAAGATATTTCCTTTTTCACCATAGCCCTCTATGGGCTTCCAAATATCCCTTTGCCAATTCCACAAGAACAGCCTTAGCGAAAGTCTTCTTGAAGGGAAAGATGTAACTCTGTGAGATGAATTAGCAGAACACAGAGCAGTTTCTCAGAAAGATTCTTTGCAATTTTGAAAGGAAGATATTTCCTTTTTCACCATAGCCCTCTATGGGCTTCCAAATATCCCTTTGCCAATTCCACAAGAACAGCCTTAGCGAAAGGCTTCTTGGAGGGAACGATGTAACTCTGTGAGATGAATTAACAGAACACAGAGCAGTTTCTCAGAAAGCTTCTTTCCTGTTTTGAACGGAAGATATTTCCTTTTTCACCATAGGCCTCCATGGGCTTCCAAATATCCCTTTGCCAATTCCACAAGAACAGCCTTAGCGAAAGGCTTCTTGAAGGGAAAGATGTAACTCTGTGAGATGAATTCACAGAACACAGAGCAGTTTCTGAGAAAGCTTCTTTCCAGTTTTGAACGGAAGATATTTCCTTTTTCACCATAGTCCTCCATGGGCTTCCAAATATCCCTTTGCCAATTCCACAAGAACAGCCTTAGCGAAAGGCTTCTTGAAGAGAAAGATGTAACTCTGTGAGATGAATTAACCGAACACAGAGCATTTTCTGAGAAAGGTTCTTTCCAGTTTTGAACGGAAGATATTTCCTTTTTCACCATAGGCCTCTAAGGGCTTTCAAATATCCCTTTGCCAATTCCACAAGAACAGCCTTAGCGAAAGGCTTCTTGAGGGGAAAGATGTAACTCTGTGAGATGAATTAACAGAACACAGAGCAGTTTCTCAGAAAGCTTCTTTCCAGTTTTGAACGGAAGATATTTACTTTTTCACCATAGCCCTCTATGGGCTTCCAAATATCCCTTTGCCAATTCCAAAAGAACAGCCTTAGCGAAAGGCTTCTTGAAGGGAAAGATGTAACTCTGTGAGATGAATTCACAGAACACAGAGCAGTTTCTCAGAAAGCTTCTTTCCAGTTTTGAACGGAAGATATTTCCTTTTTCACCATAGCCGTCTATGGGCTTCCAAATATCCCTTTGCCAATTCCACAAGAACAGCCTTAGCGAAAGGCTTCTTGAAGGGAAAGATGTAACACTGTGAGATGAATTCACAGAACACAGAGCAGTTTCTCAGAAAGCTTCTTTCCAGTTTTGAACGGAAGTTATTTCCTTTTTCACCATAGGCCTCTATGGGCTTCCAAATATCCCTTTGGCAATTCCACAACAACAGCCTTAGCGAAAGGCTTCTTGAGGGGAAAGATGTAACTCTGTGAGATGAATTAACAGAACACAGAGCAGTTTCTCAGAAAGCTTCTTTCCAGTTTTGAACGGAAGATATTTACTTTTTCACCATAGCCCTCTATGGGCTTCCAAATATCCCTTTGCCAATTGCACAAGAACAGCCTTAGCGAAAGGCTTCTTGAAGGGAAAGATGTAACTCTGTGAGATGAATTCACAGAACACAGAGCAGTTTCTCAGAAAGCTTCTTTCCAGTTTTGAACGGAAGATATTTCCTTTTTCACCATAGCCCTCTATGGGCTTCCAAAAATCCCTTTGCCAATTCCACAAGAACAGCCTTAGCGAAAGGCTTCTTGAAGGGAAAGATGTAACTCTGTGAGATGAATTCACAGAACACAGAGCAGTTTCTCAGAAAGCTTCTTTCCAGTTTTGAACGGAAGATATTTCCTTTTTCACCATAGGCCTCCATGGGCTTCCAAATATCCCTTTGCCAATTCCACAAGAACAGCCTTAGCGAAAGGCTTCTTGAGGGGAAAGATGTAACTCTGTGAGATGAATTAACAGAACACAGAGCAGTTTCTCAGAAAGCTTCTTTCCAGTTTTGAACGGAAGATATTTACTTTTTCACCATAGCCCTCTATGGGCTTCCAAATATCCCTTTGCCAATTCCACAAGAACAGCCTTAGCGAAAGGCTTCTTGAAGGGAAAGATGTAACTCTGTGAGATGAATTCACAGAACACAGAGCAGTTTCTCAGAAAGCTTCTTACCAGTTTTGAACGGAAGATATTTCCTTTTTCACCATAGGCCTCTATGGGCTTCCAAATATCCCTTTGCCAATTCCACAAGAACAGCCTTAGCGAAAGGCTTCTTGAAGGGAAAGACGTAACTCTGTGAGATGAATTCACAGAACACAGAGCAGTTTCTCATAAAGCTTCTTTCCAGTTTTGAACGGAAGATATTTCCTTTTTCACCATAGCCCTCTATGGGCTTCCAAATATCCCTTTGCCAATTCCACAAGAACAGCCTTAGCGAAAGGCTTCTTGAAGGGAAAGATGTAACTCTGTGAGATGAATTCACAGAACACAGAGCAGTTTCTCAGAAAGCTTCTTTCCAGTTTTGAACCGAAGATATTTCCTTTTTCACCATAGGCCTCCATGGGCTTCCAAATATCCCTTTGCCAATTCCACAAGAACAGCCTTAGCGAAAGGCTTCTTGAAGGGAAAGATGTAACTCTGTGAGATGAATTAACAGAACACAGAGCAGTTTCTGAGAAAGCTTCTTTCCAGTTTTGAACGGAAGATATTTCCTTTTTCACCATAGCCCTCTATGGGCTTCCAAATATCCCTTTGCCAATTCCACAAGAACAGCCTTAGCGAAAGGCTTCTTGAAGGGAAAGATGTAACTCTGTGAGATGAATTCACAGAACACAGAGCAGTTTCTCAGAAAGCTTCTTTCCAGTTTTGAACGGAAGATATTTCCTTTTTCACCATAGGCCTCTATGGGCTTCCAAATATCCCTTTGCCAAATCCACAAGAACAGCCTTAGCGAAAGGCTTCTTGAAGGGAAAGATGTAACTCTGTGAGATGAATTAACAGAACACAGAGCAGTTTCTCACAGAGCTTCTTTCCGGTTTTAAACGGAAGATATTTCCTTTTTCACCATAGCCCTCTATGGACTTCCAAATATCCCTTTGCCAATTCCACAAGAACAGCCTTAGCGAAAGGCTTCTTGAGGGGAAAGATGTAACTCTGTGAGATGAATTCACAGAACACAGAGCAGTTTCTCAGAAAGCTTCTTTCCAGTTTTGAACGGAAGATATTTCCTTTTTCACCATAGCCCTCTATGGGCTTCCAAATATCCCTTTGCCAATTCCACAAGAACAGCCTTAGCGAAAGGCTTCTTGAAGGGAAAGATGTAACTCTGTGAGATAAATTCACAGAACACAGAGCAGTTTCTCAGAAAGCTTCTTTCCAGTTTTGAACGGAAGATATTTCCTTTTTACCATAGGCCTCTATGGGCTTCCAAATATCCCTTTGCCAATTCCACAAGAACAGCCTTAGCGAAAGGCTTCTTGAAGGGAAAGATATAACTCTGTGAGATGAATTCACAGAACACAGAGCAGTTTCTCAGAAAGCTTCTTTCCAGTTTTGAACGGAAGATATTTCCTTTTTCACCATAGCCCTCTATGGGCTTCCAAATATCCCTTTGCCAATTCCACAAGAACAGCCTTAGCGAAAGGCTTCTTGAAGGGAAAGATGTAACTCTGTGAGATGAATTCACAGAACACAGAGCAGTTTCTCAGAAAGCTTCTTTCCAGTTTTGAACGGAAGATATTTCCTTTTTCACCATAGGCCTCTATGGGCTTCCAAATATCCCTTTGCCAATTCCACAAGAACAGCCTTAGCGAAAGGCTTCTGGAAGGGAAAGATGTAACTCTGTGAGATGAATTAACAGAACACAGAGCAGTTTCTCAGAAAGCTTCTTTCCAGTTTTGAACGGAAGATATTTCCTTTTTCACCATAGCCCTCTATGGGCTTCCAAATATCCCTTTGCCAATTCCACAAGAACAGCCTTAGCGAAAGGCTTCTTGAGGGGAAAGATGTAACTCTGTGAGATGAATTCACAGAACACAGAGCAGTTTCTCAGAAAGCTTCTTTCCAGTTTTGAACGGAAGATATTTCCTTTTTCACCATAGCCCTCTATGGGCTTCGAAATATCCCTTTGCCAATTCCACAAGAACAGCCTTAGCGAAAGGCTTCTTGAAGGGAAAGATGTAACTCTGTGAGATGAATTCACAGAACACAGAGCAGTTTCTCAGAAAGCTTCTTTCCAGTTTTGAACGGAAGATATTTCCTTTTTCACCATAGCCCTCTATGGGCTTCCAAATATCCCTTTGCCAATTCCACAAGAACAGCCTTAGCTAAAGGCTTCTTGAAGGGAAAGATGTAACACTGTGAGATGAATTCACAGAACACAGAGCAGTTTCTCAGAAAGCTTCTTTCCAGTTTTGAACGGAAGATATTTCCTTTTTCACCATAGGCCTCTATGGGCTTCCAAATATCCCTTTGCCAATTCCACAAGAACAGCCTTAGCGAAAGGCTTCTTGAGGGGAAAGATGTAACTCTGTGAGATGAATTAACAGAACACAGAGCAGTTTCTCAGAAAGCTTCTTTCCAGTTTTGAACGGAAGATATTTACTTTTTCACCATAGCCCTCTATGGGCTTCCAAATATCCCTTTGCCAATTCCACAAGAACAGCCTTAGCGAAAGGCTTCTTGAAGGGAAAGATGTAACTCTGTGAGATGAATTCACAGAACACAGAGCAGTTTCTCAGAAAGCTTCTTTCCAGTTTTGAACGGAAGATATTTCCTTTTTCACCATAGCCGTCTATGGGCTTCCAAATATCCCTTTGCCAATTCCACAAGAACAGCCTTAGCGAAAGGCTTCTTGAAGGGAAAGATGTAACACTGTGAGATGAATTAACAGAACACAGAGCAGTTTCTCAGAAAGCTTCTTTCCAGTTTTGAACGGAAGTTATTTCCTTTTTCACCATAGGCCTCTAAGGGCTTCCAAATATCCCTTTGCCAATTCCACAAGAACAGCCTTAGCGAAAGGCTTCTTGAGGGGAAAGATGTAACTCTGTGAGATGAATTAACAGAACACAGAGCAGTTTCTCAGAAAGCTTCTTTCCAGTTTTGAACGGAAGATATTTACTTTTTCACCATAGCCCTCTATGGGCTTCCAAATATCCCTTTGCCAATTCCACAAGAACAGCCTTAGCGAAAGGCTTCTTGAAGGGAAAGACGTAACTCTGTGAGATGAATTCACAGAACACAGAGCAGTTTCTCAGAAAGCTTCTTTCCAGTTTTGAACGGAAGATATTTCCTTTTTCACCATAGCCCTCTATGGGCTTCCAAATATCCCTTTGCCAATTCCACAAGAACAGCCTTAGCGAAAGGCTTCTTGAAGGGAAAGATGTAACTCTGTGAGATGAATTCACAGAACACAGAGCAGTTTCTCAGAAAGCTTCTTTCCAGTTTTGAACGGAAGATATTTCCTTTTTCACCATAGGCCTCCATGGGCTTCCAAATATCCCTTTGCCAATTCCACAAGAACAGCCTTAGCGAAAGGCTTCTTGAAGGGAAAGATGTAACTCTGTGAGATGAATTAACAGAACACAGAGCAGTTTCTGAGAAAGCTTCTTTCCAGTTTTGAACGGAAGATATTTCCTTTTTCACCATAGCCCTCTATGGGCTTCCAAATATCCCTTTGCCAATTCCAGAAGAACAGCCTTAGCGAAAGGCTTCTTGAAGGGAAAGATGTAACTCTGTGAGATGAATTCACAGAACACAGAGCAGTTTCTCAGAAAGCTTCTTTCCAGTTTTGAACGGAAGATATTTCCTTTTTCACCATAGGCCTCTATGGGCTTCCAAATATCCCTTTGCCAAATCCACAAGAACAGCCTTAGCGAAAGGCTTCTTGAAGGGAAAGATGTAACTCTGTGAGATGAATTAACAGAACACAGAGCAGTTTCTCACAGAGCTTCTTTCCGGTTTTAAACGGAAGATATTTCCTTTTTCACCATAGCCCTCTATGGACTTCCAAATATCCCTTTGCCAATTCCACAAGAACAGCCTTAGCGAAAGGCTTCTTGAGGGGAAAGATGTAACTCTGTGAGATGAATTCACAGAACACAGAGCAGTTTCTCAGAAAGCTTCTTTCCAGTTTTGAACGGAAGATATTTCCTTTTTCACCATAGCCCTCTATGGGCTTCCAAATATCCCTTTGCCAATTCCACAAGAACAGCCTTAGCGAAAGGCTTCTTGAAGGGAAAGATGTAACTCTGTGAGATAAATTCACAGAACACAGAGCAGTTTCTCAGAAAGCTTCTTTCCAGTTTTGAACGGAAGATATTTCCTTTTTACCATAGGCCTCTATGGGCTTCCAAATATCCCTTTGCCAATTCCACAAGAACAGCCTTAGCGAAAGGCTTCTTGAAGGGAAAGATATAACTCTGTGAGATGAATTCACAGAACACAGAGCAGTTTCTCAGAAAGCTTCTTTCCAGTTTTGAACGGAAGATATTTCCTTTTTCACCATAGGCCTCTATGGGCTTCCAAATATCCCTTTGCCAATTCCACAAGAACAGCCTTAGCGAAAGGCTTCTTGAAGGGAAAGATGTAACTCTGTGAGATGAATTAACAGAACACAGAGCAGTTTCTCAGAAAACTTCTTTCCAGTTTGGAACGGAAGATATTTCCTTTTTCACCATAGCCCTCTATGGGCTTCCAAATATCCCTTTGCCAATTCCACAAGAACAGCCTTAGCGAAAGGCTTCTTGAAGGGAAAGATGTAACTCTTTGAGATGAATTTACAGAACACAGAGCAGTTTCTCAGAAAGCTTCTTTCCAGTTTTGAACGGAAGATATTTCCTTTTTCACCATAGCCCTCTATGGTCTTCCAAATATCCCTTTGCCAATTCCGCAAGAACAGCCTTAGCGAAAGGGTTCTTGAAGGGAAAGATGTATCTCTGTGAGATGAATTCACAGAACACAGAGCAGTTTCTCAGAAAGCTTCTTTCCAGTTTTGAACGGAAGATATTTCCTTTTTCACCATAGCCCTCTATGGGCTTCCAAATATCCCTTTGCCAATTCCACAAGAACAGCCTTAGCGAAAGGCTTCTTGAAGGGAAAGATGTAACTCTGTGAGATGAATTAACAGAACACAGAGCAGTTTCTCAGAAAGCTTCTTTCCAGTTTTGAACGGAAGATATTTCCTTTTTCACCATAGCCCTCTATGGGCTTCCAAATATCCCTTTGCCAATTCCACAAGAACAGACTTAGCGAAAGGCTTCTTGGAGGGAACGATGTAACTCTGTGAGATGAATTAACAGAACACAGAGCAGTTTCTCAGAAAGCTTCTTTCCAGTTTTGAACGGAAGATATTTCCTTTTTCACCATAGCCCTCTAAGGGCTTCCAAATATCCCTTTGCCAATTCCACAAGAACAGCCTTAGCGAAAGGATTCTTGAAGGGAAAGATGTAACTCTGTGAGATAAATTCACAGAACACAGAGCAGTTTCTCAGAAAGCTTCTTTCCAGTTTTGAACGGAAGATATTTCCTTTTTCACCATAGGCCTCTATGGGCTTCCAAATATCCCTTTGCCATTTCCACAAGAACAGCCTTAGCGAAAGGCTTCTTGAAGGGAAAGATGTAACTCTGTGAGATGAATTCACAGAACACAGAGCAGTTTCTAAGAAAGCTTCTTTCCAGTTTTGAACGGAAGATATTTCCTTTTTCACCATAGGCCTCTAAGGGCTTCCAAATATCCCTTTGCCAATTCCACAAGAACAGCCTTAGCGAAAGGCTTCTTGAAGGGAAAGATGTAACTCTGTGAGATGAATTCACAGAACACAGAGCAGTTTCTCAGAAAGCTTTTTTCCAGTTTTGAACGGAAGATATTTCCTTTTTCACCATAGGCCTCTATGGGCTTCCAAATATCCCTTTGCCAATTCCACAAGAACAGCCTTAGCGAAAGGCTTCTTGAAGGGAAAGATGTAACTCTGTGAGATGAATTAACAGAACACAGAGCAGTTTCTCAGAAAGCTTCTTTCCAGTTTTGAACGGAAGATATTTCCTTTTTCACCATAGCCCTCTATGGGCTTCCAAATATCCCTTTGCCAATTCCACAAGAACAGCCTTAGCGAAAGGCTTCTTGAAGGGAAAGATGTAACTCTGTGAGATGAATTCACAGAACACAGAGCAGTTTCTCAGAAAGCTTCTTTCCAGTTTTGAACGGAAGATATTTCCTTTTTCACCATAGCCGTCTATGGGCTTCCAAATATCCCTTTGCCAATTCCACAAAAAGCCTTAGCGAAAGGCTTCTTGAAGGGAAAGATGTAACACTGTGAGATGAATTCACAGAACACAGAGCAGTTTCTCAGAAAGCTTCTTTCCAGTTTTGAACGGAAGATATTTCCTTTTTCACCATAGGCCTCTATGGGCTTCCAAATATCCCTTTGCCAATTCCACAAGAACAGCCTTAGCGAAAGGCTTCTTGAGGGGAAAGATGTAACTCTGTGAGATGAATTAACAGAACACAGAGCAGTTTCTCAGAAAGCTTCTTTCCAGTTTTGAACGGAAGATATTTCCTTTTTCACCATAGCCCTCTATGGGCTTCCAAATATCCCTTTGCCAATTCCACAAGAACAGCCTTAGCGAAAGGCTTCTTGAGGGGAAAGATGTAACTCTGTGAGATGAATTCACAGAACACAGAGCAGTTTCTCAGAAAGCTTCTTTCCAGTTTTGAACGGAAGATATTTCCTTTTTCACCATAGCCCTCTATGGGCTTCCAAATATCCCTTTGCCAATTCCACAAGAACAGCCTTAGCGAAAGGCTTCTTGAAGGGAAAGATGTAACTCTGTGAGATGAATTCACAGAACACAGAGCAGTTTCTCAGAAAGCTTCTTTCCAGTTTTGAATGGAAGATATTTCCTTTTTCACCATAGGCCTCCATGGGCTTCCAAATATCCCTTTGCCAATTCCACAAGAACAGCCTTAGCGAAAGGCTTCTTGAAGGGAAAGATGTAACTCTGTGAGATGAATTCACAGAACACAGAGCAGTTTCTCAGAAAGCTTCTTTCCAGTTTTGAACGGAAGATATTTCCTTTTTCACCATAGCCCTCTATGGGCTTCCAAATATCCCTTTGCCAATTCCACAAGAACAGCCTTAGCGAAAGGCTTCTTGAAGGGAAAGATGTAACTCTGTGAGATGAATTCACAGAACACAGAGCAGTTTCTCAGAAAGCTTCTTTCCAGTTTTGAACGGAAGATAATTCCTTTTTCACCATAGCCCTCTATGGGCTTCCAAATATCCCTTTGCCAATTCCACAAGAACAGCCTTAGCGAAAGGCTTCTTGAAGGGAAAGATGTAACTCTGTGAGATGAATTAACAGAACAGAGAGCAGTTTCTCAGAAAGCTTCTTTCCAGTTTTGAAGGGAAGATATTTCCTTTTTCAACATAGCCCTCTAAGGGCTTCCAAATATCCCTTTGCCAATTCCACAAGAACAGCCTTAGCGAAAGGCTTCTTGAAGGGAAAGATGTAACTCTGTGAGATGAATTAAAAGAACACAGAGCAGTTTCTCAGAAAGCTTCTTTCCAGTTTTGAACGAAAGATATTTCCTTTTTCACCATAGGCCTCTATGGGCTTCCAAATATCCCTTTGCCAATTCCACAAGAACAGCCTTAGCGAAAGGCTTCTTGAAGGGAAAGATGTAACTCTGTGAGATGAATTCACAGAACACAGAGCAGTTTCTCACAGAGCTTCTTTCCGGTTTTGAACGGAAGATATTTCCTTTTTCACCATAGCCCTCTATGGGCTTCCAAATATCCCTTTGCCAATTCCACAAGAACAGCCTTAGCGAAAGGCTTCTTGAAGGGAAAGATGTAACTCTGTGAGATGAATTCACAGAACACAGAGCAGTTTCTCAGAAAGCTTCTTTCCAGTTTTGAACGGAAGATAATTCCTTTTTCACCATAGCCCTCTATGGGCTTCCAAATATCCCTTTGCCAATTCCACAAGAACAGCCTTAGCGAAAGGCTTCTTGAAGGGAAAGATGTAACTCTGTGAGATGAATTAACAGAACAGAGAGCAGTTTCTCAGAAAGCTTCTTTCCAGTTTTGAAGGGAAGATATTTCCTTTTTCAACATAGCCCTCTAAGGGCTTCCAAATATCCCTTTGCCAATTCCACAAGAACAGCCTTAGCGAAAGGCTTCTTGAAGGGAAAGATGTAACTCTGTGAGATGAATTAAAAGAACACAGAGCAGTTTCTCAGAAAGCTTCTTTCCAGTTTTGAACGAAAGATATTTCCTTTTTCACCATAGGCCTCTATGGGCTTCCAAATATCCCTTTGCCAATTCCACAAGAACAGCCTTAGCGAAAGGCTTCTTGAAGGGAAAGATGTAACTCTGTGAGATGAATTCACAGAACACAGAGCAGTTTCTCACAGAGCTTCTTTCCGGTTTTGAACGGAAGATATTTCCTTTTTCACCATAGCCCTCTATGGGCTTCCAAATATCCCTTTGCCAATTCCACAAGAACAGCCTTAGCGAAAGGCTTCTTGAGGGGAAAGATGTAACTCTGTGAAATGAATTCACAGAACACAGAGCAGTTTCTCAGAAAGCTTCTTTCCAGTTTTGAACGGAAGATATTTCCTTTTTCACCATAGCCCTCTATGGGCTTCCAAATATCCCTTTGCCAATTCCACAAGAACAGCCTTAGCGAAAGGCTTCTTGAAGGGAAAGATGTAACTCTGTGAGGTGAATTCACAGAACACAGAGCAGTTTCTCAGAAAGCTTCTTTCCAGTTTTGAACGGAAGATATTTCCTTTTTCACCATAGGCCTCTATGGGCTTCCAAATATCCCTTTGCCAATTCCACAAGAACAGCCTTAGCGAAAGGCTTCTTGAAGGGAAAGATGTAACACTGTGAGATGAATTCACAGAACACAGAGCAGTTTCTCAGAAAGCTTCTTTCCAGTTTTGAACGGAAGATATTTCCTTTTTCACCATAGGCCTCTATGGGCTTCCAAATATCCCTTTGCCAATTCCACAAGAACAGCCTTAGCGAAAGGCTTCTTGAGGGGAAAGATGTAACTCTGTGAGATGAATTCACAGAACACAGAGCAGTTTCTCAGAAAGCTTCTTTCCAGTTTTGAAGGGAAGATATTTACTTTTTCACCATAGCCCTCTATGGGCTTCCAAATATCCCTTTGCCAATTCCACAAGAACAGCCTTAGCGAAAGGCTTCTTGAAGGGAAAGATGTAACTCTGTGAGATGAATTCACAGAACACAGAGCAGTTTCTCAGAAAGCTTCTTTCCAGTTTTGAACGGAAGATATTTCCTTTTTCACCATAGGCCTCTATGGGCTTCCAAATATCCCTTTGCCAATTCCACAAGAACAGCCTTAGCGAAAGGCTTCTTGAAGGGAAAGATGTAACTCTGTGAGATGAATTCACAGAACACAGAGCAGTTTCTCAGAAATCTTCTTTCCAGTTTTGAACGGAAGATATTTCCTTTTTCACCATAGCCCTCTAAGGGCTTCCAAATATCCCTTTGCCAATTCCACAAGAACAGCCTTAGCGAAAGGCTTCTTGAAGGGAAAGATGTAACTCTGTGAGATGAATTCACAGAACACAGAGCAGTTTCTCAGAAAGCTTCTTTCCAGTTTTGAACGGAAGATATTTCCTTTTTCACCGTAGCCCTCTATGGGCTTCCAAATATCCCTTTGCCAATTCCACAAGAACAGCCTTAGCGAAAGGCTTCTTGAAGGGAAAGATGTAACACTGTGAGATGAATTCACAGAACACAGAGCAGTTTCTCAGAAAGCTTCTTTCCAGTTTTGAACGGAAGATATTTCCTTTTTCACCATAGGCCTCTATGGGCTTCCAAATATCCCTTTGCCAATTCCACAAGATCAGCCTTATCGAAAGGCTTCTTGAGGGTAAAGATGTAACTCTGTGAGATGAATTCACAGAACACAGAGCAGTTTCTCAGAAAGCTTCTTACAGTTTTGAACGGAAGATATTTACTTTTTCACCATAGCCGTCTATGGGCTTCCAAATATCCCTTTGCCAATTCCACAAGAACAGCCTTAGCGAAAGGCTTCTGGAAGGGAAAGATGTAACTCTGTGAGATGAATTCACAGAACACAGAGCAGTTTCTCAGAAAGCTTCTTTCCAGTTTTGAACGGAAGATATTTCCTTTTTCACCATAGCCCTCTATGGGCTTCCAAATATCCCTTTGCCAATTCCACAAGAACAGCCTTAGCGAAAGGCTTCTTGAAGGGAAAGATGTAACTCTGTGAGATGAATTCACAGAACACAGAGCAGTTTCTCAGAAAGCTTCTTTCCAGTTTTGAACGGAAGATATTTCCTTTTTCACCATAGGCCTCTATGGGCTTCCAAATATCCCTTTGCCAATTCCACAAGAACAGCCTTAGCGAAAGGCTTCTTGAAGGGAAAGATGTAACTCTGTGAGATGAATTCACAGAACACAGAGCAGTTTCTCAGAAAGCTTCTTTCCAGTTTGGAACGGAAGATATTTCCTTTTTCACCATAGCCCTCTATGGGCTTCCAAATATCCCTTTGCCAATTCCACAAGAACAGCCTTAGCGAAAGGCTTCTTGAAGGGAAAGATGTAACTCTGTGAGATGAATTCACAGAACACAGAGCAGTTTCTCAGAAAGCTTCTTTCCAGTTTTGAACGGAAGATATTTCCTTTTTCACCATAGGCCTCTATGGGCTTCCAAATATCCCTTTGCCAATTCCACAAGAACAGCCTTAGCGAAAGGCTTCTTGAGGGGAAAGATGTAACTCTGTGAGATGAATTAACAGAACACAGAGCAGTTTCTCAGAAAGCTTCTTTCCAGTTTTGAACGGAAGATATTTCCTTTTTCACCATAGCCCTCTATGGGCTTCCAAATATCCCTTTGCCAATTCCGCAAGAACAGCCTTAGCGAAAGGGTTCTTGAAGGGAAAGATGTAACTCTGTGAGATGAATTCACAGAACACAGAGCAGTTTCTCAGAAAGCTTCTTTCCAGTATTGAACGGAAGATATTTACTTTTTCACCATAGCCGTCTATGGGCTTCCAAATATCCCTTTGCCAATTCCACAAGAACAGCCTTAGCGAAAGGCTTCTTGAAGGGAAAGATGTAACTCTGTGAGATGAATTAACAGAACACAGAGCAGTTTCTCAGAAAGCTTCTTTCCAGTTTTGAAAGGAAGATATTTCCTTTTACACCATAGCCCTCTATGGGCTTCTAAATATCCCTTTGCCAATTCCACAAGAACAGACTTAGCGAAAGGCTTCTTGGAGGGAACGATGTAACTCTGTGAGATGAATTAACAGAACACAGAGCAGTTTCTCAGAAAGCTTCTTTCCTGTTTTGAACGGAAGATATTTCCTTTTTCACCATAGCCCTCTATGGGCTTCCAAATATCCCTTTGCTAATTCCACAAGAACAGCCTTAGCGAAAGGCTTCTTGAAGGGAAAGATGTAACTCTGTGAGATGAATTCGCAGAACACAGAGCAGTTTCTCAGAAAGCTTCTTTCCAGTTTTGAACGGAAGATATTTCCTTTTTCACCATAGGCCTCCATGGGCTTCCAAATATCCCTTTGCCAATTCCACAAGAACAGCCTTAGCGAAAGGCTTCTTGAGGGGAAAGATGTAACTCTGTGAGATGAATTCACAGAACACAGAGCAGTTTCTGAGAAAGCTTCTTTCCAGTTTTGAACGGAAGATATTTCCTTTTTCACCATAGTCCTCCATGGGCTTCCAAATATCCCTTTGCCAATTCCACAAGAACAGCCTTAGCGAAAGGCTTCTTGAAGAGAAAGATGTAACTCTGTGAGATGAATTAACCGAACACAGAGCAGTTTCTGAGAAAGGTTCTTTCCAGTTTTGAACGGAAGATATTTCCTTTTTCACCATAGGCCTCTAAGGGCTTTCAAATATCCCTTTGCCAATTCCACAAGAACAGCCTTAGCGAAAGGCTTCTTGAGGGGAAAGATGTAACTCTGTGAGATGAATTAACAGAACACAGAGCAGTTTCTCAGAAAGCTTCTTTCCAGTTTTGAACGGAAGATATTTACTTTTTCACCATAGCCCTCTATGGGCTTCCAAATATCCCTTTGCCAATTCCAAAAGAACAGCCTTAGCGAAAGGCTTCTTGAAGGGAAAGATGTAACTCTGTGAGATGAATTCACAGAACACAGAGCAGTTTCTCAGAAAGCTTCTTTCCAGTTTTGAACGGAAGATATTTCCTTTTTCACCATAGCCGTCTATGGGCTTCCAAATATCCCTTTGCCAATTCCACAAGAACAGCCTTAGCGAAAGGCTTCTTGAAGGGAAAGATGTAACACTGTGAGATGAATTCACAGAACACAGAGCAGTTTCTCAGAAATCTTCTTTCCAGTTTTGAACGGAAGTTATTTCCTTTTTCACCATAGGCCTCTATGGGCTTCCAAATATCCCTTTGCCAATTCCACAAGAACAGCCTTAGCGAAAGGCTTCTTGAGGGGAAAGATGTAACTCTGTGAGATGAATTAACAGAACACAGAGCAGTTTCTCAGAAAGCTTCTTTCCAGTTTTGAACGGAAGATATTTACTTTTTCACCATAGCCCTCTATGGGCTTCCAAATATCCCTTTGCCAATTCCACAAGAACAGCCTTAGCGAAAGGCTTCTTGAAGGGAAAGATGTAACTCTGTGAGATGAATTCACAGAACACAGAGCAGTTTCTCACAAAGCTTCTTTCCAGTTTTGAACGGAAGATATTTCCTTTTTCAACATAGCCCTCTATGGGCTTCCAAATATCCCTTTGCCAATTCCACAAGAACAGCCTTAGCGAAAGGCTTCTTGAAGGGAAAGATGTAACTCTGTGAGATGAATTCACAGAACACAGAGCAGTTTCTCAGAAAGCTTCTTTCCAGTTTTGAACGGAAGATATTTCCTTTTTCACCATAGGCCTCCATGGGCTTCCAAATATCCCTTTGCCAATTCCACAAGAACAGCCTTAGCGAAAGGCTTCTTGAAGGGAAAGATGTAACTCTGTGAGATGAATTAACAGAACACAGAGCAGTTTCTCAGAAAGCTTCTTTCCAGTTTGGAACGGAAGATATTTCCTTTTTCACCACAGCCCTCTATGGGCTTCCAAATATCCCTTTGCCAATTCCACAAGAACAGCCTTAGCGAAAGGCTTCTTGAAAGGAAAGTTGTAACACTGTGAGATGAATTCAGAGAACACAGAGCAGTGTCTCAGAAAGCTTCTTTCCAGTTTTGAACGGAAGATATTTCCTTTTTCACCATAGGCCTCTATGGGCTTCCAAATATCCCTTTGTCAATTAAACAAGAACAGCCTTAGCGAAAGGCTTCTTGAAGGGAAAGATGTAACTCTATGAGATGAATTCACAGAACACAGAGCAGTTTCTCAGAAAGCTTCTTTCCAGTTTTGAACGGAAGATATTTCCTTTTTCACGATAGCCCTCTATGGGCTTCCAAATATCCCTTTGCCAATTCCACAAGAACAGCCTTAGCGAAAGGCTTCTTGAAGGGAAAGATGTAACTCTGTGAGATGAATTCACAGAACACAGAGCAGTTTCTGAGAAAGCTTCTTTCCAGTTTTGAACGGAAGATATTTCCTTTTTCACCATAGTCCTCCATGGGCTTCCAAATATCCCTTTGCCAATTCCACAAGAACAGCCTTAGCGAAAGGCTTCTTGAAGAGAAAGATGTAACTCTGTGAGATGAATTAACCGAACACAGAGCAGTTTCTGAGAAAGGTTCTTTCCAGTTTTGAACGGAAGATATTTCCTTTTTCACCATAGGCCTCTAAGGGCTTTCAAATATCCCTTTGCCAATTCCACAAGAACAGCCTTAGCGAAAGGCTTCTTGAGGGGAAAGATGTAACTCTGTGAGATGAATTAACAGAACACAGAGCAGTTTCTCAGAAAGCTTCTTTCCAGTTTTGAACGGAAGATATTTACTTTTTCACCATAGCCCTCTATGGGCTTCCAAATATCCCTTTGCCAATTCCAAAAGAACAGCCTTAGCGAAAGGCTTCTTGAAGGGAAAGATGTAACTCTGTGAGATGAATTCACAGAACACAGAGCAGGTTCCCAGAAAGCTTCTTTCCAGTTTTGAACGGAAGATATTTCCTTTTTCACCATAGCCGTCTATGGGCTTCCAAATATCCCTTTGCCAATTCCACAAGAACAGCCCTAGCGAAAGGCTTCTTGAAGGGAAAGATGTAACACTGTGAGATGAATTCACAGAACACAGAGCAGTTTCTCAGAAAGCTTCTTTCCAGTTTTGAACGGAAGTTATTTCCTTTTTCACCATAGGCCTCTATGGGCTTCCAAATATCCCTTTGCCAATTCCACAAGAACAGCCTTAGCGAAAGGCTTCTTGAGGGGAAAGATGTAACTCTGTGAGATGAATTAACAGAACAGAGAGCAGTTTCTCAGAAAGCTTCTTTCCAGTTTTGAACGGAAGATATTTACTTTTTCACCATAGCCCTCTAAGGGCTTCCAAATATCCCTTTGCCAATTCCACAAGAACAGCCTTAGCGAAAGGCTTCTTGAAGGGAAAGATGTAACTCTGTGAGATGAATTCACAGAACACAGAGCAGTTTCTCAGAAAGCTTCTTTCCAGTTTTGAACGGAAGATATTTCCTTTTTCAACATAGCCCTCTATGGGCTTCCAAATATCCCTTTGCCAATTCCACAAGAACAGCCTTAGCGAAAGGCTTCTTGAAGGGAAAGATGTAACTCTGTGAGATGAATTCACAGAACACAGAGCAGTTTCTCAGAAAGCTTCTTTCCAGTTTTGAACGGAAGATATTTCCTTTTTCACCATAGGCCTCCATGGGCTTCCAAATATCCCTTTGCCAATTCCACAAGAACAGCCTTAGCGAAAGGCTTCTTGAAGGGAAAGATGTAACTCTGTGAGATGAATTAACAGAACACAGAGCAGTTTCTCAGAAAGCTTCTTTCCAGTTTTGAACGGAAGATATTTCCTTTTTCACCACAGCCCTCTATGGGCTTCCAAATATCCCTTTGCCAATTCCACAAGAACAGCCTTAGCGAAAGGCTTCTTGAAAGGAAAGTTGTAACACTGTGAGATGAATTCAGAGAACACAGAGCAGTGTCTCAGAAAGCTTCTTTCCAGTTTTGAACGGAAGATATTTCCTTTTTCACCATAGGCCTCTATGGGCTTCCAAATATCCCTTTGTCAATTAAACAAGAACAGCCTTAGCGAAAGGCTTCTTGAAGGGAAAGATGTAACTCTGTGAGATGAATTCACAGAACACAGAGCAGTTTCTCAGAAAGCTTCTTTCCAGTTTTGAACGGAAGATATTTCCTTTTTCACGATAGCCGTCTATGGGCTTCCAAATATCCCTTTGCCAATTCCACAAGAACAGCCTTAGCGAAAGGCTTCTTGAAGGGAAAGATGTAACTCTGTGAGATGAATTCACAGAACACAGAGCAGTTTCTCAGAAAGCTTCTTTCCAGTTTTGAACGGAAGATATTTCCTTTTTCACCACAGGCCTCTATGGGCTTCCAAATATCCCTTTGCCAATTCCACAAGAACAGCCTTAGCGAAAGGCTTTTTGAAGGGAAAGGTGTAACTCTGTGAGATGAATTAACAGAACACAGAGCAGTTTCTCAGAAAGCTTCTTTCCAGTTTTGAACGGAAGATATTTCCTTTTTCACCATAGCCATCTATGGGCTTCCAAATATCGCTTTGCCAATTCTACAAGAACAGCCTTAGCGAAAGGCTTCTTGAAGGGAAAGATGTAACTCTGTGAGATGAATTAACAGAACACAGAGCAGTTTCTCAGAAAGCTTCTTTCCAGTTTTGAACGGAAGATATTTCCTTTTTCGCCATAGCCCTCTATGGGCTTCCAAATATCCCTTTGCCAATTCCACAAGAACAGCCTTAGCGAAAGGCTTCTTGAAGGGAAAGATGTAACTCTGTGAGATGAATTAACAGAACACAGAGCAGTTTCTCAGAAAGCTTCTTTCCAGTTTTGAACGGAAGATATTTCCTTTTACACCATAGCCCTCTATGGGCTTCCAAATATCCCTTTGCCAATTCCACAAGAACAGCCTTAGCGAAAGGCTTCTTGAAGAGAAAGATGTAACTCTGTGAGATGAATTAACAGAACACAGAGCAGTTTCTCCGAAAGCTTCTTTCAAGTTTTGAACGGAAGATATTTCCTTTTTCACCATAGCCCTCTATGGGCTTCCAAATATCCCTTTGCCAATTCCACAAGAACAGCCTTAGCGAAAGGCTTCTTGAAGGGAAAGATGTAACTCTGTGAGATGAATTCACAGAACACAGAGCAGTTTCTCAGAAAGCTTCTTTCCAGTTTTGAACGGAAGATATTTCCTTTTTCACCATAGCCCTCTATGGGCTTCCAAATATCCCTTTGCCAATTCCACAAGAACAGCCTTAGCGAAAGGCTTCTTGAAGGGAAAGATGTAACACTGTGAGATGAATTCACAGAACACAGAGCAGTTTCTCAGAAAGCTTCTTTCCAGTTTTGAACGGAAGATATTTCCTTTTTCACCATAGGCCTCTATGGGCTTCCAAATATCCCTTTGCCAATTCCACAAGAACAGCCTTAGCGAAAGGCTTCTTGAGGGGAAAGATGTAACTCTGTGAGATGAATTAACAGAACACAGAGCAGTTTCTGAGAAAGCTTCTTTCCAGTTTTTAACGGAAGATATTTCCTTTTTCACCATAGCCCTCTATGGGCTTCCAAATATCCCTTTGCCAATTCCACAAGAACAGCCTTAGCGAAAGGCTTCTTGAAGGGAAAGATGTAACTCTGTGAGATGAATTCACAGAACACAGAGCAGTTTCTCAGAAAGCTTCTTTCCAGTTTTGAACGGAAGATATTTCCTTTTTCACCATAGCCGTCTATGGGCTTCCAAATATCCCTTTGCCAATTCCACAAAAAGCCTTAGCGAAAGGCTTCTTGAAGGGAAAGATGTAACACTGTGAGATGAATTCACAGAACACAGAGCAGTTTCTCAGAAAGCTTCTTTCCAGTTTTGAACGGAAGATATTTCCTTTTTCACCATAGGCCTCTATGGGCTTCCAAATATCCCTTTGCCAATTCCACAAGAACAGCCTTAGCGAAAGGCTTCTTGAGGGGAAAGATGTAACTCTGTGAGATGAATTAACAGAACACAGAGCAGTTTCTCAGAAAGCTTCTTTCCAGTTTTGAACGGAAGATATTTCCTTTTTCACCATAGGCCTCTATGGGCTTCCAAATATCCCTTTGCCAATTCCACAAGAACAGCCTTAGCGAAAGGCTTCTTGAGGGGAAAGATGTAACTCTGTGAGATGAATTCACAGAACACAGAGCAGTTTCTCAGAAAGCTTCTTTCCAGTTTTGAACGGAAGATATTTCCTTTTTCACCATAGCCCTCTATGGGCTTCCAAATATCCCTTTGCCAATTCCACAAGAACAGCCTTAGCGAAAGGCTTCTTGAAGGGAAAGATGTAACTCTGTGAGATGAATTCACAGAACACAGAGCAGTTTCTCAGAAAGCTTCTTTCCACTTTTGAATGGAAGATATTTCCTTTTTCACCATAGGCCTCCATGGGCTTCCAAATATCCCTTTGCCAATTCCACAAGAACAGCCTTAGCGAAAGGCTTCTTGAAGGGAAAGATGTAACTCTGTGAGATGAATTCACAGAACACAGAGCAGTTTCTCAGAAAGCTTCTTTCCAGTTTTGAACGGAAGATATTTCCTTTTTCACCATAGCCCTCTATGGGCTTCCAAATATCCCTTTGCCAATTCCACAAGAACAGCCTTAGCGAAAGGCTTCTTGAAGGGAAAGATGTAACTCTGTGAGATGAATTCACAGAACACAGAGCAGTTTCTCAGAAAGCTTCTTTCCAGTTTTGAACGGAAGATAATTCCTTTTTCACCATAGCCCTCTATGGGCTTCCAAATATCCCTTTGCCAATTCCACAAGAACAGCCTTAGCGAAAGGCTTCTTGAAGGGAAAGATGTAACTCTGTGAGATGAATTAACAGAACAGAGAGCAGTTTCTCAGAAAGCTTCTTTCCAGTTTTGAAGGGAAGATATTTCCTTTTTCAACATAGCCCTCTAAGGGCTTCCAAATATCCCTTTGCCAATTCCACAAGAACAGCCTTAGCGAAAGGCTTCTTGAAGGGAAAGATGTAACTCTGTGAGATGAATTAAAAGAACACAGAGCAGTTTCTCAGAAATCTTCTTTCCAGTTTTGAACGAAAGATATTTCCTTTTTCACCATAGGCCTCTATGGGCTTCCAAATATCCCTTTGCCAATTCCACAAGAACAGCCTTAGCGAAAGGCTTCTTGAAGGGAAAGATGTAACTCTGTGAGATGAATTCACAGAACACCGAGCAGTTTCTCACAGAGCTTCTTTCCGGTTTTGAACGGAAGATATTTCCTTTTTCACCATAGCCCTCTATGGGCTTCCAAATATCCCTTTGCCAATTCCACAAGAACAGCCTTAGCGAAAGGCTTCTTGAGGGGAAAGATGTAACTCTGTGAAATGAATTCACAGAACACAGAGCAGTTTCTCAGAAAGCTTCTTTCCAGTTTTGAACGGAAGATATTTCCTTTTTCACCATAGCCCTCTATGGGCTTCCAAATATCCCTTTGCCAATTCCACAAGAACAGCCTTAGCGAAAGGCTTCTTGAAGGGAAAGATGTAACTCTGTGAGGTGAATTCACAGAACACAGAGCAGTTTCTCAGAAAGCTTCTTTCCAGTTTTGAACGGAAGATATTTCCTTTTTCACCATAGCCCTCTATGGGCTTCCAAATATCCCTTTGCCAATTCCACAAGAACAGCCTTAGCGAAAGGCTTCTTGAAGGGAAAGATGTAACACTGTGAGATGAATTCATAGAACACAGAGCAGTTTCTCAGAAAGCTTCTTTCCAGTTTTGAACGGAAGATATTTCCTTTTACACCATAGCCCTCTATGGGCTTCCAAATATCCCTTTGCCAATTCCACAAGAACAGCCTTAGCGAAAGGCTTCTTGAAGAGAAAGATGTAACTCTGTGAGATGAATTAACAGAACACAGAGCAGTTTCTCAGAAAGCTTCTTTCCAGTTTTGAACGGAAGATATTTCCTTTTTCACCATAGCCCTCTATGGGCTTCCAAATATCCCTTTGCCAATTCCACAAGAACAGCCTTAGCGAAAGGCTTCTTGAAGGGAAAGATGTAACTCTGTGAGATGAATTCACAGAACACAGAGCAGTTTCTCAGAAAGCTTCTTTCCAGTTTTGAACGGAAGATATTTCCTTTTTCACGATAGCCCTCTATGGGCTTCCAAATATCCCTTTGCCAATTCCACAAGAACAGCCTTAGCGAAAGGCTTCTTGAAGGGAAAGATGTAACTCTGTGAGATGAATTCACAGAACACAGAGCAGTTTCTCAGAAAGCTTCTTTCCAGTTTTGAACGGAAGATATTTCCTTTTTCACCATAGGCCTCTATGGGCTTCCAAATATCCCTTTGCCAATTCCACAAGAACAGCCTTAGCGAAAGGCTTTTTGAAGGGAAAGGTGTAACTCTGTGAGATGAATTAACAGAACACAGAGCAGTTTCTCAGAAAGCTTCTTTCAAGTTTTGAACGGAAGATATTTCCTTTTTCACCATAGCCCTCTATGGGCTTCCAAATATCCCTTTGCCAATTCCACAAGAACAGCCTTAGCGAAAGGCTTCTTGAAGGGAAAGATGTAACTCTGTGAGATGAATTCACAGAACACAGAGCAGTTTCTCAGAAAGCTTCTTTCCAGTTTTGAACGGAAGATATTTCCTTTTTCACCATAGGCCTCTACGGGCTTCCAAATATCCCTTTGCCAATTCCACAAGAACAGCCTTAGCGAAAGGCTTCTTGAAGGGAAAGATGTAACACTGTGAGATGAATTCACAGAACACAGAGCAGTTTCTCAGAAAGCTTCTTTCCAGTTTTGAACGGAAGATATTTCCTTTTTCACCATAGGCCTCTATGGGCTTCCAAATATCCCTTTGCCAATTCCACAAGAACAGCCTTAGCGAAAGGCTTCTTGAGGGGAAAGATGTAACTCTGTGAGATGAATTAACAGAACACAGAGCAGTTTCTGAGAAAGCTTCTTTCCAGTTTTTAACGGAAGATATTTCCTTTTTCACCATAGCCCTCTATGGGCTTCCAAATATCCCTTTGCCAATTCCACAAGAACAGCCTTAGCGAAAGGCTTCTTGAAGGGAAAGATGTAACTCTGTGAGATGAATTCACAGAACACAGAGCAGTTTCTCAGAAAGCTTCTTTCCAGTTTTGAACGGAAGATATTTCCTTTTTCACCATAGCCGTCTATGGGCTTCCAAATATCCCTTTGCCAATTCCACAAAAAGCCTTAGCGAAAGGCTTCTTGAAGGGAAAGATGTAACACTGTGAGATGAATTCACAGAACACAGAGCAGTTTCTCAGAAAGCTTCTTTCCAGTTTTGAACGGAAGATATTTCCTTTTTCACCATAGGCCTCTATGGGCTTCCAAATATCCCTTTGCCAATTCCACAAGAACAGCCTTAGCGAAAGGCTTCTTGAGGGGAAAGATGTAACTCTGTGAGATGAATTAACAGAACACAGAGCAGTTTCTCAGAAAGCTTCTTTCCAGTTTTGAACGGAAGATATTTCCTTTTTCACCATAGGCCTCTATGGGCTTCCAAATATCCCTTTGCCAATTCCACAAGAACAGCCTTAGCGAAAGGCTTCTTGAGGGGAAAGATGTAACTCTGTGAGATGAATTCACAGAACACAGAGCAGTTTCTCAGAAAGCTTCTTTCCAGTTTTGAACGGAAGATATTTCCTTTTTCACCATAGCCCTCTATGGGCTTCCAAATATCCCTTTGCCAATTCCACAAGAACAGCCTTAGCGAAAGGCTTCTTGAAGGGAAAGATGTAACTCTGTGAGATGAATTCACAGAACACAGAGCAGTTTCTCAGAAAGCTTCTTTCCAGTTTTGAATGGAAGATATTTCCTTTTTCACCATAGGCCTCCATGGGCTTCCAAATATCCCTTTGCCAATTCCACAAGAACAGCCTTAGCGAAAGGCTTCTTGAAGGGAAAGATGTAACTCTGTGAGATGAATTCACAGAACACAGAGCAGTTTCTCAGAAAGCTTCTTTCCAGTTTTGAACGGAAGATATTTCCTTTTTCACCATAGCCCTCTATGGGCTTCCAAATATCCCTTTGCCAATTCCACAAGAACAGCCTTAGCGAAAGGCTTCTTGAAGGGAAAGATGTAACTCTGTGAGATGAATTCACAGAACACAGAGCAGTTTCTCAGAAAGCTTCTTTCCAGTTTTGAACGGAAGATAATTCCTTTTTCACCATTGCCCTCTATGGGCTTCCAAATATCCCTTTGCCAATTCCACAAGAACAGCCTTAGCGAAAGGCTTCTTGAAGGGAAAGATGTAACTCTGTGAGATGAATTAACAGAACAGAGAGCAGTTTCTCAGAAAGCTTCTTTCCAGTTTTGAAGGGAAGATATTTCCTTTTTCAACATAGCCCTCTAAGGGCTTCCAAATATCCCTTTGCCAATTCCACAAGAACAGCCTTAGCGAAAGGCTTCTTGAAGGGAAAGATGTAACTCTGTGAGATGAATTAAAAGAACACAGAGCAGTTTCTCAGAAAGCTTCTTTCCAGTTTTGAACGAAAGATATTTCCTTTTTCACCATAGGCCTCTATGGGCTTCCAAATATCCCTTTGCCAATTCCACAAGAACAGCCTTAGCGAAAGGCTTCTTGAAGGGAAAGATGTAACTCTGTGAGATGAATTCACAGAACACAGAGCAGTTTCTCACAGAGCTTCTTTCCGGTTTTGAACGGAAGATATTTCCTTTTTCACCATAGCCCTCTATGGGCTTCCAAATATCCCTTTGCCAATTCCACAAGAACAGCCTTAGCGAAAGGCTTCTTGAGGGGAAAGATGTAACTCTGTGAAATGAATTCACAGAACACAGAGCAGTTTCTCAGAAAGCTTCTTTCCAGTTTTGAACGGAAGATATTTCCTTTTTCACCATAGCCCTCTATGGGCTTCCAAATATCCCTTTGCCAATTCCACAAGAACAGCCTTAGCGAAAGGCTTCTTGAAGGGAAAGATGTAACTCTGTGAGGTGAATTCACAGAACACAGAGCAGTTTCTCAGAAAGCTTCTTTCCAGTTTTGAACGGAAGATATTTCCTTTTTCACCATAGCCCTCTATGGGCTTCCAAATATCCCTTTGCCAATTCCACAAGAACAGCCTTAGCGAAAGGCTTCTTGAAGGGAATGATGTAACACTGTGAGATGAATTCACAGAACACAGAGCAGTTTCTCAGAAAGCTTCTTTCCAGTTTTGAACGGAAGATATTTCCTTTTACACCATAGCCCTCTATGGGCTTCCAAATATCCCTTTGCCAATTCCACAAGAACAGCCTTAGCGAAAGGCTTCTTGAAGAGAAAGATGTAACTCTGTGAGATGAATTAACAGAACACAGAGCAGTTTCTCAGAAAGCTTCTTTCAAGTTTTGAACGGAAGATATTTCCTTTTTCACCATAGCCCTCTATGGGCTTCCAAATATCCCTTTGCCAATTCCACAAGAACAGCCTTAGCGAAAGGCTTCTTGAAGGGAAAGATGTAACTCTGTGAGATGAATTCACAGAACACAGAGCAGTTTCTCAGAAAGCTTCTTTCCAGTTTTGAACGGAAGATATTTCCTTTTTCACCATAGCCCTCTATGGGCTTCCAAATATCCCTTTGCCAATTCCACAAGAACAGCCTTAGCGAAAGGCTTCTTGAAGGGAAAGATGTAACACTGTGAGATGAATTCACAGAACACAGAGCAGTTTCTCAGAAAGCTTCTTTCCAGTTTTGAACGGAAGATATTTCCTTTTTCACCATAGGCCTCTATGGGCTTCCAAATATCCCTTTGCCAATTCCACAAGAACAGCCTTAGCGAAAGGCTTCTTGAGGGGAAAGATGTAACTCTGTGAGATGAATTAACAGAACACAGAGCAGTTTCTGAGAAAGCTTCTTTCCAGTTTTTAACGGAAGATATTTCCTTTTTCACCATAGCCCTCTATGGGCTTCCAAATATCCCTTTGCCAATTCCACAAGAACAGCCTTAGCGAAAGGCTTCTTGAAGGGAAAGATGTAACTCTGTGAGATGAATTCACAGAACACAGAGCAGTTTCTCAGAAAGCTTCTTTCCAGTTTTGAACGGAAGATATTTCCTTTTTCACCATAGCCGTCTATGGGCTTCCAAATATCCCTTTGCCAATCCACAAAAAGCCTTAGCGAAAGGCTTCTTGAAGGGAAAGATGTAACACTGTGAGATGAATTCACAGAACACAGAGCAGTTTCTCAGAAAGCTTCTTTCCAGTTTTGAACGGAAGATATTTCCTTTTTCACCATAGGCCTCTATGGGCTTCCAAATATCCCTTTGCCAATTCCACAAGAACAGCCTTAGCGAAAGGCTTCTTGAGGGGAAAGATGTAACTCTGTGAGATGAATTAACAGAACACAGAGCAGTTTCTCAGAAAGCTTCTTTCCAGTTTTGAACGGAAGATATTTCCTTTTTCACCATAGGCCTCTATGGGCTTCCAAATATCCCTTTGCCAATTCCACAAGAACAGCCTTAGCGAAAGGCTTCTTGAGGGGAAAGATGTAACTCTGTGAGATGAATTCACAGAACACAGAGCAGTTTCTCAGAAAGCTTCTTTCCAGTTTTGAACGGAAGATATTTCCTTTTTCACCATAGCCCTCTATGGGCTTCCAAATATCCCTTTGCCAATTCCACAAGAACAGCCTTAGCGAAAGGCTTCTTGAAGGGAAAGATGTAACTCTGTGAGATGAATTCACAGAACACAGAGCAGTTTCTCAGAAAGCTTCTTTCCAGTTTTGAATGGAAGATATTTCCTTTTTCACCATAGGCCTCCATGGGCTTCCAAATATCCCTTTGCCAATTCCACAAGAACAGCCTTAGCGAAAGGCTTCTTGAAGGGAAAGATGTAACTCTGTGAGATGAATTCACAGAACACAGAGCAGTTTCTCAGAAAGCTTCTTTCCAGTTTTGAACGGAAGATATTTCCTTTTTCACCATAGCCCTCTATGGGCTTCCAAATATCCCTTTGCCAATTCCACAAGAACAGCCTTAGCGAAAGGCTTCTTGAAGGGAAAGATGTAACTCTGTGAGATGAATTCACAGAACACAGAGCAGTTTCTCAGAAAGCTTCTTTCCAGTTTTGAACGGAAGATAATTCCTTTTTCACCATAGCCCTCTATGGGCTTCCAAATATCCCTTTGCCAATTCCACAAGAACAGCCTTAGCGAAAGGCTTCTTGAAGGGAAAGATGTAACTCTGTGAGATGAATTAACAGAACAGAGAGCAGTTTCTCAGAAAGCTTCTTTCCAGTTTTGAAGGGAAGATATTTCCTTTTTCAACATAGCCCTCTAAGGGCTTCCAAATATCCCTTTGCCAATTCCACAAGAACAGCCTTAGCGAAAGGCTTCTTGAAGGGAAAGATGTAACTCTGTGAGATGAATTAAAAGAACACAGAGCAGTTTCTCAGAAAGCTTCTTTCCAGTTTTGAACGAAAGATATTTCCTTTTTCACCATAGGCCTCTATGGGCTTCCAAATATCCCTTTGCCAATTCCACAAGAACAGCCTTAGCGAAAGGCTTCTTGAAGGGAAAGATGTAACTCTGTGAGATGAATTCACAGAACACAGAGCAGTTTCTCACAGAGCTTCTTTCCGGTTTTGAACGGAAGATATTTCCTTTTTCACCATAGCCCTCTATGGGCTTCCAAATATCCCTTTGCCAATTCCACAAGAACAGCCTTAGCGAAAGGCTTCTTGAGGGGAAAGATGTAACTCTGTGAAATGAATTCACAGAACACAGAGCAGTTTCTCAGAAAGCTTCTTTCCAGTTTTGAACGGAAGATATTTCCTTTTTCACCATAGCCCTCTATGGGCTTCCAAATATCCCTTTGCCAATTCCACAAGAACAGCCTTAGCGAAAGGCTTCTTGAAGGGAAAGATGTAACTCTGTGAGGTGAATTCACAGAACACAGAGCAGTTTCTCAGAAAGCTTCTTTCCAGTTTTGAACGGAAGATATTTCCTTTTTCACCATAGCCCTCTATGGGCTTCCAAATATCCCTTTGCCAATTCCACAAGAACAGCCTTAGCGAAAGGCTTCTTGAAGGGAAAGATGTAACACTGTGAGATGAATTCACAGAACACAGAGCAGTTTCTCAGAAAGCTTCTTTCCAGTTTTGAACGGAAGATATTTCCTTTTTCACCATAGGCCTCTATGGGCTTCCAAATATCCCTTTGCCAATTCCACAAGAACAGCCTTAGCGAAAGGCTTCTTGAGGGGAAAGATGTAACTCTGTGAGATGAATTAACAGAACACAGAGCAGTTTCTCAGAAAGCTTCTTTCCAGTTTTGAAGGGAAGATATTTACTTTTTCACCATAGCCCTCTATGGGCTTCCAAATATCCCTTTGCCAATTCCACAAGAACAGCCTTAGCGAAAGGCTTCTTGAAGGGAAAGATGTAACTCTGTGAGATGAATTCACAGAACACAGAGCAGTTTCTCAGAAAGCTTCTTTCCAGTTTTGAACGGAAGATATTTCCTTTTTCACCATAGGCCTCTATGGGCTTCCAAATATCCCTTTGCCAATTCCACAAGAACAGCCTTAGCGAAAGGCTTCTTGAAGGGAAAGATGTAACTCTGTGAGATGAATTCACAGAACACAGAGCAGTTTCTCAGAAAGCTTCTTTCCAGTTTTGAACGGAAGATATTTCCTTTTTCACCATAGCCCTCTAAGGGCTTCCAAATATCCCTTTGCCAATTCCACAAGAACAGCCTTAGCGAAAGGCTTCTTGAAGGGAAAGATGTAACTCTGTGAGATGAATTCACAGAACACAGAGCAGTTTCTCAGAAAGCTTCTTTCCAGTTTTGAACGGAAGATATTTCCTTTTTCACCGTAGCCGTCTATGGGCTTCCAAATATCCCTTTGCCAATTCCACAAGAACAGCCTTAGCGAAAGGCTTCTTGAAGGGAAAGATGTAACACTGTGAGATGAATTCACAGAACACAGAGCAGTTTCTCAGAAAGCTTCTTTCCAGTTTTGAACGGAAGATATTTCCTTTTTCACCATAGGCCTCTATGGGCTTCCAAATATCCCTTTGCCAATTCCACAAGATCAGCCTTATCGAAAGGCTTCTTGAGGGTAAAGATGTAACTCTGTGAGATGAATTCACAGAACACAGAGCAGTTTCTCAGAAAGCTTCTTACAGTTTTGAACGGAAGATATTTACTTTTTCACCATAGCCGTCTATGGGCTTCCAAATATCCCTTTGCCAATTCCACAAGAACAGCCTTAGCGAAAGGCTTCTTGAAGGGAAAGATGTAACTCTGTGAGATGAATTCACAGAACACAGAGCAGTTTCTCAGAAAGCTTCTTTCCAGTTTTGAACGGAAGATATTTCCTTTTTCACCATAGCCCTCTATGGGCTTCCAAATATCCCTTTGCCAATTCCACAAGAACAGCCTTAGCGAAAGGCTTCTTGAAGGGAAAGATGTAACTCTGTGAGATGAATTCACAGAACACAGAGCAGTTTCTCAGAAAGCTTCTTTCCAGTTTTGAACGGAAGATATTTCCTTTTTCACCATAGGCCTCTATGGGCTTCCAAATATCCCTTTGCCAATTCCACAAGAACAGCCTTAGCGAAAGGCTTCTTGAAGGGAAAGATGTAACTCTGTGAGATGAATTCACAGAACACAGAGCAGTTTCTCAGAAAGCTTCTTTCCAGTTTGGAACGGAAGATATTTCCTTTTTCACCATAGCCCTCTATGGGCTTCCAAATATCCCTTTGCAAATTCCACAAGAACAGCCTTAGCGAAAGGCTTCTTGAAGGGAAAGATGTAACTCTGTGAGATTAATTCACAGAACACAGAGCAGTTTCTCAGAAAGCTTCTTTCCAGTTTTGAACGGAAGATATTTCCTTTTTCACCATAGCCCTCTATGGGCTTCCAAATATCCCTTTGCCAATTCCACAAGAACAGACTTAGCGAAAGGCTTCTTGAAGGGAAAGATGTAACACTGTGAGATGAATTCAGAGAACACAGAGCAGTTTCTCAGAAAGCTTCTTTCCAGTTTTGAACGGAAGATATTTCCTTTTTCACCATAGCCCTCTAAGGGCTTCCAAATATCCCTTTGCAAATTCCACAAGAACAGCCTTAGCGAACGGCTTCTTGAAGGGAAAGATATAACTCTGTGAGATGAATTTACAGAACACAGAGCAGTTTCTCAGAAAGCTTCTTTCCAGTTTTGAACGGAAGATATTTCCTTTGTCACCATAGCCCTCTATGGGCTTCTAAATATCCCTTTGCCAATTCCACAAGAACAGACTTAGCGAAAGGCTTCTTGGAGGGAACGATGTAACTCTGTGAGATGAATTAACAGAACACAGAGCAGTTTCTCAGAAAGCTTCTTTCCTGTTTTGAACGGAAGATATTTCCTTTTTCACCATAGCCCTCTATGGGCTTCCAAATATCCCTTTGCTAATTCCACAAGAACAGCCTTAGCGAAAGGCTTCTTGAAGGGAAAGATGTAACTCTGTGAGATGAATTCACAGAACACAGAGCAGTTTCTCAGAAAGCTTCTTTCCAGTTTTGAACGGAAGATATTTCCTTTTTCACCATAGGCCTCTATGGGCTTCCAAATATCCCTTTGCCAATTCCACAAGAACAGCCTTAGCGAAAGGCTTCTTGAAGGGAAAGATGTAACTCTGTGAGATGAATTCGCAGAACACAGAGCAGTTTCTCAGAAAGCTTCTTTCCAGTTTTGAACGGAAGATATTTCCTTTTTCACCATAGGCCTCCATGGGCTTCCAAATATCCCTTTGCCAATTCCACAAGAACAGCCTTAGCGAAAGGCTTCTTGAAGGGAAAGATGTAACTCTGTGAGATGAATTCACAGAACACAGAGCAGTTTCTGAGAAAGCTTCTTTCCAGTTTTGAACGGAAGATATTTCCTTTTTCACCATAGTCCTCCATGGGCTTCCAAATATCCCTTTGCCAATTCCACAAGAACAGCCTTAGCGAAAGGCTTCTTGAAGAGAAAGATGTAACTCTGTGAGATGAATTAACCGAACACAGAGCAGTTTCTGAGAAAGGTTCTTTCCAGTTTTGAACGGAAGATATTTCCTTTTTCACCATAGGCCTCTAAGGGCTTTCAAATATCCCTTTGCCAATTCCACAAGAACAGCCTTAGCGAAAGGCTTCTTGAGGGGAAAGATGTAACTCTGTGAGATGAATTCACAGAACACAGAGCAGTTTCTCAGAAAGCTTCTTTCCAGTTTTGAACGGAAGATATTTCCTTTTTCACCATAGGCCTCTATGGGCTTCCAAATATCCCTTTGCCAATTCCACAAGAACAGCCTTAGCGAAAGGCTTCTTGAAGGGAAAGATGTAACTCTGTGAGATGAATTCGCAGAACACAGAGCAGTTTCTCAGAAAGCTTCTTTCCAGTTTTGAACGGAAGATATTTCCTTTTTCACCATAGGCCTCCATGGGCTTCCAAATATCCCTTTGCCAATTCCACAAGAACAGCCTTAGCGAAAGGCTTCTTGAAGGGAAAGATGTAACTCTGTGAGATGAATTCACAGAACACAGAGCAGTTTCTGAGAAAGCTTCTTTCCAGTTTTGAACGGAAGATATTTCCTTTTTCACCATAGTCCTCCATGGGCTTCCAAATATCCCTTTGCCAATTCCACAAGAACAGCCTTAGCGAAAGGCTTCTTGAAGAGAAAGATGTAACTCTGTGAGATGAATTAACCGAACACAGAGCAGTTTCTGAGAAAGGTTCTTTCCAGTTTTGAACGGAAGATATTTCCTTTTTCACCATAGGCCTCTAAGGGCTTTCAAATATCCCTTTGCCAATTCCACAAGAACAGCCTTAGCGAAAGGCTTCTTGAGGGGAAAGATGTAACTCTGTGAGATGAATTAACAGAACACAGAGCAGTTTCTCAGAAAGCTTCTTTCCAGTTTTGAACGGAAGATATTTACTTTTTCACCATAGCCCTCTATGGGCTTCCAAATATCCCTTTGCCAATTCCAAAAGAACAGCCTTAGCGAAAGGCTTCTTGAAGGGAAAGATGTAACTCTGTGAGATGAATTCACAGAACACAGAGCAGTTTCTCAGAAAGCTTCTTTCCAGTTTTGAACGGAAGATATTTCCTTTTTCACCATAGCCGTCTTTGGGCTTCCAAATATCCCTTTGCCAATTCCACAAGAACAGCCTTAGCGAAAGGCTTCTTGAAGGGAAAGATGTAACACTGTGAGATGAATTCACAGAACACAGAGCAGTTTCTCAGAAAGCTTCTTTCCAGTTTTGAACGGAAGTTATTTCCTTTTTCACCATAGGCCTCTATGGGCTTCCAAATATCCCTTTGCCAATTCCACAAGAACAGCCTTAGCGAAAGGCTTCTTGAGGGGAAAGATGTAACTCTGTGAGATGAATTAACAGAACACAGAGCAGTTTCTCAGAAAGCTTCTTTCCAGTTTTGAACGGAAGATATTTACTTTTTCACCATAGCCCTCTATGGGCTTCCAAATATCCCTTTGCCAATTCCACAAGAACAGCCTTAGCGAAAGGCTTCTTGAAGGGAAAGATGTAACTCTGTGAGATGAATTCACAGAACACAGAGCAGTTTCTCACAAAGCTTCTTTCCAGTTTTGAACGGAAGATATTTCCTTTTTCAACATAGCCCTCTATGGGCTTCCAAATATCCCTTTGCCAATTCCACAAGAACAGCCTTAGCGAAAGGCTTCTTGAAGGGAAAGATGTAACTCTGTGAGATGAATTCACAGAACACAGAGCAGTTTCTCAGAAAGCTTCTTTCCAGTTTTGAACGGAAGATATTTCCTTTTTCACCATAGGCCTCCATGGGCTTCCAAATATCCCTTTGCCAATTCCACAAGAACAGCGTTAGCGAAAGGCTTCTTGAAGGGAAAGATGTAACTCTGTGAGATGAATTAACAGAACACAGAGCAGTTTCTCAGAAAGCTTCTTTCCAGTTTGGAACGGAAGATATTTCCTTTTTCACCACAGCCCTCTATGGGCTTCCAAATATCCCTTTGCCAATTCCACAAGAACAGCCTTAGCGAAAGGCTTCTTGAAAGGAAAGTTGTAACACTGTGAGATGAATTCAGAGAACACAGAGCAGTGTCTCAGAAAGCTTCTTTCCAGTTTTGAACGGAAGATATTTCCTTTTTCACCATAGGCCTCTATGGGCTTCCAAATATCCCTTTGTCAATTAAACAAGAACAGCCTTAGCGAAAGGCTTCTTGAAGGGAAAGATGTAACTCTATGAGATGAATTCACAGAACACAGAGCAGTTTCTCAGAAAGCTTCTTTCCAGTTTTGAACGGAAGATATTTCCTTTTTCACGATAGCCCTCTATGGGCTTCCAAATATCCCTTTGCCAATTCCACAAGAACAGCCTTAGCGAAAGGCTTCTTGAAGGGAAAGATGTAACTCTGTGAGATGAATTCACAGAACACAGAGCAGTTTCTGAGAAAGCTTCTTTCCAGTTTTGAACGGAAGATATTTCCTTTTTCACCATAGTCCTCCATGGGCTTCCAAATATCCCTTTGCCAATTCCACAAGAACAGCCTTAGCGAAAGGCTTCTTGAAGAGAAAGATGTAACTCTGTGAGATGAATTAACCGAACACAGAGCAGTTTCTGAGAAAGGTTCTTTCCAGTTTTGAACGGAAGATATTTCCTTTTTCACCATAGGCCTCTAAGGGCTTTCAAATATCCCTTTGCCAATTCCACAAGAACAGCCTTAGCGAAAGGCTTCTTGAGGGGAAAGATGTAACTCTGTGAGATGAATTAACAGAACACAGAGCAGTTTCTCAGAAAGCTTCTTTCCAGTTTTGAACGGAAGATATTTACTTTTTCACCATAGCCCTCTATGGGCTTCCAAATATCCCTTTGCCAATTCCAAAAGAACAGCCTTAGCGAAAGGCTTCTTGAAGGGAAAGATGTAACTCTGTGAGATGAATTCACAGAACACAGAGCAGGTTCCCAGAAAGCTTCTTTCCAGTTTTGAACGGAAGATATTTCCTTTTTCACCATAGCCGTCTATGGGCTTCCAAATATCCCTTTGCCAATTCCACAAGAACAGCCTTAGCGAAAGGCTTCTTGAAGGGAAAGATGTAACACTGTGAGATGAATTCACAGAACACAGAGCAGTTTCTCAGAAAGCTTCTTTCCAGTTTTGAACGGAAGTTATTTCCTTTTTCACCATAGGCCTCTATGGGCTTCCAAATATCCCTTTGCCAATTCCACAAGAACAGCCTTAGCGAAAGGCTTCTTGAGGGGAAAGATGTAACTCTGTGAGATGAATTAACAGAACAGAGAGCAGTTTCTCAGAAAGCTTCTTTCCAGTTTTGAACGGAAGATATTTACTTTTTCACCATAGCCCTCTATGGGCTTCCAAATATCCCTTTGCCAATTCCACAAGAACAGCCTTAGCGAAAGGCTTCTTGAAGGGAAAGATGTAACTCTGTGAGATGAATTCACAGAACACAGAGCAGTTTCTCAGAAAGCTTCTTTCCAGTTTTGAACGGAAGATATTTCCTTTTTCAACATAGCCCTCTATGGGCTTCCAAATATCCCTTTGCCAATTCCACAAGAACAGCCTTAGCGAAAGGCTTCTTGAAGGGAAAGATGTAACTCTGTGAGATGAATTCACAGAACACAGAGCAGTTTCTCAGAAAGCTTCTTTCCAGTTTTGAACGGAAGATATTTCCTTTTTCACCATAGGCCTCCATGGGCTTCCAAATATCCCTTTGCCAATTCCGCAAGAACAGCCTTAGCGAAAGGCTTCTTGAAGGGAAAGATGTAACTCTGTGAGATGAATTCACAGAACACAGAGCAGTTTCTCACAAAGCTTCTTTCCAGTTTTGAACGGAAGATATTTCCTTTTTCAACATAGCCCTCTATGGGCTTCCAAATATCCCTTTACCAATTCCACAAGAACAGCCTTAGCGAAAGGCTTCTTGAAGGGAAAGATGTAACTCTGTGAGATGAATTCACAGAACACAGAGCAGTTTCTCAGAAAGCTTCTTTCCAGTTTTGAACGGAAGATATTTCCTTTTTCACCATAGGCCTCCATGGGCTTCCAAATATCCCTTTGCCAATTCCACAAGAACAGCCTTAGCGAAAGGCTTCTTGAAGGGAAAGATGTAACTCTGTGAGATGAATTAACAGAACACAGAGCAGTTTCTCAGAAAGCTTCTTTCCAGTTTGGAACGGAAGATATTTCCTTTTTCACCACAGCCCTCTATGGGCTTCCAAATATCCCTTTGCCAATTCCACAAGAACAGCCTTAGCGAAAGGCTTCTTGAAAGGAAAGTTGTAACACTGTGAGATGAATTCAGAGAACACAGAGCAGTGTCTCAGAAAGCTTCTTTCCAGTTTTGAACGGAAGATATTTCCTTTTTCACCATAGGCCTCTATGGGCTTCCAAATATCCCTTTGTCAATTAAACAAGAACAGCCTTAGCGAAAGGCTTCTTGAAGGGAAAGATGTAACTCTATGAGATGAATTCACAGAACACAGAGCAGTTTCTCAGAAAGCTTCTTTCCAGTTTTGAACGGAAGATATTTCCTTTTTCACGATAGCCCTCTATGGGCTTCCAAATATCCCTTTGCCAATTCCACAAGAACAGCCTTAGCGAAAGGCTTCTTGAAGGGAAAGATGTAACTCTGTCAGATGAATTCACAGAACACAGAGCAGTTTCTGAGAAAGCTTCTTTCCAGTTTTGAACGGAAGATATTTCCTTTTTCACCATAGTCCTCCATGGGCTTCCAAATATCCCTTTGCCAATTCCACAAGAACAGCCTTAGCGAAAGGCTTCTTGAAGAGAAAGATGTAACTCTGTGAGATGAATTAACCGAACACAGAGCAGTTTCTGAGAAAGGTTCTTTCCAGTTTTGAACGGAAGATATTTCCTTTTTCACCATAGGCCTCTAAGTGCTTTCAAATATCCCTTTGCCAATTCCACAAGAACAGCCTTAGCGAAAGGCTTCTTGAGGGGAAAGATGTAACTCTGTGAGATGAATTAACAGAACACAGAGCAGTTTCTCAGAAAGCTTCTTTCCAGTTTTGAACGGAAGATATTTACTTTTTCACCATAGCCCTCTATGGGCTTCCAAATATCCCTTTGCCAATTCCAAAAGAACAGCCTTAGCGAAAGGCTTCTTGAAGGGAAAGATGTAACTCTGTGAGATGAATTCACAGAACACAGAGCAGGTTCCCAGAAAGCTTCTTTCCAGTTTTGAACGGAAGATATTTCCTTTTTCACCTTAGCCGTCTATGGGCTTCCAAATATCCCTTTGCCAATTCCACAAGAACAGCCTTAGCGAAAGGCTTCTTGAAGGGAAAGATGTAACACTGTGAGATGAATTCACAGAACACAGAGCAGTTTCTCAGAAAGCTTCTTTCCAGTTTTGAACGGAAGTTATTTCCTTTTTCACCATAGGCCTCTATGGGCTTCCAAATATCCCTTTGCCAATTCCACAAGAACAGCCTTAGCGAAAGGCTTCTTGAGGGGAAAGATGTAACTCTGTGAGATGAATTAACAGAACAGAGAGCAGTTTCTCAGAAAGCTTCTTTCCAGTTTTGAACGGAAGATATTTACTTTTTCACCATAGCCCTCTATGGGCTTCCAAATATCCCTTTGCCAATTCCACAAGAACAGCCTTAGCGAAAGGCTTCTTGAAGGGAAAGATGTAACTCTGTGAGATGAATTCACAGAACACAGAGCAGTTTCTCAGAAAGCTTCTTTCCAGTTTTGAACGGAAGATATTTCCTTTTTCAACATAGCCCTCTATGGGCTTCCAAATATCCCTTTGCCAATTCCACAAGAACAGCCTTAGCGAAAGGCTTCTTGAAGGGAAAGATGTAACTCTGTGAGATGAATTCACAGAACACAGAGCAGTTTCTCAGAAAGCTTCTTTCCAGTTTTGAACGGAAGATATTTCCTTTTTCAACATAGGCCTCCATGGGCTTCCAAATATCCCTTTGCCAATTCCACAAGAACAGCCTTAGCGAAAGGCTTCTTGAAGGGAAAGATGTAACTCTGTGAGATGAATTAACAGAACACAGAGCAGTTTCTCAGAAAGCTTCTTTCCAGTTTTGAACGGAAGATATTTCCTTTTTCACCACAGCCCTCTATGGGCTTCCAAATATCCCTTTGCCAATTCCACAAGAACAGCCTTAGCGAAAGGCTTCTTGAAAGGAAAGTTGTAACACTGTGAGATGAATTCAGAGAACACAGAGCAGTGTCTCAGAAAGCTTCTTTCCAGTTTTGAACGGAAGATATTTCCTTTTTCACCATAGGCCTCTATGGGCTTCCAAATATCCCTTTGTCAATTAAACAAGAACAGCCTTAGCGAAAGGCTTCTTGAAGGGAAAGATGTAACTCTGTGAGATGAATTCACAGAACACAGAGCAGTTTCTCAGAAAGCTTCTTTCCAGTTTTGAACGGAAGATATTTCCTTTTTCACCATAGCCCTCTATGGGCTTCCAAATATCCCTTTGCCAATTCCACAAGAACAGCCTTAGCGAAAGGCTTCTTGAAGGGAAAGATGTAACTCTGTGAGATGAATTCACAGAACACAGAGCAGTTTCTCAGAAAGCTTCTTTCCAGTTTTGAACGGAAGATATTTCCTTTTTCACCATAGGCCTCTATGGGCTTCCAAATATCCCTTTGCCAATTCCACAAGAACAGCCTTAGCGAAAGGCTTCTTGAAGGGAAAGGTGTAACTCTGTGAGATGAATTAACAGAACACAGAGCAGTTTCTCAGAAAGCTTCTTTCCAGTTTTGAACGGAAGATATTTCCTTTTTCACCATAGCCATCTATGGGCTTCCAAATATCGCTTTGCCAATTCTACAAGAACAGCCTTAGCGAAAGGCTTCTTGAAGGGAAAGATGTAACTCTGTGAGATGAATTAACAGAACACAGAGCAGTTTCTCAGAAAGCTTCTTTCCAGTTTTGAACGGAAGATATTTCCTTTTTCGCCATAGCCCTCTATGGGCTTCCAAATATCCCTTTGCCAATTCCACAAGAACAGCCTTAGCGAAAGGCTTCTTGAAGGGAAAGATGTAACTCTGTGAGATGAATTAACAGAACACAGAGCAGTTTCTCAGAAAGCTTCTTTCCAGTTTTGAACGGAAGATATTTCCTTTTACACCATAGCCCTCTATGGGCTTCCAAATATCCCTTTGCCAATTCCACAAGAACAGCCTTAGCGAAAGGCTTCTTGAAGAGAAAGATGTAACTCTGTGAGATGAATTAACAGAACACAGAGCAGTTTCTCAGAAAGCTTCTTTCCAGTTTTGAACGGAAGATATTTCCTTTTTCACCATAGCCCTCTATGGGCTTCCAAATATCCCTTTGCCAATTCCACAAGAACAGCCTTAGCGAAAGGCTTCTTGAAGGGAAAGATGTAACTCTGTGAGATGAATTCACAGAACACAGAGCAGTTTCTCAGAAAGCTTCTTTCCAGTTTTGAACGGAAGATATTTCCTTTTTCACCATAGCCCTCTAAGGGCTTCCAAATATCCCTTTGCCAATTCCACAAGAACAGCCTTAGCGAAAGGCTTCTTGAAGGGAAAGATGTAACTCTGTGAGATGAATTCACAGAACACAGAGCAGTTTCTCAGAAAGCTTCTTTCCAGTTTTGAACGGAAGATATTTCCTTTTTCACCGTAGCCGTCTATGGGCTTCCAAATATCCCTTTGCCAATTCCACAAGAACAGCCTTAGCGAAAGGCTTCTTGAAGGGAAAGATGTAACACTGTGAGATGAATTCACAGAACACAGAGCAGTTTCTCAGAAAGCTTCTTTCCAGTTTTGAACGGAAGATATTTCCTTTTTCACCATAGGCCTCTATGGGCTTCCAAATATCCCTTTGCCAATTCCACAAGATCAGCCTTATCGAAAGGCTTCTTGAGGGTAAAGATGTAACTCTGTGAGATGAATTCACAGAACACAGAGCAGTTTCTCAGAAAGCTTCTTACAGTTTTGAACGGAAGATATTTACTTTTTCACCATAGCCGTCTATGGGCTTCCAAATATCCCTTTGCCAATTCCACAAGAACAGCCTTAGCGAAAGGCTTCTGGAAGGGAAAGATGTAACTCTGTGAGATGAATTAAAAGAACACAGAGCAGTTTCTCAGAAAGCTTCTTTCCAGTTTTGAACGGAAGATATTTCCTTTTTCACCATAGGCCTCTATGGGCTTCCAAATATCCCTTTGCCAATTCCACAAGAACAGCCTTAGCGAAAGGCTTCTTGAAGGGAAAGATGTAACTCTGTGAGATGAATTCACAGAACACAGAGCAGTTTCTCACAGAGCTTCTTTCCGGTTTTGAACGGAAGATATTTCCTTTTTCACCATAGCCCTCTATGGGCTTCCAAATATCCCTTTGCCAATTCCACAAGAACAGCCTTAGCGATAGGCTTCTTGAGGGGAAAGATGTAACTCTGTGAAATGAATTCACAGAACACAGAGCAGTTTCTCAGAAAGCTTCTTTCCAGTTTTGAACGGAAGATATTTCCTTTTTCACCATAGCCCTCTATGGGCTTCCAAATATCCCTTTGCCAATTCCACAAGAACAGCCTTAGCGAAAGGCTTCTTGAAGGGAAAGATGTAACTCTGTGAGATGAATTCACAGAACACAGAGCAGTTTCTCAGAAAGCTTCTTTCCAGTTTTGAACGGAAGATATTTCCTTTTTCACCATAGCCCTCTATGGGCTTCCAAATATCCCTTTGCCAATTCCACAAGAACAGCCTTAGCGAAAGGCTTCTTGAAGGGAAAGATGTAACACTGTGAGATGAATTCACAGAACACAGAGCAGTTTCTCAGAAAGCTTCTTTCCAGTTTTGAACGGAAGATATTTCCTTTTTCACCATAGGCCTCTATGGGCTTCCAAATATCCCTTTGCCAATTCCACAAGAACAGCCTTAGCGAAAGGCTTCTTGAGGGGAAAGATGTAACTCTGTGAGATGAATTAACAGAACACAGAGCAGTTTCTCAGAAAGCTTCTTTCCAGTTTTGAAGGGAAGATATTTACTTTTTCACCATAGCCCTCTATGGGCTTCCAAATATCCCTTTGCCAATTCCACAAGAACAGCCTTAGCGAAAGGCTTCTTGAAGGGAAAGATGTAACTCTGTGAGATGAATTCACAGAACACAGAGCAGTTTCTCAGAAAGCTTCTTTCCAGTTTTGAACGGAAGATATTTCCTTTTTCACCATAGGCCTCTATGGGCTTCCAAATATCCCTTTGCCAATTCCACAAGAACAGCCTTAGCGAAAGGCTTCTTGAAGGGAAAGATGTAACTCTGTGAGATGAATTCACAGAACACAGAGCAGTTTCTCAGAAAGCTTCTTACAGTTTTGAACGGAAGATATTTCCTTTTTCACCATAGCCCTCTAAGGGCTTCCAAATATCCCTTTGCCAATTCCACAAGAACAGCCTTAGCGAAAGGCTTCTTGAAGGGAAAGATGTAACTCTGTGAGATGAATTCACAGAACACAGAGCAGTTTCTCAGAAAGCTTCTTTCCAGTTTTGAACGGAAGATATTTCCTTTTTCACCATAGCCCTCTATGGGCTTCCAAATATCCCTTTGCCAATTCCACAAGAACAGCCTTAGCGAAAGGCTTCTTGAAGGGAAAGATGTAACTCTGTGAGATGAATTCACAGAACACAGAGCAGTTTCTCAGAAAGCTTCTTTCCAGTTTTGAACGGAAGATATTTCCTTTTTCACCATAGGCCTCTATGGGCTTCCAAATATCCCTTTGCCAATTCCACAAGAACAGCCTTAGCGAAAGGCTTCTTGAAGGGAAAGATGTAACTCTGTGAGATGAATTCACAGAACACAGAGCAGTTTCTCAGAAAGCTTCTTTCCAGTTTGGAACGGAAGATATTTCCTTTTTCACCATAGCCCTCTATGGGCTTCCAAATATCCCTTTGCCAATTCCACAAGAACAGCCTTAGCGAAAGGCTTCTTGAAGGGAAAGATGTAACTCTGTGAGATGAATTCACAGAACACAGAGCAGTTTCTCAGAAAGCTTCTTTCCAGTTTTGAACAGAAGATATTTCCTTTTTCACCATAGGCCTCTATTTGCTTCCAAATATCCCTTTGCCAATTCCACAAGAACAGCCTTAGCGAAAGGCTTCTTGAGGGGAAAGATGTAACTCTGTGAGATGAATTAACAGAACACAGAGCAGTTTCTCAGAAAGCTTCTTTCCAGTTTTGAACGGAAGATATTTCCTTTTTCTCCATAGCCCTCTATGGGCTTCCAAATATCCCTTTGCCAATTCCACAATAACAGCCTTAGCGAAAGGCTTCTTGATGGGAAAGATGTAACTCTGTGAGATGAATTCACAGAACACAGAGCAGTTTCTCAGAAAGCTTCTTTCCAGTTTTGAACGGAAGATATTTCCTTTTTCACCATAGCCCTCTATGGGCTTCCAAATATCCCTTTGACAATTCCACAAAAACAGCCTTAGCGAAAGGCTTCTTGAAGGGAAAGATGTAACTCTGTGAGATGAATTCACAGAACACAGAGCAGTTTCTCAGAAAGCTTCTTTCCAGTTTTGAACGGAAGATATTTCCTTTTTCACCATAGGCCTCTATGGGCTTCCAAATATCCCTTTGCCAATTCCGTAAGAACAGCCTTAGCGAAAGGCTTCTTGAAGGGAAAGATGTAACTCTGTGAGATGAATTAACAGAACACAGAGCAGTTTCTCAGAAAGCTTCTTTCCAGTTTTGAACGGAAGATATTTCCTTTTTCACCATAGTCCTCTATGGGCTTCCAAATATCCCTTTGCCAATTCCACAAGAACAGCCTTAGCGAAAGGCTTCTTGAAGGGAAAGATGTAACTCTGTGAGATGAATTAGCAGAACACAGAGCAGTTTCTCAGAAAGATTCTTTCCAATTTTGAAAGGAAGATATTTCCTTTTTCACCATAGCCCTCTATGGGCTTCCAAATATCCCTTTGCAAATTCCACAAGAACAGCCTTAGCGAAAGGCTTCTTGAAGGGAAAGATGTAACTCTGTGAGATTAATTCACAGAACACAGAGCAGTTTCTCAGAAAGCTTCTTTCCAGTTTTGAACGGAAGATATTTCCTTTTTCACCATAGCCCTCTATGGGCTTCCAAATATCCCTTTGCCAATTCCACAAGAACAGACTTAGCGAAAGGCTTCTTGAAGGGAAAGATGTAACACTGTGAGATGAATTCAGAGAACACAGAGCAGTTTCTCAGAAAGCTTCTTTCCAGTTTTGAACGGAAGATATTTCCTTTTTCACCATAGCCCTCTAAGGGCTTCCAAATATCCCTTTGCAAATTCCACAAGAACAGCCTTAGCGAACGGCTTCTTGAAGGGAAAGATATAACTCTGTGAGATGAATTTACAGAACACAGAGCAGTTTCTCAGAAAGCTTCTTTCCAGTTTTGAACGGAAGATATTTCCTTTTTCACCATAGCCCTCTATGGGCTTCCAAATATCCCTTTGCCAATTCCGCAAGAACAGCCTTAGCGAAAGGGTTCTTGAAGGGAAAGATGTAACTCTGTGAGATGAATTCACAGAACACAGAGCAGTTTCTCAGAAAGCTTCTTTCCAGTATTGAACAGAAGATATTTACTTTTTCACCATAGCCGTCTATGGGCTTCCAAATATCCCTTTGCCAATTCCACAAGAACAGCCTTAGCGAAAGGCTTCTTGAAGGGAAAGATGTAACTCTGTGAGATGAATTAACAGAACACAGAGCAGTTTCTCAGAAAGCTTCTTTCCAGTTTTGAAAGGAAGATATTTCCTTTTACACCATAGCCCTCTATGGGCTTCTAAATATCCCTTTGCCAATTCCACAAGAACAGACTTAGCGAAAGGCTTCTTGGAGGGAACGATGTAACTCTGTGAGATGAATTAACAGAACACAGAGCAGTTTCTCAGAAAGCTTCTTTCCTGTTTTGAACGGAAGATATTTCCTTTTTCACCATAGCCCTCTATGGGCTTCCAAATATCCCTTTGCTAATTCCACAAGAACAGCCTTAGCGAAAGGCTTCTTGAAGGGAAAGATGTAACTCTGTGAGATGAATTCACAGAACACAGAGCAGTTTCTCAGAAAGCTTCTTTCCAGTTTTGAACGGAAGATATTTCCTTTTTCACCATAGGCCTCTATGGGCTTCCAAATATCCCTTTGCCAATTCCACAAGAACAGCCTTAGCGAAAGGCTTCTTGAAGGGAAAGATGTAACTCTGTGAGATGAATTCACAGAACACAGAGCAGTTTCTCAGAAAGCTTCTTTCCAGTTTTGAACGGAAGATATTTCCTTTTTCACCATAGCCCTCTATGGGCTTCCAAATATCCCTTTGCCAATTCCACAAGAACAGCCTTAGCGAAAGGCTTCTTGAAGGGAAAGATGTAACTCTGTGAGATGAATTCACAGAACACAGAGCAGTTTCTGAGAAAGCTTCTTTCCAGTTTTGAACGGAAGATATTTCCTTTTTCACCATAGTCCTCCATGGGCTTCCAAATATCCCTTTGCCAATTCCACAAGAACAGCCTTAGCGAAAGGCTTCTTGAAGAGAAAGATGTAACTCTGTGAGATGAATTAACCGAACACAGAGCAGTTTCTGAGAAAGGTTCTTTCCAGTTTTGAACGGAAGATATTTCCTTTTTCACCATAGGCCTCTAAGGGCTTTCAAATATCCCTTTGCCAATTCCACAAGAACAGCCTTAGCGAAAGGCTTCTTGAGGGGAAAGATGTAACTCTGTGAGATGAATTAACAGAACACAGAGCAGTTTCTCAGAAAGCTTCTTTCCAGTTTTGAACGGAAGATATTTACTTTTTCACCATAGCCCTCTAGGGGCTTCCAAATATCCCTTTGCCAATTCCAAAAGAACAGCCTTAGCGAAAGGCTTCTTGAAGGGAAAGATGTAACTCTGTGAGATGAATTCACAGAACACAGAGCAGTTTCTCAGAAAGCTTCTTTCCAGTTTTGAACGGAAGATATTTCCTTTTTCACCATAGCCGTCTATGGGCTTCCAAATATCCCTTTGCCAATTCCACAAGAACAGCCTTAGCGAAAGGCTTCTTGAAGGGAAAGATGTAACACTGTGAGATGAATTCACAGAACACAGAGCAGTTTCTCAGAAAGCTTCTTTCCAGTTTTGAACGGAAGTTATTTCCTTTTTCACCATAGGCCTCTATGGGCTTCCAAATATCCCTTTGCCAATTCCACAAGAACAGCCTTAGCGAAAGGCTTCTTGAGGGGAAAGATGTAACTCTGTGAGATGAATTAACAGAACACAGAGCAGTTTCTCAGAAAGCTTCTTTCCAGTTTTGAACGGAAGATATTTACTTTTTCACCATAGCCCTCTATGGGCTTCCAAATATCCCTTTGCCAATTCCACAAGAACAGCCTTAGCGAAAGGCTTCTTGAAGGGAAAGATGTAACTCTGTGAGATGAATTCACAGAACACAGAGCAGTTTCTCAGAAAGCTTCTTTCCAGTTTTGAACGGAAGATATTTCCTTTTTCAACATAGCCCTCTATGGGCTTCCAAATATCCCTTTGCCAATTCCACAAGAACAGCCTTAGCGAAAGGCTTCTTGAAGGGAAAGATGTAACTCTGTGAGATGAATTCACAGAACACAGAGCAGTTTCTCAGAAAGCTTCTTTCCAGTTTTGAACGGAAGATATTTCCTTTTTCACCATAGGCCTCCATGGGCTTCCAAATATCCCTTTGCCAATTCCACAAGAACAGCCTTAGCGAAAGGCTTCTTGAAGGGAAAGATGTAACTCTGTGAGATGAATTAACAGAACACAGAGCAGTTTCTCAGAAAGCTTCTTTCCAGTTTGGAACGGAAGATATTTCCTTTTTCACCACAGCCCTCTATGGGCTTCCAAATATCCCTTTGCCAATTCCACAAGAACAGCCTTAGCGAAAGGCTTCTTGAAAGGAAAGTTGTAACACTGTGAGATGAATTCAGAGAACACAGAGCAGTGTCTCAGAAAGCTTCTTTCCAGTTTTGAACGGAAGATATTTCCTTTTTCACCATAGGCCTCTATGGGCTTCCAAATATCCCTTTGTCAATTAAACAAGAACAGCCTTAGCGAAAGGCTTCTTGAAGGGAAAGATGTAACTCTATGAGATGAATTCACAGAACACAGAGCAGTTTCTCAGAAAGCTTCTTTCCAGTTTTGAACGGAAGATATTTACTTTTTCACGATAGCCCTCTATGGGCTTCCAAATATCCCTTTGCCAATTCCACAAGAACAGCCTTAGCGAAAGGCTTCTTGAAGGGAAAGATGTAACTCTGTGAGATGAATTCACAGAACACAGAGCAGTTTCTCAGAAAGCTTCTTTCCAGTTTTGAACGGAAGATATTTCCTTTTTCACCATAGGCCTCTATGGGCTTCCAAATATCCCTTTGCCAATTCCACAAGAACAGCCTTAGCGAAAGGCTTCTTGAAGGGAAAGGTGTAACTCTGTGAGATGAATTAACAGAACACAGAGCAGTTTCTCAGAAAGCTTCTTTCCAGTTTTGAACGGAAGATATTTCCTTTTTCACCATAGTCCTCTATGGGCTTCCAAATATCCCTTTGCCAATTCCACAAGAACAGCCTTAGCGAAAGGCTTCTTGAAGGGAAAGATGTAACTCTGTGAGATGAATTAGCAGAACACAGAGCAGTTTCTCAGAAAGATTCTTTCCAATTTTGAAAGGAAGATATTTCCTTTTTCACCATAGCCCTCTATGGGCTTCCAAATATCCCTTTGCAAATTCCACAAGAACAGCCTTAGCGAAAGGCTTCTTGAAGGGAAAGATGTAACTCTGTGAGATTAATTCACAGAACACAGAGCAGTTTCTCAGAAAGCTTCTTTCCAGTTTTGAACGGAAGATATTTCCTTTTTCACCATAGCCCTCTATGGGCTTCCAAATATCCCTTTGCCAATTCCACAAGAACAGACTTAGCGAAAGGCTTCTTGAAGGGAAAGATGTAACACTGTGAGATGAATTCAGAGAACACAGAGCAGTTTCTCAGAAAGCTTCTTTCCAGTTTTGAACGGAAGATATTTCCTTTTTCACCATAGCCCTCTAAGGGCTTCCAAATATCCCTTTGCAAATTCCACAAGAACAGCCTTAGCGAACGGCTTCTTGAAGGGAAAGATATAACTCTGTGAGATGAATTTACAGAACACAGAGCAGTTTCTCAGAAAGCTTCTTTCCAGTTTTGAACGGAAGATATTTCCTTTTTCACCATAGCCCTCTATGGGCTTCCAAATATCCCTTTGCCAATTCCGCAAGAACAGCCTTAGCGAAAGGGTTCTTGAAGGGAAAGATGTAACTCTGTGAGATGAATTCACAGAACACAGAGCAGTTTCTCAGAAAGCTTCTTTCCAGTATTGAACAGAAGATATTTACTTTTTCACCATAGCCGTCTATGGGCTTCCAAATATCCCTTTGCCAATTCCACAAGAACAGCCTTAGCGAAAGGCTTCTTGAAGGGAAAGATGTAACTCTGTGAGATGAATTAACAGAACACAGAGCAGTTTCTCAGAAAGCTTCTTTCCAGTTTTGAAAGGAAGATATTTCCTTTTACACCATAGCCCTCTATGGGCTTCTAAATATCCCTTTGCCAATTCCACAAGAACAGACTTAGCGAAAGGCTTCTTGGAGGGAACGATGTAACTCTGTGAGATGAATTAACAGAACACAGAGCAGTTTCTCAGAAAGCTTCTTTCCTGTTTTGAACGGAAGATATTTCCTTTTTCACCATAGCCCTCTATGGGCTTCCAAATATCCCTTTGCTAATTCCACAAGAACAGCCTTAGCGAAAGGCTTCTTGAAGGGAAAGATGTAACTCTGTGAGATGAATTCACAGAACACAGAGCAGTTTCTCAGAAAGCTTCTTTCCAGTTTTGAACGGAAGATATTTCCTTTTTCACCATAGGCCTCTATGGGCTTCCAAATATCCCTTTGCCAATTCCACAAGAACAGCCTTAGCGAAAGGCTTCTTGAAGGGAAAGATGTAACTCTGTGAGATGAATTCACAGAACACAGAGCAGTTTCTCAGAATGCTTCTTTCCAGTTTTGAACGGAAGATATTTCCTTTTTCACCATAGCCCTCTATGGGCTTCCAAATATCCCTTTGCCAATTCCACAAGAACAGCCTTAGCGAAAGGCTTCTTGAAGGGAAAGATGTAACTCTGTGAGATGAATTCGCAGAACACAGAGCAGTTTCTCAGAAAGCTTCTTTCCAGTTTTGAACGGAAGATATTTCCTTTTTCACCATAGGCCTCCATGGGCTTCCAAATATCCCTTTGCCAATTCCACAAGAACAGCCTTAGCGAAAGGCTTCTTGAAGGGAAAGATGTAACTCTGTGAGATGAATTCACAGAACACAGAGCAGTTTCTGAGAAAGCTTCTTTCCAGTTTTGAACGGAAGATATTTCCTTTTTCACCATAGTCCTCCATGGGCTTCCAAATATCCCTTTGCCAATTCCACAAGAACAGCCTTAGCGAAAGGCTTCTTGAAGAGAAAGATGTAACTCTGTGAGATGAATTAACCGAACACAGAGCAGTTTCTGAGAAAGGTTCTTTCCAGTTTTGAACGGAAGATATTTCCTTTTTCACCATAGGCCTCTAAGGGCTTTCAAATATCCCTTTGCCAATTCCACAAGAACAGCCTTAGCGAAAGGCTTCTTGAGGGGAAAGATGTAACTCTGTGAGATGAATTAACAGAACACAGAGCAGTTTCTCAGAATGCTTCTTTCCAGTTTTGAACGGAAGATATTTACTTTTTCACCATAGCCCTCTAGGGGCTTCCAAATATCCCTTTGCCAATTCCAAAAGAACAGCCTTAGCGAAAGGCTTCTTGAAGGGAAAGATGTAACTCTGTGAGATGAATTCACAGAACACAGAGCAGTTTCTCAGAAAGCTTCTTTCCAGTTTTGAACGGAAGATATTTCCTTTTTCACCATAGCCGTCTATGGGCTTCCAAATATCCCTTTGCCAATTCCACAAGAACAGCCTTAGCGAAAGGCTTCTTGAAGGGAAAGATGTAACACTGTGAGATGAATTCACAGAACACAGAGCAGTTTCTCAGAAAGCTTCTTTCCAGTTTTGAACGGAAGTTATTTCCTTTTTCACCATAGGCCTCTATGGGCTTCCAAATATCCCTTTGCCAATTCCACAAGAACAGCCTTAGCGAAAGGCTTCTTGAGGGGAAAGATGTAACTCTGTGAGATGAATTAACAGAACACAGAGCAGTTTCTCAGAAAGCTTCTTTCCAGTATTGAACGGAAGATATTTACTTTTTCACCATAGCCCTCTATGGGCTTCCAAATATCCCTTTGCCAATTCCACAAGAACAGCCTTAGCGAAAGGCTTCTTGAAGGGAAAGATGTAACTCTGTGAGATGAATTCACAGAACACAGAGCAGTTTCTCAGAAAGCTTCTTTCCAGTTTTGAACGGAAGATATTTCCTTTTTCAACATAGCCCTCTATGGGCTTCCAAATATCCCTTTGCCAATTCCACAAGAACAGCCTTAGCGAAAGGCTTCTTGAAGGGAAAGATGTAACTCTGTGAGATGAATTCACAGAACACAGAGCAGTTTCTCAGAAAGCTTCTTTCCAGTTTTGAACGGAAGATATTTCCTTTTTCACCATAGGCCTCCATGGGCTTCCAAATATCCCTTTGCCAATTCCACAAGAACAGCCTTAGCGAAAGGCTTCTTGAAGGGAAAGATGTAACTCTGTGAGATGAATTCACAGAACACAGAGCAGTTTCTCAGAAAGCTTCTTTCCAGTTTTGAACGGAAGATATTTCCTTTTTCACCATAGCCCTCTAAGGGCTTCCAAATATCCCTTTGCCAATTCCACAAGAACAGCCTTAGCGAAAGGCTTCTTGAAGGGAAAGATGTAACTCTGTGAGATGAATTCACAGAACACAGAGCAGTTTCTCAGAAAGCTTCTTTCCAGTTTTGAACGGAAGATATTTCCTTTTTCACCGTAGCCGTCTATGGGCTTCCAAATATCCCTTTGCCAATTCCACAAGAACAGCCTTAGCGAAAGGCTTCTTGAAGGGAAAGATGTAACACTGTGAGATGAATTCACAGAACACAGAGCAGTTTCTCAGAAAGCTTCTTTCCAGTTTTGAACGGAAGATATTTCCTTTTTCACCATAGGCCTCTATGGGCTTCCAAATATCCCTTTGCCAATTCCACAAGATCAGCCTTATCGAAAGGCTTCTTGAGGGTAAAGATGTAACTCTGTGAGATGAATTAACAGAACACAGAGCAGTTTCTCAGAAAGCTTCTTACAGTTTTGAACGGAAGATATTTACTTTTTCACCATAGCCGTCTATGGGCTTCCAAATATCCCTTTGCCAATTCCACAAGAACAGCCTTAGCGAAAGGCTTCTGGAAGGGAAAGATGTAACTCTGTGAGATGAATTCACAGAACACAGAGCAGTTTCTCAGAAAGCTTCTTTCCAGTTTTGAACGGAAGATATTTCCTTTTTCACCATAGCCCTCTATGGGCTTCCAAATATCCCTTTGCCAATTCCACAAGAACAGCCTTAGCGAAAGGCTTCTTGAAGGGAAAGATGTAACTCTGTGAGATGAATTCACAGAACACAGAGCAGTTTCTCAGAAAGCTTCTTTCCAGTTTTGAACGGAAGATATTTCCTTTTTCACCATAGGCCTCTATGGGCTTCCAAATATCCCTTTGCCAATTCCACAAGAACAGCCTTAGCGAAAGGCTTCTTGAGGGGAAAGATGTAACTCTGTGAGATGAATTAACAGAACACAGAGCAGTTTCTCAGAAAGCTTCTTTCCAGTTTTGAACGGAAGATATTTCCTTTTTCTCCATAGCCCTCTATGGGCTTCCAAATATCCCTTTGCCAATTCCACAAGAACAGCCTTAGCGAAAGGCTTCTTGATGGGAAAGATGTAAATCTGTGAGATGAATTCACAGAACACAGAGCAGTTTCTCAGAAAGCTTCTTTCCAGTTTTGAACGGAAGATATTTCCTTTTTCACCATAGCCCTCTATGGGCTTCCAAATATCCCTTTGACAATTCCACAAAAACAGCCTTACCGAAAGGCTTCTTGAAGGGAAAGATGTAACTCTGTGAGATGAATTCACAGAACACAGAGCAGTTTCTCAGAAAGCTTCTTTCCAGTTTTGAACGGAAGATATTTCCTTTTTCACCATAGGCCTCTATGGGCTTCCAAATATCCCTTTGCCAATTCCACAAGAACAGCCTTAGCGAAAGGCTTCTTGAAGGGAAAGATGTAACTCTGTGAGATGAATTCACAGAACACAGAGCAGTTTCTCAGAAAGCTTCTTTCCAGTTTTGAACGGAAGATATTTCCTTTTTCACCATAGGCCTCTATGGGCTTCCAAATATCCCTTTGCCAATTCCACAAGAACAGCCTTAGCGAAAGGCTTCTTGAAGGGAAAGATGTAACTCTGTGAGATGAATTCGCAGAACACAGAGCAGTTTCTCAGAAAGCTTCTTTCCAGTTTTGAACGGAAGATATTTCCTTTTTCACCATAGGCCTCCATGGGCTTCCAAATATCCCTTTGCCAATTCCACAAGAACAGCCTTAGCGAAAGGCTTCTTGAAGGGAAAGATGTAACTCTGTGAGATGAATTCACAGAACACAGAGCAGTTTCTGAGAAAGCTTCTTTCCAGTTTTGAACGGAAGATATTTCCTTTTTCACCATAGTCCTCCATGGGCTTCCAAATATCCCTTTGCCAATTCCACAAGAACAGCCTTAGCGAAAGGCTTCTTGAAGAGAAAGATGTAACTCTGTGAGATGAATTAACCGAACACAGAGCAGTTTCTGAGAAAGGTTCTTTCCAGTTTTGAACGGAAGATATTTCCTTTTTCACCATAGGCCTCTAAGGGCTTTCAAATATCCCTTTGCCAATTCCACAAGAACAGCCTTAGCGAAAGGCTTCTTGAGGGGAAAGATGTAACTCTGTGAGATGAATTAACAGAACACAGAGCAGTTTCTCAGAATGCTTCTTTCCAGTTTTGAACGGAAGATATTTACTTTTTCACCATAGCCCTCTATGGGCTTCCAAATATCCCTTTGCCAATTCCAAAAGAACAGCCTTAGCGAAAGGCTTCTTGAAGGGAAAGATGTAACTCTGTGAGATGAATTCACAGAACACAGAGCAGTTTCTCAGAAAGCTTCTTTCCAGTTTTGAACGGAAGATATTTCCTTTTTCACCATAGCCGTCTATGGGCTTCCAAATATCCCTTTGCCAATTCCACAAGAACAGCCTTAGCGAAAGGCTTCTTGAAGGGAAAGATGTAACACTGTGAGATGAATTCACAGAACACAGAGCAGTTTCTCAGAAAGCTTCTTTCCAGTTTTGAACGGAAGTTATTTCCTTTTTCACCATAGGCCTCTATGGGCTTCCAAATATCCCTTTGCCAATTCCACAAGAACAGCCTTAGCGAAAGGCTTCTTGAGGGGAAAGATGTAACTCTGTGAGATGAATTAACAGAACACAGAGCAGTTTCTCAGAAAGCTTCTTTCCAGTATTGAACGGAAGATATTTACTTTTTCACCATAGCCCTCTATGGGCTTCCAAATATCCCTTTGCCAATTCCACAAGAACAGCCTTAGCGAAAGGCTTCTTGAAGGGAAAGATGTAACTCTGTGAGATGAATTCACAGAACACAGAGCAGTTTCTCAGAAAGCTTCTTTCCAGTTTTGAACGGAAGATATTTCCTTTATCAACATAGCCCTCTATGGGCTTCCAAATATCCCTTTGCCAATTCCACAAGAACAGCCTTAGCGAAAGGCTTCTTGAAGGGAAAGATGTAACTCTGTGAGATGAATTCACAGAACACAGAGCAGTTTCTCAGAAAGCTTCTTTCCAGTTTTGAACGGAAGATATTTCCTTTTTCACCATAGGCCTCCATGGGCTTCCAAATATCCCTTTGCCAATTCCACAAGAACAGCCTTAGCGAAAGGCTTCTTGAAGGGAAAGATGTAACTCTGTGAGATGAATTCACAGAACACAGAGCAGTTTCTCAGAAAGCTTCTTTCCAGTTTTGAACGGAAGATATTTCCTTTTTCACCATAGCCCTCTAAGGGCTTCCAAATATCCCTTTGCCAATTCCACAAGAACAGCCTTAGCGAAAGGCTTCTTGAAGGGAAAGATGTAACTCTGTGAGATGAATTCACAGAACACAGAGCAGTTTCTCAGAAAGCTTCTTTCCAGTTTTGAACGGAAGATATTTCCTTTTTCACCGTAGCCGTCTGTGGGCTTCCAAATATCCCTTTGCCAATTCCACAAGAACAGCCTTAGCGAAAGGCTTCTTGAAGGGAAAGATGTAACACTGTGAGATGAATTCACAGAACACAGAGCAGTTTCTCAGAAAGCTTCTTTCCAGTTTTGAACGGAAGATATTTCCTTTTTCACCATAGGCCTCTATGGGCTTCCAAATATCCCTTTGCCAATTCCACAAGATCAGCCTTATCGAAAGGCTTCTTGAGGGTAAAGATGTAACTCTGTGAGATGAATTAACAGAACACAGAGCAGTTTCTCAGAAAGCTTCTTACAGTTTTGAACGGAAGATATTTACTTTTTCACCATAGCCGTCTATGGGCTTCCAAATATCCCTTTGCCAATTCCACAAGAACAGCCTTAGCGAAAGGCTTCTGGAAGGGAAAGATGTAACTCTGTGAGATGAATTCACAGAACACAGAGCAGTTTCTCAGAAAGCTTCTTTCCAGTTTTGAACGGAAGATATTTCCTTTTTCACCATAGCCCTCTATGGGCTTCCAAATATCCCTTTGCCAATTCCACAAGAACAGCCTTAGCGAAAGGCTTCTTGAAGGGAAAGATGTAACTCTGTGAGATGAATTCACAGAACACAGAGCAGTTTCTCAGAAAGCTTCTTTCCAGTTTTGAACGGAAGATATTTCCTTTTTCACCATAGGCCTCTATGGGCTTCCAAATATCCCTTTGCCAATTCCACAAGAACAGCCTTAGCGAAAGGCTTCTTGAGGGGAAAGATGTAACTCTGTGAGATGAATTAACAGAACACAGAGCAGTTTCTCAGAAAGCTTCTTTCCAGTTTTGAACGGAAGATATTTCCTTTTTCTCCATAGCCCTCTATGGGCTTCCAAATATCCCTTTGCCAATTCCACAAGAACAGCCTTAGCGAAAGGCTTCTTGATGGGAAAGATGTAAATCTGTGAGATGAATTCACAGAACACAGAGCAGTTTCTCAGAAAGCTTCTTTCCAGTTTTGAACGGAAGATATTTCCTTTTTCACCATAGCCCTCTATGGGCTTCCAAATATCCCTTTGACAATTCCACAAAAACAGCCTTAGCGAAAGGCTTCTTGAAGGGAAAGATGTAACTCTGTGAGATGAATTCACAGAACACAGAGCAGTTTCTCAGAAAGCTTCTTTCCAGTTTTGAACGGAAGATATTTCCTTTTTCACCATAGGCCTCTATGGGCTTCCAAATATCCCTTTGCCAATTCCGTAAGAACAGCCTTAGCGAAAGGCTTCTTGAAGGGAAAGATGTAACTCTGTGAGATGAATTAACAGAACACAGAGCAGTTTCTCAGAAAGCTTCTTTCCAGTTTTGAACGGAAGATATTTCCTTTTTCACCATAGTCCTCTATGGGCTTCCAAATATCCCTTTGCCAATTCCACAAGAACAGCCTTAGCGAAAGGCTTCTTGAAGGGAAAGATGTAACTCTGTGAGATGAATTAGCAGAACACAGAGCAGTTTCTCAGAAAGATTCTTTCCAATTTTGAAAGGAAGATATTTCCTTTTTCACCATAGCCCTCTATGGGCTTCCAAATATCCCTTTGCAAATTCCACAAGAACAGCCTTAGCGAAAGGCTTCTTGAAGGGAAAGATGTAACTCTGTGAGATTAATTCACAGAACACAGAGCAGTTTCTCAGAAAGCTTCTTTCCAGTTTTGAACGGAAGATATTTCCTTTTTCACCATAGCCCTCTATGGGCTTCCAAATATCCCTTTGCCAATTCCACAAGAACAGACTTAGCGAAAGGCTTCTTGAAGGGAAAGATGTAACACTGTGAGATGAATTCAGAGAACACAGAGCAGTTTCTCAGAAAGCTTCTTTCCAGTTTTGAACGGAAGATATTTCCTTTTTCACCATAGCCCTCTAAGGGCTTCCAAATATCCCTTTGCAAATTCCACAAGAACAGCCTTAGCGAACGGCTTCTTGAAGGGAAAGATATAACTCTGTGAGATGAATTTACAGAACACAGAGCAGTTTCTCAGAAAGCTTCTTTCCAGTTTTGAACGGAAGATATTTCCTTTTTCACCATAGCCCTCTATGGGCTTCCAAATATCCCTTTGCCAATTCCGCAAGAACAGCCTTAGCGAAAGGGTTCTTGAAGGGAAAGATGTAACTCTGTGAGATGAATTCACAGAACACAGAGCAGTTTCTCAGAAAGCTTCTTTCCAGTATTGAACGGAAGATATTTACTTTTTCACCATAGCCGTCTATGGGCTTCCAAATATCCCTTTGCCAATTCCACAAGAACAGCCTTAGCGAAAGGCTTCTTGAAGGGAAAGATGTAACTCTGTGAGATGAATTAACAGAACACAGAGCAGTTTCTCAGAAAGCTTCTTTCCAGTTTTGAAAGGAAGATATTTCCTTTTACACCATAGCCCTCTATGGGCTTCTAAATATCCCTTTGCCAATTCCACAAGAACAGACTTAGCGAAAGGCTTCTTGGAGGGAACGATGTAACTCTGTGAGATGAATTAACAGAACACAGAGCAGTTTCTCAGAAAGCTTCTTTCCTGTTTTGAACGGAAGATATTTCCTTTTTCACCATAGCCCTCTATGGGCTTCCAAATATCCCTTTGCTAATTCCACAAGAACAGCCTTAGCGAAAGGCTTCTTGAAGGGAAAGATGTAACTCTGTGAGATGAATTCACAGAACACAGAGCAGTTTCTCAGAAAGCTTCTTTCCAGTTTTGAACGGAAGATATTTCCTTTTTCACCATAGGCCTCTATGGGCTTCCAAATATCCCTTTGCCAATTCCACAAGAACAGCCTTAGCGAAAGGCTTCTTGAAGGGAAAGATGTAACTCTGTGAGATGAATTCACAGAACACAGAGCAGTTTCTCAGAAAGCTTCTTTCCAGTTTTGAACGGAAGATATTTCCTTTTTCACCATAGGCCTCTATGGGCTTCCAAATATCCCTTTGCCAATTCCACAAGAACAGCCTTAGCGAAAGGCTTCTTGAAGGGAAAGATGTAACTCTGTGAGATGAATTCGCAGAACACAGAGCAGTTTCTCAGAAAGCTTCTTTCCAGTTTTGAACGGAAGATATTTCCTTTTTCACCATAGGCCTCCATGGGCTTCCAAATATCCCTTTGCCAATTCCACAAGAACAGCCTTAGCGAAAGGCTTCTTGAAGGGAAAGATGTAACTCTGTGAGATGAATTCACAGAACACAGAGCAGTTTCTGAGAAAGCTTCTTTCCAGTTTTGAACGGAAGATATTTCCTTTTTCACCATAGTCCTCCATGGGCTTCCAAATATCCCTTTGCCAATTCCACAAGAACAGCCTTAGCGAAAGGCTTCTTGAAGAGAAAGATGTAACTCTGTGAGATGAATTAACCGAACACAGAGCAGTTTCTGAGAAAGGTTCTTTCCAGTTTTGAACGGAAGATATTTCCTTTTTCACCATAGGCCTCTAAGGGCTTTCAAATATCCCTTTGCCAATTCCACAAGAACAGCCTTAGCGAAAGGCTTCTTGAAGGGAAAGATGTAACTCTGTGAGATGAATTAGCAGAACACAGAGCAGTTTCTCAGAAAGATTCTTTCCAATTTTGAAAGGAAGATATTTCCTTTTTCACCATAGCCCTCTATGGGCTTCCAAATATCCCTTTGCAAATTCCACAAGAACAGCCTTAGCGAAAGGCTTCTTGAAGGGAAAGATGTAACTCTGTGAGATTAATTCACAGAACACAGAGCAGTTTCACAGAAAGCTTCTTTCCAGTTTTGAACGGAAGATATTTCCTTTTTCACCATAGCCCTCTATGGGCTTCCAAATATCCCTTTGCCAATTCCACAAGAACAGACTTAGCGAAAGGCTTCTTGAAGGGAAAGATGTAACACTGTGAGATGAATTCAGAGAACACAGAGCAGTTTCTCAGAAAGCTTCTTTCCAGTTTTGAACGGAAGATATTTCCTTTTTCACCATAGCCCTCTAAGGGCTTCCAAATATCCCTTTGCAAATTCCACAAGAACAGCCTTAGCGAACGGCTTCTTGAAGGGAAAGATATAACTCTGTGAGATGAATTTACAGAACACAGAGCAGTTTCTCAGAAAGCTTCTTTCCAGTTTTGAACGGAAGATATTTCCTTTTTCACCATAGCCCTCTATGGGCTTCCAAATATCCCTTTGCCAATTCCGCAAGAACAGCCTTAGCGAAAGGGTTCTTGAAGGGAAAGATGTAACTCTGTGAGATGAATTCACAGAACACAGAGCAGTTTCTCAGAAAGCTTCTTTCCAGTATTGAACGGAAGATATTTACTTTTTCACCATAGCCGTCTATGGGCTTCCAAATATCCCTTTGCCAATTCCACAAGAACAGCCTTAGCGAAAGGCTTCTTGAAGGGAAAGATGTAACTCTGTGAGATGAATTAACAGAACACAGAGCAGTTTCTCAGAAAGCTTCTTTCCAGTTTTGAAAGGAAGATATTTCCTTTTACACCATAGCCCTCTATGGGCTTCTAAATATCCCTTTGCCAATTCCACAAGAACAGACTTAGCGAAAGGCTTCTTGGAGGGAACGATGTAACTCTGTGAGATGAATTAACAGAACACAGAGCAGTTTCTCAGAAAGCTTCTTTCCTGTTTTGAACGGAAGATATTTCCTTTTTCACCATAGGCCTCCATGGGCTTCCAAATATCCCTTTGCCAATTCCACAAGAACAGCCTTAGCGAAAGGCTTCTTGAAGGGAAAGATGTAACTCTGTGAGATGAATTCACAGAACACAGAGCAGTTTCTGAGAAAGCTTCTTTCCAGTTTTGAACGGAAGATATTTCCTTTTTCACCATAGTCCTCCATGGGCTTCCAAATATCCCTTTGCCAATTCCACAAGAACAGCCTTAGCGAAAGGCTTCTTGAAGAGAAAGATGTAACTCTGTGAGATGAATTAACCGAACACAGAGCAGTTTCTGAGAAAGGTTCTTTCCAGTTTTGAACGGAAGATATTTCCTTTTTCACCATAGGCCTCTAAGGGCTTTCAAATATCCCTTTGCCAATTCCACAAGAACAGCCTTAGCGAAAGGCTTCTTGAGGGGAAAGATGTAACTCTGTGAGATGAATTAACAGAACACAGAGCAGTTTCTCAGAAAGCTTCTTTCCAGTTTTGAACGGAAGATATTTACTTTTTCACCATAGCCCTCTATGGGCTTCCAAATATCCCTTTGCCAATTCCAAAAGAACAGCCTTAGCGAAAGGCTTCTTGAAGGGAAAGATGTAACTCTGTGAGATGAATTCACAGAACACAGAGCAGTTTCTCAGAAAGCTTCTTTCCAGTTTTGAACGGAAGATATTTCCTTTTTCACCATAGCCGTCTATGGGCTTCCAAATATCCCTTTGCCAATTCCACAAGAACAGCCTTAGCGAAAGGCTTCTTGAAGGGAAAGATGTAACACTGTGAGATGAATTCACAGAACACAGAGCAGTTTCTCAGAAAGCTTCTTTCCAGTTTTGAACGGAAGTTATTTCCTTTTTCACCATAGGCCTCTATGGGCTTCCAAATATCCCTTTGCCAATTCCACAAGAACAGCCTTAGCGAAAGGCTTCTTGAGGGGAAAGATGTAACTCTGTGAGATGAATTAACAGAACACAGAGCAGTTTCTCAGAAAGCTTCTTTCCAGTTTTGAACGGAAGATATTTACTTTTTCACCATAGCCCTCTATGGTCTTCCAAATATCCCTTTGCCAATTCCACAAGAACAGCCTTAGCGAAAGGCTTCTTGAAGGGAAGATGTAACTCTGTGAGATGAATTCACAGAACACAGAGCAGTTTCTCAGAAAGCTTCTTTCCAGTTTTGAACGGAAGATATTTCCTTTTTCAACATAGCCCTCTATGGGCTTCCAAATATCCCTTTGCCAATTCCACAAGAACAGATTTAGCGAAAGGCTTCTTGAAGGGAAAGATGTAACTCTGTGAGATGAATTCACAGAACACAGAGCAGTTTCTCAGAAAGCTTCTTTCCAGTTTTGAACGGAAGATATTTCCTTTTTCACCATAGGCCTCCATGGGCTTCCAAATATCCCTTTGCCAATTCCACAAGAACAGCCTTAGCGAAAGGCTTCTTGAAGGGAAAGATGTAACTCTGTGAGATGAATTAACAGAACACAGAGCAGTTTCTCAGAAAGCTTCTTTCCAGTTTGGAACGGAAGATATTTCCTTTTTCACCACAGCCCTCTATGGGCTTCCAAATATCCCTTTGCCAATTCCACAAGAACAGCCTTAGCGAAAGGCTTCTTGAAAGGAAAGTTGTAACACTGTGAGATGAATTCAGAGAACACAGAGCAGTGTCTCAGAAAGCTTCTTTCCAGTTTTGAACGGAAGATATTTCCTTTTTCACCATAGGCCTCTATGGGCTTCCAAATATCCCTTTGTCAATTAAACAAGAACAGCCTTAGCGAAAGGCATCTTGAAGGGAAAGATGTAACTCTATGAGATGAATTCACAGAACACAGAGCAGTTTCTCAGAAAGCTTCTTTCCAGTTTTGAACGGAAGATATTTCCTTTTTCACGATAGCCCTCTATGGGCTTCCAAATATCCCTTTGCCAATTCCACAAGAACAGCCTTAGCGAAAGGCTTCTTGAAGGGAAAGATGTAACTCTGTGAGATGAATTCACAGAACACAGAGCAGTTTCTGAGAAAGCTTCTTTCCAGTTTTGAACGGAAGATATTTCCTTTTTCACCATAGTCCTCCATGGGCTTCCAAATATCCCTTTGCCAATTCCACAAGAACAGCCTTAGCGAAAGGCTTCTTGAAGAGAAAGATGTAACTCTGTGAGATGAATTAACCGAACACAGAGCAGTTTCTGAGAAAGGTTCTTTCCAGTTTTGAACGGAAGATATTTCCTTTTTCACCATAGGCCTCTATGGGCTTCCAAATATCCCTTTGCCAATTCCACAAGAACAGCCTTAGCGAAAGGCTTCTTGAGGGGAAAGATGTAACTCTGTGAGATGAATTAACAGAACACAGAGCAGTTTCTCAGAAAGCTTCTTTCCAGTTTTGAACGGAAGATATTTCCTTTTTCTCCATAGCCCTCTATGGGCTTCCAAATATCCCTTTGCCAATTCCACAAGAACAGCCTTAGCGAAAGGCTTCTTGAAGGGAAAGATGTAACTCTGTGAGATGAATTCACAGAACACAGAGCAGTTTCTCAGAAAGCTTCTTTCCAGTTTTGAACGGAAGATATTTCCTTTTTCACCATAGGCCTCTATGGGCTTCCAAATATCCCTTTGCCAATTCCACAAGAACAGCCTTAGCGAAAGGCTTCTTGAGGGGAAAGATGTAACTCTGTGAGATGAATTAACAGAACACAGAGCAGTTTCTCAGAAAGCTTCTTTCCAGTTTTGAACGGAAGATATTTCCTTTTTCTCCATAGCCCTCTATGGGCTTCCAAATATCCCTTTGCCAATTCCACAATAACAGCCTTAGCGAAAGGCTTCTTGATGGGAAAGATGTAACTCTGTGAGATGAATTCACAGAACACAGAGCAGTTTCTCAGAAAGCTTCTTTCCAGTTTTGAACGGAAGATATTTCCTTTTTCACCATAGCCCTCTATGGGCTTCCAAATATCCCTTTGACAATTCCACAAAAACAGCCTTAGCGAAAGGCTTCTTGAAGGGAAAGATGTAACTCTGTGAGATGAATTCACAGAACACAGAGCAGTTTCTCAGAAAGCTTCTTTCCAGTTTTGAACGGAAGATATTTCCTTTTTCACCATAGTCCTCTATGGGCTTCCAAATATCCCTTTGCCAATTCCACAAGAACAGCCTTAGCGAAAGGCTTCTTGAAGGGAAAGATGTAACTCTGTGAGATGAATTAGCAGAACACAGAGCAGTTTCTCAGAAAGATTCTTTCCAATTTTGAAAGGAAGATATTTCCTTTTTCACCATAGCCCTCTATGGGCTTCCAAATATCCCTTTGCAAATTCCACAAGAACAGCCTTAGCGAAAGGCTTCTTGAAGGGAAAGATGTAACTCTGTGAGATGAATTCACAGAACACAGAGCAGTTTCTCAGAAAGCTTCTTTCCAGTTTTGAACGGAAGATATTTCCTTTTTCACCATAGCCCTCTATGGGCTTCCAAATATCCCTTTGCCAATTCCACAAGAACAGACTTAGCGAAAGGCTTCTTGAAGGGAAAGATGTAACACTGTGAGATGAATTCAGAGAACACAGAGCAGTTTCTCAGAAAGCTTCTTTCCAGTTTTGAACGGAAGATATTTCCTTTTTCACCATAGCCCTCTAAGGGCTTCCAAATATCCCTTTGCAAATTCCACAAGAACAGCCTTAGCGAACGGCTTCTTGAAGGGAAAGATATAACTCTGTGAGATGAATTTACAGAACACAGAGCAGTTTCTCAGAAAGCTTCTTTCCAGTTTTGAACGGAAGATATTTCCTTTTTCACCATAGCCCTCTATGGGCTTCCAAATATCCCTTTGCCAATTCCGCAAGAACAGCCTTAGCGAAAGGGTTCTTGAAGGGAAAGATGTAACTCTGTGAGATGAATTCACAGAACACAGAGCAGTTTCTCAGAAAGCTTCTTTCCAGTATTGAACGGAAGATATTTACTTTTTCACCATAGCCGTCTATGGGCTTCCAAATATCCCTTTGCCAATTCCACAAGAACAGCCTTAGCGAAAGGCTTCTTGAAGGGAAAGATGTAACTCTGTGAGATGAATTAAGAGAACACAGAGCAGTTTCTCAGAAAGCTTCTTTCCAGTTTTGAAAGGAAGATATTTCCTTTTACACCATAGCCCTCTATGGGCTTCTAAATATCCCTTTGCCAATTCCACAAGAACAGACTTAGCGAAAGGCTTCTTGGAGGGAACGATGTAACTCTGTGAGATGAATTAACAGAACACAGAGCAGTTTCTCAGAAAGCTTCTTTCCTGTTTTGAACGGAAGATATTTCCTTTTTCACCATAGCCCTCTATGGGCTTCCAAATATCCCTTTGCTAATTCCAAAAGAACAGCCTTAGCGAAAGGCTTCTTGAAGGGAAAGATGTAACTCTGTGAGATGAATTCACAGAACACAGAGCAGTTTCTCAGAAAGCTTCTTTCCAGTTTTGAACGGAAGATATTTCCTTTTTCACCATAGCCCTCTATGGGCTTCCAAATATCCCTTTGCCAATTCCACAAGAACAGCCTTAGCGAAAGGCTTCTTGAAGGGAAAGATGTAACACTGTGAGATGAATTCACAGAACACAGAGCAGTTTCTCAGAAAGCTTCTTTCCAGTTTTGAACGGAAGATATTTCCTTTTTCACCATAGGCCTCTATGGGCTTCCAAATATCCCTTTGCCAATTCCACAAGAACAGCCTTAGCGAAAGGCTTCTTGAGGGGAAAGATGTAACTCTGTGAGATGAATTAACAGAACACAGAGCAGTTTCTCAGAAAGCTTCTTTCCAGTTTTGAAGGGAAGATATTTACTTTTTCACCATAGCCCTCTATGGGCTTCCAAATATCCCTTTGCCAATTCCACAAGAACAGCCTTAGCGAAAGGCTTCTTGAAGGGAAAGATGTAACTCTGTGAGATGAATTCACAGAACACAGAGCAGTTTCTCAGAAAGCTTCTTTCCAGTTTTGAACGGAAGATATTTCCTTTTTCACCATAGGCCTCTATGGGCTTCCAAATATCCCTTTGCCAATTCCACAAGAACAGCCTTAGCGAAAGGCTTCTTGAAGGGAAAGATGTAACTCTGTGAGATGAATTCACAGAACACAGAGCAGTTTCTCAGAAAGCTTCTTTCCAGTTTTGAACGGAAGATATTTCCTTTTTCACCATAGCCCTCTAAGGGCTTCCAAATATCCCTTTGCCAATTCCACAAGAACAGCCTTAGCGAAAGGCTTCTTGAAGGGAAAGATGTAACTCTGTGAGATGAATTCACAGAACACAGAGCAGTTTCTCAGAAAGCTTCTTTCCAGTTTTGAACGGAAGATATTTCCTTTTTCACCGTAGCCGTCTATGGGCTTCCAAATATCCCTTTGCCAATTCCACAAGAACAGCCTTAGCGAAAGGCTTCTTGAAGGGAAAGATGTAACACTGTGAGATGAATTCACAGAACACAGAGCAGTTTCTCAGAAAGCTTCTTTCCAGTTTTGAACGGAAGATATTTCCTTTTTCACCATAGGCCTCTATGGGCTTCCAAATATCCCTTTGCCAATTCCACAAGATCAGCCTTATCGAAAGGCTTCTTGAGGGTAAAGATGTAACTCTGTGAGATAAATTCACAGAACACAGAGCAGTTTCTCAGAAAGCTTCTTACAGTTTTGAACGGAAGATATTTACTTTTTCACCATAGCCGTCTATGGGCTTCCAAATATCCCTTTGCCAATTCCACAAGAACAGCCTTAGCGAAAGGCTTCTGGAAGGGAAAGATGTAACTCTGTGAGATGAATTCACAGAACACAGAGCAGTTTCTCAGAAAGCTTCTTTCCAGTTTTGAACGGAAGATATTTCCTTTTTCACCATAGCCCTCTACGGGCTTCCAAATATCCCTTTGCCAATTCCACAAGAACAGCCTTAGCGAAAGGCTTCTTGAAGGGAAAGATGTAACTCTGTGAGATGAATTCACAGAACACAGAGCAGTTTCTCAGAAAGCTTCTTTCCAGTTTTGAACGGAAGATATTTCCTTTTTCACCATAGGCCTCTATGGGCTTCCAAATATCCCTTTGCCAATTCCACAAGAACAGCCTTAGCGAAAGGCTTCTTGAAGGGAAAGATGTAACTCTGTGAGATGAATTCACAGAACACAGAGCAGTTTCTCAGAAAGCTTCTTTCCAGTTTGGAACGGAAGATATTTCCTTTTTCACCATAGCCCTCTATGGGCTTCCAAATATCCCTTTGCCAATTCCACAAGAACAGCCTTAGCGAAAGGCTTCTTGAAGGGAAAGATGTAACTCTGTGAGATGAATTCACAGAACACAGAGCAGTTTCTCAGAAAGCTTCTTTCCAGTTTTGAACGGAAGATATTTCCTTTTTCACCATAGGCCTCTATGGGCTTCCAAATATCCCTTTGCCAATTCCACAAGAACAGCCTTAGCGAAAGGCTTCTTGAGGGGAAAGATGTAACTCTGTGAGATGAATTAACAGAACACAGAGCAGTTTCTCAGAAAGCTTCTTTCCAGTTTTGAACGGAAGATATTTCCTTTTTCTCCATAGCCCTCTATGGGCTTCCAAATATCCCTTTGCCAATTCCACAATAACAGCCTTAGCGAAAGGCTTCTTGATGGGAAAGATGTAACTCTGTGAGATGAATTCACAGAACACAGAGCAGTTTCTCAGAAAGCTTCTTTCCAGTTTTGAACGGAAGATATTTCCTTTTTCACCATAGCCCTCTATGGGCTTCCAAATATCCCTTTGACAATTCCACAAAAACAGCCTTAGCGAAAGGCTTCTTGAAGGGAAAGATGTAACTCTGTGAGATGAATTCACAGAACACAGAGCAGTTTCTCAGAAAGCTTCTTTCCAGTTTTGAACGGAAGATATTTCCTTTTTCACCATAGGCCTCTATGGGCTTCCAAATATCCCTTTGCCAATTCCGTAAGAACAGCCTTAGCGAAAGGCTTCTTGAAGGGAAAGATGTAACTCTGTGAGATGAATTAACAGAACACAGAGCAGTTTCTCAGAAAGCTTCTTTCCAGTTTTGAACGGAAGATATTTCCTTTTTCACCATAGTCCTCTATGGGCTTCCAAATATCCCTTTGCCAATTCCACAAGAACAGCCTTAGCGAAAGGCTTCTTGAAGGGAAAGATGTAACTCTGTGAGATGAATTAGCAGAACACAGAGCAGTTTCTCAGAAAGATTCTTTCCAATTTTGAAAGGAAGATATTTCCTTTTTCACCATAGCCCTCTATGGGCTTCCAAATATCCCTTTGCAAATTCCACAAGAACAGCCTTAGCGAAAGGCTTCTTGAAGGGAAAGATGTAACTCTGTGAGATGAATTCACAGAACACAGAGCAGTTTCTCAGAAAGCTTCTTTCCAGTTTTGAACGGAAGATATTTCCTTTTTCACCATAGCCCTCTATGGGCTTCCAAATATCCCTTTGCCAATTCCACAAGAACAGACTTAGCGAAAGGCTTCTTGAAGGGAAAGATGTAACACTGTGAGATGAATTCAGAGAACACAGAGCAGTTTCTCAGAAAGCTTCTTTCCAGTTTTGAACGGAAGATATTTCCTTTTTCACCATAGCCCTCTAAGGGCTTCCAAATATCCCTTTGCAAATTCCACAAGAACAGCCTTAGCGAACGGCTTCTTGAAGGGAAAGATATAACTCTGTGAGATGAATTCACAGAACACAGAGCAGTTTCTCAGAAAGCTTCTTTCCAGTTTTGAACGGAAGATATTTCCTTTTTCACCATAGGCCTCTATGGGCTTCCAAATATCCCTTTGCCAATTCCACAAGATCAGCCTTATCGAAAGGCTTCTTGAGGGTAAAGATGTAACTCTGTGAGATGAATTCACAGAACACAGAGCAGTTTCTCAGAAAGCTTCTTACAGTTTTGAACGGAAGATATTTACTTTTTCACCCTAGCCGTCTATGGGCTTCCAAATATCCCTTTGCCAATTCCACAAGAACAGCCTTAGCGAAAGGCTTCTGGAAGGGAAAGATGTAACTCTGTGAGATGAATTCACAGAACACAGAGCAGTTTCTCAGAAAGCTTCTTTCCAGTTTTGAACGGAAGATATTTCCTTTTTCACCATAGCCCTCTATGGGCTTCCAAATATCCCTTTGCCAATTCCACAAGAACAGCCTTAGCGAAAGGCTTCTTGAAGGGAAAGATGTAACTCTGTGAGATGAATTCACAGAACACAGAGCAGTTTCTCAGAAAGCTTCTTTCCAGTTTTGAACGGAAGATATTTCCTTTTTCACCATAGGCCTCTATGGGCTTCCAAATATCCCTTTGCCAATTCCACAAGAACAGCCTTAGCGAAAGGCTTCTTGAAGGGAAAGATGTAACTCTGTGAGATGAATTCACAGAACACAGAGCAGTTTCTCAGAAAGCTTCTTTCCAGTTTGGAACGGAAGATATTTCCTTTTTCACCATAGCCCTCTATGGGCTTCCAAATATCCCTTTGCCAATTCCACAAGAACAGCCTTAGCGAAAGGCTTCTTGAAGGGAAAGATGTAACTCTGTGAGATGAATTCACAGAACACAGAGCAGTTTCTCAGAAAGCTTCTTTCCAGTTTTGAACGGAAGGTATTTCCTTTTTCACCATAGGCCTCTATGGGCTTCCAAATATCCCTTTGCCAATTCCACAAGAACAGCCTTAGCGAAAGGCTTCTTGAGGGGAAAGATGTAACTCTGTGAGATGAATTAACAGAACACAGAGCAGTTTCTCAGAAAGCTTCTTTCCAGTTTTGAACGGAAGATATTTCCTTTTTCTCCATAGCCCTCTATGGGCTTCCAAATATCCCTTTGCCAATTCCACAATAACAGCCTTAGCGAAAGGCTTCTTGATGGGAAAGATGTAACTCTGTGAGATGAATTCACAGAACACAGAGCAGTTTCTCAGAAAGCTTCTTTCCAGTTTTGAACGGAAGATATTTCCTTTTTCACCATAGCCCTCTATGGGCTTCCAAATATCCCTTTGACAATTCCACAAAAACAGCCTTAGCGAAAGGCTTCTTGAAGGGAAAGATGTAACTCTGTGAGATGAATTCACAGAACACAGAGCAGTTTCTCAGAAAGCTTCTTTCCAGTTTTGAACGGAAGATATTTCCTTTTTCACCATAGGCCTCTATGGGCTTCAAAATATCCCTTTGCCAATTCCGTAAGAACAGCCTTAGCGAAAGGCTTCTTGAAGGGAAAGATGTAACTCTGTGAGATGAATTAACAGAACACAGAGCAGTTTCTCAGAAAGCTTCTTTCCAGTTTTGAACGGAAGATATTTCCTTTTTCACCATAGTCCTCTATGGGCTTCCAAATATCCCTTTGCCAATTCCACAAGAACAGCCTTAGCGAAAGGCTTCTTGAAGGGAAAGATGTAACTCTGTGAGATGAATTAGCAGAACACAGAGCAGTTTCTCAGAAAGATTCTTTCCAATTTTGAAAGGAAGATATTTCCTTTTTCACCATAGCCCTCTATGGGCTTCCAAATATCCCTTTGCAAATTCCACAAGAACAGCCTTAGCGAAAGGCTTCTTGAAGGGAAAGATGTAACTCTGTGAGATGAATTCACAGAACACAGAGCAGTTTCTCAGAAAGCTTCTTTCCAGTTTTGAACGGAAGATATTTCCTTTTTCACCATAGCCCTCTATGGGCTTCCAAATATCCCTTTGCCAATTCCACAAGAACAGACTTAGCGAAAGGCTTCTTGAAGGGAAAGATGTAACACTGTGAGATGAATTCAGAGAACACAGAGCAGTTTCTCAGAAAGCTTCTTTCCAGTTTTGAACGGAAGATATTTCCTTTTTCACCATAGCCCTCTAAGGGCTTCCAAATATCCCTTTGCAAATTCCACAAGAACAGCCTTAGCGAACGGCTTCTTGAAGGGAAAGATATAACTCTGTGAGATGAATTTACAGAACACAGAGCAGTTTCTCAGAAAGCTTCTTTCCAGTTTTGAACGGAAGATATTTCCTTTTTCACCATAGGCCTCTATGGGCTTCCAAATATCCCTTTGCCAATTCCACAAGAACAGCCTTAGCGAAAGGCTTCTTGAGGGGAAAGATGTAACTCTGTGAGATGAATTAACAGAACACAGAGCAGTTTCTCAGAAAGCTTCTTTCCAGTTTTGAACGGAAGATATTTCCTTTTTCTCCATAGCCCTCTATGGGCTTCCAAATATCCCTTTGCCAATTCCACAATAACAGCCTTAGCGAAAGGCTTCTTGATGGGAAAGATGTAACTCTGTGAGATGAATTCACAGAACACAGAGCAGTTTCTCAGAAAGCTTCTTTCCAGTTTTGAACGGAAGATATTTCCTTTTTCACCATAGCCCTCTATGGGCTTCCAAATATCCCTTTGACAATTCCACAAAAACAGCCTTAGCGAAAGGCTTCTTGAAGGGAAAGATGTAACTCTGTGAGATGAATTCACAGAACACAGAGCAGTTTCTCAGAAAGCTTCTTTCCAGTTTTGAACGGAAGATATTTCCTTTTTCACCATAGGCCTCTATGGGCTTCCAAATATCCCTTTGCCAATTCCGTAAGAACAGCCTTAGCGAAAGGCTTCTTGAAGGGAAAGATGTAACTCTGTGAGATGAATTAACAGAACACAGAGCAGTTTCTCAGAAAGCTTCTTTCCAGTTTTGAACGGAAGATATTTCCTTTTTCACCATAGTCCTCTATGGGCTTCCAAATATCCCTTTGCCAATTCCACAAGAACAGCCTTAGCGAAAGGCTTCTTGAAGGGAAAGATGTAACTCTGTGAGATGAATTAGCAGAACACAGAGCAGTTTCTCAGAAAGATTCTTTCCAATTTTGAAAGGAAGATATTTCCTTTTTCACCATAGCCCTCTATGGGCTTCCAAATATCCCTTTGCAAATTCCACAAGAACAGCCTTAGCGAAAGGCTTCTTGAAGGGAAAGATGTAACTCTGTGAGATGAATTCACAGAACACAGAGCAGTTTCTCAGAAAGCTTCTTTCCAGTTTTGAACGGAAGATATTTCCTTTTTCACCATAGCGCTCTATGGGCTTCCAAATATCCCTTTGCCAATTCCACAAGAACAGACTTAGCGAAAGGCTTCTTGAAGGGAAAGATGTAACACTGTGAGATGAATTCAGAGAACACAGAGCAGTTTCTCAGAAAGCTTCTTTCCAGTTTTGAACGGAAGATATTTCCTTTTTCACCATAGCCCTCTAAGGGCTTCCAAATATCCCTTTGCAAATTCCACAAGAACAGCCTTAGCGAACGGCTTCTTGAAGGGAAAGATATAACTCTGTGAGATAAATTTACAGAACACAGAGCAGTTTCTCAGAAAGCTTCTTTCCAGTTTTGAACGGAAGATATTTCCTTTTTCACCATAGCCCTCTATGGGCTTCCAAATATCCCTTTGCCAATTCCGCAAGAACAGCCTTAGCGAAAGGGTTCTTGAAGGGAAAGATGTAACTCTGTGAGATGAATTCACAGAACACAGAGCAGTTTCTCAGAAAGCTTCTTTCCAGTATTGAACGGAAGATATTTACTTTTTCACCATAGCCGTCTATGGGCTTCCAAATATCCCTTTGCCAATTCCACAAGAACAGCCTTAGCGAAAGGCTTCTTGAAGGGAAAGATGTAACTCTGTGAGATGAATTAACAGAACACAGAGCAGTTTCTCAGAAAGCTTCTTTCCAGTTTTGAAAGGAAGATATTTCCTTTTACACCATAGCCCTCTATGGGCTTCTAAATATCCCTTTGCCAATTCCACAAGAACAGACTTAGCGAAAGGCTTCTTGGAGGGAACGATGTAACTCTGTGAGATGAATTAACAGAACACAGAGCAGTTTCTCAGAAAGCTTCTTTCCTGTTTTGAACGGAAGATATTTCCTTTTTCACCATAGCCCTCTATGGGCTTCCAAATATCCCTTTGCTAATTCCAAAAGAACAGCCTTAGCGAAAGGCTTCTTGAAGGGAAAGATGTAACTCTGTGAGATGAATTCACAGAACACAGAGCAGTTTCTCAGAAAGCTTCTTTCCAGTTTTGAACGGAAGATATTTCCTTTTTCACCATAGCCCTCTATGGGCTTCCAAATATCCCTTTGCCAATTCCACAAGAACAGCCTTAGCGAAAGGCTTCTTGAAGGGAAAGATGTAACACTGTGAGATGAATTCACAGAACACAGAGCAGTTTCTCAGAAAGCTTCTTTCCAGTTTTGAACGGAAGATATTTCCTTTTTCACCATAGGCCTCTATGGGCTTCCAAATATCCCTTTGCCAATTCCACAAGAACAGCCTTAGCGAAAGGCTTCTTGAGGGGAAAGATGTAACTCTGTGAGATGAATTAACAGAACACAGAGCAGTTTCTCAGAAAGCTTCTTTCCAGTTTTGAAGGGAAGATATTTACTTTTTCACCATAGCCCTCTATGGGCTTCCAAATATCCCTTTGCCAATTCCACAAGAACAGCCTTAGCGAAAGGCTTCTTGAAGGGAAAGATGTAACTCTGTGAGATGAATTCACAGAACACAGAGCAGTTTCTCAGAAAGCTTCTTTCCAGTTTTGAACGGAAGATATTTCCTTTTTCACCATAGCCCTCTATGGGCTTCCAAATATCCCTTTGCCAATTCCACAAGAACAGCCTTAGCGAAAGGCTTCTTGAAGGGAAAGATGTAACTCTGTGAGATGAATTCACAGAACACAGAGCAGTTTCTCAGAAAGCTTCTTTCCAGTTTTGAACGGAAGATATTTCCTTTTTCACCATAGCCGTCTAAGGGCTTCCAAATATCCCTTTGCCAATTCCACAAGAACAGCCTTAGCGAAAGGCTTCTTGAAGGGAAAGATGTAACTCTGTGAGATGAATTCACAGAACACAGAGCAGTTTCTCAGAAAGCTTCTTTCCAGTTTTGAATGGAAGATATTTCCTTTTTCACCGTAGCCGTCTATGGGCTTCCAAATATCCCTTTGCCAATTCCACAAGAACAGCCTTAGCGAAAGGCTTCTTGAAGGGAAAGATGTAACACTGTGAGATGAATTCACAGAACACAGAGCAGTTTCTCAGAAAGCTTCTTTCCAGTTTTGAACGGAAGATATTTCCTTTTTCACCATAGGCCTCTATGGGCTTCCAAATATCCCTTTGCCAATTCCACAAGATCAGCCTTATCGAAAGGCTTCTTGAGGGTAAAGATGTAACTCTGTGAGATAAATTCACAGAACACAGAGCAGTTTCTCAGAAAGCTTCTTACAGTTTTGAACGGAAGATATTTACTTTTTCACCATAGCCGTCTATGGGCTTCCAAATATCCCTTTGCCAATTCCACAAGAACAGCCTTAGCGAAAGGCTTCTGGAAGGGAAAGATGTAACTCTGTGAGATGAATTCACAGAACACAGAGCAGTTTCTCAGAAAGCTTCTTTCCAGTTTTGAACGGAAGATATTTCCTTTTTCACCATAGCCCTCTATGGGCTTCCAAATATCCCTTTGCCAATTCCACAAGAACAGCCTTAGCGAAAGGCTTCTTGAAGGGAAAGATGTAACTCTGTGAGATGAATTCACAGAACACAGAGCAGTTTCTCAGAAAGCTTCTTTCCAGTTTTGAACGGAAGATATTTCCTTTTTCACCATAGGCCTCTATGGGCTTCCAAATATCCCTTTGCCAATTCCACAAGAACAGCCTTAGCGAAAGGCTTCTTGAAGGGAAAGATGTAACTCTGTGAGATGAATTCACAGAACACAGAGCAGTTTCTCAGAAAGCTTCTTTCCAGTTTGGAACGGAAGATATTTCCTTTTTCACCATAGCCCTCTATGGGCTTCCAAATATCCCTTTGCCAATTCCACAAGAACAGCCTTAGCGAAAGGCTTCTTGAAGGGAAAGATGTAACTCTGTGAGATGAATTCACAGAACACAGAGCAGTTTCTCAGAAAGCTTCTTTCCAGTTTTGAACGGAAGATATTTCCTTTTTCACCATAGGCCTCTATGGGCTTCCAAATATCCCTTTGCCAATTCCACAAGAACAGCCTTAGCGAAAGGCTTCTTGAGGGGAAAGATGTAACTCTGTGAGATGAATTAACAGAACACAGAGCAGTTTCTCAGAAAGCTTCTTTCCAGTTTTGAACGGAAGATATTTCCTTTTTCTCCATAGCCCTCTATGGGCTTCCAAATATCCCTTTGCCAATTCCACAATAACAGCCTTAGCGAAAGGCTTCTTGATGGGAAAGATGTAACTCTGTGAGATGAATTCACAGAACACAGAGCAGTTTCTCAGAAAGCTTCTTTCCAGTTTTGAACGGAAGATATTTCCTTTTTCACCATAGCCCTCTATGGGCTTCCAAATATCCCTTTGACAATTCCACAAAAACAGCCTTAGCGAAAGGCTTCTTGAAGGGAAAGATGTAACTCTGTGAGATGAATTCACAGAACACAGAGCAGTTTCTCAGAAAGCTTCTTTCCAGTTTTGAACGGAAGATATTTCCTTTTTCACCATAGCCCTCTATGGGCTTCCAAATATCCCTTTGCCAATTCCGCAAGAACAGCCTTAGCGAAAGGGTTCTTGAAGGGAAAGATGTAACTCTGTGAGATGAATTCACAGAACACAGAGCAGTTTCTCAGAAAGCTTCTTTCCAGTATTGAACGGAAGATATTTACTTTTTCACCATAGCCGTCTATGGGCTTCCAAATATCCCTTTGCCAATTCCACAAGAACAGCCTTAGCGAAAGGCTTCTTGAAGGGAAAGATGTAACTCTGTGAGATGAATTAACAGAACACAGAGCAGTTTCTCAGAAAGCTTCTTTCCAGTTTTGAAAGGAAGATATTTCCTTTTACACCATAGCCCTCTATGGGCTTCTAAATATCCCTTTGCCAATTCCACCAGAACAGACTTAGCGAAAGGCTTCTTGGAGGGAACGATGTAACTCTGTGAGATGAATTAACAGAACACAGAGCAGTTTCTCAGAAAGCTTCTTTCCTGTTTTGAACGGAAGATATTTCCTTTTTCACCATAGCCCTCTATGGGCTTCCAAATATCCCTTTGCTAATTCCAAAAGAACAGCCTTAGCGAAAGGCTTCTTGAAGGGAAAGATGTAACTCTGTGAGATGAATTCACAGAACACAGAGCAGTTTCTCAGAAAGCTTCTTTCCAGTTTTGAACGGAAGATATTTCCTTTTTCACCATAGCCCTCTATGGGCTTCCAAATATCCCTTTGCCAATTCCACAAGAACAGCCTTAGCGAAAGGCTTCTTGAAGGGAAAGATGTAACTCTGTGAGATGAATTCACAGAACACAGAGCAGTTTCTCAGAAAGCTTCTTTCCAGTTTTGAACGGAAGATATTTCCTTTTTCACCATAGGCCTCTATGGGCTTCCAAATATCCCTTTGCCAATTCCACAAGAACAGCCTTAGCGAAAGGCTTCTTGAGGGGAAAGATGTAACTCTGTGAGATGAATTAACAGAACACAGAGCAGTTTCTCAGAAAGCTTCTTTCCAGTTTTGAAGGGAAGATATTTACTTTTTCACCATAGCCCTCTATGGGCTTCCAAATATCCCTTTGCCAATTCCACAAGAACAGCCTTAGCGAAAGGCTTCTTGAAGGGAAAGATGTAACTCTGTGAGATGAATTCACAGAACACAGAGCAGTTTCTCAGAAAGCTTCTTTCCAGTTTTGAACGGAAGATATTTCCTTTTTCACCATAGGCCTCTATGGGCTTCCAAATATCCCTTTGCCAATTCCACAAGAACAGCCTTAGCGAAAGGCTTCTTGAAGGGAAAGATGTAACTCTGTGAGATGAATTCACAGAACACAGAGCAGTTTCTCAGAAAGCTTCTTTCCAGTTTTGAACGGAAGATATTTCCTTTTTCACCATAGCCCTCTAAGGGCTTCCAAATATCCCTTTGCCAATTCCACAAGAACAGCCTTAGCGAAAGGCTTCTTGAAGGGAAAGATGTAACTCTGTGAGATGAATTCACAGAACACAGAGCAGTTTCTCAGACAGCTTCTTTCCAGTTTTGAACGGAAGATATTTCCTTTTTCACCGTAGCCGTCTATGGGCTTCCAAATATCCCTTTGCCAATTCCACAAGAACAGCCTTAGCGAAAGGCTTCTGGAAGGGAAAGATGTAACTCTGTGAGATGAATTCACAGAACACAGAGCAGTTTCTCAGAAATCTTCTTTCCAGTTTTGAACGGAAGATATTTCCTTTTTCACCATAGCCCTCTATGGGCTTCCAAATATCCCTTTGCCAATTCCACAAGAACAGCCTTAGCGAAAGGCTTCTTGAAGGGAAAGATGTAACTCTGTGAGATGAATTCACAGAACACAGAGCAGTTTCTCAGAAAGCTTCTTTCCAGTTTTGAACGGAAGATATTTCCTTTTTCACCATAGGCCTCTATGGGCTTCCAAATATCCCTTTGCCAATTCCACAAGAACAGCCTTAGCGAAAGGCTTCTTGAAGGGAAAGATGTAACTCTGTGAGATGAATTCACAGAACACAGAGCAGTTTCTCAGAAAGCTTCTTTCCAGTTTGGAACGGAAGATATTTCCTTTTTCACCATAGCCCTCTATGGGCTTCCAAATATCCCTTTGCCAATTCCACAAGAACAGCCTTAGCGAAAGGCTTCTTGAAGGGAAAGATGTAACTCTGTGAGATGAATTCACAGAACACAGAGCAGTTTCTCAGAAAGCTTCTTTCCAGTTTTGAACGGAAGATATTTCCTTTTTCACCATAGGCCTCTATGGGCTTCCAAATATCCCTTTGCCAATTCCACAAGAACAGCCTTAGCGAAAGGCTTCTTGAGGGGAAAGATGTAACTCTGTGAGATGAATTAACAGAACACAGAGCAGTTTCTCAGAAAGCTTCTTTCCAGTTTTGAACGGAAGATATTTCCTTTTTCTCCATAGCCCTCTATGGGCTTCCAAATATCCCTTTGCCAATTCCACAATAACAGCCTTAGCGAAAGGCTTCTTGATGGGAAAGATGTAACTCTGTGAGATGAATTCACAGAACACAGAGCAGTTTCTCAGAAAGCTTCTTTCCAGTTTTGAACGGAAGATATTTCCTTTTTCACCATCGCCCTCTATGGGCTTCCAAATATCCCTTTGACAATTCCACAAAAACAGCCTTAGCGAAAGGCTTCTTGAAGGGAAAGATGTAACTCTGTGAGATGAATTCACAGAACACAGAGCAGTTTCTCAGAAAGCTTCTTTCCAGTTTTGAACGGAAGATATTTCCTTTTTCACAATAGGCCTCTATGGGCTTCAAAATATCCCTTTGCCAATTCCGTAAGAACAGCCTTAGCGAAAGGCTTCTTGAAGGGAAAGATGTAACTCTGTGAGATGAATTAACAGAACACAGAGCAGTTTCTCAGAAAGCTTCTTTCCAGTTTTGAACGGAAGATATTTCCTTTTTCACCATAGTCCTCTATGGGCTTCCAAATATCCCTTTGCCAATTCCACAAGAACAGCCTTAGCGAAAGGCTTCTTGAAGGGAAAGATGTAACTCTGTGAGATGAATTAGCAGAACAGAGAGCAGTTTCTCAGAAAGATTCTTTCCAATTTTGAAAGGAAGATATTTCCTTTTTCACCATAGCCCTCTATGGGCTTCCAAATATCCCTTTGCAAATTCCACAAGAACAGCCTTAGCGAAAGGCTTCTTGAAGGGAAAGATGTAACTCTGTGAGATGAATTCACAGAACACAGAGCAGTTTCTCAGAAAGCTTCTTTCCAGTTTTGAACGGAAGATATTTCCTTTTTCACCATAGCCCTCTATGGGCTTCCAAATATCCCTTTGCCAATTCCACAAGAACAGACTTAGCGAAAGGCTTCTTGAAGGGAAAGATGTAACACTGTGAGATGAATTCAGAGAACACAGAGCAGTTTCTCAGAAAGCTTCTTTCCAGTTTTGAACGGAAGATATTTCCTTTTTCACCATAGCCCTCTAAGGGCTTCCAAATATCCCTTTGCAAATTCCACAAGAACAGCCTTAGCGAACGGCTTCTTGAAGGGAAAGATATAACTCTGTGAGATGAATTTACAGAACACAGAGCAGTTTCTCAGAAAGCTTCTTTCCAGTTTTGAACGGAAGATATTTCCTTTTTCACCATAGCCCTCTATGGGCTTCCAAATATCCCTTTGCCAATTCCGCAAGAACAGCCTTAGCGAAAGGGTTCTTGAAGGGAAAGATGTAACTCTGTGAGATGAATTCACAGAACACAGAGCAGTTTCTCAGAAAGCTTCTTTCCAGTATTGAACGGAAGATATTTACTTTTTCACCATAGCCGTCTATGGGCTTCCAAATATCCCTTTGCCAATTCCACAAGAACAGCCTTAGCGAAAGGCTTCTTGAAGGGAAAGATGTAACTCTGTGAGATGAATTAACAGAACACAGAGCAGTTTCTCAGAAAGCTTCTTTCCAGTTTTGAAAGGAAGATATTTCCTTTTACACCATAGCCCTCTATGGGCTTCTAAATATCCCTTTGCCAATTCCACAAGAACAGACTTAGCGAAAGGCTTCTTGGAGGGAACGATGTAACTCTGTGAGATGAATTAACAGAACACAGAGCAGTTTCTCAGAAAGCTTTTTTCCTGTTTTGAACGGAAGATATTTCCTTTTTCACCATAGCCCTCTATGGGCTTCCAAATATCCCTTTGCTAATTCCAAAAGAACAGCCTTAGCGAAAGGCTTCTTGAAGGGAAAGATGTAACTCTGTGAGATGAATTCACAGAACACAGAGCAGTTTCTCAGAAAGCTTCTTTCCAGTTTTGAACGGAAGATATTTCCTTTTTCACCATAGGCCTCTACGGGCTTCCAAATATCCCTTTGCCAATTCCACAAGAACAGCCTTAGCGAAAGGCTTCTTGAAGGGAAAGATGTAACTCTGTGAGATGAATTCACAGAACACAGAGCAGTTTCTCAGAAAGCTTCTTTCCAGTTTTGAACGGAAGATATTTCCTTTTTCACCATAGGCCTCTATGGGCTTCCAAATATCCCTTTGCCAATTCCACAAGAACAGCCTTAGCGAAAGGCTTCTTGAAGGGAAAGATGTAACTCTGTGAGATGAATTCGCAGAACACAGAGCAGTTTCTCAGAAAGCTTCTTTCCAGTTTTGAACGGAAGATATTCCCTTTTTCACCATAGGCCTCCATGGGCTTCCAAATATCCCTTTGCCAATTCCACAAGAACAGCCTTAGCGAAAGGCTTCTTGAAGGGAAAGATGTAACTCTGTGAGATGAATTCACAGAACACAGAGCAGTTTCTGAGAAAGCTTCTTTCCAGTTTTGAACGGAAGATATTTCCTTTTTCACCATAGTCCTCCATGGGCTTCCAAATATCCCTTTGCCAATTCCACAAGAACAGCCTTAGCGAAAGGCTTCTTGAAGAGAAAGATGTAACTCTGTGAGATGAATTAACCGAACACAGAGCAGTTTCTGAGAAAGGTTCTTTCCAGTTTTGAACGGAAGATATTTCCTTTTTCACCATAGGCCTCTAAGGGCTTTCAAATATCCCTTTGCCAATTCCACAAGAACAGCCTTAGCGAAAGGCTTCTTGAGGGGAAAGATGTAACTCTGTGAGATGAATTAACAGAACACAGAGCAGTTTCTCAGAAAGCTTCTTTCCAGTTTTGAACGGAAGATATTTACTTTTTCACCATAGCCCTCTATGGGCTTCCAAATATCCCTTTGCCAATTCCAAAAGAACAGCCTTAGCGAAAGGCTTCTTGAAGGGAAAGATGTAACTCTGTGAGATGAATTAACAGAACACAGAGCAGTTTCTCAGAAAGCTTCTTTCCAGTTTTGAACGGAAGATATTTCCTTTTTCTCCATAGCCCTCTATGGGCTTCCAAATATCCCTTTGCCAATTCCACAATAACAGCCTTAGCGAAAGGCTTCTTGATGGGAAAGATGTAACTCTGTGAGATGAATTCACAGAACACAGAGCAGTTTCTCAGAAAGCTTCTTTCCAGTTTTGAACGGAAGATATTTCCTTTTTCACCATCGCCCTCTATGGGCTTCCAAATATCCCTTTGACAATTCCACAAAAACAGCCTTAGCGAAAGGCTTCTTGAAGGGAAAGATGTAACTCTGTGAGATGAATTCACAGAACACAGAGCAGTTTCTCAGAAAGCTTCTTTCCAGTTTTGAACGGAAGATATTTCCTTTTTTACAATAGGCCTCTATGGGCTTCAAAATATCCCTTTGCCAATTCCGTAAGAACAGCCTTAGCGAAAGGCTTCTTGAAGGGAAAGATGTAACTCTGTGAGATGAATTAACAGAACACAGAGCAGTTTCTCAGAAAGCTTCTTTCCAGTTTTGAACGGAAGATATTTCCTTTTTCACCATAGTCCTCTATGGGCTTCCAAATATCCCTTTGCCAATTCCACAAGAACAGCCTTAGCGAAAGGCTTCTTGAAGGGAAAGATGTAACTCTGTGAGATGAATTAGCAGAACAGAGAGCAGTTTCTCAGAAAGATTCTTTCCAATTTTGAAAGGAAGATATTTCCTTTTTCACCATAGCCCTCTATGGGCTTCCAAATATCCCTTTGCAAATTCCACAAGAACAGCCTTAGCGAAAGGCTTCTTGAAGGGAAAGATGTAACTCTGTGAGATGAATTCACAGAACACAGAGCAGTTTCTCAGAAAGCTTCTTTCCAGTTTTGAACGGAAGATATTTCCTTTTTCACCATAGCCCTCTATGGGCTTCCAAATATCCCTTTGCCAATTCCACAAGAACAGACTTAGCGAAAGGCTTCTTGAAGGGAAAGATGTAACACTGTGAGATGAATTCAGAGAACACAGAGCAGTTTCTCAGAAAGCTTCTTTCCAGTTTTGAACGGAAGATATTTCCTTTTTCACCATAGCCCTCTAAGGGCTTCCAAATATCCCTTTGCAAATTCCACAAGAACAGCCTTAGCGAACGGCTTCTTGAAGGGAAAGATATAACTCTGTGAGATGAATTTACAGAACACAGAGCAGTTTCTCAGAAAGCTTCTTTCCAGTTTTGAACGGAAGATATTTCCTTTTTCACCATAGCCCTCTATGGGCTTCCAAATATCCCTTTGCCAATTCCGCAAGAACAGCCTTAGCGAAAGGGTTCTTGAAGGGAAAGATGTAACTCTGTGAGATGAATTCACAGAACACAGAGCAGTTTCTCAGAAAGCTTCTTTCCAGTATTGAACGGAAGATATTTACTTTTTCACCATAGCCGTCTATGGGCTTCCAAATATCCCTTTGCCAATTCCACAAGAACAGCCTTAGCGAAAGGCTTCTTGAAGGGAAAGATGTAACTCTGTGAGATGAATTAACAGAACACAGAGCAGTTTCTCAGAAAGCTTCTTTCCAGTTTTGAAAGGAAGATATTTCCTTTTACACCATAGCCCTCTATGGGCTTCTAAATATCCCTTTGCCAATTCCACAAGAACAGACTTAGCGAAAGGCTTCTTGGAGGGAACGATGTAACTCTGTGAGATGAATTAACAGAACACAGAGCAGTTTCTCAGAAAGCTTTTTTCCTGTTTTGAACGGAAGATATTTCCTTTTTCACCATAGCCCTCTATGGGCTTCCAAATATCCCTTTGCTAATTCCAAAAGAACAGCCTTAGCGAAAGGCTTCTTGAAGGGAAAGATGTAACTCTGTGAGATGAATTCACAGAACACAGAGCAGTTTCTCAGAAAGCTTCTTTCCAGTTTTGAACGGAAGATATTTCCTTTTTCACCATAGGCCTCTACGGGCTTCCAAATATCCCTTTGCCAATTCCACAAGAACAGCCTTAGCGAAAGGCTTCTTGAAGGGAAAGATGTAACTCTGTGAGATGAATTCACAGAACACAGAGCAGTTTCTCAGAAAGCTTCTTTCCAGTTTTGAACGGAAGATATTTCCTTTTTCACCATAGGCCTCTATGGGCTTCCAAATATCCCTTTGCCAATTCCACAAGAACAGCCTTAGCGAAAGGCTTCTTGAAGGGAAAGATGTAACTCTGTGAGATGAATTCGCAGAACACAGAGCAGTTTCTCAGAAAGCTTCTTTCCAGTTTTGAACGGAAGATATTCCCTTTTTCACCATAGGCCTCCATGGGCTTCCAAATATCCCTTTGCCAATTCCACAAGAACAGCCTTAGCGAAAGGCTTCTTGAAGGGAAAGATGTAACTCTGTGAGATGAATTCACAGAACACAGAGCAGTTTCTGAGAAAGCTTCTTTCCAGTTTTGAACGGAAGATATTTCCTTTTTCACCATAGTCCTCCATGGGCTTCCAAATATCCCTTTGCCAATTCCACAAGAACAGCCTTAGCGAAAGGCTTCTTGAAGAGAAAGATGTAACTCTGTGAGATGAATTAACCGAACACAGAGCAGTTTCTGAGAAAGGTTCTTTCCAGTTTTGAACGGAAGATATTTCCTTTTTCACCATAGGCCTCTAAGGGCTTTCAAATATCCCTTTGCCAATTCCACAAGAACAGCCTTAGCGAAAGGCTTCTTGAGGGGAAAGATGTAACTCTGTGAGATGAATTAACAGAACACAGAGCAGTTTCTCAGAAAGCTTCTTTCCAGTTTTGAACGGAAGATATTTACTTTTTCACCATAGCCCTCTATGGGCTTCCAAATATCCCTTTGCCAATTCCAAAAGAACAGCCTTAGCGAAAGGCTTCTTGAAGGGAAAGATGTAACTCTGTGAGATGAATTAACAGAACACAGAGCAGTTTCTCAGAAAGCTTCTTTCCAGTTTTGAACGGAAGATATTTCCTTTTTCACCATAGCCGTCTATGGGCTTCCAAATATCCCTTTGCCAATTCCACAAGAACAGCCTTAGCGAAAGGCTTCTTGAAGGGAAAGATGTAACACTGTGAGATGAATTCACAGAACACAGAGCAGTTTCTCAGAAAGCTTCTTTCCAGTTTTGAACGGAAGATATTTCCTTTTTCACCATAGGCCTCTATGGGCTTCCAAATATCCCTTTGCCAATTCCACAAGAACAGCCTTAGCGAAAGGCTTCTTGAGGGGAAAGATGTAACTCTGTGAGATGAATTAACAGAACACAGAGCAGTTTCTCAGAAAGCTTCTTTCCAGTTTTGAAGGGAAGATATTTACTTTTTCACCATAGCCCTCTATGGGCTTCCAAATATCCCTTTGCCAATTCCACAAGAACAGCCTTAGCGAAAGGCTTCTTGAAGGGAAAGATGTAACTCTGTGAGATGAATTCACAGAACACAGAGCAGTTTCTCAGAAAGCTTCTTTCCAGTTTTGAACGGAAGATATTTCCTTTTTCACCATAGGCCTCTATGGGCTTCCAAATATCCCTTTGCCAATTCCACAAGAACAGCCTTAGCGAAAGGCTTCTTGAAGGGAAAGATGTAACTCTGTGAGATGAATTCACAGAACACAGAGCAGTTTCTCAGAAAGCTTCTTTCCAGTTTTGAACGGAAGATATTTCCTTTTTCACCATAGGCCTCTATGGGCTTCCAAATATCCCTTTGCCAATTCCACAAGAACAGCCTTAGCGAAAGGCTTCTTGAAGGGAAAGATGTAACTCTGTGAGATGAATTCACAGAACACAGAGCAGTTTCTCAGAAAGCTTCTTTCCAGTTTTGAACGGAAGATATTTCCTTTTTCACCATAGCCCTCTAAGGGCTTCCAAATATCCCTTTGCCAATTCCACAAGAACAGCCTTAGCGAAAGGCTTCTTGAAGGGAAAGATGTAACTCTGTGAGATGAATTCACAGAACACAGAGCAGTTTCTCAGACAGCTTCTTTCCAGTTTTGAACGGAAGATATTTCCTTTTTCACCGTAGCCGTCTATGGGCTTCCAAATATCCCTTTGCCAATTCCACAAGAACAGCCTTAGCGAAAGGCTTCTTGAAGGGAAAGATGTAACACTGTGAGATGAATTCACAGAACACAGAGCAGTTTCTCAGAAAGCTTCTTTCCAGTTTTGAACGGAAGATATTTCCTTTTTCACCATAGGCCTCTATGGGCTTCCAAATATCCCTTTGCCAATTCCACAAGATCAGCCTTATCGAAAGGCTTCTTGAGGGTAAAGATGTAACTCTGTGAGATGAATTCACAGAACACAGAGCAGTTTCTCAGAAAGCTTCTTACAGTTTTGAACGGAAGATATTTACTTTTTCACCATAGCCGTCTATGGGCTTCCAAATATCCCTTTGCCAATTCCACAAGAACAGCCTTAGCGAAAGGCTTCTGGAAGGGAAAGATGTAACTCTGTGAGATGAATTCACAGAACACAGAGCAGTTTCTCAGAAAGCTTCTTTCCAGTTTTGAACGGAAGATATTTCCTTTTTCACCATAGCCCTCTATGGGCTTCCAAATATCCCTTTGCCAATTCCACAAGAACAGCCTTAGCGAAAGGCTTCTTGAAGGGAAAGATGTAACTCTGTGAGATGAATTCACAGAACACAGAGCAGTTTCTCAGAAAGCTTCTTTCCAGTTTTGAACGGAAGATATTTCCTTTTTCACCATAGGCCTCTATGGGCTTCCAAATATCCCTTTGCCAATTCCACAAGAACAGCCTTAGCGAAAGGCTTCTTGAAGGGAAAGATGTAACTCTGTGAGATGAATTCACAGAACACAGAGCAGTTTCTCAGAAAGCTTCTTTCCAGTTTGGAACGGAAGATATTTCCTTTTTCACCATAGCCCTCTATGGGCTTCCAAATATCCCTTTGCCAATTCCACAAGAACAGCCTTAGCGAAAGGCTTCTTGAAGGGAAAGATGTAACTCTGTGAGATGAATTCACAGAACACAGAGCAGTTTCTCAGAAAGCTTCTTTCCAGTTTTGAACGGAAGATATTTCCTTTTTCACCATAGGCCTCTATGGGCTTCCAAATATCCCTTTGCCAATTCCACAAGAACAGCCTTAGCGAAAGGCTTCTTGAGGGGAAAGATGTAACTCTGTGAGATGAATTAACAGAACACAGAGCAGTTTCTCAGAAAGCTTCTTTCCAGTTTTGAACGGAAGATATTTCCTTTTTCTCCATAGCCCTCTATGGGCTTCCAAATATCCCTTTGCCAATTCCACAATAACAGCCTTAGCGAAAGGCTTCTTGATGGGAAAGATGTAACTCTGTGAGATGAATTCACAGAACACAGAGCAGTTTCTCAGAAAGCTTCTTTCCAGTTTTGAACGGAAGATATTTCCTTTTTCACCATAGCCCTCTATGGGCTTCCAAATATCCCTTTGACAATTCCACAAAAACAGCCTTAGCGAAAGGCTTCTTGAAGGGAAAGATGTAACTCTGTGAGATGAATTCACAGAACACAGAGCAGTTTCTCAGAAAGCTTCTTTCCAGTTTTGAACGGAAGATATTTCCTTTTTCACCATAGGCCTCTATGGGCTTCAAAATATCCCTTTGCCAATTCCGTAAGAACAGCCTTAGCGAAAGGCTTCTTGAAGGGAAAGATGTAACTCTGTGAGATGAATTAACAGAACACAGAGCAGTTTCTCAGAAAGCTTCTTTCCAGTTTTGAACGGAAGATATTTCCTTTTTCACCAAAGTCCTCTATGGGCTTCCAAATATCCCTTTGCCAATTCCACAAGAACAGCCTTAGCGAAAGGCTTCTTGAAGGGAAAGATGTAACTCTGTGAGATGAATTAGCAGAACACAGAGCAGTTTCTCAGAAAGATTCTTTCCAATTTTGAAAGGAAGATATTTCCTTTTTCACCATAGCCCTCTATGGGCTTCCAAATATCCCTTTGCAAATTCCACAAGAACAGCCTTAGCGAAAGGCTTCTTGAAGGGAAAGATGTAACTCTGTGAGATGAATTCACAGAACACAGAGCAGTTTCTCAGAAAGCTTCTTTCCAGTTTTGAACGGAAGATATTTCCTTTTTCACCATAGCCCTCTATGGGCTTCCAAATATCCCTTTGCCAATTCCACAAGAACAGACTTAGCGAAAGGCTTCTTGAAGGGAAAGATGTAACACTGTGAGATGAATTCAGAGAACACAGAGCAGTTTCTCAGAAAGCTTCTTTCCAGTTTTGAACGGAAGATATTTCCTTTTTCACCATAGCCCTCTAAGGGCTTCCAAATATCCCTTTGCAAATTCCACAAGAACAGCCTTAGCGAACGGCTTCTTGAAGGGAAAGATATAACTCTGTGAGATGAATTTACAGAACACAGAGCAGTTTCTCAGAAAGCTTCTTTCCAGTTTTGAACGGAAGATATTTCCTTTTTCACCATAGCCCTCTATGGGCTTCCAAATATCCCTTTGCCAATTCCGCAAGAACAGCCTTAGCGAAAGGGTTCTTGAAGGGAAAGATGTAACTCTGTGAGATGAATTCACAGAACACAGAGCAGTTTCTCAGAAAGCTTCTTTCCAGTATTGAACGGAAGATATTTACTTTTTCACCATAGCCGTCTATGGGCTTCCAAATATCCCTTTGCCAATTCCACAAGAACAGCCTTAGCGAAAGGCTTCTTGAAGGGAAAGATGTAACTCTGTGAGATGAATTAACAGAACACAGAGCAGTTTCTCAGAAAGCTTCTTTCCAGTTTTGAAAGGAAGATATTTCCTTTTACACCATAGCCCTCTATGGGCTTCTAAATATCCCTTTGCCAATTCCACAAGAACAGACTTAGCGAAAGGCTTCTTGGAGGGAACGATGTAACTCTGTGAGATGAATTAACAGAACACAGAGCAGTTTCTCAGAAAGCTTCTTTCCTGTTTTGAACGGAAGATATTTCCTTTTTCACCATAGCCCTCTATGGGCTTCCAAATATCCCTTTGCTAATTCCAAAAGAACAGCCTTAGCGAAAGGCTTCTTGAAGGGAAAGATGTAACTCTGTGAGATGAATTCACAGAACACAGAGCAGTTTCTCAGAAAGCTTCTTTCCAGTTTTGAACGGAAGATATTTCCTTTTTCACCATAGGCCTCTACGGGCTTCCAAATATCCCTTTGCCAATTCCACAAGAACAGCCTTAGCGAAAGGCTTCTTGAAGGGAAAGATGTAACTCTGTGAGATGAATTCACAGAACACAGAGCAGTTTCTCAGAAAGCTTCTTTCCAGTTTTGAACGGAAGATATTTCCTTTTTCACCATAGGCCTCTATGGGCTTCCAAATATCCCTTTGCCAATTCCACAAGAACAGCCTTAGCGAAAGGCTTCTTGAAGGGAAAGATGTAACTCTGTGAGATGAATTCGCAGAACACAGAGCAGTTTCTCAGAAAGCTTCTTTCCAGTTTTGAACGGAAGATATTTCCTTTTTCACCATAGGCCTCCATGGGCTTCCAAATATCCCTTTGCCAATTCCACAAGAACAGCCTTAGCGAAAGGCTTCTTGAAGGGAAAGATGTAACTCTGTGAGATGAATTCACAGAACACAGAGCAGTTTCTGAGAAAGCTTCTTTCCAGTTTTGAACGGAAGATATTTCCTTTTTCACCATAGTCCTCCATGGGCTTCCAAATATCCCTTTGCCAATTCCACAAGAACAGCCTTAGCGAAAGGCTTCTTGAAGAGAAAGATGTAACTCTGTGAGATGAATTAACCGAACACAGAGCAGTTTCTGAGAAAGGTTCTTTCCAGTTTTGAACGGAAGATATTTCCTTTTTCACCATAGGCCTCTAAGGGCTTTCAAATATCCCTTTGCCAATTCCACAAGAACAGCCTTAGCGAAAGGCTTCTTGAGGGGAAAGATGTAACTCTGTGAGATGAATTAACAGAACACAGAGCAGTTTCTGAGAAAGGTTCTTTCCAGTTTTGAACGGAAGATATTTCCTTTTTCACCATAGCCCTCTATGGGCTTCCAAATATCCCTTTGCCAATTCCAAAAGAACAGCCTTAGCGAAAGGCTTCTTGAAGGGAAAGATGTAACTCTGTGAGATGAATTCACAGAACACAGAGCAGTTTCTCAGAAAGCTTCTTTCCAGTTTTGAACGGAAGATATTTCCTTTTTCACCATAGCCGTCTATGGGCTTCCAAATATCCCTTTGCCAATTCCACAAGAACAGCCTTAGCGAAAGGCTTCTTGAAGGGAAAGATGTAACACTGTGAGATGAATTCACAGAACACAGAGCAGTTTCTCAGAAAGCTTCTTTCCAGTTTTGAACGGAAGATATTTCCTTTTTCACCATAGGCCTCTATGGGCTTCCAAATATCCCTTTGCCAATTCCACAAGAACAGCCTTAGCGAAAGGCTTCTTGAGGGGAAAGATGTAACTCTGTGAGATGAATTAACAGAACACAGAGCAGTTTCTCAGAAAGCTTCTTTCCAGTTTTGAAGGGAAGATATTTACTTTTTCACCATAGCCCTCTATGGGCTTCCAAATATCCCTTTGCCAATTCCACAAGAACAGCCTTAGCGAAAGGCTTCTTGAAGGGAAAGATGTAACTCTGTGAGATGAATTCACAGAACACAGAGCAGTTTCTCAGAAAGCTTCTTTCCAGTTTTGAACGGAAGATATTTCCTTTTTCACCATAGGCCTCTATGGGCTTCCAAATATCCCTTTGCCAATTCCACAAGAACAGCCTTAGCGAAAGGCTTCTTGAAGGGAAAGATGTAACTCTGTGAGATGAATTCACAGAACACAGAGCAGTTTCTCAGAAAGCTTCTTTCCAGTTTTGAACGGAAGATATTTCCTTTTTCACCATAGCCCTCTAAGGGCTTCCAAATATCCCTTTGCCAATTCCACAAGAACAGCCTTAGCGAAAGGCTTCTTGAAGGGAAAGATGTAACTCTGTGAGATGAATTCACAGAACACAGAGCAGTTTCTCAGAAAGCTTCTTTCCAGTTTTGAACGGAAGATATTTCGTTTTTCACCGTAGCCGTCTATGGGCTTCCAAATATCCCTTTGCCAATTCCACAAGAACAGCCTTAGCGAAAGGCTTCTTGAAGGGAAAGATGTAACACTGTGAGATGAATTCACAGAACACAGAGCAGTTTCTCAGAAAGCTTCTTTCCAGTTTTGAACGGAAGATATTTCCTTTTTCACCATAGGCCTCTATGGGCTTCCAAATATCCCTTTGCCAATTCCACAAGATCAGCCTTATCGAAGGGCTTCTTGAGGGTAAAGATGTAACTCTGTGAGATGAATTCACAGAACACAGAGCAGTTTCTCAGAAAGCTTCTTACAGTTTTGAACGGAAGATATTTACTTTTTCACCATAGCCGTCTATGGGCTTCCAAATATCCCTTTGCCAATTCCACAAGAACAGCCTTAGCGAAAGGCTTCTGGAAGGGAAAGATGTAACTCTGTGAGATGAATTAACAGAACACAGAGCAGTTTCTCAGAAAGCTTCTTTCCAGTTTTGAACGGAAGATATTTCCTTTTTCACCATAGCCCTCTATGGGCTTCCAAATATCCCTTTGCCAATTCCACAAGAACAGCCTTAGCGAAAGGCTTCTTGAAGGGAAAGATGTAACTCTGTGAGATGAATTCACAGAACACAGAGCAGTTTCTCAGAAAGCTTCTTTCCAGTTTTGAACGGAAGATATTTCCTTTTTCACCATAGGCCTCTATGGGCTTCCAAATATCCCTTTGCCAATTCCACAAGAACAGCCTTAGCGAAAGGCTTCTTGAAGGGAAAGATGTAACTCTGTGAGATGAATTCACAGAACACAGAGCAGTTTCTCAGAAAGCTTCTTTCCAGTTTTGAACGGAAGATATTTCCTTTTTCACCATAGCCCTCTAAGGGCTTCCAAATATCCCTTTGCCAATTCCACAAGAACAGCCTTAGCGAAAGGCTTCTTGAAGGGAAAGATGTAACTCTGTGAGATGAATTCACAGAACACAGAGCAGTTTCTCAGAAAGCTTCTTTCCAGTTTTGAACGGAAGATATTTCGTTTTTCACCGTAGCCGTCTATGGGCTTCCAAATATCCCTTTGCCAATTCCACAAGAACAGCCTTAGCGAAAGGCTTCTTGAAGGGAAAGATGTAACACTGTGAGATGAATTCACAGAACACAGAGCAGTTTCTCAGAAAGCTTCTTTCCAGTTTTGAACGGAAGATATTTCCTTTTTCACCATAGGCCTCTATGGGCTTCCAAATATCCCTTTGCCAATTCCACAAGATCAGCCTTATCGAAGGGCTTCTTGAGGGTAAAGATGTAACTCTGTGAGATGAATTCACAGAACACAGAGCAGTTTCTCAGAAAGCTTCTTACAGTTTTGAACGGAAGATATTTACTTTTTCACCATAGCCGTCTATGGGCTTCCAAATATCCCTTTGCCAATTCCACAAGAACAGCCTTAGCGAAAGGCTTCTGGAAGGGAAAGATGTAACTCTGTGAGATGAATTCACAGAACACAGAGCAGTTTCTCAGAAAGCTTCTTTCCAGTTTTGAACGGAAGATATTTCCTTTTTCACCATAGCCCTCTATGGGCTTCCAAATATCCCTTTGCCAATTCCACAAGAACAGCCTTAGCGAAAGGCTTCTTGAAGGGAAAGATGTAACTCTGTGAGATGAATTCACAGAACACAGAGCAGTTTCTCAGAAAGCTTCTTTCCAGTTTTGAACGGAAGATATTTCCTTTTTCACCATAGGCCTCTATGGGCTTCCAAATATCCCTTTGCCAATTCCACAAGAACAGCCTTAGCGAAAGGCTTCTTGAAGGGAAAGATGTAACTCTGTGAGATGAATTCACAGAACACAGAGCAGTTTCTCAGAAAGCTTCTTTCCAGTTTGGAACGGAAGATATTTCCTTTTTCACCATAGCCCTCTATGGGCTTCCAAATATCCCTTTGCCAATTCCACAAGAACAGCCTTAGCGAAAGGCTTCTTGAAGGGAAAGATGTAACTCTGTGAGATGAATTCACAGAACACAGAGCAGTTTCTCAGAAAGCTTCTTTCCAGTTTTGAACGGAAGATATTTCCTTTTTCACCATAGGCCTCTATGGGCTTCCAAATATCCCTTTGCCAATTCCACAAGAACAGCCTTAGCGAAAGGCTTCTTGAGGGGAAAGATGTAACTCTGTGAGATGAATTAACAGAACACAGAGCAGTTTCTCAGAAAGCTTCTTTCCAGTTTTGAACGGAAGATATTTCCTTTTTCTCCATAGCCCTCTATGGGCTTCCAAATATCCCTTTGCCAATTCCACAATAACAGCCTTAGCGAAAGGCTTCTTGATGGGAAAGATGTAACTCTGTGAGATGAATTCACAGAACACAGAGCAGTTTCTCAGAAAGCTTCTTTCCAGTTTTGAACGGAAGATATTTCCTTTTTCACCATAGCCCTCTATGGGCTTCCAAATATCCCTTTGACTATTCCACAAAAACAGCCTTAGCGAAAGGCTTCTTGAAGGGAAAGATGTAACTCTGTGAGATGAATTCACAGAACACAGAGCAGTTTCTCAGAAAGCTTCTTTCCAGTTTTGAACGGAAGATATTTCCTTTTTCACCATAGGCCTCTATGGGCTTCCAAATATCCCTTTGCCAATTCCGTAAGAACAGCCTTAGCGAAAGGCTTCTTGAAGGGAAAGATGTAACTCTGTGAGATGAATTAACAGAACACAGAGCAGTTTCTCAGAAAGCTTCTTTCCAGTTTTGAACGGAAGATATTTCCTTTTTCACCATAGTCCTCTATGGGCTTCCAAATATCCCTTTGCCAATTCCACAAGAACAGCCTTAGCGAAAGGCTTCTTGAAGGGAAAGATGTAACTCTGTGAGATGAATTAGCAGAACACAGAGCAGTTTCTCAGAAAGATTCTTTCCAATTTTGAAAGGAAGATATTTCCTTTTTCACCATAGCCCTCTATGGGCTTCCAAATATCCCTTTGCAAATTCCACAAGAACAGCCTTAGCGAAAGGCTTCTTGAAGGGAAAGATGTAACTCTGTGAGATGAATTCACAGAACACAGAGCAGTTTCTCAGAAAGCTTCTTTCCAGTTTTGAACGGAAGATATTTCCTTTTTCACCATAGCCCTCTATGGGCTTCCAAATATCCCTTTGCCAATTCCACAAGAACAGACTTAGCGAAAGGCTTCTTGAAGGGAAAGATGTAACACTGTGAGATGAATTCAGAGAACACAGAGCAGTTTCTCAGAAAGCTTCTTTCCAGTTTTGAACGGAAGATATTTCCTTTTTCACCATAGCCCTCTAAGGGCTTCCAAATATCCCTTTGCAAATTCCACAAGAACAGCCTTAGCGAACGGCTTCTTGAAGGGAAAGATATAACTCTGTGAGATGAATTTACAGAACACAGAGCAGTTTCTCAGAAAGCTTCTTTCCAGTTTTGAACGGAAGATATTTCCTTTTTCACCATAGCCCTCTATGGGCTTCCAAATATCCCTTTGCCAATTCCGCAAGAACAGCCTTAGCGAAAGGGTTCTTGAAGGGAAAGATGTAACTCTGTGAGATGAATTCACAGAACACAGAGCAGTTTCTCAGAAAGCTTCTTTCCACTATTGAACGGAAGATATTTACTTTTTCACCATAGCCGTCTATGGGCTTCCAAATATCCCTTTGCCAATTCCACAAGAACAGCCTTAGCGAAAGGCTTCTTGAAGGGAAAGATGTAACTCTGTGAGATGAATTAACAGAACACAGAGCAGTTTCTCAGAAAGCTTCTTTCCAGTTTTGAAAGGAAGATATTTCCTTTTACACCATAGCCCTCTATGGGCTTCTAAATATCCCTTTGCCAATTCCACAAGAACAGACTTAGCGAAAGGCTTCTTGGAGGGAACGATGTAACTCTGTGAGATGAATTAACAGAACACAGAGCAGTTTCTCAGAAAGCTTCTTTCCTGTTTTGAACGGAAGATATTTCCTTTTTCACCATAGCCCTCTATGGGCTTCCAAATATCCCTTTGCTAATTCCAAAAGAACAGCCTTAGCGAAAGGCTTCTTGAAGGGAAAGATGTAACTCTGTGAGATGAATTCACAGAACACAGAGCAGTTTCTCAGAAAGCTTCTTTCCAGTTTTGAACGAAAGATATTTCCTTTTTCACCATAGGCCTCTATGGGCTTCCAAATATCCCTTTGCCAATTCCACAAGAACAGCCTTAGCGAAAGGCTTCTTGAAGGGAAAGATGTAACTCTGTGAGATGAATTCACAGAACACAGAGCAGTTTCTCAGAAAGCTTCTTTCCAGTTTTGAACGGAAGATATTTCCTTTTTCACCATAGGCCTCTATGGGCTTCCAAATATCCCTTTGCCAATTCCACAAGAACAGCCTTAGCGAAAGGCTTCTTGAAGGGAAAGATGTAACTCTGTGAGATGAATTCGCAGAACACAGAGCAGTTTCTCAGAAAGCTTCTTTCCAGTTTTGAACGGAAGATATTTCCTTTTTCACCATAGGCCTCCATGGGCTTCCAAATATCCCTTTGCCAATTCCACAAGAACAGCCTTAGCGAAAGGCTTCTTGAAGGGAAAGATGTAACTCTGTGAGATGAATTCACAGAACACAGAGCAGTTTCTGAGAAAGCTTCTTTCCAGTTTTGAACGGAAGATATTTCCTTTTTCACCATAGTCCTCCATGGGCTTCCAAATATCCCTTTGCCAATTCCACAAGAACAGCCTTAGCGAAAGGCTTCTTGAAGAGAAAGATGTAACTCTGTGAGATGAATTAACCGAACACAGAGCAGTTTCTGAGAAAGGTTCTTTCCAGTTTTGAACGGAAGATATTTCCTTTTTCACCATAGGCCTCTAAGGGCTTTCAAATATCCCTTTGCCAATTCCACAAGAACAGCCTTAGCGAAAGGCTTCTTGAGGGGAAAGATGTAACTCTGTGAGATGAATTAACAGAACACAGAGCAGTTTCTCAGAAAGCTTCTTTCCAGTTTTGAACGGAAGATATTTATTTTTTCACCATAGCCCTCTATGGGCTTCCAAATATCCCTTTGCCAATTCCAAAAGAACAGCCTTAGCGAAAGGCTTCTTGAAGGGAAAGATGTAACTCTGTGAGATGAATTCACAGAACACAGAGCAGTTTCTCAGAAAGCTTCTTTCCAGTTTTGAACGGAAGATATTTCCTTTTTCACCATAGCCGTCTATGGGCTTCCAAATATCCCTTTGCCAATTCCACAAGAACAGCCTTAGCGAAAGGCTTCTTGAAGGGAAAGATGTAACACTGTGAGATGAATTCACAGAACACAGAGCAGTTTCTCAGAAAGCTTCTTTCCAGTTTTGAACGGAAGTTATTTCCTTTTTCACCATAGGCCTCTATGGGCTTCCAAATATCCCTTTGCCAATTCCACAAGAACAGCCTTAGCGAAAGGCTTCTTGAGGGGAAAGATGTAACTCTGTGAGATGAATTAACAGAACACAGAGCAGTTTCTCAGAAAGCTTCTTTCCAGTTTTGAACGGAAGATATTTACTTTTTCACCATAGCCCTCTATGGGCTTCCAAATATCCCTTTGCCAATTCCACAAGAACAGCCTTAGCGAAAGGCTTCTTGAAGGGAAAGATGTAACTCTGTGAGATGAATTCACAGAACACAGAGCAGTTTCTCAGAAAGCTTCTTTCCAGTTTTGAACGGAAGATATTTCCTTTTTCAACATAGCCCTCTATGGGCTTCCAAATATCCCTTTGCCAATTCCACAAGAACAGCCTTAGCGAAAGGCTTCTTGAAGGGAAAGATGTAACTCTGTGAGATGAATTCACAGAACACAGAGCAGTTTCTCAGAAAGCTTCTTTCCAGTTTTGAACGGAAGATATTTCCTTTTTCACCATAGGCCTCCATGGGCTTCCAAATATCCCTTTGCCAATTCCACAAGAACAGCCTTAGCGAAAGGCTTCTTGAAGGGAAAGATGTAACTCTGTGAGATGAATTAACAGAACACAGAGCAGTTTCTCAGAAAGCTTCTTTCCAGTTTGGAACGGAAGATATTTCCTTTTTCACCACAGCCGTCTATGGGCTTCCAAATATCCCTTTGCCAATTCCACAAGAACAGCCTTAGCGAAAGGCTTCTTGAAAGGAAAGTTGTAACACTGTGAGATGAATTCAGAGAACACAGAGCAGTGTCTCAGAAAGCTTCTTTCCAGTTTTGAACGGAAGATATTTCCTTTTTCACCATAGGCCTCTAAGGGCTTCCAAATATCCCTTTGTCAATTAAACAAGAACAGCCTTAGCGAAAGGCTTCTTGAAGGGAAAGGTGTAACTCTATGAGATGAATTCACAGAACACAGAGCAGTTTCTGAGAAAGCTTCTTTCCAGTTTTGAACGGAAGATATTTCCTTTTTCACCATAGTCCTCCATGGGCTTCCAAATATCCCTTTGCCAATTCCACAAGAACAGCCTTAGCGAAAGGATTCTTGAAGAGAAAGATGTAACTCTGTGAGATGAATTAACCGAACACAGAGCAGTTTCTGAGAAAGGTTCTTTCCAGTTTTGAACGGAAGATATTTCCTTTTTCACCATAGGCCTCTAAGGGCTTTCAAATATCCCTTTGCCAATTCCACAAGAACAGCCTTAGCGAAAGGCTTCTTGAGGGGAAAGATGTAACTCTGTGAGATGAATTAACAGAACACAGAGCAGTTTCTCAGAAAGCTTCTTTCCAGTTTTGAACGGAAGATATTTACTTTTTCACCATAGCCCTCTATGGGCTTCCAAATATCCCTTTGCCAATTCCAAAAGAACAGCCTTAGCGAAAGGCTTCTTGAAGGGAAAGATGTAACTCTGTGAGATGAATTCACAGAACACAGAGCAGTTTCTCAGAAAGCTTCTTTCCAGTTTTGAACGGAAGATATTTCCTTTTTCACCATAGCCGTCTATGGGCTTCCAAATATCCCTTTGCCAATTCCACAAGAACAGCCTTAGCGAAAGGCTTCTTGAAAGGAAAGATGTAACACTGTGAGATGAATTCACAGAACACAGAGCAGTTTCTCAGAAAGCTTCTTTCCAGTTTTGAACGGAAGTTATTTCCTTTTTCACCATAGGCCTCTATGGGCTTCCAAATATCCCTTTGCCAATTCCACAAGAACAGCCTTAGCGAAAGGCTTCTTGAGGGGAAAGATGTAACTCTGTGAGATGAATTAACAGAACACAGAGCAGTTTCTCAGAAAGCTTCTTTCCAGTTTTGAACGGAAGATATTTACTTTTTCACCATAGCCCTCTATGGGCTTCCAAATATCCCTTTGCCAATTCCACAAGAACAGCCTTAGCGAAAGGCTTCTTGAAGGGAAAGATGTAACTCTGTGAGATGAATTCACAGAACACAGAGCAGTTTCTCAGAAAGCTTCTTTCCAGTTTTGAACGGAAGATATTTCCTTTTTCAACATAGCCCTCTATGGGCTTCCAAATATCCCTTTGCCAATTCCACAAGAACAGCCTTAGCGAAAGGCTTCTTGAAGGGAAAGATGTAACTCTGTGAGATGAATTCACAGAACACAGAGCAGTTTCTCAGAAAGCTTCTTTCCAGTTTTGAACGGAAGATATTTCCTTTTTCACCATAGGCCTCCATGGGCTTCCAAATATCCCTTTGCCAATTCCACAAGAACAGCCTTAGCGAAAGGCTTCTTGAAGGGAAAGATGTAACTCTGTGAGATGAATTAACAGAACACAGAGCAGTTTCTCAGAAAGCTTCTTTCCAGTTTGGAACGGAAGATATTTCCTTTTTCACCACAGCCCTCTATGGGCTTCCAAATATCCCTTTGCCAATTCCACAAGAACAGCCTTAGCGAAAGGCTTCTTGAAGGGAAAGATGTAACTCTGTGAGATGAATTCACAGAACACAGAGCAGTTTCTCAGAAAGCTTCTTTCCAGTTTTGAACGGAAGATATTTCCTTTTTCACCATAGGCCTCTATGGGCTTCCAAATATCCCTTTGCCAATTCCACAAGAACAGCCTTAGCGAAAGGCTTCTTGAAGGGAAAGATGTAACTCTGTGAGATGAATTCACAGAACACAGAGCAGTTTCTCAGAAAGCTTCTTTCCAGTTTGGAACGGAAGATATTTCCTTTTTCACCATAGCCCTCTATGGGCTTCCAAATATCCCTTTGCCAATTCCACAAGAACAGCCTTAGCGAAAGGCTTCTTGAAGGGAAAGATGTAACTCTGTGAGATGAATTCACAGAACACAGAGCAGTTTCTCAGAAAGCTTCTTTCCAGTTTTGAACGGAAGATATTTCCTTTTTCACCATAGGCCTCTATGGGCTTCCAAATATCCCTTTGCCAATTCCACAAGAACAGCCTTAGCGAAAGGCTTCTTGAGGGGAAAGATGTAACTCTGTGAGATGAATTAACAGAACACAGAGCAGTTTCTCAGAAAGCTTCTTTCCAGTTTTGAACGGAAGATATTTCCTTTTTCTCCATAGCCCTCTATGGGCTTCCAAATATCCCTTTGCCAATTCCACAATAACAGCCTTAGCGAAAGGCTTCTTGATGGGAAAGATGTAACTCTGTGAGATGAATTCACAGAACACAGAGCAGTTTCTCAGAAAGCTTCTTTCCAGTTTTGAACGGAAGATATTTCCTTTTTCACCATAGCCCTCTATGGGCTTCCAAATATCCCTTTGACAATTCCACAAAAACAGCCTTAGCGAAAGGCTTCTTGAAGGGAAATTGTAACTCTGTGAGATGAATTCACAGAACACAGAGCAGTTTCTCAGAAAGCTTCTTTCCAGTTTTGAACGGAAGATATTTCCTTTTTCACCATAGGCCTCTATGGGCTTCCAAATATCCCTTTGCCAATTCCGTAAGAACAGCCTTAGCGAAAGGCTTCTTGAAGGGAAAGATGTAACTCTGTGAGATGAATTAACAGAACACAGAGCAGTTTCTCAGAAAGCTTCTTTCCAGTTTTGAACGGAAGATATTTCCTTTTTCACCATAGTCCTCTATGGGCTTCCAAATATCCCTTTGCCAATTCCACAAGAACAGCCTTAGCGAAAGGCTTCTTGAAGGGAAAGATGTAACTCTGTGAGATGAATTAGCAGAACACAGAGCAGTTTCTCAGAAAGATTCTTTCCAATTTTGAAAGGAAGATATTTCCTTTTTCACCATAGCCCTCTATGGGCTTCCAAATATCCCTTTGCAAATTCCACAAGAACAGCCTTAGCGAAAGGCTTCTTGAAGGGAAAGATGTAACTCTGTGAGATGAATTCACAGAACACAGAGCAGTTTCTCAGAAAGCTTCTTTCCAGTTTTGAACGGAAGATATTTCCTTTTTCACCATAGCCCTCTATGGGCTTCCAAATATCCCTTTGCCAATTCCACAAGAACAGACTTAGCGAAAGGCTTCTTGAAGGGAAAGATGTAACACTGTGAGATGAATTCAGAGAACACAGAGCAGTTTCTCAGAAAGCTTCTTTCCAGTTTTGAACGGAAGATATTTCCTTTTTCACCATAGCCCTCTAAGGGCTTCCAAATATCCCTTTGCAAATTCCACAAGAACAGCCTTAGCGAACGGCTTCTTGAAGGGAAAGATATAACTCTGTGAGATGAATTTACAGAACACAGAGCAGTTTCTCAGAAAGCTTCTTTCCAGTTTTGAACGGAAGATATTTCCTTTTTCACCATAGCCCTCTATTGGCTTCCAAATATCCCTTTGCCAATTCCGCAAGAACAGCCTTAGCGAAAGGGTTCTTGAAGGGAAAGATGTAACTCTGTGAGATGAATTCACAGAACACAGAGCAGTTTCTCAGAAAGCTTCTTTCCACTATTGAACGGAAGATATTTACTTTTTCACCATAGCTGTCTATGGGCTTCCAAATATCCCTTTGCCAATTCCACAAGAACAGCCTTAGCGAAAGGCTTCTTGAAGGGAAAGATGTAACTCTGTGAGATGAATTAACAGAACACAGAGCAGTTTCTCAGAAAGCTTCTTTCCAGTTTTGAAAGGAAGATATTTCCTTTTACACCATAGCCCTCTATGGGCTTCTAAATATCCCTTTGCCAATTCCACAAGAACAGACTTAGCGAAAGGCTTCTTGGAGGGAACGATGTAACTCTGTGAGATGAATTAACAGAACACAGAGCAGTTTCTCAGAAAGCTTCTTTCCTGTTTTGAACGGAAGATATTTCCTTTTTCACCATAGCCCTCTATGGGCTTCCAAATATCCCTTTGCTAATTCCAAAAGAACAGCCTTAGCGAAAGGCTTCTTGAAGGGAAAGATGTAACTCTGTGAGATGAATTCACAGAACACAGAGCAGTTTCTCAGAAAGCTTCTTTCCAGTTTTGAACGGAAGATATTTCCTTTTTCACCATAGGCCTCTATGGGCTTCCAAATATCCCTTTGCCAATTCCACAAGAACAGCCTTAGCGAAAGGCTTCTTGAAGGGAAAGATGTAACTCTGTGAGATGAATTCACAGAACACAGAGCAGTTTCTCAGAAAGCTTCTTTCCAGTTTTGAACGGAAGATATTTCCTTTTTCACCATAGGCCTCTATGGGGTTCCAAATATCCCTTTGCCAATTCCACAAGAACAGCCTTAGCGAAAGGCTTCTTGAAGGGAAAGATGTAACTCTGTGAGATGAATTCGCAGAACACAGAGCAGTTTCTCAGAAAGCTTCTTTCCAGTTTTGAACGGAAGATATTTCCTTTTTCACCATAGGCCTCCATGGGCTTCCAAATATCCCTTTGCCAATTCCACAAGAACAGCCTTAGCGAAAGGCTTCTTGAAGGGAAAGATGTAACTCTGTGAGATGAATTCACAGAACACAGAGCAGTTTCTGAGAAAGCTTCTTTCCAGTTTTGAACGGAAGATATTTCCTTTTTCACCATAGTCCTCCATGGGCTTCCAAATATCCCTTTGCCAATTCCACAAGAACAGCCTTAGCGAAAGGCTTCTTGAAGAGAAAGATGTAACTCTGTGAGATGAATTAACCGAACACAGAGCAGTTTCTGAGAAAGGTTCTTTCCAGTTTTGAACGGAAGATATTTCCTTTTTCACCATAGGCCTCTAAGGGCTTTCAAATATCCCTTTGCCAATTCCACAAGAACAGCCTTAGCGAAAGGCTTCTTGAGGGGAAAGATGTAACTCTGTGAGATGAATTAACAGAACACAGAGCAGTTTCTCAGAAAGCTTCTTTCCAGTTTTGAACGGAAGATATTTACTTTTTCACCATAGCCCTCTATGGGCTTCCAAATATCCCTTTGCCAATTCCAAAAGAACAGCCTTAGCGAAAGGCTTCTTGAAGGGAAAGATGTAACTCTGTGAGATGAATTCACAGAACACAGAGCAGTTTCTCAGAAAGCTTCTTTCCAGTTTTGAACGGAAGATATTTCCTTTTTCACCATAGCCGTCTATGGGCTTCCAAATATCCCTTTGCCAATTCCACAAGAACAGCCTTAGCGAAAGGCTTCTTGAAGGGAAAGATGTAACACTGTGAGATGAATTCACAGAACACAGAGCAGTTTCTCAGAAAGCTTCTTTCCAGTTTTGAACGGAAGTTATTTCCTTTTTCACCATAGGCCTCTATGGGCTTCCAAATATCCCTTTGCCAATTCCACAAGAACAGCCTTAGCGAAAGGCTTCTTGAGGGGAAAGATGTAACTCTGTGAGATGAATTAACAGAACACAGAGCAGTTTCTCAGAAAGCTTCTTTCCAGTTTTGAACGGAAGATATTTACTTTTTCACCATAGCCCTCTATGGGCTTCCAAATATCCCTTTGCCAATTCCACAAGAACAGCCTTAGCGAAAGGCTTCTTGAAGGGAAAGATGTAACTCTGTGAGATGAATTCACAGAACACAGAGCAGTTTCTCAGAAAGCTTCTTTCCAGTTTTGAACGGAAGATATTTCCTTTTTCAACATAGCCCTCTATGGGCTTCCAAATATCCCTTTGCCAATTCCACAAGAACAGCCTTAGCGAAAGGCTTCTTGAAGGGAAAGATGTAACTCTGTGAGATGAATTCACAGAACACAGAGCAGTTTCTCAGAAAGCTTCTTTCCAGTTTTGAACGGAAGATATTTCCTTTTTCACCATAGGCCTCCATGGGCTTCCAAATATCCCTTTGCCAATTCCACAAGAACAGCCTTAGCGAAAGGCTTCTTGAAGGGAAAGATGTAACTCTGTGAGATGAATTAACAGAACACAGAGCAGTTTCTCAGAAAGCTTCTTTCCAGTTTGGAACGGAAGATATTTCCTTTTTCACCACAGCCCTCTATGGGCTTCCAAATATCCCTTTGCCAATTCCACAAGAACAGCCTTAGCGAAAGGCTTCTTGAAAGGAAAGTTGTAACACTGTGAGATGAATTCAGAGAACACAGAGCAGTGTCTCAGAAAGCTTCTTTCCAGTTTTGAACGGAAGATATTTCCTTTTTCACCATAGGCCTCTAAGGGCTTCCAAATATCCCTTTGTCAATTAAACAAGAACAGCCTTAGCGAAAGGCTTCTTGAAGGGAAAGGTGTAACTCTATGAGATGAATTCACAGAACACAGAGCAGTTTCTGAGAAAGCTTCTTTCCAGTTTTGAACGGAAGATATTTCCTTTTTCACCATAGTCCTCCATGGGCTTCCAAATATCCCTTTGCCAATTCCACAAGAACAGCCTTAGCGAAAGGATTCTTGAAGAGAAAGATGTAACTCTGTGAGATGAATTAACCGAACACAGAGCAGTTTCTGAGAAAGGTTCTTTCCAGTTTTGAACGGAAGATATTTCCTTTTTCACCATAGGCCTCTAAGGGCTTTCAAATATCCCTTTGCCAATTCCACAAGAACAGCCTTAGCGAAAGGCTTCTTGAGGGGAAAGATGTAACTCTGTGAGATGAATTAACAGAACACAGAGCAGTTTCTCAGAAAGCTTCTTTCCAGTTTTGAACGGAAGATATTTACTTTTTCACCATAGCCCTCTATGGGCTTCCAAATATCCCTTTGCCAATTCCACAAGAACAGCCTTAGCGAAAGGCTTCTTGAGGGGAAAGATGTAACTCTGTGAGATGAATTAACAGAACACAGAGCAGTTTCTCAGAAAGCTTCTTTCCAGTTTTGAACGGAAGATATTTACTTTTTCACCATAGCCCTCTATGGGCTTCCAAATATCCCTTTGCCAATTCCACAAGAACAGCCTTAGCGAAAGGCTTCTTGAAGGGAAAGATGTAACTCTGTGAGATGAATTCACAGAACACAGAGCAGTTTCTCAGAAAGCTTCTTTCCAGTTTTGAACGGAAGATATTTCCTTTTTCAACATAGCCCTCTATGGGCTTCCAAATATCCCTTTGCCAATTCCACAAGAACAGCCTTAGCGAAAGGCTTCTTGAAGGGAAAGATGTAACTCTGTGAGATGAATTCACAGAACACAGAGCAGTTTCTCAGAAAGCTTCTTTCCAGTTTTGAACGGAAGATATTTCCTTTTTCACCATAGGCCTCCATGGGCTTCCAAATATCCCTTTGCCAATTCCACAAGAACAGCCTTAGCGAAAGGCTTCTTGAAGGGAAAGATGTAACTCTGTGAGATGAATTAACAGAACACAGAGCAGTTTCTCAGAAAGCTTCTTTCCAGTTTGGAACGGAAGATATTTCCTTTTTCACCACAGCCCTCTATGGGCTTCCAAATATCCCTTTGCCAATTCCACAAGAACAGCCTTAGCGAAAGGCTTCTTGAAAGGAAAGTTGTAACACTGTGAGATGAATTCAGAGAACACAGAGCAGTGTCTCAGAAAGCTTCTTTCCAGTTTTGAACGGAAGATATTTCCTTTTTCACCATAGGCCTCTAAGGGCTTCCAAATATCCCTTTGTCAATTAAACAAGAACAGCCTTAGCGAAAGGCTTCTTGAAGGGAAAGGTGTAACTCTATGAGATGAATTCACAGAACACAGAGCAGTTTCTGAGAAAGCTTCTTTCCAGTTTTGAACGGAAGATATTTCCTTTTTCACCATAGTCCTCCATGGGCTTCCAAATATCCCTTTGCCAATTCCACAAGAACAGCCTTAGCGAAAGGATTCTTGAAGAGAAAGATGTAACTCTGTGAGATGAATTAACCGAACACAGAGCAGTTTCTGAGAAAGGTTCTTTCCAGTTTTGAACGGAAGATATTTCCTTTTTCACCATAGGCCTCTAAGGGCTTTCAAATATCCCTTTGCCAATTCCACAAGAACAGCCTTAGCGAAAGGCTTCTTGAGGGGAAAGATGTAACTCTGTGAGATGAATTAACAGAACACAGAGCAGTTTCTCAGAAAGCTTCTTTCCAGTTTTGAACGGAAGATATTTACTTTTTCACCATAGCCCTCTATGGGCTTCCAAATATCCCTTTGCCAATTCCAAAAGAACAGCCTTAGCGAAAGGCTTCTTGAAGGGAAAGATGTAACTCTGTGAGATGAATTCACAGAACACAGAGCAGTTTCTCAGAAAGCTTCTTTCCAGTTTTGAACGGAAGATATTTCCTTTTTCACCATAGCCGTCTATGGGCTTCCAAATATCCCTTTGCCAATTCCACAAGAACAGCCTTAGCGAAAGGCTTCTTGAAAGGAAAGATGTAACACTGTGAGATGAATTCACAGAACACAGAGCAGTTTCTCAGAAAGCTTCTTTCCAGTTTTGAACGGAAGTTATTTCCTTTTTCACCATAGGCCTCTATGGGCTTCCAAATATCCCTTTGCCAATTCCACAAGAACAGCCTTAGCGAAAGGCTTCTTGAGGGGAAAGATGTAACTCTGTGAGATGAATTAACAGAACACAGAGCAGTTTCTCAGAAAGCTTCTTTCCAGTTTTGAACGGAAGATATTTACTTTTTCACCATAGCCCTCTATGGGCTTCCAAATATCCCTTTGCCAATTCCACAAGAACAGCCTTAGCGAAAGGCTTCTTGAAGGGAAAGATGTAACTCTGTGAGATGAATTCACAGAACACAGAGCAGTTTCTCAGAAAGCTTCTTTCCAGTTTTGAACGGAAGATATTTCCTTTTTCAACATAGCCCTCTATGGGCTTCCAAATATCCCTTTGCCAATTCCACAAGAACAGCCTTAGCGAAAGGCTTCTTGAAGGGAAAGATGTAACTCTGTGAGATGAATTCACAGAACACAGAGCAGTTTCTCAGAAAGCTTCTTTCCAGTTTTGAACGGAAGATATTTCCTTTTTCACCATAGGCCTCCATGGGCTTCCAAATATCCCTTTGCCAATTCCACAAGAACAGCCTTAGCGAAAGGCTTCTTGAAGGGAAAGATGTAACTCTGTGAGATGAATTAACAGAACACAGAGCAGTTTCTCAGAAAGCTTCTTTCCAGTTTGGAACGGAAGATATTTCCTTTTTCACCACAGCCCTCTATGGGCTTCCAAATATCCCTTTGCCAATTCCACAAGAACAGCCTTAGCGAAAGGCTTCTTGAAGGGAAAGATGTAACTCTGTGAGATGAATTCACAGAACACAGAGCAGTTTCTCAGAAAGCTTCTTTCCAGTTTTGAACGGAAGATATTTCCTTTTTCACCATAGGCCTCTATGGGCTTCCAAATATCCCTTTGCCAATTCCACAAGAACAGCCTTAGCGAAAGGCTTCTTGAAGGGAAAGATGTAACTCTGTGAGATGAATTCACAGAACACAGAGCAGTTTCTCAGAAAGCTTCTTTCCAGTTTGGAACGGAAGATATTTCCTTTTTCACCATAGCCCTCTATGGGCTTCCAAATATCCCTTTGCCAATTCCACAAGAACAGCCTTAGCGAAAGGCTTCTTGAAGGGAAAGATGTAACTCTGTGAGATGAATTCACAGAACACAGAGCAGTTTCTCAGAAAGCTTCTTTCCAGTTTTGAACGGAAGATATTTCCTTTTTCACCATAGGCCTCTATGGGCTTCCAAATATCCCTTTGCCAATTCCACAAGAACAGCCTTAGCGAAAGGCTTCTTGAGGGGAAAGATGTAACTCTGTGAGATGAATTAACAGAACACAGAGCAGTTTCTCAGAAAGCTTCTTTCCAGTTTTGAACGGAAGATATTTCCTTTTTCTCCATAGCCCTCTATGGGCTTCCAAATATCCCTTTGCCAATTCCACAATAACAGCCTTAGCGAAAGGCTTCTTGATGGGAAAGATGTAACTCTGTGAGATGAATTCACAGAACACAGAGCAGTTTCTCAGAAAGCTTCTTTCCAGTTTTGAACGGAAGATATTTCCTTTTTCACCATAGCCCTCTATGGGCTTCCAAATATCCCTTTGACAATTCCACAAAAACAGCCTTAGCGAAAGGCTTCTTGAAGGGAAAGATGTAACTCTGTGAGATGAATTCACAGAACACAGAGCAGTTTCTCAGAAAGCTTCTTTCCAGTTTTGAACGGAAGATATTTCCTTTTTCACCATAGGCCTCTATGGGCTTCCAAATATCCCTTTGCCAATTCCGTAAGAACAGCCTTAGCGAAAGGCTTCTTGAAGGGAAAGATGTAACTCTGTGAGATGAATTAACAGAACACAGAGCAGTTTCTCAGAAAGCTTCTTTCCAGTTTTGAACGGAAGATATTTCCTTTTTCACCATAGTCCTCTATGGGCTTCCAAATATCCCTTTGCCAATTCCACAAGAACAGCCTTAGCGAAAGGCTTCTTGAAGGGAAAGATGTAACTCTGTGAGATGAATTAGCAGAACACAGAGCAGTTTTTCAGAAAGATTCTTTCCAATTTTGAAAGGAAGATATTTCCTTTTTCACCATAGCCCTCTATGGGCTTCCAAATATCCCTTTGCAAATTCCACAAGAACAGCCTTAGCGAAAGGCTTCTTGAAGGGAAAGATGTAACTCTGTGAGATGAATTCACAGAACACAGAGCAGTTTCTCAGAAAGCTTCTTTCCAGTTTTGAACGGAAGATATTTCCTTTTTCACCATAGCCCTCTATGGGCTTCCAAATATCCCTTTGCCAATTCCACAAGAACAGACTTAGCGAAAGGCTTCTTGAAGGGAAAGATGTAACACTGTGAGATGAATTCAGAGAACACAGAGCAGTTTCTCAGAAAGCTTCTTTCCAGTTTTGAACGGAAGATATTTCCTTTTTCACCATAGCCCTCTAAGGGCTTCCAAATATCCCTTTGCAAATTCCACAAGAACAGCCTTAGCGAACGGCTTCTTGAAGGGAAAGATATAACTCTGTGAGATGAATTTACAGAACACAGAGCAGTTTCTCAGAAAGCTTCTTTCCAGTTTTGAACGGAAGATATTTCCTTTTTCACCATAGCCCTCTATGGGCTTCCAAATATCCCTTTGCCAATTCCGCAAGAACAGCCTTAGCGAAAGGGTTCTTGAAGGGAAAGATGTAACTCTGTGAGATGAATTCACAGAACACAGAGCAGTTTCTCAGAAAGCTTCTTTCCACTATTGAACGGAAGATATTTACTTTTTCACCATAGCCGTCTATGGGCTTCCAAATATCCCTTTGCCAATTCCACAAGAACAGCCTTAGCGAAAGGCTTCTTGAAGGGAAAGATGTAACTCTGTGAGATGAATTAACAGAACACAGAGCAGTTTCTCAGAAAGCTTCTTTCCAGTTTTGAAAGGAAGATATTTCCTTTTACACCATAGCCCTCTATGGGCTTCTAAATATCCCTTTGCCAATTCCACAAGAACAGACTTAGCGAAAGGCTTCTTGGAGGGAACGATGTAACTCTGTGAGATGAATTAACAGAACACAGAGCAGTTTCTCAGAAAGCTTCTTTCCTGTTTTGAACGGAAGATATTTCCTTTTTCACCATAGCCCTCTATGGGCTTCCAAATATCCCTTTGCTAATTCCAAAAGAACAGCCTTAGCGAAAGGCTTCTTGAAGGGAAAGATGTAACTCTGTGAGATGAATTCACAGAACACAGAGCAGTTTCTCAGAAAGCTTCTTTCCAGTTTTGAACGGAAGATATTTCCTTTTTCACCATAGGCCTCTATGGGCTTCCAAATATCCCTTTGCCAATTCCACAAGAACAGCCTTAGCGAAAGGCTTCTTGAAGGGAAAGATGTAACTCTGTGAGATGAATTCACAGAACACAGAGCAGTTTCTCAGAAAGCTTCTTTCCAGTTTTGAACGGAAGATATTTCCTTTTTCACCATAGGCCTCTATGGGCTTCCAAATATCCCTTTGCCAATTCCACAAGAACAGCCTTAGCGAAAGGCTTCTTGAAGGGAAAGATGTAACTCTGTGAGATGAATTCGCAGAACACAGAGCAGTTTCTCAGAAAGCTTCTTTCCAGTTTTGAACGGAAGATATTTCCTTTTTCACCATAGGCCTCCATGGGCTTCCAAATATCCCTTTGCCAATTCCACAAGAACAGCCTTAGCGAAAGGCTTCTTGAAGGGAAAGATGTAACTCTGTGAGATGAATTCACAGAACACAGAGCAGTTTCTGAGAAAGCTTCTTTCCAGTTTTGAACGGAAGATATTTCCTTTTTCACCATAGTCCTCCATGGGCTTCCAAATATCCCTTTGCCAATTCCACAAGAACAGCCTTAGCGAAAGGCTTCTTGAAGAGAAAGATGTAACTCTGTGAGATGAATTAACCGAACACAGAGCAGTTTCTGAGAAAGGTTCTTTCCAGTTTTGAACGGAAGATATTTCCTTTTTCACCATAGGCCTCTAAGGGCTTTCAAATATCCCTTTGCCAATTCCACAAGAACAGCCTTAGCGAAAGGCTTCTTGAGGGGAAAGATGTAACTCTGTGAGATGAATTAACAGAACACAGAGCAGTTTCTCAGAAAGCTTCTTTCCAGTTTTGAACGGAAGATATTTACTTTTTCACCATAGCCCTCTATGGGCTTCCAAATATCCCTTTGCCAATTCCAAAAGAAGAGCCTTAGCGAAAGGCTTCTTGAAGGGAAAGATGTAACTCTGTGAGATGAATTCACAGAACACAGAGCAGTTTCTCAGAAAGCTTCTTTCCAGTTTTGAACGGAAGATATTTCCTTTTTCACCATAGCCGTCTATGGGCTTCCAAATATCCCTTTGCCAATTCCACAAGAACAGCCTTAGCGAAAGGCTTCTTGAAGGGAAAGATGTAACACTGTGAGATGAATTCACAGAACACAGAGCAGTTTCTCAGAAAGCTTCTTTCCAGTTTTGAACGGAAGTTATTTCCTTTTTCACCATAGGCCTCTATGGGCTTCCAAATATCCCTTTGCCAATTCCACAAGAACAGCCTTAGCGAAAGGCTTCTTGAGGGGAAAGATGTAACTCTGTGAGATGAATTAACAGAACACAGAGCAGTTTCTCAGAAAGCTTCTTTCCAGTTTTGAACGGAAGATATTTCCTTTTTCTCCATAGCCCTCTATGGGCTTCCAAATATCCCTTTGCCAATTCCACAATAACAGCCTTAGCGAAAGGCTTCTTGATGGGAAAGATGTAACTCTGTGAGATGAATTCACAGAACACAGAGCAGTTTCTCAGAAAGCTTCTTTCCAGTTTTGAACGGAAGATATTTCCTTTTTCACCATAGCCCTCTATGGGCTTCCAAATATCCCTTTGACAATTCCACAAAAACAGCCTTAGCGAAAGGCTTCTTGAAGGGAAAGATGTAACTCTGTGAGATGAATTCACAGAACACAGAGCAGTTTCTCAGAAAGCTTCTTTCCAGTTTTGAACGGAAGATATTTCCTTTTTCACCATAGGCCTCTATGGGCTTCCAAATATCCCTTTGCCAATTCCGTAAGAACAGCCTTAGCGAAAGGCTTCTTGAAGGGAAAGATGTAACTCTGTGAGATGAATTAACAGAACACAGAGCAGTTTCTCAGAAAGCTTCTTTCCAGTTTTGAACGGAAGATATTTCCTTTTTCACCATAGTCCTCTATGGGCTTCCAAATATCCCTTTGCCAATTCCACAAGAACAGCCTTAGCGAAAGGCTTCTTGAAGGGAAAGATGTAACTCTGTGAGATGAATTAGCAGAACACAGAGCAGTTTCTCAGAAAGATTCTTTCCAATTTTGAAAGGAAGATATTTCCTTTTTCACCATAGCCCTCTATGGGCTTCCAAATATCCCTTTGCAAATTCCACAAGAACAGCCTTAGCGAAAGGCTTCTTGAAGGGAAAGATGTAACTCTGTGAGATGAATTCACAGAACACAGAGCAGTTTCTCAGAAAGCTTCTTTCCAGTTTTGAACGGAAGATATTTCCTTTTTCACCATAGCCCTCTATGGGCTTCCAAATATCCCTTTGCCAATTCCACAAGAACAGACTTAGCGAAAGGCTTCTTGAAGGGAAAGATGTAACACTGTGAGATGAATTCAGAGAACACAGAGCAGTTTCTCAGAAAGCTTCTTTCCAGTTTTGAACGGAAGATATTTCCTTTTTCACCATAGCCCTCTAAGGGCTTCCAAATATCCCTTTGCAAATTCCACAAGAACAGCCTTAGCGAACGGCTTCTTGAAGGGAAAGATATAACTCTGTGAGATGAATTTACAGAACACAGAGCAGTTTCTCAGAAAGCTTCTTTCCAGTTTTGAACGGAAGATATTTCCTTTTTCACCATAGCCCTCTATGGGCTTCCAAATATCCCTTTGCCAATTCCGCAAGAACAGCCTTAGCGAAAGGGTTCTTGAAGGGAAAGATGTAACTCTGTGAGATGAATTCACAGAACACAGAGCAGTTTCTCAGAAAGCTTCTTTCCACTATTGAACGGAAGATATTTACTTTTTCACCATAGCCGTCTATGGGCTTCCAAATATCCCTTTGCCAATTCCACAAGAACAGCCTTAGCGAAAGGCTTCTTGAAGGGAAAGATGTAACTCTGTGAGATGAATTAACAGAACACAGAGCAGTTTCTCAGAAAGCTTCTTTCCAGTTTTGAAAGGAAGATATTTCCTTTTACACCATAGCCCTCTATGGGCTTCTAAATATCCCTTTGCCAATTCCACAAGAACAGACTTAGCGAAAGGCTTCTTGGAGGGAACGATGTAACTCTGTGAGATGAATTAACAGAACACAGAGCAGTTTCTCAGAAAGCTTCTTTCCTGTTTTGAACGGAAGATATTTCCTTTTTCACCATAGCCCTCTATGGGCTTCCAAATATCCCTTTGCTAATTCCAAAAGAACAGCCTTAGCGAAAGGCTTCTTGAAGGGAAAGATGTAACTCTGTGAGATGAATTCACAGAACACAGAGCAGTTTCTCAGAAAGCTTCTTTCCAGTTTTGAACGGAAGATATTTCCTTTTTCACCATAGGCCTCTATGGGCTTCCAAATATCCCTTTGCCAATTCCACAAGAACAGCCTTAGCGAAAGGCTTCTTGAAGGGAAAGATGTAACTCTGTGAGATGAATTCACAGAACACAGAGCAGTTTCTCAGAAAGCTTCTTTCCAGTTTTGAACGGAAGATATTTCCTTTTTCACCATAGGCCTCTATGGGCTTCCAAATATCCCTTTGCCAATTCCACAAGACAAGCCTTAGCGAAAGGCTTCTTGAAGGGAAAGATGTAACTCTGTGAGATGAATTCGCAGAACACAGAGCAGTTTCTCAGAAAGCTTCTTTCCAGTTTTGAACGGAAGATATTTCCTTTTTCACCATAGGCCTCCATGGGCTTCCAAATATCCCTTTGCCAATTCCACAAGAACAGCCTTAGCGAAAGGCTTCTTGAAGGGAAAGATGTAACTCTGTGAGATGAATTCACAGAACACAGAGCAGTTTCTGAGAAAGCTTCTTTCCAGTTTTGAACGGAAGATATTTCCTTTTTCACCATAGTCCTCCATGGGCTTCCAAATATCCCTTTGCCAATTCCACAAGAACAGCCTTAGCGAAAGGCTTCTTGAAGAGAAAGATGTAACTCTGTGAGATGAATTAACCGAACACAGAGCAGTTTCTGAGAAAGGTTCTTTCCAGTTTTGAACGGAAGATATTTCCTTTTTCACCATAGGCCTCTAAGGGCTTTCAAATATCCCTTTGCCAATTCCACAAGAACAGCCTTAGCGAAAGGCTTCTTGAGGGGAAAGATGTAACTCTGTGAGATGAATTAACAGAACACAGAGCAGTTTCTCAGAAAGCTTCTTTCCAGTTTTGAACGGAAGATATTTACTTTTTCACCATAGCCCTCTATGGGCTTCCAAATATCCCTTTGCCAATTCCAAAAGAACAGCCTTAGCGAAAGGCTTCTTGAAGGGAAAGATGTAACTCTGTGAGATGAATTCACAGAACACAGAGCAGTTTCTCAGAAAGCTTCTTTCCAGTTTTGAACGGAAGATATTTCCTTTTTCACCATAGCCGTCTATGGGCTTCCAAATATCCCTTTGCCAATTCCACAAGAACAGCCTTAGCGAAAGGCTTCTTGAAGGGAAAGATGTAACACTGTGAGATGAATTCACAGAACACAGAGCAGTTTCTCAGAAAGCTTCTTTCCAGTTTTGAACGGAAGTTATTTCCTTTTTCACCATAGGCCTCTATGGGCTTCCAAATATCCCTTTGCCAATTCCACAAGAACAGCCTTAGCGAAAGGCTTCTTGAGGGGAAAGATGTAACTCTGTGAGATGAATTAACAGAACACAGAGCAGTTTCTCAGAAAGCTTCTTTCCAGTTTTGAACGGAAGATATTTCCTTTTTCTCCATAGCCCTCTATGGGCTTCCAAATATCCCTTTGCCAATTCCACAATAACAGCCTTAGCGAAAGGCTTCTTGATGGGAAAGATGTAACTCTGTGAGATGAATTCACAGAACACAGAGCAGTTTCTCAGAAAGCTTCTTTCCAGTTTTGAACGGAAGATATTTCCTTTTTCACCATAGCCCTCTATGGGCTTCCAAATATCCCTTTGACAATTCCACAAAAACAGCCTTAGCGAAAGGCTTCTTGAAGGGAAAGATGTAACTCTGTGAGATGAATTCACAGAACACAGAGCAGTTTCTCAGAAAGCTTCTTTCCAGTTTTGAACGGAAGATATTTCCTTTTTCACCATAGGCCTCTATGGGCTTCCAAATATCCCTTTGCCAATTCCGTAAGAACAGCCTTAGCGAAAGGCTTCTTGAAGGGAAAGATGTAACTCTGTGAGATGAATTAACAGAACACAGAGCAGTTTCTCAGAAAGCTTCTTTCCAGTTTTGAACGGAAGATATTTCCTTTTTCACCATAGTCCTCTATGGGCTTCCAAATATCCCTTTGCCAATTCCACAAGAACAGCCTTAGCGAAAGGCTTCTTGAAGGGAAAGATGTAACTCTGTGAGATGAATTAGCAGAACACAGAGCAGTTTCTCAGAAAGATTCTTTCCAATTTTGAAAGGAAGATATTTCCTTTTTCACCATAGCCCTCTATGGGCTTCCAAATATCCCTTTGCAAATTCCACAAGAACAGCCTTAGCGAAAGGCTTCTTGAAGGGAAAGATGTAACTCTGTGAGATGAATTCACAGAACACAGAGCAGTTTCTCAGAAAGCTTCTTTCCAGTTTTGAACGGAAGATATTTCCTTTTTCACCATAGCCCTCTATGGGCTTCCAAATATCCCTTTGCCAATTCCACAAGAACAGACTTAGCGAAAGGCTTCTTGAAGGGAAAGATGTAACACTGTGTGATGAATTCAGAGAACACAGAGCAGTTTCTCAGAAAGCTTCTTTCCAGTTTTGAACGGAAGATATTTCCTTTTTCACCATAGCCCTCTAAGGGCTTCCAAATATCCCTTTGCAAATTCCACAAGAACAGCCTTAGCGAACGGCTTCTTGAAGGGAAAGATATAACTCTGTGAGATGAATTTACAGAACACAGAGCAGTTTCTCAGAAAGCTTCTTTCCAGTTTTGAACGGAAGATATTTCCTTTTTCACCATAGCCCTCTATGGGCTTCCAAATATCCCTTTGCCAATTCCGCAAGAACAGCCTTAGCGAAAGGCTTCTTGAAGGGAAAGATGTAACTCTGTGAGATGAATTCACAGAACACAGAGCAGTTTCTCAGAAAGCTTCTTTCCACTATTGAACGGAAGATATTTACTTTTTCACCATAGCCGTCTATGGGCTTCCAAATATCCCTTTGCCAATTCCACAAGAACAGCCTTAGCGAAAGGCTTCTTGAAGGGAAAGATGTAACTCTGTGAGATGAATTAACAGAACACAGAGCAGTTTCTCAGAAAGCTTCTTTCCAGTTTTGAAAGGAAGATATTTCCTTTTACACCATAGCCCTCTATGGGCTTCTAAATATCCCTTTGCCAATTCCACAAGAACAGACTTAGCGAAAGGCTTCTTGGAGGGAACGATGTAACTCTGTGAGATGAATTAACAGAACACAGAGCAGTTTCTCAGAAAGCTTCTTTCCTGTTTTGAACGGAAGATATTTCCTTTTTCACCATAGCCCTCTATGGGCTTCCAAATATCCCTTTGCTAATTCCAAAAGAACAGCCTTAGCGAAAGGCTTCTTGAAGGGAAAGATGTAACTCTGTGAGATGAATTCACAGAACACAGAGCAGTTTCTCAGAAAGCTTCTTTCCAGTTTTGAACGGAAGATATTTCCTTTTTCACCATAGGCCTCTATGGGCTTCCAAATATCCCTTTGCCAATTCCACAAGAACAGCCTTAGCGAAAGGCTTCTTGAAGGGAAAGATGTAACTCTGTGAGATGAATTCACAGAACACAGAGCAGTTTCTCAGAAAGCTTCTTTCCAGTTTTGAACGGAAGATATTTCCTTTTTCACCATAGGCCTCTATGGGCTTCCAAATATCCCTTTGCCAATTCCACAAGAACAGCCTTAGCGAAAGGCTTCTTGAAGGGAAAGATGTAACTCTGTGAGATGAATTCGCAGAACACAGAGCAGTTTCTCAGAAAGCTTCTTTCCAGTTTTGAACGGAAGATATTTCCTTTTTCACCATAGGCCTCCATGGGCTTCCAAATATCCCTTTGCCAATTCCACAAGAACAGCCTTAGCGAAAGGCTTCTTGAAGGGAAAGATGTAACTCTGTGAGATGAATTCACAGAACACAGAGCAGTTTCTGAGAAAGCTTCTTTCCAGTTTTGAACGGAAGATATTTCCTTTTTCACCATAGTCCTCCATGGGCTTCCAAATATCCCTTTGCCAATTCCACAAGAACAGCCTTAGCGAAAGGCTTCTTGAAGAGAAAGATGTAACTCTGTGAGATGAATTAACCGAACACAGAGCAGTTTCTGAGAAAGGTTCTTTCCAGTTTTGAACGGAAGATATTTCCTTTTTCACCATAGGCCTCTAAGGGCTTTCAAATATCCCTTTGCCAATTCCACAAGAACAGCCTTAGCGAAAGGCTTCTTGAGGGGAAAGATGTAACTCTGTGAGATGAATTAACAGAACACAGAGCAGTTTCTCAGAAAGCTTCTTTCCAGTTTTGAACGGAAGATATTTACTTTTTCACCATAGCCCTCTATGGGCTTCCAAATATCCCTTTGCCAATTCCAAAAGAACAGCCTTAGCGAAAGGCTTCTTGAAGGGAAAGATGTAACTCTGTGAGATGAATTCACAGAACACAGAGCAGTTTCTCAGAAAGCTTCTTTCCAGTTTTGAACGGAAGATATTTCCTTTTTCACCATAGCCGTCTATGGGCTTCCAAATATCCCTTTGCCAATTCCACAAGAACAGCCTTAGCGAAAGGCTTCTTGAAGGGAAAGATGTAACACTGTGAGATGAATTCACAGAACACAGAGCAGTTTCTCAGAAAGCTTCTTTCCAGTTTTGAACGGAAGTTATTTCCTTTTTCACCATAGGCCTCTATGGGCTTCCAAATATCCCTTTGCCAATTCCACAAGAACAGCCTTAGCGAAAGGCTTCTTGAGGGGAAAGATGTAACTCTGTGAGATGAATTAACAGAACACAGAGCAGTTTCTCAGAAAGCTTCTTTCCAGTTTTGAACGGAAGATATTTACTTTTTCACCATAGCCCTCTATGGGCTTCCAAATATCCCTTTGCCAATTCCACAAGAACAGCCTTAGCGAAAGGCTTCTTGAAGGGAAAGATGTAACTCTGTGAGATGAATTCACAGAACACAGAGCAGTTTCTCAGAAAGCTTCTTTCCAGTTTTGAACGGAAGATATTTCCTTTTTCAACATAGCCCTCTATGGGCTTCCAAATATCCCTTTGCCAATTCCACAAGAACAGCCTTAGCGAAAGGCTTCTTGAAGGGAAAGATGTAACTCTGTGAGATGAATTCACAGAACACAGAGCAGTTTCTCAGAAAGCTTCTTTCCAGTTTGGAACGGAAGATATTTCCTTTTTCACCACAGCCCTCTATGGGCTTCCAAATATCCCTTTGCCAATTCCACAAGAACAGCCTTAGCGAAAGGCTTCTTGAAAGGAAAGTTGTAACACTGTGAGATGAATTCAGAGAACACAGAGCAGTGTCTCAGAAAGCTTCTTTCCAGTTTTGAACGGAAGATATTTCCTTTTTCACCATAGGCCTCTAAGGGCTTCCAAATATCCCTTTGTCAATTAAACAAGAACAGCCTTAGCGAAAGGCTTCTTGAAGGGAAAGGTGTAACTCTATGAGATGAATTCACAGAACACAGAGCAGTTTCTGAGAAAGCTTCTTTCCAGTTTTGAACGGAAGATATTTCCTTTTTCACCATAGTCCTCCATGGGCTTCCAAATATCCCTTTGCCAATTCCACAAGAACAGCCTTAGCGAAAGGATTCTTGAAGAGAAAGATGTAACTCTGTGAGATGAATTAACCGAACACAGAGCAGTTTCTGAGAAAGGTTCTTTCCAGTTTTGAACGGAAGATATTTCCTTTTTCACCATAGGCCTCTAAGGGCTTTCAAATATCCCTTTGCCAATTCCACAAGAACAGCCTTAGCGAAAGGCTTCTTGAGGGGAAAGATGTAACTCTGTGAGATGAATTAACAGAACACAGAGCAGTTTCTCAGAAAGCTTCTTTCCAGTTTTGAACGGAAGATATTTACTTTTTCACCATAGCCCTCTATGGGCTTCCAAATATCCCTTTGCCAATTCCAAAAGAACAGCCTTAGCGAAAGGCTTCTTGAAGGGAAAGATGTAACTCTGTGAGATGAATTCACAGAACACAGAGCAGTTTCTCAGAAAGCTTCTTTCCAGTTTTGAACGGAAGATATTTCCTTTTTCACCATAGCCGTCTATGGGCTTCCAAATATCCCTTTGCCAATTCCACAAGAACAGCCTTAGCGAAAGGCTTCTTGAAAGGAAAGATGTAACACTGTGAGATGAATTCACAGAACACAGAGCAGTTTCTCAGAAAGCTTCTTTCCAGTTTTGAACGGAAGTTATTTCCTTTTTCACCATAGGCCTCTATGGGCTTCCAAATATCCCTTTGCCAATTCCACAAGAACAGCCTTAGCGAAAGGCTTCTTGAGGGGAAAGATGTAACTCTGTGAGATGAATTAACAGAACACAGAGCAGTTTCTCAGAAAGCTTCTTTCCAGTTTTGAACGGAAGATATTTACTTTTTCACCATAGCCCTCTATGGGCTTCCAAATATCCCTTTGCCAATTCCACAAGAACAGCCTTAGCGAAAGGCTTCTTGAAGGGAAAGATGTAACTCTGTGAGATGAATTCACAGAACACAGAGCAGTTTCTCAGAAAGCTTCTTTCCAGTTTTGAACGGAAGATATTTCCTTTTTCAACATAGCCCTCTATGGGCTTCCAAATATCCCTTTGCCAATTCCACAAGAACAGCCTTAGCGAAAGGCTTCTTGAAGGGAAAGATGTAACTCTGTGAGATGAATTCACAGAACACAGAGCAGTTTCTCAGAAAGCTTCTTTCCAGTTTTGAACGGAAGATATTTCCTTTTTCACCATAGGCCTCCATGGGCTTCCAAATATCCCTTTGCCAATTCCACAAGAACAGCCTTAGCGAAAGGCTTCTTGAAGGGAAAGATGTAACTCTGTGAGATGAATTAACAGAACACAGAGCAGTTTCTCAGAAAGCTTCTTTCCAGTTTGGAACGGAAGATATTTCCTTTTTCACCACAGCCCTCTATGGGCTTCCAAATATCCCTTTGCCAATTCCACAAGAACAGCCTTAGCGAAAGGCTTCTTGAAAGGAAAGTTGTAACACTGTGAGATGAATTCAGAGAACACAGAGCAGTGTCTCAGAAAGCTTCTTTCCAGTTTTGAACGGAAGATATTTCCTTTTTCACCATAGGCCTCTATGGGCTTCCAAATATCCCTTTGTCAATTAAACAAGAACAGCCTTAGCGAAAGGCTTCTTGAAGGGAAAGATGTAACTCTATGAGATGAATTCACAGAACACAGAGCAGTTTCTCAGAAAGCTTCTTTCCAGTTTTGAACGGAAGATATTTCCTTTTTCACGATAGCCCTCTATGGGCTTCCAAATATCCCTTTGCCAATTCCACAAGAACAGCCTTAGCGAAAGGCTTCTTGAAGGGAAAGATGTAACTCTGTGAGATGAATTCACAGAACACAGAGCAGTTTCTCAGAAAGCTTCTTTCCAGTTTTGAACGGAAGATATTTCCTTTTTCACCATAGGCCTCTATGGGCTTCCAAATATCCCTTTGCCAATTCCACAAGAACAGCCTTAGCGAAAGGCTTCTTGAAGGGAAAGATGTAACTCTGTGAGATGAATTCACAGAACACAGAGCAGTTTCTCAGAAAGCTTCTTTCCAGTTTTGAACGGAAGATATTTCCTTTTTCACCATAGCCCTCTATGGGCTTCCAAATATCCCTTTGCCAATTCCACAAGAACAGCCTTAGCGAAAGGCTTCTTGAAGGGAAAGATGTAACACTGTGAGATGAATTCACAGAACACAGAGCAGTTTCTCAGAAAGCTTCTTTCCAGTTTTGAACGGAAGATATTTCCTTTTTCACCATAGGCCTCTATGGGCTTCCAAATATCCCTTTGCCAATTCCACAAGAACAGCCTTAGCGAAAGGCTTCTTGAGGGGAAAGATGTAACTCTGTGAGATGAATTAACAGAACACAGAGCAGTTTCTCAGAAAGCTTCTTTCCAGTTTTGAAGGGAAGATATTTACTTTTTCACCATAGCCCTCTATGGGCTTCCAAATATCCCTTTGCCAATTCCACAAGAACAGCCTTAGCGAAAGGCTTCTTGAAGGGAAAGATGTAACTCTGTGAGATGAATTCACAGAACACAGAGCAGTTTCTCAGAAAGCTTCTTTCCAGTTTTGAACGGAAGATATTTCCTTTTTCACCATAGGCCTCTATGGGCTTCCAAATATCCCTTTGCCAATTCCACAAGAACAGCCTTAGCGAAAGGCTTCTTGAAGGGAAAGATGTAACTCTGTGAGATGAATTCACAGAACACAGAGCAGTTTCTCAGAAAGCTTCTTTCCAGTTTTGAACGGAAGATATTTCCTTTTTCACCATAGCCCTCTAAGGGCGTCCAAATATCCCTTTGCCAATACCACAAGAACAGCCTTAGCGAAAGGCTTCTTGAAGGGAAAGATGTAACTCTGTGAGATGAATTCACAGAACACAGAGCAGTTTCTCAGAAAGCTTCTTTCCAGTTTTGAACGGAAGATATTTCCTTTTTCACCGTAGCCGTCTATGGGCTTCCAAATATCCCTTTGCCAATTCCACAAGAACAGCCTTAGCGAAAGGCTTCTTGAAGGGAAAGATGTAACACTGTGAGATGAATTCACAGAACACAGAGCAGTTTCTCAGAAAGCTTCTTTCCAGTTTTGAACGGAAGATATTTCCTTTTTCACCATAGGCCTCTATGGGCTTCCAAATATCCCTTTGCCAATTCCACAAGATCAGCCTTAGCGAAAGGCTTCTTGAGGGTAAAGATGTAACTCTGTGAGATGAATTCAGAGAACACAGAGCAGTTTCTCAGAAAGCTTCTTACAGTTTTGAACGGAAGATATTTACTTTTTCACCATAGCCGTCTATGGGCTTCCAAATATCCCTTTGCCAATTCCACAAGAACAGCCTTAGCGAAAGGCTTCTGGAAGGGAAAGATGTAACTCTGTGAGATGAATTCACAGAACACAGAGCAGTTTCTCAGAAAGCTTCTTTCCAGTTTTGAACGGAAGATATTTCCTTTTTCACCATAGCCCTCTATGGGCTTCCAAATATCCCTTTGCCAATTCCACAAGAACAGCCTTAGCGAAAGGCTTCTTGAAGGGAAAGATGTAACTCTGTGAGATGAATTCACAGAACACAGAGCAGTTTCTCAGAAAGCTTCTTTCCAGTTTTGAACGGAAGATATTTCCTTTTTCACCATAGGCCTCTATGGGCTTCCAAATATCCCTTTGCCAATTCCACAAGAACAGCCTTAGCGAAAGGCTTCTTGAAGGGAAAGATGTAACTCTGTGAGATGAATTCACAGAACACAGAGCAGTTTCTCAGAAAGCTTCTTTCCAGTTTGGAACGGAAGATATTTCCTTTTTCACCATAGCCCTCTATGGGCTTCCAAATATCCCTTTACCAATTCCACAAGAACAGCCTTAGCGAAAGGCTTCTTGAAGGGAAAGATGTAACTCTGTGAGATGAATTCACAGAACACAGAGCAGTTTCTCAGAAAGCTTCTTTCCAGTTTTGAACGGAAGATATTTCCTTTTTCACCATAGGCCTCTATGGGCTTCCAAATATCCCTTTGCCAATTCCACAAGAACAGCCTTAGCGAAAGGCTTCTTGAGGGGAAAGATGTAACTCTGTGAGATGAATTAACAGAACACAGAGCAGTTTCTCAGAAAGCTTCTTTCCAGTTTTGAACGGAAGATATTTCCTTTTTCTCCATAGCCCTCTATGGGCTTCCAAATATCCCTTTGCCAATTCCACAATAACAGCCTTAGCGAAAGGCTTCTTGATGGGAAAGATGTAACTCTGTGAGATGAATTCACAGAACACAGAGCAGTTTCTCAGAAAGCTTCTTTCCAGTTTTGAACGGAAGATATTTCCTTTTTCACCATAGCCCTCTATGGGCTTCCAAATATCCCTTTGACAATTCCACAAAAACAGCCTTAGCGAAAGGCTTCTTGAAGGGAAAGATGTAACTCTGTGAGATGAATTCACAGAACACAGAGCAGTTTCTCAGAAAGCTTCTTTCCAGTTTTGAACGGAAGATATTTCCTTTTTCACCATAGGCCTCTATGGGCTTCCAAATATCCCTTTGCCAATTCCGTAAGAACAGCCTTAGCGAAAGGCTTCTTGAAGGGAAAGATGTAACTCTGTGAGATGAATTAACAGAACACAGAGCAGTTTCTCAGAAAGCTTCTTTCCAGTTTTGAACGGAAGTTATTTCCTTTTTCACCATAGTCCTCTATGGGCTTCCAAATATCCCTTTGCCAATTCCACAAGAACAGCCTTAGCGAAAGGCTTCTTGAAGGGAAAGATGTAACTCTGTGAGATGAATTAGCAGAACACAGAGCAGTTTCTCAGAAAGATTCTTTCCAATTTTGAAAGGAAGATATTTCCTTTTTCACCATAGCCCTCTATGGGCTTCCAAATATCCCTTTGCAAATTCCACAAGAACAGCCTTAGCGAAAGGCTTCTTGAAGGGAAAGATGTAACTCTGTGAGATTAATTCACAGAACACAGAGCAGTTTCTCAGAAAGCTTCTTTCCAGTTTTGAACGGAAGATATTTCCTTTTTCACCATAGCCCTCTATGGGCTTCCAAATATCCCTTTGCCAATTCCACAAGAACAGACTTAGCGAAAGGCTTCTTGAAGGGAAAGATGTAACACTGTGAGATGAATTCAGAGAACACAGAGCAGTTTCTCAGAAAGCTTCTTTCCAGTTTTGAACGGAAGATATTTCCTTTTTCACCATAGCCCTCTAAGGGCTTCCAAATATCCCTTTGCAAATTCCACAAGAACAGCCTTAGCGAACGGCTTCTTGAAGGGAAAGATATAACTCTGTGAGATGAATTTACAGAACACAGAGCAGTTTCTCAGAAAGCTTCTTTCCAGTTTTGAACGGAAGATATTTCCTTTTTCACCATAGCCCTCTATGGGCTTCCAAATATCCCTTTGCCAATTCCGCAAGAACAGCCTTAGCGAAAGGGTTCTTGAAGGGAAAGATGTAACTCTGTGAGATGAATTCACAGAACACAGAGCAGTTTCTCAGAAAGCTTCTTTCCAGTATTGAACGGAAGATATTTACTTTTTCACCATAGCCGTCTATGGGCTTCCAAATATCCCTTTGCCAATTCCACAAGAACAGCCTTAGCGAAAGGCTTCTTGAAGGGAAAGATGTAACTCTGTGAGATGAATTAACAGAACACAGAGCAGTTTCTCAGAAAGCTTCTTTCCAGTCTTGAAAGGAAGATATTTCCTTTTACACCATAGCCCTCTATGGGCTTCTAAATATCCCTTTGCCAATTCCACAAGAACAGACTTAGCGAAAGGCTTCTTGGAGGGAACGATGTAACTCTGTGAGATGAATTAACAGAACACAGAGCAGTTTCTCAGAAAGCTTCTTTCCTGTTTTGAACGGAAGATATTTCCTTTTTCACCATAGCCCTCTATGGGCTTCCAAATATCCCTTTGCTAATTCCACAAGAACAGCCTTAGCGAAAGGCTTCTTGAAGGGAAAGATGTAACTCTGTGAGATGAATTCACAGAACACAGAGCAGTTTCTCAGAAAGCTTCTTTCCAGTTTTGAACGGAAGATATTTCCTTTTTCACCATAGGCCTCTATGGGCTTCCAAATATCCCTTTGCCAATTCCACAAGAACAGCCTTAGCGAAAGGCTTCTTGAAGGGAAAGATGTAACTCTGTGAGATGAATTCACAGAACACAGAGCAGTTTCTCAGAAAGCTTCTTTCCAGTTTTGAACGGAAGATATTTCCTTTTTCACCATAGGCCTCTATGGGCTTCCAAATATCCCTTTGCCAATTCCACAAGAACAGCCTTAGCGAAAGGCTTCTTGAAGGGAAAGATGTAACTCTGTGAGATGAATTCGCAGAACACAGAGCAGTTTCTCAGAAAGCTTCTTTCCAGTTTTGAACGGAAGATATTTCCTTTTTCACCATAGGCCTCCATGGGCTTCCAAATATCCCTTTGCCAATTCCACAAGAACAGCCTTAGCGAAAGGCTTCTTGAAGGGAAAGATGTAACTCTGTGAGATGAATTCACAGAACACAGAGCAGTTTCTGAGAAAGCTTCTTTCCAGTTTTGAACGGAAGATATTTCCTTTTTCACCATAGTCCTCCATGGGCTTCCAAATATCCCTTTGCCAATTCCACAAGAACAGCCTTAGCGAAAGGCTTCTTGAAGAGAAAGATGTAACTCTGTGATATGAATTAACCGAACACAGAGCAGTTTCTGAGAAAGGTTCTTTCCAGTTTTGAACGGAAGTTATTGCCTTTTTCACCATAGGCCTCTAAGGGCTTTCAAATATCCCTTTGCCAATTCCACAAGAACAGCCTTAGCGAAAGGCTTCTTGAGGGGAAAGATGTAACTCTGTGAGATGAATTAACAGAACACAGAGCAGTTTCTCAGAAAGCTTCTTTCCAGTTTTGAACGGAAGATATTTACTTTTTCACCATAGCCCTCTATGGGCTTCCAAATATCCCTTTGCCAATTCCACAAGAACAGCCTTAGCGAAAGGCTTCTTGAAGGGAAAGATGTAACTCTGTGAGATGAATTCACAGAACACAGAGCAGTTTCTCAGAAAGCTTCTTTCCAGTTTTGAACGGAAGATATTTCCTTTTTCACCATAGCCGTCTATGGGCTTCCAAATATCCCTTTGCCAATTCCACAAGAACAGCCTTAGCGAAAGGCTTCTTGAAGGGAAAGATGTAACACTGTGAGATGAATTCACAGAACACAGAGCAGTTTCTCAGAAAGCTTCTTTCCAGTTTTGAACGGAAGTTATTTCCTTTTTCACCATAGGCCTCTATGGGCTTCCAAATATCCCTTTGCCAATTCCACAAGAACAGCCTTAGCGAAAGGCTTCTTGAGGGGAAAGATGTAACTCTGTGAGATGAATTAACAGAACACAGAGCAGTTTCTCAGAAAGCTTCTTTCCAGTTTTGAACGGAAGATATTTACTTTTTCACCATAGCCCTCTATGGGCTTCCAAATATCCCTTTGCCAATTCCACAAGAACAGCCTTAGCGAAAGGCTTCTTGAAGGGAAAGATGTAACTCTGTGAGATGAATTCACAGAACACAGAGCAGTTTCTCAGAAAGCTTCTTTCCAGTTTTGAACGGAAGATATTTCCTTTTTCACCATAGCCGTCTATGGGCTTCCAAATATCCCTTTGCCAATTCCACAAGAACAGCCTTAGCGAAAGGCTTCTTGAAGGGAAAGATGTAACACTGTGAGATGAATTAACAGAACACAGAGCAGTTTCTCAGAAAGCTTCTTTCCAGTTTTGAACGGAAGTTATTTCCTTTTTCACCATAGGCCTCTAAGGGCTTCCAAATATCCCTTTGCCAATTCCACAAGAACAGCCTTAGCGAAAGGCTTCTTGAGGGGAAAGATGTAACTCTGTGAGATGAATTAACAGAACACAGAGCAGTTTCTCAGAAAGCTTCTTTCCAGTTTTGAACGGAAGATATTTACTTTTTCACCATAGCCCTCTATGGGCTTCCAAATATCCCTTTGCCAATTCCACAAGAACAGCCTTAGCGAAAGGCTTCTTGAAGGGAAAGACGTAACTCTGTGAGATGAATTCACAGAACACAGAGCAGTTTCTCAGAAAGCTTCTTTCCAGTTTTGAACGGAAGATATTTCCTTTTTCACCATAGCCCTCTATGGGCTTCCAAATATCCCTTTGCCAATTCCACAAGAACAGCCTTAGCGAAAGGCTTCTTGAAGGGAAAGATGTAACTCTGTGAGATGAATTCACAGAACACAGAGCAGTTTCTCAGAAAGCTTCTTTCCAGTTTTGAACGGAAGATATTTCCTTTTTCACCATAGGCCTCCATGGGCTTCCAAATATCCCTTTGCCAATTCCACAAGAACAGCCTTAGCTAAAGGCTTCTTGAAGGGAAAGATGTAACTCTGTGAGATGAATTAACAGAACACAGAGCAGTTTCTGAGAAAGCTTCTTTCCAGTTTTGAACGGAAGATATTTCCTTTTTCACCATAGCCCTCTATGGGCTTCCAAATATCCCTTTGCCAATTCCACAACAACAGCCTTAGCGAAAGGTTTCTTGAAGGGAAAGATGTAACTCTGTGAGATGAATTCACAGAACACAGAGCAGTTTCTCAGAAAGCTTCTTTCCAGTTTTGAACGGAAGATATTTCCTTTTTCACCATAGGCCTCTATGGGCTTCCAAATATCCCTTTGCCAAATCCACAAGAACAGCCTTAGCGAAAGGCTTCTTGAAGGGAAAGATGTAACTCTGTGAGATGAATTAACAGAACACAGAGCAGTTTCTCACAGAGCTTCTTTCCGGTTTTAAACGGAAGATATTTCCTTTTTCACCATAGCCCTCTATGGACTTCCAAATATCCCTTTGCCAATTCCACAAGAACAGCCTTAGCGAAAGGCTTCTTGAGGGGAAAGATGTAACTCTGTGAGATGAATTCACAGAACACAGAGCAGTTTCTCAGAAAGCTTCTTTCCAGTTTTGAACGGAAGATATTTCCTTTTTCACCATAGCCCTCTATGGGCTTCCAAATATCCCTTTGCCAATTCCACAAGAACAGCCTTAGCGAAAGGCTTCTTGAAGGGAAAGATGTAACTCTGTGAGATAAATTCACAGAACACAGAGCAGTTTCTCAGAAAGCTTCTTTCCAGTTTTGAACGGAAGATATTTCCTTTTTACCATAGGCCTCTATGGGCTTCCAAATGTCCCTTTGCCAATTCCACAAGAACAGCCTTAGCGAAAGGCTTCTTGAAGGGAAAGATATAACTCTGTGAGATGAATTCACAGAACACAGAGCAGTTTCTCAGAAAGCTTCTTTCCAGTTTTGAACGGAAGATATTTCCTTTTTCACCATAGGCCTCTATGGGCTTCCAAATATCCCTTTGCCAATTCCACAAGAACAGCCTTAGCGAAAGGCTTCTTGAAGGGAAAGATGTAACTCTGTGAGATGAATTCACAGAACACAGAGCAGTTTCTCAGAAAACTTCTTTCCAGTTTGGAACGGAAGATATTTCCTTTTTCACCATAGCCCTCTATGGGCTTCCAAATATCCCTTTGCCAATTCCACAAGAACAGCCTTAGCGAAAGGCTTCTTGAAAGGAAAGTTGTACCTCTGTGAGATGAATTCAGAGAACACAGAGCAGTGTCTCAGAAAGCTTCTTTCCTGTTTTGAACGGAAGATATTTCCTTTTTCACCATAGCCCTCTATGGGCTTCCAAATATCCCTTTGTCAATTAAACAAGAACAGCCTTAGCGAAAGGCTTCTTGAAGGGAAAGATGTAACTCTATGAGATGAATTCACAGAACACAGAGCAGTTTCTCAGAAAGCTTCTTTCCAGTTTTGAACGGAAGATATTTCCTTTTTTACGATAGCCCTCTATGGGCTTCCAAATATCCCTTTGCCAATTCCACAAGAACAGCCTTAGCGAAAGGCTTCTTGAAGGGAAAGATGTAACTCTGTGAGATGAATTCACAGAACACAGAGCAGTTTCTCAGAAAGCTTCTTTCCAGTTTTGAACGGAAGATATTTCCTTTTTCACCATAGGCCTCTATGGGCTTCCAAATATCCCTTTGCCAAATCCACAAGAACAGCCTTAGCGAAAGGCTTCTTGAAGGGAAAGATGTAACTCTGTGAGATGAATTAACAGAACACAGAGCAGTTTCTCACAGAGCTTCTTTCCGGTTTTGAACGGAAGATATTTCCTTTTTCACCATAGCCCTCTATGGACTTCCAAATATCCCTTTGCCAATTCCACAAGAACAGCCTTAGCGAAAGGTTTCTTGAGGGGAAAGATGTAACTCTGTGAGATGAATTCACAGAACACAGAGCAGTTTCTCAGAAAGCTTCTTTCCAGTTTTGAACGGAAGATATTTCCTTTTTCACCATAGCCCTCTATGGGCTTCCAAATATCCCTTTGCCAATTCCACAAGAACAGCCTTAGCGAAAGGCTTCTTGAAGGGAAAGATGTAACTCTGTGAGATGAATTCACAGAACACAGAGCAGTTTCTCAGAAAGCTTCTTTCCAGTTTTGAACGGAAGATATTTCCTTTTTACCATAGGCCTCTATGGGCTTCCAAATATCCCTTTGCCAATTCCACAAGAACAGCCTTAGCGAAAGGCTTCTTGAAGGGAAAGATATAACTCTGTGAGATGAATTCACAGAACACAGAGCAGTTTCTCAGAAAGTTTCTTTCCAGTTTTGAACGGAAGATATTTCCTTTTTCACCATAGGCCTCTATGGGCTTCCAAATATCCCTTTGCCAATTCCACAAGAACAGCCTTAGCGAAAGGCTTCTTGAAGGGAAAGATGTAACTCTGTGAGATGAATTAACAGAACACAGAGCAGTTTCTCAGAAAGCTTCTTTCCAGTTTGGAACGGAAGATATTTCCTTTTTCACCATAGCCCTCTATGGGCTTCCAAATATCCCTTTGCCAATTCCACAAGAACAGCCTTAGCGAAAGGCTTCTTGAAAGGAAAGTTGTAACTCTGTGAGATGAATTCAGAGAACACAGAGCAGTGTCTCAGAAAGCTTCTTTCCAGTTTTGAACGGAAGATATTTCCTTTTTCACCATAGGCCTCTATGGGCTTCCAAATATCCCTTTGTCAATTAAACAAGAACAGCCTTAGCGAAAGGCTTCTTGAAGGGAAAGATGTAACTCTTTGAGATGAATTCACAGAACACAGAGCAGTTTCTCAGAAAGCTTCTTTCCAGTTTTGAACGGAAGATATTTCCTTTTTCACGATAGCCCTCTATGGGTTTCCAAATATCCCTTTGCCAATTCCACAAGAACAGCCTTAGCGAAAGGCTTCTTGAAGGGAAAGATGTAACTCTGTGAGATGAATTAACAGAACACAGAGCAGTTTCTCAGAAAGCTTCTTTCCAGTTTTGAAGGGAAGATATTTCCTTTTTCACCATAGCCCTCTAAGGGCTTCCAAATATCCCTTTGCCAATTCCACAAGAACAGCCTTAGCGAAAGGCTTCTTGAAGGGAAAGATGTAACTCTGTGAGATGAATTAAAAGAACACAGAGCAGTTTCTCAGAAAGCTTCTTTCCAGTTTTGAACGGAAGATATTTCCTTTTTCACCATAGGCCTCTATGGGCTTCCAAATATCCCTTTGTCAATTAAACAAGAACAGCCTTAGCGAAAGGCTTCTTGAGGGGAAAGATGTAACTCTGTGAGATGAATTCACAGAACACAGAGCAGTTTCTCAGAAAGCTTCTTTCCAGTTTTGAGCGGAAGATATTTCCTTTTTCACCATAGCCCTCTATGGGCTTCCAAATATCCCTTTGCCAATTCCACAAGAACAGCCTTAGCGAAAGGCTTCTTGAAGGGAAAGATGTAACTCTGTGAGATGAATTCACAGAACACAGAGCAGTTTCTCAGAAAGCTTCTTTCCAGTTTTGAACGGAAGATATTTCCTTTTTCACCATAGCCCTCTATGGGCTTCCAAATATCCCTTTGACAATTCCACAAAAAGAGCCTTAGCGAAAGGCTTCTTGAAGGGAAAGATGTAACTCTGTGAGATGAATTCACAGAACACAGAGCAGTTTCTCAGAAAGCTTCTTTCCAGTTTTCAACGGAAGATATTTCCTTTTTCACCATAGCCCTCTATGGGCCTCCAAATATCCCTTTTCCAATTCCACAAGAACAGACTTAGCGAAAGGCTTCTTGAAGGAAAAGATGTAACTCTGTGAGATGAATTCACAGAACACAGAGCAGTTTCTCAGAAAGCTTCTTTCCAGTTTTGAACGGAAGATATTTCCTTTTTCACCATAGCCCTCTATGGGCTTCCAAATATCCCTTTGCCAATTCCACAAGAACAGCCTTAGCGAAAGGCTTCTTGAAGGGAAAGATGTAACTCTGTGAGATGAATTCACAGAACACAGAGCAGTTTCTCAGAAAGATTCTTTCCAGTTTTGAACGGAAGATATTTCCTTTTTCACCATAGCCCTCTATGGGCTTCCAAATATCGCTTTGCCAATTCTACAAGAACAGCCTTAGCGAAAGGCTTCTTGAAGGGAAAGATGTAACTCTGTGAGATGAATTAACAGAACACAGAGCAGTTTCTCAGAAAGCTTCTTTCCAGTTTTGAACGGAAGATATTTCCTTTTTCACCATAGCCCTCTATGGACTTCCAAATATCCCTTTGCCAATTCCACAAGAACAGCCTTAGCGAAAGGCTTCTTGAAGGGAAAGATGTAACTCTGTGAGATGAATTAGCAGAACACAGAGCAGTTTCTCAGAAAGATTCTTTCGAATTTTAAAAGGAAGATATTTCCTTTTTCACCATAGCCCTCTATGGGCTTCCAAATATCCCTTTGCAAATTCCACAAGAACAGCCTTAGCGAAAGGCTTCTTGAAGGGAAAGATGTAACTCTGTGAGATGAATTAACAGAACACAGAGCAGTTTCTCAGAAAGCTTCTTTCCAGTTTTGAACGGAAGGTATTTCCTTTTTCACCATAGGCCTCTATGGGCTTCCAAATATCCCTTTGCCAATTCCACAAGAACAGCCTTAGCGAAAGGCTTCTTGAAGGAAAGATGTAACACTGTGAGATGAATTAACAGAACACAGAGCAGTTTCTCAGAAAGCTTCTTTCCAGTTTTGAACGGAAGATATTTCCTTTTTCACCATAGCCCTCTATGGGCTTCCAAATATCCCTTTGCCAATTCCACAAGAACAGCCTTAGCGAAAGGCTTCTTGAAGGGAAAGATGTAACTCTGTGAGATGAATTAACAGAACACAGAGCAGTTTCTCAGAAAGCTTCTTTCCAGTTTTGAACGGAAGATATTTCCTTTTTCACCATAGGCCTCTACGGGCTTCAAAATATCCCTTTGCCAATTCCACAAGAACAGACTTCGCGAAAGGCTTCTTGAGGGGAAAGATGTAACTCTGTGAGATGAATTAACAGAACACAGAGCAGTTTCTCAGAAAGCTTCTTTCCAGTTTTGAACGGAAGATATTTCCTTTTTCACCATAGCCCTCTATGGGCTTCCAAATATCCCTTTGCCAATTCCACAAGAACAGCCTTAGCGAAAGGCTTCTTGAAGGGAAAGATGTAACTCTGTGAGATGAATTCACAGAACACAGAGCAGTTTCTCAGAAAGCTTCTTTCCAGTTTTGAACGGAAGATATTTCCTTTTTCACCATAGCCCTCTATGGGCTTCCAAATATCCCTTTGACAATTCCACAAAAAGAGCCTTAGCGAAAGGCTTCTTGAAGGGAAAGATGTAACTCTGTGAGATGAATTCACAGAACAGAGAGCAGTTTCTCAGAAAGCTTCTTTCCAGTTTTGAACGGAAGATATTTCCTTTTTCACCATAGCCCTCTAAGGGCTTCCAAATATCCCTTTGCCAATTCCACAAGAACAGACTTAGCGAAAGGCTTCTTGAAGGAAAAGATGTAACTCTGTGAGATGAATTCACAGAACACAGAGCAGTTTCTCAGAAAGCTTCTTTCCAGTTTTGAACGGAAGATATTTCCTTTTTCACCATAGGCCTCTATGGGCTTCCAAATATCCCTTTTCCAATTCCACAAGAACAGCCTTAGCGAAAGGCTTCTTGAAGGGAAAGATGTAACTCTGTGAGATGAATTAACAGAACACAGAGCAGTTTCTCAGAAAGCTTCTTTCCAGTTTTGAACGGAAGATATTTACTTTTTCACGATAGCCCTCTATGGGCTTCCAAATATCCCTTTGCCAATTCCACAACAACAGCCTTAGCGAAAGGCTTCTTGAAGGGAAAGATGTAACTCTGTGAGATGAATTAACAGAACACAGAGCAGTTTCTCAGAAAGCTTCTTTCCAGTTTTGAACGGAAGATATTTCCTTTTTCACCATAGCCCTCTATGGGCTTCCAAATATCCCCTTGCCAATTCCACAAGAACAGCCTTAGCGAAAGGCTTCTTGAAGGGAAAGATGTAACTCTGTGAGATGAATTGACAGAACACAGAGCAGTTTCTCAGAAAGCTTCTTTCCAGTTTTGAACGGAAGATATTTCCTTTTTCACCATAGCCCTCTATGGGCTTCCAAATATCCCTTTGCCAATTCCACAAGAACAGCCTTAGCGAAAGGCTTCTTGAAGGGAAAGATGTAACACTGTGAGATGAATTCACAGAACCCAGAGCGGTTTCTCAGAAAGCTTCTTTCCAGTTTTGAACGGAAGATATTTCCTTTTTCACCATAGGCCTCTATGGGCTTCCAAATATCCCTTTGCCAATTCCACAAGAACAGCCTTAGCGAAAGGCTTCTTGAGGGGAAAGATGTAACTCTGTGAGATGAATTAACAGAACACAGAGCAGTTTCTCAGAAAGCTTCTTTCCAGTTTTGAACGGAAGATATTTCCTTTTTCACCATAGCCGTCTATGGGCTTCCAAATATCCCTTTGCCAATTCCACAAGAACAGCCTTAGCGAAAGGCTTCTTGAAGGGAAAGATGTAACTCTGTGAGATGAATTCACAGAACACAGAGCAGTTTCTCAGAAAGCTTCTTTCCAGTTTTGAACGGAAGATATTTCCTTTTTCACCATAGCCCTCTAAGGGCTTCCAAATATCCCTTTGCCAATTCCACAAGAACAGCCTTAGCGAAAGGCTTCTTGAAGGGAAAGATGTAACTCTGTGAGATGAATTAAAAGAACACAGAGCAGTTTCTCAGAAAGCTTCTTTCCAGTTTTGAACGGAAGATATTTCCTTTTTCACCATAGGCCTCTATGGGCTTCCAAATATCCCTTTGTCAATTAAACAAGAACAGCCTTAGCGAAAGGCTTCTTGAGGGGAAAGATGTAACTCTGTGAGATGAATTCACAGAACACAGAGCAGTTTCTCAGAAAGCTTCTTTCCATTTTTGAGCGGAAGATATTTCCTTTTTCACCCTAGCCCTCTATGGGCTTCCAAATATCCCTTTGCCAATTCCACAAGAACAGCCTTAGCGAAAGGCTTCTTGAAGGGAAAGATGTAACTCTGTGAGATAAATTCACAGAACACAGAGCAGTTTCTCAGAAAGCTTCTTTCCAGTTTTGAACGGAAGATATTTCCTTTTTACCATAGGCCTCTATGGACTTCCAAATATCCCTTTGCCAATTCCACAAGAACAGCCTTAGCGAAAGGCTTCTTGAAGGGAAAGATATAATTCTGTGAGATGAATTCACAGAACACAGAGCAGTTTCTCAGAAAGCTTCTTTCCAGTTTTGAACGGAAGATATTTCCTTTTTCACCATAGGCCTCTATGGGCTTCCAAATATCCCTTTGCCAATTCCACAAGAACAGCCTTAGCGAAAGGCTTCTTGAAGGGAAAGATGTAACTCTGTGAGATGAATTCACAGAACACAGAGCAGTTTCTCAGAAAGCTTCTTTCCAGTTTGGAACGGAAGATATTTCCTTTTTCACCATAGCCCTCTATGGGCTTCCAAATATCCCTTTGCCAATTCCACAAGAACAGCCTTAGCGAAAGGCTTCTTGAAAGGAAAGTTGTAACACTGTGAGATGAATTCAGAGAACACAGAGCAGTGTCTCAGAAAGCTTCTTTCCAGTTTTGAACGGAAGATATTTCCTTTTTCACCATAGGCCTCTATGGGCTTCCAAATATCCCTTTGTCAATTAAACAAGAACAGCCTTAGCGAAAGGCTTCTTGAAGGGAAAGATGTAACTCTATGAGATGAATTCACAGAACACAGAGCAGTTTCTCAGAAAGCTTCCTTCCAGTTTTGAACGGAAGATATTTCCTTTTTCACGATAGCCCTCTATGGGCTTCCAAATATCCCTTTGCCAATTCCACAAGAACAGCCTTAGCGAAAGGCTTCTTGAAGGGAAAGATGTAACTCTGTGAGATGAATTAACAGAACACAGAGCAGTTTCTCAGAAAGCTTCTTTCCAGTTTTGAACGGAAGATATTTCCTTTTTCACCATAGGCTTCTATGGGCTTCCAAATATCCCTTTGCCAATTCCACAAGAACAGCCTTAGCGAAAGGCTTCTTGAAGGGAAAGGTGTAACTCTGTGAGATGAATTAACAGAACACAGAGCAGTTTCTCAGAAAGCTTCTTTCCAGTTTTGAACGGAAGATATTTCCTTTTTCACCATAGCCATCTATGGGCTTCCAAATATCGCTTTGCCAATTCTACAAGAACAGCCTTAGCGAAAGGCTTCTTGAAGGGAAAGATGTAACTCTGTGAGATGAATTAACAGAACACAGAGCAGTTTCTCAGAAAGCTTCTTTCCAGTTTTGAACGGAAGATATTTCCTTTTTCACCATAGGCCTCTATGGGCTTCCAAATATCCCTTTGCCAATTCCACAAGAACAGCCTTAGCGAAAGGCTTCTTGAAGGGAAAGATGTAACTCTGTGAGATGAATTCACAGAACACAGAGCAGTTTCTCAGAAAGCTTCTTTCCAGTTTTGAACGGAAGATATTTCCTTTTTCACCATAGCCCTCTATGGGCTTCCAAATATCCCTTTGCCAATTCCACAAGAACAGCCTTAGCGAATGGCTTCTTGAAGGGAAAGATGTAACTCTGTGAGATGAATTCACAGAACACAGAGCAGTTTCTCAGAAAGCTTCTTTCCAGTTTTGAACGGAAGATATTTCCTTTTTCACCATAGCTCTCCATGGGCTTCCAAATATCCCTTTGCCAATTCCACAAGAACAGCCTTAGCGAAAGGCTTCTTGAAGGGAAAGATGTAACTCTGTGAGATGAATTAACAGAACACAGAGCAGTTTCTGAGAAAGCTTCTTTCCAGTTTTGAACGGAAGATATTTCCTTTTTCACCATAGCCCTCTATGGGCTTCCAAATATCCCTTTGCCAATTCCACAAGAACAGCCTTAGCGAAAGGCTTCTTGAAGGGAAAGATGTAACTCTGTGAGATGAATTCACAGAACACAGAGCAGTTTCTCAGAAAGCTTCTTTCCAGTTTTGAACGGAAGATATTTCCTTTTTCACCATAACCCTCTATGGGCTTCCAAATATCCCTTTGCCAAATCCACAAGAACAGCCTTAGCGAAAGGCTTCTTGAAGGGAAAGATGTAACTCTGTGAGATGAATTAACAGAACACAGAGCAGTTTCTCACAGAGCTTCTTTCCGGTTTTAAACGGAAGATATTTCCTTTTTCACCATAGCCCTCTATGGACTTCCAAATATCCCTTTGCCAATTCCACAAGAACAGCCTCAGCGAAAGGCTTCTTGAGGGGAAAGATGTAACTCTGTGAGATGAATTCACAGAACACAGAGCAGTTTCTCAGAAAGCTTCTTTCCAGTTTTGAACGGAAGATATTTCCTTTTTCACCATAGCCCTCTATGGGCTTCCAAATATCCCTTTGCCAATTCCACAAGAACAGCCTTAGCGAAAGGATTCTTGAAGGGAAAGATGTAACTCTGTGAGATAAATTCACAGAACACAGAGCAGTTTCTCAGAAAGCTTCTTTCCAGTTTTGAACGGAAGATATTTCCTTTTTACCATAGGCCTCTATGGGCTTCCAAATATCCCTTTGCCAATTCCACAAGAACAGCCTTAGCGAAAGGCTTCTTGAAGGGAAAGATATAACTCTGTGAGATGAATTCACAGAACACAGAGCAGTTTCTCAGAAAGCTTCTTTCCAGTTTTGAACGGAAGATATTTCCTTTTTCACCATAGGCCTCTATGGGCTTCCAAATATCCCTTTGCCAATTCCACAAGAACAGCCTTAGCGAAAGGCTTCTTGAAGGGAAAGATGTAACTCTGTGAGATGAATTAACAGAACACAGAGCAGTTTCTCAGAAAACTTCTTTCCAGTTTGGAACGGAAGATATTTCCTTTTTCACCATAGCCCTCTATGGGCTTCCAAATATCCCTTTGCCAATGCCACAAGAACAGCCTTAGCGAAAGGCTTCTTGAAGGGAAAGTTGTAACTCTGTGAGATGAATTCAGAGAACACAGAGCAGTGTCTCAGAAAGCTTCTTTCCAGTTTTGAACGGAAGATATTTCCTTTTTCACCATAGCCCTCTATGGGCTTCCAAATATCCCTTTGTCAATTAAACAAGAACAGCCTTAGCGAAAGGCTTCTTGAAGGGAAAGATGTAACTCTATGAGATGAATTCACAGAACACAGAGCAGTTTCTCAGAAAGCTTCTTTCCAGTTTTGAACGGAAGATATTTCCTTTTTTACGATAGCCCTCTATGGGCTTCCAAATATCCCTTTGCCAATTCCACAAGAACAGCCTTAGCGAAAGGCTTCTTGAAGGGAAAGATGTAACTCTGTGAGATGAATTAACAGAACACAGAGCAGTTTCTCAGAAAGCTTCTTTCCAGTTTTGAACGGAAGATATTTCCTTTTTCACCATAGCCCTCTAAGGGCTTCCAAATATCCCTTTGCCAATTCCACAAGAACAGCCTTAGCGAAAGGCTTCTTGAAGGGAAAGATGTAACTCTGTGAGATGAATTAAAAGAACACAGAGCAGTTTCTCAGAAAGCTTCTTTCCAGTTTTGAACGGAAGATATTTCCTTTTTCACCATAGGCCTCTATGGGCTTCCAAATATCCCTTTTCCAATTCCACAAGAACAGCCTTAGCGAAAGGCTTCTTGAAGGGAAAGATGTAACTCTGTGAGATGAATTAACAGAACACAGAGCAGTTTCTCAGAAAGCTTCTTTCCAGTTTTGAACGGAAGATATTTACTTTTTCACGATAGCCCTCTATGGGCTTCCAAATATCCCTTTGCCAATTCCACAACAACAGCCTTAGCGAAAGGCTTCTTGAAGGGAAAGATGTAACTCTGTGAGATGAATTAACAGAACACAGAGCAGTTTCTCAGAAAGCTTCTTTCCAGTTTTGAACGGAAGATATTTCCTTTTTCACCATAGCCCTCTATGGGCTTCCAAATATCCCCTTGCCAATTCCACAAGAACAGCCTTAGCGAAAGGCTTCTTGAAGGGAAAGATGTAACTCTGTGAGATGAATTGACAGAACACAGAGCAGTTTCTCAGAAAGCTTCTTTCCAGTTTTGAACGGAAGATATTTCCTTTTTCACCATAGCCCTCTATGGGCTTCCAAATATCCCTTTGCCAATTCCACAAGAACAGCCTTAGCGAAAGGCTTCTTGAAGGGAAAGATGTAACACTGTGAGATGAATTCACAGAACCCAGAGCGGTTTCTCAGTAAGCTTCTTTCCAGTTTTGAACGGAAGATATTTCCTTTTTCACCATAGGCCTCTATGGGCTTCCAAATATCCCTTTGCCAATTCCACAAGAACAGCCTTAGCGAAAGGCTTCTTGAGGGGAAAGATGTAACTCTGTGAGATGAATTAACAGAACACAGAGCAGTTTCTCAGAAAGCTTCTTTCCAGTTTAGAACGGAAGATATTTCCTTTTTCACCATAGCCGTCTATGGGCTTCCAAATATCCCTTTGCCAATTCCACAAGAACAGCCTTAGCGAAAGGCTTCTTGAAGGGAAAGATGTAACACTGTGAGATGAATTAACAGAACACAGAGCAGTTTCTCAGAAAGCTTCTTTCCAGTTTTGAACGGAAGTTATTTCCTTTTTCACCATAGGCCTCTATGGGCTTCCAAATATCCCTTTGCCAATTCCACAAGAACAGCCTTAGCGAAAGGCTTCTTGAGGGGAAAGATGTAACTCTGTGAGATGAATTAACAGAACACAGAGCAGTTTCTCAGAAAGCTTCTTTCCAGTTTTGAACGGAAGATATTTACTTTTTCACCATAGCCGTCTAAGGGCTTCCAAATATCCCTTTGCCAATTCCACAAGAACAGCCTTAGCGAAAGGCTTCTTGAAGGGAAAGATGTAACTCTGTGAGATGAATTCACAGAACACAGAGCAGTTTCTCAGAAAGCTTCCTTCCAGTTTTGAACGGAAGATATTTCCTTTTTCACCATAGCCCTCTATGGGCTTCCAAATATCCCTTTGCCAATTCCACAAGAACAGCCTTAGCGAAAGGCTTCTTGAAGGGAAAGATGTAACTCTGTGAGATGAATTAACAGAACACAGAGCAGTTTCTCAGAAAGCTTCTTTCCAGTTTTGAACGGAAGATATTTCCTTTTTCACCATAGGCCTCTATGGGCTTCCAAATATCCCTTGGCCAATTCCACAAGAACAGCCTTAGCGAAAGGCTTCTTGAAGGAAAGATGTAACTCTGTGAGATGAATTCACAGAACACAGAGCAGTTTCTCAGAAAGCTTCTTTCCAGTATGGAACGGAAGATATTTCCTTTTTCACCATAGCCCTCTATGGGCTTCCAAATATCCCTTTGCCAATTCCACAAGAACAGCCTTAGCGAAAGGCTTCTTGAAGGGAAAGATGTAACTCTGTGAGATGAATTCACAGAACACAGAGCAGTTTCTCAGAAAGCTTCTTTCCAGTTTTGAACGGAAGATATTTCCTTTTTCACCATAGGCCTCTACGGGCTTCAAAATATCCCTTTGCCAATTCCACAAGAACAGACTTAGCGAAAGGCTTCTTGAGGGGAAAGATGTAACTCTGTGAGATGAATTAACAAAACACAGAGCAGTTTCTCAGAAAGCTTCTTTCCATTTTTGAGCGGAAGATATTTCCTTTTTCACCATAGCCCTCTATGGGCTTCCAAATATCCCTTTGCCAATTCCACAAGAACAGCCTTAGCGAAAGGCTTCTTGAAGGGAAAGATGTAACTCTGTGAGATAAATTCACAGAACACAGAGCAGTTTCTCAGAAAGCTTCTTTCCAGTTTTGAACGGAAGATATTTCCTTTTTACCATAGGCCTCTATGGGCTTCCAAATATCCCTTTGCCAATTCCACAAGAACAGCCTTAGCGAAAGGCTTCTTGAAGGGAAAGATATAACTCTGTGAGATGAATTCACAGAACACAGAGCAGTTTCTCAGAAAGCTTCTTTCCAGTTTTGAACGGAAGATATTTCCTTTTTCACCATAGGCCTCTATGGGCTTCCAAATATCCCTTTGCCAATTCCACAAGAACAGCCTTAGCGAAAGGCTTCTTGAAGGGAAAGATGTAACTCTGTGAGATGAATTAACAGAACACAGAGCAGTTTCTCAGAAAGCTTCTTTCCAGTTTGGAACGGAAGATATTTCCTTTTTCACCATAGCCCTCTATGGGCTTCCAAATATCCCTTTGCCAATTCCACAAGAACAGCCTTAGCGAAAGGCTTCTTGAAAGGAAAGTTGTAACACTGTGAGATGAATTCAGAGAACACAGAGCAGTGTCTCAGAAAGCTTCTTTCCAGTTTTGAACGGAAGATATTTCCTTTTTCACCATAGGCCTCTATGGGCTTCCAAATATCCCTTTGTCAATTAAACAAGAACAGCCTTAGCGAAAGGCTTCTTGAAGGGAAAGATGTAACTCTATGAGATGAATTCACAGAACACAGAGCAGTTTCTCAGAAAGCTTCTTTCCAGTTTTGAACGGAAGATATTTCCTTTTTCACGATAGCCCTCTATGGGCTTCCAAATATCCCTTTGCCAATTCCACAAGAACAGCCTTAGCGAAAGGCTTCTTGAAGGGAAAGATGTAACTCTGTGAGATGAATTAACAGAACACAGAGCAGTTTCTCAGAAAGCTTCTTTCCAGTTTTGAACGGAAGATATTTCCTTTTTCACCATAGGCCTCTATGGGCTTCCAAATATCCCTTTGCAAATTCCACAAGAACAGCCTTAGCGAAAGGCTTCTTGAAGGGAAAGGTGTAACTCTGTGAGATGAATTAACAGAACACAGAGCAGTTTCTCAGAAAGCTTCTTTCCAGTTTTGAACGGAAGGTATTTCCTTTTTCACCATAGGCCTCTATGGGCTTCCAAATATCCCTTTGCCAATTCCACAAGAACAGCCTTAGCGAAAGGCTTCTTGAAGGAAAGATGTAACACTGTGAGATGAATTAACAGAACACAGAGCAGTTTCTCAGAAAGCTTCTTTCCAGTTTTGAACGGAAGATATTTCCTTTTTCACCATAGGCCTCTATGGGCTTCCAAATATCCCTTTGCCAATTCCACAAGAACAGCCTTAGCGAAAGGCTTCTTGAAGGGAAAGATGTAACTCTGTGAGATGAATTCACAGAACACAGAGCAGTTTCTCAGAAAGCTTCTTTCCATTTTTGAGCGGAAGATATTTCCTTTTTCACCCTAGCCCTCTATGGGCTTCCAAATATCCCTTTGCCAATTCCACAAGAACAGCCTTAGCGAAAGGCTTCTTGAAGGGAAAGATGTAACTCTGTGAGATAAATTCACAGAACACAGAGCAGTTTCTCAGAAAGCTTCTTTCCAGTTTTGAACGGAAGATATTTCCTTTTTACCATAGGCCTCTATGGGCTTCCAAATATCCCTTTGCCAATTCCACAAGAACAGCCTTAGCGAAAGGCTTCTTGAAGGGAAAGATATAATTCTGTGAGATGAATTCACAGAACACAGAGCAGTTTCTCAGAAAGCTTCTTTCCAGTTTTGAACGGAAGATATTTCCTTTTTCACCATAGGCCTCTATGGGCTTCCAAATATCCCTTTGCCAATTCCACAAGAACAGCCTTAGCGAAAGGCTTCTTGAAGGGAAAGATGTAACTCTGTGAGATGAATTCACAGAACACAGAGCAGTTTCTCAGAAAGCTTCTTTCCAGTTTGGAACGGAAGATATTTCCTTTTTCACCATAGCCCTCTATGGGCTTCCAAATATCCCTTTGCCAATTCCACAAGAACAGCCTTAGCGAAAGGCTTCTTGAAAGGAAAGTTGTAACACTGTGAGATGAATTCAGAGAACACAGAGCAGTGTCTCAGAAAGCTTCTTTCCAGTTTTGAACGGAAGATATTTCCTTTTTCACCATAGGCCTCTATGGGCTTCCAAATATCCCTTTGTCAATTAAACAAGAACAGCCTTAGCGAAAGGCTTCTTGAAGGGAAAGATGTAACTCTATGAGATGAATTCACAGAACACAGAGCAGTTTCTCAGAAAGCTTCTTTCCAGTTTTGAACGGAAGATATTTCCTTTTTCACGATAGCCCTCTATGGGCTTCCAAATATCCCTTTGCCAATTCCACAAGAACAGCCTTAGCGAAAGGCTTCTTGAAGGGAAAGATGTAACTCTGTGAGATGAATTAACAGAACACAGAGCAGTTTCTCAGAAAGCTTCTTTCCAGTTTTGAACGGAAGATATTTCCTTTTTCACCATAGGCTTCTATGGGCTTCCAAATATCCCTTTGCCAATTCCACAAGAACAGCCTTAGCGAAAGGCTTCTTGAAGGGAAAGGTGTAACTCTGTGAGATGAATTAACAGAACACAGAGCAGTTTCTCAGAAAGCTTCTTTCCAGTTTTGAACGGAAGATATTTCCTTTTTCACCATAGCCATCTATGGGCTTCCAAATATCGCTTTGCCAATTCTACAAGAACAGCCTTAGCGAAAGGCTTCTTGAAGGGAAAGATGTAACTCTGTGAGATGAATTAACAGAACACAGAGCAGTTTCTCAGAAAGCTTCTTTCCAGTTTTGAACGGAAGATATTTCCTTTTTCACCATAGGCCTCTATGGGCTTCCAAATATCCCTTTGCCAATTCCACAAGAACAGCCTTAGCGAAAGGCTTCTTGAAGGGAAAGATGTAACTCTGTGAGATGAATTCACAGAACACAGAGCAGTTTCTCAGAAAGCTTCTTTCCAGTTTTGAACGGAAGATATTTCCTTTTTCACCATAGCCCTCTATGGGCTTCCAAATATCCCTTTGCCAATTCCACAAGAACAGCCTTAGCGAATGGCTTCTTGAAGGGAAAGATGTAACTCTGTGAGATGAATTCACAGAACACAGAGCAGTTTCTCAGAAAGCTTCTTTCCAGTTTTGAACGGAAGATATTTCCTTTTTCACCATAGCTCTCCATGGGCTTCCAAATATCCCTTTGCCAATTCCACAAGAACAGCCTTAGCGAAAGGCTTCTTGAAGGGAAAGATGTAACTCTGTGAGATGAATTAACAGAACACAGAGCAGTTTCTGAGAAAGCTTCTTTCCAGTTTTGAACGGAAGATATTTCCTTTTTCACCATAGCCCTCTATGGGCTTCCAAATATCCCTTTGCCAATTCCACAAGAACAGCCTTAGCGAAAGGCTTCTTGAAGGGAAAGATGTAACTCTGTGAGATGAATTCACAGAACACAGAGCAGTTTCTCAGAAAGCTTCTTTCCAGTTTTGAACGGAAGATATTTCCTTTTTCACCATAACCCTCTATGGGCTTCCAAATATCCCTTTGCCAAATCCACAAGAACAGCCTTAGCGAAAGGCTTCTTGAAGGGAAAGATGTAACTCTGTGAGATGAATTAACAGAACACAGAGCAGTTTCTCACAGAGCTTCTTTCCGGTTTTAAACGGAAGATATTTCCTTTTTCACCATAGCCCTCTAGGGACTTCCAAATATCCCTTTGCCAATTCCACAAGAACAGCCTCAGCGAAAGGCTTCTTGAGGGGAAAGATGTAACTCTGTGAGATGAATTCACAGAACACAGAGCAGTTTCTCAGAAAGCTTCTTTCCAGTTTTGAACGGAAGATATTTCCTTTTTCACCATAGCCCTCTATGGGCTTCCAAATATCCCTTTGCCAATTCCACAAGAACAGCCTTAGCGAAAGGCTTCTTGAAGGGAAAGATGTAACTCTGTGAGATAAATTCACAGAACACAGAGCAGTTTCTCAGAAAGCTTCTTTCCAGTTTTGAACGGAAGATATTTCCTTTTTACCATAGGCCTCTATGGGCTTCCAAATATCCCTTTGCCAATTCCACAAGAACAGCCTTAGCGAAAGGCTTCTTGAAGGGAAAGATATAACTCTGTGAGATGAATTCACAGAACACAGAGCAGTTTCTCAGAAAGCTTCTTTCCAGTTTTGAACGGAAGATATTTCCTTTTTCACCATAGGCCTCTATGGGCTTCCAAATATCCCTTTGCCAATTCCACAAGAACAGCCTTAGCGAAAGGCTTCTTGAAGGGAAAGATGTAACTCTGTGAGATGAATTAACAGAACACAGAGCAGTTTCTCAGAAAACTTCTTTCCAGTTTGGAACGGAAGATATTTCCTTTTTCACCATAGCCCTCTATGGGCTTCCAAATATCCCTTTGCCAATGCCACAAGAACAGCCTTAGCGAAAGGCTTCTTGAAGGGAAAGTTGTAACTCTGTGAGATGAATTCAGAGAACACAGAGCAGTGTCTCAGAAAGCTTCTTTCCAGTTTTGAACGGAAGATATTTCCTTTTTCACCATAGCCCTCTATGGGCTTCCAAATATCCCTTTGTCAATTAAACAAGAACAGCCTTAGCGAAAGGCTTCTTGAAGGGAAAGATGTAACTCTATGAGATGAATTCACAGAACACAGAGCAGTTTCTCAGAAAGCTTCTTTCCAGTTTTGAACGGAAGATATTTCCTTTTTTACGATAGCCCTCTATGGGCTTCCAAATATCCCTTTGCCAATTCCACAAGAACAGCCTTAGCGAAAGGCTTCTTGAAGGGAAAGATGTAACTCTGTGAGATGAATTAACAGAACACAGAGCAGTTTCTCAGAAAGCTTCTTTCCAGTTTTGAACGGAAGATATTTCCTTTTTCACCATAGCCCTCTAAGGGCTTCCAAATATCCCTTTGCCAATTCCACAAGAACAGCCTTAGCGAAAGGCTTCTTGAAGGGAAAGATGTAACTCTGTGAGATGAATTAAAAGAACACAGAGCAGTTTCTCAGAAAGCTTCTTTCCAGTTTTGAACGGAAGATATTTCCTTTTTCACCATAGGCCTCTATGGGCTTCCAAATATCCCTTTTCCAATTCCACAAGAACAGCCTTAGCGAAAGGCTTCTTGAAGGGAAAGATGTAACTCTGTGAGATGAATTAACAGAACACAGAGCAGTTTCTCAGAAAGCTTCTTTCCAGTTTTGAACGGAAGATATTTACTTTTTCACGATAGCCCTCTATGGGCTTCCAAATATCCCTTTGCCAATTCCACAACAACAGCCTTAGCGAAAGGCTTCTTGAAGGGAAAGATGTAACTCTGTGAGATGAATTAACAGAACACAGAGCAGTTTCTCAGAAAGCTTCTTTCCAGTTTTGAACGGAAGATATTTCCTTTTTCACCATAGCCCTCTATGGGCTTCCAAATATCCCCTTGCCAATTCCACAAGAACAGCCTTAGCGAAAGGCTTCTTGAAGGGAAAGATGTAACTCTGTGAGATGAATTGACAGAACACAGAGCAGTTTCTCAGAAAGCTTCTTTCCAGTTTTGAACGGAAGATATTTCCTTTTTCACCATAGCCCTCTATGGGCTTCCAAATATCCCTTTGCCAATTCCACAAGAACAGCCTTAGCGAAAGGCTTCTTGAAGGGAAAGATGTAACACTGTGAGATGAATTCACAGAACCCAGAGCGGTTTCTCAGTAAGCTTCTTTCCAGTTTTGAACGGAAGATATTTCCTTTTTCACCATAGGCCTCTATGGGCTTCCAAATATCCCTTTGCCAATTCCACAAGAACAGCCTTAGCGAAAGGCTTCTTGAGGGGAAAGATGTAACTCTGTGAGATGAATTAACAGAACACAGAGCAGTTTCTCAGAAAGCTTCTTTCCAGTTTAGAACGGAAGATATTTCCTTTTTCACCATAGCCGTCTATGGGCTTCCAAATATCCCTTTGCCAATTCCACAAGAACAGCCTTAGCGAAAGGCTTCTTGAAGGGAAAGATGTAACACTGTGAGATGAATTAACAGAACACAGAGCAGTTTCTCAGAAAGCTTCTTTCCAGTTTTGAACGGAAGTTATTTCCTTTTTCACCATAGGCCTCTATGGGCTTCCAAATATCCCTTTGCCAATTCCACAAGAACAGCCTTAGCGAAAGGCTTCTTGAGGGGAAAGATGTAACTCTGTGAGATGAATTAACAGAACACAGAGCAGTTTCTCAGAAAGCTTCTTTCCAGTTTTGAACGGAAGATATTTACTTTTTCACCATAGCCGTCTAAGGGCTTCCAAATATCCCTTTGCCAATTCCACAAGAACAGCCTTAGCGAAAGGCTTCTTGAAGGGAAAGATGTAACTCTGTGAGATGAATTCACAGAACACAGAGCAGTTTCTCAGAAAGCTTCCTTCCAGTTTTGAACGGAAGATATTTCCTTTTTCACCATAGCCCTCTATGGGCTTCCAAATATCCCTTTGCCAATTCCACAAGAACAGCCTTAGCGAAAGGCTTCTTGAAGGGAAAGATGTAACTCTGTGAGATGAATTAACAGAACACAGAGCAGTTTCTCAGAAAGCTTCTTTCCAGTTTTGAACGGAAGATATTTCCTTTTTCACCATAGGCCTCTATGGGCTTCCAAATATCCCTTGGCCAATTCCACAAGAACAGCCTTAGCGAAAGGCTTCTTGAAGGAAAGATGTAACTCTGTGAGATGAATTCACAGAACACAGAGCAGTTTCTCAGAAAGCTTCTTTCCAGTATGGAACGGAAGATATTTCCTTTTTCACCATAGCCCTCTATGGGCTTCCAAATATCCCTTTGCCAATTCCACAAGAACAGCCTTAGCGAAAGGCTTCTTGAAGGGAAAGATGTAACTCTGTGAGATGAATTCACAGAACACAGAGCAGTTTCTCAGAAAGCTTCTTTCCAGTTTTGAACGGAAGATATTTCCTTTTTCACCATAGGCCTCTACGGGCTTCAAAATATCCCTTTGCCAATTCCACAAGAACAGACTTAGCGAAAGGCTTCTTGAGGGGAAAGATGTAACTCTGTGAGATGAATTAACAAAACACAGAGCAGTTTCTCAGAAAGCTTCTTTCCATTTTTGAGCGGAAGATATTTCCTTTTTCACCATAGCCCTCTATGGGCTTCCAAATATCCCTTTGCCAATTCCACAAGAACAGCCTTAGCGAAAGGCTTCTTGAAGGGAAAGATGTAACTCTGTGAGATAAATTCACAGAACACAGAGCAGTTTCTCAGAAAGCTTCTTTCCAGTTTTGAACGGAAGATATTTCCTTTTTACCATAGGCCTCTATGGGCTTCCAAATATCCCTTTGCCAATTCCACAAGAACAGCCTTAGCGAAAGGCTTCTTGAAGGGAAAGATATAACTCTGTGAGATGAATTCACAGAACACAGAGCAGTTTCTCAGAAAGCTTCTTTCCAGTTTTGAACGGAAGATATTTCCTTTTTCACCATAGGCCTCTATGGGCTTCCAAATATCCCTTTGCCAATTCCACAAGAACAGCCTTAGCGAAAGGCTTCTTGAAGGGAAAGATGTAACTCTGTGAGATGAATTAACAGAACACAGAGCAGTTTCTCAGAAAGCTTCTTTGCAGTTTGGAACGGAAGATATTTCCTTTTTCACCATAGCCCTCTATGGGCTTCCAAATATCCCTTTGCCAATTCCACAAGAACAGCCTTAGCGAAAGGCTTCTTGAAAGGAAAGTTGTAACACTGTGAGATGAATTCAGAGAACACAGAGCAGTGTCTCAGAAAGCTTCTTTCCAGTTTTGAACGGAAGATATTTCCTTTTTCACCATAGGCCTCTATGGGCTTCCAAATATCCCTTTGTCAATTAAACAAGAACAGCCTTAGCGAAAGGCTTCTTGAAGGGAAAGATGTAACTCTATGAGATGAATTCACAGAACACAGAGCAGTTTCTCAGAAAGCTTCTTTCCAGTTTTGAACGGAAGATATTTCCTTTTTCACGATAGCCCTCTATGGGCTTCCAAATATCCCTTTGCCAATTCCACAAGAACAGCCTTAGCGAAAGGCTTCTTGAAGGGAAAGATGTAACTCTGTGAGATGAATTAACAGAACACAGAGCAGTTTCTCAGAAAGCTTCTTTCCAGTTTTGAACGGAAGATATTTCCTTTTTCACCATAGGCCTCTATGGGCTTCCAAATATCCCTTTGCAAATTCCACAAGAACAGCCTTAGCGAAAGGCTTCTTGAAGGGAAAGGTGTAACTCTGTGAGATGAATTAACAGAACACAGAGCAGTTTCTCAGAAAGCTTCTTTCCAGTTTTGAACGGAAGGTATTTCCTTTTTCACCATAGGCCTCTATGGGCTTCCAAATATCCCTTTGCCAATTCCACAAGAACAGCCTTAGCGAAAGGCTTCTTGAAGGAAAGATGTAACACTGTGAGATGAATTAACAGAACACAGAGCAGTTTCTCAGAAAGCTTCTTTCCAGTTTTGAACGGAAGATATTTCCTTTTTCACCATAGGCCTCTATGGGCTTCCAAATATCCCTTTGCCAATTCCACAAGAACAGCCTTAGCGAAAGGCTTCTTGAAGGGAAAGATGTAACTCTGTGAGATGAATTAACAGAACACAGAGCAGTTTCTCAGAAAGCTTCTTTCCAGTTTTGAACGGAAGATATTTCCTTTTTCACCATAGCCCTCTATGGGCTTCCAAATATCCCTTTGCCAATTCCACAAGAACAGCCTTAGCGAAAGGCTTCTTGAAGGGAAAGATGTAACTCTGTGAGATGAATTCACAGAACACAGAGCAGTTTCTCAGAAAGCTTCTTTCCAGTTTTGAACGGAAGATATTTCCTTTTTCACCATAGCCCTCTATGGGCTTCCAAATATCCCTTTGCCAATTCCACAAGAACAGACTTAGCGAAAGGCTTCTTGAAGGAAAAGATGTAACTCTGTGAGATGAATTCACAGAACACAGAGCAGTTTCTCACAGAGCTTCTTTCCAGTTTTGAACGGAAGATATTTCCTTTTTCACCATAGCCCTCTATGGACTTCCAAATATCCCTTTGCCAATTCCACAAGAACAGCCTTAGCGAAAGGCTTCTTGAAGGGAAAGATGTAACTCTGTGAGATGAATTCACAGAACACAGAGCAGTTTCTCAGAAAGATTCTTTCCAGTTTTGAACGGAAGATATTTCCTTTTTCACCATAGCCCTCTATGGGCTTCCAAATATCGCTTTGCCAATTCTACAAGAACAGCCTTAGCGAAAGGCTTCTTGAAGGGAAAGATGTAACTCTGTGAGATGAATTAACAGAACACAGAGCAGTTTCTCAGAAAGCTTCTTTCCAGTTTTGAACGGAAGATATTTCCTTTTTCACCATAGGCCTCTATGGGCTTCCAAATATCCCTTTGCCAATTCCACAAGAACAGCCTTAGCGAAAGGCTTCTTGAAGGGAAAGATGTAACTCTGTGAGATGAATTCACAGAACACAGAGCAGTTTCTCAGAAAGCTTCTTTACAGTTTTGAACGGAAGATATTTCCTTTTTCACCATAGCCCTCTATGGGCTTCCAAATATCCCTTTGCCAATTCCACAAGAACAGCCTTAGCGAAAGGCTTCTTGAAGGGAAAGATGTAACTCTGTGAGATGAATTAACAGAACACAGAGCAGTTTCTCAGAAAGCTTCTTTCCAATTTTGAACGGAAGATATTTCCTTTTTCACCATAGGCCTCTATGGGCTTCCAAATATCCCTTTGCCAATGCCACAAGAACAGCCTTAGCGAAAGGCTTCTTGAAGGGAAAGATGTAACTCTGTGAGATGAATTCACAGAACACAGAGCAGTTTCTCCGAAAGCTTCTTTCCAGTATTGAACGGAAGATATTTACTTTTTCACCATAGCCGTCTATGGGCTTCCAAATATCCCTTTGCCAATTCAACAAGAACAGACTTAGCGAAAGGCTTCTTGAAGGGAAAGATGTAACTCTGTGAGATGAATTAACAGAACACAGAGAAGTTTCTCAGAAAGCTTCTTTCCAGTTTTGAACGGAAGATATTTACTTTTTCACCATAGCCCTCTATGGGCTTCCAAATATCCCTTTGCCAATTCCACAAGAACAGACTTAGCGAAAGGCTTCTTGGAGGGAACGATGTAACTCTGTGAGATGAATTAACAGAACACAGAGCAGTTTCTCAGAAAGCTTCTTTCCAGTTTTGAACGGAAGATATTTCCTTTTTCACCATAGGCCTCTATGGGCTTCCAAATACCCCTTTGCCAATTCCACAAGAACAGCCTTAGCGAAAGGCTTCTTGAAGGGAAAGATGTAACTCTGTGAGATGAATTAACAGAACACAGAGCAGTTTCTCAGAAAGCTTCTTTCCAGTTTTGAACGGAAGATATTTCCTTTTTCACCATAGGCCTCTATGGGCTTCCAAATATCCCTTTGCCAATTCCACAAGAACAGCCTTAGCGAAAGGCTTCTTGAGGGAAAGTTGTAACTCTGTGAGATGAATTCACAGAACACAGAGCAGTTTCTCAGAAAGCTTCTTTCCAGTTTTGAACGGAAGATATTTCCTTTTTCACCATAGCCCTCTATGGGCTTCCAAATATCCCTTTGCCAATTCCACAAGAACAGCCTTAGCGAAGGCTTCTTGAAGGGAAAGATGTAACTCTGTGAGATGAATTCACAGAACACAGAGCAGTTTCTCAGAAAGCTTCTTTCCAGTTTTGAACGGAAGATATTTCCTTTTTCACCATAGGCCTCTATGGGCTTCCAAATATCCCTTTGCCAATTCCACAAGAACAGCCTTAGCGAAAGGCTTCTTGAAGGGAAAGATGTAACTCTGTGAGATGAATTAACAGAACACAGAGCAGTTTCTGAGAAAGCTTCTTTCCAGTTTTGAACGGAAGATATTTCCTTTTTCACCATAGGCCTCTATGGGCTTCCAAATATCCCTTTGCCAATTCCACAAGAACAGCCTTAGCGAAAGGCTTCTTGAAGGGAAAGATGTAACTCTGTGAGATGAATTCACAGAACACAGAGCAGTTTCTCAGAAAGCTTCTTTCCAGTTTTGAACGGAAGATATTCCCTTTTTCACCATAGGCCTCTATGGGCTTCCAAATATCCCTTTGCCAAATCCACAAGAACAGCCTTAGCGAAAGGCTTCTTGAAGGGAAAGATGTAACTCTGTGAGATGAATTCACAGAACACAGAGCAGTTTCTCAGAAAGCTTCTTTCCAGTTTTGAACGGAAGATATTTCCTTTTTCACCATAGCCCTCTATGGGCTTCCAAATATCCCTTTGCCAATTCCACAAGAACAGCCTTAGCGAAAGGCTTCTTGAAGGGAAAGATGTAACTCTGTGAGATGAATTAAAAGAACACAGAGCAGTTTCTCAGAAAGCTTCTTTCCAGTTTTGAACGGAAGATATTTCCTTTTTACCATAGCCCTCTATGGGCTTCCAAATATCCCTTTGCCAATTCCACAACAACAGCCTTAGCGAAAGGCTTCTTGAAGGGAAAGATGTAACTCTGTGAGATGAATTCACAGAACACAGAGCAGTTTCTCAGAAAGCTTCTTTCCAGTTTTGAACGGAAGATATTTCCTTTTTCACCCTAGCCCTCTATGGGCTTCCAAATATCCCTTTGCCAATTCCACAAGAACAGCCTTAGCGAAAGGCTTCTTGAAGGGAAAGATGTAACTCTGTGAGATGAATTCACAGAACACAGAGCAGTTTCTCAGAAAGCTTCTTTCCAGTTTGGAACGGAAGATATTTCCTTTTTCACCATAGGCCTCTATGGGCTTCCAAATATCCCTTTGCCAATTCCACAAGAACAGCCTTAGCGAAAGGCTTCTTGAAAGGAAAGTTGTAACTCTGTGAGATGAATTCAGAGAACACAGAGCAGTGTCTCAGAAAGCTTCTTTCCAGTTTTGAACGGAAGATATTTCCTTTTTCACCATAGGCCTCTATGGGCTTCCAAATATCCCTTTGCCAATTCCACAAGAACAGCCTTAGCGAAAGGCTTCTTGAAGGGAAAGATGTAACTCTATGAGATGAATTCACAGAACACAGAGCAGTTTCTCAGAAAGCTTCTTTCCAGTTTTGAACGGAAGATATTTCCTTTTTCACGATAGCCCTCTATGGGCTTCCAAATATCCCTTTGCCAATTCCACAAGAACAGCCTTAGCGAAAGGCTTCTTGAAGGGAAAGATGTAACTCTGTGAGATGAATTCACAGAACACAGAGTAGTTTCTCAGAAAGCTTCATTCCAGTTTTGAACGGAAGATATTTCCTTTTTCACCATAGCCCTCTAAGGGCTTCCAAATATCCCTTTGCCAATTCCATAAGAACAGCCTTAGCGAAAGGCTTCTTGAAGGGAAAGATGTAACTCTGTGAGATGAATTAAAAGAACACAGAGCAGTTTCTCAGAAAGCTTCTTTCCAGTTTTGAACGGAAGATATTTCCTTTTTCACCATAGGCTTCTATGGGCTTCCAAATATCCCTTTGCCAATTCCACAAGAACAGCATTAGCGAAAGGCTTCTTGAAGGGAAAGATGTAACTCTGTGAGATGAATTAACAGAACACAGAGCAGTTTCTCAGAAAGCTTCTTTCCAGTTTTGAACGGAAGATATTTACTTTTTCACCATAGCCCTCTATGGGCTTCCAAATATCCCTTTGCCAATTCCACAAGAACAGCCTTAGCGAAAGGCTTCTTGAAGGGAAAGATGTAACTCTCTGAGATGAATTCACAGAACACAGAGCAGTTTCTCAGAAAGATTCTTTCCAGTTTTGAAGGGAAGATATTTCCTTTTTCACCATAGCCCTCTATGGGCTTCCAAATATCCCCTTGCCAATTCCACAAGAACAGCCTTAGCGAAAGGCTTCTTGAAGGGAAAGATGTAACTCTGTGAGATGAATTAACAGAACACAGAGCAGTTTCTCAGAAAGCTTCTTTCCAGTTTTGAACGGAAGATATTTCCTTTTTCACCATAGGCCTCTATGGGCTTCCAAATATCCCTTTGCCAATTCCACAAGAACAGCCTTAGCGAAAGGCTTCTTGAAGGGAAAGATGTAACTCTGTGAGATGAATTCACAGAACACAGAGCAGTTTCTCAGAAAGCTTCTTTCCAGTTTTGAACGGAAGATATTTCCTTTTTCACCATAGCCCTCTATGGGCTTCCAAATATCGCTTTGCCAATTCTACAAGAACAGCCTTAGCGAAAGGCTTCTTGAAGTTAAAGATGTAACTCTGTGAGATGAATTAACAGAACACAGAGCAGTTTCTCAGAAAGCTTCTTTCCAGTTTTGAACGGAAGATATTTCCTTTTTCACCATAGCCCTCTATGGGCTTCCAAATATCCCTTTGCCAATTCCACAAGAACAGCCTTAGCGAAAGGCTTCTTGAAGGGAAAGATGTAACTCTGTGAGATGAATTAGCAGAACACAGAGCAGTTTCTCAGAAAGATTCTTTCCAATTTTGAAAGGAAGATATTTCCTTTTTCACCATAGCCCTCTATGGGCTTCCAAATATCCCTTTGCAAATTCCACAAGAACAGCCTTAGCGAAAGGCTTCTTGAAGGGAAAGATGTAACTCTGTGAGATGAATTCACAGAACACAGAGCAGTTTCTCAGAAAGCTTCTTTCCAGTTTTGAACGGAAGATATTTCCTTTTTCACCATAGCCCTCTATGGGCTTCCAAATATCCCTTTGCAAATTCCACAAGAACAGCCTTAGCGAACGGCTTCTTGAAGGGAAGGATGTAACTCTGTGAGATGAATTTACAGAACACAGAGCAGTTTCTCAGAAAGCTTCTTTCCAGTTTTGAACGGAAGATATTTACTCTTTCACCATAGCCCTCTATGGGCTTCCAAATATCCCTTTGCCAATTCCACAAGAACAGCCTTATCGAAAGGCTTCTTGAAGGGAAAGATGTAACTCTGAGAGATGAATTCACAGAACACAGAGCAGTTTCTCAGAAAGCTTCTTTCCAATTTTGAACGGAAGATATTTCCTTTTTCACCATAGCCCTCTATGGGCTTCCAAATATCCCTTTGCCAATTCCACAAGAACAGCCTTAGCGAAAGGCTTCTTGAAGGGAAAGATGTAACTCTGTGAGATGAATTCACAGAACACAGAGCAGTTTCTCAGAAAGCTTCTTTCCAGTTTTGAACGGAAGATATTTCCTTTTTCACCATAGGCCTCTATGGGCTTCCAAATATCCCTTTGCCAATTCCACAAGAACAGCCTTAGCGAAAGGCTTCTTGAAGGGAAAGATGTAACTCTGTGAGATGAATTCACAGAACACAGAGCAATTTCTGAGAAAGCTTCTTTCCAGTTTTGAACGGAAGATATTTCCTTTTTCACCATAGCCCTCTATGGGCTTCCAAATATCCCTTTGCCAATTCCACAAGAACAGCCTTAGCGAAAGGCTTCTTGAAGGGAAAGATGTAACTCTGTGAGATGAATTCACAGAACACAGAGCACTTTCTCAGAAAGCTTCTTTCCAGTTTTGAACGGAAGATATTTCCTTTTTCACCATAGGCCTCTATGGGCTTCCAAATATCCCTTTGCCAAATCAACAAGAACAGCCTTAGCGAAAGGCTTCTTGAAGGGAAAGATGTAACTCTGTGAGATGAATTAACAGAACACAGAGCAGTTTCTCACAGAGCTTCTTTCCGGTTTTGAACGGAAGATATTTCCTTTTTTACCATAGCCCTCTAAGGGCTTCCAAATATCCCTTTGCCAATTCCACAAGAACAGCCTTAGCGAAAGGCTTCTTGAGGGGAAAGATGTAACTCTGTGAGATGAATTCACAGAACACAGAGCAGTTTCTCAGAAAGCTTCTTTCCAGTTTTGAACGGAAGATATTTCCTTTTTCACCATAGCCCTCTATGGGCTTCCAAATATCCCTTTGCCAATTCCACAAGAACAGCCTTAGCGAAAGGCTTCTTGAAGGGAAAGATGTAACTCTGTGAGATGAATTAACAGAACACAGAGCAGTTTCTCAGAAAGCTTCTTTCCAGTTTTGAACGGAAGATATTTCCTTTTTCACCATAGCCCTCTATGGGCTTCCAAATATCCCTTTGCCAATTCCACAAGAACAGCCTTAGCGAAAGGCTTCTTGAAGGGAAAGATGTATCTCTGTGAGATGAATTAACAGAACACAGAGCAGTTTCTGAGAAAGCTTCTTTCCAGTTTTGAACGGAAGATATTTCCTTTTTCACCATAGCCCTCTATGGGCTTCCAAATATCCCTTTGCCAATTCCACAAGAACAGCCTTAGCGAAAGGCTTCTTGAAGGGAAAGATGTAACTCTGTGAGATGAATTCACAGAACACAGAGCACTTTCTCAGAAAGCTTCTTTCCAGTTTTGAACGGAAGATATTTCCTTTTTCACCATAGGCCTCTATGGGCTTCCAAATATCCCTTTGCCAAATCCACAAGAACAGCCTTAGCGAAAGGCTTCTTGAAGGGAAAGATGTAACTCTGTGAGATGAATTCACAGAACACAGAGCAGTTTCTCACAGAGCTTCTTTCCGGTTTTGAACGGAAGATATTTCCTTTTTTAACATAGCCCTCTATGGGCTTCCAAATATCCCTTTGCCAATTCCACAAGAATAGCCTTAGCGAAAGGCTTCTTGAGGGGAAAGATGTAACTCTGTGAGATGAATTCACAGAACACAGAGCAGTTTCTCAGAAAGCTTCTTTCCAGTTTTGAACGGAAGATATTTCCTTTTCACCATAGCCCTCTAGGGGCTTCCAAATATCCCTTTGCCAATTCCACAAGAACAGCCTTAGCGAAAGGCTTCTTGAAGTGAAAGATGTAACTCTGTGAGATAAATTCACAGAACACAGAGCAGGTTCTCAGAAAGCTTCTTTCCAGTTTTGAACGGAAGATATTTCCTTTTTACCTTAGGCCTCTATGGGCTTCCAAATATCCCTTTGCCAATTCCACAAGAACAGCCTTAGCGAAAGGCTTCTTGAAGGGAAAGATGTAACTCTGTGAGATGAATTCACAGAACACAGAGCAGTTTCTCAGAAAGCTTCTTTCCAGTTTTGAACGGAAGATATTTCCTTTTTCACCATAGCCCTCTATGGGCTTCCAAATATCCCTTTGCCAATTCCACAAGAACAGCCTTAGCGAAAGGCTTCTTGAAGGGAAAGATGTAACTCTGTGAGATGAATTCACAGAACACAGAGCAGTTTCTCAGAAAGCTTCTTTCCAGTTTGGAACGGAAGATATTTCCTTTTTCACCATAGGCCTCTATGGGCTTCCAAATATCCCTTTGCCAATTCCACAAGAACAGCCTTAGCGAAAGGCTTCTTGAAAAGAAAGTTGTAACTCTGTGAGATGAATTCAGAGAACACAGAGCAGTGTCTCAGAAAGCTTCTTTCCAGTTTTGAACGGAAGATATTTCCTTTTTCACCATAGGCCTCTATGGGCTTCCAAATATCCCTTTGCCAATTCCACAAGAACAGCCTTAGCGAAAGGCTTCTTGAAGGGAAAGATGTAACTCTATGAGATGATTTCACAGAACACAGAGCAGTTTCTCAGAAAGCTTCTTTCCAGTTTTGAACGGAAGATATTTCCTTTTTCACGATAGCCCTCTATGGGCTTCCAAATATCCCTTTGCCAATTCCACAAGAACAGCCTAAGCGAAAGGCTTCTTGAAGGGAAAGACGTAATTCTGTGAGATGAATTCACAGAACACAGAGCAGTTTCTCAGAAAGCTTCTTTCCAGTTTTGAACGGAAGATATTTCCTTTTTCATCATAGGCCTCTATGGGCTTCCAAATATCCCTTTGCCAATTCCACAAGAACAGCCTTAGCGAAAGGCTTCTTGAAGGCAAAGATGTAACTCTGTGAGATGAATTCACAGAACACAGAGCAGTTTCTCAGAAAGCTTCTTTCCAGTTTTGAACGGAAGATATTTCCTTTTTCACCATAGGCCTCTAAGGGCTTCCAAATATCCCTTTGCCAATTCCACAAGAACAGCATTAGCGAAAGGCTTCTTGAAGGGAAAGATGTAACTCTGTGAGATGAATTAACAGAACACAGAGCAGTTTCTCAGAAAGCTTCTTTCCAGTTTTGAACGGAAGATATTTCCTTTTTCACCATAGCCCTCTATGGGCTTCCAAATATCGCTTTGCCAATTCTACAAGAACAGCCTTAGCGAAAGGCTTCTTGAAGGGAAAGATGTAACTCTGTGAGGTGAATTAACAGAACACAGAGCAGTTTCTCAGAAAGCTTCTTTCCAGTTTTGAACGGAAGATATTTCCTTTTTCACCATAGGCCTCTATGGGCTTCCAAATATCCCTTTGCCAATTCCACAAGAACAGCCTTAGCGAAAGGCTTCTTGAAGGGAAAGATGTAACTCTGTGAGATGAATTAGCAGAACACAGAGCAGTTTCTCAGAAAGATTCTTTCCAATTTTGAAAGGAAGATATTTCCTTTTTCACCATAGCCCTCTATGGGCTTCCAAATATCCCTTTGCAAATTCCACAAGAACAGCCTTAGCGAAAGGCTTCTTGAAGGGAAAGATGTAACTCTGTGAGATGAATTCACAGAACACAGAGCAGTTTCTCAGAAAGCTTCTTTCCAGTTTTGAACGGAAGATATTTCCTTTTTCACCATAGCCCTCTATGGGCTTCCAAATATCCCTTTGCAAATTCCACAAGAACAGCCTTAGCGAACGGCTTCTTGAAGGGAAAGATGTAACTCTGTGAGATGAATTTACAGAACACAGAGCAGTTTCTCAGAAAGCTTCTTTCCAGTTTTGAACGGAAGATATTTCCTTTTTCACCATAGCCCTCTATGGGCTTCCAAATATCCCTTTGCCAATTCCGCAAGAACAGCCTTAGCGAAAGGGTTCTTGAAGGGAAAGATGTAACTCTGTGAGATGAATTCACAGAACACAGAGCAGTTTCTCAGAAAGCTTCTTTCCAGTATTGAACGGAAGATATTTACTTTTTCACCATAGCCGTCTATGGGCTTCCAAATATCCCTTTGCCAATTCCACAAGAACAGCCTTAGCGAAAGGCTTCTTGAAGGGAAAGATGTAACTCTGTGAGATGAATTAACAGAACACAGAGAAGTTTCTCAGAAAGCATCTTTCCAGTTTTGAACGGAAGATATTTCCTTTTTCACCATAGCTCTCTATGGGCTTCCAAATATCCCTTTGCCAATTCCACAAGAACAGACTTAGCGAAAGGCTTCTTGGAGGGAACGATGTAACTCTGTGAGATGAATTAACAGAACACAGAGCAGTTTCTCAGAAAGCTTCTTTCCAGTTTTGAACGGAAGATATTTCCTTTTTCACCATAGGCCTCTATGGGCTTCCAAATATCCCTTTGCCAATTCCACAAGAACAGCCTTAGCGAAAGGCTTCTTGAAGGGAAAGATGTAACTCTGTGAGATGAATTAACAGAACACAGAGCAGTTTCTCAGAAAGCTTCTTTCCAGTTTTGAACGGAAGATATTTCCTTTTTCACCATAGGCCGCTATGGGCTTCCAAATATCCCTTTGCCAATTCCACAAGAACAGCCTTAGCGAAAGGCTTCTTGAGGGAAAGATGTAACTCTGTGAGATGAATTAACAGAACACAGAGCAGTTTCTCAGAAAGCTTCTTTCCAGTTTTGAACGGAAGATATTTACTCTTTCACCATAGCCCTCTATGGGCTTCCAAATATCCCTTTGCCAATTCCACAAGAACAGCCTTAGCGAAAGACTTCTTGAAGGGAAAGATGTAACTCTGAGAGATGAATTCACAGAACACAGAGCAGTTTCTCAGAAAGCTTCTTTCCAATTTTGAACGGAAGATATTTCCTTTTTCACCATAGCCCTCTATGGGCTTCAAAATATCCCTTTGCCAAATCAACAAGAACAGCCTTAGCGAAAGGCTTCTTGAAGGGAAAGATGTAACTCTGTGAGATGAATTAACAGAACACAGAGCAGTTTCTCACAGAGCTTCTTTCCGGTTTTGAACGGAAGATATTTCCTTTTTTACCATAGCCCTCTATGGGCTTCCAAATATCCCTTTGCCAATTCCACAAGAACAGCCTTAGCGAAAGGCTTCTTGAGGGGAAAGATGTAACTCTGTGAGATGAATTCACAGAACACAGAGCAGTTTCTCAGAAAGCTTCTTTCCAGTTTTGAACGGAAGATATTTCCTTTTTCACCATAGCCCTCTATGGGCTTCCAAATATCCCTTTGCCAATTCCACAAGAACAGCCTTAGCGAAAGGCTTCTTGAAGGGAAAGATGTAACTCTGTGAGATAAATTCACAGAACACAGAGCAGATTCTCAGAAAGCTTCTTTCCAGTTTTGAACGGAAGATATTTCCTTTTTACCATAGGCCTCTATGGGCTTCCAAATATCCCTTTGCCAATTCCACAACAACAGCCTTAGCGAAAGGCTTCTTGAAGGGAAAGATGTAACTCTGTGAGATGAATTCACAGAACACAGAGCAGTTTCTCAGAAAGCTTCTTTCCAGTTTTGAACGGAAGATATTTCCTTTTTCACCATAGGCCTCTATGGGCTTCCAAATATCCCTTTGCCAATTCCACAAGAACAGCCTTAGCGAAAGGCTTCTTGAAGGGAAAGATGTAACTCTGTGAGATGAATTCACAGAACACAGAGCAGTTTCTCAGAAAGCTTCTTTCCAGTTTGGAACGGAAGATATTTCCTTTTTCACCATAGGCCTCTATGGGCTTCCAAATATCCCTTTGCCAATTCCACAAGAACAGCCTTAGCGAAAGGCTTCTTGAAAGGAAAGTTGTAAATCTGTGAGATGAATTCAGAGAACACAGAGCAGTGTCTCAGAAAGCTTCTTTCCAATTTTGAACGGAAGATATTTCCTTTTTCACCATAGGCCTCTATGGGCTTCCAAATATCCCTTTGCCAATTCCACAAGAACAGCCTTAGCGAAAGGCTTCTTGAAGGGAAAGATGTAACTCTATGAGATGAATTCACAGAACACAGAGCAGTTTCTCAGAAAGCTTCTTTCCAGTTTTGAACGGAAGATATTTCCTTTTTCACGATAGCCCTCTGTGGGCTTCCAAATATCCCTTTGCCAATTCCACAAGAACAGCCTTAGCGAAAGGCTTCTTGAAGGGAAAGATGTAACTCTGTGAGATGAATTCACAGAACACAGAGCAGTTTCTCAGAAAGCTTCTTTCCAGTTTTGAACGGAAGATATTTCCTTTTTCACCATAGGCCTCTATGGGCTTCCAAATATCCCTTTGCCAATTCCACAAGAACAGCCTTAGCGAAAGGCTTCTTGAAGGGAAAGATGTAACTCTGTGAGATGAATTAAAAGAACACAGAGCAGTTTCTCAGAAAGCTTCTTTCCAGTTTGGAACGGAAGATATTTCCTTTTTCACCATAGGCCTCTATGGGCTTCCAAATATCCCTTTGCCAATTCCACAAGAACAGCCTTAGCGAAAGGCTTCTTGAAAGGAAAGTTGTAACTCTGTGAGATGAATTCAGAGAACACAGAGCAGTGTCTCAGAAAGCTTCTTTCCAGTTTTGAACGGAAGATATTTCCTTTTTCACCATAGGCCTCTATGGGCTTCCAAATATCCCTTTGCCAATTCCACAAGAACAGCCTTAGCGAAAGGCTTCTTGAAGGGAAAGATGTAACTCTATGAGATGAATTCACAGAACACAGAGCAGTTTCTCAGAAAGCTTCTTTCCAGTTTTGAACGGAAGATATTTCCTTTTTCACGATAGCCCTCTATGGGCTTCCAAATATCCCTTTGCCAATTCCACAAGAACAGCCTTAGCGAAAGGCTTCTTGAAGGGAAAGATGTAACTCTGTGAGATGAATTCACAGAACACAGAGTAGTTTCTCAGAAAGCTTCTTTCCAGTTTTGAACGGAAGATATTTCCTTTTTCACCATAGCCCTCTAAGGGCTTCCAAATATCCCTTTGCCAATTCCATAAGAACAGCCTTAGCGAAAGGCTTCTTGAAGGGAAAGATGTAACTCTGTGAGATGAATTAAAAGAACACAGAGCAGTTTCTCAGAAAGCTTCTTTCCAGTTTTGAACGGAAGATATTTCCTTTTTCACCATAGGCTTCTATGGGCTTCCAAATATCCCTTTGCCAATTCCACAAGAACAGCATTAGCGAAAGGCTTCTTGAAGGGAAAGATGTAACTCTGTGAGATGAATTAACAGAACACAGAGCAGTTTCTCAGAAAGCTTCTTTCCAGTTTTGAACGGAAGATATTTACTTTTTCACCATAGCCCTCTATGGGCTTCCAAATATCCCTTTGCCAATTCCACAAGAACAGCCTTAGCGAAAGGCTTCTTGAAGGGAAAGATGTAACTCTCTGAGATGAATTCACAGAACACAGAGCAGTTTCTCAGAAAGATTCTTTCCAGTTTTGAAGGGAAGATATTTCCTTTTTCACCATAGCCCTCTATGGGCTTCCAAATATCCCCTTGCCAATTCCACAAGAACAGCCTTAGCGAAAGGCTTCTTGAAGGGAAAGATGTAACTCTGTGAGATGAATTAACAGAACACAGAGCAGTTTCTCAGAAAGCTTCTTTCCAGTTTTGAACGGAAGATATTTCCTTTTTCACCATAGGCCTCTATGGGCTTCCAAATATCCCTTTGCCAATTCCACAAGAACAGCCTTAGCGAAAGGCTTCTTGAAGGGAAAGATGTAACTCTGTGAGATGAATTCACAGAACACAGAGCAGTTTCTCAGAAAGCTTCTTTCCAGTTTTGAACGGAAGATATTTCCTTTTTCACCATAGCCCTCTATGGGCTTCCAAATATCGCTTTGCCAATTCTACAAGAACAGCCTTAGCGAAAGGCTTCTTGAAGTTAAAGATGTAACTCTGTGAGATGAATTAACAGAACACAGAGCAGTTTCTCAGAAAGCTTCTTTCCAGTTTTGAACGGAAGATATTTCCTTTTTCACCATAGCCCTCTATGGGCTTCCAAATATCCCTTTGCCAATTCCACAAGAACAGCCTTAGCGAAAGGCTTCTTGAAGGGAAAGATGTAACTCTGTGAGATGAATTAGCAGAACACAGAGCAGTTTCTCAGAAAGATTCTTTCCAATTTTGAAAGGAAGATATTTCCTTTTTCACCATAGCCCTCTATGGGCTTCCAAATATCCCTTTGCAAATTCCACAAGAACAGCCTTAGCGAAAGGCTTCTTGAAGGGAAAGATGTAACTCTGTGAGATGAATTCACAGAACACAGAGCAGTTTCTCAGAAAGCTTCTTTCCAGTTTTGAACGGAAGATATTTCCTTTTTCACCATAGCCCTCTATGGGCTTCCAAATATCCCTTTGCAAATTCCACAAGAACAGCCTTAGCGAACGGCTTCTTGAAGGGAAGGATGTAACTCTGTGAGATGAATTTACAGAACACAGAGCAGTTTCTCAGAAAGCTTCTTTCCAGTTTTGAACGGAAGATATTTACTCTTTCACCATAGCCCTCTATGGGCTTCCAAATATCCCTTTGCCAATTCCACAAGAACAGCCTTAGCGAAAGGCTTCTTGAAGGGAAAGATGTAACTCTGAGAGATGAATTCACAGAACACAGAGCAGTTTCTCAGAAAGCTTCTTTCCAATTTTGAACGGAAGATATTTCCTTTTTCACCATAGCCCTCTATGGGCTTCCAAATATCCCTTTGCCAATTCCACAAGAACAGCCTTAGCGAAAGGCTTCTTGAAGGGAAAGATGTAACTCTGTGAGATGAATTCACAGAACACAGAGCAGTTTCTCAGAAAGCTTCTTTCCAGTTTTGAACGGAAGATATTTCCTTTTTCACCATAGGCCTCTATGGGCTTCCAAATATCCCTTTGCCAATTCCACAAGAACAGCCTTAGCGAAAGGCTTCTTGAAGGGAAAGATGTAACTCTGTGAGATGAATTAACAGAACACAGAGCAGTTTCTCACAGAGCTTCTTTCCGGTTTTGAACGGAAGATATTTCCTTTTTTACCATAGCCCTCTAAGGGCTTCCAAATATCCCTTTGCCAATTCCACAAGAACAGCCTTAGCGAAAGGCTTCTTGAGGGGAAAGATGTAACTCTGTGAGATGAATTCACAGAACACAGAGCAGTTTCTCAGAAAGCTTCTTTCCAGTTTTGAACGGAAGATATTTCCTTTTTCACCATAGCCCTCTATGGGCTTCCAAATATCCCTTTGCCAATTCCACAAGAACAGCCTTAGCGAAAGGCTTCTTGAAGGGAAAGATGTAACTCTGTGAGATGAATTAACAGAACACAGAGCAGTTTCTCAGAAAGCTTCTTTCCAGTTTTGAACGGAAGATATTTCCTTTTTCACCATAGCCCTCTATGGGCTTCCAAATATCCCTTTGCCAATTCCACAAGAACAGCCTTAGCGAAAGGCTTCTTGAAGGGAAAGATGTATCTCTGTGAGATGAATTAACAGAACACAGAGCAGTTTCTGAGAAAGCTTCTTTCCAGTTTTGAACGGAAGATATTTCCTTTTTCACCATAGCCCTCTATGGGCTTCCAAATATCCCTTTGCCAATTCCACAAGAACAGCCTTAGCGAAAGGCTTCTTGAAGGGAAAGATGTAACTCTGTGAGATGAATTCACAGAACACAGAGCACTTTCTCAGAAAGCTTCTTTCCAGTTTTGAACGGAAGATATTTCCTTTTTCACCATAGGCCTCTATGGGCTTCCAAATATCCCTTTGCCAAATCCACAAGAACAGCCTTAGCGAAAGGCTTCTTGAAGGGAAAGATGTAACTCTGTGAGATGAATTCACAGAACACAGAGCAGTTTCTCACAGAGCTTCTTTCCGGTTTTGAACGGAAGATATTTCCTTTTTTAACATAGCCCTCTATGGGCTTCCAAATATCCCTTTGCCAATTACACAAGAATAGCCTTAACGAAAGGCTTCTTGAGGGGAAAGATGTAACTCTGTGAGATGAATTCACAGAACACAGAGCAGTTTCTCAGAAAGCTTCTTTCCAGTTTTGAACGGAAGATATTTCCTTTTCACCATAGCCCTCTAGGGGCTTCCAAATATCCCTTTGCCAATTCCACAAGAACAGCCTTAGCGAAAGGCTTCTTGAAGTGAAAGATGTAACTCTGTGAGATAAATTCACAGAACACAGAGCAGGTTCTCAGAAAGCTTCTTTCCAGTTTTGAACGGAAGATATTTCCTTTTTACCTTAGGCCTCTATGGGCTTCCAAATATCCCTTTGCCAATTCCACAAGAACAGCCTTAGCGAAAGGCTTCTTGAAGGGAAAGATGTAACTCTGTGAGATGAATTCACAGAACACAGAGCAGTTTCTCAGAAAGCTTCTTTCCAGTTTTGAACGGAAGATATTTCCTTTTTCACCATAGGCCTCTATGGGCTTCCAAATATCCCTTTGCCAATTCCACAAGAACAGCCTTAGCGAAAGGCTTCTTGAAGGGAAAGATGTAACTCTGTGAGATGAATTCACAGAACACAGAGCAGTTTCTCAGAAAGCTTCTTTCCAGTTTGGAACGGAAGATATTTCCTTTTTCACCATAGGCCTCTATGGGCTTCCAAATATCCCTTTGCCAATTCCACAAGAACAGCCTTAGCGAAAGGCTTCTTGAAAAGAAAGTTGTAACTCTGTGAGATGAATTCAGAGAACACAGAGCAGTGTCTCAGAAAGCTTCTTTCCAGTTTTGAACGGAAGATATTTCCTTTTTCACCATAGGCCTCTATGGGCTTCCAAATATCCCTTTGCCAATTCCACAAGAACAGCCTTAGCGAAAGGCTTCTTGAAGGGAAAGATGTAACTCTATGAGATGATTTCACAGAACACAGAGCAGTTTCTCAGAAAGCTTCTTTCCAGTTTTGAACGGAAGATATTTCCTTTTTCACGATAGCCCTCTATGGGCTTCCAAATATCCCTTTGCCAATTCCACAAGAACAGCCTAAGCGAAAGGCTTCTTGAAGGGAAAGACGTAATTCTGTGAGATGAATTCACAGAACACAGAGCAGTTTCTCAGAAAGCTTCTTTCCAGTTTTGAACGGAAGATATTTCCTTTTTCATCAAAGGCCTCTATGGGCTTCCAAATATCCCTTTGCCAATTCCACAAGAACAGCCTTAGCGAAAGGCTTCTTGAAGGCAAAGATGTAACTCTATGAGATGAATTCACAGAACACAGAGCAGTTTCTCAGAAAGCTTCTTTCCAGTTTTGAACGGAAGATATTTCCTTTTTCACCATAGGCCTCTAAGGGCTTCCAAATATCCCTTTGCCAATTCCACAAGAACAGCATTAGCGAAAGGCTTCTTGAAGGGAAAGATGTAACTCTGTGAGATGAATTCACGGAACACAGAGCAGTTTCTCAGAAAGCTTCTTTCCAGTTTTGAACGGAAGATATTTCCTTTTTCACCATAGCCCTCTATGGGCTTCCAAATATCGCTTTGCCAATTCTACAAGAACAGCCTTAGCGAAAGGCTTCTTGAAGGGAAAGATGTAACTCTGTGAGGTGAATTAACAGAACACAGAGCAGTTTCTTAGAAAGCTTCTTTCCAGTTTTGAACGGAAGATATTTCCTTTTTCACCATAGGCCTCTATGGGCTTCCAAATATCCCTTTGCCAATTCCACAAGAACAGCCTTAGCGAAAGGCTTCTTGAAGGGAAAGATGTAACTCTGTGAGATGAATTAGCAGAACACAGAGCAGTTTCTCAGAAAGATTCTTTCCAATTTTGAAAGGAAGATATTTCCTTTTTCACCATAGCCCTCTATGGGCTTCCAAATATCCCTTTGCAAATTCCACAAGAACAGCCTTAGCGAAAGGCTTCTTGAAGGGAAAGATGTAACTCTGTGAGATGAATTCACAGAACACAGAGCAGTTTCTCAGAAAGCTTCTTTCCAGTTTTGAACGGAAGATATTTCCTTTTTCACCATAGCCCTCTATGGGCTTCCAAATATCCCTTTGCAAATTCCACAAGAACAGCCTTAGCGAACGGCTTCTTGAAGGGAAAGATGTAACTCTGTGAGATGAATTTACAGAACACAGAGCAGTTTCTCAGAAAGCTTCTTTCCAGTTTTGAACGGAAGATATTTCCTTTTTCACCATAGCCCTCTATGGGCTTCCAAATATCCCTTTGCCAATTCCGCAAGAACAGCCTTAGCGAAAGGGTTCTTGAAGGGAAAGATGTAACTCTGTGAGATGAATTCACAGAACACAGAGCAGTTTCTCAGAAAGCTTCTTTCCAGTATTGAACGGAAGATATTTACTTTTTCACCATAGCCGTCTATGGGCTTCCAAATATCCCTTTGCCAATTCCACAAGAACAGCCTTAGCGAAAGGCTTCTTGAAGGGAAAGATGTAACTCTGTGAGATGAATTAACAGAACACAGAGAGGTTTCTCAGAAAGCATCTTTCCAGTTTTGAACGGAAGATATTTCCTTTTTCACCATAGCTCTCTATGGGCTTCCAAATATCCCTTTGCCAATTCCACAAGAACAGACTTAGCGAAAGGCTTCTTGGAGGGAACGATGTAACTCTGTGAGATGAATTAACAGAACACAGAGCAGTTTCTCAGAAAGCTTCTTTCCAGTTTTGAACGGAAGATATTTCCTTTTTCACCATAGGCCTCTATGGGCTTCCAAATATCCCTTTGCCAATTCCACAAGAACAGCCTTAGCGAAAGGCTTCTTGAAGGGAAAGATGTAACTCTGTGAGATGAATTAACAGAACACAGAGCAGTTTCTCAGAAAGCTTCTTTCCAGTTTTGAACGGAAGATATTTCCTTTTTCACCATAGGCCTCTATGGGCTTCCAAATATCCCTTTGCCAATTCCACAAGAACAGCCTTAGCGAAAGGCTTCTTGAGGGAAAGATGTAACTCTGTGAGATGAATTAACAGAACACAGAGCAGTTTCTCAGAAAGCTTCTTTCCAGTTTTGAACGGAAGATATTTACTCTTTCACCATAGCCCTCTATGGGCTTCCAAATATCCCTTTGCCAATTCCACAAGAACAGCCTTAGCGAAAGGCTTCTTGAAGGGAAAGATGTAACTCTGAGAGATGAATTCACAGAACACAGAGCAGTTTCTCAGAAAGCTTCTTTCCAATTTTGAACGGAAGATATTTCCTTTTTCACCATAGCCCTCTATGGGCTTCCAAATATCCCTTTGCCAATTCCACAAGAACAGCCTTAGCGAAAGGCTTCTTGAAGGGAAAGATGTAACTCTGTGAGATGAATTCACAGAACACAGAGCACTTTCTCAGAAAGCTTCTTTCCAGTTTTGAACGGAAGATATTTCCTTTTTCACCATAGGCCTCTATGGGCTTCCAAATATCCCTTTGCCAAATCAACAAGAACAGCCTTAGCGAAAGGCTTCTTGAAGGGAAAGATGTAACTCTGTGAGATGAATTAACAGAACACAGAGCAGTTTCTCACAGAGCTTCTTTCCGGTTTTGAACGGAAGATATTTCCTTTTTTACCATAGCCCTCTATGGGCTTCCAAATATCCCTTTGCCAATTCCACAAGAACAGCCTTAGCGAAAGGCTTCTTGAGGGGAAAGATGTAACTCTGTGAGATGAATTCACAGAACACAGAGCAGTTTCTCAGAAAGCTTCTTTCCAGTTTTGAACGGAAGATATTTCCTTTTTCACCATAGCCCTCTATGGGCTTCCAAATATCCCTTTGCCAATTCCACAAGAACAGCCTTAGCGAAAGGCTTCTTGAAGGGAAAGATGTAACTCTGTGAGATAAATTCACAGAACACAGAGCAGATTCTCAGAAAGCTTCTTTCCAGTTTTGAACGGAAGATATTTCCTTTTTACCATAGGCCTCTATGGGCTTCCAAATATCCCTTTGCCAATTCCACAACAACAGCCTTAGCGAAAGGCTTCTTGAAGGGAAAGATGTAACTCTGTGAGATGAATTCACAGAACACAGAGCAGTTTCTCAGAAAGCTTCTTTCCAGTTTTGAACGGAAGATATTTCCTTTTTCACCATAGGCCTCTATGGGCTTCCAAATATCCCTTTGCCAATTCCACAAGAACAGCCTTAGCGAAAGGCTTCTTGAAGGGAAAGATGTAACTCTGTGAGATGAATTCACAGAACACAGAGCAGTTTCTCAGAAAGCTTCTTTCCAGTTTGGAACGGAAGATATTTCCTTTTTCACCATAGGCCTCTATGGGCTTCCAAATATCCCTTTGCCAATTCCACAAGAACAGCCTTAGCGAAAGGCTTCTTGAAAGGAAAGTTGTAAATCTGTGAGATGAATTCAGAGAACACAGAGCAGTGTCTCAGAAAGCTTCTTTCCAGTTTTGAACGGAAGATATTTCCTTTTTCACCATAGGCCTCTATGGGCTTCCAAATATCCCTTTGCCAATTCCACAAGAACAGCCTTAGCGAAAGGCTTCTTGAAGGGAAAGATGTAACTCTATGAGATGAATTCACAGAACACAGAGCAGTTTCTCAGAAAGCTTCTTTCCAGTTTTGAACGGAAGATATTTCCTTTTTCACGATAGCCCTCTGTGGGCTTCCAAATATCCCTTTGCCAATTCCACAAGAACAGCCTTAGCGAAAGGCTTCTTGAAGGGAAAGATGTAACTCTATGAGATGAATTCACAGAACACAGAGCAGTTTCTCAGAAAGCTTCTTTCCAGTTTTGAACGGAAGATATTTCCTTTTTCACGATAGCCCTCTATGGGCTTCCAAATATCCCTTTGCCAATTCCACAAGAACAGCCTTAGCGAAAGGCTTCTTGAAGGGAAAGATGTAACTCTGTGAGATGAATTCACAGAACACAGAGTAGTTTCTCAGAAAGCTTCTTTCCAGTTTTGAACGGAAGATATTTCCTTTTTCACCATAGCCCTCTAAGGGCTTCCAAATATCCCTTTGCCAATTCCATAAGAACAGCCTTAGCGAAAGGCTTCTTGAAGGGAAAGATGTAACTCTGTGAGATGAATTAAAAGAACACAGAGCAGTTTCTCAGAAAGCTTCTTTCCAGTTTTGAACGGAAGATATTTCCTTTTTCACCATAGGCTTCTATGGGCTTCCAAATATCCCTTTGCCAATTCCACAAGAACAGCATTAGCGAAAGGCTTCTTGAAGGGAAAGATGTAACTCTGTGAGATGAATTAACAGAACACAGAGCAGTTTCTCAGAAAGCTTCTTTCCAGTTTTGAACGGAAGATATTTACTTTTTCACCATAGCCCTCTATGGGCTTCCAAATATCCCTTTGCCAATTCCACAAGAACAGCCTTAGCGAAAGGCTTCTTGAAGGGAAAGATGTAACTCTCTGAGATGAATTCACAGAACACAGAGCAGTTTCTCAGAAAGATTCTTTCCAGTTTTGAAGGGAAGATATTTCCTTTTTCACCATAGCCCTCTATGGGCTTCCAAATATCCCCTTGCCAATTCCACAAGAACAGCCTTAGCGAAAGGCTTCTTGAAGGGAAAGATGTAACTCTGTGAGATGAATTAACAGAACACAGAGCAGTTTCTCAGAAAGCTTCTTTCCAGTTTTGAACGGAAGATATTTCCTTTTTCACCATAGGCCTCTATGGGCTTCCAAATATCCCTTTGCCAATTCCACAAGAACAGCCTTAGCGAAAGGCTTCTTGAAGGGAAAGATGTAACTCTGTGAGATGAATTCACAGAACACAGAGCAGTTTCTCAGAAAGCTTCTTTCCAGTTTTGAACGGAAGATATTTCCTTTTTCACCATAGCCCTCTATGGGCTTCCAAATATCGCTTTGCCAATTCTACAAGAACAGCCTTAGCGAAAGGCTTCTTGAAGTTAAAGATGTAACTCTGTGAGATGAATTAACAGAACACAGAGCAGTTTCTCAGAAAGCTTCTTTCCAGTTTTGAACGGAAGATATTTCCTTTTTCACCATAGCCCTCTATGGGCTTCCAAATATCCCTTTGCCAATTCCACAAGAACAGCCTTAGCGAAAGGCTTCTTGAAGGGAAAGATGTAACTCTGTGAGATGAATTAGCAGAACACAGAGCAGTTTCTCAGAAAGATTCTTTCCAATTTTGAAAGGAAGATATTTCCTTTTTCACCATAGCCCTCTATGGGCTTCCAAATATCCCTTTGCAAATTCCACAAGAACAGCCTTAGCGAAAGGCTTCTTGAAGGGAAAGATGTAACTCTGTGAGATGAATTCACAGAACACAGAGCAGTTTCTCAGAAAGCTTCTTTCCAGTTTTGAACGGAAGATATTTCCTTTTTCACCATAGCCCTCTATGGGCTTCCAAATATCCCTTTGCAAATTCCACAAGAACAGCCTTAGCGAACGGCTTCTTGAAGGGAAGGATGTAACTCTGTGAGATGAATTTACAGAACACAGAGCAGTTTCTCAGAAAGCTTCTTTCCAGTTTTGAACGGAAGATATTTACTCTTTCACCATAGCCCTCTATGGGCTTCCAAATATCCCTTTGCCAATTCCACAAGAACAGCCTTAGCGAAAGGCTTCTTGAAGGGAAAGATGTAACTCTGAGAGATGAATTCACAGAACACAGAGCAGTTTCTCAGAAAGCTTCTTTCCAATTTTGAACGGAAGATATTTCCTTTTTCACCATAGCCCTCTATGGGCTTCCAAATATCCCTTTGCCAATTCCACAAGAACAGCCTTAGCGAAAGGCTTCTTGAAGGGAAAGATGTAACTCTGTGAGATGAATTCACAGAACACAGAGCAGTTTCTCAGAAAGCTTCTTTCCAGTTTTGAACGGAAGATATTTCCTTTTTCACCATAGGCCTCTATGGGCTTCCAAATATCCCTTTGCCAATTCCACAAGAACAGCCTTAGCGAAAGGCTTCTTGAAGGGAAAGATGTAACTCTGTGAGATGAATTAACAGAACACAGAGCAGTTTCTCACAGAGCTTCTTTCCGGTTTTGAACGGAAGATATTTCCTTTTTTACCATAGCCCTCTAAGGGCTTCCAAATATCCCTTTGCCAATTCCACAAGAACAGCCTTAGCGAAAGGCTTCTTGAGGGGAAAGATGTAACTCTGTGAGATGAATTCACAGAACACAGAGCAGTTTCTCAGAAAGCTTCTTTCCAGTTTTGAACGGAAGATATTTCCTTTTTCACCATAGCCCTCTATGGGCTTCCAAATATCCCTTTGCCAATTCCACAAGAACAGCCTTAGCGAAAGGCTTCTTGAAGGGAAAGATGTAACTCTGTGAGATGAATTAACAGAACACAGAGCAGTTTCTCAGAAAGCTTCTTTCCAGTTTTGAACGGAAGATATTTCCTTTTTCACCATAGCCCTCTATGGGCTTCCAAATATCCCTTTGCCAATTCCACAAGAACAGCCTTAGCGAAAGGCTTCTTGAAGGGAAAGATGTATCTCTGTGAGATGAATTAACAGAACACAGAGCAGTTTCTGAGAAAGCTTCTTTCCAGTTTTGAACGGAAGATATTTCCTTTTTCACCATAGCCCTCTATGGGCTTCCAAATATCCCTTTGCCAATTCCACAAGAACAGCCTTAGCGAAAGGCTTCTTGAAGGGAAAGATGTAACTCTGTGAGATGAATTCACAGAACACAGAGCACTTTCTCAGAAAGCTTCTTTCCAGTTTTGAACGGAAGATATTTCCTTTTTCACCATAGGCCTCTATGGGCTTCCAAATATCCCTTTGCCAAATCCACAAGAACAGCCTTAGCGAAAGGCTTCTTGAAGGGAAAGATGTAACTCTGTGAGATGAATTCACAGAACACAGAGCAGTTTCTCACAGAGCTTCTTTCCGGTTTTGAACGGAAGATATTTCCTTTTTTAACATAGCCCTCTATGGGCTTCCAAATATCCCTTTGCCAATTACACAAGAATAGCCTTAACGAAAGGCTTCTTGAGGGGAAAGATGTAACTCTGTGAGATGAATTCACAGAACACAGAGCAGTTTCTCAGAAAGCTTCTTTCCAGTTTTGAACGGAAGATATTTCCTTTTCACCATAGCCCTCTAGGGGCTTCCAAATATCCCTTTGCCAATTCCACAAGAACAGCCTTAGCGAAAGGCTTCTTGAAGTGAAAGATGTAACTCTGTGAGATAAATTCACAGAACACAGAGCAGGTTCTCAGAAAGCTTCTTTCCAGTTTTGAACGGAAGATATTTCCTTTTTACCTTAGGCCTCTATGGGCTTCCAAATATCCCTTTGCCAATTCCACAACAACAGCCTTAGCGAAAGGCTTCTTGAAGGGAAAGATGTAACTCTGTGAGATGAATTCACAGAACACAGAGCAGTTTCTCAGAAAGCTTCTTTCCAGTTTTGAACGGAAGATATTTCCTTTTTCACCATAGGCCTCTATGGGCTTCCAAATATCCCTTTGCCAATTCCACAAGAACAGCCTTAGCGAAAGGCTTCTTGAAGGGAAAGATGTAACTCTGTGAGATGAATTCACAGAACACAGAGCAGTTTCTCAGAAAGCTTCTTTCCAGTTTGGAACGGAAGATATTTCCTTTTTCACCATAGGCCTCTATGGGCTTCCAAATATCCCTTTGCCAATTCCACAAGAACAGCCTTAGCGAAAGGCTTCTTGAAAAGAAAGTTGTAACTCTGTGAGATGAATTCAGAGAACACAGAGCAGTGTCTCAGAAAGCTTCTTTCCAGTTTTGAACGGAAGATATTTCCTTTTTCACCATAGGCCTCTATGGGCTTCCAAATATCCCTTTGCCAATTCCACAAGAACAGCCTTAGCGAAAGGCTTCTTGAAGGGAAAGATGTAACTCTATGAGATGATTTCACAGAACACAGAGCAGTTTCTCAGAAAGCTTCTTTCCAGTTTTGAACGGAAGATATTTCCTTTTTCACGATAGCCCTCTATGGGCTTCCAAATATCCCTTTGCCAATTCCACAAGAACAGCCTAAGCGAAAGGCTTCTTGAAGGGAAAGACGTAATTCTGTGAGATGAATTCACAGAACACAGAGCAGTTTCTCAGAAAGCTTCTTTCCAGTTTTGAACGGAAGATATTTCCTTTTTCATCAAAGGCCTCTATGGGCTTCCAAATATCCCTTTGCCAATTCCACAAGAACAGCCTTAGCGAAAGGCTTCTTGAAGGCAAAGATGTAACTCTATGAGATGAATTCACAGAACACAGAGCAGTTTCTCAGAAAGCTTCTTTCCAGTTTTGAACGGAAGATATTTCCTTTTTCACCATAGGCCTCTAAGGGCTTCCAAATATCCCTTTGCCAATTCCACAAGAACAGCATTAGCGAAAGGCTTCTTGAAGGGAAAGATGTAACTCTGTGAGATGAATTCACGGAACACAGAGCAGTTTCTCAGAAAGCTTCTTTCCAGTTTTGAACGGAAGATATTTCCTTTTTCACCATAGCCCTCTATGGGCTTCCAAATATCGCTTTGCCAATTCTACAAGAACAGCCTTAGCGAAAGGCTTCTTGAAGGGAAAGATGTAACTCTGTGAGGTGAATTAACAGAACACAGAGCAGTTTCTTAGAAAGCTTCTTTCCAGTTTTGAACGGAAGATATTTCCTTTTTCACCATAGGCCTCTATGGGCTTCCAAATATCCCTTTGCCAATTCCCCAAGAACAGCCTTAGCGAAAGGCTTCTTGAAGGGAAAGATGTAACTCTGTGAGATGAATTAGCAGAACACAGAGCAGTTTCTCAGAAAGATTCTTTCCAATTTTGAAAGGAAGATATTTCCTTTTTCACCATAGCCCTCTATGGGCTTCCAAATATCCCTTTGCAAATTCCACAAGAACAGCCTTAGCGAAAGGCTTCTTGAAGGGAAAGATGTAACTCTGTGAGATGAATTCACAGAACACAGAGCAGTTTCTCAGAAAGCTTCTTTCCAGTTTTGAACGGAAGATATTTCCTTTTTCACCATAGCCCTCTATGGGCTTCCAAATATCCCTTTGCAAATTCCACAAGAACAGCCTTAGCGAACGGCTTCTTGAAGGGAAAGATGTAACTCTGTGAGATGAATTTACAGAACACAGAGCAGTTTCTCAGAAAGCTTCTTTCCAGTTTTGAACGGAAGATATTTCCTTTTTCACCATAGCCCTCTATGGGCTTCCAAATATCCCTTTGCCAATTCCGCAAGAACAGCCTTAGCGAAAGGGTTCTTGAAGGGAAAGATGTAACTCTGTGAGATGAATTCACAGAACACAGAGCAGTTTCTCAGAAAGCTTCTTTCCAGTATTGAACGGAAGATATTTACTTTTTCACCATAGCCGTCTATGGGCTTCCAAATATCCCTTTGCCAATTCCACAAGAACAGCCTTAGCGAAAGGCTTCTTGAAGGGAAAGATGTAACTCTGTGAGATGAATTAACAGAACACAGAGAGGTTTCTCAGAAAGCATCTTTCCAGTTTTGAACGGAAGATATTTCCTTTTTCACCATAGCTCTCTATGGGCTTCCAAATATCCCTTTGCCAATTCCACAAGAACAGACTTAGCGAAAGGCTTCTTGGAGGGAACGATGTAACTCTGTGAGATGAATTAACAGAACACAGAGCAGTTTCTCAGAAAGCTTCTTTCCAGTTTTGAACGGAAGATATTTCCTTTTTCACCATAGGCCTCTATGGGCTTCCAAATATCCCTTTGCCAATTCCACAAGAACAGCCTTAGCGAAAGGCTTCTTGAAGGGAAAGATGTAACTCTGTGAGATGAATTAACAGAACACAGAGCAGTTTCTCAGAAAGCTTCTTTCCAGTTTTGAACGGAAGATATTTCCTTTTTCACCATAGGCCTCTATGGGCTTCCAAATATCCCTTTGCCAATTCCACAAGAACAGCCTTAGCGAAAGGCTTCTTGAGGGAAAGATGTAACTCTGTGAGATGAATTAACAGAACACAGAGCAGTTTCTCAGAAAGCTTCTTTCCAGTTTTGAACGGAAGATATTTACTCTTTCACCATAGCCCTCTATGGGCTTCCAAATATCCCTTTGCCAATTCCACAAGAACAGCCTTAGCGAAAGGCTTCTTGAAGGGAAAGATGTAACTCTGAGAGATGAATTCACAGAACACAGAGCAGTTTCTCAGAAAGCTTCTTTCCAATTTTGAACGGAAGATATTTCCTTTTTCACCATAGCCCTCTATGGGCTTCCAAATATCCCTTTGCCAATTCCACAAGAACAGCCTTAGCGAAAGGCTTCTTGAAGGGAAAGATGTAACTCTGTGAGATGAATTCACAGAACACAGAGCACTTTCTCAGAAAGCTTCTTTCCAGTTTTGAACGGAAGATATTTCCTTTTTCACCATAGGCCTCTATGGGCTTCCAAATATCCCTTTGCCAAATCAACAAGAACAGCCTTAGCGAAAGGCTTCTTGAAGGGAAAGATGTAACTCTGTGAGATGAATTAACAGAACACAGAGCAGTTTCTCACAGAGCTTCTTTCCGGTTTTGAACGGAAGATATTTCCTTTTTTACCATAGCCCTCTATGGGCTTCCAAATATCCCTTTGCCAATTCCACAAGAACAGCCTTAGCGAAAGGCTTCTTGAGGGGAAAGATGTAACTCTGTGAGATGAATTCACAGAACACAGAGCAGTTTCTCAGAAAGCTTCTTTCCAGTTTTGAACGGAAGATATTTCCTTTTTCACCATAGCCCTCTATGGGCTTCCAAATATCCCTTTGCCAATTCCACAAGAACAGCCTTAGCGAAAGGCTTCTTGAAGGGAAAGATGTAACTCTGTGAGATAAATTCACAGAACACAGAGCAGATTCTCAGAAAGCTTCTTTCCAGTTTTGAACGGAAGATATTTCCTTTTTACCATAGGCCTCTATGGGCTTCCAAATATCCCTTTGCCAATTCCACAACAACAGCCTTAGCGAAAGGCTTCTTGAAGGGAAAGATGTAACTCTGTGAGATGAATTCACAGAACACAGAGCAGTTTCTCAGAAAGCTTCTTTCCTGTTTTGAACGGAAGATATTTCCTTTTTCACCATAGGCCTCTATGGGCTTCCAAATATCCCTTTGCCAATTCCACAAGAACAGCCTTAGCGAAAGGCTTCTTGAAGGGAAAGATGTAACTCTGTGAGATGAATTCACAGAACACAGAGCAGTTTCTCAGAAAGCTTCTTTCCAGTTTGGAACGGAAGATATTTCCTTTTTCACCATAGGCCTCTATGGGCTTCCAAATATCCCTTTGCCAATTCCACAAGAACAGCCTTAGCGAAAGGCTTCTTGAAAGGAAAGTTGTAAATCTGTGAGATGAATTCAGAGAACACAGAGCAGTGTCTCAGAAAGCTTCTTTCCAGTTTTGAACGGAAGATATTTCCTTTTTCACCATAGGCCTCTATGGGCTTCCAAATATCCCTTTGCCAATTCCACAAGAACAGCCTTAGCGAAAGGCTTCTTGAAGGGAAAGATGTAACTCTATGAGATGAATTCACAGAACACAGAGCAGTTTCTCAGAAAGCTTCTTTCCAGTTTTGAACGGAAGATATTTCCTTTTTCACGATAGCCCTCTGTGGGCTTCCAAATATCCCTTTGCCAATTCCACAAGAACAGCCTTAGCGAAAGGCTTCTTGAAGGGAAAGATGTAACTCTGTGAGATGAATTCACAGAACACAGAGCAGTTTCTCAGAAAGCTTCTTTCCAGTTTTGAACGGAAGATATTTCCTTTTTCACCATAGGCCTCTATGGGCTTCCAAATATCCCTTTGCCAATTCCACAAGAACAGCCTTAGCGAAAGGCTTCTTGAAGGGAAAGATGTAACTCTGTGAGATGAATTAAAAGAACACAGAGCAGTTTCTCAGAAAGCTTCTTTCCAGTTTTGAACGGAAGATATTTCCTTTTTCACCATAGGCCTCTAAGGGCTTCCAAATATCCCTTTGCCAATTCCACAAGAACAGCATTAGCGAAAGGCTTCTTGAAGGGAAAGATGTAACTCTGTGAGATGAATTAACAGAACACAGAGCAGTTTCTCAGAAAGCTTCTTTCCAGTTTTGAACGGAAGATATTTACTTTTTCACCATAGCCCTCTATGGGCTTCCAAATATCCCTTTGCCAATTCCACAAGAACAGCCTTAGCGAAAGGCTTCTTGAAGGGAAAGATGTAACTCTGTGAGATGAATTCACAGAACACAGAGCAGTTTCTCAGAAAGATTCTTTCCAGTTTTGAACGGAAGATATTTCCTTTTTCACCATAGCCCTCTATGGGCTTCCAAATATCCCCTTGCCAATTCCACAAGAACAGCCTTAGCGAAAGGCTTCTTGAAGGGAAAGATGTAACTCTGTGAGATGAATTAACAGAACACAGAGCAGTTTCTCAGAAAGCTTCTTTCCAGTTTTGAACGGAAGATATTTCCTTTTTCACCATAGGCCTCTATGGGCTTCCAAATATCCCTTTGCCAATTCCACAAGAACAGCCTTAGCGAAAGGCTTCTTGAAGGGAAAGATGTAACTCTGTGAGATGAATTCACAGAACACAGAGCAGTTTCTCAGAAAGCTTCTTTCCAGTTTTGAACGGAAGATATTTCCTTTTTCACCATAGCCCTCTATGGGCTTCCAAATATCGCTTTGCCAATTCTAGAAGAACAGCCTTAGCGAAAGGCTTCTTGAAGGGAAAGATGTAACTCTGTGAGATGAATTAACAGAACACAGAGCAGTTTCTCAGAAAGCTTCTTTCCAGTTTTGAACGGAAGATATTTCCTTTTTCACCATAGCCCTCTATGGGCTTCCAAATATCCCTTTGCCAATTCCACAAGAACAGCCTTAGCGAAAGGCTTCTTGAAGGGAAAGATGTAACTCTGTGAGATGAATTCACAGAACACAGAGCAGTTTCTCAGAAAGATTCTTTCCAATTTTGAAAGGAAGATATTTCCTTTTTCACCATAGCCCTCTATGGGCTTCCAAATATCCCTTTGCAAATTCCACAAGAACAGCCTTAGCGAAAGGCTTCTTGAAGGGAAAGATGTAACTCTGTGAGATGAATTCACAGAACACAGAGCAGTTTCTCAGAAAGCTTCTTTCCAATTTTGAACGGAAGATATTTCCTTTTTCACCATAGGCCTCTATGGGCTTCCAAATATCCCTTTGCCAATTCCACAAGAACAGCCTTAGCGAAAGGCTTCTTGAAGGGAAAGATGTAACTCTGTGAGATGAATTCACAGAACACAGAGCAGTTTCTCAGAAAGCTTCTTTCCAGTTTTGAACGGAAGATATTTCCTTTTTCACCATAGGCCTCTATGGGCTTCCAAATATCCCTTTGCCAATTCCACAAGAACAGCCTTAGCGAAAGGCTTCTTGAAGGGAAAGATGTAACTCTGTGAGATGAATTCACAGAACACAGAGCAGTTTCTCAGAAAGCTTCTTTCCAGTTTTGAACGGAAGATATTTCCTTTTTCACCATAGGCCTCTATGGGCTTCCAAATATCCCTTTGCCAATTCCACAAGAACAGCCTTAGCGAAAGGCTTCTTGAAGGGAAAGATGTAACTCTGTGAGATGAATTAACAGAACACAGAGCAGTTTCTCAGAAAGCTTCTTTCCAGTTTTGAACGGAAGATATTTCCTTTTTCACCATAGGCCTCTATGGGCTTCCAAATATCCCTTTGCCAATTCCACAAGAACAGCCTTAGCGAAAGGCTTCTTGAAGGGAAAGATGTAACTCTGTGAGATGAATTAACAGAACACAGAGCAGTTTCTCAGAAAGCTTCTTTCCAGTTTTGAACGGAAGATATTTCCTTTTTCACCATAGCCCTCTATGGGCTTCCAAATATCCCTTTGCCAATTCCACAAGAACAGCCTTAGCGAAAGGCTTCTTGAAGGGAAAGATGTAACTCTGTGAGATGAATTCACAGAACACAGAGCAGTTTCTCAGAAAGCTTCTTTCCAGTTTTGAAGGGAAGATATTTCCTTTTTCACCATAGGCCTCTATGGGCTTCCAAATATCCCTTTGCCAATTCCACAAGAACAGCCTTAGCGAAAGGCTTCTTGAAGGGAAAGATGTAACTCTGTGAGATGAATTAACAGAACACAGAGCAGTTTCTCAGAAAGCTTCTTTCCAGTTTTGAACGGAAGATATTTCCTTTTTCACCATAGCCCTCTATGGGCTTCCAAATATCCCTTTGCCAATTCCACAAGAACAGCCTTAGCGAAAGGCTTCTTGAAGGGAAAGATGTAACTCTGTGAGATGAATTAGCAGAACACAGAGCAGTTTCTCAGAAAGATTCTTTCCAATTTTGAAAGGAAGATATTTCCTTTTTCACCATAGCCCTCTATGGGCTTCCAAATATCCCTTTGCAAATTCCACAAGAACAGCCTTAGCGAAAGGCTTCTTGAAGGGAAAGATGTAACTCTGTGAGATGAATTCACAGAACACAGAGCAGTTTCTCAGAAAGCTTCTTTCCAGTTTTGAAAGGAAGATATTTCCTTTTTCACCATAGGCCTCAATGGGCTTCCAAATATCCCTTTGCCAATTCCACAAGAACAGCCTTAGCGAAAGGCTTCTTGAAGGGAAAGATGTAACTCTGTGAGATGAATTCACAGAACACAGAGTAGTTTCTCAGAAAGCTTCTTTCCAGTTTTGAACGGAAGATATTTCCTTTTTCACCATAGCCCTCTAAGGGCTTCCAAATATCCCTTTGCCAATTCCATAAGAACAGCCTTAGCGAAAGGCTTCTTGAAGGGAAAGATGTAACTCTGTGAGATGAATTAAAAGAACACAGAGCAGTTTCTCAGAAAGCTTCTTTCCAGTTTTGAACGGAAGATATTTCCTTTTTCACCATAGGCTTCTATGGGCTTCCAAATATCCCTTTGCCAATTCCACAAGAACAGCATTAGCGAAAGGCTTCTTGAAGGGAAAGATGTAACTCTGTGAGATGAATTAACAGAACACAGAGCAGTTTCTCAGAAAGCTTCTTTCCAGTTTTGAACGGAAGATATTTACTTTTTCACCATAGCCCTCTATGGGCTTCCAAATATCCCTTTGCCAATTCCACAAGAACAGCCTTAGCGAAAGGCTTCTTGAAGGGAAAGATGTAACTCTCTGAGATGAATTCACAGAACACAGAGCAGTTTCTCAGAAAGATTCTTTCCAGTTTTGAAGGGAAGATATTTCCTTTTTCACCATAGCCCTCTAGGGGCTTCCAAATATCCCCTTGCCAATTCCACAAGAACAGCCTTAGCGAAAGGCTTCTTGAAGGGAAAGATGTAACTCTGTGAGATGAATTAACAGAACACAGAGCAGTTTCTCAGAAAGCTTCTTTCCAGTTTTGAACGGAAGATATTTCCTTTTTCACCATAGGCCTCTATGGGCTTCCAAATATCCCTTTGCCAATTCCACAAGAACAGCCTTAGCGAAAGGCTTCTTGAAGGGAAAGATGTAACTCTGTGAGATGAATTCACAGAACACAGAGCAGTTTCTCAGAAAGCTTCTTTCCAGTTTGGAACGGAAGATATTTCCTTTTTCACCATAGCCCTCTATGGGCTTCCAAATATCGCTTTGCCAATTCTACAAGAACAGCCTTAGCGAAAGGCTTCTTGAAGTTAAAGATGTAACTCTGTGAGATGAATTAACAGAACACAGAGCAGTTTCTCAGAAAGCTTCTTTCCAGTTTTGAACGGAAGATATTTCCTTTTTCACCATAGCCCTCTATGGGCTTCCAAATATCCCTTTGCCAATTCCACAAGAACAGCCTTAGCGAAAGGCTTCTTGAAGGGAAAGATGTAACTCTGTGAGATGAATTAGCAGAACACAGAGCAGTTTCTCAGAAAGATTCTTTCCAATTTTGAAAGGAAGATATTTCCTTTTTCACCATAGCCCTCTATGGGCTTCCAAATATCCCTTTGCAAATTCCACAAGAACAGCCTTAGCGAAAGGCTTCTTGAAGGGAAAGATGTAACTCTGTGAGATGAATTAACAGAACACAGAGAAGTTTCTCAGAAAGCATCTTTCCAGTTTTGAACGGAAGATATTTCCTTTTTCACCATAGCTCTCTATGGGCTTCCAAATATCCCTTTGCCAATTCCACAAGAACAGACTTAGCGAAAGGCTTCTTGGAGGGAACGATGTAACTCTGTGAGATGAATTAACAGAACACAGAGCAGTTTCTCAGAAAGCTTCTTTCCAGTTTTGAACGGAAGATATTTCCTTTTTCACCATAGGCCTCTATGGGCTTCCAAATATCCCTTTGCCAATTCCACAAGAACAGCCTTAGCGAAAGGCTTCTTGAAGGGAAAGATGTAACTCTGTGAGATGAATTAACAGAACACAGAGCAGTTTCTCAGAAAGCTTCTTTCCAGTTTTGAACGGAAGATATTTCCTTTTTCACCATAGGCCTCTATGGGCTTCCAAATATCCCTTTGCCAATTCCACAAGAACAGCCTTAGCGAAAGGCTTCTTGAGGGAAAGATGTAACTCTGTGAGATGAATTAACAGAACACAGAGCAGTTTCTCAGAAAGCTTCTTTCCAGTTTTGAACGGAAGATATTTACTCTTTCACCATAGCCCTCTATGGGCTTCCAAATATCCCTTTGCCAATTCCACAAGAACAGCCTTAGCGAAAGACTTCTTGAAGGGAAAGATGTAACTCTGAGAGATGAATTCACAGAACACAGAGCAGTTTCTCAGAAAGCTTCTTTCCAATTTTGAACGGAAGATATTTCCTTTTTCACCATAGCCCTCTATGGGCTTCAAAATATCCCTTTGCCAATTCCACAAGAACAGCCTTAGCGAAAGGCTTCTTGAAGGGAAAGATGTAACTCTGTGAGATGAATTCACAGAACACAGAGCACTTTCTCAGAAAGCTTCTTTCCAGTTTTGAACGGAAGATATTTCCTTTTTCACCATAGGCCTCTATGGGCTTCCAAATATCCCTTTGCCAAATCAACAAGAACAGCCTTAGCGAAAGGCTTCTTGAAGGGAAAGATGTAACTCTGTGAGATGAATTAACAGAACACAGAGCAGTTTCTCACAGAGCTTCTTTCCGGTTTTGAACGGAAGATATTTCCTTTTTTACCATAGCCCTCTATGGGCTTCCAAATATCCCTTTGCCAATTCCACAAGAACAGCCTTAGCGAAAGGCTTCTTGAGGGGAAAGATGTAACTCTGTGAGATGAATTCACAGAACACAGAGCAGTTTCTCAGAAAGCTTCTTTCCAGTTTTGAACGGAAGATATTTCCTTTTTCACCATAGCCCTCTATGGGCTTCCAAATATCCCTTTGCCAATTCCACAAGAACAGCCTTAGCGAAAGGCTTCTTGAAGGGAAAGATGTAACTCTGTGAGATAAATTCACAGAACACAGAGCAGATTCTCAGAAAGCTTCTTTCCAGTTTTGAACGGAAGATATTTCCTTTTTACCATAGGCCTCTAAGGGCTTCCAAATATCCCTTTGCCAATTCCACAACAACAGCCTTAGCGAAAGGCTTCTTGAAGGGAAAGATGTAACTCTGTGAGATGAATTCACAGAACACAGAGCAGTTTCTCAGAAAGCTTCTTTCCAGTTTTGAACGGAAGATATTTCCTTTTTCACCATAGGCCTCTATGGGCTTCCAAATATCCCTTTGCCAATTCCACAAGAACAGCCTTAGCGAAAGGCTTCTTGAAGGGAAAGATGTAACTCTGTGAGATGAATTCACAGAACACAGAGCAGTTTCTCAGAAAGCTTCTTTCCTGTTTGGAACGGAAGATATTTCCTTTTTCACCATAGGCCTCTATGGGCTTCCAAATATCCCTTTGCCAATTCCACAAGAACAGCCTTAGCGAAAGGCTTCTTGAAAGGAAAGTTGTAAATCTGTGAGATGAATTCAGAGAACACAGAGCAGTGTCTCAGAAAGCTTCTTTCCAATTTTGAACGGAAGATATTTCCTTTTTCACCATAGGCCTCTATGGGCTTCCAAATATCCCTTTGCCAATTCCACAAGAACAGCCTTAGCGAAAGGCTTCTTGAAGGGAAAGATGTAACTCTATGAGATGAATTCACAGAACACAGAGCAGTTTCTCAGAAAGCTTCTTTCCAGTTTTGAACGGAAGATATTTCCTTTTTCACGATAGCCCTCAGTGGGCTTCCAAATATCCCTTTGCCAATTCCACAAGAACAGCCTTAGCGAAAGGCTTCTTGAAGGGAAAGATGTAACTCTGTGAGATGAATTCACAGAACACAGAGCAGTTTCTCAGAAAGCTTCTTTCCAGTTTTGAACGGAAGATATTTCCTTTTTCACCATAGGCCTCTATGGGCTTCCAAATATCCCTTTGCCAATTCCACAAGAACAGCCTTAGCGAAAGGCTTCTTGAAGGGAAAGATGTAACTCTGTGAGATGAATTAAAAGAACACAGAGCAGTTTCTCAGAAAGCTTCTTTCCAGTTTGGAACGGAAGATATTTCCTTTTTCACCATAGGCCTCTATGGGCTTCCAAATATCCCTTTGCCAATTCCACAAGAACAGCCTTAGCGAAAGGCTTCTTGAAAGGAAAGTTGTAACTCTGTGAGATGAATTCAGAGAACACAGAGCAGTGTCTCAGAAAGCTTCTTTCCAGTTTTGAACGGAAGATATTTCCTTTTTCACCATAGGCCTCTATGGGCTTCCAAATATCCCTTTGCCAATTCCACAAGAACAGCCTTAGCGAAAGGCTTCTTGAAGGGAAAGATGTAACTCTATGAGATGAATTCACAGAACACAGAGCAGTTTCTCAGAAAGCTTCTTTCCAGTTTTGAACGGAAGATATTTCCTTTTTCACGATAGCCCTCTATGGGCTTCCAAATATCCCTTTGCCAATTCCACAAGAACAGCCTTAGCGAAAGGCTTCTTGAAGGGAAAGATGTAACTCTGTGAGATGAATTCACAGAACACAGAGTAGTTTCTCAGAAAGCTTCTTTCCAGTTTTGAACGGAAGATATTTCCTTTTTCACCATAGCCCTCTAAGGGCTTCCAAATATCCCTTTGCCAATTCCATAAGAACAGCCTTAGCGAAAGGCTTCTTGAAGGGAAAGATGTAACTCTGTGAGATGAATTAAAAGAACACAGAGCAGTTTCTCAGAAAGCTTCTTTCCAGTTTTGAACGGAAGATATTTCCTTTTTCACCATAGGCTTCTATGGGCTTCCAAATATCCCTTTGCCAATTCCACAAGAACAGCATTAGCGAAAGGCTTCTTGAAGGGAAAGATGTAACTCTGTGAGATGAATTAACAGAACACAGAGCAGTTTCTCAGAAAGCTTCTTTCCAGTTTTGAACGGAAGATATTTACTTTTTCACCATAGCCCTCTATGGGCTTCCAAATATCCCTTTGCCAATTCCACAAGAACAGCCTTAGCGAAAGGCTTCTTGAAGGGAAAGATGTAACTCTCTGAGATGAATTCACAGAACACAGAGCAGTTTCTCAGAAAGATTCTTTCCAGTTTTGAAGGGAAGATATTTCCTTTTTCACCATAGCCCTCTATGGGCTTCCAAATATCCCCTTGCCAATTCCACAAGAACAGCCTTAGCGAAAGGCTTCTTGAAGGGAAAGATGTAACTCTGTGAGATGAATTAACAGAACACAGAGCAGTTTCTCAGAAAGCTTCTTTCCAGTTTTGAACGGAAGATATTTCCTTTTTCACCATAGGCCTCTATGGGCTTCCAAATATCCCTTTGCCAATTCCACAAGAACAGCCTTAGCGAAAGGCTTCTTGAAGGGAAAGATGTAACTCTGTGAAATGAATTCACAGAACACAGAGCAGTTTCTCAGAAAGCTTCTTTCCAGTTTTGAACGGAAGATATTTCCTTTTTCACCATAGCCCTCTATGGGCTTCCAAATATCGCTTTGCCAATTCTACAAGAACAGCCTTAGCGAAAGGCTTCTTGAAGTTAAAGATGTAACTCTGTGAGATGAATTAACAGAACACAGAGCAGTTTCTCAGAAAGCTTCTTTCCAGTTTTGAACGGAAGATATTTCCTTTTTCACCATAGCCCTCTATGGGCTTCCAAATATCCCTTTGCCAATTCCACAAGAACAGCCTTAGCAAAAGGCTTCTTGAAGGGAAAGATGTAACTCTGTGAGATGAATTAGCAGAACACAGAGCAGTTTCTCAGAAAGATTCTTTCCAATTTTGAAAGGAAGATATTTCCTTTTTCACCATAGCCCTCTATGGGCTTCCAAATATCCCTTTGCAAATTCCACAAGAACAGCCTTAGCGAAAGGCTTCTTGAAGGGAAAGATGTAACTCTGTGAGATGAATTCACAGAACACAGAGCAGTTTCTCAGAAAGCTTCTTTCCAGTTTTGAACGGAAGATATTTCCTTTTTCACCATAGCCCTCTATGGGCTTCCAAATATCCCTTTGCAAATTCCACAAGAACAGCCTTAGCGAACGGCTTCTTGAAGGGAAGGATGTAACTCTGTGAGATGAATTTACAGAACACAGAGCAGTTTCTCAGAAAGCTTCTTTCCAGTTTTGAACGGAAGATATTTACTCTTTCACCATAGCCCTCTATGGGCTTCCAAATATCCCTTTGCCAATTCCACAAGAACAGCCTTAGCGAAAGGCTTCTTGAAGGGAAAGATGTAACTCTGAGAGATGAATTCACAGAACACAGAGCAGTTTCTCAGAAAGCTTCTTTCCAATTTTGAACGGAAGATATTTCCTTTTTCACCATAGCCCTCTATGGGCTTCCAAATATCCCTTTGCCAATTCCACAAGAACAGCCTTAGCGAAAGGCTTCTTGAAGGGAAAGATGTAACTCTGTGAGATGAATTCACAGAACACAGAGCAGTTTCTCAGAAAGCTTCTTTCCAGTTTTGAACGGAAGATATTTCCTTTTTCACCATAGCCCTCTATGGGCTTCCAAATATCCCTTTGCCAATTCCACAAGAACAGCCTTAGCGAAAGGCTTCTTGAAGGGAAAGATGTAACTCTGTGAGATGAATTAACAGAACACAGAGCAGTTTCTCACAGAGCTTCTTTCCGGTTTTGAACGGAAGATATTTCCTTTTTTACCATAGCCCTCTAAGGGCTTCCAAATATCCCTTTGCCAATTCCACAAGAACAGCCTTAGCGAAAGGCTTCTTGAGGGGAAAGATGTAACTCTGTGAGATGAATTCACAGAACACAGAGCAGTTTCTCAGAAAGCTTCTTTCCAGTTTTGAACGGAAGATATTTCCTTTTTCACCATAGCCCTCTATGGGCTTCCAAATATCCCTTTGCCAATTCCACAAGAACAGCCTTAGCGAAAGGCTTCTTGAAGGGAAAGATGTAACTCTGTGAGATGAATTAACAGAACACAGAGCAGTTTCTCAGAAAGCTTCTTTCCAGTTTTGAACGGAAGATATTTCCTTTTTCACCATAGCCCTCTATGGGCTTCCAAATATCCCTTTGCCAATTCCACAAGAACAGCCTTAGCGAAAGGCTTCTTGAAGGGAAAGATGTATCTCTGTGAGATGAATTAACAGAACACAGAGCAGTTTCTGAGAAAGCTTCTTTCCAGTTTTGAACGGAAGATATTTCCTTTTTCACCATAGCCCTCTATGGGCTTCCAAATATCCCTTTGCCAATTCCACAAGAACAGCCTTAGCGAAAGGCTTCTTGAAGGGAAAGATGTAACTCTGTGAGATGAATTCACAGAACACAGAGCACTTTCTCAGAAAGCTTCTTTCCAGTTTTGAACGGAAGATATTTCCTTTTTCACCATAGGCCTCTATGGGCTTCCAAATATCCCTTTGCCAAATCCACAAGAACAGCCTTAGCGAAAGGCTTCTTGAAGGGAAAGATGTAACTCTGTGAGATGAATTCACAGAATACAGAGCAGTTTCTCACAGAGCTTCTTTCCGGTTTTGAACGGAAGATATTTCCTTTTTTAACATAGCCCTCTATGGGCTTCCAAATATCCCTTTGCCAATTCCACAAGAATAGCCTTAACGAAAGGCTTCTTGAGGGGAAAGATGTAACTCTGTGAGATGAATTCACAGAACACAGAGCAGTTTCTCAGAAAGCTTCTTTCCAGTTTTGAACGGAAGATATTTCCTTTTCACCATAGCCCTCTAGGGGCTTCCAAATATCCCTTTGCCAATTCCACAAGAACAGCCTTAGCGAAAGGCTTCTTGAAGTGAAAGATGTAACTCTGTGAGATATATTCACAGAACACAGAGCAGGTTCTCAGAAAGCTTCTTTCCAGTTTTGAACGGAAGATATTTCCTTTTTACCTTAGGCCTCTATGGGCTTCCAAATATCCCTTTGCCAATTCCACAACAACAGCCTTAGCGAAAGGCTTCTTGAAGGGAAAGATGTAACTCTGTGAGATGAATTCACAGAACACAGAGCAGTTTCTCAGAAAGCTTCTTTCCAGTTTTGAACGGAAGATATTTCCTTTTTCACCATAGGCCTCTATGGGCTTCCAAATATCCCTTTGCCAATTCCACAAGAACAGCCTTAGCGAAAGGCTTCTTGAAGGGAAAGATGTAACTCTGTGAGATGAATTCACAGAACACAGAGCAGTTTCTCAGAAAGCTTCTTTCCAGTTTGGAACGGAAGATATTTCCTTTTTCACCATAGGCCTCTATGGGCTTCCAAATATCCCTTTGCCAATTCCACAAGAACAGCCTTAGCGAAAGGCTTCTTGAAAAGAAAGTTGTAACTCTGTGAGATGAATTCAGAGAACACAGAGCAGTGTCTCAGAAAGCTTCTTTCCAGTTTTGAACGGAAGATATTTCCTTTTTCACCATAGGCCTCTATGGGCTTCCAAATATACCTTTGCCAATTCCACAAGAACAGCCTTAGCGAAAGGCTTCTTGAAGGGAAAGATGTAACTCTATGAGATGATTTCACAGAACACAGAGCAGTTTCTCAGAAAGCTTCTTTCCAGTTTTGAACGGAAGATATTTCCTTTTTCACGATAGCCCTCTATGGGCTTCCAAATATCCCTTTGCCAATTCCACAAGAACAGCCTAAGCGAAAGGCTTCTTGAAGGGAAAGACGTAATTCTGTGAGATGAATTCACAGAACACAGAGCAGTTTCTCAGAAAGCTTCTTTCCAGTTTTGAACGGAAGATATTTCCTTTTTCATCATAGGCCTCTATGGGCTTCCAAATATCCCTTTGCCAATTCCACAAGAACAGCCTTAGCGAAAGGCTTCTTGAAGGCAAAGATGTAACTCTATGAGATGAATTCACAGAACACAGAGCAGTTTCTCAGAAAGCTTCTTTCCAGTTTTGAACGGAAGATATTTCCTTTTTCACCATAGGCCTCTAAGGGCTTCCAAATATCCCTTTGCCAATTCCACAAGAACAGCATTAGCGAAAGGCTTCTTGAAGGGAAAGATGTAACTCTGTGAGATGAATTCACGGAACACAGAGCAGTTTCTCAGAAAGCTTCTTTCCAGTTTTGAACGGAAGATATTTCCTTTTTCACCATAGCCCTCTATGGGCTTCCAAATATCGCTTTGCCAATTCTACAAGAACAGCCTTAGCGAAAGGCTTCTTGAAGGGAAAGATGTAACTCTGTGAGGTGAATTAACAGAACACAGAGCAGTTTCTTAGAAAGCTTCTTTCCAGTTTTGAACGGAAGATATTTCCTTTTTCACCATAGGCCTCTATGGGCTTCCAAATATCCCTTTGCCAATTCCACAAGAACAGCCTTAGCGAAAGGCTTCTTGAAGGGAAAGATGTAACTCTGTGAGATGAATTAGCAGAACACAGAGCAGTTTCTCAGAAAGATTCTTTCCAATTTTGAAAGGAAGATATTTCCTTTTTCACCATAGCCCTCTATGGGCTTCCAAATATCCCTTTGCAAATTCCACAAGAACAGCCTTAGCGAAAGGCTTCTTGAAGGGAAAGATGTAACTCTGTGAGATGAATTCACAGAACACAGAGCAGTTTCTCAGAAAGCTTCTTTCCAGTTTTGAACGGAAGATATTTCCTTTTTCACCATAGCCCTCTATGGGCTTCCAAATATCCCTTTGCAAATTCCACAAGAACAGCCTTAGCGAACGGCTTCTTGAAGGGAAAGATGTAACTCTGTGAGATGAATTTACAGAACACAGAGCAGTTTCTCAGAAAGCTTCTTTCCAGTTTTGAACGGAAGATATTTCCTTTTTCACCATAGCCCTCTATGGGCTTCCAAATATCCCTTTGCCAATTCCGCAAGAACAGCCTTAGCGAAAGGGTTCTTGAAGGGAAAGATGTAACTCTGTGAGATGAATTCACAGAACACAGAGCAGTTTCTCAGAAAGCTTCTTTCCAGTATTGAACGGAAGATATTTACTTTTTCACCATAGCCGTCTATGGGCTTCCAAATATCCCTTTGCCAATTCCACAAGAACAGCCTTAGCGAAAGGCTTCTTGAAGGGAAAGATGTAACTCTGTGAGATGAATTAACAGAACACAGAGAGGTTTCTCAGAAAGCATCTTTCCAGTTTTGAACGGAAGATATTTCCTTTTTCACCATAGCTCTCTATGGGCTTCCAAATATCCCTTTGCCAATTCCACAAGAACAGACTTAGCGAAAGGCTTCTTGGAGGGAACGATGTAACTCTGTGAGATGAATTCACAGAACACAGAGCAGTTTCTCAGAAAGCTTCTTTCCAATTTTGAACGGAAGATATTTCCTTTTTCACCATAGCCCTCTATGGGCTTCCAAATATCCCTTTGCCAATTCCACAAGAACAGCCTTAGCGAAAGGCTTCTTGAAGGGAAAGATGTAACTCTGTGAGATGAATTCACAGAACACAGAGCACTTTCTCAGAAAGCTTCTTTCCAGTTTTGAACGGAAGATATTTCCTTTTTCACCATAGGCCTCTAAGGGCTTCCAAATATCCCTTTGCCAAATCAACAAGAACAGCCTTAGCGAAAGGCTTCTTGAAGGGAAAGATGTAACTCTGTGAGATGAATTAACAGAACACAGAGCAGTTTCTCACAGAGCTTCTTTCCGGTTTTGAACAGAAGATATTTCCTTTTTTACCATAGCCCTCTATGGGCTTCCAAATATCCCTTTGCCAATTCCACAAGAACAGCCTTAGCGAAAGGCTTCTTGAGGGGAAAGATGTAACTCTGTGAGATGAATTCACAGAACACAGAGCAGTTTCTCAGAAAGCTTCTTTCCAGTTTTGAACGGAAGATATTTCCTTTTTCACCATAGCCCTCTATGGGCTTCCAAATATCCCTTTGCCAATTCCACAAGAACAGCCTTAGCGAAAGGCTTCTTGAAGGGAAAGATGTAACTCTGTGAGATAAATTCACAGAACACAGAGCAGATTCTCAGAAAGCTTCTTTCCAGTTTTGAACGGAAGATATTTCCTTTTTACCATAGGCCTCTATGGGCTTCCAAATATCCCTTTGCCAATTCCACAACAACAGCCTTAGCGAAAGGCTTCTTGAAGGGAAAGATGTAACTCTGTGAGATGAATTCACAGAACACAGAGCAGTTTCTCAGAAAGCTTCTTTCCAGTTTTGAACGGAAGATATTTCCTTTTTCACCATAGGCCTCTATGGGCTTCCAAATATCCCTTTGCCAATTCCACAAGAACAGCCTTAGCGAAAGGCTTCTTGAAGGGAAAGATGTAACTCTGTGAGATGAATTCACAGAACACAGAGCAGTTTCTCAGAAAGCTTCTTTCCAGTTTGGAACGGAAGATATTTCCTTTTTCACCATAGGCCTCTATGGGCTTCCAAATATCCCTTTGCCAATTCCACAAGAACAGCCTTAGCGAAAGGCTTCTTGAAGGGAAAGATGTAACTCTGTGAGATGAATTCACAGAACACAGAGCAGTTTCTCAGAAAGCTTCTTTCCAGTTTGGAACGGAAGATATTTCCTTTTTCACCATAGGCCTCTATGGGCTTCCAAATATCCCTTTGCCAATTCCACGAGAACAGCCTTAGCGAAAGGCTTCTTGAAAGGAAAGTTGTAAATCTGTGAGATGAATTCAGAGAACACAGAGCAGTGTCTCAGAAAGCTTCTTTCCAGTTTTGAACGGAAGATATTTCCTTTTTCACCATAGGCCTCTATGGGCTTCCAAATATCCCTTTGCCAATTCCACAAGAACAGCCTTAGCGAAAGGCTTCTTGAAGGGAAAGATGTAACTCTATGAGATGAATTCACAGAACACAGAGCAGTTTCTCAGAAAGCTTCTTTCCAGTTTTGAACGGAAGATATTTCCCTTTTCACGATAGCCCTCTGTGGGCTTCCAAATATCCCTTTGCCAATTCCACAAGAACAGCCTTAGCGAAAGGCTTCTTGAAGGGAAAGATGTAACTCTGTGAGATGAATTCACAGAACACAGAGCAGTTTCTCAGAAAGCTTCTTTCCAGTTTTGAACGGAAGATATTTCCTTTTTCACCATAGGCCTCTATGGGCTTCCAAATATCCCTTTGCCAATTCCACAAGAACAGCCTTAGCGAAAGGCTTCTTGAAGGGAAAGATGTAACTCTGTGAGATGAATTAAAAGAACACAGAGCAGTTTCTCAGAAAGCTTCTTTCCAGTTTTGAACGGAAGATATTTCCTTTTTCACCATAGGCCTCTAAGGGCTTCCAAATATCCCTTTGCCAATTCCACAAGAACAGCATTAGCGAAAGGCTTCTTGAAGGGAAAGATGTAACTCTGTGAGATGAATTAACAGAACACAGAGCAGTTTCTCAGAAAGCTTCTTTCCAGTTTTGAACGGAAGATATTTACTTTTTCACCATAGCCCTCTATGGGCTTCCAAATATCCCTTTGCCAATTCCACAAGAACAGCCTTAGCGAAAGGCTTCTTGAAGGGAAAGATGTAACTCTGTGAGATGAATTCACAGAACACAGAGCAGTTTCTCAGAAAGATTCTTTCCAGTTTTGAACGGAAGATATTTCCTTTTTCACCATAGCCCTCTATGGGCTTCCAAATATCCCCTTGCCAATTCCACAAGAACAGCCTTAGCGAAAGGCTTCTTGAAGGGAAAGATGTAACTCTGTGAGATGAATTAACAGAACACAGAGCAGTTTCTCAGAAAGCTTCTTTCCAGTTTTGAACGGAAGATATTTCCTTTTTCACCATAGGCCTCTATGGGCTTCCAAATATCCCTTTGCCAATTCCACAAGAACAGCCTTAGCGAAAGGCTTCTTGAAGGGAAAGATGTAACTCTGTGAGATGAATTCACAGAACACAGAGCAGTTTCTCAGAAAGCTTCTTTCCAGTTTTGAACGGAAGATATTTCCTTTTTCACCATAGCCCTCTATGGGCTTCCAAATATCGCTTTGCCAATTCTACAAGAACAGCCTTAGCGAAAGGCTTCTTGAAGGGAAAGATGTAACTCTGTGAGATGAATTAACAGAACACAGAGCAGTTTCTCAGAAAGCTTCTTTCCAGTTTTGAACGGAAGATATTTCCTTTTTCACCATAGCCCTCTATGGGCTTCCAAATATCCCTTTGCCAATTCCACAAGAACAGCCTTAGCGAAAGGCTTCTTGAAGGGAAAGATGTAACTCTGTGAGATGAATTCACAGAACACAGAGCAGTTTCTCAGAAAGATTCTTTCCAATTTTGAAAGGAAGATATTTCCTTTTTCACCATAGCCCTCTATGGGCTTCCAAATATCCCTTTGCAAATTCCACAAGAACAGCCTTAGCGAAAGGCTTCTTGAAGGGAAAGATGTAACTCTGTGAGATGAATTCACAGAACACAGAGCAGTTTCTCAGAAAGCTTCTTTCCAATTTTGAACGGAAGATATTTCCTTTTTCACCATAGGCCTCTATGGGCTTCCAAATATCCCTTTGCCAATTCCACAAGAACAGCCTTAGCGAAAGGCTTCTTGAAGGGAAAGATGTAACTCTGTGAGATGAATTCACAGAACACAGAGCAGTTTCTCAGAAAGCTTCTTTCCAGTTTTGAACGGAAGATATTTCCTTTTTCACCATAGGCCTCTATGGGCTTCCAAATATCCCTTTGCCAATTCCACAAGAACAGCCTTAGCGAAAGGCTTCTTGAAGGGAAAGATGTAACTCTGTGAGATGAATTCACAGAACACAGAGCAGTTTCTCAGAAAGCTTCTTTCCAGTTTTGAACGGAAGATATTTCCTTTTTCACCATAGGCCTCTATGGGCTTCCAAATATCCCTATGCCAATTCCACAAGAACAGCCTTAGCGAAAGGCTTCTTGAAGGGAAAGATGTAACTCTGTGAGATGAATTAACAGAACACAGAGCAGTTTCTCAGAAAGCTTCTTTCCAGTTTTGAACGGAAGATATTTCCTTTTTCACCATAGGCCTCTATGGGCTTCCAAATATCCCTTTGCCAATTCCACAAGAACAGCCTTAGCGAAAGGCTTCTTGAAGGGAAAGATGTAACTCTGTGAGATGAATTCACAGAACACAGAGCAGTTTCTCAGAAAGCTTCTTTCCAGTTTTGAACGGAAGATATTTCCTTTTTCACCATAGCCCTCTATGGGCTTCCAAATATCCCTTTGCCAATTCCACAAGAACAGCCTTAGCGAAAGGCTTCTTGAAGGGAAAGATGTAACTCTGTGAGATGAATTCACAGAACACAGAGCAGTTTCTCAGAAAGCTTCTTTCCAGTTTTGAAGGGAAGATATTTCCTTTTTCACCATAGGCCTCTATGGGCTTCCAAATATCCCTTTGCCAATTCCACAAGAACAGCCTTAGCGAAAGGCTTCTTGAAGGGAAAGATGTAACTCTGTGAGATGAATTAACAGAACACAGAGCAGTTTCTCAGAAAGCTTCTTTCCAGTTTTGAACGGAAGATATTTCCTTTTTCACCATAGCCCTCTATGGGCTTCCAAATATCCCTTTGCCAATTCCACAAGAACAGCCTTAGCGAAAGGCTTCTTGAAGGGAAAGATGTAACTCTGTGAGATGAATTAGCAGAACACAGAGCAGTTTCTCAGAAAGATTCTTTCCAATTTTGAAAGGAAGATATTTCCTTTTTCACCATAGCCCTCTATGGGCTTCCAAATATCCCTTTGCAAATTCCACAAGAACAGCCTTAGCGAAAGGCTTCTTGAAGGGAAAGATGTAACTCTGTGAGATGAAATCACAGAACACAGAGCAGTTTCTCAGAAAGCTTCTTTCCAGTTTTGAAAGGAAGATATTTCCTTTTTCACCATAGGCCTCAATGGGCTTCCAAATATCCCTTTGCCAATTCCACAAGAACAGCCTTAGCGAAAGGCTTCTTGAAGGGAAAGATGTAACTCTGTGAGATGAATTCACAGAACACAGAGTAGTTTCTCAGAAAGCTTCTTTCCAGTTTTGAACGGAAGATATTTCCTTTTTCACCATAGCCCTCTAAGGGCTTCCAAATATCCCTTTGCCAATTCCATAAGAACAGCCTTAGCGAAAGGCTTCTTGAAGGGAAAGATGTAACTCTGTGAGATGAATTAAAAGAACACAGAGCAGTTTCTCAGAAAGCTTCTTTCCAGTTTTGAACGGAAGATATTTCCTTTTTCACCATAGGCTTCTATGGGCTTCCAAATATCCCTTTGCCAATTCCACAAGAACAGCATTAGCGAAAGGCTTCTTGAAGGGAAAGATGTAACTCTGTGAGATGAATTAACAGAACACAGAGCAGTTTCTCAGAAAGCTTCTTTCCAGTTTTGAACGGAAGATATTTACTTTTTCACCATAGCCCTCTATGGGCTTCCAAATATCCCTTTGCCAATTCCACAAGAACAGCCTTAGCGAAAGGCTTCTTGAAGGGAAAGATGTAACTCTCTGAGATGAATTCACAGAACACAGAGCAGTTTCTCAGAAAGATTCTTTCCAGTTTTGAAGGGAAGATATTTCCTTTTTCACCATAGCGCTCTAGGGGCTTCCAAATATCCCCTTGCCAATTCCACAAGAACAGCCTTAGCCAAAGGCTTCTTGAAGGGAAAGATGTAACTCTGTGAGATGAATTAACAGAACACAGAGCAGTTTCTCAGAAAGCTTCTTTCCAGTTTTGAACGGAAGATATTTCCTTTTTCACCATAGGCCTCTATGGGCTTCCAAATATCCCTTTGCCAATTCCACAAGAACAGCCTTAGCGAAAGGCTTCTTGAAGGGAAAGATGTAACTCTGTGAGATGAATTCACAGAACACAGAGCAGTTTCTCAGAAAGCTTCTTTCCAGTTTGGAACGGAAGATATTTCCTTTTTCACCATAGCCCTCTATGGGCTTCCAAATATCGCTTTGCCAATTCTACAAGAACAGCCTTAGCGAAAGGCTTCTTGAAGTTAAAGATGTAACTCTGTGAGATGAATTAACAGAACACAGAGCAGTTTCTCAGAAAGCTTCTTTCCAGTTTTGAACGGAAGATATTTCCTTTTTCACCATAGCCCTCTATGGGCTTCCAAATATCCCTTTGCCAATTCCACAAGAACAGCCTTAGCGAAAGGCTTCTTGAAGGGAAAGATGTAACTCTGTGAGATGAATTAGCAGAACACAGAGCAGTTTCTCAGAAAGATTCTTTCCAATTTTGAAAGGAAGATATTTCCTTTTTCACCATAGCCCTCTATGGGCTTCCAAATATCCCTTTGCAAATTCCACAAGAACAGCCTTAGCGAAAGGCTTCTTGAAGGGAAAGATGTAACTCTGTGAGATGAATTCACAGAACACAGAGCAGTTTCTCAGAAAGCTTCTTTCCAGTTTTGAACGGAAGATATTTCCTTTTTCACCATAGCCCTCTATGGGCTTCCAAATATCCCTTTGCAAATTCCACAAGAACAGCCTTAGCGAACGGCTTCTTGAAGGGAAAGATGTAACTCTGTGAGATGAATTTACAGAACACAGAGCAGTTTCTCAGAAAGCTTCTTTCCAGTTTTGAACGGAAGATATTTACTCTTTCACCATAGCCCTCTATGGGCTTCCAAATATCCCTTTGCCAATTCCACAAGAACAGCCTTAGCGAAAGGCTTCTTGAAGGGAAAGATGTAACTCTGAGAGATGAATTCACAGAACACAGAGCAGTTTCTCAGAAAGCTTCTTTCCAATTTTGAACGGAAGATATTTCCTTTTTCACCATAGCCCTCTATGGGCTTCCAAATATCCCTTTGCCAATTCCACAAGAACAGCCTTAGCGAAAGGCTTCTTGAAGGGAAAGATGTAACTCTGTGAGATGAATTCACAGAACACAGAGCAATTTCTGAGAAAGCTTCTTTCCAGTTTTGAACGGAAGATATTTCCTTTTTCACCATAGCCCTCTATGGGCTTCCAAATATCCCTTTGCCAATTCCACAAGAACAGCCTTAGCGAAAGGCTTCTTGAAGGGAAAGATGTAACTCTGTGAGATGAATTCACAGAACACAGAGCACTTTCTCAGAAAGCTTCTTTCCAGTTTTGAACGGAAGATATTTCCTTTTTCACCATAGGCCTCTATGGGCTTCCAAATATCCCTTTGCCAAATCAACAAGAACAGCCTTAGCGAAAGGCTTCTTGAAGGGAAAGATGTAACTCTGTGAGATGAATTAACGGAACACAGAGCAGTTTCTCACAGAGCTTCTTTCCGGTTTTGAACGGAAGATATTTCCTTTTTTACCATAGCCCTCTAAGGGCTTCCAAATATCCCTTTGCCAATTCCACAAGAACAGCCTTAGCGAAAGGCTTCTTGAGGGAAAAGATGTAACTCTGTGAGATGAATTCACAGAACACAGAGCAGTTTCTCAGAAAGCTTCTTTCCAGTTTTGAACGGAAGATATTTCCTTTTTCACCATAGCCCTCTATGGGCTTCCAAATATCCCTTTGCCAATTCCACAAGAACAGACTTAGCGAAAGGCTTCTTGAAGGGAAAGATGTAACTCTGTGAGATGAATTCACAGAACACAGAGCAGTTTCTCAGAAAGCTTCTTTCCAGTTTTGAACGGAAGATATTTCCTTTTTCACCATAGCCCTCTATGGGCTTCCAAATATCCCTTTGCCAATTCCACAAGAACAGCCTTAGCGAAAGGCTTCTTGAAGGGAAAGATGTATCTCTGTGAGATGAATTAACAGAACACAGAGCAGTTTCTGAGAAAGCTTCTTTCCAGTTTTGAACGGAAGATATTTCCTTTTTCACCATAGCCCTCTATGGGCTTCCAAATATCCCTTTGCCAATTCCACAAGAACAGCCTTAGCGAAAGGCTTCTTGAAGGGAAAGATGTAACTCTGTGAGATGAATTCACAGAACACAGAGCACTTTCTCAGAAAGCTTCTTTCCAGTTTTGAACGGAAGATATTTCCTTTTTCACCATAGGCCTCTATGGGCTTCCAAATATCCCTTTGCCAAATCCACAAGAACAGCCTTAGCGAAAGGCTTCTTGAAGGGAAAGATGTAACTCTGTGAGATGAATTCACAGAACACAGAGCAGTTTCTCACAGAGCTTCTTTCCGGTTTTGAACGGAAGATATTTCCTTTTTTAACATAGCCCTCTATGGGCTTCCAAATATCCCTTTGCCAATTCCACAAGAATAGCCTTAGCGAAAGGCTTCTTGAGGGGAAAGATGTAACTCTGTGAGATGAATTCACAGAACACAGAGCAGTTTCTCAGAAAGCTTCTTTCCAGTTTTGAACGGAAGATATTTCCTTTTCACCATAGCCCTCTAGGGGCTTCCAAATATCCCTTTGCCAATTCCACAAGAACAGCCTTAGCGAAAGGCTTCTTGAAGGGAAAGATGTAACTCTGTGAGATAAATTCACAGAACACAGAGCAGGTTCTCAGAAAGCTTCTTTCCAGTTTTGAACGGAAGATATTTCCTTTTTACCTTAGGCCTCTATGGGCTTCCAAATATCCCTTTGCCAATTCCACAACAACAGCCTTAGCGAAAGGCTTCTTGAAGGGAAAGATGTAACTCTGTGAGATGAATTCACAGAACACAGAGCAGTTTCTCAGAAAGCTTCTTTCCAGTTTTGAACGGAAGATATTTCCTTTTTCACCATAGGCCTCTATGGGCTTCCAAATATCCCTTTGCCAATTCCACAAGAACAGCCTTAGCGAAAGGCTTCTTGAAGGGAAAGATGTAACTCTGTGAGATGAATTCACAGAACACAGAGCAGTTTCTCAGAAAGCTTCTTTCCAGTTTGGAACGGAAGATATTTCCTTTTTCACCATAGGCCTCTATGGGCTTCCAAATATCCCTTTGCCAATTCCACAAGAACAGCCTTAGCGAAAGGCTTCTTGAAAAGAAAGTTGTAACTCTGTGAGATGAATTCAGAGAACACAGAGCAGTGTCTCAGAAAGCTTCTTTCCAGTTTTGAACGGAAGATATTTCCTTTTTCACCATAGGCCTCTATGGGCTTCCAAATATCCCTTTGCCAATTCCACAAGAACAGCCTTAGCGAAAGGCTTCTTGAAGGGAAAGATGTAACTCTATGAGATGATTTCACAGAACACAGAGCAGTTTCTCAGAAAGCTTCTTTCCAGTTTTGAACGGAAGATATTTCCTTTTTCACGATAGCCCTCTATGGGCTTCCAAATATCCCTTTGCCAATTCCACAAGAACAGCCTAAGCGAAAGGCTTCTTGAAGGGAAAGACGTAATTCTGTGAGATGAATTCACAGAACACAGAGCAGTTTCTCAGAAAGCTTCTTTCCAGTTTTGAACGGAAGATATTTCCTTTTTCATCATAGGCCTCTATGGGCTTCCAAATATCCCTTTGCCAATTCCACAAGAACAGCCTTAGCGAAAGGCTTCTTGAAGGCAAAGATGTAACTCTGTGAGATGAATTCACAGAACACAGAGCAGTTTCTCAGAAAGCTTCTTTCCAGTTTTGAACGGAAGATATTTCCTTTTTCACCATAGGCCTCTAAGGGCTTCCAAATATCCCTTTGCCAATTCCACAAGAACAGCATTAGCGAAAGGCTTCTTGAAGGGAAAGATGTAACTCTGTGAGATGAATTCACGGAACACAGAGCAGTTTCTCAGAAAGCTTCTTTCCAGTTTTGAACGGAAGATATTTCCTTTTTCACCATAGCCCTCTATGGGCTTCCAAATATCGCTTTGCCAATTCTACAAGAACAGCCTTAGCGAAAGGCTTCTTGAAGGGAAAGATGTAACTCTGTGAGGTGAATTAACAGAACACAGAGCAGTTTCTCAGAAAGCTTCTTTCCAGTTTTGAACGGAAGATATTTCCTTTTTCACCATAGGCCTCTATGGGCTTCCAAATATCCCTTTGCCAATTCCACAAGAACAGCCTTAGCGAAAGGCTTCTTGAAGGGAAAGATGTAACTCTGTGAGATGAATTAGCAGAACACAGAGCAGTTTCTCAGAAAGATTCTTTCCAATTTTGAAAGGAAGATATTTCCTTTTTCACCATAGCCCTCTATGGGCTTCCAAATATCCCTTTGCAAATTCCACAAGAACAGCCTTAGCGAAAGGCTTCTTGAAGGGAAAGATGTAACTCTGTGAGATGAATTAACAGAACACAGAGCAGTTTCTCAGAAAGCTTCTTTCCAGTTTTGAACGGAAGATATTTCCTTTTTCACCATAGCCCTCTATGGGCTTCCAAATATCGCTTTGCCAATTCTACAAGAACAGCCTTAGCGAAAGGCTTCTTGAAGGGAAAGATGTAACTCTGTGAGGTGAATTAACAGAACACAGAGCAGTTTCTCAGAAAGCTTCTTTCCAGTTTTGAACGGAAGATATTTCCTTTTTCACCATAGGCCTCTATGGGCTTCCAAATATCCCTTTGCCAATTCCACAAGAACAGCCTTAGCGAAAGGCTTCTTGAAGGGAAAGATGTAACTCTGTGAGATGAATTAGCAGAACACAGAGCAGTTTCTCAGAAAGATTCTTTCCAATTTTGAAAGGAAGATATTTCCTTTTTCACCATAGCCCTCTATGGGCTTCCAAATATCCCTTTGCAAATTCCACAAGAACAGCCTTAGCGAAAGGCTTCTTGAAGGGAAAGATGTAACTCTGTGAGATGAATTCACAGAACACAGAGCAGTTTCTCAGAAAGCTTCTTTCCAGTTTTGAACGGAAGATATTTCCTTTTTCACCATAGCCCTCTATGGGCTTCCAAATATCCCTTTGCAAATTCCACAAGAACAGCCTTAGCGAACGGCTTCTTGAAGGGAAAGATGTAACTCTGTGAGATGAATTTACAGAACACAGAGCAGTTTCTCAGAAAGCTTCTTTCCAGTTTTGAACGGAAGATATTTCCTTTTTCACCATAGCCCTCTATGGGCTTCCAAATATCCCTTTGCCAATTCCGCAAGAACAGCCTTAGCGAAAGGGTTCTTGAAGGGAAAGATGTAACTCTGTGAGATGAATTCACAGAACACAGAGCAGTTTCTCAGAAAGCTTCTTTCCAGTATTGAACGGAAGATATTTACTTTTTCACCATAGCCGTCTATGGGCTTCCAAATATCCCTTTGCCAATTCCACAAGAACAGCCTTAGCGAAAGGCTTCTTGAAGGGAAAGATGTAACTCTGTGAGATGAATTAACAGAACACAGAGAAGTTTCTCAGAAAGCATCTTTCCAGTTTTGAACGGAAGATATTTCCTTTTTCACCATAGCTCTCTATGGGCTTCCAAATATCCCTTTGCCAATTCCACAAGAACAGACTTAGCGAAAGGCTTCTTGGAGGGAACGATGTAACTCTGTGAGATGAATTAACAGAACACAGAGCAGTTTCTCAGAAAGCTTCTTTCCAGTTTTGAACGGAAGATATTTCCTTTTTCACCATAGGCCTCTATGGGCTTCCAAATATCCCTTTGCCAATTCCACAAGAACAGCCTTAGCGAAAGGCTTCTTGAAGGGAAAGATGTAACTCTGTGAGATGAATTAACAGAACACAGAGCAGTTTCTCAGAAAGCTTCTTTCCAGTTTTGAACGGAAGATATTTCCTTTTTCACCATAGGCCTCTATGGGCTTCCAAATATCCCTTTGCCAATTCCACAAGAACAGCCTTAGCGAAAGGCTTCTTGAGGGAAAGATGTAACTCTGTGAGATGAATTAACAGAACACAGAGCAGTTTCTCAGAAAGCTTCTTTCCAGTTTTGAACGGAAGATATTTACTCTTTCACCATAGCCCTCTATGGGCTTCCAAATATCCCTTTGCCAATTCCACAAGAACAGCCTTAGCGAAAGGCTTCTTGAAGGGAAAGATGTAACTCTGAGAGATGAATTCACAGAACACAGAGCAGTTTCTCAGAAAGCTTCTTTCCAATTTTGAACGGAAGATATTTCCTTTTTCACCATAGCCCTCTATGGGCTTCCAAATATCCCTTTGCCAATTCCACAAGAACAGCCTTAGCGAAAGGCTTCTTGAAGGGAAAGATGTAACTCTGTGAGATGAATTCACAGAACACAGAGCACTTTCTCAGAAAGCTTCTTTCCAGTTTTGAACGGAAGATATTTCCTTTTTCACCATAGGCCTCTATGGGCTTCCAAATATCCCTTTGCCAAATCAACAAGAACAGCCTTAGCGAAAGGCTTCTTGAAGGGAAAGATGTAACTCTGTGAGATGAATTAACAGAACACAGAGGAGTTTCTCACAGAGCTTCTTTCCGGTTTTGAACGGAAGATATTTCCTTTTTCACCATAGGCTTCTATGGGCTTCCAAATATCCCTTTGCCAATTAAACAAGAACAGCATTAGCGAAAGGCTTCTTGAAGGGAAAGATGTAACTCTGTGAGATGAATTAACAGAACACAGAGCAGTTTCTCAGAAAGCTTCTTTCCAGTTTTGAACGGAAGATATTTACTTTTTCACCATAGCCCTCTATGGGCTTCCAAATATCCCTTTGCCAATTCCACAAGAACAGCCTTAGCGAAAGGCTTCTTGAAGGGAAAGATGTAACTCTCTGAGATGAATTCACAGAACACAGAGCAGTTTCTCAGAAAGATTCTTTCCAGTTTTGAAGGGAAGATATTTCCTTTTTCACCATAGCCCTCTAGGGGCTTCCAAATATCCCCTTGCCAATTCCACAAGAACAGCCTTAGCGAAAGGCTTCTTGAAGGGAAAGATGTAACTCTGTGAGATGAATTAACAGAACACAGAGCAGTTTCTCAGAAAGCTTCTTTCCAGTTTTGAACGGAAGATATTTCCTTTTTCACCATAGGCCTCTATGGGCTTCCAAATATCCCTTTGCCAATTCCACAAGAACAGCCTTAGCGAAAGGCTTCTTGAAGGGAAAGATGTAACTCTGTGAGATGAATTCACAGAACACAGAGCAGTTTCTCAGAAAGCTTCTTTCCAGTTTGGAACGGAAGATATTTCCTTTTTCACCATAGGCCTCTATGGGCTTCCAAATATCCCTTTGCCAATTCCACAAGAACAGCCTTAGCGAAAGGCTTCTTGAAAAGAAAGTTGTAACTCTGTGAGATGAATTCAGAGAACACAGAGCAGTGTCTCAGAAAGCTTCTTTCCAGTTTTGAACGGAAGATATTTCCTTTTTCACCATAGGCCTCTATGGGCTTCCAAATATCCCTTTGCCAATTCCACAAGAACAGCCTTAGCGAAAGGCTTCTTGAAGGGAAAGATGTAACTCTATGAGATGATTTCACAGAACACAGAGCAGTTTCTCAGAAAGCTTCTTTCCAGTTTTGAACGGAAGATATTTCCTTTTTCACGATAGCCCTCTATGGGCTTCCAAATATCCCTTTGCCAATTCCACAAGAACAGCCTAAGCGAAAGGCTTCTTGAAGGGAAAGACGTAATTCTGTGAGATGAATTCACAGAACACAGAGCAGTTTCTCAGAAAGCTTCTTTCCAGTTTTGAACGGAAGATATTTCCTTTTTCATCATAGGCCTCTATGGGCTTCCAAATATCCCTTTGCCAATTCCACAAGAACAGCCTTAGCGAAAGGCTTCTTGAAGGCAAAGATGTAACTCTGTGAGATGAATTCACAGAACACAGAGCAGTTTCTCAGAAAGCTTCTTTCCAGTTTTGAACGGAAGATATTTCCTTTTTCACCATAGGCCTCTAAGGGCTTCCAAATATCCCTTTGCCAATTCCACAAGAACAGCATTAGCGAAAGGCTTCTTGAAGGGAAAGATGTAACTCTGTGAGATGAATTCACGGAACACAGAGCAGTTTCTCAGAAAGCTTCTTTCCAGTTTTGAACGGAAGATATTTCCTTTTTCACCATAGCCCTCTATGGGCTTCCAAATATCGCTTTGCCAATTCTACAAGAACAGCCTTAGCGAAAGGCTTCTTGAAGGGAAAGATGTAACTCTGTGAGGTGAATTAACAGAACACAGAGCAGTTTCTCAGAAAGCTTCTTTCCAGTTTTGAACGGAAGATATTTCCTTTTTCACCATAGGCCTCTATGGGCTTCCAAATATCCCTTTGCCAATTCCACAAGAACAGCCTTAGCGAAAGGCTTCTTGAAGGGAAAGATGTAACTCTGTGAGATGAATTAGCAGAACACACAGCAGTTTCTCAGAAAGATTCTTTCCAATTTGGAAAGAAGATATTTCCTTTTTCACCATAGCCCTCTATGGGCTTCCAAGTATCCCTTTGCAAATTACACAAGAACAGCCTTAGCGAAAGGCTTCTTGAAGGGAAAGATGTAACTCTGTGAGATGAATTCACAGAACACAGAGCAGTTTCTCAGAAAGCTTCTTTCCAGTTTTGAACGGAAGATATTTCCTTTTTCACCATAGGCCTCTATGGGCTTCCAAATATCCCTTTGCCAATTCCACAAGAACAGCCTTAGCGAAAGGCTTCTTGAAGGGAAAGATGTAACTCTGTGAGATGAATTCACAGAACACAGAGCAGTTTCTCAGAAAGCTTCTTTCCAGTTTGGAACGGAAGATATTTCCTTTTTCACCATAGGCCTCTATGGGCTTCCAAATATCCCTTTGCCAATTCCGCAAGAACAGCCTTAGCGAAAGGGTTCTTGAAGGGAAAGATGTAATTCTGTGAGATGAATTCACAGAACACAGAGCAGTTTCTCAGAAATCTTCTTTCCAGTATTGAACGGAAGATATTTACTTTTTCACCATAGCCGTCTATGGGCTTCCAAATATCCCTTTGCCAATTCCACAAGAACAGCCTTAGCGAAAGGCTTCTTGAAGGGAAAGATGTAACTCTGTGAGATGAATTCACAGAACACAGAGAAGTTTCTCAGAAAGCATCTTTCCAGTTTTGAACGGAAGATATTTCCTTTTTCACCATAGCTCTCTATGGGCTTCCAAATATCCCTTTGCCAATTCCACAAGAACAGACTTAGCGAAAGGCTTCTTGGAGGGAACGATGTAACTCTGTGAGATGAATTAACATAACACAGAGCAGTTTCTCAGAAAGCTTCTTTCCAGTTTTGAACGGAAGATATTTCCTTTTTCACCATAGGCCTCTATGGGCTTCCAAATATCCCTTTGCCAATTCCACAAGAACAGCCTTAGCGAAAGGCTTCTTGAAGGGAAAGATGTAACTCTGTGAGATGAATTAACAGAACACAGAGCAGTTTCTCAGAAAGCTTCTTTCCAGTTTTGAACGGAAGATATTTCCTTTTTCACCATAGGCCTCTATGGGCTTCCAAATATCCCTTTGCCAATTCCACAAGAACAGCCTTAGCGAAAGGCTTCTTGAAGGGAAAGATGTAACTCTGTGAGATGAATTCACAGAACACAGAGCACTTTCTCAGAAAGCTTCTTTCCAGTTTTGAACGGAAGATATTTCCTTTTTCACCATAGGCCTCTATGGGCTTCCAAATATCCCTTTGCCAAATCAACAAGAACAGCCTTAGCGAAAGGCTTCTTGAAGGGAAAGATGTAACTCTGTGAGATGAATTAACAGAACACAGAGCAGTTTCTCACAGAGCTTCTTTCCGGTTTTGAACGGAAGATATTTCCTTTTTTACCATAGCCCTCTATGGGCTTCCAAATATCCCTTTGCCAATTCCACAAGAACAGCCTTAGCGAAAGGCTTCTTGAGGGGAAAGATGTAACTCTGTGAGATGAATTCACAGAACACAGAGCAGTTTCTCAGAAAGCTTCTTTCCAGTTTTGAACGGAAGATATTTCCTTTTTCACCATAGCCCTCTATGGGCTTCCAAATATCCCTTTGCCAATTCCACAAGAACAGCCTTAGCGAAAGGCTTCTTGAAGGGAAAGATGTAACTCTGTGAGATAAATTCACAGAACACAGAGCAGATTCTCAGAAAGCTTCTTTCCAGTTTTGAACGGAAGATATTTCCTTTTTACCATAGGCCTCTATGGGCTTCCAAATATCCCTTTGCCAATTCCACAAGAACAGCCTTAGCGAAAGGCTTCTTGAAGGGAAAGATGTAACTCTGTGAGATGAATTCACAGAACACAGAGCAGTTTCTCAGAAAGCTTCTTTCCAGTTTTGAACGGAAGATATTTCCTTTTTCACCATAGGCCTCTATGGGCTTCCAAATATCCCTTTGCCAATTCCACAAGAACAGCCTTAGCGAAAGGCTTCTTGAAGGGAAAGATGTAACTCTGTGAGATGAATTCACAGAACACAGAGCAGTTTCTCAGAAAGCTTCTTTCCAGTTTGGAACGGAAGATATTTCCTTTTTCACCATAGGCCTCTATGGGCTTCCAAATATCCCTTTGCCAATTCCACAAGAACAGCCTTAGCGAAAGGCTTCTTGAAAGGAAAGTTGTAACTCTGTGAGATGAATTCAGAGAACACAGAGCAGTGTCTCAGAAAGCTTCTTTCCAGTTTTGAACGGAAGATATTTCCTTTTTCACCATAGGCCTCTATGGGCTTCCAAATATCCCTTTGCCAATTCCACAAGAACAGCCTTAGCGAAAGGCTTCCTGAAGGGAAAGATGTAACTCTATGAGATGAATTCACAGAACACAGAGCAGTTTCTCAGAAAGCTTCTTTCCAGTTTTGAACGGAAGATATTTCCTTTTTCACGATAGCCCTCTGTGGGCTTCCAAATATCCCTTTGCCAATTCCACAAGAACAGCCTTAGCGAAAGGCTTCTTGAAGGGAAAGATGTAACTCTGTGAGATGAATTCACAGAACACAGAGCAGTTTCTCAGAAAGCTTCTTTCCAGTTTTGAACGGAAGATATTTCCTTTTTCACCATAGCCATCTAAGGGCTTCCAAATATCCCTTTGCCAATTCCACAAGAACAGCCTTAGCGAAAGGCTTCTTGAAGGGAAAGATGTAACTCTGTGAGATGAATTAAAAGAACACAGAGCAGTTTCTCAGAAAGCTTCTTTCCAGTTTTGAACGGAAGATATTTCCTTTTTCACCATAGGCCTCTAAGGGCTTCCAAATATCCCTTTGCCAATTCCACAAGAACAGCATTAGCGAAAGGCTTCTTGAAGGGAAAGATGTAACTCTGTGAGATGAATTAACAGAACACAGAGCAGTTTCTCAGAAAGCTTCTTTCCAGTTTTGAACGGAAGATATTTACTTTTTCACCATAGCCCTCTATGGGCTTCCAAATATCCCTTTGCCAATTCCACAAGAACAGCCTTAGCGAAAGGCTTCTTGAAGGGAAAGATGTAACTCTGTGAGATGAATTCACAGAACACAGAGCAGTTTCTCAGAAAGATTCTTTCCAGTTTTGAACGGAAGATATTTCCTTTTTCACCATAGCCCTCTATGGGCTTCCAAATATCCCCTTGCCAATTCCACAAGAACAGCCTTAGCGAAAGGCTTCTTGAAGGGAAAGATGTAACTCTGTGAGATGAATTAACAGAACACAGAGAAGTTTCTCAGAAAGCTTCTTTCCAGTTTTGAACGGAAGATATTTCCTTTTTCACCATAGGCCTCTATGGGCTTCCAAATATCCCTTTGCCAATTCCACAAGAACAGCCTTAGCGAAAGGCTTCTTGAAGGGAAAGATGTAACTCTGTGAGATGAATTCACAGAACACAGAGCAGTTTCTCAGAAAGCTTCTTTCCAGTTTTGAACGGAAGATATTTCCTTTTTCACCATAGCCCTCTATGGGCTTCCAAATATCGCTTTGCCAATTCTACAAGAACAGCCTTAGCGAAAGGCTTCTTGAAGGGAAAGATGTAACTCTGTGAGATGAATTAACAGAACACAGAGCAGTTTCTCAGAAAGCTTCTTTCCAGTTTTGAACGGAAGATATTTCCTTTTTCACCATAGCCCTCTATGGGCTTCCAAATATCCCTTTGCCAATTCCACAAGAACAGCCTTAGCGAAAGGCTTCTTGAAGGGAAAGATGTAACTCTGTGAGATGAATTCACAGAACACAGAGCAGTTTCTCAGAAAGATTCTTTCCAATTTTGAAAGGAAGATATTTCCTTTTTCACCATAGCCCTCTATGGGCTTCCAAATATCCCTTTGCAAATTCCACAAGAACAGCCTTAGCGAAAGGCTTCTTGAAGGGAAAGATGTAACTCTGTGAGATGAATTCACAGAACACAGAGCAGTTTCTCAGAAAGCTTCTTTCCAATTTTGAACGGAAGATATTTCCTTTTTCACCATAGGCCTCTATGGGCTTCCAAATATCCCTTTGCCAATTCCACAAGAACAGCCTTAGCGAAAGGCTTCTTGAAGGGAAAGATGTAACTCTGTGAGATGAATTCACAGAACACAGAGCAGTTTCTCAGAAAGCTTCTTTCCAGTTTTGAACGGAAGATATTTCCTTTTTCACCATAGGCCTCTATGGGCTTCCAAATATCCCTTTGCCAATTCCACAAGAACAGCCTTAGCGAAAGGCTTCTTGAAGGGAAAGATGTAACTCTGTGAGATGAATTCACAGAACACAGAGCAGTTTCTCAGAAAGCTTCTTTCCAGTTTTGAACGGAAGATATTTCCTTTTTCACCATAGGCCTCTATGGGCTTCCAAATATCCCTTTGCCAATTCCACAAGAACAGCCTTAGCGAAAGGCTTCTTGAAGGGAAAGATGTAACTCTGTGAGATGAATTAACAGAACACAGAGCAGTTTCTCAGAAAGCTTCTTTCCAGTTTTGAACGGAAGATATTTCCTTTTTCACCATAGGCCTCTAGGGGCTTCCAAATATCCCTTTGCCAATTCCACAAGAACAGCCTTAGCGAAAGGCTTCTTGAAGGGAAAGATGTAACTCTGTGAGATGAATTAACAGAACACAGAGCAGTTTCTCAGAAAGCTTCTTTCCAGTTTTGAACGGAAGATATTTCCTTTTTCACCATAGCCCTCTATGGGCTTCCAAATATCCCTTTGCCAATTCCACAAGAACAGCCTTAGCGAAAGGCTTCTTGAAGGGAAAGATGTAACTCTGTGAGATGAATTCACAGAACACAGAGCAGTTTCTCAGAAAGCTTCTTTCCAGTTTTGAAGGGAAGATATTTCCTTTTTCACCATAGGCCTCTATGGGCTTCCAAATATCCCTTTGCCAATTCCACAAGAACAGCCTTAGCGAAAGGCTTCTTGAAGGGAAAGATGTAACTCTGTGAGATGAATTCACAGAACACAGAGCAGTTTCTCAGAAAGCTTCTTTCCAGTTTTGAACGGAAGATATTTCCTTTTTCACCATAGCCCTCTATGGGCTTCCAAATATCCCTTTGCCAATTCCACAAGAACAGCCTTAGCGAAAGGCTTCTTGAAGGGAAAGATGTAACTCTGTGAGATGAATTCACAGAACACAGAGCAGTTTCTCAGAAAGCTTCCTTCCAGTTTTGAACGGAAGATATTTCCTTTTTCACCATAGGCCTCTATGGGCTTCCAAATATCCCTTTGCCAATTCCACAAGAACAGCCTTAGCGAAAGGCTTCTTGAAGGGAAAGATGTAACTCTGTGAGATGAATTAACAGAACACAGAGCAGTTTCTCAGAAAGCTTCTTTCCAGTTTTGAACGGAAGATATTTCCTTTTTCACCATAGCCCTGTATGGGCTTGCAAATATCCCTTTGCCAATTCCACAAGAACAGCCTTAGCGAAAGGCTTCTTGAAGGGAAAGATGTAACTCTGTGAGATGAATTAGCAGAACACAGAGCAGATTCTCAGAAAGATTCTTTCCAATTTTCAAAGGAAGATATTTCCTTTTTCACCATAGCCCTCTATGGGCCTCCAAATATCCCTTTGCAAATTCCACAAGAACACCCTTAGCGAAAGGCTTCTTGAAGGGAAAGATGTAACTCTGTGAGATGAATTCACAGAACACAGAGCAGTTTCTCAGAAAGCTTCTTTCCAGTTTTGAACGGAAGATATTTCCTTTTTCACCAGAGGCCTCTATGGGATTCCAAATATCCCTTTGCCAATTCCACAAGAACAGCCTTAGCGAAAGGCTTCTTGAAGGGAAAGATGTAACTCTGTGAGATGAATTCACAGAACACAGAGCAGTTTCTCAGAAAGCTTCTTTCCAGTTTTAAACGGAAGATATTTCCTTTTTCACCATAGCCGTCTATGGGCTTCCAAATAACCCTTTGCCAATTCCACAAGAACAGCCTTAGCGAAAGGCTTCTTGAAGGGAAAGATGTAACTCTGTGAGACGAATTAACAGAACACAGAGCAGTTTCTCAGAAAGCTTCTTTCCAGTTTTGAACGGAAGATATTTCCGTTTTCACCATAGCCCTCTAAGGGCTTCCAAATATCCCTTTGCCAATTCCACAAGAACAGCCTTAGCGAAAGGCTTCTTGAAGGGAAAGATGTAACTCTGTGAGATGAATTAAAAGAACACAGAGCAGTTTCTCAGAAAGCTTCTTTCCAGTTTTGAACGGAAGATATTTCCTTTTTCACCATAGGCCTCTATGGGCTTCCAAATATCCCTTTGCCAATTCCACAAGAACAGCCTTAGCGAAAGGCTTCTTGAAGGGAAAGATGTAACTCTGTGAGATGAATTCACAGAACACAGAGTAGTTTCTCAGAAAGCTTCTTTCCAGTTTTGAACGGAAGATATTTCCTTTTTCACCATAGCCCTCTATGGGCTTCCAAATATCCCTTTGCCAATTCCACAAGAACAGCCTTAGCGAAAGGCTTCTTGAAGGGAAAGATGTAACTCTGTGAGATGAATTCACACAACACAGAGCAGTTTCTCAGAAAGCTTCTTTCCAGTTTTGAACGGAAGATATTTCCTTTTTCACCATAGCCCTCTATGGGCTTCCAAATATACCCTTGCCAATTCCACAAGAACAGCCTTAGCGAAAGGCTTCTTGAAGGGAAAGATGTAACTCTGTGAGATTAATTAACAGAACACAGAGCAGTTTCTCAGAAAGCTTCTTTCCAGTTTTGAACGGAAGATATTTCCTTTTTCACCATAGCCCTCTAAGGGCTTCCAAATATCCCTTTGCCAATTCCACAAGAACAGCCTTAGCGAAAGGCTTCTTGAAGGGAAAGATGTAACTCTGTGAGATGAATTAAAAGAACACAGAGCAGTTTCTCAGAAAGCTTCTTTCCAGGTTTGAACGGAAGATATTTCCTTTTTCACCATAGGCCTCTATGGGCTTCCAAATATCCCTTTGCCAATTCCACAAGAACAGCCTTAGCGAAAGGCTTCTTGAAGGGAAAGATGTAACTCTGTGAGATGAATTAACAGAACACAGAGCAGTTTCTCAGAAAGCTTCTTTCCAGTTTTGAACGGAAGATATTTCCTTTTTCACCATAGCCCTCTATGGGCTTCCAAATATCCCTTTGCCAATTCCACAAGAACAGCCTTAGCGAAAGGCTTCTTGAAGGGAAAGATGTAACTCTGTGAGATGAATTCACAGAACACAGAGCAGTTTCTCAGAAAGCTTCTTTCCAGTTTTGAACGGAAGATATTTCCTTTTTCACCATAGCCCTCTAAGGGCTTCCAAATATCCCCTTGCCAATTCCACAAGAACAGCCTTAGCGAAAGGCTTCTTGAAGTGAAAGATGCAACTCTGTGAGATGAATTCACAGAACACAGAGCAGTTTCTCAGAAAGCTTCTTTCAAATTTGAACGGAAGATATTTCCTTTTTCACCATAGCCCTCTAGGGGCTTCCAAATATCCCTTTGCCAATTCCACAAGAACAGCCTTAGCGAAAGGCTTCTTGAAGGGAAAGATGTAACTCTGTGAGATGAATTAACAGAACACAGAGCAGTTTCTCAGAAAGCTTCTTTCCAGTTTTGAACGGAAGATATTTCCTTTTTCACCATAGCCCTCTATGGGCTTCCAAATATCGCTTTTCCAATTCTACAAGAACAGCCTTAGCGAAAGGCTTCTTGAAGGGAAAGATGTAACTCTGTGAGATGAATTAACAGAACACAGAGCAGTTTCTCAGAAAGCTTCTTTCCAGTTTTGAACGGAAGATATTTCCTTTTTCACCAGAGGCCTCTATGGGATTCCAAATATCCCTTTGCCAATTCCACAAGAACAGCCTTAGCGAAAGGCTTTTTGAAGGGAAAGATGTAACTCTGTGAGATGAATTAACAGAACACAGAGCAGTTTCTCAGAAAGATTCTTTCCAATTTTGAACGGAAGATATTTCCTTTTTCACCATAGCCCACTGTGGGCTTCCAAATATCCCTTTGCCAATTCCACAAGAACAGCCTTAGCGAAAGGCTTCTTGAAGGGAAAGATGTAACTCTGTGAGATGAATTAACAGAACACAGAGCAGTTTCTCAGAAAGCTTCTTTCCAGTTTTGAAAGGAAGATATTTAATTTTTCAACATAGGCCTCTATGGGCTTCCAAATATCCCTTTGCCAATTCCACAAGAACAGCCTTAGCGAAAGGCTTCTTGAAGGGAAAGATGTAATTCTGTGAGATGAATTCACAGAACACAGAGCAGTTTCTCAGAATGCTTCTTTCCAGTTTTGAAAGTAAGATATTTCCTTTTTCACCATAGGCCTCTATGGGCTTCCAAATATCCCTTTGCCCATTCCACAAGAACAGCCTTAGCGAAAGGCTTCTTGAAGGGAAAGATGTAACTCTGTGAGATGAATTCACAGAACACAGAGCAGTTTCTCAGAGAGATTCTTTCCAGTTTTGAACGGAAGATATTTCCTTTTTCACCATAGCCCTCTATGGGCTTCCAAATATCCCTTTGCCAATTCCACAAGAACAGCCTTAGCGAAAGGTTTCTTGAAGGGAAAGATGTAACTCTGTGAGATGAATTCACAGAACACAGAGCAGTTTCTCAGAAAGCTTCTTTCCAGTTTTGAACGGAAGATATTTCCTTTTTCACCATAGGCCTCTATGGGCTTCCAAATATCCCTTTGCCAATTCCACAAGAACAGCGTTAGCGAAAGGCTTCTTGAAGGGAAAGATGTAACTCTGTGAGATGAATTCACAGAACACAGAGCAGTTTCTCAGAAAGCTTCTTTCCAGTATTGAACGGAAGATATTTCCTTTTTCACCATAGCCCTCTATGGGCTTCCAAATATCCCTTTGCCAATTCCACAAGAACAGCCTTAGCGAAAGGCTTCTTGAAGGGAAAGATGTAACTCTGTGAGATGAATTCACAGAACACAGAGCAGTTTCTCAGAAAGCTTCTTTCCAGTTTTGAACGGAAGATATTTCCTTTTTCACCATAGGCCTCTATGGGCTTCCAAATATCCCTTTGCCAATTCCACAAGAACAGCCTTAGCGAAAGGCTTCTTGAAGGGAAAGATGTAACTCTGTGAGATGAATTAACAGAACACAGAGCAGTTTCTCAGAAAGATTCTTTCCAGTTTTGAACGGAAGATATTTCCTTTTTCACCATAGCCGTCTATGGGCTTCCAAATATCCCTTTGCCAATTCCACAAGAACAGCGTTAGCAAAAGGCTTCTTGAAGGGAAAGATGTAACTCTGTGAGATGAATTCACAGAACACAGAGCAGTTTCTCAGAAAGCTTCTTTCCAGTTTTGAACGGAAGATATTTCCTTTTTCACCATAGCCCTCTATGGGCTTCCAAATATCCCTTTGCCAATGCCACAAGAACAGCCTTAGCGAAAGGCTTCTTGAAGGGAAAGATGTAACTCTGTGAGATGAATTCACAGAACACAGAGCAGTTTCTCAGAAAGCTTCTTTCCAGTTTTGAACGGAAGATATTTCCTTTTTCACCATAGGCCTCTATGGGCTTCCAAATATCCCTTTGCCAATTCCACAAGAACAGCCTTAGCGAAAGGCTTATTGAAGGGAAAGATGTAACTCTGTGAGATGAATTCACAGAACACAGAGCAGTTTCTCAGAAAGCTTCTTTGCAGTTTTGAACGGAAGATATTTCCTTTTTCACCATAGCCCTCTATGGGCTTCCAAATATCCCTTTGCCAATTCCACAAGAACAGCCTTAGCGAAAGGCTTCTTGAAGGGAAAGATGTAACTCTGTGAGATGAATTCACAGAACACAGAGCAGTTTCTCAGAAAGCTTCTTTCCAGTTTTGAACGGAAGATATTTCCTTTTTCACCATAGGCCTCTATGGGCTTCCAAATATCCGTTTGCCAATTCCACAAGAACAGCCTTAGCGAAAGGCTTCTTGAGGGGAAGATGTAACTCTGTGAGATGAATTAACAGTACACAGAGCAGTTTCTCAGAAAGCTTCTTTACAGTTTTGAACGGAAGATATTTCCTTTTTCACCATAGCCCTCTATGGGCTTCCAAATATCCCTTTGCCAATTCCACAAGAACAGCCTTAGCGAAAGGCTTCTTGAAGGGAAAGATGTAACTCTGTGAGATGAATTCACAGAACACAGAGCAGTTTCTCAGAAAGCTTCTTTCCAGTTTTAAACGGAAGATATTTCCTTTTTCACCATAGCCGTCTATGGGCTTCCAAATAACCCTTTGCCAATTCCACAAGAACAGCCTTAGCGAAAGGCTTCTTGAAGGGAAAGATGTAACTCTGTGAGACGAATTAACAGAACACAGAGCAGTTTCTCAGAAAGCTTCTTTCCAGTTTTGAACGGAAGATATTTCCGTTTTCACCATAGCCCTCTAAGGGCTTCCAAATATCCCTTTGCCAATTCCACAAGAACAGCCTTAGCGAAAGGCTTCTTGAAGGGAAAGATGTAACTCTGTGAGATGAATTAAAAGAACACAGAGCAGTTTCTCAGAAAGCTTCTTTCCAGTTTTGAACGGAAGATATTTCCTTTTTCACCATAGGCCTCTATGGGCTTCCAAATATCCCTTTGCCAATTCCACAAGAACAGCCTTAGCGAAAGGCTTCTTGAAGGGAAAGATGTAACTCTGTGAGATGAATTCACAGAACACAGAGCAGTTTCTCAGAAAGCTTCTTTCCAGTTTTGAACGGAAGATATTTCCTTTTTCACCATAGCCCTCTATGGGCTTCCAAATATCCCTTTGCCAATTCCACAAGAACAGCCTTAGCGAAAGGCTTCTTGAAGGGAAAGATGTAACTCTGTGAGATGAATTCACACAACACAGAGCAGTTTCTCAGAAAGCTTCTTTCCAGTTTTGAACGGAAGATATTTCCTTTTTCACCATAGCCCTCTATGGGCTTCCAAATATACCCTTGCCAATTCCACAAGAACAGCCTTAGCGAAAGGCTTCTTGAAGGGAAAGATGTAACTCTGTGAGATTAATTAACAGAACACAGAGCAGTTTCTCAGAAAGCTTCTTTCCAGTTTTGAACGGAAGATATTTCCTTTTTCACCATAGCCCTCTAAGGGCTTCCAAATATCCGTTTGCCAATTCCACAAGAACAGCCTTAGCGAAAGGCTTCTTGAAGGGAAAGATGTAACTCTGTGAGATGAATTAAAAGAACACAGAGCAGTTTCTCAGAAAGCTTCTTTCCAGTTTTGAACGGAAGATATTTCCTTTTTCACCATAGGCCTCTATGGGCTTCCAAATATCCCTTTGCCAATTCCACAAGAACAGCCTTAGCGAAAGGCTTCTTGAAGGGAAAGATGTAACTCTGTGAGATGAATTAACAGAACACAGAGCAGTTTCTCAGAAAGCTTCTTTCCAGTTTTGAACGGAAGATATTTCCTTTTTCACCATAGCCCTCTATGGGCTTCCAAATATCCCTTTGCCAATTCCACAAGAACAGCCTTAGCGAAAGGCTTCTTGAAGGGAAAGATGTAACTCTGTGAGATGAATTCACAGAACACAGAGCAGTTTCTCAGAAAGCTTCTTTCCAGTTTTGAACGGAAGATATTTCCTTTTTCACCATAGCCCTCTAAGGGCTTCCAAATATCCCCTTGCCAATTCCACAAGAACAGCCTTAGCGAAAGGCTTCTTGAAGTGAAAGATGCAACTCTGTGAGATGAATTCACAGAACACAGAGCAGTTTCTCAGAAAGCTTCTTTCAAATTTGAACGGAAGATATTTCCTTTTTCACCATAGCCCTCTAGGGGCTTCCAAATATCCCTTTGCCAATTCCACAAGAACAGCCTTAGCGAAAGGCTTCTTGAAGGGAAAGATGTAACTCTGTGAGATGAATTAACAGAACACAGAGCAGTTTCTCAGAAAGCTTCTTTCCAGTTTTGAACGGAAGGTATTTCCTTTTTCACCATAGCCCTCTATGGGCTTCCAAATATCGCTTTTCCAATTCTACAAGAACAGCCTTAGCGAAAGGCTTCTTGAAGGGAAAGATGTAACTCTGTGAGATGAATTAACAGAACACAGAGCAGTTTCTCAGAAAGCTTCTTTCCAGTTTTGAACGGAAGATATTTCCTTTTTCACCAGAGGCCTCTATGGGATTCCAAATATCCCTTTGCCAATTCCACAAGAACAGCCTTAGCGAAAGGCTTTTTGAAGGGAAAGATGTAACTCTGTGAGATGAATTAACAGAACACAGAGCAGTTTCTCAGAAAGATTCTTTCCAATTTTGAACGGAAGATATTTCCTTTTTCACCATAGCCCACTGTGGGCTTCCAAATATCCCTTTGCCAATTCCACAAGAACAGCCTTAGCGAAAGGCTTCTTGAAGGGAAAGATGTAACTCTGTGAGATGAATTAACAGAACACAGAGCAGTTTCTCAGAAAGCTTCTTTCCAGTTTTGAAAGGAAGATATTTAATTTTTCAACATAGGCCTCTATGGGCTTCCAAATATCCCTTTGCCAATTCCACAAGAACAGCCTTAGCGAAAGGCTTCTTGAAGGGAAAGATGTAATTCTGTGAGATGAATTCACAGAACACAGAGCAGTTTCTCAGAAAGCTTCTTTCCAGTTTTGAAAGTAAGATATTTCCTTTTTCACCATAGGCCTCTATGGGCTTCCAAATATCCCTTTGCCCATTCCACAAGAACAGCCTTAGCGAAAGGCTTCTTGAAGGGAAAGATGTAACTCTGTGAGATGAATTCACAGAACACAGAGCAGTTTCTCAGAGAGATTCTTTCCAGTTTTGAACGGAAGATATTTCCTTTTTCACCATAGCCCTCTATGGGCTTCCAAATATCCCTTTGCCAATTCCACAAGAACAGCCTTAGCGAAAGGTTTCTTGAAGGGAAAGATGTAACTCTGTGAGATGAATTCACAGAACACAGAGCAGTTTCTCAGAAAGCTTCTTTCCAGTTTTGAACGGAAGATATTTCCTTTTTCACCATAGGCCTCTATGGGCTTCCAAATATCCCTTTGCCAATTCCACAAGAACAGCCTTAGCGAAAGGCTTCTTGAAGGGAAAGATGTAACTCTGTGAGATGAATTCACAGAACACAGAGCAGTTTCTCAGAAAGCTTCTTTCCAGTATTGAACGGAAGATATTTCCTTTTTCACCATAGCCCTCTATGGGCTTCCAAATATCCCTTTGCCAATTCCACAAGAACAGCCTTAGCGAAAGGCTTCTTGAAGGGAAAGATGTAACTCTGTGAGATGAATTCACAGAACACAGAGCAGTTTCTCAGAAAGCTTCTTTCCAGTTTTGAACGGAAGATATTTCCTTTTTCACCATAGGCCTCTATGGGCTTCCAAATATCCCTTTGCCAATTCCACAAGAACAGCCTTAGCGAAAGGCTTCTTGAAGGGAAAGATGTAACTCTGTGAGATGAATTAACAGAACACAGAGCAGTTTCTCAGAAAGATTCTTTCCAGTTTTGAACGGAAGATATTTCCTTTTTCACCATAGCCGTCTATGGGCTTCCAAATATCCCTTTGCCAATTCCACAAGAACAGCGTTAGCGAAAGGCTTCTTGAAGGGAAAGATGTAACTCTGTGAGATGAATTCACAGAACACAGAGCAGTTTCTCAGAAAGCTTCTTTCCAGTATTGAACGGAAGATATTTCCTTTTTCACCATAGCCCTCTATGGGCTTCCAAATATCCCTTTGCCAATTCCACAAGAACAGCCTTAGCGAAAGGCTTCTTGAAGGGAAAGATGTAACTCTGTGAGATGAATTCACAGAACACAGAGCAGTTTCTCAGAAAGCTTCTTTCCAGTTTTGAACGGAAGATATTTCCTTTTTCACCATAGGCCTCTATGGGCTTCCAAATATCCCTTTGCCAATTCCACAAGAACAGCCTTAGCGAAAGGCTTCTTGAAGGGAAAGATGTAACTCTGTGAGATGAATTAACAGAACACAGAGCAGTTTCTCAGAAAGATTCTTTCCAGTTTTGAACGGAAGATATTTCCTTTTTCACCATAGCCGTCTATGGGCTTCCAAATATCCCTTTGCCAATTCCACAAGAACAGCGTTAGCAAAAGGCTTCTTGAAGGGAAAGATGTAACTCTGTGAGATGAATTCACAGAACACAGAGCAGTTTCTCAGAAAGCTTCTTTCCAGTTTTGAACGGAAGATATTTCCTTTTTCACCATAGCCCTCTATGGGCTTCCAAATATCCCTTTGCCAATGCCACAAGAACAGCCTTAGCGAAAGGCTTCTTGAAGGGAAAGATGTAACTCTGTGAGATGAATTCACAGAACACAGAGCAGTTTCTCAGAAAGCTTCTTTCCAGTTTTGAACGGAAGATATTTCCTTTTTCACCATAGGCCTCTATGGGCTTCCAAATATCCCTTTGCCAATTCCACAAGAACAGCCTTAGCGAAAGGCTTATTGAAGGGAAAGATGTAACTCTGTGAGATGAATTCACAGAACACAGAGCAGTTTCTCAGAAAGCTTCTTTGCAGTTTTGAACGGAAGATATTTCCTTTTTCACCATAGCCCTCTATGGGCTTCCAAATATCCCTTTGCCAATTCCACAAGAACAGCCTTAGCGAAAGGCTTCTTGAAGGGAAAGATGTAACTCTGTGAGATGAATTCACAGAACACAGAGCAGTTTCTCAGAAAGCTTCTTTCCAGTTTTGAACGGAAGATATTTCCTTTTTCACCATAGGCCTCTATGGGCTTCCAAATATCCGTTTGCCAATTCCACAAGAACAGCCTTAGCGAAAGGCTTCTTGAGGGGAAGATGTAACTCTGTGAGATGAATTAACAGTACACAGAGCAGTTTCTCAGAAAGCTTCTTTACAGTTTTGAACGGAAGATATTTCCTTTTTCACCATAGCCCTCTATGGGCTTCCAAATATCCCTTTGCCAATTCCACAAGAACAGCCTTAGCGAAAGGCTTCTTGAAGGGAAAGATGTAACTCTGTGAGATGAATTCACAGAACACAGAGCAGTTTCTCAGAAAGCTTCTTTCCAGTTTTGAACGGAAGATATTTCCTTTTTCACCATAGCCCTCTATGGGCTTCCAAATATCCCTTTGCCAATTCCACAAGAACAGCCTTAGCGAAAGGCTTCTTGAAGGGAAAGATGTAACTCTGTGAGATGAATTCACAGAACACAGAGCAGTTTCTCAGAAAGCTTCTTTCCAGTTTTGAACGGAAGATATTTCCTTTTTCACCATAGGCCTCTATGGGCTTCCAAATATCCCTTTGCCAATTCCACAAGAACAGCCTTAGCGAAAGGCTTCTTGAAGGGAAAGATGTAACTCTGTGAGATGAATTAACAGAACACAGAGCAGTTTCTCAGAAAGCTTCTTTCCAGTTTTGAACGGAAGATATTTCCTTTTTCACCATAGCCCTCTATGGGCTTCCAAATATCCCTTTGCCAATTCCACAAGAACAGCCTTAGCGAAAGGCTTCTTGAAGGGAAAGATGTAACTCTCTGAGATGAATTAGCAGAACACAGAGCAGTTTCTCAGAAAGATTCTTTCCAATTTTGAACGGAAGATATTTCCTTTTTCACCATAGCCCTCTATGGGCTTCCAAATATCCCTTTGCCAATTCCACAAGAACAGCCTTAGCGAAAGGCTTCTTGAAGGGAAAGATGTAACTCTGTGAGATGAATTCACAGAACACAGAGCAGTTTCTCAGAAAGCTTCTTTCCAGTTTTGAACGGAAGATATTTCCTTTTTCACCATAGGCCTCTATGGGCTTCCAAATATCCGTTTGCCAATTCCTCAAGAACAGCCTTAGCGAAAGGCTTCTTGAGGGGAAGATGTAACTCTGTGAGATGAATTAACAGTACACAGAGCAGTTTCTCAGAAAGCTTCTTTACAGTTTTGAACGGAAGATATTTCCTTTTTCACCATAGCCCTCTATGGGCTTCCAAATATCCCTTTGCCAATTCCACAAGAACAGCCTTAGCGAAAGGCTTCTTGAAGGGAAAGATGTAACTCTGTGAGATGAATTCACAGAACACAGAGCAGTTTCTCAGAAAGCTTCTTTCCAGTTTTGAACGGAAGATATTTCCTTTTTCACCATAGCCCTCTATGGGCTTCCAAATATCCCTTTGCCAATTCCACAAGAACAGCCTTAGCGAAAGGCTTCTTGAAGGGAAAGATGTAACTCTGTGAGATGAATTCACAGAACACAGAGCAGTTTCTCAGAAAGCTTCTTTCCAGTTTTGAACGGAAGATATTTCCTTTTTCACCATAGGCCTCTATGGGCTTCCAAATATCCCTTTGCCAATTCCACAAGAACAGCCTTAGCGAAAGGCTTCTTGAAGGGAAAGATGTAACTCTGTGAGATGAATTAACAGAACACAGAGCAGTTTCTCAGCAAGCTTCTTTCCAGTTTTGAACGGAAGATATTTCCTTTTTCACCATAGCCCTCTATGGGCTTCCAAATATCCCTTTGCCAATTCCACAAGAACAGCCTTAGCGAAAGGCTTCTTGAAGGGAAAGATGTAACTCTCTGAGATGAATTAGCAGAACACAGAGCAGTTTCTCAGAAAGATTCTTTCCAATTTTGAAAGGAAGATATTTCCTTTTTCACCATAGCCCTCTATGGGCTTCCAAATATCCCTTTGCCAATTCCACAAGAACAGCCTTAGCGAAAGGCTTCTTGAAGGGAAAGATGTAACTCCGTTAGATGAATTCACAGAACACAGAGCAGTTTCCCAGAAAGCTTCTTTCCAGTTTTGAACGGAAGATATTTCCTTTATCACCAGAGGCCTCTATGGGCTTCCAAATATCCCTTTGCCAATTCCAGAAGAACAGCCTTCGCGAAAGGCTTCTTGAAGGGAAAGATGTAACTCTGTGAGATGAATTAACAGAACACAGAGCAGTTTCTCAGAAAGCTTCTTTCCAGTTTTGAACGGAAAATATTTCCTTTTTCACCATAGGCCTCTATGGGCTTCCAAATATCCCTTTGCCAATTCCACAAGAACAGCCTTAGCGAAAGGCTTCTTGAGGGGAAAGATGTAACTCTGTGAGATGAATTAACAGAACACAGAGCAGTTTCTCAGAAAGCTTCTTTCCAGTTTTGAACGGAAGATATTTCCTTTTTCACCATAGCCCTCTATGGGCTTCCAAATATCCCTTTCCCAATTCCACAAGAACAGCCTTAGCGAAAGGCTTCTTTAAGGGAAAGATGTAACTCTGTGAGATGAATTCACAGAACACAGAGCAGTTTCTCAGAAAGCTTCCTTCCAGTATTGAACGGAAGATATTTCCTTTTTCACCATAGCCCTCTATGGGCTTCCACATATCCCTTTGCCAATTCCACAAGAACAGCCTTAGCGAAAGGCTTCTTGAAGGGAAAGATGTAACTCTGTGAGATGAATTCACAGAACACAGAGCAGTTTCTCAGAAAGCTTCTTTCCAGTTTTGAACGGAAGATATTTCCTTTTTCACCATAGCCCTCTATGGGCTTCCAAATATCCCTTTGCCAATTCCACAAGAACAGCCTTAGCGAAAGGCTTCTTGAAGGGAAAGATGTAACTCTGTGAGATGAATTCACAGAACACAGAGCAGTTTCTCAGAAAGCTTCTTTCCAGTTTTGAACGGAAGATATTTCCTTTTTCACCATAGGCCTCTATGGGCTTCCAAATATCCCTTTGCCAATTCCACAAGAACAGCCTTAGCGAAAGGCTTCTTGAAGGGAAAGATGTAACTCTGTGAGATGAATTCACAGAACACAGAGCAGTTTCTCAGAAAGCTTCTTTCCAGTTTTGAACTGAAGATATTTCCTTTTTCACCATAGGCCTCAATGGGCTTCCAAATATCCCTTTGCCAATTCCACAAGAACAGCCTTAGCGAAAGGCTTCTTGAAGGGAAAGATGTAACTCTGTGAGATGAATTCACAGAAGACAGAGCAGTTTCTCAGAAAGCTTCTTTCCAGTTTTGAACGGAAGATATTTCCTTTTTCACCATAGCCCTCTATGGGCTTCCAAATGTCCCTTTGCCAATTCCACAAGAACAGCCTTAGCGAAAATCCTCTTGAAGGGAAAGATGTAACTCTGTGAGATGAATTCACAGAACACAGAGCAGTTTCTCAGAAAGCTTCTTTCCAGTTTTGAACGGAAGATATTTCCTTTTTCACCATAGCCCTCTAAGGGCTTCCAAATATCCCTTTGCCAATTCCACAAGAACAGCCTTAGCGAAAGGCTTCTTGAAGGGAAAGATGTAACTCTGTGAGATGAATTCACAGAACACAGAGCAGTTTCTCAGAAAGCTTCTTTCCAGTTTTGAACGGAAGATATTTCCTTTTTCACCATAGGCCTCTATGGGCTTCCAAATATCCCTTTTCCAATTCCACAAGAACAGCCTTAGCGAAAGGCTTATTGAAGGGAAAGATGTAACTCTGTGAGATGAATTAACAGAACACAGAGCAGTTTCTCAGAAAGCTTCTTTGCAGTTTTGAACGGAAGATATTTCCTTTTTCACCATAGCCCTCTATGGGCTTCCAAATATCCCTTTGCCAATTCCACAAGAACAGCCTTAGCGAAAGGCTTCTTGAAGGGAAAGATGTAACTCTGTGAGATGAACTCACAGAACACAGAGCAGTTTCTCAGAAAGCTTCTTTCCAGTTTTGAACGGAAGATATTTCCTTTTTCACCATAGGCCTCTATGGGCTTCCAAATATCCCTTTGCCAATTCCACAAGAACAGCCTTATCGAAAGGCTTCTTGAAGGGAAAGATGTAACTCTGTGAGATGAATTAACAGAACACGGAGCAGTTTCTAACAAAGCTTCTTTCCAGTTTTGAACGGAAGATATTTGCTTTTTCACCATAGCCCTCTATGGGCTTCCAAATATCCCTTTGCCAATTCCACAAGAACAGCCTTAGCGAAAGGCTTCTTGAAGGGAAAGATGTAACTCTCTGAGATGAATTAGCAGAACACAGAGCAGTTTCTCAGAAAGATTCTTTCCAATTTTGAAAGGAAGATATTTCCTTTTTCACCATAGCCCTCTATGGGCTTCCAAATATCCCTTTGCCAATTCCACAAGAACATCCTTAGCGAAAGGCTTCTTGAAGGGAAAGATGTAACTCTGTGAGATGAATTCACAGAACACAGAGCAGTTTCTCAGAAAGCTTCTTTCCAGTTTTGAACGGAAGATATTTCCTTTTTCACCAGAGGCCTCTATGGGCTTCCAAATATCCCTTTGCCAATACCACAAGAACAGCCTTCGCGAAAGGCTTCTTGAAGGGAAAGATGTAACTCTGTGAGATGAATTCACAGAACACAGAGCAGTTTCTCAGAAAGCTTCTTTCCATTTTTGAAAGGAAGATATTTCCTTTTTCACCGTAGCCCTCTATGGGCTTCCAAATATCCCTTTGCAAATTCCACAAGAACAGCCTTAGCGAAAGGCTTCTTGAAGGGAAAGATGTAACGCTGTGAGATGAATTCATAGAACACAGAGCAGTTTCTCAGAAAGCTTCTTTCCAGTTTTGAACGGAAGATATTTCCTTTTTCACTATAGCCGTCTATTTGCTTCCAAATATCCCTTTGCCAATTCCACAAGAACAGCCTTAGCGAAAGGCTTCTTAAAGGGAAAGATGTAACTCTGTGAGATGAATTCACAGAACACAGAGCAGTTTCTCAGAAAGCTTCTTTCCAGTTTTGAACGGAAGATATTTCCTTTTTCACCATAGCCCTCTATGGGCTTCCAAATATCCCTTTGCCAATTCCACAAGAACAGCCTTAGCGAAAGGCTTCTTGAAGGGAAAGATGTAACTCTGTGAGATGAATTCACAGAACACAGAGCAGTTTCTCAGAAAGCTTCTTTCCAGTTTTGAACGGAAGATATTTCCTTTTTCACCATAGGCCTCTATGGGCTTCCAAATATCCCTTTGCCAATTCCACAAGAACAGCCTTAGCGAAAGGCTTCTTGAAGGGAAAGATGTAACTCTGTGAGATGAATTCACAGAACACAGAGCAGTTTCTCAGAAAGCTTCTTTCCAGTTTTGAACTGAAGATATTTCCTTTTTCACCATAGGCCTCAATGGGCTTCCAAATATCCCTTTGCCAATTCCACAAGAACAGCCTTAGCGAAAGGCTTCTTGAAGGGAAAGATGTAACTCTGTGAGATGAATTCACAGAAGACAGAGCAGTTTCTCAGAAAGCTTCTTTCCAGTTTTGAACGGAAGATATTTCCTTTTTCACCATAGCCCTCTATGGGCTTCCAAATGTCCCTTTGCCAATTCCACAAGAACAGCCTTAGCGAAAATCCTCTTGAAGGGAAAGATGTAACTCTGTGAGATGAATTCACAGAACACAGAGCAGTTTCTCAGAAAGCTTCTTTCCAGTTTTGAACGGAAGATATTTACTTTTTCACCATAGCCCTCTAAGGGCTTCCAAATATCCCTTTGCCAATTCCACAAGAACAGCCTTAGCGAAAGGCTTCTTGAAGGGAAAGATGTAACTCTGTGAGATGAATTCACAGAACACAGAGCAGTTTCTCAGAAAGCTTCTTTCCAGTTTTGAACGGAAGATATTTCCTTTTTCACCATAGGCCTCTATGGGCTTCCAAATATCCCTTTTCCAATTCCACAAGAACAGCCTTAGCGAAAGGCTTATTGAAGGGAAAGATGTAACTCTGTGAGATGAATTAACAGAACACAGAGCAGTTTCTCAGAAAGCTTCTTTGCAGTTTTGAACGGAAGATATTTCCTTTTTCACCATAGCCCTCTATGGGCTTCCAAATATCCCTTTGCCAATTCCACAAGAACAGCCTTAGCGAAAGGCTTCTTGAAGGGAAAGATGTAACTCTGTGAGATGAACTCACAGAACACAGAGCAGTTTCTCAGAAAGCTTCTTTCCAGTTTTGAACGGAAGATATTTCCTTTTTCACCATAGGCCTCTATGGGCTTCCAAATATCCCTTTGCCAATTCCACAAGAACAGCCTTATCGAAAGGCTTCTTGAAGGGAAAGATGTAACTCTGTGAGATGAATTAACAGAACACGGAGCAGTTTCTAACAAAGCTTCTTTCCAGTTTTGAACGGAAGATATTTGCTTTTTCACCATAGCCCTCTATGGGCTTCCAAATATCCCTTTGCCAATTCCACAAGAACAGCCTTAGCGAAAGGCTTCTTGAAGGGAAAGATGTAACTCTCTGAGATGAATTAGCAGAACACAGAGCAGTTTCTCAGAAAGATTCTTTCCAATTTTGAAAGGAAGATATTTCCTTTTTCACCATAGCCCTCTATGGGCTTCCAAATATCCCTTTGCCAATTCCACAAGAACATCCTTAGCGAAAGGCTTCTTGAAGGGAAAGATGTAACTCTGTGAGATGAATTCACAGAACACAGAGCAGTTTCTCAGAAAGCTTCTTTCCAGTTTTGAACGGAAGATATTTCCTTTTTCACCAGAGGCCTCTATGGGCTTCCAAATATCCCTTTGCCAATTCCACAAGAACAGCCTTCGCGAAAGGCTTCTTGAAGGGAAAGATGTAACTCTGTGAGATGAATTCACAGAACACAGAGCAGTTTCTCAGAAAGCTTCTTTCCATTTTTGAAAGGAAGATATTTCCTTTTTCACCATAGCCCTCTATGGGCTTCCAAATATCCCTTTGCAAATTCCACAAGAACAGCCTTAGCGAAAGGCTTCTTGAAGGGAAAGATGTAACGCTGTGAGATGAATTCATAGAACACAGAGCAGTTTCTCAGAAAGCTTCTTTCCAGTTTTGAACGGAAGATATTTCCTTTTTCACTATAGCCGTCTATTTGCTTCCAAATATCCCTTTGCCAATTCCACAAGAACAGCCTTAGCGAAAGGCTTCTTGAAGGGAAAAATGTAACTCTGTGAGATAAATTCACAGAACACAGAGCAGTTTCTGAGAAAGCTTCTTTCCAGTTTTGAACGGAAGATATTTCCTTTTTCACCATAGGCCTCTATGGGCTTCCAAATATCCCTTTGCCAATTCCACAAGAACAGCCTTAGCGAAAGGCTTCTTGAAGGGAAAGATGTAACTCTGTGAGATGAATTCACAGAACACAGAGCAGTTTCTCAGAAAGCTTCTTTCCAGTTTTGAACGGAAGATATTTCCTTTTTCACCATAGCCCTCTATGGGCTTCCAAATATCCCTTTGCCAATTCCACAAGAACAGCCTTAGCGAAAGGCTTCTTGAAGGGAAAGATGTAACTCTGTGAGATGAATTCACAGAACACAGAGCAGTTTCTCAGAAAGCTTCTTTCCAGTTTTGAACGGAAGATATTTCCTTTTTCACCATAGGCCTCTATGGGCTTCCAAATATCCCTTTGCCAATTCCACAAGAACAGCCTTAGCGAAAGGCTTCTTGAAGGGAAAGATGTAACTCTGTGAGATGAATTAACAGAACACAGAGCAGTTTCTCAGAAAGCTTCTTTCCAGTTTTGAACGGAAGATATTTCCTTTTTCACCATAGCCCTCTATGGGCTTCCAAATATCCCTTTGCCAATTCCACAAGAACAGCCTTAGCGAAAGGCTTCTTGAAGGGAAAGATGTAACTCTCTGAGATGAATTAGCAGAACACAGAGCAGTTTCTCAGAAAGATTCTTTCCAATTTTGAACGGAAGATATTTCCTTTTTCACCATAGCCCTCTATGGGCTTCCAAATATCCCTTTGCCAATTCCACAAGAACAGCCTTAGCGAAAGGCTTCTTGAAGGGAAAGATGTAACTCTGTGAGATGAATTCACAGAACACAGAGCAGTTTCTCAGAAAGCTTCTTTCCAGTTTTGAACGGAAGATATTTCCTTTTTCACCATAGGCCTCTATGGGCTTCCAAATATCCGTTTGCCAATTCCTCAAGAACAGCCTTAGCGAAAGGCTTCTTGAGGGGAAGATGTAACTCTGTGAGATGAATTAACAGTACACAGAGCAGTTTCTCCGAAAGCTTCTTTACAGTTTTGAACGGAAGATATTTCCTTTTTCACCATAGCCCTCTATGGGCTTCCAAATATCCCTTTGCCAATTCCACAAGAACAGCCTTAGCGAAAGGCTTCTTGAAGGGAAAGATGTAACTCTGTGAGATGAATTCACAGAACACAGAGCAGTTTCTCAGAAAGCTTCTTTCCAGTTTTGAACGGAAGATATTTCCTTTTTCACCATAGCCCTCTATGGGCTTCCAAATATCCCTTTGCCAATTCCACAAGAACAGCCTTAGCGAAAGGCTTCTTGAAGGGAAAGATGTAACTCTGTGAGATGAATTCACAGAACACAGAGCAGTTTCTCAGAAAGCTTCTTTCCAGTTTTGAACGGAAGATATTTCCTTTTTCACCATAGGCCTCTATGGGCTTCCAAATATCCCTTTGCCAATTCCACAAGAACAGCCTTAGCGAAAGGCTTCTTGAAGGGAAAGATGTAACTCTGTGAGATGAATTAACAGAACACAGAGCAGTTTCTCAGCAAGCTTCTTTCCAGTTTTGAACGGAAGATATTTCCTTTTTCACCATAGCCCTCTATGGGCTTCCAAATATCCCTTTGCCAATTCCACAAGAACAGCCTTAGCGAAAGGCTTCTTGAAGGGAAAGATGTAACTCTCTGAGATGAATTAGCAGAACACAGAGCAGTTTCTCAGAAAGATTCTTTCCAATTTTGAAAGGAAGATATTTCCTTTTTCACCATAGCCCTCTATGGGCTTCCAAATATCCCTTTGCCAATTCCACAAGAACAGCCTTAGCGAAAGGCTTCTTGAAGGGAAAGATGTAACTCTGTTAGATGAATTCACAGAACACAGAGCAGTTTCCCAGAAAGCTTCTTTCCAGTTTTGAACGGAAGATATTTCCTTTATCACCAGAGGCCTCTATGGGCTTCCAAATATCCCTTTGCCAATTCCAGAAGAACAGCCTTCGCGAAAGGCTTCTTGAAGGGAAAGATGTAACTCTGTGAGATGAATTAACAGAACACAGAGCAGTTTCTCAGAAAGCTTCTTTCCAGTTTTGAACGGAAAATATTTCCTTTTTCACCATAGGCCTCTATGGGCTTCCAAATATCCCTTTGCCAATTCCACAAGAACAGCCTTAGCGAAAGGCTTCTTGAGGGGAAAGATGTAACTCTGTGAGATGAATTAACAGAACACAGAGCAGTTTCTCAGAAAGCTTCTTTCCAGTTTTGAACGGAAGATATTTCCTTTTTCACCATAGCCCTCTATGGGCTTCCAAATATCCCTTTCCCAATTCCACAAGAACAGCCTTAGCGAAAGGCTTCTTTAAGGGAAAGATGTAACTCTGTGAGATGAATTCACAGAACACAGAGCAGTTTCTCAGAAAGCTTCCTTCCAGTATTGAACGGAAGATATTTCCTTTTTCACCATAGCCCTCTATGGGCTTCCACATATCCCTTTGCCAATTCCACAAGAACAGCCTTAGCGAAAGGCTTCTTGAAGGGAAAGATGTAACTCTGTGAGATGAATTCACAGAACACAGAGCAGTTTCTCAGAAAGCTTCTTTCCAGTTTTGAACGGAAGATATTTCCTTTTTCACCATAGCCCTCTATGGGCTTCCAAATATCCCTTTGCCAATTCCACAAGAACAGCCTTAGCGAAAGGCTTCTTGAAGGGAAAGATGTAACTCTGTGAGATGAATTCACAGAACACAGAGCAGTTTCTCAGAAAGCTTCTTTCCAGTTTTGAACGGAAGATATTTCCTTTTTCACCATAGGCCTCTATGGGCTTCCAAATATCCCTTTGCCAATTCCACAAGAACAGCCTTAGCGAAAGGCTTCTTGAAGGGAAAGATGTAACTCTGTGAGATGAATTCACAGAACACAGAGCAGTTTCTCAGAAAGCTTCTTTCCAGTTTTGAACTGAAGATATTTCCTTTTTCACCATAGGCCTCAATGGGCTTCCAAATATCCCTTTGCCAATTCCACAAGAACAGCCTTAGCGAAAGGCTTCTTGAAGGGAAAGATGTAACTCTGTGAGATGAATTCACAGAAGACAGAGCAGTTTCTCAGAAAGCTTCTTTCCAGTTTTGAACGGAAGATATTTCCTTTTTCACCATAGCCCTCTATGGGCTTCCAAATGTCCCTTTGCCAATTCCACAAGAACAGCCTTAGCGAAAATCCTCTTGAAGGGAAAGATGTAACTCTGTGAGATGAATTCACAGAACACAGAGCAGTTTCTCAGAAAGCTTCTTTCCAGTTTTGAACGGAAGATATTTCCTTTTTCACCATAGCCCTCTAAGGGCTTCCAAATATCCCTTTGCCAATTCCACAAGAACAGCCTTAGCGAAAGGCTTCTTGAAGGGAAAGATGTAACTCTGTGAGATGAATTCACAGAACACAGAGCAGTTTCTCAGAAAGCTTCTTTCCAGTTTTGAACGGAAGATATTTCCTTTTTCACCATAGGCCTCTATGGGCTTCCAAATATCCCTTTTCCAATTCCACAAGAACAGCCTTAGCGAAAGGCTTATTGAAGGGAAAGATGTAACTCTGTGAGATGAATTAACAGAACACAGAGCAGTTTCTCAGAAAGCTTCTTTGCAGTTTTGAACGGAAGATATTTCCTTTTTCACCATAGCCCTCTATGGGCTTCCAAATATCCCTTTGCCAATTCCACAAGAACAGCCTTAGCGAAAGGCTTCTTGAAGGGAAAGATGTAACTCTGTGAGATGAACTCACAGAACACAGAGCAGTTTCTCAGAAAGCTTCTTTCCAGTTTTGAACGGAAGATATTTCCTTTTTCACCATAGGCCTCTATGGGCTTCCAAATATCCCTTTGCCAATTCCACAAGAACAGCCTTATCGAAAGGCTTCTTGAAGGGAAAGATGTAACTCTGTGAGATGAATTAACAGAACACGGAGCAGTTTCTAACAAAGCTTCTTTCCAGTTTTGAACGGAAGATATTTGCTTTTTCACCATAGCCCTCTATGGGCTTCCAAATATCCCTTTGCCAATTCCACAAGAACAGCCTTAGCGAAAGGCTTCTTGAAGGGAAAGATGTAACTCTCTGAGATGAATTAGCAGAACACAGAGCAGTTTCTCAGAAAGATTCTTTCCAATTTTGAAAGGAAGATATTTCCTTTTTCACCATAGCCCTCTATGGGCTTCCAAATATCCCTTTGCCAATTCTACAAGAACATCCTTAGCGAAAGGCTTCTTGAAGGGAAAGATGTAACTCTGTGAGATGAATTCACAGAACACAGAGCAGTTTCTCAGAAAGCTTCTTTCCAGTTTTGAACGGAAGATATTTCCTTTTTCACCAGAGGCCTCTATGGGCTTCCAAATATCCCTTTGCCAATTCCACAAGAACAGCCTTCGCGAAAGGCTTCTTGAAGGGAAAGATGTAACTCTGTGAGATGAATTCACAGAACACAGAGCAGTTTCTCAGAAAGCTTCTTTCCATTTTTGAAAGGAAGATATTTCCTTTTTCACCGTAGCCCTCTATGGGCTTCCAAATATCCCTTTGCAAATTCCACAAGAACAGCCTTAGCGAAAGGCTTCTTGAAGGGAAAGATGTAACGCTGTGAGATGAATTCATAGAACACAGAGCAGTTTCTCAGAAAGCTTCTTTCCAGTTTTGAACGGAAGATATTTCCTTTTTCACTATAGCCGTCTATTTGCTTCCAAATATCCCTTTGCCAATTCCACAAGAACAGCCTTAGCGAAAGGCTTCTTGAAGGGAAAGATGTAACTCTGTGAGATGAATTCACAGAACACAGAGCAGTTTCTCAGAAAGCTTCTTTCCAGTTTTGAACGGAAGATATTTCCTTTTTCACCATAGCCCTCTATGGGCTTCCAAATATCCCTTTGCCAATTCCACAAGAACAGCCTTAGCGAAAGGCTTCTTGAAGGGAAAGATGTAACTCTGTGAGATGAATTCACAGAACACAGAGCAGTTTCTCAGAAAGCTTCTTTCCAGTTTTGAACGGAAGATATTTCCTTTTTCACCATAGCCCTCTATGGGCTTCCAAATATCCCTTTGCCAATTCCACAAGAACAGCCTTAGCGAAAGGCTTCTTGAAGGGAAAGATGTAACTCTGTGAGATGAATTCACAGAACACAGAGCAGTTTCTCAGAAAGCTTCTTTCCAGTTTTGAACTGAAGATATTTCCTTTTTCACCATAGGCCTCAATGGGCTTCCAAATATCCCTTTGCCAATTCCACAAGAACAGCCTTAGCGAAAGGCTTCTTGAAGGGAAAGATGTAACTCTGTGAGATGAATTCACAGAAGACAGAGCAGTTTCTCAGAAAGCTTCTTTCCAGTTTTGAACGGAAGATATTTCCTTTTTCACCATAGCCCTCTAAGGGCTTCCAAATGTCCCTTTGCCAATTCCACAAGAACAGCCTTAGCGAAAATCCTCTTGAAGGGAAAGATGTAACTCTGTGAGATGAATTCACAGAACACAGAGCAGTTTCTCAGAAAGCTTCTTTCCAGTTTTGAACGGAAGATATTTCCTTTTTCACCATAGCCCTCTAAGGGCTTCCAAATATCCCTTTGCCAATTCCACAAGAACAGCCTTAGCGAAAGGCTTCTTGAAGGGAAAGATGTAACTCTGTGAGATGAATTCACAGAACACAGAGCAGTTTCTCAGAAAGCTTCTTTCCAGTTTTGAACGGAAGATATTTCCTTTTTCACCATAGGCCTCTATGGGCTTCCAAATATCCCTTTTCCAATTCCACAAGAACAGCCTTAGCGAAAGGCTTATTGAAGGGAAAGATGTAACTCTGTGAGATGAATTAACAGAACACAGAGCAGTTTCTCAGAAAGCTTCTTTGCAGTTTTGAACGGAAGATATTTCCTTTTTCACCATAGCCCTCTATGGGCTTCCAAATATCCCTTTGCCAATTCCACAAGAACAGCCTTAGCGAAAGGCTTCTTGAAGGGAAAGATGTAACTCTGTGAGATGAACTCACAGAACACAGAGCAGTTTCTCAGAAAGCTTCTTTCCAGTTTTGAACGGAAGATATTTCCTTTTTCACCATAGGCCTCTATGGGCTTCCAAATATCCCTTTGCCAATTCCACAAGAACAGCCTTATCGAAAGGCTTCTTGAAGGGAAAGATGTAACTCTGTGAGATGAATTAACAGAACACGGAGCAGTTTCTAACAAAGCTTCTTTCCAGTTTTGAACGGAAGATATTTGCTTTTTCACCATAGCCCTCTATGGGCTTCCAAATATCCCTTTGCCAATTCCACAAGAACATCCTTAGCGAAAGGCTTCTTGAAGGGAAAGATGTAACTCTGTGAGATGAATTCACAGAACACAGAGCAGTTTCTCAGAAAGCTTCTTTCCAGTTTTGAACGGAAGATATTTCCTTTTTCACCAGAGGCCTCTATGGGCTTCCAAATATCCCTTTGCCAATTCCACAAGAACAGCCTTCGCGAAAGGCTTCTTGAAGGGAAAGATGTAACTCTGTGAGATGAATTCACAGAACACAGAGCAGTTTCTCAGAAAGCTTCTTTCCATTTTTGAAAGGAAGATATTTCCTTTTTCACCATAGCCCTCTATGGGCTTCCAAATATCCCTTTGCAAATTCCACAAGAACAGCCTTAGCGAAAGGCTTCTTGAAGGGAAAGATGTAACGCTGTGAGATGAATTCATAGAACACAGAGCAGTTTCTCAGAAAGCTTCTTTCCAGTTTTGAACGGAAGATATTTCCTTTTTCACTATAGCCGTCTATTTGCTTCCAAATATCCCTTTGCCAATTCCACAAGAACAGCCTTAGCGAAAGGCTTCTTGAAGGGAAAAATGTAACTCTGTGAGATAAATTCACAGAACACAGAGCAGTTTCTCAGAAAGCTTCTTTCCAGTTTTGAACGGAAGATATTTCCTTTTTCACCATAGGCCTCTATGGGCTTCCAAATATCCCTTTGCCAATTCCACAAGAACAGCCTTAGCGAAAGGCTTCTTGAAGGGAAAGATGTAACTCTGTGAGATGAATTCACAGAACACAGAGCAGTTTCTCAGAAAGCTTCTTTCCAGTTTTGAACGGAAGATATTTCCTTTTTCACCATAGCCGTCTATGGGCTTCCAAATATCCCTTTGCCAATTCCACAAGAACAGCCTTAGCGAAAGACTTCTTGAAGGGAAAGATGTAACTCTGTGAGATGAATTCACAGAACACAGAGCAGTTTCTCAGAAAGCTTCTTTCCAATTTTGAACGGAAGATATTTCCTTTTTCACCATAGCCCTCTATGGGCTTCCAAATATCCCTTTGCCAATTCCACAAGAACAGCCTTAGCGAAAGGCTTCTTGAAGGGAAAGATGTAACTCCGTGAGATGAATTCACAGAACACAGAGCAGTTTCTCAGAAAGCTTCTTTCCAGTTTTGAACGGAAGATATTTCCTTTTTCACCATAGCCCTCTATGGGCTTCCAAATATCCCTTTGCCAATTCCACAAGAACAGCCTTAGCGAAAGGCTTCTTGAAGAGAAAGATGTAACTCTGTGAGATGAATTAACAGAACACAGAGCAGTTTCTCACAAAGCTTCTTTCCAGTTTTGAACGGAAGATATTTACTTTTTCACCATAGCCCTCTATGGGCTTCCAAATATCCCTTTGCCAATTCCACAAGAACAGCCTTAGCGAAAGGCTTCTTGAAGGGAAAGATGTAACTCTGTGAGATGAATTAACAGAACACAGAGCAGTTTCTCAGAAAGCTTCTTTCCAGTTTTGAACGGAAGATATTTCCTTTTTCACCATAGCCCTCTAAGGGCTTCCAAATATCCCTTTGCCAATTCCACAAGAACAGCCTTAGCGAAAGGCTTCTTGAAGGGAAAGATGTAACTCTGTGAGATGAATTCACAGAACACAGAGCAGTTTCTCAGAAAGCTTCTTTCCAGTTTTGAACGGAAGATATTTCCTTTTTCACCATAGCCCTCTATGGGCTGCCAAATATCCCTTTGCCAATTCCACAAGAACAGCCTTAGCGAAAGGCTTCTTGAAGGGAAAGATGTAACTCTGTGAGATGAATTCACAGAACACAGAGCAGTTTCTCAGAAAGCTTCTTTCCAGTTTTGAACGGAAGATATTTCCTTTTTCACCATAGGCCTCTATGGCCTTCCAAATATCCCTTTGCCAATTCCACAAGAACAGCCTTAGCGAAAGGCTTCTTGAAGGGAAAGATGTAACTCTGTGAGATGAATTCACAGAACACAGAGCAGTTTCTCAGAAAGCTTCTTTCCAGTTTTGAACTGAAGATATTTCCTTTTTCACCATAGGCCTCAATGGGCTTCCAAATATCCCTTTGCCAATTCCACAAGAACAGCCTTAGCGAAAGGCTTCTTGAAGGGAAAGATGTAACTCTGTGAGATGAATTCACAGAACACAGAGCAGTTTCTCAGAAAGCTTCTTTCCAGTTTTGAACGGAAGATATTTACTTTTTCACCATAGCCCTCTATGGGCTTCCAAATGTCCCTTTGCCAATTCCACAAGAACAGCCTTAGCGAAAGGCTTCTTGAAGGGAAAGATGTAACTCTGTGAGATGAATTCACAGAACACAGAGCAGTTTCTCAGAAAGCTTCTTTCCAGTTTTGAACGGAAGATATTTCCTTTTTCACCATAGGCCTCTATGGGCTTCCAAATATCCCTTTGCCAATTCCACAAGAACAGCCTTAGCGAAAGGCTTATTGAAGGGAAAGATGTAACTCTGTGAGATGAATTCACAGAACACAGAGCAGTTTCTCAGAAAGCTTCTTTGCAGTTTTGAACGGAAGATATTTCCTTTTTCACCATAGCCCTCTATCGGCTTCCAAATATCCCTTTGCCAATTCCACAAGAACAGCCTTAGCGAAAGGCTTCTTGAAGGGAAAGATGTAACTCTGTGAGATGAATTCACAGAACACAGAGCAGTTTCTCAGAAAGCTTCTTTCCAGTTTTGAACGGAAGATATTTCCTTTTTCACCATAGCCCTCTAAGGGCTTCCAAATATCCCTTTGCCAATTCCACAAGAACAGCCTTAGCGAAAGGCTTCTTAAAGGGAAAGATGTAACTCTGTGAGATGAATTCACAGAACACAGAGCAGTTTCTCAGAAAGCTTCTTTCCAGTTTTGAACGGAAGATATTTCCTTTTTCACCATAGGCCTCTATGGGCTTCCAAATATCCGTTTGCCAATTCCACAAGAACAGCCTTAGCGAAAGGCTTCTTGAAGGGAAAGATGTAACTCTGTGAGATGAATTAACAGAACACAGAGCAGTTTCTCAGAAAGCTTCTTTCCAGTTTTGAACGGAAGATATTTCCTTTTTCACCATAGCCCTCTATGGGCTTCCAAATATCCCTTTGCCAATTCCACAAGAACAGCCTTAGCGAAAGGCTTCTTGAAGGGAAAGATGTAACTGTGTGAGATGAATTCACAGAACACAGAGCAGTTTCTCAGAAAGCTTCTTTCCAGTTTTGAACGGAAGATATTTCCTTTTTCACCATAGCCCTCTATGGGCTTCCAAATATCCCTTTGCCAATTCCACAAGAACAGCCTTAGCGAAAGGCTTCTTGAAGGGAAAGATGTAACTCTGTGAGATGAATTCACAGAACACAGAGCAGTTTCTCAGAAAGCTTCTTTCCAGTTTTGAACGGAAGATATTTACTTTTTCACCATAGGCCTCTATGGGCTTCCAAATATCCCTTTGCCAATTCCACAAGAACAGCCTTAGCGAAAGGCTTCTTGAAGGGAAAGATGTAACTCTGTGAGATGAATTAACAGAACCCAGAGCAGTTTCTCACAAAGCTTCTTTCCAGTTTTGAACGGAAGATATTTCCTTTTTCACCATAGCCCTCTATGGGCTTCCAAATATCCCTTTGCCAATTCCACAAGAACAGCCTTAGCGAATGGCTTCTTGAAGGGAAAGATGTAACTCTCTGAGATGAATTAGCAGAACACAGAGCAGTTTCTCAGAAAGATTCTTTCCAATTTTGAAAGGAAGATATTTCCTTTTTCACCATAGCCCTCTATGGGCTTCCAAATATCCCTTTGCCAATTCCACAAGAACATCCTTAGCGAAAGGCTTCTTGAAGGGAAAGATGTAACTCTGTGAGATGAATTCACAGAACACAGAGCAGTTTCTCAGAAAGCTTCTTTCCAGTTTTGAACGGAAGATATTTCCTTTTTCACCATAGGCCTCTATGGGCTTCCAAATATCCCTTTGCCAATTCCACAAGAACAGCCTTCGCGAAAGGCTGCTTGAAGGGAAAGATGTAACTCTGTGAGATGAATTCACAGAACACAGAGCAGTTTCTCAGAAAGCTTCTTTCCATTTTTGAAAGGAAGATATTTCCTTTTTCACCATAGCCCTCTATGGGCTTCCAAATATCTCTTTGCAAATTCCACAAGAACAGCCTTAGCGAAAGGCTTCTTGAAGGGAAAGATGTAACGCTGTGAGATGAATTCATAGAACACAGAGCAGTTTCTCAGAAAGCTTCTTTCCAATTTTGAACGGAAGATATTTCCTTTTTCACTATAGCCGTCTATTTGCTTCCAAATATCCCTTTGCCAATTCCACAAGAACAGCCTTAGCGAACGGCTTCTTGAAGGGAAAAATGTAACTCTGTGAGATAAATTCACAGAACACAGAGCAGTTTCTCAGAAAGCTTCTTTCCATTTTTGAAAGGAAGATATTTCCTTTTTCACCATAGCCCTCTATGGGCTTCCAAATATCCCTTTGCCAATTCCACAAGAACAGCCTTAGCGAAAGGCTTCTTGAAGGGAAAGATGTAACTCTGTGAGATGAATTAACAGAACACAGAGCAGTTTCTCAGAAAGCTTCTTTCCAGTTTTGAACGGAAGATATTTCCTTTTTCACCATAGCCCTCTATGGGCTTCCAAATATCCCTTTGCCAATTCCACAAGAACAGCCTTAGCGAAAGGCTTCTTGAAGGGAAAGATGTAACTCTGTGAGATGAATTCACAGAACACAGAGCAGTTTCTCAGAAAGCTTCTTTCCAGTTTTGAACGGAAGATATTTCCTTTTTCACCATAGCCCTCTATAGGCTTCCAAATATCCCTTTGCCAATTCCACAAGAACAGCCTTAGCGAAAGGCTTCTTGAAGGGAAAGATGTAACTCTGTGAGATGAATTCACAGAACACAGAGCAGTTTCTCAGAAAGCTTCTTTCCAGTTTTGAACGGAAGATATTTACTTTTTCACCATAGGCCTCTATGGGCTTCCAAATATCCCTTTGCCAATTCCACAAGAACAGCCTTAGCGAAAGGCTTCTTGAAGGGAAAGATGTAACTCTGTGAGATGAATTAACAGAACCCAGAGCAGTGTCTCAGAAAGCTTCTTTCCAGTTTTGAACGGAAGATATTTCCTTTTTCACCATAGCCGTCTATGGGCTTCCAAATATCCCTTTGCCAATTCCACAAGAACAGCCTTAGCGAAAGGCTTCTTGAAGGGAAAGATGTAACTCTCTGAGATGAATTAGCAGAACACAGAGCAGTTTCTCAGAAAGATTCTTTCCAATTTTGAAAGGAAGATATTTCCTTTTTCACCATAGCCCTCTATGGGCTTCCAAATATCCCTTTGCCAATTCCACAAGAACATCCTTAGCGAAAGGCTTCTTGAAGGGAAAGATGTAACTCTGTGAGATGAATTCACAGAACACAGAGCAGTTTCTCAGAAAGCTTCTTTCCAGTTTTGAACGGAAGATATTTCCTTTTTCACCAGAGGCCTCTATGGGCTTCCAAATATCCCTTTGCCAATTCCACAAGAACAGCCTTCGCGAAAGGCTGCTTGAAGGGAAAGATGTAACTCTGTGAGATGAATTCACAGAACACAGAGCAGTTTCTCAGAAAGCTTCTTTCCATTTTTGAAAGGAAGATATTTCCTTTTTCACCATAGCCCTCTATGGGCTACCAAATATCTCTTTGCAAATTCCACAAGAACAGCCTTAGCGAAAGGCTTCTTGAAGGGAAAGATGTAACGCTGTGAGATGAATTCATAGAACACAGAGCAGTTTCTCAGAAAGCTTCTTTCCAATTTTGAACGGAAGATATTTCCTTTTTCACTATAGCCGTCTATTTGCTTCCAAATATCCCTTTGCCAATTCCACAAGAACAGCCTTAGCGAAAGGCTTCTTGAAGGGAAAAATGTAACTCTGTGAGATAAATTCACAGAACACAGAGCAGTTTCTCAGAAAGCTTCTTTCCAGTTTTGAACGGAAGATATTTCCTTTTTCACCATAGGCCTCTATGGGCTTCCAAATATCCCTTTGCCAATTCCACAAGAACAGCCTTAGCGAAAGGCTTCTTGAAGGGAAAGATGTAACTTTGTGAGATGAATTCACAGAACACAGAGCAGTTTCTCAGAAAGCTTCTTTCCAGTTTTGAACGGAAGATATTTCCTTTTTCACCATAGCCGTCTATGGGCTTCCAAATATCCCTTTGCCAATTCCACAAGAACAGCCTTAGCGAAAGGCTTCTTGAAGGGAAAGATGTAACTCTGTGAGATGAATTCACAGAACACAGAGCAGTTTCTCAGAAAGCTTCTTTCCAATTTTGAACGGAAGATATTTCCTTTTTCACCATAGCCCTCTATGGGCTTCCAAATATCCCTTTGCCAATTCCACAAGAACAGCCTTAGCGAAAGGCTTCTTGAAGGGAAAGATGTAACTCTGTGAGATGAATTCACAGAACACAGAGCAGTTTCTCAGAAAGCTTCTTTCCAGTTTTGAACGGAAGATATTTCCTTTTTCACCATAGGCCTCTATGGGCTTCCAAATATCCCTTTGCCAATTCCACAAGAACAGCCTTAGCGAAAGGCTTCTTGAAGAGAAAGATGTAACTCTGTGAGATGAATTAACAGAACACAGAGCAGTTTCTCACAAAGCTTCTTTCCAGTTTTGAACGGAAGATATTTACTTTTTCACCATAGCCCTCTATGGGCTTCCAAATATCCCTTTGCCAATTCCACAAGAACAGCCTTAGCGAAAGGCTTCTTGAAGGGAAAGATGTAACTCTGTGAGATGAATTAACAGAACACAGAGCAGTTTCTCAGAAAGCTTCTTTCCAGTTTTGAACGGAAGATATTTCCTTTTTCACCATAGCCCTCTAAGGGCTTCCAAATATCCCTTTGCCAATTCCACAAGAACAGCCTTAGCGAAAGGCTTCTTGAAGGGAAAGATGTAACTCTGTGAGATGAATTCACAGAACACAGAGCAGTTTCTCAGAAAGCTTCTTTCCAGTTTTGAACGGAAGATATTTCCTTTTTCACCATAGCCCTCTATGGGCTGCCAAATATCCCTTTGCCAATTCCACAAGAACAGCCTTAGCGAAAGGCTTCTTGAAGGGAAAGATGTAACTCTGTGAGATGAATTCACAGAACACAGAGCAGTTTCTCAGAAAGCTTCTTTCCAGTTTTGAACGGAAGATATTTCCTTTTTCACCATAGGCCTCTATGGGCTTCCAAATATCCCTTTGCCAATTCCACAAGAACAGCCTTAGCGAAAGGCTTCTTTAAGGGAAAGATGTAACTCTGTGAGATGAATTCACAGAACACAGAGCAGTTTCTCAGAAAACTTCTTTCCAGTTTTGAACTGAAGATATTTCCTTTTTCACCATAGGCCTCAATGGGCTTCCAAATATCCCTTTGCCAATTCCACAAGAACAGCCTTAGCGAAAGGCTTCTGGAAGGGAAAGATGTAACTCTGTGAGATGAATTCACAGAACACAGAGCAGTTTCTCAGAAAGCTTCTTTCCAGTTTTGAACGGAAGATATTTCCTTTTTCACCATAGCCCTCTATGGGCTTCCAAATGTCCCTTTGCCAATTCCACAAGAACAGCCTTAGCGAAAGGCCTCTTGAAGGGAAAGATGTAACTCTGTGAGATGAATTCACAGAACACAGAGCAGTTTCTCAGAAAGCTTCTTTCCAGTTTTGAACGGAAGATATTTCCTTTTTCACCATAGGCCTCTATGGGCTTCCAAATATCCCTTTGCCAATTCCACAAGAACAGCCTTAGCGAAAGGCTTATTGAAGGGAAAGATGTAACTCTGTGAGATGAATTAACAGAACACAGAGCAGTTTCTCAGAAAGCTTCTTTGCAGTTTTGAACGGAAGATATTTCCTTTTTCACCATAGCCCTCTATGGGCTTCCAAATATCCCTTTGCCAATTCCACAAGAACAGCCTTAGCGAAAGGCTTCTTGAAGGGAAAGATGTAACTCTGTGAGATGAATTCACAGAACACAGAGCAGTTTCTCAGAAAGCTTCTTTCCAGTTTTGAACGGAACATATTTCCATTTTCACCATAGCCCTCTATGGGCTTCCAAATATCCCTTTGCCAATTCCACAAGAACAGCCTTAGCGAAAGGCTTCTTGAAGGGAAAGATGTAACTCTGTGAGATGAATTCACAGAACACAGAGCAGTTTCTCAGAAAGCTTCTTTCCAGTTTTGAACGGAAGATATTTCCTTTTTCACCATAGGCCTCTATGGGCTTCCAAATATCCGTTTGCCAATTCCACAAGAACAGCCTTAGCGAAAGGCTTCTTGAAGGGAAAGATGTAACTCTGTGAGATGAATTAACAGAACACAGAGCAGTTTCTCAGAAAGCTTCTTTACAGTTTTGAACGGAAGATATTTCCTTTTTCACCATAGCCCTCTATGGGCTTCCAAATATCCCTTTGCCAATTCCACAAGAACAGCCTTAGCGAGAGGCTTCTTGAAGGGAAAGATGTAACTCTGTGAGATGAATTCACAGAACACAGAGCAGTTTCTCAGAAAGCTTCTTTCCAGTTTTGAACGGAAGATATTTCCTTTTTCACCATAGCCCTCTATGGGGTTCCAAATATCCCTTTGCCAATTCCACAAGAACAGCCTTAGCGAAAGGCTTCTTGAAGGGAAAGATGTAACTCTGTGAGATGAATTCACAGAACACAGAGCAGTTTCTCAGAAAGCTTCTTTCCAGTTTTGAACGGAAGATATTTCCTTTTTCACCATAGGCCTCTATGGGCTTCCAAATATCCCTTTGCCAATTCCACAAGAAAAGCCTTAGCGAAAGGCTTCTTGAAGGGAAAGATGTAACTCTGTGAGATGAATTAACAGAACACAGAGCAGTTTCTCAGAAAGCTTCTTTCCAGTTTTGAACGGAAGATATTTCCTTTTTCACCATAGCCCTCTATGGGCTTCCAAATATCCCTTTGCCAATTCCACAAGAACAGCCTTAGCGAAAGGCTTCTTGAAGGGAAAGATGTAACTCTCTGAGATGAATTAGCAGAACACAGAGTAGTTTCTCAGAAAGATTCTTTCCAATTTTGAAAGGAAGATATTTCCTTTTTCACCATAGCCCTCTATGGGCTTCCAAATATCCCTTTGCAAATTCCACAAGAACAGCCTTAGCGAAAGGCTTCTTGAAGGGAAAGATGTAACTCTGTGAGATGAATTCACAGAACACAGAGCAGTTTCTCAGAAAGCTTCTTTCCAGTTTTGAACGGAAGATATTTCCTTTTTCACCAGAGGCCTCTATGGGCTTCCAAATATCCCTTTGCCAATTCCACAAGAACAGCCTTAGCGAAAGGCTTCTTGAAGGGAAAGATGTAACTCTGTGAGATGAATTCACAGAACACAGAGCAGTTTCTCAGAAAGCTTCTTTCCAGTTTTGAACGGAAGATATTTCCTTTTTCACCATAGCCGTCTATGGGCTTCCAAATATCCCTTTGCCAATTCCACAAGAACAGCCTTAGCGAAAGGCTTCTTGAAGGGAAAGATGTAACTCTGTGAGATGAATTCACAGAACACAGAGCAGTTTCTCAGAAAGCTTCTTTCCAGTTTTGAACGGAAGATATTTACTTTTTCACCATAGAACTCTATGGGCTTCCAAATGTCCCTTTGCCAATTCCACAAGAACAGCCTTAGCGAAAGGCTTCTTGAAGGGAAATATGTAACTCTGTGAGATGAATTCACAGAACACAGAGCAGTTTCTCAGAAAGCTTCTTTCCAGTTTTGAACGGAAGATATTTCCTTTTTCACCATAGCCCTCTAAGGGCTTCCAAATATCCCTTTGCCAATTCCACAAGAACAGCCTTAGCGAAAGGCTTCTTGAAGGGAAAGATGTAACTCTGTGAGATGAATTCACAGAACACCGAGCAGTTTCTCAGAAAACTTCTTTCCAGTTTTGAACGGAAGATATTTCCTTTTTCACCATAGGCCTCTATGGGCTTCCAAATATCCCTTTGCCAATTCCACAAGAACAGCCTTAGCGAAAGTCTTCTTGAAGGGAAAGATGTAACTCTGTGAGATGAATTAACAGAACACAGAGCAGTTTCTCAGAAAGCTTCTTTGCAGTTTTGAACGGAAGATATTTCCTTTTTCACCATAGCCCTCTATGGGCTTCCAAATATCCCTTTGCCAATTCCACAAGAACAGCCTTAGCGAAAGGCTTCTTGAAGGGAAAGATGTAACTCTGTGAGATGAATTCACAGAACACAGAGCAGTTTCTCAGAAAGCTTCTTTCCAGTTTTGAAGGGAAGATATTTCCTTTTTCACCATAGGCCTCTATGGGCTTCCAAATATCCCTTTGCCAATTCCACAAGAACAGCCTTAGCGAAAGGCTTCTTGAAGGGAAAGATGTAACTCTGTGAGATGAATTCACAGAACACAGAGCAGTTTCTCAGAAAGCTTCTTTCCAGTTTTGAACGGAAGATATTTCCTTTTTCACCATAGCCCTCTATGGGCTTACAAATATCCCTTTGCCAATTCCACAAGAAAAGCCTTAGCGAAAGGCTTCTTGAAGGGAAAGATGTAACTCTGTGAGATGAATTAACAGAACACAGAGCAGTTTCTCAGAAAGCTTCTTTCCAGTTTTGAACGGAAGATATTTCCTTTTTCACCATAGCCCTCTATGGGCTTCCAAATATCCCTTTGCCAATTCCACAAGAACAGCCTTAGCGAAAGGCTTCTTGAAGGGAAAGATGTAACTCTCTGAGATGAATTAGCAGAACACAGAGTAGTTTCTCAGAAAGATTCTTTCCAATTTTGAAAGGAAGATATTTCCTTTTTCACCATAGCCCTCTATGGGCTTCCAAATATCCCTTTGCAAATTCCACAAGAACAGCCTTAGCGAAAGGCTTCTTGAAGGGAAAGATGTAACTCTGTGAGATGAATTCACAGAACACAGAGCAGTTTCTCAGAAAGCTTCTTTCCAGTTTTGAACGGAAGATATTTCCTTTTTCACCAGAGGCCTCTATGGGCTTCCAAATATCCCTTTGCCAATTCCACAAGAACAGCCTTCGGGAAAGGCTTCTTGAAGGGAAAGATGTAACTCTGTGAGATGAATTAACAGAACACAGAGCAGTTTCTCAGAAAGCTTCTTTCCAGTATTGAACGGAAGATATTTCCTTTTTCACCATAGCCCTCTATGGGCTTCCAAATATCCCTTTGCCAATTCCACAAGAACAGCCTTAGCGAAAGGCTTCTTGAAGGGAAAGATGTAACTCTGTGAGATGAATTCACAGAACACAGAGCAGTTTCTCAGAAAGCTTCTTTCCAGTTTTGAACGGAAGATATTTCCTTTTTCACCATAGCCGTCTATGGGCTTCCAAATATCCCTTTGCCAATTCCACAAGAACAGCCTTAGCGAAAGGCTTCTTGAAGGGAAAGATGTAACTCTGTGAGATGAATTCACAGAACACAGAGCAGTTTCTCAGAAAGCTTCTTTCCAGTTTTGAACGGAAGATATTTACTTTTTCACCATAGAACTCTATGGGCTTCCAAATGTCCCTTTGCCAATTCCACAAGAACAGCCTTAGCGAAAGGCTTCTTGAAGGGAAATATGTAACTCTGTGAGATGAATTCACAGAACACAGAGCAGTTTCTAAGAAAGCTTCTTTCCAGTTTTGAACGGAAGATATTTCCTTTTTCACCATAGCCCTCTAAGGGCTTCCAAATATCCCTTTGCCAATTCCACAAGAACAGCCTTAGCGAAAGGCTTCTTGAAGGGAAAGATGTAACTCTGTGAGATGAATTCACAGAACACAGAGCAGTTTCTCAGAAAACTTCTTTCCAGTTTTGAACTGAAGATATTTCCTTTTTCACCATAGGCCTCAATGGGCTTCCAAATATCCCTTTGCCAATTCCACAAGAACAGCCTTAGCGGAAGGCTTCTGGAAGGGAAAGATGTAACTCTGTGAGATGAATTCACAGAACACAGAGCAGTTTCTCAGAAAGCTTCTTTCCAGTTTTGAACGGAAGATATTTACTTTTTCACCATAGCCCTCTATGGGCTTCCAAATGTCCCTTTGCCAATTCCACAAGAACAGCCTTAGCGAAAGGCCTCTTGAAGGGAAAGATGTAACTCTGTGAGATGAATTCACAGAACACAGAGCAGTTTCTCAGAAAGCTTCTTTCCAGTTTTGAACGGAAGATATTTCCTTTTTCACCATAGGCCTCTATGGGCTTCCAAATATCCCTTTGCCAATTCCACAAGAACAGCCTTAGCGAAAGGCTTATTGAAGGGAAAGATGTAACTCTGTGAGATGAATTAACAGAACACAGAGCAGTTTCTCAGAAAGCTTCTTTGCAGTTTTGAACGGAAGATATTTCCTTTTTCACCATAGCCCTCTATGGGCTTCCAAATATCCCTTTGCCAATTCCACAAGAACAGCCTTAGCGAAAGGCTTCTTGAAGGGAAAGATGTAACTCTGTGAGATGAATTCACAGAACACAGAGCAGTTTCTCAGAAAGCTTCTTTCCAGTTTTGAACGGAAGATATTTCCATTTTCACCATAGCCCTCTATGGGCTTCCAAATATCCCTTTGCCAATTCCACAAGAACAGCCTTAGCGAAAGGCTTCTTGAAGGGAAAGATGTAACTCTGTGAGATGAATTCACAGAACACAGAGCAGTTTCTCAGAAAGCTTCTTTCCAGTTTTGAACGGAAGATATTTCCTTTTTCACCATAGGCCTCTATGGGCTTCCAAATATCCGTTTGCCAATTCCACAAGAACAGCCTTAGCGAAAGGCTTCTTGAAGGGAAAGATGTAACTCTGTGAGATGAATTAACAGAACACAGAGCAGTTTCTCAGAAAGCTTCTTTACAGTTTTGAACGGAAGATATTTCCTTTTTCACCATAGCCCTCTATGGGCTTCCAAATATCCCTTTGCCAATTCCACAAGAACAGCCTTAGCGAGAGGCTTCTTGAAGGGAAAGATGTAACTCTGTGAGATGAATTCACAGAACACAGAGCAGTTTCTCAGAAAGCTTCTTTCCAGTTTTGAACGGAAGATATTTCCTTTTTCACCATAGCCGTCTATGGGCTTCCAAATATCCCTTTGCCAATTCCACAAGAACAGCCTTAGCGAAAGGCTTCTTGAAGGGAAAGATGTAACTCTGTGAGATGAATTCACAGAACACAGAGCAGTTTCTCAGAAAGCTTCTTTCCAGTTTTGAACGGAAGATATTTACTTTTTCACCATAGAACTCTATGGGCTTCCAAATGTCCCTTTGCCAATTCCACAAGAACAGCCTTAGCGAAAGGCTTCTTGAAGGGAAATATGTAACTCTGTGAGATGAATTCACAGAACACAGAGCAGTTTCTCAGAAAGCTTCTTTCCAGTTTTGAACGGAAGATATTTCCTTTTTCACCATAGCCCTCTAAGGGCTTCCAAATATCCCTTTGCCAATTCCACAAGAACAGCCTTAGCGAAAGGCTTCTTGAAGGGAAAGATGTAACTCTGTGAGATGAATTCACAGAACACCGAGCAGTTTCTCAGAAAACTTCTTTCCAGTTTTGAACGGAAGATATTTCCTTTTTCACCATAGGCCTCTATGGGCTTCCAAATATCCCTTTGCCAATTCCACAAGAACAGCCTTAGCGAAAGTCTTCTTGAAGGGAAAGATGTAACTCTGTGAGATGAATTAACAGAACACAGAGCAGTTTCTCAGAAAGCTTCTTTGCAGTTTTGAACGGAAGATATTTCCTTTTTCACCATAGCCCTCTATGGGCTTCCAAATATCCCTTTGCCAATTCCACAAGAACAGCCTTAGCGAAAGGCTTCTTGAAGGGAAAGATGTAACTCTGTGAGATGAATTCACAGAACACAGAGCAGTTTCTCAGAAAGCTTCTTTCCAGTTTTGAAGGGAAGATATTTCCTTTTTCACCATAGGCCTGTATGGGCTTCCAAATATCCCTTTGCCAATTCCACAAGAACAGCCTTAGCGAAAGGCTTCTTGAAGGGAAAGATGTAACTCTGTGAGATGAATTCACAGAACACAGAGCAGTTTCTCAGAAAGCTTCTTTCCAGTTTTGAACGGAAGATATTTCCTTTTTCACCATAGCCCTCTATGGGCTTACAAATATCCCTTTGCCAATTCCACAAGAACAGCCTTAGCGAAAGGCTTCTTGAAGGGAAAGATGTAACTCTGTGAGATGAATTCACAGAACACAGAGCAGTTTCTCAGAAAGCTTCTTTCCAGTTTTGAACGGAAGATATTTCCTTTTTCACCTTAGGCCTCTATGGGCTTCCAAATATCCCTTTGCCAATTCCACAAGAACAGCCTTAGCGAAAGGCTTCTTGAGGGGAAAGATGTAACTCTGTGAGATGAATTAACAGAACACAGAGCAGTTTCTCAGAAAGCTTCTTTCCAGTTTTGAACGGAAGATATTTCCTTTTTCACTATAGCCCTCTATGGGCTTCCAAATATCCCTTTGCCAATTCCACAAGAACAGCCTTAGCGAAAGGCTTCTTGAAGGGAAAGATGTAACTCTGTGAGATGAATTAACAGAACACAGAGCAGTTTCTCAGAAAGCTTCTTTCCAGTTTTGAACGGAAGATATTTCCTTTTTCACCATAGCCCTCTATGGGCTTCCAAATATCCCTTTGCCAATTCCACAAGAACAGCCTTAGCGAAAGGCTTCTTGAAGGGAAAGATGTAACTCTGTGAGATGAATTCACAGAACACAGAGCAGTTTCTCAGAAAGCTTCTTTCCAGTTTTGAACGGAAGATATTTCCTTTTTCACCATAGCCCTCTATGGGCTTCCAAATATCCCTTTGCCAATTCCACAAGAACAGCCTTAGCGAAAGGCTTCTTGAAGGGAAAGATGTAACTCTGTGAGATGAATTCACAGAACACAGAGCAGTTTCTCAGAAAGCTTCTTTCCAGTTTTGAACGGAAGATATTTCCTTTTTCACCATAGCCGTCTATGGGCTTCCAAATATCCCTTTGACAATTCCACAAGAACAGCCTTAGCGAAAGGCTTCTTGAAGGGAAAGATGTAACACTGTGAGATGAATTCACAGAACACAGAGCAGTTTCTCAGAAAGCTTCTTTCCAGTTTTGAACGGAAGATATTTCCTTTTTCACCATAGGCCTCTATGGCCTTCCAAATATCCCTTTGCCAATTCCACAAGAACAGCCTTAGCGAAAGGCTTCTTGAGGGGAAAGATGTAACTCTGTGAGATGAATTAACAGAACACAGAGCAGTTTCTCAGAAAGCTTCTTTCCAGTTTTGAACGGAAGATATTTCCTTTTTCACCATAGCCCTCTATGGGCTTCCAAATATCCCTTTGCCAATTCCACAAGAACAGCCTTAGCGAAAGGCTTCTTGAAGGGAAAGATGTAACTCTGTGAGATGAATTAACAGAACACAGAGCAGTTTCTCAGAAAGCTTCTTTCCAGTTTTGAACGGAAGATATTTCCTTTTTCACCATAGCCCTCTATGGGCTTCCAAATATCCCTTTGCCAATTCCACAAGAACAGCCTTAGCGAAAGGCTTCTTGAAGGGAAAGATGTAACTCTCTGAGATGAATTAGCAGAACACAGAGCAGTTTCTCAGAAAGATTCTTTCCAATTTTGAAAGGAAGATATTTCCTTTTTCACCATAGCCATCTATGGGCTTCCAAATATCCCTTTGCAATTTCCACAAGAACAGCCTTAGCGAAAGGCTTCTTGAAGGGAAAGATGTAACTCTGTGAGATGAATTCACAGAACACAGAGCAGTTTCTCAGAAAGCTTCTTTCCAGTTTGAACGGAAGATATTTCCTTTTTCACCAGAGGCCTCTATGGGCTTCCAAATATCCCTTTGCCAATTCCACAAGAACAGCCTTCGCGAAAGGCTTCTTGAAGGGAAAGATGTAACTCTGTGAGATGAATTCACAGAACACAGAGCAGTTTCTCAGAAAGCTTCTTTCCAGTTTTGAAGGGAAGATATTTCCTTTTTCACCATAGCCCTCTATGGGCTTCCAAATATCCCTTTGCAAATTCCACAAGAACAGCCTTAGCGAAAGGCTTCTTGAAGGGAAAGATGTAACGATGTGAGATGAATTCACCAAACACAGAGCAGTTTCTCAGAAAGCTTCTTTCCAGTTTTGAACGGAAGATATTTCCTTTTTCACCATAGCCGTCTATGGGCTTCCAAATATCCCTTTGCCAATTCCACAAGAACAGCCTTAGCGAAAGGCTTCTTGAAGGGAAAGATGTAACTCTGTGAGATAAATTCACAGAACACTGAGCAGTTTCTCAGAAAGCTTCTTTCCAGTTTTGAACGGAAGATATTTCCTTTTTCACCATAGGCCTCTATGGGCTTCCAAATATCCCTTTGAAAATTCCACAAGAACAGCCTTAGCGAAAGGCTTCTTGAAGGGAAAGATGTAACTCTGTGAGATGAATTCACAGAACACAGAGCAGTTTCTCAGAAAGCTTCTTTCCAATTTTGAACGGAAGATATTTCCTTTTTCACCTTAGGGCTCTATGGGCTTCCAAATATCCCTTTGCCAATTCCACAAGAACAGCCTTAGCGAAAGGCTTCTTGAGGGGAAAGATGTAACTCTGTGAGATGAATTAACAGAACACAGAGCAGTTTCTCAGAAAGCTTCTTTCCAGTTTTGAACGGAAGATATTTACTTTTTCACTATAGCCCTCTATGGGCTTCCAAATATCCCTTTGCCAATTCCACAAGAACAGCCTTAGCGAAAGGCTTCTTGAAGGGAAAGATGTAACTCTGTGAGATGAATTAACAGAACACAGAGCAGTTTCTCAGAAAGCTTCTTTCCAGTTTTGAACGGAAGATATTTCCTTTTTCACCATAGCCCTCTATGGGCTTCCAAATATCCCTTTGCCAATTCCACAAGAACAGCCTTAGCGAAAGGCTTCTTGAAGGGAAAGATGTAACTCTGTGAGATGAATTCACAGAACACAGAGCAGTTTCTCAGAAAGCTTCTTTCCAGTTTTGAACGGAAGATATTTCCTTTTTCACCATAGCCCTCTATGGGCTTCCAAATATCCCTTTGCCAATTCCGCAAGAACAGCCTTAGCGAAAGGCTTCTTGAAGGGAAAGATGTAACTCTGTGAGATGAATTCACAGAACACAGAGCAGTTTCTCAGAAAGCTTCTTTCCAGTTTTGAACGGAAGATATTTCCTTTTTCACCATAGCCGTCTATGGGCTTCCAAATATCCCTTTGACAATTCCACAAGAACAGCCTTAGCGAAAGGCTTCTTGAAGGGAAAGATGTAACACTGTGAGATGAATTCACAGAACACAGAGCAGTTTCTCAGAAAGCTTCTTTCCAGTTTTGAACGGAAGATATTTCCTTTTTCACCATAGGCCTCTACGGGCTTCCAAATATACCTTTGCCAATTCCACAAGAACAGCCTTAGCGAAAGGCCTCTTGAAGGGAAAGATGTAACTCTGTGAGATGAATTCACAGAACACAGAGCAGTTTCTCAGACAGCTTCTTTCCAGTTTTGAACGGAAGATATTTCCTTTTTCACCATAGCCCTCTAAGGGCTTCCAAATATCCCTTTGCCAATTCCACAAGAACAGCCTTAGCGAAAGGCTTCTTGAAGGGAAAGATGTAACTCTGTGAGATGAATTCACAGAACACAGAGCAGTTTCTCAGAAAGCTTCTTTCCAGTTTTGAACGGAAGATATTTCCTTTTTCACCCTAGGCCTCTATGGGCTTCCAAATATCCCTTTGCCAATTCCACAAGAACAGCCTTAGCGAAAGGCTTCTTGAAGGGAAAGATGTAACTCTGTGAGATGAATTCACAGAACACAGAGCAGTTTCTCAGAAAGCTTCTTTCCAGTTTTGAACGGAAGATATTTCCTTTTTCACCAGAGGCCTCTATGGGCTTCCAAATATCCCTTTGCCAATTCCACAAGAACAGCCTTAGCGAAAGGCTTCTTGAAGGGAAAGATGTAACTCTGTGAGATGAATTAATAGAACACAGAGCAGTTTCTCAGAAAGCTTCTTTCCAGTTTTGAACGGAAGATATTTCCTTTTTCACCATAGCCCTCTATGGGCTTCCAAATATCCCTTTGCCAATTCCACAAGAACAGCCTTAGCGAAAGGCTTCTTGAAGGGAAAGATGTAACTCTGTGAGATGAATTCACAGAACACAGAGCAGTTTCTCAGAAAGCTTCTTTCCAGTTTTGAACGGAAGATATTTCCTTTTTCACCATAGCCCTCTATGGGCTTCCAAATATCCCTTTGCCAATTCCGCAAGAACAGCCTTAGCGAAAGGCTTCTTGAAGGGAAAGATGTAACTCTGTGAGATGAATTCACAGAACACAGAGCAGTTTCTCAGAAAGCTTCTTTCCAGTTTTGAACGGAAGATATTTCCTTTTTCACCATAGCCGTCTTTGGGCTTCAAAGTATCCCTTTGCCAATTCCACAAGAACAGCCTTAGCGAAAGGCTTCTTGAAGGGAAAGATGTAACACTGTGAGATGAATTCACAGAACACAGAGCAGTTTCTCAGAAAGCTTCTTTCCAGTTTTGAACGGAAGATATTTCCTTTTTCACCATAGCCCTCTATGGGCTTCCAAATATCCCTTTGCCATTTCCACAAGAACAGCCTTAGCGAAAGGCTTCTTGAAGGGAAAGATGTAACTCTGTGAGATGAATTCACAGAACACAGAGCAGTTTCTCAGAAAGCTTCTTTCCAGTTTTGAACGGAAGATATTTACTTTTTCACCATAGCCCTCTATGGGCTTCCAAATATCCCTTTGCCAATTCCACAAAACAGCCTTAGCGAAAGGCTTCTTGAAGAGAAAGATGTAACTCTGTGAGATGAATTAACAGAACACAGAGCAGTTTCTCACAAAGCTTCTTTCCAGTTTTGAACGGAAGATATTTACTTTTTCACCATAGCCCTCTATGGGCTTCCAAATATCCCTTTGCCAATTCCACAAGAACAGCCTTAGCGAAAGGCTTCTTGAAGGGAAAGATGTAACTCTGTGAGATGAATTAACAGAACACAGAGCAGTTTCTCAGAAAGCTTCTTTCCAGTTTTGAACGGAAGATATTTCCTTTTTCACCATAGCCCTCTAAGGGCTTCCAAATATCCCTTTGCCAATTCCACAAGAACAGCCTTAGCGAAAGGCTTCTTGAAGGGAAAGATGTAACTCTGTGAGATGAATTCACAGAACGCAGAGCAGTTTCTCAGAAAGCTTCTTTCCAGTTTTGAACGGAAGATATTTCCTTTTTCACCATAGCCCTCTATGGGCTGCCAAATATCCCTTTGCCAATTCCACAAGAACAGCCTTAGCGAAAGGCTTCTTGAAGGGAAAGATGTAACTCTGTGAGATGAATTCACAGAACACAGAGCAGTTTCTCAGAAAGCTTCTTTCCAGTTTTGAACGGAAGATATTTCCTTTTTCACCATAGGCCTCTATGGGCTTCCAAATATCCCTTTGCCAATTCCACAAGAACAGCCTTAGCGAAAGGCTTCTTGAAGGGAAAGATGTAACTCTGTGAGATGAATTCACAGAACACAGAGCAGTTTCTCAGAAAACTTCTTTCCAGTTTTGAACTGAAGATATTTCCTTTTTCACCATAGGCCTCAATGGGCTTCCAAATATCCCTTTGCCAATTCCACAAGAACAGCCTTAGCGAAAGGCTTCTTGAAGGGAAAGATGTAACTCTGTGAGATGAATTCACAGAACACAGAGCAGTTTCTCAGAAAGCTTCTTTCCAGTTTTGAACGGAAGATATTTACTTTTTCACCATAGCCCTCTATGGGCTTCCAAATGTCCCTTTGCCAATTCCACAAGAACAGCCTTAGCGAAAGGCCTCTTGAAGGGAAAGATGTAACTCTGTGAGATGAATTCACAGAACACAGAGCAGTTTCTCAGAAAGCTTCTTTCCAGTTTTGAACGGAAGATATTTCCTTTTTCACCATAGCCCTCTAAGGGCTTCCAAATATCCCTTTGCCAATTCCACAAGAACAGCCTTATCGAAAGGCTTCTTGAAGGGAAAGATGTAACTCTGTGAGATGAATTCACAGAACACAGAGCAGTTTCTCAGAAAGCTTCTTTCCAGTTTTGAACGGAAGATATTTCCTTTTTCACCTTAGGCCTCTATGGGCTTCCAAATATCCCTTTGCCAATTCCACAAGAACAGCCTTAGCGAAAGGCTTCTTGAGGGGAAAGATGTAACTCTGTGAGATGAATTAACAGAACACAGAGCAGTTTCTCAGAAAGCTTCTTTCCAGTTTTGAACGGAAGATATTTCCTTTTTCACTATAGCCCTCTATGGGCTTCCAAATATCCCTTTGCCAATTCCACAAGAACAGCCTTAGCGAAAGGCTTCTTGAAGGGAAAGATGTAACTCTGTGAGATGAATTAACAGAACACAGAGCAGTTTCTCAGAAAGCTTCTTTCCAGTTTTGAACGGAAGATATTTCCTTTTTCACCATAGCCCTCTATGGGCTTCCAAATATCCCTTTGCCAATTCCACAAGAACAGCCTTAGCGAAAGGCTTCTTGAAGGGAAAGATGTAACTCTGTGAGATGAATTCACAGAACACAGAGCAGTTTCTCAGAAAGCTTCTTTCCAGTTTTGAACGGAAGATATTTCCTTTTTCACCATAGCCCTCTATGGGCTTCCAAATATCCCTTTGCCAATTCCACAAGAACAGCCTTAGCGAAAGGCTTCTTGAAGGGAAAGATGTAACTCTGTGAGATGAATTCACAGAACACAGAGCAGTTTCTCAGAAAGCTTCTTTCCAGTTTTGAACGGAAGATATTTCCTTTTTCACCATAGCCGTCTATGGGCTTCCAAATATCCCTTTGACAATTCCACAAGAACAGCCTTAGCGAAAGGCTTCTTGAAGGGAAAGATGTAACACTGTGAGATGAATTCACAGAACACAGAGCAGTTTCTCAGAAAGCTTCTTTCCAGTTTTGAAAGTAAGATATTTCCTTTTTCACCATAGGCCTCTATGGGCTTCCAAATATCCCTTTGCCAATTCCACAAGAACAGCCTTAGCGAAAGGCTTCTTGAGAGGAAAGATGTAACTCTGTGAGATGAATTTACAGAACACAGAGCAGTTTCTCAGAAAGCTTCTTTCCAGTTTTGAACGGAAGATAATTACTTTTTCACCATAGCCCTCTATGGGCTTCCAAATATCCCTTTGCCAATTCCACAAGAACAGCCTTAGCGAAAGGCTTCTTGAAGGGAAAGATGTAACTCTGTGAGATGAATTCACAGAACACAGAGCAGTTTCTCAGAAAGCTTCTTTCCAGTATTGAACGGAAGATATTTCCTTTTTCACCATAGCCCTCTATGGGCTTCCAAATATCCCTTTGCCAATTCCACAAGAACAGCCTTAGCGAAAGGCTTCTTGAAGGGAAAGATGTAACTCTGTGAGATGAATTAACAGAACACAGAGCAGTTTCTCAGAAAGCTTCTTTCCAGTTTTGAACGGAAGATATTTCCTTTTTCACCATAGCCCTCTATGGGCTTCCAAATATCCCTTTGCCAATTCCACAAGAACAGCCTTAGCGAAAGGCTTCTTGAAGGGAAAGATGTAACTCTGTGAGATGAATTCACAGAACACAGAGTAGTTTCTCAGAAAGCTTCTTTCCAGTTTTGAACGGAAGATATTTCCTTTTTCACCATAGGCCTCTATGGGCTTCCAAATATCCCTTTGCCAATTCCACAAGAACAGCCTTAGCGAAAGGCTTCTTGAAGGGAAAGATGTAACTCTGTGAGATGAATTCACAGAACACAGAGCAGTTTCTCAGAAAGCTTCTTTCCAGTTTTGAACGGAAGATATTTCCTTTTTCACCATAGCCCTCTATGGGCTTCCAAATATCCCTTTGCCAATTCCACAAGAACAGCCTTAGCGAAAGGCTTCTTGAAGGGAAAGATGTAACTCTCTGAGATGAATTAGCAGAACACAGAGCAGTTTCTCAGAAAGATTCTTTCCAATTTTGAAAGGAAGATATTTCCTTTTTCACCATAGCCCTCTATGGGCTTCCAAATATCCCTTTGCCAATTCCACAAGAACAGCCTTAGCGAAAGGCTTCTTGAAGGGAAAGATGTAACTCTGTGAGATGAATTCACAGAACACAGAGCAGTTTCTCAGAAAGCTTCTTTCCAGTTTGAACGGAAGATATTTCCTTTTTCACCAGAGGCCTCTATGGGCTTCCAAATATCCCTTTGCCAATTCCACAAGAACAGCCCTCGCGAAAGGCTTCTTGAAGGGAAAGATGTAACTCTGTGAGATGAATTCACAGAACACAGAGCAGTTTCTCAGAAAGCTTCTTTCCAGTTTTGAAGGGAAGATATTTCCTTTTTCACCATAGCCCTCTATGGGCTTCCAAATATCCCTTTGCAAATTCCACAAGAACAGCCTTAGCGAAAGGCTTCTTGAAGGGAAAGATGTAACGATGTGAGATGAATTCACCGAACACAGAGCAGTTTCTCAGAAAGCTTCTTTCCAGTTTTGAACGGAAGATATTTCCTTTTTCACCATAGCCGTCTATGGGCTTCCAAATATCCCTTTGCCAATTCCACAAGAACAGCCTTAGCGAAAGGCTTCTTGAAGGGAAAGATGTAACTCTGTGAGATAAATTCACAGAACACTGAGCAGTTTCTCAGAAAGCTTCTTTCCAGTTTTGAACGGAAGATATTTCCTTTTTCACCATAGGCCTCTATGGGCTTCCAAATATCCCTTTGCCAATTCCACAAGAACAGCCTTAGCGAAAGGCTTCTTGAAGGGAAAGATGTAACTCTGTGAGATGAATTCACAGAACACAGAGCAGTTTCTCAGAAAGCTTCTTTCCAATTTTGAACGGAAGATATTTCCTTTTTCACCTTAGGGCTCTATGGGCTTCCAAATATCCCTTTGCCAATTCCACAAGAACAGCCTTAGGGAAAGGCTTCTTGAGGGGAAAGATGTAACTCTGTGAGATGAATTTACAGAACACAGAGCAGTTTCTCAGAAAGCTTCTTTCCAGTTTTGAACGGAAGATATTTACTTTTTCACTATAGCCCTCTATGGGCTTCCAAATATCCCTTTGCCAATTCCACAAGAACAGCCTTAGCGAAAGGCTTCTTGAAGGGAAAGATGTAACTCTGTGAGATGAATTAACAGAACACAGAGCAGTTTCTCAGAAAGCTTCTTTCCAGTTTTGAACGGAAGATATTTCCTTTTTCACCATAGCCCTCTATGGGCTTCCAAATATCCCTTTGCCAATTCCACAAGAACAGCCTTAGCGAAAGGCTTCTTGAAGGGAAAGATGTAACTCTGTGAGATGAATTCACAGAACACAGAGCAGTTTCTCAGAAAGCTTCTTTCCAGTTTTGAACGGAAGATATTTCCTTTTTCACCATAGCCCTCTATGGGCTTCCAAATATCCCTTTGCCAATTCCGCAAGAACAGCCTTAGCGAAAGGCTTCTTGAAGGGAAAGATGTAACTCTGTGAGATGAATTCACAGAACACAGAGCAGTTTCTCAGAAAGCTTCTTTCCAGTTTTGAACGGAAGATATTTCCTTTTTCACCATAGCCCTCTATGGGCTTCCAAATATCCCTTTGACAATTCCACAAGAACAGCCTTAGCGAAAGGCTTCTTGAAGGGAAAGATGTAACACTGTGAGATGAATTCACAGAACACAGAGCAGTTTCTCAGAAAGCTTCTTTCCAGTTTTGAACGGAAGATATTTCCTTTTTCACCATAGGCCTCTACGGGCTTCCAAATATACCTTTGCCAATTCCACAAGAACAGCCTTAGCGAAAGGCCTCTTGAAGGGAAAGATGTAACTCTGTGAGATGAATTCACAGAACACAGAGCAGTTTCTCAGACAGCTTCTTTCCAGTTTTGAACGGAAGATATTTCCTTTTTCACCATAGCCCTCTAAGGGCTTCCAAATATCCCTTTGCCAATTCCACAAGAACAGCCTTAGCGAAAGGCTTCTTGAAGGGAAAGATGTAACTCTGTGAGATGAATTCACAGAACACAGAGCAGTTTCTCAGAAAGCTTCTTTCCAGTTTTGAACGGAAGATATTTCCTTTTTCACCCTAGGCCTCTATGGGCTTCCAAATATCCCTTTGCCAATTCCACAAGAACAGCCTTAGCGAAAGGCTTCTTGAGGGGAAAGATGTAACTCTGTGAGATGAATTAACAGAACACAGAGCAGTTTCTCAGAAAGCTTCTTTCCAGTTTTGAACGGAAGATATTTCCTTTTTCACCATAGCCCTCTATGGGCTTCCAAATATCCCTTTGCCAATTCCACAAGAACAGACTTAGCGAAAGGCTTCTTGAAGGGAAAGATGTAACTCTCTGAGATGAATTAGCAGAACACAGAGCAGTTTCTCAGAAAGATTCTTTCCAATTTTGAAAGGAAGATATTTCCTTTTTCACCATAGCCCTCTATGGGCTTCCAAATATCCCTTTGCAAATTCCACAAGAACAGCCTTAGCGATAGGCTTCTTGAAGGGAAAGATGTAACTCTGTGAGATGAATTAACAGAACACAGAGCAGTTTCTCAGAAAGCTTCTTTCCAGTTTTGAACGGAAGATATTTCCTTTTTCACCAGAGGCCTCTATGGGCTTCCAAATATCCCTTTGCCAATTCCACAAGAACAGCCTTCGCGAAAGGCTTCTTGAAGGGAAAGATGTAACTCTGTGAGATGAATTCACAGAACACAGAGCAGTTTCTCAGAAAGCTTCTTTCCAGTTTTGAAGGGAAGATATTTCCTTTTTCACCATAGCCCTCTATGGGCTTCCAAATATCCCTTTGCAAATTCCACAAGAACAGCCTTAGCGAAAGGCTTCTTGAAGGGAAAGATGTAACGCTGTGAGATGAATTCACCGAACACAGAGCAGTTTCTCAGAAAGCTTCTTTCCAGTTTTGAACGGAAGATATTTCCTTTTTCACCATAGCCGTCTATGGGCTTCCAAATATCCCTTTGCCAATTCCACAAGAACAGCCTTAGCGAAAGGCTTCTTGAAGGGAAAGATGTAACTCTGTGAGATAAATTCACAGAACACAGAGCAGTTTCTCAGAAAGCTTCTTTCCAGTTTTGAACGGAAGATATTTCCTTTTTCACCATAGGCCTCTATGGGCTTCCAAATATCCCTTTGCCAATTCCACAAGAACAGCCTTAGCGAAAGGCTTCTTGAAGGGAAAGATGTAACTCTGTGAGATGAATTCACAGAACACAGAGCAGTTTCTCAGAAAGCTTCTTTCCAGTTTTGAACGGAAGATATTTCCTTTTTCACCATAGCCCTCTAAGGGCTTCCAAATATCCCTTTGCCAATTCCACAAGAACAGCCTTAGCGAAAGGCTTCTTGAAGGGAAAGATGTAACTCTGTGAGATGAATTCACAGAACACAGAGCAGTTTCTCAGAAAGCTTCTTTCCAGTTTTGAACGGAAGATATTTCCTTTTTCACCCTAGGCCTCTATGGGCTTCCAAATATCCCTTTGCCAATTCCACAAGAACAGCCTTAGCGAAAGGCTTCTTGAGGGGAAAGATGTAACTCTGTGAGATGAATTAACAGAACACAGAGCAGTTTCTCAGAAAGCTTCTTTCCAGTTTTGAACGGAAGATATTTCCTTTTTCACCATAGCCCTCTATGGGCTTCCAAATATCCCTTTGCCAATTCCACAAGGACAGCCTTAGCGAAAGGCTTCTTGAAGGGAAAGATGTAACTCTGTGAGATGAATTCACCGAACACAGAGCAGTTTCTCAGAAAGCTTCTTTCCAGTTTTGAACGGAAGATATTTCCTTTTTCACCATAGCCCTCTATGGGCTTCCAAATATCCCTTTGCCAATTCCACAAGAACAGCCTTAGCGAAAGGCTTCTTGAAGGGAAAGATGTAACTCTGTGAGATAAATTCACAGAACACAGAGCAGTTTCTCAGAAAGCTTCTTTCCAGTTTTGAACGGAAGATATTTCCTTTTTCACCATAGGCCTCTATGGGCTTCCAAATATCCCTTTGCCAATTCCACAAGAACAGCCTTAGCGAAAGGCTTCTTGAAGGGAAAGATGTAACTCTGTGAGATGAATTCACAGAACACAGAGCAGTTTCTCAGAAAGCTTCTTTCCAATTTTGAACGGAAGATATTTCCTTTTTCACCTTAGGCCTCTATGGGCTTCCAAATATCCCTTTGCCAATTCCACAAGAACAGCCTTAGCGAAAGGCTTCTTGAGGGGAAAGATGTAACTCTGTGAGATGAATTAACAGAACACAGAGCAGTTTCTCAGAAAGCTTCTTTCCAGTTTTGAACGGAAGATATTTACTTTTTCACTATAGCCCTCTATGGGCTTCCAAATATCCCTTTGCCAATTCCACAAGAACAGCCTTAGCGAAAGGCTTTTTGAAGGGAAAGATGTAAATCTGTGAGATGAATTAATAGAACACAGAGCAGTTTCTCAGAAAGCTTCTTTCCAGTTTTGAACGGAAGATATTTCCTTTTTCACCATAGCCCTCTATGGGCTTCCAAATATCCCTTTGCCAATTCCACAAGAACAGCCTTAGCGAAAGGCTTCTTGAAGGGAAAGATGTAACTCTGTGAGATGAATTCACAGAACACAGAGCAGTTTCTCAGAAAGCTTCTTTCCAGTTTTGAACGGAAGATATTTCCTTTTTACCATAGGCCTCTATGGGCTTCCAAATATCCCTTTGCCAATTCCGCAAGAACAGCCTTAGCGAAAGGCTTCTTGAAGGGAAAGATGTAACTCTGTGAGATGAATTCACAGAACACAGAGCAGTTTCTCAGAAAGCTTCTTTCCAGTTTTGAACGGAAGATATTTCCTTTTTCACCATAGCCGTCTTTGGGCTTCAAAATATCCCTTTGACAATTCCACAAGAACAGCCTTAGCGAAAGGCTTCTTGAAGGGAAAGATGTAACACTGTGAGATGAATTCACAGAACACAGAGCAGTTTCTCAGAAAGCTTCTTTCCAGTTTTGAACGGAAGATATTTCCTTTTTCACCATAGGCCTCTATGGGCTTCCAAATATCCCTTTGCCAATTCCACAAGAACAGCCTTAGCGAAAGGCTTCTTGAGGGGAAAGATATAACTCTGTGAGATGAATTAACAGAACACAGAGCAGTTTCTCAGAAAGCTTCTTTCCAGTTTTGAACGGAAGATATTTACTTTTTCACCATAGCCCTCTATGGGCTTCCAAATATCCCTTTGCCAATTCCACAAGAACAGCCTTAGCGAAAGGCTTCTTGAAGGGAAAGATGTAACTCTGTGAGATGAATTCACAGAACACAGAGCAGTTTCTCAGAAAGCTTCTTTCCAGTATTGAACGGAAGATATTTCCTTTTTCACCATAGCCCTCTATGGGCTTCCAAATATCCCTTTGCCAATTCCACAAGAACAGCCTTAGCGAAAGGCTTCTTGAAGGGAAAGATGTAACTCTGTGAGATGAATTCACAGAACACAGAGCAGTTTCTCAGAAAGCTTCTTTCCAGTTTTGAACGGAAGATATTTCCTTTTTCACCACAGGCCTCAATGGGCTTCCAAATATCCCTTTGCCAATTCCACAAGAACAGCCTTAGCGAAAGGTTTCTTGAAGGGAAAGATGTAACTCTGTGAGATGAATTAACAGAACACAGAGCAGTTTCTCAGAAAGCTTCTTTCCAATTTTGAACGGAAGATATTTACTTTTTCACCATAGCCCTCTATGGGCTTCCAAATGTCCCTTTGCCAATTCCACAAGAACAGCCTTAGCGAAAGGCCTCTTGAAGGGAAAGATGTAACTCTGTGAGATGAATTCACAGAACACAGAGCAGTTTCTCAGAGAGCTTCTTTCCAGTTTTGAACGGAAGATATTTCCTTTTTCACCATAGCCCTCTAAGGGCTTCCAAATATCCCTTTGCCAATTCCACAAGAACAGCCTTAGCGAAAGGCTTCTTGAAGGGAAAGATGTAACTCTGTGAGATGAATTCACAGAACACAGAGCAGTTTCTCAGAAAGCTTCTTTTCAGTATTGAACGGAAGATATTTCCTTTTTCACCATAGGCCTCTATGGGCTTCCAAATATCCCTTTGCCAATTCCACAAGAACAGCCTTAGCGAAAGGCATCTTGAGGGGAAAGATGTAACTCTGTGAGATGAATTAACAGAACACAGAGCAGTTTCTCAGAAAGCTTCTTTCCAGTTTTGAACGGAAGATATTTCCTTTTTCACCATAGCCCTCTATGGGCTTCCAAATATCCCTTTGCCAATTCCACAAGAACAGCCTTAGCGAAAGGCTTCTTGAAGGGAAAGATGTAACTCTGTGAGATGAATTCACAGAACACAGAGTAGTTTCTCAGAAAGCTTCTTTCCAGTTTTGAACGGAAGATATTTCCTTTTTCACCATAGCCCTCTATGGGCTTCCAAATATCCCTTTGCCAATTCCACAAGAACAGCCTTAGCGAAAGGCTTCTTGAAGGGAAAGATGTAACTCTGTGAGATGAATTAACAGAACACAGAGCAGTTTCTCAGAAAGCTTCTTTCCAGTTTTTAACGGAAGATATTTCCTTTTTCACCATAGCCCTCTATGGGCTTCCAAATATCCCTTTGCCAATTCCACAAGAACAGCCTTAGCGAAAGGCTTCTTGAAGGGAAAGATGTAACTCTCTGAGATGAATTAGCAGAACACAGAGCAGTTTCTCAGAAAGATTCTTTCCAATTTTGAAAGGAAGATATTTCCTTTTTCATCATAGCCCTCTATGGGCTTCCAAATATCCCTTTGCATATTCCACAAGAACAGCCTTAGCGAAAGGCTTCTTGAAGGGAAAGATGTAACTCTGTGAGATGAATTCACAGAACACAGAGCAGTTTCTCAGAAAGCTTCTTTCCAGTTTTGAACGGAAGATATTTCCTTTTTCACCAGAGGCCTCTATGGGCTTCCAAATATCCCTTTGCCAATTCCACAAGAACAGCCTTCGCGAAAGGCTTCTTGAAGGGAAAGATGTAACTCTGTGAGATGAATTCACAGAACACAGAGCAGTTTCTCAGAAAGCTTCTTTCCAGTTTTGAACGGAAGATATTTCCTTTTTCACCATAGCCCTCTATGGGCTTCCAAATATCCCTTTGCCAATTCCACAAGAACAGCCTTAGCGAAAGGCTTCTTGAAGGGAAAGATGTAACGCTGTGAGATGAATTAACAGAACACAGAGCAGTTTCTCAGAAAGCTTCTTTGCAGTTTTGAACGGAAGATATTTCCTTTTTCACCATAGCCGTCTATGGGCTTCCAAATATCCCTTTGCCAATTCCACAAGAACAGCCTTAGCGAAAGGCTTCTTGAAGGGAAAGATGTAACTCTGTGAGATAAATTCACAGAACACAGAGCAGTTTCTCAGAAAGCTTCTTTCCAGTTTTGAACGGAAGATATTTCCTTTTTCACCATAGGCCTCTATGGGCTTCCAAATATCCCTTTGCCAATTCCACAAGAACAGCCTTAGCGAAAGGCCTCTTGAAGGGAAAGATGTAACTCTGTGAGATGAATTAACAGAACACAGAGCAGTTTCTCAGAAAGCTTCTTTCCAATTTTGAACGGAAGATATTTCCTTTTTCACCATAGCCGTCTATGGGCTTCCAAATATCCCTTTGCCAATTCCACAAGAGCAGCCTTAGCGAAAGGCTTCTTGAAGGGAAAGATGTAACACTGTGAGATGAATTCACAGAACACAGAGCAGTTTCTCAGAAAGCTTCTTTCCAGTTTTGAACGGAAGATATTTCCTTTTTCACCATAGGCCTCTATGGGCTTCCAAATATCCCTTTGCCAATTCCACAAGAACAGCCTTAGCGAAAGGCTTCTTGAAGGGAAAGATGTAACTCTGTGAGATGAATTCACAGAACACAGAGCAGTTTCTCAGAAAGCTTCTTTCCAGTTTTGAACGGAAGATATTTCCTTTTTCACCATAGCCCTCTATGGGCTTCCAAATATCCCTTTGCCAGTTCCACAAGAACAGCCTTAGCGAAAGGCTTCTTGAAGGGAAAGATGTAACTCTGTGAGATGAATTAACAGAACACAGAGCAGTTTCTCAGAAAGCTTCTTTCCAGTTTTGAACGGAAGATATTTCCTTTTTCACCATAGCCCTCTATGGGCTTCCAAATATCGCTTTGCCAATTCTACAAGAACAGCCTTAGCGAAAGGCTTCTTGAAGGGAAAGATATAACTCTGTGAGATGAATTAACAGAACACAGAGCAGTTTCTCAGAAAGCTTCTTTCCAGTTTTGAACGGAAGATAATTCCTTTTTCACCATAGCCCTCTATGGGCTTCCAAATATCCCTTTGCCAATTCCACAAGAACAGCCTTAGCGAAAGGCTTCTTGAAGGGAAAGATGTAACTCTGTGAGATGAATTAGCAGAACACAGAGCAGTTTCTCAGAAAGATTCTTTCCAATTTTGAAAGGAAGATATTTCCTTTTTCACCATAGCCCTCTATGGGCTTCCAAATATCCCTTTGCAAATTCCACAAGAACAGCCTTAGCGAAAGTCTTCTTGAAGGGAAAGATGTAACTCTGTGAGATGAATTCACAGAACACAGAGCAGTTTCTCAGAAAGCTTCTTTCCAGTTTTGAACGGAAGATATTTCCTTTTTCACCATAGGCCTCTATGGGCTTCCAAATATCCCTTTGCCAATTCCCCAAGAACAGCCTTAGCGAAAGGCTTCTTGAGGGGAAAGATGTAACTCTGTGAGATGAATTAACAGAACACAGAGCAGTTTCTCAGAAAGCTTCTTTCCAGTTTTGAACGGAAGATATTTCCTTTTTCACCATAGCCCTCTATGGGCTTCCAAATATCCCTTTGCCAATTCCACAAGAACAGCCTTAGTGAAAGGCTTCTTGAAGGGAAAGATGTAACTCTGTGAGATGAATTCACAGAACACAGAGCAGTTTCTCAGAAAGCTTCTTTCCAGTTTTGAACGGAAGATATTTCCTTTTTCACCATAGCCGTCTATGGGCTTCCAAATATCCCTTTGCCAATTCCACAAGAACAGCCTTAGCGAAAGGCTTCTTGAGGGGAAAGATGTAACTCTGTGAGATGAATTAACAGAACACAGAGCAGTTTCTCAGAAAGATTCTTTCCAGTTTTGAACGGAAGATATTTCCTTTTTCACCATAGGCCTCTATGGGCTTCCAAATATCCCTTTGCCAATTCCACAATAACAGCCTTAGCGAAAGGCTTCTTGAAGGGATAGATGTAACTCTGTGAGATGAATTCACAGAACACAGAGCAGTTTCTCAGAAAGCTTCTTTCCAGTTTTGAACGGAAGATATTTCCTTTTTCACCATAGCCCTCTATGGGCTTCCAAATATCCCTTTGCCAATTCCACAAGAAAAGCCTTAGCGAAAGGCTTCTTGAAGGGAAAGATGTAACTCTGTGAGATGAATTAACAGAACACAGAGCAGTTTCTCAGAAAGCTTCTTTCCAGTTTTGAACGGAAGATATTTACTTTTTCACCATAGCCCTCTATGGGCTTCCAAATATCCCTTTGCCAATTCCACAAGAACAGCCTTAGCGAAAGGCTTCTTGAAAGGAAAGTTGTAACTCTGTGAGATGAATTCAGAGAACACAGAGCAGTGTCTCAGAAAGCTTCTTTCCAGTTTTGAACGGAAGATATTTCCTTTTTCACCATAGCCGTCTATGGGCTTCCAAATATCCCTTTGCCAATTCCACAAGAACAGCCTTAGCGAAAGGCTTCTTGAAGGGAAAGATGTAACTCTGTGAGATGAATTCACAGAACAGAGAGCAGTTTCTCAGAAAGCTTCTTTCCAGTTTTGAATGGAAGATATTTCCTTTTTCACCATAGGCCTCTATGGGCTTCCAAATATCCCTTTGCCAATTCCACAAGAACAGCCGTAGCAAAAGCTTCTTTAAGGGAAAGATGTAACTCTGTGAGATGAATTAACAGAACACAGAGCAGTTTCTCAGAAAGCTTCTTTCCAGTTTTGAACGGAAGATATTTCCTTTTTCACCATAGCCCTCTATGGGCTTCCAAATATCCCTTTGCCAATTCCACAAGAACAGCCTTAGCGAAAGGCTTCTTGAAGGGAAAGATGTAACTCTGTGAGATGAATTCACAGAACACAGAGCAGTTTTTCAGAAAGCTTCTTTCCAGTTTTGAACGGAAGATATTTCCTTTTTCACCATAGGCCTCTATGGGCTTCCAAATATCCCTTTGCCAATTCCACAAGAACAGCCTTAGCGAAAGGCATCTTGAGGGGAAAGATGTAACTCTGTGAGATGAATTAACAGAACACAGAGCAGTTTCTCAGAAAGCTTCTTTCCAGTTTTGAACTGAAGATATTTACTTTTTCACCATAGCCCTCTATGGGCTTCCAAATATCCCTTTGCCAATTCCACAAGAACAGCCTTAGCGAAAGGCTTCTTGAAGGGAAAGATGTAACTCTGTGAGATGAATTCACAGAACACAGAGCAGTTTCTCAGAAAGCTTCTTTCCAGTTTTGAACGGAAGATATTTCCTTTTTCACCATAGCCCTCTATGGGCTTCCAAATATCCCTTTGACAATTCCACAAAAACAGCCTTAGCGAAAGGCTTCTTGAAGGGAAAGATGTAACTCTGTGAGATGAATTCACAGAACACAGAGCAGTTTCTCAGAAAGCTTCTTTCCAGTTTTGAACGGAAGATATTTCCTTTTTCACCATAGGACTCTATGGGCTTCCAAATATCCCTTTGCCAATTCCGCAAGAACAGCCTTAGCGAAAGGCTTCTTGAAGGGAAAGATGTAACTCTGTGAGATGAATTAACAGAACACAGAGCAGTTTCTCAGAAAGCTTCTTTCCAGTTTTGAACGGAAGATATTTCCTTTTTCACCATAGCCCTCTATGGGCTTCCAAATATCCCTTTGCAAATTCCACAAGAACAGCCTTAGCGAACGGCTTCTTGAAGGGAAAGATGTAACTCTGTGAGATGAATTTAAAGAACACAGAGCAGTTTCTCAGAAAGCTTCTTTCCAGTTTTGAACGGAAGATATTTCCTTTTTCACCATAGCCCTCTATGGGCTTCCAAATATCCCTTTGCCAATTCCGCAAGAACAGCCTTAGCGAAAGGGTTCTTGAAGGGAAAGATGTAACTCTGTGAGATGAATTCACAGAACACAGAGCAGTTTCTCAGAAAGCTTCTTTCCAGTTTTGAACGGAAGATATTTCCTTTTTCACCATAGGCCTCTATGGGCTTCCAAATATCCCTTTGCCAATTCCACAAGAACAGCCTTAGCGAAAGGCTTCTTGAAAGGAAAGTTGTAACTCTGTGAGATGAATTCAAAGAACACAGAGCAGTTTCTCAGAAAGCTTCTTTCCAGTTTTGAAGGGAAGATATTTCCTTTTTCACCATAGGCCTCTATGGGCTTCCAAATATCCCTTTGCCAATTCCACAAGAACAGCCTTAGCGAAAGGCTTCTTGAAGGGAAAGATGTAACTCTGTGAGATGAATTAACAGAACACAGAGCAGTTTCTCAGAAAGCTTCTTTCCAGTTTTGAACGGAAGATATTTCCTTTTTCACCATAGCCCTCTAAGGGCTTCCAAATATCCCTTTGCCAATTCCACAAGAACAGCCTTAGCGAAAGGCTTCTTGAAGGGAAAGATGTAACTCTGTGAGATGAATTCACAGAACACAGAGCAGTTTCTCAGAAAGCTTCTTTCCAGTTTTGAACGGAAGATATTTCCTTTTTCACCATAGCCGTCTATGGGCTTTCAAATATCCCTTTGCCAATTCCACAAGAACAGCCTTAGCGAAAGGCTTCTTGAAGGGAAAGATGTAACACTGTGAGATGAATTCACAGAACACAGAGCAGTTTCTCAGAAAATTTCTTTCCAGTTTTGAACGGAAGATATTTCCTTTTTCACCATAGGCCTCTATGGGCTTCCAAATATCCCTTTGCCAATTCCACAAGAACAGCCTTAGCGAAAGGCTTCTTGAGGGGAAAGATGTAACTCTGTGAGATGAATTAACAGAACACAGAGAAGTTTCTCAGAAAGCTTCTTTCCAGTTTTGAACGGAAGATATTTCCTTTTTCACCATAGCCCTCTATGGGCTTCCAAATATCCCTTTGCCAATTCCACAAGAACAGACTTAGCGAAAGGCTTTTTGGAGGGAACGATGTAACTCTGTGAGATGAATTAACAGAACACAGAGCAGTTTATCAGAAAGCTTCTTTCCAGTTTTGAACGGAAGATATTTCCTTTTTCACCATAGCCCTCTATGGGCTTCCAAATATCCCTTTGCCAATTCCACAAGAACAGACTTAGCGAAAGGCTTCTTGAAGGGAAAGATGTAACTCTGTGAGATGAATTCACAGAACACAGAGCAGTTTCTCAGAAAGCTTCTTTCCAGTTTTGAACGGAAGATATTTCCTTTTTCACCATAGGCCTCTATGGGCTTCCAAATATCCCTTTGCCAATTCCACAAGAACAGCCTTAGCGAAAGGCTTCTTGAAGGGAAAGATGTAACTCTGTGAGATGAATTCACAGAACACAGAGCAGTTTCTCAGAAAGCTTCTTTCCAGTTTTGAACGGAAGATATTTACTTTTTCACCATAGCCCTCTATGGGCTTCCAAATATCCCTTTGCCAATTCCACAAGAACAGCCTTAGCGAAAGGCTTCTTGAAGGGAAAGATGTAACTCTGTGAGATGAATTCACAGAACACAGAGCAGTTTCTCAGAAAGCTTCTTTCCAGTTTTGAACGGAAGATATTTCCTTTTTCCCCATAGCCGTCTATGGGCTTCCAAATATCCCTTTGCCAATTCCACAAGAACAGCCTTAGCGAAAGGCTTCTTGAGGGGAAAGATGTAACACTGTGAGATGAATTCACAGAACACAGAGCAGTTTCTCAGAAAGCTTCTTTCCAGTTTTGAAAGGAAGATATTTCCTTTTTCACCATAGTCCTCTATGGGCTTCCAAATATCCCTTTTCCAATTACACAAGAACAGCCTTAGCGAAAGGCTTCTTGAGGGGAAAGATGTAACTCTGTGAGATGAATTAACAGAACACAGAGCAGTTTCTCAGAAAGCTTCTTTCCAGTTTTGAACGGAAGATATTTACTTTTTCACCATAGCCCTCTATGAGCTTCCAAATATCCCTTTGCCAATTCCACAAGAACAGCCTTAGCGAAAGGCTTCTTGAAGGGAAAGATGTAACTCTGTGAGATGAATTCACAGAACACAGAGCAGTTTCTCAGAAAGCTTCTTTCCAGTTTTGAACGGAAGATATTTCCTTTTTCACCATAGCCCTCTATGGGCTTCCAAATATCCCTTTGCCAATTCCACAAGAACAGCCTTAGCGAAAGGCTTCTTGAAGGGAAAGATGTAACTCTGTGAGATGAATTCACAGAACACAGAGCAGTTTCTCAGAAAGCTTCTTTCCAGTTTTGAACGGAAGATATTTCCTTTTTCACCATAGCCGTCTATGGGCTTCCAAATATCCCTTTGCCAATTCCACAAGAACAGCCTTAGCGAAAGGCTTCTTGAAGGGAAAGATGTAACTCTGTGAGATGAATCCACAGAACACAGAGCAGTTTCTCAGAAAGCTTCTTTCCAGTTTTGAACGGAAGATATTTCCTTTTTCACCATAGGCCTCTATGGGCTTCCAAATATCCCTTTGCCAATTCCACAAGAACAGCCTTAGCGAAAGGCTTCTTGAGGGGAAAGATGTAACTCTGTGAGATGAATTAACAGAACACAGAGCAGTTTCTCAGAAAGCTTCTTTCCAGTTTTGAACGGAAGATATTTACTTTTTCACCATAGCCCTCTATGGGCTTCCAAATATCCCTTTGCCAATTCCACAAGAACAGCCTTAGCGAAAGGCTTCTTGAAGGGAAAGATATAAATCTGTGAGATGAATTCACAGAACACAGAGCAGTTTCTCAGAAAGCTTCTTTCCAGTTTTGAACGGAAGATATTTCCTTTTTCACCATAGCCGTCTATGGGCTTCCAAATATCCCTTTGCCAATTCCACAAGAACAGCCTTAGCGAAAGGCTTCTTGAAGGGAAAGATGTAACACTGTGAGATGAATTCACAGAACACAGAGCAGTTTCTCAGAAAGCTTCTTTCCAGTTTTGAACGGAAGATATTTCCTTTTTCACCATAGGCCTCTATGGGCTTCCAAATATCCCTTTGCCAATTCCACAAGAACAGCCTTAGCGAAAGGCTTCTTGAAGGGAAAGATGTAACTCTGTGAGATGAATTAACAGAACACAGAGCAGTTTCTCAGAAAGCTTCTTTCCAGTTTTGAACGGAAGATATTTACTTTTTCACCATAGCCCTCTAAGGGCTTCCAAATATCCCTTTGCCAATTCCACAAGAACAGCCTTAGCGAAAGGCTTCTTGAAGGAACAGATGTAACTCTGTGAGATGAATTCACAGAACACAGAGCAGTTTCTCAGAAAGCTTCTTTCCAGTTTTGAACGGAAGATATTTCCTTTTTCACCATAGCCCTCTATGGGCTTCCAAATATCCCTTTGCCAATTCCACAAGAACAGCCTTAGCGAAAGGCTTCTTGAAGGGAAAGATGTAACTCGGTGAGATGAATTCACAGAACACAGAGCAGTTTCTCAGAAAGCTTCTTTCCAGTTTTGAACGGAAGATATTTCCTTTTTCACCATAGGCCTCTATGGGCTTCCAAATATCCCTTTGCCAATTCCACAAGAACAGCCTTAGCGAAAGGCTTCTTGAAGGGAAAGATGTAATTCTGTGAGATGAATTCACAGAACACAGAGCAGTTTCTGAGAAAGCTTCTTTCCAGTTTTGAACGGAAGATATTTCCTTTTTCACCATAGCCCTCTATGGGCTTCCAAATATCCCTTTGCCAATTCCAGAAGAAGAGACTTAGCGAAAGGCTTCTTGAAGGGAAAGATGTCACTCTGTGAGATGAATTCACAGAACACAGAGCAGTTTCTCAGAAAGCTTCTTTCCAGTTTTGAACTGAAGATATTTCCTTTTTCACCATAGGCCTCTATGGGCTTCCAAATATCCCTTTGCCAAATCCACAAGAACAGCCTTAGCGAAAGGCTTCTTGAAGGGAAAGATGTAACTCTGTGAGATGAATTAACAGAACACAGAGCAGTTTCTCACAGAGCTTCTTTCCGGTTTTGAACGGAAGATATTTCCTTTTTCAACATAGCCCTCTAAGGGCTTCCAAATATCCCTTTGCCAATTCCACAAGAACAGCCTTAGCGAAAGGCTTCTTGAGGGGAAAGATGTAACTCTGTGAGATGAATTCACAGAACACAGAGCAGTTTCTCAGAAAGATTCTTTCCAGTTTTGAACGGAAGATATTTCCTTTTTCACCATAGCCCTCTATGGGCTTCCAAATATCCCTTTGCCAATTCCACAAGAACAGCCTTAGCAACAGGCTTCTTGAAGGGAAAGATGTAAGTCTGTGAGATAAATTCACAGAACACAGAGCAGTTTCTCAGGAAGCTTCTTTCCAGTTTTGAACGGAAGATATTTCCTTTTTACCATAGGCATCTAAGGGCTTCCAAATATCCCTTTGCCAATTCCACAAGAACAGCCTTAGCGAAAGGCTTCTTGAAGGGAAAGATGTAACTCTGTGAGATGAATTCACAGAACACAGAGCAGTTTCTCAGAAAGCTTCTTTCCAGTTTTGAACGGAAGATATTTCCTTTTTCTCCATAGGCCTCTATGGGTTTCCAAATATCCCTTTGCCAATTCCACAAGAACAGCCTTAGCGAAAGGCTTCTTGAAGGGAAAGATGTAACTCTGTGAGATGAATTAACAGAACACAGAGCAGTTTCTCAGAAAGCTTCTTTCCAGTTTTGAACGGAAGATATTTCCTTTTTCACCATAGCCCTCTAAGGGCTTCCAAATATCCCTTTGCCAATTCCACAAGAACAGCCTTAGCGAAAGGCTTCTTGAAGGGAAAGATGTAACTCTGTGAGATGAATTCAGAGAACACAGAGCAGTTTCTCAGAAAGCTTCTTTCCAGTTTTGAACGGAGGATATTTCCTTTTTCACCATAGGCCTCTATGGGCTTCCAAATATCCCTTTGCCAATTCCACAAGAACAGCCTTAGCGAAAGGCTTCTTGAAGGGAAAGATGTAACTCTGTGAGATGAATTCACAGAACACAGAGCAGTTTCTCAGAAAGCTTCTTTCCAGTTTTGAACGGAAGATATTTCCTTTCACCAGAGGCCTCTGTGGGATTCCAAATATCCCTTTGCCAATTCCACAAGAACAGCCTTAGCGAAAGGCTTCTTGAAGGGAAAGATGTAACTCTGTGAGATGAATTCACAGAACACAGAGCAGTTTCTCAGAAAGCTTCTTTCCAGTTTTGAACGGAAGATATTTCCTTTTTCACCATAGGCCTCAATGGGCTTCCAAATATCCCTTTGCCAATTCCACAAGAACAGCCTTAGCGAAAGGCTTCTTGAAGGGAAAGATGTAACTCTGTGAGATGAATTCACAGAACACAGAGCAGTTTCTCAGAAAGCTTCTTTCCAGTTTTGAACGGAAGATATTTCCTTTTTCACCATAGCCCTCTATGGGCTTCCAAATGTCCCTTTGCCAATTCCACAAGAACAGACTTAGCGAAAGGCTTCTTGAAGGGAAAGATGTAACTCTGTGAGATGAATTCACAGAACACAGAGCAGTTTCTCAGAAAGCTTCTTTCCAGTTTTGAACGGAAGATATTTCCTTTTTCACCATAGCCCTCTATGGGCTTCCAAATATCCCTTTGCCAATTCCACAAGAACAGCCTTAGCGAAAGGCTTCTTGAAGGGAAAGATGTAACTCTGTGAGATGAATTCACAGAACACAGAGCAGTTTCTCAGAAAGCTTCTTTCCAGTTTTGAACGGAAGATATTTCCTTTTTCACCATAGGCCTCTATGGGCTTCCAAATATCCCTTTGCCAATTCCACAAGAACAGCCTTAGCGAAAGGCTTCTTGAAGGGAAAGATGTAACTCTGTGAGATGAATTAACAGAACACAGAGCAGTTTCTCAGAAAGCTTCTTTCCAGTTTTGAACGGAAGATATTTCCTTTTTCACCATAGCCCTCTATGGGCTTCCAAATATCCCTTTGCCAATTCCGCAAGAACAGCCTTAGCGAAAGGCTTCTTGAAGGGAAAGATGTAACTCTGTGAGATGAATTAGCAGAACACAGAGCAGTTTCTCAGAAAGATTCTTTCCAATTTTGAAAGGAAGATATTTCCTTTTTCACCATAGCCCTCTATGGGCTTCCAAATATCCCTTTGCAAATTCCACAAGAACAGCCTTAGCGAAAGGCTTCTTGAAGGGAAAGATGTAACTCTGTGAGATGAATTCACAGAACACAGAGCAGTTTCTCAGAAAGCTTCTTTCCAGTTTTGAACGGAAGATATTTCCTTTTTCACCAGAGGCTTCTATGGGATTCCAAATATCCCTTTGCCAATTCCACAAGAACAGCCTTAGCGAAAGGCTTCTTGAAGGGAAAGATGTAACTCTGTGAGATGAATTCACAGAACACAGAGCAGTTTCTCAGAAAGCTTCTTTCCAGTTTTGAACGGAAGATATTTCCTTTTTCACCATAGGCCTCAATGGGCTTCCAAATATCCCTTTGCCAATTCCACAAGAACAGCCTTAGGGAAAGGCTTCTTGAAGGGAAAGATGTAACTCTGTGAGATGAATTCACAGAACACAGAGCAGTTTCTCAGAAAGCTTCTTTCCAGTTTTGAACGGAAGATATTTCTTTTTTCACCAGAGGCCTCTATGGGATTCCAAATATCCCTTTGCCAATTCCACAAGAACAGCCTTAGCGAAAGGCTTCTTGAAGGGAAAGATGTAACTCTGTGAGATGAATTCACAGAACACAGAGCAGTTTCTCAGAAAGCTTCTTTCCAGTTTTGAACGGAAGATATTTCCTTTTTCACCATAGCCCTCTAGGGGCTTCCAAATATCCCTTTGCCAATTTCACAAGAAAAGCCTTAGCGAAAGGCTTCTTGAAGGGAAAGATGTAACTCTGTGAGATGAATTCACAGAACACAGAGCAGTTTCTCAGAAAGATTCTTTCCAGTTTTGAACTGAAGATATTTCCTTTTTCACCATAGGCCTCAATGGGCTTCCAAATATCCCTTTGCCAATTCCACAAGAACAGCCTTAGCGAAAGGATTCTTGAAGGGAAAGATGTAATTCTGTGAGATGAATTCACAGAACACAGAGCAGTTTCTCAGAAAGCTTCTTTCCAGTTTTGAACGGAAGATATTTACTTTTTCACCATAGCCCTCTATGGGCTTCCAAATATCCCTTTGCCAATTCCACAAGAACAGTCTTAGCGAAAGGCTTCTTGAAGGGAAAGATGTAACTCTGTGAGATGAATTCACAGAACACAGAGCAGTTTCTCAGAAAGCTTCTTTCCAGTTTTGAACGGAAGATATTTCCTTTTTACCATAGGCCTCTATGGGCTTCCAAATATCCCTTTGCCAATTCCACAAGAACAGCCTTAGCGAAAGGCTTCTTGAAGGGCAAGATGTAACTCTGTGAGATGAATTCACAGAACACAGAGCAGTTTCTCAGAAAGCTTCTTTCCAGTTTTGAACGGAAGATATTTCCTTTTTCTCCATAGGCCTCTATGGGCTTCCAAATATCCCTTTGCCAATTCCACAAGAACAGCCTTAGCGAAAGGCTTCTTGAAGGGAAAGATGTAACTCTGTGAGATGAATTAACAGAACACAGAGCAGTTTCTCAGAAAGCTTCTTTCCAGTTTGGAACGGAAGATATTTCCTTTTTCACCATAGCCCTCTATGGGCTTCCAAATATCCCTTTGCCAATTCCACAAGAACAGCCTTAGCGAAAGGCTTCTTGAAAGGAAAGTTGTAACTCTGTGAGATGAATTCAGAGAACACAGAGCAGTGTCTCAGAAAGCTTCTTTCCAGTTTTGAACGGAAGATATTTCCTTTTTCACCATAGGCCTCTATGGGCTTCCAAATATCCCTTTGCCAATTCCACAAGAACAGGCTTAGCGAAAGGCTTCTTGAAGGGAAAGATGTAACTCTATGAGATGAATTCACAGAACACAGAGCAGTTTCTCAGAAAGCTTCTTTCCAGTTTTGAACGGAAGATATTTCCTTTTTCACGATAGCCCTCTATGGGCTTCCAAATATCCCTTTGCCAATTCCACAAGAACAGCCTTAGCGAAAGGCTTCTTGAAGGGAAAGATGTAACTCTGTGAGATGAATTAACAGAACACAGAGCAGTTTCTCAGAAAGCTTCTTTCCAGTTTTGAACGGAAGATATTTCGTTTTTCACCATAGCCCTCTAAGGGCTTCCAAATATCCCTTTGCCAATTCCACAAGAACAGCCTTAGCTAAAGGCTTCTTGAAGGGAAAGATGTAACTCTGTGAGATGAATTAACAGAACACAGAGCAGTTTCTCAGAAAGCTTCTTTCCAGTTCTGAACGGAAGATATTTCCTTTTTCACCATAGCCCTCTATGGGCTTCCAAATATCCCTTTGCCAATTCCACAAGAACAGCCTTAGCGAAAGGCTTCTTGAAGGGAAAGATGTAACTCTGTGAGATGAATTAGCAGAACACAGAGCAGTTTCTCAGAAAGATTCTTTCCAATTTTGAAAGGAAGATATTTCCTTTTTCACCATAGCCCTCTATGGGCTTCCAAATATCCCTTTGCAAATTCCACAAGAACAGCCTTAGCGAAAGGCTTCTTGAAGGGAAAGATGTAACTCTGTGAGATGAATTCACAGAACACAGAGCAGTTTCTCAGAAAGCTTCTTTCCAGTTTTGAACGGAAGATATTTCCTTTTTCACCAGAGGCCTCTATGGGATTCCAAATATCCCTTTGCCAATTCCACAAGAACAGCCTTAGCGAAAGGCTTCTTGAAGGGAAAGATGTAACTCTGTGAGATGAATTCACAGAACACAGAGCAGTTTCTCAGAAAGCTTCTTTCCAGTTTTGAACGGAAGATATTTCCTTTTTCACCATAGCCCTCTATGGGCTTCCAAATGTCCCTTTGCCAATTCCACAAGAACAGACTTAGCGAAAGGCTTCTTGAAGGGAAAGATGTAACTCTGTGAGATGAATTCACAGAACACAGAGCAGTTTCTCAGAAAGCTTCTTTCCAGTTTTGAACGGAAGATATTTCCTTTTTCACCATAGCCCTCTATGGGCTTCCAAATATCCCTTTGCCAATTCCACAAGAACAGCCTTAGCGAAAGGCTTCTTGAAGGGAAAGATGTAACTCTGTGAGATGAATTCACAGAACACAGAGCAGTTTCTCAGAAAGCTTCTTTCCAGTTTTGAACGGAAGATATTTCCTTTTTCACCATAGGCCTCTATGGGCTTCCAAATATCCCTTTGCCAATTCCACCAGAACAGCCTTAGCGAAAGGCTTCTTGAAGGGAAAGATGTAACTCTGTGAGATGAATTAACAGAACACAGAGCAGTTTCTCAGAAAGCTTCTTTCCAGTTTTGAACGGAAGATATTTCCTTTTTCACCATAGCCCTCTATGGGCTTCCAAATATCCCTTTGCCAATTCCGCAAGAACAGCCTTAGCGAAAGGCTTCTTGAAGGGAAAGATGTAACTCTGTGAGATGAATTAGCAGAACACAGAGCAGTTTCTCAGAAAGATTCTTTCCAATTTTGAAAGGAAGATATTTCCTTTTTCACCATAGCCCTCTATGGGCTTCCAAATATCCCTTTGCAAATTCCACAAGAACAGCCTTAGCGAAAGGCTTCTTGAAGGGAAAGATGTAACTCTGTGAGATGAATTCACAGAACACAGAGCAGTTTCTCAGAAAGCTTCTTTCCAGTTTTGAACGGAAGATATTTCCTTTTTCACCAGAGGCTTCTATGGGATTCCAAATATCCCTTTGCCAATTCCACAAGAACAGCCTTAGCGAAAGGCTTCTTGAAGGGAAAGATGTAACTCTGTGAGATGAATTCACAGAACACAGAGCAGTTTCTCAGAAAGCTTCTTTCCAGTTTTGAACGGAAGATATTTCCTTTTTCACCATAGGCCTCAATGGGCTTCCAAATATCCCTTTGCCAATTCCACAAGAACAGCCTTAGGGAAAGGCTTCTTGAAGGGAAAGATGTAACTCTGTGAGATGAATTCACAGAACACAGAGCAGTTTCTCAGAAAGCTTCTTTCCAGTTTTGAACGGAAGATATTTCTTTTTTCACCAGAGGCCTCTATGGGATTCCAAATATCCCTTTGCCAATTCCACAAGAACAGCCTTAGCGAAAGGCTTCTTGAAGGGAAAGATGTAACTCTGTGAGATGAATTCACAGAACACAGAGCAGTTTCTCAGAAAGCTTCTTTCCAGTTTTGAACGGAAGATATTTCCTTTTTCACCATAGCCCTCTAGGGGCTTCCAAATATCCCTTTGCCAATTTCACAAGAAAAGCCTTAGCGAAAGGCTTCTTGAAGGGAAAGATGTAACTCTGTGAGATGAATTCACAGAACACAGAGCAGTTTCTCAGAAAGATTCTTTCCAGTTTTGAACTGAAGATATTTCCTTTTTCACCATAGGCCTCAATGGGCTTCCAAATATCCCTTTGCCAATTCCACAAGAACAGCCTTAGCGAAAGGATTCTTGAAGGGAAAGATGTAATTCTGTGAGATGAATTCACAGAACACAGAGCAGTTTCTCAGAAAGCTTCTTTCCAGTTTTGAACGGAAGATATTTACTTTTTCACCATAGCCCTCTATGGGCTTCCAAATATCCCTTTGCCAATTCCACAAGAACAGCCTTAGCGAAAGGCTTCTTGAAGGGAAAGATGTAACTCTGTGAGATGAATTCACAGAACACAGAGCAGTTTCTCAGAAAGCTTCTTTCCAGTTTTGAACGGAGGATATTTCCTTTTTACCATAGGCCTCTATGGGCTTCCAAATATCCCTTTGCCAATTCCACAAGAACAGCCTTAGCGAAAGGCTTTTTGAAGGGAAAGATGTAACTCTGTGAGATGAATTCACAGAACACAGAGCAGTTTCTCAGAAAGCTTCTTTCCAGTTTTGAACGGAAGATATTTCCTTTTTCTCCATAGGCCTCTATGGGCTTCCAAATATCCCTTTGCCAATTCCACAAGAACAGCCTTAGCGAAAGGCTTCTTGAAGGGAAAGATGTAACTCTGTGAGATGAATTAACAGAACACAGAGCAGTTTCTCAGAAAGCTTCTTTCCAGTTTGGAACGGAAGATATTTCCTTTTTCACCATAGCCCTCTATGGGCTTCCAAATATCCCTTTGCCAATTCCACAAGAACAGCCTTAGCGAAAGGCTTCTTGAAAGGAAAGTTGTAACTCTGTGAGATGAATTCAGAGAACACAGAGCAGTGTCTCAGAAAGCTTCTTTCCAGTTTTGAACGGAAGATATTTCCTTTTTCACCATAGGCCTCTATGGGCTTCCAAATATCCCTTTGCCAATTCCACAAGAACAGGCTTAGCGAAAGGCTTCTTGAAGGGAAAGATGTAACTCTATGAGATGAATTCACAGAACACAGAGCAGTTTCTCAGAAAGCTTCTTTCCAGTTTTGAACGGAAGATATTTCCTTTTTCACGATAGCCCTCTATGGGCTTCCAAATATCCCTTTGCCAATTCCACAAGAACAGCCTTAGCGAAAGGCTTCTTGAAGGGAAAGATGTAACTCTGTGAGATGAATTAACAGAACACAGAGCAGTTTCTCAGAAAGCTTCTTTCCAGTTTTGAACGGAAGATATTTCGTTTTTCACCATAGCCCTCTAAGGGCTTCCAAATATCCCTTTGCCAATTCCACAAGAACAGCCTTAGCTAAAGGCTTCTTGAAGGGAAAGATGTAACTCTGTGAGATGAATTAACAGAACACAGAGCAGTTTCTCAGAAAGCTTCTTTCCAGTTCTGAACGGAAGATATTTCCTTTTTCACCATAGCCCTCTATGGGCTTCCAAATATCCCTTTGCCAATTCCACAAGAACAGCCTTAGCGAAAGGCTTCTTGAAGGGAAAGATGTAACTCTGTGAGATGAATTAGCAGAACACAGAGCAGTTTCTCAGAAAGATTCTTTCCAATTTTGAAAGGAAGATATTTCCTTTTTCACCATAGCCCTCTATGGGCTTCCAAATATCCCTTTGCAAATTCCACAAGAACAGCCTTAGCGAAAGGCTTCTTGAAGGGAAAGATGTAACTCTGTGAGATGAATTCACAGAACACAGAGCAGTTTCTCAGAAAGCTTCTTTCCAGTTTTGAACGGAAGATATTTCCTTTTTCACCAGAGGCCTCTATGGGATTCCAAATATCCCTTTGCCAATTCCACAAGAACAGCCTTAGCGAAAGGCTTCTTGAAGGGAAAGATGTAACTCTGTGAGATGAATTCACAGAACACAGAGCAGTTTCTCAGAAAGCTTCTTTCCAGTTTTGAACGGAAGATAGTTACTTTTTCACCATAGCCCTCTATGGGCTTCCAAATGTCCCTTTGCCAATTCCACAAGAACAGCCTTAGCGGAAGGCTTCTTGAAGGGAAAGATGTAACTCTGTGAGATGAATTCACAGAACACAGAGCAGTTTCTCAGAAAGCTTCTTTCCAGTTTTGAACGGAAGATATTTCCTTTTTCACCAGAGCCCTCTATGGGCTTCCAAATATCCCTTTGCCAATTCCACAAGAACAGCCTTAGCGAGAGGCTTCTTGAAGGGAAAGATGTAACTCTGTGAGATGAATTAACAGAACACAGAGCAGTTTCTCAGAAAGCTTCTTTCCAGTTTTGAAAGGAAGATATTTACTTTTTCACCATAGCCCTCTATGGGCTTCCAAATGTCCCTTTGCCAATTCCACAAGAACAGCCTTAGCGAAAGGCTTCTTGAAGGGAAAGATGTAACTCTGTGAGATGAATTCACAGAACACAGAGCAGTTTCTCAGAAAGCTTCTTTCCAGTTTTGAACGGAAGATATTTCGTTTTTCACCATAGGCCTCTATGGGCTTCCAAATATCCCTTTGCCAATTCCACAAGAACAGCCTTAGCGAAAGGCTTCTTGAGGGGAAAGATGTAACTCTGTGAGATGAATTAACAGAACACAGAGCAGTTTCTCAGAAAGCTTCTTGCCAGTTTTGAACGGAAGACATTTACTTTTTCACCATAGCCCTCTATGGGCTTCCAAATATCCCTTTGCCAATTCCACAAGATCAGCCTTAGCGAAAGGCTTCTTGAAGGGAAAGATGTAACTCTGTGAGATGAATTCACAGAACACAGAGCAGTTTCTCAGAAAGTTTCTTTCCAGTTTTGAACGGAAGATATTTCCTTTTTCACCATAGCCCTCTATGGGCTTCCAAATATTCCTTTGCCAATTCCACAAGAACAGCCTTAGCGAAAGGCTTCTTGAAGGGAAAGATGTAACTCTGTGAGATGAATTCACAGAACACAGAGCAGTTTCTCAGAAAGCTTCTTTCCAGTTTTGAACAGAAGATATTTCCTTTTTCACCATAGGCCTCTATGGGCTTCCAAATATCCCTTTGCCAATTCCACAAGAACAGCCTTAGCGAAAGGCTTCTTGAAGGGAAAGATGTAACTCTGTGAGATGAATTAACAGAACACAGAGCAGTTTCTCACAGAGCTTCTTTCCGGTTTTGAACGGAAGATATTTCCTTTTTCACCATAGGCCTCTATGGGCTTCCAAATATCCCTTTGCCAATTCCACAAGAACAGCCTTAGCGAAAGGCTTCTTGAGGGGAAAGATGTAACTCTGTGAGATGAATTCACAGAACACAGAGCAGTTTCTCAGAAAGCTTCTTTCCAGTTTTGAACGGAAGATATTTCCTTTTTCACCATAGCCCTCTATGGGCTTCCAAATATCCCTTTGCCAATTCCACAAGAACAGCCTTAGCGAAAGGCTTCTTGAAGGGAAAGATGTAACTCTGTGAGATAAATTCACAGAACACAGAGCAGTTTCTCAGAAAGCTTCTTTCCAGTTTTGAACGGAAGATATTTCCTTTTTACCATAGGCCTCTATGGGCTTCCAAATATCCCTTTGCCAATTCCACAACAACAGCCTTAGCGAAAGGCTTCTTGAAGGGAAAGATGTAACTCTGTGAGATGAATTCACAGAACACAGAGCAGTTTCTCAGAAAGCTTCTTTCCAGTTTTGAACGGAAGATATTTCCTTTTTCACCATAGGCCTCTATGGGCTTCCAAATATCCCTTTGCCAATTCCACAAGAACAGCCTTAGCGAAAGGCTTCTTGAAGGGAAAGATGTAACTCTGTGAGATGAATTAACAGAACACAGAGCAGTTTCTCAGAAAGCTTCTTTCCAGTTTGGAACGGAAGATATTTCCTTTTTCACCATAGCCCTCTATGGGCTTCCAAATATCCCTTTGCCAATTCCACAAGAACAGCCTTAGCGAAAGGCTTCTTGAAAGGAAAGTTGTAACTCTGTGAGATGAATTCAGAGAACACAGAGCAGTGTCTCAGAAAGCTTCTTTCCAGTTTTGAACGGAAGATATTTCCTTTTTCACCATAGGCCTCTATGGGCTTCCAAATATCCCTTTGCCAATTCCACAAGAACAGCCTTAGCGAAAGGCTTCTTGAAGGGAAAGATGTAACTCTATGAGATGAATTCACAGAACACAGAGCAGTTTTCAGAAAGCTTCTTTCCAGTTTTGAACGGAAGATATTTCCTTTTACACGATAGCCCTCTATGGGCTTCCAAATATCCCTTTGCCAATTCCACAAGAACAGCCTTAGCGAAAGGCTTCTTGAAGGGAAAGATGTAAGTCTGTGAGATGAATTAACAGAACACAGAGCAGTTTCTCAGAAAGCTTCTTTCCAGTTTTGAACGGAAGATATTTCCTTTTTCACAATAGCCCTCTAAGGGCTTCCAAATATCCCTTTGCCAATTCCACAAGAACAGCCTTAGCGAAAGGCTTCTTGAAGGGAAAGATGTAACTCTGTGAGAATAATTAACAGAACACAGAGCAGTTTCTCAGAAAGCTTCTTTCCAGTTTTGAACGGAAGATATTTCCTTTTTCACCATAGCCCTCTATGGGCTTCCAAATATCCCTTTGCCAATTCCACAAGAACAGCCTTAGCGAAAGGCTTCTTGAAGGGAAAGATGTAACTCTGTGAGATGAATTAGCAGAACACAGAGCAGTTTCTCAGAAAGATTTTTCCAATTTTGAAAGGAAGATATTTCCTTTTTCACCATAGCCCTCTATGGGCTTCCAAATATCCCTTTGCAAATTCCACAAGAACAGCCTTAGCGAAAGGCTTCTTGAAGGGAAAGATGTAACTCTGTGAGATGAATTCACAGAACACAGAGCAGTTTCTCAGAAAGCTTCTTTCCAGTTTTGAACGGAAGATATTTCCTTTTTCACCAGAGGCCTCTATGGGATTCCAAATATCCCTTTGCCAATTCCACAAGAACAGCCTTAGCGAAAGGCTTCTTGAAGGGAAAGATGTAACTCTGTGAGATGAATTAACAGAACACAGAGCAGTTTCTGAGAAAGCTTCTTTCCAGTTTTGAACGGAAGATATTTCGTTTTTCACCATAGGCCTCAATGGGCTTCCAAATATCCCTTTGCCAATTCCACAAGAACAGCCTTAGCTAAAGGATTCTTGAAGGGAAAGATGTAACTCTGTGAGATGAATTCACAGAACACAGAGCAGTTTCTCAGAAAGCTTCTTTCCAGTTTTGAACGGAAGATATTCCCTTTTTCACCAGAGGCCTCTATGGGATTCCAAATATCCCTTTGCCAATTCCACAAGAACAGCCTTAGCGAAAGGCTTCTTGAAGGGAAAGATGTAACTCTGTGAGATGAATTCACAGAACACAGAGCAGTTTCTCAGAAAGCTTCTTTCCAGTTTTGAACGGAAGATATTTCCTTTTTCACCATAGCCCTCTATGGGCTTCCAAATATCCCTTTGCCAATTCCACAAGAACTGCCTTAGCGAAAGGCTTCTTGAAGGGAAAGATGTAACTCTGTGAGATGAATTCACAGAACACAGAGCAGTTTCTCAGAAAGCTTCTTTCCAGTTTTGAACTGAAGATATTTCCTTTTTCACCATAGGCCTCAATGGGCTTCCAAATATCCCTTTGCCAATTCCACAAGAACAGCCTTAGCGAAAGGATTCTTGAAGGGAAAGATGTAACTCTGTGAGATGAATTCACAGAACACAGAGCAGTTTCTCAGAAAGCTTCTTTCCAGTTTTGAACGGAAGATATTTACTTTTTCACCATAGCCCTCTATGGGCTTCCAAATGTCCCTTTGCCAATTCCACAAGAACAGCCTTAGCGAAAGGCTTCTTGAAGGGAAAGATGTAACTCTGTGAGATGAATTAACAGAACACAGAGCAGTTTCTCAGAAAGCTTCTTTCCAGTTTTGAACGGAAGATATTTCCTTTTTCACCAGAGCCTTCTATGGGCTTCCAAATATCCCTTTGCCAATTCCACAAGAACAGCCTTAGCGAAAGGCTTCTTGAAGGGAAAGATGTAGCTCTGTGAGATGAATTCACAGAACACAGAGCAGTTTCTCAGAAAGCTTCTTTCCAGTTTTGAACGGAGGATATTTCCTTTTTCACCATAGGCCTCTATGGGCTTCCAAATATCCCTTTGCCAATTCCACAAGAACAGCCTCAGCGAAAGGCTTCTTGAAGGGAAAGATGTAACTCTGTGAGATGAATTAACAGAACACAGAGCAGTTTCTCAGAAAGCTTCTTTCCACTTTTGAACTGAAGATATTTCCTTTTTCACCATAGCCCTCAATGGGCTTCCAAATATCCCTTTGCCAATTCCACAAGAACAGCCTTAGCGAGAGGCTTCTTGAAGGGAAAGATGTAACTCTGTGAGATGAATTAACAGAACACAGAGCAGTTTCTCAGAAAGCTTCTTTCCAGTTTTGAAAGGAAGATATTTACTTTTTTACCATAGCCCTCTATGGGCTTCCAAATGTCCCTTTGCCAATTCCACAAGAACAGCCTTAGCGAAAGGCTTCTTGAAGGGAAAGATGTAACTCTGTGAGATGAATTCACAGAACACAGAGCAGTTTCTCAGAAAGGTTCTTTCCAGTTTTGAACGGAAGATATTTCCTTTTTCACCATAGCCCTCTAAGGGCTTCCAAATATCCCTTTGCCAATTCCACAAGAACAGCCTTAGCGAAAGGCTTCTTGAAGGGAAAGATGTAACTCTGTGAGATGAATTCACAGAACACAGAGCAGTTTCTCAGAAAGCTTCTTTCCAGTTTTGAACGGAAGATATTTCCTTTTTCACCATAGGCCTCTATGGGCTTCCAAATATCCCTTTGCCAATTCCACAAGAACAACCTTAGCGAAAGGGTTTTTGAAGGGAAAGATGTAACTCTGTGAGATGAATTCACAGAACACAGAGCAGTTTCTCAGAAAGCTTCTTTGCAGTTTTGAACGGAAGATATTTCCTTTTTCACCATAGCCTCTCTGGGCTTCCAAATATCCCTTTGCCAATTCCACAAGAACAGCCTTAGCGAAAGGCTTCTTGAAGGGAAAGATGTAACTCTGTGAGATGAATTCACAGAACACAGAGCAGTTTCTCAGAAAGCTTCTTTCCAGTTTTGAACGGAAGATATTTCCTTCTTCACCAGAGGCCTCTATGGGATTCCAAATATCCCTTTGCCAATTCAACAAGAACAGCCTTAGCGAAAGGCTTCTTGAAGGGAAAGATGTAACTCTGTGAGATGAATTAACAGAACACAGAGCAGTTTCTGAGAAAGCTTCTTTCCAGTTTTGAACGGAAGATATTTCCTTTTTCACCATAGGCCTCAATGGGCTTCCAAATATCCCTTTGCCAATTCCACAAGAACAGCCTTAGCGAAAGGATTCTTGAAGGGAAAGATGTAACTCTGTGAGATGAATTCACAGAACACAGAGCAGTTTCTCAGAAAGCTTCTTTCCAGTTTTGAACGGAAGATATTTCCTTTTTCACCAGAGGCCTCTATGGGATTCCAAATATCCCTTTGCCAATTCCACAAGAACAGCCTTAGCGAAAGGCTTCTTGAAGGGAAAGATGTAACTCTGTGAGATGAATTCACAGAACACAGAGCAGTTTCTCAGAAAGCTTCTTTCCAGTTTTGAACGGAAGATATTTCCTTTTTCACCATAGCCCTCTAAGGGCTTCCAAATGTCCCTTTGCCAATTCCACAAGAACAGCCTTAGCGAAAGGCTTCTTGAAGGGAAAGATGTAACTCTGTGAGATGAATTCACAGAACACAGAGCAGTTTCTCAGAAAGCTTCTTTCCAGTTTTGAACGGAAGATATTTCCTTTTTCACCATAGGCCTCTATGGGCTTCCAAATATCCCTTTGCCAATTCCACAAGAACAGCCTTAGCGAAAGGCTTTTTGAAGGGAAAGATGTAACTCTGTGAGATGAATTCACAGAACACAGAGCAGTTTCTCAGAAAGCTTCTTTGCAGTTTTGAATGGAAGATATTTCCTTTTTCACCATAGCCCTCTATGGGCTTCCAAATATCCCTTTGCCAATTCCACAAGAACAGCCTTAGCGAAAGGCTTTTTGAAGGGAAAGATGTAACTCTGTGAGATGAATTCACAGAACACAGAGCAGTTTCTCAGAAAGCTTCTTTGCAGTTTTGAATGGAAGATATTTCCTTTTTCACCATAGCCCTCTAAGGGCTTCCAAATATCCCTTTGCCAATTCCACAAGAACAGCCTTAGCGAAAGGCTTCTTGAAGGGAAAGACGTAACTCTGTGAGATGAATTCACAGAACACAGAGCAGTTTCTCAGAAAGCTTCTTTCCAGTTTTGAACGGAGGATATTTCCTTTTTCACCATAGGCCTCTATGGGCTTCCAAATATCCCTTTGCCAATTCCACAAGAACAGCCTTAGCGAAAGGCTTCTTGAAGGGAAAGATGTAACTCTGTGAGATGAATTCACAGAACACAGAGCAGTTTCTCAGAAAGCTTCTTTCCAGTTTTGAAGGGAAGGTATTTCCTTTTTCACCATAGCCCTCTATGGGCTTCCAAATATCCCTTTGCCAATTCCACAAGAACAGCCTTAGCGAAAGGCTTCTTGAAGGGAAAGATGTAACTCTGTGAGATGAATTCACAGAACACAGAGCAGTTTCTCAGAAAGCTTCTTTCCAGTTTTGAACGGAAGATATTTCCTTTTTCACCATAGGCCTCTATGGGCTTACAAATATCCCTTTGCCAATTCCACAAGAACAGCCTTAGCGAAAGGCTTCTTGAAGGGAAAGATGTAACTCTGTGAGATGAATTCACAGAACACAGAGCAGTTTCTCAGAAAGCTTCTTTCCAGTTTTGAACGGAAGATATTTCCTTTTTCACCATAGGCCTCTATGGGCTTCCAAATATCCCTTTGCCAATTCCACAAGAACAGCCTTAGCGAAAGGCTTCTTGAAGGGAAAGATGTAACTCTGTGAGATGAATTCACAGAACACAGAGCAGTTTCTCAGAAAGCTTCTTTCCAGTTTTGAACGGAAGATATTTCCTTTTTCACCATAGGCCTCAATGGGCTTCCAAATATCCCTTTGCCAATTCCACAAGAACAGCCTTAGCGAAAGGCTTCTTGAAGGGAAAGATGTAACTCTGTGAGATGAATTAACAGAACACAGAGCAGTTTCTCAGAAAGCTTCTTTGCAGTTTTGAACGGAAGATATTTCCTTTTTCACCATAGCCCTCTATGGGCTTCCAAATATCCCTTTGCCAATTCCACAAGAACAGACTTAGCGAAAGGCTTCTTGAAGGGAAAGATGTAACTCTGTGAGATGAATTCACAGAACACAGAGCAGTTTCTCAGAAAGCTTCTTTCCAGTTTTGAACGGAAGATATTTCCTTTTTCACCATAGCCCTCTATGGGCTTCCAAATATCCCTTTGCCAGTTCCACAAGAACAGCCTTAGCGAAAGGCTTCTTGAAGGGAAAGATGTAACTCTGTGAGATGAATTAACAGAACACAGAGCAGTTTCTCAGAAAGCTTCTTTCCAGTTTTGAACGGAAGATATTTCCTTTTTCACCATAGCCCTCTATGGGCTTCCAAATATCCCTTTGCCAATTCCACAAGAACAGCCTTAGCGAAAGGCTTCTTGAAGGGAAAGATGTAACTCTGTGAGATGAATTAGCAGAACACAGAGCAGTTTCTCAGAAAGATTCTTTCCAATTTTGAAAGGAAGATATTTCCTTTTTCACCATAGCCCTCTAGGGGCTTCCAAATATCCCTTTGCAAATTCCACAAGAACAGCCTTAGCGAAAGTCTTCTTGAAGGGAAAGATGTAACTCTGTGAGATGAATTCACAGAACACAGAGCAGTTTCTCAGAAATCTTCTTTCCAATTTTGAACGGAAGATATTTCCTTTTTCACCATAGGTCTCTATGGGCTTCCAAATATCCCTTTGCCAATTCCCCAAGAACAGCCTTAGCGAAAGGCTTCTTGAGGGGAAAGATGTAACTCTGTGAGATGAATTAACAGAACACAGAGCAGTTTCTCAGAAAGCTTCTTTCCAGTTTGGAACGGAAGATATTTCCTTTTTCACCATAGCCCTCTATGGGCTTCCAAATATCCCTTTGCCAATTCCACAAGAACAGCCTTAGCGAAAGGCTTCTTGAAGGGAAAGATGTAACTCTGTGAGATGAATTCACAGAACACAGAGCAGTTTCTCAGAAAGCTTCTTTCCAGTTTTGAACGGAAGATATTTCCTTTTTCACCATAGCCGTCTATGGGCTTCCAAATATCCCTTTGCCAATTCCACAAGAACAGCCTTAGCGAAAGGCTTGTTGAAGGGAAAGATGTAACACTGTGAGATGAATTCACAGAACACAGAGCAGTTTCTCAGAAAGCTTCTTTCCAGTTTTGAACGGAAGATATTTCCTTTTTCACCATAGGCCTCTATGGGCTTCCAAATATCCCTTTGCCAATTCCACAAGAACAGCCTTAGCGAAAGGCTTCTTGAGGGGAAAGATGTAACTCTGTGAGATGAATTAACAGAACACAGAGCAGTTTCTCAGAAAGCTTCTTTCCAGTTTTGAACGGAAGATATTTCCTTTTTCACCATAGCCGTCTATGGGCTTCCAAATATCCCTTTGCCAATTCCACAAGAACAGCCTTAGCGAAAGGCTTCTTGAAGGGAAAGATGTAACTCTGTGAGATGAATTCACAGAACACAGAGCAGTTTCTCAGAAAGCTTCTTTCCAGTTTTGAACGGAAGATATTTCCTTTTTCACCATAGGCCTCTATGGGCTTCCAAATATCCCTTTGCCAATTCCACAAGAACAGACTTAGTGAAAGGCTTCTTGAAGGGAACGATGTAACTCTGTGAGATGAATTAACAGAACACAGAGCAGTTTCTCAGAAAGCTTCTTTCCAGTTTTGAACGGAAGATATTTCCTTTTTCACCATAGCCCTCTATGGGCTTCCAAATATCCCTTTGCCAATTCCACAAGAACAGCCTTAGCGAAAGGATTCTTGAAGAGAAAGATGTAACTCTGTGAGATGAATTCACAGAACACAGAGCAGTTTCTCAGAAAGCTTCTTTCCAGTTTTGAACGGAAGATATTTCCTTGTTCACCATAGGCCTCTATGGGCTTCCAAATATCCCTTTGCCAATTCCACAAGAACAGCCTTAGCGAAAGGCTTCTTGAAGGGAAAGATGTAACTCTGTGAGATGAATTCACAGAACACAGAGCAGTTTCTCAGAAAGCTTCTTTCCAGTTTTGAACGGAAGATATTTCTTTTTTCACCATAGCCCTCTATGGGCTTCCAAATATCCCTTTGCCAATTCCACAAGAACAGCCTTATCGAAAGGCTTCTTGAAGGGAAAGATGTAACTCTGTGAGATGAATTCACAGAACACAGAGCAGTTTCTCAGAAAGCTTCTTTCCAGTTTTGAACGGAAGATATTTCCTTTTTCACCATAGCCGTCTATGGGCTTCCAAATATCCCTTTGCCAATTCCACAAGAACAGCCTTAGCGAAAGGCTTCTTGAAGGGAAAGATGTAACACAGTGAGATGAATTTACAGAACACAGAGCAGTTTCTCAGAAAGCTTCTTTCCAGTTTTGAACGGAAGATATTTCCTTTTTCACCATAGGCCTCTATGGGCTTCCAAATATCCCTTTGCCAATTCCACAAGAACAGCCTTAGCGAAAGGCTTCTTGAGGGGAAAGATGTAACTCTGTGAGATGAATTAACAGAATACAGAGCAGTTTCTCAGAAAGCTTCTTTCCAGTTTTGAACGGAAGATATTTACTTTTTCACCATAGCCGTCTATGGGCTTCCAAATATCCCTTTGCCAATTCCACAAGAACAGCCTTAGCGAAAGGCTTCTTGAAGGGAAAGATGTAACTCTGTGAGATGAATTCACAGAACACAGAGCAGTTTCTCAGAAAGCTTCTTTCCAGTTTTGAACGGAAGATATTTCCTTTTTCACCATAGCCCTCTATGGGCTTCCAAATATCCCTTTGCCAATTCCACAAGAACAGCCATAGCGAAAGTCTTCTTGAAGAGAAAGATGTAACTCTGTGAGATGAATTCACAGAACACAGAGCAGTTTCTCAGAAAGCTTCTTTCCAGTTTTGAACGGAAGATATTTCCTTTTTCACCATAGGCCTCTATGGGCTTCCAAATATCCCTTTGCCAATTCCACAAGAACAGCCTTAGCGAAAGGCTTCTTGAAGGGAAAGATGTAACTCTGTGAGATGAATTAACAGAACACAGAGCAGTTTCTCAGAAAGCTTCTTTCCAGTTTTGAACGGAAGATATTTCCTTTTTCACCATAGCCCTCTATGGGCTTCCAAATATCCCTTTGCCAATTCCACAAGAACAGCCTTAGCGAAAGGCTTCTTGAAGGGAAAGATGTAACTCTGTGAGATGAATTCACAGAACACAGAGCAGTTTCTCAGAAAGATTCTTTCCAGTTTTGAACGGAAGATATTTCCTTTTTCACCATAGGCCTCTATGGGCTTCAAAATATCCCTTTGCCAATTCCACAAGAACAGCCTTAGCGAAAGGCTTCTTGAGGGGAAAGATGTAACTCTGTGAGATGAATTAACAGAACACAGAGCAGTTTCTCAGAAAGCTTCTTTCCAGTTTTGAACGGAAGATATTTCCTTTTTCACCATAGGCCTCTATGGGCTTCCAAATATCCCTTTGCCAATTCCACAAGAACAGCCTCAGCGAAAGGCTTCTTGAAGGGAAAGATGTAACTCTGTGAGATGAATTAACAGAACACAGAGCAGTTTCTCAGAAAGCTTCTTTCCACTTTTGAACTGAAGATATTTCCTTTTTCACCATAGCCCTCAATGGGCTTCCAAATATCCCTTTGCCAATTCCACAAGAACAGCCTTAGCGAGAGGCTTCTTGAAGGGAAAGATGTAACTCTGTGAGATGAATTAACAGAACACAGAGCAGTTTCTCAGAAAGCTTCTTTCCAGTTTTGAAAGGAAGATATTTACTTTTTTACCATAGCCCTCTATGGGCTTCCAAATGTCCCTTTGCCAATTCCACAAGAACAGCCTTAGCGAAAGGCTTCTTGAAGGGAAAGATGTAACTCTGTGAGATGAATTCACAGAACACAGAGCAGTTTCTCAGAAAGCTTCTTTCCAGTTTTGAACGGAAGATATTTCCTTTTTCACCATAGCCCTCTAAGGGCTTCCAAATATCCCTTTGCCAATTCCACAAGAACAGCCTTAGCGAAAGGCTTCTTGAAGGGAAAGATGTAACTCTGTGAGATGAATTCACAGAACACAGAGCAGTTTCTCAGAAAGCTTCTTTCCAGTTTTGAACGGAAGATATTTCCTTTTTCACCATAGGCCTCTATGGGCTTCCAAATATCCCTTTGCCAATTCCACAAGAACAACCTTAGCGAAAGGGTTTTTGAAGGGAAAGATGTAACTCTGTGAGATGAATTCACAGAACACAGAGCAGTTTCTCAGAAAGCTTCTTTGCAGTTTTGAACGGAAGATATTTCCTTTTTCACCATAGCCCTCTCTGGGCTTCCAAATATCCCTTTGCCAATTCCACAAGAACAGCCTTAGCGAAAGGCTTCTTGAAGGGAAAGATGTAACTCTGTGAGATGAATTCACAGAACACAGAGCAGTTTCTCAGAAAGCTTCTTTCCAGTTTTGAACGGAAGATATTTCCTTCTTCACCAGAGGCCTCTATGGGATTCCAAATATCCCTTTGCCAATTCAACAAGAACAGCCTTAGCGAAAGGCTTCTTGAAGGGAAAGATGTAACTCTGTGAGATGAATTAACAGAACACAGAGCAGTTTCTGAGAAAGCTTCTTTCCAGTTTTGAACGGAAGATATTTCCTTTTTCACCATAGGCCTCAATGGGCTTCCAAATATCCCTTTGCCAATTCCACAAGAACAGCCTTAGCGAAAGGATTCTTGAAGGGAAAGATGTAACTCTGTGAGATGAATTCACAGAACACAGAGCAGTTTCTCAGAAAGCTTCTTTCCAGTTTTGAACGGAAGATATTTCCTTTTTCACCAGAGGCCTCTATGGGATTCCAAATATCCCTTTGCCAATTCCACAAGAACAGCCTTAGCGAAAGGCTTCTTGAAGGGAAAGATGTAACTCTGTGAGATGAATTAACAGAACACAGAGCAGTTTCTCAGAAAGCTTCTTTCCAGTTTTGAACGGAAGATATTTCCTTTTTCACCATAGCCCTCTATGGGCTTCCAAATATCCCTTTGCCAATTCCACAAGAACAGCCTTAGCGAAAGGCTTCTTGAAGGGAAAGATGTAACTCTGTGAGATGAATTCACAGAACACAGAGCAGTTTCTCAGAAAGCTTCTTTCCAGTTTTGAACTGAAGATATTTCCTTTTTCACCATAGGCCTCAATGGGCTTCCAAATATCCCTTTGCCAATTCCACAAGAACAGCCTTAGCGAAAGGATTCTTGAAGGGAAAGATGTAACTCTGTGAGATGAATTCACAGAACACAGAGCAGTTTCTCAGAAAGCTTCTTTCCAGTTTTGAACGGAAGATATTTACTTTTTCACCATAGCCCTCTATGGGCTTCCAAATGTCCCTTTGCCAATTCCACAAGAACAGCCTTAGCGAAAGGCTTCTTGAAGGGAAAGATGTAACTCTGTGAGATGAATTCACAGAACACAGAGCAGTTTCTCAGAAAGCTTCTTTCCAGTTTTGAACGGAAGATATTTCCTTTTTCACCATAGCCCTCTAAGGGCTTCCAAATGTCCCTTTGCCAATTCCACAAGAACAGCCTTAGCGAAAGGCTTCTTGAAGGGAAAGATGTAACTCTGTGAGATGAATTCACAGAACACAGAGCAGTTTCTCAGAAAGCTTCTTTCCAGTTTTGAACGGAAGATATTTCCTTTTTCACCATAGGCCTCTATGGGCTTCCAAATATCCCTTTGCCAATTCCACAAGAACAGCCTTAGCGAAAGGCTTTTTGAAGGGAAAGATGTAACTCTGTGAGATGAATTCACAGAACACAGAGCAGTTTCTCAGAAAGCTTCTTTCCAGTTTTGAACGGAAGATATTTCCTTTTTCACCATAGCCCTCTATGGGCTTCCAAATATCCCTTTGCCAATTCCACAAGAACAGCCTTAGCGAAAGGCTTCTTGAAGGGAAAGATGTAACTCTGTGAGATGAATTAGCAGAACACAGAGCAGTTTCTCAGAAAGATTCTTTCCAATTTTGAAAGGAAGGTATTTCCTTTTTCACCATAGCCCTCTAGGGGCTTCCAAATATCCCTTTGCAAATTCCACAAGAACAGCCTTAGCGAAAGTCTTCTTGAAGGGAAAGATGTAACTCTGTGAGATGAATTCACAGAACACAGAGCAGTTTCTCAGAAATCTTCTTTCCAATTTTGAACGGAAGATATTTCCTTTTTCACCATAGGCCTCTATGGGCTTCCAAATATCCCTTTGCCAATTCCCCAAGAACAGCCTTAGCGAAAGGCTTCTTGAGGGGAAAGATGTAACTCTGTGAGATGAATTAACAGAACACAGAGCAGTTTCTCAGAAAGCTTCTTTCCAGTTTGGAACGGAAGATATTTCCTTTTTCACCATAGCCCTCTATGGGCTTCGCCAATTCCACAAGAACAGCCTTAGCGAAAGGCTTCTTGAAGGGAAAGATGTAACTCTGTGAGATGAATTCACAGAACACAGAGCAGTTTCTCAGAAAGCTTCTTTCCAGTTTTGAACGGAAGATATTTCCTTTTTCACCATAGCCGTCTATGGGCTTCCAAATATCCCTTTGCCAATTCCACAAGAACAGCCTTAGCGAAAGGCTTGTTGAAGGGAAAGATGTAACACTGTGAGATGAATTCACAGAACACAGAGCAGTTTCTCAGAAAGCTTCTTTCCAGTTTTGAACGGAAGATATTTCCTTTTTCACCATAGGCCTCTATGGGCTTCCAAATATCCCTTTGCCAATTCCACAAGAACAGCCTTAGCGAAAGGCTTCTTGAGGGGAAAGATGTAACTCTGTGAGATGAATTCACAGAACACAGAGCAGTTTCTCAGAAAGCTTCTTTCCAGTTTTGAACGGAAGATATTTCCTTTTTCACCATAGCCGTCTATGGGCTTCCAAATATCCCTTTGCCAATTCCACAAGAACAGCCTTAGCGAAAGGCTTCTTGAAGGGAAAGATGTAACTCTGTGAGATGAATTCACAGAACACAGAGCAGTTTCTCAGAAAGCTTCTTTCCAGTTTTGAACGGAAGATATTTCCTTTTTCACCATAGGCCTCTATGGGCTTCCAAATATCCCTTTGCCAATTCCACAAGAACAGACTTAGTGAAAGGCTTCTTGAAGGGAACGATGTAACTCTGTGAGATGAATTAACAGAACACAGAGCAGTTTCTCAGAAAGCTTCTTTCCAGTTTTGAACGGAAGATATTTCCTTTTTCACCATAGCCCTCTATGGGCTTCCAAATATCCCTTTGCCAATTCCACAAGAACAGCCTTAGCGAAAGGATTCTTGAAGAGAAAGATGTAACTCTGTGAGATGAATTCACAGAACACAGAGCAGTTTCTCAGAAAGCTTCTTTCCAGTTTTGAACGGAAGATATTTCCTTGTTCACCATAGGCCTCTATGGGCTTCCAAATATCCCTTTGCCAATTCCACAAGAACAGCCTTAGCGAAAGGCTTCTTGAAGGGAAAGATGTAACTCTGTGAGATGAATTCACAGAACACAGAGCAGTTTCTCAGAAAGCTTCTTTCCAGTTTTGAACGGAAGATATTTCTTTTTTCACCATAGCCCTCTATGGGCTTCCAAATATCCCTTTGCCAATTCCACAAGAACAGCCTTATCGAAAGGCTTCTTGAAGGGAAAGATGTAACTCTGTGAGATGAATTCACAGAACACAGAGCAGTTTCTCAGAAAGCTTCTTTCCAGTTTTGAACGGAAGATATTTCCTTTTTCACCATAGCCGTCTATGGGCTTCCAAATATCCCTTTGCCAATTCCACAAGAACAGCCTTAGCGAAAGGCTTCTTGAAGGGAAAGATGTAACACAGTGAGATGAATTTACAGAACACAGAGCAGTTTCTCAGAAAGCTTCTTTCCAGTTTTGAACGGAAGATATTTCCTTTTTCACCATAGGCCTCTATGGGCTTCCAAATATCCCTTTGCCAATTCCACAAGAACAGCCTTAGCGAAAGGCTTCTTGAGGGGAAAGATGTAACTCTGTGAGATGAATTAACAGAATACAGAGCAGTTTCTCAGAAAGCTTCTTTCCAGTTTTGAACGGAAGATATTTACTTTTTCACCATAGCCGTCTATGGGCTTCCAAATATCCCTTTGCCAATTCCACAAGAACAGCCTTAGCGAAAGGCTTCTTGAAGGGAAAGATGTAACTCTGTGAGATGAATTCACAGAACACAGAGCAGTTTCTCAGAAAGCTTCTTTCCAGTTTTGAACGGAAGATATTTCCTTTTTCACCATAGCCCTCTATGGGCTTCCAAATATCCCTTTGCCAATTCCACAAGAACAGCCATAGCGAAAGTCTTCTTGAAGAGAAAGATGTAACTCTGTGAGATGAATTCACAGAACACAGAGCAGTTTCTCAGAAAGCTTCTTTCCAGTTTTGAACGGAAGATATTTCCTTTTTCACCATAGGCCTCTATGGGCTTCCAAATATCCCTTTGCCAATTCCACAAGAACAGCCTTAGCGAAAGGCTTCTTGAAGGGAAAGATGTAACTCTGTGAGATGAATTAACAGAACACAGAGCAGTTTCTCAGAAAGCTTCTTTCCAGTTTTGAACGGAAGATATTTCCTTTTTCACCATAGCCCTCTATGGGCTTCCAAATATCCCTTTGCCAATTCCACAAGAACAGCCTTAGCGAAAGGCTTCTTGAAGGGAAAGATGTAACTCTGTGAGATGAATTCACAGAACACAGAGCAGTTTCTCAGAAAGATTCTTTCCAGTTTTGAACGGAAGATATTTCCTTTTTCACCATAGGCCTCTATGGGCTTCAAAATATCCCTTTGCCAATTCCACAAGAACAGCCTTAGCGAAAGGCTTCTTGAGGGGAAAGATGTAACTCTGTGAGATGAATTAACAGAACACAGAGCAGTTTCTCAGAAAGCTTCTTTCCAGTTTTGAACGGAAGATATTTCCTTTTTCACCATAGCCGTCTATGGGCTTCCAAATATCCCTTTGCCAATTCCACAAGAACAGCCGTAGCGAAAGGCTTCTTGAAGGGAAAGATGTAACTCTGTGAGATGAATTCACAGAACACAGAGCAGTTTCTCAGAAAGCTTCTTTCCAGTTTTGAACGGAAGATATTTCCTTTTTCACCATAGCCCTCTATGGGCTTCCAAATATCCCTTTGCCAATTCCACAAGAACAGCCTTAGCGAAAGTCTTCTTGAAGAGAAAGATGTAACTCTGTGAGATGAATTCACAGAACACAGAGCAGTTTCTCAGAAAGCTTCTTTCCAGTTTTGAACGGAAGATATTTCCTTTTTCACCATAGGCCTCTATGGGCTTCCAAATATCCCTTTGCCAATTCCACAAGAACAGCCTTAGCGAAAGGCTTCTTGAAGGGAAAGATGTAACTCTGTGAGATGAATTAACAGAACACAGAGCAGTTTCTCAGAAAGCTTCTTTCCAGTTTTGAACGGAAGATATTTCCTTTTTCACCATAGCCCTCTATGGGCTTCCAAATATCCCTTTGCCAATTCCACAAGAACAGCCTTAGCGAAAGGCTTCTTGAAGGGAAAGATGTAACTCTGTGAGATGAATTCACAGAACACAGAGCAGTTTCTCAGAAAGATTCTTTCCAGTTTTGAACGGAAGATATTTCCTTTTTCACCATAGGCCTCTATGGGCTTCAAAATATCCCTTTGCCAATTCCACAAGAACAGCCTTAGCGAAAGGCTTCTTGAGGGGAAAGATGTAACTCTGTGAGATGAATTAACAGAACACAGAGCAGTTTCTCAGAAAGCTTCTTTCCAGTTTTTAACGGAAGATATTTCCTTTTTCACCATAGCCCTCTATGGGCTTCCAAATATCCCTTTGCCAATTCCACAAGAACAGCCTTAGCGAAAGGATTCTTGAAGGGAAAGATGTAACTCTGTGAGATGAATTAACAGAACACAGAGCAGTTTCTGAGAAAGCTTCTTTCCAGTTTTGAACGGAAGATATTTCCTTTTTCACCATAGGCCTCAATGGGCTTCCAAATATCCCTTTGCCAATTCCACAAGAACAGCCTTAGCGAAAGGATTCTTGAAGGGAAAGATGTAACTCTGTGAGATGAATTCACAGAACACAGAGCAGTTTCTCAGAAAGCTTCTTTCCAGTTTTGAACGGAAGATATTTCCTTTTTCACCAGAGGCCTCTATGGGATTCCAAATATCCCTTTGCCAATTCCACAAGAACAGCCTTAGCGAAAGGCTTCTTGAAGGGAAAGATGTAACTCTGTGAGATGAATTCACAGAACACAGAGCAGTTTCTCAGAAAGCTTCTTTCCAGTTTTGAACGGAAGATATTTCCTTTTTCACCATAGCCCTCTATGGGCTTCCAAATATCCCTTTGCCAATTCCACAAGAACAGCCTTAGCGAAAGGCTTCTTGAGGGGAAAGATGTAACTCTGTGAGATGAATTCACAGAACACAGAGCAGTTTCTCAGAAAGCTTCTTTCCAGTTTTGAACGGAAGATATTTCCTTTTTCACCATAGGCCTCAATGGGCTTCCAAATATCCCTTTGCCAATTCCACAAGAACAGCCTTAGCGAAAGGATTCTTGAAGGGAAAGATGTAACTCTGTGAGATGAATTCACAGAACACAGAGCAGTTTCTCAGAAAGCTTCTTTCCAGTTTTGAACGGAAGATATTTACTTTTTCACCATAGCCCTCTATGGGCTTCCAAATGTCCCTTTGCCAATTCCACAAGAACAGCCTTAGCGAAAGGCTTCTTGAAGGGAAAGATGTAACTCTGTGAGATGAATTCACAGAACACAGAGCAGTTTCTCAGAAAGCTTCTTTCCAGTTTTGAACGGAAGATATTTCCTTTTTCACCGGAGCCTTCTATGGGCTTCCAAATATCCCTTTGCCAATTCCACAAGAACAGCCTTAGCGAAAGGCTTCTTGAAGGGAAAGATGTAACTCTGTGAGATGAATTCACAGAACACAGAGCAGTTTCTCAGAAAGCTTCTTTCCAGTTTTGAACGGAAGATATTTCCTTTTTCACCATAGGCCTCTATGGGCTTCCAAATATCCCTTTGCAAATTCCACAAGAACAGCCTTAGCGAAAGGCTTCTTGAAGGGAAAGATGTAACTCTGTGAGATGAATTAACAGAACACAGAGCAGTTTCTCAGAAAGCTTCTTTCCACTTTTGAACTGAAGATATTTCCTTTTACACCATAGCCCTCAATGGGCTTCCAAATATCCCTGTGCCAATTCCACAAGAACAGCCTTAGCGAGAGGCTTCTTGAAGGGAAAGATGTAACTCTGTGAGATGAATTAACAGAACACAGAGCAGTTTCTCAGAAAGCTTCTTTCCAGTTTTGAAAGGAAGATATTTACTTTTTCACCATAGCCCTCTATGGGTTTCCAAATGTCCCTTTGCCAATTCCACAAGAACAGCCTTAGCGAAAGGCTTCTTGAAGGGAAAGATGTAACTCTGTGAGATGAATTCACAGAACACAGAGCAGTTTCTCAGAAAGCTTCTTTCCAGTTTTGAACGGAAGATATTTCCTTTTTCACCATAGCCCTCTAAGGGCTTCCAAATATCCCTTTGCCAATTCCACAAGAACAGCCTTAGCGAAAGGCTTCTTGAAGGGAAAGATGTAACTCTGTGAGATGAATTCACAGAACACAGAGCAGTTTCTCAGAAAGCTTCTTTCCAGTTTTGAACGGAAGATATTTCGTTTTTCACCATAGGCCTCTATGGGCTTCCAAATATCCCTTTGCCAATTCCACAAGAACAGCCTTAGCGAAAGGCTTTTTGAAGGGAAAGATGTAACTCTGTGAGATGAATTCACAGAACACAGAGCAGTTTCTCAGAAAGCTTCTTTGCAGTTTTGAACGGAAGATATTTCCTTTTTCACCATAGCCCTCTATGGGCTTCCAAATATCCCTTTGCCAATTCCACAAGAACAGCCTTAGCGAAAGGCTTCTTGAAGGGAAAGATGTAACTCTGTGAGATGAATTCACAGAACACAGAGCAGTTTCTCAGAAAGCTTCTTTCCAGTTTTGAACGGAGGATATTTCCTTTTTCACCAGAGGCCTCTATGGGATTCCAAATATCCCTTTGCCAATTCCACAAGAACAGCCTTAGCGAAAGGCTTCTTGAAGGGAAAGATGTAACTCTGTGAGATGAATTAACAGAACACAGAGCAGTTTCTGAGAAAGCTTCTTTCCAGTTTTGAACGGAAGATATTTCCTTTTTCACCATAGGCCTCAATGGGCTTCCAAATATCCCTTTGCCAATTCCACAAGAACAGCCTTAGCGAAAGGATTCTTGAAGGGAAAGATGTAACTCTGTGAGATGAATTCACAGAACACAGAGCAGTTTCTCAGAAAGCTTCTTTCCAGTTTTGAACGGAAGATATTTCCTTTTTCACCAGAGGCCTCTATGGGATTCCAAATATCCCTTTGCCAATTCCACAAGAACAGCCTTAGCGAAAGGCTTCTTGAAGGGAAAGATGTAACTCTGTGAGATGAATTCACAGAACACAGAGCAGTTTCTCAGAAAGCTTCTTTCCAGTTTTGAACGGAAGATATTTCCTTTTTCACCATAGCCCTCTATGGGCTTCCAAATATCCCTTTGCCAATTCCACAAGAACAGCCTTAGCGAAAGGCTTCTTGAAGGGAAAGATGTAACTCTGTGAGATGAATTCACAGAACACAGAGCAGTTTCTCAGAAAGCTTCTTTCCAGTTTTGAACTGAAGATATTTCCTTTTTCACCATAGGCCTCAATGGGCTTCCAAATATCCCTTTGCCAATTCCACAAGAACAGCCTTAGCGAAAGGATTCTTGAAGGGAAAGATGTAACTCTGTGAGATGAATTCACAGAACACAGAGCAGTTTCTCAGAAAGCTTCTTTCCAGTTTTGAAGGGAAGATATTTACTTTTTCACCATAGCCCTCTATGGGCTTCCAAATGTCCCTTTGCCAATTCCACAAGAACAGCCTTAGCGAAAGGCTTCTTGAAGGGAAAGATGTAACTCTGTGAGATGAATTCACAGAACACAGAGCAGTTTCTCAGAAAGCTTCTTTCCAGTTTTGAACGGAAGATATTTCCTTTTTCACCAGAGCCTTCTATGGGCTTCCAAATATCCCTTTGCCAATTCCACAAGAACAGCCTTAGCGAAAGGCTTCTTGAAGGGAAAGATGTAACTCTGTGAGATGAATTCACAGAACACAGAGCAGTTTCTCAGAAAGCTTCTTTCCAGTTTTGAACGGAAGATATTTCCTTTTTCACCATAGGCCTCTATGGGCTTCCAAATATCCCTTTGCCAATTCCACAAGAACAGCCTTAGTGAAAGGCTTCTTGAAGGGAAAGATGTAACTCTGTGAGATGAATTAACAGAACACAGAGCAGTTTCTCAGAAAGCTTCTTTCCACTTTTGAACTGAAGATATTTCCTTTTTCACCATAGCCCTCAATGGGCGTCCAAATATCCCTTTGCCAATTCCACAAGAACAGCCTTAGCGAGAGGCTTCTTGAAGGGAAAGATGTAACTCTGTGAAATGAATTAACAGAACACAGAGCAGTTTCTCAGAAAGCTTCTTTCCAGTTTTGAAAGGAAGATATTTACTTTTTCACCATAGCCCTCTATGGGCTTCCAAATGTCCCTTTGCAAATTCCACAAGAACAGCCTTAGCGAAAGGCTTCTTGAAGGGAAAGATGTAACTCTGTGAGATGAATTCACAGAACACAGAGCAGTTTCTCAGAAAGCTTCTTTCCAGTTTTGAACGGAAGATATTTCCTTTTTCACCATAGCCCTCTAAGGGCTTCCAAATATCCCATTGCCAATTCCACAAGAACAGCCTTAGCGAAAGGCTTCTTGAAGGGAAAGATGTAACTCTGTGAGATGAATTCACAGAACACAGAGCAGTTTCTCAGAAAGCTTCTGTCCAGTTTTGAACGGAAGATATTTCCTTTTTCACCATAGGCCTCTATGGGCTTCCAAATATCCCTTTGCCAATTCCACAAGAACAGCCTTAGCGAAAGGCTTTTTGAAGGGAAAGATGTAACTCTGTGAGATGAATTCACAGAACACAGAGCAGTTTCTCAGAAAGCTTCTTTGCAGTTTTGAACGGAAGATATTTCCTTTTTCACCATAGCCCTCTATGGGCTTCCAAATATCCCTTTGCCAATTCCACAAGAACAGCCTTAGCGAAAGGCTTCTTGAAGGGAAAGATGTAACTCTGTGAGATGAATTCACAGAACACAGAGCAGTTTCTCAGAAAGCTTCTTTCCAGTTTTGAACGGAAGATATTTCCTTTTTCACCATAGGCCTCTATGGGCTTCCAAATATCCCTTTGCCAATTCCACAAGAACAGCCTTAGCGAAAGGCTTCTTGAGGGGAAAGATGTAACTCTGTGAGATGAATTAACAGAACACAGAGCAGTTTCTCAGAAAGCTTCTTTCCAGTTTTGAACGGAAGATATTTCCTTTTTCACCATAGCCCTCTATGGGCTTCCAAATATCCCTTTGCCAATTCCACAAGATCAGCCTTAGCGAAAGGCTTCTTGAAGGGAAAGATGTAACTCTGTGAGATGAATTCACAGAACACAGAGCAGTTTCTCAGAAAGCTTCTTTCCAGTTTTGAACGGAAGATATTTCCTTTTTACCATAGGCCTCTATGGGCTTCCAAATATCCCTTTGCCAATTCCACAAGAACAGCCTTAGCGAAAGGCTTCTTGAAGGGAAAGATGTAACTCTGTGAGATGAATTCACAGAACACAGAGCAGTTTCTCAGAAAGCTTCTTTCCAGTTTTGAACGGAAGATATTTCCTTTTTCACCATAGGCCTCTATGGGCTTCCAAATATCCCTTTGCCAATTCCACAAGAACAGCCTTAGCGAAAGGCTTTTTGAAGTTAAAGATGTAACTCTGTGAGATGAATTCACAGAACACAGAGCAGTTTCTCAGAAAGTTTCTTTGCAGTTTTGAACGGAAGATATTTCCTTTTTCACCATAGCCCTCTATGGGCTTCCAAATATCCCTTTGCCAATTCCACAAGAACAGCCTTAGCGAAAGGCTTCTTGAAGGGAAAGATGTAACTCTGTGAGATGAATTCACAGAACACAGAGCAGTTTCTCAGAAAGCTTCTTTCCAGTTTTGAACGGAAGATATTTCCTTTTTCACCATAGGCCTCTATGGGCTTCCAAATATCCCTTTGCCAATTCCACAAGAACAGCCTTAGCGAAAGGCTTCTTGAGGGGAAAGATGTAACTCTGTGAGATGAATTAACAGAACACAGAGCAGTTTCTCAGAAAGCTTCTTTCCAGTTTTGAACGGAAGATATTTCCTTTTTCACCATAGCCCTCTATGGGCTTCCAAATATCCCTTTGCCAATTCCACAAGAACAGCCTTAGCGAAAGGCTTCTTGAAGGGAAAGATGTAACTCTGTGAGATGAATTCACAGAACACAGAGCAGTTTCTCAGAAAGCTTCTTTCCAGTTTTGAACGGAAGATATTTCCTTTTTCACCATAGCCGTCTATGGGCTTCCAAATATCCCTTTGCCAATTCCACAAGAACAGCCTTAGCGAAAGGCTTCTTGAAGGGAAAGATGTAACACTGTGAGATGAATTCACAGAACACAGAGCAGTTTCTCACGAGCTTCTTTCCGGTTTTGAACGGAAGATATTTCCTTTTTCACCATAGCCTTCTATGGGCTTCCAAATATACCTTTGCCAATTCCACAAGAACAGCCTTAGCGAAAGGCTTCTTGAAGGGAAAGTTGTAACTCTGTGAGATAAATTCACAGAACACAGAGCAGTTTCTCAGAAACCTTCTTTCCAGTTTTGAACGGAAGATATTTCCTTTTTACCATAGGCCTCTATGGGCTTCCAAATATCCCTTTGCCAATTCCACAAGAACAGCCTTAGCGAAAGGCTTCTTGAAGGGAAAGATGTAACTCTGTGAGATGAATTCACAGAACACAGAGCAGTTTCTCAGAAAGCTTCTTTCCAGTTTTGAACGGAAGATATTTCCTTTTTCACCATAGCCGTCTATGGGCTTCCAAATATCCCTTTGCCAATTCCACAAGAACAGTCTTAGCAAAAGGCTTCTTGAAGGGAAAGATGTAACTCTGTGAGATGAATTCACAGAACACAGAGCAGTTTCTCAGAAAGCTTCTTTCCAGTTTTGAACGGAAGATATTTCCTTTTTCACCATAGCCCTCTATGGGCTTCCAAATATCCCTTTCCCAATTCCACAAGAACAGCCTTAGCGAAAGGCTTCTTGAAGGGAAAGATGTAACACTGTGAGATGAATTCACAGAACACAGAGCAGTTTCTCAGAAAGCTTCTTTACAGTTTTGAACGGAAGATATTTCCTTTTTCACCATAGCCCTCTAAGGGCTTCCAAATATCCCTTTGCCAATTCCACAAGAACAGCCTTAGGGAAAGGCTTCTTGAAGGGAAAGACGTAACTCTGTGAGATGAATTCACAGAACACAGAGCAGTTTCTCAGAAAGCTTCTTTCCAGTTTTGAACGGAGGATATTTCCTTTTTCACCATAGGCCTCTATGGGCTTCCAAATATCCCTTTGCCAATTCCACAAGAACAGCCTTAGCGAAAGGCTTCTTGAAGGGAAAGATGTAACTCTGTGAGATGAATTCACAGAACACAGAGCAGTTTCTCAGAAAGCTTCTTTCCAGTTTTGAAGGGAAGGTATTTCCTTTTTCACCATAGCCCTCTATGGGCTTCCAAATATCCCTTTGCCAATTCCACAAGAACAGCCTTAGCGAAAGGCTTCTTGAAGGGAAAGATGTAACTCTGTGAGATGAATTCACAGAACACAGAGCAGTTTCTCAGAAAGCTTCTTTCCAGGTTTGAACGGAAGATATTTCCTTTTTCACCATAGGCCTCTATGGGCTTCCAAATATCCCTTTGCCAATTCCACAAGAACAGCCTTAGCGAAAGGCTTCTTGAAGGGAAAGATGTAACTCTGTGAGATGAATTCACAGAACACAGAGCAGTTTCTCAGAAAGCTTCTTTCCAGTTTTGAACGGAAGATATTTCCTTTTTCACCATAGGCCTCTATGGGCTTCCAAATATCCCTTTGCCAATTCCACAAGAACAGCCTTAGCGAAAGGCTTCTTGAAGGGAAAGATGTAACTCTGTGAGATGAATTCACAGAACACAGAGCAGTTTCTCAGAAAGCTTCTTTCCAGTTTTGAACGGAAGATATTTCCTTTTTCACCATAGCCCTCTATGGGCTTCCAAATATCCCTTTGCCAGTTCCACAAGAACAGCCTTAGCGAAAGGCTTCTTGAAGGGAAAGATGTAACTCTGTGAGATGAATTAACAGAACACAGAGCAGTTTCTCAGAAAGCTTCTTTCCAGTTTTGAACGGAAGATATTTCCTTTTTCACCATAGCCCTCTATGGGCTTCCAAATATCCCTTTGCCAATTCCACAAGAACAGCCTTAGCGAAAGGCTTCTTGAAGGGAAAGATGTAACTCTGTGAGATGAATTAACAGAACACAGAGAAGTTTCTCAGAAAGCTTCTTTCCAGTTTTGAACGGAAGATATTTCCTTTTTCACCATAGCCCTCTACGGGCTTCCAAATATCCCTTTGCCAACTCCACAAGAACAGCCTTAGCGAAAGGATTCTTGAAGAGAAAGATGTAACTCTGTGAGATGAATTCACAGAACACAGAGCAGTTTCTCAGAAAGCTTCTTTCCAGTTTTGAACGGAAGATATTTCCTTTTTCACCATAGGCCTCTATGGGCTTCCAAATATCCCTTTGCCAATTCCACAAGAACAGCCTTAGCGAAAGGCTTCTTGAAGGGAAAGATGTAACTCTGTGAGATGAATTAACAGAACACAGAGCAGTTTCTCAGAAAGCTTCTTTCCAGTTTTGAACGGAAGGTATTTCTTTTTTCACCATAGCCCTCTATGGGCTTCCAAATATCCCTTTGCCAATTCCACAAGAACAGCCTTAGCGAAAGGCTTCTTGAAGGGAAAGATGTAACTCTGTGAGATGAATTCACAGAACACAGAGCAGTTTCTCAGAAAGCTTCTTTCCAGTTTTGAACGGAAGATATTTCCTTTTTCACCATAGCCGTCTATGGGCTTCCAAATATCCCTTTGCCAATTCCACAAGAACAGCCTTAGCGAAAGGCTTCTTGAAGGGAAAGATGTAACACAGTGAGATGAATTTACAGAACACAGAGCAGTTTCTCAGAAAGCTTCTTTCCAGTTTTGAACGGAAGATATTTCCTTTTTCACCATAGGCCTCTATGGGCTTCCAAATATCCCTTTGCCAATTCCACAAGAACAGCCTTAGCGAAAGGCTTCTTGAGGGGAAAGATGTAACTCTGTGAGATGAATTAACAGAACACAGAGCAGTTTCTCAGAAAGCTTCTTTCCAGTTTTGAACGGAAGATATTTACTTTTTCACCATAGCCGTCTATGGGCTTCCAAATATCCCTTTGCCAATTCCACAAGAACAGCCTTAGCGAAAGGCTTCTTGAAGGGAAAGATGTAACTCTGTGAGATGAATTCACAGAACACAGAGCAGTTTCTCAGAAAGCTTCTTTCCAGTTTTGAACGGAAGATATTTCCTTTTTCACCATAGCCCTCTATGGGCTTCCAAATATCCCTTTGCCAATTCCACAAGAATAGCCATAGCGAAAGTCTTCTTGAAGAGAAAGATGTAACTCTGTGAGATGAATTCACAGAACACAGAGCAGTTTCTCAGAAAGCTTCTTTCCAGTTTTGAACGGAAGATATTTCCTTTTTCACCATAGGCCTCTATGGGCTTCCAAATATCCCTTTGCCAATTCCACAAGAACAGCCTTAGCGAAAGGCTTCTTGAAGGGAAAGATGTAACTCTGTGAGATGAATTCACAGAACACAGAGCAGTTTCTCAGAAAGATTCTTTCCAGTTTTGAACGGAAGATATTTCCTTTTTCACCATAGGCCTCTATGGGCTTCAAAATATCCCTTTGCCAATTCCACAAGAACAGCCTTAGCGAAAGGCTTCTTGAGGGGAAAGATGTAACTCTGTGAGATGAATTAACAGAACACAGAGCAGTTTCTCAGAAAGCTTCTTTCCAGTTTTGAACGGAAGATATTTCCTTTTTCACCATAGCCCTCTATGGGCTTCCAAATATCCCTTTGCCAATTCCACAAGAACAGCCTTAGCGAAAGGCTTCTTGAAGGGAAAGATGTAACTCTGTGAGATGAATTCACAGAACACAGAGCAGTTTCTCAGAAAGCTTCTTTCGAGTTTTGAACGGAAGATATTTCCTTTTTCACCATAGCCCTCTATGGGCTTCCAAATATCCCTTTGACAATTCCACAAAAACAGCCTTAGAGAAAGGCTTCTTGAAGGGAAAGATGTAACTCTGTGAGATGAATTCACAGAACACAGAGCAGTTTCTCAGAAAGCTTCTTTCCAGTTTTGAACGGAAGATATTTCCTTTTTCACCATAGCCCTCTATGGGCTTCCAAATATCCCTTTGCAAATTCCACAAGAACAGCCTTAGCGAAAGGCTTCTTGAAGGGAAAGATGTAACTCTGTGAGATGAATTCACAGAACACAGAGCAGTTTCTCAGAAAGCTTCTTTCCAGTTTTGAACGGAAGATATTTCCTTTTTCACCATAGCCCTCTATGGGCTTCCAAATATCCCTTTGCCAATTCCACAAGAACAGCCTTAGCGAAAGGCTTCTGGAAGGGAAAGATGTAACTCTGTGAGATGAATTCACAGAACACAGAGCAGTTTCTCAGAAAGCTTCTTTCCAGTTTTGAACGGAAGATATTTCCTTTTTCACCATAGCCCTCTATGGGCTTCCAAATATCCCTTTGCAAATTCCACAAGAACAGCCTTAGCGAACGGCTTCTTGTAGGGAAAGATGTAACTCTGTGAGATGAATTTACAGAACACAGAGCAGTTTCTCAGAAAGCTTCTTTCCAGTTTTGAACGGAAGATATTTAATTTTTCACCATAGCCCTCTATGGGCTTCCAAATATCCCTTTGCCAATTCCGCAAGAACAGCCTTAGCGAAAGGGTTCTTGAAGGGAAAGATGTAACTCTGTGAGATGAATTCACAGAACACAGAGCAGTTTCTCAGAAAGCTTCTTTCCAGTATTGAACGGAAGATATTTCCTTTTTCACCATAGCCGTCTATGGGCTTCCAAATATCCCTTTGCCAATTCCACAAGAACAGCCTTAGCGAAAGGCTTCTTGAAGGGAAAGATGTAACTCCGTGAGATGAATTCACAGAACACAGAGAAGTTTCTCAGAAAGCTTCTTTCCAGTTTTGAACGGAAGATATTTCCTTTTTCACCATAGCCCTCTATGGGCTTCCAAATATCCCTTTGCCAATTCCACAAGAACAGACTTAGCGAAAGGCTTTTTGGAGGGAACGATGTAACTCTGTGAGATGAATTCACAGAACACAGAGCAGTTTCTCAGAAAGCTTCTTTCCAGTTTTGAACGGAAGATATTTCCTTTTTCACCATAGGCCTCTATGGGCTTCCAAATATCCCTTTTCCAATTCCACAAGAACAGCCTTAGCGAAAGGCTTCTTGAGGGGAAAGATGTAACTCTGTGAGATGAATTCACAGAACACAGAGCAGTTTCTCAGAAAGCTTCTTTCCAGTTTTGAACGGAAGATATTTACTTTTTCACCATAGCCCTCTATGGGCTTCCAAATATCCCTTTGCCAATTCCACAAGAACAGCCTTAGCGAAAGGCTTCTTGAAGGGAAATATGTAACTCTGTGAGATGAATTCACAGAACACAGAGCAGTTTCTCAGAAAGCTTCTTTCCAGTTTTGCACGGAAGATATTTCCTTTTTCACCATAGGCCTCTATAGGCTTCCAAATATCCCTTTGCCAAATCCACAAGAACAGCCTTAGCGAAAGGCTTCTTGAAGGGAAAGATGTAACTCTGTGAGATAAATTAACAGAACACAGAGCAGTTTCTCACAGAGCTTCTTTCCGGTTTTGAACGGAAGATATTTCCTTTTTCACCATAGCCCTCTATGGGCTTCCAAATATCCCTTTGCCAATTCCACAAGAACAGCCTTAGCGAAGGGCTTCTTGAGGGGAAAGATGTAACTCTGTGAGATGAATTCACAGAACACAGAGCAGTTTCTCAGAAAGTTTCTTTCCAGTTTTGAACGGAAGATATTTCCTTTTTCACCATAGCCCTCTATGGGCTTCCAAATATCCCTTTGCCAATTCCACAAGAACAGCCTTAGCGAAAGGCTTCTTGAAGGGAAAGATGTAACACTGTGAGATGAATTCACAGAACACAGAGCAGTTTCTCAGAAAGCTTCTTTCCAGTTTTGAACGGAAGATATTTCCTTTTTCACCATTGGCCTCTATGGGCTTCCAAATATCCCTTTGCCAATTCCACAAGAACAGCCTTAGCGAAAGGCTTCTTGAGGGGAAAGATGTAACTCTGTGAGATGAATTCACAGAACACAGAGCAGTTTCTCAGAAAGCTTCTTTCCAGTTTTGAACGGAAGATATTTACTTTTTCACCATAGCCCTCTAAGGGCTTCCAAATATCCCTTTGCCAATTCCACAAGAACAGCCTTAGCGAAAGGCTTCTTGAAGGGAAAGATGTAACTCTGTGAGATGAATTCACAGAATACAGAGCAGTTTCTCAGAAAGCTTCTTTCCAGTTTTGAACGGAAGATATTTCCTTTTTCACCATAGCCCTCTATGGGCTTCCAAATATCCCTTTGCCAATTCCACAAGAACAGCCTTAGCGAAAGGCTTCTTGAAGGGAAGGATGTAACTCTGTGAGATGAATTCACAGAACACAGAGCAGTTTCTCAGAAAGCTTCTTTCCAGTTTTGAACGGAAGATATTTCCTTTTTCACCATAGCCCTCTATGGGCTTCCAAATATCCCTTTGCCAATTCCACAAGAACAGACTTAGCGAAAGGCTTCTTGAAGGGAAAGATGTAACTCTGTGAGATGAATTCACAGAACACAGAGCAGTTTCTCAGAAAGCTTCTTTCCAGTTTTGAACGGAAGATATTTCCTTTTTCACCATAGCCCTCTATGGTCTTCCAAATATCCCTTTGCAAATTCCACAAGAACAGCCTTAGCGAACGGCTTCTTGAAGGGAAAGATGTAACTCTGTGAGATGAATTTACAGAACACAGAGCAGTTTCTCAGAAAGCTTCTTTCCAGTTTTGAACGGAAGATATTTCCTTTTTCACCATAGGCCTCTATGGGCTTCCAAATATCCCTTTGCCAATTCCGCAAGAACAGCCTTAGCGAAAGGGTTCTTGAAGGGAAAGATGTAACTCTGTGAGATGAATTCACAGAACACAGAGCAGTTTCTCAGAAAGCTTCTTTCCAGTATTGAACGGAAGATATTTCCTTTTTCACCATAGCCGTCTATGGGCTTCCAAATATCCCTTTGCCAATTCCACAAGAACAGCCTTAGCGAAAGGCTTCTTGAAGGGAAAGATGTAACTCTGTGAGATGAATTCACAGAACACAAAGAAGTTTCTCAGAAAGCTTCTTTCCAGTTTTGAACGGAAGATATTTCCTTTTTCACCATAGCCCTCTATGGGCTTCCAAATATCCCTTTGCCAATTCCACAAGAACAGACTTAGCGAAAGGCTTTTTGGAGGGAACGATGTAACTCTGTGAGATGAATTAACAGAACACAGAGCAGTTTCTCAGAAAGCTTCTTTCCAGTTTTGAACGGAAGATATTTCCTTTTTCACCATAGGCCTCTATGGGCTTCCAAATATCCCTTTGCCAATTCCACAAGAACAGCCTTAGCGAAAGGCTTCTTGAGGGGAAAGATGTAACTCTGTGAGATGAATTCACAGAACACAGAGCAGTTTCTCAGAAAGCTTCTTTCCAGTTTTGAACGGAAGATATTTACTTTTTCACCATAGTCCTCTATGGGCTTCCAAATATCCCTTTGCCAATTCCACAAGAACAGCCTTAGCGAAAGGCTTCTTGAAGGGAAATATGTAACTCTGTGAGATGAATTCACAGAACACAGAGCAGTTTCTCAGAAAGCTTCTTTCCAGTTTTGCACGGAAGATATTTCCTTTTTCACCATAGGCCTCTATGGGCTTCCAAATATCCCTTTGCCAAATCCACAAGAACAGCCTTAGCGAAAGGCTTCTTGAAGGGAAAGATGTAACTCTGTGAGATGAATTAACAGAACACAGAGCAGTTTCTCACAGAGCTTCTTTCCGGTTTTGAACGGAAGATATTTCCTTTTTCACCATAGCCCTCTATGGGCTTCCAAATATCCCTTTGCCAATTCCACAAGAACAGCCTTAGCGAAAGGCTTCTTGAGGGGAAAGATGTAACTCTGTGAGATGAATTAACAGAACACAGAGCAGTTTCTCAGAAAGTTTCTTTCCAGTTTTGAACGGAAGATATTTCCTTTTTCACCATAGCCCTCTATGGGCTTCCAAATATCCCTTTGCCAATTCCACAAGAACAGCCTTAGCGAAAGGCTTCTTGAAGGGAAAGATGTAACACTGTGAGATGAATTCACAGAACACAGAGCAGTTTCTCAGAAAGCTTCTTTCCAGTTTTGAACGGAAGATATTTCCTTTTTCACCATAGGCCTCTATGGGCTTCCAAATATCCCTTTGCCAATTCCACAAGAACAGCTTTAGCGAAAGGCTTCTTGAGGGGAAAGATGTAACTCTGTGAGATGAATTAACAGAACACAGAGCAGTTTCTCAGAAAGCTTCTTTCCAGTTTTGAACGGAAGATATTTACTTTTTCACCATAGCCCTCTAAGGGCTTCCAAATATCCCTTTGCCAATTCCACAAGAACAGCCTTAGCGAAAGGCTTCTTGAAGGGAAAGATGTAACTCTGTGAGATGAATTCACAGAACACAGAGCAGTTTCTCAGAAAGCTTCTTTCCAGTTTTGAACGGAAGATATTTCCTTTTTCACCATAGCCCTCTATGGGCTTCCAAATATCCCTTTGCCAATTCCACAAGAACAGCCTTAGCGAAAGGCTTCTTGAAGGGAAGGATGTAACTCTGTGAGATGAATTCACAGAACACAGAGCAGTTTATCAGAAAGCTTCTTTCCAGTTTTGAACGGAAGATATTTCCTTTTTCACCATAGGCCTCTATGGGCTTCCAAATATCCCTTTGCCAATTCCACAAGAACAGCCTTAGCGAAAGGCTTCTTGAAGGGAAAGATGTAACTCTGTGAGATGAATTCACAGAACACAGAGCAGTTTCTGAGAAAGCTTCTTTCCAGTTTTGAACGGAAGATATTTCCTTTTTCACCATAGCCCTCTATGGGCTTCCAAATATCCCTTTGCCAATTCCACAAGAACAGCCTTAGCGAAAGGCTTCTTGAAGGGAAAGATGTAACTCTGTGAGATGAATTCACAGAACACAGAGCAGTTTCTCAGAAAGCTTCTTTCCAGTTTTGAACGGAAGATATTTCCTTTTTCACCATAGGCCTCTATGGGCTTCCAAATATCCCTTTGCCAATTCCACAAGAACAGCCTTAGCGAAAGGCTTCTTGAGGGGAAAGATGTAACTCTGTGAGATGAATTAACAGAACACAGAGCAGTTTCTCAGAAAGCTTCTTTCCAGTTTTGAACGGAAGATATTTACTTTTTCACCATAGCCCTCTATGGGCTTCCAAATATCCCTTTGCCAATTCCACAAGAACAGCCTTAGCGAAAGGCTTCTTGAAGGGAAAGATGTAACTCTGTGAGATGAATTCACAGAACACAGAGCAGTTTCTCAGAAAGCTTCTTTCCAGTTTTGCACGGAAGATATTTCCTTTTTCACCATAGGCCTCTATGGGCTTCCAAATATCCCTTTGCCAAATCCACAAGAACAGCCTTAGCGAAAGGCTTCTTGAAGGGAAAGATGTAACTCTGTGAGATGAATTAACAGAACACAGAGCAGTTTCTCACAGAGCTTCTTTCCAGTTTTGAACGGAAGATATTTCCTTTTTCACCATAGGCCTCTATGGGCTTCCAAATATCCCTTTGCCAATTCCACAAGAACAGCCTTAGCGAAAGGCTTCTTGAGGGGAAAGATGTAACTCTGTGAGATGAATTAACAGAACACAGAGCAGTTTCTCAGAAAGCTTCTTTCCAGTTTTGAACGGAAGATATTTACTTTTTCACCATAGCCCTCTATGGGCTTCCAAATATCCCTTTGCCAATTCCACAAGAACAGCCTTAGCGAAAGGCTTCTTGAAGGGAAAGATGTAACTCTGTGAGATGAATTCACAGAACACAGAGCAGTTTCTCAGAAAGCTTCTTTCCAGTTTTGAACGGAAGATGTTTACTTTTTCACCATAGCCCTCTATGGGCTTCCAAATATCCCTTTGCCAAATCCACAAGAACAGCCTTAGCGAAAGGCTTCTTGAAGGGAAAGATGTAACTCTGTGAGATGAATTAACAGAACACAGAGAAGTTTCTCACAGAGCTTCTTTCCGGTTTTGAACGGAAGATATTTCCTTTTTCACCATAGCCCTCTATGGGCTTCCAAATATCCCTTTGCCAATTCCACAAGAACAGCCTTAGCGAAAGGCTTCTTGAGGGGAAAGATGTAACTCTGTGAGATGAATTCACAGAACACAGAGCAGTTTCTCAGAAAGCTTCTTTCCAGTTTTGAACGGAAGATATTTCCTTTTTCACCATAGCCCTCTATTGGCTTCCAAATATCCCTTTGCCAATTCCACAAGAACAGCCTTAGCGAAAGGCTTCTTGAAGGGAAAGATGTAACTCTGTGAGATAAATTCACAGAACTCAGAGCAGTTTCTCAGAAAGCTTCTTTCCAGTTTTGAACGGAAGATATTTCCTTTTTACCATAGGCCTCTATGGGCTTCCAAATATCCCTTTGCCAATTCCACAAGAACAGCCTTAGCGAAAGGCTTCTTGAAGGGAAAGATGTAACTCTGTGAGATGAATTCACAGAACACAGAGCAGTTTCTCAGAAAGCTTCTTTCCAGTTTTGAACGGAAGATATTTCCTTTTTCACCATAGGCCTCTATGGACTTCCAAATATCCCTTTGCCAATTCCACAAGAACAGCCTTAGCGAAAGGCTTCTTGAAGGGAAAGATGTAACTCTGTGAGATGAATTCACAGAACACAGAGCAGTTTCTCAGAAAGCTTCTTTCCAGTTTTGAACGGAAGATATTTCCTTTTTCACCATAGGCCTCTATGGGCTTCCAAATATCCCTTTGCCAATTCCACAAGAACAGCCTTAGCGAAAGGCTTCTTGAAGGGAAAGATGTAACTCTGTGAGATGAATTCACAGAACACAGAGCAGTTTCTGAGAAAGCTTCTTTCCAGTTTTGAACGGAAGATATTTCCTTTTTCACCATAGCCCTCTATGGGCTTCCAAATATCCCTTTGCCAATTCCACAAGAACAGCCTTAGCGAAAGGCTTCTTGAAGGGAAAGATGTAACTCTGTGAGATGAATTCACAGAACACAGAGCAGTTTCTCAAAAGCTTCTTTCCAGTTTTGAACGGAAGATATTTCCTTTTTCACCATAGGCCTCTATGGGCTTCCAAATATCCCTTTGCCAATTCCACAAGAACAGCCTTAGCGAAAGGCTTCTTGAGGGGAAAGATGTAACTCTGTGAGATGAATTCACAGAACACAGAGCAGTTTCTCAGAAAGCTTCTTTCCAGTTTTGAACGGAAGATATTTACTTTTTCACCATAGCCCTCTATGGGCTTCCAAATATCCCTTTGCCAATTCCACAAGAACAGCCTTAGCGAAAGGCTTCTTGAAGGGAAAGATGTAACTCTGTGAGATGAATTCACAGAACACAGAGCAGTTTCTCAGAAAGCTTCTTTCCAGTTTTGCACGGAAGATATTTCCTTTTTCACCATAGGCCTCTATGGGCTTCCAAATATCCCTTTGCCAAATCCACAAGAACAGCCTTAGCGAAAGGCTTCTTGAAGGGAAAGATGTAACTCTGTGAGATGAATTAACAGAACACAGAGCAGTTTCTCACAGAGCTTCTTTCCGGTTTTGAACGGAAGATATTTCCTTTTTCACCATAGCCCTCTATGGGCTTCCAAATATCCCTTTGCCAATTCCACAAGAACAGCCTTAGCGAAAGGCTTCTTGAGGGGAAAGATGTAACTCTGTGAGATGAATTAACAGAACACAGAGCAGTTTCTCAGAAAGTTTCTTTCCAGTTTTGAACGGAAGATATTTCCTTTTTCACCATAGCCCTCTATGGGCTTCCAAATATCCCTTTGCCAATTCCACAAGAACAGCCTTAGCGAAAGGCTTCTTGAAGGGAAAGATGTAACACTGTGAGATGAATTCACAGAACACAGAGCAGTTTCTCAGAAAGCTTCTTTCCAGTTTTGAACGGAAGATATTTCCTTTTTCACCATAGGCCTCTATGGGCTTCCAAATATCCCTTTGCCAATTCCACAAGAACAGCCTTAGCGAAAGGCTTCTTGAGGGGAAAGATGTAACTCAGTGAGATGAATTAACAGCACACAGAGCAGTTTCTCAGAAAGCTTCTTTCCAGTTTTGAACGGAAGATATTTACTTTTTCACCATAGCCCTCTATGGGCTTCCAAATATCCCTTTGCCAATTCCACAAGAACAGCCTTAGCGAAAGGCTTCTTGAAGGGAAAGATGTAACTCTGTGAGATGAATTCACAGAACACAGAGCAGTTTCTCAGAAAGCTTCTTTCCAGTTTTGAACGGAAGATATTTCCTTTTTCACCATAGCCCTCTATGGGCTTCCAAATATCCCTTTGCCAAATCCACAAGAACAGCCTTAGCGAAAGGCTTCTTGAAGGGAAAGATGTAACTCTGTGAGATGAATTAACAGAACACAGAGAAGTTTCTCACAGAGCTTCTTTCCGGTTTTGAACGGAAGATATTTCCTTTTTCACCATAGCCCTCTATGGGCTTCCAAATATCCCTTTGCCAATTCCACAAGAACAGCCTTAGCAAAAGGCTTCTTGAGGGGAAAGATGTAACTCTGTGAGATGAATTCACAGAACACAGAGCAGTTTCTCAGAAAGCTTCTTTCCAGTTTTGAACGGAAGATATTTCCTTTTTCACCATAGCCCTCTATTGGCTTCCAAATATCCCTTTGCCAATTCCACAAGAACAGCCTTAGCGAAAGGCTTCTTGAAGGGAAAGATGTAACTCTGTGAGATAAATTCACAGAACTCAGAGCAGTTTCTCAGAAAGCTTCTTTCCAGTTTTGAACGGAAGATATTTCCTTTTTACCATAGGCCTCTATGGGCTTCCAAATATCCCTTTGCCAATTCCACAAGAACAGCCTTAGCGAAAGGCTTCTTGAAGGGAAAGATGTAACTCTGTGAGATGAATTCACAGAACACAGAGCAGTTTCTCAGAAAGCTTCTTTCCAGTTTTGAACGGAAGATATTTCCTTTTTCACCATAGGCCTCTATGGGCTTCCAAATATCCCTTTGCCAATTCCACAAGAACAGCCTTAGCGAAAGGCTTCTTGAAGGGAAAGATGTAACTCTGTGAGATGAATTAACAGAACACAGAGCAGTTTCTCAGAAAACTTCTTTCCAGTTTGGAACGGAAGATAATTTCCTTTTTCACCATAGCCCTCTATGGGCTTCCAAATGTCCCTTTGCCAATTCCACAAGAACAGCATTAGCGAAAGGCTTCTTGAAAGGAAAGTTGTAACTCTGTGAGATGAATTCAGAGAACACAGAGCAGTGTCTCAGAAAGCTTCTTTCCAGTTTTGAACGGAAGATATTTCCTTTTTCACCATAGGCCTCTATGGGCTTCCAAATATACCTTTGTCAATTCCACAAGAACAGCCTTAGCGAAAGGCTTCTTGAAGGGAAAGATGTAACTCTGTGAGATGAATTCACAGAACACAGAGCAGTTTCTCAGAAAGCTTCTTTCCAGTTTTGCACGGAAGGTATTTCCTTTTTCACCATAGGCCTCTATGGGCTTCCAAATATCCCTTTGCCAAATCCACAAGAACAGCCTTAGCGAAAGGCTTCTTGAAGGGAAAGATGTAACTCTGTGAGATGAATTAACAGAACACAGAGCAGTTTCTCACAGAGCTTCTTTCCGGTTTTGAACGGAAGATATTTCCTTTTTCACCATAGCCCTCTATGGGCTTCCAAATATCCCTTTGCCAATTCCACAAGAACAGCCTTAGCGAAAGGCTTCTTGAGGGGAAAGATGTAACTCTGTGAGATGAATTCACAGAACACAGAGCAGTTTCTCAGAAAGTTTCTTTCCAGTTTTGAACGGAAGATATTTCCTTTTTCACCATAGCCCTCTCTGGGCTTCCAAATATCCCTTTGCCAATTCCACAAGAACAGCCTTAGCGAAAGGCTTCTTGAAGGGAAAGATGTAACACTGTGAGATGAATTAACAGAACACAGAGCAGTTTCTCAGAAAGCTTCTTTCCAGTTTTGAACGGAAGATATTTCCTTTTTCACCATAGGCCTCTATGGGCTTCCAAATATCCCTTTGCCAATTCCACAAGAACAGCCTTAGCGAAAGGCTTCTTGAGGGGAAAGATGTAACTCTGTGAGATGAATTAACAGAACACAGAGAAGTTTCTCACAGAGCTTCTTTCCGGTTTTGAACGGAAGATATTTCCTTTTTCACCATAGCCCTCTATGGGCTTCCAAATATCCCTTTGCCAATTCCACAAGAACAGCCTTAGCGAAAGGCTTCTTGAGGGGAAAGATGTAACTCTGTGAGATGAATTCACAGAAAACAGAGCAGTTTCTCAGAAAGCTTCTTTCCAGTTTTGAACGGAAGATATTTCCTTTTTCACCATAGCCCTCTATGGGCTTCCAAATATCCCTTTGCCAATTCCACAAGAACAGCCTTAGCGAAAGGCTTCTTGAAGGGAAAGATGTAACTCTGTGAGATAAATTCACAGAACACAGAGCAGTTTCTCAGAAAGCTTCTTTCCAGTTTTGAACGGAAGATATTTCCTTTTTACCATAGGCCTCTATGGGCTTCCAAATATCCCTTTGCCAATTCCACAAGAACAGCCTTAGCGAAAGGCTTCTTAAAGGGAAAGATGTAACTCTGTGAGATGAATTCACAGAACACAGAGCAGTTTCTCAGAAAGCTTCTTTCCGGTTTTGAACGGAAGATATTTCCTTTTTCACCATAGGCCTCTATGGGCTTCCAAATATCCCTTTGCCAATTCCACAAGAACAGCCTTAGCGAAAGGCTTCTTGAAGGGAAAGATGTAACTCTGTGAGATGAATTCACAGAACACAGAGCAGTTTCTCAGAAAGCTTCTTTCCAGTTTTGAACGGAAGATATTTCCTTTTTCACCATAGCCCTCTATGGGCTTCCAAATATCCCTTTGCCAAATCCACAAGAACAGCCTTAGCGAAAGGCTTCTTGAAGGGAAAGATGTAACTCTGTGAGATGAATTACCAGAACACAGAGAAGTTTCTCACAGAGCTTCTTTCCGGTTTTGAACGGAAGATATTTCCTTTTTCACCATAGCCCTCTATGGGCTTCCAAATATCCCTTTGCCAATTCCACAAGAACAGCCTTAGCGAAAGGCTTCTTGAGGGGAAAGATGTAACTCTGTGAGATGAATTCACAGAACACAGAGCAGTTTCTCAGAAAGCTTCTTTCCAGTTTTGAACGGAAGATATTTCCTTTTTCACCATAGCCCTCTATGGGCTTCCAAATATCCCTTTGCCAATTCCACAAGAACAGCCTTAGCGAAAGGCTTCTTGAAGGGAAAGATATAACTCTGTGAGATAAATTCACAGAACACAGAGCAGTTTCTCAGAAAGCTTCTTTCCAGTTTTGAACGGAAGATATTTCCTTTTTACCATAGGCCTCTATGGGCTTCCAAATATCCCTTTGCGAATTCCACAAGAACAGCCTTAGCGAAAGGCTTCATGAAGGGAAAGATGTAACTCTGTGAGATGAATTCACAGAACACAGAGCAGTTTCTCAGAAAGCTTCTTTCCAGTTTTGAACGGAAGATATTTCCTTTTTCACCATAGGCCTCTATGGGCTTCCAAATATCCCTTTGCCAATTCCACAAGAACAGCCTTAGCGAAAGGCTTCTTGAAGGGAAAGATGTAACTCTGTGAGATGAATTAACAGAACACAGAGCAGTTTCTCAGAAAGCTTCTTTCCAGTTTTGAACGGAAGATATTTCCTTTTTCACCATAGCCCTCTATGGGCTTCCAAATATCCCTTTGCCAATTCCACAAGAACAGCCTTAGCGAAAGGCTTCTTGAAAGGAAAGTTGTAACTCTGTGAGATGAATTCAGAGAACACAGAGCAGTGTCTCAGAAAGCTTCTTTCCAGTTTTGAACGGAAGATATTTCCTTTTTCACCATAGGGCTCTATGGGCTTCCAAATATCCCTTTGTCAATTCCACAAGAACAGCCTTAGCGAAAGGCTTCTTGAAGGGAAAGATGTAACTCTATGAGATGAATTCACAGAACACAGAGCAGTTTCTCAGAAAGCTTCTTTCCAGTTTTGAACGGAAGATATTTCCTTTTTCACGATAGCCCTCTATGGGCTTCCAAATATCCCTTTGCCAATTCCACAAGAACAGCCTTAGCGAAAGGCTTCTTGAAGGGAAAGATGTAACTCTGTGAGATGAATTAACAGAACACAGAGCAGTTTCTCAGAAAGCTTCTTTCCAGTTTTGAACGGAAGATATTTCCTTTTTCACCATAGCCCTCAAAGGGCTTCCAAATATCCCTTTGCCAATTCCACAAGAACAGCCTTAGCGAAAGGCTTCTTGAAGGGAAAGATGTAACTCTGTGAGATGAATTAAAAGAACACAGAGCAGTTTCTCAGAAAGCTTCTTTCCAGTTTTGAACGGAAGATATTTCCTTTTTCACCATAGGCCTCTATGGGCTTCCAAATATCCCTTTGCCAATTCCACAAGAACAGCCTTAGCGAAAGGCTGCTTGAAGGGAAAGATGTAACTCTGTGAGATGTATTAACAGAACACAGAGCAGTTTCTCAGAAAGCTTCTTTCCAGTTTTGAACGGAAGATATTTACTTTTTCACCATAGCCCTCTAAGGGCTTCCAAATATCCCTTTGCCAATTCCACAAGAACAGCCTTAGCGAAAGGCTTCTTGAAGGGAAAGATGTAACTCTGTGAGATGAATTCACAGAACACAGAGCAGTTTCTCAGAAAGCTTCTTTCCAGTTTTGAACGGAAGATATTTCCTTTTTCACCATAGCCCTCTATGGGCTTCCAAATATCCCCTTGCCAATTCCACAAGAACAGCCTTAGCGAAAGGCTTCTTGAAGGGAAAGATGTAACTCTGTGAGATGAATTCACAGAACACAGAGCAGTTTCTCAGAAAGCTTCTTTCCAGTTTTGAACGGAAGATATTTCCTTTTTCACCATAGCCCTCTATGGGCTTCCAAATATCCCCTTGCCAATTCCACAAGAACAGCCTTAGCGAAAGGCTTCTTGAAGGGAAAGATGTAACTCTGTGAGATGAATTAACAGAACACAGAGCAGTTTCTCAGAAAGCTTCTTTCCAGTTTTGAACGGAAGATATTTCCTTTTTCACCATAGCCCTCTATGGGCTTCCAAATATCGCTTTGCCTATTCTACAAGAACAGCCTTAGCGAAAGGCTTCTTGAAGGGAAAGATGTAACTCTGTGAGATGAATTAACAGAAGACAGAGTAGTTTCTCAGAAAGCTTCGTTCCAGTTTTGAACGGAAGATATTGCCTTTTTCACCATAGCCCTCTAAGGGCTTCCAAATATCCCTTTGCCAATTCCACAAGAACAGCCTTAGCCAAAGGCTTCTTGAAGGGAAAGATGTAACTCTGTGAGATGAATTAGCAGAACACAGAGCAGTTTCTCAGAAAGATTCTTTCCAATTTTGAAAGGAAGATATTTCCTTTTTCACCATAGCCCTCTATGGGCTTCCAAATATCCCTTTGCCAATTCCACAAGAACAGCCTTAGCGAAAGGCTTCTTGAAGGGAAAGATGTAACTCTGTGAGATGAATTCACAGAACACAGAGCAGTTTCTCAGAAAGCTTCTTTCCAGTTTTGAACGGAAGATATTTCCTTTTTCACCATAGCCCTCTATGGGCTTCCAAATATCCCTTTGCCAATTCCACAAGAACAGCCTTAGCGAAAGGCTTCTTGAAGAGAAAGATGTAACTCTGTGAGATGAATTAACAGAACACAGAGCAGTTTCTCAGAAAGCTTCTTTCCAGTTTTGAACGGAAGATATTTACTTATTCACCATAGCCCTCTAGGGGCTTCCAAATATCCCTTTGCCAATTCCACAAGAACAGCCTTAGCGAAAGGCTTCTTGAAGGGAAAGATGTAACTCTGTGAGATGAATTAACAGAACACAGAGCAGTTTCTCAGAAAGCTTCTTTCCAGTTTTGAACGGAAGATATTTCCTTTTTCACCATAGCCCTTTAAGGGCTTCCAAATATCCCTTTGCCAATTCCACAAGAACAGCCTTAGCGAAAGGCTTCTTGAAGGGAAAGATGTAACTCTGTGAGATGAATTCACAGAACACAGAGCAGTTTCTCAGAAAGCTTCTTTCCAGTTTTGAACGGAGGATATTTCCTTTTTCACCATAGGCCTCTATGGGCTTCCAAATATCCCTTTGCCAATTCCACAAGAACAGCCTTAGCGAAAGGCTTCTTGAAGGGAAAGATGTAACTCTGTGAGATGAATTCACAGAACACAGAGCAGTTTCTCAGAAAGCTTCTTTCCAGTTTTGAAGGGAAGATATTTCCTTTTTCACCATAGCCCTCTATGGGCTTCCAAATATCCCTTTGCCAATTCCACAAGAACAGCCTTAGCGAAAGGCTTCTTGAAGGGAAAGATGTAACTCTGTGAGATGAATTCACGGAACACAGAGCAGTTTCTCAGAAAGCTTCTTTCCAGTTTTGAACGGAAGATATTTCCTTTTTCACCATAGGCCTCTATGGGCTTCCAAATATCCCTTTGCCAATTCCACAAGAACAGCCTTAGCGAAAGGCTTCTTGAAGGGAAAGATGTAACTCTGTGAGATGAATTAACAGAACACAGAGCAGTTTCTCAGAAAGCATCTTTCCAGTTTGGAACGGAAGATATTTCCTTTTTTACCATAGCCCTCTATGGGCTTCCAAATATCCCTTTGCCAATTCCACAAGAACAGCCTTAGCGAAAGGCTTCTTGAAAGGAAAGTTGTAACTCTGTGAGATGAATTCAGAGAACACAGAGCAGTGTCTCAGAAAGCTTCTTTCCAGTTTTGAACGGAAGATATTTCCTTTTTCACCATAGGCCTCTATGGGCTTCCAAATATCCCTTTGTCAATTCCACAAGAACAGCCTTAGCGAAAGGCTTCTTGAAGGGAAAGATGTAACTCTATGAGATGAATTCACAGTACACAGAGCAGTTTCTCAGAAAGCTTCTTTCCAGTTTTGAACGGAAGATATTTCCTTTTTCACGATAGCCCTCTATGGGCTTCCAAATATCCCTTTGCCAATTCAGCAAGAACAGCCTTAGCGAAAGGCTTCTTGAAGGGAAAGATGTAACTCTGTGAGATGAATTAACAGAACACAGAGCAGTTTCTCAGAAAGCTTCTTTCCAGTTTTGAACGGAAGATATTTCCTTTTTCACCATAGCCCTCTACGGGCTTCCAAATATCCCTTTGCCAATTCCACAAGAACAGCCTTAGCGAAAGGCTTCTTGAAGGGAAAGATGTAACTCTGTGAGATGAATTCACAGAACACAGAGCAGTTTCTCAGAAAGCTTCTTTCCAGTTTTGAACGGAAGATATTTCCTTTTTCACCATAGCCCTCTATGGGCTTCCAAATATCCCTTTGCCAATTCCACAAGAACAGCCTTAGCGAAAGGCTTCTTGAAGGGAAAGATGTAACTCTGTGAGATGAATTAGCAGAACACAGAGCAGTTTCTCAGAAAGATTCTTTCCAATTTTGAAAGGAAGATATTTCCTTTTTCACCATAGCCCTCTATGGGCTTCCAAATATCCCTTTGCAAATTCCACAAGAACAGCCTTAGCGAAAGGCTTCTTGAAGGGAAAGATGTAACTCTGTGAGATGAATTCACAGAACACAGAGCAGTTTCTCAGAAAGCTTCTCTCCAGTTTTGAACGGAAGATATTTCCTTTTTCACCATAGCCCTCTATTGGCTTCCAAATATCCCTTTGCCAATTCCACAAGAACAGCCTTAGCGAAAGGCTTCTTGAAGGGAAAGATGTAACTCTGTGAGATAAATTCACAGAACACAGAGCAGTTTCTCAGAAAGCTTCTTTCCAGTTTTGAACGGAAGATATTTCCTTTTTACCATAGGCCTCTATGGGCTTCCAAATATCCCTTTGCCAATTCCACAAGAACAGCCTTAGCTAAAGGCTTCTTGAAGGGAAAGATGTAACTCTGTGAGATGAATTCACAGAACACAGAGCAGTTTCTCAGAAAGCTTCTTTCCAGTTTTGAACGGAAGATATTTCCTTTTTCACCATAGGCCTCTATGGGCTTCCAAATATCCCTTTGCCAATTCCACAAGAACAGCCTTAGCGAAAGGCTTCTTGAAGGGAAAGATGTAACTCTGTGAGATGAATTAACAGAACACAGAGCAGTTTCTCAGAAAGCTTCTTTCCAGTTTGGAACGGAAGATATTTCCTTTTTCACCATAGCCCTCTATGGGCTTCCAAATATCCCTTTGCCAATTCCACAAGAACAGCCTTAGCGAAAGGCTTCTTGAAAGGAAAGTTGTAACTCTGTGAGATGAATTCAGAGAACACAGAGCAGTGTCTCAGAAAGCTTCTTTCCAGTTTTGAACGGAAGATATTTCCTTTTTCACCATAGGCCTCTATGGGCTTCCAAATATCCCTTTGTCAATTCCACAAGAACAGCCTTAGCGAAAGGCTTCTTGAAGGGAAAGATGTAACTCTATGAGATGAATTCACAGAACACAGAGCAGTTTCTCAGAAAGCTTCTTTCCAGTTTTGAACGGAAGATATTTCCTTTTTCACGATAGCCCTCTATGGGCTTCCAAATATCCCTTTGCCAATTCCACAAGAACAGCCTTAGCGAAAGGCTTCTTGAAGGGAAAGATGTAACTCTGTGAGATGAATTAACAGAACACAGAGCAGTTTCTCAGAAAGCTTCTTTCCAGTTTTGAACGGAAGATATTTCCTTTTTCACCATAGCCCTCTAAGGGCTTCCAAATATCCCTTTGCCAATTCCACAAGAACAGCCTTAGCGAAAGGCTTCTTGAAGGGAAAGATGTAACTCTGTGAGATGAATTAAAAGAACACAGAGCAGTTTCTCAGAAAGCTTCTTTCCAGTTTTGAACGGAAGATATTTCCTTTTTCACCATAGGCCTCTATGGGCTTCCAAATATCCCTTTGCCAATTCCACAAGAACAGCCTTAGCGAAAGGCTTCTTGAAGGGAAAGATGTAACTCTGTGAGATGTATTAACAGAACACAGAGCAGTTTCTCAGAAAGCTTCTTTCCAGTTTTGAACGGAAGATATTTACTTTTTCACCATAGCCCCCTAAGGGCTTCCAAATATCCCTTTGCCAATTCCACAAGAACAGCCTTAGCGAAAGGCTTCTTGAAGGGAAAGATGTAACTCTGTGAGATGAATTCACAGAACACAGAGCAGTTTCTCAGAAAGCTTCTTTCCAGTTTTGAACGGAAGATATTTCCTTTTTCACCATAGCCCTCTATGGGCTTCCAAATATCCCCTTGCCAATTCCACAAGAACAGCCTTAGCGAAAGGCTTCTTGAAGGGAAAGATGTAACTCTGTGAGATGAATTAACAGAACACAGAGCAGTTTCTCAGAAAGATTCTTTCCAGTTTTGAACGGAAGATATATCCTTTTTCACCATAGGCCTCTATGGGCTTCCAAATATCCCTTTGCCAATTCCACAAGAACAGCCTTAGCGAAAGGCTTCTTGAAGGGAAAGATGTAACTCTGTGAGATGAATTAACAGAACACAGAGCAGTTTCTCAGAAAGCTTCTTTCCAGTTTTGAACGGAAGATATTTCCTTTTTCACCATAGCCCTCTATGGGCTTCCAAATATCGCTTTGCCAATTCTACAAGAACAGCCTTAGCGAAAGGCTTCTTGAAGGGAAAGATGTAACTCTGTGAGATGAATTAACAGAACACAAAGGAGTTTCTCAGAAAGCTTCTTTCCAGTTTGGAACGGAAGATATTTCCTTTTTCACCATAGCCCTCTATGGGCTTCCAAATATCCCTTTGCCAATTCCACAAGAACAGCCTTAGCGAAAGGCTTCTTGAAAGGAAAGTTGTAACTCTGTGAGATGAATTCAGAGAACACAGAGCAGTGTCTCAGAGCGCTTCTTTCCAGTTTTGAACGGAAGATATTTCCTTTTTCACCATAGGCCTCTATGGGCTTCCAAATATCCCTTTGTCAATTCCACAAGAACAGCCTTAGCGAAAGGCTTCTTGAAGGGAAAGATTTAACTCTATGAGATGAATTCACAGAACACAGAGCAGTTTCTCAGAAAGCTTCTTTCCAGTTTTGAACGGAAGATATTTCCTTTTTCACGATAGCCCTCTATGGGCTTCCAAATATCCCTTTGCCAATTCCACAAGAACAGCCTTAGCGAAAGGCTTCTTGAAGGGAAAGATGTAACTCTGTGAGATGAATTAAGAGAACACAGAGCAGTTTCTCAGAAAGCTTCTTTCCAGTTTTGAACGGAAGATATTTACTTTTTCACCATAGCCCTCTATGGGCTTCCAAATATCCCTTTGCCAATTCCACAAGAACAGCCTTAGCGAAAGGCTTCTTGAAGGGAAGGATGTAACTCTGTGAGATGAATTCACAGAACACAGAGCAGTTTCTCAGAAAGCTTCTTTCCAGTTTTGAACGGAAGATATTTCCTTTTTCACCATAGCCCTCTATGGGCTTCCAAATATCCCTTTGCCAATTCCACAAGAACAGCCTTAGCGAAAGGCTTCTTGAAGGGAAAGATGTAACTCTGTGAGATGAATTCACAGAACACAGAGCAGTTTCTCAGAAAGCTTCTTTCCAGTTTTGAACGGAAGATATTTCCTTTTTCACCATAGCCCTCTATGGGCTTCCAAATATCCCTTTGCAAATTCCACAAGAACAGCCTTAGCGAACGGCTTCTTGAAGGGAAAGATGTAACTCTGTGAGATGAATTTACAGAACACAGAGCAGTTTCTCAGAAAGCTTCTTTCCAGTTTTGAACGGAAGATATTTCCTTTTTCAACATAGCCCTCTATGGGCTTCCAAATATCCCTTTGCCAATTCCGCAAGAACAGCCTTAGCGAAAGGGTTCTTGAAGGGAAAGATGTAACTCTGTGAGATGAATTCACAGAACACAGAGCAGTTTCTCAGAAAGCTTCTTTCCAGTATTGAACGGAAGATATTTCCTTTTTCACCATAGCCGTCTATGGGCTTCCAAATATCCCTTTGCCAATTCCACAAGAACAGCCTTAGCGAAAGGCTTCTTGAAGGGAAAGATGTAACTCTGTGAGATGAATTCACAGAACACAGAGAAGTTTCTCAGAAAGCTTCTTTCCAGTTTTGAACGGAAGATATTTCCTTTTTCACCATAGCCCTCTATGGGCTTCCAAATATCCCTTTGCCAATTCCACAAGAACAGACTTAGCGAAAGGCTTTTTGGAGGGAACGATGTAACTCTGTGAGATGAATTAACAGAACACAGAGCAGTTTCTCAGAAAGCTTCTTTCCAGTTTTGAACGGAAGATATTTCCTTTTTCACCATAGGCCTCTATGGGCTTCCAAATATCCCTTTGCCAATTCCACAAGAACAGCCTTAGCGAAAGGCTTCTTGAGGGGAAAGATGTAACTCTGTGAGATGAATTCACAGAACACAGAGCAGTTTCTCAGAAAGCTTCTTTCCAGTTTTGAACGGAAGATATTTCCTTTTTCACCATAGGCCTCTATGGGCTTCCAAATATCCCTTTGCCAAATCCACAAGAACAGCCTTAGCGAAAGGCTTCTTGAGGGGAAAGATGTAACTCTGTGAGATGAATTCACAGAACACAGAGCAGTTTCTCAGAAAGCTTCTTTCCAGTTTTGCACGGAAGATATTTCCTTTTTCACCATAGGCCTCTATGGGCTTCCAAATATCCCTTTGCCAAATCCACAAGAACAGCCTTAGCGAAAGGCTTCTTGAAGGGAAAGATGTAACTCTGTGAGATGAATTAACAGAACACAGAGCAGTTTCTCACAGAGCTTCTTTCCGGTTTTGAACGGAAGATATTTCCTTTTTCACCATAGCCCTCTATGGGCTTCCAAATATCCCTTTGCCAATTCCACAAGAACAGCCTTAGCGAAAGGCTTCTTGAGGGGAAAGATGTAACTCTGTGAGATGAATTCACAGAACACAGAGCAGTTTCTCAGAAAGTTTCTTTCCAATTTTGAACGGAAGATATTTCCTTTTTCACCATAGCCCTCTATGGGCTTCCAAATATCCCTTTGCCAATTCCACAAGAACAGCCTTAGCGAAAGGCCTCTTGAAGGGAAAGATGTAACACTGTGAGATGAATTCACAGAACACAGAGCAGTTTCTCAGAAAGCTTCTTTCCAGTTTTGAACGGAAGATATTTCCTTTTTCACCATAGGCCTCTATGGGCTTCCAAATATCCCTTTGCCAATTCCACAAGAACAGCCTTAGCGAAAGGCTTCTTGAGGGGAAAGATGTAACTCTGTGAGATGAATTAACAGAACACAGAGCAGTTTCTCAGAAAGCTTCTTTCCAGTTTTGAACGGAAGATATTTACTTTTTCACCATAGCCCTCTAAGGGCTTCCAAATATCCCTTTGCCAATTCCACAAGAACAGCCTTAGCGAAAGGCTTCTTGAAGGGAAAGATGTAACTCTGTGAGATGAATTCACAGAACACAGAGCAGTTTCTCAGAAAGCTTCTTTCCAGTTTTGAACGGAAGATATTTCCTTTTTCACCATAGCCCTCTATGGGCTTCCAAATATCCCTTTGCCAATTCCACAAGAACAGCCTTAGCGAAAGGCTTCTTGAAGGGAAGGATGTAACTCTGTGAGATGAATTTCCAGAACACAGAGCAGTTTCTCAGAAAGCTTCTTTCCAGTTTTGAACGGAAGATATTTCCTTTTTCACCATAGGCCTCTATGGGCTTCCAAATATCCCTTTGCCAATTCCACAAGAACAGCCTTAGCGAAAGGCTTCTTGAAGGGAAAGATGTAACTCTGTGAGATGAATTCACAGAACACAGAGCAGTTTCTGAGAAAGCTTCTTTCCAGTTTTGAACGGAAGATATTTCCTTTTTCACCATAGCCCTCTATGGGCTTCCAAATATCCCTTTGCCAATTCCACAAGAACAGCCTTAGCGAAAGGCTTCTTGAAGGGAAAGATGTAACTCTGTGAGATGAATTCACAGAACACAGAGCAGTTTCTCAGAAAGCTTCTTTCCAGTTTTGAACGGAAGATATTTCCTTTTTCACCATAGGCCTCTATGGGCTTCCAAATATCCCTTTGCCAAATCCACAAGAACAGCCTTAGCGAAAGGCTTCTTGAAGGGAAAGATGTAACTCTGTGAGATGAATTAACAGAACACAGAGCAGTTTCTCACAGAGCTTCTTTCCGGTTTTGAACGGAAGATATTTCCTTTTTCACCATAGCCCTCTATGGGCTTCCAAATATCCCTTTGCCAATTCCACAAGAACAGCCTTAGCGAAAGGCTTCTTGAGGGGAAAGATGTAACTCTGTGAGATGAATTAACAGAACACAGAGCAGTTTCTCAGAAAGTTTCTTTCCAGTTTTGAACGGAAGATATTTCCTTTTTCACCATAGCCCTCTATGGGCTTCCAAATATCCCTTTGCCAATTCCACAAGAACAGCCTTAGCGAAAGGCTTCTTGAAGGGAAAGATGTAACACTGTGAGATGAATTCACAGAACACAGAGCAGTTTCTCAGAAAGCTTCTTTCCAGTTTTGAACGGAAGATATTTCCTTTTTCACCATAGGCCTCTATGGGCTTCCAAATATCCCTTTGCCAATTCCACAAGAACAGCCTTAGCGAAAGGCTTCTTGAGGGGAAAGATGTAACTCTGTGAGATGAATTAACAGAACACAGAGCAGTTTCTCAGAAAGCTTCTTTCCAGTTTTGAACGGAAGATATTTACTTTTTCACCATAGCCCTCTATGGGCTTCCAAATATCCCTTTGCCAATTTCACAAGAACAGCCTTAGCGAAAGGCTTCTTGAAGGGAAAGATGTAACTCTGTGAGATGAATTCACAGAACACAGAGCAGTTTCTCAGAAAGCTTCTTTCCAGTTTTGAACGGAAGATATTTCCTTTTTCACCATAGCCCTCTATGGGCTTCCAAATATCCCTTTGCCAAATCCACAAGAACAGCCTTAGCGAAAGGCTTCTTGAAGGGAAAGATGTAACTCTGTGAGATGAATTAACAGAACACAGAGAAGTTTCTCACAGAGCTTCTTTCCGGTTTTGAACGGAAGATATTTCCTTTTTCACCATAGCCCTCTATGGGCTTCCAAATATCCCTTTGCCAATTCCACAAGAACAGCCTTAGCGAAAGGCTTTTTGAGGGGAAAGATGTAACTCTGTGAGATGAATTCACAGAACACAGAGCAGTTTCTCAGAAAGCTTCTTTCCAGTTTTGAACGGAAGATATTTCCTTTTTCACCATAGCCCTCTATTGGCTTCCAAATATCCCTTTGCCAATTCCACAAGAACAGCCTTAGCGAAAGGCTTCTTGAAGGGAAAGATGTAACTCTGTGAGATAAATTCACAGAACTCAGAGCAGTTTCTCAGAAAGCTTCTTTCCAGTTTTGAACGGAAGATATTTCCTTTTTACCATAGGCCTCTATGGGCTTCCAAATATCCCTTTGCCAATTCCACAAGAACAGCCTTAGCGAAAGGCTTCTTGAAGGGAAAGATGTAACTCTGTGAGATGAATTCACAGAACACAGAGCAGTTTCTCAGAAAGCTTCTTTCCAGTTTTGAACGGAAGATATTTCCTTTTTCACCATAGGCCTCTATGGGCTTCCAAATATCCCTTTGCCAATTCCACAAGAACAGCCTTAGCGAAAGGCTTCTTGAAGGGAAAGATGTAACTCTGTGAGATGAATTAACAGAACACAGAGCAGTTTCTCAGAAAGCTTCTTTCCAGTTTTGAACGGAAGATATTTCCTTTTTCACCATAGGCCTCTATGGGCTTCCAAATATCCCTTTGCCAATTCCACAAGAACAGCCTTAGCGAAAGGCTTCTTGAAGGGAAAGATGTAACTCTGTGAGATGAATTAACAGAACACAGAGCAGTTTCTCACAGAGCTTCTTTCCGGTTTTGAACGGAAGATATTTCCTTTTTCACCATAGCCCTCTATGGGCTTCCAAATATCCCTTTGCCAATTCCACAAGAACAGCCTTAGCGAAAGGCTTCTTGAGGGGAAAGATGTAACTCTGTGAGATGAATTAACAGAACACAGAGCAGTTTCTCAGAAAGTTTCTTTCCAGTTTTGAACGGAAGATATTTCCTTTTTCACCATAGCCCTCTATGGGCTTCCAAATATCCCTTTGCCAATTCCACAAGAACAGCCTTAGCGAAAGGCTTCTTGAAGGGAAAGATGTAACACTGTGAGATGAATTCACAGAACACAGAGCAGTTTCTCAGAAAGCTTCTTTCCAGTTTTGAACGGAAGATATTTCCTTTTTCACCATAGGCCACTATGGGCTTCCAAATATCCCTTTGCCAATTCCACAAGAACAGCCTTAGCGAAAGGCTTCTTGAGGGGAAAGATGTAACTCTGTGAGATGAATTAACAGAACACAGAGCAGTTTCTCAGAAAGCTTCTTTCCAGTTTTGAACGGAAGATATTTACTTTTTCACCATAGCCCTCTATGGGCTTCCAAATATCCCTTTGCCAATTCCACAAGAACAGCCTTAGCGAAAGGCTTCTTGAAGGGAAAGATGTAACTCTGTGAGATGAATTCACAGAACACAGAGCAGTTTCTCAGAAAGCTTCTTTCCAGTTTTGAACGGAAGATATTTCCTTTTTCACCATAGCCCTCTATGGGCTTCCAAATATCCCTTTGCCAAATCCACAAGAACAGCCTTAGCGAAAGGCTTCTTGAAGGGAAAGATGTAACTCTGTGAGATGAATTAACAGAACACAGAGAAGTTTCTCACAGAGCTTCTTTCCGGTTTTGAACGGAAGATATTTCCTTTTTCACCATAGCCCTCTATGGGCTTCCAAATATCCCTTTGCCAATTCCACAAGAACAGCCTTAGCAAAAGGCTTCTTGAGGGGAAAGATGTAACTCTGTGAGATGAATTCACAGAACACAGAGCAGTTTCTCAGAAAGCTTCTTTCCAGTTTTGAACGGAAGATATTTCCTTTTTCACCATAGCCCTCTATTGGCTTCCAAATATCCCTTTGCCAATTCCACAAGAACAGCCTTAGCGAAAGGCTTCTTGAAGGGAAAGATGTAACTCTGTGAGATAAATTCACAGAACTCAGAGCAGTTTCTCAGAAAGCTTCTTTCCAGTTTTGAACGGAAGATATTTCCTTTTTACCATAGGCCTCTATGGGCTTCCAAATATCCCTTTGCCAATTCCACAAGAACAGCCTTAGCGAAAGGCTTCTTGAAGGGAAAGATGTAACTCTGTGAGATGAATTCACAGAACACAGAGCAGTTTCTCAGAAAGCTTCTTTCCAGTTTTGAACGGAAGATATTTCCTTTTTCACCATAGGCCTCTATGGGCTTCCAAATATCCCTTTGCCAATTCCACAAGAACAGCCTTAGCGAAAGGCTTCTTGAAGGGAAAGATGTAACTCTGTGAGATGAATTAACAGAACACAGAGCAGTTTCTCAGAAAACTTCTTTCCAGTTTGGAACGGAAGATAATTTCCTTTTTCACCATAGCCCTCTATGGGCTTCCAAATGTCCCTTTGCCAATTCCACAAGAACAGCCTTAGCGAAAGGCTTCTTGAAAGGAAAGTTGTAACTCTGTGAGATGAATTCAGAGAACACAGAGCAGTGTCTCAGAAAGCTTCTTTCCAGTTTTGAACGGAAGATATTTCCTTTTTCACCATAGGCCTCTATGGGCTTCCAAATATCCCTTTGTCAATTCCACAAGAACAGCCTTAGCGAAAGGCTTCTTGAAGGGAAAGATGTAACTCTGTGAGATGAATTCACAGAACACAGAGCAGTTTCTCAGAAAGCTTCTTTCCAGTTTTGCACGGAAGGTATTTCCTTTTTCACCATAGGCCTCTATGGGCTTCCAAATATCCCTTTGCCAAATCCACAAGAACAGCCTTAGCGAAAGGCTTCTTGAAGGGAAAGATGTAACTCTGTGAGATGAATTAACAGAACACAGAGCAGTTTCTCACAGAGCTTCTTTCCGGTTTTGAACGGAAGATATTTCCTTTTTCACCATAGCCCTCTATGGGCTTCCAAATATCCCTTTGCCAATTCCACAAGAACAGCCTTAGCGAAAGGCTTCTTGAGGGGAAAGATGTAACTCTGTGAGATGAATTCACAGAACACAGAGCAGTTTCTCAGAAAGTTTCTTTCCAGTTTTAAACGGAAGATATTTCCTTTTTCACCATAGCCCTCTCTGGGCTTCCAAATATCCCTTTGCCAATTCCACAAGAACAGCCTTAGCGAAAGGCTTCTTGAAGGGAAAGATGTAACACTGTGAGATGAATTCACAGAACACAGAGCAGTTTCTCAGAAAGCTTCTTTCCAGTTTTGAACGGAAGATATTTCCTTTTTCACCATAGGCCTCTATGGGCTTCCAAATATCCCTTTGCCAATTCCAGAAGAACAGCCTTAGCGAAAGGCTTCTTGAGGGGAAAGATGTAACTCTGTGAGATGAATTAACAGAACACAGAGAAGTTTCTCACAGAGCTTCTTTCCGGTTTTGAACGGAAGATATTTCCTTTTTCACCATAGCCCTCTATGGGCTTCCAAATATCCCTTTGCCAATTCCACAAGAACAGCCTTAGCGAAAGGCTTCTTGAGGGGAAAGATGTAACTCTGTGAGATGAATTCACAGAAAACAGAGCAGTTTCTCAGAAAGCTTCTTTCCAGTTTTGAACGGAAGATATTTCCTTTTTCACCATAGCCCTCTATGGGCTTCCAAATATCCCTTTGCCAATTCCACAAGAACAGCCTTAGCGAAAAGCTTCTTGAAGGGAAAGATGTAACTCTGTGAGATGAATTCACAGAACACAGAGCAGTTTCTCAGAAAGCTTCTTTCCAGTTTTGAACGGAAGATATTTCCTTTTTCACCATAGGCCTCTATGGGCTTCCAAATATCCCTTTGCCAATTCCACAAGAACAGCCTTAGCGAAAGGCTTCTTGAAGGGAAAGATGTAACTCTGTGAGATGAATTAACAGAACACAGAGCAGTTTCTGAGAAAGCTTCTTTCCAGTTTTGAACGGAAGATATTTCCTTTTTCACCATAGGCCTCTATGGGCTTCCAAATATCCCTTTGGCAAATCCACAAGAACAGCCTTAGCGAAAGGCTTCTTGAAGGGAAAGATGTAACTCTGTGAGATGAATTACCAGAACACAGAGAAGTTTCTCACAGAGCTTCTTTCCGGTTTTGAACGGAAGATATTTCCTTTTTCACCATAGCCCTCTATGGGCTTCCAAATATCCCTTTGCCAATTCCACAAGAACAGCCTTAGCGAAAGGCTTCTTGAGGGGAAAGATGTAACTCTGTGAGATGAATTCACAGAACACAGAGCAGTTTCTCAGAAAGCTTCTTTCCAGTTTTGAACGGAAGATATTTCCTTTTTCACCATAGCCCTCTATGGGCTTCCAAATATCCCTTTGCCAATTCCACAAGAACAGCCTTAGCGAAAGGCTTCTTGAAGGGAAAGGTATAACTCTGTGAGATAAATTCACAGAACACAGAGCAGTTTCTCAGAAAGCTTCTTTCCAGTTTTGAACGGAAGATATTTCCTTTTTACCACAGGCCTCTATGGGCTTCCAAATATCCCTTTGCCAATTCCACAAGAACAGCCTTAGCGAAAGGCTTCTTGAAGGGAAAGATGTAACTCTGTGAGATGAATTCACAGAACACAGAGCAGTTTCTCAGAAAGCTTCTTTCCAGTTTTGAACGGAAGATATTTCCTTTTTCACCATAGGCCTCTATGGGCTTCCAAATATCCCTTTGCCAATTCCACAAGAACAGCCTTAGCGAAAGGCTTCTTGAAGGGAAAGATGTAACTCTGTGAGATGAATTAACAGAACACAGAGCAGTTTCTCAGAAAGCTTCTTTCCAGTTTGGAACGGAAGATATTTCCTTTTTCACCATAGCCCTCTATGGGCTTCCAAATATCCCTTTGCCAATTCCACAAGAACAGCCTTAGCGAAAGGCTTCTTGAAAGGAAAGTTGTAACTCTGTGAGATGAATTCAGAGAACACAGAGCAGTGTCTCAGAAAGCTTCTTTCCAGTTTTGAACGGAAGATATTTCCTTTTTCACGATAGGGCTCTATGGGCTTCCAAATATCCCTTTGTCAATTCCACAAGAACAGCCTTAGCGAAAGGCTTCTTGAAGGGAAAGATGTAACTCTATGAGATGAATTCACAGAACACAGAGCAGTTTCTCAGAAAGCTTCTTTCCAGTTTTGAACGGAAGATATTTCCTTTTTCACGATAGCCCTCTATGGGCTTCCAAATATCCCTTTGCCAATTCCACAAGAACAGCCTTAGCGAAAGGCTTCTTGAAGGGAAAGATGTAACTCTGTGAGATGAATTAACAGAACACAGAGCAGTTTCTCAGAAAGCTTCTTTCCAGTTTTGAACGGAAGATATTTCCTTTTTCACCATAGCCCTCTAAGGGCTTCCAAATATCCCTTTGCCAATTCCACAAGAACAGCCTTAGCGAAAGGCTTCTTGAAGGGAAAGATGTAACTCTGTGAGATGAATTAAAAGAACACAGAGCAGTTTCTCAGAAAGCTTCTTTCCAGTTTTGAACGGAAGATATTTCCTTTTTCACCATAGGCCTCTATGGGCTTCCAAATATCCCTTTTCCAATTCCACAAGAACAGCCTTAGCGAAAGGCTTCTTGAAGGGAAAGATGTAACTCTGTGAGATGTATTAACAGAACACAGAGCAGTTTCTCAGAAAGCTTCTTTCCAGTTTTGAACGGAAGATATTTACTTTTTCACCATAGCCCTCTAAGGGCTTCCAAATATCCCTTTGCCAATTCCACAAGAGCAGCCTTAGCGAAAGGCTTCTTGAAGGGAAAGATGTAACTCTGTGAGATGAATTCACAGAACACAGAGCAGTTTCTCAGAAAGCTTCTTTCCAGTTTTGAACGGAAGATATTTCCTTTTTCACCATAGCCCTCTATGGGCTTCCAAATATCCCCTTGCCAATTCCACAAGAACAGCCTTAGCGAAAGGCTTCTTGAAGGGAAAGATGTAACTCTGTGAGATGAATTCACAGAACACAGAGCAGTTTCTCAGAAAGCTTCTTTCCAGTTTTGAACGGAAGATATTTCCTTTTTCACCATAGCCCTCTATGGGCTTCCAAATATCCCCTTGCCAATTCCACAAGAACAGCCTTAGCGAAAGGCTTCTTGAAGGGAAAGATGTAACTCTGTGAGATGAATTAACAGAACACAGAGCAGTTTCTCAGAAAGCTACTTTCCAGTTTTGAACGGAAGATATTTCCTTTTTCACCATAGCCCTCTATGGGCTTCCAAATATCGCTTTGCCTATTCTACAAGAACAGCCTTAGCGAAAGGCTTCTTGAAGGGAAAGATGTAACTCTGTGAGATGAATTAACAGAACACAGAGTAGTTTCTCAGAAAGCTTCGTTCCAGTTTTGAACGGAAGATATTGCCTTTTTCACCATAGCCCTCTAAGGGCTTCCAAATATCCCTTTGCCAATTCCACAAGAACAGCCTTAGCCAAAGGCTTCTTGAAGGGAAAGATGTAACTCTGTGAGATGAATTAGCAGAACACAGAGCAGTTTCTCAGAAAGATTCTTTCCAATTTTGAAAGGAAGATATTTCCTTTTTCACCATAGCCCTCTATGGGCTTCCAAATATCCCTTTGCCAATTCCACAAGAACAGCCTTAGCGAAAGGCTTCTTGAAGGGAAAGATGTAACTCTGTGAGATGAATTCACAGAACACAGAGCAGTTTCTCAGAAAGCTTCTTTCCAGTTTTGAACGGAAGATATTTCCTTTTTCACCATAGCCCTCTATGGGCTTCCAAATATCCCTTTGCCAATTCCACAAGAACAGCCTTAGCGAAAGGCTTCTTGAAGAGAAAGATGTAACTCTGTGAGATGAATTAACAGAACACAGAGCAGTTTCTCAGAAAGCTTCTTTCCAGTTTTGAACGGAAGATATTTACTTATTCACCATAGCCCTCTAGGGGCTTCCAAATATCCCTTTGCCAATTCCACAAGAACAGCCTTAGCGAAAGGCTTCTTGAAGGGAAAGATGTAACTCTGTGAGATGAATTAACAGAACACAGAGCAGTTTCTCAGAAAGCTTCTTTCCAGTTTTGAACGGAAGATATTTCCTTTTCCACCATAGCCCTTTAAGGGCTTCCAAATATCCCTTTTCCAATTCCACAAGAACAGCCTTAGCGAAAGGCTTCTTGAAGGGAAAGATGTAACTCTGTGAGATGAATTCACAGAACACAGAGCAGTTTCTCAGAAAGCTTCTTTCCAGTTTTGAACGGAGGATATTTCCTTTTTCACCATAGGCCTCTATGGGCTTCCAAATATCCCTTTGCCAATTCCACAAGAACAGCCTTAGCGAAAGGCTTCTTGAAGGGAAAGATGTAACTCTGTGAGATGAATTCACAGAACACAGAGCAGTTTCTCAGAAAGCTTCTTTCCAGTTTTGAAGGGAAGATATTTCCTTTTTCACCATAGCCCTCTATGGGCTTCCAAATATCCCTTTGCCAATTCCACAAGAACAGCCTTAGCGAAAGGCTTCTTGAAGGGAAAGATGTAACTCTGTGAGATGAATTCACGGAACACAGAGCAGTTTCTCAGAAAGCTTCTTTCCAGTTTTGAACGGAAGATATTTCCTTTTTCACCATAGGCCTCTATGGGCTTCCAAATATCCCTTTGCCAATTCCACAAGAACAGCCTTAGCGAAAGGCTTCTTGAAGGGAAAGATGTAACTCTGTGAGATGAATTAACAGAACACAGAGCAGTTTCTCAGAAAGCTTCTTTCCAGTTTGGAACGGAAGATATTTCCTTTTTTACCATAGCCCTCTATGGGCTTCCAAATATCCCTTTGCCAATTCCACAAGAACAGCCTTAGCGAAAGGCTTCTTGAAAGGAAAGTTGTAACTCTGTGAGATGAATTCAGAGAACACAGAGCAGTGTCTCAGAAAGCTTCTTTCCAGTTTTGAACGGAAGATATTTCCTTTTTCACCATAGGCCTCTATGGGCTTCCAAATATCCCTTTGTCAATTCCACAAGAACAGCCTTAGCGAAAGGCTTCTTGAAGGGAAAGATGTAACTCTATGAGATGAATTCACAGAACACAGAGCAGTTTCTCAGAAAGCTTCTTTCCAGTTTTGAACGGAAGATATTTCCTTTTTCACGATAGCCCTCTATGGGCTTCCAAATATCCCTTTGCCAATTCAGCAAGAACAGCCTTAGCGAAAGGCTTCTTGAAGGGAAAGATGTAACTCTGTGAGATGAATTAACAGAACACAGAGCAGTTTCTCAGAAAGCTTCTTTCCAGTTTTGAACGGAAGATATTTCCTTTTTCACCATAGCCCTCTACGGGCTTCCAAATATCCCTTTGCCAATTCCACAAGAACAGCCTTAGCGAAAGGCTTCTTGAAGGGAAAGATGTAACTCTGTGAGATGAATTCACAGAACACAGAGCAGTTTCTCAGAAAGCTTCTTTCCAGTTTTGAACGGAAGATATTTCCTTTTTCACCATAGTCCTCTAAGGGCTTCCAAATATCCCTTTGCCAATTCCACAAGAACAGCCTTAGCGAAAGGCTTCTTGAAGGGAAAGATGTAACTCTGTGAGATGAATTCAGAGAACACAGAGCAGTTTCTCAGAAAGCTTCTTTCCAGTTTTGAACGGAGGATATTTCCTTTTTCACCATAGGCCTCTATGGGCTTCCAAATATCCCTTTGCCAATTCCACAAGAACAGCCTTAGCGAAAGGCTTCTTGAAGGGAAAGATGTAACTCTGTGAGATGAATTCACAGAACACAGAGCAGTTTCTCAGAAAGCTTCTTTCCAGTTTTGAACGGAAGATATTTCCTTTTTCACCATAGCCCTCTATGGGCTTCCAAATATCCCTTTGCCAATTCCACAAGAACAGCCTTAGCGAAAGGCTTCTTGAAGGGAAAGATGTAACTCTGTGAGATGAATTAACAGAACACAGAGCAGTTTCTCAGAAAGCTTCTTTCCAGTTTTGAACGGAAGATATTTCCTTTTTCACCATAGCCCTCTATGGGCTTCCAAATATCCCTTTGCCAATTCCACAAGAACAGCCTTAGCGAAAGGCTTCTTGAAGGCAAAGATGTAACTCTGGGAGATGAATTCACAGAACACAGAGCAGTTTCTCAGAAAGCTTCTTTCCAGTTTTGAACGGAAGATATTTCCTTTTTCACCATAGCCCTCTAAGGGCTTCCAAATATCCCTTTGCCAATTCCACAAGAACAGCCTTAGCGAAAGGCTTCTTGAAGGGAAAGATGTAACTCTGTGAGATGAATTCACAGAACACAGAGCAGTTTCTCAGAAAGCTTCTTTCCAGTTTTGAACGGAAGATATTTCCTTTTTCACCATAGGCCTCTATGGGCTTCCAAATATCCCTTTGCCAATTCCACAAGAACAGCCTTAGCGAAAGGCTTCTTGAAGGGAAAGATGTAACTCTGTGAGATGAATTCACAGAACACAGAGCAGTTTCTCAGAAAGCTTCTTTCCAGTTTTGAACGGAAGATATTTCCTTTTTCACCATAGCCCTCTATGGGCTTCCAAATATCCCTTTGCCAATTCCACAAGAACAGCCTTAGCGAAAGGCTTCTTGAAGGGAAAGATGTAACTCTGTGAGATGAATTAGCAGAACACAGAGCAGTTTCTCAGAAAGATTCTTTCCAATTTTGAAAGGAAGATATTTCCTTTTTCACCATAGCCCTCTATGGGCTTCCAAATATCCCTTTGCAAATTCCACAAGAACAGCCTTAGCGAAAGGCTTCTTGAAGGGAAAGATGTAACTCTGTGAGATGAATTCACAGAACACAGAGCAGTTTCTCAGAAAGCTTCTTTCCAGTTTTGAACGGAAGATATTTCCTTTTTCACCATAGCCCTCTATGGGCTTCCAAATATCCCTTTGCCAATTCCACAAGAACAGCCTTAGCGAAAGGCTTCTTGAAGGGAAAGATGTAACTCTGTGAGATAAATTCACAGAACACAGAGCAGTTTCTCAGAAAGCTTCTTTCCAGTTTTGAACGGAAGATATTTCCTTTTTACCATAGGCCTCTATGGGCTTCCAAATATCCCTTTGCCAATTCCACAAGAACAGCCTTAGCTAAAGGCTTCTTGAAGGGAAAGATGTAACTCTGTGAGATGAATTCACAGAACACAGAGCAGTTTCTCAGAAAGCTTCTTTCCAGTTTTGAACGGAAGATATTTCCTTTTTCACCATAGGCCTCTATGGGCTTCCAAATATCCCTTTGCCAATTCCACAAGAACAGCCTTAGCGAAAGGCTTCTTGAAGGGAAAGATGTAACTCTGTGAGATGAATTAAAAGAACACAGAGCAGTTTCTCAGAAAGCTTCTTTCCAGTTTGGAACGGAAGATATTTCCTTTTTCACCATAGCCCTCTATGGGCTTCCAAATATCCCTTTGCCAATTCCACAAGAACAGCCTTAGCGAAAGGCTTCTTGAAAGGAAAGTTGTAACTCTGTGAGATGAATTCAGAGAACACAGAGCAGTGTCTCAGAAAGCTTCTTTCCAGTTTTGAACGGAAGATATTTCCTTTTTCACCATAGGCCTCTATGGGCTTCCAAATATCCCTTTGTCAATTCCACAAGAACAGCCTTAGCGAAAGGCTTCTTGAAGGGAAAGATGTAACTCTATGAGATGAATTCACAGAACACAGAGCAGTTTCTCAGAAAGCTTCTTTCCAGTTTTGAACGGAAGATATTTCCTTTTTCACGATAGCCCTCTATGGGCTTCCAAATATCCCTTTGCCAATTCCACAAGAACAGCCTTAGCGAAAGGCTTCTTGAAGGGAAAGATGTAACTCTGTGAGATGAATTAACAGAACACAGAGCAGTTTCTCAGAAAGCTTCTTTCCAGTTTTGAACGGAAGATATTTCCTTTTTCACCATAGCCCTCTAAGGGCTTCCAAATATCCCTTTGCCAATTCCACAAGAACAGCCTTAGCGAAAGGCTTCTTGAAGGGAAAGATGTAACTCTGTGAGATGAATTAAAAGAACACAGAGCAGTTTCTCAGAAAGCTTCTTTCCAGTTTTGAACGGAAGATATTTCCTTTTTCACCATAGGCCTCTATGGGCTTCCAAATATCCCTTTGCCAATTCCACAAGAACAGCCTTAGCGAAAGGCTTCTTGAAGGGAAAGATGTAACTCTGTGAGATGTATTAACAGAACACAGAGCAGTTTCTCAGAAAGCTTCTTTCCAGTTTTGAACGGAAGATATTTACTTTTTCACCATAGCCCTCTAAGGGCTTCCAAATATCCCTTTGCCAATTCCACAAGAACAGCCTTAGCGAATGGCTTCTTGAAGGGAAAGATGTAACTCTGTGAGATGAATTCACAGAACACAGAGCAGTTTCTCAGAAAGCTTCTTTCCAGTTTTGAACGGAAGATATTTCCTTTTTCACCATAGCCCTCTATGGGCTTCCAAATATCCCCTTGCCAATTCCACAAGAACAGCCTTAGCGAAAGGCTTCTTGAAGGGAAAGATGTAACTCTGTGAGATGAATTAACAGAACACAGAGCAGTTTCTCAGAAAGATTCTTTCCAGTTTTGAACGGAAGATATATCCTTTTTCACCATAGGCCTCTATGGGCTTCCAAATATCCCTTTGCCAATTCCACAAGAACAGCCTTAGCGAAAGGCTTCTTGAAGGGAAAGATGTAACTCTGTGAGATGAATTAACAGAACACAGAGCAGTTTCTCAGAAAGCTTCTTTCCAGTTTTGAACGGAAGATATTTCCTTTTTCACCATAGCCCTCTATGGGCTTCCAAATATCGCTTTGCCAATTCTACAAGAACAGCCTTAGCGAAAGGCTTCTTGAAGGGAAAGATGTAACTCTGTGAGATGAATTAACAGAACACAAAGCAGTTTCTCAGAAAGCTTCTTTCCAGTTTGGAACGGAAGATATTTCCTTTTTCACCATAGCCCTCTATGGGCTTCCAAATATCCCTTTGCCAATTCCACAAGAACAGCCTTAGCGAAAGGCTTCTTGAAAGGAAAGTTGTAACTCTGTGAGATGAATTCAGAGAACACAGAGCAGTGTCTCAGAGCGCTTCTTTCCAGTTTTGAACGGAAGATATTTCCTTTTTCACCATAGGCCTCTATGGGCTTCCAAATATCCCTTTGTCAATTCCACAAGAACAGCCTTAGCGAAAGGCTTCTTGAAGGGAAAGATTTAACTCTATGAGATGAATTAACAGAACACAGAGCAGTTTCTCAGAAAGCTTCTTTCCAGTTTTGAACGGAAGATATTTCCTTTTTCACGATAGCCCTCTATGGGCTTCCAAATATCCCTTTGCCAATTCCACAAGAACAGCCTTAGCGAAAGGCTTCTTGAAGGGAAAGATGTAACTCTGTGAGATGAATTCACAGAACACAGAGCAGTTTCTCAGAAAGCTTCTTTCCAGTTTTGAACGGAAGATATTTACTTTTTCACCATAGCCCTCTATGGGCTTCCAAATATCCCTTTGCCAATTCCACAAGAACAGCCTTAGCGAAAGGATTCTTGAAGGGAAAGATGTAACTCTGTGAGATGAATTCACAGAACACAGAGCAGTTTCTCAGAAAGCTTCTTTCCAGTTTTGAACGGAAGATATTTACTTTTTCACCATAGGCCTCTATGGGCTTCCAAATATCCCTTTGCCAAATCCACAAGAACAGCCTTAGCGAAAGGCTTCTTGAAGGGAAAGATGTAACTCTGTGAGATGAATTAACAGAACACAGAGCAGTTTCTCACAGAGCTTCTTTCCGGTTTTGAACGGAAGATATTTCCTTTTTCACCATAGCCCTCTATGGGCTTCCAAATATCCCTTTGCCAATTCCACAAGAACAGCCTTAGCGAAAGGCTTCTTGAGGGGAAAGATGTAACTCTGTGAGATGAATTCACAGAACACAGAGCAGTTTCTCAGAAAGTTTCTTTCCAGTTTTGAACGGAAGATATTTCCTTTTTCACCATAGCCCTCTATGGGCTTCCAAATATCCCTTTGCCAATTCCACAAGAACAGCCTTAGCGAAAGGCTTCTTGAAGGGAAAGATGTAACACCGTGAGATGAATTCACAGAACACAGAGCAGTTTCTCAGAAAGCTTCTTTCCAGTTTTGAACGGAAGATATTTCCTTTTTCACCATAGGCCTCTATGGGCTTCCAAATATCCCTTTGCCAATTCCACAAGAACAGTCTTAGCGAAAGGCTTCTTGAGGGGAAAGATGTAACTCTGTGAGATGAATTAACAGAACACAGAGCAGTTTCTCAGAAAGCTTCTTTCCAGTTTTGAACGGAAGATATTTACTTTTTCACCATAGCCCTCTATGGGCTTCCAAATATCCCTTTGCCAATTCCACAAGAACAGCCTTAGCGAAAGGCTTCTTGAAGGGAAAGATGTAACTCTGTGAGATGAATTCACAGAACACAGAGCAGTTTCTCAGAAAGCTTCTTTCCAGTTTTGAACGGAAGTTATTTCCTTTTTCACCATAGCCCTCTATGGGCTTCCAAATATCCCTTTGCCAATTCCACAAGAACAGCCTTAGCGAAAGGCTTCTTGAAGGGAAAGATGTAACTCTGTGAGATGAATTCACAGAACACAGAGCAGTTTCTCAGAAAGCTTCTTTCCAGTTTTGAACGGAAGATATTTCCTTTTTCACCATAGGCCTCTATGGGCTTCCAAATATCCCTTTGCCAATTCCACAAGAACAGCCTTAGCGAAAGGCTTCTTGAAGGGAAAGATGTAACTCTGTGAGATGAATTAACAGAACACAGAGCAGTTTCTGAGAAAGCTTCTTTCCAGTTTTGAACGGAAGATATTTCCTTTTTCACCATAGACCTCTATGGGCTTCCAAATATCCCTTTGCCAATTCCACAAGAACAGCCTTAGCGAAAGGCTTCTTGAAGGGAAAGATGTAACTCTGTGAGATGAATTCACAGAACACAGAGCAGTTTCTCAGAAAGCTTCTTTCCAGTTTTGAACGGAAGATATTTCCTTTTTCACCATAGGCCTCTAAGGGCTTCCAAATATCCCTTTGCCAAATCCACAAGAACAGCCTTAGCGAAAGGCTTCTTGAAGGGAAAGATGTAACTCTGTGAGATGAATTAACAGAACACAGAGAAGTTTCTCACAGAGCTTCTTTCCGGTTTTGAACGGAAGATATTTCCTTTTTCACCATAGCCCTCTATGGGCTTCCAAATATCCCTTTGCCAATTCCACAAGAACAGCCTTAGCGAAAGGCTTCTTGAGGGGAAAGATGTAACTCTGTGAGATGAATTCACAGAACACAGAGCAGTTTCTCAGAAAGCTTCTTTCCAGTTTTGAACGGAAGATATTTCCTTTTTCACCATAGCCCTCTATGGGCTTCCAAATATCGCTTTGCCAATTCCACAAGAACAGCCTTAGCGAAAGGCTTCTTGAAGGGAAAGATGTAACTCTGTGAGATAAATTCACAGAACTCAGAGCAGTTTCTCAGAAAGCTTCTTTCCAGTTTTGAACGGAAGATATTTCCTTTTTACCATAGGCCTCTATGGGCTTCCAAATATCCCTTTGCCAATTCCACAAGAACAGCCTTAGCGAAAGGCTTCTTGAAGGGAAAGATGTAACTCTGTGAGATGAATTCACAGAACACAGAGCAGTTTCTCAGAAAGCTTCTTTCCAGTTTTGAACGGAAGGTATTTCCTTTTTCACCATAGGCCTCTATGGGCTTCCAAATATCCCTTTGCCAATTCCACAAGAACAGCCTTAGCGAAAGGCTTCTTGAAGGGAAAGATGTAACTCTGTGAGATGAATTCACAGAACACAGAGCAGTTTCTCAGAAAGCTTCTTTCCAGTTTTGAACGGAGGATATTTCCTTTTTCACCATAGGCCTCTATGGGCTTCCAAATATCCCTTTGCCAATTCCACAAGAACAGCCTTAGCGAAAGGCTTCTTGAAGGGAAAGATGTAACTCTGTGAGATGAATTCACAGAACACAGAGCAGTTTCTCAGAAAGCTTCTTTCCAGTTTTGAACGGAAGATATTTCCTTTTTCACCATAGGCCTCTAAGGGCTTCCAAATATCCCTTTGCCAAATCCACAAGAACAGCCTTAGCGAAAGGCTTCTTGAAGGGAAAGATGTAACTCTGTGAGATGAATTAACAGAACACAGAGAAGTTTCTCACAGAGCTTCTTTCCGGTTTTGAACGGAAGATATTTCCTTTTTCACCATAGCCCTCTATGGGCTTCCAAATATCCCTTTGCCAATTCCACAAGAACAGCCTTAGCGAAAGGCTTCTTGAGGGGAAAGATGTAACTCTGTGAGATGAATTCACAGAACACAGAGCAGTTTCTCAGAAAGCTTCTTTCCAGTTTTGAACGGAAGATATTTCCTTTTTCACCATAGCCCTCTATGGGCTTCCAAATATCGCTTTGCCAATTCCACAAGAACAGCCTTAGCGAAAGGCTTCTTGAAGGGAAAGATGTAACTCTGTGAGATAAATTCACAGAACTCAGAGCAGTTTCTCAGAAAGCTTCTTTCCAGTTTTGAACGGAAGATATTTCCTTTTTACCATAGGCCTCTATGGGCTTCCAAATATCCCTTTGCCAATTCCACAAGAACAGCCTTAGCGAAAGGCTTCTTGAAGGGAAAGATGTAACTCTGTGAGATGAATTCACAGAACACAGAGCAGTTTCTCAGAAAGCTTCTTTCCAGTTTTGAACGGAAGGTATTTCCTTTTTCACCATAGGCCTCTATGGGCTTCCAAATATCCCTTTGCCAATTCCACAAGAACAGCCTTAGCGAAAGGCTTCTTGAAGGGAAAGATGTAACTCTGTGAGATGAATTCACAGAACACAGAGCAGTTTCTCAGAAAGCTTCTTTCCAGTTTTGAACGGAGGATATTTCCTTTTTCACCATAGGCCTCTATGGGCTTCCAAATATCCCTTTGCCAATTCCACAAGAACAGCCTTAGCGAAAGGCTTCTTGAAGGGAAAGATGTAACTCTGTGAGATGAATTCACAGAACACAGAGCAGTTTCTCAGAAAGCTTCTTTCCAGTTTTGAAGGGAAGATATTTCCTTTTTCACCATAGCCCTCTATGGGCTTCCAAATATCCCTTTGCCAATTCCACAAGAACAGCCTTAGCGAAAGGCTTCTTGAAGGGAAAGATGTAACTCTGTGAGATGAATTCACAGAACACAGAGCAGTTTCTCAGAAAGCTTCTTTCCAGTTTTGAACGGAAGATATTTCCTTTTTACCATAGGCCTCTATGGGCTTCCAAATATCCCTTTGCCAATTCCACAAGAACAGCCTTAGCGAAAGGCTTCTTGAAGGGAAAGATGTAACTCTGTGAGATGAATTCACGGAACACAGAGCAGTTTCTCAGAAAGCTTCTTTCCAGTTTTGAACGGAAGATATTTCCTTTTTCACCATAGGCCTCTATGGGCTTCCAAATATCCCTTTGCCAATTCCACAAGAACAGCCTTAGCGAAAGGCTTCTTGAAGGGAAAGATGTAACTCTGTGAGATGAATTAACAGAACACAGAGCAGTTTCTCAGAAAGCTTCTTTCCAGTTTTGAACGGAAGATATTTCCTTTTTCACCATAGCCCTCTACGGGCTTCCAAATATCCCTTTGCCAATTCCACAACAACAGCCTTAGCGAAAGGCTTCTTGAAGGGAAAGATGTAACTCTGTGAGATGAATTCACAGAACACAGAGCAGTTTCTCAGAAAGCTTCTTTCCAGTTTTGAACGGAAGATATTTCCTTTTTCACCATAGTCCTCTAAGGGCTTCCAAATATCCCTTTGCCAATTCCACAAGAACAGCCTTAGCGAAAGGCTTCTTGAAGGGAAAGATGTAACTCTGTGAGATGAATTCAAAGAACACAGAGCAGTTTCTCAGAAAGCTTCTTTCCAGTTTTGAACGGAGGATATTTCCTTTTTCACCATAGGCCTCTATGGGCTTCCAAATATCCCTTTGCCAATTCCACAAGAACAGCCTTAGCGAAAGGCTTCTTGAAGGGAAAGATGTAACTCTGTGAGATGAATTCACAGAACACAGAGCAGTTTCTCAGAAAGCTTCTTTCCAGTTTTGAACGGAAGATATTTCCTTTTTCACCATAGCCCTCTATGGGCTTCCAAATATCCCTTTGCCAATTCCACAAGAACAGCCTTAGCGAAAGGCTTCTTGAAGGGAAAGATGTAACTCTGTGAGATGAATTAACAGAACACAGAGCAGTTTCTCAGAAAGCTTCTTTCCAGTTTTGAACGGAAGATATTTCCTTTTTCACCATAGCCCTCTATGGGCTTCCAAATATCCCTTTGCCAATTCCACAAGAACAGCCTTAGCGAAAGGCTTCTTGAAGCCAAAGATGTAACTCTGGGAGATGAATTCACAGAACACAGAGCAGTTTCTCAGAAAGCTTCTTTCCAGTTTTGAACGGAAGATATTTCCTTTTTCACCATAGCCCTCTAAGGGCTTCCAAATATCCCTTTGCCAATTCCACAAGAACAGCCTTAGCGAAAGGCTTCTTGAAGGGAAAGATGTAACTCTGTGAGATGAATTCACAGAACACAGAGCAGTTTCTCAGAAAGCTTCTTTCCAGTTTTGAACGGAAGATATTTCCTTTTTCACCATAGGCCTCTATGGGCTTCCAAATATCCCTTTGCCAATTCCACAAGAACAGCCTTAGCGAAAGGCTTCTTGAAGGGAAAGATGTAACTCTGTGAGATGAATTCACAGAACACAGAGCAGTTTCTCAGAAAGCTTCTTTCCAGTTTTGAACGGAAGATATTTCCTTTTTCACCATAGCCCTCTATGGGCTTCCAAATATCCCTTTGCCAATTCCACAAGAACAGCCTTAGCGAAAGGCTTCTTGAAGGGAAAGATGTAACTCTGTGAGATGAATTAGCAGAACACAGAGCAGTTTCTCAGAAAGATTCTTTCCAATTTTGAAAGGAAGATATTTCCTTTTTCACCATAGCCCTCTATGGGCTTCCAAATATCCCTTTGCAAATTCCACAAGAACAGCCTTAGCGAAAGGCTTCTTGAAGGGAAAGATGTAACTCTGTGAGATGAATTCACAGAACACAGAGCAGTTTCTCAGAAAGCTTCTTTCCAGTTTTGAACGGAAGATATTTCCTTTTTCACCATAGCCCTCTATGGGCTTCCAAATATCCCTTTGCCAATTCCACAAGAACAGCCTTAGCGAAAGGCTTCTTGAAGGGAAAGATGTAACTCTGTGAGATAAATTCACAGAACACAGAGCAGTTTCTCAGAAAGCTTCTTTCCAGTTTTGAACGGAAGATATTTCCTTTTTACCATAGGCCTCTATGGGCTTCCAAATATCCCTTTGCCAATTCCACAAGAACAGCCTTAGCGAAAGGCTTCTTGAAGGGAAAGATGGAACTCTGTGAGATGAATTAACAGAACACAGAGCAGTTTCTCAGAAAGCTTCTTTCCAGTTTTGAACGGAAGATATTTCCTTTTTCACCATAGGCCTCTATGGGCTTCCAAATATCCCTTTGCCAATTCCACAAGAACAGCCTTAGCGAAAGGCTTCTTGAAGGGAAAGATGTAACTCTGTGAGATGAATTCACAGAACACAGAGCAGTTTCTCAGAAAGCTTCTTTCCAGTTTGGAACGGAAGATATTTCCTTTTTCACCATAGCCCTCTATGGGCTTCCAAATATCCCTTTGCCAATTCCACAAGAACAGCCTTAGCGAAAGGCTTCTTGAAAGGAAAGTTGTAACTCTGTGAGATGAATTCAGAGAACACAGAGCAGTGTCTCAGAAAGCTTCTTTCCAGTTTTGAACGGAAGATATTTCCTTTTTCACCATAGGCCTCTATGGGCTTCCAAATATCCCTTTGTCAATTCCACAAGAACAGCCTTAGCGAAAGGCTTCTTGAAGGGAAAGATGTAACTCTATGAGATGAATTCACAGAACACAGAGCAGTTTCTCAGAAAGCTTCTTTCCAGTTTTGAACGGAAGATATTTCCTTTTTCACGATAGCCCTCTATGGGCTTCCAAATATCCCTTTGCCAATTCCACAAGAACAGCCTTAGCGAAAGGCTTCTTGAAGGGAAAGATGTAACTCTGTGAGATGAATTCACAGAACACAGAGCAGTTTCTCAGAAAGCTTCTTTCCAGTTTTGAACGGAAGATATTTCCTTTTTCACCATAGCCCTCTAAGGGCTTCCAAATATCCCTTTGCCAATTCCACAAGAACAGCCTTAGCGAAAGGCTTCTTGAAGGGAAAGATGTAACTCTGTGAGATGAATTAAAAGAACACAGAGCAGTTTCTCAGAAAGCTTCTTTCCAGTTTTGAATGGAAGATATTTCCTTTTTCACCATAGGCCTCTATGGGCTTCCAAATATCCCTTTGCCAATTCCACAAGAACAGCCTTAGCGAAAGGCTTCTTGAAGGGAAAGATGTAACTCTGTGAGATGTATTAACAGAACACAGAGCAGTTTCTCAGAAAGCTTCTTTCCAGTTTTGAACGGAAGATATTTACTTTTTTACCATAGCCCTCTAAGGGCTTCCAAATATCCTTTGCCAATTCCACAAGAACAGCCTTAGCGGAAGGCTTCTTGAAGGGAAAGATGTAACTCTGTGAGATGAATTCACAGAACACAGAGCAGTTTCTCAGAAAGCTTCTTTCCAGTTTTGAACGGAAGATATTTCCTTTTTCACCATAGCCCTCTATGGGCTTCCAAATATCCCCTTGCCAATTCCACAAGAACAGCCTTAGCGAAAGGCTTCTTGAAGGGAAAGATGTAACTCTGTGAGATGAATTAACAGAACACAGAGCAGTTTCTCAGAAAGATTCTTTCCATTTTTGAACGGAAGATATATCCTTTTTCACCATAGGCCTCTATGGGCTTCCAAATATCCCTTTGCCAATTCCACAAGAACAGCCTTAGCGAAAGGCTTCTTGAAGGGAAAGATGTAACTCTGTGAGATGAATTCACAGAACACAGAGCAGTTTCTCAGAAAGCTTCTTTCCAGTTTTGAACGGAAGATATTTCCTTTTTCACCATAGCCCTCTATGGGCTTCCAAATATCGCTTTGCCAATTCTACAAGAACAGCCTTAGCGAAAGGCTTCTTGAAGGGAAAGATGTAACTCTGTGAGATGAATTAACAGAACACAAAGCAGTTTCTCAGAAAGCTTCTTTCCAGTTTGGAACGGAAGATATTTCCTTTTTCACCATAGCCATCTATGGGCTTCCAAATATCCCTTTGCCAATTCCACAAGAACAGCCTTAGCGAAAGGCTTCTTGAAAGGAAAGTTGTAACTCTGTGAGATGAATTCAGAGAACACAGAGCAGTGTCTCAGAAAGCTTCTTTCCAGTTTTGAACGGAAGATATTTCCTTTTTCACCATAGGCCTCTATGGGCTTCCAAATATCCCTTTGTCAATTCCACAAGAACAGCCTTAGCGAAAGGCTTCTTGAAGGGAAAGATGTAACTCTATGAGATGAATTCACAGAACACAGAGCAGTTTCTCAGAAAGCTTCTTTCCAGTTTTGAACGGAAGATATTTCCTTTTTCACGATAGCCCTCTATGGGCTTCCAAATATCCCTTTGCCAATTCCACAAGAACAGCCTTAGCGAAAGGCTTCTTGAAGGGAAAGATGTAACTCTGTGAGATGAATTAAGAGAACACAGAGCAGTTTCTCAGAAAGCTTCTTTCCAGTTTTGAACGGAAGATATTTACTTTTTCACCATAGCCCTCTATGGGCTTCCAAATATCCCTTTGCCAATTCCACAAGAACAGCCTTAGCGAAAGGCTTCTTGAAGGGAAAGATGTAACTCTGTGAGATGAATTCACAGAACACAGAGCAGTTTCTCAGAAAGCTTCTTTCCAGTTTTGCACGGAAGATATTTCCTTTTTCACCATAGGCCTCTATGGGCTTCCAAATATCCCTTTGCCAAATCCACAAGAACAGCCTTAGCGAAAGGCTTCTTGAAGGGAAAGATGTAACTCTGTGAGATGAATTAACAGAACACAGAGCAGTTTCTCACAGAGCTTCTTTCCGGTTTTGAACGGAAGATATTTCCTTTTTCACCATAGCCCTCTATGGGCTTCCAAATATCCCTTTGCCAATTCCACAAGAACAGCCTTAGCGAAAGGCTTCTTGAGGGGAAAGATGTAACTCTGTGAGATGAATTCACAGAACACAGAGCAGTTTCTCAGAAAGTTTCTTTCCAGTTTTGAACGGAAGATATTTCCTTTTTCACCATAGCCCTCTATGGGCTTCCAAATATCCCTTTGCCAATTCCACAAGAACAGCCTTAGCGAAAGGCTTCTTGAAGGGAAAGATGTAACACTGTGAGATGAATTCACAGAACACAGAGCAGTTTCTCAGAAAGCTTCTTTCCAGTTTTGAACGGAAGATATTTCCTTTTTCACCATAGGCCTCTATGGGCTTCCAAATATCCCTTTGCCAATTCCACAAGAACAGCCTTAGCGAAAGGCTTCTTGAGGGGAAAGATGTAACTCTGTGAGATGAATTAACAGAACACAGAGCAGTTTCTCACAAAGCTTCTTTCCAGTTTTGAACGGAAGATATTTACTTTTTCACCATAGCCCTCTATGGGCTTCCAAATATCCCTTTGCCAATTCCACAAGAACAGCCTTAGCGAAAGGCTTCTTGAAGGGAAAGATGTAACTCTGTGAGATGAATTCACAGAACACAGAGCAGTTTCTCAGAAAGCTTCTTTCCAGTTTTGAACGGAAGATATTTCCTTTTTCACCATAGCCCTCTATGGGCTTCCAAATATCCCTTTGCCAATTCCACAAGAACAGCCTTAGCGAAAGGCTTCTTGAGGGGAAAGATGTAACTCTGTGAGATGAATTCACAGAACACAGAGCAGTTTCTCAGAAAGCTTCTTTCCAGTTTTGAACGGAAGATATTTCCTTTTTCACCATAGCCCTCTATGGGCTTCCAAATATCCCTTTGCCAATTCCACAAGAACAGCCTTAGCGAAAGGCTTCTTGAAGGGAAAGATGTAACTCTGTGAGATAAATTCACAGAACTCAGAGCAGTTTCTCAGAAAGCTTCTTTCCAGTTTTGAACGGAAGATATTTCCTTTTTACCATAGGCCTCTATGGGCTTCCAAATATCCCTTTGCCAATTCCACAAGAACAGCCTTAGCGAAAGGCTTCTTGAAGGGAAAGATGTAACTCTGTGAGATGAATTCACAGAACACAGAGCAGTTTCTCAGAAAGCTTCTTTCCAGTTTTGAACGGAAGATATTTCCTTTTTCACCATAGGCCTCTATGGGCTTCCAAATATCCCTTTGCCAATTCCACAAGAACAGCCTTAGCGAAAGGCTTCTTGAGGGGAAAGATGTAACTCTGTGAGATGAATTCACAGAACACAGAGCAGTTTCTCAGAAAGCTTCTTTCCAGTTTTGAACGGAAGATATTTACTTTTTCACCATAGCCCTCTAAGGGCTTCCAAATATCCCTTTGCCAATTCCACAAGAACAGCCTTAGCGAAAGGCTTCTTGAAGGGAAAGATGTAACTCTGTGAGATGAATTCACAGAACACAGAGCAGTTTCTCAGAAAGCTTCTTTCCAGTTTTGAACGGAAGATATTTCCTTTTTCACCATAGCCCTCTATGGGCTTCCAAATATCCCTTTGCCAATTCCACAAGAACAGCCTTAGCGAAAGGCTTCTTGAAGGGAAAGATGTAACTCTGTGAGATGAATTCACAGAACACAGAGCAGTTTCTCAGAAAGCTTCTCTCCAGTTTTGAACGGAAGATATTTCCTTTTTCACCATAGGACTCTATGGGCTTCCAAATATCCCTTTTCCAATTCCACAAGAACAGCCTTAGCGAAAGGCTTCTTGAAGGGAAAGATGTAACTCTGTGAGATGAATTCACAGAACACAGAGCAGTTTCTCAGAAAGCTTCTTTCCAGTTTTGAACGGAAGATATTTCCTTTTTCACCATAGGCCTCTATGGGCTTCCAAATATCCCTTTGCCAATTCCACAAGAACAGCCTTAGCGAAAGGCTTCTTGAGGGGAAAGATGTAACTCTGTGAGATGAATTAACAGAACACAGAGCAGTTTCTCAGAAAGCTTCTTTCCAGTTTTGAACGGAAGATATTTCCTTTTTCACCATAGCCCTCTATGGGCTTCCAAATATCCCTTTGCCAATTCCACAAGAACAGCCTTAGCGAAAGGCTTCTTGAAGGGAAAGATGTAACTCTGTGAGATGAATTCACAGAACACAGAGCAGTTTCTCAGAAAGCTTCTTTCCAGTTTTGCACGGAAGATATTTCCTTTTTCACCATAGGCCTCTATGGGCTTCCAAATATCCCTTTGCCAAATCCACAAGAACAGCCTTAGCGAAAGGCTTCTTGAAGGGAAAGATGTATCTCTGTGAGATGAATTAACAGAACACAGAGCAGTTTCTCACAGAGCTTCTTTCCGGTTTTGAACGGAAGATATTTCCTTTTTCACCATAGCCCTCTATGGGCTTCCAAATATCCCTTTGCCAATTCCACAAGAACAGCCTTAGCGAAAGGCGTCTTGAGGGGAAAGATGTAACTCTGTGAGATGAATTCACAGAACACAGAGCAGTTTCTCAGAAAGTTTCTTTCCAGTTTTGAACGGAAGATATTTCCTTTTTCACCACAGCCCTCTATGGGCTTCCAAATATCCCTTTGCCAATTCCACAAGAACAGCCTTAGCGAAAGGCTTCTTGAAGGGAAAGATGTAACACTGTGAGATGAATTCACAGAACACAGAGCAGTTTCTCAGAAAGCTTCTTTCCAGTTTTGAACGGAAGATATTTCCTTTTTCACCATAGGCCTCTATGGGCTTCCAAATATCCCTTTGCCAATTCCACAAGAACAGCCTTAGCGAAAGGCTTCTTGAGGGGAAAGATGTAACTCTGTGAGATGAATTAACAGAACACAGAGCAGTTTCTCAGAAAGCTTCTTTCCAGTTTTGAACGGAAGATATTTACTTTTTCACCACAGCCCTCTATGGGCTTCCAAATATCCCTTTGCCAATTCCACAAGAACAGCCTTAGCGAAAGGCTTCTTGAAGGGAAAGATGTAACTCTGTGAGATGAATTCACAGAACACAGAGCAGTTTCTCAGAAAGCTTCTTTCCAGTTTTGAACGGAAGATATTTCCTTTTTCACCATAGCCCTCTATGGGCTTCCAAATATCCCTTTGCCAATTCCACAAGAACAGCCTTAGCGAAAGGCTTCTTGAAGGGAAAGATGTAACTCTGTGAGATGAATTCACAGAACACAGAGCAGTTTCTCAGAAAGCTTCTTTCCAGTTTTGAACGGAAGATATTTCCTTTTTCACCATAGGCCTCTATGGGCTTCCAAATATCCCTTTGCCAATTCCACAAGAACAGCCTTAGCGAAAGGCTTCTTGAAGGGAAAGATGTAACTCTGTGAGATGAATTCACAGAACACAGAGCAGTTTCTCAGAAAGCTTCTTTCCAGTTTTGAACGGAAGATATTTCCTTTTTCACCATAGGCCTCTATGGGCTTCCAAATATCCCTTTGCCAAATCCACAAGAACAGCCTTAGCGAAAGGCTTCTTGAAGGGAAAGATGTAACTCTGTGAGATGAATTAACAGAACACAGAGAAGTTTCTCACAGAGCTTCTTTCCGGTTTTGAACGGAAGATATTTCCTTTTTCACCATAGCCCTCTATGGGCTTCCAAATATCCCTTTGCCAATTCCACAAGAACAGCCTTAGCGAAAGGCTTCTTGAGGGGAAAGATGTAACTCTGTGAGATGAATTCACAGAACACAGAGCAGTTTCTCAGAAAGCTTCTTTCCAGTTTTGAACGGAAGATATTTCCTTTTTCACCATAGCCCTCTATGGGCTTCCAAATATCCCTTTGCCAATTCCACAAGAACAGCCTTAGCGAAAGGCTTCTTGAAGGGAAAGATGTAACTCTGTGAGATAAATTCACAGAACTCAGAGCAGTTTCTCAGAAAGCTTCTTTCCAGTTTTGAACGGAAGATATTTCCTTTTTACCATAGGCCTCTATGGGCTTCCAAATATCCCTTTGCCAATTCCACAAGAACAGCCTTAGCGAAAGGCTTCTTGAAGGGAAAGATGTAACTCTGTGAGATGAATTCACAGAACACAGAGCAGTTTCTCAGAAAGCTTCTTTCCAGTTTGGAACGGAAGATATTTCCTTTTTCACCATAGGCCTCTATGGGCTTCCAAATATCCCTTTGCCAATTCCACAAGAAAAGCCTTAGCGAAAGGCTTCTTGAAGGGAAAGATGTAACTCTGTGAGATGAATTCACAGAACACAGAGCAGTTTCTCAGAAAGCTTCTTTCCAGTTTGGAACGGAAGATATTTCCTTTTTCACCATAGCCCTCTATGGGCTTCCAAATGTCCCTTTGCCAATTCCACAAGAACAGCCTTAGCGAAAGGCTTCTTGAAAGGAAAGTTGTAACTCTGTGAGATGAATTCAGAGAACACAGAGCAGTGTCTCAGAAAGCTTCTTTCCAGTTTTGAACGGAAGATATTTTCTTTTTCACCATAGGCCTCTATGGGCTTCCAAATATCCCTTTGTCAATTCCACAAGAACAGCCTTAGCGAAAGGCTTCTTGAAGGGAAAGATGTAACTCTGTGAGATGAATTCACAGAACACAGAGCAGTTTCTCAGAAAGCTTCTTTCCAGTTTTGCACGGAAGATATTTCCTTTTTCACCATAGGCCTCTATGGGCTTCCAAATATCCCTTTGCCAAATCCACAAGAACAGCCTTAGCGAAAGGCTTCTTGAAGCCAAAGATGTAACTCTGGGAGATGAATTCACAGAACACAGAGCAGTTTCTCAGAAAGCTTCTTTCCAGTTTTGAACGGAAGATATTTCCTTTTTCACCATAGGCCTCTATGGGCTTCCAAATATCCCTTTGCCAATTCCACAAGAACAGCCTTAGCGAAAGGCTTCTTGAGGGGAAAGATGTAACTCTGTGAGATGAATTAACAGAACACAGAGCAGTTTCTCAGAAAGCTTCTTTCCAGTTTTGAACGGAAGATATTTCCTTTTTCACCATAGCCCTCTATGGGCTTCCAAATATCCCTTTGCCAATTCCACAAGAACAGCCTTAGCGAAAGGCTTCTTGAAGGGAAAGATGTAACTCTGTGAGATGAATTCACAGAACACAGAGCAGTTTCTCAGAAAGCTTCTTTCCAGTTTTGCACGGAAGATATTTCCTTTTTCACCATAGGCCTCTATGGGCTTCCAAATATCCCTTTGCCAAATCCACAAGAACAGCCTTAGCGAAAGGCTTCTTGAAGGGAAAGATGTATCTCTGTGAGATGAATTAACAGAACACAGAGCAGTTTCTCACAGAGCTTCTTTCCGGTTTTGAACGGAAGATATTTCCTTTTTCACCATAGCCCTCTATGGGCTTCCAAATATCCCTTTGCCAATTCCACAAGAACAGCCTTAGCGAAAGGCGTCTTGAGGGGAAAGATGTAACTCTGTGAGATGAATTCACAGAACACAGAGCAGTTTCTCAGAAAGTTTCTTTCCAGTTTTGAACGGAAGATATTTCCTTTTTCACCACAGCCCTCTATGGGCTTCCAAATATCCCTTTGCCAATTCCACAAGAACAGCCTTAGCGAAAGGCTTCTTGAAGGGAAAGATGTAACACTGTGAGATGAATTCACAGAACACAGAGCAGTTTCTCAGAAAGCTTCTTTCCAGTTTTGAACGGAAGATATTTCCTTTTTCACCATAGGCCTCTATGGGCTTCCAAATATCCCTTTGCCAATTCCACAAGAACAGCCTTAGCGAAAGGCTTCTTGAGGGGAAAGATGTAACTCTGTGAGATGAATTAACAGAACACAGAGCAGTTTCTCAGAAAGCTTCTTTCCAGTTTTGAACGGAAGATATTTACTTTTTCACCACAGCCCTCTATGGGCTTCCAAATATCCCTTTGCCAATTCCACAAGAACAGCCTTAGCGAAAGGCTTCTTGAAGGGAAAGATGTAACTCTGTGAGATGAATTCACAGATCACAGAGCAGTTTCTCAGAAAGCTTCTTTCCAGTTTTGCACGGAAGATATTTCCTTTTTCACCATAGGCCTCTATGGGCTTCCAAATATCCCTTTGCCAAATCCACAAGAACAGCCTTAGCGAAAGGCTTCTTGAAGGGAAAGATGTATCTCTGTGAGATGAATTAACAGAACACAGAGCAGTTTCTCACAGAGCTTCTTTCCGGTTTTGAACGGAAGATATTTCCTTTTTCACCATAGCCCTCTATGGGCTTCCAAATATCCCTTTGCCAATTCCACAAGAACAGCCTTAGCGAAAGGCGTCTTGAGGGGAAAGATGTAACTCTGTGAGATGAATTCACAGAACACAGAGCAGTTTCTCAGAAAGTTTCTTTCCAGTTTTGAACGGAAGATATTTCCTTTTTCACCACAGCCCTCTATGGGCTTCAAATATCCCTTTGCCAATTCCACAAGAACAGCCTTAGCGAAAGGCTTCTTGAAGGGAAAGATGTAACACTGTGAGATGAATTCACAGAACACAGAGCAGTTTCTCAGAAAGCTTCTTTCCAGTTTTGAACGGAAGATATTTCCTTTTTCACCATAGGCCTCTATGGGCTTCCAAATATCCCTTTGCCAATTCCACAAGAACAGCCTTAGCGAAAGGCTTCTTGAGGGGAAAGATGTAACTCTGTGAGATGAATTAACAGAACACAGAGCAGTTTCTCAGAAAGCTTCTTTCCAGTTTTGAACGGAAGATATTTACTTTTTCACCACAGCCCTCTATGGGCTTCCAAATATCCCTTTGCCAATTCCACAAGAACAGCCTTAGCGAAAGGCTTCTTGAAGGGAAAGATGTAACTCTGTGAGATGAATTCACAGAACACAGAGCAGTTTCTCAGAAAGCTTCTTTCCAGTTTTGAACGGAAGATATTTCCTTTTTCACCATAGCCCTCTATGGGCTTCCAAATATCCCTTTGCCAATTCCACAAGAACAGCCTTAGCGAAAGGCTTCTTGAAGGGAAAGATGTAACTCTGTGAGATGAATTCACAGAACACAGAGCAGTTTCTCAGAAAGCTTCTTTCCAGTTTTGAACGGAAGATATTTCCTTTTTCACCATAGGCCTCTATGGGCTTCCAAATATCCCTTTGCCAATTCCACAAGAACAGCCTTAGCGAAAGGCTTCTTGAAGGGAAAGATGTAACTCTGTGAGATGAATTCACAGAACACAGAGCAGTTTCTCAGAAAGCTTCTTTCCAGTTTTGAACGGAAGATATTTCCTTTTTCACCATAGGCCTCTATGGGCTTCCAAATATCCCTTTGCCAAATCCACAAGAACAGCCTTAGCGAAAGGCTTCTTGAAGGGAAAGATGTAACTCTGTGAGATGAATTAACAGAACACAGAGAAGTTTCTCACAGAGCTTCTTTCCGGTTTTGAACGGAAGATATTTCCTTTTTCACCATAGCCCTCTATGGGCTTCCAAATATCCCTTTGCCAATTCCACAAGAACAGCCTTAGCGAAAGGCTTCTTGAGGGGAAAGATGTAACTCTGTGAGATGAATTCACAGAACACAGAGCAGTTTCTCAGAAAGCTTCTTTCCAGTTTTGAACGGAAGATATTTCCTTTTTCACCATAGCCCTCTATGGGCTTCCAAATATCCCTTTGCCAATTCCACAAGAACAGCCTTAGCGAAAGGCTTCTTGAAGGGAAAGATGTAACTCTGTGAGATAAATTCACAGAACTCAGAGCAGTTTCTCAGAAAGCTTCTTTCCAGTTTTGAACGGAAGATATTTCCTTTTTACCATAGGCCTCTATGGGCTTCCAAATATCCCTTTGCCAATTCCACAAGAACAGCCTTAGCGAAAGGCTTCTTGAAGGGAAAGATGTAACTCTGTGAGATGAATTCACAGAACACAGAGCAGTTTCTCAGAAAGCTTCTTTCCAGTTTGGAACGGAAGATATTTCCTTTTTCACCATAGGCCTCTATGGGCTTCCAAATATCCCTTTGCCAATTCCACAAGAAAAGCCTTAGCGAAAGGCTTCTTGAAGGGAAAGATGTAACTCTGTGAGATGAATTCACAGAACACAGAGCAGTTTCTCAGAAAGCTTCTTTCCAGTTTGGAACGGAAGATATTTCCTTTTTCACCATAGCCATCTATGGGCTTCCAAATATCCCTTTGCCAATTCCACAAGAACAGCCTTAGCGAAAGGCTTCTTGAAAGGAAAGTTGTAACTCTGTGAGATGAATTCAGAGAACACAGAGCAGTGTCTCAGAAAGCTTCTTTCCAGTTTTGAACGGAAGATATTTCCTTTTTCACCATAGGCCTCTATGGGCTTCCAAATATCCCTTTGTCAATTCCACAAGAACAGCCTTAGCGAAAGGCTTCTTGAAGGGAAAGATGTAACTCTATGAGATGAATTCACAGAACACAGAGCAGTTTCTCAGAAAGCTTCTTTCCAGTTTTGAACGGAAGATATTTCCTTTTTCACGATAGCCCTCTATGGGCTTCCAAATATCCCTTTGCCAATTCCACAAGAACAGCCTTAGCGAAAGGCTTCTTGAAGGGAAAGATGTAACTCTGTGAGATGAATTAAGAGAACACAGAGCAGTTTCTCAGAAAGCTTCTTTCCAGTTTTGAACGGAAGATATTTACTTTTTCACCATAGCCCTCTATGGGCTTCCAAATATCCCTTTGCCAATTCCACAAGAACAGCCTTAGCGAAAGGCTTCTTGAAGGGAAAGATGTAACTCTGTGAGATGAATTCACAGAACACAGAGCAGTTTCTCAGAAAGCTTCTTTCCAGTTTTGCACGGAAGATATTTCCTTTTTCACCATAGGCCTCTATGGGCTTCCAAATATCCCTTTGCCAAATCCACAAGAACAGCCTTAGCGAAAGGCTTCTTGAAGGGAAAGATGTAACTCTGTGAGATGAATTAACAGAACACAGAGCAGTTTCTCACAGAGCTTCTTTCCGGTTTTGAACGGAAGATATTTCCTTTTTCACCATAGCCCTCTATGGGCTTCCAAATATCCCTTTGCCAATTCCACAAGAACAGCCTTAGCGAAAGGCTTCTTGAGGGGAAAGATGTAACTCTGTGAGATGAATTCACAGAACACAGAGCAGTTTCTCAGAAAGTTTCTTTCCAGTTTTGAACGGAAGATATTTCCTTTTTCACCATAGCCCTCTATGGGCTTCCAAATATCCCTTTGCCAATTCCACAAGAACAGCCTTAGCGAAAGGCTTCTTGAAGGGAAAGATGTAACACTGTGAGATGAATTCACAGAACACAGAGCAGTTTCTCAGAAAGCTTCTTTCCAGTTTTGAACGGAAGATATTTCCTTTTTCACCATAGGCCTCTATGGGCTTCCAAATATCCCTTTGCCAATTCCACAAGAACAGCCTTAGCGAAAGGCTTCTTGAGGGGAAAGATGTAACTCTGTGAGATGAATTAACAGAACACAGAGCAGTTTCTCACAAAGCTTCTTTCCAGTTTTGAACGGAAGATATTTACTTTTTCACCATAGCCCTCTATGGGCTTCCAAATATCCCTTTGCCAATTCCACAAGAACAGCCTTAGCGAAAGGCTTCTTGAAGGGAAAGATGTAACTCTGTGAGATGAATTCACAGAACACAGAGCAGTTTCTCAGAAAGCTTCTTTCCAGTTTTGAACGGAAGATATTTCCTTTTTCACCATAGCCCTCTATGGGCTTCCAAATATCCCTTTGCCAATTCCACAAGAACAGCCTTAGCGAAAGGCTTCTTGAGGGGAAAGATGTAACTCTGTGAGATGAATTCACAGAACACAGAGCAGTTTCTCAGAAAGCTTCTTTCCAGTTTTGAACGGAAGATATTTCCTTTTTCACCATAGCCCTCTATGGGCTTCCAAATATCCCTTTGCCAATTCCACAAGAACAGCCTTAGCGAAAGGCTTCTTGAAGGGAAAGATGTAACTCTGTGAGATAAATTCACAGAACTCAGAGCAGTTTCTCAGAAAGCTTCTTTCCAGTTTTGAACGGAAGATATTTCCTTTTTACCATAGGCCTCTATGGGCTTCCAAATATCCCTTTGCCAATTCCACAAGAACAGCCTTAGCGAAAGGCTTCTTGAAGGGAAAGATGTAACTCTGTGAGATGAATTCACAGAACACAGAGCAGTTTCTCAGAAAGCTTCTTTCCAGTTTTGAACGGAAGATATTTCCTTTTTCACCATAGGCCTCTATGGGCTTCCAAATATCCCTTTGCCAATTCCACAAGAACAGCCTTAGCGAAAGGCTTCTTGAGGGGAAAGATGTAACTCTGTGAGATGAATTCACAGAACACAGAGCAGTTTCTCAGAAAGCTTCTTTCCAGTTTTGAACGGAAGATATTTACTTTTTCACCATAGCCCTCTAAGGGCTTCCAAATATCCCTTTGCCAATTCCACAAGAACAGCCTTAGCGAAAGGCTTCTTGAAGGGAAAGATGTAACTCTGTGAGATGAATTCACAGAACACAGAGCAGTTTCTCAGAAAGCTTCTTTCCAGTTTTGAACGGAAGATATTTCCTTTTTCACCATAGCCCTCTATGGGCTTCCAAATATCCCTTTGCCAATTCCACAAGAACAGCCTTAGCGAAAGGCTTCTTGAAGGGAAAGATGTAACTCTGTGAGATGAATTCACAGAACACAGAGCAGTTTCTCAGAAAGCTTCTCTCCAGTTTTGAACGGAAGATATTTCCTTTTTCACCATAGGACTCTATGGGCTTCCAAATATCCCTTTTCCAATTCCACAAGAACAGCCTTAGCGAAAGGCTTCTTGAAGGGAAAGATGTAACTCTGTGAGATGAATTCACAGAACACAGAGCAGTTTCTCAGAAAGCTTCTTTCCAGTTTTGAACGGAAGATATTTCCTTTTTCACCATAGGCCTCTATGGGCTTCCAAATATCCCTTTGCCAATTCCACAAGAACAGCCTTAGCGAAAGGCTTCTTGAGGGGAAAGATGTAACTCTGTGAGATGAATTAACAGAACACAGAGCAGTTTCTCAGAAAGCTTCTTTCCAGTTTTGAACGGAAGATATTTCCTTTTTCACCATAGCCCTCTATGGGCTTCCAAATATCCCTTTGCCAATTCCACAAGAACAGCCTTAGCGAAAGGCTTCTTGAAGGGAAAGATGTAACTCTGTGAGATGAATTCACAGAACACAGAGCAGTTTCTCAGAAAGCTTCTTTCCAGTTTTGCACGGAAGATATTTCCTTTTTCACCATAGGCCTCTATGGGCTTCCAAATATCCCTTTGCCAAATCCACAAGAACAGCCTTAGCGAAAGGCTTCTTGAAGGGAAAGATGTATCTCTGTGAGATGAATTAACAGAACACAGAGCAGTTTCTCACAGAGCTTCTTTCCGGTTTTGAACGGAAGATATTTCCTTTTTCACCATAGCCCTCTATGGGCTTCCAAATATCCCTTTGCCAATTCCACAAGAACAGCCTTAGCGAAAGGCGTCTTGAGGGGAAAGATGTAACTCTGTGAGATGAATTCACAGAACACAGAGCAGTTTCTCAGAAAGTTTCTTTCCAGTTTTGAACGGAAGATATTTCCTTTTTCACCACAGCCCTCTATGGGCTTCCAAATATCCCTTTGCCAATTCCACAAGAACAGCCTTAGCGAAAGGCTTCTTGAAGGGAAAGATGTAACACTGTGAGATGAATTCACAGAACACAGAGCAGTTTCTCAGAAAGCTTCTTTCCAGTTTTGAACGGAAGATATTTCCTTTTTCACCATAGGCCTCTATGGGCTTCCAAATATCCCTTTGCCAATTCCACAAGAACAGCCTTAGCGAAAGGCTTCTTGAGGGGAAAGATGTAACTCTGTGAGATGAATTAACAGAACACAGAGCAGTTTCTCAGAAAGCTTCTTTCCAGTTTTGAACGGAAGATATTTACTTTTTCACCACAGCCCTCTATGGGCTTCCAAATATCCCTTTGCCAATTCCACAAGAACAGCCTTAGCGAAAGGCTTCTTGAAGGGAAAGATGTAACTCTGTGAGATGAATTCACAGAACACAGAGCAGTTTCTCAGAAAGCTTCTTTCCAGTTTTGAACGGAAGATATTTCCTTTTTCACCATAGCCCTCTATGGGCTTCCAAATATCCCTTTGCCAATTCCACAAGAACAGCCTTAGCGAAAGGCTTCTTGAAGGGAAAGATGTAACTCTGTGAGATGAATTCACAGAACACAGAGCAGTTTCTCAGAAAGCTTCTTTCCAGTTTTGAACGGAAGATATTTCCTTTTTCACCATAGGCCTCTATGGGCTTCCAAATATCCCTTTGCCAATTCCACAAGAACAGCCTTAGCGAAAGGCTTCTTGAAGGGAAAGATGTAACTCTGTGAGATGAATTCACAGAACACAGAGCAGTTTCTCAGAAAGCTTCTTTCCAGTTTTGAACGGAAGATATTTCCTTTTTCACCATAGGCCTCTATGGGCTTCCAAATATCCCTTTGCCAAATCCACAAGAACAGCCTTAGCGAAAGGCTTCTTGAAGGGAAAGATGTAACTCTGTGAGATGAATTAACAGAACACAGAGAAGTTTCTCACAGAGCTTCTTTCCGGTTTTGAACGGAAGATATTTCCTTTTTCACCATAGCCCTCTATGGGCTTCCAAATATCCCTTTGCCAATTCCACAAGAACAGCCTTAGCGAAAGGCTTCTTGAGGGGAAAGATGTAACTCTGTGAGATGAATTCACAGAACACAGAGCAGTTTCTCAGAAAGCTTCTTTCCAGTTTTGAACGGAAGATATTTCCTTTTTCACCATAGCCCTCTATGGGCTTCCAAATATCCCTTTGCCAATTCCACAAGAACAGCCTTAGCGAAAGGCTTCTTGAAGGGAAAGATGTAACTCTGTGAGATAAATTCACAGAACTCAGAGCAGTTTCTCAGAAAGCTTCTTTCCAGTTTTGAACGGAAGATATTTCCTTTTTACCATAGGCCTCTATGGGCTTCCAAATATCCCTTTGCCAATTCCACAAGAACAGCCTTAGCGAAAGGCTTCTTGAAGGGAAAGATGTAACTCTGTGAGATGAATTCACAGAACACAGAGCAGTTTCTCAGAAAGCTTCTTTCCAGTTTGGAACGGAAGATATTTCCTTTTTCACCATAGGCCTCTATGGGCTTCCAAATATCCCTTTGCCAATTCCACAAGAAAAGCCTTAGCGAAAGGCTTCTTGAAGGGAAAGATGTAACTCTGTGAGATGAATTCACAGAACACAGAGCAGTTTCTCAGAAAGCTTCTTTCCAGTTTGGAACGGAAGATATTTCCTTTTTCACCATAGCCCTCTATGGGCTTCCAAATGTCCCTTTGCCAATTCCACAAGAACAGCCTTAGCGAAAGGCTTCTTGAAAGGAAAGTTGTAACTCTGTGAGATGAATTCAGAGAACACAGAGCAGTGTCTCAGAAAGCTTCTTTCCAGTTTTGAACGGAAGATATTTTCTTTTTCACCATAGGCCTCTATGGGCTTCCAAATATCCCTTTGTCAATTCCACAAGAACAGCCTTAGCGAAAGGCTTCTTGAAGGGAAAGATGTAACTCTGTGAGATGAATTCACAGAACACAGAGCAGTTTCTCAGAAAGCTTCTTTCCAGTTTTGCACGGAAGATATTTCCTTTTTCACCATAGGCCTCTATGGGCTTCCAAATATCCCTTTGCCAAATCCACAAGAACAGCCTTAGCGAAAGGCTTCTTGAAGCCAAAGATGTAACTCTGGGAGATGAATTCACAGAACACAGAGCAGTTTCTCAGAAAGCTTCTTTCCAGTTTTGAACGGAAGATATTTCCTTTTTCACCATAGGCCTCTATGGGCTTCCAAATATCCCTTTGCCAATTCCACAAGAAGAGCCTTAGCGAAAGGCTTCTTGAGGGGAAAGATGTAACTCTGTGAGATGAATTAACAGAACACAGAGCAGTTTCTCAGAAAGCTTCTTTCCAGTTTTGAACGGAAGATATTTCCTTTTTCACCATAGCCCTCTATGGGCTTCCAAATATCCCTTTGCCAATTCCACAAGAACAGCCTTAGCGAAAGGCTTCTTGAAGGGAAAGATGTAACTCTGTGAGATGAATTCACAGAACACAGAGCAGTTTCTCAGAAAGCTTCTTTCCAGTTTTGCACGGAAGATATTTCCTTTTTCACCATAGGCCTCTATGGGCTTCCAAATATCCCTTTGCCAAATCCACAAGAACAGCCTTAGCGAAAGGCTTCTTGAAGGGAAAGATGTATCTCTGTGAGATGAATTAACAGAACACAGAGCAGTTTCTCACAGAGCTTCTTTCCGGTTTTGAACGGAAGATATTTCCTTTTTCACCATAGCCCTCTATGGGCTTCCAAATATCCCTTTGCCAATTCCACAAGAACAGCCTTAGCGAAAGGCGTCTTGAGGGGAAAGATGTAACTCTGTGAGATGAATTCACAGAACACAGAGCAGTTTCTCAGAAAGTTTCTTTCCAGTTTTGAACGGAAGATATTTCCTTTTTCACCACAGCCCTCTATGGGCTTCCAAATATCCCTTTGCCAATTCCACAAGAACAGCCTTAGCGAAAGGCTTCTTGAAGGGAAAGATGTAACACTGTGAGATGAATTCACAGAACACAGAGCAGTTTCTCAGAAAGCTTCTTTCCAGTTTTGAACGGAAGATATTTCCTTTTTCACCATAGGCCTCTATGGGCTTCCAAATATCCCTTTGCCAATTCCACAAGAACAGCCTTAGCGAAAGGCTTCTTGAGGGGAAAGATGTAACTCTGTGAGATGAATTAACAGAACACAGAGCAGTTTCTCAGAAAGCTTCTTTCCAGTTTTGAACGGAAGATATTTACTTTTTCACCACAGCCCTCTATGGGCTTCCAAATATCCCTTTGCCAATTCCACAAGAACAGCCTTAGCGAAAGGCTTCTTGAAGGGAAAGATGTAACTCTGTGAGATGAATTCACAGATCACAGAGCAGTTTCTCAGAAAGCTTCTTTCCAGTTTTGCACGGAAGATATTTCCTTTTTCACCATAGGCCTCTATGGGCTTCCAAATATCCCTTTGCCAAATCCACAAGAACAGCCTTAGCGAAAGGCTTCTTGAAGGGAAAGATGTATCTCTGTGAGATGAATTAACAGAACACAGAGCAGTTTCTCACAGAGCTTCTTTCCGGTTTTGAACGGAAGATATTTCCTTTTTCACCATAGCCCTCTATGGGCTTCCAAATATCCCTTTGCCAATTCCACAAGAACAGCCTTAGCGAAAGGCGTCTTGAGGGGAAAGATGTAACTCTGTGAGATGAATTCACAGAACACAGAGCAGTTTCTCAGAAAGTTTCTTTCCAGTTTTGAACGGAAGATATTTCCTTTTTCACCACAGCCCTCTATGGGCTTCAAATATCCCTTTGCCAATTCCACAAGAACAGCCTTAGCGAAAGGCTTCTTGAAGGGAAAGATGTAACACTGTGAGATGAATTCACAGAACACAGAGCAGTTTCTCAGAAAGCTTCTTTCCAGTTTTGAACGGAAGATATTTCCTTTTTCACCATAGGCCTCTATGGGCTTCCAAATATCCCTTTGCCAATTCCACAAGAACAGCCTTAGCGAAAGGCTTCTTGAGGGGAAAGATGTAACTCTGTGAGATGAATTAACAGAACACAGAGCAGTTTCTCAGAAAGCTTCTTTCCAGTTTTGAACGGAAGATATTTACTTTTTCACCACAGCCCTCTATGGGCTTCCAAATATCCCTTTGCCAATTCCACAAGAACAGCCTTAGCGAAAGGCTTCTTGAAGGGAAAGATGTAACTCTGTGAGATGAATTCACAGAACACAGAGCAGTTTCTCAGAAAGCTTCTTTCCAGTTTTGAACGGAAGATATTTCCTTTTTCACCATAGCCCTCTATGGGCTTCCAAATATCCCTTTGCCAATTCCACAAGAACAGCCTTAGCGAAAGGCTTCTTGAAGGGAAAGATGTAACTCTGTGAGATGAATTCACAGAACACAGAGCAGTTTCTCAGAAAGCTTCTTTCCAGTTTTGAACGGAAGATATTTCCTTTTTCACCATAGGCCTCTATGGGCTTCCAAATATCCCTTTGCCAATTCCACAAGAACAGCCTTAGCGAAAGGCTTCTTGAAGGGAAAGATGTAACTCTGTGAGATGAATTCACAGAACACAGAGCAGTTTCTCAGAAAGCTTCTTTCCAGTTTTGAACGGAAGATATTTCCTTTTTCACCATAGGCCTCTATGGGCTTCCAAATATCCCTTTGCCAAATCCACAAGAACAGCCTTAGCGAAAGGCTTCTTGAAGGGAAAGATGTAACTCTGTGAGATGAATTAACAGAACACAGAGAAGTTTCTCACAGAGCTTCTTTCCGGTTTTGAACGGAAGATATTTCCTTTTTCACCATAGCCCTCTATGGGCTTCCAAATATCCCTTTGCCAATTCCACAAGAACAGCCTTAGCGAAAGGCTTCTTGAGGGGAAAGATGTAACTCTGTGAGATGAATTCACAGAACACAGAGCAGTTTCTCAGAAAGCTTCTTTCCAGTTTTGAACGGAAGATATTTCCTTTTTCACCATAGCCCTCTATGGGCTTCCAAATATCCCTTTGCCAATTCCACAAGAACAGCCTTAGCGAAAGGCTTCTTGAAGGGAAAGATGTAACTCTGTGAGATAAATTCACAGAACTCAGAGCAGTTTCTCAGAAAGCTTCTTTCCAGTTTTGAACGGAAGATATTTCCTTTTTACCATAGGCCTCTATGGGCTTCCAAATATCCCTTTGCCAATTCCACAAGAACAGCCTTAGCGAAAGGCTTCTTGAAGGGAAAGATGTAACTCTGTGAGATGAATTCACAGAACACAGAGCAGTTTCTCAGAAAGCTTCTTTCCAGTTTGGAACGGAAGATATTTCCTTTTTCACCATAGGCCTCTATGGGCTTCCAAATATCCCTTTGCCAATTCCACAAGAAAAGCCTTAGCGAAAGGCTTCTTGAAGGGAAAGATGTAACTCTGTGAGATGAATTCACAGAACACAGAGCAGTTTCTCAGAAAGCTTCTTTCCAGTTTGGAACGGAAGATATTTCCTTTTTCACCATAGCCCTCTATGGGCTTCCAAATGTCCCTTTGCCAATTCCACAAGAACAGCCTTAGCGAAAGGCTTCTTGAAAGGAAAGTTGTAACTCTGTGAGATGAATTCAGAGAACACAGAGCAGTGTCTCAGAAAGCTTCTTTCCAGTTTTGAACGGAAGATATTTCCTTTTTCACCATAGGCCTCTATGGGCTTCCAAATATCCCTTTGTCAATTCCACAAGAACAGCCTTAGCGAAAGGCTTCTTGAAGGGAAAGATGTAACTCTGTGAGATGAATTCACAGAACACAGAGCAGTTTCTCAGAAAGCTTCTTTCCAGTTTTGCACGGAAGATATTTCCTTTTTCACCATAGGCCTCTATGGGCTTCCAAATATCCCTTTGCCAAATCCACAAGAACAGCCTTAGCGAAAGGCTTCTTGAAGCCAAAGATGTAACTCTGGGAGATGAATTCACAGAACACAGAGCAGTTTCTCAGAAAGCTTCTTTCCAGTTTTGAACGGAAGATATTTCCTTTTTCACCATAGCCCTCTATGGGCTTCCAAATATCCCTTTGCCAATTCCACAAGAACAGCCTTAGCGAAAGGCTTCTTGAAGGGAAAGATGTAACTCTGTGAGATGAATTAGCAGAACACAGAGCAGTTTCTCAGAAAGATTCTTTCCAATTTTGAAAGGAAGATATTTCCTTTTTCACCATAGCCCTCTATGGGCTTCCAAATATCCCTTTGCAAATTCCACAAGAACAGCCTTAGCGAAAGGATTCTTGAAGGGAAAGATGTAACTCTGTGAGATGAATTCACAGAACACAGAGCAGTTTCTCAGAAAGCTTCTTTCCAGTTTTGAACGGAAGATATTTCCTTTTTCACCATAGCCCTCTATGGGCTTCCAAATATCCCTTTGCCAATTCCACAAGAACAGCCTTAGCGAAAGGCTTCTTGAAGGGAAAGATGTAACTCTGTGAGATAAATTCACAGAACACAGAGCAGTTTCTCAGAAAGCTTCTTTCCAGTTTTGAACGGAAGATATTTCCTTTTTACCATAGGCCTCTATGGGCTTCCAAATATCCCTTTGCCAATTCCACAAGAACAGCCTTAGCGAAAGGCTTCTTGAAGGGAAAGATGTAACTCTGTGAGATGAATTCACAGAACACAGAGCAGTTTCTCAGAAAGCTTCTTTCCAGTTTTGAACGGAAGATATTTCCTTTTTCACCATAGGCCTCTATGGGCTTCCAAATATCCCTTTGCCAATTCCACAAGAACAGCCTTAGCGAAAGGCTTCTTGAAGGGAAAGATGTAACTCTGTGAGATGAATTAACAGAACACAGAGCAGTTTCTCAGAAAGCTTCTTTCCAGTTTGGAACGGAAGATATTTCCTTTTTCACCATAGCCCTCTATGGGCTTCCAAATATCCCTTTGCCAATTCCACAAGAACAGCCTTAGCGAAAGGCTTCTTGAAAGGAAAGTTGTAACTCTGTGAGATGAATTCAGAGAACACAGAGCAGTGTCTCAGAAAGCTTCTTTCCAGTTTTGAACGGAAGATATTTCCTTTTTCACCATAGGCCTCTATGGGCTTCCAAATATCCCTTTGTCAATTCCACAAGAACAGCCTTAGCGAAAGGCTTCTTGAAGGGAAAGATGTAACTCTATGAGATGAATTCACAGAACACAGAGCAGTTTCTCAGAAAGCTTCTTTCCAGTTTTGAACGGAAGATATTTACTTTTTCACCATAGCCCTCTAAGGGCTTCCAAATATCCCTTTGCCAATTCCACAAGAACAGCCTTAGCGAAAGGCTTCTTGAAGGGAAAGATGTAACTCTGTGAGATGAATTAACAGAACACAGAGCAGTTTCTCAGAAAGCTTCTTTCCAGTTTTGAACGGAAGATATTTCCTTTTTCACCATAGCCCTCTAAGGGCTTCCAAATATCCCTTTGCCAATTCCACAAGAACAGCCTTAGCGAAAGGCTTCTTGAAGGGAAAGATGTAACTCTGTGAGATGAATTAAAAGAACACAGAGCAGTTTCTCAGAAAGCTTCTTTCCAGTTTTGAATGGAAGATATTTCCTTTTTCACCATAGGCCTCTATGGGCTTCCAAATATCCCTTTGCCAATTCCACAAGAACAGCCTTAGCGAAAGGCTTCTTGAAGGGAAAGATGTAACTCTGTGAGATGTATTAACAGAACACAGAGCAGTTTCTCAGAAAGCTTCTTTCCAGTTTTGAACGGCAGATATTTACTTTTTCACCATAGCCCTCTAAGGGCTTCCAAATATCCCTTTGCCAATTCCACAAGAACAGCCTTAGCGAAAGGCTTCTTGAAGGGAAAGATGTAACTCTGTGAGATGAATTCACAGAACACAGAGCAGTTTCTCAGAAAGCTTCTTTCCAGTTTTGAACGGAAGATATTTCCTTTTTCACCATAGCCCTCTATGGGCTTCCAAATATCCCCTTGCCAATTCCACAAGAACAGCCTTAGCGAAAGGCTTCTTGAAGGGAAAGATGTAACTCTGTGAGATGAATTAACAGAACACAGAGCAGTTTCTCAGAAAGATTCTTTCCAGTTTTGAACGGAAGATATATCCTTTTTCACCATAGGCCTCTATGGGCTTCCAAATATCCCTTTGCCAATTCCACAAGAACAGCCTTAGCGAAAGGCTTCTTGAAGGGAAAGATGTAACTCTGTGAGATGAATTCACAGAACACAGAGCAGTTTCTCAGAATGCTTCTTTCCAGTTTTGAACGGAAGATATTTCCTTTTTCACCATAGCCCTCTATGGGCTTCCAAATATCGCTTTGCCAATTCTACAAGAACAGCCTTAGCGAAAGGCTTCTTGAAGGGAAAGATGTAACTCTGTGAGATGAATTAACAGAACACAAAGCAGTTTCTCAGAAAGCTTCTTTCCAGTTTGGAACGGAAGATATTTCCTTTTTCACCATAGCCATCTATGGGCTTCCAAATATCCCTTTGCCAATTCCACAAGAACAGCCTTAGCGAAAGGCTTCTTGAAAGGAAAGTTGTAACTCTGTGAGATGAATTCAGAGAACACAGAGCAGTGTCTCAGAAAGCTTCTTTCCAGTTTTGAACGGAAGATATTTCCTTTTTCACCATAGGCCTCTATGGGCTTCCAAATATCCCTTTGTCAATTCCACAAGAACAGCCTTAACGAAAGGCTTCTTGAAGGGAAAGATGTAACTCTATGAGATGAATTCACAGAACACAGAGCAGTTTCTCAGAAAGCTTCTTTCCAGTTTTGAACGGAAGATATTTACTTTTTCACCATAGCCCTCTATGGGCTTCCAAATATCCCTTTGCCAATTCCACAAGAACAGCCTTAGCGAAAGGCTTCTTGAAGGGAAAGATGTAACTCTGTGAGATGAATTCACAGAACACAGAGCAGTTTCTCAGAAAGCTTCTTTCCAGTTTTGAACGGAAGATATTTCCTTTTTCACCATAGCCCTCTATGGGCTTCCAAATATCCCTTTGCCAATTCCACAAGAACAGCCTTAGCGAAAGGCTTCTTGAGGGGAAAGATGTAACTCTGTGAGATGAATTCACAGAACACAGAGCAGTTTCTCAGAAAGCTTCTTTCCAGTTTTGAACGGAAGATATTTCCTTTTTCACCATAGCCCTCTATGGGCTTCCAAATATCCCTTTGCCAATTCCACAAGAACAGCCTTAGCGAAAGGCTTCTTGAAGGGAAAGATGTAACTCTGTGAGATAAATTCACAGAACTCAGAGCAGTTTCTCAGAAAGCTTCTTTCCAGTTTTGAACGGAAGATATTTCCTTTTTACCATAGGCCTCTATGGGCTTCCAAATATCCCTTTGCCAATTCCACAAGAACAGCCTTAGCGAAAGGCTTCTTGAAGGGAAAGATGTAACTCTGTGAGATGAATTCACAGAACACAGAGCAGTTTCTCAGAAAGCTTCTTTCCAGTTTTGAACGGAAGATATTTCCTTTTTCACCATAGGCCTCTATGGGCTTCCAAATATCCCTTTGCCAATTCCACAAGAACAGCCTTAGCGAAAGGCTTCTTGAGGGGAAAGATGTAACTCTGTGAGATGAATTAACAGAACACAGAGCAGTTTCTCAGAAAGCTTCTTTCCAGTTTTGAACGGAAGATATTTACTTTTTCACCATAGCCCTCTAAGGGCTTCCAAATATCCCTTTGCCAATTCCACAAGAACAGCCTTAGCGAAAGGCTTCTTGAAGGGAAAGATGTAACTCTGTGAGATGAATTCACAGAACACAGAGCAGTTTCTCAGAAAGCTTCTTTCCAGTTTTGAACGGAAGATATTTCCTTTTTCACCATAGCCCTCTATGGGCTTCCAAATATCCCTTTGCCAATTCCACAAGAACAGCCTTAGCGAAAGGCTTCTTGAAGGGAAAGATGTAACTCTGTGAGATGAATTCACAGAACACAGAGCAGTTTCTCAGAAAGCTTCTCTCCAGTTTTGAACGGAAGATATTTCCTTTTTCACCATAGGACTCTATGGGCTTCCAAATATCCCTTTGCCAATTCCACAAGAACAGCCTTAGCGAAAGGCTTCTTGAAGGGAAAGATGTAACTCTGTGAGATGAATTCACAGAACACAGAGCAGTTTCTCAGAAAGCTTCTTTCCAGTTTTGAACGGAAGATATTTCCTTTTTCACCATAGGCCTCTATGGGCTTCCAAATATCCCTTTGCCAATTCCACAAGAACAGCCTTAGCGAAAGGCTTCTTGAGGGGAAAGATGTAACTCTGTGAGATGAATTAACAGAACACAGAGCAGTTTCTCAGAAAGCTTCTTTCCAGTTTTGAACGGAAGATATTTCCTTTTTCACCATAGCCCTCTATGGGCTTCCAAATATCCCTTTGCCAATTCCACAAGAACAGCCTTAGCGAAAGGCTTCTTGAAGGGAAAGATGTAACTCTGTGAGATGAATTCACAGAACACAGAGCAGTTTCTCAGAAAGCTTCTTTCCAGTTTTGCACGGAAGATATTTCCTTTTTCACCATAGGCCTCTATGGGCTTCCAAATATCCCTTTGCCAAATCCACAAGAACAGCCTTAGCGAAAGGCTTCTTGAAGGGAAAGATGTATCTCTGTGAGATGAATTAACAGAACACAGAGCAGTTTCTCACAGAGCTTCTTTCCGGTTTTGAACGGAAGATATTTCCTTTTTCACCATAGCCCTCTATGGGCTTCCAAATATCCCTTTGCCAATTCCACAAGAACAGCCTTAGCGAAAGGCGTCTTGAGGGGAAAGATGTAACTCTGTGAGATGAATTCACAGAACACAGAGCAGTTTCTCAGAAAGTTTCTTTCCAGTTTTGAACGGAAGATATTTCCTTTTTCACCACAGCCCTCTATGGGCTTCCAAATATCCCTTTGCCAATTCCACAAGAACAGCCTTAGCGAAAGGCTTCTTGAAGGGAAAGATGTAACACTGTGAGATGAATTCACAGAACACAGAGCAGTTTCTCAGAAAGCTTCTTTCCAGTTTTGAACGGAAGATATTTCCTTTTTCACCATAGGCCTCTATGGGCTTCCAAATATCCCTTTGCCAATTCCACAAGAACAGCCTTAGCGAAAGGCTTCTTGAGGGGAAAGATGTAACTCTGTGAGATGAATTCACAGAACACAGAGCAGTTTCTCAGAAAGCTTCTTTCCAGTTTTGAACGGAAGATATTTCCTTTTTCACCATAGCCCTCTATGGGCTTCCAAATATCCCTTTGCCAATTCCACAAGAACAGCCTTAGCGAAAGGCTTCTTGAAGGGAAAGATGTAACTCTGTGAGATGAATTCACAGAACACAGAGCAGTTTCTCAGAAAGCTTCTTTCCAGTTTTGAACGGAAGATATTTCCTTTTTCACCATAGGCCTCTATGGGCTTCCAAATATCCCTTTGCCAATTCCACAAGAACAGCCTTAGGGAAAGGCTTCTTGAAGGGAAAGATGTAACTCTGTGAGATGAATTCACAGAACACAGAGCAGTTTCTCAGAAAGCTTCTTTCCAGTTTTGAACGGAAGATATTTCCTTTTTCACCATAGGCCTCTATGGGCTTCCAAATATCCCTTTGCCAAATCCACAAGAACAGCCTTAGCGAAAGGCTTCTTGAAGGGAAAGATGTAACTCTGTGAGATGAATTAACAGAACACAGAGAAGTTTCTCACAGAGCTTCTTTCCGGTTTTGTACGGAAGATATTTCCTTTTTCACCATAGCCCTCTATGGGCTTCCAAATATCCCTTTGCCAATTCCACAAGAACAGCCTTAGCGAAAGGCTTCTTGAGGGGAAAGATGTAACTCTGTGAGATGAATTCACAGAACACAGAGCAGTTTCTCAGAAAGCTTCTTTCCAGTTTTGAACGGAAGATATTTCCTTTTTCACCATAGCCCTCTATGGGCTTCCAAATATCCCTTTGCCAATTCCACAAGAACAGCCTTAGCGAAAGGCTTCTTGAAGGGAAAGATGTAACTCTGTGAGATAAATTCACAGAACTCAGAGCAGTTTCTCAGAAAGCTTCTTTCCAGTTTTGAACGGAAGATATTTCCTTTTTACCATAGGCCTCTATGGGCTTCCAAATATCCCTTTGCCAATTCCACAAGTACAGCCTTAGCGAAAGGCTTCTTGAAGGGAAAGATGTAACTCTGTGAGATGAATTCACAGAACACAGAGCAGTTTCTCAGAAAGCTTCTTTCCAGTTTGGAACGGAAGATATTTCCTTTTTCACCATAGGCCTCTATGGGCTTCCAAATATCCCTTTGCCAATTCCACAAGAAAAGCCTTAGCGAAAGGCTTCTTGAAGGGAAAGATGTAACTCTGTGAGATGAATTAACAGAACACAGAGCAGTTTCTCAGAAAGCTTCTTTCCAGTTTGGAACGGAAGATATTTCCTTTTTCACCATAGCCCTCTATGGGCTTCCAAATGTCCCTTTGCCAATTCCACAAGAACAGCCTTAGCGAAAGGCTTCTTGAAAGGAAAGTTGTAACTCTGTGAGATGAATTCAGAGAACACAGAGCAGTGTCTCAGAAAGCTTCTTTCCAGTTTTGAACGGAAGATATTTCCTTTTTCACCATAGGCCTCTATGGGCTTCCAAATATCCCTTTGTCAATTCCACAAGAACAGCCTTAGCGAAAGGCTTCTTGAAGGGAAAGATGTAACTCTGTGAGATGAATTAACAGAACACAGAGAAGTTTCTCACAGAGCTTCTTTCCGGTTTTGTACGGAAGATATTTCCTTTTTCACCATAGCCCTCTATGGGCTTCCAAATATCCCTTTGCCAATTCCACAAGAACAGCCTTAGCGAAAGGCTTCTTGAGGGGAAAGATGTAACTCTGTGAGATGAATTCACAGAACACAGAGCAGTTTCTCAGAAAGCTTCTTTCCAGTTTTGAACGGAAGATATTTCCTTTTTCACCATAGCCCTCTATGGGCTTCCAAATATCCCTTTGCCAATTCCACAAGAACAGCCTTAGCGAAAGGCTTCTTGAAGGGAAAGATGTAACTCTGTGAGATAAATTCACAGAACTCAGAGCAGTTTCTCAGAAAGCTTCTTTCCAGTTTTGAACGGAAGATATTTCCTTTTTACCATAGGCCTCTATGGGCTTCCAAATATCCCTTTGCCAATTCCACAAGTACAGCCTTAGCGAAAGGCTTCTTGAAGGGAAAGATGTAACTCTGTGAGATGAATTCACAGAACACAGAGCAGTTTCTCAGAAAGCTTCTTTCCAGTTTGGAACGGAAGATATTTCCTTTTTCACCATAGGCCTCTATGGGCTTCCAAATATCCCTTTGCCAATTCCACAAGAAAAGCCTTAGCGAAAGGCTTCTTGAAGGGAAAGATGTAACTCTGTGAGATGAATTAACAGAACACAGAGCAGTTTCTCAGAAAGCTTCTTTCCAGTTTGGAACGGAAGATATTTCCTTTTTCACCATAGCCCTCTATGGGCTTCCAAATGTCCCTTTGCCAATTCCACAAGAACAGCCTTAGCGAAAGGCTTCTTGAAAGGAAAGTTGTAACTCTGTGAGATGAATTCAGAGAACACAGAGCAGTGTCTCAGAAAGCTTCTTTCCAGTTTTGAACGGAAGATATTTCCTTTTTCACCATAGGCCTCTATGGGCTTCCAAATATCCCTTTGTCAATTCCACAAGAACAGCCTTAGCGAAAGGCTTCTTGAAGGGAAAGATGTAACTCTGTGAGATGAATTCACAGAACACAGAGCAGTTTCTCAGAAAGCTTCTTTCCAGTTTTGCACGGAAGATATTTCCTTTTTCACCATAGGCCTCTATGGGCTTCCAAATATCCCTTTGCCAAATCCACAAGAACAGCCTTAGCGAAAGGCTTCTTGAAGGGAAAGATGTAACTCTGTGAGATGAATTAACAGAACACAGAGCAGTTTCTCACAGAGCTTCTTTCCGGTTTTGAACGGAAGATATTTCCTTTTTCACCATAGCCCTCTATGGGCTTCCAAATATCCCTTTGCCAATTCCACAAGAACAGCCTTAGCGAAAGGCTTCTTGAGGGGAAAGATGTAACTCTGTGAGATGAATTCACAGAACACAGAGCAGTTTCTCAGAAAGTTTCTTTCCAGTTTTGAACGGAAGATATTTCCTTTTTCACCATAGCCCTCCATGGGCTTCCAAATATCCCTTTGCCAATTCCACAAGAACAGCCTTAGCGAAAGGCTTCTTGAAGGGAAAGATGTAACACTGTGAGATGAATTCACAGAACACAGAGCAGTTTCTCAGAAAGCTTCTTTCCAGTTTTGAACGGAAGATATTTCCTTTTTCACCATAGGCCTCTATGGGCTTCCAAATATCCCTTTGCCAATTCCACAAGAACAGCCTTAGCGAAAGGCTTCTTGAGGGGAAAGATGTAACTCTGTGAGATGAATTAACAGAACACAGAGCAGTTTCTCAGAAAGCTTCTTTCCAGTTTTGAACGGAAGATATTTACTTTTTCACCATAGCCCTCTATGGGCTTCCAAATATCCCTTTGCCAATTCCACAAGAACAGCCTTAGCGAAAGGCTTCTTGAAGGGAAAGATGTAACTCTGTGAGATGAATTCAAAGAACACAGAGCAGTTTCTCAGAAAGCTTCTTCCCAGTTTTGAACGGAAGATATTTCCTTTTTCACCATAGCCCTCTATGGGCTTCCAAATATCCCTTTGCCAATTCCACAAGAACAGCCTTAGCGAAAGGCTTCTTGAAGGGAAAGATGTAACTCTGTGAGATGAATTAACAGAACACAGAGCAGTTTCTCAGAAAGCTTCTTTCCAGTTTTGAACGGAAGATATTTCCTTTTTCACCATAGCCCTCTATGGGCTTCCAAATATCCCTTTGCCAATTCCACAAGAACAGCCTTAGCGAAAGGCTTCTTGAAGGGAAAGATGTAACTCTGTGAGATAAATTCACAGAACACAGAGCAGTTTCTCAGAAAGCTTCTTTCCAGTTTTGAACGGAAGATATTTCCTTTTTACCATATGCCTCTATGGGCTTCCAAATATCCCTTTGCCAATTCCACAAGAACAGCCTTAGCGAAAGGCTTCTTGAAGGGAAAGATGTAACTCTGTGAGATGAATTCACAGAACACAGAGCAGTTTCTCAGAAAGCTTCTTTCCAGTTTTGAACGGAAGATATTTCCTTTTTCACCATAGGCCTCTATGGGCTTCCAAATATCCCTTTGCCAATTCCACAAGAACAGCCTTAGCGAAAGGCTTCTTGAAGGGAAAGATGTAACTCTGTGAGATGAATTAACAGAACACAGAGCAGTTTCTCAGAAAGCTTCTTTCCAGTTTGGAACGGAAGATATTTCCTTTTTCACCATAGCCCTCTATGGGCTTCCAAATATCCCTTTGCCAATTCCACAAGAACAGCCTTAGCGAAAGGCTTCTTGAAAGGAAAGTTGTAACTCTGTGAGATGAATTCAGAGAACACAGAGCAGTGTCTCAGAAAGCTTCTTTCCAGTTTTGAACGGAAGATATTTCCTTTTTCACCATAGGCCTCTATGGGCTTCCAAATATCCCTTTGTCAATTCCACAAGAACAGCCTTAGCGAAAGGCTTCTTGAAGGGAAAGATGTAACTCTATGAGATGAATTCACAGAACACAGAGCAGTTTCTCAGAAAGCTTCTTTCCAGTTTTGAACGGAAGATATTTCCTTTTTCACCATAGCCCTCTAAGGGCTTCCAAATATCCCTTTGCCAATTCCAAAAGAACAGCCTTAGCGAAAGGCTTCTTGAAGGGAAAGATGTAACTCTGTGAGATGAATTAAAAGAACACAGAGCAGTTTCTCAGAAAGCTTCTTTCCAGTTTTGAATGGAAGATATTTCCTTTTTCACCATAGGCCTCTATGGGCTTCCAAATATCCCTTTGCCAATTCCACAAGAACAGCCTTAGCGAAAGGCTTCTTGAAGGGAAAGATGTAACTCTGTGAGATGTATTAACAGAACACAGAGCAGTTTCTCAGAAAGCTTCTTTCCAGTTTTGAACGGAAGATATTTACTTTTTCACCATAGCCCTCTAAGGGCTTCCAAATATCCCTTTGCCAATTCCACAAGAACAGCCTTAGCGAAAGGCTTCTTGAAGGGAAAGATGTAACTCTGTGAGATGAATTCACAGAACACAGAGCAGTTTCTCAGAAAGCTTCTTTCCAGTTTTGAACGGAAGATATTTCCTTTTTCACCATAGCCCTCTATGGGCTTCCAAATATCCCCTTGCCAATTCCACAAGAACAGCCTTAGCGAAAGGCTTCTTGAAGGGAAAGATGTAACTCTGTGAGATGAATTAACAGAACACAGAGCAGTTTCTCAGAAAGATTCTTTCCAGTTTTGAACGGAAGATATATCCTTTTTCACCATAGGCCTCTATGGGCTTCCAAATATCCCTTTGCCAATTCCACAAGAACAGCCTTAGCGAAAGGCTTCTTGAAGGGAAAGATGTAACTCTGTGAGATGAATTCACAGAACACAGAGCAGTTTCTCAGAATGCTTCTTTCCAGTATTGAACGGAAGATATTTCCTTTTTCACCATAGCCCTCTATGGGCTTCCAAATATCGCTTTGCCAATTCTACAAGAACAGCCTTAGCGAAAGGCTTCTTGAAGGGAAAGATGTAACTCTGTGAGATGAATTAACAGAACACAAAGCAGTTTCTCAGAAAGCTTCTTTCCAGTTTGGAACGGAAGATATTTCCTTTTTCACCATAGCCATCTATGGGCTTCCAAATATCCCTTTGCCAATTCCACAAAAACAGCCTTAGCGAAAGGCTTCTTGAAAGGAAAGTTGTAACTCTGTGAGATGAATTCAGAGAACACAGAGCAGTGTCTCAGAAAGCTTCTTTCCAGTTTTGAACGGAAGATATTTCCTTTTTCACCATAGGCCTCTATGGGCTTAAAAATATCCCTTTGTCAATTCCACAAGAACAGCCTTAACGAAAGGCTTCTTGAAGGGAAAGATGTAACTCTATGAGATGAATTCACAGAACACAGAGCAGTTTCTCAGAAAGCTTCTTTCCAGTTTTGAACGGAAGATATTTCCTGTTTCACGATAGCCCTCTATGGGCTTCCAAATATCCCTTTGCCAATTCCACAAGAACAGCCTTAGCGAAAGGCTTCTTGAAGGGAAAGATGTAACTCTGTGAGATGAATTAAGAGAACACAGAGCAGTTTCTCAGAAAGCTTCTTTCCAGTTTTGAACGGAAGATATTTACTTTTTCACCATAGCCCTCTATGGGCTTCCAAATATCCCTTTGCCAATTCCACAAGAACAGCCTTAGCGAAAGGCTTCTTGAAGGGAAAGATGTAACTCTGTGAGATGAATTCACAGAACACAGAGCAGTTTCTCAGAAAGCTTCTTTCCAGTTTTGCACGGAAGATATTTCCTTTTTCACCATAGGCCTCTATGGGCTTCCAAATATCCCTTTGCCAAATCCACAAGAACAGCCTTAGCGAAAGGCTTCTTGAAGGGAAAGATGTAACTCTGTGAGATGAATTAACAGAACACAGAGCAGTTTCTCACAGAGCTTCTTTCCGGTTTTGAACGGAAGATATTTCCTTTTTCACCATAGCCCTCTATGGGCTTCCAAATATCCCTTTGCCAATTCCACAAGAACAGCCTTAGCGAAAGGCTTCTTGAGGGGAAAGATGTAACTCTGTGAGATGAATTCACAGAACACAGAGCAGTTTCTCAGAAAGTTTCTTTCCAGTTTTGAACGGAAGATATTTCCTTTTTCACCATAGCCCTCTATGGGCTTCCAAATATCCCTTTGCCAATTCCACAAGAACAGCCTTAGCGAAAGGCTTCTTGAAGGGAAAGATGTAACACTGTGAGATGAATTCACAGAACACAGAGCAGTTTCTCAGAAAGCTTCTTTCCAGTTTTGAACGGAAGATATTTCCTTTTTCACCATAGGCCTCTATGGGCTTCCAAATATCCCTTTGCCAATTCCACAAGAACAGCCTTAGCGAAAGGCTTCTTGAGGGGAAAGATGTAACTCTGTGAGATGAATTAACAGAACACAGAGCAGTTTCTCAGAAAGCTTCTTTCCAGTTTTGAACGGAAGATATTTACTTTTTCACCATAGCCCTCTATGGGCTTCCAAATATCCCTTTGCCAATTCCACAAGAACAGCCTTAGCGAAAGGCTTCTTGAAGGGAAAGATGTAACTCTGTGAGATGAATTCACAGAACACAGAGCAGTTTCTCAGAAAGCTTCTTTCCAGTTTTGAACGGAAGATATTTCCTTTTTCACCATAGCCCTCTATGGGCTTCCAAATATCCCTTTGCCAATTCCACAAGAACAGCCTTAGCGAAAGGCTTCTTGAGGGGAAAGATGTAACTCTGTGAGATGAATTCACAGAACACAGAGCAGTTTCTCAGAAAGCTTCTTTCCAGTTTTGAACGGAAGATATTTCCTTTTTCACCATAGCCCTCTATGGGCTTCCAAATATCCCTTTGCCAATTCCACAAGAACAGCCTTAGCGAAAGGCTTCTTGAAGGGAAAGATGTAACTCTGTGAGATAAATTCACAGAACTCAGAGCAGTTTCTCAGAAAGCTTCTTTCCAGTTTTGAACGGAAGATATTTCCTTTTTACCATAGGCCTCTATGGGCTTCCAAATATCCCTTTGCCAATTCCACAAGAACAGCCTTAGCGAAAGGCTTCTTGAAGGGAAAGATGTAACTCTGTGAGATGAATTCACAGAACACAGAGCAGTTTCTCAGAAAGCTTCTTTCCAGTTTTGAACGGAAGATATTTCCTTTTTCACCATAGGCCTCTATGGGCTTCCAAATATCCCTTTGCCAATTCCACAAGAACAGCCTTAGCGAAAGGCTTCTTGAGGGGAAAGATGTAACTCTGTGAGATGAATTAACAGAACACAGAGCAGTTTCTCAGAAAGCTTCTTTCCAGTTTTGAACGGAAGATATTTACTTTTTCACCATAGCCCTCTAAGGGCTTCCAAATATCCCTTTGCCAATTCCACAAGAACAGCCTTAGCGAAAGGCTTCTTGAAGGGAAAGATGTAACTCTGTGAGATGAATTCACAGAACACAGAGCAGTTTCTCAGAAAGCTTCTTTCCAGTTTTGAACGGAAGATATTTCCTTTTTCACCATAGCCCTCTATGGGCTTCCAAATATCCCTTTGCCAATTCCACAAGAACAGCCTTAGCGAAAGGCTTCTTGAAGGGAAAGATGTAACTCTGTGAGATGAATTCACAGAACACAGAGCAGTTTCTCAGAAAGCTTCTCTCCAGTTTTGAACGGAAGATATTTCCTTTTTCACCATAGGACTCTATGGGCTTCCAAATATCCCTTTGCCAATTCCACAAGAACAGCCTTAGCGAAAGGCTTCTTGAAGGGAAAGATGTAACTCTGTGAGATGAATTCACAGAACACAGAGCAGTTTCTCAGAAAGCTTCTTTCCAGTTTTGAACGGAAGATATTTCCTTTTTCACCATAGGCCTCTATGGGCTTCCAAATATCCCTTTGCCAATTCCACAAGAACAGCCTTAGCGAAAGGCTTCTTGAGGGGAAAGATGTAACTCTGTGAGATGAATTAACAGAACACAGAGCAGTTTCTCAGAAAGCTTCTTTCCAGTTTTGAACGGAAGATATTTCCTTTTTCACCATAGCCCTCTATGGGCTTCCAAATATCCCTTTGCCAATTCCACAAGAACAGCCTTAGCGAAAGGCTTCTTGAAGGGAAAGATGTAACTCTGTGAGATGAATTCACAGAACACAGAGCAGTTTCTCAGAAAGCTTCTTTCCAGTTTTGCACGGAAGATATTTCCTTTTTCACCATAGGCCTCTATGGGCTTCCAAATATCCCTTTGCCAAATCCACAAGAACAGCCTTAGCGAAAGGCTTCTTGAAGGGAAAGATGTAACTCTGTGAGATGAATTAACAGAACACAGAGCAGTTTCTCACAGAGCTTCTTTCCGGTTTTGAACGGAAGATATTTCCTTTTTCACCATAGCCCTCTATGGGCTTCCAAATATCCCTTTGCCAATTCCACAAGAACAGCCTTAGCGAAAGGCTTCTTGAGGGGAAAGATGTAACTCTGTGAGATGAATTCACAGAACACAGAGCAGTTTCTCAGAAAGTTTCTTTCCAGTTTTGAACGGAAGATATTTCCTTTTTCACCATAGCCCTCTATGGGCTTCCAAATATCCCTTTGCCAATTCCACAAGAACAGCTTTAGCGAAAGGCTTCTTGAAGGGAAAGATGTAACACTGTGAGATGAATTCACAGAACACAGAGCAGTTTCTCAGAAAGCTTCTTTCCAGTTTTGAACGGAAGATATTTCCTTTTTCACCATAGGCCTCTATGGGCTTCCAAATATCCCTTTGCCAATTCCACAAGAACAGCCTTAGCGAAAGGCTTCTTGAGGGGAAAGATGTAACTCTGTGAGATGAATTAACAGAACACAGAGCAGTTTCTCAGAAAGCTTCTTTCCAGTTTTGAACGGAAGATATTTACTTTTTCACCATAGCCCTCTATGGGCTTCCAAATATCCCTTTGCCAATTCCACAAGAACAGCCTTAGCGAAAGGCTTCTTGAAGGGAAAGATGTAACTCTGTGAGATGAATTCACAGAACACAGAGCAGTTTCTCAGAAAGCTTCTTTCCAGTTTTGAACGGAAGATATTTCCTTTTTCACCATAGCCCTCTATGGGCTTCCAAATATCCCTTTGCCAATTCCACAAGAACAGCCTTAGCGAAAGGCTTCTTGAGGGGAAAGATGTAACTCTGTGAGATGAATTCACAGAACACAGAGCAGTTTCTCAGAAAGCTTCTTTCCAGTTTTGAACGGAAGATATTTCCTTTTTCACCATAGCCCTCTATGGGCTTCCAAATATCCCTTTGCCAATTCCACAAGAACAGCCTTAGCGAAAGGCTTCTTGAAGGGTAAGATGTAACTCTGTGAGATAAATTCACAGAACTCAGAGCAGTTTCTCAGAAAGCTTCTTTCCAGTTTTGAACGGAAGATATTTCCTTTTTACCATAGGCCTCTATGGGCTTCCAAATATCCCTTTGCCAATTCCACAAGAACAGCCTTAGCGAAAGGCTTCTTGAAGGGAAAGATGTAACTCTGTGAGATGAATTCACAGAACACAGAGCAGTTTCTCAGAAAGCTTCTTTCCAGTTTTGAACGGAAGATATTTCCTTTTTCACCATAGGCCTCTATGGGCTTCCAAATATCCCTTTGCCAATTCCACAAGAACAGCCTTAGCGAAAGGCTTCTTGAGGGGAAAGATGTAACTCTGTGAGATGAATTAACAGAACACAGAGCAGTTTCTCAGAAAGCTTCTTTCCAGTTTTGAACGGAAGATATTTACTTTTTCACCATAGCCCTCTAAGGGCTTCCAAATATCCCTTTGCCAATTCCACAAGAACAGCCTTAGCGAAAGGCTTCTTGAAGGGAAAGATGTAACTCTGTGAGATGAATTCACAGAACACAGAGCAGTTTCTCAGAAAGCTTCTTTCCAGTTTTGAACGGAAGATATTTCCTTTTTCACCATAGCCCTCTATGGGCTTCCAAATATCCCTTTGCCAATTCCACAAGAACAGCCTTAGCGAAAGGCTTCTTGAAGGGAAAGATGTAACTCTGTGAGATGAATTCACAGAACACAGAGCAGTTTCTCAGAAAGCTTCTCTCCAGTTTTGAACGGAAGATATTTCCTTTTTCACCATAGGACTCTATGGGCTTCCAAATATCCCTTTGCCAATTCCACAAGAACAGCCTTAGCGAAAGGCTTCTTGAAGGGAAAGATGTAACTCTGTGAGATGAATTCACAGAACACAGAGCAGTTTCTCAGAAAGCTTCTTTCCAGTTTTGAACGGAAGATATTTCCTTTTTCACCATAGGCCTCTATGGGCTTCCAAATATCCCTTTGCCAATTCCACAAGAACAGCCTTAGCGAAAGGCTTCTTGAGGGGAAAGATGTAACTCTGTGAGATGAATTAACAGAACACAGAGCAGTTTCTCAGAAAGCTTCTTTCCAGTTTTGAACGGAAGATATTTCCTTTTTCACCATAGCCCTCTATGGGCTTCCAAATATCCCTTTGCCAATTCCACAAGAACAGCCTTAGCGAAAGGCTTCTTGAAGGGAAAGATGTAACTCTGTGAGATGAATTCACAGAACACAGAGCAGTTTCTCAGAAAGCTTCTTTCCAGTTTTGCACGGAAGATATTTCCTTTTTCACCATAGGCCTCTATGGGCTTCCAAATATCCCTTTGCCAAATCCACAAGAACAGCCTTAGCGAAAGGCTTCTTGAAGGGAAAGATGTAACTCTGTGAGATGAATTAACAGAACACAGAGCAGTTTCTCACAGAGCTTCTTTCCGATTTTGAACGGAAGATATTTCCTTTTTCACCATAGCCCTCTATGGGCTTCCAAATATCCCTTTGCCAATTCCACAAGAACAGCCTTAGCGAAAGGCTTCTTGAGGGGAAAGATGTAACTCTGTGAGATGAATTCACAGAACACAGAGCAGTTTCTCAGAAAGTTTCTTTCCAGTTTTGAACGGAAGATATTTCCTTTTTCACCATAGCCCTCTATGGGCTTCCAAATATCCCTTTGCCAATTCCACAAGAACAGCTTTAGCGAAAGGCTTCTTGAAGGGAAAGATGTAACACTGTGAGATGAATTCACAGAACACAGAGCAGTTTCTCAGAAAGCTTCTTTCCAGTTTTGAACGGAAGATATTTCCTTTTTCACCATAGGCCTCTATGGGCTTCCAAATATCCCTTTGCCAATTCCACAAGAACAGCCTTAGCGAAAGGCTTCTTGAGGGGAAAGATGTAACTCTGTGAGATGAATTAACAGAACACAGAGCAGTTTCTCAGAAAGCTTCTTTCCAGTTTTGAACGGAAGATATTTACTTTTTCACCATAGCCCTCTATGGGCTTCCAAATATCCCTTTGCCAATTCCACAAGAACAGCCTTAGCGAAAGGCTTCTTGAAGGGAAAGATGTAACTCTGTGAGATGAATTCACAGAACACAGAGCAGTTTCTCAGAAAGCTTCTTTCCAGTTTTGAACGGAAGATATTTCCTTTTTCACCATAGCCCTCTATGGGCTTCCAAATATCCCTTTGCCAATTCCACAAGAACAGCCTTAGCGAAAGGCTTCTTGAGGGGAAAGATGTAACTCTGTGAGATGAATTCACAGAACACAGAGCAGTTTCTCAGAAAGCTTCTTTCCAGTTTTGAACGGAAGATATTTCCTTTTTCACCATAGCCCTCTATGTGCTTCCAAATATCCCTTTGCCAATTCCACAAGAACAGCCTTAGCGAAAGGCTTCTTGAAGGGAAAGATGTAACTCTGTGAGATAAATTCACAGAACTCAGAGCAGTTTCTCAGAAAGCTTCTTTCCAGTTTTGAACGGAAGATATTTCCTTTTTACCATAGGCCTCTATGGGCTTCCAAATATCCCTTTGCCAATTCCACAAGAACAGCCTTAGCGAAAGGCTTCTTGAAGGGAAAGATGTAACTCTGTGAGATGAATTCACAGAACACAGAGCAGTTTCTCAGAAAGCTTCTTTCCAGTTTTGAACGGAAGATATTTCCTTTTTCACCATAGGCCTCTATGGGCTTCCAAATATCCCTTTGCCAATTCCACAAGAACAGCCTTAGCGAAAGGCTTCTTGAGGGGAAAGATGTAACTCTGTGAGATGAATTAACAGAACACAGAGCAGTTTCTCAGAAAGCTTCTTTCCAGTTTTGAACGGAAGATATTTACTTTTTCACCATAGCCCTCTAAGGGCTTCCAAATATCCCTTTGCCAATTCCACAAGAACAGCCTTAGCGAAAGGCTTCTTGAAGGGAAAGATGTAACTCTGTGAGATGAATTCACAGAACACAGAGCAGTTTCTCAGAAAGCTTCTTTCCAGTTTTGAACGGAAGATATTTCCTTTTTCACCATAGCCCTCTATGGGCTTCCAAATATCCCTTTGCCAATTCCACAAGAACAGCCTTAGCGAAAGGCTTCTTGAAGGGAAAGATGTAACTCTGTGAGATGAATTCACAGAACACAGAGCAGTTTCTCAGAAAGCTTCTCTCCAGTTTTGAACGGAAGATATTTCCTTTTTCACCATAGGACTCTATGGGCTTCCAAATATCCCTTTGCCAATTCCACAAGAACAGCCTTAGCGAAAGGCTTCTTGAAGGGAAAGATGTAACTCTGTGAGATGAATTCACAGAACACAGAGCAGTTTCTCAGAAAGCTTCTTTCCAGTTTTGAACGGAAGATATTTCCTTTTTCACCATAGGCCTCTATGGGCTTCCAAATATCCCTTTGCCAATTCCACAAGAACAGCCTTAGCGAAAGGCTTCTTGAGGGGAAAGATGTAACTCTGTGAGATGAATTAACAGAACACAGAGCAGTTTCTCAGAAAGCTTCTTTCCAGTTTTGAACGGAAGATATTTCCTTTTTCACCATAGCCCTCTATGGGCTTCCAAATATCCCTTTGCCAATTCCACAAGAACAGCCTTAGCGAAAGGCTTCTTGAAGGGAAAGATGTAACTCTGTGAGATGAATTCACAGAACACAGAGCAGTTTCTCAGAAAGCTTCTTTCCAGTTTTGCACGGAAGATATTTCCTTTTTCACCATAGGCCTCTATGGGCTTCCAAATATCCCTTTGCCAAATCCACAAGAACAGCCTTAGCGAAAGGCTTCTTGAAGGGAAAGATGTATCTCTGTGAGATGAATTAACAGAACACAGAGCAGTTTCTCACAGAGCTTCTTTCCGGTTTTGAACGGAAGATATTTCCTTTTTCACCATAGCCCTCTATGGGCTTCCAAATATCCCTTTGCCAATTCCACAAGAACAGCCTTAGCGAAAGGCGTCTTGAGGGGAAAGATGTAACTCTGTGAGATGAATTCACAGAACACAGAGCAGTTTCTCAGAAAGTTTCTTTCCAGTTTTGAACGGAAGATATTTCCTTTTTCACCACAGCCCTCTATGGGCTTCCAAATATCCCTTTGCCAATTCCACAAGAACAGCCTTAGCGAAAGGCTTCTTGAAGGGAAAGATGTAACACTGTGAGATGAATTCACAGAACACAGAGCAGTTTCTCAGAAAGCTTCTTTCCAGTTTTGAACGGAAGATATTTCCTTTTTCACCATAGGCCTCTATGGGCTTCCAAATATCCCTTTGCCAATTCCACAAGAACAGCCTTAGCGAAAGGCTTCTTGAGGGGAAAGATGTAACTCTGTGAGATGAATTAACAGAACACAGAGCAGTTTCTCAGAAAGCTTCTTTCCAGTTTTGAACGGAAGATATTTACTTTTTCACCACAGCCCTCTATGGGCTTCCAAATATCCCTTTGCCAATTCCACAAGAACAGCCTTAGCGAAAGGCTTCTTGAAGGGAAAGATGTAACTCTGTGAGATGAATTCACAGAACACAGAGCAGTTTCTCAGAAAGCTTCTTTCCAGTTTTGAACGGAAGATATTTCCTTTTTCACCATAGCCCTCTATGGGCTTCCAAATATCCCTTTGCCAATTCCACAAGAACAGCCTTAGCGAAAGGCTTCTTGAAGGGAAAGATGTAACTCTGTGAGATGAATTCACAGAACACAGAGCAGTTTCTCAGAAAGCTTCTTTCCAGTTTTGAACGGAAGATATTTCCTTTTTCACCATAGGCCTCTATGGGCTTCCAAATATCCCTTTGCCAATTCCACAAGAACAGCCTTAGGGAAAGGCTTCTTGAAGGGAAAGATGTAACTCTGTGAGATGAATTCACAGAACACAGAGCAGTTTCTCAGAAAGCTTCTTTCCAGTTTTGAACGGAAGATATTTCCTTTTTCACCATAGGCCTCTATGGGCTTCCAAATATCCCTTTGCCAAATCCACAAGAACAGCCTTAGCGAAAGGCTTCTTGAAGGGAAAGATGTAACTCTGTGAGATGAATTAAAAGAACACAGAGAAGTTTCTCACAGAGCTTCTTTCCGGTTTTGAACGGAAGATATTTCCTTTTTCACCATAGCCCTCTATGGGCTTCCAAATATCCCTTTGCCAATTCCACAAGAACAGCCTTAGCGAAAGGCTTCTTGAGGGGAAAGATGTAACTCTGTGAGATGAATTCACAGAACACAGAGCAGTTTCTCAGAAAGCTTCTTTCCAGTTTTGAACGGAAGATATTTCCTTTTTCACCATAGCCCTCTATGGGCTTCCAAATATCCCTTTGCCAATTCCACAAGAACAGCCTTAGCGAAAGGCTTCTTGAAGGGAAAGATGTAACTCTGTGAGATGAATTCACAGAACACAGAGCAGTTTCTCAGAAAGCTTCTTTCCAGTTTTGCACGGAAGATATTTCCTTTTTCACCATAGGCCTCTATGGGCTTCCAAATATCCCTTTGCCAAATCCACAAGAACAGCCTTAGCGAAAGGCTTCTTGAAGGGAAAGATGTAACTCTGTGAGATGAATTAACAGAACACAGAGCAGTTTCTCACAGAGCTTCTTTCCGGTTTTGAACGGAAGATATTTCCTTTTTCACCATAGCCCTCTATGGGCTTCCAAATATCCCTTTGCCAATTCCACAAGAACAGCCTTAGCGAAAGGCTTCTTGAAGGCAAAGATGTAACTCTGTGAGATGAATTCACAGAACTCAGAGCAGTTTCTCAGAAAGCTTCTTTCCAGTTTTGAACGGAAGATATTTCCTTTTTACCATAGGCCTCTATGGGCTTCCAAATATCCCTTTGCCAATTCCACAAGAACAGCCTTAGCGAAAGGCTTCTTGAAGGGAAAGATGTAACTCTGTGAGATGAATTCACAGAACACAGAGCAGTTTCTCAGAAAGCTTCTTTCCAGTTTTGAACGGAAGATATTTCCTTTTTCACCATAGGCCTCTATGGGCTTCCAAATATCCCTTTGCCAATTCCACAAGAACAGCCTTAGCGAAAGGCTTCTTGAGGGGAAAGATGTAACTCTGTGAGATGAATTAACAGAACACAGAGCAGTTTCTCAGAAAGCTTCTTTCCAGTTTTGAACGGAAGATATTTACTTTTTCACCATAGCCCTCTAAGGGCTTCCAAATATCCCTTTGCCAATTCCACAAGAACAGCCTTAGCGAAAGGCTTCTTGAAGGGAAAGATGTAACTCTGTGAGATGAATTCACAGAACACAGAGCAGTTTCTCAGAAAGCTTCTTTCCAGTTTTGAACGGAAGATATTTCCTTTTTCACCATAGCCCTCTATGGGCTTCCAAATATCCCTTTGCCAATTCCACAAGAACAGCCTTAGCGAAAGGCTTCTTGAAGGGAAAGATGTAACTCTGTGAGATGAATTCACAGAACACAGAGCAGTTTCTCAGAAAGCTTCTCTCCAGTTTTGAACGGAAGATATTTCCTTTTTCACCATAGGACTCTATGGGCTTCCAAATATCCCTTTGCCAATTCCACAAGAACAGCCTTAGCGAAAGGCTTCTTGAAGGGAAAGATGTAACTCTGTGAGATGAATTCACAGAACACAGAGCAGTTTCTCAGAAAGCTTCTTTCCAGTTTTGAACGGAAGATATTTCCTTTTTCACCATAGGCCTCTATGGGCTTCCAAATATCCCTTTGCCAATTCCACAAGAACAGCCTTAGCGAAAGGCTTCTTGAGGGGAAAGATGTAACTCTGTGAGATGAATTAACAGAACACAGAGCAGTTTCTCAGAAAGCTTCTTTCCAGTTTTGAACGGAAGATATTTCCTTTTTCACCATAGCCCTCTATGGGCTTCCAAATATCCCTTTGCCAATTCCACAAGAACAGCCTTAGCGAAAGGCTTCTTGAAGGGAAAGATGTAACTCTGTGAGATGAATTCACAGAACACAGAGCAGTTTCTCAGAAAGCTTCTTTCCAGTTTTGCACGGAAGATATTTCCTTTTTCACCATAGGCCTCTATGGGCTTCCAAATATCCCTTTGCCAAATCCACAAGAACAGCCTTAGCGAAAGGCTTCTTGAAGGGAAAGATGTATCTCTGTGAGATGAATTAACAGAACACAGAGCAGTTTCTCACAGAGCTTCTTTCCGGTTTTGAACGGAAGATATTTCCTTTTTCACCATAGCCCTCTATGGGCTTCCAAATATCCCTTTGCCAATTCCACAAGAACAGCCTTAGCGAAAGGCGTCTTGAGGGGAAAGATGTAACTCTGTGAGATGAATTCACAGAACACAGAGCAGTTTCTCAGAAAGTTTCTTTCCAGTTTTGAACGGAAGATATTTCCTTTTTCACCACAGCCCTCTATGGGCTTCCAAATATCCCTTTGCCAATTCCACAAGAACAGCCTTAGCGAAAGGCTTCTTGAAGGGAAAGATGTAACACTGTGAGATGAATTCACAGAACACAGAGCAGTTTCTCAGAAAGCTTCTTTCCAGTTTTGAACGGAAGATATTTCCTTTTTCACCATAGGCCTCTATGGGCTTCCAAATATCCCTTTGCCAATTCCACAAGAACAGCCTTAGCGAAAGGCTTCTTGAGGGGAAAGATGTAACTCTGTGAGATGAATTAACAGAACACAGAGCAGTTTCTCAGAAAGCTTCTTTCCAGTTTTGAACGGAAGATATTTACTTTTTCACCACAGCCCTCTATGGGCTTCCAAATATCCCTTTGCCAATTCCACAAGAACAGCCTTAGCGAAAGGCTTCTTGAAGGGAAAGATGTAACTCTGTGAGATGAATTCACAGAACACAGAGCAGTTTCTCAGAAAGCTTCTTTCCAGTTTTGAACGGAAGATATTTCCTTTTTCACCATAGCCCTCTATGGGCTTCCAAATATCCCTTTGCCAATTCCACAAGAACAGCCTTAGCGAAAGGCTTCTTGAAGGGAAAGATGTAACTCTGTGAGATGAATTCACAGAACACAGAGCAGTTTCTCAGAAAGCTTCTTTCCAGTTTTGAACGGAAGATATTTCCTTTTTCACCATAGGCCTCTATGGGCTTCCAAATATCCCTTTGCCAATTCCACAAGAACAGCCTTAGGGAAAGGCTTCTTGAAGGGAAAGATGTAACTCTGTGAGATGAATTCACAGAACACAGAGCAGTTTCTCAGAAAGCTTCTTTCCAGTTTTGAACGGAAGATATTTCCTTTTTCACCATAGGCCTCTATGGGCTTCCAAATATCCCTTTGCCAAATCCACAAGAACAGCCTTAGCGAAAGGCTTCTTGAAGGGAAAGATGTAACTCTGTGAGATGAATTAAAAGAACACAGAGAAGTTTCTCACAGAGCTTCTTTCCGGTTTTGAACGGAAGATATTTCCTTTTTCACCATAGCCCTCTATGGGCTTCCAAATATCCCTTTGCCAATTCCACAAGAACAGCCTTAGCGAAAGGCTTCTTGAGGGGAAAGATGTAACTCTGTGAGATGAATTCACAGAACACAGAGCAGTTTCTCAGAAAGCTTCTTTCCAGTTTTGAACGGAAGATATTTCCTTTTTCACCATAGCCCTCTATGGGCTTCCAAATATCCCTTTGCCAATTCCACAAGAACAGCCTTAGCGAAAGGCTTCTTGAAGGGAAAGATGTAACTCTGTGAGATGAATTCACAGAACACAGAGCAGTTTCTCAGAAAGCTTCTTTCCAGTTTTGCACGGAAGATATTTCCTTTTTCACCATAGGCCTCTATGGGCTTCCAAATATCCCTTTGCCAAATCCACAAGAACAGCCTTAGCGAAAGGCTTCTTGAAGGGAAAGATGTAACTCTGTGAGATGAATTAACAGAACACAGAGCAGTTTCTCACAGAGCTTCTTTCCGGTTTTGAACGGAAGATATTTCCTTTTTCACCATAGCCCTCTATGGGCTTCCAAATATCCCTTTGCCAATTCCACAAGAACAGCCTTAGCGAAAGGCTTCTTGAAGGGAAAGATGTAACTCTGTGAGATGAATTCAAAGAACACAGAGCAGTTTCTCAGAAAGCTTCTTCCCAGTTTTGAACGGAAGATATTTCCTTTTTCACCATAGCCCTCTATGGGCTTCCAAATATCCCTTTGCCAATTCCACAAGAACAGCCTTAGCGAAAGGCTTCTTGAAGGGAAAGATGTAACTCTGTGAGATGAATTCACAGAACACAGAGCAGTTTCTGAGAAAGCTTCTTTCCAGTTTTGAACGGAAGATATTTCCTTTTTCACCATAGCCCTCTATGGGCTTCCAAATATCCCTTTGCCAATTCCACAAGAACAGCCTTAGCGAAAGGCTTCTTGAAGGGAAAGATGTAACTCTGTGAGATGAATTAACAGAACACAGAGCAGTTTCTGAGAAAGCTTCTTTCCAGTTTTGAACGGAAGATATTTCCTTTTTCACCATAGCCCTCTATGGGCTTCCAAATATCCCTTTGCCAATTCCACAAGAACAGCCTTAGCGAAAGGCTTCTTGAAGGGAAAGATGTAACTCTGTGAGATGAATTCACAGAACACAGAGCAGTTTCTCAGAAAGCTTCTTTCCAGTTTTGAACGGAAGATATTTCCTTTTTCACCATAGGCCTCTAAGGGCTTCCAAATATCCCTTTGCCAAATCCACAAGAACAGCCTTAGCGAAAGGCTTCTTGAAGGGAAAGATGTAACTCTGTGAGATGAATTAACAGAACACAGAGAAGTTTCTCACAGAGCTTCTTTCCGGTTTTGAACGGAAGATATTTCCTTTTTCACCATAGCCCTCTATGGGCTTCCAAATATCCCTTTGCCAATTCCACAAGAACAGCCTTAGCGAAAGGCTTCTTGAGGGGAAAGATGTAACTCTGTGAGATGAATTCACAGAACACAGAGCAGTTTCTCAGAAAGCTTCTTTCCAGTTTGGAACGGAAGATATTTCCTTTTTTACCATAGCCCTCTATGGGCCTCCAAATATCCCTTTGCCAATTCCACAAGAACAGCCTTAGCGAAAGGCTTCTTGAAAGGAAAGTTGTAACTCTGTGAGATGAATTCAGAGAACACAGAGCAGTGTCTCAGAAAGCTTCTTTCCAGTTTTGAACGGAAGATATTTCCTTTTTCACCATAGACCTCTATGGGCTTCCAAATATCCCTTTGTCAATTCCACAAGAACAGCCTTAGCGAAAGGCTTCTTGAAGGGAAAGATGTAACTCTATGAGATGAATTCACAGAACACAGAGCAGTTTCTCAGAAAGCTTCTTTCCAGTTTTGAACGGAAGATATTTCCTTTTTCACGATAGCCCTCTAAGGGCTTCCAAATATCCCTTTGCCAATTCCACAAGAACAGCCTTAGCGAAAGGCTTCTTGAAGGGAAAGATGTAACTCTGTGAGATGAATTAAAAGAACACAGAGCAGTTTCTCAGAAAGCTTCTTTCCAGTTTTGAACGGAAGATATTTCCTTTTTCACCATAGGCCTCTATGGGCTTCCAAATATCCCTTTGCCAATTCCACAAGAACAGCCTTAGCGAAAGGCTTCTTGAAGGGAAAGATGTAACTCTGTGAGATGTATTAAGAGAACACAGAGCAGTTTCTCAGAAAGCTTCTTTCCAGTTTTGAACGGAAGATATTTACTTTTTCACCATAGCCCTCTAAGGGCTTCCAAATATCCCTTTGCCAATTCCACAAGAACAGCCTTAGCGAAAGGCTTCTTGAAGGGAAAGATGTAACTCTGTGAGATGAATTCACAGAACACAGAGCAGTTTCTCAGAAAGCTTCTTTCCAGTTTTGAACGGAAGATATTTCCTTTTTCACCATAGCCCTCTATGGGCTTCCAAATATCCCTTTGCCAATTCCACAAGAACAGCCTTAGCGAAAGGCTTCTTGAAGCCAAAGATGTAACTCTGGGAGATGAATTCACAGAACACAGAGCAGTTTCTCAGAAAGCTTCTTTCCAGTTTTGAACGGAAGATATTTACTTTTTCACCATAGCCCTCTATGGGCTTCCAAATATCCCTTTGCCAATTCCACAAGAACAGCCTTAGCGAAAGGCTTCTTGAAGGGAAAGATGTAACTCTGTGAGATGAATTCACAGAACACAGAGCAGTTTCTCAGAAAGCTTCTTTCCAGTTTTGAACGGAAGATATTTCCTTTTTCACCATAGCCCTCTATGGGCTTCCAAATATCCCTTTGCCAATTCCACAAGAACAGCCTTAGCGAAAGGCTTCTTGAAGGGAAAGATGTAACTCTGTGAGATGAATTCACAGAACACAGAGCAGTTTCTCAGAAAGCTTCTTTCCAGTTTTGAACGGAAGATATTTCCTTTTTCACCATAGGCCTCTAAGGGCTTCCAAATATCCCTTTGCCAAATCCACAAGAACAGCCTTAGCGAAAGGCTTCTTGAAGGGAAAGATGTAACTCTGTGAGATGAATTCACAGAACACAGAGCAGTTTCTCAGAAAGCTTCTTTCCAGTTTTGAACGGAAGATATTTCCTTTTTCACCATAGGCCTCTATGGGCTTCCAAATATCCCTTTGCCAATTCCACAAGAACAGCCTTAGCGAAAGGCTTCTTGAGGGGAAAGATGTAACTCTGTGAGATGAATTAACAGAACACAGAGCAGTTTCTCAGAAAGCTTCTTTCCAGTTTTGAACGGAAGATATTTACTTTTTCACCATAGGCCTCTAAGGGCTTCCAAATATCCCTTTGCCAAATCCACAAGAACAGCCTTAGCGAAAGGCTTCTTGAAGGGAAAGATGTAACTCTGTGAGATGAATTCACAGAACACAGAGCAGTTTCTCAGAAAGCTTCTTTCCAGTTTTGAACGGAAGATATTTCCTTTTTCACCATAGGCCTCTATGGGCTTCCAAATATCCCTTTGCCAATTCCACAAGAACAGCCTTAGCGAAAGGCTTCTTGAGGGGAAAGATGTAACTCTGTGAGATGAATTAACAGAACACAGAGCAGTTTCTCAGAAAGCTTCTTTCCAGTTTTGAACGGAAGATATTTACTTTTTCACCATAGCCCTCTAAGGGCTTCCAAATATCCCTTTGCCAATTCCACAAGAACAGCCTTAGCGAAAGGCTTCTTGAAGGGAAAGATGTAACTCTGTGAGATGAATTCACAGAACACAGAGCAGTTTCTCAGAAAGCTTCTTTCCAGTTTTGAACGGAAGATATTTCCTTTTTCACCATAGCCCTCTATGGGCTTCCAAATATCCCTTTGCCAATTCCACAAGAACAGCCTTAGCGAAAGGCTTCTTGAAGGGAAAGATGTAACTCTGTGAGATGAATTCACAGAACACAGAGCAGTTTCTCAGAAAGCTTCTCTCCAGTTTTGAACGGAAGATATTTCCTTTTTCACCATAGGCCTCTATGGGCTTCCAAATATCCCTTTGCCAATTCCACAAGAACAGCCTTAGCGAAAGGCTTCTTGAAGGGAAAGATGTAACTCTGTGAGATGAATTCACAGAACACAGAGCAGTTTCTCAGAAAGCTTCTTTCCAGTTTTGAACGGAAGATATTTCCTTTTTCACCATAGGCCTCTATGGGCTTCCAAATATCCCTTTGCCAATTCCACAAGAACAGCCTTAGCGAAAGGCTTCTTGAGGGAAAAGATGTAACTCTGTGAGATGAATTAACAGAACACAGAGCAGTTTCTCAGAAAGCTTCTTTCCAGTTTTGAACGGAAGATATTTCCTTTTTCACCATAGCCCTCTATGGGCTTCCAAATATCCCTTTGCCAATTCCACAAGAACAGCCTTAGCGAAAGGCTTCTTGAAGGGAAAGATGTAACTCTGTGAGATGAATTCACAGAACACAGAGCAGTTTCTCAGAAAGCTTCTTTCCAGTTTTGAACGGAAGATATTTCCTTTTTCACCATAGGCCTCTATGGGCTTCCAAATATCCCTTTGCCAAATCCACAAGAACAGCCTTAGCGAAAGGCTTCTTGAAGGGAAAGATGTAACTCTGTGAGATGAATTAACAGAACACAGAGCAGTTTCTCACAGAGCTTCTTTCCGGTTTTGAACGGAAGATATTTCCTTTTTCACCATAGCCCTCTATGGGCTTCCAAATATCCCTTTGCCAATTCCACAAGAACAGCCTTAGCGAAAGGCGTCTTGAGGGGAAAGATGTAACTCTGTGAGATGAATTCACAGAACACAGAGCAGTTTCTCAGAAAGTTTCTTTCCAGTTTTGAACGGAAGATATTTCCTTTTTCACCACAGCCCTCTATGGGCTTCCAAATATCCCTTTGCCAATTCCACAAGAACAGCCTTAGCGAAAGGCTTCTTGAAGGGAAAGATGTAACACTGTGAGATGAATTCACAGAACACAGAGTAGTTTCTCAGAAAGCTTCTTTCCAGTTTTGAACGGAAAATATTTCCTTTTTCACCTTAGGCCTCTATGGGCTTCCAAATATCCCTTTGCCAATTCCACAAGAACAGCCTTAGCGAAAGGCTTCTTGAGGGGAAAGATGTAACTCTGTGAGATGAATTAACAGAACACAGAGCAGTTTCTCAGAAAGCTTCTTTCCAGTTTGGAACGGAAGATATTTCCTTTTTCACCATAGCCCTCTATGGGCTTCCAAATGTCCCTTTGCCAATTCCACAAAAACAGCCTTAGCGAAAGGCTTCTTGAAAGGAAAGTTGTAACTCTGTGAGATGAATTCAGAGAACACAGAGCAGTGTCTCAGAAAGCTTCTTTCCAGTTTTGAACGGAAGATATTTCCTTTTTCACCATAGGCCTCTATGGGCTTCCAAATATCCCTTTGTCAATTCCACAAGAACAGCCTTAGCGAAAGGCTTCTTGAAGGGAAAGATGTAACTCTGTGAGATGAATTCACAGAACACAGAGCAGTTTCTCAGAAAGCTTCTTTCCAGTTTTGCACGGAAGATATTTCCTTTTTCACCATAGGCCTCTATGGGCTTCCAAATATCCCTTTGCCAAATCCACAAGAACAGCCTTAGCGAAAGGCTTCTTGAAGGGAAAGATGTAACTCTGTGAGATGAATTAACAGAACACAGAGCAGTTTCTCACAGAGCTTCTTTCCGGTTTTGAACGGAAGATATTTCCTTTTTCACCATAGCCCTCTATGGGCTTCCAAATATCCCTTTGCCAATTCCACAAGAACAGCCTTAGCGAAAGGCTTCTTGAGGGGAAAGATGTAACTCTGTGAGATGAATTCACAGAACACAGAGCAGTTTCTCAGAAAGTTTCTTTCCAGTTTTGAACGGAAGATATTTCCTTTTTCACCATAGCCCTCTATGGGCTTCCAAATATCCCTTTGCCAATTCCATAAGAACAGCCTTAGCGAAAGGCTTCTTGAAGGGAAAGATGTAACACTGTGAGATGAATTCACAGAACACAGAGCAGTTTCTCAGAAAGCTTCTTTCCAGTTTTGAACGGAAGATATTTCCTTTTTCACCATAGGCCTCTATGGGCTTCCAAATATCCCTTTGCCAATTCCACAAGAACAGCCTTAGCGAAAGGCTTCTTGAGGGGAAAGATGTAACTCTGTGAGATGAATTAACAGAACACAGAGCAGTTTCTCAGAATGCTTCTTTCCAGTTTTGAACGGAAGATATTTACTTTTTCACCATAGCCCTCTATGGGCTTCCAAATATCCCTTTGCCAATTCCACAAGAACAGCCTTAGCGAAAGGCTTCTTGAAGGGAAAGATGTAACTCTGTGAGATGAATTCAAAGAACACAGAGCAGTTTCTCAGAAAGCTTCTTTCCAGTTTTGAACGGAAGATATTTCCTTTTTCACCATAGCCCTCTATGGGCTTCCAAATATCCCTTTGCCAATTCCACAAGAACAGCCTTAGCGAAAGGCTTCTTGAAGGGAAAGATGTAACTCTGTGAGATAAATTCACAGAACACAGAGCAGTTTCTCAGAAAGCTTCTTTCCAGTTTTGAACGGAAGATATTTCCTTTTTACCATAGGCCTCTATGGGCTTCCAAATATCCCTTTGCCAATTCCACAAGAACAGCCTTAGCGAAAGGCTTCTTGAAGGGAAAGATGTAACTCTGTGAGATGAATTCACAGAACACAGAGCAGTTTCTCAGAAAGCTTCTTTCCAGTTTTGAACGGAAGATATTTCCTTTTTCACCATAGGCCTCTATGGGCTTCCAAATATCCCTTTGCCAATTCCACAAGAACAGCCTTAGCGAAAGGCTTCTTGCAGGGAAAGATGTAACTCTGTGAGATGAATTAACAGAACACAGAGCAGTTTCTCAGAAAGCTTCTTTCCAGTTTGGAACGGAAGATATTTCCTTTTTCACCATAGCACTCTATGGGCTTCCAAATATCCCTTTGCCAATTCCACAAGAACAGCCTTAGCGAAAGGCTTCTTGAAAGGAAAGTTGTAACTCTGTGAGATGAATTCAGAGAACACAGAGCAGTGTCTCAGAAAGCTTCTTTCCAGTTTTGAACGGAAGATATTTCCTTTTTCACCATAGGCCTCTATGGGCTTCCAAATATCCCTTTGTCAATTCCACAAGAACAGCCTTAGCGAAAGGCTTCTTGAAGGGAAAGATGTAACTCTATGAGATGAATTCACAGAACACAGAGCAGTTTCTCAGAAAGCTTCTTTCCAGTTTTGAACAGAAGATATTTCCTTTTTCACGATAGCCCTCTATGGGCTTCCAAATATCCCTTTGCCAATTCCACAAGAACAGCCTTAGCGAAAGGCTTCTTGAAGGGAAAGATGTAACTCTGTGAGATGAATTAACACATCACAGAGCAGTTTCTCAGAAAGCTTCTTTCCAGTTTTGAACGGAAGATATTTCCTTTTTCACCATAGCCCTCTAAGGGCTTCCAAATATCCCTTTGCCAATTCCACAAGAACAGCCTTAGCGAAAGGCTTCTTGAAGGGAAAGATGTAACTCTGTGAGATGAAATAAAAGAACACAGAGCAGTTTCTCAGAAAGCTTCTTTCCAGTTTTGAACGGAAGATATTTCCTTTTTCACCGTAGGCCTCTATGGGCTTCCAAATATCACTTTGCCAATTCCACAAGAACAGCCTTAGCGAAAGGCTTCTTGAAGGGAAAGATGTAACTCTGTGAGATGTATTAACAGAACACAGAGCAGTTTCTCAGAAAGCTTCTTTCCAGTTTTGAACGGAAGATATTTACTTTTTCACCATAGCCCTCTATGGGCTTCCAAATATCCCTTTGCCAATTCCACAAGAACAGCCTTAGCGAAAGGCTTCTTGAAGGGAAAGATGTAACTCTGTGAGATGAATTCACAGAACACAGAGCAGTTTCTCAGAAAGCTTCTTTCCAGTTTTGAACGGAAGATATTTCCTTTTTCACCATAGGCCTCTATGGGCTTCCAAATATCCCTTTGCCAATTCCACAAGAACAGCCTTAGCGAAAGGCTTCTTGAAGGGAAAGATGTAACTCTGTGAGATGAATTAACAGAACACAGAGCAGTTTCTGAGAAAGCTTCTTTCCAGTTTTGAACGGAAGATATTTCCTTTTTCACCATAGCCCTCTATGGGCTTCCAAATATCCCTTTGCCAATTCCACAAGAACAGCCTTAGCGAAAGGCTTCTTGAAGGGAAAGATGTAACTCTGTGAGATGAATTCACAGAACACAGAGCAGATTCTCAGAAAGCTTCTTTCCAGTTTTGAACGGAAGATATTTCCTTTTTCACCATAGGCCTCTATGGGCTTCCAAATATCCCTTTGCCAAATCCACAAGAACAGCCTTAGCGAAAGGCTTCTTGAAGGGAAAGATGTAACTCTGTGAGATGAATTAACAGAACACAGAGAAGTTTCTCACAGAGCTTCTTTCCGGTTTTGAACGGAAGATATTTCCTTTTTCACCATAGCCCTCTATGGGCTTCCAAATATCCCTTTGCCAATTCCACAAGAACAGCCTTAGCGAAAGGCTTCTTGAGGGGAAAGATGTAACTCTGTGAGATGAATTCACAGAACACAGAGCAGTTTCTCAGAAAGCTTCTTTCCAGTTTTGAACGGAAGATATTTCCTTTTTCACCATAGCCCTCTATGGGCTTCCAAATATCCCTTTGCCAATTCCACAAGAACAGCCTTAGCGAAAGGCTTCTTGAAGGGAAAGATGTAACTCTGTGAGATGAATTCACAGAACACAGAGCAGTTTCTCAGAAAGCTTCTTTCCAGTTTTGAACGGAAGATATTTCCTTTTTCACCATAGGCCTCTATGGGCTTCCAAATATCCCTTTGCCAATTCCACAAGAACAGCCTTAGCGAAAGGCTTCTTGCAGGGAAAGATGTAACTCTGTGAGATGAATTAACAGAACACAGAGCAGTTTCTCAGAAAGCTTCTTTCCAGTTTGGAACGGAAGATATTTCCTTTTTCACCATAGCCCTCTATGGGCTTCCAAATATCCCTTTGCCAATTCCACAAGAACAGCCTTAGCGAAAGGCTTCTTGAAAGGAAAGTTGTAACTCTGTGAGATGAATTCAGAGAACACAGAGCAGTGTCTCAGAAAGCTTCTTTCCAGTTTTGAACGGAAGATATTTCCTTTTTCACCATAGGCCTCTATGGGCTTCCAAATATCCCTTTGTCAATTCCACAAGAACAGCCTTAGCGAAAGGCTTCTTGAAGGGAAAGATGTAACTCTATGAGATGAATTCACAGAACACAGAGCAGTTTCTCAGAAAGCTTCTTTCCAGTTTTGAACGGAAGATATTTCCTTTTTCACCATAGCCCTCTAAGGGCTTCCAAATATCCCTTTGCCAATTCCACAAGAACAGCCTTAGCGAAAGGCTTCTTGAAGGGAAAGATGTAACTCTGTGAGATGAAATAAAAGAACACAGAGCAGTTTCTCAGAAAGCTTCTTTCCAGTTTTGAACGGAAGATATTTCCTTTTTCACCATAGGCCTCTATGGGCTTCCAAATATCCCTTTGCCAATTCCACAAGAACAGCCTTAGCGAAAGGCTTCTTGAAGGGAAAGATGTAACTCTGTGAGATGTATTAACAGAACACAGAGCAGTTTCTCAGAAAGCTGCTTTCCAGTTTTGAACGGAAGATATTTACTTTTTCACCATAGCCCTCTAAGGGCTTCCAAATATCCCTTTGCCAATTCCACAAGAACAGCCTTAGCGAAAGGCTTCTTGAAGGGAAAGATGTAACTCTGTGAGATGAATTCACAGAACACAGAGCAGTTTCTCAGAAAGCTTCTTTCCAGTTTTGAACGGAAGATATTTCCTTTTTCACCATAGCCCTCTATGGGCTTCCAAATATCCCCTTGCCAATTCCACAAGAACAGCCTTAGCGAAAGGCTTCTTGAAGGGAAAGATGTAACTCTGTGAGATGAATTAACAGAACACAGAGCAGTTTCTCAGAAAGTTTCTTTCCAGTTTTGAACGGAAGATATTTCCTTTTTCACCATAGGCCTCTATGGGCTTCCAAATATCCCTTTGCCAATTCCACAAGAACAGCCTTAGCGAAAGGCTTCTTGAAGGGAAAGATGTAACTCTGTGAGATGAATTAACAGAACACAGAGCAGTTTCTCAGAAAGCTTCTTTCCAGTTTTGAACGGAAGATATTTCCTTTTTCACCATAGCCCTCTATGGGCTTCCAAATATCGCTTTGCCAATTCTACAAGAACAGCCTTAGCGAAAGGCTTCTTGAAGGGAAAGATGTAACTCTGTGAGATGAATTAACAGAACACAGAGCAGTTTCTCAGAAAGCTTCTTTCCAGTTTTGAACGGAAGATATTTCCTTTTTCACCATAGCCCTCTAAGGGCTTCCAAATATCCCTTTGCCAATTCCACAAGAACAGCCTTAGCGAAAGGGTTCTTGAAGGGAAAGATGTAACTCTGTGAGTTGAATTAGCAGAACACAGAGCAGTTTCTCAGAAAGATACTTTCCAATTTTGAAAGGAAGATATTTCCTTTTTCACCATAGCCCTCTATGGGCTTCCAAATATCCCTTTGCCAATTCCACAAGAACAGCCTTAGCGAAAGGCTTCTTGAAGGGAAAGATGTAACTCTGTGAGATGAATTCACAGAACACAGAGCAGTTTCTCAGAAAGCTTCTTTCCAGTTTTGAACGGAAGATATTTCCTTTTTCACCATAGCCCTCTATGGGCTTCCAAATATCCCTTTACCAATTCCACAAGAACAGCCTTAGCGAAAGGCTTCTTGAAGAGAAAGATGTAACTCTGTGAGATGAATTAACAGAACACAGAGCAGTTTCTCAGAAAGCTTCTTTCTAGTTTTGAACGGAAGATATTTCCTTTTTCACCATAGCCCTTTAAGGGCTTCCAAATATCCCTTTGCCAATTCCACAAGAACAGCCTTAGCGAAAGGCTTCTTGAAGGGAAAGATGTATCTCTGTGAGATGAATTCACAGAACACAGAGCAGTTTCTCAGAAAGCTTCTTTCCAGTTTTGAACGGAGGATATTTCCTTTTTCACCATAGGCCTCTATGGGCTTCCAAATATCCCTTTGCCAATTCCACAAGAACAGCCTTAGCGAAAGGCTTCTTGAAGGGAAAGATGTAACTCTGTGAGATGAATTCACAGAACATAGAGCAGTTTCTCAGAAAGCTTCTTTCCAGTTTTGAAGGGAAGATATTTCCTTTTTCACCATAGCCCTCTATGGGCTTCCAAATATCCCTTTGCCAATTCCACAAGAACAGCCTTAGCGAAAGGCTTCTTGAAGGGAAAGATGTAACTCTGTGAGATGAATTCACAGAACACAGAGCAGTTTCTCAGAAAGCTTCTTTCCAGTTTTGAACGGAAGATATTTCCTTTTTACCATAGGCCTCTATGGGCTTCCAAATATCCCTTTGCCAATTCCACAAGAACAGCCTTAGCGAAAGGCTTCTTGAAGGGAAAGATGTAACTCTGTGAGATGAATTCACAGAACACAGAGCAGTTTCTCAGAAAGCTTCTTTCCAGTTTTGAACGGAAGATATTTCCTTTTTCACCAGAGGCCTCTATGGGATTCCAAATATCCCTTTGCCAATTCCACAAGAACAGCCTTAGCGAAAGGCTTCTTGAAGGGAAAGATGTAACTCTGTGAGATGAATTCACAGAACACAGAGCAGTTTCTCAGAAAGCTTCTTTCCAGTTTTGAACGGAAGATATTTCCTTTTTCACCATAGCCCTCTATGGGCTTCCAAATATCCCTTTGCCAATTCCACAAGAACAGCCTTAGCGAGAGGCTTCTTGAAGGGAAAGATGTAACTCTGTGAGATGAATTAACAGAACACAGAGCAGTTTCTCAGAAAGCTTCTTTCCAGTTTTGAACGGAAGATATTTCCTTTTTCACCATAGCCCTCTATGGGCTTCCAAATATCCCTTTGCCAATTCCACAAGAACAGCCTTAGCGAAAGGCTTCTTGAAGGCAAAGATGTAACTCTGGGAGATGAATTCACAGAACACAGAGCAGTTTCTCAGAAAGCTTCTTTCCAGTTTTGAACGGAAGATATTTCCTTTTTCACCATAGCCCTCTGTGGGCTTCCAAATATCCCTTTGCCAATTCCACAAGAACAGCCTTAGCGAAAGGCTTCTTGAAGTGAAAGATGTAACTCTGTGAGATGAATTCACAGAACACAGAGCAGTTTCTCAGAAAGCTTCTTTCCAGTTTTGAACGGAAGATATTTCCTTTTTCACCATAGGCCTCTATGGGCTTCCAAATATCCCTTTGCCAATTCCACAAGAACAGCCTTAGCGAAAGGCTTCTTGAAGGGAAAGATGTAACTCTGTGAGATGAATTCACAGAACACAGAGCAGTTTCTCAGAAAGCTTCTTTCCAGTTTTCAACGGAAGATATTTCCTTTTTCACCATAGCCGTCTATGGGCTTCCAAATATCCCTTTGCCAATTCCACAAGAACAGCCTTAGCGAAAGGCTTCTTGAAGGGAAAGATGTAACTCTGTGAGATGAATTAGCAGAACACAGAGCAGTTTCTCAGAAAGATTCTTTCCAATTTTGAAAGGAAGATATTTCCTTTTTCACCATAGCCCTCTAAGGGCTTCCAAATATCCCTTTGCCAATTCCACAAGAACAGCCTTAGCGAAAGGCTTCTTGAAGGGAAAGATGTAACTCTGTGAGATGAATTCACAGAACACAGAGCAGTTTCTCAGAAAGCTTCTTTCCAGTTTTGAACGGAAGATATTTCCTTTTTCACCATAGCCCTCTATGGGCTTCCAAATATCCCTTTGCCAATTCCACAAGAACAGCCTTAGCGAAAGGCTTCTTGAAGGGAAAGATGTAACTCTGTGAGATGAATTCACAGAACACATAGCAGTTTCTCAGAAAGCTTCTTTCCAGTTTTGAACTGAAGATATTTCCTTTTTCACCATAGGCCTCAATGGGCTTCCAAATATCCCTTTGCCAATTCCACAAGAACAGCCTTAGCGAAAGGCTTCTTGAAGGGAAAGATGTAACTCTGTGAGATGAATTCACAGAACACAGAGCAGTTTCTCAGAAAGCTTCTTTCCAGTTTTGAACGGAAGATATTTACTTTTTCACCATAGCCCTCTATGGGCTTCCAAATGTCCCTTTGCCAATTCCACAAGAAGAGCCTTAGCGAAAGGCTTCTTGAAGGGAAAGATGTAACTCTGTGAGATGAATTCACAGAACACAGAGCAGTTTCTCAGAAAGCTTCTTTCCAGTTTTGAACGGAAGATATTTCCTTTTTCACCATAGCCCTCTAAGGGCTTCCAAATATCCCTTTGCCAATTCCACAAGAACAGCCTTAGCGAAAGGCTTCTTGAAGGGAAAGATGTAACTCTGTGAGATGAATTCACAGAACACAGAGCAGTTTCTCAGAAAGCTTCTTTCCAGTTTTGAACGGAAGATATTTCCTTTTTCACCATAGGCCTCTATGGGCTTCCAAATATCCCTTTGCCAATTCCACAAGAACAGCCTTAGCGAAAGGCTTCTTGAAGGGAAAGATGTAACTCTGTGAGATGAATTCACAGAACACAGAGCAGTTTCTCAGAAAGCTTCTTTCCAGTTTTGAACGGAAGATATTTCCTTTTTCACCATAGCCCTCTATGGGCTTCCAAATATCCCTTTGCCAATTCCACAAGAACAGCCTTAGCGAAAGGCTTCTTGAAGGGAAAGATGTAACTCTGTGAGATGAATTAGCAGAACACAGAGCAGTTTCTCAGAAAGATTCTTTCCAATTTTGAAAGGAAGATATTTCCTTTTTCACCATAGCCCTCTATGGGCTTCCACATATCCTTTTGCAAATTCCACAAGAACAGCCTTAGCGAAAGGCTTCTTGAAGGGAAAGATGTAACTCTGTGAGATGAATTCACAGAACACAGAGCAGTTTCTCAGAAAGCTTCTTTCCAGTTTTGAACGGAAGATATTTCCTTTTTCACGATAGCCCTCTATGGGCTTCCAAATATCCCTTTGCCAATTCCACAAGAACAGCCTTAGCGAAAGGCTTCTTGAAGGGAAAGATGTAACTCTGTGAGATGAATTAACAGAACACAGAGCAGTTTCTCAGAAAGCTTCTTTCCAGTTTTGAACGGAAGATATTTCCTTTTTCACCATAGCCCTCTAAGGGCTTCCAAATATCCCTTTGCCAATTCCACAAGAACAGCCTTAGCGAAAGGCTTCTTGAAGGGAAAGATGTAACTCTGTGAGATGAATTAAAAGAACACAGAGCAGTTTCTCAGAAAGCTTCTTTCCAGTTTTGAACGGAAGATATTTCCTTTTTCACCATAGGCCTCTATGGGCTTCCAAATATCCCTTTGCCAATTCCACAAGAACAGCCTTAGCGAAAGGCTTCTTGAAGGGAAAGATGTAACTCTGTGAGATGTATTAACACAACACAGAGCAGTTTCTCAGAAAGCTTCTTGCCAGTTTTGAACGGAAGATATTTACTTTTTCACCATAGCCCTCTAAGGGCTTCCAAATATCCCTTTGCCAATTCCACAAGAACAGCCTTAGCGAAAGGCTTCTTGAAGGGAAAGATGTAACTCTGTGAGATGAATTCACAGAACACAGAGCAGTTTCTCAGAAAGCTTCTTTCCAGTTTTGAACGGAAGATATTTCCTTTTTCACCATAGCCCTCTATGGGCTTCCAAATATCCCCTTGCCAATTCCACAAGAACAGCCTTAGCGAAAGGCTTCTTGAAGGGAAAGATGTAACTCTGTGAGATGAATTAACAGAACACAGAACAGTTTCTCAGAAAGTTTCTTTCCAGTTTTGAACGGAAGATATATCCTTTTTCACCATAGGCCTCTATGGGCTTCGAAATATCCCTTTGCCAATTGCACAAGAACAGCCTTAGCGAAAGGCTTCTTGAAGGGAAAGATGTAACTCTGTGAGATGAATTAACAGAACACAGAGCAGTTTCTCAGAAAGCTTCTTTCCAGTTTTGAACGGAAGATATTTCCTTTTTCACCATAGCCCTCTATGGGCTTCCAAATATCGCTTTGCCAATTCTACAAGAACAGCCTTAGCGAAAGGCTTCTTGAAGGGAAAGATGTAACTCTGTGAGATGAATTAACAGAACACAGAGCAGTTTCTCAGAAAGCTTCTTTCCAGTTTTGAACGGAAGATATTTCCTTTTTCACCATAGCCCTCTAAGGGCTTCCAAATATCCCTTTGCCAATTCCACAAGAACAGCCTTAGCGAAAGGCTTCTTGAAGGGAAAGATGTAACTCTGTGAGATGAATTAGCAGAACACAGAGCAGTTTCTCAGAAAGATTCTTTCCAATTTTGAAAGGAAGATATTTCCTTTTTCACCATAGCCCTCTAAGGGCTTCCAAATATCCCTTTGCCAATTCCACAAGAACAGCCTTAGCGAAAGGCTTCTTGAAGGAAAAGATGTAACTCTGTGAGATGAATTCACAGAACACAGAGCAGTTTCTCAGAAAGCTTCTTTCCAGTTTTGAACGGAAGATATTTCCTTTTTCACCATAGCCCTCTATGGGCTTCCAAATATCCCTTTGCCAATTCCACAAGAACAGCCTTAGCGAAAGGCTTCTTGAAGAGAAAGATGTAACTCTGTGAGATGAATTCACAGAACACAGAGCAGTTTCTCAGAAAGCTTCTTTCCAGTTTTGAACGGAGGATATTTCCTTTTTCACCATAGGCCTCTATGGGCTTCCAAATATCCCTTTGCCAATTCCACAAGAAGAGCCTTAGCGAAAGGCTTCTTGAAGGGAAAGATGTAACTCTGTGAGATGAATTCACAGAACACAGAGCAGTTTCTCAGAAAGCTTCTTTCCAGTTTTGAACGGAAGATATTTCCTTTTTCACGATAGCCCTCTATGGGCTTCCAAATATCCCTTTGCCAATTCCACAAGAACAGCCTTAGCGAAAGGCTTCTTGAAGGGAAAGATGTAACTCTGTGAGATGAATTAACAGAACACAGAGCAGTTTCTCAGAAAGCTTCTTTCCAGTTTTGAACGGAAGATATTTCCTTTTTCACCATAGCCCTCTAAGGGCTTCCAAATATCCCTTTGCCAATTCCACAAGAACAGCCTTAGCGAAAGGCTTCTTGAAGGGAAAGATGTAACTCTGTGAGATGAATTCACAGAACACAGAGCAGTTTCTCAGAAAGCTTCTTTCCAGTTTTGAACGGAAGATATTTCCTTTTTCACCATAGGCCTCTATGGGCTTCCAAATATCCCTTTGCCAATTCCACAAGAACAGCCTTAGCGAAAGGCTTCTTGAAGGGAAAGATGTAACTCTGTGAGATGTATTAACAGAACACAGAGCAGTTTCTCAGAAAGCTTCTTTCCAGTTTTGAACGGAAGATATTTCCTTTTTCACCATAGCCCTCTAAGGGCTTCCAAATATCCCTTTGCCAATTCCACAAGAACAGCCTTAGCGAAAGGCTTCTTGAAGGGAAAGAGGTAACTCTGTGAGATGAATTCACAGAACACAGAGCAGTTTCTCAGAAAGCTTCTTTCCAGTTTTGAACGGAAGATATTTCCTTTTTCACCATAGCCCTCTATGGGCTTCCAAATATCCCCTTGCCAATTCCACAAGAACAGCCTTAGCGAAAGGCTTCTTGAAGGGAAAGATGTAACTCTGTGAGATGAATTAACAGAACACAGAGCAGTTTCTCAGAAAGCTTCTTTCCAGTTTTGAACGGAAGATATTTCCTTTTTCACCATAGGCCTCTATGGGCTTCCAAATATCCCTTTGCCAATTCCACAAGAACAGCCTTAGCGAAAGGCTTCTTGAAGGGAAAGATGTAACTCTGTGAGATGAATTAAAAGAACACAGAGCAGTTTCTCAGAAAGCTTCTTTCCAGTTTTGAACGGAAGATATTTCCTTTTTCACCATAGGCCTCTATGGGCTTCCAATTATCCCTTTGCCAATTCCACAAGAACAGCCTTAGCGAAAGGCTTCTTGAAGGGAAAGATGTAACTCTGAGAGATGAATTCACAGAACACAGAGCAGTTTCTCAGAAAGCTTCTTTCCAGTTTTGAACGGAAGATATTTCCTTTTTACCATAGGCCTCTATGGGCTTCCAAATATCCCTTTGCCAATTCCACAAGAACAGCCTTAGCGAAAGGCTTCTTGAAGGGAAAGATGTAACTCTGTGAGATGAATTCACAGAACACAGAGCAGTTTCTCAGAAAGCTTCTTTCCAGTTTTGAACGGAAGATATTTCCTTTTTCACCATAGCCCTCTATGGGCTTCCAAATATCCCCTTGCCAATTCCACAAGAACAGCCTTAGCGAAAGGCTTCTTGAAGGGAAAGATGTAACTCTGTGAGATGAATTAAGAGAACACAGAGCAGTTTCTCAGAAAGCTTCTTTCCAGTTTTGAACGGAAGATATTTCCTTTTTCACCATAGGCCTCTATGGGCTTCCAAATATCCCTTTGCCAATTCCACAAGAACAGCCTTAGCGAAAGGCTTCTTGAAGGGAAAGATGTAACTCTGTGAGATGAATTAACAGAACACAGAGCAGTTTCTCATAAAGCTTCTTTCCAGTTTTGAACGGAAGATATTTCCTTTTTCACAATAGCCCTCTATGGGCTTCGAAATATCGCTTTGCCAATTCTACAAGAACAGCCTTAGCGAAAGGCTTCTTGAAGGGAAAGATGTAACTCTGTGAGATGAATTAACAGAACACAGAGCAGTTTCTCAGAAAGCTTCTTTCCAGTTTTGAACGGAAGATATTTCCTTTTTCACCATAGCCCTCTAAGGGGTTCCAAATATCCCTTTGCCAATTCCACAAGAACAGCCTTAGCGAAAGGCTTCTTGAAGGGAAAGATGTAACTCTGTGAGATGAATTAGCAGAACACAGAGCAGTTTCTCAGAAAGATTCTTTCCAGTTTTGAAAGGAAGATATTTCCTTTTTCACCATAGCCCTCTATGGGCTTCCAAATATCCCTTTGCCAATTCCACAAGAACAGCCTTAGCGAAAGGCTTCTTGAAGGGAAAGATGTAACTCTGTGAGATGAATTAGCAGAACACAGAGCAGTTTCTCAGAAAGATTCTTTCCAATTTTGAAAGGAAGATATTTCCTTTTTCACCATAGCCCTCTAAGGGCTTCCAAATATCCCTTTGCCAATTCCACAAGAACAGCCTTAGCGAAAGGCTTCTTGAAGGGAAAGATGTAACTCTGTGAGATGAATTCACAGAACACAGAGCAGTTTCTCAGAAAGCTTCTTTCCAGTTTTGAACGGAAGATATTTCCTTTTTCACCATAGGCCTCTATGGGCTTCCAAATATCCCTTTGCCAATTCCACAAGAACAGCCTTAGCGAAAGGCTTCTTGAAGGGAAAGATGTAACTCTGTGAGATGAATTCACAGAACACATAGCAGTTTCTCAGAAAGCTTCTTTCCAGTTTTGAACTGAAGATATTTCCTTTTTCACCATAGGCCTCAATGGGCTTCCAAATATCCCTTTGCCAATTCCACAAGAACAGCCTTAGCGAAAGGCTTCTTGAAGGGAAAGATGTAACTCTGTGAGATGAATTCACAGAACACAGAGCAGTTTCTCAGAAAGCTTCTTTCCAGTTTTGAACGGAAGATATTTACTTTTTCACCATAGCCCTCTATGGGCTTCCAAATGTCCCTTTGCCAATTCCAGAAGAAGAGCCTTAGCGAAAGGCTTCTTGAAGGGAAAGATGTAACTCTGTGAGATGAATTCACAGAACACAGAGCAGTTTCTCAGAAAGCTTCTTTCCAGTTTTGAACGGAAGATATTTCCTTTTTCACCATAGCCCTCTAAGGGCTTCCAAATATCCCTTTGCCAATTCCACAAGAACAGCCTTAGCGAAAGGCTTCTTGAAGGGAAAGATGTAACTCTGTGAGATGAATTCACAGAACACAGAGCAGTTTCTCAGAAAGCTTCTTTCCAGTTTTGAACGGAAGATATTTCCTTTTTCACCATAGGCCTCTATGGGCTTCCAAATATCCCTTTGCCAATTCCACAAGAACAGCCTTAGCGAAAGGCTTCTTGAAGGGAAAGATGTAACTCTGTGAGATGAATTCACAGAACACAGAGCAGTTTCTCAGAAAGCTTCTTTCCAGTTTTGAACGGAAGATATTTCCTTTTTCACCATAGCCCTCTATGGGCTTCCAAATATCCCTTTGCCAATTCCACAAGAACAGCCTTAGCGAAAGGCTTCTTGAAGGGAAAGATGTAACTCTGTGAGATGAATTAGCAGAACACAGAGCAGTTTCTCAGAAAGATTCTTTCCAATTTTGAAAGGAAGATATTTCCTTTTTCACCATAGCCCTCTATGGGCTTCCACATATCCTTTTGCAAATTCCACAAGAACAGCCTTAGCGAAAAGGCTTCTTGAAGGGAAAGATGTAACTCTGTGAGATGAATTCACAGAACACAGAGCAGTTTCTCAGAAAGCTTCTTTCCAGTTTTGAACGGAAGATATTTCCTTTTTCACCATAGCCCTCTATGGGCTTCCAAATATCCCTTTGCCAATTCCACAAGAACAGCCTTAGCGAAAGGCTTCTTGAAGGGAAAGATGTAACTCTGTGAGATAAATTCACAGAACACAGAGCAGTTTCTCAGAAAGCTTCTTTCCAGTTTTGAACGGAAGGTATTTCCTTTTTACCATAGGCCTCTATGGGCTTCCAAATATCCCTTTGCCAATTCCACAAGAACAGCCTTAGCGAAAGGCTTCTTGAAGGGAAAGATGTAACTCTGTGAGATGAATTCACAGAACACAGAGCAGTTTCTCAGAAAGCTTCTTTCCAGTTTTGAACGGAAGATATTTCCTTTTTCACCATAGGCCTCTATGGGCTTCCAAATATCCCTTTGCCAATTCCACAAGAACAGCCTTAGCGAAAGGCTTCTTGAAGGGAAAGATGTAACTCTGTGAGATGAATTAACAGAACACAGAGCAGTTTCTCAGAAAGCTTCTTTCCAGTTTGGAACGGAAGATACTTCCTTTTTCACCATAGCCCTCTATGGGCTTCCAAATATCCCTTTGCCAATTCCACAAGAACAGCCTTAGCGAAAGGCTTCTTGAAAGGAAAGTTGTAACTCTGTGAGATGAATTCAGAGAACACAGAGCAGTGTCTCAGAAAGCTTCTTTCCAGTTTTGAACGGAAGATATTTCCTTTTTCACCATAGGCCTCTATGGGCTTCCAAATATCCCTTTGTCAATTCCACAAGAACAGCCTTAGCGAAAGGCTTCTTGAAGGGAAAGATGTAACTCTATGAGATGAATTCAGAGAACACAGAGCAGTTTCTCAGAAAGCTTCTTTCCAGTTTTGAACGGAAGATATTTCCTTTTTCACGATAGCCCTCTATGGGCTTCCAAATATCCCTTTGCCAATTCCACAAGAACAGCCTTAGCGAAAGGCTTCTTGAAGGGAAAGATGTAACTCTGTGAGATGAATTAACAGAACACAGAGCAGTTTCTCAGAAAGCTTCTTTCCAGTTTTGAACGGAAGATATTTCCTTTTTCACCATAGCCCTCTAAGGGCTTCCAAATATCCCTTTGCCAATTCCACAAGAACAGCCTTAGCGAAAGGCTTCTTGAAGGGAAAGATGTAACTCTGTGAGATGAATTAAAAGAACACAGAGCAGTTTCTCAGAAAGCTTCTTTCCAGTTTTGAACGGAAGATATTTCCTTTTTCACCATAGGCCTCTATGGGCTTCCAAATATCCCTTTGCCAATTCCACAAGAACAGCCTTAGCGAAAGGCTTCTTGAAGGGAAAGATGTAACTCTGTGAGATGTATTAACAGAACACAGAGCAGTTTCTCAGAAAGCTTCTTGCCAGTTTTGAACGGAAGATATTTACTTTTTCACCATAGCCCTCTAAGGGCTTCCAAATATCCCTTTGCCAATTCCACAAGAACAGCCTTAGCGAAAGGCTTCTTGAAGGGAAAGATGTAACTCTGTGAGATGAATTCACAGAACACAGAGCAGTTTCTCAGAAAGCTTCTTTCCAGTTTTGAACGGAAGATATTTCCTTTTTCACCATAGCCCTCTATGGGCTTCCAAATATCCCCTTGCCAATTCCACAAGAACAGCCTTAGCGAAAGGCTTCTTGAAGGGAAAGATGTAACTCTGTGAGATGAATTAACAGAACACAGAACAGTTTCTCAGAAAGTTTCTTTCCAGTTTTGAACGGAAGATATATCCTTTTTCACCATAGGCCTCTATGGGCTTCCAAATATCCCTTTGCCAATTCCACAAGAACAGCCTTAGCGAAAGGCTTCTTGAAAGGAAAGTTGTAACTCTGTGAGATGAATTCAGAGAACACAGAGCAGTGTCTCAGAAAGCTTCTTTCCAGTTTTGAACGGAAGATATTTCCTTTTTCACCATAGGCCTCTATGGGCTTCCAAATATCCCTTTGTCAATTCCACAAGAACAGCCTTAGCGAAAGGCTTCTTGAAGGGAAAGATGTAACTCTATGAGATGAATTCAGAGAACACAGAGCAGTTTCTCAGAAAGCTTCTTTCCAGTTTTGAACGGAAGATATTTCCTTTTTCACGATAGCCCTCTATGGGCTTCCAAATATCCCTTTGCCAATTCCACAAGAACAGCCTTAGCGAAAGGCTTCTTGAAGGGAAAGATGTAACTCTGTGAGATGAATTAAAAGAACACAGAGCAGTTTCTCAGAAAGCTTCTTTCCAGTTTTGAACGGAAGATATTTCCTTTTTCACCATAGGCCTCTATGGGCTTCCAAATATCCCTTTGCCAATTCCACAAGAACAGCCTTAGCGAAAGGCTTCTTGAAGGGAAAGATGTAACTCTGTGAGATGTATTAACAGAACACAGAGCAGTTTCTCAGAAAGCTTCTTGCCAGTTTTGAACGGAAGATATTTACTTTTTCACCATAGCCCTCTAAGGGCTTCCAAATATCCCTTTGCCAATTCCACAAGAACAGCCTTAGCGAAAGGCTTCTTGAAGGGAAAGATGTAACTCTGTGAGATGAATTCACAGAACACAGAGCAGTTTCTCAGAAAGCTTCTTTCCAGTTTTGAACGGAAGATATTTCCTTTTTCACCATAGCCCTCTATGGGCTTCCAAATATCCCCTTGCCAATTCCACAAGAACAGCCTTAGCGAAAGGCTTCTTGAAGGGAAAGATGTAACTCTGTGAGATGAATTAACAGAACACAGAACAGTTTCTCAGAAAGTTTCTTTCCAGTTTTGAACGGAAGATATATCCTTTTTCACCATAGGCCTCTATGGGCTTCCAAATATCCCTTTGCCAATTCCACAAGAACAGCCTTAGCGAAAGGCTTCTTGAAAGGAAAGTTGTAACTCTGTGAGATGAATTCAGAGAACACAGAGCAGTGTCTCAGAAAGCTTCTTTCCAGTTTTGAACGGAAGATATTTCCTTTTTCACCATAGGCCTCTATGGGCTTCCAAATATCCCTTTGTCAATTCCACAAGAACAGCCTTAGCGAAAGGCTTCTTGAAGGGAAAGATGTAACTCTATGAGATGAATTCAGAGAACACAGAGCAGTTTCTCAGAAAGCTTCTTTCCAGTTTTGAACGGAAGATATTTCCTTTTTCACGATAGCCCTCTATGGGCTTCCAAATATCCCTTTGCCAATTCCACAAGAACAGCCTTAGCGAAAGGCTTCTTGAAGGGAAAGATGTAACTCTGTGAGATGAATTAACAGAACACAGAGCAGTTTCTCAGAAAGCTTCTTTCCAGTTTTGAACGGAAGATATTTCCTTTTTCACCATAGCCCTCTAAGGGCTTCCAAATATCCCTTTGCCAATTCCACAAGAACAGCCTTAGCGAAAGGCTTCTTGAAGGGAAAGATGTAACTCTGTGAGATGAATTAAAAGAACACAGAGCAGTTTCTCAGAAAGCTTCTTTCCAGTTTTGAACGGAAGATATTTCCTTTTTCACCATAGGCCTCTATGGGCTTCCAAATATCCCTTTGCCAATTCCACAAGAACAGCCTTAGCGAAAGGCTTCTTGAAGGGAAAGATGTAACTCTGTGAGATGTATTAACAGAACACAGAGCAGTTTCTCAGAAAGCTTCTTCCCAGTTTTGAACGGAAGATATTTACTTTTTCACCATAGCCCTCTAAGGGCTTCCAAATATCCCTTTGCCAATTCCACAAGAACAGCCTTAGCGAAAGGCTTCTTGAAGGGAAAGATGTAACTCTGTGAGATGAATTCACAGAACACAGAGCAGTTTCTCAGAAAGCTTCTTTCCAGTTTTGAACGGAAGATATTTCCTTTTTCACCATAGCAATCTATGGGCTTCCAAATATCCCCTTGCCAATTCCACAAGAACAGCCTTAGCGAAAGGCTTCTTGAAGGGAAAGATGTAACTCTGTGAGATGAATTAACAGAACACAGAACAGTTTCTCAGAATGTTTCTTTCCAGTTTTGAACGGAAGATATATCCTTTTTCACCATAGGCCTCTATGGGCTTCCAAATATCCCTTTGCCAATTCCACAAGAACAGCCTTAGCGAAAGGCTTCTTGAAGGGAAAGATGTAACTCTGTGAGATGAATTAACAGAACACAGAGCAGTTTCTCAGAAAGCTTCTTTCCAGTTTTGAACGGAAGATATTTCCTTTTTCACCATAGCCCTCTATGGGCTTCCAAATATCGCTTTGCCAATTCTACAAGAACAGCCTTAGCGAAAGGCTTCTTGAAGGGAAAGATGTAACTCTGTGAGATGAATTAACAGAACACAGAGCAGTTTCTCAGAAAGCTTCTTTCCAGTTTTGAACGGAAGATATTTCCTTTTTCACCATAGCCCTCTAAGGGCTTCCAAATATCCCTTTGCCAATTCCACAAGAACAGCCTTAGCGAAAGGCTTCTTGAAGGGAAAGATGTAACTCTGTGAGATGAATTAGCAGAACACAGAGCAGTTTCTCAGAAAGATTCTTTCCAATTTTGAAAGGAAGATATTTCCTTTTTCACCATAGCCCTCTAAGGGCTTCCAAATAGCCCTTTGCCAATTCCACAAGAACAGCCTTAGCGAAAGGCTTCTTGAAGGAAAAGATGTAACTCTGTGAGATGAATTCACAGAACACAGAGCAGTTTCTCAGAAAGCTTCTTTCCAGTTTTGAACGGAAGATATTTCCTTTTTCACCATAGCCCTCTATGGGCTTCCAAATATCCCTTTGCCAATTCCACAAGAACAGCCTTAGCGAAAGGCTTCTTGAAGAGAAAGATGTAACTCTGTGAGATGAATTAACAGAACACAGAGCAGTTTCTCAGAAAGCTTCTTTCCAGTTTTGAACGGAAGATATTTACTTATTCACCATAGCCCTCTAGGGGCTTCCAAATATCCCTTTGCCAATTCCACAAGAACAGCCTTAGCGAAAGGCTTCTTGAAGGAAAAGATGTAACTCTGTGAGATGAATTAACAGAACACAGAGCAGTTTCTCAGAAAGCTTCTTTCCAGTTTTGAACGGAAGATATTTCCTTTTTCACCATAGCCCTCTAAGGGCTTCCAAATATCCCTTTGCCAATTCCACAAGAACAGCCTTAGCGAAAGGCTTCTTGAAGGGAAAGATGTAACTCTGTGAGATGAATTCACAGAACACAGAGCAGTTTCTCAGAAAGCTTCTTTCCAGTTTTGAACGGAGGATATTTCCTTTTTCACCATAGGCCTCTATGGGCTTCCAAATATCCCTTTGCCAATTCCACAAGAACAGCCTTAGCGAAAGGCTTCTTGAAGGGAAAGATGTAACTCTGTGAGATGAATTCACAGAACACAGAGCAGTTTCTCAGAAAGCTTCTTTCCAGTTTTGAACGGAAGATATTTCCTTTTTCACCATAGGCCTCTATGGGCTTCCAATTATCCCTTTGCCAATTCCACAAGAACAGCCTTAGCGAAAGGCTTCTTGAAGGGAAAGATGTAACTCTGTGAGATGAATTCACAGAACACAGAGCAGTTTCTCAGAAAGCTTCTTTCCAGTTTTGAACGGAAGATATTTCCTTTTTACCATAGGCCTCTATGGGCTTCCAAATATCCCTTTGCCAATTCCACAAGAACAGCCTTAGCGAAAGGCTTCTTGAAGGGAAAGATGTAACTCTGTGAGATGAATGCACAGAACACAGAGCAGTTTCTCAGAAAGCTTCTTTCCAGTTTTGAACGGAAGATATTTCCTTTTTCACCTTAGGCCTCTATGGGCTTCCAAATATCCCTTTGCCAATTCCACAAGAACAGCCTTAGCGAAAGGCTTCTTGAAGGGAAAGATGTAACTCTGTGAGATGAATTAACAGAACACAGAGCAGTTTCTCAGAAAGCTTCTTTCCAGTTTGGAACGGAAGATATTTCCTTTTTCACCATAGCCCTCTATGGGCTTCCAAATATCCCTTTGCCAATTCCACAAGAACAGCCTTAGCGAAAGGCTTCTTGAAAGGAAAGTTGTAACTCTGTGAGATGAATTCAGAGAACACAGAGCAGTGTCTCAGAAAGCTTCTTTCCAGTTTTGAACGGAAGATATTTCCTTTTTCACCATAGGCCTCTATGGGCTTCCAAATATCCCTTTGTCAATTCCACAAGAACAGCCTTAGCGAAAGGCTTCTTGAAGGGAAAGATGTAACTCTATGAGATGAATTCACAGAACACAGAGCAGTTTCTCAGAAAGCTTCTTTCCAGTTTTGAACGGAAGATATTTCCTTTTTCACGATAGCCCTCTATGGGCTTCCAAATATCCCTTTGCCAATTCCACAAGAACAGCCTTAGCGAAAGGCTTCTTGAAGGGAAAGATGTAACTCTGTGAGATGAATTAACAGAACACAGAGCAGTTTCTCAGAAAGCTTCTTTCCAGTTTTGAACGGAAGATATTTCCTTTTTCACCATAGCCCTCTAAGGGCTTCCAAATATCCCTTTGCCAATTCCACAAGAACAGCCTTAGCGAAAGGCTTCTTGAAGGGAAAGATGTAACTCTGTGAGATGAATTCACAGAACACAGAGCAGTTTCTCAGAAAGCTTCTTTCCAGTTTTGAACGGAAGATATTTCCTTTTTCACCATAGGCCTCTATGGGCTTCCAAATATCCCTTTGCCAATTCCACAAGAACAGCCTTAGCGAAAGGCTTCTTGAAGGGAAAGATGTAACTCTGTGAGATGTATTAACAGAACACAGAGCAGTTTCTCAGAAAGCTTCTTTCCAGTTTTGAACGGAAGATATTTCCTTTTTCACCATAGCCCTCTAAGGGCTTCCAAATATCCCTTTGCCAATTCCACAAGAACAACCTTAGCGAAAGGCTTCTTGAAGGGAAAGATGTAACTCTGTGAGATGAATTCACAGAACGCAGAGCAGTTTCTCAGAAAGCTTCTTTCCAGTTTTGAACGGAAGATATTTCCTTTTTCACCATAAGCCTCTATGGGCTTCCAAATATCCCCTTGCCAATTCCACAAGAACAGCCTTAGCGAAAGTCTTCTTGAAGGGAAAGATGTAACTCTGTGAGATGAATTAACAGAACACAGAGCAGTTTCTCAGAAAGCTTCTTTCCAGTTTTGAACGGAAGATATTTCCTTTTTCACCATAGGCCTCTATGGGCTTCCAAATATCCCTTTGCCAATTCCACAAGAACAGCCTTAGCGAAAGGCTTCTTGAAGGGAAAGATGTAACTCTGTGAGATGAATTCACAGAACACAGAGCAGTTTCTCAGAAAGCTTCTTTCCAGTTTTGAACGGAAGATATTTCCTTTTTCACCATAGGCCTCTATGGGCTTCCAATTATCCCTTTGCCAATTCCACAAGAACAGCCTTAGCGAAAGGCTTCTTGAAGGGAAAGATGTAACTCTGAGAGATGAATTCACAGAACACAGAGCAGTTTCTCAGAAAGCTTCTTTCCAGTTTTGAACGGAAGATATTTCCTTTTTACCATAGGCCTCTATGGGCTTCCAAATATCCCTTTGCCAATTCCACAAGAACAGCCTTAGCGAAAGGCTTCTTGAAGGGAAAGATGTAACTCTGTGAGATGAATTCACAGAACACAGAGCAGTTTCTCAGAAAGCTTCTTTCCAGTTTTGAACGGAAGATATTTCCTTTTTCACCATAGCCCTCTATGGGCTTCCAAATATCCCCTTGCCAATTCCACAAGAACAGCCTTAGCGAAAGGCTTCTTGAAGGGAAAGATGTAACTCTGTGAGATGAATTAACAGAACACAGAGCAGTTTCTCAGAAAGCTTCTTTCCAGTTTTGAACGGAAGATATTTCCTTTTTCACCATAGGCCTCTATGGGCTTCCAAATATCCCTTTGCCAATTCCACAAGAACAGCCTTAGCGAAAGGCTTCTTGAAGGGAAAGATGTAACTCTGTGAGATGAATTAACAGAACACAGAGCAGTTTCTCATAAAGCTTCTTTCCAGTTTTGAACGGAAGATATTTCCTTTTTCACAATAGCCCTCTATGGGCTTCGAAATATCGCTTTGCCAATTCTACAAGAACAGCCTTAGCGAAAGGCTTCTTGAAGGGAAAGATGTAACTCTGTGAGATGAATTAACAGAACACAGAGCAGTTTCTCAGAAAGCTTCTTTCCAGTTTTGAACGGAAGATATTTCCTTTTTCACCATAGCCCTCTAAGGGGTTCCAAATATCCCTTTGCCAATTCCACAAGAACAGCCTTAGCGAAAGGCTTCTTGAAGGGAAAGATGTAACTCTGTGAGATGAATTAGCAGAACACAGAGCAGTTTCTCAGAAAGATTCTTTCCAGTTTTGAAAGGAAGATATTTCCTTTTTCACCATAGCCCTCTATGGGCTTCCAAATATCCCTTTGCCAATTCCACAAGAACAGCCTTAGCGAAAGGCTTCTTGAAGGGAAAGATGTAACTCTGTGAGATGAATTCACAGAACACAGAGCAGTTTCTCAGAAAGCTTCTTTCCAGTTTTGAACGGAAGATATTTCCTTTTTCACCATAGCCCTCTATGGGCTTCCAAATATCCCTTTGCCAATTCCACAAGAACAGCCTTAGCGAAAGGCTTCTTGAAGAGAAAGATGTAACTCTGTGAGATGAATTAACAGAACACAGAGCAGTTTCTCAGAAAGCTTCTTTCCAGTTTTGAACGGAAGATATTTACTTATTCACCATAGCCCTCTAGGGGCTTCCAAATATCCCTTTGCCAATTCCACAAGAACAGCCTTAGCGAAAGGCTTCTTGAAGGGAAAGATGTAACTCTGTGAGATGAATTAACAGAACACAGAGCAGTTTCTCAGAAAGCTTCTTTCCAGTTTTGAACGGAAGATATTTCCTTTTTCACCATAGCCCTCTAAGGGCTTCCAAATATCCCTTTGCCAATTCCACAAGAACAGCCTTAGCGAAAGGCTTCTTGAAGGGAAAGATGTAACTCTGTGAGATGAATTCACAGAACACAGAGCAGTTTCTCAGAAAGCTTCTTTCCAGTTTTGAACGGAAGATATTTCCTTTTTCACCATAGGCCTCTATGGGCTTCCAAATATCCCTTTGCCAATTCCACAAGAACAGCCTTAGCGAAAGGCTTCTTGAAGGGAAAGATGTAACTCTGTGAGATGAATTAACAGAACACAGAGCAGTTTCTCAGAAAGCTTCTTTCCAGTTTTGAACGGAAGATATTTCCTTTTTCACCATAGCCCTCTAAGGGCTTCCAAATATCCCTTTGCCAATTCCACAAGAACAGCCTTAGCGAAAGGCTTCTTGAAGGGAAAGATGTAACTCTGTGAGATGAATTCACAGAACACAGAGCAGTTTCTCAGAAAGCTTCTTTCCAGTTTTGAACGGAAGATATTTCCTTTTTCACCATAGGCCTCTATGGGCTTCCAAATATCCCTTTGCCAATTCCACAAGAACAGCCTTAGCGAAAGGCTTCTTGAAGGGAAAGATGTAACTCTGTGAGATGAATTAACAGAACACAGAGCAGTTTCTCAGAAAGCTTCTTTCCAGTTTTGAACGGAAGATATTTCCTTTTTCACCATAGCCGTCTATGGGCTTCCAAATATCCCTTTGCCAATTCCACAAGAACAGTCTTAGCAAAAGGCTTCTTGAAGGGAAAGATGTAACTCTGTGAGATGAATTCACAGAACACAGAGCAGTTTCTCAGAAAGCTTCTTTCCAATTTGAACGGAAGATATTTCCTTTTTCACCATAGCCCTCTATGGGCTTCCAAATATCCCTTTCCCAATTCCACAAGAACAGCCTTAGCGAAAGGCTTCTTGAAGGGAAAGATGTAACTCTGTGAGATGAATTCACAGAACACAGAGCAGTTTCTCAGAAAGCTTCTTTCCAATTTTGAACGGAAGATATTCCCTTTTTCACCATAGCCCTCTATGGGCTTCCAAATATCCCTTTGCCAATTCCACAAGAACAGCCTTAGCGAAAGGCTTCTTGAAGGGCAAGATGTAACTCTGTGAGATGAATTCACAGAACACAGAGCAGTTTCTCAGAAAGCTTCCTTCCAGTTTTGAACGGAAGATATTTCCTTTTTCACCATAGCCCTCTATGGGCTTCCAAATATCCCTTTGCCAATTCCACAAGAACAGCCTTAGCGAAAGGCTTCTTGAAGAGAAAGATGTAACTCTGTGAGATGAATTAACAGAACACAGAGCAGTTTCTCAGAAAGCTTCTTTCCAGTTTTGAACGGAAGATATTTCCTTTTTCACCATAGCCCTCTACGGGCTTCCAAATATCCCTTTGCCAATTCCACAAGAACAGCCTTAGCGAAAGGCTTCTTGAAGGGAAAGATGTAACTCTGTGAGATGAATTCACAGAACACAGAGCAGTTTCTCAGAAAGCTTCTTTCCAGTTTTGAACGGAAGATATTTCCTTTTTCACCATAGCCCTCTAAGGGCTTCCAAATATCCCTTTGCCAATTCCACAAGAACAGCCATAGCGAAAGGCTTCTTGAAGGGAAAGATGTAACTCTGTGAGATGAATTCAGAGAACACAGAGCAGTTTCTCAGAAAGCTTCTTTCCAGTTTTGAACGGAGGATATTTCCTTTTTCACCATAGCCCTCTACGGGCTTCCAAATATCCCTTTGCCAATTCCACAAGAACAGCCTTAGCGAAAGGCTTCTTGAAGGGAAAGATGTAACTCTGTGAGATGAATTAACAGAACACAGAGCAGTTTCTCAGAAAGCTTCTTTCCAGTTTTGAACGGAAGATATTTCCTTTTTCACCATAGCCCTCTATGGGCTTCCAAATATCCCTTTGCCAATTCCACAAGAACAGCCTTAGCGAAAGGCTTCTTGAAGGGAAAGATGTAACTCTGTGAGATGAATTAGCAGAACACAGAGCAGTTTCTCAGAAAGATTCTTTCCAATTTTGAAAGGAAGATATTACCTTTTTCACCATAGCCCTCTATGGGCTTCCAAATATCCCTTTGCAAATTCCACAAGAACAGCCTTAGCGAAAGGCTTCTTGAAGGGAAAGATGTAACTCTGTGAGATGAATTCACAGAACACAGAGCAGTTTCTCAGAAAGCTTCTTTCCAGTTTTGAACGGAAGATATTTCCTTTTTCACCAGAGGCCTCTATGGGATTCCAAATATCCCTTTGCCAATTCCACAAGAACAGCCTTAGCGAAAGGCTTCTTGAAGGGAAAGATGTAACTCTGTGAGATGAATTCACAGAACACAGAGCAGTTTCTCAGAAAGCTTCTTTCCAGTTTTGAACGGAAGATATTTCCTTTTTCACCATAGCCCTCTATGGGCTTCCAAATATCCCTTTGCCAATTCCACAAGAACAGCCTTAGCGAAAGGCTTCTTGAAGGGAAAGATGTAACTCTGTGAGATGAATTCACAGAACACAGAGCAGTTTCTCAGAAAGCTTCTTTCCAGTTTTGAACGGAAGATATTTCCTTTTTCACCATAGGCCTCTATGGGCTTCCAAATATCCCTTTGCCAATTCCACAAGAACAGCCTTAGCGAAAGGCTTCTTGAAAGGAAAGTTGTAACTCTGTGAGATGAATTCAGAGAACACAGAGCAGTGTCTCAGAAAGCTTCTTTCCAGTTTTGAACGGAAGATATTTCCTTTTTCACCATAGGCCTCTATGGGCTTCCAAATATCCCTTTGTCAATTCCACAAGAACAGCCTTAGCGAAAGGCTTCTTGAAGGGAAAGATGTAACTCTATGAGATGAATTCACAGAACACAGAGCAGTTTCTCAGAAAGCTTCTTTCCAGTTTTGAACGGAAGATAATTCCTTTTTCACGATAGCCCTCTATGGGCTTCCAAATATCCCTTTGCCAATTCCACAAGAACAGCCTTAGCGAAAGGCTTCTTGAAGGGAAAGATGTAACTCTGTGAGATGAATTAACAGAACACAGAGCAGTTTCTCAGAAAGCTTCTTTCCAGTTTTGAACGGAAGATATTTCCTTTTTCACCATAGCCCTCTAAGGGCTTCCAAATATCCCTTTGCCAATTCCACAAGAACAGCCTTAGCGAAAGGCTTCTTGAAAGGAAAGATGTAACTCTGTGAGATGAATTCACAGAACACAGAGCAGTTTCTCAGAAAGCTTCTTTCCAGTTTTGAACGGAAGATATTTCCTTTTTCACCATAGGCCTCTATGGGCTTCCAAATATCCCTTTGCCAATTCCACAAGAACAGCCTTAGCGAAAGGCTTCTTGAAGGGAAAGATGTAACTCTGTGAGATGTATTAACAGAACACAGAGCAGTTTCTCAGAAAGCTTCTTTCCAGTTTTGAACGGAAGATATTTACTTTTTCACCATAGCCCTCTAAGGGCTTCCAAATATCCCTTTGCCAATTCCACAAGAACAGCCTTAGCGAAAGGCTTCTTGAAGGGAAAGATGTAACTCTGTGAGATGAATTCACAGAACACAGAGCAGTTTCTCAGAAAGCTTCTTTCCAGTTTTGAACGGAAGATATTTCCTTTTTCACCATAGCCCTCTATGGGCTTCCAAATATCCCCTTGCCAATTCCACAAGAACAGCCTTAGCGAAAGGCTTCTTGAAGGGAAAGATGTAACTCTGTGAGATGAATTAACAGAACACAGAGCAGTTTCTCAGAAAGCTTCTTTCCAGTTTTGAACGGAAGATATTTCCTTTTTCACCATAGGCCTCTATGGGCTTCCAAATATCCCTTTGCCAATTCCACAAGAACAGCCTTAGCGAAAGGCTTCTTGAAGGGAAAGATGTAACTCTGTGAGATGAATTAACAGAACACAGAGCAGTTTCTCAGAAAGCTTCTTTCCAGTTTTGAACGGAAGATATTTCCTTTTTCACAATAGCCCTCTATGGGCTTCGAAATATCGCTTTGCCAATTCTACAAGAACAGCCTTAGCGAAAGGCTTCTTGAAGGGAAAGATGTAACTCTGTGAGATGAATTAACAGAACACAGAGCAGTTTCTCAGAAAGCTTCTTTCCAGTTTTGAACGGAAGATATTTCCTTTTTCACCATAGCCCTCTAAGGGGTTCCAAATATCCCTTTGCCAATTCCACAAGAACAGCCTTAGCGAAAGGCTTCTTGAAGGGAAAGATGTAACTCTGTGAGATGAATTAGCAGAACACAGAGCAGTTTCTCAGAAAGATTCTTTCCAGTTTTGAAAGGAAGATATTTCCTTTTTCACCATAGCCCTCTATGGGCTTCCAAATATCCCTTTGCCAATTCCACAAGAACAGCCTTAGCGAAAGGCTTCTTGAAGGGAAAGATGTAACTCTGTGAGATGAATTCACAGAACACAGAGCAGTTTCTCAGAAAGCTTCTTTCCAGTTTTGAACGGAAGATATTTCCTTTTTCACCATAGCCCTCTATGGGCTTCCAAATATCCCTTTGCCAATTCCACAAGAACAGCCTTAGCGAAAGGCTTCTTGAAGAGAAAGATGTAACTCTGTGAGATGAATTAACAGAACACAGAGCAGTTTCTCAGAAAGCTTCTTTCCAGTTTTGAACGGAAGATATTTACTTATTCACCATAGCCCTCTAGGGGCTTCCAAATATCCCTTTGCCAATTCCACAAGAACAGCCTTAGCGAAAGGCTTCTTGAAGGGAAAGATGTAACTCTGTGAGATGAATTAACAGAACACAGAGCAGTTTCTCAGAAAGCTTCTTTCCAGTTTTGAACGGAAGATATTTCCTTTTTCACCATAGCCCTCTAAGGGCTTCCAAATATCCCTTTGCCAATTCCACAAGAACAGCCTTAGCGAAAGGCTTCTTGAAGGGAAAGATGTAACTCTGTGAGATGAATTCACAGAACACAGAGCAGTTTCTCAGAAAGCTTCTTTCCAGTTTTGAACGGAAGATATTTCCTTTTTCACCATAGGCCTCTATGGGCTTCCAAATATCCCTTTGCCAATTCCACAAGAACAGTCTTAGCAAAAGGCTTCTTGAAGGGAAAGATGTAACTCTGTGAGATGAATTCACAGAACACAGAGCAGTTTCTCAGAAAGCTTCTTTCCAATTTGAACGGAAGATATTTCCTTTTTCACCATAGCCCTCTATGGGCTTCCAAATATCCCTTTCCCATTTCCACAAGAACAGCCTTAGCGAAAGGCTTCTTGAAGGGAAAGATGTAACTCTGTGAGATGAATTCACAGAACACAGAGCAGTTTCTCAGAAAGCTTCTTTCCAATTTTGAACGGAAGATATTCCCTTTTTCACCATAGCCCTCTATGGGCTTCCAAATATCCCTTTGCCAATTCCACAAGAACAGCCTTAGCGAAAGGCTTCTTGAAGGGCAAGATGTAACTCTGTGAGATGAATTCACAGAACACAGAGCAGTTTCTCAGAAAGCTTCCTTCCAGTTTTGAACGGAAGATATTTCCTTTTTCACCATAGCCCTCTATGGGCTTCCAAATATCCCTTTGCCAATTCCACAAGAACAGCCTTAGCGAAAGGCTTCTTGAAGAGAAAGATGTAACTCTGTGAGATGAATTAACAGAACACAGAGCAGTTTCTCAGAAAGCTTCTTTCCAGTTTTGAACGGAAGATATTTCCTTTTTCACCATAGCCCTCTACGGGCTTCCAAATATCCCTTTGCCAATTCCACAAGAACAGCCTTAGCGAAAGGCTTCTTGAAGGGAAAGATGTAACTCTGTGAGATGAATTCACAGAACACAGAGCAGTTTCTCAGAAAGCTTCTTTCCAGTTTTGAACGGAAGATATTTCCTTTTTCACCATAGCCCTCTAAGGGCTTCCAAATATCCCTTTGCCAATTCCACAAGAACAGCCTTAGCGAAAGGCTTCTTGAAGGGAAAGATGTAACTCTGTGAGATGAATTCAGAGAACACAGAGCAGTTTCTCAGAAAGCTTCTTTCCAGTTTTGAACGGAGGATATTTCCTTTTTCACCATAGCCCTCTACGGGCTTCCAAATATCCCTTTGCCAATTGCACAAGAACAGCCTTAGCGAAAGGCTTCTTGAAGGGAAAGATGTAACTCTGTGAGATGAATTAACAGAACACAGAGCAGTTTCTCAGAAAGCTTCTTTCCAGTTTTGAACGGAAGATATTTCCTTTTTCACCATAGCCCTCTATGGGCTTCCAAATATCCCTTTGCCAATTCCACAAGAACAGCCTTAGCGAAAGGCTTCTTGAAGGGAAAGATGTAACTCTGTGAGATGAATTAGCAGAACACAGAGCAGTTTCTCAGAAAGATTCTTTCCAATTTTGAAAGGAAGATATTACCTTTTTCACCATAGCCCTCTATGGGCTTCCAAATATCCCTTTGCAAATTCCACAAGAACAGCCTTAGCGAAAGGCTTCTTGAAGGGAAAGATGTAACTCTGTGAGATGAATTCACAGAACACAGAGCAGTTTCTCAGAAAGCTTCTTTCCAGTTTTGAACGGAAGATATTTCCTTTTTCACCAGAGGCCTCTATGGGATTCCAAATATCCCTTTGCCAATTCCACAAGAACAGCCTTAGCGAAAGGCTTCTTGAAGGGAAAGATGTAACTCTGTGAGATGAATTCACAGAACACAGAGCAGTTTCTCAGAAAGCTTCTTTCCAGTTTTGAACGGAAGATATTTCCTTTTTCACCATAGCCCTCTATGGGCTTCCAAATATCCCTTTGCCAATTCCAAAAGAACAGCCTTAGCGAAAGGCTTCTTGAAGGGAAAGATGTAACTCTGTGAGATGAATTCACAGAACACAGAGCAGTTTCTCAGAAAGCTTCTTTCCAGTTTTGAACGGAAGATATTTCCTTTTTCACCATAGCCCTCTAAGGGCTTCCAAATATCCCTTTGCCAATTCCACAAGAACAGCCTTAGCGAAAGGCTTCTTGAAGGGAAAGATGTAACTATGTGAGATGAATTCAGAGAACACAGAGCAGTTTCTCAGAAAGCTTCTTTCCAGTTTTGAACGGAGGATATTTCCTTTTTCACCATAGCCCTCTACGGGCTTCCAAATATCCCTTTGCCAATTCCACAAGAACAGCCTTAGCGAAAGGCTTCTTGAAGGGAAAGATGTAACTCTGTGAGATGAATTAACAGAACACAGAGCAGTTTCTCAGAAAGCTTCTTTCCAGTTTTGAACGGAAGATATTTCCTTTTTCACCATAGCCCTCTATGGGCTTCCAAATATCCCTTTGCCAATTCCACAAGAACAGCCTTAGCGAAAGGCTTCTTGAAGGGAAAGATGTAACTCTGTGAGATGAATTAGCAGAACACAGAGCAGTTTCTCAGAAAGATTCTTTCCAATTTTGAAAGGAAGATATTACCTTTTTCACCATAGCCCTCTATGGGCTTCCAAATATCCCTTTGCAAATTCCACAAGAACAGCCTTAGCGAAAGGCTTCTTGAAGGGAAAGATGTAACTCTGTGAGATGAATTCACAGAACACAGAGCAGTTTCTCAGAAAGCTTCTTTCCAGTTTTGAACGGAAGATATTTCCTTTTTCACCAGAGGCCTCTATGGGATTCCAAATATCCCTTTGCCAATTCCACAAGAACAGCCTTAGCGAAAGGCTTCTTGAAGGGAAAGATGTAACTCTGTGAGATGAATTCACAGAACACAGAGCAGTTTCTCAGAAAGCTTCTTTCCAGTTTTGAACGGAAGATATTTCCTTTTTCACCATAGCCCTCTATGGGCTTCCAAATATCCCTTTGCCAATTCCACAAGAACAGCCTTAGCGAAAGGCTTCTTGAAGGGAAAGATGTAACTCTGTGAGATGAATTCACAGAACACATAGCAGTTTCTCAGAAAGCTTCTTTCCAGTTTTGAACTGAAGATATTTCCTTTTTCACCATAGGCCTCAATGGGCTTCCAAATATCCCTTTGCCAATTCCACAAGAACAGCCTTAGCGAAAGGCTTCTTGAAGGGAAAGATGTAACTCTGTGAGATGAATTCACAGAACACAGAGCAGTTTCTCAGAAAGCTTCTTTCCAGTTTTGAACGGAAGATATTTACTTTTTCACCATAGGCCTCTATGGGCTTCCAAATGTCCCTTTGCCAATTCCACAAGAACAGCCTTAGCGAAAGGCTTCTTAAAGGGAAAGATGTAACTCTGTGAGATGAATTCACAGAACACAGAGCAGTTTCTCAGAAAACTTCTTTCCAGTTTTGAACGGAAGATATTTCCTTTTTCACCATAGCCCTCTAAGGGCTTCCAAATATCCCTTTGCCAATTCCACAAGAACAGCCTTAGCGAAAGGCTTCTTGAAGGGAAAGATGTAACTCTGTGAGATGAATTCACAGAACACAGAGCAGTTTCTCAGAAAGCTTCTTTCCAGTTTTGAACGGAAGATATTTCCTTTTTCACCATAGGCCTCTATGGGCTTCCAAATATCCCTTTGCCAATTCCACAAGAACAGCCTTAGCGAAAGGCTTCTTGAAGGGAAAGATGTAACTCTGTGAGATGAATTCACAGAACACAGAGCAGTTTCTCAGAAAGCTTCTTTCCAGTTTTGAACGGAAGATATTTCCTTTTTCACCATAGCCCTCTATGGGCTTCCAAATATCCCTTTGCCAATTCCACAAGAACAGCCTTAGCGAAAGGCTTCTTGAAGGGAAAGATGTAACTCTGTGAGATGAATTAGCAGAACACAGAGCAGTCTCTCAGAAAGATTCTTTCCAATTTTGAAAGGAAGATATTTCCTTTTTCACCGTAGCCCTCTATGGGCTTCCAAATATCCCTTTGCAAATTCCACAAGAACAGCCTTAGCGAAAGGCTTCTTGAAGGGAAAGATGTAACTCTGTGAGATGAATTCACAGAACACAGAGCAGTTTCTCAGAAAGCTTCTTTCCAGTTTTGAACGGAAGATATTTCCTTTTTCACCATAGCCCTCTATGGGCTTCCAAATATCCCTTTGCCAATTCCACAAGAACAGCCTTAGCGAAAGGCTTCTTGAAGGGAAAGATGTAACTCTGTGAGATAAATTCACAGAACACAGAGCAGTTTCTCAGAAAGCTTCTTTCCAGTTTTGAACGGAAGGTATTTCCTTTTTACCATAGGCCTCTATGGGCTTCCAAATATCCCTTTGCCAATTCCACAAGAACAGCCTTAGCGAAAGGCTTCTTGAAGGGAAAGATGTAACTCTGTGAGATGAATTCACAGAACACAGAGCAGTTTCTCAGAAAGCTTCTTTCCAGTTTTGAACGGAAGATATTTCCTTTTTCACCATAGGCCTCTATGGGCTTCCAAATATCCCTTTGCCAATTCCACAAGAACAGCCTTAGCGAAAGGCTTCTTGAAGGGAAAGATGTAACTCTGTGAGATGAATTAACAGAACACAGAGCAGTTTCTCAGAAAGCTTCTTTCCAGTTTGGAACGGAAGATACTTCCTTTTTCACCATAGCCCTCTATGGGCTTCCAAATATCCCTTTGCCAATTCCACAAGAACAGCCTTAGCGAAAGGATTCTTGAAAGGAAAGTTGTAACTCTGTGAGATGAATTCAGAGAACACAGAGCAGTGTCTCAGAAAGCTTCTTTCCAGTTTTGAACGGAAGATATTTCCTTTTTCACCATAGGCCTCTATGGGCTTCCAAATATCCCTTTGTCAATTCCACAAGAACAGCCTTAGCGAAAGGCTTCTTGAAGGGAAAGATGTAACTCTATGAGATGAATTCACAGAACACAGAGCAGTTTCTCAGAAAGCTTCTTTCCAGTTTTGAACGGAGGATATTTCCTTTTTCACGATAGCCCTCTATGGGCTTCCAAATATCCCTTTGCCAATTCCACAAGAACAGCCTTAGCGAAAGGCTTCTTGAAGGGAAAGATGTAACTCTGTGAGATGAATTAACAGAACACAGAGCAGTTTCTCAGAAAGCTTCTTTCCAGTTTTGAACGGAAGATATTTCCTTTTTCACCATAGCCCTCTAAGGGCTTCCAAATATCCCTTTGCCAATTCCACAAGAACAGCCTTAGCGAAAGGCTTCTTGAAGGGAAAGATGTAACTCTGTGAGATGAAATAAAAGAACACAGAGCAGTTTCTCAGAAAGCTTCTTTCCAGTTTTGAACGGAAGATATTTCCTTTTTCACCATAGGCCTCTATGGGCTTCCAAATATCCCTTTGCCAATTCCACAAGAACAGCCTTAGCGAAAGGCTTCTTGAAGGGAAAGATGTAACTCTGTGAGATGTATTAACAGAACACAGAGCAGTTTCTCAGAAAGCTTCTTTCCAGTTTTGAACGGAAGATATTTACTTTTTCACCATAGCCCTCTAAGGGCTTCCAAATATCCCTTTGCCAATTCCACAAGAACAGCCTTAGCGAAAGGCTTCTTGAAGGGAAAGATGTAACTCTGTGAGATGAATTCACAGAACACAGAGCAGTTTCTCAGAAAGCTTCTTTCCAGTTTTGAACGGAAGATATTTCCTTTTTCTCCATAGCCCTCTATGGGCTTCCAAATATCCCCTTGCCAATTCCACAAGAACAGCCTTAGCGAAAGGCTTCTTGAAGGGAAAGATGTAACTCTGTGAGATGAATTAACAGAACACAGAGCAGTTTCTCAGAAAGTTTCTTTCCAGTTTTGAACGGAAGATATATCCTTTTTCACCATAGGCCTCTATGGGCTTCCAAATATCCCTTTGCCAATTCCACAACAACAGCCTTAGCGAAAGGCTTCTTGAAGGGAAAGATGTAACTCTGTGAGATGAATTAACAGAACACAGAGCAGTTTCTCAGAAAGCTTCTTTCCAGTTTTGAACGGAAGATATTTCCTTTTTCACCATAGCCCTCTATGGGCTTCCAAATATCGCTTTGCCAATTCTACAAGAACAGCCTTAGCGAAAGGCTTCTTGAAGGGAAAGATGTAACTCTGTGAGATGAATTAACAGAACACAGAGCAGTTTCTCAGAAAGCTTCTTTCCACTTTTGAACGGAAGATATTTCCTTTTTCACCATAGCCCTCTAAGGGCTTCCAAATATCCCTTTGCCAATTCCACAAGAACAGCCTTAGCGAAAGGCTTCTTGAAGGGAAAGATGTAACTCTGTGAGATGAATTAGCAGAACATAGAGCAGTTTCTCAGAAAGATTCTTTCCAATTTTGAAAGGAAGATATTTCCTTTTTCACCATAGCCCTCTATGGGCTTCCAAATATCCCTTTGCCAATTCCACAAGAACAACCTTAGCGAAAGGCTTCTTGAAGGGAAAGATGTAACTCTGTGAGATGTATTAACAGAACACAGAGCAGTTTCTCAGAAAGCTTCTTTCCAGTTTTGAACGGAAGATATTTCCTTTTTCACCATAGGCCTCTATGGGCTTCCAAATATCCCTTTGCCAATTCCACAAGAACAGCCTTAGCGAAAGGCTTCTTGAAGGGAAAGATGTAACTCTGTGAGATGAATTAACAGAACACAGAGCAGTTTCTCAGAAAGCTTCTTTCCAGTTTGGAACGGAAGATACTTCCTTTTTCACCATAGCCCTCTATGGGCTTCCAAATATCCCTTTGCCAATTCCACAAGAACAGCCTTAGCGAAAGGCTTCTTGAAAGGAAAGTTGTAACTCTGTGAGATGAATTCAGAGAACACAGAGCAGTGTCTCAGAAAGCTTCTTTCCAGTTTTGAACGGAAGATATTTCCTTTTTCACCATAGGCCTCTATGGGCTTCCAAATATCCCTTTGTCAATTCCACAAGAACAGCCTTAGCGAAAGGCTTCTTGAAGGGAAAGATGTAACTCTATGAGATGAATTCACAGAACACAGAGCAGTTTCTCAGAAAGCTTCTTTCCAGTTTTGAACGGAGGATATTTCCTTTTTCACGATAGCCCTCTATGGGCTTCCAAATATCCCTTTGCCAATTCCACAAGAACAGCCTTAGCGAAAGGCTTCTTGAAGGGAAAGATGTAACTCTGTGAGATGAATTAACAGAACACAGAGCAGTTTCTCAGAAAGCTTCTTTCCAGTTTTGAACGGAAGATATTTCCTTTTTCACCATAGCCCTCTAAGGGCTTCCAAATATCCCTTTGCCAATTCCACAAGAACAGCCTTAGCGAAAGGCTTCTTGAAGGGAAAGATGTAACTCTGTGAGATGAATTAAAAGAACACAGAGCAGTGTCTCAGAAAGCTTCTTTCCAGTTTTGAACGGAAGATATTTCCTTTTTCACCATAGGCCTCTATGGGCTTCCAAATATCCCTTTGTCAATTCCACAAGAACAGCCTTAGCGAAAGGCTTCTTGAAGGGAAAGATGTAACTCTATGAGATGAATTCACAGAACACAGAGCAGTTTCTCAGAAAGCTTCTTTCCAGTTTTGAACGGAAGATAATTCCTTTTTCACGATAGCCCTCTATGGGCTTCCAAATATCCCTTTGCCAATTCCACAAGAACAGCCTTAGCGAAAGGCTTCTTGAAGGGAAAGATGTAACTCTGTGAGATGAATTAACAGAACACAGAGCAGTTTCTCAGAAAGCTTCTTTCCAGTTTTGAACGGAAGATATTTCCTTTTTCACCATAGCCCTCTAAGGGCTTCCAAATATCCCTTTGCCAATTCCACAAGAACAGCCTTAGCGAAAGGCTTCTTGAAAGGAAAGATGTAACTCTGTGAGATGAATTCACAGAACACAGAGCAGTTTCTCAGAAAGCTTCTTTCCAGTTTTGAACGGAAGATATTTCCTTTTTCACCATAGGCCTCTATGGGCTTCCAAATATCCCTTTGCCAATTCCACAAGAACAGCCTTAGCGAAAGGCTTCTTGAAGGGAAAGATGTAACTCTGTGAGATGTATTAACAGAACACAGAGCAGTTTCTCAGAAAGCTTCTTTCCAGTTTTGAACGGAAGATATTTACTTTTTCACCATAGCCCTCTAAGGGCTTCCAAATATCCCTTTGCCAATTCCACAAGAACAGCCTTAGCGAAAGGCTTCTTGAAGGGAAAGATGTAACTCTGTGAGATGAATTCACAGAACACAGAGCAGTTTCTCAGAAAGCTTCTTTCCAGTTTTGAACGGAAGATATTTCCTTTTTCACCATAGCCCTCTATGGGCTTCCAAATATCCCCTTGCCAATTCCACAAGAACAGCCTTAGCGAAAGGCTTCTTGAAGGGAAAGATGTAACTCTGTGAGATGAATTAACAGAACACAGAGCAGTTTCTCAGAAAGCTTCTTTCCAGTTTTGAACGGAAGATATTTCCTTTTTCACCATAGGCCTCTATGGGCTTCCAAATATCCCTTTGCCAATTCCACAAGAACAGCCTTAGCGAAAGGCTTCTTGAAGGGAAAGATGTAACTCTGTGAGATGAATTAACAGAACACAGAGCAGTTTCTCAGAAAGCTTCTTTCCAGTTTTGAACGGAAGATATTTCCTTTTTCACAATAGCCCTCTATGGGCTTCGAAATATCGCTTTGCCAATTCTACAAGAACAGCCTTAGCGAAAGGCTTCTTGAAGGGAAAGATGTAACTCTGTGAGATGAATTAACAGAACAAAGAGCAGTTTCTCAGAAAGCTTCTTTCCAGTTTTGAACGGAAGATATTTCCTTTTTCACCATAGGCCTCTATGGGCTTCCAAATATCCCTTTGCCAATTCCACAAGAACAGCCTTAGCGAAAGGCTTCTTGAAGGGAAAGATGTAACTCTGTGAGATGAATTAACAGAACACAGAGCAGTTTCTCAGAAAGCTTCTTTCCAGTTTTGAACGGAAGATATTTCCTTTTTCACCATAGCCGTCTATGGGCTTCCAAATATCCCTTTGCCAATTCCACAAGAACAGTCTTAGCAAAAGGCTTCTTGAAGGGAAAGATGTAACTCTGTGAGATGAATTCACAGAACACAGAGCAGTTTCTCAGAAAGCTTCTTTCCAATTTGAACGGAAGATATTTCCTTTTTCACCATAGCCCTCTATGGGCTTCCAAATATCCCTTTCCCAATTCCACAAGAACAGCCTTAGCGAAAGGCTTCTTGAAGGGAAAGATGTAACTCTGTGAGATGAATTCACAGAACACAGAGCAGTTTCTCAGAAAGCTTCTTTCCAATTTTGAACGGAAGATATTCCCTTTTTCACCATAGCCCTCTATGGGCTTCCAAATATCCCTTTGCCAATTCCACAAGAACAGCCTTAGCGAAAGGCTTCTTGAAGGGCAAGATGTAACTCTGTGAGATGAATTCACAGAACACAGAGCAGTTTCTCAGAAAGCTTCCTTCCAGTTTTGAACGGAAGATATTTCCTTTTTCACCATAGCCCTCTATGGGCTTCCAAATATCCCTTTGCCAATTCCACAAGAACAGCCTTAGCGAAAGGCTTCTTGAAGAGAAAGATGTAACTCTGTGAGATGAATTAACAGAACACAGAGCAGTTTCTCAGAAAGCTTCTTTCCAGTTTTGAACGGAAGATATTTCCTTTTTCACCATAGCCCTCTAAGGGCTTCCAAATATCCCTTTGCCAATTCCACAAGAACAGCCTTAGCGAAAGGCTTCTTGAAGGGAAAGATGTAACTCTGTGAGATGAATTCAGAGAACACAGAGCAGTTTCTCAGAAAGCTTCTTTCCAGTTTTGAACGGAGGATATTTCCTTTTTCACCATAGCCCTCTACGGGCTTCCAAATATCCCTTTGCCAATTGCACAAGAACAGCCTTAGCGAAAGGCTTCTTGAAGGGAAAGATGTAACTCTGTGAGATGAATTAACAGAACACAGAGCAGTTTCTCAGAAAGCTTCTTTCCAGTTTTGAACGGAAGATATTTCCTTTTTCACCATAGCCCTCTATGGGCTTCCAAATATCCCTTTGCCAATTCCACAAGAACAGCCTTAGCGAAAGGCTTCTTGAAGGGAAAGATGTAACTCTGTGAGATGAATTAGCAGAACACAGAGCAGTTTCTCAGAAAGATTCTTTCCAATTTTGAAAGGAAGATATTACCTTTTTCACCATAGCCCTCTATGGGCTTCCAAATATCCCTTTGCAAATTCCACAAGAACAGCCTTAGCGAAAGGCTTCTTGAAGGGAAAGATGTAACTCTGTGAGATGAATTCACAGAACACAGAGCAGTTTCTCAGAAAGCTTCTTTCCAGTTTTGAACGGAAGATATTTCCTTTTTCACCAGAGGCCTCTTTGGGATTCCAAATATCCCTTTGCCAATTCCACAAGAACAGCCTTAGCGAAAGGCTTCTTGAAGGGAAAGATGTAACTCTGTGAGATGAATTCACAGAACACAGAGCAGTTTCTCAGAAAGCTTCTTTCCAGTTTTGAACGGAAGATATTTCCTTTTTCACCATAGCCCTCTATGGGCTTCCAAATATCCCTTTGCCAATTCCACAAGAACAGCCTTAGCGAAAGGCTTCTTGAAGGGAAAGATGTAACTCTGTGAGATGAATTCACAGAACACAGAGCAGTTTCTCAGAAAGCTTCTTTCCAGTTTTGAACGGAAGATATTTCCTTTTTCACCATAGCCCTCTAAGGGCTTCCAAATATCCCTTTGCCAATTCCACAAGAACAGCCTTAGCGAAAGGCTTCTTGAAGGGAAAGATGTAACTCTGTGAGATGAATTCAGAGAACACAGAGCAGTTTCTCAGAAAGCTTCTTTCCAGTTTTGAACGGAGGATATTTCCTTTTTCACCATAGCCCTCTACGGGCTTCCAAATATCCCTTTGCCAATTCCACAAGAACAGCCTTAGCGAAAGGCTTCTTGAAGGGAAAGATGTAACTCTGTGAGATGAATTAACAGAACACAGAGCAGTTTCTCAGAAAGCTTCTTTCCAGTTTTGAACGGAAGATATTTCCTTTTTCACCATAGCCCTCTATGGGCTTCCAAATATCCCTTTGCCAATTCCACAAGAACAGCCTTAGCGAAAGGCTTCTTGAAGGGAAAGATGTAACTCTGTGAGATGAATTAGCAGAACACAGAGCAGTTTCTCAGAAAGATTCTTTCCAATTTTGAAAGGAAGATATTACCTTTTTCACCATAGCCCTCTATGGGCTTCCAAATATCCCTTTGCAAATTCCACAAGAACAGCCTTAGCGAAAGGCTTCTTGAAGGGAAAGATGTAACTCTGTGAGATGAATTCACAGAACACAGAGCAGTTTCTCAGAAAGCTTCTTTCCAGTTTTGAACGGAAGATATTTCCTTTTTCACCAGAGGCCTCTATGGGATTCCAAATATCCCTTTGCCAATTCCACAAGAACAGCCTTAGCGAAAGGCTTCTTGAAGGGAAAGATGTAACTCTGTGAGATGAATTCACAGAACACAGAGCAGTTTCTCAGAAAGCTTCTTTCCAGTTTTGAACGGAAGATATTTCCTTTTTCACCATAGCCCTCTATGGGCTTCCAAATATCCCTTTGCCAATTCCACAAGAACAGCCTTAGCGAAAGGCTTCTTGAAGGGAAAGATGTAACTCTGTGAGATGAATTCACAGAACACATAGCAGTTTCTCAGAAAGCTTCTTTCCAGTTTTGAACTGAAGATATTTCCTTTTTCACCATAGGCCTCAATGGGCTTCCAAATATCCCTTTGCCAATTCCACAAGAACAGCCTTAGCGAAAGGCTTCTTGAAGGGAAAGATGTAACTCTGTGAGATGAATTCACAGAACACAGAGCAGTTTCTCAGAAAGCTTCTTTCCAGTTTTGAACGGAAGATATTTACTTTTTCACCATAGCCCTCTATGGGCTTCCAAATGTCCCTTTGCCAATTCCACAAGAACAGCCTTAGCGAAAGGCTTCTTAAAGGGAAAGATGTAACTCTGTGAGATGAATTCACAGAACACAGAGCAGTTTCTCAGAAAACTTCTTTCCAGTTTTGAACGGAAGATATTTCCTTTTTCACCATAGCCCTCTAAGGGCTTCCAAATATCCCTTTGCCAATTCCACAAGAACAGCCTTAGCGAAAGGCTTCTTGAAGGGAAAGATGTAACTCTGTGAGATGAATTCACAGAACACAGAGCAGTTTCTCAGAAAGCTTCTTTCCAGTTTTGAACGGAAGATATTTCCTTTTTCACCATAGGCCTCTATGGGCTTCCAAATATCCCTTTGCCAATTCCACAAGAACAGCCTTAGCGAAAGGCTTCTTGAAGGGAAAGATGTAACTCTGTGAGATGAATTCACAGAACACAGAGCAGTTTCTCAGAAAGCTTCTTTCCAGTTTTGAACGGAAGATATTTCCTTTTTCACCATAGCCCTCTATGGGCTTCCAAATATCCCTTTGCCAATTCCACAAGAACAGCCTTAGCGAAAGGCTTCTTGAAGGGAAAGATGTAACTCTGTGAGATGAATTAGCAGAACACAGAGCAGTCTCTCAGAAAGATTCTTTCCAATTTTGAAAGGAAGATATTTCCTTTTTCACCGTAGCCCTCTATGGGCTTCCAAATATCCCTTTGCAAATTCCACAAGAACAGCCTTAGCGAAAGGCTTCTTGAAGGGAAAGATGTAACTCTGTGAGATGAATTCACAGAACACAGAGCAGTTTCTCAGAAAGCTTCTTTCCAGTTTTGAACGGAAGATATTTCCTTTTTCACCATAGCCCTCTATGGGCTTCCAAATATCCCTTTGCCAATTCCACAAGAACAGCCTTAGCGAAAGGCTTCTTGAAGGGAAAGATGTAACTCTGTGAGATAAATTCACAGAACACAGAGCAGTTTCTCAGAAAGCTTCTTTCCAGTTTTGAACGGAAGGTATTTCCTTTTTACCATAGGCCTCTATGGGCTTCCAAATATCCCTTTGCCAATTCCACAAGAACAGCCTTAGCGAAAGGCTTCTTGAAGGGAAAGATGTAACTCTGTGAGATGAATTCACAGAACACAGAGCAGTTTCTCAGAAAGCTTCTTTCCAGTTTTGAACGGAAGATATTTCCTTTTTCACCATAGGCCTCTATGGGCTTCCAAATATCCCTTTGCCAATTCCACAAGAACAGCCTTAGCGAAAGGCTTCTTGAAGGGAAAGATGTAACTCTGTGAGATGAATTAACAGAACACAGAGCAGTTTCTCAGAAAGCTTCTTTCCAGTTTGGAACGGAAGATACTTCCTTTTTCACCATAGCCCTCTATGGGCTTCCAAATATCCCTTTGCCAATTCCACAAGAACAGCCTTAGCGAAAGGATTCTTGAAAGGAAAGTTGTAACTCTGTGAGATGAATTCAGAGAACACAGAGCAGTGTCTCAGAAAGCTTCTTTCCAGTTTTGAACGGAAGATATTTCCTTTTTCACCATAGGCCTCTATGGGCTTCCAAATATCCCTTTGTCAATTCCACAAGAACAGCCTTAGCGAAAGGCTTCTTGAAGGGAAAGATGTAACTCTTTGAGATGAATTCACAGAACACAGAGCAGTTTCTCAGAAAGCTTCTTTCCAGTTTTGAACGGAGGATATTTCCTTTTTCACGATAGCCCTCTATGGGCTTCCAAATATCCCTTTGCCAATTCCACAAGAACAGCCTTAGCGAAAGGCTTCTTGAAGGGAAAGATGTAACTCTGTGAGATGAATTAACAGAACACAGAGCAGTTTCTCAGAAAGCTTCTTTCCAGTTTTGAACGGAAGATATTTCCTTTTTCACCATAGCCCTCTAAGGGCTTCCAAATATCCCTTTGCCAATTCCGCAAGAACAGCCTTAGCGAAAGGCTTCTTGAAGGGAAAGATGTAACTCTGTGAGATGAAATAAAAGAACACAGAGCAGTTTCTCAGAAAGCTTCTTTCCAGTTTTGAACGGAAGATATTTCCTTTTTCACCATAGGCCTCTATGGGCTTCCAAATATCCCTTTGCCAATTCCACAAGAACAGCCTTAGCGAAAGGCTTCTTGAAGGGAAAGATGTAACTCTGTGAGATGTATTAACAGAACACAGAGCAGTTTCTCAGAAAGCTTCTTTCCAGTTTTGAACGGAAGATATTTACTTTTTCACCATAGCCCTCTAAGGGCTTCCAAATATCCCTTTGCCAATTCCACAAGAACAGCCTTAGCGAAAGGCTTCTTGAAGGGAAAGATGTAACTCTGTGAGATGAATTCACAGAACACAGAGCAGTTTCTCAGAAAGCTTCTTTCCAGTTTTGAACGGAAGATATTTCCTTTTTCTCCATAGCCTTCTATGGGCTTCCAAATATCCCCTTGCCAATTCTACAAGAACAGCCTTAGCGAAAGGCTTCTTGAAGGGAAAGATGTAACTCTGTGAGATGAATTAACAGAACACAGAGCAGTTTCTCAGAAAGTTTCTTTCCAGTTTTGAACGGAAGATATATCCTTTTTCACCATAGGCCTCTATGGGCTTCCAAATATCCCTTTGCCAATTCCACAAGAACAGCCTTAGCGAAAGGCTTCTTGAAGGGAAAGATGTAACTCTGTGAGATGAATTAACAGAACACAGAGCAGTTTCTCAGAAAGCTTCTTTCCAGTTTTGAACGGAAGATATTTCCTTTTTCACCATAGCCCTCTATGGGCTTCCAAATATCGCTTTGCCAATTCTACAAGAACAGCCTTAGCGAAAGGCTTCTTGAAGGGAAAGATGTAACTCTGTGAGATGAATTAACAGAACACAGAGCAGTTTCTCAGAAAGCTTCTTTCCACTTTTGAACGGAAGATATTTCCTTTTTCACCATAGCCCTCTAAGGGGTTCCAAATATCCCTTTGCCAATTCCACAAGAACAGCCTTAGCGAAAGGCTTCTTGAAGGGAAAGATGTAACTCTGTGAGATGAATTAGCAGAACATAGAGCAGTTTCTCAGAAAGATTCTTTCCAATTTTGAAAGGAAGATATTTCCTTTTTCACCATAGCCCTCTATGGGCTTCCAAATATCCCTTTGCCAATTCCACAAGAACAGCCTTAGCGAAAGGCTTCTTGAACGGAAAGATGTAACTCTGTGAGATGTATTAACAGAACACAGAGCAGTTTCTCAGAAAGCTTCTTTCCAGTTTTGAACGGAAGATATTTCCTTTTTCACCATAGGCCTCTATGGGCTTCCAAATATCCCTTTGCCAATTCCACAAGAACAGCCTTAGCGAAAGGCTTCTTGAAGGGAAAGATGTAACTCTGTGAGATGAATTAACAGAACACAGAGCAGTTTCTCAGAAAGCTTCTTTCCAGTTTGGAACGGAAGATACTTCCTTTTTCACCATAGCCCTCTATGGGCTTCCAAATATCCCTTTGCCAATTCCACAAGAACAGCCTTAGCGAAAGGCTTCTTGAAAGGAAAGTTGTAACTCTGTGAGATGAATTCAGAGAACACAGAGCAGTGTCTCAGAAAGCTTCTTTCCAGTTTTGAACGGAAGATATTTCCTTTTTCACCATAGGCCTCTATGGGCTTCCAAATATCCCTTTGTCAATTCCACAAGAACAGCCTTAGCGAAAGGCTTCTTGAAGGGAAAGATGTAACTCTATGAGATGAATTCACAGAACACAGAGCAGTTTCTCAGAAAGCTTCTTTCCAGTTTTGAACGGAGGATATTTCCTTTTTCACGATAGCCCTCTATGGGCTTCCAAATATCCCTTTGCCAATTCCACAAGAACAGCCTTAGCGAAAGGCTTCTTGAAGGGAAAGATGTAACTCTGTGAGATGAATTAACAGAACACAGAGCAGTTTCTCAGAAAGCTTCTTTCCAGTTTTGAACGGAAGATATTTCCTTTTTCACCATAGCCCTCTAAGGGCTTCCAAATATCCCTTTGCCAATTCCACAAGAACAGCCTTAGCGAAAGGCTTCTTGAAGGGAAAGATGTAACTCTGTGAGATGAATTAAAAGAACACAGAGCAGTTTCTCAGAAAGCTTCTTTCCAGTTTTGAACGGAAGATATTTCCTTTTTCACCATAGGCCTCTATGGGCTTCCAAATATCCCTTTGCCAATTCCACAAGAACAGCCTTAGCGAAAGGCTTCTTGAAGGGAAAGATGTAACTCTGTGAGATGTATTAACAGAACACAGAGCAGTTTCTCAGAAAGCTTCTTTCCAGTTTTGAACGGAAGATATTTACTTTTTCACCATAGCCCTCTAAGGGCTTCCAAATATCCCTTTGCCAATTCCACAAGAACAGCCTTAGCGAAAGGCTTCTTGAAGGGAAAGATGTAACTCTGTGAGATGAATTCACAGAACACAGAGCAGTTTCTCAGAAAGCTTCTTTCCAGTTTTGAACGGAAGATATTTCCTTTTTCTCCATAGCCCTCTATGGGCTTCCAAATATCCCCTTGCCAATTCCACAAGAACAGCCTTAGCGAAAGGCTTCTTGAAGGGAAAGATGTATCTCTGTGAGATGAATTAACAGAACACAGAGCAGTTTCTCAGAAAGCTTCTTTCCAGTTTTGAACGGAAGATATTTCCTTTTTCACCATAGCCCTCTATGGGCTTCCAAATATCGCTTTGCCAATTCTACAAGAACAGCCTTAGCGAAAGGCTTCTTGAAGGGAAAGATGTAACTCTGTGAGATGAATTAACAGAACACAGAGCAGTTTCTCAGAAAGCTTCTTTCCAGTTTTGAACGGAAGATATTTCCTTTTTCACCATAGCCCTCTAAGGGCTTCCAAATATCCCTTTGCCAATTCCACAAGAACAGCCTTAGCGAAAGGCTTCTTGAAGGGAAAGATGTAACTCTGTGAGATGAATTAGCAGAACATAGAGCAGTTTCTCAGAAAGATTCTTTCCAATTTTGAAAGGAAGATATTTCCTTTTTCACCATAGCCCTCTATGGGCTTCCAAATATCCCTTTGCCAATTCCACAAGAACAGCCTTAGCGAAAGGCTTCTTGAAGGGAAAGATGTAACTCTGTGAGATGAATTCACAGAACACAGAGCAGTTTCTCAGAAAGCTTCTTTCCAGTTTTGAACGGAAGATATTTCCTTTTTCACCATAGCCCTCTATGGGCTTCCAAATATCCCTTTGCCAACTCCACAAGAACAGCCTTAGCGAAAGGCTTCTTGAAGGGAAAGATGTAACTCTGTGAGATGAATTCACAGAACACAGAGCAGTTTCTCAGAAAGCTTCTTTCCAGTTTTGAACGGAAGATATTTACTTATTCACCATAGCCCTCTAGGGGCTTCCAAATATCCCTTTGCCAATTCCACAAGAACAGCCTTAGCGAAAGGCTTCTTGAAGGGAAAGATGTAACTCTGTGAGATGAATTAACAGAACACAGAGCAGTTTCTCAGAAAGCTTCTTTCCAGTTTTGAACGGAAGATATTTCCTTTTTCACCATAGCCCTCTAAGGGCTTCCAAATATCCCTTTGCCAATTCCACAAGAACAGCCTTAGCGAAAGGCTTCTTGAAGGGAAAGATGTAACTCTGTGAGATGAATTAACAGAACACAGAGCAGTTTCTCAGAAAGCTTCTTTCCAGTTTTGAACGGAGTATATTTCCTTTTTCACCATAGGCCTCTATGGGCTTCCAAATATCCCTTTGCCAATTCCACAAGAACAGCCTTAGCGAAAGGCTTCTTGAAGGGAAAGATGTAACTCTGTGAGATGAATTCACAGAACACAGAGCAGTTTCTCAGAAAGCTTCTTTCCAGTTTTGAACGGAAGATATTTCCTTTTTCACCATAGGCCTCTATGGGCTTCCAATTATCCCTTTGCCAATTCCACAAGAACAGCCTTAGCGAAAGGCTTCTTGAAGGGAAAGATGTAACTCTGTGAGATGAATTCACAGAACACAGAGCAGTTTCTCAGAAAGCTTCTTTCCAGTTTTGAACGGAAGATATTTCCTTTTTACCATACGCCTCTATGGGCTTCCAAATATCCCTTTGCCAATTCCACAAGAACAGCCTTAGCGAAAGGCTTCTTGAAGGGAAAGATGTAACTCTGTGAGATGAATTCACAGAACACAGAGCAGTTTCTCAGAAAGCTTCTTTCCAGTTTTGAACGGAAGTTATTTCCTTTTTCACCATAGGCCTCTATGGGCTTCCAAATATCCCTTTGCCAATTCCACAAGAACAGCCTTAGCGAAAGGCTTCTTGAAGGGAAACATGTAACTCTGTGAGATGAATTAACAGAACACAGAGCAGTTTCTCAGAAAGCTTCTTTCCAGTTTGGAACGGAAGATATTTCCTTTTTCACCATAGCCCTCTATGGGCTTCCAAATATCCCTTTGCCAATTCCACAAGAACAGCCTTAGCGAAAGGCTTCTTGAAAGGAAAGTTGTAACTCTGTGAGATGAATTCAGAGAACACAGAGCAGTGTCTCAGAAAGCTTCTTTCCAGTTTTGAACGGAAGATATTTCCTTTTTCACCATAGGCCTCTATGGGCTTCCAAATATCCCTTTGTCAATTCCACAAGAACAGCCTTAGCGAAAGGCTTCTTGAAGGGAAAGATGTAACTCTATGAGATGAATTCACAGAACACAGAGCAGTTTCTCAGAAAGCTTCTTTCCAGTTTTGAACGGAAGATATTTCCTTTTTCACGATAGCCCTCTATGGGCTTCCAAATATCCCTTTGCCAATTCCACAAGAACAGCCTTAGCGAAAGGCTTCTTGAAGGGAAAGATGTAACTCTGTGAGATGAATTAGCAGAACACAGAGCAGTTTCTCAGAAAGATTCTTTCCAGTTTTGAAAGGAAGATATTTCCTTTTTCACCATAGCCCTCTATGGGCTTCCAAATATCCCTTTGCCAATTCCACAAGAACAGCCTTAGCGAAAGGCTTCTTGAAGGGAAAGATGTAACTCTGTGAGATGAATTCACAGAACACAGAGCAGTTTCTCAGAAAGCTTCTTTCCAGTTTTGAACGGAAGATATTTCCTTTTTCACCATAGCCCTCTATGGGCTTCCAAATATCCCTTTGCCAATTCCACAAGAACAGCCTTAGCGAAAGGCTTCTTGAAGAGAAAGATGTAACTCTGTGAGATGAATTAACAGAACACAGAGCAGTTTCTCAGAAAGCTTCTTTCCAGTTTTGAACGGAAGATATTTCCTTTTTCACCATAGCCCTCTATGGGCTTCCAAATATCCCTTTGCCAATTCCACAAGAACAGCCTTAGCGAAAGGCTTCTTGAAGGGAAAGATGTAACTCTGTGAGATGAATTCACAGAACACAGAGCAGTTTCTCAGAAAGCTTCTTTCCAGTTTTGAACGGAAGATATTTCCTTTTTCACCATAGGCCTCTATGGGCTTCCAAATATCCCTTTGCCAATTCCACAAGAACAGCGTTAGCGAAAGGCTTCTTGAAGGGAAAGATGTAACTCTGTGAGATGAATTCACAGAACACAGAGCAGTTTCTCAGAAAGCTTCTTTCCAGTTTTGAACGGAAGATATTTCCTTTTTCACCATAGCCCTCTACGGGCTTCCAAATATCCCTTTGCCAATTCCACAAGAACAGCCTTAGCGAAAGGCTTCTTGAAGGGAAAGATGTAACTCTGTGAGATGAATTAACAGAACACAGAGCAGTTTCTCAGAAAGCTTCTTTCCAGTTTTGAACGGAAGATATTTCCTTTTTCACCATAGCCCTCTATGGGCTTCGAAATATCGCTTTGCCAATTCTACAAGAACAGCCTTAGCGAAAGGCTTCTTGAAGGGAAAGATGTAACTCTGTGAGATGAATTAACAGAACACAGAGCAGTTTCTCAGAAAGCTTCTTTCCAGTTTTGAACGGAAGATATTTCCTTTTTCACCATAGCCCTCTAAGGGGTTCCAAATATCCCTTTGCCAATTCCACAAGAACAGCCTTAGCGAAAGGCTTCTTGAAGGGAAAGATGTAACTCTGTGAGATGAATTAGCAGAACACAGAGCAGTTTCTCAGAAAGATTCTTTCCAGTTTTGAAAGGAAGATATTTCCTTTTTCACCATAGCCCTCTATGGGCTTCCAAATATCCCTTTGCCAATTCCACAAGAACAGCCTTAGCGAAAGGCTTCTTGAAGGGAAAGATGTAACTCTGTGAGATGAATTCACAGAACACAGAGCAGTTTCTCAGAAAGCTTCTTTCCAGTTTTGAACGGAAGATATTTCCTTTTTCACCATAGCCCTCTATGGGCTTCCAAATATCCCTTTGCCAATTCCACAAGAACAGCCTTAGCGAAAGGCTTCTTGAAGAGAAAGATGTAACTCTGTGAGATGAATTAACAGAACACAGAGCAGTTTCTCAGAAAGCTTCTTTCCAGTTTTGAACGGAAGATATTTACTTATTCACGATAGCCCTCTAGGGGCTTCCAAATATCCCTTTGCCAATTCCACAAGAACAGCCTTAGCGAAAGGCTTCTTGAAGGGAAAGATGTAACTCTGTGAGATGAATTAACAGAACACAGAGCAGTTTCTCAGAAAGCTTCTTTCCAGTTTTGAACGGAAGATATTTCCTTTTTCACCATAGCCCTCTAAGGGCTTCCAAATATCCCTTTGCCAATTCCACAAGAACAGCCTTAGCGAAAGGCTTCTTGAAGGGAAAGATGTAACTCTGTGAGATGAATTCACAGAACACAGAGCAGTTTCTCAGAAAGCTTCTTTCCAGTTTTGAACGGAAGATATTTCCTTTTTCACCATAGGCCTCTATGGGCTTCCAAATATCCCTTTGCCAATTCCACAAGAACAGCCTTAGCGAAAGGCTTCTTGAAGGGAAAGATGTAACTCTGTGAGATGAATTCACAGAACACAGAGCAGTTTCTCAGAAAGCTTCTTTCCAGTTTTGAACGGAAGATATTTCCTTTTTCACCATAGCCCTCTAAGGGCTTCCAAATATCCCTTTGCCAATTCCACAAGAACAGCCTTAGCGAAAGGCTTCTTGAAGGGAAAGATGTAACTCTGTGAGATGAATTAACAGAACACAGAGCAGTTTCTCAGAAAGCTTCTTTCCAGTTTTGAACGGAAGATATTTCCTTTTTCACCATAGGCCTCTATGGGCTTCCAAATATCCCTTTGCCAATTCCACAAGAACAGCCTTAGCGAAAGGCTTCTTGAAGGGAAAGATGTAACTCTGTGAGATGAATTAACAGAACACAGAGCAGTTTCTCAGAAAGCTTCTTTCCAGTTTTGAACGGAAGATATTTCCTTTTTCACCATAGCCGTCTATGGGCTTCCAAATATCCCTTTGCCAATTCCACAAGAACAGTCTTAGCAAAAGGCTTCTTGAAGGGAAAGATGTAACTCTGTGAGATGAATTCTCAGAACACAGAGCAGTTTCTCAGAAAGCTTCTTTCCAATTTGAACGGAAGATATTTCCTTTTTCACCATAGCCCTCTATGGGCTTCCAAATATCCCTTTCCCAATTCCACAAGAACAGCCTTAGCGAAAGGCTTCTTGAAGGGAAAGATGTAACTCTGTGAGATGAATTCACAGAACACAGAGCAGTTTCTCAGAAAGCTTCTTTCCAATTTTGAACGGAAGATATTCCCTTTTTCACCATAGCCCTCTATGGGCTTCCAAATATCCCTTTGCCAATTCCACAAGAACAGCCTTAGCGAAAGGCTTCTTGAAGGGCAAGATGTAACTCTGTGAGATGAATTCACAGAACACAGAGCAGTTTCTCAGAAAGCTTCCTTCCAGTTTTGAACGGAAGATATTTCCTTTTTCACCATAGCCCTCTATGGGCTTCCAAATATCCCTTTGCCAATTCCACAAGAACAGCCTTAGCGAAAGGCTTCTTGAAGAGAAAGATGTAACTCTGTGAGATGAATTAACAGAACACAGAGCAGTTTCTCAGAAAGCTTCTTTCCAGTTTTGAACGGAAGATATTTCCTTTTTCACCATAGCCCTCTACGGGCTTCCAAATATCCCTTTGCCAATTCCACAAGAACAGCCTTAGCGAAAGGCTTCTTGAAGGGAAAGATGTAACTCTGTGAGATGAATTCACAGAACACAGAGCAGTTTCTCAGAAAGCTTCTTCCAAGTTTTGAACGGAAGATATTTCCTTTTTCACCATAGCCCTCTAAGGGCTTCCAAATATCCCTTTGCCAATTCCACAAGAACAGCCTTAGCGAAAGGCTTCTTGAAGGGAAAGATGTAACTCTGTGAGATGAATTCAGAGAACACAGAGCAGTTTCTCAGAAAGCTTCTTTCCAGTTTTGAACGGAGGATATTTCCTTTTTCACCATAGCCCTCTACGGGCTTCCAAATATCCCTTTGCCAATTCCACAAGAACAGCCTTAGCGAAAGGCTTCTTGAAGGGAAAGATGTAACTCTGTGAGATGAATTAACAGAACACAGAGCAGTTTCTCAGAAAGCTTCTTTCCAGTTTTGAACGGAAGATATTTCCTTTTTCACCATAGCCCTCTATGGGCTTCCAAATATCCCTTTGCCAATTCCACAAGAACAGCCTTAGCGAAAGGCTTCTTGAAGGGAAAGATGTAACTCTGTGAGATGAATTAGCAGAACACAGAGCAGTTTCTCAGAAAGATTCTTTCCAATTTTGAAAGGAAGATATTACCTTTTTCACCATAGCCCTCTATGGGCTTCCAAATATCCCTTTGCAAATTCCACAAGAACAGCCTTAGCGAAAGGCTTCTTGAAGGGAAAGATGTAACTCTGTGAGATGAATTCACAGAACACAGAGCAGTTTCTCAGAAAGCTTCTTTCCAGTTTTGAACGGAAGATATTTCCTTTTTCACCAGAGGCCTCTATGGGATTCCAAATATCCCTTTGCCAATTCCACAAGAACAGCCTTAGCGAAAGGCTTCTTGAAGGGAAAGATGTAACTCTGTGAGATGAATTCACAGAACACAGAGCAGTTTCTCAGAAAGCTTCTTTCCAGTTTTGAACGGAAGATATTTCCTTTTTCACCATAGCCCTCTATGGGCTTCCAAATATCCCTTTGCCAATTCCACAAGAACAGCCTTAGCGAAAGGCTTCTTGAAGGGAAAGATGTAACTCTGTGAGATGAATTCACAGAACACAGAGCAGTTTCTCAGAAAGCTTCTTTCCAGTTTTGAACGGAAGATATTTCCTTTTTCACCATAGCCCTCTAAGGGCTTCCAAATATCCCTTTGCCAATTCCACAAGAACAGCCTTAGCGAAAGGCTTCTTGAAGGGAAAGATGTAACTCTGTGAGATGAATTCAGAGAACACAGAGCAGTTTCTCAGAAAGCTTCTTTCCAGTTTTGAACGGAGGATATTTCCTTTTTCACCATAGGCCTCTACGGGCTTCCAAATATCCCTTTGCCAATTCCACAAGAACAGCCTTAGCGAAAGGCTTCTTGAAGGGAAAGATGTAACTCTGTGAGATGAATTAACAGAACACAGAGCAGTTTCTCAGAAAGCTTCTTTCCAGTTTTGAACGGAAGATATTTCCTTTTTCACCATAGCCCTCTATCGGCTTCCAAATATCCCTTTGCCAATTCCACAAGAACAGCCTTAGCGAAAGGCTTCTTGAAGGGAAAGATGTAACTCTGTGAGATGAATTAGCAGAACACAGAGCAGTTTCTCAGAAAGATTCTTTCCAATTTTGAAAGGAAGATATTACCTTTTTCACCATAGCCCTCTATGGGCTTCCAAATATCCCTTTGCAAATTCCACAAGAACAGCCTTAGCGAAAGGCTTCTTGAAGGGAAAGATGTAACTCTGTGAGATGAATTCACAGAACACAGAGCAGTTTCTCAGAAAGCTTCTTTCCAGTTTTGAACGGAAGATATTTCCTTTTTCACCAGAGGCCTCTATGGGATTCCAAATATCCCTTTGCCAATTCCACAAGAACAGCCTTAGCGAAAGGCTTCTTGAAGGGAAAGATGTAACTCTGTGAGATGAATTCACAGAACACAGAGCAGTTTCTCAGAAAGCTTCTTTCCAGTTTTGAACAGAAGATATTTACTTTTTCACCATAGCCCTCTATGGGCTTCCAAATATCCCTTTGCCAATTCCACAAGAACAGCCTTAGCGAAAGGCTTCTTGAAGGGAAAGATGTAACTCTGTGAGATGAATTCACAGAACACATAGCAGTTTCTCAGAAAGCTTCTTTCCAGTTTTGAACTGAAGATATTTCCTTTTTCACCATAGGCCTCAATGGGCTTCCAAATATCCCTTTGCCAATTCCACAAGAACAGCCTTAGCGAAAGGCTTCTTGAAGGGAAAGATGTAACTCTGTGAGATGAATTTACAGAACACAGAGCAGTTTTTCAGAAAGCTTCTTTCCAGTTTTGAACGGAAGATATTTCCTTTTTCACCATAGGCCTCTATGGGCTTCCAAATATCCCTTTGCCAATTCCACAAGAACAGCCTTAGCGAAAGGCTTCTTGAAGGGAAAGATGTAACTCTGTGAGATGAATTCACAGAACACAGAGCAGTTTCTCAGAAAGCTTCTTTCCAGTTTTGAACGGAAGATATTTCCTTTTTCACCATAGCCCTCTATGGGCTTCCAAATATCCCTTTGCCAATTCCACAAGAACAGCCTTAGCGAAAGGCTTCTTGAAGGGAAAGATGTAACTCTGTGAGATGAATTAGCAGAACACAGAGCAGTCTCTCAGAAAGATTCTTTCCAATTTTGAAAGGAAGATATTTCCTTTTTCACCGTAGCCCTCTATGGGCTTCCAAATATCCCTTTGCAAATTCCACAAGAACAGCCTTAGCGAAAGGCTTCTTGAAGGGAAAGATGTAACTCTGTGAGATGAATTCACAGAACACAGAGCAGTTTCTCAGAAAGCTTCTTTCCAGTTTTGAACGGAAGATATTTCCTTTTTCACCATAGCCCTCTATGGGCTTCCAAATATCCCTTTGCCAATTCCACAAGAACAGCCTTAGCGAAAGGCTTCTTGAAGGGAAAGATGTAACTCTGTGAGATAAATTCACAGAACACAGAGCAGTTTCTCAGAAAGCTTCTTTCCAGTTTTGAACGGAAGGTATTTCCTTTTTACCATAGGCCTCTATGGGCTTCCAAATATCCCTTTGCCAATTCCACAAGAACAGCCTTAGCGAAAGGCTTCTTGAAGGGAAAGATGTAACTCTGTGAGATGAATTCACAGAACACAGAGCAGTTTCTCAGAAAGCTTCTTTCCAGTTTTGAACGGAAGATATTTCCTTTTTCACCATAGGCCTCTATGGGCTTCCAAATATCCCTTTGCCAATTCCACAAGAACAGCCTTAGCGAAAGGCTTCTTGAAGGGAAAGATGTAACTCTGTGAGATGAATTAACAGAACACAGAGCAGTTTCTCAGAAAGCTTCTTTCCAGTTTGGAACGGAAGATACTTCCTTTTTCACCATAGCCCTCTATGGGCTTCCAAATATCCCTTTGCCAATTCCACAAGAACAGCCTTAGCGAAAGGCTTCTTGAAAGGAAAGTTGTAACTCTGTGAGATGAATTCAGAGAACACAGACCAGTGTCTCAGAAAGCTTCTTTCCAGTTTTGAACGGAAGATATTTCCTTTTTCACCATAGGCCTCTATGGGCTTCCAAATATCCCTTTGTCAATTCCACAAGAACAGCCTTAGCGAAAGGCTTCTTGAAGGGAAAGATGTAACTCTATGAGATGAATTCACAGAACACAGAGCAGTTTCTCAGAAAGCTTCTTTCCAGTTTTGAACGGAGGATATTTCCTTTTTCACGATAGCCCTCTATGGGCTTCCAAATATCCCTTTGCCAATTCCACAAGAACAGCCTTAGCGAAAGGCTTCTTGAAGGGAAAGATGTAACTCTGTGAGATGAATTAACAGAACACAGAGCAGTTTCTCAGAAAGCTTCTTTCCAGTTTTGAACGGAAGATATTTCCTTTTTCACCATAGCCCTCTAAGGGCTTCCAAATATCCCTTTGCCAATTCCACAAGAACAGCCTTAGCGAAAGGCTTCTTGAAGGGAAAGATGTAACTCTGTGAGATGAATTAACAGAACACAGAGCAGTTTCTCAGAAAGCTTCTTTCCAGTTTTGAACGGAGTATATTTCCTTTTTCACCATAGGCCTCTATGGGCTTCCAAATATCCCTTTGCCAATTCCAAAAGAACAGCCTTAGCGAAAGGCTTCTTGAAGGGAAAGATGTAACTCTGTGAGATGAATTCACAGAACACAGAGCAGTTTCTCAGAAAGCTTCTTTCCAGTTTTGAACGGAAGATATTTCCTTTTTCACCATAGGCCTCTATGGGCTTCCAATTATCCCTTTGCCAATTCCACAAGAACAGCCTTAGCGAAAGGCTTCTTGAAGGGAAAGATGTAACTCTGTGAGATGAATTCACAGAACACAGAGCAGTTTCTCAGAAAGCTTCTTTCCAGTTTTGAACGGAAGATATTTCCTTTTTACCATAGGCCTCTATGGGCTTCCAAATATCCCTTTGCCAATTCCACAAGAACAGCCTTAGCGAAAGGCTTCTTGAAGGGAAAGATGTAACTCTGTGAGATGAATTCACAGAACACAGAGCAGTTTCTCAGAAAGCTTCTTTCCAGTTTTGAACGGAAGATATTTCCTTTTTCACCATAGGCCTCTATGGGCTTCCAAATATCCCTTTGCCAATTCCACAAGAACAGCCTTAGCGAAAGGCTTCTTGAAGGGAAAGATGTAACTCTGTGAGATGAATTAACAGAACACAGAGCAGTTTCTCAGAAAGCTTCTTTCCAGTTTGGAACGGAAGATATTTCCTTTTTCACCATAGCCCTCTATGGGCTTCCAAATATCCCTTTGCCAATTCCACAAGAACAGCCTTAGCGAAAGGCTTCTTGAAAGGAAAGTTGTAACTCTGTGAGATGAATTCAGAGAACACAGAGCAGTGTCTCAGAAAGCTTCTTTCCAGTTTTGAACGGAAGATATTTCCTTTTTCACCATAGGCCTCTATGGGCTTCCAAATATCCCTTTGTCAATTCCACAAGAACAGCCTTAGCGAAAGGCTTCTTGAAGGGAAAGATGTAACTCTATGAGATGAATTCACAGAACACAGAGCAGTTTCTCAGAAAGCTTCTTTCCAGTTTTGAACGGAAGATATTTCCTTTTTCGCGATAGCCCTCTATGGGCTTCCAAATATCCCTTTGCCAATTCCACAAGAACAGCCTTAGCGAAAGGCTTCTTGAAGGGAAAGATGTAACTCTGTGAGATGAATTAACAGAACACAGAGCAGTTTCTCAGAAAGCTTCTTTCCAGTTTTGAACGGAAGATATTTCCTTTTTCACCATAGCCCTCTAAGGGCTTCCAAATATCCCTTTGCCAAATCCACAAGAACAGCCTTAGCGAAAGGCTTCTTGAAGGGAAAGATGTAACTCTGTGAGATGAATTCACAGAACACAGAGCAGTTTCTCAGAAAGCTTCTTTCCAGTTTTGAACGGAAGATATTTCCTTTTTCACCATAGGCCTCTATGGGCTTCCAAATATCCCTTTGCCAATTCCACAAGAACAGACTTAGCGAAAGGCTTCTTGAAGGGAAAGATGTAACTCTGTGAGATGTATTAACAGAACACAGAGCAGTTTCTCAGAAAGCTTCTTTCCAGTTTTGAACGGAAGATATTTACTTTTTCACCATAGCCCTCTAAGGGCTTCCAAATATCCCTTTGCCAATTCCACAAGAACAGCCTTAGCGAAAGGCTTCTTGAAGGGAAAGATGTAACTCTGTGAGATGAATTCACAGAACACAGAGCAGTTTCTCAGAAAGCTTCTTTCCAGTTTTGAACGGAAGATATTTCCTTTTTCACCATAGCCCTCTATGGGCTTCCAAATATCCCCTTGCCAATTCCACAAGAACAGCCTTAGCGAAAGGCTTCTTGAAGGGAAAGATGTAACTCTGTGAGATGAATTAACAGAACACAGAGCAGTTTCTCAGAAAGCTTCTTTCCAGTTTTGAACGGAAGATATTTCCTTTTTCACCATAGGCCTCTATGGGCTTCCAAATATCCCTTTGCCAATTCCACAAGAACAGCCTTAGCGAAAGGCTTCTTGAAGGGAAAGATGTAACTCTGTGAGATGAATTAACAGAACACAGAGCAGTTTCTCATAAAGCTTCTTTCCAGTTTTGAACGGAAGATATTTCCTTTTTCACAATAGCCCTCTATGGGCTTCGAAATATCGCTTTGCCAATTCTACAAGAACAGCCTTAGCGAAAGGCTTCTTGAAGGGAAAGATGTAACTCTGTGAGATGAATTAACAGAACACAGAGCAGTTTCTCAGAAAGCTTCTTTCCAGTTTTGGACGGAAGATATTTCCTTTTTCACCATAGCCCTCTAAGGGGTTCCAAATATCCCTTTGCCAATTCCACAAGAACAGCCTTAGCGAAAGGCTTCTTGAAGGGAAAGATGTAACTCTGTGAGATGAATTAGCAGAACACAGAGCAGTTTCTCAGAAAGCTTCTTTCCAGTTTTGAACGGAAGATATTTCCTTTTTCACCATAGCCCTCTAAGGGCTTCCAAATATCCCTTTGCCAATTCCACAAGAACAGCCTTAGCGAAAGGCTTCTTGAAGGGAAAGATGTAACTCTGTGAGATGAATTCACAGAACACAGAGCAGTTTCTCAGAAAGCTTCTTTCCAGTTTTGAACGGAGGATATTTCCTTTTTCACCATAGGCCTCTATGGGCTTCCAAATATCCCTTTGCCAATTCCACAAGAACAGCCTTAGCGAAAGGCTTCTTGAAGGGAAAGATGTAACTCTGTGAGATGAATTCACAGAACACAGAGCAGTTTCTCAGAAAGCTTCTTTCCAGTTTTGAACGGAAGATATTTCCTTTTTCACCATAGCCCTCTATGGGCTTCCAAATATCCCTTTGCCAATTCCACAAGAACAGCCTTAGCGAAAGGCTTCTTGAAGGGAAAGATGTAACTCTGTGAGATGAATTCACAGAACACAGAGCAGTTTCTCAGAAAGCTTCTTTCCAGTTTTGAACGGAAGATATTTCCTTTTTCACCATAGCCCTCTATGGGCTTCCAAATATCCCTTTGCCAATTCCACAAGAACAGCCTTAGCGAAAGGCTTCTTGAAGGGAAAGATGTAACTCTGTGAGATGAATTCACAGAACACAGAGCAGTTTCTCAGAAAGCTTCTTTCCAGTTTTGAACGGAAGATATTTCCTTTTTCACCATAGGCCTCTATGGGCTTCCAAATATCCCTTTGCCAATTCCACAAGAACAGCCTTAGCGAAAGGCTTCTTGAAGGGAAAGATGTAACTCTGTGAGATGAATTAACAGAACACAGAGCAGTTTCTCAGAAAGCTTCTTTCCAGTTTTGAACGGAAGATATTTCCTTTTTCACCATAGCCGTCTATGGGCTTCCAAATATCCCTTTGCCAATTCCACAAGAACAGTCTTAGCAAAAGGCTTCTTGAAGGGAAAGATGTAACTCTGTGAGATGAATTCACAGAACACAGAGCAGTTTCTCAGAAAGCTTCTTTCCAATTTGAACGGAAGATATTTCCTTTTTCACCATAGCCCTCTATGGGCTTCCAAATATCCCTTTGCCAATTCCACAAGAACAGCCTTAGCGAAAGGCTTCTTGAAGAGAAAGATGTAACTCTGTGAGATGAATTAACAGAACACAGAGCAGTTTCTCAGAAAGCTTCTTTCCAGTTTTGAACGGAAGATATTTCCTTTTTCACCATAGCCCTCTAAGGGCTTCCAAATATCGCTTTGCCAATTCCACAAGAACAGCCTTAGCGAAAGGCTTCTTGAAGGGAAAGATGTAACTCTGTGAGATGAATTCACAGAACACAGAGCAGTTTCTCAGAAAGCTTCTTTCCAGTTTTGAACGGAAGATATTTCCTTTTTCACCATAGCCCTCTAAGGGCTTCCAAATATCCCTTTGCCAATTCCACAAGAACAGCCTTAGCGAAAGGCTTCTTGAAGGGAAAGATGTAACTCTGTGAGATGAATTCAGAGAACACAGAGCAGTTTCTCAGAAAGCTTCTTTCCAGTTTTGAACGGAGGATATTTCCTTTTTCACCATAGCCCTCTACGGGCTTCCAAATATCCCTTTGCCAATTCCACAAGAACAGCCTTAGCGAAAGGCTTCTTGAAGGGAAAGATGTAACTCTGTGAGATGAATTAACAGAACACAGAGCAGTTTCTCAGAAAGCTTCTTTCCAGTTTTGAACGGAAGATATTTCCTTTTTCACCATAGCCCTCTATGGGCTTCCAAATATCCCTTTGCCAATTCCACAAGAACAGCCTTAGCGAAAGGCTTCTTGAAGGGAAAGATGTAACTCTGTGAGATGAATTAGCAGAACACAGAGCAGTTTCTCAGAAAGATTCTTTCCAATTTTGAAAGGAAGATATTACCTTTTTCACCATAGCCCTCTATGGGCTTCCAAATATCCCTTTGCAAATTCCACAAGAACAGCCTTAGCGAAAGGCTTCTTGAAGGGAAAGATGTAACTCTGTGAGATGAATTCACAGAACACATAGCAGTTTCTCAGAAAGCTTCTTTCCAGTTTTGAACGGAAGATATTTCCTTTTTCACCATAGGCCTCTAAGGGCTTCCAAATATCCCTTTGCCAATTCCACAAGAACAGCCTTAGCGAAAGGCTTCTTGAAGGGAAAGATGTAACTGTGTGAGATGAATTAACAGAACACAGAGCAGTTTCTCAGAAAGCTTCTTTCCAGTTTTGAACGGAAGATATTTCCTTTTTCACCATAGCCGTCTATGGGCTTCCAAATATCCCTTTGCCAATTCCACAAGAACAGTCTTAGCAAAAGGCTTCTTGAAGGGAAAGATGTAACTCTGTGAGATGAATTCACAGAACACAGAGCAGTTTCTCAGAAAGCTTCTTTCCAATTTGAACGGAAGATATTTCCTTTTTCACCATAGCCCTCTATGGGCTTCCAAATATCCCTTTCCCAATTCCACAAGAACAGCCTTAGCGAAAGGCTTCTTGAAGGGAAAGATGTAACTCTGTGAGATGAATTCACAGAACACAGAGCAGTTTCTCAGAAAGCTTCTTTCCAGTTTTGAACGGAAGATATTCCCTTTTTCACCATAGCCCTCTATGGGCTTCCAAATATCCCTTTGCCAATTCCACAAGAACAGCCTTAGCGAAAGGCTTCTTGAAGGGCAAGATGTAACTCTGTGAGATGAATTCACAGAACACAGAGCAGTTTCTCAGAAAGCTTCCTTCCAGTTTTGAACGGAAGATATTTCCTTTTTCACCATACCCTCTATGGGCTTCCAAATATCCCTTTGCCAATTCCACAAGAACAGCCTTAGCGAAAGGCTTCTTGAAGAGAAAGATGTAACTCTGTGAGATGAATTAACAGAACACAGAGCAGTTTCTCAGAAAGCTTCTTTCCAGTTTTGAACGGAAGATATTTCCTTTTTCACCATAGCCCTCTACGGGCTTCCAAATATCCCTTTGCCAATTCCACAAGAACAGCCTTAGCGAAAGGCTTCTTGAAGGGAAAGATGTAACTCTGTGAGATGAATTCACAGAACACAGAGCAGTTTCTCAGAAAGCTTCTTTCCAGTTTTGAACGGAAGATATTTCCTTTTTCACCATAGCCCTCTAAGGGCTTCCAAATATCCCTTTGCCAATTCCACAAGAACAGCCTTAGCGAAAGGCTTCTTGAAGGGAAAGATGTAACTCTGTGAGATGAATTCAGAGAACACAGAGCAGTTTCTCAGAAAGCTTCTTTCCAGTTTTGAACGGAGGATATTTCCTTTTTCACCATAGCCCTCTACGGGCTTCCAAATATCCCTTTGCCAATTCCACAAGAACAGCCTTAGCGAAAGGCTTCTTGAAGGGAAAGATGTAACTCTGTGAGATGAATTAACAGAACACAGAGCAGTTTCTCAGAAAGCTTCTTTCCAGTTTTGAACGGAAGATATTTCCTTTTTCACCATAGCCCTCTATGGGCTTCCAAATATCCCTTTGCCAATTCCACAAGAACAGCCTTAGCGAAAGGCTTCTTGAAGGGAAAGATGTAACTCTGTGAGATGAATTAGCAGAACACAGAGCAGTTTCTCAGAAAGATTCTTTCCAATTTTGAAAGGAAGATATTACCTTTTTCACCATAGCCCTCTATGGGCTTCCAAATATCCCTTTGCAAATTCCACAAGAACAGCCTTAGCGAAAGGCTTCTTGAAGGGAAAGATGTAACTCTGTGAGATGAATTCACAGAACACAGAGCAGTTTCTCAGAAAGCTTCTTTCCAGTTTTGAACGGAAGATATTTCCTTTTTCACCAGAGGCCTCTATGGGATTCCAAATATCCCTTTGCCAATTCCACAAGAACAGCCTTAGCGAAAGGCTTCTTGAAGGGAAAGATGTAACTCTGTGAGATGAATTAACAGAACACAGAGCAGTTTCTCAGAAAGCTTCTTTCCAGTTTTGAACGGAAGATATTTCCTTTTTCACCATAGCCCTCTATGGGCTTCCAAATATCCCTTTGCCAATTCCACAAGAACAGCCTTAGCGAAAGGCTTCTTGAAGGGAAAGATGTAACTCTGTGAGATGAATTCACAGAACACATAGCAGTTTCTCAGAAAGCTTCTTTCCAGTTTTGAACTGAAGATATTTCCTTTTTCACCATAGGCCTCAATGGGCTTCCAAATATCCCTTTGCCAATTCCACAAGAACAGCCTTAGCGAAAGGCTTCTTGAAGGGAAAGATGTAACTCTGTGAGATGAATTCACAGAACACAGAGCAGTTTCTCAGAAAGCTTCTTTCCAGTTTTGAACGGAAGATATTTACTTTTTCACCATAGCCCTCTATGGGCTTCCAAATGTCCCTTTGCCAATTCCACAAGAACAGCCTTAGCGAAAGGCTTCTTGAAGGGAAAGATGTAACTCTGTGAGATGAATTCACAGAACACAGAGCAGTTTCTCAGAAAACTTCTTTCCAGTTTTGAACGGAAGATATTTCCTTTTTCACCATAGCCCTCTAAGGGCTTCCAAATATCCCTTTGCCAATTCCACAAGAACAGCCTTAGCGAAAGGCTTCTTGAAGGGAAAGATGTAACTCTGTGAGATGAATTCACAGAACACAGAGCAGTTTCTCAGAAAGCTTCTTTCCAGTTTTGAACGGAAGATATTTCCTTTTTCACCATAGGCCTCTATGGGCTTCCAAATATCCCTTTGCCAATTCCACAAGAACAGCCTTAGCGAAAGGCTTCTTGAAGGGAAAGATGTAACTCTGTGAGATGAATTCACAGAACACGGAGCAGTTTCTCAGAAAGCTTCTTTCCAGTTTTGAACGGAAGATATTTCCTTTTTCACCATAGCCCTCTATGGGCTTCCAAATATCCCTTTGCCAATTCCACAAGAACAGCCTTAGCGAAAGGCTTCTTGAAGGGAAAGATGTAACTCTGTGAGATGAATTAGCAGAACACAGAGCAGTTTCTCAGAAAGATTCTTTCCAATTTTGAAAGGAAGATATTTCCTTTTTCACCATAGCCCTCTATGGGCTTCCAAATATCCCTTTGCCAATTCCACAAGAACAGCCTTAGCGAAAGGCTTCTTGAAGGGAAAGATGTAACTCTGTGAGATGAATTCACAGAACACAGAGCAGTTTCTCAGAAAGCTTCTTTCCAGTTTTGAACGGAAGATATTTCCTTTTTCACCATAGCCCTCTATGGGCTTCCAAATATCCCTTTGCCAATTCCACAAGAACAGCCTTAGCGAAAGGCTTCTTGAAGGGAAAGATGTAACTCTGTGAGATAAATTCACAGAACACAGAGCAGTTTCTCATAAAGCTTCTTTCCAGTTTTGAACGGAAGGTATTTCCTTTTTACCATAGGCCTCTATGGGCTTCCAAATATCCCTTTGCCAATTCCACAAGAACAGCCTTAGCGAAAGGCTTCTTGAAGGGAAAGATGTAACTCTGTGAGATGAATTCACAGAACACAGAGCAGTTTCTCAGAAAGCTTCTTTCCAGTTTTGAACGGAAGATATTTCCTTTTTCACCATAGGCCTCTATGGGCTTCCAAATATCCCTTTGCCAATTCCACAAGAACAGCCTTAGCGAAAGGCTTCTTGAAGGGAAAGATGTAACTCTGTGAGATGAATTAACAGAACACAGAGCAGTTTCTCAGAAAGCTTCTTTCCAGTTTGGAACGGAAGATACTTCCTTTTTCACCATAGCCCTCTATGGGCTTCCAAATATCCCTTTGCCAATTCCACAAGAACAGCCTTAGCGAAAGGCTTCTTGAAAGGAAAGTTGTAACTCTGTGAGATGAATTCAGAGAACACAGAGCAGTGTCTCAGAAAGCTTCTTTCCAGTTTTGAACGGAAGATATTTCCTTTTTCACCATAGGCCTCTATGGGCTTCCAAATATCCCTTTGTCAATTCCACAAGAACAGCCTTAGCGAAAGGCTTCTTGAAGGGAAAGATGTAACTCTGTGAGATGAATTCACAGAACACAGAGCAGTTTCTCAGAAAGCTTCTTTCCAGTTTTGAACGGAAGATATTTCCTTTTTCACGATAGCCCTCTATGGGCTTCCAAATATCCCTTTGCCAATTCCACAAGAACAGCCTTAGCGAAAGGCTTCTTGAAGGGAAAGATGTAACTCTGTGAGATGAATTAACAGAACACAGAGCAGTTTCTCAGAAAGCTTCTTTCCAGTTTTGAACGGAAGATATTTCCTTTTTCACCATAGCCCTCTAAGGGCTTCCAAATATCCCTTTGCCAATTCCACAAGAACAGCCTTAGCGAAAGGCTTCTTGAAGGGAAAGATGTAACTCTGTGAGATGAATTAAAAGAACACAGAGCAGTTTCTCAGAAAGCTTCTTTCCAGGTTTGAACGGAAGATATTTCCTTTTTCACCATAGGCCTCTATGGGCTTCCAAATATCCCTTTGCCAATTCCAGAAGAACAGCCTTAGCGAAAGGCTTCTTGAAGGGAAAGATGTAACTCTGTGAGATGTATTAACAGAACACAGAGCAGTTTCTCAGAAAGCTTCTTTCCAGTTTTGAACGGAAGATATTTACTTTTTCACCATAGCCCTCTAAGGGCTTCCAAATATCCCTTTGCCAATTCCACAAGAACAGCCTTAGCGAAAGGCTTCTTGAAGGGAAAGATGTAACTCTGTGAGATGAATTCACAGAACACAGAGCAGTTTCTCAGAAAGCTTCTTTCCAGTTTTGAACGGAAGATATTTCCTTTTTCACCATAGGCCTCTATGGGCTTCCAAATATCCCTTTGCCAATTCCACAAGAACAGCCTTAGCGAAAGGCTTCTTGAAGGGAAAGATGTAACTCTGTGAGATGAATTAACAGAACACAGAGCAGTTTCTCAGAAAGCTTCTTTCCAGTTTTGAACGGAAGATATTTCCTTTTTCACCATAGCCCTCTATGGGCTTCCAAATATCCCTTTGCCAATTCCACAAGAACAGCCTTAGCGAAAGGCTTCTTGAAGGCAAAGATGTAACTCTGGGAGATGAATTCACAGAACACAGAGCAGTTTCTCAGAAAGCTTCTTTCCAGTTTTGAACGGAAGATATTTCCTTTTTCACCATAGCCCTCTGTGGGCTTCCAAATATCCCTTTGCCAATTCCACAAGAACAGCCTTAGCGAAAGGCTTCTTGAAGGGAAAGATGTAACTCTGTGAGATGAATTCACAGAACACAGAGCAGTTTCTCAGAAAGCTTCTTTCCAGTTTTGAACGGAAGATATTTCCTTTTTCACCATAGGCCTTTATGGGCTTCCAAATATCCCTTTGCCAATTCCACAAGAACAGCCTTAGCGAAAGGCTTCTTGAAGGGAAAGATGTAACTCTGTGAGATGAATTAACAGAACACAGAGCAGTTTCTCAGAAAGCTTCTTTCCAGTTTTGAACGGAAGATATTTCCTTTTTCACCATAGCCCTCTATGGGCTTCCAAATATCCCTTTGCCAATTCCACAAGAACAGCCTTAGCGAAAGGCTTCTTGAAGGGAAAGATGTAACTCTGTGAGATGAATTAGCAGAACACAGAGCAGTTTCTCAGAAAGATTCTTTCCAATTTTGAAAGGAAGATATTTCCTTTTTCACCATAGCCCTCTATGGGCTTCCAAATATCCCTTTGCAAATTCCACAAGAACAGCCTTAGCGAAAGGCTTCTTGAAGGGAAAGATGTAACTCTGTGAGATGAATTCACAGAACACAGAGCAGTTTCTCAGAAAGCTTCTTTCCAGTTTTGAACGGAAGATATTTCCTTTTTCACCAGAGGCCTCTATGGGATTCCAAATATCCCTTTGCCAATTCCACAAGAACAGCCTTAGCGAAAGGCTTCTTGAAGGGAAAGATGTAACTCTGTGAGATGAATTCACAGAACACAGAGCAGTTTCTCAGAAAGCTTCTTTCCAGTTTTGAACGGAAGATATTTCCTTTTTCAACATAGCCCTCTATGGGCTTCCAAATATCCCTTTGCCAATTCCAAAAGAACAGCCTTAGCGAAAGGCTTCTTGAAGGGAAAGATGTAACTCTGTGAGATGAATTCACAGAACACATAGCAGTTTCTCAGAAAGCTTCTTTCCAGTTTTGAACTGAAGATATTTCCTTTTTCACCAGAGGCCTCAATGGGCTTCCAAATATCCCTTTGCCAATTCCACAAGAACAGCCTTAGCGAAAGGCTTCTTGAAGGGAAAGATGTAACTCTGTGAGATGAATTCACAGAACACAGAGCAGTTTCTCAGAAAGCTTCTTTCCAGTTTTGAACGGAAGATATTAACTTTTTCACCATAGCCCTCTATGGGCTTCCAAATGTCCCTTTGCCAATTCCACAAGAACAGCCTTAGCGAAAGGCTTCTTGAAGGGAAAGATGTAACTCTGTGAGATGAATTCACAGAACACAGAGCAGTTTCTCAGAAAGCTTCTTTCCAGTTTTGAACGGAAGATATTTCCTTTTTCACCATAGGCCTCTAAGGGCTTCCAAATATCACTTTGCCAATTCCACAAGAACAGCCTTAGCGAAAGGCTTCTTGAAGGGAAAGATGTAACTCTGTGAGATGAATTCACAGAACACAGAGCAGTTTCTCAGAAATCTTCTTTCCAGTTTTGAACGGAAGATATTTCCTTTTTCACCATAGGCCTCTAAGGGCTTCCAAATATCCCTTTGCCAATTCCACAAGAACAGCCTTAGCGAAAGGCTTCTTGAAGGGAAAGATGTAACTCTGTGAGATGAATTCACAGAACACAGAGCAGTTTCTCAGAAAGCTGCTTTCCAGTTTTGAACGGAAGATATTTCCTTTTTCACCATAGCCCTCTATGGGCTTCCAAATATCCCTTTGCCAATTCCACAAGAACAGCCTTAGCGAAAGGCTTCTTGAAGGGAAAGATGTAACTCTGTGAGATGAATTAGCAGAACACAGAGCAGTTTCTCAGAAAGATTCTTTCCAATTTTGAAAGGAAGATATTTCCTTTTTCACCATAGCCCTCTATGGGCTTCCCAATATCCCTTTGCCAATTCCAGAAGAACAGCCTTAGCGAAAGGCTTCTTGAAGGGAAAGATGTAACTCTGTGAGATGAATTAACAGAACACAGAGCAGTTTCTCAGAAAGCTTCTTTCCAGTTTTGAACGGAAGATATTTCCTTTTTCACCAGAGGCCTCTATGGGATTCCAAATATCCCTTTGCAAATTCCACAAGAACAGCCTTAGCGAAAGGCTTCTTGAAGGGAAAGATGTAACTCTGTGAGATGAATTCACAGAACACAGAGCAGTTTCTCAGAAAGCTTCTTTCCAGTTTTGAACGGAAGATATTTCCTTTTTCACCATAGGCCTCAATGGGCTTCCAAATATCCCTTTATCAATTCCACAAGAACAGCCTTAGCGAAAGGCTTCTTGAAGGGAAAGATGTAACTCTGTGAGATGAATTCACAGAACACAGAGCAGTTTCTCAGAAAGCTTCTTTCCAGTTTTGAAAGGAAGATATTTCCTTTTTCACCAGAGGCCTCTATGGGATTCCAAATATCCCTTTGCCAATTCCACAAGAACAGCCTTAGCGAAAGGCTTCTTGAAGGGAAAGATGTAACTCTGTGAGATGAATTAACAGAACACAGAGCAGTTTCTCAGAAAGCTTCTTTCCAGTTTTGAACGGAAGATATTTCCTTTTTCACCATAGCCCTCTAGGGGCTTCCAAATATCCCTTTGCCAATTCCACAAGAACAGCCTTAGCGAAAGGCTTCTTGAAGGGAAAGATGTAACTCTGTGAGATGAATTCACAGAACACAGAGCAGTTTCTCAGAAAGCTTCTTTCCAGTTTTGAACTGAAGATATTTCCTTTTTCACCATAGGCCTCAATGGGCTTCCAAATATCCCTTTGCCAATTCCACAAGAACAGCCTTAGCGAAAGGCTTCTTGAAGGGAAAGATGTAACTCTGTGAGATGAATTCACAGAACACAGAGCAGTTTCTCAGAAAGCTTCTTTCCAGTTTTGAACGGAAGATATTTACTTTTTCACCATAGCCCTCTATGGGCTTCCAAATGTCCCTTTGCCAATTCCACAAGAACAGCCTTAGCGAAAGGCTTCTTGAAGGGAAAGATGTAACTCTGTGAGATGAATTAGCAGAACACAGAGCAGTTTCTCAGAAAGCTTCTTTCAAGTTTTGAACGGAAGATATTTCCTTTTTCACCATAGGCCTCTATGGGCTTCCAAATATCTCTTTGCCAATTCCACAAGAACAGCCTTAGCGAAAGGCTTCTTGAAGGGAAAGATGTAACTCTGTGAGATGAATTCACAGAACACAGAGCAGTTTCTCAGAAAGCTTCTTTCCAGTTTTGAACGGAAGATATTTCCTTTTTCACCATAGGCCTCTATGGGCTTCCAAATATCCCTTTGCCAATTCCACAAGAACAGCCTTAGCGAGAGGCTTCTTGAAGGGAAAGATGTAACTCTGTGAGATGAATTTACAGAACACAGAGCAGTTTCTCAGAAAGCTTCTTTCCAGTTTTGAAAGGAAGATATTTACTTTTTCACCATAGCCCTCTATGGGCTTCCAAATGTCCCTTTGCCAATTCCACAAGAACAGCCTTAGCGAAAGGCTTCTTGAAGGGAAAGATGTAACTCTGTGAGATGAATTCACAGAACACAGAGCAGTTTCTCAGAAAGCTTCTTTCCAGTTTTGAACGGAAGATATTTCCTTTTTCACCATAGCCCTCTAAGGGCTTCCAAATATCCCTTTGCCAATTCCACAAGAACAGCCTTAGCGAAAGGCTTCTTGAAGGGAAAGATGTAACTCTGTGAGATGAATTCACAGAACACAGAGCAGTTTCTCAGAAAGCTTCTTTCCAGTTTTAAACGGAAGATATTTCCTTTTTCACCATAGGCCTCTATGGGCTTCCAAATATGCCTTTGCCAATTCCACAAGAACAGCCTTAGCGAAAGGCTTCTTGAAGGGAAAGATGTAACCCTGTGAGATGAATTCACAGAACACAGAGCAGTTTCTCAGAAAGCTTCTTTCCACTTTTGAACTGAAGATATTTCCTTTTTCACCATAGCCCTCAAAGGGCTTCCAAATATCCCTTTGCCAATTCCACAAGAACAGCCTTAGCGAGAGGCTTCTTGAAGGGAAAGAGGTAACTCTGTGAGATGAATTAACAGAACACAGAGCAGTTTCTCAGAAAGCTTCTTTCCAGTTTTGAAAGGAAGATATTTACTTTTTCACCATAGCCCTCTATGGGCTTCCAAATGTCCCTTTGCCAATTCCACAAGAACAGCCTTAGCGAAAGGCTTCTTGAAGGGAAAGATGTAACTCTGTGAGATGAATTCACAGAACACAGAGCAGTTTCTCAGAAAGCTTCTTTGCAGTTTTGAACGGAAGATATTTCCTTTTTCACCATAGCCCTCTATGGGCTTCCAAATATCCCTTTGCCAATTCCACAAGAACAGCCTTGGCGAAAGGCTTCTTGAAGGGAAAGATGTAACTCTGTGAGATGAATTCACAGAACACAGAGCAGTTTCTCAGAAAGCTTCTTTCCAGTTTTGAACGGAAGATATTTCCTTTTTCACCATAGGCCTCTATGGGCTTCCAAATATCCCTTTGCCAGTTCCACAAGAACAGCCTTAGCGAAAGGCTTCTTGAGGGGAAAGATGTAACTCTGTGAGATGAATTAACAGAACACAGAGCAGTTTCTCAGAAAGCTTCTTTCCAGTTTTGAACGGAAGATATTTACTTTTTCACCATAGCCCTCTATTGGCTTCCAAATATCCCTTTGCCAATTCCACAAGATCAGCCTTAGCGAAAGGCTTCTTGAAGGGAAAGATGTAACTCTGTGAGATGAATTCACAGAACACAGAGCAGCAAGAAAGCTTCTTTCCAGTTTTTGAACGGAAGATATTTCCTTTTTCACCATAGCCGTCTATCGGCTTCCAAATATCCCTTTGCCAATTCCACAAGAACAGCCTTAGCGAAAGGCTTTTTGAAGGGAAAGATGTAACTCTGTGAGATGAATTCACAGAACACAGAGCAGTTTCTCAGAAAGCTTCTTTCCAGTTTTGAACGGAAGATATTTCCTTTTTCACCATAGGCCTCTATGGGCTTCCAAATATCCCTTTGCCAATTCCAAAAGAACAGCCTTAGCGAAAGGCTTCTTGAAGGGAAAGATGTAACTCTGTGAGATGAATTAACAGAACACAGAGCAGTTTCTCAGAAAGCTTCTTTCCAGTTTGGAACGGAAGATATTTCCTTTTTCACCATAGCCCTCTATGGGCTTCCAAATATCCCTTTGCCAATTCCACAAGAACAGCCTTAGCGAAAGGCTTCTTGAAAGGAAAGCTGTAACTCTGTGAGATGAATTCAGAGAACACAGAGCAGTGTCTCAGAAAGCTTGTTTCCAGTTTTGAACGGAAGATATTTCCTTTTCCACCAGAGGCCTCTATGGGCTTCCAAATATCCCTTTGCCAATTCCACAAGAACAGCCTTAGCGAAAGGCTTCTTGAAGGGAAAGATGTAACTCTATGAGATGAATTCACAGAACACAGAGCAGTTTCTCAGAAAGCTTCTTTCCAGTTTTGAACGGAAGATATTTCCTTTTTCACCATAGCCCTCTATGGGCTTCCAAATATCGCTTTGCCAATTCTACAAGAACCGCCTTAGCGAAAGGCTTCTTGAAGGGAAAGATGTAACTCTGTGAGATGAATTCACAGAACACAGAGCAGTTTCTCAGAAAGCTTCTTTCCAGTTTTGAACGGAAGATATTTCCTTTTTCACCATAGCCCTCTATGGGCTTCCAAATATCCCTTTGCCAATTCCACAAGAACAGCCTTAGCGAAAGGCTTCTTGAAGGGAAAGATGTAACTCTGTGAGATGAATTAGCAGAACACAGAGCAGTTTCTCAGAAAGATTCTTTCCAATTTTGAAAGGAAGATATTTCCTTTTTCACCATAGCCCTCTATGGGCTTCCAAATATCCCTTTGCAAATTCCACAAGAACAGCCTTAGCGAAAGGCTTCTTGAAGGGAAAGATGTAACTCTGTGAGATGAATTCACAGAACACAGAGCAGTTTCTCAGAAAGCTTCTTTCCTGTTTTGAACGGAAGATATTTCCTTTTTCACCATAGGCCTCTATGGGCTTCCAAATATCCCTTTGCCAATTCCACAAGAACAGCCTTAGCGAAAGGCTTCTTGAAGGGAAAGATGTAACTCTGTGAGATGAATTCAGAGAACACAGAGCAGTTTCTCAGAAAGCTTCTTTCCAGTTTTGAACGGAAGATATTTCCTTTTTCACCATAGGCCTCTATGGGCTTCCAAATATCCCTTTGCCAATTCCACAAGAACAGCCTTAGCGAAAGGCTTCTTGAAGGGAAAGATGTAACTCTGTGAGATGAATTCACAGAACACAGAGCAGTTTTTCAGAAAGCTTCTTTCCAGTTTTGAACGGAAGATATTTCCTTTTTCACCATAGCCCTCTATGGGCTTCCAAATATCCCTTTGCCAATTCCGCAAGAACAGCCTTAGTGAAAGGCTTCTTGAAGAGAAAGATGTAACTCTGTGAGATGAATTAACAGAACACAGAGCAGTTTCTCAGAAAGCTTCTTTCCAGTTTTGAACGGAAGATAATTCCTTTTTCACCATAGCCCTCTATGGGCTTCCAAATATCCCTTTGCCAATTCCACAAGAACAGCCTTAGCGAATGGCTTCTTGAAGGGAAAGATGTAACTCTGTGAGATGAATTCACAGAACACAGAGCAGTTTCTCAGAAAGCTTCTTTCCAGTTTTGAACGGAAGATATTTCCTTTTTCACCATAGCCCTCTATGGGCTTCCAAATATCCCTTTGCCAATTCCACAAGAACAGCCTTAGTGAAAGGCTTCTTGAAGGGAAAGATGTAACTCTGTGAGATGAATTAACAGAACACAGAGCAGTTTCTCAGAAAGCTTCTTTCCAGTTTTGAACGGAAGATATTTCATTTTTCACCATAGCCCTCTATGGGCTTCCAAATATCGCTTTGCCAATTCTACAAGAACAGCCTTAGCGAAAGGCTTCTTGAAGGGAAAGATGTAACTCTGTGAGATGAATTAACAGAACACAGAGCAGTTTCTCAGAAAGCTTCTTTCCAGTTTTGAACGGAAGATATTTCCTTTTTCACCATAGCCCTCTATGGGCTTCCAAATATCCCTTTGCCAATTCCACAAGAACAGCCTTAGCGAAAGGCTTCTTGAAGGGAAAGATGTAACTCTGGGAGATGAATTAACAGAACACAGAGCAGTTTCTCAGAAAGATTCTTTCCAATTTTGAACGGAAGATATTTCCTTTTTCACCATAGCCCTCTATGGGCTTCCCAATATCCCTTTGCCAATTCCAGAAGAACAGCCTTAGCGAAAGGCTTCTTGAAGGGAAAGATGTAACTCTGTGAGATGAATTAACAGAACACAGAGCAGTTTCTCAGAAAGCTTCTTTCCAGTTTTGAACGGAAGATATTTCCTTTTTCACCAGAGGCCTCTATGGGATTCCAAATATCCCTTTGCAAATTCCACAAGAACAGCCTTAGCGAAAGGCTTCTTGAAGGGAAAGATGTAACTCTGTGAGATGAATTCACAGAACACAGAGCAGTTTCTCAGAAAGCTTCTTTCCAGTTTTGAACGGAAGATATTTCCTTTTTCACCATAGGCCTCAATGGGCTTCCAAATATCCCTTTACCAATTCCACAAGAACAGCCTTAGCGAAAGGCTTCTTGAAGGGAAAGATGTAACTCTGTGAGATGAATTCACAGAACACAGAGCAGTTTCTCAGAAAGCTTCTTTCCAGTTTTGAAAGGAAGATATTTCCTTTTTCACCAGAGGCCACTATGGGATTCCAAATATCCCTTTGCCAATTCCACAAGAACAGCCTTAGCGAAAGGCTTCTTGAAGGGAAAGATGTAACTCTGTGAGATGAATTCACAGAACACAGAGCAGTTTCTCAGAAAGCTTCTTTCCAGTTTTGAACTGAAGATATTTCCTTTTTCACCATAGGCCTCAATGGGCTTCCAAATATCCCTTTGCCAATTCCACAAGAACAGCCTTAGCGAAAGGCTTCTTGAAGGGAAAGATGTAACTCTGTGAGATGAATTCACAGAACACAGAGCAGTTTCTCAGAAAGCTTCTTTCCAGTTTTGAACGGAAGATATTTACTTTTTCACCATAGCCCTCTATGGGCTTCCAAATGTCCCTTTGCCAATTCCACAAGAACAGCCTTAGCGAAAGGCTTCTTGAAGGGAAAGATGTAACTCTGTGAGATGAATTAGCAGAACACAGAGCAGTTTCTCAGAAAGCTTCTTTCAAGTTTTGAACGGAAGATATTTCCTTTTTCACCATAGGCCTCTATGGGCTTCCAAATATCTCTTTGCCAATTCCACAAGAACAGCCTTAGCGAAAGGCTTCTTGAAGGGAAAGATGTAACTCTGTGAGATGAATTCACAGAACACAGAGCAGTTTCTCAGAAAGCTTCTTTCCAGTTTTGAACGGAAGATATTTCCTTTTTCACCATAGGCCTCTATGGGCTTCCAAATATCCCTTTGCCAATTCCACAAGAACAGCCTTAGCGAGAGGCTTCTTGAAGGGAAAGATGTAACTCTGTGAGATGAATTTACAGAACACAGAGCAGTTTCTCAGAAAGCTTCTTTCCAGTTTTGAAAGGAAGATATTTACTTTTTCACCATAGCCCTCTATGGGCTTCCAAATGTCCCTTTGCCAATTCCACAAGAACAGCCTTAGCGAAAGGCTTCTTGAAGGGAAAGATGTAACTCTGTGAGATGAATTCACAGAACACAGAGCAGTTTCTCAGAAAGCTTCTTTCCAGTTTTGAACGGAAGATATTTCCTTTTTCACCATAGCCCTCTAAGGGCTTCCAAATATCCCTTTGCCAATTCCACAAGAACAGCCTTAGCGAAAGGCTTCTTGAAGGGAAAGATGTAACTCTGTGAGATGAATTCACAGAACACAGAGCAGTTTCTCAGAAAGCTTCTTTCCAGTTTTGAACGGAAGATATTTCCTTTTTCACCATAGGCCTCTATGGGCTTCCAAATATGCCTTTGCCAATTCCACAAGAACAGCCTTAGCGAAAGGCTTCTTGAAGGGAAAGATGTAACCCTGTGAGATGAATTCACAGAACACAGAGCAGTTTCTCAGAAAGCTTCTTTCCACTTTTGAACTGAAGATATTTCCTTTTTCACCATAGCCCTCAAAGGGCTTCCAAATATCCCTTTGCCAATTCCACAAGAACAGCCTTAGCGAGAGGCTTCTTGAAGGGAAAGAGTTAACTCTGTGAGATGAATTAACAGAACACAGAGCAGTTTCTCAGAAAGCTTCTTTCCAGTTTTGAAAGGAAGATATTTACTTTTTCACCATAGCCCTCTATGGGCTTCCAAATGTCCCTTTGCCAATTCCACAAGAACAGCCTTAGCGAAAGGCTTCTTGAAGGGAAAGATGTAACTCTGTGAGATGAATTCACAGAACACAGAGCAGTTTCTCAGAAAGCTTCTTTGCAGTTTTGAACGGAAGATATTTCCTTTTTCACCATAGCCCTCTATGGGCTTCCAAATATCCCTTTGCCAATTCCACAAGAACAGCCTTGGCGAAAGGCTTCTTGAAGGGAAAGATGTAACTCTGTGAGATGAATTCACAGAACACAGAGCAGTTTCTCAGAAAGCTTCTTTCCAGTTTTGAACGGAAGATATTTCCTTTTTCACCATAGGCCTCTATGGGCTTCCAAATATCCCTTTGCCAGTTCCACAAGAACAGCCTTAGCGAAAGGCTTCTTGAGGGGAAAGATGTAACTCTGTGAGATGAATTAACAGAACACAGAGCAGTTTCTCAGAAAGCTTCTTTCCAGTTTTGAACGGAAGATATTTACTTTTTCACCATAGCCCTCTATTGGCTTCCAAATATCCCTTTGCCAATTCCACAAGATCGGCCTTAGCGAAAGGCTTCTTGAAGGGAAAGATGTAACTCTGTGAGATGAATTCACAGAACACAGAGCAGCAAGAAAGCTTCTTTCCAGTTTTGAACGGAAGATATTTCCTTTTTCACCATAGCCCTCTATGGGCTTCCAAATATCCCTTTGCCAATTCCACAAGAACAGCCTTAGCGAAAGGCTTCTTGAAGGGAAAGATGTAACTCTGTGAGATGAATTCACAGAACACAGAGCAGTTTCTCAGAAAGCTTCTTTCCAGTTTTGAACGGAAGATATTTCCTTTTTCACCATAGGCCTCTATGGGCTTCCAAATATCCCTTTGCCAATTCCACAAGAACAGCCTTAGCGAAAGGCTTCTTGAAGGGAAAGATGTAACTCTGTGAGATGAATTAACAGAACACAGAGCAGTTTCTCAGAAAGCTTCTTTCCAGTTTTTAACGGAAGATATTTCCTTTTTCACCATAGCCGTCTATCGGCTTCCAAATATCCCTTTGCCAATTCCACAAGAACAGCCTTAGCGAAAGGCTTCTTGAAGGGAAAGATGTAACTCTGTGAGATGAATTCACAGAACACAGAGCAGTTTCTCAGAAAGCTTCTTTCCAGTTTTGAACGGAAGATATTTCCTTTTTCACCATAGGCCTCTATGGGCTTCCAAATATCCCTTTGCCAATTCCAAAAGAACAGCCTTAGCGAAAGGCTTCTTGAAGGGAAAGATGTAACTCTGTGAGATGAATTAACAGAACACAGAGCAGTTTCTCAGAAAGCTTCTTTCCAGTTTGGAACGGAAGATATTTCCTTTTTCACCATAGCCCTCTATGGGCTTCCAAATATCCCTTTGCCAATTCCACAAGAACAGCCTTAGCGAAAGGCTTCTTGAAAGGAAAGCTGTAACTCTGTGAGATGAATTCAGAGAACACAGAGCAGTGTCTCAGAAAGCTTGTTTCCAGTTTTGAACGGAAGATATTTCCTTTTCCACCATAGGCCTCTATGGGCTTCCAAATATCCCTTTGCCAATTCCACAAGAACAGCCTTAGCGAAAGGCTTCTTGAAGGGAAAGATGTAACTCTATGAGATGAATTCACAGAACACAGAGCAGTTTCTCAGAAAGCTTCTTTCCAGTTTTGAACGGAAGATATTTCCTTTTTCACCATAGCCCTCTATGGGCTTCCAAATATCGCTTTGCCAATTCTACAAGAACCGCCTTAGCGAAAGGCTTCTTGAAGGGAAAGATGTAACTCTGTGAGATGAATTCACAGAACACAGAGCAGTTTCTCAGAAAGCTTCTTTCCAGTTTTGAACGGAAGATATTTCCTTTTTCACCATAGCCCTCTATGGGCTTCCAAATATCCCTTTGCCAATTCCACAAGAACAGCCTTAGCGAAAGGCTTCTTGAAGGGAAAGATGTAACTCTGTGAGATGAATTAGCAGAACACAGAGCAGTTTCTCAGAAAGATTCTTTCCAATTTTTAAAGGAAGATATTTCCTTTTTCACCATAGCCCTCTATGGGCTTCCAAATATCCCTTTGCAAATTCCACAAGAACAGCCTTAGCGAAAGGCTTCTTGAAGGGAAAGATGTAACTCTGTGAGATGAATTCACAGAACACAGAGCAGTTTCTCAGAAAGCTTCTTTCCTGTTTTGAACGGAAGATATTTCCTTTTTCACCATAGGCCTCTATGGGCTTCCAAATATCCCTTTGCCAATTCCACAAGAACAGCCTTAGCGAAAGGCTTCTTGAAGGGAAAGATGTAACTCTGTGAGATGAATTCAGAGAACACAGAGCAGTTTCTCAGAAAGCTTCTTTCCAGTTTTGAACGGAAGATATTTCCTTTTTCACCATAGGCCTCTATGGGCTTCCAAATATCCCTTTGCCAATTCCACAAGAACAGCCTTAGCGAAAGGCTTCTTGAAGGGAAAGATGTAACTCTGTGAGATGAATTCACAGAACACAGAGCAGTTTTTCAGAAAGCTTCTTTCCAGTTTTGAACGGAAGATATTTCCTTTTTCACCATAGCCCTCTATGGGCTTCCAAATATCCCTTTGCCAATTCCGCAAGAACAGCCTTAGTGAAAGGCTTCTTGAAGAGAAAGATGTAACTCTGTGAGATGAATTAACAGAACACAGAGCAGTTTCTCAGAAAGCTTCTTTCCAGTTTTGAACGGAAGATAATTCCTTTTTCACCATAGCCCTCTATGGGCTTCCAAATATCCCTTTGCCAATTCCACAAGAACAGCCTTAGCGAAAGGCTTCTTGAAGGGAAAGATGTAACTCTGTGAGATGAATTCACAGAACACAGAGCAGTTTCTCAGAAAGCTTCTTTCCAGTTTTGAACGGAAGATATTTCCTTTTTCACCATAGCCCTCTATGGGCTTCCAAATATCCCTTTGCCAATTCCACAAGAACAGCCTTAGTGAAAGGCTTCTTGAAGGGAAAGATGTAACTCTGTGAGATGAATTAACAGAACACAGAGCAGTTTCTCAGAAAGCTTCTTTCCAGTTTTGAACGGAAGATATTTCATTTTTCACCATAGCCCTCTATGGGCTTCCAAATATCGCTTTGCCAATTCTACAAGAACAGCCTTAGCGAAAGGCTTCTTGAAGGGAAAGATGTAACTCTGTGAGATGAATTAACAGAACACAGAGCAGTTTCTCAGAAAGCTTCTTTCCAGTTTTGAACGGAAGATATTTCCTTTTTCACCATAGCCCTCTATGGGCTTCCAAATATCCCTTTGCCAATTCCACAAGAACAGCCTTAGCGAAAGGCTTCTTGAAGGGAAAGATGTAACTCTGGGAGATGAATTAACAGAACACAGAGCAGTTTCTCAGAAAGATTCTTTCCAATTTTGAACGGAAGATATTTCCTTTTCCACCATAGCCCTCTATGGGCTTCCAAATATCCCTTTGCCAATTCCACAAGAACAGCCTTAGCGAAAGGCTTCTTGAAGGGAAAGATGTAACTCTGTGAGATGAATTAACAGAACACAGAGCAGTTTCTCAGAAAGCTTCTTTCCAGTTTTGAACGGAAGATATTTCCTTTTTCACCATAGCCCTCTATGGGCTTCCAAATATCCCTTTGCCAATTCCACAAGAACAGCCTTAGCGAAAGGCTTCTTGAAGGGAAAGATGTAACTCTGTGAGATGAATTCACAGAACACAGAGCAGTTTCTCAGAAAGCTTCTTTCCAATTTTGAAGGGAAGATATTTCCTTTTTCACCATAGCCCTCTATGGGCTTCCAAATATCCCTTTGCCAATTCCACAAGAACAGCCTTACCGAAAGGCTTCTTGAAGGGAAAGATGTAACTCTGTGAGATGAATTCACAGAACACAGAGCAGTTTCTCAGAAAGCTTCTTTCCAGTTTTGAACGGAAGATATTTCCTTTTTCACCATAGCCCTCTATGGGCTTCCAAATATCCCTTTGCCAATTCCACAAGAACAGCCTTAGCGAAAGGCTTCTCGAAGAGAAAGATGTAACTCTGTGAGATGAATTAACAGAACACAGAGCAGTTTCTCAGAAAGCTTCTTTCCAGTTTTGAACGGAAGATATTTACTTATTCACCATAGCCCTCTATGGGCTTCCAAATATCCCTTTGCCAATTCCACAAGAACAGCCTTAGCGAAAGGCTTCTTGAAGGGACAGATGTAACTCTGTGAGATAAATTAACAGAACACAGAGCAGTTTCTCAGAAAGCTTCTTTCCAGTTTTGAACGGAAGATATTTCCTTTTTCACCATAGCCCTCTAAGGGCTTCCAAATATCCCTTTGCCAATTCCACAAGAACAGCCTTAGCGAAAGGCTTCTTGAAGGGAAAGATGTAACTCTGTGAGATGAATTAACAGAACACAGAGCAGTTTCTCAGAAAGCTTCTTTCCAGTTTTGAACGGAAGATATTTCCTTTTTCACCATAGCCCTCTATGGGCTTCCAAATATCCCTTTGCCAATTCCACAAGAACAGCCTTAGCGAAAGGCTTCTTGAAGGGAAAGATGTAACTCTGGGAGATGAATTAACAGAACACAGAGCAGTTTCTCAGAAAGATTCTTTCCAATTTTGAACGGAAGATATTTCCTTTTCCACCATAGCCCTCTATGGGCTTCCAAATATCCCTTTGCCAATTCCACAAGAACAGCCTTAGCGAAAGGCTTCTTGAAGGGAAAGATGTAACTCTGTGAGATGAATTAACAGAACACAGAGCAGTTTCTCAGAAAGCTTCTTTCCAGTTTTGAACGGAAGATATTTCCTTTTTCACCATAGCCCTCTATGGGCTTCCAAATATCCCTTTGCCAATTCCACAAGAACAGCCTTAGCGAAAGGCTTCTTGAAGGGAAAGATGTAACTCTGTGAGATGAATTCACAGAACACAGAGCAGTTTCTCAGAAAGCTTCTTTCCAATTTTGAAGGGAAGATATTTCCTTTTTCACCATAGCCCTCTATGGGCTTCCAAATATCCCTTTGCCAATTCCACAAGAACAGCCTTACCGAAAGGCTTCTTGAAGGGAAAGATGTAACTCTGTGAGATGAATTCACAGAACACAGAGCAGTTTCTCAGAAAGCTTCTTTCCAGTTTTGAACGGAAGATATTTCCTTTTTCACCATAGCCCTCTATGGGCTTCCAAATATCCCTTTGCCAATTCCACAAGAACAGCCTTAGCGAAAGGCTTCTCGAAGAGAAAGATGTAACTCTGTGAGATGAATTAACAGAACACAGAGCAGTTTCTCAGAAAGCTTCTTTCCAGTTTTGAACGGAAGATATTTACTTATTCACCATAGCCCTCTATGGGCTTCCAAATATCCCTTTGCCAATTCCACAAGAACAGCCTTAGCGAAAGGCTTCTTGAAGGGACAGATGTAACTCTGTGAGATAAATTAACAGAACACAGAGCAGTTTCTCAGAAAGCTTCTTTCCAGTTTTGAACGGAAGATATTTCCTTTTTCACCATAGCCCTCTAAGGGCTTCCAAATATCCCTTTGCCAATTCCACAAGAACAGCCTTAGCGAAAGGCTTCTTGAAGGGAAAGACGTAACTCTGTGAGATGAATTCACAGAACACAGAGCAGTTTCTCAGAAAGCTTCTTTCCAGTTTTGAACGGAGGATATTTCCTTTTTCACCATAGGCCTCTATGGGCTTCCAAATATCCCTTTGCCAATTCCACAAGAACAGCCTTAGCGAAAGGCTTCTTGAAGGGAAAGATGTAACTCTGTGAGATGAATTAGCAGAACACAGAGCAGTTTCTCAGAAAGCTTCTTTCCAGTTTTGAAGGGAAGATATTTCCTTTTTCACCATAGCCCTCTATGGGCTTCCAAATATCCCTTTGCCAATTCCACAAGAACAGCCTTAGCGAAAGCCTTCTTGAAGGGAAAGATGTAACTCTGTGAGATGAATTCACAGAACACAGAGCAGTTTCTCAGAAAGCTTCTATCCAGTTTTGAACGGAAGATATTTCCTTTTTCACCATAGGCCTCTATGGGCTTCCAAATATCCCTTTGCCAATTCCACAAGAACAGCCTTAGCGAAAGGCTTCTTGAAGGGAAAGATGTAACTCTGTGAGATGAATTCACAGAACACAGAGTAGTTTCTCAGAAAGCTTCTTTCCAGTTTTGAACGGAAGATATTTCCTTTTTCACCATAGGCCTCTATGGGCTTCCAAATATCCCTTTGCCAATTCCACAAGAACAGCCTTAGCGAAAGGCTTCTTGAAGGGAAAGATGTAACTCTGTGAGATGAATTTACAGAACACAGAGCAGTTTCTCAGAAAGCTTCTTTCCAGTTTTGAACGGAAGATAATTCCTTTTTCACCATAGCCCTCTATGGGCTTCCAAATATCCCTTTGCCAATTCCACAAGAACAGCCTTAGCGAAAGGCTTCTTGAAGGGAAAGATGTAACTCTGTGAGATGAATTCACAGAACACAGAGCAGTTTCTCAGAAAGCTTCTTTCCAGTTTTGAACGGAAGATATTTCCTTTTTCACCATAGCCCTCTATGGGCTTCCAAATATCCCTTTGCCAATTCCACAAGAACAGCCTTAGTGAAAGGCTTCTTGAAGGGAAAGATGTAACTCTGTGAGATGAATTAACAGAACACAGAGCAGTTTCTCAGAAAGCTTCTTTCCAGTTTTGAACGGAAGATATTTCCTTTTTCACCATAGCCCTCTATGGGCTTCCAAATATCCCTTTGCCAATTCCACAAGAACAGCCTTACCGAAAGGCTTCTTGAAGGGAAAGATGTAACTCTGTGAGATGAATTCACAGAACACAGAGCAGTTTCTCAGAAAGCTTCTTTCCAGTTTTGAACGGAAGATATTTCCTTTTTCACCATAGCCCTCTATGGGCTTCCAAATATCGCTTTGCCAATTCCACAAGAACAGCCTTAGCGAAAGGCTTCTCGAAGAGAAAGATGTAACTCTGTGAGATGAATTAACAGAACACAGAGCAGTTTCTCAGAAAGCTTCTTTCCAGTTTTGAACGGAAGATATTTACTTATTCACCATAGCCCTCTATGGGCTTCCAAATATCCCTTTGCCAATTCCACAAGAACAGCCTTAGCGAAAGGCTTCTTGAAGGGACAGATGTAACTCTGTGAGATAAATTAACAGAACACAGAGCAGTTTCTCAGAAAGCTTCTTTCCAGTTTTGAACGGAAGATATTTCCTTTTTCACCATAGCCCTCTAAGGGCTTCCAAATATCCCTTTGCCAATTCCACAAGAACAGCCTTAGCGAAAGGCTTCTTGAAGGGAAAGACGTAACTCTGTGAGATGAATTCACAGAACACAGAGCAGTTTCTCAGAAAGCTTCTTTCCAGTTTTGAACGGAGGATATTTCCTTTTTCACCATAGGCCTCTATGGGCTTCCAAATATCCCTTTGCCAATTCCACAAGAACAGCCTTAGCGAAAGGCTTCTTGAAGGGAAAGATGTAACTCTGTGAGATGAATTAGCAGAACACAGAGCAGTTTCTCAGAAAGCTTCTTTCCAGTTTTGAAGGGAAGATATTTCCTTTTTCACCATAGCCCTCTATGGGCTTCCAAATATCCCTTTGCCAATTCCACAAGAACAGCCTTAGCGAAAGCCTTCTTGAAGGGAAAGATGTAACTCTGTGAGATGAATTCACAGAACACAGAGCAGTTTCTCAGAAAGCTTCTATCCAGTTTTGAACGGAAGATATTTCCTTTTTCACCATAGGCCTCTATGGGCTTCCAAATATCCCTTTGCCAATTCCACAAGAACAGCCTTAGCGAAAGGCTTCTTGAAGGGAAAGATGTAACTCTGTGAGATGAATTCACAGAACACAGAGTAGTTTCTCAGAAAGCTTCTTTCCAGTTTTGAACGGAAGATATTTCCTTTTTCACCATAGGCCTCTATGGGCTTCCAAATATCCCTTTGCCAATTCCACAAGAACAGCCTTAGCGAAAGGCTTCTTGAAGGGAAAGATGTAACTCTGTGAGATGAATTTACAGAACACAGAGCAGTTTCTCAGAAAGCTTCTTTCCAGTTTTGAACGGAAGATATTTCCTTTTTCACCATAGCCCTCTATGGGCTTCCAAATATCGCTTTGCCAATTCTACAAGAACCGCCTTAGCGAAAGGCTTCTTGAAGGGAAAGATGTAACTCTGTGAGATGAATTCACAGAACACAGAGCAGTTTCTCAGAAAGCTTCTTTCCAGTTTTGAACGGAAGATATTTCCTTTTTCACCATAGCCCTCTATGGGCTTCCAAATATCCCTTTGCCAATTCCACAAGAACAGCCTTAGCGAAAGGCTTCTTGAAGGGAAAGATGTAACTCTGTGAGATGAATTAGCAGAACACAGAGCAGTTTCTCAGAAAGATTCTTTCCAATTTTGAAAGGAAGATATTTCCTTTTTCACCATAGCCCTCTATGGGCTTCCAAATATCCCTTTGCAAATTCCACAAGAACAGCCTTAGCGAAAGGCTTCTTGAAGGGAAAGATGTAACTCTGTGAGATGAATTCACAGAACACAGAGCAGTTTCTCAGAAAGCTTCTTTCCTGTTTTGAACGGAAGATATTTCCTTTTTCACCATAGGCCTCTATGGGCTTCCAAATATCCCTTTGCCAATTCCACAAGAACAGCCTTAGCGAAAGGCTTCTTGAAGGGAAAGATGTAACTCTGTGAGATGAATTCAGAGAACACAGAGCAGTTTCTCAGAAAGCTTCTTTCCAGTTTTGAACGGAAGATATTTCCTTTTTCACCATAGGCCTCTATGGGCTTCCAAATATCCCTTTGCCAATTCCACAAGAACAGCCTTAGCGAAAGGCTTCTTGAAGGGAAAGATGTAACTCTGTGAGATGAATTCACAGAACACAGAGCAGTTTTTCAGAAAGCTTCTTTCCAGTTTTGAACGGAAGATATTTCCTTTTTCACCATAGCCCTCTATGGGCTTCCAAATATCCCTTTGCCAATTCCGCAAGAACAGCCTTAGTGAAAGGCTTCTTGAAGAGAAAGATGTAACTCTGTGAGATGAATTAACAGAACACAGAGCAGTTTCTCAGAAAGCTTCTTTCCAGTTTTGAACGGAAGATAATTCCTTTTTCACCATAGCCCTCTATGGGCTTCCAAATATCCCTTTGCCAATTCCACAAGAACAGCCTTAGCGAAAGGCTTCTTGAAGGGAAAGATGTAACTCTGTGAGATGAATTCACAGAACACAGAGCAGTTTCTCAGAAAGCTTCTTTCCAGTTTTGAACGGAAGATATTTCCTTTTTCACCATAGCCCTCTATGGGCTTCCAAATATCCCTTTGCCAATTCCACAAGAACAGCCTTAGTGAAAGGCTTCTTGAAGGGAAAGATGTAACTCTGTGAGATGAATTAACAGAACACAGAGCAGTTTCTCAGAAAGCTTCTTTCCAGTTTTGAACGGAAGATATTTCATTTTTCACCATAGCCCTCTATGGGCTTCCAAATATCGCTTTGCCAATTCTACAAGAACAGCCTTAGCGAAAGGCTTCTTGAAGGGAAAGATGTAACTCTGTGAGATGAATTAACAGAACACAGAGCAGTTTCTCAGAAAGCTTCTTTCCAGTTTTGAACGGAAGATATTTCCTTTTTCACCATAGCCCTCTATGGGCTTCCAAATATCCCTTTGCCAATTCCACAAGAACAGCCTTAGCGAAAGGCTTCTTGAAGGGAAAGATGTAACTCTGGGAGATGAATTAACAGAACACAGAGCAGTTTCTCAGAAAGATTCTTTCCAATTTTGAACGGAAGATATTTCCTTTTCCACCATAGCCCTCTATGGGCTTCCAAATATCCCTTTGCCAATTCCACAAGAACAGCCTTAGCGAAAGGCTTCTTGAAGGGAAAGATGTAACTCTGTGAGATGAATTAACAGAACACAGAGCAGTTTCTCAGAAAGCTTCTTTCCAGTTTTGAACGGAAGATATTTCCTTTTTCACCATAGCCCTCTATGGGCTTCCAAATATCCCTTTGCCAATTCCACAAGAACAGCCTTAGCGAAAGGCTTCTTGAAGGGAAAGATGTAACTCTGTGAGATGAATTCACAGAACACAGAGCAGTTTCTCAGAAAGCTTCTTTCCAATTTTGAAGGGAAGATATTTCCTTTTTCACCATAGCCCTCTATGGGCTTCCAAATATCCCTTTGCCAATTCCACAAGAACAGCCTTACCGAAAGGCTTCTTGAAGGGAAAGATGTAACTCTGTGAGATGAATTCACAGAACACAGAGCAGTTTCTCAGAAAGCTTCTTTCCAGTTTTGAACGGAAGATATTTCCTTTTTCACCATAGCCCTCTATGGGCTTCCAAATATCCCTTTGCCAATTCCACAAGAACAGCCTTAGCGAAAGGCTTCTCGAAGAGAAAGATGTAACTCTGTGAGATGAATTAACAGAACACAGAGCAGTTTCTCAGAAAGCTTCTTTCCAGTTTTGAACGGAAGATATTTACTTATTCACCATAGCCCTCTATGGGCTTCCAAATATCCCTTTGCCAATTCCACAAGAACAGCCTTAGCGAAAGGCTTCTTGAAGGGACAGATGTAACTCTGTGAGATAAATTAACAGAACACAGAGCAGTTTCTCAGAAAGCTTCTTTCCAGTTTTGAACGGAAGATATTTCCTTTTTCACCATAGCCCTCTAAGGGCTTCCAAATATCCCTTTGCCAATTCCACAAGAACAGCCTTAGCGAAAGGCTTCTTGAAGGGAAAGACGTAACTCTGTGAGATGAATTCACAGAACACAGAGCAGTTTCTCAGAAAGCTTCTTTCCAGTTTTGAACGGAGGATATTTCCTTTTTCACCATAGGCCTCTATGGGCTTCCAAATATCCCTTTGCCAATTCCACAAGAACAGCCTTAGCGAAAGGCTTCTTGAAGGGAAAGATGTAACTCTGTGAGATGAATTAGCAGAACACAGAGCAGTTTCTCAGAAAGCTTCTTTCCAGTTTTGAAGGGAAGATATTTCCTTTTTCACCATAGCCCTCTATGGGCTTCCAAATATCCCTTTGCCAATTCCACAAGAACAGCCTTAGCGAAAGCCTTCTTGAAGGGAAAGATGTAACTCTGTGAGATGAATTCACAGAACACAGAGCAGTTTCTCAGAAAGCTTCTATCCAGTTTTGAACGGAAGATATTTCCTTTTTCACCATAGGCCTCTATGGGCTTCCAAATATCCCTTTGCCAATTCCACAAGAACAGCCTTAGCGAAAGGCTTCTTGAAGGGAAAGATGTAACTCTGTGAGATGAATTCACAGAACACAGAGTAGTTTCTCAGAAAGCTTCTTTCCAGTTTTGAACGGAAGATATTTCCTTTTTCACCATAGGCCTCTATGGGCTTCCAAATATCCCTTTGCCAATTCCACAAGAACAGCCTTAGCGAAAGGCTTCTTGAAGGGAAAGATGTAACTCTGTGAGATGAATTTACAGAACACAGAGCAGTTTCTCAGAAAGCTTCTTTCCAGTTTTGAACGGAAGATAATTCCTTTTTCACCATAGCCCTCTATGGGCTTCCAAATATCCCTTTGCCAATTCCACAAGAACAGCCTTAGCGAAAGGCTTCTTGAAGGGAAAGATGTAACTCTGTGAGATGAATTCACAGAACACAGAGCAGTTTCTCAGAAAGCTTCTTTCCAGTTTTGAACGGAAGATATTTCCTTTTTCACCATAGCCCTCTATGGGCTTCCAAATATCCCTTTGCCAATTCCACAAGAACAGCCTTAGTGAAAGGCTTCTTGAAGGGAAAGATGTAACTCTGTGAGATGAATTAACAGAACACAGAGCAGTTTCTCAGAAAGCTTCTTTCCAGTTTTGAACGGAAGATATTTCCTTTTTCACCATAGCCCTCTATGGGCTTCCAAATATCCCTTTGCCAATTCCACAAGAACAGCCTTACCGAAAGGCTTCTTGAAGGGAAAGATGTAACTCTGTGAGATGAATTCACAGAACACAGAGCAGTTTCTCAGAAAGCTTCTTTCCAGTTTTGAACGGAAGATATTTCCTTTTTCACCATAGCCCTCTATGGGCTTCCAAATATCCCTTTGCCAATTCCACAAGAACAGCCTTAGCGAAAGGCTTCTCGAAGAGAAAGATGTAACTCTGTGAGATGAATTAACAGAACACAGAGCAGTTTCTCAGAAAGCTTCTTTCCAGTTTTGAACGGAAGATATTTACTTATTCACCATAGCCCTCTATGGGCTTCCAAATATCCCTTTGCCAATTCCACAAGAACAGCCTTAGCGAAAGGCTTCTTGAAGGGACAGATGTAACTCTGTGAGATAAATTAACAGAACACAGAGCAGTTTCTCAGAAAGCTTCTTTCCAGTTTTGAACGGAAGATATTTCCTTTTTCACCATAGCCCTCTAAGGGCTTCCAAATATCCCTTTGCCAATTCCACAAGAACAGCCTTAGCGAAAGGCTTCTTGAAGGGAAAGACGTAACTCTGTGAGATGAATTCACAGAACACAGAGCAGTTTCTCAGAAAGCTTCTTTCCAGTTTTGAACGGAGGATATTTCCTTTTTCACCATAGGCCTCTATGGGCTTCCAAATATCCCTTTGCCAATTCCACAAGAACAGCCTTAGCGAAAGGCTTCTTGAAGGGAAAGATGTAACTCTGTGAGATGAATTAGCAGAACACAGAGCAGTTTCTCAGAAAGCTTCTTTCCAGTTTTGAAGGGAAGATATTTCCTTTTTCACCATAGCCCTCTATGGGCTTCCAAATATCCCTTTGCCAATTCCACAAGAACAGCCTTAGCGAAAGCCTTCTTGAAGGGAAAGATGTAACTCTGTGAGATGAATTCACAGAACACAGAGCAGTTTCTCAGAAAGCTTCTATCCAGTTTTGAACGGAAGATATTTCCTTTTTCACCATAGGCCTCTATGGGCTTCCAAATATCCCTTTGCCAATTCCACAAGAACAGCCTTAGCGAAAGGCTTCTTGAAGGGAAAGATGTAACTCTGTGAGATGAATTCACAGAACACAGAGTAGTTTCTCAGAAAGCTTCTTTCCAGTTTTGAACGGAAGATATTTCCTTTTTCACCATAGGCCTCTATGGGCTTCCAAATATCCCTTTGCCAATTCCACAAGAACAGCCTTAGCGAAAGGCTTCTTGAAGGGAAAGATGTAACTCTGTGAGATGAATTTACAGAACACAGAGCAGTTTCTCAGAAAGCTTCTTTCCAGTTTTGAACGGAAGATAATTCCTTTTTCACCATAGCCCTCTATGGGCTTCCAAATATCCCTTTGCCAATTCCACAAGAACAGCCTTAGCGAAAGGCTTCTTGAAGGGAAAGATGTAACTCTGTGAGATGAATTCACAGAACACAGAGCAGTTTCTCAGAAAGCTTCTTTCCAGTTTTGAACGGAAGATATTTCCTTTTTCACCATAGCCCTCTATGGGCTTCCAAATATCCCTTTGCCAATTCCACAAGAACAGCCTTAGTGAAAGGCTTCTTGAAGGGAAAGATGTAACTCTGTGAGATGAATTAACAGAACACAGAGCAGTTTCTCAGAAAGCTTCTTTCCAGTTTTGAACGGAAGATATTTCCTTTTTCACCATAGCCCTCTATGGGCTTCCAAATATCGCTTTGCCAATTCTACAAGAACAGCCTTAGCGAAAGGCTTCTTGAAGGGAAAGATGTAACTCTGTGAGATGAATTAACAGAACACAGAGCAGTTTCTCAGAAAGCTTCTTTCCAGTTTTGAACGGAAGATATTTCCTTTTTCACCATAGGCCTCTATGGGCTTCCAAATATCCCTTTGCCAATTCCACAAGAACAGCCTTAGCGAAAGGCTTCTTGAAGGGAAAGATGTAACTCTGGGAGATGAATTAACAGAACACAGAGCAGTTTCTCAGAAAGATTCTTTCCAATTTTGAACGGAAGATATTTCCTTTTCCACCATAGCCCTCTATGGGCTTCCAAATATCCCTTTGCCAATTCCACAAGAACAGCCTTAGCGAAAGGCTTCTTGAAGGGAAAGATGTAACTCTGTGAGATGAATTAACAGAACACAGAGCAGTTTCTCAGAAAGCTTCTTTCCAGTTTTGAACGGAAGATATTTCCTTTTTCACCATAGCCCTCTATGGGCTTCCAAATATCCCTTTGCCAATTCCACAAGAACAGCCTTAGCGAAAGGCTTCTTGAAGGGAAAGATGTAACTCTGTGAGATGAATTCACAGAACACAGAGCAGTTTCTCAGAAAGCTTCTTTCCAATTTTGAAGGGAAGATATTTCCTTTTTCACCATAGCCCTCTATGGGCTTCCAAATATCCCTTTGCCAATTCCACAAGAACAGCCTTAGCGAAAGGCTTCTTGAAGGGAAAGATGTAACTCTGTGAGATGAATTCACAGAACACAGAGCAGTTTCTCAGAAAGCTTCTTTCCAGTTTTGAACGGAAGATATTTCCTTTTTCACCATAGCCCTCTATGGGCTTCCAAATATCCCTTTGCCAATTCCACAAGAACAGCCTTAGCGAAAGGCTTCTCGAAGAGAAAGATGTAACTCTGTGAGATGAATTCACAGAACACAGAGCAGTTTCTCAGAAAGCTTCTTTCCAGTTTTGAACGGAAGATATTTACTTATTCACCATAGCCCTCTATGGGCTTCCAAATATCCCTTTGCCAATTCCACAAGAACAGCCTTAGCGAAAGGCTTCTTGAAGGGACAGATGTAACTCTGTGAGATAAATTAACAGAACACAGAGCAGTTTCTCAGAAAGCTTCTTTCCAGTTTTGAACGGAAGATATTTCCTTTTTCACCATAGCCCTCTAAGGGCTTCCAAATATCCCTTTGCCAATTCCACAAGAACAGCCTTAGCGAAAGGCTTCTTGAAGGGAAAGACGTAACTCTGTGAGATGAATTAACAGAACACAGAGCAGTTTCTCAGAAAGCTTCTTTCCAGTTTTGAACGGAAGATATTTCCTTTTTCACCATAGCCCTCTAAGGGCTTCCAAATATCCCTTTCCCAATTCCACAAGAACAGCCTTACCGAAAGGCTTCTTGAAGGGAAAGATGTAACTCTGTGAGATGAATTCACAGAACACAGAGCAGTTTCTCAGAAAGCTTCTTTCCAGTTTTGAACGGAAGATATTTCCTTTTTCACCATAGCCCTCTATGGGCTTCCAAATATCCCTTTGCCAATTCCACAAGAACAGCCTTAGCGAAAGGCTTCTCGAAGAGAAAGATGTAACTCTGTGAGATGAATTAACAGAACACAGAGCAGTTTCTCAGAAAGCTTCTTTCCAGTTTTGAACGGAAGATATTTACTTATTCACCATAGCCCTCTATGGGCTTCCAAATATCCCTTTGCCAATTCCACAAGAACAGCCTTAGCGAAAGGCTTCTTGAAGGGACAGATGTAACTCTGTGAGATAAATTAACAGAACACAGAGCAGTTTCTCAGAAAGCTTCTTTCCAGTTTTGAACGGAAGATATTTCCTTTTTCACCATAGCCCTCTAAGGGCTTCCAAATATCCCTTTGCCAATTCCACAAGAACAGCCTTAGCGAAAGGCTTCTTGAAGGGAAAGACGTAACTCTGTGAGATGAATTCACAGAACACAGAGCAGTTTCTCAGAAAGCTTCTTTCCAGTTTTGAACGGAGGATATTTCCTTTTTCACCATAGGCCTCTATGGGCTTCCAAATATCCCTTTGCCAATTCCACAAGAACAGCCTTAGCGAAAGGCTTCTTGAAGGGAAAGATGTAACTCTGTGAGATGAATTAGCAGAACACAGAGCAGTTTCTCAGAAAGCTTCTTTCCAGTTTTGAAGGGAAGATATTTCCTTTTTCACCATAGCCCTCTATGGGCTTCCAAATATCCCTTTGCCAATTCCACAAGAACAGCCTTAGCGAAAGCCTTCTTGAAGGGAAAGATGTAACTCTGTGAGATGAATTCACAGAACACAGAGCAGTTTCTCAGAAAGCTTCTATCCAGTTTTGAACGGAAGATATTTCCTTTTTCACCATAGGCCTCTATGGGCTTCCAAATATCCCTTTGCCAATTCCACAAGAACAGCCTTAGCGAAAGGCTTCTTGAAGGGAAAGATGTAACTCTGTGAGATGAATTCACAGAACACAGAGTAGTTTCTCAGAAAGCTTCTTTCCAGTTTTGAACGGAAGATATTTCCTTTTTCACCATAGGCCTCTATGGGCTTCCAAATATCCCTTTGCCAATTCCACAAGAACAGCCTTAGCGAAAGGCTTCTTGAAGGGAAAGATGTAACTCTGTGAGATGAATTTACAGAACACAGAGCAGTTTCTCAGAAAGCTTCTTTCCAGTTTTGAACGGAAGATAATTCCTTTTTCACCATAGCCCTCTATGGGCTTCCAAATATCCCTTTGCCAATTCCACAAGAACAGCCTTAGCGAAAGGCTTCTTGAAGGGAAAGATGTAACTCTGTGAGATGAATTCACAGAACACAGAGCAGTTTCTCAGAAAGCTTCTTTCCAGTTTTGAACGGAAGATATTTCCTTTTTCACCATAGCCCTCTATGGGCTTCCAAATATCCCTTTGCCAATTCCACAAGAACAGCCTTAGTGAAAGGCTTCTTGAAGGGAAAGATGTAACTCTGTGAGATGAATTAACAGAACACAGAGCAGTTTCTCAGAAAGCTTCTTTCCAGTTTTGAACGGAAGATATTTCCTTTTTCACCATAGCCCTCTATGGGCTTCCAAATATCGCTTTGCCAATTCTACAAGAACAGCCTTAGCGAAAGGCTTCTTGAAGGGAAAGATGTAACTCTGTGAGATGAATTAACAGAACACAGAGCAGTTTCTCAGAAAGCTTCTTTCCAGTTTTGAACGGAAGATATTTCCTTTTTCACCATAGCCCTCTATGGGCTTCCAAATATCCCTTTGCCAATTCCACAAGAACAGCCTTAGCGAAAGGCTTCTTGAAGGGAAAGATGTAACTCTGGGAGATGAATTAACAGAACACAGAGCAGTTTCTCAGAAAGATTCTTTCCAATTTTGAACGGAAGATATTTCCTTTTCCACCATAGCCCTCTATGGGCTTCCAAATATCCCTTTGCCAATTCCACAAGAACAGCCTTAGCGAAAGGCTTCTTGAAGGGAAAGATGTAACTCTGTGAGATGAATTAACAGAACACAGAGCAGTTTCTCGGAAAGCTTCTTTCCAGTTTTGAACGGAAGATATTTCCTTTTTCACCATAGCCCTCTATGGGCTTCCAAATATCCCTTTGCCAATTCCACAAGAACAGCCTTAGCGAAAGGCTTCTTGAAGGGAAAGATGTAACTCTGTGAGATGAATTAGCAGAACACAGAGCAGTTTCTCAGAAAGCTTCTTTCCAATTTTGAAGGGAAGATATTTCCTTTTTCACCATAGCCCTCTATGGGCTTCCAAATATCCCTTTGCCAATTCCACAAGAACAGCCTTACCGAAAGGCTTCTTGAAGGGAAAGATGTAACTCTGTGAGATGAATTCACAGAACACAGAGCAGTTTCTCAGAAAGCTTCTTTCCAGTTTTGAACGGAAGATATTTCCTTTTTCACCATAGCCCTCTATGGGCTTCCAAATATCCCTTTGCCAATTCCACAAGAACAGCCTTAGCGAAAGGCTTCTCGAAGAGAAAGATGTAACTCTGTGAGATGAATTAACAGAACACAGAGCAGTTTCTCAGAAAGCTTCTTTCCAGTTTTGAACGGAAGATATTTACTTATTCACCATAGCCCTCTATGGGCTTCCAAATATCCCTTTGCCAATTCCACAAGAACAGCCTTAGCGAAAGGCTTCTTGAAGGGACAGATGTAACTCTGTGAGATAAATTAACAGAACACAGAGCAGTTTCTCAGAAAGCTTCTTTCCAGTTTTGAACGGAAGATATTTCCTTTTTCACCATAGCCCTCTAAGGGCTTCCAAATATCCCTTTGCCAATTCCACAAGAACAGCCTTAGCGAAAGGCTTCTTGAAGGGAAAGACGTAACTCTGTGAGATGAATTCACAGAACACAGAGCAGTTTCTCAGAAAGCTTCTTTCCAGTTTTGAACGGAGGATATTTCCTTTTTCACCATAGGCCTCTATGGGCTTCCAAATATCCCTTTGCCAATTCCACAAGAACAGCCTTAGCGAAAGGCTTCTTGAAGGGAAAGATGTAACTCTGTGAGATGAATTAGCAGAACACAGAGCAGTTTCTCAGAAAGCTTCTTTCCAGTTTTGAAGGGAAGATATTTCCTTTTTCACCATAGCCCTCTATGGGCTTCCAAATATCCCTTTGCCAATTCCACAAGAACAGCCTTAGCGAAAGCCTTCTTGAAGGGAAAGATGTAACTCTGTGAGATGAATTCACAGAACACAGAGCAGTTTCTCAGAAAGCTTCTATCCAGTTTTGAACGGAAGATATTTCCTTTTTCACCATAGGTCTCTATGGGCTTCCAAATATCCCTTTGCCAATTCCACAAGAACAGCCTTAGCGAAAGGCTTCTTGAAGGGAAAGATGTAACTCTGTGACATGAATTCACAGAACACAGAGTAGTTTCTCAGAAAGCTTCTTTCCAGTTTTGAACGGAAGATATTTCCTTTTTCACCATAGGCCTCTATGGGCTTCCAAATATCCCTTTGCCAATTCCACAAGAACAGCCTTAGCGAAAGGCTTCTTGAAGGGAAAGATGTAACTCTGTGAGATGAATTTACAGAACACAGAGCAGTTTCTCAGAAAGCTTCTTTCCAGTTTTGAACGGAAGATATTTCCTTTTTCACCATAGCCCTCTATGGGCTTCCAAATATCCCTTTCCCAATTCCACAAGAACAGCCTTAGCGAAAGGCTTCTTGAAGGGAATGATGTAACTCTGTGAGATGAATTCACAGAACACAGAGCAGTTTCTCAGAAAGCTTCTTTCCAATTTTGAACGGAAGATATTCCCTTTTTCACCATAGCCCTCTATGGGCTTCCAAATATCCCTTTGCCAATTACACAAGAACAGCCTTAGCGAAAGGCTTCTTGAAGGGAAAGATGTAACTCTGTGAGATGAATTCACAGAACACAGAGCAGTTTCTCAAAAAGCTTCCTTCCAGTTTTGAACGGAAGATATTTCCTTTTTCACCATAGCCCTCTATGGGCTTCCAAATATCCCTTTGCCAATTCCACAAGAACAGCCTTAGCGAAAGGCTTCTTGAAGGGAAAGATGTAACTCTGTGAGATGAATTAACAGAACACAGAGCAGTTTCTCAGAAAGCTTCTTTCCAGTTTTGAACGGAAGATATTTCCTTTTTCACCATAGCCCTCTATGGGCTTCCAAATATCCCTTTGCCAATTCCACAAGAACAGCCTTAGCGAAAGGCTTCTTGAAGGGAAAGATGTAACTCTGAGAGATGAATTAACAGAACACAGAGCAGTTTCTCAGAAAGCTTCTTTCCAGTTTTGAACGGAAGATATTTCCTTTTTCACCATAGCCCTCTAAGGGCTTCCAAATATCCCTTTGCCAATTCCACAAGAACAGCCTTAGCGAAAGGCTTCTTGAAGGGAAAGATGTATCTCTGTGAGATGAATTCAGAGAACACAGAGCAGTTTCTCAGAAAGCTTCTTTCCAGTTTTGAACGGAGGATATTTCCTTTTTCACCATAGGCCTCTATGGGCTTCCAAATATCCCTTTGCCAATTCCACAAGAACAGCCTTAGCGAAAGGCTTCTTGAAGGGAAAGATGTAACTCTGTGAGATGAATTCACAGAACACAGAGCAGTTTCTCAGAAAGCTTCTTTCCAGTTTTCAACGGAAGATATTTCCTTTTTCACCATAGCCCTCTATGGGCTTCCAAATATCCCTTTCCCAATTCCACAAGAACAGCCTTAGCGAAAGGCTTCTTGAAGGGAAAGATGTAACTCTGTGAGATGAATTCACAGAACACAGAGCAGTTTCTCAGAAAGCTTCTTTCCAGTTTTGAACGGAAGATATTTCCTTTTTCACCATAGGCCTCTATGGGCTTCCAAATATCCCTTTGCCAATTACACAAGAACAGCCTTAGCGAAAGGCTTCTTGAAGCGAAAGATGTAACTCTGTGAGATGAATTAGCAGAACACAGAGCAGTTTCTCAGAAAGATTCTTTCCAATTTTGAAAGGAAGATATTTCCTTTTTCACCATAGCCCTCTATGGGCTTCCAAATATCCCTTTGCAAATTCCACAAGAACAGCCTTAGCGAAAGGCTTCTTGAAGGGAAAGATGTAACTCTGTGAGATGAATTAACAGAACACAGAGCAGTTTCTCAGAAAGCTTCTTTCCAGTTTTGAACGGAAGATATTTCCTTTTTCACCAGAGGCCTCTATGGGATTCCAAATATCCCTTTGCCAATTCCACAAGAACAGCCTTAGCGAAAGGCTTCTTGAAGGGAAAGATGTAACCCTGTGAGATGAATTCACAGAACACAGAGCAGTTTCTCAGAAAGCTTCTTTCCACTTTTGAACTGAAGATATTTCCTTTTTCACCATAGCCCTCAAAGGGCTTCCAAATATCCCTTTGCCAATTCCACAAGAACAGCCTTAGCGAGAGGCTTCTTGAAGGGAAAGAGGTAACTCTGTGAGATGAATTAACAGAACACAGAGCAGTTTCTCAGAAAGCTTCTTTCCAGTTTTGAAAGGAAGATATTTACTTTTTCACCATAGCCCTCTATGGGCTTCCAAATGTCCGTTTGCCAATTCCACAAGAACAGCCTTAGCGAAAGGCTTCTTGAAGGGAAAGATGTAACTCTCTGAGATGAATTCACAGAACACAGAGCAGTTTCTCAGAAAGCTTCTTTGCAGTTTTGAACGGAAGATATTTCCTTTTTCACCATAGCCCTCTATGGGCTTCCAAATATCCCTTTGCCAATTCCACAAGAACAGCCTTGGCGAAAGGCTTCTTGAAGGGAAAGATGTAACTCTGTGAGATGAATTCACAGAACACAGAGCAGTTTCTCAGAAAGCTTCTTTCCAGTTTTGAACGGAAGATATTTCCTTTTTCACCATAGCCCTCTATGGGCTTCCAAATATCCCTTTGCCAATTCCACAAGAACAGCCTTAGCGAAAGGCTTCTTGAGGGGAAAGATGTAACTCTGTGAGATGAATTAACAGAACACAGAGCAGTTTCTCAGAAAGCTTCTTTCCAGTTTTGAACGGAAGATATTTACTTTTTCACCATAGACCTCTATTGGCTTCCAAATATCCCTTTGCCAATTCCACAAGATCAGCCTTAGCGAAAGGCTTCTTGAAGGGAAAGATGTAACTCTGTGAGATGAATTCACAGAACACAGAGCAGTTTCTCAGAAAGCTTCTTTCCAGTTTTGAACGGAAGATATTTCCTTTTTCACCATAGCCCTCTATGGGCTTCCAAATATCCCTTTGCCAATTCCACAAGAACAGCCTTAGCGAAAGGCTTCTTGAAGGGAAAGATGTAACTCTGTGAGATGAATTCACAGAACACAGAGCAGTTTCTCAGAAAGCTTCTTTCCAGTTTTGAACGGAAGATATTTCCTTTTTCACCGTAGGCCTCTATGGGCTTCCAAATATCCCTTTGCCAATTCCACAAGAACAGCCTTAGCGAAAGGCTTCTTGAAGGGAAAGATGTAACTCTGTGAGATGAATTCACAGAACACAGAGCAGTTTCTCAGAAAGCTTCTTTCCAGTTTTGAACGGAAGATATTTCCTTTTTCACCATAGCCGTCTATCGGCTTCCAAATATCCCTTTGCCAATTCCACAAGAACAGCCTTAGCGAAAGCCTTCTTGAAGGGAAAGATGTAACACTGTGAGATGAATTCACAGAACACAGAGCAGTTTCTCACAGAGTTTCTTTCCGGTTTTGAACGGAAGATATTTCCTTTTTCACCATAGCCCTCTATGGGCTTCCAAATATCCCTTTGCCAATTCCACAAGAACAGCCATAGCGAAAGGCTTCTTGAGGGGAAAGATGTAACTCTGTGAGATGAATTCACAGAACACAGAGCAGTTTCTCAGAAAGCTTCTTTCCAGTTTTGAAGGGAAGATATTTCCTTTTTCACCATAGCCCTCTATGGGCTTCCAAATATCCCTTTGCCAATTCCACAAGAACAGCCTTAGCGAAAGCCTTCTTGAAGGGAAAGATGTAACTCTGTGAGATGAATTCACAGAACACAGAGCAGTTTCTCAGAAAGCTTCTATCCAGTTTTGAACGGAAGATATTTCCTTTTTCACCATAGGCCTCTATGGGCTTCCAAATATCCCTTTGCCAATTCCACAAGAACAGCCTTAGCGAAAGGCTTCTTGAAGGGAAAGATGTAACTCTGTGAGATGAATTCACAGAACACAGAGCAGTTTCTCAGAAAGCTTCTTTCCAGTTTTGAACGGAAGATATTTCCTTTTTTACCATAGGCCTCTATGGGCTTCCAAATATCCCTTTGCCAATTCCACAAGAACAGCCTTAGCGAAAGGCTTCTTGAAGGGAAAGATGTAACTCTGTGAGATGAATTTACAGAACACAGAGCAGTTTCTCAGAAAGCTTCTTTCCAGTTTTGAAGGGAAGATATTTCCTTTTTCACCATAGCCCTCTATGGGCTTCCAAATATCCCTTTCCCAATTCCACAAGAACAGCCTTAGCGAAAGGCTTCTTGAAGGGAATGATGTAACTCTGTGAGATGAATTCACAGAACACAGAGCAGTTTCTCAGAAAGCTTCTTTCCAATTTTGAACGGAAGATATTCCCTTTTTCACCATAGCCCTCTATGGGCTTCCAAATATCCCTTTGCCAATTACACAAGAACAGCCTTAGCGAAAGGCTTCTTGAAGGGAAAGATGTAACTCTGTGAGATGAATTCACAGAACACAGAGCAGTTTCTCAAAAAGCTTCCTTCCAGTTTTGAACGGAAGATATTTCCTTTTTCACCATAGCCCTCTATGGGCTTCCAAATATCCCTTTGCCAATTCCACAAGAACAGCCTTAGCGAAAGGCTTCTTGAAGAGAAAGATGTAACTCTGTGAGATGAATTAACAGAACACAGAGCAGTTTCTCAGAAAGCTTCTTTCCAGTTTTGAACGGAAGATATTTCCTTTTTCACCATAGCCCTCTATGGGCTTCCAAATATCCCTTTGCCAATTCCACAAGAACAGCCTTAGCGAAAGGCTTCTTGAAGGGAAAGATGTAACTCTGAGAGATGAATTTACAGAACACAGAGCAGTTTCTCAGAAAGCTTCTTTCCAGTTTTGAACGGAGGATATTTCCTTTTTCACCGTAGGCCTCTATGGGCTTCCAAATATCCCTTTGCCAATTCCACAAGAACAGCCTTAGCGAAAGGCTTCTTGAAGGGAAAGATGTAACTCTGTGAGATGAATTCACAGAACACAGAGCAGTTTCTCAGAAAGCTTCTTTCCAGTTTTCAACGGAAGATATTTCCTTTTTCACCATAGCCCTCTATGGGCTTCCAAATATCCCTTTCCCAATTCCACAAGAACAGCCTTAGCGAAAGGCTTCTTGAAGGGAAAGATGTAACTCTGTGAGATGAATTCACAGAACACAGAGCAGTTTCTCAGAAAGCTTCTTTCCAATTTTGAACGGAAGATATTCCCTTTTTCACCATAGCCCTCTATGGGCTTCCAAATATCCCTTTGCCAATTCCACAAGAACAGCCTTAGCGAAAGGCTTCTTGAAGGGAAAGATGTAACTCTGTGAGATGAATTCACAGAACACAGAGCAGTTTCTCAGAAAGCTTCCTTCCAGTTTTGAACGGAAGATATTTCCTTTTTCACCATAGCCCTCTATGGGCTTCCAAATATCCCTTTGCCAATTCCAGAAGAACAGCCTTAGCGAAAGGCTTCTTGAAGAGAAAGATGTAACTCTGTGAGATGAATTAACAGAACACAGAGCAGTTTCTCAGAAAGCTTCTTTCCAGTTTTGAACGGAAGATATTTCCTTTTTCACCATAGCCCTCTATGGGCTTCCAAATATCCCTTTGCCAATTCCACAAGAACAGCCTTAGCGAAAGGCTTCTTGAAGGGAAAGATGTAACTCTGTGAGATGAATTAACAGAACACAGGGCAGTTTCTCAGAAAGCTTCTTTCCAGTTTTGAACGGAAGATATTTCCTTTTTCACCATAGCCCTCTAAGGGCTTCCAAATATCCCTTTGCCAATTCCACAAGAACAGCCTTAGCGAAAGGCTTCTTGAAGGGAAAGATGTAACTCTGTGAGATGAATTCAGAGAACACAGAGCAGTTTCTCAGAAAGCTTCTTTCCAGTTTTGAACGGAGGATATTTCCTTTTTCACCATAGGCCTCTATGGGCTTCCAAATATCCCTTTGCCAATTCCACAAGAACAGCCTTAGCGAAAGGCTTCTTGAAGGGAAAGATGTAACTCTGTGAGATGAATTCACAGAACACAGAGCAGTTTCTCAGAAAGCTTCTTTCCAGTTTTGAACGGAAGATATTTCCTTTTTCACCATAGCCCTCTATGGGCTTCCAAATATCCCTTTGCCAATTCCACAAGAACAGCCTTAGCGAAAGGCTTCTTGAAGGGAAAGATGTAACTCTGTGAGATGAATTCACAGAACACAGAGCAGTTTCTCAGAAAGCTTCTTTCCAGTTTTGAACGGAAGATATTTCCTTTTTCACCAGAGCCCTCTATGGGCTTCCAAATATCCCTTTGCCAATTCCACAAGAACAGCCTTAGCGAAAGGCTTCTTGAAGGGAAAGATGTAACTCTGTGAGATGAATTCACAGAACACAGAGCAGTTTCTCAGAAAGCTTCTTTCCAGTTTTGAACGGAAGATATTTCCTTTTTCACCATAGCCGTCTATCGGCTTCCAAATATCCCTTTGCCAATTCCACAAGAACAGCCTTAGCGAAAGGCTTCTTGAAGGGAAAGATGTAACACTGTGAGATGAATTCACAGAACACAGAGCAGTTTCTCACAGAGTTTCTTTCCGGTTTTGAACGGAAGATATTTCCTTTTTCACCATAGCCCTCTATGGGCTTCCAAATATCCCTTTGCCAATTCCACAAGAACAGCCTTAGCGAAAGGCTTCTTGAGGGGAAAGATGTAACTCTGTGAGATGAATTCACAGAACACAGAGCAGTTTCTCAGAAAGCTTCTTTCCAGTTTTGAACGGAAGATATTTCCTTTTTCACCATAGCCCTCTATGGGCTTCCAAATATCCCTTTGCCAATTCCGCAAGAACAGCCTTAGCGAAAGGCTTCTTGAAGGGAAAGATGTAACTCTGTGAGATAAATTCACAGAACACAGAGCAGTTTCTCAGAAAGCTTCTTTCCAGTTTTGAACGGACGATATTTCCTTTTTACCATAGGCCTCTATGGGCTTCCAAATATCCCTTTGCCAATTCCACAAGAACAGCCTTAGCGAAAGGCTTCTTGAAGGGAAAGATGTAACTCTGTGAGATGAATTCACAGAACACAGAGCAGTTTCTCAGAAAGCTTCTTTCCAGTTTTGAACGGAAGATATTTCCTTTTTCACCATAGGCCTCTATGGGCTTCCAAATATCCCTTTGCCAATTCCACAAGAACAGCCTTAGCGAAAGGCTTCTTGAAGGGAAAGATGTAACTCTGTGAGATGAATTAACAGAACACAGAGCAGTTTCTCAGAAAGCTTCTTTCCAGTTTGGAACGGAAGATATTTCCTTTTTCACCATAGCCCTCTATGGGCTTCCAAATATCCCTTTGCCAATTCCACAAGAACAGCCTTGGCGAAAGGCTTCTTGAAAGGAAAGCTGTAACTCTGTGAGATGAATTCAGAGAACACAGAGCAGTGTCTCAGAAAGCTTGTTTCCAGTTTTGAACGGAAGATATTTCCTTTTCCACCATAGGCCTCTATGGGCTTCCAAATATCCCTTTGCCAATTCCTCAAGAACAGCCTTAGCGAAAGGCTTCTTGAAGGGAAAGATGTAACTCTATGAGATGAATTCACAGAACACAGAGCAGTTTCTCAGAAATCTTCTTTCCAGTTTTGAACGGAAGATATTTCCTTTTTCACCATAGCCCTCTATGGGCTTCCAAATATCGCTTTGCCAATTCTACAAGAACCGCCTTAGCGAAAGGCTTCTTGAAGGGAAAGATGTAACTCTGTGAGATGAATTAACAGAACACAGAGCAGTTTCTCAGAAAGCTTCTTTCCAGTTTTGAACGGAAGATATTTCCTTTTTCACCATAGCCCTCTATGGGCTTCCAAATATCCCTTTGCCAATTCCACAAGAACAGCCTTAGCGAAAGGCTTCTTGAAGGGAAAGATGTAACTCTGTGAGATGAATTAGCAGAACACAGAGCAGTTTCTCAGAAAGATTCTTTCCAATTTTGAAAGGAAGATATTTCCTTTTTCACCATAGCCCTCTATGGGCTTCCAAATATCCCTTTGCAAATTCCACAAGAACAGCCTTAGCGAAAGGCTTCTTGAAGGGAAAGATGTAACTCTGTGAGATGAATTAACAGAACACAGAGCAGTTTCTCAGAAAGCTTCTTTCCAGTTTTGAACGGAAGATATTTCCTTTTTCACCATAGGCCTCTATGGGCTTCCAAATATCCCTTTGCCAATTCCACAAGAACAGCCTTAGCGAAAGGCTTCTTGAAGGGAAAGATGTAACTCTGTGAGATGAATTCACAGAACACAGAGCAGTTTCTCAGAAAGCTTCTTTCCAGTTTTGAACGGAAGATATTTCCTTTTTCACCATAGGCCTCTATGGGCTTCCAAATATCCCTTTGCCAATTCCACAAGAACAGCCTTAGCGAAAGGTTTCTTGAAGGGAAAGATGTAACTCTGTGAGATGAATTCACAGAACACAGAGCAGTTTCTCAGAAAGCTTCCTTCCAGTTTTGAACGGAAGACATTTCCTTTTTCACCATAGCCCTCTATGGGCTTCCAAATATCCCTTTGCCAATTCCACAAGAACAGCCTTAGCGAAAGGCTTCTTGAAGAGAAAGATGTAACTCTGTGAGATGAATTAACAGAACACAGAGCAGTTTCTCAGAAAGCTTCTTTCCAGTTTTGAACGGAAGATATTTCCTTTTTCACCATAGCCCTCTATGGGCTTCCAAATATCCCTTTGCCAATTCCACAAGAACAGCCTTAACGAAAGGCTTCTTGAAGGGAAAGATGTAACTCTGAGAGATGAATTAACAGAACACAGAGCAGTTTCTCAGAAAGCTTCTTTCCAGTTTTGAACGGAAGATATTTCCTTTTTCACCATAGCCCTCTAAGGGCTTCCAAATATCCCTTTGCCAATTCCACAAGAACAGCCTTAGCGAAAGGCTTCTTGAAGGGAAAGATGTATCTCTGTGAGATGAATTCACAGAACACAGAGCAGTTTCTCAGAAAGCTTCTTTCCAGTTTTGAACGGAGGATATTTCCTTTTTCACCATAGGCCTCTATGGGCTTCCAAATATCCCTTTGCCAATTCCACAAGAACAGCCTTAGCGAAAGGCTTCTTGAAGGGAAAGATGTAACTCTGTGAGATGAATTCACAGAACACAGAGCAGTTTCTCATAAAGCTTCTTTCCAGTTTTGAACGGAAGATATTTCCTTTTTCACCATAGCCCTCTATGGGCTTCCAAATATCCCTTTGCCAATTCCACAAGAACAGCCTTAGCGAAAGGCTTCTTGAAGGGAAAGATGTAACTCTGTGAGATGAATTAACAGAACACAGAGCAGTTTCTCAGAAAGCTTCTTTCCAGTTTTGAACGGAAGATATTTCCTTTTTCACCATAGCCCTCTATGGGCTTCCAAATATCCCTTTGCCAATTCCACAAGAACAGCCTTAGCGAAAGGCTTCTTGAAGGGAAAGATGTAACTCTGTGAGATGAATTCACAGAACACAGAGCAGTTTCTCAGAAAGCTTCTTTCCAGTTTTGAACGGAAGATATTTCCTTTTTCACCATAGGCCTCTATGGGCTTCCAAATATCCCTTTGCCAATTCCACAAGAACAGCCTTAGCGAAAGGCTTCTTGAAGGGAAAGATGTAACTCTGTGAGATGAATTAACAGAACACAGAGCAGTTTCTCAGAAAGCTTCTTTCCAGTTTGGAACGGAAGATATTTCCTTTTTCACCATAGCCCTCTATGGGCTTCCAAATATCCCTTTGCCAATTCCACAAGAACAGCCTTGGCGAAAGGCTTCTTGAAAGGAAAGCTGTAACTCTGTGAGATGAATTCAGAGAACACAGAGCAGTGTCTCAGAAAGCTTGTTTCCAGTTTTGAACGGAAGATATTTCCTTTTCCACCATAGGCCTCTATGGGCTTCCAAATATCCCTTTGCCAATTCCTCAAGAACAGCCTTAGCAAAAGGCTTCTTGAAGGGAAAGATGTAACTCTATGAGATGAATTCACAGAACACAGAGCAGTTTCTCAGAAATCTTCTTTCCAGTTTTGAACGGAAGATATTTCCTTTTTCACCATAGCCCTCTATGGGCTTCCAAATATCGCTTTGCCAATTCTACAAGAACCGCCTTAGCGAAAGGCTTCTTGAAGGGAAAGATGTAACTCTGTGAGATGAATTAACAGAACACAGAGCAGTTTCTCAGAAAGCTTCTTTCCAGTTTTGAACGGAAGATATTTCCTTTTTCACCATAGCCCTCTATGGGCTTCCAAATATCCCTTTGCCAATTCCACAAGAACAGCCTTAGCGAAAGGCTTCTTGAAGGGAAAGATGTAACTCTGTGAGATGAATTAGCAGAACACAGAGCAGTTTCTCAGAAAGATTCTTTCCAATTTTGAAAGGAAGATATTTCCTTTTTCACCATAGCCCTCTATGGGCTTCCAAATATCCCTTTGCAAATTCCACAAGAACAGCCTTAGCGAAAGGCTTCTTGAAGGGAAAGATGTAACTCTGTGAGATGAATTAACAGAACACAGAGCAGTTTCTCAGAAAGCTTCTTTCCAGTTTTGAACGGAAGATATTTCCTTTTTCACCATAGGCCTCTATGGGCTTCCAAATATCCCTTTGCCAATTCCACAAGAACAGCCTTAGCGAAAGGCTTCTTGAAGGGAAAGATGTAACTCTGTGAGATGAATTCACAGAACACAGAGCAGTTTCTCAGAAAGCTTCTTTCCAGTTTTGAACGGAAGATATTTCCTTTTTCAACATAGGCCTCTATGGGCTTCCAAATATCCCTTTGCCAATTCCACAAGAACAGCCTTAGCGAAAGGTTTCTTGAAGGGAAAGATGTAACTCTGTGAGATGAATTCACAGAACACAGAGCAGTTTCTCAGAAAGCTTCCTTCCAGTTTTGAACGGAAGACATTTCCTTTTTCACCATAGCCCTCTATGGGCTTCCAAATATCCCTTTGCCAATTCCACAAGAACAGCCTTAGCGAAAGGCTTCTTGAAGAGAAAGATGTAACTCTGTGAGATGAATTAACAGAACACAGAGCAGTTTCTCAGAAAGCTTCTTTCCAGTTTTGAACGGAAGATATTTCCTTTTTCACCATAGCCCTCTATGGGCTTCCAAATATCCCTTTTCCAATTCCACAAGAACAGCCTTAACGAAAGGCTTCTTGAAGGGAAAGATGTAACTCTGAGAGATGAATTAACAGAACACAGAGCAGTTTCTCAGAAAGCTTCTTTCCAGTTTTGAACGGAAGATATTTCCTTTTTCACCATAGCCCTCTAAGGGCTTCCAAATATCCCTTTGCCAATTCCACAAGAACAGCCTTAGCGAAAGGCTTCTTGAAGGGAAAGATGTATCTCTGTGAGATGAATTCACAGAACACAGAGCAGTTTCTCAGAAAGCTTCTTTCCAGTTTTGAACGGAGGATATTTCCTTTTTCACCATAGGCCTCTATGGGCTTCCAAATATCCCTTTGCCAATTCCACAAGAACAGCCTTAGCGAAAGGCTTCTTGAAGGGAAAGATGTAACTCTGTGAGATGAATTCACAGAACACAGAGCAGTTTCTCAGAAAGCTTCTTTCCAGTTTTGAACGGAAGATATTTCCTTTTTCACCATAGCCCTCTATGGGCTTCCAAATATCCCTTTGCCAATTCCACAAGAACAGCCTTAGCGAAAGGCTTCTTGAAGGGAAAGATGTAACTCTGTGAGATGAATTAACAGAACACAGAGCAGTTTCTCAGAAAGCTTCTTTCCAGTTTGGAACGGAAGATATTTCCTTTTTCACCATAGCCCTCTATGGGCTTCCAAATATCCCTTTGCCAATTCCACAAGAACAGCCTTAGCGAAAGGCTTCTTGAAGGCAAAGATGTAACTCTGTGAGATGAATTCACAGAACACAGAGCAGTTTCTCAGAAAGCTTCTTTCCAGTTTTGAACGGAAGATATTTCCTTTTTCACCATAGGCCTCTATGGGCTTCCAAATATCCCTTTGCCAATTCCACAAGAACAGCCTTAGCGAAAGGCTTCTTGAAGGGAAAGATGTAACTCTGAGAGATGAATTAACAGAACACAGAGCAGTTTCTCAGAAAGCTTCTTTCCAGTTTTGAACGGAAGATATTTCCTTTTTCACCATAGCCCTCTAAGGGCTTCCAAATATCCCTTTGCCAATTCCACAAGAACAGCCTTAGCGAAAGGCTTCTTGAAGGGAAAGATGTATCTCTGTGAGATGAATTCAGAGAACACAGAGCAGTTTCTCAGAAAGCTTCTTTCCAGTTTTGAACGGAGGATATTTCCTTTTTCACGATAGGCCTCTATGGGCTTCCAAATATCCCTTTGCCAATTCCACAAGAACAGCCTTAGCGAAAGGCTTCTTGAAGGGAAAGATGTAACTCTGTGAGATGAATTCACAGAACACAGAGCAGTTTCTCAGAAAGCTTCTTTCCAGTTTTCAACGGAAGATATTTCCTTTTTCACCATAGCCCTCTATGGGCTTCCAAATATCCCTTTCCCAATTCCACAAGAACAGCCTTAGCGAAAGGCTTCTTGAAGGGAAAGATGTAACTCTGTGAGATGAATTCACAGAACACAGAGCAGTTTCTCAGAAAGCTTCTTTCCAATTTTGAACGGAAGATATTCCCTTTTTCACCATAGCCCTCTATGGGCTTCCAAATATCCCTTTGCCAATTCCACAAGAACAGCCTTAGCGAAAGGCTTCTTGAAGGGAAAGATGTAACTCTGTGAGATGAATTCACAGAACACAGAGCAGTTTCTCAGAAAGCTTCCTTCCAGTTTTGAACGGAAGATATTTCCTTTTTCACCATAGCCCTCTATGGGCTTCCAAATATCCCTTTGCCAATTCCACAAGAACAGCCTTAGCGAAAGGCTTCTTGAAGAGAAAGATGTAACTCTGTGAGATGAATTAACAGGACACAGAGCAGTTTCTCAGAAAGCTTCTTTCCAGTTTTGAACGGAAGATATTTCCTTTTTCACCATAGCCCTCTATGGGCTTCCAAATATCCCTTTGCCAATTCCACAAGAACAGCCTTAGCGAAAGGCTTCTTGAAGGGAAAGATGTAACTCTGTGAGATGAATTAACAGAACACAGAGCAGTTTCTCAGAAAGCTTCTTTCCAGTTTTGAACGGAAGATATTTCCTTTTTCACCATAGCCCTCTAAGGGCTTCCAAATATCCCTTTGCCAATTCCACAAGAACAGCCTTAGCGAAAGGCTTCTTGAAGGGAAAGATGTAACTCTGTGAGATGAATTCAGAGAACACAGAGCAGTTTCTCAGAAAGCTTCTTTCCAGTTTTGAACGGAGGATATTTCCTTTTTCACCATAGGCCTCTATGGGCTTCCAAATATCCCTTTGCCAATTCCACAAGAACAGCCTTAGCGAAAGGCTTCTTGAAGGGAAAGATGTAACTCTGTGAGATGAATTCACAGAACACAGAGCAGTTTCTCAGAAAGCTTCTTCCCAGTTTTGAACGGAAGATATTTCCTTTTTCACCAGAGCCCTCTATGGGCTTCCAAATATCCCTTTGCCAATTCCACAAGAACAGCCTTAGCGAAAGGCTTCTTGAAGGGAAAGATGTAACTCTGTGAGATGAATTCACAGAACACAGAGCAGTTTCTCAGAAAGCTTCTTTCCAGTTTTGAACGGAAGATATTTCCTTTTTCACCAGAGCCCTCTATGGGCTTCCAAATATCCCTTTGCCAATTCCACAAGAACAGCCTTAGCGAAAGGCTTCTTGAAGGGAAAGATGTAACTCTGTGAGATGAATTCACAGAACACAGAGCAGTTTCTCAGAAAGCTTCTTTCCAGTTTTGAACGGAAGATATTTCCTTTTTCACCATAGGCCTCTATGGGCTTCCAAATATCCCTTTGCCAATTCCACAAGAACAGCCTTAGCGAAAGGCTTCTTGAAGGGAAAGATGTAACTCTGTGAGATGAATTAACAGAACACAGAGCAGTTTCTCAGAAAGCTTCTTTCCAGTTTTGAACGGAAGATATTTCCTTTTTCACCATAGGCCTCTATGGGCTTCCAAATATCCCTTTGCCAATTCCACAAGAACAGCCTTAGCGAAAGGCTTCTTGAAGGGAAAGATGTAACTCTGTGAGATGAATTAGCAGAACACAGAGCAGTTTCTCAGAAAGATTCTTTCCAATTTTGAAAGGAAGATATTTCCTTTTTCACCATAGCCCTCTATGGGCTTCCAAATATCCCTTTGCAAATTCCACAAGAACAGCCTTAGCGAAAGGCTTCTTGAAGGGAAAGATGTAACTCTGTGAGATGAATTCACAGAACACAGAGCAGTTTCTCAGAAAGCTTCTTTCCAGTTTTGAACGGAAGATATTTCCTTTTTCACCAGAGGCCTCTATGGGATTCCAAATATCCCTTTGCCAATTCCACAAGAACAGCCTTAGCGAAAGGCTTCTTGAAGGGAAAGATGTAACCCTGTGAGATGAATTCACAGAACACAGAGCAGTTTCTCAGAAAGCTTCTTTCCACTTTTGAACTGAAGATATTTCCTTTTTCACCATAGCCCTCAAAGGGCTTCCAAATATCCCTTTGCCAATTCCACAAGAACAGCCTTAGCGAGAGGCTTCTTGAAGGGAAAGAGGTAACTCTGTGAGATGAATTAACAGAACACAGAGCAGTTTCTCAGAAAGCTTCTTTCCAGTTTTGAAAGGAAGATATTTACTTTTTCACCATAGCCCTCTATGGGCTTCCAAATGTCCCTTTGCCAATTCCACAAGAACAGCCTTAGCGAAAGGCTTCTTGAAGGGAAAGATGTAACTCTCTGAGATGAATTCACAGAACACAGAGCAGTTTCTCAGAAAGCTTCTTTGCAGTTTTGAACGGAAGATATTTCCTTTTTCACCATAGGCCTCTATGGGCTTCCAAATATCCCTTTGCCAATTCCACAAGAACAGCCTTAGCGAAAGGCTTCTTGAAGGGAAAGATGTAACTCTGTGAGATGAATTCACAGAACACAGAGCAGTTTCTCAGAAAGCTTCTTTCCAGTTTTGAACGGAAGATATTTCCTTTTTCACCATAGGCCTCTAAGGGCTTCCAAATATCCCTTTGCCAATTCCACAAGAACAGCCTTAGCGAAAGGCTTCTTGAGGGGAAAGATGTAACTCTGTGAGATGAATTAACGGAACACAGAGCAGTTTCTCAGAAAGCTTCTTTCCAGTTTTGAACGGAAGATATTTACTTTTTCACCATAGCCCTCTATTGGCTTCCAAATATCCCTTTGCCAATTCCACAAGATCAGCCTTAGCGAAAGGCTTCTTGAAGGGAAAGATGTAACTCTGTGAGATGAATTAACAGAACACAGAGCAGTTTCTCAGAAAGCTTCTTTCCAGTTTGGAACGGAAGATATTTCCTTTTTCACCATAGCCCTCTATGGGCTTCCAAATATCCCTTTGCCAATTCCACAAGAACAGCCTTGGCGAAAGGCTTCTTGAAAGGAAAGCTGTAACTCTGTGAGATGAATTCAGAGAACACAGAGCAGTGTCTCAGAAAGCTTGTTTCCAGTTTTGAACGGAAGATATTTCCTTTTCCACCATAGGCCTCTATGGGCTTCCAAATATCCCTTTGCCAATTCCTCAAGAACAGCCTTAGCGAAAGGCTTCTTGAAGGGAAAGATGTAACTCTATGAGATGAATTCACAGAACACAGAGCAGTTTCTCAGAAATCTTCTTTCCAGTTTTGAACGGAAGATATTTCCTTTTTCACCATAGCCCTCTATGGGCTTCCAAATATCGCTTTGCCAATTCTACAAGAACCGCCTTAGCGAAAGGCTTCTTGAAGGGAAAGATGTAACTCTGTGAGATGAATTAACAGAACACAGAGCAGTTTCTCAGAAAGCTTCTTTCCAGTTTTGAACGGAAGATATTTCCTTTTTCACCATAGCCCTCTATGGGCTTCCAAATATCCCTTTGCCAATTCCACAAGAACAGCCTTAGCGAAAGGCTTCTTGAAGGGAAAGATGTAACTCTGTGAGATGAATTAGCAGAACACAGAGCAGTTTCTCAGAAAGATTCTTTCCAATTTTGAAAGGAAGATATTTCCTTTTTCACCATAGCCCTCTATGGGCTTCCAAATATCCCTTTGCAAATTCCACAAGAACAGCCTTAGCGAAAGGCTTCTTGAAGGGAAAGATGTAACTCTGTGAGATGAATTAACAGAACACAGAGCAGTTTCTCAGAAAGCTTCTTTCCAGTTTGGAACGGAAGATATTTCCTTTTTCACCATAGCCCTCTATGGGCTTCCAAATATCCCTTTGCCAATTCCACAAGAACAGCCTTGGCGAAAGGCTTCTTGAAAGGAAAGCTGTAACTCTGTGAGATGAATTCAGAGAACACAGAGCAGTGTCTCAGAAAGCTTGTTTCCAGTTTTGAACGGAAGATATTTCCTTTTCCACCATAGGCCTCTATGGGCTTCCAAATATCCCTTTGCCAATTCCTCAAGAACAGCCTTAGCGAAAGGCTTCTTGAAGGGAAAGATGTAACTCTATGAGATGAATTCACAGAACACAGAGCAGTTTCTCAGAAATCTTCTTTCCAGTTTTGAACGGAAGATATTTCCTTTTTCACCATAGCCCTCTATGGGCTTCCAAATATCGCTTTGCCAATTCTACAAGAACCGCCTTAGCGAAAGGCTTCTTGAAGGGAAAGATGTAACTCTGTGAGATGAATTAACAGAACACAGAGCAGTTTCTCAGAAAGCTTCTTTCCAGTTTTGAACGGAAGATATTTCCTTTTTCACCATAGCCCTCTATGGGCTTCCAAATATCCCTTTGCCAATTCCACAAGAACAGCCTTAGCGAAAGGCTTCTTGAAGGGAAAGATGTAACTCTGTGAGATGAATTAGCAGAACACAGAGCAGTTTCTCAGAAAGATTCTTTCCAATTTTGAAAGGAAGATATTTCCTTTTTCACCATAGCCCTCTATGGGCTTCCAAATATCCCTTTGCAAATTCCACAAGAACAGCCTTAGCGAAAGGCTTCTTGAAGGGAAAGATGTAACTCTGTGAGATGAATTAACAGAACACAGAGCAGTTTCTCAGAAAGCTTCTTTCCAGTTTTGAACGGAAGATATTTCCTTTTTCACCATAGGCCTCTATGGGCTTCCAAATATCCCTTTGCCAATTCCACAAGAACAGCCTTAGCGAAAGGCTTCTTGAAGGGAAAGATGTAACTCTGTGAGATGAATTCACAGAACACAGAGCAGTTTCTCAGAAAGCTTCTTTCCAGTTTTGAACGGAAGATATTTCCTTTTTCACCATAGGCCTCTATGGGCTTCCAAATATCCCTTTGCCAATTCCACAAGAACAGCCTTAGCGAAAGGTTTCTTGAAGGGAAAGATGTAACTCTGTGAGATGAATTCACAGAACACAGAGCAGTTTCTCAGAAAGCTTCCTTCCAGTTTTGAACGGAAGACATTTCCTTTTTCACCATAGCCCTCTATGGGCTTCCAAATATCCCTTTGCCAATTCCACAAGAACAGCCTTAGCGAAAGGCTTCTTGAAGAGAAAGATGTATCTCTGTGAGATGAATTCAGAGAACACAGAGCAGTTTCTCAGAAAGCTTCTTTCCAGTTTTGAACGGAAGATATTTACTTTTTCACCATAGCCCTCTATGGGCTTCCAAATATCCCTTTTCCAATTCCACAAGAACAGCCTTAACGAAAGGCTTCTTGAAGGGAAAGATGTAACTCTGAGAGATGAATTAACAGAACACAGAGCAGTTTCTCAGAAAGCTTCTTTCCAGTTTTGAATGGAAGATATTTCCTTTTTCACCATAGCCCTCTAAGGGCTTCCAAATATCCCTTTGCCAATTCCACAAGAACAGCCTTAGCGAAAGGCTTCTTGAAGGGAAAGATGTATCTCTGTGAGATGAATTCACAGAACACAGAGCAGTTTCTCAGAAAGCTTCTTTCCAGTTTTGAACGGAGGATATTTCCTTTTTCACCATAGGCCTCTATGGGCTTCCAAATATCCCTTTGCCAATTCCACAAGAACAGCCTTAGCGAAAGGCTTCTTGAAGGGAAAGATGTAACTCTGTGAGATGAATTCACAGAACACAGAGCAGTTTCTCAGAAAGCTTCTTTCCAGTTTTGAACGGAAGATATTTCCTTTTTCACCATAGCCCTCTATGGGCTTCCAAATATCCCTTTGCCAATTCCACAAGAACAGCCTTAGCGAAAGGCTTCTTGAAGGGAAAGATGTAACTCTGTGAGATGAATTAACAGAACACAGAGCAGTTTCTCAGAAAGCTTCTTTCCAGTTTTGAACGGAAGATATTTCCTTTTTCACCATAGCCCTCTATGGGCTTCCAAATATCCCTTTGCCAATTCCACAAGAACAGCCTTAGCGAAAGGCTTCTTGAAGGGAAAGATGTAACTCTGTGAGATGAATTCACAGAACACAGAGCAGTTTCTCAGAAAGCTTCTTTCCAGTTTTGAACGGAAGATATTTCCTTTTTCACCATAGGCCTCTATGGGCTTCCAAATATCCCTTTGCCAATTCCACAAGAACAGCCTTAGCGAAAGGCTTCTTGAAGGGAAAGATGTAACTCTGTGAGATGAATTAACAGAACACAGAGCAGTTTCTCAGAAAGCTTCTTTCCAGTTTGGAACGGAAGATATTTCCTTTTTCACCATAGCCCTCTATGGGCTTCCAAATATCCCTTTGCCAATTCCACAAGAACAGCCTTGGCGAAAGGCTTCTTGAAAGGAAAGCTGTAACTCTGTGAGATGAATTCAGAGAACACAGAGCAGTGTCTCAGAAAGCTTGTTTCCAGTTTTGAACGGAAGATATTTCCTTTTCCACCATAGGCCTCTATGGGCTTCCAAATATCCCTTTGCCAATTCCTCAAGAACAGCCTTAGCGAAAGGCTTCTTGAAGGGAAAGATGTAACTCTATGAGATGAATTCACAGAACACAGAGCAGTTTCTCAGAAATCTTCTTTCCAGTTTTGAACGGAAGATATTTCCTTTTTCACCATAGCCCTCTATGGGCTTCCAAATATCGCTTTGCCAATTCTACAAGAACCGCCTTAGCGAAAGGCTTCTTGAAGGGAAAGATGTAACTCTGTGAGATGAATTAACAGAACACAGAGCAGTTTCTCAGAAAGCTTCTTTCCAGTTTTGAACGGAAGATATTTCCTTTTTCACCATAGCCCTCTATGGGCTTCCAAATATCCCTTTGCCAATTCCACAAGAACAGCCTTAGCGAAAGGCTTCTTGAAGGGAAAGATGTAACTCTGTGAGATGAATTAGCAGAACACAGAGCAGTTTCTCAGAAAGATTCTTTCCAATTTTGAAAGGAAGATATTTCCTTTTTCACCATAGCCCTCTATGGGCTTCCAAATATCCCTTTGCAAATTCCACAAGAACAGCCTTAGCGAAAGGCTTCTTGAAGGGAAAGATGTAACTCTGTGAGATGAATTCACAGAACACAGAGCAGTTTCTCAGAAAGCTTCTTTCCAGTTTTGAACGGAAGATATTTCCTTTTTCACCATAGGCCTCTATGGGCTTCCAAATATCCCTTTGCCAATTCCACAAGAACAGCCTTAGCGAAAGGCTTCTTGAAGGGAAAGATGTAACTCTGTGAGATGAATTCACAGAACACAGAGCAGTTTCTCAGAAAGCTTCTTTCCAGTTTTGAACGGAAGATATTTCCTTTTTCAACATAGGCCTCTATGGGCTTCCAAATATCCCTTTGCCAATTCCACAAGAACAGCCTTAGCGAAAGGTTTCTTGAAGGGAAAGATGTAACTCTGTGAGATGAATTCACAGAACACAGAGCAGTTTCTCAGAAAGCTTCCTTCCAGTTTTGAACGGAAGACATTTCCTTTTTCACCATAGCCCTCTATGGGCTTCCAAATATCCCTTTGCCAATTCCACAAGAACAGCCTTAGCGAAAGGCTTCTTGAAGAGAAAGATGTAACTCTGTGAGATGAATTAACAGAACACAGAGCAGTTTCTCAGAAAGCTTCTTTCCAGTTTTGAACGGAAGATATTTCCTTTTTCACCATAGCCCTCTATGGGCTTCCAAATATCCCTTTTCCAATTCCACAAGAACAGCCTTAACGAAAGGCTTCTTGAAGGGAAAGATGTAACTCTGAGAGATGAATTAACAGAACACAGAGCAGTTTCTCAGAAAGCTTCTTTCCAGTTTTGAACGGAAGATATTTCCTTTTTCACCATAGCCCTCTAAGGGCTTCCAAATATCCCTTTGCCAATTCCACAAGAACAGCCTTAGCGAAAGGCTTCTTGAAGGGAAAGATGTATCTCTGTGAGATGAATTCACAGAACACAGAGCAGTTTCTCAGAAAGCTTCTTTCCAGTTTTGAACGGAGGATATTTCCTTTTTCACCATAGGCCTCTATGGGCTTCCAAATATCCCTTTGCCAATTCCACAAGAACAGCCTTAGCGAAAGGCTTCTTGAAGGGAAAGATGTAACTCTGTGAGATGAATTCACAGAACACAGAGCAGTTTCTCAGAAAGCTTCTTTCCAGTTTTGAACGGAAGATATTTCCTTTTTCACCATAGCCCTCTATGGGCTTCCAAATATCCCTTTGCCAATTCCACAAGAACAGCCTTAGCGAAAGGCTTCTTGAAGGGAAAGATGTAACTCTGTGAGATGAATTAACAGAACACAGAGCAGTTTCTCAGAAAGCTTCTTTCCAGTTTGGAACGGAAGATATTTCCTTTTTCACCATAGCCCTCTATGGGCTTCCAAATATCCCTTTGCCAATTCCACAAGAACAGCCTTAGCGAAAGGCTTCTTGAAGGCAAAGATGTAACTCTGTGAGATGAATTCACAGAACACAGAGCAGTTTCTCAGAAAGCTTCTTTCCAGTTTTGAACGGAAGATATTTCCTTTTTCACCATAGGCCTCTATGGGCTTCCAAATATCCCTTTGCCAATTCCACAAGAACAGCCTTAGCGAAAGGCTTCTTGAAGGGAAAGATGTAACTCTGAGAGATGAATTAACAGAACAGAGAGCAGTTTCTCAGAAAGCTTCTTTCCAGTTTTGAACGGAAGATATTTCCTTTTTCACCATAGCCCTCTAAGGGCTTCCAAATATCCCTTTGCCAATTCCACAAGAACAGCCTTAGCGAAAGGCTTCTTGAAGGGAAAGATGTATCTCTGTGAGATGAATTCAGAGAACACAGAGCAGTTTCTCAGAAAGCTTCTTTCCAGTTTTGAACGGAGGATATTTCCTTTTTCACGATAGGCCTCTATGGGCTTCCAAATATCCCTTTGCCAATTCCACAAGAACAGCCTTAGCGAAAGGCTTCTTGAAGGGAAAGATGTAACTCTGTGAGATGAATTCACAGAACACAGAGCAGTTTCTCAGAAAGCTTCTTTCCAGTTTTCAACGGAAGATATTTCCTTTTTCACCATAGCCCTCTATGGGCTTCCAAATATCCCTTTCCCAATTCCACAAGAACAGCCTTAGCGAAAGGCTTCTTGAAGGGAAAGATGTAACTCTGTGAGATGAATTCACAGAACACAGAGCAGTTTCTCAGAAAGCTTCTTTCCAATTTTGAACGGAAGATATTCCCTTTTTCACCATAGCCCTCTATGGGCTTCCAAATATCCCTTTGCCAATTCCACAAGAACAGCCTTAGCGAAAGGCTTCTTGAAGGGAAAGATGTAACTCTGTGAGATGAATTCACAGAACACAGAGCAGTTTCTCAGAAAGCTTCCTTCCAGTTTTGAACGGAAGATATTTCCTTTTTCACCATAGCCCTCTATGGGCTTCCAAATATCCCTTTGCCAATTCCACAAGAACAGCCTTAGCGAAAGGCTTCTTGAAGAGAAAGATGTAACTCTGTGAGATGAATTAACAGGACCCAGAGCAGTTTCTCAGAAAGCTTCTTTCCAGTTTTGAACGGAAGATATTTCCTTTTTCACCATAGCCCTCTATGGGCTTCCAAATATCCCTTTGCCAATTCCACAAGAACAGCCTTAGCGAAAGGCTTCTTGAAGGGAAAGATGTAACTCTGTGAGATGAATTAACAGAACACAGAGCAGTTTCTCAGAAAGCTTCTTTCCAGTTTTGAACGGAAGATATTTCCTTTTTCACCATAGCCCTCTAAGGGCTTCCAAATATCCCTTTGCCAATTCCACAAGAACAGCCTTAGCGAAAGGCTTCTTGAAGGGAAAGATGTAACTCTGTGAGATGAATTCAGAGAACACAGAGCAGTTTCTCAGAAAGCTTCTTTCCAGTTTTGAACGGAGGATATTTCCTTTTTCACCATAGGCCTCTATGGGCTTCCAAATATCCCTTTGCCAATTCCACAAGAACAGCCTTAGCGAAAGGCTTCTTGAAGGGAAAGATGTAACTCTGTGAGATGAATTCACAGAACACAGAGCAGTTTCTCAGAAAGCTTCTTTCCAGTTTTGAACGGAAGATATTTCCTTTTTCACCAGAGCCCTCTATGGGCTTCCAAATATCCCTTTGCCAATTCCACAAGAACAGCCTTAGCGAAAGGCTTCTTGAAGGGAAAGATGTAACTCTGTGAGATGAATTCACAGAACACAGAGCAGTTTCTCAGAAAGCTTCTTTCCAGTTTTGAACGGAAGATATTTCCTTTTTCACCATAGGCCTCTATGGGCTTCCAAATATCCCTTTGCCAATTCCACAAGAACAGCCTTAGCGAAAGGCTTCTTGTAGGGAAAGATGTAACTCTGTGAGATGAATTAACAGAACACAGAGCAGTTTCTCAGAAAGCTTCTTTCCAGTTTTGAACGGAAGATATTTCCTTTTTCACCATAGGCCTCTATGGGCTTCCAAATATCCCTTTGCCAATTCCACAAGAACAGCCTTAGCGAAAGGCTTCTTGAAGGGAAAGATGTAACTCTGTGAGATGAATTAGCAGAACACAGAGCAGTTTCTCAGAAAGCTTCTTTCCAGTTTTGAAAGGAAGATATTTACTTTTTCACCATAGCCCTCTATGGGCTTCCAAATGTCCCTTTGCCAATTCCACAAGAACAGCCTTAGCGAAAGGCTTCTTGAAGGGAAAGATGTAACTCTCTGAGATGAATTCACAGAACACAGAGCAGTTTCTCAGAAAGCTTCTTTGCAGTTTTGAACGGAAGATATTTCCTTTTTCACCATAGGCCTCTATGGGCTTCCAAATATCCCTTTGCCAATTCCACAAGAACAGCCTTAGCGAAAGGCTTCTTGAAGGGAAAGATGTAACTCTGTGAGATGAATTCACAGAACACAGAGCAGTTTCTCAGAAAGCTTCTTTCCAGTTTTGAACGGAAGATATTTCCTTTTTCACCATAGGCCTCTAAGGGCTTCCAAATATCCCTTTGCCAATTCCACAAGAACAGCCTTAGCGAAAGGCTTCTTGAGGGGAAAGATGTAACTCTGTGAGATGAATTAACAGAACACAGAGCAGTTTCTCAGAAAGCTTCTTTCCAGTTTTGAACGGAAGATATTTACTTTTTCACCATAGCCCTCTATTGGCTTCCAAATATCCCTTTGCCAATTCCACAAGATCAGCCTTAGCGAAAGGCTTCTTGAAGGGAAAGATGTAACTCTGTGAGATGAATTCACAGAACACAGAGCAGTTTCTCAGAAAGCTTCTTTCCAGTTTTGAACGGAAGATATTTCCTTTTTCACCATAGCCCTCTATGGGCTTCCAAATATCCCTTTGCCAATTCCACAAGAACAGCCTTAGCGAAAGGCTTCTTGAAGGGAAAGATGTAACTCTGTGAGATGAATTCACAGAACACAGAGCAGTTTCTCAGAAAGCTTCTTTCCAGTTTTGAACGGAAGATATTTCCTTTTTCACCATAGGCCTCTATGGGCTTCCAAATATCCCTTTGCCAATTCCACAAGAACAGCCTTAGCGAAAGGCTTCTTGAAGGGAAAGATGTAACTCTGTGAGATGAATTAACAGAACACAGAGCAGTTTCTCAGAAAGCTTCTTTCCAGTTTTGAACGGAAGATATTTCCTTTTTCACCATAGCCGTCTATCGGCTTCCAAATATCCCTTTGCCAATTCCACAAGAACAGCCTTAGCGAAAGGCTTCTTGAAGGGAAAGATGTAACACTGTGAGATGAATTCACAGAACACAGAGCAGTTTCTCACAGAGTTTCTTTCCGGTTTTGAACGGAAGATATTTCCTTTTTCACCATAGCCCTCTATGGGCTTCCAAATATCCCTTTGCCAATTCCACAAGAACCGCCTTAGCGAAAGGCTTCTTGAGGGGAAAGATGTAACTCTGTGAGATGAATTCACAGAACACAGAGCAGTTTCTCAGAAAGCTTCTTTCCAGTTTTGAACGGAAGATATTTCCTTTTTCACCATAGCCCTCTATGGGCTTCCAAATATCCCTTTGCCAATTCCACATGAACAGACTTAGCGAAAGGCTTCTTGAAAGGAAAGATGTAACTCTGTGAGATAAATTCACAGAACACAGAGCAGTTTCTCAGAAAGCTTCTTTCCAGTTTTGAACGGAAGATATTTCCTTTTTACCATAGGCCTCTATGGGCTTCCAAATATCCCTTTGCCAATTCCACAAGAACAGCCTTAGCGAAAGGCTTCTTGAAGGGAAAGATGTAACTCTGTGAGATGAATTCACAGAACACAGAGCAGTTTCTCAGAAAGCTTCTTTCCAGTTTTGAACGGAAGATATTTCCTTTTTCACCATAGGCCTCTATGGGTTTCCAAATATCCCTTTGCCAATTCCACAAGAACAGCCTTAGCGAAAGGATTCTTGAAGGGAAAGATGTAACTCTGTGAGATGAATTAACAGAACACAGAGCAGTTTCTCAGAAAGCTTCTTTCCAGTTTGGAACGGAAGATATTTCCTTTTTCACCATAGCCCTCTATGGGCTTCCAAATATCCCTTTGCCAATTCCACAAGAACAGCCTTAGCGAAAGGCTTCTTGAAAGGAAAGCTGTAACTCTGTGAGATGAATTCAGAGAACACAGAGCAGTGTCTCAGAAAGCTTGTTTCCAGTTTTGAACGGAAGATATTTCCTTTTCCACCATAGGCCTCTATGGGCTTCCAAATATCCCTTTGCCAATTCCACAAGAACAGCCTTAGCGAAAGGCTTCTTGAAGGGAAAGATGTAACTCTATGAGATGAATTCACAGAACACAGAGCAGTTTCTCAGAAAGCTTCTTTCCAGTTTTGAACGGAAGATATTTCCTTTTTCACCATAGCCCTCTATGGGCTTCCAAATATCGCTTTGCCAATTCTACAAGAACCGCCTTAGCGAAAGGCTTCTTGAAGGGAAAGATGTAACTCTGTGAGATGAATTAACAGAACACAGAGCAGTTTCTCAGAAAGCTTCTTTCCAGTTTTGAACGGAAGATATTTCCTTTTTCACCATAGCCCTCTATGGGCTTCCAAATATCCCTTTGCCAATTCCACAAGAACAGCCTTAGCGAAAGGCTTCTTGAAGGGAAAGATGTAACTCTGTGAGATGAATTAGCAGAACACAGAGCAGTTTCTCAGAAAGATTCTTTCCAATTTTGAAAGGAAGATATTTCCTTTTTCACCATAGCCCTCTATGGGCTTCCAAATATCCCTTTGCCAATTCCACAAGAACAGCCTTAGCGAAAGGCTTCTTGAAGGGAAAGATGTAACTCTGTGAGATGAATTCACAGAACACAGAGCAGTTTCTCAGAAAGCTTCTTTCCAGTTTTGAACGGAAGATATTTCCTTTTTCACCATAGGCCTCTTTGGGCTTCCAAATATCCCTTTGCCAATTCCACAAGAACAGCCTTAGCGAAAGGCTTCTTGAAGGGAAAGATGTAACTCTGTGAGATGAATTCAGAGAACACAGAGCAGTTTCTCAGAAAGCTTCTTTCCAGTTTTGAACGGAAGATATTTCCTTTTTCACCATAGGCCTCTATGGGCTTCCAAATATCCCTTTGCCAATTCCACAAGAACAGCCTTAGCGAAAGGCTTCTTGAAGGGAAAGATGTAACTCTGTGAGATGAATTCACAGAACACAGAGCAGGTTCTCAGAAAGCTTCCTTCCAGTTTTGAACGGAAGACATTTCCTTTTTCACCATAGCCCTCTATGGGCTTCCAAATATCGCTTTGCCAATTCTACAAGAACCGCCTTAGCGAAAGGCTTCTTGAAGGGAAAGATGTAACTCTGTGAGATGAATTAACAGAACACAGAGCAGTTTCTCAGAAAGCTTCTTTCCAGTTTTGAACGGAAGATATTTCCTTTTTCACCATAGCCCTCTATGGGCTTCCAAATATCCCTTTGCCAATTCCACAAGAACAGCCTTAGCGAAAGGCTTCTTGAAGGGAAAGATGTAACTCTGTGAGATGAATTAGCAGAACACAGAGCAGTTTCTCAGAAAGATTCTTTCCAATTTTGAAAGGAAGATATTTCCTTTTTCACCATAGCCCTCTATGGGCTTCCAAATATCCCTTTGCCAATTCCACAAGAACAGCCTTAGCGAAAGGCTTCTTGAAGGGAAAGATGTAACTCTGTGAGATGAATTCACAGAACACAGAGCAGTTTCTCAGAAAGCTTCTTTCCAGTTTTGAACGGAAGATATTTCCTTTTTCACCATAGGCCTCTATGGGCTTCCAAATATCCCTTTGCCAATTCCACAAGAACAGCCTTAGCGAAAGGCTTCTTGAAGGGAAAGATGTAACTCTGTGAGATGAATTCAGAGAACACAGAGCAGTTTCTCAGAAAGCTTCTTTCCAGTTTTGAACGGAAGATATTTCCTTTTTCACCATAGGCCTCTATGGGCTTCCAAATATCCCTTTGCCAATTCCACAAGAACAGCCTTAGCGAAAGGCTTCTTGAAGGGAAAGATGTAACTCTGTGAGATGAATTAACAGAACACAGAGCAGTTTTTCAGAAAGCTTCTTTCCAGTTTTGAACGGAAGATATTTCCTTTTTCACCATAGCCCTCTATGGGCTTCCAAATATCCCTTTGCCAATTCCGCAAGAACAGCCTTAGTGAAAGGCTTCTTGAAGAGAAAGATGTAACTCTGTGAGATGAATTAACAGAACACAGAGCAGTTTCTCAGAAAGCTTCTTTCCAGTTTTGAACGGAAGATAATTCCTTTTTCACCATAGCCCTCTATGGGCTTCCAAATATCCCTTTGCCAATTCCACAAGAACAGCCTTAGCGAAAGGCTTCTTGAAGGGAAAGATGTAACTCTGTGAGATGAATTCACAGAACACAGAGCAGTTTCTCAGAAAGCTTCTTTCCAGTTTTGAACGGAAGATATTTCCTTTTTCACCATAGCCCTCTATGGGCTTCCAAATATCCCTTTGCCAATTCCACAAGAACAGCCTTAGTGAAAGGCTTCTTGAAGGGAAAGATGTAACTCTGTGAGATGAATTAACAGAACACAGAGCAGTTTCTCAGAAAGCTTCTTTCCAGTTTTGAACGGAAGATATTTCCTTTTTCACCATAGCCCTCTAAGGGCTTCCAAATATCGCTTTGCCAATTCTACAAGAACAGCCTTAGCGAAAGGCTTCTTGAAGGGAAAGATGTAACTCTGTGAGATGAATTAACAGAACACAGAGCAGTTTCTCAGAAAGCTTCTTTCCAGTTTTGAACGGAAGATATTTCCTTTTTCACCATAGCCCTCTATGGGCTTCCAAATATCCCTTTGCCAATTCCACAAGAACAGCCTTAGCGAAAGGCTTCTTGAAGGGAAAGATGTAACTCTGGGAGATGAATTCACAGAACACAGAGCAGTTTCTCAAAAAGCTTCCTTCCAGTTTTGAACGGAAGATATTTCCTTTTTCACCATAGCCCTCTATGGGCTTCCAAATATCCCTTTGCCAATTCCACAAGAACAGCCTTAGCGAAAGGCTTCTTGAAGGGAAAGATGTAACTCTGTGAGATGAATTAACAGAACACAGAGCAGTTTCTCAGAAAGCTTCTTTCCAGTTTTGAACGGAAGATATTTCCTTTTTCACCATAGCCCTCTATGGGCTTCCAAATATCCCTTTGCCAATTCCACAAGAACAGCCTTAGCGAAAGGCTTCTTGAAGGGAAAGATGTAACTCTGAGAGATGAATTAACAGAACACAGAGCAGTTTCTCAGAAAGCTTCTTTCCAGTTTTGAACGGAAGATATTTCCTTTTTCACCATAGCCCTCTAAGGGCTTCCAAATATCCCTTTGCCAATTCCACAAGAACAGCCTTAGCGAAAGGCTTCTTGAAGGGAAAGATGTATCTCTGTGAGATGAATTCAGAGAACACAGAGCAGTTTCTCAGAAAGCTTCTTTCCAGTTTTGAACGGAGGATATTTCCTTTTTCACCATAGGCCTCTATGGGCTTCCAAATATCCCTTTGCCAATTCCACAAGAACAGCCTTAGCGAAAGGCTTCTTGAAGGGAAAGATGTAACTCTGTGAGATGAATTCACAGAACACAGAGCAGTTTCTCAGAAAGCTTCTTTCCAGTTTTCAACGGAAGATATTTCCTTTTTCACCATAGCCCTCAATGGGCTTCCAAATATCCCTTTCCCAATTCCACAAGAACAGCCTTAGCGAAAGGCTTCTTGAAGGGAAAGATGTAACTCTGTGAGATGAATTCACAGAACACAGAGCAGTTTCTCAGAAAGCTTCTTTCCAGTTTTGAACGGAAGATATTTCCTTTTTCACCATAGGCCTCTATGGGCTTCCAAATATCCCTTTGCCAATTACACAAGAACAGCCTTAGCGAAAGGCTTCTTGAAGGGAAAGATGTAACTCTGTGAGATGAATTAGCAGAACACAGAGCAGTTTCTCAGAAAGATTCTTTCCAATTTTGAAAGGAAGATATTTCCTTTTTCAACATAGCCCTCTATGGGCTTCCAAATATCCCTTTGCAAATTCCACAAGAACAGCCTTAGCGAAAGGCTTCTTGAAGGGAAAGATGTAACTCTGTGAGATGAATTCACAGAACACAGAGCAGTTTCTCAGAAAGCTTCTTTCCAGTTTTGAACGGAAGATATTTCCTTTTTCACCAGAGGCCTCTATGGGATTCCAAATATCCCTTTGCCAATTCCACAAGAACAGCCTTAGCGAAAGGCTTCTTGAAGGGAAAGATGTAACCCTGTGAGATGAATTCACAGAACACAGAGCAGTTTCTCAGAAAGCTTCTTTCCACTTTTGAACTGAAGATATTTCCTTTTTCACCATAGCCCTCAAAGGGCTTCCAAATATCCCTTTGCCAATTCCACAAGAACAGCCTTAGCGAGAGGCTTCTTGAAGGGAAAGAGGTAACTCTGTGAGATGAATTAACAGAACACAGAGCAGTTTCTCAGAAAGCTTCTTTCCAGTTTTGAAAGGAAGATATTTACTTTTTCACCATAGCCCTCTATGGGCTTCCAAATGTCCGTTTGCCAATTCCACAAGAACAGCCTTAGCGAAAGGCTTCTTGAAGGGAAAGATGTAACTCTCTGAGATGAATTCACAGAACACAGAGGAGTTTCTCAGAAAGCTTCTTTGCAGTTTTGAACGGAAGATATTTCCTTTTTCACCATAGCCCTCTATGGGCTTCCAAATATCCCTTTGCCAATTCCACAAGAACAGCCTTGGCGAAAGGCTTCTTGAAGGGAAAGATGTAACTCTGTGAGATGAATTCACAGAACACAGAGCAGTTTCTCAGAAAGCTTCTTTCCAGTTTTGAACGGAAGATATTTCCTTTTTCACCAGAGGCCTCTATGGGCTTCCAAATATCCCTTTGCCAATTCCACAAGAACAGCCTTAGCGAAAGGCTTCTTGAGGGGAAAGATGTAACTCTGTGAGATGAATTAACAGAACACAGAGCAGTTTCTCAGAAAGCTTCTTTCCAGTTTTGAACGGAAGATATTTACTTTTTCACCATAGACCTCTATTGGCTTCCAAATATCCCTTTGCCAATTCCACAAGATCAGCCTTAGCGAAAGGCTTCTTGAAGGGAAAGATGTAACTCTGTGAGATGAATTCACAGAACACAGAGCAGTTTCTCAGAAAGCTTCTTTCCAGTTTTGAACGGAAGATATTTCCTTTTTCACCATAGCCCTCTATGGGCTTCCAAATATCCCTTTGCCAATTCCACAAGAACAGCCTTAGCGAAAGGCTTCTTGAAGGGAAAGATGTAACTCTGTGAGATGAATTCACAGAACACAGAGCAGTTTCTCAGAAAGCTTCTTTCCAGTTTTGTACGGAAGATATTTCCTTTTTCACCATAGGCCTCTATGGGCTTCCAAATATCCCTTTTCCAATTCCACAAGAACAGCCTTAGCGAAAGGCTTCTTGAAGGGAAAGATGTAACTCTGTGAGATGAATTAACAGAACACAGAGCAGTTTCTCAGAAAGCTTCTTTCCAGTTTTGAACGGAAGATATTTCCTTTTTCACCATAGCCGTCTATCGGCTTCCAAATATCCCTTTGCCAATTCCACAAGAACAGCCTTAGCGAAAGCCTTCTTGAAGGGAAAGATGTAACACTGTGAGATGAATTCACAGAACACAGAGCAGTTTCTCACAGAGTTTCTTTCCGGTTTTGAACGGAAGATATTTCCTTTTTCACCATAGCCCTCTATGGGCTTCCAAATATCCCTTTGCCAATTCCACAAGAACAGCCATAGCGAAAGGCTTCTTGAGGGGAAAGATGTAACTCTGTGAGATGAATTCACAGAACACAGAGCAGTTTCTCAGAAAGCTTCTTTCCAGTTTTGAAGGGAAGATATTTCCTTTTTCACCATAGCCCTCTATGGGCTTCCAAATATCCCTTTGCCAATTCCACAAGAACAGCCTTAGCGAAAGCCTTCTTGAAGGGAAAGATGTAACTCTGTGAGATGAATTCACAGAACACAGAGCAGTTTCTCAGAAAGCTTCTATCCAGTTTTGAACGGAAGATATTTCCTTTTTCACCATAGGCCTCTATGGGCTTCCAAATATCCCTTTGCCAATTCCACAAGAACAGCCTTAGCGAAAGGCTTCTTGAAGGGAAAGATGTAACTCTGTGAGATGAATTCACAGAACACAGAGCAGTTTCTCAGAAAGCTTCTTTCCAGTTTTGAACGGAAGATATTTCCTTTTTCACCATAGGCCTCTATGGGCTTCCAAATATCCCTTTGCCAATTCCACAAGAACAGCCTTAGCGAAAGGCTTCTTGAAGGGAAAGATGTAACTCTGTGAGATGAATTTACAGAACACAGAGCAGTTTCTCAGAAAGCTTCTTTCCAGTTTTGAAGGGAAGATATTTCCTTTTTCACCATAGCCCTCTATGGGCTTCCAAATATCCCTTTCCCAATTCCACAAGAACAGCCTTAGCGAAAGGCTTCTTGAAGGGAATGATGTAACTCTGTGAGATGAATTCACAGAACACAGAGCAGTTTCTCAGAAAGCTTCTTTCCAATTTTGAACGGAAGATATTCCCTTTTTCACCATAGCCCTCTATGGGCTTCCAAATATCCCTTTGCCAATTACACAAGAACAGCCTTAGCGAAAGGCTTCTTGAAGGGAAAGATGTAACTCTGTGAGATGAATTCACAGAACACAGAGCAGTTTCTCAAAAAGCTTCCTTCCAGTTTTGAACGGAAGATATTTCCTTTTTCACCATAGCCCTCTATGGGCTTCCAAATATCCCTTTGCCAATTCCACAAGAACAGCCTTAGCGAAAGGCTTCTTGAAGAGAAAGATGTAACTCTGTGAGATGAATTAACAGAACACAGAGCAGTTTCTCAGAAAGCTTCTTTCCAGTTTTGAACGGAAGATATTTCCTTTTTCACCATAGCCCTCTATGGGCTTCCAAATATCCCTTTGCCAATTCCACAAGAACAGCCTTAGCGAAAGGCTTCTTGAAGGGAAAGATGTAACTCTGAGAGATGAATTTACAGAACACAGAGCAGTTTCTCAGAAAGCTTCTTTCCAGTTTTGAACGGAGGATATTTCCTTTTTCACCATAGGCCTCTATGGGCTTCCAAATATCCCTTTGCCAATTCCACAAGAACAGCCTTAGCGAAAGGCTTCTTGAAGGGAAAGATGTAACTCTGTGAGATGAATTCACAGAACACAGAGCAGTTTCTCAGAAAGCTTCTTTCCAGTTTTCAACGGAAGATATTTCCTTTTTCACCATAGCCCTCTATGGGCTTCCAAATATCCCTTTCCCAATTCCACAAGAACAGCCTTAGCGAAAGGCTTCTTGAAGGGAAAGATGTAACTCTGTGAGATGAATTCACAGAACACAGAGCAGTTTCTCAGAAAGCTTCTTTCCAATTTTGAACGGAAGATATTCCCTTTTTCACCATAGCCCTCTATGGGCTTCCAAATATCCCTTTGCCAATTCCACAAGAACAGCCTTAGCGAAAGGCTTCTTGAAGGGAAAGATGTAACTCTGTGAGATGAATTTACAGAACACAGAGCAGTTTCTCAGAAAGCTTCCTTCCAGTTTTGAATGGAAGATATTTCCTTTTTCACCATAGCCCTCTATGGGCTTCCAAATATCCCTTTGCCAATTCCAGAAGAACAGCCTTAGCGAAAGGCTTCTTGAAGAGAAAGATGTAACTCTGTGAGATGAATTAACAGAACACAGAGCAGTTTCTCAGAAAGCTTCTTTCCAGTTTTGAACGGAAGATATTTCCTTTTTCACCATAGCCCTCTATGGGCTTCCAAATATCCCTTTGCCAATTCCACAAGAACAGCCTTAGCGAAAGGCTTCTTGAAGGGAAAGATGTAACTCTGTGAGATGAATTAACAGAACACAGAGCAGTTTCTCAGAAAGCTTCTTTCCAGTTTTGAACGGAAGATATTTCCTTTTTCACCATAGCCCTCTAAGGGCTTCCAAATATCCCTTTGCCAATTCCACAAGAACAGCCTTAGCGAAAGGCTTCTTGAAGGGAAAGATGTAACTCTGTGAGATGAATTCAGAGAACACAGAGCAGTTTCTCAGAAAGCTTCTTTCCAGTTTTGAACGGAGGATATTTCCTTTTTCACCATAGGCCTCTATGGGCTTCCAAATATCCCTTTGCCAATTCCACAAGAACAGCCTTAGCGAAAGGCTTCTTGAAGGGAAAGATGTAACTCTGTGAGATGAATTCACAGAACACAGAGCAGTTTCTCAGAAAGCTTCTTTCCAGTTTTGAACGGAAGATATTTCCTTTTTCACCATAGCCCTCTATGGGCTTCCAAATATCCCTTTGCCAATTCCACAAGAACAGCCTTAGCGAAAGGCTTCTTGAAGGGAAAGATGTAACTCTGTGAGATGAATTCACAGAACACAGAGCAGTTTCTCAGAAAGCTTCTTTCCAGTTTTGAACGGAAGATATTTCCTTTTTCACCAGAGCCCTCTATGGGCTTCCAAATATCCCTTTGCCAATTCCACAAGAACAGCCTTAGCGAAAGGCTTCTTGAAGGGAAAGATGTAACTCTGTGAGATGAATTCACAGAACACAGAGCAGTTTCTCAGAAAGCTTCTTTCCAGTTTTGAACGGAAGATATTTCCTTTTTCACCATAGCCGTCTATCGGCTTCCAAATATCCCTTTGCCAATTCCACAAGAACAGCCTTAGCGAAAGGCTTCTTGAAGGGAAAGATGTAACACTGTGAGATGAATTCACAGAACACAGAGCAGTTTCTCACAGAGTTTCTTTCCGGTTTTGAACGGAAGATATTTCCTTTTTCACCATAGCCCTCTATGGGCTTCCAAATATCCCTTTGCCAATTCCACAAGAACAGCCTTAGCGAAAGGCTTCTTGAGGGGAAAGATGTAACTCTGTGAGATGAATTCACAGAACACAGAGCAGTTTCTCAGAAAGCTTCTTTCCAGTTTTGAACGGAAGATATTTCCTTTTTCACCATAGCCCTCTATGGGCTTCCAAATATCCCTTTGCCAATTCCGCAAGAACAGCCTTAGCGAAAGGCTTCTTGAAGGGAAAGATGTAACTCTGTGAGATAAATTCACAGAACACAGAGCAGTTTCTCAGAAAGCTTCTTTCCAGTTTTGAACGGACGATATTTCCTTTTTACCATAGGCCTCTATGGGCTTCCAAATATCCCTTTGCCAATTCCACAAGAACAGCCTTAGCGAAAGGCTTCTTGAAGGGAAAGATGTAACTCTGTGAGATGAATTCACAGAACACAGAGCAGTTTCTCAGAAAGCTTCTTTCCAGTTTTGAACGGAAGATATTTCCTTTTTCACCATAGGCCTCTATGGGCTTCCAAATATCCCTTTGCCAATTCCACAAGAACAGCCTTAGCGAAAGGCTTCTTGAAGGGAAAGATGTAACTCTGTGAGATGAATTAACAGAACACAGAGCAGTTTCTCAGAAAGCTTCTTTCCAGTTTGGAACGGAAGATATTTCCTTTTTCACCATAGCCCTCTATGGGCTTCCAAATATCCCTTTGCCAATTCCACAAGAACAGCCTTAGCGAAAGGCTTCTTGAAAGGAAAGCTGTAACTCTGTGAGATGAATTCAGAGAACACAGAGCAGTGTCTCAGAAAGCTTGTTTCCAGTTTTGAACGGAAGATATTTCCTTTTCCACCATAGGCCTCTATGGGCTTCCAAATATCCCTTTGCCAATTCCACAAGAACAGCCTTAGCGAAAGGCTTCTTGAAGGGAAAGATGTAACTCTATGAGATGAATTCACAGAACACAGAGCAGTTTCTCAGAAATCTTCTTTCCAGTTTTGAACGGAAGATATTTCCTTTTTCACCATAGCCCTCTATGGGCTTCCAAATATCGCTTTGCCAATTCTACAAGAACCGCCTTAGCGAAAGGCTTCTTGAAGGGAAAGATGTAACTCTGTGAGATGAATTAACAGAACACAGAGCAGTTTCTCAGAAAGCTTCTTTCCAGTTTTGAACGGAAGATATTTCCTTTTTCACCATAGCCCTCTATGGGCTTCCAAATATCCCTTTGCCAATTCCACAAGAACAGCCTTAGCGAAAGGCTTCTTGAAGGGAAAGATGTAACTCTGTGAGATGAATTAGCAGAACACAGAGCAGTTTCTCAGAAAGATTCTTTCCAATTTTGAAAGGAAGATATTTCCTTTTTCACCATAGCCCTCTATGGGCTTCCAAATATCCCTTTGCAAATTCCACAAGAACAGCCTTAGCGAAAGGCTTCTTGAAGGGAAAGATGTAACTCTGTGAGATGAATTAACAGAACACAGAGCAGTTTCTCAGAAAGCTTCTTTCCAGTTTTGAACGGAAGATATTTCCTTTTTCACCATAGGCCTCTATGGGCTTCCAAATATCCCTTTGCCAATTCCACAAGAACAGCCTTAGCGAAAGGCTTCTTGAAGGGAAAGATGTAACTCTGTGAGATGAATTCAGAGAACACAGAGCAGTTTCTCAGAAAGCTTCTTTCCAGTTTTGAACGGAAGATATTTCCTTTTTCACCATAGGCCTCTATGGGCTTCCAAATATCCCTTTGCCAATTCCACAAGAACAGCCTTAGCGAAAGGTTTCTTGAAGGGAAAGATGTAACTCTGTGAGATGAATTCACAGAACACAGAGCAGTTTCTCAGAAAGCTTCCTTCCAGTTTTGAACGGAAGACATTTCCTTTTTCACCATAGCCCTCTATGGGCTTCCAAATATCCCTTTGCCAATTCCACAAGAACAGCCTTAGCGAAAGGCTTCTTGAAGAGAAAGATGTAACTCTGTGAGATGAATTAACAGAACACAGAGCAGTTTCTCAGAAAGCTTCTTTCCAGTTTTGAACGGAAGATATTTCCTTTTTCACCATAGCCCTCTATGGGCTTCCAAATATCCCTTTTCCAATTCCACAAGAACAGCCTTAACGAAAGGCTTCTTGAAGGGAAAGATGTAACTCTGAGAGATGAATTAACAGAACACAGAGCAGTTTCTCAGAAAGCTTCTTTCCAGTTTTGAACGGAAGATATTTCCTTTTTCACCATAGCCCTCTAAGGGCTTCCAAATATCCCTTTGCCAATTCCACAAGAACAGCCTTAGCGAAAGGCTTCTTGAAGGGAAAGATGTATCTCTGTGAGATGAATTCACAGAACACACAGCAGTTTCTCAGAAAGCTTCTTTCCAGTTTTGAACGGAGGATATTTCCTTTTTCACCATAGGCCTCTATGGGCTTCCAAATATCCCTTTGCCAATTCCACAAGAACAGCCTTAGCGAAAGGCTTCTTGAAGGGAAAGATGTAACTCTGTGAGATGAATTCACAGAACACAGAGCAGTTTCTCAGAAAGCTTCTTTCCAGTTTTGAACGGAAGATATTTCCTTTTTCACCATAGCCCTCTATGGGCTTCCAAATATCCCTTTGCCAATTCCACAAGAACAGCCTTAGCGAAAGGCTTCTTGAAGGGAAAGATGTAACTCTGTGAGATGAATTTACAGAACACAGAGCAGTTTCTCAGAAAGCTTCCTTCCAGTTTTGAATGGAAGATATTTCCTTTTTCACCATAGCCCTCTATGGGCTTCCAAATATCCCTTTGCCAATTCCAGAAGAACAGCCTTAGCGAAAGGCTTCTTGAAGAGAAAGATGTAACTCTGTGAGATGAATTAACAGAACACAGAGCAGTTTCTCAGAAAGCTTCTTTCCAGTTTTGAACGGAAGATATTTCCTTTTTCACCATAGCCCTCTATGGGCTTCCAAATATCCCTTTGCCAATTCCACAAGAACAGCCTTAGCGAAAGGCTTCTTGAAGGGAAAGATGTAACTCTGTGAGATGAATTAACAGAACACAGAGCAGTTTCTCAGAAAGCTTCTTTCCAGTTTTGAACGGAAGATATTTCCTTTTTCACCATAGCCCTCTAAGGGCTTCCAAATATCCCTTTGCCAATTCCACAAGAACAGCCTTAGCGAAAGGCTTCTTGAAGGGAAAGATGTAACTCTGTGAGATGAATTCAGAGAACACAGAGCAGTTTCTCAGAAAGCTTCTTTCCAGTTTTGAACGGAGGATATTTCCTTTTTCACCATAGGCCTCTATGGGCTTCCAAATATCCCTTTGCCAATTCCACAAGAACAGCCTTAGCGAAAGGCTTCTTGAAGGGAAAGATGTAACTCTGTGAGATGAATTCACAGAACACAGAGCAGTTTCTCAGAAAGCTTCTTTCCAGTTTTGAACGGAAGATATTTCCTTTTTCACCATAGCCCTCTATGGGCTTCCAAATATCCCTTTGCCAATTCCACAAGAACAGCCTTAGCGAAAGGCTTCTTGAAGGGAAAGATGTAACTCTGTGAGATGAATTCACAGAACACAGAGCAGTTTCTCAGAAAGCTTCTTTCCAGTTTTGAACGGAAGATATTTCCTTTTTCACCAGAGCCCTCTATGGGCTTCCAAATATCCCTTTGGCAATTCCACAAGAACAGCCTTAGTGAAAGGCTTCTGGAAGGGAAAGATGTAACTCTGTGAGATGAATTCACAGAACACAGAGCAGTTTCTCAGAAAGCTTCTTTCCAGTTTTGAACGGAAGATATTTCCTTTTTCACCATAGCCGTCTATCGGCTTCCAAATATCCCTTTGCCAATTCCACAAGAACAGCCTTAGCGAAAGGCTTCTTGAAGGGAAAGATGTAACACTGTGAGATGAATTCACAGAACACAGAGCAGTTTCTCACAGAGTTTCTTTCCGGTTTTGAACGGAAGATATTTCCTTTTTCACCATAGCCCTCTATGGGCTTCCAAATATCCCTTTGCCAATTCCACAAGAACAGCCTTAGCGAAAGGCTTCTTGAGGGGAAAGATGTAACTCTGTGAGATGAATTCACAGAACACAGAGCAGTTTCTCAGAAAGCTTCTTTCCAGTTTTGAACGGAAGATATTTCCTTTTTCACCATAGCCCTCTATGGGCTTCCAAATATCCCTTTGCCAATTCCGCAAGAACAGCCTTAGCGAAAGGCTTCTTGAAGGGAAAGATGTAACTCTGTGAGATAAATTCACAGAACACAGAGCAGTTTCTCAGAAAGCTTCTTTCCAGTTTTGAACGGACGATATTTCCTTTTTACCATAGGCCTCTATGGGCTTCCAAATATCCCTTTGCCAATTCCACAAGAACAGCCTTAGCGAAAGGCTTCTTGAAGGGAAAGATGTAACTCTGTGAGATGAATTCACAGAACACAGAGCAGTTTCTCAGAAAGCTTCTTTCCAGTTTTGAACGGAAGATATTTCCTTTTTCACCATAGGCCTCTATGGGCTTCCAAATATCCCTTTGCCAATTCCACAAGAACAGCCTTAGCGAAAGGCTTCTTGAAGGGAAAGATGTAACTCTGTGAGATGAATTAACAGAACACAGAGCAGTTTCTCAGAAAGCTTCTTTCCAGTTTGGAACGGAAGATATTTCCTTTTTCACCATAGCCCTCTATGGGCTTCCAAATATCCCTTTGCCAATTCCACAAGAACAGCCTTGGCGAAAGGCTTCTTGAAAGGAAAGCTGTAACTCTGTGAGATGAATTCAGAGAACACAGAGCAGTGTCTCAGAAAGCTTGTTTCCAGTTTTGAACGGAAGATATTTCCTTTTCCACCATAGGCCTCTATGGGCTTCCAAATATCCCTTTGCCAATTCCACAAGAACAGCCTTAGCGAAAGGCTTCTTGAAGGGAAAGATGTAACTCTATGAGATGAATTCACAGAACACAGAGCAGTTTCTCAGAAATCTTCTTTCCAGTTTTGAACGGAAGATATTTCCTTTTTCACCATAGCCCTCTATGGGCTTCCAAATATCGCTTTGCCAATTCTACAAGAACCGCCTTAGCGAAAGGCTTCTTGAAGGGAAAGATGTAACTCTGTGAGATGAATTAACAGAACACAGAGCAGTTTCTCAGAAAGCTTCTTTCCAGTTTTGAACGGAAGATATTTCCTTTTTCACCATAGCCCTCTATGGGCTTCCAAATATCCCTTTGCCAATTCCACAAGAACAGCCTTAGCGAAAGGCTTCTTGAAGGGAAAGATGTAACTCTGTGAGATGAATTAGCAGAACACAGAGCAGTTTCTCGGAAAGATTCTTTCCAATTTTGAAAGGAAGATATTTCCTTTTTCACCATAGCCCTCTATGGGCTTCCAAATATCCCTTTGCAAATTCCACAAGAACAGCCTTAGCGAAAGGCTTCTTGAAGGGAAAGATGTAACTCTGTGAGATGAATTAACAGAACACAGAGCAGTTTCTCAGAAAGCTTCTTTCCAGTTTTGAACGGAAGATATTTCCTTTTTCACCATAGGCCTCTATGGGCTTCCAAATATCCCTTTGCCAATTCCACAAGAACAGCCTTAGCGAAAGGCTTCTTGAAGGGAAAGATGTAACTCTGTGAGATGAATTCAGAGAACACAGAGCAGTTTCTCAGAAAGCTTCTTTCCAGTTTTGAACGGAAGATATTTCCTTTTTCACCATAGGCCTCTATGGGCTTCCAAATATCCCTTTGCCAATTCCACAAGAACAGCCTTAGCGAAAGGTTTCTTGAAGGGAAAGATGTAACTCTGTGAGATGAATTCACAGAACACAGAGCAGTTTCTCAGAAAGCTTCTTTCCAGTTTTGAACGGAAGACATTTCCTTTTTCACCATAGCCCTCTATGGGCTTCCAAATATCCCTTTGCCAATTCCACAAGAACAGCCTTAGCGAAAGGCTTCTTGAAGAGAAAGATGTAACTCTGTGAGATGAATTAACAGAACACAGAGCAGTTTCTCAGAAAGCTTCTTTCCAGTTTTGAACGGAAGATATTTCCTTTTTCACCATAGCCCTCTATGGGCTTCCAAATATCCCTTTTCCAATTCCACAAGAACAGCCTTAACGAAAGGCTTCTTGAAGGGAAAGATGTAACTCTGAGAGATGAATTAACAGAACACAGAGCAGTTTCTCAGAAAGCTTCTTTCCAGTTTTGAACGGAAGATATTTCCTTTTTCACCATAGCCCTCTAAGGGCTTCCAAATATCCCTTTGCCAATTCCACAAGAACAGCCTTAGCGAAAGGCTTCTTGAAGGGAAAGATGTAACTCTGTGAGATGAATTCAGAGAACACAGAGCAGTTTCTCAGAAAGCTTCTTTCCAGTTTTGAACGGAGGATATTTCCTTTTTCACCATAGGCCTCTATGGGCTTCCAAATATCCCTTTGCCAATTCCACAAGAACAGCCTTAGCGAAAGGCTTCTTGAAGGGAAAGATGTAACTCTGTGAGATGAATTCACAGAACACAGAGCAGTTTCTCAGAAAGCTTCTTTCCAGTTTTGAACGGAAGATATTTCCTTTTTCACCATAGCCCTCTATGGGCTTCCAAATATCCCTTTGCCAATTCCACAAGAACAGCCTTAGCGAAAGGCTTCTTGAAGGGAAAGATGTAACTCTGTGAGATGAATTCACAGAACACAGAGCAGTTTCTCAGAAAGCTTCTTTCCAGTTTTGAACGGAAGATATTTCCTTTTTCACCAGAGCCCTCTATGGGCTTCCAAATATCCCTTTGCCAATTCCACAAGAACAGCCTTAGCGAAAGGCTTCTTGAAGGGAAAGATGTAACTCTGTGAGATGAATTCACAGAACACAGAGCAGTTTCTCAGAAAGCTTCTTTCCAGTTTTGAACGGAAGATATTTCCTTTTTCACCATAGCCGTCTATCGGCTTCCAAATATCCCTTTGCCAATTCCACAAGAACAGCCTTAGCGAAAGGCTTCTTGAAGGGAAAGATGTAACACTGTGAGATGAATTCACAGAACACAGAGCAGTTTCTCACAGAGTTTCTTTCCGGTTTTGAACGGAAGATATTTCCTTTTTCACCATAGCCCTCTATGGGCTTCCAAATATCCCTTTGCCAATTCCACAAGAACAGCCTTAGCGAAAGGCTTCTTGAGGGGAAAGATGTAACTCTGTGAGATGAATTCACAGAACACAGAGCAGTTTCTCAGAAAGCTTCTTTCCAGTTTTGAACGGAAGATATTTCCTTTTTCACCATAGCCCTCTATGGGCTTCCAAATATCCCTTTGCCAATTCCGCAAGAACAGCCTTAGCGAAAGGCTTCTTGAAGGGAAAGATGTATCTCTGTGAGATGAATTCAGAGAACACAGAGCAGTTTCTCAGAAAGCTTCTTTCCAGTTTTGAACGGAGGATATTTCCTTTTTCACCATAGGCCTCTATGGGCTTCCAAATATCCCTTTGCCAATTCCACAAGAACAGCCTTAGCGAAAGGCTTCTTGAAGGGAAAGATGTAACTCTGTGAGATGAATTCACAGAACACAGAGCAGTTTCTCAGAAAGCTTCTTTGCAGTTTTCAACGGAAGATATTTCCTTTTTCACCATAGCCCTCTATGGGCTTCCAAATATCCCTTTCCCAATTCCACAAGAACAGCCTTAGCGAAAGGCTTCTTGAAGGGAAAGATGTAACTCTGTGAGATGAATTCACAGAACACAGAGCAGTTTCTCAGAAAGCTTCTTTCCAATTTTGAACGGAAGATATTCCCTTTTTCACCATAGCCCTCTATTGGCTTCCAAATATCCCTTTGCCAATTCCACAAGAACAGCCTTAGGGAAAGGCTTCTTGAAGGGAAAGATGTAACTCTGTGAGATGAATTCACAGAACACAGAGCAGTTTCTCAGAAAGCTTCCTTCCAGTTTTGAACGGAAGATATTTCCTTTTTCACCATAGCCCTCTATGGGCTTCCAAATATCCCTTTGCCAATTCCACAAGAACAGCCTTAGCGAAAGGCTTCTTGAAGAGAAAGATGTAACTCTGTGAGATGAATTAACAGGACACAGAGCAGTTTCTCAGAAAGCTTCTTTCCAGTTTTGAACGGAAGATATTTCCTTTTTCACCATAGCCCTCTATGGGCTTCCAAATATCCCTTTGCCAATTCCACAAGAACAGCCTTAGCGAAAGGCTTCTTGAAGGGAAAGATGTAACTCTGTGAGATGAATTAACAGAACACAGAGCAGTTTCTCAGAAAGCTTCTTTCCAGTTTTGAACGGAAGATATTTCCTTTTTCACCATAGCCCTCTAAGGGCTTCCAAATATCCCTTTGCCAATTCCACAAGAACAGCCTTAGCGAAAGGCTTCTTGAAGGGAAAGATGTAACTCTGTGAGATGAATTCAGAGAACACAGAGCAGTTTCTCAGAAAGCTTCTTTCCAGTTTTGAACGGAGGATATTTCCTTTTTCACCATAGGCCTCTATGGGCTTCCAAATATCCCTTTGCCAATTCCACAAGAACAGCCTTAGCGAAAGGCTTCTTGAAGGGAAAGATGTAACTCTGTGAGATGAATTCACAGAACACAGAGCAGTTTCTCAGAAAGCTTCTTTCCAGTTTTGAACGGAAGATATTTCCTTTTTCACCAGAGCCCTCTATGGGCTTCCAAATATCCCTTTGCCAATTCCACAAGAACAGCCTTAGCGAAAGGCTTCTTGAAGGGAAAGATGTAACTCTGTGAGATGAATTCACAGAACACAGAGCAGTTTCTCAGAAAGCTTCTTTCCAGTTTTGAACGGAAGATATTTCCTTTTTCACCAGAGCCCTCTATGGGCTTCCAAATATCCCTTTGCCAATTCCACAAGAACAGCCTTAGCGAAAGGCTTCTTGAAGGGAAAGATGTAACTCTGTGAGATGAATTAACAGAACACAGAGCAGTTTCTCAGAAAGCTTCTTTCCAGTTTTGAACGGAAGATATTTCCTTTTTCACCATAGGCCTCTATGGGCTTCCAAATATCCCTTTGCCAATTCCACAAGAACAGCCTTAGCGAAAGGCTTCTTGAAGAGAAACATGTAACTCTGTGAGATGAATTCACAGAACACAGAGCAGTTTCTCAGAAAGCTTCTTTCCAGTTTTGAACGGAAGATATTTCCTTTTTCACCATAGGCCTCTATGGGCTTCCAAATATCCCTTTGCCAATTCCACAAGAACAGCCTTAGCGAAAGGCTTCTTGAAGGGAAAGATGTAACTCTGTGAGATGAATTAGCAGAACACAGAGCAGTTTCTCAGAAAGATTCTTTCCAATTTTGAAAGGAAGATATTTCCTTTTTCACCATAGCCCTCTATGGGCTTCCAAATATCCCTTTGCAAATTCCACAAGAACAGCCTTAGCGAAAGGCTTCTTGAAGGGAAAGATGTAACTCTGTGAGATGAATTCACAGAACACAGAGCAGTTTCTCAGAAAGCTTCTTTCCAGTTTTGAACGGAAGATATTTCCTTTTTCACCAGAGGCCTCTATGGGATTCCAAATATCCCTTTGCCAATTCCACAAGAACAGCCTTAGCGAAAGGCTTCTTGAAGGGAAAGATGTAACCCTGTGAGATGAATTCACAGAACACAGAGCAGTTTCTCAGAAAGCTTCTTTCCACTTTTGAACTGAAGATATTTCCTTTTTCACCATAGCCCTCAAAGGGCTTCCAAATATCCCTTTGCCAATTCCACAAGAACAGCCTTAGCGAGAGGCTTCTTGAAGGGAAAGAGGTAACTCTGTGAGATGAATTAACAGAACACAGAGCAGTTTCTCAGAAAGCTTCTTTCCAGTTTTGAAAGGAAGATATTTACTTTTTCACCATAGCCCTCTATGGGCTTCCAAATGTCCCTTTGCCAATTCCACAAGAACAGCCTTAGCGAAAGGCTTCTTGAAGGGAAAGATGTAACTCTCTGAGATGAATTCACAGAACACAGAGCAGTTTCTCAGAAAGCTTCTTTGCAGTTTTGAACGGAAGATATTTCCTTTTTCACCATAGGCCTCTATGGGCTTCCAAATATCCCTTTGCCAATTCCACAAGAACAGCCTTAGCGAAAGGCTTCTTGAAGGGAAAGATGTAACTCTGTGAGATGAATTCACAGAACACAGAGCAGTTTCTCAGAAAGCTTCTTTCCAGTTTTGAACGGAAGATATTTCCTTTTTCACCATAGGCCTCTATGGGTTTCCAAATATCCCTTTGCCAATTCCACAAGAACAGCCTTAGCGAAAGGATTCTTGAAGGGAAAGATGTAACTCTGTGAGATGAATTAACAGAACACAGAGCAGTTTCTCAGAAAGCTTCTTTCCAGTTTGGAACGGAAGATATTTCCTTTTTCACCATAGCCCTCTATGGGCTTCCAAATATCCCTTTGCCAATTCCACAAGAACAGCCTTAGCGAAAGGCTTCTTGAAAGGAAAGCTGTAACTCTGTGAGATGAATTCAGAGAACACAGAGCAGTGTCTCAGAAAGCTTGTTTCCAGTTTTGAACGGAAGATATTTCCTTTTCCACCATAGGCCTCTATGGGCTTCCAAATATCCCTTTGCCAATTCCACAAGAACAGCCTTAGCGAAAGGCTTCTTGAAGGGAAAGATGTAACTCTATGAGATGAATTCACAGAACACAGAGCAGTTTCTCAGAAAGCTTCTTTCCAGTTTTGAACGGAAGATATTTCCTTTTTCACCATAGCCCTCTATGGGCTTCCAAATATCGCTTTGCCAATTCTACAAGAACCGCCTTAGCGAAAGGCTTCTTGAAGGGAAAGATGTAACTCTGTGAGATGAATTAACAGAACACAGAGCAGTTTCTCAGAAAGCTTCTTTCCAGTTTTGAACGGAAGATATTTCCTTTTTCACCATAGCCCTCTATGGGCTTCCAAATATCCCTTTGCCAATTCCACAAGAACAGCCTTAGCGAAAGGCTTCTTGAAGGGAAAGATGTAACTCTGTGAGATGAATTAGCAGAACACAGAGCAGTTTCTCAGAAAGATTCTTTCCAATTTTGAAAGGAAGATATTTCCTTTTTCACCATAGCCCTCTATGGGCTTCCAAATATCCCTTTGCCAATTCCACAAGAACAGCCTTAGCGAAAGGCTTCTTGAAGGGAAAGATGTAACTCTGTGAGATGAATTAACAGAACACAGAGCAGTTTCTCAGAAAGCTTCTTTCCAGTTTTGAACGGAAGATATTTCCTTTTTCACCATAGGCCTCTATGGGCTTCCAAATATCCCTTTGCCAATTCCACAAGAACAGCCTTAGCGAAAGGCTTCTTGAAGGGAAAGATGTAACTCTGTGAGATGAATTCAGAGAACACAGAGCAGTTTCTCAGAAAGCTTCTTTCCAGTTTTGAACGGAAGATATTTCCTTTTTCACCATAGGCCTCTATGGGCTTCCAAATATCCCTTTGCCAATTCCACAAGAACAGCCTTAGCGAAAGGCTTCTTGAAGGGAAAGATGTAACTCTGTGAGATGAATTCACAGAACACAGAGCAGGTTCTCAGAAAGCTTCCTTCCAGTTTTGAACGGAAGACATTTCCTTTTTCACCATAGCCCTCTATGGGCTTCCAAATATCGCTTTGCCAATTCTACAAGAACCGCCTTAGCGAAAGGCTTCTTGAAGGGAAAGATGTAACTCTGTGAGATGAATTAACAGAACACAGAGCAGTTTCTCAGAAAGCTTCTTTCCAGTTTTGAACGGAAGATATTTCCTTTTTCAACATAGCCCTCTATGGGCTTCCAAATATCCCTTTGCCAATTCCACAAGAACAGCCTTAGCGAAAGGCTTCTTGAAGGGAAAGATGTAACTCTGTGAGATGAATTAGCAGAACACAGAGCAGTTTCTCAGAAAGATTCTTTCCAATTTTGAAAGGAAGATATTTCCTTTTTCACCATAGCCCTCTATGGGCTTCCAAATATCCCTTTGCAAATTCCACAAGAACAGCCTTAGCGAAAGGCTTCTTGAAGGGAAAGATGTAACTCTGTGAGATGAATTCACAGAACACAGAGCAGTTTCTCAGAAAGCTTCTTTCCAGTTTTGAACGGAAGATATTTCCTTTTTCACCATAGGCCTCTATGGGCTTCCAAATATCCCTTTGCCAATTCCACAAGAACAGCCTTAGCGAAAGGCTTCTTGAAGGGAAAGATGTAACTCTGTGAGATGAATTCAGAGAACACAGAGCAGTTTCTCAGAAAGCTTCTTTCCAGTTTTGAACGGAAGATATTTCCTTTTTCACCATAGGCCTCTATGGGCTTCCAAATATCCCTTTGCCAATTCCACAAGAACAGCCTTAGCGAAAGGCTTCTTGAAGGGAAAGATGTAACTCTGTGAGATGAATTCACAGAACACAGAGCAGTTTCTCAGAAAGCTTCTTTCCAGTTTTGAACGGAAGATATTTCCTTTTTCACCATAGCCCTCTATGGGCTTCCAAATATCCCTTTGCCAATTCCGCAAGAACAGCCTTAGTGAAAGGCTTCTTGAAGAGAAAGATGTAACTCTGTGAGATGAATTAACAGAACACAGAGCAGTTTCTCAGAAAGCTTCTTTCTAGTTTTGAACGGAAGATAATTTCTTTTTCACCATAGCCCTCTATGGGCTTCCAAATATCCCTTTGCCAATTCCACAAGAACAGCCTTAGCGAAAGGCTTCTTGAAGGGAAAGATGTAACTCTGTGAGATGAATTCACAGAACACAGAGCAGTTTCTCAGAAAGCTTCTTTCCAGTTTTGAACGGAAGATATTTCCTTTTTCACCATAGCCCTCTATGGGCTTCCAAATATCCCTTTGCCAATTCCACAAGAACAGCCTTAGTGAAAGGCTTCTTGAAGGGAAAGATGTAACTCTGTGAGATGAATTAACAGAACACAGAGCAGTTTCTCAGAAAGCTTCTTTCCAGTTTTGAACGGAAGATATTTCCTTTTTCACCATAGCCCTCTATGGGCTTCCAAATATCGCTTTGCCAATTCTACAAGAACAGCCTTAGCGAAAGGCTTCTTGAAGGGAAAGATGTAACTCTGTGAGATGAATTAACAGAACACAGAGCAGTTTCTCAGAAAGCTTCTTTCCAGTTTTGAACGGAAGATATTTCCTTTTTCACCATAGCCCTCTATGGGCTTCCAAATATCCCTTTGCCAATTCCACAAGAACAGCCTTAGCGAAAGGCTTCTTGAAGGGAAAGATGTAACTCTGGGAGATGAATTAACAGAACACAGAGCAGTTTCTCAGAAAGATTCTTTCCAATTTTGAACGGAAGATATTTCCTTTTCCACCATAGCCCTCTATGGGCTTCCAAATATCCCTTTGCCAATTCCACAAGAACAGCCTTAGCGAAAGGCTTCTTGAAGGGAAAGATGTAACTCTGTGAGATGAATTAACAGAACACAGAGCAGTTTCTCAGAAAGCTTCTTTCCAGTTTTGAACGGAAGATATTTCCTTTTTCACCATAGCCCTCTATGGGCTTCCAAATATCCCTTTGCCAATTCCACAAGAACAGCCTTAGCGAAAGGCTTCTTGAAGGGAAAGATGTAACTCTGTGAGATGAATTCACAGAACACAGAGCAGTTTCTCAGAAAGCTTCTTTCCAATTTTGAAGGGAAGATATTTCCTTTTTCACCATAGCCCTCTATGGGCTTCCAAATATCCCTTTGCCAATTCCACAAGAACAGCCTTACCGAAAGGCTTCTTGAAGGGAAAGATGTAACTCTGTGAGATGAATTCACAGAACACAGAGCAGTTTCTCAGAAAGCTTCTTTCCAGTTTTGAACGGAAGATATTTCCTTTTTCACCATAGCCCTCTATGGGCTTCCAAATATCCCTTTGCCAATTCCACAAGAACAGCCTTAGCGAAAGGCTTCTCGAAGAGAAAGATGTAACTCTGTGAGATGAATTAACAGAACACAGAGCAGTTTCTCAGAAAGCTTCTTTCCAGTTTTGAACGGAAGATATTTACTTATTCACCATAGCCCTCTATGGGCTTCCAAATATCCCTTTGCCAATTCCACAAGAACAGCCTTAGCGAAAGGCTTCTTGAAGGGACAGATGTAACTCTGTGAGATAAATTAACAGAACACAGAGCAGTTTCTCAGAAAGCTTCTTTCCAGTTTTGAACGGAAGATATTTCCTTTTTCACCATAGCCCTCTAAGGGCTTCCAAATATCCCTTTGCCAATTCCACAAGAACAGCCTTAGCGAAAGGCTTCTTGAAGGGAAAGACGTAACTCTGTGAGATGAATTCACAGAACACAGAGCAGTTTCTCAGAAAGCTTCTTTCCAGTTTTGAACGGAGGATATTTCCTTTTTCACCATAGGCCTCTATGGGCTTCCAAATATCCCTTTGCCAATTCCACAAGAACAGCCTTAGCGAAAGGCTTCTTGAAGGGAAAGATGTAACTCTGTGAGATGAATTAGCAGAACACAGAGCAGTTTCTCAGAAAGCTTCTTTCCAGTTTTGAAGGGAAGATATTTCCTTTTTCACCATAGCCCTCTATGGGCTTCCAAATATCCCTTTGCCAATTCCACAAGAACAGCCTTAGCGAAAGCCTTCTTGAAGGGAAAGATGTAACTCTGTGAGATGAATTCACAGAACACAGAGCAGTTTCTCAGAAAGCTTCTTTCCAATTTTGAAGGGAAGATATTTCCTTTTTCACCATAGGCCTCTATGGGCTTCCAAATATCCCTTTGCCAATTCCACAAGAACAGCCTTAGCGAAAGGCTTCTTGAAGGGAAAGATGTAACTCTGTGAGATGAATTAACAGAACACAGAGCAGTTTCTCAGAAAGCTTCTTTCCAGTTTGGAACGGAAGATATTTCCTTTTTCACCATAGCCCTCTATGGGCTTCCAAATATCCCTTTGCCAATTCCACAAGAACAGCCTTGGCGAAAGGCTTCTTGAAAGGAAAGCTGTAACTCTGTGAGATGAATTCAGAGAACACAGAGCAGTGTCTCAGAAAGCTTGTTTCCAGTTTTGAACGGAAGATATTTCCTTTTCCACCATAGGCCTCTATGGGCTTCCAAATATCCCTTTGCCAATTCCACAAGAACAGCCTTAGCGAAAGGCTTCTTGAAGGGAAAGATGTAACTCTATGAGATGAATTCACAGAACACAGAGCAGTTTCTCAGAAATCTTCTTTCCAGTTTTGAACGGAAGATATTTCCTTTTTCACCATAGCCCTCTATGGGCTTCCAAATATCGCTTTGCCAATTCTACAAGAACCGCCTTAGCGAAAGGCTTCTTGAAGGGAAAGATGTAACTCTGTGAGATGAATTAACAGAACACAGAGCAGTTTCTCAGAAAGCTTCTTTCCAGTTTTGAACGGAAGATATTTCCTTTTTCACCATAGCCCTCTATGGGCTTCCAAATATCCCTTTGCCAATTCCACAAGAACAGCCTTAGCGAAAGGCTTCTTGAAGGGAAAGATGTAACTCTGTGAGATGAATTAGCAGAACACAGAGCAGTTTCTCAGAAAGATTCTTTCCAATTTTGAAAGGAAGATATTTCCTTTTTCACCATAGCCCTCTATGGGCTTCCAAATATCCCTTTGCAAATTCCACAAGAACAGCCTTAGCGAAAGGCTTCTTGAAGGGAAAGATGTAACTCTGTGAGATGAATTAACAGAACACAGAGCAGTTTCTCAGAAAGCTTCTTTCCAGTTTTGAACGGAAGATATTTCCTTTTTCACCATAGGCCTCTATGGGCTTCCAAATATCCCTTTGCCAATTCCACAAGAACAGCCTTAGCGAAAGGCTTCTTGAAGGGAAAGATGTAACTCTGTGAGATGAATTCAGAGAACACAGAGCAGTTTCTCAGAAAGCTTCTTTCCAGTTTTGAACGGAAGATATTTCCTTTTTCACCATAGGCCTCTATGGGCTTCCAAATATCCCTTTGCCAATTCCACAAGAACAGCCTTAGCGAAAGGTTTCTTGAAGGGAAAGATGTAACTCTGTGAGATGAATTCACAGAACACAGAGCAGTTTCTCAGAAAGCTTCCTTCCAGTTTTGAACGGAAGACATTTCCTTTTTCACCATAGCCCTCTATGGGCTTCCAAATATCCCTTTGCCAATTCCACAAGAACAGCCTTAGCGAAAGGCTTCTTGAAGAGAAAGATGTAACTCTGTGAGATGAATTAACAGAACACAGAGCAGTTTCTCAGAAAGCTTCTTTCCAGTTTTGAACGGAAGATATTTCCTTTTTCACCATAGCCCTCTATGGGCTTCCAAATATCCCTTTTCCAATTCCACAAGAACAGCCTTAACGAAAGGCTTCTTGAAGGGAAAGATGTAACTCTGAGAGATGAATTAACAGAACACAGAGCAGTTTCTCAGAAAGCTTCTTTCCAGTTTTGAACGGAAGATATTTCCTTTTTCACCATAGCCCTCTAAGGGCTTCCAAATATCCCTTTGCCAATTCCACAAGAACAGCCTTAGCGAAAGGCTTCTTGAAGGGAAAGATGTAACTCTGTGAGATGAATTCAGAGAACACAGAGCAGTTTCTCAGAAAGCTTCTTTCCAGTTTTGAACGGAGGATATTTCCTTTTTCACCATAGGCCTCTATGGGCTTCCAAATATCCCTTTGCCAATTCCACAAGAACAGCCTTAGCGAAAGGCTTCTTGAAGGGAAAGATGTAACTCTGTGAGATGAATTCACAGAACACAGAGCAGTTTCTCAGAAAGCTTCTTTCCAGTTTTGAACGGAAGATATTTCCTTTTTCACCATAGCCCTCTATGGGCTTCCAAATATCCCTTTGCCAATTCCACAAGAACAGCCTTAGCGAAAGGCTTCTTGAAGGGAAAGATGTAACTCTGTGAGATGAATTCACAGAACACAGAGCAGTTTCTCAGAAAGCTTCTTTCCAGTTTTGAACGGAAGATATTTCCTTTTTCACCAGAGCCCTCTATGGGCTTCCAAATATCCCTTTGCCAATTCCACAAGAACAGCCTTAGCGAAAGGCTTCTTGAAGGGAAAGATGTAACTCTGTGAGATGAATTCACAGAACACAGAGCAGTTTCTCAGAAAGCTTCTTTCCAGTTTTGAACGGAAGATATTTCCTTTTTCACCATAGCCGTCTATCGGCTTCCAAATATCCCTTTGCCAATTCCACAAGAACAGCCTTAGCGAAAGGCTTCTTGAAGGGAAAGATGTAACACTGTGAGATGAATTCACAGAACACAGAGCAGTTTCTCACAGAGTTTCTTTCCGGTTTTGAACGGAAGATATTTCCTTTTTCACCATAGCCCTCTATGGGCTTCCAAATATCCCTTTGCCAATTCCACAAGAACAGCCTTAGCGAAAGGCTTCTTGAGGGGAAAGATGTAACTCTGTGAGATGAATTCACAGAACACAGAGCAGTTTCTCAGAAAGCTTCTTTCCAGTTTTGAACGGAAGATATTTCCTTTTTCACCATAGCCCTCTATGGGCTTCCAAATATCCCTTTGCCAATTCCGCAAGAACAGCCTTAGCGAAAGGCTTCTTGAAGGGAAAGATGTATCTCTGTGAGATGAATTCAGAGAACACAGAGCAGTTTCTCAGAAAGCTTCTTTCCAGTTTTGAACGGAGGATATTTCCTTTTTCACCATAGGCCTCTATGGGCTTCCAAATATCCCTTTGCCAATTCCACAAGAACAGCCTTAGCGAAAGGCTTCTTGAAGGGAAAGATGTAACTCTGTGAGATGAATTCACAGAACACAGAGCAGTTTCTCAGAAAGCTTCTTTGCAGTTTTCAACGGAAGATATTTCCTTTTTCACCATAGCCCTCTATGGGCTTCCAAATATCCCTTTCCCAATTCCACAAGAACAGCCTTAGCGAAAGGCTTCTTGAAGGGAAAGATGTAACTCTGTGAGATGAATTCACAGAACACAGAGCAGTTTCTCAGAAAGCTTCTTTCCAATTTTGAACGGAAGATATTCCCTTTTTCACCATAGCCCTCTATTGGCTTCCAAATATCCCTTTGCCAATTTCACAAGAACAGCCTTAGGGAAAGGCTTCTTGAAGGGAAAGATGTAACTCTGTGAGATGAATTCACAGAACACAGAGCAGTTTCTCAGAAAGCTTCCTTCCAGTTTTGAACGGAAGATATTTCCTTTTTCACCATAGCCCTCTATGGGCTTCCAAATATCCCTTTGCCAATTCCACAAGAACAGCCTTAGCGAAAGGCTTCTTGAAGAGAAAGATGTAACTCTGTGAGATGAATTAACAGGACACAGAGCAGTTTCTCAGAAAGCTTCTTTCCAGTTTTGAACGGAAGATATTTCCTTTTTCACCATAGCCCTCTATGGGCTTCCAAATATCCCTTTGCCAATTCCACAAGAACAGCCTTAGCGAAAGGCTTCTTGAAGGGAAAGATGTAACTCTGTGAGATGAATTAACAGAACACAGAGCAGTTTCTCAGAAAGCTTCTTTCCAGTTTTGAACGGAAGATATTTCCTTTTTCACCATAGCCCTCTAAGGGCTTCCAAATATCCCTTTGCCAATTCCACAAGAACAGCCTTAGCGAAAGGCTTCTTGAAGGGAAAGATGTAACTCTGTGAGATGAATTCAGAGAACACAGAGCAGTTTCTCAGAAAGCTTCTTTCCAGTTTTGAACGGAGGATATTTCCTTTTTCACCATAGGCCTCTATGGGCTTCCAAATATCCCTTTGCCAATTCCACAAGAACAGCCTTAGCGAAAGGCTTCTTGAAGGGAAAGATGTAACTCTGTGAGATGAATTCACAGAACACAGAGCAGTTTCTCAGAAAGCTTCTTTCCAGTTTTGAACGGAAGATATTTCCTTTTTCACCAGAGCCCTCTATGGGCTTCCAAATATCCCTTTGCCAATTCCACAAGAACAGCCTTAGCGAAAGGCTTCTTGAAGGGAAAGATGTAACTCTGTGAGATGAATTCACAGAACACAGAGCAGTTTCTCAGAAAGCTTCTTTCCAGTTTTGAACGGAAGATATTTCCTTTTTCACCAGAGCCCTCTATGGGCTTCCAAATATCCCTTTGCCAATTCCACAAGAACAGCCTTAGCGAAAGGCTTCTTGAAGGGAAAGATGTAACTCTGTGAGATGAATTAACAGAACACAGAGCAGTTTCTCAGAAAGCTTCTTTCCAGTTTTGAACGGAAGATATTTCCTTTTTCACCATAGGCCTCTATGGGCTTCCAAATATCCCTTTGCCAATTCCACAAGAACAGCCTTAGCGAAAGGCTTCTTGAAGGGAAACATGTAACTCTGTGAGATGAATTCACAGAACACAGAGCAGTTTCTCAGAAAGCTTCTTTCCAGTTTTGAACGGAAGATATTTCCTTTTTCACCATAGGCCTCTATGGGCTTCCAAATATCCCTTTGCCAATTCCACAAGAACAGCCTTAGCGAAAGGCTTCTTGAAGGGAAAGATGTAACTCTGTGAGATGAATTAGCAGAACACAGAGCAGTTTCTCAGAAAGATTCTTTCCAATTTTGAAAGGAAGATATTTCCTTTTTCACCATAGCCCTCTATGGGCTTCCAAATATCCCTTTGCAAATTCCACAAGAACAGCCTTAGCGAAAGGCTTCTTGAAGGGAAAGATGTAACTCTGTGAGATGAATTCACAGAACACAGAGCAGTTTCTCAGAAAGCTTCTTTCCAGTTTTGAACGGAAGATATTTCCTTTTTCACCAGAGGCCTCTATGGGATTCCAAATATCCCTTTGCCAATTCCACAAGAACAGCCTTAGCGAAAGGCTTCTTGAAGGGAAAGATGTAACCCTGTGAGATGAATTCACAAAACACAGAGCAGTTTCTCAGAAAGCTTCTTTCCACTTTTGAACTGAAGATATTTCCTTTTTCACCATAGCCCTCAAAGGGCTTCCAAATATCCCTTTGCCAATTCCACAAGAACAGCCTTAGCGAGAGGCTTCTTGAAGGGAAAGAGGTAACTCTGTGAGATGAATTAACAGAACACAGAGCAGTTTCTCAGAAAGCTTCTTTCCAGTTTTGAAAGGAAGATATTTACTTTTTCACCATAGCCCTCTATGGGCTTCCAAATGTCCCTTTGCCAATTCCACAAGAACAGCCTTAGCGAAAGGCTTCTTGAAGGGAAAGATGTAACTCTCTGAGATGAATTCACAGAACACAGAGCAGTTTCTCAGAAAGCTTCTTTGCAGTTTTGAACGGAAGATATTTCCTTTTTCACCATAGGCCTCTATGGGCTTCCAAATATCCCTTTGCCAATTCCACAAGAACAGCCTTAGCGAAAGGCTTCTTGAAGGGAAAGATGTAACTCTGTGAGATGAATTCACAGAACACAGAGCAGTTTCTCAGAAAGCTTCTTTCCAGTTTTGAACGGAAGATATTTCCTTTTTCACCATAGGCCTCTATGGGTTTCCAAATATCCCTTTGCCAATTCCACAAGAACAGCCTTAGCGAAAGGATTCTTGAAGGGAAAGATGTAACTCTGTGAGATGAATTAACAGAACACAGAGCAGTTTCTCAGAAAGCTTCTTTCCAGTTTGGAACGGAAGATATTTCCTTTTTCACCATAGCCCTCTATGGGCTTCCAAATATCCCTTTGCCAATTCCACAAGAACAGCCTTAGCGAAAGGCTTCTTGAAAGGAAAGCTGTAACTCTGTGAGATGAATTCAGAGAACACAGAGCAGTGTCTCAGAAAGCTTGTTTCCAGTTTTGAACGGAAGATATTTCCTTTTCCACCATAGGCCTCTATGGGCTTCCAAATATCCCTTTGCCAATTCCACAAGAACAGCCTTAGCGAAAGGCTTCTTGAAGGGAAAGATGTAACTCTATGAGATGAATTCACAGAACACAGAGCAGTTTCTCAGAAAGCTTCTTTCCAGTTTTGAACGGAAGATATTTCCTTTTTCACCATAGCCCTCTATGGGCTTCCAAATATCGCTTTGCCAATTCTACAAGAACCGCCTTAGCGAAAGGCTTCTTGAAGGGAAAGATGTAACTCTGTGAGATGAATTAACAGAACACAGAGCAGTTTCTCAGAAAGCTTCTTTCCAGTTTTGAACGGAAGATATTTCCTTTTTCACCATAGCCCTCTATGGGCTTCCAAATATCCCTTTGCCAATTCCACAAGAACAGCCTTAGCGAAAGGCTTCTTGAAGGGAAAGATGTAACTCTGTGAGATGAATTAGCAGAACACAGAGCAGTTTCTCAGAAAGATTCTTTCCAATTTTGAAAGGAAGATATTTCCTTTTTCACCATAGCCCTCTATGGGCTTCCAAATATCCCTTTGCCAATTCCACAAGAACAGCCTTAGCGAAAGGCTTCTTGAAGGGAAAGATGTAACTCTGTGAGATGAATTAACAGAACACAGAGCAGTTTCTCAGAAAGCTTCTTTCCAGTTTTGAACGGAAGATATTTCCTTTTTCACCATAGGCCTCTATGGGCTTCCAAATATCCCTTTGCCAATTCCACAAGAACAGCCTTAGCGAAAGGCTTCTTGAAGGGAAAGATGTAACTCTGTGAGATGAATTCAGAGAACACAGAGCAGTTTCTCAGAAAGCTTCTTTCCAGTTTTGAACGGAAGATATTTCCTTTTTCACCATAGGCCTCTATGGGCTTCCAAATATCCCTTTGCCAATTCCACAAGAACAGCCTTAGCGAAAGGCTTCTTGAAGGGAAAGATGTAACTCTGTGAGATGAATTCACAGAACACAGAGCAGGTTCTCAGAAAGCTTCCTTCCAGTTTTGAACGGAAGACATTTCCTTTTTCACCATAGCCCTCTATGGGCTTCCAAATATCGCTTTGCCAATTCTACAAGAACCGCCTTAGCGAAAGGCTTCTTGAAGGGAAAGATGTAACTCTGTGAGATGAATTAACAGAACACAGAGCAGTTTCTCAGAAAGCTTCTTTCCAGTTTTGAACGGAAGATATTTCCTTTTTCAACATAGCCCTCTATGGGCTTCCAAATATCCCTTTGCCAATTCCACAAGAACAGCCTTAGCGAAAGGCTTCTTGAAGGGAAAGATGTAACTCTGTGAGATGAATTAGCAGAACACAGAGCAGTTTCTCAGAAAGATTCTTTCCAATTTTGAAAGGAAGATATTTCCTTTTTCACTATAGCCCTCTATGGGCTTCCAAATATCCCTTTGCAAATTCCACAAGAACAGCCTTAGCGAAAGGCTTCTTGAAGGGAAAGATGTAACTCTGTGAGATGAATTCACAGAACACAGAGCAGTTTCTCAGAAAGCTTCTTTCCAGTTTTGAACGGAAGATATTTCCTTTTTCACCATAGGCCTCTATGGGCTTCCAAATATCCCTTTGCCAATTCCACAAGAACAGCCTTAGCGAAAGGCTTCTTGAAGGGAAAGATGTAACTCTGTGAGATGAATTCAGAGAACACAGAGCAGTTTCTCAGAAAGCTTCTTTCCAGTTTTGAACGGAAGATATTTCCTTTTTCACCATAGGCCTCTATGGGCTTCCAAATATCCCTTTGCCAATTCCACAAGAACAGCCTTAGCGAAAGGCTTCTTGAAGGGAAAGATGTAACTCTGTGAGATGAATTCACAGAACACAGAGCAGTTTCTCAGAAAGCTTCTTTCTAGTTTTGAACGGAAGATAATTCCTTTTTCACCATAGCCCTCTATGGGCTTCCAAATATCCCTTTGCCAATTCCACAAGAACAGCCTTAGCGAAAGGCTTCTTGAAGGGAAAGATGTAACTCTGTGAGATGAATTCACAGAACACAGAGCAGTTTCTCAGAAAGCTTCTTTCCAGTTTTGAACGGAAGATATTTCCTTTTTCACCATAGCCCTCTATGGGCTTCCAAATATCCCTTTGCCAATTCCACAAGAACAGCCTTAGTGAAAGGCTTCTTGAAGGGAAAGATGTAACTCTGTGAGATGAATTAACAGAACACAGAGCAGTTTCTCAGAAAGCTTCTTTCCAGTTTTGAACGGAAGATATTTCCTTTTTCACCATAGCCCTCTATGGGCTTCCAAATATCGCTTTGCCAATTCTACAAGAACAGCCTTAGCGAAAGGCTTCTTGAAGGGAAAGATGTAACTCTGTGAGATGAATTAACAGAACACAGAGCAGTTTCTCAGAAAGCTTCTTTCCAGTTTTGAACGGAAGATATTTCCTTTTTCACCATAGCCCTCTATGGGCTTCCAAATATCCCTTTGCCAATTCCACAAGAACAGCCTTAGCGAAAGGCTTCTTGAAGGGAAAGATGTAACTCTGGGAGATGAATTAACAGAACACAGAGCAGTTTCTCAGAAAGATTCTTTCCAATTTTGAACGGAAGATATTTCCTTTTCCACCATAGCCCTCTATGGGCTTCCAAATATCCCTTTGCCAATTCCACAAGAACAGCCTTAGCGAAAGGCTTCTTGAAGGGAAAGATGTAACTCTGTGAGATGAATTAACAGAACACAGAGCAGTTTCTCAGAAAGCTTCTTTCCAGTTTTGAACGGAAGATATTTCCTTTTTCACCATAGCCCTCTATGGGCTTCCAAATATCCCTTTGCCAATTCCACAAGAACAGCCTTAGCGAAAGGCTTCTTGAAGGGAAAGATGTAACTCTGTGAGATGAATTCACAGAACACAGAGCAGTTTCTCAGAAAGCTTCTTTCCAATTTTGAAGGGAAGATATTTCCTTTTTCACCATAGCCCTCTATGGGCTTCCAAATATCCCTTTGCCAATTCCACAAGAACAGCCTTACCGAAAGGCTTCTTGAAGGGAAAGATGTAACTCTGTGAGATGAATTCACAGAACACAGAGCAGTTTCTCAGAAAGCTTCTTTCCAGTTTTGAACGGAAGATATTTCCTTTTTCACCATAGCCCTCTATGGGCTTCCAAATATCCCTTTGCCAATTCCACAAGAACAGCCTTAGCGAAAGGCTTCTCGAAGAGAAAGATGTAACTCTGTGAGATGAATTAACAGAACACAGAGCAGTTTCTCAGAAAGCTTCTTTCCAGTTTTGAACGGAAGATATTTACTTATTCACCATAGCCCTCTATGGGCTTCCAAATATCCCTTTGCCAATTCCACAAGAACAGCCTTAGCGAAAGGCTTCTTGAAGGGACAGATGTAACTCTGTGAGATAAATTAACAGAACACAGAGCAGTTTCTCAGAAAGCTTCTTTCCAGTTTTGAACGGAAGATATTTCCTTTTTCACCATAGCCCTCTAAGGGCTTCCAAATATCCCTTTGCCAATTCCACAAGAACAGCCTTAGCGAAAGGCTTCTTGAAGGGAAAGACGTAACTCTGTGAGATGAATTCACAGAACACAGAGCAGTTTCTCAGAAAGCTTCTTTCCAGTTTTGAACGGAGGATATTTCCTTTTTCACCATAGGCCTCTATGGGCTTCCAAATATCCCTTTGCCAATTCCACAAGAACAGCCTTAGCGAAAGGCTTCTTGAAGGGAAAGATGTAACTCTGTGAGATGAATTAGCAGAACACAGAGCAGTTTCTCAGAAAGCTTCTTTCCAGTTTTGAAGGGAAGATATTTCCTTTTTCACCATAGCCCTCTATGGGCTTCCAAATATCCCTTTGCCAATTCCACAAGAACAGCCTTAGCGAAAGCCTTCTTGAAGGGAAAGATGTAACTCTGTGAGATGAATTCACAGAACACAGAGCAGTTTCTCAGAAAGCTTCTTTCCAATTTTGAAGGGAAGATATTTCCTTTTTCACCATAGCCCTCTATGGGCTTCCAAATATCCCTTTGCCAATTCCACAAGAACAGCCTTACCGAAAGGCTTCTTGAAGGGAAAGATGTAACTCTGTGAGATGAATTCACAGAACACAGAGCAGTTTCTCAGAAAGCTTCTTTCCAGTTTTGAACGGAAGATATTTCCTTTTTCACCATAGCCCTCTATGGGCTTCCAAATATCCCTTTGCCAATTCCACAAGAACAGCCTTAGCGAAAGGCTTCTCGAAGAGAAAGATGTAACTCTGTGAGATGAATTAACAGAACACAGAGCAGTTTCTCAGAAAGCTTCTTTCCAGTTTTGAACGGAAGATATTTACTTATTCACCATAGCCCTCTATGGGCTTCCAAATATCCCTTTGCCAATTCCACAAGAACAGCCTTAGCGAAAGGCTTCTTGAAGGGACAGATGTAACTCTGTGAGATAAATTAACAGAACACAGAGCAGTTTCTCAGAAAGCTTCTTTCCAGTTTTGAACGGAAGATATTTCCTTTTTCACCATAGCCCTCTAAGGGCTTCCAAATATCCCTTTGCCAATTCCACAAGAACAGCCTTAGCGAAAGGCTTCTTGAAGGGAAAGACGTAACTCTGTGAGATGAATTCACAGAACACAGAGCAGTTTCTCAGAAAGCTTCTTTCCAGTTTTGAACGGAGGATATTTCCTTTTTCACCATAGGCCTCTATGGGCTTCCAAATATCCCTTTGCCAATTCCACAAGAACAGCCTTAGCGAAAGGCTTCTTGAAGGGAAAGATGTAACTCTGTGAGATGAATTCACAGAACACAGAGCAGTTTCTCAGAAAGCTTCTTTCCAGTTTTGAACGGAAGATATTTCCTTTTTCACCATAGGCCTCTATGGGCTTCCAAATATCCCTTTGCCAATTCCACAAGAACAGCCTTAGCGAAAGGCTTCTTGAAGGGAAAGATGTAACTCTGTGAGATGAATTAACAGAACACAGAGCAGTTTCTCAGAAAGCTTCTTTCCAGTTTTGAACGGAAGATATTTCCTTTTTCACCATAGCCGTCTATCGGCTTCCAAATATCCCTTTGCCAATTCCACAAGAACAGCCTTAGCGAAAGCCTTCTTGAAGGGAAAGATGTAACACTGTGAGATGAATTCACAGAACACAGAGCAGTTTCTCACAGAGTTTCTTTCCGGTTTTGAACGGAAGATATTTCCTTTTTCACCATAGCCCTCTATGGGCTTCCAAATATCCCTTTGCCAATTCCACAAGAACAGCCATAGCGAAAGGCTTCTTGAGGGGAAAGATGTAACTCTGTGAGATGAATTCACAGAACACAGAGCAGTTTCTCAGAAAGCTTCTTTCCAGTTTTGAACGGAAGATATTTCCTTTTTCACCATAGCCCTCTATGGGCTTCCAAATATCCCTTTGCCAATTCCACAAGAACAGCCTTAGCGAAAGCCTTCTTGAAGGGAAAGATGTAACTCTGTGAGATGAATTCACAGAACACAGAGCAGTTTCTCAGAAAGCTTCTATCCAGTTTTGAACGGAAGATATTTCCTTTTTCACCATAGGCCTCTATGGGCTTCCAAATATCCCTTTGCCAATTCCACAAGAACAGCCTTAGCGAAAGGCTTCTTGAAGGGAAAGATGTAACTCTGTGAGATGAATTCACAGAACACAGAGCAGTTTCTCAGAAAGCTTCTTTCCAGTTTTGAACGGAAGATATTTCCTTTTTCACCATAGGCCTCTATGGGCTTCCAAATATCCCTTTGCCAATTCCACAAGAACAGCCTTAGCGAAAGGCTTCTTGAAGGGAAAGATGTAACTCTGTGAGATGAATTTACAGAACACAGAGCAGTTTCTCAGAAAGCTTCTTTCCAGTTTTGAACGGAAGATATTTCCTTTTTCACCATAGCCCTCTATGGGCTTCCAAATATCCCTTTCCCAATTCCACAAGAACAGCCTTAGCGAAAGGCTTCTTGAAGGGAATGATGTAACTCTGTGAGATGAATTCACAGAACACAGAGCAGTTTCTCAGAAAGCTTCTTTCCAATTTTGAACGGAAGATATTCCCTTTTTCACCATAGCCCTCTATGGGCTTCAAAATATCCCTTTGCCAATTACACAAGAACAGCCTTAGCGAAAGGCTTCTTGAAGGGAAAGATGTAACTCTGTGAGATGAATTCACAGAACACAGAGCAGTTTCTCAAAAAGCTTCCTTCCAGTTTTGAACGGAAGATATTTCCTTTTTCACCATAGCCCTCTATGGGCTTCCAAATATCCCTTTGCCAATTCCACAAGAACAGCCTTAGCGAAAGGCTTCTTGAAGAGAAAGATGTAACTCTGTGAGATGAATTAACAGAACACAGAGCAGTTTCTCAGAAAGCTTCTTTCCAGTTTTGAACGGAAGATATTTCCTTTTTCACCATAGCCCTCTATGGGCTTCCAAATATCCCTTTGCCAATTCCACAAGAACAGCCTTAGCGAAAGGCTTCTTGAAGGGAAAGATGTAACTCTGAGAGATGAATTAACAGAACACAGAGCAGTTTCTCAGAAAGCTTCTTTCCAGTTTTGAACGGAGGATATTTCCTTTTTCACCATAGGCCTCTATGGGCTTCCAAATATCCCTTTGCCAATTCCACAAGAACAGCCTTAGCGAAAGGCTTCTTGAAGGGAAAGATGTAACTCTGTGAGATGAATTCACAGAACACAGAGCAGTTTCTCAGAAAGCTTCTTTCCAGTTTTCAACGGAAGATATTTCCTTTTTCACCATAGCCCTCTATGGGCTTCCAAATATCCCTTTCCCAATTCCACAAGAACAGCCTTAGCGAAAGGCTTCTTGAAGGGAAAGATGTAACTCTGTGAGATGAATTCACAGAACACAGAGCAGTTTCTCAGAAAGCTTCTTTCCAATTTTGAACGGAAGATATTCCCTTTTTCACCATAGCCCTCTATGGGCTTCCAAATATCCCTTTGCCAATTCCACAAGAACAGCCTTAGCGAAAGGCTTCTTGAAGGGAAAGATGTAACTCTGTGAGATGAATTCACAGAACACAGAGCAGTTTCTCAGAAAGCTTCCTTCCAGTTTTGAACGGAAGATATTTCCTTTTTCACCATAGCCCTCTATGGGCTTCCAAATATCCCTTTGCCAATTCCACAAGAACAGCCTTAGCGAAAGGCTTCTTGAAGAGAAAGATGTAACTCTGTGAGATGAATTAACAGAACACAGAGCAGTTTCTCAGAAAGCTTCTTTCCAGTTTTGAACGGAAGATATTTCCTTTTTCACCATAGCCCTCTATGATCTTCCAAATATCCCTTTGCCAATTCCACAAGAACAGCCTTAGCGAAAGGCTTCTTGAAGGGAAAGATGTAACTCTGTGAGATGAATTAACAGAACACAGAGCAGTTTCTCAGAAAGCTTCTTTCCAGTTTTGAACGGAAGATATTTCCTTTTTCACCATAGCCCTCTAAGGGCTTCCAAATATCCCTTTGCCAATTCCACAAGAACAGCCTTAGCGAAAGGCTTCTTGAAGGGAAAGATGTAACTCTGTGAGATGAATTCAGAGAACACAGAGCAGTTTCTCAGAAAGCTTCTTTCCAGTTTTGAACGGAGGATATTTCCTTTTTCACCATAGGCCTCTATGGGCTTCCAAATATCCCTTTGCCAATTCCACAAGAACAGCCTTAGCGAAAGGCTTCTTGAAGGGAAAGATGTAACTCTGTGAGATGAATTCACAGAACACAGAGCAGTTTCTCAGAAAGCTTCTTTCCAGTTTTGAACGGAAGATATTTCCTTTTTCACCATAGCCCTCTATGGGCTTCCAAATATCCCTTTGCCAATTCCACAAGAACAGCCTTAGCGAAAGGCTTCTTGAAGGGAAAGATGTAACTCTGTGAGATGAATTCACAGAACACAGAGCAGTTTCTCAGAAAGCTTCTTTCCAGTTTTGAACGGAAGATATTTCCTTTTTCACCAGAGCCCTCTATGGGCTTCCAAATATCCCTTTGCCAATTCCACAAGAACAGCCTTAGCGAAAGGCTTCTTGAAGGGAAAGATGTAACTCTGTGAGATGAATTCACAGAACACAGAGCAGTTTCTCAGAAAGCTTCTTTCCAGTTTTGAACGGAAGATATTTCCTTTTTCACCATAGCCGTCTATCGGCTTCCAAATATCCCTTTGCCAATTCCACAAGAACAGCCTTAGCGAAAGGCTTCTTGAAGGGAAAGATGTAACACTGTGAGATGAATTCACAGAACACAGAGCAGTTTCTCACAGAGTTTCTTTCCGGTTTTGAACGGAAGATATTTCCTTTTTCACCATAGCCCTCTATGGGCTTCCAAATATCCCTTTGCCAATTCCACAAGAACAGCCTTAGCGAAAGGCTTCTTGAGGGGAAAGATGTAACTCTGTGAGATGAATTCACAGAACACAGAGCAGTTTCTCAGAAAGCTTCTTTCCAGTTTTGAACGGAGGATATTTCCTTTTTCACCATAGGCCTCTATGGGCTTCCAAATATCCCTTTGCCAATTCCGCAAGAACAGCCTTAGCGAAAGGCTTCTTGAAGGGAAAGATGTAACTCTGTGAGATAAATTCACAGAACACAGAGCAGTTTCTCAGAAAGCTTCTTTCCAGTTTTGAACGGAAGATATTTCCTTTTTACCATAGGCCTCTATGGGCTTCCAAATATCCCTTTGCCAATTCCACAAGAACAGCCTTAGCGAAAGGCTTCTTGAAGGGAAAGATGTAACTCTGTGAGATGAATTCACAGAACACAGAGCAGTTTCTCAGAAAGCTTCTTTCCAGTTTTGAACGGAAGATATTTCCTTTTTCACCATAGGCCTCTATGGGCTTCCAAATATCCCTTTGCCAATTCCACAAGAACAGCCTTAGCGAAAGGCTTCTTGAAGGGAAAGATGTAACTCTGTGAGATGAATTAACAGAACACAGAGCAGTTTCTCAGAAAGCTTCTTTCCAGTTTGGAACGGAAGATATTTCCTTTTTCACCATAGCCCTCTATGGGCTTCCAAATATCCCTTTGCCAATTCCACAAGAACAGCCTTAGCGAAAGGCTTCTTGAAAGGAAAGCTGTAACTCTGTGAATTGAATTCAGAGAACACAGAGCAGTGTCTCAGAAAGCTTGTTTCCAGTTTTGAACGGAAGATATTTCCTTTTCCACCATAGGCCTCTATGGGCTTCCAAATATCCCTTTGCCAATTCCACAAGAACAGCCTTAGCGAAAGGCTTCTTGAAGGGAAAGATGTAACTCTATGAGATGAATTCACAGAACACAGAGCAGTTTCTCAGAAATCTTCTTTCCAGTTTTGAACGGAAGATATTTCCTTTTTCACCATAGCCCTCTATGGGCTTCCAAATATCGCTTTGCCAATTCTACAAGAACCGCCTTAGCGAAAGGCTTCTTGAAGGGAAAGATGTAACTCTGTGAGATGAATTAACAGAACACAGAGCAGTTTCTCAGAAAGCTTCTTTCCAGTTTTCAACGGAAGATATTTCCTTTTTCACCATAGCCCTCTATGGGCTTCCAAATATCCCTTTGCCAATTCCACAAGAACAGCCTTAGCGAAAGGCTTCTTGAAGGGAAAGATGTTACTCTGTGAGATGAATTAGCAGAACACAGAGCAGTTTCTCAGAAAGATTCTTTCCAATTTTGAAAGGAAGATATTTCCTTTTTCACCATAGCCCTCTATGGGCTTCCAAATATCCCTTTGCAAATTCCACAAGAACAGCCTTAGCGAAAGGCTTCTTGAAGGGAAAGATGTAACTCTGTGAGATGAATTAACAGAACACAGAGCAGTTTCTCAGAAAGCTTCTTTCCAGTTTTGAACGGAAGATATTTCCTTTTTCACCATAGGCCTCTATGGGCTTCCAAATATCCCTTTGCCAATTCCACAAGAACAGCCTTAGCGAAAGGCTTCTTGAAGGGAAAGATGTAACTCTGTGAGATGAATTAACAGAACACAGAGCAGTTTCTCAGAAAGCTTCTTTCCAGTTTTGAACGGAAGATATTTCCTTTTTCACCATAGCCCTCTATGGGCTTCCAAATATCCCTTTGCCAATTCCACAAGAACAGCCTTAGCGAAAGGCTTCTTGAAGGCAAAGATGTAACTCTGTGAGATGAATTCACAGAACACAGAGCAGTTTCTCAGAAAGCTTCTTTCCAGTTTTGAACGGAAGATATTTCCTTTTTCACCATAGGCCTCTATGGGCTTCCAAATATCCCTTTGCCAATTCCACAAGAACAGCCTTAGCGAAAGGCTTCTTGAAGGGAAAGATGTAACTCTGAGAGATGAATTAACAGAACACAGAGCAGTTTCTCAGAAAGCTTCTTTCCAGTTTTGAACGGAAGATATTTCCTTTTTCACCATAGCCCTCTAAGGGCTTCCAAATATCCCTTTGCCAATTCCACAAGAACAGCCTTAGCGAAAGGCTTCTTGAAGGGAAAGATGTATCTCTGTGAGATGAATTCAGAGAACACAGAGCAGTTTCTCAGAAAGCTTCTTTCCAGTTTTGAACGGAGGATATTTCCTTTTTCACCATAGGCCTCTATGGGCTTCCAAATATCCCTTTGCCAATTCCACAAGAACAGCCTTAGCGAAAGGCTTCTTGAAGGGAAAGATGTAACTCTGTGAGATGAATTCACAGAACACAGAGCAGTTTCTCAGAAAGCTTCTTTCCAGTTTTCAACGGAAGATATTTCCTTTTTCACCATAGCCCTCTATGGGCTTCCAAATATCCCTTTCCCAATTCCACAAGAACAGCCTTAGCGAAAGGCTTCTTGAAGGGAAAGATGTAACTCTGTGAGATGAATTCACAGAACACAGAGCAGTTTCTCAGAAAGCTTCTTTCCAATTTTGAACGGAAGATATTCCCTTTTTCACCATAGCCCTCTATGGGCTTCCAAATATCCCTTTGCCAATTCCACAAGAACAGCCTTAGCGAAAGGCTTCTTGAAGGGAAAGATGTAACTCTGTGAGATGAATTCACAGAACACAGAGCAGTTTCTCAGAAAGCTTCCTTCCAGTTTTGAACGGAAGATATTTCCTTTTTCACCATAGCCCTCTATGGGCTTCCAAATATCCCTTTGCCAATTCCACAAGAACAGCCTTAGCGAAAGGCTTCTTGAAGAGAAAGATGTAACTCTGTGAGATGAATTAACAGGACACAGAGCAGTTTCTCAGAAAGCTTCTTTCCAGTTTTGAACGGAAGATATTTCCTTTTTCACCATAGCCCTCTATGGGCTTCCAAATATCCCTTTGCCAATTCCACAAGAACAGCCTTAGCGAAAGGCTTCTTGAAGGGAAAGATGTAACTCTGTGAGATGAATTAACAGAACACAGAGCAGTTTCTCAGAAAGCTTCTTTCCAGTTTTGAACGGAAGATATTTCCTTTTTCACCATAGCCCTCTAAGGGCTTCCAAATATCCCTTTGCCAATTCCACAAGAACAGCCTTAGCGAAAGGCTTCTTGAAGGGAAAGATGTAACTCTGTGAGATGAATTCAGAGAACACAGAGCAGTTTCTCAGAAAGCTTCTTTCCAGTTTTGAACGGAGGATATTTCCTTTTTCACCATAGGCCTCTATGGGCTTCCAAATATCCCTTTGCCAATTCCACAAGAACAGCCTTAGCGAAAGGCTTCTTGAAGGGAAAGATGTAACTCTGTGAGATGAATTCACAGAACACAGAGCAGTTTCTCAGAAAGCTTCTTTCCAGTTTTGAACGGAAGATATTTCCTTTTTCACCAGAGCCCTCTATGGGCTTCCAAATATCCCTTTGCCAATTCCACAAGAACAGCCTTAGCGAAAGGCTTCTTGAAGGGAAAGATGTAACTCTCTGAGATGAATTCACAGAACACAGAGCAGTTTCTCAGAAAGCTTCTTTCCAGTTTTGAACGGAAGATATTTCCTTTTTCACCAGAGCCCTCTATGGGCTTCCAAATATCCCTTTGCCAATTCCACAAGAACAGCCTTAGCGAAAGGCTTCTTGAAGGGAAAGATGTAACTCTGTGAGATGAATTCACAGAACACAGAGCAGTTTCTCAGAAAGCTTCTTTCCAGTTTTGAACGGAAGATATTTCCTTTTTCACCATAGGCCTCTATGGGCTTCCAAATATCCCTTTGCCAATTCCACAAGAACAGCCTTAGCGAAAGGCTTCTTGAAGGGAAAGATGTAACTCTGTGAGATGAATTAACAGAACACAGAGCAGTTTCTCAGAAAGCTTCTTTCCAGTTTTGAACGGAAGATATTTCCTTTTTCACCATAGGCCTCTATGGGCTTCCAAATATCCCTTTGCCAATTCCACAAGAACAGCCTTAGCGAAAGGCTTCTTGAAGGGAAAGATGTAACTCTGTGAGATGAATTAGCAGAACACAGAGCAGTTTCTCAGAAAGATTCTTTCCAATTTTGAAAGGAAGATATTTCCTTTTTCACCATAGCCCTCTATGGGCTTCCAAATATCCCTTTGCCAATTCCACAAGAACAGCCTTAGCGAAAGGCTTCTTGAAGGGAAAGATGTAACTCTGTGAGATGAATTCACAGAACACAGAGCAGTTTCTCAGAAAGCTTCTTTCCAGTTTTGAACGGAAGATATTTCCTTTTTCACCAGAGGCCTCTATGGGATTCCAAATATCCCTTTGCCAATTCCACAAGAATAGCCTTAGCGAAAGGCTTCTTGAAGGGAAAGATGTAACCCTGTGAGATGAATTCACAGAACACAGAGCAGTTTCTCAGAAAGCTTCTTTCCACTTTTGAACTGAAGATATTTCCTTTTTCACCATAGCCCTCAAAGGGCTTCCAAATATCCCTTTGCCAATTCCACAAGAACAGCCTTAGCGAGAGGCTTCTTGAAGGGAAAGAGGTAACTCTGTGAGATGAATTAACAGAACACAGAGCAGTTTCTCAGAAAGCTTCTTTCCAGTTTTGAAAGGAAGATATTTCCTTTTTCACCATAGCCCTCTATGGGCTTCCAAATGTCCCTTTGCCAATTCCACAAGAACAGCCTTAGCGAAAGGCTTCTTGAAGGGAAAGATGTAACTCTCTGAGATGAATTCACAGAACACAGAGCAGTTTCTCAGAAAGCTTCTTTCCAGTTTTGAACGGAAGATATTTCCTTTTTCACCATAGCCCTCTATGGGCTTCCAAATATCCCTTTGCCAATTCCACATGAACAGCCTTAGCGAAAGGCTTCTTGAAGGGAAAGATGTAACTCTGTGAGATGAATTCACAGAACACAGAGCAGTTTCTCAGAAAGCTTCTTTCCAGTTTTGAACGGAAGATATTTCCTTTTTCACCATAGGCCTCTAAGGGCTTCCAAATATCCCTTTGCCAATTCCACAAGAACAGCCTTAGCGAAAGGCTTCTTGAGGGGAAAGATGTAACTCTGTGAGATGAATTAACAGAACACAGAGCAGTTTCTCAGAAAGCTTCTTTCCAGTTTTGAACGGAAGATATTTACTTTTTCACCATAGCCCTCTATTGGCTTCCAAATATCCCTTTGCCAATTCCACAAGATCAGCCTTAGCGAAAGGCTTCTTGAAGGGAAAGATGTAACTCTGTGAGATGAATTCACAGAACACAGAGCAGTTTCTCAGAAAGCTTCTTTCCAGTTTTGAACGGAAGATATTTCCTTTTTCACCATAGCCCTCTATGGGCTTCCAAATATCCCTTTGCCAATTCCACAAGAACAGCCTTAGCGAAAGGCTTCTTGAAGGGAAAGATGTAACTCTGTGAGATGAATTCACAGAACACAGAGCAGTTTCTCAGAAAGCTTCTTTCCAGTTTTGAACGGAAGATATTTCCTTTTTCACCATAGGCCTCTATGGGCTTCCAAATATCCCTTTGCCAATTCCACAAGAACAGCCTTAGCGAAAGGCTTCTTGAAGGGAAAGATGTAACTCTGTGAGATGAATTAACAGAACACAGAGCAGTTTCTCAGAAAGCTTCTTTCCAGTTTTGAACGGAAGATATTTCCTTTTTCACCATAGCCGTCTATCGGCTTCCAAATATCCCTTTGCCAATTCCACAAGAACAGCCTTAGCGAAAGGCTTCTTGAAGGGAAAGATGTAACACTGTGAGATGAATTCACAGAACACAGAGCAGTTTCTCACAGAGTTTCTTTCCGGTTTTGAACGGAAGATATTTCCTTTTTCACCATAGCCCTCTATGGGCTTCCAAATATCCCTTTGCCAATTCCACAAGAACAGCCTTAGCGAAAGGCTTCTTGAGGGGAAAGATGTAACTCTGTGAGATGAATTCACAGAACACAGAGCAGTTTCTCAGAAAGCTTCTTTCCAGTTTTGAACGGAAGATATTTCCTTTTTCACCATAGCCCTCTATGGGCTTCCAAATATCCCTTTGCCAATTCCACATGAACAGCCTTAGCGAAAGGCTTCTTGAAAGGAAAGATGTAACTCTGTGAGATAAATTCACAGAACACAGAGCAGTTTCTCAGAACGCTTCTTTCCAGTTTTGAACGGAAGATATTTCCTTTTTACCATAGGCCTCTATGGGCTTCCAAATATCCCTTTGCCAATTCCACAAGAACAGCCTTAGCGAAAGGCTTCTTGAAGGGAAAGATGTAACTCTGTGAGATGAATTCACAGAACACAGAGCAGTTTCTCAGAAAGCTTCTTTCCAGTTTTGAACGGAAGATATTTCCTTTTTCACCATAGGCCTCTATGGGTTTCCAAATATCCCTTTGCCAATTCCACAAGAACAGCCTTAGCGAAAGGATTCTTGAAGGGAAAGATGTAACTCTGTGAGATGAATTAACAGAACACAGAGCAGTTTCTCAGAAAGCTTCTTTCCAGTTTGGAACGGAAGATATTTCCTTTTTCACCATAGCCCTCTATGGGCTTCCAAATATCCCTTTGCCAATTCCACAAGAACAGCCTTAGCGAAAGGCTTCTTGAAAGGAAAGCTGTAACTCCGTGAGATGAATTCAGAGAACACAGAGCAGTGTCTCAGAAAGCTTGTTTCCAGTTTTGAACGGAAGATATTTCCTTTTCCACCATAGGCCTCTATGGGCTTCCAAATATCCCTTTGCCAATTCCACAAGAACAGCCTTAGCGAAAGGCTTCTTGAAGGGAAAGATGTTACTCTATGAGATGAATTCACAGAACACAGAGCAGTTTCTCAGAAAGCTTCTTTCCAGTTTTGAATGGAAGATATTTCCTTTTTCACCATAGCCCTCTATGGGCTTCCAAATATCGCTTTGCCAATTCTACAAGAACCGCCTTAGCGAAAGGCTTCTTGAAGGGAAAGATGTAACTCTGTGAGATGAATTAACAGAACACAGAGCAGTTTCTCAGAAAGCTTCTTTCCAGTTTTGAACGGAAGATATTTCCTTTTTCACCATAGCCCTCTATGGGCTTCCAAATATCCCTTTGCCAATTCCACAAGAACAGCCTTAGCGAAAGGCTTCTTGAAGGGAAAGATGTAACTCTGTGAGATGAATTAGCAGAACACAGAGCAGTTTCTCAGAAAGATTCTTTCCAATTTTGAAAGGAAGATATTTCCTTTTTCACCATAGCCCTCTATGGGCTTCCAAATATCCCTTTGCAAATTCCACAAGAACAGCCTCAGCGAAAGTCTTGTTGAAGGGAAAGATGTAACTCTGTGAGATGAATTCACAGAACACAGAGCAGTTTCTCAGAAAGCTTCTTTCCAGTTTTGAACGGAAGATATTTCCTTTTTCACCATAGGCCTCTATGGGCTTCCAAATATCCCTTTGCCAATTCCACAAGAACAGCCTTAGCGAAAGGCTTCTTGAAGGGAAAGATGTAACTCTGTGAGATGAATTCAGAGAACACAGAGCAGTTTCTCAGAAAGCTTCTTTCCAGTTTTGAACGGAAGATATTTCCTTTTTCACCATAGGCCTCTATGGGCTTCCAAATATCCCTTTGCCAATTCCACAAGAACAGCCTTAGCGAAAGGCTTCTTGAAGGGAAAGATGTAACTCTGTGAGATGAATTCACAGAACACAGAGCAGGTTCTCAGAAAGCTTCCTTCCAGTTTTGAACGGAAGACATTTCCTTTTTCACCATAGCCCTCTATGGGCTTCCAAATATCCCTTTGCCAATTCCACAAGAACAGCCTTAGCGAAAGGCTTCTTGAAGTGAAAGATGTAACTCTGTGAGATGAATTAACAGAACACAGAGCAGTTTCTCAGAAAGCTTCTTTCCAGTTTTGAACGGAAGATATTTCCTTTTTCACCATAGCCCTCTAAGGGCTTCCAAATATCCCTTTGCCAATTCCACAAGAACAGCCTTAGCGAAAGGCTTCTTGAAGGGAAAGATGTATCTCTGTGAGATGAATTCAGAGAACACAGAGCAGTTTCTCAGAAAGCTTCTTTCCAGTTTTGAACGGAGGATATTTCCTTTTTCACCATAGGCCTCTAGGGGCTTCCAAATATCCCTTTGCCAATTCCACAAGAACAGCCTTAGCGAAAGGCTTCTTGAAGGGAAAGATGTAACTCTGTGAGATGAATTCACAGAACACAGAGCAGTTTCTCAGAAAGCTTCTTTCCAGTTTTGAACGGAAGATATTTCCTTTTTCACCATAGCCCTCTATGGGCTTCCAAATATCCCTTTGCCAATTCCACAAGAACAGCCTTAGCGAAAGGCTTCTTGAAGGGAAAGATGTAACTCTGTGAGATGAATTAACAGAACACAGAGCAGTTTCTCAGAAAGCTTCTTTCCAGTTTTGAACGGAAGATATTTCCTTTTTCACCATAGCCCTCTATGGGCTTCCAAATATCCCTTTGCCAATTCCACAAGAACAGCCTTAGCGAAAGGCTTCTTGAAGGCAAAGATGTAACTCTGTGAGATGAATTCACAGAACACAGAGCAGTTTCTCAGAAAGCTTCTTTCCAGTTTTGAACGGAAGATATTTCCTTTTTCACCATAGGCCTCTATGGGCTTCCAAATATCCCTTTGCCAATTCCACAAGAACAGCCTTAGCGAAAGGCTTCTTGAAGGGAAAGATGTAACTCTGTGAGATGAATTAACAGAACACAGAGCAGTTTCTCAGAAAGCTTCTTTCCAGTTTTGAACGGAAGATATTTCCTTTTTCACCATAGCCGTCTATGGGCTTCCAAATATCCCTTTGCCAATTCCACAAGAACAGTCTTAGCAAAAGGCTTCTTGAAGGGAAAGATGTAACTCTGTGAGATGAATTCACAGAACACAGAGCAGTTTCTCAGAAAGCTTCTTTCCAGTTTTGAACGGAAGATATTTCCTTTTTCACCATAGCCCTCTCTGGTCTTCCAAATATCCCTTTCCCAATTCCACAAGAACAGCCTTAGCGAAAGGCTTCTTGAAGGGAAAGATGTAACACTGTGAGATGAATTCACAGAACACAGAGCAGTTTCTCAGAAAGCTTCTTTCCAGTTTTGAACGGAAGATATTTCCTTTTTCACCATAGCCCTCTAAGGGCTTCCAAATATCCCTTTGCCAATTCCACAAGAACAGCCTTAGCGAAAGGCTTCTTGAAGGGAAAGACGTAACTCTGTGAGATGAATTCACAGAACACAGAGCAGTTTCTCAGAAAGCTTCTTTCCAGTTTTGAACGGAGGATATTTCCTTTTTCACCATAGGCCTCTATGGGCTTCCAAATATCCCTTTGCCAATTCCACAAGAACAGCCTTAGCGAAAGGCTTCTTGAAGGGAAAGATGTATCTCTGTGAGATGAATTCACAGAACACAGAGCAGTTTCTCAGAAAGCTTCTTTCCAGTTTTGAAGGGAAGATATTTCCTTTTTCACCATAGTCCTCTATGGGCTTCCAAATATCCCTTTGCCAATTCCACAAGAACAGCCTTAGCGAAAGGCTTCTTGAAGGGAAAGATGTAACTCTGTGAGATGAATTAACAGAACACAGAGCAGTTTCTCAGAAAGCTTCTTTCCAGTTTTGAACGGAAGATATTTCCTTTTTCACCATAGCCCTCTAAGGGCTTCCAAATATCCCTTTGCCAATTCCACAAGAACAGCCTTAGCGAAAGGCTTCTTGAAGGGAAAGATGTAACTCCGTGAGATGAATTCACAAAACACAGAGCAGTTTCTCAGAAAGCTTCTTTCCAGTTTTGAACGGAAGATATTTCCTTTTTCACCATAGGCCTCTATGGGCTTCCAAATATCCCTTTGCCAATTCCACAAGAACAGCCTTAGCGAAAGGCTTCTTGAAGAGAAAGATGTAACTCTGTGAGATGAATTAACAGAACACAGAGCAGTTTCTCAGAAAGCTTCTTTCCAGTTTTGAACGGAAGATATTTCCTTTTTCACCATAGCCCTCTATGGGCTTCCAAATATCCCTTTGCCAATTCCACAAGAACAGCCTTATCGAAAGGCTTCTTGAAGGGAAAGATGTAACTCTGTGAGATGAATTCACAGAACACAGAGCAGTTTCTCAGAAAGCTTCTTTCCAGTTTTGAACGGAAGATATTTCCTTTTTCACCATAGCCCTCTAAGGGCTTCCAAATACCCCTTTGCCAATTCCACAAGAACAGCCTTAGCGAAAGGCTTCTTGAAGGGAAAGATGTAACTCTGTGAGATGAATTCAGAGAACACAGAGCAGTTTCTCAGAAAGCTTCTTTCCAGTTTTGAACGGAGGATATTTCCTTTTTCACCATAGGCCTCTATGGGCTTCCAAATATCGCTTTGCCAATTCCACAAGAACAGCCTTAGCGAAAGGCTTCTTGAAGGCAAAGATGTAACTCTGTGAGATGAATTCACAGAACACAGAGCAGTTTCTCAGAAAGCTTCTTTCCAGTTTTGAACGGAAGATATTTCCTTTTTCACCATAGCCCTCTATGGGCTTCCAAATATCCCTTTGCCAATTCCACAAGAACAGCCTTAGCGAAAGGCTTCTTGAAGGGAAAGATGTAACTCTGTGAGATGAATTCACAGAACACAGAGCAGTTTCTCAGAAAGCTTCTTTCCAGTTTTGAACGGAAGATATTTCCTTTTTCACCATAGGCCTCTATTGGCTTCCAAATATCACTTTGGCAATTCCACAAGAACAGCCTTAGCGAAAGGCTTCTTGAAGGGAAAGATGTAACTCTGTGAGATGAATTAACAGAACACAGAGCAGTTTCTCAGAAAGCTTCTTTCCAGTTTTGAACGGAAGATATTTCCTTTTCCACCATAGATCTCTATGGGCTTCCAAATATCCCTTTGCCAATTCCACAAGAACAGCCTTAGCGAAAGGCTTCTTGAAGGGAAAGATGTAACTCCGTGAGATGAATTAGCAGAACACACAGCAGTTTCTCAGAAAGCTTCTTTCCAGTTTTGAACGGAAGATATTTCCTTTTTCACCATAGCCCTCTATGGGCTTCCAAATATCCCTTTGCCAATTCCACAAGAACAGCCTTAGCGAAAGGCTTCTTGAAGGGAAAGATGTAACTGTGTGAGATGAATTAACAGAACACAGAGCAGTTTCTCAGAAAGCTTCTTTCCAGTTTTGAACGGAAGATATTTCCTTTTTCACCATAGCCCTCTAAGGGCTTCCAAATACCCCTTTGCCAATTCCACAAGAACAGCCTTAGCGAAAGGCTTCTTGAAGGGAAAGATGTAACTCTGTGAGATGAATTCAGAGTACACAGAGCAGTTTCTCAGAAAGCTTCTTTCCAGTTTTGAACGGAGGATATTTCCTTTTTCACCATAGGCCTCTATGGGCTTCCAAATATCCCTTTGCCAATTCCAGAAGAACAGCCTTAGCGAAAGGCTTCTTGAAGGGAAAGATGTAACTCTGTGAGATGAATTCACAGAACACAGAGCAGTTTCTCAGAAAGCTTCTTTCCAGTTTTGAACGGAAGATATTTCCTTTTTCACCATAGCCCTCTATGGGCTTCCAAATATCCCTTTGCCAATTCCACAAGAACAGCCTTAGCGAAAGGCTTCTTGAAGGGAAAGATGTAACTCTGTGAGATGAATTAACAGAACACAGAGCAGTTTCTCAGAAAGCTTCTTTCCAGTTTTGAATGGAAGATATTTCCTTTTTCACCATAGCCGTCTATGGGCTTCCAAATATCCCTTTGCCAATTCCACAAGAACAGTCTTAGCAAAAGGCTTCTTGAAGGGAAAGATGTAACTCTGTGAAATGAATTCACAGAACACAGAGCAGTTTCTCAGAAAGCTTCTTTCCAGTTTTGAACGGAAGATATTTCCTTTTTAACCATAGCCCTCTATGGGCTTCCAAATATCCCTTTCCCAATTCCACAAGAACAGCCTTAGCGAAAGGCTTCTTGAAGGGAAAGATGTAACACTGTGAGATGAATTCACAGAACACAGAGCAGTTTCTCAGAAAGCTTCTTTCCAATTTTGAACGGAAGATATTCCCTTTTTCACCATAGCCCTCTATGGGCTTCCAAATATCCCTTTGCCAATTCCACAAGAACAGCCTTAGCGAAAGGCTTCTTGAAGGGAAAGATGTAACTCTGTGAGATGAATTCACAAAACACAGAGCAGTTTCTCAGAAAGCTTCCTTCCAGTTTTGAACGGAAGATATTTCCTTTTTCACCATAGCCCTCTATGGGCTTCCAAATATCCCTTTGCCAATTCCACAAGAACAGCCTTAGCGAAAGGCTTCTTGAAGAGAAAGATGTAACTCTGTGAGATGAATTCACAGAACACAGAGCAGTTTCTCAGAAAGCTTCTTTCCAGTTTTGAACGGAAGATATTTCCTTTTTCACCATAGCCCTCTATGGGCTTCCAAATATCCCTTTGCCAATTCCACAAGAACAGCCTTATCGAAAGGCTTCTTGAAGGGAAAGATGTAACTCTGTGAGATGAATTCACAGAACACAGAGCAGTTTCTCAGAAAGCTTCTTTCCAGTTTTGAACGGAAGATATTTCCTTTTTCACCATAGCCCTCTAAGGGCTTCCAAATACCCCTTTGCCAATTCCACAAGAACAGCCTTAGCGAAAGGCTTCTTGAAGGGAAAGATGTAACTGTGTGAGATGAATTAACAGAACACAGAGCAGTTTCTCAGAAAGCTTCTTTCCAGTTTTGAACGGAAGATATTTCCTTTTTCACCATAGCCCTCTAAGGGCTTCCAAATACCCCTTTGCCAATTCCACAAGAACAGCCTTAGCGAAAGGCTTCTTGAAGGGAAAGATGTAACTCTGTGAGATGAATTCAGAGAACACAGAGCAGTTTCTCAGAAAGCTTCTTTCCAGTTTTGAACGGAGGATATTTCCTTTTTCACCATAGGCCTCTATGGGCTTCCAAATGTCCCTTTGCCAATTCCAGAAGAACAGCCTTAGCGAAAGGCTTCTTGAAGGGAAAGATGTAACTCTGTGAGATGAATTCACAGAACACAGAGCAGTTTCTCAGAAAGCTTCTTTCCAGTTTTGAACGGAAGATATTTCCTTTTTCACCATAGCCCTCTATGGGCTTCCAAATATCCCTTTGCCAATTCCACAAGAACAGCCTTAGCGAAAGGCTTCTTGAAGGGAAAGATGTAACTCTGTGAGATGAATTAACAGAACACAGAGCAGTTTCTCAGAAAGCTTCTTTCCAGTTTTGAACGGAAGATATTTCCTTTTTCACCATAGCCCTCTATGGGCTTCCAAATATCCCTTTGCCAATTCCACAAGAACAGCCTTGGCGAAAGGCTTCTTCAAGGCAAAGATGTAACTCTGTGAGGTGAATTCACAGAACACAGAGCAGTTTCTCAGAAAGCTTCTTTCCAGTTTTGAACGGAAGATATTTCCTTTTTCACCAGAGCCCTCTATGGGCTTCCAAATATCCCTTTGCCAATTCCACAAGAACAGCCTTAGCGAAAGGCTTCTTGAAGGGAAAGATGTAACTCTGTGAGATGAATTCACAGAACACAGAGCAGTTTCTCAGAAAGCTTCTTTCCAGTTTTGAACGGAAGATATTTCCTTTTTCACCATAGGCCTCTATGGGCTTCCAAATATCCCTTTCCCAATTCCACAAGAACAGCCTTAGCGAAAGGCTTCTTGAAGGGAAAGATGTAACACTGTGAGATGAATTCACAGAACACAGAGCAGTTTCTCAGAAAGCTTCTTTCCAATTTTGAACGGAAGATATTCCCTTTTTCACCATAGCCCTCTATGGGCTTCCAAATATCCCTTTGCCAATTCCACAAGAACAGCCTTAGCGAAAGGCTTCTTGAAGGGAAAGATGTAACTCTGTGAGATGAATTCACAAAACACAGAGCAGTTTCTCAGAAAGCTTCCTTCCAGTTTTGAACGGAAGATATTTCCTTTTTCACCATAGCCCTCTATGGGCTTCCAAATATCCCTTTGCCAATTCCACAAGAACAGCCTTAGCGAAAGGCTTCTTGAAGAGAAAGATGTAACTCTGTGAGATGAATTAACAGAACACAGAGCAGTTTCTCAGAAAGCTTCTTTCCAGTTTTGAACGGAAGATATTTCCTTTTTCACCATAGCCCTCTATGGGCTTCCAAATATCCCTTTGCCAATTCCACAAGAACAGCCTTATCGAAAGGCTTCTTGAAGGGAAAGATGAAACTCTGTGAGATGAATTCACAGAACACAGAGCAGTTTCTCAGAAAGCTTCTTTCCAGTTTTGAACGGAAGATATTTCCTTTTTCACCATAGCCCTCTAAGGGCTTCCAAATACCCCTTTGCCAATTCCACAAGAACAGCCTTAGCGAAAGGCTTCTTGAAGGGAAAGATGTAACTGTGTGAGATGAATTAACAGAACACAGAGCAGTTTCTCAGAAAGCTTCTTTCCAGTTTTGAACGGAAGATATTTCCTTTTTCACCATAGCCCTCTAAGGGCTTCCAAATACCCCTTTGCCAATTCCACAAGAACAGCCTTAGCGAAAGGCTTCTTGAAGGGAAAGATGTAACTCTGTGAGATGAATTCAGAGAACACAGAGCAGTTTCTCAGAAAGCTTCTTTCCAGTTTTGAACGGAGGATATTTCCTTTTTCACCATAGGCCTCTATGGGCTTCCAAATATCCCTTTGCCAATTCCACAAGAACAGCCTTAGCGAAAGGCTTCTTGAAGGGAAAGATGTAACTCTGTGAGATGAATTCACAGAACACAGAGCAGTTTCTCAGAAAGCTTCTTTCCAGTTTTGAACGGAAGATATTTCCTTTTTCACCAGAGCCCTCTATGGGCTTCCAAATATCCCTTTGCCAATTCCACAAGAACAGCCTTAGCGAAAGGCTTCTTGAAGGGAAAGATGTAACTCTCTGAGATGAATTCACAGAACACAGAGCAGTTTCTCAGAAAGCTTCTTTCCAGTTTTGAACGGAAGATATTTCCTTTTTCACCAGAGCCCTCTATGGGCTTCCAAATATCCCTTTGCCAATTCCACAAGAACAGCCTTAGCGAAAGGCTTCTTGAAGGGAAAGATGTAACTCTGTGAGATGAATTCACAGAACACAGAGCAGTTTCTCAGAAAGCTTCTTTCCAGTTTTGAACGGAAGATATTTCCTTTTTCACCATAGGCCTCTATGGGCTTCCAAATATCCCTTTGCCAATTCCACAAGAACAGCCTTAGCGAAAGGCTTCTTGAAGGGAAAGATGTAACTCTGTGAGATGAATTAACAGAACACAGAGCAGTTTCTCAGAAAGCTTCTTTCCAGTTTTGAACGGAAGATATTTCCTTTTTCACCATAGGCCTCTATGGGCTTCCAAATATCCCTTTGCCAATTCCACAAGAACAGCCTTAGCGAAAGGCTTCTTGAAGGGAAAGATGTAACTCTGTGAGATGAATTAGCAGAACACAGAGCAGTTTCTCAGAAAGATTCTTTCCAATTTTGAAAGGAAGATATTTCCTTTTTCACCATAGCCCTCTATGGGCTTCCAAATATCCCTTTGCCAATTCCACAAGAACAGCCTTAGCGAAAGGCTTCTTGAAGGGAAAGATGTAACTCTGTGAGATGAATTCACAGAACACAGAGCAGTTTCTCAGAAAGCTTCTTTCCAGTTTTGAACGGAAGATATTTCCTTTTTCACCAGAGGCCTCTATGGGATTCCAAATATCCCTTTGCCAATTCCACAAGAATAGCCTTAGCGAAAGGCTTCTTGAAGGGAAAGATGTAACCCTGTGAGATGAATTCACAGAACACAGAGCAGTTTCTCAGAAAGCTTCTTTCCACTTTTGAACTGAAGATATTTCCTTTTTCACCATAGCCCTCAAAGGGCTTCCAAATATCCCTTTGCCAATTCCACAAGAACAGCCTTAGCGAGAGGCTTCTTGAAGGGAAAGAGGTAACTCTGTGAGATGAATTAACAGAACACAGAGCAGTTTCTCAGAAAGCTTCTTTCCAGTTTTGAAAGGAAGATATTTCCTTTTTCACCATAGCCCTCTATGGGCTTCCAAATGTCCCTTTGCCAATTCCACAAGAACAGCCTTAGCGAAAGGCTTCTTGAAGGGAAAGATGTAACTCTCTGAGATGAATTCACAGAACACAGAGCAGTTTCTCAGAAAGCTTCTTTCCAGTTTTGAACGGAAGATATTTCCTTTTTCACCATAGCCCTCTATGGGCTTCCAAATATCCCTTTGCCAATTCCACATGAACAGCCTTAGCGAAAGGCTTCTTGAAGGGAAAGATGTAACTCTGTGAGATGAATTCACAGAACACAGAGCAGTTTCTCAGAAAGCTTCTTTCCAGTTTTGAACGGAAGATATTTCCTTTTTCACCATAGGCCTCTAAGGGCTTCCAAATATCCCTTTGCCAATTCCACAAGAACAGCCTTAGCGAAAGGCTTCTTGAGGGGAAAGATGTAACTCTGTGAGATGAATTAACAGAACACAGAGCAGTTTCTCAGAAAGCTTCTTTCCAGTTTTGAACGGAAGATATTTACTTTTTCACCATAGCCCTCTATTGGCTTCCAAATATCCCTTTGCCAATTCCACAAGATCAGCCTTAGCGAAAGGCTTCTTGAAGGGAAAGATGTAACTCTGTGAGATGAATTCACAGAACACAGAGCAGTTTCTCAGAAAGCTTCTTTCCAGTTTTGAACGGAAGATATTTCCTTTTTCACCATAGCCCTCTATGGGCTTCCAAATATCCCTTTGCCAATTCCACAAGAACAGCCTTAGCGAAAGGCTTCTTGAAGGGAAAGATGTAACTCTGTGAGATGAATTCACAGAACACAGAGCAGTTTCTCAGAAAGCTTCTTTCCAGTTTTGAACGGAAGATATTTCCTTTTTCACCATAGGCCTCTATGGGCTTCCAAATATCCCTTTGCCAATTCCACAAGAACAGCCTTAGCGAAAGGCTTCTTGAAGGGAAAGATGTAACTCTGTGAGATGAATTAACAGAACACAGAGCAGTTTCTCAGAAAGCTTCTTTCCAGTTTTGAACGGAAGATATTTCCTTTTTCACCATAGCCGTCTATCGGCTTCCAAATATCCCTTTGCCAATTCCACAAGAACAGCCTTAGCGAAAGGCTTCTTGAAGGGAAAGATGTAACACTGTGAGATGAATTCACAGAACACAGAGCAGTTTCTCACAGAGTTTCTTTCCGGTTTTGAACGGAAGATATTTCCTTTTTCACCATAGCCCTCTATGGGCTTCCAAATATCCCTTTGCCAATTCCACAAGAACAGCCTTAGCGAAAGGCTTCTTGAGGGGAAAGATGTAACTCTGTGAGATGAATTCACAGAACACAGAGCAGTTTCTCAGAAAGCTTCTTTCCAGTTTTGAACGGAAGATATTTCCTTTTTCACCATAGCCCTCTATGGGCTTCCAAATATCCCTTTGCCAATTCCACATGAACAGCCTTAGCGAAAGGCTTCTTGAAAGGAAAGATGTAACTCTGTGAGATAAATTCACAGAACACAGAGCAGTTTCTCAGAACGCTTCTTTCCAGTTTTGAACGGAAGATATTTCCTTTTTACCATAGGCCTCTATGGGCTTCCAAATATCCCTTTGCCAATTCCACAAGAACAGCCTTAGCGAAAGGCTTCTTGAAGGGAAAGATGTAACTCTGTGAGATGAATTCACAGAACACAGAGCAGTTTCTCAGAAAGCTTCTTTCCAGTTTTGAACGGAAGATATTTCCTTTTTCACCATAGGCCTCTGTGGGTTTCCAAATATCCCTTTGCCAATTCCACAAGAACAGCCTTAGCGAAAGGATTCTTGAAGGGAAAGATGTAACTCTGTGAGATGAATTAACAGAACACAGAGCAGTTTCTCAGAAAGCTTCTTTCCAGTTTGGAACGGAAGATATTTCCTTTTTCACCATAGCCCTCTATGGGCTTCCAAATATCCCTTTGCCAATTCCACAAGAACAGCCTTAGCGAAAGGCTTCTTGAAAGGAAAGCTGTAACTCCGTGAGATGAATTCAGAGAACACAGAGCAGTGTCTCAGAAAGCTTGTTTCCAGTTTTGAACGGAAGATATTTCCTTTTCCACCATAGGCCTCTATGGGCTTCCAAATATCCCTTTGCCAATTCCACAAGAACAGCCTTAGCGAAAGGCTTCTTGAAGGGAAAGATGTTACTCTATGAGATGAATTCACAGAACACAGAGCAGTTTCTCAGAAAGCTTCTTTCCAGTTTTGAATGGAAGATATTTCCTTTTTCACCATAGCCCTCTATGGGCTTCCAAATATCGCTTTGCCAATTCTACAAGAACCGCCTTAGCGAAAGGCTTCTTGAAGGGAAAGATGTAACTCTGTGAGATGAATTAACAGAACACAGAGCAGTTTCTCAGAAAGCTTCTTTCCAGTTTTGAACGGAAGATATTTCCTTTTTCACCATAGCCCTCTATGGGCTTCCAAATATCCCTTTGCCAATTCCACAAGAACAGCCTTAGCGAAAGGCTTCTTGAAGGGAAAGATGTAACTCTGTGAGATGAATTAGCAGAACACAGAGCAGTTTCTCAGAAAGATTCTTTCCAATTTTGAAAGGAAGATATTTCCTTTTTCACCATAGCCCTCTATGGGCTTCCAAATATCCCTTTGCAAATTCCACAAGAACAGCCTCAGCGAAAGTCTTGTTGAAGGGAAAGATGTAAGTCTGTGAGATGAATTCACAGAACACAGAGCAGTTTCTCAGAAAGCTTCTTTCCAGTTTTGAACGGAAGATATTTCCTTTTTCACCATAGGCCTCTATGGGCTTCCAAATATCCCTTTGCCAATTCCACAAGAACAGCCTTAGCGAAAGGCTTCTTGAAGGGAAAGATGTAACTCTGTGAGATGAATTCAGAGAACACAGAGCAGTTTCTCAGAAAGCTTCTTTCCAGTTTTGAACGGAAGATATTTCCTTTTTCACCATAGGCCTCTATGGGCTTCCAAATATCCCTTTGCCAATTCCACAAGAACAGCCTTAGCGAAAGGCTTCTTGAAGGGAAAGATGTAACTCTGTGAGATGAATTCACAGAACACAGAGCAGGTTCTCAGAAAGCTTCCTTCCAGTTTTGAACGGAAGACATTTCCTTTTTCACCATAGCCCTCTATGGGCTTCCAAATATCCCTTTGCCAATTCCACAAGAACAGCCTTAGCGAAAGGCTTCTTGAAGTGAAAGATGTAACTCTGTGAGATGAATTAACAGAACACAGAGCAGTTTCTCAGAAAGCTTCTTTCCAGTTTTGAACGGAAGATATTTCCTTTTTCACCATAGCCCTCTAAGGGCTTCCAAATATCCCTTTGCCAATTCCACAAGAACAGCCTTAGCGAAAGGCTTCTTGAAGGGAAAGATGTATCTCTGTGAGATGAATTCAGAGAACACAGAGCAGTTTCTCAGAAAGCTTCTTTCCAGTTTTGAACGGAGGATATTTCCTTTTTCACCATAGGCCTCTATGGGCTTCCAAATATCCCTTTGCCAATTCCACAAGAACAGCCTTAGCGAAAGGCTTCTTGAAGGGAAAGATGTAACTCTGTGAGATGAATTCACAGAACACAGAGCAGTTTCTCAGAAAGCTTCTTTCCAGTTTTGAACGGAAGATATTTCCTTTTTCACCATAGCCCTCTATGGGCTTCCAAATATCCCTTTGCCAATTCCACAAGAACAGCCTTAGCGAAAGGCTTCTTGAAGGGAAAGATGTAACTCTGTGAGATGAATTAACAGAACACAGAGCAGTTTCTCAGAAAGCTTCTTTCCAGTTTTGAACGGAAGATATTTCCTTTTTCACCATAGCCCTCTATGGGCTTCCAAATATCCCTTTGCCAATTCCACAAGAACAGCCTTAGCGAAAGGCTTCTTGAAGGCAAAGATGTAACTCTGTGAGATGAATTCACAGAACACAGAGCAGTTTCTCAGAAAGCTTCTTTCCAGTTTTGAACGGAAGATATTTCCTTTTTCACCATAGGCCTCTATGGGCTTCCAAATATCCCTTTGCCAATTCCACAAGAACAGCCTTAGCGAAAGGCTTCTTGAAGGGAAAGATGTAACTCTGTGAGATGAATTAACAGAACACAGAGCAGTTTCTCAGAAAGCTTCTTTCCAGTTTTGAACGGAAGATATTTCCTTTTTCACCATAGCCGTCTATGGGCTTCCAAATATCCCTTTGCCAATTCCACAAGAACAGTCTTAGCAAAAGGCTTCTTGAAGGGAAAGATGTAACTCTGTGAGATGAATTCACAGAACACAGAGCAGTTTCTCAGAAAGCTTCTTTCCAGTTTTGAACGGAAGATATTTCCTTTTTCACCATAGCCCTCTCTGGTCTTCCAAATATCCCTTTCCCAATTCCACAAGAACAGCCTTAGCGAAAGGCTTCTTGAAGGGAAAGATGTAACACTGTGAGATGAATTCACAGAACACAGAGCAGTTTCTCAGAAAGCTTCTTTCCAGTTTTGAACGGAAGATATTTCCTTTTTCACCATAGCCCTCTAAGGGCTTCCAAATATCCCTTTGCCAATTCCACAAGAACAGCCTTAGCGAAAGGCTTCTTGAAGGGAAAGACGTAACTCTGTGAGATGAATTCACAGAACACAGAGCAGTTTCTCAGAAAGCTTCTTTCCAGTTTTGAACGGAGGATATTTCCTTTTTCACCATAGGCCTCTATGGGCTTCCAAATATCCCTTTGCCAATTCCACAAGAACAGCCTTAGCGAAAGGCTTCTTGAAGGGAAAGATGTATCTCTGTGAGATGAATTCACAGAACACAGAGCAGTTTCTCAGAAAGCTTCTTTCCAGTTTTGAAGGGAAGATATTTCCTTTTTCACCATAGTCCTCTATGGGCTTCCAAATATCCCTTTGCCAATTCCACAAGAACAGCCTTAGCGAAAGGCTTCTTGAAGGGAAAGATGTAACTCTGTGAGATGAATTAACAGAACACAGAGCAGTTTCTCAGAAAGCTTCTTTCCAGTTTTGAACGGAAGATATTTCCTTTTTCACCATAGCCCTCTAAGGGCTTCCAAATATCCCTTTGCCAATTCCACAAGAACAGCCTTAGCGAAAGGCTTCTTGAAGGGAAAGATGTAACTCTGTGAGATGAATTCACAAAACACAGAGCAGTTTCTCAGAAAGCTTCTTTCCAGTTTTGAACGGAAGATATTTCCTTTTTCACCATAGGCCTCTATGGGCTTCCAAATATCCCTTTGCCAATTCCACAAGAACAGCCTTAGCGAAAGGCTTCTTGAAGAGAAAGATGTAACTCTGTGAGATGAATTAACAGAACACAGAGCAGTTTCTCAGAAAGCTTCTTTCCAGTTTTGAACGGAAGATATTTCCTTTTTCACCATAGCCCTCTATGGGCTTCCAAATATCCCTTTGCCAATTCCACAAGAACAGCCTTATCGAAAGGCTTCTTGAAGGGAAAGATGTAACTCTGTGAGATGAATTCACAGAACACAGAGCAGTTTCTCAGAAAGCTTCTTTCCAGTTTTGAACGGAAGATATTTCCTTTTTCACCATAGCCCTCTAAGGGCTTCCAAATACCCCTTTGCCAATTCCACAAGAACAGCCTTAGCGAAAGGCTTCTTGAAGGGAAAGATGTAACTCTGTGAGATGAATTCAGAGAACACAGAGCAGTTTCTCAGAAAGCTTCTTTCCAGTTTTGAACGGAGGATATTTCCTTTTTCACCATAGGCCTCTATGGGCTTCCAAATATCCCTTTGCCAATTCCACAAGAACAGCCTTAGCGAAAGGCTTCTTGAAGGCAAAGATGTAACTCTGTGAGATGAATTCACAGAACACAGAGCAGTTTCTCAGAAAGCTTCTTTCCAGTTTTGAACGGAAGATATTTCCTTTTTCACCATAGCCCTCTATGGGCTTCCAAATATCCCTTTGCCAATTCCACAAGAACAGCCTTAGCGAAAGGCTTCTTGAAGGGAAAGATGTAACTCTGTGAGATGAATTCACAGAACACAGAGCAGTTTCTCAGAAAGCTTCTTTCCAGTTTTGAACGGAAGATATTTCCTTTTTCACCATAGGCCTCTATTGGCTTCCAAATATCACTTTGGCAATTCCACAAGAACAGCCTTAGCGAAAGGCTTCTTGAAGGGAAAGATGTAACTCTGTGAGATGAATTAACAGAACACAGAGCAGTTTCTCAGAAAGCTTCTTTCCAGTTTTGAACGGAAGATATTTCCTTTTCCACCATAGATCTCTATGGGCTTCCAAATATCCCTTTGCCAATTCCACAAGAACAGCCTTAGCGAAAGGCTTCTTGAAGGGAAAGATGTAACTCCGTGAGATGAATTAGCAGAACACACAGCAGTTTCTCAGAAAGCTTCTTTCCAGTTTTGAACGGAAGATATTTCCTTTTTCACCATAGCCCTCTATGGGCTTCCAAATATCCCTTTGCCAATTCCACAAGAACAGCCTTAGCGAAAGGCTTCTTGAAGGGAAAGATGTAACTGTGTGAGATGAATTAACAGAACACAGAGCAGTTTCTCAGAAAGCTTCTTTCCAGTTTTGAACGGAAGATATTTCCTTTTTCACCATAGCCCTCTAAGGGCTTCCAAATACCCCTTTGCCAATTCCACAAGAACAGCCTTAGCGAAAGGCTTCTTGAAGGGAAAGATGTAACTCTGTGAGATGAATTCAGAGTACACAGAGCAGTTTCTCAGAAAGCTTCTTTCCAGTTTTGAACGGAGGATATTTCCTTTTTCACCATAGGCCTCTATGGGCTTCCAAATATCCCTTTGCCAATTCCAGAAGAACAGCCTTAGCGAAAGGCTTCTTGAAGGGAAAGATGTAACTCTGTGAGATGAATTCACAGAACACAGAGCAGTTTCTCAGAAAGCTTCTTTCCAGTTTTGAACGGAAGATATTTCCTTTTTCACCATAGCCCTCTATGGGCTTCCAAATATCCCTTTGCCAATTCCACAAGAACAGCCTTAGCGAAAGGCTTCTTGAAGGGAAAGATGTAACTCTGTGAGATGAATTAACAGAACACAGAGCAGTTTCTCAGAAAGCTTCTTTCCAGTTTTGAATGGAAGATATTTCCTTTTTCACCATAGCCGTCTATGGGCTTCCAAATATCCCTTTGCCAATTCCACAAGAACAGTCTTAGCAAAAGGCTTCTTGAAGGGAAAGATGTAACTCTGTGAAATGAATTCACAGAACACAGAGCAGTTTCTCAGAAAGCTTCTTTCCAGTTTTGAACGGAAGATATTTCCTTTTTAACCATAGCCCTCTATGGGCTTCCAAATATCCCTTTCCCAATTCCACAAGAACAGCCTTAGCGAAAGGCTTCTTGAAGGGAAAGATGTAACACTGTGAGATGAATTCACAGAACACAGAGCAGTTTCTCAGAAAGCTTCTTTCCAATTTTGAACGGAAGATATTCCCTTTTTCACCATAGCCCTCTATGGGCTTCCAAATATCCCTTTGCCAATTCCACAAGAACAGCCTTAGCGAAAGGCTTCTTGAAGGGAAAGATGTAACTCTGTGAGATGAATTCACAAAACACAGAGCAGTTTCTCAGAAAGCTTCCTTCCAGTTTTGAACGGAAGATATTTCCTTTTTCACCATAGCCCTCTATGGGCTTCCAAATATCCCTTTGCCAATTCCACAAGAACAGCCTTAGCGAAAGGCTTCTTGTAGAGAAAGATGTAACTCTGTGAGATGAATTCACAGAACACAGAGCAGTTTCTCAGAAAGCTTCTTTCCAGTTTTGAACGGAAGATATTTCCTTTTTCACCATAGCCCTCTATGGGCTTCCAAATATCCCTTTGCCAATTCCACAAGAACAGCCTTATCGAAAGGCTTCTTGAAGGGAAAGATGTAACTCTGTGAGATGAATTCACAGAACACAGAGCAGTTTCTCAGAAAGCTTCTTTCCAGTTTTGAACGGAAGATATTTCCTTTTTCACCATAGCCCTCTAAGGGCTTCCAAATACCCCTTTGCCAATTCCACAAGAACAGCCTTAGCGAAAGGCTTCTTGAAGGGAAAGATGTAACTGTGTGAGATGAATTAACAGAACACAGAGCAGTTTCTCAGAAAGCTTCTTTCCAGTTTTGAACGGAAGATATTTCCTTTTTCACCATAGCCCTCTAAGGGCTTCCAAATACCCCTTTGCCAATTCCACAAGAACAGCCTTAGCGAAAGGCTTCTTGAAGGGAAAGATGTAACTCTGTGAGATGAATTCAGAGAACACAGAGCAGTTTCTCAGAAAGCTTCTTTCCAGTTTTGAACGGAGGATATTTCCTTTTTCACCATAGGCCTCTATGGGCTTCCAAATGTCCCTTTGCCAATTCCAGAAGAACAGCCTTAGCGAAAGGCTTCTTGAAGGGAAAGATGTAACTCTGTGAGATGAATTCACAGAACACAGAGCAGTTTCTCAGAAAGCTTCTTTCCAGTTTTGAACGGAAGATATTTCCTTTTTCACCATAGCCCTCTATGGGCTTCCAAATATCCCTTTGCCAATTCCACAAGAACAGCCTTAGCGAAAGGCTTCTTGAAGGGAAAGATGTAACTCTGTGAGATGAATTAACAGAACACAGAGCAGTTTCTCAGAAAGCTTCTTTCCAGTTTTGAACGGAAGATATTTCCTTTTTCACCATAGCCCTCTATGGGCTTCCAAATATCCCTTTGCCAATTCCACAAGAACAGCCTTGGCGAAAGGCTTCTTCAAGGCAAAGATGTAACTCTGTGAGGTGAATTCACAGAACACAGAGCAGTTTCTCAGAAAGCTTCTTTCCAGTTTTGAACGGAAGATATTTCCTTTTTCACCAGAGCCCTCTATGGGCTTCCAAATATCCCTTTGCCAATTCCACAAGAACAGCCTTAGCGAAAGGCTTCTTGAAGGGAAAGATGTAACTCTGTGAGATGAATTCACAGAACACAGAGCAGTTTCTCAGAAAGCTTCTTTCCAGTTTTGAACGGAAGATATTTCCTTTTTCACCATAGGCCTCTATGGGCTTCCAAATATCCCTTTCCCAATTCCACAAGAACAGCCTTAGCGAAAGGCTTCTTGAAGGGAAAGATGTAACACTGTGAGATGAATTCACAGAACACAGAGCAGTTTCTCAGAAAGCTTCTTTCCAATTTTGAACGGAAGATATTCCCTTTTTCACCATAGCCCTCTATGGGCTTCCAAATATCCCTTTGCCAATTCCACAAGAACAGCCTTAGCGAAAGGCTTCTTGAAGGGAAAGATGTAACTCTGTGAGATGAATTCACAAAACACAGAGCAGTTTCTCAGAAAGCTTCCTTCCAGTTTTGAACGGAAGATATTTCCTTTTTCACCATAGCCCTCTATGGGCTTCCAAATATCCCTTTGCCAATTCCACAAGAACAGCCTTAGCGAAAGGCTTCTTGAAGAGAAAGATGTAACTCTGTGAGATGAATTAACAGAACACAGAGCAGTTTCTCAGAAAGCTTCTTTCCAGTTTTGAACGGAAGATATTTCCTTTTTCACCATAGCCCTCTATGGGCTTCCAAATATCCCTTTGCCAATTCCACAAGAACAGCCTTATCGAAAGGCTTCTTGAAGGGAAAGATGTAACTCTGTGAGATGAATTCACAGAACACAGAGCAGTTTCTCAGAAAGCTTCTTTCCAGTTTTGAACGGAAGATATTTCCTTTTTCACCATAGCCCTCTAAGGGCTTCCAAATACCCCTTTGCCAATTCCACAAGAACAGCCTTAGCGAAAGGCTTCTTGAAGGGAAAGATGTAACTGTGTGAGATGAATTAACAGAACACAGAGCAGTTTCTCAGAAAGCTTCTTTCCAGTTTTGAACGGAAGATATTTCCTTTTTCACCATAGCCCTCTAAGGGCTTCCAAATACCCCTTTGCCAATTCCACAAGAACAGCCTTAGCGAAAGGCTTCTTGAAGGGAAAGATGTAACTCTGTGAGATGAATTCAGAGAACACAGAGCAGTTTCTCAGAAAGCTTCTTTCCAGTTTTGAACGGAGGATATTTCCTTTTTCACCATAGGCCTCTATGGGCTTCCAAATGTCCCTTTGCCAATTCCAGAAGAACAGCCTTAGCGAAAGGCTTCTTGAAGGGAAAGATGTAACTCTGTGAGATGAATTCACAGAACACAGAGCAGTTTCTCAGAAAGCTTCTTTCCAGTTTTGAACGGAAGATATTTCCTTTTTCACCATAGCCCTCTATGGGCTTCCAAATATCCCTTTGCCAATTCCACAAGAACAGCCTTAGCGAAAGGCTTCTTGAAGGGAAAGATGTAACTCTGTGAGATGAATTAACAGAACACAGAGCAGTTTCTCAGAAAGCTTCTTTCCAGTTTTGAACGGAAGATATTTCCTTTTTCACCATAGCCCTCTATGGGCTTCCAAATATCCCTTTGCCAATTCCACAAGAACAGCCTTGGCGAAAGGCTTCTTCAAGGCAAAGATGTAACTCTGTGAGGTGAATTCACAGAACACAGAGCAGTTTCTCAGAAAGCTTCTTTCCAGTTTTGAACGGAAGATATTTCCTTTTTCACCAGAGCCCTCTATGGGCTTCCAAATATCCCTTTGCCAATTCCACAAGAACAGCCTTAGCGAAAGGCTTCTTGAAGGGAAAGATGTAACTCTGTGAGATGAATTCACAGAACACAGAGCAGTTTCTCAGAAAGCTTCTTTCCAGTTTTGAACGGAAGATATTTCCTTTTTCACCATAGGCCTCTATGGGCTTCCAAATATCCCTTTGCCAATTCCACAAGAACAGCCTTAGCGAAAGGCTTCTTGAAGGGAAAGATGTAACTCTGTGAGATGAATTAACAGAACAAAGAGCAGTTTCTCAGAAAGCTTCTTTCCAGTTTTGAACGGAAGATATTTCCTTTTCCACCATAGATCTCTATGGGCTTCCAAATATCCCTTTGCCAATTCCACAAGAACAGCCTTAGCGAAAGGCTTCTTGAAGGGAAAGATGTAACTCTGTGAGATGAATTAGCAGAACACAGAGCAGTTTCTCAGAAAGATTCTTTCCAATTTTGAAAGGAAGATATTTCCTTTTTCACCATAGCCCTCTATGGGCTTCCAAATATCCCTTTGCAAATTCCACAAGAACAGCCTTAGCGAAAGGCTTCTTGAAGGGAAAGATGTAACTCTGTGAGATGAATTCACAGAACACAGAGCCGTTTCTCAGAAAGCTTCTTTCCAGTTTTGAACGGAAGATATTTCCTTTTTCACCATAGGCCTCTATGGGCTTCCAAATATCCCTTTGCCAATTCCACAAGAACAGCCTTAGCGAAAGGCTTCTTGAAGGGAAAGATGTAACTCTGTGAGATGAATTAACAGAACACAGAGCAGTTTCTCAGAAAGCTTCTTTCCAGTTTTGAACGGAAGATATTTCCTTTTTCACCGTAGCCCTCTATGGGCTTCCAAATATCCCTTTGCCAATTCCACAAGAACAGTCTTAGCAAAAGGCTTCTGGAAGGGAAAGATGTAACTCTGTGAGATGAATTCACAGAACACAGAGCAGTTTCTCAGAAAGCTTCTTTCCAGTTTTGAACGGAAGATATTTCCTTTTTCACCATAGCCCTCTATGGGCTTCCAAATATCCCTTTCCCAATTCCACAAGATCAGCCTTAGCGAAAGGCTTCTTGAAGGGAATGATGTAACTCTGTGAGATGAATTCACAGAACACAGAGCAGTTTCTCAGAAAGCTTCTTTCCAATTTTGAACGGAAGATATTCCCTTTTTCACCATAGCCCTCTATGGGCTTCCAAATATCCCTTTGCCAATTGCACAAGAACAGCCTTAGCGAAAGGCTTCTTGAAGGGAAAGATGTAACTCTGTGAGATGAATTCACAGAACACAGAGCAGTTTCTCAGAAAGCTTCCTTCCAGTTTTGAACGGAAGATATTTCCTTTTTCACCATAGCCCTCTAGGGGCTTCCAAATATCCCTTTGCCAATTCCCCAAGAACAGCCTTAGCGAAAGGCTTCTTGAAGAGAAAGATGTAACTCTGTGAGATGAATTAACAGAACACAGAGCAGTTTCTCAGAAAGCTTCTTTCCAGTTTTGAACGGAAGATATTTCCTTTTTCACCATAGCCCTCTATGGGCTTCCAAATATCCCTTTGCCAATTCCACAAGAACAGCCTTAGCGAAAGGCTTCTTGAAGGGAAAGATGTAACTCTGAGAGATGAATTCACAGAACACAGAGCAGTTTCTCAGAAAGCTTCTTTCCAGTTTTGAACGGAAGATATTTCCTTTTTCACCATAGCCCTCTAAGGGCTTCCAAATATCCCTTTGCCAATTCCACAAGAACAGCCTTAGCGAAAGGCTTCTTGAAGGGAAAGATGTAACTCTGTGAGATGAATTAACAGAACACAGAGCAGTTTCTCAGAAAGCTTCTTTCCAATTTTGAACGGAAGATATTTCCTTTTCCACCATAGATCTCTATGGGCTTCCAAATATCCCTTTGCCAATTCCACAAGAACAGCCTTAGCGAAAGGCTTCTTGAAGGGAAAGATGTAACTCCGTGAGATGAATTAGCAGAACACACAGCAGTTTCTCAGAAAGCTTCTTTCCAGTTTTGAACGGAAGATATTTCCTTTTTCACCATAGCCCTCTATGGGCTTCCAAATATCCCTTTGCCAATTCCACAAGAACAGCCTTAGCGAAAGGCTTCTTGAAGGGAAAGATGTAACTGTGTGAGATGAATTAACAGAACACAGAGCAGTTTCTCAGAAAGCTTCTTTCCAGTTTTGAACGGAAGATATTTCCTTTTTCACCATAGCCCTCTAAGGGCTTCCAAATACCCCTTTGCCAATTCCACAAGAACAGCCTTAGCGAAAGGCTTCTTGAAGGGAAAGATGTAACTCTGTGAGATGAATTCAGAGAACACAGAGCAGTTTCTCAGAAAGCTTCTTTCCAGTTTTGAATGGAGGATATTTCCTTTTTCACCATAGGCCTCTATGGTCTTCCAAATATCCCCTTGCCAATTCCAGAAGAACAGCCTTAGCGAAAGGCTTCTTGAAGGGAAAGATGTAACTCTGTGAGATGAATTCACAGAACACAGAGCAGTTTCTCAGAAAGCTTCTTTCCAGTTTTGAACGGAAGATATTTCCTTTTTCACCATAGCCCTCTATGGGCTTCCAAATATACCTTTGCCAATTCCACAAGAACAGCCTTAGCGAAAGGCTTCTTGAAGGGAAAGATGTAACTCTGTGAGATGAATTAACAGAACACAGAGCAGTTTCTCAGAAAGCTTCTTTCCAGTTTTGAATGGAAGATATTTCCTTTTTCACCATAGCCGTCTATGGGCTTCCAAATATCCCTTTGCCAATTCCACAAGAACAGTCTTAGCAAAAGGCTTCTTGAAGGGAAAGATGTAACTCTGTGAAATGAATTCACAGAACACAGAGCAGTTTCTCAGAAAGCTTCTTTCCAGTTTTGAACGGAAGATATTTCCTTTTTCACCATAGCCCTCTATGGGCTTCCAAATATCCCTTTGCCAATTCCACAAGAACAGCCTTATCGAAAGGCTTCTTGAAGGGAAAGATGTAACTCTGTGAGATGAATTCACAGAACACAGAGCAGTTTCTCAGAAAGCTTCTTTCCAGTTTTGAACGGAAGATATTTCCTTTTTCACCATAGCCCTCTAAGGGCTTCCAAATACCCCTTTGCCAATTCCACAAGAACAGCCTTAGCGAAAGGCTTCTTGAAGGGAAAGATGTAACTCTGTGAGATGAATTCAGAGAACACAGAGCAGTTTCTCAGAAAGCTTCTTTCCAGTTTTGAACGGAGGATATTTCCTTTTTCACCATAGGCCTCTATGGGCTTCCAAATATCCCTTTGCCAATTCCACAAGAACAGCCTTAGCGAAAGGCTTCTTGAAGGCAAAGATGTAACTCTGTGAGATGAATTCACAGAACACAGAGCAGTTTCTCAGAAAGCTTCTTTCCAGTTTTGAACGGAAGATATTTCCTTTTTCACCATAGCCCTCTATGGGCTTCCAAATATCCCTTTGCCAATTCCACAAGAACAGCCTTAGCGAAAGGCTTCTTGAAGGGAAAGATGTAACTCTGTGAGATGAATTCACAGAACACAGAGCAGTTTCTCAGAAAGCTTCTTTCCAGTTTTGAACGGAAGATATTTCCTTTTTCACCATAGGCCTCTATTGGCTTCCAAATATCACTTTGGCAATTCCACAAGAACAGCCTTAGCGAAAGGCTTCTTGAAGGGAAAGATGTAACTCTGTGAGATGAATTAACAGAACACAGAGCAGTTTCTCAGAAAGCTTCTTTCCAGTTTTGAACGGAAGATATTTCCTTTTCCACCATAGATCTCTATGGGCTTCCAAATATCCCTTTGCCAATTCCACAAGAACAGCCTTAGCGAAAGGCTTCTTGAAGGGAAAGATGTAACTCCGTGAGATGAATTAGCAGAACACACAGCAGTTTCTCAGAAAGCTTCTTTCCAGTTTTGAACGGAAGATATTTCCTTTTTCACCATAGCCCTCTATGGGCTTCCAAATATCCCTTTGCCAATTCCACAAGAACAGCCTTAGCGAAAGGCTTCTTGAAGGGAAAGATGTAACTGTGTGAGATGAATTAACAGAACACAGAGCAGTTTCTCAGAAAGCTTCTTTCCAGTTTTGAACGGAAGATATTTCCTTTTTCACCATAGCCCTCTAAGGGCTTCCAAATACCCCTTTGCCAATTCCACAAGAACAGCCTTAGCGAAAGGCTTCTTGAAGGGAAAGATGTAACTCTGTGAGATGAATTCAGAGTACACAGAGCAGTTTCTCAGAAAGCTTCTTTCCAGTTTTGAACGGAGGATATTTCCTTTTTCACCATAGGCCTCTATGGGCTTCCAAATATCCCTTTGCCAATTCCAGAAGAACAGCCTTAGCGAAAGGCTTCTTGAAGGGAAAGATGTAACTCTGTGAGATGAATTCACAGAACACAGAGCAGTTTCTCAGAAAGCTTCTTTCCAGTTTTGAACGGAAGATATTTCCTTTTTCACCATAGCCCTCTATGGGCTTCCAAATATCCCTTTGCCAATTCCACAAGAACAGCCTTAGCGAAAGGCTTCTTGAAGGGAAAGATGTAACTCTGTGAGATGAATTAACAGAACACAGAGCAGTTTCTCAGAAAGCTTCTTTCCAGTTTTGAATGGAAGATATTTCCTTTTTCACCATAGCCGTCTATGGGCTTCCAAATATCCCTTTGCCAATTCCACAAGAACAGTCTTAGCAAAAGGCTTCTTGAAGGGAAAGATGTAACTCTGTGAAATGAATTCACAGAACACAGAGCAGTTTCTCAGAAAGCTTCTTTCCAGTTTTGAACGGAAGATATTTCCTTTTTAACCATAGCCCTCTATGGGCTTCCAAATATCCCTTTCCCAATTCCACAAGAACAGCCTTAGCGAAAGGCTTCTTGAAGGGAAAGATGTAACACTGTGAGATGAATTCACAGAACACAGAGCAGTTTCTTAGAAAGCTTCTTTCCAATTTTGAACGGAAGATATTCCCTTTTTCACCATAGCCCTCTATGGGCTTCCAAATATCCCTTTGCCAATTCCACAAGAACAGCCTTAGCGAAAGGCTTCTTGAAGGGAAAGATGTAACTCTGTGAGATGAATTCACAAAACACAGAGCAGTTTCTCAGAAAGCTTCCTTCCAGTTTTGAACGGAAGATATTTCCTTTTTCACCATAGCCCTCTATGGGCTTCCAAATATCCCTTTGCCAATTCCACAAGAACAGCCTTAGCGAAAGGCTTCTTGAAGAGAAAGATGTAACTCTGTGAGATGAATTAACAGAACACAGAGCAGTTTCTCAGAAAGCTTCTTTCCAGTTTTGAACGGAAGATATTTCCTTTTTCACCATAGCCCTCTATGGGCTTCCAAATATCCCTTTGCCAATTCCACAAGAACAGCCTTATCGAAAGGCTTCTTGAAGGGAAAGATGTAACTCTGTGAGATGAATTCACAGAACACAGAGCAGTTTCTCAGAAAGCTTCTTTCCAGTTTTGAACGGAAGATATTTCCTTTTTCACCATAGCCCTCTAAGGGCTTCCAAATACCCCTTTGCCAATTCCACAAGAACAGCCTTAGCGAAAGGCTTCTTGAAGGGAAAGATGTAACTGTGTGAGATGAATTAACAGAACACAGAGCAGTTTCTCAGAAAGCTTCTTTCCAGTTTTGAACGGAAGATATTTCCTTTTTCACCATAGCCCTCTAAGGGCTTCCAAATACCCCTTTGCCAATTCCACAAGAACAGCCTTAGCGAAAGGCTTCTTGAAGGGAAAGATGTAACTCTGTGAGATGAATTCAGAGAACACAGAGCAGTTTCTCAGAAAGCTTCTTTCCAGTTTTGAACGGAGGATATTTCCTTTTTCACCATAGGCCTCTATGGGCTTCCAAATGTCCCTTTGCCAATTCCAGAAGAACAGCCTTAGCGAAAGGCTTCTTGAAGGGAAAGATGTAACTCTGTGAGATGAATTCACAGAACACAGAGCAGTTTCTCAGAAAGCTTCTTTCCAGTTTTGAACGGAAGATATTTCCTTTTTCACCATAGCCCTCTATGGGCTTCCAAATATCCCTTTGCCAATTCCACAAGAACAGCCTTAGCGAAAGGCTTCTTGAAGGGAAAGATGTAACTCTGTGAGATGAATTAACAGAACACAGAGCAGTTTCTCAGAAAGCTTCTTTCCAGTTTTGAACGGAAGATATTTCCTTTTTCACCATAGCCCTCTATGGGCTTCCAAATATCCCTTTGCCAATTCCACAAGAACAGCCTTGGCGAAAGGCTTCTTCAAGGCAAAGATGTAACTCTGTGAGGTGAATTCACAGAACACAGAGCAGTTTCTCAGAAAGCTTCTTTCCAGTTTTGAACGGAAGATATTTCCTTTTTCACCAGAGCCCTCTATGGGCTTCCAAATATCCCTTTGCCAATTCCACAAGAACAGCCTTAGCGAAAGGCTTCTTGAAGGGAAAGATGTAACTCTGTGAGATGAATTCACAGAACACAGAGCAGTTTCTCAGAAAGCTTCTTTCCAGTTTTGAACGGAAGATATTTCCTTTTTCACCATAGGCCTCTATGGGCTTCCAAATATCCCTTTGCCAATTCCACAAGAACAGCCTTAGCGAAAGGCTTCTTGAAGGGAAAGATGTAACTCTGTGAGATGAATTAACAGAACACAGAGCAGTTTCTCAGAAAGCTTCTTTCCAGTTTTGAACGGAAGATATTTCCTTTTCCACCATAGATCTCTATGGGCTTCCAAATATCCCTTTGCCAATTCCACAAGAACAGCCTTAGCGAAAGGCTTCTTGAAGGGAAAGATGTAACTCTGTGAGATGAATTAGCAGAACACAGAGCAGTTTCTCAGAAAGATTCTTTCCAATTTTGAAAGGAAGATATTTCCTTTTTCACCATAGCCCTCTATGGGCTTCCAAATATCCCTTTGCAAATTCCACAAGAACAGCCTTAGCGAAAGGCTTCTTGAAGGGAAAGATGTAACTCTGTGAGATGAATTCACAGAACACAGAGCCGTTTCTCAGAAAGCTTCTTTCCAGTTTTGAACGGAAGATATTTCCTTTTTCACCATAGGCCTCTATGGGCTTCCAAATATCCCTTTGCCAATTCCACAAGAACAGCCTTAGCGAAAGGCTTCTTGAAGGGAAAGATGTAACTCTGTGAGATGAATTAACAGAACACAGAGCAGTTTCTCAGAAAGCTTCTTTCCAGTTTTGAACGGAAGATATTTCCTTTTTCACCATAGCCCTCTATGGGCTTCCAAATATCCCTTTGCCAATTCCACAAGAACAGTCTTAGCAAAAGGCTTCTGGAAGGGAAAGATGTAACTCTGTGAGATGAATTCACAGAACACAGAGCAGTTTCTCAGAAAGCTTCTTTCCAGTTTTGAACGGAAGATATTTCCTTTTTCACCATAGCCCTCTATGGGCTTCCAAATATCCCTTTCCCAATTCCACAAGATCAGCCTTAGCGAAAGGCTTCTTGAAGGGAATGATGTAACTCTGTGAGATGAATTCACAGAACACAGAGCAGTTTCTCAGAAAGCTTCTTTCCAATTTTGAACGGAAGATATTCCCTTTTTCACCATAGCCCTCTATGGGCTTCCAAATATCCCTTTGCCAATTGCACAAGAACAGCCTTAGCGAAAGGCTTCTTGAAGGGAAAGATGTAACTCTGTGAGATGAATTCACAGAACACAGAGCAGTTTCTCAGAAAGCTTCCTTCCAGTTTTGAACGGAAGATATTTCCTTTTTCACCATAGCCCTCTAGGGGCTTCCAAATATCCCTTTGCCAATTCCCCAAGAACAGCCTTAGCGAAAGGCTTCTTGAAGAGAAAGATGTAACTCTGTGAGATGAATTAACAGAACACAGAGCAGTTTCTCAGAAAGCTTCTTTCCAGTTTTGAACGGAAGATATTTCCTTTTTCACCATAGCCCTCTATGGGCTTCCAAATATCCCTTTGCCAATTCCACAAGAACAGCCTTAGCGAAAGGCTTCTTGAAGGGAAAGATGTAACTCTGAGAGATGAATTCACAGAACACAGAGCAGTTTCTCAGAAAGCTTCTTTCCAGTTTTGAACGGAAGATATTTCCTTTTTCACCATAGCCCTCTAAGGGCTTCCAAATATCCCTTTGCCAATTCCACAAGAACAGCCTTAGCGAAAGGCTTCTTGAAGGGAAAGATGTAACTCTGTGAGATGAATTAACAGAACACAGAGCAGTTTCTCAGAAAGCTTCTTTCCAATTTTGAACGGAAGATATTTCCTTTTCCACCATAGATCTCTATGGGCTTCCAAATATCCCTTTGCCAATTCCACAAGAACAGCCTTAGCGAAAGGCTACTTGAAGGGAAAGATGTAACTCCGTGAGATGAATTAGCAGAACACACAGCAGTTTCTCAGAAAGCTTCTTTCCAGTTTTGAACGGAAGATATTTCCTTTTTCACCATAGCCCTCTATGGGCTTCCAAATATCCCTTTGCCAATTCCACAAGAACAGCCTTAGCGAAAGGCTTCTTGAAGGGAAAGATGTAACTGTGTGAGATGAATTAACAGAACACAGAGCAGTTTCTCAGAAAGCTTCTTTCCAGTTTTGAACGGAAGATATTTCCTTTTTCACCATAGCCCTCTAAGGGCTTCCAAATACCCCTTTGCCAATTCCACAAGAACAGCCTTAGCGAAAGGCTTCTTGAAGGGAAAGATGTAACTCTGTGAGATGAATTCAGAGAACACAGAGCAGTTTCTCAGAAAGCTTCTTTCCAGTTTTGAATGGAGGATATTTCCTTTTTCACCATAGGCCTCTATGGGCTTCCAAATATCCCTTTGCCAATTCCAGAAGAACAGCCTTAGCGAAAGGCTTCTTGAAGGGAAAGATGTAACTCTGTGAGATGAATTCACAGAACACAGAGCAGTTTCTCAGAAAGCTTCTTTCCAGTTTTGAACGGAAGATATTTCCTTTTTCACCATAGCCCTCTATGGGCTTCCAAATATACCTTTGCCAATTCCACAAGAACAGCCTTAGCGAAAGGCTTCTTGAAGGGAAAGATGTAACTCTGTGAGATGAATTAACAGAACACAGAGCAGTTTCTCAGAAAGCTTCTTTCCAGTTTTGAATGGAAGATATTTCCTTTTTCACCATAGCCGTCTATGGGCTTCCAAATATCCCTTTGCCAATTCCACAAGAACAGTCTTAGCAAAAGGCTTCTTGAAGGGAAAGATGTAACTCTGTGAAATGAATTCACAGAACACAGAGCAGTTTCTCAGAAAGCTTCTTTCCAGTTTTGAACGGAAGATATTTCCTTTTTCACCATAGCCCTCTATGGGCTTCCAAATATCCCTTTCCCAATTCCACAAGAACAGCCTTAGCGAAAGGCTTCTTGAAGGGAAAGATGTAACACTGTGAGATGAATTCACAGAACACAGAGCAGTTTCTCAGAAAGCTTCTTTCCAATTTTGAACGGAAGATATTCCCTTTTTCACCATAGCCCTCTATGGGCTTCCAAATATCCCTTTGCCAATTCCACAAGAACAGCCTTAGCGAAAGGCTTCTTGAAGGGAAAGATGTAACTCTGTGAGATGAATTCACAAAACACAGAGCAGTTTCTCAGAAAGCTTCCTTCCAGTTTTGAACGGAAGATATTTCCTTTTTCACCATAGCCCTCTATGGGCTTCCAAATATCCCTTTGCCAATTCCACAAGAACAGCCTTAGCGAAAGGCTTCTTGAAGAGAAAGATGTAACTCTGTGAGATGAATTAACAGAACACAGAGCAGTTTCTCAGAAAGCTTCTTTCCAGTTTTGAACGGAAGATATTTCCTTTTTCACCATAGCCCTCTATGGGCTTCCAAATATCCCTTTGCCAATTCCAAAAGAACAGCCTTATCGAAAGGCTTCTTGAAGGGAAAGATGTAACTCTGTGAGATGAATTAACAGAACACAGAGCAGTTTCTCAGAAAGCTTCTTTCCAGTTTTGAACGGAAGATATTTCCTTTTTCACCATAGCCCTCTAAGGGCTTCCAAATACCCCTTTGCCAATTCCACAAGAACAGCCTTAGCGAAAGGCTTCTTGAAGGGAAAGATGTAACTCTGTGAGATGAATTCAGAGAACACAGAGCAGTTTCTCAGAAAGCTTCTTTCCAGTTTTGAACGGGGGATATTTCCTTTTTCACCTTAGGCCTCTATGGGCTTCCAAATGTCCCTTTGCCAATTCCAGAAGAACAGCCTTAGCGAAAGGCTTCTTGAAGGGAAAGATGTAACTCTGTGAGATGAATTAACAGAACACAGAGCAGTTTCTCAGAAAGCTTCTTTCCAGTTTTGAACGGAAGATATTTCCTTTTCCACCATAGATCTCTATGGGCTTCCAAATATCCCTTTGCCAATTCCACAAGAACAGCCTTAGCGAAAGGCTTCTTGAAGGGAAAGATGTAACTCTGTGAGATGAATTAGCAGAACACAGAGCAGTTTCTCAGAAAGATTCTTTCCAATTTTGAAAGGAAGATATTTCCTTTTTCACCATAGCCCTCTATGGGCTTCCAAATATCCCTTTGCAAATTCCACAAGAACAGCCTTAGCGAAAGGCTTCTTGAAGGGAAAGATGTAACTCTGTGAGATGAATTCACAGAACACAGAGCCGTTTCTCAGAAAGCTTCTTTCCAGTTTTGAACGGAAGATATTTCCTTTTTCACCATAGGCCTCTATGGGCTTCCAAATATCCCTTTGCCAATTCCACAAGAACAGCCTTAGCGAAAGGCTTCTTGAAGGGAAAGATGTAACTCTGTGAGATGAATTAACAGAACACAGAGCAGTTTCTCAGAAAGCTTCTTTCCAGTTTTGAACGGAAGATATTTCCTTTTTCACCATAGCCCTCTATGGGCTTCCAAATATCCCTTTGCCAATTCCACAAGAACAGTCTTAGCAAAAGGCTTCTTGAAGGGAAAGATGTAACTCTGTGAGATGAATTCACAGAACACAGAGCAGTTTCTCAGAAAGCTTCTTTCCAGTTTTGAACGGAAGATATTTCCTTTTTCACCATAGCCCTCTATGGGCTTCCAAATATCCCTTTCCCAATTCCACAAGATCAGCCTTAGCGAAAGGCTTCTTGAAGGGAATGATGTAACTCTGTGAGATGAATTCACAGAACACAGAGCAGTTTCTCAGAAAGCTTCTTTCCAATTTTGAACGGAAGATATTCCCTTTTTCACCATAGCCCTCTATGGGCTTCCAAATATCCCTTTGCCAATTGCACAAGAACAGCCTTAGCGAAAGGCTTCTTGAAGGGAAAGATGTAACTCTGTGAGATGAATTCACAGAACACAGAGCAGTTTCTCAGAAAGCTTCCTTCCAGTTTTGAACGGAAGATATTTCCTTTTTCACCATAGCCCTCTATGGGCTTCCAAATATCCCTTTGCCAATTCCCCAAGAACAGCCTTAGCGAAAGGCTTCTTGAAGAGAAAGATGTAACTCTGTGAGATGAATTAACAGAACACAGAGCAGTTTCTCAGAAAGCTTCTTTCCAGTTTTGAACGGAAGATATTTCCTTTTTCACCATAGCCCTCTATGGGCTTCCAAATATCCCTTTGCCAATTCCACAAGAACAGCCTTAGCGAAAGGCTTCTTGAAGGGAAAGATGTAACTCTGAGAGATGAATTCACAGAACACAGAGCAGTTTCTCAGAAAGCTTCTTTCCAGTTTTGAACGGAAGATATTTCCTTTTTCACCATAGCCCTCTAAGGGCTTCCAAATATCCCTTTGCCAATTCCACAAGAACAGCCTTAGCGAAAGGCTTCTTGAAGGGAAAGATGTAACTCTGTGAGATGAATTAACAGAACACAGAGCAGTTTCTCAGAAAGCTTCTTTCCAATTTTGAACGGAAGATATTTCCTTTTCCACCATAGATCTCTATGGGCTTCCAAATATCCCTTTGCCAATTCCACAAGAACAGCCTTAGCGAAAGGCTTCTTGAAGGGAAAGATGTAACTCCGTGAGATGAATTAGCAGAACACACAGCAGTTTCTCAGAAAGCTTCTTTCCAGTTTTGAACGGAAGATATTTCCTTTTTCACCATAGCCCTCTATGGGCTTCCAAATATCCCTTTGCCAATTCCACAAGAACAGCCTTAGCGAAAGGCTTCTTGAAGGGAAAGATGTAACTGTGTGAGATGAATTAACAGAACACAGAGCAGTTTCTCAGAAAGCTTCTTTCCAGTTTTGAACGGAAGATATTTCCTTTTTCACCATAGCCCTCTAAGGGCTTCCAAATACCCCTTTGCCAATTCCACAAGAACAGCCTTAGCGAAAGGCTTCTTGAAGGGAAAGATGTAACTCTGTGAGATGAATTCAGAGAACACAGAGCAGTTTCTCAGAAAGCTTCTTTCCAGTTTTGAATGGAGGATATTTCCTTTTTCACCATAGGCCTCTATGGGCTTCCAAATATCCCTTTGCCAATTCCAGAAGAACAGCCTTAGCGAAAGGCTTCTTGAAGGGAAAGATGTAACTCTGTGAGATGAATTCACAGAACACAGAGCAGTTTCTCAGAAAGCTTCTTTCCAGTTTTGAACGGAAGATATTTCCTTTTTCACCATAGCCCTCTATGGGCTTCCAAATATCCCTTTGCCAATTCCACAAGAACAGCCTTAGCGAAAGGCTTCTTGAAGGGAAAGATGTAACTCTGTGAGATGAATTAACAGAACACAGAGCAGTTTCTCAGAAAGCTTCTTTCCAGTTTTGAATGGAAGATATTTCCTTTTTCACCATAGCCGTCTATGGGCTTCCTAATATCCCTTTGCCAATTCCACAAGAACAGTCTTAGCAAAAGGCTTCTTGAAGGGAAAGATGTAACTCTGTGAAATGAATTCACAGAACACAGAGCAGTTTCTCAGAAAGCTTCTTTCCAGTTTTGAACGGAAGATATTTCCTTTTTCACCATAGCCCTCTATGGGCTTCCAAATATCCCTTTCCCAATTCCACAAGAACAGCCTTAGCGAAAGGCTTCTTGAAGGGAAAGATGTAACACTGTGAGATGAATTCACAGAACACAGAGCAGTTTCTCAGAAAGCTTCTTTCCAATTTTGAACGGAAGATATTCCCTTTTTCACCATAGCCCTCTATGGGCTTCCAAATATCCCTTTGCCAATTCCACAAGAACAGCCTTAGCGAAAGGCTTCTTGAAGGGAAAGATGTAACTCTGTGAGATGAATTCACAAAACACAGAGCAGTTTCTCAGAAAGCTTCCTTCCAGTTTTGAACGGAAGATATTTCCTTTTTCACCATAGCCCTCTATGGGCTTCCAAATATCCCTTTGCCAATTCCACAAGAACAGCCTTAGCGAAAGGCTTCTTGAAGAGAAAGATGTAACTCTGTGAGATGAATTAACAGAACACAGAGCAGTTTCTCAGAAAGCTTCTTTCCAGTTTTGAACGGAAGATATTTCCTTTTTCACCATAGCCCTCTATGGGCTTCCAAATATCCCTTTGCCAATTCCACAAGAACAGCCTTATCGAAAGGCTTCTTGAAGGGAAAGATGTAACTCTGTGAGATGAATTAACAGAACACAGAGCAGTTTCTCAGAAAGCTTCTTTCCAGTTTTGAACGGAAGATATTTCCTTTTTCACCATAGCCCTCTAAGGGCTTCCAAATACCCCTTTGCCAATTCCACAAGAACAGCCTTAGCGAAAGGCTTCTTGAAGGGAAAGATGTAACTCTGTGAGATGAATTCAGAGAACACAGAGCAGTTTCTCAGAAAGCTTCTTTCCAGTTTTGAACGGGGGATATTTCCTTTTTCACCATAGGCCTCTATGGGTTTCCAAATATCCCTTTGCCAATTCCACAAGAACAGCCTTAGCGAAAGGCTTCTTGAAGGGAAAGATGTAACTGTGTGAGATGAATTAACAGAACACAGAGCAGTTTCTCAGAAAGCTTCTTTCCAGTTTTGAACGGAAGATATTTCCTTTTTCACCATAGCCCTCTATGGGCTTCCAAATATCCCTTTGCCAATTCCACAAGAACAGCCTTAGCGAAAGGCTTCTTGAAGGGAAAGATGTAACTCTGTGAGATGAATTCACAGAACACAGAGCAGTTTCTCAGAAAGCTTCTTTCCAGTTTTGAACGGAAGATATTTCCTTTTTCACCATAGGCCTCTATGGGTTTCCAAATATCCCTTTGCCAATTCCACAAGAACAGCCTTAGCGAAAGGCTTCTTGAAGGGAAAGATGTAACTCTGTGAGATGAATTAACAGAACACAGAGCAGTTTCTCAGAAAGCTTCTTTCCAGTTTTGAACGGAAGATATTTCCTTTTCCACCATAGATCTCTATGGGCTTCCAAATATCCCTTTGCCAATTCCACAAGAACAGCCTTAGCGAAAGGCTTCTTGAAGGGAAAGATGTAACTCCGTGAGATGAATTAGCAGAACACACAGCAGTTTCTCAGAAAGCTTCTTTCCAGTTTTGAACGGAAGATATTTCCTTTTTCACCATAGCCCTCTATGGGCTTCCAAATATCCCTTTGCCAATTCCACAAGAACAGCCTTAGCGAAAGGCTTCTTGAAGGGAAAGATGTAACTGTGTGAGATGAATTAACAGAACACAGAGCAGTTTCTCAGAAAGCTTCTTTCCAGTTTTGAACGGAAGATATTTCCTTTTTCACCATAGCCCTCTAAGGGCTTCCAAATACCCCTTTGCCAATTCCACAAGAACAGCCTTAGCGAAAGGCTTCTTGAAGGGAAAGATGTAACTCTGTGAGATGAATTCAGAGAACACAGAGCAGTTTCTCAGAAAGCTTCTTTCCAGTTTTGAACGGAGGATATTTCTTTTTTCACCATAGGCCTCTATGGGCTTCCAAATATCCCTTTGCCAATTCCAGAAGAACAGCCTTAGCGAAAGGCTTCTTGAAGGGAAAGATGTAACTCTGTGAGATGAATTCACAGAACACAGAGCAGTTTCTCAGAAAGCTTCTTTCCAGTTTTGAACGGAAGATATTTCCTTTTTCACCATAGCCCTCTATGGGCTTCCAAATATCCCTTTGCCAATTCCACAAGAACAGCCTTAGCGAAAGGCTTCTTGAAGGGAAAGATGTAACTCTGTGAGATGAATTAACAGAACACAGAGCAGTTTCTCAGAAAGCTTCTTTCCAGTTTTGAACGGAAGATATATCCTTTTTCACCATAGCCCTCTATGGGCTTCCAAATATCCCTTTGCCAATTCCACAAGAACAGCTTTAGCGAAAGGCTTCTTCAAGGCAAAGATGTAACTCTGTGAGGTGAATTCACAGAACACAGAGCAGTTTCTCAGAAAGCTTCTTTCCAGTTTTGAACGGAAGATATTTCCTTTTTCACCAGAGCCCTCTATGGGCTTCCAAATATCCCTTTGCCAATTCCACAAGAACAGCCTTAGCGAAAGGCTTCTTGAAGGGAAAGATGTAACTCTGTGAGATGAATTCACAGAACACAGAGCAGTTTCTCAGAAAGCTTCTTTCCAGTTTTGAACGGAAGATATTTCCTTTTTCACCATAGCCTCTATGGGCTTCCAAATATCCCTTTGCCAATTCCACAAGAACAGCCTTAGCGAAAGGCTTCTTGAAGGGAAAGATGTAACTCTGTGAGATGAATTAACAGAACACAGAGCAGTTTCTCAGAAAGCTTCTTTCCAGTTTTGAACGGAAGATATTTCCTTTTCCACCATAGATCTCTATGGGCTTCCAAATATCCCTTTGCCAATTCCACAAGAACAGCCTTAGCGAAAGGCTTCTTGAAGGGAAAGATGTAACTCTGTGAGAGGAATTCACAGAACACAGAGCAGTTTCTCAGAAAGCTTCTTTCCAGTTTTGAACGGAAGATATTTCCTTTTTCACCATAGCCCTCTATGGGCTTCCAAATATCCCTTTGCCAATTCCACAAGAACAGCCTTAGCGAAAGGCTTCTTGAAGGCAAAGATGTAACTCTGTGAGATGAATTCACAGAACACAGAGCAGTTTCTCAGAAAGCTTCTTTCCAGTTTTGAACGGAAGATATTTCCTTTTTCACCATAGGCCTCTATGGGCTTCCAAATATTCCTTTGCCAATTCCACAAGAACAGCCTTAGCGAAAGGCTTCTTGAAGGGAAAGATGTAACTCTGTGAGATGAATTAACAGAACACAGAGCAGTTTCTCAGAAAGCTTCTTTCCAGTTTTGAACGGAACATATTTCCTTTTTCACCATAGCCGTCTAAGGGCTTCCAAATATCCCTTTGCCAATTCCCCAAGAACAGTCTTAGCAGAAGGCTTCTTGAAGGGAAAGATGTAACTCTGTGAGATGAATTCACAGAACACAGAGCAGTTTCTCAGAAAGGTTCTTTCCAGTTTTGAACGGAAGATATTTCCTTTTTCACCTTAGCCCTCTATGGGCTTCCAAATATCCCTTTCCGAATTCCACAAGAACAGCCTTAGCGAAAGGCTTCTTGAAGGGAAAGATGTAACACTGTGAGATGAATTCACAGAACACAGAGCAGTTTCTCAGAAAGCTTCTTTCCAATTTTGAACGGAAGATATTCCCTTTTTCACCATAGCCCTCTATGGGCTTCCAAATATCCCTTTGCCAATTCCACAAGAACAGCCTTAGCGAAAGGCTTCTTGAAGGGAAAGATGTAACTCTGTGAGATGAATTCACAGAACACAGAGCAGTTTCTCAGAAAGCTTCCTTCCAGTTTTGAACGGAAGATATTTCCTTTTTCACCATAGCCCTCTAAGGGCTTCCAAATATCCCTTTGCCAATTCCACAAGAACAGCCTTAGCGAAAGGCTTCTTGAAGGGAAAGATGTAACTCTGTGAGATGAATTCAGAGAACACAGAGCAGTTTCTCAGAAAGCTTCTTTCCAGTTTTGAACGGAGGATATTTCCTTTTTCACCATAGGCCTCTATGGGCTTCCAAATATCCCTTTGCCAATTCCACAAGAATAGCCTTAGCGAAAGGCTTCTTGAAGGGAAAGATGTAACTCTGTGAGATGAATTCACAGAACACAGAGCAGTTTCTCAGAAAGCTTCTTTCCAGTTTTGAACGGAAGATATTTCCTTTTTCACCATAGCCCTCTATGGGCTTCCAAATATCCCTTTGCCAATTCCACAAGAACAGCCTTAGCGAAAGGCTTCTTGAAGGGAAAGATGTAACTCTGTGAGATGAATTCACAGAACACAGAGCAGTTTCTCAGAAAGCTTCTTTCCAGTTTTGAACGGAAGATATTTCCTTTTTCACCATAGCCCTCTATGGGCTTCCAAATATCCCTTTGCCAATTCCACAAGAACAGCCTTAGCGAAAGGCTTCTTGAAGGCAAAGATGTAACTCTGTGAGATGAATTCACAGAACACAGAGCAGTTTCTCAGAAAGCTTCTTTCCAGTTTTGAACGGAAGATATTTCCTTTTTCACCATAGGCCTCTATGGGCTTCCAAATATCCCTTTGCCAATTCCACAAGAACAGCCTTAGCGAAAGGCTTCTTGAAGGCAAAGATGTAACTCTGTGAGATGAATTCACAGAACACAGAGCAGTTTCTCAGAAAGCTTCTTTCCAGTTTTGAACGGAAGATATTTCCTTTTTCACCATAGCCCTCTATGGGCTTCCAAATATCCCTTTGCCAATTCCACAAGAACAGCCTTAGCGAAAGGCTTCTTGAAGGGAAAGATGTAACTCTGTGAGATGAATTCACAGAACACAGAGCAGTTTCTCAGAAAGCTTCTTTCCAGTTTTGAACGGAAGATATTTCCTTTTTCACCATAGGCCTCTATGGGCTTCCAAGTATCCCTTTGCCAATTCCACAAGAACAGCCTTAGCGAAAGGCTTCTTGAAGGGAAAGATGTAACTCTGTGAGATGAATTAACAGAACACAGAGCAGTTTCTCAGAAAGCTTCTTTCCAGTTTTGAACGGAAGATATTTCCTTTTCCACCATAGATCTCTATGGGCTTCCAAATATCCCTTTGCCAATTCCACAAGAACAGCCTTAGCGAAAGGCTTCTTGAAGGGAAAGATGTAACTCCGTGAGATGAATTAGCAGAACACACAGCAGTTTCTCAGAAAGCTTCTTTCCAGTTTTGAACGGAAGATATTTCCTTTTTCACCATAGCCCTCAATGGGCTTCCAAATATCCCTTTGCCAATTCCACAAGAACAGCCTTAGCGAAAGGCTTCTTGAAGGGAAAGATGTAACTGTGTGAGATGAATTAACAGAACACAGAGCAGTTTCTCAGAAAGCTTCTTTCCAGTTTTGAACGGAAGATATTTCCTTTTTCACCATAGCCCTCTAAGGGCTTCCAAATACCCCTTTGCCAATTCCACAAGAACAGCCTTAGCGAAAGGCTTCTTGAAGGGAAAGATGTAACTCTGTGAGATGAATTCAGAGAACACAGAGCAGTTTCTCAGAAAGCTTCTTTCCAGTTTTGAACGGAGGATATTTCCTTTTTCACCATAGGCCTCTATGGGCTTCCAAATGTCCCTTTGCCAATTCCAGAAGAACAGCCTTAGCGAAAGGCTTCTTGAAGGGAAAGATGTAACTCTGTGAGATGAATTCACAGAACACAGAGCAGTTTCTCAGAAAGCTTCTTTCCAGTTTTGAACGGAAGATATTTCCTTTTTCATCATAGCCCTCTATGGGCTTCCAAATATCCCTTTGCCAATTCCACAAGAACAGCCTTAGCGAAAGGCTTCTTGAAGGGAAAGATGTAACTCTGTGAGATGAATTCACAGAACACAGAGCAGTTTCTCAGAAAGCTTCTTTCCAGTTTTGAACGGAAGATATTTCCTTTTTCACCATAGGCCTCTATGGGCTTCCAAATATCCCTTTGCCAATTCCACAAGAACAGCCTTAGCGAAAGGCTTCTTGAAGGGAAAGATGTAACTCTGTGAGATGAATTCAGAGAACACAGAGCAGTTTCTCAGAAAGCTTCTTTCCAGTTTTGAACGGAGGATGTTTCCTTTTTCACCATAGGCCTCTATGGGCTTCCAAATATCCCTTTGCCAATTCCACAAGAACAGCCTTAGCGAAAGGCTTCTTGAAGGGAAAGATGTAACTCTGTGAGATGAATTCACAGAACACAGAGCAGTTTCTCAGAAAGCTTCTTTCCAGTTTTGAACGGAAGATATTTCCTTTTTCACCATAGCCCTCTATGGGCTTCCAAATATCCCTTTGCCAATTCCACAAGAACAGCCTTAGCGAAAGGCTTCTTGAAGGGAAAGATGTAACTCTGTGAGAGGAATTCACAGAACACAGAGCAGTTTCTCAGAAAGCTTCTTTCCAGTTTTGAACGGAAGATATTTCCTTTTTCACCATAGCCCTCTATGGGCTTCCAAATATCCCTTTGCCAATTCCACAAGAACAGCGTTAGCGAAAGGCTTCTTGAAGGCAAAGATGTAACTCTGTGAGATGAATTCACAGAACACAGAGCAGTTTCTCAGAAAGCTTCTTTCCAGTTTTGAACGGAAGATATTTCCTTTTTCACCATAGGCCTCTATGGGCTTCCAAATATCCCTTTGCCAATTCCACAAGAACAGCCTTAGCGAAAGGCTTCTTGAAGGGAAAGATGTAACTCTGTGAGATGAATTAACAGAACACAGAGCAGTTTCTCAGAAAGCTTCTTTCCAGTTTTGAACGGAAGATATTTCCTTTATCACCATAGCCGTCTATGGGCTTCCAAATATCCCTTTGCCAATTCCCCAAGAACAGTCTTAGCAAAAGGCTTCTTGAAGGGAAAGATGTAACTCTGTGAGATGAATTCACAGAACACAGAGCAGTTTCTCAGAAAGGTTCTTTCCAGTTTTGAACGGAAGATATTTCCTTTTTCACCTTAGCCCTCTATGGGCTTCCAAATATCCCTTTCCCAATTCCACAAGAACAGCCTTAGCGAAAGGCTTCTTGAAGGGAAAGATGTAACACTGTGAGATGAATTCACAGAACACAGAGCAGTTTCTCAGAAAGCTTCTTTCCAATTTTGAACGGAAGATATTCCCTTTTTCACCATAGCCCTCTATGGGCTTCCAAATATCCCTTTGCCAATTCCACAAGAACAGCCTTAGCGAAAGGCTTCTTGAAGGGAAAGATGTAACTCTGTGAGACGAATTCACAGAACACAGAGCAGTTTCTCAGAAAGCTTCCTTCCAGTTTTGAACGGAAGATATTTCCTTTTTCACCATAGCCCTCTATGGGCTTCCAAATATCCCTTTGCCAATTCCACAAGAACAGCCTTAGCGAAAGGCTTCTTGAAGAGAAAGATGTAACACTGTGAGATGAATTAACAGAACACAGAGCAGTTTCTCAGAAAGCTTCTTTCCAGTTTTGAACGGAAGATATTTCCTTTTTCACCATAGCCCTCTAAGGGCTTCCAAATACCCCTTTGCCAATTCCACAAGAACAGCCTTAGCGAAAGGCTTCTTGAAGGGAAAGATGTAACTCTGTGAGATGAATTCAGAGAACACAGAGCAGTTTCTCAGAAAGCTTCTTTCCAGTTTTGAACGGAGGATATTTCCTTTTTCACCATAGGCCTCTATGGGCTTCCAAATATCCCTTTGCCAATTCCACAAGAACAGCCTTAGCGAAAGGCTTCTTGAAGGGAAAGATGTAACTCTGTGAGATGAATTCACAGAACACAGAGCAGTTTCTCAGAAAGTTTCTTTCCAGTTTTGAACGGAAGATATTTCCTTTTTCACCATAGCCCTCTATGGGCTTCCAAATATCCCTTTGCCAATTCCACAAGAACAGCCTTAGCGAAAGGCTTCTTGAAGGGAAAGATGTAACTCTGTGAGATGAATTAACAGAACACAGAGCAGTTTCTCAGAAAGCTTCTTTCCAATTTTGAACGGAAGATATTTCCTTTTTCACCATAGCCCTCTATGGGCTTCCAAATATCCCTTTGCCAATTCCACAAGAACAGCCTTAGCGAAAGGCTTCCTCAAGGCAAAGATGTAACTCTGTGAGATGAATTCACAGAACACAGAGCAGTTTCTCAGAAAGCTTCTTTCCAGTTTTGAACGGGAGATATTTCCTTTTTCACCATAGGCCTCTATGGGCTTCCAAGTATCCCTTTGCCAATTCCACAAGAACAGCCTTAGCGAAAGGCTTCTTGAAGGGAAAGATGTAACTCTGTGAGATGAATTAACAGAACACAGAGCAGTTTCTCAGAAAGCTTCTTTCCAGTTTTGAACGGAAGATATTTCCTTTTCCACCATAGATCTCTATGGGCTTCCAAATATCCCTTTGCCAATTCCACAAGAACAGCCTTAGCGAAAGGCTTCTTGAAGGGAAAGATGTATCTCTGTGAGATGAATTAGCAGAACACAGAGCAGTTTCTCAGAAAGATTCTTTCCAATTTTGAAAGGAAGGTATTTCCTTTTTCACCATAGCCCTCTATGGGCTTCCAAATATCCCTTTGCAAATTCCACAAGAACAGCCTTAGCGAAAGGCTTCTTGAACGGAAAGATGTAACTCTGTGAGATGAATTCACAGAACACAGAGCAGTTTCTCAGAAAGCTTCTTTCCAGTTTTGAACGGAAGATATTTCCTTTTTCACCAGAGGCCTCTATGGGATTCCAAATATCCCTTTGCCAATTCCACAAGAACAGCCTTAGCGAAAGGCTTCTTGAAGGGAAAGATGTAACTCTGTGAGATGAACTCACAGAACACAGAGCAGTTTCTCAGAAAGCTTCTTTCCAGTTTTGAACGGAAGATATTTCCTTTTTCACCATAGTCTCTATGGGCTTCCAAATATCCCTTTGCAAATTCCACAAGAACAGCCTTAGCGAAAGGCTTCTTGAAGGGAAAGATGTAACTCTGTGAGATGAATTCACAGAACACAGAGCAGTTTCTCAGAAAGCTTCTTTCCAGTTTTGAACTGAAGATATTTCCTTTTTCACCATAGGCCTCAATGGGCTTCCAAATATCCCTTTGCCAATTCCACAAGAACAGCCTTAGCGAAAGGCTTCTTGAAGGGAAAGATGTAACTCTGTGAGATGAATTCAGAGAACACAGAGCAGTTTCTCAGAAAGCTTCTTTCCAGTTTTGAACGGAAGATATTTACTTTTTTACCATAGCCCTCTATGGGCTTCCAAATGTCCCTTTGCCAATTCCACAAGAACAGCCTTAGCGAAAGGCTTCTTGAAGGGAAAGATGTAACTCTGTGAGATGAATTCACAGAACACAGAGCAGTTTCTCAGAAAGCTTCTTTCCAGTTTTGAACGGAAGATATTTCCTTTTTCACCATAGCCCTCTATGGGCTTCCAAATATCCCTTTGCCAATTCCACAAGAACAGCCTTAGCGAAAGGCTTCTTGAAGGGAAAGATGTAACTCTGTGAGATGAATTCACAGAACACAGAGCAGTTTCTCAGAAAGCTTCTTTCCAGTTTTGAACGGAAGATATTTCCTTTTTCACCATAGGCCTCTATGGGCTTCCAAATATCCCTTTGCCAATTCCACAAGAACAGCCTTAGCGAAAGGCTTCTTGAAGGGAAAGATGTAACTCTGTGAGATGAATTAACAGAACACAGAGCAGTTTCTCAGAAGGCTTCTTTCCAGTTTTGAACTGAAGATATTTCCTTTTTCACCATAGCCCTCTATGGGCTTCCAAATATCCCTTTGCCAATTCCACAAGAACAGCCTTAGCGAAAGGCTTCTTGAAGGGAAAGATGTAACTCTGTGAGATGAATTCACAGAACACAGAGCAGTTTCTCAGAAAGCTTCTTTCTAGTTTTGAACGGAAGATATTTACTTTTTCACCATAGCCCTCTGTGGGCTTCCAAATGTCCCTTTGCCAATTCCACAAGAACAGCCTTAGCGAAAGGCTTCTTGAAGGGAAAGATGTAACTCTGTGAGATGAATTCACAGAACACAGAGCAGTTTCTCAGAAAGCTTCTTTCCAGTTTGGAACGGAAGATATTTCCTTTTTCACCATAGGCCTCTATGGGCTTCCAAATATCCCTTTGCCAATTCCACAAGAACAGCCTTAGCGAAAGGCTTCTTGAAGGGAAAGATGTAACTCTGTGAGATGAATTAACAGAACACAGAGCAGTTTCTCAGAAGGCTTCTTTCCAGTTTTGAACGGAAGATATTTCCTTTTTCACCATAGCCCTCTATGGGCTTCCAAATATCCCTTTGCCAATTCCACAAGAACAGCCTTAGCGAAAGGCTTCTTGAAGGGAAAGATGTAACTCTGTGAGATGAATTCACAGAACACAGAGCAGTTTCTCAGAAAGCTTCTTTCTAGTTTTGAACGGAAGATATTTACTTTTTCACCATAGCCCTCTGTGGGCTTCCAAATGTCCCTTTGCCAATTCCACAAGAACAGCCTTAGCGAAAGGCTTCTTGAAGGGAAAGATGTAACTCTGTGAGATGAATTCACAGAACACAGAGCAGTTTCTCAGAAAGCTTCTTTCCAGTTTTGAACGGAAGATATTTCCTTTTTCACCATAGGCCTCTATGGGCTTCCAAATATCCCTTTGCCAATTCCACAAAAACAGCCTTAGCGAAAGGCTTCTTGAAGGGAAAGATGTAACTCTGTGAGATGAATTAACAGAACACAGAGCAGTTTCTCAGAAGGCTTCTTTCCAGTTTTGAACTGAAGATATTTCCTTTTTCACCATAGCCCTCTATGGGCTTCCAAATATCCCTTTGCCAATTCCACAAGAACAGCCTTAGCGAAAGGCTTCTTGAAGGGAAAGATGTAACTCTGTGAGATGAATTAGCAGAACACAGAGCAGTTTCTCAGAAAGATTCTTTCCAATTTTGAAAGGAAGATATTTCCTTTTTCACCATAGCCCTCTATGGGCTTCCAAATATCCCTTTGCAAATTCCACAAGAACAGCCTTAGCGAAAGGCTTCTTGAAGGGAAAGATGTAACTCTGTGAGATGAATTCACAGAACACAGAGCAGTTTCTCAGAAAGCTTCTTTCCAGTTTTGAACGGAAGATATTTCCTTTTTCACCAGAGGCCTCTATGGGATTCCAAATATCCCTTTGCCAATTCCACAAGAACAGCCTTAGCGAAAGGCTTCTTGAAGGGAAGGATGTAACTCTGTGAGATGAATTCACAGAACACAGAGCAGTTTCTCAGAAAGCTTCTTTCCAGTTTTGAACGGAAGATATTTCCTTTTTCACCATAGGCCTCTATGGCCTTCCAAATATCCCTTTGCCAATTCCACAAGAACAGCCTTAGCGAAAGGCTTCTTGAAGGGAAAGATGTAACTCTGTGAGATGAATTAACAGAACACAGAGCAGTTTCTCAGAAAGCTTCTTTCCAGTTTTGAACGGAAGATATTTCCTTTTTCACCATAGCCCTCTATGGGCTTCCAAATATCCCTTTGCCAATTCCACAAGAACAGTCTTAGCAAAAGGCTTCTTGAAGGGAAAGATGTAACTCTGTGAGATGAATTCACAGAACACAGAGCAGTTTCTCAGAAAGCTTCTTTCCAGTTTTGAACGGAAGATATTTCCTTTTTCACCATAGCCCTCTATGGGCTTCCAAATATCCCTTTCCCAATTCCACAAGAACAGCGTTAGCGAAAGGCTTCTTGAAGGGAATGATGTAACTCTGTGAGATGAATTCACAGAACACAGAGCAGTTTCTCAAAAAGCTTCTTTCCAATTTTGAACGGAAGATATTCCCTTTTTCACCATAGCCCTCTACGGGCTTCCAAATATCCCTTTGCCAATTCCACAAGAACATCCTTAGCGAAAGGCTTCTTGAAGGGAAAGATGTAACTCTGTGAGATGAATTCACAGAACACAGAGCAGTTTCTCAGAAAGCTTCCTTCCAGTTTTGAACGGAAGATATTTCCTTTTTCACCATAGGCCTCTATGGGCTTCCAAATATCCCTTTGCCAATTCCACAAGAACAGCCTTAGCGAAAGGCTTCTTGAAGAGAAAGATGTAACTCTGTGAGATGAATTAACAGAACACAGAGCAGTTTCTCAGAAAGCTTCTTTCCAGTTTTGAACGGAAGATATTTCCTTTTTCACCATAGCCCTCTATGGGCTTCCAAATATCCCTTTGCCAATTCCACAAGAACAGCCTTAGCGAAAGGCTTCTTGAAGGGAAAGATGTAACTCTGAGAGATGAATTAACAGAACACAGAGCAGTTTCTCAGAAAGCTTCTCTCCAGTTTTGAACGGAAGATATTTCCTTTTTCACCATAGCCCTCTAAGGGCTTCCAAAAATCCCTTTGCCAATTCCACAAGAACAGCCTTAGCGAAAGGCTTCTTGAAGGGAAAGATGTAACTCTGTGAGATGAATTCACAGAACACAGAGCAGTTTCTCAGAAAGCTTCTTTCCAGTTTTGAACGGAAGATATTTCCTTTTTCACCATAGCCCTCTATGGGCTTCCAAATATCCCTTTGCCAATTCCACAAGAACAGCCTTAGCGAAAGGCTTCTTGAAGGGAAAGATGTAACTCTGTGAGATGAATTAACAGAACACAGAGCAGTTTCTCAGAAAGCTTCTTTCCAGTTTTGAACGGAAGATATTTCCTTTTTCACCATAGCCCTCTATGGGCTTCCAAATATCCCTTTGCCAATTCCACAAGAACAGCCTTAGCGAAAGGCTTCTTCAAGGCAAAGATGTAACTCTGTGAGGTGAATTCACAGAACACACAGCAGTTTCTCAGAAAGCTTCTTTCCAGTTTTGAACGGAAGATATTTCCTTTTTCACCAGAGCCCTCTATGGGCTTCCAAATATCCCTTTGCCAATTCCACAAGAACAGCCTTAGCGAAAGGCTTCTTGAAGGGAAAGATGTAACTCTGTGAGATGAATTCACAGAACACAGAGCAGTTTCTCAGAAAGCTTCTTTCCAGTTTTGAACGGAAGATATTTCCTTTTTCACCATAGGCCTCTATGGGCTTCCAAATATCCCTTTGCCAATTCCACAAGAACAGCCTTAGCGAAAGGCTTCTTGAAGGGAAAGATGTAACTCTGTGAGATGAATTAACAGAACACAGAGCAGTTTCTCAGAAAGCTTCTTTCCAGTTTTGAACGGAAGATATTTCCTTTTCCACCATAGATCTCTATGGGCTTCCAAATATCCCTTTGCCAATTCCACAAGAACAGCCTTAGCGAAAGGCTTCTTGAAGGGAAAGATGTAACTCTGTGAGATGAATTAGCAGAACACAGAGCAGTTTCTCAGAAAGATTCTTTCCAATTTTGAAAGGAAGATATTTCCTTTTTCACCATAGGCCTCTATGGGCTTCCAAATATCCCTTTGCCAATTCCACAAGAACAGCCTTAGCGAAAGGCTTCTTGAAGGGAAAGATGTAACTCTGTGAGATGAATTCACAGAACACAGAGCCGTTTCTCAGAAAGCTTCTTTCCAGTTTTGAACGGAAGATATTTCCTTTTTCACCATAGGCCTCTATGGGCTTCCAAATATCCCTTTGCCAATTCCACAAGAACAGCCTTAGCGAAAGGCTTCTTGAAGGGAAAGATGTAACTCTGTGAGATGAATTAACAGAACACAGAGCAGTTTCTCAGAAAGCTTCTTTCCAGTTTTGAACGGAAGATATTTCCTTTTTCACGATAGCCCTCTATGGGCTTCCAAATATCCCTTTGCCAATTCCACAAGAACAGTCTTAGCAAAAGGCTTCTTGAAGGGAAAGATGTAACTCTGTGAGATGAATTCACAGAACACAGAGCAGTTTCTCAGAAAGCTTCTTTCCAGTTTTGAACGGAAGATATTTCCTTTTTCACCATAGCCCTCTATGGGCTTCCAAATATCCCTTTCCCAATTCCACAAGAACAGCCTTAGCGAAAGGCTTCTTGAAGGGAATGATGTAACTCTGTGAGATGAATTCACAGAACACAGAGCAGTTTCTCAGAAAGCTTCTTTCCAATTTTGAACGGAAGATATTCCCTTTTTCACCATAGCCCTCTATGGGCTTCCAAATATCCCTTTGCCAATTGCACAAGAACAGCCTTAGCGAAAGGCTTCTTGAAGGGAAAGATGTAACTCTGTGAGATGAATTCACAGAACACAGAGCAGTTTCTCAGAAAGCTTCCTTCCAGTTTTGAACGGAAGATATTTCCTTTTTCACCATAGCCCTCTATGTGCTTCCAAATATCCCTTTGCCAATTCCACAAGAACAGCCTTAGCGAAAGGCTTCTTGAAGAGAAAGATGTAACTCTGTGAGATGAATTAACAGAACACAGAGCAGTTTCTCAGAAGGCTTCTTTCCAGTTTTGAACGGAAGATATTTCCTTTTTCACCATAGCCCTCTATGGGCTTCCAAATATCCCTTTGCCAATTCCACAAGAACAGCCTTAGCGAAAGGCTTCTTGAAGGGAAAGATGTAACTCTGAGAGATGAATTAACAGAACACAGAGCAGTTTCTCAGAAAGCTTCTTTCCAGTTATGAACGGAAGATATTTCCTTTTTCACCATAGCCCTCTATGGGCTTCCAAATATCCCTTTGCCAATTCCACAAGAACAGCCTTAGCGAAAGGCTTCTTGAAGGGAAAGATGTAACTCTGTGAGAGGAATTCACAGAACACAGAGCAGTTTCTCAGAAAGCTTCTTTCCAGTTTTGAACGGAAGATATTTCCTTTTTCACCATAGCCCTCTATGGGCTTCCAAATATCCCTTTGCCAATTCCACAAGAACAGCCTTAGCGAAAGGCTTCTTGAAGGCAAAGATGTAACTCTGTGAGATGAATTCACAGAACACAGAGCAGTTTCTCAGAAAGCTTCTTTCCAGTTTTGAACGGAAGATATTTCCTTTTTCACCATAGGCCTCTATGGGCTTCCAAATATCCCTTTGCCAATTCCACAAGAACAGCCTTAGCGAAAGGCTTCTTGAAGGGAAAGATGTAACTCTGTGAGATGAATTAACAGAACACAGAGCAGTTTCTCAGAAAGCTTCTTTCCAGTTTTGAACGGAAGATATTTCCTTTTTCACCATAGCCGTCTATGGGCTTCCAAATATCCCTTTGCCAATTCCCCAAGAACAGTCTTAGCAAAAGGCTTCTTGAAGGGAAAGATGTAACTCTGTGAGATGAATTCACAGAACACAGAGCAGTTTCTCAGAAAGGTTCTTTCCAGTTTTGAACGGAAGATATTTCCTTTTTCACCTTAGCCCTCTATGGGCTTCCAAATATCCCTTTCCGAATTCCACAAGAACAGCCTTAGCGAAAGGCTTCTTGAAGGGAAAGATGTAACACTGTGAGATGAATTCACAGAACACAGAACAGTTTCTCAGAAAGCTTCTTTCCAATTTTGAACGGAAGATATTCCCTTTTTCACCATAGCCCTCTATGGGCTTCCAAATATCCCTTTGCCAATTCCACAAGAACAGCCTTAGCGAAAGGCTTCTTGAAGGGAAAGATGTAACTCTGTGAGATGAATTCACAGAACACAGAGCAGTTTCTCAGAAAGCTTCCTTCCAGTTTTGAACGGAAGATATTTCCTTTTTCACCATAGCCCTCTAAGGGCTTCCAAATATCCCTTTGCCAATTCCACAAGAACAGCCTTAGCGAAAGGCTTCTTGAAGGGAAAGATGTAACTCTGTGAGATGAATTCAGAGAACACAGAGCAGTTTCTCAGAAAGCTTCTTTCCAGTTTTGAACGGAGGATATTTCCTTTTTCACCATAGGCCTCTATGGGCTTCCAAATGTCCCTTTGCCAATTCCAGAAGAACAGCCTTAGCGAAAGGCTTCTTGAAGGGAAAGATGTAACTCTGTGAGATGAATTCACAGAACACAGAGCAGTTTCTCAGAAAGCTTCTTTCCAGTTTTGAACGGAAGATATTTCCTTTTTCACCATAGCCCTCTATGGGCTTCCAAATATCCCTTTGCCAATTCCACAAGAACAGCCTTAGCGAAAGGCTTCTTGAAGGGAAAGATGTAACTCTGTGAGATGAATTAACAGAACACAGAGCAGTTTCTCAGAAAGCTTCTTTCCAGTTTTGAACGGAAGATATTTCCTTTTTCACCATAGCCCTCTATGGGCTTCCAAATATCCCTTTGCCAATTCCACAAGAACAGCCTTAGCGAAAGGCTTCTTCAAGGCAAAGATGTAACTCTGTGAGGTGAATTCACAGAACACAGAGCAGTTTCTCAGAAAGCTTCTTTCCAGTTTTGAACGGAAGATATTTCCTTTTTCACCAGAGCCCTCTATGGGCTTCCAAATATCCCTTTGCCAATTCCACAAGAACAGCCTTAGCGAAAGGCTTCTTGAAGGGAAAGATGTAACTCTGTGAGATGAATTCACAGAACACAGAGCAGTTTCTCAGAAAGCTTCTTTCCAGTTTTGAACGGAAGATATTTCCTTTTTCACCATAGGCCTCTATGGGCTTCCAAATATCCCTTTCCCAATTCCACAAGAACAGCCTTAGCGAAAGGCTTCTTGAAGGGAAAGATGTAACTCTGTGAGATGAATTCACAGAACACAGAGCAGTTTCTCAGAAAGCTTCTTTCCAATTTTGAACGGAAGATATTTCCTTTTCCACCATAGATCTCTATGGGCTTCCAAATATCCCTTTGCCAATTCCACAAGAACAGTCTTAGCGAAAGGCTTCTTGAAGGGAAAGATGTAACTCTGTGAGATGAATTAGCAGAACACAGAGCAGTTTCTCAGAAAGATTCTTTCCAATTTTGAAAGGAAGATATTTCCTTTTTCACCATAGCCCTCTATGGGCTTCCAAATATCCCTTTGCAAATTCCACAAGAACAGCCTTAGCGAAAGGCTTCTTGAAGGGAAAGATGTAACTCTGTGAGATGAATTCACAGAACACAGAGCCGTTTCTCAGAAAGCTTCTTTCCAGTTTTGAACGGAAGATATTTCCTTTTTCACCATAGGCCTCTATGGGCTTCCAAATATCCCTTTGCCAATTCCACAAGAACAGCCTTAGCGAAAGGCTTCTTGAAGGGAAAGATGTAACTCTGTGAGATGAATTAACAGAACACAGAGCAGTTTCTCAGAAAGCTTCTTTCCAGTTTTGAACGGAAGATATTTCCTTTTTCACCATAGCCCTCTATGGGCTTCCAAATATCCCTTTGCCAATTCCACAAGAACAGTCTTAGCAAAAGGCTTCTTGAAGGGAAAGATGTAACTCTGTGAGATGAATTCACAGAACACAGAGCAGTTTCTCAGAAAGCTTCTTTCCAGTTTTGAACGGAAGATATTTCCTTTTTCACCATAGCCCTCTATGGGCTTCCAAATATCCCTTTCCCAATTCCACAAGAACAGCCTTAGCGAAAGGCTTCTTGAAGGGAATGATGTAACTCTGTGAGATGAATTCACAGAACACAGAGCAGTTTCTCAGAAAGCTTCTTTCCAATTTTGAACGGAAGATATTCCCTTTTTCACCATAGCCCTCTATGGGCTTCCAAATATCCCTTTGCCAATTGCACAAGAACAGCCTTAGCGAAAGGCTTCTTGAAGGGAAAGATGTAACTCTGTGAGATGAATTCACAGAACACAGAGCAGTTTCTCAGAAAGCTTCCTTCCAGTTTTGAACGGAAGATATTTCCTTTTTCACCATAGCCCTCTATGGGCTTCCAAATATCCCTTTGCCAATTCCACAAGAACAGCCTTAGCGAAAGGCTTCTTGAAGAGAAAGATGTAACTCTGTGAGATGAATTAACAGAACACAGAGCAGTTTCTCAGAAAGCTTCTTTCCAGTTTTGAACGGAAGATATTTCCTTTTTCACCGTAGCCCTCTATGGGCTTCCAAATATCCCTTTGCCAATTCCACAAGAACAGCCTTAGCGAAAGGCTTCTTGAAGGGAAAGATGTAACTCTGAGAGATGAATTAACAGAACACAGAGCAGTTTCTCAGAAAGCTTCTTTCCAGTTTTGAACGGAAGATATTTCCTTTTTCACCATAGCCCTCTAAGGGCTTCCAAATATCCCTTTGCCAATTCCACAAGAACAGCCTTAGCGAAAGGCTTCTTGAAGGGAAAGATGTAACTCTGTGAGATGAATTCAGAGAACACAGAGCAGTTTCTCAGAAAGCTTCTTTCCAGTTTTGAACGGAGGATGTTTCCTTTTTCACCATAGGCCTCTATGGGCTTCCAAATATCCCTTTGCCAATTCCACGAGAACAGCCTTAGCGAAAGGCTTCTTGAAGGGAAAGATGTAACTCTGTGAGATGAATTCACAGAACACAGAGCAGTTTCTCAGAAAGCTTCTTTCCAGTTTTGAACGGAAGATATTTCCTTTTTCACCATAGCCCTCTATGGGCTTCCAAATATCCCTTTGCCAATTCCACAAGAACAGCCTTAGCGAAAGGCTTCTTGAAGGCAAAGATGTAACTCTGTGAGATGAATTCACAGAACACAGAGCAGTTTCTCAGAAAGCTTCTTTCCAGTTTTGAACGGAAGATATTTCCTTTTTCACCATAGGCCTCTATGGGCTTCCAAATATCCCTTTGCCAATTCCACAAGAACAGCCTTAGCGAAAGGCTTCTTGAAGGGAATGATGTAACTCTGTGAGATGAATTCACAGAACACAGAGCAGTTTCTCAGAAAGCTTCTTTCCAATTTTGAACGGAAGATATTCCCTTTTTCACCATAGCCCTCTACGGGCTTCCAAATATCCCTTTGCCAATTCCACAAGAACAGCCTTAGCGAAAGGCTTCTTGAAGGGAAAGATGTAACTCTGTGAGATGTATTAACAGAACACAGAGCAGTTTCTCAGAAAGCTTCTTTCCAGTTTTGAACGGAAGATATTTCCTTTTTCACCATAGCCCTCTAAGGGCTTCCAAAAATCCCTTTGCCAATTCCACAAGAACAGCCTTAGCGAAAGGCTTCTTGAAGGGAAAGATGTAACTCTGTGCGATGAATTCAGAGAACACAGAGCAGTTTCTCAGAAAGCTTCTTTCCAGTTTTGAACGGAGGATATTTCCTTTTTCACCATAGGCCTCTATGGGCTTCCAAATATCCCTTTCCCAATTCCACAAGAACAGCCTTAGCGAAAGGCTTCTTGAAGGGAAAGATGTAACTCTGTGAGATGAATTCACAGAACACAGAGCAGTTTCTCAGAAAGCTTCTTTCCAGTTTTGAACGGAAGATATTTACTTTTTTACCATAGCCCTCTATGGGCTTCCAAATGTCCCTTTGCCAATTCCACAAGAACAGCCTTAGCGAAAGGCTTCTTGAAGGGAAAGATGTAACTCTGTGAGATGAATTCACAGAACACAGAACAGTTTCTCAGAAAGCTTCTTTCCAGTTTTGAACGGAAGATATTTACTTTTTCACCATAGCCCTCTGTGGGCTTCCAAATGTCCCTTTGCCAATTCCACAAGAATAGCCTTAGCGAAAGGCTTCTTGAAGGGAAAGATGTAACTCTGTGAGATGAATTCACAGAACACAGAGCAGTTTCTCAGAAAGCTTCTTTCCAGTTTTGAACGGAAGATATTTCCTTTTTCACCATAGGCCTCTATGGGCTTCCAAATATCCCTTTGCCAATTCCACAAGAACAGCCTTAGCGAAAGGCTTCTTGAAGGGAAAGATGTAACTCTGTGAGATGAATTCACAGAACACAGAGCAGTTTCTCAGAAAGCTTCTTTCCAGTTTTGAACGGAAGATATTTCCTTTTTCACCATAGGCCTCTATGGGCTTCCAAATATCCCTTTGCCAATTCCACAAGAACAGCCTTAGCGAAAGGCTTCTTGAAGGGAAAGATGTAACTCTGTGAGATGAATTAACAGAACACAGAGCAGTTTCTCAGAAGGCTTCTTTCCAGTTTTGAACGGAAGATATTTCCTTTTTCACCATAGCCCTCTATGGGCTTCCAAATATCCCTTTGCCAATTCCACAAGAACAGCCTTAGCGAAAGGCTTCTTGAAGGGAAAGATGTAACTCTGCGAGATGAATTAGCAGAACACAGAGCAGTTTCTCAGAAAGATTCTTTCCAATTTTGAAAGGAAGATATTTCCTTTTTCACCATAGCCCTCTATGGGCTTCCAAATATCCCTTTGCAAATTCCACAAGAACAGCCTTAGCGAAAGGCTTCTTGAAGGGAAAGATGTAACTCTGTGAGATGAATTCACAGAACACAGAGCAGTTTCTCAGAAAGCTTCTTTCCAGTTTTGAACGGAAGATATTTCCTTTTTCACCAGAGGCCTCTATGGGATTCCAAATATCCCTTTGCCAATTCCACAAGAACAGCCTTAGCGAAAGGCTTCTTGAAGGGAAAGATGTAACTCTGTGAGATGAATTCACAGAACACAGAGCAGTTTCTCAGAAAGCTTCTTTCCAGTTTTGAACGGAAGATATTTCCTTTTTCACCATAGCCCTCTATGGGCTTCCAAATATCCCTTTGCCAATTCCACAAGAACAGCCTTAGCGAAAGGCTTCTTGAAGGGAAAGATGTAACTCTGTGAGATGAATTCACAGAACACAGAGCAGTTTCTCAGAAAGCTTCTTTCCAGTTTTGAACTGAAGATATTTCCTTTTTCACCATAGCCCTCTATGGGCTTCCAAATATCCCTATGCCAATTCCACAAGAACAGCCTTAGCGAAAGGCTTCTTGAAGGGAAAGATGTAACTCTGTGAGATGAATTAGCAGAACACAGAGCAGTTTCTCAGAAAGATTCTTTCCAATTTTGAAAGGAAGATATTTCCTTTTTCACCATAGCCCTCTATGGGCTTCCAAATATCCCTTTGCAAATTCCACAAGAACAGCCTTAGCGAAAGGCTTCTTGAAGGGAAAGATGTAACTCTGTGAGATGAATTCTCAGAACACAGAGCAGTTTCTCAGAAAGCTTCTTTCCAGTTTTGAACGGAAGATATTTCCTTTTTCACCAGAGGCCTCTATGGGATTCCAAATATCCCTTTGCCAATTCGACAAGAACAGCCTTAGCGAAAGGCTTCTTGAAGGGAAAGATGTAACTCTGTGAGATGAATTCACAGAACACAGAGCAGTTTCTCAGAAAGCTTCTTTCCAGTTTTGAACTGAAGATATTTCCTTTTTCACCATAGGCCTCAATGGGCTTCGAAATATCCCTTTGCCAATTCCACAAGAACAGCCTTAGCGAAAGGCTTCTTGAAGGGAAAGATGTAACTCTGTGAGATGAATTCACAGAACACAGAGCAGTTTCTCAGAAAGCTTCTTTCCAGTTTTGAACGGAAGATATTTCCTTTTTCACCATAGGCCTCTATGGGCTTCCAAATATCCCTTTGCCAATTCCACAAGAACAGCCTTAGCGAAAGGCTTCTGGAAGGGAAAGATGTAACTCTGTGAGATGAATTAACAGAACACAGAGCAGTTTCTCAGAAAGCTTCTTTCCAGTTTTGAACGGAAGATATTTCCTTTTCCACCATAGATCTCTATGGGCTTCCAAATATCCCTTTGCCAATTCCACAAGAACAGCCTTAGCGAAAGGCTTCTTGAAGGGAAAGATGTAACTCTGTGAGATGAATTAGCAGAACACAGAGCAGTTTCTCAGAAAGATTCTTTCCAATTTTGAAAGGAAGATATTTCCTTTTTCACCATAGGCCTCTATGGGCTTCCAAATATCCCTTTGCCAATTCCACAAGAACAGCCTTAGCGAAAGGCTTCTTGAAGGGAAAGATGTAACTCTGTGAGATGAATTCACAGAACACAGAGCCGTTTCTCAGAAAGCTTCTTTCCAGTTTTGAACGGAAGATATTTCCTTTTTCACCATAGGCCTCTATGGGCTTCCAAATATCCCTTTGCCAATTCCACAAGAACAGCCTTAGCGAAAGGCTTCTTGAAGGGAAAGATGTAACTCTGTGAGATGAATTAACAGAACACAGAGCAGTTTCTCAGAAAGCTTCTTTCCAGTTTTGAACGGAAGATATTTCCTTTTTCACGATAGCCCTCTATGGGCTTCCAAATATCCCTTTGCCAATTCCACAAGAACAGTCTTAGCAAAAGGCTTCTTGAAGGGAAAGATGTAACTCTGTGAGATGAATTCACAGAACACAGAGCAGTTTCTCAGAAAGCTTCTTTCCAGTTTTGAACGGAAGATATTTCCTTTTTCACCATAGCCCTCTATGGGCTTCCAAATATCCCTTTCCCAATTCCACAAGAACAGCCTTAGCGAAAGGCTTCTTGAAGGGAATGATGTAACTCTGTGAGATGAATTCACAGAACACAGAGCAGTTTCTCAGAAAGCTTCTTTCCAATTTTGAACGGAAGATATTCCCTTTTTCACCATAGCCCTCTATGGGCTTCCAAATATCCCTTTGCCAATTGCACAAGAACAGCCTTAGCGAAAGGCTTCTTGAAGGGAAAGATGTAACTCTGTGAGATGAATTCACAGAACACAGAGCAGTTTCTCAGAAAGCTTCCTTCCAGTTTTGAACGGAAGATATTTCCTTTTTCACCATAGCCCTCTATGTGCTTCCAAATATCCCTTTGCCAATTCCACAAGAACAGCCTTAGCGAAAGGCTTCTTGAAGAGAAAGATGTAACTCTGTGAGATGAATTAACAGAACACAGAGCAGTTTCTCAGAAGGCTTCTTTCCAGTTTTGAACGGAAGATATTTCCTTTTTCACCATAGCCCTCTATGGGCTTCCAAATATCCCTTTGCCAATTCCACAAGAACAGCCTTAGCGAAAGGCTTCTTGAAGGGAAAGATGTAACTCTGAGAGATGAATTAACAGAACACAGAGCAGTTTCTCAGAAAGCTTCTTTCCAGTTTTGAACGGAAGATATTTCCTTTTTCACCATAGCCCTCTATGGGCTTCCAAATATCCCTTTGCCAATTCCACAAGAACAGCCTTAGCGAAAGGCTTCTTGAAGGGAAAGATGTAACTCTGTGAGAGGAATTCACAGAACACAGAGCAGTTTCTCAGAAAGCTTCTTTCCAGTTTTGAACGGAAGATATTTCCTTTTTCACCATAGCCCTCTATGGGCTTCCAAATATCCCTTTGCCAATTCCACAAGAACAGCCTTAGCGAAAGGCTTCTTGAAGGCAAAGATGTAACTCTGTGAGATGAATTCACAGAACACAGAGCAGTTTCTCAGAAAGCTTCTTTCCAGTTTTGAACGGAAGATATTTCCTTTTTCACCATAGGCCTCTATGGGCTTCCAAATATCCCTTTGCCAATTCCACAAGAACAGCCTTAGCGAAAGGCTTCTTGAAGGGAAAGATGTAACTCTGTGAGATGAATTAACAGAACACAGAGCAGTTTCTCAGAAAGCTTCTTTCCAGTTTTGAACGGAAGATATTTCCTTTTTCACCATAGCCGTCTATGGGCTTCCAAATATCCCTTTGCCAATTCCCCAAGAACAGTCTTAGCAAAAGGCTTCTTGAAGGGAAAGATGTAACTCTGTGAGATGAATTCACAGAACACAGAGCAGTTTCTCAGAAAGGTTCTTTCCAGTTTTGAACGGAAGATATTTCCTTTTTCACCTTAGCCCTCTATGGGCTTCCAAATATCCCTTTCCGAATTCCACAAGAACAGCCTTAGCGAAAGGCTTCTTGAAGGGAAAGATGTAACACTGTGAGATGAATTCACAGAACACAGAACAGTTTCTCAGAAAGCTTCTTTCCAATTTTGAACGGAAGATATTCCCTTTTTCACCATAGCCCTCTATGGGCTTCCAAATATCCCTTTGCCAATTCCACAAGAACAGCCTTAGCGAAAGGCTTCTTGAAGGGAAAGATGTAACTCTGTGAGATGAATTCACAGAACACAGAGCAGTTTCTCAGAAAGCTTCCTTCCAGTTTTGAACGGAAGATATTTCCTTTTTCACCATAGCCCTCTAAGGGCTTCCAAATATCCCTTTGCCAATTCCACAAGAACAGCCTTAGCGAAAGGCTTCTTGAAGGGAAAGATGTAACTCTGTGAGATGAATTCAGAGAACACAGAGCAGTTTCTCAAAAGCTTCTTTCCAGTTTTGAACGGAGGATATTTCCTTTTTCACCATAGGCCTCTATGGGCTTCCAAATATCCCTTTGCCAATTCCACAAGAACAGCCTTAGCGAAAGGCTTCTTGAAGGGAAAGATGTAACTCTGTGAGATGAATTCACAGAACACAGAGCAGTTTCTCAGAAAGCTTCTTTCCAGTTTTGAACGGAAGATATTTCCTTTTTCACCATAGCCCTCTATGGGCTTCCAAATATCCCCTTGCCAATTCCACAAAAACAGCCTTAGCGAAAGGCTTCTTGAAGGGAAAGATGTAACTCTGTGAGATGAATTCACAGAACACGGAGCAGTTTCTCAGAAAGCTTCTTTCCAGTTTTGAACGGAAGATATTTCCTTTTTCACCATAGCCCTCTATGGGCTTCCAAATATCCCTTTGCCAATTCCACAAGAACAGCCTTAGCGAAAGGCTTCTTGAAGGCAAAGATGTAACTCTGTGAGATGAATTCACAGAACACAGAGCAGTTTCTCAGAAAGCTTCTTTCCAGTTTTGAACGGAAGATATTTCCTTTTTCACCATAGGCCTCTATGGGCTTCCAAATATCCCTTTGCCAATTCCACAAGAACAGCCTTAGCGAAAGGCTTCTTGAAGGGAAAGATGTAACTCTGTGAGATGAATTAACAGAACACAGAGCAGTTTCTCAGAAAGCTTCTTTCCAGTTTTGAATGGGAGATATTTCCTTTTTCACCATAGCCGTCTATGGGCTTCCAAATATCCCTTTGCCAATTCCACAAGAACAGTCTTAGCAAAAGGCTTCTTGAAGGGAAAGATGTAACTCTGTGAAATGAATTCACAGAACACAGAGCAGTTTCTCAGAAAGCTTCTTTCCAGTTTTGAACGGAAGATATTTCCTTTTTCACCATAGCCCTCTATGGGCTTCCAAATATCCCTTTCCCAATTCCACAAGAACAGCCTTAGCGAAAGGCTTCTTGAAAGGAAAGATGTAACACTGTGAGATGAATTCACAGAACACAGAGCAGTTTCTCAGAAAGCTTCTTTCCAGTTTTGAACGGAAGATATTCCCTTTTTCACCATAGCCCTCTATGGGCTTCCAAATATCCCTTTGCCAATTCCACAAGAACAGCCTTAGCGAAAGGCTTCTTGAAGGGAAAGATGTAACTCTGTGAGATGAATTAACAGAACACAGAGCAGTTTCTCAGAAAGCTTCTTTCCAGTTTTGAACGGAAGATATTTCCTTTTTCACCATAGCCCTCTAAGGGCTTCCAAATACCCCTTTGCCAATTCCACAAGAACAGCCTTAGCGAAAGGCTTCTTGAAGGGAAAGATGTAACTCTGTGAGATGAATTCAGAGAACACAGAGCAGTTTCTCAGAAGCTTCTTTCCAGTTTTGAACGGAGGATATTTCCTTTTTCACCATAGGCGTCTATGGGCTTCCAAATATCCCTTTGCCAATTCCACAAGAACAGCCTTAGCGAAAGGCTTCTTGAAGGGAAAGATGTAACTCTGTGAGATGAATTCACAGAACACAGAGCAGTTTCTCAGAAAGCTTCTTTCCAGTTTTGAACGGAAGATATTTCCTTTTTCACCATAGGCCTCTATGGGCTTCCAAATATCCCTTTGCCAATTCCACAAGAACAGCCTTAGCGAAAGGCTTCTTGAAGGGAAAGATGTAACTCTGTGAGATGAATTAACAGAACACAGAGCAGTTTCTCAGAAAGCTTCTTTCCAGTTTTGAACGGAAGATATTTCCTTTTCCACCATAGATCTCTATGGGCTTCCAAATATCCCTTTGCCAATTCCACAAGAACAGCCTTAGCGAAAGGCTTCTTGAAGGGAAAGATGTAACTCCGTGAGATGAATTAGCAGAACACACAGCAGTTTGTCAGAAAGCTTCTTTCCAGTTTTGAACGGAAGATATTTCCTTTTTCACCATAGCCCTCTATGGGCTTCCAAATATCCCTTTGCCAATTCCACAAGAACAGCCTTAGCGAAAGTCTTCTTGAAGGGAAAGATGTAACTGTGTGAGATGAATTAACAGAACACAGAGCAGTTTCTCAGAAAGCTTCTTTCCAGTTTTGAACGGAAGATATTTCCTTTTTCACCATAGCCCTCTAAGGGCTTCCAAATACCCCTTTGCCAATTCCACAAGAACAGCCTTAGCGAAAGGCTTCTTGAAGGGAAAGATGTAACTCTGTGAGATGAATTCAGAGAACACAGAGCAGTTTCTCAGAAAGCTTCTTTCCAGTTTTGAACGGAGGATATTTCCTTTTTCACCATAGGCCTCTATGGGCTTCCAAATGTCCCTTTGCCAATTCCAGAAGAACAGCCTTAGGGAAAGGCTTCTTGAAGGGAAAGATGTAACTCTGTGAGATGAATTCACAGAACACAGAGCAGTTTCTCAGAAAGCTTCTTTCCAGTTTTGAACGGAAGATATTTCCTTTTTCACCATAGCCCTCTATGGGCTTCCAAATATCCCTTTGCAAATTCCACAAGAACAGCCTTAGCGAAAGGCTTCTTGAAGGGAAAGATGTAACTCTGTGAGATGAATTAACAGAACACAGAGCAGTTTCTCAGAAAGCTTCTTTCCAGTTTTGAACGGAAGATATTTCCTTTTTCACCATAGCCCTCTATGGGCTTCCAAATATCCCTTTGCCAATTCCACAAGAACAGCCTTAGCGAAAGGCTTCTTCAAGGCAAAGATGTAACTCTGTGAGGTGAATTCACAGAACACAGAGCAGTTTCTCAGAAAGCTTCTTTCCAGTTTTGAACGGAAGATATTTCCTTTTTCACCAGAGCCCTCTATGGGCTTCCAAATATCCCTTTGCCAATTCCACAAGAACAGCCTTAGCGAAAGGCTTCTTGAAGGGAAAGATGTAACTCTGTGAGATGAATTCACAGAACACAGAGCAGTTTCTCAGAAAGCTTCTTTCCAGTTTTGAACGGAAGATATTTCCTTTTTCACCATAGGCCTCTATGGGCTTCCAAATATCCCTTTCCCAATTCCACAAGAACAGCCTTAGCGAAAGGCTTCTTGAAGGGAAAGATGTAACTCTGTGAGATGAATTCACAGAACACAGAGCAGTTTCTCAGAAAGCTTCTTTCCAATTTTGAACGGAAGATATTTCCTTTTCCACCATAGATCTCTATGGGCTTCCAAATATCCCTTTGCCAATTCCACAAGAACAGTCTTAGCGAAAGGCTTCTTGAAGGGAAAGATGTAACTCTGTGAGATGAATTAGCAGAACACAGAGCAGTTTCTCAGAAAGATTCTTTCCAATTTTGAAAGGAAGATATTTCCTTTTTCACCATAGCCCTCTATGGGCTTCCAAATATCCCTTTGCAAATTCCACAAGAACAGCCTTAGCGAAAGGCTTCTTGAAGGGAAAGATGTAACTCTGTGAGATGAATTCACAGAACACAGAGCCGTTTCTCAGAAAGCTTCTTTCCAGTTTTGAACGGAAGATATTTCCTTTTTCACCATAGGCCTCTATGGGCTTCCAAATATCCCTTTGCCAATTCCACAAGAACAGCCTTAGCGAAAGGCTTCTTGAAGGGAATGATGTAACTCTGTGAGATGAATTCACAGAACACAGAGCAGTTTCTCAGAAAGCTTCTTTCCAATTTTGAACGGAAGATATTCCCTTTTTCACCGTAGCCCTCTATGGGCTTCCAAATATCCCTTTGCCAATTGCACAAGAACAGCCTTAGCGAAAGGCTTCTTGAAGGGAAAGATGTAACTCTGTGAGATGAATTCACAGAACACAGAGCAGTTTCTCAGAAAGCTTCCTTCCAGTTTTGAACGGAAGATATTTCCTTTTTCACCATAGCCCTCTATGGGCTTCCAAATATCCCTTTGCCAATTCCACAAGAACAGCCTTAGCGAAAGGCTTCTTGAAGAGAAAGATGTAACTCTGTGAGATGAATTAACAGAACACAGAGCAGTTTCTCAGAAAGCTTCTTTCCAGTTTTGAACGGAAGATATTTCCTTTTTCACCATAGCCCTCTAAGGGCTTCCAAAAATCCCTTTGCCAATTCCACAAGAACAGCCTTAGCGAAAGGCTTCTTGAAGGGAAAGATGTAACTCTGTGCGATGAATTCAGAGAACACAGAGCAGTTTCTCAGAAAGCTTCTTTCCAGTTTTGAACGGAGGATATTTCCTTTTTCACCATAGGCCTCTATGGGCTTCCAAATATCCCTTTGCCAATTCCACAAGAACAGCCTTAGCGAAAGGCTTCTTGAAGGGAAAGATGTAACTCTGTGAGATGAATTCACAGAACACAGAGCAGTTTCTCAGAAAGCTTCTTTCCAGTTTTGAACGGAAGATATTTACTTTTTTACCATAGCCCTCTATGGGCTTCCAAATGTCCCTTTGCCAATTCCACAAGAACAGCCTTAGCGAAAGGCTTCTTGAAGGGAAAGATGTAACTCTGTGAGATGAATTCACAGAACACAGAACAGTTTCTCAGAAAGCTTCTTTCCAGTTTTGAACGGAAGATATTTACTTTTTCACCATAGCCCTCTGTGGGCTTCCAAATGTCCCTTTGCCAATTCCACAAGAATAGCCTTAGCGAAAGGCTTCTTGAAGGGAAAGATGTAACTCTGTGAGATGAATTCACAGAACACAGAGCAGTTTCTCAGAAAGCTTCTTTCCAGTTTTGAACGGAAGATATTTCCTTTTTCACCATAGGCCTCTATGGGCTTCCAAATATCCCTTTGCCAATTCCACAAGAACAGCCTTAGCGAAAGGCTTCTTGAAGGGAAAGATGTAACTCTGTGAGATGAATTAACAGAACACAGAGCAGTTTCTCAGAAGGCTTCTTTCCAGTTTTGAACGGAAGATATTTCCTTTTTCACCATAGCCCTCTATGGGCTTCCAAATATCCCTTTGCCAATTCCACAAGAACAGCCTTAGCGAAAGGCTTCTTGAAGGGAAAGATGTAACTCTGCGAGATGAATTAGCAGAACACAGAGCAGTTTCTCAGAAAGATTCTTTCCAATTTTGAAAGGAAGATATTTCCTTTTTCACCATAGCCCTCTATGGGCTTCCAAATATCCCTTTGCAAATTCCACAAGAACAGCCTTAGCGAAAGGCTTCTTGAAGGGAAAGATGTAACTCTGTGAGATGAATTCACAGAACACAGAGCAGTTTCTCAGAAAGCTTCTTTCCAGTTTTGAGCGGAAGATATTTCCTTTTTCACCAGAGGCCTCTATGGGATTCCAAATATCCCTTTGCCAATTCCACAAGAACAGCCTTAGCGAACGGCTTCTTGAAGGGAAAGATGTAACTCTGTGAGATGAATTCACAGAACACAGAGCAGTTTCTCAGAAAGCTTCTTTCCAGTTTTGAACGGAAGATATTTCCTTTTTCACCATAGCCCTCTATGGGCTTCCAAATATCCCTTTGCCAATTCCACAAGAACAGCCTTAGCGAAAGGCTTCTTGAAGGGAAAGATGTAACTCTGTGAGATGAATTCACAGAACACAGAGCAGTTTCTCAGAAAGCTTCTTTCCAGTTTTGAACTGAAGATATTTCCTTTTTCACCATAGCCCTCTATGGGCTTCCAAATATCCCTATGCCAATTCCACAAGAACAGCCTTAGCGAAAGGCTTCTTGAAGGGAAAGATGTAACTCTGTGAGATGAATTAGCAGAACACAGAGCAGTTTCTCAGAAAGATTCTTTCCAATTTTGAAAGGAAGATATTTCCTTTTTCACCATAGCCCTCTATGGGCTTCCAAATATCCCTTTGCAAATTCCACAAGAACAGCCTTAGCGAAAGGCTTCTTGAAGGGAAAGATGTAACTCTGTGAGATGAATTCTCAGAACACAGAGCAGTTTCTCAGAAAGCTTCTTTCCAGTTTTGAACGGAAGATATTTCCTTTTTCACCAGAGGCCTCTATGGGATTCCAAATATCCCTTTGCCAATTCGACAAGAACAGCCTTAGCGAAAGGCTTCTTGAAGGGAAAGATGTAACTCTGTGAGATGAATTCACAGAACACAGAGCAGTTTCTCAGAAAGCTTCTTTCCAGTTTTGAACTGAAGATATTTCCTTTTTCACCATAGGCCTCAATGGGCTTCCAAATATCCCTTTGCCAATTCCACAAGAACAGCCTTAGCGAAAGGCTTCTTGAAGGGAAAGATGTAACTTTGTGAGATGAATTAACAGAACACAGAGCAGTTTCTCAGAAAGCTTCTTTCCAGTTTTGAAAGGAAGATATTTCCTTTTTCACCATAGCCCTCTATGGGATTCCAAATGTCCCTTTGCCAATTCCACAAGAACAGCCTTAGCGAAAGGCTTCTTGAAGGGAAAGATGTAACTCTGTGAGATGAATTCACAGAACACAGAGCAGTTTCTCAGAAAGCTTCTTTCCAGTTTTGAACGGAAGATATTTCCTTTTTCACCATAGCCCTCTAAGGGCTTCCAAATATCCCTTTGCCAATTCCACAAGAACAGCCTTAGCGAAAGGCTTTTTGAAGGGAAAGATGTAACTCTGTGAGATGAATTCACAGAACACAGAGCAGTTTCTCAGAAAGCTTCTTTGCAGTTTTGAACGGAAGATATTTCCTTTTTCACCATAGCCCTCTATGGGCTTCCAAATATCCCTTTGCCAATTCCACAAGAACAGCCTTAGCGAAAGGCTTCTTGAAGGGAAAGATGTAACTCTGTGAGATGAATTCACAGAACACAGAGCAGTTTCTCAGAAAGCTTCTTTCCAGTTTTGAACGGAAGATATTTCCTTTTTCACCATAGGCCTCTATGGGCTTCCAAATATCCCTTTGCCAATTCCACAAGAACAGCCTTAGCGAAAGGCTTCTTGAGGGGAAAGATGTAACTCTGTGAGATGAATTTACAGAACACAGAGCAGTTTCTCAGAAAGCTTCTTTCCAGTTTTGAACGGAAGATATTTACTTTTTCACCATAGCCCTCTAAGGGCTTCCAAATATCCCTTTGCCAATTCCACAAGAACAGCCTTAGCGAAAGGCTTCTTGAAGGGAAAGATGTAACTCTGTGAGATGAATTCACAGAACACAGAGCACTTTCTCAGAAAGCTTCTTTCCAGTTTTGAACGGAAGATATTTCCTTTTTCACCATAGCCCTCTATGGGCTTCCAAATATCCCTTTGCCAATTCCACAAGAACAGCCTTAGCGAAAGACTTCTTGAAGGGAAAGATGTAACTCTGTGAGATGAATTCACAGAACACAGAGCAGTTTCTCAGAAAGCTTCTTTCCAGTTTTGAACGGAAGATATTTCCTTTTTCACCATAGGCCTCTATGGGCTTCCAAATATCCCTTTGCCAATTCCACAAGAACAGCCTTAGCGAAAGGCTTCTTGAAGGGAAAGATGTAACTCTGTGAGATGAATTAACAGAACACAGAGCAGTTTCTCGGAGAGCTTCTTTCCAGTTTTCAAAGGAAGATATTTCCTTTTTCACCATAGCCCTCTATGGGCTTCCAAATATCCCTTTGCCAATTACACAAGAACAGCCTTAGCGAAAGGCTTCTTGAAGGAAAAGATGTAACTCTGTGAGATGAATTCACAGAACACAGAGCAGTTTCTCAGAAAGCTTCTTTCCAGTTTTGAACTGAAGATATTTCCTTTTTCACCATAGGCCTCAATGGGCTTCCAAATATCCCTTTGCCAATTCCACAAGAACAGCCTTAGCGAAAGGCTTCTTGAAGGGAAAGATGTAACTCTGTGAGATGAATTAACAGAACACAGAGCAGTTTCTCAGAAAGCTTCTTTCCAGTTTTGAACGGAAGATATTTACTTTTTCACGATAGCCCTCTATGGGCTTCCAAATGTCCCTTTGCCAATTCCACAAGAACAGCCTTAGCGAAAGGCTTCTTGAAGGGAAAGATGTAACTCTGTGAGATGAATTAACAGAACACAGAGCAGTTTCTCAGAAAGCTTCTTTCCAGTTTTGAACGGAAGATATTTACTTTTTCACCATAGCCATCTATGGGCTTCCAAATATCCCTTTGCCAATTCCACAAGAACAGTCTTAGCTAAAGGCTTCTTGAAGGGAAAGATGTAACTCTGTGAGATGAATTCAAGAACACAGAGCAGTTTCTCAGAAAGCTTCTTTCCAGTTTTGAACGGAAGATATTTCCTTTTTCACCATAGGCCTCTATGGGCTTCCAAATATCCCTTTGCCAATTCCACAAGAACAGCCTTAGCGAAAGGCTTCTTGAAGGGAAAGATGTAACTCTGTGAGATGAATTAACAGAACACAGAGCAGTTTCTCAGAAAGCTTCTTTCCAGTTTTGAACGGAAGATATTTCCTTTTTCACCATAGCCCTCTATGGGCTTGCAAATATCCCTTTGCCAATTCCACAAGAACAGCCTTAGCGAAAGGTTTCTTGAAGGGAAAGATGTAACACTGTGAGATGAATTAGCAGAACACAGAGCAGTTTCTCAGAAGGATTCTTTCCAATTTTGAAAGGAAGATATTTCCTTTTTCACCATAGCCCTCTATGGGCTTCCAAATATCCCTTTGCAAATTCCACAAGAACAGCCTTAGCGAAAGGCTTCTTGAAGGGAAAGATGTAACTCTGTGAGATGAATTCACAGAACACAGAGCAGTTTCTCAGAAAGCTTCTTTCCAGTTTTGAACGGAAGATATGTCCTTTTTCACCAGAGGCCTCTATGGGATTCCAAATATCCCTTTGCCAATTCCACAAGAACAGCCTTAGCGAAAGGCTTCTTGAAGGGAAAGATGTAACTCTGTGAGATGAATTCACAGAACACAGAGCAGTTTCTCAGAAAGCTTCTTTCCAGTTTTGAACTGAAGATATTTCCTTTTTCACCATAGGCCTCAATGGGCTTCCAAATATCCCTTTGCCAATTCCACAAGAACAGCCTTAGCGAAAGGCTTCTTGAAGGGAAGGATGTAACTCTGTGAGATGAATTCACAGAACACAGAGCAGTTTCTCAGAAAGCTTCTTTCCAGTTTTGAACGGAAGATATTTCCTTTTTCACCATAGCCCTCTATGGGCTTCCAAATATCCCTTTGCAAATTCCACAAGAACAGCCTTAGCGAACGGCTTCTTGAAGGGAAAGATGTAACTCTGTGAGATGAATTTACAGAACACAGAGCAGTTTCTCAGAAAGCTTCTTTCCAGTTTTGAACGGAAGATATTTCCTTTTTCAGCATAGCCCTCTATGGGCTTCCAAATATCCCTTTGCCAATTCCACAAGAACAGCCTTAGCGAAAGGCTTCTTGAAGGGAAGGATGTAACTCTGTGAGATGAATTCACAGAACACAGAGCAGTTTCTCAGAAAGCTTCTTTCCAGTTTTGAACGGAAGATATTTCCTTTTTCACCATAGGCCTCTATGGGCTTCCAAATATCCCTTTGCCAATTCCACAAGAACAGCCTTAGCGAAAGGCTTCTTGAAGGGAAAGATGTAACTCTGTGAGATGAATTAACAGAACACAGAGCAGTTTCTCAGAAAGCTTCTTTCCAGTTTTGAACGGAAGATATTTCCTTTTTCACCATAGCCGTCTATGGGCTTCCAAATATCCCTTTGCCAATTCCACAAGAACAGCCTTAGCGAAAGGCTTCTTGAAGGGAAAGATGTAACTCTGTGAGATGAATTCACAGAACACAGAGCAGTTTCTCAGAAAGCTTCTTTCCAGTTTTGAACGGAAGATATTTCCTTTTTCACCATAGCCCTCTATGGGCTTCCAAATATCCCTTTGCCAATTCCACAAGAACAGCCTTAGCGAAAGGCTTCTTGAAGGGAAAGATGTAACTCTGTGAGATGAATTCACAGAACACAGAGCAGTTTCTCAGAAAGCTTCTTTCCAGTTTTGAACGGAAGATATTTCCTTTTTCACCATAGGCCTCTAAGGGCTTTCAAATATCCGTTTGCCAATTCCACAAGAACAGCCTTAGCGAAAGGCTTCTTGAAGGGAAAGATGTAACTCTGTGAGATGAATTAACAGAACACAGAGCAGTTTCTCAGAAACCTTCTTTACAGTTTTGAACGGAAGATATTTCCTTTTTCACCATAGCCCTCTATGGGCTTCCAAATATCCCTTTGCCAATTCCACAAGAACAGCCTTAGCGAAAGGCTTCTTGAAGGGAAAGATGTAACTCTGTGAGATGAATTCACAGAACACAGAGCAGTTTCTCAGAAAGCTTCTTTCCAGTTTTGAACGGAAGATATTTCCTTTTTCACCATAGGCCTGTATGGGCTTCCAAATATCCCTTTGCCAATTCCACAAGAACAGCCTTAGCGAAAGGCTTCTTGAAGGGAAAGATGTAACTCTGTGAGATGAATTCACAGAACACAGAGCAGTTTCTCAGAAAGCTTCTTTCCAGTTTTGAACGGAAGATATTTCCTTTTTCACCATAGGCCTCTATGGGCTTCCAAATATCCCTTTGCCAATTCCACAAGAACAGCCTTAGCGAAAGGCTTCTTGAGGGGAAAGATGTAACTCTGTGAGATGAATTAACAGAACACAGAGCAGTTTCTCAGAAAGCTTCTTTCCAGTTTTGAACGGAAGATATTTACTTTTTCACCATAGCCCTCTATGGGCTTCCAAATATCCCTTTGCAAATTCCACAAGAACAGCCTTAGCGAAAGGCTTCTTGAAGGGAAAGATGTAACTCTGTGAGATGAATTCACAGAACACAGAGCAGTTTCCCAGAAAGCTTCTTTCCAGTTTTGAACGGAAGATATTTCCTTTTTCACCATAGCCCTCTATGGGCTTCCAAATATCCCTTTGCCAATTCCACAAGAACAGCCTTCGCGAAAGGCTTCTTGAAGGGAAAGATGTAACTCTGTGAGATGAATTCACAGAACACAGAGCAGTTTCTCAGAAAGCTTCTTTCCAGTTTTGAAAGGAAGATATTTCCTTTTTCACCATAGCCCTCAATGGGCTTCCAAATATCCCTTTGCAAATTCCACAAGAACAGCCTTAGCGAAAGGCTTCTTGAAGGGAAAGATGTAACGCTGTGAGATGAATTCACAGAACACAGAGCATTTTCTCAGAAAGCTTCTTTCCAGTTTTGAACGAAAGATATTTCCTTTTTCACCATAGCCGTCTATGGGCTTCCAAATATCCCTTTGCCAATTCCACAAGAACAGCCATAGCGAAAGGCTTCTTGAAGGGAAAAATGTAACTCTGTGAGATAAATTCACAGAACACAGAGCAGTTTCTCAGAAAGCTTCTTTCCAGTTTTGAACGGAAGATATTTCCTTTTTCACCATAGGCCTCTATGGGCTTCCAAATATCCCTTTGCCAATTCCACAAGAACAGCCTTAGCGAAAGGCTTCTTGAAGGGAAAGATGTAACTCTGTGAGATGAAGTAACAGAACACAGAGCAGTTTCTCAGAAAGCTTCTCTCCAGTTTTGAACGAAGATATTTCCTTTTTCACCATAGCCCTCTATGTGCTTCCAAATATCCCTTTGCCAATTCCACAAGAACAGCCTTAGCGAAAGGCTTCTTGAAGGGAAAGATGTAACTCTGTGAGATGAATTAGCAGAACACAGAGCAGTTTCTCAGAAGGATTCTTTCCAATTTTGAAAGGAAGATATTTCCTTTTTCACCATAGCCCTCTATGGGCTTCCAAATATCCCTTTGCAAATTCCACAAGAACAGCCTTAGCGAAAGGCTTCTTGAAGGGAAAGATGTAACTCTGTGAGATGAATTCACAGAACACAGAGCAGTTTCTCAGAAAGCTTCTTTCCAGTTTTGAACGGAAGATATGTCCTTTTTCACCAGAGGCCTCTATGGGATTCCAAATATCCCTTTGCCAATTCCACAAGAACAGCCTTAGCGAAAGGCTTCTTGAAGGGAAAGATGTAACTCTGTGAGATGAATTCACAGAACACAGAGCAGTTTCTCAGAAAGCTTCTTTCCAGTTTTGAACTGAAGATATTTCCTTTTTCACCATAGGCCTCAATGGGCTTCCAAATATCCCTTTGCCAATTCCACAAGAACAGCCTTAGCGAAAGGCTTCTTGAAGGGAAAGATGTAACTCTGTGAGATGAATTAACAGAACACAGAGCAGTTTCTCAGAAAGCTTCTTTCCAGTTTTGAACGGAAGATATTTACTTTTTCACCATAGCCCTCTATGGGCTTCCAAATGTCCCTTTGCCAATTCCACAAGAACAGCCTTAGCGAAAGGCTTCTTGAAGGGAAAGATGTAACTCTGTGAGATGAATTCACAGAACACAGAGCAGTTTCTCAGAAAGCTTCTTTCCAGTTTTGAACGGAAGATATTTCCTTTTTCACCATAGCCCTCTAAGGGCTTCCAAATATCCCTTTGCCAATTCCACAAGAACAGCCTTAGCGAAAGGCTTCTTGAAGGGAAAGATGTAACTCTGTGAGATGAATTCACAGAACACAGAACAGTTTCTCAGAAAGCTTCTTTCCAGTTTTGAACGGAAGATATTTCCTTTTTCACCATAGGCCTCTATGGGCTTCCAAATATCCCTTTGCCAATTCCACAAGAACAGCCTTAGCGAAAGGCTTTTTGAAGGGAAAGATGTAACTCTGTGAGATGAATTCACAGAACACAGAGCAGTTTCTCAGAAAGCTTCTTTGCAGTTTTGAACGGAAGATATTTCCTTTTTCACCATAGCCCTCTATGGGCTTCCAAATATCCCTTTGCCAATTCCACAAGAACAGCCTTCGCGAAAGGCTTCTTGAAGGGAAAGATGTAACTCTGTGAGATGAATTCACAGAACACAGAGCAGTTTCTCAGAAAGCTTCTTTCCAGTTTTGAACGGAAGATATTTCCTTTTTCACCATAGGCCTCTATGGGCTTCCAAATATCCCTTTGCCAATTCCACAAGAACAGCCTTAGCGAAAGGCTTCTTGAGGGGAAAGATGTAACTCTGTGAGATGAATTTACAGAACACAGAGCAGTTTCTCAGAAAGCTTCTTTCCAGTTTTGAATGGAAGATATTTACTTTTTCACCGTAGCCCTCTATGGGCTTCCAAATATCCCTTTGCCAATTCCACAAGAACAGCCTTAGCGAAAGGCTTCTTGAAGGGAAAGATGTAACTCTGTGAGATGAATTCACAGAACACAGAGCAGTTTCTCAGAAAGCTTCTTTCCAGTTTTGAACGGAAGATATTTCCTTTTTCACCATAGCCCTCTATGGGCTTCCAAATATCCCTTTGCCAATTCCACAAGAACAGCCTTAGCGAAAGGCTTCTTGAAGGGAAAGATGTAACTCTGTGAGATGAATTCACAGAACACAGAGCAGTTTCTCAGAAAGCTTCTTTCCAGTTTTGAACGGAAGATATTTCCTTTTTCACCATAGGCCTCTATGGGCTTCCAAATATCCCTTTGCCAATTCCACAAGAACAGCCTTAGCGAAAGGCTTCTTGAAGGGAAAGATGTAACTCTGTGAGATGAATTAACAGAACACAGAGCAGTTTCTCAGAAAGCTTCTTTCCAGTTTTGAACGGAAGATATTTCCTTTTTCACCAGAGGCCTCTACGGGATTCCAAATATCCCTTTGCCAATTCCACAAGAACAGCCTTAGCGAAAGGCTTCTTGAAGGGAAAGATGTAACTCTGTGAGATGAATTAACAGAACACAGAGCAGTTTCTCAGAAAGCTTCTTTCCAGTTTTGAACGGAAGATATTTCCTTTTTCACCATAGCCCTCTATGGGCTTCCAAATATCCCTTTGCAAATTCCACAAGAACAGCCTTAGCGAACGGCTTCTTGAAGGGAAAGATGTAACTCTGTGAGATGAATTCACAGAACACAGAGCAGTTTCTCAGAAAGCTTCTTTCCAGTTTTGAACGGAAGATATTTCCTTTTTCAGCATAGCCCTCTATGGGCTTCCAAACATCCCTTTGCCAATTCCGCAAGAACAGCCTTAGCGAAAGGCTTGTTGAAGGGAAAGATGTAACTCTGTGAGATGAATTCACAGAACACAGAGCAGTTTCTCAGAAAGCTTCTTTCCAGTTTTGAACGGAAGATATTTCCTTTTTCACCATAGTCGTCTAGGGGCTTCCAAATATCCCTTTGCCAATTCCACAAGAACAGCCTTAGCGAAAGGCTTCTTGAAGGGAAAGATGTAACTCTGTGAGATGAATTCACAGAACACAGAGCAGTTTCTCAGAAAGCTTCTTTCCAGTTTTGAACGGAAGATATTTCCTTTTTCACCATAGCCCTCTATGGGCTTCCAAATATCCCTTTGCCAATTCCACAAGAACAGCCTTAGCGAAAGGCTTCTTGAAGGGAAAGATGTAACTCTGTGAGATGAATTCACAGAACACAGAGCAGTTTCTCAGAAAGCTTCTTTCCAGTTTTGAACGGAAGATATTTCCTTTTTCACCATAGCCCTCTATGGGCTTCCAAATATCCCTTTGCCAATTCCACAAGAACAGCCTTAGCGAAAGGCTTCTTGAAGGGAAAGATGTAACTCTGTGAGACGAATTCACAGAACACAGAGCAGTTTCTCAGAAAGCTTCTTTCCAGTTTTGAACGGAAGATATTTCCTTTTTCACCATAGGCCTCTATGGGCTTCCAAATATCCCTTTGCCAATTCCACAAGAACAGCCTTAGCGAAAGGCTTCTTGAAGGGAAAGATGTAACTCTGTGAGATGAATTCACAGAACACAGAGCAGTTTCTCAGAAAGCTTCTTTCCAGTTTTGAAGGGAAGATATTTCCTTTTTCACCATAGGCCTCTATGGGCTTCCAAATATCCCTTTGCCAATTCCACAAGAACAGACTTAGCGAAAGGCTTCTTGAAGGGAAGGATGTAACTCTGTGAGATGAATTCACAGAACACAGAGCAGTTTCTCAGAAAGCTTCTTTCCAGTATTGAACGGAAGATATTTCCTTTTTCACCATAGCCCTCTATGGGCTTCCAAATATCCCTTTGCAAATTCCTCAAGAACAGCCTTAGCGAACGGCTTCTTGAAGGGAAAGATGTAACTCTGTGAGATGAATTTACAGAACACAGAGCAGTTTCTCAGAAAGCTTCTTTCCAGTTTTGAACGGAAGATATTTCCTTTTTCAGCATAGCCCTCTATGGGCTTCCAAATATCCCTTTGCCAATTCCGCAAGAACAGCCTTAGCGAAAGGCTTGTTGAAGGGAAAGATGTAACTCTGTGAGATGAATTCACAGAACACAGAGCAGTTTCTCAGAAAGCTTCTTTCCAGTTTTGAACGGAAGATATTTCCTTTTTCTCCATAGCCGTCTATGGGCTTCCAAATATCCCTTTGCCAATTTCACAAGAACAGCCTTAGCGAAAGGCTTCTTGAAGGGAAAGATGTAACTCTGTGAGATGAATTAACAGAACACAGAGCAGTTTCTCAGAAAGCTTCTTTCCAGTTTTGAACGGAAGATATTTCCTTTTTCACCATAGCCCTCTATGGGCTTCCAAATATCCCTTTGCCAATTCCACAAGAACAGCCTTAGCGAAAGGCTTCTTGAAGGGAAAGAAGTAACTCTGTGAGATAAATTCACAGAACACAGAGCAGTTTCTCAGAAAGCTTCTTTCCAGTTTTGAACGGAAGATATTTCCTTTTTCACCATAGCCCTCTATGGGCTTCCAAATATCCCTTTGCCAATTCCACAAGAACAGCCTTAGCGAAAGGCTTCTTGACGGGAAAGATGTAACTCTGTGAGATGAATTAACAGAACACAGAGCAGTTTCTCACAGAGCTTCTTTCCGGTTTTGAACGGAAGATAATTCCTTTTTCACCATAGACCTCTATGGGCTTCCAAATATCCCTTTGCCAATTCCACAAGAACAGCCTTAGCGAAAGGCTTCTTGAAGGGAAAGATGTAACTCTGTGAGATGAATTCACAGAACACAGAGCAGTTTCTCAGAAAGCTTCTTTCCAGTTTTGAACGGAAGATATTTCCTTTTTAACCATAGGCCTCTATGGGCTTCCAAATATCCCTTTGCCAATTCCACAAGAACAGCCTTAGCGAAAGGCTTCTTGAAGGGAAAGATGTAACTCTGTGAGATGAATTCACAGAACACAGAGCAGTTTCTCAGAAAGCTTCTTTCCAGTTTTGAACGGAAGATATTTCCTTTTTCACCATAGGCCTCTATGGGCTTCCAAATATCCCTTTGCCAATTCCACAAGAACAGCCTTAGCGAAAGGCTTCTTGAAGGGAAAGATGTAACTCTGTGAGATGAATTCACAGAACACAGAGCAGTTTCTCAGAAAGCTTCTTTCCAGTTTTGAACGGAAGATATTTCCTTTTTCACCATAGGCCTCTATGGGCTTCCAAATATCCCTTTGCCAATTCCACAAGAACAGCCTTAGGGAAAGGCTTCTTGAAGGGAAAGATGTAACTCTGTGAGATGAATTAACAGAACACAGAGCAGTTTCTCAGAAAGCTTCTTTCCAGTTTTGAACGGAAGATATTTCCTTTTTCACCATAGCCCTCTATGGGCTTCCAAATATCACTTTGCCAATTCCACAAGAACAGCCTTAGCGAAAGGCTTCTTGAAAGGAAAGATGTATCTCTGTGAGATGAATTCAGAGAACACAGAGCAGTGTCTCAGAAAGCTTCTTTCCAGTTTTGAACGGAAGATATTTCCTTTTTCACCATAGGCCTCTATGGGCTTCCAAATATCCCTTTGCCAATTCCACAAGAACAGCCTTAGCGAAAGGCTTCTTGAAGGGAAAGATGTAACTCTGTGAGATGAATTCACAGAACACAGAGCAGTTTCTCAGAAAGCTTCTTTCCAGTTTTGAACGGAAGATATTTACTTTTTCACCATAGCCCTCTATGAGGTTCCAAATGTCCCTTTGCCAATTCCACAAGAACAGCCTTAGCGAAAGGCCTCTTGAAGGGAAAGATGTAACTCTGTGAGATGAATTCACAGAGCACAGAGCAGTTTCTCAGAAAGCTTCTTTCCAGTTTTGAACGGAAGATATTTCCTTTTTCACCATAGCCCTCTAAGGGCTTCCAAATATCCCTTTGCCAATTCCACAAGAACAGCCTTAGCGAAAGGCTTCTTGAAGGGAAAGATGTAACTCTGTGAGATGAATTCACAGAACACAGAGCAGTTTCTCAGAAAGCTTCTTTGCAGTTTTGAACGGAAGATATTTCCTTTTTCACCATAGCCCTCTATGGGCTTCCAAATATCCCTTTGCCAATTCCACAAGAACAGCCTTAGCGAAAGGCTTATTGAAGGGAAAGATGTAACTCTGTGAGATGAATTAACAGAACACAGAGCAGTTTCTCAGAAAGCTTCTTTCCAGTTTTGAACGGAAGATATTTCCTTTTTCACCATAGCCCTCTATGGGCTTCCAAATATCCCTTTGCCAATTCCACAAGAACAGCCTTAGCGAAAGGCTTCTTGAAGGGAAAGATGTAACTCTGTGAGATGAATTCACAGAACACAGAGCAGTTTCTCAGAAAGCTTCTTTCCAGTTTTGAACGGAAGATATTTCCTTTTTCACCATAGCCCTCTATGGGCTTCCAAATATCCCTTTGCCAATTCCACAAGAACAGCCTTAGCGAAAGGCTTCTTGAAGGGAAAGATGTAACTCTGTGAGATGAATTCACAGAACACAGAGCAGTTTCTCAGAAAGCTTCTTTCCAATTTTGAACGGAAGATATTTCCTTTTTCACCAGGGGCCTCTATGGGCTTCCAAATATCCCTTTGCCAATTCCACAAGAACAGCCTTCGCGAAAGGCTTCTTGAAGGGAAAGATGTAACTCTGTGAGATGAATTAACAGAACACAGAGCAGTTTCTCAGAAAGCTTCTTTCCAGTTTTGAACGGAAGATATTTCCTTTTTCACCATAGCCCTCTATGGGCTTCCAAATATCCCTTTGCAAATTCCACAAGAACAGCCTTAGCGAAAGGCTTCTTGAAGGGAAAGATGTAACTCTGTGAGATGAATTCACAGAACACAGAGCAGTTTCTCAGAAAGCTTCTTTCCAGTTTTGAACGGAAGATATTTCCTTTTTCACCATAGCCGTCTATGGGCTTCCAAATATCCCTTTGCCAATTCCACAAGAACAGCCTTAGCGAAAGGCTTCTTGAAGGGAAAGATGTAACTCTGTGAGATAAATTCACAGAACACAGAGCAGTTTCTCAGAAAGCTTCTTTCCAGTTTTGAACGGAAGATATTTCCTTTTTCACCATAGGCCTCTATGGGCTTCCAAATATCCCATTGCCAATTCCACAAGAACAGCCTTAGCGAAAGGCTTCTTGAAGGGAAAGATGTAACTCTGTGAGATGAATTCACAGAACACAGAGCAGTTTCTCAGAAAGCTTCTTTCCACTTTTGAACGGAAGATATTTCCTTTTTCACCAGAGGCCTCTATGGGCTTCCAAATATCCCTTTGCCAATTCCACAAGAACAGCCTTCGCGAAAGGCTTCTTGAAGGGAAAGATGTAACTCTGTGAGATGAATTCACAGAACATAGAGCAGTTTCTCAGAAAGCTACTTTCCAGTTTTGAACGGAAGATATTTACTTTTTCACCATAGCCCTCTATGGGCTTCCAAATATCCCTTTGCCAATTCCACAAGAACAGCCTTAGCGAAAGGCTTCTTGAAGGGAAAGATGTAACTCTGTGAGATGAATTCACAGAACACAGAGCAGTTTCTCAGAAAGCTTCCTTCCAGTATTGAACGGAAGATATTTCCTTTTTCACCATAGCCCTCTATGGGCTTCCAAATATCCCTTTGCCAATTCCACAAGAACAGCCTTAGCGAAAGGCTTCTTGAAGGGAAAGATGTAACTCTGTGAGATGAATTCACAGAACACAGAGCAGTTTCTCAGAAAGCTTCTTTCCAGTTTTGAACGGAAGATATTTCCTTTTTCACCATAGGCCTGTATGGGCTTCCAAATATACCTTTGCCAATTCCACAAGAACAGCCTTAGCGAAAGGCTTCTTGAAGGGAAAGATGTAACTCTGTGAGATGAATTCACAGAACACAGAGCAGTTTCTCAGAAAGCTTCTTTCCAGTTTTGAACGGAAGATATTTCCTTTTTCACCATAGCCCTCTATGGGCTTCCAAATATCCCTTTGCAAATTCCACAAGAACAGCCTTAGCGAAAGGCTTCTTGAGGGGAAAGATGTAACTCTGTGAGATGAATTAACAGAACACAGAGCAGTTTCTCAGAAAGCTTCTTTCCAGTTTTGAACGGAAGATATTTACTTTTTCACCATAGCCCTCTATGGGCTTCCAAATATCCCTTTGCAAATTCCACAAGAACAGCCTTAGCGAAAGGCTTCTTGAAGGGAAAGATGTAACTCTGTGAGATGAATTCACAGAACACAGAGCAGTTTCCCAGAAAGCTTCTTTCCAGTTTTGAACGGAAGATATTTCCTTTTTCACCATAGGCCTCTATGGGCTTCCAAATATCCCTTTGCCAATTCCACAAGAACAGCCTTAGCGAAAGGCTTCTTGAAGGGAAAGATGTAACTCTGTGAGATGAAGTAACAGAACACAGAGCAGTTTCTCAGAAAGCTTCTCTCCAGTTTTGAACGGAAGATATTTCCTTTTTCACCATAGCCCTCTATGTGCTTCCAAATATCCCTTTGCCAATTCCACAAGAACAGCCTTAGCGAAAGGCTTCTTGAAGGGAAAGATGTAACTCTGTGAGATGAATTAGCAGAACACAGAGCAGTTTCTCAGAAAGATTCTTTCCAATTTTGAAAGGAAGATATTTCCTTTTTCACCATAGCCCTCTATGGGCTTCCAAATATCCCTTTGCAAATTCCACAAGAACACCCTTAGCGAAAGGCTTCTTGAAGGGAAAGATGTAACTCTGTGACATGAATTCACAGAACACAGACCAGTTTCTCAGAAAGCTTCTTTCCAGTTTTGAACGGAAGATATTTCCTTTTTCACCATAGCCCTCTAAGGGCTTCCAAATATCCCTTTGCAAATTCCACAAGAACAGCCTTAGCGAAAGGCTTCTTGAAGGGAAAGATGTAACTCTGTGAGATGAATTAACAGAACACAGAGCAGTTTCTCAGAAAGCTTCTTTCCAGTTTTGAACGGAAGATATTTCCTTTTTCACCATAGCCCTCTATGGGCTTCCAAATATCCCTTTGCCAATTCCACAAGAACAGCCTTAGCGAAATGCTTCTTGAAGGAAAAGATGTAACTCAGTGAGATGAATTCACAGAACACAGAGCAGTTTCTCAGAAAGCTTCTTTCCAGTTTTGAACGGAAGATATTTCCTTTTTCACCATAGGCCTCTATGGGCTTCCAAATATCCCTTTGCCAATTCCACAAGAGCAGCCTTAGCGAAAGGCTTCTTGAAGGGAAAGATGAAACTCTGTGAGATGAATTCACAGAACACAGAGCAGTTTCTCAGAAAGCTTCTTTCCAGTTTTGAACGGAAGATACTTTCTTTTTCACCATAGCCCTCTAGGGGTTCCAAATATCCCTTTGCCAATTCCACAAGAAAAGCCTTAGCGAAAGGCTTCTTGAAGGGAAAGATTTAACTCTGTGAGATGAATTCACAGAACACAGAGCAGTTTCTCAGAAAGCTTCTTTCCAGTTTTGAACGGAAGATATTTCCTTTTTCACCATAGGCCTCTATGGGCTTCCAAATATCCCTTTGCCAATTCCACAAGAACAGCCTTAGCGAAAGGCTTCTTGAAGGGAAAGATGTAACTCTGTGAGATGAATTAACAGAACACAGAGCAGTTTCTCAGAAAGCTTCTTTCCAGTTTTGAACGGAAGATATTTCCTTTTTCACCATAGGCCTCTATGGGCTGCAAAATATCCCTTTGCCAATTCCACAAGAACAGCCTTAGCGAAAGGCTTCTTGAAGGGAAAGATGTAACTCTGTGAGATGAATTAACAGAACACAGAGCAGTGTCTCAGAAAGCTTCTTTCCAGTTTTGAACGGAAGATATTTCCTTTTTCACCATAGCCCTCTATGGGCTTCCAAATATCCCTTTGCCAATTCCACAAGAACAGCCTTAGCGAAAAGCTTCTTGAAGGGAAAGATGTAACTCTCTGAGATGAATTAGCAGAACACAGAGCAATTTCTCAGAAAGATTCTTTCCAATTTTGAAAGGAAGATATTTCCTTTTTCAACATAGCCCTCTATGGGCTTCCAAATATCCCTTTGCCAATTCCACAAGAACAGCCTTAGCGAAAGGCTTCTTGAAGGGAAAGATGTAACTCTGTGAGATGAATTCACAGAACACAGAGCAGTTTCTCAGAAAGCTTCTTTCCAGTTTTGAACGGAAGATATTTCCTTTTTCACCAGAGGCCTCTATGGGCTTCCAAATATCCCTTTGCCAATTCCACAAGAACAGCCTTCGCGAAAGGCTTCTTGAAGGGAAAGATGTAACTCTGTGAGATGAATTCACAGAACACAGAGCAGTTTCTCAGAAAGCTTCTTTCCAGTTTTGAACGGAAGATATTTCCTTTTTCACCATAGCCCTCTATGGGCTTCCAAATATCGCTTTGTCAATTCTACAAGAACAGCCTTAGCGAAAGGCTTCTTGAAGGGAAAGATGTAACTCTGTGAGATGAATTCACAGAACACAGAGCAGTTTCTCAGAAAGCTTCTTTCCAGTTTTGAACGGAAGATATTTCCTTTTTCACCATAAGCCTCTATGGGCTTCCAAATATCCCTTTGCCAATTCCACAAGAACAGCCTTAGCGAAAGGCTTCTTGAAGGGAAAGATGTAACTCTGTGAGATGAATTCACAGAACACAGAGCTGTTTCTCAGAAAGCTTCTTTCCTGTTTTGAACGGAAGATATTTCCTTTTTCACCATAGCCCTCTATGGGCTTCCAAATATCCCTTTGCCAATTCCACAAGAACAGCCTTAGCGAAAGGCTTCTTGAAGGGAAAGATGTAACTCTGTGAGATGAATTAACAGAACACAGAGCAGTTTCTCAGAAAAATTCTTTCCAATTTTGAACGGAAGATATTTCCTTTTTCACCATAGCCCTCTAAGGGCTTCCAAATATCCCTTTGCAAATTCCACAAGAACAGCCTTAGCGAAAGGCTTCTTGAAGGGAAAGATGTAACTCTGTGAGATGAATTCACAGAACACAGAGCAGTTTCTCAGAAAGCTTCTTTCCAATTTTGAACGGAAGATATTTCCTTTTTCACCAGGGGCCTCTATGGGCTTCCAAATATCCCTTTGCCAATTCCACAAGAACAGCCTTCGCGAAAGGCTTCTTGAAGGGAAAGATGTAACTCTGTGAGATGAATTAACAGAACACAGAGCAGTTTCTCAGAAAGCTTCTTTCCAGTTTTGAACGGAAGATATTTCCTTTTTCACCATAGCCCTCTATGGGCTTCCAAATATCCCTTTGCAAATTCCACAAGAACAGCCTTAGCGAAAGGCTTCTTGAAGGGAAAGATGTAACTCTGTGAGATGAATTCACAGAACACAGAGCAGTTTCTCAGAAAGCTTCTTTCCAGTTTTGAACGGAAGATATTTCCTTTTTCACCATAGCCCTCTATGGGCTTCCAAATATCCCTTTGCCAATTCCACAAGAACAGCCTTAGCGAAAGGCTTCTTGAAGGGAAAGATGTAACTCTGTGAGATGAATTCACAGAACACAGAGCAGTTTCTCAGAAAGCTTCTTTCCAGTTTTGAACGGAAGTTATTTCCTTTTTCACCATAGGCCTCTATGGGCTTCCAAATATCCCTTTGCCAATTCCACAAGAACAGCCTTAGCGAAAGGCTTCTTGAAGGGAAAGATGTAACTCTGTGAGATGAATTCACAGAACACAGAGCAGTTTCTCAGAAAGCTTCTTTCCAGTTTTGAACGGAAGGTATTTCCTTTTTCACCATAGGCCTCTATGGGCTTCCAAATATCCCTTTGCCAATTCCACAAGAACAGCCTTAGCGAAAGGCTTCTTGAGGGGAAAGATGTAACTCTGTGAGATGAATTAGCAGAACACAGAGCAGTTTCTCAGAAAGCTTCTTTCCAGTTTTGAACGGAAGATATTTACTTTTTCACCAGAGCCCTCTATGGGCTTCCAAATATCCCTTTGCAAATTCCACAAGAACAGCCTTAGCGAAAGGCTTCTTGAAGGGAAAGATGTAACTCTGTGAGATGAATTCACAGAACACAGAGCAGTTTCTCAGAAAGCTTCTTTCCAGTTTTGAACGGAAGATATTTCCTTTTTCACCAGAGGCCTCTATGGGCTTCCAAATATCCCTTTGCCAATTCCACAAGAACAGCCTTCGCGAAAGGCTTCTTGAAGGGAAAGATGTAACTCTGTGAGATGAATTCACAGAACACAGAGCAGTTTCTCAGAAAGCTTCTTTCCAGTTTTGAAAGGAAGATATTTCCTTTTTCACCATAGCCCTCAATGGGCTTCCAAATATCCCTTTGCAAATTCCACAAGAACAGCCTTAGCGAAAGGCTTCTTGAAGGGAAAGATGTAACACTGTGAGATGAATTCACAGAACACAGAGCAGTTTCTCAGAAAGCTTCTTTCCAGTTTTGAACGGAAGATATTTCCTTTTTCACCATAGCCGTCTATGGGCTTCCAAATATCCCTTTGCCAATTCCACAAGAACAGCCTTAGCGAAAGGCTTCTTGAAGGGAAAAATGTAACTCTGTGAGATAAATTCACAGAACACAGAGCAGTTTCTCAGAAAGCTTCTTTCCAGTTTTGAACGGAAGATATTTCCTTTTTCACCATAGGCCTCTATGGGCTTCCAAATATCCCTTTGCCAATTCCACAAGAACAGCCTTAGCGAAAGGCTTCTTGAAGGGAAAGATGTAACTCTGTGAGATGAAGTAACAGAACACAGAGCAGTTTCTCAGAAAGCTTCTCTCCAGTTTTGAACGGAAGATATTTCCTTTTTAACCATAGCCCTCTATGTGCTTCCAAATATCCCTTTGCCAATTCCACAAGAACAGCCTTAGCGAAAGGCTTCTTGAAGGGAAAGATGTAACTCTGTGAGATGAATTCACAGAACACAGAGCAGTTTCTCAGAAAGCTTCTTTCCAGTTTTGAACGGAAGATATTTCCTTTTTCACCATAGCCCTCTTTGGGCTTCCAAATATCCCTTTGCCAATTCCACAAGAACAGCCTTAGCGAAAGGCTTCTTGAAGGGAAAGATGTAACTCTGTGAGATGAATTAGCAGAACACAGAGCAGTTTCTCAGAAAGATTCTTTCCAATTTTGAAAGGAAGATATTTCCTTTTTCACCATAGCCCTCTATGGGCTTCCAAATATCCCTTTGCAAATTCCACAAGAACACCCTTAGCGAAAGGCTTCTTGAAGGGAAAGATGTAACTCTGTGACATGAATTCACAGAACACAGAGCAGTTTCTCAGAAAGCTTCTTTCCAGTTTTGAACGGAAGATATTTCCTTTTTCACCATAGCCCTCTAAGGGCTTCCAAATATGCCTTTGCAAATTCCACAAGAACAGCCTTAGCGAAAGGCTTCTTGAAGGGAGAGATGTAACTCTGTGAGATGAATTAACAGAACACAGAGCAGTTTCTCAGAAAGCTTCTTTCCAGTTTTGAACGGAAGATATTTCCTTTTTCACCATAGCCCTCTATGGGCTTCCAAATATCCCTTTGCCAATTCCACAAGAACAGCCTTAGCGAAATGCTTCTTGAATTAAAAGGTGTAACTCTGTGAGATGAATTCACAGAACACAGAGCAGTTTCTCAGAAAGCTTCTTTTTAGTTTTGAACGGAAGATATTTCCTTTTTCACCATAGGCCTCTATGGGCTTCCAAATATCCCTTTGCCAATTCCACAAGAGCAGCCTTAGCGAAAGGCTTCTTGAAGGGAAAGATGAAACTCTGTGAGATGAATTCACAGAACACAGAGCAGTTTCTCAGAAAGCTTCTTTCCAGTTTTGAACGGAAGATACTTTCTTTTTCACCATAGCCCTCTAGGGGTTCCAAATATCCCTTTGCCAATTCCACAAGAACAGCCTTAGCGAAAGGCTTCTTGAAGGGAAAGATTTAACTCTGTGAGATGAATTCACAGAACACAGAGCAGTTTCTCAGAAAGCTTCTTTCCAGTTTTGAACGGAAGATATTTCCTTTTTCACCATAGGCCTCTATGGGCTTCCAAATATCCCTTTGCCAATTCCACAAGAACAGCCTTAGCGAAAGGCTTCTTGAAGGGAAAGATGTAACTCTGTGAGATGAATTCACAGAACACAGAGCTGTTTCTCAGAAAGATTCTTTCCTGTTTTGAACGGAAGATATTTCCTTTTTCACCATAGCCCTCTATGGGCTTCCAAATATCCCTTTGCCAATTCCACAAGAACAGCCTTAGCGAAAGGCTTCTTGAAGGGAAAGATGTAACTCTGTGAGATGAATTAACAGAACACAGAGCAGTTTCTCAGAAAAATTCTTTCCAATTTTGAACGGAAGATATTTCCTTTTTCACCATAGCCCTCTAAGGGCTTCCAAATATCCCTTTGCAAATTCCACAAGAACAGCCTTAGCGAAAGGCTTCTTGAAGGGAAAGATGTAACTCTGTGAGATGAATTCACAGAACACAGAGCAGTTTCTCAGAAAGCTTCTTTCCAATTTTGAACGGAAGATATTTCCTTTTTCACCAGGGGCCTCTATGGGCTTCCAAATATCCCTTTGCCAATTCCACAAGAACAGCCTTCGCGAAAGGCTTCTTGAAGGGAAAGATGTAACTCTGTGAGATGAATTAACAGAACACAGAGCAGTTTCTCAGAAAGCTTCTTTCCAGTTTTGAACGGAAGATATTTCCTTTTTCACCATAGCCCTCTATGGGCTTCCAAATATCCCTTTGCAAATTCCACAAGAACAGCCTTAGCGAAAGGCTTCTTGAAGGGAAAGATGTAACTCTGTGAGATGAATTCACAGAACACAGAGCAGTTTCTCAGAAAGCTTCTTTCCAGTTTTGAACGGAAGATATTTCCTTTTTCACCATAGCCCTCTATGGGCTTCCAAATATCCCTTTGCCAATTCCACAAGAGCAGCCTTAGCGAAAGGCTTCTTGAAGGGAAAGATGAAACTCTGTGAGATGAATTCACAGAACACAGAGCAGTTTCTCAGAAAGCTTCTTTCCAGTTTTGAACGGAAGATACTTTCTTTTTCACCATAGCCCTCTAGGGGTTCCAAATATCCCTTTGCCAATTCCACAAGAACAGCCTTAGCGAAAGGCTTCTTGAAGGGAAAGATTTAACTCTGTGAGATGAATTCACAGAACACAGAGCAGTTTCTCAGAAAGCTTCTTTCCAGTTTTGAACGGAAGATATTTCCTTTTTCACCATAGGCCTCTATGGGCTTCCAAATATCCCTTTGCCAATTCCACAAGAACAGCCTTAGCGAAAGGCTTCTTGAAGGGAAAGATGTAACTCTGTGAGATGAATTAACAGAACACAGAGCAGTTTCTCAGAAAGCTTCTTTCCAGTTTTGAACGGAAGATATTTCCTTTTTCACCATAGCCCTCTATGGGCTTCCAAATATCCCTTTGCCAATTCCACAAGAACAGCCTTAGCGAAAGGCTTCTTGAAGGGAAAGATGTAACTCTGTGAGATGAATTCAAAGATCACAGAGCAGTTTCTCAGAAAGCTTCTTTCCAGTTTTGAACGGAAGATATTTCCTTTTTCACCATAGGCCTCTATGGGCTTACAAATATCCCTTTGCCAATTCCACAAGAACAGCCTTAGCGAAAGGCTTCTTGAGGGGAAAGATGTAAGTCTGTGAGATGAATTAACAGAACACAGAGCAGTTTCTCAGAAAGCTTCTTTCCAGTTTTGAACGGAAGATATTTCCTTTTTCACCATAGCCCTCTATGGGCTTCCAAATATCCCTTTGCCAATTCCACAAGAACAGCCTTAGCGAAAGGCTTCTTGAAGGGAAAGATGTAACTCTGTGAGATGAATTCACAGAACACAGAGCAGTTTCTCAGAAAGCTTCTTTCCAGTTTTGAACGGAAGATATTTCCTTTTTCAACATAGCCCTCTATGGGCTTCCAAATATCCCTTTGCCAATTCCACAAGAACAGCCTTAGCGAAAGGCTTCTTGAAGGGAAAGATGTAACTCTGTGAGATGAATTAACAGAACACAGAGCAGTTTCTCAGAAAGCTTCTTTCCAGTTTTGAACGGAAGATATTTCCTTTTTCACCATAGGCCTCTATGGGCTTCAAAATATCCCTTTGCCAATTCCACAAGAACAGCCTTAGCGAAAGGCTTCTTGAAGGGAAAGATGTAACTCTGTGAGATGAATTCACAGAACACAGAGCAGTGTCTCAGAAAGCTTCTTTCCAGTTTTGAACGGAAGATATTTACTTTTTTACCATAGCCCTCTATGGGCTTCCAAATATCCCTTTGCCAATTCCACAAGAACAGCCTTAGCGAAAGGCTTCTTGAAGGGAAAGATGTAACTCTCTGAGATGAATTAGCAGAACACAGAGCAGTTTCTCAGAAAGATTCTTTCCAATTTTGAAAGGAAGATATTTCCTTTTTCACCATAGCCCTCTATGGGCTTCCAAATATCCCTTTGCCAATTCCACAAGAACAGCCTTAGCGAAAGGCTTCTTGAAGGGAAAGATGTAACTCTGTGAGATGAATTCACAGAACACAGAGCAGTTTCTCAGAAAGCTTCTTTCCAGTTTTGAACGGAAGATATTTCCTTTTTCACCAGAGGCCTCTATGGGCTTCCAAATATCCCTTTGCCAATTCCACAAGAACAGCCTTCGCGAAAGGCTTCTTGAAGGGAAAGATGTAACTCTGTGAGATGAATTCACAGAACACAGAGCAGTTTCTCAGAAAGCTTCTTTCCAGTTTTGAACGGAAGATATTTCCTTTTTCACCATAGCCCTCTATGGGCTTCCAAATATCCCTTTGCAAATTCCACAAGAACAGCTTTAGCGAAAGGCTTCTTGAAGGGAAAGAAATAACGCTGTGAGATGAATTCACAGAACACAGAGCAGTTTCTCAGAAAGCTTCTTTCCAGTTTTGAACGGAAGATGTTTCCTTTTTCACCATAGCCCTCTATGGGCTTCCAAATATCCCTTTGCCAATTCCACAAGAACAGCCTTAGCGAAAGGCTTCTTGAAGGGAAAGATGTAACTCTGTGAGATGAATTCACAGAACACAGAGCAGTTTCTCAGAAAGCTTCTTTCCAGTTTTGAACGGAAGATATTTCCTTTTTCACCATAGCCCTCTATGGGCTTCCAAATATCGCTTTGTCAATTCTACAAGAACAGCCTTAGCGAAAGGCTTCTTGAAGGGAAAGATGTAACTCTGTGAGATGAATTCACAGAACACAGAGCAGTTTCTCAGAAAGCTTCTTTCCAGTTTTGAACGGAAGATATTTCCTTTTTCACCATAGGCCTCTATGGGCTTCCAAATATCCCTTTGCCAATTCCACAAGAATAGCCTTAGCGAAAGGCTTCTTGAAGGGAAAGATGTAACTCTGTGAGATGAATTCACAGAACACAGAGCAGTTTCTCAGAAAGCTTCTTTCCTGTTTTGAACGGAAGATATTTCCTTTTTCACCATAGCCCTCTATGGGCTTCCAAATATCCCTTTGCCAATTCCACAAGAACAGCCTTAGCGAAAGGCTTCTTGAAGGGAAAGATGTAACTCTGTGAGATGAATTAACAGAACACAGAGCAGTTTCTCAGAAAGCTTCTTTCCAGTTTTGAACGGAAGATATATCCTTTTTCACCATAGGCCTCTATGGGCTTCCAAATATCCCTTTGCCAATTCCACAAGAACAGCCTTAGCGAAATGCTTCTTGAAGGAAAAGATGTAACTCTGTGAGATGAATTCACAGAACACAGAGCAGTTTCTCAGAAAGCTTCTTTCCAGTTTTGAACGGAAGATATTTCCTTTTTCACAATAGGCCTCTATGGGCTTCCAAATATCCCTTTGCCAATTCCACAAGAACAGCCTTAGCGAAAGGCTTGTTGAAGGGAAAGATGTAACTCTGTGAGATGAATTCACAGAACACAGAGCAGTTTCTCAGAAAGCTTCTTTCCAGTTTTGAACGGAAGATATTTCCTTTTTCACCATAGCCCTCTATGGGCTTCCAAATATCCCTTTGCCAATTCCACAAGAACAGCCTTAGCGAAAGGCTTCTTGAAGGGAAAGATGTAACTCTGTGAGATGAATTCACAGAACACAGAGCAGTTTCTCAGAAAGCTTCTTTCCAGTTTTGAACGGAAGATATTTCCTTTTTCACAATAGCCCTCTATGGGCTTCCAAATATCGCTTTGTCAATTCTACAAGAACAGCCTTAGCGAAAGGCTTCTTGAAGGGAAACATGTAACTCTGTGAGATGAATTCACAGAACACAGAGCAGTTTCTCAGAAAGCTTCTTTCCAGTTTTGAACGGAAGATATTTCCTTTTTCACCATAGGCCTCTATGGGCTTCCAAATATCCCTTTGCCAATTCCACAAGAACAGCCTTAGCGAAATGCTTCTTGAAGGGAAAGATGTAACTCTGTGAGATGAATTCACAGAACACAGAGCAGTTTCTCAGAAAGCTTCTTTCCAGTTTTGAACGGAAGATATTTCCTTTTTCACCATAGGCCTCTATGGGCTTCCAAATATCCCTTTGCCAATTCCACAAGAACAGCCTTAGCGAAAGGCTTCTTGAAGGGAAAGATGTAACTCTGTGAGATGAATTAACAGAACACAGAGCAGTTTCTCAGAAAGCTTCTTTCCAGTTTTGAACGGAAGATATTTCCTTTTTCACCATAGCCCTCTATGGGCTTCCAAATATCCCTTTGCCAATTCCACAAGAACAGCCTTAGCGAAAGGCTTCTTGAAGGGAAAGATGTAACTCTGTGAGATGAATTCACAGAACACAGAGCAGTTTCTCAGAAAAATTCTTTCCAATTTTGAAAGGAAGATATTTCCTTTTTCACCATAGCCCTCTAAGGGCTTCCAAATATCCCTTTGCAAATTCCACAAGAACATCCTTAGCGAAAGGCTTCTTGAAGGGAAAGATGTAACTCTGTGAGATGAATTCACAGAACACAGAGCAGTTTCTCAGAAAGCTTCTTTCCAGTTTTGAACGGAAGATATTTCCTTTTTCACCATAGCCCTCTATGGGCTTCCAAATATCCCTTTGCCAATTCCACAAGAACAGCCTTAGCGAAATGCTTCTTGAAGGAAAAGATGTAACTCTGTGAGATGAATTCACAGAACACAGAGCAGTTTCTCAGAAAGCTTCTTTCCAGTTTTGAACGGAAGATATTTCCTTTTTCACCATAGGCCTCTATGGGCTTCCAAATATCCCTTTGCCAATTCCACAAGAACAGCCTTAGCGAAAGGCTTCTTGAAGGGAAAGATGTAACTCTGTGAGATGAATTAACAGAACACAGAGCAGTTTCTCAGAAAGCTTCTTTCCAGTTTTGAACGGAAGTTATTTCCTTTTTCACCATAGCCCTCTATGGGCTTCCAAATATCCCTTTGCCAATTCCACAAGAACAGCCTTAGCGAAAGGCTTCTTGAAGGGAAAGATGTAACTCTGTGAGATGAATTCACAGAACACAGAGCAGTTTCTCAGAAAGCTTCTTTCCAGTTTTGAACGGAAGATATTTCCTTTTTCACCATAGGCCTCTATGGGCTTCCAAATATCCCTTTGCCAATTCCACAAGAACAGCCTTAGCGAAAGGCTTCTTGAAGGGAAAGATGTAACTCTGTGAGATGAATTAACAGAACACAGAGCAGTTTCTCAGAAAGCTTCTTTCCAGTTTTGAACGGAAGATATTTCCTTTTTCACCATAGCCCTCTATGGGCTTCCAAATATCCCTTTGCCAATTCCACAAGAACAGCCTTAGCGAAAGGCTTCTTGAAGGGAAAGATGTAACTCTGTGAGATGAATTCACAGAACACAGAGCAGTTTCTCAGAAAGCTTCTTTCCAGTTTTGAACGGAAGATATTTCCTTTTTCACCATAGCCCTCTATGGGCTTCCAAATATCCCTTTGCCAGTTCCACAAGAACAGCCTTAGCGAAAGGCCTCTTGAAGGGAAAGATGTAACTCTGTGAGATGAATTAACAGAACACAGAGCAGTTTCTCAGAAAGCTTCTTTCCAGTTTTGAACGGAAGATATTTCCTTTTCACCATAGCCCTCTACGGGCTTCCAAATATCCCTTTGCCAATTCCACAAGAACAGCCTTAGCGAAATGCTTCTTGAAGGAAAAGATGTAACTCTGGGAGATGAATTCACAGAACACAGAGCAGTTTCTCAGAAAGCTTCTTTCCAGTTTTGAACGGAAGATATTTCCTTTTTCACCATAGGCCTCTATGGGCTTCCAAATATCCCTTTGCCAATTCCACAAGAACAGCCTTAGCGAAAGGCTTCTTGAAGGGAAAGAGGAAACTCTGTGAGATGAATTCACAGAACACAGAGCAGTTTCTCAGAAAGCTTCTTTCCAGTTTTGAACGGAAGATATTTTCTTTTTCACCATAGCCCTCTAGGGATTCCAAATATCACTTTGCCAATTCCACAAGAACAGCCTTAGCGAAAGGCTTCTTGAAGGGAAAGATGTAACTCTGTGAGATGAATTAACAGAACACAGAGCAGTTTCTCAGAAAAATTCTTTCCAATTTTGAAAGGAAGATATTTCCTTTTTCACCATAGCCCTCTAAGGGCTTCCAAATATCCCTTTGCAAATTCCACAAGAACATCCTTAGCGAAAGGCTTCTTGAAGGGCAAGATGTAACTCTGTGAGATGAATTAACAGAACACAGAGCAGTTTCTCAGAAAGCTTCTTTCCAGTTTTGAACGGAAGATATTTCCTTTTTCACCATAGCCCTCTATGGGCTTCCAAATATCCCTTTGCCAATTCCACAAGAACAGCCTTAGCGAAATGCTTCTTGAAGGAAAAGATGTAACTCTGTGAGATGAATTCACAGAACACAGAGCAGTTTCTCAGAAAGCTTCTTTCCAGTTTTGAACGGAAGATATTTCCTTTTTCACCATAGGCCTCTATGGGCTTCCAAATATCCCTTTGCCAATTCCACAAGAACAGCCTTAGCGAAAGGCTTCTTGAAGGGAAAGATGTAACTCTGTGAGATGAATTAACAGAACACAGAGCAGTTTCTCAGAAAGCTTCTTTCCAGTTTTGAACGGAAGATATTTCCTTTTTCACCATAGCCCTCTATGGGCTTCCAAATATCCCTTTGCCAATTCCACAAGAACAGCCTTAGCGAAAGGCTTCTTGAAGGGAAAGATGTAACTCTGTGAGATGAATTCACAGAACACAGAGCAGTTTCTCAGAAAGCTTCTTTCCAGTTTTGAACGGAAGATATTTCCTTTTTCACCATAGCCTTCTATGGGCTTCCAAATATCCCTTTGCCAGTTCCACAAGAACAGCCTTAGCGAAAGGCCTCTTGAAGGGAAAGATGTAACTCTGTGAGATGAATTAACAGAACACAGAGCAGTTTCTCAGAAAGCTTCTTTCCAGTTTTGAACGGAAGATATTTCCTTTTCACCATAGCCCTCTACGGGCTTCCAAATATCCCTTTGCCAATTCCACAAGAACAGCCTTAGCGAAATGCTTCTTGAAGGAAAAGATGTAACTCTGGGAGATGAATTCACAGAACACAGAGCAGTTTCTCAGAAAGCTTCTTTCCAGTTTTGAACGGAAGATATTTCCTTTTTCAACATAGGCCTCTATGGGCTTCCAAATATCCCTTTGCCAATTCCACAAGAACAGCCTTAGCGAAAGGCTTCTTGAAGGGAAAGAGGAAACTCTGTGAGATGAATTCACAGAACACAGAGCAGTTTCTCAGAAAGCTTCTTTCCAGTTTTGAACGGAAGATATTTTCTTTTTCACCATAGCCCTCTAGGGATTCCAAATATCACTTTGCCAATTCCACAAGAACAGCCTTAGCGAAAGGCTTCTTGAAGGGAAAGATGTAACTCTGTGAGATGAATTAACAGAACACAGAGCAGTTTCTCAGAAAAATTCTTTCCAATTTTGAAAGGAAGATATTTCCTTTTTCACCATAGCCCTCTAAGGGCTTCCAAATATCCCTTTGCAAATTCCACAAGAACATCCTTAGCGAAAGGCTTCTTGAAGGGAAAGATGTAACTCTGTGAGATGAATTAACAGAACACAGAGCAGTTTCTCAGAAAGCTTCTTTCCAGTTTTGAACGGAAGATATTTCCTTTTTCACCATAGCCCTCTATGGGCTTCCAAATATCCCTTTGCCAATTCCACAAGAACAGCCTTAGCGAAATGCTTCTTGAAGGAAAAGATGTAACTCTGTGAGATGAATTCACAGAACACAGAGCAGTTTCTCAGAAAGCTTCTTTCCAGTTTTGAACGGAAGATATTTCCTTTTTCACCATAGGCCTCTATGGGCTTCCAAATATCCCTTTGCCAATTCCACAAGAACAGCCTTAGCGAAAGGCTTCTTGAAGGGAAAGATGTAACTCTGTGAGATGAATTAACAGAACACAGAGCAGTTTCTCAGAAAGCTTCTTTGCAGTTTTGAACGGAAGATATTTCCTTTTTCACCATAGCCCTCTATGGGCTTCCAAATATCCCTTTGCCAATTCCACAAGAACAGCCTTAGCGAAAGGCTTCTTGAAGGGAAAGATGTAACTCTGTGAGATGAATTCACAGAACACAGAGCAGTTTCTCAGAAAGCTTCTTTCCAGTTTTGAACGGAAGATATTTCCTTTTTCACCATAGCCCTCTATGGGCTTCCAAATATCCCTTTGCCAATTCCACAAGAACAGCCTTAGCGAAAGGCCTCTTGAAGGGAAAGATGTAATGTGTGAGATGAATTCACAGAACACAGAGCAGTTTCTCAGAAAGCTTCTTTCCAGTTTTGAACGGAAGATATTTCCTTTTCACCATAGCCCTCTACGGGCTTCCAAATATCCCTTTGCCAATTCCACAAGAACAGCCTTAGCGAAATGCTTCTTGAAGGAAAAGATGTAACTCTGGGAGATGAATTCACAGAACACAGAGCAGTTTCTCAGAAAGCTTCTTTCCAGTTTTGAACGGAAGATATTTCCTTTTTCACCATAGGCCTCTATGGGCTTCCAAATATCCCTTTGCCAATTCCACAAGAACAGCCTTAGCGAAAGGCTTCTTGAAGGGAAAGAGGAAACTCTGTGAGATGAATTCACAGAACACAGAGCAGTTTCTCAGAAAGCTTCTTTCCAGTTTTGAACGGAAGATATTTTCTTTTTCACCATAGCCCTCTAGGGATTCCAAATATCACTTTGCCAATTCCACAAGAACAGCCTTAGCGAAAGGCTTCTTGAAGGGAAAGATGTAACTCTGTGAGATGAATTAACAGAACACAGAGCAGTTTCTCACAGAGCTTCTTTCCGGTTTTGAACGGAAGATATTTCCTTTTTCACCATAGCCCTCTATGGGCTTCCAAATATCCCTTTGCCAATTCCACAAGAACAGCCTTAGCGAAAGGCTTCTTGAAGGGAACGATGTAACTCTATGAGATGAATTAACAGAACACAGAGCAGTTTCTCAGAGAGCTTCTTTCCAGTTTTGAACGGAAGATATTTCCTTTTTCACCATAGCCCTCTATGGGCTTCCAAATATCCCTTTGCCAATTCCACAAGAACAGCCTTAGCGAAAGGCTTCTTGATGGGAAAGATGTAACTCTGTTAGATGAATTCACAGAACACAGAGCAGTTTCTCAGAAAGCTTCTTTCCAGTTTTGAACTGAAGATATTTCCTTTTTCACCATAGGCCTCAAAGGGCTTCCAAATATCCCTTTGCCAATTCCACAAGAACAGCCTTAGCGAAAGGGTTCTTGAAGGGAAAGATGTAACTCTGTGAGATGAATTCAGAGAACACAGAGCAGTTTCTCAGAAAGCTTCTTTCCAGTTTTGAACGGAAGATATGTCCTTTTTCACCATAGCCCTCTATGGGCTTCCAAATGTCCCTTTGCCAATTCCACAAGAACAGCCTTAGCGAAAGGCCTCTTGAAGGGAAAGATGTAACTCTGTGAGATGAATTCACAGAACACAGAGCAGTTTCTCAGAAAGCTTCTTTCCAGTTTTGAACGGAAGATATTTCCTTTTTCCCCATAGCCCTCTAAGGGCTTCCAAATATCCCTTTGCCAATTCCACAAGAACAGCCTTAGCGAAAGGCTTCTTGAAGGGAAAGATGTAACTCTGTGAGATGAATTCACAGAACACAGAGCAGTTTCTCAGAAAGCTTCTTTCCAGTTTTGAACGGAAGATATTTCCTTTTTCACCATAGGCCTCTAAGGGCTTCCAAATATCCCTTTGCCAATTCCACAAGAACAGCCTTAGCGAAAGGCTTATTGAAGGGAAAGATGTAACTCTGTGAGATGAATTAACAGAACACAGAGCAGTTTCTCAGAAAGCTTCTTTCCAGTTTTGAACGGAAGATATTTCCTTTTTCACCATAGACCTCTATGGGCTTCCAAATATCCCTTTGCCAATTCCACAAGAACAGCCTTAGCGAAAGGCTTCTTGAAGGGAAAGATGTAACTCTGTGAGATGAATTCACAGAACACAGAGCAGTTTCTCAGAAAGCTTCTTTCCAGCTTTGAACGGAAGATATTTCCTTTTTCAACATAGGCCTCTATGGGCTTCCAAATATCCCTTTGCCAATTCCACAAGAACAGCCTTAGCGAAAAGCTTCTTGAAGGGAAAGATGTAACTCTGTGAGATGAATTCACAGAACACAGAGCATTTTCTCAGAAAGCTTCTTTCCAGTTTTGAACGGAAGATATTTCCTTTTTCACCATAGGCCTCTATGGGCTTCCAAATATCCCTTTGCCAATTCCACAAGAACAGCCTTAGCGAAAGGCTTCTTGAGGGGAAAGATGTAACTCTGTGAGATGAATTAACAGAACACAGAGCAGTTTCTCAGAAAGCTTCTTTCCAGTTTTGAACGGAAGATATTTCCTTTTTCACCATAGGCCTCTATGGGCTTCCAAATATCCCTTTGCCAATTCCACAAGAACAGCCTTAGCGAAAGGCTTCTTGAAGGGAAAGATGTAACTCTGTGAGATGAATTCACAGAACACAGAGCAGTTTCTCAGAAAGCTTCTTTCCAGTATTGAACGGAAGATATTTCCTTTTTCACCATAGCCCTCTATGGGCTTCCAAATATCCCTTTGCCAATTCCACAAGAACAGCCTTAGCGAAAGGCTTCTTGAAGGGAAAGATGTAACTCTGTGAGATGAATTCACAGAACACAGAGCAGTTTCTCAGAAAGCTTCTTTCCAGATTTGAACGGAAGATATTTCCTTTTTCAACATAGGCCTCTATGGGCTTCCAAATATCCCTTTGCCAATTCCACAAGAACAGCCTTTGCGAAAGGCTTCTTGAAGGGAAAGATGTAACTCTGTGAGATGAATTCACAGGACACAGAGCAGTTTCTCAGAAAGCTTCTTTCCAGTTTTGAACGGAAGATATTTCCTTTTTCACCATAGACCTCTATGGGCTTCCAAATATCCTTTGCCAATTCCACAAGAACAGCCTTAGCGAAAGGCTTCTTGATGGGAAAGATGTAACTCTCTGAGATGAATTAGCAGAACACAGAGCAGTTTCTCAGAAAGATTCTTTCCAATTTTGAAAGGAAGATATTTCCTTTTTCACCATAGCCCTCTATGGGCTTCCAAATATCCCTTTGCAAATTCCACAAGAACAGCCTTAGCGAAAGGCTTCTTGAAGGGAAAGATGTAACTCTGTGAGATGAATTCACAGAACACAGAGCAGTTTCTCAGAAAGCTTCTTTCCAGTTTTGGACGGAAGATATTTCCTTTTTCACCAGAGGCCTCTATGGGCTTCCAAATATCCCTTTGCCAATTCCACAAGAACATCCTTAGCGAAAGGCTTCTTGAAGGGAAAGATGTAACTCTGTGAGATGAATTCACAGAACACAGAGCAGTTTCTCAGAAAGCTTCTTTCCAGTTTTGAACGGAAGATATTTCCTTTTTCACCATAGCCCTCTATGGGCTTCCAAATATCCCTTTGCCAATTCCACAAGAACAGCCTTAGCGAAAGGCTTCTTGAAGGGAAAGATGTAACTCTGTGAGATGAATTCACAAAACACAGAGCAGTTTCTCAGAAAGGTTCTTTCCAATTTTGAACGGAAGATATTTCCTTTTTCACCATAGCCGTCTATGGGCTTCCAAATATCCCTTTGCCAATTCCACAAGAACAGCCTTAGCGAAAGGCTTCTTGAAGGGAAAGATGTAACTCTGTGAGATGAATTCACAGAACACAGAGAAGTTTCTCAGAAAGCTTCTTTCCAGTTTTGAACGGAAGATATTTCCTTTTTCACCATAGCCCTCTATGGGCTTCCAAATATCCCTTTGCCAATTCCACAAGAACAGACTTAGCGAAAGGCTTCTTGGAGGGGACGATGTAACTCTGTGAGATGAATTCACAGAACACAGAGCAGTTTCTCAGAAAGCTTCTTTCCAGTTTTGAACGGAAGATATTTCCTTTTTCACCAGAGGCCTCTATGGGCTTCCAAATATCCCTTTGCCAATTCCACAAGAACAGCCTTCGCGAAAGGCTTCTTGAAGGGAAAGATGTAACTCTGTGAGATGAATTAACAGAACACAGAGCAGTTTCTCAGAAAGCTTCTTTCCAGTTTTGAACGGAAGATATTTCCTTTTTCACCATAGCCCTCTATGGGCTTCCAAATATCCCTTTGCCAATTCCGCAAGAACCGCCTTAGCGAAAGGCTTCTTGAAGGGAAAGATGTAACTCTGTGAGATGAATTCACAGAACACAGAGCAGTTTCTCAGAAAGCTTCTTTCCAGTTTTGAACGAAAGATATTTCCTTTTTCACCATAGGCCTCAATGGGCTTCCAAATATCCCTTTGCCAATTCCACAAGAACAGCCTTAGCGAAAGGCTTCTTGAAGGGAAAGATGTAACTCTGTGAGATGAATTCACAGAACACAGAGCAGTTTCTCAGAAAGCTTCTTTCCAGTTTTGAACGGAAGATATTTCCTTTTTCACCATAGCCCTCTATGGGCTTCCAAATGTCCCTTTGCCAATTCCACAAGAACAGCCTTAGCGAAAGGCCTCTTGAAGGGAAAGATGTAACTCTGTGAGATGAATTCACAGAACACAGAGCAGTTTCTCAGAAAGCTTCTTTCCAGTTTTGAACGGAAGATATTTCTTATTTCACCATAGCCCTCTAAGGGCTTCCAAATATCCCTTTGCCAATTCCACAAGAACAGCCTTAGCGAAAGGCTTCTTGAAGGGAAAGATGTAACTCTGTGAGATGAATTCACAGAACACAGAGCAGTTTCTCAGAAAACTTCTTTCCAGTTTTGAACGGAAGATATTTCCTTTTTCACCATAGGCCTCTATGGGCTTCCAAATATCCCTTTGCCAATTCCACAAGAACAGCCTTAGCGAAAGGCTTCTTGAAGGGAAAGATGTAACTCTGTGAGATGAATTAACAGAACACAGAGCAGTTTCTCAGAAAGCTTCTTTGCAGTTTTGAACGGAAGATATTTCCTTTTTCACCATAGCCCTCTATGGGCTTCCAAATATCCCTTTGCCAATTCCACAAGAACATCCTTAGCGAAAGGTTTCTTGAAGGGAAAGATGTAACTCTGTGAGATGAATTCACAGAACACAGAGCAGTTTCTCAGAAAGCTTCTTTCCAGTTTTGAACGGAAGATATTTCCTTTTTCACCATAGGCCTCTATGGGCTTCCAAATATCCCTTTGCCAATTCCACAAGAACAGCCTTAGCGAAAGGCTTCTTGAATGGAAACATGTAACTCTGTGAGATGAATTCACAGAACACAGAGCAGTTTCTCAGAAAGCTTCTTTCCAGTTTTGAACGGAAGATATTTCGTTTTTCACCAGAGGCCTCTATGGGCTTCCAAATATCCCTTTGCCAATTCCACAAGAACAGCCTTCGCGAAAGGCTTCTTGAAGGGAAAGATGTAACTCTGTGAGATGAATTCACAGAACACAGAGCAGTTTCTCAGAAAGCTTCTTTCCAGTTTTGAACGGAAGATATTTCCTTTTTCACCATAGCCCTCTATGGGCTTCCAAATATCCCTTTGCCAATTCCACAAGAACAGCCTTAGCGAAAGGCTTCTTGAAGGGAAAGATGTAACTCTGTGAGATGAATTCACAGAACACAGAGCAGTTTCTCAGAATGCTTCTTTCCAGTTTTGAACGGAAGATATTTCCTTTTTCACCATAGCCCTCTATGGGCTTCCAAATATCCCTTTGCCAATTCCACAAGAACAGCCTTAGGGAAAGGCTTCTTGAAGGGAAAGATGTAACTCTGTGAGATGAATTCACAGAACACAGAGCAGTTTCTCAGAAAGCTTCTTTCCAGTTTTGAACGCAAGATATTTCCTTTTTCACCATAGGCCTCTATGGGCTTCCAAATATCCCTTTGCCAATTCCACAAGAACAGCCTTAGCGAAAGGCTTCTTGAGGGGAAAGATGTAACTCTGTGAGATGAATTAACAGAACACAGAGCAGTTTCTCAGAAAGCTTCTTTCCAGTTTTGAACGGAAGATATTTCCTTTTTCACCATAGCCCTCTATGGGCTTCCAAATATCCCTTTGCCAATTCCACAAGAACAGCCTTAGCGAAAGGCTTCTTGAAGGGAAAGATGTAACTCTGTGAGATGAATTCACAGAACACAGAGAAGTTTCTCAGAAAGCTTCTTTCCAGTTTTGAACGGAAGATATTTCCTTTTTCACCATAGGCCTCTATGGGCTTCCAAATATCCCTTTGCCAATTCCACAAGAACAGCCTTAGCGAAAGGCTTCTTGAAGGGAAAGAGGAAACTCTGTGAGATGAATTCACAGAACACAGAGCAGTTTCTCAGAAAGCTTCTTTCCAGTTTTGAACGGAAGATATTTTCTTTTTCACCATAGCCCTCTAGGGATTCCAAATATCACTTTGCCAATTCCACAAGAACAGCCTTAGCGAAAGGCTTCTTGAAGGGAAAGATGTAACTCTGTGAGATGAATTCACAGAACACAGAGCAGTTTCTCAGAAAGCTTCTTTCCAGTTTTGAACGGAAGATATTTCCTTTTTCACCATAGGCCTCTAAGGGCTTCCAAATATCCCTTTGCCAATTCCACAAGAACAGCCTTAGCGAAAGGCTTATTGAAGGGAAAGATGTAACTCTGTGAGATGAATTAACAGAACACAGAGCAGTTTCTCAGAAAGCTTCTTTGCAGTTTTGAACGGAAGATATTTCCTTTTTCACCATAGACCTCTATGGGCTTCCAAATATCCCTTTGCCAATTCCACAAGAACAGCCTTAGCGAAAGGCTTCTTGAAGGGAAAGATGTAACTCTGTGAGATGAATTCACAGAACACAGAGCAGTTTCTCAGAAAGCTTCTTTCCAGCTTTGAACGGAAGATATTTCCTTTTTCAACCTAGGCCTCTATGGGCTTCCAAATATCCCTTTGCCAATTCCACAAGAACAGCCTTAGCGAAAAGCTTCTTGAAGGGAAAGATGTAACTCTGTGAGATGAATTCACAGAACACAGAGCATTTTCTCAGAAAGCTTCTTTCCAGTTTTGAACGGAAGATATTTCCTTTTTCACCATAGGCCTCTATGGGCTTCCAAATATCCCTTTGCCAATTCCACAAGAACAGCCTTAGCGAAAGGCTTCTTGAGGAGAAAGATGTAACTCTGTGAGATGAATTAACAGAACACAGAGCAGTTTCTCAGAAAGCTTCTTTCCAGTTTTGAACGGAAGATATTTACTTTTTCACCATAGCCCTCTATGGGCTTCCAAATATCCCTTTGCCAATTCCACAAGAACAGCCTTAGCGAAAGGCTTCTTGAAGGGAAAGATGTAACTCTGTGAGATGAATTCACAGAACACAGCGCAGTTTCTCAGAAAGCTTCTTTCCAGTATTGAACGGAAGATATTTCCTTTTTCACCATAGCCCTCTATGGGCTTCCAAATATCCCTTTGCCAATTCCACAAGAACAGCCTTAGCGAAAGGCTTCTTGAAGGGAAAGATGTAACTCTGTGAGATGAATTCACAGAACACAGAGCAGTTTCTCAGAAAGCTTCTTTCCAGATTTGAACGGAAGATATTTCCTTTTTCAACATAGGCCTCTATGGGCTTCCAAATATCCCTTTGCCAATTCCACAAGAACAGCCTTTGCGAAAGGCTTCTTGAAGGGAAAGATGTAACTCTGTGAGATGAATTCACAGGACACAGAGCAGTTTCTCAGAAAGCTTCTTTCCAGTTTTGAACGGAAGATATTTCCTTTTTCACCATAGACCTCTATGGGCTTCCAAATATCCCTTTGCCAATTCCACAAGAACAGCCTTAGCGAAAGGCTTCTTGATGGGAAAGATGTAACTCTCTGAGATGAATTAGCAGAACACAGAGCAGTTTCTCAGAAAGATTCTTTCCAATTTTGAAAGGAAGATATTTCCTTTTTCACCATAGCCCTCTATGGGCTTCCAAATATCCCTTTGCAAATTCCACAAGAACAGCCTTAGCGAAAGGCTTCTTGAAGGGAAAGATGTAACTCTGTGAGATGAATTCACAGAACACAGAGCAGTTTCTCAGAAAGCTTCTTTCCAGTTTTGGACGGAAGATATTTCCTTTTTCACCAGAGGCCTCTATGGGCTTCCAAATATCCCTTTGCCAATTCCACAAGAACATCCTTAGCGAAAGGCTTCTTGAAGGGAAAGATGTAACTCTGTGAGATGAATTAACAGAACACAGAGCAGTTTCTCAGAAAGCTTCTTTCCAGTTTTGAACGGAAGATATTTCCTTTTTCACCATAGCCCTCTATGGGCTTCCAAATATCCCTTTGCCAATTCCGCAAGATCCGCCTTAGCGAAAGGCTTCTTGAAGGGAAAGATGTAACTCTGTGAGATGAATTCACAGAACACAGAGCAGTTTCTCAGAAAGCTTCTTTCCAGTTTTGAACGAAAGATATTTCCTTTTTCACCATAGGCCTCAATGGGCTTCCAAATATCCCTTTGCCAATTCCACAAGAACAGCCTTAGCGAAAGGCTTCTTGAAGGGAAAGATGTAACTCTGTGAGATGAATTCACAGAACACAGAGCAGTTTCTCAGAAAGCTTCTTTCCAGTTTTGAACGGAAGATATTTCCTTTTTCACCATAGCCCTCTATGGGCTTCCAAATGTCCCTTTGCCAATTCCACAAGAACACCCTTAGCGAAAGGCCTCTTGAAGGGAAAGATGTAACTCTGTGAGATGAATTCACAGAACACAGAGCAGTTTCTCAGAAAGCTTCTTTCCAGTTTTGAACGGAAGATATTTCCTTTTTCACCATAGCCCTCTAAGGGCTTCCAAATATCCCTTTGCCAATTCCACAAGAACAGCCTTAGCGAAAGGCTTCTTGAAGGGAAAGATGTAACTCTGTGAGATGAATTCACAGAACACAGAGCAGTTTCTCAGAAAACTTCTTTCCAGTTTTGAACGGAAGATATTTCCTTTTTCACCATAGGCCTCTATGGGCTTCCAAATATCCCTTTGCCAATTCCACAAGAACAGCCTTAGCGAAAGGCTTCTTGAAGGGAAAGATGTAACTCTGTGAGATGAATTAACAGAACACAGAGCAGTTTCTCAGAAAGCTTCTTTGCAGTTTTGAACGGAAGATATTTCCTTTTTCACCATAGCCCTCTATGGGCTTCCAAATATCCCTTTGCCAATTCCACAAGAACATCCTTAGCGAAAGGTTTCTTGAAGGGAAAGATGTAACTCTGTGAGATGAATTCACAGAACACAGAGCAGTTTCTCAGAAAGCTTCTTTCCAGTTTTGAACGGAAGATATTTCCTTTTTCACCATAGGCCTCTATGGGCTTCCAAATATCCCTTTGCCAATTCCACAAGAACAGCCTTAGCGAAAGGCTTCTTGAAAGGAAAGCTGTAACTCTGTGAGATGAATTCACAGAACACAGAGCAGTTTCTCAGAAAGCTTCTTTCCAGTTTTGAACGGAAGATATTTCGTTTTTCACCAGAGGCCTCTATGGGCTTCCAAATATCCCTTTGCCAATTCCACAAGAACAGCCTTCGCGAAAGGCTTCTTGAAGGGAAAGATGTAACTCTGTGAGATGAATTCACAGAACACAGAGCAGTTTCTCAGAAAGCTTCTTTCCAGTTTTGAACGGAAGATATTTCCTTTTTCACCATAGCCCTCTATGGGCTTCCAAATATCCCTTTGCCAATTCCACAAGAACAGCCTTAGCGAAAGGCTTCTTGAAGGGAAAGATGTAACTCTGTGAGATGAATTCACAGAACACAGAGCAGTTTCCCAGAATGCTTCTTTCCAGTTTTGAACGGAAGATATTTCCTTTTTCACCATAGCCCTCTATGGGCTTCCAAATATCCCTTTGCCAATTCCACAAGAACAGCCTTAGCGAAAGGCTTCTTGAAGGGAAAGATGTAACTCTGTGAGATGAATTCACAGAACACAGAGCAGTTTCTCAGAAAGCTTCTTTCCAGTTTTGAACGCAAGATATTTCCTTTTTCACCATAGGCCTCTATGGGCTTCCAAATATCCCTTTGCCAATTCCACAAGAACAGCCTTAGCGAAAGGCTTCTTGAGGGGAAAGATGTAACTCTGTGAGATGAATTAACAGAACACAGAGCAGTTTCTCAGAAAGCTTCTTTCCAGTTTTGAACGGAAGATATTTCCTTTTTCACCATAGCCCTCTATGGGCTTCCAAATATCCCTTTGCCAATTCCACAAGAACAGCCTTAGCGAAAGGCTTCTTGAAGGGAAAGATGTAACTCTGTGAGATGAATTCACAGAACACAGAGCAGTTTCTCAGAAAGCTTGTTTCCAGTATTGAACGGAAGATATTTCCTTTTTCACCAGAGGCCTCTATGGGCTTCCAAATATCCCTTTGCCAATTCCACAAGAACAGCCTTAGCGAAAGGCTTCTTGAAGGGAAAGATGTAACTCTGTGAGATGAATTCACAGAACACAGAGCAGTTTCTCAGAAAGCTTCTTTCCAGATTTGAACGGAAGATATTTCCTTTTTCACCATAGGCCTCTATGGGCTTCCAAATATCCCTTTGCCAATTCCACAAGAACAGCCTTTTCGAAAGGCTTCTTGAAGGGAAAGATGTAACTCTGTGAGATGAATTCACAGAACACAGAGCAGTTTCTCAGAAAGCTTCTTTCCAGTTTTGAACGGAAGATATTTCCTTTTTCACCATAGGCCTCTATGGGCTTCCAAATATCCCTTTGCCAATTCCACAAGAACAGCCTTAGCGAAAGGCTTCTTGAAGGGAAAGATGTAACTCTGTGAGATGAATTCACAGAACACAGAGCAGTTTCTCAGAAAGCTTCTTTCCAGTTTTGAACGGAAGATATTTCCTTTTTCACCATAGGCCTCTATGGGCTTCCAAATATCCCTTTGCCAATTCCACAAGAACAGCCTTCGCGAAAGGCTTCTTGAATGGAAAGATGTAACTCTGTGAGATGAATTCACAGAACACAGAGCAGTTTCTCAGAAAGCTTCTTTCCAGTTTTGAACGGAAGATATTTCGTTTTTCACCAGAGGCCTCTATGGGCTTCCAAATATCCCTTTGCCAATTCCACAAGAACAGCCTTCGCGAAAGGCTTCTTGAAGGGAAAGATGTAACTCTGTGAGATGAATTCACAGAACACAGAGCAGTTTCTCAGAAAGCTTCTTTCCAGTTTTGAACGGAAGATATTTCCTTTTTCACCATAGCCCTCTATGGGCTTCCAAATATCCCTTTGCCAATTCCACAAGAACAGCCTTAGCGAAAGGCTTCTTGAAGGGAAAGATGTAACTCTGTGAGATGAATTCACAGAACACAGAGCAGTTTCCCAGAATGCTTCTTTCCAGTTTTGAACGGAAGATATTTCCTTTTTCACCATAGCCCTCTATGGGCTTCCAAATATCCCTTTGCCAATTCCACAAGAACAGCCTTAGCGAAAGGCTTCTTGAAGGGAAAGATGTAACTCTGTGAGATGAATTCACAGAACACAGAGCAGTTTCTCAGAAAGCTTCTTTCCAGTTTTGAACGCAAGATATTTCCTTTTTCACCATAGGCCTCTATGGGCTTCCAAATATCCCTTTGCCAATTCCACAAGAACAGCCTTAGCGAAAGGCTTCTTGAGGGGAAAGATGTAACTCTGTGAGATGAATTAACAGAACACAGAGCAGTTTCTCAGAAAGCTTCTTTCCAGTTTTGAACGGAAGATATTTCCTTTTTCACCATAGCCCTCTATGGGCTTCCAAATATCCCTTTGCCAATTCCACAAGAACAGCCTTAGCGAAAGGCTTCTTGAAGGGAAAGATGTAACTCTGTGAGATGAATTCACAGAACACAGAGCAGTTTCTCAGAAAGCTTGTTTCCAGTATTGAACGGAAGATATTTCCTTTTTCACCAGAGGCCTCTATGGGCTTCCAAATATCCCTTTGCCAATTCCACAAGAACAGCCTTAGCGAAAGGCTTCTTGAAGGGAAAGATGTAACTCTGTGAGATGAATTCACAGAACACAGAGCAGTTTCTCAGAAAGCTTCTTTCCAGATTTGAACGGAAGATATTTCCTTTTTCACCATAGGCCTCTATGGGCTTCCAAATATCCCTTTGCCAATTCCACAAGAACAGCCTTTTCGAAAGGCTTCTTGAAGGGAAAGATGTAACTCTGTGAGATGAATTCACAGAACACAGAGCAGTTTCTCAGAAAGCTTCTTTCCAGTTTTGAACGGAAGATATTTCCTTTTTCACCATAGGCCTCTATGGGCTTCCAAATATCCCTTTGCCAATTCCACAAGAACAGCCTTAGCGAAAGGCTTCTTGAAGGGAAAGATGTAACTCTGTGAGATGAATTAACAGAACACAGAGCAGTTTCTCAGAAAGCTTCTTTCCAGTTTTGAACGGAAGATATTTACTTTTTCACCATAGCCCTCTATGGGCTTCCAAATATCCCTTTGCCAATTCCACAAGAACAGCCTTAGCAAAAGGCTTCTTGAAGGGAAAGATGTAACTCTGTGAGATGAATTCACAGAACACAGAGCAGTTTCTCAGAAAGCTTCTTTCCAGTATTGAACGGAAGATATTTCCTTTTTCACCATAGCCCTCTATGGGCTTCCAAATATCCCTTTGCCAATTCCACAAGAACAGCCTTAGCGAAAGGCTTCTTGAAGGGAAAGATGTAACTCTGTGAGATGAATTCACAGAACACAGAGCAGTTTCTCAGAAAGCTTCTTTCCAGTTTTGAACGGAAGATATTTCCTTTTTCACCATAGCCCTCTATGGGCTTCCAAATATCCCTTTGCCAATTCCACAAGAACAGCCTTAGCGAAAGGCTTCTTGAAGGGAAAGATGTAACTCTGTGAGATGAATTCACAGAACACAGAGCAGTTTCTCAGAAAGCTTCTTTCCAGTTTTGAACGGAAGATATTTCCTTTTTCACCATAGGCCTCTATGGGCTTCCAAATATCCCTTTGCCAATTCCACAAGAACAGCCTTAGCGAAAGGCTTCTTGAGGGGAAAGATGTAACTCTGTGAGATGAATTAACAGAACACAGAGCAGTTTCTCAGAAAGCTTCTTTCCAGTTTTGAACGGAAGATATTTACTTTTTCACCATAGCCCTCTACGGGCTTCCAAATATCCCTTTGCCAATTCCACAAGAACAGCCTTAGCGAAAGGCTTCTTGAAGGGAAAGATGTAACTCTGTGAGATGAATTCACAGAACACAGAGCAGTTTCTCAGAAAGCTTCTTTCCAGTTTTGAACGGAAGATATTTCCTTTTTCACCATAGCCCTCTATGGGCTTCCAAATATCCCTTTGCCAATTCCACAAGAACAGCCTTAGCGAAAGGCTTCTTGAAGGGAAAGATGTAACTCTGTGAGATGAATTAACAGAACACAGAGCAGTTTCTCAGAAAGCTTCTTTCCAGTTTTGAACGGAAGATATTTCCTTTTTCACCACAGCCCTCTATGGGCTTCCAAATATCCCTTTGCCAATTCCACAAGAACAGCCTTAGCGAAAGGCTTCTTGAAGGGAAAGATGTAACTCTGTGAGATGAATTCACAGAACACAGAGCAGTTTCTCAGAAAGCTTCTTTCCAGTTTTGAACGGAAGATATTTCCTTTTTCACCATAGGCCTCTATGGGCTTCCAAATATCCCTTTGCCAATTCCACAAGAACAGCCTTAGCGAAAGGCTTCTTGAGGGGAAAGATGTAACTCTGTGAGATGAATTAACAGAACACAGAGCAGTTTCTCAGAAAGCTTCTTTCCAGTTTTGAACGGAAGATATTTCCTTTTTCACCATAGCCCTCTACGGGCTTCCAAATATCCCTTTGCCAATTCCACAAGAACAGCCTTAGCGAAAGGCTTCTTGAAGGGAAAGATGTAACTCTGTGAGATGAATTCACAGAACACAGAGCAGTTTCTCAGAAAGCTTCTTTCCAGTTTTGAACGGAAGATATTTCCTTTTTCACCATAGCCCTCTATGGGCTTCCAAATATCCCTTTGCCAATTCCACAAGAACAGCCTTAGCGAAAGGCTTCTTGAAGGGAAAGATGTAACTCTGTGAGATGAATTCACAGAACACAGAGCAGTTTCTCAGAAAGCTTCTTTCCAGTTTTGAACGGAAGATATTTCCTTTTTCACCATAGGCCTCTATGGGCTTCCAAATATCCCTTTGCCAATTCCACAAGAACAGCCTTAGCGAAAGGCTTCTTGAAGGGAAAGATGTAACTCTGTGAGATGAATTAACAGAACACAGAGCAGTTTCTCAGAAAGCTTCTTTCCAGTTTTGAACGGAAGATATTTCCTTTTTCACCATAGCCCTCTATGGGCTTCCAAATATCCCTTTGCCAATTCCACAAGAACAGCCTTAGCGAAAGGCTTCTTGAAGGGAAAGATGTAACTCTCTGAGATGAATTAGCAGAACACAGAGCAGTTTCTCAGAAAGATTCTTTACAATTTTGAAAGGAAGATATTTCCTTTTTCACCATAGCCGTCTATGGGCTTCCAAATATCCCTTTGCCAATTCCCCAAGAACAGCCTTATCGAAAGGCTTCTTGAAGGGAAAGATGTAACTCTGTGAGATGAATTCACAGAACACAGAGCAGTTTCTCAGAAAGCTTCTTTCCAGTTTTGAACGGAAGATATTTCCTTTTTCACCAGAGGCCTCTATGGGCTTCCAAATATCCCTTTGCCAATTCCACAAGAACAGCCTTCGCGAAAGGCTTCTTGAAGGGAAAGATGTAACTCTGTGAGATGAATTCACAGAACACAGAGCAGTTTCTCAGAAAGCTTCTTTCCAGTTTTCAACGGAAGATATTTCCTTTTTCACCATAGAGGTCTATGGGCTTCCAAATATCCCTTTGCCAATTCCACAAGAACAGCCTTAGCGAAAGGCTTCTTGAAGGGAAAGATGTAACTCTGTGAGATGAATTCACAGAACACAGAGCAGTTTCTCAGAAAGCTTCTTTCCAGTTTTGAACGGAAGGTATTTCCTTTTTCACCATAGCCGTCTATGGGCTTCCAAATATCCCTTTGCCAATTCCACAAGAACAGCCTTAGCGAAAGGCTTCTTGAAGGGAAAGATGTAACTCTGTGAGATAAATTCACAGAACACAGAGCAGTTTCTCAGAAAGCTTCTTTCCAGTTTTGAACGGAAGATATTTCCTTTTTCACCATAGGCCTCTATGGGCTTCCAAATATCCCTTTGCCAATTCCACAAGAACAGCCTTAGCGAAAGGCTTCTTGTAGGGAAAGATGTAACTCTGTGAGATGAATTCACAGAACACAGAGCAGTTTCTCAGAAAGCTTCTTTCCAGTTTTGAACGGAAGATATTTCCTTTTTCACCATAGGCCTCTATGGGCTTCCAAATATCCCTTTGCCAATTCCACAAGAACAGCCTTCGCGAAAGGCTTCTTGAAGGGAAAGATGTAACTCTGTGAGATGAATTAACAGAACACAAAGCAGTTTCTCAGAAAGCTTCTTTCCAGTTTTGAACGGAAGATATTTCCTTTTTCACCATAGCCCTCTAAGGGCTTCCAAATATCCCTTTGCCAATTCCACAAGAACAGCCTTAGCGAAAGGCTTCTTGAAGGGAAAGATGTAACTGTGTGAGATGAATTCATAGAACACAGAGCAGTTTCTCAGAAAGCTTCTTTCCAATTTTGAACGGAAGATATTTCCTTTTTCACCATAGCCGTCTATGGGCTTCCAAATATCCCTTTGCCAATTCCACAAGAACAGCCTTAGCGAAAGGCTTCTTGAAGGGAAAGATGTAACACTGTGAGATGAATTCACAGAACACAGAGCAGTTTCTCAGAAAGCTTCTTTCCAGTTTTGAACGGAAGATATTTCCTTTTTCACCATAGCCCTCTAAGGGCTTCCAAATATCCCTTTGCCAATTCCACAAGAACAGCCTTAGCGAAAGGCTTCTTGAAGGGAAAGATGTAACTCTGTGAGATGAATTCACAGAACACAGAGCAGTTTCTCAGAAAACTTCTTTCCAGTTTTGAACGGAAGATATTTCCTTTTTCACCATAGCCCTCTATGGGCTTCCAAATATCCCTTTGCCAATTCCACAAGAACAGCCTTAGCGAAAGGCTTCTTGAAGGGAAAGATGTAACTCTGTGAGATGAATTAACAGAACACAGAGCAGTTTCTCAGAAAGCTTCTTTGCAGTTTTGAACGGAAGATATTTCCTTTTTCACCATAGCCCTCTATGGGCTTCCAAATATCCCTTTGCCAATTCCACAAGAACATCCTTAGCGAAAGGCTTCTTGAAGGGAAAGATGTAACTCTGTGAGATGAATTCACAGAACACAGAGCAGTTTCTCAGAAAGCTTCTTTCCAGTTTTGAACGGAAGATATTTCCTTTTTCACCATAGGCCTCTATGGGCTTCCAAATATCCCTTTGCCAATTCCACAAGAACAGCCTTAGCGAAAGGCTTCTTGAAGGGAAAGAGGAAACTCTGTGAGATGAATTCACAGAACACAGAGCAGTTTCTCAGAAAGCTTCTTTCCAGTTTTGAACGGAAGATATTTTCTTTTTCACCATAGCCCTCTAGGGATTCCAAATATCACTTTGCCAATTCCACAAGAACAGCCTAAGCGAAAGGCTTCTTGAAGGGAAAGATGTAACTCTGTGAGATGAATTCACAGAACACAGAGCAGTTTCTCAGAAAAATTCTTTCCAATTTTGAAAGGAAGATATTTCCTTTTTCACCATAGCCCTCTAAGGGCTTCCAAATATCCCTTTGCAAATTCCACAAGAACATCCTTAGCGAAAGGCTTCTTGAAGGGAAAGATGTAACTCTGTGAGATGAATTAACAGAACACAGAGCAGTTTCTCAGAAAGCTTCTTTCCAGTTTTGAACGGAAGATATTTCCTTTTTCACCATAGCCCTCTATGGGCTTCCAAATATCCCTTTGCCAATTCCACAAGAACAGCCTTAGCGAAATGCTTCTTGAAGGAAAAGATGTAACTCTGTGAGATGAATTCACAGAACACAGAGCAGTTTCTCAGAAAGCTTCTTTCCAGTTTTGAACGGAAGATATTTCCTTTTTCACCATAGGCCTCTATGGGCTTCCAAATATCCCTTTGCCAATTCCACAAGAACAGCCTTAGCGAAAGGCTTCTTGAAGGGAAAGATGTAACTCTCTGAGATGAATTAACAGAACACAGAGCAGTTTCTCAGAAAGCTTCTTTCCAGTTTTGAACGGAAGATATTTCCTTTTTCACCATAGCCCTCTATGGGCTTCCAAATATCCCTTTGCCAATTCCACAAGAACAGCCTTAGCGAAAGGCTTCTTGAAGGGAAAGATGTAACTCTGTGAGATGAATTCACAGAACACAGAGCAGTTTCTCAGAAAGCTTCTTTCCAGTTTTGAACGGAAGATATTTCCTTTTTCACCATAGCCTTCTATGGGCTTCCAAATATCCCTTTGCCAGTTCCACAAGAACAGCCTTAGCGAAAGGCCTCTTGAAGGGAAAGATGTAACTCTGTGAGATGAATTAACAGAACACAGAGCAGTTTCTCAGAAAGCTTCTTTCCAGTTTTGAACGGAAGATATTTCCTTTTCACCATAGCCCTCTACGGGCTTCCAAATATCCCTTTGCCAATTCCACAAGAACAGCCTTAGCGAAATGCTTCTTGAAGGAAAAGATGTAACTCTGGGAGATGAATTCACAGAACACAGAGCAGTTTCTCAGAAAGCTTCTTTCCAGTTTTGAACGGAAGATATTTCCTTTTTCACCATAGGCCTCTATGGGCTTCCAAATATCCCTTTGCCAATTCCACAAGAACAGCCTTAGCGAAAGGCTTCTTGAAGGGAAAGAGGAAACTCTGTGAGATGAATTCACAGAACACAGAGCAGTTTCTCAGAAAGCTTCTTTCCAGTTTTGAACGGAAGATATTTTCTTTTTCACCATAGCCCTCTAGGGATTCCAAATATCACTTTGCCAATTCCACAAGAACAGCCTTAGCGAAAGGCTTCTTGAAGGGAAAGATGTAACTCTGTGAGATGAATTAACAGAACACAGAGCAGTTTCTCAGAAAAATTCTTTCCAATTTTGAAAGGAAGATATTTCCTTTTTCACCATAGCCCTCTAAGGGCTTCCAAATATCCCTTTGCAAATTCCACAAGAACATCCTTAGCGAAAGGCTTCTTGAAGGGAAAGATGTAACTCTGTGTGATGAATTAACAGAACACAGAGCAGTTTCTCAGAAAGCTTCTTTCCAGTTTTGAACGGAAGATATTTCCTTTTTCACCATAGGCCTCTATGGGCTTCCAAATATCCCTTTGCCAATTCCACAAGAACAGCCTTAGCGAAATGCTTCTTGAAGGAAAAGATGTAACTCTGTGAGATGAATTCACAGAACACAGAGCAGTTTCTCAGAAAGCTTCTTTCCAGTTTTGAACGGAAGATATTTCCTTTTTCACCAGAGGCCTCTATGGGCTTCCAAATATCCCTTTGCCAATTCCACAAGAACAGCCTTCGCGAAAGGCTTCTTGAAGGGAAAGATGTAACTCTGTGAGATGAATTCACAGAACACAGAGCAGTTTCTCAGAAAGCTTCTTTCCAGTTTTCAACGGAAGATATTTCCTTTTTCACCATAGCCGTCTATGGGCTTCCAAATATCCCTTTGCCAATTCCACAAGAACAGCCTTAGCGAAAGGCTTCTTGAAGGGAAAGATGTAACTCTGTGAGATGAATTCACAGAACACAGAGCAGTTTCTCAGAAAGCTTCTTTCCAGTTTTGAACGGAAGGTATTTCCTTTTTCACCATAGCCGTCTATGGGCTTCCAAATATCCCTTTGCCAATTCCACAAGAACAGCCTTAGCGAAAGGCTTCTTGAAGGGAAAGATGTAACTCTGTGAGATAAATTCACAGAACACAGAGCAGTTTCTCAGAAAGCTTCTTTCCAGTTTTGAACGGAAGATATTTCCTTTTTCACCATAGGCCTCTATGGGCTTCCAAATATCCCTTTGCCAATTCCACAAGAACAGCCTTAGCGAAAGGCTTCTTGAAGGGAAAGATGTAACTCTGTGAGATGAATTCATAGAACACAGAGCAGTTTCTCAGAAAGCTTCTTTCCAATTTTGAACGGAAGATATTTCCTTTTTCACCATAGCCGTCTATGGGCTTCCAAATATCCCCTTGCCAATTCCACAAGAACAGCCTTAGCGAAAGGCTTCTTGAAGGGAAAGATGTAACACTGTGAGATGAATTCACAGAACACAGAGCAGTTTCTCAGAAAGCTTCTTTCCAGTTTTGAACGGAAGATATTTCCTTTTTCACCATAGCCCTCTAAGGGCTTCCAAATATCCCTTTGCCAATTCCACAAGAACAGCCTTAGCGAAAGGCTTCTTGAAGGGAAAGATGTAACTCTGTGAGATGAATTCACAGAACACGGAGCAGTTTCTCAGAAAACTTCTTTCCAGTTTTGAACGGAAGATATTTCCTTTTTCACCATAGGCCTCTATGGGCTTCCAAATATCCCTTTGCCAATTCCACAAGAACAGCCTTAGCGAAAGGCTTCTTGAAGGGAAAGATGTAACTCTGTGAGATGAATTAACAGAACACAGAGCAGTTTCTCAGAAAGCTTCTTTGCAGTTTTGAACGGAAGATATTTCCTTTTTCACCATAGCCCTCTATGGGCTTCCAAATATCCCTTTGCCAATTCCACAAGAACATCCTTAGCGAAAGGCTTCTTGAAGGGAAAGATGTAACTCTGTGAGATGAATTCACAGAACACAGAGCAGTTTCTCAGAAAGCTTCTTTCCAGTTTTGAACGGAAGATATTTCCTTTTTCACCATAGGCCTCTATGGGCTTCCAAATATCCCTTTGCCAATTCCACAAGAACAGCCTTAGCGAAAGGCTTCTTGAAGGGAAAGATGTAACTCTGTGAGATGAATTAACAGAACACAGAGCAGTTTCTCAGAAAGCTTCTTTCCAGTTTTGAACGGAAGATATTTCCTTTTTCACCATAGCCCTCTATGGGCTTCCAAATATCCCTTTGCCAATTCCACAAGAACAGCCTTAGCGAAATGCTTCTTGAAGGAAAAGATGTAACTCTGTGAGATGAATTCACAGAACACAGAGCAGTTTCTCAGAAAGCTTCTTTCCAGTTTTGAACGGAAGATATTTCCTTTTTCACCATAGGCCTCTATGGGCTTCCAAATATCCCTTTGCCAATTCCACAAGAACAGCCTTAGCGAAAGGCTTCTTGAAGGGAAAGATGTAACTCTCTGAGATGAATTAACAGAACACAGAGCAGTTTCTCAGAAAGCTTCTTTCCAGTTTTGAACGGAAGATATTTCCTTTTTCACCATAGCCCTCTATGGTCTTCCAAATATCCCTTTGCCAATTCCACAAGAACAGCCTTAGCGAAAGGCTTCTTGAAGGGAAAGATGTAACTCTGTGAGATGAATTCACAGAACACAGAGCAGTTTCTCAGAAAGCTTCTTTCCAGTTTTGAACGGAAGATATTTCCTTTTTCACCATAGCCTTCTATGGGCTTCCAAATATCCCTTTGCCAGTTCCACAAGAACAGCCTTAGCGAAAGGCCTCTTGAAGGGAAAGATGTAACTCTGTGAGATGAATTAACAGAACACAGAGCAGTTTCTCAGAAAGCTTCTTTCCAGTTTTGAACGGAAGATATTTCCTTTTCACCATAGCCCTCTACGGGCTTCCAAATATCCCTTTGCCAATTCCACAAGAACAGCCTTAGCGAAATGCTTCTTGAAGGAAAAGATGTAACTCTGGGAGATGAATTCACAGAACACAGAGCAGTTTCTCAGAAAGCTTCTTTCCAGTTTTGAACGGAAGATATTTCCTTTTTCACCATAGGCCTCTATGGGCTTCCAAATATCCCTTTGCCAATTCCACAAGAACAGCCTTAGCGAAAGGCTTCTTGAGCGAAAGAGGAAACTCTGTGAGATGAATTCACAGAACACAGAGCAGTTTCTCAGAAAGCTTCTTTCCAGTTTTGAACGGAAGATATTTTCTTTTTCACCATAGCCCTCTAGGGATTCCAAATATCACTTTGCCAATTCCACAAGAACACCCTTAGCGAAAGGCTTCTTGAAGGGAAAGATGTAACTCTGTGAGATGAATTAACAGAACACAGAGCAGTTTCTCAGAAAAATTCTTTCCAATTTTGAAAGGAAGATATTTCCTTTTTCACCATAGCCCTCTAAGGGCTTCCAAATATCCCTTTGCAAATTCCACAAGAACATCCTTAGCGAAAGGCTTCTTGAAGGGAAAGATGTAACTCTGTGAGATGAATTAACAGAACACAGAGCAGTTTCTCAGAAAGCTTCTTTCCTGTTTTGAACGGAAGATATTTCCTTTTTCACCATAGCCCTCTATGGGCTTCCAAATATCCCTTTGCCAATTCCACAAGAACAGCCTTAGCGAAATGCTTCTTGAAGGAAAAGATGTAACTCTGTGAGATGAATTCACAGAACACAGAGCAGTTTCTCAGAAAGCTTCTTTCCAGTTTTGAACGGAAGATATTTCCTTTTTCACCATAGGCCGCTATGGGCTTCCAAATATCCCTTTGCCAATTCCACAAGAACAGCCTTAGCGAAAGGCTTCTTGAAGGGAAAGATGTAACTCTGTGAGATGAATTAACAGAACACAGAGCAGTTTCTCAGAAAGCTTCTTTCCAGTTTTGAACGGAAGATATTTCCTTTTTCACCATAGCCCTCTATGGGCTTCCAAATATCCCTTTGCCAATTACACAAGAACAGCCTTAGCGAAAGGCTTCTTGAAGGGAAAGATGTAACTCTGTGAGATGAATTCACAGAACACAGAGCAGTTTCTCAGAAAGCTTCTTTCCAGTTTTGAACGGAAGATATTTCCTTTTTCACCATAGGCCTCAAAGGGCTTCCAAATATCCCTTTGCCAGTTCCACAAGAACAGCCTTAGCGAAAGGCCTCTTGAAGGGAAAGATGTAACTCTGTGAGATGAATTAACAGAACACAGAGCAGTTTCTCAAATAGCTTCTTTCCAGTTTTGAACGGAAGATATTTCCTTTTCACCAGAGCCCTCTACGGGCTTCCAAATATCCCTTTGCCAATTCCACAAGAACAGCCTTAGCGAAATGCTTCTTGAAGGAAAAGATGTAACTCTGGGAGATGAATTCACAGAACACAGAGCAGTTTCTCAGAAAGCTTCTTTCCAGTTTTGAACGGAAGATATTTCCTTTTTCACCATAGGCCTCTATGGGCTTCCAAATATCCCTTTGCCAATTCCACAAGAACAGCCTTAGCGAAAGGCTTCTTGAAGGGAAAGAGGAAACTCTGTGAGATGAATTCACAGAACACAGAGCAGTTTCTCAGAAAGCTTCTTTCCAGTTTTGAACGGAAGATATTTTCTTTTTCACCATAGCCCTCTAGGGATTCCAAATATCACTTTGCCAATTCCACAAGAACAGCCTTAGCGAAAGGCTTCTTGAAGGGAAAGATGTAACTCTGTGAGATGAATTAACAGAACACAGAGCAGTTTCTCACAGAGCTTCTTTCCGGTTTTGAACGGAAGATATTTCCTTTTTCACCATAGCCCTCTATGGGCTTCCAAATATCCCTTTGCCAATTCCACAAGAACAGCCTTAGCGAAAGGCTTCTTGAAGGGAACGATGTAACTCTATGAGATGAATTAACAGAACACAGAGCAGTTTCTCAGAGAGCTTCTTTCCAGTTTTGAACGGAAGATATTTCCTTTTTCACCATAGCCCTCTATGGGCTTCCAAATATCCCTTTGCCAATTCCACAAGAACAGCCTTAGCGAAAGGCTTCTTGATGGGAAAGATGTAACTCTGTTAGATGAATTCACAGAACACAGAGCAGTTTCTCAGAAAGCTTCTTTCCAGTTTTGAACGGAAGATATTTCCTTTTTCACCATAGGCCTCAAAGGGCTTCCAAATATCCCTTTGCCAATTCCACAAGAACAGCCTTAGCGAAAGGGTTCTTGAAGGGAAAGATGTAACTCTGTGAGATGAATTCAGAGAACACAGAGCAGTTTCTCAGAAAGCTTCTTTCCAGTTTTGAACGGAAGATATGTCCTTTTTCACCATAGCCCTCTATGGGCTTCCAAATATCCCTTTGCCAATTCCACAAGAACATCCTTAGCGAAAGGCTTCTTGAAGGGAAAGATGTAACTCTGTGAGATGAATTCACAGAACACAGAGCAGTTTCTCAGAAAGCTTCTTTCCAGTTTTGAACGGAAGATATTTCCTTTTTCACCATAGGCCTCTATGGGCTTCCAAATATCCCTTTGCCAATTCCACAAGAACAGCCTTAGCGAAAGGCTTCTTGAAGGGAAAGATGTAACTCTGTGAGATGAATTAACAGAACACAGAGCAGTTTCTCAGAAAGCTTCTTTCCAGTTTTGAACGGAAGATATTTCCTTTTTCACCATAGCCCTCTATGGGCTTCCAAATATCCCTTTGCCAATTCCACAAGAACAGCCTTAGCGAAATGCTTCTTGAAGGAAAAGATGTAACTCTGTGAGATGAATTCACAGAACACAGAGCAGTTTCTCAGAAAGCTTCTTTCCAGTTTTGAACGGAAGATATTTCCTTTTTCACCATAGGCCTCTATGGGCTTCCAAATATCCCTTTGCCAATTCCACAAGAACAGCCTTAGCGAAAGGCTTCTTGAAGGGAAAGATGTAACTCTCTGAGATGAATTAACAGAACACAGAGCAGTTTCTCAGAAAGCTTCTTTCCAGTTTTGAACGGAAGATATTTCCTTTTTCACCATAGCCCTCTATGGGCTTCCAAATATCCCTTTGCCAATTCCACAAGAACAGCCTTAGCGAAAGGCTTCTTGAAGGGAAAGATGTAACTCTGTGAGATGAATTCACAGAACACAGAGCAGTTTCTCAGAAAGCTTCTTTCCAGTTTTGAACGGAAGATATTTCCTTTTTCACCATAGCCTTCTATGGGCTTCCAAATATCCCTTTGCCAGTTCCACAAGAACAGCCTTAGCGAAAGGCCTCTTGAAGGGAAAGATGTAACTCTGTGAGATGAATTAACAGAACACAGAGCAGTTTCTCAGAAAGCTTCTTTCCAGTTTTGAACGGAAGATATTTCCTTTTCACCATAGCCCTCTACGGGCTTCCAAATATCCCTTTGCCAATTCCACAAGAACAGCCTTAGCGAAATGCTTCTTGAAGGAAAAGATGTAACTCTGGGAGATGAATTCACAGAACACAGAGCAGTTTCTCAGAAAGCTTCTTTCCAGTTTTGAACGGAAGATATTTCCTTTTTCACCATAGGCCTCTATGGGCTTCCAAATATCCCTTTGCCAATTCCACAAGAACAGCCTTAGCGAAAGGCTTCTTGAGCGAAAGAGGAAACTCTGTGAGATGAATTCACAGAACACAGAGCAGTTTCTCAGAAAGCTTCTTTCCAGTTTTGAACGGAAGATATTTTCTTTTTCACCATAGCCCTCTAGGGATTCCAAATATCACTTTGCCAATTCCACAAGAACACCCTTAGCGAAAGGCTTCTTGAAGGGAAAGATGTAACTCTGTGAGATGAATTAACAGAACACAGAGCAGTTTCTCAGAAAAATTCTTTCCAATTTTGAAAGGAAGATATTTCCTTTTTTACCATAGCCCTCTAAGGGCTTCCAAATATCCCTTTGCAAATTCCACAAGAACATCCTTAGCGAAAGGCTTCTTGAAGGGAAAGATGTAACTCTGTGAGATGAATTAACAGAACACAGAGCAGTTTCTCAGAAAGCTTCTTTCCTGTTTTGAACGGAAGATATTTCCTTTTTCACCATAGCCCTCTATGGGCTTCCAAATATCCCTTTGCCAATTCCACAAGAACAGCCTTAGCGAAATGCTTCTTGAAGGAAAAGATGTAACTCTGTGAGATGAATTCACAGAACACAGAGCAGTTTCTCAGAAAGCTTCTTTCCAGTTTTGAACGGAAGATATTTCCTTTTTCACCATAGGCCGCTATGGGCTTCCAAATATCCCTTTGCCAATTCCACAAGAACAGCCTTAGCGAAAGGCTTCTTGAAGGGAAAGATGTAACTCTGTGAGATGAATTAACAGAACACAGAGCAGTTTCTCAGAAAGCTTCTTTCCAGTTTTGAACGGAAGATATTTCCTTTTTCACCATAGCCCTCTATGGGCTTCCAAATATCCCTTTGCCAATTACACAAGAACAGCCTTAGCGAAAGGCTTCTTGAAGGGAAAGATGTAACTCTGTGAGATGAATTCACAGAACACAGAGCAGTTTCTCAGAAAGCTTCTTTCCAGTTTTGAACGGAAGATATTTCCTTTTTCACCATAGGCCTCAAAGGGCTTCCAAATATCCCTTTGCCAGTTCCACAAGAACAGCCTTAGCGAAAGGCCTCTTGAAGGGAAAGATGTAACTCTGTGAGATGAATTAACAGAACACAGAGCAGTTTCTCAAATAGCTTCTTTCCAGTTTTGAACGGAAGATATTTCCTTTTCACCAGAGCCCTCTACGGGCTTCCAAATATCCCTTTGCCAATTCCACAAGAACAGCCTTAGCGAAATGCTTCTTGAAGGAAAAGATGTAACTCTGGGAGATGAATTCACAGAACACAGAGCAGTTTCTCAGAAAGCTTCTTTCCAGTTTTGAACGGAAGATATTTCCTTTTTCACCATAGGCCTCTATGGGCTTCCAAATATCCCTTTGCCAATTCCACAAGAACAGCCTTAGCGAAAGGCTTCTTGAAGGGAAAGAGGAAACTCTGTGAGATGAATTCACAGAACACAGAGCAGTTTCTCAGAAAGCTTCTTTCCAGTTTTGAACGGAAGATATTTTCTTTTTCACCATAGCCCTCTAGGGATTCCAAATATCACTTTGCCAATTCCACAAGAACAGCCTTAGCGAAAGGCTTCTTGAAGGGAAAGATGTAACTCTGTGAGATGAATTAACAGAACACAGAGCAGTTTCTCACAGAGCTTCTTTCCGGTTTTGAACGGAAGATATTTCCTTTTTCACCATAGCCCTCTATGGGCTTCCAAATATCCCTTTGCCAATTCCACAAGAACAGCCTTAGCGAAAGGCTTCTTGAAGGGAACGATGTAACTCTATGAGATGAATTAACAGAACACAGAGCAGTTTCTCAGAGAGCTTCTTTCCAGTTTTGAACGGAAGATATTTCCTTTTTCACCATAGCCCTCTATGGGCTTCCAAATATCCCTTTGCCAATTCCACAAGAACAGCCTTAGCGAAAGGCTTCTTGATGGGAAAGATGTAACTCTGTTAGATGAATTCACAGAACACAGAGCAGTTTCTCAGAAAGCTTCTTTCCAGTTTTGAACGGAAGATATTTCCTTTTTCACCATAGGCCTCAAAGGGCTTCCAAATATCCCTTTGCCAATTCCACAAGAACAGCCTTAGCGAAAGGGTTCTTGAAGGGAAAGATGTAACTCTGTGAGATGAATTCAGAGAACACAGAGCAGTTTCTCAGAAAGCTTCTTTCCACTTTTGAACGGAAGATATGTCCTTTTTCACCATAGCCCTCTATGGGCTTCCAAATGTCCCTTTGCCAATTCCACAAGAACAGCCTTAGCGAAAGGCCTCTTGAAGGGAAAGATGTAACTCTGTGAGATGAATTCACAGAACACAGAGCAGTTTCTCAGAAAGCTTCTTTCCAGTTTTGAACGGAAGATATTTCCTTTTTCCCCATAGCCCTCTAAGGGCTTCCAAATATCCCTTTGCCAATTCCACAAGAACAGCCTTAGCGAAAAGCTTCTTGAAGGGAAAGATGTAACTCTGTGAGATGAATTCACAGAACACAGAGCAGTTTCTCAGAAAGCTTCTTTCCAGTTTTGAACGGAAGATATTTCCTTTTTCACCATAGGCCTCTAAGGGCTTCCAAATATCCCTTTGCCAATTCCCCAAGAACAGCCTTAGCGAAAGGCTTATTGAAGGGAAAGATGTAACTCTGTGAGATGAATTAACAGAACACAGAGCAGTTTCTCAGAAAGCTTCTTTGCAGTTTTGAACGGAAGATATTTCCTTTTTCACCATAGACCTCTATGGGCTTCCAAATATCCCTTTGCCAATTCCACAAGAACAGCCTTAGCGAAAGGCTTCTTGAAGGGAAAGATGTAACTCTGTGAGATGAATTCACAGAACACAGAGCAGTTTCTCAGAAAGCTTCTTTCCAGGTTTGAACGGAAGATATTTCCTTTTTCAACATAGGCCTCTATGGGCTTCCAAATATCCCTTTGCCAATTCCACAAGAACAGCCTTAGCGAAAAGCTTCTTGAAGGGAAAGATGTAACTCTGTGAGATGAATTCACAGAACACAGAGCATTTTCTCAGAAAGCTTCTTTCCAGTTTTGAACGGAAGATATTTCCTTTTTCACCATAGGCCTCTATGGGCTTCCAAATATCCCTTTGCCAATTCCACAAGAACAGCCTTAGCGAAAGGCTTCTTGAGGGGAAAGATGTAACTCTGTGAGATGAATTAACAGAACACAGAGCAGTTTCTCAGAAAGCTTCTTTCCAGTTTTGAACGGAAGATATTTACTTTTTCACCATAGCCCTCTATGGGCTTCCAAATATCCCTTTGCCAATTCCACAAGAACAGCCTTAGCGAAAGGCTTCTTGAAGGGAAAGATGTAACTCTGTGAGATGAATTCACAGAACACAGAGCAGTTTCTCAGAAAGCTTCTTTCCAGTATTGAACGGAAGATATTTCCTTTTTCACCATAGCCCTCTATGGGCTTCCAAATATCCCTTTGCCAATTCCACAAGAACAGCCTTAGCGAAAGGCTTCTTGAAGGGAAAGATGTAACTCTGTGAGATGAATTCACAGAACACAGAGCAGTTTCTCAGAAAGCTTCTTTCCAGATTTGAACGGAAGATATTTCCTTTTTCACCATAGGCCTCTATGGGCTTCCAAATATCCCTTTGCCAATTCCACAAGAACAGCCTTTGCGAAAGGCTTCTTGAAGGGAAAGATGTAACTCTGTGAGATGAATTCACAGGACACAGAGCAGTTTCTCAGAAAGCTTCTTTCCAGTTTTGAACGAAAGATATTTCCTTTTTCACCATAGACCTCTATGGGCTTCCAAATATCCCTTTGCCAATTCCACAAGAACAGCCTTAGCGAAAGGCTTCTTGATGGGAAAGATGTAACTCTCTGAGATGAATTAGCAGAACACAGAGCAGTTTCTCAGAAAGATTCTTTCCAATTTTGAAAGGAAGATATTTCCTTTTTCACCATAGCCCTCTATGGGCTTCCAAATATCCCTTTGCAAATTCCACAAGAACAGCCTTAGCGAAAGGCTTCTTGAAGGGAAAGAAGTAACTCTGTGAGATGAATTCACAGAACACAGAGCAGTTTCTCAGAAAGCTTGTTTCCAGTTTTGGACGGAAGATATTTCCTTTTTCACCAGAGGCCTCTATGGGCTTCCAAATATCCCTTTGCCAATTCCACAAGAACATCCTTAGCGAAAGGCTTCTTGAAGGGAAAGATGTAACTCTGTGAGATGAATTCACAGAACACAGAGCAGTTTCTCAGAAAGCTTCTCTCCAGTTTTGAACGGAAGATATTTCCTTTTTCACCATAGCCCTCTATGGGCTTCCAAATATCCCTTTGCCAATTCCACAAGAACAGCCTTAGCGAAAGGCTTCTTGAAGGGAAAGATGTAACCCTGTGAGATGAATTCACAAAACACAGAGCAGTTTCTCAGAAAGGTTCTTTCCAATTTTGAACGGAAGATATTTCCTTTTTCACCATAGCCGTCTATGGGCTTCCAAATATCCCTTTGCCAATTCCACAAGAACAGCCTTAGCGAAAGGCTTCTTGAAGGGAAAGATGTAACTCTGTGAGATGAATTCACAGAACACAGAGAAGTTTCTCAGAAAGCTTCTTTCCAGTTTTGAACGGAAGATATTTCCTTTTTCACCATAGCCCTCTATGGGCTTCCAAATATCCCTTTGCCAATTCCACAAGAACAGACTTAGCGAAAGGCTTCTTGGAGGGAACGATGTAACTCTGTGAGATGAATTCACAGAACACAGAGCAGTTTCTCAGAAAGCTTCTTTCCAGTTTTGAACGGAAGATATTTCCTTTTTCACCAGAGGCCTCTATGGGCTTCCAAATATCCCTTTGCCAATTCCACAAGAACAGCCTTCGCGAAAGGCTTCTTGAAGGGAAAGATGTAACTCTGTGAGATGAATTAACAGAACACAAAGCAGTTTCTCAGAAAGCTTCTTTCCAGTTTTGAACGGAAGATATTTCCTTTTTCACCATAGCCCTCTATGGGCTTCCAAATATCCCTTTGCCAATTCCGCAAGAACCGCCTTAGCGAAAGGCTTCTTGAAGGGAAAGATGTAACTCTGTGAGATGAATTCACAGAACACAGAGCAGTTTCTCAGAAAGCTTCTTTCCAGTTTTGAACGAAAGATATTTCCTTTTTCACCATAGGCCTCAATGGGCTTCCAAATATCCCTTTGCCAATTCCACAAGAACAGCCTTAGCGAAAGGCTTCTTGAAGGGAAAGATGTAACTCTGTGAGATGAATTCACAGAACACAGAGCAGTTTCTCAGAAAGCTTCTTTCCAGTTTTGAACGGAAGATATTTCCTTTTTCACCATAGCCTTCTATGGGCTTCCAAATATCCCTTTGCCAGTTCCACAAGAACAGCCTTAGCGAAAGGCCTCTTGAAGGGAAAGATGTAACTCTGTGAGATGAATTAACAGAACACAGAGCAGTTTCTCAGAAAGCTTCTTTCCAGTTTTGAACGGAAGATATTTCCTTTTCACCATAGCCCTCTACGGGCTTCCAAATATCCCTTTGCCAATTCCACAAGAACAGCCTTAGCGAAATGCTTCTTGAAGGAAAAGATGTAACTCTGGGAGATGAATTCACAGAACACAGAGCAGTTTCTCAGAAAGCTTCTTTCCAGTTTTGAACGGAAGATATTTCCTTTTTCACCATAGGCCTCTATGGGCTTCCAAATATCCCTTTGCCAATTCCACAAGAACAGCCTTAGCGAAAGGCTTCTTGAGCGAAAGAGGAAACTCTGTGAGATGAATTCACAGAACACAGAGCAGTTTCTCAGAAAGCTTCTTTCCAGTTTTGAACGGAAGATATTTTCTTTTTCACCATAGCCCTCTAGGGATTCCAAATATCACTTTGCCAATTCCACAAGAACACCCTTAGCGAAAGGCTTCTTGAAGGGAAAGATGTAACTCTGTGAGATGAATTAACAGAACACAGAGCAGTTTCTCAGAAAAATTCTTTCCAATTTTGAAAGGAAGATATTTCCTTTTTCACCATAGCCCTCTAAGTTCTTCCAAATATCCCTTTGCAAATTCCACAAGAACATCCTTAGCGAAAGGCTTCTTGAAGGGAAAGATGTAACTCTGTGAGATGAATTAACAGAACACAGAGCAGTTTCTCAGAAAGCTTCTTTCCAGTTTTGAACGGAAGATATTTCCTTTTTCACCATAGCCCTCTATGGGCTTCCAAATATCCCTTTGCCAATTCCACAAGAACAGCCTTAGCGAAATGCTTCTTGAAGGAAAAGATGTAACTCTGTGAGATGAATTCACAGAACACAGAGCAGTTTCTCAGAAAGCTTCTTTCCAGTTTTGAACGGAAGATATTTCCTTTTTCACCATAGGCCGCTATGGGCTTCCAAATATCCCTTTGCCAATTCCACAAGAACAGCCTTAGCGAAAGGCTTCTTGAAGGGAAAGATGTAACTCTGTGAGATGAATTAACAGAACACAGAGCAGTTTCTCAGAAAGCTTCTTTCCAGTTTTGAACGGAAGATATTTCCTTTTTCAACATAGCCCTCTATGGGCTTCCAAATATCCCTTTGCCAATTACACAAGAACAGCCTTAGCGAAATGCTTCTTGAAGGAAAAGATGTAACTCTGTGAGATGAATTAACAGAACACAGAGCAGTTTCTCAGAAAGCTTCTTTCCAGTTTTGAACGGAAGATATTTACTTTTTCACCATAGCCCTCTATGGGCTTCCAAATATCCCTTTGCCAATTCCACAAGAACAGCCTTAGCGAAAGGCTTCTTGAAGGGAAAGATGTAACTCTGTGAGATGAATTCACAGAACACAGAGCAGTTTCTCAGAAAGCTTCTTTCCAGTATTGAACGGAAGATATTTCCTTTTTCACCATAGCCCTCTATGGGCTTCCAAATATCCCTTTGCCAATTCCACAAGAACAGCCTTAGCGAAAGGCTTCTTGAAGGGAAAGATGTAACTCTGTGAGATGAATTCACAGAACACAGAGCAGTTTCTCAGAAAGCTTCTTTCCAGATTTGAACGGAAGATATTTCCTTTTTCACCATAGGCCTCTATGGGCTTCCAAATATCCCTTTGCCAATTCCACAAGAACAGCCTTTGCGAAAGGCTTCTTGAAGGGAAAGATGTAACTCTGTGAGATGAATTCACAGGACACAGAGCAGTTTCTCAGAAAGCTTCTTTCCAGTTTTGAACGAAAGATATTTCCTTTTTCACCATAGACCTCTATGGGCTTCCAAATATCCCTTTGCCAATTCCACAAGAACAGCCTTAGCGAAAGGCTTCTTGATGGGAAAGATGTAACTCTCTGAGATGAATTAGCAGAACACAGAGCAGTTTCTCAGAAAGATTCTTTCCAATTTTGAAAGGAAGATATTTCCTTTTTCACCATAGCCCTCTATGGGCTTCCAAATATCCCTTTGCAAATTCCACAAGAACAGCCTTAGCGAAAGGCTTCTTGAAGGGAAAGAAGTAACTCTGTGAGATGAATTCACAGAACACAGAGCAGTTTCTCAGAAAGCTTGTTTCCAGTTTTGGACGGAAGATATTTCCTTTTTCACCAGAGGCCTCTATGGGCTTCCAAATATCCCTTTGCCAATTCCACAAGAACATCCTTAGCGAAAGGCTTCTTGAAGGGAAAGATGTAACTCTGTGAGATGAATTCACAGAACACAGAGCAGTTTCTCAGAAAGCTTCTCTCCAGTTTTGAACGGAAGATATTTCCTTTTTCACCATAGCCCTCTATGGGCTTCCAAATATCCCTTTGCCAATTCCACAAGAACAGCCTTAGCGAAAGGCTTCTTGAAGGGAAAGATGTAACCCTGTGAGATGAATTCACAAAACACAGAGCAGTTTCTCAGAAAGGTTCTTTCCAATTTTGAACGGAAGATATTTCCTTTTTCACCATAGCCGTCTATGGGCTTCCAAATATCCCTTTGCCAATTCCACAAGAACAGCCTTAGCGAAAGGCTTCTTGAAGGGAAAGATGTAACTCTGTGAGATGAATTCACAGAACACAGAGAAGTTTCTCAGAAAGCTTCTTTCCAGTTTTGAACGGAAGATATTTCCTTTTTCACCATAGCCCTCTATGGGCTTCCAAATATCCCTTTGCCAATTCCACAAGAACAGACTTAGCGAAAGGCTTCTTGGAGGGAACGATGTAACTCTGTGAGATGAATTCACAGAACACAGAGCAGTTTCTCAGAAAGCTTCTTTCCAGTTTTGAACGGAAGATATTTCCTTTTTCACCAGAGGCCTCTATGGGCTTCCAAATATCCCTTTGCCAATTCCACAAGAACAGCCTTCGCGAAAGGCTTCTTGAAGGGAAAGATGTAACTCTGTGAGATGAATTAACAGAACACAAAGCAGTTTCTCAGAAAGCTTCTTTCCAGTTTTGAACGGAAGATATTTCCTTTTTCACCATAGCCCTCTATGGGCTTCCAAATATCCCTTTGCCAATTCCGCAAGAACCGCCTTAGCGAAAGGCTTCTTGAAGGGAAAGATGTAACTCTGTGAGATGAATTCACAGAACACAGAGCAGTTTCTCAGAAAGCTTCTTTCCAGTTTTGAACGAAAGATATTTCCTTTTTCACCATAGGCCTCAATGGGCTTCCAAATATCCCTTTGCCAATTCCACAAGAACAGCCTTAGCGAAAGGCTTCTTGAAGGGAAAGATGTAACTCTGTGAGATGAATTCACAGAACACAGAGCAGTTTCTCAGAAAGCTTCTTTCCAGTTTTGAACGGAAGATATTTCCTTTTTCACCATAGCCCTCTATGGGCTTCCAAATGTCCCTTTGCCAATTCCACAAGAACAGCCTTAGCGAAAGGCCTCTTGAAGGGAAAGATGTAACTCTGTGAGATGAATTCACAGAACACAGAGCAGTTTCTCAGAAAGCTTCTTTCCAGTTTTGAACGGAAGATATTTCCTTTTTCACCATAGCCCTCTAAGGGCTTCCAAATATCCCTTTGCCAATTCCACAAGAACAGCCTTAGCGAAAGGCTTCTTGAAGGGAAAGATGTAACTCTGTGAGATGAATTCACAGAACACAGAGCAGTTTCTCAGAAAACTTCTTTCCAGTTTTGAACGGAAGATATTTCCTTTTTCACCATAGGCCTCTATGGGCTTCCAAATATCCCTTTGCCAATTCCACAAGAACAGCCTTAGCGAAAGGCTTCTTGAAGGGAAAGATGTAACTCTGTGAGATGAATTAACAGAACACAGAGCAGTTTCTCAGAAGGCTTCTTTGCAGTTTTGAACGGAAGATATTTCCTTTTTCACCATAGCCCTCTATGGGCTTCCAAATATCCCTTTGCCAATTCCACAAGAACATCCTTAGCGAAAGGTTTCTTGAAGGGAAAGATGTAACTCTGTGAGATGAATTCACAGAACACAGAGCAGTTTCTCAGAAAGCTTCTTTCCAGTTTTGAACGGAAGATATTTCCTTTTTCACCATAGGCCTCTATGGGCTTCCAAATATCCCTTTGCCAATTCCACAAGAACAGCCTTAGCGAAAGGCTTCTTGAATGGAAAGATGTAACTCTGTGAGATGAATTCACAGAACACAGAGCAGTTTCTCAGAAAGCTTCTTTCCAGATTTGAACGGAAGATATTTCCTTTTTCACCATAGGCCTCTATGGGCTTCCAAATATCCCTTTGCCAATTCCACAAGAACAGCCTTTGCGAAAGGCTTCTTGAAGGGAAAGATGTAACTCTGTGAGATGAATTCACAGGACACAGAGCAGTTTCTCAGAAAGCTTCTTTCCAGTTTTGAACGGAAGATATTTCCTTTTTCACCATAGACCTCTATGGGCTTCCAAATATCCCTTTGCCAATTCCACAAGAACAGCCTTAGCGAAAGGCTTCTTGATGGGAAAGATGTAACTCTCTGAGATGAATTAGCAGAACACAGAGCAGTTTCTCAGAAAGATTCTTTCCAATTTTGAAAGGAAGATATTTCCTTTTTCACCATAGCCCTCTATGGGCTTCCAAATATCCCTTTGCAAATTCCACAAGAACAGCCTTAGCGAAAGGCTTCTTGAAGGGAAAGATGTAACTCTGTGAGATGAATTCACAGAACACAGAGCAGTTTCTCAGAAAGCTTCTTTCCAGTTTTGGACGGAAGATATTTCCTTTTTCACCAGAGGCCTCTATGGGCTTCCAAATATCCCTTTGCCAATTCCACAAGAACATCCTTAGCGAAAGGCTTCTTGAAGGGAAAGATGTAACTCTGTGAGATGAATTCACAGAACACAGAGCAGTTTCTCAGAAAGCTTCTTTCCAGTTTTGAACGGAAGATATTTCCTTTTTCACCATAGCCCTCTATGGGCTTCCAAATATCCCTTTGCCAATTCCACAAGAACAGCCTTAGCGAAAGGCTTCTTGAAGGGAAAGATGTAACTCTGTGAGATGAATTCACAAAACACAGAGCAGTTTCTCAGAAAGGTTCTTTCCAATTTTGAACGGAAGATATTTCCTTTTTCACCATAGCCGTCTATGGGCTTCCAAATATCCCTTTGCCAATTCCACAAGAACAGCCTTAGCGAAAGGCTTCTTGAAGGGAAAGATGTAACTCTGTGAGATGAATTCACAGAACACAGAGAAGTTTCTCAGAAAGCTTCTTTCCAGTTTTGAACGGAAGATATTTCCTTTTTCACCATAGCCCTCTATGGGCTTCCAAATATCCCTTTGCCAATTCCACAAGAACAGACTTAGCGAAAGGCTTCTTGGAGGGAACGATGTAACTCTGTGAGATGAATTCACAGAACACAGAGCAGTTTCTCAGAAAGCTTCTTTCCAGTTTTGAACGGAAGATATTTCCTTTTTCACCAGAGGCCTCTATGGGCTTCCAAATATCCCTTTGCCAATTCCACAAGAACAGGCTTCGCGAAAGGCTTCTTGAAGGGAAAGATGTAACTCTGTGAGATGAATTAACAGAACACAGAGCAGTTTCTCAGAAAGCTTCTTTCCAGTTTTGAACGGAAGATATTTCCTTTTTCACCATAGCCCTCTATGGGCTTCCAAATATCCCTTTGCCAATTCCGCAAGAACCGCCTTAGCGAAAGGCTTCTTGAAGGGAAAGATGTAACTCTGTGAGATGAATTCACAGAACACAGAGCAGTTTCTCAGAAAACTTCTTTCCAGTTTTGAACGGAAGATATTTCCTTTTTCACCATAGGCCTCTATGGGCTTCCAAATATCCCTTTGCCAATTCCACAAGAACAGCCTTAGCGAAAGGCTTCTTGAAGGGAAAGATGTAACTCTGTGAGATGAATTAACAGAACACAGAGCAGTTTCTCAGAAAGCTTCTTTGCAGTTTTGAACGGAAGATATTTCCTTTTTCACCATAGCCCTCTATGGGCTTCCAAATATCCCTTTGCCAATTCCACAAGAACATCCTTAGCGAAAGGTTTCTTGAAGGGAAAGATGTAACTCTGTGAGATGAATTCACAGAACACAGAGCAGTTTCTCAGAAAGCTTCTTTCCAGTTTTGAACGGAAGATATTTCCTTTTTCACCATAGGCCTCTATGGGCTTCCAAATATCCCTTTGCCAATTCCACAAGAACAGCCTTAGCGAAAGGCTTCTTGACTGGAAAGATGTAACTCTGTGAGATGAATTCACAGAACACAGAGCAGTTTCTCAGAAAGCTTCTTTCCAGATTTGAACGGAAGATATTTCCTTTTTCACCATAGGCCTCTATGGGCTTCCAAATATCCCTTTGCCAATTCCACAAGAACAGCCTTTGCGAAAGGCTTCTTGAAGGGAAAGATGTAACTCTGTGAGATGAATTCACAGGACACAGAGCAGTTTCTCAGAAAGCTTCTTTCCAGTTTTGAACGGAAGATATTTCCTTTTTCACCATAGACCTCTATGGGCTTCCAAATATCCCTTTGCCAATTCCACAAGAACAGCCTTAGCGAAAGGCTTCTTGATGGGAAAGATGTAACTCTCTGAGATGAATTAGCAGAACACAGAGCAGTTTCTCAGAAAGATTCTTTCCAATTTTGAAAGGAAGATATTTCCTTTTTCACCATAGCCCTCTATGGGCTTCCAAATATCCCTTTGCAAATTCCACAAGAACAGCCTTAGCGAAAGGCTTCTTGAAGGGAAAGATGTAACTCTGTGAGATGAATTCACAGAACACAGAGCAGTTTCTCAGAAAGCTTCTTTCCAGTTTTGGACGGAAGATATTTCCTTTTTCACCAGAGGCCTCTATGGGCTTCCAAATATCCCTTTGCCAATTCCACAAGAACATCCTTAGCGAACGGCTTCTTGAAGGGAAAGATGTAACTCTGTGAGATGAATTCACAGAACACAGAGCAGTTTCTCAGAAAGCTTCTTTCCAGTTTTGAACGGAAGATATTTCCTTTTTCACCATAGCCCTCTATGGGCTTCCAAATATCCCTTTGCCAATTCCACAAGAACAGCCTTAGCGAAAGGCTTCTTGAAGGGAAAGATGTAACTCTGTGAGATGAATTCACAAAACACAGAGCAGTTTCTCAGAAAGGTTCTTTCCAATTTTGAACGGAAGATATTTCCTTTTTCACCATAGCCGTCTATGGGCTTCCAAATATCCCTTTGCCAATTCCACAAGAACAGCCTTAGCGAAAGGCTTCTTGAAGGGAAAGATGTAACTCTGTGAGATGAATTCACAGAACACAGAGAAGTTTCTCAGAAAGCTTCTTTCCAGTTTTGAACAGAAGATATTTCCTTTTTCACCATAGCCCTCTATGGGCTTCCAAATATCCCTTTGCCAATTCCACAAGAACAGACTTAGCGAAAGGCTTCTTGGAGGGAACGATGTAACTCTGTGAGATGATTTCACAGAACACAGAGCAGTTTCTCAGAAAGCTTCTTTCCAGTTTTGAACGGAAGATATTTCCTTTTTCACCAGAGGCCTCTATGGGCTTCCAAATATCCCTTTGCCAATTCCACAAGAACAGCCTTCGCGAAAGGCTTCTTGAAGGGAAAGATGTAACTCTGTGAGATGAATTAACAGAACACAGAGCAGTTTCTCAGAAAGCTTCTTTCCAGTTTTGAACGGAAGATATTTCCTTTTTCACCATAGCCCTCTATGGGCTTCCAAATATCCCTTTGCCAATTCCGCAAGAACCGCCTTAGCGAAAGGCTTCTTGAAGGGAAAGATGTAACTCTGTGAGATGAATTCACAGAACACAGAGCAGTTTCTCAGAAAGCTTCTTTCCAGTTTTGAACGGAAGATATTTCCTTTTTCACCATAGGCCTCTATGGGCTTCCAAATATCCCTTTGCCAATTCCACAAGAACAGCCTTAGCGAAAGGCTTCTTGAGGGGAAAGATGTAACTCTGTGAGATGAATTAACAGAACACAGAGCAGTTTCTCAGAAAGCTTCTTTCCAGTTTTGAACGGAAGATATTTCCTTTTTCACCATAGCCCTCTACGGGCTTCCAAATATCCCTTTGCCAATTCCACAAGAACAGCCTTAGCGAAAGGCTTCTTGAAGGGAAAGATGTAACTCTGTGAGATGAATTCACAGAACACAGAGCAGTTTCTCAGAAAGCTTCTTTCCAGTTTTGAACGGAAGATATTTCCTTTTTCCCCATAGCCCTCTAAGGGCTTCCAAATATCCCTTTGCCAATTCCACAAGAACAGCCTTAGCGAAAGGCTTCTTGAAGGGAAAGATGTAACTCTGTGAGATGAATTCACAGAACACAGAGCAGTTTCTCAGAAAGCTTCTTTCCAGTTTTGAACGGAAGATATTTCCTTTTTCACCATAGGCCTCTAAGGGCTTCCAAATATCCCTTTGCCAATTCCCCAAGAACAGCCTTAGCGAAAGGCTTATTGAAGGGAAAGATGTAACTCTGTGAGATGAATTAACAGAACACAGAGCAGTTTCTCAGAAAGCTTCTTTGCAGTTTTGAACGGAAGATATTTCCTTTTTCACCATAGACCTCTATGGGCTTCCAAATATCCCTTTGCCAATTCCACAAGAACAGCCTTAGCGAAAGGCTTCTTGAAGGGAAAGATGTAACTCTGTGAGATGAATTCACAGAACACAGAGCAGTTTCTCAGAAAGCTTCTTTCCAGGTTTGAACGGAAGATATTTCCTTTTTCAACATAGGCCTCTATGGGCTTCCAAATATCCCTTTGCCAATTCCACAAGAACAGCCTTAGCGAAAAGCTTCTTGAAGGGAAAGATGTAACTCTGTGAGATGAATTCACAGAACACAGAGCATTTTCTCAGAAAGCTTCTTTCCAGTTTTGAACGGAAGATATTTCCTTTTTCACCATAGGCCTCTATGGGCTTCCAAATATCCCTTTGCCAATTCCACAAGAACAGCCTTAGCGAAAGGCTTCTTGAAGGGAAAGATGTAACTCTGTGAGATGAATTAACAGAACACAGAGCAGTTTCTCAGAAAGCTTCTTTCCAGTTTTGAACGGAAGATATTTACTTTTTCACCATAGCCCTCTATGGGCTTCCAAATATCCCTTTGCCAATTCCACAAGAACAGCCTTAGCGAAAGGCTTCTTGAAGGGAAAGATGTAACTCTGTGAGATGAATTCACAGAACACAGAGCAGTTTCTCAGAAAGCTTCTTTCCAGTATTGAACGGAAGATATTTCCTTTTTCACCATAGCCCTCTATGGGCTTCCAAATATCCCTTTGCCAATTCCACAAGAACAGCCTTAGCGAAAGGCTTCTTGAAGGGAAAGATGTAACTCTGTGAGATGAATTCACAGAACACAGAGCAGTTTCTCAGAAAGCTTCTTTCCAGATTTGAACGGAAGATATTTCCTTTTTCACCATAGGCCTCTATGGGCTTCCAAATATCCCTTTGCCAATTCCACAAGAACAGCCTTTGCGAAAGGCTTCTTGAAGGGAAAGATGTAACTCTGTGAGATGAATTCACAGGACACAGAGCAGTTTCTCAGAAAGCTTCTTTCCAGTTTTGAACGAAAGATATTTCCTTTTTCACCATAGACCTCTATGGGCTTCCAAATATCCCTTTGCCAATTCCACAAGAACAGCCTTAGCGAAAGGCTTCTTGATGGGAAAGATGTAACTCTCTGAGATGAATTAGCAGAACACAGAGCAGTTTCTCAGAAAGATTCTTTCCAATTTTGAAAGGAAGATATTTCCTTTTTCACCATAGCCCTCTATGGGCTTCCAAATATCCCTTTGCAAATTCCACAAGAACAGCCTTAGCGAAAGGCTTCTTGAAGGGAAAGATGTAACTCTGTGAGATGAATTCACAGAACACAGAGCAGTTTCTCAGAAAGCTTCTTTCCAGTTTTGGACGGAAGATATTTCCTTTTTCACCAGAGGCCTCTATGGGCTTCCAAATATCCCTTTGCCAATTCCACAAGAACATCCTTAGCGAAAGGCTTCTTGAAGGGAAAGATGTAACTCTGTGAGATGAATTCACAGAACACAGAGCAGTTTCTCAGAAAGCTTCTCTCCAGTTTTGAACGGAAGATATTTCCTTTTTCACCATAGCCCTCTATGGGCTTCCAAATATCCCTTTGCCAATTCCGCAAGAACCGCCTTAGCGAAAGGCTTCTTGAAGGGAAAGATGTAACTCTGTGAGATGAATTCACAGAACACAGAGCAGTTTCTCAGAAAGCTTCTTTCCAGTTTTGAACGAAAGATATTTCCTTTTTCACCATAGGCCTCAATGGGCTTCCAAATATCCCTTTGCCAATTCCACAAGAACAGCCTTAGCGAAAGGCTTCTTGAAGGGAAAGATGTAACTCTGTGAGATGAATTCACAGAACACAGAGCAGTTTCTCAGAAAGCTTCTTTCCAGTTTTGAACGGAAGATATTTCCTTTTTCACCATAGCCCTCTATGGGCTTCCAAATGTCCCTTTGCCAATTCCACAAGAACAGCCTTAGCGAAAGGCCTCTTGAAGGGAAAGATGTAACTCTGTGAGATGAATTCACAGAACACAGAGCAGTTTCTCAGAAAGCTTCTTTCCAGTTTTGAACGGAAGATATTTCCTTTTTCACCATAGCCCTCTAAGGGCTTCCAAATATCCCTTTGCCAATTCCACAAGAACAGCCTTAGCGAAAGGCTTCTTGAAGGGAAAGATGTAACTCTGTGAGATGAATTCACAGAACACAGAGCAGTTTCTCAGAAAACTTCTTTCCAGTTTTGAACGGAAGATATTTCCTTTTTCACCATAGGCCTCTATGGGCTTCCAAATATCCCTTTGCCAATTCCACAAGAACAGCCTTAGCGAAAGGCTTCTTGAAGGGAAAGATGTAACTCTGTGAGATGAATTAACAGAACACAGAGCAGTTTCTCAGAAAGCTTCTTTGCAGTTTTGAACGGAAGATATTTCCTTTTTCACCATAGCCCTCTATGGGCTTCCAAATATCCCTTTGCCAATTCCACAAGAACATCCTTAGCGAAAGGTTTCTTGAAGGGAAAGATGTAACTCTGTGAGATGAATTCACAGAACACAGAGCAGTTTCTCAGAAAGCTTCTTTCCAGTTTTGAACGGAAGATATTTCCTTTTTCACCATAGGCCTCTATGGGCTTCCAAATATCCCTTTGCCAATTCCACAAGAACAGCCTTAGCGAAAGGCTTCTTGAATGGAAAGATGTAACTCTGTGAGATGAATTCACAGAACACAGAGCAGTTTCTCAGAAAGCTTCTTTCCAGATTTGAACGGAAGATATTTCCTTTTTCACCATAGGCCTCTATGGGCTTCCAAATATCCCTTTGCCAATTCCACAAGAACAGCCTTTGCGAAAGGCTTCTTGAAGGGAAAGATGTAACTCTGTGAGATGAATTCACAGGACACAGAGCAGTTTCTCAGAAAGCTTCTTTCCAGTTTTGAACGGAAGATATTTCCTTTTTCACCATAGACCTCTATGGGCTTCCAAATATCCCTTTGCCAATTCCACAAGAACAGCCTTAGCGAAAGGCTTCTTGATGGGAAAGATGTAACTCTCTGAGATGAATTAGCAGAACACAGAGCAGTTTCTCAGAAAGATTCTTTCCAATTTTGAAAGGAAGATATTTCCTTTTTCACCATAGCCCTCTATGGGCTTCCAAATATCCCTTTGCAAATTCCACAAGAACAGCCTTAGCGAAAGGCTTCTTGAAGGGAAAGATGTAACTCTGTGAGATGAATTCACAGAACACAGAGCAGTTTCTCAGAAAGCTTCTTTCCAGTTTTGGACGGAAGATATTTCCTTTTTCACCAGAGGCCTCTATGGGCTTCCAAATATCCCTTTGCCAATTCCACAAGAACATCCTTAGCGAAAGGCTTCTTGAAGGGAAAGATGTATCTCTGTGAGATGAATTCACAGAACACAGAGCAGTTTCTCAGAAAGCTTCTTTCCAGTTTTGAACGGAAGATATTTCCTTTTTCACCATAGCCCTCTATGGGCTTCCAAATATCCCTTTGCCAATTCCACAAGAACAGCCTTAGCGAAAGGCTTCTTGAAGGGAAAGATGTAACTCTGTGAGATGAATTCACAAAACACAGAGCAGTTTCTCAGAAAGGTTCTTTCCAATTTTGAACGGAAGATATTTCCTTTTTCACCATAGCCGTCTATGGGCTTCCAAATATCCCTTTGCCAATTCCACAAGAACAGCCTTAGCGAAAGGCTTCTTGAAGGGAAAGATGTAACTCTGTGAGATGAATTCACAGAACACAGAAAAGTTTCTCAGAAATCTTCTTTCCAGTTTTGAACGGAAGATATTTCCTTTTTCACCATAGCCCTCTATGGGCTTCCAAATATCCCTTTGCCAATTCCACAAGAACAGACTTAGCGAAAGGCTTCTTGGAGGGAACGATGTAACTCTGTGAGATGAATTCACAGAACACAGAGCAGTTTCTCAGAAAGCTTCTTTCCAGTTTTGAACGGAAGATATTTCCTTTTTCACCAGAGGCCTCTATGGGCTTCCAAATATCCCTTTGCCAATTCCACAAGAACAGCCTTCGCGAAAGGCTTCTTGAAGGGAAAGATGTAACTCTGTGAGATGAATTAACAGAACACAGAGCAGTTTCTCAGAAAGCTTCTTTCCAGTTTTGAACGGAAGATATTTCCTTTTTCACCATAGCCCTCTATGGGCTTCCAAATATCCCTTTGCCAATTCCGCAAGAACCGCCTTAGCGAAAGGCTTCTTGAAGGGAAAGATGTAACTCTGTGAGATGAATTCACAGAACACAGAGCAGTTTCTCAGAAAGCTTCTTTCCAGTTTTGAACGAAAGATATTTCCTTTTTCACCATAGGCCTCAATGGGCTTCCAAATATCCCTTTGCCAATTCCATAAGAACAGCCTTAGCGAAAGGCTTCTTGAAGGGAAAGATGTAACTCTGTGAGATGAATTCACAGAACACAGAGCAGTTTCTCAGAAAGCTTCTTTCCAGTTTTGAACGGAAGATATTTCCTTTTTCACCATAGCCCTCTATGGGCTTCCAAATGTCCCTTTGCCAATTCCACAAGAACAGCCTTAGCGAAAGGCCTCTTGAAGGGAAAGATGTAACTCTGTGAGATGAATTCACAGAACACAGAGCAGTTTCTCAGAAAGCTTCTTTCCAGTTTTGAACGGAAGATATTTCCTTTTTCACCATAGCCCTCTAAGGGCTTCCAAATATCCCTTTGCCAATTCCACAAGAACAGCCTTAGCGAAAGACTTCTTGAAGGGAAAGATGTAACTCTGTGAGATGAATTCACAGAACACAGAGCAGTTTCTCAGAAAACTTCTTTCCAGTTTTGAACGGAAGATATTTCCTTTTTCACCATAGGCCTCTATGGGCTTCCAAATATCCCTTTGCCAATTCCACAAGAACAGCCTTAGCGAAAGGCTTCTTGAAGGGAAAGATGTAACTCTGTGAGATGAATTAACAGAACACAGAGCAGTTTCTCAGAAAGCTTCTTTGCAGTTTTGAACGGAAGATATTTCCTTTTTCACCATAGCCCTCTATGGGCTTCCAAATATCCCTTTGCCAATTCCACAAGAACATCCTTAGCGAAAGGTTTCTTGAAGGGAAAGATGTAACTCTGTGAGATGAATTCACAGAACACAGAGCAGTTTCTCAGAAAGCTTCTTTCCAGTTTTGAACGGAAGATATTTCCTTTTTCACCATAGGCCTCTATGGGCTTCCAAATATCCCTTTGCCAATTCCACAAGAACAGCCTTAGCGAAAGGCTTCTTGAATGGAAAGATGTAACTCTGTGAGATGAATTCACAGAACACAGAGCAGTTTCTCAGAAAGCTTCTTTCCAGATTTGAACGGAAGATATTTCCTTTTTCACCATAGGCCTCTATGGGCTTCCAAATATCCCTTTGCCAATTCCACAAGAACAGCCTTTGCGAAAGGCTTCTTGAAGGGAAAGATGTAACTCTGTGAGATGAATTCACAGGACACAGAGCAGTTTCTCAGAAAGCTTCTTTCCAGTTTTGAACGGAAGATATTTCCTTTTTCACCATAGACCTCTATGGGCTTCCAAATATCCCTTTGCCAATTCCACAAGAACAGCCTTAGCGAAAGGCTTCTTGATGGGAAAGATGTAACTCTCTGAGATGAATTAGCAGAACACAGAGCAGTTTCTCAGAAAGATTCTTTCCAATTTTGAAAGGAAGATATTTCCTTTTTCACCATAGCCCTCTATGGGCTTCCAAATATCCCTTTGCAAATTCCACAAGAACAGCCTTAGCGAAAGGCTTCTTGAAGGGAAAGATGTAACTCTGTGAGATGAATTCACAGAACACAGAGCAGTTTCTCAGAAAGCTTCTTTCCAGTTTTGGACGGAAGATATTTCCTTTTTCACCAGAGGCCTCTATGGGCTTCCAAATATCCCTTTGCCAATTCCACAAGAACATCCTTAGCGAAAGGCTTCTTGAAGGGAAAGATGTAACTCTGTGAGATGAATTCACAGAACACAGAGCAGTTTCTCAGAAAGCTTCTTTCCAGTTTTGAACGGAAGATATTTCCTTTTTCACCATAGCCCTCTATGGGCTTCCAAATATCCCTTTGCCAATTCCACAAGAACAGCCTTAGCGAAAGGCTTCTTGAAGGGAAAGATGTAACTCTGTGAGATGAATTCACAAAACACAGAGCAGTTTCTCAGAAAGGTTCTTTCCAATTTTGAACGGAAGATATTTCCTTTTTCACCATAGCCGTCTATGGGCTTCCAAATATCCCTTTGCCAATTCCACAAGAACAGCCTTAGCGAAAGGCTTCTTGAAGGGAAAGATGTAACTCTGTGAGATGAATTCACAGAACACAGAGAAGTTTCTCAGAAAGCTTCTTTCCAGTTTTGAACGGAAGATATTTCCTTTTTCACCATAGCCCTCTATGGGCTTCCAAATATCCCTTTGCCAATTCCACAAGAACAGACTTAGCGAAAGGCTTCTTGGAGGGAACGATGTAAGTCTGTGAGATGAATTCACAGAACACAGAGCAGTTTCTCAGAAAGCTTCTTTCCAGTTTTGAACGGAAGATATTTCCTTTTTCACCAGAGGCCTCTATGGGCTTCCAAATATCCCTTTGCCAATTCCACAAGAACAGCCTTCGCGAAAGGCTTCTTGAAGGGAAAGATGTAACTCTGTGAGATGAATTAACAGAACACAGAGCAGTTTCTCAGAAAGCTTCTTTCCAGTTTTGAACGGAAGATATTTCCTTTTTCACCATAGCCCTCTATGGGCTTCCAAATATCCCTTTGCCAATTCCGCAAGAACCGCCTTAGCGAAAGGCTTCTTGAAGGGAAAGATGTAACCCTGTGAGATGAATTAACAGAACACAGAGCAGTATCTCAGAAAGCTTCTTTGCAGTTTTGAACGGAAGATATTTCCTTTTTCACCATAGCCCTCTATGGGCTTCCAAATATCCCTTTGCCAATTCCACAAGAACAGCCTTAGCGAAAGGCTTCTTGAAGGGAAAGATGTAACTCTGTGAGATGAATTCACAGAACACAGAGCAGTTTCTCAGAAAGCTTCTTTCCAGTTTTGAACGGAAGATATTTCCTTTTTCACCATAGGCCTCTATGGGCTTCCAAATATCCCTTTGCCAATTCCACAAGAACAGCCTTAGCGAAAGGCTTCTTGAGGGGAAAGATGTAACTCTGTGAGATGAATTAACAGAACACAGAGCAGTTTCTCAGAAAGCTTCTTTCCAGTTTTGAACGGAAGATATTTCCTTTTTCACCATAGCCCTCTACGGGCTTCCAAATATCCCTTTGCCAATTCCACAAGAACAGCCTTAGCGAAAGGCATCTTGAAGGGAAAGATGTAACTCTGTGAGATGAATTCACAGAACACAGAGCAGTTTCTCAGAAAGCTTCTTTCCAGTTTTGAACGGAAGATATTTCCTTTTTCACCATAGCCCTCTATGGGCTTCCAAATATCCCTTTGCCAATTCCACAAGAACAGCCTTAGCGAAAGGCTTCTTGAAGGGAAAGATGTAACTCTGTGAGATGAATTCACAGAACACAGAGCAGTTTCTCAGAAAGCTTCTTTCCAGTTTTGAACGGAAGATATTTCCTTTTTCACCATAGGCCTCTATGGGCTTCCAAATATCCCTTTGCCAATTCCACAAGAACAGCCTTAGCGAAAGGCTTCTTGAAGGGAAAGATGTAACTCTGTGAGATGAATTAACAGAACACAGAGCAGTTTCTCAGAAAGCTTCTTTCCAGTTTTGAACGGAAGATATTTCCTTTTTCACCATAGCCCTCTATGGGCTTCCAAATATCCCTTTGCCAATTCCACAAGAACAGCCTTAGCGAAAGGCTTCTTGAAGGGATAGATGTAACTCTCTGAGATGAATTAGCAGAACACAGAGCAGTTTCTCAGAAAGATTCTTTACAATTTTGAAAGGAAGATATTTCCTTTTTCACCATAGCCGTCTATGGGCTTCCAAATATCCCTTTGCCAACTCCCCAAGAACAGCCTTATCGAAAGGCTTCTTGAAGGGAAAGATGTAACTCTGTGAGATGAATTCACAGAACACAGAGCAGTTTCTCAGAAAGCTTCTTTCCAGTTTTGAACGGAAGATATTTCCTTTTTCACCAGAGGCCTCTATGGGCTTCCAAATATCCCTTTGCCAATTCCCCAAGAACAGCCTTCGCGAAAGGCTTCTTGAAGGGAAAGATGTAACTCTGTGAGATGAATTCACAGAACACAGAGCAGTTTCTCAGAAAGCTTCTTTCCAGTTTTCAACGGAAGATATTTCCTTTTTCACCATAGCCGTCTATGGGCTTCCAAATATCCCTTTGCCAATTCCACAAGAACAGCCTTAGCGAAAGGCTTCTTGAAGGGAAAGATGTAACTCTGTGAGATGAATTCACAGAACACAGAGCAGTTTCTCAGAAAGCTTCTTTCCAGTTTTGAACGGAAGGTATTTCCTTTTTCACCATAGCCGTCTATGGGCTTCCAAATATCCCTTTGCCAATTCCACAAGAACAGCCTTAGCGAAAGGCTTCTTGAAGGGAAAGATGTAACTCTGTGAGATAAATTCACAGAACACAGAGCAGTTTCTCAGAAAGCTTCTTTCCAGTTTTGAACGGAAGATATTTCCTTTTTCACCATAGGCCTCTATGGGCTTCCAAATATCCCTTTGCCAATTCCACAAGAACAGCCTTAGCGAAAGGCTTCTTGAAGGGAAAGATGTAACTCTGTGAGATGAATTCACAGAACACAGAGCAGTTTCTCAGAAAGCTTCTTTCCAGTTTTGAACGGAAGATATTTCCTTTTTCACCATAGGCCTCTATGGGCTTCCAAATATCCCTTTGCCAATTCCACAAGAACAGCCTTCGCGAAAGGCTTCTTGAAGGGAAAGATGTAACTCTGTGAGATGAATTAACAGAACACAAAGCAGTTTCTCAGAAAGCTTCTTTCCAGTTTTGAACGGAAGATATTTCCTTTTTCACCATAGGCCTCTAAGGGCTTCCAAATATCCCTTTGCCAATTCCACAAGAACAGCCTTAGCGAAAGGCTTCTTGAAGGGAAAGATGTAACTGTGTGAGATGAATTCATAGAACACAGAGCAGTTTCTCAGAAAGCTTCTTTCCAATTTTGAACGGAAGATATTTCCTTTTTCACCATAGCCGTCTATGGGCTTCCAAATATCCCTTTGCCAATTCCACAAGAACAGCCTTAGCGAAAGGCTTCTTGAAGGGAAAGATGTAACACTGTGAGATGAATTCACAGAACACAGAGCAGTTTCTCAGAAAGCTTCTTTCCAGTTTTGAACGGAAGATATTTCCTTTTTCACCATAGCCCTCTAAGGGCTTCCAAATATCCCTTTGCCAATTCCACAAGAACAGCCTTAGCGAAAGGCTTCTTGAAGGGAAAGATGTAACTCTGTGAGATGAATTAACAGAACACAGAGCAGTTTCTCAGAAAGCTTCTTTGCAGTTTTGAACGGAAGATATTTCCTTTTTCACCATAGCCCTCTATGGGCTTCCAAATATCCCTTTGCCAATTCCACAAGAACATCCTTAGCGAAAGGTTTCTTGAAGGGAAAGATGTAACTCTGTGAGATGAATTCACAGAACACAGAGCAGTTTCTCAGAAAGCTTCTTTCCAGTTTTGAACGGAAGATATTTCCTTTTTCACCATAGGCCTCTATGGGCTTCCAAATATCCCTTTGCCAATTCCACAAGAACAGCCTTAGCGAAAGGCTTCTTGAAGGGAAAGAGGAAACTCTGTGAGATGAATTCACAGAACACAGAGCAGTTTCTCAGAAAGCTTCTTTCCAGTTTTGAACGGAAGATATTTTCTTTTTCACCATAGCCCTCTAGGGATTCCAAATATCACTTTGCCAATTCCACAAGAACAGCCTAAGCGAAAGGCTTCTTGAAGGGAAAGATGTAACTCTGTGAGATGAATTAACAGAACACAGAGCAGTTTCTCAGAAAAATTCTTTCCAATTTTGAAAGGAAGATATTTCCTTTTTCACCATAGCCCTCTAAGGGCTTCCAAATATCCCTTTGCAAATTCCACAAGAACATCCTTAGCGAAAGGCTTCTTGAAGGGAAAGATGTAACTCTGTGAGATGAATTAACAGAACACAGAGCAGTTTCTCAGAAAGCTTCTTTCCAGTTTTGAACGGAAGATATTTCCTTTTTCACCATAGCCCTCTATGGGCTTCCAAATATCCCTTTGCCAATTCCACAAGAACAGCCTTAGCGAAATGCTTCTTGAAGGAAAAGATGTAACTCTGTGAGATGAATTCACAGAACACAGAGCAGTTTCTCAGAAAGCTTCTTTCCAGTTTTGAACGGAAGATATTTCCTTTTTCACCATAGGCCTCTATGGGCTTCCAAATATCCCTTTGCCAATTCCACAAGAACAGCCTTAGCGAAAGGCTTCTTGAAGGGAAAGATGTAACTCTCTGAGATGAATTAACAGAACACAGAGCAGTTTCTCAGAAAGCTTCTTTCCAGTTTTGAACGGAAGATATTTCCTTTTTCACCATAGGCCTCTATGGGCTTCCAAATATCCCTTTGCCAATTCCACAAGAACAGCCTTAGCGAAAGGATTCTTGAAGGGAAAGATGTAACTCTGTGAGATGAATTCACAGAACACAGAGCAGTTTCTCAGAAAGCTTCTTTCCAGTTTTGAACGGAAGATATTTCCTTTTTCACCATAGCCTTCTATGGGCTTCCAAATATCCCTTTGCCAGTTCCACAAGAACAGCCTTAGCGAAAGGCCTCTTGAAGGGAAAGATGTAACTCTGTGAGATGAATTAACAGAACACAGAGCAGTTTCTCAGAAAGCTTCTTTCCAGTTTTGAACGGAAGATATTTCCTTTTCACCATAGCCCTCTACGGGCTTCCAAATATCCCTTTGCCAATTCCACAAGAACAGCCTTAGCGAAATGCTTCTTGAAGGAAAAGATGTAACTCTGGGAGATGAATTCACAGAACACAGAGCAGTTTCTCAGAAAGCTTCTTTCCAGTTTTGAACGGAAGATATTTCCTTTTTCACCATAGGCCTCTATGGGCTTCCAAATATCCCTTTGCCAATTCCACAAGAACAGCCTTAGCGAAAGGCTTCTTGAAGGGAAAGAGGAAACTCTGTGAGATGAATTCACAGAACACAGAGCAGTTTCTCAGAAAGCTTCTTTCCAGTTTTGAACGGAAGATATTTTCTTTTTCACCATAGCCCTCTAGGGATTCCAAATATCACTTTGCCAATTCCACAAGAACAGCCTTAGCGAAAGGCTTCTTGAAGGGAAAGATGTAACTCTGTGAGATGAATTAACAGAACACAGAGCAGTTTCTCAGAAAAATTCTTTCCAATTTTGAAAGGAAGATATTTCCTTTTTCACCATAGCCCTCTAAGGGCTTCCAAATATCCCTTTGCAAATTCCACAAGAACATCCTTAGCGAAAGGCTTCTTGAAGGGAAAGATGTAACTCTGTGAGATGAATTAACAGAACACAGAGCAGTTTCTCAGAAAGCTTCTTTCCAGTTTTGAACGGAAGATATTTCCTTTTTCACCATAGCCCTCTATGGGCTTCCAAATATCCCTTTGCCAATTCCACAAGAACAGCCTTAGCGAAATGCTTCTTGAAGGAAAAGATGTAACTCTGTGAGATGAATTCACAGAACACAGAGCAGTTTCTCAGAAAGCTTCTTTCCAGTTTTGAACGGAAGATATTTCCTTTTTCACCATAGGCCTCTATGGGCTTCCAAATATCCCTTTGCCAATTCCACAAGAACAGCCTTAGCGAAAGGCTTCTTGAAGGGAAAGATGTAACTCTGTGAGATGAATTAACAGAACACAGAGCAGTTTCTCAGAAAGCTTCTTTCCAGTTTTGAACGGAAGATATTTCCTTTTTCACCATAGCCCTCTATGGGCTTCCAAATATCCCTTTGCCAATTCCACAAGAACAGCCTTAGCGAAAGGCTTCTTGAAGGGAAAGATGTAACTCTGTGAGATGAATTCACAGAACACAGAGCAGTTTCTCAGAAAGCTTCTTTCCAGTTTTGAACGGAAGATATTTCCTTTTTCACCATAGCCCTCTATGGGCTTCCAAATATCCCTTTGCCAGTTCCACAAGAACAGCCTTAGCGAAAGGCCTCTTGAAGGGAAAGATGTAACTCTGTGAGATGAATTAACAGAACACAGAGCAGTTTCTCAGATAGCTTCTTTCCAGTTTTGAACGGAAGATATTTCCTTTTCACCATAGCCCTCTACGGGCTTCCAAATATCCCTTTGCCAATTCCACAAGAACAGCCTTAGCGGAATGCTTCTTGAAGGAAAAGATGTAACTCTGGGAGATGAATTCACAGAACACAGAGCAGTTTCTCAGAAAGCTTCTTTCCAGTTTTGAACGGAAGATATTTCCTTTTTCACCATAGGCCTCTATGGGCTTCCAAATATCCCTTTGCCAATTCCACAAGAACAGCCTTAGCGAAAGGCTTCTTGAAGGGAAAGAGGAAACTCTGTGAGGTGAATTCACAGAACACAGAGCAGTTTCTCAGAAAGCTTCTTTCCAGTTTTGAACGGAAGATATTTTCTTTTTCACCATAGCCCTCTAGGGATTCCAAATATCACTTTGCCAATTCCACAAGAACAGCCTTAGCGAAAGGCTTCTTGAAGGGAAAGATGTAACTCTGTGAGATGAATTAACAGAACACAGAGCAGTTTCTCACAGAGCTTCTTTCCGGTTTTGAACGGAAGATATTTCCTTTTTCACCATAGCCCTCTATGGGCTTCCAAATATCCCTTTGCCAATTCCACAAGAACAGCCTTAGCGAAAGGCTTCTTGAAGGGAACGATGTAACTCTATGAGATGAATTAACAGAACACAGAGCAGTTTCTCAGAGAGCTTCTTTCCAGTTTTGAACGGAAGATATTTCCTTTTTCACCATAGCCCTCTTTGGGCTTCCAAATATCCCTTTGCCAATTCCACAAGAACAGCCTTAGCGAAAGGCTTCTTGATGGGAAAGATGTAACTCTGTTAGATGAATTCACAGAACACAGAGCAGTTTCTCAGAAAGCTTCTTTCCAGTTTTGAACGGAAGATATTTCCTTTTTCACCATAGGCCTCAAAGGGCTTCCAAATATCCCTTTGCCAATTCCACAAGAACAGCCTTAGCGAAAGGGTTCTTGAAGGGAAAGATGTAACTCTGTGAGATGAATTCAGAGAACACAGAGCAGTTTCTCAGAAAGCTTCTTTCCAGTTTTGAACGGAAGATATGTCCTTTTTCACCATAGCCCTCTATGGGCTTCCAAATGTCCCTTTGCCAATTCCACAAGAACAGCCTTAGCGAAAGGCCTCTTGAAGGGAAAGATGTAACTCTGTGAGATGAATTCACAGAACACAGAGCAGTTTCTCAGAAAGCTTCTTTCCAGTTTTGAACGGAAGATATTTCCTTTTTCCCCATAGCCCTCTAAGGGCTTCCAAATATCCCTTTGCCAATTCCACAAGAACAGCCTTAGCGAAAGGCTTCTTGAAGGGAAAGATGTAACTCTGTGAGATGAATTCACAGAACACAGAGCAGTTTCTCAGAAAGCTTCTTTCCAGTTTTGAACGGAAGATATTTCCTTTTTCACCATAGGCCTCTAAGGGCTTCCAAATATCCCTTTGCCAATAACCCAAGAACAGCCTTAGCGAAAGGCTTATTGAAGGGAAAGATGTAACTCTGTGAGATGAATTAACAGAACACAGAGCAGTTTCTCAGAAAGCTTCTTTGCAGTTTTGAACGGAAGATATTTCCTTTTTCACCATAGACCTCTATGGGCTTCCAAATATCCCTTTGCCAATTCCACAAGAACAGCCTTAGCGAAAGGCTTCTTGAAGGGAAAGATGTAACTCTGTGAGATGAATTCACAGAACACAGAGCAGTTTCTCAGAAAGCTTCTTTCCAGGTTTGAACGGAAGATATTTCCTTTTTCAACATAGGCCTCTATGGGCTTCCAAATATCCCTTTGCCAATTCCACAAGAACAGCCTTAGCGAAAAGCTTCTTGAAGGGAAAGATGTAACTCTGTGAGATGAATTCACAGAACACAGAGCATTTTCTCAGAAAGCTTCTTTCCAGTTTTGAACGGAAGATATTTCCTTTTTCACCATAGGCCTCTATGGGCTTCCAAATATCCCTTTGCCAATTCCACAAGAACAGCCTTAGCGAAAGGCTTCTTGAGGGGAAAGATGTAACTCTGTGAGATGAATTAACAGAACACAGAGCAGTTTCTCAGAAAGCTTCTTTCCAGTTTTGAACGGAAGATATTTACTTTTTCACCATAGCCCTCTATGGGCTTCCAAATATCCCTTTGCCAATTCCACAAGAACAGCCTTAGCGAAAGGCTTCTTGAAGGGAAAGATGTAACTCTGTGAGATGAATTCACAGAACACAGAGCAGTTTCTCAGAAAGCTTCTTTCCAGTATTGAACGGAAGATATTTCCTTTTTCACCATAGCCCTCTATGGGCTTCCAAATATCCCTTTGCCAATTCCACAAGAACAGCCTTAGCGAAAGGCTTCTTGAAGGGAAAGATGTAACTCTGTGAGATGAATTCACAGAACACAGAGCAGTTTCTCAGAAAGCTTCTTTCCAGATTTGAACGGAAGATATTTCCTTTTTCACCATAGGCCTCTATGGGCTTCCAAATATCCCTTTGCCAATTCCACAAGAACAGCCTTTGCGAAAGGCTTCTTGAAGGGAAAGATGTAACTCTGTGAGATGAATTCACAGGACGCAGAGCAGTTTCTCAGAAAGCTTCTTTCCAGTTTTGAACGAAAGATATTTCCTTTTTCACCATAGACCTCTATGGGCTTCCAAATATCCCTTTGCCAATTCCACAAGAACAGCCTTAGCGAAAGGCTTCTTGATGGGAAAGATGTAACTCTCTGAGATGAATTAGCAGAACACAGAGCAGTTTCTCAGAAAGCTTCTCTCCAGTTTTGAACGGAAGATATTTCCTTTTTCACCATAGCCCTCTGGGCTTCCAAATATCCCTTTGCCAATTCCACAAGAACAGCCTTAGCGAAAGGCTTCTTGAAGGGAAAGATGTAACTCTGTGAGATGAATTCACAAAACACAGAGCAGTTTCTCAGAAAGGTTCTTTCCAATTTTGAACGGAAGATATTTCCTTTTTCACCATAGCCGTCTATGGGCTTCCAAATATCCCTTTGCCAATTCCACAAGAACAGCCTTAGCGAAAGGCTTCTTGAATGGAAAGATGTAACTCTGTGAGATGAATTCACAGAACACAGAGAAGTTTCTCAGAAAGCTTCTTTCCAGTTTTGAACGGAAGATATTTCCTTTTTCACCATTCCCTCTATGGGCTTCCAAATATCCCTTTGCCAATTCCACAAGAACAGACTTAGCGAAAGGCTTCTTGGAGGGAACGATGTAACTCTGTGAGATGAATTCACGGAACACAGAGCAGTTTCTCAGAAAGCTTCTTTCCAGTTTTGAACGGAAGATATTTCCTTTTTCACCAGAGGCCTCTATGGGCTTCCAAATATCCCTTTGCCAATTCCACAAGAACAGCCTTCGCGAAAGGCTTCTTGAAGGGAAAGATGTAACTCTGTGAGATGAATTAACAGAACACAGAGCAGTTTCTCAGAAAGCTTCTTTCCAGTTTTGAACGGAAGATATTTCCTTTTTCACCATAGCCCTCTATGGGCTTCCAAATATCCCTTTGCCAATTCCGCAAGAACCGCCTTAGCGAAAGGCTTCTTGAAGGGAAAGATGTAACTCTGTGAGATGAATTCACAGAACACAGAGCAGTTTCTCAGAAAGCTTCTTTCCAGTTTTGAACGAAAGATATTTCCTTTTTCACCATAGGCCTCAATGGGCTTCCAAATATCCCTTTGCCAATTCCACAAGAACAGCCTTAGCGAAAGGCTTCTTGAAGGGAAAGATGTAACTCTGATAGATGAATTCACAGAACACAGAGCAGTTTCTCAGAAAGCTTCTTTCCAGTTTTGAACGGAAGATATTTCCTTTTTCACCATAGCCCTCTATGGGCTTCCAAATGTCCCTTTGCCAATTCCACAAGAACAGCCTTAGCGAAAGGCCTCTTGAAGGGAAAGATGTAACTCTGTGAGATGAATCCACAGAACACAGAGCAGTTTCTCAGAAAGCTTCTTTCCAGTTTTGAACGGAAGATATTTCCTTTTTCACCATAGCCCTCTAAGGGCTTCCAAATATCCCTTTGCCAATTCCACAAGAACAGCCTTAGCGAAAGGCTTCTTGAAGGGAAAGATGTAACTCTGTGAGATGAATTCACAGAACACAGAGCAGTTTCTCAGAAAATTTCTTTCCAGTTTTGAACGGAAGATATTTCCTTTTTCACCATAGGCCTCTATGGGCTTCCAAATATCCCTTTGCCAATTCCACAAGAACAGCCTTAGCGAAAGGCTTCTTGAAGGGAAAGATGTAACTCTGTGAGATGAATTAACAGAACACAGAGCAGTTTCTCAGAAAGCTTCTTTGCAGTTTTGAACGGAAGATATTTCCTTTTTCACCATAGCCCTCTATGGGCTTCCAAATATCCCTTTGCCAATTCCACAAGAACATCCTTAGCGAAAGGTTTCTTGAAGGGAAAGATGTAACTCTGTGAGATGAATTCACAGAACACAGAGCAGTTTCTCAGAAAGCTTCTTTCCAGTTTTGAACGGAAGATATTTCCTTTTTCACCATAGGCCTCTATGGGCTTCCAAATATCCCTTTGCCAATTCCACAAGAACAGCCTTAGCGAAAGGCTTCTTGAATGGAAAGATGTAACTCTGTGAGATGAATTCACAGAACACAGAGCAGTTTCTCAGAAAGCTTCTTTCCAGATTTGAACGGAAGATATTTCCTTTTTCACCATAGCCCTCTATGGGCTTCCAAATATCCCTTTGCCAATTCCACAAGAACAGCCTTTGCGAAAGGCTTCTTGAAGGGAAAGATGTAACTCTGTGAGATGAATTCACAGGACACAGAGCAGTTTCTCAGAAAGCTTCTTTCCAGTTTTGAACGGAAGATATTTCCTTTTTCACCATAGACCTCTATGGGCTTCCAAATATCCCTTTGCCAATTCCACAAGAACAGCCTTAGCGAAAGGCTTCTTGATGGGAAAGATGTAACTCTCTGAGATGAATTAGCAGAACACAGAGCAGTTTCTCAGAAAGATTCTTTCCAATTTTGAAAGGAAGATATTTCCTTTTTCACCATAGCCCTCTATGGGCTTCCAAATATCCCTTTGCAAATTCCACAAGAACAGCCTTAGCGAAAGGCTTCTTGAAGGGAAAGATGTAACTCTGTGAGATGAATTCACAGAACACAGAGCAGTTTCTCAGAAAGCTTCTTTCCAGTTTTGGACGGAAGATATTTCCTTTTTCACCAGAGGCCTCTATGGGCTTCCAAATATCCCTTTGCCAATTCCACAAGAACATCCTTAGCGAAAGGCTTCTTGAAGGGAAAGATGTAACTGTGTGAGATGAATTAACAGAACACAGAGCAGTTTCTCAGAAAGCTTCTTTCCAGTTTTGAACGGAAGATATTTCCTTTTTCACCATAGCCCTCTATGGGCTTCCAAATATCCCTTTGCCAATTCCACAAGAACAGACTTAGCGAAAGGCTTCTTGGAGGGAACGATGTAACTCTGTGAGATGAATTCACAGAACACAGAGCAGTTTCTCAGAAAGCTTCTTTCCAGTTTTGAACGGAACATATTTCCTTTTTCACCAGAGGCCTCTATGGGCTTCCAAATATCCCTTTGCCAATTCCACAAGAACAGCCTTCGCGAAAGGCTTCTTGAAGGGAAAGATGTAACTCTGTGAGATGAATTAACAGAACACAGAGCAGTTTCTCAGAAAGCTTCTTTCCAGTTTTGAACGGAAGATATTTCCTTTTTCACCATAGCCCTCTATGGGCTTCCAAATATCCCTTTGCCAATTCCGCAAGAACCGCCTTAGCGAAAGGCTTCTTGAAGGGAAAGATGTAACTCTGTGAGATGAATTCACAGAACACAGAGCAGTTTCTCAGAAAGCTTCTTTCCAGTTTTGAACGAAAGATATTTCCTTTTTCACCATAGGCCTCAATGGGCTTCCAAATATCCCTTTGCCAATTCCACAAGAACAGCCTTAGCGAAAGGCTTCTTGAAGGGAAAGATGTAACTCTGTGAGATGAATTCACAGAACACAGAGCAGTTTCTCAGAAAGCTTCTTTCCAGTTTTGAACGGAAGATATTTCCTTTTTCACCATAGCCCTCTATGGGCTTCCAAATGTCCCTTTGCCAATTCCACAAGAACAGCCTTAGCGAAAGGCCTCTTGAAGGGAAAGATGTAACTCTGTGAGATGAATCCACAGAACACAGAGCAGTTTCTCAGAAATCTTCTTTCCAGTTTTGAACGGAAGATATTTCCTTTTTCACCATAGCCCTCTAAGGGCTTCCAAATATCCCTTTGCCAATTCCACAAGAACAGCCTTAGCGAAAGGCTTCTTGAAGGGAAAGATGTAACTCTGTGAGATGAATTCACAGAACACAGAGCAGTTTCTCAGAAAACTTCTTTCCAGTTTTGAACGGAAGATATTTCCTTTTTCACCATAGGCCTCTATGGGCTTCCAAATATCCCTTTGCCAATTCCACAAGAACAGCCTTAGCGAAAGGCTTCTTGAAGGGAAAGATGTAACTCTGTGAGATGAATTAACAGAACACAGAGCAGTTTCTCAGAAAGCTTCTTTGCAGTTTTGAACGGAAGATATTTCCTTTTTCACCATAGCCCTCTATGGGCTTCCAAATATCCCTTTGCCAATTCCACAAGAACATCCTTAGCGAAAGGTTTCTTGAAGGGAAAGATGTAACTCTGTGAGATGAATTCACAGAACACAGAGCAGTTTCTCAGAAAGCTTCTTTCCAGTTTTGAACGGAAGATATTTCCTTTTTCACCATAGGCCTCTATGGGCTTCCAAATATCCCTTTGCCAATTCCACAAGAACAGCCTTAGCGAAAGGCTTCTTGAATGGAAAGATGTAACTCTGTGAGATGAATTCACAGAACACAGAGCAGTTTCTCAGAAAGCTTCTTTCCAGATTTGAACGGAAGATATTTCCTTTTTCACCATAGCCCTCTATGGGCTTCCAAATATCCCTTTGCCAATTCCACAAGAACAGCCTTTGCGAAAGGCTTCTTGAAGGGAAAGATGTAACTCTGTGAGATGAATTCACAGGACACAGAGCAGTTTCTCAGAAAGCTTCTTTCCAGTTTTGAACGGAAGATATTTCCTTTTTCACCATAGTCCTCTATGGGCTTCCAAATATCCCTTTGCCAATTCCACAAGAACAGCCTTAGCGAAAGGCTTCTTGATGGGAAAGATGTAACTCTCTGAGATGAATTAGCAGAACACAGAGCAGTTTCTCAGAAAGATTCTTTCCAATTTTGAAAGGAAGATATTTCCTTTTTCACCATAGCCCTCTATGGGCTTCCAAATATCCCTTTGCAAATTCCACAAGAACAGCCTTAGCGAAAGGCTTCTTGAAGGGAAAGATGTAACTCTGTGAGATGAATTCACAGAACACAGAGCAGTTTCTCAGAAAGCTTCTTTCCAGTTTTGGACGGAAGATATTTCCTTTTTCACCAGAGGCCTCTATGGGCTTCCAAATATCCCTTTGCCAATTCCACAAGAACATCCTTAGCGAAAGGCTTCTTGAAGGGAAAGATGTAACTGTGTGAGATGAATTCACAGAACACAGAGCAGTTTCTCAGAAAGCTTCTTTCCAGTTTTGAACGGAAGATATTTCCTTTTTCACCATAGCCCTCTATGGGCTTCCAAATATCCCTTTGCCAATTCCACAAGAACAGACTTAGCGAAAGGCTTCTTGGAGGGAACGATGTAACTCTGTGAGATGAATTCACAGAACACAGAGCAGTTTCTCAGAAAGCTTCTTTCCAGTTTTGAACGGAAGATATTTCCTTTTTCACCAGAGGCCTCTATGGGCTTCCAAATATCCCTTTGCCAATTCCACAAGAACAGCCTTCGCGAAAGGCTTCTTGAAGGGAAAGATGTAACTCTGTGAGATGAATTCACAGAACACAGAGCAGTTTCTCAGAAAGCTTCTTTCCAGTTTGGAACGGAAGATATTTCCTTTTTCACCATAGCCCTCTATGGGCTTCCAAATATCCCTTTGCCAATTCCGCAAGAACCGCCTTAGCGAAAGGCTTCTTGAAGGGAAAGATGTAACTCTGTGAGATGAATTCACAGAACACAGAGCAGTTTCTCAGAAAGCTTCTTTCCAGTTTTGAACGAAAGATATTTCCTTTTTCACCATAGGCCTCAATGGGCTTCCAAATATCCCTTTGCCAATTCCACAAGAACAGCCTTAGCGAAAGGCTTCTTGAAGGGAAAGATGTAACTCTGTGAGATGAATTCACAGAACACAGAGCAGTTTCTCAGAAAGCTTCTTTCCAGTTTTGAACGGAAGATATTTCCTTTTTCACCATAGCCCTCTATGGGCTTCCAAATGTCCCTTTGCCAATTCCACAAGAACAGCCTTAGCGAAAGGCCTCTTGAAGGGAAAGATGTAACTCTGTGAGATGAATTAACAGAACACAGAGCAGTTTCTCAGAAAGCTTCTTTCCAGTTTTGAACGGAAGATATTTCCTTTTTCACCATAGCCCTCTAAGGGCTTCCAAATATCCCTTTGCCAATTCCACAAGAACAGCCTTAGCGAAAGGCTTCTTGAAGGGAAAGATGTAACTCTGTGAGATGAATTCACAGAACACAGAGCAGTTTCTCAGAAAACTTCTTTCCAGTTTTGAACGGAAGATATTTCCTTTTTCACCATAGGCCTCTATGGGCTTCCAAATATCCCTTTGCCAATTCCACAAGAACAGCCTTAGCGAAAGGCTTCTTGAAGGGAAAGATGTAACTCTGTGAGATGAATTAACAGAACACAGAGCAGTTTCTCAGAAAGCTTCTTTGCAGTTTTGAACGGAAGATATTTCCTTTTTCACCATAGCCCTCTATGGGCTTCCAAATATCCCTTTGCCAATTCCACAAGAACATCCTTAGCGAAAGGTTTCTTGAAGGGAAAGATGTAACTCTGTGAGATGAATTCACAGAACACAGAGCAGTTTCTCAGAAAGCTTCTTTCCAGTTTTGAACGGAAGATATTTCCTTTTTCACCATAGGCCTCTATGGGCTTCCAAATATCCCTTTGCCAATTCCACAAGAACAGCCTTAGCGAAAGGCTTCTTGAATGGAAAGATGTAACTCTGTGAGATGAATTCACAGAACACAGAGCAGTTTCTCAGAAAGCTTCTTTCCAGATTTGAACGGAAGATATTTCCTTTTTCACCATAGCCCTCTATGGGCTTCCAAATATCCCTTTGCCAATTCCACAAGAACAGCCTTTGCGAAAGGCTTCTTGAAGGGAAAGATGTAACTCTGTGAGATGAATTCACAGGACACAGAGCAGTTTCTCAGAAAGCTTCTTTCCAGTTTTGAACGGAAGATATTTCCTTTTTCACCATAGTCCTCTATGGGCTTCCAAATATCCCTTTGCCAATTCCACAAGAACAGCCTTAGCGAAAGGCTTCTTGATGGGAAAGATGTAACTCTCTGAGATGAATTAGCAGAACACAGAGCAGTTTCTCAGAAAGATTCTTTCCAATTTTGAAAGGAAGATATTTCCTTTTTCACCATAGCCCTCTATGGGCTTCCAAATATCCCTTTGCAAATTCCACAAGAACAGCCTTAGCGAAAGGCTTCTTGAAGGGAAAGATGTAACTCTGTGAGATGAATTCACAGAACACAGAGCAGTTTCTCAGAAAGCTTCTTTCCAGTTTTGGACGGAAGATATTTCCTTTTTCACCAGAGGCCTCTATGGGCTTCCAAATATCCCTTTGCCAATTCCACAAGAACATCCTTAGCGAAAGGCTTCTTGAAGGGAAAGATGTAACTGTGTGAGATGAATTCACAGAACACAGAGCAGTTTCTCAGAAAGCTTCTTTCCAGTTTTGAACGGAAGATATTTCCTTTTTCACCATAGCCCTCTATGGGCTTCCAAATATCCCTTTGCCAATTCCACAAGAACAGACTTAGCGAAAGGCTTCTTGGAGGGAACGATGTAACTCTGTGAGATGAATTCACAGAACACAGAGCAGTTTCTCAGAAAGCTTCTTTCCAGTTTTGAACGGAAGATATTTCCTTTTTCACCAGAGGCCTCTATGGGCTTCCAAATATCCCTTTGCCAATTCCACAAGAACAGCCTTCGCGAAAGGCTTCTTGAAGGGAAAGATGTAACTCTGTGAGATGAATTAACAGAACACAGAGCAGTTTCTCAGAAAGCTTCTTTCCAGTTTTGAACGGAAGATATTTCCTTTTTCACCATAGCCCTCTATGGGCTTCCAAATATCCCTTTGCCAATTCCGCAAGAACCGCCTTAGCGAAAGGCTTCTTGAAGGGAAAGATGTAACTCTGTGAGATGAATTCACAGAACACAGAGCAGTTTCTCAGAAAGCTTCTTTCCAGTTTTGAACGAAAGATATTTCCTTTTTCACCATAGGCCTCAATGGGCTTCCAAATATCCCTTTGCCAATTCCACAAGAACAGCCTTAGCGAAAGGCTTCTTGAAGGGAAAGATGTAACTCTGTGAGATGAATTAACAGAACACAGAGCAGTTTCTCAGAAAGCTTCTTTGCAGTTTTGAACGGAAGATATTTCCTTTTTCACCATAGCCCTCTATGGGCTTCCAAATATCCCTTTGCCAATTCCACAAGAACATCCTTAGCGAAAGGTTTCTTGAAGGGAAAGATGTAACTCTGTGAGATGAATTCACAGAACACAGAGCAGTTTCTCAGAAAGCTTCTTTCCAGTTTTGAACGGAAGATATTTCCTTTTTCACCATAGGCCTCTATGGGCTTCCAAATATCCCTTTGCCAATTCCACAAGAACAGCCTTAGCGAAAGGCTTCTTGAATGGAAAGATGTAACTCTGTGAGATGAATTCACAGAACACAGAGCAGTTTCTCAGAAAGCTTCTTTCCAAATTTGAACGGAAGATATTTCCTTTTTCACCATAGGCCTCTATGGGCTTCCAAATATCCCTTTGCCAATTCCACAAGAACAGCCTTTGCGAAAGGCTTCTTGAAGGGAAAGATGTAACTCTGTGAGATGAATTCACAGGACACAGAGCAGTTTCTCAGAAAGCTTCTTTCCAGTTTTGAACGGAAGATATTTCCTTTTTCACCATAGACCTCTATGGGCTTCCAAATATCCCTTTGCCAATTCCACAAGAACAGCCTTAGCGAAAGGCTTCTTGATGGGAAAGATGTAACTCTCTGAGATGAATTAGCAGAACACAGAGCAGTTTCTCAGAAAGATTCTTTCCCATTTTGAAAGGAAGTTATTTCCTTTTTCATCATAGCCCTCTATGGGCTTCCAAATATCCCTTTGCAAATTCCACAAGAACAGCCTTAGCGAAAGGCTTCTTGAAGGGAAAGATGTAACTCTGTGAGATGAATTCACAGAACACAGAGCAGTTTCTCAGAAAGCTTCTTTCCAGTTTTGGACGGAAGATATTTCCTTTTTCACCAGAGGCCTCTATGGGCTTCCAAATATCCCTTTGCCAATTCCACAAGAACATCCTTAGCGAAAGGCTTCTTGAAGGGAAAGATGTAACTCTGTGAGATGAATTCACAGAACACAGAGCAGTTTCTCAGAAAGCTTCTTTCCAGTTTTGAACGGAAGATATTTCCTTTTTCACCATAGCCCTCTATGGGCTTCCAAATATCCCTTTGCCAATTCCACAAGAACAGACTTAGCGAAAGGCTTCTTGAAGGGAAAGATGTAACTCTGTGAGATGAATTCACAAAACACAGAGCAGTTTCTCAGAAAGGTTCTTTCCAATTTTGAACGGAAGATATTTCCTTTTTCACCATAGCCGTCTATGGGCTTCCAAATATCCATTTGCCAATTCCACAAGAACAGCCTTAGCGAAAGGCTTCTTGAAGGGAAAGATGTAACTCCGTGAGATGAATTCACAGAACACAGAGAAGTTTCTCAGAAAGCTTCTTTCCAGTTTTGAACGGAAGATATTTCCTTTTTCACCATAGCCCTCTATGGGCTTCCAAATATCCCTTTGCCAATTCCACAAGAACAGACTTAGCGAAAGGCTTCTTGGAGGGAACGATGTAACTCTGTGAGATGAATTCACAGAACACAGAGCAGTTTCTCAGAAAGCTTCTTTCCAGTTTTGAACGGAAGATATTTCCTTTTTCACCAGAGGCCTCTATGGGCTTCCAAATATCCCTTTGCCAATTCCACAAGAACAGCCTTCGCGAAAGGCTTCTTGAAGGGAAAGATGTAACTCTGTGAGATGAATTAACAGAACACAGAGCAGTTTCTCAGAAAGCTTCTTTCCAGTTTTGAACGGAAGATATTTCCTTTTTCACCATAGCCCTCTATGGGCTTCCAAATATCCCTTTGCCAATTCCGCAAGAACCGCCTTAGCGAAAGGCTTCTTGAAGGGAAAGATGTAACTCTGTGAGATGAATTCACAGAACACAGAGCAGTTTCTCAGAAAGCTTCTTTCCAGTTTTGAACGAAAGATATTTCCTTTTTCACCATAGGCCTCAATGGGCTTCCAAATATCCCTTTGCCAATTCCACAAGAACAGCCTTAGCGAAAGGCTTCTTGAAGGGAAAGATGTAACTCTGTGAGATGAATTCACAGAACACAGAGCAGTTTCTCAGAAAGCTTCTTTCCAGTTTTGAACGGAAGATATTTCCTTTTTCACCATAGCCCTCTATGGGCTTCCAAATGTCCCTTTGCCAATTCCACAAGAACAGCCTTAGCGAAAGGCCTGTTGAAGGGAAAGATGTAACTCTGTGAGATGAATTCACAGAACACAGAGCAGTTTCTCAGAAAGCTTCTTTCCAGTTTTGAACGGAAGATATTTCCTTTTTCACCATAGCCCTCTAAGGGCTTCCAAATATCCCTTTGCCAATTCCACAAGAACAGCCTTAGCGAAAGGCTTCTTGAAGGGAAAGATGTAACTCTGTGAGATGAATTCACAGAACACAGAGCAGTTTCTCAGAAAACTTCTTTCCAGTTTTGAACGGAAGATATTTCCTTTTTCACCAGAGGCCTCTATGGGCTTCCAAATATCCCTTTGCCAATTCCACAAGAACAGCCTTAGCGAAAGGCTTCTTGAAGGGAAAGATGTAACTCTGTGAGATGAATTAACAGAACACAGAGCAGTTTCTCAGAAAGCTTCTTTGCAGTTTTGAACGGAAGATATTTCCTTTTTCACCATAGCCCTCTATGGGCTTCCAAATATCCCTTTGCCAATTCCACAAGAACATCCTTAGCGAAAGGTTTCTTGAAGGGAAAGATGTAACTCTGTGAGATGAATTCACAGAACACAGAGCAGTTTCTCAGAAAGCTTCTTTCCAGATTTGAACGGAAGATATTTCCTTTTTCACCATAGGCCTCTATGGGCTTCCAAATATCCCTTTGCCAATTCCACAAGAACAGCCTTTGCGAAAGGCTTCTTGAAGGGAAAGATGTAACTCTGTGAGATGAATTCACAGGACACAGAGCAGTTTCTCAGAAAGCTTCTTTCCAGTTTTGAACGGAAGATATTTCCTTTTTCACCATAGACCTCTATGGGCTTCCAAATATCCCTTTGCCAATTCCACAAGAACAGCCTTAGCGAAAGGCTTCTTGATGGGAAAGATGTAACTCTCTGAGATGAATTAGCAGAACACAGAGCAGTTTCTCAGAAAGATTCTTTCCAATTTTGAAAGGAAGATATTTCCTTTTTCACCATAGCCCTCTATGGGCTTCCAAATATCCCTTTGCAAATTCCACAAGAACAGCCTTAGCGAAAGGCTTCTTGAAGGGAAAGATGTAACTCTGTGAGATGAATTCACAGAACACAGAGCAGTTTCTCAGAAAGCTTCTTTCCAGTTTTGGACGGAAGATATTTCCTTTTTCACCAGAGGCCTCTATGGGCTTCCAAATATCCCTTTGCCAATTCCACAAGAACATCCTTAGCGAAAGGCTTCTTGAAGGGAAAGATGTAACTCTGTGAGATGAATTCACAGAACACAGAGCAGTTTCTCAGAAAGCTTCTTTCCAGTTTTGAACGGAAGATATTTCCTTTTTCACCATAGCCCTCTATGGGCTTCCAAATATCCCTTTGCCAATTCCACAAGAACAGCCTTAGCGAAAGGCTTCTTGAAGGGAAAGATGTAACTCTGTGAGATGAATTCACAAAACACGGAGCAGTTTCTCAGAAAGGTTCTTTCCAATTTTGAACGGAAGATATTTCCTTTTTCACCATAGCCGTCTATGGGCTTCCAAATATCCCTTTGCCAATTCCACAAGAACAGCCTTAGCGAAAGGCTTCTTGAAGGGAAAGATGTAACTCTGTGAGATGAATTCACAGAACACAGAGAAGTTTCTCAGAAAGCTTCTTTCCAGTTTTGAACGGAAGATATTTCCTTTTTCACCATAGCCCTCTATGGGCTTCCAAATATCCCTTTGCCAATTCCACAAGAACAGACTTAGCGAAAGGCTTCTTGGAGGGAAAGATGTAACTCTGTGAGATGAATTCACAGAACACAGAGCAGTTTCTCAGAAAGCTTCTTTCCAGTTTTGAACGGAAGATATTTCCTTTTTCACCAGAGGCCTCTATGGGCTTCCAAATATCCCTTTGCCAATTCCACAAGAACAGCCTTCGCGAAAGGCTTCTTGAAGGGAAAGATGTAACTCTGTGAGATGAATTAACAGAACACAGAGCAGTTTCTCAGAAAGCTTCTTTCCAGTTTTGAACGGAAGATATTTCCTTTTTCACCATAGCCCTCTATGGGCTTCCAAATATCCCTTTGCCAATTCCGCAAGAACCGCCTTAGCGAAAGGCTTCTTGAAGGGAAAGATGTAACTCTGTGAGATGAATTCACAGAACACAGAGCAGTTTCTCAGAAAGCTTCTTTCCAGTTTTGAACGAAAGATATTTCCTTTTTCACCATAGGCCTCAATGGGCTTCCAAATATCCCTTTGCCAATTCCACAAGAACAGCCTTAGCGAAAGGCTTCTTGAAGGGAAAGATGTAACTCTGTGAGATGAATTCACAGAACACAGAGCAGTTTCTCAGAAAGCTTCTTTCCAGTTTTGAACGGAAGATATTTCCTTTTTCACCATAGCCCTCTATGGGCTTCCAAATGTCCCTTTGCCAATTCCACAAGAACAGCCTTAGCGAAAGGCCTCTTGAAGGGAAAGATGTAACTCTGTGAGATGAATTCACAGAACACAGAGCAGTTTCTCAGAAAGCATCTTTCCAGTTTTGAACGGAAGATATTTCCTTTTTCACCATAGCCCTCTAAGGGCTTCCAAATATCCCTTTGCCAATTCCACAAGAACAGCCTTAGCGAAAGGCTTCTTGAAAGGGAAAGATGTAACTCTGTGAGATGAATTCACAGAACACAGAGCAGTTTCTCAGAAAACTTCTTTCCAGTTTTGAACGGAAGATATTTCCTTTTTCACCATAGCCCTCTATGGGCTTCCAAATATCCCTTTGCCAATTCCACAAGAACAGCCTTAGCGAAAGGCTTCTTGAAGGGAAAGATGTAACTCTGTGAGATGAATTAACAGAACACAGAGCAGTTTCTCAGAAAGCTTCTTTGCAGTTTTGAACGGAAGATATTTCCTTTTTCACCATAGCCCTCTATGGGCTTCCAAATATCCCTTTGCCAATTCCACAAGAACATCCTTAGCGAAAGGTTTCTTGAAGGGAAAGATGTAACTCTGTGAGATGAATTCACAGAACACAGAGCAGTTTCTCAGAAAGCTTCTTTCCAGTTTTGAACGGAAGATATTTCCTTTTTCACCATAGGCCTCTATGGGCTTCCAAATATCCCTTTGCCAATTCCACAAGAACAGCCTTAGCGAAAGGCTTCTTGAATGGAAAGATGTAACTCTGTGAGATGAATTCACAGAAGACAGAGCAGTTTCTCAGAAGGCTTCTTTCCAGTTTTGAACGGAAGATATTTCCTTTTTCACCATAGCCCTCTAAGGGATTCCAAATATCCCTTTGCCAATTCCACAAGAACAGCCTTAGCGAAAGGCTTCTTGAAGGGAAAGATGTAACTCTGTGAGATGAATTCACAGAACACAGAGCAGTTTCTCAGAAAGGTTCTTTCCAATTTTGAACGGAAGATATTTCCTTTTTCACCATAGCCGTCTATGGGCTTCCAAATATCCCTTTGCCAATTCCACAAGAACAGCCTTAGCGAAAGGCTTCTTGAAGGGAAAGATGTAACTCTGTGAGATGAATTCACAGAACACAGAGAAGTTTCTCAGAAAGCTTCTTTCCAGTTTTGAACGGAAGATATTTCCTTTTTCACCATAGCCCTCTATGGGCTTCCAAATATCCCTTTGCCAATTCCACAAGAACAGACTTAGCGAAAGGCTTCTTGGAGGGAACGATGTAACTCTGTGAGATGAATTCACAGAACACAGAGCAGTTTCTCAGAAAGCTTCTTTCCAGTTTTGAACGGAAGATATTTCCTTTTTCACCAGAGGCCTCTATGGGCTTCCAAATATCCCTTTGCCAATTCCACAAGAACAGCCTTCGCGAAAGGCTTCTTGAAGGGAAAGATGTAACTCTGTGAGATGAATTCACAGAACACAGAGCAGTTTCTCAGAAAGCTTCTTTCCAGTTTTGAACGGAAGATATTTCCTTTTTCACCATAGCCCTCTATGGGCTTCCAAATATCCCTTTGCCAATTCCGCAAGAACCGCCTTAGCGAAAGGCTTCTTGAAGGGAAAGATGTAACTCTGTGAGATGAATTCACAGAACACAGAGCAGTTTCTCAGAAAGCTTCTTTCCAGTTTTGAACGAAAGATATTTCCTTTTTCACCATAGGCCTCAATGGGCTTCCAAATATCCCTTTGCCAATTCCACAAGAACAGCCTTAGCGAAAGGCTTCTTGAAGGGAAAGATGTAACTCTGTGAGATGAATTCACAGAACACAGAGCAGTTTCTCAGAAAGCTTCTTTCCAGTTTTGAACGGAAGATATTTCCTTTTTCACCATAGCCCTCTATGGGCTTCCAAATGTCCCTTTGCCAATTCCACAAGAACAGCCTTAGCGAAAGGCCTCTTGAAGGGAAAGATGTAACTCTGTGAGATGAATTCACAGAACACAGAGCAGTTTCTCAGAAAGCTTCTTTCCAGTTTTGAACGGAAGATATTTCCTTTTTCACCATAGCCCTCTAAGGGCTTCCAAATATCCCTTTGCCAATTCCACAAGAACAGCCTTAGCGAAAGGCTTCTTGAAGGGAAAGACGTAACTCTGTGAGTTGAATTCACAGAACACAGAGCAGTTTCTCAGAAAACTTCTTTCCAGTTTTGAACGGAAGATATTTCCTTTTTCACCATAGGCCTCTATGGGCTTCCAAATATCCCTTTGCCAATTCCACAAGAACAGCCTTAGCGAAAGGCTTCTTGAAGGGAAAGATGTAACTCTGTGAGATGAATTAACAGAACACAGAGCAGTTTCTCAGAAAGCTTCTTTGCAGTTTTGAACGGAAGATATTTCCTTTTTCACCATAGCCCTCTATGGGCTTCCAAATATCCCTTTGCCAATTCCACAAGAACATCCTTAGCGAAAGGTTTCTTGAAGGGAAAGATGTAACTCTGTGAGATGAATTCACAGAACACAGAGCAGTTTCTCAGAAAGCTTCTTTCCAGTTTTGAACGGAAGATATTTCGTTTTTCACCATAGGCCTCTATGGGCTTCCAAATATCCCTTTGCCAATTCCACAAGAACAGCCTTAGCGAAAGGCTTCTTGAATGGAAAGATGTAACTCTGTGAGATGAATTCACAGAACACAGAGCAGTTTCTCAGAAAGCTTCTTTCCAATTTTGAACGGAAGATATTTCCTTTTTCACCATAGCCCTCTATGGGCTTCCAAATATCCCTTTGCCAATTCCACAAGAACAGCCTTAGCGAAAGGCTTCTTGAAGGGAAAGATGTAACTCTGTGAGATGAATTCACAGAACACAGAGCAGTTTCTCAGAAAGCTTCTTTCCAGTTTTGAACGGAAGATATTTCCTTTTTCACCTTAGGCCTCTATGGGCTTCCAAATATCCCTTTGCCAATTCCACAAGAACAGCCTTAGCGAAAGGCTTCTTGAGGGGAAAGATGTAACTCTGTGAGATGAATTAACAGAACACAGAGCAGTTTCTCAGAAAGCTTCTTTCCAGTTTTGAACGGAAGATATTTCCTTTTTCACCATAGCCCTCTATGGGCTTCCAAATATCCCTTTGCAAATTCCACAAGAACCGCCTTAGCGAAAGGCTTCTTGAAGGGAAAGATGTAACTCTGTGAGATGAATTCACAGTACACAGAGCAGTTTCTCAGAAAGCTTCTTTCCAGTTTTGAACGGAAGATATTTCGTTTTTCACCAGAGGCCTCTATGGGCTTCCAAATATCCCTTTGCCAATTCCACAAGAACAGCCTTCGCGAAAGGCTTCTTGAAGGGAAAGATGTAACTCTGTGAGATGAATTCACAGAACACAGAGCAGTTTCTCAGAAAGCTTCTTTCCAGTTTTGAACGGAAGATATTTCCTTTTTCACCATAGCCCTCTATGGGCTTCCAAATATCCCTTTGCCAATTCCACAAGAACAGCCTTAGCGAAAGGCTTCTTGAAGGGAAAGATGTAACTCTGTGAGATGAATTCACAGAACACAGAGTAGTTTCTCAGAATGCTTCTTTCCAGTTTTGAACGGAAGATATTTCCTTTTTCACCATAGCCCTCTATGGGCTTCCAAATATCCCTTTGCCAATTCCACAAGAACAGCCTTAGCGAAAGGCTTCTTGAAGGGAAAGATGTAACTCTGTGAGATGAATTCAGAGAACACAGAGCAGTTTCTCAGAAAGCTTCTTTCCAGTTTTGAACGCAAGATATTTCCTTTTTCACCATAGGCCTCTATGGGCTTCCAAATATCCCTTTGCCAATTCCACAAGAACAGCCTTAGCGAAAGGCTTCTTGAGGGGAAAGATGTAACTCTGTGAGATGAATTAACAGAACACAGAGCAGTTTCTCAGAAAGCTTCTTTCCAGTTTTGAACGGAAGATATTTACTTTTTCACCATAGCCCTCTATGGGCTTCCAAATATCCCTTTGCCAATTCCACAAGAACAGCCTTAGCGAAAGGCTTCTTGAAGGGAAAGATGTAACTCTGTGAGATGAATTCACAGAACACAGAGCAGTTTCTCAGAAAGCTTGTTTCCAGTATTGAACGGAAGATATTTCCTTTTTCACCAGAGGCCTCTATGGGCTTCCAAATATCCCTTTGCCAATTCCACAAGAACAGCCTTAGCGAAAGGCTTCTTGAAGGGAAAGATGTAACTCTGTGAGATGAATACACAGAACACAGAGCAGTTTCTCAGAAAGCTTCTTTCCAGATTTGAACGGAAGATATTTCCTTTTTCACCATAGGCCTCTATGGGCTTCCAAATATCCCTTTGCCAATTCCACAAGAACAGCCTTTTCGAAAGGCTTCTTGAAGGGAAAGATGTAACTCTGTGAGATGAATTCACAGAACACAGAGCAGTTTCTCAGAAAGCTTCTTTCCAGTTTTGAACGGAAGATATTTCCTTTTTCACCATAGGCCTCTATGGGCTTCCAAATATCCCTTTGCCAATTCCACAAGAACAGCCTTAGCGAAAGGCTTCTTGAAGGGAAAGATGTAACTCTCTGAGATGAATTAGCAGAACACAGAGCAGTTTCTCAGAAAGATTCTTTCCAATTTTGAAAGGAAGATATTTCCTTTTTCACCATAGCCCTCTATGGGCTTCCAAATATCCCTTTGCAAATTCCACAAGAACAGCCTTAGCGAAAGGCTTCTTGAAGGGAAAGATGTAACTCTGTGAGATGAATTCACAGAACACAGAGCAGTTTCTCAGAAAGCTTCTTTCCAGTTTTGGACGGAAGATATTTCCTTTTTCACCAAAGGCCTCTATGGGCTTCCAAATATCCCTTTGCCAATTCCACAAGAACATCCTTAGCGAAAGGCTTCTTGAAGGGAAAGATGTAACTCTGTGAGATGAATTCACAGAACACAGAGCAGTTTCTCAGAAAGCTTCTTTCCAGTTTTGAACGGAAGATATTTCCTTTTTCACCATAGGCCTCTATGGGCTTCCAAATATCCCTTTGCCAATTCCACAAGAAAAGCCTTCGCGAAAGGCTTCTTGAGGGGAAAGATGTAACTCTGTGAGATGAATTAACAGAACACAGAGCAGTTTCTCAGAAAGCTTCTTTCCAGTTTTGAACGGAAGATATTTACTTTTTCACCATAGCCCTCTATGGGCTTCCAAATATCCCTTTGCCAATTCCACAAGAACAGCCTTAGCAAAAGGCTTCTTGAAGGGAAAGATGTAACTCTGTGAGATGAATTCACAGAACACAGAGCAGTTTCTCAGAAAGCTTCTTTCCAGTATTGAACGGAAGATATTTCCTTTTTTACAATAGCCCTCTATGGGCTTCCAAATATCCCTTTGCCAATTCCACAAGAACAGCCTTAGCGAAAGGCTTCTTGAAGGGAAAGATGTAACTCTGTGAGATGAATTCACAGAACACAGAGCAGTTTCTCAGAAAGCTTCTTTCCAGTTTTGAACGGAAGATATTTCCTTTTTCACCATAGGCCTCAATGGGCTTCCAAATATCCCTTTGCCAATTCCACAAGAACAGCCTTAGCGAAAGGCTTCTTGAAGGGAAAGATGTAACTCTGTGAGATGAATTCACAGAACACAGAGCAGTTTCTCAGAAAGCTTCTTTCCAGTTTTGAACGGAAGATATTTACTTTTTCACCATAGCCCTCTAAGGGCTTCCAAATGTCCCTTTGCCAATTCCACAAGAACAGCCTTAGCGAAAGGCCTCTTGAAGGGAAAGATGTAACTCTGTGAGATGAATTCACAGAAGACAGAGCAGTTTCTCAGAAGGCTTCTTTCCAGTTTTGAACGGAAGATATTTCCTTTTTCACCATAGCCCTCTAAGGGCTTCCAAATATCCCTTTGCCAATTCCACAAGAACAGCCTTAGCGAAAGGCTTCTTGAAGGGAAAGATGTAACTCTGTGAGATGAATTCACAGAACACAGAGCAGTTTCTCAGAAAGGTTCTTTCCAATTTTGAACGGAAGATATTTCCTTTTTCACCATAGCCGTCTATGGGCTTCCAAATATCCCTTTGCCAATTCCACAAGAACAGCCTTAGCGAAAGGCTTCTTGAAGGGAAAGATGTAACTCTGTGAGATGAATTCACAGAACACAGAGAAGTTTCTCAGAAAGCTTCTTTCCAGTTTTGAACGGAAGATATTTCCTTTTTCACCATAGCCCTCTATGGGCTTCCAAATATCCCTTTGCCAATTCCACAAGAACAGACTTAGCGAAAGGCTTCTTGGAGGGAACGATGTAACTCTGTGAGATGAATTCACAGAACACAGAGCAGTTTCTCAGAAAGCTTCTTTCCAGTTTTGAACGGAAGATATTTCCTTTTTCACCAGAGGCCTCTATGGGCTTCCAAATATCCCTTTGCCAATTCCACAAGAACAGCCTTCGCGAAAGGCTTCTTGAAGGGAAAGATGTAACTCTGTGAGATGAATTAACAGAACACAGAGCAGTTTCTCAGAAAGCTTCTTTCCAGTTTTGAACGGAAGATATTTCCTTTTTCACCATAGCCCTCTATGGGCTTCCAAATATCCCTTTGCCAATTCCGCAAGAACCGCCTTAGCGAAAGGCTTCTTGAAGGGAAAGATGTAACTCTGTGAGATGAATTCACAGAACACAGAGCAGTTTCTCAGAAAGCTTCTTTCCAGTTTTGAACGAAAGATATTTCCTTTTTCACCATAGGCCTCAATGGGCTTCCAAATATCCCTTTGCCAATTCCACAAGAACAGCCTTAGCGAAAGGCTTCTTGAAGGGAAAGATGTAACTCTGTGAGATGAATTCACAAAACACAGAGCAGTTTCTCAGAAAGCTTCTTTCCAGTTTTGAACGGAAGATATTTCCTTTTTCACCATAGCCCTCTATGGGCTTCCAAATGTCCCTTTGCCAATTCCACAAGAACAGCCTTAGCGAAAGGCCTCTTGAAGGGAAAGATGTAACTCTGTGAGATGAATTCACAAAACACAGAGCAGTTTCTCAGAAAGCTTCTTTCCAGTTTTGAACGGAAGATATTTCCTTTTTCACCATAGCCCTCTAAGGGCTTCCAAATATCCCTTTGCCAATTCCACAAGAACAGCCTTAGCGAAAGGCTTCTTGAAGGGAAAGATGTAACTCTGTGAGATGAATTCACAGAACACAGAGCAGTTTCTCAGAAAACTTCTTTCCAGTTTTGAACGGAAGATATTTCCTTTTTCACCATAGCCCTCTATGGGCTTCCAAATATCCCTTTGCAAATTCCACAAGAACCGCCTTAGCGAAAGGCTTCTTGAAGGGAAAGATGTAACTCTGTGAGATGAATTCACAGAACACAGAGCAGTTTCTCAGAAAGCTTCTTTCCAGTTTTGAACGGAAGATATTTCGTTTTTCACCAGAGGCCTCTATGGGCTTCCAAATATCCCTTTGCCAATTCCACAAGAACAGCCTTCGCGAAAGGCTTCTTGAAGGGAAAGATGTAACTCTGTGAGATGAATTCACAGAACACAGAGCAGTTTCTCAGAAAGCTTCTTTCCAGTTTTGACCGGAAGATATTTCCTTTTTCACCATAGCCCTCTATGGGCTTCCAAATATCCCTTTGCCAATTCCACAAGAACAGCCTTAGCGAAAGGCTTCTTGAAGGGAAAGATATAACTCTGTGAGATGAATTCACAGAACACAGAGCAGTTTCTCAGAATGCTTCTTTCCAGTTTTGAACGGAAGATATTTCCTTTTTCACCATAGCCCTCTATGGGCTTCCAAATATCCCTTTGCCAATTCCACAAGAACAGCCTTAGCGAAAGGCTTCTTGAAGGGAAAGATGTAACTCTGTGAGATGAATTCACAGAACACAGAGCAGTTTCTCAGAAAGCTTCTTTCCAGTTTTGAACGCAAGATATTTCCTTTTTCACCATAGGCCTCTATGGGCTTCCAAATATCCCTTTGCCAATTCCACAAGAACAGCCTTAGCGAAAGGCTTCTTGAGGGGAAAGATGTAACTCTGTGAGATGAACTAACAGAACACAGAGCAGTTTCTCAGAAAGCTTCTTTCCAGTTTTGAACGGAAGATATTTACTTTTTCACCATAGCCCTCTATGGGCTTCCAAATATCCCTTTGCCAATTCCACAAGAACAGCCTTAGCGAAAGGCTTCTTGAAGGGAAAGATGTAACTCTGTGAGATGAATTCACAGAACACAGAGCAGTTTCTCAGAAAGCTTGTTTCCAGTATTGAACGGAAGATATTTCCTTTTTCACCAGAGGCCTCTATGGGCTTCCAAATATCCCTTTGCCAATTCCACAAGAACAGCCTTAGCGAAAGGCTTCTTGAAGGGAAAGATGTAACTCTGTGAGATGAATACACAGAACACAGAGCAGTTTCTCAGAAAGCTTCTTTCCAGATTTGAACGGAAGATATTTCCTTTTTCACCATAGGCCTCTATGGGCTTCCAAATATCCCTTTGCCAATTCCACAAGAACAGCCTTTTCGAAAGGCTTCTTGAAGGGAATGATGTAACTCTGTGAGATGAATTCACAGAACACAGAGCAGTTTCTCAGAAAGCTTCTTTCCAGTTTTGAACGGAAGATATTTCCTTTTTCACCATAGGCCTCTATGGGCTTCCAAATATCCCTTTGCCAATTCCACAAGAACAGCCTTAGCGAAAGGCTTCTTGAAGGGAAAGATGTAACTCTCTGAGATGAATTAGCAGAACACAGAGCAGTTTCTCAGAAAGATTCTTTCCAATTTTGAAAGGAAGATATTTCCTTTTTCACCATAGCCCTCTATGGGCTTCCAAATATCCCTTTGCAAATTCCACAAGAACAGCCTTAGCGAAAGGCTTCTTGAAGGGAAAGATGTAACTCTGTGAGATGAATTCACAGAACACAGAGCAGTTTCTCAGAAAGCTTCTTTCCAGTTTTGGACGGAAGATATTTCCTTTTTCACCAAAGGCCTCTATGGGCTTCCAAATATCCCTTTGTCAATTCCACAAGAACATCCTTAGCGAAAGGCTTCTTGAAGGGAAAGATGTAACTCTGTGAGATGAATTCACAGAACACAGAGCAGTTTCTCAGAAAGCTTCTTTCCAGTTTTGAACGGAAGATATTTCCTTTTTCACCATAGGCCTCTATGGGCTTCCAAATATCCCTTTGCCAATTCCACAAGAAAAGCCTTCGCGAAAGGCTTCTTGAGGGGAAAGATGTAACTCTGTGAGATGAATTAACAGAACACAGAGCAGTTTCTCAGAAAGCTTCTTTCCAGTTTTGAACGGAAGATATTTACTTTTTCACCATAGCCCTCTATGGGCTTCCAAATATCCCTTTGCCAATTCCACAAGAACAGCCTTAGCAAAAGGCTTCTTGAAGGGAAAGATGTAACTCTGTGAGATGAATTCACAGAACACAGAGCAGTTTCTCAGAAAGCTTCTTTCCAGTATTGAACGGAAGATATTTCCTTTTTCACAATAGCCCTCTATGGGCTTCCAAATATCCCTTTGCCAATTCCACAAGAACAGCCTTAGCGAAAGGCTTCTTGAAGGGAAAGATGTAACTCTGTGAGATGAATTCACAGAACACAGAGCAGTTTCTCAGAAAGCTTCTTTCCAGTTTTGAACGGAAGATATTTCCTTTTTCACCATAGGCCTCAATGGGCTTCCAAATATCCCTTTGCCAATTCCACAAGAACAGACTTAGCGAAAGGCTTCTTGAAGGGAAAGATGTAACTCTGTGAGATGAATTCACAGAACACAGAGCAGTTTCTCAGAAAGCTTCTTTCCAGTTTTGAACGGAAGATATTTACTTTTTCACCATAGCCCTCTAAGGGCTTCCAAATGTCCCTTTGCCAATTCCACAAGAACAGCCTTAGCGAAAGGCCTCTTGAAGGGAAAGATGTAACTCTGTGAGATGAATTCACAGAAGACAGAGCAGTTTCTCAGAAGGCTTCTTTCCAGTTTTGAACGGAAGATATTTCCTTTTTCACCATAGCCCTCTAAGGGCTTCCAAATATCCCTTTGCCAATTCCACAAGAACAGCCTTAGCGAAAGGCTTCTTGAAGGGAAAGATGTAACTCTGTGAGATGAATTCACAGAACACAGAGCAGTTTCTCAGAAAACTTCTTTCCAGTTTTGAACGGAAGATATTTCCTTTTTCACCATAGCCCTCTATGGGCTTCCAAATATCCCTTTGCCAATTCCACAAGAACAGCCTTAGCGAAAGGCTTCTTGAAGGGAAAGATGTAACTCTGTGAGATGAATTCACAGAACACAGAGTAGTTTCTCAGAAAGCTTCTTTCCAGTTTTGAACGGAAGATATTTCCTTTTTCACCATAGGCCTCTATGGGCTTCCAAATATCCCTTTGCCAATTCCACAAGAACAGCCTTAGCGAAAGGCTTCTTGAGGGGAAAGATGTAACTCTGTGAGATGAATTAACAGAACACAGAGCAGTTTCTCAGAAAGCTTCTTTCCAGTTTTGAACGGAAGATATTTCCTTTTTCACCATAGGCCTCTACGGGCTTCCAAATATCCCTTTGCCAATTCCACAAGAACAGCCTTAGCGAAAGGCTTCTTGAAGGGAAAGATGTAACTCTGTGAGATGAATTCACAGAACACAGAGCAGTTTCTCAGAAAGCTTCTTTCCAGTTTTGAACGGAAGATATTTCCTTTTTCACCATAGCCCTCTATGGGCTTCCACATATCCCTTTGCCAATTCCACAAGAACAGCCTTAGCGAAAGGCTTCTTGAAGGGAAAGATGTAACTCTGTGAGATGAATTCACAGAACACAGAGCAGTTTCTCAGAAAGCTTCTTTCCAGTTTTGAACGGAAGATATTTCCTTTTTCACCATAGGCCTCTAAGGGCTTCCAAATATCCCTTTGCCAATTCCACAAGAACAGCCTTAGCGAAAGGCTTCTTGAAGGGAAAGATGTAACTCTGTGAGATGAATTCACAGAACACAGAGCAGTTTCTCAGAAAGCTTCTTTCCAGTTTTGAACGGAAGATATTTCCTTTTTCACCATAGCCCTCTATGGGCTTCCAAATATCCCTTTGCCAATTCCACAAGAACAGCCTTAGCGAAAGGCTTCTTGAAGGGAAAGATGTAACTCTCTGAGATGAATTAGCAGAACACAGAGCAGTTTCTCAGAAAGATTCTTTACAATTTTGAAAGGAAGATATTTCCTTTTTCACCATAGCCGTCTATGGGCTTCCAAATATCCCTTTGCCAATTCCCCAAGAACAGCCTTATCGAAAGGCTTCTTGAAGGGAAAGATGTAACTCTGTGAGATGAATTCACAGAACACAGAGCAGTTTCTCAGAAAGCTTCTTTCCAGTTTTGAACGGAAGATATTTCCTTTTTCACCAGAGGCCTCTATGGGCTTCCAAATATCCCTTTGCCAATTCCACAAGAACAGCCTTCGCGAAAGGCTTCTTGAAGGGAAAGATGTAACTCTGTGAGATGAATTCACAGAACACAGAGCAGTTTCTCAGAAAGCTTCTTTCCAGTTTTGAACGGAAGATATTTCCTTTTTCACCATAGCCGTCTATGGGCTTCCAAATATCCCTTTGCCAATTCCACAAGAACAGCCTTAGCGAAAGGCTTCTTGAAGGGAAAGATGTAACTCTGTGAGATGAATTCACAGAACACAGAGCAGTTTCTCAGAAAGCTTCTTTCCAGTTTTGAACGGAAGGTATTTCCTTTTTCACCATAGCCGTCTATGGGCTTCCAAATATCCCTTTGCCAATTCCACAAGAACAGCCTTAGCGAAAGGCTTCTTGAAGGGAAAGATGTAACACTGTGAGATGAATTCACAGAACACAGAGCAGTTTCTCAGAAAGCTTCTTTCCAGTTTTGAACGGAAGATATTTCCTTTTTCACCATAGCCCTCTAAGGGCTTCCAAATATCCCTTTGCCAATTCCACAAGAACAGCCTTAGCGAAAGGCTTCTTGAAGGGAAAGATGTAACTCTGTGAGATGAATTCACAGAACACAGAGCAGTTTCTCAGAAAACTTCTTTCCAGTTTTGAACGGAAGATATTTCCTTTTTCACCATAGGCCTCTATGGGCTTCCAAATATCCCTTTGCCAATTCCACAAGAACAGCCTTTTCGAAAGGCTTCTTGAAGGGAAAGATGTAACTCTGTGAGATGAATTAACAGAACACAGAGCAGTTTCTCAGAAAGCTTCTTTGCAGTTTTGAACGGAAGATATTTCCTTTTTCACCATAGCCCTCTATGGGCTTCCAAATATCCCTTTGCCAATTCCACAAGAACATCCTTAGCGAAAGGTTTCTTGAAGGGAAAGATGTAACTCTGTGAGATGAATTCACAGAACACAGAGCAGTTTCTCAGAAAGCTTCTTTCCAGTTTTGAACGGAAGATATTTCCTTTTTCACCATAGGCCTCTATGGGCTTCCAAATATCCCTTTGCCAATTCCACAAGAACAGCCTTAGCGAAAGGCTTCTTGAATGGAAAGATGTAACTCTGTGAGATGAATTCACAGAACACAGAGCAGTTTCTCAGAAAGCTTCTTTCCAATTTTGAACGGAAGATATTTCCTTTTTCACCATAGCCCTCTATGGGCTTCCAAATATCCCTTTGCCAATTCCACAAGAACAGCCTTAGCGAAAGGCTTCTTGAAGGGAAAGATGTAACTCTGTGAGATGAATTCACAGAACACAGAGCAGTTTCTCAGAAAGCTTCTTTCCAGTTTTGAACGGAAGATATTTCCTTTTTCAACTTAGGCCTCTATGGGCTTCCAAATATCCCTTTGCCAATTCCACAAGAACAGCCTTAGCGAAAGGCTTCTTGAGGGGAAAGATGTAACTCTGTGAGATTAATTAACAGAACACAGAGCAGTTTCTCAGAAAGCTTCTTTCCAGTTTTGAACGGAAGATATTTCCTTTTTCACCATAGCCCTCTATGGGCTTCCAAATATCCCTTTGCAAATTCCACAAGAACCGCCTTAGCGAAAGGCTTCTTGAAGGGAAAGATGTAACTCTGTGAGATGAATTCACAGAACACAGAGCAGTTTCTCAGAAAGCTTCTTTCCAGTTTTGAACGGAAGATATTTCGTTTTTCACCAGAGGCCTCTATGGGCTTCCAAATATCCCTTTGCCAATTCCACAAGAACAGCCTTCGCGAAAGGCTTCTTGAAGGGAAAGATGTAACTCTGTGAGATGAATTCACAGAACACAGAGCAGTTTCTCAGAAAGCTTCTTTCCAGTTTTGAACGGAAGATATTTCGTTTTTCACCAGAGGCCTCTATGGGCTTCCAAATATCCCTTTGCCAATTCCACAAGAACAGCCTTCGCGAAAGGCTTCTTGAAGGGAAAGATGTAACTCTGTGAGATGAATTCACAGAACACAGAGCAGTTTCTCAGAAAGCTTCTTTCCAGTTTTGAACGGAAGATATTTCCTTTTTCACCATAGCCCTCTATGGGCTTCCAAATATCCCTTTGCCAATTCCACAAGAACAGCCTTAGCGAAAGGCTTCTTGAAGGGAAAGATGTAACTCTGTGAGATGAATTCACAGAACACAGAGCAGTTTCTCAGAATGCTTCTTTCCAGTTTTGAACGGAAGATATTTCCTTTTTCACCATAGCCCTCTATGGGCTTCCAAATATCCCTTTGCCAATTCCACAAGAACAGCCTTAGCGAAAGGCTTCTTGAAGGGAAAGATGTAACTCTGTGAGATGAATTCACAGAACACAGAGCAGTTTCTCAGAAAGCTTCTTTCCAGTTTTGAACGCAAGATATTTCCTTTTTCACCATAGGCCTCTATGGGCTTCCAAATATCCCTTTGCCAATTCCACAAGAACAGCCTTAGCGAAAGGCTTCTTGAGGGGAAAGATGTAACTCTGTGAGATGAATTAACAGAACACAGAGCAGTTTCTCAGAAAGCTTCTTTCCAGTTTTGAACGGAAGATATTTACTTTTTCACCATAGCCCTCTATGGGCTTCCAAATATCCCTTTGCCAATTCCACAAGAACAGCCTTAGCGAAAGGCTTCTTGAAGGGAAAGATGTAACTCTGTGAGATGAATTCACAGAACACAGAGCAGTTTCTCAGAAAGCTTGTTTCCAGTATTGAACGGAAGATATTTCCTTTTTCACCAGAGGCCTCTATGGGCTTCCAAATATCCCTTTGCCAATTCCACAAGAACAGCCTTAGCGAAAGGCTTCTTGAAGGGAAAGATGTAACTCTGTGAGATGAATACACAGAACACAGAGCAGTTTCTCAGAAAGCTTCTTTCCAGATTTGAACGGAAGATATTTCCTTTTTCACCATAGGCCTCTATGGGCTTCCAAATATCCCTTTGCCAATTCCACAAGAACAGCCTTTTCGAAAGGCTTCTTGAAGGGAAAGATGTAACTCTGTGAGATGAATTCACAGAACACAGAGCAGTTTCTCAGAAAGCTTCTTTCCAGTTTTGAACGGAAGATATTTCCTTTTTCACCATAGGCCTCTATGGGCTTCCAAATATCCCTTTGCCAATTCCACAAGAACAGCCTTAGCGAAAGGCTTCTTGAAGGGAAAGATGTAACTCTCTGAGATGAATTAGCAGAACACAGAGCAGTTTCGCAGAAAGATTCTTTCCAATTTTGAAAGGAAGATATTTCCTTTTTCACCATAGCCCTCTATGGGCTTCCAAATATCCCTTTGCAAATTCCACAAGAACAGCCTTAGCGAAAGGCTTCTTGAAGGGAAAGATGTAACTCTGTGAGATGAATTCACAGAACACAGAGCAGTTTCTCAGAAAGCTTCTTTCCAGTTTTGGACGGAAGATATTTCCTTTTTCACCAAAGGCCTCTATGGGCTTCCAAATATCCCTTTGCCAATTCCACAAGAACATCCTTAGCGAAAGGCTTCTTGAAGGGAAAGATGTAACTCTGTGAGATGAATTCACAGAACACAGAGCAGTTTCTCAGAAAGCTTCTTTCCAGTTTTGAACGGAAGATATTTCCTTTTTCACCATAGGCCTCTATGGGCTTCCAAATATCCCTTTGCCAATTCCACAAGAAAAGCCTTCGCGAAAGGCTTCTTGAGGGGAAAGATGTAACTCTGTGAGATGAATTAACAGAACACAGAGCAGTTTCTCAGAAAGCTTCTTTCCAGTTTTGAACGGAAGATATTTACTTTTTCACCATAGCCCTCTATGGGCTTCCAAATATCCCTTTGCCAATTCCACAAGAACAGCCTTAGCAAAAGGCTTCTTGAAGGGAAAGATGTAACTCTGTGAGATGAATTCACAGAACACAGAGCAGTTTCTCAGAAAGCTTCTTTCCAGTATTGAACGGAAGATATTTCCTTTTTCACAATAGCCCTCTATGGGCTTCCAAATATCCCTTTGCCAATTCCACAAGAACAGCCTTAGCGAAAGGCTTCTTGAAGGGAAAGATGTAACTCTGTGAGATGAATTCACAGAACACAGAGCAGTTTCTCAGAAAGCTTCTTTCCAGTTTTGAACGGAAGATATTTCCTTTTTCACCATAGGCCTCAATGGGCTTCCAAATATCCCTTTGCCAATTCCACAAGAACAGCCTTAGGAAAGGCTTCTTGAAGGGAAAGATGTAACTCTGTGAGATGAATTCACACAACACAGAGCAGTTTCTCAGAAAGCTTCTTTCCAGTTTTGAACGGAAGATATTTACTTTTTCCCCATAGCCCTCTAAGGGCTTCCAAATGTCCCTTTGCCAATTCCACAAGAACAGCCTTAGCGAAAGGCCTCTTGAAGGGAAAGATGTAACTCTGTGAGATGAATTCACAGAAGACAGAGCAGTTTCTCAGAAGGCTTCTTTCCAGTTTTGAACGGAAGATATTTCCTTTTTCACCATAGCCCTCTAAGGGCTTCCAAATATCCCTTTGCCAATTCCACAAGAACAGCCTTAGCGAAAGGCTTCTTGAAGGGAAAGATGTAACTCTGTGAGATGAATTCACAGAACACAGAGCAGTTTCTCAGAAAACTTCTTTCCAGTTTTGAACGGAAGATATTTCCTTTTTCACCATAGCCCTCTATGGGCTTCCAAATATCCCTTTGCCAATTCCACAAGAACAGCCTTAGCGAAAGGCTTCTTGAAGGGAAAGATGTAACTCTGTGAGATGAATTCACAGAACACAGAGCAGTTTCTCAGAAAGCTTCTTTCCAGTTTTGAACGGAAGATATTTCCTTTTTCACCATAGGCCTCTATGGGCTTCCAAATATCCCTTTGCCAATTCCACAAGAACAGCCTTAGCGAAAGGCTTCTTGAGGGGAAAGATGTAACTCTGTGAGATGAATTAACAGAACACAGAGCAGTTTCTCAGAAAGCTTCTTTCCAGTTTTGAACGGAAGATATTTCCTTTTTCACCATAGGCCTCTACGGGCTTCCAAATATCCCTTTGCCAATTCCACAAGAACAGCCTTAGCGAAAGGCTTCTTGAAGGGAAAGATGTAACTCTGTGAGATGAATTCACAGAACACAGAGCAGTTTCTCAGAAAGCTTCTTTCCAGTTTTGAACGGAAGATATTTCCTTTTTCACCATAGCCCTCTATGGGCTTCCACATATCCCTTTGCCAATTCCACAAGAACAGCCTTAGCGAAAGGCTTCTTGAAGGGAAAGATGTAACTCTGTGAGATGAATTCACAGAACACAGAGCAGTTTCTCAGAAAGCTTCTTTCCAGTTTTGAACGGAAGATATTTCCTTTTTCACCATAGGCCTCTAAGGGCTTCCAAATATCCCTTTGCCAATTCCACAAGAACAGCCTTAGCGAAAGGCTTCTTGAAGGGAAAGATGTAACTCTGTGAGATGAATTAACAGAACACAGAGCAGTTTCTCAGAAAGCTTCTTTCCAGTTTTGAACGGAAGATATTTCCTTTTTCACCATAGCCCTCTATGGGCTTCCAAATATCCCTTTGCCAATTCCACAAGAACAGCCTTAGCGAAAGGCTTCTTGAAGGGAAAGATGTAACTCTCTGAGATGAATTAGCAGAACACAGAGCAGTTTCTCAGAAAGATTCTTTACAATTTTGAAAGGAAGATATTTCCTTTTTCACCATAGCCGTCTATGGGCTTCCAAATATCCCTTTGCCAATTCCACAAGAACAGCCTTAGCGAAAGGCTTCTTGAAGGGAAAGATGTAACTCTGTGAGATGAATTCACAGAACACAGAGCAGTTTCTCAGAAAGCTTCTTTCCAGTTTTGAACGGAAGATATTTCCTTTTTCACCAGAGGCCTCTATGGGCTTCCAAATATCCCTTTGCCAATTCCACAAGAACAGCCTTCGCGAAAGGCTTCTTGAAGGGAAAGATGTAACTCTGTGAGATGAATTCACAGAACACAGAGCAGTTTCTCAGAAAGCTTCTTTCCAGTTTTGAACGGAAGATATTTCCTTTTTCACCATAGCCGTCTATGGGCTTCCAAATATCCCTTTGCCAATTCCACAAGAACAGCCTTAGCGAAAGGCTTCTTGAAGGGAAAGATGTAACTCTGTGAGATGAATTCACAGAACACAGAGCAGTTTCTCAGAAAGCTTCTTTCCAGTTTTGAACGGAAGGTATTTCCTTTTTCACCATAGCCGTCTATGGGCTTCCAAATATCCCTTTGCCAATTCCACAAGAACAGCCTTAGCGAAAGGCTTCTTGAAGGGAAAGATGTAACTCTGTGAGATAAATTCACAGAACACAGAGCAGTTTCTCAGAAAGCTTCTTTCCAGTTTTGAACGGAAGATATTTCCTTTTTCACCATAGGCCTCTATGGGCTTCCAAATATCCCTTTGCCAATTCCACAAGAACAGCCTTAGCGAAAGGCTTCTTGAAGGGAAAGATGTAACTCTGTGAGATGAATTCACAGAACACAGAGCAGTTTCTCAGAAAGCTTCTTTCCAGTTTTGAACGGAAGATATTTCCTTTTTCACCATAGGCCTCTATGGGCTTCCAAATATCCCTTTGCCAATTCCACAAGAACAGCCTTCGCGAAAGGCTTCTTGAAGGGAAAGATGTAACTCTGTGAGATGAATTAACAGAACACAAAGCAGTTTCTCAGAAAGCTTCTTTCCAGTTTTGAACGGAAGATATTTCCTTTTTCACCATAGGCCTCTAAGGGCTTCCAAATATCCCTTTGCCAATTCCACAAGAACAGCCTTAGCGAAAGGCTTCTTGAAGGGAAAGATGTAACTGTGTGAGATGAATTCATAGAACACAGAGCAGTTTCTCAGAAAGCTTCTTTCCAATTTTGAACGGAAGATATTTCCTTTTTCACCATAGCCGTCTATGGGCTTCCAAATATCCCTTTGCCAATTCCACAAGAACAGCCTTAGCGAAAGGCTTCTTGAAGGGAAAGATGTAACACTGTGAGATGAATTCACAGAACACAGAGCAGTTTCTCAGAAAGCTTCTTTCCAGTTTTGAACGGAAGATATTTCCTTTTTCACCATAGCCCTCTAAGGGCTTCCAAATATCCCTTTGCCAATTCCACAAGAACAGCCTTAGCGAAAGGCTTCTTGAAGGGAAAGATGTAACTCTGTGAGATGAATTCACAGAACACAGAGCAGTTTCTCAGAAAACTTCTTTCCAGTTTTGAACGGAAGATATTTCCTTTTTCACCATAGGCCTCTATGGGCTTCCAAATATCCCTTTGCCAATTCCACAAGAACAGCCTTTTCGAAAGGCTTCTTGAAGGGAAAGATGTAACTCTGTGAGATGAATTAACAGAACACAGAGCAGTTTCTCAGAAAGCTTCTTTGCAGTTTTGAACGGAAGATAATTCCTTTTTCACCATAGCCCTCTATGGGCTTCCAAATATCCCTTTGCCAATTCCACAAGAACAGCCTTAGCGAAAGGCTTCTTGAAGGGAAAGATGTAACTCTCTGAGATGAATTAGCAGAACACAGAGCAGTTTCTCAGAAAGATTCTTTACAATTTTCAAAGGAAGATATTTCCTTTTTCACCATAGCCGTCTATGGGCTTCCAAATATCCCTTTGCCAATTCCCCAAGAACAGCCTTATCGAAAGGCTTCTTGAAGGGAAAGATGTAACTCTGTGAGATGAATTCACAGAACACAGAGCAGTTTCTCAGAAAGCTTCTTTCCAGTTTTGAACGGAAGATATTTCCTTTTTCACCAGAGGCCTCTATGGGCTTCCAAATATCCCTTTGCCAATTCCACAAGAACAGCCTTCGCGAAAGGCTTCTTGAAGGGAAAGATGTAACTCTGTGAGATGAATTCACAGAACACAGAGCAGTTTCTCAGAAAGCTTCTTTCCAGTTTTGAACGGAAGATATTTCCTTTTTCACCATAGCCGTCTATGGGCTTCCAAATATCCCTTTGCCAATTCCACAAGAACAGCCTTAGCGAAAGGCTTCTTGAAGGGAAAGATGTAACTCTGTGAGATGAATTCACAGAACACAGAGCAGTTTCTCAGAAAGCTTCTTTCCAGTTTTGAACGGAAGGTATTTCCTTTTTCACCATAGCCGTCTATGGGCTTCCAAATATCCCTTTGCCAATTCCACAAGAACAGCCTTAGCGAAAGGCTTCTTGAAGGGAAAGATGTAACTCTGTGAGATAAATTCACAGAACACAGAGCAGTTTCTCAGAAAGCTTCTTTCCAGTTTTGAACGGAAGATATTTCCTTTTTCACCATAGGCCTCTATGGGCTTCCAAATATCCCTTTGCCAATTCCACAAGAACAGCCTTAGCGAAAGGCTTCTTGAAGGGAAAGATGTAACTCTGTGAGATGAATTCACAGAACACAGAGCAGTTTCTCAGAAAGCTTCTTTCCAGTTTTGAACGGAAGATATTTCCTTTTTCACCATAGGCCTCTATGGGCTTCCAAATATCCCTTTGCCAATTCCACAAGAACAGCCTTCGCGAAAGGCTTCTTGAAGGGAAAGATGTAACTCTGTGAGATGAATTAACAGAACACAAAGCAGTTTCTCAGAAAGCTTCTTTCCAGTTTTGAACGGAAGATATTTCCTTTTTCACCATAGGCCTCTAAGGGCTTCCAAATATCCCTTTGCCAATTCCACAAGAACAGCCTTAGCGAAAGGCTTCTTGAAGGGAAAGATGTAACTGTGTGAGATGAATTCATAGAACACAGAGCATTTTCTCAGAAAGCTTCTTTCCAATTTTGAACGGAAGATATTTCCTTTTTCACCATAGCCGTCTATGGGCTTCCAAATATCCCTTTGCCAATTCCACAAGAACAGCCTTAGCGAAAGGCTTCTTGAAGGGAAAGATGTAACACTGTGAGATGAATTCACAGAACACAGAGCAGTTTCTCAGAAAGCTTCTTTCCAGTTTTGAACGGAAGATATTTCCTTTTTCACCATAGCCCTCTAAGGGCTTCCAAATATCCCTTTGCCAATTCCACAAGAACAGCCTTAGCGAAAGGCTTCTTGAAGGGAAAGATGTAACTCTGTGAGATGAATTCACAGAACACAGAGCAGTTTCTCAGAAAACTTCTTTCCAGTTTTGAACGGAAGATATTTCCTTTTTCACCATAGGCCTCTATGGGCTTCCAAATATCCCTTTGCCAATTCCACAAGAACAGCCTTTTCGAAAGGCTTCTTGAAGGGAAAGATGTAACTCTGTGAGATGAATTAACAGAACACAGAGCAGTTTCTCAGAAAGCTTCTTTGCAGTTTTGAACGGAAGATATTTCCTTTTTCACCATAGCCCTCTATGGGCTTCCAAATATCCCTTTGCCAATTCCACAAGAACATCCTTAGCGAAAGGTTTCTTGAAGGGAAAGATGTAACTCTGTGAGATGAATTCACAGAACACAGAGCAGTTTCTCAGAAAGCTTCTTTCCAGTTTTGAACGGAAGATATTTCCTTTTTCACCATAGGCCTCTATGGGCTTCCAAATATCCCTTTGCCAATTCCACAAGAACAGCCTTAGCGAAAGGCTTCTTGAATGGAAAGATGTAACTCTGTGAGATGAATTCACAGAACACAGAGCAGTTTCTCAGAAAGCTTCTTTCCAATTTTGAACGGAAGATATTTCCTTTTTCACCATAGCCCTCTATGGGCTTCCAAATATCCCTTTGCCAATTCCACAAGAACAGCCTTAGCGAAAGGCTTCTTGAAGGGAAAGATGTAACTCTGTGAGATGAATTCACAGAACACAGAGCAGTTTCTCAGAAAGCTTCTTTCCAGTTTTGAACGGAAGATATTTCCTTTTTCACCTTAGGCCTCTATGGGCTTCCAAATATCCCTTTGCCAATTCCACAAGAACAGCCTTAGCGAAAGGCTTCTTGAGGGGAAAGATGTAACTCTGTGAGATTAATTAACAGAACACAGAGCAGTTTCTCAGAAAGCTTCTTTCCAGTTTTGAACGGAAGATATTTCCTTTTTCACCATAGCCCTCTATGGGCTTCCAAATATCCCTTTGCAAATTCCACAAGAACCGCCTTAGCGAAAGGCTTCTTGAAGGGAAAGATGTAACTCTGTGAGATGAATTCACAGAACACAGAGCAGTTTCTCAGAAAGCTTCTTTCCAGTTTTGAACGGAAGATATTTCGTTTTTCACCAGAGGCCTCTATGGGCTTCCAAATATCCCTTTGCCAATTCCACAAGAACAGCCTTCGCGAAAGGCTTCTTGAAGGGAAAGATGTAACTCTGTGAGATGAATTCACAGAACACAGAGCAGTTTCTCAGAAAGCTTCTTTCCAGTTTTGAACGGAAGATATTTCGTTTTTCACCAGAGGCCTCTATGGGCTTCCAAATATCCCTTTGCCAATTCCACAAGAACAGCCTTCGCGAAAGGCTTCTTGAAGGGAAAGATGTAACTCTGTGAGATGAATTCACAGAACACAGAGCAGTTTCTCAGAAAGCTTCTTTCCAGTTTTGAACGGAAGATATTTCCTTTTTCACCATAGCCCTCTATGGGCTTCCAAATATCCCTTTGCCAATTCCACAAGAACAGCCTTAGCGAAAGGCTTCTTGAAGGGAAAGATGTAACTCTGTGAGATGAATTCACAGAACACAGAGCAGTTTCTCAGAATGCTTCTTTCCAGTTTTGAACGGAAGATATTTCCTTTTTCACCATAGCCCTCTATGGGCTTCCAAATATCCCTTTGCCAATTCCACAAGAACAGCCTTAGCGAAAGGCTTCTTGAAGGGAAAGATGTAACTCTGTGAGATGAATTCACAGAACACAGAGCAGTTTCTCAGAAAGCTTCTTTCCAGTTTTGAACGCAAGATATTTCCTTTTTCACCATAGGCCTCTATGGGCTTCCAAATATCCCTTTGCCAATTCCACAAGAACAGCCTTAGCGAAAGGCTTCTTGAGGGGAAAGATGTAACTCTGTGAGATGAATTAACAGAACACAGAGCAGTTTCTCAGAAAGCTTCTTTCCAGTTTTGAACGGAAGATATTTACTTTTTCACCATAGCCCTCTATGGGCTTCCAAATATCCCTTTGCCAATTCCACAAGAACAGCCTTAGCGAAAGGCTTCTTGAAGGGAAAGATGTAACTCTGTGAGATGAATTCACAGAACACAGAGCAGTTTCTCAGAAAGCATGTTTCCAGTATTGAACGGAAGATATTTCCTTTTTCACCAGAGGCCTCTATGGGCTTCCAAATATCCCTTTGCCAATTCCACAAGAACAGCCTTAGCGAAAGGCTTCTTGAAGGGAAAGATGTAACTCTGTGAGATGAATACACAGAACACAGAGCAGTTTCTCAGAAAGCTTCTTTCCAGATTTGAACGGAAGATATTTCCTTTTTCACCATAGGCCTCTATGGGCTTCCAAATATCCCTTTGCCAATTCCACAAGAACAGCCTTTTCGAAAGGCTTCTTGAAGGGAAAGATGTAACTCTGTGAGATGAATTCACAGAACACAGAGCAGTTTCTCAGAAAGCTTCTTTCCAGTTTTGAACGGAAGATATTTCCTTTTTCACCATAGGCCTCTATGGGCTTCCAAATATCCCTTTGCCAATTCCACAAGAACAGCCTTAGCGAAAGGCTTCTTGAAGGGAAAGATGTAACTCTCTGAGATGAATTAGCAGAACACAGAGCAGTTTCTCAGAAAGATTCTTTCCAATTTTGAAAGGAAGATATTTCCTTTTTCACCATAGCCCTCTATGGGCTTCCAAATATCCCTTTGCAAATTCCACAAGAACAGCCTTAGCGAAAGGCTTCTTGAAGGGAAAGATGTAACTCTGTGAGATGAATTCACAGAACACAGAGCAGTTTCTCAGAAAGCTTCTTTCCAGTTTTGGACGGAAGATATTTCCTTTTTCACCAAAGGCCTCTATGGGCTTCCAAATATCCCTTTGCCAATTCCACAAGAACATCCTTAGCGAAAGGCTTCTTGAAGGGAAAGATGTAACTCTGTGAGATGAATTCACAGAACACAGAGCAGTTTCTCAGAAAGCTTCTTTCCAGTTTTGAACGGAAGATATTTCCTTTTTCACCATAGGCCTCTATGGGCTTCCAAATATCCCTTTGCCAATTCCACAAGAAAAGCCTTCGCGAAAGGCTTCTTGAGGGGAAAGATGTAACTCTGTGAGATGAATTAACAGAACACAGAGCAGTTTCTCAGAAAGCTTCTTTCCAGTTTTGAACGGAAGATATTTACTTTTTCACCATAGCCCTCTATGGGCTTCCAAATATCCCTTTGCCAATTCCACAAGAACAGCCTTAGCAAAAGGCTTCTTGAAGGGAAAGATGTCACTCTGTGAGATGAATTCACAGAACACCGAGCAGTTTCTCAGAAAGCTTCTTTCCAGTATTGAACGGAAGATATTTCCTTTTTCACAATAGCCCTCTATGGGCTTCCAAATATCCCTTTGCCAATTCCACAAGAACAGCCTTAGCGAAAGGCTTCTTGAAGGGAAAGATGTAACTCTGTGAGATGAATTCACAGAACACAGAGCAGTTTCTCAGAAAGCTTCTTTCCAGTTTTGAACGGAAGATATTTCCTTTTTCACCATAGGCCTCAATGGGATTCCAAATATCCCTTTGCCAATTCCACAAGAACAGCCTTAGCGAAAGGCTTCTTGAAGGGAAAGATGTAACTCTGTGAGATGAATTCACACAACACAGAGCAGTTTCTCAGAAAGCTTCTTTCCAGTTTTGAACGGAAGATATTTACTTTTTCCCCATAGCCCTCTAAGGGCTTCCAAATGTCCCTTTGCCAATTCCACAAGAACAGCCTTAGCGAAAGGCCTCTTGAAGGGAAAGATGTAACTCTGTGAGATGAATTCACAGAAGACAGAGCAGTTTCTCAGAAGGCTTCTTTCCAGTTTTGAACGGAAGATATTTCCTTTTTCACCATAGCCCTCTAAGGGCTTCCAAATATCCCTTTGCCAATTCCACAAGAACAGCCTTAGCGAAAGGCTTCTTGAAGGGAAAGATGTAACTCTGTGAGATGAATTCACAGAACACAGAGCAGTTTCTCAGAAAACTTCTTTCCAGTTTTGAACGGAAGATATTTCCTTTTTCACCATAGCCCTCTATGGGCTTCCAAATATCCCTTTGCCAATTCCACAAGAACAGCCTTAGCGAAAGGCTTCTTGAAGGGAAAGATGTAACTCTGTGAGATGAATTCACAGAACACAGAGCAGTTTCTCAGAAAGCTTCTTTCCAGTTTTGAACGGAAGATATTTCCTTTTTCACCATAGGCCTCTATGGGCTTCCAAATATCCCTTTGCCAATTCCACAAGAACAGCCTTAGCGAAAGGCTTCTTGAGGGGAAAGATGTAACTCTGTGAGATGAATTAACAGAACACAGAGCAGTTTCTCAGAAAGCTTCTTTCCAGTTTTGAACGGAAGATATTTCCTTTTTCACCATAGGCCTCTACGGGCTTCCAAATATCCCTTTGCCAATTCCACAAGAACAGCCTTAGCGAAAGGCTTCTTGAAGGGAAAGATGTAACTCTGTGAGATGAATTCACAGAACACAGAGCAGTTTCTCAGAAAGCTTCTTTCCAGTTTTGAACGGAAGATATTTCCTTTTTCACCATAGCCCTCTATGGGCTTCCACATATCCCTTTGCCAATTCCACAAGAACAGCCTTAGCGAAAGGCTTCTTGAAGGGAAAGATGTAACTCTGTGAGATGAATTCACAGAACACAGAGCAGTTTCTCAGAAAGCTTCTTTCCAGTTTTGAACGGAAGATATTTCCTTTTTCACCATAGGCCTCTAAGGGCTTCCAAATATCCCTTTGCCAATTCCACAAGAACAGCCTTAGCGAAAGGCTTCTTGAAGGGAAAGATGTAACTCTGTGAGATGAATTAACAGAACACAGAGCAGTTTCTCAGAAAGCTTCTTTCCAGTTTTGAACGGAAGATATTTCCTTTTTCACCATAGCCCTCTATGGGCTTCCAAATATCCCTTTGCCAATTCCACAAGAACAGCCTTAGCGAAAGGCTTCTTGAAGGGAAAGATGTAACTCTCTGAGATGAATTAGCAGAACACAGAGCAGTTTCTCAGAAAGATTCTTTACAATTTTGAAAGGAAGATATTTCCTTTTTCACCATAGCCCTCTATGGGCTTCCAAATATCCCTTTGCCAATTCCCCAAGAACAGCCTTATCGAAAGGCTTCTTGAAGGGAAAGATGTAACTCTGTGAGATGAATTCACAGAACACAGAGCAGTTTCTCAGAAAGCTTCTTTCCAGTTTTGAACGGAAGATATTTCCTTTTTCACCAGAGGCCTCTATGGGCTTCCAAATATCCCTTTGCCAATTCCACAAGAACAGCCTTCGCGAAAGGCTTCTTGAAGGGAAAGATGTAACTCTGTGAGATGAATTCACAGAACACAGAGCAGTTTCTCAGAAAGCTTCTTTCCAGTTTTGAACGGAAGATATTTCCTTTTTCACCATAGCCGTCTATGGGCTTCCAAATATCCCTTTGCCAATTCCACAAGAACAGCCTTAGCGAAAGGCTTCTTGAAGGGAAAGATGTAACTCTGTGAGATGAATTCACAGAACACAGAGCAGTTTCTCAAAAGCTTCTTTCCAGTTTTGAACGGAAGGTATTTCCTTTTTCACCATAGCCGTCTATGGGCTTCCAAATATCCCTTTGCCAATTCCACAAGAACAGCCTTAGCGAAAGGCTTCTTGAAGGGAAAGATGTAACTCTGTGAGATAAATTCACAGAACACAGAGCAGTTTCTCAGAAAGCTTCTTTCCAGTTTTGAACGGAAGGATATTTCCTTTTTCACCATAGGCCTCTATGGGCTTCCAAATATCCCTTTGCCAATTCCACAAGAACAGCCTTAGCGAAAGGCTTCTTGAAGGGAAAGATGTAACTCTGTGAGATGAATTCACAGAACACAGAGCAGTTTCTCAGAAAGCTTCTTTCCAGTTTTGAACGGAAGATATTTCCTTTTTCACCATAGGCCTCTATGGGCTTCCAAATATCCCTTTGCCAATTCCACAAGAACAGCCTTCGCGAAAGGCTTCTTGAAGGGAAAGATGTAACTCTGTGAGATGAATTAACAGAACACAAAGCAGTTTCTCAGAAAGCTTCTTTCCAGTTTTGAACGGAAGATATTTCCTTTTTCACCATAGGCCTCTAAGGGCTTCCAAATATCCCTTTGCCAATTCCACAAGAACAGCCTTAGCGAAAGGCTTCTTGAAGGGAAAGATGTAACTGTGTGAGATGAATTCATAGAACACAGAGCAGTTTCTCAGAAAGCTTCTTTCCAATTTTGAACGGAAGATATTTCCTTTTTCACCATAGCCGTCTATGGGCTTCCAAATATCCCTTTGCCAATTCCACAAGAACAGCTTAGCGAAAGGCTTCTTGAAGGGAAAGATGTAACACTGTGAGATGAATTCACAGAACACAGAGCAGTTTCTCAGAAAGCTTCTTTCCAGTTTTGAACGGAAGATATTTCCTTTTTCACCATAGCCCTCTAAGGGCTTCCAAATATCCCTTTGCCAATTCCACAAGAACAGCCTTAGCGAAAGGCTTCTTGAAGGGAAAGATGTAACTCTGTGAGATGAATTCACAGAACACAGAGCAGTTTCTCAGAAAACTTCTTTCCAGTTTTGAACGGAAGATATTTCCTTTTTCACCATAGGCCTCTATGGGCTTCCAAATATCCCTTTGCCAATTCCACAAGAACAGCCTTTTCGAAAGGCTTCTTGAAGGGAAAGATGTAACTCTGTGAGATGAATTAACAGAACACAGAGCAGTTTCTCAGAAAGCTTCTTTCCAGTTTTGAACGGAAGATATTTCCTTTTTCACCATAGCCCTCTATGGGCTTCCACATATCCCTTTGCCAATTCCACAAGAACAGCCTTAGCGAAAGGCTTCTTGAAGGGAAAGATGTAACTCTGTGAGATGAATTCACAGAACACAGAGCAGTTTCTCAGAAAGCTTCTTTCCAGTTTTGAACGGAAGATATTTCCTTTTTCACCATAGGCCTCTAAGGCTTCCAATATCCCTTTGCCAATTCCACAAGAACAGCCTTAGCGAAAGGCTTCTTGAAGGGAAAGATGTAACTCTGTGAGATGAATTAACAGAACACAGAGCAGTTTCTCAGAAAGCTTCTTTCCAGTTTTGAACGGAAGATATTTCCTTTTTCACCATAGCCCTCTATGGGCTTCCAAATATCCCTTTGCCAATTCCACAAGAACAGCCTTAGCGAAAGGCTTCTTGAAGGGAAAGATGTAACTCTCTGAGATGAATTAGCAGAACACAGAGCAGTTTCTCAGAAAGATTCTTTACAATTTTGAAAGGAAGATATTTCCTTTTTCACCATAGCCGTCTATGGGCTTCCAAATATCCCTTTGCCAATTCCCCAAGAACAGCCTTATCGAAAGGCTTCTTGAAGGGAAAGATGTAACTCTGTGAGATGAATTCACAGAACACAGAGCAGTTTCTCAGAAAGCTTCTTTCCAGTTTTGAACGGAAGATATTTCCTTTTTCACCAGAGGCCTCTATGGGCTTCCAAATATCCCTTTGCCAATTCCACAAGAACAGCCTTCGCGAAAGGCTTCTTGAAGGGAAAGATGTAACTCTGTGAGATGAATTCACAGAACACAGAGCAGTTTCTCAGAAAGCTTCTTTCCAGTTTTGAACGGAAGATATTTCCTTTTTCACCATAGCCGTCTATGGGCTTCCAAATATCCCTTTGCCAATTCCACAAGAACAGCCTTAGCGAAAGGCTTCTTGAAGGGAAAGATGTAACTCTGTGAGATGAATTCACAGAACACAGAGCAGTTTCTCAGAAAGCTTCTTTCCAGTTTTGAACGGAAGGTATTTCCTTTTTCACCATAGCCGTCTATGGGCTTCCAAATATCCCTTTGCCAATTCCACAAGAACAGCCTTAGCGAAAGGCTTCTTGAAGGGAAAGATGTAACTCTGTGAGATAAATTCACAGAACACAGAGCAGTTTCTCAGAAAGCTTCTTTCCAGTTTTGAACGGAAGATATTTCCTTTTTCACCATAGGCCTCTATGGGCTTCCAAATATCCCTTTGCCAATTCCACAAGAACAGCCTTAGCGAAAGGCTTCTTGAAGGGAAAGATGTAACTCTGTGAGATGAATTCACAGAACACAGAGCAGTTTCTCAGAAAGCTTCTTTCCAGTTTTGAACGGAAGATATTTCCTTTTTCACCATAGGCCTCTATGGGCTTCCAAATATCCCTTTGCCAATTCCACAAGAACAGCCTTCGCGAAAGGCTTCTTGAAGGGAAAGATGTAACTCTGTGAGATGAATTAACAGAACACAAAGCAGTTTCTCAGAAAGCTTCTTTCCAGTTTTGAACGGAAGATATTTCCTTTTTCACCATAGGCCTCTAAGGGCTTCCAAATATCCCTTTGCCAATTCCACAAGAACAGCCTTAGCGAAAGGCTTCTTGAAGGGAAAGATGTAACTGTGTGAGATGAATTCATAGAACACAGAGCAGTTTCTCAGAAAGCTTCTTTCCAATTTTGAACGGAAGATATTTCCTTTTTCACCATAGCCGTCTATGGGCTTCCAAATATCCCTTTGCCAATTCCACAAGAACAGCCTTAGCGAAAGGCTTCTTGAAGGTAAAGATGTAACACTGTGAGATGAATTCACAGAACACAGAGCAGTTTCTCAGAAAGCTTCTTTCCAGTTTTGAACGGAAGATATTTCCTTTTTCACCATAGCCCTCTAAGGGCTTCCAAATATCCCTTTGCCAATTCCACAAGAACAGCCTTAGCGAAAGGCTTCTTGAAGGGAAAGATGTAACTCTGTGAGATGAATTCACAGAACACAGAGCAGTTTCTCAGAAAACTTCTTTCCAGTTTTGAACGGAAGATATTTCCTTTTTCACCATAGGCCTCTATGGGCTTCCAAATATCCCTTTGCCAATTCCACAAGAACAGCCTTTTCGAAAGGCTTCTTGAAGGGAAAGATGTAACTCTGTGAGATGAATTAACAGAACACAGAGCAGTTTCTCAGAAAGCTTCTTTGCAGTTTTGAACGGAAGATAATTCCTTTTTCACCATAGCCCTCTATGGGCTTCCAAATATCCCTTTGCCAATTCCACAAGAACATCCTTAGCGAAAGGTTTCTTGAAGGGAAAGATGTAACTCTGTGAGATGAATTCACAGAACACAGAGCAGTTTCTCAGAAAGCTTCTTTCCAGTTTTGAACGGAAGATATTTCCTTTTTCACCATAGCCCTCTATGGGCTTCCAAATATCCCTTTGCCAATTCCACAAGAACAGCCTTAGCGAAAGGCTTCTTGAATGGAAAGATGTAACTCTGTGAGATGAATTCACAGAACACAGAGCAGTTTCTCAGAAAGCTTCTTTCCAATTTTGAACGGAAGATATTTCCTTTTTCACCATAGCCCTCTATGGGCTTCCAAATATCCCTTTGCCAATTCCACAAGAACAGCCTTAGCGAAAGGCTTCTTGAAGGGAAAGATGTAACTCTGTGAGATGAATTCACAGAACACAGAGCAGTTTCTCAGAAAGCTTCTTTCCAGTTTTGAACGGAAGATATTTCCTTTTTCACCTTAGGCCTCTATGGGCTTCCAAATATCCCTTTGCCAATTCCACAAGAACAGCCTTAGCGAAAGGCTTCTTGAGGGGAAAGATGTAACTCTGTGAGATGAATTAACAGAACACAGAGCAGTTTCTCAGAAAGCTTCTTTCCAGTTTTGAACGGAAGATATTTCCTTTTTCACCATAGCCCTCTATGGGCTTCCAAATATCCCTTTGCAAATTCCACAAGAACCGCCTTAGCGAAAGGCTTCTTGAAGGGAAAGATGTAACTCTGTGAGATGAATTCACAGAACACAGAGCAGTTTCTCAGAAAGCTTCTTTCCAGTTTTGAACGGAAGATATTTCGTTTTTCACCAGAGGCCTCTATGGGCTTCCAAATATCCCTTTGCCAATTCCACAAGAACAGCCTTCGCGAAAGGCTTCTTGAAGGGAAAGATGTAACTCTGTGAGATGAATTCACAGAACACAGAGCAGTTTCTCAGAAAGCTTCTTTCCAGTTTTGAACGGAAGATATTTCCTTTTTCACCATAGCCCTCTATGGGCTTCCAAATATCCCTTTGCAAATTCCACAAGAACAGCCTTAGCGAAAGGCTTCTTGAAGGGAAAGATGTAAGTCTGTGAGATGAATTCACAGAACACAGAGCAGTTTCTCAGAATGCTTCTTTCCAGTTTTGAACGGAAGATATTTCCTTTTTCACCATAGCCCTCTATGGGCTTCCAAATATCCCTTTGCCAATTCCACAAGAACAGCCTTAGCGAAAGGCTTCTTGAAGGGAAAGATGTAACTCTGTGAGATGAATTCACAGAACACAGAGCAGTTTCTCAGAAAGCTTCTTTCCAGTTTTGAACGCACGATATTTCCTTTTTCACCATAGGCCTCTATGGGCTTCCAAATATCCCTTTGCCAATTCCACAAGAACAGCCTTAGCGAAAGGCTTCTTGAGGGGAAAGATGTAACTCTGTGAGATGAATTAACAGAACACAGAGCAGTTTCTCAGAAAGCTTCTTTCCAGTTTTGAACGGAAGATATTTACTTTTTCACCATAGCCCTCTATGGGCTTCCAAATATCCCTTTGCCAATTCCACAAGAACAGCCTTAGCGAAAGGCTTCTTGAAGGGAAAGATGTAACTCTGTGAGATGAATTCACAGAACACAGAGCAGTTTCTCAGAAAGCTTGTTTCCAGTATTGAACGGAAGATATTTCCTTTTTCACCAGAGGCCTCTATGGGCTTCCAAATATCCCTTTGCCAATTCCACAAGAACAGCCTTAGCGAAAGGCTTCTTGAAGGGAAAGATGTAACTCTGTGAGATGAATTCACAGAACACAGAGCAGTTTCTCAGAAAGCTTCTTTCCAGATTTGAACGGAAGATATTTCCTTTTTCACCATAGGCCTCTATGGGCTTCCAAATATCCCTTTGCCAATTCCACAAGAACAGCCTTTTCGAAAGGCTTCCTGAAGGGAAAGATGTAACTCTGTGAGATGAATTCACAGAACACAGAGCAGTTTCTCAGAAAGCTTCTTTCCAGTTTTGAACGGAAGATATTTCCTTTTTCACCATAGGCCTCTATGGGCTTCCAAATATCCCTTTGCCAATTCCACAAGAACAGCCTTAGCGAAAGGCTTCTTGAAGGGAAAGATGTAACTCTCTGAGATGAATTAGCAGAACACAGAGCAGTTTCTCAGAAAGATTCTTTCCAATTTTGAAAGGAAGATATTTCCTTTTTCACCATAGCCCTCTATGGGCTTCCAAATATCCCTTTGCAAATTCCACAAGAACAGCCTTAGCGAAAGGCTTCTTGAAGGGAAAGATGTAACTCTGTGAGATGAATTCACAGAACACAGAGCAGTTTCTCAGAAAGCTTCTTTCCAGTTTTGGACGGAAGATATTTCCTTTTTCACCAAAGGCCTCTATGGGCTTCCAAATATCCCTTTGCCAATTCCACAAGAACATCCTTAGCGAAAGGCTTCTTGAAGGGAAAGATGTAACTCTGTGAGATGAATTCACAGAACACAGAGCAGTTTCTCAGAAAGCTTCTTTCCAGTTTTGAACGGAAGATATTTCCTTTTTCACCGTAGCCCTCTATGGGCTTCCAAATATCCCTTTGCCAATTCCACAAGAACAGCCTTAGCGAAAGGCTTCTTGAAGGGAAAGATGTAACTCTGTGAGATGAATTCACAGAACACAGAGCAGTTTCTCAGAAAGCTTCTTTCCAGTTTTGAACGGAAGATATTTCCTTTTTCACCATAGCCGTCTACGGGCTTCCAAATATCCCTTTGCCAATTCCACAAGAACAGCCTTAGCGAAAGGCTTCTTGAAGGGAAAGATGTAACTCTGTGAGATGAATTCACAGAACACAGAGCAGTTTCTCAGAAAGCTTCTTTCCAGTTTTGAACGGAAGATATTTCCTTTTTCACCATAGGCCTCTATGGGCTTCCAAATATCCCTTTGCCAATTCCACAAGAAAAGCCTTCGCGAAAGGCTTCTTGAGGGGAAAGATGTAACTCTGTGAGATGAATTAACAGAACACAGAGCAGTTTCTCAGAAAGCTTCTTTCCAGTTTTGAACGGAAGATATTTACTTTTTCACCATAGCCCTCTATGGGCTTCCAAATATCCCTTTGCCAATTCCACAAGAACAGCCTTAGCAAAAGGCTTCTGGAAGGGAAAGATGTAACTCTGTGAGATGAATTCACAGAACACAGAGCAGTTTCTCAGAAAGCTTCTTTCCAGTATTGAACGGAAGATATTTCCTTTTTCACAATAGCCCTCTATGGGCTTCCAAATATCCCTTTGCCAATTCCACAAGAACAGCCTTAGCGAAAGGCTTCTTGAAGGGAAAGATGTAACTCTGTGAGATGAATTCACAGAACAAAGAGCAGTTTCTCAGAAAGCTTCTTTCCAGTTTTGAACGGAAGATATTTCCTTTTTCACCATAGGCCTCAATAGGCTTCCAAATATCCCTTTGCCAATTCCACAAGAACAGCCTTAGCGAAAGGCTTCTTGAAGGGAAAGATGTAACTCTGTGAGATGAATTCACAGAACACAGAGCAGTTTCTCAGAAAGCTTCTTTCCAGTTTTGAACGGAAGATATTTACTTTTTCACCATAGCCCTCTAAGGGCTTCCAAATGTCCCTTTGCCAATTCCACAAGAACAGCCTTAGCGAAAGGCCTCTTGAAGGGAAAGATGTAACTCTGTGAGATGAATTCACAGAAGACAGAGCAGTTTCTCAGAAGGCTTCTTTCCAGTTTTGTACGGAAGATATTTCCTTTTTCACCATAGCCCTCTAAGGGCTTCCAAATATCCCTTTGCCAATTCCACAAGAACAGCCTTAGCGAAAGGCTTCTTGAAGGGAAAGATGTAACTCTGTGAGATGAATTCACAGAACACAGAGCAGTTTCTCAGAAAACTTCTTTCCAGTTTTGAACGGAAGATATTTCCTTTTTCACCATAGGCCTCTATGGGCTTCCAAATATCCCTTTGCCAATTCCACAAGAACAGCCTTAGCGAAAGGCTTCTTGAAGGGAAAGATGTAACTCTGTGAGATGAATTAACAGAACACAGAGCAGTTTCTCAGAAAGCTTCTTTGCAGTTTTGAACGGAAGATATTTCCTTTTTCACCATAGCCCTCTATGGGCTTCCAAATATCCCTTTGCCAATTCCACAAGAACAGCCTTAGCGAAAGGCTTCTTGAAGGGAAAGATGTAACTCTGTGAGATGAATTAACAGAACACAGAGCAGTTTCTCAGAAAGCTTCTTTCCAGTTTTGAACGGAAGATATTTCCTTTTTCACCATAGGCCTCTATGGGCTTCCAAATATCCCTTTGCCAATTCCACAAGAACAGCCTTAGCGAAAGGCTTCTTGAGGGGAAAGATGTAACTCTGTGAGATGAATTAACAGAACACAGAGCAGTTTCTCAGAAAGCTTCTTTCCAGTTTTGAACGGAAGATATTTACTTTTTCACCATAGCCCTCTACGGGCTTCCAAATATCCCTTTGCCAATTCCACAAGAACAGCCTTAGCGAAAGGCCTCTTGAAGGGAAAGATGTAACTCTGTGAGATGAATTCACAGAAGACAGAGCAGTTTCTCAGAAGGCTTCTTTCCAGTTTTGAACGGAAGATATTTCCTTTTTCACCATAGCCCTCTAAGGGCTTCCAAATATCCCTTTGCCAATTCCACAAGAACAGCCTTAGCGAAAGGCTTCTTGAAGGGAAAGATGTAACTCTGTGAGATGAATTCACAGAACACAGAGCAGTTTCTCAGAAAACTTCTTTCCAGTTTTGAACGGAAGATATTTCCTTTTTCACCATAGGCCTCTATGGGCTTCCAAATATCCCTTTGCCAATTCCACAAGAACAGCCTTAGCGAAAGGCTTCTTGAAGGGAAAGATGTAACTCTGTGAGATGAATTAACAGAACACAAAGCAGTTTCTCAGAAAGCTTCTTTCCAGTTTTGAACGGAAGATATTTCCTTTTTCACCATAGGCCTCTAAGGGCTTCCAAATATCCCTTTGCCAATTCCACAAGAACAGCCTTAGCGAAAGGCTTCTTGAAGGGAAAGATGTAACTGTGTGAGATGAATTCATAGAACACAGAGCAGTTTCTCAGAAAGCTTCTTTCCAATTTTGAACGGAAGATATTTCCTTTTTCACCATAGCCGTCTATGGGCTTCCAAATATCCCTTTGCCAATTCCACAAGAACAGCCTTAGCGAAAGGCTTCTTGAAGGGAAAGATGTAACACTGTGAGATGAATTCACAGAACACAGAGCAGTTTCTCAGAAAGCTTCTTTCCAGTTTTGAACGGAAGATATTTCCTTTTTCACCATAGGCCTCTATGGGCTTCCAAATATCCCTTTGCCAATTCCACAAGAACAGCCTTAGCGAAAGGCTTCTTGAGGGGAAAGATGTAACTCTGTGAGATGAATTAACAGAACACAGAGCAGTTTCTCAGAAAGCTTCTTTCCAGTTTTGAACGGAAGATATTTACTTTGTCACCATAGCCCTCTATGGGCTTCCAAATATCCCTTTGCCAATTCCACAAGAACAGCCTTAGCGAAAGGCTTCTTGAAGGGAAAGATGTAACTCTGTGAGATGAATTCACAGAACACAGAGCAGTTTCTCAGAAAGCTTCTTTCCAGTATTGAACGGAAGATATTTCCTTTTTCACCATAGCCCTCTATGGGCTTCCAAATATCCCTTTGCCAATACCACAAGAACAGCCTTAGCGAAAGGCTTCTTGAAGGGAAAGATGTAACCCTGTGAGATGAATTCACAGAACACAGAGCAGTTTCTCAGAAAGCTTCTTTCCAGTTTTGAACGGAAGATATTTCCTTTTTCACCATAGGCCTCTATGGGCTTCCAAATATCCCTTTGCCAATTCCACAAGAACAGCCTTAGCGAAAGGCTTCTTGAAGGGAAAGATGTAACTCTGTGAGATGAATTCACAGAACACAGAGCAGTTTCTCAGAAAGCTTCTTTCCAGTTTTGAACGGAAGATATTTCCTTTTTCACCATAGCCCTCTATGGGCTTCCAAATATCCCTTTGCCAATTCCACAAGAACAGCCTTAGCGAAAGGCTTCTTGAAGGGAAAGACGTAACTCTGTGAGATGAATTCACAGAACACAGAGCAGTTTCTCAGAAAGCTTCTTTCCACTTTTGAACGGAAGATATTTCCTTTTTCACCAGAGGCCTCTATGGGCTTCCAAATATCCCTTTGCCAATTCCACAAGAACAGCCTTCGCGAAAGGCTTCTTGAAGGGAAAGATGTAACTCTTTGAGATGAATTAACAGAACACAGAGCAGTTTCTCAGAAAGCTTCTTTCCAGTTTTGAACGGAAGATATTTCCTTTTTCACCATAGCCCTCTATGGGCTTCCAAATATCCGTTTGCCAATTCCGCAAGAACAGCCTTAGCGAAAGGCTTCTTGAAGGGAAAGATGTAACTCTGTGAGATGAATTCACAGAACACAGAGCAGTTTCTCAGAAAGCTTCTTTCCAGTTTTGAACGGAAGATATTTCCTTTTTAACCATAGCCGTCTATGGGCTTCCAAATATCCCTTTGCCAATTCCACAAGAACAGCCTTAGCGAAAGGCTTCTTGAAGGGAAAGATGTAACACTGTGAGATGAATTCACAGAACACAGAGCTGTTTCTCAGAAAGCTTCTTTCCAGTTTTGAACGGAAGATATTTCCTTTTTCACCATAGGCCTCTATGGGCTTCCAAATATCCCTTTGCCAATTCCACAAGAACAGCCTTAGCGAAAGGCTTCTTGAAGGGAAAGATGTAACTCTGTGAGATGAATTCACAGAACACAGAGCAGTTTCTCAGAAAGCTTCTTTCCAGTTTTGAACGGAAGATATTTCCTTTTTCACCATAGGCCTCTATGGGCTTCCAAATATCCCTTTGCCAATTCCACAAGAACAGCCTTAGCGAAAGGCTTCTTGAAGGGAAAGATGTAACTCTGTGAGATGAATTCACAGAACACAGAGCAGTTTCTCAGAAAGCTTCTTTCCACTTTTGAACGGAAGATATTTCCTTTTTCACCAGAGGCCTCTATGGGCTTCCAAATATCCCTTTGCCAATTCCACAAGAACAGCCTTCGCGAAAGGCTTCTTGAAGGGAAAGATGTAACTCTTTGAGATGAATTCACAGAACACAGAGCAGTTTCTCAGAAAGCTTCTTTCCAGTTTTGAACGGAAGATATTTCCTTTTTCACCATAGCCCTCTATGGGCTTCCAAATATCCCTTTGCCAATTCCGCAAGAACAGCCTTAGCGAAAGGCTTCTTGAAGGGAAAGATGTAACTCTGTGAGATGAATTCACAGAACACAGAGCAGTTTCTCAGAAAGCTTCTTTCCAGTTTTGAACGGAAGATATTTCCTTTTTCACCATAGCCGTCTATGGGCTTCCAAATATCCCTTTGCCAATTCCACAAGAACAGCCTTAGCGAAAGGCTTCTTGAAGGGAAAGATGTAACACTGTGAGATGAATTCACAGAACACAGAGCAGTTTCTCAGAAAGCTTCTTTCCAGTTTTGAACGGAAGATATTTCCTTTTTAACCATAGGCCTCTATGGGCTTCCAAATATCCCTTTGCCAATTCCACAAGAACAGCCTTAGCGAAAGGCTTCTTGAGGGGAAAGATGTAACTCTGTGAGATGAATTCACAGAACACAGAGCAGTTTCTCAGAAAGCTTCTTTCCAGTATTGAACGGAAGATATTTCCTTTTTCACCATATCCCTCTATGGGCTTCCAAATATCCCTTTGCCAATTCCACAAGAACAGCCTTAGCGAAAGGCTTCTTGAAGGGAAATATGTAACACTGTGAGATGAATTCACAGAACACAGAGCAGTTTCTCAGAAAGCTTCTTTCTAGTTTTGAACGGAAGATATTTCCTTTTTCACCATAGGCCTCAATGGGCTTCCAAATATCCCTTTGCCAATTCCACAAGAACAGCCTTAGCGAAAGGCTTCTTGAAGGGAAAGATGTAACTCTGTGAGATGAATTCACAGAACACAGAGCAGTTTCTCAGAAAGCTTCTTTCCAGTTTTGAACGGAAGATATTTCCTTTTTCACCATAGCCCTCTATGGGCTTCCAAATGTCCCTTTGCCAATTCCACAAGAACAGCCTTAGCGAAAGGCCTCTTGAAGGGAAAGATGTAACTCTGTGAGATGAATTCACAGAACACAGAGCACTTTCTCAGAAAGCTTCTTTCCAGTTTTGAACGGAAGATATTTCCTTTTTCACCATAGCCCTCTAAGGGCTTCCAAATATCCCTTTGCCAATTCCACAAGAACAGCCTTAGCGAAAGGCTTCTTGAAGGGAAAGATGAAACTCTGTGAGATGAATTCACAGAACACAGAGCAGTTTCTCAGAAAGCTTCTTTCCAGTTTTGAACGGAAGATATTTCCTTTTTCACCATAGGCCTCTATGGGCTTCCAAATATCCCTTTGCCAATTCCACAAGAACAGCCTTAGCGAAAGGCTTCTTGAAGGGAAAGATGTAACTCTGTGAGATGAATTAACAGAACACAGAGCAGTTTCTCAGAAAGCTTCTTTCCAGTTTTGAACGGAAGATATTTCCTTTTTCACCATAGCCGTCTATGGGCTTCCAAATATCCCTTTGCCAATTCCAGAAGAACAGCCTTAGCGAAAGGCTTCTTGAAGGGAAAGATGTAACTCTGTGAGATGAATTCACAGAACACAGAGCAGTTTCTCAGAAAGCTTCTTTCCAGTTTTGAACGGAAGATATTTCCTTTTTCACCATAGGCCTCTATGGGCTTCCAAATATCCCTTTGCCAATTCCACAAGAACAGCCTTAGCGAAAGGCTTCTTGAAGGGAAAGATGTAACTCTGTGAGATGAATTCACAGAACACAGAGCAGTTTCTCAGAAAGCTTCTTTCCAGTTTTGAACGGAAGATATTTCCTTTTTCACCATAGCCGTCTATGGGCTTCCAAATATCCCTTTGCCAATTCCACAAGAACAGCCTTAGCGAAAGGCTTCTTGAAGGGAAAGATGTAACACTGTGAGATGAATTCACAGAACACAGAGCAGTTTCTCAGAAAGCTTCTTTCCAGTTTTGAACGGAAGATATTTCCTTTTTCACCATAGCCCTCTAAGGGCTTCCAAATATCCCTTTGCCAATTCCACAAGAACAGCCTTAGCGAAAGGCTTCTTGAAGGGAAAGATGAAACTCTGTGAGATGAATTCACAGAACACAGAGCAGTTTCTCAGAAAGCTTCTTTCCAGTTTTGAACGGAAGATATTTCCTTTTTCACCATAGGCCTCTATGGGCTTCCAAATATCCCTTTGCCAATTCCACAAGAACAGCCTTAGCGAAAGGCTTCTTGAAGGGAAAGATGTAACTCTGTGAGATGAATTAACAGAACACAGAGCAGTTTCTCAGAAAGCTTCTTTCCAGTTTTGAACGGAAGATATTTCCTTTTTCACCATAGCCGTCTATGGGCTTCCAAATATCCCTTTGCCAATTCCACAAGAACAGCCTTAGCGAAAGGCTTCTTGAAGGGAAAGATGTAACTCTGTGAGATGAATTCACAGAACACAGAGCAGTTTCTCAGAAAGCTTCTTTCCAGTTTTGAACGGAAGATATTTCCTTTTTCACCATAGGCCTCTATGGGCTTCCAAATATCCCTTTGCCAATTCCACAAGAACAGCCTTAGCGAAAGGCTTCTTGAAGGGAAAGATGTAACTCTGTGAGATGAATTCACAGAACACAGAGCAGTTTCTCAGAAAGCTTCTTTCCAGTTTTGAACGGAAGATATTTCCTTTTTCACCATAGCCCTCTATGGGCTTCCAAATATCCCTTTGCCAATTCCACAAGAACAGCCTTAGCGAAAGGCTTCTTGAAGGGAAAGATGTAACTCTCTGAGATGAATTAGCAGAACACAGAGCAGTTTCTCAGAAAGATTCTTTCCAATTTTGAAAGGAAGATATTTCCTTTTTCACCTTAGCCCTCTATGGGCTTCCAAATATCCCTTTGCCAATTCCACAAGAACAGCCTTAGCGAAAGGCTTCTTGAAGGGAAAGCTGTAACTCTGTGAGATGAATTAACTGAACACAGAGCAGTTTCTCAAAAAGCTTCTTTGCAGTTTTGAACGGAAGATATTTCCTTTTTCACCATAGCCCTCTATGGGCTTCCAAATATCCCTTTGCCAATTCCACAAGAACAGCCTTAGCGAAAGGCTTCTTGAAGGGAAAGATGTAACTCTGTGAGATGAATTCACAGAACACAGAGCAGTTTCTCAGAAAGCTTCTTTCCAGTTTTGAACGGAAGATATTTCCTTTTTCACCATAGGCCTCTATGGACTTCCAAATATCCCTTTGCCAATTCCACAAGAACAGCCTTAGCGAAAGGCTTCTTGAAGGGAAAGATGTAACTCTTCGAGATGAATTCACAGAACACAGAGCAGTTTCTCAGAAAGCTTCTTTCCAGTCTTGAACGGAAGATATTTCCTTTTTCACCATAGCCCTCTATGGGCTTCCAAATATCCCTTTGCCAATTCCACAAGAACAGCCTTAGCGAAAGGCTTCTTGAAGGGAAAGATGTAACTCTGTGAGATGAATTAACAGAACACAGAGCAGTTTCTCAGAAAGCTTCTTTCCAGTTTTGAACGGAAGATATTTCCTTTTTCACCATAGCCCTCTATGGGCTTCCAAATATCCCTTTGCCAATTCCACAAGAACAGCCTTAGCGAAAGGCTTCTTGAAGGGAAAGATGTAACTCTGTGAGATGAATTCACAGAACACAGAGCAGTTTCTCAGAAAGCTTCTTTCCAGTTTTGAACGGAAGATATTTCCTTTTTCACCATAGCCCTCTATGGGCTTCCAAATATCCCTTTGCCAATTCCACAAGAACAGCCTTAGCGAAAGGCTTCTTGAAGGGAAAGTTGTAACTCTCTGAGATGAATTAGCAGAACACAGAGCAGTTTCTCAGAAAGATTCTTTCCAATTTTGAAAGGAAGATATTTCCTTTTTCACCATAGCCCTCTATGGGCTTCCAAATATCCCTTTGCAAATTCCACAAGAACAGCCTTAGCGAAAGGCTTCTTGAAGGGAAAGATGTAACTCTGTGAGATGAATTCACAGAACACAGAGCAGTTTCTCAGAAAGCTTCTTTCCAGTTTTGAACGGAAGATATTTCCTTTTTCACCATAGGCCTCAATGGGCTTCCAAATATCCCTTTGCCAATTCCACAAGAACAGCCTTAGCGAAAGGCTTCTTGAAGGGAAAGATGTAACTCTGTGAGATGAATTCACAGAACACAGAGCAGTTTCTCAGAAAGCTTCTTTCCAGTTTTGAACGGAAGATATTTACTTTTTCACCATAGCCCTCTATGGGCTTCCAAATGTCCCTTTGCCAATTCCACAAGAACAGCCTTAGCGAAAGGCCTCTTGAAGGGAAAGATGTAACTCTGTGAGATGAATTCACAGAACACAGAGCAGTTTCTGAGAAAGCTTCTTTCCAGTTTTGAACGGAAGATATTTCCTTTTTCACCATAGCCCTCTAAGGGCTTCCAAATATCCCTTTGCCAATTCCACAAGAACAGCCTTAGCGAAAGGCTTCTTGAAGGGAAAGATGTAACTCTGTGAGATGAATTCAGAGAACACAGAGCAGTTTCTCAGAAAGCTTCTTTCCAGTTTTGAACGGAAGATATTTCCTTTTTCACCATAGGCCTCTATGGGCTTCCAAATATCCCTTTGCCAATTCCACAAGAACAGCCTTAGCGAAAGGCTTCTTGAGGGGAAAGATGTAACTCTGTGAGATGAATTAACAGAACACAGAGCAGTTTCTCAGAAAGCTTCTTTCCAGTTTTGAACGGAAGATATTTCCTTTTTCACCATAGCCCTCTATGGGCTTCCAAATATCCCTTTGCCAATTCCACAAGAACAGCCTTAGCGAAAGGCTTCTTGAAGGGAAAGATGTAACTCTGTGAGATGAATTCACAGAACACAGAGCAGTTTCTCAGAAAGCTTCTTTCCAGTTTTGAACGGAAGATATTTCCTTTTTCACCATAGCCCTCTATGGGCTTCCAAATATCCCTTTGCCAATTCCACAAGAACAGCCTTAGCGAAAGGCTTCTTGAAGGGAAAGATGTAACTCTGTGAGATGAATTAACAGAACACAGAGCAGTTTCTCAGAAAGCTTCTTTCCAGTTTTGAACGGAAGATATATCCTTTTTCACCATAGGCCTCTATGGGCTTCCAAATATCCCTTTGCCAATTCCACAAGAACAGCCTTAGCGAAAGGCTTCTTGAAGGGAAAGATGTAACTCTGTGAGAAGAATTAACAGAACACAGAGCAGTTTCTCAGAAAGCTTCTTTCCAGTTTTGAACGGAAGATATTTCCTTTTTCACCATAGCCCTCTATGGGCTTCCAAATATCCCTTTGCCAATTCCACAAGAACAGCCTTAGCGAAAGGCTTCTTGAAGGGAAAGTTGTAACTCTCTGAGATGAATTAGCAGAACACAGAGCAGTTTCTCAGAAAGATTCTTTCCAATTTTGAAAGGAAGATATTTCCTTTTTCACCATAGTCCTCTATGGGCTTCCAAATATCCCTTTGCAAATTCCACAAGAACAGCCTTAGCGAAAGGCTTCTTGAAGGGAAAGATGTAACTCTGTGAGATGAATTCACAGAACACAGAGCAGTTTCTCAGAAAGCTTCTTTCCAGTTTTGAACGGAAGATATTTCCTTTTTCACCATAGGCCTCTATGGGCTTCCAAATATCCCTTTGCCAATTCCACAAGAACAGCCTTAGCGAAAGGCTTCTTGAAGGGAAAGATGTAACTCTTCGAGATGAATTCACAGAACACAGAGCAGTTTCTCAGAAAACTTCTTTCCAGTCTTGAACGGAAGATATTTCCTTTTTCACCATAGCCCTCTATGGGCTTCCAAATATCCCTTTGCCAATTCCACAAGAACAGCCTTAGCGAAAGGCTTCTTGAAGGGAAAGATGTAACTCTGTGAGATGAATTCACAGAACACAGAGCAGTTTCTCAGAAAGCTTCTTTCCAGTTTTGAACGGAAGATATTTCCTTTTTCACCATAGGCCTCTATGGGCTTCCAAATATCCCTTTGCCAATTCCACAAGAACACCCTTAGCGAAAGGCTTCTTGAGGGGAAAGATGTAACTCTGTGAGATGAATTAACAGAACACAGAGCAGTTTCTCAGAAAGCTTCTTTCCAGTTTTGAACGGAAGATATTTCCTTTTTCACCATAGCCCTCTATGGGCTTCCAAATATCCCTTTGCCAATTCCACAAGAACAGCCTTAGCGAAAGGCTTCTTGAAGGGAAAGATGTAACTCTGTGAGATGAATTCAAAGAACACAGAGCAGTTTCTCAGAAAGCTTCTTTCCAGTTTTGAACGGAAGATATTTCCTTTTTCACCATAGCCCTCTATGGGCTTCCAAATATCCCTTTGCCAATTCCACAAGAACAGCCTTAGCGAAAGGATTCTTGAAGGGAAAGTTGTAACTCTCTGAGATGAATTAGCAGAACACAGAGCAGTTTCTCAGAAAGATTCTTTCCAATTTTGAAAGGAAGATATTTCCTTTTTCACCATAGCCCTCTATGGGCTTCCAAATATCCCTTTGCAAATTCCACAAGAACAGCCTTAGCGAAAGGCTTCTTGAAGGGAAAGATGTAACTCTGTGAGATGAATTCACAGAACACAGAGCAGTTTCTCAGAAAGCTTCTTTCCAGTTTTGAACGGAAGATATTTCCTTTTTCACCATAGGCCTCAATGGGCTTCCAAATATCCCTTTGCCAATTCCACAAGAACAGCCTTAGCGAAAGGCTTCTTGAAGGGAAAGATGTAACTCTGTGAGATGAATTCACAGAACACAGAGCAGTTTCTCAGAAAGCTTCTTTCCAGTTTTGAACGGAAGATATTTACTTTTTCACCATAGCCCTCTATGGGCTTCCAAATGTCCCTTTGCCAATTCCACAAGAACAGCCTTAGCGAAAGGCCTCTTGAAGGGAAAGATGTAACTCTGTGAGATGAATTCACAGAACACAGAGCAGTTTCTGAGAAAGCTTCTTTCCAGTTTTGAACGGAAGATATTTCCTTTTTCACCATAGCCCTCTAAGGGCTTCCAAATATCCCTTTGCCAATTCCACAAGAACAGCCTTAGCGAAAGGGTTCTTGAAGGGAAAGATGAAACTCTGTGAGATGAATTCACAGAACACAGAGCAGTTTCTCAGAAAGCTTCTTTTCAGTTTTGAACGGAAGATATTTCCTTTTTCACCATAGGCCTCTATGGGCTTCCAAATATCCCTTTGCCAATTCCACAAGAACAGCCTTAGCGAAAGGCTTCTTGAGGGGAAAGATGTAACTCTGTGAGATGAATTAACAGAACACAGAGCAGTTTCTCAGAAAGCTTCTTTCCAGTTTTGAACGGAAGATATTTCCTTTTTCACCATAGCCCTCTATGGGCTTCCAAATATCCCTTTGCCAATTCCACAAGAACAGCCTTAGCGAAAGGCTTCTTGAAGGGAAAGATGTAACTCTGTGAGATGAATTCACAGAACACAGAGCAGTTTCTCAGAAAGCTTCTTTCCAGTTTTGAACGGAAGATATTTCCTTTTTCACCATAGCCCTCTATGGGCTTCCAAATATCCCTTTGCCAATTCCACAAGAACAGCCTTAGCGAAAGGCTTCTTGAAGGGAAAGATGTAACTCTGTGAGATGAATTCACAGAACACAGAGCAGTTTCTCAGAAAGCTTCTTTCCAGTTTTGAACGGAAGATATATCCTTTTTCACCATAGGCCTCTATGGGCTTCCAAATATCCCTTTGCCAATTCCACAAGAACAGCCTTAGCGAAAGGCTTCTTGAAGGGAAAGATGTAACTCTGTGAGAAGAATTAACAGAACACAGAGCAGTTTCTCAGAAAGCTTCTTTCCAGTTTTGAACGGAAGATATTTCCTTTTTCACCATAGCCCTCTATGGGCTTCCAAATATCCCTTTGCCAATTCCACAAGAACAGCCTTAGCGAAAGGCTTCTTGAAGGGAAAGTTGTAACTCTCTGAGATGAATTAGCAGAACACAGAGCAGTTTCTCAGAAAGATTCTTTCCAATTTTGAAAGGAAGATATTTCCTTTTTCACCATAGTCCTCTATGGGCTTCCAAATATCCCTTTGCAAATTCCACAAGAACAGCCTTAGCGAAAGGCTTCTTGAAGGGAAAGATGTAACTCTGTGAGATGAATTCACAGAACACAGAGCAGTTTCTCAGAAAGCTTCTTTCCAGTTTTGAACGGAAGATATTTCCTTTTTCACCATAGGCCTCTATGGGCTTCCAAATATCCCTTTGCCAATTCCACAAGAACAGCCTTAGCGAAAGGCTTCTTGAAGGGAAAGATGTAACTCTTCGAGATGAATTCACAGAACACAGAGCAGTTTCTCAGAAAACTTCTTTCCAGTCTTGAACGGAAGATATTTCCTTTTTCACCATAGCCCTCTATGGGCTTCCAAATATCCCTTTGCCAATTCCACAAGAACAGCCTTAGCGAAAGGCTTCTTGAAGGGAAAGATGTAACTCTGTGAGATGAATTCACAGAACACAGAGCAGTTTCTCAGAAAGCTTCTTTCCAGTTTTGAACGGAAGATATTTCCTTTTTCACCATAGGCCTCTATGGGCTTCCAAATATCCCTTTGCCAATTCCACAAGAACACCCTTAGCGAAAGGCTTCTTGAGGGGAAAGATGTAACTCTGTGAGATGAATTAACAGAACACAGAGCAGTTTCTCAGAAAGCTTCTTTCCAGTTTTGAACGGAAGATATTTCCTTTTTCACCATAGCCCTCTATGGGCTTCCAAATATCCCTTTGCCAATTCCACAAGAACAGCCTTAGCGAAAGGCTTCTTGAAGGGAAAGATGTAACTCTGTGAGATGAATTCACAGAACACAGAGCAGTTTCTCAGAAAGCTTCTTTCCAGTTTTGAACGGAAGATATTTCCTTTTTCACCATAGCCCTCTATGGGCTTCCAAATATCCCTTTGCCAATTCCACAAGAACAGCCTTAGCGAAAGGATTCTTGAAGGGAAAGTTGTAACTCTCTGAGATGAATTAGCAGAACACAGAGCAGTTTCTCAGAAAGATTCTTTCCAATTTTGAAAGGAAGATATTTCCTTTTTCACCATAGCCCTCTATGGGCTTCCAAATATCCCTTTGCAAATTCCACAAGAACAGCCTTAGCGAAAGGCTTCTTGAAGGGAAAGATGTAACTCTGTGAGATGAATTCACAGAACACAGAGCAGTTTCTCAGAAAGCTTCTTTCCAGTTTTGAACGGAAGATATTTCCTTTTTCACCATAGGCCTCAATGGGCTTCCAAATATCCCTTTGCCAATTCCACAAGAACAGCCTTAGCGAAAGGCTTCTTGAAGGGAAAGATGTAACTCTGTGAGATGAATTCACAGAACACAGAGCAGTTTCTCAGAAAGCTTCTTTCCAGTTTTGAACGGAAGATATTTACTTTTTCACCATAGCCCTCTATGGGCTTCCAAATGTCCCTTTGCCAATTCCACAAGAACAGCCTTAGCGAAAGGCCTCTTGAAGGGAAAGATGTAACTCTGTGAGATGAATTCACAGAACACAGAGCAGTTTCTGAGAAAGCTTCTTTCCAGTTTTGAACGGAAGATATTTCCTTTTTCACCATAGCCCTCTAAGGGCTTCCAAATATCCCTTTGCCAATTCCACAAGAACAGCCTTAGCGAAAGGGTTCTTGAAGGGAAAGATGAAACTCTGTGAGATGAATTCACAGAACACAGAGCAGTTTCTCAGAAAGCTTCTTTTCAGTTTTGAACGGAAGATATTTCCTTTTTCACCATAGGCCTCTATGGGCTTCCAAATATCCCTTTGCCAATTCCACAAGAACAGCCTTAGCGAAAGGCTTCTTGAGGGGAAAGATGTAACTCTGTGAGATGAATTAACAGAACACAGAGCAGTTTCTCAGAAAGCTTCTTTCCAGTTTTGAACGGAAGATATTTCCTTTTTCACCATAGCCCTCTATGGGCTTCGAAATATCCCTTTGCCAATTCCACAAGAACAGCCTTAGCGAAAGGCTTCTTGAAGGGAAAGATGTAACTCTGTGAGATGAATTCACAGAACACAGAGCAGTTTCTCAGAAAGCTTCTTTCCAGTTTTGAACGGAAGATATTTCCTTTTTCACCATAGCCCTCTATGGGCTTCCAAATATCCCTTTGCCAATTCCACAAGAACAGCCTTAGCGAAAGGCTTCTTGAAGGGAAAGATGTAACTCTGTGAGATGAATTCACAGAACACAGAGCAGTTTCTCAGAAAGCTTCTTTCCAGTTTTGAACGGAAGATATTTCCTTTTTCACCATAGGCCTCTATGGGCTTCCAAATATCCCTTTGCCAATTCCACAAGAACAGCCTTAGCGAAAGGCTTCTTGAAGGGAAAGATGTAACTCTGTGAGATGAATTAACAGAACACAGAGCAGTTTCTCAGAAAGCTTCTTTCCAGTTTTGAACGGAAGATATTTCCTTTTTCACCATAGCCCTCTATGGGCTTCCAAATATCCCTTTGCCAATTCCACAAGAACAGCCTTAGCGAAAGGCTTCTTGAAGGGAAAGTTGTAACTCTCTGAGATGAATTAGCAGAACACAGAGCAGTTTCTCAGAAAGATTCTTTCCAATTTTGAAAGGAAGATATTTCCTTTTTCACCATAGCCCTCTATGGGCTTCCAAATATCCCTTTGCAAATTCCACAAGAACAGCCTTAGCGAAAGGCTTCTTGAAGGGAAAGATGTAACTCTGTGAGATGAATTCACAGAACACAGAGCAGTTTCTCAGAAAGCTTCTTTCCAGTTTTGAACGGAAGATATTTCCTTTTTCACCATAGGCCTCAATGGGCTTCCAAATATCCCTTTGCCAATTCCACAAGAACAGCCTTAGCGAAAGGCTTCTTGAAGGGAAAGATGTAACTCTGTGAGATGAATTCACAGAACACAGAGCAGTTTCTCAGAAAGCTTCTTTCCAGTTTTGAACGGAAGATATTTACTTTTTCACCATAGCCCTCTATGGGCTTCCAAATGTCCCTTTGCCAATTCCACAAGAACAGCCTTAGCGAAAGGCCTCTTGAAGGGAAAGATGTAACTCTGTGAGATGAATTCACAGAACACAGAGCAGTTTCTGAGAAAGCTTCTTTCCAGTTTTGAACGGAAGATATTTCCTTTTTCACCATAGCCCTCTAAGGGCTTCCAAATATCCCTTTGCCAATTCCACAAGAACAGCCTTAGCGAAAGGCTTCTTGAAGGGAAAGATGAAACTCTGTGAGATGAATTCACAGAACACAGAGCAGTTTCTCAGAAAGCTTCTTTCCAGTTTTGAACGGAAGATATTTCCTTTTTCACCATAGGCCTCTATGGGCTTCCAAATATCCCTTTGCCAATTCCACAAGAACAGCCTTAGCGAAAGGCTTCTTGAAGGGAAAGATGTAACTCTGTGAGATGAATTCACAGAACACAGAGCAGTTTCTCAGAAAGCTTCTTTCCAGTTTTGAAAGGAAGATATTTCCTTTTTCACCATGGCCCTCTATGGGCTTCCAAATATCCCTTTGCCAATTCCATAAGAACAGCCTTAGCGTAAGGCTTCTTGAAGGGAAAGATGTAACTCTGTGAGATGAATTCACAGAACACAGAGCAGTTTCTCAGAAAGCTTCTTTCCAGTTTTGAACGGAAGATATTTCCTTTTTCACCATAGGCCTCTATGGGCTTCCAAATATCCCTTTGCCAATTCCACAAGAACAGCCTTAGCGAAAGGCATCTTGAAGGGAAAGATGTAACTCTGTGAGATGAATTAACAGAACACAGAGCAGTTTCTCAGAAAGCTTCTTTCCAGTTTTGAACGGAAGATATTTCCTTTTTCACCATAGCCCTCCATGGGCTTCCAAATATCCCTTTGCCAATTCCACAAGAACAGCCTTAGTGAAAGGCTTCTTGTAGGGAAAGATGTAACTCTCTGAGATGAATTAGCAGAACACAGAGCAGTCTCTCAGAAAGATTCTTTCCAATTTTGAAAGGAAGATATTTATTTTTTCACCATAGCCCTCTATGGGATTCCAAATATCCCTTTGCAAATTCCACAAGAACAGCCTTAGCGAAAGGCTTCTTGAAGGGAAAGATGTAACTCTGTGAGATGAATTCACAGAACACAGAGCAGTTTCTCAGAAAGCTTCTTTCCAGTTTTGAACGGAAGATATTTCCTTTTTCACCAGAGGCCTCTATGGGCTTCCAAATATCCCTTTGCCAATTCCACAAGAACAGCCTTCGCGAAAGGCTTCTTGAAGGGAAAGATGTAACTCTGTGAGATGAATTCACAGAACACAGAGCAGTTTCTCAGAAAGCTTCTTTCCAGTTTTGAACGGAAGATATTTCCTTTTTCACCATAGCCCTCTATGGGCTTCCAAATATCCCTTTGCAAATTCCACAAGAACAGCCTTAGCGAAAGGCTTCTCAAAGGGAAAGATGTGACGCTGTGAGATGAATTCACAGAACACAGAGCAGTTTCTCAGAAAGCTTCTTTCCAGTTTTGAACGGAAGATATTTCCTTTTTCACCATAACCGTCTATGGGCTTCCAAATATCCCTTTGCCAATTCCACAAGAACAGCCTTAGCGAAAGGCTTCTTGAAGGGAAAGATGTAACTCTGTGAGATAAATTCACAGAACACAGAGCAGTTTCTCAGAAAGCTTATTTCCAGTTTTGAACGGAAGATATTTCCTTTTTCACCATAGGCCTCTATGGGCTTCCAAATATCCCTTTGCCAATTCCACAAGAACAGCCTTAGCGAAAGGCTTCTTGAAGGGAAAGATGTAACTCTGTGAGATGAATTCACAGAACACAGAGCAGTTTCTCAGAAAGCTTCTTTCCAGTTTTGAACGGAAGATATTTCCTTTTTCACCAGAGGCCTCTATGGGCTTCCAAATATCCCTTTGCCAATTCCACAAGAACAGCCTTCGCGAAAGGCTTCTTGAAGGGAAAGATGTAACTCTGTGAGATGAATTAACAGAACACAGAGCAGTTTCTCAGAAAGCTTCTTTCCAGTTTTGAACGGAAGATATTTCCTTTTTCACCATAGCCCTCTATGGGCTTCCAAATATCCCTTTGCCAATTCCACAAGAACAGCCTTAGCGAAATGCTTCTTGAAGGAAAAGATGTAACTCTGTGAGATGAATTCACAGAACACAGAGCAGTATCTCAGAAAGCTTCTTTCCAGTTTTGAACGGAAGATATTTCCTTTTTCACCATAGGCCTCTATGGGCTTCCAAATATCCCTTTGCCAATTCCACAAGAACAGCCTTAGCGAAAGGCTTCTTGAAGGGAAAGATGAAACTCTGTGAGATGAATTCACAGAACACAGAGCAGTTTCTCAGAAAGCTTCTTTCCAGTTTTGAACGGAAGATATTTTCTTTTTCACCCTAGCCCTCTAGGGGTTCCAAATATCCCTTTGCCAATTCCACAAGAACAGCCTTAGCGAAAGGCTTCTTGAAGGGAAAGATGTAACTCTGTGAGATGAATTAACAGAACACAGAGCAGTTTCTCACAGAGCTTCTTTCCGGTTTTGAACGGAAGATATTTCCTTTTTCACCGTAGCCCTCTATGGGCTTCCAAATATCCCTTTGCCAATTCGACAAGAACAGCCTTAGCGAAAGGCTTCTTGAAGGGAAAGATGTAACTCTGTGAGATGAATTAACAGAACACAGAGCAGTTTCTCAGAGAGCTTCTTTCCAGTTTTGAACGGAAGATATTTCCTTTTTCACCATAGCCCTCTATGGGCTTCCAAATATCCCTTTGCCAATTCCACAAGAACAGCCTTAGCGAAAGGCTTCTTGAAGGGAAAGATGTAACTCTGTGAGATGAATTCACAGAACACAGAGCAGTTTCTCAGAAAGCTTCTTTCCACTTTTGAACGGAAGATATTTCCTTTTTCACCAGAGGCCTCTATGGGCTTCCAAATATCCCTTTGCCAATTCCACAAGAACAGCCTTCGCGAAAGGCTTCTTGAAGGGAAAGATGTAACTCTTTGAGATGAATTAACAGAACACAGAGCAGTTTCTCAGAAAGCTTCTTTCCAGTTTTGAACGGAAGATATTTCCTTTTTCACCATAGCCCTCTATGGGCTTCCAAATATCCGTTTGCCAATTCCGCAAGAACAGCCTTAGCGAAAGGCTTCTTGAAGGGAAAGATGTAACTCTGTGAGATGAATTCACAGAACACAGAGCAGTTTCTCAGAAAGCTTCTTTCCAGTTTTGAACGGAAGATATTTCCTTTTTAACCATAGCCGTCTATGGGCTTCCAAATATCCCTTTGCCAATTCCACAAGAACAGCCTTAGCGAAAGGCTTCTTGAAGGGAAAGATGTAACACTGTGAGATGAATTCACAGAACACAGAGCTGTTTCTCAGAAAGCTTCTTTCCAGTTTTGAACGGAAGATATTTCCTTTTTCACCATAGGCCTCTATGGGCTTCCAAATATCCCTTTGCCAATTCCACAAGAACAGCCTTAGCGAAAGGCTTCTTGAAGGGAAAGATGTAACTCTGTGAGATGAATTCACAGAACACAGAGCAGTTTCTCAGAAAGCTTCTTTCCAGTTTTGAACGGAAGATATTTCCTTTTTCACCATAGGCCTCTATGGGCTTCCAAATATCCCTTTGCCAATTCCACAAGAACAGCCTTAGCGAAAGGCTTCTTGAAGGGAAAGATGTAACTCTGTGAGATGAATTCACAGAACACAGAGCAGTTTCTCAGAAAGCTTCTTTCCACTTTTGAACGGAAGATATTTCCTTTTTCACCAGAGGCCTCTATGGGCTTCCAAATATCCCTTTGCCAATTCCACAAGAACAGCCTTCGCGAAAGGCTTCTTGAAGGGAAAGATGTAACTCTTTGAGATGAATTCACAGAACACAGAGCAGTTTCTCAGAAAGCTTCTTTCCAGTTTTGAACGGAAGATATTTCCTTTTTCACCATAGCCCTCTATGGGCTTCCAAATATCCCTTTGCCAATTCCGCAAGAACAGCCTTAGCGAAAGGCTTCTTGAAGGGAAAGATGTAACTCTGTGAGATGAATTCACAGAACACAGAGCAGTTTCTCAGAAAGCTTCTTTCCAGTTTTGAACGGAAGATATTTCCTTTTTCACCATAGCCGTCTATGGGCTTCCAAATATCCCTTTGCCAATTCCACAAGAACAGCCTTAGCGAAAGGCTTCTTGAAGGGAAAGATGTAACACTGTGAGATGAATTCACAGAACACAGAGCAGTTTCTCAGAAAGCTTCTTTCCAGTTTTGAACGGAAGATATTTCCTTTTTAACCATAGGCCTCTATGGGCTTCCAAATATCCCTTTGCCAATTCCACAAGAACAGCCTTAGCGAAAGGCTTCTTGAGGGGAAAGATGTAACTCTGTGAGATGAATTCACAGAACACAGAGCAGTTTCTCAGAAAGCTTCTTTCCAGTATTGAACGGAAGATATTTCCTTTTTCACCATATCCCTCTATGGGCTTCCAAATATCCCTTTGCCAATTCCACAAGAACAGCCTTAGCGAAAGGCTTCTTGAAGGGAAATATGTAACACTGTGAGATGAATTCACAGAACACAGAGCAGTTTCTCAGAAAGCTTCTTTCTAGTTTTGAACGGAAGATATTTCCTTTTTCACCATAGGCCTCAATGGGCTTCCAAATATCCCTTTGCCAATTCCACAAGAACAGCCTTAGCGAAAGGCTTCTTGAAGGGAAAGATGTAACTCTGTGAGATGAATTCACAGAACACAGAGCAGTTTCTCAGAAAGCTTCTTTCCAGTTTTGAACGGAAGATATTTCCTTTTTCACCATAGCCCTCTATGGGCTTCCAAATGTCCCTTTGCCAATTCCACAAGAACAGCCTTAGCGAAAGGCCTCTTGAAGGGAAAGATGTAACTCTGTGAGATGAATTCACAGAACACAGAGCACTTTCTCAGAAAGCTTCTTTCCAGTTTTGAACGGAAGATATTTCCTTTTTCACCATAGCCCTCTAAGGGCTTCCAAATATCCCTTTGCCAATTCCACAAGAACAGCCTTAGCGAAAGGCTTCTTGAAGGGAAAGATGAAACTCTGTGAGATGAATTCACAGAACACAGAGCAGTTTCTCAGAAAGCTTCTTTCCAGTTTTGAACGGAAGATATTTCCTTTTTCACCATAGGCCTCTATGGGCTTCCAAATATCCCTTTGCCAATTCCACAAGAACAGCCTTAGCGAAAGGCTTCTTGAAGGGAAAGATGTAACTCTGTGAGATGAATTAACAGAACACAGAGCAGTTTCTCAGAAAGCTTCTTTCCAGTTTTGAACGGAAGATATTTCCTTTTTCACCATAGCCGTCTATGGGCTTCCAAATATCCCTTTGCCAATTCCAGAAGAACAGCCTTAGCGAAAGGCTTCTTGAAGGGAAAGATGTAACTCTGTGAGATGAATTCACAGAACACAGAGCAGTTTCTCAGAAAGCTTCTTTCCAGTTTTGAACGGAAGATATTTCCTTTTTCACCATAGGCCTCTATGGGCTTCCAAATATCCCTTTGCCAATTCCACAAGAACAGCCTTAGCGAAAGGCTTCTTGAAGGGAAAGATGTAACTCTGTGAGATGAATTCACAGAACACAGAGCAGTTTCTCAGAAAGCTTCTTTCCAGTTTTGAACGGAAGATATTTCCTTTTTCACCATAGCCGTCTATGGGCTTCCAAATATCCCTTTGCCAATTCCACAAGAACAGCCTTAGCGAAAGGCTTCTTGAAGGGAAAGATGTAACACTGTGAGATGAATTCACAGAACACAGAGCAGTTTCTCAGAAAGCTTCTTTCCAGTTTTGAACGGAAGATATTTCCTTTTTCACCATAGCCCTCTAAGGGCTTCCAAATATCCCTTTGCCAATTCCACAAGAACAGCCTTAGCGAAAGGCTTCTTGAAGGGAAAGATGAAACTCTGTGAGATGAATTCACAGAACACAGAGCAGTTTCTCAGAAAGCTTCTTTCCAGTTTTGAACGGAAGATATTTCCTTTTTCACCATAGGCCTCTATGGGCTTCCAAATATCCCTTTGCCAATTCCACAAGAACAGCCTTAGCGAAAGGCTTCTTGAAGGGAAAGATGTAACTCTGTGAGATGAATTAACAGAACACAGAGCAGTTTCTCAGAAAGCTTCTTTCCAGTTTTGAACGGAAGATATTTCCTTTTTCACCATAGCCGTCTATGGGCTTCCAAATATCCCTTTGCCAATTCCACAAGAACAGCCTTAGCGAAAGGCTTCTTGAAGGGAAAGATGTAACTCTGTGAGATGAATTCACAGAACACAGAGCAGTTTCTCAGAAAGCTTCTTTCCAGTTTTGAACGGAAGATATTTCCTTTTTCACCATAGGCCTCTATGGGCTTCCAAATATCCCTTTGCCAATTCCACAAGAACAGCCTTAGCGAAAGGCTTCTTGAAGGGAAAGATGTAACTCTGTGAGATGAATTCACAGAACACAGAGCAGTTTCTCAGAAAGCTTCTTTCCAGTTTTGAACGGAAGATATTTCCTTTTTCACCATAGCCCTCTATGGGCTTCCAAATATCCCTTTGCCAATTCCACAAGAACAGCCTTAGCGAAAGGCTTCTTGAAGGGAAAGATGTAACTCTCTGAGATGAATTAGCAGAACACAGAGCAGTTTCTCAGAAAGATTCTTTCCAATTTTGAAAGGAAGATATTTCCTTTTTCACCTTAGCCCTCTATGGGCTTCCAAATATCCCTTTGCCAATTCCACAAGAACAGCCTTAGCGAAAGGCTTCTTGAAGGGAAAGCTGTAACTCTGTGAGATGAATTAACTGAACACAGAGCAGTTTCTCAAAAAGCTTCTTTGCAGTTTTGAACGGAAGATATTTCCTTTTTCACCATAGCCCTCTATGGGCTTCCAAATATCCCTTTGCCAATTCCACAAGAACAGCCTTAGCGAAAGGCTTCTTGAAGGGAAAGATGTAACTCTGTGAGATGAATTCACAGAACACAGAGCAGTTTCTCAGAAAGCTTCTTTCCAGTTTTGAACGGAAGATATTTCCTTTTTCACCATAGGCCTCTATGGACTTCCAAATATCCCTTTGCCAATTCCACAAGAACAGCCTTAGCGAAAGGCTTCTTGAAGGGAAAGATGTAACTCTTCGAGATGAATTCACAGAACACAGAGCAGTTTCTCAGAAAGCTTCTTTCCAGTCTTGAACGGAAGATATTTCCTTTTTCACCATAGCCCTCTATGGGCTTCCAAATATCCCTTTGCCAATTCCACAAGAACAGCCTTAGCGAAAGGCTTCTTGAAGGGAAAGATGTAACTCTGTGAGATGAATTAACAGAACACAGAGCAGTTTCTCAGAAAGCTTCTTTCCAGTTTTGAACGGAAGATATTTCCTTTTTCACCATAGCCCTCTATGGGCTTCCAAATATCCCTTTGCCAATTCCACAAGAACAGCCTTAGCGAAAGGCTTCTTGAAGGGAAAGATGTAACTCTGTGAGATGAATTCACAGAACACAGAGCAGTTTCTCAGAAAGCTTCTTTCCAGTTTTGAACGGAAGATATTTCCTTTTTCACCATAGCCCTCTATGGGCTTCCAAATATCCCTTTGCCAATTCCACAAGAACAGCCTTAGCGAAAGGCTTCTTGAAGGGAAAGTTGTAACTCTCTGAGATGAATTAGCAGAACACAGAGCAGTTTCTCAGAAAGATTCTTTCCAATTTTGAAAGGAAGATATTTCCTTTTTCACCATAGCCCTCTATGGGCTTCCAAATATCCCTTTGCAAATTCCACAAGAACAGCCTTAGCGAAAGGCTTCTTGAAGGGAAAGATGTAACTCTGTGAGATGAATTCACAGAACACAGAGCAGTTTCTCAGAAAGCTTCTTTCCAGTTTTGAACGGAAGATATTTCCTTTTTCACCATAGGCCTCAATGGGCTTCCAAATATCCCTTTGCCAATTCCACAAGAACAGCCTTAGCGAAAGGCTTCTTGAAGGGAAAGATGTAACTCTGTGAGATGAATTCACAGAACACAGAGCAGTTTCTCAGAAAGCTTCTTTCCAGTTTTGAACGGAAGATATTTACTTTTTCACCATAGCCCTCTATGGGCTTCCAAATGTCCCTTTGCCAATTCCACAAGAACAGCCTTAGCGAAAGGCCTCTTGAAGGGAAAGATGTAACTCTGTGAGATGAATTCACAGAACACAGAGCAGTTTCTGAGAAAGCTTCTTTCCAGTTTTGAACGGAAGATATTTCCTTTTTCACCATAGCCCTCTAAGGGCTTCCAAATATCCCTTTGCCAATTCCACAAGAACAGCCTTAGCGAAAGGCTTCTTGAAGGGAAAGATGTAACTCTGTGAGATGAATTCAGAGAACACAGAGCAGTTTCTCAGAAAGCTTCTTTCCAGTTTTGAACGGAAGATATTTCCTTTTTCACCATAGGCCTCTATGGGCTTCCAAATATCCCTTTGCCAATTCCACAAGAACAGCCTTAGCGAAAGGCTTCTTGAGGGGAAAGATGTAACTCTGTGAGATGAATTAACAGAACACAGAGCAGTTTCTCAGAAAGCTTCTTTCCAGTTTTGAACGGAAGATATTTCCTTTTTCACCATAGCCCTCTATGGGCTTCCAAATATCCCTTTGCCAATTCCACAAGAACAGCCTTAGCGAAAGGCTTCTTGAAGGGAAAGATGTAACTCTGTGAGATGAATTCACAGAACACAGAGCAGTTTCTCAGAAAGCTTCTTTCCAGTTTTGAACGGAAGATATTTCCTTTTTCACCATAGCCCTCTATGGGCTTCCAAATATCCCTTTGCCAATTCCACAAGAACAGCCTTAGCGAAAGGCTTCTTGAAGGGAAAGATGTAACTCTGTGAGATGAATTAACAGAACACAGAGCAGTTTCTCAGAAAGCTTCTTTCCAGTTTTGAACGGAAGATATATCCTTTTTCACCATAGGCCTCTATGGGCTTCCAAATATCCCTTTGCCAATTCCACAAGAACAGCCTTAGCGAAAGGCTTCTTGAAGGGAAAGATGTAACTCTGTGAGAAGAATTAACAGAACACAGAGCAGTTTCTCAGAAAGCTTCTTTCCAGTTTTGAACGGAAGATATTTCCTTTTTCACCATAGCCCTCTATGGGCTTCCAAATATCCCTTTGCCAATTCCACAAGAACAGCCTTAGCGAAAGGCTTCTTGAAGGGAAAGTTGTAACTCTCTGAGATGAATTAGCAGAACACAGAGCAGTTTCTCAGAAAGATTCTTTCCAATTTTGAAAGGAAGATATTTCCTTTTTCACCATAGTCCTCTATGGGCTTCCAAATATCCCTTTGCAAATTCCACAAGAACAGCCTTAGCGAAAGGCTTCTTGAAGGGAAAGATGTAACTCTGTGAGATGAATTCACAGAACACAGAGCAGTTTCTCAGAAAGCTTCTTTCCAGTTTTGAACGGAAGATATTTCCTTTTTCACCATAGGCCTCTATGGGCTTCCAAATATCCCTTTGCCAATTCCACAAGAACAGCCTTAGCGAAAGGCTTCTTGAAGGGAAAGATGTAACTCTTCGAGATGAATTCACAGAACACAGAGCAGTTTCTCAGAAAACTTCTTTCCAGTCTTGAACGGAAGATATTTCCTTTTTCACCATAGCCCTCTATGGGCTTCCAAATATCCCTTTGCCAATTCCACAAGAACAGCCTTAGCGAAAGGCTTCTTGAAGGGAAAGATGTAACTCTGTGAGATGAATTCACAGAACACAGAGCAGTTTCTCAGAAAGCTTCTTTCCAGTTTTGAACGGAAGATATTTCCTTTTTCACCATAGGCCTCTATGGGCTTCCAAATATCCCTTTGCCAATTCCACAAGAACACCCTTAGCGAAAGGCTTCTTGAGGGGAAAGATGTAACTCTGTGAGATGAATTAACAGAACACAGAGCAGTTTCTCAGAAAGCTTCTTTCCAGTTTTGAACGGAAGATATTTCCTTTTTCACCATAGCCCTCTATGGGCTTCCAAATATCCCTTTGCCAATTCCACAAGAACAGCCTTAGCGAAAGGCTTCTTGAAGGGAAAGATGTAACTCTGTGAGATGAATTCAAAGAACACAGAGCAGTTTCTCAGAAAGCTTCTTTCCAGTTTTGAACGGAAGATATTTCCTTTTTCACCATAGCCCTCTATGGGCTTCCAAATATCCCTTTGCCAATTCCACAAGAACAGCCTTAGCGAAAGGATTCTTGAAGGGAAAGTTGTAACTCTCTGAGATGAATTAGCAGAACACAGAGCAGTTTCTCAGAAAGATTCTTTCCAATTTTGAAAGGAAGATATTTCCTTTTTCACCATAGCCCTCTATGGGCTTCCAAATATCCCTTTGCAAATTCCACAAGAACAGCCTTAGCGAAAGGCTTCTTGAAGGGAAAGATGTAACTCTGTGAGATGAATTCACAGAACACAGAGCAGTTTCTCAGAAAGCTTCTTTCCAGTTTTGAACGGAAGATATTTCCTTTTTCACCATAGGCCTCAATGGGCTTCCAAATATCCCTTTGCCAATTCCACAAGAACAGCCTTAGCGAAAGGCTTCTTGAAGGGAAAGATGTAACTCTGTGAGATGAATTCACAGAACACAGAGCAGTTTCTCAGAAAGCTTCTTTCCAGTTTTGAACGGAAGATATTTACTTTTTCACCATAGCCCTCTATGGGCTTCCAAATGTCCCTTTGCCAATTCCACAAGAACAGCCTTAGCGAAAGGCCTCTTGAAGGGAAAGATGTAACTCTGTGAGATGAATTCACAGAACACAGAGCAGTTTCTGAGAAAGCTTCTTTCCAGTTTTGAACGGAAGATATTTCCTTTTTCACCATAGCCCTCTAAGGGCTTCCAAATATCCCTTTGCCAATTCCACAAGAACAGCCTTAGCGAAAGGGTTCTTGAAGGGAAAGATGAAACTCTGTGAGATGAATTCACAGAACACAGAGCAGTTTCTCAGAAAGCTTCTTTTCAGTTTTGAACGGAAGATATTTCCTTTTTCACCATAGGCCTCTATGGGCTTCCAAATATCCCTTTGCCAATTCCACAAGAACAGCCTTAGCGAAAGGCTTCTTGAGGGGAAAGATGTAACTCTGTGAGATGAATTAACAGAACACAGAGCAGTTTCTCAGAAAGCTTCTTTCCAGTTTTGAACGGAAGATATTTCCTTTTTCACCATAGCCCTCTATGGGCTTCCAAATATCCCTTTGCCAATTCCACAAGAACAGCCTTAGCGAAAGGCTTCTTGAAGGGAAAGATGTAACTCTGTGAGATGAATTCACAGAACACAGAGCAGTTTCTCAGAAAGCTTCTTTCCAGTTTTGAACGGAAGATATTTCCTTTTTCACCATAGCCCTCTATGGGCTTCCAAATATCCCTTTGCCAATTCCACAAGAACAGCCTTAGCGAAAGGCTTCTTGAAGGGAAAGATGTAACTCTGTGAGATGAATTCACAGAACACAGAGCAGTTTCTCAGAAAGCTTCTTTCCAGTTTTGAACGGAAGATATATCCTTTTTCACCATAGGCCTCTATGGGCTTCCAAATATCCCTTTGCCAATTCCACAAGAACAGCCTTAGCGAAAGGCTTCTTGAAGGGAAAGATGTAACTCTGTGAGAAGAATTAACAGAACACAGAGCAGTTTCTCAGAAAGCTTCTTTCCAGTTTTGAACGGAAGATATTTCCTTTTTCACCATAGCCCTCTATGGGCTTCCAAATATCCCTTTGCCAATTCCACAAGAACAGCCTTAGCGAAAGGCTTCTTGAAGGGAAAGTTGTAACTCTCTGAGATGAATTAGCAGAACACAGAGCAGTTTCTCAGAAAGATTCTTTCCAATTTTGAAAGGAAGATATTTCCTTTTTCACCATAGTCCTCTATGGGCTTCCAAATATCCCTTTGCAAATTCCACAAGAACAGCCTTAGCGAAAGGCTTCTTGAAGGGAAAGATGTAACTCTGTGAGATGAATTCACAGAACACAGAGCAGTTTCTCAGAAAGCTTCTTTCCAGTTTTGAACGGAAGATATTTCCTTTTTCACCATAGGCCTCTATGGGCTTCCAAATATCCCTTTGCCAATTCCACAAGAACAGCCTTAGCGAAAGGCTTCTTGAAGGGAAAGATGTAACTCTTCGAGATGAATTCACAGAACACAGAGCAGTTTCTCAGAAAACTTCTTTCCAGTCTTGAACGGAAGATATTTCCTTTTTCACCATAGCCCTCTATGGGCTTCCAAATATCCCTTTGCCAATTCCACAAGAACAGCCTTAGCGAAAGGCTTCTTGAAGGGAAAGATGTAACTCTGTGAGATGAATTCACAGAACACAGAGCAGTTTCTCAGAAAGCTTCTTTCCAGTTTTGAACGGAAGATATTTCCTTTTTCACCATAGGCCTCTATGGGCTTCCAAATATCCCTTTGCCAATTCCACAAGAACACCCTTAGCGAAAGGCTTCTTGAGGGGAAAGATGTAACTCTGTGAGATGAATTAACAGAACACAGAGCAGTTTCTCAGAAAGCTTCTTTCCAGTTTTGAACGGAAGATATTTCCTTTTTCACCATAGCCCTCTATGGGCTTCCAAATATCCCTTTGCCAATTCCACAAGAACAGCCTTAGCGAAAGGCTTCTTGAAGGGAAAGATGTAACTCTGTGAGATGAATTCACAGAACACAGAGCAGTTTCTCAGAAAGCTTCTTTCCAGTTTTGAACGGAAGATATTTCCTTTTTCACCATAGCCCTCTATGGGCTTCCAAATATCCCTTTGCCAATTCCACAAGAACAGCCTTAGCGAAAGGATTCTTGAAGGGAAAGTTGTAACTCTCTGAGATGAATTAGCAGAACACAGAGCAGTTTCTCAGAAAGATTCTTTCCAATTTTGAAAGGAAGATATTTCCTTTTTCACCATAGCCCTCTATGGGCTTCCAAATATCCCTTTGCAAATTCCACAAGAACAGCCTTAGCGAAAGGCTTCTTGAAGGGAAAGATGTAACTCTGTGAGATGAATTCACAGAACACAGAGCAGTTTCTCAGAAAGCTTCTTTCCAGTTTTGAACGGAAGATATTTCCTTTTTCACCATAGGCCTCAATGGGCTTCCAAATATCCCTTTGCCAATTCCACAAGAACAGCCTTAGCGAAAGGCTTCTTGAAGGGAAAGATGTAACTCTGTGAGATGAATTCACAGAACACAGAGCAGTTTCTCAGAAAGCTTCTTTCCAGTTTTGAACGGAAGATATTTACTTTTTCACCATAGCCCTCTATGGGCTTCCAAATGTCCCTTTGCCAATTCCACAAGAACAGCCTTAGCGAAAGGCCTCTTGAAGGGAAAGATGTAACTCTGTGAGATGAATTCACAGAACACAGAGCAGTTTCTGAGAAAGCTTCTTTCCAGTTTTGAACGGAAGATATTTCCTTTTTCACCATAGCCCTCTAAGGGCTTCCAAATATCCCTTTGCCAATTCCACAAGAACAGCCTTAGCGAAAGGGTTCTTGAAGGGAAAGATGAAACTCTGTGAGATGAATTCACAGAACACAGAGCAGTTTCTCAGAAAGCTTCTTTTCAGTTTTGAACGGAAGATATTTCCTTTTTCACCATAGGCCTCTATGGGCTTCCAAATATCCCTTTGCCAATTCCACAAGAACAGCCTTAGCGAAAGGCTTCTTGAGGGGAAAGATGTAACTCTGTGAGATGAATTAACAGAACACAGAGCAGTTTCTCAGAAAGCTTCTTTCCAGTTTTGAACGGAAGATATTTCCTTTTTCACCATAGCCCTCTATGGGCTTCGAAATATCCCTTTGCCAATTCCACAAGAACAGCCTTAGCGAAAGGCTTCTTGAAGGGAAAGATGTAACTCTGTGAGATGAATTCACAGAACACAGAGCAGTTTCTCAGAAAGCTTCTTTCCAGTTTTGAACGGAAGATATTTCCTTTTTCACCATAGCCCTCTATGGGCTTCCAAATATCCCTTTGCCAATTCCACAAGAACAGCCTTAGCGAAAGGCTTCTTGAAGGGAAAGATGTAACTCTGTGAGATGAATTCACAGAACACAGAGCAGTTTCTCAGAAAGCTTCTTTCCAGTTTTGAACGGAAGATATTTCCTTTTTCACCATAGGCCTCTATGGGCTTCCAAATATCCCTTTGCCAATTCCACAAGAACAGCCTTAGCGAAAGGCTTCTTGAAGGGAAAGATGTAACTCTGTGAGATGAATTAACAGAACACAGAGCAGTTTCTCAGAAAGCTTCTTTCCAGTTTTGAACGGAAGATATTTCCTTTTTCACCATAGCCCTCTATGGGCTTCCAAATATCCCTTTGCCAATTCCACAAGAACAGCCTTAGCGAAAGGCTTCTTGAAGGGAAAGTTGTAACTCTCTGAGATGAATTAGCAGAACACAGAGCAGTTTCTCAGAAAGATTCTTTCCAATTTTGAAAGGAAGATATTTCCTTTTTCACCATAGCCCTCTATGGGCTTCCAAATATCCCTTTGCAAATTCCACAAGAACAGCCTTAGCGAAAGGCTTCTTGAAGGGAAAGATGTAACTCTGTGAGATGAATTCACAGAACACAGAGCAGTTTCTCAGAAAGCTTCTTTCCAGTTTTGAACGGAAGATATTTCCTTTTTCACCATAGGCCTCAATGGGCTTCCAAATATCCCTTTGCCAATTCCACAAGAACAGCCTTAGCGAAAGGCTTCTTGAAGGGAAAGATGTAACTCTGTGAGATGAATTCACAGAACACAGAGCAGTTTCTCAGAAAGCTTCTTTCCAGTTTTGAACGGAAGATATTTACTTTTTCACCATAGCCCTCTATGGGCTTCCAAATGTCCCTTTGCCAATTCCACAAGAACAGCCTTAGCGAAAGGCCTCTTGAAGGGAAAGATGTAACTCTGTGAGATGAATTCACAGAACACAGAGCAGTTTCTGAGAAAGCTTCTTTCCAGTTTTGAACGGAAGATATTTCCTTTTTCACCATAGCCCTCTAAGGGCTTCCAAATATCCCTTTGCCAATTCCACAAGAACAGCCTTAGCGAAAGGCTTCTTGAAGGGAAAGATGAAACTCTGTGAGATGAATTCACAGAACACAGAGCAGTTTCTCAGAAAGCTTCTTTCCAGTTTTGAACGGAAGATATTTCCTTTTTCACCATAGGCCTCTATGGGCTTCCAAATATCCCTTTGCCAATTCCACAAGAACAGCCTTAGCGAAAGGCTTCTTGAAGGGAAAGATGTAACTCTGTGAGATGAATTCACAGAACACAGAGCAGTTTCTCAGAAAGCTTCTTTCCAGTTTTGAAAGGAAGATATTTCCTTTTTCACCATGGCCCTCTATGGGCTTCCAAATATCCCTTTGCCAATTCCATAAGAACAGCCTTAGCGTAAGGCTTCTTGAAGGGAAAGATGTAACTCTGTGAGATGAATTCACAGAACACAGAGCAGTTTCTCAGAAAGCTTCTTTCCAGTTTTGAACGGAAGATATTTCCTTTTTCACCATAGGCCTCTATGGGCTTCCAAATATCCCTTTGCCAATTCCACAAGAACAGCCTTAGCGAAAGGCATCTTGAAGGGAAAGATGTAACTCTGTGAGATGAATTAACAGAACACAGAGCAGTTTCTCAGAAAGCTTCTTTCCAGTTTTGAACGGAAGATATTTCCTTTTTCACCATAGCCCTCCATGGGCTTCCAAATATCCCTTTGCCAATTCCACAAGAACAGCCTTAGTGAAAGGCTTCTTGTAGGGAAAGATGTAACTCTCTGAGATGAATTAGCAGAACACAGAGCAGTCTCTCAGAAAGATTCTTTCCAATTTTGAAAGGAAGATATTTATTTTTTCACCATAGCCCTCTATGGGATTCCAAATATCCCTTTGCAAATTCCACAAGAACAGCCTTAGCGAAAGGCTTCTTGAAGGGAAAGATGTAACTCTGTGAGATGAATTCACAGAACACAGAGCAGTTTCTCAGAAAGCTTCTTTCCAGTTTTGAACGGAAGATATTTCCTTTTTCACCAGAGGCCTCTATGGGCTTCCAAATATCCCTTTGCCAATTCCACAAGAACAGCCTTCGCGAAAGGCTTCTTGAAGGGAAAGATGTAACTCTGTGAGATGAATTCACAGAACACAGAGCAGTTTCTCAGAAAGCTTCTTTCCAGTTTTGAACGGAAGATATTTCCTTTTTCACCATAGCCCTCTATGGGCTTCCAAATATCCCTTTGCAAATTCCACAAGAACAGCCTTAGCGAAAGGCTTCTCAAAGGGAAAGATGTGACGCTGTGAGATGAATTCACAGAACACAGAGCAGTTTCTCAGAAAGCTTCTTTCCAGTTTTGAACGGAAGATATTTCCTTTTTCACCATAACCGTCTATGGGCTTCCAAATATCCCTTTGCCAATTCCACAAGAACAGCCTTAGCGAAAGGCTTCTTGAAGGGAAAGATGTAACTCTGTGAGATAAATTCACAGAACACAGAGCAGTTTCTCAGAAAGCTTATTTCCAGTTTTGAACGGAAGATATTTCCTTTTTCACCATAGGCCTCTATGGGCTTCCAAATATCCCTTTGCCAATTCCACAAGAACAGCCTTAGCGAAAGGCTTCTTGAAGGGAAAGATGTAACTCTGTGAGATGAATTCACAGAACACAGAGCAGTTTCTCAGAAAGCTTCTTTCCAGTTTTGAACGGAAGATATTTCCTTTTTCACCAGAGGCCTCTATGGGCTTCCAAATATCCCTTTGCCAATTCCACAAGAACAGCCTTCGCGAAAGGCTTCTTGAAGGGAAAGATGTAACTCTGTGAGATGAATTAACAGAACACAGAGCAGTTTCTCAGAAAGCTTCTTTCCAGTTTTGAACGGAAGATATTTCCTTTTTCACCATAGCCCTCTATGGGCTTCCAAATATCCCTTTGCCAATTCCACAAGAACAGCCTTAGCGAAATGCTTCTTGAAGGAAAAGATGTAACTCTGTGAGATGAATTCACAGAACACAGAGCAGTATCTCAGAAAGCTTCTTTCCAGTTTTGAACGGAAGATATTTCCTTTTTCACCATAGGCCTCTATGGGCTTCCAAATATCCCTTTGCCAATTCCACAAGAACAGCCTTAGCGAAAGGCTTCTTGAAGGGAAAGATGAAACTCTGTGAGATGAATTCACAGAACACAGAGCAGTTTCTCAGAAAGCTTCTTTCCAGTTTTGAACGGAAGATATTTTCTTTTTCACCCTAGCCCTCTAGGGGTTCCAAATATCCCTTTGCCAATTCCACAAGAACAGCCTTAGCGAAAGGCTTCTTGAAGGGAAAGATGTAACTCTGTGAGATGAATTAACAGAACACAGAGCAGTTTCTCACAGAGCTTCTTTCCGGTTTTGAACGGAAGATATTTCCTTTTTCACCGTAGCCCTCTATGGGCTTCCAAATATCCCTTTGCCAATTCGACAAGAACAGCCTTAGCGAAAGGCTTCTTGAAGGGAAAGATGTAACTCTGTGAGATGAATTAACAGAACACAGAGCAGTTTCTCAGAGAGCTTCTTTCCAGTTTTGAACGGAAGATATTTCCTTTTTCACCATAGCCCTCTATGGGCTTCCAAATATCCCTTTGCCAATTCCACAAGAACAGCCTTAGCGAAAGGCTTCTTGAAGGGAAAGATGTAACTCTGTGAGATGAATTCACAGAACACAGAGCAGTTTCTCAGAAAGCTTCTTTCCAGTTTTGAACTGAAGATATTTCCTTTTTCACCATAGGCCTCAATGGGCTTCCAAATATCCCTTTGCCAATTCCACAAGAACAGCCTTAGCGAAAGGCTTCTTGAAGGGAAAGATGTAACTCTTTGAGATGAATTCACAGAACACAGAGCAGTTTCTCAGAAAGCTTCTTTCCAGTTTTGAACGGAAGATATTTACTTTTTCACCATAGCCCTCTATGGGCTTCCAAATGTCCCTTTGCCAATTCCACAAGAACAGCCTTAGCGAAAGGCTTCTTGAAGGGAAAGATGTAACCCTGTGAGATGAATTCACAGAACACAGAGCAGTTTCTCAGAAAGCTTCTTTCCAGTTTTGAACGGAAGATATTTCCTTTTTCACCATAGCCCTCTATGGGCTTCCAAATATCCCTTTGCCAATTCCACAAGAACAGCCTTAGCGAAAGGCTTCTTGAAGGGAGAGATGTAACTCTGTGAGATGAATTAGCAGAACACAGAGCAGTTTCTCAGAAAGCTTCTTTCCAGTTTTGAACGGAAGATATTTCCTTTTTCACCATAGCCCTCTATGGGCTTCCAAATATCCCTTTGCCAATTCCACAAGAACAGCCTTAGCGAAAGGCTTCTTGAAGGGAAAGATGTAACTCTGTGAGATAAATTCACAGAACACAGAGCAGTTTCTCAGAAAGCTTCTTTCCAGTTTTGAACCGAAGATATTTCCTTTTTCACCATAGGCCTCTATGGGCTTACGAATATCCCTTTGCCAATTCCACAAGAACAGCCTTAGCGAAAGGCTTCTTGAAGGGAAAGATGTAACTCTGTGAGATGAATTCACAGAACACAGAGCAGTTTCTCAGAAAGCTTCTTTCCAATTTTGAACGGAAGATATTTCCTTTTTCACCAGAGGCCTCTATGGGCTTCCAAATATCCCTTTGCCAATTCCACAAGAACAGCCTTAGCGAAAGGCTTCTTGAAGGGAAAGATGTAACTCTGTGAGATGAATTAACAGAACACAGAGCAGTTTCTCAGAAAGCTTCTTTCCAGTTTTGAACGAAGATATTTCCTTTTTCACCATAGCCCTCTATGGGCTTCCAAATATCCCTTTGCCAATTCCACAAGAACAGCCTTAGCGAAAGGCTTCTTGAAAGGAAAGATGTAACTCTCTGAGATGAATTAGCAGAACACAGAGCAGTTTCTCGAAAGATTTTTTCCAATTTTGAAAGGAAGATATTTCCTTTTTCACCATAGCCCTCTATGGGCTTCCAAATATCCCTTTGCCAATTCCACAAGAACAGCCTTAGCGAAAGGCTTCTTGAAGGGAAAGATGTAACTCTGTGAGATGAATTCACAGAACACAGAGCACTTTCTCAGAAAGCTTCTTTCCAGTTTTGAACGGAACATATTTCCTTTTTCACCATAGCCCTCTATGGGCTTCCAAATATCCCTTTGCCAATTCCACAAGAACAGCCTTCGCGAAAGGCTTCTTGAAGGGAAAGATGTAACTCTGTGAGATGAATTCACAGAACACAGAGCAGTTTCTCAGAAAGCTTCTTTCCAGTTTTGAACGGAAGATATTTCCTTTTTCACCATAGGCCTCTAAGGGCTTCCAAATATCGCTTTGCAAATTCCACAAGAACAGCCTTAGCGAAAGGCTTCTTGAAGGGAAAGATGTAACTCTGTGAGATGAATTCACAGAACACAGAGCAGTTTCTCAGAAAGCTTCTTTCCAGTTTTGAACGGAAGATATTTCCTTTTTCACCAGAGGCCTCTAAGGGCTTCCAAATATCCCTTTGCCAATTCCACAAGAACAGCCTTAGCGAAAGGCTTCTTGAAGGGAAAGATGTAACTCTGTGAGATAAATCCACAGAACACAGAGCAGTTTCTCAGAAAGCTTCTTTCCAGTTTTGAACGGAAGATATTTCCTTTTTCACCATAGCCCTCTATGGGCTTCCAAATATCCCTTTGCCAATTCCACAAGAACAGCCTTAGCGAAAGGCTTCTTGAAGGGAAAGATGTAACTCTGTGAGATGAATTCACAGAACACAGAGCAGTTTCTCAGAAAGCTTCTTTCCAGTTTTGAACGGAAGATATTTCCTTTTTCACCAGAGGCCTCTATGGGCTTCCAAATATCCCTTTGCCAATTCCACAAGAACAGCCTTAGCGAAAGGCTTCTTGAAGGGAAAGATGTAACTCTGTGAGATGAATTCACAGAACACAGAGCAGTTTCTCAGAAAGCTTCTTTCCTGTTTTGAACGGAAGATATTTCCTTTTTCACCATAGCCCTCTATGGGCTTCCAAATATCCCTTTGCCAATTCCACAAGAACAGCCTTAGCGAAAGGCTTCTTGAAGGGAAAGATGTAACTCTGTGAGATGAATTAACAGAACACAGAGCAGTTTCTCAGAAAAATTCTTTCCAATTTTGAACGGAAGATATTTCCTTTTTCACCATAGCCCTCTAAGGGCTTCCAAATATCCCTTTGCAAATTCCACAAGAACAGCCTTAGCGAAAGGCTTCTTGAAGGGAAAGATGTAACTCTGTGAGATGAATTAACAGAACACAGAGCAGTTTCTCAGAAAGCTTCTTTCCAGTTTTGAACGGAAGATATTTCCTTTTTCACCATAGCCCTCTATGGGCTTCCAAATATCCCTTTGCCAATTCCACAAGAACAGCCTTAGCGAAATGCTTCTTGAAGGAAAAGATGTAACTCTGTGAGATGAATTAACAGAACACAGAGCAGTTTCTCAGAAAAGTTCTTTCCAGTTTTGAACGGAAGATATTTCCTTTTTCACCATAGCCCTCTATGGGCTTCCAAATATCCCTTTGCCAATTCCACAAGAACAGCCTTAGCGAAAGGCTTCTTGAAGGGAAAGATGTAACTCTGTGAGATGAATTCACAGAACACAGAGCAGTTTCTCAGAAAGCTTCTTTCCAGTTTTGAACGGAAGATATTTCCTTTTTCACCATAGCCCTCTATGGGCTTCCAAATATCCCTTTGCCAATTCCACAAGAACAGCCTTAGCGAAAGTCTTCTTGAAGGGAAAGATGTAACTCTGTGAGATGAATTCACAGAACACAGAGCAGTTTCTCAGAAAGCTTCTTTCCAGTTTTGAACGGAAGATATTTCCTTTTTCACCATAGCCCTCTATGGGCTTCCAAATATCGCTTTGTCAATTCTACAAGAACAGCCTTAGCGAAAGGCTTCTTGAAGGGAAAGATGTAACTCTGTGAGATGAATTCACAGAACACAGAGCAGTTTCTCAGAAAGCTTCTTTCCAGTTTTGAACGGAAGATATTTCCTTTTTCACCGTAGGCCTCAATGGGCTTCCAAATATCCCTTTGCCAATTCCACAAGAACAGCCTTAGCGAAAGGCTTCTTGAAGGGAAAGATGTAACTCTTTGAGATGAATTCACAGAACACAGAGCAGTTTCTCAGAAAGCTTCTTTCCAGTTTTGAACGGAAGATATTTACTTTTTCACCATAGCCCTCTATGGGCTTCCAAATGTCCCTTTGCCAATTCCACAAGAACAGCCTTAGCGAAAGGCCTCTTGAGGGGAAAGATGTAACTCTGTGAGATGAATTCACAGAACACAGAGCAGTTTCTCAGAAAGCTTCTTTCCAGTTTTGAACGGAAGATATTTCCTTTTTCACCATAGCCCTCTAAGGGCTTCCAAATATCCCTTTGCCAATTCCACAAGAACAGCCTTAGCGAAAGGCTTCTTGAAGGGAAAGATGTAACTCTGTGAGATGAATTCACAGAACACAGAGCAGTTTCTCAGAAAGCTTCTTTCCAGTTTTGAACGGAAGATATTTCCTTTTTCACCATAGCCCTCTATGGGCTTCCAAATATCCCTTTGCCAATTCCACAAGAACAGCCTTAGCGAAAGGCTTCTTGAAGGGAAAGATGTAACTGTGTGAGATGAATTCATAGAACACAGAGCAGTTTCTCAGAAAGCTTCTTTCCAATTTTGAACGGAAGATATTTCCTTTTTCACCATAGCCCTCTATGGGCTTCCAAATATCCCTTTGCAAATTCCACAAGAACAGCCTTAGCGAAAGGCTTCTTGAAGGGAAAGATGTAACTCTGTGAGATGAATTCACAGAACACAGAGCAGTTTCTCAGAAAGCTTCTTTCCAGTTTTGAACGGAACATATTTCCTTTTTCACCAGAGGCCTCTATGGGCTTCCAAATATCCCTTTGCCAATTCCACAAGAACAGCCTTAGCGAAAGGCTTCTTGAAGGGAAAGATGTAACTCTGTGAGATGAATTCACAGAACACAGAGCAGTTTCTCAGAAAGCTTCTTTCCAGTTTTGAACGGAAGATATTTCCTTTTTCACCATAGGCCTCTATGGGCTTACGAATATCCCTTTGCCAATTCCACAAGAACAGCCTTAGCGAAAGGCTTCTTGAAGGGAAAGATGTAACTCTGTGAGATGAATTCACAGAACACAGAGCAGTTTCTCAGAAAGCTTCTTTCCACTTTTGAACGGAAGATATTTCCTTTTTCACCAGAGGCCTCTATGGGCTTCCAAATATCCCTTTGCCAATTCCACAAGAACAGCCTTAGCGAAAGGCTTCTTGAAGGGAAAGATGTAACTCTGTGAGATGAATTAACAGAACACAGAGCAGTTTCTCAGAAAGCTTCTTTCCAGTTTTGAACGAAGATATTTCCTTTTTCACCATAGCCCTCTATGGGCTTCCAAATATCCCTTTGCCAATTCCACAAGAACAGCCTTAGCGAAAGGCTTCTTGAAGGGAAAGATGTAACTCTCTGAGATGAATTAGCAGAACACAGAGCAGTTTCTCGAAAGATTTTTTCCAATTTTGAAAGGAAGATATTTCCTTTTTCACCATAGCCCTCTATGGGCTTCCAAATATCCCTTTGCAAATTCCACAAGAACAGCCTTAGCGAAAGGCTTCTTGAAGGGAAAGATGTAACTCTGTGAGATGAATTCACAGAACACAGAGCAGTTTCTCAGAAAGCTTCTTTCCAGTTTTGAACGGAACATATTTCCTTTTTCACCAGAGGCCTCTATGGGCTTCCAAATATCCCTTTGCCAATTCCACAAGAACAGCCTTCGCGAAAGGCTTCTTGAAGGGAAAGATGTAACTCTGTGAGATGAATTCACAGAACACAGAGCAGTTTCTCAGAAAGCTTCTTTCCAGTTTGGAACGGAAGATATTTCCTTTTTCACCATAGGCCTCTATGGGCTTCCAAATATCCCTTTGCAAATTCCACAAGAACAGCCTTAGCGAAAGGCTTCTTGAAGGGAAAGATGTAACTCTGTGAGATGAATTCACAGAACACAGAGCAGTTTCTCAGAAAGCTTCTTTCAAGTTTTGAACGGAAGATATTTCCTTTTTCACCAGAGGCCTCTATGGGCTTCCAAATATCCCTTTGCCAATTCCACAAGAACAGCCTTAGCGAAAGGCTTCTTGAAGGGAAAGATGTAACTCTGTGAGATAAATCCACAGAACACAGAGCAGTTTCTCAGAAAGCTTCTTTCCAGTTTTGAACGGAAGATATTTCCTTTTTCATAATAGGCCTCTATGGGCTTCAAAATATCCCTTTGCCAATTCCACAAGAACAGCCTTAGCGAAAGGCTTCTTGAAGGGAAAGATGTAACTCTGTGAGATGAATTCACAGAACACAGAGCAGTTTCTCAGAAAGCTTCTTTCCAGTTTTGAACGGAAGATATTTCCTTTTTCACCAGAGGCCTCTATGGGCTTCCAAATATCCCTTTGCCAATTCCACAAGAACAGCCTTAGCGAAAGGTTCTTGAAGGGAAAGATGTAACTCTGTGAGATGAATTCACAGAACACAGAACATGTTCTCAGAAAGCTTCTTTCCAGTTTTGAACGGAAGATATTTCCTTTTTCACCATAGCCCTCTATGGGCTTCCAAATATCCGTTTGCCAATTCCGAAAGAACAGCCTTAGCGAAAGGCTTCTTGAAGGGAAAGATGTAACTCTGTGAGATGAATTCACAGAACACAGAGCAGTTTCTCAGAAAGCTTCTTTCCAGTTTTGAACGGAAGATATTTCCTTTTTCACCATAGCCGTCTATGGGCTTCCAAATATCCCTTTGCCAATTCCACAAGAACAGCCTTAGCGAAAGGCTTCTTGAAGGGAAAGATGTAACACTGTGAGATGAATTCACAGAACACAGAGCAGTTTCTCAGAAAGCTTCTTTCCAGTTTTGAACGGAAGATATTTCCTTTTTCACCGTAGGCCTCTATGGGCCTCCAAATATCCCTTTGCCAATTCCACAAGAACACCCTTAGCGAAAGGCTTCTTGAGGGGAAAGATGTAACTCTGTGAGATGAATTAACAGAACACAGAGCAGTTTCTCAGAAAGCTTCTTTCCAGTTTTGAACGGAAGATATTTACTTTTTCACCATAGCCCTCTATGGGCTTCCAAATATCCCTTTGCCAATTCCACAAGAACAGCCTTAGCGAAAGGCTTCTTGAAGGGAAAGATGTAACTCTGTGAGATGAATTCACAGAACACAGAGCAGTTTCTCAGAAAGCTTCTTTCCAGTTTTGAACGGAAGATATTTCCTTTTTCGCCATAGCCCTCTATGGGCTTCCAAATATCCCTTTGCCAATTCCACAAGAACAGCCTTAGCGAAAGGCTTCTTGAAGGGAAAGATGTAACTCTGTGAGATGAATTAACAGAACACAGAGAAGTTTCTCAGAAAGCTTCTTTCCAGTTTTGAACCGAAGATATTTCCTTTTTCACCATAGGCCTCTATGGGCTTCCAAATATCCCTTTGCCAATTCCACAAGAACAGCCTTAGCGAAAGGCTTCTTGAAGGGAAAGATGTAACTCTGTGAGATGAATTAACAGAACACAGAGCAGTTTCTCAGAAAGCTTCTTTCCAGTTTTGAACGGAAGATATTTCCTTTTTCACCATAGCCCTCTATGGGCTTCCAAATATCCCTTTGCCAATTCCACAAGAACAGCCTTAGCGAAAGGCTTCTTGAAGGGAAAGATGTAACTCTGTGAGATAAATTCACAGAACACAGAGCAGTTTCTCAGAAAGCTTCTTTCCAGTTTTGAACCGAAAATATTTCCTTTTTCACCATAGGCCTCTATGGGCTTACGAATATCCCTTTGCCAATTCCACAAGAACAGCCTTAGCGAAAGGCTTCTTGAAGGGAAAGATGTAACTCTGTGAGATGAATTCACAGAACACAGAGCAGTTTCTCAGAAAGCTTCTTTCCACTTTTGAACGGAAGATATTTCCTTTTTCACCAGAGGCCTCTATGGGCTTCCAAATATCCCTTTGCCAATTCCACAAGAACAGCCTTAGCGAAAGGCTTCTTGAAGGGAAAGATGTAACTCTGTGAGATGAATTAACAGAACACAGAGCAGTTTCTCAGAAAGCTTCTTTCTAGTTTTGAACGAAGATATTTCCTTTTTCACCATAGCCCTCTATGGGCTTCCAAATATCCCTTTGCCAATTCCACAAGAACAGCCTTAGCGAAAGGCTTCTTGAAAGGAAAGATGTAACTCTCTGAGATGAATTAGCAGAACACAGAGCAGTTTCTCGAAAGATTTTTTCCAATTTTGAAAGGAAGATATTTCCTTTTTCACCATAGCCCTCTATGGGCTTCCAAATATCCCTTTGCAAATTCCACAAGAACAGCCTTAGCGAAAGGCTTCTTGAAGGGAAAGATGTAACTCTGTGAGATGAATTCACAGAACACAGAGCAGTTTCTCAGAAAGCTTCTTTCCAGTTTTGAACGGAACATATTTCCTTTTTCACCAGAGGCCTCTATGGGCTTCCAAATATCCCTTTGCCAATTCCACAAGAACAGCCTTCGCGAAAGGCTTCTTGAAGGGAAAGATGTAACTCTGTGAGATGAATTCACAGAACACAGAGCAGTTTCTCAGAAAGCTTCTTTCCAGTTTTGAACGGAAGATATTTCCTTTTTCACCATAGGCCTCTATGGGCTTCCAAATATCGCTTTGCAAATTCCACAAGAACAGCCTTAGCGAAAGGCTTCTTGAAGGGAAAGATGTAACTCTGTGAGATGAATTCACAGAACACAGAGCAGTTTCTCAGAAAGCTTCTTTCCAGTTTTGAACGGAAGATATTTCCTTTTTCACCAGAGGCCTCTATGGGCTTCCAAATATCCCTTTGCCAATTCCACAAGAACAGCCTTAGCGAAAGGCTTCTTGAAGGGAAAGATGTAACTCTGTGAGATAAATCCACGGAACACAGAGCAGTTTCTCAGAAAGCTTCTTTCCAGTTTTGAACGGAAGATATTTCCTTTTTCACCATAGCCCTCTATGGGCTTCCAAATATCCCTTTGCAAATTCCACAAGAACACCCTTAGCGAAAGGCTTCTTGAAGGGAAAGATGTAACTCTGTGAGATGAATTCACAGAACACAGAGCAGTTTCTCAGAAAGATTCTTTCCAGTTTTGAACGGAAGATATTTCCTTTTTCACCAGAGGCCTCTATGGGCTTCCAAATATCCCTTTGCCAATTCCACAAGAACAGCCTTAGCGAAAGGCTTCTTGAAGGGAAAGATGTAACTCTGTGAGATGAATTCACAGAACACAGAGCAGTTTCTCAGAAAGCTTCTTTCCTGTTTTGAACGGAAGATATTTCCTTTTTCACCATAGCCCTCTATGGGCTTCCAAATATCCCTTTGCCAATTCCACAAGAACAGACTTAGCGAAAGGCTTCTTGAAGGGAAAGATGTAACTCTGTGAGATGAATTAACAGAACACAGAGCAGTTTCTCAGAAAAATTCTTTCCAATTTTGAACGGAAGATATTTCCTTTTTCACCATAGCCCTCTAAGGGCTTCCAAATATCCCTTTGCAAATTCCACAAGAACAGCCTTAGCGAAAGGCTTCTTGAAGGGAAAGATGTAACTCTGTGAGATGAATTAACAGAACACAGAGCAGTTTCTCAGAAAGCTTCTTTCCAGTTTTGAACGGAAGATATTTCCTTTTTCACCATAGCCCTCTATGGGCTTCCAAATATCCCTTTGCCAATTCCACAAGAACAGCCTTAGCGAAATGCTTCTTGAAGGAAAAGATGTAACTCTGTGAGATGAATTAACAGAACACAGAGCAGTTTCTCAGAAAAGTTCTTTCCAGTTTTGAACGGAAGATATTTCCTTTTTCACCATAGCCCTCTATGGGCTTCCAAATATCCCTTTGCCAATTCCACAAGAACAGCCTTAGCGAAAGGCTTCTTGAAGGGAAAGATGTAACTCTGTGAGATGAATTCACAGAACACAGAGCAGTTTCTCAGAAAGCTTCTTTCCAGTTTTGAACGGAAGATATTTCCTTTTTCACCATAGCCCTCTATGGGCTTCCAAATATCCCTTTGCCAATTCCACAAGAACAGCCTTAGCGAAAGGCTTCTTGAAGGGAAAGATGTAACTCTGTGAGATGAATTCACAGAACACAGAGCAGTTTCTCAGAAAGCTTCTTTCCAGTTTTGAACGGAAGATATTTCCTTTTTCACCATAGCCCTCTATGGGCTTCCAAATATCGCTTTGTCAATTCTACAAGAACAGCCTTAGCGAAAGGCTTCTTGAAGGGAAAGATGTAACTCTGTGAGATGAATTCACAGAACACAGAGCAGTTTCTCAGAAAGCTTCTTTCCAGTTTTGAACGGAAGATATTTCCTTTTTCACCATAGGCCTCAATGGGCTTCCAAATATCCCTTTGCCAATTCCACAAGAACAGCCTTAGCGAAAGGCTTCTTGAAGGGAAAGATGTAACTCTTTGAGATGAATTCACAGAACACAGAGCAGTTTCTCAGAAAGCTTCTTTCCAGTTTTGAACGGAAGATATTTACTTTTTCACCATAGCCCTCTATGGGCTTCCAAATGTCCCTTTGCCAATTCCACAAGAACAGCCTTAGCGAAAGGCCTCTTGAAGGGAAAGATGTAACTCTGTGAGATGAATTCACAGAACACAGAGCAGTTTCTCAGAAAGCTTCTTTCCAGTTTTGAACGGAAGATATTGCCTTTTTCACCATAGGCCTCTAAGGGCTTCCAAATATCCCTTTGCCAATTCCACAAGAACAGCCTTAGCGAAAGGCTTCTTGAAGGGAAAGATGTAACTCTGTGAGATGAATTCACAGAACACAGAGCAGTTTCTCAGAAAGCTTCTTTCCAGTTTTGAACGGAAGATATTTCCTTTTTCACCATAGCCCTCTATGGGCTTCCAAATATCCCTTTGCCAATTCCACAAGAACAGCCTTAGCGAAAGGCTTCTTGAAGGGAAAGATGTAACTCTGTGAGATGAATTCACAGAACACAGAGCAGTTTCTCAGAAAGCTTCTTTCCAGTTTTGAACGGAAGATATTTCCTTTTTCACCATAGCCCTCTATGGGCTTCCAAATATCCCTTTGCAAATTCCACAAGAACAGCCTTATCGAAAGGCTTCTTGAAGGGAAAGATGTAACTCTGTGAGATGAATTCACAGAACACAGAGCAGTTTCTCAGAAAGCTTCTTTCCAGTTTTGAACGGAAGATATTTCCTTTTTCACCATAGGCCTCTATGGGCTTACGAATATCCCTTTGCCAATTCCACAAGAACAGCCTTAGCGAAAGGCTTCTTGAAGGGAAAGATGTAACTCTGTGAGATGAATTCACAGAACACAGAGCAGTTTCTCAGAAAGCTTCTTTCCACTTTTGAACGGAAGATATTTCCTTTTTCACCAGAGGCCTCTATGGGCTTCCAAATATCCCTTTGCCAATTCCACAAGAACAGCCTTAGCGAAAGGCTTCTTGAAGGGAAAGATGTAACTCTGTGAGATGAATTAACAGAACACAGAGCAGTTTCTCAGAAAGCTTCTTTCCAGTTTTGAACGAAGATATTTCCTTTTTCACCATAGCCCTCTATGGGCTTCCAAATATCCCTTTGCCAATTCCACAAGAACAGCCTTAGCGAAAGGCTTCTTGAAAGGAAAGATGTAACTCTCTGAGATGAATTAGCAGAACACAGAGCAGTTTCTCGAAAGATTTTTTCCAATTTTGAAAGGAAGATATTTCCTTTTTCACCATAGCCCTCTATGGGCTTCCAAATATCCCTTTGCAAATTCCACAAGAACAGCCTTAGCGAAAGGCTTCTTGAAGGGAAAGATGTAACTCTGTGAGATGAATTCACAGAACACAGAGAAGTTTCTCAGAAAGCTTCTTTCCAGTTTTGAACGGAACATATTTCCTTTTTCACCAGAGGCCTCTATGGGCTTCCAAATATCCCTTTGCCAATTCCACAAGAACAGCCTTCGCGAAAGGCTTCTTGAAGGGAAAGATGTAACTCTGTGAGATGAATTCACAGAACACAGAGCAGTTTCTCAGAAAGCTTCTTTCCAGTTTGGAACGGAAGATATTTCCTTTTTCACCATAGGCCTCTATGGGCTTCCAAATATCCCTTTGCAAATTCCACAAGAACAGCCTTAGCGAAAGGCTTCTTGAAGGGAAAGATGTAACTCTGTGAGATGAATTCACAGAACACAGAGCAGTTTCTCAGAAAGCTTCTTTCAAGTTTTGAACGGAAGATATTTCCTTTTTCACCAGAGGCCTCTATGGGCTTCCAAATATCCCTTTGCCAATTCCACAAGAACAGCCTTAGCGAAAGGCTTCTTGAAGGGAAAGATGTAACTCTGTGAGATAAATCCACAGAACACAGAGCAGTTTCTCAGAAAGCTTCTTTCCAGTTTTGAACGGAAGATATTTCCTTTTTCATAATAGGCCTCTATGGGCTTCCAAATATCCCTTTGCCAATTCCACAAGAACAGCCTTAGCGAAAGGCTTCTTGAAGGGAAAGATGTAACTCTGTGAGATGAATTCACAGAACACAGAGCAGTTTCTCAGAAAGCTTCTTTCCAGTTTTGAACGGAAGATATTTCCTTTTTCACCAGAGGCCTCTATGGGCTTCCAAATATCCCTTTGCCAATTCCACAAGAACAGCCTTAGCGAAAGGTTCTTGAAGGGAAAGATGTAACTCTGTGAGATGAATTCACAGAACACAGAACATGTTCTCAGAAAGCTTCTTTCCAGTTTTGAACGGAAGATATTTCCTTTTTCACCATAGCCCTCTATGGGCTTCCAAATATCCGTTTGCCAATTCCGAAAGAACAGCCTTAGCGAAAGGCTTCTTGAAGGGAAAGATGTAACTCTGTGAGATGAATTCACAGAACACAGAGCAGTTTCTCAGAAAGCTTCTTTCCAGTTTTGAACGGAAGATATTTCCTTTTTCACCATAGCCGTCTATGGGCTTCCAAATATCCCTTTGCCAATTCCACAAGAACAGCCTTAGCGAAAGGCTTCTTGAAGGGAAAGATGTAACACTGTGAGATGAATTCACAGAACACAGAGCAGTTTCTCAGAAAGCTTCTTTCCAGTTTTGAACGGAAGATATTTCCTTTTTCACCGTAGGCCTCTATGGGCCTCCAAATATCCCTTTGCCAATTCCACAAGAACACCCTTAGCGAAAGGCTTCTTGAGGGGAAAGATGTAACTCTGTGAGATGAATTAACAGAACACAGAGCAGTTTCTCAGAAAGCTTCTTTCCAGTTTTGAACGGAAGATATTTACTTTTTCACCATAGCCCTCTATGGGCTTCCAAATATCCCTTTGCCAATTCCACAAGAACAGCCTTAGCGAAAGGCTTCTTGAAGGGAAAGATGTAACTCTGTGAGATGAATTCACAGAACACAGAGCAGTTTCTCAGAAAGCTTCTTTCCAGTTTTGAACGGAAGATATTTCCTTTTTCGCCATAGCCCTCTATGGGCTTCCAAATATCCCTTTGCCAATTCCACAAGAACAGCCTTAGCGAAAGGCTTCTTGAAGGGAAAGATGTAACTCTGTGAGATGAATTAACAGAACACAGAGAAGTTTCTCAGAAAGCTTCTTTCCAGTTTTGAACCGAAGATATTTCCTTTTTCACCATAGGCCTCTATGGGCTTCCAAATATCCCTTTGCCAATTCCACAAGAACAGCCTTAGCGAAAGGCTTCTTGAAGGGAAAGATGTAACTCTGTGAGATGAATTAACAGAACACAGAGCAGTTTCTCAGAAAGCTTCTTTCCAGTTTTGAACGGAAGATATTTCCTTTTTCACCATAGCCCTCTATGGGCTTCCAAATATCCCTTTGCCAATTCCACAAGAACAGCCTTAGCGAAAGGCTTCTTGAAGGGAAAGATGTAACTCTGTGAGATAAATTCACAGAACACAGAGCAGTTTCTCAGAAAGCTTCTTTCCAGTTTTGAACCGAAAATATTTCCTTTTTCACCATAGGCCTCTATGGGCTTACGAATATCCCTTTGCCAATTCCACAAGAACAGCCTTAGCGAAAGGCTTCTTGAAGGGAAAGATGTAACTCTGTGAGATGAATTCACAGAACACAGAGCAGTTTCTCAGAAAGCTTCTTTCCACTTTTGAACGGAAGATATTTCCTTTTTCACCAGAGGCCTCTATGGGCTTCCAAATATCCCTTTGCCAATTCCACAAGAACAGCCTTAGCGAAAGGCTTCTTGAAGGGAAAGATGTAACTCTGTGAGATGAATTAACAGAACACAGAGCAGTTTCTCAGAAAGCTTCTTTCTAGTTTTGAACGAAGATATTTCCTTTTTCACCATAGCCCTCTATGGGCTTCCAAATATCCCTTTGCCAATTCCACAAGAACAGCCTTAGCGAAAGGCTTCTTGAAAGGAAAGATGTAACTCTCTGAGATGAATTAGCAGAACACAGAGCAGTTTCTCGAAAGATTTTTTCCAATTTTGAAAGGAAGATATTTCCTTTTTCACCATAGCCCTCTATGGGCTTCCAAATATCCCTTTGCAAATTCCACAAGAACAGCCTTAGCGAAAGGCTTCTTGAAGGGAAAGATGTAACTCTGTGAGATGAATTCACAGAACACAGAGCAGTTTCTCAGAAAGCTTCTTTCCAGTTTTGAACGGAACATATTTCCTTTTTCACCAGAGGCCTCTATGGGCTTCCAAATATCCCTTTGCCAATTCCACAAGAACAGCCTTCGCGAAAGGCTTCTTGAAGGGAAAGATGTAACTCTGTGAGATGAATTCACAGAACACAGAGCAGTTTCTCAGAAAGCTTCTTTCCAGTTTTGAACGGAAGATATTTCCTTTTTCACCATAGGCCTCTATGGGCTTCCAAATATCGCTTTGCAAATTCCACAAGAACAGCCTTAGCGAAAGGCTTCTTGAAGGGAAAGATGTAACTCTGTGAGATGAATTCACAGAACACAGAGCAGTTTCTCAGAAAGCTTCTTTCCAGTTTTGAACGGAAGATATTTCCTTTTTCACCAGAGGCCTCTATGGGCTTCCAAATATCCCTTTGCCAATTCCACAAGAACAGCCTTAGCGAAAGGCTTCTTGAAGGCAAAGATGTAACTCTGTGAGATAAATCCACAGAACACAGAGCAGTTTCTCAGAAAGCTTCTTTCCAGTTTTGAACGGAAGATATTTCCTTTTTCATAATAGGCCTCTATGGGCTTCAAAATATCCCTTTGCCAATTCCACAAGAACAGCCTTAGCGAAAGGCTTCTTGAAGGGAAAGATGTAACTCTGTGAGATGAATTCACAGAACACAGAGCAGTTTCTCAGAAAGCTTCTTTCCAGTTTTGAACGGAAGATATTTCCTTTTTCACCAGAGGCCTCTATGGGCTTCCAAATATCCCTTTGCCAATTCCACAAGAACAGCCTTAGCGAAAGGCTTCTTGAAGGGAAAGATGTAACTCTGTGAGATGAATTCACAGAACACAGAACATGTTCTCAGAAAGCTTCTTTCCAGTTTTGAACGGAAGATATTTCCTTTTTCACCATAGCCCTCTATGGGCTTCCAAATATCCCTTTGCCAATTCCGCAAGAACAGCCTTAGCGAAAGGCTTCTTGAAGGGAAAGATGTAACTCTGTGAGATGAATTCACAGAACACAGAGCAGTTTCTCGGAAAGCTTCTTTCCAGTTTTGAACGGAAGATATTTCCTTTTTCACCATAGCCGTCTATGGGCTTCCAAATATCCCTTTGCCAATTCCACAAGAACAGCCTTAGCGAAAGGCTTCTTGAAGGGAAAGATGTAACACTGTGAGATGAATTCACAGAACACAGAGCAGTTTCTCAGAAAGCTTCTTTCCAGTTTTGAACGGAAGATATTTCCTTTTTCACCATAGGCCTCTATGGGCCTCCAAATATCCCTTTGCCAATTCCACAAGAACAGCCTTAGCGAAAGGCTTCTTGAGGGGAAAGATGTAACTCTGTGAGATGAATTAACAGAACACAGAGCAGTTTCTCAGAAAGCTTCTTTCCAGTTTTGAACGGAAGATATTTACTTTTTCACCATAGCCCTCTATGGGCTTCCAAATATCCCTTTGCCAATTCCACAAGAACAGCCTTAGCGAAAGGCTTCTTGAAGGGAAAGATGTAACTCTGTGAGATGAATTCACAGAACACAGAGCAGTTTCTCAAAAAGCTTCTTTCCAGTTTTGAACGGAAGATATTTCCTTTTTCACCATAGCCCTCTATGGGCTTCCAAATATCCCTTTGCCAATTCCACAAGAACAGCCTTAGCGAAAGGCTTCTTGAAGGGAAAGATGTAACTCTGTGAGATGAATTAACAGAACACAGAGAAGTTTCTCAGAAAGCTTCTTTCCAGTTTTGAACCGAAGATATTTCCTTTTTCACCATAGGCCTCTATGGGCTTCCAAATATCCCTTTGCCAATTCCACAAGAACAGCCTTAGCGAAAGGCTTCTTGAAGGGAAAGATGTAACTCTGTGAGATGAATTAACAGAACACAGAGCAGTTTCTCAGAAAGCTTCTTTCCAGTTTTGAACGGAAGATATTTCCTTTTTCACCATAGCCCTCTATGGGCTTCCAAATATCCCTTTGCCAATTCCACAAGAACAGCCTTAGCGAAAGGCTTCTTGAAGGGAAAGATGTAACTCTGTGAGATGAATTCACAGAACACAGAGCAGTTTCTCAGAAAGCTTCTTTCCAGTTTTGAACGGAAGATATTTCCTTTTTCACCGTAGCCCTCTATGGGCTTCCAAATATCGCTTTGTCAATTCTACAAGAACAGTCTTAGCGAAAGGCTTTTGAAGGGAAAGATGTAAATCTGTGAGATGAATTCACAGAACACAGAGCAGTTTCTCAGAAAGCTTCTTTCCAGTTTTTAACGGAAGATATTTCCTTTTTCACCATAGGCCTCAATGGGCTTCCAAATATCCCTTTGCCAATTCCACAAGAACAGCCTTAGCGAAAGGCTTCTTGAAGGGAAAGATGTAACTCTGTGAGATGAATTCACAGAACACAGAGCAGTTTCTCAGAAAGCTTCTTTCCAGTTTTGAACGGAAGATATTTCCTTTTTCACCATAGGCCTCTGTGGGCTTCCAAATATCCCTTTGCCAATTCCACAAGAACAGCCTTAGCGAAAGGCTTCTTGAAGGGAAAGATGTAACTCTGTGAGATGAATTAACAGAACACAGAGCAGTTTCTCAGAAAGCTTCTTTCCAGTTTTGAACGGAAGATATTTCCTTTTTCACCATAGCCCTCTATGGGCTTCCAAATATCCCTTTGCCAATTCCACAAGAACAGCCTTAGCGAAAGGCTTCTTGAAGGGAAAGATGTAACTCTCTGAGATGAATTAGCAGAACACAGAGCAGTTTCTCGAAAGATTTTTTCAAATTTTGAAAGGAAGATATTTCCTTTTTCACCATAGCCCTCTATGGGCTTCCAAATATCCCTTTGCAAATTCCACAAGAACAGCCTTAGCGAAAGGCTTCTTGAAGGGAAAGATGTAACTCTGTGAGATGAATTCACAGAACACAGAGCAGTTTCTCAGAAAGCTTCTTTCCAGTTTTGAACGGAACATATTTCCTTTTTCACCAGAGGCCTCTATGGGCTTCCAAATATCCCTTTGCCAATTCCACAAGAACAGCCTTCGCGAAAGGCTTCTTGAAGGGAAAGATGTAACTCTGTGAGATGAATTCACAGAACACAGAGCAGTTTCTCAGAAAGCTTCTTTCCAGTTTTGAACGGAAGATATTTCCTTTTTCACCATAGCCCTCTATGGGCTTCCAAATATCCCTTTGCAAATTCCACAAGAACAGCCTTAGGGAAAGGCTTCTTGAAGGGAAAGATGTAACTCTGTGAGATGAATTCACAGAACACAGAGCAGTTTCTCAGAAAGCTTCTTTCCAGTTTTGAACGGAAGATATTTCCTTTTTCACCAGAGTTCTCTATGGGCTTCCAAATATCCCTTTGCCAATTCCACAAGAACAGCCTTAGCGAAAGGCTTCTTGAAGGGAAAGATGTAACTCTGTGAGATGAATTCACAGAACACAGAGCAGTTTCTCAGAAAGCTTCTTTCCAGTTTTGAACGGAAGATATTTCCTTTTTCACCATAGCCCTCTATGGGCTTCCAAATATCCCTTTGCCAATTCCGCAAGAACAGCCTTAGCGAAAGGCTTCTTGAAGGGAAAGATGTAACTCTGTGAGATGAATTCACAGAACACAGAGCAGTTTCTCAGAAAGCTTCTTTCCAGTTTTGAACGGAAGATATTTCCTTTTTCACCATAGCCGTCTATGGGCTTCCAAATATCCCTTTGCCAATTCCACAAGAACAGCCTTAGCGAAAGGCTTCTTGAAGGGAAAGATGTAACTCTGTGAGATGAATTCACAGAACACAGAGCAGTTTCTCAGAAAGCTTCTTTCCAGTTTTGAACGGAAGATATTTCCTTTTTCACCATAGGCCTCTATGGGCCTCCAAATATCCCTTTGCCAATTCCACAAGAACAGCCTTAGCGAAAGGCTTCTTGAGGGGAAAGATGTAACTCTGTGAGATGAATTAACAGAACACAGAGCAGTTTCTCAGAAAGCTTCTTTCCAGTTTTGAACGGAAGATATTTCCTTTTTCACCATAGTCCTCTATGGGCTTCCAAATATCCCTTTGCCAATTCCACAAGAACAGCCTTAGCGAAAGGCTTCTTGAAGGGAAAGATGTAACTCTGTGAGATGAATTCACAGAACACAGAGCAGTTTCTCAGAAAGCTTCTTTCCAGTTTTGAACGGAAGATATTTCCTTTTTCACCATAGCCCTCTATGGGCTTCCAAATATCCCTTTGCCAATTCCACAAGAACAGCCTTAGCGAAAGGCTTCTTGAAGGGAAAGATGTAACTCTGTGAGATGAATTAACAGAACACAGAGCAGTTTCTCAGAAAGCTTCTTTCCAGTTTTGAACGGAAGATATTTCCTTTTTCACCGTAGCCCTCTATGGGCTTCCAAATATCGCTTTGTCAATTCTACAAGAACAGCCTTAGCGAAAGGCTTCTTGAAGGGAAAGATGTAACTCTGTGAGATGAATTAGCAGAACACAGAGCAGTTTCTCAGAAAGATTCTTTCCAATTTTGAAAGGAAGATATTTCCTTTTTCACCATAGCCCTCTATGGGCTTCCAAATATCCCTTTGCAAATTCCACAAGAACACCCTTAGCGAAAGGCTTCTTGAAGGGAAAGATGTAACTCTGTGAGATGAATTCACAGAACACAGAGCAGTTTCTCAGAAAGCTTCTTTCCAGTTTTGAACGGAAGATATTTCCTTTTTCACCATAGGCCTCTATGGGCTTCCAAATATCCCTTTGCCAATTCCACAAGAACAGCCTTAGCGAAAGGCTTCTTGAAGGGAAAGATGTAACTCTGTGAGATGAATTCACAGAACACAGAGCAGTTTCTCAGAAAGCTTCTTTCCAGTTTTGAACGGAAGATATTTCCTTTTTCACCATAGCCCTCTATGGGCTTCCAAATATCCCTTTGCCAATTCCACAAGAACAGCCTTAGCGAAAGGCTTCTTGAAGGGAAAGATGTAACTCTGTGAGATGAATTAACAGAACACAGAGCAGTTTCTCAGAAAAATTCTTTCCAATTTTGAACGGAAGATATTTCCTTTTTCACCATAGCCCTCTAAGGGCTTCCAAATATCCCTTTGCAAATTCCACAAGAACAGCCTTAGCGAAAGGCTTCTTGAAGGGAAAGATGTAACTCTGTGAGATGAATTCACAGAACACAGAGCAGTTTCTCAGAAAGCTTCTTTCCAGTTTTGAACGGAAGATATTTCCTTTTTCACCATAGCCCTCTATGGGCTTCCAAATATCCCTTTGCCAATTCCACAAGAACAGCCTTAGCGAAATGCTTCTTGAAGGAAAAGATGTAACTCTGTGAGATGAATTAACAGAACACAGAGCAGTTTCTCAGAAAAGTTCTTTCCAGTTTTGAACGGAAGATATTTCCTTTTTCACCATAGCCCTCTATGGGCTTCCAAATATCCCTTTGCCAATTCCACAAGAACAGCCTTAGCGAAAGGCTTCTTGAAGGGAAAGATGTAACTCTGTGAGATGAATTAACAGAACACAGAGCAGTTTCTCAGAAAGCTTCTTTCCAGTTTTGAACGGAAGATATTTCCTTTTTCACCATAGCCCTCTATGGGCTTCCAAATATCCCTTTGCCAATTCCACAAGAACAGCCTTAGCGAAAGGCTTCTTGAAGGGAAAGATGTAACTCTGTGAGATGAATTCTCAGAACACAGAGCAGTTTCTCAGAAAGCTTCTTTCCAGTTTTGAACGGAAGATATTTCCTTTTTCACCATAGCCCTCTATGGGCTTCCAAATATCGCTTTGTCAATTCTACAAGAACAGCCTTAGCGAAAGGCTTCTTGAAGGGAAAGATGTAACTCTGTGAGATGAATTCACAGAACACAGAGCAGTTTCTCAGAAAGCTTCTTTCCAGTTTTGAACGGAAGATATTTCCTTTTTCACCATAGCCCTCTATGGGCTTCCAAATATCCCTTTGCCAATTCCACAAGAACAGCCTTAGCGAAAGGCTTCTTGAAGGGAAAGATGTAACTCTGTGAGATGAATTCACAGAACACAGAGCAGTTTCTCAGAAAGCTTCTTTCCAGTTTTGAACGGAAGATATTTCCTTTTTCACCATAGGCCTCTATGGGCTTCCAAATATCCCTTTGCCAATTCCACAAGAACAGCCTTAGCGAAAGGCTTCTTGAAGGGAAAGATGTAACTCTGTGAGATGAATTCACAGAACACAGAGCAGTTTCTCAGAAAGCTTCTTTCCAGTTTTGAACGGAAGATATTTCCTTTTTCACCATAGCCCTCTATGGGCTTCCAAATATCCCTTTGCCAATTCCACAAGAACAGCCTTAGCGAAAGGATTCTTGAAGGGAAAGATTTAACTCTCTGAGATGAATTAGCAGAACACAGAGCAGTTTCTCAGAAAGATTCTTTCCAGTTTTGAACGGAAGATATTTCCTTTTTCACCATAGCCCTCTATGGGCTTCCAAATATCCTTTGCAAATTGCACAAGAACAGCCTTAGCGAAAGGCTTCTTGAAGGGAAAGATGTAACTCTGTGAGATGAATTCACAGAACACAGAGCAGTTTCTCAGAAAGCTTCTTTGCAGTTTTGAACGGAAGATATTTCCTTTTTCACCATAGCCCTCTATGGGCTTCCAAATATCCCTTTGCCAATTCCACAAGAACATCCTTCGCGAAAGGCTTCTTGAAGGGAAAGATGTAACTCTGTGAGATGAATTCACAGAACACAGAGCAGTTTCTCAGAAAGCTTCTTTCCAGTTTTGAACGGAAGATATTTCCTTTTTCACCATAGGCATCTATGGGCTTCCAAATATCCCTTTGCCAATTCCACAAGAACAGCCTTAGCGAAAGGCTTCTTGAAGGGAAAGATGTAACTCTGTGAGATGAATTAACAGAACACAGAGCAGTTTCTCAGAAAGCTTCTTTCCAGTTTTGAACGGAAGATATTTCCTTTTTCACCAGAGGCCTCTATGGGCTTCCAAATATCCCTTTGCCAATTCCACAAGAACAGCCTTCGCGAAAGGCTTCTTGAAGGGAAAGATGTAACTCTGTGAGATGAATTCACAGAAGACAGAGCAGTTTCTCAGAAAGCTTCTTTCCAGTTTTGAACGGAAGATATTTCCTTTTTCACCATAGCCCTCTGTGGGCTTCCAAATATCCCTTTGCCAATTCCGCAAGAACAGCCTTAGCGAAAGGCTTCTTGAAGGGAAAGATGTAACTCTGTGAGATGAATTCACAGAACACAGAGCAGTTTCTCAGAAAGCTTCTTTCCAGTTTTGAACGGAAGATATTTCCTTTTTCACCATAGCCGTCTATGGGCTTCCAAATATCCCTTTGCCAATTCCACAAGAACAGCCTTAGCGAAAGGCTTCTTGAAGGGAAAGATGTAACACTGTGAGATGAATTCACAGAACACAGAGCAGTTTCTCAGAAAGCTTCTTTCCAGTTTTGAACGGAAGATATTTCCTTTTTCACCATAGCCCTCTATGGGCTTCCAAATATCCCTTTGCCAATTCCACAAGAACAGCCTTAGCGAAAGGCTTCTTGAAGGGAAAGATGTAACTCTGTGAGATGAATTAGCAGAACACAGAGCAGTTTCTCAGAAAGATTCTTTCCAATTTTGAAAGGAAGATATTTCCTTTTTCACCATAGCCCTCTATGGGCTTCCAAATATCCCTTTGCAAATTCCACAAGAACACCCTTAGCGAAAGGCTTCTTGAAGGGAAAGATGTAACTCTGTGAGATGAATTCACAGAACACAGAGCAGTTTCTCAGAAAGCTTCTTTCCAGTTTTGAACGGAAGATATTTCCTTTTTCACCATAGGCCTCTATGGGCTTCCAAATATCCCTTTGCCAATTCCACAAGAACAGCCTTAGCGAAAGGCTTCTTGAAGGGAAAGATGTAACTCTGTGAGATGAATTCACAGAACACAGAGCAGTTTCTCAGAAAGCTTCTTTCCAGTTTTGAACGGAAGATATTTCCTTTTTCAACATAGCCCTCTATGGGCTTCCAAAAATCCCTTTGCCAATTCCACAAGAACAGCCTTAGCGAAAGGCTTCTTGAAGGGAAAGATGTAACTCTGTGAGATGAATTAACAGAACACAGAGCAGTTTCTCAGAAAAATTCTTTCAATTTTGAACGGAAGATATTTCCTTTTTCACCATAGCCCTCTAAGGGCTTCCAAATATCCCTTTGCAAATTCCACAAGAACAGCCTTAGCGAAAGGCTTCTTGAAGGGAAAGATGTAACTCTGTGAGATGAATTAACAGAACACAGAGCAGTTTCTCAGAAAGCTTCTTTCCAGTTTTGAACGGAAGATATTTCCTTTTTCACCATAGCCCTCTATGGGCTTCCAAATATCCCTTTGCCAATTCCACAAGAACAGCCTTAGCGAAATGCTCCTTGAAGGAAAAGATGTAACTCTGTGAGATGAATTCACAGAACACAGAGCAGTTTCTCAGAAAGCTTCTTTCCAGTTTTGAACGGAAGATATTTCCTTTTTCACCATAGGCCTCTATGGTCTTCCAAATATCCCTTTGCCAATTCCACAAGAACAGCCTTAGCGAAAGGCTTCTTGAAGGGAAAGATGAAACTCTGTGAGATGAATTCACAGAACACAGAGCAGTTTCTCAGAAAGCTTCTTTCCAGTTTTGAACGGAAGATATTTTCTTTTTCACCATAGCCCTCTAGGGGTTCCAAATATCCCTTTGCCAATTCCACAAGAACAGCCTTAGCGAAAGGCTTCTTGAAGGGAAAGATGTAACTCTGTGAGATGAATTAACAGAACACAGAGCAGTTTCTCACAGAGCTTCTTTCCGGTTTTGAACGGAAGATATTTCCTTTTTCACCATAGCCCTCTATGGGCTTCCAAATATCCCTTTGCCAATTCCACAAGAACAGCCTTAGCGAAAGGCTTCTTGAAGGGAAAGATGTAACTCTGTGAGATGAATTAAAAGAACACAGAGCAGTTTCTCAGAAAGCTTCTTTCCAGTTTTGAACGGAAGATATTTCCTTTTTCACCATAGGCCTCTATGGGCTTCCAAATATCCCTTTGCCAATTCCACAAGAACAGCCTTAGCGAAAGGCTTCTTGAAGGGAAAGATGTAACTCTGTGAGATGAATTCACAGAACACAGAGCAGTTTCTCAGAAAGCTTCTTTCCAGTTTTGAACGGAAGATATTTCCTTTTTCACCATAGCCCTCTATGGGCTTCCAAATATCCCTTTGCCAATTCCACAAGAACAGCCTTAGCGAAAGGCTTCTTGAAGGGAAAGATGTAACTCTGTGAGATGAATTCACAGAACACAGAGCAGTTTCTCAGAAAGCTTCTTTCCAGTTTTGAACGGAAGATATTTCCTTTTTCACCATAGCCCTCTATGGGCTTCCAAATATCCCCTTACCAATTCCACAAGAACAGCCTTAGCGAAAGGCTTCTTGAAGGGAAAGATGTAACTCTGTGAGATGAATTCACAGAACACAGAGCAGTTTCTCAGAAAGCTTCTTTCCAGTTTTGAACGGAAGATATTTCCTTTTTCACCATAGGCCTCTATGGGCTTCCAAATATCCCTTTGCCAATTCCACAAGAACAGCCTTAGCGAAAGGCTTCTTGAAGGGAAAGATGTAACTCTGTGAGGTGAATTAACAGAACACAGAGCAGTTTCTCAGAAAGCTTCTTTCCAGTTTTGAACGGAAGATATTTCCTTTTTCACCATAGCCCTCTATGGGCTTCCAAATATCCCTTTGCCAATTCCACAAGAACAGCCTTAGCGAAAGGCTTCTTGAAGGGAAAGATGTAACTCTGTGAGATGAATTCACAGAACACAGAGCAGTTTCTCAGAAAGCTTCTTTCCAGTTTTGAACGAAAGATATTTCCTTTTTCACCATAGGCCTCTATGGGCTTCCAAATATCCCTTTGCCAATTCCACAAGAACAGCCTTAGCGAAAGGCTTCTTGAAGGGAAAGATGTAACTCTGTGAGATGAATTCACAGAACACAGAGCAGTTTCTCAGAAAGCTTCTTTCCAGTTTTGAACGGAAGATATTTACTTTTTCACCATAGCCCTCTATGGGCTTCCAAATATCCCTTTGCCAATTCCACAAGAACAGCCTTAGCGAAAGGCTTCTTGAAGGGAAAGATGTAACTCTGTGAGATGAATTCACAGAACACAGAGCAGTTTCTCAGAAAGCTTCTTTCCAGTTTTGAACGGAAGATATTTCCTTTTTCACCATAGCCCTCTATGGGCTTCCAAATATTCCTTTGCCAATTCCAGAAGAACAGCCTTAGCGAAAGGCTTCTTGAAGGGAAAGATGTAACTCTGTGAGATGAATTCACAGAACACAGAGCAGTTTCTCAGAAAGCTTCTTTCCAGTTTTGAACGGAAGATATTTCCTTTTTTACCATAGGCCTCTATGGGCTTCCAAATATCGCTTTGCCAATTCCACAAGAACAGCCTTAGCGAAAGGCTTCTTGAAGGGAAAGATGTAACTCTGTGAGATGAATTCACAGAACACAGAGCAGTTTCTCAGAAAGCTTCTTTCCAATTTTGAACGGAAGATATTTCCTTTTTCACCATAGCCCTCTATGGGCTTCCAAATATCCCTTTGCCAATTCCACAAGAACAGCCTTAGCGAAAGGCTTCTTGAAGGGAAAGATGTAACTCTGTGAGATGAATTCACAGAACACAGAGCAGTTTCTCAGAAAGCTTCTTTCCAGTTTTGAACGGAAGATATTTCCTTTTTCACCATAGCCCTCTATGGGCTTCCAACTATCCCCTTGCCAATACCACAAGAACAGCCTTAGCGAAAGGCTTCTTGAAGGGAAAGATGTAACTCTGTGAGATGAATTCAAAGAACACAGAGCAGTTTCTCAGAAAGCTTCTTTCCAGTTTTGAACGGAAGATATTTCCTTTTTCACCATAGCCCTCTATGGGCTTCCAAATATCCCTTTGCCAATTCCACAAGAACAGCGTTAGCGAAAGGCTTCTTGAAGGGAAAGATGTAACTCTGTGAGATGAATTAACAGAACACAGAGCAGTTTCTCAGAAAGCTTCTTTCCAGTTTTGAACGGAAGATATTTCCTTTTTCACCATAGCCCTCTATGGGCTTCCAAATATCCCTTTGCCAATTCCACAAGAACAGCCTTAGCGAAAGGCTTCTTGAAGGGAAAGATGAAACTCTGTGAGTTGAATTCACAGAACACAGAGCAGTTTCTCAGAAAGCTTCTTTCCAGTTTTGAACGGAAGATATTTTCTTTTTCACCATAGCCCTCTAGTGGTTCCAAATATCCCTTTGCCAATTCCACAAGAACAGCCTTAGCAAAAGGCTTCTTGAAGGGAAAGATGTAACTCTGTGAGATGAATTAACAGAACACAGAGCAGTTTCTCACAGAGCTTCTTTCCGGTTTTGAACAGAAGATATTTCCTTTTTCACCATAGCCCTCTACGGGCTTCCAAATATCCCTTTGCCAATTCCACAAGAACAGCCTTAGCGAAAGGCTTCTTGAAGGGAAAGATGTAACTCTGTGAGATGAATTAGCAGAACACAGAGCAGTTTCTCAGAAAGCTTCTTTCCAGTTTTGAACGGAAGATATTTCCTTTTTCACCATAGGCCTCTATGGGCTTCCAAATATCCCTTTGCCAATTCCACAAGAACAGCCTTAGCGAAAGGTTTCTTGAAGGGAAAGATGTAACTCTGTGAGATGAATTAACAGAACACAGAGCAGTTTCTCAGAAAGCTTCTTTCCAGTTTTGAACGGAAGATATTTACTTTTTCACCATAGCCCTCTATGGGCTTCCAAATATCCCTTTGCCAATTCCACAAGAACAGCCTTAGCGAAAGGCTTCTTGAAGGGAAAGTTGTAACTCTGTGAGATGAATTCACAGAACACAGAGCAGTTTCTCAGAAAGCTTCTTTCCAGTTTTGAACGGAAGATATTTCCTTTTTCACCAGAGGCCTCTAAGGGCTTCCAAATATCCCTTTGCCAATTCCACAAGAACAGCCTTAGCGAAAGGCTTCTTGAAGGGAAAGATGTAACTCTGTGAGATAAATCCACAGAACACAGAGCAGTTTCTCAGAAAGCTTCTTTCCAGTTTTGAACGGAAGATATTTCCTTTTTCACCATAGCCCTCTATGGGCTTCCAAATATCCCTTTGCCAATTCCACAAGAACAGCCTTAGCGAAAGGCTTCTTGAAGGGAAAGATGTAACTCTGTGAGATGAATTCACAGAACACAGAGCAGTTTCTCAGAAAGCTTCTTTCCAGTTTTGAACGGAAGATATTTCCTTTTTCACCAGAGGCCTCTATGGGCTTCCAAATATCCCTTTGCCAATTCCACAAGAACAGCCTTAGCGAAAGGCTTCTTGAAGGGAAAGATGTAACTCTGTGAGATGAATTCACAGAACACAGAGCAGTTTCTCAGAAAGCTTCTTTCCTGTTTTGAACGGAAGATATTTCCTTTTTCACCATAGCCCTCTATGGGCTTCCAAATATCCCTTTGCCAATTCCACAAGAACAGCCTTAGCGAAAGGCTTCTTGAAGGGAAAGATGTAACTCTGTGAGATGAATTAACAGAACACAGAGCAGTTTCTCAGAAAAATTCTTTCCAATTTTGAACGGAAGATATTTCCTTTTTCACCATAGCCCTCTAAGGGCTTCCAAATATCCCTTTGCAAATTCCACAAGAACAGCCTTAGCGAAAGGCTTCTTGAAGGGAAAGATGTAACTCTGTGAGATGAATTAACAGAACACAGAGCAGTTTCTCAGAAAGCTTCTTTCCAGTTTTGAACGGAAGATATTTCCTTTTTCACCATAGCCCTCTATGGGCTTCCAAATATCCCTTTGCCAATTCCACAAGAACAGCCTTAGCGAAATGCTTCTTGAAGGAAAAGATGTAACTCTGTGAGATGAATTAACAGAACACAGAGCAGTTTCTCAGAAAAGTTCTTTCCAGTTTTGAACGGAAGATATTTCCTTTTTCACCATAGCCCTCTATGGGCTTCCAAATATCCCTTTGCCAATTCCACAAGAACAGCCTTAGCGAAAGGCTTCTTGAAGGGAAAGATGTAACTCTGTGAGATGAATTCACAGAACACAGAGCAGTTTCTCAGAAAGCTTCTTTCCAGTTTTGAACGGAAGATATTTCCTTTTTCACCATAGCCCTCTATGGGCTTCCAAATATCCCTTTGCCAATTCCACAAGAACAGCCTTAGCGAAAGTCTTCTTGAAGGGAAAGATGTAACTCTGTGAGATGAATTCACAGAACACAGAGCAGTTTCTCAGAAAGCTTCTTTCCAGTTTTGAACGGAAGATATTTCCTTTTTCACCATAGCCCTCTATGGGCTTCCAAATATCGCTTTGTCAATTCTACAAGAACAGCCTTAGCGAAAGGCTTCTTGAAGGGAAAGATGTAACTCTGTGAGATGAATTCACAGAACACAGAGCAGTTTCTCAGAAAGCTTCTTTCCAGTTTTGAACGGAAGATATTTCCTTTTTCACCGTAGGCCTCAATGGGCTTCCAAATATCCCTTTGCCAATTCCACAAGAACAGCCTTAGCGAAAGGCTTCTTGAAGGGAAAGATGTAACTCTTTGAGATGAATTCACAGAACACAGAGCAGTTTCTCAGAAAGCTTCTTTCCAGTTTTGAACGGAAGATATTTACTTTTTCACCATAGCCCTCTATGGGCTTCCAAATGTCCCTTTGCCAATTCCACAAGAACAGCCTTAGCGAAAGGCCTCTTGAGGGGAAAGATGTAACTCTGTGAGATGAATTCACAGAACACAGAGCAGTTTCTCAGAAAGCTTCTTTCCAGTTTTGAACGGAAGATATTTCCTTTTTCACCATAGCCCTCTAAGGGCTTCCAAATATCCCTTTGCCAATTCCACAAGAACAGCCTTAGCGAAAGGCTTCTTGAAGGGAAAGATGTAACTCTGTGAGATGAATTCACAGAACACAGAGCAGTTTCTCAGAAAGCTTCTTTCCAGTTTTGAACGGAAGATATTTCCTTTTTCACCATAGCCCTCTATGGGCTTCCAAATATCCCTTTGCCAATTCCACAAGAACAGCCTTAGCGAAAGGCTTCTTGAAGGGAAAGATGTAACTCTGTGAGATGAATTCACAGAACACAGAGCAGTTTCTCAGAAAGCTTCTTTCCAGTTTTGAACGGAAGATATTTCCTTTTTCACCATAGCCCTCTATGGGCTTCCAAATATCCCTTTGCAAATTCCACAAGAACAGCCTTAGCGAAAGGCTTCTTGAAGGGAAAGATGTAACTCTGTGAGATGAATTCACAGAACACAGAGCAGTTTCTCAGAAAGCTTCTTTCCAGTTTTGAACGGAAGATATTTCCTTTTTCACCATAGGCCTCTATGGGCTTACGAATATCCCTTTGCCAATTCCACAAGAACAGCCTTAGCGAAAGGCTTCTTGAAGGGAAAGATGTAACTCTGTGAGATGAATTCACAGAACACAGAGCAGTTTCTCAGAAAGCTTCTTTCCACTTTTGAACGGAAGATATTTCCTTTTTCACCAGAGGCCTCTATGGGCTTCCAAATATCCCTTTGCCAATTCCACAAGAACAGCCTTAGCGAAAGGCTTCTTGAAGGGAAAGATGTAACTCTGTGAGATGAATTAACAGAACACAGAGCAGTTTCTCAGAATGCTTCTTTCCAGTTTTGAACGAAGATATTTCCTTTTTCACCATAGCCCTCTATGGGCTTCCAAATATCCCTTTGCCAATTCCACAAGAACAGCCTTAGCGAAAGGCTTCTTGAAGGGAAAGATGTAACTCTCTGAGATGAATTAGCAGAACACAGAGCAGTTTCTCGAAAGATTTTTTCCAATTTTGAAAGGAAGATATTTCCTTTTTCACCATAGCCCTCTATGGGCTTCCAAATATCCCTTTGCAAATTCCACAAGAACAGCCTTAGCGAAAGGCTTCTTGAAGGGAAAGATGTAACTCTGTGAGATGAATTCACAGAACACAGAGCAGTTTCTCAGAAAGCTTCTTTCCAGTTTTGAACGGAACATATTTCCTTTTTCACCAGAGGCCTCTATGGGCTTCCAAATATCCCTTTGCCAATTCCACAAGAACAGCCTTCGCGAAAGGCTTCTTGAAGGGAAAGATGTAACTCTGTGAGATGAATTCACAGAACACAGAGCAGTTTCTCAGAAAGCTTCTTTCCAGTTTGGAACGGAAGATATTTCCTTTTTCACCATAGGCCTCTATGGGCTTCCAAATATCCCTTTGCAAATTCCACAAGAACAGCCTTAGCGAAAGGCTTCTTGAAGGGAAAGATGTAACTCTGTGAGATGAATTCACAGAACACAGAGCAGTTTCTCAGAAAGCTTCTTTCAAGTTTTGAACGGAAGATATTTCCTTTTTCACCAGAGGCCTCTATGGGCTTCCAAATATCCCTTTGCCAATTCCACAAGAACAGCCTTAGCGAAAGGCTTCTTGAAGGGAAAGATGTAACTCTGTGAGATAAATCCACAGAACACAGAGCAGTTTCTCAGAAAGCTTCTTTCCAGTTTTGAACGGAAGATATTTCCTTTTTCATAATAGGCCTCTATGGGCTTCAAAATATCCCTTTGCCAATTCCACAAGAACAGCCTTAGCGAAAGGCTTCTTGAAGGGAAAGATGTAACTCTGTGAGATGAATTCACAGAACACAGAGCAGTTTCTCAGAAAGCTTCTTTCCAGTTTTGAACGGAAGATATTTCCTTTTTCACCAGAGGCCTCTATGGGCTTCCAAATATCCCTTTGCCAATTCCACAAGAACAGCCTTAGCGAAAGGTTCTTGAAGGGAAAGATGTAACTCTGTGAGATGAATTCACAGAACACAGAACATGTTCTCAGAAAGCTTCTTTCCAGTTTTGAACGGAAGATATTTCCTTTTTCACCATAGCCCTCTATGGGCTTCCAAATATCCGTTTGCCAATTCCGAAAGAACAGCCTTAGCGAAAGGCTTCTTGAAGGGAAAGATGTAACTCTGTGAGATGAATTCACAGAACACAGAGCAGTTTCTCAGAAAGCTTCTTTCCAGTTTTGAACGGAAGATATTTCCTTTTTCACCATAGCCGTCTATGGGCTTCCAAATATCCCTTTGCCAATTCCACAAGAACAGCCTTAGCGAAAGGCTTCTTGAAGGGAAAGATGTAACACTGTGAGATGAATTCACAGAACACAGAGCAGTTTCTCAGAAAGCTTCTTTCCAGTTTTGAACGGACGATATTTCCTTTTTCACCGTAGGCCTCTATGGGCCTCCAAATATCCCTTTGCCAATTCCACAAGAACACCCTTAGCGAAAGGCTTCTTGAGGGGAAAGATGTAACTCTGTGAGTTGAATTAACAGAACACAGAGCAGTTTCTCAGAAAGCTTCTTTCCAGTTTTGAACGGAAGATATTTACTTTTTCACCATAGCCCTCTATGGGCTTCCAAATATCCCTTTGCCAATTCCACAAGAACAGCCTTAGCGAAAGGCTTCTTGAAGGGAAAGATGTAACTCTGTGAGATGAATTCACAGAACACAGAGCAGTTTCTCAGAAAGCTTCTTTCCAGTTTTGAACGGAAGATATTTCCTTTTTCGCCATAGCCCTCTATGGGCTTCCAAATATCCCTTTGCCAATTCCACAAGAACAGCCTTAGCGAAAGGCTTCTTGAAGGGAAAGATGTAACTCTGTGAGATGAATTAACAGAACACAGAGAAGTTTCTCAGAAAGCTTCTTTCCAGTTTTGAACCGAAGATATTTCCTTTTTCACCATAGGCCTCTATGGGCTTCCAAATATCCCTTTGCCAATTCCACAAGAACAGCCTTAGCGAAAGGCTTCTTGAAGGGAAAGATGTAACTCTGTGAGATGAATTAACAGAACACAGAGCAGTTTCTCAGAAAGCTTCTTTCCAGTTTTGAACGGAAGATATTTCCTTTTTCACCATAGCCCTCTATGGGCTTCCAAATATCCCTTTGCCAATTCCACAAGAACAGCCTTAGCGAAAGGCTTCTTGAAGGGAAAGATGTAACTCTGTGAGATAAATTCACAGAACACAGAGCAGTTTCTCAGAAAGCTTCTTTCCAGTTTTGAACCGAAAATATTTCCTTTTTCACCATAGGCCTCTATGGGCTTACGAATATCCCTTTGCCAATTCCACAAGAACAGCCTTAGCGAAAGGCTTCTTGAAGGGAAAGATGTAACTCTGTGAGATGAATTCACAGAACACAGAGCAGTTTCTCAGAAAGCTTCTTTCCACTTTTGAACGGAAGATATTTCCTTTTTCACCAGAGGCCTCTATGGGCTTCCAAATATCCCTTTGCCAATTCCACAAGAACAGCCTTAGCGAAAGGCTTCTTGAAGGGAAAGATGTAACTCTGTGAGATGAATTAACAGAACACAGAGCAGTTTCTCAGAAAGCTTCTTTCTAGTTTTGAACGAAGATATTTCCTTTTTCACCATAGCCCTCTATGGGCTTCCAAATATCCCTTTGCCAATTCCACAAGAACAGCCTTAGCGAAAGGCTTCTTGAAAGGAAAGATGTAACTCTCTGAGATGAATTAGCAGAACACAGAGCAGTTTCTCGAAAGATTTTTTCCAATTTTGAAAGGAAGATATTTCCTTTTTCACCATAGCCCTCTATGGGCTTCCAAATATCCCTTTGCAAATTCCACAAGAACAGCCTTAGCGAAAGGCTTCTTGAAGGGAAAGATGTAACTCTGTGAGATGAATTCACAGAACACAGAGCAGTTTCTCAGAAAGCTTCTTTCCAGTTTTGAACGGAACATATTTCCTTTTTCACCAGAGGCCTCTATGGGCTTCCAAATATCCCTTTGCCAATTCCACAAGAACAGCCTTCGCGAAAGGCTTCTTGAAGGGAAAGATGTAACTCTGTGAGATGAATTCACAGAACACAGAGCAGTTTCTCAGAAAGCTTCTTTCCAGTTTTGAACGGAAGATATTTCCTTTTTCACCATAGGCCTCTATGGGCTTCCAAATATCGCTTTGCAAATTCCACAAGAACAGCCTTAGCGAAAGGCTTCTTGAAGGGAAAGATGTAACTCTGTGAGATGAATTCACAGAACACAGAGCAGTTTCTCAGAAAGCTTCTTTCCAGTTTTGAACGGAAGATATTTCCTTTTTCACCAGAGGCCTCTATGGGCTTCCAAATATCCCTTTGCCAATTCCACAAGAACAGCCTTAGCGAAAGGCTTCTTGAAGGGAAAGATGTAACTCTGTGAGATAAATCCACGGAACACAGAGCAGTTTCTCAGAAAGCTTCTTTCCAGTTTTGAACGGAAGATATTTCCTTTTTCACCATAGCCCTCTATGGGCTTCCAAATATCCCTTTGCAAATTCCACAAGAACACCCTTAGCGAAAGGCTTCTTGAAGGGAAAGATGTAACTCTGTGAGATGAATTCACAGAACACAGAGCAGTTTCTCAGAAAGATTCTTTCCAGTTTTGAACGGAAGATATTTCCTTTTTCACCAGAGGCCTCTATGGGCTTCCAAATATCCCTTTGCCAATTCCACAAGAACAGCCTTAGCGAAAGGCTTCTTGAAGGGAAAGATGTAACTCTGTGAGATGAATTCACAGAACACAGAGCAGTTTCTCAGAAAGCTTCTTTCCTGTTTTGAACGGAAGATATTTCCTTTTTCACCATAGCCCTCTATGGGCTTCCAAATATCCCTTTGCCAATTCCACAAGAACAGACTTAGCGAAAGGCTTCTTGAAGGGAAAGATGTAACTCTGTGAGATGAATTAACAGAACACAGAGCAGTTTCTCAGAAAAATTCTTTCCAATTTTGAACGGAAGATATTTCCTTTTTCACCATAGCCCTCTAAGGGCTTCCAAATATCCCTTTGCAAATTCCACAAGAACAGCCTTAGCGAAAGGCTTCTTGAAGGGAAAGATGTAACTCTGTGAGATGAATTAACAGAACACAGAGCAGTTTCTCAGAAAGCTTCTTTCCAGTTTTGAACGGAAGATATTTCCTTTTTCACCATAGCCCTCTATGGGCTTCCAAATATCCCTTTGCCAATTCCACAAGAACAGCCTTAGCGAAATGCTTCTTGAAGGAAAAGATGTAACTCTGTGAGATGAATTAACAGAACACAGAGCAGTTTCTCAGAAAAGTTCTTTCCAGTTTTGAACGGAAGATATTTCCTTTTTCACCATAGCCCTCTATGGGCTTCCAAATATCCCTTTGCCAATTCCACAAGAACAGCCTTAGCGAAAGGCTTCTTGAAGGGAAAGATGTAACTCTGTGAGATGAATTCACAGAACACAGAGCAGTTTCTCAGAAAGCTTCTTTCCAGTTTTGAACGGAAGATATTTCCTTTTTCACCATAGCCCTCTATGGGCTTCCAAATATCCCTTTGCCAATTCCACAAGAACAGCCTTAGCGAAAGGCTTCTTGAAGGGAAAGATGTAACTCTGTGAGATGAATTCACAGAACACAGAGCAGTTTCTCAGAAAGCTTCTTTCCAGTTTTGAACGGAAGATATTTCCTTTTTCACCATAGCCCTCTATGGGCTTCCAAATATCGCTTTGTCAATTCTACAAGAACAGCCTTAGCGAAAGGCTTCTTGAAGGGAAAGATGTAACTCTGTGAGATGAATTCACAGAACACAGAGCAGTTTCTCAGAAAGCTTCTTTCCAGTTTTGAACGGAAGATATTTCCTTTTTCACCATAGGCCTCAATGGGCTTCCAAATATCCCTTTGCCAATTCCACAAGAACAGCCTTAGCGAAAGGCTTCTTGAAGGGAAAGATGTAACTCTTTGAGATGAATTCACAGAACACAGAGCAGTTTCTCAGAAAGCTTCTTTCCAGTTTTGAACGGAAGATATTTACTTTTTCACCATAGCCCTCTATGGGCTTCCAAATGTCCCTTTGCCAATTCCACAAGAACAGCCTTAGCGAAAGGCCTCTTGAAGGGAAAGATGTAACTCTGTGAGATGAATTCACAGAACACAGAGCAGTTTCTCAGAAAGCTTCTTTCCAGTTTTGAACGGAAGATATTGCCTTTTTCACCATAGGCCTCTAAGGGCTTCCAAATATCCCTTTGCCAATTCCACAAGAACAGCCTTAGCGAAAGGCTTCTTGAAGGGAAAGATGTAACTCTGTGAGATGAATTCACAGAACACAGAGCAGTTTCTCAGAAAGCTTCTTTCCAGTTTTGAACGGAAGATATTTCCTTTTTCACCATAGCCCTCTATGGGCTTCCAAATATCCCTTTGCCAATTCCACAAGAACAGCCTTAGCGAAAGGCTTCTTGAAGGGAAAGATGTAACTCTGTGAGATGAATTCACAGAACACAGAGCAGTTTCTCAGAAAGCTTCTTTCCAGTTTTGAACGGAAGATATTTCCTTTTTCACCATAGCCCTCTATGGGCTTCCAAATATCCCTTTGCAAATTCCACAAGAACAGCCTTATCGAAAGGCTTCTTGAAGGGAAAGATGTAACTCTGTGAGATGAATTCACAGAACACAGAGCAGTTTCTCAGAAAGCTTCTTTCCAGTTTTGAACGGAAGATATTTCCTTTTTCACCATAGGCCTCTATGGGCTTACGAATATCCCTTTGCCAATTCCACAAGAACAGCCTTAGCGAAAGGCTTCTTGAAGGGAAAGATGTAACTCTGTGAGATGAATTCACAGAACACAGAGCAGTTTCTCAGAAAGCTTCTTTCCACTTTTGAACGGAAGATATTTCCTTTTTCACCAGAGGCCTCTATGGGCTTCCAAATATCCCTTTGCCAATTCCACAAGAACAGCCTTAGCGAAAGGCTTCTTGAAGGGAAAGATGTAACTCTGTGAGATGAATTAACAGAACACAGAGCAGTTTCTCAGAAAGCTTCTTTCCAGTTTTGAACGAAGATATTTCCTTTTTCACCATAGCCCTCTATGGGCTTCCAAATATCCCTTTGCCAATTCCACAAGAACAGCCTTAGCGAAAGGCTTCTTGAAAGGAAAGATGTAACTCTCTGAGATGAATTAGCAGAACACAGAGCAGTTTCTCGAAAGATTTTTTCCAATTTTGAAAGGAAGATATTTCCTTTTTCACCATAGCCCTCTATGGGCTTCCAAATATCCCTTTGCAAATTCCACAAGAACAGCCTTAGCGAAAGGCTTCTTGAAGGGAAAGATGTAACTCTGTGAGATGAATTCACAGAACACAGAGAAGTTTCTCAGAAAGCTTCTTTCCAGTTTTGAACGGAACATATTTCCTTTTTCACCAGAGGCCTCTATGGGCTTCCAAATATCCCTTTGCCAATTCCACAAGAACAGCCTTCGCGAAAGGCTTCTTGAAGGGAAAGATGTAACTCTGTGAGATGAATTCACAGAACACAGAGCAGTTTCTCAGAAAGCTTCTTTCCAGTTTTGAACGGAAGATATTTCCTTTTTCACCATAGGCCTCTATGGGCTTCCAAATATCCCTTTGCAAATTCCACAAGAACAGCCTTAGCGAAAGGCTTCTTGAAGGGAAAGATGTAACTCTGTGAGATGAATTCACAGAACACAGAGCAGTTTCTCAGAAAGCTTCTTTCAAGTTTTGAACGGAAGATATTTCCTTTTTCACCAGAGGCCTCTATGGGCTTCCAAATATCCCTTTGCCAATTCCACAAGAACAGCCTTAGCGAAAGGCTTCTTGAAGGGAAAGATGTAACTCTGTGAGATAAATCCACAGAACACAGAGCAGTTTCTCAGAAAGCTTCTTTCCAGTTTTGAACGGAAGATATTTCCTTTTTCATAATAGGCCTCTATGGGCTTCAAAATATCCCTTTGCCAATTCCACAAGAACAGCCTTAGCGAAAGGCTTCTTGAAGGGAAAGATGTAACTCTGTGAGATGAATTCACAGAACACAGAGCAGTTTCTCAGAAAGCTTCTTTCCAGTTTTGAACGGAAGATATTTCCTTTTTCACCAGAGGCCTCTATGGGCTTCCAAATATCCCTTTGCCAATTCCACAAGAACAGCCTTAGCGAAAGGTTCTTGAAGGGAAAGATGTAACTCTGTGAGATGAATTCACAGAACACAGAACATGTTCTCAGAAAGCTTCTTTCCAGTTTTGAACGGAAGATATTTCCTTTTTCACCATAGCCCTCTATGGGCTTCCAAATATCCGTTTGCCAATTCCGAAAGAACAGCCTTAGCGAAAGGCTTCTTGAAGGGAAAGATGTAACTCTGTGAGATGAATTCACAGAACACAGAGCAGTTTCTCAGAAAGCTTCTTTCCAGTTTTGAACGGAAGATATTTCCTTTTTCACCATAGCCGTCTATGGGCTTCCAAATATCCCTTTGCCAATTCCACAAGAACAGCCTTAGCGAAAGGCTTCTTGAAGGGAAAGATGTAACACTGTGAGATGAATTCACAGAACACAGAGCAGTTTCTCAGAAAGCTTCTTTCCAGTTTTGAACGGAAGATATTTCCTTTTTCACCGTAGGCCTCTATGGGCCTCCAAATATCCCTTTGCCAATTCCACAAGAACACCCTTAGCGAAAGGCTTCTTGAGGGGAAAGATGTAACTCTGTGAGATGAATTAACAGAACACAGAGCAGTTTCTCAGAAAGCTTCTTTCCAGTTTTGAACGGAAGATATTTACTTTTTCACCATAGCCCTCTATGGGCTTCCAAATATCCCTTTGCCAATTCCACAAGAACAGCCTTAGCGAAAGGCTTCTTGAAGGGAAAGATGTAACTCTGTGAGATGAATTCACAGAACACAGAGCAGTTTCTCAGAAAGCTTCTTTCCAGTTTTGAACGGAAGATATTTCCTTTTTCGCCATAGCCCTCTATGGGCTTCCAAATATCCCTTTGCCAATTCCACAAGAACAGCCTTAGCGAAAGGCTTCTTGAAGGGAAAGATGTAACTCTGTGAGATGAATTAACAGAACACAGAGAAGTTTCTCAGAAAGCTTCTTTCCAGTTTTGAACCGAAGATATTTCCTTTTTCACCATAGGCCTCTATGGGCTTCCAAATATCCCTTTGCCAATTCCACAAGAACAGCCTTAGCGAAAGGCTTCTTGAAGGGAAAGATGTAACTCTGTGAGATGAATTAACAGAACACAGAGCAGTTTCTCAGAAAGCTTCTTTCCAGTTTTGAACGGAAGATATTTCCTTTTTCACCATAGCCCTCTATGGGCTTCCAAATATCCCTTTGCCAATTCCACAAGAACAGCCTTAGCGAAAGGCTTCTTGAAGGGAAAGATGTAACTCTGTGAGATAAATTCACAGAACACAGAGCAGTTTCTCAGAAAGCTTCTTTCCAGTTTTGAACCGAAAATATTTCCTTTTTCACCATAGGCCTCTATGGGCTTACGAATATCCCTTTGCCAATTCCACAAGAACAGCCTTAGCGAAAGGCTTCTTGAAGGGAAAGATGTAACTCTGTGAGATGAATTCACAGAACACAGAGCAGTTTCTCAGAAAGCTTCTTTCCACTTTTGAACGGAAGATATTTCCTTTTTCACCAGAGGCCTCTATGGGCTTCCAAATATCCCTTTGCCAATTCCACAAGAACAGCCTTAGCGAAAGGCTTCTTGAAGGGAAAGATGTAACTCTGTGAGATGAATTAACAGAACACAGAGCAGTTTCTCAGAAAGCTTCTTTCTAGTTTTGAACGAAGATATTTCCTTTTTCACCATAGCCCTCTATGGGCTTCCAAATATCCCTTTGCCAATTCCACAAGAACAGCCTTAGCGAAAGGCTTCTTGAAAGGAAAGATGTAACTCTCTGAGATGAATTAGCAGAACACAGAGCAGTTTCTCGAAAGATTTTTTCCAATTTTGAAAGGAAGATATTTCCTTTTTCACCATAGCCCTCTATGGGCTTCCAAATATCCCTTTGCAAATTCCACAAGAACAGCCTTAGCGAAAGGCTTCTTGAAGGGAAAGATGTAACTCTGTGAGATGAATTCACAGAACACAGAGCAGTTTCTCAGAAAGCTTCTTTCCAGTTTTGAACGGAACATATTTCCTTTTTCACCAGAGGCCTCTATGGGCTTCCAAATATCCCTTTGCCAATTCCACAAGAACAGCCTTCGCGAAAGGCTTCTTGAAGGGAAAGATGTAACTCTGTGAGATGAATTCACAGAACACAGAGCAGTTTCTCAGAAAGCTTCTTTCCAGTTTTGAACGGAAGATATTTCCTTTTTCACCATAGGCCTCTATGGGCTTCCAAATATCGCTTTGCAAATTCCACAAGAACAGCCTTAGCGAAAGGCTTCTTGAAGGGAAAGATGTAACTCTGTGAGATGAATTCACAGAACACAGAGCAGTTTCTCAGAAAGCTTCTTTCCAGTTTTGAACGGAAGATATTTCCTTTTTCACCAGAGGCCTCTATGGGCTTCCAAATATCCCTTTGCCAATTCCACAAGAACAGCCTTAGCGAAAGGCTTCTTGAAGGCAAAGATGTAACTCTGTGAGATAAATCCACAGAACACAGAGCAGTTTCTCAGAAAGCTTCTTTCCAGTTTTGAACGGAAGATATTTCCTTTTTCATAATAGGCCTCTATGGGCTTCAAAATATCCCTTTGCCAATTCCACAAGAACAGCCTTAGCGAAAGGCTTCTTGAAGGGAAAGATGTAACTCTGTGAGATGAATTCACAGAACACAGAGCAGTTTCTCAGAAAGCTTCTTTCCAGTTTTGAACGGAAGATATTTCCTTTTTCACCAGAGGCCTCTATGGGCTTCCAAATATCCCTTTGCCAATTCCACAAGAACAGCCTTAGCGAAAGGCTTCTTGAAGGGAAAGATGTAACTCTGTGAGATGAATTCACAGAACACAGAACATGTTCTCAGAAAGCTTCTTTCCAGTTTTGAACGGAAGATATTTCCTTTTTCACCATAGCCCTCTATGGGCTTCCAAATATCCCTTTGCCAATTCCGCAAGAACAGCCTTAGCGAAAGGCTTCTTGAAGGGAAAGATGTAACTCTGTGAGATGAATTCACAGAACACAGAGCAGTTTCTCAGAAAGCTTCTTTCCAGTTTTGAACGGAAGATATTTCCTTTTTCACCATAGCCGTCTATGGGCTTCCAAATATCCCTTTGCCAATTCCACAAGAACAGCCTTAGCGAAAGGCTTCTTGAAGGGAAAGATGTAACACTGTGAGATGAATTCACAGAACACAGAGCAGTTTCTCAGAAAGCTTCTTTCCAGTTTTGAACGGAAGATATTTCCTTTTTCACCATAGGCCTCTATGGGCCTCCAAATATCCCTTTGCCAATTCCACAAGAACAGCCTTAGCGAAAGGCTTCTTGAGGGGAAAGATGTAACTCTGTGAGATGAATTAACAGAACACAGAGCAGTTTCTCAGAAAGCTTCTTTCCAGTTTTGAACGGAAGATATTTACTTTTTCACCATAGCCCTCTATGGGCTTCCAAATATCCCTTTGCCAATTCCACAAGAACAGCCTTAGCGAAAGGCTTCTTGAAGGGAAAGATGTAACTCTGTGAGATGAATTCACAGAACACAGAGCAGTTTCTCAAAAAGCTTCTTTCCAGTTTTGAACGGAAGATATTTCCTTTTTCACCATAGCCCTCTATGGGCTTCCAAATATCCCTTTGCCAATTCCACAAGAACAGCCTTAGCGAAAGGCTTCTTGAAGGGAAAGATGTAACTCTGTGAGATGAATTAACAGAACACAGAGAAGTTTCTCAGAAAGCTTCTTTCCAGTTTTGAACCGAAGATATTTCCTTTTTCACCATAGGCCTCTATGGGCTTCCAAATATCCCTTTGCCAATTCCACAAGAACAGCCTTAGCGAAAGGCTTCTTGAAGGGAAAGATGTAACTCTGTGAGATGAATTAACAGAACACAGAGCAGTTTCTCAGAAAGCTTCTTTCCAGTTTTGAACGGAAGATATTTCCTTTTTCACCATAGCCCTCTATGGGCTTCCAAATATCCCTTTGCCAATTCCACAAGAACAGCCTTAGCGAAAGGCTTCTTGAAGGGAAAGATGTAACTCTGTGAGATGAATTCACAGAACACAGAGCAGTTTCTCAGAAAGCTTCTTTCCAGTTTTGAACGGAAGATATTTCCTTTTTCACCGTAGCCCTCTATGGGCTTCCAAATATCGCTTTGTCAATTCTACAAGAACAGTCTTAGCGAAAGGCTTTTGAAGGGAAAGATGTAAATCTGTGAGATGAATTCACAGAACACAGAGCAGTTTCTCAGAAAGCTTCTTTCCAGTTTTTAACGGAAGATATTTCCTTTTTCACCATAGGCCTCAATGGGCTTCCAAATATCCCTTTGCCAATTCCACAAGAACAGCCTTAGCGAAAGGCTTCTTGAAGGGAAAGATGTAACTCTGTGAGATGAATTCACAGAACACAGAGCAGTTTCTCAGAAAGCTTCTTTCCAGTTTTGAACGGAAGATATTTCCTTTTTCACCAGAGGCCTCTATGGGCTTCCAAATATCCCTTTGCCAATTCCACAAGAACAGCCTTAGCGAAAGGCTTCTTGAAGGGAAAGATGTAACTCTGTGAGATGAATTAACAGAACACAGAGCAGTTTCTCAGAAAGCTTCTTTCCAGTTTTGAACGGAAGATATTTCCTTTTTCACCATAGCCCTCTATGGGCTTCCAAATATCCCTTTGCCAATTCCACAAGAACAGCCTTAGCGAAAGGCTTCTTGAAGGGAAAGATGTAACTCTCTGAGATGAATTAGCAGAACACAGAGCAGTTTCTCGAAAGATTTTTTCAAATTTTGAAAGGAAGATATTTCCTTTTTCACCATAGCCCTCTATGGGCTTCCAAATATCCCTTTGCAAATTCCACAAGAACAGCCTTAGCGAAAGGCTTCTTGAAGGGAAAGATGTAACTCTGTGAGATGAATTCACAGAACACAGAGCAGTTTCTCAGAAAGCTTCTTTCCAGTTTTGAACGGAACATATTTCCTTTTTCACCAGAGGCCTCTATGGGCTTCCAAATATCCCTTTGCCAATTCCACAAGAACAGCCTTCGCGAAAGGCTTCTTGAAGGGAAAGATGTAACTCTGTGAGATGAATTCACAGAACACAGAGCAGTTTCTCAGAAAGCTTCTTTCCAGTTTTGAACGGAAGATATTTCCTTTTTCACCATAGCCCTCTATGGGCTTCCAAATATCCCTTTGCAAATTCCACAAGAACAGCCTTAGGGAAAGGCTTCTTGAAGGGAAAGATGTAACTCTGTGAGATGAATTCACAGAACACAGAGCAGTTTCTCAGAAAGCTTCTTTCCAGTTTTGAACGGAAGATATTTCCTTTTTCACCAGAGTTCTCTATGGGCTTCCAAATATCCCTTTGCCAATTCCACAAGAACAGCCTTAGCGAAAGGCTTCTTGAAGGGAAAGATGTAACTCTGTGAGATGAATTCACAGAACACAGAGCAGTTTCTCAGAAAGCTTCTTTCCAGTTTTGAACGGAAGATATTTCCTTTTTCACCATAGCCCTCTATGGGCTTCCAAATATCCCTTTGCCAATTCCGCAAGAACAGCCTTAGCGAAAGGCTTCTTGAAGGGAAAGATGTAACTCTGTGAGATGAATTCACAGAACACAGAGCAGTTTCTCAGAAAGCTTCTTTCCAGTTTTGAACGGAAGATATTTCCTTTTTCACCATAGCCGTCTATGGGCTTCCAAATATCCCTTTGCCAATTCCACAAGAACAGCCTTAGCGAAAGGCTTCTTGAAGGGAAAGATGTAACTCTGTGAGATGAATTCACAGAACACAGAGCAGTTTCTCAGAAAGCTTCTTTCCAGTTTTGAACGGAAGATATTTCCTTTTTCACCATAGGCCTCTATGGGCCTCCAAATATCCCTTTGCCAATTCCACAAGAACAGCCTTAGCGAAAGGCTTCTTGAGGGGAAAGATGTAACTCTGTGAGATGAATTAACAGAACACAGAGCAGTTTCTCAGAAAGCTTCTTTCCAGTTTTGAACGGAAGATATTTCCTTTTTCACCATAGTCCTCTATGGGCTTCCAAATATCCCTTTGCCAATTCCACAAGAACAGCCTTAGCGAAAGGCTTCTTGAAGGGAAAGATGTAACTCTGTGAGATGAATTCACAGAACACAGAGCAGTTTCTCAGAAAGCTTCTTTCCAGTTTTGAACGGAAGATATTTCCTTTTTCACCATAGCCCTCTATGGGCTTCCAAATATCCCTTTGCCAATTCCACAAGAACAGCCTTAGCGAAAGGCTTCTTGAAGGGAAAGATGTAACTCTGTGAGATGAATTAACAGAACACAGAGCAGTTTCTCAGAAAGCTTCTTTCCAGTTTTGAACGGAAGATATTTCCTTTTTCACCGTAGCCCTCTATGGGCTTCCAAATATCGCTTTGTCAATTCTACAAGAACAGCCTTAGCGAAAGGCTTCTTGAAGGGAAAGATGTAACTCTGTGAGATGAATTAGCAGAACACAGAGCAGTTTCTCAGAAAGATTCTTTCCAATTTTGAAAGGAAGATATTTCCTTTTTCACCATAGCCCTCTATGGGCTTCCAAATATCCCTTTGCAAATTCCACAAGAACACCCTTAGCGAAAGGCTTCTTGAAGGGAAAGATGTAACTCTGTGAGATGAATTCACAGAACACAGAGCAGTTTCTCAGAAAGCTTCTTTCCAGTTTTGAACGGAAGATATTTCCTTTTTCACCATAGGCCTCTATGGGCTTCCAAATATCCCTTTGCCAATTCCACAAGAACAGCCTTAGCGAAAGGCTTCTTGAAGGGAAAGATGTAACTCTGTGAGATGAATTCACAGAACACAGAGCAGTTTCTCAGAAAGCTTCTTTCCAGTTTTGAACGGAAGATATTTCCTTTTTCACCATAGCCCTCTATGGGCTTCCAAATATCCCTTTGCCAATTCCACAAGAACAGCCTTAGCGAAAGGCTTCTTGAAGGGAAAGATGTAACTCTGTGAGATGAATTAACAGAACACAGAGCAGTTTCTCAGAAAAATTCTTTCGAATTTTGAACGGAAGATATTTCCTTTTTCACCATAGCCCTCTAAGGGCTTCCAAATATCCCTTTGCAAATTCCACAAGAACAGCCTTAGCGAAAGGCTTCTTGAAGGGAAAGATGTAACTCTGTGAGATGAATTCACAGAACACAGAGCAGTTTCTCAGAAAGCTTCTTTCCAGTTTTGAACGGAAGATATTTCCTTTTTCACCATAGGCCTCTATGGGCTTCCAAATATCCCTTTGCCAATTCCACAAGAACAGCCTTAGCGAAATGCTTCTTGAAGGAAAAGATGTAACTCTGTGAGATGAATTAACAGAACACAGAGCAGTTTCTCAGAAAAGTTCTTTCCAGTTTTGAACGGAAGATATTTCCTTTTTCACCATAGCCCTCTATGGGCTTCCAAATATCCCTTTGCCAATTCCACAAGAACAGCCTTAGCGAAAGGCTTCTTGAAGGGAAAGATGTAACTCTGTGAGATGAATTAACAGAACACAGAGCAGTTTCTCAGAAAGCTTCTTTCCAGTTTTGAACGGAAGATATTTCCTTTTTCACCATAGCCCTCTATGGGCTTCCAAATATCCCTTTGCCAATTCCAAAAGAACAGCCTTAGCGAAAGGCTTCTTGAAGGGAAAGATGTAACTCTGTGAGATGAATTCTCAGAACACAGAGCAGTTTCTCAGAAAGCTTCTTTCCAGTTTTGAACGGAAGATATTTCCTTTTTCACCATAGCCCTCTATGGGCTTCCAAATATCGCTTTGTCAATTCTACAAGAACAGCCTTAGCGAAAGGCTTCTTGAAGGGAAAGATGTAACTCTGTGAGATGAATTCACAGAACACAGAGCAGTTTCTCAGAAAGCTTCTTTCCAGTTTTGAACGGAAGATATTTCCTTTTTCACCATAGCCCTCTATGGGCTTCCAAATATCCCTTTGCCAATTCCACAAGAACAGCCTTAGCGAAAGGCTTCTTGAAGGGAAAGATGTAACTCTGTGAGATGAATTCACAGAACACAGAGCAGTTTCTCAGAAAGCTTCTTTCCAGTTTTTAACGGAAGTTATTTCCTTTTTCACCATAGGCCTCTATGGGCTTCCAAATATCCCTTTGCCAATTCCACAAGAACAGCCTTAGCGAAAGGCTTCTTGAAGGGAAAGATGTAACTCTGTGAGATGAATTCACAGAACACAGAGCAGTTTCTCAGAAAGCTTCTTTCCAGTTTTGAACGGAAGATATTTCCTTTTTCACCATAGCCCTCTATGGGCTTCCAAATATCCCTTTGCCAATTCCACAAGAACAGCCTTAGCGAAAGGCTTCTTGAAGGGAAAGATTTAACTCTCTGAGATGAATTAGCAGAACACAGAGCAGTTTCTCAGAAAGATTCTTTCCAGTTTTGAACGGAAGATATTTCCTTTTTCACCATAGCCCTCTATGGGCTTCCAAATATCCTTTGCAAATTGCACAAGAACAGCCTTAGCGAAAGGCTTCTTGAAGGGAAAGATGTAACTCTGTGAGATGAATTCACAGAACACAGAGCAGTTTCTCAGAAAGCTTCTTTGCAGTTTTGAACGGAAGATATTTCCTTTTTCACCATAGCCCTCTATGGGCTTCCAAATATCCCTTTGCCAATTCCACAAGAACATCCTTCGCGAAAGGCTTCTTGAAGGGAAAGATGTAACTCTGTGAGATGAATTCACAGAACACAGAGCAGTTTCTCAGAAAGCTTCTTTCCAGTTTTGAACGGAAGATATTTCCTTTTTCACCATAGGCATCTATGGGCTTCCAAATATCCCTTTGCCAATTCCACAAGAACAGCCTTAGCGAAAGGCTTCTTGAAGGGAAAGATGTAACTCTGTGAGATGAATTAACAGAACACAGAGCAGTTTCTCAGAAAGCTTCTTTCCAGTTTTGAACGGAAGATATTTCCTTTTTCACCAGAGGCCTCTATGGGCTTCCAAATATCCCTTTGCCAATTCCACAAGAACAGCCTTCGCGAAAGGCTTCTTGAAGGGAAAGATGTAACTCTGTGAGATGAATTCACAGAAGACAGAGCAGTTTCTCAGAAAGCTTCTTTCCAGTTTTGAACGGAAGATATTTCCTTTTTCACCATAGCCCTCTGTGGGCTTCCAAATATCCCTTTGCCAATTCCGCAAGAACAGCCTTAGCGAAAGGCTTCTTGAAGGGAAAGATGTAACTCTGTGAGATGAATTCACAGAACACAGAGCAGTTTCTCAGAAAGCTTCTTTCCAGTTTTGAACGGAAGATATTTCCTTTTTCACCATAGCCGTCTATGGGCTTCCAAATATCCCTTTGCCAATTCCACAAGAACAGCCTTAGCGAAAGGCTTCTTGAAGGGAAAGATGTAACACTGTGAGATGAATTCACAGAACACAGAGCAGTTTCTCAGAAAGCTTCTTTCCAGTTTTGAACGGAAGATATTTCCTTTTTCACCATAGCCCTCTATGGGCTTCCAAATATCCCTTTGCCAATTCCACAAGAACAGCCTTAGCGAAAGGCTTCTTGAAGGGAAAGATGTAACTCTGTGAGATGAATTAGCAGAACACAGAGCAGTTTCTCAGAAAGATTCTTTCCAATTTTGAAAGGAAGATATTTCCTTTTTCACCATAGCCCTCTATGGGCTTCCAAATATCCCTTTGCAAATTCCACAAGAACACCCTTAGCGAAAGGCTTCTTGAAGGGAAAGATGTAACTCTGTGAGATGAATTCACAGAACACAGAGCAGTTTCTCAGAAAGCTTCTTTCCAGTTTTGAACGGAAGATATTTCCTTTTTCACCATAGGCCTCTATGGGCTTCCAAATATCCCTTTGCCAATTCCACAAGAACAGCCTTAGCGAAAGGCTTCTTGAAGGGAAAGATGTAACTCTGTGAGATGAATTCACAGAACACAGAGCAGTTTCTCAGAAAGCTTCTTTCCAGTTTTGAACGGAAGATATTTCCTTTTTCAACATAGCCCTCTATGGGCTTCCAAAAATCCCTTTGCCAATTCCACAAGAACAGCCTTAGCGAAAGGCTTCTTGAAGGGAAAGATGTAACTCTGTGAGATGAATTAACAGAACACAGAGCAGTTTCTCAGAAAAATTCTTTCAATTTTGAACGGAAGATATTTCCTTTTTCACCATAGCCCTCTAAGGGCTTCCAAATATCCCTTTGCAAATTCCACAAGAACAGCCTTAGCGAAAGGCTTCTTGAAGGGAAAGATGTAACTCTGTGAGATGAATTAACAGAACACAGAGCAGTTTCTCAGAAAGCTTCTTTCCAGTTTTGAACGGAAGATATTTCCTTTTTCACCATAGCCCTCTATGGGCTTCCAAATATCCCTTTGCCAATTCCACAAGAACAGCCTTAGCGAAATGCTCCTTGAAGGAAAAGATGTAACTCTGTGAGATGAATTCACAGAACACAGAGCAGTTTCTCAGAAAGCTTCTTTCCAGTTTTGAACGGAAGATATTTCCTTTTTCACCATAGGCCTCTATGGTCTTCCAAATATCCCTTTGCCAATTCCACAAGAACAGCCTTAGCGAAAGGCTTCTTGAAGGGAAAGATGAAACTCTGTGAGATGAATTCACAGAACACAGAGCAGTTTCTCAGAAAGCTTCTTTCCAGTTTTGAACGGAAGATATTTTCTTTTTCACCATAGCCCTCTAGGGGTTCCAAATATCCCTTTGCCAATTCCACAAGAACAGCCTTAGCGAAAGGCTTCTTGAAGGGAAAGATGTAACTCTGTGAGATGAATTAACAGAACACAGAGCAGTTTCTCACAGAGCTTCTTTCCGGTTTTGAACGGAAGATATTTCCTTTTTCACCATAGCCCTCTATGGGCTTCCAAATATCCCTTTGCCAATTCCACAAGAACAGCCTTAGCGAAAGGCTTCTTGAAGGGAAAGATGTAACTCTGTGAGATGAATTAAAAGAACACAGAGCAGTTTCTCAGAAAGCTTCTTTCCAGTTTTGAACGGAAGATATTTCCTTTTTCACCATAGGCCTCTATGGGCTTCCAAATATCCCTTTGCCAATTCCACAAGAACAGCCTTAGCGAAAGGCTTCTTGAAGGGAAAGATGTAACTCTGTGAGATGAATTCACAGAACACAGAGCAGTTTCTCAGAAAGCTTCTTTCCAGTTTTGAACGGAAGATATTTCCTTTTTCACCATAGCCCTCTATGGGCTTCCAAATATCCCTTTGCCAATTCCACAAGAACAGCCTTAGCGAAAGGCTTCTTGAAGGGAAAGATGTAACTCTGTGAGATGAATTCACAGAACACAGAGCAGTTTCTCAGAAAGCTTCTTTCCAGTTTTGAACGGAAGATATTTCCTTTTTCACCATAGCCCTCTATGGGCTTCCAAATATCCCCTTACCAATTCCACAAGAACAGCCTTAGCGAAAGGCTTCTTGAAGGGAAAGATGTAACTCTGTGAGATGAATTCACAGAACACAGAGCAGTTTCTCAGAAAGCTTCTTTCCAGTTTTGAACGGAAGATATTTCCTTTTTCACCATAGGCCTCTATGGGCTTCCAAATATCCCTTTGCCAATTCCACAAGAACAGCCTTAGCGAAAGGCTTCTTGAAGGGAAAGATGTAACTCTGTGAGGTGAATTAACAGAACACAGAGCAGTTTCTCAGAAAGCTTCTTTCCAGTTTTGAACGGAAGATATTTCCTTTTTCACCATAGCCCTCTATGGGCTTCCAAATATCCCTTTGCCAATTCCACAAGAACAGCCTTAGCGAAAGGCTTCTTGAAGGGAAAGATGTAACTCTGTGAGATGAATTCACAGAACACAGAGCAGTTTCTCAGAAAGCTTCTTTCCAGTTTTGAACGAAAGATATTTCCTTTTTCACCATAGGCCTCTATGGGCTTCCAAATATCCCTTTGCCAATTCCACAAGAACAGCCTTAGCGAAAGGCTTCTTGAAGGGAAAGATGTAACTCTGTGAGATGAATTCACAGAACACAGAGCAGTTTCTCAGAAAGCTTCTTTCCAGTTTTGAACGGAAGATATTTACTTTTTCACCATAGCCCTCTATGGGCTTCCAAATATCCCTTTGCCAATTCCACAAGAACAGCCTTAGCGAAAGGCTTCTTGAAGGGAAAGATGTAACTCTGTGAGATGAATTCACAGAACACAGAGCAGTTTCTCAGAAAGCTTCTTTCCAGTTTTGAACGGAAGATATTTCCTTTTTCACCATAGCCCTCTATGGGCTTCCAAATATTCCTTTGCCAATTCCAGAAGAACAGCCTTAGCGAAAGGCTTCTTGAAGGGAAAGATGTAACTCTGTGAGATGAATTCACAGAACACAGAGCAGTTTCTCAGAAAGCTTCTTTCCAGTTTTGAACGGAAGATATTTCCTTTTTTACCATAGGCCTCTATGGGCTTCCAAATATCGCTTTGCCAATTCCACAAGAACAGCCTTAGCGAAAGGCTTCTTGAAGGGAAAGATGTAACTCTGTGAGATGAATTCACAGAACACAGAGCAGTTTCTCAGAAAGCTTCTTTCCAATTTTGAACGGAAGATATTTCCTTTTTCACCATAGCCCTCTATGGGCTTCCAAATATCCCTTTGCCAATTCCACAAGAACAGCCTTAGCGAAAGGCTTCTTGAAGGGAAAGATGTAACTCTGTGAGATGAATTCACAGAACACAGAGCAGTTTCTCAGAAAGCTTCTTTCCAGTTTTGAACGGAAGATATTTCCTTTTTCACCATAGCCCTCTATGGGCTTCCAACTATCCCCTTGCCAATACCACAAGAACAGCCTTAGCGAAAGGCTTCTTGAAGGGAAAGATGTAACTCTGTGAGATGAATTCAAAGAACACAGAGCAGTTTCTCAGAAAGCTTCTTTCCAGTTTTGAACGGAAGATATTTCCTTTTTCACCATAGCCCTCTATGGGCTTCCAAATATCCCTTTGCCAATTCCACAAGAACAGCGTTAGCGAAAGGCTTCTTGAAGGGAAAGATGTAACTCTGTGAGATGAATTAACAGAACACAGAGCAGTTTCTCAGAAAGCTTCTTTCCAGTTTTGAACGGAAGATATTTCCTTTTTCACCATAGCCCTCTATGGGCTTCCAAATATCCCTTTGCCAATTCCACAAGAACAGCCTTAGCGAAAGGCTTCTTGAAGGGAAAGATGAAACTCTGTGAGTTGAATTCACAGAACACAGAGCAGTTTCTCAGAAAGCTTCTTTCCAGTTTTGAACGGAAGATATTTTCTTTTTCACCATAGCCCTCTAGTGGTTCCAAATATCCCTTTGCCAATTCCACAAGAACAGCCTTAGCAAAAGGCTTCTTGAAGGGAAAGATGTAACTCTGTGAGATGAATTAACAGAACACAGAGCAGTTTCTCACAGAGCTTCTTTCCGGTTTTGAACAGAAGATATTTCCTTTTTCACCATAGCCCTCTACGGGCTTCCAAATATCCCTTTGCCAATTCCACAAGAACAGCCTTAGCGAAAGGCTTCTTGAAGGGAAAGATGTAACTCTGTGAGATGAATTAGCAGAACACAGAGCAGTTTCTCAGAAAGCTTCTTTCCAGTTTTGAACGGAAGATATTTCCTTTTTCACCATAGGCCTCTATGGGCTTCCAAATATCCCTTTGCCAATTCCACAAGAACAGCCTTAGCGAAAGGTTTCTTGAAGGGAAAGATGTAACTCTGTGAGATGAATTAACAGAACACAGAGCAGTTTCTCAGAAAGCTTCTTTCCAGTTTTGAACGGAAGATATTTACTTTTTCACCATAGCCCTCTATGGGCTTCCAAATATCCCTTTGCCAATTCCACAAGAACAGCCTTAGCGAAAGGCTTCTTGAAGGGAAAGTTGTAACTCTGTGAGATGAATTCACAGAACACAGAGCAGTTTCTCAGAAAGCTTCTTTCCAGTTTTGAACGGAAGATATTTCCTTTTTCACCATAGCCCTCTATGGGCTTCCAAATATCCCTTTGACAATTCCACAAGAACAGCCTTAGCGAAAGGCTTCTTGAAGGGAAAGATGTAACTCTGTGAGATGAATTAACAGAACACAGAGCAGTTTCTCAGAAAGCTTCTTTCCAGTTTTGAACGGAAGATATTACCTTTTTCACCATAGCCGTCTATGGGCTTCCAAATATCCCTTTGCCAATTCCACAAGAACAGCCTTAGCAAAAGGCTTCTTGAAGGGAAAGATGTAACTCTGTGAGATGAATTCACAGAACACATAGAAGTTTCTCAGAAAGCTTCTTTCCAGTTTTGAACGGAAGATATTTCCTTTTTCACCATAGCCCTCTATGGGCTTCCAAATATCCCTTTGCCAATTCCACAAGAACAGCCTTAGCGAAAGGCTTCTTGAAGGGAAAGATGTAACTCTGTGAGATGAATTCACAGAACACAGAGCAGTTTCTCAGAGAGCTTCTCTCCAGTTCTGAACGGAAGATATTTCCTTTTTCACCATAGCCCTCTATGGGCTTCCAAATATCCCTTTGCCAATTCCACAAGAACAGCCTTAGCGAAAGGCTTCTTGAAGGGAAAGATGTAACTCTGTGAGATGAATTCACAGAACACAGAGCAGTTTCTCAGAAAGCTTCTTTCCAATTTTGAACTGAAGATATTTCCTTTTTCACCATAGGCCTCTATGGGCTTCCAAATATCCCTTTGCCAATTCCACAAGAACAGCCTTAGCGAAAGGCTTCTTGAAGGGAAAGATGTAACTCTGTGAGATGAATTAACAGAACACAGAGCAGTTTCTCAGAAAGCTTCTTTCCAGTTTTGAACGGAAGATATTTACTTTTTCACCATGGCCCTCTATGGGCTTCCAAATGTCCCTTTGCCAATTCCACAAGAACAGCCTTAGCGAAAGGCTTCTTGAAGGGAAAGATGTAACTCTGTGAGATGAATTCACAGAACACAGAGCAGTTTCTCAGAAAGCTTCTTTCCAGTTTTGAACGGAAGATATTTCCTTTTTCACCATAGCCTTCTAAGGGCTTCCAAATATCCCTTTGCCAATTCCACAAGAACAGCCTTAGCGAAAGGCTTCTTGAAGGGAAAGATGTAACTCTGTGAGATGAATTCACAGAACACAGAGCAGTTTCTCAGAAAGCTTCTTTCCAGTTTTGAACGGAAGATATTTCCTTTTTCACCCTAGGCCTCTATGGGCTTCCAAATATCCCTTTGCCAATTCCACAAGAACAGCCTTAGCGAAAGGCTTCTTGAAGGGAAAGATGTAACTCTGTGAGATGAATTCACAGAACACAGAGCAGTTTCTCAGAAAGCTTCTTTCCAGTTTTGAACGGAAGATATTTCCTTTTTCACCATAGCCCTCTATGGGCTTCCAAATATCCCTTTGCCAATTCCACAAGAACAGCCTTAGCGAAAGGCTTCTTGAAGGGAAAGATGTAACTCTGTGAGATGAATTCACAGAACACAGAGCAGTTTCTCAGAAAGCTTCTTTCCAGTTTTGAACGGAAGATATTTCCTTTTTCACCATAGCCCTCTATGGGCTTCCAAATATCCCTTTGCCAATTCCACAAGAACAGCCTTAGCGAAAGGCTTCTTGAAGGGAAAGATGAAACTCTGTGAGTTGAATTCACAGAACACAGAGCAGTTTCTCAGAAAGCTTCTTTCCAGTTTTGAACGGAAGATATTTTCTTTTTCACCATAGCCCTCTAGGGGTTCCAAATATCCCTTTGCCAATTCCACAAGAACAGCCTTAGCAAAAGGCTTCTTGAAGGGAAAGATGTAACTCTGTGAGATGAATTAACAGAACACACAGCAGTTTCTCACAGAGCTTCTTTCCGGTTTTGAACAGAAGATATTTCCTTTTTCACCATAGCCCTCTACGGGCTTCCAAATATCCCTTTGCCAATTCCACAAGAACAGCCTTAGCGAAAGGCTTCTTGAAGGGAAAGATGTAACTCTGTGAGATGAATTAGCAGAACACAGAGCAGTTTCTCAGAAAGCTTCTTTCCAGTTTTGAACGGAAGATATTTCCTTTTTCACCATAGGCCTCTATGGGCTTCCAAATATCCCTTTGCCAATTCCACAAGAACAGCCTTAGCGAAAGGTTTCTTGAAGGGAAAGATGTAACTCTGTGAGATGAATTAACAGAACACAGAGCAGTTTCTCAGAAAGCTTCTTTCCAGTTTTGAACGGAAGATATTTACTTTTTCACCATAGCCCTCTATGGCCTTCCAAATATCCCTTTGCCAATTCCACAAGAACAGCCTTAGCGAAAGGCTTCTTGAAGGGAAAGTTGTAACTCTGTGAGATGAATTCACAGAACACAGAGCAGTTTCTCAGAAAGCTTCTTTCCAGTTTTGAACGGAAGATATTTCCTTTTTCACCATAGCCCTCTATGGGCTTCCAAATATCCCTTTGACAATTCCACAAGAACAGCCTTAGCGAAAGGCTTCTTGAAGGGAAAGATGTAACTCTGTGAGATGAATTAACAGAACACAGAGCAGTTTCTCAGAAAGCTTCTTTCCAGTTTTGAACGGAAGATATTACCTTTTTCACCATAGCCGTCTATGGGCTTCCAAATATCCCTTTGCCAATTACACAAGAACAGCCTTAGCAAAAGGCTTCTTGAAGGGAAAGATGTAACTCTGTGAGATGAATTCACAGAACACATAGAAGTTTCTCAGAAAGCTTCTTTCCAGTTTTGAACGGAAGATATTTCCTTTTTCACCATAGCCCTCTATGGGCTTCCAAATATCCCTTTGCCAATTCCACAAGAACAGCCTTAGCGAAAGGCTTCTTGAAGGAAAGATGTAACTCTGTGAGATGAATTCACAGAACACAGAGCAGTTTCTCAGAGAGCTTCTCTCCAGTTCTGAACGGAAGATATTTCCTTTTTCACCATAGCCCTCTATGGGCTTCCAAATATCCCTTTGCCAATTCCACAAGAACAGCCTTAGCGAAAGGCTTCTTGAAGGGAAAGATGTAACTCTGTGAGATGAATTCACAGAACACAGAGCAGTTTCTCAGAAAGCTTCTTTCCAATTTTGAACTGAAGATATTTCCTTTTTCACCATAGGCCTCTATGGGCTTCCAAATATCCCTTTGCCAATTCCACAAGAACAGCCTTAGCGAAAGGCTTCTTGAAGGGAAAGATGTAACTCTGTGAGATGAATTAACAGAACACAGAGCAGTTTCTCAGAAAGCTTCTTTCCAGTTTTGAACGGAAGATATTTACTTTTTCACCATGGCCCTCTATGGGCTTCCAAATGTCCCTTTGCCAATTCCACAAGAACAGCCTTAGCGAAAGGCTTCTTGAAGGGAAAGATGTAACTCTGTGAGATGAATTCACAGAACACAGAGCAGTTTCTCAGAAAGCTTCTTTCCAGTTTTGAACGGAAGATATTTCCTTTTTCACCATAGCCTTCTAAGGGCTTCCAAATATCCCTTTGCCAATTCCACAAGAACAGCCTTAGCGAAAGGCTTCTTGAAGGGAAAGATGTAACTCTGTGAGATGAATTCACAGAACACAGAGCAGTTTCTCAGAAAGCTTCTTTCCAGTTTTGAACGGAAGATATTTCCTTTTTCACCCTAGGCCTCTATGGGCTTCCAAATATCCCTTTGCCAATTCCACAAGAACAGCCTTAGCGAAAGGCTTCTTGAAGGGAAAGATGTAACTCTGTGAGATGAACTCACAGAACACGGAGCAGTTTCTCAGAAAGCTTCTTTCCAGTTTTGAACGGAAGATATTTCCTTTTTCACCATAGCCCTCTATGGGCTTCCAAATATCCCTTTGCCAATTCCACAAGAACAGCCTTAGCGAAAGGCTTCTTGAAGGGAAAGATGTAACTCTGTGAGATGAATTAACAGAACACAGAGCAGTTTCTCAGAAAGCTTCTTTCCAGTTTTGAACGGAAGATATTTCCTTTTTCACCATAGCCCTCTATGGGCTTCCAAATATCCCTTTGCCAATTCCACAAGAACAGCCTTAGCGAAAGGCTTCTTGAAGGGAAAGATGTAACTCTGTGAGATGAATTCACAGAACACAGAGCAGTTTCTCAGAAAGCTTCTTTCCAGTTTTGAACGGAAGATATTTCCTTTTTCACCATAGCCCTCTATGGGCTTCCAAATATCCCTTTGCCAATTCCACAAAAACAGACTTAGCCAAAGGCTTCTTGAAGGGAACGATGTAACTCTGTGAGATGAATTAACAGAATAGAGAGCAGTTTCTCAGAAAGCTTCTTTCCAGTTTTGAACGGAAGATATTTCCTTTTTCACCAGAGGCCTCTATGGGCTTCCAAATATCCCTTTGCCAATTCCACAAGAACAGCCTTAGCGAAAGACTTCTTGAAGTGAAAGATGTAACTCTGTGAGATGAATTAACAGAACACAGAGCGGTTTCTCAGAAAGCTTCTTTCCAGTTTTGAACGGAAGATATTTCCTTTTTCACCATAGCCCTCTATGGGCTTCCAAATATCCCTTTGCAAATTCCACAAGAACAGCCTTAGCGAACGGCTTCTTGAAGGGAAAGATGTAACTCTGTGAGATGAATTTACAGAACACAGAGCAGTTTCTCAGAAAGCTTCTTTCCAGTTTTGAACGGAAGATATTTCCTTTTTCACCATAGCCCTCTATGGGCTTCCAAATATCCCTTTGCCAATTCCGCAAGAACAGCCTTAGCGAAAGGCTTCTTGAAGGGAAAGATGTAACTCTGTGAGATGAATTCACAGAACACAGAGCAGTTTCTCAGAAAGCTTCTTTCCAGTTTTGAACGGAAGATATTTCCTTTTTCACCATAGCCGTCTATGGGCTTCCAAATATCCCTTTGCCAATTCCACAAGAACAGCCTTAGCGAAAGGCTTCTTGAAGGGAAAGATGTAACTCTGTGAGATGAATTCACAGAACACAGAGCAGTTTCTCAGAAAGCTTCTTTCCAGTTTTGAACGGAAGATATTTCCTTTTTCACCATAGCCCTCTATGGGCTTCCAAATATCCCTTTGCCAATTCCAAAAAAACAGACTTAGCCAAAGGCTTCTTGAAGGGAACGATGTAACTCTGTGAGATGAATTAACAGAATAGAGAGCAGTTTCTCAGAAAGCTTCTTTCCAGTTTTGAACGGAAGATATTTCCTTTTTCACCATAGCCCTCTATGGGCTTCCAAATATCCCTTTGCCAATTCCACAAGAACAGCCTTAGCGAAAGGCTTCTTGAAGGGAAGGATGTAACTCTGTGAAATAAATTCACAGAACACAGAGCAGTTTCTCAGAAAGCTTCTGTCCAGTTTTGAACGGAAGATATTTCCTTTTTCACCATTGGCCTCTATGGGCTTCCAAATATCCCTTTGCCAATTCCACAAGAACAGCCTTAGCGAAAGGCTTCTTGAAGGGAAAGATGTAACTCTGTGAGATGAATTCACAGAACACAGAGCAGTTTCTCAGAAAGCTTCTTTCCAGTTTTGAACGGAAGATATTTCCTTTTTCACCATAGCCCTCTATGGGCTTCCAAATATCCCTTTGCCAATTCCACAAGAACAGCCTTAGCGATAGGCTTCTTGAAGGGAAAGATGTAACTCTGTGAGATGAATTCACAGAACACAGAGCAGTTTCTCAGAAAGCTTCTTTCCAGTTTTGAACGGAAGATATTTCCTTTTTCACCATAGGCCTCTATGGGCTTCCAAATATCCCTTTGCCAATTCCACAAGAACAGCCTTAGCGAAAGGCTTCTTGAAGGGAAAGATGTAACTCTGTGAGATGAATTCACAGAACACAGAGCAGTTTCTCAGAAAGCTTCTTTCCAGTTTTGAACGGAAGGTATTTCCTTTTTCACCATAGGCCTCTATGGGCTTCCAAATATCCCTTTGCCAATTCCACAAGAACAGACTTAGCGAAAGGCTTCTTGAAGGGAAAGATGTAACTCTGTGAGATGAATTAACAGAACACAGAGCAGTTTCTCAGAAAGCTTCTTTCCAGTTTTGAACGGAAGATATTTCCTTTTTCACCATAGGCCTCTATGGGCTTCCAAATATCCCTTTGCCAATTCCACAAGAACAGCCTTAGCGAAAGGCTTCTTGAAGGGAAAGATGTAACTCTGTGAGATGAATTCACAGAACACGGAGCCGTTTCTCAGAAAGCTTCTTTCCAGTTTTGAACGGAACATATTTCCTTTTTCACCATAGCCCTCTATGGGCTTCCAAATATCGCTTTGTCAATTCTACAAGAACAGCCTTAGCGAAAGGCTTCTTGAAGGGAAAGATGTAACTCTGTGAGATGAATTCACAGAACACAGAGCAGTTTCTCAGAAAGCTTCTTTCCAGTTTTGAACGGAAGATATTTCCTTTTTCACCATAGCCCTCTATGGGCTTCCAAATATCCCTTTGCCAATTCCACAAGAACAGCCTTAGCGAAAGGCTTCTTGAAGGGAGAGATGTAACTCTGTGAGATGAATTAGCAGAACACAGAGCAGTTTCTCAGAAAGATTCTTTCCAATTTTGAAAGGAAGATATTTCCTTTTTCACCATAGCCCTCTATGGGCTTCCAAATATCCCTTTGCAAATTCCACAAGAACACCCTTAGCGAAAGGCTTCTTGAAGGGAAAGATGTAACTCTGTGAGATGAATTCACAGAACACAGAGCAGTTTCTCAGAAAGCTTCTTTCCAGTTTTGAACGGAAGATATTTCCTTTTTCAACAGAGGCTTCTATGGGCTTCCAAATATCCCTTTGCCAATTCCACAAGAACAGCCTTAGCGAAAGGCTTCTTGAAGGTAAAGATGTAACTCTGTGAGATGAATTCACAGAACACAGAGCAGTTTCTCAGAAAGCTTCTTTCCAGTTTTGAACGGAAGATATTTCCTTTTTCACCATAGCCCTCTATGGGCTTCCAAATATCCCTTTGCCAATTCCACAAGAACAGCCTTAGCGAAAGACTTCTTGAAGGGAAAGATGTAACTCTGTGAGATAAATTAACAGAACACAGAGCATTTTCTCAGAAAGCGTCTTTCCCGTTTTGAACGGAAGATATTTCCTTTTTCACCATAGGCCTCTATGGGCTTCCAAATATCCCTTTGCAAATTCCACAAGAACAGCCTTAGCGAAAGGCTTCTTGAAGGGAAAGATGTAACTCTGTGAGATGAATTAACAGAACACAGAGCAGTTTCTCAGAAAAATTCTTTCCAATTTTGAACGGAAGATATTTCCTTTTTCACCATAGCCCTCTATGGGCTTCCAAATATCCCTTTGCCAATTCCACAAGAACAGCCTTAGCGAAAGGCTTCTTGAAGGGAAAGATGAAACTCTGTGAGATGAATTCACAGAACACAGAGCAGTTTCTCAGAAAGCTTCTTTCCAGTTTTGAACGGAAGATATTTACTTTTTCACCATAGCCCACTAGGGGTTCCAAATATCCCTTTGCCAATTCCACAAGAACAGCCTTAGCGAACGGCTTCTTGAAGGGAAAGATGTAACTCTGTGAGATGAATTTACAGAACACCGAGCAGTTTCTCAGAAAGCTTCTTTCCAGTTTTGAACGGAAGATATTTCCTTTTTCACCATAGCCCTCTATGGGCTTCCAAATATCCCTTTGCCAATTCCGCAAGAACAGCCTTAGCGAAAGGCTTCTTGAAGGGAAAGATGTAACTCTGTGAAATGAATTCACAGAACACAGAGCAGTTTCTCAGAAAGCGTCTTTCCAGTTTTGAACGGAAGATATTTCCTTTTTCACCATAGCCGTCTATGGGCTTCCAAATATCCCTTTGCCAATTCCACAAGAACAGCCTTAGCGAAAGGCTTCTTGAAGGGAAAGATGTAACTCTGTGAGATGAATTAACAGAACACAGAGCAGTTTCTCAGAAAGCTTCTTTCCAGTTTTGAACGGAAGATATTTCCTTTTTCACCCTAGCCCTCTATGGGCTTCCAAATATCCCTTTGCCAATTCCACAAAAACAGACTTAGCCAAAGGCTTCTTGAAGGGAACGATGTAACTCTGTGAGATGAATTAACAGAATAGAGAGCAGTTTCTCAGAAAGCTTCTTTCCAGTTTTGAACGGAAGATATTTCCTTTTTCACCATAGCCCTCTATGGGCTTCCAAATATCCCTTTGCCAATTCCACAAGAACAGCCTTAGCGAAAGGCTTCTTGAAGGGAAAGATGTAACTCTGTGAAATAAATTCACAGAACACAGAGCAGTTTCTCAGAAAGCTTCTTTCCAGTTTTGAACGGAAGATATTTCCTTTTTCACCATTGGCCTCTCTGGGCTTCCAAATATCCCTTTGCCAATTCCACAAGAACAGCCTTAGCGAAAGGCTTCTTGAAAGGAAAGATGTAACTCTGTGAGATGAATTCAGAGAACACAGAGCAGTGTCTCAGAAAGCTTCTTTCCAGTTTTGAACGGAAGATATTTCCTTTTTCACCATAGCCCTCTATGGGCTTCCAAATATCCCTTTGCCAATTCCACAAGAACAGCCTTAGTGAAAGGCTTCTTGAAGGGAAAGATGTAACTCTGTGAGATGAATTCACAGAACACAGAGCAGTTTCTCAGAAAGCTTCTTTCCAGTTTTGAATGGAAGATATTTCCTTTTTCACCTTAGGCCTCTATGGGCTTCCAAATATCCCTTTTCCAATTCCACAAGAACAGACGTAGCAAAAGGCTTCTTTAAGGGAAAAATGTAACTCTGTGAGATGAATTAACAGAACACAGAGCAGTTTCTCAGAAAGCTTCTTTCCAGTTTTGAACGGAAGATATTTCCTTTTTCACCATAGCCGTCTATGGGCTTCCAAATATCCCTTTGCCAATTCCACAAGAACAGCCTTAGCGAAAGCCTTCTTGAAGGGAAAGATGTAACTCTGTGAGATGAATTCACAGAACACAGAGCAGTTTCTCAGAAAGCTTCTTTCCAGTTTTGAACGGAAGATATTTCCTTTTTCACCATAGCCCCCTATGGGCTTCCAAATATCCCTTTGCCAATTCCACAAGAACATGCTTAGCGAAAGGCTTCTTGAAGGGAAAGATGTAACTCTGTGAGATGAATTAACAGAACACAGAGCAGTTTCTCAGAAAGCTTCTTTCCAGTTTTGAACGGAAGATATTTCCTTTTTCACCATAGCATTCTATGGGCTTCCAAATATCGCTTTGCCAATTCTACAAGAACAGCCTTAGCGAAAGGATTCTTGAAGGGAAAGATGTAACTCTGTGAGATGAATTCACAGAACACAGAGCAGTTTCTCAGAAAGCTTCTTTCCAGTTTTGAACGGAAGATATTTCCTTTTTCACCAGAGGCCTCTATGGGCTGCCAAATATCCCTTTGCCAATTCCACAAGAACAGCCTTAGCGAAAGGCTTCTTGAAGTGAAAGATGTAACTCTGTGAGATGAATTAACAGAACACAGAGCGGTTTCTCAGAAAGCTTCTTTCCAGTTTTGAACGGAAGATATTTCCTTTTTCACCATAGCCCTCTATGGGCTTCCAAATATCCCTTTGCAAATTCCACAAGAACAGCCTTAGCGAACGGCTTCTTGAAGGGAAAGATGTAACTCTGTGAGATGAATTTTCAGTACACAGAGCAGTTTCTCAGAAAGCTTCTTTCCAGTTTTGAACGGAAGATATTTCCTTTTTCACCATAGCCCTCTATGGGCTTCCAAATATCCCTTTGCCAATTCCGCAAGAACAGCCTTAGCGAAAGGCTTCTTGAAGGGAAAGATGTAACTCTGTGAAATGAATTCACAGAACATAGAGCAGTTTCTCAGAAAGCTTCTTTCCAGTTTTGAACGGAAGATATTTCCTTTTTCACCATAGCCGTCTATGGGCTTCCAAATATCCCTTTGCCAATTCCACAAGAACAGCCTTAGCGAAAGGCTTCTTGAAGGGAAAGATGTAACTCTGTGAGATGAATTCACAGAACACAGAGCAGTTTCTCAGAAAGCTTCTTTCCAGTTTTGAACGGAAGATATTTCCTTTTTCACCATAGCCCTCTATGGGCTTCCAAATATCCCTTTGCCAATTCCACAAAAACAGACTTAGCCAAAGGCTTCTTGAAGGGAACGATGTAACTCTGTGAGATGAATTAACAGAATAGAGAGCAGTTTCTCAGAAAGCTTCTTTCCAGTTTTGAACGGAAGATATTTCCTTTTTCACCATAGCCCTCTATGGGCTTCCAAATATCCCTTTGCCAATTCCACAAGAACAGCCTTAGCGAAAGGCTTCTTGAAGGGAAAGATGTAACTCTGTGAGATGAATTAACAGAACACAGAGCAGTTTCTCAGAAAGCTTCTTTCCAGTTTTGAACGGAAGATATTTCCTTTTTCAACAGAGGCTTCTATGGGCTTCCAAATATCCCTTTGCCAATTCCACAAGAACAGCCTTAGCGAAAGGCTTCTTGAAGGTAAAGATGTAACTCTGTGAGATGAATTCACAGAACACAGAGCAGTTTCTCAGAAAGCTTCTTTCCAGTTTTGAACGGAAGATATTTCCTTTTTCACCATAGCCCTCTATGGGCTTCCAAATATCCCTTTGCCAATTCCACAAGAACAGCCTTAGCGAAAGAGTTCTTGAAGGGAAAGATGTAACTCTGTGAGATGAATTAACAGAACACAGAGCAGTTTCTCAGAAAGCTTCTTTCCAGTTTTGAACGGAAGATATTTCCTTTTTCACCATAGCCCTCTATGGGCTTCCAAATATCCCTTTGTAAATTCCACAAGAACAGCCTTAGCGAACGGCTTCTTGAAGGGAAAGATGTAACTCTGTGAGATGAATTTACAGAACACCGAGCAGTTTCTCAGAAAGCTTCTTTCCAGTTTTGAACGGAAGATATTTCCTTTTTCACCATAGCCCTCTATGGGCTTCCAAATATCCCTTTGCCAATTCCGCAAGAACAGCCTTAGCGAAAGGCTTCTTGAAGGGAAAGATGTAACTCTGTGAAATGAATTCACAGAACACAGAGCAGTTTCTCAGAAAGCGTCTTTCCAGTTTTGAACGGAAGATATTTCCTTTTTCACCCTAGCCCTCTATGGGCTTCCAAATATCCCTTTGCCAATTCCACAAAAACAGACTTAGCCAAAGGCTTCTTGAAGGGAACGATGTAACTCTGTGAGATGAATTAACAGAATAGACAGCAGTTTCTCAGAAAGCTTCTTTCCAGTTTTGAACGGAAGATATTTCCTTTTTCACCATAGCCCTCTATGGGCTTCCAAATATCCCTTTGCCAATTCCACAAGAACAGCCTTAGCGAAAGGCTTCTTGAAGGGAAAGATGTAACTCTGTGAAATAAATTCACAGAACACAGAGCAGTTTCTCAGAAAGCTTCTTTCCAGTTTTGAACGGAAGATATTTCCTTTTTCACCATTGGCCTCTCTGGGCTTCCAAATATCCCTTTGCCAATTCCACAAGAACAGCCTTAGCGAAAGGCTTCTGAAAGGAAAGATGTAACTCTGTGAGATGAATTCAGAGAACACAGAGCAGTGTCTCAGAAAGCTTCTTTCCAGTTTTGAACGGAAGATATTTCCTTTTTCACCATAGGCCTCTATGGGCTTCCAAATATCCCTTTGCCAATTCCACAAGAACAGCCTTAGCGAAAGGCTTCTTGAAGGGAAAGATGTAACTCTGTGAGATGAATTCACAGAACACAGAGCAGTTTCTCAGAAAGCTTCTTTCCAGTTTTGAATGGAAGATATTTCCTTTTTCACCTTAGGCCTCTATGGGCTTCCAAATATCCCTTTGCCAATTCCACAAGAACAGACGTAGCAAAAGGCTTCTTTAAGGGAAAGATGTAACTCTGTGAGATGAATTAACAGAACACAGAGCAGTTTCTCAGAAAGCTTCTTTCCAGTTTTGAACGGAAGATATTTCCTTTTTCACCATAGCAGTCTATGGGCTTCCAAATATCCCTTTGCCAATTCCACAAGAACAGCCTTAGCGAAAGGCTTCTTGAAGGGAAAGATGTAACTCTGTGAGATGAATTCACAGAACACAGAGCAGTTTCTCAGAAAGCTTCTTTCCAGTTTTGAACGGAAGGTATTTCCTTTTTCACCATAGCCCCCTATGGGCTTCCAAATATCCCTTTGCCAATTCCACAAGAACATCCTTAGCGAAAGGCTTCTTGAAGGGAAAGATGTAACTCTGTGAGATAAATTAACAGAACACAGAGCAGTTTCTCAGAAAGCTTCTTTCCAGTTTTGAACGGAAGATATTTCCTTTTTCACCATAGCCCTCTATGGGCTTCTAAATATCGCTTTGCCAATTCTACAAGAACAGCCTTAGCGAAAGGCTTCTTGAAGGGAAAGATGTAACTCTGTGAGATGAATTCACAGAACACAGAACAGTTTCTCAGAAAGCTTCTTTCCAGTTTTGAACAGAAGATATTTCCTTTTTCACCAGAGGCCTCTATGGGCTTCCAAATATCCCTTTGCCAATTCCACAAGAACACCCTTAGCGAAAGGCTTCTTGAAGTGAAAGATGTAACTCTGTGAGATGAATTAACAGAACACAGAGCGGTTTCTCAGAAAGCTTCTTTCCAGTTTTGAACGGAAGATATTTCCTTTTTCACCATAGCCCTCTATGGGCTTCCAAATATCCCTTTGCAAATTCCACAAGAACAGTCTTAGCGAACGGCTTCTTGAAGGGAAAGATGTAACTCTGTGAGATGAATTTACAGAACACAGAGCAGTTTCTCAGAAAGCTTCTTTCCAGTTTTGAACGGAAGATATTTCCTTTTTCACCATAGCCCTCTATGGGCTTCCAAATATCCCTTTGCCAATTCCGCAAGAACAGCCTTAGCGAAAGGCTTCTTGAAGGGAAAGATGTAACTCTGTGAAATGAATTCACAGAACACAGAGCAGTTTCTCAGAAAGCTTCTTTCCAGTTTTGAAGGGAAGATATTTCCTTTTTCAGCATAGGCCTCTATGGGCTTCCAAATATCCCTTTGCCAATTCCACAAGAACAGCCTTAGCGAAAGGCTTCTTGAAGGGAAAGATGTAACTCTGTGAGATGAACTCACAGAACACGGAGCAGTTTCTCAGAAAGCTTCTTTCCAGTTTTGAACGGAAGATATTTCCTTTTTCACCATAGCCCTCTATGGGCTTCCAAATATCGCTTTGTCAATTCTAGAAGAACAGCCTTAGCGAAAGGCTTCTTGAAGGGAAAGATGTAACTCTGTGAGATGAATTAACAGAACACAGAGCAGTTTCTCAGAAAGCTTCTTTCCAGTTTTGAACGGAAGATATTTCCTTTTTCACCATAGCCCTCTATGGGCTTCCAAATATCCCTTTGCCAATTCCACAAGAACAGCCTTAGCGAAAGGCTTCTTGAAGGGAAAGATGTAACTCTGTGAGATGAATTCACAGAACACAGAGCAGTTTCTCAGAAAGCTTCTTTCCAGTTTTGAACGGAAGATATTTCCTTTTTCACCATAGCCCTCTATGGGCTTCCAAATATCCCTTTGCCAATTCCACAAAAACAGACTTAGCCAAAGGCTTCTTGAAGGGAACGATGTAACTCTGTGAGATGAATTAACAGAATAGAGAGCAGTTTCTCAGAAAGCTTCTTTCCAGTTTTGAACGGAAGATATTTCCTTTTTCACCAGAGGCCTCTATGGGCTTCCAAATATCCCTTTACCAATTCCACAAGAACAGCCTTAGCGAAAGGCTTCTTGAAGTGAAAGATGTAACTCTGTGAGATGAATTAACAGAACACAGAGCGGTTTCTCAGAAAGCTTCTTTCCAGTTTTGAACGGAAGATATTTTCTTTTTCACCATAGCCCTCTAAGGGCTTCCAAATATCCCTTTGCAAATTCCACAAGAACAGCCTTAGCGAACGGCTTCTTGAAGGGAAAGATGTAACTCTGTGAGATGAATTTACAGAACACAGAGCAGTTTCTCAGAAAGCTTCTTTCCAGTTTTGAACGGAAGATATTTCCTTTTTCACCATAGCCCTCTATGGGCTTCCAAATATCCCTTTGCCAATTCCGCAAGAACAGCCTTAGCGAAAGGCTTCTTGAAGGGAAAGATGTAACTCTGTGAGATGAATTCACAGAACACAGAGCAGTTTCTCAGAAAGCTTCTTTCCAGTTTTGAACGGAAGATATTTCCTTTTTCACCATAGCCGTCTATGGGCTTCCAAATATCCCTTTGCCAATTCCACAAGAACAGCCTTAGCGAAAGGCTTCTTGAAGGGAAAGATGTAACTCTGTGAGATGAATTAACAGAACACAGAGCAGTTTCTCAGAAAGCTTCTTTCCAGTTTTGAACGGAAGATATTTCCTTTTTCACCATAGCCCTCTATGGGCTTCCAAATATCCCTTTGCCAATTCCACAAAAACAGACTTAGCCAAAGGCTTCTTGAAGGGAACGATGTAACTCTGTGAGATGAATTAACAGAATAGAGAGCAGTTTCTCAGAAAGCTTCTTTCCAGTTTTGAACGGAAGATATTTCCTTTTTCACCATAGCCGTCTATGGGCTTCCAAATATCCCTTTGCCAATTCCACAAGAACAGCCTTAGCGAAAGGCTTCTTGAAGGGAAAGATGTAACTCTGTGAAATAAATTCACAGAACACAGAGCAGTTTCTCAGAAAGCTTCTTTCCAGTTTTGAACGGAAGATATTTCCTTTTTCAACATTGGCCTCTATGGGCTTCCAAATATCCCTTTGCCAATTCCACAAGAACAGCCTTAGCGAAAGGCTTCTTGAAGGGAAAGATGTAACTCTGTGAGATGAATTCACAGAACACAGAGCAGTTTCTCAGAAAGCTTCTTTCCAGTTTTGAACGGAAGATATTTCCTTTTTCACCATAGCCCTCTATGGGCTTCCAAATATCCCTTTGCCAATTCCACAAGAACAGCCTTAGCGATAGGCTTCTTGAAGGGAAAGATGTAACTCTGTGAGATGAATTCACAGAACACAGAGCAGTTTCTCAGAAAGCTTCTTTCCAGTTTTGAACGGAAGATATTTCCTTTTTCACCATAGGCCTCTATGGGCTTCCAAATATCCCTTTGCCAATTCCGCAAGAACAGCCGGAGCGAAAGGCTTCTTGAAGGGAAAGATGTAACTCTGTGTGATGAATTCACAGAACACAGAGCAGTTTCTCAGAAAGCTTCTTTCCAGTTTTGAACGGAAGGTATTTCCTTTTTCACCATAGGCCTCTATGACTTCCAAATATCCCTTTGCCAATTCCACAAGAACAGCCTTAGCGAAAGGCTTATTGAAGGGAAAGATGTAACTCTGTGAGATGAATTAACAGAACACAGAGCAGTTTCTCAGAAAGATTCTTTCCAGTTTTGAAGGGAAGATATTTCCTTTTTCACCATAGGCCTCTATGGGCTTCCAAATATCCCTTTGCCAATTCCACAAGAACAGCCTTAGCGAAAGGCTTCTTGAAGGGAAAGATGTAACTCTGTGAGATGAACTCACAGAACACGGAGCAGTTTCTCAGAAAGCTTCTTTCCAGTTTTGAACGGAAGATATTTCCTTTTTCACCATAGCCCTCTATGGGCTTCCAAATATCGCTTTGTCAATTCTAGAAGAACAGCCTTAGCGAAAGGCTTCTTGAAGGGAAAGATGTAACTCTGTGCGATGAATTAACAGAACACAGAGCAGTTTCTCAGAAAGCTTCTTTCCAGTTTTGAACGGAAGATATTTCCTTTTTCACCATAGCCCTCTATGGGCTTCCAAATATCCCTTTGCCAATTCCACAAGAACAGCCTTAGCGAAAGGCTTCTTGAAGGGAAAGATGTAACTCTGTGAGATGAATTCACAGAACACAGAGCAGTTTCTCAGAAAGCTTCTTTCCAGTTTTGAACGGAAGATATTTCCTTTTTCACCATAGCCCTCTATGGGCTTCCAAATATCCCTTTGCCAATTCCACAAAAACAGACTTAGCCAAAGGCTTCTTGAAGGGAACGATGTAACTCTGTGAGATGAATTAACAGAATAGAGAGCAGTTTCTCAGAAAGCTTCTTTCCAGTTTTGAACGGAAGATATTTCCTTTTTCACCATAGCCCTCTATGGGCTTCCAAATATCCCTTTGCCAATTCCACAAGAACAGCCTTAGCGAAAGGCTTCTTGAAGGTAAAGATGTAACTCTGTGAGATGAATTCACAGAACACAGAGCAGTTTCTCAGAAAGCTTCTTTCCAGTTTTGAACGGAAGATATTTCCTTTTTCACCATAGCCCTCTATGGGCTTCCAAATATCCCTTTGCCAATTCCACAAGAACAGCCTTAGCGAAAGAGTTCTTGAAGGGAAAGATGTAACTCTGTGAGATGAATTAACAGAACACAGAGCAGTTTCTCAGAAAGCTTCTTTCCAGTTTTGAACGGAAGATATTTCCTTTTTCACCATAGCCCTCTATGGGCTTCCAAATATCCCTTTGTAAATTCCACAAGAACAGCCTTAGCGAACGGCTTCTTGAAGGGAAAGATGTAACTCTGTGAGATGAATTTACAGAACACCGAGCAGTTTCTCAGAAAGCTTCTTTCCAGTTTTGAACGGAAGATATTTCCTTTTTCACCATAGCCCTCTATGGGCTTCCAAATATCCCTTTGCCAATTCCGCAAGAACAGCCTTAGCGAAAGGCTTCTTGAAGGGAAAGATGTAACTCTGTGAAATGAATTCACAGAACACAGAGCAGTTTCTCAGAAAGCGTCTTTCCAGTTTTGAACGGAAGATATTTCCTTTTTCACCCTAGCCCTCTATGGGCTTCCAAATATCCCTTTGCCAATTCCACAAAAACAGACTTAGCCAAAGGCTTCTTGGAGGGAACGATGTAACTCTGTGAGATGAATTAACAGAATAGACAGCAGTTTCTCAGAAAGCTTCTTTCCAGTTTTGAACGGAAGATATTTCCTTTTTCACCATAGCCCTCTATGGGCTTCCAAATATCCCTTTGCCAATTCCACAAGAACAGCCTTAGCGAAAGGCTTCTTGAAGGGAAAGATGTAACTCTGTGAAATAAATTCACAGAACACAGAGCAGTTTCTCAGAAAGCTTCTTTCCAGTTTTGAACGGAAGATATTTCCTTTTTCACCATTGGCCTCTCTGGGCTTCCAAATATCCCTTTGCCAATTCCACAAGAACAGCCTTAGCGAAAGGCTTCTTGAAAGGAAAGATGTAACTCTGTGAGATGAATTCAGAGAACACAGAGCAGTGTCTCAGAAAGCTTCTTTCCAGTTTTGAACGGAAGATATTTCCTTTTTCACCATAGGCCTCTATGGGCTTCCAAATATCCCTTTGCCAATTCCACAAGAACAGCCTTAGCGAAAGGCTTCTTGAAGGGAAAGATGTAACTCTGTGAGATGAATTCACAGAACACAGAGCAGTTTCTCAGAAAGCTTCTTTCCAGTTTTGAATGGAAGATATTTCCTTTTTCACCTTAGGCCTCTATGGGCTTCCAAATATCCCTTTGCCAATTCCACAAGAACAGACGTAGCAAAAGGCTTCTTTAAGGGAAAGATGTAACTCTGTGAGATGAATTAACAGAACACAGAGCAGTTTCTCAGAAAGCTTCTTTCCAGTTTTGAACGGAAGATATTTCCTTTTTCACCATAGCAGTCTATGGGCTTCCAAATATCCCTTTGCCAATTCCACAAGAACAGCCTTAGCGAAAGGCTTCTTGAAGGGAAAGATGTAACTCTGTGAGATGAATTCACAGAACACAGAGCAGTTTCTCAGAAAGCTTCTTTCCAGTTTTGAACGGAAGGTATTTCCTTTTTCACCATAGCCCCCTATGGGCTTCCAAATATCCCTTTGCCAATTCCACAAGAACATCCTTAGCGAAAGGCTTCTTGAAGGGAAAGATGTAACTCTGTGAGATAAATTAACAGAACACAGAGCAGTTTCTCAGAAAGCTTCTTTCCAGTTTTGAACGGAAGATATTTCCTTTTTCACCATAGCCCTCTATGGGCTTCTAAATATCGCTTTGCCAATTCTACAAGAACAGCCTTAGCGAAAGGCTTCTTGAAGGGAAAGATGTAACTCTGTGAGATGAATTCACAGAACACAGAACAGTTTCTCAGAAAGCTTCTTTCCAGTTTTGAACGGAAGATATTTCCTTTTTCACCAGAGGCCTCTATGGGCTTCCAAATATCCCTTTGCCAATTCCACAAGAACACCCTTAGCGAAAGGCTTCTTGAAGTGAAAGATGTAACTCTGTGAGATGAATTAACAGAACACAGAGCGGTTTCTCAGAAAGCTTCTTTCCAGTTTTGAACGGAAGATATTTCCTTTTTCACCATAGCCCTCTATGGGCTTCCAAATATCCCTTTGCAAATTCCACAAGAACAGCCTTAGCGAACGGCTTCTTGAAGGGAAAGATGTAACTCTGTGAGATGAATTTACAGAACACAGAGCAGTTTCTCAGAAAGCTTCTTTCCAGTTTTGAACGGAAGATATTTCCTTTTTCACCATAGCCCTCTATGGGCTTCCAAATATCCCTTTGCCAATTCCGCAAGAACAGCCTTAGCGAAAGGCTTCTTGAAGGGAAAGATGTAACTCTGTGAAATGAATTCACAGAACACAGAGCAGTTTCTCAGAAAGCTTCTTTCCAGTTTTGAAGGGAAGATATTTCCTTTTTCAGCATAGGCCTCTATGGGCTTCCAAATATCCCTTTGCCAATTCCACAAGAACAGCCTTAGCGAAAGGCTTCTTGAAGGGAAAGATGTAACTCTGTGAGATGAACTCACAGAACACGGAGCAGTTTCTCAGAAAGCTTCTTTCCAGTTTTGAACGGAAGATATTTCCTTTTTCACCATAGCCCTCTATGGGCTTCCAAATATCGCTTTGTCAATTCTAGAAGAACAGCCTTAGCGAAAGGCTTCTTGAAGGGAAAGATGTAACTCTGTGAGATGAATTAACAGAACACAGAGCAGTTTCTCAGAAAGCTTCTTTCCAGTTTTGAACGGAAGATATTTCCTTTTTCACCATAGCCCTCTATGGGCTTCCAAATATCCCTTTGCCAATTCCACAAGAACAGCCTTAGCGAAAGGCTTCTTGAAGGGAAAGATGTAACTCTGTGAGATGAATTCACAGAACACAGAGCAGTTTCTCAGAAAGCTTCTTTCCAGTTTTGAACGGAAGATATTTCCTTTTTCACCATAGCCCTCTATGGGCTTCCAAATATCCCTTTGCCAATTCCACAAAAACAGACTTAGCCAAAGGCTTCTTGAAGGGAACGATGTAACTCTGTGAGATGAATTAACAGAATAGAGAGCAGTTTCTCAGAAAGCTTCTTTCCAGTTTTGAACGGAAGATATTTCCTTTTTCACCAGAGGCCTCTATGGGCTTCCAAATATCCCTTTGCCAATTCCACAAGAACAGCCTTAGCGAAAGACTTCTTGAAGTGAAAGATGTAACTCTGTGAGATGAATTAACAGAACACAGAGCGGTTTCTCAGAAAGCTTCTTTCCAGTTTTGAACGGAAGATATTTCCTTTTTCACCATAGCCCTCTATGGGCTTCCAAATATCCCTTTGCAAATTCCACAAGAACAGCCTTAGCGAACGGCTTCTTGAAGGGAAAGATGTAACTCTGTGAGATGAATTTACAGAACACAGAGCAGTTTCTCAGAAAGCTTCTTTCCAGTTTTGAACGGAAGATATTTCCTTTTTCACCATAGCCCTCTATGGGCTTCCAAATATCCCTTTGCCAATTCCGCAAGAACAGCCTTAGCGAAAGGCTTCTTGAAGGGAAAGATGTAACTCTGTGAGATGAATTCACAGAACACAGAGCAGTTTCTCAGAAAGCTTCTTTCCAGTTTTGAACGGAAGATATTTCCTTTTTCACCATAGCCGTCTATGGGCTTCCAAATATCCCTTTGCCAATTCCACAAGAACAGCCTTAGCGAAAGGCTTCTTGAAGGGAAAGATGTAACTCTGTGAGATGAATTCACAGAACACAGAGCAGTTTCTCAGAAAGCTTCTTTCCAGTTTTGAACGGAAGATATTTCCTTTTTCACCATAGCCCTCTATGGGCTTCCAAATATCCCTTTGCCAATTCCAAAAAAACAGACTTAGCCAAAGGCTTCTTGAAGGGAACGATGTAACTCTGTGAGATGAATTAACAGAATAGAGAGCAGTTTCTCAGAAAGCTTCTTTCCAGTTTTGAACGGAAGATATTTCCTTTTTCACCATAGCCCTCTATGGGCTTCCAAATATCCCTTTGCCAATTCCACAAGAACAGCCTTAGCGAAAGGCTTCTTGAAGGGAAGGATGTAACTCTGTGAAATAAATTCACAGAACACAGAGCAGTTTCTCAGAAAGCTTCTGTCCAGTTTTGAACGGAAGATATTTCCTTTTTCACCATTGGCCTCTATGGGCTTCCAAATATCCCTTTGCCAATTCCACAAGAACAGCCTTAGCGAAAGGCTTCTTGAAGGGAAAGATGTAACTCTGTGAGATGAATTCACAGAACACAGAGCAGTTTCTCAGAAAGCTTCTTTCCAGTTTTGAACGGAAGATATTTCCTTTTTCACCATAGCCCTCTATGGGCTTCCAAATATCCCTTTGCCAATTCCACAAGAACAGCCTTAGCGATAGGCTTCTTGAAGGGAAAGATGTAACTCTGTGAGATGAATTCACAGAACACAGAGCAGTTTCTCAGAAAGCTTCTTTCCAGTTTTGAACGGAAGATATTTCCTTTTTCACCATAGGCCTCTATGGGCTTCCAAATATCCCTTTGCCAATTCCACAAGAACAGCCTTAGCGAAAGGCTTCTTGAAGGGAAAGATGTAACTCTGTGAGATGAATTCACAGAACACAGAGCAGTTTCTCAGAAAGCTTCTTTCCAGTTTTGAACGGAAGGTATTTCCTTTTTCACCATAGGCCTCTATGGGCTTCCAAATATCCCTTTGCCAATTCCACAAGAACAGACTTAGCGAAAGGCTTCTTGAAGGGAAAGATGTAACTCTGTGAGATGAATTAACAGAACACAGAGCAGTTTCTCAGAAAGCTTCTTTCCAGTTTTGAACGGAAGATATTTCCTTTTTCACCATAGGCCTCTATGGGCTTCCAAATATCCCTTTGCCAATTCCACAAGAACAGCCTTAGCGAAAGGCTTCTTGAAGGGAAAGATGTAACTCTGTGAGATGAATTCACAGAACACGGAGCCGTTTCTCAGAAAGCTTCTTTCCAGTTTTGAACGGAACATATTTCCTTTTTCACCATAGCCCTCTATGGGCTTCCAAATATCGCTTTGTCAATTCTACAAGAACAGCCTTAGCGAAAGGCTTCTTGAAGGGAAAGATGTAACTCTGTGAGATGAATTCACAGAACACAGAGCAGTTTCTCAGAAAGCTTCTTTCCAGTTTTGAACGGAAGATATTTCCTTTTTCACCATAGCCCTCTATGGGCTTCCAAATATCCCTTTGCCAATTCCACAAGAACAGCCTTAGCGAAAGGCTTCTTGAAGGGAGAGATGTAACTCTGTGAGATGAATTAGCAGAACACAGAGCAGTTTCTCAGAAAGATTCTTTCCAATTTTGAAAGGAAGATATTTCCTTTTTCACCATAGCCCTCTATGGGCTTCCAAATATCCCTTTGCAAATTCCACAAGAACACCCTTAGCGAAAGGCTTCTTGAAGGGAAAGATGTAACTCTGTGAGATGAATTCACAGAACACAGAGCAGTTTCTCAGAAAGCTTCTTTCCAGTTTTGAACGGAAGATATTTCCTTTTTCAACAGAGGCTTCTATGGGCTTCCAAATATCCCTTTGCCAATTCCACAAGAACAGCCTTAGCGAAAGGCTTCTTGAAGGTAAAGATGTAACTCTGTGAGATGAATTCACAGAACACAGAGCAGTTTCTCAGAAAGCTTCTTTCCAGTTTTGAACGGAAGATATTTCCTTTTTCACCATAGCCCTCTATGGGCTTCCAAATATCCCTTTGCCAATTCCACAAGAACAGCCTTAGCGAAAGACTTCTTGAAGGGAAAGATGTAACTCTGTGAGATAAATTAACAGAACACAGAGCATTTTCTCAGAAAGCGTCTTTCCCGTTTTGAACGGAAGATATTTCCTTTTTCACCATAGGCCTCTATGGGCTTCCAAATATCCCTTTGCAAATTCCACAAGAACAGCCTTAGCGAAAGGCTTCTTGAAGGGAAAGATGTAACTCTGTGAGATGAATTAACAGAACACAGAGCAGTTTCTCAGAAAAATTCTTTCCAATTTTGAACGGAAGATATTTCCTTTTTCACCATAGCCCTCTATGGGCTTCCAAATATCCCTTTGCCAATTCCACAAGAACAGCCTTAGCGAAAGGCTTCTTGAAGGGAAAGATGAAACTCTGTGAGATGAATTCACAGAACACAGAGCAGTTTCTCAGAAAGCTTCTTTCCAGTTTTGAAGGGAAGATATTTACTTTTTCACCATAGCCCACTAGGGGTTCCAAATATCCCTTTGCCAATTCCACAAGAACAGCCTTAGCGAACGGCTTCTTGAAGGGAAAGATGTAACTCTGTGAGATGAATTTACAGAACACCGAGCAGTTTCTCAGAAAGCTTCTTTCCAGTTTTGAACGGAAGATATTTCCTTTTTCACCATAGCCCTCTATGGGCTTCCAAATATCCCTTTGCCAATTCCGCAAGAACAGCCTTAGCGAAAGGCTTCTTGAAGGGAAAGATGTAACTCTGTGAAATGAATTCACAGAACACAGAGCAGTTTCTCAGAAAGCGTCTTTCCAGTTTTGAACGGAAGATATTTCCTTTTTCACCATAGCCGTCTATGGGCTTCCAAATATCCCTTTGCCAATTCCACAAGAACAGCCTTAGCGAAAGGCTTCTTGAAGGGAAAGATGTAACTCTGTGAGATGAATTAACAGAACACAGAGCAGTTTCTCAGAAAGCTTCTTTCCAGTTTTGAACGGAAGATATTTCCTTTTTCACCCTAGCCCTCTATGGGCTTCCAAATATCCCTTTGCCAATTCCACAAAAACAGACTTAGCCAAAGGCTTCTTGAAGGGAACGATGTAACTCTGTGAGATGAATTAACAGAATAGAGAGCAGTTTCTCAGAAAGCTTCTTTCCAGTTTTGAACGGAAGATATTTCCTTTTTCACCATAGCCCTCTATGGGCTTCCAAATATCCCTTTGCCAATTCCACAAGAACAGCCTTAGCGAAAGGCTTCTTGAAGGGAAAGATGTAACTCTGTGAAATAAATTCACAGAACACAGAGCAGTTTCTCAGAAAGCTTCTTTCCAGTTTTGAACGGAAGATATTTCCTTTTTCACCATTGGCCTCTCTGGGCTTCCAAATATCCCTTTGCCAATTCCACAAGAACAGCCTTAGCGAAAGGCTTCTTGAAAGGAAAGATGTAACTCTGTGAGATGAATTCAGAGAACACAGAGCAGTGTCTCAGAAAGCTTCTTTCCAGTTTTGAACGGAAGATATTTCCTTTTTCACCATAGCCCTCTATGGGCTTCCAAATATCCCTTTGCCAATTCCACAAGAACAGCCTTAGTGAAAGGCTTCTTGAAGGGAAAGATGTAACTCTGTGAGATGAATTCACAGAACACAGAGCAGTTTCTCAGAAAGCTTCTTTCCAGTTTTGAATGGAAGATATTTCCTTTTTCACCTTAGGCCTCTATGGGCTTCCAAATATCCCTTTTCCAATTCCACAAGAACAGACGTAGCAAAAGGCTTCTTTAAGGGAAAAATGTAACTCTGTGAGATGAATTAACAGAACACAGAGCAGTTTCTCAGAAAGCTTCTTTCCAGTTTTGAACGGAAGATATTTCCTTTTTCACCATAGCCGTCTATGGGCTTCCAAATATCCCTTTGCCAATTCCACAAGAACAGCCTTAGCGAAAGCCTTCTTGAAGGGAAAGATGTAACTCTGTGAGATGAATTCACAGAACACAGAGCAGTTTCTCAGAAAGCTTCTTTCCAGTTTTGAACGGAAGATATTTCCTTTTTCACCATAGCCCCCTATGGGCTTCCAAATATCCCTTTGCCAATTCCACAAGAACATGCTTAGCGAAAGGCTTCTTGAAGGGAAAGATGTAACTCTGTGAGATGAATTAACAGAACACAGAGCAGTTTCTCAGAAAGCTTCTTTCCAGTTTTGAACGGAAGATATTTCCTTTTTCACCATAGCATTCTATGGGCTTCCAAATATCGCTTTGCCAATTCTACAAGAACAGCCTTAGCGAAAGGATTCTTGAAGGGAAAGATGTAACTCTGTGAGATGAATTCACAGAACACAGAGCAGTTTCTCAGAAAGCTTCTTTCCAGTTTTGAACGGAAGATATTTCCTTTTTCACCAGAGGCCTCTATGGGCTGCCAAATATCCCTTTGCCAATTCCACAAGAACAGCCTTAGCGAAAGGCTTCTTGAAGTGAAAGATGTAACTCTGTGAGATGAATTAACAGAACACAGAGCGGTTTCTCAGAAAGCTTCTTTCCAGTTTTGAACGGAAGATATTTCCTTTTTCACCATAGCCCTCTATGGGCTTCCAAATATCCCTTTGCAAATTCCACAAGAACAGCCTTAGCGAACGGCTTCTTGAAGGGAAAGATGTAACTCTGTGAGATGAATTTTCAGTACACAGAGCAGTTTCTCAGAAAGCTTCTTTCCAGTTTTGAACGGAAGATATTTCCTTTTTCACCATAGCCCTCTATGGGCTTCCAAATATCCCTTTGCCAATTCCGCAAGAACAGCCTTAGCGAAAGGCTTCTTGAAGGGAAAGATGTAACTCTGTGAAATGAATTCACAGAACATAGAGCAGTTTCTCAGAAAGCTTCTTTCCAGTTTTGAACGGAAGATATTTCCTTTTTCACCATAGCCGTCTATGGGCTTCCAAATATCCCTTTGCCAATTCCACAAGAACAGCCTTAGCGAAAGGCTTCTTGAAGGGAAAGATGTAACTCTGTGAGATGAATTAACAGAACACAGAGCAGTTTCTCAGAAAGCTTCTTTCCAGTTTTGAACGGAAGATATTTCCTTTTTCAACAGAGGCTTCTATGGGCTTCCAAATATCCCTTTGCCAATTCCACAAGAACAGCCTTAGCGAAAGGCTTCTTGAAGGTAAAGATGTAACTCTGTGAGATGAATTCACAGAACACAGAGCAGTTTCTCAGAAAGCTTCTTTCCAGTTTTGAACGGAAGATATTTCCTTTTTCACCATAGCCCTCTATGGGCTTCCAAATATCCCTTTGCCAATTCCACAAGAACAGCCTTAGCGAAAGAGTTCTTGAAGGGAAAGATGTAACTCTGTGAGATGAATTAACAGAACACAGAGCAGTTTCTCAGAAAGCTTCTTTCCAGTTTTGAACGGAAGATATTTCCTTTTTCACCATAGCCCTCTATGGGCTTCCAAATATCCCTTTGTAAATTCCACAAGAACAGCCTTAGCGAACGGCTTCTTGAAGGGAAAGATGTAACTCTGTGAGATGAATTTACAGAACACCGAGCAGTTTCTCAGAAAGCTTCTTTCCAGTTTTGAACGGAAGATATTTCCTTTTTCACCATAGCCCTCTATGGGCTTCCAAATATCCCTTTGCCAATTCCGCAAGAACAGCCTTAGCGAAAGGCTTCTTGAAGGGAAAGATGTAACTCTGTGAAATGAATTCACAGAACACAGAGCAGTTTCTCAGAAAGCGTCTTTCCAGTTTTGAACGGAAGATATTTCCTTTTTCACCCTAGCCCTCTATGGGCTTCCAAATATCCCTTTGCCAATTCCACAAAAACAGACTTAGCCAAAGGCTTCTTGAAGGGAACGATGTAACTCTGTGAGATGAATTAACAGAATAGACAGCAGTTTCTCAGAAAGCTTCTTTCCAGTTTTGAACGGAAGATATTTCCTTTTTCACCATAGCCCTCTATGGGCTTCCAAATATCCCTTTGCCAATTCCACAAGAACAGCCTTAGCGAAAGGCTTCTTGAAGGGAAAGATGTAACTCTGTGAAATAAATTCACAGAACACAGAGCAGTTTCTCAGAAAGCTTCTTTCCAGTTTTGAACGGAAGATATTTCCTTTTTCACCATTGGCCTCTCTGGGCTTCCAAATATCCCTTTGCCAATTCCACAAGAACAGCCTTAGCGAAAGGCTTCTGAAAGGAAAGATGTAACTCTGTGAGATGAATTCAGAGAACACAGAGCAGTGTCTCAGAAAGCTTCTTTCCAGTTTTGAACGGAAGATATTTCCTTTTTCACCATAGGCCTCTATGGGCTTCCAAATATCCCTTTGCCAATTCCACAAGAACAGCCTTAGCGAAAGGCTTCTTGAAGGGAAAGATGTAACTCTGTGAGATGAATTCACAGAACACAGAGCAGTTTCTCAGAAAGCTTCTTTCCAGTTTTGAATGGAAGATATTTCCTTTTTCACCTTAGGCCTCTATGGGCTTCCAAATATCCCTTTGCCAATTCCACAAGAACAGACGTAGCAAAAGGCTTCTTTAAGGGAAAGATGTAACTCTGTGAGATGAATTAACAGAACACAGAGCAGTTTCCCAGAAAGCTTCTTTCCAGTTTTGAACGGAAGATATTTCCTTTTTCACCATAGCAGTCTATGGGCTTCCAAATATCCCTTTGCCAATTCCACAAGAACAGCCTTAGCGAAAGGCTTCTTGAAGGGAAAGATGTAACTCTGTGAGATGAATTCACAGAACACAGAGCAGTTTCTCAGAAAGCTTCTTTCCAGTTTTGAACGGAAGGTATTTCCTTTTTCACCATAGCCCCCTATGGGCTTCCAAATATCCCTTTGCCAATTCCACAAGAACATCCTTAGCGAAAGGCTTCTTGAAGGGAAAGATGTAACTCTGTGAGATAAATTAACAGAACACAGAGCAGTTTCTCAGAAAGCTTCTTTCCAGTTTTGAACGGAAGATATTTCCTTTTTCACCATAGCCCTCTATGGGCTTCTAAATATCGCTTTGCCAATTCTACAAGAACAGCCTTAGCGAAAGGCTTCTTGAAGGGAAAGATGTAACTCTGTGAGATGAATTCACAGAACACAGAACAGTTTCTCAGAAAGCTTCTTTCCAGTTTTGAACAGAAGATATTTCCTTTTTCACCAGAGGCCTCTATGGGCTTCCAAATATCCCTTTGCCAATTCCACAAGAACACCCTTAGCGAAAGGCTTCTTGAAGTGAAAGATGTAACTCTGTGAGATGAATTAACAGAACACAGAGCGGTTTCTCAGAAAGCTTCTTTCCAGTTTTGAACGGAAGATATTTCCTTTTTCACCATAGCCCTCTATGGGCTTCCAAATATCCCTTTGCAAATTCCACAAGAACAGTCTTAGCGAACGGCTTCTTGAAGGGAAAGATGTAACTCTGTGAGATGAATTTACAGAACACAGAGCAGTTTCTCAGAAAGCTTCTTTCCAGTTTTGAACGGAAGATATTTCCTTTTTCACCATAGCCCTCTATGGGCTTCCAAATATCCCTTTGCCAATTCCGCAAGAACAGCCTTAGCGAAAGGCTTCTTGAAGGGAAAGATGTAACTCTGTGAAATGAATTCACAGAACACAGAGCAGTTTCTCAGAAAGCTTCTTTCCAGTTTTGAAGGGAAGATATTTCCTTTTTCAGCATAGGCCTCTATGGGCTTCCAAATATCCCTTTGCCAATTCCACAAGAACAGCCTTAGCGAAAGGCTTCTTGAAGGGAAAGATGTAACTCTGTGAGATGAACTCACAGAACACGGAGCAGTTTCTCAGAAAGCTTCTTTCCAGTTTTGAACGGAAGATATTTCCTTTTTCACCATAGCCCTCTATGGGCTTCCAAATATCGCTTTGTCAATTCTAGAAGAACAGCCTTAGCGAAAGGCTTCTTGAAGGGAAAGATGTAACTCTGTGAGATGAATTAACAGAACACAGAGCAGTTTCTCAGAAAGCTTCTTTCCAGTTTTGAACGGAAGATATTTCCTTTTTCACCATAGCCCTCTATGGGCTTCCAAATATCCCTTTGCCAATTCCACAAGAACAGCCTTAGCGAAAGGCTTCTTGAAGGGAAAGATGTAACTCTGTGAGATGAATTCACAGAACACAGAGCAGTTTCTCAGAAAGCTTCTTTCCAGTTTTGAACGGAAGATATTTCCTTTTTCACCATAGCCCTCTATGGGCTTCCAAATATCCCTTTGCCAATTCCACAAAAACAGACTTAGCCAAAGGCTTCTTGAAGGGAACGATGTAACTCTGTGAGATGAATTAACAGAATAGAGAGCAGTTTCTCAGAAAGCTTCTTTCCAGTTTTGAACGGAAGATATTTCCTTTTTCACCAGAGGCCTCTATGGGCTTCCAAATATCCCTTTACCAATTCCACAAGAACAGCCTTAGCGAAAGGCTTCTTGAAGTGAAAGATGTAACTCTGTGAGATGAATTAACAGAACACAGAGCGGTTTCTCAGAAAGCTTCTTTCCAGTTTTGAACGGAAGATATTTTCTTTTTCACCATAGCCCTCTAAGGGCTTCCAAATATCCCTTTGCAAATTCCACAAGAACAGCCTTAGCGAACGGCTTCTTGAAGGGAAAGATGTAACTCTGTGAGATGAATTTACAGAACACAGAGCAGTTTCTCAGAAAGCTTCTTTCCAGTTTTGAACGGAAGATATTTCCTTTTTCACCATAGCCCTCTATGGGCTTCCAAATATCCCTTTGCCAATTCCGCAAGAACAGCCTTAGCGAAAGGCTTCTTGAAGGGAAAGATGTAACTCTGTGAGATGAATTCACAGAACACAGAGCAGTTTCTCAGAAAGCTTCTTTCCAGTTTTGAACGGAAGATATTTCCTTTTTCACCATAGCCGTCTATGGGCTTCCAAATATCCCTTTGCCAATTCCACAAGAACAGCCTTAGCGAAAGGCTTCTTGAAGGGAAAGATGTAACTCTGTGAGATGAATTAACAGAACACAGAGCAGTTTCTCAGAAAGCTTCTTTCCAGTTTTGAACGGAAGATATTTCCTTTTTCACCATAGCCCTCTATGGGCTTCCAAATATCCCTTTGCCAATTCCACAAAAACAGACTTAGCCAAAGGCTTCTTGAAGGGAACGATGTAACTCTGTGAGATGAATTAACAGAATAGAGAGCAGTTTCTCAGAAAGCTTCTTTCCAGTTTTGAACGGAAGATATTTCCTTTTTCACCATAGCCGTCTATGGGCTTCCAAATATCCCTTTGCCAATTCCACAAGAACAGCCTTAGCGAAAGGCTTCTTGAAGGGAAAGATGTAACTCTGTGAAATAAATTCACAGAACACAGAGCAGTTTCTCAGAAAGCTTCTTTCCAGTTTTGAACGGAAGATATTTCCTTTTTCAACATTGGCCTCTATGGGCTTCCAAATATCCCTTTGCCAATTCCACAAGAACAGCCTTAGCGAAAGGCTTCTTAAAGGGAAAGATGTAACTCTGTGAGATGAATTCACAGAACACAGAGCAGTTTCTCAGAAAGCTTCTTTCCAGTTTTGAACGGAAGATATTTCCTTTTTCACCATAGCCCTCTATGGGCTTCCAAATATCCCTTTGCCAATTCCACAAGAACAGCCTTAGCGATAGGCTTCTTGAAGGGAAAGATGTAACTCTGTGAGATGAATTCACAGAACACAGAGCAGTTTCTCAGAAAGCTTCTTTCCAGTTTTGAACGGAAGATATTTCCTTTTTCACCATAGGCCTCTATGGGCTTCCAAATATCCCTTTGCCAATTCCGCAAGAACAGCCGGAGCGAAAGGCTTCTTGAAGGGAAAGATGTAACTCTGTGTGATGAATTCACAGAACACAGAGCAGTTTCTCAGAAAGCTTCTTTCCAGTTTTGAACGGAAGGTATTTCCTTTTTCACCATAGGCCTCTATGACTTCCAAATATCCCTTTGCCAATTCCACAAGAACAGCCTTAGCGAAAGGCTTATTGAAGGGAAAGATGTAACTCTGTGAGATGAATTAACAGAACACAGAGCAGTTTCTCAGAAAGATTCTTTCCAGTTTTGAAGGGAAGATATTTCCTTTTTCACCATAGGCCTCTATGGGCTTCCAAATATCCCTTTGCCAATTCCACAAGAACAGCCTTAGCGAAAGGCTTCTTGAAGGGAAAGATGTAACTCTGTGAGATGAACTCACAGAACACGGAGCAGTTTCTCAGAAAGCTTCTTTCCAGTTTTGAACGGAAGATATTTCCTTTTTCACCATAGCCCTCTATGGGCTTCCAAATATCGCTTTGTCAATTCTAGAAGAACAGCCTTAGCGAAAGGCTTCTTGAAGGGAAAGATGTAACTCTGTGCGATGAATTAACAGAACACAGAGCAGTTTCTCAGAAAGCTTCTTTCCAGTTTTGAACGGAAGATATTTCCTTTTTCACCATAGCCCTCTATGGGCTTCCAAATATCCCTTTGCCAATTCCACAAGAACAGCCTTAGCGAAAGGCTTCTTGAAGGGAAAGATGTAACTCTGTGAGATGAATTCACAGAACACAGAGCAGTTTCTCAGAAAGCTTCTTTCCAGTTTTGAACGGAAGATATTTCCTTTTTCACCATAGCCCTCTATGGGCTTCCAAATATCCCTTTGCCAATTCCACAAAAACAGACTTAGCCAAAGGCTTCTTGAAGGGAACGATGTAACTCTGTGAGATGAATTAACAGAATAGAGAGCAGTTTCTCAGAAAGCTTCTTTCCAGTTTTGAACGGAAGATATTTCCTTTTTCACCATAGCCCTCTATGGGCTTCCAAATATCCCTTTGCCAATTCCACAAGAACAGCCTTAGCGAAAGGCTTCTTGAAGGTAAAGATGTAACTCTGTGAGATGAATTCACAGAACACAGAGCAGTTTCTCAGAAAGCTTCTTTCCAGTTTTGAACGGAAGATATTTCCTTTTTCACCATAGCCCTCTATGGGCTTCCAAATATCCCTTTGCCAATTCCACAAGAACAGCCTTAGCGAAAGAGTTCTTGAAGGGAAAGATGTAACTCTGTGAGATGAATTAACAGAACACAGAGCAGTTTCTCAGAAAGCTTCTTTCCAGTTTTGAACGGAAGATATTTCCTTTTTCACCATAGCCCTCTATGGGCTTCCAAATATCCCTTTGTAAATTCCACAAGAACAGCCTTAGCGAACGGCTTCTTGAAGGGAAAGATGTAACTCTGTGAGATGAATTTACAGAACACCGAGCAGTTTCTCAGAAAGCTTCTTTCCAGTTTTGAACGGAAGATATTTCCTTTTTCACCATAGCCCTCTATGGGCTTCCAAATATCCCTTTGCCAATTCCGCAAGAACAGCCTTAGCGAAAGGCTTCTTGAAGGGAAAGATGTAACTCTGTGAAATGAATTCACAGAACACAGAGCAGTTTCTCAGAAAGCGTCTTTCCAGTTTTGAACGGAAGATATTTCCTTTTTCACCCTAGCCCTCTATGGGCTTCCAAATATCCCTTTGCCAATTCCACAAAAACAGACTTAGCCAAAGGCTTCTTGGAGGGAACGATGTAACTCTGTGAGATGAATTAACAGAATAGACAGCAGTTTCTCAGAAAGCTTCTTTCCAGTTTTGAACGGAAGATATTTCCTTTTTCACCATAGCCCTCTATGGTCTTCCAAATATCCCTTTGCCAATTCCACAAGAACAGCCTTAGCGAAAGGCTTCTTGAAGGGAAAGATGTAACTCTGTGAAATAAATTCACAGAACACAGAGCAGTTTCTCAGAAAGCTTCTTTCCAGTTTTGAACGGAAGATATTTCCTTTTTCACCATTGGCCTCTCTGGGCTTCCAAATATCCCTTTGCCAATTCCACAAGAACAGCCTTAGCGAAAGGCTTCTTGAAAGGAAAGATGTAACTCTGTGAGATGAATTCAGAGAACACAGAGCAGTGTCTCAGAAAGCTTCTTTCCAGTTTTGAACGGAAGATATTTCCTTTTTCACCATAGGCCTCTATGGGCTTCCAAATATCCCTTTGCCAATTCCACAAGAACAGCCTTAGCGAAAGGCTTCTTGAAGGGAAAGATGTAACTCTGTGAGATGAATTCACAGAACACAGAGCAGTTTCTCAGAAAGCTTCTTTCCAGTTTTGAATGGAAGATATTTCCTTTTTCACCTTAGGCCTCTATGGGCTTCCAAATATCCCTTTGCCAATTCCACAAGAACAGACGTAGCAAAAGGCTTCTTTAAGGGAAAGATGTAACTCTGTGAGATGAATTAACAGAACACAGAGCAGTTTCTCAGAAAGCTTCTTTCCAGTTTTGAACGGAAGATATTTCCTTTTTCACCATAGCAGTCTATGGGCTTCCAAATATCCCTTTGCCAATTCCACAAGAACAGCCTTAGCGAAAGGCTTCTTGAAGGGAAAGATGTAACTCTGTGAGATGAATTCACAGAACACAGAGCAGTTTCTCAGAAAGCTTCTTTCCAGTTTTGAACGGAAGGTATTTCCTTTTTCACCATAGCCCCCTATGGGCTTCCAAATATCCCTTTGCCAATTCCACAAGAACATCCTTAGCGAAAGGCTTCTTGAAGGGAAAGATGTAACTCTGTGAGTTAAATTAACAGAACACAGAGCAGTTTCTCAGAAAGCTTCTTTCCAGTTTTGAACGGAAGATATTTCCTTTTTCACCATAGCCCTCTATGGGCTTCTAAATATCGCTTTGCCAATTCTACAAGAACAGCCTTAGCGAAAGGCTTCTTGAAGGGAAAGATGTAACTCTGTGAGATGAATTCACAGAACACAGAACAGTTTCTCAGAAAGCTTCTTTCCAGTTTTGAACGGAAGATATTTCCTTTTTCACCAGAGGCCTCTATGGGCTTCCAAATATCCCTTTGCCAATTCCACAAGAACACCCTTAGCGAAAGGCTTCTTGAAGTGAAAGATGTAACTCTGTGAGATGAATTAACAGAACACAGAGCGGTTTCTCAGAAAGCTTCTTTCCAGTTTTGAACGGAAGATATTTCCTTTTTCACCATAGCCCTCTATGGGCTTCCAAATATCCCTTTGCAAATTCCACAAGAACAGCCTTAGCGAACGGCTTCTTGAAGGGAAAGATGTAACTCTGTGAGATGAATTTACAGAACACAGAGCAGTTTCTCAGAAAGCTTCTTTCCAGTTTTGAACGGAAGATATTTCCTTTTTCACCATAGCCCTCTATGGGCTTCCAAATATCCCTTTGCCAATTCCGCAAGAACAGCCTTAGCGAAAGGCTTCTTGAAGGGAAAGATGTAACTCTGTGAAATGAATTCACAGAACACAGAGCAGTTTCTCAGAAAGCTTCTTTCCAGTTTTGAAGGGAAGATATTTCCTTTTTCAGCATAGGCCTCTATGGGCTTCCAAATATCCCTTTGCCAATTCCACAAGAACAGCCTTAGCGAAAGGCTTCTTGAAGGGAAAGATGTAACTCTGTGAGATGAACTCACAGAACACGGAGCAGTTTCTCAGAAAGCTTCTTTCCAGTTTTGAACGGAAGATATTTCCTTTTTCACCATAGCCCTCTATGGGCTTCCAAATATCGCTTTGTCAATTCTAGAAGAACAGCCTTAGCGAAAGGCTTCTTGAAGGGAAAGATGTAACTCTGTGAGATGAATTAACAGAACACAGAGCAGTTTCTCAGAAAGCTTCTTTCCAGTTTTGAACGGAAGATATTTCCTTTTTCACCATAGCCCTCTATGGGCTTCCAAATATCCCTTTGCCAATTCCACAAGAACAGCCTTAGCGAAAGGCTTCTTGAAGGGAAAGATGTAACTCTGTGAGATGAATTCACAGAACACAGAGCAGTTTCTCAGAAAGCTTCTTTCCAGTTTTGAACGGAAGATATTTCCTTTTTCACCATAGCCCTCTATGGGCTTCCAAATATCCCTTTGCCAATTCCACAAAAACAGACTTAGCCAAAGGCTTCTTGAAGGGAACGATGTAACTCTGTGAGATGAATTAACAGAATAGAGAGCAGTTTCTCAGAAAGCTTCTTTCCAGTTTTGAACGGAAGATATTTCCTTTTTCACCAGAGGCCTCTATGGGCTTCCAAATATCCCTTTGCCAATTCCACAAGAACAGCCTTAGCGAAAGACTTCTTGAAGTGAAAGATGTAACTCTGTGAGATGAATTAACAGAACACAGAGCGGTTTCTCAGAAAGCTTCTTTCCAGTTTTGAACGGAAGATATTTCCTTTTTCACCATAGCCCTCTATGGGCTTCCAAATATCCCTTTGCAAATTCCACAAGAACAGCCTTAGCGAACGGCTTCTTGAAGGGAAAGATGTAACTCTGTGAGATGAATTTACAGAACACAGAGCAGTTTCTCAGAAAGCTTCTTTCCAGTTTTGAACGGAAGATATTTCCTTTTTCACCATAGCCCTCTATGGGCTTCCAAATATCCCTTTGCCAATTCCGCAAGAACAGCCTTAGCGAAAGGCTTCTTGAAGGGAAAGATGTAACTCTGTGAGATGAATTCACAGAACACAGAGCAGTTTCTCAGAAAGCTTCTTTCCAGTTTTGAACGGAAGATATTTCCTTTTTCACCATAGCCGTCTATGGGCTTCCAAATATCCCTTTGCCAATTCCACAAGAACAGCCTTAGCGAAAGGCTTCTTGAAGGGAAAGATGTAACTCTGTGAGATGAATTAACAGAACACAGAGCAGTTTCTCAGAAAGCTTCTTTCCAGTTTTGAACGGAAGATATTTCCTTTTTCACCATAGCCCTCTATGGGCTTCCAAATATCCCTTTGCCAATTCCACAAAAACAGACTTAGCCAAAGGCTTCTTGAAGGGAACGATGTAACTCTGTGAGATGAATTAACAGAATAGAGAGCAGTTTCTCAGAAAGCTTCTTTCCAGTTTTGAACGGAAGATATTTCCTTTTTCACCATAGCCGTCTATGGGCTTCCAAATATCCCTTTGCCAATTCCACAAGAACAGCCTTAGCGAAAGGCTTCTTGAAGGGAAAGATGTAACTCTGTGAAATAAATTCACAGAACACAGAGCAGTTTCTCAGAAAGCTTCTTTCCAGTTTTGAACGGAAGATATTTCCTTTTTCAACATTGGCCTCTATGGGCTTCCAAATATCCCTTTGCCAATTCCACAAGAACAGCCTTAGCGAAAGGCTTCTTGAAGGGAAAGATGTAACTCTGTGAGATGAATTCACAGAACACAGAGCAGTTTCTCAGAAAGCTTCTTTCCAGTTTTGAACGGAAGATATTTCCTTTTTCACCATAGCCCTCTATGGGCTTCCAAATATCCCTTTGCCAATTCCACAAGAACAGCCTTAGCGATAGGCTTCTTGAAGGGAAAGATGTAACTCTGTGAGATGAATTCACAGAACACAGAGCAGTTTCTCAGAAAGCTTCTTTCCAGTTTTGAACGGAAGATATTTCCTTTTTCACCATAGGCCTCTATGGGCTTCCAAATATCCCTTTGCCAATTCCACAAGAACAGCCGGAGCGAAAGGCTTCTTGAAGGGAAAGATGTAACTCTGTGTGATGAATTCACAGAACACAGAGCAGTTTCTCAGAAAGCTTCTTTCCAGTTTTGAACGGAAGGTATTTCCTTTTTCACCATAGGCCTCTATGACTTCCAAATATCCCTTTGCCAATTCCACAAGAACAGCCTTAGCGAAAGGCTTATTGAAGGGAAAGATGTAACTCTGTGAGATGAATTAACAGAACACAGAGCAGTTTCTCAGAAAGATTCTTTCCAGTTTTGAAGGGAAGATATTTCCTTTTTCACCATAGGCCTCTATGGGCTTCCAAATATCCCTTTGCCAATTCCACAAGAACAGCCTTAGCGAAAGGCTTCTTGAAGGGAAAGATGTAACTCTGTGAGATGAACTCACAGAACACGGAGCAGTTTCTCAGAAAGCTTCTTTCCAGTTTTGAACGGAAGATATTTCCTTTTTCACCATAGCCCTCTATGGGCTTCCAAATATCGCTTTGTCAATTCTAGAAGAACAGCCTTAGCGAAAGGCTTCTTGAAGGGAAAGATGTAACTCTGTGCGATGAATTAACAGAACACAGAGCAGTTTCTCAGAAAGCTTCTTTCCAGTTTTGAACGGAAGATATTTCCTTTTTCACCATAGCCCTCCATGGGCTTCCAAATATCCCTTTGCCAATTCCACAAGAACAGCCTTAGCGAAAGGCTTCTTGAAGGGAAAGATGTAACTCTGTGAGATGAATTCACAGAACACAGAGCAGTTTCTCAGAAAGCTTCTTTCCAGTTTTGAACGGAAGATATTTCCTTTTTCACCATAGCCCTCTATGGGCTTCCAAATATCCCTTTGCCAATTCCACAAAAACAGACTTAGCCAAAGGCTTCTTGAAGGGAACGATGTAACTCTGTGAGATGAATTAACAGAATAGAGAGCAGTTTCTCAGAAAGCTTCTTTCCAGTTTTGAACGGAAGATATTTCCTTTTTCACCATAGCCGTCTATGGGCTTCCAAATATCCCTTTGCCAATTCCACAAGAACAGCCTAAGCGAAAGGCTTCTTGAAGGGAAAGATGTAACTCTGTGAGATGAATTCACAGAACACAGAGCAGTTTCTCAGAAAGCTTCTTTCCAGTTTTGAACGGAAGATATTTCCTTTTTCAACAGAGGCTTCTATGGGCTTCCAAATATCCCTTTGCCAATTCCACAAGAACAGCCTTAGCGAAAGGCTTCTTGAAGGTAAAGATGTAACTCTGTGAGATGAATTCACAGAACACAGAGCAGTTTCTCAGAAAGCTTCTTTCCAGTTTTGAACGGAAGATATTTCCTTTTTCACCATAGCCCTCTATGGGCTTCCAAATATCCCTTTGCCAATTCCACAAGAACAGCCTTAGCGAAAGACTTCTTGAAGGGAAAGATGTAACTCTGTGAGATGAATTAACAGAACACAGAGCAGTTTCTCAGAAAGCTTCTTTCCAGTTTTGAACGGAAGATATTTCCTTTTTCACCATAGCCCTCTATGGGCTTCCAAATATCCCTTTGCAAATTCCACAAGAACAGCCTTAGCGAACGGCTTCTTGAAGGGAAAGATGTAACTCTGTGAGATGAATTTACAGAACACCGAGCAGTTTCTCAGAAAGCTTCTTTCCAGTTTTGAACGGAAGATATTTCCTATTTCACCATAGCCCTCTATGGGCTTCCAAATATCCCTTTGCCAATTCCGCAAGAACAGCCTTAGCGAAAGGCTTCTTGAAGGGAAAGATGTAAGTCTGTGAAATGAATTCACAGAACACAGAGCAGTTTCTCAGAAAGCGTCTTTCCAGTTTTGAACGGAAGATATTTCCTTTTTCACCATAGCCGTCTATGGGCTTCCAAATATCCCTTTGCCAATTCCACAAGAACAGCCTTAGCGAAAGGCTTCTTGAAGGGAAAGATGTAACTCTGTGAGATGAATTAACAGAACACAGAGCAGTTTCTCAGAAAGCTTCTTTCCAGTTTTGAACGGAAGATATTTCCTTTTTCACCCTAGCCCTCTATGGGCTTCCAAATATCCCTTTGCCAATTCCACAAAAACAGACTTAGCCAAAGGCTTCTTGAAGGGAACGATGTAACTCTGTGAGATGAATTAACAGAATAGAGAGCAGTTTCTCAGAAAGCTTCTTTCCAGTTTTGAACGGAAGATATTTCCTTTTTCACCGTAGCCCTCTATGGGCTTCCAAATATCCCTTTGCCAATTCCACAAGAACAGCCTTAGCGAAAGGCTTCTTGAAGGGAAAGATGTAACTCTGTGAAATAAATTCACAGAACACAGAGCAGTTTCTCAGAAAGCTTCTTTCCAGTTTTGAACGGAAGATATTTCCTTTTTCACCATTGGCCTCTCTGGGCTTCCAAATATCCCTTTGCCAATTCCACAAGAACAGCCTTAGCGAAAGGCTTCTTGAAAGGAAAGATGTAACTCTGTGAGATGAATTCAGAGAACACAGAGCAGTGTCTCAGAAAGCTTCTTTCCAGTTTTGAACGGAAGATATTTCCTTTTTCACCATAGGACTCTATGGGCTTCCAAATATCCCTTTGCCAATTCCACAAGAACAGCCTTAGCGAAAGGCTTCTTGAAGGGAAAGATGTAACTCTGTGAGGTGAATTCACAGAACACAGAACAGTTTCTCAGAAAGCTTCTTTCCAGTTTTGAATGGAAGATATTTCCTTTTTCACCTTAGGCCTCTATGGGCTTCCAAATATCCCTTTGCCAATTCCACAAGAACAGACGTAGCAAAAGGCTTCTTTAAGGGAAAGATGTAACTCTGTGAGATGAATTAACAGAACACAGAGCAGTTTCTCAGAAAGCTTCTTTCCAGTTTTGAACGGAAGATATTTCCTTTTTCACCATAGCCGTCTATGGGCTTCCAAATATCCCTTTGCCAATTCCACAAGAACAGCCTTAGCGAAAGGCTTCTTGAAGGGAAAGATGTAACTCTGTGAAATAAATTCACAGAACACAGAGCAGTTTCTCAGAAAGCTTCTTTCCAGTTTTGAACGGAAGATATTTCCTTTTTCACCATTGGCCTCTATGGGCTTCCAAATATCCCTTTGCCAATTCCACAAGAACAGCCGGAGCGAAAGGCTTCTTGAAGGGAAAGATGTAACTCTGTGAGATGAATTCACAGAACACAGAGCAGTTTCTCAGAAAGCTTCTTTCCAGTTTTGAACGGAAGGTATTTCCTTTTTCACCATAGGCCTCTATGACTTCCAAATATCCCTTTGCCAATTCCACAAGAACAGCCTTAGCGAAAGGCTTCTTGAAGGGAAAGATGTAACTCTGTGAGATGAATTAACAGAACACAGAGCAGTTTCTCAGAAAGATTCTTTCCAGTTTTGAAGGGAAGATATTTCCTTTTTCACCATAGGCCTCTATGGGCTTCCAAATATCCCTTTTCCAATTCCACAAGAACAGCCTTAGCGAAAGGCTTCTTGAAGGGAAAGATGTAACTCTGTGAGATGAACTCACAGAACACGGAGCAGTTTCTCAGAAAGCTTCTTTCCAGTTTTGAACGGAAGATATTTCCTTTTTCACCATAGCCCTCTATGGGCTTCCAAATATCGCTTTGTCAATTCTAGAAGAACAGCCTTAGCGAAAGGCTTCTTGAAGGTAAAGATGTAACTCTGTGAGATGAATTCACAGAACACAGAGCAGTTTCTCAGAAAGCTTCTTTCCAGTTTTGAACGGAAGATATTTCCTTTTTCACCATAGCCCTCTATGGGCTTCCAAATATCCCTTTGCCAATTCCACAAGAACAGCCTTAGCGAAAGGCTTCTTGAAGGGAAAGATTTAACTCTGTGAGATAAATTAACAGAACACAGAGCATTTTCTCAGAAAGCGTCTTTCCCGTTTTGAACGGAAGATATTTCCTTTTTCACCATAGGCCTCTATGGGCTTCCAAATATCCCTTTGCAAATTCCACATGAACAGCCTTAGCGAAAGGCTTCTTGAAGGGAAAGATGTAACTCTGTGAGATGAATTCACAGAACACAGAGCAGTTTCTCAGAAAAATTCTTTCCAATTTTGAACGGAAGATATTTCCTTTTTCACCATAGCCCTCTATGGGCTTCCAAATATCCCTTTGCCAATTCCACAAGAACAGCCTTAGCGAAAGGCTTCTTGAAGGGAAAGATGAAACTCTGTGAGATGAATTCACAGAACACAGAGCAGTTTCTCAGAAAGCTTCTTTCCAGTTTTGAACGGAAGATATTTACTTTTTCACCATAGCCCACTAGGGGTTCCAAATATCCCTTTGCCAATTCCACAAGAACAGCCTTAGCGAAAGGCTTCTTGAAGGGAAAGATGTAACTCTGTGAGATGAATTAACAGAACACAGAGCAGTTTCTCACAGAGCTTCTTTCCGGTTTTGAACGGAAGATATTTCCTTTTTCACCATAGCCCTCTATGGGCTTCCAAATATCCCTTTGCCAATTCCACAAGAACAGCCTTAGCGAAAGGCTTCTTGAAGGGAAAGATGTAACTCTGTGAAATAAATTCACAGAACACAGAGCAGTTTCTCAGAAAGCTTCTTTCCAGTTTTGAACGGAAGATATTTCCTTTTTCACCATTGGCCTCTCTGGGCTTCCAAATATCCCTTTGCCAATTACACAAGAACAGCCTTAGCGAAAGGCTTCTTGAAAGGAAAGATGTAACTCTGTGAGATGAATTCAGAGAACACAGAGCAGTGTCTCAGAAAGCTTCTTTCCAGTTTTGAACGGAAGATATTTCCTTTTTCACCATAGGCCTCTATGGGCTTCCAAATATCCCTTTGCCAATTACACAAGAACAGCCTTAGCGAATGGCTTCTTGAAGGGAAAGATGTAACTCTGTGAGATGAATTCACAGAACACAGAGCAGTTTCTCAGAAAGCTTCTTTCCAGTTTTGAATGGAAGATATTTCCTTTTTCACCTTAAGCCTCTATGGGCTTCCAAATATCCCTTTGCCAATTCCACAAGAACAGACGTAGCAAAAGGCTTCTTTAAGGGAAAGATGTAACTCTCTGAGATGAATTAACAGAACACAGAGCAGTTTCTCAGAAAGCTTCTTTCCAGTTTTGATCGGGAGATATTTTCTTTTTCACCATAGCCCTCTATGGGCTTCCAAATATCCCTTTGCCAATTCCACAAGAACAGCCTTAGAGAAAGGCTTCTTGAAAGGAAAGATGTAACTCTGTGAGATGAATTCAGAGAACACCGAGCAGTGTCTCAGAAAGCTTCTTTCCAGTTTTGAAAGGAAGATATTACCTTTTTCACCATAGGCCTCTATGGGCTTCCAAATATCCCTTTGCCAATTCCGCAAGAACAGCCTTAGCGAAAGGCTTCTTGAAGGGAAAGATGAAACTCTGTGAGATGAATTCATAGAACACAGAGCAGTTTCTCAGAAAGCTTCTTTCCAGTTTTGAATGGAAGATATTTCCTTTTTCACCTTAGGCCTCTATGGGCTTCCAAATATCCCTTTGCCAATTCCACAAGAACAGACGTAGCAAAAGGCTTCTTTAAGGAAAAGATGTAACTCTGTGAGATGAATTAACAGAACACAGAGCAGTTTCTCAGAAAGCTTCTTTCCAGTTTTGAACGGAAGATATTTACTTTTTCACCATAGCCCTCTATGGGCTGCCAAATAACCCTTTGCCAATTCCACAAGAACAGCCTTAGCGAAAGGCTTCTTGAAGTGAAAGATGTAACTCTGTGAGATGAATTTACAGAACACAGAGCAGTTTCTCAGAAAGCTTCTTTCCAGTTTTGAACGGAAGATATTTCCTTTTTCACCATAGCCCTCTATGGGCTTCCAAATATCCCTTTGCAAATTCCACAAGAACAGCCTTAGCGAACGGCTTCTTGAAGGGAAAGATGTAACTCGGTGAGATGAATTTACAGAACACAGAGCAGTTTCTCAGAAAGCTTCTTTCCAGTTTTGAACGGAAGATATTTCCTTTTTCACCATAGCCCTCTATGGGCTTCCAAATATCCCTTTGCCAATTCCACAAGAACAGCCTTAGCGAAAGGCTTCTTGAAGGGAAAGATGTAACTCTGTGAGATGAATTCACAGAACACAGAGCAGTTTCTCAGAAAGCTTCTTTCCAGTTTTGAATGGAAGATATTTCCTTTTTCACCTTAGGCCTCTATGGGCTTCCAAATATCCCTTTGCCAATTCCACAAGAACAGCCTTAGCGAAAGGCTTCTTGAAGGGAAAGATGAAACTCTGTGAGATGAATTCACAGAACACAGAGCAGTTTCTCAGAAAGCTTCTTTCCAGTTTTGAACGGAAGATATTTACTTTTTCACCATAGCCCACTAGGGGTTCCAAATATCCCTTTGCCAATTCCACAAGAACAGCCTTAGCGAAAGGCTTCTTGAAGGGAAAGATGTAACTCTGTGAGATGAATTAACAGAACACAGAGCAGTTTCTCACAGAGCTTCTTTCCGGTTTTGAACGGAAGATATTTCCTTTTTCACCAGAGGCCTCTATGGGCTTCCAAATATCCCTTTGCCAATTCCACAAGAACAGCCTTAGCGAAAGGCTTCTTGAAGGGAAAGATGTAACTCTGTGAGATGAATTCACAGAACACAGAGCAGATTCTCAGAAAGCTTCTTTCCAGTTTTGAACGGAAGATATTTCCTTTTTCACCATAGGCCTCAATGGGCTTCCAAATATCCCTTTGCCAATTCCACAAGAACAGCCTTAGCGAAAGGCTTCTTGAAGGGAAAGATGTAACTCTGTGAGATGAATTAACAGAACACAGAGCAGTTTCTCAGAAAGTTTCTTTCCAGTTTTGATCGGGAGATATTTTCTTTTTCACAATAGCCCTCTATGGGCTTCCAAATATCCCTTTGCCAATTCCACAAGAACAGCCTTAGCGAAAGGCTTCTTGAAAGGAAAGATGTAACTCTGTGAGATGAATTCAGAGAACACAGAGCAGTGTCTCAGAAAGCTTCTTTCCAGTTTTGAACGGAAGATATTTCCTTTTTCACCAGAGGCCTCTATGGGCTGCCAAATATCCCTTTGCCAATTCCACAAGAACAGCCTTAGCGAAAGGCTTCTTGAAGTGAAAGATGTAACTCTGTGAGATGAATTTACAGAACACAGAGCAGTTTCTCAGAAAGCTTCTTTCCAGTTTTGAACGGAAGATATTTCCTTTTTCACCTTAGGCCTCTATGGGCTTCCAAATATCCCTTTGCCAATTCCACAAGAACAGACGTAGCAAAAGGCTTCTTTAAGGGAAAGATGTAACTCTGTGAGATGAATTCACAGAACACAGAGCAGTTTCTCAGAAAGCTTCTTTCCAGTTTTGAACGGAAGATATTTCCTTTTTCACCATAGCCGTCTATGGGCTTCCAAATATCCCTTTGCCAATTCCACAAGAACAGCCTTAGCGAAAGCCTTCTTGAAGGGAAAGATGTAACTCTGTGAGATGAATTCACAGAACACAGAGCAGTTTCTCAGAAAGCTTCTTTCCAGTTTTGAACGGAAGATATTTCCTTTTTCACCATAGCCCCCTATGGGCTTCCAAATATCCCTTTGCCAATTCCACAAGAACAGCCTTAGCGAAAGGCTTCTTGAAGTGAAAGATGTAACTCTGTGAGATGAATTAACAGAACACAGAGCAGTTTCTCAGAAAGCTTCTTTCCAGTTTTGAACGGAAGATATTTCCTTTTTCACCATAGCCCTCTATGGGCTTCCAAATATCCCTTTGCAAATTCCACAAGAACAGCCTTAGCGAAAGGCTTCTTGAAGGGAAAGATGTAACTCTGTGAGATGAATTTACAGAACACAGAGCAGTTTCTCAGAAAGCTTCTTTCCAGTTTTGAACGGAAGATATTTCCTTTTTCACCATAGCCCTCTATGGGCTTCCAAATATCCCTTTGCCAATTCCGCAAGAACAGCCTTAGCGAAAGGCTTCTTGAAGGGAAAGATGTAACTCTGTGAAATGAATTCACAGAACACAGAGCAGTTTCTCAGAAAGCTTCTTTCCAGTTTTGAACGGAAGATATTTCCTTTTTCACCATAGCCCTCTATGGGCTTCCAAATATCCCTTTGCCAATTCCACAAAAACAGACTTAGCCAAAGGCTTCTTGAAGGGAACGATGTAACTCTGTGAGATGAATTAACAGAATAGAGAGCAGTTTCTCAGAAAGCTTCTTTCCAGTTTTGAACGGAAGATATTTCCTTTTTCACCATAGCCCTCTATGGGCTTCCAAATATCCCTTTGCCAATTCCACAAGAACAGCCTTAGCGAAAGGCTTCTTGAAGGGAAAGATGTAACTCTGTGAAATAAATTCACAGAACACAGAGCAGTTTCTCAGAAAGCTTCTTTCCAGTTTTGAACGGAAGATATTTCCTTTTTCACCATTGGCCTCTATGGGCTTCCAAATATCCCTTTGCCAATTCCACAAGAACAGCCTTAGCGAAAGGCTTCTTGAAGGGAGAGATGTAACTCTGTGAGATGAATTCACAGAACACAGAGCAGTTTCTCAGAAAGCTTCTTTCCAGTTTTGAACGGAAGATATTTCCTTTTTCACCATAGCCCTCTATGGGCTTCCAAATATCCCTTTGCCAATTCCACAAAAACAGACTTAGCCAAAGGCTTCTTGAAGGGAACGATGTAACTCTGTGAGATGAATTAACAGAATAGAGAGCAGTTTCTCAGAAAGCTTCTTTCCAGTTTTGAACGGAAGATATTTCCTTTTTCACCATAGCCCTCTATGGGCTTCCAAATATCCCTTTGCCAATTCCACAAGAACAGCCTTAGCGAAAGGCTTCTTGTAGGGAAAGATGTAACTCTGTGAGATGAATTCACAGAACACAGAGCAGTTTCTCAGAAAGCTTCTTTCCAGTTTTGAACGGAAGATATTTCCTTTTTCAACAGAGGCTTCTATGGGCTTCCAAATATCCCTTTGCCAATTCCACAAGAACAGCCTTAGCGAAAGGCTTCTTGAAGGTAAAGATGTAACTCTGTGAGATGAATTCACAGAACACAGAGCAGTTTCTCAGAAAGCTTCTTTCCAGTTTTGAACGGAAGATATTTCCTTTTTCACCATAGCCCTCTATGGGCTTCCAAATATCCCTTTGCCAATTCCACAAGAACAGCCTTAGCGAAAGACTTCTTGAAGGGAAAGATGTAACTCTGTGAGATAAATTAACAGAACACAGAGCATTTTCTCAGAAAGCGTCTTTCCCGTTTTGAACGGAAGATATTTCCTTTTTAGCCATAGGCCTCTATGGGCTTCCAAATATCCCTTTGCAAATTCCACAAGAACAGCCTTAGCGAAAGGCTTCTTGAAGGGAAAGATGTAACTCTGTGAGATGAATTAACAGAACACAGAGCAGTTTCTCAGAAAAATTCTTTCCAATTTTGAACGGAAGATATTTCCTTTTTCACCATAGCCCTCTATGGGCTTCCAAATATCCCTTTGCCAATTCCACAAGAACAGCCTTAGCGAAAGGCTTCTTGAAGGGAAAGATGAAACTCTGTGAGATGAATTCACAGAACACAGAGCAGTTTCTCAGAAAGCTTCTTTCCAGTTTTGAACGGAAGATATTTACTTTTTCACCATAGCCCACTAGGGGTTCCAAATATCCCTTTGCCAATTCCACAAGAACAGCCTTAGCGAAAGGCTTCTTGAAGGGAAAGATGTAACTCTGTGAGATGAATTCACAGAACACAGAGCAGATTCTCAGAAAGCTTCTTTCCAGTTTTGAACGGAAGATATTTCCTTTTTCACCATAGGCCTCTATGGGCTTCCAAATATCCCTTTGCCAATTCCACAATAACAGCCTTAGCGAAAGGCTTCTTGAAGGGAAAGATGTAACTCTGTGAGATGAATTCACAGAACACAGAGCAGTTTCTCAGAAAGCTTCTTTCCAGTTTTGAACGGAAGATATTTCCTTTTTCACCATAGCCCTCTACGGGCTTCAAAATATCGCTTTGCCAATTCCACAAGAACACCCTTAGCGAAAGGCTTCTTGAAGGGAAAGATGTAACTCTGTGAGATGAATTAAAAGAACACAGAGCAGTTTCTCAGAAAGCTTCTTTCCAGTTTTGAACGGAAGATATTTCCTTTTTCACCATAGGCCTCTATGGGCTTCCAAATATCCCTTTGCCAATTCCACAAGAACAGCCTTAGCGAAAGGCTTCTTGAAGGGAAAGATGTAACTCTGTGAGATAAATTCACAGAACACAGAGCAGTTTCTCAGAAAGCTTCTTTCCAGTTTTGAACGGAAGATATTTCCTTTTTCACCATAGGCCTCTATGGGCTTCCAAATATCCCTTTGCCAATTCCACAAGAACAGCCTTAGCGAAAGGCTTCTTGAAGGGAAAGATGTAACTCTGTGAGATGAATTAACAGAACACAGAGCAGTTTCTCAGAAAGCTTCTTTCCAGTTTTGATCGGGAGATATTTTCTTTTTCACCATAGCCCTCTATGGGCTTCCAAATATCCCTTTGCCAATTCCACAAGAACAGCCTTAGCGAAAGGCTTCTTGAAAGGAAAGATGTAACTCTGTGAGATGAATTCAGAGAACACAGAGCAGTGTCTCAGAAAGCTTCTTTCCAGTTTTGAAAGGAAGATATTTCCTTTTTCACCATAGGCCTCTATGGGCTTCCAAATATCCCTTTGCCAATTCCGCAAGAACAGCCTTAGTGAAAGGCTTCTTGAAGGGAAAGATGAAACTCTGTGAGATGAATTCATAGAACACAGAGCAGTTTCTCAGAAAGCTTCTTTCCAGTTTTGAATGGAAGATATTTCCTTTTTCACCTTAGGCCTCTATGGGCTTCCAAATATCCCTTTGCCAATTCCACAAGAACAGACGTAGCAAAAGGCTTCTTTAAGGGAAAGATGTAACTCTGTGAGATGAATTAACAGAACACAGAGCAGTTTCTCAGAAAGCTTCTTTCCAGTTTTGAACGGAAGATATTTACTTTTTCACCATAGCCCTCTATGGGCTGCCAAATATCCCTTTGCCAATTCCACAAGAACAGCCTTAGCGAAAGGCTTCTTGAAGTGAAAGATGTAACTCTGTGAGATGAATTTACAGAACACAGAGCAGTTTCTCAGAAAGCTTCTTTCCAGTTTTGAACGGAAGATATTTCCTTTTTCACCATAGCCCTCTATGGGCTTCCAAATATCCCTTTGCAAATTCCACAAGAACAGCCTTAGCGAACGGCTTCTTGAAGGGAAAGATGTAACTCTGTGAGATGAATTTACAGAACACAGAGCAGTTTCTCAGAAAGCTTCTTTCCAGTTTTGAACGGAAGATATTTCCTTTTTCACCATAGCCCTCTATGGGCTTCCAAATATCCCTTTGCCAATTCCGCAAGAACAGCCTTAGCGAAAGGCTTCTTGAAGGGAAAGATGTAACTCTGTGAAATGAATTCACAGAACACAGAGCAGTTTCTCAGAAAGCGTCTTTCCAGTTTTGAACGGAAGATATTTCCTTTTTCACCATAGCCGTCTATGGGCTTCCAAATATCCCTTTGCCAATTCCACAAGAACAGCCTTAGCGAAAGGCTTCTTAAAGGGAAAGATGTAACTCTGTGAGATGAATTAACAGAACACAGAGCAGTTTCTCAGAAAGCTTCTTTCCAGTTTTGAACGGAAGATATTTCCTTTTTCACCATTGGCCTCTCTGGGCTTCCAAATATCCCTTTGCCAATTCCACAAGAACAGCCTTAGCGAAAGGCTTCTTGAAAGGAAAGATGTAACTCTGTGAGATGAATTCAGAGAACACAGAGCAGTGTCTCAGAAAGCTTCTTTCCAGTTTTGAACGGAAGAGTTTTCCTTTTTCACCATAGGCCTCTATGGGCTTCCAAATATCCCTTTGCCAATTCCACAAGAACAGCCTTAGCGAAAGGCTTCTTGAAGGGAAAGATGTAACTCTGTGAGATGAATTCACAGAACACAGAGCAGTTTCTCAGAAAGCTTCTTTCCAGTTTTGAATTGAAGATATTTCCTTTTTCACCTTAGGCCTCTATGGGCTTCCAAATATCCCTTTGCCAATTCCACAAGAACAGCCTTAGCGAAAGGCTTCTTGAAGGGAAAGATGAAACTCTGTGAGATGAATTCACAGAACACAGAGCAGTTTCTCAGAAAGCTTCTTTCCAGTTTTGAACGGAAGATATTTACTTTTTCACCATAGCCCACTAGGGGTTCCAAATATCCCTTTGCCAATTCCACAAGAACAGCCTTAGCGAAAGGCTTCTTGAAGGGAAAGATGTAACTCTGTGAGATGAATTAACAGAACACAGAGCAGTTTCTCACAGAGCTTCTTTCCGGTTTTGAACGGAAGATATTTCCTTTTTCACCAGAGGCCTCTATGGGCTTCCAAATATCCCTTTGCCAATTCCACAAGAACAGCCTTAGCGAAAGGCTTCTTGAAGGGAAAGATGTAACTCTGTGAGATGAATTCACAGAACACAGAGCAGATTCTCAGAAAGCTTCTTTCCAGTTTTGAACGGAAGATATTTCCTTTTTCACCATAGGCCTCTATGGGCTTCCAAATATCCCTTTGCCAATTCCACAATAACAGCCTTAGCGAAAGGCTTCTTGAAGGGAAAGATGTAACTCTGTGAGATGAATTCACAGAACACAGAGCAGTTTCTCAGAAAGCTTCTTTCCAGTTTTGAACGGAAGATATTTCCTTTTTCACCATAGCCCTCTACGGGCTTCAAAATATCGCTTTGCCAATTCCACAAGAACAGCCTTAGCGAAAGGCTTCTTGAAGGGAAAGATGTAACTCTGTGAGATGAATTAAAAGAACACAGAGCAGTTTCTCAGAAAGCTTCTTTCCAGTTTTGAACGGAAGATATTTCCTTTTTCACCATAGGCCTCTATGGGCTTCCAAATATCCCTTTGCCAATTCCACAAGAACAGCCTTAGCGAAAGGCTTCTTGAAGGGAAAGATGTAACTCTGTGAGATGAATTAACAGAACACAGAGCAGTTTCTCACAGAGCTTCTTTCCGGTTTTGATCGGAAGATATTTCCTTTTTCACCATAGCCCTCTATGGGCTTCCAAGTATCCCTTTGCCAATTCCACAAGAACAGCCTTAGCGAAAGGCTTCTTGAAGGGAAAGATGTAACTCTGTGAGATGAATTCACAGAACACAGAGCAGTTTCTCAGAAAGCTTCTTTCCAGTTTTGAACGGAAGATATTTCCTTTTTCACCATAGCCCTCTATGGGCTTCCAAATATCCCTTTGCCAATTCCACAAGAACAGCCTTAGCGAAAGGCTTCTTGAAGGGAAAGATGTAACTCTGTGAGATAAATTCACAGAACACAGAGCAGTTTCTCAGAAAGCTTCTTTCCAGTTTTGAACGGAAGATATTTCCTTTTTCACCATAGGCCTCTATGGGCTTCCAAATATCCCTTTGCCAATTCCACAAGAACAGCCTTAGCGAAAGGCTTCTTGAAGGGAAAGATGTAACTCTGTGAGATGAATTAACAGAACACAGAGCAGTTTCTCAGAAAGTTTCTTTCCAGTTTTGATCGGGAGATATTTTCTTTTTCACCATAGCCCTCTATGGGCTTCCAAATATCCCTTTGCCAATTCCACAAGAACAGCCTTAGCGAAAGGCTTCTTGAAAGGAAAGATGTAACTCTGTGAGATGAATTCAGAGAACACAGAGCAGTGTCTCAGAAAGCTTCTTTCCAGTTTTGAACGGAAGATATTTCCTTTTTCACCAGAGGCCTCTATGGGCTTCCAAATATCCCTTTGCCAATTCCACAAGAACAGCCTTAGCGAAAGGCTTCTTGAAGTGAAAGATGTAACTCTGTGAGATGAATTTACAGAACACAGAGCAGTTTCTCAGAAAGCTTCTTTCCAGTTTTGAACGGAAGATATTTCCTTTTTCACCATAGCCGTCTATGGGCTTCCAAATATCCCTTTGCCAATTCCACAAGAACAGCCTTAGCGAAAGGCTTCTTGAAGGGAAAGATGTAACTCTGTGAGATGAATTTACAGAACACAGAGCAGTTTCTCAGAAAGCTTCTTTCCAGTTTTGAACGGAAGATATTTCCTTTTTCACCATAGCCCTCTATGGGCTTCCAAATATCCCTTTGCCAATTCCGCAAGAACAGCCTTAGCGAAAGGCTTCTTGAAGGGAAAGATGTAACTCTGTGAAATGAATTCACAGAACACAGAGCAGTTTCTCAGAAAGCTTCTTTCCAGTTTTGAACGGAATATATTTCCTTTTTCACCATAGCCCTCTATGGGCTTCCAAATATCCCTTTGCCAATTCCACAAAAACAGACTTAGCCAAAGGCTTCTTGAAGGGAACGATGTAACTCTGTGAGATGAATTAACAGAATAGAGAGCAGTTTCTCAGAAAGCTTCTTTCCAGTTTTGAACGGAAGATATTTCCTTTTTCACCATAGCCCTCTATGGGCTTCCAAATATCCCTTTGCCAATTCCACAAGAATAGCCTTAGCGAAAGGCTTCTTGAAGGGAAAGATGTAACTCTGTGAAATAAATTCACAGAACACAGAGCAGTTTCTCAGAAAGCTTCTTTCCAGTTTTGAACGGAAGATATTTCCTTTTTCACCATTGGCCTCTATGGGCTTCCAAATATCCCTTTGCCAATTCCACAAGAACAGCCTTAGCGAAAGGCTTCTTGAAGGGAAAGATGTAACTCTGTGAGATGAATTCACAGAACACAGAGCAGTTTCTCAGAAAGCTTCTTTCCAGTTTTGAACGGAAGATATTTCCTTTTTCACCATAGCCCTCTATGGGCTTCCAAATATCCCTTTGCCAATTCCACAAGAACAGCCTTAGCGATAGGCTTCTTGAAGGGAAAGATGTAACTCTGTGAAATGAATTCACAGAACACAGAGCAGTTTCTCAGAAAGCTTCTTTCCAGTTTTGAACGGAAGATATTTCCTTTTTCACCATAGGCCTCTATGGGCTTCCAAATATCCCTTTGCCAATTCCACAAGAACAGCCGGAGCGAAAGGCTTCTTGAAGGGAAAGATGTAACTCTGTGAGATGAATTCACAGAACACAGAGCAGTTTCTCAGAAAGCTTCTTTCCAGTTTTGAACGGAAGGTATTTCCTTTTTCACCATAGGCCTCTATGGGCTTCCAAATATCCCTTTGCCAATTCCACAAGAACAGCCTTAGCGAAAGGCTTCTTGAAGGGAAAGATGTAACTCTGTGAGATGAATTAACAGAACACAGAGCAGTTTCTCAGAAAGCTTCTTTCCAGTTTTGAAGGGAAGATATTTCCTTTTTCACCGTAGGCCTCTATGGGCTTCCAAATATCCCTTTGCCAATTCCACAAGAACAGCCTTAGCGAAAGGCTTCTTGAAGGGAAAGATGTAACTCTGTGAGATGAATTCACAGAACACGGAGCAGTTTCTCAGAAAGCTTCTTTCCAGTTTTGAACGGAAGATATTTCCTTTTTCACCATAGCCCTCTATGGGCTTCCAAATATCGCTTTGTCAATTCTAGAAGAACAGCCTTAGCGAAAGGCTTCTTGAAGGGAAAGATGTAACTCTGTGAGATGAATTAACAGAACACAGAGCAGTTTCTCAGAAAAATTCTTTCCAATTTTGAACGGAAGATATTTCCTTTTTCACCATAGCCCTCTATGGGCTTCCAAATATCCCTTTGCCAATTCCACAAGAACAGCCTTAGCGAAAGGCTTCTTGAAGGGAAAGATGAAACTCTGTGAGATGAATTAACAGAACACAGAGCAGTTTCTCAGGAAGCTTCTTTCCAGTTTTGAACGGAAGATATTTACTTTTTCACCATAGCCCACTAGTGGTTCCAAATATCCCTTTGCCAATTCCACAAGAACAGCCTTAGCGAAAGGCTTCTTGAAGGGAAAGATGTAACTCTGTGAGATGAATTAACAGAACACAGAGCAGTTTCTCACAGAGCTTCTTTCCGATTTTGAACGGAAGATATTTCCTTTTTCACCATAGCCCTCTATGGGCTTCCAAATATCCCTTTGCCAATTCCACAAGAACAGCCTTAGCGAAAGGCTTCTTGAAGGGAAAGATGTAACTCTGTGAGATGAATTCACAGAACACAGAGCAGTTTCTCAAAAAGCTTCTTTCCAGTTTTGAACGGAAGATATTTCCTTTTTCACCATAGCCCTCTAGGGGCTTCCAAATATCCCTTTGCCAATTCCACAAGAACAGCCTTAGCGAAAGGCTTCTTGAAGGGAAAGATGTAACTCTGTGAGATGAATTCACAGAACACAGAGCAGTTTCTCAGAAAGCTTCTTTCCACTTTTGAACGGAAGATATTTCCTTTTTCACCATAGTCGTCTATGGGCTTCCAAATATCCCTTTGCCAATTCCACAAGAACAGCCTTAGCGAAAGGCTTCTTGAAGGGAAAGATGTAACTCTGTGAGATGAATTCACAGAACACAGAGCAGTTTCTCAGAAAGCTTCTTTCCAGTTTTGAACGGAAGATATTTCCTTTTTCACCATAGCCCTCTATGGGTTTCCAAATATCGCTTTGCCAATTCTACAAGAACAGCCTTAGCGAAAGGTTCTTGAAGGGAAAGATGTAACTCTGTGAGATGAATTAACAGAACACAGAGCAGTTTCTCAGAAACCTTCTTTCCAGTTTTGAACGGAAGATATTTCCTTTTTCACCATAGCCCTCTACGGGCTTCAAAATATCCCTTTGCCAATTCCACAAGAACAGCCTTAGCGAAAGGCTTCTTGAAGGGAAAGATGTAACTCTGTGAGATGAATTAAAAGAACACAGAGCAGTTTCTCAGAAAGCTTCTTTCCAGTTTTGAACGGAAGATATTTCCTTTTTCACCATAGGCCTCTATGGGCTTCCAAATATCCCTTTGCCAATTCCACAAGAACAGCCTTAGCGAAAGGCTTCTTGAAGGGAAAGATGAAACTCTGTGAGATGAATTCACAGAACACAGAGCAGTTTCTCAGAAAGCTTCTTTCCAGTTTTGAACGGAAGATATTTACTTTTTCACCATAGCCCTCTAGGGGTTCCAAATATCCCTTTGCCAATTTCACAAGAACAGCCTTAGCGAAAGGCTTCTTGAAGGGAAAGATGTAACTCTGTGAGATGAATTAACAGAACACAGAGCAGTTTCTCACAGAGCTTCTTTCCGGTTTTGAACGGAAGATATTTCCTTTTTCACCATAGCCCTCTATGGGCTTCCAAATATCCCTTTGCCAATTCCACAAGAACAGCCTTAGCGAAAGGCTTCTTGAAGGGAAAGATGTAACTCTGTGAGATGAATTCACAGAACACAGAGCAGTTTCTCAGAAAGCTTCTTTCCAGTTTTGAACGGAAGATATTTCCTTTTTCACCATAGCCCTCTAAGGGCTTCCAAATATCCCTTTGCCAATTCCACAAGAACAGCCTTAGCGAAAGGCTTCTTGAAGGGAAAGATGTAACTCTGTGAGATAAATTCACAGAACACAGAGCAGTTTCTCAGAAAGCTTCTTTCCAGTTTTGAACGGATGATATTTCCTTTTTCACCATAGGCCTCTATGGGCTTCCAAATATCCCTTTGCCAATTCCACAAGAACAGCCTTAGCGAAAGGCTTCTTGAAGGGAAAGATGTAACTCTGTGAGATAAATTCACAGAACACAGAGCAGTTTCTCAGAAAGCTTCTTTCCAGTTTTGAACGGAAGATATTTCCTTTTTCACCATAGCCCTCTACGGGCTTCAAAATATCGCTTTGCCAATTCCACAAGAACAGCCTTAGCGAAAGGCTTCTTGAAGGGAAAGATGTAACTCTGTGAGATGAATTAACAGAACACAGAGCAGTTTCTCACAGAGCTTCTTTCCGGTTTTGAACGGAAGATATTTCCTTTTTCACCAGAGGCCTCTATGGGCTTCCAAATATCCCTTTGCCAATTCCACAAGAACAGCCTTAGCGAAAGGCTTCTTGAAGGGAAAGATGTAACTCTGTGAGATGAATTCACAGAACACAGAGCAGATTCTCAGAAAGCTTCTTTCCAGTTTTGAACGGAAGATATTTCCTTTTTCACCATAGGCCTCTATGGGCTTCCAAATATCCCTTTGCCAATTCCACAATAACAGCCTTAGCGAAAGGCTTCTTGAAGGGAAAGATGTAACTCTGTGAGATGAATTCACAGAACACAGAGCAGTTTCTCAGAAAGCTTCTTTCCAGTTTTGAACGGAAGATATTTCCTTTTTCACCATAGCCCTCTACGGGCTTCAAAATATCGCTTTGCCAATTCCACAAGAACAGCCTTAGCGAAAGGCTTCTTGAAGGGAAAGATGTAACTCTGTGAGATGAATTAAAAGAACACAGAGCAGTTTCTCAGAAAGCTTCTTTCCAGTTTTGAACGGAAGATATTTCCTTTTTCACCATAGGCCTCTATGGGCTTCCAAATATCCCTTTGCCAATTCCACAAGAACAGCCTTAGCGAAAGGCTTCTTGAAGGGAAAGATGTAACTCTGTGAGATGAATTAACAGAACACAGAGCAGTTTCTCACAGAGCTTCTTTCCGGTTTTGATCGGAAGATATTTCCTTTTTCACCATAGCCCTCTATGGGCTTCCAAGTATCCCTTTGCCAATTCCACAAGAACAGCCTTAGCGAAAGGCTTCTTGAAGGGAAAGATGTAACTCTGTGAGATGAATTCACAGAACACAGAGCAGTTTCTCAGAAAGCTTCTTTCCAGTTTTGAACGGAAGATATTTCCTTTTTCACCATAGCCCTCTATGGGCTTCCAAATATCCCTTTGCCAATTCCACAAGAACAGCCTTAGCGAAAGGCTTCTTGAAGGGAAAGATGTAACTCTGTGAGATAAATTCACAGAACACAGAGCAGTTTCTCAGAAAGCTTCTTTCCAGTTTTGAACGGAAGATATTTCCTTTTTCACCATAGGCCTCTATGGGCTTCCAAATATCCCTTTGCCAATTCCACAAGAACAGCCTTAGCGAAAGGCTTCTTGAAGGGAAAGATGTAACTCTGTGAGATGAATTAACAGAACACAGAGCAGTTTCTCAGAAAGTTTCTTTCCAGTTTTGATCGGGAGATATTTTCTTTTTCACCATAGCCCTCTATGGGCTTCCAAATATCCCTTTGCCAATTCCACAAGAACAGCCTTAGCGAAAGGCTTCTTGAAAGGAAAGATGTAACTCTGTGAGATGAATTCAGAGAACACAGAGCAGTTTCTCAGAAAGTTTCTTTCCAGTTTTGATCGGGAGATATTTTCTTTTTCACCATAGCCCTCTATGGGCTTCCAAATATCCCTTTGCCAATTCCACAAGAACAGCCTTAGCGAAAGGCTTCTTGAAAGGAAAGATGTAACTCTGTGAGATGAATTCAGAGAACACAGAGCAGTGTCTCAGAAAGCTTCTTTCCAGTTTTGAACGGAAGATATTTCCTTTTTCACCATAGCCCCCTATGGGCTTCCAAATATCCCTTTGCCAATTCCACAAGAACAGCCTTAGCGAAAGGCTTCTTGAAGTGAAAGATGTAACTCTGTGAGATGAATTAACAGAACACAGAGCAGTTTCTCAGAAAGCTTCTTTCCAGTTTTGAACGGAAGATATTTCCTTTTTCACCATAGCCCTCTATGGGCTTCCAAATATCCCTTTGCAAATTCCACAAGAACAGCCTTAGCGAAAGGCTTCTTGAAGGGAAAGATGTAACTCTGTGAGATGAATTTACAGAACACAGAGCAGTTTCTCAGAAAGCTTCTTTCCAGTTTTGAACGGAAGATATTTCCTTTTTCACCATAGCCCTCTATGGGCTTCCAAATATCCCTTTGCCAATTCCGCAAGAACAGCCTTAGCGAAAGGCTTCTTGAAGGGAAAGATGTAACTCTGTGAAATGAATTCACAGAACACAGAGCAGTTTCTCAGAAAGCTTCTTTCCAGTTTTGAACGGAATATATTTCCTTTTTCACCATAGCCCTCTATGGGCTTCCAAATATCCCTTTGCCAATTCCACAAAAACAGACTTAGCCAAAGGCTTCTTGAAGGGAACGATGTAACTCTGTGAGATGAATTAACAGAATAGAGAGCAGTTTCTCAGAAAGCTTCTTTCCAGTTTTGAACGGAAGATATTTCCTTTTTCACCATAGCCCTCTATGGGCTTCCAAATATCCCTTTGCCAATTCCACAAGAACAGCCTTAGCGAAAGGCTTCTTGAAGGGAAAGATGTAACTCTGTGAAATAAATTCACAGAACACAGAGCAGTTTCTCAGAAAGCTTCTTTCCAGTTTTGAACGGAAGATATTTCCTTTTTCACCATTGGCCTCTATGGGCTTCCAAATATCCCTTTGCCAATTCCACAAGAACAGCCTTAGCGAAAGGCTTCTTGAAGGGAAAGATGTAACTCTGTGAGATGAATTCACAGAACACAGAGCAGTTTCTCAGAAAGCTTCTTTCCAGTTTTGAACGGAAGATATTTCCTTTTTCACCATAGCCCTCTATGGGCTTCCAAATATCCCTTTGCCAATTCCACAAGAACAGCCTTAGCGATAGGCTTCTTGAAGGGAAACATGTAACTCTGTGAAATGAATTCACAGAACACAGAGCAGTTTCTCAGAAAGCTTCTTTCCAGTTTTGAACGGAAGATATTTCCTTTTTCACCATAGGCCTCTATGGGCTTCCAAATATCCCTTTGCCAATTCCACAAGAACAGCCGGAGCGAAAGGCTTCTTGAAGGGAAAGATGTAACTCTGTGAGATGAATTCACAGAACACAGAGCAGTTTCTCAGAAAGCTTCTTTCCAGTTTTGAACGGAAGGTATTTCCTTTTTCACCATAGGCCTCTATGGGCTTCCAAATATCCCTTTGCCAATTCCACAAGAACAGCCTTAGCGAAAGGCTTCTTGAAGGGAAAGATGTAACTCTGTGAGATGAATTAACAGAACACAGAGCAGTTTCTCAGAAAGCTTCTTTCCAGTTTTGAAGGGAAGATATTTCCTTTTTCACCGTAGGCCTCTATGGGCTTCCAAATATCCCTTTGCCAATTCCACAAGAACAGCCTTAGCGAAAGGCTTCTTGAAGGGAAAGATGTAACTCTGTGAGATGAATTCACAGAACACGGAGCAGTTTCTCAGAAAGCTTCTTTCCAGTTTTGAACGGAAGATATTTCCTTTTTCACCATAGCCCTCTATGGGCTTCCAAATATCGCTTTGTCAATTCTAGAAGAACAGCCTTAGCGAAAGGCTTCTTGAAGGGAAAGATGTAACTCTGTGAGATGAATTAACAGAACACAGAGCAGTTTCTCAGAAAAATTCTTTCCAATTTTGAACGGAAGATATTTCCTTTTTCACCATAGCCCTCTATGGGCTTCCAAATATCCCTTTGCCAATTCCACAAGAACAGCCTTAGCGAAAGGCTTCTTGAAGGGAAAGATGAAACTCTGTGAGATGAATTAACAGAACACAGAGCAGTTTCTCAGGAAGCTTCTTTCCAGTTTTGAACGGAAGATATTTACTTTTTCACCATAGCCCACTAGTGGTTCCAAATATCCCTTTGCCAATTCCACAAGAACAGCCTTAGCGAAAGGCTTCTTGAAGGGAAAGATGTAACTCTGTGAGATGAATTAACAGAACACAGAGCAGTTTCTCACAGAGCTTCTTTCCGATTTTGAACGGAAGATATTTCCTTTTTCACCATAGCCCTCTATGGGCTTCCAAATATCCCTTTGCCAATTCCACAAGAACAGCCTTAGCGAAAGGCTTCTTGAAGGGAAAGATGTAACTCTGTGAGATGAATTCACAGAACACAGAGCAGTTTCTCAAAAAGCTTCTTTCCAGTTTTGAACGGAAGATATTTCCTTTTTCACCATAGCCCTCTAGGGGCTTCCAAATATCCCTTTGCCAATTCCACAAGAACAGCCTTAGCGAAAGGCTTCTTGAAGGGAAAGATGTAACTCTGTGAGATGAATTCACAGAACACAGAGCAGTTTCTCAGAAAGCTTCTTTCCACTTTTGAACGGAAGATATTTCCTTTTTCACCATAGTCGTCTATGGGCTTCCAAATATCCCTTTGCCAATTCCACAAGAACAGCCTTAGCGAAAGGCTTCTTGAAGGGAAAGATGTAACTCTGTGAGATGAATTCACAGAACACAGAGCAGTTTCTCAGAAAGCTTCTTTCCAGTTTTGAACGGAAGATATTTCCTTTTTCACCATAGCCCTCTATGGGTTTCCAAATATCGCTTTGCCAATTCTACAAGAACAGCCTTAGCGAAAGGTTCTTGAAGGGAAAGATGTAACTCTGTGAGATGAATTAACAGAACACAGAGCAGTTTCTCAGAAACCTTCTTTCCAGTTTTGAACGGAAGATATTTCCTTTTTCACCATAGCCCTCTACGGGCTTCAAAATATCCCTTTGCCAATTCCACAAGAACAGCCTTAGCGAAAGGCTTCTTGAAGGGAAAGATGTAACTCTGTGAGATGAATTAAAAGAACACAGAGCAGTTTCTCAGAAAGCTTCTTTCCAGTTTTGAACGGAAGATATTTCCTTTTTCACCATAGTCCTCTATGGGCTTCCAAATATCCCTTTGCCAATTCCACAAGAACAGCCTTAGCGAAAGGCTTCTTGAAGGGAAAGATGAAACTCTGTGAGATGAATTCACAGAACACAGAGCAGTTTCTCAGAAAGCTTCTTTCCAGTTTTGAACGGAAGATATTTACTTTTTCACCATAGCCCTCTAGGGGTTCCAAATATCCCTTTGCCAATTTCACAAGAACAGCCTTAGCGAAAGGCTTCTTGAAGGGAAAGATGTAACTCTGTGAGATGAATTAACAGAACACAGAGCAGTTTCTCACAGAGCTTCTTTCCGGTTTTGAACGGAAGATATTTCCTTTTTCACCATAGCCCTCTATGGGCTTCCAAATATCCCTTTGCCAATTCCACAAGAACAGCCTTAGCGAAAGGCTTCTTGAAGGGAAAGATGTAACTCTGTGAGATGAATTCACAGAACACAGAGCAGTTTCTCAGAAAGCTTCTTTCCAGTTTTGAACGGAAGATATTTCCTTTTTCACCATAGCCCTCTAAGGGCTTCCAAATATCCCTTTGCCAATTCCACAAGAACAGCCTTAGCGAAAGGCTTCTTGAAGGGAAAGATGTAACTCTGTGAGATAAATTCACAGAACACAGAGCAGTTTCTCAGAAAGCTTCTTTCCAGTTTTGAACGGATGATATTTCCTTTTTCACCATAGGCCTCTATGGGCTTCCAAATATCCCTTTGCCAATTCCACAAGAACAGCCTTAGCGAAAGGCTTCTTGAAGGGAAAGATGTAACTCTGTGAGATGAATTAACAGAACACAGAGCAGTTTCTCAGAAAGGTTCTTTCCAGTTTTGATCGGAAGATATTTCCTTTTTCACCATAGCCCTCTATGGGCTTCCAAATATCCCTTTGCCAATTCCACAAGAACAGCCTTAGCGAAAGGCTTCTTGAAGGGAAAGATGTAACTCTGTGAGATGAATTAACAGAACACAGAGCAGTTTCTCAGAAAGCTTCTTTCCAGTTTTGAACGGAAGATATTTCCTTTTTCACCATAGCCCTCTATGGGCTTCCAAATATCCCTTTGCCAATTCCACAAAAGCAGACTTAGCCAAAGGCTTCTTGAAGGGAACGATGTAACTCTGTGAGATGAATTAACAGAATAGAGAGCAGTTTCTCAGAAAGCTTCTTTCCAGTTTTGAACGGAAGATATTTCCTTTTTCACCATAGCCCTCTATGGGCTTCCAAATATCCCTTTGCCAATTCCACAAGAACAGCCTTAGTGAAAGGCTTCTTGAAGGGAAAGATGTAACTCTGTGAAATAAATTCACAGAACACAGAGCAGTTTCTCAGAAAGCTTCTTTCCAGTTTTGAACGGAAGATATTTCCTTTTTCACCATTGGCCTCTATGGGCTTCCAAATATCCCTTTGCCAATTCCACAAGAACAGACTTAGCGAAAGGCTTCTTGAAGGGAAAGATGTAACTCTGTGAGATGAATTCACAGAACACAGAGCAGTTTCTCAGAAAGCTTCTTTCCAGTTTTGAACGGAAGATATTTCCTTTTTCACCATAGCCCTCTATGGGCTTCCAAATATCCCTTTGCCAATTCCACAAGAACAGCCTTAGCGATAGGCTTCTTGAAGGGAAAGATGTAACTCTGTGAGATGAATTCACAGAACACAGAGCAGTTTCTCAGAAAGCTTCTTTCCAGTTTTGAACGGAAGATATTTCCTTTTTCACCATAGGCCTCTATGGGCTTCCAAATATCCCTTTGCCAATTCCACAAGAACAGCCTTAGCGAAAGGCTTCTTGAAGGGAAAGATGTAACTCTGTGAGATGAATTCAGAGAACACAGAGCAGTGTCTCAGAAAGCTTCTTTCCAGTTTTGAACGGAAGATATTTCCTTTTTCACCATAGGCCTCTATGGGCTTCCAAATATCCCTTTGCCAATTCCACAAGAACAGCCTTAGAGAAAGGCTTCTTGAAGGGAAAGATGTAACTCTGTGAGATGAATTCACAGAACACAGAGCAGTTTCTCAGAAAGCTTCTTTCCAGTTTTGAATGGAAGATATTTCCTTTTTCACCTTAGGCCTCTATGGGCTTCCAAATATCCCTTTTCCAATTCCACAAGAACAGACGTAGCAAAAGGCTTCTTTAAGGGAAAGATGTAACTCTGTGAGATGAATTAACAGAACACAGAGCAGTTTCTCAGAAAGCTTCTTTCCAGTTTTGAACGGAAGATATTTCCTTTTTCACCATAGCCGTCTATGGGCTTCCAAATATCCCTTTGCCAATTCCACAAGAACAGCCTTAGCGAAAGCCTTCTTGAAGGTAAAGATGTAACTCTGTGAGATGAATTCACAGAACACAGAGCAGTTTCTCAGAAAGCTTCTTTCCAGTTTTGAACGGAAGATATTTCCTTTTTCACCATAGCCCCCTATGGGCTTCCAAATATCCCTTTGCCAATTCCACAAGAACATGCTTAGCGAAAGGCTTCTTGAAGGGAAAGATGTAACTCTGTGAGATGAATTAACAGAACACAGAGTAGTTTCTCAGAAAGCTTCTTTCCAGTTTTGAACGGAAGATATTTCCTTTTTCACCATAGCCCTCTATGGGCTTCCAAATATCGCTTTGCCAATTCTACAAGAACAGCCTTAGCGAAAGGATTCTTGAAGGGAAAGATGTAACTCTGTGAGATGAATTCACAGAACACAGAGCAGTTTCTCAGAAAGCTTCTTTCCAGTTTTGAACGGAAGATATTTCCTTTTTCACCAGAGGCCTCTATGGGCTGCCAAATATCCCTTTGCCAATTCCACAAGAACAGCCTTAGCGAAAGGCTTCTTGAAGTGAAAGATGTAACTCTGTGAGATGAATTAACAGAACACAGAGCAGTTTCTCAGAAAGCTTCTTTCCAGTTTTGAACGGAAGATATTTCCTTTTTCACCATAGCCCTCTATGGGTTTCCAAATATCCCTTTGCAAATTCCACAAGAACAGCCTTAGCGAACGGCTTCTTGAAGGGAAAGATGTAACTCTGTGAGATGAATTTACAGAACACAGAGCAGTTTCTCAGAAAGCTTCTTTCCAGTTTTGAACGGAAGATATTTCCTTTTTCACCATAGCCCTCTATGGGCTTCCAAATATCCCTTTGCCAATTCCGCAAGAACAGCCTTAGCGAAAGGCTTCTTGAAGGGAAAGATGTAACTCTGTGAAATGAATTCACAGAACACAGAGCAGTTTCTCAGAAAGCTTCTTTCCAGTTTTGAACGGAAGATATTTCCTTTTTCACCATAGCCGTCTATGGGCTTCCAAATATCCCTTTGCCAATTCCACAAGAACAGCCTTAGCGAAAGGCTTCTTGAAGGGAAAGATGTAACTCTGTGAGATGAATTCACAGAACACAGAGCAGTTTCTCAGAAAGCTTCTTTCCAGTTTTGAACGGAAGATATTTCCTTTTTCACCATAGCCCTCTATGGGCTTCCAAATATCCCTTTGCCAATTCCACAAAAACAGACTTAGCCAAAGGCTTCTTGAAGGGAACGATGTAACTCTGTGAGATGAATTAACAGAATAGAGAGCAGTTTCTCAGAAAGCTTCTTTCCAGTTTTGAACGGAAGATATTTCCTTTTTCACCATAGCCCTCTATGGGCTTCCAAATATCCCTTTGCCAATTCCACAAGAACAGCCTTAGCGAAAGACTTCTTGTAGGGAAAGATGTAACTCTGTGAGATGAATTCACAGAACACAGAGCAGTTTCTCAGAAAGCTTCTTTCCAGTTTTGAACGGAAGATATTTCCTTTTTCAACAGAGGCTTCTATGGGCTTCCAAATATCCCTTTGCCAATTCCACAAGAACAGCCTTAGCGAAAGGCTTCTTTGAAGGTAAAGATGTAACTCTGTGAGATGAATTCACAGAACACAGAGCAGTTTCTCAGAAAGCTTCTTTCCAGTTTTGAACGGAAGATATTTCCTTTTTCACCATAGCCCTCTATGGGCTTCCAAATATCCCTTTGCCAATTCCACAAGAACAGCCTTAGCGAAAGACTTCTTGAAGGGAAAGATGTAACTCTGTGAGATAAATTAACAGAACACAGAGCATTTTCTCAGAAAGCGTCTTTCCCGTTTTGAACGGAAGATATTTCCTTTTTCACCATAGGCCTCTATGGGCTTCCAAATATCCCTTTGCAAATTCCACAAGAACAGCCTTAGCGAAAGGCTTCTTGAAGGGAAAGATGTAACTCTGTGAGATGAATTAACAGAACACAGAGCAGTTTCTCAGAAAAATTCTTTCCAATTTTGAACGGAAGATATTTCCTTTTTCACCATAGCCCTCTATGGGCTTCCAAATATCCCTTTGCCAATTCCACAAGAACAGCCTTAGCGAAAGGCTTCTTGAAGGGAAAGATGAAACTCTGTGAGATGAATTCACAGAACACAGAGCAGTTTCTCAGAAAGCTTCTTTCCAGTTTTGAACGGAAGATATTTACTTTTTCACCATAGCCCACTAGGGGTTCCAAATATCCCTTTGCCAATTCCACAAGAACAGCCTTAGCGAAAGGCTTCTTGAAGGGAAAGATGTAACTCTGTGAGATGAATTCACAGAACACAGAGCAGATTCTCAGAAAGCTTCTTTCCAGTTTTGAACGGAAGATATTTCCTTTTTCACCATAGGCCTCTATGGGCTTCCAAATATCCCTTTGCCAATTCCACAATAACAGCCTTAGCGAAAGGCTTCTTGAAGGGAAAGATGTAACTCTGTGAGATGAATTCACAGAACACAGAGCAGTTTCTCAGAAAGCTTCTTTCCAGTTTTGAACGGAAGATATTTCCTTTTTCACCATAGCCCTCTACGGGCTTCAAAATATCGCTTTGCCAATTCCACAAGAACAGCCTTAGCGAAAGGCTTCTTGAAGGGAAAGATGTAACTCTGTGAGATGAATTAAAAGAACACAGAGCAGTTTCTCAGAAAGCTTCTTTCCAGTTTTGAACGGAAGATATTTCCTTTTTCACCATAGGCCTCTATGGGCTTCCAAATATCCCTTTGCCAATTCCACAAGAACAGCCTTAGCGAAAGGCTTCTTGAAGGGAAAGATGTAACTCTGTGAGATAAATTCACAGAACACAGAGCAGTTTCTCAGAAAGCTTCTTTCCAGTTTTGAACGGAAGATATTTCCTTTTTCACCATAGGCCTCTATGGGCTTCCAAATATCCCTTTGCCAATTCCACAAGAACAGCCTTAGCGAAAGGCTTCTTGAAGGGAAAGATGTAACTCTGTGGGATGAATTAACAGAACACAGAGCAATTTCTCAGAAAGCTTCTTTCCAGTTTTGATCGGGAGATATTTTCTTTTTCACCATAGCCCTCTATGGGCTTCCAAATATCCCTTTGCCAATTCCACAAGAACAGCCTTAGCGAAAGGCTTCTTGAAAGGAAAGATGTAACTCTGTGAGATGAATTCAGAGAACACAGAGCAGTGTCTCAGAAAGCTTCTTTCCAGTTTTGAAAGGAAGATATTTCCTTTTTCACCATAGGCCTCTATGGGCTTCCAAATATCCCTTTGCCAATTCCGCAAGAACAGCCTTAGCGAAAGGCTTCTTGAAGGGAAAGATGAAACTCTGTGAGATGAATTCATAGAACACGAGCAGTTTCTCAGAAAGCTTCTTTCCAGTTTTGAATGGAAGATATTTCCTTTTTCACCTTAGGCCTCTATGGGCTTCCAAATATCCCTTTGCCAATTCCACAAGAACAGACGTAGCAAAAGGCTTCTTTAAGGGAAAGATGTAACTCTGTGAGATGAATTAACAGAACACAGAGCAGTTTCTCAGAAAGCTTCTTTCCAGTTTTGAACGGAAGATATTTACTTTTTCACCATAGCCCTCTATGGGCTGCCAAATATCCCTTTGCCAATTCCACAAGAACAGCCTTAGCGAAAGGCTTCTTGAAGTGAAAGATGTAACTCTGTGAGATGAATTTACAGAACACAGAGCAGTTTCTCAGAAAGCTTCTTTCCAGTTTTGAACGGAAGATATTTCCTTTTTCACCATAGCCCTCTATGGGCTTCCAAATATCCCTTTGCAAATTCCACAAGAACAGCCTTAGCGAACGGCTTCTTGAAGGGAAAGATGTAACTCTGTGAGATGAATTTACAGAACACAGAGCAGTTTCTCAGAAAGCTTCTTTCCAGTTTTGAACGGAAGATATTTCCTTTTTCACCATAGCCCTCTATGGGCTTCCAAATATCCCTTTGCCAATTCCGCAAGAACAGCCTTAGCGAAAGGCTTCTTAAAGGGAAAGATGTAACTCTGTGAGATGAATTAACAGAACACAGAGCAGTTTCTCAGAAAGCTTCTTTCCAGTTTTGAAAGGAAGATATTTCCTTTTTCACCATTGGCCTCTCTGGGCTTCCAAATATCCCTTTGCCAATTCCACAAGAACAGCCTTAGCGAAAGGCTTCTTGAAAGGAAAGATGTAACTCTGTGAGATGAATTCAGAGAACACAGAGCAGTGTCTCAGAAAGCTTCTTTCCAGTTTTGAACGGAAGATATTTCCTTTTTCACCATAGGCCTCTATGGGCTTCCAAATATCCCTTTGCCAATTCCACAAGAACAGCCTTAGCGAAAGGCTTCTTGAAGGGAAAGATGTAACTCTGTGAGATGAATTCACAGAACACAGAGCAGTTTCTCAGAAAGCTTCTTTCCAGTTTTGAATGGAAGATATTTCCTTTTTCACCTTAGGCCTCTATGGGCTTCCAAATATCCCTTTGCCAATTCCACAAGAACAGCCTTAGCGAAAGGCTTCTTGAAGGGAAAGATGAAACTCTGTGAGATGAATTCACAGAACACAGAGCAGTTTCTCAGAAAGCTTCTTTCCAGTTTTGAACGGAAGATATTTACTTTTTCACCATAGCCCACTAGGGGTTCCAAATATCCCTTTCCCAATTCCACAAGAACAGCCTTAGCGAAAGGCTTCTTGAAGGGAAAGATGTAACTCTGTGAGATGAATTAACAGAACACAGAGCAGTTTCTCACAGAGCTTCTTTCCGGTTTTGAACGGAAGATATTTCCTTTTTCACCAGAGGCCTCTATGGGCTTCCAAATATCCCTTTGCCAATTCCACAAGAACAGCCTTAGCGAAAGGCTTCTTGAAGGGAAAGATGTAACTCTGTGAGATGAATTCACAGAACACAGAGCAGATTCTCAGAAAGCTTCTTTCCAGTTTTGAACGGAAGATATTTCCTTTTTCACCATAGGCCTCTATGGGCTTCCAAATATCGCTTTGCCAATTCCACAATAACAGCCTTAGCGAAAGGCTTCTTGAAGGGAAAGATGTAACTCTGTGAGATGAATTCACAGAACACAGAGCAGTTTCTCAGAAAGCTTCTTTCCAGTTTTGAACGGAAGATATTTCCTTTTTCACCATAGCCCTCTACGGGCTTCAAAATATCGCTTTGCCAATTCCACAAGAACAGCCTTAGCGAAAGGCTTCTTGAAGGGAAAGATGTAACTCTGTGAGATGAATTAAAAGAACACAGAGCAGTTTCTCAGAAAGCTTCTTTCCAGTTTTGAACGGAAGATATTTCCTTTTTCACCATAGGCCTCTATGGGCTTCCAAATATCCCTTTGCCAATTCCACAAGAACAGCCTTAGCGAAAGGCTTCTTGAAGGGAAAGATGTAACTCTGTGAGATGAATTAACAGAACACAGAGCAGTTTCTCACAGAGCTTCTTTCCGGTTTTGAACGGAAGATATTTCCTTTTTCACCATAGCCCTCTATGGGCTTCCAAGTATCCCTTTGCCAATTCCACAAGAACAGCCTTAGCGAAAGGCTTCTTGAAGGGAAAGATGTAACTCTGTGAGATGAATTCACAGAACACAGAGCAGTTTCTCAGAAAGCTTCTTTCCAGTTTTGAACGGAAGATATTTCCTTTTTCACCATAGACCTCTATGGGCTTCCAAATATCCCTTTGCCAATTCCACAAGAACAGCCTTAGCGAAAGGCTTCTTGAAGGGAAAGATGTAACTCTGTGAGATAAATTCACAGAACACAGAGCAGTTTCTCAGAAAGCTTCTTTCCAGTTTTGAACGGAAGATATTTCCTTTTTCACCATAGGCCTCTATGGGCTTCCAAATATCCCTTTGCCAATTCCACAAGAACAGCCTTAGCGAAAGGCTTCTTGAAGGGAAAGATGTAACTCTGTGAGATGAATTAACAGAACACAGAGCAGTTTCTCAGAAAGTTTCTTTCCAGTTTTGATCGGGAGATATTTTCTTTTTCACCATAGCCCTCTATGGGCTTCCAAATATCCCTTTGCCAATTCCACAAGAACAGCCTTAGCGAAAGGCTTCTTGAAAGGAAAGATGTAACTCTGTGAGATGAATTCAGAGAACACAGAGCAGTGTCTCAGAAAGCTTCTTTCCAGTTTTGAACGGAAGATATTTCCTTTTTCACCAGAGGCCTCTATGGGCTGCCAAATATCCCTTTGCCAATTCCACAAGAACAGCCTTAGCGAAAGGCTTCTTGAAGTGAAAGATGTAACTCTGTGAGATGAATTTACAGAACACAGAGCAGTTTCTCAGAAAGCTTCTTTCCAGTTTTGAACGGAAGATATTTCCTTTTTCACCATAGCCCTCTATGGGCTTCCAAATATCCCTTTGCAAATTCCACAAGAACAGCCTTAGCGAACGGCTTCTTGAAGGGAAAGATGTAACTCTGTGAGATGAATTTACAGAACACAGAGCAGTTTCTCAGAAAGCTTCTTTCCAGTTTTGAACGGAAGATATTTCCTTTTTCACCATAGCCCTCTATGGGCTTCCAAATATCCCTTTGCCAATTCCGCAAGAACAGCCTTAGCGAAAGGCTTCTTGAAGGGAAAGATGTAACTCTGTGAAATGAATTCACAGAACACAGAGCAGTTTCTCAGAAAGCGTCTTTCCAGTTTTGAACGGAAGATATTTCCTTTTTCACCATAGCCGTCTATGGGCTTCCAAATATCCCTTTGCCAATTCCACAAGAACAGCCTTAGCGAAAGGCTTCTTGAAGGGAAAGATGTAACTCTGTGAGATGAATTAACAGAACACAGAGCAGTTTCTCAGAAAGCTTCTTTCCAGTTTTGAACGGAAGATATTTCCTTTTTCACCATTGGCATCTCTGGGCTTCCAAATATCCCTTTGCCAATTCCACAAGAACAGCCTTAGCGAAAGGCTTCTTGAAAGGAAAGATGTAACTCTGTGAGATGAATTCAGAGAACACAGAGCAGTGTCTCAGAAAGCTTCTTTCCAGTTTTGAACGGAAGATATTTCCTTTTTCACCATAGGCCTCTATGGGCTTCCAAATATCCCTTTGCCAATTCCACAAGAACAGCCTTAGCGAAAGGCTTCTTGAAGGGAAAGATGTAACTCGGTGAGATGAATTCACAGAACACAGAGCAGTTTCTCAGAAAGCTTCTTTCCAGTTTTGAATGGAAGATATTTCCTTTTTCACCTTAGGCCTCTATGGGCTTCCAAATATCCCTTTGCCAATTCCACAAGAACAGACGTAGCAAAAGGCTTCTTTAAGGGAAAGATGTAACTCTGTGAGATGAATTCACAGAACACAGAGCAGTTTCTCAGAAAGCTTCTTTCCAGTTTTGAACGGAAGATATTTCCTTTTTCACCATAGCCGTCTATGGGCTTCCAAATATCCCTTTGCCAATTCCACAAGAACAGCCTTAGCGAAAGCCTTCTTGAAGGGAAAGATGTAACTCTGTGAGATGAATTCACAGAACACAGAGCAGTTTCTCAGAAAGCTTCTTTCCAGTTTTGAACGGAAGATATTTCCTTTTTCACCATAGCCCCCTATGGGCTTCCAAATATCCCTTTGCCAATTCCACAAGAACAGCCTTAGCGAAAGGCTTCTTGAAGTGAAAGATGTAACTCTGTGAGATGAATTAACAGAACACAGAGCAGTTTCTCAGAAAGCTTCTTTCCAGTTTTGAACGGAAGATATTTCCTTTTTCACCATAGCCCTCTATGGGCTTCCAAATATCCCTTTGCAAATTCCACAAGAACAGCCTTAGCGAAAGGCTTCTTGAAGGGAAAGATGTAACTCTGTGAGATGAATTTACAGAACACAGAGCAGTTTCTCAGAAAGCTTCTTTCCAGTTTTGAACGGAAGATATTTCCTTTTTCACCATAGCCCTCTATGGGCTTCCAAATATCCCTTTGCCAATTCCGCAAGAACAGCCTTAGCGAAAGGCTTCTTGAAGGGAAAGATGTAACTCTGTGAAATGAATTCACAGAACACAGAGCAGTTTCTCAGAAAGCTTCTTTCCAGTTTTGAACGGAAGATATTTCCTTTTTCACCATAGCCCTCTATGGGCTTCCAAATATCCCTTTGCCAATTCCACAAAAACAGACTTAGCCAAAGGCTTCTTGAAGGGAACGATGTAACTCTGTGAGATGAATTAACAGAATAGAGAGCAGTTTCTCAGAAAGCTTCTTTCCAGTTTTGAACGGAAGATATTTCCTTTTTCACCATAGCCCTCTATGGGCTTCCAAATATCCCTTTGCCAATTCCACAAGAACAGCCTTAGCGAAAGGCTTCTTGAAGGGAAAGATGTAACTCTGTGAAATAAATTCACAGAACACAGAGCAGTTTCTCAGAAAGCTTCTTTCCAGTTTTGAACAGAAGATATTTCCTTTTTCACCATTGGCCTCTATGGGCTTCCAAATATCCCTTTGCCAATTCCACAAGAACAGCCTTAGCGAAAGGCTTCTTGAAGGGAAAGATGTAACTCTGTGAGATGAATTAACAGAACACAGAGCAGTTTCTCAGAAAGCTTCTTTCCAGTTTTGAACGGAAGATATTTCCTTTTTCACCAGAGCCCTCTATGGGCTTCCAAATATCCCTTTGCCAATTCCACAAGAACAGCCTTAGCGATAGGCTTCTTGAAGGGAAAGATGTAACTCTGTGAAATGAATTCACAGAACACAGAGCAGTTTCTCAGAAAGCTTCTTTCCAGTTTTGAACGGAAGATATTTCCTTTTTCACCATAGGCCTCTATGGGCTTCCAAATATCCCTTTGCCAATTCCACAAGAACAGCCGGAGCGAAAGGCTTCTTGAAGGGAAAGATGTAACTCTGTGAGATGAATTCACAGAACACAGAGCAGTTTCTCAGAAAGCTTCTTTCCAGTTTTGAACGGAAGGTATTTCCTTTTTCACCATAGGCCTCTATGGGCTTCCAAATATCCCTTTGCCAATTCCACAAGAACAGCCTTAGCGAAAGGCTTCTTGAAGGGAAAGATGTAACTCTGTGAGATGAATTCACAGAACACGGAGCAGTTTCTCAGAAAGCTTCTTTCCAGTTTTGAACGGAAGATATTTCCTTTTTCACCATAGCCCTCTATGGGCTTCCAAATATCCCTTTGCCAATTCCACAAAAGCAGACTTAGCCAAAGGCTTCTTGAAGGGAACGATGTAACTCTGTGAGATGAATTAACAGAATAGAGAGCAGTTTCTCAGAAAGCTTCTTTCCAGTTTTGAACGGAAGATATTTCCTTTTTCACCATAGCCCTCTATGGGCTTCCAAATATCCCTTTGCCAATTCCACAAGAACAGCCTTAGTGAAAGGCTTCTTGAAGGGAAAGATGTAACTCTGTGAAATAAATTCACAGAACACAGAGCAGTTTCTCAGAAAGCTTCTTTCCAGTTTTGAACGGAAGATATTTCCTTTTTCACCATTGGCCTCTATGGGCTTCCAAATATCCCTTTGCCAATTCCACAAGAACAGACTTAGCGAAAGGCTTCTTGAAGGGAAAGATGTAACTCTGTGAGATGAATTCACAGAACACAGAGCAGTTTCTCAGAAAGCTTCTTTCCAGTTTTGAACGGAAGATATTTCCTTTTTCACCATAGCCCTCTATGGGCTTCCAAATATCCCTTTGCCAATTCCACAAGAACAGCCTTAGCGATAGGCTTCTTGAAGGGAAAGATGTAACTCTGTGAGATGAATTCACAGAACACAGAGCAGTTTCTCAGAAAGCTTCTTTCTAGTTTTGAACGGAAGATATTTCCTTTTTCACCATAGGCCTCTATGGGCTTCCAAATATCCCTTTGCCAATTCCACAAGAACAGCCTTAGCGAAAGGCTTCTTGAAGGGAAAGATGTAACTCTGTGAGATGAATTCAAAGAACACAGAGCAGTTTCTCAGAAAGCTTCTTTCCAGTTTTGAACGGAAGGTATTTCCTTTTTCACCATAGGCCTCTATGGGCTTCCAAATATCCCTTTGCCAATTCCACAAGAACAGCCTTAGCGAAAGGCTTCTTGAAGGGAAAGATGTAACTCTGTGAGATGAATTGACAGAACACAGAGCAGTTTCTCAGAAACCTTCTTTCCAGTTTTGAAGGGAAGATATTTCCTTTTTCACCATAGGCCTCTATGGGCTTCCAAATATCCCTTTGCCAATTCCACAAGAACAGCCTTAGCGAAAGGCTTCTTGAAGGGAAAGATGTAACTCTGTGAGATGAATTCACAGAACACAGAGCAGTTTCTCAGAAAGCTTCTTTCCAGTTTTGAACGGAAGATACTTACTTTTTCACCATAGCCCTCTATGGGCTTCCAAATATCGCTTTGTCAATTCTACAAGAACAGCCTTAGCGAAAGGCTTCTTGAAGGGAAAGATGTAACACTGTGAGATGAATTCACAGAACACAGAGCAGTTTCTCAGAAAGCTTCTTTCCAGTTTTGAACGGAAGATATTTCCTTTTTCACCATAGCCCTCTATGGGCTTCCAAATATCCCTTTGCCAATTCCACAAGAACAGCCTTAGCGAAAGGCTTCTTGAAGGGAAAGATGTAACTCTGTGAGATGAATTAGCAGAACACAGAGCAGTTTCTCAGAAAGATTCTTTCCAATTTTGAAAGGAAGATATTTCCTTTTTCACCATAGCCCTCTATGGGCTTCCAAATATCCCTTTGCCAATTCCACAAGAACACCCTTAGCGAAAGGCTTCTTGAAGGGAAAGATGTAACTCTGTGAGATGAATTCACAGAACACAGAGCAGTTTCTCAGAAAGCTTCTTTCCAGTTTTGAATGGAAGATATTTCCTTTTTCACCTTAGGCCTCTATGGGCTGCCAAATATCCCTTTGCCAATTCCACAAGAACAGCCTTAGCGAAAGGCTTCTTGAAGGGAAAGATGTAACTCTGTGAGATGAATTCACAGAACACAGAGCAGTTTCTCAGAAAGCGTCTTTCCAGTTTTGAACGGAAGATATTTCCTTTTTCAACAGAGGCTTCTATGGGCTTCCAAATATCCCTTTGCCAATTCCACAAGAACAGCCTTAGCGAAAGGCTTCTTGAAGGGAAAGATGTAACTCTGTGAGATGAATTCACAGAACACAGAGCAGTTTCTCAGAAAGCTTCTTTCCAGTTTTGAACGGAAGATATTTCCTTTTTCACCATAGCCCTCTATGGGCTTCCAAATATCCCTTTGCAAATTCCACAAGAACAGCCTTAGCGAAAGGCTTCTTGAAGGGAAAGATGTAACTCTGTGAGATGAATTCACAGAACACAGAGCAGTTTCTCAGAAAGCTTCTTTCCAGTTTTGAACGGAAGATATTTCCTTTTTCAACAGAGGCTTCTATGGGCTTCCAAATATCCCTTTGCCAATTCCACAAGAACAGCCTTAGCGAAAGGCTTCTTGAAGGTAAAGATGTAACTCTGTGAGATGAATTCACAGAACACAGAGCAGTTTCTCAGAAAGCTTCTTTCCAGTTTTGAACGGAAGATATTTCCTTTTTCACCATAGCCCTCTATGGGCTTCCAAATATCCCTTTGCCAATTCCACAAGAACAGCCTTAGCGAAAGACTTCTTGAAGGGAAAGATGTAACTCTGTGAGATAAATTAACAGAACACAGAGCATTTTGTCAGAAAGCGTCTTTCCCGTTTTGAACGGAAGATATTTCCTTTTTCACCATAGGCCTCTATGGGCTTCCAAATATCCCTTTGCAAATTCCACAAGAACAGCCTTAGCGAAAGGCTTCTTGAAGGGAAAGATGTAACTCTGTGAGATGAATTAACAGAACACAGAGCAGTTTCTCAGAAAAATTCTTTCCAATTTTGAACGGAAGATATTTACTTTTTCACCATAGCCCTCTATGGGCTTCCAAATATCCCTTTGCCAATTCCACAAGAACAGCCTTAGCGAAAGGCTTCTTGAAGGGAAAGATGAAACTCTGTGAGATGAATTCACAGAACACAGAGCAGTTTCTCAGAAAGCTTCTTTCCAGTTTTGAACGGAAGATATTTACTTTTTCACCATAGCCCACTAGGGGTTCCAAATATCCCTTTGCCAATTCCACAAGAACAGCCTTAGCGAAAGGCTTCTTGAAGGGAAAGATGTAACTCTGTGAGATGAATTAACAGAACACAGAGCAGTTTCTCACAGAGCTTCTTTCCGGTTTTGAACGGAAGATATTTCCTTTTTCACCATAGCCCTCTATGGGCTTCCAAATATCCCTTTGCCAATTCCACAAGAACAGCCTTAGCGAAAGGCTTCTTGAATGGAAAGATGTAACTCTGTGAGATGAATTCACAGAACACAGAGCAGATTCTCAGAAAGCTTCTTTCCAGTTTTGAACGGAAGATATTTCCTTTTTCACCATAGGCCTCTATGGGCTTCCAAATATCCCTTTGCCAATTCCACAATAACAGCCTTAGCGAAAGGCTTCTTGAAGGGAAAGATGTAACTCTGTGAGATGAATTCACAGAACACAGAGCAGTTTCTCAGAAAGCTTCTTTCCAGTTTTGAACGGAAGATATTTCCTTTTTCACCATAGCCCTCTACGGGCTTCAAAATATCGCTTTGCCAATTCCACAAGAACAGCCTTAGCGAAAGGCTTCTTGAAGAGAAAGATGTAACTCTGTGAGATGAATTAAAAGAACACAGAGCAGTTTCTCAGAAAGCTTCTTTCCAGTTTTGAACGGAAGATATTTCCTTTTTCACCATAGGCCTCTATGGGCTTCCAAATATCCCTTTGCCAATTCCACAAGAACAGCCTTAGCGAAAGGCTTTTTGAAGGGAAAGATGAAACTCTGTGAGATGAATTCACAGAACACAGAGCAGTTTCTCAGAAAGCTTCTTTCCAGTTTTGAACGGAAGATATTTACTTTTTCACCATAGCCCTCTAGGGGTTCCAAATATCCCTTTGCCAATTCCACAAGAACAGCCTTAGCGAAAGGCTTCTTGAAGGGAAAGATGTAACTCTGGGAGATGAATTAACAGAACACAGAGCAGTTTCTCACAGAGCTTCTTTCCGGTTTTGAACGGAAGATATTTCCTTTTTCACCATAGCCCTCTATGGGCTTCCAAATATCCCTTTGCCAATTCCACAAGAACAGCCTTAGCGAAAGGCTTCTTGAAGGGAAAGATGTAACTCTGTGAGATGAATTAACAGAACACAGAGCAGTTTCTCACAGAGCTTCTTTCCGGTTTTGAACGGAAGATATTTCCTTTTTCACCATAGCCCTCTATGGGCTTCCAAATATCCCTTTGCCAATTCCACAAGAACAGCCTTAGCGAAAGGCTTCTTGAAGGGAAAGATGTAACTCTGTGAGATGAATTCACAGAACACAGAGCAGATTCTCAGAAAGCTTCTTTCCAGTTTTGAACGGAAGATATTTCCTTTTTCACCATAGGCCTCTATGGGCTTCCAAATATCCCTTTGCCAATTCCACAATAACAGCCTTAGCGAAAGGCTTCTTGAAGGGAAAGATGTAACTCTGTGAGATGAATTCACAGAACACAGAGCAGTTTCTCAGAAAGCTTCTTTCCAGTTTTGAACGGAAGATATTTCCTTTTTCACCATAGCCCTCTACGGGCTTCAAAATATCGCTTTGCCAATTCCACAAAAACAGCCTTAGCGAAAGGCTTCTTGAAGGGAAAGATGTAACTCTGTGAGATGAATTAAAAGAACACAGAGCAGTTTCTCAGAAAGCTTCTTTCCAGTTTTGTACGGAAGATATTTCCTTTTTCACCATAGGCCTCTATGGGCTTCCAAATATCCCTTTGCCAATTCCACAAGAACAGCCTTAGCGAAAGGCTTCTTGAAGGGAAAGATGTAACTCTGTGAGATGAATTAACAGAACACAGAGCAGTTTCTCACAGAGCTTCTTTCCGGTTTTGAACGGAAGATATTTCCTTTTTCACCATAGCCCTCTATGGGCTTCCAAATATCCCTTTGCCAATTCCACAAGAACAGCCTTAGCGAAAGGCTTCTTGAAAGGAAAGATGTAACTCTGTGAGATAAATTCACAGAACACAGAGCAGTTTCTCAGAAAGCTTCTTTCCAGTTTTGAACGGAAGATATTTCCTTTTTCACCATAGGCCTCTATGGGCTTCCAAATATCCCTGTGCCAATTCCACAAGAACAGCCTTAGCGAAAGGCTTCTTGAAGGGAAAGATGTAACTCTGTGAGATGAATTAACAGAACACAGAGCAGTTTCTCAGAAAGCTTCTTTCCAGTTTTGATCGGAAGATATTTTCTTTTTCACCATAGCCCTCTATGGGCTTCCAAATATCCCTTTGCCAATTCCACAAGAACAGCCTTAGCGAAAGGCTTCTTGAAAGGAAAGATGTAACTCTGTGAGATGAATTCAGAGAACACAGAGCAGTGTCTCAGAAAGCTTCTTTCCAGTTTTGAACGGAAGATATTTCCTTTTTCACCATAGGCCTCTATGGGCTTCCAAATATCCCTTTGCCAATTCCACAAGAACAGCCTTAGCGAAAGGCTTCTTGAAGGGAAAGATGTAACTCTGTGAGATGAATTCATAGAACACAGAGCAGTTTCTCAGAAAGCTTCTTTCCAGTTTTGAATGGAAGATATTTCCTTTTTCACCTTAGGCCTCTATGGGCTTCCAAATATCCCTTTGCCAATTCCACAAGAACAGACGTAGCAAAAGGCTTCTTTAAGGGAAAGATGTAACTCTGTGAGATGAATTAACAGAACACAGAGCAGTTTCTCAGAAAGCTTCTTTCCAGTTTTGAACGGAAGATATTTCCTTTTTCACCAGAGGCCTCTATGGGCTGCCAAATATCCCTTTGCCAATTCCACAAGAACAGCCTTAGCGAAAGGCTTCTTGAAGTGAAAGATGTAACTCTGTGAGATGAATTTACAGAACACAGAGCAGTTTCTCAGAAAGCTTCTTTCCAGTTTTGAACGGAAGATATTTCCTTTTTCACCATAGCCCTCTATGGGCTTCCAAATATCCCTTTGCAAATTCCACAAGAACAGCCTTAGCGAACGGCTTCTTGAAGGGAAAGATGTAACTCTGTGAGATGAATTTACAGAACACAGAGCAGTTTCTCAGAAAGCTTCTTTCCAGTTTTGAACGGAAGATATTTCCTTTTTCACCATAGCCCTCTATGGGCTTCCAAATATCCCTTTGCCAATTCCGCAAGAACAGCCTTAGCGAAAGGCTTCTTGAAGGGAAAGATGTAACTCTGTGAAATGAATTCACAGAACACAGAGCAGTTTCTCAGAAAGCGTCTTTCCAGTTTTGAACGGAAGATAATTCCTTTTTCACCATAGCCGTCTATGGGCTTCCAAATATCCCTTTGCCAATTCCACAAGAACAGCCTTAGCGAAAGGCTTCTTGAAGGGAAAGATGTAACTCTGTGAGATGAATTAACAGAACACAGAGCAGTTTCTCAGAAAGCTTCTTTCCAGTTTTGAACGGAAGATATTTCCCTTTTTCACCATTGGCCTCTCTGGGCTTCCAAATATCCCTTTGCCAATTCCACAAGAACAGCCTTAGCGAAAGGCTTCTTGAAAGGAAAGATGTAACTCTGTGAGATGAATTCAGAGAACACAGAGCAGTGTCTCAGAAAGCTTCTTTCCAGTTTTGAACGGAATATATTTCCTTTTTCACCATAGGCCTCTATGGGCTTCCAAATATCCCTTTGCCAATTCCACAAGAACAGCCTTAGCGAAAGGCTTCTTGAAGGGAAAGATGTAACTCTGTGAGATGAATTCACAGAACACAGAGCAGTTTCTCAGAAAGCTTCTTTCCAGTTTTGAATGGAAGATATTTCCTTTTTCACCTTAGGCCTCTATGGGCTTCCAAATATCCCTTTGCCAATTCCACAAGAACAGACGTAGCAAAAGGCTTCTTTCAGGGAAAGATGTAACTCTGTGAGATGAATTAACAGAACACAGAGCAGTTTCTCAGAAAGCTTCTTTCCAGTTTTGAACGGAAGATATTTCCTTTTTCACCATAGCCGTCTATGGGCTTCGAAATATCCCTTTGCCAATTCCACAAGAACAGCCTTAGCGAAAGCCTTCTTGAAGGGAAAGATGTAACTCTGTGAGATGAATTCACAGAACACAGAGCAGTTTCTCAGAAAGCTTCTTTCCAGTTTTGAACGGAAGATATTTCCTTTTTCACCATAGCCCCCTATGGGCTTCCAAATATCCCTTTGCCAATTCCACAAGAACATCCTTAGCGAAAGGCTTCTTGAAGGGAAAGATGTAACTCTGTGAGATAAATTAACAGAACACAGAGCAGTTTCTCAGAAAGCTTCTTTCCAGTTTTGAACGGAAGATATTTCCTTTTTCACCATAGCCCTCTATGGGCTTCCAAATATCGCTTTGCCAATTCTACAAGAACAGCCTTAGCGAAAGGCTTCTTGAAGGGAAAGATGTAACTCTGTGAGATGAATTCACAGAACACAGAGCAGTTTCTCAGAAAGCTTCTTTCCAGTTTTGAACGGAAGATATTTCCTTTTTCACCAGAGGCCTCTATGGGCTGCCAAATATCCCTTTGCCAATTTCACAAGAACAGCCTTAGCGAAAGGCCTCTTGAAGTGAAAGATGTAACTCTGTGAGATGAATTAACAGAACACAGAGCAGTTTCTCAGAAAGCTTCTTTCCAGTTTTGAACGGAAGATATTTCCTTTTTCACCATAGCCCTCTATGGGCTTCCAAATATCCCTTTGCAAATTCCACAAGAACAGCCTTAGCGAACGGCTTCTTGAAGGGAAAGATGTAAGTCTGTGAGATGAATTTACAGAACACAGAGCAGTTTCTCAGAAAGCTTCTTTCCAGTTTTGAACGGAAGATATTTCCTTTTTCACCATAGCCCTCTATGGGCTTCCAAATATCCCTTTGCCAATTCCGCAAGAACAGCCTTAGCGAAAGGCTTCTTGAAGGGAAAGATGTAACTCTGTGAAATGAATTCACAGAACACAGAGCAGTTTCTCAGAAAGCTTCTTTCCAGTTTTGAACGGAAGATATTTCCTTTTTCACCATAGCCCTCTATGGGCTTCCAAATATCCCTTTGCCAATTCCACAAAAACCGACTTAGCCAAAGGCTTCTTGAAGGGAACGATGTAACTCTGTGAGATGAATTAACAGAATAGAGAGCAGTTTCTCAGAAAGCTTCTTTCCAGTTTTGAACGGAAGATATTTCCTTTTTCACCATAGCCCTCTATGGGCTTCCAAATATCCCTTTGCCAATTCCACAAGAACAGCCTTAGCGAAAGGCTTCTTGAAGGGAAAGATGTAACTCTGTGAAATAAATTCACAGAACACAGAGCAGTTTCTCAGAAAGCTTCTTTCCAGTTTTGAACGGAAGATATTTCCTTTTTCACCATAGGCCTCTATGGGCTTCCAAATATCCCTTTGCCAATTCCACAAGAACAGCCTTAGCGAAAGGCTTCTTGAAGGGAAAGATGTAACTCTGTGAGATGAATTAACAGAACACAGAGCAGTTTCTCACAGAGCTTCTTTCCGGTTTTGAACGGAAGATATTTCCTTTTTCACCATAGCCCTCTATGGGCTTCCAAATATCCCTTTGCCAATTCCACAAGAACAGCCTTAGCGATAGGCTTCTTGAAGGGAAAGATATAACTGTGTGAGATGAATTCAAAGAACACAGAGCAGTTTCTCAGAAAGCTTCTTTCCAGTTTTGAACGGAAGATATTTCCTTTTTCACCATAGGCCTCTATGGGCTTCCAAATATCCCTTTGCCAATTCCACAAGAACAGCCGGAGCGAAAGGCTTCTTGAAGGGAAAGATGTAACTCTGTGAGATGAATTCACAGAACACAGAGCAGTTTCTCAGAAAGCTTCTTTCCAGTTTTGAACGGAAGGTATTTCCTTTTTCACCATAGGCCTCTATGGGCTTCCAAATATCCCTTTGCCAATTCCACAAGAACAGCCTTAGCGAAAGGCTTCTTGAAGGGAAAGATGTAACTCTGTGAGATGAATTAACAGAACACAGAGCAGTTTCTCAGAAAGCTTCTTTCCAGTTTTGAAGGGAAGATATTTCCTTTTTCACCATAGGCCTCTATGGGCTTCCAAATATCCCTTTGCCAATTCCACAAGAACAGCCTTAGCGAAAGGCTTCTTGAAGGGAAAGATGTAACTCTGTGAGATGAATTCACAGAACACGGAGCAGTTTCTCAGAAAGCTTCTTTCCAGTTTTGAACGGAAGATATTTCCTTTTTCACCATAGCCCTCTATGGGCTTCCAAATATCGCTTTGTCAATTCTAGAAGAACAGCCTTAGCGAAAGGCTTCTTGAAGGGAAAGATGTAACTCTGTGAGATGAATTAACAGAACACAGAGCAGTTTCTCAGAAAGCTTCTTTCCAGTTTTGAACGGAAGATATTTCCTTTTTCACCGTAGCCCTCTATGGGCTTCGAAATATCCCTTTGCCAATTCCACAAGAACAGCCTTAGCGAAAGGCTTCTTGAAGGGAAAGATGTAACTCTGTGAGATGAATTAGCAGAACACAGAGCAGTTTCTCAGAAAGATTCTTTCCAATTTTGAAAGGAAGATATTTCCTTTTTCACCATAGCCCTCTATGGGCTTCCAAATATCCCTTTGCAAATTCCACAAGAACACCCTTAGCGAAAGGCTTTTTGAAGGGAAAGATGTAACTCTGTGAGATGAATTCACAGAACACAGAGCAGTTTCTCAGAAAGCTTCTTTCCAGTTTTGAACGGAAAATATTTCCTTTTTCAACAGAGGCCTCTATGGGCTTCCAAATATCCCTTTGCCAATTCCACAAGAACAGCCTTAGCGAAAGGCTTCTTGAAGGTAAAGATGTAACTCTGTGAGATGAATTCACAGAACACAGAGCAGTTTCTCAGAAAGCTTCTTTCCTGTTTTGAACGGAAGATATTTCGTTTTTCACCATAGCCCTCTATGGGCTTCCAAATATCCCTTTGCCAATTCCACAAGAACAGCCTTAGCGAAAGGCTTCTTGAAGGGAAAGATGTAACTCTGTGAGATAAATTAACAGAACACAGAGCATTTTCTCAGAAAGCGTCTTTCCCGTTTTGAACGGAAGATATTTCCTTTTTCACCATAGGCCTCTATGGGCTTCCAAATATCCCTTTGCAAATTCCACATGAACAGCCTTAGCGAAAGGCTTCTTGAAGGGAAAGATGTAACTCTGTGAGATGAATTAACAGAACACAGAGCAGTTTCTCAGAAAAATTCTTTCCAATTTTGAACGGAAGATATTTCCTTTTTCACCATAGCCCTCTATGGGCTTCCAAATATCCCTTTGCCAATTCCACAAGAACAGCCTTAGCGAAAGGCTTCTTGAAGGGAAAGATGAAACTCTGTGAGATGAATTCACAGAACACAGAGCAGTTTCTCAGAAAGCTTCTTTCCAGTTTTGAACGGAAGATATTTACTTTTTCACCATAGCCCACTAGGGGTTCCAAATATCCCTTTGCCAATTCCACAAGAACAGCCTTAGCGAAAGGCTTCTTGAAGGGAAAGATGTAACTCTGTGAGATGAATTAACAGAACACAGAGCAGTTTCTCACAGAGCTTCTTTCCGGTTTTGAACGGAAGATATTTCCTTTTTCACCATAGCCCTCTATGGGCTTCCAAATATCCCTTTGCCAATTCCACAAGAATAGCCTTAGCGAAAGGCTTCTTGAAGGGAAAGATGTAACTCTGTGAAATAAATTCACAGAACACAGAGCAGTTTCTCAGAAAGCTTCTTTCCAGTTTTGAACGGAAGATATTTCCTTTTTCACCATTGGCCTCTCTGGGCTTCCAAATATCCCTTTGCCAATTCCACAAGAACAGCCTTAGCGAAAGGCTTCTTGAAAGGAAAGATGTAACTCTGAGAGATGAATTCAGAGAACACAGAGCAGTGTCTCAGAAAGCTTCTTTCCAGTTTTGAACGGAAGATATTTCCTTTTTCACCATAGGCCTCTATGGGCTTCCAAATATCCCTTTGCCAATTCCACAAGAACAGCCTTAGCGAAAGGCTTCTTGAAGGGAAAGATGTAACTCTGTGAGATGAATTCACAGAACACAGAGCAGTTTCTCAGAAAGCTTCTTTCCAGTTTTGAATGGAAGATATTTCCTTTTTCACCTTAGGCCTCTGTGGGCTTCCAAATATCCCTTTGCCAATTCCACAAGAACAGACGTAGCAAAAGGCTTCTTTAAGGGAAAGATGTAACTCTGTGAGATGAATTAACAGAACACAGAGCAGTTTCTCACAGAGCTTCTTTCCGGTTTTGAACGGAAGATATTTCCTTTTTCACCATAGCCCTCTATGGGCTTCCAAATATCCCTTTGCCAATTCCACAAGAATAGCCTTAGCGAAAGGCTTCTTGAAGGGAAAGATATAACTCTGTGAGATGAATTAGCAGAACACAGAGCAGTTTCTCAGAAAGATTCTTTCCAATTTTGAAAGGAAGATATTTCCTTTTTCACCATAGCCCTCTATGGGCTTCCAAATATCCCTTTGCCAATTCCACAAGAACACCCTTAGCGAAAGGCTTCTTGAAGGGAAAGATGTAACTCTGTGAGATGAATTCACAGAACACAGAGCAGTTTCTCAGAAAGCTTCTTTCCAGTTTTGAACGGAAGATATTTCCTTTTTCATCATAGCCGTCTATGGGCTTCCAAATATCCCTTTGCCAATTCCACAAGAACAGCCTTAGCGAAAGGCTTCTTGAAGGGAAAGATGTAACTCTGTGAGATGAATTCACAGAACACAGAGCAGTTTCTCAGAAAGCTTCTTTCCAGTTTTGAACGGAAGATATTTCCTTTTTCACCATAGCCCTCTAAGGGCTTCCAAATATCGCTTTGCCAATTCTACAAGAACAGCCTTAGCGAAAGGTTCTTGAAGGGAAAGATGTAACTCTGTGAGATGAATTAACAGAACACAGAGCAGTTTCTCAGAAACCTTCTTTCCAGTTTTGAACGGAAGATATTTCCTTTTTCACCATAGCCCTCTACGGGCTTCAAAATATCCCTTTGCCAATTCCACAAGAACAGCCTTAGCGAAAGGCCTCTTGAAGGGAAAGATGTAACTCTGTGAGATGAATTCACAGAACACAGAGCAGTTTCTCAGAAAGCTTCTTTCCAGTTTTGAACGGAAGATATTTCCTTTTTCACCATAGGCCTCTATGGGCTTCCAAATATCCCTTTGCCAATTCCACAAAAACAGCCTTAGCGAAAGGCTTCTTGAAGGGAAAGATGAAACTCTGTGAGACGAATTCACAGAACACAGAGCAGTTTCTCAGAAAGCTTCTTTCCAGTTTTGAACGGAAGATATTTACTTTTTCACCATAGCCCTCTAGGGGTTCCAAATATCCCTTTGCCAATTCCACAAGAACAGCCTTAGCGAAAGGCTTCTTGAAGGGAAAGATGTAACTCTGTGAGATGAATTAACAGACCACAGAGCAGTTTCTCACAGAGCTTCTTTCCGGTTTTGAACGGAAGATATTTCCTTTTTCACCATAGCCCTCTATGGGCTTCCAAATATCCCTTTGCCAATTCCACAAGAACAGCCTTAGCGAAAGGCTTCTTGAAGGGAAAGATGTAACTCTGTGAGATGAATTCACAGAACACAGAGCAGTTTCTCAGAAAGCTTCTTTCCAGTTTTGAACGGAAGATATTTCCTTTTTCACCATAGCCCTCTATGGGCTTCCAAATATCCCTTTGCCAATTCCACAAGAACAGCCTTAGCGAAAGGCTTCTTGAAGGGAAAGATGTAACTCTGTGAGATAAATTCACAGAACACAGAGCAGTTTCTCAGAAAGCGTCTTTCCAGTTTTGAACGGAAGATATTTGCTTTTTCACCATAGGCCTCTATGGGCTTCCAAATATCCCTTTGCCAATTCCACAAGAACAGCCTTAGCGAAAGGCTTCTTGAAGGGAAAGATGTAACTCTGTGAGATGAATTAACAGAACACAGAGCAGTTTCTCAGAAAGCTTCTTTCCAGTTTTGATCGGAAGATATTTCCTTTTTCACCATAGCCCTCTATGGGCTTCCAAATATCCCTTTGCCAATTCCACAACAACAGCCTTAGCGAAAGGCTTCTTGAAAGGAAAGATGTAACTCTGTGAGATGAATTCAGAGAACACAGAGCAGTGTCTCAGAAAGCTTCTTTCCAGTTTTGAACGGAAGATATTTCCTTTTTCACCATAGGCCTCTATGGGCTTCCAAATATCCCGTTGCCAATTCCACAAGAACAGCCTTAGCGAAAGGCTTCTTGAAGGGAAAGATGTAACTCTGTGAGATGAATTCACAGAACACAGAGCAGTTTCTCATAAAGCTTCTTTCCAGTTTTGAACGGAAGATATTTCCTTTTTCACCATAGCCCTATATGGGCTTCCAAATATCCCTTTGCAAATTCCACAAGAACAGCCTTAGCGAACGGCTTCTTGAAGGGAAAGATGTAACTCTGTGAGATGAATTTACACAACACAGAGCAGTTTCTCAGAAAGCTTCTTTCCAGTTTTGAACGGAAGATATTTCCTTTTTCACCATAGCCCTCTATGGGCTTCCAAATATCCCTTTGCCAATTCCGCAAGAACAGCCTTAGCGAAAGGCTTCTTGAAGGGAAAGATGTAACTCTGTGAAATGAATTCACAGAACACAGAGCAGTTTCTCAGAAAGCGTCTTTCCAGTTTTGAACGGAAGATATTTCCTTTTTCACCATAGCCGTCTATGGGCTTCCAAATATCCCTTTGCCAATTCCACAAGAACAGCCTTAGCGAAAGGCTTCTTGAAGGGAAAGATGTAACTCTGTGAGATGAATTAACAGAACACAGAGCAGTTTCTCAGAAAGCTTCTTTCCAGTTTTGAACGGAAGATATTTCCTTTTTCACCATAGCCCTCTATGGGCTTCCAAATATCCCTTTGCCAATTCCACAAAAACAGACTTAGCCAAAGGCTTCTTGAAGGGAACGATGTAACTCTGTGAGATGAATTAACAGAATAGAGAGCAGTTTCTCAGAAAGCTTCTTTCCAGTTTTGAACGGAAGATATTTCCTTTTTCACCATAGCCCTCTATGGGCTTCCAAATATCCCTTTGCCAATTCCACAAGAACAGCCTTAGCGAAAGGCTTCTTGAAGGAAAAGATGTAACTCTGTGAAATAAATTCACAGAACACAGAGCAGTTTCTCAGAAAGCTTCTTTCCAGTTTTGAACGGAAGGTATTTCCTTTTTCACCATTGGCCTCTCAGGGCTTCCAAATATCCCTTTGCCAATTCCACAAGAACAGCCTTAGCGAAAGGCTTCTTGAAGGGAAAGATGTAACTCTGTGAGATGAATTAACAGAACACAGAGCAGTTTCTCAGAAAGCTTCTTTCCAGTTTTGAACGGAAGATATTTCCTTTTTCACCATAGCCCTCTATGGGCTTCCAAATATCCCTTTGCCAATTCCACAAGAACAGCCTTAGCGATAGGCTTCTTGAAGGGAAAGATGTAACTATGTGAGATGAATTCACAGAACACAGAGCAGTTTCTCAGAAAGCTTCTTTCCAGTTTTGAACGGAAGATATTTCCTTTTTCACCATAGCCCTCTACGGGCTTCAAAATATCCCTTTGCCAATTCCACAAGAACAGCCTTAGCGAAAGGCCTCTTGAAGGGAAAGATGTAACTCTGTGAGATGAATTCACAGAACACAGAGCAGTTTCTCAGAAAGCTTCTTTCCAGTTTTGAACGGAAGATATTTCCTTTTTCACCATAGGCCTCTATGGGCTTCCAAATATCCCTTTGCCAATTCCACAAAAACAGCCTTAGCGAAAGGCTTCTTGAAGGGAAAGATGAAACTCTGTGAGATGAATTCACAGAACACAGAGCAGTTTCTCAGAAAGCTTCTTTCCAGTTTTGAACGGAAGATATTTACTTTTTCACCATAGCCCTCTAGGGGTTCCAAATATCCCTTTGCCAATTCCACAAGAACAGCCTTAGCGAAAGGCTTCTTGAAGGGAAAGATGTAACTCTGTGAGATGAATTAACAGAACACAGAGCAGTTTCTCACAGAGCTTCTTTCCGGTTTTGAACGGAAGATATTTCCTTTTTCACCATAGCCCTCTATGGGCTTCCAAATATCCCTTTGCCAATTCCACAAGAACAGCCTTAGCGAAAGGCTTCTTGAAGGGAAAGATGTAACTCTGTGAGATGAATTCACAGAACACAGAGCAGTTTCTCAGAAAGCTTCTTTCCAGTTTTGAACGGAAGATATTTCCTTTTTCACCATAGCCCTCTAGGGGCTTCCAAATATCCCTTTGCCAATTCCACAAGAACAGCCTTAGCGAAAGGCTTCTTGAAGGGAAAGATGTAACTCTGTGAGATGAATTCACAGAACACAGAGCAGTTTCTCAGAAAGTTTCTTTCCAGTTTTGAACGGAAGATATTTTCTTTTTCACCATAGCCGTCTATGGGCTTCCAAATATCCCTTTGCCAATTCCACAAGAACAGCCTTAGCGAAAGGCTTTTTGAAGGGAAAGATGTAACTCTGTGAGATGAATTCACAGAACACAGAGCAGTTTCTCAGAAAGCTTCTTTCCAGTTTTGAACGGAAGATATTTCCTTTTTCACCATAGCCCTCTATGGGCTTCCAAATATCGCTTTGCCAATTCTACAAGAACAGCCTTAGCGAAAGGTTCTTGAAGGGAAAGATGTAACTCTGTGAGATGAATTAACAGAACACAGAGTAGTTTCTCAGAAACCTTCTTTCCAGTTTTGAACGGAAGATATTTCCTTTTTCACCATAGCCCTCTACGGGCTTCAAAATATCCCTTTGCCAATTCCACAAGAACAGCCTTAGCGAAAGGCTTCTTGAAGGGAAAGATGTAACTCTGTGAGATGAATTAAAAGAACACAGAGCAGTTTCTCAGAAAGCTTCTTTCCAGTTTTGAACGGAAGATATTTCCTTTTTCACCATAGGCCTCTATGGGCTTCCAAATATCCCTTTGCCAATTCCACAAGAACAGCCTTAGCGAAAGGCTTCTTGAAGGGAAAGATGAAACTCTGTGAGACGAATTCACAGAACACAGAGCAGTTTCTCAGAAAGCTTCTTTCCAGTTTTGAACGGAAGATATTTACTTTTTCACCATAGCCCTCTAGGGGTTCCAAATATCCCTTTGCCAATTCCACAAGAACAGCCTTAGCGAAAGGCTTCTTGAAGGGAAAGATGTAACTCTGTGAGATGAATTAACAGACCACAGAGCAGTTTCTCACAGAGCTTCTTTCCGGTTTTGAACGGAAGATATTTCCTTTTTCACCATAGCCCTCTATGGGCTTCCAAATATCCCTTTGCCAATTCCACAAGAACAGCCTTAGCGAAAGGCTTCTTGAAGGGAAAGATGTAACTCTGTGAGATGAATTCACAGAACACAGAGCAGTTTCTCAGAAAGCTTCTTTCCAGTTTTGAACGGAAGATATTTCCTTTTTCACCATAGCCCTCTATGGGCTTCCAAATATCCCTTTGCCAATTCCACAAGAACAGCCTTAGCGAAAGGCTTCTTGAAGGGAAAGATGTAACTCTGTGAGATAAATTCACAGAACACAGAGCAGTTTCTCAGAAAGCGTCTTTCCAGTTTTGAACGGAAGATATTTCCTTTTTCACCATAGGCCTCTATGGGCTTCCAAATATCCCTTTGCCAATTCCACAAGAACAGCCTTAGCGAAAGGCTTCTTGAAGGGAAAGATGTAACTCTGTGAGATGAATTAACAGAACACAGAGCAGTTTCTCAGAAAGCTTCTTTCCAGTTTTGATCGGAAGATATTTCCTTTTTCACCATAGCCCTCTATGGGCTTCCAAATATCCCTTTGCCAATTCCACAAGAACAGCCTTAGCGAAAGGCTTCTTGAAAGGAAAGATGTAACTCTGTGAGATGAATTCAGAGAACACAGAGCAGTGTCTCAGAAAGCTTCTTTCCAGTTTTGAACGGAAGATATTTCCTTTTTCACCATAGGCCTCTATGGGCTTCCAAATATCCCGTTGCCAATTCCACAAGAACAGCCTTAGCGAAAGGCTTCTTGAAGGGAAAGATGTAACTCTGTGAGATGAATTCACAGAACACAGAGCAGTTTCTCATAAAGCTTCTTTCCAGTTTTGAACGGAAGATATTTCCTTTTTCACCATAGCCCTATATGGGCTTCCAAATATCCCTTTGCAAATTCCACAAGAACAGCCTTAGCGAACGGCTTCTTGAAGGGAAAGATGTAACTCTGTGAGATGAATTTACAGAACACAGAGCAGTTTCTCAGAAAGCTTCTTTCCAGTTTTGAACGGAAGATATTTCCTTTTTCACCATAGCCCTCTATGGGCTTCCAAATATCCCTTTGCCAATTCCGCAAGAACAGCCTTAGCGAAAGGCTTCTTGAAGGGAAAGATGTAACTCTGTGAAATGAATTCACAGAACACAGAGCAGTTTCTCAGAAAGCGTCTTTCCAGTTTTGAACGGAAGATATTTCCTTTTTCACCATAGCCGTCTATGGGCTTCCAAATATCCCTTTGCCAATTCCACAAGAACAGCCTTAGCGAAAGGCTTCTTGAAGGGAAAGATGTAACTCTGTGAGATGAATTAACAGAACACAGAGCAGTTTCTCAGAAAGCTTCTTTCCAGTTTTGAACGGAAGATATTTCCTTTTTCACCATAGCCCTCTATGGGCTTCCAAATATCCCTTTGCCAATTCCACAAAAACAGACTTAGCCAAAGGCTTCTTGAAGGGAACGATGTAACTCTGTGAGATGAATTAACAGAATAGAGAGCAGTTTCTCAGAAAGCTTCTTTCCAGTTTTGAACGGAAGATATTTCCTTTTTCACCATAGCCCTCTATGGGCTTCCAAATATCCCTTTGCCAATTCCACAAGAACAGCCTTAGCGAAAGGCTTCTTGAAGGAAAAGATGTAACTCTGTGAAATAAATTCACAGAACACAGAGCAGTTTCTCAGAAAGCTTCTTTCCAGTTTTGAACGGAAGATATTTCCTTTTTCACCATTGGCCTCTCTGGGCTTCCAAATATCCCTTTGCCAATTCCACAAGAACAGCCTTAGCGAAAGGCTTCTTGAAGGGAAAGATGTAACTCTGTGAGATGAATTAACAGAACACAGAGCAGTTTCTCAGAAAGCTTCTTTACAGTTTTGAACGGAAGATATTTCCTTTTTCACCATAGCCCTCTATGGGCTTCCAAATATCCCTTTGCCAATTCCACAAGAACAGCCTTAGCGATAGGCTTCTTGAAGGGAAAGATGTAACTATGTGAGATGAATTCACAGAACACAGAGCAGTTTCTCAGAAAGCTTCTTTCCAGTTTTGAACGGAAGATATTTCCTTTTTCACCATAGGCCTCTATGGGCTTCCAAATATCCCTTTGCCAATTCCACAAGAACAGCCTTAGCGAAAGGCTTCTTGAAGGGAAAGATGTAACTCTGTGAGATGAATTCACAGAACACGGAGCAGTTTCTCAGAAAGCTTCTTTCCAGTTTTGAACGGAAGATATTTCCTTTTTCACCATAGCAATCTATGGGCTTCCAAATATCGCTTTGTCAATTCTACAAGAACAGCCTTAGCGAAAGGCTTCTTGAAGGGAAAGATGTAACTCTGTGAGATGAATTAACAGAACACAGAGCAGTTTCTCAGAAAGCTTCTTTCCAGTTTTGAACGGAAGATATTTCCTTTTTCACCATAGCCCTCTATGGGTTTCCAAATATCCCTTTGCCAATTCCACAAGAACAGCCTTAGCGAAAGGCTTCTTGAAGGGAAAGATGTAACTCTGTGAGATGAATTAGCAGAACACAGAGCAGTTTCTCAGAAAGATTCTATCCAATTTTGAAAGGAAGATATTTCCTTTTTCACCATAGCCCTCTATGGGCTTCCAAATATCCCTTTGCAAATTCCACAAGAACACCCTTAGAGAAAGGCTTCTTGAAGGGAAAGATGTAACTCTGTGAGATGAATTCACAGAACACAGAGCAGTTTCTCAGAAAGCTTCTTTCCAGTTTTGAACGGAAGATATTTCCTTTTTCAACAGAGGCCTCTATGGGCTTCCAAATATCCCTTTGCCAATTCCACAAGAACAGCCTTAGCGAAAGGCTTCTTGAAGGTAAAGATGTAACTGTGTGAGATGAATTCACAGAACACAGAGCAGTTTCTCAGAAAGCTTCTTTCCAGTTTTGAACGGAAGATATTTCCTTTTTCACCATAGCCCTCTATGGGCTTCCAAATATCCCTTTGCCAATTCCACAAGAACAGCCTTAGCGAAAGGCTTCTTGAAGGGAAAGATGTAACTCTGTGAGATGAATTAACAGAACACAGAGCAGTTTCTCACAGAGCTTCTTTCCGGTTTTGAACGGAAGATACTTCCTTTTTCACCATAGCCCTCTATGGGCTTCCAAATATCCCTTTGCCAATTCCACAAGAACAGCCTTAGCGAAAGGCTTCTTGAAGGGAAAGATGTAACTCTGTGCGATGAATTCACAGAACACAGAGCAGTTTCTCAGAAAGCTTCTTTCCAGTTTTGAACGGAAGATATTTCCTTTTTCACCATAGCCCTCTATGGGATTCCAAATATCCCTTTGCCAATTCCACAAGAACAGCCTTAGCGAAAGGCTTCTTGAAGGGAAAGATGTAACTCTGTGAGATAAATTCACAGAACACAGAGCAGTTTCTCAGAAAGCTTCTTTCCAGTTTTGAACGGAAGATATTTCCTTTTTCACCATAGGCCTCTATGGGCTTCCAAATATCCCTTTGCCAATTCCACAAGAACAGCCTTAGCGAAAGGCTTCTTGAAGGGAAAGATGTAACTCTGTGAGATGAATTCACAGAACACAGAGCAGTTTCTCAGAAAGCTTCTTTCCAGTTTTGATCGGAAGATATTTCCTTTTTCACCATAGCCCTCTATGGGCTTCCAAATATCCCTTTGCAAATTCCACAAGAACAGCCTTAGCGAACGGCTTCTTGAAGGGAAAGATGTAACTCTGTGAGATGAATTTACAGAACACAGAGCAGTTTCTCAGAAAGCTTCTTTCCAGTTTTGAACGGAAGATATTTCCTTTTTCACCATAGCCCTCTATGGGCTTCCAAATATCCCTTTGCCAATTCCGCAAGAACAGCCTTAGCGAAAGGCTTCTTGAAGGGAAAGATGTAACTCTGTGAAATGAATTCACAGAACACAGAGCAGTTTCTCAGAAAGCGTCTTTCCAGTTTTGAACGGAAGATATTTCCTTTTTCACCATAGCCGTCTATGGGCTTCCAAATATCCCTTTGCCAATTCCACAAGAACAGCCTTAGCGAAAGGCTTCTTGAAGGGAAAGATGTAACTCTGTGAGATGAATTAACAGAACACAGAGCAGTTTCTCAGAAAGCTTCTTTCCAGTTTTGAACGGAAGATATTTCCTTTTTCACCATAGCCCTCTATGGGCTTCCAAATATCCCTTTGCCAATTCCACAAAAACAGACTTAGCCAAAGGCTTCTTGAAGGGAACGATGTAACTCTGTGAGATGAATTAACAGAATAGAGAGCAGTTTCTCAGAAAGCTTCTTTCCAGTTTTGAACGGAAGATATTTCCTTTTTCACCATTGGCCTCTCTGGGCTTCCAAATATCCCTTTGCCAATTCCACAAGAACAGCCTTAGCGAAAGGCTTCTTGAAGGGAAAGATGTAACTCTGTGAGATGAATTAACAGAACACAGAGCCGTTTCTCAGAAAGCTTCTTTCCAGTTTTGAACGGAAGATATTTCCTTTTTCACCATAGCCCTCTATGGGCTTCCAAATATCCCTTTGCCAATTCCACAAGAACAGCCTTAGCGATAGGCTTCTTGAAGGGAAAGATGTAACTCTGTGAGATGAATTCACAGAACACAGAGCAGTTTCTCAGAAAGCTTCTTTCCAGTTTTGAACGGAAGATATTTCCTTTTTCACCATAGGCCTCTATGGGCTTCCAAATATCCCTTTGCCAATTCCACAAGAACAGCCTTAGCGAAAGGCTTCTTGAAGGGAAAGATGTAACTCTGTGAGATCAATTCACAGAACACAGAGCAGTTTCTCAGAAAGCTTCTTTCCAGTTTTGAACGGAAGATATTTCCTTTTTCACCATAGGCCTCTATGGGCTTCCAAATATCCCTTTGCCAATTCCACAAGAACAGCCTTAGCGAAAGGCTTCTTGAAGGGAAAGATGTAACTCTGTGAGATGAATTCACAGAACACAGAGCAGTTTCTCAGAAAGCTTCTTTCCAGTTTTGAACGGAAGATATTTCCTTTTTCACCATAGGCCTCTATGGGCTTCCAAATATCCCTTTGCCAATTCCACAAGAACAGCCTTAGCGAAAGGCTTCTTGAAGGGAAAGATGTAACTCTGTGAGATGAATTCACAGAACACGGAGCAGTTTCTCAGAAAGCTTCTTTCCAGTTTTGAACGGAAGATATTTCCTTTTTCACCATAGCAATCTATGGGCTTCCAAATATCGCTTTGTCAATTCTACAAGAACAGCCTTAGCGAAAGGCTTCTTGAAGGGAAAGATGTAACTCTGTGAGATGAATTAACAGAACACAGAGCAGTTTCTCAGAAAGCTTCTTTCCAGTTTTGAACGGAAGATATTTCCTTTTTCACCATAGCCCTCTATGGGCTTCCAAATATCCCTTTGCCAATTCCACAAGAACAGCCTTAGCGAAAGGCTTCTTGAAGGGAAAGATGTAACTCTGTGAGATGAATTCACAGAACACAGAGCAGTTTCTCAGAAACCTTCTTTCCAGTTTTGAACGGAAGATATTTCCTTTTTCAACAGAGGCCTCTATGGGCTTCCAAATATCCCTTTGCCAATTCCACAAGAACAGCCTTAGCGAAAGGCTTCTTGAAGGTAAAGATGTAACTCTGTGAGATGAATTCACAGAACACAGAGCAGTTTCTCAGAAAGCTTCTTTCCAGTTTTGAACGGAAGATATTTCCTTTTTCACCATAGCCCTCTATGGGCTTCCAAATATCCCTTTGCCAATTCCACAAGAACAGCCTTAGCGAAAGGCTTCTTGAAGGGAAAGATGTAACTCTGTGAGATAAATTAACAGAACACAGAGCATTTTCTCAGAAAGCGTCTTTCCCGTTTTGAACGGAAGATATTTCCTTTTTCACCATAGGCCTCTATGGGCTTCCAAATATCCCTTTGCAAATTCCACAAGAACAGCCTTAGCGAAAGGCTTCTTGAAGGGAAAGATGTAACTCTGTGAGATGAATTAACAGAACACAGAGCAGTTTCTCAGAAAAATTCTTTCCAATTTTGAACGGAAGATATTTCCTTTTTCACCATAGCCCTCTATGGGCTTCCAAATATCCCTTTGCCAATTCCACAAGAACAGCCTTAGCGAAAGGCTTCTTGAAGGGAAAGATGAAACTCTGTGAGATGTATTCACAGAACACAGAGCAGTTTCTCAGAAAGCTTCTTTCCAGTTTTGAACGGAAGATATTTACTTTTTCACCATAGCCCACTAGGGGTTCCAAATATCCCTTTGCCAATTCCACAAGAACAGCCTTAGCGAAAGGCTTCTTGAAGGGAAAGATGTAACACTGTGAGATGAATTAACAGAACACAGAGCAGTTTCTCACAGAGCTTCCTTCCGGTTTTGAACGGAAGATATTTCCTTTTTGACCATAGCCCTCTATGGGCTTCCAAATATCCCTTTGCCAATTCCACAAGAACAGCCTTAGCGAAAGGCTTCTTGAAGGGAAAGATGTAACTCTGTGAGATGAATTCACAGAACACAGAGCAGTTTCTCAGAAAGCTTCTTTCCAGTTTTGAACGGAAGATATTTCCTTTTTCACCATAGCCCTCTAGGGGCTTCCAAATATCCCTTTGCCAATTCCACAAGAACAGCCTTAGCGAAAGGCTTCTTGAAGGGAAAGATGTAACTCTGTGAGATGAATTAACAGAACACAGAGCAGTTTCTCAGAAAGCTTCTTTCCAGTTTTGAAGGGAAGATATTTCCTTTTTCACCATAGGCCTCTATGGGCTTCCAAATATCCCTTTGCCAATTCCACTAGAACAGCCTTAGCGAAAGGCTTCTTGAAGGGAAAGATGTAACTCTGTGAGATGAATTCACAGAACACGGAGCAGTTTCTCAGAAAGCTTCTTTCCAGTTTTGAACGGAAGATATTTCCTTTTTCACCATAGCAATCTATGGGCTTCCAAATATCGCTTTGTCAATTCTACAAGAACAGCCTTAGCGAAAGGCTTCTTGAAGGGAAAGATGTAACTCTGTGAGATGAATTAACAGAACACAGAGCAGTTTCTCAGAAAGCTTCTTTCCAGTTTTGAACGGAAGATATTTCCTTTTTCACCATAGCCCTCTATGGGCTTCCAAATATCCCTTTGCCAATTCCACAAGAACAGCCTTAGCGAAAGGCTTCTTGAAGGGAAAGATGTAACTCTGTGAGATGAATTAGCAGAACACAGAGCAGTTTCTCAGAAAGATTCTTTCCAATTTTGAAAGGAAGATATTTCCTTTTTCACCATAGCCCTCTATGGGCTTCCAAATATCCCTTTGCAAATTCCACAAGAACACCCTTAGCGAAAGGCTTCTTGAAGGGAAAGATGTAACTCTGTGAGATGAATTCACAGAACACAGAGCAGTTTCTCAGAAACCTTCTTTCCAGTTTTGAACGGAAGATATTTCCTTTTTCAACAGAGGCCTCTATGGGCTTCCAAATATCCCTTTGCCAATTCCACAAGAACAGCCTTAGCGAAAGGCTTCTTGAAGGTAAAGATGTAACTCTGTGAGATGAATTCACAGAACACACAGCAGTTTCTCAGAAAGCTTCTTTCCAGTTTTGAACGGAAGATATTTCCTTTTTCACCATAGCCCTCTATGGGCTTCCAAATATCCCTTTGCCAATTCCACAAGAACAGCCTTAGCGAAAGGCTTCTTGAAGGGAAAGATGTAACTCTGTGAGATAAATTAACAGAACACAGAGCATTTTCTCAGAAAGCGTCTTTCCCGTTTTGAACGGAAGATATTTCCTTTTTCACCATAGGCCTCTATGGGCTTCCAAATATCCCTTTGCAAATTCCACAAGAACAGCCTTAGCGAAAGGCTTCTTGAAGGGAAAGATGTAACTCTGTGAGATGAATTAACAGAACACAGAGCAGTTTCTCAGAAAAATTCTTTCCAATTTTGAACGGAAGATATTTCCTTTTTCACCATAGCCCTCTATGGGCTTCCAAATATCCCTTTGCCAATTCCACAAGAACAGCCTTAGCGAAAGGCTTCTTGAAGGGAAAGATGAAACTCTGTGAGATGAATTCACAGAACACAGAGCAGTTTCTCAGAAAGCTTCTTTCCAGTTTTGAACGGAAGATATTTACTTTTTCACCATAGCCCACTAGGGGTTCCAAATATCCCGTTGCCAATTCCACAAGAACAGCCTTAGCGAAAGGCTTCTTGAAGGGAAAGATGTAACTCTGTGAGATGAATTAACAGAACACAGAGCAGTTTCTCACAGAGCTTCTTTCCGGTTTTGAACGGAAGATATTTCCTTTTTCACCATAGCCCTCTATGGGCTTCCAAATATCCCTTTGCCAATTCCACAAGAACAGCCTTAGCGAAAGGCTTCTTGAAGGGAAAGATGTAACTCTGTGAGATGAATTCACAGAACACAGAGCAGTTTCTCAGAAAGCTTCTTTCCAGTTTTGAACGGAAGATATTTCCTTTTTCACCATAGCCCTCTAGGGGCTTCCAAATATCCCTTTGCCAATTCCACAAGAACAGCCTTAGCGAAAGGCTTCTTGAAGGGAAAGATGTAACTCTGTGAGATGAATTCACAGAACACAGAGCAGTTTCTCAGAAAGTTTCTTTCCAGTTTTGAACGGAAGATATTTTCTTTTTCACCATAGCCGTCTATGGGCTTCCAAATATCCCTTTGCCAATTCCACAAGAACAGCCTTAGCGAAAGGCTTTTTGAAGGGAAAGATGTAACTCTGTGAGATGAATTCACAGAACACAGAGCAGTTTCTCAGAAAGCTTCTTTCCAGTTTTGAACGGAAGATATTTCCTTTTTCACCATAGCCCTCTATGGGCTTCCAAATATCGCTTTGCCAATTCTACAAGAACAGCCTTAGCGAAAGGTTCTTGAAGGGAAAGATGTAACTCTGTGAGATGAATTAACAGAACACAGAGCAGTTTCTCAGAAACCTTCTTTCCAGTTTTGAACGGAAGATATTTCCTTTTTCACCATAGCCCTCTACGGGCTTCAAAATATCCCTTTGCCAATTCCACAAGAACAGCCTTAGCGAAAGGCTTCTTGAAGGGAAAGATGTAACTCTGTGAGATGAATTAAAAGAACACAGAGCAGTTTCTCAGAAAGCTTCTTTCCAGTTTTGAACGGAAGATATTTCCTTTTTCACCATAGGCCTCTATGGGCTTCCAAATATCCCTTTGCCAATTCCACAAGAACAGCCTTAGCGAAAGGCTTCTTGAAGGGAAAGATGAAACTCTGTGAGACGAATTCACAGAACACAGAGCAGTTTCTCAGAAAGCTTCTTTCCAGTTTTGAACGGAAGATATTTACTTTTTCACCATAGCCCTCTAGGGGTTCCAAATATCCCTTTGCCAATTCCACAAGAACAGCCTTAGCGAAAGGCTTCTTGAAGGGAAAGATGTAACTCTGTGAGATGAATTAACAGAACACAGAGCAGTTTCTCACAGAGCTTCTTTCCGGTTTTGAACGGAAGATATTTCCTTTTTCACGATAGCCCTCTATGGGCTTCCAAATATCCCTTTGCCAATTCCACAAGAACAGCCTTAGCGAAAGGCTTCTTGAAGGGAAAGATGTAACTCTGTGAGATGAATTCACAGAACACAGAGCAGTTTCTCAGAAAGCTTCTTTCCAGTTTTGAACGGAAGATATTTCCTTTTTCACCATAGCCCTCTATGGGCTTCCAAATATCCCTTTGCCAATTCCACAAGAACAGCCTTAGCGAAAGGCTTCTTGAAGGGAAAGATGTAACTCTGTGAGATAAATTCACAGAACACAGAGCAGTTTCTCAGAAAGCGTCTTTCCAGTTTTGAACGGAAGATATTTCCTTTTTCACCATAGGCCTCTATGGGCTTCCAAATATCCCTTTGCCAATTCCACAAGAACAGCCTTAGCGAAAGGCTTCTTGAAGGGAAAGATGTAACTCTGTGAGATGAATTAACAGAACACAGAGCAGTTTCTCAGAAAGCTTCTTTCCAGTTTTGATCGGAAGATATTTCCTTTTTCACCATAGCCCTCTATGGGCTTCCAAATATCCCTTTGCCAATTCCACAAGAACAGCCTTAGCGAAAGGCTTCTTGAAAGGAAAGATGTAACTCTGTGAGATGAATTCAGAGAACACAGAGCAGTGTCTCAGAAAGCTTCTTTCCAGTTTTGAACGGAAGATATTTCCTTTTTCACCATAGGCCTCTATGGGCTTCCAAATATCCCGTTGCCAATTCCACAAGAACAGCCTTAGCGAAAGGCTTCTTGAAGGGAAAGATGTAACTCTGTGAGATGAATTCACAGAACACAGAGCAGTTTCTCAGAAAGCTTCTTTCCAGTTTTGAACGGAAGATATTTCCTTTTTCACCATAGCCCTATATGGGCTTCCAAATATCCCTTTGGAAATTCCACAAGAACAGCCTTAGCGAACGGCTTCTTGAAGGGAAAGATGTAACTCTGTGAGATGAATTTACAGAACACAGAGCAGTTTCTCAGAAAGCTTCTTTCCAGTTTTGAACGCAAGATATTTCCTTTTTCACCATAGCCCTCTATGGGCTTCCAAATATCCCTTTGCCAATTCCGCAAGAACAGCCTTAGCGAAAGGCTTCTTGAAGGGAAAGATGTAACTCTGTGAAATGAATTCACAGAACACAGAGCAGTTTCTCAGAAAGCGTCTTTCCAGTTTTGAACGGAAGATATTTCCTTTTTCACCATAGCCGTCTATGGGCTTCCAAATATCCCTTTGCCAATTCCACAAGAACAGCCTTAGCGAAAGGCTTCTTGAAGGGAAAGATGTAACTCTGTGAGATGAATTAACAGAACACAGAGCAGTTTCTCAGAAAGCTTCTTTCCAGTTTTGAACGGAAGATATTTCCTTTTTCACCATAGCCCTCTATGGGCTTCCAAATATCCCTTTGCCAATTCCACAAAAACAGACTTAGCCAAAGGCTTCTTGAAGGGAACGATGTAACTCTGTGAGATGAATTAACAGAATAGAGAGCAGTTTCTCAGAAAGCTTCTTTCCAGTTTTGAACGGAAGATATTTCCTTTTTCACCATAGCCCTCTATGGGCTTCCAAATATCCCTTTGCCAATTCCACAAGAACAGCCTTAGCGAAAGGCTTCTTGAAGGAAAAGATGTAACTCTGTGAAATAAATTCACAGAACACAGAGCAGTTTCTCAGAAAGCTTCTTTCCAGTTTTGAACGGAAGATATTTCCTTTTTCACCATTGGCCTCTCTGGGCTTCCAAATATCCCTTTGCCAATTCCACAAGAACAGCCTTAGCGAAAGGCTTCTTGAAGGGAAAGATGTAACTCTGTGAGATGAATTAACAGAACACAGAGCAGTTTCTCAGAAAGCTTCTTTCCAGTTTTGAACGGAAGATATTTCCTTTTTCACCATAGCCCTCTATGGGCTTCCAAATATCCCTTTGCCAATTCCACAAGAACAGCCTTAGCGATAGGCTTCTTGAAGGGAAAGATGTAACTATGTGAGATGAATTCACAGAACACAGAGCAGTTTCTCAGAAAGCTTCTTTCCAGTTTTGAACGGAAGATATTTCCTTTTTCACCATAGGCCTCTATGGGCTTCCAAATATCCCTTTGCCAATTCCACAAGAACAGCCTTAGCGAAAGGCTTCTTGAAGGGAAAGATGTAACTCTGTGAGATGAATTCACAGAACACAGAGCAGTTTCTCAGAAAGCTTCTTTCCAGTTTTGAACGGAAGATATTTCCTTTTTCACCATAGGCCTCTATGGGCTTCCAAATATCCCTTTGCCAATTCCACAAGAACAGCCTTAGCGAAAGGCTTCTTGAAGGGAAAGATGTAACTCTGTGAGATGAATTAACAGAACACAGAGCAGTTTCTCAGAAAGCTTCTTTCCAGTTTTGAAGGGAAGATATTTCCTTTTTCACCATAGGCCTCTATGGGCTTCCAAATATCCCTTTGCCAATTCTACAAGAACAGCCTTAGCGAAAGGCTTCTTGAAGGGAAAGATGTAACTCTGTGAGATGAATTCACAGAACACGGAGCAGTTTCTCAGAAAGCTTCTTTCCAGTTTTGAACGGAAGATATTTCCTTTTTCACCATAGCAATCTAAGGGCTTCCAAATATCGCTTTGTCAATTCTACAAGAACAGCCTTAGCGAAAGGCTTCTTGAAGGGAAAGATGTAACTCTGTGAGATGAATTAACAGAACACAGAGCAGTTTCTCAGAAAGCTTCTTTCCAGTTTTGAACGGAAGATATTTCCTTTTTCACCATAGCCCTCTATGGGCTTCCAAATATCCCTTTGCCAATTCCACAAGAACAGCCTTAGCGAAAGGCTTCTTGAAGGGAAAGATGTAACTCTGTGAGATGAATTAGCAGAACACAGAGCAGTTTCTCAGAAAGATTCTATCCAATTTTGAAAGGAAGATATTTCCTTTTTCACCATAGCCCTCTATGGGCTTCCAAATATCCCTTTGCAAATTCCACAAGAACACCCTTAGAGAAAGGCTTCTTGAAGGGAAAGATGTAACTCTGTGAGATGAATTCACAGAACACAGAGCAGTTTCTCAGAAAGCTTCTTTCCAGTTTTGAACGGAAGATATTTCCATTTTCAACAGAGGCCTCTATGGGCTTCCAAATATCCCTTTGCCAATTCCACAAGAACAGCCTTAGCGAAAGGCTTCTTGAAGGTAAAGATGTAACTCTGTGAGATGAATTCACAGAACACAGAGCAGTTTCTCAGAAAGCTTCTTTCCAGTTTTGAACGGAAGATATTTCCTTTTTCACCATAGCCCTCTATGGGCTTCCAAATATCCCTTTGCCAATTCCACAAGAACAGCCTTAGCGAAAGGCTTCTTGAAGGGAAAGATGTAACTCTGTGAGATGAATTAACAGAACACAGAGCAGTTTCTCACAGAGCTTCTTTCCGGTTTTGAACGGAAGATACTTCCTTTTTCACCATAGCCCTCTATGGGCTTCCAAATATCCCTTTGCCAATTCCACAAGAACAGCCTTAGCGAAAGGCTTCTTGAAGGGAAAGATGTAACTCTGTGAGATGAATTCACAGAACACAGAGCAGTTTCTCAGAAAGCTTCTTTCCAGTTTTGAACGGAAGATATTTCCTTTTTCACCATAGCCCTCTATGGGCTTCCAAATATCCCTTTGCCAATTCCACAAGAACAGCCTTAGCGAAAGGCTTCTTGAAGGGAAAGATGTAACTCTGTGAGATAAATTCACAGAACACAGAGCAGTTCTCAGAAAGCTTCTTTCCAGTTTTGAACGGAAGATATTTCCTTTTTCACCATAGGCCTCTATGGGCTTCCAAATATCCCTTTGCCAATTCCACAAGAACAGCCTTAGCGAAAGGCTTCTTGAAGGGAAAGATGTAACTCTGTGAGATGAATTAACAGAACACAGAGCAGTTTCTCAGAAAGCTTCTTTCCAGTTTTGATCGGAAGATATTTCCTTTTTCACCATAGCCCTCTATGGGCTTCCAAATATCCCTTTGCCAATTCCACAAGAACAGCCTTAGCGAAAGGCTTCTTGAAAGGAAAGATGTAACTCTGTGAGATGAATTCAGAGAACACAGAGCAGTGTCTCAGAAAGCTTCTTTCCAGTTTTGAACGGAAGATATTTCCTTTTTCACCATAGGCCTCTATGGGCTTCCAAATATCCCTTTGCCAATTCCACAAGAACAGCCTTAGCGAAAGGCTTCTTGAAGGGAAAGATGTAACTCTGTGAGATGAATTCACAGAACACAGAGCAGTTTCTCAGAAAGCTTCTTTCCAGTTTTGAACGGAAGTTATTTCCTTTTTCACCATAGCCCTCTATGGGCTTCCAAATATCCCTTTGCCAATTCCACAAGAACAGCCTTAGCGAAAGGCTTCTTGAAGGGAAAGATGTAACTCTGTGAGATGAATTCACAGAACACAGAGCAGTTTCTCAGAAAGATTCTTTCCAATTTTGAAAGGAAGATATTTCCTTTTTCACCATAGCCCTCTATGGGCTTCCAAATATCCCTTTGCAAATTCCACAAGAACACCCTTAGCGAAAGGCTTCTTGAAGGGAAAGATGTAACTCTGTGAGATGAATTCACAGAACACAGAGCAGTTTCTCAGAAAGCTTCTTTCCAGTTTTGAACGGAAGATATTTCCTTTTTCAACAGAGGCCTCTATGGGCTTCCAAATATCCCTTTGCCAATTCCACAAGAACAGCCTTAGCGAAAGGCTTCTTGAAGGTAAAGATGTAACTCTGTGAGATGAATTCACAGAACACAGAGCAGTTTCTCAGAAAGCTTCTTTCCAGTTTTGAACGGAAGATATTTCCTTTTTCACCATAGCCCTCTATGGGCTTCCAAATATCCCTTTGCCAATTCCACAAGAACAGCCTTAGCGAAAGGCTTCTTGAAGGGAAAGATGTAACTCTGTGAGATAAATTAACAGAACACAGAGCATTTTCTCAGAAAGCGTCTTTCCCGTTTTGAACCGAAGATATTTCCTTTTTCACCATAGGCCTCTATGGGCTTCCAAATATCCCTTTGCAAATTCCACAAGAACAGCCTTAGCGAAAGGCTTCTTGAAGGGAAAGATGTAACTCTGTGAGATGAATTAACAGAGCATAGAGCAGTTTTTCAGAAAAATTCTTTCCAATTTTGAACGGAAAATATTTCCTTTTTCACCATAGCCCTCTATGGGCTTCCAAATATCCCTTTGCCAATTCCACAAGAACAGCCTTAGCGAAAGGCTTCTTGAAGGGAAAGATGAAACTCTGTGAGATGAATTCACAGAACACAGAGCAGTTTCTCAGAAAGCTTCTTTCCAGTTTTGAACGGAAGATATTTACTTTTTCACCATAGCCCACTAGGGGTTCCAAATATCCCTTTGCCAATTCCACAAGAACAGCCTTAGCGAAAGGCTTCTTGAAGGGAAAGATGTAACTCTGTGAGATGAATTAACAGAACACAGAGCAGTTTCTCACAGAGCTTCTTTCCGGTTTTGAACGGAAGATATTTCCTTTTTCACCATAGCCCTCTATGGGCTTCCAAATATCCCTTTGCCAATTCCACAAGAACAGCCTTAGCGAAAGGCTCCTTGAAGGGAAAGATGTAACTCTGTGAGATGAATTAACAGAACACAGAGCAGTTTCTCAGAAAGCTTCTTTCCAGTTTTGAACGGAAGATATTTCCGTTTTCACCTTAGCCCTCTATGGGTTTCCAAATATCCCTTTGCCAATTCCACAAGAACAGCCTTAGCGAAAGGCTTCTTGAAGGGAAAGATGTAACTCTGTGAGATGAATTCACAGAACACAGAGCAGTTTCTCAGAAAACTTCTTTCCAGTTTTGAACGGAAGATATTTCCTTTTTCACCGTAGCCCTCTATGGGCTTCCAAATATCCCTTTGCCAATTCCACAAGAACAGCCTTAGCGAAAGGCTTCCTGAAGGGAAAGATGTAACTCTGTGAGATGAATTAACAGAACACAGAGCAGTTTCTCAGAAAGATTCTTTCCAGTTTTGAACGGAAGATATTTCCTTTTTCACCATAGCCCTCTATGGGCTTCCAAATATCGCTTTGCCAATTCCACAAGAACAGCCTTAGCGATAGGCTTCTTGAAGGGAAAGATGTAACTCTGTGAGATGAATTCACAGAACACAGAGCAGTTTCTCACAGAGCTTCTTTCCGGTTTTGAACGGAAGATACTTCCTTTTTCACCATAGCCCTCTATGGGCTTCCAAATATCCCTTTGCCAATTCCACAAGAACAGCCTTAGCGAAAGGCTTCTTGAAGGGAAAGATGTAACTCTGTGAGATGAATTCACAGAACACAGAGCAGTTTCTCAGAAAGCTTCTTTCCAGTTTTGAACGGAAGATATTTCCTTTTTCACCATAGCCCTCTATGGGCTTCCAAATATCCCTTTGCCAATTCCACAAGAACAGCCTTAGCGAAAGGCTCCTTGAAGGGAAAGATGTAACTCTGTGAGATAAATTCACAGAACACAGAGCAGTTTCTCAGAAAGCTTCTTTCCAGTTTTGAACGGAAGATATTTCCTTTTTCACCATAGGCCTCTATGGGCTTCCAAATATCCCTTTGCCAATTCCACAAGAACAGCCTTAGCGAAAGGCTTCTTGAAGGGAAAGATGTAACTCTGTGAGATGAATTAACAGAACACAGAGCAGTTTCTCAGAAAGCTTCTTTCCAGTTTTGATCGGAAGATATTTCCTTTTTCACCATAGCCCTCTATGGGCTTCCAAATATCCCTTTGCCAATTCCACAAGAACAGCCTTAGCGAAAGGCTTCTTGAAAGGAAAGATGTAACTCTGTGAGATGAATTCAGAGAACACAGAGCAGTGTCTCAGAAAGCTTCTTTCCAGTTTTGAACGGAAGATATTTCCTTTTTCACCATAGGCCTCTATGGGCTTCCAAATATCCCTTTGCCAATTCCACAAGAACAGCCTTAGCGAAAGGCTTCTTGAAGGGAAAGATGTAACTCTGTGAGATGAATTCACAGAACACAGAGAAGTTTCTCAGAAAGCTTCTTTCCAGTTTTGAACGGAAGATATTTCCTTTTTCACCATAGCCCTCTATGGGCTTCCAAATATCCCTTTGCCAATTCCGCAAGAACAGCCTTAGCGAAAGGCTTCTTGAAGGGAAAGATGTAACTCTGTGAAATGAATTCACAGAACACAGAGCAGTTTCTCAGAAAGCGTCTTTCCAGTTTTGAACGGAAGATATTTCCTTTTTCACCATAGCCGTCTATGGGCTTCCAAATATCCCTTTGCCAATTCCACAAGAACAGCCTTAGCGAAAGGCTTCTTGAAGGGAAAGATGTAACTCTGTGAGATGAATTAACAGAACACAGAGCAGTTTCTCAGAAAGCTTCTTTCCAGTTTTGAACGGAAGATATTTCCTTTTTCACCATAGCCCTCTATGGGCTTCCAAATATCCCTTTGCCAATTCCACAAGAACAGCCTTAGCGAAAGGCTTCTTGAAGGGAAAGATGTAACTCTGTGAGATAAATTCACAGAACACAGAGCAGTTTCTCAGAAAGCTTCTTTCCAGTTTTGAACGGAAGATATTTCCTTTTTCACCATAGGCCTCTATGGGCTTCCAAATATCCCTTTGCCAATTCCACAAGAACAGCCTTAGCGAAAGGCTTCTTGAAGGGAAAGATGTAACTCTGTGAGATGAATTAACAGAACACAGAGCAGTTTCTCAGAAAGCTTCTTTCCAGTTTTGATCGGAAGATATTTCCTTTTTCACCATAGCCCTCTATGGGCTTCCAAATATCCCTTTGCCAATTCCACAAGAACAGCCTTAGCGAAAGGCTTCTTGAAAGGAAAGATGTAACTCTGTGAGATGAATTCAGAGAACACAGAGCAGTGTCTCAGAAAGCTTCTTTCCAGTTTTGAACGGAAGATATTTCCTTTTTCACCATAGGCCTCTATGGGCTTCCAAATATCCCTTTGCCAATTCCACAAGAACAGCCTTAGCGAAAGGCTTCTTGAAGGGAAAGATGTAACTCTGTGAGATGAATTCACAGAACACAGAGAAGTTTCTCAGAAAGCTTCTTTCCAGTTTTGAACGGAAGATATTTCCTTTTTCACCATAGCCCTCTATGGGCTTCCAAATATCCCTTTGCAAATTCCACAAGAACAGCCTTAGCGAACGGCTTCTTGAAGGGAAAGATGTAACTCTGTGAGATGAATTTACAGAACACAGAGCAGTTTCTCAGAAAGCTTCTTTCCAGTTTTGAACGGAAGATATTTCCTTTTTCACCATAGCCCTCTATGGGCTTCCAAATATCCCTTTGCCAATTCCGCAAGAACAGCCTTAGCGAAAGGCTTCTTGAAGGGAAAGATGTAACTCTGTGAAATGAATTCACAGAACACAGAGCAGTTTCTCAGAAAGCGTCTTTCCAGTTTTGAACGGAAGATATTTCCTTTTTCACCATAGCCGTCTATGGGCTTCCAAATATCCCTTTGCCAATTCCACAAGAACAGCCTTAGCGAAAGGCTTCTTGAAGGGAAAGATGTAACTCTGTGAGATGAATTAACAGAACACAGAGCAGTTTCTCAGAAAGCTTCTTTCCAGTTTTGAACGGAAGATATTTCCTTTTTCACCATAGCCCTCTATGGGCTTCCAAATATCCCTTTGCCAATTCCACAAAAACAGACTTAGCCAAAGGCTTCTTGAAGGGAACGATGTAACTCTGTGAGATGAATTAACAGAATAGAGAGCAGTTTCTCAGAAAGCTTCTTTCCAGTTTTGAACGGAAGATATTTCCTTTTTCACCATAGCCCTCTATGGGCTTCCAAATATCCCTTTGCCAATTCCAAAAGAACAGCCTTAGCGAAAGGCTTCTTGAAGGAAAAGATGTAACTCTGTGAAATAAATTCACAGAACACAGAGCAGTTTCTCAGAAAGCTTCTTTCCAGTTTTGAACGGAAGATATTTCCTTTTTCACCATTGGCCTCTCTGGGCTTCCAAATATCCCTTTGCCAATTCCACAAGAACAGCCTTAGCGAAAGGCTTCTTGAAGGGAAAGATGTAACTCTGTGAGATGAATTAACAGAACACAGAGCAGTTTCTCAGAAAGCTTCTTTCCAGTTTTGAACGGAAGATATTTCCTTTTTCACCATAGCCCTCTATGGGCTTCCAAATATCCCTTTGCCAATTCCACAAGAACAGCCTTAGCGATAGGCTTCTTGAAGGGAAAGATGTAACTCTGTGAGATGAATTCACAGAACACAGAGCAGTTTCTCAGAAAGCTTCTTTCCAGTTTTGAACGGAAGATATTTCCTTTTTCACCATAGGCCTCTATGGGCTTCCAAATATCCCTTTGCCAATTCCACAAGAACAGCCTTAGCGAAAGGCTTCTTGAAGGGAAAGATGTAACTCTGTGAGATCAATTCACAGAACACAGAGCAGTTTCTCAGAAAGCTTCTTTCCAGTTTTGAACGGAAGATATTTCCTTTTTCACCATAGGCCTCTATGGGCTTCCAAATATCCCTTTGCCAATTCCACAAGAACAGCCTTAGCGAAAGGCTTCTTGAAGGGAAAGATGTAACTCTGTGAGATGAATTAACAGAACACAGAGCAGTTTCTCAGAAAGCTTCTTTCCAGTTTTGAAGGGAAGATATTTCCTTTTTCACCATAGGCCTCTATGGGCTTCCAAATATCCCTTTGCCAATTCCACAAGAACAGCCTTAGCGAAAGGCTTCTTGAAGGGAAAGATGTAACTCTGTGAGATGAATTCACAGAACACGGAGCAGTTTCTCAGAAAGCTTCTTTCCAGTTTTGAACGGAAGATATTTCCTTTTTCACCATAGCAATCTATGGGCTTCCAAATATCGCTTTGTCAATTCTACAAGAACAGCCTTAGCGAAAGGCTTCTTGAAGGGAAAGATGTAACTCTGTGAGATGAATTAACAGAACACAGAGCAGTTTCTCAGAAAGCTTCTTTCCAGTTTTGAACGGAAGATATTTCCTTTTTCACCATAGCCCTCTATGGGCTTCCAAATATCCCTTTGCCAATTCCACAAGAACAGCCTTAGCGAAAGGCTTCTTGAAGGGAAAGATGTAACTCTGTGAGATGAATTAGCAGAACACAGAGCAGTTTCTCAGAAAGATTCTTTCCAATTTTGAAAGGAAGATATTTCCTTTTTCACCATAGCCCTCTATGGGCTTCCAAATATCCCTTTGCAAATTCCACAAGAACACCCTTAGCGAAAGGCTTCTTGAAGGGAAAGATGTAACTCTGTGAGATGAATTCACAGAACACAGAGCAGTTTCTCAGAAACCTTCTTTCCAGTTTTGAACGGAAGATATTTCCTTTTTCAACAGAGGCATCTATGGGCTTCCAAATATCCCTTTGCCAATTCCACAAGAACAGCCTTAGCGAAAGGCTTCTTGAAGGTAAAGATGTAACTCTGTGAGATGAATTCACAGAACAGAGAGCAGTTTCTCAGAAAGCTTCTTTCCAGTTTTGAACGGAAGATATTTCCTTTTTCACCATAGCCCTCTATGGGCTTCCAAATATCCCTTTGCCAATTCCACAAGAACAGCCTTAGCGAAAGGCTTCTTGAAGGGAAAGATGTAACTCTGTGAGATAAATTAACAGAACACAGAGCATTTTCTCAGAAAGCGTCTTTCCCGTTTTGAACGGAAGATATTTCCTTTTTCACCATAGGCCTCTATGGGCTTCCAAATATCCCTTTGCAAATTCCACAAGAACAGCCTTAGCGAAAGGCTTCTTGAAGGGAAAGATGTAACTCTGTGAGATGAATTAACAGAACACAGAGCAGTTTCTCAGAAAAATTCTTTCCAATTTTGAACGGAAGATATTTCCTTTTTCACCATAGCCCTCTATGGGCTTCCAAATATCCCTTTGCCAATTCCACAAGAACAGCCTTAGCGAAAGGCTTCTTGAAGGGAAAGATGAAACTCTGTGAGATGAATTCACAGAACACAGAGCAGTTTCTCAGAAAGCTTCTTTCCAGTTTTGAACGGAAGATATTTACTTTTTCACCATAGCCCACTAGGGGTTCCAAATATCCCTTTGCCAATTCCACAAGAACAGCCTTAGCGAAAGGCTTCTTGAAGGGAAAGATGTAACACTGTGAGATGAATTAACAGAACACAGAGCAGTTTCTCACAGAGCTTCTTTCCGGTTTTGAACGGAAGATATTTCCTTTTTCACCATAGCCCTCTATGGGCTTCCAAATATCCCTTTGCCAATTCCACAAGAACAGCCTTAGCGAAAGGCTTCTTGAAGGGAAAGATGTAACTCTGTGAGATGAATTCACAGAACACAGAGCAGTTTCTCAGAAAGCTTCTTTCCAGTTTTGAACGGAAGATATTTCCTTTTTCACCATAGCCCTCTAGGGGCTTCCAAATATCCCTTTGCCAATTCCACAAGAACAGCCTTAGCGAAAGGCTTCTTGAAGGGAAAGATGTAACTCTGTGAGATGAATTAACAGAACACAGAGCAGTTTCTCAGAAAGCTTCTTTCCAGTTTTGAAGGGAAGATATTTCCTTTTTCACCATAGGCCTCTATGGGCTTCCAAATATCCCTTTGCCAATTCCACAAGAACAGCCTTAGCGAAAGGCTTCTTGAAGGGAAAGATGTAACTCTGTGAGATGAATTCACAGAACACGGAGCAGTTTCTCAGAAAGCTTCTTTCCAGTTTTGAACGGAAGATATTTCCTTTTTCACCATAGCAATCTATGGGCTTCCAAATATCGCTTTGTCAATTCTACAAGAACAGCCTTAGCGAAAGGCTTCTTGAAGGGAAAGATGTAACTCTGTGTGATGAATTAACAGAACACAGAGCAGTTTCTCAGAAAGCTTCTTTCCAGTTTTGAACGGAAGATATTTCCTTTTTCACCATAGCCCTCTATGGGCTTCCAAATATCCCTTTGCCAATTCCACAAGAACAGCCTTAGCGAAAGGCTTCTTGAAGGGAAAGATGTAACTCTGTGAGATGAATTAGCAGAACACAGAGCAGTTTCTCAGAAAGATTCTTTCCAATTTTGAAAGGAAGATATTTCCTTTTTCACCATAGCCCTCTATGGGCTTCCAAATATCCCTTTGCAAATTCCACAAGAACACCCTTAGCGAAAGGCTTCTTGAAGGGAAAGATGTAACTCTGTGAGATGAATTCACAGAACACAGAGCAGTTTCTCAGAAACCTTCTTTCCAGTTTTGAACGGAAGATATTTCCTTTTTCAACAGAGGCCTCTATGGGCTTCCAAATATCCCTTTGCCAATTCCACAAGAACAGCCTTAGCGAAAGGCTTCTTGAAGGTAAAGATGTAACTCTGTGAGATGAATTCACAGAACACACAGCAGTTTCTCAGAAAGCTTCTTTCCAGTTTTGAACGGAAGATATTTCCTTTTTCACCATAGCCCTCTATGGGCTTCCAAATATCCCTTTGCCAATTCCACAAGAACAGCCTTAGCGAAAGGCTTCTTGAAGGGAAAGATGTAACTCTGTGAGATAAATTAACAGAACACAGAGCATTTTCTCAGAAAGCGTCTTTCCCGTTTTGAACGGAAGATATTTCCTTTTTCACCATAGGCCTCTATGGGCTTCCAAATATCCCTTTGCAAATTCCACAAGAACAGCCTTAGCGAAAGGCTTCTTGAAGGGAAAGATGTAACTCTGTGAGATGAATTAACAGAACACAGAGCAGTTTCTCAGAAAAATTCTTTCCAATTTTGAACGGAAGATATTTCCTTTTTCACCATAGCCCTCTATGGGCTTCCAAATATCCCTTTGCCAATTCCACAAGAACAGCCTTAGCGAAAGGCTTCTTGAAGGGAAAGATGAAACTCTGTGAGATGAATTCACAGAACACAGAGCAGTTTCTCAGAAAGCTTCTTTCCAGTTTTGAACGGAAGATATTTACTTTTTCACCATAGCCCACTAGGGGTTCCAAATATCCCTTTGCCAATTCCACAAGAACAGCCTTAGCGAAAGGCTTCTTGAAGGGAAAGATGTAACACTGTGAGATGAATTAACAGAACACAGAGCAGTTTCTCACAGAGCTTCTTTCCGGTTTTGAACGGTAGATATTTCCTTTTTCACCATAGCCCTCTATGGGCTTCCAAATATCCCTTTGCCAATTCCACAAGAACAGCCTTAGCGAAAGGCTTCTTGAAGGGAAAGATGTAACTCTGTGAGATCAATTCACAGAACACAGAGCAGTTTCTCAGAAAGCTTCTTTCCAGTTTTGAACGGAAGATATTTCCTTTTTCACCATAGGCCTCTATGGGCTTCCAAATATCCCTTTGCCAATTCCACAAGAACAGCCTTAGCGAAAGGCTTCTTGAAGGGAAAGATGTAACTCTGTGAGATGAATTAACAGAACACAGAGCAGTTTCTCAGAAAGCTTCTTTCCAATTTTGAAGGGAAGATATTTCCTTTTTCACCATAGGCCTCTATGGGCTTCCAAATATCCCTTTGCCAATTCCACAAGAACAGCCTTAGCGAAAGGCTTCTTGAAGGGAAAGATGTAACTCTGTGAGATGAATTCACAGAACACGGAGCAGTTTCTCAGAAAGCTTCTTTCCAGTTTTGAACGGAAGATATTTCCTTTTTCACCATAGCAATCTATGGGCTTCCAAACATCGCTTTGTCAATTCTACAAGAACAGCCTTAGCGAAAGGCTTCTTGAAGGGAAAGATGTAACTCTGTGAGATGAATTAACAGAACACAGAGCAGTTTCTCAGAAAGCTTCTTTCCAGTTTTGAACGGAAGATATTTCCTTTTTCACCATAGCCCTCTATGGGCTTCCAAATATCCCTTTGCCAATTCCACAAGAACAGCCTTAGCGAAAGGCTTCTTGAAGGGAAAGATGTAACTCTGTGAGATGAATTAGCAGAACACAGAGCAGTTTCTCAGAAAGATTCTTTCCAATTTTGAAAGGAAGATATTTCCTTTTTCACCATAGCCCTCTATGGGCTTCCAAATATCCCTTTGCAAATTCCACAAGAACACCCTTAGCGAAAGGCTTCTTGAAGGGAAAGATGTAACTCTGTGAGATGAATTCACAGAACACAGAGCAGTTTCTCAGAAACCTTCTTTCCAGTTTTGAACGGAAGATATTTCCTTTTTCAACAGAGGCCTCTATGGGCTTCCAAATATCCCTTTGCCAATTCCACAAGAACAGCCTTAGCGAAAGGCTTCTTGAAGGTAAAGATGTAACTCTGTGAGATGAATTCACAGAACACAGAGCAGTTTCTCAGAAAGCTTCTTTCCAGTTTTGAACGGAAGATATTTCCTTTTTCACCATAGCCCTCTATGGGCTTCCAAATATCCCTTTGCCAATTCCACAAGAACAGCCTTAGCGAAAGGCTTCTTGAAGGGAAAGATGTAACTCTGTGAGATGAATTAACAGAACACAGAGCAGTTTCTCAGAAAGATTCTTTCCAATTTTGAACGGAAGATATTTCCTTTTTCACCATAGGCCTCTATGGGCTTCCAAATATCCCTTTGCAAATTCCACAAGAACAGCCTTAGCGAAAGGCTTCTTGAAGGGAAAGATGTAACTCTGTGAGATGAATTAACAGAACACAGAGCAGTTTCTCAGAAAAATTCTTTCCAATTTTGAACGGAAGATATTTCCTTTTTCACCATAGCCCTCTATGGGCTTCCAAATATCCCTTTGCCAATTCCACAAGAACAGCCTTAGCGAAAGGCTTCTTGAAGGGAAAGATGAAACTCTGTGAGATGAATTCACAGAACACAGAGCAGTTTCTCAGAAAGCTTCTTTCCAGTTTTGAACGGAAGATATTTCCTTTTTCACCATAGCCCACTAGGGGTTCCAAATATCCCTTTGCCAATTCCACAAGAACAGCCTTAGCGAAAGGCTTCTTGAAGGGAAAGATGTAACACTGTGAGATGAATTAACAGAACACAGAGCAGTTTCTCACAGAGCTTCTTTCCGGTTTTGAACGGAAGATATTTCCTTTTTCACCATAGCCCTCTATGGGCTTCCAAATATCCCTTTGCCAATTCCACAAGAACAGCCTTAGCGAAAGGCTTCTTGAAGGGAAAGATGTAACTCTGTGAGATGAATTCACAGAACACAGAGCAGTTTCTCAGAAAGCTTCTTTCCAGTTTTGAACGGAAGATATTTCCTTTTTCACCATAGCCCTCTAGGGGCTTCCAAATATCCCTTTGCCAATTCCACAAGAACAGCCTTAGCGAAAGACTTCTTGAAGGGAAAGATGTAACTCTGTGAGATGAATTCACAGAACACAGAGCAGTTTCTCACAGAGCTTCTTTCCGGTTTTGAACGGAAGATATTTCCTTTTTCACCATAGCCCTCTATGGGCTTCCAAATATCCCTTTGCCAATTCCACAAGAACAGCCTTAGCGAAAGGCTTCTTGAAGGGAAAGATGTAACTCTGTGAGATGAATTCACAGAACACAGAGCAGTTTCTCAGAAAGCTTCTTTCCTGTTTTGAACGGAAGATATTTCCTTTTTCACCATAGCCCTCTATGGGCTTCCAAATATCCCTTTGCCAATTCCACAAGAACAGCCTTAGCGAAAGGCTTCTTGAAGGGAAAGATGTAACTCTGTGAGATGAATTAACAGAACACAGAGCAGTTTCTCAGAAAGCTTCTTTCCAGTTTTGAACGGAAGATATTTCCTTTTTCACCATAGCCCTCTATGGGCTTCCAAATATCCCTTTGCCAATTCCACAAGAACAGCCTTAGCGATAGGCTTCTTGAAGGGAAAGATGTAACTCTGTGAGATGAATTCACAGAACACAGAGCAGTTTCTCAGAAAGCTTCTTTCCAGTTTTGAACGGAAGATATTTCCTTTTTCACCATAGGCCTCTATGGCCTTCCAAATATCCCTTTGCCAATTCCACAAGAACAGCCTTAGCGAAAGGCTTCTTGAAGGGAAAGATGTAACTCTGTGAGATGAATTAACAGAACACAGAGCAGTTTCTCAGAAAGCTTCTTTCCAGTTTTGAAGGGAAGATATTTCCTTTTTCACCATAGGCCTCTATGGGCTTCCAAAGATCCCTTTGCCAATTCCACAAGAACAGCCTTAGCGAAAGGCCTCTTGAAGGGAAAGATGTAACTCTGTGAGATGAATTCACAGAACACGGAGCAGTTTCTCAGAAAGCTTCTTTCCAGTTTTGAACGGAAGATATTTCCTTTTTCACCATAGCAATCTATGGGCTTCCAAATATCGCTTTGTCAATTCTACAAGAACAGCCTTAGCGAAAGGCTTCTTGAAGGGAAAGATGTAACTCTGTGAGATGAATTAACAGAACACAGAGCAGTTTCTCAGAAAGCTTCTTTCCAGTTTTGAACGGAAGATATTTCCTTTTTCACCATAGCCCTCTATGGGCTTCCAAATATCCCTTTGCCAATTCCACAAGAACAGCCTTAGCGAAAGGCTTCTTGAAGGGAAAGATGTAACTCTGTGAGATGAATTCACAGAACACAGAGCAGTTTCTCAGAAAGATTCTTTCCAATTTTGAAAGGAAGATATTTCCTTTTTCACCATAGCCCTCTATGGGCTTCCAAATATCCCTTTGCAAATTCCACAAGAACACCCTTAGCGAAAGGCTTCTTGAAGGGAAAGATGTAACTCTGTGAGATGAATTCACAGAACACAGAGCAGTTTCTCAGAAAGCTTCTTTCCAGTTTTGAACGGAAGATATTTCCTTTTTCAACAGAGGCCTCTATGGGCTTCCAAATATCCCTTTGCCAATTCCACAAGAACAGCCTTAGCGAAAGGCTTCTTGAAGGTAAAGATGTAACTCTGTGAGATGAATTCACAGAACACAGAGCAGTTTCTCAGAAAGCTTCTTTCCAGTTTTGAACGGAAGATATTTCCTTTTTCACCATAGCCCTCTATGGGCTTCCAAATATCCCTTTGCCAATTCCACAAGAACAGCCTTAGCGAAAGGCTTCTTGAAGGGAAAGATGTAACTCTGTGAGATAAATTAACAGAACACAGAGCATTTTCTCAGAAAGCGTCTTTCCCGTTTTGAACCGAAGATATTTCCTTTTTCACCATAGGCCTCTATGGGCTTCCAAATATCCCTTTGCAAATTCCACAAGAACAGCCTTAGCGAAAGGCTTCTTGAAGGGAAAGATGTAACTCTGTGAGATGAATTAACAGAGCATAGAGCAGTTTCTCAGAAAAATTCTTTCCAATTTTGAACGGAAAATATTTCCTTTTTCACCATAGCCCTCTATGGGCTTCCAATTATCCCTTTGCCAATTCCACAAGAACAGCCTTAGCGAAAGGCTTCTTGAAGGGAAAGATGAAACTCTGTGAGATGAATTCACAGAACACAGAGCAGTTTCTCAGAAAGCTTCTTTCCAGTTTTGAACGGAAGATATTTACTTTTTCACCATAGCCCACTAGGGGTTCCAAATATCCCTTTGCCAATTCCACAAGAACAGCCTTAGCGAAAGGCTTCTTGAAGGGAAAGATGTAACTCTGTGAGATGAATTAACAGAACACAGAGCAGTTTCTCACAGAGCTTCTTTCCGGTTTTGAACGGAAGATATTTCCTTTTTCACCATAGCCCTCTATGGGCTTCCAAATATCCCTTTGCCAATTCCACAAGAACAGCCTTAGCGAAAGGCTTCTTGAAGGGAAAGATGTAACTCTGTGAGATGAATTAACAGAACACAGAGCAGTTTCTCAGAAAGCTTCTTTCCAGTTTTGAACGGAAGATATTTCCGTTTTCACCATAGCCCTCTATGGGTTTCCAAATATCCCTTTGCCAATTCCACAAGAACAGCCTTAGCGAAAGGCTTCTTGAAGGGAAAGATGTAACTCTGTGAGATGAATTCACAGAACACAGAGCAGTTTCTCAGAAAGCTTCTTTCCAGTTTTGAACGGAAGATATTTCCTTTTTCACCGTAGCCCTCTATGGGCTTCCAAATATCCCTTTGCCAATTCCACAAGAACAGCCTTAGCGAAAGGCTTCCTGAAGGGAAAGATGTAACTCTGTGAGATGAATTAACAGAACACAGAGCAGTTTCTCAGAAAGATTCTTTCCAGTTTTGAACGGAAGATATTTCCTTTTTCACCATAGCCCTCTATGGGCTTCCAAATATCGCTTTGCCAATTCCACAAGAACAGCCTTAGCGATAGGCTTCTTGAAGGGAAAGATGTAACTCTGTGAGATGAATTCACAGAACACAGAGCAGTTTCTCAGAAAGCTTCTTTCCAGTTTTGAACGGAAGATATTTCCTTTTTCACCATAGGCCTCTATGGGCTTCCAAATATCCCTTTGCCAATTCCACAAGAACAGCCTTAGCGAAAGGCTTCTTGAAGGGAAAGATGTAACTCTGTGAGATGAATTCACAGAACACAGAGCAGTTTCTCAGAAAGCTTCTTTCCAATTTTGAACGGAAGATATTTACTTTTTCACCATAGCCCTCTAGGGGTTCCAAATATCCCTTTGCCAATTCCACAAGAACAGCCTTAGCGAAAGGCTTCTTGAAGGGAAAGATGTAACTCTGTGAGATGAATTAACAGAACACAGAGCAGTTTCTCAGAAAGATTCTTTCCAATTTTGAACGGAAGATATTTCCTTTTTCACCATAGCCCTCTATGGGCTTCCAAATATCCCTTTGCCAATTCCACAAGAACAGCCTTAGCGAAAGGCTTCTTGAAGGGAAAGATGTAACTCTGTGAGATGAATTCACAGAACACAGAGCAGTTTCTCAGAAAGCTTCTTTCCAGTTTTGAACGGAAGATATTTCCTTTTTCACCATAGGCCTCTATGGGCTTCCAAATATCCCTTTGCCAATTCCACAAGAACAGCCTTAGCGAAAGGCTTCTTGAAGGGAAAGATGTAACTCTGTGAGATGAATTCACAGAACACAGAGCAGTTTCTCAGAAAGCTTCTTTCCAGTTTTGAACGGAAGATATTTCCTTTTTCACCATAGCCCTCTATGGGCTTCCAAATATCCCTTTGCCAATTCCACAAGAACAGCCTTAGCGAAAGGCTTCTTGAAGGGAAAGATGTAACTCTGTGAGATGAATTCACAGAACACAGAGCAGTTTCTCAGAAAGCTTCTTTCCAGTTTTGAACGGAAGATATTTCCTTTTTCACCGTAGCCCTCTATGGGCTTCCAAATATCCCTTTGCCAATTCCACAAGAACAGCCTTAGCGAAAGGCTTCCTGAAGGGAAAGATGTAACTCTGTGAGATGAATTAACAGAACACAGAGCAGTTTCTCAGAAAGATTCTTTCCAGTTTTGAACGGAAGATATTTCCTTTTTCACCATAGCCCTCTATGGGCTTCCAAATATCGCTTTGCCAATTCCACAAGAACAGCCTTAGCGAAAGGCTTCTTGAAGGGAAAGATGTAACTCTGTGAGATGAATTCACAGAACACAGAGCAGTTTCTCAGAAAGCTTCTTTCCAGTTTTGAACGGAAGATATTTCCTTTTTCACCATAGCCGTCTATGGGCTTCCAAATATCCCTTTGCCAATTCCACAAGAACAGCCTTAGCGAAAGGCTTCTTGAAGGGAAAGATGTAACTCTGTGAGATGAATTAACAGAACACAGAGCAGTTTCTCAGAAAGCTTCTTTCCAGTTTTGAACGGAAGATATTTCCTTTTTCACCATAGCCCTCTATGGGCTTCCAAATATAGCTTTGCCAATTCTACAAGAACAGCCTTAGCGAAAGGCTTCTTGAAGGGAAAGATGTAACTCTGTGAGATGAATTAACAGAACACAGAGCAATTTCTCAGAAAGCTTCTTTCCAGTTTTGAACGGAAGATATTTCCTTTTTCACCATAGCCCTCTATGGGCTTCCAAATATCCCTTTGCCAATTCCACAAGAACAGCCTTAGCGAAAGGCTTCTTGAAGGGAAAGATGTAACTCTGTGAGATGAATTCACAGAACACAGAGCAGATTCTCAGAAAGCTTCTTTCCAGTTTTGAACGGAAGATATTTCCTTTTTCACCATAGGCCTCTATGGGCTTCCAAATATCCCTTTGCCAATTCCACAAGAACAGCCTTAGCGAAAGGCTTCTTGAAGGGAAAGATGTAACTCTGTGAGATGAATTAACAGAACACAGAGCAGTTTCTCAGAAAGCTTCTTTCCAGTTTTGAACGGAAGATATTTCCTTTTTCACCATAGGCCTCTATGGGCTTCCAAATATCCCTTTGCCAATTCCACAAGAACAGCCTTAGCGAAAGGCTTCTTGAAGGGAAAGATGAAACACTGTGAGATGAATTCACAGAACACAGAGCAGTTTCTCAGAAAGCTTCTTTCCAGTTTTGAACGGAAGATATTTCCTTTTTCACCATAGGCCTCTATGGGCTTCCAAATATCCCTTTGCCAATTCCACAAGAACAGCCTTAGCGAAAGGCTTCTTGAAGGGAAAGATGTAACTCTGTGAGATGAATTAACAGAACACAGAGCAGTTTCTCAGAAAGCTTCTTTCCAGTTTTGAACGGAAGATATTTCCTTTTTCACCATAGCCCTCTATGGGCTTCCAAATATCCCTTTGCCAATTCCACAAGAACAGCCTTAGCGAAAGGCTTCTTGAAGGGAAAGATGTAACTCTGTGAGATGAATTCACAGAACACAGAGCAGTTTCTCAGAAAGCTTCTTTCCAGTTTTGAACGGAAGATATTTCCTTTTGCACCATAGCCCTCTATGGGCTTCCAAATATCGCTTTGTCAATTCTACAAGAACAGCCTTAGCGAAAGGCTTCTTGAAGGGAAAGATGTAACTCTGTGAGATGAATTAACAGGACACAGAGCAGTTTCTCAGAAAGTTTCTTTCCAGTTTTGAACGGAAGATATTTCCTTTTTCACCATAGCCCTCTATGGGCTTCCAAATATCCCTTTGCCAATTCCACAAGAACAGCCTTAGGGAAAGGCTTCTTGAAGGGAAAGATGTAACTCTGTGAGATGAATTAGCAGAACACAGAGCAGTTTCTCAGAAAGATTCTTTCCAATTTTGAAAGGAAGATATTTCCTTTTTCACCATAGCCCTCTATGGGCTTCCAAATATCCCTTTGCAAATTCCACAAGAACACCCTTAGCGAAAGGCTTCTTGAAGGGAAAGATGTAACTCTGTGAGATGAATTCACAGAACACAGAGCAGTTTCTCAGAAAGCTTCTTTCCAGTTTTGAACGGAAGATATTTCCTTTTTCACCATAGGCCTCTATGGGCTTCCAAATATCCCTTTGCCAATTCCACAAGAACAGCCTTAGCGAAAGCCTTCTTGAAGGGAAAGATGTAACTCTGTGAGATGAATTCACAGAACACAGAGCAGTTTCTCAGAAAGCTTCTTTCCTGTTTTGAACGGAAGATATTTCCTTTTTCACCATAGCCCTCTATGGGCTTCCAAATATCCCTTTGCCAATTCCACAAGAACAGCCTTAGCGAAAGGCTTCTTCAAGGGAAAGATGTAACTCTGTGAGATGAATTAAGAGAACACAGAGCAGTTTCTCAGAAAAATTCTTTCCAATTTTGAACGGAAGATATTTCATTTTTCACCATAGCCCTCTATGGGCTTCCAAATATCCCTTTGCAAATTCCACAAGAACAGCCTTAGCGAAAGTCTTCTTGAAGGGAAAGATGTAACTCTGTGAGATGAATTAACAGAACACAGAGCAGTTTCTCAGAAAGCTTCTTTCCAGTTTTGAACGAAAGATATTTCCTTTTTCACCATAGCCCTCTATGGGCTTCCAAATATCCCTTTGCCAATTCCACAAGAACAGCCTTAGCGAAATGCTTCTTGAAGGAAAAGATGTAACTCTGTGAGATGAATTAAAGGAACACAGAGCAGTTTCTCAGAAAGCTTCTTTCCAGTTTTGAACGGAAGATATTTCCTTTTTCACCATAGCCGTCTATGGGCTTCCAAATATCCCTTTGCCAATTCCACAAAACAGACGTAGCAAAAGGCTTCTTTAAGGGAAAGATGTAACTCTGTGAGATGAATTATCAGAACACAGAGCAGTTTCTCAGAAAGCTTCTTTCCAGTTTTGAACGGAAGATATTTCCTTTTTCACCATAGCCGTCTATGGGCTTCCAAATATCCCTTTGCCAATTCCACAAGAACAGCTTAGCGAAAGGCTTCTTGAAGGAAAGATGTAACTCTGTGAGATGAATTCACAGAACACAGAGCAGTTTCTCAGAAAGCTTCTTTCCAGTTTTGAACGGAAGATATTTCCTTTTTCACCATAGGCCTCTATGGGCTTCCAAATATCCCTTTGCCAATTCCACAAGAACAGCCTGAGCGAAAGGCTTCTTGAAGGGAAAGATGTAACTCTGTGAGATGAATTCACAGAACACAGAGCAGTTTCTCAGAAAGCTTCTTTCCAGTTTTGAACGGAAGATATTTCCTTTTTCACCATAGCCCTCTATGGGCTTCCAAATATCCGTTTGCCAATTCCACAAGAACAGCCTTAGCGAAAGGCTTCTTGAAGGGAAAGATGTAACTCTGTGAGATGAATTCACAGAACACAGAGCAGTTTCTCAGAAAGCTTCTTTCCAGTTTTGAACGGAAGATATTTCCTTTTTCACCATAGCCCTCTATGGGCTTCCAAATATCCCTTTGCCAATTCCACAAGAACAGCCTTATCGCAAGGCTTCTTGAAGGGAAAGATGTAACTCTGTGAGATGAATTCACAGAACACGGAGCAGTTTCTCAGAAAGCTTCTTTCCAGTTTTGAACGGAAGATATTTCCTTTTTCACCATAGCCCTCTATGGGCTTCCAAATATCGCTTTGTCAATTCTACAAGAACAGCCTTAGCGAAAGGCTTCTTGAAGGGAAAGATGTAACTCTGTGAGATGAATTCACAGAACACAGAGCAGTTTCTCAGAAAGCTTCTTTCCAGTTTTGAACGGAAGATATTTCCTTTTTCACCATAGCCCTCTATGGGCTTCCAAATATCCCTTTGCCAATTCCACAAGAACAGCCTTAGCGAAAGGCTTCTTGAAGGGAAAGATGTAACTCTGTGAGATGAATTAGCAGAACACAGAGCAGTTTCTCAGAAAGATTCTTTCCAATTTTGAAAGGAAGATATATCCTTTTTCACCATAGCCCTCTATGGGCTTCCAAATATCCCTTTGCAAATTCCACAAGAACACCCTTAGCGAAAGGCTTCTTGAAGGGAAAGATGTAACTTTGTGAGATGAATTAACAGAACACAGAGCAGTTTCTCAGAAAGCTTCTTTCCAGTTTTGAACGGAAGATATTTCCTTTTTCACCATAGCCCTCTATGGGCTTCCAAATATCCCTTTGCCAATTCCACAAGAACAGCCTTAGCGAAAGGCTTCTTGAAGGGAAAGATGTAACTCTGTGAGATGAATTAACAGAACACAGACCAGTTTCTCAGAAACCTTCTTTCCAGTTTTGAACGGAAGATATTTCCTTTTTCACCATAGCCCTCTATGGGCTTCCAAATATCCCTTTGCCAATTCCACAAGAACAGCCTTAGCGAAAGGCTTCTTGAAGGGAAAGATGTAACTCTGTGAGATGAATTAACAGAACACAGAGCAGTTTCTCAGAAAGTTTCTTTCCAGTTTTGAACGGAAGATATTTCCTTTTTCACCATAGCCCTCTATGGGCTTCCAAATATCCATTTGCCAATTCCACAAGAACAGCCTTAGCGAAAGGCTTCTTGAAGGGAAAGATGTAACTCTGTGAGATGAATTAGCAGAACACAGAGCAGTTTCTCAGAAAGATTCTTTCCAATTTTGAAAGGAAGATATTTCCTTTTTCACCATAGCCCTCTATGGGCTTCCAAATATCAATTTGCAAATTCCACAAGAACACACTTAGCGAAAGGCTTCTTTAAGGGAAAGATGAAACTCTGTGAGATGAATTCACAGAACACAGAGCAGTTTCTCAGAAAGCTTCTTTCCAGTTTTGAACGGAAGATATTTCCTTTTTCACCATAGGCCTCTATGGGCTTCCAAATATCCCTTTACCAATTCCACAAGAACAGCCTTAGCGAAAGGCTTCTTGAAGGGAAAGATGTAACTCTGTGAGATGAATTCACAGAACACAGAGCAGTTTCTCAGAGGGCTTCTTTCCTGTTTTGAACGGAAGATATTTCCTTTTTCACCATAGCCCTCTATGGGCTTCCAAATATCCCTTTGCCAATTCCACAAGAACAGCCTTAGCGAAAGGCTTCTTGAAGGGAAAGATGTAACTCTGTGAGATGAATTCACAGAACACAGAGCAGTTTCTCAGAAAAATTCTTTCCAATTTTGAACGGAAGATATTTCCTTTTTCACCATAGCCCTCTAAGGGCTTCCAAATATCCCTTTGCAAATTCCACAAGAACAGCCTTAGCGAAAGTCTTCTTGAAGGGAAAGATGTAACTCTGTGAGATGAATTAACAGAACACAGAGCAGTTTCTCAGAAAGCTTCTTTCCAGTTTTGAACGGAACATATTTCCTTTTTCACCATAGCCCTCTATGGGCTTCCAAATATCCCTTTGCCAATTCCACAAGTACAGCCTTAGCGAAATGCTTCTTGAAGGAAAAGATGTAACTCTGTGAGATGAATTAGCAGAACACAGAGCAGTTTCTCAGAAAGCTTCTTTCCAGTTTTGAACGGAAGATATTTCCTTTTTCACCATAGGCCTCTATGGGCTTCCAAATATCCCTTTGCCAATTCCACAAGAACAGCCTTAGGGAAAGGCTTCTTGAAGGGAAAGATGAAACTCTGTGAGATGAATTCACAGAACACAGAGCAGTTTCTCAGAAAGCTTCTTTCCAGTTTTGAACGGAAGATATTTACTTTTTCACCATAGCCCTCTAGGGGTTCCAAATATCCCTTTGCCAATTCCACAAGAACAGCCTTAGCGAAAGGCTTCTTGAAGGGAAAGATGTAACTCTGTGAGATGAATTAACAGAACACAGAGCAGTTTCTCACAGAGCTTCTTTCCGGTTTTGAACGGAAGATATTTCCTTTTTCACCATAGCCCTCTATGGGCTTCCAAATATCCCTTTGCCAATTCCACAAGAACAGCCTTAGCGAAAGGCTTCTTGAAGGGAAAGATGTAACTCTGTGCGATGAATTCACAGAACACAGAGCAGTTTCTCAGAAAGCTTCTTTCCGGTTTTGAACGGAAGATATTTCCTTTTTCACCATAGGTCTCTATGGGCTTCCAAATATCCCTTTGCCAATTCCACAAGAACAGCCTTAGCGAAAGGCTTCTTGAAGGGAAAGATGTAACTCTGTGAGATAAATTCACAGAACACAGAGCAGTTTCTCAGAAAGCTTCTTTCCAGTTTTGAACGGAAGATATTTCCTTTTTCACCATAGGCCTCTATGGGCTTCCAAATATCCCTTTGCCAATTCCACAAGAACAGCCTTAGCGAAAGGCTTCTTGAAGGGAAAGATGTAACTCTGTGAGATGAATTAACAGAACACAGAGCAGTTTCTCAGAAAGCTTCTTTCCAGTTTTGAACGGAAGATATTTCCTTTTTCACCATAGCCCTCTATGGGCTTCCAAATATCCCTTTGCCAATTCCACAAGAACAGCCTTAGCGAAAGGCTTCTTGAAAGGAAAGATGTAACTCTGTGAGATGAATTCAGAGAACACAGAGCAGTGTCTCAGAAAGATTCTTTCCAGTTTTGAACGGAAGATATTTCCTTTTTCACCATAGGCCTCTATGGGCTTCCAAATATCCCTTTGCCAATTCCACAAGAACAGCCTTAGCGAAAGGCTTCTTGAAGGGAAAGATGTAACTCTGTGAGATGAATTCACAGAACACAGAGCAGTTTCTCAGAAAGCTTCTTTCCAGTTTTGAATGGAAGATATTCCCTTTTTCACCTTAGGCCTCTATGGGCTTCCAAATATCCCTTTGCCAATTCCACAAGAACAGACGTTGCAAAAGGCTTCTTTAAGGGAAAGATGTAACTCTGTGAGATGAATTAACAGAACACAGAGCAGTTTCTCAGAAAGCTTCTTTCCAGTTTTGAACGGAAGATATTTCCTTTTTCACCATAGCCGTCTATGGGCTTCCAAATATCCCTTTGCAATTCCACAAGAACAGCTTTAGCAAAAGGCTTCTTGAAGGGAAAGATGTAACTCTGTGAGATGAATTCACAGAACACAGAGCAGTTTCTCAGAAAGCTTCTTTCCAGTTTTGAACGGAAGATATTTCCTTTTTCACCATAGCCCTCTATGTGCTTCCAAATATCCCTTTGCCAATTCCACAAGAACATCCTTAGCGAAAGGCTTCTTGAAGGGAAAGATGTAACTCTGTGAGATGAATTAACAGAACCCAGAGCAGTTTCTCAGAAAGCTTCTTTCCAGTTTTGAACGGAAGATATTTCCTTTTTCACCATAGCCCTCTATGGGCTTCCAAATATCGCTTTGCCAATTCTACAAGAACAGCCTTAGCGAAAGGCTTCTTGAAGGGAAAGATGTAACTCTGTGAGATGAATTCACAGAACACAGAGCAGTTTCTCAGAAAGCTTCTTTCCAGTTTTGAACGGAAGATATTTCCTTTTTCACCAGAGGCCTCTATGGGCTGCCAAATATCCCTTTTCCAATTCCACAAGAACAGCCTTAGCGAAAGGCTTCTTGAAGTGAAAGATGTAACTCTGTGAGATGAATTAACAGAACACAGAGCAGTTTCTCAGAAAGCTTCTTTCCAGTTTTGAACGGAAGATATTTCCTTTTTCACCATAGCCCTCTATGGGCTTCCAAATATCCCTTTGCCAATTCCACAAGAACAGCCTTAGCGAAAGGCTTCTTGAAGGGAAAGATGTAACTCTGTGAGATGAATTAACAGAACACAGAGCAGTTTCTCAGAAAGCTTCTTTCCAGTTTTGAACGGAAGATATTTCCTTTTTCACCATAGCCCTCTATGGGCTTCCAAATATCCCTTTGCCAATTCCACAAAAACAGACTTAGCGAAAGGCTTCTTGAAGGCAACGATGTAACTCTGTGAGATGAATTAACAGAACAGAGAGCAGTTTCTCAGAAAGCTTCTTTCCAGTTTTGAACGGAAGATATTTCCTTTTTCACCATAGCCCTCTATGGGCTTCCAAATATCCCTTTGCCAATTCCACAAGAACAGCCTTAGCGAAAGGCTTCTTGAAGGGAAAGATGTAACTCTGTGAGATGAATTCACAGAACACAGAGCAGTTTCTCAGAAAGCTTCTTTCCAGTTTTGAACGGAAGATATTTCCTTTTTCAACAGAGGCCTCTATGGGCTTCCAAATATCCCTTTGCCAATTCCACAAGAACATCCTTAGCGAAAGGCTTCTTGAAGGGAAAGATGTAACTCTGTGGGATGAATTAGCAGAACACAGAGCAGTTTCTCAGAAAGATTCTTTCCAATTTTGAAAGGAAGATATTTCCTTTTTCACCATAGCCCTCTATGGGCTTCCAAATATCCCTTTGCAAATTCCACAAGAACACCCTTAGCGAAAGGCTTCTTTAAGGGAAAGATGTAACTCTGTGAGATGAATTCACAGAACACAGAGCAGTTTCTCAGAAAGCTTCTTTCCAGTTTTGAACGGAAGATATTTCCTTTTTCACCATAGGCCTCTATGGGCTTCCAAATATCCCTTTGCCAATTCCACAAGAACAGCCTTAGCGAAAGGCTTCTTGAAGGGAAAGATGTAACTCTGTGAGATGAATTAACAGAACACAGAGCAGTTTCTCAGAAAGCTTCTTTCCAGTTTTGAACGGAAGATATTTCCTTTTTCACCATAGCCCTCTATGGGCTTCCAAATATCCCTTTGCCAATTCCACAAGAACAGCCTTAGCGAAAGGCTTCTTGAAGGGAAAGATGTAACTCTGTGAGATGAATTCACAGAACACAGAGCAGTTTCTCAGAAAGCTTCTTTCCAGTTTTGAATGGAAGATATTTCCTTTTTCACCTTAGGCCTCTATGGGCTTCCAAATATCCCTTTGCCAATTCCACAAGAACAGACGTTGCAAAAGGCTTCTTTAAGGGAAAGATGTAACTCTGTGAGATGAATTAACAGAACACAGAGCAGTTTCTCAGAAAGCTTCTTTCCAGTTTTGAACGGAAGATATTTCCTTTTTCACCATAGCCGTCTATGGGCTTCCAAATATCCCTTTGCCAATTCCACAAGAACAGCCTTAGCGAAAGGCTTCTTGAAGGGAAAGATGTAACTCTGTGAGATGAATTCACAGAACACAGAGCAGTTTCTCAGAAAGCTTCTTTCCAGTTTTGAACGGAAGATATTTCCTTTTTCACCATAGCCCTCTATGGGCTTCCAAATATCCCTTTGCCAATTCCACAAGAACATCCTTAGCGAAAGGCTTCTTGAAGGGAAAGATGTAACTCTGTGAGATGAATTAACAGAACACAGAGCAGTTTCTCAGAAAGCTTCTTTCCAGTTTGGAACGGAAGATATTTCCTTTTTCACCATAGCCCTCTATGGGCTTCCAAATATCGCTTTGCCAATTCTACAAGAACAGCCTTAGCGAAAGGCTTCTTGAAGGGAAAGATGTAACTCTGTGAGATGAATTAACAGAACACAGAGCAGTTTCTCAGAAAGCTTCTTTCCAGTTTTGAACGGAAGATATTTCCTTTTTCACCATAGCCCTCTATGGGCTTCCAAATATCCCTTTGCCAATTCCACAAGAACAGCCTTAGAGAAAGGCTTCTTGAAGGGAAAGATGTAACTCTGTGAGATGAATTAACAGAACACAGAGCAGTTTCTCAGAAAGCTTCTTTCCAGTTTTGAACGGAAGATATTTCCTTTTTCACCATAGCCCTCTATGGGCTTCCAAATATCCCTTTGCCAATTCCACAAGAACAGCCTTAGCGAAAGGCTTCTTGAAGGGAAAGATGTAACTCTGTGAGATGAATTCACAGAACACAGAGCAGTTTCTCAGAAAGCTTCTTTCCAGTTTTGAATGGAAGATATTTCCTTTTTCACCTTAGGCCTCTATGGGCTTCCAAATATCCCTTTGCCAATTCCACAAGAACAGACGTTGCAAAAGGCTTCTTTAAGGGAAAGATGTAACTCTGTGAGATGAATTAACAGAACACAGAGCAGTTTCTCAGAAAGCTTCTTTCCAGTTTTGAACGGAAGATATTTCCTTTTTCACCATAGCCCTCTATGGGCTTCCAAATATCCCTTTGCCAATTCCACAAGAACAGCCTTAGCGAAAGGCTTCTTGAAGGGAAAGATGTAACTCTGTGAGATGAATTCACAGAACACAGAGCAGATTCTCAGAAAGCTTCTTTCCAGTTTTGAACGGAAGATATTTCCTTTTTCACCATAGGCCTCTATGGGCTTCCAAATATCCCTTTGCCAATTCCACAAGAACAGCCTTAGCGAAAGGCTTCTTGAAGGGAAAGATGTAACTCTGTGAGATGAATTCACAGAACACAGAGCAGTTTCTCAGAAAGCTTCTTTCCAGTTTTGAACGGAAGATATTTCCTTTTTCACCATAGGCCTCTATGGGCTTCCAAATATCCCTTTGCCAATTCCACAAGAACAGCCTTAGCGAAAGGCTTCTTGAAGGGAAAGATGTAACTCTGTGAGATGAATTCACAGAACACAGAGCAGTTTCTCAGAAAGCTTCTTTCCAGTTTTGAACGGAAGATATTTCCTTTTTCACCATAGCCCTCTATGGGCTTCCAAATATCCCTTTGCCAATTCCACAAGAACAGCCTTAGGGAAAGGCTTCTTGAAGGGAAAGATGTAACTCTGTGAGATGAATTCACAGAACACAGAGCAGTTTCTCAGAAAGCTTCTTTCCAGTTTTGAACGGAAGATATTTCCTTTTTCACCATAGCCCTCTATGGGCTTCCAAATATCGCTTTGTCAATTCTACAAGAACAGCCTTAGCGAAAGGCTTCTTGAAGGGAAAGATGTAACTCTGTGAGATGAATTCACAGAACACAGAGCAGTTTCTCAGAAAGTTTCTTTCCAGTTTTGAACGGAAGATATTTCCTTTTTCACCATAGCCCTCTACGGGCTTCCAAATATCCCTTTGCCAATTCCACAAGAACAGCCTTAGCGAAAGGCTTCTTGAAGGGAAAGATGTAACTCTGTGAGATGAATTAGCAGAACACAGAGCAGTTTCTCAGAGAGATTCTTTCCAATTTTGAAAGGAAGATATTTCCTTTTTCACCATAGACCTCTATGGGCTTCCAAATATCCCTTTGCAAATTCCACAAGAACACCCTTAGCGAAAGGCTTCTTGAAGGGAAAGATGTAACTCTGTGAGATGAATTCACAGAACACAGAGCAGTTTCTCAGAAAGCTTCTTTCCAGTTTTGAACGGAAGATATTTCCTTTTTCACCATAGGCCTCTATGGGCTTCCAAATATCCCTTTGCCAATTCCACAAGAACAGCCTGAGCGAAAGGCTTCTTGAAGGGAAAGATGTAACTCTGTGAGATGAATTCACAGAACACAGAGCAGTTTCTCAGAAAGCTTCTTTCCTGTTTTGAACGGAAGATATTTCCTTTTTCACCATAGCCCTCTATGGGCTTCCAAATATCCCTTTGCCAATTCCACAAGAACAGCCTTAGCGAAAGGCTTCTTGAAGGGAAAGATGTAACTCTGTGAGATGAATTAAGAGAACACAGAGCAGTTTCTCAGAAAAATTCTTTCCAATTTTGAACGGAAGATATTTCCTTTTTTACCATAGCCCTCTACGGGCTTCCAAATATCCCTTTGCAAATTCCACAAGAACAGCCTTAGCGAAAGTCTTCTTGAAGGGAAAGATGTAACTCTGTGAGATGAATTTACAGAACACAGAGCAGTTTCTCAGAAAGCTTCTTTCCAGTTTTGAACGGAAGATATTTCCTTTTTCACCATAGCCCTCTATGGGCTTCCAAATATCCCTTTGCCAATTCCACAAGAACAGCCTTAGCGAAAGGCTTCTTGAAGGGAAAGATGTAACTCTGTGAGATGAATTCACAGAACACAGAGCAGATTCTCAGAAAACTTCTTTCCAGTTTTGAACGGAAGATATTTCCTTTTTCACCATAGCCGTCTATGGGCTTCCAAATATCCCTTTGCCAATTCCACAAGAACAGACGTAGCAAAAGGCTTCTTTAAGGGAAAGATGTAACTCTGTGAGATGAATTAACAGAACACAGAGCAGTTTCTCAGAAAGCTTCTTTCCAGTTTTGAACGGAAGATATTTCCTTTTTCACCATAGCCGTCTATGGCCTTCCAAATATCCCTTTGCCAATTCCACAAGAACAGCCTTAGCGAAAGGCTTCTTGAAGGGAAAGATGTAACTCTGTGAGATGAATTCACAGAACACAGAGCAGTTTCTCAGAAAGCTTCTTTCCAGTTTTGAACGGAAGATATTTCCTTTTTCACCATAGCCCTCTATGGGCTTCCAAATATCCCTTTGCCAATTCCACAAGAACATCCTTAGCGAAAGGCTTCTTGAAGGGAAAGATGTAACTCTGTGAGATGAATTAACAGAACACAGAGCAGTTTCTCAGAAAGCTTCTTTCCAGTTTTGAACGGAAGATATTTCCTTTTTCACCATAGGCCTCTATGGGCTTCCAAATATCCCTTTGCCAATTCTACAAGAACAGCCTTAGCGAAAGGCTTCTTGAAGGGAAAGATGTAACTCTGTGAGATGAATTCACAGAACACAGAGCAGTTTCTCAGAAAGCTTCTTTCCAGTTTTGAACGGAAGATATTTCCTTTTTCACCAGAGGCCTCTATGGGCTGCCAAATATCCCTTTGCCAATTCCACAAGAACAGCCTTAGCGAAAGGCTTCTTGAAGGGAAAGATGTAACTCTGTGAGATGAATTAACAGAACACAGAGCAGTTTCTCAGAATGCTTCTTTCCAGTTTTGAACGGAAGATATTTCCTTTTTCACCATAGCCGTCTATGGGCTTCCAAATATCCCTTTGCCAATTCCACAAGAACAGCCTTAGCGAAAGGCTTCTTGAAGGGAAAGATGTAACTCTGTGAGATGAATTCACAGAACACAGAGCAGTTTCTCAGAAAGTTTCTTTCCAGTTTTGAACGGAGATATTTCCTTTTTCACCATAGCCCTCTAGGGGCTTCCAAATATCCCTTTGCCAATTCCACAAAAACAGACTTAGCGAAAGGCTTCTTGAAGGCAACGATGTAACTCTGTGAGATGAATTAACAGAACAGAGAGCAGTTTCTCAGAAAGCTTCTTTCCAGTTTTGAACGGAAGATATTTCCTTTTTCACCATAGCCTTCTATGGGCTTCCAAATATCCCTTTGCCAATTCCACAAGAACAGCCTTAGCGAAAGGCTTCTTGTAGGGAAAGATGTAACTCTGTGAGATGAATTCACAGAACACAGAGCAGTTTCTCAGAAAGCTTCTTTCCAGTTTTGAACGGAAGATATTTCCTTTTTCACCATAGCCCTCTATGGGCTTCCAAATATCCCTTTGCCAATTCCACAAGAACAGCCTTAGCGAAAGGCCTCTTGAAGGGAAAGACGTAACTGTGTGAGATGAATTCACAGAACACAGAGCAGTTTCTCAGAAAGCTTCTTTCCAGTTTTGAACGGAAGATATTTCCTTTTTCACCATAGGCCTCTATGGGCTTCCAAATATCCCTTTGCCAATTCCACAAGAACAGCCTGAGCGAAAGGCTTCTTGAAGGGAAAGATGTAACTCTGTGAGATGAATTCACAGAACACAGAGCAGTTTCTCAGAAAGATTCTTTCCAGTTTTGAACGGAAGATATTTCCTTTTTCACCATAGCCCTCTATGGGCTTCCAAATATCCCTTTGCCAATTCCACAAGAACAGCCTTAGCGAAAGGCTTCTTGAAGGGAAAGATGTAACTCTGTGAGATGAATTCACAGAACACAGAGCAGTTTCTCAGAGGGCTTCTTTCCTGTTTTGAACGGAAGATATTTCCTTTTTCACCATAGCCCTCTATGGGCTTCCAAATATCCCTTTGCCAATTCCACAAGAACAGCCTTAGCGAAAGGCTTCTTGAAGGGAAAGATGTAACTCTGTGAGATGAATTCACAGAACACAGAGCAGTTTCTCAGAAAAATTCTTTCCAATTTTGAACGGAAGATATTTCCTTTTTCACCATAGCCCTCTATGGGCTTCCAAATATCCCTTTGCAAATTCCACAAGAACAGCCTTAGCGAATGTCTTCTTGAAGGGAAAGATGTAACTCTGTGAGATGAATTAACAGAACACAGAGCAGTTTCTCAGAAAGCTTCTTTCCAGTTTTGAACGGAAGATATTTCCTTTTTCACCATAGCCCTCTATGGGCTTCCAAATATCCCTTTGCCAATTCCACAAGTACAGCCTTAGCGAAATGCTTCTTGAAGGAAAAGATGTAACTCTGTGAGATGAATTAGCAGAACACAGAGCAGTTTCTCAGAAAGCTTCTTTCCAGTTTTGAACGGAAGATATTTCCTTTTTCACCATAGGCCTCTATGGGCTTCCAAATATCCCTTTGCCAATTCCACAAGAACAGCCTTAGCGAAAGGCTTCTTGAAGGGAAAGATGAAACTCTGTGAGATGAATTCACAGAACACAGAGCAGTTTCTCAGAAAGCTTCTTTCCAGTTTTGAACGGAAGATATTTACTTTTTCACCATAGCCCTCTAGGGGTTCCAAATATCCCTTTGCCAATTCCACAAGAACAGCCTTAGCGAAAGGCTTCTTGAAGGGAAAGATGTAACTCTGTGAGATGAATTAACAGAACACAGAGCAGTTTCTAACAGAGCTTCTTTCCGGTTTTGAACGGAAGATATTTCCTTTTTCACCAGAGGCCTCTATGGGCTGCCAAATATCCCTTTGCCAATTCCACAAGAACAGCCTTAGCGAAAGGCTTCTTGAAGGGAAAGATGTAACTCTGTGAGATGAATTAACAGAACACAGAGCAGTTTCTCAGAAAGCTTCTTTCCAGTTTTGAACGGAAGATATTTCCTTTTTCACCATAGCCGTCTATGGGCTTCCAAATATCCCTTTGCCAATTCCACAAGAACAGCCTTAGCGAAAGGCTTCTTGAAGGGAAAGATGTAACTCTGTGAGATGAATTCACAGAACACAGAGCAGTTTCTCAGAAAGCTTCTTTCCAGTTTTGAACGGAGATATTTCCTTTTTCACCATAGCCCTCTAGGGGCTTCCAAATATCCCTTTGCCAATTCCACAAAAACAGACTTAGCGAAAGGCTTCTTGAAGGCAACGATGTAACTCTGTGAGATGAATTAACAGAACAGAGAGCAGTTTCTCAGAAAGCTTCTTTCCAGTTTTGAACGGAAGATATTTCCTTTTTCACCATAGCCTTCTATGGGCTTCCAAATATCCCTTTGCCAATTCCACAAGAACAGCCTTAGCGAAAGGCTTCTTGTAGGGAAAGATGTAACTCTGTGAGATGAATTCACAGAACACAGAGCAGTTTCTCAGAAAGCTTCTTTCCAGTTTTGAACGGAAGATATTTCCTTTTTCACCATAGGCCTCTATGGGCTTCCAAATATCCCTTTGCCAATTCCACAAGAACAGCCTGAGCGAAAGGCTTCTTGAAGGGAAAGATGTAACTCTGTGAGATGAATTCAATGAACACAGAGCAGTTTCTCAGAAAGATTCTTTCCAGTTTTGAACGGAAGATATTTCCTTTTTCACCATAGCCCTCTATGGGCTTCCAAATATCCCTTTGCCAATTCCACAAGAACAGCCTTAGCGAAAGGCTTCTTGAAGGGAAAGATGTAACTCTGTGAGATGAATTCACAGAACACAGAGCAGTTTCTCAGAGGGCTTCTTTCCTGTTTTGAACGGAAGATATTTCCTTTTTCACCATAGCCCTCTATGGGCTTCCAAATATCCCTTTGCCAATTCCACAAGAACAGCCTTAGCGAAAGGCTTCTTGAAGGGAAAGATGTAACTCTGTGAGATGAATTCACAGAACACAGAGCAGTTTCTCAGAAAAATTCTTTCCAATTTTGAACGGAAGATATTTCCTTTTTCACCATAGCCCTCTATGGGCTTCCAAATATCCCTTTGCCAATTCCACAAGAACAGCCTTAGCGAAAGTCTTCTTGAAGGGAAAGATGTAACTCTGTGAGATGAATTAACAGAACACAGAGAAGTTTCTCAGAAAGCTTCTTTCCAGTTTTGAACGGAAGATATTTCCTTTTTCACCATAGCCCTCTATGGGCTTCCAAATATCCCTTTGCCAATTCCACAAGTACAGCCTTAGCGAAATGCTTCTTGAAGGAAAAGATGTAACTCTGTGAGATGAATTAGCAGAACACAGAGCAGTTTCTCAGAAAGCTTCTTTCCAGTTTTGAACGGAAGATATTTCCTTTTTCACCATAGGCCTCTATGGGCTTCCAAATATCCCTTTGCCAATTCCACAAGAACAGCCTTAGCGAAAGGCTTCTTGAAGGGAAAGATGAAACTCTGTGAGATGAATTCACAGAACACAGAGCAGTTTCTCAGAAAGCTTCTTTCCAGTTTTGAACGGAAGATATTTACTTTTTCACCATAGCCCTCTAGGGGTTCCAAATATCCCTTTGCCAATTCCACAAGAACAGCCTTAGCGAAAGGCTTCTTGAAGGGAAAGATGTAACTCTGTGAGATGAATTAACAGAACACAGAGCAGTTTCTAACAGAGCTTCTTTCCGGTTTTGAACGGAAGATATTTCCTTTTTCACCATAGCCCTCTATGGGCTTCCAAATATCCCTTTGCCAATTCCACAAGAACAGCCTTAGCGAAAGGCTTCTTGAAGGGAAAGATGTAACTCTGTGAGATGAATTCACAGAACACAGAGCAGTTTCTCAGAAAGCTTCTTTCCGGTTTTGAACGGAAGATATTTCCTTTTTCACCATAGCCCTCTATGGGCTTCCAAATATCCCTTTGCCAATTGCACAAGAACAGCCTTAGCGAAAGGCTTCTTGAAGGGAAAGATGTAACTCTGTGAGATAAATTCACAGAACACAGAGCAGTTTCTCAGAAAGCTTCTTTCCAGTTTTGAACGGAAGATATTTCCTTTTTCACCATAGGCCTCTATGGGCTTCCAAATATCCCTTTGCCAATTCCACAAGAACAGCCTTAGCGAAAGGCTTATTGAAGGGAAAGATGTAACTCTGTGAGATGAATTAACAGAACACAGAGCAGTTTCTCAGAAAGCTTCTTTCCAGTTTTGAACGGAAGATATTTCCTTTTTCACCATAGCCCTCTATGGGCTTCCAAATATCCCTTTGCCAATTCCACAAGAACAGCCTTAGCGAACGTCTTCTTGAAGGGAAAGATGTAACTCTGTGAGATGAATTAACAGAACACAGAGCAGTTTCTCAGAAAGCTTCTTTCCAGTTTTGAACGGAAGATATTTCCTTTTTCACCATAGCCCTCTATGGGCTTCCAAATATCCCTTTGCCAATTCCACAAGTACAGCCTTAGCGAAATGCTTCTTGAAGGAAAAGATGTAAGTCTGTGAGATGAATTAGCAGAACACAGAGCAGTTTCTCAGAAAGCTTCTTTCCAGTTTTGAACGGAAGATATTTCCTTTTTCACCATAGGCCTCTATGGGCTTCCAAATATCCCTTTGCCAATTCCACAAGAACAGCCTTAGCGAAAGGCTTCTTGAAGGGAAAGATGTAACTCTGTGAGATGAATTCACAGAACACAGAGCAGTTTCTCAGAAAGCTTCTTTCCAGTTTTGAACGGAAGATATTTCCTTTTTCACCATAGCCCTCTAGGGGTTCCAAATATCCCTTTGCCAATTCCACAAGAACAGCCTTAGCGAAAGGCTTCTTGAAGGGAAAGATGTAACTCTGTGAGATGAATTCACAGAACACAGAGCAGTTTCTAACAGAGCTTCTTTCCGGTTTTGAACGGAAGATATTTCCTTTTTCACCATAGCCCTCTATGGGCTTCCAAATATCCCTTTGCCAATTCCACAAGAACAGCCTTAGCGAAAGGCTTCTTGAAGGGAAAGATGTAACTCTGTGAGATGAATTCACAGAACACAGAGCAGTTTCTCAGAAAGCTTCTTTCCGGTTTTGAACGGAAGATATTTCCTTTTTCACCATAGCCCTCTAGGGGCTTCCAAATATCCCTTTGCCAATTGCACAAGAACAGCCTTAGCGAAAGGCTTCTTGAAGGGAAAGATGTAACTCTGTGAGATAAATTCACAGAACACAGAGCAGTTTCTCAGAAAGCTTCTTTCCAGTTTTGAACGGAAGATATTTCCTTTTTCACCATAGGCCTCTATGGGCTTCCAAATATCCCTTTGCCAATTCCACAAGAACAGCCTTAGCGATAGGCTTATTGAAGGGAAAGATGTAACTCTGTGAGATGAATTAACAGAACACAGAGCAGTTTCTCAGAAAGCTTCTTTCCAGTTTTGAACGGAAGATATTTCCTTTTTCACCATAGCCCTCTATGGGCTTCCAAATATCCCTTTGCCAATTCCACAAGAACAGCCTTAGCGAAAGGCTTCTTGAAAGGAAAGATGTAACTCTGTGAGATGAATTCAGAGAACACAGAGCAGTGTCTCAGAAAGATTCTTTCCAGTTTTGAACGGAAGATATTTCCTTTTTCACCATAGGCCTCTTTGGGCTTCCAAATATCCCTTTGCCAATTCCACAAGAACAGCCTTAGCGAAAGGCTTCTTGAAGGGAAAGATGTAACTCTGTGAGATGAATTCACAGAACACAGAGCAGTTTCTCAGAAAGCTTCTTTCCAGTTTTGAATGGAAGATATTTCCTTTTTCACCTTAGGCCTCTATGGGCTTCCAAATATCCCTTTGCCAATTCCACAAGAACAGACGTTGCAAAAGGCTTCTTTAAGGGAAAGATGTAACTCTGTGAGATGAATTAACAGAACACAGAGCAGTTTCTCAGAAAGCTTCTTTCCAGTTTTGAACGGAAGATATTTCCTTTTTCACCATAGCCGTCTATGGGCTTCCAAATATCCCTTTGCCAATTCCACAAGAACAGCTTTAGCGAAAGGCTTCTTGAAGGGAAAGATGTAACTCTGTGAGATGAATTAACAGAACAGAGAGCAGTTTCTCAGAAAGCTTCTTTCCAGTTTTGAACGGAAGATATTTCCTTTTTCACCATAGCCCTCTATGGGCTTCCAAATATCCCTTTGCCAATTCCACAAGAACATCCTTAGCGAAAGGCTTCTTGAAGGGAAAGATGTAACTCTGTGAGATGAATTAACAGAACCCAGAGCAGTTTCTCAGAAAGCTTCTTTCCAGTTTTGAACGGAAGATATTTCCTTTTTCACCATAGCCCTCTATGGGCTTCCAAATATCGCTTTGCCAATTCTACAAGAACAGCCTTAGCGAAAGGCTTCTTGAAGGGAAAGATGTAACTCTGTGAGATGAATTCACAGAACACAGAGCAGTTTCTCAGAAAGCTTCTTTCCAGTTTTGAACGGAAGATATTTCCTTTTTCACCAGAGGCCTCTATGGGCTGCCAAATATCCCTTTTCCAATTCCACAAGAACAGCCTTAGCGAAAGGCTTCTTGAAGTGAAAGATGTAACTCTGTGATATGAATTAACAGAACACAGAGCAGTTTCTCAGAAAGCTTCTTTCCAGTTTTGAACGGAAGATATTTCCTTTTTCACCATAGCAATCTATGGGCTTCCAAATATCCCTTTGCCAATTCCACAAGAACAGCCTTAGCGAAAGGCTTCTTGAAGGGAAAGATGTAACTCTGTGAGATGAATTCACAGAACACAGAGCAGTTTCTCAGAAAGCTTCTTTCCAGTTTTGAACGGAAGATATTTCCTTTTTCAACAGAGGCCTCTATGGGCTTCCAAATATCCCTTTGCCAATTCCACAAGAACATCCTTAGCGAAAGGCTTCTTGAAGGGAAAGATGTAACTCTGTTAGATGAATTAGCAGAACACAGAGCAGTTTCTCAGAAAGATTCTTTCCAATTTTGAAAGGAAGATATTTCCTTTTTCACCATAGCCCTCTATGGGCTTCCAAATATCCCTTTGTAAATTCCACAAGAACACCCTTAGCGAAAGGCTTCTTTAAGGGAAAGATGTAACTCTGTGAGATGAATTCACAGAACACAGAGCAGTTTCTCAGAAAGCTTCTTTCCAGTTTTGAACGGAAGATATTTCCTTTTTCACCATAGGCCTCTATGGGCTTCCAAATATCCCTTTGCCAATTCCACAAGAACAGCCTTAGCGAAAGGCTTCTTGAAGGGAAAGATGTAACTCTGTGAGATGAATTCACAGAACACAGAGCAGTTTCTCAGAAAGCTTCTTTCCAGTTTTGAACGGAAGATATTTCCTTTTTCACCATAGCCCTCTAAGGGCTTCCAAATATCCCTTTGCCAATTCCACAAGAACAGCCTTAGCGAAAGGCTTCTTGAAGGGAAAGATGTAACTCTGTGAGATGAATTCACAGAACACAGAGCAGTTTCTCAGAAAGCTTCTTTCCAGTTTTGAATGGAAGATATTTCCTTTTTCACCTTAGGCCTCTATGGGCTTCCAAATATCCCTTTGCCAATTCCACAAGAACAGACGTTGCAAAAGGCTCTTTAAGGGAAAGATGTAACTCTGTGAGATGAATTAACAGAACACAGAGCAGTTTCTCAGAAAGCTTCTTTCCAGTTTTGAACGGAAGATATTTCCTTTTTCACCATAGCCGTCTATGGGCTTCCAAATATCCCTTTGCCAATTCCACAAGAACAGCCTTAGCGAAAGGCTTCTTGAAGGGAAAGATGTAACTCTGTGAGATGAATTCACAGAACACAGAGCAGTTTCTCAGAAAGCTTCTTTCCAGTTTTGAACGGAAGATATTTCCTTTTTCACCATAGGCCTCTATGGGCTTCCAAATATCCCTTTGCCAATTCCACAAGAACAGCCTTAGCGAAAGGCTTCTTGAAGGGAAAGATGAAACTCTGTGAGATGAATTCACAGAACACAGAGCAGTTTCTCAGAAAGCTTCTTTCCAGTTTTGAACGGAAGATATTTACTTTTTCACCATAGCCCTCTAGGGGTTCCAAATATCCCTTTGCCAATTCCACAAGAACAGCCTTAGCGAAAGGCTTCTTGAAGGGAAAGATGTAACTCTGTGAGATGAATTAACAGAACACAGAGCAGTTTCTAACAGAGCTTCTTTCCGGTTTTGAACGGAAGATATTTCCTTTTTCACCATAGCCCTCTATGGGCTTCCAAATATCCCTTTGCCAATTCCACAAGAACAGCCTTAGCGAAAGGCTTCTTGAAGGGAAAGATGTAACTCTGTGAGATGAATTCACAGAACACAGAGCAGTTTCTCAGAAAGCTTCTTTCCGGTTTTGAACGGAAGATATTTCCTTTTTCACCAGAGGCCTCTATGGGCTGCCAAATATCCCTTTGCCAATTCCACAAGAACAGCCTTAGCGAAAGGCTTCTTGAAGTGAAAGATGTAACTCTGTGAGATGAATTCACAGAACACAGAGCAGTTTCTCAGAAAGCTTCTTTCCGGTTTTGAACGGAAGATATTTCCTTTTTCACCATAGCCCTCTATGGGCTTCCAAATATCCCTTTGCCAATTCCACAAGAACAGCCTTAGCGAACGGCTTCTTGAAGGGAAAGATGTAACTCTGTGAGATGAATTTACAGAACACAGAGCAGTTTCTCAGAAAGCTTCTTTCCAGTTTTGAACGGAAGATATTTTCTTTTTCACCATAGCCCTCTATGGGCTTCCAAATATCCCTTTGCCAATTCCGCAAGAACAGCCTTAGCGAAAGGCTTCTTGAAGGGAAAGATGTAACTCTGTGAGATGAATTCACAGAACACAGAGCAGTTTCTCAGAAAGCTTCTTTCCAGTTTTGAACGGAAGATATTTCCTTTTTCACCATAGCCGTCTATGGGCTTCCAAATATCCCTTTGCCAATTCCACAAGAACAGCCTTAGCGAAAGGCTTATTGAAGGGAAAGATGAAACTCTGTGAGATGAATTCACAGAACACAGAGCAGTTTCTCAGAAAGCTTCTTTCCAGTTTTGAACGGAAGATGTTTACGTTTTCACCATAGCCCTCTAGGGGTTCCAAATATCCCTTTGCCAATTCCACAAGAACAGCCTTAGCGAAAGGCTTCTTGAAGGGAAAGATGTAACTCTGTGAGATGAATTAACAGAACACAGAGCAGTTTCTCACAGAGCTTCTTTCCGGTTTTGAACGGAAGATATTTTCTTTTTCACCAGAGGCCTCTATGGGCTGCCAAATATCCCTTTGCCAATTCCACAAGAACAGCCTTAGCGAAAGGCTTCTTGAAGTGAAAGATGTAACTCTGTGAGATGAATTAACAGAACACAGAGCAGTTTCTCAGAAAGCTTCTTTCCAGTTTTGAACGGAAGATATTTCCTTTTTCACCATAGCCCTCTATGGGCTTCCAAATATCCCTTTGCAAATTCCACAAGAACAGCCTTAGCGAACGGCTTCTTGAAGGGAAAGATGTAACTCTGTGAGATGAATTTACAGAACACAGAGCAGTTTCTCAGAAAGCTTCTTTCCAGTTTTGAACGGAAGATATTTCCTTTTTCACCATAGCCCTCTATGGGCTTCCAAATATCCCTTTGCCAATTCCACAACAACAGCCTTAGCGAAAGGCTTCTTGAAGGGAAAGATGTAACTCTGTGAGATGAATTCACAGAACACAGAGCAGTTTCTCAGAAAGCTTCTTTCCAGTTTTGAACGGAAGATATTTCCTTTTTCACCATAGCCGTCTATGGGCTTCCAAATATCCCTTTGCCAATTCCACAAGAACAGCCTTAGCGAAAGGCTTCTTGAAGGGAAAGATGTAACTCTGTGAGATGAATTCACAGAACACAGAGCAGTTTCTCAGAAAGCTTCTTTCCAGTTTTGAACGGAAGATATTTCCTTTTTCACCATAGCCCTCTATGGGCTTCCAAATATCCCTTTGCCAATTCCACAAAAACAGACTTAGCGAAAGGCTTCTTGAAGGCAACGATGTAACTCTGTGAGATGAATTAACAGAACAGAGAGCAGTTTCTCAGAAAGCTTCTTTCCAGTTTTGAACGGAAGATATTTCCTTTTTCACCATAGCCCTCTATGGGCTTCCAAATATACCTTTGCCAATTCCACAAGAACAGCCTTAGCGAAAGGCTTCTTGAAGGGAAAGATGTAACTCTGTGAGATGAATTCACAGAACACAGAGCAGTTTCTCAGAAAGCTTCTTTCCAGTTTTGAACGGAAGATATTTCCTTTTTCACCATAGCCCTCTATGGGCTTCCAAATATCCCTTTGCCAATTCCACAAGAACAGCCTTAGCGAAAGGCTTCTTGAAGGGAAAGATGTAACTCTGTGAGATGAATTCACAGAACACAGAGCAGTTTCTCAGAAAGCTTCTTTCCAGTTTTGAACGGAAGATATTTCCTTTTTCAGCATAGGCCTCTATGGGCTTCCAAATATCCCTTTGCCAATTCCACAAGAACAGCCTTAGCGAAAGGCTTCTTGAAGGGAAAGATGTAACTCTGTGAGATGAATTCACAGAACACAGAGCAGTTTCTCAGAAAGATTCTTTCCAGTTTTGAACGGAAGATATTTCCTTTTTCACCATAGCCCTCTATGGGCTTCCAAATATCCCTTTGCCAATTCCACAAGAACAGCCTTAGCGCAAGGCTTCTTGAAGGGAAAGATGTAACTCTGTGAGATGAATTCACAGAACACGGAGCAGTTTCTCAGAAAGCTTCTTTCCAGTTTTGAACGTAAGATATTTCCTTTTTCACCATAGCCCTCTATGGGCTTCCAAATATCGCTTTGTCAATTCTACAAGAACAGCCTTAGCGAAAGGCTTCTTGAAGGGAAAGATGTAACTCTGTGAGATGAATTCACAGAACACAGAGCAGTTTCTCAGAAAGCTTCTTTCCAGTTTTGAACGGAAGATATTTCCTTTTTCACCATAGCCCTCTATGGGCTTCCAAATATCCCTTTGCCAATTCCACAAGAACAGCCTTAGCGAAAGGCTTCTTGAAGGGAAAGATGTAACTCTGTGAGACGAATTAGCAGAACACAGAGCAGTTTCTCAGAAAGATTCTTTCCAATTTTGAAAGGAAGATATTTCCTTTTTCACCATAGCCCTCTATGGGCTTCCAAATATCCCTTCGCAAATTCCACAAGAACAGCGTTAGCGAAAGGCTTCTTGAAGGGAAAGATGTAACTCTGTGAGATGAATTCACAGAACACAGAGCAGTTTCTCAGAAAGCTTCTTTCCAGTTTTGAACGGAAGATATTTCCTTTTTCACCATAGCCCTCTATGGGCTTCCAAATATCCCTTTGCCAATTCCACAAGAACAGCCTTCGCGAAAGGCTTCTTGAAGGGAAAGATGTAACTCTGTGAGATGAATTCACAGAACACAGAGCAGATTCTCAGAAAACTTCTTTCCAGTTTTGAACGGAAGATATTTCCTTTTTCACCATAGGCCTCTATGGGCTTCCAAATATCCCTTTGCCAATTCCACAAGAACAGCCTTAGCGAAAGGCTTCTTGAAGGGAAAGATGTAACTCTGTGAGATGAATTCACAGAACACAGAGCAGTTTCTCAGAAAGCTTCTTTCCAGTTTTGAACGGAAGATATTTCCTTTTTCACCATAGGCGTCTATGGGCTTCCAAATATCCCTTTGCCAATTCCACAAGAACAGCCTTAGCGAAAGGCTTCTTGAAGGGAAAGATGTAACACTGTGAGATGAATTAACAGAACACAGAGCAGTTTCTCAGAAAGCTTCTTTCCAGTTTTGAACGGAAGATATTTCCTTTTTCACCATAGGCCTCTATGGGCTTCCAAATATCCCTTTGCCAATTCCACAAGAACAGCCTTAGCGAAAGGCTTCTTGAAGGGAAAGATGTAACTCTGTGAGATGAATTAACAGAACAGAGAGCAGTTTCTCAGAAAGCTTCTTTCCAGTTTTGAACGGAAGATATTTCCTTTTTCACCATAGCCCTCTATGGGCTTCCAAATATCCCTTTGCCAATTCCACAAGAACAGCCTTAGCGAAAGGCTTCTTGAAGGGAAAGATGTAACTCTGTGAGATGAATTCACAGAACACAGAGCAGTTTCTCAGAAAGCTTCTTTCCAGTTTTGAACGGAAGATATTTCCTTTTTCACCATAGCCCTCTATGGGCTTCCAAATATCCCTTTGTCAATTCTACAAGAACAGCCTTAGCGAAAGGCTTCTTGAAGGGAAAGATGTAACTCTGTGAGATGAATTCACAGAACACAGAGCAGTTTCTCAGAAAGTTTCTTTCCAGTTTTGAACGGAAGATATTTCCTTTTTCACCATAGCCCTCTATGGGCTTCCAAATATCCCTTTGCCAATTCCACAAGAACAGCCTTAGCGAAAGGCTTCTTGAAGGGAAAGATGTAACTCTGTGAGATGAATTAGCAGAACACAGAGCAGTTTCTCAGAAAGATTCTTTCCAATTTTGAAAGGAAGATATTTCCTTTTTCACCATAGCCCTCTATGGGCTTCCAAATATCCCTTTGCAAATTCCACAAGAACACCCTTAGCGAAAGGCTTCTTGAAGGGAAAGATGTAACTCTGTGAGATGAATTCACAGAACACAGAGCAGTTTCTCAGAAAGCTTCTTTCCAGTTTTGAACGGAAGATATTTCCTTTTTCACCATAGCCGTCTATGGGCTTCCAAATATCCCTTTGCCAATTCCACAAGAACAGACGTACCAAAAGGCTTCTTTAAGGGAAAGATGTAACTCTGTGAGATGAATTAACAGAACACAGAGCAGTTTCTCAGAAAGCTTCTTTCCAGTTTTGAACGGAAGATATTTCCTTTTTCACCATAGCCGTCTATGGGCTTCCAAATATCCCTTTGCCAATTCCACAAGAACAGCCTTAGCGAAAGGCTTCTTGAAGGGAAAGATGTAACTCTGTGAGATGAATTAACAGAACACAGAGCAGTTTCTCAGAAAGCTTCTTTCCAGTTTTGAACGGAAGATATTTCCTTTTTCACCATAGCCTTCTATGGGCTTCCAAATATCCCTTTGCCAATTCCACAAAAACAGAGTTAGCGAAAGGCTTCTTGAAGGCAACGATGTAACTCTGTGAGATGAATTAACAGAACAGAGAGCAGTTTCTCAGAAAGCTTCTTTCCAGTTTTGAACGGAAGATATTTCCTTTTTCACCATAGCCCTCTATGGGCTTCCAAATATCCCTTTGCCAATTCCACAAGAACAGCCTTAGCGAAAGGCTTCTTGAAGGGAAAGATGTAACTCTGTGAGATGAATTCACAGAACACAGAGCAGTTTCTCAGAAAGCTTCTTTCCAGTTTTGAACGGAAGATATTTCCTTTTTCAACAGAGGCCTCTATGGGCTTCCAAATATCCCTTTGCCAATTCCACAAGAACATCCTTAGCGAAAGGCTTCTTGAAGGGAAAGATGTAACTCTGTGAGATGAATTAGCAGAACACAGAGCAGTTTCTCAGAAAGATTCTTTCCAATTTTGAAAGGAAGATATTTCCTTTTTCACAATAGCCCTCTATGGGCTTCCAAATATCCCTTTGCAAATTCCACAAGAACACCCTTAGCGAAAGGCTTCTTTAAGGAAAAGATGTAACTCTGTGAGATGAATTCACAGAACACAGAGCAGTTTCTCAGAAAGCTTCTTTCCAGTTTTGAACGGAAGATATTTCCTTTTTCACCATAGGCCTCTATGGGCTTCCAAATATCCCTTTGCCAATTCCACAAGAACAGCCTTAGCGAAAGGCTTCTTGAAGGGAAAGATGTAACTCTGTGAGATGAATTCACAGAACACAGAGCAGTTTCTCAGAAAGCTTCTTTCCTGTTTTGAACGGAAGATATTTCCTTTTTCACCATAGCCCTCTATGGGCTTCCAAATATCCCTTTGCCAATTCCACAAGAACAGCCTTAGCGAAAGGCTTCTTGAAGGGAAAGATGTAACTCTGTGAGATGAATTAACAGAACACAGAGCAGTTTCTCAGAAAAATTCTTTCCAATTTTGAACGGAAGATATTTCCTTTTTCACCATAGCCCTCTATGGGCTTCCAAATATCCCTTTGCAAATTCCACAAGAACAGCCTTAGCGAAAGTCTTCTTGAAGGGAAAGATGTAACTCTGTGAGATGAATTAACAGAACACAGAGCAGTTTCTCAGAAAGCTTCTTTCCAGTTTTGAACGGAAGATATTTCCTTTTTCACCATAGCCCTCTATGGGCTTCCAAATATCCCTTTGCCAATTCCACAAGAACAGCCTTAGCGAAATGGTTCTTGAAGGAAAAGATGTAACTCTGTGAGATGAATTAAAAGAACACAGAGCAGTTTCTCAGAAAGCTTCTTTCCAGTTTTGAACGGAAGATATTTCCTTTTTCACCATAGGCCTCTATGGGCTTCCAAATATCCCTTTGCCAATTCCACAAGAACAGCCTTAGCGAAAGGCTTATTGAAGGGAAAGATGAAACTCTGTGAGATGAATTCACAGAACACAGAGCAGTTTCTCAGAAAGCTTCTTTCCAGTTTTGAACGGAAGATGTTTACTTTTTCACCATAGCCCTCTAGGGGTTCCAAATATTCCTTTGCCAATTCCACAAGAACAGCCTTAGCGAAAGGCTTCTTGAAGGGAAAGATGTAATTCTGTGAGATGAAGTAACAGAACACAGAGCAGTTTCTCTCAGAGCTTCTTTCCGGTTTTGAACGGAAGATATTTTCTTTTTCACCAGAGGCCTCTATGGGCTGCCAAATATCCCTTTGCCAATTCCACAAGAACAGCGTTAGCGAAAGGCTTCTTGAAGTGAAAGATGTAACTCTGTGAGATGAATTAACAGAACACAGAGCAGTTTCTCAGAAAGCTTCTTTCCAGTTTTGAACGGAAGATATTTCCTTTTTCACCATAGCCCTCTATGGGCTTCCAAATATCCCTTTGCAAATTCCACAAGAACAGCCTTAGCGAACGGCTTCTTGAAGGGAAAGATGTAACTCTGTGAGATGAATTTACAGAACACAGAGCAGTTTCTCAGAAAGCTTCTTTCCAGTTTTGAACGGAAGATATTTCCTTTTTCACCATAGCCCTCTATGGGCTTCCAAATATCCCTTTGCCAATTCCACAAGAACAGCCTTAGCGAAAGGCTTCTTGAAGGGAAAGATGTAACTCTGTGAGATGAATTCACAGAACACAGAGCAGTTTCTCAGAAAGCTTCTTTCCAGTTTTGAACGGAAGATATTTCCTTTTTCACCATAGCCGTCTATGGGCTTCCAAATATCCCTTTGCCAATTCCACAAGAACAGCCTTAGCGAAAGGCTTCTTGAAGGGAAAGATGTAACTCTGTGAGATGAATTAACAGAACACAGAGCAGTTTCTCAGAAAGCTTCTTTCCAGTTTTGAACGGAAGATATTTCCTTTTTCACCATAGCCCTCTATGGGCTTCCAAATATCCCTTTGCCAATTCCACAAAAACAGACTTAGCGAAAGGCTTCTTGAAGGCAACGATGTAACTCTGTGAGATGAATTAACAGAACAGAGAGCAGTTTCTCAGAAAGCTTCTTTCCAGTTTTGAACGGAAGATATTTCCTTTTTCACCATAGCCCTCTATGGGCTTCCAAATATCCCTTTGCCAATTCCACAAGAACAGCCTTAGCGAAAGGCTTCTTGAAGGGAAAGATGTAACTCTGTGAGATGAATTCACAGAACACAGAGCAGTTTCTCAGAAAGCTTCTTTCCAGTTTTGAACGGAAGATATTTCCTTTTTCACCATAGCCCTCTATGGGCTTCCAAATATCCCTTTGCCAATTCCACAAGAACAGCCTTAGCGAAAGGCTTCTTGAAGGGAAAGATGTAACTCTGTGAGATGAATTCACAGAACACAGAGCAGTTTCTCAGAAAGCTTCTTTCCAGTTTTGAACGGAAGATATTTCCTTTTTCACCATAGGCCTCTATGGGCTTCAAAATATCCCTTTGCCAATTCCACAAGAACAGCCTTAGCGAAAGGCTTCTTGAAGGGAAAGATGTAACACTGTGAGATGAATTAACAGAACACAGAGCAGTTTCTCAGAAAGCTTCTTTCCAGTTTTGAACGGAAGATATTTCCTTTTTCACCATAGGCCTCTATGGGCTTCCAAATATCCCTTTGCCAATTCCACAAGAACAGCCTTAGCGAAAGGCTTCTTGAAGGGAAAGATGTAACTCTGTGAGATGAATTAACAGAACACAGAGCAGTTTCTCAGAAAGCTTCTTTCCAGTTTTGAACGGAAGATATTTCCTTTTTCACCATAGCCCTCTATGGGCTTCCAAATATCCCTTTGCCAATTCCACAAGAACAGCCTTAGCGAAAGGCTTCTTGAAGGGAAAGATGTAACTCTGTGAGATGAATTCACAGAACACAGAGCACTTTCTCAGAAAGTTTCTTTCCAGTTTTGAACGGAAGATATTTCCTTTTTCACCATAGCCCTCTATGGGCTTCCAAATATCCCTTTGCCAATTCCACAAGAACAGCCTTAGCGAAAGGCTTCTTGAAGGGAAAGATGTAACTCTGTGAGATGAATTAGCAGAACACAGAGCAGTTTCTCAGAAAGATTGTTTCCAATTTTGAAAGGAAGATATTTCCTTTTTCACCATAGCCCTCTATGGGCTTCCAAATATCCCTTTGCAAATTCCACAAGAACACCCTTAGCGAAAGGCTTCTTGAAGGGAAAGATGTAACTCTGTGAGATGAATTCACAGAACACAGAGCAGTTTCTCAGAAAGCTTCTTTCCAGTTTTGAACGGAAGATATTTCCTTTTTCACCATAGGCCTCTATGGGCTTCCAAATATCCCTTTGCCAATTCCACAAGAACAGCCTGAGCGAAAGGCTTCTTGAAGGGAAAGATGTAACTCTGTGAGATGAATTCACAGAACACAGAGCAGTTTCTCAGAAAGCTTCTTTCCTGTTTTGAACGGAAGATATTTCCTTTTTCACCATAGCCCTCTATGGGCTTCCAAATATCCCTTTGCCAATTCCACAAGAACAGCCTTAGCGAAAGGCTTCTTGAAGGGAAAGATGTAACTCTGTGAGATGAATTAAGAGAACACAGAGCAGTTTCTCAGAAAAATTCTTTCCAATTTTGAACGGAAGATATTTCCTTTTTCACCATAGCCCTCTATGGGCTTCCAAATATCCCTTTGCAAATTCCACAAGAACAGCCTTAGCGAAAGTCTTCTTGAAGGGAAAGATGTAACTCTGTGAGATGAATTAACAGAACACAGAGCAGTTTCTCAGAAATCTTCTTTCCAGTTTTGAACGGAAGATATTTCCTTTTTCACCATAGCCCTCTATGGGCTTCCAAATATCCCTTTGCCAATTCCACAAGAACAGCCTTATCGAAATGCTTCTTGAAGGAAAAGATGTAACTCTGTGAGATGAATTAAAAGAACACAGAGCAGTTTCTCAGAAAGCTTCTTTCCAGTTTTGAACGGAAGATATTTCCTTTTTCACCATAGCCGTCTATGGGCTTCCAAATATCCCTTTGCCAATTCCACAAGAACAGACGTAGCAAAAGGCTTCTTTAAGGGAAAGATGTAACTCTGTGAGATGAATTAACAGAACACAGAGCAGTTTCTCAGAAAGCTTCTTTCCAGTTTTGAACGGAAGATATTTCCTTTTTCACCATAGCCGTCTATGGCCTTCCAAATATCCGTTTGCCAATTCCACAAGAACAGCCTTAGCGAAAGGCTTCTTGAAGGGAAAGATGTAACTCTGTGAGATGAATTCACAGAACACAGAGCAGTTTCTCAGAAAGCTTCTTTCCAGTTTTGAACGGAAGATATTTCCTTTTTCACCATAGCCCTCTATGGGCTTCCAAATATCCCTTTGCCAATTCCACAAGAACATCCTTAGCGAAAGGCTTCTTGAAGGGAAAGATGTAACTCTGTGAGATGAATTAACAGAACACAGAGCAGTTTCTCAGAAAGCTTCTTTCCAGTTTTGAACGGAAGATATTTCCTTTTTCACCATAGCCCTCTATGGGCTTCCAAATATCCCTTTGCCAATTCTACAAGAACAGCCTTAGCGAAAGGCTTCTTGAAGGGAAAGATGTAACTCTGTGAGATGAATTCACAGAACACAGAGCAGTTTCTCAGAAAGCTTCTTTCCAGTTTTGAACGGAAGATATTTCCTTTTTCTCCAGAGGCCTCTATGGGCTTCCAAATATCCCTTTGCCAATTCCACAAGAACAGCCTTAGCGAAAGGCTCCTAGAAGTGAAAGATGTAACTCTGTGAGATGAATTAACAGAACACAGAGCAGTTTCTCAGAAAGCTTCTTTCCAGTTTTGAACGGAAGATATTTCCTTTTTCACCATAGCCCTCTATGGGCTTCCAAATATCCCTTTGCCAATTCCACAAGAACAGCCTTAGCGAACGGCTTCTTGAAGGGAAAGATGTAACTCTGTGAGATGAATTTACAGAACACAGAGCAGTTTCTCAGAAAGCTTCTTTCCAGTTTTGAACGGAAGATATTTCCTTTTTCACCATAGCCCTCTATGGGCTTCCAAATATCCCTTTGCCAATTCCGCAAGAACAGCCTTAGCGAAAGGCTTCTTGAAGGGAAAGATGTAACTCTGTGAGATGAATTAACAGAACACAGAGCAGTTTCTCAGAAAGCTTCTTTCCAGTTTGGAACGGAAGATATTTCCTTTTTCACCATAGCCGTCTATGGGCTTCCAAATATCCCTTTGCCAATTCCACAAGAACAGCCTTAGCGAAAGGCTTCTTGAAGGGAAAGATGTAACTCTGTGAGATGAATTCACAGAACACAGAGCAGTTTCTCAGAAACCTTCTTTCCAGTTTTGAACGGAAGATATTTCCTTTTTCACCATAGCCCTCTAGGGGCTTCCAAATATCCCTTTGCCAATTCCACAAAAACAGACTTAGCGAAAGGCTTCTTGAAGGCAACGATGTAACTCTGTGAGATGAATTAACAGAACAGAGAGCAGTTTCTCAGAAAGCTTCTTTCCAGTTTTGAACGGAAGATATTTCCTTTTTCACCATAGCCCTCTATGGGCTTCCAAATATCCCTTTGCCAATTCCACAAGAACATCCTTAGCGAAAGGCTTCTTGAAGGGAAAGATGTAACTCTGTGAGATGAATTAACAGAACACAGAGCAGTTTCTCAGAAAGCTTCTTTCCAGTTTTGAACGGAAGATATTTCCTTTTTCACCATAGCCCTCTATGGGCTTCCAAATATCCCTTTGCCAATTCTACAAGAACAGCCTTAGCGAAAGGCTTCTTGAAGGGAAAGATGTAACTCTGTGAGATGAATTCACAGAACACAGAGCAGTTTCTCAGAAAGCTTCTTTCCAGTTTTGAACGGAAGATATTTCCTTTTTCACCAGAGGCCTCTATGGGCTGCCAAATATCCCTTTGCCAATTCCACAAGAACAGCCTTAGCGAAAGGCTCCTAGAAGTGAAAGATGTAACTCTGTGAGATGAATTAACAGAACACAGAGCAGTTTCTCAGAAAGCTTCTTTCCAGTTTTGAACGGAAGATATTTCCTTTTTCACCATAGCCCTCTATGGGCTTCCAAATATCCCTTTGCCAATTCCACAAGAACAGCCTTAGCGAAAGGCTTCTTGTAGGGAAAGATGTAACTCTGTGAGATGAATTCACAGAACACAGAGCAGTTTCTCAGAAAGCTTCTTTCCAGTTTTGAACGGAAGATATTTCCTTTTTCACCATAGCCCTCTATGGGCTTCCAAATATCCCTTTGCCAATTCCACAAGAACAGCCTTAGCGAAAGGCTTCTTGAAGGGAAAGATGTAACTCTGTGAGATGAATTCACAGAACACAGAGCAGTTTCTCAGAAAGCTTCTTTCCAGTTTTGAACGGAAGATATTTCCTTTTTCACCATAGGCCTCTATGGGCTTCCAAATATCCCTTTGCCAATTCCACAAGAACAGCCTGAGCGAAAGGCTTCTTGAAGGGAAAGATGTAACTCTGTGAGATGAATTCACAGAACACACAGCAGTTTCTCAGAAAGCTTCTTTCCAGTTTTGAACGGAAGATATTTCCTTTTTCACCATAGCCCTCTATGGGCTTCCAAATATCCCTTTGCCAATTCCACAAGAACAGCCTTAGCGAAAGGCTTATTGAAGGGAAAGATGTAACTCTGTGAGATGAATTTACAGAACACAGAGCAGTTTCTCAGAAAGCTTCTTTCCAGTTTTGAACGGAAGATATTTCCTTTTTCACCATAGCCCTCTATGGGCTTCCAAATATCCCTTTGCCAATTCCACAAGAACAGCCTTAGCGAAAGGCTTCTTGAAGGGAAAGATGTAACTCTGTGAGATGAATTCAGAGAACACAGAGCAGATTCTCAGAAAGCTTCTTTCCAGTTTTGAACGGAAGATATTTCCTTTTTCACCATAGGCCTCTATGGGCTTCCAAATATCCCTTTGCCAATTCCACAAGAACAGCCTTAGCGAAAGGCTTCTTGAAGGGAAAGATGTAACTCTGTGAGATGAATTTACAGAACACAGAGCAGTTTCTCAGAAAGCTTCTTTCCAGTTTTGAACGGAAGATATTTCCTTTTTCACCATAGGCCTCTATGGGCTTCCAAATATCCCTTTGCCAATTCCACAAGAACAGCCTTAGCGAAAGGCTTCTTGAAGGGAAAGATGTAACTATGTGAGATGAATTAACAGAACACAGAGCAGTTTCTCAGAAAGCTTCTTTCCAGTTTTGAACGGAAGATATTTCCTTTTTCACCATAGCCCTCTATGGGCTTCCAAATATCCCTTTGCCAATTCCACAAGAACAGCCTTAGCGAAAGGCTTCTTGAAGGGAAAGATGTAACTCTGTGAGATGAATTAACAGAACACAGAGCAGTTTCTCAGAAAGCTTCTTTCCAGTTTTGAACGGAAGATATTTCCGTTTTCACCATAGCCCTCTATGGGCTTCCAAATATCCCTTTGCCAATTCCACAAGAACAGCCTTAGCGAAAGGCTTCTTGAAGGGAAAGATGTAACTCTGTGAGATGAATTCACAGAACACAGAGCAGTTTCTCAGAAAGCTTCTTTCCAGTTTTGAACGGAAGATATTTCCTTTTTCACCGTAGCCCTCTATGGGCTTCCAAATATCCCTTTGCCAATTCCACAAGAACAGCCTTAGCGAAAGGCTTCTTGAAGGGAAAGATGTAACTCTGTGAGATGAATTAACAGAACACAGAGCAGTTTCTCAGAAAGATTCTTTCCAGTTTTGAACGGAAGATATTTCCTTTTTCACCATAGCCCTCTATGGGCTTCCAAATATCCCTTTGCCAATTCCACAAGAACAGCCTTAGCGAAAGGCTTCTTGAAGGGAAAGATGTAACTCTGTGAGATGAATTCACAGAACACAGAGAAGTTTCTCAGAAAGCTTCTTTCCAGTTTTGAACGGAAGATATTTCCTTTTTCACCATAGGCCTCTATGGGCTTCCAAATATCCCTTTGCCAATTCCACAAGAATAGCCTTAGCGAAAGGCTTCTTGAAGGGAAAGATGTAACTCTGTGAGATGAATTCACAGAACACAGAGCAGTTTCTCAGAAAGCTTCTTTCCAGTTTTGAACGGAAGATGTTTACTTTTTCACCATAGCCCTCTAGGGGTTCCAAATATCCCTTTGCCAATTCCACAAGAACAGCCTTAGCGAAAGGCTTCTTGAAGGGAAAGATGTAACTCTGTGAGATGAATTAACAGAACACAGAGCAGTTTCTCACAGAGCTTCTTTCCGGTTTTGAACGGAAGATATTTTCTTTTTCACCAGAGGCCTCTATGGGCTGCCAAATATCCCTTTGCCAATTCCACAAGAACAGCCTTAGCGAAAGGCTTCTTGAAGGGAAAGATGTAACTCTGTGAGATGAATTAACAGAACACAGAGCAGTTTCTCAGAAAGCTTCTTTCCAGTTTTGAACGGAAGATATTTCCTTTTTCACCATAGCCCTCTATGGGCTTCCAAATATCCCTTTGCAAATTCCACAAGAACAGCCTTAGCTAACGGCTTCTTGAAGGGAAAGATGTAACTCTGTGAGATGAATTTACAGAACACAGAGCAGTTTCTCAGAATGCTTCTTTCCAGTTTTGAACGGAAGATATTTCCTTTTTCACCATAGCCCTCTATGGGCTTCCAAATATCCCTTTGCCAATTCCACAAGAACAGCCTTAGCGAAAGGCTTCTTGAAGGTAAAGATGTAACTCTGTGAGATGAATTCACAGAACACAGAGCAGTTTCTCAGAAAGCTTCTTTCCAGTTTTGAACGGAAGATATTTCCTTTTTCACCATAGCCGTCTATGGGCTTCCAAATATCCCTTTGCCAATTCCACAAGAACAGCCTTAGCGAAAGGCTTCTTGAAGGGAAAGATGTAACTCTGTGAGATGAATTAACAGAACACAGAGCAGTTTCTCAGAAAGCTTCTTTCCAGTTTTGAACGGAAGATATTTCCTTTTTCACCATAGCCCTCTATGGGCTTCCAAATATCCCTTTGCCAATTCCACAAAAACAGACTTAGCGAAATGCTTCTTGAAGGGAAAGATGTAACTCTGTGAGATGAATTCACAGAACACAGAGCAGTTTCTCAGAAAGCTTCTTTCCAGTTTTGAACGGAAGATATTTCCTTTTTCACCATAGCCCTCTATGGGCTTCCAAATATCGCTTTGTCAATTCTACAAGAACAGCCTTAGCGAAAGGCTTCTTGAAGGGAAAGATGTAACTCTGTGAGATGAATTCACAGAACACAGAGCAGTTTCTCAGAAAGCTTCTTTCCAGTTTTGAACGGAAGATATTTCCTTTTTCACCATAGCCCTCTATGGGCTTCCAAATATCCCTTTGCCAATTCCACAAGAACAGCCTTAGCGAAAGGCTTCTTGAAGGGAAAGATGTAACTCTGTGAGACGAATTAGCAGAACACAGAGCAGTTTCTCAGAAAGCTTCTTTCCAGTTTTGAACGGAAGATATTTCCTTTTTCACCATAGCCCTCTATGGGCTTCCAAATATCCCTTTGCCAATTCCACAAGAACAGCCTTAGCGAAAGGCTTCTTGAAGGGAAAGATGTAACCCTGTGAGATGAATTCACAGAACACAGAGCAGTTTCTCAGAAAGCTTCTTTCCAGTTTTGAACGGAAGATATTTCCTTTTTCACCATAGCCCTCTATGGGCTTCCAAATATAGCTTTGCCAATTCTACAAGAACAGCCTTAGCGAAAGGCTTCTTGAAGGGAAAGATGTAACTCTGTGAGATGAATTAACAGAACACAGAGCAGTTTCTCAGAATGCTTCTTTCCAGTTTTGAACGGAAGATATTTCCTTTTTCACCATAGCCCTCTATGGGCTTCCAAATATCCCTTTGCCAATTCCACAAGAACAGCCTTAGCGAAAGGCTTCTTGAAGGGAAAGATGTAACTCTGTGAGATGAATTCACAGAACACAGAGCAGATTCTCAGAAAACTTCTTTCCAGTTTTGAACGGAAGATATTTCCTTTTTCACCATAGGCCTCTATGGGCTTCCAAATATCCCTTTGCCAATTCCACAAGAACAGCCTTAGCGAAAGGCTTCTTGAAGGGAAAGATGTAACTCTGTGAGATGAATTAACAGAACACAGAGCAGTTTCTCAGAAAGCTTCTTTCCAGTTTTGAACGGAAGATATTTCCTTTTTCACCATAGGCCTCTATGGGCTTCCAAATATCCCTTTGCCAATTCCACAAGAACAGCCTTAGCGAAAGGCTTCTTGAAGGGAAAGATGTAACACTGTGAGATGAATTAACAGAACACAGAGCAGTTTCTCAGAAAGCTTCTTTCCAGTTTTGAACGGAAGATATTTCCTTTTTCACCATAGGCCTCTATGGGCTTCCAAATATCCCTTTGCCAATTCCACAAGAACAGCCTTAGCGAAAGGCTTCTTGAAGGGAAAGATGTAACTCTGTGAGATGAATTAACAGAACACAGAGCAGTTTCTCAGAAAGCTTCTTTCCAGTTTTGAACGGAAGATATTTCCTTTTTCACCATAGCCCTCTATGGGCTTCCAAATATCCCTTTGCCAATTCCACAAGAACAGCCTTAGCGAAAGGCTTCTTGAAGGGAAAGATGTAACTCTGTGAGATGAATTCACAGAACACAGAGCAGTTTCTCAGAAAGCTTCTTTCCAGTTTTGAACGGAAGATATTTCCTTTTTCACCATAGCCCTCTATGGGCTTCCAAATATCGCTTTGTCAATTCTACAAGAACAGCCTTAGCGAAAGGCTTCTTGAAGGGAAAGATGTAACTCTGTGAGATGAATTCACAGAACACAGAGCAGTTTCTCAGAAAGTTTCTTTCCAGTTTTGAACGGAAGATATTTCCTTTTTCACCATAGCCCTCTACGGGCTTCCACATATCCCTTTGCCAATTCCACAAGAACAGCCTGAGCGAAAGGCTTCTTGAAGGGAAAGATGTAACTCTGTGAGATGAATTAGCAGAACACAGAGCAGTTTCTCAGAAAGATTCTTTCCAATTTTGAAAGGAAGATATTTCCTTTTTCACCATAGCCCTCTATGGGTTTCCAAATATCCCTTTGCAAATTCCACAAGAACACCCTTAGCGAAAGGCTTCTTGAAGGGAAAGATGTAACTCTGTGAGATGAATTCACAGAACACAGAGCAGTTTCTCAGAAAGCTTCTTTCCAGTTTTGAACGGAAGATATTTCCTTTTTCACCATAGCCCTCTATGGGCTTCCAAATATCCCTTTGCCAATTCCACAAGAACAGCCTGAGCGAAAGGCTTCTTGAAGGGAAAGATGTAACTCTGTGAGATGAATTCACAGAACACAGAGCAGTTTCTCAGAAAGCTTCTTTCCTGTTTTGAACGGAAGATATTTCCTTTTTCACCATAGCCCTCTATGGGCTTCCAAATATCCCTTTGCCAATTCCACAAGAACAGCCTTAGCGAAAGGCTTCTTGAAGGGAAAGATGTAACTCTGTGAGATGAATTCACAGAACACAGAGCAGTTTCTCAGAAAAATTCTTTCCAATTTTGAACGGAAGATATTTCCTTTTTCACCATAGCCCTCTATGGGCTTCCAAATATCCCTTTGCAAATTCCACAAGAACAGCCTTAGCGAAAGTCTTCTTGAAGGGAAAGATGTAACTCTGTGAGATGAATTCACAGAACACAGAGCAGTTTCTCAGAAAGCTTCTTTCCAGTTTTGAACGGAAGATATTTCCTTTTTCACCATAGCCCTCTATGGGCTTCCAAATATCCCTTTGCCAATTCCACAAGAACAGCCTTAGCGAAATGCTTCTTGAAGGAAAAGATGTAACTCTGTGAGATGAATTAAAAGAACACAGAGCAGTTTCTCAGAAAGCTTCTTTCCAGTTTTGAACGGAAGATATTTCCTTTTTCACCATAGCCGTCTATGGGCTTGCAAATATCCCCTTGCCAATTCCACAAGAACAGACGTAGCAAAAGGCTTCTTTAAGGGAAAGATGTAACTCTGTGAGATGAATTAACAGAACACAGAGCAGTTTCTCAGAAAGCTTCTTTCCAGTTTTGAACGGAAGATATTTCCTTTTTCACCATAGCCGTCTATGGCCTTCCAAATATCCCTTTGCCAATTCCACAAGAACAGCCTTAGCGAAAGGCTTCTTGAAGGGAAAGATGTAACTCTGTGAGATGAATTCACAGAACACAGAGCAGTTTCTCAGAAAGCTTCTTTCCAGTTTTGAACGGAAGATATTTCCTTTTTCACCATAGCCCTCTATGGGCTTCCAAATATCCCTTTGCCAATTCCACAAGAACATCCTTAGCGAAAGGCTTCTTGAAGGGAAAGATGTAACTCTGTGAGATGAATTAACAGAACACAGAGCAGTTTCTCAGAAAGCTTCTTTCCAGTTTTGAACGGAAGATATTTCCTTTTTCACCATAGCCGTCTATGGGCTTCCAAATATCCCTTTGCCAATTCCACAAGAACAGACGTAGCAAAAGGCTTCTTGAAGGGAAAGATGTAACTCTGTGAGATGAATTAACAGAACACAGAGCAGTTTCTCAGAAAGCTTCTTTCCAGTTTTGAACGGAAGATATTTCCTTTTTCACCATAGCCGTCTATGGCCTTCCAAATATCCGTTTGCCAATTCCACAAGAACAGCCTTAGCGAAAGGCTTCTTGAAGGGAAAGATGTAACTCTGTGAGATGAATTCACAGAACACAGAGCAGTTTCTCAGAAAGCTTCTTTCCAGTTTTGAACGGAAGATATTTCCTTTTTCACCATAGCCCTCTATGGGCTTCCAAATATCCCTTTGCCAATTCCACAAGAACATCCTTAGCGAAAGGCTTCTTGAAGGGAAAGATGTAACTCTGTGAGATGAATTAACAGAACACAGAGCAGTTTCTCAGAAAGCTTCTTTCCAGTTTTGAACGGAAGATATTTCCTTTTTCACCATAGCCCTCTATGGGCTTCCAAATATCCCTTTGCCAATTCTACAAGAACAGCCTTAGCGAAAGGCTTCTTGAAGGGAAAGATGTAACTCTGTGAGATGAATTCACAGAACACAGAGCAGTTTCTCAGAAAGCTTCTTTCCAGTTTTGAACGGAAGATATTTCCTTTTTCACCAGAGGCCTCTATGGGCTGCCAAATATCCCTTTGCCAATTCCACAAGAACAGCCTTAGCGAAAGGCTCCTAGAAGTGAAAGATGTAACTCTGTGAGATGAATTAACAGAACACAGAGCAGTTTCTCAGAAAGCTTCTTTCCAGTTTTGAACGGAAGATATTTCCTTTTTCACCATAGCCCTCTATGGGCTTCCAAATATCCCTTTGCAAATTCCACAAGAACAGCCTTAGCGAACGGCTTCTTGAAGGGAAAGATGTAACTCTGTGAGATGAATTAACAGAACATAGAGCAGTTTCTCAGAAAGCTTCTTTCCAGTTTTGAACGGAAGATATTTCCTTTTTCACCATAGCCCTCTATGGGCTTCCAAATATCCCTTTGCCAATTCCGCAAGAACAGCCTTAGCGAAAGGCTTCTTGAAGGGAAAGATGTAACTCTGTGAGATGAATTAACAGAACACAGAGCAGTTTCTCAGAAAGCTTCTTTCCAGTTTGGAACGGAAGATATTTCCTTTTTCACCATAGCCGTCTATGGGCTTCCAAATATCCCTTTGCCAATTCCACAAGAACAGCCTTAGCGAAAGGCTTCTTGAAGGGAAAGATGTAACTCTGTGAGATGAATTCAGAGAACACAGAGCAGTTTCTCAGAAACCTTCTTTCCAGTTTTGAACGGAAGATATTTCCTCTTTCACCATAGCCCTCTAGGGGCTTCCAAATATCCCTTTGCCAATTCCACAAAAACAGACTTAGCGAAAGGCTTCTTGAAGGCAACGATGTAACTCTGTGAGATGAATTAACAGAACAGAGAGCAGTTTCTCAGAAAGCTTCTTTCCAGTTTTGAACGGAAGATATTTCCTTTTTCACCATAGCCCTCTATGGGCTTCCAAATATCCCTTTGCCAATTCCACAAGAACATCCTTAGCGAAAGGCTTCTTGAAGGGAAAGATGTAACTCTGTGAGATGAATTAACAGAACACAGAGCAGTTTCTCAGAAAGATTCTTTCCAGTTTTGAACGGAAGATATTTCCTTTTTCACCATAGCCCTCTATGGGCTTCCAAATATCCCTTTGCCAATTCTACAAGAACAGCCTTAGCGAAAGGCTTCTTGAAGGGAAAGATGTAACTCTGTGAGATGAATTCACAGAACACAGAGCAGTTTCTCAGAAAGCTTCTTTCCAGTTTTGAACGGAAGATATTTCCTTTTTCACCAGAGGCCTCTATGGGCTGCCAAATATCCCTTTGCCAATTCCACAAGAACAGCCTTAGCGAAAGGCTCCTAGAAGTGAAAGATGTAACTCTGTGAGATGAATTAACATAACACAGAGCAGTTTCTCAGAAAGCTTCTTTCCAGTTTTGAACGGAAGATATTTCCTTTTTCACCATAGCCCTCTATGGGCTTCCAAATATCCCTTTGCCAATTCCACAAGAACAGCCTTAGCGAAAGGCTTCTTGTAGGGAAAGATGTAACTCTGTGAGATGAATTCACAGAACACAGAGCAGTTTCTCAGAAAGCTTCTTTCCAGTTTTGAACGGAAGATATTTCCTTTTTCACCATAGCCCTCTATGGGCTTCCAAATATCCCTTTGCCAATTCCACAAGAACAGCCTTAGCGAAAGGCTTCTTGAAGGGAAAGATGTAACTCTGTGAGATGAATTCACAGAACACAGAGCAGTTTCTCAGAAAGCTTCTTTCCAGTTTTGAACGGAAGATATTTCCTTTTTCACCATAGGCCTCTATGGGCTTCCAAATATCCCTTTGCCAATTCCACAAGAACAGCCTGAGCGAAAGGCTTCTTGAAGGGAAAGATGTAACTCTGTGAGATGAATTCACAGAACACAGAGCAGTTTCTCAGAAAGCTTCTTTCCAGTTTTGAACGGAAGATATTTCCTTTTTCACCATAGCCCTCTATGGGCTTCCAAATATCCCTTTGCCAATTCCACAAGAACAGCCTTAGCGAACGGCTTCTTGAAGGGAAAGATGTAACTCTGTGAGATGAATTTACAGAACACAGAGCAGTTTCTCAGAAAGCTTCTTTCCAGTTTTGAACGGAAGATATTTCCTTTTTCACCATAGCCCTCTATGGGCTTCCAAATATCCCTTTGCCAATTCCGCAAGAACAGCCTTAGCGAAAGGCTTCTTGAAGGGAAAGATGTAACTCTGTGAGATGAATTAACAGAACACAGAGCAGTTTCTCAGAAAGCTTCTTTCCAGTTTGGAACGGAAGATATTTCCTTTTTCACCATAGCCGTCTATGGGCTTCCAAATATCCCTTTGCCAATTCCACAAGAACAGCCTTAGCGAAAGGCTTCTTGAAGGGAAAGATGTAACTCTGTGAGATGAATTCACAGAACACAGAGCAGTTTCTCAGAAACCTTCTTTCCAGTTTTGAACGGAAGATATTTCCTTTTTCACCATAGCCCTCTAGGGGCTTCCAAATATCCCTTTGCCAATTCCACAAAAACAGACTTAGCGAAAGGCTTCTTGAAGGTAAAGATGTAACTCTGTGAGATGAATTAACAGAACACAGAGCAGTTTCTCAGAAAGCTTCTTTCCAGTTTGGAACGGAGGATATTTCCTTTTTCACCATAGCCGTCTATGGGCTTCCAAATATCCCTTTGCCAATTCCACAAGAACAGCCTTAGCGAAAGGCTTCTTGAAGGGAAAGATGTAACTCTGTGAGATGAATTCAGAGAACACAGAGCAGTTTCTCAGAAACCTTCTTTCCAGTTTTGAACGGAAGATATTTCCTTTTTCACCATAGCCCTCTAGGGGCTTCCAAATATCCCTTTGCCAATTCCACAAAAACAGACTTAGCGAAAGGCTTCTTGAAGGCAACGATGTAACTCTGTGAGATGAATTAACAGAACAGAGAGCAGTTTCTCAGAAAGCTTCTTTCCAGTTTTGAACGGAAGATATTTCCTTTTTCACCATAGCCATCTATGGGCTTCCAAATATCCCTTTGCCAATTCCACAAGAACATCCTTAGCGAAAGGCTTCTTGAAGGGAAAGATGTAACTCTGTGAGATGAATTAACAGAACACAGAGCAGTTTCTCAGAAAGATTCTTTCCAGTTTTGAACGGAAGATATTTCCTTTTTCACCATAGCCCTCTATGGGCTTCCAAATATCCCTTTGCCAATTCTACAAGAACAGCCTTAGCGAAAGGCTTCTTGAAGGGAAAGATGTAACTCTGTGAGATGAATTCACAGAACACAGAGCAGTTTCTCAGAAAGCTTCTTTCCAGTTTTGAACGGAAGATATTTCCTTTTTCACCATAGGCCTCTATGGGCTTCCAAATATCCCTTTGCCAATTCCACAAGAACAGCCTGAGCGAAAGGCTTCTTGAAGGGAAAGATGTAACTCTGTGAGATGAATTCACAGAACACAGAGCAGTTTCTCAGAAAGCTTCTTTCCAGTTTTGAACGGAAGATATTTCCTTTTTCACCCTAGCCCTCTATGGGCTTCCAAATATCCCTTTGCCAATTCCACAAGAACAGCCTTAGCGAACGGCTTCTTGAAGGGAAAGATGTAACTCTGTGAGATGAATTTACAGAACACAGAGCAGTTTCTCAGAAAGCTTCTTTCCAGTTTTGAACGGAAGATATTTCCTTTTTCACCATAGCCCTCTATGGGCTTCCAAATATCCCTTTGCCAATTCCGCAAGAACAGCCTTAGCGAAAGGCTTCTTGAAGGGAAAGATGTAACTCTGTGAGATGAATTAACAGAACACAGAGCAGTTTCTCAGAAAGCTTCTTTCCAGTTTGGAACGGAAGATATTTCCTTTTTCACCATAGCCGTCTATGGGCTTCCAAATATCCCTTTGCCAATTCCACAAGAACAGCCTTAGCGAAAGGCTTCTTGAAGGGAAAGATGTAACTCTGTGAGATGAATTCACAGAACACAGAGCAGTTTCTCAGAAACCTTCTTTCCAGTTTTGAACGGAAGATATTTCCTTTTTCACCATAGCCCTCTAGGGGCTTCCAAATATCCCTTTGCCAATTCCACAAAAACAGACTTAGCGAAAGGCTTCTTGAAGGCAACGATGTAACTCTGTGAGATGAATTAACAGAACAGAGAGCAGTTTCTCAGAAAGCTTCTTTCCAGTTTTGAACGGAAGATATTTCCTTTTTCACCATAGCCCTCTATGGGCTTCCAAATATCCCTTTGCCAATTCCACAAGAACATCCTTAGCGAAAGGCTTCTTGAAGGGAAAGATGTAACTCTGTGAGATGAATTAACAGAACACAGAGCAGTTTCTCAGAAAGCTTCTTTCCAGTTTTGAACGGAAGATATTTCCTTTTTCACCATAGCCCTCTATGGGCTTCCAAATATCCCTTTGCCAATTCTACAAGAACAGCCTTAGCGAAAGGCTTCTTGAAGGGAAAGATGTAACTCTGTGAGATGAATTCACAGAACACCGAGCAGTTTCTCAGAAAGCTTCTTTCCAGTTTTGAACGGAAGATATTTCCTTTTTCACCAGAGGCCTCTATGGGCTGCCAAATATCCCTTTGCCAATTCCACAAGAACAGCCTTAGCGAAAGGCTCCTAGAAGTGAAAGATGTAACTCTGTGAGATGAATTAACAGAACACAGAGCAGTTTCTCAGAAAGCTTCTTTCCAGTTTTGAACGGAAGATATTTCCTTTTTCACCATAGCCCTCTATGGGCTTCCAAATATCCCTTTGCCAATTCCACAAGAACAGCCTTAGCGAAAGGCTTCTTGTAGGGAAAGATGTAACTCTGTGAGATGAATTCACAGAACACAGAGCAGTTTCTCAGAAAGCTTCTTTCCAGTTTTGAACGGAAGATATTTCCTTTTTCACCATAGCCCTCTATGGGCTTCCAAATATCCCTTTGCCAATTCCACAAGAACAACCTTAGCGAAAGTCTTCTTGAAGGGAAAGATGTAACTCTGTGAGATGAATTCACAGAACACAGAGCAGTTTCTCAGAAAGCTTCTTTCCAGTTTTGAACGGAAGATATTTCCTTTTTCACCATAGGCCTCTATGGGCTTCCAAATATCCCTTTGCCAATTCCACAAGAACAGCCTGAGCGAAAGGCTTCTTGAAGGGAAAGATGTAACTCTGTGAGATGAATTCACAGAACACAGAGCAGTTTCTCAGAAAGCTTCTTTCCAGTTTTGAACGGAAGATATTTCCTTTTTCACCATAGCCCTCTATGGGCTTCCAAATATCCCTTTGCCAATTCCACAAGAACAGCCTTAGCGAAAGGCTTCTTGAAGGGAAAGATGTAACTCTGTGAGATGAATTAACAGAACACAGAGCAGTTTCTCAGAAAGCTTCTTTCCAGTTTTGAACGGAAGATATTTCCTTTTTCACCATAGCCCTCTATGGGCTTCCAAATATCCCTTTGCCAATTCCACAAGAACAGCCTTAGCGAAAGGCTTCTTGAAGGGAAAGATGTAACTCTGTGAGATGAATTCACAGAACACAGAGCAGATTCTCAGAAAGCTTCTTTCCAGTTTTGAACGGAAGATATTTCCTTTTTCACCATAGGCCTCTATGGGCTTCCAAATATCCCTTTGCCAATTCCACAAGAACACCCTTAGCGAAAGGCTTCTTGAAGGGATAGATGTAACTCTGTGAGATGAATTTACAGAACACAGAGCAGTTTCTCAGAAAGCTTCTTTCCAGTTTTGAACGGAAGATATTTCCTTTTTCACCATAGGCCTCTATGGGCTTCCAAATATCCCTTTGCCAATTCCACAAGAACAGCCTTAGCGAAAGGCTTCTTGAAGGGAAAGATGTAACTATGTGAGATGAATTAACAGAACACAGAGCAGTTTCTCAGAAAGCTTCTTTCCAGTTTTGAACGGAAGATATTTCCTTTTTCACCATAGCCCTCTATGGGCTTCCAAATATCCCTTTGCCAATTCCACAAGAACAGCCTTAGCGAAAGGCTTCTTGAAGGGAAAGATGTAACTCTGTGAGATGAATTAACAGAACACAGAGCAGTTTCTCAGAAAGCTTCTTTCCAGTTTTGAACGGAAGATATTTCCGTTTTCACCATAGCCCTCTATGGGCTTCCAAATATCCCTTTGCCAATTCCACAAGAACAGCCTTAGCGAAAGGCTTCTTGAAGGGAAAGATGTAACTCTGTGAGATGAATTCACAGAACACAGAGCAGTTTCTCAGAAAGCTTCTTTCCAGTTTTGAACGGAAGATATTTCCTTTTTCACCGTAGCCCTCTATGGGCTTCCAAATATCCCTTTGCCAATTCCACAAGAACAGCCTTAGCGAAAGGCTTCTTGAAGGGAAAGATGTAACTCTGTGAGATGAATTAACAGAACACAGAGCAGTTTCTCAGAAAGATTCTTTCCAGTTTTGAACGGAAGATATTTCCTTTTTCACCATAGCCCTCTATGGGCTTCCAAATATCCCTTTGCCAATTCCACAAGAACATCCTTAGCGAAAGGCTTCTTGAAGGGAAAGATGTAACTCTGTGAGATGAATTAACAGAACACAGAGCAGTTTCTCAGAAAGCTTCTTTCCAGTTTTGAACGGAAGATATTTCCTTTTTCACCATAGCCGTCTATGGGCTTCCAAATATCCCTTTGCCAATTCCACAAGAACAGACGTAGCAAAAGGCTTCTTGAAGGGAAAGATGTAACTCTGTGAGATGAATTAACAGAACACAGAGCAGTTTCTCAGAAAGCTTCTTTCCAGTTTTGAACGGAAGATATTTCCTTTTTCACCATAGCCGTCTATGGCCTTCCAAATATCCGTTTGCCAATTCCACAAGAACAGCCTTAGCGAAAGGCTTCTTGAAGGGAAAGATGTAACTCTGTGAGATGAATTCACAGAACACAGAGCAGTTTCTCAGAAAGCTTCTTTCCAGTTTTGAACGGAAGATATTTCCTTTTTCACCATAGCCCTCTATGGGCTTCCAAATATCCCTTTGCCAATTCCACAAGAACATCCTTAGCGAAAGGCTTCTTGAAGGGAAAGATGTAACTCTGTGAGATGAATTAACAGAACACAGAGCAGTTTCTCAGAAAGCTTCTTTCCAGTTTTGAACGGAAGATATTTCCTTTTTCACCATAGCCCTCTATGGGCTTCCAAATATCCCTTTGCCAATTCTACAAGAACAGCCTTAGCGAAAGGCTTCTTGAAGGGAAAGATGTAACTCTGTGAGATGAATTCACAGAACACAGAGCAGTTTCTCAGAAAGCTTCTTTCCAGTTTTGAACGGAAGATATTTCCTTTTTCACCAGAGGCCTCTATGGGCTGCCAAATATCCCTTTGCCAATTCCACAAGAACAGCCTTAGCGAAAGGCTCCTAGAAGTGAAAGATGTAACTCTGTGAGATGAATTAACAGAACACAGAGCAGTTTCTCAGAAAGCTTCTTTCCAGTTTTGAACGGAAGATATTTCCTTTTTCACCATAGCCCTCTATGGGCTTCCAAATATCCCTTTGCAAATTCCACAAGAACAGCCTTAGCGAACGGCTTCTTGAAGGGAAAGATGTAACTCTGTGAGATGAATTAACAGAACACAGAGCAGTTTCTCAGAAAGCTTCTTTCCAGTTTTGAACGGAAGATATTTCCTTTTTCACCATAGCCCTCTATGGGCTTCCAAATATCCCTTTGCCAATTCCGCAAGAACAGCCTTAGCGAAAGGCTTCTTGAAGGGAAAGATGTAACTCTGTGAGATGAATTAACAGAACACAGAGCAGTTTCTCAGAAAGCTTCTTTCCAGTTTGGAACGGAAGATATTTCCTTTTTCACCATAGCCGTCTATGGGCTTCCAAATATCCCTTTGCCAATTCCACAAGAACAGCCTTAGCGAAAGGCTTCTTGAAGGGAAAGATGTAACTCTGTGAGATGAATTCAGAGAACACAGAGCAGTTTCTCAGAAACCTTCTTTCCAGTTTTGAACGGAAGATATTTCCTTTTTCACCATAGCCCTCTATGGGCTTCCAAATATCCCTTTGCCAATTCTACAAGAACAGCCTTAGCGAAAGGCTTCTTGAAGGGAAAGATGTAACTCTGTGAGATGAATTCACAGAACACAGAGCAGTTTCTCAGAAAGCTTCTTTCCAGTTTTGAACGGAAGATATTTCCTTTTTCACCAGAGGCCTCTATGGGCTGCCAAATATCCCTTTGCCAATTCCACAAGAACAGCCTTAGCGAAAGGCTCCTAGAAGTGAAAGATGTAACTCTGTGAGATGAATTAACAGAACACAGAGCAGTTTCTCAGAAAGCTTCTTTCCAGTTTTGAACGGAAGATATTTCCTTTTTCACCATAGCCCTCTATGGGCTTCCAAATATCCCTTTGCCAATTCCACAAGAACAGCCTTAGCGAAAGGCTTCTTGTAGGGAAAGATGTAACTCTGTGAGATGAATTCACAGAACACAGAGCAGTTTCTCAGAAAGCTTCTTTCCAGTTTTGAACGGAAGATATTTCCTTTTTCACCATAGCCCTATATGGGCTTCCAAATATCCCTTTGCCAATTCCACAAGAACAGCCTTAGCGAAAGGCTTCTTGAAGGGAAAGATGTAACTCTGTGAGATGAATTCACAGAACACAGAGCAGTTTCTCAGAAAGCTTCTTTCCAGTTTTGAACGGAAGATATTTCCTTTTTCACCATAGGCCTCTATGGGCTTCCAAATATCCCTTTGCCAATTCCACAAGAACAGCCTGAGCGAAAGGCTTCTTGAAGGGAAAGATGTAACTCTGTGAGATGAATTCACAGAACACAGAGCAGTTTCTCAGAAAGCTTCTTTCCAGTTTTGAACGGAAGATATTTCCTTTTTCACCATAGCCCTCTATGGGCTTCCAAATATCCCTTTGCCAATTCCACAAGAACAGCCTTAGCGAACGGCTTCTTGAAGGGAAAGATGTAACTCTGTGAGATGAATTTACAGAACACAGAGCAGTTTCTCAGAAAGCTTCTTTCCAGTTTTGAACGGAAGATATTTCCTTTTTCACCATAGCCCTCTATGGGCTTCCAAATATCCCTTTGCCAATTCCGCAAGAACAGCCTTAGCGAAAGGCTTCTTGAAGGGAAAGATGTAACTCTGTGAGATGAATTAACAGAACACAGAGCAGTTTCTCAGAAAGCTTCTTTCCAGTTTGGAACGGAAGATATTTCCTTTTTCACCATAGCCGTCTATGGGCTTCCAAATATCCCTTTGCCAATTCCACAAGAACAGCCTTAGCGAAAGGCTTCTTGAAGGGAAAGATGTAACTCTGTGAGATGAATTCACAGAACACAGAGCAGTTTCTCAGAAAGCTTCTTTCCAGTTTTGAACGGAAGATATTTCCTTTTTCACCATAGCCCTCTAGGGGCTTCCAAATATCCCTTTGCCAATTCCACAAAAACAGACTTAGCGAAAGGCTTCTTGAAGGCAACGATGTAACTCTGTGAGATGAATTAACAGAACAGAGAGCAGTTTCTCAGAAAGCTTCTTTCCAGTTTTGAACGGAAGATATTTCCTTTTTCACCATAGCCCTCTATGGGCTTCCAAATATCCCTTTGACAATTCCTTAAGAACATCCTTAGCGAAAGGCTTCTTGAAGGGAAAGATGTAACTCTGTGAGATGAATTAACAGAACACAGAGCAGTTTCTCAGAAAGCTTCTTTCCAGTTTTGAACGGAAGATATTTCCTTTTTCACCATAGCCCTCTATGGGCTTCCAAATATCCCTTTGCCAATTCTACAAGAACAGCCTTAGCGAAAGGCTTCTTGAAGGGAAAGATGTAACTCTGTGAGATGAATTCACAGAACACAGAGCAGTTTCTCAGAAAGCTTCTTTCCAGTTTTGAACGGAAGATATTTCCTTTTTCACCAGAGGCCTCTATGGGCTGCCAAATATCCCTTTGCCAATTCCACAAGAACAGCCTTAGCGAAAGGCTCCTAGAAGTGAAAGATGTAACTCTGTGAGATGAATTAACAGAACACAGAGCAGTTTCTCAGAAAGCTTCTTTCCAGTTTTGAACGGAAGATATTTCCTTTTTCACCATAGCCCTCTATGGGCTTCCAAATATCCCTTTGCCAATTCCACAAGAACAGCCTTAGCGAAAGGCTTCTTGTAGGGAAAGATGTAACTCTGTGAGATGAATTCACAGAACACAGAGCAGTTTCTCAGAAAGCTTCTTTCCAGTTTTGAACGGAAGATATTTCCTTTTTCACCATAGCCCTCTATGGGCTTCCAAATATCCCTTTGCCAATTCCACAAGAACAGCCTTAGCGAAAGGCTTCTTGAAGGGAAAGATGTAACTCTGTGAGATGAATTTACAGAACACAGAGCAGTTTCTCAGAAAGCTTCTTTCCAGTTTTGAACGGAAGATGTTTACTTTTTCACCATAGCCCTCTAAGGGTTCCAAATATCCCTTTGCCAATTCCACAAGAACAGCCTTAGCGAAAGGCTTCTTGAAGGGAAAGATGTAACTCTGTGAGATGAATTAACAGAACACAGAGCAGTTTCTCACAGAGCTTCTTTCCGGTTTTGAACGGAAGATATTTTCTTTTTCACCAGAGGCCTCTATGGGCTGCCAAATATCCCTTTGCCAATTCCACAAGAACAGCCTTAGCGAAAGGCTTCTTGAAGTGAAAGATGTAACTCTGTGAGATGAATTAACAGAACACAGAGCAGTTTCTCAGAAAGCTTCTTTCCAGTTTTGAACGGAAGATATTTCCTTTTTCACCATAGCCCTCTATGGGCTTCCAAATATCCCTTTGCAAATTCCACAAGAACAGCCTTAGCGAACGGCTTCTTGAAGGGAAAGATGTAACTCTGTGAGATGAATTTACAGAACACAGAGCAGTTTCTCAGAATGCTTCTTTCCAGTTTTGAACGGAAGATATTTCCTTTTTCACCATAGCCCTCTATGGGCTTCCAAATATCCCTTTGCCAATTCCACAAGAACAGCCTTAGCGAAAGGCTTCTTGAAGGGAAAGATGTAACTCTGTGAGATGAATTCACAGAACACAGAGCAGTTTCTCAGAAAGCTTCTTTCCAGTTTTGAACGGAAGATATTTCCTTTTTCACCATAGCCGTCTATGGGCTTCCAAATATCCCTTTGCCAATTCCACAAGAACAGCCTTAGCGAAAGGCTTCTTGAAGGCAACGATGTAACTCTGTGAGATGAATTAACAGAACAGAGAGCAGTTTCTCAGAAAGCTTCTTTCCAGTTTTGAACGGAAGATATTTCCTTTTTCACCATAGCCCTCTATGGGCTTCCAAATATCCCTTTGCCAATTCCACAAGAACAGCCTTAGCGAAAGGCTTCTTGAAGGGAAAGATGTAACTCTGTGAGATGAATTCACAGAACACAGAGCAGTTTCTCAGAAAGCTTCTTTCCAGTTTTGAACGGAAGATATTTCCTTTTTCACCATAGCCCTCTATGGGCTTCCAAATATCGCTTTGTCAATTCTACAAGAACAGCCTTAGCGAAAGGCTTCTTGAAGGGAAAGATGTAACTCTGTGAGATGAATTCACAGAACACAGAGCAGTTTCTCAGAAAGCTTCTTTCCAGTTTTGAACGGAAGATATTTCCTTTTTCACCATAGCCCTCTATGGGCTTCCAAATATCCCTTTGCCAATTCCACAAGAACAGCCTTAGCGAAAGGCTTCTTGAAGGGAAAGATGTAACTCTGTGAGACGAATTAGCAGAACACAGAGCAGTTTCTCAGAAAGATTCTTTCCAATTTTGAAAGGAAGATATTTCCTTTTTCACCATAGCCCTCTATGGGCTTCCAAATATCCCTTCGCAAATTCCACAAGAACAGCGTTAGCGAAAGGCTTCTTGAAGGGAAAGATGTAACTCCGTGAGATGAATTAACAGAACACAGAGCAGTTTCTCAGAAAGCTTCTTTCCAGTTTTGAACGGAAGATATTTCCTTTTTCACCATAGCCCTCTATGGGCTTCCAAATATCCCTTTGCCAATTCCACAAGAACAGCCTTAGCGAAAGGCTTCTTGAAGGGAAAGATGTAACCCTGTGAGATGAATTCACAGAACACAGAGCAGTTTCTCAGAAAGCTTCTTTCCAGTTTTGAACGGAAGATATTTCCTTTTTCACCATAGCCCTCTATGGGCTTCCAAATATAGCTTTGCCAATTCTACAAGAACAGCCTTAGCGAAAGGCTTCTTGAAGGGAAAGATGTAACTCTGTGAGATGAATTAACAGAACACAGAGCAGTTTCTCAGAATGCTTCTTTCCAGTTTTGAACGGAAGATATTTCCTTTTTCACCATAGCCCTCTATGGGCTTCCAAATATCCCTTTGCCAATTCCACAAGAACAGCCTTAGCGAAAGGCTTCTTGAAGGGAAAGATGTAACTCTGTGAGATGAATTCACAGAACACAGAGCAGATTCTCAGAAAACTTCTTTCCAGTTTTGAACGGAAGATATTTCCTTTTTCACCATAGGCCTCTATGGGCTTCCAAATATCCCTTTGCCAATTCCACAAGAACAGCCTTAGCGAAAGGCTTCTTGAAGGGAAAGATGTAACTCTGTGAGATGAATTAACAGAACACAGAGCAGTTTCTCAGAAAGCTTCTTTCCAGTTTTGAACGGAAGATATTTCCTTTTTCACCATAGCCCTCTATGGGCTTCCAAATATCCCTTTGCCAATTCCACAAGAACAGCCTTAGCGAAAGGCTTCTTGAAGGGAAAGATGTAACTCTGTGAGATGAATTAACAGAACACAGAGCAGTTTCTCAGAAAGCTTCTTTCCAGTTTTGAACGGAAGATATTTCCTTTTTCACCATAGCCCTCTATGGGCTTCCAAATATCGCTTTGTCAATTCTACAAGAACAGCCTTAGCGAAAGGCTTCTTGAAGGGAAAGATGTAACTCTGTGAGATGAATTCACAGAACACAGAGCAGTTTCTCAGAAAGTTTCTTTCCAGTTTTGAACGGAAGATATTTCCTTTTTCACCATAGCCCTCTACGGGCTTCCACATATCCCTTTGCCAATTCCACAAGAACAACCTTAGCGAAAGGCTTCTTGAAGGGAAAGATGTAACTCTGTGAGATGAATTAGCAGAACACAGAGCAGTTTCTCAGAAAGATTCTTTCCAATTTTGAAAGGAAGATATTTCCTTTTTCACCATAGCCCTCTATGGGCTTCCAAATATCCCTTTGCAAATTCCACAAGAACACCCTTAGCCAAAGGCTTCTTGAAGGGAAAGATGTAACTCTGTGAGATGAATTCACAGAACACAGAGCAGTTTCTCAGAAAGCTTCTTTCCAGTTTTGAACGGAAGATATTTCCTTTTTCACCATAGGCCTCTATGGGCTTCCAAATATCCCTTTGCCAATTCCACAAGAACAGCCTGAGCGAAAGGCTTCTTGAAGGGAAAGATGTAACTCTGTGAGATGAATTCACAGAACACAGAGCAGTTTCTCAGAAAGCTTCTTTCCTGTTTTGAACGGAAGATATTTCCTTTTTCACCATAGCCCTCTATGGGCTTCCAAATATCCCTTTGCCAATTCCACAAGAACAGCCTTAGCGAAAGGCTTCTTGAAGGGAAAGATGTAACTCTGTGAGATGAATTAACAGAACACAGAGCAGTTTCTCAGAAAGCTTCTTTCCAGTTTTGAACGGAAGATATTTCCGTTTTCACCATAGCCCTCTATGGGCTTCCAAATATCCCTTTGCCAATTCCACAAGAACAGCCTTAGCGAAAGGCTTCTTGAAGGGAAAGATGTAACTCTGTGAGATGAATTCACAGAACACAGAGCAGTTTCTCAGAAAGCTTCTTTCCAGTTTTGAACGGAAGATATTTCCTTTTTCACCGTAGCCCTCTATGGGCTTCCAAATATCCCTTTGCCAATTCCACAAGAACAGCCTTAGCGAAAGGCTTCTTGAAGGGAAAGATGTAACTCTGTGAGATGAATTAACAGAACACAGAGCAGTTTCTCAGAAAGATTCTTTCCAGTTTTGAACGGAAGATATTTCCTTTTTCACCATAGCCCTCTATGGGCTTCCAAATATCCCTTTGCCAATTCCACAAGAACAGCCTTAGCGAAAGGCTTCTTGAAGGGAAAGATGTAACTCTGTGAGATGAATTCACAGAACACAGAGCAGTTTCTCAGAAAGCTTCTTTCCAGTTTTGAACGGAAGATATTTCCTTTTTCACCATAGGCCTCTATGGGCTTCCAAATATCCCTTTGCCAATTCCACAAGAATAGCCTTAGCGAAAGGCTTCTTGAAGGGAAAGATGTAACTCTGTGAGATGAATTCACAGAACACAGAGCAGTTTCTCAGAAAGCTTCTTTCCAGTTTTGAACGGAAGATGTTTACTTTTTCACCATAGCCCTCTAGGGGTTCCAAATATCCCTTTGCCAATTCCACAAGAACAGCCTTAGCGAAAGGCTTCTTGAAGGGAAAGATGTAACTCTGTGAGATGAATTAACAGAACACAGAGCAGTTTCTCACAGAGCTTCTTTCCGGTTTTGAACGGAAGATATTTTCTTTTTCACCAGAGGCCTCTATGGGCTGCCAAATATCCCTTTGCCAATTCCACAAGAACAGCCTTAGCGAAAGGCTTCTTGAAGTGAAAGATGTAACTCTGTGAGATGAATTAACAGAACACAGAGCAGTTTCTCAGAAAGCTTCTTTCCAGTTTTGAACGGAAGATATTTCCTTTTTCACCATAGCCCTCTATGGGCTTCCAAATATCCCTTTGCAAATTCCACAAGAACAGCCTTAGCGAACGGCTTCTTGAAGGGAAAGATGTAACTCTGTGAGATGAATTTACAGAACACAGAGCAGTTTCTCAGAATGCTTCTTTCCAGTTTTGAACGGAAGATATTTCCTTTTTCACCATAGCCCTCTATGGGCTTCCAAATATCCCTTTGCCAATTCCACAAGAACAGCCTTAGCGAAAGGCTTCTTGAAGGGAAAGATGTAACTCTGTGAGATGAATTCACAGAACACAGAGCAGTTTCTCAGAAAGCTTCTTTCCAGTTTTGAACGGAAGATATTTCCTTTTTCACCATAGCCGTCTATGGGCTTCCAAATATCCCTTTGCCAATTCCACAAGAACAGCCTTAGCGAAAGGCTTCTTGAAGGGAAAGATGTAACTCTGTGAGATGAATTAACAGAACACAGAGCAGTTTCTCAGAAAGCTTCTTTCCAGTTTTGAACGGAAGATATTTCCTTTTTCACCATAGCCCTCTATGGGCTTCCAAATATCCCTTTGCCAATTCCACAAAAACAGACTTAGCGAAAGGCTTCTTGAAGGCAACGATGTAACTCTGTGAGATGAATTAACAGAACAGAGAGCAGTTTCTCAGAAAGCTTCTTTCCAGTTTTGAACGGAAGATATTTCCTTTTTCACCATAGCCCTCTATGGGCTTCCAAATATCCCTTTGCCAATTCCACAAGAACAGCCTTAGCGAAAGGCTTCTTGAAGGGAAAGATGTAACTCTGTGAGATGAATTCACAGAACACAGAGCAGTTTCTCAGAAAGCTTCTTTCCAGTTTTGAACGGAAGATATTTCCTTTTTCACCATAGCCCTCTATGGGCTTCCAAATATCGCTTTGTCAATTCTACAAGAACAGCCTTAGCGAAAGGCTTCTTGAAGGGAAAGATGTAACTCTGTGAGATGAATTCACAGAACACAGAGCAGTTTCTCAGAAAGCTTCTTTCCAGTTTTGAACGGAAGATATTTCCTTTTTCACCATAGCCCTCTATGGGCTTCCAAATATCCCTTTGCCAATTCCACAAGAACAGCCTTAGCGAAAGGCTTCTTGAAGGGAAAGATGTAACTCTGTGAGACGAATTAGCAGAACACAGAGCAGTTTCTCAGAAAGATTCTTTCCAATTTTGAAAGGAAGATATTTCCTTTTTCACCATAGCCCTCTATGGGCTTCCAAATATCCCTTCGCAAATTCCACAAGAACAGCGTTAGCGAAAGGCTTCTTGAAGGGAAAGATGTAACTCTGTGAGATGAATTCACAGAACACAGAGCAGTTTCTCAGAAAGCTTCTTTCCAGTTTTGAACGGAAGATATTTCCTTTTTCACCATAGCCCTCTATGGGCTTCCAAATATCCCTTTGCCAATTCCACAAGAACAGCCTTAGCGAAAGGCTTCTTGAAGGGAAAGATGTAACCCTGTGAGATGAATTCACAGAACACAGAGCAGTTTCTCAGAAAGCTTCTTTCCAGTTTTGAACGGAAGATATTTCCTTTTTCACCATAGCCCTCTATGGGCTTCCAAATATAGCTTTGCCAATTCTACAAGAACAGCCTTAGCGAAAGGCTTCTTGAAGGGAAAGATGTAACTCTGTGAGATGAATTAACAGAACACAGAGCAGTTTCTCAGAATGCTTCTTTCCAGTTTTGAACGGAAGATATTTCCTTTTTCACCATAGGCCTCTATGGGCTTCCAAATATCCCTTTGCCAATTCAACAAGAACAGCCTTAGCGAAAGGCTTCTTGAAGGGAAAGATGTAACTCTGTGAGATGAATTCACAGAACACAGAGCAGATTCTCAGAAAACTTCTTTCCAGTTTTGAACGGAAGATATTTCCTTTTTCACCATAGGCCTCTATGGGCTTCCAAATATCCCTTTGCCAATTCCACAAGAACAGCCTTAGCGAAAGGCTTCTTGAAGGGAAAGATGTAACTCTGTGAGATGAATTAACAGAACACAGAGCAGTTTCTCAGAAAGCTTCTTTCCAGTTTTGAACGGAAGATATTTCCTTTTTCACCATAGGCCTCTATGGGCTTCCAAATATCCCTTTGCCAATTCCACAAGAACAGCCTTAGCGAAAGGCTTCTTGAAGGGAAAGATGTAACACTGTGAGATGAATTAACAGAACACAGAGCAGTTTCTCAGAAAGCTTCTTTCCAGTTTTGAACGGAAGATATTTCCTTTTTCACCATAGGCCTCTATGGGCTTCCAAATTTCCCTTTGCCAATTCCACAAGAACACCCTTAGCGAAAGGCTTCTTGAAGGGAAAGATGTAACTCTGTGAGATGAATTAACAGAACACAGAGCAGTTTCTCAGAAAGCTTCTTTCCAGTTTTGAACGGAAGATATTTCCTTTTTCACCATAGCCCTCTATGGGCTTCCAAATATCCCTTTGCCAATTCCACAAGAACAGCCTTAGCGAAAGGCTTCTTGAAGGGAAAGATGTAACTCTGTGAGATGAATTCACAGAACACAGAGCAGATTCTCAGAAAGCTTCTTTCCAGTTTTGAACGGAAGATATTTCCTTTTTCACCATAGGCCTCTATGGGCTTCCAAATATCCCTTTGCCAATTCCACAAGAACAGCCTTAGCGAAAGGCTTCTTGAAGGGAAAGATGTAACTCTGTGAGATGAATTCACAGAACACAGAGCAGTTTCTCAGAAAGCTTCTTTCCAGTTTTGAACGGAAGATATTTCCTTTTTCACCATAGCCGTCTATGGGCTTCCAAATATCCCTTTGCCAATTCCACAAGAACAGCCTTAGCGAAAGGCTTCTTGAAGGGAAAGATGTAACTCTGTGAGATGAATTAACAGAACACAGAGCAGTTTCTCAGAAAGCTTCTTTCCAGTTTTGAACGGAAGATATTTCCTTTTTCACCATAGCCCTCCCTTTGCCAATTCCACAAAAACAGACTTAGCGAAAGGCTTCTTGAAGGCAACGATGTAACTCTGTGAGATGAATTAACAGAACAGAGAGCAGTTTCTCAGAAAGCTTCTTTCCAGTTTTGAACGGAAGATATTTCCTTTTTCACCATAGCCCTCTATGGGCTTCCAAATATCCCTTTGCCAATTCCACAAGAACAGCCTTAGCGAAAGGCTTCTTGAAGGGAAAGATGTAACTCTGTGAGATGAATTCACAGAACACAGAGCAGTTTCTCAGAAAGCTTCTTTCCAGTTTTGAACGGAAGATATTTCCTTTTTCACCATAGCCCTCTATGGGCTTCCAAATATCGCTTTGTCAATTCTACAAGAACAGCCTTAGCGAAAGGCTTCTTGAAGGGAAAGATGTAACTCTGTGAGATGAATTCACAGAACACAGAGCAGTTTCTCAGAAAGCTTCTTTCCAGTTTTGAACGGAAGATATTTCCTTTTTCACCATAGCCCTCTATGGGCTTCCAAATATCCCTTTGCCAATTCCACAAGAACAGCCTTAGCGAAAGGCTTCTTGAAGGGAAAGATGTAACTCTGTGAGACGAATTAGCAGAACACAGAGCAGTTTCTCAGAAAGATTCTTTCCAATTTTGAAAGGAAGATATTTCCTTTTTCACCATAGCCCTCTATGGGCTTCCAAATATCCCTTCGCAAATTCCACAAGAACAGCGTTAGCGAAAGGCTTCTTGAAGGGAAAGATGTAACTCTGTGAGATGAATTCACAGAACACAGAGGAGTTTCTCAGAAAGCTTCTTTCCAGTTTTGAACGGAAGATATTTCCTTTTTCACCATAGCCCTCTAGGGGTTCCAAATATCCCTTTGCCAATTCCACAAGAACAGCCTTAGCGAAAGGCTTCTTGAAGGGAAAGATGTAACCCTGTGAGATGAATTCACAGAACACAGAGCAGTTTCTCAGAAAGCTTCTTTCCAGTTTTGAACGGAAGATATTTCCTTTTTCACCATAGCCCTCTATGGGCTTCCAAATATAGCTTTGCCAATTCTACAAGAACAGCCTTAGCGAAAGGCTTCTTGAAGGGAAAGATGTAACTCTGTGAGATGAATTAACAGAACACAGAGCAGTTTCTCAGAATGCTTCTTTCCAGTTTTGAACGGAAGATATTTCCTTTTTCACCATAGCCCTCTATGGGCTTCCAAATATCCCTTTGCCAATTCCACAAGAACAGCCTTAGCGAAAGGCTTCTTGAAGGGAAAGATGTAACTCTGTGAGATGAATTCACAGAACACAGAGCAGATTCTCAGAAAACTTCTTTCCAGTTTTGAACGGAAGATATTTCCTTTTTCACCATAGGCCTCTATGGGCTTCCAAATATCCCTTTGCCAATTCCACAAGAACAGCCTTAGCGAAAGGCTTCTTGAAGGGAAAGATGTAACTCTGTGAGATGAATTAACAGAACACAGAGCAGTTTCTCAGAAAGCTTCTTTCCAGTTTTGAACGGAAGATATTTCCTTTTTCACCATAGGCCTCTATGGGCTTCCAAATATCCCTTTGTCAATTCCACAAGAACAGCCTTAGCGAAAGGCTTCTTGAAGGGAAAGATGTAACACTGTGAGATGAATTAACAGAACACAGAGCAGTTTCTCAGAAAGCTTCTTTCCAGTTTTGAACGGAAGATATTTCCTTTTTCACCATAGGCCTCTATGGGCTTCCAAATATCCCTTTGCCAATTCCACAAGAACAGCCTTAGCGAAAGGCTTCTTGCAGGGAAAGATGTAACTCTGTGAGATGAATTCACAGAACACAGAGCAGTTTCTCAGAAAGCTTCTTTCCAGTTTTGAACGGAAGATATTTCCTTTTTCACCATAGCCCTCTATGGGCTTCCAAATATCCCTTTGCCAATTCCACAAGAACAGCCTTAGCGAAAGGCTTCTTGAAGGGAAAGATGTAACTCTGTGAGATGAATTCACAGAACACAGAGCAGTTTCTCAGAAAGCTTCTTTCCAGTTTTGAACGGAAGATATTTCCTTTTTCACCATAGCCCTCTATGGGCTTCCAAATATCGCTTTGTCAATTCTACAAGAACAGCCTTAGCGAAAGGCTTCTTGAAGGGAAAGATGTAACTCTGTGAGATGAATTCACAGAACACAGAGCAGTTTTTCAGAAAGTTTCTTTCCAGTTTTGAACGGAAGATATTTCCTTTTTCACCATAGCCCTCTACGGGCTTCCACATATCCCTTTGCCAATTCCACAAGAACAGCCTTAGCGAAAGGCTTCTTGAAGGGAAAGATGTAACTCTGTGAGATGAATTAGCAGAACACAGAGCAGTTTCTCAGAAAGATTCTTTCCAATTTTGAAAGGAAGATATTTCCTTTTTCACCATAGCCCTCTATGGGCTTCCAAATATCCCTTTGCAAATTCCACAAGAACACCCTTAGCGAAAGGCTTCTTGAAGGGAAAGATGTAACTCTGTGAGATGAATTCACAGAACACAGAGCAGTTTCTCAGAAAGCTTCTTTCCAGTTTTGAACGGAAGATATTTCCTTTTTCACCATAGGCCTCTATGGGCTTCCAAATATCCCTTTGCCAATTCCACAAGAACAGCCTGAGCGAAAGGCTTCTTGAAGGGAAAGATGTAACTCTGTGAGATGAATTCACAGAACACAGAGCAGTTTCTCAGAAAGCTTCTTTCCTGTTTTGAACGGAAGATATTTCCTTTTTCACCATAGCCCTCTATGGGCTTCCAAATATCCCTTTGCCAATTCCACAAGAACAGCCTTAGCGAAAGGCTTCTTGAAGGGAAAGATGTAACTCTGTGAGATGAATTAAGAGAACACAGAGCAGTTTCTCAGAAAAATTCTTTCCAATTTTGAACGGAAGATATTTCCTTTTTCACCATAGCCCTCTATGGGCTTCCAAATATCCCTTTGCAAATTCCACAAGAACAGCCTTAGCGAAAGTCTTCTTGAAGGGAAAGATGTAACTCTGTGAGATGAATTCACAGAACACAGAGCAGTTTCTCAGAAAGCTTCTTTCCAGTTTTGAACGGAAGATATTTCCTTTTTCACCATAGGCCTCTATGGGCTTCCAAATATCCCTTTGCCAATTCCACAAGAACAGCCTTAGCGAAAGGCTTCTTGAAGGGAAAGATGTAACTCTGTGAGATGAATTAACAGAACACAGAGCAGTTTCTCAGAAAGCTTCTTTCCAGTTTTGAACGGAAGATATTTCCTTTTTCACCATAGCCCTCTATGGGCTTCCAAATATCCCTTTGCCAATTCCACAAGAACAGACTTAGCGAAAGGCTTCTTGAAGGGAAAGATGTAACTCTGTGAGATGAATTCACAGAACACAGAGCAGTTTCTCAGAAAGCTTCTTTCCAGTTTTGAACGGAAGATATTTCCTTTTTCACCATAGCCCTCTATGGGCTTCCAAATATCGCTTTGTCAATTCTACAAGAACAGCCTTAGCAAAAGGCTTCTTGAAGGGAAAGATGTAACTCTGTGAGATGAATTCACAGAACACAGAGCAGTTTCTCAGAAAGTTTCTTTCCAGTTTTGAACGGAAGATATTTCCTTTTTCACCATAGCCCTCTACGGGCTTCCAAATATCCCTTTGCCAATTCCACAAGAACAGCCTTAGCGAAAGGCTTCTTGAAGGGAAAGATGTAACTCTGTGAGATGAATTAGCAGAACACAGAGCAGTTTCTCAGAAAGATTCTTTCCAATTTTGAAAGGAAGGTATTTCCTTTTTCACCATAGCCCTCTATGGGCTTCCAAATATCCCTTTGCAAATTCCACAAGAACACCCTTAGCGAAAGGCTTCTTGAAGGGAAAGATGTAACTCTGTGAGATGAATTCACAGAACACAGAGCAGTTTCTCAGAAAGCTTCTTTCCAGTTTTGAACGGAAGATATTTCCTTTTTCACCATAGGCCTCTATGGGCTTCCAAATATCCCTTTGCCAATTCCACAAGAACAGCCTGAGCGAAAGGCTTCTTGAAGGGAAAGATGTAACTCTGTGAGATGAATTCACAGAACACAGAGCAGTTTCTCAGAAAGCTTCTTTCCTGTTTTGAACGGAAGATATTTCCTTTTTCACCATAGCCCTCTATGGGCTTCCAAATATCCCTTTGCCAATTCCACAAGAACAGCCTTAGCGAAAGGCTTCTTGAAGGGAAAGATGTAATTCTGTGAGATGAATTAAGAGAACACAGAGCAGTTTCTCAGAAAAATTCTTTCCAATTTTGAACGGAAGTTATTTCCTTTTTCACCATAGCCCTCTATGGGCTTCCAAATATCCCTTTGCAAATTCCACAAGAACAGCCTTAGCGAAAGTCTTCTTGAAGGGAAAGATGTAACTCTGTGAGATGAATTAACAGAACACAGAGCAGTTTCTCAGAAAGCTTCTTTCCAGTTTTGAACGGAAGATATTTCCTTTTTCACCATAGCCCTCTATGGGCTTCCAAATATCCCTTTGCCAATTCCACAAGAACAGCCTTAGCGAAATGCTTCTTGAAGGAAAAGATGTAACTCTGTGAGATGAATTAAAAGAACACAGAGCAGTTTCTCAGAAAGCTTCTTTCCAGTTTTGAACGGAAGATATTTCCTTTTTCACCATAGCCGTCTATGGGCTTCCAAATATCCCTTTGCCAATTCCACAAGAACAGACGTAGCAAAAGGCTTCTTTAAGGGAAAGATGTAACTCTGTGAGATGAATTAACAGAACACAGAGCAGTTTCTCAGAAAGCTTCTTTCCAATTTTGAACGGAAGATATTTCCTTTTTCACCATAGCCGTCTATGGCCTTCCAAATATCCCTTTGCCAATTCCACAAGAACAGCCTTAGCGAAAGGCTTCTTGAAGGGAAAGATGTAACTCTGTGAGATGAATTCACAGAACACAGAGCAGTTTCTCAGAAAGCTTCTTTCCAGTTTTGAACGGAAGATATTTCCTTTTTCACCATAGGCCTCTATGGGCTTCCAAATATCCCTTTGCCAATTCCACAAGAACAGCCTGAGCGAAAGGCTTCTTGAAGGGAAAGATGTAACTCTGTGAGATGAATTCACAGAACACAGAGCAGTTTCTCAGAAAGATTCTTTCCAGTTTTGAACGGAAGATATTTCCTTTTTCACCATAGCCCTCTATGGGCTTCCAAATATCCCTTTGCCAATTCCACAAGAACAGCCTTAGCGAAAGGCTTCTTGAAGGGAAAGATGTAACTCTGTGAGATGAATTCACAGAACACAGAGCAGTTTCTCAGAAAGCTTCTTTCCAGTTTTGAACGGAAGATATTTCCTTTTTCACCATAGCCCTCTATGGGCTTCCAAATATCCCTTTGCCAATTCCACAAGAACAGCCTTAGCGAAAGGCTTCTTGAAGGGAAAGATGTAACTCTGTGAGATGAATTAACAGAACACAGAGCAGATTCTCAGAAAGCTTCTTTCCAGTTTTGAACGGAAGATATTTCCTTTTTCACCATAGGCCTCTATGGGCTTCCAAATATCCCTTTGCCAATTCCACAAGAACAGCCTTAGCGAAAGGCTTCTTGAAGGGAAAGATGTAACTCTGTGAGATGAATTCACAGAACACAGAGCAGTTTCTCAGAAAGCTTCTTTCCAGTTTTGAACGGAGATATTTCCTTTTTCACCATAGCCCTCTAGGGGCTTCCAAATATCCCTTTGCCAATTCCACAAAAACAGACTTAGCGAAAGGCTTCTTGAAGGCAACGATGTAACTCTGTGAGATGAATTAACAGAACAGAGAGCAGTTTCTCAGAAAGCTTCTTTCCAGTTTTGAACGGAAGATATTTCCTTTTTCACCATAGCCCTCTATGGGCTTCCAAATATCCCTTTGCCAATTCCACAAGAACAGCCTGAGCGAAAGGCTTCTTGAAGGGAAAGATGTAACTCTGTGAGATGAATTCACAGAACACAGAGCAGTTTCTCAGAAAGATTCTTTCCAGTTTTGAACGGAAGATATTTCCTTTTTCACCATAGCCCTCTATGGGCTTCCAAATATCCCTTTGCCAATTCCACAAGAACAGCCTTAGCGAAAGGCTTCTTGAAGGGAAAGATGTAACTCTGTGAGATGAATTAACAGAACACAGAGCAGTTTCTCAGAAAGCTTCTTTCCAGTTTTGAACGGAAGATATTTCCTTTTTCACCATAGCCCTCTATGGGCTTCCAAATATCCCTTTGCCAATTCCACAAGAACAGCCTTAGCGAAAGGCTTCTTGAAGGGAAAGATGTAACTCTGTGAGATGAATTCACAGAACACAGAGCAGATTCTCAGAAAGCTTCTTTCCAGTTTTGAACGGAAGATATTTCCTTTTTCACCATAGGCCTCTATGGGCTTCCAAATATCCCTTTGCCAATTCCACAAGAACAGCCTTAGCGAAAGGCTTCTTGAAGGGAAAGATGTAACTCTGTGAGATGAATTCACAGAACACAGAGCAGTTTCTCAGAAAGCTTCTTTCCAATTTTGAACGGAAGATATTTCCTTTTTCACCATAGGCCTCTATGGGCTTCCAAATATCCCTTTGCCAATTCCACAAGAACAGCCTTAGCGAAAGGCTTCTTGAAGGGAAAGATGTAACTCTGTGAGATGAATTAACAGAACACAGAGCAGTTTCTCAGAAAGCTTCTTTCCAGTTTTGAACGGAAGATATTTCCTTTTTCACCATAGCCCTCTATGGGCTTCCAAATATCCCTTTGCCAATTCCACAAGAACAGCCTTAGCGAAAGGCTTCTTGAAGGGAAAGATGTAACTCTGTGAGATAAATTAACAGAACACAGAGCAGTTTCTCAGAAAGCTTCTTTCCAGTTTTGAACGGAAGATATTTCCTTTTTCACCATAGCCCTCTATGGGCTTCCAAATATCCCTTTGCCAATTCCACAAGAACAGCCTTAGCGAAAGGCTTCTTGAAGGGAAAGATGTAACTCTGTGAGATGAATTAACAGAACACAGAGCAGTTTCTCAGAAAGCTTCTTTCCTGTTTTGAACGGAAGATATTTCCTTTTTCACCATAGCCCTCTATGGGCTTCCAAATATCCCTTTGCCAATTCCACAAGAACAGCCTTAGCGAAAGGCTTCTTGAAGGGAAAGATGTAACTCTGTGAGATGAATTCACAGAACACAGAGCAGTTTCTCAGAAAGCTTCTTTCCAGTTTTGAACGGAAGATATTTCCTTTTTCACCATAGGCCTCTATGGGCTTCCAAATATCCCTTTGCCAATTCCACAAGAACAGCCTTAGTGAAAGGCTTCTTGAAGGGAAAGATGTAACTCTGTGAGATGAATTCACAGAACACAGAGCAGTTTCTCAGAAAGCTTCTTTCCAGTTTTGAACGGAAGATATTTCCTTTTTCACCATAGCCCTCTATGGTCTTCCAAATATCCCTTTGCCAATTCCACAAGAACAGCCTTAGCGAAAGGCTTCTTGAAGGGAAAGATGTAACCCTGTGAGATGAATTCACAGAACACAGAGCAGTTTCTCAGAAAGCTTCTTTCCAGTTTTGAACGGAAGATATTTCCTTTTTCACCATAGCCGTCTATGGGCTTCCAAATATCCCTTTGCCAATTCCACAAGAACAGCCTTAGCGAAAGGCTTCTTGAAGGGAAAGATGTAACGCTGTGAGATGAATTAACAGAACACAGAGCAGTTTCTCAGAAAGCTTCTTTCCAGTTTTGAACGGAAGATATTTCCTTTTTCACCATAGCCCTCTATGGGCTTCCAAATATAGCTTTGCCAATTCTACAAGAACAGCCTTAGCGAAAGGCTTCTTGAAGGGAAAGATGTAACTCTGTGAGATGAATTAACAGAACACAGAGCAATTTCTCAGAAAGCTTCTTTCCAGTTTTGAACGCAAGATATTTCCTTTTTCACCGTAGCCCTCTATGGGCTTCCAAATATCCCTTTGCCAATTCCACAAGAACAGCCTTAGCGAAAGGCTTCTTGAAGGGAAAGATGTAACTCTGTGAGATGAATTCACAGAACACAGAGCAGATTCTCAGAAAGCTTCTTTCCAGTTTTGAACGGAAGATATTTCCTTTTTCACCATAGTCCTCTATGGGCTTCCAAATATCCCTTTGCCAATTCCACAAGAACAGCCTTAGCGAAAGGCTTCTTGAAGGGAAAGATGTAACTCTGTGAGATGAATTAACAGAACACAGAGCAGTTTCTCAGAAAGCTTCTTTCCAGTTTTGAACGGAAGATATTTCCTTTTTCACCATAGGCCTCTATGGGCTTCCAAATATCCCTTTGCCAATTCCACAAGAACAGCCTTAGCGAAAGGCTTCTTGAAGGGAAAGATGAAACACTGTGAGATGAATTCACAGAACACAGAGCAGTTTCTCAGAAAGCTTCTTTCCAGTTTTGAACGGAAGATATTTCCTTTTTCACCATAGGCCTCTATGGGCTTCCAAATATCCCTTTGCCAATTCCACAAGAACAGCCTTAGCGAAAGGCTTCTTGAAGGGAAAGATGTAACTCTGTGAGATGAATTCACAGAACACAGAGCAGTTTCTCAGAAAGCTTCTTTCCAGTTTTGAACGGAAGATATTTCCTTTTTCACCATAGCCCTCTATGGGCTTCCAAATATCCCTTTGCCAATTCCACAAGAACAGCCTTAGCGAAAGGCTTCTTGAAGGGAAAGATGTAACTCTGTGAGATGAATTCACAGAACACAGAGCAGTTTCTCAGAAAGCTTCTTTCCAGTTTTGAACGGAAGATATTTCCTTTTGCACCATAGCCCTCTATGGGCTTCCAAATATCGCTTTGTCAATTCTACAAGAACAGCCTTAGCGAAAGGCTTCTTGAAGGGAAAGATGTAACTCTGTGAGATGAATTAACAGGACACAGAGCAGTTTCTCAGAAAGTTTCTTTCCAGTTTTGAACGGAAGATATTTCCTTTTTCACCATAGCCCTCTATGGGCTTCCAAATATCCCTTTGCCAATTCCACAAGAACAGCCTTATCGAAAGGCTTCTTGAAGGGAAAGATGTAACTCTGTGAGATGAATTCACAGAACACAGAGCAGTTTCTCAGAAAGCTTCTTTCCAGTTTTGAACGGAAGATATTTCCTTTTTCACCATAGGCCTCTATGGGCTTCCAAATATCCCTTTGCCAATTCCACAAGAACAGCCTTAGCGAAAGGCTTCTTGAAGGGAAAGATGTAACTCTGTGAGATGAATTCACAGAACACAGAGCAGTTTCTCAGAAAGCTTCTTTCCTGTTTTGAACGGAAGATATTTCCTTTTTCACCATAGCCCTCTATGGGCTTCCAAATATCCCTTTGCCAATTCCACAAGAACAGCCTTAGCGAAAGGCTTCTTCAAGGGAAAGATGTAACTCTGTGAGATGAATTAAGAGAACACAGAGCAGTTTCTCAGAAAAATTCTTTCCAATTTTGAACGGAAGATATTTCCTTTTTCACCATAGCCCTCTATGGGCTTCCAAATATCCCTTTGCAAATTCCACAAGAACATCCTTAGCGAAAGTCTTCTTGAAGGGAAAGATGTAACTCTGTGAGATGAATTAACAGAACACAGAGCAGTTTCTCAGAAAGCTTCTTTCCAGTTTTGAACGGAAGATATTTCCTTTTTCACCATAGCCCTCTATGGGCTTCCAAATATCCCTTTGCCAATTCCACAAGAACAGCCTTAGCGAAATGCTTCTTGAAGGAAAAGATGTAACTCTGTGAGATGAATTAAAGGAACACAGAGCAGTTTCTCAGAAAGCTTCTTTCCAGTTTTCAACGGAAGATATTTCCTTTTTCACCATAGCCGTCTATGGGCTTCCAAATATCCCTTTGCCAATTCCACAAGAACAGACGTAGCAAAAGGCTTCTTTAAGGGAAAGATGTAACTCTGTGAGATGAATTATCAGAACACAGAGCAGTTTCTCAGAAAGCTTCTTTCCAGTTTTGAACGGAAGATATTTCCTTTTTCACCATAGCCGTCTATGGGCTTCCAAATATCCCTTTGCCAATTCCACAAGAACAGCCTTAGCGAAAGGCTTCTTGAAGGGAAAGATGTAACTCTGTGAGATGAATTAACAGAACACAGAGCAGTTTCTCAGAAAGCTTCTTTCCAGTTTTGAACGGAAGATATTTCCTTTTTCACCATAGCCCTCTATGGGCTTCCAAATATCCCTTTGCCAATTCCACAAGAACAGCCTTAGCGAAAGGCTTCTTGAAGGGAAAGATGTAACTCTGTGAGATGAATTCACAGAACACAGAGCAGTTTCTCAGAAAGCTTCTTTCCAGTTTTGAACGGAGGATATTTCCTTTTTCACCATAGCCCTCTATGGGCTTCCAAATATCGCTTTGCCAATTCTACAAGAACAGCCTTAGCGAAAGGCTTCTTGAAGGGAAAGATGTAACTCTGTGAGATGAATTCACAGAACACAGAGCAGTTTCTCAGAAAGCTTCTTTCCAGTTTTGAACGGAAGATATTTCCTTTTTCACCAGAGGCCTCTATGGGCTGCCAAATATCCCTTTGCCAATTCCACAAGAACAGCCTTAGCGAAAGGCTTCTTGAAGGGAAAGATGTAACTCTGTGAGATGAATTCACAGAACACAGAGCAGTTTCTCAGAAAGCTTCTTTCCAGTTTTGAACGGAAGATATTTCCTTTTTCACCATAGGCCTCTATGGGCTTCCAAATATCCCTTTGCCAATTCCACAAGAACAGCCTTAGCGAAAGCCTTCTTGAAGGGAAAGATGTAACTCTGTGAGATGAATTCACAGAACACAGAGCAGTTTCTCAGAAAGCTTCTTTCCTGTTTTGAACGGAAGATATTTCCTTTTTCACCATAGCCCTCTATGGGCTTCCAAATATCCCTTTGCCAATTCCACAAGAACAGCCTTAGCGAAAGGCTTCTTGAAGGGAAAGATGTAACTCTGTGAGATGAATTCACAGAACACAGAGCAGTTTCTCAGAAAAATTCTTTCCAATTTTGAACGGAAGATATTTCCTTTTTCACCATAGCCCTCTATGGGCTTCCAAATATCCCTTTGCAAATTCCTCAAGAACAGCCTTAGCGAAAGTCTTCTTGAAGGGAAAGATGTAACTCTGTGAGATGAATTAACAGAACACAGAGCAGTTTCTCAGAAAGCTTCTTTCCAGTTTTGAACGGAAGATATTTCCTTTTTCACCGTAGCCCTCTATGGGCTTCCAAATATCCCTTTTCCAATTCCACAAGAACAGCCTTAGCGAAATGCTTCTTGAAGGAAAAGATGTAACTCTGTGAGATGAATTAAAGGAACACAGAGCAGTTTCTCAGAAAGCTTCTTTCCAGTTTTGAACGGAAGATATTTCCTTTTTCACCATAGCCGTCTATGGGCTTCCAAATATCCCTTTGCCAATTCCACAAGAACAGACGTAGCAAAAGGCTTCTTTAAGGGAAAGATGTAACTCTGTGAGATGAATTATCAGAACACAGAGCAGTTTCTCAGAAAGCTTCTTTCCAGTTTTGAACGGAAGATATTTCCTTTTTCACCATAGCCGTCTATGGGCTTCCAAATATCCCTTTGCCAATTCCACAAGAACAGCCTTAGCGAAAGGCTTCTTGAAGGGAAAGATGTAACTCTGTGAGATGAATTAACAGAACACAGAGCAGTTTCTCAGAAAGCTTCTTTCCAGTTTTGAACGGAAGATATTTCCTTTTTCACCATAGCCCTCTATGGGCTTCCAAATATCCCTTTGCCAATTCCACAAGAACAGCCTTAGCGAAATGCTTCTTGAAGGGAAAGATGTAACTCTGTGAGATGAATTCACAGAACACAGAGCAGTTTCTCAGAAAGCTTCTTTCCAGTTTTGAACGGAGGATATTTCCTTTTTCACCATAGCCCTCTATGGGCTTCCAAATATCGCTTTGCCAATTCTACAAGAACAGCCTTAGCGAAAGGCTTCTTGAAGGGAAAGATGTAACTCTGTGAGATGAATTCACAGAACACAGAGCAGTTTCTCAGAAAGCTTCTTTCCAGTTTTGAACGGAAGATATTTCCTTTTTCACCAGAGGCCTCTATGGGCTGCCAAATATCCCTTTGCCAATTCCACAAGAACAGCCTTAGCGAAAGGCTTCTTGAAGTGAAAGATGTAACTCTGTGAGATGAATTAACAGAACACAGAGCAGTTTCTCAGAAAGCTTCTTTCCAGTTTTGAACGGAAGATATTTCCTTTTTCACCATAGCCCTCTATGGGCTTCCAAATATCCCTTTGCAAATTCCACAAGAACAGCCTTAGCGAACGGCTTCTTGAAGGGAAAGATGTAACTCTGTGAGATGAATTTACAGAACACAGAGCAGTTTCTCAGAAAGCTTCTTTCCAGTTTTGAACGGAAGATATTTCCTTTTTCACCATAGCCCTTTATGGGCTTCCAAATATCCCTTTGCCAATTCCGCAAGAACAGCCTTAGCGAAAGGCTTCTTGAAGGGAAAGATGTAACTCTGTGAGATGAATTAACAGAACACAGAGCAGTTTCTCAGAAAGCTTCTTTCCAGTTTTGAACGGAAGATATTTCCTTTTTCACCATAGCCGTCTATGGGCTTCCAAATATCCCTTTGCCAATTCCACAAGAACAGCCTTAGCGAAAGGCTTCTTGAAGGGAAAGATGTAACTCTGTGAGATGAATTAACAGAACACAGAGCAGTTTCTCAGAAAGCTTCTTTCCAGTTTTGAACGGAAGATATTTCCTTTTTCACCATAGCCCTCTATGGGCTTCCAAATATCCCTTTGCCAATTCCACAAAAACAGACTTAGCGAAAGGCTTCTTGAAGGCAACGATGTAACTCTGTGAGATGAATTAACAGAACAGAGAGCAGTTTCTCAGAAAGCTTCTTTCCAGTTTTGAACGGAAGATATTTCCTTTTTCACCATAGCCCTCTATTTGCTTCCAAATATCCCTTTGCCAATTCCACAAGAACAGCCTTAGCGAAAGGCTTCTTGAAGGGAAAGATGTAACTCTGTGAGATGAATTCACAGAACACAGAGCAGTTTCTCAGAAAGCTTCTTTCCAGTTTTGAACGGAAGATATTTCCTTTTTCACCATAGCCCTCTATGGGCTTCCAAATATCCCTTTGCCAATTCCACAAGAACAGCCTTAGCGAAAGGCTTCTTGAAGGAAAGATGTAACTCTGTGAGATGAATTCACAGAACACAGAGCAGTTTCTCAGAAAGCTTCTTTCCAGTTTTGAACGGAAGATATTTCCTTTTTCACCATAGGCCTCTATGGGCTTCCAAATATCCCTTTGCCAATTCCACAAGAACAGCCTGAGCGAAAGGCTTCTTGAAGGGAAAGATGTAACTCTGTGAGATGAATTCACAGAACACAGAGCAGTTTCTCAGAAAGCTTCTTTCCAGTTTTGAACGGAAGATATTTCCTTTTTCACCATAGCCCTCTATGGGCTTCCAAATATCCGTTTGCCAATTCCACAAGAACAGCCTTAGCGAAAGGCTTCTTGAAGGGAAAGATGTAACTCTGTGAGATGAATTCACAGAACACAGAGCAGTTTCTCAGAAAGCTTCTTTCCAGTTTTGAACGGAAGATATTTCCTTTTTCACCATAGCCCTCTATGGGCTTCCAAATATCCCTTTGCCAATTCCACAAGAACAGCCTTAGCGCAAGGCTTCTTGAAGGGAAAGATGTAACTCTGTGAGATGAATTCACAGAACACGGAGCAGTTTCTCAGAAAGCTTCTTTCCAGTTTTGAACGGAAGATATTTCCTTTTTCACCATAGCCCTCTATGGGCTTCCAAATATCGCTTTGTCAATTCTACAAGAACAGCCTTAGCGAAAGGCTTCTTGAAGGGAAAGATGTAACTCTGTGAGATGAATTCACAGAACACAGAGCAGTTTCTCAGAAAGCTTCTTTCCAGTTTTGAACGGAAGATATTTCCTTTTTCACCATAGCCCTCTATGGGCTTCCAAATATCCCTTTGCCAATTCCACAAGAACAGCCTTAGCGAAAGGCTTCTTGAAGGGAAAGATGTAACTCTGTGAGATGAATTAGCAGAACACAGAGCAGTTTCTCAGAAAGATTCTTTCCAATTTTGAAAGGAAGATATTTCCTTTTTCACCATAGCCCTCTATGGGCTTCCAAATATCCCTTTGCAAATTCCACAAGAACACCCTTAGCGAAAGGCTTCTTGAAGGGAAAGATGTAACTCTGTGAGATGAATTCACAGAACACAGAGCAGTTTCTCAGAAAGCTTCTTTCCAGTTTTGAACGGAAGATATTTCCTTTTTCACCATAGGCCTCTATGGGCTTCCAAATATCCCTTTGCCAATTCCACAAGAACAGCCTTAGCGAAAGGTTTCTTGAAGGGAAAGATGTAACTCTGTGAGATGAATTCACAGAACACAGAGCAGTTTCTCAGAGGGCTTCTTTCCTGTTTTGAACGGAAGATATTTCCTTTTTCACCATAGCCCTCTATGGGCTTCCAAATATCCCTTTGCCAATTCCACAAGAACAGCCTTAGCGAAAGGCTTCTTGAAGGGAAAGATGTAACTCTGTGAGATGAATTCACAGAACACAGAGCAGTTTCTCAGAAAGCTTCTTTCCAGTTTTGAACGGAAGGTATTTCCTTTTTCACCATAGCCCTCTAGGGGTTCCAAATATCGCTTTGCCAATTCCACAAGAACAGCCTTAGCGAAAGGCTTCTTGAAGGGAAAGATGTAACTCTGTGAGATGAGTTAACAGAACACAGAGCAGTTTCTCAGAAAGCTTCTTTCCAGTTTTGAACGGAAGATATTTCCTTTTTCAGCATAGGCCTCTATGGGCTTCAAAATATCCCTTTGCCAATTCCACAAGAACATCCTTAGCGAAAGGCTTCTTGAAGGGAAAGATGTAACTCTGTGAGATGAATTAACAGAACACAGAGCAGTTTCTCAGAAAAATTCTTTCCAATTTTGAACGGAAGATATTTCCTTTTTCACCATAGCCCTCTATGGGCTTCCAAATATCCCTTTGCAAATTCCACAAGAACAGCCTTAGCGAAAGTCTTCTTGAAGGGAAAGATGTAACTCTGTGAGATGAATTAACAGAACACAGAGCAGTTTCTCAGAAAGCTTCTTTCCAGTTTTGAACGGAAGATATTTCCTTTTTCACCATAGCCCTCTATGGGCTTCCAAATATCCCTTTGCCAATTCCACAAGTACAGCCTTAGCGAAATGCTTCTTGAAGGAAAAGATGTAACTCTGTGAGATGAATTAGCAGAACACAGAGCAGTTTCTCAGAAAGCTTCTTTCCAGTTTTGAACGGAAGATATTTCCTTTTTCACCATAGGCCTCTATGGGCTTCCAAATATCCCTTTGCCAATTCCACAAGAACAGCCTTAGCGAAAGGCTTCTTGAAGGGAAAGATGAAACTCTGTGAGATGAATTCACAGAACACAGAGCAGTTTCTCAGAAAGCTTCTTTCCAGTTTTGAACGGAAGATATTTACTTTTTCACCATAGCCCTCTAGGGGTTCCAAATATCCCTTTGCCAATTCCACAAGAACAGCCTTAGCGAAAGGCTTCTTGAAGGGAAAGATGTAACTCTGTGAGATGAATTAACAGAACACAGAGCAGTTTCTCACAGAGCTTCTTTCCGGTTTTGAACGGAAGATATTTTCTTTTTCACCATAGCCCTCTATGGGCTTCCAAATATCCCTTTGCCAATTCCACAAGAACAGCCTTAGAGAAAGGCTTCTTGAAGGGAAAGATGTAACTCTGTGAGATGAATTCACAGAACACAGAGCAGTTTCTCAGAAAGCTTCTTTCCGGTTTTGAACGGAAGATATTTCCTTTTTCACCATAGCCCTCTATGGGCTTCCAAATATCCCTTTGCCAATTGCACAAGAACAGCCTTAGCGAAAGGCTTCTTGAAGGGAAAGATGTAACTCTGTGAGATAAATTCACAGAACACAGAGCAGTTTCTCAGAAAGCTTCTTTCCAGTTTTGAACGGAAGATATTTCCTTTTTCACCATAGGCCTCTATGGGCTTCCAAATATCCCTTTGCCAATTCCACAAGAACAGCCTTAGCGAAAGGCTTATTGAAGGGAAAGATGTAACTCTGTGAGATGAATTAACAGAACACAGAGCAGTTTCTCAGAAAGCTTCTTTCCAGTTTTGAACGGAAGATATTTCCTTTTTCACCATAGCCCTCTATGGGCTTCCAAATATCCCTTTGCCAATTCCACAAGAACAGCCTTAGCGAAAGGCTTCTTGAAAGGAAAGATGTAACTCTGTGAGATGAATTCAGAGAACACAGAGCAGTGTCTCAGAAAGATTCTTTCCAGTTTTGAACGGAAGATATTTCCTTTTTCACCATAGGCCTCTATGGGCTTCCAAATATCCCTTTGCCAATTCCACAAGAACAGCCTTAGCGAAAGGCTTCTTGAAGGGAAAGATGTAACTCTGTGAGATGAATTCACAGAACACAGAGCAGTTTCTCAGAAAGCTTCTTTCCAGTTTTGAATGGAAGATATTTCCTTTTTCACCTTAGGCCTCTATGGGCTTCCAAATATCCCTTTGCCAATTCCACAAGAACAGACGTTGCAAAAGGCTTCTTTAAGGGAAAGATGTAACTCTGTGAGATGAATTAACAGAACACAGAGCAGTTTCTCAGAAAGCTTCTTTCCAGTTTTGAACGGAAGATATTTCCTTTTTCACCATAGCCGTCTATGGGCTTCCAAATATCCCTTTGCCAATTCCACAAGAACAGCCTTAGCGAAAGGCTTCTTGAAGGGAAAGATGTAACTCTGTGAGATGAATTCACAGAACACAGAGCAGTTTCTCAGAAAGCTTCTTTCCAGTTTTGAACGGAAGATATTTCCTTTTTCACCATAGCCCTCTATGTGCTTCCAAATATCCTTTTGCCAATTCCACAAGAACATCCTTAGCGAAAGGCTTCTTGAAGGGAAAGATGTAACTCTGTGAGATGAATTAACAGAACCCAGAGCAGTTTCTCAGAAAGCTTCTTTCCAGTTTTGAACGGAAGATATTTCCTTTTTCACCATAGCCCTCTATGGGCTTCCAAATATCGCTTTGCCAATTCTACAAGAACAGCCTTAGCGAAAGGCTTCTTGAAGGGAAAGATATAACTCTGTGAGATGAATTCACAGAACACAGAGCAGTTTCTCAGAAAGCTTCTTTCCAGTTTTGAACGGAAGATATTTCCTTTTTCACCAGAGGCCTCTATGGGCTGCCAAATATCCCTTTTCCAATTCCACAAAAACAGACATAGCGAAAGGCTTCTTGAAGGCAACGATGTAACTCTGTGAGATGAATTAACAGAACAGAGAGCAGTTTCTCAGAAAGCTTCTTTCCAGTTTTGAACGGAAGATATTTCCTTTTTCACCATAGCCCTCTATGGGCTTCCAAATATCCCTTTGCCAATTCCACAAGAACAGCCTGAGCGAAAGGCTTCTTGAAGGGAAAGATGTAACTCTGTGAGATGAATTCACAGAACACAGAGCAGTTTCTCAGAAAGCTTCTTTCCAGTTTTGAACGGAAGATATTTCCTTTTTCACCATAGCCCTCTATGGGCTTCCAAATATCCCTTTGCAAATTCCACAAGAACACCCTTAGCGAAAGGCTTCTTTAAGGGAAAGATGTAACTCTGTGAGATGAATTCACAGAACACAGAGCAGTTTCTCAGAAAGCTTCTTTGCAGTTTTGAACGGAAGATATTTCCGTTTTCACCATAGGCCTCTATGGGCTTCCAAATATCCCTTTGCCAATTCCACAAGAACAGCCTTAGCGAAAGGCTTCTTGAAGGGAAAGATGTAACTCTGTGAGATGAATTCACAGAACACAGAGCAGTTTCTCAGAAAGCTTCTTTCCTGTTTTGAACGGAAGATATTTCCTTTTTCACCATAGCCCTCTATGGGCTTCCAAATATCCCTTTGCCAATTCCACAAGAACAGCCTTAGCGAAAGGCTTCTTGAAGGGAAAGATGTAACTCTGTGAGATGAATTCACAGAACACAGAGCAGTTTCTCAGAAAGCTTCTTTCCAGTTTTGAATGGAAGATATATCCTTTTTCACCTTAGGCCTCTATGGGCTTCCAAATATCCCTTTGCCAATTCCACAAGAACAGACGTTGCAAAAGGCTTCTTTAAGGGAAAGATGTAACTCTGTGAGATGAATTAACAGAACACAGAGCAGTTTCTCAGAAAGCTTCTTTCCAGTTTTGAACGGAAGATATTTCCTTTTTCACCATAGCCGTCTATGGGCTTCCAAATATCCCTTTGCCAATTCCACAAGAACAGCCTTAGCGAAAGGCTTCTTGAAGGGAAAGATGTAACTCTGTGAGATGAATTCACAGAACACAGAGCAGTTTCTCAGAAAGCTTCTTTCCAGTTTTGAACGGAAGATATTTCCTTTTTCACCATAGCCCTCTATGTGCTTCCAAATATCCCTTTGCCAATTCCACAAGAACATCCTTAGCGAAAGGCTTCTTGAAGGGAAAGATGTAACTCTGTGAGATGAATTAACAGAACACAGAGCAGTTTCTCAGAAAGCTTCTTTCCAGTTTTGAACGGAAGATATTTCCTTTTTCACCATAGCCCTCTATGGGCTTCCAAATATCGCTTTGCCAATTCTACAAGAACAGCCTTAGCGAAAGGCTTCTTGAAGGGAAAGATGTAACTCTGTGAGATGAATTCACAGAACACAGAGCAGTTTCTCAGAAAGCTTCTTTCCAGTTTTGAACGGAAGATATTTCCTTTTTCACCATAGGCCTCTATGGGCTTCCAAATATCCCTTTGCCAATTCCACAAGAACAGCCTTAGCGAAAGGCTTATTGAAGGGAAAGATGAAACTCTGTGAGATGAATTCACAGAACACAGAGCAGTTTCTCAGAAAGCTTCTTTCCAGTTTTGAACGGAAGATGTTTACTTTTTCACCATAGCCCTCTAGGGGTTCCAAATATCCCTTTGCCAATTCCACAAGAACAGCCTTAGCGAAAGGCTTCTTGAAGGGAAAGATGTAACTCTGTGAGATGAATTAACAGAACACAGAGCAGTTTCTCACAGAGCTTCTTTCCGGTTTTGAACGGAAGATATTTTCTTTTTCACCAGAGGCCTCTATGGGCTTCCAAATATCCCTTTGCCAATTCCACAAGAACAGCCTTAGCGAAAGGCTTCTTGAAGTGAAAGATGTAACTCTGTGAGATGAATTAACAGAACACAGAGCAGTTTCTCAGAAAGCTTCTTTCCAGTTTTGAACGGAAGATATTTCCTTTTTCACCATAGCCCTCTAAGGGCTTCCAAATATCCCTTTGCAAATTCCACAAGAACAGCCTTAGCGAACGGCTTCTTGAAGGGAAAGATGTAACTCTGTGAGATGAATTTACAGAACACAGAGCAGTTTCTCAGAAAGCTTCTTTCCAGTTTTGAACGGAAGATATTTCCTTTTTCACCATAGCCCTCTATGGGCTTCCAAATATCCCTTTGCCAATTCCACAAGAACAGCCTTAGCGAAAGGCTTCTTGAAGGGAAAGATGTAACTCTGTGAGATGAATTAACAGAACACAGAGCAGTTTCTCAGAAAGCTTCTTTCCAGTTTTGAACGGAAGATATTTCCTTTTTCACCATAGCCGTCTATGGGCTTCCAAATATCCCTTTGCCAATTCCACAAGAACAGCCTTAGCGAAAGGCTTCTTGAAGGGAAAGATGTAACTCTGTGAGATGAATTAACAGAACACAGAGCAGTTTCTCAGAAAGCTTCTTTCCAGTTTTGAACGGAAGATATTTCCTTTTTCACCATAGCCCTCTATGGGCTTCCAAATATCCCTTTGCCAATTCCACAAAAACAGACTTAGCGAAAGGCTTCTTGAAGGCAACGATGTAACTCTGTGATATGAAGTAACAGAACAGAGAGCAGTTTCTCAGAAAGCTTCTTTCCAGTTTTGAACGGAAGATATTTCCTTTTTCACCATAGCCCTCTATGGGCTTCCAAATATCCCTTTGCCAATTCCACAAGAACAGCCTTAGCGAAAGGCTTCTTGAAGGGAAAGATGTAACTCTGTGAGATGAATTCACAGAACACAGAGCAGTTTCTCAGAAAGCTTCTTTCCAGTTTTGAACGGAAGATATTTCCTTTTTCACCATAGCCCTCTATGGGCTTCCAAATATCCCTTTGCCAATTCCACAAGAACAGCCTTAGCGAAAGGCTTCTTGAAGGGAAAGATGTAACTCTGTGAGATGAATTCACAGAACACAGAGCAGTTCCTCAGAAAGCTTCTTTCCAGTTTTGAACGGAAGATATTTCCTTTTTCACCATAGGCCTCTATGGGCTTCCAAATATCCCTTTGCCAATTCCACAAGAACAGCCTTAGCGAAAGGCTTATTGAAGGGAAAGATGAAACTCTGTGAGATGAATTCACAGAACACAGAGCAGTTTCTCAGAAAGCTTCTTTCCAGTTTTGAACGGAAGATGTTTACTTTTTCACCATAGCCCTCTAGGGGTTCCAAATATCCCTTTGCCAATTCCACAAGAACAGCCTTAGCGAAAGGCTTCTTGAAGGGAAAGATGTAACTCTGTGAGATGAATTAACAGAACACAGAGCAGTTTCTCACAGAGCTTCTTTCCGGTTTTGAACGGAAGATATTTTCTTTTTCACCAGAGGCCTCTATGGGCTTCCAAATATCCCTTTGCCAATTCCACAAGAACAGCCTTAGCGAAAGGCTTCTTGAAGTGAAAGATGTAACTCTGTGAGATGAATTAACAGAACACAGAGCAGTTTCTCAGAAAGCTTCTTTCCAGTTTTGAACGGAAGATATTTCCTTTTTCACCATAGCCCTCTAAGGGCTTCCAAATATCCCTTTGCAAATTCCACAAGAACAGCCTTAGCGAACGGCTTCTTGAAGGGAAAGATGTAACTCTGTGAGATGAATTTACAGAACACAGAGCAGTTTCTCAGAAAGCTTCTTTCCAGTTTTGAACGGAAGATATTTCCTTTTTCACCATAGCCCTCTATGGGCTTCCAAATATCCCTTTGCCAATTCCACAAGAACAGCCTTAGCGAAAGGCTTCTTGAAGGGAAAGATGTAACTCTGTGAGATGAATTAACAGAACACAGAGCAGTTTCTCAGAAAGCTTCTTTCCAGTTTTGAACGGAAGATATTTCCTTTTTCACCATAGCCGTCTATGGGCTTCCAAATATCCCTTTGCCAATTCCACAAGAACAGCCTTAGCGAAAGGCTTCTTGAAGGGAAAGATGTAACTCTGTGAGATGAATTAACAGAACACAGAGCAGTTTCTCAGAAAGCTTCTTTCCAGTTTTGAACGGAAGATATTTCCTTTTTCACCATAGCCCTCTATGGGCTTCCAAATATCCCTTTGCCAATTCCACAAAAACAGACTTAGCGAAAGGCTTCTTGAAGGCAACGATGTAACTCTGTGATATGAAGTAACAGAACAGAGAGCAGTTTCTCAGAAAGCTTCTTTCCAGTTTTGAACGGAAGATATTTCCTTTTTCACCATAGCCCTCTATGGGCTTCCAAATATCCCTTTGCCAATTCCACAAGAACAGCCTTAGCGAAAGGCTTCTTGAAGGGAAAGATGTAACTCTGTGAGATGAATTCACAGAACACAGAGCAGTTTCTCAGAAAGCTTCTTTCCAGTTTTGAACGGAAGATATTTCCTTTTTCACCATAGCCCTCTATGGGCTTCCAAATATCCCTTTGCCAATTCCACAAGAACAGCCTTAGCGAAAGGCTTCTTGAAGGGAAAGATGTAACTCTGTGAGATGAATTCACAGAACACAGAGCAGTTCCTCAGAAAGCTTCTTTCCAGTTTTGAACGGAAGATATTTCCTTTTTCACCATAGGCCTCTATGGGCTTCCAAATATCCCTTTGCCAATTCCACAAGAACAGCCTTAGTGAAAGGCTTCTTGAAGGGAAAGATGTAACTCTGTGAGATGAATTCACAGAACACAGAGCAGTTTCTCAGAAAGCTTCTTTCCAGTTTTGAACGGAAGATATTTCCTTTTTCACCATAGCCCTCTATGGGCTTCCAAATATCCCTTTGCCAATTCCACAAGAACAGACTTAGCGCAAGGCTTCTTGAAGGGAAAGATGTAACTCTGTGAGATGAATTCACAGAACACGGAGCAGTTTCTCAGAAAGCTTCTTTCCAGTTTTGAACGTAAGATATTTCCTTTTTCACCATAGCCCTCTATGGGCTTCCAAATATCGCTTTGTCAATTCTACAAGAACAGCCTTAGCGAAAGGCTTCTTGAAGGGAAAGATGTAACTCTGTGAGATGAATTCACAGAACACAGAGCAGTTTCTCAGAAAGCTTCTTTCCAGTTTTGAACGGAAGATATTTCCTTTTTCACCATAGCCGTCTATGGGCTTCCAAATATCCCTTTGCCAATTCCACAAGAACAGCCTTAGCGAAAGGCTTCTTGAAGGGAAAGATGTAACTCTGTGAGACGAATTAGCAGAACACAGAGCAGTTTCTCAGAAAGATTCTTTCCAATTTTGAAAGGAAGATATTTCCTTTTTCACCATAGCCCTCTATGGGCTTCCAAATATCCCTTCGCAAATTCCACAAGAACAGCGTTAGCGAAAGGCTTCTTGAAGGGAAAGATGTAACTCTGTAAGATGAATTCACAGAACACAGAGCAGTTTCTCAGAAAGCTTCTTTCCAGTTTTGAACGGAAGATATTTCCTTTTTCACCATAGCCCTCTATGGGCTTCCAAATATCCCTTTGCCAATTCCACAAGAACAGCCTTAGCGAAAGGCTTCTTGAAGGGAAAGATGTAACTCTGTGAGATGAATTCACAGAACACAGAGCAGTTTCTCAGAAAGCTTCTTTCCAGTTTTGAACGGAAGATATTTCCTTTTTCACCATAGCCCTCTATGTGCTTCCAAATATCCTTTTGCCAATTCCACAAGAACATCCTTAGCGAAAGGCTTCTTGAAGGGAAAGATGTAACTCTGTGAGATGAATTAACAGAACCCAGAGCAGTTTCTCAGAAAGCTTCTTTCCAGTTTTGAACGGAAGATATTTCCTTTTTCACCATAGCCCTCTATGGGCTTCCAAATATCGCTTTGCCAATTCTACAAGAACAGCCTTAGCGAAAGGCTTCTTGAAGGGAAAGATGTAACTCTGTGAGATGAATTCACAGAACACAGAGCAGTTTCTCAGAAAGCTTCTTTCCAGTTTTGAACGGAAGATATTTCCTTTTTCACCAGAGGCCTCTATGGGCTGCCAAATATCCCTTTTCCAATTCCACAAAAACAGACATAGCGAAAGGCTTCTTGAAGGCAACGATGTAACTCTGTGAGATGAATTAACAGAACAGAGAGCAGTTTCTCAGAAAGCTTCTTTCCAGTTTTGAACGGAAGATATTTCCTTTTTCACCATAGCCCTCTATGGGCTTCCAAATATCCCTTTGCCAATTCCACAAGAACAGCCTTAGCGAAAGGCTTCTTGAAGGGAAAGATGTAACTCTGTGAGATGAATTCACAGAACACAGAGCAGTTTCTCAGAAAGCTTCTTTCCAGTTTTGAACGGAAGATATTTCCTTTTTCAACAGAGGCCTCTATGGGCTTCCAAATATCCCTTTGCCAATTCCACAAGAACAGCCTTAGCGAAAGGCTTCTTGAAGGGAAAGATGTAACTCTGTGAGATGAATTAACAGAACACAGAGCAGTTTCTCAGAAAGCTTCTTTCCAGTTTTGAACGGAAGATATTTCCTTTTTCACCATAGCCCTCTATGGGCTTCCAAATATCCCTTTGCCAATTCCACAAAAACAGACTTAGCGAAAGGCTTCTTGAAGGCAACGATGTAACTCTGTGAGATGAAGTAACAGAACAGAGAGCAGTTTCTCAGAAAGCTTCTTTCCAGTTTTGAACGGAAGATATTTCCTTTTTCACCATAGCCCTCTATGGGCTTCCAAATATCCCTTTGCCAATTCCACAAGAACAGCCTGAGCGAAAGGCTTCTTGAAGGGAAAGATGTAACTCTGTGAGATGAATTCACAGAACACAGAGCAGTTTCTCAGAAAGCTTCTTTCCAGTTTTGAACGGAAGATATTTCCTTTTTCACCATAGCCCTCTATGGGCTTCCAAATATCCCTTTGCAAATTCCACAAGAACACCCTTAGCGAAAGGCTTCTTTAAGGGAAAGATGTAACTCTGTGAGATGAATTCACAGAACACAGAGCAGTTTCTCAGAAAGCTTCTTTGCAGTTTTGAACGGAAGATATTTCCGTTTTCACCATAGGCCTCTATGGGCTTCCAAATATCCCTTTGCCAATTCCACAAGAACAGCCTTAGCGAAAGGCTTCTTGAAGGGAAAGATGTAACTCTGTGAGATGAATTCACAGAACACAGAGCAGTTTCTCAGAAAGCTTCTTTCCTGTTTTGAACGGAAGATATTTCCTTTTTCACCATAGCCCTCTATGGGCTTCCAAATATCCCTTTGCCAATTCCACAAGAACAGCCTTAGCGAAAGGCTTCTTGAAGGGAAAGATGTAACTCTGTGAGATGAATTCACTGAACACAGAGCAGTTTCTCAGAAAGCTTCTTTCCAGTTTTGAATGGAAGATATTTCCTTTTTCACCTTAGGCCTCTATGGGCTTCCAAATATCCCTTTGCCAATTCCACAAGAACAGACGTTGCAAAAGGCTTCTTTAAGGGAAAGATGTAACTCTGTGAGATGAATTAACAGAACACAGAGCAGTTTCTCAGAAAGCTTCTTTCCAGTTTTGAACGGAAGATATTTCCTTTTTCACCATAGCCGTCTATGGGCTTCCAAATATCCCTTTGCCAATTCCACAAGAACAGCCTTAGCGAAAGGCTTCTTGAAGGGAAAGATGTAACTCTGTGAGATGAATTCACAGAACACAGAGCAGTTTCTCAGAAAGCTTCTTTCCAGTTTTGAACGGAAGATATTTCCTTTTTCACCATAGCCCTCTATGTGCTTCCAAATATCCCTTTGCCAATTCCACAAGAACATCCTTAGCGAAAGGCTTCTTGAAGGGAAAGATGTAACTCTGTGAGATGAATTAACAGAACACAGAGCAGTTTCTCAGAAAGCTTCTTTCCAGTTTTGAACGGAAGATATTTCCTTTTTCACCATAGCCCTCTATGGGCTTCCAAATATCGCTTTGCCAATTCTACAAGAACAGCCTTAGCGAAAGGCTTCTTGAAGGGAAAGATGTAACTCTGTGAGATGAATTCACAGAACACAGAGCAGTTTCTCAGAAAGCTTCTTTCCAGTTTTGAACGGAAGATATTTCCTTTTTCACCATAGGCCTCTATGGGCTTCCAAATATCCCTTTGCCAATTCCACAAGAACAGCCTTAGCGAAAGGCTTATTGAAGGGAAAGATGAAACTCTGTGAGATGAATTCACAGAACACAGAGCAGTTTCTCAGAAAGCTTCTTTCCAGTTTTGAACGGAAGATGTTTACTTTTTCACCATAGCCCTCTAGGGGTTCCAAATATCCCTTTGCCAATTCCACAAGAACAGCCTTAGCGAAAGGCTTCTTGAAGGGAAAGATGTAACTCTGTGAGATGAATTAACAGAACACAGAGCAGTTTCTCACAGAGCTTCTTTCCGGTTTTGAACGGAAGATATTTTCTTTTTCACCAGAGGCCTCTATGGGCTTCCAAATATCCCTTTGCCAATTCCACAAGAACAGCCTTAGCGAAAGGCTTCTTGAAGTGAAAGATGTAACTCTGTGAGATGAATTAACAGAACACAGAGCAGTTTCTCAGAAAGCTTCTTTCCAGTTTTGAACGGAAGATATTTCCTTTTTCACCATAGCCCTCTAAGGGCTTCCAAATATCCCTTTGCAAATTCCACAAGAACAGCCTTAGGGAACGGCTTCTTGAAGGGAAAGATGTAACTCTGTGAGATGAATTTACAGAACACAGAGCAGTTTCTCAGAAAGCTTCTTTCCAGTTTTGAACGGAAGATATTTCCTTTTTCACCATAGCCCTCTATGGGCTTCCAAATATCCCTTTGCCAATTCCACAAGAACAGCCTTAGCGAAAGGCTTCTTGAAGGGAAAGATGTAACTCTGTGAGATGAATTAACAGAACACAGAGCAGTTTCTCAGAAAGCTTCTTTCCAGTTTTGAACGGAAGATATTTCCTTTTTCACCATAGCCCTCTATGGGCTTCCAAATATCCCTTTGCCAATTCCACAAAAACAGACTTAGCGAAAGGCTTCTTGAAGGCAACGATGTAACTCTGTGAGATGAAGTAACAGAACAGAGAGCAGTTTCTCAGAAAGCTTCTTTCCAGTTTTGAACGGAAGATATTTCCTTTTTCACCATAGCCCTCTATGGGCTTCCAAATATCCCTTTGCCAATTCCACAAGAACAGCCTTAGCGAAAGGCTTCTTGAAGGGAAAGATGTAACTCTGTGAGATGAATTCACAGAACACAGAGCAGTTTCTCAGAAAGCTTCTTTCCAGTTTTGAACGGAAGATATTTCCTTTTTCACCATAGCCCTCTATGGGCTTCCAAATATCCCTTTGCCAATTCCACAAGAACAGCCTTAGCGAAAGGCTTCTTGAAGGGAAAGATGTAACTCTGTGAGATGAATTCACAGAACACAGAGCAGTTCCTCAGAAAGCTTCTTTCCAGTTTTGAACGGAAGATAATTCCTTTTTCACCATAGGCCTCTATGGGCTTCCAAATATCCCTTTGCCAATTCCACAAGAACAGCCTTAGCGAAAGGCTTCTTGAAGGGAAAGATGTAACTCTGTGAGATGAATTCACAGAACACAGAGCAGTTTCTCAGAAAGCTTCTTTCCAGTTTTGAACGGAAGATATTTCCTTTTTCACCATAGCCCTCTATGGGCTTCCAAATATCCCTTTGCCAATTCCACAAGAACAGACTTAGCGCAAGGCTTCTTGAAGGGGAAGATGTAACTCTGTGAGATGAATTCACAGAACACGGAGCAGTTTCTCAGAAAGCTTCTTTCCAGTTTTGAACGTAAGATATTTCCTTTTTCACCATAGCCCTCTATGGGCTTCCAAATATCGCTTTGTCAATTCTACAAGAACAGCCTTAGCCAAAGGCTTCTTGAAGGGAAAGATGTAACTCTGTGAGATGAATTGACAGAACACAGAGCAGTTTCTCAGAAAGCTTCTTTCCAGTTTTGAACGGAAGATATTTCCTTTTTCACCATAGCCCTCTATGGGCTTCCAAATATCCCTTTGCCAATTCCACAAGAACAGCCTTAGCGAAAGGCTTCTTGAAGGGAAAGATGTAACTCTGTGAGATGAATTCACAGAACACAGAGCAGATTCTCAGAAAGCTTCTTTCCAGTTTTGAACGGAAGATATTTCCTTTTTCACCATAGGCCTCTATGGGCTTCCAAATATCCCTTTGCCAATTCCACAAGAACAGCCTTAGCGAAAGGCTTCTTGAAGGGAAAGATGTAACTCTGTGAGATGAATTAACAGAACACAGAGCAGTTTCTCAGAAAGCTTCTTTCCAGTTTTGAACGGAAGATATTTCCTTTTTCACCATAGGCCTCTATGGGCTTCCAAATATCCCTTTGCCAATTCCACAAGAACAGCCTTAGCGAAAGGCTTCTTGAAGGGAAAGATGTAACACTGTGAGATGAATTAACAGAACACAGAGCAGTTTCTCAGAAAGCTTCTTTCCAGTTTTGAACGGAAGCTATTTCCTTTTTCACCATAGGCCTCTATGGGCTTCCAAATATCCCTTTGCCAATTCCACAAGAACAGCCTTAGCGAAAGGCTTCTTGAAGGGAAAGATGTAACTCTGTGAGATGAATTAACAGAACACAGAGCAGTTTCTCAGAAAGCTTCTTTCCAGTTTTGAACGGAAGATATTTCCTTTTTCAACATAGCCCTCTATGGGCTTCCAAATATCCCTTTGCCAATTCCACAAGAACAGCCTTAGCGAAAGGCTTCTTGAAGGAAAGATGTAACTCTGTGAGATGAATTCACAGAACACAGAGCAGTTTCTCAGAAAGCTTCTTTCCAGTTTTGAACGGAAGATATTTCCTTTTTCACCATAGCCGTCTATGGGCTTCCAAATATCCCTTTGCCAATTCCACAAGAACAGCCTTAGCGAAAGGCTTCTTGAAGGGAAAGATGTAACTCTGTGAGACGAATTAGCAGAACACAGAGCAGTTTCTCAGAAAGATTCTTTCCAATTTTGAAAGGAAGATATTTCCTTTTTCACCATAGCCCTCTATGGGTTTCCAAATATCCCTTTGCCAATTCCACAAAAACAGACTTAGCGAAAGGCTTCTTGAAGGCAACGATGTAACTCTGTGAGATGAATTAACAGAACAGAGAGCAGTTTCTCAGAAAGCTTCTTTCCAGTTTTGAACGGAAGATATTTCCTTTTTCACCATAGCCCTCTATGTGCTTCCAAATATCCTTTTGCCAATTCCACAAGAACATCCTTAGCGAAAGGCTTCTTGAAGGGAAAGATGTAACTCTGTGAGATGAATTCACAGAACACAGAGCAGTTTCTCAGAAAGCTTCTTTCCAGTTTTGAACGGAAGATATTTCCTTTTTCACCATAGCCCTCTATGGGCTTCCAAATATCGCTTTGCCAATTCTACAAGAACAGCCTTAGCGAAAGGCTTCTTGAAGGGAAAGATGTAACTCTGTGAGATGAATTCACAGAACACAGAGCAGTTTCTCAGAAAGCTTCTTTCCAGTTTTGAACGGAAGATATTTCCTTTTTCACCATAGGCCTCTATGGGCTTCCAAATATCCCTTTGCCAATTCCACAAGAACAGCCTTAGCGAAAGGCTTATTGAAGGGAAAGATGAAACTCTGTGAGATGAATTCACAGAACACAGAGCAGTTTCTCAGAAAGCTTCTTTCCAGTTTTGAACGGAAGATGTTTACTTTTTCACCATAGCCCTCTAGGGGTTCCAAATATCCCTTTGCCAATTCCACAAGAACAGCCTTAGCGAAAGGCTTCTTGAAGGGAAAGATGTAACTCTGTGAGATGAATTAACAGAACACAGAGCAGTTTCTCACAGAGCTTCTTTCCGGTTTTGAACGGAAGATATTTTCTTTTTCACCAGAGGCCTCTATGGGCTTCCAAATATCCCTTTGCCAATTCCACAAGAACAGCCTTAGCGAAAGGCTTCTTGAAGTGAAAGATGTAACTCTGTGAGATGAATTAACAGAACACAGAGCAGTTTCTCAGAAAGCTTCTTTCCAGTTTTGAACGGAAGATATTTCCTTTTTCACCATAGCCCTCTAAGGGCTTCCAAATATCCCTTTGCAAATTCCACAAGAACAGCCTTAGCGAACGGCTTCTTGAAGGGAAAGATGTAACTCTGTGAGATGAATTTACAGAACACAGAGCAGTTTCTCAGAAAGCTTCTTTCCAGTTTTGAACGGAAGATATTTCCTTTTTCACCATAGCCCTCTATGGGCTTCCAAATATCCCTTTGCCAATTCCACAAGAACAGCCTTAGCGAAAGGCTTCTTGAAGGGAAAGATGTAACTCTGTGAGATGAATTAACAGAACACAGAGCAGTTTCTCAGAAAGCTTCTTTCCAGTTTTGAACGGAAGATATTTCCTTTTTCACCATAGCCCTCTATGGGCTTCCAAATATCGCTTTGTCAATTCTACAAGAACAGCCTTAGCGAAAGGCTTCTTGAAGGGAAAGATGTAACTCTGTGAGATGAATTCACAGAACACAGAGCAGTTTCTCAGAAAGCTTCTTTCCAGTTTTGAACGGAAGATATTTCCTTTTTCACCATAGCCCTCTATGGGCTTCCAAATATCCCTTTGCCAATTCCACAAGAACAGCCTTAGCGAAAGGCTTCTTGAAGGGAAAGATGTAACTCTGTGAGATGAATTAGCAGAACACAGAGCAGTTTCTCAGAAAGATTCTTTCCAATTTTGAAAGAAGATATTTCCTTTTTCACCATAGACCTCTATGGGCTTCCAAATATCCCTTTGCAAATTCCACAAGAACACCCTTAGCGAAAGGCTTCTTGAAGGGAAAGATGTAACTCTGTGAGATGAATTCACAGAACACAGAGCAGTTTCTCAGAAAGCTTCTTTCCAGTTTTGAACGGAAGATATTTCCTTTTTGAACAGAGGCCTCTATGGGCTTCCAAATATCCCTTTGCCAATTCCACAAGAACATCCTTAGCGAAAGGCTTCTTGAAGGGAAAGATGTAACTCTGTGAGATGAATTAGCAGAACACAGAGCAGTTTCTCAGAAAGATTCTTTCCAATTTTGAAAGGAAGATATTTCCTTTTTCACCATAGCCCTCTATGGGCTTCCAAATATCCCTTTGCAAATTCCACAAGAACACCCTTAGCGAAAGGCTTCTTTAAGGGAAAGATGTAACTCTGTGAGATGAATTCACAGAACACAGAGCAGTTTCTCAGAAAGCTTCTTTCCAGTTTTGAACGGAAGATATTTCCTTTTTCACCATAGGCCTCTATGGGCTTCCAAATATCCCTTTGCAAAATCCACAAGAACAGCCTTAGCGAAAGTCTTCTTGAAGGGAAAGATGTAACTCTGTGAGATGAATTCACAGAACACAGAGCAGTTTCTCAGAAAGCTTCTTTCCAGTTTTGAACGGAAGATATTTCCTTTTTCACCATAGCCGTCTATGGGCTTCCAAATATCCCTTTGCCAATTCCACAAGAACAGCCTTAGCGAAAGGCTTCTTGAAGGGAAAGATGTAACTCTGTGAGACGAATTAGCAGAACACAGAGCAGTTTCTCAGAAAGATTCTTTCCAATTTTGAAAGGAAGATATTTCCTTTTTCACCATAGCCCTCTATGGGCTTCCAAATATCCCTTCGCAAATTCCACAAGAACAGCGTTAGCGAAAGGCTTCTTGAAGGGAAAGATGTAACTCTGTAAGATGAATTCACAGAACACAGAGCAGTTTCTCAGAAAGCTTCTTTCCAGTTTTGAACGGAAGATATTTCCTTTTTCACCATAGCCCTCTATGGGCTTCCAAATATCCCTTTGCCAATTCCACAAGAACAGCCTTAGCGAAAGGCTTCTTGAAGGGAAAGATGTAACTCTGTGAGATGAATTCACAGAACACAGAGCAGTTTCTCAGAAAGCTTCTTTCCAGTTTTGAACGGAAGATATTTCCTTTTTCACCATAGCCCTCTATGGGCTTCCAAATATCGCTTTGCCAATTCTACAAGAACAGCCTTAGCGAAAGGCTTCTTGAAGGGAAAGATGTAACTCTGTGAGATGAATTAACAGAACACAGAGCAGTTTCTCAGAAAGCTTCTTTCCAGTTTTGAACGGAAGATATTTCCTTTTTCACCATAGCCCTCTATGGGCTTCCAAATATCCCTTTGCCAATTCCACAAGAACAGCCTTAGCGAAAGGCTTCTTGAAGGGAAAGATGTAACTCTGTGAGATGAATTCACAGAACACAGAGCAGATTCTCAGAAAGCTTCTTTCCAGTTTTGAACGGAAGATATTTCCTTTTTCACCATAGGCCTCTATGGGCTTCCAAATATCCCTTTGCCAATTCCACAAGAACAGCCTTAGCGAAAGGCTTCTTGAAGGGAAAGATGTAACTCTGTGAGATGAATTAACAGAACACAGAGCAGTTTCTCAGAAAGCTTCTTTCCAGTTTTGAACGGAAGATATTTCCTTTTTCACCATAGGCCTCTATGGGCTTCCAAATATCCCTTTGCCAATTCCACAAGAACAGCCTTAGCGAAAGGCTTCTTGAAGGGAAAGATGTAACACTGTGAGATGAATTAACAGAACACAGAGCAGTTTCTCAGAAAGCTTCTTTCCAGTTTTGAACGGAAGCTATTTCCTTTTTCACCATAGGCCTCTATGGGCTTCCAAATATCCCTTTGCCAATTCCACAAGAACAGCCTTAGCGAAAGGCTTCTTGAAGGGAAAGATGTAACTCTGTGAGATGAATTAACAGAACACAGAGCAGTTTCTCAGAAAGCTTCTTTCCAGTTTTGAACGGAAGATATTTCCTTTTTCAACATAGCCCTCTATGGGCTTCCAAATATCCCTTTGCCAATTCCACAAGAACAGCCTTAGCGAAAGGCTTCTTGAAGGAAAGATGTAACTCTGTGAGATGAATTCACAGAACACAGAGCAGTTTCTCAGAAAGCTTCTTTCCAGTTTTGAACGGAAGATATTTCCTTTTTCACCATAGGCCTCTATGGGCTTCCAAATATCCCTTTGCCAATTCCACAAGAACAGCCTGAGCGAAAGGCTTCTTGAAGGGAAAGATGTAACTCTGTGAGATGAATTCACAGAACACAGAGCAGTTTCTCAGAAAGCTTCTTTCCAGTTTTGAACGGAAGATATTTCCTTTTTCACCATAGCCCTCTATGGGCTTCCAAATATCCCTTTGCCAATTCCACAAGAACAGCCTTAGCGAAAGGCTTCTTGAAGGGAAAGATGTAACTCTGTGAGATGAATTCACAGAACACAGAGCAGTTTCTCAGAAAGCTTCTTTCCAGTTTTGAACGGAAGATATTTCCTTTTTCACCATAGCCCTCTATGGGCTTCCAAATATCCCTTTGCCAATTCCACAAGAACAGCCTTAGCGAAAGGCTTCTTGAAGGGAAAGAAATAACTCTGTGAGATGAATTCACAGAACACGGAGCAGTTTCTCAGAAAGCTTCTTTCCAGTTTTGAACGGAAGATATTTCCTTTTTCACCATAGCCCTCTATGGGCTTCCAAATATCGCTTTGTCAATTCTACAAGAACAGCCTTAGCGAAAGGCTTCTTGAAGGGAAAGATGTAACTCTGTGAGATGAATTCACAGAACACAGAGCAGTTTCTCAGAAAGCTTCTTTCCAGTTTTGAACGGAAGATATTTCCTTTTTCACCATAGCCCTCTATGGGCTTCCAAATATCCCTTTGCCAATTCCACAAGAACAGCCTTAGCGAAAGGCTTCTTGAAGGGAAAGATGTAACTCTGTGAGATGAATTAGCAGAACACAGAGCAGTTTCTCAGAAAGATTCTTTCCAATTTTGAAAGAAGATATTTCCTTTTTCACCATAGACCTCTATGGGCTTCCAAATATCCCTTTGCAAATTCCACAAGAACACCCTTAGCGAAAGGCTTCTTGAAGGGAAAGATGTAACTCTGTGAGATGAATTCACAGAACACAGAGCAGTTTCTCAGAAAGCTTCTTTCCAGTTTTGAACGGAAGATATTTCCTTTTTGAACAGAGGCCTCTATGGGCTTCCAAATATCCCTTTGCCAATTCCACAAGAACATCCTTAGCGAAAGGCTTCTTGAAGGGAAAGATGTAACTCTGTGAGATGAATTAGCAGAACACAGAGCAGTTTCTCAGAAAGATTCTTTCCAATTTTGAAAGGAAGATATTTCCTTTTTCACCATAGCCCTCTATGGGCTTCCAAATATCCCTTTGCAAATTCCACAAGAACACCCTTAGCGAAAGGCTTCTTTAAGGGAAAGATGTAACTCTGTGAGATGAATTCACAGAACACAGAGCAGTTTCTCAGAAAGCTTCTTTCCAGTTTTGAACGGAAGATATTTCCTTTTTCACCATAGGCCTCTATGGGCTTCCAAATATCCCTTTGCAAAATCCACAAGAACAGCCTTAGCGAAAGTCTTCTTGAAGGGAAAGATGTAACTCTGTGAGATGAATTCACAGAACACAGAGCAGTTTCTCAGAAAGCTTCTTTCCAGTTTTGAACGGAAGATATTTCCTTTTTCACCATAGCCCTCTATGGGCTTCCAAATATCCCTTTGCCAATTCCACAAGAACAGCCTTAGCGAAATGCTTCTTGAAGGAAAAGATGTAACTCTGTGAGATGAATTAAAAGAACACAGAGCAGTTTCTCAGAAAGCTTCTTTCCAGTTTTGAACGGAAGATATTTCCTTTTTCACCATAGGCCTCTATGGGCTTCCAAATATCCCTTTGCCAATTCCACAAGAACAGCCTTAGCGAAAGGCTTCTTGAAGGGAAAGATGAAACTCTGTGAGATGAATTCACAGAACACAGAGCAGTTTCTCAGAAAGCTTCTTTCCAGTTTTGAACGGAAGATATTTACTTTTTCACCATAGCCCTCTAGGGGTTCCAAATATCCCTTTGCCAATTCCACAAGAACAGCCTTAGCGAAAGGCTTCTTGAAGGGAAAGATGTAACTCTGTGAGATGAATTAACAGAACACAGAGCAGTTTCTCACAGAGCTTCTTTCCGGTTTTGAACGGAAGATATTTCCTTTTTCACCATAGCCCTCTATGGGCTTCCAAATATCCCTTTGCCAATTCCACAAGAACAGCCTTAGCGAAAGGCTTCTTGAAGGGAAAGATGTAACTCTGTGAGATGAATTCACAGAACACAGAGCAGTTTCTCAGAAAGCTTCTTTCCGGTTTTGAACGGAAGATATTTCCTTTTTCACCATAGCCCTCTATGGGCTCCCAAATATCCCTTTGCCAATTGCACAAGAACAGCCTTAGCGAAAGGCTTCTTGAAGGGAAAGATGTAACTCTGTGAGATAAATTCACAGAACACAGAGCAGTTTCTCAGAAAGCTTCTTTCCAGTTTTGAAGGGAAGATATTTCCTTTTTCACCATAGGCCTCTATGGGCTTCCAAATATCCCTTTGCCAATTCCACAAGAACAGCCTTAGCGAAAGGCTTATTGAAGGGAAAGATGTAACTCTGTGAGATGAATTAACAGAACACAGAGCAGTTTCTCAGAAAGCTTCTTTCCAGTTTTGAACGGAAGATATTTCCTTTTTCACCATAGCCCTCTATGGGCTTCCAAATATCCCTTTGCCAATTCCACAAGAACAGCCTTAGAGAAAGGCTTCTTGAAAGGAAAGATGTAACTCTGTGAGATGAATTCAGAGAACACAGAGCAGTGTCTCAGAAAGATTCTTTCCAGTTTTGAACGGAAGATATTTCCTTTTTCACCATAGGCCTCTATGGGCTTCCAAATATCCCTTTGCCAATTCCACAAGAACAGCCTTAGCGAAAGGCTTCTTGAAGGGAAAGATGTAACTCTGTGAGATGAATTCACAGAACACAGAGCAGTTTCTCAGAAAGCTTCTTTCCAGTTTTGAATGGAAGATATTTCCTTTTTCACCTTAGGCCTCTATGGGCTTCCAAATATCCCTTTGCCAATTCCACAAGAACAGACGTTGCAAAAGGCTTCTTTAAGGGAAAGATGTAACTCTGTGAGATGAATTAACAGAACACAGAGCAGTTTCTCCGAAAGCTTCTTTCCAGTTTTGAACGGAAGATATTTCCTTTTTCACCATAGCCGTCTATGGGCTTCCAAATATCCCTTTGCCAATTCCACAAGAACAGACGTTGCAAAAGGCTTCTTTAAGGGAAAGATGTAACTCTGTGAGATGAATTAACAGAACACAGAGCAGTTTCTCAGAAAGCTTCTTTCCAGTTTTGAACGGAAGATATTTCCTTTTTCACCATAGCCGTCTATGGGCTTCCAAATATCCCTTTGCCAATTCCACAAGAACAGCCTTAGCGAAAGGCTTCTTGAAGGGAAAGATGTAACTCTGTGAGATGAATTCACAGAACACAGAGCAGTTTCTCAGAAAGCTTCTTTCCAGTTTTGAACGGAAGATATTTCCTTTTTCACCAGAGGCCTCTATGGGCTGCCAAATATCCCTTTGCCAATTCCACAACAACAGCCTTAGCGAAAGGCTTCTTGAAGTGAAAGATGTAACTCTGTGAGATGAATTAACAGAACACAGAGCAGTTTCTCAGAAAGCTTCTTTCCAGTTTTGAACGGAAGATATTTCCTTTTTCACCATAGCCCTCTATGGGCTTCCAAATATCCCTTTGCAAATTCCACAAGAACAGCCTTAGCGAACGGCTTCTTGAAGGGAAAGATGTAACTCTGTGAGATGAATTTAGAGAACACAGAGCAGTTTCTCAGAAAGCTTCTTTCCAGTTTTGAACGGAAGATATTTCCTTTTTCACCATAGCCCTCTATGGGCTTCCAAATATCCCTTTGCCAATTCCGCAAGAACAGCCTTAGCGAAAGGCTTCTTGAAGGGAAAGATGTAACTCTGTGAGATGAATTCACAGAACACAGAGCAGTTTCTCAGAAAGCTTCTTTCCAGTTTTGAACGGAAGATATTTCCTTTTTCACCAGAGGCCTCTATGGGCTTCCAAATATCCCTTTGCCAATTCCACAAGAACAGCCTTAGCGAAAGGCTTCTTGAAGTGAAAGATGAAACTCTGTGAGATGAATTAACAGAACACAGAGCAGTTTCTCAGAAAGCTTCTTTCCAGTTTTGAACGGAAGATATTTCCTTTTTCACCATAGCCCTCTATGGGCTTCCAAATATCCCTTTGCAAATTCCACAAGAACAGCCTTAGCGAACGGCTTCTTGAAGGGAAAGATGTAACTCTGTGAGATGAATTTACAGAACACAGAGCAGTTTCTCAGAAAGCTTCTTTCCAGTTTTGAACGGAAGATATTTCCTTTTTCACCATAGCCCTCTATGGGCTTCCAAATATCCCTTTGCCAATTCCGCAAGAACAGCCTTAGCGAAAGGCTTCTTGAAGGGAAAGATGTAACTCTGTGAGATGAATTCACAGAACACAGAGCAGTTTCTCAGAAAGCTTCTTTCCAGTTTTGAACGGAAGATATTTCCTTTTTCACCATAGCCGTCTATGGGCTTCCAAATATCCCTTTGCCAATTCCACAAGAACAGCCTTAGCGAAAGTCTTCTTGAAGGGAAAGATGTAACTCTGTGAGATGAATTAACAGAACACAGAGCAGTTTCTCAGAAAGCTTCTTTCCAGTTTTGAACGGAAGATATTTCCTTTTTCACCATAGCCCTCTATGGGCTTCCAAATATCCCTTTGCCAATTCCACAAGAACAGCCTTAGCGAAATGCTTCTTGAAGGAAAAGATGTAACTCTGTGAGATGAATTAAAAGAACACAGAGCAGTTTCTCAGAAAGCTTCTTTCCAGTTTTGAACGGAAGATATTTCCTTTTTCACCATAGGCCTCTATGGGCTTCCAAATATCCCTTTGCCAATTCCACAAGAACAGCCTTAGCGAAAGGCTTCTTGAAGGGAAAGATGAAACTCTGTGAGATGAATTCACAGAACACAGAGCAGTTTCTCAGAAAGCTTCTTTCCAGTTTTGAACGGAAGATGTTTACTTTTTCACCATAGCCCTCTAGGGGTTCCAAATATCCCTTTGCCAATTCCACAAGAACAGCCTTAGCGAAAGGCTTCTTGAAGGGAAAGATGTAACTCTGTGAGATGAATTAACAGAACACAGAGCAGTTTCTCACAGAGCTTCTTTCCGGTTTTGAACGGAAGATATTTCCTTTTTCACCATAGCCCTCTATGGGCTTCCAAATATCCCTTTGCCAATTCCACAAGAACAGCCTTAGCGAAAGGCTTCTTGAAGGGAAAGATGTAACTCTGTGAGATGAATTCACAGAACACAGAGCAGTTTCTCAGAAAGCTTCTTTCCAGTTTTGAACGGAAGATATTTCCTTTTTCACCATAGCCCTCAATGTGCTTCCAAATATCCCTTTGCCAATTCCACAAGAACATCCTTAGCGAAAGGCTTCTTGAAGGGAAAGATGTAACTCTGTGAGATGAATTAACAGAACACAGAGCAGTTTCTCAGAAAGCTTCTTTCCAGTTTTGAACGGAAGATATTTCCTTTTTCACCATAGCCCTCTATGGGCTTCCAAATATCGCTTTGCCAATTCTACAAGAACAGCCTTAGCGAAAGGCTTCTTGAAGGGAAAGATGTAACTCTGTGAGATGAATTCACAGAACACAGAGCAGTTTCTCAGAAAGCTTCTTTCCAGTTTTGAACGGAAGATATTTCCTTTTTCACCAGAGGCCTCTATGGGCTGCCAAATATCCCTTTGCCAATTCCACAAGAACAGCCTTAGCGAAAGGCTTCTTGAAGTGAAAGATGTAACTCTGTGAGATGAATTAACAGAACACAGAGCAGTTTCTCAGAAAGCTTCTTTCCAGTTTTGAACGGAAGATATTTCCTTTTTCACCATAGCCCTCTATGGGCTTCCAAATATCCCTTTGCAAATTCCACAAGAACAGCCTTAGCGAACGGCTTCTTGAAGGGAAAGATGTAACTCTGTGAGATGAATTTACAGAACACAGAACAGTTTCTCAGAAAGCTTCTTTCCAGTTTTGAACGGAAGATATTTCCTTTTTCACCATAGCCCTCTATGGGCTTCCAAATATCCCTTTGCCAATTCCGCAAGAACAGCCTTAGCGAAAGGCTTCTTGAAGGGAAAGATGTAACTCTGTGAGATGAATTCACAGAACACAGAGCAGTTTCTCAGAAAGCTTCTTTCCAGTTTTGAACGGAAGATATTTCCTTTTTCACCATAGCCGTCTATGGGCTTCCAAATATCCCTTTGCCAATTCCACAAGAACAGCCTTAGCGAAAGGCTTCTTGAAGGGAAAGATGTAACTCTGTGAGATGAATTAACAGAACACAGAGCAGTTTCTCAGAAAGCTTCTTTCCAGTTTTGAACGGAAGATATTTCCTTTTTCACCATAGCCCTCTATGGGCTTCCAAATATCCCTTTGCCAATTCCACAAAAACAGACTTAGCGAAAGGCTTCTTGAAGGCAACGATGTAACTCTGTGAGATGAATTAACAGAACAGAGAGCAGTTTCTCAGAAAGCTTCTTTCCAGTTTTGAACGGAAGATATTTCCTTTTTCACCATAGCCCTCTATGGGCTTCCAAATATCCCTTTGCCAATTCCACAAGAACAGCCTTAGCGAAAGGCTTCTTGAAGGGAAAGATGTAACTCTGTGAGATGAATTCACAGAACACAGAGCAGTTTCTCAGAAAGCTTCTTTCCAGTTTTGAACGGAAGATATTTCCTTTTTCAACAGAGGCCTCTATGGGCTGCCAAATATCCCTTTGCCAATTCCACAAGAACAGCCTTAGCGAAAGGCTTCTTGAAGTGAAAGATGTAACTCTGTGAGATGAATTAACAGAACACAGAGCAGTTTCTCAGAAAGCTTCTTTCCAGTTTTGAACGGAAGATATTTCCTTTTTCACCATAGCCCTCTATGGGCTTCCAAATATCCCTTTGCAAATTCCACAAGAACAGCCTTAGCGAACGGCTTCTTGAAGGGAAAGATGTAACTCTGTGAGATGAATTTACAGAACACAGAGCAGTTTCTCAGAAAGCTTCTTTCCAGTTTTGAACGGAAGATATTTCCTTTTTCACCATAGCCCTCTATGGGCTTCCAAATATCCCTTTGCCAATTCCGCAAGAACAGCCTTAGCGAAAGGCTTCTTGAAGGGAAAGATGTAACTCTGTGAGATGAATTCACAGAACACAGAGCAGTTTCTCAGAAAGCTTCTTTCCAGTTTTGAACGGAAGATATTTCCTTTTTCACCATAGCCGTCTATGGGCTTCCAAATATCCCTTTGCCAATTCCACAAGAACAGCCTTAGCGAAAGGCTTCTTGAAGGGAAAGATGTAACTCTGTGAGATGAATTAACAGAACACAGAGCAGTTTCTCAGAAAGCTTCTTTCCAGTTTTGAACGGAAGATATTTCCTTTTTCACCATAGCCCTCTATGGGCTTCCAAATATCCCTTTGCCAATTCCACAAAAACAGACTTAGCGAAAGGCTTCTTGAAGGCAACGATGTAACTCTGTGAGATGAATTAACAGAACAGAGAGCAGTTTCTCAGAAAGCTTCTTTCCAGTTTTGAACGGAAGATATTTCCTTTTTCACCATAGCCCTCTATGGGCTTCCAAATATTCCTTTGCCAATTCCACAAGAACAGCCTTAGCGAAAGGCTTCTTGAAGGGAAAGATGTAACTCTGTGAGATGAATTCACAGAACACAGAGCAGTTTCTCAGAAAGCTTCTTTCCAGTTTTGAACGGAAGATATTTCCTTTTTCACCATAGCCCTCTATGGGCTTCCAAATATCCCTTTGCCAATTCCACAAGAACAGCCTTAGCGAAAGGCTTCTTGAAGGGAAAGATGTAACTCTGTGAGATGAATTAACAGAACACAGAGCAGTTTCTCAGAAAAATTCTTTCCAATTTTGAACGGAAGATATTTCCTTTTTCACCATAGCCCTCTATGGGCTTCCAAATATCCCTTTGCAAATTCCACAAGAACAGCCTTAGCGAAAGTCTTCTTGAAGGGAAAGATGTAACTCTGTGAGATGAATTAACAGAACACAGAGCAGTTTCTCAGAAAGCTTCTTTCCAGTTTTGAACGGAAGATATTTCCTTTTTCACCATAGCCCTCTATGGGCTTCCAAATATCCCTTTGCCAATTCCACAAGAACAGCCTTAGCGAAATGCTTCTTGAAGGAAAAGATGTAACTCTGTGAGATGAATTAAAAGAACACAGAGCAGTTTCTCAGAAAGCTTCTTTCCAGTTTTGAACGGAAGATATTTCCTTTTTCACCATAGGCCTCTATGGGCTTCCAAATATCCCTTTGCCAATTCCACAAGAACAGCCTTAGCGAAAGGCTTCTTGAAGGGAAAGATGAAACTCTGTGAGATGAATTCACAGAACACAGAGCAGTTTCTCAGAAAGCTTCTTTCCAGTTTTGAACGGAAGATGTTTACTTTTTCACCATAGCCCTCTAGGGGTTCCAAATATCCCTTTGCCAATTCCACAAGAACAGCCTTAGCGAAAGGCTTCTTGAAGGGAAAGATGTAACTCTGTGAGATGAATTAACAGAACACAGAGCAGTTTCTCACAGAGCTTCTTTCCGGTTTTGAACGGAAGATATTTCCTTTTTCACCATAGCCCTCTATGGGCTTCCAAATATCCCTTTGCCAATTCCACAAGAACAGCCTTAGCGAAAGGCTTCTTGAAGGGAAAGATGTAACTCTGTGAGATGAATTCACAGAACACAGAGCAGTTTCTCAGAAAGCTTCTTTCCAGTTTTGAACGGAAGATATTTCCTTTTTCACCATAGCCCTCTATGTGCTTCCAAATATCCCTTTGCCAATTCCACAAGAACATCCTTAGCGAAAGGCTTCTTGAAGGGAAAGATGTAACTCTGTGAGATGAATTAACAGAACACAGAGCAGTTTCTCAGAAAGCTTCTTTCCAGTTTTGAACGGAAGATATTTCCTTTTTCACCATAGCCCTCTATGGGCTTCCAAATATCGCTTTGCCAATTCTACAAGAACAGCCTTAGCGAAAGGCTTCTTGAAGGGAAAGATGTAACTCTGTGAGATGTATTCACAGAACACAGAGCAGTTTCTCAGAAAGCTTCTTTCCAGTTTTGAACGGAAGATATTTCCTTTTTCACCAGAGGCCTCTATGGGCTGCCAAATATCCCTTTGCCAATTCCACAAGAACAGCCTTAGCGAAAGGCTTCTTGAAGTGAAAGATGTAACTCTGTGAGATGAATTAACAGAACACAGAGCAGTTTCTCAGAAAGCTTCTTTCCAGTTTTGAACGGAAGATATTTCCTTTTTCACCATAGCCCTCTATGGGCTTCCAAATATCCCTTTGCAAATTCCACAAGAACAGCCTTAGCGAACGGCTTCTTGAAGGGAAAGATGTAACTCTGTGAGATGAATTTACAGAACACAGAACAGTTTCTCAGAAAGCTTCTTTCCAGTTTTGAACGGAAGATATTTCCTTTTTCACCATAGCCCTCTATGGGCTTCCAAATATCCCTTTGCCAATTCCGCAAGAACAGCCTTAGCGAAAGGCTTCTTGAAGGGAAAGATGTAACTCTGTGAGATGAATTCACAGAACACAGAGCAGTTTCTCAGAAAGCTTCTTTCCAGTTTTGAACGGAAGATATTTCCTTTTTCACCATAGCCGTCTATGGGCTTCCAAATATCCCTTTGCCAATTCCACAAGAACAGCCTTAGCGAAAGGCTTCTTGAAGGGAAAGATGTAACTCTGTGAGATGAATTAACAGAACACAGAGCAGTTTCTCAGAAAGCTTCTTTCCAGTTTTGAACGGAAGATATTTCCTTTTTCACCATAGCCCTCTATGGGCTTCCAAATATCCCTTTGCCAATTCCACAAAAACAGACTTAGCGAAAGGCTTCTTGAAGGCAAAGATGTAACTCTGTGAGATGAATTAACAGAACACAGAGCAGTTTCTCAGAAAGCTTCTTTCCAGTTTTGAACGGAAGATATTTCCTTTTTCACCATAGCCCTCTATGGGCTTCCAAATATCCCTTTGCCAATTCCACAAGAACAGCCTTAGCGAAAGGCTTCTTGAAGGGAAAGATGTAACTCTGTGAGATGAATTCACAGAACACAGAGCAGTTTCTCAGAAAGCTTCTTTCCAGTTTTGAACGGAAGATATTTCCTTTTTCAACAGAGGCCTCTATGGGCTTCCAAATATCCCTTTGCCAATTCCACAAGAACATCCTTAGCGAAAGGCTTCTTGAAGGGAAAGATGTAACTCTGTGAGATGAATTAGCAGAACACAGAGTCGTTTCTCAGAAAGATTCTTTCCAATTTTGAAAGGAAGATATTTCCTTTTTCACCATAGCCCTCTATGGGCTTCCAAATATCCCTTTGCAAATTCCACAAGAACACCCTTAGCGAAAGGCTTCTTTAAGGGAAAGATGTAACTCTGTGAGATGAATTCACAGAACACAGAGCAGTTTCTCAGAAAGCTTCTTTCCAGTTTTGAACGGAAGATATTTCCTTTTTCACCATAGGCCTCTATGGGCTTCCAAATATCCCTTTGCCAATTCCACAAGAACAGCCTTAGCGAAAGGCTTCTTGAAGGGAAAGATGTAACTCTGTGAGATGAATTCACAGAACACAGAGCAGTTTCTCAGAAAGATTCTTTCCTGTTTTGAACGGAAGATATTTCCTTTTTCACCATAGCCCTCTATGGGCTTCCAAATATCCCTTTGCCAATTCCACAAGAACAGCCTTAGCGAAAGGCTTCTTGAAGGGAAAGATGTAACTCTGTGAGATGAATTTACAGAACACAGAGCAGTTTCTCAGAAAAATTCTTTCCAATTTTGAACGGAAGATATTTCCTTTTTCACCATAGCCCTCTATGGGCTTCCAAATATCCCTTTGCAAATTCCACAAGAACAGCCTTAGCGAAAGTCTTCCTGAAGGGAAAGATGTAACACTGTGAGATGAATTAACAGAACACAGAGCAGTTTCTCAGAAAGCTTCTTTCCAGTTTTGAACGGAAGATATTTCCTTTTTCACCATAGCCCTCTATGGGCTTCCAAATATCCCTTTGCCAATTCCACAAGAACAGCCTTAGCGAAATGCTTCTTGAAGGAAAAGATGTAACTCTGTGAGATGAATTAACAGAACACAGAGCAGTTTCTCAGAAAGCTTCTTTCCAGTTTTGAACGGAAGATATTTCCTTTTTCACCATAGCCCTCTATGGGCTTCCAAATATCCCTTTGCCAATTCCACAAGAACAGCCTTAGCGAAAGGCTTCTTGAAGGGAAAGATGAAACTCTGTGAGATGAATTCACAGAACACAGAGCAGTTTCTCAGAAAGCTTCTTTCCAGTTTTGAACGGAAGATGTTTACTTTTTCACCATAGCCCTCTAGGGGTTCCAAATATCCCTTTGCCAATTCACAAGAACAGCCTTAGCGAAAGGCTTCTTGAAGGGAAAGATGTAACTCTGTGAGATGAATTAACAGAACACAGAGCAGTTTCTCACAGAGCTTCTTTCCGGTTTTGAACGGAAGATATTTCCTTTTTCACCATAGCCCTCTATGGGCTTCCAAATATCGCTTTGCCAATTCCACAAGAACAGCCTTAGCGAAAGGCTTCTTGAAGGGAAAGATGTAACTCTGTGAGATGAATTCACAGAACACAGAGCAGTTTCTCAGAAAGCTTCTTTCCGGTTTTGAACGGAAGATATTTCCTTTTTCACCATAGCCCTCTATGGGCTTCCAAATATCCCTTTGCCAATTACACAAGAACAGCCTTAGCGAAAGGCTTCTTGAAGGGAAAGATGTAACTCTGTGAGATAAATTCACAGAACACAGAGCAGTTTCTCAGAAAGCTTCTTTCCAGTTTTGAACGGAAGATATTTCCTTTTTCACCATAGCCCTCTATGGGCTTCCAAATATCCCTTTGCCAATTCCACAAGAACAGCCTTAGCGAAAGGCTTATTGAAGGGAAAGATGTAACTCTGTGAGATGAATTAACAGAACACAGAGCAGTTTCTCAGAAAGCTTCTTTCCAGTTTTGAACGGAAGATATTTCCTTTTTCACCATAGCCCTCTATGGGCTTCCAATTATCCCTTTGCCAATTCCACAAGAACAGCCTTAGCGAAAGGCTTCTTGAAAGGAAAGATGTAACTCTGTGAGATGAATTCAGAGAACACAGAGCAGTGTCTCAGAAAGATTCTTTCCAGTTTTGAACGGAAGATATTTCCTTTTTCACCATAATCCTCTATGGGCTTCCAAATATCCCTTTGCCAATTCCACAAGAACAGCCTTAGCGAAAGGCTTCTTGAAGGGAAAGATGTAACTCTGTGAGATGAATTCACAGAACACAGAGCAGTTTCTCAGAAAGCTTCTTTCCAGTTTTGAATGGAAGATATTTCCTTTTTCACCTTAGGCCTCTATGGGCTTCCAAATATCCCTTTGCCAATTCCACAAGAACAGACGTTGCAAAAGGCTTCTTTAAGGGAAAGATGTAACTCTGTGAGATGAATTCACAGAACACAGAGCAGATTCTCAGAAAGCTTCTTTCCAGTTTTGAACGGAAGATATTTCCTTTTTCACCATAGCCCTCTATGGGCTTCCAAATATCGCTTTGTCAATTCTACAAGAACAGCCTTAGCGAAAGGCTTCTTGAAGGGAAAGATGTAACTCTGTGAGATGAATTAACAGAACACAGAGCAGTTTCTCAGAAAGCTTCTTTCCAGTTTTGAACGGAAGATATTTCCTTTTTCACCATAGCCGTCTATGGGCTTCCAAATATCCCTTTGCCAATTCCACAAGAACAGCCTTAGCGAAAGGCTTCTTGAAGGGAAAGATGTAACTCTGTGAGATGAATTCACAGAACACAGAGCAGTTTCTCAGAAAGCTTCTTTCCAGTTTTGAACGGAAGATATTTCCTTTTTCAACAGAGGCCTCTATGGGCTGCCAAATATCCCTTTGCCAATTCCACAAGAACAGCCTTAGCGAAAGGCTTCTTGAAGTGAAAGATGTAACTCCGTGAGATGAATTAACAGAACACAGAGCAGTTTCTCAGAAAGCTTCTTTCCAGTTTTGAACGGAAGATATTTCCTTTTTCACCATAGCCCTCTATGGGCTTCCAAATATCCCTTTGCAAATTCCACAAGAACAGCCTTAGCGAACGGCTTCTTGAAGGGAAAGATGTAACTCTGTGAGATGAATTTACAGAACACAGAGCAGTTTCTCAGAAAGCTTCTTTCCAGTTTTGAACGGAAGATATTTCCTTTTTCACCATAGGCCTCTATGGGCTTCCAAATATCCCTTTGCCAATTCCACAAGAACAGCCTTAGCGAAAGGCTTCTTGAAGGGAAAGATGTAACTCTGTGAGATGAATTCACAGAACACAGAGCAGTTTCTCAGAAAGCTTCTTTCCAGTTTTGAACGGAAGATATTTCATTTTTCACCATAGGCCTCTATGGGCTTCCAAATATCCCTTTGCCAATTCCACAAGAACAGACGTTGCAAAAGGCTTCTTTACGGGAAAGATGTAACTCTGTGAGATGAATTCACAGAACACAGAGCAGATTCTCAGAAAGCTTCTTTCCAGTTTTGAACGGAAGATATTTCCTTTTTCACCATAGGCCTCTATGGGCTTCCAAATATCCCTTTGCCAATTCCACAAGAACAGCCTTAGCGAAAGGCTTCTTGAAGGGAAAGATGTAACTCTGTGAGATGAATTAACAGAACACAGAGCAGTTTCTCAGAAAGCTTCTTTCCAGTTGAACGGAAGATATTTCCTTTTTCACCATAGGCCTCTATGGGCTTCCAAATATCCCTTTGCCAATTCCACAAGAACAGCCTGAGCGAAAGGCTTCTTGAAGGGAAAGATGTAACACTGTGAGATGAATTAACAGAACACAGAGCAGTTTCTCAGAAAGCTTCTTTCCAGTTTTGAACGGAAGATATTTCCTTTTTCACCATAGGCCTCTATGGGCTTCCAAATATCCCTTTGCCAATTCCACAAGAACAGCCTTAGCGAAAGGCTTCTTGAAGGGAAAGATGTAACTCTGTGATATGAATTAACAGAACACAGAGCAGTTTCTCAGAAAGCTTCTTTCCAGTTTTGAACGGAAGATATTTCCTTTTTCGCCATAGCCCTCTATGGGCTTCCAAATATCCCTTTGCCAATTCCACAAGAACAGCCTTAGCGAAAGGCTTCTTGAAGGGAAAGATGTAACTCTGTGAGATGAATTCACAGAACACAGAGCAGTTTCTCAGAAAGCTTCTTTCCAGTTTTGAACGGAAGATATTTCCTTTTTCACCATAGCCCTCTATGGGCTTCCAAATATCGCTTTGTCAATTCTACAAGAACAGCCTTAGCGAAAGGCTTCTTGAAGGGAAAGATGTAACTCTGTGAGATGAATTAACAGAACACAGAGCAGTTTCTCAGAAAGCTTCTTTCCAGTTTTGAACGGAAGATATTTCCTTTTTCACCATAGCCGTCTATGGGCTTCCAAATATCCCTTTGCCAATTCCACAAGAACAGCCTTAGCGAAAGGCTTCTTGAAGGGAAAGATGTAACTCTGTGAGATGAATTCACAGAACACAGAGCAGTTTCTCAGAAAGCTTCTTTCCAGTTTTGAACGGAAGATATTTCCTTTTTCAACAGAGGCCTCTATGGGCTGCCAAATATCCCTTTGCCAATTCCACAAGAACAGCCTTAGCGAAAGGCTTCTTGAAGTGAAAGATGTAACTCTGTGAGATGAATTAACAGAACACAGAGCAGTTTCTCAGAAAGCTTCTTTCCAGTTTTGAACGGAAGATATTTCCTTTTTCACCATAGCCCTCTATGGGCTTCCAAATATCCCTTTGCAAATTCCACAAGAACAGCCTTAGCGAACGGCTTCTTGAAGGGAAAGATGTAACTCTGTGAGATGAATTTACAGAACACAGAGCAGTTTCTCAGAAGGCTTCTTTCCAGTTTTGAACGGAAGATATTTCCTTTTTCACCATAGCCCTCTATGGGCTTCCAAATATCCCTTTGCCAATTCCGCAAGAACAGCCTTAGCGAAAGGCTTCTTGAAGGGAAAGATGTAACTCTGTGAGATGAATTCACAGAACACAGAGCAGTTTCTCAGAAAGCTTCTTTCCAGTTTTGAACGGAAGATATTTCCTTTTTCACCATAGCCGTCTATGGGCTTCCAAATATCCCTTTGCCAATTCCACAAGAACAGCCTTAGCGAAAGGCTTCTTGAAGGGAAAGATGTAACTCTGTGAGATGAATTAACAGAACACAGAGCAGTTTCTCAGAAAGCTTCTTTCCAGTTTTGAACGGAAGATATTTCCTTTTTCACCATAGCCCTCTATGGGCTTCCAAATATCCCTTTGCCAATTCCACAAAAACAGACTTAGCGAAAGGCTTCTTGAAGGCAACGATGTAACTCTGTGAGATGAATTAACAGAACAGAGAGCAGTTTCTCAGAAAGCTTCTTTCCAGTTTTGAACGGAAGATATTTCCTTTTTCACCATAGCCCTCTATGGGCTTCCAAATATTCCTTTGCCAATTCCACAAGAACAGCCTTAGCGAAAGGCTTCTTGAAGGGAAAGATGTAACTCTGTGAGATGAATTCACAGAACACAGAGCAGTTTCTCAGAAAGCTTCTTTCCAGTTTTGAACGGAAGATATTTCCTTTTTCAACAGAGGCCTCTATGGGCTTCCAAATATCCCTTTGCCAATTCCACAAGAACATCCTTAGCGAAAGGCTTCTTGAAGGGAAAGATGTAACTCTGTGAGATGAATTAGCAGAACACAGAGCAGTTTCTCAGAAAGATTCTTTCCAATTTTGAAAGGAAGATATTTCCTTTTTCACCATAGCCCTCTATGGGCTTCCAAATATCCCTTTGCAAATTCCACAAGAACACCCTTAGGGAAAGGCTTCTTTAAGGGAAAGATGTAACTCTGTGAGATGAATTCACAGAACACAGAGCAGTTTCTCAGAAAGCTTCTTTCCAGTTTTGAACGGAAGATATTTCCTTTTTCACCATAGGCCTCTATGGGCTTCCAAATATCCCTTTGCCAATTCCACAAGAACAGCTTTAGCGAAAGGCTTCTTGAAGGGAAAGATGTAACTCTGTGAGATGAATTCACAGAACACAGAGCAGTTTCTCAGAAAGCTTCTTTCCTGTTTTGAACGGAAGATATTTCCTTTTTCACCATAGCCCTCTATGGGCTTCCAAATATCCCTTTGCCAATTCCACAAGAACAGCCTTAGCGAAAGGCTTCTTGAAGGGAAAGATGTAACTCTGTGAGATGAATTAACAGAACACAGAGCAGTTTCTCAGAAAAATTCTTTCCAATTTTGAACGGAAGATATTTCCTTTTTCACCATAGCCCTCTATGGGCTTCCAAATATCCCTTTGCAAATTCCACAAGAACAGCCTTAGCGAAAGTCTTCTTGAAGGGAAAGATGTAACTCTGTGAGATGAATTAACAGAACACAGAGCAGTTTCTCAGAAAGCTTCTTTCCAGTTTTGAACGGAAGATATTTCCTTTTTCACCATAGCCCTCTATGGGCTTCCAAATATCCCTTTGCCAATTCCACAAGAACAGCCTTAGCGAAATGCTTCTTGAAGGAAAAGATGTAACTCTGTGAGATGAATTCACAGAACACAGAGCAGTTTCTCAGAAAGCTTCTTTCCAGTTTTGAACGGAAGATATTTCCTTTTTCACAATAGGCCTCTATGGGCTTCCAAATATCCCTTTGCCAATTCCACAAGAACAGCCTTAGCGAAAGGCTTCTTGAAGGGAAAGATGAAACTCTGTGAGATGAATTCACGGAACACAGAGCAGTTTCTCAGAAAGCTTCTTTCCAGTTTTGAACGGAAGATGTTTACTTTTTCACCATAGCCCTCTAGGGGTTCCAAATATCCCTTTGCCAATTCCACAAGAACAGCCTTAGCGAAAGGCTTCTTGAAGGGAAAGATGTAACTCTGTGAGATGAATTAACAGAACACAGAGCAGTTTCTCACAGAGCTTCTTTCCGGTTTTGAACGGAAGATATTTCCTTTTTCACCATAGCCCTCTATGGGCTTCCAAGTATCCCTTTGCCAATTCCACAAGAACAGCCTTAGCGAAAGGCTTCTTGAAGGGAAAGATGTAACTCTGTGAGATGAATTCACAGAACACAGAGCAGTTTCTCAGAAAGCTTCTTTCCAGTTTTGAACGGAAGATATTTCCTTTTTCACCATAGCCCTCTATGTGCTTCCAAATATCCCTTTGCCAATTCCACAAGAACATCCTTAGCGAAAGGCTTCTTGAAGGGAAAGATGTAACTCTGTGAGATGAATTAACAGAACACAGAGCAGTTTCTCAGAAAGCTTCTTTCCAGTTTTGAACGGAAGATATTTCCTTTTTCACCATAGCCCTCTATGGGCTTCCAAATATCGCTTTGCCAATTCTACAAGAACAGCCTTAGCGAAAGGCTTCTTGAAGGGAAAGATGTAACTCTGTGAGATGAATTCACAGAACACAGAGCAGTTTCTCAGAAAGCTTCTTTCCAGTTTTAACGGAAGATATTTCCTTTTTCAACAGAGGCCTCTATGGGCTTCCAAATATCCCTTTGCCAATTCCACAAGAACATCCTTAGCGAAAGGCTTCTTGAAGTGAAAGATGTAACTCTGTGAGATGAATTAACAGAACACAGAGCAGTTTCTCAGAAAGCTTCTTTCCAGTTTTGAACGGAAGATATTTCCTTTTTCACCATAGCCCTCTATGGGCTTCCAAATATCCCTTTGCAAATTCCACAAGAACAGCCTTAGCGAACGGCTTCTGGAAGGGAAAGATGTAACTCTGTGAGATGAATTTACAGAACACAGAACAGTTTCTCAGAAAGCTTCTTTCCAGTTTTGAACGGAAGATATTTCCTTTTTCACCATAGCCCTCTATGGGCTTCCAAATATCCCTTTGCCAATTCCGCAAGAACAGCCTTAGCGAAAGGCTTCTTGAAGGGAAAGATGTAACTCTGTGAGATGAATTCACAGAACACAGAGCAGTTTCTCAGAAAGCTTCTTTCCAGTTTTGAACGGAAGATATTTCCTTTTTCACCATAGCCGTCTATGGGCTTCCAAATATCCCTTTGCCAATTCCACAAGAACAGCCTTAGCGAAAGGCTTCTTGAAGGGAAAGATGTAACTCTGTGAGATGAATTAACAGAACACAGAGCAGTTTCTCAGAAAGCTTCTTTCCAGTTTTGAACGGAAGATATTTCCTTTTTCACCATAGCCCTCTATGTGCTTCCAAATATCCCTTTGCCAATTCCACAAAAACAGACTTAGCGAAAGGCTTCTTGAAGGCAACGATGTAACTCTGTGAGATGAATTAACAGAACAGAGAGCAGTTTCTCAGAAAGCTTCTTTCCAGTTTTGAACGGAAGATATTTCCTTTTTCACCATAGCCCTCTATGGGCTTCCAAATATCCCTTTGCCAATTCCACAAGAACAGCCTTAGCGAAAGGATTCTTGAAGGGAAAGATGTAACTCTGTGAGATGAATTCACAGAACACAGAGCAGTTTCTCAGAAAGCTTCTTTCCAGTTTTGAACGGAAGATATTTCCTTTTTCAACAGAGGCCTCTATGGGCTTCCAAATATCCCATTGCCAATTCCACAAGAACATCCTTAGCGAAAGGCTTCTTGAAGGGAAAGATGTAACTCTGTGAGATGAATTAGCAGAACACAGAGCAGTTTCTCAGAAAGATTCTTTCCAATTTTGAAAGGAAGATATTTCCTTTTCCACCATAGGCCTCTATGGGCTTCCAAATATCCCTTTGCCAATTCCACAAGAACAGCCTGAGCGAAAGGCTTCTTGAAGGGAAAGATGTAACTCTGTGAGATGAATTCACAGAACACAGAGCAGTTTCTCAGAAAGCTTCTTTCCTGTTTTGAACGGAAGATATTTCCTTTTTCACCATAGCCCTCTATGGGCTTCCAAATATCCCTTTGCCAATTCCACAAGAACAGCCTTAGCGAAAGGCTTCTTGAAGGGAAAGATGTAACTCTGTGAGATGAATTCACAGAACACAGAGCAGTTTCTCAGAAAGATTCTTTCCTGTTTTGAACGGAAGATATTTCCTTTTTCACCATAGCCCTCTATGGGCTTCCAAATATCCCTTTGCCAATTCCACAAGAACAGCCTTAGCGAAAGGCTTCTTGAAGGGAAAGATGTAACTCTGTGAGATGAATTAACAGAACACAGAGCAGTTTCTCAGAAAAATTCTTTCCAATTTTGAACGGAAGATATTTCCTTTTTCACCATAGCCCTCTATGGGCTTCCAAATATCCCTTTGCAAATTCCACAAGAACAGCCTTAGCGAAAGTCTTCTTGAAGGGAAAGATGTAACTCTGTGAGATGAATTAACAGAACACAGAGCAGTTTCTCAGAAAGCTTCTTTCCAGTTTTGAACGGAAGATATTTCCTTTTTCACCATAGCCCTCTATGGGCTTCCAAATATCCCTTTGCCAATTCCACAAGAACAGCCTTAGCGAAATGCTTCTTGAAGGAAAAGATGTAACTCTGTGAGATGAATTAACAGAACACAGAGCAGTTTCTCAGAAAGCTTCTTTCCAGTTTTGAACGGAAGATATTTCCTTTTTCACCATAGCCCTCTATGGGCTTCCAAATATCCCTTTGCCAATTCCACAAGAACAGCCTTAGCGAAAGGCTTCTTGAAGGGAAAGATGAAACTCTGTGAGATGAATTCACAGAACACAGAGCAGTTTCTCAGAAAGCTTCTTTCCAGTTTTGAACGGAAGATGTTTACTTTTTCACCATAGCCCTCTAGGGGTTCCAAATATCCCTTTGCCAATTCACAAGAACAGCCTTAGCGAAAGGCTTCTTGAAGGGAAAGATGTAACTCTGTGAGATGAATTAACAGAACACAGAGCAGTTTCTCACAGAGCTTCTTTCCGGTTTTGAACGGAAGATATTTCCTTTTTCACCATAGCCCTCTATGGGCTTCCAAATATCGCTTTGCCAATTCCACAAGAACAGCCTTAGCGAAAGGCTTCTTGAAGGGAAAGATGTAACTCTGTGAGATGAATTCACAGAACACAGAGCAGTTTCTCAGAAAGCTTCTTTCCGGTTTTGAACGGAAGATATTTCCTTTTTCACCATAGCCCTCTATGGGCTTCCAAATATCCCTTTGCCAATTACACAAGAACAGCCTTAGCGAAAGGCTTCTTGAAGGGAAAGATGTAACTCTGTGAGATAAATTCACAGAACACAGAGCAGTTTCTCAGAAAGCTTCTTTCCAGTTTTGAACGGAAGATATTTCCTTTTTCACCATAGCCCTCTATGGGCTTCCAAATATCCCTTTGCCAATTCCACAAGAACAGCCTTAGCGAAAGGCTTATTGAAGGGAAAGATGTAACTCTGTGAGATGAATTAACAGAACACAGAGCAGTTTCTCAGAAAGCTTCTTTCCAGTTTTGAACGGAAGATATTTCCTTTTTCACCATAGCCCTCTATGGGCTTCCAATTATCCCTTTGCCAATTCCACAAGAACAGCCTTAGCGAAAGGCTTCTTGAAAGGAAAGATGTAACTCTGTGAGATGAATTCAGAGAACACAGAGCAGTGTCTCAGAAAGATTCTTTCCAGTTTTGAACGGAAGATATTTCCTTTTTCACCATAATCCTCTATGGGCTTCCAAATATCCCTTTGCCAATTCCACAAGAACAGCCTTAGCGAAAGGCTTCTTGAAGGGAAAGATGTAACTCTGTGAGATGAATTCACAGAACACAGAGCAGTTTCTCAGAAAGCTTCTTTCCAGTTTTGAATGGAAGATATTTCCTTTTTCACCTTAGGCCTCTATGGGCTTCCAAATATCCCTTTGCCAATTCCACAAGAACAGACGTTGCAAAAGGCTTCTTTAAGGGAAAGATGTAACTCTGTGAGATGAATTCACAGAACACAGAGCAGATTCTCAGAAAGCTTCTTTCCAGTTTTGAACGGAAGATATTTCCTTTTTCACCATAGGCCTCTATGGGCTTCCAAATATCCCTTTGCCAATTCCACAAGAACAGCCTTAGCGAAAGGCTTCTTGAAGGGAAAGATGTAACTCTGTGAGATGAATTAACAGAACACAGAGCAGTTTCTCAGAAAGCTTCTTTCCAGTTGAACGGAAGATATTTCCTTTTTCACCATAGGCCTCTATGGGCTTCCAAATATCCCTTTGCCAATTCCACAAGAACAGCCTGAGCGAAAGGCTTCTTGAAGGGAAAGATGTAACACTGTGAGATGAATTAACAGAACACAGAGCAGTTTCTCAGAAAGCTTCTTTCCAGTTTTGAACGGAAGATATTTCCTTTTTCACCATAGGCCTCTATGGGCTTCCAAATATCCCTTTGCCAATTCCACAAGAACAGCCTTAGCGAAAGGCTTCTTGAAGGGAAAGATGTAACTCTGTGAGATGAATTAACAGAACACAGAGCAGTTTCTCAGAAAGCTTCTTTCCAGTTTTGAACGGAAGATATTTCCTTTTTCACCATAGCCCTCTATGGGCTTCCAAATATCCCTTTGCCAATTCCACAAGAACAGCCTTAGCGAAAGGCTTCTTGAAGGGAAAGATGTAACTCTGTGAGATGAATTCACAGAACACAGAGCAGTTTCTCAGAAAGCTTCTTTCCAGTTTTGAACGGAAGATATTTCCTTTTTCACCATAGCCCTCTATGGGCTTCCAAATATCGCTTTGTCAATTCTACAAGAACAGCCTTAGCGAAAGGCTTCTTGAAGGGAAAGATGTAACTCTGTGAGATGAATTAACAGAACACAGAGCAGTTTCTCAGAAAGCTTCTTTCCAGTTTTGAACGGAAGATATTTCCTTTTTCACCATAGCCGTCTATGGGCTTCCAAATATCCCTTTGCCAATTCCACAAGAACAGCCTTAGCGAAAGGCTTCTTGAAGGGAAAGATGTAACTCTGTGAGATGAATTCACAGAACACAGAGCAGTTTCTCAGAAAGCTTCTTTCCAGTTTTGAACGGAAGATATTTCCTTTTTCAACAGAGGCCTCTATGGGCTGCCAAATATCCCTTTGCCAATTCCACAAGAACAGCCTTAGCGAAAGGCTTCTTGAAGTGAAAGATGTAACTCCGTGAGATGAATTAACAGAACACAGAGCAGTTTCTCAGAAAGCTTCTTTCCAGTTTTGAACGGAAGATATTTCCTTTTTCACCATAGCCCTCTATGGGCTTCCAAATATCCCTTTGCAAATTCCACAAGAACAGCCTTAGCGAACGGCTTCTTGAAGGGAAAGATGTAACTCTGTGAGATGAATTTACAGAACACAGAGCAGTTTCTCAGAAAGCTTCTTTCCAGTTTTGAACGGAAGATATTTCCTTTTTCACCATAGGCCTCTATGGGCTTCCAAATATCCCTTTGCCAATTCCACAAGAACAGCCTTAGCGAAAGGCTTCTTGAAGGGAAAGATGTAACTCTGTGAGATGAATTCACAGAACACAGAGCAGTTTCTCAGAAAGCTTCTTTCCAGTTTTGAATGGAAGATATTTCATTTTTCACCTTAGGCCTCTATGGGCTTCCAAATATCCCTTTGCCAATTCCACAAGAACAGACGTTGCAAAAGGCTTCTTTACGGGAAAGATGTAACTCTGTGAGATGAATTCACAGAACACAGAGCAGATTCTCAGAAAGCTTCTTTCCAGTTTTGAACGGAAGATATTTCCTTTTTCACCATAGGCCCCTATGGGCTTCCAAATATCCCTTTGCCAATTCCACAAGAACAGCCTTAGCGAAAGGCTTCTTGAAGGGAAAGATGTAACTCTGTGAGATGAATTAACAGAACACAGAGCAGTTTCTCAGAAAGCTTCTTTCCAGTTGAACGGAAGATATTTCCTTTTTCACCATAGGCCTCTATGGGCTTCCAAATATCCCTTTGCCAATTCCACAAGAACAGCCTGAGCGAAAGGCTTCTTGAAGGGAAAGATGTAACACTGTGAGATGAATTAACAGAACACAGAGCAGTTTCTCAGAAAGCTTCTTTCCAGTTTTGAACGGAAGATATTTCCTTTTTCACCATAGGCCTCTATGGGCTTCCAAATATCCCTTTGCCAATTCCACAAGAACAGCCTTAGCGAAAGGCTTCTTGAAGGGAAAGATGTAACTCTGTGATATGAATTAACAGAACACAGAGCAGTTTCTCAGAAAGCTTCTTTCCAGTTTTGAACGGAAGATATTTCCTTTTTCGCCATAGCCCTCTATGGGCTTCCAAATATCCCTTTGCCAATTCCACAAGAACAGCCTTAGCGAAAGGCTTCTTGAAGGGAAAGATGTAACTCTGTGAGATGAATTCACAGAACACAGAGCAGTTTCTCAGAAAGCTTCTTTCCAGTTTTGAACGGAAGATATTTCCTTTTTCACCATAGCCCTCTATGGGCTTCCAAATATCGCTTTGTCAATTCTACAAGAACAGCCTTAGCGAAAGGCTTCTTGAAGGGAAAGATGTAACTCTGTGAGATGAATTAACAGAACACAGAGCAGTTTCTCAGAAAGCTTCTTTCCAGTTTTGAACGGAAGATATTTCCTTTTTCACCATAGCCGTCTATGGGCTTCCAAATATCCCTTTGCCAATTCCACAAGAACAGCCTTAGCGAAAGGCTTCTTGAAGGGAAAGATGTAACTCTGTGAGATGAATTCACAGAACACAGAGCAGTTTCTCAGAAAGCTTCTTTCCAGTTTTGAACGGAAGATATTTCCTTTTTCAACAGAGGCCTCTATGGGCTGCCAAATATCCCTTTGCCAATTCCACAAGAACAGCCTTAGCGAAAGGCTTCTTGAAGTGAAAGATGTAACTCTGTGAGATGAATTAACAGAACACAGAGCAGTTTCTCAGAAAGCTTCTTTCCAGTTTTGAACGGAAGATATTTCCTTTTTCACCATAGCCCTCTATGGGCTTCCAAATATCCCTTTGCAAATTCCACAAGAACAGCCTTAGCGAACGGCTTCTTGAAGGGAAAGATGTAACTCTGTGAGATGAATTTACAGAACACAGAGCAGTTTCTCAGAAGGCTTCTTTCCAGTTTTGAACGGAAGATATTTCCTTTTTCACCATAGCCCTCTATGGGCTTCCAAATATCCCTTTGCCAATTCCGCAAGAACAGCCTTAGCGAAAGGCTTCTTGAAGGGAAAGATGTAACTCTGTGAGATGAATTCACAGAACACAGAGCAGTTTCTCAGAAAGCTTCTTTCCAGTTTTGAACGGAAGATATTTCCTTTTTCACCATAGCCGTCTATGGGCTTCCAAATATCCCTTTGCCAATTCCACAAGAACAGCCTTAGCGAAAGGCTTCTTGAAGGGAAAGATGTAACTCTGTGAGATGAATTAACAGAACACAGAGCAGTTTCTCAGAAAGCTTCTTTCCAGTTTTGAACGGAAGATATTTCCTTTTTCACCATAGCCCTCTATGGGCTTCCAAATATCCCTTTGCCAATTCCACAAAAACAGACTTAGCGAAAGGCTTCTTGAAGGCAACGATGTAACTCTGTGAGATGAATTAACAGAACAGAGAGCAGTTTCTCAGAAAGCTTCTTTCCAGTTTTGAACGGAAGATATTTCCTTTTTCACCATAGCCCTCTATGGGCTTCCAAATATTCCTTTGCCAATTCCACAAGAACAGCCTTAGCGAAAGGCTTCTTGAAGGGAAAGATGTAACTCTGTGAGATGAATTCACAGAACACAGAGCAGTTTCTCAGAAACTTCTTTCCAGTTTTGAACGGAAGATATTTCCTTTTTCAACAGAGGCCTCTATGGGCTTCCAAATATCCCTTTGCCAATTCCCCAAGAACATCCTTAGCGAAAGGCTTCTTGAAGGGAAAGATGTAACTCTGTGAGATGAATTAGCAGAACACAGAGCAGTTTCTCAGAAAGATTCTTTCCAATTTTGAAAGGAAGATATTTCCTTTTTCACCATAGCCCTCTATGGGCTTCCAAATATCCCTTTGCAAATTCCACAAGAACACCCTTAGGGAAAGGCTTCTTTAAGGGAAAGATGTAACTCTGTGAGATGAATTCACAGAACACAGAGCAGTTTCTCAGAAAGCTTCTTTCCAGTTTTGAACGGAAGATATTTCCTTTTTCACCATAGGCCTCTATGGGCTTCCAAATATCCCTTTGCCAATTCCACAAGAACAGCTTTAGCGAAAGGCTTCTTGAAGGGAAAGATGTAACTCTGTGAGATGAATTCACAGAACACAGAGCAGTTTCTCAGAAAGCTTCTTTCCTGTTTTGAACGGAAGATATTTCCTTTTTCACCATAGCCCTCTATGGGCTTCCAAATATCCCTTTGCCAATTCCACAAGAACAGCCTTAGCGAAAGGCTTCTTGAAGGGAAAGATGTAACTCTGTGAGATGAATTAACAGAACACAGAGCAGTTTCTCAGAAAAATTCTTTCCAATTTTGAACGGAAGATATTTCCTTTTTCACCATAGCCCTCTATGGGCTTCCAAATATCCCTTTGCAAATTCCACAAGAACAGCCTTAGCGAAAGTCTTCTTGAAGGGAAAGATGTAACTCTGTGAGATGAATTAACAGAACACAGAGCAGTTTCTCAGAAAGCTTCTTTCCAGTTTTGAACGGAAGATATTTCCTTTTTCACCATAGCCCTCTATGGGCTTCCAAATATCCCTTTGCCAATTCCACAAGAACAGCCTTAGCGAAATGCTTCTTGAAGGAAAAGATGTAACTCTGTGAGATGAATTCACAGAACACAGAGCAGTTTCTCAGAAAGCTTCTTTCCAGTTTTGAACGGAAGATATTTCCTTTTTCACAATAGGCCTCTATGGGCTTCCAAATATCCCTTTGCCAATTCCACAAGAACAGCCTTAGCGAAAGGCTTCTTGAAGGGAAAGATGAAACTCTGTGAGATGAATTCACGGAACACAGAGCAGTTTCTCAGAAAGCTTCTTTCCAGTTTTGAACGGAAGATGTTTACTTTTTCACCATAGCCCTCTAGGGGTTCCAAATATCCCTTTGCCAATTCCACAAGAACAGCCTTAGCGAAAGGCTTCTTGAAGGGAAAGATGTAACTCTGTGAGATGAATTAACAGAACACAGAGCAGTTTCTCACAGAGCTTCTTTCCGGTTTTGAACGGAAGATATTTCCTTTTTCACCATAGCCCTCTATGGGCTTCCAAGTATCCCTTTGCCAATTCCACAAGAACAGCCTTAGCGAAAGGCTTCTTGAAGGGAAAGATGTAACTCTGTGAGATGAATTCACAGAACACAGAGCAGTTTCTCAGAAAGCTTCTTTCCAGTTTTGAACGGAAGATATTTCCTTTTTCACCATAGCCCTCTATGTGCTTCCAAATATCCCTTTGCCAATTCCACAAGAACATCCTTAGCGAAAGGCTTCTTGAAGGGAAAGATGTAACTCTGTGAGATGAATTAACAGAACACAGAGCAGTTTCTCAGAAAGCTTCTTTCCAGTTTTGAACGGAAGATATTTCCTTTTTCACCATAGCCCTCTATGGGCTTCCAAATATCGCTTTGCCAATTCTACAAGAACAGCCTTAGCGAAAGGCTTCTTGAAGGGAAAGATGTAACTCTGTGAGATGAATTCACAGAACACAGAGCAGTTTCTCAGAAAGCTTCTTTCCAGTTTTAACGGAAGATATTTCCTTTTTCAACAGAGGCCTCTATGGGCTTCCAAATATCCCTTTGCCAATTCCACAAGAACATCCTTAGCGAAAGGCTTCTTGAAGTGAAAGATGTAACTCTGTGAGATGAATTAACAGAACACAGAGCAGTTTCTCAGAAAGCTTCTTTCCAGTTTTGAACGGAAGATATTTCCTTTTTCACCATAGCCCTCTATGGGCTTCCAAATATCCCTTTGCAAATTCCACAAGAACAGCCTTAGCGAACGGCTTCTGGAAGGGAAAGATGTAACTCTGTGAGATGAATTTACAGAACACAGAACAGTTTCTCAGAAAGCTTCTTTCCAGTTTTGAACGGAAGATATTTCCTTTTTCACCATAGCCCTCTATGGGCTTCCAAATATCCCTTTGCCAATTCCGCAAGAACAGCCTTAGCGAAAGGCTTCTTGAAGGGAAAGATGTAACTCTGTGAGATGAATTCACAGAACACAGAGCAGTTTCTCAGAAAGCTTCTTTCCAGTTTTGAACGGAAGATATTTCCTTTTTCACCATAGCCGTCTATGGGCTTCCAAATATCCCTTTGCCAATTCCACAAGAACAGCCTTAGCGAAAGGCTTCTTGAAGGGAAAGATGTAACTCTGTGAGATGAATTAACAGAACACAGAGCAGTTTCTCAGAAAGCTTCTTTCCAGTTTTGAACGGAAGATATTTCCTTTTTCACCATAGCCCTCTATGTGCTTCCAAATATCCCTTTGCCAATTCCACAAAAACAGACTTAGCGAAAGGCTTCTTGAAGGCAACGATGTAACTCTGTGAGATGAATTAACAGAACAGAGAGCAGTTTCTCAGAAAGCTTCTTTCCAGTTTTGAACGGAAGATATTTCCTTTTTCACCATAGCCCTCTATGGGCTTCCAAATATCCCTTTGCCAATTCCACAAGAACAGCCTTAGCGAAAGGCTTCTTGAAGGGAAAGATGTAACTCTGTGAGATGAATTCACAGAACACAGAGCAGTTTCTCAGAAAGCTTCTTTCCAGTTTTGAACGGAAGATATTTCCTTTTTCAACAGAGGCCTCTATGGGCTTCCAAATATCCCATTGCCAATTCCACAAGAACATCCTTAGCGAAAGGCTTCTTGAAGGGAAAGATGTAACTCTGTGAGATGAATTAGCAGAACACAGAGCAGTTTCTCAGAAAGATTCTTTCCAATTTTGAAAGGAAGATATTTCCTTTTCCACCATAGGCCTCTATGGGCTTCCAAATATCCCTTTGCCAATTCCACAAGAACAGCCTGAGCGAAAGGCTTCTTGAAGGGAAAGATGTAACTCTGTGAGATGAATTCACAGAACACAGAGCAGTTTCTCAGAAAGCTTCTTTCCTGTTTTGAACGGAAGATATTTCCTTTTTCACCATAGCCCTCTATGGGCTTCCAAATATCCCTTTGCCAATTCCACAAGAACAGCCTTAGCGAAAGGCTTCTTGAAGGGAAAGATGTAACTCTGTGAGATGAATTAAGAGAACACAGAGCAGTTTCTCAGAAAAATTCTTTCCAATTTTGAACGGAAGATATTTCCTTTTTCACCATAGCCGTCTATGGGCTTCCAAATATCCCTTTGCCAATTCCACAAGAACAGCCTTAGCGAAAGGCTTCTTGAAGGGAAAGATGTAACTCTGTGAGATGAATTCACAGAACACAGAGCAGTTTCTCAGAAAGCTTCTTTCCAGTTTTGAACGGAAGATATTTCCTTTTTCACCATAGCCCTCTATGGGCTTCCAAATATCCCTTTGCCAATTCCACAAGAACATCCTTAGCGAAAGGCTTCTTGAAGGGAAAGATGTAACTCTGTGAGATGAATTAACAGAACACAGAGCAGTTTCTCAGAAAGCTTCTTTCCAGTTTTGAACGGAAGATATTTCCTTTTTCACCATAGCCCTCTATGGGCTTCCAAATATCCCTTTGCCAATTCTACAAGAACAGCCTTAGCGAAAGGCTTCTTGAAGGGAAAGATGTAACTCTGTGAGATGAATTCACAAAACACAGAGCAGTTTCTCAGAAAGCTTCTTTCCAGTTTTGAACGGAAGATATTTCCTTTTTCACCAGAGGCCTCTATGGGCTGCCAAATATCCCTTTGCCAATTCCACAAGAACAGCCTTAGCGAAAGGCTTCTAGAAGTGAAAGATGTAACTCTGTGAGATGAATTAACAGAACACAGAGCAGTTTCTCAGAAAGCTTCTTTCCAGTTTTGAACGGAAGATATTTCCTTTTTCACCATAGCCCTCTATGGGCTTCCAAATATCCCTTTGCAAATTCCACAAGAACAGCCTTAGCGAACGGCTTCTTGAAGGGAAAGATGTAACTCTGTGAGATGAATTTACAGAACACAGAGCAGTTTCTCAGAAAGCTTCTTTCCAGTTTTGAACGGAAGATATTTCCTTTTTCACCATAGCCCTCTATGGGCTTCCAAATATCCCTTTGCCAATTCCGCAAGAACAGCCTTAGCGAAAGGCTTCTTGAAGGGAAAGATGTAACTCTGTGAGATGAATTAACAGAACACAGAGCAGTTTCTCAGAAAGCTTCTTTCCAGTTTTGAACGGAAGATATTTCCTTTTTCACCATAGCTGTCTATGGGCTTCCAAATATCCCTTTGCCAATTCCACAAGAACAGCCTTAGCGAAAGGCTTCTTGAAGGGAAAGATGTAACTCTGTGAGATGAATTCACAGAACACAGAGCAGTTTCTCAGAAAGCTTCTTTCCAGTTTTGAACGGAAGATATTTCCTTTTTCACCATAGCCCTCTAGGGGCTTCCAAATATCCCTTTGCCAATTCCACAAAAACAGACTTAGCGAAAGGCTTCTTGAAGGCAACGATGTAAGTCTGTGAGATGAATTAACAGAACAGAGAGCAGTTTCTCAGAAAGCTTCTTTCCAGTTTTGAACGGAAGATATTTCCTTTTTCACCATAGCCCTCTATGGGCTTCCAAATATCCCTTTGCCAATTCCACAAGAACAGCCTTAGCGAAAGGCTTCTTGTAGGGAAAGATGTAACTCTGTGAGATGAATTCACAGAACACAGAGCAGTTTCTCAGAAAGCTTCTTTCCAGTTTTGAACGGAAGATATTTCCTTTTTCACCATAGCCCTCTATGGGCTTCCAAATATCCCTTTGCCAATTCCACAAGAACAGCCTTAGCGAAAGGCTTCTTGAAGGGCAAGATGTAACTCTGTGAGATGAATTCACAGAACACAGAGCAGTTTCTCAGAAAGCTTCTTTCCAGTTTTGAACGGAAGGTATTTCCTTTTTCACCATAGGCCTCTATGGGCTTCCAAATATCCCTTTGCCAATTCCACAAGAACAGCCTGAGCGAAAGGCTTCTTGAAGGGAAAGATGTAACTCTGTGAGATGAATTCACAGAACACAGAGCAGTTTCTCAGAAAGCTTCTTTCCAGTTTTGAACGGAAGATATTTCCTTTTTCACCATAGCCCTCTATGGGCTTCCAAATATCCCTTTGCCAATTCCACAAGAACAGCCTTAGCGAAAGGCTTCTTGAAGGGAAAGATGTAACTCTGTGAGATGAATTCACAGAACACAGAGCAGTTTCTCAGAAAGCTTCTTTCCAGTTTTGAACGGAAGATATTTCCTTTTTCACCATAGCCCTCTATGGGCTTCCAAATATCCCTTTGCCAATTCCACAAGAACAGCCTTAGCGCAAGGCTTCTTGAAGGGAATTATGTAACTCTGTGAGATGAATTCACAGAACACGGAGCAGTTTCTCAGAAAGCTTCTTTCCAGTTTTGAACGGAAGATATTTCCTTTTTCACCATAGCCCTCTATGGGCTTCCAAATATCGCTTTGTCAATTCTACAAGAACAGCCTTAGCGGAAGGCTTCTTGAAGGGAAAGATGTAACTCTGTGAGATGAATTCACAGAACACAGAGCAGTTTCTCAGAAAGCTTCTTTCCAGTTTTGAACGGAAGATATTTCCTTTTTCAACAGAGGCCTCTATGGGCTTCCAAATATCCCTTTGCCAATTCCACAAGAACATCCTTAGCGAAAGGCTTCTTGAAGGGAAAGATGTAACTCTGTGAGATGAATTAGCAGAACACAGAGCAGTTTCTCAGAAAGATTCTTTCCAATTTTGAAAGGAAGATATTTCCTTTTTCACCATAGCCCTCTATGGGCTTCCAAATATCCCTTTGCAAATTCCACAAGAACACCCTTAGGGAAAGGCTTCTTTAAGGGAAAGATGTAACTCTGTGAGATGAATTCACAGAACACAGAGCAGTTTCTCAGAAAGCTTCTTTCCAGTTTTGAACGGAAGATATTTCCTTTTTCACCATAGGCCTCTATGGGCTTCCAAATATCCCTTTGCCAATTCCACAAGAACAGCTTTAGCGAAAGGCTTCTTGAAGGGAAAGATGTAACTCTGTGAGATGAATTCACAGAACACAGAGCAGTTTCTCAGAAAGCTTCTTTCCTGTTTTGAACGGAAGATATTTCCTTTTTCACCATAGCCCTCTATGGGCTTCCAAATATCCCTTTGCCAATTCCACAAGAACAGCCTTAGCGAAAGGCTTCTTGAAGGGAAAGATGTAACTCTGTGAGATGAATTAACAGAACACAGAGCAGTTTCTCAGAAAAATTCTTTCCAATTTTGAACGGAAGATATTTCCTTTTTCACCATAGCCCTCTATGGGCTTCCAAATATCCCTTTGCAAATTCCACAAGAACAGCCTTAGCGAAAGTCTTCTTGAAGGGAAAGATGTAACTCTGTGAGATGAATTAACAGAACACAGAGCAGTTTCTCAGAAAGCTTCTTTCCAGTTTTGAACGGAAGATATTTCCTTTTTCACCATAGCCCTCTATGGGCTTCCAAATATCCCTTTGCCAATTCCACAAGAACAGCCTTAGCGAAATGCTTCTTGAAGGAAAAGATGTAACTCTGTGAGATGAATTCACAGAACACAGAGCAGTTTCTCAGAAAGCTTCTTTCCAGTTTTGAACGGAAGATATTTCCTTTTTCACCATAGGCCTCTATGGGCTTCCAAATATCCCTTTGCCAATTCCACAAGAACAGCCTTAGCGAAAGGCTTCTTGAAGGGAAAGATGAAACTCTGTGAGATGAATTCACAGAACACAGAGCAGTTTCTCAGAAAGCTTCTTTCCAGTTTTGAACGGAAGATGTTTACTTTTTCACCATAGCCCTCTAGGGGTTCCAAATATCCCTTTGCCAATTCCACAAGAACAGCCTTAGCGAAAGGCTTCTTGAAGGGAAAGATGTAACTCTGTGAGATGAATTAACAGAACACAGAGCAGTTTCTCACAGAGCTTCTTTCAGGTTTTGAACGGAAGATATTTCCTTTTTCACCATAGCCCTCTATGGGCTTCCAAATATCCCTTTGCCAATTCCACAAGAACAGCCTTAGCGAAAGGCTTCTTGAAGGGAAAGATGTAACTCTGTGAGATGAATTCACAGAACACAGAGCAGTTTCTCAGAAAGCTTCTTTCCAGTTTTGAACGGAAGATATTTCCTTTTTCACCATAGCCCTCTATGTGCTTCCAAATATCCCTTTGCCAATTCCACAAGAACATCCTTAGCGAAAGGCTTCTTGAAGGGAAAGATGTAACTCTGTGAGATGAATTAACAGAACACAGAGCAGTTTCTCAGAAAGCTTCTTTCCAGTTTTGATCGGAAGATATTTCCTTTTTCACCATAGCCCTCTATGGGCTTCCAAATATCGCTTTGCCAATTCTACAAGAACAGCCTTAGCGAAAGGCTTCTTGAAGGGAAAGATGTAACTCTGTGAGATGAATTCACAGAACACAGAGCAGTTTCTCAGAAAGCTTCTTTCCAGTTTTGAACGGAAGATATTTCCTTTTTCACCAGAGGCCTCTATGTGCTGCCAAATATCCCTTTGCCAATTCCACAAGAACAGCCTTAGCGAAAGGCTTCTTGAAGTGAAAGATGTAACTCTGTGAGATAAATTAACAGAACACAGAGCAGTTTCTCAGAAAGCTTCTTTCCAGTTTTGAACGGAAGATATTTCCTTTTTCACCATAGCCCTCTATGGGCTTCCAAATATCCCTTTGCAAATTCCACAAGAACAGCCTTAGCGAACGGCTTCTTGAAGGGAAAGATGTAACTCTGTGAGATGAATTTACAGAACACAGAGCAGTTTCTCAGAAAGCTTCTTTCCAGTTTTGAACGGAAGATATTTCCTTTTTCACCATAGCCCTCTATGGGCTTCCAAATATCCCTTTGCCAATTCCGCAAGAACAGCCTTAGCGAAAGGCTTCTTGAAGGGAAAGATGTAACTCTGTGAGATGAATTCACAGAACACAGAGCAGTTTCTCAGAAAGCTTCTTTCCAGTTTTGAACGGAAGATATTTCCTTTTTCACCATAGCCGTCTATGGGCTTCCAAATATCCCTTTGCCAATTCCACAAGAACAGCCTTAGCGAAAGGCTTCTTGAATGGAAAGATGTAACTCTGTGAGATGAATTAACAGAACACAGAGCAGTTTCTCAGAAAGCTTCTTTCCAGTTTCGAACGGAAGATATTTCCTTTTTCACCATAGCCCTCTATGGGCTTCCAAATATCCCTTTGCCAATTCCACAAAAACAGACTTAGCGAAAGGCTTCTTGAAGGCAACGATGTAACTCTGTGAGATGAATTAACAGAACAGAGAGCAGTTTCTCAGAAAGCTTCTTTCCAGTTTTGAACGGAAGATATTTCCTTTTTCACCATAGCCCTCTATGGGCTTCCAAATATCCCTTTGCCAATTCCACAAGAACAGCCTTAGCGAAAGGCTTCTTGAAGGGAAAGATGTAACTCTGTGAGATGAATTCACAGAACACAGAGCAGTTTCTCAGAAAGCTTCTTTCCAGTTTTAACGGAAGATATTTCCTTTTTCAACAGAGGCCTCTATGGGCTTCCAAATATCCCTTTGCCAATTCCACAAGAACATCCTTAGCGAAAGGCTTCTTGAAGGGAAAGATGTAACTCTGTGAGATGAATTAGCAGAACACAGAGCAGTTTCTCAGAAAGATTCTTTCCAATTTTGAAAGGAAGATATTTCCTTTTTCACCATAGCCCTCTATGGGCTTCCAAATATCCCTTTGCAAATTCCACAAGAACACCCTTAGCGAAAGGCTTCTTTAAGGGAAAGATGTAACTCTGTGAGATGAATTCACAGAACACAGAGCAGTTTCTCAGAAAGCTTCTTTCCAGTTTTGAACGGAAGATATTTCCTTTTTCACCATAGGCCTCTATGGGCTTCCAAATATCCCTTTGCCAATTCCACAAGAACAGCCTTAGCGAAAGGCTTCTTGAAGGGAAAGATGTAACTCTGTGAGATGAATTCACAGAACACAGAGCAGTTTCTCAGAAAGCTTCTTTCCTGTTTTGAACGGAAGATATTTCCTTTTTCACCATAGCCCTCTATGGGCTTCCAAATATCCCTTTGCCAATTCCACAAGAACAGCCTTAGCGAAAGGCTTCTTGAAGGGAAAGATGTAACTCTGTGAGATGAATTCACAGAACACAGAGCAGTTTCTCAGAAAGCTTCTTTCCAGTTTTGAATGGAAGATATTTCCTTTTTCACCTTAGGCCTCTGTGGGCTTCCAAATATCCCTTTGCCAATTCCACAAGAACAGACGTTGCAAAAGGCTTCTTTAAGGGAAAGATGTAACTCTGTGAGATGAATTAACAGAACACAGAGCAGTTTCTCAGAAAGCTTCTTTCCAGTTTTGAACGGAAGATATTTCCTTTTTCACCATAGCCGTCTATGGGCTTCCAAATATCCCTTTGCCAATTCCACAAGAACAGCCTTAGCGAAAGGCTTCTTGAAGGGAAAGATGTAACTCTGTGAGATGAATTCACAGAACACAGAGCAGTTTCTCAGAAAGCTTCTTTCCAGTTTTGAACGGAAGATATTTCCTGTTTCACCATAGCCCTCTATGTGCTTCCAAATATCCCTTTGCCAATTCCACAAGAACATCCTTAGCGAAAGGCTTCTTGAAGGGAAAGATGTAACTCTGTGAGATGAATTAAAAGAACACAGAGCAGTTTCTCAGAAAGCTTCTTTCCAGTTTTGAACGGAAGATATTTCCTTTTTCACCATAGCCCTCTATGGGCTTCCAAATATCGCTTTGCCAATTCTACAAGAACAGCCTTAGCGAAAGGCTTCTTGAAGGGAAAGATGTAACTCTGTGAGATGAATTCACAGAACACAGAGCAGTTTCTCAGAAAGCTTCTTTCCAGTTTTGAACGGAAGATATTTCCTTTTTCACCAGAGGCCTCTATGGGCTGCCAAATATCCCTTTGCCAATTCCACAAGAACAGCCTTAGCGAAAGGCTTCTTGAAGTGAAAGATGTAACTCTGTGAGATGAATTAACAGAACACAGAGCAGTTTCTCAGAAAGCTTCTTTCCAGTTTTGAACGGAAGATATTTCCTTTTTCACCATAGCCCTCTATGGGCTTCCAAATATCCCTTTGCAAATTCCACAAGAACAGCCTTAGCGAACGGCTTCTGGAAGGGAAAGATGTAACTCTGTGAGATGAATTTACAGAACACAGAACAGTTTCTCAGAAAGCTTCTTTCCAGTTTTGAACGGAAGATATTTCCTTTTTCACCATAGCCCTCTATGGGCTTCCAAATATCCCTTTGCCAATTCCGCAAGAACAGCCTTAGCGAAAGGCTTCTTGAAGGGAAAGATGTAACTCTGTGAGATGAATTCACAGAACACAGAGCAGTTTCTCAGAAAGCTTCTTTCCAGTTTTGAACGGAAGATATTTCCTTTTTCACCATAGCCGTCTATGGGCTTCCAAATATCCCTTTGCCAATTCCACAAGAACAGCCTTAGCGAAAGGCTTCTTGAAGGGAATGATGTAACTCTGTGAGATGAATTAACAGAACACAGAGCAGTTTCTCAGAAAGCTTCTTTCCAGTTTTGAACGGAAGATATTTCCTTTTTCACCATAGCCCTCTATGGGCTTCCAAATATCCCTTTGCCAATTCCACAAAAACAGACTTAGCGAAAGGCTTCTTGAAGGCAACGATGTAACTCTGTGAGATGAATTAACAGAACAGAGAGCAGTTTCTCAGAAAGCTTCTTCCCAGTTTTGAACGGAAGATATTTCCTTTTTCACCATAGCCCTCTATGGGCTTCCAAATATCCCTTTGCCAATTCCACAAGAACAGCCTTAGCGAAAGGCTTCTTGAAGGGAAAGATGTAACTCTGTGAGATGAATTCACAGAACACAGAGCAGTTTCTCAGAAAGCTTCTTTCCAGTTTTGAACGGAAGATATTTCCTTTTTCAACAGAGGCCTCTATGGGCTTCCAAATATCCCATTGCCAATTCCACAAGAACATCCTTAGCGAAAGGCTTCTTGAAGGGAAAGATGTAACTCTGTGAGATGAATTAGCAGAACACAGAGCAGTTTCTCAGAAAGATTCTTTCCAATTTTGAAAGGAAGATATTTCCTTTTCCACCATAGGCCTCTATGGGCTTCCAAATATCCCTTTGCCAATTCCACAAGAACAGCCTGAGCGAAAGGCTTCTTGAAGGGAAATATGTAACTCTGTGAGATGAATTCACAGAACACAGAGCAGTTTCTCAGAAAGCTTCTTTCCTGTTTTGAACGGAAGATATTTCCTTTTTCACCATAGCCCTCTATGGGCTTCCAAATATCCCTTTGCCAATTCCACAAGAACAGCCTTAGCGAAAGGCTTCTTGAAGGGAAAGATGTAACTCTGTGAGATCAATTTTAGAGAACACAGAGCAGTTTCTCAGAAAAATTCTTTCCAATTTTGAACGGAAGATATTTCCTTTTTCACCATAGCCGTCTATGGGCTTCCAAATATCCCTTTGCCAATTCCACAAGAACAGCCTTAGCGAAAGGCTTCTTGAAGGGAAAGATGTAACTCTGTGAGATGAATTCACAGAACACAGAGCAGTTTCTCAGAAAGCTTCTTTCCAGTTTTGAACGGAAGATATTTCCTTTTTCACCATAGCCCTCTATGGGCTTCCAAATATCCCTTTGCCAATTCCACAAGAACATCCTTAGCGAAAGGCTTCTTGAAGGGAAAGATGTAACTCTGTGAGATGAATTAACAGAACACAGAGCAGTTTCTCAGAAAGCTTCTTTCCACTTTTGAACGGAAGATATTTCCTTTTTCACCATAGCCCTCTATGGGCTTCCAAATATCCCTTTGCCAATTCTACAAGAACAGCCTTAGCGAAAGGCTTCTTGAAGGGAAAGATGTAACTCTGTGAGATGAATTCACAAAACACAGAGCAGTTTCTCAGAAAGCTTCTTTCCAGTTTTGAACGGAAGATATTTCCTTTTTCACCAGAGGCCTCTATGGGCTGCCAAATATCCCTTTGCCAATTCCACAAGAACAGCCTTAGCGAAAGGCTTCTAGAAGTGAAAGATGTAACTCTGTGAGATGAATTAACAGAACACAGAGCAGTTTCTCAGAAAGCTTCTTTCCAGTTTTGAACGGAAGATATTTCCTTTTTCACCATAGCCCTCTATGGGCTTCCAAATATCCCTTTGCAAATTCCACAAGAACAGCCTTAGCGAACGGCTTCTTGAAGGGAAAGATGTAACTCTGTGAGATGAATTTACAGAACACAGAGCAGTTTCTCAGAAAGCTTCTTTCCAGTTTTGAACGGAAGATATTTCCTTTTTCACCATAGCCCTCTATGGGCTTCCAAATATCCCTTTGCCAATTCCGCAAGAACAGCCTTAGCGAAAGGCTTCTTGAAGGGAAAGATGTAACTCTGTGAGATGAATTAACAGAACACAGAGCAGTTTCTCAGAAAGCTTCTTTCCAGTTTTGAACGGAAGATATTTCCTTTTTCACCATAGCCGTCTATGGGCTTCCAAATATCCCTTTGCCAATTCCACAAGAACAGCCTTAGCGAAAGGCTTCTTGAAGGGAAAGATGTAACTCTGTGAGATGAATTCACAGAACACAGAGCAGTTTCTCAGAAAGCTTCTTTCCAGTTTTGAACGGAAGATATTTCCTTTTTCACCATAGCCCTCTAGGGGCTTCCAAATATCCCTTTGCCAATTCCACAAAAACAGACTTAGCGAAAGGCTTCTTGAAGGCAACTATGTAAGTCTGTGAGATGAATTAACAGAACAGAGAGCAGTTTCTCAGAAAGCTTCTTTCCAGTTTTGAACGGAAGATATTTCCTTTTTCACCATAGCCCTCTATGGGCTTCCAAATATCCCTTTGCCAATTCCACAAGAACAGCCTTAGCGAAAGGCTTCTTGTAGGGAAAGATGTAACTCTGTGAGATGAATTCACAGAACACAGAGCAGTTTCTCAGAAAGCTTCTTTCCAGTTTTGAACGGAAGATATTTCCTTTTTCACCATAGCCCTCTATGGGCTTCCAAATATCCCTTTGCCAATTCCACAAGAACAGCCTTAGCGAAAGGCTTCTTGAAGGGCAAGATGTAACTCTGTGAGATGAATTCACAGAACACAGAGCAGTTTCTCAGAAAGCTTCTTTCCAGTTTTGAACGGAAGGTATTTCCTTTTTCACCATAGGCCTCTATGGGCTTCCAAATATCCCTTTGCCAATTCCACAAGAACAGCCTGAGCGAAAGGCTTCTTGAAGGGAAAGATGTAACTCTGTGAGATGAATTCACAGAACACAGAGCAGTTTCTCAGAAAGCTTCTTTCCAGTTTTGAACGGAAGATATTTCCTTTTTCACCATAGCCCTCTATGGGCTTCCAAATATCCCTTTGCCAATTCCACAAGAACAGCCTTAGCGAAAGGCTTCTTGAAGGGAAAGATGTAACTCTGTGAGATGAATTCACAGAACACAGAGCAGTTTCTCAGAAAGCTTCTTTCCAGTTTTGAACGGAAGATATTTCCTTTTTCACCATAGCCCTCTATGGGCTTCCAAATATCCCTTTGCCAATTCCACAAGAACAGCCTTAGCGCAAGGCTTCTTGAAGGGAATTATGTAACTCTGTGAGATGAATTCACAGAACACGGAGCAGTTTCTCAGAAAGCTTCTTTCCAGTTTTGAACGGAAGATATTTCCTTTTTCACCATAGCCCTCTATGGGCTTCCAAATATCGCTTTGTCAATTCTACAAGAACAGCCTTAGCGGAAGGCTTCTTGAAGGGAAAGATGTAACTCTGTGAGATGAATTCACAGAACACAGAGCAGTTTCTCAGAAAGCTTCTTTCCAGTTTTGAACGGAAGATATTTCCTTTTTCACCATAGCCCTCTATGGGCTTCCAAATATCCCTTTGCCAATTCCACAAGAACAGCCTTAGCGAAAGGCTTCTTGAAGGGAAAGATGTAACTCTGTGAGATGAATTAGCAGAACACAGAGCAGTTTCTCAGAAAGATTCTTTCCAATTTTGAAAGGAAGATATTTCCTTTTTCACCATAGCCCTCTATGGGCTTCCAAATATCCCTTTGCAAATTCCACAAGAACACCCTTAGCGAAAGGCTTCTTGAAGGGAAAGATGTAACTCTGTGAGATGAATTCACAGAACACAGAGCAGTTTCTCAGAAAGCTTCTTTCCAGTTTTGAACGGAAGATATTTCCTTTTTCAACAGAGGCCTCTATGGGCTTCCAAATATCCCTTTGCCAATTCCACAAGAACATCCTTAGCGAAAGGCTTCTTGAAGGGAAAGATGTAACTCTGTGAGATGAATTAGCAGAACACAGAGCAGTTTCTCAGAAAGATTCTTTCCAATTTTGAAAGGAAGATATTTCCTTTTTCACCATAGCCCTCTATGGGCTTCCAAATATCCCTTTGCAAATTCCACAAGAACACCCTTAGCGAAAGGCTTCTTGAAGGGAAAGATGTAACTCTGTGAGATGAATTCACAGAACACAGAGCAGTTTCTCAGAAAGCTTCTTTCCAGTTTTGAACGGAAGATATTTCCTTTTTCACCATAGCCCTCTATGGGCTTCCAAATATCCCTTTGCCAATTCCACAAGAACAGCCTTAGCGAAAGGCTTCTTGAAGGGAAAGATGTAACTCTGTGAGATGAATTCACAGAACACAGAGCAGTTTCTCAGAAAGCTTCTTTCCTGTTTTGAACGGAAGATATTTCCTTTTTCACCATAGCCCTCTATGGGCTTCCAAATATCCCTTTGCGAATTCCACAAGAACAGCCTTAGCGAAAGGCTTCTTGAAGGCAACGATGTAACTCTGTGAGATGAATTAACAGAACAGAGAGCAGTTTCTCAGAAAGCTTCTTTCCAGTTTTGAACGGAAGATATTTCCTTTTTCACCATAGCCCTCTATGGGCTTCCAAATATCCCTTTGCCAATTCCACAAGAACAGCCTTAGCGAAAGGCTTCTTGAAGGGAAAGATGTAACTCTGTGAGATGAATTCACAGAACACAGAGCAGTTTCTCAGAAAGCTTCTTTCCAGTTTTGAACGGAAGATATTTCCTTTTTCACCAGAGCCCTCTATGGGCTTCCAAATATCCCTTTGCCAATTCCACAAGAACAGCCTTAGCGAAAGTCTTCTTGAAGGGAATGATGTAACTCTGTGAGATGAATTCACAGAACACAGAGCAGTTTCTCAGAAAGCTTCTTTCCTGTTTTGAACGGAAGATATTTCCTTTTTCACCATAGCCCTCTATGGGCTTCCAAATATCCCTTTGCCAATTCCACAAGAACAGCCTTAGCGAAAGGCTTCTTGACGGGAAAGATGTAACTCTGTGAGATAAATTCACAGAACACAGAGCAGTTTCTCCGAAAGCTTCTTTCCAGTTTTGAACGGAAGATATTTCCTTTTTCACCATAGGCCTCTATGGGCTTCCAAATATCCCTTTGCCAATTCCACAAGAACAGCCTTAGCGAACGGCTTCTTGAAGGGAAAGATGTAACTCTGTGAGATGAATTTACAGAACACAGAGCAGTTTCTCAGAAAGCTTCTTTCCAGTTTTGAACGGAAGATATTTCCTTTTTCACCATAGCCCTCTATGGGCTTCCAAATATCCCTTTGCCAATTCCGCAAGAACAGCCTTAGCGAAAGGCTTCTTGAAGGGAAAGATGTAACTCTGTGAGATGAATTCACAGAACACAGAGCAGTTTCTCAGAAAGCTTCTTTCCAGTTTTGAACGGAAGATATTTCCTTTTTCAACATAGCCGTCTATGGGCTTCCAAATATCCCTTTGCCAATTCCACAAGAACAGCCTTAGCGAAAGGCTTCTTGAAGGGAAAGATGTAACTCTGTGAGATGAATTAACAGAACACAGAGCAGTTTCTCAGAAAGCTTCTTTCCAGTTTCGAACGGAAGATATTTCCTTTTTCACCATAGCCCTCTATGGGTTTCCAAATATCCCTTTGCCAATTCCACAAAAACAGACTTAGCGAAAGGCTTCTTGAAGGCAACGATGTAACTCTGTGAGATGAATTAACAGAACAGAGAGCAGTTTCTCAGAAAGCTTCTTTCCAGTTTTGAACGGAAGATATTTCCTTTTTCACCATAGCCCTCTATGGGCTTCCAAATATCCCTTTGCCAATTCCACAAGAACAGCCTTAGCGAAAGGCTTCTTGAAGGGAAAGATGTAACTCTGTGAGATAAATTCACAGAACACAGAGCAGTTTCTCCGAAAGCTTCTTTCCAGTTTTGAACGGAAGATATTTCCTTTTTCACCATAGGCCTCTATGGGCTTCCAAATATCCCTTTGCCAATTCCACAAGAACAGCCTTAGCGAACGGCTTCTTGAAGGGAAAGATGTAACTCTGTGAGATGAATTTACAGAACACAGAGCAGTTTCTCAGAAAGCTTCTTTCCAGTTTTGAACGGAAGATATTTCCTTTTTCACCATAGCCCTCTATGGGCTTCCAAATATCCCTTTGCCAATTCCGCAAGAACAGCCTTAGCGAAAGGCTTCTTGAAGGGAAAGATGTAACTCTGTGAGATGAATTAACAGAACACAGAGCAGTTTCTCAGAAAGCTTCTTTCCAGTTTTGAACGGAAGATATTTCCTTTTTCACCATAGCCCTCTATGGGCTTCCAAATATCCCTTTGCCAATTCCACAAGAACAGCCTTAGCGAAAGGCTTCTTGAAGGGAAAGATGTAACTCTGTGAGATGAATTAGCAGAACACAGAGCAGTTTCTCAGAAAGATTCTTTCCAATTTTGAAAGGAAGATATTTCCTTTTTCACCATAGCCCTCTATGGGCTTCCAAATATCCCTTTGCAAATTCCACAAGAACTGCCTTAGCGAAAGGCTTCTTGAAGGGAAAGATGTAACTCTGTGAGATGAATTCACAGAACACAGAGCAGATTCTCGGAAAGCTTCTTTCCAGTTTTGAACGGAAGATATTTCCTTTTTCAACAGAGGCCTCTATGGGTTTCCAAATATCCCTTTGCCAATTCCACAAGAACAGCCTTAGCGAAAGGCTTCTTGAAGGTAAAGATGTAACTCTGTGAGATGAATTCACAGAACACAGAGCAGTTTCTCAGAAAGCTTCTTTCCAGTTTTGAACGGAAGATATTTCCTTTTTCACCATAGCCCTCTATGGGCTTCCAAATATCCCTTTGCCAATTCCACAAGAACAGCCTTAGCGAAAGGCTTCTTGAAGGGAAAGATGTAACTCTGTGAGATAAATTAACAGAACACAGAGCATTTTGTCAGAAAGCGTCTTTCCCGTTTTGAACGGAAGATATTTCCTTTTTCACCATAGCCCTCTATGGGCTTCCAAATATCCCTTTGCAAATTCCACAAGAACAGCCTTAGTGAAAGGCTTCTTGAAGGGAAAGATGTAACTCTGTGAGATGAATTCACAGAACACAGAGCAGTTTCTCAGAAAGCTTCTTTCCAGTTTTGAACGGAAGATATTTCCTTTTTCACCATAGCCCTCTATGGGATTCCAAATATCCCTTTGCGAATTCCACAAGAACAGCCTTAGCGAAAGGCTTCTTGAAGGAAAAGATGTAACTCTGTGAGATGAATTTACAGAACACAGAGCAGTTTCTCAGAAAGCTTCTTTCCAGTTTTGAACGGAAGATATTTACTTTTTCACCATAGGCCTCTATTTGCTTCCAAATATCCCTTTGCCAATTCCACAAGAACAGCCTTAGCGAAAGGCTTCTTGAAGGGAAAGATGAAACTCTGTGAGATGAATTCACAGAACACAGAGCAGTTTCTCAGAAAGTTTCTTTCCAGTTTTGAACGGAAGATATTTACTTTTTCACCATAGCCCACGAGGGGTTCCAAATATCCCTTTGCCAATTCCACAAGAACAGCCTTAACGAAAGGCTTCTTGAAGGGAAAGATGTAACTCTGTGAGATGAATTCACAGAACACAGAGCAGTTTCTCAGAAAGCTTCTTTCCAGTTTTGAACGGAAGATATTTCCTTTTTCACCATAGCCCTCTATGGGCTTCCAAATATCCCTTTGCCAATTCCACAAGAACAGCCTTAGCGAAAGGCTTCTTGAAGGGAAAGATGTAACTCTGTGAGATGAATTCACAGAACACAGAGCAGTTTCTCAGAAAGCTTCTTTCCAGTTTTGAACGGAAGATATTTCCTTTTTCACCATAGGCCTCTATGGGCTTCCAAATATCCCTTTGCCAATTCCACAACAACAGCCTTAGCGAAAGGCTTCTTGAAGGGAAAGATGTAACTCTGTGAGATGAATTCACAGAACACAGAGCAGTTTCTCTTAAAGCTTCTTTCCAGTTTTGAATGGAAGATATTTCCTTTTTCACCATAGGCCTCTATGGGCTTCCAAATATCCCTTTGCCAATTCCACAAGAACAGCCTTAGCGAAAGGCTTCTTGAAGGGAAAGATGTAACTCTGTGAGATGAATTAACAGAACACAGAGCAGTTTCTCAGAAAGCTTCTTTCCAGTTTTGAACGGAGGATATTTCCTTTTTCACCATAGCCCTCTATGGGCTTCCAAATATCCCTTTGCCAATTCCACAAGAACAGCCTTAGCGAAAGAGTTCTTGAAAGGAAAGATGTAACTCTGTGAGATGAATTCAGAGAACACAGAGCAGTGTCTCAGAAAGCTTCTTTCCAGTTTTGAACGGAAGATATTTCCTTTTTCACCATAGGCCTCTATGGGCTTCCAAATATCCCTTTGCCAATTCCACAAGAACAGCCTTAGCGAAAGGCTTCTTGAAGGGAAAGATGTAACTCTGTGAGATGAATTCACAGAACACAGAGCAGTTTCTCAGAAAGCTTCTTTCCAGTTTTGAATGGAAGATATTTCCTTTTTCACCATAGGCCTCTATGGGCTTCCAAATATCCCTTTGCCAATTCCACAAGAACAGCCGTAGCAAAAGGCTTCTTTAAGGGAAAGATGTAACTCTGTGAGATGAATTAACAGAACACAGAGCAGTTTCTCAGAAAGCTTCTTTCCAGTTTTGAACGGAAGATATTTCCTTTTTCACCATAGGCCTCTATGGGCTTCCAAATATCCCTTTGCCAATTCCACAAGAACAGCCTTAGCGAAAGCTTCTTGAAGGGAAAGATGTAACTCTGTGAGATGAATTAACAGAACACAGAGCAGTTTCTCAGAAAGCTTCTTTCCAGTTTTGAACGGAAGATATTTCCTTTTTCACCATAGCCCTCTATGGGCTTCCAAATATCCCTTTGCCAATTCCACAACAAGAGCCTTAGCGAAAGGCTTCTTGAAGGGAAAGATGTAACTCTGTGAGATGAATTCACAGAACACAGAGCAGTTTCTCAGAAAGCTTCTTTCCAGTTTTGAACGGAAGATATTTCCTTTTTCACCATAGCCGTGTATGGGCTTCCAAATATCCCTTTGCCAATTCCACAAGAACAGCCTTTGCGAAAGGCTTCTTGAAGGGAAAGATGTAACTCTGTGAGATGAATTAACAGAACACAGAGCAGTTTCTCAGAAAGATTCTTTCCAATTTTGAACGGAAGATATTTCCTTTTTCACCATAGCCCTCTATGGGCTTCCAAATATCCCTTTGCCAATTCCACAAGAACAGCCTTAGCGAAAGGCTTCTTGAAGGGAAAGATGTAACTCTGTGAGATGAATTCACAGAACACAGAGCAGTTTCTCAGAAAGCTTCTTTCCAGTTTTGAACGGAAGATATTTCCTTTTTCACCATAGCCCTCTATGGGCTTCCAAATATCCCTTTGCCAATTCCACAAGAACAGCCTTAGCGAAAGGCTTCTTGAAGAGAAAGATGTAACTCTGTGAGATGAATTAACGGAACACAGAGCAGTTTCTCAGAAAGCTTCTTTCCAGTTTTGAACGGAAGATATTTCCTTTTTCACCATAGGCCTCTATGGGCTTCCAAATATCCCTTTGCCAATTCCACAAGAACAGCCTTAGCGAAAGGCTTCTTGAAGGGAAAGATGTAACTCTGTGAGATGAATTCACAGAACACAGAGCAGTTTCTCAGAGAGCTTCTTTCCAGTTTTGAACGGAAGATATTTCCTTTTTCACCATAGCCCTCTAGGGGTTCAAAATATCCCTTTGCCAATTCCACAAGAACAGCCTTAGCGAAAGGCTTCTTGAAGGGAAAGATGTAACTCTGTGAGATGAATTCACAGAACACAGAGCAGTTTCTCAGAAAGATTCTTTCCAATTTGGAACGGAAGATATTTCCTTTTTCACCATAGCCCTCTATGGGCTTACAAATATCCCTTTGCCAATTCCACAACACCAGCCTTAGCGAAAGGCTTCTTGAAGGGAAAGATGTAACTCTGTGAGATGAATTCACAGAACACAGAGCAGTTTCTCAGAAAGCTTCTTTCCAGTTTTGAACGGAAGATATTTCCTTTTTCACCATAGCCCTCTATGGGATTCCAAATATCCCTTTGCCAATTCCACAAGAACAGCCTTAGCGAAAGGCTTCTTGAAGGGAAAGATGTAACTCTGTGAGATGATTTCACAGAACACAGAGCAGTTTCTCAGAAAGCTTCTTTCCAGTTTTGAACGGAAGATATTTCCTTTTTCACCATAGGCCTCTATGGGCTTCCAAATATCCCTTTGCCAATTCCACAAGAACAGCCTTAGCGAAAGGCTTCTTGAAGGGAAAGATGTAACTCTGTGAGATGAATTAACAGAACACAGAGCAGTTTCTCAGAAAGCTTCTTTCCAGTTCTGAACGGAAGATATTTCCTTTTTCACCATAGCCGTCTATGGGCTTCCAAATATCCCTTTGCCAATTCCACAGGAAGAGCCTTAGCGAAAGGCTTCTTGAAGGGAAAGATGTAACTCTGTGAGATGAATACACAGAACACAGAGCAGTTTCTCAGAAAGCTTCTTTCCAGTTTTGAACGGAAGATATTTCCTTTTTCACCATAGCCCTCTATGGGCTTCCAAATATCCCTTTGCCAGTTCCACAAGAACAGACTTAGCGAAAGGTTTCTTGAAGGGGAAGATGTAACTCTGTGAGATGAATTAACAGAACACAGAGCAGTTTCTCAGAAAGCTTCTTTCCAGTTTTGAACGGAAGATATTTCCTTTTTCACCATAGCCCTCTATGGGCTTCCAAATATCGCTTTACCAATTCTACAAGAACAGCCTTAGGGAAAGGCTTCTTGAAGGGAAATATGTAACTCTGTGAGATGAATTAACAGAACACAGAGCAGTTTCTCAGAAAGCTTCTTTCCAGTTTTGAACGGAAGATATTTCCTTTTTCACCATAGCCCTCTATGGGCTTCCAAATATCCCTTTGCCAATTCCACAAGAACAGCCTTAGCGAAAGGCTTCTTGAAGGGAAAGATGTAACTCTGTGAGATGAATTAGCAGAACACAGAGCAGTTTCTCAGAAAGATTCTTTCCAATTTTGAAAGGTGGATATTTCCTTTTTCACCATAGCCCTCTATGGGCTTCCAAATATCCCTTTGCCAATTCCACAAGAACAGTCTTAGCGAAAGGCTTCTTGAAGGGAAAGATGTAACTCTGTGAGATGAATTCACAGAACACAGAGCAGTTTCTCAGAAAGCTTCTTTCCAGTTTTGAACGGAAGATATTTCCTTTTTCACCATAGCCCTCTATGGGCTTCCAAATATCCCTTTGCCAATTCCACAAGAACAGCCTTAGCGAAAGGCTTCTTGAAGAGAAAGATGTAACTCTGTGAGATGAATTAACGGAACACAGAGCAGTTTCTCAAAAAGCTTCTTTCCAGTTTTGAACGGAAGATATTTCCTTTTTCACCATAGGCCTCTATGGGCTTCCAAATATCCCTTTGCCAATTCCACAAGAACAGCCTTAGCGAAAGGCTTCTTGAAGGGAAAGATGTAACTCTGTGAGATGAATTCACAGAACACAGAGCAGTTTCTCAGAGAGCTTCTTTCCAGTTTTGAACGGAAGATATTTCCTTTTTCACCATAGCCCTCTAGGGGTTCAAAATATCCCTTTGCCAATTCCACAAGAACAGCCTTAGCGAAAGGCTTCTTGAAGGGAAAGATGTAACTCTGTGAGATGAATTCACAGAACACAGAGCAGTTTCTCAGAAAGATTCTTTCCAATTTGGAACGGAAGATATTTCCTTTTTCACCATAGCCCTCTATGGGCTTCCAAATATCCCTTTGCCAATTCCACAATAACAGCCTTAGCGAAAGGCTTCTTGAAGGGAAAGATGTAACTCTGTGAGATGAATTCACAGAACACAGAGCAGTTTCTCAGAAAGCTTCTTTCCAGTTTTGAACGGAAGATATTTCCTTTTTCACCGTAGCCCTCTATGGGATTCCAAATATCCCTTTGCCAATTCCACAAGAACAGCCTTAGCGAAAGGCTTCTTGAAGGGAAAGATGTAACTCTGTGAGATGATTTCACAGAACACAGAGCAGTTTCTCAGAAAGCTTCTTTCCAGTTTTGAACGGAAGATATTTCCTTTTTCACCATAGGCCTCTATGGGCTTCCAAATATCCCTTTGCCAAATCCACAAGAACAGCCTTAGCGAAAGGCTTCTTGAAGGGAAAGATGTAACTCTGTGAGATGAATTAACAGAACACAGAGCAGTTTCTCAGAAAGCTTCTTTCCAGTTCTGAACGGAAGATATTTCCTTTTTCACCATAGCCCTCTATGGGCTTCCAAATACACCTTTGCCAATTCCACAAGAACAGCGTTAGCGACAGGCTTCTTGAAGGGAAAGATGTAACTCTGTGAGATGAATTAACAGAACACAGAGCAGTTTCTCAGAAAGCTTCTTTCCAGTTTTGAACGGAAGATATTTCCTTTTTCACCATAGGCCTCTATGGGCTTCCAAATATCCCTTTGCCAATTCCACAAGAACAGCCTTAGCGAAAGGCTTCTTGAAGGGAAAGATGTAACTCTGTGAGATGAATTAACAGAACACAGAGCAGTTTCTCAGAAAGCTTCTTTCCAGTTTTGAACGGAAGATATTTCCTTTTTCACCATAACCCTCTATGGGCTTCCAAATATCCCTTTGCCAATTCCACAAGAACAGCCTTAGCGAAAGGCTTCTTGAAGGGAAAGATGTAACTCTGTGAGGTGAATTCACAGAACACAGAGCAGTTTCTCAGAAAGCTTCTTTCCAGTTTTGAACGGAAGATATTTCCTTTTTCACCATAGCCGTCTATGGGCTTCCAAATATCCCTTTGCCAATTCCACAGGAACAGCCTTAGCGAAAGGCTTCTTGAAGGGAAAGATGTAACTCTGTGAGATGAATACACAGAACACAGAGCAGTTTCTCAGAAAGCTTCTTTCCAGTTTTGAACGGAAGATATTTCCTTTTTCACCATAGCCCTCTATGGGCTTCCAAATATCCCTTTGCCAGATCCACAAGAACAGCCTTAGCGAAAGGTTTCTTGAAGTGGAAGATGTAACTCTGTGAGATGAATTAACAGAACACAGAGCAGTTTCTCAGAAAGCTTCTTTCCAGTTTTGAACAGAAGATATTTCCTTTTTCACCATAGCCCTCTATGGGCTTCCAAATATCCCTTTGCCAATTCCACAAGAACAGACTTAGCGAAAGGCTTCTTGAAGGGAAAGATGTAACTCTGTGAGATGAATTAGCAGAACACAGAGCAGTTTCTCAGAAAGATTCTTTCCAATTTTGAAAGGTGGATATTTCCTTTTTCACCATAGCCCTCTATGGGCTTCCAAATATCCCTTTGCAAATTCCACAAGAACAGCCTTAGCGAAAGGCTTCTTGAAGGGAAAGATGTAACTCTGTGAGATGAATTCACAGAACACAGAGCAGTTTCTCAGAAAGTTACTTTCCAGTTTTGAACGGAAGATATTTCCTTTTTCACCATAGGCCTCTATGGGCTTCCAAATATCCCTTTGCCAATTCCACAAGAACAGCCTTAGTGAAAGGCTTCTTGAAGGGAAAGATGTAACTCTGTGAGATGAATTAACAGAACACAGAGCAGTTTCTCAGAAAGCTTCTTTCCAGTTTTGAACGGAAGATATTTCCTTTTTCACCATAGCCCTCTATGGGCTTCCAAATATCGCTTTGACAATTCTACAAGAACAGCCTTAGCGAAAGGCTTCTTGAAGGGAAAGATGTAACTCTGTGAGATGAATTAACAGAACACAGAGCAGTTTCTCAGAATGATTCTTTCCAATTTTGAACGGAAGATATTTCCTTTTTCACCATAGCCCTCTAGGGGCTTCCAAATATCCCTTTGCCAATTCCACAAGAACAGCCTTAGCGAAAGGCTTCTTGAAGGGAAAGATGTAACTCTGTGAGATGAATTAACAGAACACAGAGCAGTTTCTCAGAAAGCTTCTTTCCAGTTTTGAACGGAAGATATTTCCTTTTTCACCATAGCCCTCTATGGGCTTCCAAATATCGCTTTGCCAATTCTACAAGAACAGCCTTAGCGAAAGGCTTCTTGAAGGGAAAGATGTAACTCTGTGAGATGAATTAACAGAACACAGAGCAGTTTCTCAGAAAGCTTCTTTCCAGTTTTGAACGGAAGATATTTCCTTTTTCACCATAGCCCTCTATGGGCTTCCAAATATCCCTTTGCCAATTCCACAAGAACAGCCTTAGCGAAAGGCTTCTTGAAGGGAAAGATGTAACTCTGTGAGATGCATTAACAGAACACAGAGCAGTTTCTCAGAAAGATTCTTTCCAATTTTGAACGGAAGATATTTCCTTTTTCACCATAGCCCTCTATGGGCTTCCAAAAATCCCTTTGCCAATTCCACAACAACAGCCTTAGCGAAAGGCTTCTTGAAGGGAAAGATGTAACTCTGTGAGATGAATTCACAGAACACAGAGCAGTTTCTCAGAAAGCTTCTTTCCAGTTTTGAACGGAAGATATTTCCTTTTTCACCATAGCCCTCTATGGGCTTCCAAATATCCCTTTGCCAATTCCACAAGAACAGCCTTAGCGAAAGGCTTCTTGAAGGGAAAGATGTAACTCTGTGAGATGAATTCACAGAACACAGAGCAGTTTCTCAGAAAGCTTCTTTCCAGTTTTGAACGGAAGATATTTCCTTTTTCAACATAGGCCTCTATGGGCTTCCAAATATCCCTTTGCCAATTCCACAAGAACAGCCTTAGCGAACGGCTTCTTGAAGGGAAAGATGTAACTCTGTGAGATGAATTCACAGAACACAGAGCAGTTTCTCAGAAAGCTTCTTTCCAGTTTTGAACGGAAGATATTTCCTTTTTCACCATAGGCCTCTATGGGCTTCCAAATATCCCTTTGCCAATTCCACAAGAACAGCCTTAGCGAAAGGCTTCTTGAAGGGAAAGATGTAACTCTGTGAGATGAATTCACAGAACACAGAGCAGTTTCTCAGAAAGCTTCTTTCCAGTTTTGAACGGAAGATATTTCCTTTTTCACCATAGGCCTCTATGGGCTTCCAAATATCCCTTTGCCAATTCCACAACAACAGCCTTAGTGAAAGGCTTATTGAAGGGAAAGATGTAACTCTGTGAGATGAATTCACAGAACACAGAGCAGTTTCTCAGAAAGCTTCTTTCCAGTTTTGAACGGAAGATATTTCCTTTTTCACCATAGCCCTCTATGGGCTTCCAAATATCCCTTTGCCAATTCCACAAGAACAGCCTTAGCGAAAGGCTTCTTGAAGGGAAAGATGTAACTCTGTGAGATGAATTAACAGAACACAGAGCAGTTTCTCAGAAAGATTCTTTCCAGTTTTGAACGGAAGATATTTCCTTTTTCACCATAGCCCTCTATGGGCTTCCAAATATCCCTTTGCAAATTCCACAAGAACAGCCTTAGCGAAAGGCTTCTTGAAGGGAAAGATGTAACTCTGTGAGATGAATTCACAGAACACAGAGCAGTTTCTCAGAAAGCTTCTTTCCAGTTTTGAACGGAAGATATTTCCTTTTTCACCATAGCCCTCTATGGGCTTCCAAATATCCCTTTGCCAATTCCACAAGAACAGCCTTAGCGAAAGGCTTCTTGAAGGGAAAGATGTAACTCTGTGAGATGAATTCACAGAACACAGAGCAGTTTCTCAGAAAGCTTCTTTCCAGTTTTGAACGGAAGATATTTCCTTTTTCACCATAGGCCTCTATGGGCTTCCAAATATCCCTTTGCCAATTCCACAAGAACAGCCTTAGCGAAAGGCTTCTTGAAGGGAAAGATGTAACTCTGTGAGATGAATTAACAGAACACAGAGCAGTTTCTCAGAAAGTTTCTTTTCAGTTTTGAACGGAAGATATTTCCTTTTTCACCATAGGCCTCTATGGGCTTCCAAATATCCCTTTGCCAATTCCACAAGAACAGCCTTAGCGAAAGGCTTCTTGAAGGGAAAGATGTAACTCTGTGAGATGAATTCACAGAACACAGAGCAGTTTCTCAGAAAGCTTCTTTCCAGTTTTGAACGGAAGATATTTCCTTTTTCACCATAGGCCTCTATGGGCTTCCAAATATCCCTTTGCCAATTCCACAACAACAGCCTTAGTGAAAGGCTTCTTGAAGGGAAAGATGTAACTCTGTGAGATGAATTCACAGAACACAGAGCAGTTTCTCAGAAAGCTTCTTTCCAGTTTTGAACGGAAGATATTTCCTTTTTCACCATAGGCCTCTAAGGGCTTCCAAATATCCCTTTGAAAATTCCACAAGAACAGCCTTAGCGAAAGGCTTCTTGAAGGGAAAGATGTAACTCTGTGAGAAGAATTAACAGAACACAGAGCAGTTTCTCAGAGAGCTTCTTTCCAGTTTTGAACGGAAGATATTTCCTTTTTCACCATAGGCCTCTATGGGCTTCCAAATATCCCTTTGCCAATTAAACAAGAACAGCCTTAGCGAAAGGCTTCTTGAAGGGAAAGATGTAACTCTGTGAGATAAATTAACAGAACACAGAGCATTTTCTCACAAAGCGTCTTTCCCGTTTTGAACGGAAGATATTTCCTTTTCACCATAGGCCTCTATGGGCTTCCAAATATCCCTTTGCAAATTCCACAAGAACAGCCTTAGCGAAAGGCTTCTTGAAGGGAAAGATGTAACTCTGTGAGATGAATTAACAGAACACAGAGCAGTTTCTCAGAAAGCTTCTTTCCAGTTTTGAACGGAAGATATTTCCTTTTTCACCATAGGCCTCTATGGGCTTCCAAATATCCCTTTGCCAATTCCACAACAACAGCCTTAGTGAAAGGCTTCTTGAAGGGAAAGATGTAACTCTGTGAGATGAATTCACAGAACACAGAGCAGTTTCTCAGAAAGCTTCTTTCCAGTTTTGAACGGAAGATATTTCCTTTTTCACCATAGGCCTCTAAGGGCTTCCAAATATCCCTTTGAAAATTCCACAAGAACAGCCTTAGCGAAAGGCTTCTTGAAGGGAAAGATGTAACTCTGTGAGAAGAATTAACAGAACACAGAGCAGTTTCTCAGAGAGCTTCTTTCCAGTTTTGAACGGAAGATATTTCCTTTTTCACCATAGGCCTCTATGGGCTTCCAAATATCCCTTTGCCAATTAAACAAGAACAGCCTTAGCGAAAGGCTTCTTGAAGGGAAAGATGTAACTCTGTGAGATAAATTAACAGAACACAGAGCATTTTCTCACAAAGCGTCTTTCCCGTTTTGAACGGAAGATATTTCCTTTTCACCATAGGCCTCTATGGGCTTCCAAATATCCCTTTGCAAATTCCACAAGAACAGCCTTAGCGAAAGGCTTCTTGAAGGGAAAGATGTAACTCTGTGAGATGAATTCACAGAACACAGAGCAGTTTCTCAGAAAGCTTCTTTCCAGTTTTGAACGGAAGATATTTCCTTTTTCACCATAGCCCTCTATGGGCTTCCAAATATCCCTTTGCCAATTCCACAAGAACAGCCTTAGCGAAAGGCTTCTTGAAGGGAAAGATGTAACTCTGTGAGATGAATTCACAGAACACAGAGCAGTTTCTCAGAAAGCTTCTTTCCAGTTTTGAACGGAAGATATTTCCTTTTTCACCATAGCCCTCTATGGGCTTCCAAATATCCCTTTGCCAATTCCACAAGAACAGCCTTAGCGAAAGACTTCTTGAAGAGAAAGATATAACTCTGTGAGATGAATTAACGGAACACAGAGCAGTTTCTCAGAAAGCTTCTTTCCAGTTTTGAACGGAAGATATTTCCTTTTTCACCATAGGCCTCTATGGGCTTCCAAATATCCCTTTGCCAATTCCACAAGAACAGCCTTAGCGAAAGGCTTCTTGAAGGGAAAGATGTAACTCTGTGAGATGAATTCACAGAACACAGAGCAGTTTCTCAGAGAGCTTCTTTCCAGTTTTGAACGGAAGATATTTCCTTTTTCACCATAGCCCTCTAGGGGTTCAAAATATCCCTTTGCCAATTCCACAAGAACAGCCTTAGCGAAAGGCTTCTTGAAGGGAAAGATGTAACTCTGTGAGATGAATTCACAGAACACAGAGCAGTTTCTCAGAAAGATTCTTTCCAATTTGGAACGGAAGATATTTCCTTTTTCACCATAGCCCTCTATGGGCTTCCAAATATCCCTTTGCCAATTCCACAACAACAGCCTTAGCGAAAGGCTTCTTGAAGGGAAAGATGTAACTCTGTGAGATGAATTCACAGAACACAGAGCAGTTTCTCAGAAAGCTTCTTTCCAGTTTTGAACGGAAGATATTTCCTTTTTCACCATAGCCCTCTATGGGATTCCAAATATCCCTTTGCCAATTCCAAAAGAACAGCCTTAGCGAAAGGCTTCTTGAAGGGAAAGATGTAACTCTGTGAGATGATTTCACAGAACACAGAGCAGTTTCTCAGAAAGCTTCTTTCCAGTTTTGAACGGAAGATATTTCCTTTTTCACCATAGGCCTCTATGGGCTTCCAAATATCCCTTTGCCAATTCCACAAGAACAGCCTTAGCGAAAGGCTTCTTGAAGGGAAAGATGTAACTCTGTGAGATGAATTAACAGAACACAGAGCAGTTTCTCAGAAAGCTTCTTTCCAGTTTTGAACGGAAGATATTTCCTTTTTCACCATAACCCTCTATGGGCTTCCAAATATCCCTTTGCCAATTCCGCAAGAACAGCCTTAGCGAAAGGCTTCTTGAAGGGAAAGATGTAACTCTGTGAGGTGAATTCACAGAACACAGAGCAGTTTCTCAGAAAGCTTCTTTCCAGTTTTGAACGGAAGATATTTCCTTTTTCACCATAGCCGTCTATGGGCTTCCAAATATCCCTTTGCCAATTCCACAGGAACAGCCTTAGCGAAAGGCTGCTTGAAGTTAAAGATGTAACTCTGTGAGATGAATACACAGAACACAGAGCAGTTTCTCAGAAAGCTTCTTTCCAGTTTTGAACGGAAGATATTTCCTTTTTCACCATAGCCCTCTATGGGCTTCCAAATATCCCTTTGCCAGTTCCACAAGAACAGCCTTAGCGAAAGGTTTCTTGAAGGGGAAGATGTAACTCTGTGAGATGAATTAACAGAACACAGAGCAGTTTCTCAGAAAGATTCTTTCCAATTTTGAACGGAAGATATTTCCTTTTTCACCATAGCCCTCTATGGGCTTCCAAAAATCCCTTTGCCAATTCCACAACAACAGCCTTAGCGAAAGGCTTCTTGAAGGGAAAGATGTAACTCTGTGAGATGAATTCACAGAACACAGAGCAGTTTCTCAGAAAGCTTCTTTCCAGTTTTGAACGGAAGATATTTCCTTTTTCACCATAGCCCTCTATGGGCTTCCAAATATCCCTTTGCCAATTCCACAAGAACAGCCTTAGCGAAAGGCTTCTTGAAGGGAAAGATGTAACTCTGTGAGATGAATTCACAGAACACAGAGCAGTTTCTCAGAAAGCTTCTTTCCAGTTTTGAACGGAAGATATTTCCTTTTTCAACATAGGCCTCTATGGGCTTCCAAATATCCCTTTGCCAATTCCACAAGAACAGCCTTAGCGAACGGCTTCTTGAAGGGAAAGATGTAACTCTGTGAGATGAATTCACAGAACACAGAGCAGTTTCTCAGAAAGCTTCTTTCCAGTTTTGAACGGAAGATATTTCCTTTTTCACCATAGGCCTCTATGGGCTTCCAAATATCCCTTTGCCAATTCCACAAGAACAGCCTTAGCGAAAGGCTTCTTGAAGGGAAAGATGTAACTCTGTGAGATGAATTCACAGAACACAGAGCAGTTTCTCAGAAAGCTTCTTTCCAGTTTTGAACGGAAGATATTTCCTTTTTCACCATAGGCCTCTATGGGCTTCCAAATATCCCTTTGCCAATTCCACAACAACAGCCTTAGTGAAAGGCTTATTGAAGGGAAAGATGTAACTCTGTGAGATGAATTCACAGAACACAGAGCAGTTTCTCAGAAAGCTTCTTTCCAGTTTTGAACGGAAGATATTTCCTTTTTCACCATAGCCCTCTATGGGCTTCCAAATATCCCTTTGCCAATTCCACAAGAACAGCCTTAGCGAAAGGCTTCTTGAAGGGAAAGATGTAACTCTGTGAGATGAATTAACAGAACACAGAGCAGTTTCTCAGAAAGATTCTTTCCAGTTTTGAACGGAAGATATTTCCTTTTTCACCATAGCCCTCTATGGGCTTCCAAATATCCCTTTGCAAATTCCACAAGAACAGCCTTAGCGAAAGGCTTCTTGAAGGGAAAGATGTAACTCTGTGAGATGAATTCACAGAACACAGAGCAGTTTCTCAGAAAGCTTCTTTCCAGTTTTGAACGGAAGATATTTCCTTTTTCACCATAGCCCTCTATGGGCTTCCAAATATCCCTTTGCCAATTCCACAAGAACAGCCTTAGCGAAAGGCTTCTTGAAGGGAAAGATGTAACTCTGTGAGATGAATTCACAGAACACAGAGCAGTTTCTCAGAAAGCTTCTTTCCAGTTTTGAACGGAAGATATTTCCTTTTTCACCATAGGACTCTATGGGCTTCCAAATATCCCTTTGCCAATTCCACAAGAACAGCCTTAGCGAAAGGCTTCTTGAAGGGAAAGATGTAACTCTGTGAGATGAATTAACAGAACACAGAGCAGTTTCTCAGAAAGTTTCTTTTCAGTTTTGAACGGAAGATATTTCCTTTTTCACCATAGGCCTCTATGGGCTTCCAAATATCCCTTTGCCAATTCCACAAGAACAGCCTTAGCGAAAGGCTTCTTGAAGGGAAAGATGTAACTCTGTGAGATGAATTCACAGAACACAGAGCAGTTTCTCAGAAAGCTTCTTTCCAGTTTTGAACGGAAGATATTTCCTTTTTCACCATAGGCCTCTATGGGCTTCCAAATATCCCTTTGCCAATTCCACAACAACAGCCTTAGTGAAAGGCTTCTTGAAGGGAAAGATGTAACTCTGTGAGATGAATTCACAGAACACAGAGCAGTTTCTCAGAAAGCTTCTTTCCAGTTTTGAACGGAAGATATTTCCTTTTTCACCATAGCCCTCTATGGGCTTCCAAATATCCCTTTGCAAATTCCACAAGAACAGCCTTAGCGAAAGGCTTCTTGAAGGGAAAGATGTAACTCTGTGAGATGAATTAACAGAACACAGAGCAGTTTGTCAGAAAGATTCTTTCCAATTTTGAACGGAAGATATTTCCTTTTTCACCATAGCCCTCTATGGGCTTCCAAATATCCCTTTGCCAATTCCACAAGAACAGCCTTAGCGAAAGGCTTCTTGAAGGGAAAGATGTAACTCTGTGAGATGAATTAACAGAACACAGAGCAGTTTCTCAGAAAGCTTCTTTCCAGTTTTGAACGGAAGATATTTCCTTTTTCACCATAGCCCTCTGTGGGCTTCCAAATAACCCTTTGCCAATTCCACAAGAACAGCCTTAGCGAATGGCTTCTTGAAGAGAAAGATGTAACTCTGTGAGATGAATTAACAGAACACAGAGCAGTTTCTCAGAAAGCTTCTTTCCAGTTTTGAACGGAAGATATTTCCTTTTTCACCATAGGCCTCTAAGGGCTTCCAAATATCCCTTTGAAAATTCCACAAGAACAGCCTTAGCGAAAGGCTTCTTGAAGGGAAAGATGTAACTCTGTGAGAAGAATTAACAGAACACAGAGCAGTTTCTCAGAGAGCTTCTTTCCAGTTTTGAACGGAAGATATTTCCTTTTTCACCATAGGCCTCTATAGGCTTCCAAATATCCCTTTGCCAATTAAACAAGAACAGCCTTAGCGAAAGGCTTCTTGAAGGGAAAGATGTAACTCTGTGAGATAAATTAACAGAACACAGAGCATTTTCTCAGAAAGCGTCTTTCCCGTTTTGAACGGAAGATATTTCCTTTTCACCATAGGCCTCTATGGGCTTCCAAATATCCCTTTGCAAATTCCACAAGAACAGCCTTAGCGAAAGGCTTCTTGAAGGGAAAGATGTAACTCTGTGAGATGAATTCACAGAACACAGAGCAGTTTCTCAGAAAGCTTCTTTCCAGTTTTGAACGGAAGATATTTCCTTTTTCACCATAGCCCTCTATGGGCTTCCAAATATCCCTTTGCCAATTCCACAAGAACAGCCTTAGCGAAAGGCTTCTTGAAGGGAAAGATGTAACTCTGTGAGATGAATTCACAGAACACAGAGCAGTTTCTCAGAAAGCTTCTTTCCAGTTTTGAACGGAAGATATTTCCTTTTTCACCATAGCCCTCTATGGGCTTCCAAATATCCCTTTGCCAATTCCACAAGAACAGCCTTAGCGAAAGACTTCTTGAAGAGAAAGATATAACTCTGTGAGATGAATTAACGGAACACAGAGCAGTTTCTCAGAAAGCTTCTTTCCAGTTTTGAACGGAAGATATTTCCTTTTTCACCATAGGCCTCTATGGGCTTCCAAATATCCCTTTGCCAATTCCACAAGAACAGCCTTAGCGAAAGGCTTCTTGAAGGGAAAGATGTAACTCTGTGAGATGAATTCACAGAACACAGAGCAGTTTCTCAGAGAGCTTCTTTCCAGTTTTGAACGGAAGATATTTCCTTTTTCACCATAGCCCTCTAGGGGTTCAAAATATCCCTTTGCCAATTCCACAAGAACAGCCTTAGCGAAAGGCTTCTTGAAGGGAAAGATGTAACTCTGTGAGATGAATTCACAGAACACAGAGCAGTTTCTCAGAAAGATTCTTTCCAATTTGGAACGGAAGATATTTCCTTTTTCACCATAGCCCTCTATGGGCTTCCAAATATCCCTTTGCCAATTCCACAACAACAGCCTTAGCGAAAGGCTTCTTGAAGGGAAAGATGTAACTCTGTGAGATGAATTCACAGAACACAGAGCAGTTTCTCAGAAAGCTTCTTTCCAGTTTTGAACGGAAGATATTTCCTTTTTCACCATAGCCCTCTATGGGATTCCAAATATCCCTTTGCCAATTCCACAAGAACAGCCTTAGCGAAAGGCTTCTTGAAGGGAAAGATGTAACTCTGTGAGATGATTTCACAGAACACAGAGCAGTTTCTCAGAAAGCTTCTTTCCAGTTTTGAACGGAAGATATTTCCTTTTTCACCATAGGCCTCTAAGGGCTTCCAAATATCCCTTTGAAAATTCCACAAGAACAGCCTTAGCGAAAGGCTTCTTGAAGGGAAAGATGTAACTCTGTGAGAAGAATTAACAGAACACAGAGCAGTTTCTCAGAGAGCTTCTTTCCAGTTTTGAACGGAAGATATTTCCTTTTTCACCATAGGCCTCTATAGGCTTCCAAATATCCCTTTGCCAATTAAACAAGAACAGCCTTAGCGAAAGGCTTCTTGAAGGGAAAGATGTAACTCTGTGAGATAAATTAACAGAACACAGAGCATTTTCTCAGAAAGCGTCTTTCCCGTTTTGAACGGAAGATATTTCCTTTTCACCATAGGCCTCTATGGGCTTCCAAATATCCCTTTGCAAATTCCACAAGAACAGCCTTAGCGAAAGGCTTCTTGAAGGGAAAGATGTAACTCTGTGAGATGAATTCACAGAACACAGAGCAGTTTCTCAGAAAGCTTCTTTCCAGTTTTGAACGGAAGATATTTCCTTTTTCACCATAGCCCTCTATGGGCTTCCAAATATCCCTTTGCCAATTCCACAAGAACAGCCTTAGCGAAAGGCTTCTTGAAGGGAAAGATGTAACTCTGTGAGATGAATTCACAGAACACAGAGCAGTTTCTCAGAAAGCTTCTTTCCAGTTTTGAACGGAAGATATTTCCTTTTTCACCATAGCCCTCTATGGGCTTCCAAATATCCCTTTGCCAATTCCACAAGAACAGCCTTAGCGAAAGACTTCTTGAAGAGAAAGATATAACTCTGTGAGATGAATTAACGGAACACAGAGCAGTTTCTCAGAAAGCTTCTTTCCAGTTTTGAACGGAAGATATTTCCTTTTTCACCATAGGCCTCTATGGGCTTCCAAATATCCCTTTGCCAATTCCACAAGAACAGCCTTAGCGAAAGGCTTCTTGAAGGGAAAGATGTAACTCTGTGAGATGAATTCACAGAACACAGAGCAGTTTCTCAGAGAGCTTCTTTCCAGTTTTGAACGGAAGATATTTCCTTTTTCACCATAGCCCTCTAGGGGTTCAAAATATCCCTTTGCCAATTCCACAAGAACAGCCTTAGCGAAAGGCTTCTTGAAGGGAAAGATGTAACTCTGTGAGATGAATTCACAGAACACAGAGCAGTTTCTCAGAAAGATTCTTTCCAATTTGGAACGGAAGATATTTCCTTTTTCACCATAGCCCTCTATGGGCTTCCAAATATCCCTTTGCCAATTCCACAACAACAGCCTTAGCGAAAGGCTTCTTGAAGGGAAAGATGTAACTCTGTGAGATGAATTCACAGAACACAGAGCAGTTTCTCAGAAAGCTTCTTTCCAGTTTTGAACGGAAGATATTTCCTTTTTCACCATAGCCCTCTATGGGATTCCAAATATCCCTTTGCCAATTCCACAAGAACAGCCTTAGCGAAAGGCTTCTTGAAGGGAAAGATGTAACTCTGTGAGATGATTTCACAGAACACAGAGCAGTTTCTCAGAAAGCTTCTTTCCAGTTTTGAACGGAAGATATTTCCTTTTTCACCATAGGCCTCTATGGGCTTCCAAATATCCCTTTGCCAATTCCACAAGAACAGCCTTAGCGAAAGGCTTCTTGAAGGGAAAGATGTAACTCTGTGAGATGAATTAACAGAACACAGAGCAGTTTCTCAGAAAGCTTCTTTCCAGTTTTGAACGGAAGATATTTCCTTTTTCACCATAACCCTCTATGGGCTTCCAAATATCCCTTTGCCAATTCCGCAAGAACAGCCTTAGCGAAAGGCTTCTTGAAGGGAAAGATGTAACTCTGTGAGGTGAATTCACAGAACACAGAGCAGTTTCTCAGAAAGCTTCTTTCCAGTTTTGAACGGAAGATATTTCCTTTTTCACCATAGCCGTCTATGGGCTTCCAAATATCCCTTTGCCAATTCCACAGGAACAGCCTTAGCGAAAGGCTTCTTGAAGTTAAAGATGTAACTCTGTGAGATGAATACACAGAACACAGAGCAGTTTCTCAGAAAGCTTCTTTCCAGTTTTGAACGGAAGATATTTCCTTTTTCACCATAGCCCTCTATGGGCTTCCAAATATCCCTTTGCCAGTTCCACAAGAACAGCCTTAGCGAAAGGTTTCTTGAAGGGGAAGATGTAACTCTGTGAGATGAATTAACAGAACACAGAGCAGTTTCTCAGAAAGCTTCTTTCCAGTTTTGAACGGAAGATATTTCCTTTTTCACCATAGCCCTCTATGGGCTTCCAAATATCGCTTTACCAATTCTACAAGAACAGCCTTAGGGAAAGGCTTCTTGAAGGGAAATATGTAACTCTGTGAGATGAATTCACAGAACACAGAGCAGTTTCTCAGAAAGCTTCTTTCCAGTTTTGAACGGAAGATATTTCCTTTTTCACCATAGCCCTCTATGGGCTTCCAAATATCCCTTTGCCAATTCCACAAGAACAGCCTTAGCGAAAGGCTTCTTGAAGGGAAAGATGTAACTCTGTGAGATGAATTAGCAGAACACAGAGCAGTTTCTCAGGAAGATTCTTTCCAATTTTGAAAGGTGGATATTTCCTTTTTCACCATAGCCCTCTATGGGCTTCCAAATATCCCTTTGCAAATTCCACAAGAACAGCCTTAGCGAAAGGCTTCTTGAAGGGAAAGATGTAACTCTGTGAGATGAATTCACAGAACACAGAGCAGTTTCTCAGAAAGTTTCTTTCCAGTTTTGAACGGAAGATATTTCCTTTTTCACCATAGGCCTCTATGGGCTTCCAAATATCCCTTTGCCAATTCCACAAGAACAGCCTTAGCGAAAGGCTTCTTGAAGGGAAAGATGTAACTCTGTGAGATGAATTCACAGAACACAGAGCAGTTTCTCAGAAAGCTTCTTTCCAGTTTTGAACGGAAGATATTTCCTTTTTCACCATAGCCCTCTATGGGCTTCCAAATATCCCTTTGCCAATTCCACAAGAACAGCCTTAGTGAAAGGCTTCTTGAAGGGAAAGATGTAACTCTGTGAGATGAATTAACAGAACACAGAGCAGTTTCTCAGAAAGCTTCTTTCCAGTTTTGAACGGAAGATATTTCCTTTTTCACCATAGCCCTCTATGGGGTTCCAAATATCCCTTTGCCAATTCCACAAGAACAGCCTTAGCGAAAGGCTTCTTGAGGGGAAAGATGTAACTCTGTGAGATGAATTAACAGAACACAGAGCAGTTTCTCAGAAAGCTTCTTTCCAGTTTTGAACGGAAGATATTTCCTTTTTCACCATAGCCCTCTATGGGCTTCCAAATATCGCTTTGCCAATTCTACAAGAACAGCCTTAGCGAAAGGCTTCTTGAAGGGAAAGATGTAACTCTGTGAGATGAATTAACAGAACACAGAGCAGTTTCTCAGAATGATTCTTTCCAATTTTGAACGGAAGATATTTCCTTTTTCACCATAGCCCTCTAGGGGCTTCCAAATATCCCTTTGCCAATTCCACAAGAACAGCCTTAGCGAAAGGCTTCTTGAAGGGAAAGATGTAACACTGTGAGATGAATTAACAGAACACAGAGCAGTTTCTCAGAAAGCTTCTTTCCAGTTTTGAACGGAAGATATTTCCTTTTTCACCATAGCCCTCTATGGGCTTCCAAATATCCCTTTGCCAATTCCACAAGAACAGCCTTAGCGAAAGGCTTCTTGAAGGGAGAGATGTAACTCTGTGAGATGAATTCACAGAACACAGAGCAGTTTCTCAGAAAGCTTCTTTCCAGTTTTGAACGGAAGATATTTCCTTTTTCACCATAGGCCTCTATGGGCTTCCAAATATCCCTTTGCCAATTCCACAAGAAGAGCCTTAGCGAAAGGCTTCTTGAAGGGAAAGATGTAACTCTGTGAGATGAATTCACAGAACACAGAGCAGTTTCTCAGAAAGCTTCTTTCCAATTTTGAACGGAAGATATTTACTTTTTCACCATAGCCCTCTAGGGGTTCCAAATATCCCTTTGCCAATTCCACAAGAACAGCCTTAGCGAAAGGCTTCTTGAAGGGAAAGATGTAACTCTGTGAGATGAATTAACAGAACACAGAGCAGTTTCTCAGAAAGATTCTTTCCAATTTTGAACGGAAGATATTTCCTTTTTCACCATAGCCCTCTATGGGCTTCCAAATATCCCTTTGCCAATTCCACAAGAACAGCCTTAGCGAAAGTCTTCTTGAAGGGAAAGATGTAACTCTGTGAGATGAATTAACAGAACACAGAGCAGTTTCTCAGAAAGCTTCTTTCCAGTTTTGAACGGAAGATATTTCCTTTTTCACCATAGCCCTCTATGGGCTTCCAAATATCCCTTTGCCAATTCCACAAGAACAGACTTAGCGAAAGGATTCTTGAAGGGAAAGATGTAACTCTTTGAGATGAATTAACAGAACACAGAGCAGTTTCTCAGAAAGCTTCTTTCCAGTTTTGAACGGAAGATATTTCCTTTTTCACCATAGGCCTCTATGGGCTTCCAAATATCCCTTTGCCAATTCCACAAGAACAGCCTTAGCGAAAGGCTTCTTGAAGGGAAAGATGTAACTCTGTGAGATGAATTCACAGAACACAGAGCAGTTTCTCAGAAAGCTTCTTTCCAGTTTTGAACGGAAGATATTTCCTTTTTCACCATAGCCGTCTATGGGCTTCCAAATATCCCTTTGCCAATTCCACAAGAACAGCCTTAGCGAAAGGCTTCTTGAAGGGAAAGATGTAACTCTGTGAGATGAATTAACAGAACACAGAGCAGTTTCTCAGAAAGCTTCTTTCCAGTTTTGAACGGAAGATATTTCCTTTTTCACCATAGCCCTCTATGGGCTTCCAAATATCGCTTTGCCAATTCTACAAGAACAGCCTTAGCGAAAGGCTTCTTGAAGGGAAAGATGTAACTCTGTGAGATGAATTAACAGAACACAGAGCAGTTTCTCAGAAAGCTTCTTTCCAGTTTTGAACGGAAGATATTTCCTTTTTCACCATAGCCCTCTATGGGCTTCCAAATATCCCTTTGCCAATTCCACAAGAACAGCCTTAGAGAAAGGCTTCTTGAAGGGAAAGATGTAACTCTGTGAGATGAATTAACAGAACACAGAGCAGTTTCTCAGAAAGATTCTTTCCAATTTTGAACGGAAGATATTTCCTTTTTCACCATAGCCCTCTATGGGCTTCCAAAAATCCCTTTGCCAATTCCACAACAACAGCCTTAGCGAAAGTCTTCTTGAAGGGAAAGATGTAACTCTGTGAGATGAATTCACAGAACACAGAGCAGTTTCTCAGAAAGCTTCTTTCCAGTTTTGAACGGAAGATATTTCCTTTTTCACCATAGGCCTCTATGGGCTTCCAAATATCCCTTTGCCAATTCCACAAGAAGAGCCTTAGCGAAAGGCTTCTTGAAGGGAAAGATGTAACTCTGTGAGATGAATTCACAGAACACAGAGCAGTTTCTCAGAAAGCTTCTTTCCAATTTTGAACGGAAGATATTTACTTTTTCACCATAGCCCTCTAGGGGTTCCAAATATCCCTTTGCCAATTCCACAAGAACAGCCTTAGCGAAAGGCTTCTTGAAGGGAAAGATGTAACTCTGTGAGATGAATTAACAGAACACAGAGCAGTTTCTCAGAAAGATTCTTTCCAATTTTGAACGGAAGATATTTCCTTTTTCACCATAGCCCTCTATGGGCTTCCAAATATCCCTTTGCCAATTCCACAAGAACAGCCTTAGCGAAAGTCTTCTTGAAGGGAAAGATGTAACTCTGTGAGATGAATTAACAGAACACAGAGCAGTTTCTCAGAAAGCTTCTTTCCAGTTTTGAACGGAAGATATTTCCTTTTTCACCATAGCCCTCTATGGGCTTCCAAATATCCCTTTGCCAATTCCACAAGAACAGACTTAGCGAAAGGATTCTTGAAGGGAAAGATGTAACTCTTTGAGATGAATTAACAGAACACAGAGCAGTTTCTCAGAAAGCTTCTTTCCAGTTTTGAACGGAAGATATTTCCTTTTTCACCATAGGCCTCTATGGGCTTCCAAATATCCCTTTGCCAATTCCACAAGAACAGCCTTAGCGAAAGGCTTCTTGAAGGGAAAGATGTAACTCTGTGAGATGAATTCACAGAACACAGAGCAGTTTCTCAGAAAGCTTCTTTCCAGTTTTGAACGGAAGATATTTCCTTTTTCACCATAGCCGTCTATGGGCTTCCAAATATCCCTTTGCCAATTCCACAAGAACAGCCTTAGCGAAAGGCTTCTTGAAGGGAAAGATGTAACTCTGTGAGATGAATTAACAGAACACAGAGCAGTTTCTCAGAAAGCTTCTTTCCAGTTTTGAACGGAAGATATTTCCTTTTTCACCATAGCCCTCTATGGGCTTCCAAATATCGCTTTGCCAATTCTACAAGAACAGCCTTAGCGAAAGGCTTCTTGAAGGGAAAGATGTAACTCTGTGAGATGAATTAACAGAACACAGAGCAGTTTCTCAGAAAGCTTCTTTCCAGTTTTGAACGGAAGATATTTCCTTTTTCACCATAGCCCTCTATGGGCTTCCAAATATCCCTTTGCCAATTCCACAAGAACAGCCTTAGAGAAAGGCTTCTTGAAGGGAAAGATGTAACTCTGTGAGATGAATTAACAGAACACAGAGCAGTTTCTCAGAAAGATTCTTTCCAATTTTGAACGGAAGATATTTCCTTTTTCACCATAGCCCTCTATGGGCTTCCAAAAATCCCTTTGCCAATTCCACAACAACAGCCTTAGCGAAAGTCTTCTTGAAGGGAAAGATGTAACTCTGTGAGAAGAATTAACAGAACACAGAGCAGTTTCTCAGAGAGCTTCTTTCCAGTTTTGAACGGAAGATATTTCCTTTTTCACCATAGGCCTCTATGGGCTTCCAAATATCCCTTTGCCAATTAAACAAGAACAGCCTTAGCGAAAGGCTTCTTGAAGGGAAAGATGTAACTCTGTGAGATAAATTAACAGAACACAGAGCATTTTCTCAGAAAGCGTCTTTCCCGTTTTGAACGGAAGATATTTCCTTTTCACCATAGGCCTCTATGGGCTTCCAAATATCCCTTTGCAAATTCCACAAGAACAGCCTTAGCGAAAGGCTTCTTGAAGGGAAAGATGTAACTCTGTGAGATGAATTCACAGAACACAGAGCAGTTTCTCAGAAAGCTTCTTTCCAGTTTTGAACGGAAGATATTTCCTTTTTCACCATAGCCCTCTATGGGCTTCCAAATATCCCTTTGCCAATTCCACAAGAACAGCCTTAGCGAAAGGCTTCTTGAAGGGAAAGATGTAACTCTGTGAGATGAATTCACAGAACACAGAGCAGTTTCTCAGAAAGCTTCTTTCCAGTTTTGAACGGAAGATATTTCCTTTTTCACCATAGCCCTCTATGGGCTTCCAAATATCCCTTTGCCAATTCCACAAGAACAGCCTTAGCGAAAGACTTCTTGAAGAGAAAGATATAACTCTGTGAGATGAATTAACGGAACACAGAGCAGTTTCTCAGAAAGCTTCTTTCCAGTTTTGAACGGAAGATATTTCCTTTTTCACCATAGGCCTCTATGGGCTTCCAAATATCCCTTTGCCAATTCCACAAGAACAGCCTTAGCGAAAGGCTTCTTGAAGGGAAAGATGTAACTCTGTGAGATGAATTCACAGAACACAGAGCAGTTTCTCAGAGAGCTTCTTTCCAGTTTTGAACGGAAGATATTTCCTTTTTCACCATAGCCCTCTAGGGGTTCAAAATATCCCTTTGCCAATTCCACAAGAACAGCCTTAGCGAAAGGCTTCTTGAAGGGAAAGATGTAACTCTGTGAGATGAATTCACAGAACACAGAGCAGTTTCTCAGAAAGATTCTTTCCAATTTGGAACGGAAGATATTTCCTTTTTCACCATAGCCCTCTATGGGCTTCCAAATATCCCTTTGCCAATTCCACAACAACAGCCTTAGCGAAAGGCTTCTTGAAGGGAAAGATGTAACTCTGTGAGATGAATTCACAGAACACAGAGCAGTTTCTCAGAAAGCTTCTTTCCAGTTTTGAACGGAAGATATTTCCTTTTTCACCATAGCCCTCTATGGGATTCCAAATATCCCTTTGCCAATTCCACAAGAACAGCCTTAGCGAAAGGCTTCTTGAAGGGAAAGATGTAACTCTGTGAGATGATTTCACAGAACACAGAGCAGTTTCTCAGAAAGCTTCTTTCCAGTTTTGAACGGAAGATATTTCCTTTTTCACCATAGGCCTCTATGGGCTTCCAAATATCCCTTTGCCAATTCCACAAGAACAGCCTTAGCGAAAGGCTTCTTGAAGGGAAAGATGTAACTCTGTGAGATGAATTAACAGAACACAGAGCAGTTTCTCAGAAAGCTTCTTTCCAGTTTTGAACGGAAGATATTTCCTTTTTCACCATAACCCTCTATGGGCTTCCAAATATCCCTTTGCCAATTCCGCAAGAACAGCCTTAGCGAAAGGCTTCTTGAAGGGAAAGATGTAACTCTGTGAGGTGAATTCACAGAACACAGAGCAGTTTCTCAGAAAGCTTCTTTCCAGTTTTGAACGGAAGATATTTCCTTTTTCACCATAGCCGTCTATGGGCTTCCAAATATCCCTTTGCCAATTCCACAGGAACAGCCTTAGCGAAAGGCTTCTTGAAGTTAAAGATGTAACTCTGTGAGATGAATACACAGAACACAGAGCAGTTTCTCAGAAAGCTTCTTTCCAGTTTTGAACGGAAGATATTTCCTTTTTCACCATAGCCCTCTATGGGCTTCCAAATATCCCTTTGCCAGTTCCACAAGAACAGCCTTAGCGAAAGGTTTCTTGAAGGGGAAGATGTAACTCTGTGAGATGAATTAACAGAACACAGAGCAGTTTCTCAGAAAGCTTCTTTCCAGTTTTGAACGGAAGATATTTCCTTTTTCACCATAGCCCTCTATGGGCTTCCAAATATCGCTTTACCAATTCTACAAGAACAGCCTTAGGGAAAGGCTTCTTGAAGGGAAATATGTAACTCTGTGAGATGAATTCACAGAACACAGAGCAGTTTCTCAGAAAGCTTCTTTCCAGTTTTGAACGGAAGATATTTCCTTTTTCACCATAGCCCTCTATGGGCTTCCAAATATCCCTTTGCCAATTCCACAAGAACAGCCTTAGCGAAAGGCTTCTTGAAGGGAAAGATGTAACTCTGTGAGATGAATTAGCAGAACACAGAGCAGTTTCTCAGGAAGATTCTTTCCAATTTTGAAAGGTGGATATTTCCTTTTTCACCATAGCCCTCTATGGGCTTCCAAATATCCCTTTGCAAATTCCACAAGAACAGCCTTAGCGAAAGGCTTCTTGAAGGGAAAGATGTAACTCTGTGAGATGAATTCACAGAACACAGAGCAGTTTCTCAGAAAGTTTCTTTCCAGTTTTGAACGGAAGATATTTCCTTTTTCACCATAGGCCTCTATGGGCTTCCAAATATCCCTTTGCCAATTCCACAAGAACAGCCTTAGCGAAAGGCTTCTTGAAGGGAAAGATGTAACTCTGTGAGATGAATTCACAGAACACAGAGCAGTTTCTCAGAAAGCTTCTTTCCAGTTTTGAACGGAAGATATTTCCTTTTTCACCATAGCCCTCTATGGGCTTCCAAATATCCCTTTGCCAATTCCACAAGAACAGCCTTAGTGAAAGGCTTCTTGAAGGGAAAGATGTAACTCTGTGAGATGAATTAACAGAACACAGAGCAGTTTCTCAGAAAGCTTCTTTCCAGTTTTGAACGGAAGATATTTCCTTTTTCACCATAGCCCTCTATGGGGTTCCAAATATCCCTTTGCCAATTCCACAAGAACATCCTTAGCGAAAGGCTTCTTGAGGGGAAAGATGTAACTCTGTGAGATGAATTAACAGAACACAGAGCAGTTTCTCAGAAAGCTTCTTTCCAGTTTTGAACGGAAGATATTTCCTTTTTCACCATAGCCCTCTATGGGCTTCCAAATATCGCTTTGCCAATTCTACAAGAACAGCCTTAGCGAAAGGCTTCTTGAAGGGAAAGATGTAACTCTGTGAGATGAATTAACAGAACACAGAGCAGTTTCTCAGAATGATTCTTTCCAATTTTGAACGGAAGATATTTCCTTTTTCACCATAGCCCTCTAGGGGCTTCCAAATATCCCTTTGCCAATTCCACAAGAACAGCCTTAGCGAAAGGCTTCTTGAAGGGAAAGATGTAACACTGTGAGATGAATTAACAGAACACAGAGCAGTTTCTCAGAAAGCTTCTTTCCAGTTTTGAACGGAAGATATTTCCTTTTTCACCATAGCCCTCTATGGGCTTCCAAATATCCCTTTGCCAATTCCACAAGAACAGCCTTAGCGAAAGGCTTCTTGAAGGGAAAGATGTAACTCTGTGAGATGAATTCACAGAACACAGAGCAGTTTCTCAGAAAGCTTCTTTCCAGTTTTGAACGGAAGATATTTCCTTTTTCACCATAGGCCTCTATGGGCTTCCAAATATCCCTTTGCCAATTCCACAAGAAGAGCCTTAGCGAAAGGCTTCTTGAAGGGAAAGATGTAACTCTGTGAGATGAATTCACAGAACACAGAGCAGTTTCTCAGAAAGCTTCTTTCCAATTTTGAACGGAAGATATTTACTTTTTCACCATAGCCCTCTAGGGGTTCCAAATATCCCTTTGCCAATTCCACAAGAACAGCCTTAGCGAAAGGCTTCTTGAAGGGAAAGATGTAACTCTGTGAGATGAATTAACAGAACACAGAGCAGTTTCTCAGAAAGATTCTTTCCAATTTTGAACGGAAGATATTTCCTTTTTCACCATAGCCCTCTATGGGCTTCCAAATATCCCTTTGCCAATTCCACAAGAACAGCCTTAGCGAAAGTCTTCTTGAAGGGAAAGATGTAACTCTGTGAGATGAATTAACAGAACACAGAGCAGTTTCTCAGAAAGCTTCTTTCCAGTTTTGAACGGAAGATATTTCCTTTTTCACCATAGCCCTCTATGGGCTTCCAAATATCCCTTTGCCAATTCCACAAGAACAGACTTAGCGAAAGGATTCTTGAAGGGAAAGATGTAACTCTTTGAGATGAATTAACAGAACACAGAGCAGTTTCTCAGAAAGCTTCTTTCCAGTTTTGAACGGAAGATATTTCCTTTTTCACCATAGGCCTCTATGGGCTTCCAAATATCCCTTTGCCAATTCCACAAGAACAGCCTTAGCGAAAGGCTTCTTGAAGGGAAAGATGTAACTCTGTGAGATGAATTCACAGAACACAGAGCAGTTTCTCAGAAAGCTTCTTTCCAGTTTTGAACGGAAGATATTTCCTTTTTCACCATAGCCGTCTATGGGCTTCCAAATATCCCTTTGCCAATTCCACAAGAACAGCCTTAGCGAAAGGCTTCTTGAAGGGAAAGATGTAACTCTGTGAGATGAATTAACAGAACACAGAGCAGTTTCTCAGAAAGCTTCTTTCCAGTTTTGAACGGAAGATATTTCCTTTTTCACCATAGCCCTCTATGGGCTTCCAAATATCGCTTTGCCAATTCTACAAGAACAGCCTTAGCGAAAGGCTTCTTGAAGGGAAAGATGTAACTCTGTGAGATGAATTAACAGAACACAGAGCAGTTTCTCAGAAAGCTTCTTTCCAGTTTTGAACGGAAGATATTTCCTTTTTCACCATAGCCCTCTATGGGCTTCCAAATATCCCTTTGCCAATTCCACAAGAACAGCCTTAGAGAAAGGCTTCTTGAAGGGAAAGATGTAACTCTGTGAGATGAATTAACAGAACACAGAGCAGTTTCTCAGAAAGATTCTTTCCAATTTTGAACGGAAGATATTTCCTTTTTCACCATAGCCCTCTATGGGCTTCCAAAAATCCCTTTGCCAATTCCACAACAACAGCCTTAGCGAAAGTCTTCTTGAAGGGAAAGATGTAACTCTGTGAGATGAATTCACAGAACACAGAGCAGTTTCTCAGAAAGCTTCTTTCCAGTTTTGAACGGAAGATATTTCCTTTTTCACCATAGCCCTCTATGGGCTTCCAAATATCCCTTTGCCAATTCCACAAGAACAGCCTTAGCGAAAGGCTTCCTGAAGGGAAAGATGTAACTCTGTGAGATGAATTCACAGAACACAGAGCAGTTTCTCAGAAAGCTTCTTTCCAGTTTTGAACGGAAGATATTTCCTTTTTCAACATAGGCCTCTAAGGGCTTCCAAATATCCCTTTGCCAATTCCACAAGAACAGCCTTAGCGAAAGGCTTCTTGAAGGGAAAGATGTAACTCTGTGAGATGAATTCACAGAACACAGAGCAGTTTCTCAGAAAGCTTCTTTCCAGTTTTGAACGGAAGATATTTCCTTTTTCACCATAGGCCTCTATGGGCTTCCAAATATCCCTTTGCCAATTCCACAAGAACAGCCTTAGCGAAAGGCTTCTTGAAGGGAAAGATGTAACTCTGTGAGATGAATTCACAGAACACAGAGCAGTTTCTCAGAAAGCTTCTTTCCAGTTTTGAACGGAAGATATTTCCTTTTTCACCATAGGCCTCTATGGGCTTCCAAATATCCCTTTGCTAATTCCACAACAACAGCCTTAGTGAAAGGCTTATTGAAGGGAAAGATGTAACTCTGTGAGATGAATTCACAGAACACAGAGCAGTTTCTCAGAAAGCTTCTTTCCAGTTTTGAACGGAAGATATTTCCTTTTTCACCATAGCCCTCTATGGGCTTCCAAATATCCCTTTGCCAATTCCACAAGAACAGCCTTAGCGAAAGGCTTCTTGAAGGGAAAGATGTAACTCTGTGAGATGAATTCACAGAACACAGAGCAGTTTCTCAGAAAGATTCTTTCCAATTTTGAACGGAAGATATTTCCTTTTTCACCATAGCCCTCTATGGGCTTCCAAATATCCCTTTGCCAATTCCACAAGAACAGCCTTAGCGAAAGGCTTCTTGAAGGGAAAGATGTAACTCTGTGAGATGAATTCACAGAACACAGAGCAGTTTCTCAGAAAGCTTCTTTCCAGTTTTGAACGGAAGATATTTCCTTTTTCACCATAGCCCTCTATGGGCTTCCAAATATCCCTTTGCCAATTCCACAAGAACAGCCTTAGCGAAAGGCTTCTTGAAGGGAAAGATGTAACTCTGTGAGATGAATTCACAGAACACAGAGCAGTTTCTCAGAAAGCTTCTTTCCAGTTTTGAACGGAAGATATTTCCTTTTTCACCATAGGCCTCTATGGGCTTCCAAATATCCCTTTGCCAATTCCACAAGAACAGCCTTAGCGAAAGGCTTCTTGAAGGGAAAGATGTAACTCTGTGAGATGAATTAACAGAACTCAGAGCAGTTTCTCAGAAAGTTTCTTTTCAGTTTTGAACGGAAGATATTTCCTTTTTCACCATAGGCCTCTATGGGCTTCCAAATATCCCTTTGCCAATTCCACAAGAACAGCCTTAGCGAAAGGCTTCTTGAAGGGAAAGATGTAACTCTGTGAGATGAATTCACAGAACACAGAGCAGTTTCTCAGAAAGCTTCTTTCCAGTTTTGAACGGAAGATATTTCCTTTTTCACCATAGGCCTCTATGGGCTTCCAAATATCCCTTTGCCAATTCCACAACAACAGCCTTAGTGAAAGGCTTCTTGAAGGGAAAGATGTAACTCTGTGAGATGAATTCACAGAACACAGAGCAGTTTCTCAGAAAGCTTCTTTCCAGTTTTGAACGGAAGATATTTCCTTTTTCACCATAGCCCTCTATGGGCTTCCAAATATCCCTTTGCAAATTCCACAAGAACAGCCTTAGCGAAAGGCTTCTTGAAGGGAAAGATGTAACTCTGTGAGATGAATTAACAGAACACAGAGCAGTTTCTCAGAAAGATTCTTTCCAATTTTGAACGGAAGATATTTCCTTTTTCACCATAGCCCTCTATGGGCTTCCAAATATCCCTTTGCCAATTCCACAAGAACAGCCTTAGCGAAAGGCTTCTTGAAGGGAAAGATGTAACTCTGTGAGATGAATTCACAGAACACAGAGCAGTTTCTCAGAAAGCTTCTTTCCAGTTTTGAACGGAAGATATTTCCTTTTTCACCATAGCCCTCTGTGGGCTTCCAAATAACCCTTTGCCAATTCCACAAGAACAGCCTTAGCGAAAGGCTTCTTGAAGAGAAAGATGTAACTCTGTGAGATGAATTAACAGAACACAGAGCAGTTTCTCAGAAAGCTTCTTTCCAGTTTGGAACGGAAGATATTTCCTTTTTCACCATAGCCCTCTATGGGCTTCCAAATATCGCTTTGCCAATTCTACAAGAACAGCCTTAGCGAAAGGCTTCTTGAAGGGAAAGATGTAACTCTGTGAGATGAATTAACAGAACACAGAGCAGTTTCTCAGAAAGCTTCTTTCCAGTTTTGAACGGAAGATATTTCCTTTTTCACCATAGCCCTCTATGGGCTTCCAAATATCCCTTTGCCAATTCCACAACAACAGCCTTAGTGAAAGGCTTATTGAAGGGAAAGATGTAACTCTGTGAGATGAATTCACAGAACACAGAGCAGTTTCTCAGAAAGCTTCTTTCCAGTTTTGAACGGAAGATATTTCCTTTTTCACCATAGCCCTCTATGGGCTTCCAAATATCCCTTTGCCAATTCCACAAGAACAGCCTTAGCGAAAGGCTTCTTGAAGGGAAAGATGTAACTCTGTGAGATGAATTAACAGAACACAGAGCAGTTTCTCAGAAAGATTCTTTCCAATTTTGAACGGAAGATATTTCCTTTTTCACCATAGCCCTCTATGGGCTTCCAAATATCCCTTTGCCAATTCCACAAGAACAGCCTTAGCGAAAGGCTTCTTGAAGGGAAAGATGTAACTCTGTGAGATGAATTCACAGAACACAGAGCAGTTTCTCAGAAAGCTTCTTTCCAGTTTTGAACGGAAGATATTTCCTTTTTCACCATAGCCCTCTATGGGCTTCCAAATATCCCTTTGCCAATTCCACAAGAACAGCCTTAGCGAAAGGCTTCTTGAAGGGAAAGATGTAACTCTGTGAGATGAATTCACAGAACACAGAGCAGTTTCTCAGAAAGCTTCTTTCCAGTTTTGAACGGAAGATATTTCCTTTTTCACCATAGGCCTCTATGGGCTTCCAAATATCCCTTTGCCAATTCCACAAGAACAGCCTTAGCGAAAGGCTTCTTGAAGGGAAAGATGTAACTCTGTGAGATGAATTAACAGAACACAGAGCAGTTTCTCAGAAAGTTTCTTTTCAGTTTTGAACGGAAGATATTTCCTTTTTCACCATAGGCCTCTATGGGCTTCCAAATATCCCTTTGCCAATTCCACAAGAACAGCCTTAGCGAAAGGCTTCTTGAAGGGAAAGATGTAACTCTGTGAGATGAATTCACAGAACACAGAGCAGTTTCTCAGAAAGCTTCTTTCCAGTTTTGAACGGAAGATATTTCCTTTTTCACCATAGGCCTCTATGGGCTTCCAAATATCCCTTTGCCAATTCCACAACAACAGCCTTAGTGAAAGGCTTCTTGAAGGGAAAGATGTAACTCTGTGAGATGAATTCACAGAACACAGAGCAGTTTCTCAGAAAGCTTCTTTCCAGTTTTGAACGGAAGATATTTCCTTTTTCACCATAGCCCTCTATGGGCTTCCAAATATCCCTTTGCAAATTCCACAAGAACAGCCTTAGCGAAAGGCTTCTTGAAGGGAAAGATGTAACTCTGTGAGATGAATTAACAGAACACAGAGCAGTTTCTCAGAAAGATTCTTTCCAATTTTGAACGGAAGATATTTCCTTTTTCACCATAGCCCTCTATGGGCTTCCAAATATCCCTTTGCCAATTCCACAAGAACAGCCTTAGCGAAAGGCTTCTTGAAGGGAAAGATGTAACTCTGTGAGATGAATTCACAGAACACAGAGCAGTTTCTCAGAAAGCTTCTTTCCAGTTTTGAACGGAAGATATTTCCTTTTTCACCATAGCCCTCTGTGGGCTTCCAAATAACCCTTTGCCAATTCCACAAGAACAGCCTTAGCGAAAGGCTTCTTGAAGAGAAAGATGTAACTCTGTGAGATGAATTAACAGAACACAGAGCAGTTTCTCAGAAAGCTTCTTTCCAGTTTTGAACGGAAGATATTTCCTTTTTCACCATAGGCCTCTAAGGGCTTCCAAATATCCCTTTGCCAATTCCACAAGAACAGCCTTAGCGAAAGGCTTCTTGAAGGGAAAGATGTAACTCTGTGAGAAGAATTAACAGAACACAGAGCAGTTTCTCAGAGAGCTTCTTTCCAGTTTTGAACGGAAGATATTTCCTTTTTCACCATAGGCCTCTATGGGCTTCCAAATATCCCTTTGCCAATTCCAGAAGAACAGCCTTAGCGAAAGGCTTCTTGAAGGGAAAGATGTAACTCTGTGAGATAAATTAACAGAACACAGAGCATTTTCTCAGAAAGCGTCTTTCCCGTTTTGAACGGAAGATATTTCCTTTTTCACCATAGGCCTCTATGGGCTTCCAAATATCCCTTTGCAAATTCCACAAGAACAGCCTTAGCGAAAGGCTTCTTGAAGGGAAAGATGTAACTCTGTGAGATGAATTCACAGAACACAGAGCAGTTTCTCAGAAAGCTTCTTTCCAGTTTTGAACGGAAGATATTTCCTTTTTCACCATAGCCCTCTATGGGCTTCCAAATATCCCTTTGCCAATTCCACAAGAACAGCCTTAGCGAAAGGCTTCTTGAAGGGAAAGATGTAACTCTGTGAGATGAATTCACAGAACACAGAGCAGTTTCTCAGAAAGCTTCTTTCCAGTTTTGAACGGAAGATATTTCCTTTTTCACCATAGGCCTCTATGGGCTTCCAAATATCCCTTTGCCAATTCCACAACAACAGCCTTAGCGAAAGGCTTCTTGAAGGGAAAGATGTAACTCTGTGAGATGAATTCACAGAACACAGAGCAGTTTCTCAGAAAGCTTCTTTCCAGTTTTGAACGGAAGATATTTCCTTTTTCACCATAGGCCTCTATGGGCTTCCAAATATCCCTTTGCCAATACCACAAGAACAGCCTTAGCGAAAGGCTTCTTGAAGGGAAAGATGTAACTCTGTGAGATGAATTAACAGAACACAGAGCAGTTTCTCAGAAAGCTTCTTTCCAGTTTTGAACGGAAGATATTTCCTTTTTCACCATAGCCCTCTATGGGCTTCCAAATATCCCTTTGCCAATTCCACAAGAACAGCCTTAGCGAAAGGCTTCTTGAAGGGAAAGATGTAACTCTGTGAGATGAATTCACAGAACACGGAGCAGTTTCTCAGAAAGCTTCTTTCCAGTTTTGAACGGAAGATATTTCCTTTTTCACCATAGCCCTCTATGGGCTTCCAAATATCGCTTTGTCAATTCTACAAGAACAGCCTTAGCGAAAGGCTTCTTGAAGGGAAAGATGTAACTCTGTGAGATGAATTAACAGAACACAGAGCAGTTTCTCAGAAAGCTTCTTTCCAGTTTTGAACGGAAGATATTTCCTTTTTCACCATAGCCCTCTATGGGCTTCCAAATATCCCTTTGAAAATTCCACAAGAACAGCCTTAGCGAAAGGCTTCTTGAAGGGAAAGATGTAACTCTGTGAGATGAATTAGCAGAACACAGAGCAGTTTCTCAGAAAGATTCTTTCCAATTTTGAAAGGAAGATATTTCCTTTTTCACCATAGCCCTCTATGGGCTTCCAAATATCCCTTTGCAAATTCCACAAGAACTGCATTAGCGAAAGGCTTCTTGAAGGGAAAGATGTAACTCTGTGAGATGAATTCACAGAAGACAGAGCAGTTTCTCGGAAAGCTTCTTTCCAGTTTTGAACGGAAGATATTTCCTTTTTCAACAGAGGCCTCTATGGGTTTCCAAATATCCCTTTGCCAATTCCACAAGAACAGCCTTAGCGAAAGGCTTCTTGAAGGTAAAGATGTAACTCTGTGAGATGAATTCACAGAACACAGAGCAGTTTCTCAGAAAGCTTCTTTCCAGTTTTGAACGGAAGATATTTCCTTTTTCACCATAGCCCTCTATGGGCTTCCAAATATCCCTTTGCCAATTCCACAAGAACAGCCTTAGCGAAAGGCTTCTTGAAGGGAAAGATGTAACTCTGTGAGATAAATTAACAGAACACAGAGCATTTTCTCAGAAAGCGTCTTTCCCGTTTTGAACGGAAGATATTTCCTTTTTCACCATAGGCCTCTATGGGCTTCCAAATATCCCTTTGCCAATTCCACAAGAACAGCCTTAGCGAAAGGCTTCTTGAAGGGAAAGATGTAACTCTGTGAGATGAATTAACAGAACACAGAGCAGTTTCTCAGAAAAATTCTTTCCAATTTTGATCGGAAGGTATTTCCTTTTTCACCATAGCCCTCTATGGGCTTCCAAATATCCCTTTGCAAATTCCACAAGAACAGCCTTAGCGAAAGGCTTCTTGAAGGGAAAGATGTAACTCTGTGAGATGAATTAACAGAACACAGAGCAGTTTCTCAGAAAGCTTCTTTCCAGTTTTGAACGGAAGATGTTTCCTTTTTCACCATAGCCCTCTATGGGATTCCAAATATCCCTTTGCGAATTCCACAAGAACAGCCTTAGCGAAAGGCTTCTTGAAGGAAAAGATGTAACCCTGTGAGATGAATTTACAGAACACAGAGCAGTTTCTCAGAAAGCTTCTTTCCAGTTTTGAACGGAAGATATTTACTTTTTCACCATAGGCCTCTATGGGCTTCCAAATATCCCTTTGCCAATTCCACAAGAACAGCCTTAGCGAAAGGCTTCTTGAAGGGAAAGATGAAACTCTGTGAGATGAATTCACAGAACACAGAGCAGTTTCTCAGAAAGCTTCTTTCCAGTTTTGAACGGAAGATATTTACTTTTTCACCATAGCCCACGAGGGGTTCCAAATATCCCTTTGCCAATTCCACAAGAACAGCCTTAGCGAAAGGCTTCTTGAAGGGAAAGATGTAACTCTGTGAGATGAATTCACAGAACACAGAGCAGTTTCTCAGAAAGCTTCTTTCCAGTTTTGAACAGAAGATATTTCCTTTTTCACCATAGCCCTCTATGGGCTTCCAAATATCCCTTTGCCAATTCCACAAGAACAGCCTTAGCGAAAGGCTTCTTGAAGGGAAAGATGTAACTCTGTGAGATGAATTCACAGAACACAGAGCAGTTTCTCAGAAAGCTTCTTTCCAGTTTTGAACGGAAGATATTTCCTTTTTCACCATAGGCCTCTATGGGCTTCCAAATATCCCTTTGCCAATTCCACAAGAACAGCCTTAGCGAAAGGCTTCTTGAAGGGAAAGATGTAACTCTGTGAGATGAATTCACAGAACACAGAGCAGTTTCTCTTAAAGCTTCTTTCCAGTTTTGAATGGAAGATATTTCCTTCTTCACCATAGGCCTCTATGGGCTTCCAAATATCCCTTTGCCAATTCCACAAGAACAGCCTTAGCGAAAGGCTTCTTGAAGGGAAAGATGTAACTCTGTGAGATGAATTCACAGAACACAGAGCAGTTTCTCAGAAAGCTTCTTTCCAGTTTTGAACGGAAGATATTTCCTTTTTCACCATAGCCCTCTATGGGCTTCCAAATATCCCTTTGCCAATTCCACAAGAACAGCCTTAGCGAAAGGCTTCTTGAAGGGAAAGATGTAACTCTGTGAGATGAATTCACAGAACACAGAGCAGTTTCTCAGAAAGCTTCTTTCAAGTTTTGAACGGAAGATATTTCCTTTTTCACCATAGCCCTCTATGGGGTTCCAAATATCCCTTTGCCAATTCCACAAGAACAGCCTTAGCGAAAGGCTTCTTGAAGGGAAAGATGTAACTCTGTGAGATGAATTGACGGAACACAGAGCAGTTTCTCAGAAAGCTTCTTTCCAGTTTTGAAGGGAAGATATTACCTTTTTCACCATAGGCCTCTATGGGCTTCCAAATATCCCTTTGCCAATTCCACAAGAACAGCCTTAGCGAAAGGCTTCTTGAAGGGAAAGATGTAACTCTGTGAGATGAATTAACAGAACACAGAGCAGTTTCTCAGAGAGCTTCTTTCCAGTTTTGAACGGAAGATATTTCCTTTTTCACCATAGCACTCTAGGGGTTCAAAATATCCCTTTGCCAATTCCACAAGAACAGCCTTAGCGAAAGGCTTCTTGAAGGGAAAGATGTAACTCTGTGAGATGAATTCACAGAACACAGAGCAGTTTCTCAGAAAGATTCTTTCCAATTTGGAACGGAAGATATTTCCTTTTTCACCATAGCCCTCTATGGGCTTCCAAATATCCCTTTGCCAATTCCACAACAACAGCCTTAGCGAAAGGCTTCTTGAAGGGAAAGATGTAACTCTGTGAGATGAATTCAGAGAACACAGAGCAGTTTCTCAGAAAGCTTCTTTCCAGTTTTGAACGGAAGATATTTCCTTTTTCACCATAGCCCTCTATGGGATTCCAAATATCCCTTTGCCAATTCCACAAGAACAGCCTTAGCGAAAGGCTTCTTGAAGGGAAAGATGTAACTCTGTGAGATGAATTCACAGAACACAGAGCAGTTTCTCAGAAAGCTTCTTTCCAGTTTTGAACGGAAGATATTTCCTTTTTCACCATAGGCCTCTATGGGCTTAAAAAAAACCCTTTGCCAATTCCACAAGAACAGCCTTAGCGAAAGGCTTCTTGAAGGGAAAGATGTAACTCTGTGAGATGAATTAACAGAACACAGAGCAGTTTCTCAGAAAGCTTCTTTCCAGTTCTGAACGGAAGATATTTCCTTTTTCACCATAGCCCTCTATGGGCTTCCAAATATCCCTTTGCCAATTCCACAAGAACAGCGTTAGCGACAGGCTTCTTGAAGGGAAAGATGTAACTCTGTGAGATGAATTAACAGAACACAGAGCAGTTTCTCAGAAAGCTTCTTTCCAGTTTTGAACGGAAGATATTTCCTTTTTCACCATAGCCCTCTATGGGCTTCCAAATATCCCTTTGCCAATTCCACAAGAACAGCCTTAGCGAAAGGCTTCTTGAAGGGAAAGATGTAACTCTGTGAGATGAATTCACAGAACACAGAGCAGTTTCTCAGAAAGCTTCTTTCCAGTTTTGAACGGAAGATATTTCCTTTTTCACCATAGGCCTCTATGGGCTTCCAAATATCCCTTTGCCAATTCCACAAGAACAGCCTTAGCGAAAGGCTTCTTGAAGGGAAAGATGTAACTCTGTGAGATGAATTCACAGAACACAGAGCAGTTTCTCTTAAAGCTTCTTTCCAGTTTTGAATGGAAGATATTTCCTTTTTCACCATAGGCCTCTATGGGCTTCCAAATATCCCTTTGCCAATTCCACAAGAACAGCCTTAGCGAAAGGCTTCTTGAAGGGAAAGATGTAACTCTGTGAGATGAATTAACAGAACACAGAGCAGTTTCTCAGAAAGCTTCTTTCCAGTTTTGAACGGAAGATATTTCCTTTTTCACCATAGCCCTCTATGGGCTTCCAAATATCCCTTTGCCAATTCCACAAGAACAGCCTTAGCGAAAGGCTTCTTGAAGGGAAAGATGTAACTCTGTGAGATGAATTCACAGAACACAGAGCAGTTTCTCAGAAAGCTTCTTTCAAGTTTTGAACGGAAGATATTTCCTTTTTCACCATAGCCCTCTATGGGGTTCCAAATATCCCTTTGCCAATTCCACAAGAACAGCCTTAGCGAAAGGCTTCTTGAAGGGAAAGATGTAACTCTGTGAGATGAATTAACGGAACACAGAGCAGTTTCTCAGAAAGCTTCTTTCCAGTTTTGAAGGGAAGATATTTCCTTTTTCACCATAGGCCTCTATGGGCTTCCAAATATCCCTTTGCCAATTCCACAAGAACAGCCTTAGCGAAAGGCTTCTTGAAGGGAAAGATGTAACTCTGTGAGATGAATTAACAGAACACAGAGCAGTTTCTCAGAGAGCTTCTTTCCAGTTTTGAACGGAAGATATTTCCTTTTTCACCATAGCACTCTAGGGGTTCAAAATATCCCTTTGCCAATTCCACAAGAACAGCCTTAGCGAAAGGCTTCTTGAAGGGAAAGATGTAACTCTGTGAGACGAATTCACAGAACACAGAGCAGTTTCTCAGAAAGATACTTTCCAATTTGGAACGGAAGATATTTCCTTTTTCACCATAGCCCTCTATGGGCTTCCAAATATCCCTTTGCCAATTCCACAACAACAGCCTTAGCGAAAGGCTTCTTGAAGGGAAAGATGTAACTCTGTGAGATGAATTCAGAGAACACAGAGCAGTTTCTCAGAAAGCTTCTTTCCAGTTTTGAACGGAAGATATTTCCTTTTTCACCATAGCCCTCTATGGGATTCCAAATATCCCTTTGCCAATTCCACAAGAACAGCCTTAGCGAAAGGCTTCTTGAAGGGAAAGATGTAACTCTGTGAGATGAATTCACAGAACACAGAGCAGTTTCTCAGAAAGCTTCTTTCCAGTTTTGAACGGAAGATATTTCCTTTTTCACCATAGGCCTCTATGGGCTTAAAAAAAACCCTTTGCCAATTCCACAAGAACAGCCTTAGCGAAAGGCTTCTTGAAGGGAAAGATGTAACTCTGTGAGATGAATTAACAGAACACAGAGCAGTTTCTCAGAAAGCTTCTTTCCAGTTCTGAACGGAAGATATTTCCTTTTTCACCATAGCCCTCTATGGGCTTCCAAATAGCCCTTTGCCAATTCCACAAGAACAGCGTTAGCGACAGGCTTCTTGAAGGGAAAGATGTAACTCTGTGAGATGAATTAACAGAACACAGAGCAGTTTCTCAGAAAGCTTCTTTCCAGTTTTGAACGGAAGATATTTCCTTTTTCACCATAGCCCTCTATGGGCTTCCAAATATCCCTTTGCCAATTCCACAAGAACAGCCTTAGCGAAAGGCTTCTTGAAGGGAAAGATGTAACTCTGTGAGATGAATTCACAGAACACAGAGCAGTTTCTCAGAAAGCTTCTTTCCAGTTTTGAACGGAAGATATTTCCTTTTTCAACATAGGCCTCTATGGGCTTCCAAATATCCCTTTGCCAATTCCACAAGAACAGCCTTAGCGAAAGGCTTCTTGAAGGGAAAGATGTAACTCTGTGAGATGAATTCACAGAACACAGAGCAGTTTCTCTTAAAGCTTCTTTCCAGTTTTGAATGGAAGATATTTCCTTTTTCACCTTAGGCCTCTATGGGCTTCCAAATATCCCTTTGCCAATTCCACAAGAACAGCCGTAGCGAAAGGCTTCTTGAAGGGAAAGATGTAACTCTGTGAGATGAATTAACAGAACACAGAGCAGTTTCTCAGAAAGCTTCTTTCCAGTTTTGAACGGAAGATATTTCCTTTTTCACCATAGCCCTCTATGGGCTTCCAAATATCCCTTTGCCAATTCCACAAGAACAGCCTTAGCGAAAGGCTTCTTGAAGGGAAAGATGTAACTCTGTGAGATGAATTCACAGAACACAGAGCAGTTTCTCAGAAAGCTTCTTTCAAGTTTTGAACGGAAGATATTTCCTTTTTCACCATAGCCCTCTATGGGGTTCCAAATATCCCTTTGCCAATTCCACAAGAACAGCCTTAGCGAAAGGCTTCTTGAAGGGAAAGATGTAACTCTGTGAGATGAATTAACGGAACACAGAGCAGTTTCTCAGAAAGCTTCTTTCCAGTTTTGAAGGGAAGATATTTCCTTTTTCACCATAGGCCTCTATGGGCTTCCAAATATCCCTTTGCCAATTCCACAAGAACAGCCTTAGCGAAAGGCTTCTTGAAGGGAAAGATGTAACTCTGTGAGATGAATTAACAGAACACAGAGCAGTTTCTCAGAGAGCTTCTTTCCAGTTTTGAACGGAAGATATTTCCTTTTTCACCATAGCACTCTAGGGGTTCAAAATATCCCTTTGCCAATTCCACAAGAACAGCCTTAGCGAAAGGCTTCTTGAAGGGAAAGATGTAACTCTGTGAGATGAATTCACAGAACACAGAGCAGTTTCTCAGAAAGATTCTTTCCAATTTGGAACGGAAGATATTTCCTTTTTCACCATAGCCCTCTATGGGCTTCCAAATATCCCTTTGCCAATTCCACAACAACAGACTTAGCGAAAGGCTTCTTGAAGGGAAAGATGTAACTCTGTGAGATGAATTCAGAGAACACAGAGCAGTTTCTCAGAAAGCTTCTTTCCAGTTTTGAACGGAAGATATTTCCTTTTTCACCATAGCCCTCTATGGGATTCCAAATATCCCTTTGCCAATTCCACAAGAACAGCCTTAGCGAAAGGCTTCTTGAAGGGAAAGATGTAACTCTGTGAGATGAATTCACAGAACACAGAGCAGTTTCTCAGAAAGCTTCTTTCCAGTTTTGAACGGAAGATATTTCCTTTTTCACCATAGGCCTCTATGGGCTTAAAAAAAACCCTTTGCCAATTCCACAAGAACAGCCTTAGCGAAAGGCTTCTTGAAGGGAAAGATGTAACTCTGTGAGATGAATTAACAGAACACAGAGCAGTTTCTCAGAAAGCTTCTTTCCAGTTCTGAACGGAAGATATTTCCTTTTTCACCATAGCCCTCTATGGGCTTCCAAATAGCCCTTTGCCAATTCCACAAGAACAGCGTTAGCGACAGGCTTCTTGAAGGGAAAGATGTAACTCTGTGAGATGAATTAACAGAACACAGAGCAGTTTCTCAGAAAGCTTCTTTCCAGTTTTGAACGGAAGATATTTCCTTTTTCACCATAGCCCTCTATGGGCTTCCAAATATCCCTTTGCCAATTCCACAAGAACAGCCTTAGCGAAAGGCTTCTTGAAGGGAAAGATGTAACTCTGTGAGATGAATTCACAGAACACAGAGCAGTTTCTCAGAAAGCTTCTTTCCAGTTTTGAACGGAAGATATTTCCTTTTTCAACATAGGCCTCTATGGGCTTCCAAATATCCCTTTGCCAATTCCACAAGAACAGCCTTAGCGAAAGGCTTCTTGAAGGGAAAGATGTAACTCTGTGAGATGAATTAACAGAACACAGAGCAGTTTCTCAGAAAGCTTCTTTCCAGTTTTGAACGGAAGATGTTTCCTTTTTCACCATAGGCCTCTATGGGCTTCCAAATATCCCTTTGCCAATTCCACAAGAACAGCCTTAGCGAAAGGCTTCTTGAAGGGAAAGATGTAACTCTGTGAGATGAATTCACAGAACACAGAGCAGTTTCTCAGAAAGCTTCTTTCCAGTTTTGAACGGAAGATATTTCCTTTTTCACCATAGGCCTCTATGGGCTTCCAAATATCCCTTTGCCAATTCCACAACAACAGCCTTAGTGAAAGGCTTCTTGAAGGGAAAGATGTAACTCTGTGAGATGAATTCACAGAACACAGAGCAGTTTCTCAGAAAGCTTCTTTCCAGTTTTGAACGGAAGATATTTCCTTTTTCACCATAGCCCTCTAAGGGCTTCCAAATATCCCTTTGCCAATTCCACAAGAACAGCCTTAGCGAAAGGCTTCTTGAAGGGAAAGATGTAACCCTGTGAGATGAATTAACAGAACACAGAGCAGTTTCTCAGAAAGATTCTTTCCAATTTTGAACGGAAGATATTTCCTTTTTCACCATAGCCCTCTATGGGCTTCCAAATATCCCTTTGCCAATTCCACAAGAACAGCCTTAGCGAAAGGCTTCTTGAAGGGAAAGATGTAACTCTGTGAGATGAATTAACAGAACACAGAGCAGTTTCTCAGAAAGCTTCTTTCCAGTTTTGAACGGAAGATATTTCCTTTTTCACCATAGCCCTCTATGGGCTTCCAAATATCCCTTTTCCAATTCCACAAGAACAGCCTTAGCGAAAGGCTTCTTGAAGAGAAAGATGTAACTCTGTGAGATGAATTAACAGAACACAGAGCAGTTTCTCAGAAAGCTTCTTTCCAGTTTTGAACGGAAGATATTTCCTTTTTCACCATAGGCCTCTATGGGCTTCCAAATATCCCTTTGCCAATTCCACAAGAACAGCCTTAGCGAAAGGCTTCTTGAAGGGAAAGATGTAACTCTGTGAGAAGAATTAACAGAACACAGAGCAGTTTCTCAGAGTGCTTCTTTCCAGTTTTGAACGGAAGATATTTCCTTTTTCACCATAGGCCTCTATGGGCTTCCAAATATCGCTTTGCCAATTCTACAAGAACAGCCTTAGCGAAAGGCTTCTTGAAGGGAAAGATGTAACTCTGTGAGATGAATTCACAGAACACAGAGCAGTTTCTCAGAAAGCTTCTTTCCAGTTTTGAACGGAAGATATTTCCTTTTTCACCATAGGCCTCTATGGGCTTCCAAATATCCCTTTGCCAATTCCACAAGAACAGCCTTAGCGAAAGGCTTCTTGAAGGGAAAGATGTAACTCTGTGAGATGAATTCACAGAACACAGAGCAGTTTCTCAGAAAGCTTCTTTCCAGTTTTGAACGGAAGATATTTCCTTTTTCACCATAGGCCTCTATGGGCTTCCAAATATCCCTTTGCCAATTCCACAACAACAGCCTTAGTGAAAGGCTTCTTGAAGGGAAAGATGTAACTCTGTGAGATGAATTCACAGAACACAGAGCAGTTTCTCAGAAAGCTTCTTTCCAGTTTTGAACGGAAGATATTTACTTTTTCACCATAGCCCTCTATGGGCTTCCAAATATCCCTTTGCCAATTCCACAAGAACAGCCTTAGCGAAAGGCTTCTTGAAGGGAAAGATGTAACTCTGTGAGATGAATTCACAGAACACAGAGCAGTTTCTCAGAAAGATTCTTTCCAATTTTGAACGGAAGATATTTCCTTTTTCACCATAGCCCTCTATGGGCTTCCAAATATCCCTTTGCCAATTCCACAAGAACAGCCTTAGCGAAAGGCTTCTTGAAGGGAAAGATGTAACTCTGTGAGCTGAATTCACAGAACACAGAGCAGTTTCTCAGAAAGCTTCTTTCCAGTTTTGAACGGAATATATTTCCTTTTTCACCATAGCCCTCTATGGGCTTCCAAATATCCCTTTGCCAATTCCACAAGAACAGCCTTAGCGAAAGGCTTCTTGAAGGGAAAGATGTAACTCTGTGAGATGAATTCACAGAACACAGAGCAGTTTCTCAGAAAGCTTCTTTCCAGTTTTGAACGGAAGATATTTCCTTTTTCACCATAGGCCTCTATGGGCTTCCAAATATCCCTTTGCCAATTCCACAAGAACAGCCTTAGCGAAAGGCTTCTTGAAGGGAAAGATGTAACTCTGTGAGATGAATTAACAGAATACAGAGCAGTTTCTCAGAAAGTTTCTTTCAAGTTTTGAACGGAAGATATTTCCTTTTTCACCATAGGCCTCTATGGGCTTCCAAATATCCCTTTGCCAATTCCACAAGAACAGCCTTAGCGAAAGGCTTCTTGAAGGGAAAGATGTAACTCTGTGAGATGAATTCACAGAACACAGAGCAGTTTCTCAGAAAGCTTCTTTCCAGTTTTGAACGGAAGATATTTCCTTTTTCACCATAGGCCTCTATGGGCTTCCAAATATCCCTTTGCCAATTCCACAAGAACAGCCTTAGCGAAAGGCTTCTTGAAGGGAAAGATGTAACTCTGTGACATGAATTCACAGAACACAGAGCAGTTTCTCAGAAAGCTTCTTTCCAGTTTTGAACGGAAGATATTTCCTTTTTCACCATAGCCCTCTATGGGCTTCCAAATATCGCTTTGCCAATTCTACAAGAACAGCCTTAGGGAAAGGCTTCCTGAAGGGAAAGATGTAACTCTGTGAGATGAATTCACAGAACACAGAGCAGTTTCTCAGAAAGCTTCTTTCCAGTTTTGAACGGAAGATATTTCCTTTTTCACCATAGCCCTCTATGGGCTTCCAAATATCCCTTTGCCAATTCCACAAGAACAGCCTTAGCGAAAGGCTTCTTGAAGGGAAAGATGTAACTCTGTGAGATGAATTAGCAGAACACAGAGCAGTTTCTCAGAAAGATTCTTTCCAATTTTGAAAGGAAGATATTTCCTTTTTCACCATAGCCCTCTATGGGCTTCCAAATATCCCTTTGCCAATTCCACAAGAACAGCCTTAGCGAAAGGCTTCTTGAAGGGAAAGATGTAACTCTGTGAGATGAATTCACAGAACACAGAGCAGTTTCTCAGAAAGCTTCTTTCCAGTTTTGAACGGAAGATATTTCCTTTTTCACCATAGGCCTCTATGGGCTTGCAAATATCCCTTTGCCAATTCCACAAGAACAGCCTTAGCGAAAGGCTTCTTGAAGGGAAAGATGTAACTCTGTGAGATGAATTAACAGAACACAGAGCAGTTTCTCAGAAAGCTTCTTTCCAATTTTGAACGGAAGATATTTCCTTTTTCACCATAGCCCTCTATGGGCTTCCAAATATCCCTTTGCCAATTCCACAAGAACAGCCTTAGCGAAAGGCTTCTTGAAGGGAAAGATGTAACTCTGTGAGATGAATTAACAGAACACAGAGCAGTTTCTCAGAAAGCTTCTTTCCAGTTTTGAACGGAAGATATTTCCTTTTTCACCATAGCCCTCTATGGGCTTCCAAATATCCCTTTGCCAATTCCACAAGAAGAGCCTTAGTGAAAGGCTTCTTGAAGGGAAAGATGTAACTCTGTGAGATGAATTAACACAGAGCAGTTTCTCAGAAAGCTTCTTTCCAGTTTTGAACGGAAGATATTTCCTTTTTCACCATAGGCCTCTATGGGCTTCCAAATATCCCTTTGCCAATTCCACAAGAACAGCCTTAGCGAAAGGCTTCTTGAAGGGAAAGATGTAACTCTGTGAGATGAATTAACAGAACACAGAGCAGTTTCTCAGAAAGCTTCTTTCCAGTTTTGAACGGAAGATACTTCCTTTTTCACCATAGCCCTCTATGGGCTTCCAAATATCCCTTTGCCAATTCCACAAGAACAGCCTTAGCGAAAGGCTTCTTGAAGGGAAAGATGTAACTCTGTGAGATGAATTAACACAGAGCAGTTTCTCAGAAAGCTTCTTTCCAGTTTTGAACGGAAGATATTTCCTTTTTCACCATAGCCCTCTATGGGCTTCCAAATATCCCTTTGCCAATTCCACAAGAACATCCTTAGCGAAAGGCTTCTTGACGGGAAAGATGTAACTCTGTGAGATGAATTCACAGAACACAGAGCAGTTTCTCAGAAAGCTTCTATCCAGTTTTGAACGGAAGATATTTCCTTTTTCACCATAGCCCTCTAAGGGCTTCCAAATATCCCTTTGCCAATTCCACAAGAACAGCCTTAGCGAAAGGCTTCTTGAAGGGAAAGATGTAACTCTGTGAGATGAATTCACAGAACACAGAGCAGTTTCTCAGAAAGCTTCTTTCCAGTTTTGAACGGAAGATATTTCCTTTTTCACCATAGGCCTCTATGGGCTTCCAAATATCCCTTTGCCAATTCCACAAGAACAGCCTTAGCGAAAGGCTTCTTGAAGGGAAAGATGTAACTCTGTGAGATGAATTCACAGAACACAGAGCAGTTTCTAAGAAAGCTTCTTTCCAGTTTTGAACGGAAGATATTTCCTTTTTCACCATAGGCCTCTATGGGCTTCCAAATATCCCTTTGCCAATTCCACAAGAACAGCCTTAGCGAAAGGCTTCTTGAAGGGAAAGATGTAACTCTGTGAGATGAATTCACAGAGCACAGAGCAGTTTCTCAGAAAGCTTCTTTCCAGTTTTGAACGGAAGATATTTACTTTTTCACCATAGCCCTCTATGGGCTTCCAAATATCCCTTTGCCAATTCCACAAGAACAGCCTTAGCGAAAGGCTTCTTGAAGGGAAAGATGTAACTCTGTGAGATGAATTCACAGAACACAGAGCAGTTTCTCAGAAAGCTTCTTTCCAGTTCTGAACGGAAGATATTTCCTTTTTCACCATAGCCCTCTATGTGCTTCCAAATATCCCTTTGCCAATTCCACAAGAACAGCCTTAGCGAAAGGCGTATTGAAGGGAAAGATGTAACTCTGTGAGATGAATTAACAGAACACAGAGCAGTTTCTCAGAAAGCTTCTTTCCAGTTTTGAACGGAAGATATTTCCTTTTTCACCATAGGCCTCTATGGGCTTCCAAATATCCCTTTGCCAATTCCACAAGAACAGCCTTAGCGAAAGGCTTCTTGTAGGGAAAGATGTAACTCTGTGAGATGAATTAACAGAACACAGAGCAGTTTCTCAGAAAGCTTCTTTCCAATTTTGAACGGAAGATATTTCCTTTTTCACCATAGCCCTCTATGGGCTTCCAAATATCCCTTTGCCAATTCCACAAGAACAGCCTTAGCGAAAGGCTTCTTGAAGGGAAAGATGTAACGCTGTGAGGTGAATTCACAGAACACAGAGCAGTTTCTCAGAAAGCTTCTTTCCAGTTTTGAACGGAAGATATTTCCTTTTTCACCATAGCCGTCTATGGGCTTCCAAATATCCCTTTGCCAATTCCACAAGAACAGCCTTAGCGAAAGGCTTCTTGACGGGAAAGATGTAACTCTGTGAGATGAATTAACAGAACACAGAGCAGTTTCTCAGAAAGCTTCTTTCCAGTTTTGAACGGAAGATATTTACTTTTTCACCATAGCCGTCTAGGGGCTTCCAAATATCCCTTTGCCAATTCCACAAGAACAGCCTTAGTGAAAGGCTTCTTGAAGGGAAAGATGTAACTCTGTGAGATGAATTAAAAGAACACAGAGCAGTTTCTCAGAAAGCTTCTTTCCAGTTTTGAACGGAAGATATTTCCTTTTTCACCATAGCCCTCTATGGGCTTCCAAATATCCCTTTGCCAATTCCACAAGAACATCCTTAGCGAAAGGCTTCTTGACGGGAAAGATGTAACTCTGTGAGATGAATTAACAGAACACAGAGCAGTTTCTCAGAAAGCTTCTTTCCAGTTTTGAACGGAAGATATTTCCTTTTTCACCATAGCCCTCTATGGGCTTCCAAATATCGCTTTGCCAATTCTACAAGAACAGCCTTAGCGAAAGGCTTCTTGAAGGGAAAGATGTAACTCTGTGAGATGAATTAACAGAACACAGAGCAGTTTCTCAGAAAGCTTCTTTCCAGTTTTGAACGGAAGATATTTCCTTTTTCACCATAGCCCTCTATGGGTTTCCAAATATCCCTTTGCCAATTCCACAAGAACAGCCTTAGCGAAAGGCTTCTTGAAGGGAAAGATGTAACTCTGTGAGATGAATTAACAGAACACAGAGCAGTTTCTCAGAAAGATTCTTTCCAATTTTGAACGGAAGATATTTCCTTTTTCACCATAGCCCTCTATGGGCTTCCAAATATCCCTTTGCCAATTCCACAAGAACAGCCTTAGCGAAAGGCTTCTTGAAGGGAAAGATGTAACTCTGTGAGATTAATTCACAGAACACAGAGCAGTTTCTCAGAAAGCTTCTTTCCAGTTTTGAACGGAAGATATTTCCTTTTTCACCATAGCTCTCTATGGGCTTCCAAATATCCCTTTGCCAATTCCACAAGAACAGCCTTAGCGAAAGGCTTCTTGAAGGGAAAGATGTAACTCTGTGAGATGAATTCACAGAACACAGAGCAGTTTCTCAGAAAGATTCTTTCCAGTTTTGAACGGAAGATATTTCCTTTTTCACCATAGCCCTCTATGGGCTTCCAAATATCCCTTTGCCAATTCCACAAGAACAGCCTTAGCGAAAGGCTTCTTGAAGGGAAAGATGTAACTCTGTGAGATGAATTAACAGAACACAGAGCAGTTTCTCAGAAAGCTTCTTTCCAGTTTTGAACGGAAGATATTTCCTTTTTCACCATAGCCCTCTATGGGCTTCCAAATATCGCTTTGCCAATTCTACAAGAACAGCCTTATCGAAAGGCTTCTTGAAGGGAAAGATGTAACTCTGTGAGATGAATTAACAGAACACAGAGCAGTTTCTCAGAAAGCTTCTTTCCAGTTTTGAACGGAAGATATTTCCTTTTTCACCATAGACCTCTATGGGCTTCCAAATATCCCTTTGCCAATTGCACAAGAACAGCCTTAGCGAAAGGCTTCTTGAAGGGAAAGATGTAACTCTGTGAGATGAATTAACAGAACACAGAGCAGTTTCTCAGAAAGATTCTTTCCAATTTTGAACGGAAGATATTTCCTTTTTCACCATAGCCCTCTATGGGCTTCCAAATATCCCTTTGCCAATTCCACAAGAACAGCCTTAGAGAAAGGCTTCTTGAAGGGAAAGATGTAACTCTGTGAGATGAATTAACAGAACACAGAGCAGTTTCTCAGAAAGCTTCTTTCCAGTTTTGAACGGAAGATATTTCCTTTTTCACCATAGCCCTCTAAGGGCTTCCAAATATCCCTTTGCCAATTCCACAAGAACAGCCTTAGCGAAAGGCTTCTTGAAGGGAAAGATGTAACTCTGTGAGATGAATTCACAGAACACAGAGCAGTTTCTCAGAAAGCTTCTTTCCAGTTTGGAACGGAAGATATTTCCTTTTTCACCATAGGCCTCTATGGGCTTGCAAATATCCCTTTTCCAATTCCACAAGAACAGCCTTAGCGAAAGGCTTCTTGAAGGGAAAGATGTAACTCTGTGAGATGAATTCACAGAACACAGAGCAGTTTCTCAGAAAGCTTCTTTCCAGTTTTGAACGGAAGATATTTCCTTTTTCACCATAGGCCTCTATGGGCTTCCAAATATCCCTTTGCCAATTCCACAAGAACAGCCTTAGCGAAAGGCTTCTTGAAGGGAAAGATGTAACTCTGTGAGATGAATTCACAGAACACAGAGCAGTTTCTCAGAAAGCTTCTTTCCAGTTTTGAACGGAAGATATTTCCTTTTTCACCATAGGCCTCTGTGGGCTTCCAAATATCCCTTTGCCAATTCCACAAGAACAGCCTTAGCGAAAGGCTTCTTGAAGGGAAAGATGTAACTCTGTGAGATGAATTCACAGAACACAGAGCAGTTTCTCAGAAAGCTTCTTTCCAGTTTTGAACGGAAGATATTTCCTTTTTCACCATAGCCCTCTATGGGCTTTCAAATATCCCTTTGCCAATTCCACAAGAACAGCCTTAGCGAAAGGCTTCTTGAAGGGAAAGATGTAACTCTGTGAGATGAATTCACAGAACACAGAGCAGTTTCTCAGAAAGCTTCTTTCCAGTTTTGAACGGAAGATATTTCCTTTTTCACCATAGGCCTCTATGGGCTTCCAAATATCCCTTTGCCAATTCCGCAAGAACAGCCTTAGCGAAAGGCTTCTTTAAGGGAAAGATGTAACTCTGTGAGATGAATTCACAGAACACAGAGCAGTTTCTCAGAAAGCTTCTTTCCAGTTTTGAACGGAAGATATTTCCTTTTTCACCATAGGCCTCTATGGGCTTCCAAATATCCCTTTGCCAATTCCACAAGAACAGCCTTAGCGAAAGGCTTCTTGAAGGGAAAGATGTAACTCTGTGAGATGAATTCAGAGAACACAGAGCAGTTTCTCAGAAAGCTTCTTTCCAGTTTTGAACGGAAGATATTTCCTTTTTCACCATAGCCCTCTATGGGCTTCCAAATATCCCTTTGCCAATTCCACAAGAACAGCCTTAGCGAAAGGCTTCTTGAAGGGAAAGATGTAACTCTGTGAGATGAATTCACAGAACACAGAGCAGTTTCTCAGAAAGCTTCTTTCCAGTTTTGAACGGAAGATATTTCCTTTTTCACCATAGCCCTCTATGGGCTTCCAAATATCCCCTTGCCAATTCCACAACAACAGCCTTAGCGAAAGACTTCTTGAAGAGAAAGATGTAACTCTGTGAGATGAATTAACAGAACACAGAGCAGTTTCTCAGAAAGCTTCTTTCCAGTTTTGAACGGAAGATATTTCCTTTTTCACCATAGGCCTCTATGGGCTTCCAAATATCCCTTTGCCAATTCCACAAGAACAGCCTTAGCGAAAGGCTTCTTGAAGGGAAAGATGTAACTCTGTGAGATGAATTCACAGAACACAGAGCAGTTTCTCAGAAAGCTTCTTTCCAGTTTTGAACGGAAGATATTTTCTTTTTCACCATAGCCCTCTATGGGCTTCCAAATATCCCTTTGCCAATTCCACAAGAACAGCCTTAGCGAAAGGCTTCTTGAAGGGAAAGATGTAACTCTGTGAGATGAATTAACAGAACACAGAGCAGTTTCTCAGAAAGCTTCTTTCCAGTTTTGAACGGAAGATATTTCCTTTTTCACCATAGCCCTCTATGGGTTTCCAAATATCCCTTTGCCAATTCCACAAGAACAGCCTTAGCGAAAGGCTTCTTGAAGGGAAAGATGTAACTCTGTGAGATGAATTAACAGAACACAGAGCAGTTTCTCAGAAAGATTCTTTCCAATTTTGAACGGAAGATATTTCCTTTTTCACCATAGCCCTCTATGGGCTTCCAAATATCCCTTTGCCAATTCCACAAGAACAGCCTTAGCGAAAGGCTTCTTGAAGGGAAAGATGTAACTCTGTGAGATGAATTCACAGAACACAGAGCAGTTTCTCAGAAAGCTTCTTTCCAGTTTTGAACGGAAGATATTTCCTTTTTCACCATAGCTCTCTATGGGCTTCCAAATATCCCTTTGCCAATTCCACAAGAACAGCCTTAGCGAAAGGCTTCTTGAAGGGAAAGATGTAACTCTGTGAGATGAATTCACAGAACACAGAGCAGTTTCTCAGAAAGATTCTTTCCAGTTTTGAACGGAAGATATTTCCTTTTTCACCATAGCCCTCTATGGGCTTCCAAATATCCCTTTGCCAATTCCACAAGAACAGCCTTAGCGAAAGGCTTCTTGAAGGGAAAGATGTAACTCTGTGAGATGAATTAACAGAACACAGAGCAGTTTCTCAGAAAGCTTCTTTCCAGTTTTGAACGGAAGATATTTCCTTTTTCACCATAGCCCTCTATGGGCTTCCAAATATCGCTTTGCCAATTCTACAAGAACAGCCTTATCGAAAGGCTTCTTGAAGGGAAAGATGTAACTCTGTGAGATGAATTAACAGAACACAGAGCAGTTTCTCAGAAAGCTTCTTTCCAGTTTTGAACGGAAGATATTTCCTTTTTCACCATAGCCCTCTATGGGCTTCCAAATATCCCTTTGCCAATTGCACAAGAACAGCCTTAGCGAAAGGCTTCTTGAAGGGAAAGATGTAACTCTGTGAGATGAATTAACAGAACACAGAGCAGTTTCTCAGAAAGATTCTTTCCAATTTTGAACGGAAGATATTTCCTTTTTCACCATAGCCCTCTATGGGCTTCCAAATATCCCTTTGCCAATTCCACAAGAACAGCCTTAGAGAAAGGCTTCTTGAAGGGAAAGATGTAACTCTGTGAGATGAATTAACAGAACACAGAGCAGTTTCTCAGAAAGCTTCTTTCCAGTTTTGAACGGAAGATATTTCCTTTTTCACCATAGCCCTCTAAGGGCTTCCAAATATCCCTTTGCCAATTCCACAAGAACAGCCTTAGCGAAAGGCTTCTTGAAGGGAAAGATGTAACTCTGGGAGATGAATTCACAGAACACAGAGCAGTTTCTCAGAAAGCTTCTTTCCAGTTTGGAACGGAAGATATTTCCTTTTTCACCATAGGCCTCTATGGGCTTGCAAATATCCCTTTGCCAATTCCACAAGAACAGCCTTAGCGAAAGGCTTCTTGAAGGGAAAGATGTAACTCTGTGAGATGAATTCACAGAACACAGAGCAGTTTCTCAGAAAGCTTCTTTCCAGTTTTGAACGGAAGATATTTCCTTTTTCACCATAGGCCTCTATGGGCTTCCAAATATCCCTTTGCCAATTCCACAAGAACAGCCTTAGCGAAAGGCTTCTTGAAGGGAAAGATGTAACTCTGTGAGATGAATTCACAGAACACAGAGCAGTTTCTCAGAAAGCTTCTTTCCAGTTTTGAACGGAAGATATTGCCTTTTTCACCATAGGCCTCTATGGGCTTCCAAATATCCCTTTGCCAATTCCATAAGAACAGCCTTAGCGAAAGGCTTCTTGAAGGGAAAGATGTAACTCTGTGAGATGAATTCACAGAACACAGAGCAGTTTCTCAGAAAGCTTCTTTCCAGTTTTGAACGGAAGATATTTCCTTTTTCACCATAGCCCTCTATGGGCTTTCAAATATCCCTTTGCCAATTCCACAAGAACAGCCTTAGCGAAAGGCTTCTTGAAGGGAAAGATGTAACTCTGTGAGATGAATTCACAGAACACAGAGCAGTTTCTCAGAAAGCTTCTTTCCAGTTTTGAACGGAAGATATTTCCTTTTTCACCATAGGCCTCTATGGGCTTCCAAATATCCCTTTGCCAATTCCGAAAGAACAGCCTTAGCGAAAGGCTTCTTTAAGGGAAAGATGTAACTCTGTGAGATGAATTCACAGAACACAGAGCAGTTTCCCAGAAAGCTTCTTTCCAGTTTTGAACGGAAGATATTTCCTTTTTCACCATAGCCCTCTATGGGCTTCCAAATATCCCTTTGCCAATTCCACAAGAACAGCCTTAGCGAAAGGCTTCTTGAAGGGAAAGATGTAACTCTGTGAGATGAATTCACAGAACACAGAGCAGTTTCTCAGAAAGCTTCTTTCCAGTTTTGAACGGAAGATATTTCCTTTTTCACCATAGCCCTCTATGGGCTTCCAAATATCCCTTTGCCAATTCCACAAGAACAGCCTTAGCGAAAGGCTTCTTGAAGGGAAAGATGTAACTCTGTGAGATGAATTCACAGAACACAGAGCAGTTTCTCAGAAAGCTTCTTTCCAGTTTTGAACGGAAGATATTTCCTTTTTCACCATAGCCCTCTATGGGCTTCCAAATATCCCCTTGCCAATTCCACAACAACAGCCTTAGCGAAAGGCTTCTTGAAGAGAAAGATGTAACTCTGTGAGATGAATTAACAGAACACAGAGCAGTTTCTCAGAAAGCTTCTTTCCAGTTTTGAACGGAAGATATTTCCTTTTTCACCGTAGGCCTCTATGGGCTTCCAAATATCCCTTTGCCAATTCCACAAGAACAGCCTTAGCGAAAGGCTTCTTGAAGGGAAAGATGTAACTCTGTGAGATGAATTAACAGAACACAGAGCAGTTTCTCAGAAAGCTTCTTTCCAGTTTTGAACTGAAGATATTTACTTTTTCACCATAGCCCTCTAAGGGCTTCCAAATATCCCTTTGCCAATTCCACAAGAACAGCCTTAGCGAAAGGCTTCTTGAAGGGAAAGATGTAACTCTGTGAGATAAATTAACAGAACACAGAGCAGTTTCTCAGAAAGCTTCTTTCCAGTTTTGAATGGAAGATATTTCCTTTTTCACCATAGCCCTCTAAGGGCTTCGAAATATCCCTTTGCCAATTCCACAAGAACAGCCTTAGCGAAAGGCTTCTTGAAGGGAAAGATGTAACTCTGTGAGATGAATTCACAGAACACAGAGCAGTTTCTCAGAAAGCTTTCCAGTTTGGAACGGAAGATATTTCCTTTTTCACCATAGGCCTCTATGGGCTTCCAAATATCCCTTTGCCAATTCCACAAGAACAGCCTTAGCGAAAGGCTTCTTGAAGGGAAAGATGTAACTCTGTGAGATGAATTCACAGAACACAGAGCAGTTTCTCAGAAAGCTTCTTTCCAGTTTTGAACGGAAGATATTTCCTTTTTCACCATAGGCCTCTATGGGCTTCCAAATATCCCTTTGCCAATTCCGCAAGAACAGCCTTAGCGAAAGGCTTCTTTAAGGGAAAGATGTAACTCTCTGAGATGAATTCACAGAACACAGAGCAGTTTCTCAGAAAGCTTCTTTCCAGTTTTGAACGGAAGATATTTCCTTTTTCACCATAGCCCTCTATGGGCTTCCAAATATCCCTTTGCCAATTCCACAAGAACAGCCTTAGCGAAAGGCTTCTTGAAGGGAAAGATGTAACTCTGTGAGATGAATTCACAGAACACAGAGCAGTTTCTCAGAAAGCTTCTTTCCAGTTTTGAACGGAAGATATTTCCTTTTTCACCATAGCCCTCTATGGGCTTCCAAATATCCCTTTGCCAATTCCACAAGAACAGCCTTAGCGAAAGGCTTCTTGAAGGGAAAGATGTAACTCTGTGAGATGAATTCACAGAACACAGAGCAGTTTCTCAGAAAGCTTCTTTCCAGTTTTGAACGGAAGATATTTCCTTTTTCACCATAGCCCTCTATGGGCTTCCAAATATCCCCTTGCCAATTCCACAACAACAGCCTTAGCGAAAGGCTTCTTGAAGAGAAAGATGTAACTCTGTGAGATGAATTAACAGAACACAGAGCAGTTTCTCAGAAAGCTTCTTTCCAGTTTTGAACGGAAGATATTTCCTTTTTCACCATAGGCCTCTATGGGCTTCCAAATATCCCTTTGCCAATTCCACAAGAACAGCCTTAGCGAAAGGCTTCTTGAAGGGAAAGATGTAACTCTGTGAGATGAATTAACAGAACACAGAGCAGTTTCTCAGAAAGCTTCTTTCCAGTTTTGAACTGAAGATATTTACTTTTTCACCATAGCCCTCTAAGGGCTTCCAAATATCCCTTTGCCAATTCCACAAGAACAGCCTTAGCGAAAGGCTTCTTGAAGGGAAAGATGTAACTCTGTGAGATAAATTAACAGAACACAGAGCAGTTTCTCAGAAAGCTTCTTTCCAGTTTTGAATGGAAGATATTTCCTTTTTCACCATAGCCCTCTAAGGGCTTCGAAATATCCCTTTGCCAATTCCACAAGAACAGCCTTAGCGAAAGGCTTCTTGAAGGGAAAGATGTAACTCTGTGAGATGAATTCACAGAACACAGAGCAGTTTCTCAGAAAGCTTTCCAGTTTGGAACGGAAGATATTTCCTTTTTCACCATAGGCCTCTATGGGCTTCCAAATATCCCTTTGCCAATTCCACAAGAACAGCCTTAGCGAAAGGCTTCTTGAAGGGAAAGATGTAACTCTGTGAGATGAATTAACAGAACACAGAGCAGTTTCTCAGAAAGCTTCTTTCCAGTTTTGAACGGAAGATATTTCCTTTTTCACCATAGCCCTCTATGGGCTTCCAAATATCCCTTTGCCAATTCCACAAGAACAGCCTTAGCGAAAGGCTTCTTGAAGGGAAAGATGTAACTCTGTGAGATGAATTCAGAGAACACAGAGCAGTTTCTCAGAAAGCTTCTTTCCAGTTTTGAACGGAAGATACTTCCTTTTTCACCATAGGCCTCTATGGGCTTCCAAATATCCCTTTGCCAATTCCACAAGAACAGCCTTAGCGAAAGGCTTCTTGAAGGGAAAGATGTAACTCTGTGAGATGAATTCACAGAACACAGAGCAGTTTCTCAGAAAGCTTCTTTCCAGTTTTGAACGGAAGATATTTCCTTTTTCACCATAGGCCTCTATGGGCTTCCAAATATCCCTTTGCCAATTCCACAAGAACAGCCTTAGCGAAAGGCTTCTTGAAGGGAAAGATGTAACTCTGTGAGATGAATTCACAGAACACAGAGCAGTTTCTCAGAAAGCTTCTTTCCAGTTTTGAACGGAAGATATTTCCTTTTTCACCATAGGCCTCTATGGGCTTCCAAATATCCCTTTGCCAATTCCACAAGAACAGCCTTAGCGAAAGGCTTCTTGAAGGGAAAGATGTAACTCTATGAGATGAATTAACAGAACACAGAGCAGTTTCTCAGAAAGCTTCTTTCCAGTTTTGAACGGAAGATATTTACTTTTTCACCATAGCCCTCTATGGGCTTCCAAATATCCCTTTGCCAATTCCACAAGAACAGCCTTAGCGAAAGGCTTCTTGAAGGGAAAGATGTAACTCTGTGAGATGAATTCACAGAACACAGAGCAATTTCTCAGAAAGCTTCTTTCCAGTTTTGAACGGAAGATATTTCCTTTTTCACCTTAGCCCTCTATGGGCTTCCAAATATCCCCTTGCCAATTCCACAAGAACAGCCTTAGCGAAAGGCTTCTTGAAGGGAAAGATGTAACTCTGTGAGATGAATTCACAGAACACAGAGCAGTTTCTCAGAAAGCTTCTTTCCAGTTTTGAACGGAAGATAGTTCCTTTTTCACCATAGCCCTCTAGGGGCTTCCAAATATCCCTTTGCCAATTCCACAAGAACAGCCTTAGCGAAAGGCTTCTTGAAGGGAAAGATGTAACTCTGTGAGATGAATTCACAGAACACAGAGCAGTTTCTCAGAAAGCTTCTTTCCAGTTTTGAACGGAAGATATTTCCTTTTTCACCATAGCTGTCTATGGGCTTCCAAATATCCCTTTGCCAATTCCACAAGAACAGCCTTAGCGAAAGGCTTCTTGAAGGGAAAGATGTAACTCTGTGAGATGAATTCACAGAACACAGAGCAGTTTCTCAGAAAGCTTCTTTCCAGTTTTGAACGGAAGATATTTCCTTTTTCACCATAGCCCTCTATGGGCTTCCATATATCCCTTTGCCAATACAACAAGAACATCCTTAGCGAAAGGCTTCTTGAAGGGAAAGATGTAACTCTGTGAGATGAATTAACAGAACACAGAGCAGTTTCTCCGAAAGCTTCTTTCCAGTTTTGAACGGAATATATTTCCTTTTTCACCATAGCCCTCTATGGGCTTCCAAATATCGCTTTGCCAATTCTACAAGAACAGCCTTAGCGAAAGGCTTCTTGAAGGGAAAGATTTAACTCTGTGAGATGAATTAACAGAACACAGAGCAGTTTCTCAGAAAGCTTCTTTCCAGTTTTGAACGGAAGATATTTACTTTTTCACCATAGCCCTCTATGGGCTTCCAAATATCCCTGTGCCAATTCCCCAAGAACAGCCTTAGCGAAAGGCTTCTTGAAGGGAAAGATGTAACTCTGTGAGACGAATTCACAGAACACAGAGCAGTTTCTCAGAAAGCTTCTTTCCAGTTTTGAACGGAAGATATTTCCTTTTTCACCATAGGCCTCTATGGGCTTCCAAATATCCCTTTGCCAATTCCACAAGAACAGCCTTAGCGAAAGGCTTCTTGAAGGGAAAGATGTAACTCTGTGAGATGAATTCACAGAACACAGAGCAGTTTCTCAGAAAGCTTCTTTCCAATTTTGAACGGAAGATATTTCCTTTTTCACCATAGCCCTCTATGGGCTTCCAAATATCCCTTTGCCAATTCCACAAGAACAGCCTTAGCGACAGGCTTCTTGAAGGGAAAGATGTAACTCTGTGAGATGAATTCACAGAGCACAGAGCAGTTTCTCAGAAAGCTTCTTTCCAGTTTTGAACGGAAGATATTTCCTTTTTCACCATAGGCCTCTATGGGCTTCCAAATATCCCTTTGCCAATTCCGCAAGAACAGCCTTAGCGAAAGGCTTCTTTAAGGGAAAGATGTAACTCTGTGAGATGAATTCACAGAACACAGAGCAGTTTCTCAGAAAGCTTCTTTCCAGTTTTGAACGGAAGATATTTCCTTTTTCACCATAGCCCTCTATGGGCTTCCAAATATCCCTTTGCCAATTCCACAAGAACAGCCTTAGCGAAAGGCTTCTTGAAGGGAAAGATGTAACTCTGTGAGATGAATTAACAGAACACAGAGCAGTTTCTCAGAAAGCTTCTTTCCAGTTTTGAACGGAAGATATTTACTTTTTCACCATAGCCCTCTATGGGCTTCCAAATATCCCTTTGCCAATTCCACAAGAACAGCCTTAGCGAAAGGCTTCTTGAAGGGAAAGATGTAACTCTGTGAGATGAATTCACAGAACACAGAGCAGTTTCTCAGAAAGCTTCTTTCCAGTTTTGAACGGAAGATATTTCCTTTTTCACCATAGCCCTCTATGGGCTTCCAAATATCCCCTTGCCAATTCCACAAGAACAGCCTTAGCGAAAGGCTTCTTGAAGAGAAAGATGTAACTCTGTGAGATGAATTAACAGAACACAGAGCAGTTTCTCAGAAAGCTTATTTCCAGTTTTGAACGGAAGATATTTCCTTTTTCACCATAGCCCTCTATGGGCTTCCAAATATCCCTTTGCCAATTCCACAAGAACAGCCTTAGCGAAAGGCTTCTTGAAGGGAAAGATGTAACTCTGTGAGATGAATTCACAGAACACAGAGCAGTTTCTCAGAAAGCTTCTTTCCAGTTTTGAACTGAAGATATTTACTTTTTCACCATAGCCCTCTAAGGGCTTCCAAATATCCCTTTGCCAATTCCACAAGAACAGCCTTAGCGAAAGGCTTCTTGAAGGGAAAGATGTAACTCTGTGAGATAAATTAACAGAACACAGAGCAGTTTCTCAGAAAGCTTCTTTCCAGTTTTGAATGGAAGATATTTCCTTTTTCACCATAGCCCTCTAAGGGCTTCGAAATATCCCTTTGCCAATTCCACAAGAACAGCCTTAGCGAAAGGCTTCTTGAAGGGAAAGATGTAACTCTGTGAGATGAATTCACAGAACACAGAGCAGTTTCTCAGAAAGCTTTCCAGTTTGGAACGGAAGATATTTCCTTTTTCACCATAGGCCTCTATGGGCTTCCAAATATCCCTTTGCCAATTCCACAAGAACAGCCTTAGCGAAAGGCTTCTTGAAGGGAAAGATGTAACTCTGTGAGATGAATTAACAGAACACAGAGCAGTTTCTCAGAAAGCTTCTTTCCAGTTTTGAACGGAAGATATTTCCTTTTTCACCATAGCCCTCTATGGGCTTCCAAATATCCCTTTGCCAATTCCACAAGAACAGCCTTAGCGAAAGGCTTCTTGAAGGGAAAGATGTAACTCTGTGAGATGAATTCAGAGAACACAGAGCAGTTTCTCAGAAAGCTTCTTTCCAGTTTTGAACGGAAGATACTTCCTTTTTCACCATAGGCCTCTATGGGCTTCCAAATATCCCTTTGCCAATTCCACAAGAACAGCCTTAGCGAAAGGCTTCTTGAAGGGAAAGATGTAACTCTGTGAGATGAATTCACAGAACACAGAGCAGTTTCTCAGAAAGCTTCTTTCCAGTTTTGAACGGAAGATATTTCCTTTTTCACCATAGGCCTCTATGGGCTTCCAAATATCCCTTTGCCAATTCCACCAGAACAGCCTTAGCGAAAGGCTTCTTGAAGGGAAAGATGTAACTCTGTGAGATGAATTCACAGAACACAGAGCAGTTTCTCAGAAAGCTTCTTTCCAGTTTTGAACGGAAGATATTTCCTTTTTCACCATAGGCCTCTATGGGCTTCCAAATATCCCTTTGCCAATTCCACAAGAACAGCCTTAGCGAAAGGCTTCTTGAAGGGAAAGATGTAACTCTATGAGATGAATTAACAGAACACAGAGCAGTTTCTCAGAAAGCTTCTTTCCAGTTTTGAACGGAAGATATTTACTTTTTCACCATAGCCCTCTATGGGCTTCCAAATGTCCCTTTGCCAATTCCACAAGAACAGCCTTAGCGAAAGGCTTCTTGAAGGGAAAGATGTAACTCTGTGAGATGAATTCACAGAACACAGAGCAATTTCTCAGAAAGCTTCTTTCCAGTTTTGAACGGAAGATATTTCCTTTTTCACCATAGCCCTCTATGGGCTTCCAAATATCCCCTTGCCAATTCCACAAGAACAGCCTTAGCGAAAGGCTTCTTGACGGGAAAGATGTAACTCTGTGAGATGAATTAACAGAACACAGAGCAGTTTCTCAGAAAGCTTCTTTCCAGTTTTGAACGGAAGATAGTTCCTTTTTCACCATAGCCCTCTAGGGGCTTCCAAATATCCCTTTGCCAATTCCACAAGAACAGCCTTAGCGAAAGGCTTCTTGAAGGGAAAGATGTAACTCTGTGAGATGAATTCACAGAACACAGAGCAGTTTCTCAGAAAGCTTCTTTCCAGTTTTGAACGGAAGATATTTCCTTTTTCACCATAGCTGTCTATGGGCTTCCAAATATCCCTTTGCCAATTCCACAAGAACAGCCTTAGCGAAAGGCTTCTTGAAGGGAAAGATGTAACTCTGTGAGATGAATTAACAGAACACAGAGCAGTTTCTCAGAAAGCTTCTTTCCAGTTTTGAACGGAAGATATTTCCTTTTTCACCATAGCCCTCTATTGGCTTCCATATATCCCTTTGCCAATTCCACAAGAACATCCTTAGCGAAAGGCTTCTTGAAGGGAAAGATGTAACTCTGTGAGATGAATTAACAGAACACAGAGCAGTTTCTCAGAAAGCTTCTTTCCAGTTTTGAACGGAATATATTTCCTTTTTCACCATAGCCCTCTATGGGCTTCCAAATATCGCTTTGCCAATTCTACAAGAACAGCCTTAGCGAAAGGCTTCTTGAAGGGAAAGATTTAACTCTGTGAGATGAATTAACAGAACACAGAGCAGTTTCTCAGAAAGCTTCTTTCCAGTTTTGAACGGAAGATATTTACTTTTTCACCATAGCCCTCTATGGGCTTCCAAATATCCCTGTGCCAATTCCCCAAGAACAGCCTTAGCGAAAGGCTTCTTGAAGGGAAAGATGTAACTCTGTGAGATGAATTCACAGAACACAGAGCAGTTTCTCAGAAAGCTTCTTTCCAGTTTTGAACGGAAGTTATTTCCTTTTTCACCATAGGCCTCTATGGGCTTCCAAATATCCCTTTGCCAATTCCACAAGAACAGCCTTAGCGAAAGGCTTCTTGAAGGGAAAGATGTAACTCTGTGAGATGAATTCACAGAACACAGAGCAGTTTCTCAGAAAGCTTCTTTCCAATTTTGAACGGAAGATATTTCCTTTTTCACCATAGCCCTCTATGGGCTTCCAAATATCCCTTTGCCAATTCCACAAGAACAGCCTTAGCGACAGGCTTCTTGAAGGGAAAGATGTAACTCTGTGAGATGAATTCACAGAACACAGAGCAGTTTCTCAGAAAGCTTCTTTCCAGTTTTGAACGGAAGATATTTCCTTTTTCACCATAGGCCTCTATGGGCTTCCAAATATCCCTTTGCCAATTCCGCAAGAACAGCCTTAGCGAAAGGCTTCTTTAAGGGAAAGATGTAACTCTGTGAGATGAATTCACAGAACACAGAGCAGTTTCTCAGAAAGCTTCTTTCCAGTTTTGAACGGAAGATATTTCCTTTTTCACCATAGCCCTCTATGGGCTTCCAAATATCCCTTTGCCAATTCCACAAGAACAGCCTTAGCGAAAGGCTTCTTGAAGGGAAAGATGTAACTCTGTGAGATGAATTAACAGAACACAGAGCAGTTTCTCAGAAAGCTTCTTTCCAGTTTTGAACGGAAGATATTTACTTTTTCACCATAGCCCTCTATGGGCTTCCAAATATCCCTTTGCCAATTCCACAAGAACAGCCTTAGCGAAAGGCTTCTTGAAGGGAAAGATGTAACTCTGTGAGATGAATTCACAGAACACAGAGCAGTTTCTCAGAAAGATTCTTTCCAGTTTTGAACGGAAGATATTTCCTTTTTCACCATAGCCCTCTATGGGCTTCCAAATATCCCTTTGCCAATTCCACAAGAACAGCCTTAGCGAAAGGCTTCTTGAAGGGAAAGATGTAACTCTGTGAGATGAATTAACAGAACACAGAGCAGTTTCTCAGAAAGCTTCTTTCCAGTTTTGAACGGAAGATATTTCCTTTTTCACCATAGAACTCTATGGGCTTCCAAATATCGCTTTGCCAATTCTACAAGAACAGCCTTAGCGAAAGGCTTCTTGAAGGGAAAGATGTAACTCTGTGAGATGAATTAACAGAACACAGAGCAGTTTCTCAGAAAGCTTCTTTCCAGTTTTGAACGGAAGATATTTCCTTTTTCACCATAGCCCTCTATGGGCTTCCAAATATCCCTTTGCCAATTGCACAAGAACAGCCTTAGCGAAAGGCTTCTTGAAGGGAAAGATGTAACTCTGTGAGATGAATTAACAGAACACAGAGCAGTTTCTCAGAAAGATTCTTTCCAATTTTGAACGGAAGATATTTCCTTTTTCACCATAGCCCTCTATGGGCTTCCAAATATCCCTTTGCCAATTCCACAAGAACAGCCTTAGCGAAAGGCTTCTTGAAGGGAAAGATGTAACTCTGTGAGATGAATTAACAGAACACAGAGCAGTTTCTCAGAAAGCTTCTTTCTAGTTTTGAACGGAAGATATTTCCTTTTTCACCATAGCCCTCTAAGGGCTTCCAAATATCCCTTTGCCAATTCCACAAGAACAGCCTTAGCGAACGGCTTCTTGAAGGGAAAGATGTAACTCTGTGAGATGAATTCACAGAACACAGAGCAGTGTCTCAGAAAGCTTCTTTCCAGTTTGGAACGGAAGATATTTCCTTTTTCACCATAGGCCTCTATGGGCTTGCAAATATCCCTTTGCCAATTCCACAAGAACAGCCTTAGCGAAAGGCTTCTTGAAGGGAAAGATGTAACTCTGTGAGATGAATTAACAGAACACAGAGCAGTTTCTCAGAAAGCTTCTTTCCAGTTTTGAACGGAAGATATTTACTTTTTCACCATAGGCCTCTATGGGCTTCCAAATATCCCTTTGCCAATTCCACAAGAACAGCCTTAGCGAAAGGCTTCTTGAAGGGAAAGATGTAACTCTGTGAGATGAATTCACAGAACACAGAGCAGTTTCTCAGAAAGCTTCTTTCCAGTTTTGAACGGAAGATATTTCCTTTTTCACCATAGCCCTCTAAGGGCTTCCAAATATCCCTTTGCCAATTCCACAAGAACAGCCTTAGCGAACGGCTTCTTGAAGGGAAAGATGTAACTCTGTGAGATGAATTCACAGAACACAGAGCAGTGTCTCAGAAAGCTTCTTTCCAGTTTGGAACGGAAGATATTTCCTTTTTCACCATAGCCCTCTAAGGGCTTCCAAATATCCCTTTGCCAATTCCACAAGAACAGCCTTAGCGAACGGCTTCTTGAAGGGAAAGATGTAACTCTGTGAGATGAATTCACAGAACACAGAGCAGTGTCTCAGAAAGCTTCTTTCCAGTTTTGAACTGAAGATATTTACTTTTTCACCATAGCCCTCTAAGGGCTTCCAAATATCCCTTTGCCAATTCCACAAGAACAGCCTTAGCGAAAGGCTTCTTGAAGGGAAAGATGTAACTCTGTGAGATAAATTAACAGAACACAGAGCAGTTTCTCAGAAAGCTCCTTTCCAGTTTTGAACGGAAGATATTTCCTTTTTCACCATAGCCCTCTAAGGGCTTCCAAATATCCCTTTGCCAATTCCACAAGAACAGCCTTAGCGAAAGGCTTCTTGAAGGGAAAGATGTAACTCTGTGAGATGAATTCACAGAACACAGAGCAGTTTCTCAGAAAGCTTTCCAGTTTGGAACGGAAGATATTTCCTTTTTCACCATAGGCCTCTATGGGCTTCCAAATATCCCTTTGCCAATTCCACACGAACAGCCTTAGCGAAAGGCTTCTTGAAGGGAAAGATGTAACTCTGTGAGATGAATTAACAGAACACAGAGCAGTTTCTCAGAAAGCTTCTTTCCAGTTTTGAATGGAAGATATTTACTTTTTCACCATAGCCCTCTATGGGCTTCCAAATATCCCTTTGCAAATTCCACAAGAACAGCCTTAGCGAAAGGCTTCTTGAAGGGAAAGATGTAACTCCGTGAGATGAATTCAGAGAACACAGAGCAGTTTCTCAGAAAGCTTCTTTCCAGTTTTGAACGGAAGATATTTCCTTTTTCACCATAGGCCTCTATGGGCTTCAAAATATCCCTTTGCCAATTCCACAAGAACAGCCTTAGCGAAAGGCTTCTTGAAGGGAAAGATGTAACTCTGTGAGATGAATTCACAGAACACAGAGCAGTTTCTCAGAAAGCTTCTTTCCAGTTTTGAACGGAAGATATTTCCTTTTTCACCATAGCCCTCTATGGGCTTCCAAATATCCCTTTGCCAATTCCACAAGAACAGCCTTAGCGAAAGGCTTCTTGAAGGGAAAGATGTAACTCTGTGAGATGAATTCACAGAACACAGAGCAGTTTCTCAGAACGCTTCTTTCCAGTTTTGAACGGAAGATATTTCCTTTTTCACCATAGGCCTCTATGGGCTTCCAAATATCCCTTTGCCAATTCCACAAGAACAGCCTTAGCGAAAGGCTTCTTGAAGGGAAAGATGTAACTCTGAGAGATGAATTCACAGAACACAGAGCAGTTTCTCAGAAAGCTTCTTTCCAGTTTTGAACGGAAGATATTTCCTTTTTCACCATAGGCCTCTATGGGCTTCCAAATATCCCTTTGCTAATTCCACAAGAACAGCCTTAGCGAAAGGCTTCTTGAAGGGAAAGATGTAACTCTGTGAGATGAATTAACAGAACACAGAGCAGTTTCTCAGAAAGCTTCTTTCCAGTTTTGAACGGAAGATATTTACTTTTTCACCATAGCCCTCTATGGGCTTCCAAATATCCCTTTGCCAATTCCACAAGAACAGCCTTAGCGAAAGGCTTCTTGAAGGGAAAGATGTAACTCTGTGAGATGAATTCACAGAACACAGAGCAGTTTCTCAGAAAGCTTCTTTCCAGTTTTGAACGGAAGATATTTCCTTTTTCACCATAGCCCTCTATGGGCTTCCAAATATCCCCTTGCCAATTCCACAAGAACAGCCTTAGCGAAAGGCTTCTTGAAGGGAAAGATGTAACTCTGTGAGATGAATTCACAGAACACAGAGCAGTTTCTCAGAAAGATTCTTTCCAGTTTTGAACGGAAGATATTTCCTTTTTCACCATAGCCCTCTATGGGCTTCCAAATATCCCTTTGCCAATTCCACAAGAACAGCCTTAGCGAAAGGCTTCTTGAAGGGAAAGATGTAACTCTGTGAGATGAATTAACAGAACACAGAGCAGTTTCTCAGAAAGCTTCTTTCCAGTTTGGAACGGAAGATATTTCCTTTTTCACCATAGCCCTCTATGGGCTTCCAAATATCGCTTTGCCAATTCTACAAGAACAGCCTTAGCGAAAGGCTTCTTGAAGGGAAAGATGTAACTCTGTGAGATGAATTAACAGAACACAGAGCAGTTTCTCAGAAAGCTTCTTTCCAGTTTTGAACGGAAGATATTTCCTTTTTCACCATAGCCCTCTATGGGCTTCCAAATATCCCTTTGCCAATTCCACAAGAACAGCCTTAGAGAAAGGCTTCTTGAAGGGAAAGATGTAACTCTGTGAGATGAATTAACAGAACACAGAGCAGTTTCTCAGAAAGCTTCTTTCCAGTTTTGAACGGAAGATATTTCCTTTTTCACCATAGCCCTCTAAGGGCTTCCGAATATCCCTTTGCCAATTCCACAAGAACAGCCTTAGCGAAAGGCTTCTTGAAGGGAAAGATGTAACTCTGTTAGATGAATTCACAGAACACAGAGCAGTTTCTCAGAAAGCTTCTTTCCAGTTTTGAACGGAAGATATTTCCTTTTTCACCATAGGCCTCTATGGGCTTGCAAATATCCCTTTGCCAATTCCACAAGAACAGCCTTAGCGAAAGGCTTCTTGAAGGGAAAGATGTAACTCTGTGAGATGAATTAACAGAACACAGAGCAGTTTCTCAGAAATCTTTCCAGTTTGGAACGGAAGATATTTCCTTTTTCACCGTATGCCTCTAAGGGCTTCCAAATATCCCTTTGCCAATTCCACAAGAACAGCCTTAGCGAAAGGCTTCTTGAAGGGAAAGATGTAACTCTGTGAGATGAATTAACAGAACACAGAGCAGTTTCTCAGAAAGCTTCTTTCCAGTTTTGAACGGAAGATATTTACTTTTTCACCATAGCCCTCTATGGGCTTCCAAATATCCCTTTGCCAATTCCACAAGAACAGCCTTAGCGAAAGGCTTCTTGAAGGGAAAGATGTAATTCTGTGAGATGAATTCACAGAACACAGAGCAGTTTCTCAGAAAGCTTCTTTCCAGTTTTGAACGGAAGATATTTCCTTTTTCACCATAGCCCTCTATGGGCTTCAAAATATCCCTTTGCCAATTCCACAAGAACAGCCTTAGCGAAAGGCTTCTTGAAGGGAAAGATGTAACTCTGTGAGATGAATTCACAGAACACAGAGCAGTTTCTCAGAAAGCTTCTTTCCAGTTTTGAACGGAAGATATTTCCTTTTTCACCATAGCCCTCTATGGGCTTCCAAATATCCCTTTGCCAATTCCACAAGAACAGCCTTAGCGAAAGGCTTCTTGAAGGGAAAGATGTAACTCTGTGAGATGAATTCACAGAACACAGAGCAGTTTCTCAGAAAGCTTCTTTCCAGTTTTGAACGGAAGATATTTCCTTTTTCACCATAGGCCTCTATGGGCTTCCAAATATCCCTTTGCCAATTCCACAAGAACAGCCTTAGCGAAAGGCTTCTTGAAGGGAAAGATGTAACTCTGTGAGATGAATTAACAGAACACAGAGCAGTTTCTCAGAAAGCTTCTTTCCAGTTTTGAACGGAAGATATTTCCTTTTTCACCATAGCCCTCTATGGGCTTCCAAATATCCCCTTGCCAATTCCACAAGAACAGCCTTAGCGAAAGGCTTCTTGAAGGGAAAGATGTAACTCTGTGAGATGAATTCACAGAACACAGAGCAGTTCCTCAGAAAGATTCTTTCCAGTTTTGAACGGAAGATATTTCCTTTTTCACCATAGCCCTCTATGGGCTTCCAAATATCCCCTTGCCAATTCCACAAGAACAGCCTTAGCGAAAGGCTTCTTGAAGAGAAAGATGTAACTCTGTGAGATGAATTAACAGAACACAGAGCAGTTTCTCAGAAAGCTTATTTCCAGTTTTGAACGGAAGATATTTCCTTTTTCACCATAGCCCTCTATGGGCTTCCAAATATCCCTTTGCCAATTCCACAAGAACAGCCTTAGCGAAAGGCTTCTTGAAGGGAAAGATGTAACTCTGTGAGATGAATTAACAGAACACAGAGCAGTTTCTCAGAAAGCTTCTTTCCAGTTTTGAACTGAAGATATTTACTTTTTCACCATAGCCCTCTAAGGGCTTCCAAATATCCCTTTGCCAATTCCACAAGAACAGCCTTAGCGAAAGGCTTCTTGAAGGGAAAGATGTAACTCTGTGAGATAAATTAACAGAACACAGAGCAGTTTCTCAGAAAGCTCCTTTCCAGTTTTGAACGGAAGATATTTCCTTTTTCACCATAGCCCTCTAAGGGCTTCCAAATATCCCTTTGCCAATTCCACAAGAACAGCCTTAGCGAAAGGCTTCTTGAAGGGAAAGATGTAACTCTGTGAGATGAATTCACAGAACACAGAGCAGTTTCTCAGAAAGCTTTCCAGTTTGGAACGGAAGATATTTCCTTTTTCACCATAGGCCTCTATGGGCTTCCAAATATCCCTTTGCCAATTCCACACGAACAGCCTTAGCGAAAGGCTTCTTGAAGGGAAAGATGTAACTCTGTGAGATGAATTAACAGAACACAGAGCAGTTTCTCAGAAAGCTTCTTTCCAGTTTTGAATGGAAGATATTTACTTTTTCACCATAGCCCTCTATGGGCTTCCAAATATCCCTTTGCAAATTCCACAAGAACAGCCTTAGCGAAAGGCTTCTTGAAGGGAAAGATGTAACTCCGTGAGATGAATTCAGAGAACACAGAGCAGTTTCTCAGAAAGCTTCTTTCCAGTTTTGAACGGAAGATATTTCCTTTTTCACCATAGGCCTCTATGGGCTTCAAAATATCCCTTTGCCAATTCCACAAGAACAGCCTTAGCGAAAGGCTTCTTGAAGGGAAAGATGTAACTCTGTGAGATGAATTCACAGAACACAGAGCAGTTTCTCAGAAAGCTTCTTTCCAGTTTTGAACGGAAGATATTTCCTTTTTCACCATAGCCCTCTATGGGCTTCCAAATATCCCTTTGCCAATTCCACAAGAACAGCCTTAGCGAAAGGCTTCTTGAAGGGAAAGATGTAACTCTGTGAGATGAATTCACAGAACACAGAGCAGTTTCTCAGAACGCTTCTTTCCAGTTTTGAACGGAAGATATTTCCTTTTTCACCATAGGCCTCTATGGGCTTCCAAATATCCCTTTGCCAATTCCACAAGAACAGCCTTAGCGAAAGGCTTCTTGAAGGGAAAGATGTAACTCTGAGAGATGAATTCACAGAACACAGAGCAGTTTCTCAGAAAGCTTCTTTCCAGTTTTGAACGGAAGATATTTCCTTTTTCACCATAGGCCTCTATGGGCTTCCAAATATCCCTTTGCTAATTCCACAAGAACAGCCTTAGCGAAAGGCTTCTTGAAGGGAAAGATGTAACTCTGTGAGATGAATTAACAGAACACAGAGCAGTTTCTCAGAAAGCTTCTTTCCAGTTTTGAACGGAAGATATTTACTTTTTCACCATAGCCCTCTATGGGCTTCCAAATATCCCTTTGCCAATTCCACAAGAACAGCCTTAGCGAAAGGCTTCTTGAAGGGAAAGATGTAACTCTGTGAGATGAATTCACAGAACACAGAGCAGTTTCTCAGAAAGCTTCTTTCCAGTTTTGAACGGAAGATATTTCCTTTTTCACCATAGCCCTCTATGGGCTTCCAAATATCCCCTTGCCAATTCCACAAGAACAGCCTTAGCGAAAGGCTTCTTGAAGGGAAAGATGTAACTCTGTGAGATGAATTCACAGAACACAGAGCAGTTTCTCAGAAAGATTCTTTCCAGTTTTGAACGGAAGATATTTCCTTTTTCACCATAGCCCTCTATGGGCTTCCAAATATCCCTTTGCCAATTCCACAAGAACAGCCTTAGCGAAAGGCTTCTTGAAGGGAAAGATGTAACTCTGTGAGATGAATTAACAGAACACAGAGCAGTTTCTCAGAAAGCTTCTTTCCAGTTTGGAACGGAAGATATTTCCTTTTTCACCATAGCCCTCTATGGGCTTCCAAATATCGCTTTGCCAATTCTACAAGAACAGCCTTAGCGAAAGGCTTCTTGAAGGGAAAGATGTAACTCTGTGAGATGAATTAACAGAACACAGAGCAGTTTCTCAGAAAGCTTCTTTCCAGTTTTGAACGGAAGATATTTCCTTTTTCACCATAGCCCTCTATGGGCTTCCAAATATCCCTTTGCCAATTCCACAAGAACAGCCTTAGAGAAAGGCTTCTTGAAGGGAAAGATGTAACTCTGTGAGATGAATTAACAGAACACAGAGCAGTTTCTCAGAAAGCTTCTTTCCAGTTTTGAACGGAAGATATTTCCTTTTTCACCATAGCCCTCTAAGGGCTTCCGAATATCCCTTTGCCAATTCCACAAGAACAGCCTTAGCGAAAGGCTTCTTGAAGGGAAAGATGTAACTCTGTTAGATGAATTCACAGAACACAGAGCAGTTTCTCAGAAAGCTTCTTTCCAGTTTTGAACGGAAGATATTTCCTTTTTCACCATAGGCCTCTATGGGCTTGCAAATATCCCTTTGCCAATTCCACAAGAACAGCCTTAGCGAAAGGCTTCTTGAAGGGAAAGATGTAACTCTGTGAGATGAATTAACAGAACACAGAGCAGTTTCTCAGAAATCTTTCCAGTTTGGAACGGAAGATATTTCCTTTTTCACCGTATGCCTCTAAGGGCTTCCAAATATCCCTTTGCCAATTCCACAAGAACAGCCTTAGCGAAAGGCTTCTTGAAGGGAAAGATGTAACTCTGTGAGATGAATTAACAGAACACAGAGCAGTTTCTCAGAAAGCTTCTTTCCAGTTTTGAACGGAAGATATTTACTTTTTCACCATAGCCCTCTATGGGCTTCCAAATATCCCTTTGCCAATTCCACAAGAACAGCCTTAGCGAAAGGCTTCTTGAAGGGAAAGATGTAATTCTGTGAGATGAATTCACAGAACACAGAGCAGTTTCTCAGAAAGCTTCTTTCCAGTTTTGAACGGAAGATATTTCCTTTTTCACCATAGCCCTCTATGGGCTTCAAAATATCCCTTTGCCAATTCCACAAGAACAGCCTTAGCGAAAGGCTTCTTGAAGGGAAAGATGTAACTCTGTGAGATGAATTCACAGAACACAGAGCAGTTTCTCAGAAAGCTTCTTTCCAGTTTTGAACGGAAGATATTTCCTTTTTCACCATAGCCCTCTATGGGCTTCCAAATATCCCTTTGCCAATTCCACAAGAACAGCCTTAGCGAAAGGCTTCTTGAAGGGAAAGATGTAACTCTGTGAGATGAATTCACAGAACACAGAGCAGTTTCTCAGAAAGCTTCTTTCCAGTTTTGAACGGAAGATATTTCCTTTTTCACCATAGGCCTCTATGGGCTTCCAAATATCCCTTTGCCAATTCCACAAGAACAGCCTTAGCGAAAGGCTTCTTGAAGGGAAAGATGTAACTCTGTGAGATGAATTAACAGAACACAGAGCAGTTTCTCAGAAAGCTTCTTTCCAGTTTTGAACGGAAGATATTTCCTTTTTCACCATAGCCCTCTATGGGCTTCCAAATATCCCCTTGCCAATTCCACAAGAACAGCCTTAGCGAAAGGCTTCTTGAAGGGAAAGATGTAACTCTGTGAGATGAATTCACAGAACACAGAGCAGTTCCTCAGAAAGATTCTTTCCAGTTTTGAACGGAAGATATTTCCTTTTTCACCATAGCCCTCTATGGGCTTCCAAATATCCCCTTGCCAATTCCACAAGAACAGCCTTAGCGAAAGGCTTCTTGAAGAGAAAGATGTAACTCTGTGAGATGAATTAACAGAACACAGAGCAGTTTCTCAGAAAGCTTATTTCCAGTTTTGAACGGAAGATATTTCCTTTTTCACCATAGCCCTCTATGGGCTTCCAAATATCCCTTTGCCAATTCCACAAGAACAGCCTTAGCGAAAGGCTTCTTGAAGGGAAAGATGTAACTCTGTGAGATGAATTAACAGAACACAGAGCAGTTTCTCAGAAAGCTTCTTTCCAGTTTTGAACTGAAGATATTTACTTTTTCACCATAGCCCTCTAAGGGCTTCCAAATATCCCTTTGCCAATTCCACAAGAACAGCCTTAGCGAAAGGCTTCTTGAAGGGAAAGATGTAACTCTGTGAGATAAATTAACAGAACACAGAGCAGTTTCTCAGAAAGCTTCTTTCCAGTTTTGAATGGAAGATATTTCCTTTTTCACCATAGCCCTCTAAGGGCTTCGAAATATCCCTTTGCCAATTCCACAAGAACAGCCTTAGCGAAAGGCTTCTTGAAGGGAAAGATGTAACTCTGTGAGATGAATTCACAGAACACAGAGCAGTTTCTCAGAAAGATTTCCAGTTTGGAACGGAAGATATTTCCTTTTTCACCATAGGCCTCTATGGGCTTCCAAATATCCCTTTGCCAATTCCACAAGAACAGCCTTAGCGAAAGGCTTCTTGAAGGGAAAGATGTAACTCTGTGAGATGAATTAACAGAACACAGAGCAGTTTCTCAGAAAGCTTCTTTCCAGTTTTGAACGGAAGATATTTCCTTTTTCACCATAGCCCTCTATGGGCTTCCAAATATCCCTTTGCCAATTCCACAAGAACAGCCTTAGCGAAAGGCTTCTTGAAGGGAAAGATGTAACTCTGTGAGATGAATTCAGAGAACACAGAGCAGTTTCTCAGAAAGCTTCTTTCCAGTTTTGAACGGAAGATACTTCCTTTTTCACCATAGGCCTCTATGGGCTTCCAAATATCCCTTTGCCAATTCCACAAGAACAGCCTTAGCGAAAGGCTTCTTGAAGGGAAAGATGTAACTCTGTGAGATGAATTCACAGAACACAGAGCAGTTTCTCAGAAAGCTTCTTTCCAGTTTTGAACGGAAGATATTTCCTTTTTCACCATAGGCCTCTATGGGCTTCCAAATATCCCTTTGCCAATTCCACCAGAACAGCCTTAGCGAAAGGCTTCTTGAAGGGAAAGATGTAACTCTGTGAGATGAATTCACAGAACACAGAGCAGTTTCTCAGAAAGCTTCTTTCCAGTTTTGAACGGAAGATATTTCCTTTTTCACCATAGGCCTCTATGGGCTTCCAAATATCCCTTTGCCAATTCCACAAGAACAGCCTTAGCGAAAGGCTTCTTGAAGGGAAAGATGTAACTCTATGAGATGAATTAACAGAACACAGAGCAGTTTCTCAGAAAGCTTCTTTCCAGTTTTGAACGGAAGATATTTACTTTTTCACCATAGCCCTCTATGGGCTTCCAAATGTCCCTTTGCCAATTCCACAAGAACAGCCTTAGCGAAAGGCTTCTTGAAGGGAAAGATGTAACTCTGTGAGATGAATTCACAGAACACAGAGCAGTTTCTCAGAAAGCTTCTTTCCAGTTTTGAACGGAAGATATTTCCTTTTTCACCATAGGCCTCTATGGGCTTCCAAATATCCCTTTGCCAATTCCACAAGAACAGCCTTAGCGAAAGGCTTCTTGAAGGGAAAGATGTAACTCTGTGAGATGAATTAACAGAACACAGAGCAGTTTCTCAGAAAGCTTCTTTCCAGTTTTGAACGGAAGATATTTCCTTTTTCACCATAGCCCTCTATGGGCTTCCAAATATCCCCTTGCCAATTCCACAAGAACAGCCTTAGCGAAAGGCTTCTTGAAGGGAAAGATGTAACTCTGTGAGATGAATTCACAGAACACAGAGCAGTTCCTCAGAAAGATTCTTTCCAGTTTTGAACGGAAGATATTTCCTTTTTCACCATAGCCCTCTATGGGCTTCCAAATATCCCCTTGCCAATTCCACAAGAACAGCCTTAGCGAAAGGCTTCTTGAAGAGAAAGATGTAACTCTGTGAGATGAATTAACAGAACACAGAGCAGTTTCTCAGAAAGCTTATTTCCAGTTTTGAACGGAAGATATTTCCTTTTTCACCATAGCCCTCTATGGGCTTCCAAATATCCCTTTGCCAATTCCACAAGAACAGCCTTAGCGAAAGGCTTCTTGAAGGGAAAGATGTAACTCTGTGAGATGAATTAACAGAACACAGAGCAGTTTCTCAGAAAGCTTCTTTCCAGTTTTGAACTGAAGATATTTACTTTTTCACCATAGCCCTCTAAGGGCTTCCAAATATCCCTTTGCCAATTCCACAAGAACAGCCTTAGCGAAAGGCTTCTTGAAGGGAAAGATGTAACTCTGTGAGATAAATTAACAGAACACAGAGCAGTTTCTCAGAAAGCTTCTTTCCAGTTTTGAATGGAAGATATTTCCTTTTTCACCATAGCCCTCTAAGGGCTTCGAAATATCCCTTTGCCAATTCCACAAGAACAGCCTTAGCGAAAGGCTTCTTGAAGGGAAAGATGTAACTCTGTGAGATGAATTCACAGAACACAGAGCAGTTTCTCAGAAAGATTTCCAGTTTGGAACGGAAGATATTTCCTTTTTCACCATAGGCCTCTATGGGCTTCCAAATATCCCTTTGCCAATTCCACAAGAACAGCCTTAGCGAAAGGCTTCTTGAAGGGAAAGATGTAACTCTGTGAGATGAATTAACAGAACACAGAGCAGTTTCTCAGAAAGCTTCTTTCCAGTTTTGAACGGAAGATATTTCCTTTTTCACCATAGCCCTCTATGGGCTTCCAAATATCCCTTTGCCAATTCCACAAGAACAGCCTTAGCGAAAGGCTTCTTGAAGGGAAAGATGTAACTCTGTGAGATGAATTCAGAGAACACAGAGCAGTTTCTCAGAAAGCTTCTTTCCAGTTTTGAACGGAAGATACTTCCTTTTTCACCATAGGCCTCTATGGGCTTCCAAATATCCCTTTGCCAATTCCACAAGAACAGCCTTAGCGAAAGGCTTCTTGAAGGGAAAGATGTAACTCTGTGAGATGAATTCACAGAACACAGAGCAGTTTCTCAGAAAGCTTCTTTCCAGTTTTGAACGGAAGATATTTCCTTTTTCACCATAGGCCTCTATGGGCTTCCAAATATCCCTTTGCCAATTCCACCAGAACAGCCTTAGCGAAAGGCTTCTTGAAGGGAAAGATGTAACTCTGTGAGATGAATTCACAGAACACAGAGCAGTTTCTCAGAAAGCTTCTTTCCAGTTTTGAACGGAAGATATTTCCTTTTTCACCATAGGCCTCTATGGGCTTCCAAATATCCCTTTGCCAATTCCACAAGAACAGCCTTAGCGAAAGGCTTCTTGAAGGGAAAGATGTAACTCTATGAGATGAATTAACAGAACACAGAGCAGTTTCTCAGAAAGCTTCTTTCCAGTTTTGAACGGAAGATATTTACTTTTTCACCATAGCCCTCTATGGGCTTCCAAATGTCCCTTTGCCAATTCCACAAGAACAGCCTTAGCGAAAGGCTTCTTGAAGGGAAAGATGTAACTCTGTGAGATGAATTCACAGAACACAGAGCAATTTCTCAGAAAGCTTCTTTCCAGTTTTGAACGGAAGATATTTCCTTTTTCACCATAGCCCTCTATGGGCTTCCAAATATCCCCTTGCCAATTCCACAAGAACAGCCTTAGCGAAAGGCTTCTTGACGGGAAAGATGTAACTCTGTGAGATGAATTAACAGAACACAGAGCAGTTTCTCAGAAAGCTTCTTTCCAGTTTTGAACGGAAGATAGTTCCTTTTTCACCATAGCCCTCTAGGGGCTTCCAAATATCCCTTTGCCAATTCCACAAGAACAGCCTTAGCGAAAGGCTTCTTGAAGGGAAAGATGTAACTCTGTGAGATGAATTCACAGAACACAGAGCAGTTTCTCAGAAAGCTTCTTTCCAGTTTTGAACGGAAGATATTTCCTTTTTCACCATAGCTGTCTATGGGCTTCCAAATATCCCTTTGCCAATTCCACAAGAACAGCCTTAGCGAAAGGCTTCTTGAAGGGAAAGATGTAACTCTGTGAGATGAATTAACAGAACACAGAGCAGTTTCTCAGAAAGCTTCTTTCCAGTTTTGAACGGAAGATATTTCCTTTTTCACCATAGCCCTCTATTGGCTTCCATATATCCCTTTGCCAATTCCACAAGAACATCCTTAGCGAAAGGCTTCTTGAAGGGAAAGATGTAACTCTGTGAGATGAATTAACAGAACACAGAGCAGTTTCTCAGAAAGCTTCTTTCCAGTTTTGAACGGAATATATTTCCTTTTTCACCATAGCCCTCTATGGGCTTCCAAATATCGCTTTGCCAATTCTACAAGAACAGCCTTAGCGAAAGGCTTCTTGAAGGGAAAGATTTAACTCTGTGAGATGAATTAACAGAACACAGAGCAGTTTCTCAGAAAGCTTCTTTCCAGTTTTGAACGGAAGATATTTACTTTTTCACCATAGCCCTCTATGGGCTTCCAAATATCCCTGTGCCAATTCCCCAAGAACAGCCTTAGCGAAAGGCTTCTTGAAGGGAAAGATGTAACTCTGTGAGATGAATTCACAGAACACAGAGCAGTTTCTCAGAAAGCTTCTTTCCAGTTTTGAACGGAAGATATTTCCTTTTTCACCATAGGCCTCTATGGGCTTCCAAATATCCCTTTGCCAATTCCACAAGAACAGCCTTAGCGAAAGGCTTCTTGAAGGGAAAGATGTAACTCTGTGAGATGAATTCACAGAACACAGAGCAGTTTCTCAGAAAGCTTCTTTCCAATTTTGAACGGAAGATATTTCCTTTTTCACCATAGCCCTCTATGGGCTTCCAAATATCCCTTTGCCAATTCCACAAGAACAGCCTTAGCGACAGGCTTCTTGAAGGGAAAGATGTAACTCTGTGAGATGAATTCACAGAACACAGAGCAGTTTCTCAGAAAGCTTCTTTCCAGTTTTGAACGGAAGATATTTCCTTTTTCACCATAGGCCTCTATGGGCTTCCAAATATCCCTTTGCCAATTCCGCAAGAACAGCCTTAGCGAAAGGCTTCTTTAAGGGAAAGATGTAACTCTGTGAGATGAATTCACAGAACACAGAGCAGTTTCTCAGAAAGCTTCTTTCCAGTTTTGAACGGAAGATATTTCCTTTTTCACCATAGCCCTCTATGGGCTTCCAAATATCCCTTTGCCAATTCCACAAGAACAGCCTTAGCGAAAGGCTTCTTGAAGGGAAAGATGTAACTCTGTGAGATGAATTAACAGAACACAGAGCAGTTTCTCAGAAAGCTTCTTTCCAGTTTTGAACGGAAGATATTTACTTTTTCACCATAGCCCTCTATGGGCTTCCAAATATCCCTTTGCCAATTCCACAAGAACAGCCTTAGCGAAAGGCTTCTTGAAGGGAAAGATGTAACTCTGTGAGATGAATTCACAGAACACAGAGCAGTTTCTCAGAAAGATTCTTTCCAGTTTTGAACGGAAGATATTTCCTTTTTCACCATAGCCCTCTATGGGCTTCCAAATATCCCTTTGCCAATTCCACAAGAACAGCCTTAGCGAAAGGCTTCTTGAAGGGAAAGATGTAACTCTGTGAGATGAATTAACAGAACACAGAGCAGTTTCTCAGAAAGCTTCTTTCCAGTTTTGAACGGAAGATATTTCCTTTTTCACCATAGAACTCTATGGGCTTCCAAATATCGCTTTGCCAATTCTACAAGAACAGCCTTAGCGAAAGGCTTCTTGAAGGGAAAGATGTAACTCTGTGAGATGAATTAACAGAACACAGAGCAGTTTCTCAGAAAGCTTCTTTCCAGTTTTGAACGGAAGATATTTCCTTTTTCACCATAGCCCTCTATGGGCTTCCAAATATCCCTTTGCCAATTGCACAAGAACAGCCTTAGCGAAAGGCTTCTTGAAGGGAAAGATGTAACTCTGTGAGATGAATTAACAGAACACAGAGCAGTTTCTCAGAAAGATTCTTTCCAATTTTGAACGGAAGATATTTCCTTTTTCACCATAGCCCTCTATGGGCTTCCAAATATCCCTTTGCCAATTCCACAAGAACAGCCTTAGCGAAAGGCTTCTTGAAGGGAAAGATGTAACTCTGTGAGATGAATTAACAGAACACAGAGCAGTTTCTCAGAAAGCTTCTTTCTAGTTTTGAACGGAAGATATTTCCTTTTTCACCATAGCCCTCTAAGGGCTTCCAAATATCCCTTTGCCAATTCCACAAGAACAGCCTTAGCGAACGGCTTCTTGAAGGGAAAGATGTAACTCTGTGAGATGAATTCACAGAACACAGAGCAGTGTCTCAGAAAGCTTCTTTCCAGTTTGGAACGGAAGATATTTCCTTTTTCACCATAGGCCTCTATGGGCTTGCAAATATCCCTTTGCCAATTCCACAAGAACAGCCTTAGCGAAAGGCTTCTTGAAGGGAAAGATGTAACTCTGTGAGATGAATTAACAGAACACAGAGCAGTTTCTCAGAAAGCTTCTTTCCAGTTTTGAACGGAAGATATTTACTTTTTCACCATAGGCCTCTATGGGCTTCCAAATATCCCTTTGCCAATTCCACAAGAACAGCCTTAGCGAAAGGCTTCTTGAAGGGAAAGATGTAACTCTGTGAGATGAATTCACAGAACACAGAGCAGTTTCTCAGAAAGCTTCTTTCCAGTTTTGAACGGAAGATATTTCCTTTTTCACCATAGCCCTCTAAGGGCTTCCAAATATCCCTTTGCCAATTCCACAAGAACAGCCTTAGCGAACGGCTTCTTGAAGGGAAAGATGTAACTCTGTGAGATGAATTCACAGAACACAGAGCAGTGTCTCAGAAAGCTTCTTTCCAGTTTGGAACGGAAGATATTTCCTTTTTCACCATAGCCCTCTAAGGGCTTCCAAATATCCCTTTGCCAATTCCACAAGAACAGCCTTAGCGAACGGCTTCTTGAAGGGAAAGATGTAACTCTGTGAGATGAATTCACAGAACACAGAGCAGTGTCTCAGAAAGCTTCTTTCCAGTTTTGAACTGAAGATATTTACTTTTTCACCATAGCCCTCTAAGGGCTTCCAAATATCCCTTTGCCAATTCCACAAGAACAGCCTTAGCGAAAGGCTTCTTGAAGGGAAAGATGTAACTCTGTGAGATAAATTAACAGAACACAGAGCAGTTTCTCAGAAAGCTCCTTTCCAGTTTTGAACGGAAGATATTTCCTTTTTCACCATAGCCCTCTAAGGGCTTCCAAATATCCCTTTGCCAATTCCACAAGAACAGCCTTAGCGAAAGGCTTCTTGAAGGGAAAGATGTAACTCTGTGAGATGAATTCACAGAACACAGAGCAGTTTCTCAGAAAGCTTTCCAGTTTGGAACGGAAGATATTTCCTTTTTCACCATAGGCCTCTATGGGCTTCCAAATATCCCTTTGCCAATTCCACACGAACAGCCTTAGCGAAAGGCTTCTTGAAGGGAAAGATGTAACTCTGTGAGATGAATTAACAGAACACAGAGCAGTTTCTCAGAAAGCTTCTTTCCAGTTTTGAATGGAAGATATTTACTTTTTCACCATAGCCCTCTATGGGCTTCCAAATATCCCTTTGCCAATTCCACAAGAACAGCCTTAGCGAAAGGCTTCTTGAAGGGAAAGATGTAACTCCGTGAGATGAATTCAGAGAACACAGAGCAGTTTCTCAGAAAGCTTCTTTCCAGTTTTGAACGGAAGATATTTCCTTTTTCACCATAGGCCTCTATGGGCTTCAAAATATCCCTTTGCCAATTCCACAAGAACAGCCTTAGCGAAAGGCTTCTTGAAGGGAAAGATGTAACTCTGTGAGATGAATTCACAGAACACAGAGCAGTTTCTCAGAAAGCTTCTTTCCAGTTTTGAACGGAAGATATTTCCTTTTTCACCATAGCCCTCTATGGGCTTCCAAATATCCCTTTGCCAATTCCACAAGAACAGCCTTAGCGAAAGGCTTCTTGAAGGGAAAGATGTAACTCTGTGAGATGAATTCACAGAACACAGAGCAGTTTCTCAGAACGCTTCTTTCCAGTTTTGAACGGAAGATATTTCCTTTTTCACCATAGGCCTCTATGGGCTTCCAAATATCCCTTTGCCAATTCCACAAGAACAGCCTTAGCGAAAGGCTTCTTGAAGGGAAAGATGTAACTCTGAGAGATGAATTCACAGAACACAGAGCAGTTTCTCAGAAAGCTTCTTTCCAGTTTTGAACGGAAGATATTTCCTTTTTCACCATAGGCCTCTATGGGCTTCCAAATATCCCTTTGCTAATTCCACAAGAACAGCCTTAGCGAAAGGCTTCTTGAAGGGAAAGATGTAACTCTGTGAGATGAATTAACAGAACACAGAGCAGTTTCTCAGAAAGCTTCTTTCCAGTTTTGAACGGAAGATATTTACTTTTTCACCATAGCCCTCTATGGGCTTCCAAATATCCCTTTGCCAATTCCACAAGAACAGCCTTAGCGAAAGGCTTCTTGAAGGGAAAGATGTAACTCTGTGAGATGAATTCACAGAACACAGAGCAGTTTCTCAGAAAGCTTCTTTCCAGTTTTGAACGGAAGATATTTCCTTTTTCACCATAGCCCTCTATGGGCTTCCAAATATCCCCTTGCCAATTCCACAAGAACAGCCTTAGCGAAAGGCTTCTTGAAGGGAAAGATGTAACTCTGTGAGATGAATTCACAGAACACAGAGCAGTTTCTCAGAAAGATTCTTTCCAGTTTTGAACGGAAGATATTTCCTTTTTCACCATAGCCCTCTATGGGCTTCCAAATATCCCTTTGCCAATTCCACAAGAACAGCCTTAGCGAAAGGCTTCTTGAAGGGAAAGATGTAACTCTGTGAGATGAATTAACAGAACACAGAGCAGTTTCTCAGAAAGCTTCTTTCCAGTTTGGAACGGAAGATATTTCCTTTTTCACCATAGCCCTCTATGGGCTTCCAAATATCGCTTTGCCAATTCTACAAGAACAGCCTTAGCGAAAGGCTTCTTGAAGGGAAAGATGTAACTCTGTGAGATGAATTAACAGAACACAGAGCAGTTTCTCAGAAAGCTTCTTTCCAGTTTTGAACGGAAGATATTTCCTTTTTCACCATAGCCCTCTATGGGCTTCCAAATATCCCTTTGCCAATTCCACAAGAACAGCCTTAGAGAAAGGCTTCTTGAAGGGAAAGATGTAACTCTGTGAGATGAATTCACAGAACACAGAGCAGTTTCTCAGAAAGCTTCTTTCCAGTTTTGAACGGAAGATATTTCCTTTTTCACCATAGCCCTCTAAGGGCTTCCGAATATCCCTTTGCCAATTCCACAAGAACAGCCTTAGCGAAAGGCTTCTTGAAGGGAAAGATGTAACTCTGTTAGATGAATTCACAGAACACAGAGCAGTTTCTCAGAAAGCTTCTTTCCAGTTTTGAACGGAAGATATTTCCTTTTTCACCATAGGCCTCTATGGGCTTGCAAATATCCCTTTGCCAATTCCACAAGAACAGCCTTAGCGAAAGGCTTCTTGAAGGGAAAGATGTAACTCTGTGAGATGAATTAACAGAACACAGAGCAGTTTCTCAGAAATCTTTCCAGTTTGGAACGGAAGATATTTCCTTTTTCACCGTATGCCTCTAAGGGCTTCCAAATATCCCTTTGCCAATTCCACAAGAACAGCCTTAGCGAAAGGCTTCTTGAAGGGAAAGATGTAACTCTGTGAGATGAATTAACAGAACACAGAGCAGTTTCTCAGAAAGCTTCTTTCCAGTTTTGAACGGAAGATATTTACTTTTTCACCATAGCCCTCTATGGGCTTCCAAATATCCCTTTGCCAATTCCACAAGAACAGCCTTAGCGAAAGGCTTCTTGAAGGGAAAGATGTAATTCTGTGAGATGAATTCACAGAACACAGAGCAGTTTCTCAGAAAGCTTCTTTCCAGTTTTGAACGGAAGATATTTCCTTTTTCACCATAGCCCTCTATGGGCTTCAAAATATCCCTTTGCCAATTCCACAAGAACAGCCTTAGCGAAAGGCTTCTTGAAGGGAAAGATGTAACTCTGTGAGATGAATTCACAGAACACAGAGCAGTTTCTCAGAAAGCTTCTTTCCAGTTTTGAACGGAAGATATTTCCTTTTTCACCATAGCCCTCTATGGGCTTCCAAATATCCCTTTGCCAATTCCACAAGAACAGCCTTAGCGAAAGGCTTCTTGAAGGGAAAGATGTAACTCTGTGAGATGAATTCACAGAACACAGAGCAGTTTCTCAGAAAGCTTCTTTCCAGTTTTGAACGGAAGATATTTCCTTTTTCACCATAGGCCTCTATGGGCTTCCAAATATCCCTTTGCCAATTCCACAAGAACAGCCTTAGCGAAAGGCTTCTTGAAGGGAAAGATGTAACTCTGTGAGATGAATTAACAGAACACAGAGCAGTTTCTCAGAAAGCTTCTTTCCAGTTTTGAACGGAAGATATTTCCTTTTTCACCATAGCCCTCTATGGGCTTCCAAATATCCCCTTGCCAATTCCACAAGAACAGCCTTAGCGAAAGGCTTCTTGAAGGGAAAGATGTAACTCTGTGAGATGAATTCACAGAACACAGAGCAGTTCCTCAGAAAGATTCTTTCCAGTTTTGAACGGAAGATATTTCCTTTTTCACCATAGCCCTCTATGGGCTTCCAAATATCCCCTTGCCAATTCCACAAGAACAGCCTTAGCGAAAGGCTTCTTGAAGAGAAAGATGTAACTCTGTGAGATGAATTAACAGAACACAGAGCAGTTTCTCAGAAAGCTTATTTCCAGTTTTGAACGGAAGATATTTCCTTTTTCACCATAGCCCTCTATGGGCTTCCAAATATCCCTTTGCCAATTCCACAAGAACAGCCTTAGCGAAAGGCTTCTTGAAGGGAAAGATGTAACTCTGTGAGATGAATTCACAGAACACAGAGCAGTTTCTCAGAAAGATTCTTTCCAGTTTTGAACGGAAGATATTTCCTTTTTCACCATAGCCCTCTATGGGCTTCCAAATATCCCTTTGCCAATTCCACAAGAACAGCCTTAGCGAAAGGCTTCTTGAAGGGAAAGATGTAACTCTGTGAGATGAATTAACAGAACACAGAGCAGTTTCTCAGAAAGCTTCTTTCCAGTTTTGAACGGAAGATATTTCCTTTTTCACCATAGCCCTCTATGGGCTTCCAAATATCGCTTTGCCAATTCTACAAGAACAGCCTTAGCGAAAGGCTTCTTGAAGGGAAAGATGTAACTCTGTGAGATGAATTAACAGAACACAGAGCAGTTTCTCAGAAAGCTTCTTTCCAGTTTTGAACGGAAGATATTTCCTTTTTCACCATAGCCCTCTATGGGCTTCCAAATATCCCTTTGCCAATTGCACAAGAACAGCCTTAGCGAAAGGCTTCTTGAAGGGAAAGATGTAACTCTGTGAGATGAATTAACAGAACACAGAGCAGTTTCTCAGAAAGATTCTTTCCAATTTTGAACGGAAGATATTTCCTTTTTCACCATAGCCCTCTATGGGCTTCCAAATATCCCTTTGCCAATTCCACAAGAACAGCCTTAGCGAAAGGCTTCTTGAAGGGAAAGATGTAACTCTGTGAGATGAATTAACAGAACACAGAGCAGTTTCTCAGAAAGCTTCTTTCTAGTTTTGAACGGAAGATATTTCCTTTTTCACCATAGCCCTCTAAGGGCTTCCAAATATCCCTTTGCCAATTCCACAAGAACAGCCTTAGCGAACGGCTTCTTGAAGGGAAAGATGTAACTCTGTGAGATGAATTCACAGAACACAGAGCAGTGTCTCAGAAAGCTTCTTTCCAGTTTGGAACGGAAGATATTTCCTTTTTCACCATAGGCCTCTATGGGCTTGCAAATATCCCTTTGCCAATTCCACAAGAACAGCCTTAGCGAAAGGCTTCTTGAAGGGAAAGATGTAACTCTGTGAGATGAATTAACAGAACACAGAGCAGTTTCTCAGAAAGCTTCTTTCCAGTTTTGAACGGAAGATATTTACTTTTTCACCATAGGCCTCTATGGGCTTCCAAATATCCCTTTGCCAATTCCACAAGAACAGCCTTAGCGAAAGGCTTCTTGAAGGGAAAGATGTAACTCTGTGAGATGAATTCACAGAACACAGAGCAGTTTCTCAGAAAGCTTCTTTCCAGTTTTGAACGGAAGATATTTCCTTTTTCACCATAGCCCTCTAAGGGCTTCCAAATATCCCTTTGCCAATTCCACAAGAACAGCCTTAGCGAACGGCTTCTTGAAGGGAAAGATGTAACTCTGTGAGATGAATTCACAGAACACAGAGCAGTGTCTCAGAAAGCTTCTTTCCAGTTTGGAACGGAAGATATTTCCTTTTTCACCATAGCCCTCTAAGGGCTTCCAAATATCCCTTTGCCAATTCCACAAGAACAGCCTTAGCGAAAGGCTTCTTGAAGGGAAAGATGTAACTCTGTGAGATGAATTCACAGAACACAGAGCAGTGTCTCAGAAAGCTTCTTTCCAGTTTTGAACTGAAGATATTTACTTTTTCACCATAGCCCTCTAAGGGCTTCCAAATATCCCTTTGCCAATTCCACAAGAACAGCCTTAGCGAAAGGCTTCTTGAAGGGAAAGATGTAACTCTGTGAGATAAATTAACAGAACACAGAGCAGTTTCTCAGAAAGCTCCTTTCCAGTTTTGAACGGAAGATATTTCCTTTTTCACCATAGCCCTCTAAGGGCTTCCAAATATCCCTTTGCCAATTCCACAAGAACAGCCTTAGCGAAAGGCTTCTTGAAGGGAAAGATGTAACTCTGTGAGATGAATTCACAGAACACAGAGCAGTTTCTCAGAAAGCTTTCCAGTTTGGAACGGAAGATATTTCCTTTTTCACCATAGGCCTCTATGGGCTTCCAAATATCCCTTTGCCAATTCCACACGAACAGCCTTAGCGAAAGGCTTCTTGAAGGGAAAGATGTAACTCTGTGAGATGAATTAACAGAACACAGAGCAGTTTCTCAGAAAGCTTCTTTCCAGTTTTGAATGGAAGATATTTACTTTTTCACCATAGCCCTCTATGGGCTTCCAAATATCCCTTTGCAAATTCCACAAGAACAGCCTTAGCGAAAGGCTTCTTGAAGGGAAAGATGTAACTCCGTGAGATGAATTCAGAGAACACAGAGCAGTTTCTCAGAAAGCTTCTTTCCAGTTTTGAACGGAAGATATTTCCTTTTTCACCATAGGCCTCTATGGGCTTCAAAATATCCCTTTGCCAATTCCACAAGAACAGCCTTAGCGAAAGGCTTCTTGAAGGGAAAGATGTAACTCTGTGAGATGAATTCACAGAACACAGAGCAGTTTCTCAGAAAGCTTCTTTCCAGTTTTGAACGGAAGATATTTCCTTTTTCACCATAGCCCTCTATGGGCTTCCAAATATCCCTTTGCCAATTCCACAAGAACAGCCTTAGCGAAAGGCTTCTTGAAGGGAAAGATGTAACTCTGTGAGATGAATTCACAGAACACAGAGCAGTTTCTCAGAACGCTTCTTTCCAGTTTTGAACGGAAGATATTTCCTTTTTCACCATAGGCCTCTATGGGCTTCCAAATATCCCTTTGCCAATTCCACAAGAACAGCCTTAGCGAAAGGCTTCTTGAAGGGAAAGATGTAACTCTGAGAGATGAATTCACAGAACACAGAGCAGTTTCTCAGAAAGCTTCTTTCCAGTTTTGAACGGAAGATATTTCCTTTTTCACCATAGGCCTCTATGGGCTTCCAAATATCCCTTTGCTAATTCCACAAGAACAGCCTTAGCGAAAGGCTTCTTGAAGGGAAAGATGTAACTCTGTGAGATGAATTAACAGAACACAGAGCAGTTTCTCAGAAAGCTTCTTTCCAGTTTTGAACGGAAGATATTTACTTTTTCACCATAGCCCTCTATGGGCTTCCAAATATCCCTTTGCCAATTCCACAAGAACAGCCTTAGCGAAAGGCTTCTTGAAGGGAAAGATGTAACTCTGTGAGATGAATTCACAGAACACAGAGCAGTTTCTCAGAAAGCTTCTTTCCAGTTTTGAACGGAAGATATTTCCTTTTTCACCATAGCCCTCTATGGGCTTCCAAATATCCCCTTGCCAATTCCACAAGAACAGCCTTAGCGAAAGGCTTCTTGAAGGGAAAGATGTAACTCTGTGAGATGAATTCACAGAACACAGAGCAGTTTCTCAGAAAGATTCTTTCCAGTTTTGAACGGAAGATATTTCCTTTTTCACCATAGCCCTCTATGGGCTTCCAAATATCCCTTTGCCAATTCCACAAGAACAGCCTTAGCGAAAGGCTTCTTGAAGGGAAAGATGTAACTCTGTGAGATGAATTAACAGAACACAGAGCAGTTTCTCAGAAAGCTTCTTTCCAGTTTGGAACGGAAGATATTTCCTTTTTCACCATAGCCCTCTATGGGCTTCCAAATATCCCTTTGCCAATTCCACAAGAACAGCCTTAGCGAAAGGCTTCTTGAAGGGAAAGATGTAATTCTGTGAGATGAATTCACAGAACACAGAGCAGTTTCTCAGAAAGCTTCTTTCCAGTTTTGAACGGAAGATATTTCCTTTTTCACCATAGCCCTCTATGGGCTTCAAAATATCCCTTTGCCAATTCCACAAGAACAGCCTTAGCGAAAGGCTTCTTGAAGGGAAAGATGTAACTCTGTGAGATGAATTCACAGAACACAGAGCAGTTTCTCAGAAAGCTTCTTTCCAGTTTTGAACGGAAGATATTTCCTTTTTCACCATAGCCCTCTATGGGCTTCCAAATATCCCTTTGCCAATTCCACAAGAACAGCCTTAGCGAAAGGCTTCTTGAAGGGAAAGATGTAACTCTGTGAGATGAATTCACAGAACACAGAGCAGTTTCTCAGAAAGCTTCTTTCCAGTTTTGAACGGAAGATATTTCCTTTTTCACCATAGGCCTCTATGGGCTTCCAAATATCCCTTTGCCAATTCCACAAGAACAGCCTTAGCGAAAGGCTTCTTGAAGGGAAAGATGTAACTCTGTGAGATGAATTAACAGAACACAGAGCAGTTTCTCAGAAAGCTTCTTTCCAGTTTTGAACGGAAGATATTTCCTTTTTCACCATAGCCCTCTATGGGCTTCCAAATATCCCCTTGCCAATTCCACAAGAACAGCCTTAGCGAAAGGCTTCTTGAAGGGAAAGATGTAACTCTGTGAGATGAATTCACAGAACACAGAGCAGTTCCTCAGAAAGATTCTTTCCAGTTTTGAACGGAAGATATTTCCTTTTTCACCATAGCCCTCTATGGGCTTCCAAATATCCCTTTGCCAATTCCACAAGAACAGCCTTAGCGAAAGGCTTCTTGAAGGGAAAGATGTAACTCTGTGAGATGAATTAACAGAACACAGAGCAGTTTCTCAGAAAGCTTCTTTCCAGTTTTGAACGGAAGATATTTCCTTTTTCACCATAGCCCTCTATGGGCTTCCAAATATCGCTTTGCCAATTCTACAAGAACAGCCTTAGCGAAAGGCTTCTTGAAGGGAAAGATGTAACTCTGTGAGATGAATTAACAGAACACAGAGCAGTTTCTCAGAAAGCTTCTTTCCAGTTTTGAACGGAAGATATTTCCTTTTTCACCATAGCCCTCTATGGGCTTCAAAATATCCCTTTGCCAATTCCACAAGAACAGCCTTAGCGAAAGGCTTCTTGAAGGGAAAGATGTAACTCTGTGAGATGAATTCACAGAACACAGAGCAGTTTCTCAGAAAGCTTCTTTCCAGTTTTGAACGGAAGATATTTCCTTTTTCACCATAGGCCTCTATGGGCTTCCAAATATCCCTTTGCCAATTCCGCAAGAACAGCCTTAGCGAAAGGCTTCTTTAAGGGAAAGATGTAACTCTGTGAGATGAATTCACAGAACACAGAGCAGTTTCTCAGAAAGCTTCTTTCCAGTTTTGAACGGAAGATATTTCCTTTTTCACCATAGCCCTCTATGGGCTTGCAAATATCCCTTTGCCAATTCCACAAGAACAGCCTTAGCGAAAGGCTTCTTGAAGGGAAAGATGTAACTCTGTGAGATGAATTCACAGAACACAGAGCAGTTTCTCAGAAAGCTTCTTTCCAGTTTTGAACGGAAGATATTTCCTTTTTCACCATAGCCCTCTATGGGCTTCCAAATATCCCTTTGCCAATTCCACAAGAACAGCCTTAGCGAAAGGCTTCTTGAAGGGAAAGATGTAACTCTGTGAGATGAATTCACAGAACACAGAGCAGTTTCTCAGAAAGCTTCTTTCCAGTTTTGAACGGAAGATATTTCCTTTTTCACCATAGCCCTCTAGGGGTTCCAAATATCCCCTTGCCAATTCCACAACAACAGCCTTAGCGAAAGGCTTCTTGAAGAGAAAGATGTAACTCTGTGAGATGAATTAACAGAACACAGAGCAGTTTCTCAGAAAGCTTCTTTCCAGTTTTGAACGGAAGATATTTCCTTTTTCACCATAGGCCTCTATGGGCTTCCAAATATCCCTTTGCCAATTCCACAAGAACAGCCTTAGCGAAAGGCTTCTTGAAGGGAAAGATGTAACTCTGTGAGATGAATTAACAGAACACAGAGCAGTTTCTCAGAAAGCTTCTTTCCAGTTTTGAACTGAAGATATTTACTTTTTCACCATAGCCCTCTAAGGGCTTCCAAATATCCCTTTGCCAATTCCACAAGAACAGCCTTAGCGAAAGGCTTCTTGAAGGGAAAGATGTAACTCTGTGAGATGAATTCACAGAACACAGAGCAGTTTCTCAGAAAGCTTTCCAGTTTGGAACGGAAGATATTTCCTTTTTCACCATAGGCCTCTATGGGCTTCCAAATATCCCTTTGCCAATTCCACAAGAACAGCCTTAGCGAAAGGCTTCTTGAAGGGAAAGATGTAACTCTGTGAGATGAATTAACAGAACACAGAGCAGTTTCTCAGAAAGCTTCTTTCCAGTTTTGAACGGAAGATATTTACTTTTTCACCATAGCCCTCTATGGGCTTCCAAATATCCCTTTGCCAATTCCACAAGAACAGCCTTAGCGAAAGGCTTCTTGAAGGGAAAGATGTAACTCTGTGAGATGAATTCAGAGAACACAGAGCAGTTTCTCAGAAAGCTTCTTTCCAGTTTTGAACGGAAGATATTTCCTTTTTCACCATAGGCCTCTATGGGCTTCCAAATATCCCTTTGCCAATTCCACAAGAACAGCCTTAGCGAAAGGCTTCTTGAAGGGAAAGATGTAACTCTGTGAGATGAATTCACAGAACACAGAGCAGTTTCTCAGAAAGCTTCTTTCCAGTTTTGAACGGAAGATATTTCCTTTTTCACCATAGGCCTCTATGGGCTTCCAAATATCCCTTTGCCAATTCCACAAGAACAGCCTTAGCGAAAGGCTTCTTGAAGGGAAAGATGTAACTCTGTGAGATGAATTCACAGAACACAGAGCAGTTTCTCAGAAAGCTTCTTTCCAGTTTTGAACGGAAGATATTTCCTTTTTCACCATAGGCCTCTATGGGCTTCCAAATATCCCTTTGCCAATTCCGCAAGAACAGCCTTAGCGAAAGGCTTCTTTAAGGGAAAGATGTAACTCTGTGAGATGAATTCACAGAACACAGAGCAGTTTCTCAGAAAGCTTCTTTCCAGTTTTGAAAGGAAGATATTTCCTTTTTCACCATAGCCCTCTATGGGCTTCCAAATATCCCTTTGCCAATTCCACAAGAACAGCCTTAGCGAAAGGCTTCTTGAAGGGAAAGATGTAACTCTGTGAGATGAATTAACAGAACACAGAGCAGTTTCTCAGAAAGCTTCTTTCCAGTTTTGAACGGAAGATATTTACTTTTTCACCATAGCCCTCTATGGGCTTCCAAATATCCCTTTGCCAATTCCACAAGAACAGCCTTAGCGAAAGGCTTCTTGAAGGGAAAGATGTAACTCTGTGAGATGAATTCACAGAACACAGAGCAGTTTCTCAGAAAGCTTCTTTCCAGTTTTGAACGGAAGATATTTCCTTTTTCACCATAGCCCTCTATGGGCTTCCAAATATCCCCTTGCCAATTCCACAAGAACAGCCTTAGCGAAAGGCTTCTTGAAGAGAAAGATGTAACTCTGTGAGATGAATTAACAGAACACAGAGCAGTTTCTCAGAAAGCTTCTTTCCAGTTTTGAACGGAAGATATTTCCTTTTTCACCATAGCCCTCTATGGGCTTCCAAATATCCCTTTGCCAATTCCACAAGAACAGCCTTAGCGAAAGGCTTCTTGAAGGGAAAGATGTAACTCTGTGAGATGAATTCACAGAACACAGAGCAGTTTCTCAGAAAGATTCTTTCCAGTTTTGAACGGAAGATATTTCCTTTTTCACCATAGCCTTCTATGGGCTTCCAAATATCCCTTTGCCAATTCCACAAGAACAGCCCTAGCGAAAGGCTTCTTGTATGGAAAGATGTAACTCTGTGAGATGAATTAACAGAACACAGAGCAGTTTCTCAGAAAGCTTCTTTCCAGTTTTGAACGGAAGATATTTCCTTTTTCACCATAGCCCTCTATGGGCTTCCAAATATCGCTTTGCCAATTCTACAAGAACAGCCTTAGCGAAAGGCTTCTTGAAGGGAAAGATGTAACTCTGTGAGATGAATTAACAGAACACAGAGGAGTTTCTCAGAAAGCTTCTTTCCAGTTTTGAACGGAAGATATTTCCTTTTTCACCATAGCCCTCTATGGGCTTCCAAATATCCCTTTGCCAATTGCACAAGAACAGCCTTAGCGAAAGGCTTCTTGAAGGGAAAGATGTAACTCTGTGAGATGAATTCACAGAACACAGAGCAGTTTCTCAGAAAGCTTCTTTCCAGTTTTGAAAGGAAGATATTTCCTTTTTCACCATAGCCCTCTATGGGCTTCCAAATATCCCTTTGCCAATTCCACAAGAACAGCCTTAGCGAAAGGCTTCTTGAAGGGAAAGATGTAACTCTGTGAGATGAATTAACAGAACACAGAGCAGTTTCTCAGAAAGCTTCTTTCCAGTTTTGAACGGAAGATATTTACTTTTTCACCATAGCCCTCTATGGGCTTCCAAATATCCCTTTGCCAATTCCACAAGAACAGCCTTAGCGAAAGGCTTCTTGAAGGGAAAGATGTAACTCTGTGAGATGAATTCACAGAACACAGAGCAGTTTCTCAGAAAGCTTCTTTCCAGTTTTGAAAGGAAGATATTTCCTTTTTCACCATAGCCCTCTATGGTCTTCCAAATATCCCCTTGCCAATTCCACAAGAACAGCCTTAGCGAAAGGCTTCTTGAAGAGAAAGATGTAACTCTGTGAGATGAATTAACAGAACACAGAGCAGTTTCTCAGAAAGCTTCTTTCCAGTTTTGAACGGAAGATATTTCCTTTTTCACCATAGCCCTCTATGGGCTTCCAAATATCCCTTTGCCAATTCCACAAGAACAGCCTTAGCGAAAGGCTTCTTGAAGGGAAAGATGTAACTCTGTGAGATGAATTCACAGAACACAGAGCAGTTTCTCAGAAAGATTCTTTCCAGTTTTGAACGGAAGATATTTCCTTTTTCACCATAGCCCTCTATGGGCTTCCAAATATCCCTTTGCCAATTCCACAAGAACAGCCCTAGCGAAAGGCTTCTTGAATGGAAAGATGTAACTCTGTGAGATGAATTAACAGAACACAGAGCAGTTTCTCAGAAAGCTTCTTTCCAGTTTTGAACGGAAGATATTTCCTTTTTCACCATAGCCCTCAATGGGCTTCCAAATATCGCTTTGCCAATTCTACAAGAACAGCCTTAGCGAAAGGCTTCTTGAAGGGAAAGATGTAACTCTGTGAGATGAATTAACAGAACACAGAGGAGTTTCTCAGAAAGCTTCTTTCCAGTTTTGAACGGAAGATATTTCCTTTTTCACCATAGCCCTCTATGGGCTTCCAAATATCCCTTTGCCAATTGCACAAGAACAGCCTTAGCGAAAGGCTTCTTGAAGGGAAAGATGTAACTCTGTGAGATGAATTAAAAGAACACAGAGCAGTTTCTCAGAAAGATTCTTTCCAATTTTGAACGGAAGATATTTCCTTTTTCACCATAGCCCTCTATGGGCTTCCAAATATCCCTTTGCCAATTCCACAAGAACAGCCTTAGAGAAAGGCTTCTTGAAGGGAAAGATGTAACTCTGTGAGATGAATTAACAGAACACAGAGCAGTTTCTCAGAAAGCTTCTTTCCAGTTTTGAACGGAAGATATTTCCTTTTTCACCATAGCCCTCTAAGGGCTTCCAAATATCCCTTTGCCAATTCCACAAGAACAGCCTTAGCGAAAGGCTTCTTGAAGGGAAAGATGTAACTCTGTGAGATGAATTCACAGAACACAGAGCAGTTTCTCAGAAAGCTTCTTTCCAGTTTGGAACGGAAGATATTTCCTTTTTCACCATAGGCCTCTATGGGCTTGCAAATATCCCTTTGCCAATTCCACAAGAACAGCCTTAGCGAAAGGCTTCTTGAAGGGAAAGATGTAACTCTGTGAGATGAATTAACAGAACACAGAGCAGTTTCTCAGAAAGCTTCTTTCCAGTTTTGAACGGAAGATATTTCCTTTTTCACCATAGCCCTCTATGGGCTTCCATATATCCCTTTGCCAATTCCACAAGAACATCCTTAGCGAAAGGCTTCTTGAAGGGAAAGATGTAACTCTGTGAGATGAATTAACAGAACACAGAGCAGTTTCTCAGAAAGATTCTTTCCAGTTTTGAACGGAATATATTTCCTTTTTCACCATAGGCCTCTATGGGCTTCCAAATATCCCTTTGCCAATTCCACAAGAACAGCCTTAGCGAAAGGCTTCTTGAAGGGAAAGATGTAACTCTGTGAGATGAATTCACAGAACACAGAGCAGTTTCTCAGAAAGCTTCTTTCCAGTTTTGAACGGAAGATATTTCCTTTTTCACCATAGCCCTCTATGGGCTTCCAAATATCCCTTTGCCAATTCCACAAGAACAGCCTTAGCGAAAGGCTTCTTGAAGGGAAAGATGTAACTCTGTGAGATGAATTCACAGAACACAGAGCAGTTTCTCAGAAAGCTTCTTTCCAGTTTTGAACGGAAGATATTTACTTTTTCACCATAGCCCTCTATGGGCTTCCAAATATCCCTGTGCCAATTCCACAAGAACAGCCTTAGCGAAAGGCTTCTTGAAGGGAAAGATGTAACTCTGTGAGATGAATTCACAGAACACAGAGCAGTTTCTCAGAAAGCTTCTTTCCAGTTTTGAACGGAAGATATTTCCTTTTTCACCATAGGCCTCTATGGGCTTCCAAATATCCCTTTGCCAATTCCACAAGAACAGCCTTAGCGAAAGGCTTCTTGAAGGGAAAGATGTAACTCTGTGAGATGAATTCACAGAACACAGAGCAGTTTCTCAGAAAGCTTCTTTCCAGTTTTGAACGGAAGATATTTCCTTTTTCACCATAGGCCTCTATGGGCTTCCAAATATCCCTTTGCCAATTCCGCAAGAACAGCCTTAGCGAAAGGCTTCTTTAAGGGAAAGATGTAACTCTGTGAGATGAATTCACAGAACACAGAGCAGTTTCTCAGAAAGCTTCTTTCCAGTTTTGAAAGGAAGATATTTCCTTTTTCACCATAGCCCTCTATGGGCTTCCAAATATCCCTTTGCCAATTCCACAAGAACAGCCTTAGCGAAAGGCTTCTTGAAGGGAAAGATGTAACTCTGTGAGATGAATTAACAGAACACAGAGCAGTTTCTCAGAAAGCTTCTTTCCAGTTTTGAACGGAAGATATTTACTTTTTCACCATAGCCCTCTATGGGCTTCCAAATATCCCTTTGCCAATTCCACAAGAACAGCCTTAGCGAAAGGCTTCTTGAAGGGAAAGATGTAACTCTGTGAGATGAATTAACAGAACACAGAGCAGTTTCTCAGAAAGCTTCTTTCCAGTTTTGAACGGAAGATATTTCCTTTTTCACCATAGCCCTCTATGGGCTTCCAAATATCCCCTTGCCAATTCCACAAGAACAGCCTTAGCGAAAGGCTTCTTGAAGAGAAAGATGTAACTCTGTGAGATGAATTAACAGAACACAGAGCAGTTTCTCAGAAAGCTTCTTTCCAGTTTTGAACGGAAGTTATTTCCTTTTTCACCATAGCCCTCTATGGGCTTCCAAATATCCCTTTGCCAATTCCACAAGAACAGCCTTAGCGAAAGGCTTCTTGAAGGGAAAGATGTAACTCTGTGAGATGAATTCACAGAACACAGAGCAGTTTCTCAGAAAGATTCTTTCCAGTTTTGAACGGAAGATATTTCCTTTTTCACCATAGCCCTCTATGGGCTTCCAAATATCCCTTTGCCAATTCCACAAGAACAGCCCTAGCGAAAGGCTTCTTGAATGGAAAGATGTAACTCTGTGAGATGAATTAACAGAACACAGAGCAGTTTCTCAGAAAGCTTCTTTCCAGTTTTGAACGGAAGATATTTCCTTTTTCACCATAGCCCTCTATGGGCTTCCAAATATCGCTTTGCCAATTCTACAAGAACAGCCTTAGCGAAAGGCTTCTTGAAGGGAAAGATGTAACTCTGTGAGATGAATTAACAGAACACAGAGGAGTTTCTCAGAAAGCTTCTTTCCAGTTTTGAACGGAAGATATTTCCTTTTTCACCATAGCCCTCTATGGGCTTCCAAATATCCCTTTGCCAATTGCACAAGAACAGCCTTAGCGAAAGGCTTCTTGAAGGGAAAGATGTAACTCTGTGAGATGAATTCACAGAACACAGAGCAGTTTCTCAGAAAGCTTCTTTCCAGTTTTGAAAGGAAGATATTTCCTTTTTCACCATAGCCCTCTATGGGCTTCCAAATATCCCTTTGCCAATTCCACAAGAACAGCCTTAGCGAAAGGCTTCTTGAAGGGAAAGATGTAACTCTGTGAGATGAATTAACAGAACACAGAGCAGTTTCTCAGAAAGCTTCTTTCCAGTTTTGAACGGAAGATATTTACTTTTTCACCATAGCCCTCTATGGGCTTCCAAATATAACTTTGCCAATTCCACAAGAACAGCCTTAGCGAAAGGCTTCTTGAAGGGAAAGATGTAACTCTGTGAGATGAATTCACAGAACACAGAGCAGTTTCTCAGAAAGCTTCTTTCCAGTTTTGAACGGAAGATATTTCCTTTTTCACCATAGCCCTCTATGGGCTTCCAAATATCCCCTTGCCAATTCCACAAGAACAGCCTTAGCGAAAGGCTTCTTGAAGAGAAAGACGTAACTCTGTGAGATGAATTAACAGAACACAGAGCAGTTTCTCAGAAAGCTTCTTTCCAGTTTTGAACGGAAGATATTTCCTTTTTCACCATAGCCCTCTATGGGCTTCCAAATATCCCTTTGCCAATTCCACAAGAACAGCCTTAGCGAAAGGCTTCTTGAAGGGAAAGATGTAACTCTGTGAGATGAATTGACAGAACACAGAGCAGTTTCTCAGAAAGATTCTTTCCAGTTTTGAACGGAAGATATTTCCTTTTTCACCATAGCCCTCTATGGGCTTCCAAATATCCCTTTGCCAATTCCACAAGAACAGCCCTAGCGAAAGGCTTCTTGAATGGAAAGATGTAACTCTGTGAGATGAATTAACAGAACACAGAGCAGTTTCTCAGAAAGCTTCTTTCCAGTTTTGAACGGAAGATATTTCCTTTTTCACCATAGCCCTCTATGGGCTTCCAAATATCGCTTTGCCAATTCTACAAGAACAGCCTTAGCGAAAGGCTTCTTGAAGGGAAAGATGTAACTCTGTGAGATGAATTAACAGAACACAGAGGAGTTTCTCAGAAAGCTTCTTTCCAGTTTTGAACGGAAGATATTTCCTTTTTCACCATAGCCCTCTATGGGCTTCCAAATATCCCTTTGCCAATTGCACAAGAACAGCCTTAGCGAAAGGCTTCTTGAAGGGAAAGATGTAACTCTGTGAGATGAATTAACAGAACACAGAGCAGTTTCTCAGAAAGATTCTTTCCAATTTTGAACGGAAGATATTTCCTTTTTCACCATAGCCCTCTATGGGCTTCCAAATATCCCTTTGCCAATTCCACAAGAACAGCCTTAGAGAAAGGCTTCTTGAAGGGAAAGATGTAACTCTGTGAGATGAATTAACAGAACACAGAGCAGTTTCTCAGAAAGCTTCTTTCCAGTTTTGAACGGAAGATATTTCCTTTTTCACCATAGCCCTCTAAGGGCTTCCAAATATCCCTTTGCCAATTCCACAAGAACAGCCTTAGCGAAAGGCTTCTTGAAGGGAAAGATGTAACTCTGTGAGATGAATTCAGAGAACACAGAGCAGTTTCTCAGAAAGCTTCTTTCCAGTTTGGAACGGAAGATATTTCCTTTTTCACCATAGGCCTCTATGGGCTTGCAAATATCCCTTTGCCAATTCCACAAGAACAGCCTTAGCGAAAGGCTTCTTGAAGGGAAAGATGTAACTCTGTGAGATGAATTAACAGAACACAGAGCAGTTTCTCAGAAAGCTTCTTTCCAGTTTTGAACGGAAGATATTTCCTTTTTCACCATAGGCCTCTATGGGCTTCCAAATATCCCTTTGCCAATTCCACAAGAACAGCCTTAGCGAAAGGCTTCTTGAAGGGAAAGATGTAACTCTGTGAGATGAATTCACAGAACACAGAGCAGTTTCTCAGAAAGCTTCTTTCCAGTTTTGAACGGAAGATATTTCCTTTTTCACCATAGGCCTCTATGGGCTTCCAAATATCCCTTTGCCAATTCCACAAGAACAGCCTTAGCGAAAGGCTTCTTGAAGGGAAAGATGCAACTCTGTGAGATGAATTCACAGAAAATAGAGCAGTTTCTCAGAAAGCTTCTTTCCAGTTTTGAACGGAAGATATTTCCTTTTTCACCATAGCCCTCTATGGGCTTTCAAATATCCCTTTGCCAATTCCACAAGAACAGCCTTAGCGAAAGGCTTCTTGAAGGGAAAGATGTAACTCTGTGAGATGAATTAACAGAACACAGAGCAGTTTCTCAGAAAGCTTCTTTCCAGTTTTGAACGGAAGATATTTCCTTTTTCACCATAGGCCTCTATGGGCTTCCAAATATCCCTTTGCCAATTCCGCAAGAACAGCCTTAGCGAAAGGCTTCTTTAAGGGAAAGATGTAACTCTGTGAGATGAATTCACAGAACACAGAGCAGTTTCTCAGAAAGCTTCTTTCCAGTTTTGAACGGAAGATATTTCCTTTTTCACCATAGCCCTCTATGGGCTTCCAAATATCCCTTTGCCAATTCCACAAGAACAGCCTTAGCGAAAGGCTTCTTGAAGGGAAAGATGTAACTCTGTGAGATGAATTCACAGAACACAGAGCAGTTTCTCAGAAAGCTTCTTTCCAGTTTTGAACGTAAGATATTTCCTTTTTCACCATAGCCCTCTATGGGCTTCCAAATATCCCTTTGCCAATTCCACAAGAACAGCCTTAGCGAAAGGCTTCTTGAAGGGAAAGATGTAACTCTGTGAGATGAATTCACAGAACACAGAGCAGTTTCTCAGAAAGCTTCTTTCCAGTTTTGAACGGAAGATATTTCCTTTTTCACCATAGGCCTCAATGGGCTTCCAAATATCCCTTTGCCAATTCCGCAAGAACAGCCGTAGCGAAAGGCTTCTTTAAGGGAAAGATGTAACTCTGTGAGATGAATTCACAGAACACAGAGCAGTTTCTCAGAAAGCTTCTTTCCAGTTTTGAACGGAAGATATTTCCTTTTTCACCATAGCCCTCTATGGGCTTCCAAATATCCCTTTGCCAATTCCACAAGAACAGCCTTAGCGAAAGGCTTCTTGAAGGGAAAGATGTAACTCTGTGAGATGAATTAACAGAACACAGAGCAGTTTCTCAGAAAGCTTCTTTCCAGTTTTGAACGGAAGATATTTCCTTTTTCACCATAGGCCTCTATGGGCTTCCAAATATCCCTTTGCCAATTCCACAAGAACAGCCTTAGCGAAAGGCTTCTTGAAGGGAAAGATGTAACTCTGTGAGATGAATTCACAGAACACAGAGCAGTTTCTCAGAAAGCTTCTTTCCAGTTTTGAACGGAAGATATTTCCTTTTTCACCATAGGCCTCTATGGGCTTCCAAATATCCCTTTGCCAATTCCACAAGAACAGCCTTAGCGAAAGGCTTCTTGAAGGGAAAGATGTAACTCTGTGAGATGAATTCACAGAACACAGAGCAGTTTCTCAGAAAGCTTCTTTCCAGTTTTGAACGGAAGATATTTCCTTTTTCACCATAGCCCTCTATGGGCTTCCAAATATCCCTTTGCCAATTCCACAAGAACAGCCTTAGCGAAAGGCTTCTTGAAGGGAAAGATGTAACTCTGTGAGATGAATTCACAGAACACAGAGCAGTTTCTCAGAAAGCTTCTTTCCAGTTTTGAACGGAAGATATTTCCTTTTTCACCATAGGCCTCTATGGGCTTCCAAATATCCCTTTGCCAATTCCGCAAGAACAGCCTTAGCGAAAGGCTTCTTTAAGGGAAAGATGTAACTCTGTGAGATGAATTCACAGAACACAGAGCAGTTTCTCAGAAAGCTTCTTTCCAGTTTTGAACGGAAGATATTTCCTTTTTCACCATAGCCCTCTATGGGCTTCCAAATATCCCTTTGCCAATTCCACAAGAACAGCCTTAGCGAAAGGCTTCTTGAAGGGAAAGATGTAACTCTGTGAGATGAATTAACAGAACACAGAGCAGTTTCTCAGAAAGCTTCTTTCCAGTTTTGAACGGAAGATATTTACTTTTTCACCATAGCCCTCTATGGGCTTCCAAATATCCCTTTGCCAATTCCACAAGAACAGCCTTAGCGAAAGGCTTCTTGAAGGGAAAGATGTAACTCTGTGAGATGAATTCACAGAACACAGAGCAGTTTCTCAGAAAGCTTCTTTCCAGTTTTGAACGGAAGATATTTCCTTTTTCACCATAGCCCTCTATGGGCTTCCAAATATCCCCTTGCCAATTCCACAAGAACAGCCTTAGCGAAAGGCTTCTTGAAGAGAAAGATGTAACTCTGTGAGATGAATTAACAGAACACAGAGCAGTTTCTCAGAAAGCTTCTTTCCAGTTTTGAACGGAAGATATTTCCTTTTTCACCATAGCCCTCTATGGGCTTCCAAATATCCCTTTGCCAATTCCACAAGAACAGCCTTAGCGAAAGGCTTCTTGAAGGGAAAGATGTAACTCTGTGAGATGAATTCACAGAACACAGAGCAGTTTCTCAGAAAGCTTCTTTCCAGTTTTGAACGGAAGATATTTCCTTTTTCACCATAGTCCTCTATGGGCTTCCAAATATCCCTTTGCCAATTCCACAAGAACAGCCTTAGCGAAAGGCTTCTTGAAGGGAAAGATGTAACTCTGTGAGATGAATTAACAGAACACAGAGCAGTTTCTCAGAAAGCTTCTTTCCAGTTTTGAACGGAAGATATTTCCTTTTTCACCATAGCCCTCTATGGGCTTCCAAATATCGCTTTGCCAATTCTACAAGAACAGCCTTAGCGAAAGGCTTCTTGAAGGGAAAGATGTAACTCTGTGAGATGAATTAACAGAACACAGAGCAGTTTCTCAGAAAGCTTCTTTCCAGTTTTGAACGGAAGATATTTCCTTTTTCACCATAGCCCTCTATGGGCTTCCAAATATCCCTTTGCCAATTTCACAAGAACAGCCTTAGCGAAAGGCTTCTTGAAGGGAAAGATGTAACTCTGTGAGATGAATTAACAGAACACAGAGCAGTTTCTCAGAAAGATTCTTTCCAATTTTGAACGGAAGATATTTCCTTTTTCACCATAGCCCTCTATGGGCTTCCAAATATCCCTTTGCCAATTCCACAAGAACAGCCTTAGAGAAAGGCTTCTTGAAGGGAAAGATGTAACTCTGTGAGATGAATTAACAGAACACAGAGCAGTTTCTCAGAAAGCTTCTTTCCAGTTTTGAACGGAAGATATTTCCTTTTTCACCATAGCCCTCTAAGGGCTTCCAAATATCCCTTTGCCAATTCCACAAGAACAGCCTTAGCGAAAGGCTTCTTGAAGGGAAAGATGTAACTCTGTGAGATGAATTCACAGAACACAGAGCAGTTTCTCAGAAAGCTTCTTTCCAGTTTGGAACGGAAGATATTTCCTTTTTCACCATAGGCCTCTATGGGCTTGCAAATATCCCTTTGCCAATTCCACAAGAACAGCCTTAGCGAAAGGCTTCTTGAAGGGAAAGATGTAACTCTGTGAGATGAATTCACAGAACACAGAGCAGTTTCTCAGAAAGCTTCTTTCCAGTTTTGAACGGAAGATATTTCCTTTTTCACCATAGGCCTCTATGGGCTTCCAAATATCCCTTTGCCAATTCCACAAGAACAGCCTTAGCGAAAGGCTTCTTGAAGGGAAAGATGTAACTCTGTGAGATGAATTCACAGAACACAGAGCAGTTTCTCAGAAAGCTTCTTTCCAGTTTTGAACGGAAGATATTTCCTTTTTCACCATAGGCCTCTATGGGCTTCCAAATATCCCTTTGCCAATTCCGCAAGAACAGCCTTAGCGAAAGGCTTCTTGAAGGGAAAGATGTAACTCTGTGAGATGAATTCACAGAACACAGAGCAGGTTCTCAGAAAGCTTCTTTCCAGTTTTGAACGGAAGATATTTCCTTTTTCACCATAGCCCTCTATGGGCTTCCAAATATCCCTTTGCCAATTCCACAAGAACAGCCTTAGCGAAAGGCTTCTTGAAGGGAAAGATGTAACTCTGTGAGATGAATTAACAGAACACAGAGCAGTTTCTCAGAAAGCTTCTTTCCAGTTTTGAACGGAAGATAATTCCTTTTTCACCATAGCCCTCTAAGGGCTTCCAAATATACCTTTGCCAATTCCACAAGAACAGCCTTAGCGAAAGGCTTCTTGAAGGGAAAGATGTAACTCTGTGAGATGAATTCACAGAACACAGAGCAGTTTCTCAGAAAGCTTCTTTCCAGTTTTGAACGGAAGATATTTCCTTTTTCACCATAGCCCTCTATGGGCTTTCAAATATCCCTTTGCCAATTCCACAAGAACAGCCTTAGCGAAAGGCTTCTTGAAGGGAAAGATGTAACTCTGTGAGATGAATTAACAGAACACAGAGCAGTTTCTCAGAAAGCTTCTTTCCAGTTTTGAACGGAAGATATTTCCTTTTTCACCATAGGCCTCTATGGGCTTCCAAATATCCCTTTGCCAATTCCGCAAGAACAGTCTTAGCGAAAGGCTTCTTTAAGGGAAAGATGTAACTCTGTGAGATGAATTCACAGAACACAGAGCAGTTTCTCAGAAAGCTTCTTTCCAGTTTTGAACGGAAGATATTTCCTTTTTCACCATAGCCCTCTATGGGCTTCCAAATATCCCTTTGCCAATTCCACAAGAACAGCCTTAGCGAAAGGCTTCTTGAAGGGAAAGATGTAACTCTGTGAGATGAATTCACAGAACACAGAGCAGTTTCTCAGAAAGCTTCTTTCCAGTTTTGAGCGGAAGATATTTCCTTTTTCACCATAGCCCTCTATGGGCTTCCAAATATCCCTTTGCCAATTCCACAAGAACAGCCTTAGCGAAAGGCTTCTTGAAGGGAAAGATGTAACTCTGTGAGATGAATTCACAGAACACAGAGCAGTTTCTCAGAAAGCTTCTTTCCAGTTTTGAACGGAAGATATTTCCTTTTTCACCATAGCCCTCTATGGGCTTCCAAATATCCCTTTGCCAATTCCACAAGAACAGCCTTAGCGAAAGGCTTCTTGAAGGGAAAGATGTAACTCTGTGAGATGAATTCACAGAACACAGAGCAGTTTCTCAGAAAGCTTCTTTCCAGTTTTGAACGGAAGATATTTCCTTTTTCACCATAGGCCTCTATGGGCTTCCAAATATCCCTTTGCCAATTCCACAAGAACAGCCTTAGCGAAAGGCTTCTTGAAGGGAAAGATGTAACTCTGTGAGATGAATTCACAGAACACAGAGCAGTTTCTCAGAAAGCTTCTTTCCAGTTTTGAACGGAAGATATTTCCTTTTTCACCATAGCCCTCTATGGGCTTCCAAATATCCCCTTGCCAATTCCACAAGAACAGCCTTAGCGAAAGGCTTCTTGAAGGGAAAGATGTAACTCTGTGAGATGAATTCACAGAACACAGAGCAGTTCCTCAGAAAGATTCTTTCCAGTTTTGAACGGAAGATATTTCCTTTTTCACCATAGCCCTCTATGGGCTTCCAAATATCCCTTTGCCAATTCCACAAGAACAGCCTTAGCGAAAGGCTTCTTGAAGGGAAAGATGTAACTCTGTGAGATGAATTAACAGAACACAGAGCAGTTTCTCAGAAAGCTTCTTTCCAGTTTTGAACGGAAGATATTTCCTTTTTCACCATAGCCCTCTATGGGCTTCCAAATATCGCTTTGCCAATTCTACAAGAACAGCCTTAGCGAAAGGCTTCTTGAAGGGAAAGATGTAACTCTGTGAGATGAATTCACAGAACACAGAGCAGTTTCTCAGAAAGCTTCTTTCCAGTTTTGAACGGAAGATATTTCCTTTTTAACCATAGGCCTCTATGGGCTTCCAAATATCCCTTTGCCAATTCCACAAGAACAGCCTTAGCGAAAGGCTTCTTGAAGGGAAAGATGTAACTCTGTGAGATGAATTCACAGAACACAGAGCAGTTTCTCAGAAAGCTTCTTTCCAGTTTTGAACGGAAGATATTTCCTTTTTCACCATAGGCCTCTATGGGCTTCCAAATATCCCTTTGCCAATTCCGCAAGAACAGCCTTAGCGAAAGGCTTCTTGAAGGGAAAGATGTAACTCTGTGAGATGAATTCACAGAACACAGAGCAGTTTCTCAGAAAGCTTCTTTCCAGTTTTGAACGGAAGATATTTCCTTTTTCACCATAGCCCTCTATGGGCTTCCAAATATCCCTTTGCCAATTCCACAAGAACAGCCTTAGCGAAAGGCTTCTTGAAGGGAAAGATGTAACTCTGTGAGATGAATTAACAGAACACAGAGCAGTTTCTCAGAAAGCTTCTTTCCAGTTTTGAACGGAAGATATTTACTTTTTCACCATAGCCCTCTATGGGCTTCCAAATATCCCTTTGCCAATTCCACAAGAACAGCCTTAGCGAAAGGCTTCTTGAAGGGAAAGATGTAACTCTGTGAGATGAATTCACAGAACACAGAGCAGTTTCTCAGAAAGCTTCTTTCCAGTTTTGAACGGAAGATATTTCCTTTTTCACCATAGCCCTCTATGGGCTTCCAAATATCCCTTTGCCAATTCCACAAGAACAGCCTTAGCGAAAGGCTTCTTGAAGAGAAAGATGTAACTCTGTGAGATGAATTAACAGAACACAGAGCAGTTTCTCAGAAAGCTTCTTTCCAGTTTTGAACGGAAGATATTTCCTTTTTCACCATAGCCCTCTTTGGGCTTCCAAATATCCCTTTGCCAATTGCACAAGAACAGCCTTAGCGAAAGGCTTCTTGAAGGGAAAGATGTAACTCTGTGAGATGAATTCACAGAACACAGAGCAGTTTCTCAGAAAGATTCTTTCCAATTTTGAACGGAAGATATTTCCATTTTCACCATAGCCCTCTATGGGCTTCCAAATATCCCTTTGCCAATTCCACAAGAACAGCCTTAGAGAAAGGCTTCTTGAAGGGAAAGATGTAACTCTGTGAGATGAATTAACAGAACACAGAGCAGTTTCTCAGAAAGCTTCTTTCCAGTTTTGAACGGAAGATATTTCCTTTTTCACCATAGCCCTCTAAGGGCTTCCAAATATCCCTTTGCCAATTCCACAAGAACAGCCTTAGCGAAAGGCTTCTTGAAGGGAAAGATGTAACTCTGTGAGATGAATTCACAGAACACAGAGCAGTTTCTCAGAAAGCTTCTTTCCAGTTTTGAACGGAAGATATTTCCTTTTTCACCATAGCCCTCTATGGGCTTTCAAATATCCCTTTGCCAATTCCACAAGAACAGCCTTAGCGAAAGGCTTCTTGAAGGGAAAGATGTAACTCTGTGAGATGAATTAACAGAACACAGAGCAGTTTCTCAGAAAGCTTCTTTCCAGTTTTGAACGGAAGATATTTCCTTTTTCACCATAGGCCTCTATGGGCTTCCAAATATCCCTTTGCCAATTCCGCAAGAACAGTCTTAGCGAAAGGCTTCTTTAAGGGAAAGATGTAACTCTGTGAGATGAATTCACAGAACACAGAGCAGTTTCTCAGAAAGCTTCTTTCCAGTTTTGAACGGAAGATATTTCCTTTTTCACCATAGCCCTCTATGGGCTTCCAAATATCCCTTTGCCAATTCCACAAGAACAGCCTTAGCGAAAGGCTTCTTGAAGGGAAAGATGTAACTCTGTGAGATGAATTCACAGAACACAGAGCAGTTTCTCAGAAAGCTTCTTTCCAGTTTTGAGCGGAAGATATTTCCTTTTTCACCATAGCCCTCTATGGGCTTCCAAATATCCCTTTGCCAATTCCACAAGAACAGCCTTAGCGAAAGGCTTCTTGAAGGGAAAGATGTAACTCTGTGAGATGAATTCACAGAACACAGAGCAGTTTCTCAGAAAGCTTCTTTCCAGTTTTGAACGGAAGATATTTTCTTTTTCACCATAGCCCTCTATGGGCTTCCAAATATCCCTTTGCCAATTCCACAAGAACAGCCTTAGCGAAAGGCTTCTTGAAGGGAAAGATGTAACTCTGTGAGATGAATTCACAGAACACAGAGCAGTTTCTCAGAAAGCTTCTTTCCAGTTTTGAACGGAAGATATTTCCTTTTTCACCATAGGCCTCTATGGGCTTCCAAATATCCCTTTGCCAATTCCACAAGAACAGCCTTAGCGAAAGGCTTCTTGAAGGGAAAGATGTAACTCTGTGAGATGAATTAACAGAACACAGAGCAGTTTCTCAGAAAGCTTCTTTCCAGTTTTGAACGGAAGATATTTCCTTTTTCACCATAGGCCTCTATGGGCTTCCAAATATCCCTTTGCCAATTCCACAAGAACAGCCTTAGCGAAAGGCTTCTTGAAGGAAAAGATGTAACTCTGTGAGATGAATTCACAGAACACAGAGCAGTTTCTCAGAAAGCTTCTTTCCAGTTTTGAACGGAAGATATTTCCTTTTTCACCATAGGCCTCTATGGGCTTCCAAATATCCCTTTGCCAATTCCACAAGAACAGCCTTAGCGAAAGGCTTCTTGAAGGGAAAGATGTAACTCTGTGAGATGAATTAACAGAACACAGAGCAGTTTCTCAGAAAGCTTCTTTCCAGTTTTGAACGGAAGATATTTCCTTTTTCACCATAGCCCTCTATGGGCTTTCAAATATCCCTTTGCCAATTCCACAAGAACAGCCTTAGCGAAAGGCTTCTTGAAGGGAAAGATGTAACTCTGTGAGATGAATTCACAGAACACAGAGCAGTTTCTCAGAAAGCTTCTTTCCAGTTTTGAACGGAAGATATTTCCTTTTTCACCATAGGCCTCTATGGGCTTCCAAATATCCCTTTGCCAATTCCGCAAGAACAGCCTTAGCGAAAGGCTTCTTTATGGGAAAGATGTAACTCTGTGAGATGAATTCACAGAACACAGAGCAGTTTCTCAGAAAGCTTCTTTCCAGTTTTGAACGGAAGATATTTCCTTTTTCACCATAGCCCTCTATGGGCTTGCAAATATCCCTTTGCCAATTCCACAAGAACAGCCTTAGCGAAAGGCTTCTTGAAGGGAAAGATGTAACTCTGTGAGATGAATTCACAGAACACAGAGCAGTTTCTCAGAAAGCTTCTTTCCAGTTTTGAACGGAAGATATTTCCTTTTTCACCATAGCCCTCTATGGGCTTCCAAATATCCCTTTGCCAATTCCACAAGAACAGCCTTAGCGAAAGGCTTCTTGAAGGGAAAGATGTAACTCTGTGAGATGAATTCACAGAACACAGAGCAGTTTCTCAGAAAGCTTCTTTCCAGTTTTGAACGGAAGATATTTCCTTTTTCACCATAGCCCTCTAGGGGTTCCAAATATCCCCTTGCCAATTCCACAACAACAGCCTTAGCGAAAGGCTTCTTGAAGAGAAAGATGTAACTCTGTGAGATGAATTCACAGAACACAGAGCAGTTTCTCAGAAAGCTTCTTTCCAGTTTTGAACGGAAGATATTTCCTTTTTCACCATAGGCCTCTATGGGCTTCCAAATATCCCTTTGCCAATTCCACAAGAACAGCCTTAGCGAAAGGCTTCTTGAAGGGAAAGATGTAACTCTGTGAGATGAATTAACAGAACACAGAGCAGTTTCTCAGAAAGCTTCTTTCCAGTTTTGAACTGAAGATATTTACTTTTTCACCATAGCCCTCTAAGGGCTTCCAAATATCCCTTTGCCAATTCCACAAGAACAGCCTTAGCGAAAGGCTTCTTGAAGGGAAAGATGTAACTCTGTGAGATGAATACACAGAACACAGAGCAGTTTCTCAGAAAGCTTTCCAGTTTGGAACGGAAGATATTTCCTTTTTCACCATAGGCCTCTATGGGCTTCCAAATATCCCTTTGCCAATTCCACAAGAACAGCCTTAGCGAAAGGCTTCTTGAAGGGAAAGATGTAACTCTGTGAGATGAATTAACAGAACACAGAGCAGTTTCTCAGAAAGCTTCTTTCCAGTTTTGAACGGAAGATATTTCCTTTTTCACCATAGCCCTCTATGGGCTTCCAAATATCCCTTTGCCAATTCCACAAGAACAGCCTTAGCGAAAGGCTTCTTGAAGGGAAAGATGTAACTCTGTGAGATGAATTCACAGAACACAGAGCAGTTTCTCAGAAAGCTTCTTTCCAGTTTTGAACGGAAGATATTTCCTTTTTCACCATAGCCCTCTATGGGCTTCCAAATATCCCTTTGCCAATTCCACAAGAACAGCCTTAGCGAAAGTCTTCTTGAAGGGAAAGATGTAACTCTGTGAGATGAATTAACAGAACACAGAGCAGTTTCTCAGAAAGCTTCTTTCCAGTTTTGAACGGAAGATATTTCCTTTTTCACCATAGCCCTCTATGGGCTTCCAAATATCCCTTTGCCAATTCCACAAGAACAGCCTTAGCGAAAGGCTTCTTGAAGGGAAAGATGTAACTCTGTGAGATGAATTAACAGAACACAGAGCAGTTTCTCAGAAAGCTTCTTTCCAGTTTTGAACGGAAGATAGTTCCTTTTTCACCATAGCCCTCTATGGGCTTCCAAATATCCCTTTGCCAATTCCACAAGAACAGCCTTAGCGAAAGGCTTCTTGAAGGGAAAGATGTAACTCTGTGAAATGAATTCACAGAACACAGAGCAGTTTCTCAGAAAGCTTCTTTCCAGTTTTGAACGGAAGATATTTCCTTTTTCACCATAGCTGTCTATGGGCTTCCAAATATCCCTTTGCCAATTCCACAAGAACAGCCTTAGCGAAAGGCTTCTTGAAGGGAAAGATGTAACTCTGTGAGATGAATTAACAGAACACAGAGCAGTTTCTCAGAAAGCTTCTTTCCAGTTTTGAACGGAAGATATTTACTTTTTCACCATAGCCCTCTATGGGCTTCCATATATCCCTTTGCCAATTCCACAAGAACATCCTAAGCGAAAGGCTTCTTGAAGGGAAAGATGTAACTCTGTGAGATGAATTAACAGAACACAGAGCAGTTTCTCAGAAAGCTTCTTTCCAGTTTTGAACGGAATATATTTCCTTTTTCACCATAGGCCTCTATGGGCTTCCAAATATCCCTTTGCCAATTCCACAAGAACAGCCTTAGCGAAAGGCTTCTTGAAGGGAAAGATGTAACTCTGTGAGATGAATTCACAGAACACAGAGCAGTTTCTCAGAAAGCTTCTTTCCAGTTTTGAACGGAAGATATTTCCTTTTTCACCATAGCCCTCTATGGGCTTCCAAATATCCCTTTGCCAATTCCACAAGAACAGCCTTAGCGAAAGGCTTCTTGAAGGGAAAGATGTAACTCTGTGAGATGAATTCACAGAACACAGAGCAGTTTCTCAGAAAGCTTCTTTCCAGTTTTGAACGGAAGATATTTACTTTTTCACCATAGCCCTCTATGGGCTTCCAAATATCCCTGTGCCAATTCCACAAGAACAGCCTTAGCGAAAGGCTTCTTGAAGGGAAAGATGTAACTCTGTGAGATGAATTCACAGAACACAGAGCAGTTTCTCAGAAAGCTTCTTTCCAGTTTTGAACGGAAGATATTTCCTTTTTCACCATAGGCCTCTATGGGCTTCCAAATGTCCCTTTGCCAATTCCACAAGAACAGCCTTAGCGAAAGGCTTCTTGAAGGGAAAGATGTAACTCTGTGAGATGAATTCACAGAACACAGAGCAGTTTCTCAGAAAGCTTCTTTCCAGTTTTGAACGGAAGATATTTCCTTTTTCACCATAGCCCTCTATGGGCTTCCAAATATCCCTTTGCCAATTCCACAAGAACAGCCTTAGCGAAAGGCTTCTTGAAGGGAAAGATGTAACTCTGTGAGATGAATTCACAGAACACAGAGCAGTTTCTCAGAAAGCTTCTTTCCAGTTTTGAACGGAAGATATTTACTTTTTCACCATAGCCCTCTATGGGCTTCCAAATATCCCTTTGCCAATTCCACAAGAACAGCCTTAGCGAAAGGCTTCTTGAAGGGAAAGATGTAACTCTGTGAGATGAATTCAGAGAACACAGAGCAGTTTCTCAGAAAGCTTCTTTCCAGTTTTGAACGGAACATATTTCCTTTTTCACCATAGGCCTCTATGGGCTTCAAAATATCCCTTTGCCAATTCCACAAGAACAGCCTTAGCGAAAGGCTTCTTGAAGGGAAAGATGTAACTCTGTGAGATGAATTCACAGAACACAGAGCAGTTTCTCAGAAAGCTTCTTTCCAGTTTTGAACGGAAGATATTTCCTTTTTCACCATAGCCCTCTATGGGCTTCCAAATATCCCTTTGCCAATTCCACAAGAACAGCCTTAGCGAAAGGCTTCTTGAAGGGAAAGATGTAACTCTGTGAGATGAATTAACAGGACACAGAGCAGTTTCTAAGAAAGCTTCTTTCCAGTTTTGAACGGAAGATATTTCCTTTTTCACCATAGCCCTCTATGGGCTTCCAAATATCCCTTTGCCAATTCCACAAGAACAGCCTTAGCGAAAGGCTTCTTGAAGGGAAAGATGTAACTCTGTGAGATGAATTAACAGAACACAGAGCAGTTTCTCAGAAAGCTTCTTTCCAGTTTTGAACGGAAGATAGTTCCTTTTTCACCATAGCCCTCTATGGGCTTCCAAATATCCCTTTGCCAATTCCACAAGAACAGCCTTAGCGAAAGGCTTCTTGAAGGGAAAGATGTAACTCTGTGAAATGAATTCACAGAACACAGAGCAGTTTCTCAGAAAGCTTCTTTCCAGTTTTGAACGGAAGATATTTCCTTTTTCACCATAGCTGTCTATGGGCTTCCAAATATCCCTTTGCCAATTCCACAAGAACAGCCTTAGCGAAAGGCTTCTTGAAGGGAAAGATGTAACTCTGTGAGATGAATTAACAGAACACAGAGCAGTTTCTCAGAAAGCTTCTTTCCAGTTTTGAACGGAAGATATTTACTTTTTCACCATAGCCCTCTATGGGCTTCCATATATCCCTTTGCCAATTCCACAAGAACATCCTTAGCGAAAGGCTTCTTGAAGGGAAAGATGTAACTCTGTGAGATGAATTAACAGAACACAGAGCAGTTTCTCAGAAAGCTTCTTTCCAGTTTTGAACGGAATATATTTCCTTTTTCACCATAGGCCTCTATGGGCTTCCAAATATCCCTTTGCCAATTCCACAAGAACAGCCTTAGCGAAAGGCTTCTTGAAGGGAAAGATGTAACTCTGTGAGATGAATTCACAGAACACAGAGCAGTTTCTCAGAAAGCTTCTTTCCAGTTTTGAACGGAAGATATTTCCTTTTTCACCATAGCCCTCTATGGGCTTCCAAATATCCCTTTGCCAATTCCACAAGAACAGCCTTAGCGAAAGGCTTCTTGAAGGGAAAGATGTAACTCTGTGAGATGAATTCACAGAACACAGAGCAGTTTCTCAGAAAGCTTCTTTCCAGTTTTGAACGGAAGATATTTACTTTTTCACCATAGCCCTCTATGGGCTTCCAAATATCCCTGTGCCAATTCCACAAGAACAGCCTTAGCGAAAGGCTTCTTGAAGGGAAAGATGTAACTCTGTGAGATGAATTCACAGAACACAGAGCAGTTTCTCAGAAAGCTTCTTTCCAGTTTTGAACGGAAGATATTTCCTTTTTCACCATAGGCCTCTATGGGCTTCCAAATGTCCCTTTGCCAATTCCACAAGAACAGCCTTAGCGAAAGGCTTCTTGAAGGGAAAGATGTAACTCTGTGAGATGAATTCACAGAACACAGAGCAGTTTCTCAGAAAGCTTCTTTCCAGTTTTGAACGGAAGATATTTCCTTTTTCACCATAGCCCTCTATGGGCTTCCAAATATCCCTTTGCCAATTCCACAAGAACAGCCCTAGCGAAAGGCTTCTTGAATGGAAAGATGTAACTCTGTGAGATGAATTAACAGAACACAGAGCAGTTTCTCAGAAAGATTCTTTCCAGTTTTGAACAGAAGATATTTCCTTTTTCACCATAGCCCTCTATGGGCTTCCAAATATCGCTTTGCCAATTCTACAAGAACAGCCTTAGCGAAAGGCTTCTTGAAGGCAAAGATGTAACTCTGTGAGATGAGTTAACAGAACACAGAGGAGTTTCTCAGAAAGCTTCTTTCCAGTTTTGAACGGAAGATATTTCCTTTTTCACCATAGCCCTCTATGGGCTTCCAAATATCCCTTTGCCAATTGCACAAGAACAGCCTTAGCGAAAGGCTTCTTGAAGGGAAAGATGTAACTCTGTGAGATGAATTAACAGAACACAGAGCAGTTTCTCAGAAAGATTCTTTCCAATTTTGAACGGAAGATATTTCCTTTTTCACCATAGCCCTCTATGGGCTTCCAAATATCCCTTTGCCAATTCCACAAGAACAGCCTTAGAGAAAGGCTTCTTGAAGGGAAAGATGTAACTCTGTGAGATGAATTAACAGAACACAGAGCAGTTTCTCAGAAAGCTTCTTTCCAGTTTTGAACGGAAGATATTTCCTTTTTCACCATAGCCCTCTAAGGGCTTCCAAATATCCCTTTGCCAATTCCACAAGAACAGCCTTAGCGAAAGGCTTCTTGAAGGGAAAGATGTAACTCTGTGAGATGAATTCAGAGAACACAGAGCAGTTTCTCAGAAAGCTTCTTTCCAGTTTGGAACGGAAGATATTTCCTTTTTCACCATAGGCCTCTATGGGCTTGCAAATATCCCTTTGCCAATTCCACAAGAACAGCCTTAGCGAAAGGCTTCTTGAAGGGAAAGATGTAACTCTGTGAGATGAATTAACAGAACACAGAGCAGTTTCTCAGAAAGCTTCTTTCCAGTTTTGAACGGAAGATATTTCCTTTTTCACCATAGGCCTCTATGGGCTTCCAAATATCCCTTTGCCAATTCCACAAGAACAGCCTTAGCGAAAGGCTTCTTGAAGGGAAAGATGTAACTCTGTGAGATGAATTCACAGAACACAGAGCAGTTTCTCAGAAAGCTTCTTTCCAGTTTTGAACGGAAGATATTTCCTTTTTCACCATAGGCCTCTATGGGCTTCCAAATATCCCTTTGCCAATTCCACAAGAACAGCCTTAGCGAAAGGCTTCTTGAAGGGAAAGATGCAACTCTGTGAGATGAATTCACAGAAAATAGAGCAGTTTCTCAGAAAGCTTCTTTCCAGTTTTGAACGGAAGATATTTCCTTTTTCACCATAGCCCTCTATGGGCTTTCAAATATCCCTTTGCCAATTCCACAAGAACAGCCTTAGCGAAAGGCTTCTTGAAGGGAAAGATGTAACTCTGTGAGATGAATTAACAGAACACAGAGCAGTTTCTCAGAAAGCTTCTTTCCAGTTTTGAACGGAAGATATTTCCTTTTTCACCATAGGCCTCTATGGGCTTCCAAATATCCCTTTGCCAATTCCGCAAGAACAGCCTTAGCGAAAGGCTTCTTTAAGGGAAAGATGTAACTCTGTGAGATGAATTCACAGAACACAGAGCAGTTTCTCAGAAAGCTTCTTTCCAGTTTTGAACGGAAGATATTTCCTTTTTCACCATAGCCCTCTATGGGCTTCCAAATATCCCTTTGCCAATTCCACAAGAACAGCCTTAGCGAAAGGCTTCTTGAAGGGAAAGATGTAACTCTGTGAGATGAATTCACAGAACACAGAGCAGTTTCTCAGAAAGCTTCTTTCCAGTTTTGAACGTAAGATATTTCCTTTTTCACCATAGCCCTCTATGGGCTTCCAAATATCCCTGTGCCAATTCCACAAGTACAGCCTTAGCGAAAGGCTTCTTGAAGGGAAAGATGTAACTCTGTGAGATGAATTCACAGAACACAGAGCAGTTTCTCAGAAAGCTTCTTTCCAGTTTTGAACGGAAGATATTTCCTTTTTCACCATAGGCCTCTATGGGCTTCCAAATGTCCCTTTGCCAATTCCACAAGAACAGCCTTAGCGAAAGGCTTCTTGAAGGGAAAGATGTAACTCTGTGAGATGAATTCACAGAACACAGAGCAGTTTCTCAGAAAGCTTCTTTCCAGTTTTGAACGGAAGATATTTCCTTTTTCACCATAGCCCTCTATGGGCTTCCAAATATCCCTTTGCCAATTCCACAAGAACAGCCTTAGCGAAAGGCTTCTTGAAGGGAAAGATGTAACTCTGTGAGATGAATTCACAGAACACAGAGCAGTTTCTCAGAAAGCTTCTTTCCAGTTTTGAACGGAAGATATTTACTTTTTCACCATAGCCCTCTATGGGCTTCCAAATATCCCTTTGCCAATTCCACAAGAACAGCCTTAGCGAAAGGCTTCTTGAAGGGAAAGATGTAACTCTGTGAGATGAATTCAGAGAACACAGAGCAGTTTCTCAGAAAGCTTCTTTCCAGTTTTGAACGGAAGATATTTCCTTTTTCACCATAGGCCTCTATGGGCTTCAAAATATCCCTTTGCCAATTCCACAAGAACAGCCTTAGCGAAAGGCTTCTTGAAGGGAAAGATGTAACTCTGTGAGATGAATTCACAGAACACAGAGCAGTTTCTCAGAAAGCTTCTTTCCAGTTTTGAACGGAAGATATTTCCTTTTTCACCATAGCCCTCTATGGGCTTCCAAATATCCCTTTGCCAATTCCACAAGAACAGCCTTAGCGAAAGGCTTCTTGAAGGGAAAGATGTAACTCTGTGAGATGAATTAACAGAACACAGAGCAGTTTCTAAGAAAGCTTCTTTCCAGTTTTGAACGGAAGATATTTCCTTTTTCACCATAGCCCTCTATGGGCTTCCAAATATCCCTTTGCCAATTCCACAAGAACAGCCTTAGCGAAAGGCTTCTTGAAGGGAAAGATGTAACTCTGTGAGATGAATTAACAGAACACAGAGCAGTTTCTCAGAAAGCTTCTTTCCAGTTTTGAACGGAAGATAGTTCCTTTTTCACCATAGCCCTCTATGGGCTTCCAAATATCCCTTTGCCAATTCCACAAGAACAGCCTTAGCGAAAGGCTTCTTGAAGGGAAAGATGTAACTCTGTGAAATGAATTCACAGAACACAGAGCAGTTTCTCAGAAAGCTTCTTTCCAGTTTTGAACGGAAGATATTTCCTTTTTCACCATAGCTGTCTATGGGCTTCCAAATATCCCTTTGCCAATTCCACAAGAACAGCCTTAGCGAAAGGCTTCTTGAAGGGAAAGATGTAACTCTGTGAGATGAATTAACAGAACACAGAGCAGTTTCTCAGAAAGCTTCTTTCCAGTTTTGAACGGAAGATATTTACTTTTTCACCATAGCCCTCTATGGGCTTCCATATATCCCTTTGCCAATTCCACAAGAACATCCTTAGCGAAAGGCTTCTTGAAGGGAAAGATGTAACTCTGTGAGATGAATTAACAGAACACAGAGCAGTTTCTCAGAAAGCTTCTTTCCAGTTTTGAACGGAATATATTTCCTTTTTCACCATAGGCCTCTATGGGCTTCCAAATATCCCTTTGCCAATTCCACAAGAACAGCCTTAGCGAAAGGCTTCTTGAAGGGAAAGATGTAACTCTGTGAGATGAATTCACAGAACACAGAGCAGTTTCTCAGAAAGCTTCTTTCCAGTTTTGAACGGAAGATATTTCCTTTTTCACCATAGCCCTCTATGGGCTTCCAAATATCCCTTTGCCAATTCCACAAGAACAGCCTTAGCGAAAGGCTTCTTGAAGGGAAAGATGTAACTCTGTGAGATGAATTCACAGAACACAGAGCAGTTTCTCAGAAAGCTTCTTTCCAGTTTTGAACGGAAGATATTTACTTTTTCACCATAGCCCTCTATGGGCTTCCAAATATCCCTGTGCCAATTCCACAAGAACAGCCTTAGCGAAAGGCTTCTTGAAGGGAAAGATGTAACTCTGTGAGATGAATTCACAGAACACAGAGCAGTTTCTCAGAAAGCTTCTTTCCAGTTTTGAACGGAAGATATTTCCTTTTTCACCATAGGCCTCTATGGGCTTCCAAATGTCCCTTTGCCAATTCCACAAGAACAGCCTTAGCGAAAGGCTTCTTGAAGGGAAAGATGTAACTCTGTGAGATGAATTCACAGAACACAGAGCAGTTTCTCAGAAAGCTTCTTTCCAGTTTTGAACGGAAGATATTTCCTTTTTCACCATAGCCCTCTATGGGCTTCCAAATATCCCTTTGCCAATTCCACAAGAACAGCCTTAGCGAAAGGCTTCTTGAGGGAAAGATGTAACTCTGTGAGATGAATTAACAGAACACAGAGCAGTTTCTCAGAAAGCTTCTTTCCAGTTTTGAACGGAAGATATTTACTTTTTCACCATAGCCCTCTATGGGCTTCCAAATATCCCTTTGCCAATTCCACAAGAACAGCCTTAGCGAAAGGCTTCTTGAAGGGAAAGATGTAACTCTGTGAGATGAATTCACAGAACACAGAGCAGTTTCTCAGAAAGCTTCTTTCCAGTTTTGAACGGAAGATATTTCCTTTTTCACCATAGCCCTCTATGGGCTTCCAAATATCCCCTTGCCAATTCCACAAGAACAGCCTTAGCGAAAGGCTTCTTGAAGAGAAAGATGTAACTCTGTGAGATGAATTAACAGAACACAGAGCAGTTTCTCAGAAAGCTTCTTTCCAGTTTTGAACGGAAGATATTTCCTTTTTCACCATAGCCCTCTATGGGCTTCCAAATATCCCTTTGCCAATTCCACAAGAACAGCCTTAGCGAAAGGCTTCTTGAAGGGAAAGATGTAACTCTGTGAGATGAATTCACAGAACACAGAGCAGTTTCTCAGAAAGATTCTTTCCAGTTTTGAACGGAAGATATTTCCTTTTTCACCATAGCCCTCTATGGGCTTCCAAATATCCCTTTGCCAATTCCACAAGAACAGCCCTAGCGAAAGGCTTCTTGAATGGAAAGATGTAACTCTGTGAGATGAATTAACAGAACACAGAGCAGTTTCTCAGAAAGCTTCTTTCCAGTTTTGAACAGAAGATATTTCCTTTTTCACCATAGCCCTCTATGGGCTTCCAAATATCGCTTTGCCAATTCTACAAGAACAGCCTTAGCGAAAGGCTTCTTGAAGGCAAAGATGTAACTCTGTGAGATGAGTTAACAGAACACAGAGGAGTTTCTCAGAAAGCTTCTTTCCAGTTTTGAACGGAAGATATTTCCTTTTTCACCATAGCCCTCTATGGGCTTCCAAATATCCCTTTGCCAATTGCACAAGAACAGCCTTAGCGAAAGGCTTCTTGAAGGGAAAGATGTAACTCTGTGAGATGAATTAACAGAACACAGAGCAGTTTCTCAGAAAGATTCTTTCCAATTTTGAACGGAAGATATTTCCTTTTTCACCATAGCCCTCTATGGGCTTCCAAATATCCCTTTGCCAATTCCACAAGAACAGCCTTAGAGAAAGGCTTCTTGAAGGGAAAGATGTAACTCTGTGAGATGAATTAACAGAACACAGAGCAGTTTCTCAGAAAGCTTCTTTCCAGTTTTGAACGGAAGATATTTCCTTTTTCACCATAGCCCTCTAAGGGCTTCCAAATATCCCTTTGCCAATTCCACAAGAACAGCCTTAGCGAAAGGCTTCTTGAAGGGAAAGATGTAACTCTGTGAGATGAATTCACAGAACACAGAGCAGTTTCTCAGAAAGCTTCTTTCCAGTTTGGAACGGAAGATATTTCCTTTTTCACCATAGGCCTCTATGGGCTTGCAAATATCCCTTTGCCAATTCCACAAGAACAGCCTTAGCGAAAGGCTTCTTGAAGGGAAAGATGTAACTCTCTGAGATGAATTAACAGAACACAGAGCAGTTTCTCAGAAAGCTTCTTTCCAGTTTTGAACGGAAGATATTTCCTTTTTCACCATAGGCCTCTATGGGCTTCCAAATATCCCTTTGCCAATTCCACAAGAACAGCCTTAGCGAAAGGCTTCTTGAAGGGAAAGATGTAACTCTGTGAGATGAATTCACAGAACACAGAGCAGTTTCTCAGAAAGCTTCTTTCCAGTTTTGAACGGAAGATATTTCCTTTTTCACCATAGGCCTCTATGGGCTTCCAAATATCCCTGTGCCAATTCCACAAGAACAGCCTTAGCGAAAGGCTTCTTGAAGGGAAAGATGTAACTCTGTGAGATGAATTCACAGAAAACAGAGCAGTTTCTCAGAAAGCTTCTTTCCAGTTTTGAACGGAAGATATTTCCTTTTTCACCATAGCCCTCTATGGGCTTTCAAATATCCCTTTGCCAATTCCACAAGAACAGCCTTAGCGAAAGGCTTCTTGAAGGGAAAGATGTAACTCTGTGAGATGAATTAACAGAACACAGAGCAGTTTCTCAGAAAGCTTCTTTCCAGTTTTGAACGGAAGATATTTCCTTTTTCACCATAGGCCTCTATGGGCTTCCAAATATCCCTTTGCCAATTCCGCAAGAACAGTCTTAGCGAAAGGCTTCTTTAAGGGAAAGATGTAACTCTGTGAGATGAATTCACAGAACACAGAGCAGTTTCTCAGAAAGCTTCTTTCCAGTTTTGAACGGAAGATATTTCCTTTTTCACCATAGCCCTCTATGGGCTTCCAAATATCCCTTTGCCAATTCCACAAGAACAGCTTTAGCGAAAGGCTTCTTGAAGGGAAAGATGTAACTCTGTGAGATGAATTCACAGAACACAGAGCAGTTTCTCAGAAAGCTTCTTTCCAGTTTTGAACGGAAGATATTTCCTTTTTCACCATAGCCCTCTATGGGCTTCCAAATATCCCTTTGCCAATTCCACAAGAACAGCCTTAGCGAAAGGCTTCTTGAAGGGAAAGATGTAACTCTGTGAGATGAATTCACAGAACACAGAGCAGTTTCTCAGAAAGCTTCTTTCCAGTTTTGAACGTAAGATATTTCCTTTTTCACCATAGCCCTCTATGGGCTTCCAAATATCCCTTTGCCAATTCCACAAGAACAGCCTTAGCGAAAGGCTTCTTGAAGGGAAAGATGTAACTCTGTGAGATGAATTCACAGAACACAGAGCAGTTTCTCAGAAAGCTTCTTTCCAGTTTTGAACGGAAGATATTTACTTTTTCACCATAGCCCTCTATGGGCTTCCAAATATCCCTTTGCCAATTCCACAAGAACAGCCTTAGCGAAAGGCTTCTTGAAGGGAAAGATGTAACTCTGTGAGATGAATTCACAGAACACAGAGCAGTTTCTCAGAAAGCTTCTTTCCAGTTTTGAACGGAAGATATTTCCTTTTTCACCATAGCCCTCTATGGGCTTCCAAATATCCCCTTGCCAATTCCACAAGAACAGCCTTAGCGAAAGGCTTCTTGAAGAGAAAGATGTAACTCTGTGAGATGAATTAACAGAACACAGAGCAGTTTCTCAGAAAGCTTCTTTCCAGTTTTGATCCTAAGATATTTCCTTTTTCACCATAGCCCTCTATGGGCTTCCAAATATCCCTTTGCCAATTCCACAAGAACAGCTTTAGCGAAAGGCTTCTTGAAGGGAAAGATGTAACTCTGTGAGATGAATTCACAGAACACAGAGCAGTTTCTCAGAAAGCTTCTTTCCAGTTTTGAACGGAAGATATTTCCTTTTTCACCATAGCCCTCTATGGGCTTCCAAATATCCCTTTGCCAATTCCACAAGAACAGCCTTAGCGAAAGGCTTCTTGAAGGGAAAGATGTAACTCTGTGAGATGAATTCACAGAACACAGAGCAGTTTCTCAGAAAGCTTCTTTCCAGTTTTGAACGGAAGATATTTCCTTTTTCACCATAGCCCTCTATGGGCTTCCAAATATCCCTTTGCCAATTCCACAAGAACAGCCTTAGAGAAAGGCTTCTTGAAGGGAAAGATGTAACTCTGTGAGATGAATTAACAGAACACAGAGCAGTTTCTCAGAAAGATTCTTTCCAGTTTTGAACGGAAGATATTTCCTTTTTCACCATAGCCCTCTATGGGCTTCCAAATATCCGTTTGCCAATTCCACAAGAACAGCCTTAGAGAAAGGCTTCTTGAAGGGAAAGATGTAACTCTGTGAGATGAATTCACAGAACACAGAGCAGTTTCTCAGAAAGCTTCTTTCCAGTTTTGAACGGAAGATATTTCCTTTTTCACCATAGGCCTCTATGGGCTTCCAAATATCCCTGTGCCAATTCCACAAGAACAGCCTTAGCGAAAGGCTTCTTGAAGGGAAAGATGTAACTCTGTGAGATGAATTCACAGAACACAGAGCAGTTCCTCAGAAAGATTCTTTCCAGTTTTGAACGGAAGATATTTCCTTTTTCACCATAGCCCTGTATGGGCTTCCAAATATCCCTTTGCCAATTCCACAAGAACAGCCTTAGCGAAAGGCTTCTTGAAGGGAAAGATGTAACTCTGTGAGATGAATTAACAGAACACAGAGCAGTTTCTCAGAAAGCTTCTTTCCAGTTTTGAACGGAAGATATTTCCTTTTTCACCATAGCCCTCTATGGGCTTCCAAATATCGCTTTGCCAATTCTACAAGAACAGCCTTAGCGAAAGGCTTCTTGAAGGGAAAGATGTAACTCTGTGAGATGAATTCACAGAACACAGAGCAGTTTCTCAGAAAGCTTCTTTCCAGTTTTGAACGGAAGATATTTCCTTTTTAACCATAGGCCTCTATGGGCTTCCAAATATCCCTTTGCCAATTCCACAAGAACAGCCTTAGCGAAAGGCTTCTTGAAGGGAAAGATGTAACTCTGTGAGATGAATTCACAGAACACAGAGCAGTTTCTCAGAAAGCTTCTTTCCAGTTTTGAACGGAAGATATTTCCTTTTTCACCATAGGCCTCTATGGGCTTCCAAATATCCCTTTGCCAATTCCGCAAGAACAGCCTTAGCGAAAGGCTTCTTGAAGGGAAAGATGTAACTCTGTGAGATGAATTCACAGAACACAGAGCAGTTTCTCAGAAAGCTTCTTTCCAGTTTTGAACGGAAGATATTTCCTTTTTCACCATAGCCCTCTATGGGCTTCCAAATATCCCTTTGCCAATTCCACAAGAACAGCCTTAGCGAAAGGCTTCTTGAAGGGAAAGATGTAACTCTGTGAGATGAATTAACAGAACACAGAGCAGTTTCTCAGAAAGCTTCTTTCCAGTTTTGAACGGAAGATATTTACTTTTTCACCATAGCCCTCTATGGGCTTCCAAATATCCCTTTGCCAATTCCACAAGAACAGCCTTAGCGAAAGGCTTCTTGAAGGGAAAGATGTAACTCTGTGAGATGAATTCACAGAACACAGAGCAGTTTCTCAGAAAGCTTCTTTCCAGTTTTGAACGGAAGATATTTCCTTTTTCACCATAGCCCTCTATGGGCTTCCAAATATCCCTTTGCCAATTCCACAAGAACAGCCTTAGCGAAAGGCTTCTTGAAGAGAAAGATGTAACTCTGTGAGATGAATTAACAGAACACAGAGCAGTTTCTCAGAAAGCTTCTTTCCAGTTTTGAACGGAAGATATTTCCTTTTTCACCATAGCCCTCTTTGGGCTTCCAAATATCCCTTTGCCAATTGCACAAGAACAGCCTTAGCGAAAGGCTTCTTGAAGGGAAAGATGTAACTCTGTGAGATGAATTCACAGAACACAGAGCAGTTTCTCAGAAAGATTCTTTCCAATTTTGAACGGAAGATATTTCCATTTTCACCATAGCCCTCTATGGGCTTCCAAATATCCCTTTGCCAATTCCACAAGAACAGCCTTAGAGAAAGGCTTCTTGAAGGGAAAGATGTAACTCTGTGAGATGAATTAACAGAACACAGAGCAGTTTCTCAGAAAGCTTCTTTCCAGTTTTGAACGGAAGATATTTCCTTTTTCACCATAGCCCTCTAAGGGCTTCCAAATATCCCTTTGCCAATTCCACAAGAACAGCCTTAGCGAAAGGCTTCTTGAAGGGAAAGATGTAACTCTGTGAGATGAATTCACAGAACACAGAGCAGTTTCTCAGAAAGCTTCTTTCCAGTTTTGAACGGAAGATATTTCCTTTTTCACCATAGCCCTCTATGGGCTTTCAAATATCCCTTTGCCAATTCCACAAGAACAGCCTTAGCGAAAGGCTTCTTGAAGGGAAAGATGTAACTCTGTGAGATGAATTAACAGAACACAGAGCAGTTTCTCAGAAAGCTTCTTTCCAGTTTTGAACGGAAGATATTTCCTTTTTCACCATAGGCCTCTATGGGCTTCCAAATATCCCTTTGCCAATTCCGCAAGAACAGTCTTAGCGAAAGGCTTCTTTAAGGGAAAGATGTAACTCTGTGAGATGAATTCACAGAACACAGAGCAGTTTCTCAGAAAGCTTCTTTCCAGTTTTGAACGGAAGATATTTCCTTTTTCACCATAGCCCTCTATGGGCTTCCAAATATCCCTTTGCCAATTCCACAAGAACAGCCTTAGCGAAAGGCTTCTTGAAGGGAAAGATGTAACTCTGTGAGATGAATTCACAGAACACAGAGCAGTTTCTCAGAAAGCTTCTTTCCAGTTTTGAGCGGAAGATATTTCCTTTTTCACCATAGCCCTCTATGGGCTTCCAAATATCCCTTTGCCAATTCCACAAGAACAGCCTTAGCGAAAGGCTTCTTGAAGGGAAAGATGTAACTCTGTGAGATGAATTCACAGAACACAGAGCAGTTTCTCAGAAAGCTTCTTTCCAGTTTTGAACGGAAGATATTTTCTTTTTCACCATAGCCCTCTATGGGCTTCCAAATATCCCTTTGCCAATTCCACAAGAACAGCCTTAGCGAAAGGCTTCTTGAAGGGAAAGATGTAACTCTGTGAGATGAATTCACAGAACACAGAGCAGTTTCTCAGAAAGCTTCTTTCCAGTTTTGAACGGAAGATATTTCCTTTTTCACCATAGGCCTCTATGGGCTTCCAAATATCCCTTTGCCAATTCCACAAGAACAGCCTTAGCGAAAGGCTTCTTGAAGGGAAAGATGTAACTCTGTGAGATGAATTAACAGAACACAGAGCAGTTTCTCAGAAAGCTTCTTTCCAGTTTTGAACGGAAGATATTTCCTTTTTCACCATAGGCCTCTATGGGCTTCCAAATATCCCTTTGCCAATTCCACAAGAACAGCCTTAGCGAAAGGCTTCTTGAAGGAAAAGATGTAACTCTGTGAGATGAATTCACAGAACACAGAGCAGTTTCTCAGAAAGCTTCTTTCCAGTTTTGAACGGAAGATATTTCCTTTTTCACCATAGGCCTCTATGGGCTTCCAAATATCCCTTTGCCAATTCCACAAGAACAGCCTTAGCGAAAGGCTTCTTGAAGGGAAAGATGTAACTCTGTGAGATGAATTAACAGAACACAGAGCAGTTTCTCAGAAAGCTTCTTTCCAGTTTTGAACGGAAGATATTTCCTTTTTCACCATAGCCCTCTATGGGCTTTCAAATATCCCTTTGCCAATTCCACAAGAACAGCCTTAGCGAAAGGCTTCTTGAAGGGAAAGATGTAACTCTGTGAGATGAATTCACAGAACACAGAGCAGTTTCTCAGAAAGCTTCTTTCCAGTTTTGAACGGAAGATATTTCCTTTTTCACCATAGGCCTCTATGGGCTTCCAAATATCCCTTTGCCAATTCCGCAAGAACAGCCTTAGCGAAAGGCTTCTTTATGGGAAAGATGTAACTCTGTGAGATGAATTCACAGAACACAGAGCAGTTTCTCAGAAAGCTTCTTTCCAGTTTTGAACGGAAGATATTTCCTTTTTCACCATAGCCCTCTATGGGCTTGCAAATATCCCTTTGCCAATTCCACAAGAACAGCCTTAGCGAAAGGCTTCTTGAAGGGAAAGATGTAACTCTGTGAGATGAATTCACAGAACACAGAGCAGTTTCTCAGAAAGCTTCTTTCCAGTTTTGAACGGAAGATATTTCCTTTTTCACCATAGCCCTCTATGGGCTTCCAAATATCCCTTTGCCAATTCCACAAGAACAGCCTTAGCGAAAGGCTTCTTGAAGGGAAAGATGTAACTCTGTGAGATGAATTCACAGAACACAGAGCAGTTTCTCAGAAAGCTTCTTTCCAGTTTTGAACGGAAGATATTTCCTTTTTCACCATAGCCCTCTAGGGGTTCCAAATATCCCCTTGCCAATTCCACAACAACAGCCTTAGCGAAAGGCTTCTTGAAGAGAAAGATGTAACTCTGTGAGATGAATTCACAGAACACAGAGCAGTTTCTCAGAAAGCTTCTTTCCAGTTTTGAACGGAAGATATTTCCTTTTTCACCATAGGCCTCTATGGGCTTCCAAATATCCCTTTGCCAATTCCACAAGAACAGCCTTAGCGAAAGGCTTCTTGAAGGGAAAGATGTAACTCTGTGAGATGAATTAACAGAACACAGAGCAGTTTCTCAGAAAGCTTCTTTCCAGTTTTGAACTGAAGATATTTACTTTTTCACCATAGCCCTCTAAGGGCTTCCAAATATCCCTTTGCCAATTCCACAAGAACAGCCTTAGCGAAAGGCTTCTTGAAGGGAAAGATGTAACTCTGTGAGATGAATACACAGAACACAGAGCAGTTTCTCAGAAAGCTTTCCAGTTTGGAACGGAAGATATTTCCTTTTTCACCATAGGCCTCTATGGGCTTCCAAATATCCCTTTGCCAATTCCACAAGAACAGCCTTAGCGAAAGGCTTCTTGAAGGGAAAGATGTAACTCTGTGAGATGAATTAACAGAACACAGAGCAGTTTCTCAGAAAGCTTCTTTCCAGTTTTGAACGGAAGATATTTCCTTTTTCACCATAGCCCTCTATGGGCTTCCAAATATCCCTTTGCCAATTCCACAAGAACAGCCTTAGCGAAAGGCTTCTTGAAGGGAAAGATGTAACTCTGTGAGATGAATTCACAGAACACAGAGCAGTTTCTCAGAAAGCTTCTTTCCAGTTTTGAACGGAAGATATTTCCTTTTTCACCATAGCCCTCTATGGGCTTCCAAATATCCCTTTGCCAATTCCACAAGAACAGCCTTAGCGAAAGTCTTCTTGAAGGGAAAGATGTAACTCTGTGAGATGAATTAACAGAACACAGAGCAGTTTCTCAGAAAGCTTCTTTCCAGTTTTGAACGGAAGATATTTCCTTTTTCACCATAGCCCTCTATGGGCTTCCAAATATCCCTTTGCCAATTCCACAAGAACAGCCTTAGCGAAAGGCTTCTTGAAGGGAAAGATGTAACTCTGTGAGATGAATTAACAGAACACAGAGCAGTTTCTCAGAAAGCTTCTTTCCAGTTTTGAACGGAAGATAGTTCCTTTTTCACCATAGCCCTCTATGGGCTTCCAAATATCCCTTTGCCAATTCCACAAGAACAGCCTTAGCGAAAGGCTTCTTGAAGGGAAAGATGTAACTCTGTGAAATGAATTCACAGAACACAGAGCAGTTTCTCAGAAAGCTTCTTTCCAGTTTTGAACGGAAGATATTTCCTTTTTCACCATAGCTGTCTATGGGCTTCCAAATATCCCTTTGCCAATTCCACAAGAACAGCCTTAGCGAAAGGCTTCTTGAAGGGAAAGATGTAACTCTGTGAGATGAATTAACAGAACACAGAGCAGTTTCTCAGAAAGCTTCTTTCCAGTTTTGAACGGAAGATATTTACTTTTTCACCATAGCCCTCTATGGGCTTCCATATATCCCTTTGCCAATTCCACAAGAACATCCTAAGCGAAAGGCTTCTTGAAGGGAAAGATGTAACTCTGTGAGATGAATTAACAGAACACAGAGCAGTTTCTCAGAAAGCTTCTTTCCAGTTTTGAACGGAATATATTTCCTTTTTCACCATAGGCCTCTATGGGCTTCCAAATATCCCTTTGCCAATTCCACAAGAACAGCCTTAGCGAAAGGCTTCTTGAAGGGAAAGATGTAACTCTGTGAGATGAATTCACAGAACACAGAGCAGTTTCTCAGAAAGCTTCTTTCCAGTTTTGAACGGAAGATATTTCCTTTTTCACCATAGCCCTCTATGGGCTTCCAAATATCCCTTTGCCAATTCCACAAGAACAGCCTTAGCGAAAGGCTTCTTGAAGGGAAAGATGTAACTCTGTGAGATGAATTCACAGAACACAGAGCAGTTTCTCAGAAAGCTTCTTTCCAGTTTTGAACGGAAGATATTTACTTTTTCACCATAGCCCTCTATGGGCTTCCAAATATCCCTGTGCCAATTCCACAAGAACAGCCTTAGCGAAAGGCTTCTTGAAGGGAAAGATGTAACTCTGTGAGATGAATTCACAGAACACAGAGCAGTTTCTCAGAAAGCTTCTTTCCAGTTTTGAACGGAAGATATTTCCTTTTTCACCATAGGCCTCTATGGGCTTCCAAATGTCCCTTTGCCAATTCCACAAGAACAGCCTTAGCGAAAGGCTTCTTGAAGGGAAAGATGTAACTCTGTGAGATGAATTCACAGAACACAGAGCAGTTTCTCAGAAAGCTTCTTTCCAGTTTTGAACGGAAGATATTTCCTTTTTCACCATAGCCCTCTATGGGCTTCCAAATATCCCTTTGCCAATTCCACAAGAACAGCCTTAGCGAAAGGCTTCTTGAAGGGAAAGATGTAACTCTGTGAGATGAATTCACAGAACACAGAGCAGTTTCTCAGAAAGCTTCTTTCCAGTTTTGAACGGAAGATATTTACTTTTTCACCATAGCCCTCTATGGGCTTCCAAATATCCCTTTGCCAATTCCACAAGAACAGCCTTAGCGAAAGGCTTCTTGAAGGGAAAGATGTAACTCTGTGAGATGAATTCAGAGAACACAGAGCAGTTTCTCAGAAAGCTTCTTTCCAGTTTTGAACGGAACATATTTCCTTTTTCACCATAGGCCTCTATGGGCTTCAAAATATCCCTTTGCCAATTCCACAAGAACAGCCTTAGCGAAAGGCTTCTTGAAGGGAAAGATGTAACTCTGTGAGATGAATTCACAGAACACAGAGCAGTTTCTCAGAAAGCTTCTTTCCAGTTTTGAACGGAAGATATTTCCTTTTTCACCATAGCCCTCTATGGGCTTCCAAATATCCCTTTGCCAATTCCACAAGAACAGCCTTAGCGAAAGGCTTCTTGAAGGGAAAGATGTAACTCTGTGAGATGAATTAACAGGACACAGAGCAGTTTCTAAGAAAGCTTCTTTCCAGTTTTGAACGGAAGATATTTCCTTTTTCACCATAGCCCTCTATGGGCTTCCAAATATCCCTTTGCCAATTCCACAAGAACAGCCTTAGCGAAAGGCTTCTTGAAGGGAAAGATGTAACTCTGTGAGATGAATTAACAGAACACAGAGCAGTTTCTCAGAAAGCTTCTTTCCAGTTTTGAACGGAAGATAGTTCCTTTTTCACCATAGCCCTCTATGGGCTTCCAAATATCCCTTTGCCAATTCCACAAGAACAGCCTTAGCGAAAGGCTTCTTGAAGGGAAAGATGTAACTCTGTGAAATGAATTCACAGAACACAGAGCAGTTTCTCAGAAAGCTTCTTTCCAGTTTTGAACGGAAGATATTTCCTTTTTCACCATAGCTGTCTATGGGCTTCCAAATATCCCTTTGCCAATTCCACAAGAACAGCCTTAGCGAAAGGCTTCTTGAAGGGAAAGATGTAACTCTGTGAGATGAATTAACAGAACACAGAGCAGTTTCTCAGAAAGCTTCTTTCCAGTTTTGAACGGAAGATATTTACTTTTTCACCATAGCCCTCTATGGGCTTCCATATATCCCTTTGCCAATTCCACAAGAACATCCTTAGCGAAAGGCTTCTTTAAGGGAAAGATGTAACTCTGTGAGATGAATTAACAGAACACAGAGCAGTTTCTCAGAAAGCTTCTTTCCAGTTTTGAACGGAATATATTTCCTTTTTCACCATAGGCCTCTATGGGCTTCCAAATATCCCTTTGCCAATTCCACAAGAACAGCCTTAGCGAAAGGCTTCTTGAAGGGAAAGATGTAACTCTGTGAGATGAATTCACAGAACACAGAGCAGTTTCTCAGAAAGCTTCTTTCCAGTTTTGAACGGAAGATATTTCCTTTTTCACCATAGCCCTCTATGGGCTTCCAAATATCCCTTTGCCAATTCCACAAGAACAGCCTTAGCGAAAGGCTTCTTGAAGGGAAAGATGTAACTCTGTGAGATGAATTCACAGAACACAGAGCAGTTTCTCAGAAAGCTTCTTTCCAGTTTTGAACGGAAGATATTTACTTTTTCACCATAGCCCTCTATGGGCTTCCAAATATCCCTGTGCCAATTCCACAAGAACAGCCTTAGCGAAAGGCTTCTTGAAGGGAAAGATGTAACTCTGTGAGATGAATTCACAGAACACAGAGCAGTTTCTCAGAAAGCTTCTTTCCAGTTTTGAACGGAAGATATTTCCTTTTTCACCATAGGCCTCTATGGGCTTCCAAATGTCCCTTTGCCAATTCCACAAGAACAGCCTTAGCGAAAGGCTTCTTGAAGGGAAAGATGTAACTCTGTGAGATGAATTCACAGAACACAGAGCAGTTTCTCAGAAAGCTTCTTTCCAGTTTTGAACGGAAGATATTTCCTTTTTCACCATAGCCCTCTATGGGCTTCCAAATATCCCTTTGCCAATTCCACAAGAACAGCCCTAGCGAAAGGCTTCTTGAATGGAAAGATGTAACTCTGTGAGATGAATTAACAGAACACAGAGCAGTTTCTCAGAAAGATTCTTTCCAGTTTTGAACAGAAGATATTTCCTTTTTCACCATAGCCCTCTATGGGCTTCCAAATATCGCTTTGCCAATTCTACAAGAACAGCCTTAGCGAAAGGCTTCTTGAAGGCAAAGATGTAACTCTGTGAGATGAGTTAACAGAACACAGAGGAGTTTCTCAGAAAGCTTCTTTCCAGTTTTGAACGGAAGATATTTCCTTTTTCACCATAGCCCTCTATGGGCTTCCAAATATCCCTTTGCCAATTGCACAAGAACAGCCTTAGCGAAAGGCTTCTTGAAGGGAAAGATGTAACTCTGTGAGATGAATTAACAGAACACAGAGCAGTTTCTCAGAAAGATTCTTTCCAATTTTGAACGGAAGATATTTCCTTTTTCACCATAGCCCTCTATGGGCTTCCAAATATCCCTTTGCCAATTCCACAAGAACAGCCTTAGAGAAAGGCTTCTTGAAGGGAAAGATGTAACTCTGTGAGATGAATTAACAGAACACAGAGCAGTTTCTCAGAAAGCTTCTTTCCAGTTTTGAACGGAAGATATTTCCTTTTTCACCATAGCCCTCTAAGGGCTTCCAAATATCCCTTTGCCAATTCCACAAGAACAGCCTTAGCGAAAGGCTTCTTGAAGGGAAAGATGTAACTCTGTGAGATGAATTCAGAGAACACAGAGCAGTTTCTCAGAAAGCTTCTTTCCAGTTTGGAACGGAAGATATTTCCTTTTTCACCATAGGCCTCTATGGGCTTGCAAATATCCCTTTGCCAATTCCACAAGAACAGCCTTAGCGAAAGGCTTCTTGAAGGGAAAGATGTAACTCTGTGAGATGAATTAACAGAACACAGAGCAGTTTCTCAGAAAGCTTCTTTCCAGTTTTGAACGGAAGATATTTCCTTTTTCACCATAGGCCTCTATGGGCTTCCAAATATCCCTTTGCCAATTCCACAAGAACAGCCTTAGCGAAAGGCTTCTTGAAGGGAAAGATGTAACTCTGTGAGATGAATTCACAGAACACAGAGCAGTTTCTCAGAAAGCTTCTTTCCAGTTTTGAACGGAAGATATTTCCTTTTTCACCATAGGCCTCTATGGGCTTCCAAATATCCCTTTGCCAATTCCACAAGAACAGCCTTAGCGAAAGGCTTCTTGAAGGGAAAGATGCAACTCTGTGAGATGAATTCACAGAAAATAGAGCAGTTTCTCAGAAAGCTTCTTTCCAGTTTTGAACGGAAGATATTTCCTTTTTCACCATAGCCCTCTATGGGCTTTCAAATATCCCTTTGCCAATTCCACAAGAACAGCCTTAGCGAAAGGCTTCTTGAAGGGAAAGATGTAACTCTGTGAGATGAATTAACAGAACACAGAGCAGTTTCTCAGAAAGCTTCTTTCCAGTTTTGAACGGAAGATATTTCCTTTTTCACCATAGGCCTCTATGGGCTTCCAAATATCCCTTTGCCAATTCCGCAAGAACAGCCTTAGCGAAAGGCTTCTTTAAGGGAAAGATGTAACTCTGTGAGATGAATTCACAGAACACAGAGCAGTTTCTCAGAAAGCTTCTTTCCAGTTTTGAACGGAAGATATTTCCTTTTTCACCATAGCCCTCTATGGGCTTCCAAATATCCCTTTGCCAATTCCACAAGAACAGCCTTAGCGAAAGGCTTCTTGAAGGGAAAGATGTAACTCTGTGAGATGAATTCACAGAACACAGAGCAGTTTCTCAGAAAGCTTCTTTCCAGTTTTGAACGTAAGATATTTCCTTTTTCACCATAGCCCTCTATGGGCTTCCAAATATCCCTGTGCCAATTCCACAAGTACAGCCTTAGCGAAAGGCTTCTTGAAGGGAAAGATGTAACTCTGTGAGATGAATTCACAGAACACAGAGCAGTTTCTCAGAAAGCTTCTTTCCAGTTTTGAACGGAAGATATTTCCTTTTTCACCATAGGCCTCTATGGGCTTCCAAATGTCCCTTTGCCAATTCCACAAGAACAGCCTTAGCGAAAGGCTTCTTGAAGGGAAAGATGTAACTCTGTGAGATGAATTCACAGAACACAGAGCAGTTTCTCAGAAAGCTTCTTTCCAGTTTTGAACGGAAGATATTTCCTTTTTCACCATAGCCCTCTATGGGCTTCCAAATATCCCTTTGCCAATTCCACAAGAACAGCCTTAGCGAAAGGCTTCTTGAAGGGAAAGATGTAACTCTGTGAGATGAATTCACAGAACACAGAGCAGTTTCTCAGAAAGCTTCTTTCCAGTTTTGAACGGAAGATATTTACTTTTTCACCATAGCCCTCTATGGGCTTCCAAATATCCCTTTGCCAATTCCACAAGAACAGCCTTAGCGAAAGGCTTCTTGAAGGGAAAGATGTAACTCTGTGAGATGAATTCAGAGAACACAGAGCAGTTTCTCAGAAAGCTTCTTTCCAGTTTTGAACGGAAGATATTTCCTTTTTCACCATAGGCCTCTATGGGCTTCAAAATATCCCTTTGCCAATTCCACAAGAACAGCCTTAGCGAAAGGCTTCTTGAAGGGAAAGATGTAACTCTGTGAGATGAATTCACAGAACACAGAGCAGTTTCTCAGAAAGCTTCTTTCCAGTTTTGAACGGAAGATATTTCCTTTTTCACCATAGCCCTCTATGGGCTTCCAAATATCCCTTTGCCAATTCCACAAGAACAGCCTTAGCGAAAGGCTTCTTGAAGGGAAAGATGTAACTCTGTGAGATGAATTAACAGAACACAGAGCAGTTTCTAAGAAAGCTTCTTTCCAGTTTTGAACGGAAGATATTTCCTTTTTCACCATAGCCCTCTATGGGCTTCCAAATATCCCTTTGCCAATTCCACAAGAACAGCCTTAGCGAAAGGCTTCTTGAAGGGAAAGATGTAACTCTGTGAGATGAATTAACAGAACACAGAGCAGTTTCTCAGAAAGCTTCTTTCCAGTTTTGAACGGAAGATAGTTCCTTTTTCACCATAGCCCTCTATGGGCTTCCAAATATCCCTTTGCCAATTCCACAAGAACAGCCTTAGCGAAAGGCTTCTTGAAGGGAAAGATGTAACTCTGTGAAATGAATTCACAGAACACAGAGCAGTTTCTCAGAAAGCTTCTTTCCAGTTTTGAACGGAAGATATTTCCTTTTTCACCATAGCTGTCTATGGGCTTCCAAATATCCCTTTGCCAATTCCACAAGAACAGCCTTAGCGAAAGGCTTCTTGAAGGGAAAGATGTAACTCTGTGAGATGAATTAACAGAACACAGAGCAGTTTCTCAGAAAGCTTCTTTCCAGTTTTGAACGGAAGATATTTACTTTTTCACCATAGCCCTCTATGGGCTTCCATATATCCCTTTGCCAATTCCACAAGAACATCCTTAGCGAAAGGCTTCTTGAAGGGAAAGATGTAACTCTGTGAGATGAATTAACAGAACACAGAGCAGTTTCTCAGAAAGCTTCTTTCCAGTTTTGAACGGAATATATTTCCTTTTTCACCATAGGCCTCTATGGGCTTCCAAATATCCCTTTGCCAATTCCACAAGAACAGCCTTAGCGAAAGGCTTCTTGAAGGGAAAGATGTAACTCTGTGAGATGAATTCACAGAACACAGAGCAGTTTCTCAGAAAGCTTCTTTCCAGTTTTGAACGGAAGATATTTCCTTTTTCACCATAGCCCTCTATGGGCTTCCAAATATCCCTTTGCCAATTCCACAAGAACAGCCTTAGCGAAAGGCTTCTTGAAGGGAAAGATGTAACTCTGTGAGATGAATTCACAGAACACAGAGCAGTTTCTCAGAAAGCTTCTTTCCAGTTTTGAACGGAAGATATTTACTTTTTCACCATAGCCCTCTATGGGCTTCCAAATATCCCTGTGCCAATTCCACAAGAACAGCCTTAGCGAAAGGCTTCTTGAAGGGAAAGATGTAACTCTGTGAGATGAATTCACAGAACACAGAGCAGTTTCTCAGAAAGCTTCTTTCCAGTTTTGAACGGAAGATATTTCCTTTTTCACCATAGGCCTCTATGGGCTTCCAAATGTCCCTTTGCCAATTCCACAAGAACAGCCTTAGCGAAAGGCTTCTTGAAGGGAAAGATGTAACTCTGTGAGATGAATTCACAGAACACAGAGCAGTTTCTCAGAAAGCTTCTTTCCAGTTTTGAACGGAAGATATTTCCTTTTTCACCATAGCCCTCTATGGGCTTCCAAATATCCCTTTGCCAATTCCACAAGAACAGCCTTAGCGAAAGGCTTCTTGAGGGAAAGATGTAACTCTGTGAGATGAATTAACAGAACACAGAGCAGTTTCTCAGAAAGCTTCTTTCCAGTTTTGAACGGAAGATATTTACTTTTTCACCATAGCCCTCTATGGGCTTCCAAATATCCCTTTGCCAATTCCACAAGAACAGCCTTAGCGAAAGGCTTCTTGAAGGGAAAGATGTAACTCTGTGAGATGAATTCACAGAACACAGAGCAGTTTCTCAGAAAGCTTCTTTCCAGTTTTGAACGGAAGATATTTCCTTTTTCACCATAGCCCTCTATGGGCTTCCAAATATCCCCTTGCCAATTCCACAAGAACAGCCTTAGCGAAAGGCTTCTTGAAGAGAAAGATGTAACTCTGTGAGATGAATTAACAGAACACAGAGCAGTTTCTCAGAAAGCTTCTTTCCAGTTTTGAACGGAAGATATTTCCTTTTTCACCATAGCCCTCTATGGGCTTCCAAATATCCCTTTGCCAATTCCACAAGAACAGCCTTAGCGAAAGGCTTCTTGAAGGGAAAGATGTAACTCTGTGAGATGAATTCACAGAACACAGAGCAGTTTCTCAGAAAGATTCTTTCCAGTTTTGAACGGAAGATATTTCCTTTTTCACCATAGCCCTCTATGGGCTTCCAAATATCCCTTTGCCAATTCCACAAGAACAGCCCTAGCGAAAGGCTTCTTGAATGGAAAGATGTAACTCTGTGAGATGAATTAACAGAACACAGAGCAGTTTCTCAGAAAGCTTCTTTCCAGTTTTGAACAGAAGATATTTCCTTTTTCACCATAGCCCTCTATGGGCTTCCAAATATCGCTTTGCCAATTCTACAAGAACAGCCTTAGCGAAAGGCTTCTTGAAGGCAAAGATGTAACTCTGTGAGATGAGTTAACAGAACACAGAGGAGTTTCTCAGAAAGCTTCTTTCCAGTTTTGAACGGAAGATATTTCCTTTTTCACCATAGCCCTCTATGGGCTTCCAAATATCCCTTTGCCAATTGCACAAGAACAGCCTTAGCGAAAGGCTTCTTGAAGGGAAAGATGTAACTCTGTGAGATGAATTAACAGAACACAGAGCAGTTTCTCAGAAAGATTCTTTCCAATTTTGAACGGAAGATATTTCCTTTTTCACCATAGCCCTCTATGGGCTTCCAAATATCCCTTTGCCAATTCCACAAGAACAGCCTTAGAGAAAGGCTTCTTGAAGGGAAAGATGTAACTCTGTGAGATGAATTAACAGAACACAGAGCAGTTTCTCAGAAAGCTTCTTTCCAGTTTTGAACGGAAGATATTTCCTTTTTCACCATAGCCCTCTAAGGGCTTCCAAATATCCCTTTGCCAATTCCACAAGAACAGCCTTAGCGAAAGGCTTCTTGAAGGGAAAGATGTAACTCTGTGAGATGAATTCACAGAACACAGAGCAGTTTCTCAGAAAGCTTCTTTCCAGTTTGGAACGGAAGATATTTCCTTTTTCACCATAGGCCTCTATGGGCTTGCAAATATCCCTTTGCCAATTCCACAAGAACAGCCTTAGCGAAAGGCTTCTTGAAGGGAAAGATGTAACTCTCTGAGATGAATTAACAGAACACAGAGCAGTTTCTCAGAAAGCTTCTTTCCAGTTTTGAACGGAAGATATTTCCTTTTTCACCATAGGCCTCTATGGGCTTCCAAATATCCCTTTGCCAATTCCACAAGAACAGCCTTAGCGAAAGGCTTCTTGAAGGGAAAGATGTAACTCTGTGAGATGAATTCACAGAACACAGAGCAGTTTCTCAGAAAGCTTCTTTCCAGTTTTGAACGGAAGATATTTCCTTTTTCACCATAGGCCTCTATGGGCTTCCAAATATCCCTGTGCCAATTCCACAAGAACAGCCTTAGCGAAAGGCTTCTTGAAGGGAAAGATGTAACTCTGTGAGATGAATTCACAGAAAACAGAGCAGTTTCTCAGAAAGCTTCTTTCCAGTTTTGAACGGAAGATATTTCCTTTTTCACCATAGCCCTCTATGGGCTTTCAAATATCCCTTTGCCAATTCCACAAGAACAGCCTTAGCGAAAGGCTTCTTGAAGGGAAAGATGTAACTCTGTGAGATGAATTAACAGAACACAGAGCAGTTTCTCAGAAAGCTTCTTTCCAGTTTTGAACGGAAGATATTTCCTTTTTCACCATAGGCCTCTATGGGCTTCCAAATATCCCTTTGCCAATTCCGCAAGAACAGTCTTAGCGAAAGGCTTCTTTAAGGGAAAGATGTAACTCTGTGAGATGAATTCACAGAACACAGAGCAGTTTCTCAGAAAGCTTCTTTCCAGTTTTGAACGGAAGATATTTCCTTTTTCACCATAGCCCTCTATGGGCTTCCAAATATCCCTTTGCCAATTCCACAAGAACAGCTTTAGCGAAAGGCTTCTTGAAGGGAAAGATGTAACTCTGTGAGATGAATTCACAGAACACAGAGCAGTTTCTCAGAAAGCTTCTTTCCAGTTTTGAACGGAAGATATTTCCTTTTTCACCATAGCCCTCTATGGGCTTCCAAATATCCCTTTGCCAATTCCACAAGAACAGCCTTAGCGAAAGGCTTCTTGAAGGGAAAGATGTAACTCTGTGAGATGAATTCACAGAACACAGAGCAGTTTCTCAGAAAGCTTCTTTCCAGTTTTGAACGTAAGATATTTCCTTTTTCACCATAGCCCTCTATGGGCTTCCAAATATCCCTTTGCCAATTCCACAAGAACAGCCTTAGCGAAAGGCTTCTTGAAGGGAAAGATGTAACTCTGTGAGATGAATTCACAGAACACAGAGCAGTTTCTCAGAAAGCTTCTTTCCAGTTTTGAACGGAAGATATTTACTTTTTCACCATAGCCCTCTATGGGCTTCCAAATATCCCTTTGCCAATTCCACAAGAACAGCCTTAGCGAAAGGCTTCTTGAAGGGAAAGATGTAACTCTGTGAGATGAATTCACAGAACACAGAGCAGTTTCTCAGAAAGCTTCTTTCCAGTTTTGAACGGAAGATATTTCCTTTTTCACCATAGCCCTCTATGGGCTTCCAAATATCCCCTTGCCAATTCCACAAGAACAGCCTTAGCGAAAGGCTTCTTGAAGAGAAAGATGTAACTCTGTGAGATGAATTAACAGAACACAGAGCAGTTTCTCAGAAAGCTTCTTTCCAGTTTTGATCCTAAGATATTTCCTTTTTCACCATAGCCCTCTATGGGCTTCCAAATATCCCTTTGCCAATTCCACAAGAACAGCTTTAGCGAAAGGCTTCTTGAAGGGAAAGATGTAACTCTGTGAGATGAATTCACAGAACACAGAGCAGTTTCTCAGAAAGCTTCTTTCCAGTTTTGAACGGAAGATATTTCCTTTTTCACCATAGCCCTCTATGGGCTTCCAAATATCCCTTTGCCAATTCCACAAGAACAGCCTTAGCGAAAGGCTTCTTGAAGGGAAAGATGTAACTCTGTGAGATGAATTCACAGAACACAGAGCAGTTTCTCAGAAAGCTTCTTTCCAGTTTTGAACGGAAGATATTTCCTTTTTCACCATAGCCCTCTATGGGCTTCCAAATATCCCTTTGCCAATTCCACAAGAACAGCCTTAGAGAAAGGCTTCTTGAAGGGAAAGATGTAACTCTGTGAGATGAATTAACAGAACACAGAGCAGTTTCTCAGAAAGATTCTTTCCAGTTTTGAACGGAAGATATTTCCTTTTTCACCATAGCCCTCTATGGGCTTCCAAATATCCGTTTGCCAATTCCACAAGAACAGCCTTAGAGAAAGGCTTCTTGAAGGGAAAGATGTAACTCTGTGAGATGAATTCACAGAACACAGAGCAGTTTCTCAGAAAGCTTCTTTCCAGTTTTGAACGGAAGATATTTCCTTTTTCACCATAGGCCTCTATGGGCTTCCAAATATCCCTGTGCCAATTCCACAAGAACAGCCTTAGCGAAAGGCTTCTTGAAGGGAAAGATGTAACTCTGTGAGATGAATTCACAGAAAACAGAGCAGTTTCTCAGAAAGCTTCTTTCCAGTTTTGAACGGAAGATATTTCCTTTTTCACCATAGCCCTCTATGGGCTTTCAAATATCCCTTTGCCAATTCCACAAGAACAGCCTTAGCGAAAGGCTTCTTGAAGGGAAAGATGTAACTCTGTGAGATGAATTAACAGAACACAGAGCAGTTTCTCAGAAAGCTTCTTTCCAGTTTTGAACGGAAGATATTTCCTTTTTCACCATAGCCCTCTATGGGCTTCCAAATATCGCTTTGCCAATTCTACAAGAACAGCCTTAGCGAAAGGCTTCTTGAAGGGAAAGATGTAACTCTGTGAGATGAATTAACAGAACACAGAGCAGTTTCTCAGAAAGCTTCTTTCCAGTTTTGAACGGAAGATATTTCCTTTTTCACCATAGCCCTCTATGGGCTTCCAAATATCCCTTTGCCAATTCCACAAGAACAGCCTTAGAGAAAGGCTTCTTGAAGGGAAAGATGTAACTCTGTGAGATGAATTAACAGAACACAGAGCAGTTTCTCAGAAAGATTCTTTCCAGTTTTGAACGGAAGATATTTCCTTTTTCACCATAGCCCTCTATGGGCTTCCAAATATCCGTTTGCCAATTCCACAAGAACAGCCTTAGAGAAAGGCTTCTTGAAGGGAAAGATGTAACTCTGTGAGATGAATTCACAGAACACAGAGCAGTTTCTCAGAAAGCTTCTTTCCAGTTTTGAACGGAAGATATTTCCTTTTTCACCATAGGCCTCTATGGGCTTCCAAATATCCCTGTGCCAATTCCACAAGAACAGCCTTAGCGAAAGGCTTCTTGAAGGGAAAGATGTAACTCTGTGAGATGAATTCACAGAAAACAGAGCAGTTTCTCAGAAAGCTTCTTTCCAGTTTTGAACGGAAGATATTTCCTTTTTCACCATAGCCCTCTATGGGCTTTCAAATATCCCTTTGCCAATTCCACAAGAACAGCCTTAGCGAAAGGCTTCTTGAAGGGAAAGATGTAACTCTGTGAGATGAATTAACAGAACACAGAGCAGTTTCTCAGAAAGCTTCTTTCCAGTTTTGAACGGAAGATATTTCCTTTTTCACCATAGGCCTCTATGGGCTTCCAAATATCCCTTTGCCAATTCCGCAAGAACAGTCTTAGCGAAAGGCTTCTTTAAGGGAAAGATGTAACTCTGTGAGATGAATTCACAGAACACAGAGCAGTTTCTCAGAAAGCTTCTTTCCAGTTTTGAACGGAAGATATTTCCTTTTTCACCATAGCCCTCTATGGGCTTCCAAATATCCCTTTGCCAATTCCACAAGAACAGCTTTAGCGAAAGGCTTCTTGAAGGGAAAGATGTAACTCTGTGTGATGAATTCACAGAACACAGAGCAGTTTCTCAGAAAGCTTCTTTCCAGTTTTGAACGGAAGATATTTCCTTTTTCACCATAGCCCTCTATGGGCTTCCAAATATCCCTTTGCCAATTCCACAAGAACAGCCTTAGCGAAAGGCTTCTTGAAGGGAAAGATGTAACTCTGTGAGATGAATTCACAGAACACAGAGCAGTTTCTCAGAAAGCTTCTTTCCAGTTTTGAACGTAAGATATTTCCTTTTTCACCATAGCCCTCTATGGGCTTCCAAATATCCCTTTGCCAATTCCACAAGAACAGCCTTAGCGAAAGGCTTCTTGAAGGGAAAGATGTAACTCTGTGAGATGAATTCACAGAACACAGAGCAGTTTCTCAGAAAGCTTCTTTCCAGTTTTGAACGGAAGATATTTCCTTTTTCACCATAGCCCTCTATGGGCTTCCAAATATCCCCTTGCCAATTCCACAAGAACAGCCTTAGCGAAAGGCTTCTTGAAGAGAAAGATGTAACTCTGTGAGATGAATTAACAGAACACAGAGCAGTTTCTCAGAAAGCTTCTTTCCAGTTTTGATCCTAAGATATTTCCTTTTTCACCATAGCCCTCTATGGGCTTCCAAATATCCCTTTGCCAATTCCACAAGAACAGCTTTAGCGAAAGGCTTCTTGAAGGGAAAGATGTAACTCTGTGAGATGAATTCACAGAACACAGAGCAGTTTCTCAGAAAGCTTCTTTCCAGTTTTGAACGGAAGATATTTCCTTTTTCACCATAGCCCTCTATGGGCTTCCAAATATCCCTTTGCCAATTCCACAAGAACAGCCTTAGCGAAAGGCTTCTTGAAGGGAAAGATGTAACTCTGTGAGATGAATTCACAGAACACAGAGCAGTTTCTCAGAAAGCTTCTTTCCAGTTTTGAACGTAAGATATTTCCTTTTTCACCATAGCCCTCTATGGGCTTCCAAATATCCCTTTGCCAATTCCACAAGAACAGCCTTAGCGAAAGGCTTCTTGAAGGGAAAGATGTAACTCTGTGAGATGAATTCACAGAACACAGAGCAGTTTCTCAGAAAGCTTCTTTCCAGTTTTGAACGGAAGATATTTCCTTTTTCACCATAGCCCTCTATGGGCTTCCAAATATCCCCTTGCCAATTCCACAAGAACAGCCTTAGCGAAAGGCTTCTTGAAGAGAAAGATGTAACTCTGTGAGATGAATTAACAGAACACAGAGCAGTTTCTCAGAAAGCTTCTTTCCAGTTTTGATCCTAAGATATTTCCTTTTTCACCATAGCCCTCTATGGGCTTCCAAATATCCCTTTGCCAATTCCACAAGAACAGCCTTAGCGAAAGGCTTCTTGAAGGGAAAGATGTAACTCTGTGAGATGAATTCACAGAACACAGAGCAGTTTCTCAGAAAGATTCTTTCCAGTTTTGAACGGAAGATATTTCCTTTTTCACCATAGCCCTCTATGGGCTTCCAAATATCCCTTTGCCAATTCCACAAGAACAGCCTTAGCGAAAGGCTTCTTGAAGGGAAAGATGTAACTCTGTGAGATGAATTAACAGAACACAGAGCAGTTTCTCAGAAAGCTTCTTTCCAGTTTTGAACGGAAGATATTTCCTTTTTCACCATAGCCCTCTATGGGCTTCCAAATATCGCTTTGCCAATTCTACAAGAACAGCCTTAGCGAAAGGCTTCTTGAAGGGAAAGATGTAACTCTGTGAGATGAATTCACAGAACACAGAGCAGTTTCTCAGAAAGCTTCTTTCCAGTTTTGAACGGAAGATATTTCCTTTTTCACCATAGCCCTCTATGGGCTTCCAAATATCCCCTTGCCAATTCCACAAGAACAGCCTTAGCGAAAGGCTTCTTGAAGAGAAAGATGTAACTCTGTGAGATGAATTAACAGAACACAGAGCAGTTTCTCAGAAAGCTTCTTTCCAGTTTTGATCCTAAGATATTTCCTTTTTCACCATAGCCCTCTATGGGCTTCCAAATATCCCTTTGCCAATTCCACAAGAACAGCTTTAGCGAAAGGCTTCTTGAAGGGAAAGATGTAACTCTGTGAGATGAATTCACAGAACACAGAGCAGTTTCTCAGAAAGCTTCTTTCCAGTTTTGAACGGAAGATATTTCCTTTTTCACCATAGCCCTCTATGGGCTTCCAAATATCCCTTTGCCAATTCCACAAGAACAGCCTTAGCGAAAGGCTTCTTGAAGGGAAAGATGTAACTCTGTGAGATGAATTCACAGAACACAGAGCAGTTTCTCAGAAAGCTTCTTTCCAGTTTTGAACGTAAGATATTTCCTTTTTCACCATAGCCCTCTATGGGCTTCCAAATATCCCTTTGCCAATTCCACAAGAACAGCCTTAGCGAAAGGCTTCTTGAAGGGAAAGATGTAACTCTGTGAGATGAATTCACAGAACACAGAGCAGTTTCTCAGAAAGCTTCTTTCCAGTTTTGAACGGAAGATATTTCCTTTTTCACCATAGCCCTCTATGGGCTTCCAAATATCCCCTTGCCAATTCCACAAGAACAGCCTTAGCGAAAGGCTTCTTGAAGAGAAAGATGTAACTCTGTGAGATGAATTAACAGAACACAGAGCAGTTTCTCAGAAAGCTTCTTTCCAGTTTTGATCCTAAGATATTTCCTTTTTCACCATAGCCCTCTATGGGCTTCCAAATATCCCTTTGCCAATTCCACAAGAACAGCCTTAGCGAAAGGCTTCTTGAAGGGAAAGATGTAACTCTGTGAGATGAATTCACAGAACACAGAGCAGTTTCTCAGAAAGATTCTTTCCAGTTTTGAACGGAAGATATTTCCTTTTTCACCATAGCCCTCTATGGGCTTCCAAATATCCCTTTGCCAATTCCACAAGAACAGCCTTAGCGAAAGGCTTCTTGAAGGGAAAGATGTAACTCTGTGAGATGAATTAACAGAACACAGAGCAGTTTCTCAGAAAGCTTCTTTCCAGTTTTGAACGGAAGATATTTCCTTTTTCACCATAGCCCTCTATGGGCTTCCAAATATCGCTTTGCCAATTCTACAAGAACAGCCTTAGCGAAAGGCTTCTTGAAGGGAAAGATGTAACTCTGTGAGATGAATTAACAGAACACAGAGCAGTTTCTCAGAAAGCTTCTTTCCAGTTTTGAACGGAAGATATTTCCTTTTTCACCATAGCCCTCTATGGGCTTCCAAATATCCCTTTGCCAATTCCACAAGAACAGCCTTAGAGAAAGGCTTCTTGAAGGGAAAGATGTAACTCTGTGAGATGAATTAACAGAACACAGAGCAGTTTCTCAGAAAGATTCTTTCCAGTTTTGAACGGAAGATATTTCCTTTTTCACCATAGCCCTCTATGGGCTTCCAAATATCCGTTTGCCAATTCCACAAGAACAGCCTTAGAGAAAGGCTTCTTGAAGGGAAAGATGTAACTCTGTGAGATGAATTCACAGAACACAGAGCAGTTTCTCAGAAAGCTTCTTTCCAGTTTTGAACGGAAGATATTTCCTTTTTCACCATAGGCCTCTATGGGCTTCCAAATATCCCTGTGCCAATTCCACAAGAACAGCCTTAGCGAAAGGCTTCTTGAAGGGAAAGATGTAACTCTGTGAGATGAATTCACAGAAAACAGAGCAGTTTCTCAGAAAGCTTCTTTCCAGTTTTGAACGGAAGATATTTCCTTTTTCACCATAGCCCTCTATGGGCTTTCAAATATCCCTTTGCCAATTCCACAAGAACAGCCTTAGCGAAAGGCTTCTTGAAGGGAAAGATGTAACTCTGTGAGATGAATTAACAGAACACAGAGCAGTTTCTCAGAAAGCTTCTTTCCAGTTTTGAACGGAAGATATTTCCTTTTTCACCATAGGCCTCTATGGGCTTCCAAATATCCCTTTGCCAATTCCGCAAGAACAGTCTTAGCGAAAGGCTTCTTTAAGGGAAAGATGTAACTCTGTGAGATGAATTCACAGAACACAGAGCAGTTTCTCAGAAAGCTTCTTTCCAGTTTTGAACGGAAGATATTTCCTTTTTCACCATAGCCCTCTATGGGCTTCCAAATATCCCTTTGCCAATTCCACAAGAACAGCTTTAGCGAAAGGCTTCTTGAAGGGAAAGATGTAACTCTGTGAGATGAATTCACAGAACACAGAGCAGTTTCTCAGAAAGCTTCTTTCCAGTTTTGAACGGAAGATATTTCCTTTTTCACCATAGCCCTCTATGGGCTTCCAAATATCCCTTTGCCAATTCCACAAGAACAGCCTTAGCGAAAGGCTTCTTGAAGGGAAAGATGTAACTCTGTGAGATGAATTCACAGAACACAGAGCAGTTTCTCAGAAAGCTTCTTTCCAGTTTTGAACGTAAGATATTTCCTTTTTCACCATAGCCCTCTATGGGCTTCCAAATATCCCTTTGCCAATTCCACAAGAACAGCCTTAGCGAAAGGCTTCTTGAAGGGAAAGATGTAACTCTGTGAGATGAATTCACAGAACACAGAGCAGTTTCTCAGAAAGCTTCTTTCCAGTTTTGAACGGAAGATATTTCCTTTTTCACCATAGCCCTCTATGGGCTTCCAAATATCCCCTTGCCAATTCCACAAGAACAGCCTTAGCGAAAGGCTTCTTGAAGAGAAAGATGTAACTCTGTGAGATGAATTAACAGAACACAGAGCAGTTTCTCAGAAAGCTTCTTTCCAGTTTTGATCCTAAGATATTTCCTTTTTCACCATAGCCCTCTATGGGCTTCCAAATATCCCTTTGCCAATTCCACAAGAACAGCTTTAGCGAAAGGCTTCTTGAAGGGAAAGATGTAACTCTGTGAGATGAATTCACAGAACACAGAGCAGTTTCTCAGAAAGCTTCTTTCCAGTTTTGAACGGAAGATATTTCCTTTTTCACCATAGCCCTCTATGGGCTTCCAAATATCCCTTTGCCAATTCCACAAGAACAGCCTTAGCGAAAGGCTTCTTGAAGGGAAAGATGTAACTCTGTGAGATGAATTCACAGAACACAGAGCAGTTTCTCAGAAAGCTTCTTTCCAGTTTTGAACGTAAGATATTTCCTTTTTCACCATAGCCCTCTATGGGCTTCCAAATATCCCTTTGCCAATTCCACAAGAACAGCCTTAGCGAAAGGCTTCTTGAAGGGAAAGATGTAACTCTGTGAGATGAATTCACAGAACACAGAGCAGTTTCTCAGAAAGCTTCTTTCCAGTTTTGAACGGAAGATATTTCCTTTTTCACCATAGCCCTCTATGGGCTTCCAAATATCCCCTTGCCAATTCCACAAGAACAGCCTTAGCGAAAGGCTTCTTGAAGAGAAAGATGTAACTCTGTGAGATGAATTAACAGAACACAGAGCAGTTTCTCAGAAAGCTTCTTTCCAGTTTTGATCCTAAGATATTTCCTTTTTCACCATAGCCCTCTATGGGCTTCCAAATATCCCTTTGCCAATTCCACAAGAACAGCCTTAGCGAAAGGCTTCTTGAAGGGAAAGATGTAACTCTGTGAGATGAATTCACAGAACACAGAGCAGTTTCTCAGAAAGATTCTTTCCAGTTTTGAACGGAAGATATTTCCTTTTTCACCATAGCCCTCTATGGGCTTCCAAATATCCCTTTGCCAATTCCACAAGAACAGCCTTAGCGAAAGGCTTCTTGAAGGGAAAGATGTAACTCTGTGAGATGAATTAACAGAACACAGAGCAGTTTCTCAGAAAGCTTCTTTCCAGTTTTGAACGGAAGATATTTCCTTTTTCACCATAGCCCTCTATGGGCTTCCAAATATCGCTTTGCCAATTCTACAAGAACAGCCTTAGCGAAAGGCTTCTTGAAGGGAAAGATGTAACTCTGTGAGATGAATTAACAGAACACAGAGCAGTTTCTCAGAAAGCTTCTTTCCAGTTTTGAACGGAAGATATTTCCTTTTTCACCATAGCCCTCTATGGGCTTCCAAATATCCCTTTGCCAATTCCACAAGAACAGCCTTAGAGAAAGGCTTCTTGAAGGGAAAGATGTAACTCTGTGAGATGAATTAACAGAACACAGAGCAGTTTCTCAGAAAGATTCTTTCCAGTTTTGAACGGAAGATATTTCCTTTTTCACCATAGCCCTCTATGGGCTTCCAAATATCCGTTTGCCAATTCCACAAGAACAGCCTTAGAGAAAGGCTTCTTGAAGGGAAAGATGTAACTCTGTGAGATGAATTAACAGAACACAGAGCAGTTTCTCAGAAAGCTTCTTTCAAGTTTTGAACGGAAGATATTTCCTTTTTCACCATAGCCCTCTATGGGCTTCCAAATATCCCTTTGCCAATTCCACAAGAACAGCCTTAGCGAAAGGCTTCTTGAAGGGAAAGATGTAACTCTGTGAGATGAATTAACAGAACACAGAGCAGTTTCTCAGAAAGCTTCTTTCCAGTTTTGAACTGAAGATATTTACTTTTTCACCATAGCCCTCTAAGGGCTTCCAAATATCCCTTTGCCAATTCCACAAGAACAGCCTTAGCGAAAGGCTTCTTGAAGGGAAAGATGTAACTCTGTGAGATGAATTCACAGAACACAGAGCAGTTTTTCAGAAAGCTTCTTTCCAGTTTTGAACGGAAGATATTTCCTTTTTCACCATAGGCCTCTATGGGCTTCCAAATATCCCTTTGCCAATTCCACAAGAACAGCCTTAGCGAAAGGCTTCTTGAAGGGAAAGATGTAACTCTGTGAGATGAATTCACAGAACACAGAGCAGTTTCTCAGAAAGCTTCTTTCCAGTTTTGAACGGAAGATATTTCCTTTTTCACCATAGGCCTCTATGGGCTTCCAAATATCCCTTTGCCAATTCCACAAGAACAGCCTTAGCGAAAGGCTTCTTGAAGGGAAAGATGTAACTCTGTGAGATGAATTCACAGAACACAGAGCAGTTTCTCAGAAAGCTTCTTTCCAGTTTTGAACGGAAGATATTTCCTTTTTCACCATAGGCCTCTATGGGCTTCCAAATATCCCTTTGCCAATTCCACAAGAACAGCCTTAGCGAAAGGCTTCTTGAAGGGAAAGATGTAACTCTGTGAGATGAATTCACAGAACACAGAGCAGTTTCTCAGAAAGCTTCTTTCCAGTTTTGAACGGAAGATATTTCCTTTTTCACCATAGGCCTCTATGGGCTTCCAAATATCCCTTTGCCAATTCCACAAGAACAGCCTTAGCGAAAGGCTTCTTGAAGGGAAAGATGTAACTCTGTGAGATGAATTCACAGAACACAGAGCAGTTTCTCAGAAAGCTTCTTTCCAGTTTTGAACGGAAGATATTTCCTTTTTCACCATAGCCCTCTACGGGCTTCCAAATATCCCCTTGCGATTTCCACAAGAACAGCCTTAGCGAAAGGCTTCTTGAAGAGAAAGATGTAACTCTGTGAGATGAATTCACAGAACACAGAGCAGTTTCTCAGAAAGCTTCTTTCCAGTTTTGAACGGAAGATATTTCCTTTTTCACCATAGGCCTCTAGGGGTTCCAAATATCCCCTTGCGAATTCCACAACAACAGCCTTAGCGAAAGGCTTCTTGAAGAGAAAGATGTAACTCTGTGAGATGAATTAACAGAACACAGAGCAGTTTCTCAGAAAGCTTCTTTATAGTTTTGAACTGAAGATATTTCCTTTTTCACCATAGCCCTCTAAGGGCTTCCAAATATCCCTTTGCCAATTCCTCAAGAACAGCCTTAGCGAAAGGCTTCTTGAAGGGAAAGATGTAACTCTGTGAGATGAATTAACAGAACACAGAGCAGTTTCTCAGAAAGCTTCTTTCCAGTTTTGAACTGAAGATATTTACTTTTTCACCATAGCCCTCTAAGGGCTTCCAAATATCCCTTTGCCAATTCCACAAGAACAGCCTTAGCGAAAGGCTTCTTGAAGGGAAAGATGTAACTCTGTGAGATAAATTAACAGAACACAGAGCAGTTTCTCAGAAAGCTTCTTTCCAGTTTTGAACGGAAGATATTTCCTTTTTCACCATAGCCCTCTAAGGGCTTCCAAATATCCCTTTGCCAATTCCACAACAACAGCCTTAGCGAAAGGCTTCTTGAAGGGAAAGATGTAACTCTGTGAGATGAATTCACAGAACACAGAGCAGTTTCTCAGAAAGCTTTCCAGTTTGGAACGGAAGATATTTCCTTTTTCACCATAGGCCTCTATGGGCTTCCAAATATCCCTTTGCCAATTCCACAAGAACAGCCTTAGCGAAAGGCTTCTTGAAGGGAAAGATGTAACTCTGTGAGATGAATTAACAGAACACAGAGCAGTTTCTCAGAAAGCTTCTTTCCAGTTTTGAACGGAAGATATTTACTTTTTCACCATAGCCCTCTATGGGCTTCCAAATATCCCTTTGCCAATTCCACAAGAACAGCCTTTGCGAAAGGCTTCTTGAAGGGAAAGATGTAACTCTGTGAGATGAATTCAGAGAACACAGAGAAGTTTCTCAGAAAGCTTCTTTCCAGTTTTGAACGGAAGATATTTCCTTTTTCACCATAGGCCTCTACGGGCTTCAAAATATCCCTTTGCCAATTCCACAAGAACAGCCTTAGCGAAAGGCTTCTTGAAGGGAAAGATGTAACTCTGTGAGATGAATTCACAGAACACAGAGCAGTTTCTCAGAAAGCTTCTTTCCAGTTTTGAACGGAAGATATTTCCTTTTTCACCATAGCCCTCTATGGGCTTCCAAATATCCCTTTGCCAATTCCACAAGAACAGCCTTAGCGAAAGGCTTCTTGAAGGGAAAGATGTAACTCTGTGAGATGAATTCACAGAACACAGAGCAGTTTCTCAGAAAGCTTCTTTCCAGTTTTGAACGGAAGATATTTCCTTTTTCACCATAGGCCACTATGGGCTTCCAAATATCCCTTTGCCAATTCCACAAGAACAGCCTTAGCGAAAGGCTTCTTGAAGGGAAAGATGTAACTCTGTGAGATGAATTAACAGAACACAGAGCAGTTTCTCAGAAAGCTTCTTTCCAGTTTTGAACGGAAGATATTTACTTTTTCACCATAGCCATCTATGGGCTTCCAAATATCCCTTTGCCAATTCCACAAGAACAGCCTTAGCGAAAGGCTTCTTGAAGGGAAAGATGTAACTCTGTGAGATGAATTCAGAGAACACAGAGCAGTGTCTCAGAAAGCTTCTTTCCAGTTTTGAACGGAAGATATTTCCTTTTTCACCATAGCCCTCTATGGGCTTCCAAATATCCCCTTGCCAATTCCACAAGAACAGCCTTAGCGAAAGGCTTCTTGAAGGGAAAGATGTAACTCTGTGAGATGAATTCACAGAACACAGAGCAGTTTTTCAGAAAGCTTCTTTCCAGTTTTGAACGGAAGATATTTCCTTTTTCACCATAGGCCTCTATGGGCTTCCAAATATCCCTTTGCCAATTCCACAAGAACAGCCTTAGCGAAAGGCTTCTTGAAGGGAAAGATGTAACTCTGTGAGATGAATTCACAGAACACAGAGCAGTTTCTCAGAAAGCTTCTTTCCAGTTTTGAACGGAAGATATTTCCTTTTTCACCATAGGCCTCTATGGGCTTCCAAATATCCCTTTGCCAATTCCACAAGAACAGCCTTAGCGAAAGGCTTCTTGAAGGGAAAGATGTAACTCTGTGAGATGAATTCACAGAACACAGAGCAGTTTCTCAGAAAGCTTCTTTCCAGTTTTGAACGGAAGATATTTCCTTTTTCACCATAGGCCTCTATGGGCTTCCAAATATCCCTTTGCCAATTCCACAAGAACAGCCTTAGCGAAAGGCTTCTTGAAGGGAAAGATGTAACTCTGTGAGATGAATTCACAGAACACAGAGCAGTTTCTCAGAAAGCTTCTTTCCAGTTTTGAACGGAAGATATTTCCTTTTTCACCATAGGCCTCTATGGGCTTCCAAATATCCCTTTGCCAATTCCACAAGAACAGCCTTAGCGAAAGGCTTCTTGAAGGGAAAGATGTAACTCTGTGAGATGAATTCACAGAACACAGAGCAGTTTCTCAGAAAGCTTCTTTCCAGTTTTGAACGGAAGATATTTCCTTTTTCACCATAGCCCTCTACGGGCTTCCAAATATCCCCTTGCGATTTCCACAAGAACAGCCTTAGCGAAAGGCTTCTTGAAGAGAAAGATGTAACTCTGTGAGATGAATTCACAGAACACAGAGCAGTTTCTCAGAAAGCTTCTTTCCAGTTTTGAACGGAAGATATTTCCTTTTTCACCATAGGCCTCTATGGGCTTCCAAATATCCCCTTGCGAATTCCACAACAACAGCCTTAGCGAAAGGCTTCTTGAAGAGAAAGATGTAACTCTGTGAGATGAATTAACAGAACACAGAGCAGTTTCTCAGAAAGCTTCTTTATAGTTTTGAACTGAAGATATTTCCTTTTTCACCATAGCCCTCTAAGGGCTTCCAAATATCCCTTTGCCAATTCCTCAAGAACAGCCTTAGCGAAAGGCTTCTTGAAGGGAAAGATGTAACTCTGTGAGATGAATTAACAGAACACAGAGCAGTTTCTCAGAAAGCTTCTTTCCAGTTTTGAACTGAAGATATTTACTTTTTCACCATAGCCCTCTAAGGGCTTCCAAATATCCCTTTGCCAATTCCACAAGAACAGCCTTAGCGAAAGGCTTCTTGAAGGGAAAGATGTAACTCTGTGAGATAAATTAACAGAACACAGAGCAGTTTCTCAGAAAGCTTCTTTCCAGTTTTGAACGGAAGATATTTCCTTTTTCACCATAGCCCTCTAAGGGCTTCCAAATATCCCTTTGCCAATTCCACAACAACAGCCTTAGCGAAAGGCTTCTTGAAGGGAAAGATGTAACTCTGTGAGATGAATTCACAGAACACAGAGCAGTTTCTCAGAAAGCTTTCCAGTTTGGAACGGAAGATATTTCCTTTTTCACCATAGGCCTCTATGGGCTTCCAAATATCCCTTTGCCAATTCCACAAGAACAGCCTTAGCGAAAGGCTTCTTGAAGGGAAAGATGTAACTCTGTGAGATGAATTAACAGAACACAGAGCAGTTTCTCAGAAAGCTTCTTTCCAGTTTTGAACGGAAGATATTTACTTTTTCACCATAGCCCTCTATGGGCTTCCAAATATCCCTTTGCCAATTCCACAAGAACAGCCTTTGCGAAAGGCTTCTTGAAGGGAAAGATGTAACTCTGTGAGATGAATTCAGAGAACACAGAGAAGTTTCTCAGAAAGCTTCTTTCCAGTTTTGAACGGAAGATATTTCCTTTTTCACCATAGGCCTCTACGGGCTTCAAAATATCCCTTTGCCAATTCCACAAGAACAGCCTTAGCGAAAGGCTTCTTGAAGGGAAAGATGTAACTCTGTGAGATGAATTCACAGAACACAGAGCAGTTTCTCAGAAAGCTTCTTTCCAGTTTTGAACGGAAGATATTTCCTTTTTCACCATAGCCCTCTATGGGCTTCCAAATATCCCTTTGCCAATTCCACAAGAACAGCCTTAGCGAAAGGCTTCTTGAAGGGAAAGATGTAACTCTGTGAGATGAATTCACAGAACACAGAGCAGTTTCTCAGAAAGCTTCTTTCCAGTTTTGAACGGAAGATATTTCCTTTTTCACCATAGGCCACTATGGGCTTCCAAATATCCCTTTGCCAATTCCACAAGAACAGCCTTAGCGAAAGGCTTCTTGAAGGGAAAGATGTAACTCTGTGAGATGAATTAACAGAACACAGAGCAGTTTCTCAGAAAGCTTCTTTCCAGTTTTGAACGGAAGATATTTACTTTTTCACCATAGCCATCTATGGGCTTCCAAATATCCCTTTGCCAATTCCACAAGAACAGCCTTAGCGAAAGGCTTCTTGAAGGGAAAGATGTAACTCTGTGAGATGAATTCAGAGAACACAGAGCAGTGTCTCAGAAAGCTTCTTTCCAGTTTTGAACGGAAGATATTTCCTTTTTCACCATAGCCCTCTATGGGCTTCCAAATATCCCCTTGCCAATTCCACAAGAACAGCCTTAGCGAAAGGCTTCTTGAAGGGAAAGATGTAACTCTGTGAGATGAATTCACAGAACACAGAGCAGTTTCTCAGAAAGCTTCTTTCCAGTTTTGAACGGAAGATACTTCCTTTTTCACCATAGCCCTCTATGGGCTTCCAAATATCCCCTTGCCAATTCCACAAGAACAGCCTTAGCGAAAGGCTTCTTGAAGAGAAAGATGTAACTCTGTGAGATGAATTAACAGAACACAGAACAGTTACTCAGAAAGCTTCTTTCCAGTTTTGAACGGAAGATATTTCCTTTTTCACCATAGCCCTCTATGGGCTTCCAAATATCCCTTTGCCAATTCCACAAGAACAGCCTTAGCGAAAGGCTTCTTGAAGGGAAAGATGTAACTCTGTGAGATGAATTAACAGAACACAGAGCAGTTTCTCAGAAAGCTTCTTTCCAGTTTTGAACTGAAGATATTTACTTTTTCACCATAGCCCTCTAAGGGCTTCCAAATATCCCTTTGCCAATTCCACAAGAACAGCCTTAGCGAAAGGCTTCTTGAAGGGAAAGATGTAACTCTGTGAGATAAATTAACAGAACACAGAGCAGTTTTTCAGAAAGCTTCTTTCCAGTTTTGAACGGAAGATATTTCCTTTTTCACCATAGCCCTCTAAGGGCTTCCAAATATCCCTTTGCCAATTCCACAAGAACAGCCTTAGCGAAAGGCTTCTTGAAGGGAAAGATGTAACTCTGTGAGATGAATTCACAGAACACAGAGCAGTTTCTCAGAAAGCTTTCCAGTTTGGAACGGAAGATATTTCCTTTTTCACCTTAGGCCTCTATGGGCTTCCAAATATCCCTTTGCCAATTCCACAAGAACAGCCTTAGCGAAAGGCTTCTTGAAGGGAAAGATGTAACTCTGTGAGATGAATTCACAGAACACAGAGCAGTTTCTCAGAAAGCTTCTTTCCAGTTTTGAACGGAAGATATTTCCTTTTTCACCATAGCCCTCTATGGGCTTCCAAATATCCCTTTGCCAATTCCAAAAGAACAGCCTTAGCGAAAGGCTTCTTGAAGGGAAAGATGTAACTCTGTGAGATGAATTCACAGAACACAGAGCAGTTTCTCAGAAAGCTTCTTTCCAGTTTTGAACGGAAGATATTTCCTTTTTCACCATAGCCGTCTATGGGCTTCCAAATATCCCTTTGCCAATTCCACAAGAACAGCCTTAGCGAAAGGCTTCTTGAAGGGAAAGATGTAACTCTGTGAGATGAATTAATAGAACACAGAGCAGTTTCTCAGAAAGATTCTTTCCAGTTTTGAACGGAAGATATTTCCTTTTTCACCATAGCCGTCTATGGTTTTCCAAATATCCCTTTGCCAATTCCACAAGAACAGCCATAGCGAAAGGCTTCTTGAAGGGAAAGATGTAACTCTGTGAGATGAATTAACAGAACACAGAGCAGTTTCTCAGAAAGCTTCTTTCCAGTTTTGAACGGAAGATATTTCCTTTTTCACCATAGCCCTCTATGGGCTTCCAAATATCCCTTTGACAATTCCACAAGAACAGCCTTAGCGAAAGTCTTCTTGAAAGGATAGATGTAACTCTGTGAGATGAATTCACAGAACACAGAGCAGTGTCTCAGAAAGCTTCTTTCCAGTTTTGAACGGAAGATATTTCCTTTTTCACCATAGCCCTCTAAGGGCTTCCAAATATCCCTTTGCCAATTCCACAAGAACAGCGTTAGCGAAAGGCTTCTTGAAGGGAAAGATGTAACTCTGTGAGATGAATTCACAGAACACAGAGCAGTTTCTCAGAAAGCTTCTTTCCAGTTTTGAACGGAAATATTTCCTTTTTCACCATAGCCCTCTATGGGCTTCCAAATATCCCTTTGCCAATTCCACAAGAACAGTCTTAGCGAAAGGCTTCTTGAAGGGTAAGATGTAACTCTGTGAGATGAATTCACAGAATATAGAGCAGTTTCTCAGAAAGCTTCTTTCCAGTTTTGAACGGAAGATATTTCCTTTTTCACCATAGCCCTCTATGGGCTTCCAAATATCCCTTTGCCAATTCCACAAGAACAGCCTTAGCGAAAGGCTTCTTGAAGGGAAAGATGTAACTCTGTGAGATGAATTCACAGAACACAGAGCAGTTTCTCACAAAGCTTCTTTCCAGTTGTGAAAGGAAGATATTTCCTTTTTCACCATAGGCCTCTATGGGCTTCCAAATATCCCTTTGCAAATTCCGCAAGAACAGCCTTAGCGAAAGGCTTCTTTAAGGGAAAGATGTAACTCTGTGAGATGAATTCACAAAACACAGAGCAGTTTCTCAGAAAGTTTCTTTCCAGTTTTGAACGGAAGATATTTCCTTTTTCACCATAGGCCTCTATGGGCTTCCAAATATCCCTTTGCCAATTCCACAAGAACAGCCTTAGCGAAAGGCTTCTTGAAGGGAAAGATGTAACTCTGTGAGATGAATTCACAGAACACAGAGCAGTTTCTCAGAAAGCTTCTTTCCAGTTTTGAACGGAAGATATTTCCTTTTTCACCATAGCCCTCTATGGGCTTCCAAATATCCCCTTGCCAATTCCACAAGAACAGCCTTAGCGAAAGGCTTCTTGAAGGGAAAGATGTAACTCTGTGAGATGAATTAACAGAACACAGAGCAGTTTCTCAGAAAGCTTCTTTCCAGTTTTGAACGGAAGATATTTCCTTTTTCACCATAGCCCTCTATGGGCTTCCAAATATCCCTTTGCCAATTGCACAAGAACAGCCTTAGCGAAAGGCTTCTTGAAGGGAAAGATGTAACTCTGTGAGATGAATTCACAGAACACAGAGCAGTTTCTCAGAAAGATTCTTTCCAATTTTGAACGGAAGATATTTCCTTTTTCACCATAGCCCTCTATGGGCTTCCAAATATCCCTTTGCCAATTCCACAAGAACAGCCTTAGAGAAAGGCTTCTTGAAGGGAAAGATGTAACTCTGTGAGATGAATTAACAGAACACAGAGCAGTTTCTCAGAAAGCTTCTTTCCAGTTTTGAACGGAAGATATTTCCTTTTTCACCATAGCCCTCTAAGGGCTTCCAAATATCCCTTTGCCAATTCCACAAGAACAGCCTTAGCGAAAGGCTTCTTGAAGGGAAAGATGTAACTCTGTGAGATGAATTCACAGAACACAGAGCAGTTTCTCAGAAAGCTTCTTTCCAGTTTTGAACGGAAGATATTTCCTTTTTCACCATAGCCCTCTATGGGCTTTCAAATATCCCTTTGCCAATTCCACAAGAACAGCCTTAGCGAAAGGCTTCTTGAAGGGAAAGATGTAACTCTGTGAGATGAATTAACAGAACACAGAGCAGTTTCTCAGAAAGCTTCTTTCCAGTTTTGAACGGAAGATATTTCCTTTTTCACCATAGGCCTCTATGGGCTTCCAAATATCCCTTTGCCAATTCCGCAAGAACAGTCTTAGCGAAAGGCTTCTTTAAGGGAAAGATGTAACTCTGTGAGATGAATTCACAGAACACAGAGCAGTTTCTCAGAAAGCTTCTTTCCAGTTTTGAACGGAAGATATTTCCTATTTCACCATAGCCCTCTATGGGCTTCCAAATATCCCTTTGCCAATTCCACAAGAACAGCCTTAGCGAAAGGCTTCTTGAAGGGAAAGATGTAACTCTGTGAGATGAATTCACAGAACACAGAGCAGTTTCTCAGAAAGCTTCTTTCCAGTTTTGAGCGGAAGATATTTCCTTTTTCACCATAGCCCTCTATGGGCTTCCAAATATCCCTTTGCCAATTCCACAAGAACAGCCTTAGCGAAAGGCTTCTTGAAGGGAAAGATGTAACTCTGTGAGATGAATTCACAGAACACAGAGCAGTTTCTCAGAAAGCTTCTTTCCAGTTTTGAACGGAAGATATTTCCTTTTTCACCATAGCCCTCTATGGGCTTCCAAATATCCCTTTGCCAATTCCACAAGAACAGCCTTAGCGAAAGGCTTCTTGAAGGGAAAGATGTAACTCTGTGAGATGAATTAACAGAACACAGAGCAGTTTCTCAGAAAGCTTCTTTCCAGTTTTGAACGGAAGATATTTACTTTTTCACCATAGCCCTCTATGGGCTTCCAAATATCCCTTTGCCAATTCCACAAGAACAGCCTTAGCGAAAGGCTTCTTGAAGGGAAAGATGTAACTCTGTGAGATGAATTAACAGAACACAGAGCAGTTTCTCAGAAAGCTTCTTTCCAGTTTTGAACGGAAGATATTTCCTTTTTCACCATAGCCCTCTATGGGCTTCCAAATATCCCCTTGCCAATTCCACAAGAACAGCCTTAGCGAAAGGCTTCTTGAAGAGAAAGATGTAACTCTGTGAGATGAATTAACAGAACACACAGCAGTTTCTCAGAAAGCTTCTTTCCAGTTTTGATCCTAAGATATTTCCTTTTTCACCATAGCCCTCTATGGGCTTCCAAATATCCCTTTGCCAATTCCACAAGAACAGCCTTAGCGAAAGGCTTCTTGAAGGGAAAGATGTAACTCTGTGAGATGAATTCACAGAACACAGAGCAGTTTCTCAGAAAGATTCTTTCCAGTTTTGAACGGAAGATATTTCCTTTTTCACCATAGCCCTCTATGGGCTTCCAAATATCCCTTTGCCAATTCCACAAGAACAGCCTTAGCGAAAGGCTTCTTGAAGGGAAAGATGTAACTCTGTGAGATGAATTAACAGAACACAGAGCAGTTTCTCAGAAAGCTTCTTTCCAGTTTTGAACGGAAGATATTTCCTTTTTCACCATAGCCCTCTATGGGCTTCCAAATATCGCTTTGCCAATTCTACAAGAACAGCCTTAGCGAAAGGCTTCTTGAAGGGAAAGATGTAACTCTGTGAGATGAATTAACAGAACACAGAGCAGTTTCTCAGAAAGCTTCTTTCCAGTTTTGAACGGAAGATATTTCCTTTTTCACCATAGCCCTCTATGGGCTTCCAAATATCCCTTTGCCAATTCCACAAGAACAGCCTTAGCGAAAGGCTTCTTGAAGGGAAAGATGTAACTCTGTGAGATGAATTAACAGAACACAGAGCAGTTTCTCAGAAAGATTCTTTCCAATTTTGAACGGAAGATATTTCCTTTTTCACCATAGCCCTCTATGGGCTTCCAAATATCCCTTTGCCAATTCCACAAGAACAGCCTTAGAGAAAGGCTTCTTGAAGGGAAAGATGTAACTCTGTGAGATGAATTAACAGAACACAGAGCAGTTTCTCAGAAAGCTTCTTTCCAGTTTTGAACGGAAGATATTTCCTTTTTCACCATAGCCCTCTATGGGCTTCCAAATATCCCTTTGCCAATTCCACAAGAACAGCCTTAGCGAAAGGCTTCTTGAAGGGAAAGATGTAACTCTGTGAGATGAATTAACAGAACACAGAGCAGTTTCTCAGAAAGCTTCTTTCCAGTTTTGAACTGAAGATATTTACTTTTTCACCATAGCCCTCTAAGGGCTTCCAAATATCCCTTTGCCAATTCCACAAGAACAGCCTTAGCGAAAGGCTTCTTGAAGGGAAAGATGTAACTCTGTGAGATAAATTAACAGAACACAGAGCAGTTTTTCAGAAAGCTTCTTTCCAGTTTTGAACGGAAGATATTTCCTTTTTCACCATAGCCCTCTAAGGGCTTCCAAATATCCCTTTGCCAATTCCACAAGAACAGCCTTAGCGAAAGGCTTCTTGAAGGGAAAGATGTAACTCTGTGAGATGAATTCACAGAACACAGAGCAGTTTCTCAGAAAGCTTCTTTCCAGTTTTGAACGGAAGATATTTCCTTTTTCACCATAGGCCTCTATGGGCTTCCAAATATCCCTTTGCCAATTCCACAAGAACAGCCTTAGCGAAAGGCTTCTTGAAGGGAAAGATGTAACTCTGTGAGATGAATTCACAGAACACAGAGCAGTTTCTCAGAAAGCTTCTTTCCAGTTTTGAACGGAAGATATTTCCTTTTTCACCATAGCCCTCTATGGGCTTCCAAATATCCCTTTGCCAATTCCACAAGAACAGCCTTAGCGAAAGGCTTCTTGAAGGGAAAGATGTAACTCTGTGAGATGAATTCACAGAACACAGAGCAGTTTCTCAGAAAGCTTCTTTCCAGTTTTGAACGGAAGATATTTCCTTTTTCACCATAGGCCACTATGGGCTTCCAAATATCCCTTTGCCAATTCCAGAAGAACAGCCTTAGCGAAAGGCTTCTTGAAGGGAAAGATGTAACTCTGTGAGATGAATTAACAGAACACAGAGCAGTTTCTCAGAAAGCTTCTTTCCAGTTTTGAACGGAAGATATTTACTTTTTCACCATAGCCATCTATGGGCTTCCAAATATCCCTTTGCCAATTCCACAAGAACAGCCTTAGCGAAAGGCTTCTTGAAGGGAAAGATGTAACTCTGTGAGATGAATTCAGAGAACACAGAGCAGTGTCTCAGAAAGCTTCTTTCCAGTTTTGAACGGAAGATATTTCCTTTTTCACCATAGCCCTCTATGGGCTTCCAAATATCCCCTTGCCAATTCCACAAGAACAGCCTTAGCGAAAGGCTTCTTGAAGGGAAAGATGTAACTCTGTGAGATGAATTCACAGAACACAGAACAGTTTCTCAGAAAGCTTCTTCCCAGTTTTGAACGGAAGATACTTCCTTTTTCACCATAGCCCTCTATGGGCTTCCAAATATCCCCTTGCCAATTCCACAAGAACAGCCTTAGCGAAAGGCTTCTTGAAGAGAAAGATGTAACTCTGTGAGATGAATTAACAGAACACAGAACAGTTACTCAGAAAGCTTCTTTCCAGTTTTGAACGGAAGATATTTCCTTTTTCACCATAGCCCTCTATGGGCTTCCAAATATCCCTTTGCCAATTCCACAAGAACAGCCTTAGCGAAAGGCTTCTTGAAGGGAAAGATGTAACTCTGTGAGATGAATTAACAGAACACAGAGCAGTTTCTCAGAAAGCTTCTTTCCAGTTTTGAACTGAAGATATTTACTTTTTCACCATAGCCCTCTAAGGGCTTCCAAATATCCCTTTGCCAATTCCACAAGAACAGCCTTAGCGAAAGGCTTCTTGAAGGGAAAGATGTAACTCTGTGAGATAAATTAACAGAACACAGAGCAGTTTTTCAGAAAGCTTCTTTCCAGTTTTGAACGGAAGATATTTCCTTTTTCACCATAGCCCTCTAAGGGCTTCCAAATATCCCTTTGCCAATTCCACAAGAACAGCCTTAGCGAAAGGCTTCTTGAAGGGAAAGATGTAACTCTGTGAGATGAATTCACAGAACACAGAGCAGTTTCTCAGAAAGCTTTCCAGTTTGGAACGGAAGATATTTCCTTTTTCACCTTAGGCCTCTATGGGCTTCCAAATATCCCTTTGCCAATTCCACAAGAACAGCCTTAGCGAAAGGCTTCTTGAAGGGAAAGATGTAACTCTGTGAGATGAATTCACAGAACACAGAGCAGTTTCTCAGAAAGCTTCTTTCCAGTTTTGAACGGAAGATATTTCCTTTTTCACCATAGCCCTCTATGGGCTTCCAAATATCCCTTTGCCAATTCCAAAAGAACAGCCTTAGCGAAAGGCTTCTTGAAGGGAAAGATGTAACTCTGTGAGATGAATTCACAGAACACAGAGCAGTTTCTCAGAAAGCTTCTTTCCAGTTTTGAACGGAAGATATTTCCTTTTTCACCATAGCCGTCTATGGTTTTCCAAATATCCCTTTGCCAATTCCACAAGAACAGCCATAGCGAAAGGCTTCTTGAAGGGAAAGATGTAACTCTGTGAGATGAATTAACAGAACACAGAGCAGTTTCTCAGAAAGCTTCTTTCCAGTTTTGAACGGAAGATATTTCCTTTTTCACCATAGCCCTCTATGGGCTTCCAAATATCCCTTTGACAATTCCACAAGAACAGCCTTAGCGAAAGTCTTCTTGAAAGGATAGATGTAACTCTGTGAGATGAATTCACAGAACACAGAGCAGTGTCTCAGAAAGCTTCTTTCCAGTTTTGAACGGAAGATATTTCCTTTTTCACCATAGCCCTCTAAGGGCTTCCAAATATCCCTTTGCCAATTCCACAAGAACAGCGTTAGCGAAAGGCTTCTTGAAGGGAAAGATGTAACTCTGTGAGATGAATTCACAGAACACAGAGCAGTTTCTCAGAAAGCTTCTTTCCAGTTTTGAACGGAAATATTTCCTTTTTCACCATAGCCCTCTATGGGCTTCCAAATATCCCTTTGCCAATTCCACAAGAACAGTCTTAGCGAAAGGCTTCTTGAAGGGTAAGATGTAACTCTGTGAGATGAATTCACAGAATATAGAGCAGTTTCTCAGAAAGCTTCTTTCCAGTTTTGAACGGAAGATATTTCCTTTTTCACCATAGCCCTCTATGGGCTTCCAAATATCCCTTTGCCAATTCCACAAGAACAGCCTTAGCGAAAGGCTTCTTGAAGGGAAAGATGTAACTCTGTGAGATGAATTCACAGAACACAGAGCAGTTTCTCACAAAGCTTCTTTCCAGTTGTGAAAGGAAGATATTTCCTTTTTCACCATAGGCCTCTATGGGCTTCCAAATATCCCTTTGCAAATTCCGCAAGAACAGCCTTAGCGAAAGGCTTCCTTAAGGGAAAGATGTAACTCTGTGAGATGAATTCACAAAACACAGAGCAGTTTCTCAGAAAGTTTCTTTCCAGTTTTGAACGGAAGATATTTCCTTTTTCACCATAGGCCTCTATGGGCTTCCAAATATCCCTTTGCCAATTCCACAAGAACAGCCTTAGCGAAACGCTTCTTGAAGGGAAAGATGTAACTCTGTGAGATGAATTCACAGAACACAGAGCAGTTTCTCAGAAAGCTTCTTTCCAGTTTTGAACGGAAGATATTTCCTTTTTCACCATAGGCCTCTATGGGCTTCCAAATATCCCTTTGCCAATTCCACAAGAACAGCCTTAGCGAAAGGCTTCTTGAAGGGAAAGATGTAACTCTGTGAGATGAATTCACAGAACACAGAGCAGTTTCTCAGAAAGCTTCTATCCAGTTTTGAACGGAAGATATTTCCTTTTTCACCATAGGCCTCTATGGGCTTCCAAATATCCCTTTGCCAATTCCGCAAGAACAGCCTTAGCGAAAGGCTTCTTTAAGGGAAAGATGTAACTCTGTGAGATGAATTCACAGAACACAGAGCAGTTTCTCAGAAAGCTTCTTTCCAGTTTTGAACGGAAGATATTTCCTTTTTCACCATAGCCCTCTATGGGCTTCCAAATATCCCTTTGCCAATTCCACAAGAACAGCCTTAGCGAAAGGCTTCTTGAAGGGAAAGATGTAACTCTGTGAGATGTATTAACAGAACACAGAGCAGTTTTTCAGAAAGCTTCTTTCCAGTTTTGAACGGAAGATATTTACTTTTTCACCATAGCCCTCTATGGGCTTCCAAATATCCCTTTGCCAATTCCACAAGAACAGCCTTAGCGAAAGGCTTCTTGAAGGGAAAGATGTAACTCTGTGAGATGAATTCACAGAACACAGAGCAGTTTCTCAGAAAGCTTCTTTCCAGTTTTGAACGGAAGATATTTCCTTTTTCACCATAGCCCTCTATGGGCTTCCAAATATCCCCTTGCCAATTCCACAAGAACAGCCTTAGCGAAAGGCTTCTTGAAGGGAAAGATGTAACTCTGTGAGATGAATTAACAGAACACAGAGCAGTTTCTCAGAAAGCTTCTTTCCAGTTTTGAACGGAAGATATTTCCTTTTTCACCATAGCCCTCTATGGGCTTCCAAATATCCCTTTGCCAATTGCACAAGAACAGCCTTAGCGAAAGGCTTCTTGAAGGGAAAGATGTAACTCTGTGAGATGAATTCACAGAACACAGAGCAGTTTCTCAGAAAGATTCTTTCCAATTTTGAACGGAAGATATTTCCTTTTTCACCATAGCCCTCTATGGGCTTCCAAATATCCCTTTGCCAATTCCACAAGAACAGCCTTAGAGAAAGGCTTCTTGAAGGGAAAGATGTAACTCTGTGAGATGAATTAACAGAACACAGAGCAGTTTCTCAGAAAGCTTCTTTCCAGTTTTGAACGGAAGATATTTCCTTTTTCACCATAGCCCTCTAAGGGCTTCCAAATATCCCTTTGCCAATTCCACAAGAACAGCCTTAGCGAAAGGCTTCTTGAAGGGAAAGATGTAACTCTGTGAGATGAATTCACAGAACACAGAGCAGTTTCTCAGAAAGCTTCTTTCCAGTTTTGAACGGAAGATATTTCCTTTTTCACCATAGCCCTCTATGGGCTTTCAAATATCCCTTTGCCAATTCCACAAGAACAGCCTTAGCGAAAGGCTTCTTGAAGGGAAAGATGTAACTCTGTGAGATGAATTAACAGAACACAGAGCAGTTTCTCAGAAAGCTTCTTTCCAGTTTTGAACGGAAGATATTTCCTTTTTCACCATAGGCCTCTATGGGCTTCCAAATATCCCTTTGCCAATTCCGCAAGAACAGTCTTAGCGAAAGGCTTCTTTAAGGGAAAGATGTAACTCTGTGAGATGAATTCACAGAACACAGAGCAGTTTCTCAGAAAGCTTCTTTCCAGTTTTGAACGGAAGATATTTCCTTTTTCACCATAGCCCTCTATGGGCTTCCAAATATCCCTTTGCCAATTCCACAAGAACAGCCTTAGCGAAAGGCTTCTTGAAGGGAAAGATGTAACTCTGTGAGATGAATTCACAGAACACAGAGCAGTTTCTCAGAAAGCTTCTTTCCAGTTTTGAGCGGAAGATATTTCCTTTTTCACCATAGCCCTCTATGGGCTTCCAAATATCCCTTTGCCAATTCCACAAGAACAGCCTTAGCGAAAGGCTTCTTGAAGGGAAAGATGTAACTCTGTGAGATGAATTCACAGAACACAGAGCAGTTTCTCAGAAAGCTTCTTTCCAGTTTTGAACGGAAGATATTTCCTTTTTCACCATAGCCCTCTATGGGCTTCCAAATATCCCTTTGCCAATTCCACAAGAACAGCCTTAGCGAAAGGCTTCTTGAAGGGAAAGATGTAACTCTGTGAGATGAATTAACAGAACACAGAGCAGTTTCTCAGAAAGCTTCTTTCCAGTTTTGAACGGAAGATATTTACTTTTTCACCATAGCCCTCTATGGGCTTCCAAATATCCCTTTGCCAATTCCACAAGAACAGCCTTAGCGAAAGGCTTCTTGAAGGGAAAGATGTAACTCTGTGAGATGAATTAACAGAACACAGAGCAGTTTCTCAGAAAGCTTCTTTCCAGTTTTGAACGGAAGATATTTCCTTTTTCACCATAGCCCTCTATGGGCTTCCAAATATCCCCTTGCCAATTCCACAAGAACAGCCTTAGCGAAAGGCTTCTTGAAGAGAAAGATGTAACTCTGTGAGATGAATTAACAGAACACAGAGCAGTTTCTCAGAAAGCTTCTTTCCATTTTTGATCCTAAGATATTTCCTTTTTCACCATAGCCCTCTATGGGCTTCCAAATATCCCTTTGCCAATTCCACAAGAACAGCCTTAGCGAAAGGCTTCTTGAAGGGAAAGATGTAACTCTGTGAGATGAATTCACAGAACACAGAGCAGTTTCTCAGAAAGATTCTTTCCAGTTTTGAACGGAAGATATTTCCTTTTTCACCATAGCCCTCTATGGGCTTCCAAATATCCCTTTGCCAATTCCACAAGAACAGCCTTAGCGAAAGGCTTCTTGAAGGGAAAGATGTAACTCTGTGAGATGAATTAACAGAACACAGAGCAGTTTCTCAGAAAGCTTCTTTCCAGTTTTGAACGGAAGATATTTCCTTTTTCACCATAGCCCTCTATGGGCTTCCAAATATCGCTTTGCCAATTCTACAAGAACAGCCTTAGCGAAAGGCTTCTTGAAGGGAAAGATGTAACTCTGTGAGATGAATTAACAGAACACAGAGCAGTTTCTCAGAAAGCTTCTTTCCAGTTTTGAACGGAAGATATTTCCTTTTTCACCATAGCCCTCTATGGGCTTCCAAATATCCCTTTGCCAATTCCACAAGAACAGCCTTAGCGAAAGGCTTCTTGAAGGGAAAGATGTAACTCTGTGAGATGAATTAACAGAACACAGAGCAGTTTCTCAGAAAGATTCTTTCCAATTTTGAACGGAAGATATTTCCTTTTTCACCATAGCCCTCTATGGGCTTCCAAATATCCCTTTGCCAATTCCACAAGAACAGCCTTAGAGAAAGGCTTCTTGAAGGGAAAGATGTAACTCTGTGAGATGAATTAACAGAACACAGAGCAGTTTCTCAGAAAGCTTCTTTCCAGTTTTGAACGGAAGATATTTCCTTTTTCACCATAGCCCTCTATGGGCTTCCAAATATCCCTTTGCCAATTCCACAAGAACAGCCTTAGCGAAAGGCTTCTTGAAGGGAAAGATGTAACTCTGTGAGATGAATTAACAGAACACAGAGCAGTTTCTCAGAAAGCTTCTTTCCAGTTTTGAACTGAAGATATTTACTTTTTCACCATAGCCCTCTAAGGGCTTCCAAATATCCCTTTGCCAATTCCACAAGAACAGCCTTAGCGAAAGGCTTCTTGAAGGGAAAGATGTAACTCTGTGAGATAAATTAACAGAACACAGAGCAGTTTTTCAGAAAGCTTCTTTCCAGTTTTGAACGGAAGATATTTCCTTTCTCACCATAGCCCTCTAAGGGCTTCCAAATATCCCTTTGCCAATTCCACAAGAACAGCCTTAGCGAAAGGCTTCTTGAAGGGAAAGATGTAACTCTGTGAGATGAATTCACAGAACACAGAGCAGTTTCTCAGAAAGCTTCTTTCCAGTTTTGAACGGAAGATATTTCCTTTTTCACCATAGGCCTCTATGGGCTTCCAAATATCCCTTTGCCAATTCCACAAGAACAGCCTTAGCGAAAGGCTTCTTGAAGGGAAAGATGTAACTCTGTGAGATGAATTCACAGAACACAGAGCAGTTTCTCAGAAAGCTTCTTTCCAGTTTTGAACGGAAGATATTTCCTTTTTCACCATAGGCCTCTATGGGCTTCCAAATATCCCTTTGCCAATTCCACAAGAACAGCCTTAGCGAAAGGCTTCTTGAAGGGAAACATGTAACTCTGTGAGATGAATTCACAGAACACAGAGCAGTTTCTCAGAAAGCTTCTTTCCAGTTTTGAACGGAAGATATTTCCTTTTTCACCATAGGCCTCTATGGGCTTCCAAATATCCCTTTGCCAATTCCACAAGAACAGCCTTAGCGAAAGGCTTCTTGAAGGGAAAGATGTAACTCTGTGAGATGAATTCACAGAACACAGAGCAGTTTCTCAGAAAGCTTCTTTCCAGTTTTGAACGGAAGATATTTCCTTTTTCACCATAGCCCTCTACGGGCTTCCAAATATCCCTTTGCCAATTCCACAAGAACAGCCTTAGCGAAAGGCTTCTTGAAGGGAAAGATGTAACTCTGTGAGATGAATTCACAGAACACAGAGCAGTTTCTCAGAAAGCTTCTTTCCAGTTTTGAACGGAAGATATTTCCTTTTTCACCATAGCCCTCTATGGGCTTCCAAATATCCCCTTGCGAATTCCACAACAACAGCCTTAGCGAAAGGCTTCTTGAAGAGAAAGATGTAACTCTGTGAGATGAATTAACAGAACACAGAGCAGTTTCTCAGAAAGCTTCTTTCCAGTTTTGAACGGAAGATATTTCCTTTTTCACCATAGGCCTCTATGGGCTTCCAAATATCCCTTTGCCAATTCCACAAGAACAGCCTTAGCGAAAGGCTTCTTGAAGGGAAAGATGTAACTCTGTGAGATGAATTCACAGAACACAGAGCAGTTTCTCAGAAAGATTCTTTCCAGTTTTGAACGGAAGATATTTCCTTTTTCACCATAGCCCTCTAAGGGCTTCCAAATATCCCTTTGCCAATTCCACAAGAACAGCCTTAGCGAAAGGCTTCTTGAAGGGAAAGATGTAACTCTGTGAGATAAATTAACAGAACACAGAGCAGTTTCTCAGAAAGCTTCTTTCCAGTTTTGAACGGAAGATATTTCCTTTTTCACCATAGCCCTCTAAGGGCTTCCAAATATCCCTTTGCCAATTCCACAACAACAGCCTTAGCGAAAGGCTTCTTGAAGGGAAAGATGTAACTCTGTGAGATGAATTCACAGAACACAGAGCAGTTTCTCAGAAAGCTTCTTTCCAGTTTTGAACGGAAGATATTTCCTTTTTCACCATAGCCCTCTAAGGGCTTCCAAATATCCCTTTGCCAATTCCACAACAACAGCCTTAGCGAAAGGCTTCTTGAAGGGAAAGATGTAACTCTGTGAGATGAATTCACAGAACACAGAGCAGTTTCTCAGAAAGCTTCTTTCCAGTTTGGAACGGAAGATATTTCCTTTTTCACCATAGGCCTCTATGGGCTTCCAAATATCCCTTTGCCAACTCCACAAGAACAGCCTTAGCGAAAGGCTTCTTGAAGGGAAAGATGTAACTCTGTGAGATGAATTCACAGAACACAGAGCAGTTTCTCAGAAAGCTTCTTTCCAGTTTTGAACGGAAGATATTTCCTTTTTCACCATAGGCCACTATGGGCTTCCAAATATCCCTTTGCCAATTCCACAAGAACAGCCTTAGGGAAAGGCTTCTTGAAGGGAAAGATGTAACTCTGTGAGATGAATTAACAGAACACAGAGCAGTTTCTCAGAAAGCTTCTTTCCAGTTTTGAACGGAAGATATTTACTTTTTCACCATAGCCCTCTATGGGCTTCCAAATATCCCTTTGCCAATTCCACAAGAACAGCCTTAGCGAAAGGCTTCTTGAAGGGAAAGATGTAACTCTGTGAGATGAATTCACAGAACACAGAGCAGTTTCTCAGAAAGCTTCTTTCCAGTTTTGAACGGAAGATATTTCCTTTTTCACCATAGCCCTCTATGGGCTTCCAAATATCCCTTTGCCAATTCCACAAGAACAGCCTTAGCGAAAGGCTTCTTGAAGGGAAAGATGTAACTCTGTGAGATGAATTCACAGAACACAGAGCAGTTTCTCAGAAAGCTTCTTTCCAGTTTTGAACGGAAGATATTTCCTTTTTCACCATAGCCCTCTATGGGCTTCCAAATATCCCTTTGCCAATTCCACAAGAACAGCCTTAGCGAAAGGCTTCTTGAAGGGAAAGATGTAACTCTGTGAGATGAATTCACAGAACACAGAGCAGTTTCTCAGAAAGCTTCTTTCCAGTTTTGAACGGAAGATATTTACTTTTTCACCATAGCCCTCTATGGGCTTCCAAATATCCCTTTGCCAATTCCACAAGAACAGCCTTAGCGAAAGGCTTCTTGAAGGGAAAGATGTAACTCTGTGAGATGAATTCACAGAACACAGAGCAGTTTCTCAGAAAGCTTCTTTCCAGTTTTGAACGGAAGATATTTCCTTTTTCACCATAGCCCTCTATGGGCTTCCAAATATCCCCTTGCCAATTCCACAAGAACAGCCTTAGCGAAAGGCTTCTTGAAGGGAAAGATGTAACTCTGTGAGATGAATTAACAGAACACAGAGCAGTTTCTCAGAAAGCTTCTTTCCAGTTTTGATCCTAAGATATTTCCTTTTTCACCATAGCCCTCTATGGGCTTCCAAATATCCCTTTGCCAATTCCACAAGAACAGCCTTAGCGAAAGGCTTCTTGAAGGGAAAGATGTAACTCTGTGAGATGAATTCACAGAACACAGAGCAGTTTCTCAGAAAGACTCTTTCCAGTTTTGAACGGAAGATATTTCCTTTTTCACCATAGCCCTCTATGGGCTTCCAAATATCCCTTTGCCAATTCCACAAGAACAGCCTTAGCGAAAGGCTTCTTGAAGGGAAAGATGTAACTCTGTGAGATGAATTAACAGAACACAGAGCAGTTTCTCAGAAAGCTTCTTTCCAGTTTTGAACGGAAGATATTTCCTTTTTCACCATAGCCCTTTATGGGCTTCCAAATATCGCTTTGCCAATTCTACAAGAACAGCCTTAGAGAAAGGCTTCTTGAAGGGAAAGATGTAACTCTGTGAGATGAATTAACAGAACACAGAGCAGTTTCTCAGAAAGCTTCTTTCCAGTTTTGAACGGAAGATATTTCCTTTTTCACCATAGCCCTCTATGGGCTTCCAAATATCCCTTTGCCAATTCCACAAGAACAGCCTTAGAGAAAGGCTTCTTGAAGGGAAAGATGTAACTCTGTGAGATGAATTAACAGAACACAGAGCAGTTTCTCAGAAAGATTCTTTCCAGTTTTGAACGGAAGATATTTCCTTTTTCACCATAGCCCTCTATGGGCTTCCAAATATCCCTTTGCCAATTCCACAAGAACAGCCTTAGAGAAAGGCTTCTTGAAGGGAAAGATGTAACTCTGTGAGATGAATTAACAGAACACAGAGCAGTTTCTCAGAAAGCTTCTTTCAAGTTTTGAACGGAAGATATTTCCTTTTTCACCATAGCCCTCTATGGGCTTCCAAATATCCCTTTGCCAATTCCACAAGAACAGCCTTAGCGAAAGGCTTCTTGAAGGGAAAGATGTAACTCTGTGAGATGAATTAACAGAACACAGAGCAGTTTCTCAGAAAGCTTCTTTCCAGTTTTGAACTGAAGATATTTACTTTTTCACCATAGCCATCTAAGGGCTTCCAAATATCCCTTTGCCAATTCCACAAGAACAGCCTTAGCGAAAGGCTTCTTGAAGGGAAAGATGTAACTCTGTGAGATGAATTCACAGAACACAGAGCAGTTTCTCAGAAAGCTTCTTTATAGTTTTGAACTGAAGATATTTCCTTTTTCACCATAGCCCTCTAAGGGCTTCCAAATATCCCTTTGCCAATTCCTCAAGAACAGCCTTAGCGAAAGGCTTCTTGAAGGGAAAGATGTAACTCTGTGAGATGAATTAACAGAACACAGAGCAGTTTCTCAGAAAGCTTCTTTCCAGTTTTGAACTGAAGATATTTACTTTTTCACCATAGCCCTCTAAGGGCTTCCAAATATCCCTTTGCCAATTCCACAAGAACAGCCTTAGCGAAAGGCTTCTTGAAGGGAAAGATGTAACTCTGTGAGATAAATTAACAGAACACAGAGCAGTTTCTCAGAAAGCTTCTTTCCAGTTTTGAACGGAAGATATTTCCTTTTTCACCATAGCCCTCTAAGGGCTTCCAAATATCCCTTTGCCAATTCCACAACAACAGCCTTAGCGAAAGGCTTCTTGAAGGGAAAGATGTAACTCTGTGAGATGAATTCACAGAACACAGAGCAGTTTCTCAGAAAGCTTTCCAGTTTGGAACGGAAGATATTTCCTTTTTCACCATAGGCCTCTATGGGCTTCCAAATATCCCTTTGCCAATTCCACAAGAACAGCCTTAGCGAAAGGCTTCTTGAAGGGAAAGATGTAACTCTGTGAGATGAATTAACAGAACACAGAGCAGTTTCTCAGAAAGCTTCTTTCCAGTTTTGAACGGAAGATATTTACTTTTTCACCATAGCCCTCTATGGGCTTCCAAATATCCCTTTGCCAATTCCACAAGAACAGCCTTTGCGAAAGGCTTCTTGAAGGGAAAGATGTAACTCTGTGAGATGAATTCAGAGAACACAGAGAAGTTTCTCAGAAAGCTTCTTTCCAGTTTTGAACGGAAGATATTTCCTTTTTCACCATAGGCCTCTACGGGCTTCAAAATATCCCTTTGCCAATTCCACAAGAACAGCCTTAGCGAAAGGCTTCTTGAAGGGAAAGATGTAACTCTGTGAGATGAATTCACAGAACACAGAGCAGTTTCTCAGAAAGCTTCTTTCCAGTTTTGAACGGAAGATATTTCCTTTTTCACCATAGCCCTCTATGGGCTTCCAAATATCCCTTTGCCAATTCCACAAGAACAGCCTTAGCGAAAGGCTTCTTGAAGGGAAAGATGTAACTCTGTGAGATGAATTCACAGAACACAGAGCAGTTTCTCAGAAAGCTTCTTTCCAGTTTTGAACGGAAGATATTTCCTTTTTCACCATAGGCCACTATGGGCTTCCAAATATCCCTTTGCCAATTCCACAAGAACAGCCTTAGCGAAAGGCTTCTTGAAGGGAAAGATGTAACTCTGTGAGATGAATTAACAGAACACAGAGCAGTTTCTCAGAAAGCTTCTTTCCAGTTTTGAACGGAAGATATTTACTTTTTCACCATAGCCATCTATGGGCTTCCAAATATCCCTTTGCCAATTCCACAAGAACAGCCTTAGCGAAAGGCTTCTTGAAGGGAAAGATGTAACTCTGTGAGATGAATTCAGAGAACACAGAGCAGTGTCTCAGAAAGCTTCTTTCCAGTTTTGAACGGATGATATTTCCTTTTTCACCATAGCCCTCTATGGGCTTCCAAATATCCCCTTGCCAATTCCACAAGAACAGACTTAGCGAAAGGCTTCTTGAAGGGAAAGATGTAACTCTGTGAGATGAATTCACAGAACACAGAGCAGTTTCTCAGAAAGCTTCTTTCCAGTTTTGAACGGAAGATACTTCCTTTTTCACCATAGCCCTCTATGGGCTTCCAAATATCCCCTTGCCAATTCCACAAGAACAGCCTTAGCGAAAGGCTTCTTGAAGAGAAAGATGTAACTCTGTGAGATGAATTAACAGAACACAGAACAGTTACTCAGAAAGCTTCTTTCCAGTTTTGAACGGAAGATATTTCCTTTTTCACCATAGCCCTCTATGGGCTTCCAAATATCCCTTTGCCAATTCCACAAGAACAGCCTTAGCGAAAGGCTTCTTGAAGGGAAAGATGTAACTCTGTGAGATGAATTAACAGAACACAGAGCAGTTTCTCAGAAAGCTTCTTTCCAGTTTTGAACTGAAGATATTTACTTTTTCACCATAGCCCTCTAAGGGCTTCCAAATATCCCTTTGCCAATTCCACAAGAACAGCCTTAGCGAAAGGCTTCTTGAAGGGAAAGATGTAACTCTGTGAGATAAATTAACAGAACACAGAGCAGTTTTTCAGAAAGCTTCTTTCCAGTTTTGAACGGAAGATATTTCCTTTTTCACCATAGCCCTCTAAGGGCTTCCAAATATCCCTTTGCCAATTCCACAAGAACAGCCTTAGCGAAAGGCTTCTTGAAGGGAAAGATGTAACTCTGTGAGATGAATTCACAGAACACAGAGCAGTTTCTCAGAAAGCTTTCCAGTTTGGAACGGAAGATATTTCCTTTTTCACCTTAGGCCTCTATGGGCTTCCAAATATCCCTTTGCCAATTCCACAAGAACAGCCTTAGCGAAAGGCTTCTTGAAGGGAAAGATGTAACTCTGTGAGATGAATTCACAGAACACAGAGCAGTTTCTCAGAAAGCTTCTTTCCAGTTTTGAACGGAAGATATTTCCTTTTTCACCATAGCCCTCTATGGGCTTCCAAATATCCCTTTGCCAATTGCACAAGAAAAGCCTTAGCGAAAGGCTTCTTGAAGGGAAAGATGTAACTCTGTGAGATGAATTCACAGAACACAGAGCAGTTTCTCAGAAAGATTCTTTCCAATTTTGAACGGAAGATATTTCCTTTTTCACCATAGCCCTCTATGGGCTTCCAAATATCCCTTTGCCAATTCCACAAGAACAGCCTTAGAGAAAGGCTTCTTGAAGGGAAAGATGTAACTCTGTGAGATGAATTAACAGAACACAGAGCAGTTTCTCAGAAAGCTTCTTTCCAGTTTTGAACGGAAGATATTTCCTTTTTCACCATAGCCCTCTAAGGGCTTCCAAATATCCCTTTGCCAATTCCACAAGAACAGCCTTAGCGAAAGGCTTCTTGAAGGGAAAGATGTAACTCTGTGAGATGAATTCACAGAACACAGAGCAGTTTCTCAGAAAGCTTCTTTCCAGTTTTGAACGGAAGATATTTCCTTTTTCACCATAGCCCTCTATGGGCTTTCAAATATCCCTTTGCCAATTCCACAAGAACAGCCTTAGCGAAAGGCTTCTTGAAGGGAAAGATGTAACTCTGTGAGATGAATTAACAGAACACAGAGCAGTTTCTCAGAAAGCTTCTTTCCAGTTTTGAACGGAAGATATTTCCTTTTTCACCATAGGCCTCTATGGGCTTCCAAATATCCCTTTGCCAATTCCGCAAGAACAGTCTTAGCGAAAGGCTTCTTTAAGGGAAAGATGTAACTCTGTGAGATGAATTCACAGAACACAGAGCAGTTTCTCAGAAAGCTTCTTTCCAGTTTTGAACGGAAGATATTTGCTTTTTCACCATAGCCCTCTATGGGCTTCCAAATATCCCTTTGCCAATTCCACAAGAACAGCCTTAGCGAAAGGCTTCTTGAAGGGAAAGATGTAACTCTGTGAGATGAATTCACAGAACACAGAGCAGTTTCTCAGAAAGCTTCTTTCCAGTTTTGAGCGGAAGATATTTCCTTTTTCACCATAGCCCTCTATGGGCTTCCAAATATCCCTTTGCCAATTCCACAAGAACAGCCTTAGCGAAAGGCTTCTTGAAGGGAAAGATGTAACTCTGTGAGATGAATTCACAGAACACAGAGCAGTTTCTCAGAAAGCTTCTTTCCAGTTTTGAACGGAAGATATTTCCTTTTTCACCATAGCCCTCTATGGGCTTCCAAATATCCCTTTGCCAATTCCACAAGAACAGCCTTAGCGAAAGGCTTCTTGAAGGGAAAGATGTAACTCTGTGAGATGAATTAACAGAACACAGAGCAGTTTCTCAGAAAGCTTCTTTCCAGTTTTGAACGGAAGATATTTACTTTTTCACCATAGCCCTCTATGGGCTTCCAAATATCCCTTTGCCAATTCCACAAGAACAGCCTTAGCGAAAGGCTTCTTGAAGGGAAAGATGTAACTCTGTGAGATGAATTAACAGAACACAGAGCAGTTTCTCAGAAAGCTTCTTTCCAGTTTTGAACGGAAGATATTTCCTTTTTCACCATAGCCCTCTATGGGCTTCCAAATATCCCCTTGCCAATTCCACAAGAACAGCCTTAGCGAAAGGCTTCTTGAAGAGAAAGATGTAACTCTGTGAGATGAATTAACAGAACACACAGCAGTTTCTCAGAAAGCTTCTTTCCAGTTTTGATCCTAAGATATTTCCTTTTTCACCATAGCCCTCTATGGGCTTCCAAATATCCCTTTGCCAATTCCACAAGAACAGCCTTAGCGAAAGGCTTCTTGAAGGGAAAGATGTAACTCTGTGAGATGAATTCACAGAACACAGAGCAGTTTCTCAGAAAGATTCTTTCCAGTTTTGAACGGAAGATATTTCCTTTTTCACCATAGCCCTCTATGGGCTTCCAAATATCCCTTTGCCAATTCCACAAGAACAGCCTTAGCGAAAGGCTTCTTGAAGGGAAAGATGTAACTCTGTGAGATGAATTAACAGAACACAGAGCAGTTTCTCAGAAAGCTTCTTTCCAGTTTTGAACGGAAGATATTTCCTTTTTCACCATAGCCCTCTATGGGCTTCCAAATATCGCTTTGCCAATTCTACAAGAACAGCCTTAGCGAAAGGCTTCTTGAAGGGAAAGATGTAACTCTGTGAGATGAATTAACAGAACACAGAGCAGTTTCTCAGAAAGCTTCTTTCCAGTTTTGAACGGAAGATATTTCCTTTTTCACCATAGCCCTCTATGGGCTTCCAAATATCCCTTTGCCAATTCCACAAGAACAGCCTTAGCGAAAGGCTTCTTGAAGGGAAAGATGTAACTCTGTGAGATGAATTAACAGAACACAGAGCAGTTTCTCAGAAAGATTCTTTCCAATTTTGAACGGAAGATATTTCCTTTTTCACCATAGCCCTCTATGGGCTTCCAAATATCCCTTTGCCAATTCCACAAGAACAGCCTTAGAGAAAGGCTTCTTGAAGGGAAAGATGTAACTCTGTGAGATGAATTAACAGAACACAGAGCAGTTTCTCAGAAAGCTTCTTTCCAGTTTTGAACGGAAGATATTTCCTTTTTCACCATAGCCCTCTATGGGCTTCCAAATATCCCTTTGCCAATTCCACAAGAACAGCCTTAGCGAAAGGCTTCTTGAAGGGAAAGATGTAACTCTGTGAGATGAATTAACAGAACACAGAGCAGTTTCTCAGAAAGCTTCTTTCCAGTTTTGAACTGAAGATATTTACTTTTTCACCATAGCCCTCTAAGGGCTTCCAAATATCCCTTTGCCAATTCCACAAGAACAGCCTTAGCGAAAGGCTTCTTGAAGGGAAAGATGTAACTCTGTGAGATAAATTAACAGAACACAGAGCAGTTTTTCAGAAAGCTTCTTTCCAGTTTTGAACGGAAGATATTTCCTTTTTCACCATAGCCCTCTAAGGGCTTCCAAATATCCCTTTGCCAATTCCACAAGAACAGCCTTAGCGAAAGGCTTCTTGAAGGGAAAGATGTAACTCTGTGAGATGAATTCACAGAACACAGAGCAGTTTCTCAGAAAGCTTCTTTCCAGTTTTGAACGGAAGATATTTCCTTTTTCACCATAGGCCTCTATGGGCTTCCAAATATCCCTTTGCCAATTCCACAAGAACAGCCTTAGCGAAAGGCTTCTTGAAGGGAAAGATGTAACTCTGTGAGATGAATTCACAGAACACAGAGCAGTTTCTCAGAAAGCTTCTTTCCAGTTTTGAACGGAAGATATTTCCTTTTTCACCATAGCCCTCTATGGGCTTCCAAATATCCCTTTGCCAATTCCACAAGAACAGCCTTAGCGAAAGGCTTCTTGAAGGGAAAGATGTAACTCTGTGAGATGAATTCACAGAACACAGAGCAGTTTCTCAGAAAGCTTCTTTCCAGTTTTGAACGGAAGATATTTCCTTTTTCACCATAGGCCACTATGGGCTTCCAAATATCCCTTTGCCAATTCCAGAAGAACAGCCTTAGCGAAAGGCTTCTTGAAGGGAAAGATGTAACTCTGTGAGATGAATTCAGAGAACACAGAGCAGTGTCTCAGAAAGCTTCTTTCCAGTTTTGAACGGAAGATATTTCCTTTTTCACCATAGCCCTCTATGGGCTTCCAAATATCCCCTTGCCTATTCCACAAGAACAGCCTTAGCGAAAGGCTTCTTGAAGGGAAAGATGTAACTCTGTGAGATGAATTCACAGAACACAGAACAGTTTCTCAGAAAGCTTCTTTCCAGTTTTGAACGGAAGATACTTCCTTTTTCACCATAGCCCTCTATGGGCTTCCAAATATCCCCTTGCCAATTCCACAAGAACAGCCTTAGCGAAAGGCTTCTTGAAGAGAAAGATGTAACTCTGTGAGATGAATTAACAGAACACAGAACAGTTACTCAGAAAGCTTCTTTCCAGTTTTGAACGGAAGATATTTCCTTTTTCACCATAGCCCTCTATGGGCTTCCAAATATCCCTTTGCCAATTCCACAAGAACAGCCTTAGCGAAAGGCTTCTTGAAGGGAAAGATGTAACTCTGTGAGATGAATTAACAGAACACAGAGCAGTTTCTCAGAAAGCTTCTTTCCAGTTTTGAACTGAAGATATTTACTTTTTCACCATAGCCCTCTAAGGGCTTCCAAATATCCCTTTGCCAATTCCACAAGAACAGCCTTAGCGAAAGGCTTCTTGAAGGGAAAGATGTAACTCTGTGAGATAAATTAACAGAACACAGAGCAGTTTTTCAGAAAGCTTCTTTCCAGTTTTGAACGGAAGATATTTCCTTTTTCACCATAGCCCTCTAAGGGCTTCCAAATATCCCTTTGCCAATTCCACAAGAACAGCCTTAGCGAAAGGCTTCTTGAAGGGAAAGATGTAACTCTGTGAGATGAATTCACAGAACACAGAGCAGTTTCTCAGAAAGCTTTCCAGTTTGGAACGGAAGATATTTCCTTTTTCACCTTAGGCCTCTATGGGCTTCCAAATATCCCTTTGCCAATTCCACAAGAACAGCCTTAGCGAAAGGCTTCTTGAAGGGAAAGATGTAACTCTGTGAGATGAATTCACAGAACACAGAGCAGTTTCTCAGAAAGCTTCTTTCCAGTTTTGAACGGAAGATATTTCCTTTTTCACCATAGCCCTCTATGGGCTTCCAAATATCCCTTTGCCAATTCCAAAAGAACAGCCTTAGCGAAAGGCTTCTTGAAGGGAAAGATGTAACTCTGTGAGATGAATTCACAGAACACAGAGCAGTTTCTCAGAAAGCTTCTTTCCAGTTTTGAACGGAAGATATTTCCTTTTTCACCATAGCCGTCTATGGTTTTCCAAATATCCCTTTGCCAATTCCACAAGAACAGCCATAGCGAAAGGCTTCTTGAAGGGAAAGATGTAACTCTGTGAGATGAATTAACAGAACACAGAGCAGTTTCTCAGAAAGCTTCTTTCCAGTTTTGAACGGAAGATATTTCCTTTTTCACCATAGCCCTCTATGGGCTTCCAAATATCCCTTTGACAATTCCACAAGAACAGCCTTAGCGAAAGTCTTCTTGAAAGGATAGATGTAACTCTGTGAGATGAATTCACAGAACACAGAGCAGTGTCTCAGAAAGCTTCTTTCCAGTTTTGAACGGAAGATATTTCCTTTTTCACCATAGCCCTCTAAGGGCTTCCAAATATCCCTTTGCCAATTCCACAAGAACAGCGTTAGCGAAAGGCTTCTTGAAGGGAAAGATGTAACTCTGTGAGATGAATTCACAGAACACAGAGCAGTTTCTCAGAAAGCTTCTTTCCAGTTTTGAACGGAAATATTTCCTTTTTCACCATAGCCCTCTATGGGCTTCCAAATATCCCTTTGCCAATTCCACAAGAACAGTCTTAGCGAAAGGCTTCTTGAAGGGTAAGATGTAACTCTGTGAGATGAATTCACAGAATATAGAGCAGTTTCTCAGAAAGCTTCTTTCCAGTTTTGAACGGAAGATATTTCCTTTTTCACCATAGCCCTCTATGGGCTTCCAAATATCCCTTTGCCAATTCCACAAGAACAGCCTTAGCGAAAGGCTTCTTGAAGGGAAAGATGTAACTCTGTGAGATGAATTCACAGAACACAGAGCAGTTTCTCACAAAGCTTCTTTCCAGTTGTGAAAGGAAGATATTTCCTTTTTCACCATAGGCCTCTATGGGCTTCCAAATATCCCTTTGCAAATTCCGCAAGAACAGCCTTAGCGAAAGGCTTCCTTAAGGGAAAGATGTAACTCTGTGAGATGAATTCACAAAACACAGAGCAGTTTCTCAGAAAGTTTCTTTCCAGTTTTGAACGGAAGATATTTCCTTTTTCACCATAGGCCTCTATGGGCTTCCAAATATCCCTTTGCCAATTCCACAAGAACAGCCTTAGCGAAAGGCTTCTTGAAGGGAAAGATGTAACTCTGTGAGATGAATTCACAGAACACAGAGCAGTTTCTCAGAAAGCTTCTTTCCAGTTTTGAACGGAAGATATTTCCTTTTTCACCATAGGCCTCTATGGGCTTCCAAATATCCCTTTGCCAATTCCACAAGAACAGCCTTAGCGAAAGGCTTCTTGAAGGGAAAGATGTAACTCTGTGAGATGAATTCACAGAACACAGAGCAGTTTCTCAGAAAGCTTCTATCCAGTTTTGAACGGAAGATATTTCCTTTTTCACCATAGGCCTCTATGGGCTTCCAAATATCCCTTTGCCAATTCCGCAAGAACAGCCTTAGCGAAAGGCTTCTTTAAGGGAAAGATGTAACTCTGTGAGATGAATTCACAGAACACAGAGCAGTTTCTCAGAAAGCTTCTTTCCAGTTTTGAACGGAAGATATTTCCTTTTTCACCATAGCCCTCTATGGGCTTCCAAATATCCCTTTGCCAATTCCACAAGAACAGCCTTAGCGAAAGGCTTCTTGAAGGGAAAGATGTAACTCTGTGAGATGAATTAACAGAACACAGAGCAGTTTTTCAGAAAGCTTCTTTCCAGTTTTGAACGGAAGATATTTACTTTTTCACCATAGCCCTCTATGGGCTTCCAAATATCCCTTTGCCAATTCCACAAGAACAGCCTTAGCGAAAGGCTTCTTGAAGGGAAAGATGTAACTCTGTGAGATGAATTCACAGAACACAGAGCAGTTTCTCAGAAAGCTTCTTTCCAGTTTTGAACGGAAGATATTTCCTTTTTCACCATAGCCCTCTATGGGCTTCCAAATATCCCCTTGCCAATTCCACAAGAACAGCCTTAGCGAAAGGCTTCTTGAAGGGAAAGATGTAACTCTGTGAGATGAATTAACAGAACACAGAGCAGTTTCTCAGAAAGCTTCTTTCCAGTTTTGAACGGAAGATATTTCCTTTTTCACCATAGCCCTCTATGGGCTTCCAAATATCCCTTTGCCAATTGCACAAGAACAGCCTTAGCGAAAGGCTTCTTGAAGGGAAAGATGTAACTCTGTGAGATGAATTCACAGAACACAGAGCAGTTTCTCAGAAAGATTCTTTCCAATTTTGAACGGAAGATATTTCCTTTTTCACCATAGCCCTCTATGGGCTTCCAAATATCCCTTTGCCAATTCCACAAGAACAGCCTTAGAGAAAGGCTTCTTGAAGGGAAAGATGTAACTCTGTGAGATGAATTAACAGAACACAGAGCAGTTTCTCAGAAAGCTTCTTTCCAGTTTTGAACGGAAGATATTTCCTTTTTCACCATAGCCCTCTAAGGGCTTCCAAATATCCCTTTGCCAATTCCACAAGAACAGCCTTAGCGAAAGGCTTCTTGAAGGGAAAGATGTAACTCTGTGAGATGAATTCACAGAACACAGAGCAGTTTCTCAGAAAGCTTCTTTCCAGTTTTGAACGGAAGATATTTCCTTTTTCACCATAGCCCTCTATGGGCTTTCAAATATCCCTTTGCCAATTCCACAAGAACAGCCTTAGCGAAAGGCTTCTTGAAGGGAAAGATGTAACTCTGTGAGATGAATTAACAGAACACAGAGCAGTTTCTCAGAAAGCTTCTTTCCAGTTTTGAACGGAAGATATTTCCTTTTTCACCATAGGCCTCTATGGGCTTCCAAATATCCCTTTGCCAATTCCGCAAGAACAGTCTTAGCGAAAGGTTTCTTTAAGGGAAAGATGTAACTCTGTGAGATGAATTCACAGAACACAGAGCAGTTTCTCAGAAAGCTTCTTTCCAGTTTTGAACGGAAGATATTTCCTTTTTCACCATAGCCCTCTATGGGCTTCCAAATATCCCTTTGCCAATTCCACAAGAACAGCCTTAGCGAAAGGCTTCTTGAAGGGAAAGATGTAACTCTGTGAGATGAATTCACAGAACACAGAGCAGTTTCTCAGAAAGCTTCTTTCCAGTTTTGAGCGGAAGATATTTCCTTTTTCACCATAGCCCTCTATGGGCTTCCAAATATCCCTTTGCCAATTCCACAAGAACAGCCTTAGCGAAAGGCTTCTTGAAGGGAAAGATGTAACTCTGTGAGATGAATTCACAGAACACAGAGCAGTTTCTCAGAAAGCTTCTTTCCAGTTTTGAACGGAAGATATTTCCTTTTTCACCATAGCCCTCTATGGGCTTCCAAATATCCCTTTGCCAATTCCACAAGAACAGCCTTAGCGAAAGGCTTCTTGAAGGGAAAGATGTAACTCTGTGAGATGAATTAACAGAACACAGAGCAGTTTCTCAGAAAGCTTCTTTCCAGTTTTGAACGGAAGATATTTACTTTTTCACCATAGCCCTCTATGGGCTTCCAAATATCCCTTTGCCAATTCCACAAGAACAGCCTTAGCGAAAGGCTTCTTGAAGGGAAAGATGTAACTCTGTGAGATGAATTAACAGAACACAGAGCAGTTTCTCAGAAAGCTTCTTTCCAGTTTTGAACGGAAGATATTTCCTTTTTCACCATAGCCCTCTATGGGCTTCCAAATATCCCCTTGCCAATTCCACAAGAACAGCCTTAGCGAAAGGCTTCTTGAAGAGAAAGATGTAACTCTGTGAGATGAATTAACAGAACACAGAGCAGTTTCTCAGAAAGCTTCTTTCCAGTTTTGATCCTAAGATAATTCCTTTTTCACCATAGCCCTCTATGGGCTTCCAAATATCCCTTTGCCAATTCCACAAGAACAGCCTTAGCGAAAGGCTTCTTGAAGGGAAAGATGTAACTCTGTGAGATGAATTCACAGAACACAGAGCAGTTTCTCAGAAAGATTCTTTCCAGTTTTGAACGGAAGATATTTCCTTTTTCACCATAGCCCTCTATGGGCTTCCAAATATCCCTTTGCCAATTCCACAAGAACAGCCTTAGCGAAAGGCTTCTTGAAGGGAAAGATGTAACTCTGTGAGATGAATTAACAGAACACAGAGCAGTTTCTCAGAAAGCTTCTTTCCAGTTTTGAACGGAAGATATTTCCTTTTTCACCATAGCCCTCTATGGGCTTCCAAATATCGCTTTGCCAATTCTACAAGAACAGCCTTAGCGAAAGGCTTCTTGAAGGGAAAGATGTAACTCTGTGAGATGAATTAACAGAACACAGAGCAGTTTCTCAGAAAGCTTCTTTCCAGTTTTGAACGGAAGATATTTCCTTTTTCACCATAGCCCTCTATGGGCTTCCAAATATCCCTTTGCCAATTCCACAAGAACAGCCTTAGCGAAAGGCTTCTTGAAGGGAAAGATGTAACTCTGTGAGATGAATTAACAGAACACAGAGCAGTTTCTCAGAAAGATTCTTTCCAATTTTGAACGGAAGATATTTCCTTTTTCACCATAGCCCTCTATGGGCTTCCAAATATCCCTTTGCCAATTCCACAAGAACAGCCTTAGAGAAAGGCTTCTTGAAGGGAAAGATGTAACTCTGTGAGATGAATTAACAGAACACAGAGCAGTTTCTCAGAAAGCTTCTTTCCAGTTTTGAACGGAAGATATTTCCTTTTTCACCATAGCCCTCTATGGGCTTCCAAATATCCCTTTGCCAATTCCACAAGAACAGCCTTAGCGAAAGGCTTCTTGAAGGGAAAGATGTAACTCTGTGAGATGAATTAACAGAACACAGAGCAGTTTCTCAGAAAGCTTCTTTCCAGTTTTGAACTGAAGATATTTACTTTTTCACCATAGCCCTCTAAGGGCTTCCAAATATCCCTTTGCCAATTCCACAAGAACAGCCTTAGCGAAAGGCTTCTTGAAGGGAAAGATGTAACTCTGTGAGATAAATTAACAGAACACAGAGCAGTTTTTCAGAAAGCTTCTTTCCAGTTTTGAACGGAAGATATTTCCTTTCTCACCATAGCCCTCTAAGGGCTTCCAAATATCCCTTTGCCAATTCCACAAGAACAGCCTTAGCGAAAGGCTTCTTGAAGGGAAAGATGTAACTCTGTGAGATGAATTCACAGAACACAGAGCAGTTTCTCAGAAAGCTTCTTTCCAGTTTTGAACGGAAGATATTTCCTTTTTCACCATAGGCCTCTATGGGCTTCCAAATATCCCTTTGCCAATTCCACAAGAACAGCCTTAGCGAAAGGCTTCTTGAAGGGAAAGATGTAACTCTGTGAGATGAATTCACAGAACACAGAGCAGTTTCTCAGAAAGCTTCTTTCCAGTTTTGAACGGAAGATATTTCCTTTTTCACCATAGGCCTCTATGGGCTTCCAAATATCCCTTTGCCAATTCCACAAGAACAGCCTTAGCGAAAGGCTTCTTGAAGGGAAACATGTAACTCTGTGAGATGAATTCACAGAACACAGAGCAGTTTCTCAGAAAGCTTCTTTCCAGTTTTGAACGGAAGATATTTCCTTTTTCACCATAGGCCTCTATGGGCTTCCAAATATCCCTTTGCCAATTCCACAAGAACAGCCTTAGCGAAAGGCTTCTTGAAGGGAAAGATGTAACTCTGTGAGATGAATTCACAGAACACAGAGCAGTTTCTCAGAAAGCTTCTTTCCAGTTTTGAACGGAAGATATTTCCTTTTTCACCATAGCCCTCTACGGGCTTCCAAATATCCCTTTGCCAATTCCACAAGAACAGCCTTAGCGAAAGGCTTCTTGAAGGGAAAGATGTAACTCTGTGAGATGAATTCACAGAACACAGAGCAGTTTCTCAGAAAGCTTCTTTCCAGTTTTGAACGGAAGATATTTCCTTTTTCACCATAGCCCTCTATGGGCTTCCAAATATCCCCTTGCGAATTCCACAACAACAGCCTTAGCGAAAGGCTTCTTGAAGAGAAAGATGTAACTCTGTGAGATGAATTAACAGAACACAGAGCAGTTTCTCAGAAAGCTTCTTTCCAGTTTTGAACGGAAGATATTTCCTTTTTCACCATAGGCCTCTATGGGCTTCCAAATATCCCTTTGCCAATTCCACAAGAACAGCCTTAGCGAAACGCTTCTTGAAGGGAAAGATGTAACTCTGTGAGATGAATTCACAGAACACAGAGCAGTTTCTCAGAAAGATTCTTTCCAGTTTTGAACGGAAGATATTTCCTTTTTCACCATAGCCCTCTAAGGGCTTCCAAATATCCCTTTGCCAATTCCACAAGAACAGCCTTAGCGAAAGGCTTCTTGAAGGGAAAGATGTAACTCTGTGAGATAAATTAACAGAACACAGAGCAGTTTCTCAGAAAGCTTCTTTCCAGTTTTGAACGGAAGATATTTCCTTTTTCACCATAGCCCTCTAAGGGCTTCCAAATATCCCTTTGCCAATTCCACAACAACAGCCTTAGCGAAAGGCTTCTTGAAGGGAAAGATGTAACTCTGTGAGATGAATTCACAGAACACAGAGCAGTTTCTCAGAAAGCTTTCCAGTTTGGAACGGAAGATATTTCCTTTTTCACCATAGGCCTCTATGGGCTTCCAAATATCCCTTTGCCAATTCCACAAGAACAGCCTTAGCGAAAGGCTTCTTGAAGGGAAAGATGTAACTCTGTGAGATGAATTAACAGAACACAGAGCAGTTTCTCAGAAAGCTTCTTTCCAGTTTTGAACGGAAGATATTTACTTTTTCACCATAGCCCTCTATGGGCTTCCAAATATCCCTTTGCCAATTCCACAAGAACAGCCTTAGCGAAAGGCTTCTTGAAGGGAAAGATGTAACTCTGTGAGATGAATTCAGAGAACACAGAGAAGTTTCTCAGAAAGCTTCTTTCCAGTTTTGAACGGAAGATATTTCCTTTTTCACCATAGGCCTCTACGGGCTTCAAAATATCCCTTTGCCAATTCCACAAGAACAGCCTTAGCGAAAGGCTTCTTGAAGGGAAAGATGTAACTCTGTGAGATGAATTAACAGAACACAGAGCAGTTTCTCAGAAAGCTTCTTTCCAGTTTTGAACGGAAGATATTTCCTTTTTCACCATAGCCCTCTATGGGCTTCCAAATATCCCTTTGCCAATTCCACAAGAACAGCCTTAGCGAAAGGCTTCTTGAAGGGAAAGATGTAACTCTGTGAGATGAATTCACAGAACACAGAGCAGTTTCTCAGAAAGCTTCTTTCCAGTTTGGAACGGAAGATATTTCTTTTTCACCATAGGCCTCTATGGGCTTCCAAATATCCCTTTGCCAACTCCACAAGAACAGCCTTAGCGAAAGGCTTCTTGAAGGGAAAGATGTAACTCTGTGAGATGAATTCACAGAACACAGAGCAGTTTCTCAGAAAGCTTCTTTCCAGTTTTGAACGGAAGATATTTCCTTTTTCACCATAGGCCACTATGGGCTTCCAAATATCCCTTTGCCAATTCCACAAGAACAGCCTTAGGGAAAGGCTTCTTGAAGGGAAAGATGTAACTCTGTGAGATGAATTAACAGAACACAGAGCAGTTTCTCAGAAAGCTTCTTTCCAGTTTTGAACGGAAGATATTTACTTTTTCACCATAGCCCTCTATGGGCTTCCAAATATCCCTTTGCCAATTCCACAAGAACAGCCTTAGCGAAAGGCTTCTTGAAGGGAAAGATGTAACTCTGTGAGATGAATTCACAGAACACAGAGCAGTTTCTCAGAAAGCTTCTTTCCAGTTTTGAACGGAAGATATTTCCTTTTTCACCATAGCCCTCTATGGGCTTCCAAATATCCCTTTGCCAATTCCACAAGAACAGCCTTAGCGAAAGGCTTCTTGAAGGGAAAGATGTAACTCTGTGAGATGAATTCACAGAACACAGAGCAGTTTCTCAGAAAGCTTCTTTCCAGTTTTGAACGGAAGATATTTCCTTTTTCACCATAGCCCTCTATGGGCTTCCAAATATCCCTTTGCCAATTCCACAAGAACAGCCTTAGCGAAAGGCTTCTTGAAGGGAAAGATGTAACTCTGTGAGATGAATTCACAGAACACAGAGCAGTTTCTCAGAAAGCTTCTTTCCAGTTTTGAACGGAAGATATTTACTTTTTCACCATAGCCCTCTATGGGCTTCCAAATATCCCTTTGCCAATTCCACAAGAACAGCCTTAGCGAAAGGCTTCTTGAAGGGAAAGATGTAACTCTGTGAGATGAATTCACAGAACACAGAGCAGTTTCTCAGAAAGCTTCTTTCCAGTTTTGAACGGAAGATATTTCCTTTTTCACCATAGCCCTCTATGGGCTTCCAAATATCCCCTTGCCAATTCCACAAGAACAGCCTTAGCGAAAGGCTTCTTGAAGAGAAAGATGTAACTCTGTGAGATGAATTAACAGAACACAGAGCAGTTTCTCAGAAAGCTTCTTTCCAGTTTTGATCCTAAGATATTTCCTTTTTCACCATAGCCCTCTATGGGCTTCCAAATATCCCTTTGCCAATTCCACAAGAACAGCCTTAGCGAAAGGCTTCTTGAAGGGAAAGATGTAACTCTGTGAGATGAATTCACAGAACACAGAGCAGTTTCTCAGAAAGACTCTTTCCAGTTTTGAACGGAAGATATTTCCTTTTTCACCATAGCCCTCTATGGGCTTCCAAATATCCCTTTGCCAATTCCACAAGAACAGCCTTAGCGAAAGGCTTCTTGAAGGGAAAGATGTAACTCTGTGAGATGAATTAACAGAACACAGAGCAGTTTCTCAGAAAGCTTCTTTCCAGTTTTGAACGGAAGATATTTCCTTTTTCACCATAGCCCTTTATGGGCTTCCAAATATCGCTTTGCCAATTCTACAAGAACAGCCTTAGAGAAAGGCTTCTTGAAGGGAAAGATGTAACTCTGTGAGATGAATTAACAGAACACAGAGCAGTTTCTCAGAAAGCTTCTTTCCAGTTTTGAACGGAAGATATTTCCTTTTTCACCATAGCCCTCTATGGGCTTCCAAATATCCCTTTGCCAATTCCACAAGAACAGCCTTAGAGAAAGGCTTCTTGAAGGGAAAGATGTAACTCTGTGAGATGAATTAACAGAACACAGAGCAGTTTCTCAGAAAGATTCTTTCCAGTTTTGAACGGAAGATATTTCCTTTTTCACCATAGCCCTCTATGGGCTTCCAAATATCCCTTTGCCAATTCCACAAGAACAGCCTTAGAGAAAGGCTTCTTGAAGGGAAAGATGTAACTCTGTGAGATGAATTAACAGAACACAGAGCAGTTTCTCAGAAAGCTTCTTTCAAGTTTTGAACGGAAGATATTTCCTTTTTCACCATAGCCCTCTATGGGCTTCCAAATATCCCTTTGCCAATTCCACAAGAACAGCCTTAGCGAAAGGCTTCTTGAAGGGAAAGATGTAACTCTGTGAGATGAATTAACAGAACACAGAGCAGTTTCTCAGAAAGCTTCTTTCCAGTTTTGAACTGAAGATATTTACTTTTTCACCATAGCCCTCTAAGGGCTTCCAAATATCCCTTTGCCAATTCCACAAGAACAGCCTTAGCGAAAGGCTTCTTGAAGGGAAAGATGTAACTCTGTGAGATGAATTCACAGAACACAGAGCAGTTTTTCAGAAAGCTTCTTTCCAGTTTTGAACGGAAGATATTTCCTTTTTCACCATAGGCCTCTATGGGCTTCCAAATATCCCTTTGCCAATTCCACAAGAACAGCCTTAGCGAAAGGCTTCTTGAAGGGAAAGATGTAACTCTGTGAGATGAATTCACAGAACACAGAGCAGTTTCTCAGAAAGCTTCTTTCCAGTTTTGAACGGAAGATATTTCCTTTTTCACCATAGGCCTCTATGGGCTTCCAAATATCCCTTTGCCAATTCCACAAGAACAGCCTTAGCGAAAGGCTTCTTGAAGGGAAAGATGTAACTCTGTGAGATGAATTCACAGAACACAGAGCAGTTTCTCAGAAAGCTTCTTTCCAGTTTTGAACGGAAGATATTTCCTTTTTCACCATAGGCCTCTATGGGCTTCCAAATATCCCTTTGCCAATTCCACAAGAACAGCCTTAGCGAAAGGCTTCTTGAAGGGAAAGATGTAACTCTGTGAGATGAATTCACAGAACACAGAGCAGTTTCTCAGAAAGCTTCTTTCCAGTTTTGAACGGAAGATATTTCCTTTTTCACCATAGGCCTCTATGGGCTTCCAAATATCCCTTTGCCAATTCCACAAGAACAGCCTTAGCGAAAGGCTTCTTGAAGGGAAAGATGTAACTCTGTGAGATGAATTCACAGAACACAGAGCAGTTTCTCAGAAAGCTTCTTTCCAGTTTTGAACGGAAGATATTTCCTTTTTCACCATAGCCCTCTACGGGCTTCCAAATATCCCCTTGCGAATTCCACAAGAACAGCCTTAGCGAAAGGCTTCTTGAAGAGAAAGATGTAACTCTGTGAGATGAATTCACAGAACACAGAGCAGTTTCTCAGAAAGCTTCTTTCCAGTTTTGAACGGAAGATATTTCCTTTTTCACCATAGGCCTCTATGGGCTTCCAAATATCCCCTTGCGAATTCCACAACAACAGCCTTAGCGAAAGGCTTCTTGAAGAGAAAGATGTAACTCTGTGAGATGAATTAACAGAACACAGAGCAGTTTCTCAGAAAGCTTCTTTCCAGTTTTGAACTGAAGATATTTCCTTTTTCACCATAGCCCTCTAAGGGCTTCCAAATATCCCTTTGCCAATTCCTCAAGAACAGCCTTAGCGAAAGGCTTCTTGAAGGGAAAGATGTAACTCTGTGAGATGAATTAACAGAACACAGAGCAGTTTCTCAGAAAGCTTCTTTCCAGTTTTGAACTGAAGATATTTACTTTTTCACCATAGCCCTCTAAGGGCTTCCAAATATCCCTTTGCCAATTCCACAAGAACAGCCTTAGCGAAAGGCTTCTTGAAGGGAAAGATGTAACTCTGTGAGATAAATTAACAGAACACAGAGCAGTTTCTCAGAAAGCTTCTTTCCAGTTTTGAACGGAAGATATTTCCTTTTTCACCATAGCCCTCTAAGGGCTTCCAAATATCCCTTTGCCAATTCCACAACAACAGCCTTAGCGAAAGGCTTCTTGAAGGGAAAGATGTAACTCTGTGAGATGAATTCACAGAACACAGAGCAGTTTCTCAGAAAGCTTTCCAGTTTGGAACGGAAGATATTTCCTTTTTCACCATAGGCCTCTATGGGCTTCCAAATATCCCTTTGCCAATTCCACAAGAACAGCCTTAGCGAAAGGCTTCTTGAAGGGAAAGATGTAACTCTGTGAGATGAATTAACAGAACACAGAGCAGTTTCTCAGAAAGCTTCTTTCCAGTTTTGAACGGAAGATATTTACTTTTTCACCATAGCCCTCTAGGGGCTTCCAAATATCCCTTTGCCAATTCCACAAGAACAGCCTTTGCGAAAGGCTTCTTGAAGGGAAAGATGTAACTCTGTGAGATGAATTCAGAGAACACAGAGAAGTTTCTCAGAAAGCTTCTTTCCAGTTTTGAACGGAAGATATTTCCTTTTTCACCATAGGCCTCTACGGGCTTCAAAATATCCCTTTGCCAATTCCACAAGAACAGCCTTAGCGAAAGGCTTCTTGAAGGGAAAGATGTAACTCTGTGAGATGAATTCACAGAACACAGAGCAGTTTCTCAGAAAGCTTCTTTCCAGTTTTGAACGGAAGATATTTCCTTTTTCACCATAGCCCTCTATGGGCTTCCAAATATCCCTTTGCCAATTCCACAAGAACAGCCTTAGCGAAAGGCTTCTTGAAGGGAAAGATGTAACTCTGTGAGATGAATTCACAGAACACAGAGCAGTTTCTCAGAAAGCTTCTTTCCAGTTTTGAACGGAAGATATTTCCTTTTTCACCATAGGCCACTATGGGCTTCCAAATATCCCTTTGCCAATTCCACAAGAACAGCCTTAGCGAAAGGCTTCTTGAAGGGAAAGATGTAACTCTGTGAGATGAATTCACAGAACACAGAGCAGTTTCTCAGAAAGCTTCTTTCCAGTTTTGAACGGAAGATATTTACTTTTTCACCATAGCCATCTATGGGCTTCCAAATATCCCTTTGCCAATTCCACAAGAACAGCCTTAGCGAAAGGCTTCTTGAAGGGAAAGATGTAACTCTGTGAGATGAATTCAGAGAACACAGAGCAGTGTCTCAGAAAGCTTCTTTCCAGTTTTGAACGGAAGATATTTCCTTTTTCACCATAGCCCTCTATGGGCTTCCAAATATCCCCTTGCCAATTCCACAAGAACAGCCTTAGCGAAAGGCTTCTTGAAGGGAAAGATGTAACTCTGTGAGATGAATTCACAGAACACAGAGCAGTTTCTCAGAAAGCTTCTTTCCAGTTTTGAACGGAAGATACTTCCTTTTTCACCATAGCCCTCTATGGGCTTCCAAATATCCCCTTGCCAATTCCACAAGAACAGCCTTAGCGAAAGGCTTCTTGAAGAGAAAGATGTAACTCTGTGAGATGAATTAACAGAACACAGAACAGTTACTCAGAAAGCTTCTTTCCAGTTTTGAACGGAAGATATTTCCTTTTTCACCATAGCCCTCTATGGGCTTCCAAATATCCCTTTGCCAATTCCACAAGAACAGCCTTAGCGAAAGGCTTCTTGAAGGGAAAGATGTAACTCTGTGAGATGAATTAACAGAACACAGAGCAGTTTCTCAGAAAGCTTCTTTCCAGTTTTGAACTGAAGATATTTACTTTTTCACCATAGCCCTCTAAGGGCTTCCAAATATCCCTTTGCCAATTCCACAAGAACAGCCTTAGCGAAAGGCTTCTTGAAGGGAAAGATGTAACTCTGTGAGATAAATTAACAGAACACAGAGCAGTTTTTCAGAAAGCTTCTTTCCAGTTTTGAACGGAAGATATTTCCTTTTTCACCATAGCCCTCTAAGGGCTTCCAAATATCCCTTTGCCAATTCCACAAGAACAGCCTTAGCGAAAGGCTTCTTGAAGGGAAAGATGTAACTCTGTGAGATGAATTCACAGAACACAGAGCAGTTTCTCAGAAAGCTTTCCAGTTTGGAACGGAAGATATTTCCTTTTTCACCTTAGGCCTCTATGGGCTTCCAAATATCCCTTTGCCAATTCCACAAGAACAGCCTTAGCGAAAGGCTTCTTGAAGGGAAAGATGTAACTCTGTGAGATGAATTCACAGAACACAGAGCAGTTTCTCAGAAAGCTTCTTTCCAGTTTTGAACGGAAGATATTTCCTTTTTCACCATAGCCCTCTATGGGCTTCCAAATATCCCTTTGCCAATTCCAAAAGAACAGCCTTAGCGAAAGGCTTCTTGAAGGGAAAGATGTAACTCTGTGAGATGAATTCACAGAACACAGAGCAGTTTCTCAGAAAGCTTCTTTCCAGTTTTGAACGGAAGATATTTCCTTTTTCACCATAGCCGTCTATGGGCTTCCAAATATCCCTTTGCCAATTCCACAAGAACAGCCTTAGCGAAAGGCTTCTTGAAGGGAAAGATGTAACTCTGTGAGATGAATTAACAGAACACAGAGCAGTTTCTCAGAAAGATTCTTTCCAGTTTTGAACGGAAGATATTTCCTTTTTCACCATAGCCGTCTATCGTTTTCCAAATATCCCTTTGCCAATTCCACAAGAACAGCCATAGCGAAAGGCTTCTTGAAGGGAAAGATGTAACTCTGTGAGATGAATTAACAGAACACAGAGCAGTTTCTCAGAAAGCTTCTTTCCAGTTTTGAACGGAAGATATTTCCTTTTTCACCATAGCCCTCTATGGGCTTCCAAATATCCCTTTGACAATTCCACAAGAACAGCCTTAGCGAAAGTCTTCTTGAAAGGATAGATGTAACTCTGTGAGATGAATTCACAGAACACAGAGCAGTGTCTCAGAAAGCTTCTTTCCAGTTTTGAACGGAAGATATTTCCTTTTTCACCATAGCCCTCTAAGGGCTTCCAAATATCCCTTTGCCAATTCCACAAGAACAGCGTTAGCGAAAGGCTTCTTGAAGGGAAAGATGTAACTCTGTGAGATGAATTCACAGAACACAGAGCAGTTTCTCAGAAAGCTTCTTTCCAGTTTTGAACGGAAATATTTCCTTTTTCACCATAGCCCTCTATGGGCTTCCAAATATCCCTTTGCCAATTCCACAAGAACAGTCTTAGCGAAAGGCTTCTTGAAGGGTAAGATGTAACTCTGTGAGATGAATTCACAGAATATAGAGCAGTTTCTCAGAAAGCTTCTTTCCAGTTTTGAACGGAAGATATTTCCTTTTTCACCATAGCCCTCTATGGGCTTCCAAATATCCCTTTGCCAATTCCACAAGAACAGCCTTAGCGAAAGGCTTCTTGAAGGGAAAGATGTAACTCTGTGAGATGAATTCACAGAACACAGAGCAGTTTCTCACAAAGCTTCTTTCCAGTTGTGAAAGGAAGATATTTCCTTTTTCACCATAGGCCTCTATGGGCTTCCAAATATCCCTTTGCAAATTCCGCAAGAACAGCCTTAGCGAAAGGCTTCTTTAAGGGAAAGATGTAACTCTGTGAGATGAATTCACAAAACACAGAGCAGTTTCTCAGAAAGTTTCTTTCCAGTTTTGAACGGAAGATATTTCCTTTTTCACCATAGGCCTCTATGGGCTTCCAAATATCCCTTTGCCAATTCCACAAGAACAGCCTTAGCGAAAGGCTTCTTGAAGGGAAAGATGTAACTCTGTGAGATGAATTCACAGAACACAGAGCAGTTTCTCAGAAAGCTTCTTTCCAGTTTTGAACGGAAGATATTTCCTTTTTCACCATAGGCCTCTATGGGCTTCCAAATATCCCTTTGCCAATTCCACAAGAACAGCCTTAGCGAAAGGCTTCTTGAAGGGAAAGATGTAACTCTGTGAGATGAATTCACAGAACACAGAGCAGTTTCTCAGAAAGCTTCTTTCCAGTTTTGAACGGAAGATATTTCCTTTTTCACCATAGGCCTCTATGGGCTTCCAAATATCCCTTTGCCAATTCCGCAAGAACAGCCTTAGCGAAAGGCTTCTTGAAGGGAAAGATGTAACTCTGTGAGATGAATTCACAGAACACAGAGCAGTTTCTCAGAAAGCTTCTTTCCAGTTTTGAACGGAAGATATTTCCTTTTTCACCATAGCCCTCTATGGGCTTCCAAATATCCCTTTGCCAATTCCACAAGAACAGCCTTAGCGAAAGGCTTCTTGAAGGGAAAGATGTAACTCTGTGAGATGAATTAACAGAACACAGAGCAGTTTTTCAGAAAGCTTCTTTCCAGTTTTGAACGGAAGATATTTACTTTTTCACCATAGCCCTCTATGGGCTTCCAAATATCCCTTTGCCAATTCCACAAGAACAGCCTTAGCGAAAGGCTTCTTGAAGGGAAAGATGTAACTCTGTGAGATGAATTAACAGAACACAGAGCAGTTTCTCAGAAAGCTTCTTTCCAGTTTTGAACGGAAGATATTTCCTTTTTCACCATAGCCCTCTATGGGCTTCCAAATATCCCCTTGCCAATTCCACAAGAACAGCCTTAGCGAAAGGCTTCTTGAAGGGAAAGATGTAACTCTGTGAGATGAATTAACAGAACACAGAGCAGTTTCTCAGAAAGCTTCTTTCCAGTTTTGAACGGAAGATATTTCCTTTTTCACCATAGCCCTCTATGGGCTTCCAAATATCCCTTTGCCAATTGCACAAGAACAGCCTTAGCGAAAGGCTTCTTGAAGGGAAAGATGTAACTCTGTGAGATGAATTCACAGAACACAGAGCAGTTTCTCAGAAAGATTCTTTCCAATTTTGAACGGAAGATATTTCCTTTTTCACCATAGCCCTCTATGGGCTTCCAAATATCCCTTTGCCAATTCCACAAGAACAGCCTTAGAGAAAGGCTTCTTGAAGGGAAAGATGTAACTCTGTGAGATGAATTAACAGAACACAGAGCAGTTTCTCAGAAAGCTTCTTTCCAGTTTTGAACGGAAGATATTTCCTTTTTCACCATAGCCCTCTAAGGGCTTCCAAATATCCCTTTGCCAATTCCACAAGAACAGCCTTAGCGAAAGGCTTCTTGAAGGGAAAGATGTAACTCTGTGAGATGAATTCACAGAACACAGAGCAGTTTCTCAGAAAGCTTCTTTCCAGTTTTGAACGGAAGATATTTCCTTTTTCACCATAGCCCTCTATGGGCTTTCAAATATCCCTTTGCCAATTCCACAAGAACAGCCTTAGCGAAAGGCTTCTTGAAGGGAAAGATGTAACTCTGTGAGATGAATTAACAGAACACAGAGCAGTTTCTCAGAAAGCTTCTTTCCAGTTTTGAACGGAAGATATTTCCTTTTTCACCATAGGCCTCTATGGGCTTCCAAATATCCCTTTGCCAATTCCGCAAGAACAGTCTTAGCGAAAGGCTTCTTTAAGGGAAAGATGTAACTCTGTGAGATGAATTCACAGAACACAGAGCAGTTTCTCAGAAAGCTTCTTTCCAGTTTTGAACGGAAGATATTTCCTTTTTCACCATAGCCCTCTATGGGCTTCCAAATATCCCTTTGCCAATTCCACAAGAACAGCCTTAGCGAAAGGCTTCTTGAAGGGAAAGATGTAACTCTGTGAGATGAATTCACAGAACACAGAGCAGTTTCTCAGAAAGCTTCTTTCCAGTTTTGAGCGGAAGATATTTCCTTTTTCACCATAGCCCTCTATGGGCTTCCAAATATCCCTTTGCCAATTCCACAAGAACAGCCTTAGCGAAAGGCTTCTTGAAGGGAAAGATGTAACTCTGTGAGATGAATTCACAGAACACAGAGCAGTTTCTCAGAAAGCTTCTTTCCAGTTTTGAACGGAAGATATTTCCTTTTTCACCATAGCCCTCTATGGGCTTCCAAATATCCCTTTGCCAATTCCACAAGAACAGCCTTAGCGAAAGGCTTCTTGAAGGGAAAGATGTAACTCTGTGAGATGAATTAACAGAACACAGAGCAGTTTCTCAGAAAGCTTCTTTCCAGTTTTGAACGGAAGATATTTACTTTTTCACCATAGCCCTCTATGGGCTTCCAAATATCCCTTTGCCAATTCCACAAGAACAGCCTTAGCGAAAGGCTTCTTGAAGGGAAAGATGTAACTCTGTGAGATGAATTAACAGAACACAGAGCAGTTTCTCAGAAAGCTTCTTTCCAGTTTTGAACGGAAGATATTTCCTTTTTCACCATAGCCCTCTATGGGCTTCCAAATATCCCCTTGCCAATTCCACAAGAACAGCCTTAGCGAAAGGCTTCTTGAAGAGAAAGATGTAACTCTGTGAGATGAATTAACAGAACACAGAGCAGTTTCTCAGAAAGCTTCTTTCCAGTTTTGATCCTAAGATATTTCCTTTTTCACCATAGCCCTCTATGGGCTTCCAAATATCCCTTTGCCAATTCCACAAGAACAGCCTTAGCGAAAGGCTTCTTGAAGGGAAAGATGTAACTCTGTGAGATGAATTCACAGAACACAGAGCAGTTTCTCAGAAAGCTTCTTTCCAGTTTTGAACGGAAGATATTTCCTTTTTCACCATAGCCCTCTACGGGCTTCCAAATATCCCTTTGCCAATTCCACAAGAACAGCCTTAGCGAAAGGCTTCTTGAAGGGAAAGATGTAACTCTGTGAGATGAATTCACAGAACACAGAGCAGTTTCTCAGAAAGCTTCTTTCCAGTTTTGAACGGAAGATATTTCCTTTTTCACCATAGCCCTCTATGGGCTTCCAAATATCCCCTTGCGAATTCCACAACAACAGCCTTAGCGAAAGGCTTCTTGAAGAGAAAGATGTAACTCTGTGAGATGAATTAACAGAACACAGAGCAGTTTCTCAGAAAGCTTCTTTCCAGTTTTGAACGGAAGATATTTCCTTTTTCACCATAGGCCTCTATGGGCTTCCAAATATCCCTTTGCCAATTCCAAAGAACAGCCTTAGCGAAAGGCTTCTTGAAGGGAAAGATGTAACTCTGTGAGATGAATTCACAGAACACAGAGCAGTTTCTCAGAAAGATTCTTTCCAGTTTTGAACGGAAGATATTTCCTTTTTCACCATAGCCCTCTAAGGGCTTCCAAATATCCCTTTGCCAATTCCACAAGAACAGCCTTAGCGAAAGGCTTCTTGAAGGGAAAGATGTAACTCTGTGAGATAAATTAACAGAACACAGAGCAGTTTCTCAGAAAGCTTCTTTCCAGTTTTGAACGGAAGATATTTCCTTTTTCACCATAGCCCTCTAAGGGCTTCCAAATATCCCTTTGCCAATTCCACAACAACAGCCTTAGCGAAAGGCTTCTTGAAGGGAAAGATGTAACTCTGTGAGATGAATTCACAGAACACAGAGCAGTTTCTCAGAAAGCTTTCCAGTTTGGAACGGAAGATATTTCCTTTTTCACCATAGGCCTCTATGGGCTTCCAAATATCCCTTTGCCAATTCCACAAGAACAGCCTTAGCGAAAGGCTTCTTGAAGGGTAAGATGTAACTCTGTGAGATGAATTAACAGAACACAGAGCAGTTTCTCAGAAAGCTTCTTTCCAGTTTTGAACGGAAGATATTTACTTTTTCACCATAGCCCTCTATGGGCTTCCAAATATCCCTTTGCCAATTCCACAAGAACAGCCTTAGCGAAAGGCTTCTTGAAGGGAAAGATGTAACTCTGTGAGATGAATTCAGAGAACACAGAGAAGTTTCTCAGAAAGCTTCTTTCCAGTTTTGAACGGAAGATATTTCCTTTTTCACCATAGGCCTCTACGGGCTTCAAAATATCCCTTTGCCAATTCCACAAGAACAGCCTTAGCGAAAGGCTTCTTGAAGGGAAAGATGTAACTCTGTGAGATGAATTAACAGAACACAGAGCAGTTTCTCAGAAAGCTTCTTTCCAGTTTTGAACGGAAGATATTTCCTTTTTCACCATAGCCCTCTATGGGCTTCCAAATATCCCTTTGCCAATTCCACAAGAACAGCCTTAGCGAAAGGCTTCTTGAAGGGAAAGATGTAACTCTGTGAGATGAATTCACAGAACACAGAGCAGTTTCTCAGAAAGCTTCTTTCCAGTTTGGAACGGAAGATATTTCCTTTTTCACCATAGGCCTCTATGGGCTTCCAAATATCCCTTTGCCAACTCCACAAGAACAGCCTTAGCGAAAGGCTTCTTGAAGGGAAAGATGTAACTCTGTGAGATGAATTCACAGAACACAGAGCAGTTTCTCAGAAAGCTTCTTTCCAGTTTTGAACGGAAGATATTTCCTTTTTCACCATAGGCCACTATGGGCTTCCAAATATCCCTTTGCCAATTCCACAAGAACAGCCTTAGCGAAAGGCTTCTTGAAGGGAAAGATGTAACTCTGTGAGATGAATTAACAGAACACAGAGCAGTTTCTCAGAAAGCTTCTTTCCAGTTTTGAACGGAAGATATTTACTTTTTCACCATAGCCCTCTATGGGCTTCCAAATATCCCTTTGCCAATTCCACAAGAACAGCCTTAGCGAAAGGCTTCTTGAAGGGAAAGATGTAACTCTGTGAGATGAATTCACAGAACACAGAGCAGTGTCTCAGAAAGCTTCTTTCCAGTTTTGAACGGAAGATATTTCCTTTTTCACCATAGCCCTCTATGGGCTTCCAAATATCCCCTTGCCTATTCCACAAGAACAGCCTTAGCGAAAGGCTTCTTGAAGGGAAAGATGTAACTCTGTGAGATGAATTCACAGAACACAGAGCAGTTTCTCAGAAAGCTTCTTTCCAGTTTTGAACGGAAGATACTTCTTTTTTCACCATAGCCCTCTATGGGCTTCCAAATATCCCCTTGCCAATTCCACAAGAACAGCCTTAGCGAAAGGCTTCTTGAAGAGAAAGATGTAACTCTGTGAGATGAATTAACAGAACACAGAACAGTTACTCAGAAAGCTTCTTTCCAGTTTTGAACGGAAGATATTTCCTTTTTCACCATAGCCCTCTATGGGCTTCCAAATATCCCTTTGCCAATTCCACAAGAACAGCCTTAGCGAAAGGCTTCTTGAAGGGAAAGATGTAACTCTGTGAGATGAATTAACAGAACACAGAGCAGTTTCTCAGAAAGCTTCTTTCCAGTTTTGAACTGAAGATATTTACTTTTTCACCATAGCCCTCTAAGGGCTTCCAAATATCCCTTTGCCAATTCCACAAGAACAGCCTTAGCGAAAGGCTTCTTGAAGGGAAAGATGTAACTCTGTGAGATAAATTAACAGAACACAGAGCAGTTTTTCAGAAAGCTTCTTTCCAGTTTTGAACGGAAGATATTTCCTTTTTCACCATAGCCCTCTAAGGGCTTCCAAATATCCCTTTGCCAATTCCACAAGAACAGCCTTAGCGAAAGGCTTCTTGAAGGGAAAGATGTAACTCTGTGAGATGAATTCACAGAACACAGAGCAGTTTCTCAGAAAGCTTTCCAGTTTGGAACGGAAGATATTTCCTTTTTCACCTTAGGCCTCTATGGGCTTCCAAATATCCCTTTGCCAATTCCACAAGAACAGCCTTAGCGAAAGGCTTCTTGAAGGGAAAGATGTAACTCTGTGAGATGAATTCACAGAACACAGAGCAGTTTCTCAGAAAGCTTCTTTCCAGTTTTGAACGGAAGATATTTCCTTTTTCACCATAGCCCTCTATGGGCTTCCAAATATCCCTTTGCCAATTCCACAAGAACAGCCTTAGCGAAAGGCTTCTTGAAGGGAAAGATGTAACTCTGTGAGATGAATTCACAGAACACAGAGCAGTTTCTCAGAAAGCTTCTTTCCAGTTTTGAACGGAAGATATTTCCTTTTTCACCATAGCCGTCTATGGGCTTCCAAATATCCCTTTGCCAATTCCACAAGAACAGCCTTAGCGAAAGGCTTCTTGAAGGGAAAGATGTAACTCTGTGAGATGAATTAACAGAACACAGAGCAGTTTCTCAGAAAGATTCTTTCCAGTTTTGAACGGAAGATATTTCCTTTTTCACCATAGCCGTCTATGGTTTTCCAAATATCCCTTTGCCAATTCCACAAGAACAGCCATAGCGAAAGGCTTCTTGAAGGGAAAGATGTAACTCTGTGAGATGAATTCACAGAACACAGAGCAGTTTCTCAGAAAGCTTCTTTCCAGTTTTGAACGGAAGATATTTCCTTTTTCACCATAGCCCTCTATGGGCTTCCAAATATCCCTTTGACAATTCTACAAGAACAGCCTGAGCGAAAGTCTTCTTGAAAGGATAGATGTAACTCTGTGAGATGAATTCACAGAACAAAGAGCAGTGTCTCAGAAAGCTTCTTTCCAGTTTTGAACGGAAGATATTTCCTTTTTCACCATAGCCCCCTAAGGGCTTCCAAATATCCCTTTGCCAATTCCACAAGAACAGCGTTAGCGAAAGGCTTCTTGAAGGGAAAGATGTAACTCTGTGAGATGAATTCACAGAACACAGAGCAGTTTCTCAGAAAGCTTCTTTCCAGTTTTGAACGGAAGATATTTCCTTTTTCACCATAGCCCTCTATGGGCTTCCAAATATCCCTTTGCCAATTCCACAAGAACAGTCTTAGCGAAAGGCTTCTTGAAGGGTAAGATGTAACTCTGTGAGATGAATTAACAGAATATAGAGCAGTTTCTCAGAAAGCTTCTTTCCAGTTTTGAACGGAAGATATTTCCTTTTTCACCATAGCCCTCTATGGGCTTCCAAATATCCCTTTGCCAATTCCACAAGAACAGCCTTAGCGAAAGGCTTCTTGAAGGGAAAGATGTAACTCTGTGAGATGAATTCACAGAAGACAGAGCAGTTTCTCAGAAAGATTCTTTCCAATTTTGAACGGAAGATATTTCCTTTTTCACCATAGGCCTCTATGGGCTTCCAAATATCCCTTTGCCAATTCCACAAGAACAGCCTTAGCGAAAGGCTTCTTGAAGGGAAAGATGTAACTCTGTGAGATGAATTCACAGAACACAGAGCAGTTTCTCACAAAGCTTCTTTCCAGTTGTGAAAGGAAGATGTTTCCTTTTTCACCATAGGCCTCTATGGGCTTCCAAATATCCCTTTGCAAATTCCGCAAGAACAGCCTTAGCGAAAGGCTTCTTTAAGGGAAAGATGTAACTCTGTGAGATGAATTCACAAAACACAGAGCAGTTTCTCAGAAAGTTTCTTTCCAGTTTTGAACGGAAGATATTTCCTTTTTCACCATAGCCCTCTATGGGCTTCCAAATATCCCTTTGCCAATTCCACAAGAACAGCCTTAGCGAAAGGCTTCTTGAAGGGAAAGATGTAACTCTGTGAGATGAATTAACAGAACACAGAGCAGTTTCTCAGAAAGCTTCTTTCCAGTTTTGAACGGAAGATATTTACTTTTTCACCATAGCCCTCTATGGGCTTCCAAATATCCCTTTGCCAATTCCACAAGAACAGCCTTAGCGAAAGGCTTCTTGAAGGGAAAGATGTAACTCTGTGAGATGAATTCACAGAACACAGAGCAGTTTCTCAGAAAGCTTCTTTCCAGTTTTGAACGGAAGATATTTCCTTTTTCACCATAGCCCTCTATGGGCTTCCAAATATCCCCTTGCCAATTCCACAAGAACAGCCTTAGCGAAAGGCTTCTTGAAGAGAAAGATGTAACTCTGTGAGATGAATTAACAGAACACAGAGCAGTTTCTCAGAAAGCTTCTTTCCAGTTTTGAACGGAAGATATTTCCTTTTTCACCATAGGCCTCTAAGGGCTTTCAAATATCCCTTTGCCAATTCCACAAGAACAGCCTTAGCGAAAGGCTTCTTGAAGGGAAAGATGTAACTCTGTGAGATGAATTAACAGAACACAGAGCAGTTTCTCAGAAAGCTTCTTTCCAGTTTTGAACGGAAGATATTTCCTTTTTCACCATAGCCGTCTATGGGCTTCCAAATATCCCTTTGCCAATTCCACAAGAACAGCCTTAGCGAAAGGCTTCTTGAAGGGAAAGATGTAACTCTGTGAGATGAATTAAAAGAACACAGAGCAGTTTCTCAGAAAGATTCTTTCCAGTTTTGAACGGAAGATATTTCCTTTTTCACCATAGCCGTCTATGGTTTTCCAAATATCCCTTTGCCAATTCCACAAGAACAGCCATAGCGAAAGGCTTCTTGAAGGGAAAGATGTAACTCTGTGAGATGAATTAACAGAACACAGAGCAGTTCCTCAGAAAGCTTCTTTCCAGTTTTGAACGGAAGATATTTCCTTTTTCACCATAGCCCTCTATGGGCTTCCAAATATCCCTTTGACAATTCCACAAGAACAGCCTTAGCGAAAGGCTTCTTGAAGGGAAAGATGTAACTCTGTGAGATGAATTAACAGAACACAGAGCAGTTTCTCAGAAAGATTCTTTCCAGTTTTGAACGGAAGATATTTCCTTTTTCACCATAGCCGTCTATGGTTTTCCAAATATCCCTTTGCCAATTCCACAAGAACAGCCATAGCGAAAGGCTTCTTGAAGGGAAAGATGTAACTCTGTGAGATGAATTAACAGAACACAGAGCAGTTTCTCAGAAAGCTTCTTTCCAGTTTTGAACGGAAGATATTTCCTTTTTCACCATAGCCCTCTATGGGCTTCCAAATATCCCTTTGACAATTCCACAAGAACAGCCTTAGCGAAAGTCTTCTTGAAAGGATAGATGTAACTCTGTGAGATGAATTCACAGAACACAGAGCAGTGTCTCAGAAAGCTTCTTTCCAGTTTTGAACGGAAGATATTTCCTTTTTCACCATAGCCCTCTAAGGGCTTCCAAATATCCCTTTGCCAATTCCACAAGAACAGCGTTAGCGAAAGGCTTCTTGAAGGGAAAGATGTAACTATGTGAGATGAATTCACAGAACACAGAGCAGTTTCTCAGAAAGCTTCTTTCCAGTTTTGAACGGAAGATATTTCCTTTTTCACCATAGCCCTCTATGGGCTTCCAAATATCCCTTTGCCAATTCCACAAGAACAGTCTTAGCGAAAGGCTTCTTGAAGGGAAAGCTGTAACTCTGTGAGATGAATTAACAGAATACAGAGCAGTTTCTCAGAAAGCTTCTTTCCAGTTTTGAACGGAAGATATTTCCTTTTTCACCATAGCCCTCTATGGGCTTCCAAATATCCCTTTGCCAATTCCACAAGAACAGTCTTAGCGAAAGGCTTCTTGAAGGGAAAGATGTAACTCTGTGAGATGAATTCACAGAACACAGAGCAGTTTCTCAGAAAGATTCTTTCCAATTTTGAACGGAAGATATTTCCTTTTTCACCATAGGCCTCTATGGGCTTCCAAATATCCCTTTGCCAATTCCACAAGAACAGCCTTAGCGAAAGGCTTCTTGAAGGGAAAGATGTAACTCTGTGAGATGAATTCACAGAACACAGAGCAGTTTCTCAGAAAGCTTCTTTCCAGTTTTGAAAGGAAGATATTTCCTTTTTCACCATAGGCCTCTATGGGCTTCCAAATATCCCTTTGCAAATTCCGCAAGAACAGCCTTAGCGAAAGGCTTCTTGAAGGGAAAGATGTAACTCTGTGAGATGAATTCACAAAACACAGAGCAGTTTCTCAGAAAGTTTCTTTCCAGTTTTGAACGGAAGATATTTCCTTTTTCACCATAGCCCTCTATGGGCTTCCAAATATCCCTTTGCCAATTCCACAAGAACAGCCTTAGCGAAAGGCTTCTTGAAGGGAAAGATGTAACTCTGTGAGATGAATTAACAGAACACAGAGCAGTTTCTCAGAAAGCTTCTTTCCAGTTTTGAACTGAAGATATTTACTTTTTCACCATAGCCCTCTAAGGGCTTCCAAATATCCCTTTTCCAATTCCACAAGAACAGCCTTAGCGAAAGGCTTCTTGAAGGGAAAGATGTAACTCTGTGAGATAAATTAACAGAACACAGAGCAGTTTCTCAGAAAGCTTCTTTCCAGTTTTGAACGGAAGATATTTCCTTTTTCACCATAGCCCTCTAGGGCTTCCAAATATCCCTTTGCCAATTCCACAAGAACAGCCTTAGAGAAAGGCTTCTTGAAGGGAAAGATGTAACTCTGTGAGATGAATTCAGAGAACACAGAGCAGTTTCTCAGAAAGCTTCCTTCCAGTTTTGAACGGAAGATATTTCCTTTTTCACCATAGGCCTCTAGGGGCTTCAAAATATCCCTTTGCCAATTCCACAAGAACAGCCTTAGCGAAAGGCTTCTTGAAGGGAAAGATGTAACTCTGTGAGATGAATTCACAGAACACAGAGCAGTTTCTCAGAAAGCTTCTTTCCAGTTTTGAACGGAAGATATTTCCTTTTTCACCATAGGCCTCTATGGGCTTCCAAATATCCCTTTGCCAATTCCACAAGAACAGCCTTAGCGAAAGGCTTCTTGAAGGGAAAGATGTAACTCTGTGAGATGAATTAACAGAACACAGAGCAGTTTCTCAGAAAGCTTCTTTCCAGTTTTGAACGGAAGATATTTCCTTTTTCACCATAGGCCTCTATGGGCTTCCAAATATCCCTTTGCCAATTCCACAAGAACAGCCTTAGCGAAAGGCTTCTTGAAGGGAAAGATGTAACTCTGTGAGATGAATTCACAGAACACAGAGCAGTTTCTCAGAAAGCTTCTTTCCAGTTTTGAACGGAAGATATTTCCTTTTTCACCATAGGCCTCTATGGGCTTCCAAATATCCCTTTGCCAATTCCACAAGAACAGCCTTAGCGAAAGGCTTCTTGAAGGGAAAGATGTAACTCTGTGAGATGAATTAACAGAACACAGAGCAGTTTCTCAGAAAGCTTCTTTCCAGTTTTGAACGGAAGATATTTCCTTTTTCACCATAGCCGTCTATGGGCTTCCAAATATCCCTTTGCCAATTCCACAAGAACAGCCTTAGCGAAAGGCTTCTTGAAGGGAAAGATGTAACTCTGTGAGATGAATTAACAGAACACAGAGCAGTTTCTCAGAAAGATTCTTTCCAGTTTTGAACGGAAGATATTTCCTTTTTCACCATAGCCGTCTATGGTTTTCCAAATATCCCTTTGCCAATTCCACAAGAACAGCCATAGCGAAAGGCTTCTTGAAGGGAAAGATGTAACTCTGTGAGATGAATTAACAGAACACAGAGCAGTTCCTCAGAAAGCTTCTTTCCAGTTTTGAACGGAAGATATTTCCTTTTTCACCATAGCCCTCTATGGGCTTCCAAATATCCCTTTGACAATTCCACAAGAACAGCCTTAGCGAAAGTCTTCTTGAAAGGATACATGTAACTCTGTGAGATGAATTCACAGAACACAGAGCAGTGTCTCAGAAAGCTTCTTTCCAGTTTTGAACGGAAGATATTTCCTTTTTCACCATAGCCCTCTAAGGGCTTCCAAATATCCCTTTGCCAATTCCACAAGAACAGCGTTAGCGAAAGGCTTCTTGAAGGGAAAGATGTAACTCTGTGAGATGAATTCACAGAACACAGAGCAGTTTCTCAGAAAGCTTCTTTCCAGTTTTGAACGGAAGATATTTCCTTTTTCACCATAGCCCTCTATGGGCTTCCAAATATCCCTTTGCCAATTCCACAAGAACAGTCTTAGCGAAAGGCTTCTTGAAGGGAAAGATGTAACTCTGTGAGATGAATTAACAGAATACAGAGCAGTTTCTCAGAAAGCTTCTTTCCAGTTTTGAACGGAAGATATTTCCTTCTTCACCATAAACCTCTATGGGCTTCCAAATATCCCTTTGCCAATTCCACAAGAACAGCCTTAGCGAAAGGCTTCTTGGAGGGAAAGATGTAACTCTGTGAGATGAATTCACAGAACACAGAGCAGTTTCTCAGAAAGATTCTTTCCAATTTTGAACGGAAGATATTTCCTTTTTCACCATAGGCCTCTATGGGCTTCCAAATATCCCTTTGCCAATTCCACAAGAACAGCCTTAGCGAAAGGCTTCTTGAAGGGAAAGATGTAACTCTGTGAGATGAATTCACAGAACACAGAGCAGTTTCTCAGAAAGCTTCTTTCCAGTTTTGAAAGGAAGATATTTCCTTTTTCACCATAGGCCTCTATGGGCTTCCAAATATCCCTTTGCAAATTCCGCAAGAACAGCCTTAGCGAAAGGCTTCTTTAAGGGAAAGATGTAACTCTGTGAGATGAATTCACAAAACACAGAGCAGTTTCTCAGAAAGCTTCTTTCCAGTTTTGAACGGAAGATATTTCCTTTTTCACCATAGCCCTCTATGGGCTTCCAAATATCCCTTTGCCAATTCCACAAGAACAGCCTTAGCGAAAGGCTTCTTGAAGGGAAAGATGTAACTCTGTGAGATGAATTAACAGAACACAGAGCAGTTTCTCAGAAAGCTTCTTTCCAGTTTTGAACGGAAGATATTTACTTTTTCACCATAGCCCTCTATGGGCTTCCAAATATCCCTTTGCCAATTCCACAAGAACAGCCTTAGCGAAAGGCTTCTTGAAGGGAAAGATGTAACTCTGTGAGATGAATTCACAGAACACAGAGCAGTTTCTCAGAAAGCTTCTTTCCAGTTTTGAACGGAAGATATTTCCTTTTTCACCATAGCCCTCTATGGGCTTCCAAATATCCCCTTGCCAATTCCACAAGAACAGCCTTAGCGAAAGGCTTCTTGAAGAGAAAGATGTAACTCTGTGAGATGAATTAACAGAACACAGAGCAGTTTCTCAGAAAGCTTCTTTCCAGTTTTGAACGGAAGATATTTCCTTTTTCACCATAGGCCTCTATGGGCTTCCAAATATCCCTTTGCCAATTCCACAAGAACAGCCTTAGCGAAAGGCTTCTTGAAGGGAAAGATGTAACTCTGTGAGATGAATTAACAGAACACAGAGCAGTTTCTCAGAAAGCTTCTTTCCAGTTTTGAACTGAAGATATTTACTTTTTCACCATAGCCCTCTAAGGGCTTCCAAATATCCCTTTTCCAATTCCACAAGAACAGCCTTAGCGAAAGGCTTCTTGAAGGGAAAGATGTAACTCTGTGAGATAAATTAACAGAACACAGAGCAGTTTCTCAGAAAGCTTCTTTCCAGTTTTGAACGGAAGATATTTCCTTTTTCACCAGAGCCCTCTAGGGCTTCCAAATATCCCTTTGCCAATTCCACAAGAACAGCCTTAGCGAAAGGCTTCTTGAAGGGAAAGATGTAACTCTGTGAGATGAATTCAGAGAACACAGAGCAGTTTCTCAGAAAGCTTCCTTCCAGTTTTGAACGGAAGATATTTCCTTTTTCACCATAGGCCTCTATGGGCTTCAAAATATCCCTTTGCCAATTCCACAAGAACAGCCTTAGCGAAAGGCTTCTTGAAGGGAAAGATGTAACTCTGTGAGATGAATTCACAGAACACAGAGCAGTTTCTCAGAAAGCTTCTTTCCAGTTTTGAACGGAAGATATTTCCTTTTTCACCATAGGCCTCTATGGGCTTCCAAATATCCCTTTGCCAATTCCACAAGAACAGCCTTAGCGAAAGGCTTCTTGAAGGGAAAGATGTAACTCTGTGAGATGAATTCACAGAACACAGAGCAGTTTCTCAGAAAGCTTCTTTCCAGTTTCGAACGGAAGATATTTCCTTTTTCACCATAGGCCTCTATGGGCTTCCAAATATCCCTTTGCCAATTCCACAAGAACAGCCTTAGCGAAAGGCTTCTTGAAGGGAAAGATGTAACTCTGTGAGATGAATTCACAGAACACAGAGCAGTTTCTCAGAAAGCTTCTTTCCAGTTTTGAACGGAAGATATTTCCTTTTTCACCATAGGCCTCTATGGGCTTCCAAATATCCCTTTGCCAATTCCACAAGAACAGCCTTAGCGAAAGGCTTCTTGAAGGGAAAGATGTAACTCTGTGAGATGAATTAACAGAACACAGAGCAGTTTCTCAGAAAGCTTCTTTCCAGTTTTGAACGGAAGATATTTACTTTTTCACCATAGCCCTCTATGGGCTTCCAAATATCCCTTTGCCAATTCCACAAGAACAGCCTTAGCGAAAGGCTTCTTGAAGGGAAAGATGTAACTCTGTGAGATGAATTCACAGAACACAGAGCAGTTTCTCAGAAAGCTTCTTTCCAGTTTTGAACGGAAGATATTTCCTTTTTCACCATAGCCCTCTATGGGCTTCCAAATATCCCCTTGCCAATTCCACAAGAACAGCCTTAGCGAAAGGCTTCTTGAAGGGAAAGATGTAACTCTGTGAGATGAATTCACAGAACACAGAGCAGTTTCTCAGAAAGCTTCTTTCCAGTTTTGAACGGAAGATATTTCCTTTTTCACCATAGCCCTCTATGGGCTTCCAAATATCGCTTTGCCAATTCTACAAGAACAGCCTTAGCGAAAGGCTTCTTGAAGGGAAAGATATAACTCTGTGAGATGAATTAACAGAACACAGAGCAGTTTCTCAGAAAGCTTCTTTCCAGTTTTGAACGGAAGATATTTCCTTTTTCACCATAGCCCTCTATGGGCTTCCAAATATCCCTTTGCCAATTCCACAAGAACAGCCTTAGCGAAAGGCTTCTTGAAGGGTAAGATGTAACTCTGTGAGATGAATTAACAGAACACAGAGCAGTTTCTCAGAAAGCTTCTTTCCAATTTTGAACGGAAGATATTTCCTTTTTCACCATAGCCCTCTATGGGCTTCCAAATATCGCTTTGCCAATTCCACAAGAACAGCCTTAGCGAAAGGCTTCTTGAAGGGAAAGATGTATCTCTGTGAGATGAATTCACAGAACACAGAGCAGTTTCTCAGAAAGCTTCTTTCCAGTTTTGAACGGAAGATATTTCCTTTTTCACCATAGCCCTCTATGGGCTTCCAAATATCCCTTTGCCAATTCCACAAGAACAGCCTTAGCGAAAGGCTTCTTGAAGGGAAAGATGTAACTCTGTGAGATGAATTCACAGAACACAGAGCAGTTTCTCAGAAAGCTTCTTTCCAGTTTTGAACGGAAGATATTTCCTTTTTCACCATAGCCGTCTATGGGCTTCCAAATATCCCTTTGCCAATTCCACAAGAACAGCCTTAGCGAAAGGCTTCTTGAAGGGAAAGATGTAACTCTGTGAGATGAATTAACAGAACACAGAGCAGTTTCTCAGAAAGCTTCTTTCCAGTTTTGAACGGAAGATATTTCCTTTTTCACCATAGCCGTCTATGGTTTTCCAAGTATCCTTTTGCCAATTCCACAAGAACAGCCTTAGCGAAAGGCTTCTTGAAGGGAAAGATGTAACTCTGTGAGATGAATTAACAGAACACAGAGCAGTTTCTCAGAAAGCTTCTTTCCAGTTTTGAACGGAAGATATTTCCTTTTTCACCATAGCCCTCTATGGGCTTCCAAATATCCCTTTGCCAATTCCACAAGAACAGCCTTAGCGAAAGTCTTCTTGAAAGGAAAGATGTAACTCTGTGAGATGAATTCACAGAACACAGAGCAGTGTCTCAGAAAGCTTCTTTCCAGTTTTGAACGGAAGATATTTCCTTTTTCACCATAGCCCTCTAAGGGCTTCCAAATATCCCTTTGCCAATTCCACAAGAACAGCCTTAGCGAAAGGCTTCTTGAAGGGAAAGATGTAACTCTGTGAGATGAATTCACAGAACACAGAGCAGTTTCTCAGAAAGCTTCTTTGCAGTTTTGAACGGAAGATATTTCCTTTTTCACCATAGCCCTCTATGGGCTTCCAAATATCCCTTTGCCAATTCCACAAGAACAGTCTTAGCGAAAGGCTTCTTGAAGGGAAAGATGTAACTCTGTGAGATGAATTAACAGAATACAGAGCAGTTTCTCAGAAAGCTTCTTTCCAGTTTTGAACGGAAGATATTTCCTTTTTCACCATAGCCCTCTATGGGCTTCCAAATATCGCTTTGCCAATTCTACAAGAACAGCCTTAGCGAAAGGCTTCTTGAAGGGAAAGATGTAACTCTGTGAGATGAATTAACAGAACACAGAGCAGTTTCTCAGAAAGCTTCTTTCCAGTTTTGAACGGAAGATATTTCCTTTTTCACCATAGCCCTCTATGGGCTTCCAAATATCCCTTTGCCAATTCCACAAGAACAGTCTTAGCGAAAGGCTTCTTGAAGGGAAAGATGTAACTCTGTGAGATGAATTAACAGAATACAGAGCAGTTTCTCAGAAAGCTTCTTTCCAGTTTTGAACGGAAGATATTTCCTTTTTCACCATAGCCGTCTATGGGCTTCCAAATATCCCTTTGCCAATTCCACAAGAAGAGCCTTAGCGAAAGGCTTCTTGAAGGGAAAGATGTAACTCTGTGAGATGAATTAACAGAACACAGAGCAGTTTCTCAGAAAGATTCTTTCCAGTTTTGAACGGAAGATATTTCCTTTTTCACCATAGCCGTCTATGGTTTTCCAAATATCCCTTTGCCAATTCCACAAGAACAGCCATAGCGAAAGGCTTCTTGAAGGGAAAGATGTAACTCTGTGAGATGAATTAACAGAACACAGAGCAGTTCCTCAGAAAGCTTCTTTCCAGTTTTGAACGGAAGATATTTCCTTTTTCACCATAGCCCTCTATGGGCTTCCAAATATCCCTTTGACAATTCCACAAGAACAGCCTTAGCGAAAGTCTTCTTGAAAGGATAGATGTAACTCTGTGAGATGAATTCACAGAACACAGAGCAGTGTCTCAGAAAGCTTCTTTCCAGTTTTGAACGGAAGATATTTCCTTTTTCACCATAGCCCTCTAAGGGCTTCCAAATATCCCTTTGCCAATTCCACAAGAACAGCGTTAGCGAAAGGCTTCTTGAAGGGAAAGATGTAACTCTGTGAGATGAATTCACAGAACACAGAGCAGTTTCTCAGAAAGCTTCTTTCCAGTTTTGAACGGAAGATATTTCCTTTTTCACCATAGCCCTCTATGGGCTTCCAAATATCCCTTTGCCAATTCCACAAGAACAGTCTTAGCGAAAGGCTTCTTGAAGGGAAAGATGTAACTCTGTGAGATGAATTAACAGAATACAGAGCAGTTTCTCAGAAAGCTTCTTTCCAGTTCTGAACGGAAGATATTTCCTTTTTCACCATAGCCCTCTATGGGCTTCCAAATATCCCTTTGCCAATTCCACAAGAACAGCCTTAGCGAAAGGCTTCTTGAAGGGAAAGATGTAACTCTGTGAGATGAATTCACAGAACACAGAGCAGTTTCTCAGAAAGATTCTTTCCAATTTTGAACGGAAGATATTTCCTTTTTCACCATAGCCCTCTATGGGCTTCCAAATATCCCTTTGCCAATTCCACAAGAACAGCCTTAGCGAAAGGCTTCTTGAAGGGAAAGATGTAACTCTGTGAGATGAATTCACAGAACACAGAGCAGTTTCTCAGAAAGCTTCTTTCCAGTTTTGAACGGAAGATATTTCCTTTTTCACCATAGGCCTCTATGGGCTTCCAAATATCCCTTTGCCAATTCCGCAAGAACAGCCTTAGCGAAAGGCTTCTTTAAGGGAAAGATGTAACTCTGTGAGATGAATTCACAAAACACAGAGCAGTTTCTCAGAAAGCTTCTTTCCAGTTTTGAACGGAAGATATTTCCTTTTTCACCATAGCCCTCTATGGGCTTCCAAATATCCCTTTGCCAATTCCACAAGAACAGCCTTAGCGAAAGGCTTCTTGAAGGGAAAGATGTAACTCTGTGAGATGAATTAACAGAACACAGAGCAGTTTCTCAGAAAGCTTCTTTCCAGTTTTGAACGGAAGATATTTACTTTTTCACCATAGCCCTCTATGGGCTTCCAAATATCCCTTTGCCAATTCCACAAGAACAGCCTTAGCGAAAGGCTTCTTGAAGGGAAAGATGTAACTCTGTGAGATGAATTCACAGAACACAGAGCAGTTTCTCAGAAAGCTTCTTTCCAGTTTTGAACGGAAGATATTTCCTTTTTCACCATAGCCCTCTATGGGCTTCCAAATATCCCCTTGCCAATTCCACAAGAACAGCCTTAGCGAAAGGCTTCTTGAAGAGAAAGATGTAACTCTGTGAGATGAATTAACAGAACACAGAGCAGTTTCTCAGAAAGCTTCTTTCCAGTTTTGAACGGAAGATATTTCCTTTTTCACCATAGGCCTCTATGGGCTTCCAAATATCCCTTTGCCAATTCCACAAGAACAGCCTTAGCGAAAGGCTTCTTGAAGGGAAAGATGTAACTCTGTGAGATGAATTAACAGAACACAGAGCAGTTTCTCAGAAAGCTTCTTTCCACTTTTGAACTGAAGATATTTACTTTTTCACCATAGCCCTCTAAGGGCTTCCAAATATCCCTTTTCCAATTCCACAAGAACAGCCTTAGTGAAAGGCTTCTTGAAGGGAAAGATGTAACTCTGTGAGATAAATTAACAGAACACAGAGCAGTTTCTCAGAAAGCTTCTTTCCAGTTTTGAACGGAAGATATTTCCTTTTTCACCATAGCCCTCTAGGGCTTCCAAATATCCCTTTGCCAATTCCACAAGAACAGCCTTAGCGAAAGGCTTCTTGAAGGGAAAGATGTAACTCTGTGAGATGAATTCAGAGAACACAGAGCAGTTTCTCAGAAAGCTTCCTTCCAGTTTTGAACGGAAGATATTTCCTTTTTCACCATAGGCCTCTATGGGCTTCAAAATATCCCTTTGCCAATTCCACAAGAACAGCCTTAGCGAAAGGCTTCTTGAAGGGAAAGATGTAACTCTGTGAGATGAATTCACAGAACACAGAGCAGTTTCTCAGAAAGCTTCTTTCCAGTTTTGAACGGAAGATATTTCCTTTTTCACCATAGGCCTCTATGGGCTTCCAAATATCCCTTTGCCAATTCCACAAGAACAGCCTTAGCGAAAGGCTTCTTGAAGGGAAAGATGTAACTCTGTGAGATGAATTAACAGAACACAGAGCAGTTTCTCAGAAAGCTTCTTTCCAGTTTTGAACGGAAGATATTTCCTTTTTCACCATAGGCCTCTATGGGCTTCCAAATATCCCTTTGCCAATTCCACAAGAACAGCCTTAGCGAAAGGCTTCTTGAAGGGAAAGATGTAACTCTGTGAGATGAATTCACAGAACACAGAGCAGTTTCTCAGAAAGCTTCTTTCCAGTTTTGAACGGAAGATATTTCCTTTTTCACCATAGGCCTCTATGGGCTTCCAAATATCCCTTTGCCAATTCCACAAGAACAGCCTTAGCGAAAGGCTTCTTGAAGGGAAAGATGTAACTCTGTGAGATGAATTAACAGAACACAGAGCAGTTTCTCAGAAAGCTTCTTTCCAGTTTTGAACGGAAGATATTTACTTTTTCACCATAGCCCTCTATGGGCTTCCAAATATCCCTTTGCCAATTCCACAAGAACAGCCTTAGCGAAAGGCTTCTTGAAGGGAAAGATGTAACTCTGTGAGATGAATTCACAGAACACAGAGCAGTTTCTCAGAAAGCTTCTTTCCAGTTTTGAACGGAAGATATTTCCTTTTTCACCATAGCCCTCTATGGGCTTCCAAATATCCCCTTGCCAATTCCACAAGAACAGCCTTAGCGAAAGGCTTCTTGAAGGGAAAGATGTAACTCTGTGAGATGAATTAACAGAACACAGAGCAGTTTCTCAGAAAGCTTCTTTCCAGTTTTGAACGGAAGATATTTCCTTTTTCACCATAGCCCTCTATGGGCTTCCAAATATCGCTTTGCCAATTCTACAAGAACAGCCTTAGCGAAAGGCTTCTTGAAGGGAAAGATATAACTCTGTGAGATGAATTAACAGAACACAGAGCAGTTTCTCAGAAAGCTTCTTTCCAGTTTTGAACGGAAGATATTTCCTTTTTCACCATAGCCCTCTATGGGCTTCCAAATATCCCTTTGCCAATTCCACAAGAACAGCCTTAGCCAAAGGCTTCTTGAAGGGTAAGATGTAACTCTGTGAGATGAATTAACAGAACACAGAGCAGTTTCTCAGAAAGCTTCTTTCCAATTTTGAACGGAAGATATTTCCTTTTTCACCATAGCCCTCTATTGGCTTCCAAATATCCCTTTGCCAATTCCACAAGAACAGCCTTAGCGAAAGGCTTCTTGAAGGGAAAGATGTAACTCTGTGAGATGAATTCACAGAACACAGAGCAGTTTCTCAGAAAGCTTCTTTCCAGTTTTGAACGGAAGATATTTCCTTTTTCACCATAGCCCTCTATGGGCTTCCAAATATCCCTTTGCCAATTCCACAAGAACAGCCTTAGCGAAAGGCTTCTTGAAGGGAAAGATGTAACTCTGTGAGATGAATTCACAGAACACAGAGCAGTTTCTCAGAAAGATTCTTTCCAATTTTGAACGGAAGATATTTCCTTTTTCACCATAGCCCTCTATGGGCTTCCAAATATCCCTTTGCCAATTCCACAAGAACAGCCTTAGCGAAAGGCTTCTTGAAGGGAAAGATGTAACTCTGTGAGATGAATTCACAGAACACAGAGCAGTTTCTCAGAAAGCTTCTTTCCAGTTTTGAAAGGAAGATATTTCCTTTTTCACCATAGGCCTCTATGGGCTTCCAAATATCCCTTTGCCAATTCCGCAAGAACAGCCTTAGCGAAAGGCTTCTTTAAGGGAAAGATGTAACTCTGTGAGATGAATTCACAAAACACAGAGCAGTTTCTCAGAAAGCTTCTTTCCAGTTTTGAACGGAAGATATTTCCTTTTTCACCATAGCCCTCTATGGGCTTCCAAATATCCCTTTGCCAATTCCACAAGAACAGCCTTAGCGAAAGGCTTCTTGAAGGGAAAGATGTAACTCAGTGAGATGAATTAACAGAACACAGAGCAGTTTCTCAGAAAGCTTCTTTCCAGTTTTGAACGGAAGATATTTACTTTTTCACCATAGCCCTCTATGGGCTTCCAAATATCCCTTTGCCAATTCCACAAGAACAGCCTTAGCGAAAGGCTTCTTGAAGGGAAAGATGTAACTCTGTGAGATGAATTCACAGAACACAGAGCAGTTTCTCAGAAAGCTTCTTTCCAGTTTTGAACGGAAGATATTTCCTTTTTCACCATAGGCCTCTATGGGCTTCCAAATATCCCTTTGCCAATTCCACAAGAACAGCCTTAGCGAAAGGCTTCTTGAAGGGAAAGATGTAACTCTGTGAGATGAATTAACAGAACACAGAGCAGTTTCTCAGAAAGCTTCTTTCCAGTTTTGAACTGAAGATATTTACTTTTTCACCATAGCCCTCTAAGGGCTTCCAAATATCCCTTTTCCAATTCCACAAGAACAGCCTTAGTGAAAGGCTTCTTGAAGGGAAAGATGTAACTCTGTGAGATAAATTAACAGAACACAGAGCAGTTTCTCAGAAAGCTTCCTTCCAGTTTTGAACGGAAGATATTTCCTTTTTCACCATAGCCCTCTAGGGCTTCCAAATATCCCTTTGCCAATTCCACAAGAACAGCCTTAGCGAAAGGCTTCTTGAAGGGAAAGATGTAACTCTGTGAGATGAATTCAGAGAACACAGAGCAGTTTCTCAGAAAGCTTCCTTCCAGTTTTGAACGGAAGATATTTCCTTTTTCACCATAGGCCTCTATGGGCTTCAAAATATCCCTTTGCCAATTCCACAAGAACAGCCTTAGCGAAAGGCTTCTTGAAGGAAAGATGTAACTCTGTGAGATGAATTCACAGAACACAGAGCAGTTTCTCAGAAAGCTTCTTTCCAGTTTTGAACGGAAGATATTTCCTTTTTCACCATAGGCCTCTATGGGCTTCCAAATATCCCTTTGCCAATTCCACAAGAACAGCCTTAGCGAAAGGCTTCTTGAAGGGAAAGATGTAACTCTGTGAGATGAATTTACAGAACACAGAGCAGTTTCTCAGAAAGCTTCTTTCCAGTTTTGAACGGAAGATATTTCCTTTTTCACCATAGGCCTCTATGGGCTTCCAAATATCCCTTTGCCAATTCCACAAGAACAGCCTTAGCGAAAGGCTTCTTGAAGGGAAAGATGTAACTCTGTGAGATGAATTCACAGAACACAGAGCAGTTTCTCAGAAAGCTTCTTTCCAGTTTTGAACGGAAGATATTTCCTTTTTCACCATAGGCCTCTATGGGCTTCCAAATATCCCTTTGCCAATTCCACAAGAACAGCCTTAGCGAAAGGCTTCTTGAAGGGAAAGATGTAACTCTGTGAGATGAATTAACAGAACACAGAGCAGTTTCTCAGAAAGCTTCTTTCCAGTTTTGAACGGAAGATATTTACTTTTTCACCATAGCCCTCTATGGGCTTCCAAATATCCCTTTGCCAATTCCACAAGAACAGCCTTAGCGAAAGGCTTCTTGAAGGGAAAGATGTAACTCTGTGAGATGAATTCACAGAACACAGAGCAGTTTCTCAGAAAGCTTCTTTCCAGTTTTGAAAGGAAGATATTTCCTTTTTCACCATAGCCCTCTATGGGCTTCCAAATATCCCCTTGCCAATTCCACAAGAACAGCCTTAGCGAAAGGCTTCTTGAAGGGAAAGATGTAACTCTGTGAGATGAATTAACAGAACACAGAGCAGTTTCTCAGAAAGCTTCTTTCCAGTTTTGAACGGAAGATATTTCCTTTTTCACCATAGCCCTCTATGGGCTTCCAAATATCGCTTTGCCAATTCTACAAGAACAGCCTTAGCGAAAGGCTTCTTGAAGGGAAAGATATAACTCTGTGAGATGAATTAACAGAACACAGAGCAGTTTCTCAGAAAGCTTCTTTCCAGTTTTGAACGGAAGATATTTCCTTTTTCACCATAGCCCTCTATGGGCTTCCAAATATCCCTTTGCCAATTCCACAAGAACAGCCTTAGCCAAAGGCTTCTTGAAGGGTAAGATGTAACTCTGTGAGATGAATTAACAGAACACAGAGCAGTTTCTCAGAAAGCTTCTTTCCAATTTTGAACGGAAGATATTTCCTTTTTCACCATAGCCCTCTATTGGCTTCCAAATATCCCTTTGCCAATTCCACAAGAACAGCCTTAGCGAAAGGCTTCTTGAAGGGAAAGATGTAACTCTGTGAGATGAATTCACAGAACACAGAGCAGTTTCTCAGAAAGCTTCTTTCCAGTTTTGAACGGAAGATATTTCCTTTTTCACCATAGCCCTCTATGGGCTTCCAAATATCCCTTTGCCAATTCCACAAGAACAGCCTTAGCGAAAGGCTTCTTGAAGGGAAAGATGTAACTCTGTGAGATGAATTCACAGAACACAGAGCAGTTTCTCAGAAAGATTCTTTCCAATTTTTAACGGAAGATATTTCCTTTTTCACCATAGCCCTCTATGGGCTTCCAAATATCCCTTTGCCAATTCCACAAGAACAGCCTTAGCGAAAGGCTTCTTGAAGGGAAAGATGTAACTCTGTGAGATGAATTCACAGAACACAGAGCAGTTTCTCAGAAAGCTTCTTTCCAGTTTTGAAAGGAAGATATTTCCTTTTTCACCATAGGCCTCTATGGGCTTCCAAATATCCCTTTGCCAATTCCGCAAGAACAGCCTTAGCGAAAGGCTTCTTTAAGGGAAAGATGTAACTCTGTGAGATGAATTCACAAAACACAGAGCAGTTTCTCAGAAAGCTTCTTTCCAGTTTTGAACGGAAGATATTTACTTTTTCACCATAGCCCTCTATGGGCTTCCAAATATCCCTTTGCCAATTCCACAAGAACAGCCTTAGCGAAAGGCTTCTTGAAGGGAAAGATGTAACTCTGTGAGATGAATTCACAGAACACAGAGCAGTTTCTCAGAAAGCTTCTTTCCAGTTTTGAACGGAAGATATTTCCTTTTTCACCATAGCCCTCTATGGGCTTCCAAATATCCCCTTGCCAATTCCACAAGAACAGCCTTAGCGAAAGGCTTCTTGAAGAGAAAGATGTAACTCTGTGAGATGAATTAACAGAACACAGAGCAGTTTCTCAGAAAGCTTCTTTCCAGTTTTGAACGGAAGATATTTCCTTTTTCACCATAGGCCTCTATGGGCTTCCAAATATCCCTTTGCCAATTCCACAAGAACAGCCTTAGCGAAAGGCTTTTTGAAGGGAAAGATGTAACTCTGTGAGATGAATTAACAGAACACAGAGCAGTTTCTCAGAAAGCTTCTTTCCAGTTTTGAACTGAAGATATTTACTTTTTCACCATAGCCCTCTAAGGGCTTCCAAATATCCCTTTTCCAATTCCACAAGAACAGCCTTAGCGAAAGGCTTCTTGAAGGGAAAGATGTAACTCTGTGAGATGAATTAACAGAACACAGAGCAGTTTCTCAGAAAGCTTCTTTCCAGTTTTGAACGGAAGATATTTCCTTTTTCACCATAGCCCTCTAGGGCTTCCAAATATCCCTTTGCCAATTCCACAAGAACAGCCTTAGCGAAAGGCTTCTTGAAGGGAAAGATGTAACTCTGTGAGATGAATTCAGAGAACACAGAGCAGTTTCTCAGAAAGCTTCCTTCCAGTTTTGAACGGAAGATATTTCCTTTTTCACCATTGGCCTCTATGGGCTTCCAAATATCCCTTTGCCAATTCCACAAGAACAGCCTTAGCGAAAGGCTTCTTGAAGGGAAAGATGTAACTCTGTGAGATGAATTCACAGAACACAGAGCAGTTTCTCAGAAAGCTTCTTTCCAGTTTTGAACGGAAGATATTTCCTTTTTCACCATAGGCCTCTATGGGCTTCCAAATATCCCTTTGCCAATTCCACAAGAACAGCCTTAGCGAAAGGCTTCTTGAAGGGAAAGATGTAACTCTGTGAGATGAATTAACAGAACACAGAGCAGTTTCTCAGAAAGCTTCTTTCCAGTTTTGAACGGAAGATATTTCCTTTTTCACCATAGGCCTCTATGGGCTTCCAAATATCCCTTTGCCAATTCCACAAGAACAGCCTTAGCGAAAGGCTTCTTGAAGGGAAAGATGTAACTCTGTGAGATGAATTCACAGAACACAGAGCAGTTTCTCAGAAAGCTTCTTTCCAGTTTTGAACGGAAGATATTTCCTTTTTCACCATAGGCCTCTATGGGCTTCCAAATATCCCTTTGCCAATTCCACAAGAACAGCCTTAGCGAAAGGCTTCTTGAAGGGAAAGATGTAACTCTGTGAGATGAATTAACAGAACACAGAGCAGTTTCTCAGAAAGCTTCTTTCCAGTTTTGAACGGAAGATATTTACTTTTTCACCATAGCCCTCTATGGGCTTCCAAATATCCCTTTGCCAATTCCACAAGAACAGCCTTAGCGAAAGGCTTCTTGAAGGGAAAGATGTAACTCTGTGAGATGAATTCACAGAACACAGAGCAGTTTCTCAGAAAGCTTCTTTCCAGTTTTGAACGGAAGATATTTCCTTTTTCACCATAGCCCTCTATGGGCTTCCAAATATCCCCTTGCCAATTCCACAAGAACAGCCTTAGCGAAAGGCTTCTTGAAGGGAAAGATGTAACTCTGTGAGATGAATTAACAGAACACAGAGCAGTTTCTCAGAAAGCTTCTTTCCAGTTTTGAACGGAAGATATTTCCTTTTTCACCATAGCCCTCTATGGGCTTCCAAATATCGCTTTGCCAATTCTACAAGAACAGCCTTAGCGAAAGGCTTCTTGAAGGGAAAGATATAACTCTGTGAGATGAATTAACAGAACACAGAGCAGTTTCTCAGAAAGCTTCTTTCCAGTTTTGAACGGAAGATATTTCCTTTTTCACCATAGCCCTCTATGGGCTTCCAAATATCCCTTTGCCAATTCCACAAGAACAGCCTTAGCCAAAGGCTTCTTGAAGGGTAAGATGTAACTCTGTGAGATGAATTAACAGAACACAGTGCAGTTTCTCAGAAAGCTTCTTTCCAATTTTGAACGGAAGATATTTCCTTTTTCACCATAGCCCTCTATTGGCTTCCAAATATCCCTTTGCCAATTCCACAAGAACAGCCTTAGCGAAAGGCTTCTTGAAGGGAAAGATGTAACTCTGTGAGATGAATTCACAGAACACAGAGCAGTTTCTCAGAAAGCTTCTTTCCAGTTTTGAACGGAAGATATTTCCTTTTTCACCATAGCCCTCTATGGGCTTCCAAATATCCCTTTGCCAATTCCACAAGAACAGCCTTAGCGAAAGGCTTCTTGAAGGGAAAGATGTAACTCTGTGAGATGAATTCACAGAACACAGAGCAGTTTCTCAGAAAGCTTCTTTCCAGTTTTGAACGGAAGATATTTCCTTTTTCACCATAGCCCTCTATGGGCTTCCAAATATCCCTTTGCCAATTCCACAAGAACAGTCTTAGCGAAAGGCTTCTTGAAGGGAAAGATGTAACTCTGTGAGATGAATTAACAGAATACAGAGCAGTTTCTCAGAAAGCTTCTTTCCAGTTTTGAACGGAAGATATTTCCTTTTTCACCATAGCCCTCTATGGGCTTCCAAATATCCCTTTGCCAATTCCACAAGAACAGCCTTAGCGAAAGGCTTCTTGAAGGGAAAGATGTAACTCTGTGAGATGAATTCACAGAACACAGAGCAGTTTCTCAGAAAGATTCTTTCCAATTTTGAACGGAAGATATTTCCTTTTTCACCATAGCCCTCTATGGGCTTCCAAATATCCCTTTGCCAATTCCACAAGAACAGCCTTAGCGAAAGGCTTCTTGAAGGGAAAGATGTAACTCTGTGAGATGAATTCACAGAACACAGAGCAGTTTCTCAGAAAGCTTCTTTCCAGTTTTGAAAGGAAGATATTTCCTTTTTCACCATAGGCCTCTATGGGCTTCCAAATATCCCTTTGCCAATTCCGCAAGAACAGCCTTAGCGAAAGGCTTCTTTAAGGAAAAGATGTAACTCTGTGAGATGAATTCACAGAACACAGAGCAGTTTCTCAGAAAGCTTCTTTCCAGTTTTGAACGGAAGATATTTCCTTTTTCACCATAGCCCTCTATGGGCTTCCAAATATCCCTTTGCCAATTCCACAAGAACAGCCTTAGCGAATGGCTTCTTGAAGGGAAAGATGTAACTCTGTGAGATGAATTAACAGAACACAGAGCAGTTTCTCAGAAAGCTTCTTTCCAGTTTTGAACGGAAGATATTTACTTTTTCACCATAGCCCTCTATGGGCTTCCAAATATCCCTTTGCCAATTCCACAAGAACAGACTTAGCGAAAGGCTTCTTGAAGGGAAAGATGTAACTCTGTGAGATGAATTCACAGAACACAGAGCAGTTTCTCAGAAAGCTTCTTTCCAGTTTTGAACGGAAGATATTTCCTTTTTCACCATAGCCCTCTATGGGCTTCCAAATATCCCCTTGCCAATTCCACAAGAACAGCCTTAGCGAAAGGCTTCTTGAAGAGAAAGATGTAACTCTGTGAGATGAATTAACAGAACACAGAGCAGTTTCTCAGAAAGCTTCTTTCCAGTTTTGAACGGAAGATATTTCCTTTTTCACCATAGGCCTCTATGGGCTTCCAAATATCCCTTTGCCAATTCCACAAGAACAGCCTTAGCGAAAGGCTTCTTGAAGGGAAAGATGTAACTCTGTGAGATGAATTAACAGAACACAGAGCAGTTTCTCAGAAAGCTTCTTTCCAGTTTTGAACTGAAGATATTTACTTTTTCACCATAGCCCTCTAAGGGCTTCCAAATATCCCTTTTCCAATTCCACAAGAACAGCCTTAGCGAAAGGCTTCTTGAAGGGAAAGATGTAACTCTGTGAGATGAATTAACAGAACACAGAGCAGTTTCTCAGAAAGCTTCTTTCCAGTTTTGAACGGAAGATATTTCCTTTTTCACCATAGCCCTCTAGGGCTTCCAAATATCCCTTTGCCAATTCCACAAGAACAGCCTTAGCGAAAGGCTTCTTGAAGGGAAAGATGTAACTCTGTGAGATGAATTCAGAGAACACAGAGCAGTTTCTCAGAAAGCTTCCTTCCAGTTTTGAACGGAAGATATTTCCTTTTTCACCATTGGCCTCTATGGGCTTCAAAATATCCCTTTGCCAATTCCACAAGAACAGCCTTAGCGAAAGGCTTCTTGAAGGGAAAGATGTAACTCTGTGAGATGAATTCACAGAACACAGAGCAGTTTCTCAGAAAGCTTCTTTCCAGTTTTGAACGGAAGATATTTCCTTTTTCACCATAGGCCTCTATGGGCTTCCAAATATCCCTTTGCCAATTCCACAAGAACAGCCTTAGCGAAAGGCTTCTTGAAGGGAAAGATGTAACTCTGTGAGATGAATTAACAGAACACAGAGCAGTTTCTCAGAAAGCTTCTTTCCAGTTTTGAACGGAAGATATTTCCTTTTTCACCATAGGCCTCTATGGGCTTCCAAATATCCCTTTGCCAATTCCACAAGAACAGCCTTAGCGAAAGGCTTCTTGAAGGGAAAGATGTAACTCTGTGAGATGAATTCACAGAACACAGAGCAGTTTCTCAGAAAGCTTCTTTCCAGTTTTGAACGGAAGATATTTCCTTTTTCACCATAGGCCTCTATGGGCTTCCAAATATCCCTTTGCCAATTCCACAAGAACAGCCTTAGCGAAAGGCTTCTTGAAGGGAAAGATGTAACTCTGTGAGATGAATTAACAGAACACAGAGCAGTTTCTCAGAAAGCTTCTTTCCAGTTTTGAACGGAAGATATTTACTTTTTCACCATAGCCCTCTATGGGCTTCCAAATATCCCTTTGCCAATTCCACAAGAACAGCCTTAGCGAAAGGCTTCTTGAAGGGAAAGATGTAACTCTGTGAGATGAATTCACAGAACACAGAGCAGTTTCTCAGAAAGCTTCTTTCCAGTTTTGAACGGAAGATATTTCCTTTTTCACCATAGCCCTCTATGGGCTTCCAAATATCCCCTTGCCAATTCCACAAGAACAGCCTTAGCGAAAGGCTTCTTGAAGGGAAAGATGTAACTCTGTGAGATGAATTAACAGAACACAGAGCAGTTTCTCAGAAAGCTTCTTTCCAGTTTTGAACGGAAGATATTTCCTTTTTCACCATAGCCCTCTATGGGCTTCCAAATATCGCTTTGCCAATTCTACAAGAACAGCCTTAGCGAAAGGCTTCTTGAAGGGAAAGATATAACTCTGTGAGATGAATTAACAGAACACAGAGCAGTTTCTCAGAAAGCTTCTTTCCAGTTTTGAACGGAAGATATTTCCTTTTTCACCATAGCCCTCTATGGGCTTCCAAATATCCCTTTGCCAATTCCACAAGAACAGCCTTAGCCAAAGGCTTCTTGAAGGGTAAGATGTAACTCTGTGAGATGAATTAACAGAACACAGTGCAGTTTCTCAGAAAGCTTCTTTCCAATTTTGAACGGAAGATATTTCCTTTTTCACCATAGCCCTCTATTGGCTTCCAAATATCCCTTTGCCAATTCCACAAGAACAGCCTTAGCGAAAGGCTTCTTGAAGGGAAAGATGTAACTCTGTGAGATGAATTCACAGAACACAGAGCAGTTTCTCAGAAAGCTTCTTTCCAGTTTTGAACGGAAGATATTTCCTTTTTCACCATAGCCCTCTATGGGCTTCCAAATATCCCTTTGCCAATTCCACAAGAACAGCCTTAGCGAAAGGCTTCTTGAAGGGAAAGATGTAACTCTGTGAGATGAATTCACAGAACACAGAGCAGTTTCTCAGAAAGCTTCTTTCCAGTTTTGAACGGAAGATATTTCCTTTTTCACCATAGCCCTCTATGGGCTTCCAAATATCCCTTTGCCAATTCCACAAGAACAGTCTTAGCGAAAGGCTTCTTGAAGGGAAAGATGTAACTCTGTGAGATGAATTAACAGAATACAGAGCAGTTTCTCAGAAAGCTTCTTTCCAGTTTTGAACGGAAGATATTTCCTTTTTCACCATAGCCCTCTATGGGCTTCCAAATATCCCTTTGCCAATTCCACAAGAACAGCCTTAGCGAAAGGCTTCTTGAAGGGAAAGATGTAACTCTGTGAGATGAATTCACAGAACACAGAGCAGTTTCTCAGAAAGATTCTTTCCAATTTTGAACGGAAGATATTTCCTTTTTCACCATAGCCCTCTATGGGCTTCCAAATATCCCTTTGCCAATTCCACAAGAACAGCCTTAGCGAAAGGCTTCTTGAAGGGAAAGATGTAACTCTGTGAGATGAATTCACAGAACACAGAGCAGTTTCTCAGAAAGCTTCTTTCCAGTTTTGAAAGGAAGATATTTCCTTTTTCACCATAGGCCTCTATGGGCTTCCAAATATCCCTTTGCCAATTCCGCAAGAACAGCCTTAGCGAAAGGCTTCTTTAAGGGAAAGATGTAACTCTGTGAGATGAATTCACAGAACACAGAGCAGTTTCTCAGAAAGCTTCTTTCCAGTTTTGAACGGAAGATATTTCCTTTTTCACCATAGCCCTCTATGGGCTTCCAAATATCCCTTTGCCAATTCCACAAGAACAGCCTTAGCGAATGGCTTCTTGAAGGGAAAGATGTAACTCTGTGAGATGAATTAACAGAACACAGAGCAGTTTCTCAGAAAGCTTCTTTCCAGTTTTGAACGGAAGATATTTACTTTTTCACCATAGCCCTCTATGGGCTTCCAAATATCCCTTTGCCAATTCCACAAGAACAGACTTAGCGAAAGGCTTCTTGAAGGGAAAGATGTAACTCTGTGAGATGAATTCACAGAACACAGAGCAGTTTCTCAGAAAGCTTCTTTCCAGTTTTGAACGGAAGATATTTCCTTTTTCACCATAGCCCTCTATGGGCTTCCAAATATCCCCTTGCCAATTCCACAAGAACAGCCTTAGCGAAAGGCTTCTTGAAGAGAAAGATGTAACTCTGTGAGATGAATTAACAGAACACAGAGCAGTTTCTCAGAAAGCTTCTTTCCAGTTTTGAACGGAAGATATTTCCTTTTTCACCATAGGCCTCTATGGGCTTCCAAATATCCCTTTGCCAATTCCACAAGAACAGCCTTAGCGAAAGGCTTCTTGAAGGGAAAGATGTAACTCTGTGAGATGAATTAACAGAACACAGAGCAGTTTCTCAGAAAGCTTCTTTCCAGTTTTGAACTGAAGATATTTACTTTTTCACCATAGCCCTCTAAGGGCTTCCAAATATCCCTTTTCCAATTCCACAAGAACAGCCTTAGCGAAAGGCTTCTTGAAGGGAAAGATGTAACTCTGTGAGATAAATTAACAGAACACAGAGCAGTTTCTCAGAAAGCTTCTTTACAGTTTTGAACGGAAGATATTTCCTTTTTCACCATAGCCCTCTAAGGGCTTCCAAATATCGCTTTGCGAATTCCACAAGAACAGCCTTAGCGAAAGGCTTCTTGAAGGGAAAGATGTAACTCTGTGAGATGAATTCACAGAACACAGAGCAGTTTCTCAGAAAGCTTTCCAGTTTGGAACGGAAGATATTTCCTTTTTCACCTTAGGCCTCTATGGGCTTCCAAATATCCCTTTGCCAATTCCACAAGAACAGCCTTAGCGAAAGGCTTCTTGAAGGGAAAGATGTAACTCTGTGAGATGAATTCACAGAACACAGAGCAGTTTCTCAGAAAGCTTCTTTCCAGTTTTGAACGGAAGATATTTCCTTTTTCACCATAGGCCTCTATGGGCTTCCAAATATCCCTTTGCCAATTCCACAAGAACAGCCTTAGCGAAAGGCTTCTTGAAGGGAAAGATGTAACTCTGTGAGATGAATTCACAGAACACAGAGCAGTTTCTCAGAAAGCTTCTTTCCAGTTTTGAACGGAAGATATTTCCTTTTTCACCATAGGCCTCTATGGGCTTCCAAATATCCCTTTGCCAATTCCACAAGAACAGCCTTAGCGAAAGGCTTCTTGAAGGGAAAGATGTAACTCTGTGAGATGAATTCACAGAACACAGAGCAGTTTCTCAGAAAGCTTCTTTCCAGTTTTGAACGGAAGATATTTACTTTTTCACCATAGCCCTCTATGGGCTTCCAAATATCCCTTTGCCAATTCCACAAGAACAGCCTTAGCGAAAGGCTTCTTGAAGGGAAAGATGTAACTCTGTGAGATGAATTCACAGAACACAGAGCAGTTTCTCAGAAAGCTTCTTTCCAGTTTTGAACGGAAGATATTTCCTTTTTCACCATAGCCCTCTAGGGCTTCCAAATATCCCTTTGCCAATTCCACAAGAACAGCCTTAGCGAAAGGCTTCTTGAAGGGAAAGATGTAACTCTGTGAGATGAATTCAGAGAACAGAGAGCAGTTTCTCAGAAAGCTTCCTTCCAGTTTTGAACGGAAGATATTTCCTTTTTCACCATTGGCCTCTATGGGCTTCAAAATATCCCTTTGCCAATTCCACAAGAACAGCCTTAGCGAAAGGCTTCTTGAAGGGAAAGATGTAACTCTGTGAGATGAATTCACAGAACACAGAGCAGTTTCTCAGAAAGCTTCTTTCCAGTTTTGAACGGAAGATATTTCCTTTTTCACCATAGGCCTCTATGGGCTTCCAAATATCCCTTTGCCAATTCCACAAGAACAGCCTTAGCGAAAGGCTTCTTGAAGGGAAAGATGTAACTCTGTGAGATGAATTAACAGAACACAGAGCAGTTTCTCAGAAAGCTTCTTTCCAGTTTTGAACGGAAGATATTTCCTTTTTCACCATAGGCCTCTATGGGCTTCCAAATATCCCTTTGCCAATTCCACAAGAACAGCCTTAGCGAAAGGCTTCTTGAAGGGAAAGATGTAACTCTGTGAGATGAATTCACAGAACACAGAGCAGTTTCTCAGAAAGCTTCTTTCCAGTTTTGAACGGAAGATATTTCCTTTTTCACCATAGGCCTCTATGGGCTTCCAAATATCCCTTTGCCAATTCCACAAGAACAGCCTTAGCGAAAGGCTTCTTGAAGGGAAAGATGTAACTCTGTGAGATGAATTAACAGAACACAGAGCAGTTTCTCAGAAAGCTTCTTTCCAGTTTTGAACGGAAGATATTTACTTTTTCACCATAGCCCTCTATGGGCTTCCAAATATCCCTTTGCCAATTCCACAAGAACAGCCTTAGCGAAAGGCTTCTTGAAGGGAAAGATGTAACTCTGTGAGATGAATTCACAGAACACAGAGCAGTTTCTCAGAAAGCTTCTTTCCAGTTTTGAACGGAAGATATTTCCTTTTTCACCATAGCCCTCTATGGGCTTCCAAATATCCCCTTGCCAATTCCACAAGAACAGCCTTAGCGAAAGGCTTCTTGAAGGGAAAGATGTAACTCTGTGAGATGAATTAACAGAACACAGAGCAGTTTCTCAGAAAGCTTCTTTCCAGTTTTGAACGGAAGATATTTCCTTTTTCACCATAGCCCTCTATGGGCTTCCAAATATCGCTTTGCCAATTCTACAAGAACAGCCTTAGCGAAAGGCTTCTTGAAGGGAAAGATATAACTCTGTGAGATGAATTAACAGAACACAGAGCAGTTTCTCAGAAAGCTTCTTTCCAGTTTTGAACGGAAGATATTTCCTTTTTCACCATAGCCCTCTATGGGCTTCCAAATATCCCTTTGCCAATTCCACAAGAACAGCCTTAGCCAAAGGCTTCTTGAAGGGTAAGATGTAACTCTGTGAGATGAATTAACAGAACACAGTGCAGTTTCTCAGAAAGCTTCTTTCCAATTTTGAACGGAAGATATTTCCTTTTTCACCATAGCCCTCTATTGGCTTCCAAATATCCCTTTGCCAATTCCACAAGAACAGCCTTAGCGAAAGGCTTCTTGAAGGGAAAGATGTAACTCTGTGAGATGAATTCACAGAACACAGAGCAGTTTCTCAGAAAGCTTCTTTCCAGTTTTGAACGGAAGATATTTCCTTTTTCACCATAGCCCTCTATGGGCTTCCAAATATCCCTTTGCCAATTCCACAAGAACAGCCTTAGCGAAAGGCTTCTTGAAGGGAAAGATGTAACTCTGTGAGATGAATTCACAGAACACAGAGCAGTTTCTCAGAAAGCTTCTTTCCAGTTTTGAACGGAAGATATTTCCTTTTTCACCATAGCCCTCTATGGGCTTCCAAATATCCCTTTGCCAATTCCACAAGAACAGTCTTAGCGAAAGGCTTCTTGAAGGGAAAGATGTAACTCTGTGAGATGAATTAACAGAATACAGAGCAGTTTCTCAGAAAGCTTCTTTCCAGTTTTGAACGGAAGATATTTCCTTTTTCACCATAGCCCTCTATGGGCTTCCAAATATCCCTTTGCCAATTCCACAAGAACAGCCTTAGCGAAAGGCTTCTTGAAGGGAAAGATGTAACTCTGTGAGATGAATTCACAGAACACAGAGCAGTTTCTCAGAAAGATTCTTTCCAATTTTGAACGGAAGATATTTCCTTTTTCACCATAGCCCTCTATGGGCTTCCAAATATCCCTTTGCCAATTCCACAAGAACAGCCTTAGCGAAAGGCTTCTTGAAGGGAAAGATGTAACTCTGTGAGATGAATTCACAGAACACAGAGCAGTTTCTCAGAAAGCTTCTTTCCAGTTTTGAAAGGAAGATATTTCCTTTTTCACCATAGGCCTCTATGGGCTTCCAAATATCCCTTTGCCAATTCCGCAAGAACAGCCTTAGCGAAAGGCTTCTTTAAGGGAAAGATGTAACTCTGTGAGATGAATTCACAGAACACAGAGCAGTTTCTCAGAAAGCTTCTTTCCAGTTTTGAACGGAAGATATTTCCTTTTTCACCATAGCCCTCTATGGGCTTCCAAATATCCCTTTGCCAATTCCACAAGAACAGCCTTAGCGAATGGCTTCTTGAAGGGAAAGATGTAACTCTGTGAGATGAATTAACAGAACACAGAGCAGTTTCTCAGAAAGCTTCTTTCCAGTTTTGAACGGAAGATATTTACTTTTTCACCATAGCCCTCTATGGGCTTCCAAATATCCCTTTGCCAATTCCACAAGAACAGACTTAGCGAAAGGCTTCTTGAAGGGAAAGATGTAACTCTGTGAGATGAATTCACAGAACACAGAGCAGTTTCTCAGAAAGCTTCTTTCCAGTTTTGAACGGAAGATATTTCCTTTTTCACCATAGCCCTCTATGGGCTTCCAAATATCCCCTTGCCAATTCCACAAGAACAGCCTTAGCGAAAGGCTTCTTGAAGAGAAAGATGTAACTCTGTGAGATGAATTAACAGAACACAGAGCAGTTTCTCAGAAAGCTTCTTTCCAGTTTTGAACGGAAGATATTTCCTTTTTCACCATAGGCCTCTATGGGCTTCCAAATATCCCTTTGCCAATTCCACAAGAACAGCCTTAGCGAAAGGCTTCTTGAAGGGAAAGATGTAACTCTGTGAGATGAATTAACAGAACACAGAGCAGTTTCTCAGAAAGCTTCTTTCCAGTTTTGAACTGAAGATATTTACTTTTTCACCATAGCCCTCTAAGGGCTTCCAAATATCCCTTTTCCAATTCCACAAGAACAGCCTTAGCGAAAGGCTTCTTGAAGGGAAAGATGTAACTCTGTGAGATAAATTAACAGAACACAGAGCAGTTTCTCAGAAAGCTTCTTTACAGTTTTGAACGGAAGATATTTCCTTTTTCACCATAGCCCTCTAAGGGCTTCCAAATATCGCTTTGCCAATTCCACAAGAACAGCCTTAGCGAAAGGCTTCTTGAAGGGAAAGATGTAACTCTGTGAGATGAATTCACAGAACACAGAGCAGTTTCTCAGAAAGCTTTCCAGTTTGGAACGGAAGATATTTCCTTTTTCACCTTAGGCCTCTATGGGCTTCCAAATATCCCTTTGCCAATTCCACAAGAACAGCCTTAGCGAAAGGCTTCTTGAAGGGAAAGATGTAACACTGTGAGATGAATTCACAGAACACAGAGCAGTTTCTCAGAAAGCTTCTTTCCAGTTTTGAACGGAAGATATTTCCTTTTTCACCATAGGCCTCTATGGGCTTCCAAATATCCCTTTGCCAATTCCACAAGAACAGCCTTAGCGAAAGGCTTCTTGAAGGGAAAGATGTAACTCTGTGAGATGAATTCACAGAACACAGAGCAGTTTCTCAGAAAGCTTCTTTCCAGTTTTGAACGGAAGATATTTCCTTTTTCACCATAGGCCTCTATGGGCTTCCAAATATCCCTTTGCCAATTCCACAAGAACAGCCTTAGCGAAAGGCTTCTTGAAGGGAAAGATGTAACTCTGTGAGATGAATTCACAGAACACAGAGCAGTTTCTCAGAAAGCTTCTTTCCAGTTTTGAACGGAAGATATTTACTTTTTCACCATAGCCCTCTATGGGCTTCCAAATATCCCTTTGCCAATTCCACAAGAACAGCCTTAGCGAAAGGCTTCTTGAAGGGAAAGATGTAACTCTGTGAGATGAATTCACAGAACACAGAGCAGTTTCTCAGAAAGCTTCTTTCCAGTTTTGAACGGAAGATATTTCCTTTTTCACCATAGCCCTCTATGGGCTTCCAAATATCCCCTTGCCAATTCCACAAGAACAGCCTTAGCGAAAGGCTTCTTGAAGGGAAAGATGTAACTCTGTGAGATGAATTAACAGAACACAGAGCAGTTTCTCAGAAAGCTTCTTTCCAGTTTTGAACGGAAGATATTTCCTTTTTCACCATAGCCCTCTATGGGCTTCCAAATATCGCTTTGCCAATTCTACAAGAACAGCCTTAGCGAAAGGCTTCTTGAAGGGAAAGATATAACTCTGTGAGATGAATTAACAGAACACAGAGCAGTTTCTCAGAAAGCTTCTTTCCAGTTTTGAACGGAAGATATTTCCTTTTTCACCATAGCCCTCTATGGGCTTCCAAATATCCCTTTGCCAATTCCACAAGAACAGCCTTAGCCAAAGGCTTCTTGAAGGGTAAGATGTAACTCTGTGAGATGAATTAACAGAACACAGTGCAGTTTCTCAGAAAGCTTCTTTCCAATTTTGAACGGAAGATATTTCCTTTTTCACCATAGCCCTCTATTGGCTTCCAAATATCCCTTTGCCAATTCCACAAGAACAGCCTTAGCGAAAGGCTTCTTGAAGGGAAAGATGTAACTCTGTGAGATGAATTCACAGAACACAGAGCAGTTTCTCAGAAAGCTTCTTTCCAGTTTTGAACGGAAGATATTTCCTTTTTCACCATAGCCCTCTATGGGCTTCCAAATATCCCTTTGCCAATTCCACAAGAACAGCCTTAGCGAAAGGCTTCTTGAAGGGAAAGATGTAACTCTGTGAGATGAATTCACAGAACACAGAGCAGTTTCTCAGAAAGCTTCTTTCCAGTTTTGAACGGAAGATATTTCCTTTTTCACCATAGCCCTCTATGGGCTTCCAAATATCCCTTTGCCAATTCCACAAGAACAGTCTTAGCGAAAGGCTTCTTGAAGGGAAAGATGTAACTCTGTGAGATGAATTAACAGAATACAGAGCAGTTTCTCAGAAAGCTTCTTTCCAGTTTTGAACGGAAGATATTTCCTTTTTCACCATAGCCCTCTATGGGCTTCCAAATATCCCTTTGCCAATTCCACAAGAACAGCCTTAGCGAAAGGCTTCTTGAAGGGAAAGATGTAACTCTGTGAGATGAATTCACAGAACACAGAGCAGTTTCTCAGAAAGATTCTTTCCAATTTTGAACGGAAGATATTTCCTTTTTCACCATAGCCCTCTATGGGCTTCCAAATATCCCTTTGCCAATTCCACAAGAACAGCCTTAGCGAAAGGCTTCTTGAAGGGAAAGATGTAACTCTGTGAGATGAATTCACAGAACACAGAGCAGTTTCTCAGAAAGCTTCTTTCCAGTTTTGAAAGGAAGATATTTCCTTTTTCACCATAGGCCTCTATGGGCTTCCAAATATCCCTTTGCCAATTCCGCAAGAACAGCCTTAGCGAAAGGCTTCTTTAAGGGAAAGATGTAACTCTGTGAGATGAATTCACAGAACACAGAGCAGTTTCTCAGAAAGCTTCTTTCCAGTTTTGAACGGAAGATATTTCCTTTTTCACCATAGCCCTCTATGGGCTTCCAAATATCCCTTTGCCAATTCCACAAGAACAGCCTTAGCGAAAGGCTTCTTGAAGGGAAAGATGTAACTCTGTGAGATGAATTCACAGAACACAGAGCAGTTTCTCAGAAAGCTTCTTTCCAGTTTTGAACGGAAGATATTTACTTTTTCACCATAGCCCTCTATGGGCTTCCAAATATCCCTTTGCCAATTCCACAAGAACAGCCTTAGCGAAAGGCTTCTTGAAGGGAAAGATGTAACTCTGTGAGATGAATTCACAGAACACAGAGCAGTTTCTCAGAAAGCTTCTTTCCAGTTTTGAACGGAAGATATTTCCTTTTTCACCATAGCCCTCTATGGGCTTCCAAATATCCCCTTGCCAATTCCACAAGAACAGCCTTAGCGAAAGGCTTCTTGAAGGGAAAGATGTAACTCTGTGAGATGAATTAACAGAACACAGAGCAGTTTCTCAGAAAGCTTCTTTCCAGTTTTGAACTGAAGATATTTACTTTTTCACCATAGCCCTCTAAGGGCTTCCAAATATCCCTTTTCCAATTCCACAAGAACAGCCTTAGCGAAAGGCTTCTTGAAGGGAAAGATGTAACTCTGTGAGATAAATTAACAGAACACAGAGCAGTTTCTCAGAAAGCTTCTTTCCAGTTTTGAACGGAAGATATTTCCTTTTTCACCATAGCCCTCTAAGGGCTTCCAAATATCGCTTTGCCAATTCCACAAGAACAGCCTTAGCGAAAGGCTTCTTGAAGGGAAAGATGTAACTCTGTGAGATGAATTCACAGAACACAGAGCAGTTTCTCAGAAAGCTTTCCAGTTTGGAACGGAAGATATTTCCTTTTTCACCTTAGGCCTCTATGGGCTTCCAAATATCCCTTTGCCAATTCCACAAGAACAGCCTTAGCGAAAGGCTTCTTGAAGGGAAAGATGTAACTCTGTGAGATGAATTCACAGAACACAGAGCAGTTTCTCAGAAAGCTTCTTTCCAGTTTTGAACGGAAGATATTTCCTTTTTCACCATAGGCCTCTATGGGCTTCCAAATATCCCTTTGCCAATTCCACAAGAACAGCCTTAGCGAAAGGCTTCTTGAAGGGAAAGATGTAACACTGTGAGATGAATTAACAGAACACAGAGCAGTTTCTCAGAAAGCTTCTTTCCAGTTTTGAACGGAAGATATTTCCTTTTTCACCATAGCCCTCTATGGGCTTCCAAATATCCCTTTGCCAATTCCACAAGAACAGCCTTAGCGAAAGGCTTCTTGAAGGGAAAGATGTAACTCTGTGAGATGAATTCACAGAACACAGAGCAGTTTCTCAGAAAGCTTCTTTCCAGTTTTGAACGGAAGATATTTACTTTTTCACCATAGCCCTCTATGGGCTTCCAAATATCCCTTTGCCAATTCCACAAGAACAGCCTTAGCGAAAGGCTTCTTGAAGGGAAAGATGTAACTCTGTGAGATGAATTCACAGAACACAGAGCAGTTTCTCAGAAAGCTTCTTTCCAGTTTTGAACGGAAGATATTTCCTTTTTCACCATAGCCCTCTATGGGCTTCCAAATATCCCCTTGCCAATTCCACAAGAACAGCCTTAGCGAAAGGCTTCTTGAAGGGAAAGATGTAACTCTGTGAGATGAATTCACAGAACACAGAGCAGTTTCTCAGAAAGCTTCTTTCCAGTTTTGAACGGAAGATATTTCCTTTTTCACCATAGCCCTCTATGGGCTTCCAAATATCGCTTTGCCAATTCTACAAGAACAGCCTTAGCGAAAGGCTTCTTGAAGGGAAAGATATAACTCTGTGAGATGAATTAACAGAACACAGAGCAGTTTCTCAGAAAGCTTCTTTCCAGTTTTGAACGGAAGATATTTCCTTTTTCACCATAGCCCTCTATGGGCTTCCAAATATCCCTTTGCCAATTCCACAAGAACAGCCTTAGCGAAAGGCTTCTTGAAGGGTAAGATGTAACTCTGTGAGATGAATTAACAGAACACAGAGCAGTTTCTCAGAAAGCTTCTTTCCAATTTTGAACGGAAGATATTTCCTTTTTCACCATAGCCCTCTATGGGCTTCCAAATATCGCTTTGCCAATTCCACAAGAACAGCCTTAGCGAAAGGCTTCTTGAAGGGAAAGATGTAACTCTGTGAGATGAATTCACAGAACACAGAGCAGTTTCTCAGAAAGCTTCTTTCCAGTTTTGAACGGAAGATATTTCCTTTTTCACCATAGCCCTCTATGGGCTTCCAAATATCCCTTTGCCAATTCCACAAGAACAGCCTTAGCGAAAGGCTTCTTGAAGGGAAAGATGTAACTCTGTGAGATGAATTCACAGAACACAGAGCAGTTTCTCAGAAAGCTTCTTTCCAGTTTAGAACGGAAGATATTTCCTTTTTCACCATAGCCGTCTATGGGCTTCCAAATATCCCTTTGCCAATTCCACAAGAACAGCCTCAGCGAAAGGCTTCTTGAAGGGAAAGATGTAACTCTGTGAGATGAATTAACAGAACACAGAGCAGTTTCTCAGAAAGCTTCTTTCCAGTTTTGAACGGAAGATATTTCCTTTTTCACCATAGCCGTCTATGGTTTTCCAAGTATCCCTTTGCCAATTCCACAAGAACAGCCATAGCGAAAGGCTTCTTGAAGGGAAAGATGTAACTCTGTGAGATGAATTAACAGAACACAGAGCAGTTTCTCAGAAAGGTTCTTTCCAGTTTTGAACGGAAGATATTTCCTTTTTCACCATAGCCCTCTATGGGCTTCCAAATATCCCTTTGCCAATTCCACAAGAACAGCCTTAGCGAAAGTCTTCTTGAAAGGAAAGATGTAACTCTGTGAGATGAATTCACAGAACACAGAGCAGTGTCTCAGAAAGCTTCTTTCCAGTTTTGAACGGAAGATATTTCCTTTTTCACCATAGCCCTCTAAGGGCTTCCAAATATCCCTTTGCCAATTCCACAAGAACATCCTTAGCGAAAGGCTTCTTGAAGGGAAAGATGTAACTCTGTGAGATGAATTCACAGAACACAGAGCAGTTTCTCAGAAAGCTTCTTTCCAGTTTTGAACGGAAGATATTTCCTTTTTCACCATAGCCCTCTATGGGCTTCCAAATATCCCTTTGCCAATTCCACAAGAACAGTCTTAGCGAAAGGCTTCTTGAAGGGAAAGATGTAACTCTGTGAGATGAATTAACAGAATACAGAGCAGTTTCTCAGAAAGCTTCTTTCCAGTTTTGAACGGAAGATATTTCCTTTTTCACCATAGCCCTCTATGGGCTTCCAAATATCCCTTTGCCAATTCCACAAGAACAGCCTTAGCGAAAGGCTTCTTGAAGGGAAAGATGTAACTCTGTGAGATGAATTCACAGAACACAGAGCAGTTTCTCAGAAAGATTCTTTCCAATTTTGAACGGAAGATATTTCCTTTTTCACCATAGCCCTCTATGGGCTTCCAAATATCCCTTTGCCAATTCCACAAGAACAGCCTTAGCGAAAGGCTTCTTGAAGGGAAAGATGTAACTCTGTGAGATGAATTAACAGAACACAGAGCAGTTTCTCAGAAAGCTTCTTTCCAGTTTTGAACGGAAGATATTTCCTTTTTCACCATAGCCCTCTATGGGCTTCGAAATATCCCTTTGCCAATTCCACAAGAACAGCCTTAGCGAAAGGCTTCTTGAAGGGAAAGATGTAACTCTGTGAGATGAATTCACAGAACACAGAGCAGTTTCTCAGAAAGCTTCTTTCCAGTTTTGAACGGAAGATATTTCCTTTTTCACCATAGCCGTCTATGGTTTTCCAAGTATCCCTTTGCCAATTCCACAAGAACAGCCATAGCGAAAGGCTTCTTGAAGGGAAAGATGTAACTCTGTGAGATGAATTAACAGAACACAGAGCAGTTTCTCAGAAAGGTTCTTTCCAGTTTTGAACGGAAGATATTTCCTTTTTCACCATAGCCCTCTATGGGCTTCCAAATATCCCTTTGCCAATTCCACAAGAACAGCCTTAGCGAAAGTCTTCTTGAAAGGAAAGATGTAACTCTGTGAGATGAATTCACAGAACACAGAGCAGTGTCTCAGAAAGCTTCTTTCCAGTTTTGAACGGAAGATATTTCCTTTTTCACCATAGCCCTCTAAGGGCTTCCAAATATCCCTTTGCCAATTCCACAAGAACATCCTTAGCGAAAGGCTTCTTGAAGGGAAAGATGTAACTCTGTGAGATGAATTCACAGAACACAGAGCAGTTTCTCAGAAAGCTTCTTTCCAGTTTTGAACGGAAGATATTTCCTTTTTCACCATAGCCCTCTATGGGCTTCCAAATATCCCTTTGCCAATTCCACAAGAACAGTCTTAGCGAAAGGCTTCTTGAAGGGAAAGATGTAACTCTGTGAGATGAATTAACAGAATACAGAGCAGTTTCTCAGAAAGCTTCTTTCCAGTTTTGAACGGAAGATATTTCCTTTTTCACCATAGCCCTCTATGGGCTTCCAAATATCCCTTTGCCAATTCCACAAGAACAGCCTTAGCGAAAGGCTTCTTGAAGGGAAAGATGTAACTCTGTGAGATGAATTCACAGAACACAGAGCAGTTTCTCAGAAAGATTCTTTCCAATTTTGAACGGAAGATATTTCCTTTTTCACCATAGCCCTCTATGGGCTTCCAAATATCCCTTTGCCAATTCCACAAGAACAGCCTTAGCGAAAGGCTTCTTGAAGGGAAAGATGTAACTCTGTGAGATGAATTAACAGAACACAGAGCAGTTTCTCAGAAAGCTTCTTTCCAGTTTTGAACGGAAGATATTTCCTTTTTCACCATAGCCCTCTATGGGCTTCGAAATATCCCTTTGCCAATTCCACAAGAACAGCCTTAGCGAAAGGCTTCTTGAAGGGAAAGATGTAACTCTGTGAGATGAATTCACAGAACACAGAGCAGTTTCTCAGAAAGCTTCTTTCCAGTTTTGAACGGAAGATATTTCCTTTTTCACCATAGGCCTCTATGGGCTTCCAAATATCCCCTTGCCAATTCCACAAGAACAGCCTTAGCGAAAGGCTTCTTGAAGAGAAAGATGTAGCTCTGTGAGATGAATTAACAGAACACAGAGCAGTTTCTCAGAAAGCTTCTTTCCAGTTTTGAACGGAAGATATTTCCTTTTTCACCATAGGCCTCTATGGGCTTCCAAATATCCCTTTGCCAATTCCACAAGAACAGCCTTAGCGAAAGGCTTCTTGAAGGGAAAGATGTAACTCTGTGAGATGAATTAACAGAACACAGAGCAGTTTCTCAGAAAGCTTCTTTCCAGTTTTGAACTGAAGATATTTACTTTTTCACCATAGCCCTCTAAGGGCTTCCAAATATCCCTTTTCCAATTCCACAAGAACAGCCTTAGCGAAAGGCTTCTTGAAGGGAAAGATGTAACTCTGTGAGATAAATTAACAGAACACAGAGCAGTTTCTCAGAAAGCTTCTTTCCAGTTTTGAACGGAAGATATTTCCTTTTTCACCATAGCCCTCTAAGGGCTTCCAAATATCCCTTTGCCAATTCCACAAGAACAGCCTTAGCGAAAGGCTTCTTGAAGGGAAAGATGTAACTCTGTGAGATGAATTCACAGAACACAGAGCAGTTTCTCAGAAAGCTTTCCAGTTTGGAACGGAAGATATTTCCTTTTTCACCTTAGGCCTCTATGGGCTTCCAAATATCCCTTTGCCAATTCCACAAGAACAGCCTTAGCGAAAGGCTTCTTGAAGGGAAAGATGTAACTCTGTGAGATGAATTAACAGAACACAGAGCAGTTTCTCAGAAAGCTTCTTTCCAGTTTTGAACGGAAGATATTTACTTTTTCACCATAGCCCTCTATGGGCTTCCAAATATCCCTTTGCCAATTCCACAAGAAGAGCCTTAGCGAAAGGCTTCTTGAAGTGAAAGATGTAACTCTGTGAGATGAATTCAGAGAACACAGAGCAGTTTCTCAGAAAGCTTCCTTCCAGTTTTGAACGGAAGATATTTCCTTTTTCACCATAGGCCTCTATGGGCTTCAAAATATCCCTTTGCCAATTCCACAAGAACAGCCTTAGCGAAAGGCTTCTTGAAGGGAAAGATGTAACTCTGTGAGATGAATTCACAGAACACAGAGCAGTTTCTCAGAAAGCTTCTTTCCAGTTTTGAACGGAAGATATTTCGTTTTTCACCATAGCCCTCTATGGGCTTCCAAATATCCCTTTGCCAATTCCACAAGAACAGCCTTAGCGAAAGGCTTCTTGAAGGGAAAGATGTAACTCTGTGAGATGAATTAACAGAACACAGAGCAGTTTCTCAGAAAGCTTCTTTCCATTTTTGAACGGAAGATATTTACTTTTTCACCATAGCCCTCTATGGGCTTCCAAATATCCCTTTGCCAATTCCACAAGAACAGCCTTAGCGAAAGGCTTCTTGAAGGGAAAGATGTAACTCTGTGAGATGAATTCACAGAACACAGAGCAGTTTCTCAGAAAGCTTCTTTCCAGTTTTGAACGGAAGATATTTCCTTTTTCACCATAGCCCTCTATGGGCTTCCAAATATCCCCTTGCCAATTCCACAAGAACAGCCTTAGCGAAAGGCTTCTTGAAGGGAAAGATGTAACTCTGTGAGATGAATTCACAGAACACAGAGCAGTTTCTCAGAAAGCTTCTTTCCAGTTTTGAACGGAAGATATTTCCTTTTTCACCATAGCCCTCTATGGGCTTCCAAATATCCCCTTGCCAATTCCACAAGAACAGCCTTAGCGAAAGGCTTCTTGAAGGGAAAGATGTAACTCTGTGAGATGAATTAACAGAACACAGAGCAGTTTCCCAGAAAGCTTCTTTCCAGTTTTGAACGGAAGATATTTCCTTTTTCACCATAGCCCTCTATGGGCTTCCAAATATCGCTTTGCCAATTCTACAAGAACAGCCTTAGCGAAAGGCTTCTTGAAGGGAAAGATATAACTCTGTGAGATGAATTAACAGAACACAGAGCAGTTTCTCAGAAAGGTTCTTTCCAGTTTTGAACGGAAGATATTTCCTTTTTCACCATAGCCCTCTATGGGCTTCCAAATATCCCTTTGCCAATTCCACAAGAACAGCCTTAGCGAAAGGCTTCTTGAAGGGTAAGATGTAACTCTGTGAGATGAATTAACAGAACACAGAGCAGTTTCTCAGAAAGCTTCTTTCCAATTTTGAACGGAAGATATTTCCTTTTTCACCATAGCCCTCTATGGGCTTCCAAATATCCCTTTGCCAATTCCACAAGAACAGCCTTAGCGAAAGGCTTCTTGAAGGGAAAGATGTAACTCTGTGAGATGAATTCACAGAACACAGAGCAGTTTCTCAGAAAGCTTCTTTCCAGTTTTGAACGGAAGATATTTACTTTTTCACCATAGCCCTCTATGGGCTTCCAAATATCCCTTTGCCAATTCCACAAGAACAGCCTTAGCGAAAGGCTTCTTGAAGGGAAAGATGTAACTCTGTGAGATGAATTCACAGAACACAGAGCAGTTTCTCAGAAAGCTTCTTTCCAGTTTTGAACGGAAGATATTTCCTTTTTCACCATAGCCGTCTATGGGCTTCCAAATATCCCTTTGCCAATTCCACAAGAACAGCCTTAGCGAAAGGCTTCTTGAAGGGAAAGATGTAACTCTGTGAGATGAATTAACAGAACACAGAGCAGTTTCTCAGAAAGCTTCTTTCCAGTTTTGAACGGAAGATATTTCCTTTTTCACCATAGCCGTCTATGGTTTTCCAAGTATCCCTTTGCCAATTCCACAAGAACAGCCATAGCGAAAGGCTTCTTGAAGGGAAAGATGTAACTCTGTGAGATGAATTAACAGAACACAGAGCAGTTTCTCAGAAAGCTTCTTTCCAGTTTTGAACGGAAGATATTTCCTTTTTCACCATAGCCCTCTATGGGCTTCCAAATATCCCTTTGCCAATTCCACAAGAACAGCCTTAGCGAAAGTCTTCTTGAAAGGAAAGATGTAACTCTGTGAGATGAATTCACAGAACACAGAGCAGTGTCTCAGAAAGCTTCTTTCCAGTTTTGAACGGAAGATATTTCCTTTTTCACCATAGCCCTCTAAGGGCTTCCAAATATCCCTTTGCCAATTCCACAAGAACAGCCTTAGCGAAAGGCTTCTTGAAGGGAAAGATGTAACTCTGTGAGATGAATTCACAGAACACAGAGCAGTTTCTCAGAAAGCTTCTTTCCAGTTTTGAACGGAAGATATTTCCTTTTTCACCATAGGCCTCTATGGGCTTCCAAATATCCCTTTGCCAATTCCACAAGAACAGCCTTAGCGAAAGGCTTCTTGAAGGGAAAGATGTAACTCTCTGAGATGAATTAACAGAACACAGAGCAGTTTCTCAGAAAGCTTCTTTCCAGTTTTGAACGGAAGATATTTCCTTTTTCACCATAGCCCTCTATGGGCTTCCAAATATCGCTTTGCCAAATCTACAAGAACAGCCTTAGCGAAAGGCTTCTTGAAGGGAAAGATGTAACTCTGTGAGATGAATTCACAGAACACAGAGCAGTTTCTCAGAAAGCTTATTTCCAGTTTTGAACGGAAGATATTTCCTTTTTCACCATAGCCCTCTATGGGCTTCCAAATATCCCTTTGCCAATTCCACAAGAACAGCCTTAGCGAAAGGCTTCTTGAAGGGAAAGATGTAACTCTGTGAGATGAATTAACAGAACACAGAGCAGTTTCTCAGAAAGATTCTTTCCAATTTTGAACGGAAGATATTTCCTTTTTCACCATAGCCCTCTATGGGCTTCCAAATATCCCTTTGCCAATTCCACAAGAACAGCCTTAGCGAAAGGCTTCTTGAAGGGAAAGATGTAACTCTGTGAGATGAATTAACAGAACACAGAGCAGTTTCTCAGAAAGCTTCTTTCCAGTTTTGAACGGAAGATATTTCCTTTTTCACCATAGCCCTCTATGGGCTTCCAAATATCCCTTTGCCAATTCCACAAGAACAGCCTTAGCGAAAGGCTTCTTGAAGGGAAAGATGTAACTCTGTGAGATGAATTCACAGAACACAGAGCAGTTTCTCAGAAAGCTTCTTTCCAGTTTTGAACGGAAGATATTTCCTTTTTCACCACAGGCCTCTATGGGCTTCCAAATATCCCTTTGCCAATTCCACAAGAAGAGCCTTAGCGAAAGGCTTCTTGAAGGGAAAGATGTAACTCTGTGAGATGAATTCACAGAACACAGAGCAGTTTCTCAGAAAGCTTCTTTCCAATTTTGAACGGAAGATATTTACTTTTTCACCATAGCCCTCTAGGGGTTCCAAATATCCCTTTGCCATTTCCACAAGAACAGCCTTAGCGAAAGGCTTCTTGAAGGGAAAGATGTAACTCTGTGAGATGAATTCACAGAACACAGAGCAGTTTCTCAGAAAGCTTCTTTCCAATTTTGAAAGGAAGATATTTACTTTTTCACCATAGCCCTCTAGGGGTTCCAAATATCCCTTTCCCAATTCCACAAGTACAGCCTTACCGAAAGGCTTCTTGAAGGGAAAGATGTAACTCTGTGAGATGAATTCACAGAACACAGAGCAGTTTCTCAGAGAGCTTCTTTCCAATTTTGAACGGAAGATATTTCCTTTTTCACCATAGCCGTCTATGGGCTTCCAAATATCCCTTTGCCAATTCCACAAGAACAGCCTTAGCGAAAGGCTTCTTGAAGGGAAAGATGTAACTCTGTGAGATGAATTAACAGAACACAGAGCAGTTTCTCAGAAAGCTTACTTCCAGTTTTGAACGGAAGATATTTCCTTTTTCACCATAGCCGTCTATGGTTTTCCAAATATCCCTTTGCCAATTCCACAAGAACAGCCTTAGCGAAAGGCTTCTTGAAGGGAAAGATGTAACTCTGTGAGATGAATTAACAGAATACAGAGCAGTTTCTCAGAAAGCTTCTTTCCAGTTTTGAACGGAAGATATTTCCTTTTTCACCATAGCCCTCTATGGGCTTCCAAATATCCCTTTGCCAATTCCACAACAACAGCCTTAGCGAAAGTCTTATTGAAAGGAAAGATGTAACTCTGTGAGATGAATTCACAGAACACAGAGCAGTGTCTCAGAAAGCTTCTTTCCAGTTTTGAACGGAAGATATTTCCTTTTTCACCATAGCCCTCTAAGGGCTTCCAAATATCCCTTTGCCAATTCCACAAGAACAGCCTTACCGAAAGGCTTCTTGAAGGGAAAGATGTAACTCTGTGAGATGAATTAACAGAACACAGAGTAGTTTCTCAGAAAGCTTCTTTCCAGTTTTGAACGGAAGATATTTCCTTTTTCACCATAGCCCTCTATGGGCTTCCAAATATCCCTTTGCCAATTCCACAAGAACAGCCTTAGCGAAAGGCTTCTTGAAGGGAAAGATGTAACTCTGTGAGATGAATTCACAGAACACAGAGCAGTTTCTCAGAAAGATTCTTTCCAATTTTGAACGGAAGATATTTCCTTTACCACCATAGCCCTCTATGGGCTTCCAAATATCCCTATGCCAATTCCACAAGAACAGCCTTAGCGAAAGGCTTCTTGAAGGGAAAGATGTAACTCTGTGAGATGAATTAACAGAACACAGAGCAGTTTCTCAGAAAGCTTCTTTCCAGTTTTGAACGGAAGATATTTCCTTTTTCACCATAGGCCTCTATGGGCTTCCAAATATCCCTTTGCCAATTCCACAAGAACAGCCTTAGCGAAAGGCTTCTTGAAGGGAAAGATGTAACTCTGTGAGATGAATTCACAGAACACAGAGCAGTTTCTCAGAAAGCTTCTTTGCAGTTTTGAACGGAAGATATTTCCTTTTTCACCATAGGCCTCTATGGGCTTCCAAATATCCCTTTGCCAATTCCACAAGAACAGCCTTAGCGAAAGGCTTCTTGAAGGGAAAGATGTAACTCTGTGAGATGAATTCACAGAACACAGAGCAGTTTCTCAGAAAGCTTCTTTCCAATTTTGAACGGAAGATATTTACTTTTTCACCATAGCCCTCTAGGGGTTCCAAATATCCCTTTGCCAATTCCACAAGAACAGCCTTAGCGAAAGGCTTCTTGAAGGGAAAGATGTAACTCTGTGAGATGAATTCACAGAACACAGAGCAGTTTCTCAGAAAGCTTCTTTCCAATTTTGAACGGAAGATATTTACTTTTTCACCATAGCCCTCTAGGGGTTCCAAATATCCCTTTGCCAATTCCACAAGAACAGCCTTAGCGAAAGGCTTCTTGAAGGGAAAGATGTAACTCTGTGAGATGAATTAACAGAACACAGAGCAGTTTCTCAGAAAGATTCTTTCCAATTTTGAACGGAAGATATTTCCTTTTTCACCATAGCCCTCTATGGGCTTCCAAATATCCCTATGCCAATTCCACAAGAACAGCCTTAGCGAAAGGCTTCTTGAAGGGAAAGATGTAACTCTGTGAGATGAATTAACAGAACACAGAGCAGTTTCTCAGAAAGCTTCTTTCCAGTTTTGAACGGAAGATATTTCCTTTTTCACCATAGCCCTCTATGGGCTTCCAAATATCCCTTTGCCAATTCCACAAGAACAGCCTTAGCGAAAGGCTTCTTGAAGGGAAAGATGTAACTCTGTGAGATGAATTCACAGAACACAGAGCAGTTTCTCAGAAAGCTTCTTTCCAGTTTTGAACGGAAGATATTTCCTTTTTCACCATAGCCCTCTATGGGCTTCCAAATATCCCTTTGCCAATTCCACAAGAACAGCCTTAGCGAAAGGCTTCTTGAAGAGAAAGATGTAACTCTGTGAGATGAATTAACAGAACACAGAGCAGTTTCTCAGAAAGCTTCTTTCCAGTTTTGAAGGGAAGATATTTCCTTTTTCACCCTAGGCCTCTAGGGGCTTCCAAATATCCCTTTGCCAATTCCACAAGAACAGCCTTAGCGAAAGGCTTCTTGAAGGGAAAGATGTAACTCTGTGAGATGAATTCACAGAACACAGAGCAGTTTCTCAGAAAGCTTCTTTCCAGTTTTGAACGGAAGATATTTCCTTTTTCACCATAGGCCTCTATGGGCTTCCAAATATCCCTTTGCCAATTCCACAAGAACAGCCTTAGCGAAAGGCTTCTTGAAGGGAAAGATGTAACTCTGTGAGATGAATTAACAGAACACAGAGCAGTTTCTCAGAAAGCTTCTTTCCAGTTTTGAACGGAAGATATTTCCTTTTTCACCATAGCCCTCTATGGGCTTCCAAATATCCCTTTGCCAATTCCACAAGAACAGCCTTAGCGAAAGGCTTCTTGAAGGGAAAGATGTAATTCTGTGAGATGAATTCACAGAACACAGAGCAGTTTCTCAGAAAGCTTCTTTCCAGTTTTGAACGGAAGATATTTTCTTTTTCACCATAGGCCTCTATGGGCTTCCAAATATCCCTTTGCCAATTCCGCAAGAACAGCCTTAGCGAAAGGCTTCTTGAAGGGAAAGATGTAACTCTGTGAGATGAATTAACAGAACACAGAGCAGTTTCTCAGAAAGCTTCTTTCCAGTTTTGAACGGAAGATATTTCCTTTTTCACCATAGGCCTCTATGGGCTTCCAAATATCCCTTTGCCAATTCCACAAGAACAGCCTTAGCGAAAGGCTTCTTGAAGGGAAAGATGTAACTCTGTGAGATGAATTCACAGAACACAGAGCAGTTTCTCAGAAAGCTTCTTTCCAGTTTTGAACGGAAGATATTTCCTTTTTCACCATAGCCCTATAGGGGTTCCAAATATCCCTTTCCCAATTCCACAAGTACAGCCTTACCGAAAGGCTTCTTGAAGGGAAAGATGTAACTCTGTGAGATGAATTCACAGAACACAGAGCAGTTTCTCAGAGAGCTTCTTTCCAATTTTGAACGGAAGATATTTCCTTTTTCACCATAGCCGTCTATGGGCTTCCAAATATCCCTTTGCCAATTCCACAAGAACAGCCTTAGCGAAAGGCTTCTTGAAGGGAAAGATGTAACTCTGTGAGATGAATTAACAGAACACAGAGCAGTTTCTCAGAAAGCTTACTTCCAGTTTTGAACGGAAGATATTTCCTTTTTCACCATAGCCGTCTATGGTTTTCCAAATATCCCTTTGCCAATTCCACAAGAACAGCCTTAGCGAAAGGCTTCTTGAAGGGAAAGATGTAACTCTGTGAGATGAATTAACAGAATACAGAGCAGTTTCTCAGAAAGCTTCTTTCCAGTTTTGAACGGAAGATATTTCCTTTTTCACCATAGCCCTCTATGGGCTTCCAAATATCCCTTTGCCAATTCCACAACAACAGCCTTAGCGAAAGTCTTATTGAAAGGAAAGATGTAACTCTGTGAGATGAATTCACAGAACACAGAGCAGTGTCTCAGAAAGCTTCTTTCCAGTTTTGAACGGAAGATATTTCCTTTTTCACCATAGCCCTCTAAGGGCTTCCAAATATCCCTTTGCCAATTCCACAAGAACAGCCTTACCGAAAGGCTTCTTGAAGGGAAAGATGTAACTCTGTGAGATGAATTAACAGAACACAGAGTAGTTTCTCAGAAAGCTTCTTTCCAGTTTTGAACGGAAGATATTTCCTTTTTCACCATAGCCCTCTATGGGCTTCCAAATATCCCTTTGCCAATTCCACAAGAACAGTCTTAGCGAAAGGCTTCTTGAAGGGAAAGATGTAACTCTGTGACATGAATTAACAGAATACAGAGCAGTTTCTCAGAAAGCTTCTTTCCAGTTTTGAACGGAAGATATTTCCTTTTTCACCATAGCCCTCTATGGGCTTCCAAATATCCCTTTGCCAATTCCACAAGAACAGCCTTAGCGAAAGGCTTCTTGAAGGGAAAGATGTAACTCTGTGAGATGAATTCACAGAACACAGAGCAGTTTCTCAGAAAGATTCTTTCCAATTTTGAACGGAAGATATTTCCTTTTCCACCATAGCCCTCTATGGGCTTCCAAATATCCCTATGCCAATTCCACAAGAACAGCCTTAGCGAAAGGCTTCTTGAAGGGAAAGATGTAACTCTGTGAGATGAATTAACAGAACACAGAGCAGTTTCTCAGAAAGCTTCTTTCCAGTTTTGAACGGAAGATATTTCCTTTTTCACCATAGGCCTCTATGGGCTTCCAAATATCCCTTTGCCAATTCCACAAGAACAGCCTTAGCGAAAGGCTTCTTGAAGGGAAAGATGTAACTCTGTGAGATGAATTCACAGAACACAGAGCAGTTTCTCAGAAAGCTTCTTTGCAGTTTTGAACGGAAGATATTTCCTTTTTCACCATAGGCCTCTATGGGCTTCCAAATATCCCTTTGCCAATTCCACAAGAACAGCCTTAGCGAAAGGCTTCTTGAAGGGAAAGATGTAACTCTGTGAGATGAATTCACAGAACACAGAGCAGTTTCTCAGAAAGCTTCTTTCCAATTTTGAACGGAAGATATTTACTTTTTCACCATAGCCCTCTAGGGGTTCCAAATATCCCTTTGCCAATTCCACAAGAACAGCCTTAGCGAAAGGCTTCTTGAAGGGAAAGATGTAACTCTGTGAGATGAATTCACAGAACACAGAGCAGTTTCTCAGAAAGCTTCTTTCCAATTTTGAACGGAAGATATTTACTTTTTCACCATAGCCCTCTAGGGGTTCCAAATATCCCTTTGCCAATTCCACAAGAACAGCCTTAGCGAAAGGCTTCTTGAAGGGAAAGATGTAACTCTGTGAGATGAATTAACAGAACACAGAGCAGTTTCTCAGAAAGATTCTTTCCAATTTTGAACGGAAGATATTTCCTTTTTCACCATAGCCCTCTATGGGCTTCCAAATATCCCTATGCCAATTCCACAAGAACAGCCTTAGCGAAAGGCTTCTTGAAGGGAAAGATGTAACTCTGTGAGATGAATTAACAGAACACAGAGCAGTTTCTCAGAAAGCTTCTTTCCAGTTTTGAACGGAAGATATTTCCTTTTTCACCATAGCCCTCTATGGGCTTCCAAATATCCCTTTGCCAATTCCACAAGAACAGCCTTAGCGAAAGGCTTCTTGAAGGGAAAGATGTAACTCTGTGAGATGAATTCACAGAACACAGAGCAGTTTCTCAGAAAGCTTCTTTCCAGTTTTGAACGGAAGATATTTCCTTTTTCACCATAGCCCTCTATGGGCTTCCAAATATCCCTTTGCCAATTCCACAAGAACAGCCTTAGCGAAAGGCTTCTTGAAGAGAAAGATGTAACTCTGTGAGATGAATTAACAGAACACAGAGCAGTTTCTCAGAAAGCTTCTTTCCAGTTTTGAAGGGAAGATATTTCCTTTTTCACCCTAGGCCTCTAGGGGCTTCCAAATATCCCTTTGCCAATTCCACAAGAACAGCCTTAGCGAAAGGCTTCTTGAAGGGAAAGATGTAACTCTGTGAGATGAATTCACAGAACACAGAGCAGTTTCTCAGAAAGCTTCTTTCCAGTTTTGAACGGAAGATATTTCCTTTTTCACCATAGGCCTCTATGGGCTTCCAAATATCCCTTTGCCAATTCCACAAGAACAGCCTTAGCGAAAGGCTTCTTGAAGGGAAAGATGTAACTCTGTGAGATGAATTAACAGAACACAGAGCAGTTTCTCAGAAAGCTTCTTTCCAGTTTTGAACGGAAGATATTTCCTTTTTCACCATAGCCCTCTATGGGCTTCCAAATATCCCTTTGCCAATTCCACAAGAACAGCCTTAGCGAAAGGCTTCTTGAAGGGAAAGATGTAATTCTGTGAGATGAATTCACAGAACACAGAGCAGTTTCTCAGAAAGCTTCTTTCCAGTTTTGAACGGAAGATATTTTCTTTTTCACCATAGGCCTCTATGGGCTTCCAAATATCCCTTTGCCAATTCCGCAAGAACAGCCTTAGCGAAAGGCTTCTTGAAGGGAAAGATGTAACTCTGTGAGATGAATTCACAGAACACAGAGCAGTTTCTCAGAAAGCTTCTTTCCAGTTTTGAACGGAAGATATTTCCTTTTTCACCATAGGCCTCTATGGGCTTCCAAATATCCCTTTGCCAATTCCACAAGAACAGCCTTAGCGAAAGGCTTCTTGAAGGGAAAGATGTAACTCTGTGAGATGAATTCACAGAACACAGAGCAGTTTCTCAGAAAGCTTCTTTCCAGTTTTGAACGGAAGATATTTCCTTTTTCACCATAGCCCTCTATGGGCTTCCAAATATCCCTTTGCCAATTCCACAAGAACAGCCTTAGCGAAAGGCTTCTTGAAGGGAAAGATGTAACTCTGTGAGATGAATTCACAGAACACACAGCAGTTTCTCAGAAAGCTTCTTTCCAGTTTTGAACGGAAGATATTTCCTTTTTCACCATAGCCCTCTATGGGCTTCCAAATATCCCCTTGCCAATTCCACAAGAACAGCCTTAGCGAAAGGCTTCTTGAAGGGAAAGATGTAACTCTGTGAGATGAATTAACAGAACACAGAGCAGTTTCTCAGAAAGCTTCTTTCCAGTTTTGAACGGAAGATATTTCCTTTTTCACCATAGGCCTCTATGGGCTTCCAAATATCCCTTTGCCAATTCCACAAGAACAGCCTTAGCGAAAGGCTTCTTGAAGGGAAAGATGTAACTCTGTGAGATGAATTAACAGAACACAGAGCAGTTTCTCAGAAAGCTTCTTTCCAGTTTTGAACGGAAGATATTTCCTTTTTCACCATAGCTGTCTATGGGCTTCCAAATATCCCTTTGCCAATTCCACAAGAACAGCCTTAGCGAAAGGCTTCTTGAAGGGAAAGATGTAACTCTGTGAGATGAATTCACAGAACACAGAGCAGTTTCTCAGAAAGCTTCTTTCCAGTTTTGAACGGAAGATATTTCCTTTTTCACCATAGCCCTCTATGGGCTTCCAAATATCGCTTTGCCAAATCTACAAGAACAGCCTTAGCGAAAGGCTTCTTGAAGGGAAAAATGTAACTCTGTGAGATGAATTAACAGAACACAGAGCAGTTTCTCAGAAAGGTTCTTTCCAGTTTTGAACGGAAGATATTTCCTTTTTCACAATAGCCCTCTATGGGCTTCCAAATATCCCTTTGCCAATTCCACAAGAACAGCCTTAGCGAAAGGCTTCTTGAAGGGAAAGATGTAACTCTGTGAGATGAATTAACAGAACACAGAGCAGTTTCGTAGAAAGATTCTTTCCAATTTTGAACGGAAGATATTTCCTTTTTCACCATAGCCCTCTATGGGCTTCCAAATATCCCTTTGCCAATTCCACAAGAACAGCCTTAGCGAAAGGCTTCTTGAAGGGAAAGATGTAACTCTGTGAGATGAATTCACAGAACACAGAGCAGTTTCTCAGAAAGCTTCTTTCCAGTTTTGAACGGAAGATATTTCCTTTTTCACCATAGGCCTCTATGGGCTTCCAAATATCCCTTTGCCAATTCCACAAGAACAGCCTTAGCGAAAGGCTTCTTGAAGGGAAAGATGTAACTCTGTGAGATGAATTAACAGAGCACAGAGCAGTTTCTCAGAAAGCTTCTTTCCAGTTTTGAACGGAAGATATTTCCTTTTTCACCATAGCCCTCTATGGGCTTCCAAATATCCCTTTGCCTGTTCCACAAGAACAGCCTTAGCGAAAGGCTTCTTGAAGGGAAAGATGTAACTCTGTGAGATGAATTAACAGAACACAGAGCAGTTTCTCAGAAAGCTTCTTTCCAGTTTTGAACGGAAGATATTTCCTTTTTCACCATAGCCCTCTATGGGCTTCCAAATATCCCTTTGCCAATTCCACAAGAACAGCCTTAGCGAAAGGCTTCTTGAAGGGAAAGATGTAACTCTGTGAGATGAATTAACAGAACACAGAGCAGTTTCTCAGAAAGCTTCTTTCCAGTTTTGAACGGAAGATATTTCCTTTTTCACCATAGGTCTCTATGGGCTTCCAAATATCCCTTTGCCAATTCCACAAGAACAGCCTTAGCGAAAGGCTTCTTGAAGGGAAAGATGTAACTCTGTGAGATGAATTAACAGAACACAGAGCAGTTTCTCAGAAAGCTTCTTTCCAGTTTTGAACGGAAGATATTTACTTTTTCACCATAGCCCTCTATGGGCTTCCAAATATCCCTTTGCCAATTCCACAAGAACAGCCTTAGCGAAAGGCTTCTTGAAGGGAAAGATGTAACTCTGTGAGATGAATTCACAGAACACACAGCAGTTTCTCAGAAAGCTTCTTTCCAGTTTTGAACGGAAGATATTTCCTTTTTCACCATAGCCCTCTATGGGCTTCCAAATATCCCCTTGCCAATTCCACAAGAACAGCCTTAGCGAAAGGCTTCTTGAAGGGAAAGATGTAACTCTGTGAGATGAATTAACAGAACACAGAGCAGTTTCTCAGAAAGCTTCTTTCCAGTTTTGAACGGAAGATATTTCCTTTTTCACCATAGGCCTCTATGGGCTTCCAAATATCCCTTTGCCAATTCCACAAGAACAGCCTTAGCGAAAGGCTTCTTGAAGGGAAAGATGTAACTCTGTGAGATGAATTAACAGAACACAGAGCAGTTTCTCAGAAAGCTTCTTTCCAGTTTTGAACGGAAGATATTTCCTTTTTCACCATAGACCTCTATGGGCTTCCAAATATCCCTTTGCCAATTCCACAAGAACAGCCTTAGCGAAAGGCTTCTTGAAGGGAAAGATGTAACTCTGTGAGATGAATTAACAGAACACAGAGCAGTTTCTCAGAAAGCTTCTTTCCAGTTTTGAACGGAAGATATTTCCTTTTTCACCATAGCCCTCTATGAGCTTCCAAATATCCCTTTGCCAATTCCACAAGAACAGCCTTAGCGAAAGGCTTCTTGAAGGGAAAGATGTAACTCTGTGAGATGAATTCACAGAACACAGAGCAGTTTCTCAGAGAGCTTCTTTCCAATTTTGAACGGAAGATATTTCCTTTTTCACCATAGCCGTCTATGGGCTTCCAAATATCCCTTTGCCAATTCCACAAGAACAGCCTTAGCGAAAGGCTTCTTGAAGGGAAAGATGTAACTCTGTGAGATGAATTAACAGAACACAGAGCAGTTTCTCAGAAAGCTTACTTCCAGTTTTGAACGGAAGATATTTCCTTTTTCACCATAGCCGTCTATGGTTTTCCAAATATCCCTTTGCCAATTCCACAAGAACAGCCTTAGCGAAAGGCTTCTTGAAGGGAAAGATGTAACTCTGTGAGATGAATTAACAGAATACAGAGCAGTTTCTCAGAAAGCTTCTTTCCAGTTTTGAACGGAAGATATTTCCTTTTTCACCATAGCCCTCTATGGGCTTCCAAATATCCCTTTGCCAATTCCACAACAACAGCCTTAGCGAAAGTCTTATTGAAAGGAAAGATGTAACTCTGTGAGATGAATTCACAGAACACAGAGCAGTGTCTCAGAAAGCTTCTTTCCAGTTTTGAACGGAAGATATTTCCTTTTTCACCATAGCCCTCTAAGGGCTTCCAAATATCCCTTTGCCAATTCCACAAGAACAGCCTTACCGAAAGGCTTCTTGAAGGGAAAGATGTAACTCTGTGAGATGAATTAACAGAACACAGAGTAGTTTCTCAGAAAGCTTCTTTCCAGTTTTGAACGGAAGATATTTCCTTTTTCACCATAGCCCTCTATGGGCTTCCAAATATCCCTTTGCCAATTCCACAAGAACAGTCTTAGCGAAAGGCTTCTTGAAGGGAAAGATGTAACTCTGTGACATGAATTAACAGAATACAGAGCAGTTTCTCAGAAAGCTTCTTTCCAGTTTTGAACGGAAGATATTTCCTTTTTCACCATAGCCCTCTATGGGCTTCCAAATATCCCTTTGCCAATTCCACAAGAACAGCCTTAGCGAAAGGCTTCTTGAAGGGAAAGATGTAACTCTGTGAGATGAATTCACAGAACACAGAGCAGTTTCTCAGAAAGATTCTTTCCAATTTTGAACGGAAGATATTTCCTTTACCACCATAGCCCTCTATGGGCTTCCAAATATCCCTATGCCAATTCCACAAGAACAGCCTTAGCGAAAGGCTTCTTGAAGGGAAAGATGTAACTCTGTGAGATGAATTAACAGAACACAGAGCAGTTTCTCAGAAAGCTTCTTTCCAGTTTTGAACGGAAGATATTTCCTTTTTCACCATAGGCCTCTATGGGCTTCCAAATATCCCTTTGCCAATTCCACAAGAACAGCCTTAGCGAAAGGCTTCTTGAAGGGAAAGATGTAACTCTGTGAGATGAATTCACAGAACACAGAGCAGTTTCTCAGAAAGCTTCTTTGCAGTTTTGAACGGAAGATATTTCCTTTTTCACCATAGGCCTCTATGGGCTTCCAAATATCCCTTTGCCAATTCCACAAGAACAGCCTTAGCGAAAGGCTTCTTGAAGGTAAAGATGTAACTCTGTGAGATGAATTAACAGAACACAGAGCAGTTTCTCAGAAAGCTTCTTTCCAATTTTGAACGGAAGATATTTACTTTTTCACCATAGCCCTCTAGGGGTTCCAAATATCCCTTTGCCAATTCCACAAGAACAGCCTTAGCGAAAGGCTTCTTGAAGGGAAAGATGTAACTCTGTGAGATGAATTCACAGAACACAGAGCAGTTTCTCAGAAAGCTTCTTTCCAATTTTGAACGGAAGATATTTACTTTTTCACCATAGCCCTCTAGGGGTTCCAAATATCCCTTTGCCAATTCCACAAGAACAGCCTTAGCGAAAGGCTTCTTGAAGGGAAAGATGTAACTCTGTGAGATGAATTAACAGAACACAGAGCAGTTTCTCAGAAAGATTCTTTCCAATTTTGAACGGAAGATATTTCCTTTTTCACCATAGCCCTCTATGGGCTTCCAAATATCCCTATGCCAATTCCACAAGAACAGCCTTAGCGAAAGGCTTCTTGAAGGGAAAGATGTAACTCTGTGAGATGAATTAACAGAACACAGAGCAGTTTCTCAGAAAGCTTCTTTCCAGTTTTGAACGGAAGATATTTCCTTTTTCACCATAGCCCTCTATGGGCTTCCAAATATCCCTTTGCCAATTCCACAAGAACAGCCTTAGCGAAAGGCTTCTTGAAGGGAAAGATGTAACTCTGTGAGATGAATTCACAGAACACAGAGCAGTTTCTCAGAAAGCTTCTTTCCAGTTTTGAACGGAAGATATTTCCTTTTTCACCATAGCCCTCTATGGGCTTCCAAATATCCCTTTGCCAATTCCACAAGAACAGCCTTAGCGAAAGGCTTCTTGAAGAGAAAGATGTAACTCTGTGAGATGAATTAACAGAACACAGAGCAGTTTCTCAGAAAGCTTCTTTCCAGTTTTGAAGGGAAGATATTTCCTTTTTCACCCTAGGCCTCTAGGGGCTTCCAAATATCCCTTTGCCAATTCCACAAGAACAGCCTTAGCGAAAGGCTTCTTGAAGGGAAAGATGTAACTCTGTGAGATGAATTCACAGAACACAGAGCAGTTTCTCAGAAAGCTTCTTTCCAGTTTTGAACGGAAGATATTTCCTTTTTCACCATAGGCCTCTATGGGCTTCCAAATATCCCTTTGCCAATTCCACAAGAACAGCCTTAGCGAAAGGCTTCTTGAAGGGAAAGATGTAACTCTGTGAGATGAATTAACAGAACACAGAGCAGTTTCTCAGAAAGCTTCTTTCCAGTTTTGAACGGAAGATATTTCCTTTTTCACCATAGCCCTCTATGGGCTTCCAAATATCCCTTTGCCAATTCCACAAGAACAGCCTTAGCGAAAGGCTTCTTGAAGGGAAAGATGTAATTCTGTGAGATGAATTCACAGAACACAGAGCAGTTTCTCAGAAAGCTTCTTTCCAGTTTTGAACGGAAGATATTTTCTTTTTCACCATAGGCCTCTATGGGCTTCCAAATATCCCTTTGCCAATTCCGCAAGAACAGCCTTAGCGAAAGGCTTCTTGAAGGGAAAGATGTAACTCTGTGAGATGAATTAACAGAACACAGAGCAGTTTCTCAGAAAGCTTCTTTCCAGTTTTGAACGGAAGATATTTCCTTTTTCACCATAGGCCTCTATGGGCTTCCAAATATCCCTTTGCCAATTCCACAAGAACAGCCTTAGCGAAAGGCTTCTTGAAGGGAAAGATGTAACTCTGTGAGATGAATTCACAGAACACAGAGCAGTTTCTCAGAAAGCTTCTTTCCAGTTTTGAACGGAAGATATTTCCTTTTTCACCATAGCCCTATAGGGGTTCCAAATATCCCTTTCCCAATTCCACAAGTACAGCCTTACCGAAAGGCTTCTTGAAGGGAAAGATGTAACTCTGTGAGATGAATTCACAGAACACAGAGCAGTTTCTCAGAGAGCTTCTTTCCAATTTTGAACGGAAGATATTTCCTTTTTCACCATAGCCGTCTATGGGCTTCCAAATATCCCTTTGCCAATTCCACAAGAACAGCCTTAGCGAAAGGCTTCTTGAAGGGAAAGATGTAACTCTGTGAGATGAATTAACAGAACACAGAGCAGTTTCTCAGAAAGCTTACTTCCAGTTTTGAACGGAAGATATTTCCTTTTTCACCATAGCCGTCTATGGTTTTCCAAATATCCCTTTGCCAATTCCACAAGAACAGCCTTAGCGAAAGGCTTCTTGAAGGGAAAGATGTAACTCTGTGAGATGAATTAACAGAATACAGAGCAGTTTCTCAGAAAGCTTCTTTCCAGTTTTGAACGGAAGATATTTCCTTTTTCACCATAGCCCTCTATGGGCTTCCAAATATCCCTTTGCCAATTCCACAACAACAGCCTTAGCGAAAGTCTTATTGAAAGGAAAGATGTAACTCTGTGAGATGAATTCACAGAACACAGAGCAGTGTCTCAGAAAGCTTCTTTCCAGTTTTGAACGGAAGATATTTCCTTTTTCACCATAGCCCTCTAAGGGCTTCCAAATATCCCTTTGCCAATTCCACAAGAACAGCCTTACCGAAAGGCTTCTTGAAGGGAAAGATGTAACTCTGTGAGATGAATTAACAGAACACAGAGTAGTTTCTCAGAAAGCTTCTTTCCAGTTTTGAACGGAAGATATTTCCTTTTTCACCATAGCCCTCTATGGGCTTCCAAATATCCCTTTGCCAATTCCACAAGAACAGTCTTAGCGAAAGGCTTCTTGAAGGGAAAGATGTAACTCTGTGACATGAATTAACAGAATACAGAGCAGTTTCTCAGAAAGCTTCTTTCCAGTTTTGAACGGAAGATATTTCCTTTTTCACCATAGCCCTCTATGGGCTTCCAAATATCCCTTTGCCAATTCCACAAGAACAGCCTTAGCGAAAGGCTTCTTGAAGGGAAAGATGTAACTCTGTGAGATGAATTCACAGAACACAGAGCAGTTTCTCAGAAAGATTCTTTCCAATTTTGAACGGAAGATATTTCCTTTTCCACCATAGCCCTCTATGGGCTTCCAAATATCCCTATGCCAATTCCACAAGAACAGCCTTAGCGAAAGGCTTCTTGAAGGGAAAGATGTAACTCTGTGAGATGAATTAACAGAACACAGAGCAGTTTCTCAGAAAGCTTCTTTCCAGTTTTGAACGGAAGATATTTCCTTTTTCACCATAGGCCTCTATGGGCTTCCAAATATCCCTTTGCCAATTCCACAAGAACAGCCTTAGCGAAAGGCTTCTTGAAGGGAAAGATGTAACTCTGTGAGATGAATTCACAGAACACAGAGCAGTTTCTCAGAAAGCTTCTTTGCAGTTTTGAACGGAAGATATTTCCTTTTTCACCATAGGCCTCTATGGGCTTCCAAATATCCCTTTGCCAATTCCACAAGAACAGCCTTAGCGAAAGGCTTCTTGAAGGGAAAGATGTAACTCTGTGAGATGAATTCACAGAACACAGAGCAGTTTCTCAGAAAGCTTCTTTCCAATTTTGAACGGAAGATATTTACTTTTTCACCATAGCCCTCTAGGGGTTCCAAATATCCCTTTGCCAATTCCACAAGAACAGCCTTAGCGAAAGGCTTCTTGAAGGGAAAGATGTAACTCTGTGAGATGAATTCACAGAACACAGAGCAGTTTCTCAGAAAGCTTCTTTCCAATTTTGAACGGAAGATATTTACTTTTTCACCATAGCCCTCTAGGGGTTCCAAATATCCCTTTGCCAATTCCACAAGAACAGCCTTAGCGAAAGGCTTCTTGAAGGGAAAGATGTAACTCTGTGAGATGAATTAACAGAACACAGAGCAGTTTCTCAGAAAGATTCTTTCCAATTTTGAACGGAAGATATTTCCTTTTTCACCATAGCCCTCTATGGGCTTCCAAATATCCCTATGCCAATTCCACAAGAACAGCCTTAGCGAAAGGCTTCTTGAAGGGAAAGATGTAACTCTGTGAGATGAATTAACAGAACACAGAGCAGTTTCTCAGAAAGCTTCTTTCCAGTTTTGAACGGAAGATATTTCCTTTTTCACCATAGCCCTCTATGGGCTTCCAAATATCCCTTTGCCAATTCCACAAGAACAGCCTTAGCGAAAGGCTTCTTGAAGGGAAAGATGTAACTCTGTGAGATGAATTCACAGAACACAGAGCAGTTTCTCAGAAAGCTTCTTTCCAGTTTTGAACGGAAGATATTTCCTTTTTCACCATAGCCCTCTATGGGCTTCCAAATATCCCTTTGCCAATTCCACAAGAACAGCCTTAGCGAAAGGCTTCTTGAAGAGAAAGATGTAACTCTGTGAGATGAATTAACAGAACACAGAGCAGTTTCTCAGAAAGCTTCTTTCCAGTTTTGAAGGGAAGATATTTCCTTTTTCACCCTAGGCCTCTAGGGGCTTCCAAATATCCCTTTGCCAATTCCACAAGAACAGCCTTAGCGAAAGGCTTCTTGAAGGGAAAGATGTAACTCTGTGAGATGAATTCACAGAACACAGAGCAGTTTCTCAGAAAGCTTCTTTCCAGTTTTGAACGGAAGATATTTCCTTTTTCACCATAGGCCTCTATGGGCTTCCAAATATCCCTTTGCCAATTCCACAAGAACAGCCTTAGCGAAAGGCTTCTTGAAGGGAAAGATGTAACTCTGTGAGATGAATTAACAGAACACAGAGCAGTTTCTCAGAAAGCTTCTTTCCAGTTTTGAACGGAAGATATTTCCTTTTTCACCATAGCCCTCTATGGGCTTCCAAATATCCCTTTGCCAATTCCACAAGAACAGCCTTAGCGAAAGGCTTCTTGAAGGGAAAGATGTAATTCTGTGAGATGAATTCACAGAACACAGAGCAGTTTCTCAGAAAGCTTCTTTCCAGTTTTGAACGGAAGATATTTTCTTTTTCACCATAGGCCTCTATGGGCTTCCAAATATCCCTTTGCCAATTCCGCAAGAACAGCCTTAGCGAAAGGCTTCTTGAAGGGAAAGATGTAACTCTGTGAGATGAATTAACAGAACACAGAGCAGTTTCTCAGAAAGCTTCTTTCCAGTTTTGAACGGAAGATATTTCCTTTTTCACCATAGGCCTCTATGGGCTTCCAAATATCCCTTTGCCAATTCCACAAGAACAGCCTTAGCGAAAGGCTTCTTGAAGGGAAAGATGTAACTCTGTGAGATGAATTCACAGAACACAGAGCAGTTTCTCAGAAAGCTTCTTTCCAGTTTTGAACGGAAGATATTTCCTTTTTCACCATAGCCCTCTATGGGCTTCCAAATATCCCTTTGCCAATTCCACAAGAACAGCCTTAGCGAAAGGCTTCTTGAAGGGAAAGATGTAACTCTGTGAGATGAATTCACAGAACACACAGCAGTTTCTCAGAAAGCTTCTTTCCAGTTTTGAACGGAAGATATTTCCTTTTTCACCATAGCCCTCTATGGGCTTCCAAATATCCCCTTGCCAATTCCACAAGAACAGCCTTAGCGAAAGGCTTCTTGAAGGGAAAGATGTAACTCTGTGAGATGAATTAACAGAACACAGAGCAGTTTCTCAGAAAGCTTCTTTCCAGTTTTGAACGGAAGATATTTCCTTTTTCACCATAGGCCTCTATGGGCTTCCAAATATCCCTTTGCCAATTCCACAAGAACAGCCTTAGCGAAAGGCTTCTTGAAGGGAAAGATGTAACTCTGTGAGATGAATTAACAGAACACAGAGCAGTTTCTCAGAAAGCTTCTTTCCAGTTTTGAACGGAAGATATTTCCTTTTTCACCATAGCTGTCTATGGGCTTCCAAATATCCCTTTGCCAATTCCACAAGAACAGCCTTAGCGAAAGGCTTCTTGAAGGGAAAGATGTAACTCTGTGAGATGAATTCACAGAACACAGAGCAGTTTCTCAGAAAGCTTCTTTCCAGTTTTGAACGGAAGATATTTCCTTTTTCACCATAGCCCTCTATGGGCTTCCAAATATCGCTTTGCCAAATCTACAAGAACAGCCTTAGCGAAAGGCTTCTTGAAGGGAAAAATGTAACTCTGTGAGATGAATTAACAGAACACAGAGCAGTTTCTCAGAAAGGTTCTTTCCAGTTTTGAACGGAAGATATTTCCTTTTTCACAATAGCCCTCTATGGGCTTCCAAATATCCCTTTGCCAATTCCACAAGAACAGCCTTAGCGAAAGGCTTCTTGAAGGGAAAGATGTAACTCTGTGAGATGAATTAACAGAACACAGAGCAGTTTCGTAGAAAGATTCTTTCCAATTTTGAACGGAAGATATTTCCTTTTTCACCATAGCCCTCTATGGGCTTCCAAATATCCCTTTGCCAATTCCACAAGAACAGCCTTAGCGAAAGGCTTCTTGAAGGGAAAGATGTAACTCTGTGAGATGAATTCACAGAACACAGAGCAGTTTCTCAGAAAGCTTCTTTCCAGTTTTGAACGGAAGATATTTCCTTTTTCACCATAGGCCTCTATGGGCTTCCAAATATCCCTTTGCCAATTCCACAAGAACAGCCTTAGCGAAAGGCTTCTTGAAGGGAAAGATGTAACTCTGTGAGATGAATTAACAGAGCACAGAGCAGTTTCTCAGAAAGCTTCTTTCCAGTTTTGAACGGAAGATATTTCCTTTTTCACCATAGCCCTCTATGGGCTTCCAAATATCCCTTTGCCTGTTCCACAAGAACAGCCTTAGCGAAAGGCTTCTTGAAGGGAAAGATGTAACTCTGTGAGATGAATTAACAGAACACAGAGCAGTTTCTCAGAAAGCTTCTTTCCAGTTTTGAACGGAAGATATTTCCTTTTTCACCATAGCCCTCTATGGGCTTCCAAATATCCCTTTGCCAATTCCACAAGAACAGCCTTAGCGAAAGGCTTCTTGAAGGGAAAGATGTAACTCTGTGAGATGAATTAACAGAACACAGAGCAGTTTCTCAGAAAGCTTCTTTCCAGTTTTGAACGGAAGATATTTCCTTTTTCACCATAGGTCTCTATGGGCTTCCAAATATCCCTTTGCCAATTCCACAAGAACAGCCTTAGCGAAAGGCTTCTTGAAGGGAAAGATGTAACTCTGTGAGATGAATTAACAGAACACAGAGCAGTTTCTCAGAAAGCTTCTTTCCAGTTTTGAACGGAAGATATTTACTTTTTCACCATAGCCCTCTATGGGCTTCCAAATATCCCTTTGCCAATTCCACAAGAACAGCCTTAGCGAAAGGCTTCTTGAAGGGAAAGATGTAACTCTGTGAGATGAATTCACAGAACACACAGCAGTTTCTCAGAAAGCTTCTTTCCAGTTTTGAACGGAAGATATTTCCTTTTTCACCATAGCCCTCTATGGGCTTCCAAATATCCCCTTGCCAATTCCACAAGAACAGCCTTAGCGAAAGGCTTCTTGAAGGGAAAGATGTAACTCTGTGAGATGAATTAACAGAACACAGAGCAGTTTCTCAGAAAGCTTCTTTCCAGTTTTGAACGGAAGATATTTCCTTTTTCACCATAGGCCTCTATGGGCTTCCAAATATCCCTTTGCCAATTCCACAAGAACAGCCTTAGCGAAAGGCTTCTTGAAGGGAAAGATGTAACTCTGTGAGATGAATTAACAGAACACAGAGCAGTTTCTCAGAAAGCTTCTTTCCAGTTTTGAACGGAAGATATTTCCTTTTTCACCATAGACCTCTATGGGCTTCCAAATATCCCTTTGCCAATTCCACAAGAACAGCCTTAGCGAAAGGCTTCTTGAAGGGAAAGATGTAACTCTGTGAGATGAATTAACAGAACACAGAGCAGTTTCTCAGAAAGCTTCTTTCCAGTTTTGAACGGAAGATATTTCCTTTTTCACCATAGCCCTCTATGAGCTTCCAAATATCCCTTTGCCAATTCCACAAGAACAGCCTTAGCGAAAGGCTTCTTGAAGGGAAAGATGTAACTCTGTGAGATGAATTAACAGAACACAGAGCAGTTTCTCAGAAAGCTTCTTTCCAGTTTTGAACGGAAGATATTTCCTTTTTCACCATAGCCCTCTATGGGCTTCCAAATATCCCCTTGCCAATTCCACAAGAACAGCCTTAGCGAAAGGCTTCTTGAAGGGAAAGATGTAACTCTGTGAGATAAATTAACAGAACACAGAGCAGTTTCTCAGAAAGCTTCTTTCCAGTTTTGAACGGAAGATATTTCCTTTTTCACCATAGGCCTCTATGGGCTTCCAAATATCCCTTTGCCAATTCCACAAGAACAGCCTTAGCGAAAGGCTTCTTGAAGGGAAAGATGTAACTCTGTGAGATGAATTAACAGAACACAGAGCAGTTTCTCAGAAAGCTTCTTTCCAGTTTTGAACGGAAGATATTTCCTTTTTCACCATAGCTGTCTATGGGCTTCCAAATATCCCTTTGCCAATTCCACAAGAACAGCCTTAGCGAAAGGCTTCTTGAAGGGAAAGATGTAACTCTGTGAGATGAATTCACAGAACACAGAGCAGTTTCTCAGAAAGCTTCTTTTCAGTTTTGAACGGAAGATATTTCCTTTTTCACCTTAGCCCTCTATGGGCTTCCAAATATCGCTTTGCCAAATCTACAAGAACAGCCTTAGCGAAAGGCTTCTTGAAGGGAAAAATGTAACTCTGTGAGATGAATTGACAGAACACAGAGCAGTTTCTCAGAAAGGTTCTTTCCAGTTTTGAACGGAAGATATTTCCTTTTTCACCATAGCCCTCTATGGGCTTCCAAATATCCCTTTGCCAATTCCACAAGAACAGCCTTAGCGAAAGGCTTCTTGAAGGGAAAGATGTAACTCTGTGAGATGAATTAACAGAACACAGAGCAGTTTCTCAGAAAGATTCTTTCCAATTTTGAACGGAAGATATTTCCTTTTTCACCATAGCCCTCTATGGGCTTCCAAATATCCCTTTGCCAATTCCACAAGAACAGCCTTAGCGAAAGGCTTCTTGAAGGGAAAGATGTAACTCTGTGAGATGAATTCACAGAACACAGAGCAGTTTCTCAGAAAGCTTCTTTCCAGTTTTGAACGGAAGATATTTCCTTTTTCACCATAGGCCTCTATGGGCTTCCAAATATCCCTTTGCCAATTCCACAAGAACAGCCTTAGCGAAAGGCTTCTTGAAGGGAAAGATGTAACTCTGTGAGATGAATTAACAGAGCACAGAGCAGTTTCTCAGAAAGCTTCTTTCCAGTTTTGAACGGAAGATATTTCCTTTTTCACCATAGCCCTCTATGGGCTTCCAAATATCCCTTTGCCTGTTCCACAAGAACAGCCTTAGCGAAAGGCTTCTTGAAGGGAAAGATGTAACTCTGTGAGATGAATTAACAGAACACAGAGCAGTTTCTCAGAAAGCTTCTTTCCAGTTTTGAACGGAAGATATTTCCTTTTTCACCATAGCCCTCTATGGGCTTCCAAATATCCCTTTGCCAATTCCACAAGAACAGCCTTAGCGAAAGGCTTCTTGAAGGGAAAGATGTAACTCTGTGAGATGAATTAACAGAACACCGAGCAGTTTCTCAGAAAGATTCTTTCCAATTTTGAAAGGAAGATATTTCCTTTTTCACCATAGCCCTCTATGGGCTTCCAAATATCCCTTTGCAAATTCCACAAGAACAGCCTTAGCGAAAGGCTTCTTGAAGGGAAAGATGTAACTCTGTGAGATGAATTCACAGAACACAGGGCAGTTTCTCAGAAAGCTTCTTTCCAGTTTTGAACGGAAGATATTTCCTTTTTCACCATAGCCCTCTATGGGCTTCCAAATATCCCTTTGCCAATTCCACAAGAACAGCCTTAGTGAAAGGCTTCTTGAAGGGAAAGATGTAACTCTGTGAGATGAATTCACAGAACACAGAGCAGTTTCTCAGAAAGCTTCTTTCCAGTTTTGAACGGAAGATATTTCCTTTTTCACCATAGCCCTCTATGGGCTTCCAAATATCGCTTTGCCAATTCTACAAGAACAGCCTTAGCGAAAGGCTTCTTGAAGGGAAAGATGTAACTCTGTGAGATGAATTAACAGAACACAGAGCAGTTTCTCAGAAAGCTTCTTTCCAGTTTTGGACGGAAGATATTTCCTTTTTCACCATAGCCCTCTATGGGCTTCCAAATATCCCTTTGCCAATTCCACAAGAACAGCCTTAGCGAAAGGCTTCTTGAAGGAAAAGATGTAACTCTGTGAGATGAATTAACAGAACACAGAGCAGTTTCTCAGAAAGCTTCTTTCCAATTTTGAACGGAAGATATTTCCTTTTTCACCATAGCCCTCTATGGGCTTCCAAATATCCCTTTGCCAATTCCACAAGAACAGCCTTAGCGAAAGGCTTCTTGAAGGGAAAGATGTAACTCCGTGAGATGAATTCACAGAACACAGAGCAGTTTCTCAGAAAGCTTCTTTCCAGTTTTGAACGGAAGATATTTCCTTTTTCACCATAGCCCTCTATGGGCTTCCAAATATCGCTTTGCCAATTCTACAAGAACAGCCTTAGCGAAAGGCTTCTTGAAGGGAAAGATGTAACTCTGTGAGATGAATTAACAGAACACAGAGCAGTTTCTCAGAAAGCTTCTTTCCAGTTTTGAACGGAAGATATTTCCTTTTTCACCATAGCCCTCTATGGGCTTCCAAATATCCCTTTGCCAATTCCACAAGAACAGCCTTAGCGAAAGGCTTCTTGAAGGAAAAGATGTAACTCTGTGAGATGAATTAACAGAACACAGAGCAGTTTCTCAGAAAGCTTCTTTCCAATTTTGAACGGAAGATATTTCCTTTTTCACCATAGCCCTCTATGGGCTTCCAAATATCCCTTTGCCAATTCCACAAGAACAGCCTTAGCGAAAGGCTTCTTGAAGGGAAAGATGTAACTCTGTGAGATGAATTCACAGAACACACAGCAGTTTCTCAGAAAGCTTCTTTCCAGTTTTGAACGGAAGATATTTCCTTTTTCACCATAGCCCTCTATGGGCTTCCAAATATCCCTTTGCCAATTCCACAAGAACAGCCTTAGCGAAAGGCTTCTTGAAGGGAAAGATGTAACTCTGTGAGATGAATTCACAGAACACAGAGCAGTTTCTCAGAAAGCTTCTTTCCAGTTTTGAACGGAAGATATTTGCTTTTTCACCATAGGCCTCTATGGGCTTCCAAATATCCCTTTGCCAATTCCACAAGAACAGCCTTAGCGAAAGGCTTCTTGAAGGGAAAGATGTAACTCTGTGAGATGAATTCACAGAACACAGAGCAGTTTCTCAGAAAGCATCTTTCCAATTTTGAACGGAAGATATTTACTTTTTCACCATAGCCCTCTAGGGGTTCCAAATATCCCTTTGCCAATTCCACAAGAACAGCCTTAGCGAAAGGCTTCTTGAAGGGAAAGATGTAACTCTGTGAGATGAATTCACAGAACACAGAGCAGTTTCTCAGAGAGATTCTTTCCAGTTTTGAACGGAAGATATTTCCTTTTTCACCATAGCCCTCTATGGGCTTCCAAATATCCCTTTCCCAATTCCACAAGAACAGCCTTAGCGAAAGGCTTCTTGAAGGGAAAGATGTAACTCTGTGAGATGAATTCACAGAACACAGAGCAGTTTCTCAGAAAGCTTATTTCCAATTTTGAACGGAAGATAATTCCTTTTTCACCATAGCCCTCTTTGGGCTTCCAAATATCCCTTTGCCAATTTCACAAGAAGAGCCTTAGCGAAAGGCTTCTTGAAGGGAAAGATGTAACTCTGTGAGATGAATTCACAGAACACAGAGCAGTTTCTCAGAAAGCTTCTTTCCAGTTTTGAACGGAAGATATTTCCTTTTTCACCATAGCCCTCTATGGGCTTCCAAATATCCCTTTTCCAATTCCACAAGAACAGCCTTAGCGAAAGGCTTCTTGAAGAGAAAGATGTAACTCTGTGAGATGAATTAACAGAACACAGAGCAGTTTCTCAGAAAGCTTCTTTCCAGTTTTGAACGGAAGTTATTTACTTTTTCACCATAGCCCTCTATGGGCCTCCAAATATCCCTTTGCCAATTCCACAAGAACAGCCTTAGCGAAATGCTTCTTGAAGGGAAAGATGTAACTCTGTGAGATGATTTCACAGAACACAGAGCAGTTTCTCAGAAAGCTTCTTTCCAGTTTTGAACGGAAGATATTTCCTTTTTCACCATAGCCCTCTATGGGCTTCCAAATATCCCTTTGCCAATTCCACAAGAACAGCCTTAGCGAAAGGCTTCTTGAAGGGAAAGATGTAACTCTGTGAAATGAATTAACAGAACACAGAGCAGTTTCTCAGAAAGCTTCTTTCCAGTTTTGAACGGAAGATATTTCCTTTTTCGCCATAGGCCTCTATGGGCTTCCAAATATCCCTTTGCCAATTCCACAAGAACAGCCTTAGCGAAAGGCTTCTTGAAGGGAAAGATGTAACTCTGTGAGATGAATTCACAGAGCACAGAGCAGTTTCTAAGAAAGCTTCTTTCCAGTTTTGAACGGAAGATATTTACTTTTTCACCATAGGCCTCTATGGGCTTCCAAATATCCCTTTGCCAATTCCACAAGAACAGCCTTAGCGAAAGGCTTCTTGAAGGGAAAGATGTAACTCTGTGAGATGAATTCACAGAACACAGAGCAGTTTCTCAGAAAGCTTCTTTCCAGTTCTGAACGGAAGATATTTCCTTTTTCACCATAGCCCTCTATGGGCTTCCAAATATCCCTTTGCCAATTCCACAAGAACAGCCTTAGCGAAAGGCTTCTTGAAGGGAAAGATGTAACTCTGTGAGATGAATTAACAGAACACAGAGCAGTTTCTCAGAAAGCTTCTTTCCAGTTTTGAACGGAAGATATTTCCTTTTTCACCATAGGCCTCTATGGGCTTCCAAATATCCCTTTGCCAATTCCACAAGAACAGCCTTAGCGAAAGGCTTCTTGAAGGGAAAGATGTAACTCTGTGAGATGAATTAACAGAACACAGAGCAGTTTCTCAGAAAGCTTCTTTCCAGTTTTGAACGGAAGATATTTCCTTTTTCACCATAGCTGTCTATGGGCTTCCAAATATCCCTTTGCCAATTCCACAAGAACAGCCTTAGCGAAAGGCTTCTTGAAGGGAAAGATGTAACTCTGTGAGATGAATTCACAGAACACAGAGCAGTTTCTCAGAAAGCTTCTTTCCAGTTTTGAACGGAAGATATTTCCTTTTTCACCATAGCCCTCTATGGGCTTCCAAATATCGCTTTGCCAAATCTACAAGAACAGCCTTAGCGAAAGGCTTCTTGAAGGGAAAAATGTAACTCTGTGAGATGAATTAACAGAACACAGAGCAGTTTCTCAGAAAGGTTCTTTCCAGTTTTGAACGGAAGATATTTCCTTTTTCACAATAGCCCTCTATGGGCTTCCAAATATCCCTTTGCCAATTCCACAAGAACAGCCTTAGCGAAAGGCTTCTTGAAGGGAAAGATGTAACTCTGTGAGATGAATTAACAGAACACAGAGCAGTTTCGTAGAAAGATTCTTTCCAATTTTGAACGGAAGATATTTCCTTTTTCACCATAGGCCTCTATGGGCTTCCAAATATCCCTTTGCCAATTCCACAAGAACAGCCTTAGCGAAAGGCTTCTTGAAGGGAAAGATGTAACTCTGTGAGATGAATTAACAGAGCACAGAGCAGTTTCTCAGAAAGCTTCTTTCCAGTTTTGAACGGAAGATATTTCCTTTTTCACCATAGCCCTCTATGGGCTTCCAAATATCCCTTTGCCTGTTCCACAAGAACAGCCTTAGCGAAAGGCTTCTTGAAGGGAAAGATGTAACTCTGTGAGATGAATTAACAGAACACAGAGGAGTTTCTCAGAAAGCTTCTTTCCAGTTTTGAACGGAAGATATTTCCTTTTTCACCATAGCCCTCTATGGGCTTCCAAATATCCCTTTGCCAATTCCACAAGAACAGCCTTAGCGAAAGGCTTCTTGAAGGGAAAGATGTAACTCTGTGAGATGAATTAACAGAACACAGAGCAGTTTCTCAGAAAGATTCTTTCCAATTTTGAAAGGAAGATATTTCCTTTTTCACCATAGCCCTCTATGGGCTTCCAAATATCCCTTTGCCAATTCCACAAGAACAGCCTTAGCGAAAGGCTTCTTGAAGGGAAAGATGTAACTCTGTGAGATGAATTCACAGAACACAGGGCAGTTTCTCAGAAAGCTTCTTTCCAGTTTTGAACGGAAGATATTTCCTTTTTCACCATAGCCCTCTATGGGCTTCCAAATATCCCTTTGCCAATTCCACAAGAACAGCCTTAGTGAAAGGCTTCTTGAAGGGAAAGATGTAACTCTGTGAGATGAATTAACAGAACACAGAGCAGTTTCTCAGAAAGCTTCTTTCCAGTTTTGAACGGAAGATATTTCCTTTTTCACCATGGCCCTCTATGGGCTTCCAAATATCGCTTTGCCAATTCTAGAAGAACAGCCTTAGCGAAAGGCTTCTTGAAGGGAAAGATGTAACTCTGTGAGATGAATTAACAGAACACAGAGCAGTTTCTCAGAAAGCTTCTTTCCAGTTTTGAACGGAAGATATTTCCTTTTTCACCATAGCCCTCTATGGGCTTCCAAATATCCCTTTGCCAATTCCACAAGAACAGCCTTAGCGAAAGGCTTCTTGAAGGAAAAGATGTAACTCTGTGAGATGAATTAACAGAACACAGAGCAGTTTCTCAGAAAGCTTCTTTCCAATTTTGAACGGAAGATATTTCCTTTTTCACCATAGCCCTCTATGGGCTTCCAAATATCCCTTTGCCAATTCCACAAGAACAGCCTTAGCGAAAGGCTTCTTGAAGGGAAAGATGTAACTCTGTGAGATGAATTCACAGAACACAGAGCAGTTTCTCAGAAAGCTTCTTTCCAGTTTTGAACGGAAGATATTTCCTTTTTCACCATAGCCCTCTATGGGCTTCCAAATATCGCTTTGCCAATTCTACAAGAACAGCCTTAGCGAAAGGCTTCTTGAAGGGAAAGATGTAACTCTGTGAGATGAATTAACAGAACACAGAGCAGTTTCTCAGAAAGCTTCTTTCCAGTTTTGAACGGAAGATATTTCCTTTTTCACCATAGCCCTCTATGGGCTTCCAAATATCCCTTTGCCAATTCCACAAGAACAGCCTTAGCGAAAGGCTTCTTGAAGGGAAAGATGTAACTCTGTGAGATGAATTAACAGAACACAGAGCAGTTTCTCAGAAAGCTTCTTTCCAGTTTTGAACGGAAGATATTTCCTTTTTCACCATAGGTCTCTATGGGCTTCCAAATATCCCTTTGCCAATTCCACAAGAACAGCCTTAGCGAAAGGCTTCTTGAAGGGAAAGATGTAACTCTGTGAGATGAATTAACAGAACACAGAGCAGTTTCTCAGAAAGCTTCTTTCCAGTTTTGAACGGAAGATATTTACTTTTTCACCATAGCCCTCTATGGGCTTCCAAATATCCCTTTGCCAATTCCACAAGAACAGCCTTAGCGAAAGGCTTCTTGAACGGAAAGATGTAACTCTGTGAGATGAATTCACAGAACACACAGCAGTTTCTCAGAAAGCTTCTTTCCAGTTTTGAACGGAAGATATTTCCTTTTTCACCATAGCCCTCTATGGGCTTCCAAATATCCCCTTGCCAATTCCACAAGAACAGCCTTAGCGAAAGGCTTCTTGAAGGGAAAGATGTAACTCTGTGAGATGAATTAACAGAACACAGAGCAGTTTCTCAGAAAGCTTCTTTCCAGTTTTGAACGGAAGATATTTCCTTTTTCACCATAGGCCTCTATGGGCTTCCAAATATCCCTTTGCCAATTCCACAAGAACAGCCTTAGCGAAAGGCTTCTTGAAGGGAAAGATGTAACTCTGTGAGATGAATTAACAGAACACAGAGCAGTTTCTCAGAAAGCTTCTTTCCAGTTTTGAACGGAAGATATTTCCTTTTTCACCATAGACCTCTATGGGCTTCCAAATATCCCTTTGCCAATTCCACAAGAACAGCCTTAGCGAAAGGCTTCTTGAAGGGAAAGATGTAACTCTGTGAGATGAATTAACAGAACACAGAGCAGTTTCTCAGAAAGCTTCTTTCCAGTTTTGAACGGAAGATATTTCCTTTTTCACCATAGCCCTCTATGAGCTTCCAAATATCCCTTTGCCAATTCCACAAGAACAGCCTTAGCGAAAGGCTTCTTGAAGGGAAAGATGTAACTCTGTGAGATGAATTAACAGAACACAGAGCAGTTTCTCAGAAAGCTTCTTTCCAGTTTTGAACGGAAGATATTTCCTTTTTCACCATAGCCCTCTATGGGCTTCCAAATATCCCCTTGCCAATTCCACAAGAACAGCCTTAGCGAAAGGCTTCTTGAAGGGAAAGATGTAACTCTGTGAGATAAATTAACAGAACACAGAGCAGTTTCTCAGAAAGCTTCTTTCCAGTTTTGAACGGAAGATATTTCCTTTTTCACCATAGGCCTCTATGGGCTTCCAAATATCCCTTTGCCAATTCCACAAGAACAGCCTTAGCGAAAGGCTTCTTGAAGGGAAAGATGTAACTCTGTGAGATGAATTAACAGAACACAGAGCAGTTTCTCAGAAAGCTTCTTTCCAGTTTTGAACGGAAGATATTTCCTTTTTCACCATAGCTGTCTATGGGCTTCCAAATATCCCTTTGCCAATTCCACAAGAACAGCCTTAGCGAAAGGCTTCTTGAAGGGAAAGATGTAACTCTGTGAGATGAATTCACAGAACACAGAGCAGTTTCTCAGAAAGCTTCTTTTCAGTTTTGAACGGAAGATATTTCCTTTTTCACCTTAGCCCTCTATGGGCTTCCAAATAACGCTTTGCCAAATCTACAAGAACAGCCTTAGCGAAAGGCTTCTTGAAGGGAAAAATGTAACTCTGTGAGATGAATTAACAGAACACAGAGCAGTTTCTCAGAAAGGTTCTTTCCAGTTTTGAACGGAAGATATTTCCTTTTTCACCATAGCCCTCTATGGGCTTCCAAATATCCCTTTGCCAATTCCACAAGAACAGCCTTAGCGAAAGGCTTCTTGAAGGGAAAGATGTAACTCTGTGAGATGAATTAACAGAACACAGAGCAGTTTCTCAGAAAGATTCTTTCCAATTTTGAACGGAAGATATTTCCTTTTTCACCATAGCCCTCTATGGGCTTCCAAATATCCCTTTGCCAATTCCACAAGAACAGCCTTAGCGAAAGGCTTCTTGAAGGGAAAGATGTAACTCTGTGAGATGAATTCACAGAACACAGAGCAGTTTCTCAGAAAGCTTCTTTCCAGTTTTGAACGGAAGATATTTCCTTTTTCACCATAGCCCTCTATGGGCTTCCAAATATCCCTTTGCCAATTCCACAAGAACAGCCTTAGCGAAAGGCTTCTTGAAGGGAAAGATGTAACTCTGTGAGATGAATTAACAGAACACAGAGCAGTTTCTCAGAAAGCTTCTTTCCAGTTTTGAACGGAAGATATTTCCTTTTTCACCATAGGCCTCTATGGGCTTCCAAATATCCCTTTGCCAATTCCACAAGAACAGCCTTAGCGAAAGGCTTCTTGAAGGGAAAGATGTAACTCTGTGAGATGAATTCACAGAGCACAGAGCAGTTTCTAAGAAAGCTTCTTTCCAGTTTTGAACGGAAGATATTTACTTTTTCACCATAGGCCTCTATGGGCTTCCAAATATCCCTTTGCCAATTCCACAAGAACAGCCTTAGCGAAAGGCTTCTTGAAGGGAAAGATGTAACTCTGTGAGATGAATTCACAGAACACAGAGCAGTTTCTCAGAAAGCTTCTTTCCAGTTCTGAACGGAAGATATTTCCTTTTTCACCATAGCCCTCTATGGGCTTCCAAATATCCCTTTGCCAATTAGACAAGAACAGCCTTAGCGAAAGGCTTCTTGAAGGGAAAGATGTAACTCTGTGAGATGAATTCACAGAACACAGAGCAGTTTCTCAGAAAGCTTCTTTCCAGTTTTGAACGGAAGATATTTCCTTTTTCACCATAGGCCTCTATGGGCTTCCAAATATCCCTTTGCCAATTCCACAAGAACAGCCTTAGAGAAAGGCTTCTTGAAGGGAAAGATGTAACTCTGTGAGATGAATTAACAGAACACAGAGCAGTTTCTCAGAAAGCTTCTTTCCAGTTTTGAACGGAAGATATTTCCTTTTTCACCATAGCCCTCTAAGGGCTTCCAAATATCCCTTTGCCAATTCCACAAGAACAGCCTTAGCGAAAGGCTTCTTGACGGGAAAGATGTAACTCTGTGAGATGAATTCACAGAACACAGAGCAGTTTCTCAGAAAGCTTCTTTCCAGTTTTGAACGGAAGATATTTCCTTTTTCACCATAGCCCTCTATGGGCTTCCAAATATCCCTTTGCCAATTCCACAAGCACAGCCTTAGCGAAAGGCTTCTTGAAGGGAAAGATGTAACTCTGTGAGATGAATTAACAGAACACAGAGCAGTTTCTCAGAAAGCTTCTTTCCAGTTTTGAACGGAAGATATTTCCTTTTTCACCATAGCCCCCTATGGGCTTCCAAATATCCCTTTGCCAATTCCACAAGAACAGCCTTAGCGAAAGGCTTCTTGAAGGGAAAGATGTAACTCTGTGAGATGAATTAACAGAACACAGAGCAGTTTCTCAGAAAGCTTCTTTCCAGTTTTGAACGGAAGATATTTACTTTTTCACCATAGCCCTCTATGGGCTTCCAAATATCCCTTTGCCAATTCCACAAGAACAGCCTTAGCGAAAGGCTTCTTGAAGGGAAAGATGTAACTCTGTGAGATGAATTCACAGAACACAGAGCAGTTTCTCAGAAAGCTTCTTTCCAGTTTTGAACGGAAGATATTTCCTTTTTCACCATAGGCCTCTATGGGCTTCCAAATATCCCTTTGCCAATTCCACAAGAACAGCCTTAGCGAAAGGCTTCTTGAAGGGAAAGATGTAACTCTGTGAGATGAATTAACAGAACACAGAGCAGTTTCTCAGAAAGCTTCTTTCCAGTTTTGAACGGAAGATATTTCCTTTTTCACCATAGCCCTCTATGGGCTTCCAAATATCCCTTTGCCAATTCCACAAGAACAGCCTTAGCGAAAGGCTTCTTGAAGGGAAAGATGTAACTCTGTGAGATGAATTCACAGAACACAGAGCAGTTTCTCAGAAAGCTTCTTTCCAGTTTTGAACGGAAGATATTTCCTTTTTCACCATAGCCCTCTATGGGCTTCCAAATATCCCTTTGCCAATTCCACAAGAACAGCCTTAGCGAAAGGCTTCTTGAAGGGAAAGATGTAACTCTGTGAGATGAATTAACAGAACACAGAGCAGTTTCTCAGAAAGCTTCTTTCCAGTTTTTAACGGAAGATATTTCCTTTTTCACCATAGCCCTCTATGGGCTTCCAAATATCGCTTTGCCAATTCTACAAGAACAGCCTTAGCGAAAGGCTTCTTGAAGGGAAAGATGTAACTCTGTGAGATGAATTCACAGAACACAGAGCAGTTTCTCAGAAAGCTTATTTCCAGTTTTGAACGGAAGATATTTCCTTTTTCACCATAGCCCTCTATGGGCTTCCAAATATCCCTTTGCCAATTCCACAAGAACAGCCTTAGCGAAAGGCTTCTTGAAGGGAAAGATGTAACTCTGTGAGATGAATTAACAGAACACAGAGCAGTTTCTCAGAAAGATTCTTTCCAATTTTGAACGGAAGATATTTCCTTTTTCACCATAGCCCTCTATGGGTTTCCAAATATCCCTTTGCCAATTCCACAAGAACAGCCTTAGCGAAAGGCTTCTTGAAGGGAAAGATGTAACTCTGTGAGATGAATTCACAGAACACAGAGCAGTTTCTCAGAAAGCTTCTTTCCAGTTTTGAACGGAAGATATTTCCTTTTTCACCATAGGCCTCTATGGACTTCCAAATATCCCTTTGCCAATTCCACAAGAACAGCCTTAGCGAAAGGCTTCTTGAAGGGAAAGATGTAACTCTGTGAGATGAATTCACAGAACACAGAGCAGTTTCTCAGAAAGCTTCTTTCCAATTTTGAACGGAAGATATTTACTTTTTCACCATAGCCCTCTAGGGGTTCCAAATATCCCTTTCCCAATTCCACAAGAACAGCCTTAGCGAAAGGCTTCTTGAAGGGAAAGATGTAACTCTGTGAGATGAATTCACAGAACACAGAGCAGTTTCTCAGAAAGCTTCTTTCCAGTTTTGAACGGAAGATATTTCCTTTTTCACCATAGGCCTCTATGGGCTTCCAAATATCCCTTTGCCAATTCCACAAGAACAGCCTTAGCGAAAGGCTTCTTGAAGGGAAAGATGTAACTCTGTGAGATGAATTAACAGAACACAGAGCAGTTTCTCAGAAAGCTTCTTTCCAGTTTTTAACGGAAGATATTTCCTTTTTCACCATAGCCCTCTATGGGCTTCCAAATATCGCTTTGCCAATTCTACAAGAACAGCCTTAGCGAAAGGCTTCTTGAACGGAAAGATGTAACTCTGTGAGATGAATTCACAGAACACAGAGCAGTTTCTCAGAAAGCTTATTTCCAGTTTTGAACGGAAGATATTTCCTTTTTCACCATAGCCCTCTATGGGCTTCCAAATATCCCTTTGCCAATTCCACAAGAACAGCCTTAGCGAAAGGCTTCTTGAAGGGAAAGATGTAACTCTGTGAGATGAATTAACAGAACACAGAGCAGTTTCTCAGAAAGATTCTTTCCAATTTTGAACGGAAGATATTTCCTTTTTCACCATAGCCCTCTATGGGCTTCCAAATATCCCTTTGCCAATTCCACAAGAACAGCCTTAGCGAAAGGCTTCTTGAAGGGAAAGATGTAACTCTGTGAGATGAGTTAACAGAACACAGAGCAGTTTCTCAGAAAGCTTCTTTCCAGTTTTGAACGGAAGATATTTCCTTTTTCACCATAGCCCTCTATGGGCTTCCAAATATCCCTTTGCCAATTCCACAAGAACAGCCTTAGCGAAAGGCTTCTTGAAGGGAAAGATGTAACTCTGTGAGATGAATTAACAGAACACAGAGCAGTTTCTCAGAAAGCTTCTTTCCAGTTTTGAACGGAAGATATTTCCTTTTTCACCATAGCCCCCTATGGGCTTCCAAATATCCCTTTGCCAATTCCACAAGAACAGCCTTAGCGAAAGGCTTCTTGAAGGGAAAGATGTAACTCTGTGAGATGAATTAACAGAACACAGAGCAGTTTCTCAGAAAGCTTCTTTCCAGTTTTGAACGGAAGATATTTACTTTTTCACCATAGCCCTCTATGGGCTTCCAAATATCCCTTTGCCAATTCCACAAGAACAGCCTTAGCGAAAGGCTTCTTGAAGGGAAAGATGTAACTCTGTGAGATGAATTCACAGAACACAGAGCAGTTTCTCAGAAAGCTTCTTTCCAGTTTTGAACGGAAGATATTTCCTTTTTCACCATAGGCCTCTATGGGCTTCCAAATATCCCTTTGCCAATTCCACAAGAACAGCCTTAGCGAAAGGCTTCTTGAAGGGAAAGATGTAACTCTGTGAGATGAATTCACAGAACACAGAGCAGTTTCTCAGAAAGCTTCTTTCCAGTTTTGAACGGAAGATATTTCCTTTTTCACCATAGCCCTCTATGGGCTTCCAAATATCCCTTTGCCAATTCCACAAGAACAGCCTTAGCGAAAGGCTTCTTGAAGGGAAAGATGTAACTCTGTGAGATGAATTCACAGAACACAGAGCAGTTTCTCAGAAAGCTTCTTTCCAGTTTTGAACGGAAGATATTTCCTTTTTCACCATAGGCCTCTATGGGCTTCCAAATATCCCTTTGCCAATTCCATAAGAACAGCCTTAGCGAAAGGCTTCTTGAAGGGAAAGATGTAACTCTGTGAGATGAATTAACAGAACACAGAGCAGTTTCTCAGAAAGCTTCTTTCCAGTTTTGAACGGAAGATATTTCCTTTTTCACCATAGCCCTCTATGGGCTTCCAAATATCCCTTTGCCAATTCCACAAGAACAGCCTTAGCGAAAGGCTTCTTGAAGGGAAAGATGTAACTCTGTGAGATGAATTCACAGAACACAGAGCAGTTTCTCAGAAAGCTTCTTTCCAGTTTTGAACGGAAGATATTTCCTTTTTCACCATAGGCCTCTATGGGCTTCCAAATATCCCTTTGCCAATTCCACAAGAACAGCCTTAGCGAAAGGCTTCTTGAAGGGAAAGATGTAACTCTGTGAGATGAATTAACAGAACACAGAGCAGTTTCTCAGAAAGCTTCTTTCCAGTTTTTAACGGAAGATATTTCCTTTTTCACCATAGCCCTCTATGGGCTTCCAAATATCGCTTTGCCAATTCTACAAGAACAGCCTTAGCGAAAGGCTTCTTGAAGGGAAAGATGTAACTCTGTGAGATGAATTCACAGAACACAGAGCAGTTTCTCAGAAAGCTTATTTCCAGTTTTGAACGGAAGATATTTCCTTTTTCACCATAGCCCTCTATGGGCTTCCAAATATCCCTTTGCCAATTCCACAAGAACAGCCTTAGCGAAAGGCTTCTTGAAGGGAAAGATGTAACTCTGTGAGATGAATTAACAGAACACAGAGCAGTTTCTCAGAAAGATTCTTTCCAATTTTGAACGGAAGATATTTCCTTTTTCACCATAGCCCTCTATGGGCTTCCAAATATCCCTTTGCCAATTCCACAAGAACAGCCTTAGCGAAAGGCTTCTTGAAGGGAAAGATGTAACTCTGTGAGATGAGTTAACAGAACACAGAGCAGTTTCTCAGAAAGCTTCTTTCCAGTTTTGAACGGAAGATATTTCCTTTTTCACCATAGCCCTCTATGGGCTTCCAAATATCCCTTTGCCAATTCCACAAGAACAGCCTTAGCGAAAGGCTTCTTGAAGGGAAAGATGTAACTCTGTGAGATGAATTCACAGAACACAGAGCAGTTTCTCAGAAAGCTTCTTTCCAGTTTTGAACGGAAGATATTTCCTTTTTCACCATAGGCCTCTATGGGCTTCCAAATATCCCTTTGCCAATTCCACAAGAACAGCCTTAGCGAAAGGCTTCTTGAAGGGAAAGATGTAACTCTGTGAGATGAATTCACAGAACACAGAGCAGTTTCTCAGAAAGCTTCTTTCCAATTTTGAACGGAAGATATTTACTTTTTCACCATAGCCCTCTAGGGGTTCCAAATATCCCTTTCCCAATTCCACAAGAACAGCCTTAGCGAAAGGCTTCTTGAAGGGAAAGATTTAACTCTGTGAGATGAATTCACAGAACACAGAGCAGTTTCTCAGAAAGCTTCTTTCCAATTTTGAACGGAAGATATTTCCTTTTTCACCATAGCCCTCTATGGGCTTCCAAATATCCCTTTGCCAATTCCACAAGAACAGCCTTAGCGAAAGGCTTCTTGAAGGGAAAGATGTAACTCTGTGAGATGAATTCACAGAACACAGAGCAGTTTCTCAGAAAGCTTCTTTCCAGTTTTGAACGGAAGATATTTCCTTTTTCACCATAGCCCTCTATGGGCTTCCAAATATCCCTTTGCCAATTCCACAAGAACAGCCTTAGCGAAAGGCTTCTTGAAGGGAAAGATGTAACTCTGTGAGATGAATTAACAGAACACAGAGCAGTTTCTCAGAAAGATTCTTTCCAATTTTGAACGGAAGATATTTCCTTTTTCACCATAGCCCTCTAAGGGCTTCCAAATATCCCTTTGCCAATTCCACAAAAACAGCCTTAGCGAAAGGCTTCTTGAAGGGAAAGATGTAACTCTGTGAGATGAATTCACAGAACACAGAGTAGTTTCTCAGAAAGCTTCTTTCCAGTTTTAAACGGAAGGTATTTCCTTTTTCACAATAGGCCTCTATGGGCTTCCAAATATCCCTTTGCCAATTCCGCAAGAACAGCCTTAGCGAAAGGCTTCTTGAAGGGAAAGATGTAACTCTGTGAGATGAATTAACAGAACACAGAGCAGTTTCTCAGAAAGCTTCTTTCCAGTTTTGAACGGAAGATATTTCCTTTTTCACCATAGCCCTCTATGGGCTTCCAAATATCCCTTTGCCAATTCCACAAGAACAGCCTTAGCGAAAGGCTTCTTGAAGGGAAAGATGTAACTCTGTGAGATGAATTCACAGAACACAGAGCAGTTTCTCAGAAAGCTTCTTTCCAGTTTTGAACGGAAGATATTTCCTTTTTCACCATAGCCCTCTATGGGCTTCCAAATATCCCCTTGCCAATTCCACAAGAACAGCCTTAGCGAAAGGCTTCTTGAAGAGAAAGATGTAACTCTGTGAGATGAATTCACAGAACACAGAGCAGTTTCTCAGAAAGCTTCTTTCCAGTTTTGAACGGAAGATATTTCCTTTTTCACCATAGGCCTCTATGGGCTTCCAAATATCCCTTTGCCAATTTCACAAGAACAGCCTTAGCGAAAGGCTTCTTGAAGGGAAAGATGTAACTCTGTGAGATGAATTCACAGAACACAGAGCAGTTTCTCAGAAAGCTTCTTTCCAGTTTTGAACGGAAGATATTTCCTTTTTCACCATAGCCCTCTATGGGCTTCCAAATATCCCTTTGCCAATTCCACAAGAACAGTCTTAGCGAAAGGCTTCTTGAAGGGAAAGATGTAACTCTGTGAGATGAATTCACAGAACACAGAGCAGTTTCTCAGAAAGCTTCTTTCCAGTTTTGAACGGAAGATATTTCCTTTTTCACCATAGGCCTCTATGGGCTTCCAAATATCCCTTTGCCAATTCCACAAGAACAGAATTAGCGAAAGGCTTCTTGAAGGGAAAGATGTAACTCTGTGAGATGAATTCACAGAACACAGAGCAGTTTCTCAGAAAGCTTCTTTCCAATTTTGAACGGAAGATATTTACTTTTTCACCATAGCCCTCTAGGGGTTCCAAATATCCCTTTCCCAATTCCACAAGAACAGCCTTAGCGAAAGGCTTCTTGAAGGGAAAGATGTAACTCTGTGAGATGAATTCACAGAACACAGAGCAGTTTCTCAGAAAGCTTCTTTCCAATTTTGAACGGAAGATATTTCTTTTTTCACCATAGCCCTCTATGGGCTTCCAAATATCCCTTTGCCAATTCCACAAGAACAGCCTTAGCGAAAGGCTTCTTGAAGGGAAAGATGTAACTCTGTGAGATGAATTCACAGAACACAGAGCAGTTTCTCAGAAAGCTTCTTTCCAGTGTTGAACGCAAGATATTTCCTTTTTCACCATAGCCCTCTATGGGCTTCCAAATATCCCTTTGCCAATTCCACAAGAACAGCCTTAGCGAAAGGCTTCTTGAAGGGAAAGATGTAACTCTGTGAGATGAATTAACAGAACACAGAGCAGTTTCTCAGAAAGATTCTTTCCAATTTTGAACGGAAGATATTTCCTTTTTCACCATAGCCCTCTAAGGGCTTCCAAATATCCCTTTGCCAATTCCACAAAAACAGCCTTAGCGAAAGGCTTCTTGAAGGGAAAGATGTAACTCTGTGAGATGAATTCACAGAACACAGAGTAGTTTCTCAGAAAGCTTCTTTCCAGTTTTAAACGGAAGATATTTCCTTTTTCACAATAGGCCTCTATGGGCTTCCAAATATCCCTTTGCCAATTCCACAAGAACAGCCTTAGCGAAAGGCTTCTTGAAGGGAAAGATGTAACTCTGTGAGATGAATTAACAGAACACAGAGCAGTTTCTCAGAAAGCTTCTTTCCAGTTTTGAATGGAAGATATTTCCTTTTTCACCATAGCCCTCTATGGGCTTCCAAATATCCCTTTGCCAATTCCACAAGAACAGCCTTAGCGAAAGGCTTCTTGAAGGGAAAGATGTAACTCTGTGAGATGAATTCACAGAACACAGAGCAGTTTCTCAGAAAGCTTCTTTCCAGTTTTGAACGGAAGATATTTCCTTTTTCACCATAGCCCTCTATGGGCTTCCAAATATCCCCTTGCCAATTCCACAAGAACAGCCTTAGCGAAAGGCTTCTTGAAGAGAAAGATGTAACTCTGTGAGATGAATTCACAGAACACAGAGCAGTTTCTCAGAAAGCTTCTTTCCAGTTTTGAACGGAAGATATTTCCTTTTTCACCATAGGCCTCTATGGGCTTCCAAATATCCCTTTGCCAATTCCACAAGAACAGCCTTAGCGAAAGGCTTCTTGAAGGGAAAGATGTAACTCTGTGAGATGAATTCACAGAACACAGAGCAGTTTCTCAGAAAGCTTCTTTCCAGTTTTGAACGGAAGATATTTCCTTTTTCACCATAGCCCTCTATGGGCTTCCAAATATCCCTTTGCCAATTCCACAAGAACAGTCTTAGCGAAAGGCTTCTTGAAGGGAAAGATGTAACTCTGTGAGATGAATTGACAGAACACAGAGCAGTTTCTCAGAAAGCTTCTTTCCAGTTTTGAACGGAAGATATTTCCTTTTTCACCATAGGCCTCTATGGGCTTCCAAATATCCCTTTGCCAATTCCACAAGAACAGAATTAGCGAAAGGCTTCTTGAAGGGAAAGATGTAACTCTGTGAGATGAATTCACAGAACACAGAGCAGTTTCTCAGAAAGCTTCTTTCCAATTTTGAACGGAAGATATTTACTTTTTCACCTTAGCCCTCTAGGGGTTCCAAATATCCCTTTCCCAATTCCACAAGAACAGCCTTAGCGAAAGGCTTCTTGAAGGGAAAGATGTAACTCTGTGAGATGAATTCACAGAACACAGAGCAGTTTCTCAGAAAGCTTCTTTCCAATTTTGAACGGAAGATATTTCCTTTTTCACCATAGCCCTCTATGGGCTTCCAAATATCCCTCTGCCAATTCCACAAGAACAGCCTTAGCGAAAGGCTTCTTGAAGGGAAAGATGTAACTCTGTGAGATGAATTCACAGAACACAGAGCAGTTTCTCAGAAAGCTTCTTTCCAGTGTTGAACGCAAGATATTTCCTTTTTCACCATAGCCCTCTATGGGCTTCCAAATATCCCTTTGCCAATTCCACAAGAACAGCCTTAGCGAAAGGCTTCTTGAAGAGAAAGATGTAACTCTGTGAGATGAATTAACAGAACACAGAGCAGTTTCTCAGAAAGCTTCTTTCCAGTTTTGAACGGAAGATATTTCCTTTTTCACCATAGCCCTCTATGGGCTTCCAAATATCCCTTTGCCAATTCCACAAGAACAGCCTTAGCGAAAGGCTTCTTGAAGGGAAATATGTAACTCTGTGAGATAAATTAACAGAACACAGAGCAGTTTCTCAGAAAGCTTCTTTCCAGTTTTGAACGGAAGATATTTCCTTTTTCACCATAGCCCTCTAAGGGCTTCCAAATATCCCTTTGCCAATTCCACAAGAACAGCCTTAGCGAAAGGCTTCTTGAAGGGAAAGATGTAACTCTGTGAGATGAATTCACAGAACACAGAGCAGTTTCTCAGAAAGCTTCTTTCCAGTTTTGAACGGAAGATATTTCCTTTTTCACCATAGGCCTCTTTGGGCTTCCAAATATCCCTTTGCCAATTCCACAAGAACAGCCTTAGCGAAAGGCTTCTTGAAGGGAAAGATGTAACTCTGTGAGATGAATTCACATAACACAGAGCAGTTTTTAAGAAAGCTTCTTTCCAGTTTTGAACGGAAGATATTTCCTTTTTCACCATAGGCCTCTATGGGCTTCCAAATATCCCTTTGCCAATTCCACAAGAACAGCCTTAGCGAAAGGCTTCTTGAAGGGAAAGATGTAACTCTGTGAGATGAATTCACAGAACACAGAGCAGTTTCTCAGAAAGCTTCTTTCCAGTTTTGAACGGAAGATATTTCCTTTTTCACTATAGCCCTCTATGGGCTTCCAAATATACCTTTGCCAATTCCTCAAGAACAGCCTTAGCGAAAGGCTTCTTGAAGGGAAAGATGTAACTCTGTGAGATGAATTCACAGAACACAGAGCAGTTTCTCAGAAAGCTTCTTTCCAGTTTTGAACGGAAGATATTTCCTTTTTCACCATAGGCCTCTATGGGCTTCCAAATATCCCTTTGCCAATTCCGCAAGAACAGCCTTAGCGAAAGGCTTCTTTAAGGGAAAGATGTAACTCTGTGAGATGAATTCACAGAACACAGAGCAGTTTCTCAGAAAGCTTCTTTCCAGTTTTGAACGGAAGATATTTCCTTTTTCACCTTAGGCCTCTATGGGCTTCCAAATATCCCTTTGCCAATTCCACAAGAACAGCCTTAGCGAAAGGCTTCTTGAAGGGAAAGATGTAACTCTGTGAGATGAATTAACAGAACACAGAGCAGTTTCTCAGAAAGCTTCTTTCCAGTTTTGATCGGAAGGTATTTCCTTTTTCACCATAGCCCTCTATGGGCTTCCAAATATCCCTTTGCCAATTCCACAAGAACAGCCTTAGCGAAAGGCTTCTTGAAGGGAAAGATGTAACTCTGTGAGATGAATTCACAGAACACAGAGCAGATTCTCAGAAAGCTTCTTTCTAGTTTTGAACGGAAGATATTTCCTTTTTCACCATAGCCCTCTATGGGCTTCCAAATATCCCCTTGCCAATTCCACAAGAACAGCCTTAGCGAAAGGCTTCTTGAAGAGAAAGATGTAACTCTGTGAGATGAATTAACAGAACACAGAGCAGTTTCTCAGAAAGCTTCTTTCCAGTTTTGAACGGAAGATATTTCCTTTTTCACCATAGGCCTCTATGGGCTTCCAAATATCCCTTTGCCAATTCCACAAGAACAGCCTTAGCGAAAGGCTTCTTGAAGGGAAAGATGTAACTCTGTGAGATGAATTCACAGAACACAGAGCAGTTTCTCAGAAAGCTTCTTTCCAGTTCTGAACGGAAGATATTTCCTTTTTCACCATAGCCCTCTATGGGCTTCCAAATATCCCTTTGCCAATTCCACAAGAACAGCCTTAGCGAAAGGCTTCTTGAAGGGAAAGATGTAACTCTGTGAGATGAATTAACAGAACACAGAGCAGTTTCTCAGAAAGCTTCTTTCCAGTTTTGAACGGAAGATATTTCCTTTTTCACCATAGCCCTCTATGGGCTTCCAAATATCCCTTTGCCAATTCCACAAGAACAGCCTTAGCGAAAGGCTTCTTGAAGGGAAAGATGTAACTCTGTGAGGTGAATTCACAGAACACAGAGCAGTTTCTCAGAAAGCTTCTTTCCAGTTTTGAACGGAAGATATTTCCTTTTTCACCATAGGCCTCTATGGGCTTCCAAATATCCCTTTGCCAATTCCACAAGAACAGGCTTAGCGAAAGGCTTCTTGAAGGGAAAGATGTAACTCTGTGAGATGAATTAACAGAACACAGAGCAGTTTCTCAGAAAGCTTCTTTCCAGTTTTGAACGGAAGATATTTCCTTTTTCACCATAGCCCTCTATGGGCTTCCAAATATCGCTTTGCCAATTCTACAAGAACAGCCTTAGCGAAAGTCTTCTTGAAGGGAAAGATGTAACTCTGTGAGATGAATTAACAGAACACAGAGCAGTTTCTCAGAAAGCTTCTTTCCAGTTTTGAACGGAAGATATTTCCTTTTTCACCATAGCCCTCTATGGGCTTCCAAATATCCCTTTGCCAATTGCACAAGAAAAGCCTTAGCGAAAGGATTCTTGAAGGGAAAGATGTAACTCTGTGAGATGAATTAACAGAACACAGAGCAGTTTCTCAGAAAGATTCTTTCCAATTTTGAACGGAAGATATTTCCTTTTTCACCATAGCCCTCTATGGGCTTCCAAATATCCCTTTGCCAATTCCACAAGAACAGCCTTAGAGAAAGGCTTCTTGAAGGGAAAGATGTAACTCTGTGAGATGAATTAACAGAACACAGAGCAGTTTCTCAGAAAGCTTCTTTCCAGTTTTGAACGGAAGATATTTCCTTTTTCACCATAGCCCTCTAAGGGCTTCCAAATATCCCTTTGCCAATTCCACAAGAACAGCCTTAGCGAAAGGCTTCTTGAAGGGAAAGATGTAACTCTGTGAGATGAATTCACAGAACACAGAGCAGTTTCTCAGAAAGCTTCTTTCCAGTTTTGAACGGAAGATATTTCCTTTTTCACCATAGCCCTCTATGGGCTTCCAAATATCCCTTTGCCAATTCCACAAGCACAGCCTTAGCGAAAGGCTTCTTGAAGGGAAAGATGTAACTCTGTGAGATGAATTAACAGAACACAGAGCAGTTTCTCAGAAAGCTTCTTTCCAGTTTTGAACGGAAGATATTTCCTTTTTCACCATAGCCCCCTATGGGCTTCCAAATATCCCTTTGCCAATTCCACAAGAACAGCCTTAGCGAAAGGCTTCTTGAAGGGAAAGATGTAACTCTGTGAGATGAATTAACAGAACACAGAGCAGTTTCTCAGAAAGCTTCTTTCCAGTTTTGAACGGAAGATATTTCCTTTTTCACCATAGCCCTCTATGGGCTTCCAAATATCCCTTTGCCAATTCCACAAGAACAGCCTTAGCGAAAGGCTTCTTGAAGGGAAAGATGTAACTCTGTGAGATGAATTCACAGAACACAGAGCAGTTTCTCAGAAAGCTTCTTTCCAGTTTTGAACGGAAGATATTTCCTTTTTCACCATAGGCCTCTATGGGCTTCCAAATATCCCTTTGCCAATTCCACAAGAACAGCCTTAGCGAAAGGCTTCTTGAAGGGAAAGATGTAACTCTGTGAGATGAATTCACAGAACACAGAGCAGTTTCTCAGAAAGCTTCTTTCCAGTTTTGAACGGAAGATATTTCCTTTTTCACCATAGGCCTCTATGGGCTTCCAAATATCCCTTTGCCAATTCCACAAGAACAGCCTTAGCGAAAGGCTTCTTGAAGGGAAAGATGTAACTCTGTGAGATGAATTCACAGAACACAGAGCAGTTTCTCAGAAAGCTTCTTTCCAGTTTTGAACGGAAGATATTTCCTTTTTCACCATAGGCCTCTATGGGCTTCCAAATATCCCTTTGCCAATTCCACAAGAACAGCCTTAGCGAAAGGCTTCTTGAAGGGAAAGATGTAACTCTGTGAGATGAATTAACAGAACACAGAGCAGTTTCTCAGAAAGCTTCTTTCCAGTTTTGAACGAAAGATATTTCCTTTTTCACCATAGCCCTCTATGGGCTTCCAAATATCCCTTTGCCAATTCCACAAGAACAGCCTTAGCGAAAGGCTTCTTGAAGGGAAAGATGTAACTCTGTGAGATGAATTCACAGAACACAGAGCAGTTTCTCAGAAAGCTTCTTTCCAGTTTTGAACGGAAGATATTTCCTTTTTCACCATAGGCCTCTATGGGCTTCCAAATATCCCTTTGCCAATTCCACAAGAACAGCCTTAGCGAAAGGCTTCTTGAAGGGAAAGATGTAACTCTGTGAGATGAATTAACAGAACACAGAGCAGTTTCTCAGAAAGCTTCTTTCCAGTTTTTAACGGAAGATATTTCCTTTTTCACCATAGCCCTCTATGGGCTTCCAAATATCGCTTTGCCAATTCTACAAGAACAGCCTTAGCGAAAGGCTTCTTGAAGGGAAAGATGTAACTCTGTGAGATGAATTCACAGAACACAGAGCAGTTTCTCAGAAAGCTTATTTCCAGTTTTGAACGGAAGATATTTCCTTTTTCACCATAGCCCTCTATGGGCTTCCAAATATCCCTTTGCCAATTCCACAAGAACAGCCTTAGCGAAAGGCTTCTTGAAGGGAAAGATGTAACTCTGTGAGATGAATTAACAGAACACAGAGCAGTTTCTCAGAAAGATTCTTTCCAATTTTGAACGGAAGATATTTCCTTTTTCACCATAGCCCTCTATGGGCTTCCAAATATCCCTTTGCCAATTCCACAAGAACAGCCTTAGCGAAAGGCTTCTTGAAGGGAAAGATGTAACTCTGTGAGATGAGTTAACAGAACACAGAGCAGTTTCTCAGAAAGCTTCTTTCCAGTTTTGAACGGAAGATATTTCCTTTTTCACCATAGCCCTCTATGGGCTTCCAAATATCCCTTTGCCAATTCCACAAGAACAGCCTTAGCGAAAGGCTTCTTGAAGGGAAAGATGTAACTCTGTGAGATGAATTCACAGAACACAGAGCAGTTTCTCAGAAAGCTTCTTTCCAGTTTTGAACGGAAGATATTTCCTTTTTCACCATAGGCCTCTATGGGCTTCCAAATATCCCTTTGCCAATTCCACAAGAACAGCCTTAGCGAAAGGCTTCTTGAAGGGAAAGATGTAACTCTGTGAGATGAATTCACAGAACACAGAGCAGTTTCTCAGAAAGCTTCTTTCCAATTTTGAACGGAAGATATTTACTTTTTCACCATAGCCCTCTAGGGGTTCCAAATATCCCTTTCCCAATTCCACAAGAACAGCCTTAGCGAAAGGCTTCTTGAAGGGAAAGATTTAACTCTGTGAGATGAATTCACAGAACACAGAGCAGTTTCTCAGAAAGCTTCTTTCCAATTTTGAACGGAAGATATTTCCTTTTTCACCATAGCCCTCTATGGGCTTCCAAATATCCCTTTGCCAATTCCACAAGAACAGCCTTAGCGAAAGGCTTCTTGAAGGGAAAGATGTAACTCTGTGAGATGAATTCACAGAACACAGAGCAGTTTCTCAGAAAGCTTCTTTCCAGTTTTGAACGGAAGATATTTCCTTTTTCACCATAGCCCTCTATGGGCTTCCAAATATCCCTTTGCCAATTGCACAAGAACAGCCTTAGCGAAAGGCTTCTTGAAGGGAAAGATGTAACTCTGTGAGATGAATTAACAGAACACAGAGCAGTTTCTCAGAAAGATTCTTTCCAATTTTGAACGGAAGATATTTCCTTTTTCACCATAGCCCTCTAAGGGCTTCCAAATATCCCTTTGCCAATTCCACAAAAACAGCCTTAGCGAAAGGCTTCTTGAAGGGAAAGATGTAACTCTGTGAGATGAATTCACAGAACACAGAGTAGTTTCTCAGAAAGCTTCTTTCCAGTTTTAAACGGAAGATATTTCCTTTTTCAGAATAGGCCTCTATGGGCTTCCAAATATCCCTTTGCCAATTCCACAAGAACAGCCTTAGCGAAAGGCTTCTTGAAGGGAAAGATGTAACTCTGTGAGATGAATTAACAGAACACAGAGCAGTTTCTCAGAAAGCTTCTTTCCAGTTTTGAACGGAAGATATTTCCTTTTTCACCATAGCCCTCTATGGGCTTCCAAATATCCCTTTGCCAATTCCACAAGAACAGCCTTAGCGAAAGGCTTCTTGAAGGGAAAGATGTAACTCTGTGAGATGAATTCACAGAACACAGAGCAGTTTCTCAGAAAGCTTCTTTCCAGTTTTGAACGGAAGATATTTCCTTTTTCACCATAGCCCTCTATGGGCTTCCAAATATCCCCTTGCCAATTCCACAAGAACAGCCTTAGCGAAAGGCTTCTTGAAGAGAAAGATGTAACTCTGTGAGATGAATTGACAGAACACAGAGCAGTTTCTCAGAAAGCTTCTTTCCAGTTTTGAACGGAAGATATTTCCTTTTTCACCATAGGCCTCTATGGGCTTCCAAATATCCCTTTGCCAATTCCACAAGAACAGCCTTAGCGAAAGGCTTCTTGAAGGGAAAGATGTAACTCTGTGAGATGAATTCACAGAACACAGAGCAGTTTCTCAGAAAGCTTCTTTCCAGTTTTGAACGGAAGATATTTCCTTTTTCACCATAGCCCTCTATGGGCTTCCAAATATCCCTTTGCCAATTCCACAAGAACAGTCTTAGCGAAAGGCTTCTTGAAGGGAAAGATGTAACTCTGTGAGATGAATTCACAGAACACAGAGCAGTTTCTCAGAAAGCTTCTTTCCAGTTTTGAACGGAAGATATTTCCTTTTTCACCATAGGCCTCTATGGGCTTCCAAATATCCCTTTGCCAATTCCACAAGAACAGCCTTAGCGAAAGGCTTCTTGAAGGGAAAGATGTAACTCTGTGAGATGAATTCACATAACACAGAGCAGTTTTTAAGAAAGCTTCTTTCCAGTTTTGAACGGAAGATATTTCCTTTTTCACCATAGGCCTCTATGGGCTTCCAAATATCCCTTTGCCAATTCCACAAGAACAGCCTTAGCGAAAGGCTTCTTGAAGGGAAAGATGTAACTCTGTGAGATGAATTCACAGAACACAGAGCAGTTTCTCAGAAAGCTTCTTTCCAGTTTTGAACGGAAGATATTTCCTTTTTCACCATAGCCCTCTATGGGCTTCCAAATATACCTTTGCCAATTCCTCAAGAACAGCCTTAGCGAAAGGCTTCTTGAAGGGAAAGATGTAACTCTGTGAGATGAATTCACAGAACACAGAGCAGTTTCTCAAAAAGCTTCTTTCCAGTTTTGAACGGAAGATATTTCCTTTTTCACCATAGGCCTCTATGGGCTTCCAAATATCCCTTTGCCAATTCCGCAAGAACAGCCTTAGCGAAAGGCTTCTTTAAGGGAAAGATGTAACTCTGTGAGATGAATTCACAGAACACAGAGCAGTTTCTCAGAAAGCTTCTTTCCAGTTTTGAACGGAAGATATTTCCTTTTTCACCGTAGGCCTCTATGGGCTTCCAAATATCCCTTTGCCAATTCCACAAGAACAGCCTTAGCGAAAGGCTTCTTGAAGGGAAAGATGTAACTCTGTGAGATGAATTAACAGAACACAGAGCAGTTTCTCAGAAAGCTTCTTTCCAGTTTTGATCGGAAGGTATTTCCTTTTTCACCATAGCCCTCTATGGGCTTCCAAATATCCCTTTGCCAATTCCACAAGAACAGCCTTAGCGAAAGGCTTCTTGAAGGGAAAGATGTAACTCTGTGAGATGAATTCACAGAACACAGAGCAGATTCTCAGAAAGCTTCTTTCTAGTTTTGAATGGAAGATATTTCCTTTTTCACCATAGCCCTCTATGGGCTTCCAAATATCCCCTTGCCAATTCCACAAGAACAGCCTTAGCGAAAGGCTTCTTGAAGAGAAAGATGTAACTCTGTGAGATGAATTAACAGAACACAGAGCAGTTTCTCAGAAAGCTTCTTTCCAGTTTTGAACGGAAGATATTTCCTTTTTCACCATAGGCCTCTATGGGCTTCCAAATATCCCTTTGCCAATTCCACAAGAACAGCCTTAGCGAAAGGCTTCTTGAAGGGAAAGATGTAACTCTGTGAGATGAATTCACAGAACACAGAGCAGTTTCTCAGAAAGCTTCTTTCCAGTTCTGAACGGAAGATATTTCCTTTTTCACCATAGCCCTCTATGGGCTTCCAAATATCCCTTTGCCAATTCCACAAGAACAGCCTTAGCGAAAGGCTTCTTGAAGGGAAAGATGTAACTCTGTGAGATGAATTCACAGAACACAGAGCAGTTTCTCAGAGAGCTTCTTTCCAGTTTTGAACGGAAGATATTTCCTTTTTCACCATAGGCCTCTATGGGCTTCCAAATATCCCTTTGCCAATTCCACAAGAACAGCCTTAGCGAAAGGCTTCTTGAAGGGAAAGATGTAACTCTGTGAGATGAATTAACAGAACACAGAGCAGTTTCTCAGAAAGCTTCTTTCCAGTTTTGAACGGAAGATATTTCCTTTTTCACCATAGCCCTCTATGGGCTTCCAAATATCCCTTTGCCAATTCCACAAGAACAGCCTTAGCGAAAGGCTTCTTGAAGGGAAAGATGTAACTCTGTGAGGTGAATTCACAGAACACAGAGCAGTTTCTCAGAAAGCTTCTTTCCAGTTTTGAACGGAAGATATTTCCTTTTTCACCATAGGCCTCTATGGGCTTCCAAATATCCCTTTGCCAATTTCACAAGAACAGCCTTAGCGAAAGGCTTCTTGAAGGGAAAGATGTAACTCTGTGAGATGAATTAACAGAACACAGAGCAGTTTCTCAGAAAGCTTCTTTCCAGTTTTGAACGGAAGATATTTCCTTTTTCACCATAGCCCTCTATGGGCTTCCAAATATCGCTTTGCCAATTCTACAAGAACAGCCTTAGCGAAAGTCTTCTTGAAGGGAAAGATGTAACTCTGTGAGATGAATTAACAGAACACAGAGCAGTTTCTCAGTAAGCTTCTTTCCAGTTTTGAACGGAAGATATTTCCTTTTTCACCATAGCCCTCTATGGGCTTCCAAATATCCCTTTGCCAATTGCACAAGAAAAGCCTTAGCGAAAGGATTCTTGAAGGGAAAGATGTAACTCTGTGAGATGAATTAACAGAACACAGAGCAGTTTCTCAGAAAGATTCTTTCCAATTTTGAACGAAAGATATTTCCTTTTTCACCATAGCCCTCTATGGGCTTCCAAATATCCCTTTGCCAATTCCACAAGAACAGCCTTAGAGAAAGGCTTCTTGAAGGGAAAGATGTAACTCTGTGAGATGAATTTACAGAACACAGAGCAGTTTCTCAGAAAGCTTCTTTCCAGTTTTGAACGGAAGATATTTCCTTTTTCACCATAGCCCTCTAAGGGCTTCCAAATATCCCTTTGCCAATTCCACAAGCACAGCCTTAGCGAAAGGCTTCTTGAAGGGAAAGATGTAACTCTGTGAGATGAATTAACAGAACACAGAGCAGTTTCTCAGAAAGCTTCTTTCCAGTTTTGAACGGAAGATATTTCCTTTTTCACCATAGCCCCCTATGGGCTTCCAAATATCCCTTTGCCAATTCCACAAGAACAGCCTTAGCGAAAGGCTTCTTGAAGGGAAAGATGTAACTCTGTGAGATGAATTAACAGAACACAGAGCAGTTTCTCAGAAAGCTTCTTTCCAGTTTTGAACGGAAGATATTTACTTTTTCACCATAGCCCTCTATGGGCTTCCAAATATCCCTTTGCCAATTCCACAAGAACAGCCTTAGCGAAAGGCTTCTTGAAGGGAAAGATGTAACTCTGTGAGATGAATTCACAGAACACAGAGCAGTTTCTCAGAAAGCTTCTTTCCAGTTTTGAACGGAAGATATTTCCTTTTTCACCATAGGCCTCTATGGGCTTCCAAATATCCCTTTGCCAATTCCACAAGAACAGCCTTAGCGAAAGGCTTCTTGAAGGGAAAGATGTAACTCTGTGAGATGAATTCAGAGAACACAGAGCAGTTTCTCAGAAAGCTTCTTTCCAGTTTTGAACGGAAGATATTTCCTTTTTCACCATAGAGCTCTATGGGCTTCCAAATATCCCTTTGCCAATTCCACAAGAACAGCCTTAGCGAAAGGATTCTTGAAGGGAAAGATGTAACTCTGTGAGATGAATTCACAGAACACAGAGCAGTTTCTCAGAAAGCTTCTTTCCAGTTTTGAACGGAAGATATTTCCTTTTTCACCATAGGCCTCTATGGGCTTCCAAATATCCCTTTGCCAATTCCACAAGAACAGCCTTAGCGAAAGGCTTCTTGAAGGGAAAGATGTAACTCTGTGAGATGAATTCACAGAACACAGAGCAGTTTCTCAGAAAGCTTCTTTCCAGTTTTGAACGGAAGATATTTCCTTTTTCACCATAGGCCTCTGTGGGCTTCCAAATATCCCTTTGCCAATTCCACAAGAACAGCCTTAGCGAAAGGCTTCTTGAAGGGAAAGATGTAACTCTGTGAGATGAATTCACAGAACACAGAGCAGTTTCTCAGAAAGCTTCTTTCCAATTTTGAAAGGAAGATATTTACTTTTTCACCATAGCCCTCTAGGGGTTCCAAATATCCCTTTCCCAATTCCACAAGAACAGCCTTAGCGAAAGGCTTCTTGAAGGGAAAGATTTAACTCTGTGAGATGAATTCACAGAACACAGAGCAGTTTCTCAGAAAGCTTCTTTCCAATTTTGAACGGAAGATATTTCCTTTTTCACCATAGCCCTCTATGGGCTTCCAAATATCCCTTTGCCAATTCCACAAGAACAGCCTTAGCGAAAGGCTTCTTGAAGGGAAAGATGTAACTCTGTGAGATGAATTCACAGAACACAGAGCAGTTTCTCAGAAAGCTTCTTTCCAGTTTTGAACGGAAGATATTTCCTTTTTCACCATAGCCCTCTATGGGCTTCCAAATATCCCTTTGCCAATTCCACAAGAACAGCCTTAGCGAAAGGCTTCTTGAAGGGAAAGATGTAACTCTGTGAGATGAATTAACAGAACACAGAGCAGTTTCTCAGAAAGATTCTTTCCAATTTTGAAGGGAAGATATTTCCTTTTTCACCATAGCCCTCTAAGGGCTTCCAAATATCCCTTTGCCAATTCCACAAAAACAGCCTTAGCGAAAGGCTTCTTGAAGGGAAAGATGTAACTCTGTGAGATGAATTCACAGAACACAGAGTAGTTTCTCAGAAAGCTTCTTTCCAGTTTTAAACGGAAGGTATTTCCTTTTTCACAATAGGCCTCTATGGGCTTCCAAATATCCCTTTGCCAATTCCGCAAGAACAGCCTTAGCGAAAGGCTTCTTGAAGGGAAAGATGTAACTCTGTGAGATGAATTAACAGAACACAGAGCAGTTTCTCAGAAAGCTTCTTTCCAGTTTTGAACGGAAGATATTTCCTTTTTCACCATAGCCCTCTATGGGCTTCCAAATATCCCTTTGCCAATTCCACAAGAACAGCCTTAGCGAAAGGCTTCTTGAAGGGAAAGATGTAACTCTGTGAGATGAATTCACAGAACACAGAGCAGTTTCTCAGAAAGCTTCTTTCCAGTTTTGAACGGAAGATATTTCCTTTTTCACCATAGCCCTCTATGGGCTTCCAAATATCCCCTTGCCAATTCCACAAGAACAGCCTTAGCGAAAGGCTTCTTGAAGAGAAAGATGTAACTCTGTGAGATGAATTCACAGAACACAGAGCAGTTTCTCAGAAAGCTTCTTTCCAGTTTTGAACGGAAGATATTTCCTTTTTCACCATAGGCCTCTATGGGCTTCCAAATATCCCTTTGCCAATTTCACAAGAACAGCCTTAGCGAAAGGCTTCTTGAAGGGAAAGATGTAACTCTGTGAGATGAATTCACAGAACACAGAGCAGTTTCTCAGAAAGCTTCTTTCCAGTTTTGAACGGAAGATATTTCCTTTTTCACCATAGCCCTCTATGGGCTTCCAAATATCCCTTTGCCAATTCCACAAGAACAGTCTTAGCGAAAGGCTTCTTGAAGGGAAAGATGTAACTCTGTGAGATGAATTCACAGAACACAGAGCAGTTTCTCAGAAAGCTTCTTTCCAGTTTTGAACGGAAGATATTTCCTTTTTCACCATAGGCCTCTATGGGCTTCCAAATATCCCTTTGCCAATTCCACAAGAACAGAATTAGCGAAAGGCTTCTTGAAGGGAAAGATGTAACTCTGTGAGATGAATTCACAGAACACAGAGCAGTTTCTCAGAAAGCTTCTTTCCAATTTTGAACGGAAGATATTTACTTTTTCACCATAGCCCTCTAGGGGTTCCAAATATCCCTTTCCCAATTCCACAAGAACAGCCTTAGCGAAAGGCTTCTTGAAGGGAAAGATGTAACTCTGTGAGATGAATTCACAGAACACAGAGCAGTTTCTCAGAAAGCTTCTTTCCAATTTTGAACGGAAGATATTTCCTTTTTCACCATAGCCCTCTATGGGCTTCCAAATATCCCTTTGCCAATTCCACAAGAACAGCCTTAGCGAAAGGCTTCTTGAAGGGAAAGATGTAACTCTGTGAGATGAATTCACAGAACACAGAGCAGTTTCTCAGAAAGCTTCTTTCCAGTGTTGAACGCAAGATATTTCCTTTTTCACCATAGCCCTCTATGGGCTTCCAAATATCCCTTTGCCAATTCCACAAGAACAGCCTTAGCGAAAGGCTTCTTGAAGGGAAAGATGTAACTCTGTGAGATGAATTAACAGAACACAGAGCAGTTTCTCAGAAAGATTCTTTCCAATTTTGAACGGAAGATATTTCCTTTTTCACCATAGCCCTCTAAGGGCTTCCAAATATCCCTTTGCCAATTCCACAAAAACAGCCTTAGCGAAAGGCTTCTTGAAGGGAAAGATGTAACTCTGTGAGATGAATTCACAGAACACAGAGTAGTTTCTCAGAAAGCTTCTTTCCAGTTTTAAACGGAAGATATTTCCTTTTTCACAATAGGCCTCTATGGGCTTCCAAATATCCCTTTGCCAATTCCACAAGAACAGCCTTAGCGAAAGGCTTCTTGAAGGGAAAGATGTAACTCTGTGAGATGAATTAACAGAACACAGAGCAGTTTCTCAGAAAGCTTCTTTCCAGTTTTGAATGGAAGATATTTCCTTTTTCACCATAGCCCTCTATGGGCTTCCAAATATCCCTTTGCCAATTCCACAAGAACAGCCTTAGCGAAAGGCTTCTTGAAGGGAAAGATGTAACTCTGTGAGATGAATTCACAGAACACAGAGCAGTTTCTCAGAAAGCTTCTTTCCAGTTTTGAACGGAAGATATTTCCTTTTTCACCATAGCCCTCTATGGGCTTCCAAATATCCCCTTGCCAATTCCACAAGAACAGCCTTAGCGAAAGGCTTCTTGAAGAGAAAGATGTAACTCTGTGAGATGAATTGACAGAACACAGAGCAGTTTCTCAGAAAGCTTCTTTCCAGTTTTGAACGGAAGATATTTCCTTTTTCACCATAGGCCTCTATGGGCTTCCAAATATCCCTTTGCCAATTCCACAAGAACAGCCTTAGCGAAAGGCTTCTTGAAGGGAAAGATGTAACTCTGTGAGATGAATTCACAGAACACAGAGCAGTTTCTCAGAAAGCTTCTTTCCAGTTTTGAACGGAAGATATTTCCTTTTTCACCATAGCCCTCTATGGGCTTCCAAATATCCCTTTGCCAATTCCACAAGAACAGTCTTAGCGAAAGGCTTCTTGAAGGGAAAGATGTAACTCTGTGAGATGAATTCACAGAACACAGAGCAGTTTCTCAGAAAGCTTCTTTCCAGTTTTGAACGGAAGATATTTCCTTTTTCACCATAGGCCTCTATGGGCTTCCAAATATCCCTTTGCCAATTCCACAAGAACAGAATTAGCGAAAGGCTTCTTGAAGGGAAAGATGTAACTCTGTGAGATGAATTCACAGAACACAGAGCAGTTTCTCAGAAAGCTTCTTTCCAATTTTGAACGGAAGATATTTACTTTTTCACCTTAGCCCTCTAGGGGTTCCAAATATCCCTTTCCCAATTCCACAAGAACAGCCTTAGCGAAAGGCTTCTTGAAGGGAAAGATGTAACTCTGTGAGATGAATTCACAGAACACAGAGCAGTTTCTCAGAAAGCTTCTTTCCAATTTTGAACGGAAGATATTTCCTTTTTCACCATAGCCCTCTATGGGCTTCCAAATATCCCTTTGCCAATTCCACAAGAACAGCCTTAGCGAAAGGCTTCTTGAAGGGAAAGATGTAACTCTGTGAGATGAATTCACAGAACACAGAGCAGTTTCTCAGAAAGCTTCTTTCCAGTGTTGAACGCAAGATATTTCCTTTTTCACCATAGCCCTCTATGGGCTTCCAAATATCCCTTTGCCAATTCCACAAGAACAGCCTTAGCGAAAGGCTTCTTGAAGGGAAAGATGTAACTCTGTGAGATGAATTAACAGAACACAGAGCAGTTTCTCAGAAAGCTTCTTTCCAGTTTTGAACGGAAGATATTTCCTTTTTCACCATAGCCCTCTATGGGCTTCCAAATATCCCTTTGCCAATTCCACAAGAACAGCCTTAGCGAAAGGCTTCTTGAAGGGAAATATGTAACTCTGTGAGATAAATTAACAGAACACAGAGCAGTTTCTCAGAAAGCTTCTTTCCAGTTTTGAACGGAAGATATTTCCTTTTTCACCATAGCCCTCTAAGGGCTTCCAAATATCCCTTTGCCAATTCCACAAGAACAGCCTTAGCGAAAGGCTTCTTGAAGGGAAAGATGTAACTCTGTGAGATGAATTCACAGAACACAGAGCAGTTTCTCAGAAAGCTTCTTTCCAGTTTTGAACGGAAGATATTTCCTTTTTCACCATAGGCCTCTTTGGGCTTCCAAATATCCCTTTGCCAATTCCACAAGAACAGCCTTAGCGAAAGGCTTCTTGAAGGGAAAGATGTAACTCTGTGAGATGAATTCACATAACACAGAGCAGTTTTTAAGAAAGCTTCTTTCCAGTTTTGAACGGAAGATATTTCCTTTTTCACCATAGGCCTCTATGGGCTTCCAAATATCCCTTTGCCAATTCCACAAGAACAGCCTTAGCGAAAGGCTTCTTGAAGGGAAAGATGTAACTCTGTGAGATGAATTCACAGAACACAGAGCAGTTTCTCAGAAAGCTTCTTTCCAGTTTTGAACGGAAGATATTTCCTTTTTCACTATAGCCCTCTATGGGCTTCCAAATATACCTTTGCCAATTCCTCAAGAACAGCCTTAGCGAAAGGCTTCTTGAAGGGAAAGATGTAACTCTGTGAGATGAATTCACAGAACACAGAGCAGTTTCTCAGAAAGCTTCTTTCCAGTTTTGAACGGAAGATATTTCCTTTTTCACCATAGGCCTCTATGGGCTTCCAAATATCCCTTTGCCAATTCCGCAAGAACAGCCTTAGCGAAAGGCTTCTTTAAGGGAAAGATGTAACTCTGTGAGATGAATTCACAGAACACAGAGCAGTTTCTCAGAAAGCTTCTTTCCAGTTTTGAACGGAAGATATTTCCTTTTTCACCATAGGCCTCTATGGGCTTCCAAATATCCCTTTGCCAATTCCACAAGAACAGCCTTAGCGAAAGGCTTCTTGAAGGGAAAGATGTAACTCTGTGAGATGAATTAACAGAACACAGAGCAGTTTCTCAGAAAGCTTCTTTCCAGTTTTGATCGGAAGGTATTTCCTTTTTCACCATAGCCCTCTATGGGCTTCCAAATATCCCTTTGCCAATTCCACAAGAACAGCCTTAGCGAAAGGCTTCTTGAAGGGAAAGATGTAACTCTGTGAGATGAATTCACAGAACACAGAGCAGATTCTCAGAAAGCTTCTTTCTAGTTTTGAACGGAAGATATTTCCTTTTTCACCATAGCCCTCTATGGGCTTCCAAATATCCCCTTGCCAATTCCACAAGAACAGCCTTAGCGAAAGGCTTCTTGAAGAGAAAGATGTAACTCTGTGAGATGAATTAACAGAACACAGAGCAGTTTCTCAGAAAGCTTCTTTCCAGTTTTGAACGGAAGATATTTCCTTTTTCACCATAGGCCTCTATGGGCTTCCAAATATCCCTTTGCCAATTCCACAAGAACAGCCTTAGCGAAAGGCTTCTTGAAGGGAAAGATGTAACTCTGTGAGATGAATTCACAGAACACAGAGCAGTTTCTCAGAAAGCTTCTTTCCAGTTCTGAACGGAAGATATTTCCTTTTTCACCATAGCCCTCTATGGGCTTCCAAATATCCCTTTGCCAATTCCACAAGAACAGCCTTAGCGAAAGGCTTCTTGAAGGGAAAGATGTAACTCTGTGAGATGAATTAACAGAACACAGAGCAGTTTCTCAGAGAGCTTCTTTCCAGTTTTGAACGGAAGATATTTCCTTTTTCACCATAGGCCTCTATGGGCTTCCAAATATCCCTTTGCCAATTCCACAAGAACAGCCTTAGCGAAAGGCTTCTTGAAGGGAAAGATGTAACTCTGTGAGATGAATTAACAGAACACAGAGCAGTTTCTCAGAAAGCTTCTTTCCAGTTTTGAACGGAAGATATTTCCTTTTTCACCATAGCCCTCTATGGGCTTCCAAATATCCCTTTGCAAATTCCACAAGAACAGCCTTAGCGAAAGGCTTCTTGAAGGGAAAGATGTAACTCTGTGAGGTGAATTCACAGAACACAGAGCAGTTTCTCAGAAAGCTTCTTTCCAGTTTTGAACGGAAGATATTTCCTTTTTCACCATAGGCCTCTATGGGCTTCCAAATATCCCTTTGCCAATTCCACAAGAACAGCCTTAGCGAAAGGCTTCTTGAAGGGAAAGATGTAACTCTGTGAGATGAATTAACAGAACACAGAGCAGTTTCTCAGAAAGCTTCTTTCCAGTTTTGAACGGAAGATATTTCCTTTTTCACCATAGCCCTCTATGGGCTTCCAAATATCGCTTTGCCAATTCTACAAGAACAGCCTTAGCGAAAGTCTTCTTGAAGGGAAAGATGTAACTCTGTGAGATGAATTAACAGAACACAGAGCAGTTTCTCAGAAAGCTTCTTTCCAGTTTTGAACGGAAGATATTTCCTTTTTCACCATAGCCCTCTATGGGCTTCCAAATATCCCTTTGCCAATTGCACAAGAAAAGCCTTAGCGAAAGGATTCTTGAAGGGAAAGATGTAACTCTGTGAGATGAATTAACAGAACACAGAGCAGTTTCTCAGAAAGATTCTTTCCAATTTTGAACGGAAGATATTTCCTTTTTCACCATAGCCCTCTATGGGCTTCCAAATATCCCTTTGCCAATTCCACAAGAACAGCCTTAGAGAAAGGCTTCTTGAAGGGAAAGATGTAACTCTGTGAGATGAATTAACAGAACACAGAGCAGTTTCTCAGAAAGCTTCTTTCCAGTTTTGAACGGAAGATATTTCCTTTTTCACCATAGCCCTCTAAGGGCTTCCAAATATCCCTTTGCCAATTCCACAAGAACAGCCTTAGCGAAAGGCTTCTTGAAGGGAAAGATGTAACTCTGTGAGATGAATTCACAGAACACAGAGCAGTTTCTCAGAAAGCTTCTTTCCAGTTTTGAACGGAAGATATTTCCTTTTTCACCATAGCCCTCTATGGGCTTCCAAATATCCCTTTGCCAATTCCACAAGCACAGCCTTAGCGAAAGGCTTCTTGAAGGGAAAGATGTAACTCTGTGAGATGAATTAACAGAACACAGAGCAGTTTCTCAGAAAGCTTCTTTCCAGTTTTGAACGGAAGATATTTCCTTTTTCACCATAGCCCCCTATGGGCTTCCAAATATCCCTTTGCCAATTCCACAAGAACAGCCTTAGCGAAAGGCTTCTTGAAGGGAAAGATGTAACTCTGTGAGATGAATTAACAGAACACAGAGCAGTTTCTCAGAAAGCTTCTTTCCAGTTTTGAACGGAAGATATTTACTTTTTCACCATAGCCCTCTATGGGCTTCCAAATATCCCTTTGCCAATTCCACAAGAACAGCCTTAGCGAAAGGCTTCTTGAAGGGAAAGATGTAACTCTGTGAGATGAATTCACAGAACACAGAGCAGTTTCTCAGAAAGCTTCTTTCCAGTTTTGAACGGAAGATATTTCCTTTTTCACCATAGGCCTCTATGGGCTTCCAAATATCCCTTTGCCAATTCCACAAGAACAGCCTTAGCGAAAGGCTTCTTGAAGGGAAAGATGTAACTCTGTGAGATGAATTCACAGAACACAGAGCAGTTTCTCAGAAAGCTTCTTTCCAGTTTTGAACGGAAGATATTTCCTTTTTCACCATAGCCCTCTATGGGCTTCCAAATATCCCTTTGCCAATTCCACAAGAACAGCCTTAGCGAAAGGCTTCTTGAAGGGAAAGATGTAACTCTGTGAGATGAATTCACAGAACACAGAGCAGTTTCTCAGAAAGCTTCTTTCCAGTTTTGAACGGAAGATATTTCCTTTTTCACCATAGGCCTCTATGGGCTTCCAAATATCCCTTTGCCAATTCCACAAGAACAGCCTTAGCGAAAGGCTTCTTGAAGGGAAAGATGTAACTCTGTGAGATGAATTTACAGAACACAGAGCAGTTTCTCAGAAAGCTTCTTTCCAGTTTTGAACGAAAGATATTTCCTTTTTCACCATAGCCCTCTATGGGCTTCCAAATATCCCTTTGCCAATTCCACAAGAACAGCCTTAGCGAAAGGCTTCTTGAAGGGAAAGATGTAACTCTGTGAGATGAATTCACAGAACACAGAGCAGTTTCTCAGAAAGCTTCTTTCCAGTTTTGAACGGAAGATATTTCCTTTTTCACCATAGGCCTCTATGGGCTTCCAAATATCCCTTTGCCAATTCCACAAGAACAGCCTTAGCGAAAGGCTTCTTGAAGGGAAAGATGTAACTCTGTGAGATGAATTAACAGAACACAGAGCAGTTTCTCAGAAAGCTTCTTTCCAGTTTTGAACGAAAGATATTTCCTTTTTCACCATAGCCCTCTATGGGCTTCCAAATATCCCTTTGCCAATTCCACAAGAACAGCCTTAGCGAAAGGCTTCTTGAAGGGAAAGATGTAACTCTGTGAGATGAATTCACAGAACACAGAGCAGTTTCTCAGAAAGCTTCTTTCCAGTTTTGAACGGAAGATATTTCCTTTTTCACCATAGGCCTCTATGGGCTTCCAAATATCCCTTTGCCAATTCCACAAGAACAGCCTTAGCGAAAGGCTTCTTGAAGGGAAAGATGTAACTCTGTGAGATGAATTAACAGAACACAGAGCAGTTTCTCAGAAAGCTTCTTTCCAGTTTTTAACGGAAGATATTTCCTTTTTCACCATAGCCCTCTATGGGCTTCCAAATATCGCTTTGCCAATTCTACAAGAACAGCCTTAGCGAAAGGCTTCTTGAAGGGAAAGATGTAACTCTGTGAGATGAATTCACAGAACACAGAGCAGTTTCTCAGAAAGCTTATTTCCAGTTTTGAACGGAAGATATTTCCTTTTTCACCATAGCCCTCTATGGGCTTCCAAATATCCCTTTGCCAATTCCACAAGAACAGCCTTAGCGAAAGGCTTCTTGAAGGGAAAGATGTAACTCTGTGAGATGAATTAACAGAACACAGAGCAGTTTCTCAGAAAGATTCTTTCCAATTTTGAACGGAAGATATTTCCTTTTTCACCATAGCCCTCTATGGGCTTCCAAATATCCCTTTGCCAATTCCACAAGAACAGCCTTAGCGAAAGGCTTCTTGAAGGGAAAGATGTAACTCTGTGAGATGAGTTAACAGAACACAGAGCAGTTTCTCAGAAAGCTTCTTTCCAGTTTTGAACGGAAGATATTTCCTTTTTCACCATAGCCCTCTATGGGCTTCCAAATATCCCTTTGCCAATTCCACAAGAACAGCCTTAGCGAAAGGCTTCTTGAAGGGAAAGATGTAACTCTGTGAGATGAATTCACAGAACACAGAGCAGTTTCTCAGAAAGCTTCTTTCCAGTTTTGAACGGAAGATATTTCCTTTTTCACCATAGGCCTCTATGGGCTTCCAAATATCCCTTTGCCAATTCCACAAGAACAGCCTTAGCGAAAGGCTTCTTGAAGGGAAAGATGTAACTCTGTGAGATGAATTCACAGAACACAGAGCAGTTTCTCAGAAAGCTTCTTTCCAATTTTGAACGGAAGATATTTACTTTTTCACCATAGCCCTCTAGGGGTTCCAAATATCCCTTTCCCAATTCCACAAGAACAGCCTTAGCGAAAGGCTTCTTGAAGGGAAAGATTTAACTCTGTGAGATGAATTCACAGAACACAGAGCAGTTTCTCAGAAAGCTTCTTTCCAATTTTGAACGGAAGATATTTCCTTTTTCACCATAGCCCTCTATGGGCTTCCAAATATCCCTTTGCCAATTCCACAAGAACAGCCTTAGCGAAAGGCTTCTTGAAGGGAAAGATGTAACTCTGTGAGATGAATTCACAGAACACAGAGCAGTTTCTCAGAAAGCTTCTTTCCAGTTTTGAACGGAAGATATTTCCTTTTTCACCATAGCCCTCTATGGGCTTCCAAATATCCCTTTGCCAATTGCACAAGAACAGCCTTAGCGAAAGGCTTCTTGAAGGGAAAGATGTAACTCTGTGAGATGAATTAACAGAACACAGAGCAGTTTCTCAGAAAGATTCTTTCCAATTTTGAACGGAAGATATTTCCTTTTTCACCATAGCCCTCTAAGGGCTTCCAAATATCCCTTTGCCAATTCCACAAAAACAGCCTTAGCGAAAGGCTTCTTGAAGGGAAAGATGTAACTCTGTGAGATGAATTCACAGAACACAGAGTAGTTTCTCAGAAAGCTTCTTTCCAGTTTTAAACGGAAGATATTTCCTTTTTCAGAATAGGCCTCTATGGGCTTCCAAATATCCCTTTGCCAATTCCACAAGAACAGCCTTAGCGAAAGGCTTCTTGAAGGGAAAGATGTAACTCTGTGAGATGAATTAACAGAACACAGAGCAGTTTCTCAGAAAGCTTCTTTCCAGTTTTGAACGGAAGATATTTCCTTTTTCACCATAGCCCTCTATGGGCTTCCAAATATCCCTTTGCCAATTCCACAAGAACAGCCTTAGCGAAAGGCTTCTTGAAGGGAAAGATGTAACTCTGTGAGATGAATTCACAGAACACAGAGCAGTTTCTCAGAAAGCTTCTTTCCAGTTTTGAACGGAAGATATTTCCTTTTTCACCATAGCCCTCTATGGGCTTCCAAATATCCCCTTGCCAATTCCACAAGAACAGCCTTAGCGAAAGGCTTCTTGAAGAGAAAGATGTAACTCTGTGAGATGAATTGACAGAACACAGAGCAGTTTCTCAGAAAGCTTCTTTCCAGTTTTGAACGGAAGATATTTCCTTTTTCACCATAGGCCTCTATGGGCTTCCAAATATCCCTTTGCCAATTCCACAAGAACAGCCTTAGCGAAAGGCTTCTTGAAGGGAAAGATGTAACTCTGTGAGATGAATTCACAGAACACAGAGCAGTTTCTCAGAAAGCTTCTTTCCAGTTTTGAACGGAAGATATTTCCTTTTTCACCATAGCCCTCTATGGGCTTCCAAATATCCCTTTGCCAATTCCACAAGAACAGTCTTAGCGAAAGGCTTCTTGAAGGGAAAGATGTAACTCTGTGAGATGAATTCACAGAACACAGAGCAGTTTCTCAGAAAGCTTCTTTCCAGTTTTGAACGGAAGATATTTCCTTTTTCACCATAGGCCTCTATGGGCTTCCAAATATCCCTTTGCCAATTCCACAAGAACAGCCTTAGCGAAAGGCTTCTTGAAGGGAAAGATGTAACTCTGTGAGATGAATTCACATAACACAGAGCAGTTTTTAAGAAAGCTTCTTTCCAGTTTTGAACGGAAGATATTTCCTTTTTCACCATAGGCCTCTATGGGCTTCCAAATATCCCTTTGCCAATTCCACAAGAACAGCCTTAGCGAAAGGCTTCTTGAAGGGAAAGATGTAACTCTGTGAGATGAATTCACAGAACACAGAGCAGTTTCTCAGAAAGCTTCTTTCCAGTTTTGATCGGAAGGTATTTCCTTTTTCACCATAGCCCTCTATGGGCTTCCAAATATCCCTTTGCCAATTCCACAAGAACAGCCTTAGCGAAAGGCTTCTTGAAGGGAAAGATGTAACTCTGTGAGATGAATTCACAGAACACAGAGCAGATTCTCAGAAAGCTTCTTTCTAGTTTTGAATGGAAGATATTTCCTTTTTCACCATAGCCCTCTATGGGCTTCCAAATATCCCCTTGCCAATTCCACAAGAACAGCCTTAGCGAAAGGCTTCTTGAAGAGAAAGATGTAACTCTGTGAGATGAATTAACAGAACACAGAGCAGTTTCTCAGAAAGCTTCTTTCCAGTTTTGAACGGAAGATATTTCCTTTTTCACCATAGGCCTCTATGGGCTTCCAAATATCCCTTTGCCAATTCCACAAGAACAGCCTTAGCGAAAGGCTTCTTGAAGGGAAAGATGTAACTCTGTGAGATGAATTCACAGAACACAGAGCAGTTTCTCAGAAAGCTTCTTTCCAGTTCTGAACGGAAGATATTTCCTTTTTCACCATAGCCCTCTATGGGCTTCCAAATATCCCTTTGCCAATTCCACAAGAACAGCCTTAGCGAAAGGCTTCTTGAAGGGAAAGATGTAACTCTGTGAGATGAATTAACAGAACACAGAGCAGTTTCTCAGAGAGCTTCTTTCCAGTTTTGAACGGAAGATATTTCCTTTTTCACCATAGGCCTCTATGGGCTTCCAAATATCCCTTTGCCAATTCCACAAGAACAGCCTTAGCGAAAGGCTTCTTGAAGGGAAAGATGTAACTCTGTGAGATGAATTAACAGAACACAGAGCAGTTTCTCAGAAAGCTTCTTTCCAGTTTTGAACGGAAGATATTTCCTTTTTCACCATAGCCCTCTATGGGCTTCCAAATATCCCTTTGCCAATTCCACAAGAACAGCCTTAGCGAAAGGCTTCTTGAAGGGAAAGATGTAACTCTGTGAGGTGAATTCACAGAACACAGAGCAGTTTCTCAGAAAGCTTCTTTCCAGTTTTGAACGGAAGATATTTCCTTTTTCACCATAGGCCTCTATGGGCTTCCAAATATCCCTTTGCCAATTCCACAAGAACAGCCTTAGCGAAAGGCTTCTTGAAGGGAAAGATGTAACTCTGTGAGATGAATTAACAGAACACAGAGCAGTTTCTCAGAAAGCTTCTTTCCAGTTTTGAACGGAAGATATTTCCTTTTTCACCATAGCCCTCTATGGGCTTCCAAATATCGCTTTGCCAATTCTACAAGAACAGCCTTAGCGAAAGTCTTCTTGAAGGGAAAGATGTAACTCTGTGAGATGAATTAACAGAACACAGAGCAGTTTCTCAGAAAGCTTCTTTCCAGTTTTGAACGGAAGATATTTCCTTTTTCACCATAGCCCTCTATGGGCTTCCAAATATCCCTTTGCCAATTGCACAAGAAAAGCCTTAGCGAAAGGATTCTTGAAGGGAAAGATGTAACTCTGTGAGATGAATTAACAGAACACAGAGCAGTTTCTCAGAAAGATTCTTTCCAATTTTGAACGGAAGATATTTCCTTTTTCACCATAGCCCTCTATGGGCTTCCAAATATCCCTTTGCCAATTCCACAAGAACAGCCTTAGAGAAAGGCTTCTTGAAGGGAAAGATGTAACTCTGTGAGATGAATTTACAGAACACAGAGCAGTTTCTCAGAAAGCTTCTTTCCAGTTTTGAACGGAAGATATTTCCTTTTTCACCATAGCCCTCTAAGGGCTTCCAAATATCCCTTTGCCAATTCCACAAGAACAGCCTTAGCGAAAGGCTTCTTGAAGGGAAAGATGTAACTCTGTGAGATGAATTCACAGAACACAGAGCAGTTTCTCAGAAAGCTTCTTTCCAGTTTTGAACGGAAGATATTTCCTTTTTCACCATAGCCCTCTATGGGCTTCCAAATATCCCTTTGCCAATTCCACAAGCACAGCCTTAGCGAAAGGCTTCTTGAAGGGAAAGATGTAACTCTGTGAGATGAATTAACAGAACACAGAGCAGTTTCTCAGAAAGCTTCTTTCCAGTTTTGAACGGAAGATATTTCCTTTTTCACCATAGCCCCCTATGGGCTTCCAAATATCCCTTTGCCAATTCCACAAGAACAGCCTTAGCGAAAGGCTTCTTGAAGGGAAAGATGTAACTCTGTGAGATGAATTAACAGAACACAGAGCAGTTTCTCAGAAAGCTTCTTTCCAGTTTTGAACGGAAGATATTTACTTTTTCACCATAGCCCTCTATGGGCTTCCAAATATCCCTTTGCCAATTCCACAAGAACAGCCTTAGCGAAAGGCTTCTTGAAGGGAAAGATGTAACTCTGTGAGATGAATTCACAGAACACAGAGCAGTTTCTCAGAAAGCTTCTTTCCAGTTTTGAACGGAAGATATTTCCTTTTTCACCATAGGCCTCTATGGGCTTCCAAATATCCCTTTGCCAATTCCACAAGAACAGCCTTAGCGAAAGGCTTCTTGAAGGGAAAGATGTAACTCTGTGAGATGAATTCAGAGAACACAGAGCAGTTTCTCAGAAAGCTTCTTTCCAGTTTTGAACGGAAGATATTTCCTTTTTCACCATAGAGCTCTATGGGCTTCCAAATATCCCTTTGCCAATTCCACAAGAACAGCCTTAGCGAAAGGATTCTTGAAGGGAAAGATGTAACTCTGTGAGATGAATTCACAGAACACAGAGCAGTTTCTCAGAAAGCTTCTTTCCAGTTTTGAACGGAAGATATTTCCTTTTTCACCATAGGCCTCTATGGGCTTCCAAATATCCCTTTGCCAATTCCACAAGAACAGCCTTAGCGAAAGGCTTCTTGAAGGGAAAGATGTAACTCTGTGAGATGAATTAACAGAACACAGAGCAGTTTCTCAGAAAGCTTCTTTCCAGTTTTGAACGGAAGATATTTCCTTTTTCACCATAGCCCTCTATGGGCTTCCAAATATCCCTTTGCCAATTCCACAAGAACAGCCTTAGCGAAAGGCTTCTTGAAGGGAAAGATGTAACTCTGTGAGATGAATTCACAGAACACAGAGCAGTTTCTCAGAAAGCTTCTTTCCAGTTTTGAACGGAAGATATTTCCTTTTTCACCATAGGCCTCTATGGGCTTCCAAATATCCCTTTGCCAATTCCACAAGAACAGCCTTAGCGAAAGGCTTCTTGAAGGGAAAGATGTAACTCTGTGAGATGAATTAACAGAACACAGAGCAGTTTCTCAGAAAGCTTCTTTCCAGTTTTTAACGGAAGATATTTCCTTTTTCACCATAGCCCTCTATGGGCTTCCAAATATCGCTTTGCCAATTCTACAAGAACAGCCTTAGCGAAAGGCTTCTTGAAGGGAAAGATGTAACTCTGTGAGATGAATTCACAGAACACAGAGCAGTTTCTCAGAAAGCTTATTTCCAGTTTTGAACGGAAGATATTTCCTTTTTCACCATAGCCCTCTATGGGCTTCCAAATATCCCTTTGCCAATTAGACAAGAACAGCCTTAGCGAAAGGCTTCTTGAAGGGAAAGATGTAACTCTGTGAGATGAATTAACAGAACACAGAGCAGTTTCTCAGAAAGATTCTTTCCAATTTTGAACGGAAGATATTTCCTTTTTCACCATAGCCCTCTATGGGCTTCCAAATATCCCTTTGCCAATTCCACAAGAACAGCCTTAGCGAAAGGCTTCTTGAAGGGAAAGATGTAACTCTGTGAGATGAGTTAACAGAACACAGAGCAGTTTCTCAGAAAGCTTCTTTCCAGTTTTGAACGGAAGATATTTCCTTTTTCACCATAGCCCTCTATGGGCTTCCAAATATCCCTTTGCCAATTCCACAAGAACAGCCTTAGCGAAAGGCTTCTTGAAGGGAAAGATGTAACTCTGTGAGATGAATTAACAGAACACAGAGCAGTTTCTCAGAAAGCTTCTTTCCAGTTTTGAACGGAAGATATTTCCTTTTTCACCATAGGCCTCTGTGGGCTTCCAAATATCCCTTTGCCAATTCCACAAGAACAGCCTTAGCGAAAGGCTTCTTGAAGGGAAAGATGTAACTCTGTGAGATGAATTCACAGAACACAGAGCAGTTTCTCAGAAAGCTTCTTTCCAATTTTGAACGGAAGATATTTACTTTTTCACCATAGCCCTCTAGGGGTTCCAAATATCCCTTTCCCAATTCCACAAGAACAGCCTTAGCGAAAGGCTTCTTGAAGGGAAAGATTTAACTCTGTGAGATGAATTCACAGAACACAGAGCAGTTTCTCAGAAAGCTTCTTTCCAATTTTGAACGGAAGATATTTCCTTTTTCACCATAGCCCTCTATGGGCTTCCAAATATCCCTTTGCCAATTCCACAAGAACAGCCTTAGCGAAAGGCTTCTTGAAGGGAAAGATGTAACTCTGTGAGATGAATTCACAGAACACAGAGCAGTTTCTCAGAAAGCTTCTTTCCAGTTTTGAACGGAAGATATTTCCTTTTTCACCATAGCCCTCTATGGGCTTCCAAATATCCCTTTGCCAATTGCACAAGAACAGCCTTAGCGAAAGGCTTCTTGAAGGGAAAGATGTAACTCTGTGAGATGAATTAACAGAACACAGAGCAGTTTCTCAGAAAGATTCTTTCCAATTTTGAACGGAAGATATTTCCTTTTTCACCATAGCCCTCTAAGGGCTTCCAAATATCCCTTTGCCAATTCCACAAAAACAGCCTTAGCGAAAGGCTTCTTGAAGGGAAAGATGTAACTCTGTGAGATGAATTCACAGAACACAGAGTAGTTTCTCAGAAAGCTTCTTTCCAGTTTTAAACGGAAGATATTTCCTTTTTCACAATAGGCCTCTATGGGCTTCCAAATATCCCTTTGCCAATTCCACAAGAACAGCCTTAGCGAAAGGCTTCTTGAAGGGAAAGATGTAACTCTGTGAGATGAATTAACAGAACACAGAGCAGTTTCTCAGAAAGCTTCTTTCCAGTTTTGAACGGAAGATATTTCCTTTTTCACCATAGCCCTCTATGGGCTTCCAAATATCCCTTTGCCAATTCCACAAGAACAGCCTTAGCGAAAGGCTTCTTGAAGGGAAAGATGTAACTCTGTGAGATGAATTCACAGAACACAGAGCAGTTTCTCAGAAAGCTTCTTTCCAGTTTTGAACGGAAGATATTTCCTTTTTCACCATAGCCCTCTATGGGCTTCCAAATATCCCCTTTCCAATTCCACAAGAACAGCCTTAGCGAAAGGCTTCTTGAAGAGAAAGATGTAACTCTGTGAGATGAATTGACAGAACACAGAGCAGTTTCTCAGAAAGCTTCTTTCCAGTTTTGAACGGAAGATATTTCCTTTTTCACCATAGGCCTCTATGGGCTTCCAAATATCCCTTTGCCAATTCCACAAGAACAGCCTTAGCGAAAGGCTTCTTGAAGGGAAAGATGTAACTCTGTGAGATGAATTCACAGAACACAGAGCAGTTTCTCAGAAAGCTTCTTTCCAGTTTTGAACGGAAGATATTTCCTTTTTCACCATAGCCCTCTATGGGCTTCCAAATATCCCTTTGCCAATTCCACAAGAACAGTCTTAGCGAAAGGCTTCTTGAAGGGAAAGATGTAACTCTGTGAGATGAATTCACAGAACACAGAGCAGTTTCTCAGAAAGCTTCTTTCCAGTTTTGAACGGAAGATATTTCCTTTTTCACCATAGGCCTCTATGGGCTTCCAAATATCCCTTTGCCAATTCCACAAGAACAGAATTAGCGAAAGGCTTCTTGAAGGGAAAGATGTAACTCTGTGAGATGAATTCACAGAACACAGAGCAGTTTCTCAGAAAGCTTCTTTCCAATTTTGAACGGAAGATATTTTCTTTTTCACCATAGCCCTCTAGGGGTTCCAAATATCCCTTTCCCAATTCCACAAGAACAGCCTTATCGAAAGGCTTCTTGAAGGGAAAGATGTAACTCTGTGAGATGAATTCACAGAACACAGAGCAGTTTCTCAGAAAGCTTCTTTCCAATTTTGAACGGAAGATATTTCCTTTTTCACCATAGCCCTCTATGGGCTTCCAAATATCCCTTTGCCAATTCCACAAGAACAGCCTTAGCTAAAGGCTTCTTGAAGGGAAAGCTGTAACTCTGTGAGATGAATTCACAGAACACAGAGCAGTTTCTCAGAAAGCTTCTTTCCAGTTTTGAACGGAAGATATTTCCTTTTTCACCATAGCCCTCTATGGGCTTCCAAATATCCCTTTGCCAATACCACAAGAACAGCCTTAGCGAAAGGCTTCTTGAAGGGAAAGATGTAACTCTGTGAGATGAATTCACAGAACACAGAGCAGTTTCTCAGAAAGCTTCTTTCCAGTTTTGAAAGGAAGATATTTCCTTTTTCACCATAGCCGTCTATGGGCTTCCAAATATCCCTTTGCCAATTCCACAAGAACAGCCTTAGCGAAAGGCTTCTTGAAGGGAAAGATGTAACTCTGTGAGGTGAATTCACAGAACACAGAGCAGTTTCTCAGAAAGCTTCTTTCCAGTTTTGAACGGAAGATATTTCCTTTTTCACCATAGCCGTCTATGGGCTTCCAAATATCCCTTTGCCAATTCCACAGGAACAGCCTTAGCGAAAGGCTTCTTGAAGGGAAAGATGTAACTCTGTGAGATGAATTCACAGAACACAGAGCAGTTTCTCAGAAAGCTTCTTTCCAGTTTTGAACGGAAGATATTTCCTTTTTCACCATAGGCCTCTATGGGCTTCCAAATATCCCTTTGCCAATTCCACAAGAACAGCCTTAGCGAAAGGCTTCTTGAAGGGAAAGATGTAACTCTGTGAGATGAATTAACAGAACACAGAGCAGTTTCTCAGAAAGCTTCTTTCCAGTTTTGAACGGAAGATATTTCGTTTTTCACCATAGCCCTCTATGGGCTTCCAAATATCCCTTTGCCAATTCCACAAGAACAGCCTTAGCGAAAGGCTTCTTGAAGGGAAAGATGTAACTCTGTGAGATGAATTAACAGAACACAGAGCAGTTTCTCAGAAAGATTCTTTCCAATTTTGAACGGAAGATATTTCCTTTTTCACCATAGCCCTCTATGGGCTTCCAAATATCCCTTTGCCAATTCCACAAGAACAGCCTTAGCGAAAGGCTTCTTGAAGGGAAAGATGTAACTCTGTGAGATGAGTTAACAGAACACAGAGCAGTTTCTCAGAAAGCTTCTTTCCAGTTTTGAACGGAAGATATTTCCTTTTTCACCATAGCCCTCTATGGGCTTCCAAATATCCCTTTGCCAATTCCACAAGAACAGCCTTAGCGAAAGGCTTCTTGAAGGGAAAGATGTAACTCTGTGAGATGAATTAACAGAACACAGAGCAGTTTCTCAGAAAGCTTCTTTCCAGTTTTGAACGGAAGATATTTCCTTTTTCACCATAGGCCTCTGTGGGCTTCCAAATATCCCTTTGCCAATTCCACAAGAACAGCCTTAGCGAAAGGCTTCTTGAAGGGAAAGATGTAACTCTGTGAGATGAATTCACAGAACACAGAGCAGTTTCTCAGAAAGCTTCTTTCCAATTTTGAACGGAAGATATTTACTTTTTCACCATAGCCCTCTAGGGGTTCCAAATATCCCTTTCCCAATTCCACAAGAACAGCCTTAGCGAAAGGCTTCTTGAAGGGAAAGATTTAACTCTGTGAGATGAATTCACAGAACACAGAGCAGTTTCTCAGAAAGCTTCTTTCCAATTTTGAACGGAAGATATTTCCTTTTTCACCATAGCCCTCTATGGGCTTCCAAATATCCCTTTGCCAATTCCACAAGAACAGCCTTAGCGAAAGGCTTCTTGAAGGGAAAGATGTAACTCTGTGAGATGAATTCACAGAACACAGAGCAGTTTCTCAGAAAGCTTCTTTCCAGTTTTGAACGGAAGATATTTCCTTTTTCACCATAGCCCTCTATGGGCTTCCAAATATCCCTTTGCCAATTGCACAAGAACAGCCTTAGCGAAAGGCTTCTTGAAGGGAAAGATGTAACTCTGTGAGATGAATTAACAGAACACAGAGCAGTTTCTCAGAAAGATTCTTTCCAATTTTGAACGGAAGATATTTCCTTTTTCACCATAGCCCTCTAAGGGCTTCCAAATATCCCTTTGCCAATTCCACAAAAACAGCCTTAGCGAAAGGCTTCTTGAAGGGAAAGATGTAACTCTGTGAGATGAATTCACAGAACACAGAGTAGTTTCTCAGAAAGCTTCTTTCCAGTTTTAAACGGAAGATATTTCCTTTTTCACAATAGGCCTCTATGGGCTTCCAAATATCCCTTTGCCAATTCCACAAGAACAGCCTTAGCGAAAGGCTTCTTGAAGGGAAAGATGTAACTCTGTGAGATGAATTAACAGAACACAGAGCAGTTTCTCAGAAAGCTTCTTTCCAGTTTTGAACGGAAGATATTTCCTTTTTCACCATAGCCCTCTATGGGCTTCCAAATATCCCTTTGCCAATTCCACAAGAACAGCCTTAGCGAAAGGCTTCTTGAAGGGAAAGATGTAACTCTGTGAGATGAATTCACAGAACACAGAGCAGTTTCTCAGAAAGCTTCTTTCCAGTTTTGAACGGAAGATATTTCCTTTTTCACCATAGCCCTCTATGGGCTTCCAAATATCCCCTTTCCAATTCCACAAGAACAGCCTTAGCGAAAGGCTTCTTGAAGAGAAAGATGTAACTCTGTGAGATGAATTGACAGAACACAGAGCAGTTTCTCAGAAAGCTTCTTTCCAGTTTTGAACGGAAGATATTTCCTTTTTCACCATAGGCCTCTATGGGCTTCCAAATATCCCTTTGCCAATTCCACAAGAACAGCCTTAGCGAAAGGCTTCTTGAAGGGAAAGATGTAACTCTGTGAGATGAATTCACAGAACACAGAGCAGTTTCTCAGAAAGCTTCTTTCCAGTTTTGAACGGAAGATATTTCCTTTTTCACCATAGCCCTCTATGGGCTTCCAAATATCCCTTTGCCAATTCCACAAGAACAGTCTTAGCGAAAGGCTTCTTGAAGGGAAAGATGTAACTCTGTGAGATGAATTCACAGAACACAGAGCAGTTTCTCAGAAAGCTTCTTTCCAGTTTTGAACGGAAGATATTTCCTTTTTCACCATAGGCCTCTATGGGCTTCCAAATATCCCTTTGCCAATTCCACAAGAACAGAATTAGCGAAAGGCTTCTTGAAGGGAAAGATGTAACTCTGTGAGATGAATTCACAGAACACAGAGCAGTTTCTCAGAAAGCTTCTTTCCAATTTTGAACGGAAGATATTTTCTTTTTCACCATAGCCCTCTAGGGGTTCCAAATATCCCTTTCCCAATTCCACAAGAACAGCCTTATCGAAAGGCTTCTTGAAGGGAAAGATGTAACTCTGTGAGATGAATTCACAGAACACAGAGCAGTTTCTCAGAAAGCTTCTTTCCAATTTTGAACGGAAGATATTTCCTTTTTCACCATAGCCCTCTATGGGCTTCCAAATATCCCTTTGCCAATTCCACAAGAACAGCCTTAGCTAAAGGCTTCTTGAAGGGAAAGCTGTAACTCTGTGAGATGAATTCACAGAACACAGAGCAGTTTCTCAGAAAGCTTCTTTCCAGTTTTGAACGGAAGATATTTCCTTTTTCACCATAGCCCTCTATGGGCTTCCAAATATCCCTTTGCCAATACCACAAGAACAGCCTTAGCGAAAGGCTTCTTGAAGGGAAAGATGTAACTCTGTGAGATGAATTCACAGAACACAGAGCAGTTTCTCAGAAAGCTTCTTTCCAGTTTTGAAAGGAAGATATTTCCTTTTTCACCATAGCCGTCTATGGGCTTCCAAATATCCCTTTGCCAATTCCACAAGAACAGCCTTAGCGAAAGGCTTCTTGAAGGGAAAGATGTAACTCTGTGAGGTGAATTCACAGAACACAGAGCAGTTTCTCAGAAAGCTTCTTTCCAGTTTTGAACGGAAGATATTTCCTTTTTCACCATAGCCGTCTATGGGCTTCCAAATATCCCTTTGCCAATTCCACAGGAACAGCCTTAGCGAAAGGCTTCTTGAAGGGAAAGATGTAACTCTGTGAGATGAATTCACAGAACACAGAGCAGTTTCTCAGAAAGCTTCTTTCCAGTTTTGAACGGAAGATATTTCCTTTTTCACCATAGGCCTCTATGGGCTTCCAAATATCCCTTTGCCAATTCCACAAGAACAGCCTTAGCGAAAGGCTTCTTGAAGGGAAAGATGTAACTCTGTGAGATGAATTAACAGAACACAGAGCAGTTTCTCAGAAAGCTTCTTTCCAGTTTTGAACGGAAGATATTTCGTTTTTCACCATAGCCCTCTATGGGCTTCCAAATATCCCTTTGCCAATTCCACAAGAACAGCCTTAGCGAAAGGCTTCTTGAAGGGAAAGATGTAACTCTGTGAGATGAATTCACAGAACACAGAGCAGTTTCTCAGAAAGCTTCTTTCCAGTTTTGAACGGAAGATATTTCCTTTTTCACCATAGGCCTCTATGGGCTTCAAAATATCCCTTTGCCAATTCCACAAGAACAGCCTTAGCGAAAGGCTTCTTGAAGGGAAAGATGTAACTCTGTGAGATGAATTAACAGAACACAGAGCAGTTTCTCAGAACGCTTCTTTCCAGTTTTGAACGGAAGATATTTCCTTTTTCACCATAGCCCTCTATGGGCTTCCAAATATCGCATTGCCAATTCTACAAGAACAGCCTTAGCGAAAGGCTTCTTGAAGGGAAAGATGTAACTCTGTGAGATGAATTAACAGAACACAGAGCAGTTTCTCAGAAAGCTTCTTTCCAGTTTTGAACGGAAGATATTTCCTTTTTCACCATAGCCCTCTATGGGCTTCCAAATATCCCTTTGCCAATTGCACAAGAACAGCCTTAGCGAAAGGCTTCTTGAAGGGAAAGATGTAACTCTGTGAGATGAATTAACAGAACACAGAGCAGTTTCTCAGAAAGATTCTTTCCAATTTTGAACGGAAGATATTTCCTTTTTCACCATAGCCCTCTATGGGCTTCCAAATATCCCTTTGCCAATTCCACAAGAACAGCCTTAGAGAAAGGCCTCTTGAAGGGAAAGATGTAACTCTGTGAGATGAATTCACAGAACACAGAGCAGTTTCTCAGAAAGCTTCTTTCCAGTTTTGAACGGAAGATATTTCCTTTTTCACCATAGCCCTCTAAGGGCTTCCAAATATCCCTTTGCCAATTCCACAAAAACAGCCTTAGCGAAAGGCTTCTTGAAGGGAAAGATGTAACTCTGTGAGATGAATTCACAGAACACAGAGCAGTTTCTCAGAAAGCTTCTTTCCAGTTTTGAACGGAAGATATTTCCTTTTTCACCATAGGCCTCTATGGGCTTCCAAATATCCCTTTGCCAATTCCACAAGAACAGCCTTAGCGAAAGGCTTCTTGAAGGGAAAGATGTAACTCTGTGAGATGAATTCACAGAACACAGAGCAGTTTCTCAGAAAGCTTCTTTCCAGTTTTGAACGGAAGATATTTCCTTTTTCACCATAGCCCTCTATGGGCTTCCAAATATCCCTTTGCCAATTCCACAAGAAAAGCCTTAGCGAAAGGCTTCTTGAAGGGAAAGATGTAACTCTGTGAGATGAATTCACAGAACACAGAGCAGTTTCTCAGAAAGCTTCTTTCCAGTTTTGAACGGAAGATATTTCCTTTTTCACCATAGCCCTCTATGGGCTTCCAAATATCCCCTTGCCAATTCCACAAGAACAGCCTTAGCGAAAGGCTTCTTGAAGAGAAAGATGTAACTCTGTGAGATGAAGTCACAGAACACAGAGCGGTTTCTCAGAAAGCTTCTTTCCAGTTTTGAACGGAAGATATTTCCTTTTTCACCGTAGGCCTCTATGGGCTTCCAAATATCCCTTTGCCAATTCCACAAGAACAGCCTTAGCGAAAGGCTTCTTGAAGGGAAAGATGTAACTCTGTGAGATGAATTAACAGAACACAGAGCAGTTTCTCAGAACGCTTCTTTCCAGTTTTGAACGGAAGATATTTCCTTTTTCACCATAGCCCTCTATGGGCTTCCAAATATCGCATTGCCAATTCTACAAGAACAGCCTTAGCGAAAGGCTTCTTGAAGGGAAAGATGTAACTCTGTGAGATGAATTAACAGAACACAGAGCAGTTTCTCAGAAAGCTTCTTTCCAGTTTTGAACGGAAGATATTTCCTTTTTCACCATAGCCCTCTATGGGCTTCCAAATATCCCTTTGCCAATTGCACAAGAACAGCCTTAGCGAAAGGCTTCTTGAAGGGAAAGATGTAACTCTGTGAGATGAATTAACAGAACACAGAGCAGTTTCTCAGAAAGATTCTTTCCAATTTTGAACGGAAGATATTTCCTTTTTCACCATAGCCCTCTATGGGCTTCCAAATATCCCTTTGCCAATTCCACAAGAACAGCCTTAGAGAAAGGCTTCTTGAAGGGAAAGATGTAACTCTGTGAGATGAATTCACAGAACACAGAGCAGTTTCTCAGAAAGCTTCTTTCCAGTTTTGAACGGAAGATATTTCCTTTTTCACCATAGCCCTCTAAGGGCTTCCAAATATCCCTTTGCCAATTCCACAAAAACAGCCTTAGCGAAAGGCTTCTTGAAGGGAAAGATGTAACTCTGTGGGATGAATTCACAGAACACAGAGCAGTTTCTCAGAAAGCTTCTTTCCAGTTTTGAACGGAAGATATTTCCTTTTTCACCATAGGCCTCTATGGGCTTCCAAATATCCCTTTGCCAATTCCACAAGAACAGCCTTAGCGAAAGGCTTCTTGAAGGGAAAGATGTAACTCTGTGAGATGAATTCACAGAACACAGAGCAGTTTCTCAGAAAGCTTCTTTCCAGTTTTGAACGGAAGATATTTCCTTTTTCACCATAGCCCTCTATGGGCTTCCAAATATCCCTTTGCCAATTCCACAAGAAAAGCCTTAGCGAAAGGCTTCTTGAAGGGAAAGATGTAACTCTGTGAGATGAATTCACAGAACACAGAGCAGTTTCTCAGAAAGCTTCTTTCCAGTTTTGAACGGAAGATATTTCCTTTTTCACCATAGCCCTCTATGGGCTTCCAAATATCCCCTTGCCAATTCCACAAGAACAGCCTTAGCGAAAGGCTTCTTGAAGAGAAAGATGTAACTCTGTGAGATGAAGTCACAGAACACAGAGCGGTTTCTCAGAAAGCTTCTTTCCAGTTTTGAACGGAAGATATTTCCTTTTTCACCATAGGCCTCTATGGGCTTCCAAATATCCCTTTGCCAATTCCACAAGAACAGCCTTAGCGAAAGGCTTCTTGAAGGGAAAGATGTAACTCTGTGAGATGAATTCACAGAACACAGAGCAGTTTCTCAGAAAGCTTCTTTCCAGTTTTGAACGGAAGATATTTCCTTTTTCACCATAGCCCTCTATGGGCTTCCAAATATCCCTTTGCCAATTCCACAAGAACAGCCTTAGCGAAAGGCTTCTTGAAGGGAAAGATGTAACTCTGTGAGATGAATTCACAGAACACAGAGCAGTTTCTCAGAAAGCTTCTTTCCAGTTTTGAACGGAAGATATTTCCTTTTTCACCATAGCCCTCTATGGGCTTCCAAATATCCCTTTGCCAATTCCACAAGAACAGCCTTAGCGAAAGGCTTCTTGAAGGGAAAGATGTAACTCTGTGAGATGAATTCACAGAACACAGAGCAGTTTCTCAGAAAGCTTCTTTCCAGTTTTGAACGGAAGATATTTCCTTTTTCACCATAGGCCTCTATGGGCTTCCAAATATCCCTTTGCCAATTCCACAAGAACAGCCTTAGCGAAAGGCTTCTTGAAGGGAAAGATGTAACTCTGTGAGATGAATTCACAGAACACAGAGCAGTTTCTCAGAAAGCTTCTTTCCAATTTTGAACGGAAGATATTTACTTTTTCACCATAGCCCTCTAGGGGTTCCAAATATCCCTTTGCCAATTCCACAAGAACAGCCTTAGCGAAAGGCTTCTTGAAGGGAAAGATGTAACTCTGTGAGATGAATTCACAGAACACAGAGCAGTTTCTCAGAAAGCTTCTTTCCAATTTTGAACGGAAGATATTTACTTTTTCACCATAGCCCTCTAGGGGTTCCAAATATCCCTTTCCCAATTCCACAAGAACAGCCTTAGCGAAAGGCTTCTTGAAGGGAAAGATGTAACTCTGTGAGATGAATTCACAGAACACAGAGCAGTTTCTCAGAAAGCTTCTTTCCAATTTTGAACGGAAGATATTTCCTTTTTCACCATAGCCCTCTATGGGCTTCCAAATATCCCTTTGCCAATTCCACAAGAACAGCCTTAGCGAAAGGCTTCTTGAAGGGAAAGATGTAACTCTGTGAGATGAATTCACAGAACACAGAGCAGTTTCTCAGAAAGCTTCTTTCCAGTTTTGAACGGAAGATATTTCCTTTTTCACCATAGCCCTCTATGGGCTTCCAAATATCCCTTTGCCAATACCACAAGAACAGCCTTAGCGAAAGGCTTCTTGAAGGGAAAGATGTAACTCTGTGAGATGAATTCACAGAACACAGAGCAGTTTCTCAGAAAGCTTCTTTCCAGTTTTGAACGGAAGATATTTCCTTTTTCACCATAGCCGTCTATGGGCTTCCAAATATCCCTTTGCCAATTCCACAAGAACAGCCTTAGCGAAAGGCTTCTTGAAGGGAAAGATGTAACTCTGTGAGATGAATTAACAGAACACAGAGCAGTTTCTCAGAAAGCTTCTTTCCAGTTTTGAACGGAAGATATTTCCTTTTTCACCATAGCCGTCTATGGTTTTCCAAATATCCCTTTGCCAATTCCACAAGAACAGCCTTAGCGAAAGGCTTCTTGAAGGGAAAGATGTAACTCTGTGAGATGAATTAACAGAACACAGAGCAGTTTCTCAGAAAGCTTCTTTCCAGTTTTGAACGGAAGATATTTCCTTTTTCACCATAGCCCTCTATGGGCTTCCAAATATCCCTTTGCCAATTCCACAAGAACAGCCTTAGAGAAAGTCTTCTTGAAAGGAAAGATGTAACTCTGTGAGATGAATTCACAGAACACAGAGCAGTGTCTCAGAAAGCTTCTTTCCAGTTTTGAACGGAAGATATTTCCTTTTTCATCATAGCCCTCTAAGGGCTTCCAAATATCCCTTTGCCAATTCCACAAGAACAGCCTTAGCGAAAGGCTTCTTGAAGAGAAAGATGTAACTCTGTGAGATGAATTCACAGAACACAGAGCAGTTTCTCAGAAAGCTTCTTTCCAGTTTTGAACGGAAGATATTTCCTTTTTCACCATAGCCCTCTATGGGCTTCCAAATATCCCTTTGCCAATTCCACAAGAACAGTCTTAGCGAAAGGCTTCTTGAAGGGAAAGATGTAACTCTGTGAGATGAATTCACAGAATACAGAGCAGTTTCTCAGAAAGCTTCTTTCCAGTTTTGAACGGAAAATATTTCCTTTTTCACCATAGGCCTCTATGGGCTTCCAAATATCGCTTTGCCAATTCTACAAGAACAGCCTTAGCGAAAGGCTTCTTAAGGGAAAGATGTAACTCTGTGAGATGAATTAACAGAACAAAGAGCAGTTTCTCAGAAAGCTTCTTTCCAGTTTTGAACGGAAGATATTTCATTTTTCACCATAGCCCTCTAAGGGCTTCCAAATATCCCTTTGCCAATTCCACAAGAACAGCCTTAGCGAAAGGCTTCTTGAAGGGAAAGATGTAACTCTGTGAGATGAATTCACAGAACACAGAGCAGTTTCTAAGAAAGCTTCTTTCCAGTTTGGAACGGAAGATATTTCCTTTTTCACCATAGGCCTCTATGGGCTTCCAAATATCCCTTTGCCAATTCCACAAGAACAGCCTTAGCGAAAGGCTTCTTGAAGGGAAAGATGTAACTCTGTGAGATGAATTTACAGAACACAGAGGAGTTTCTCAGAAAGCTTCTTTCCAGTTTTGAAGGGAAGATATTTCCTTTTTCACCGTAGGCCTCTATGGGCTTCCAAATATCCCTTTGCCAATTCCACAAGAACAGCCTTAGCGAAAGGCTTCTTGAAGGGAAAGATGTAACTCTGTGAGATGAATTCACAGAACACAGAGCAGTTTCTCAGAAAGCTTCTTTCCAATTTTGAACGGAAGATATTTCCTTTTTCACCATAGCCCTCTATGGGCTTCCAAATATCCCTTTGCCAATTCCACAAGAACAGCCTTAGCGAAAGGCTTCTTGAAGGGAAAGATGTAACTCTGTGAGATGAATTCACAGAACACAGAGCAGTTTCTCAGAAAGCTTCTTTCCAGTTTTGAACGGAAGATATTTCCTTTTTCACCATAGCCCTCTATGGGCTTCCAAATATCCCTTTGCCAATACCACAAGAACAGCCTTAGCGAAAGGCTTCTTGAAGGGAAAGATGTAACTCTGTGAGATGAATTCACAGAACACAGAGCAGTTTCTCAGAAAGCTTCTTTCCAGTTTTGAACGGAAGATATTTCCTTTTTCACCATAGCCGTCTATGGGCTTCCAAATATCCCTTTGCCAATTCCACAAGAACAGCCTTAGCGAAAGGCTTCTTGAAGGGAAAGATGTAACTCTGTGAGATGAATTAACAGAACACAGAGCAGTTTCTCAGAAAGCTTCTTTCCAGTTTTGAACGGAAGATATTTCCTTTTTCACCATAGCCGTCTATGGTTTTCCAAATATCCCTTTGCCAATTCCACAAGAACAGCCTTAGCGAAAGGCTTCTTGAAGGGAAAGATGTAACTCTGTGAGATGAATTAACAGAACACAGAGCAGTTTCTCAGAAAGCTTCTTTCCAGTTTTGAACGGAAGATATTTCCTTTTTCACCATAGCCCTCTATGGGCTTCCAAATATCGCTTTGCCAATTCCACAAGAACAGCCTTAGAGAAAGTCTTCTTGAAAGGAAAGATGTAACTCCGTGAGATGAATTCACAGAACACAGAGCAGTTTCTCAGAAAGCTTCTTTCCAGTTTTGAACGGAAGATATTTCCTTTTTCACCATAGCCCTCTATGGGCTTCCAAATATCGCTTTGCCAATTCTACAAGAACAGCCTTAGCGAAAGGCTTCTTGAAGGGAAAGATGTAACTCTTTGAGATGAATTAACAGAACACAGAGCAGTTTCTCAGAAAGCTTATTACCAGTTTTGAACGGAAGATATTTCCTTTTTCACCATAGCCCTCTATGGGCTTCCAAATATCCCTTTGCCATTTCCACAAGAACAGCCTTAGCGAAAGGCTTCTTGAAGGGAAAGATGTAACTCTGTGAGATGAATTCACAGAACACAGAGCAGTTTCTCAGAAAGCTTCTTTCCAGTTTTGAACGGAAGATATTTACTTTTTCACCATAGCCCTCTATGGGCTTCCAAATATCCCCTTGCCAATTCCACAAGAACAGCCTTAGCGAAAGGCTTCTTGAAGAGAAAGATGTAACTCTGTGAGATGAATTAACAGAACACAGAGCAGATTCTCAGAAAGCTTCTTTCCAGTTTTGAACGGAAGATATTTCCTTTTTCACCATAGGCCCCTATGGGCTTCCAAATATCCCTTTGCCAATTCCACAAGAACAGCCTTAGCGAAAGGCTTCTTGAAGGGAAAGATGTAACTCTGTGAGATGAATTAAAAGAACACAGAGCAGTTTCTCAGAAAGCTTCTTTCCAGTTTTGAACTGAAGATATTTACTTTTTCACCATAGCCCTCTATGGGCTTCCAAATATCCCTTTGCCAATTCCACAAGAACAGCCTTAGCGAAAGGCTTCTTGAAGGGAAAGATGTAACTCTGTGAGATAAATTAACAGAACACAGAGCAGTTTCTCAGAAAGCTTCTTTCCAGTTTTGAACGGAAGATATTTCCTTTTTCACCATAGCCCTCTAAGGGCTTCCAAATATCCCTTTGCCAATTCCACAAGAACAGCCTTAGCGAAAGGCTTCTTGAAGGGAAAGATGTAACTCTGTGAGATGAATTCACAGAACACAGAGCAGTTTCTCAGAAAGCTTTCCAGTTTGGAACGGAAGATATTTCCTTTTTCACCGTAGGCCTCTATGGGCTTCCAAATATCCCTTTGCCAATTCCACAAGAACAGCCTTAGCGAAAGGCTTCTTGAAGGGAAAGATGTAACTCTGTGAGATGAATTAACAGAACACAGAGCAGTTTCTCAGAAAGCTTCTTTCCAGTTTTGAACGGAAGATATTTACTTTTTCAACATAGGCCTCTATGGGCTTCCAAATATCCCTTTGCCAATTCCACAAGAACAGCCTTAGCGAAAGGCTTCTTGAAGGGAAAGATGTAACTCTGTGAGATGAATTCACAGAACACAGAGCAGTTTCTCAGAAAGCTTCTTTCCAGTTTTGAACGGAAGATATTTCCTTTTTCACCATAGGCCTCTATGGGCTTCCAAATATCCCTTTGCCAATTCCACAAGAACAGCCTTAGCGAAAGGCTTCTTGAAGGGAAAGATGTAACTCTGTGAGATGAATTCACAGAACACAGAGCAGTTTCTCAGAAAGCTTCTTTCCAGTTTTGAACGGAAGATATTTCCTTTTTCACCATAGCCCTCTATGGGCTTCCAAATATCCCTTTGCCAATTCCACAAGAACAGCCTTAGCGAAAGGCTTCTTGAAGGGAAAGATGTAACTCTGTGAGATGAATTCACAGAACACAGAGCAGTTTCTCAGAAAGCTTCTTTCCAGTTTTGAACGGAAGATATTTCCTTTTTCACCATAGGCCTCTATGGGCTTCCAAATATCCCTTTGCCAATTCCACAAGAACAGCCTTAGCGAAAGGCTTCTTGAAGGGAAAGATGTAACTCTGTGAGATGAATTCACAGAACACAGAGCAGTTTCTCAGAAAGCTTCTTTCCAGTTTTGAACGGAAGATATTTCCTTTTTCACCATAGGCCTCTATGGGCTTCCAAATATCCCTTTGCCAATTCCACAAGAACAGCCTTAGCGAAAGGCTTCTTGAAGGGAAAGATGTAACTCTGTGAGATGAATTAACAGAACACAGAGCAGTTTCTCAGAAAGCTTCTTTCCAGTTTTGAACGGAAGATATTTACTTTTTCACCATAGCCCTCTATGGGCTTCCAAATATCCCTTTGCCAATTCCACAAGAACAGCCTTAGCGAAAGGCTTCTTGAAGGGAAAGATGTAACTCTGTGAGGTGAATTCACAGAACACAGAGCAGTTTCTCAGAAAGCTTCTTTCCAGTTTTGAACGGAAGATATTTCCTTTTTCACCATAGCCGTCTATGGGCTTCCAAATATCCCTTTGCCAATTCCACAGGAACAGCCTTAGCGAAAGGCTTCTTGAAGGGAAAGATGTAACTCTGTGAGATGAATTCACAGAACACAGAGCAGTTTCTCAGAAAGCTTCTTTCCAGTTTTGAACGGAAGATATTTCCTTTTTCACCATAGGCCTCTATGGGCTTCCAAATATCCCTTTGCCAATTCCACAAGAACAGCCTTAGCGAAAGGCTTCTTGAAGGGAAAGATGTAACTCTGTGAGATGAATTAACAGAACACAGAGCAGTTTCTCAGAAAGCTTCTTTCCAGTTTTGAACGTAAGATATTTCCTTTTTCACCATAGCCCTCTATGGGCTTCCAAATATCCCTTTGCCAATTCCACAAGAACAGCCTTAGCGAAAGGCTTCTTGAAGGGAAAGATGTAACTCTGTGAGGTGAATTCACAGAACACAGAGCAGTTTCTCAGAAAGCTTCTTTCCAGTTTTGAACGGAAGATATTTCCTTTTTCACCATAGCCGTCTATGGGCTTCCAAATATCCCTTTGCCAATTCCACAGGAACAGCCTTAGCGAAAGGCTTCTTGAAGGGAAAGATGTAACTCTGTGAGATGAATTCACAGAACACAGAGCAGTTTCTCAGAAAGCTTCTTTCCAGTTTTGAACGGAAGATATTTCCTTTTTCACCATAGCCCTCTATGGGCTTCCAAATATCCCTTTGCCAGTTCCACAAGAACAGCCTTAGCGAAAGGCTTCTTGAAATGGAAGATGTAACTCTGTGAGATGAATTAACAGAACACAGAGCAGTTTCTCAGAAAGCTTCTTTCCAGTTTTGAACGGAAGATATTTCCTTTTTCACAATAGCCCTCTATGGGCTTCCAAATATCGCTTTGCCAATTCAACAAGAACAGCCTTAGGGAAAGGCTTCTTGAAGGGAAAGATGTAACTCTGTGAGATGAATTAACAGAACACACAGCAGTTTCTCAGAAAGCTTCTTTCCAGTTTTGAACGGAAGATATTTCCTTTTTCACCATAGCCGTCTAGGGGTTCCAAATATCCCTTTGCCAATTCCACAGGAACAGCCTTAGCGAAAGGCTTCTAGAAGGGAAAGATGTAACTCTGTGAGATGAATTCACAGAACACAGAACAGTTTCTCAGAAAGCTTCTTTCCAGTTTTGAACGGAAGATATTTACTTTTTCACCATAGCCCTCTAGGGGTTCCAAATATCCCTTTCCCAATTCCACAAGAACAGCCTTATCGAAAGGCTTCTTGAAGGGAAAGATGTAACTCTGTGAGATGAATTCACAGAACACAGAGCAGTTTCTCAGAAAGCTTCTTTCCAATTTTGAACGGAAGATATTTCCTTTTTCACCATAGCCCTCTATGGGCTTCCAAATATCCCTTTGCCAATTCCACAAGAACAGCCTTAGCTAAAGGCTTCTTGAAGGGAAAGCTGTAACTCTGTGAGATGAATTCACAGAACACAGAGCAGTTTCTCAGAAAGCTTCTTTCCAGTTTTGAACGGAAGATATTTCCTTTTTCACCATAGCCCTCTATGGGCTTCCAAATATCCCTTTGCCAATACCACAAGAACAGCCTTAGCGAAAGGCTTCTTGAAGGGAAAGATGTAACTCTGTGAGATGAATTCACAGAACACAGAGCAGTTTCTCAGAAAGCTTCTTTCCAGTTTTGAAAGGAAGATATTTCCTTTTTCACCATAGCCCTCTATGGGCTTCCAAATATCCCTTTGCCAATTCCACAAGAACAGCCTTAGCGAAAGGCTTCTTGAAGGGAAAGATGTAACTCTGTGAGGTGAATTCACAGAACACAGAGCAGTTTCTCAGAAAGCTTCTTTCCAGTTTTGAACGGAAGATATTTCCTTTTTCACCATAGCCGTCTATGGGCTTCCAAATATCCCTTTGCCAATTCCACAGGAACAGCCTTAGCGAAAGGCTTCTTGAAGGGAAAGATGTAACTCTGTGAGATGAATTCACAGAACACAGAGCAGTTTCTCAGAAAGCTTCTTTCCAGTTTTGAACGGAAGATATTTCCTTTTTCACCATAGGCCTCTATGGGCTTCCAAATATCCCTTTGCCAATTCCACAAGAACAGCCTTAGCGAAAGGCTTCTTGAAGGGAAAGATGTAACTCTGTGAGATGAATTAACAGAACACAGAGCAGTTTCTCAGAAAGCTTCTTTCCAGTTTTGAACGGAAGATATTTCGTTTTTCACCATAGACCTCTATGGGCTTCCAAATATCCCTTTGCCAATTCCACAAGAACAGCCTTAGCGAAAGGCTTCTTGAAGGGAAAGATGTAACTCTGTGAGATGAATTCACAGAACACAGAGCAGTTTCTCAGAAAGCTTCTTTCCAGTTTTGAACGGAAGATATTTCCTTTTACACCATAGGCCTCTATGGGCTTCCAAATATCCCTTTGCCAATTCCACAAGAACAGCCTTAGCGAAAGGCTTCTTGAAGGGAAAGATGTAACTCTGTGAGATGAATTAACAGAACACAGAGCAGTTTCTCAGAAAGCTTCTTTCCAGTTTTGAACGGAAGATATTTCCTTTTTCACCATAGCCCTCTATGGGCTTCCAAATATCGCATTGCCAATTCTACAAGAACAGCCTTAGCGAAAGGCTTCTTGAAGGGAAAGATGTAACTCTGTGAGATGAATTAACAGAACACAGAGCAGTTTCTCAGAAAGCTTCTTTCCAGTTTTGAACGGAAGATATTTCCTTTTTCACCATAGCCCTCTATGGGCTTCCAAATATCCCTTTGCCAATTGCACAAGAACAGCCTTAGCGAAAGGCTTCTTGAAGGGAAAGATGTAACTCTGTGAGATGAATTAACAGAACACAGAGCAGTTTCTCAGAAAGATTCTTTCCAATTTTGAACGGAAGATATTTCCTTTTTCACCATAGCCCTCTATGGGCTTCCAAATATCCCTTTGCCAATTCCACAAGAACAGCCTTAGAGAAAGGCTTCTTGAAGGGAAAGATGTAACTCTGTGAGATGAATTCACAGAACACAGAGCAGTTTCTCAGAAAGCTTCTTTCCAGTTTTGAACGGAAGATATTTCCTTTTTCACCATAGCCCTCTAAGGGCTTCCAAATATCCCTTTGCCAATTCCACAAAAACAGCCTTAGCGAAAGGCTTCTTGAAGGGAAAGATGTAACTCTGTGAGATGAATTAACAGAACACAGAGCAGTTTCTCAGAAAGCTTCTTTCCAGTTTTGAACGGAAGATATTTCCTTTTTCACCATAGGCCTCTATGGGCTTCCAAATATCCCTTTGCCAATTCCACAAGAACAGCCTTAGCGAAAGGCTTCTTGAAGGGAAAGATGTAACTCTGTGAGATGAATTCACAGAACACAGAGCAGTTTCTCAGAAAGCTTCTTTCCAGTTTTGAACGGAAGATATTTCCTTTTTCACCATAGCCCTCTATGGGCTTCCAAATATCCCTTTGCCAATTCCACAAGAACAGCCTTAGCGAAAGGCTTCTTGAAGGGAAAGATGTAACTCTGTGAGATGAATTCACAGAACACAGAGCAGTTTCTCAGAAAGCTTCTTTCCAGTTTTGAACGGAAGATATTTCCTTTTTCACCATAGCCCTCTATGGGCTTCCAAATATCCCCTTGCCAATTCCACAAGAACAGCCTTAGCGAAAGGCTTCTTGAAGAGAAAGATGTAACTCTGTGAGATGAAGTCACAGAACACAGAGCGGTTTCTCAGAAAGCTTCTTTCCAGTTTTGAACGGAAGATATTTCCTTTTTCACCATAGGCCTCTATGGGCTTCCAAATATCCCTTTGCCAATTCCACAAGAACAGCCTTAGCGAAAGGCTTCTTGAAGGGAAAGATGTAACTCTGTGAGATGAATTCACAGAACACAGAGCAGTTTCTCAGAAAGCTTCTTTCCAGTTTTGAACGGAAGATATTTCCTTTTTCACCATAGCCCTCTATGGGCTTCCAAATATCCCTTTGCCAATTCCACAAGAACAGCCTTAGCGAAAGGCTTCTTGAAGGGAAAGATGTAACTCTGTGAGATGAATTAACAGAACACAGAGCAGTTTCTCAGAAAGCTTCTTTCCAGTTTTGAACGGAAGATATTTCCTTTTTCACCATAGCCCTCTATGGGCTTCCAAATATCCCTTTGCCAATTCCACAAGAACAGCCTTAGCGAAAGGCTTCTTGAAGGGAAAGATGTAACTCTGTGAGATGAATTCACAGAACACAGAGCAGTTTCTCAGAAAGCTTCTTTCCAGTTTTGAACGGAAGATATTTCCTTTTTCACCATAGGCCTCTATGGGCTTCCAAATATCCCTTTGCCAATTCCACAAGAACAGCCTTAGCGAAAGGCTTCTTGAAGGGAAAGATGTAACTCTGTGAGATGAATTCACAGAACACAGAGCAGTTTCTCAGAAAGCTTCTTTCCAATTTTGAACGGAAGATATTTACTTTTTCACCATAGCCCTCTAGGGGTTCCAAATATCCCTTTGCCAATTCCACAAGAACAGCCTTAGCGAAAGGCTTCTTGAAGGGAAAGATGTAACTCTGTGAGATGAATTCACAGAACACAGAGCAGTTTCTCAGAAAGCTTCTTTCCAATTTTGAACGGAAGATATTTACTTTTTCACCATAGCCCTCTAGGGGTTCCAAATATCCCTTTCCCAATTCCACAAGAACAGCCTTAGCGAAAGGCTTCTTGAAGGGAAAGATGTAACTCTGTGAGATGAATTCACAGAACACAGAGCAGTTTCTCAGAAAGCTTCTTTCCAATTTTGAACGGAAGATATTTCCTTTTTCACCATAGCCCTCTATGGGCTTCCAAATATCCCTTTGCCAATTCCACAAGAACAGCCTTAGCGAAAGGCTTCTTGAAGGGAAAGATGTAACTCTGTGAGATGAATTCACAGAACACAGAGCAGTTTCTCAGAAAGCTTCTTTCCAGTTTTGAACGGAAGATATTTCCTTTTTCACCATAGCCCTCTATGGGCTTCCAAATATCCCTTTGCCAATACCACAAGAACAGCCTTAGCGAAAGGCTTCTTGAAGGGAAAGATGTAACTCTGTGAGATGAATTCACAGAACACAGAGCAGTTTCTCAGAAAGCTTCTTTCCAGTTTTGAACGGAAGATATTTCCTTTTTCACCATAGCCGTCTATGGGCTTCCAAATATCCCTTTGCCAATTCCACAAGAACAGCCTTAGCGAAAGGCTTCTTGAAGGGAAAGATGTAACTCTGTGAGATGAATTAACAGAACACAGAGCAGTTTCTCAGAAAGCTTCTTTCCAGTTTTGAACGGAAGATATTTCCTTTTTCACCATAGCCGTCTATGGTTTTCCAAATATCCCTTTGCCAATTCCACAAGAACAGCCTTAGCGAAAGGCTTCTTGAAGGGAAAGATGTAACTCTGTGAGATGAATTAACAGAACACAGAGCAGTTTCTCAGAAAGCTTCTTTCCAGTTTTGAACGGAAGATATTTCCTTTTTCACCATAGCCCTCTATGGGCTTCCAAATATCCCTTTGCCAATTCCACAAGAACAGCCTTAGAGAAAGTCTTCTTGAAAGGAAAGATGTAACTCTGTGAGATGAATTCACAGAACACAGAGCAGTGTCTCAGAAAGCTTCTTTCCAGTTTTGAACGGAAGATATTTCCTTTTTCATCATAGCCCTCTAAGGGCTTCCAAATATCCCTTTGCCAATTCCACAAGAACAGCCTTAGCGAAAGGCTTCTTGAAGAGAAAGATGTAACTCTGTGAGATGAATTCACAGAACACAGAGCAGTTTCTCAGAAAGCTTCTTTCCAGTTTTGAACGGAAGATATTTCCTTTTTCACCATAGCCCTCTATGGGCTTCCAAATATCCCTTTGCCAATTCCACAAGAACAGTCTTAGCGAAAGGCTTCTTGAAGGGAAAGATGTAACTCTGTGAGATGAATTCACAGAATACAGAGCAGTTTCTCAGAAAGCTTCTTTCCAGTTTTGAACGGAAAATATTTCCTTTTTCACCATAGGCCTCTATGGGCTTCCAAATATCGCTTTGCCAATTCTACAAGAACAGCCTTAGCGAAAGGCTTCTTAAGGGAAAGATGTAACTCTGTGAGATGAATTAACAGAACACAGAGCAGTTTCTCAGAAAGCTTCTTTCCAGTTTTGAACGGAAGATATTTCATTTTTCACCATAGCCCTCTAAGGGCTTCCAAATATCCCTTTGCCAATTCCACAAGAACAGCCTTAGCGAAAGGCTTCTTGAAGGGAAAGATGTAACTCTGTGAGATGAATTCACAGAACACAGAGCAGTTTCTAAGAAAGCTTCTTTCCAGTTTGGAACGGAAGATATTTCCTTTTTCACCATAGCCGTCTAGGGGTTCCAAATATCCCTTTGCCAATTCCACAGGAACAGCCTTAGCGAAAGGCTTCTAGAAGGGAAAGATGTAACTCTGTGAGATGAATTCACAGAACACAGAACAGTTTCTCAGAAAGCTTCTTTCCAGTTTTGAACGGAAGATATTTACTTTTTCACCATAGCCCTCTAGGGGTTCCAAATATCCCTTTCCCTATTCCACAAGAACAGCCTTATCGAAAGGCTTCTTGAAGGGAAAGATGTAACTCTGTGAGATGAATTCACAGAACACAGAGCAGTTTCTCAGAAAGCTTCTTTCCAATTTTGAACGGAAGATATTTCCTTTTTCACCATAGCCCTCTATGGGCTTCCAAATATCCCTTTGCCAATTCCACAAGAACAGCCTTAGCTAAAGGCTTCTTGAAGGGAAAGCTGTAACTCTGTGAGATGAATTCACAGAACACAGAGCAGTTTCTCAGAAAGCTTCTTTCCAGTTTTGAACGGAAGATATTTCCTTTTTCACCATAGCCCTCTATGGGCTTCCAAATATCCCTTTGCCAATACCACAAGAACAGCCTTAGCGAAAGGCTTCTTGAAGGGAAAGATGTAACTCTGTGAGATGAATTCACAGAACACAGAGCAGTTTCTCAGAAAGCTTCTTTCCAGTTTTGAAAGGAAGATATTTCCTTTTTCACCATAGCCCTCTATGGGCTTCCAAATATCCCTTTGCCAATTCCACAAGAACAGCCTTAGCGAAAGGCTTCTTGAAGGGAAAGATGTAACTCTGTGAGGTGAATTCACAGAACACAGAGCAGTTTCTCAGAAAGCTTCTTTCCAGTTTTGAACGGAAGATATTTCCTTTTTCACCATAGCCGTCTATGGGCTTCCAAATATCCCTTTGCCAATTCCACAGGAACAGCCTTAGCGAAAGGCTTCTTGAAGGGAAAGATGTAACTCTGTGAGATGAATTCACAGAACACAGAGCAGTTTCTCAGAAAGCTTCTTTCCAGTTTTGAACGGAAGATATTTCCTTTTTCACCATAGGCCTCTATGGGCTTCCAAATATCCCTTTGCCAATTCCACAAGAACAGCCTTAGCGAAAGGCTTCTTGAAGGGAAAGATGTAACTCTGTGAGATGAATTAACAGAACACAGAGCAGTTTCTCAGAAAGCTTCTTTCCAGTTTTGAACGGAAGATATTTCGTTTTTCACCATAGACCTCTATGGGCTTCCAAATATCCCTTTGCCAATTCCACAAGAACAGCCTTAGCGAAAGGCTTCTTGAAGGGAAAGATGTAACTCTGTGAGATGAATTCACAGAACACAGAGCAGTTTCTCAGAAAGCTTCTTTCCAGTTTTGAACGGAAGATATTTCCTTTTTCACCATAGGCCTCTATGGGCTTCCAAATATCCCTTTGCCAATTCCACAAGAACAGCCTTAGCGAAAGGCTTCTTGAAGGGAAAGATGTAACTCTGTGAGATGAATTAACAGAACACAGAGCAGTTTCTCAGAAAGCTTCTTTCCAGTTTTGAACGGAAGATATTTCCTTTTTCACCATAGCCCTCTATGGGCTTCCAAATATCGCATTGCCAATTCTACAAGAACAGCCTTAGCGAAAGGCTTCTTGAAGGGAAAGATGTAACTCTGTGAGATGAATTAACAGAACACAGAGCAGTTTCTCAGAAAGCTTCTTTCCAGTTTTGAACGGAAGATATTTCCTTTTTCACCATAGCCCTCTATGGGCTTCCAAATATCCCTTTGCCAATTGCACAAGAACAGCCTTAGCGAAAGGCTTCTTGAAGGGAAAGATGTAACTCTGTGAGATGAATTAACAGAACACAGAGCAGTTTCTCAGAAAGATTCTTTCCAATTTTGAACGGAAGATATTTCCTTTTTCACCATAGCCCTCTATGGGCTTCCAAATATCCCTTTGCCAATTCCACAAGAACAGCCTTAGAGAAAGGCTTCTTGAAGGGAAAGATGTAACTCTGTGAGATGAATTCACAGAACACAGAGCAGTTTCTCAGAAAGCTTCTTTCCAGTTTTGAACGGAAGATATTTCCTTTTTCACCATAGCCCTCTAAGGGCTTCCAAATATCCCTTTGCCAATTCCACAAAAACAGCCTTAGCGAAAGGCTTCTTGAAGGGAAAGATGTAACTCTGTGAGATGAATTCACAGAACACAGAGCAGTTTCTCAGAAAGCTTCTTTCCAGTTTTGAACGGAAGATATTTCCTTTTTCACCATAGGCCTCTATGGGCTTCCAAATATCCCTTTGCCAATTCCACAAGAACAGCCTTAGCGAAAGGCTTCTTGAAGGGAAAGATGTAACTCTGTGAGATGAATTCACAGAACACAGAGCAGTTTCTCAGAAAGCTTCTTTCCAGTTTTGAACGGAAGATATTTCCTTTTTCACCATAGCCCTCTATGGGCTTCCAAATATCCCTTTGCCAATTCCACAAGAACAGCCTTAGCGAAAGGCTTCTTGAAGGGAAAGATGTAACTCTGTGAGATGAATTCACAGAACACAGAGCAGTTTCTCAGAAAGCTTCTTTCCAGTTTTGAACGGAAGATATTTCCTTTTTCACCATAGCCCTCTATGGGCTTCCAAATATCCCCTTGCCAATTCCACAAGAACAGCCTTAGCGAAAGGCTTCTTGAAGAGAAAGATGTAACTCTGTGAGATGAAGTCACAGAACACAGAGCGGTTTCTCAGAAAGCTTCTTTCCAGTTTTGAACGGAAGATATTTCCTTTTTCACCATAGGCCTCTATGGGCTTCCAAATATCCCTTTGCCAATTCCACAAGAACAGCCTTAGCGAAAGGCTTCTTGAAGGGAAAGATGTAACTCTGTGAGATGAATTCACAGAACACAGAGCAGTTTCTCAGAAAGCTTCTTTCCAGTTTTGAACGGAAGATATTTCCTTTTTCACCATAGCCCTCTATGGGCTTCCAAATATCCCTTTGCCAATTCCACAAGAACAGCCTTAGCGAAAGGCTTCTTGAAGGGAAAGATGTAACTCTGTGAGATGAATTAACAGAACACAGAGCAGTTTCTCAGAAAGCTTCTTTCCAGTTTTGAACGGAAGATATTTCCTTTTTCACCATAGCCCTCTATGGGCTTCCAAATATCCCTTTGCCAATTCCACAAGAACAGCCTTAGCGAAAGGCTTCTTGAAGGGAAAGATGTAACTCTGTGAGATGAATTCACAGAACACAGAGCAGTTTCTCAGAAAGCTTCTTTCCAGTTTTGAACGGAAGATATTTCCTTTTTCACCATAGGCCTCTATGGGCTTCCAAATATCCCTTTGCCAATTCCACAAGAACAGCCTTAGCGAAAGGCTTCTTGAAGGGAAAGATGTAACTCTGTGAGATGAATTCACAGAACACAGAGCAGTTTCTCAGAAAGCTTCTTTCCAATTTTGAACGGAAGATATTTACTTTTTCACCATAGCCCTCTAGGGGTTCCAAATATCCCTTTGCCAATTCCACAAGAACAGCCTTAGCGAAAGGCTTCTTGAAGGGAAAGATGTAACTCTGTGAGATGAATTCACAGAACACAGAGCAGTTTCTCAGAAAGCTTCTTTCCAATTTTGAACGGAAGATATTTACTTTTTCACCATAGCCCTCTAGGGGTTCCAAATATCCCTTTCCCAATTCCACAAGAACAGCCTTAGCGAAAGGCTTCTTGAAGGGAAAGATGTAACTCTGTGAGATGAATTCACAGAACACAGAGCAGTTTCTCAGAAAGCTTCTTTCCAATTTTGAACGGAAGATATTTCCTTTTTCACCATAGCCCTCTATGGGCTTCCAAATATCCCTTTGCCAATTCCACAAGAACAGCCTTAGCGAAAGGCTTCTTGAAGGGAAAGATGTAACTCTGTGAGATGAATTCACAGAACACAGAGCAGTTTCTCAGAAAGCTTCTTTCCAGTTTTGAACGGAAGATATTTCCTTTTTCACCATAGCCCTCTATGGGCTTCCAAATATCCCTTTGCCAATACCACAAGAACAGCCTTAGCGAAAGGCTTCTTGAAGGGAAAGATGTAACTCTGTGAGATGAATTCACAGAACACAGAGCAGTTTCTCAGAAAGCTTCTTTCCAGTTTTGAACGGAAGATATTTCCTTTTTCACCATAGCCGTCTATGGGCTTCCAAATATCCCTTTGCCAATTCCACAAGAACAGCCTTAGCGAAAGGCTTCTTGAAGGGAAAGATGTAACTCTGTGAGATGAATTAACAGAACACAGAGCAGTTTCTCAGAAAGCTTCTTTCCAGTTTTGAACGGAAGATATTTCCTTTTTCACCATAGCCGTCTATGGTTTTCCAAATATCCCTTTGCCAATTCCACAAGAACAGCCTTAGCGAAAGGCTTCTTGAAGGGAAAGATGTAACTCTGTGAGATGAATTAACAGAACACAGAGCAGTTTCTCAGAAAGCTTCTTTCCAGTTTTGAACGGAAGATATTTCCTTTTTCACCATAGCCCTCTATGGGCTTCCAAATATCCCTTTGCCAATTCCACAAGAACAGCCTTAGAGAAAGTCTTCTTGAAAGGAAAGATGTAACTCTGTGAGATGAATTCACAGAACACAGAGCAGTGTCTCAGAAAGCTTCTTTCCAGTTTTGAACGGAAGATATTTCCTTTTTCATCATAGCCCTCTAAGGGCTTCCAAATATCCCTTTGCCAATTCCACAAGAACAGCCTTAGCGAAAGGCTTCTTGAAGAGAAAGATGTAACTCTGTGAGATGAATTCACAGAACACAGAGCAGTTTCTCAGAAAGCTTCTTTCCAGTTTTGAACGGAAGATATTTCCTTTTTCACCATAGCCCTCTATGGGCTTCCAAATATCCCTTTGCCAATTCCACAAGAACAGTCTTAGCGAAAGGCTTCTTGAAGGGAAAGATGTAACTCTGTGAGATGAATTCACAGAATACAGAGCAGTTTCTCAGAAAGCTTCTTTCCAGTTTTGAACGGAAAATATTTCCTTTTTCACCATAGGCCTCTATGGGCTTCCAAATATCGCTTTGCCAATTCTACAAGAACAGCCTTAGCGAAAGGCTTCTTAAGGGAAAGATGTAACTCTGTGAGATGAATTAACAGAACAAAGAGCAGTTTCTCAGAAAGCTTCTTTCCAGTTTTGAACGGAAGATATTTCATTTTTCACCATAGCCCTCTAAGGGCTTCCAAATATCCCTTTGCCAATTCCACAAGAACAGCCTTAGCGAAAGGCTTCTTGAAGGGAAAGATGTAACTCTGTGAGATGAATTCACAGAACACAGAGCAGTTTCTAAGAAAGCTTCTTTCCAGTTTGGAACGGAAGATATTTCCTTTTTCACCATAGGCCTCTATGGGCTTCCAAATATCCCTTTGCCAATTCCACAAGAACAGCCTTAGCGAAAGGCTTCTTGAAGGGAAAGATGTAACTCTGTGAGATGAATTTACAGAACACAGAGCAGTTTCTCAGAAAGCTTCTTTCCAGTTTTGAAGGGAAGATATTTCCTTTTTCACCGTAGGCCTCTATGGGCTTCCAAATATCCCTTTGCCAATTCCACAAGAACAGCCTTAGCGAAAGGCTTCTTGAAGGGAAAGATGTAACTCTGTGAGATGAATTCACAGAACACAGAGCAGTTTCTCAGAAAGCTTCTTTCCAATTTTGAACGGAAGATATTTCCTTTTTCACCATAGCCCTCTATGGGCTTCCAAATATCCCTTTGCCAATTCCACAAGAACAGCCTTAGCGAAAGGCTTCTTGAAGGGAAAGATGTAACTCTGTGAGATGAATTCACAGAACACAGAGCAGTTTCTCAGAAAGCTTCTTTCCAGTTTTGAACGGAAGATATTTCCTTTTTCACCATAGCCCTCTATGGGCTTCCAAATATCCCTTTGCCAATACCACAAGAACAGCCTTAGCGAAAGGCTTCTTGAAGGGAAAGATGTAACTCTGTGAGATGAATTCACAGAACACAGAGCAGTTTCTCAGAAAGCTTCTTTCCAGTTTTGAACGGAAGATATTTCCTTTTTCACCATAGCCGTCTATGGGCTTCCAAATATCCCTTTGCCAATTCCACAAGAACAGCCTTAGCGAAAGGCTTCTTGAAGGGAAAGATGTAACTCTGTGAGATGAATTAACAGAACACAGAGCAGTTTCTCAGAAAGCTTCTTTCCAGTTTTGAACGGAAGATATTTCCTTTTTCACCATAGCCGTCTATGGTTTTCCAAATATCCCTTTGCCAATTCCACAAGAACAGCCTTAGCGAAAGGCTTCTTGAAGGGAAAGATGTAACTCTGTGAGATGAATTAACAGAACACAGAGCAGTTTCTCAGAAAGCTTCTTTCCAGTTTTGAACGGAAGATATTTCCTTTTTCACCATAGCCCTCTATGGGCTTCCAAATATCGCTTTGCCAATTCCACAAGAACAGCCTTAGAGAAAGTCTTCTTGAAAGGAAAGATGTAACTCCGTGAGATGAATTCACAGAACACAGAGCAGTTTCTCAGAAAGCTTCTTTCCAGTTTTGAACGGAAGATATTTCCTTTTTCACCATAGCCCTCTATGGGCTTCCAAATATCGCTTTGCCAATTCTACAAGAACAGCCTTAGCGAAAGGCTTCTTGAAGGGAAAGATGTAACTCTTTGAGATGAATTAACAGAACACAGAGCAGTTTCTCAGAAAGCTTATTACCAGTTTTGAACGGAAGATATTTCCTTTTTCACCATAGCCCTCTATGGGCTTCCAAATATCCCTTTGCCATTTCCACAAGAACAGCCTTAGCGAAAGGCTTCTTGAAGGGAAAGATGTAACTCTGTGAGATGAATTCACAGAACACAGAGCAGTTTCTCAGAAAGCTTCTTTCCAGTTTTGAACGGAAGATATTTACTTTTTCACCATAGCCCTCTATGGGCTTCCAAATATCCCCTTGCCAATTCCACAAGAACAGCCTTAGCGAAAGGCTTCTTGAAGAGAAAGATGTAACTCTGTGAGATGAATTAACAGAACACAGAGCAGATTCTCAGAAAGCTTCTTTCCAGTTTTGAACGGAAGATATTTCCTTTTTCACCATAGGCCCCTATGGGCTTCCAAATATCCCTTTGCCAATTCCACAAGAACAGCCTTAGCGAAAGGCTTCTTGAAGGGAAAGATGTAACTCTGTGAGATGAATTAAAAGAACACAGAGCAGTTTCTCAGAAAGCTTCTTTCCAGTTTTGAACTGAAGATATTTACTTTTTCACCATAGCCCTCTATGGGCTTCCAAATATCCCTTTGCCAATTCCACAAGAACAGCCTTAGCGAAAGGCTTCTTGAAGGGAAAGATGTAACTCTGTGAGATAAATTAACAGAACACAGAGCAGTTTCTCAGAAAGCTTCTTTCCAGTTTTGAACGGAAGATATTTCCTTTTTCACCATAGCCCTCTAAGGGCTTCCAAATATCCCTTTGCCAATTCCACAAGAACAGCCTTAGCGAAAGGCTTCTTGAAGGGAAAGATGTAACTCTGTGAGATGAATTCACAGAACACAGAGCAGTTTCTCAGAAAGCTTTCCAGTTTGGAACGGAAGATATTTCCTTTTTCACCGTAGGCCTCTATGGGCTTCCAAATATCCCTTTGCCAATTCCACAAGAACAGCCTTAGCGAAAGGCTTCTTGAAGGGAAAGATGTAACTCTGTGAGATGAATTAACAGAACACAGAGCAGTTTCTCAGAAAGCTTCTTTCCAGTTTTGAACGGAAGATATTTACTTTTTCAACATAGGCCTCTATGGGCTTCCAAATATCCCTTTGCCAATTCCACAAGAACAGCCTTAGCGAAAGGCTTCTTGAAGGGAAAGATGTAACTCTGTGAGATGAATTCACAGAACACAGAGCAGTTTCTCAGAAAGCTTCTTTCCAGTTTTGAACGGAAGATATTTCCTTTTTCACCATAGGCCTCTATGGGCTTCCAAATATCCCTTTGCCAATTCCACAAGAACAGCCTTAGCGAAAGGCTTCTTGAAGGGAAAGATGTAACTCTGTGAGATGAATTCACAGAACACAGAGCAGTTTCTCAGAAAGCTTCTTTCCAGTTTTGAACGGAAGATATTTCCTTTTTCACCATAGCCCTCTATGGGCTTCCAAATATCCCTTTGCCAATTCCACAAGAACAGCCTTAGCGAAAGGCTTCTTGAAGGGAAAGATGTAACTCTGTGAGATGAATTAACAGAACACAGAGCAGTTTCTCAGAAAGCTTCTTTCCAGTTTTGAACGGAAGATATTTCCTTTTTCACCATAGGCCTCTATGGGCTTCCAAATATCCCTTTGCCAATTCCACAAGAACAGCCTTAGCGAAAGGCTTCTTGAAGGGAAAGATGTAACTCTGTGAGATGAATTCACAGAACACAGAGCAGTTTCTCAGAAAGCTTCTTTCCAGTTTTGAACGGAAGATATTTCCTTTTTCACCATAGGCCTCTATGGGCTTCCAAATATCCCTTTGCCAATTCCACAAGAACAGCCTTAGCGAAAGGCTTCTTGAAGGGAAAGATGTAACTCTGTGAGATGAATTAACAGAACACAGAGCAGTTTCTCAGAAAGCTTCTTTCCAGTTTTGAACGGAAGATATTTACTTTTTCACCATAGCCCTCTATGGGCTTCCAAATATCCCTTTGCCAATTCCACAAGAACAGCCTTAGCGAAAGGCTTCTTGAAGGGAAAGATGTAACTCTGTGAGGTGAATTCACAGAACACAGAGCAGTTTCTCAGAAAGCTTCTTTCCAGTTTTGAACGGAAGATATTTCCTTTTTCACCATAGCCGTCTATGGGCTTCCAAATATCCCTTTGCCAATTCCACAGGAACAGCCTTAGCGAAAGGCTTCTTGAAGGGAAAGATGTAACTCTGTGAGATGAATTCACAGAACACAGAGCAGTTTCTCAGAAAGCTTCTTTCCAGTTTTGAACGGAAGATATTTCCTTTTTCACCATAGGCCTCTATGGGCTTCCAAATATCCCTTTGCCAATTCCACAAGAACAGCCTTAGCGAAAGGCTTCTTGAAGGGAAAGATGTAACTCTGTGAGATGAATTAACAGAACACAGAGCAGTTTCTCAGAAAGCTTCTTTCCAGTTTTGAACGTAAGATATTTCCTTTTTCACCATAGCCCTCTATGGGCTTCCAAATATCCCTTTGCCAATTCCACAAGAACAGCCTTAGCGAAAGGCTTCTTGAAGGGAAAGATGTAACTCTGTGAGGTGAATTCACAGAACACAGAGCAGTTTCTCAGAAAGCTTCTTTCCAGTTTTGAACGGAAGATATTTCCTTTTTCACCATAGCCGTCTATGGGCTTCCAAATATCCCTTTGCCAATTCCACAGGAACAGCCTTAGCGAAAGGCTTCTTGAAGGGAAAGATGTAACTCTGTGAGATGAATTCACAGAACACAGAGCAGTTTCTCAGAAAGCTTCTTTCCAGTTTTGAACGGAAGATATTTCCTTTTTCACCATAGCCCTCTATGGGCTTCCAAATATCCCTTTGCCAGTTCCACAAGAACAGCCTTAGCGAAAGGCTTCTTGAAATGGAAGATGTAACTCTGTGAGATGAATTAACAGAACACAGAGCAGTTTCTCAGAAAGCTTCTTTCCAGTTTTGAACGGAAGATATTTCCTTTTTCACAATAGCCCTCTATGGGCTTCCAAATATCGCTTTGCCAATTCAACAAGAACAGCCTTAGGGAAAGGCTTCTTGAAGGGAAAGATGTAACTCTGTGAGATGAATTCACAGAACACACAGCAGTTTCTCAGAAAGCTTCTTTCCAGTTTTGAACGGAAGATATTTCCTATTTCACCATAGCCGTCTAGGGGTTCCAAATATCCCTTTGCCAATTCCACAGGAACAGCCTTAGCGAAAGGCTTCTAGAAGGGAAAGATGTAACTCTGTGAGATGAATTCACAGAACACAGAACAGTTTCTCAGAAAGCTTCTTTCCAGTTTTGAACGGAAGATATTTCCTTTTTCACCATAGGCCTCTATGGGCTTCCAAATATCCCTTTGCCAATTCCACAAGAACAGCCTTAGCGAAAGGCTTCTTGAAGGGAAAGATGTAACTCTGTGAGATGAATTCACAGAACACAGAGCAGTTTCTCAGAAAGCTTCTTTCCAGTTTTGAACGGAAGATATTTCCTTTTTCACCATAGGCCTCTATGGGCTTCCAAATATCCCTTTGCCAATTCCACAAGAACAGCCTTAGCGAAAGGCTTCTTGAAGGGAAAGATGTAACTCTGTGAGATGAATTAACAGAACACAGAGGAGTTTCTCAGAAAGCTTCTTTCCAGTTTTGAACGGAAGATATTTACTTTTTCACCATAGCCCTCTATGGGCTTCCAAATATCCCTTTGCCAATTCCACAAGAACAGCCTTAGCGAAAGGCTTCTTGAAGGGAAAGATGTAACTCTGTGAGGTGAATTCACAGAACACAGAGCAGTTTCTCAGAAAGCTTCTTTCCAGTTTTGAACGGAAGATATTTCCTTTTTCACCATAGCCGTCTATGGGCTTCCAAATATCCCTTTGCCAATTCCACAGGAACAGCCTTAGCGAAAGGCTTCTTGAAGGGAAAGATGTAACTCTGTGAGATGAATTCACAGAACACAGAGCAGTTTCTCAGAAAGCTTCTTTCCAGTTTTGAACGGAAGATATTTCCTTTTTCACCATAGGCCTCTATGGGCTTCCAAATATCCCTTTGCCAATTCCACAAGAACAGCCTTAGCGAAAGGCTTCTTGAAGGGAAAGATGTAACTCTGTGAGATGAATTAACAGAACACAGAGCAGTTTCTCAGAAAGCTTCTTTCCAGTTTTGAACGTAAGATATTTCCTTTTTCACCATAGCCCTCTATGGGCTTCCAAATATCCCTTTGCCAATTCCACAAGAACAGCCTTAGCGAAAGGCTTCTTGAAGGGAAAGATGTAACTCTGTGAGGTGAATTCACAGAACACAGAGCAGTTTCTCAGAAAGCTTCTTTCCAGTTTTGAACGGAAGATATTTCCTTTTTCACCATAGCCGTCTATGGGCTTCCAAATATCCCTTTGCCAATTCCACAGGAACAGCCTTAGCGAAAGGCTTCTTGAAGGGAAAGATGTAACTCTGTGAGATGAATTCACAGAACACAGAGCAGTTTCTCAGAAAGCTTCTTTCCAGTTTTGAACGGAAGATATTTCCTTTTTCACCATAGCCCTCTATGGGCTTCCAAATATCCCTTTGCCAGTTCCACAAGAACAGCCTTAGCGAAAGGCTTCTTGAAATGGAAGATGTAACTCTGTGAGATGAATTAACAGAACACAGAGCAGTTTCTCAGAAAGCTTCTTTCCAGTTTTGAACGGAAGATATTTCCTTTTTCACAATAGCCCTCTATGGGCTTCCAAATATCGCTTTGCCAATTCAACAAGAACAGCCTTAGGGAAAGGCTTCTTGAAGGGAAAGATGTAACTCTGTGAGATGAATTAACAGAACACACAGCAGTTTCTCAGAAAGCTTCTTTCCAGTTTTGAACGGAAGATATTTCCTTTTTCACCATAGCCGTCTAGGGGTTCCAAATATCCCTTTGCCAATTCCACAGGAACAGCCTTAGCGAAAGGCTTCTAGAAGGGAAAGATGTAACTCTGTGAGATGAATTCACAGAACACAGAACAGTTTCTCAGAAAGCTTCTTTCCAGTTTTGAACGGAAGATATTTCCTTTTTCACCATAGGCCTCTATGGGCTTCCAAATATCCCTTTGCCAATTCCACAAGAACAGCCTTAGCGAAAGGCTTCTTGAAGGGAAAGATGTAACTCTGTGAGATGAATTAACAGAACACAGAGCAGTTTCTCAGAAAGCTTCTTTCCAGTTTTGAACGTAAGATATTTCCTTTTTCACCATAGCCCTCTATGGGCTTCCAAATATCCCTTTGCCAATTCCACAAGAACAGCCTTAGCGAAAGGCTTCTTGAAGGGAGAGATGTAACTCTGTGAGGTGAATTCACAGAACACAGAGCAGTTTCTCAGAAAGCTTCTTTCCAGTTTTGAACGGAAGATATTTCCTTTTTCACCATAGCCGTCTATGGGCTTCCAAATATCCCTTTGCCATTTCCACAGGAACAGCCTTAGCGAAAGGCTTCTTGAAGGGAAAGATGTAACTCTGTGAGATGAATTCACAGAACACAGAGCAGTTTCTCAGAAAGCTTCTTTCCAGTTTTGAACGGAAGATATTTCCTTTTTCACCATAGCCCTCTATGGGCTTCCAAATATCCCTTTGCCAGTTCCACAAGAACAGCCTTAGCGAAAGGCTTCTTGAAATGGAAGATGTAACTCTGTGAGATGAATTCACAGAACACAGAGCAGTTTCTCAGAAAGCTTCTTTCCAGTTTTGAACGGAAGATATTTCCTTTTTCACCATAGCCCTCTATGGGCTTCCAAATATCGCTTTGCCAATTCTACAAGAACAGCCTTAGGGAAAGGCTTCTTGAAGGGAAAGATGTAACTCTGTGAGATGAATTAACAGAACACAGAGCAGTTTCTCAGAAAGCTTCTTTCCAGTTTTGAACGGAAGATATTTCCTTTTTCACCATAGCCCTCTATGGGCTTCCAAATATCCCTTTGCCAATTCCACAAGAACAGCCTTAGCGAAAGGCTTCTTGAAGGGAAAGATGTAACTCTGTGAGATGAATTCACAGAACACAGAGCAGTTTCTCAGAAAGCTTCTTTCCAGTTTTGAACGGAAGATATTTCCTTTTTCACCATAGGCCTCTATGGGCTTCAAAATATCCCTTTGCCAATTCCACAAGAACAGCCTTAGCGAAAGGCTTCTTGAAGGGAAAGATGTAACTCTGTGAGATGAATTAACAGAACACAGAGCAGTTTCTCAGAAAGCTTCTTTCCAGTTTTGAACGGAAGATATTTCCTTTTTCACCATAGCCCTCTATGGGCTTCCAAATATCGCTTTGCCAATTCTACAAGAACAGCCTTAGCGAAAGGCTTCTTGAAGGGAAAGATGTAACTCTGTGAGATGAATTAACAGAACACAGAGCAGTTTCTCAGAAAGCTTCTTTCCAGTTTTGAACGGAAGATATTTCCTTTTTCACCATAGCCCTCTATGGGCTTCCAAATATCCCTTTGCCAATTGCACAAGAACAGCCTTAGCGAAAGGCTTCTTGAAGGGAAAGATGTAACTCTGTGAGATGAATTAACAGAACACAGAGCAGTTTCTCAGAAAGATTCTTTCCAATTTTGAACGGAAGATATTTCCTTTTTCACCATAGCCCTCTATGGGCTTCCAAATATCCCTTTGCCAATCCCACAAGAACAGCCTTAGAGAAAGGCTTCTTGAAGGGAAAGATGTAACTCTGTGAGATGAATTCACAGAACACAGAGCAGTTTCTCAGAAAGCTTCTTTCCAGTTTTGAACGGAAGATATTTCCTTTTTCACCATAGCCCTCTAAGGGCTTCCAAATATCCCTTTGCCAATTCCACAAGAACAGCCTTAGCGAAAGGCTTCTTGAAGGGAAAGATGTAACTCTGTGAGATGAATTAACAGAACACAGAGCAGTTTCTCAGAAAGCTTCTTTCCAGTTTTGAACGGAAGATATTTCCTTTTTCACCATAGGCCTCTATGGGCTTCCAAATATCCCTTTGCCAATTCCACAAGAACAGCCTTAGCGAAAGGCTTCTTGAAGGGAAAGATGTAACTCTGTGAGATGAATTAACAGAACACAGAGCAGTTTCTCAGAAAGCTTCTTTCCAGTTTTGAACGGAAGATATTTCCTTTTTCACCATAGCCCTCTATGGGCTTCCAAATATCCCTTTGCCAATTCCACAAGAACAGCCTTAGCGAAAGGCTTCTTGAAGGGAAAGATGTAACTCTGTGAGATGAAATAACAGAACAAAGAGCAGTTTCTCAGAAAGCTTCTTTCCAGTTTTGAACGGAAGATATTTCCTTTTTCACCATAGCCGTCTATGGTTTTCCAAATATCCCTTTGCCAATTCCACAAGAAAAGCCTTAGCGAAAGGCTTCTTGAAGGGAAAGATGTAACTCTGTGAGATGAATTAACAGAACACAGAGCAGTTTCTCAGAAAGCTTCTTTCCAGTTTTGAACGGAAGATATTTCCTTTTTCACCATAGCCCTCTATGGGCTTCCAAATATCCCTTTGCCAATTCCACAAGAACAGCCTTAGCGAAAGTCTTCTTGAAAGGAAAGATGTAACTCTGTGAGATGAATTCACAGAACACAGAGCAGTGTCTCAGAAAGATTCTTACCAGTTTTGAACGGAAGACATTTCCTTTTTCACCATAGCCCTCTAGGGGCTTCCAAATATCCCTTTGCCAATTCCACAACAACAGCCTTAGCGAAAGGCTTCTTGAAGGGAAAGATGTAACTCTGTGAGATGAATTCACAGAACACAGAGCAGTTTCTCAGAAAGCTTCTTTCCAGTTTTGAACGGAAGATTTTTCCTTTTTCACCATAGCCCTCTATGGGCTTCCAAATATCCCATGCCAATTCCACAAGAACAGTCTTAGCGAAAGGCTTCTTGAAGGGAAAGATGTAACTCTGTGAGATAAATTAACAGAATACAGAGCAGTTTCTCAGAAAGCTTCTTTCCAGTTTTGAACGGAAGATATTTCCTTTTTCACCATAGCCCTCTATGGGCTTCCAAATATCCCTTTGCCAATTCCACAAGAAGAGCCTTAGCGAAAGGCTTCTTGAAGGGAAAGATGTAACTCTGTGAGATGAATTCACAGAACACAGAGCAGTTTCTCAGAAAGATTCTTTCCAATTTTGAACGGAAGATATTTCCTTTTTCACCATAGCCCTCTATGGGCTTAAAATATCCCTTTGCCAATTCCACAAGAACAGCCTTAGCGAAAGGCTTCTTGAAGGGAAAGATGTAACTCTGTGAGATGAATTAACAGAACACAGAGCAGTTTCTCAGAAAGCTTCTTTCCAGTTTTGAACGGAAGATATTTCCTTTTTCACCATAGCCCTCTATGGGCTTCCAAATATCCCTTTGCCAATTCCACAAGAACAGCCTTAGCGAAAGGCTTCTTGAAGGGAAAGATGTAACTCTGTGAGATGAATTCAGAGAACACAGAGCAGTTTCTCAGAAAGCTTCTTTCCAGTTTTGAACGGAAGATATTTCCTTTTTCACCATAGGCCTCTATGGGCTTCCAAATATCCCTTTGCCAATTCCACAAGAACAGCCTTAGCGAAAGGCTTCTTGAAGGGAAAGATGTAACTCTGTGAGATGAATTCACAGAGCACAGAGCAGTTTCTCAGAAAGCTTCTTTCCAGTTTTGAATGGAAGATATTTCCTTTTTCACCATAGCCCTCTATGGGCTTCCAAATATCGCTTTGCCAATTCTACAAGAACAGCCTTAGCGAAAGGCTTCTTGAAGGGAAAGATGTAACTCTGTGAGATGAATTAACAGAACACAGAGCAGTTTCTCAGAAAGCTTATTTCCAGTTTTGAATGGAAGATATTTCCTTTTTCACCATAGGCCTCTATGGGCTTCCAAATATCCCTTTGCCAATTCCACAAGAACAGCCTTAGCGAAAGGCTTCTTGAAGGGAAAGATGTAACTCTGTGAGATGAATTCACAGAACACAGAGCAGTTTCTCAGAAAGATTCTTTCCAATTTTGAACGGAAGATATTTCCTTTTTCACCATAGCCCTCTATGGGCTTCCAAATATCCCTTTGCCAATTCCACAAGAACAGCCTTAGCGAAAGGCTTCTTGAAGGGAAAGATGTAACTCTGTGAGATGAATTAACAGAACACAGAGCAGTTTCTCAGAAAGCTTCTTTCCAGTTTTGAACGGAAGATATTTCCTTTTTCACCATAGCCCTCTATGGGCTTCCAAATATCCCTTTGCCAGTTCCACAAGAACAGCCTTAGCGAAAGGCTTCTTGAAATGGAAGATGTAACTCTGTGAGATGAATTCACAGAACACAGAGCAGTTTCTCAGAAAGCTTCTTTCCAGTTTTGAACGGAAGATATTTCCTTTTTTACCATAGCCCTCTATGGGCTTCCAAATATCGCTTTGCCAATTCTACAAGAACAGCCTTAGGGAAAGGCTTCTTGAAGGGAAAGATGTAACTCTGTGAGATGAATTAAGAGAACACAGAGCAGTTTCTCAGAAAGCTTCTTTCCAGTTTTGAACGGAAGATATTTCCTTTTTCACCATAGCCCTCTATGGGCTTCCAAATATCCCTTTGCCAATTCCACAAGAACAGCCTTAGCGAAAGGCTTCTTGAAGGGAAAGATGTAACTCTGTGAGATGAATTCACAGAACACAGAGCAGTTTCTCAGAAAGCTTCTTTCCAGTTTTGAACGGAAGATATTTCCTTTTTCACCATAGGCCTCTATGGGCTTCAAAATATCCCTTTGCCAATTCCACAAGAACAGCCTTAGCGAAAGGCTTCTTGAAGGGAAAGATGTAACTCTGTGAGATGAATTAACAGAACACAGAGCAGTTTCTCAGAAAGCTTCTTTCCAGTTTTGAACGGAAGATATTTCCTTTTTCACCATAGCCCTCTATGGGCTTCCAAATATCGCTTTGCCAATTCTACAAGAACAGCCTTAGCGAAAGGCTTCTTGAAGGGAAAGATGTAACTCTGTGAGATGAATTAACAGAACACAGAGCAGTTTCTCAGAAAGCTTCTTTCCAGTTTTGAACGGAAGATATTTCCTTTTTCACCATAGCCCTCTATGGGCTTCCAAATATCCCTTGCCAATTGCACAAGAACAGCCTTAGCGAAAGGCTTCTTGAAGGGAAAGATGTAACTCTGTGAGATGAATTAACAGAACACAGAGCAGTTTCTCAGAAAGATTCTTTCCAATTTTGAACGGAAGATATTTCCTTTTTCACCATAGCCCTCTATGGGCTTCCAAATATCCCTTTGCCAATCCCACAAGAACAGCCTTAGAGAAAGGCTTCTTGAAGGGAAAGATGTAACTCTGTGAGATGAATTCACAGAACACAGAGCAGTTTCTCAGAAAGCTTCTTTCCAGTTTTGAACGGAAGATATTTCCTTTTTCACCATAGCCCTCTAAGGGCTTCCAAATATCCCTTTGCCAATTCCACAAGAACAGCCTTAGCGAAAGGCTTCTTGAAGGGAAAGATGTAACTCTGTGAGATGAATTAACAGAACACAGAGCAGTTTCTCAGAAAGCTTCTTTCCAGTTTTGAACGGAAGATATTTCCTTTTTCACCATAGGCCTCTATGGGCTTCCAAATATCCCTTTGCCAATTCCACAAGAACAGCCTTAGCGAAAGGCTTCTTGAAGGGAAAGATGTAACTCTGTGAGATGAATTAACAGAACACAGAGCAGTTTCTCAGAAAGCTTCTTTCCAGTTTTGAACGGAAGATATTTCCTTTTTCACCATAGCCCTCTATGGGCTTAAAATATCCCTTTGCCAATTCCACAAGAACAGCCTTAGCGAAAGGCTTCTTGAAGGGAAAGATGTAACTCTGTGAGATGAATTAACAGAACACAGAGCAGTTTCTCAGAAAGCTTCTTTCCAGTTTTGAACGGAAGATATTTCCTTTTTCACCATAGCCCTCTATGGGCTTCCAAATATCCCTTTGCCAATTCCACAAGAACAGCCTTAGCGAAAGGCTTCTTGAAGGGAAAGATGTAACTCTGTGAGATGAATTCAGAGAACACAGAGCAGTTTCTCAGAAAGCTTCTTTCCAGTTTTGAACGGAAGATATTTCCTTTTTCACCATAGGCCTCTATGGGCTTCCAAATATCCCTTTGCCAATTCCACAAGAACAGCCTTAGCGAAAGGCTTCTTGAAGGGAAAGATGTAACTCTGTGAGATGAATTCACAGAGCACAGAGCAGTTTCTCAGAAAGCTTCTTTCCAGTTTTGAACGGAAGATATTTCCTTTTTCACCATAGCCCTCTATGGGCTTCCAAATATCGCTTTGCCAATTCTACAAGAACAGCCTTAGCGAAAGGCTTCTTGAAGGGAAAGATGTAACTCTGTGAGATGAATTAACAGAACACAGAGCAGTTTCTCAGAAAGCTTATTTCCAGTTTTGAATGGAAGATATTTCCTTTTTCACCATAGGCCTCTATGGGCTTCCAAATATCCCTTTGCCAATTCCACAAGAACAGCCTTAGCGAAAGGCTTCTTGAAGGGAAAGATGTAACTCTGTGAGATGAATTCACAGAACACAGAGCAGTTTCTCAGAAAGATTCTTTCCAATTTTGAACGGAAGATATTTCCTTTTTCACCATAGCCCTCTATGGGCTTCCAAATATCCCTTTGCCAATTCCACAAGAACAGCCTTAGCGAAAGGCTTCTTGAAGGGAAAGATGTAACTCTGTGAGATGAATTAACAGAACACAGAGCAGTTTCTCAGAAAGCTTCTTTCCAGTTTTGAACGGAAGATATTTCCTTTTTCACCATAGGCCTCTATGGGCTTCCAAATATCCCTTTGCCAATTCCACAAGAACGGCCTTAGCGAAAGGCTTCTTGAAGGGAAAGATGTAACTCTGTGAGATGAATTCACAGAACACAGAGCAGTTTCTCAGAAAGCTTCTTTCCAATTTTGAACGGAAGATATTTACTTTTTCACCATAGCCCTCTAGGGGTTCCAAATATCCCTTTGCCAATTCCACAAGAACAGCCTTAGCGAAAGGCTTCTTGAAGGGAAAGATGTAACTCTGTGAGATGAATTCACAGAACACAGAGCAGTTTCTCAGAAAGCTTCTTTCCAGTTTTGAACGGAAGATATTTCCTTTTTCACCATAGCCCTCTATGGGCTTCCAAATATCCCTTTGCCAATTCCACAAGAACAGCCTTAGCGAAAGGCTTCTTGAAGGGAAAGATGTAACTCTGTGAGATGAAATAACAGAACAAAGAGCAGTTTCTCAGAAAGCTTCTTTCCAGTTTTGAACGGAAGATATTTCCTTTTTCACCATAGCCGTCTATGGTTTTCCAAATATCCCTTTGCCAATTCCACAAGAACAGCCTTAGCGAAAGGCTTCTTGAAGGGAAAGATGTAACTCTGTGAGATGAATTAACAGAACACAGAGCAGTTTCTCAGAAAGCTTCTTTCCAGTTTTGAACGGAAGATATTTCCTTTTTCACCATAGCCCTCTATGGGCTTCCAAATATCCCTTTGCCAATTCCACAAGAACAGCCTTAGAGAAAGGCTTCTTGAAGGGAAAGATGTAACTCTGTGAGGTGAATTCACAGAACACAGAGCAGTTTCTCAGAAAGCTTCTTTCCAGTTTTGAACGGAAGATATTTCCTTTTTCACCATAGCCGTCTATGGGCTTCCAAATATCCCTTTGCCAATTCCACAGGAACAGCCTTAGCGAAAGGCTTCTTGAAGGGAAAGATGTAACTCTGTGAGATGAATTCACAGAACACAGAGCAGTTTCTCAGAAAGCTTCTTTCCAGTTTTGAACGGAAGATATTTCCTTTTTCACCATAGCCCTCTATGGGCTTCCAAATATCCCTTTGCCAGTTCCACAAGAACAGCCTTAGCGAAAGGCTTCTTGAAATGGAAGATGTAACTCTGTGAGATGAATTAACAGAACACAGAGCAGTTTCTCAGAAAGCTTCTTTCCAGTTTTGAACGGAAGATATTTCCTTTTTCACCATAGCCCTCTATGGGCTTCCAAATATCGCTTTGCCAATTCAACAAGAACAGCCTTAGGGAAAGGCTTCTTGAAGGGAAAGATGTAACTCTGTGAGATGAATTAACAGAACACACAGCAGTTTCTCAGAAAGCTTCTTTCCAGTTTTGAACGGAAGATATTTCCTTTTTCACCATAGCCGTCTATGGGCTTCCAAATATCCCTTTGCCAATTCCACAGGAACAGCCTTAGCGAAAGGCTTCTAGAAGGGAAAGATGTAACTCTGTGAGATGAATTCACAGAACACAGAACAGTTTCTCAGAAAGCTTCTTTCCAGTTTTGAACGGAAGATATTTCCTTTTTCACCATAGGCCTCTATGGGCTTCCAAATATCCCTTTGCCAATTCCACAAGAACAGCCTTAGCGAAAGGCTTCTTGAAGGGAAAGATGTAACTCTGTGAGATGAATTAACAGAACACAGAGCAGTTTCTCAGAAAGCTTCTTTCCAGTTTTGAACGTAAGATATTTCCTTTTTCACTATAGCCCTCTATGGGCTTCCAAATATCCCTTTGCCAATTCCACAAGAACAGCCTTAGCGAAAGGCTTCTTGAAGGGAAAGATGTAACTCTGTGAGGTGAATTCACAGAACACAGAGCAGTTTCTCAGAAAGCTTCTTTCCAGTTTTGAACGGAAGATATTTCCTTTTTCACCATAGCCGTCTATGGGCTTCCAAATATCCCTTTGCCATTTCCACAGGAACAGCCTTAGCGAAAGGCTTCTTGAAGGGAAAGATGTAACTCTGTGAGATGAATTCACAGAACACAGAGCAGTTTCTCAGAAAGCTTCTTTCCAGTTTTGAACGGAAGATATTTCCTTTTTCACCATAGCCCTCTATGGGCTTCCAAATATCCCTTTGCCAATTGCACAAGAACAGCCTTAGCGAAAGGCTTCTTGAAGGGAAAGATGTAACTCTGTGAGATGAATTAACAGAACACAGAGCAGTTTCTCAGAAAGATTCTTTCCAATTTTGAACGGAAGATATTTCGTTTTTCACCATAGCCCTCTATGGGCTTCCAAATATCCCTTTGCCAATCCCACAAGAACAGCCTTAGAGAAAGGCTTCTTGAAGGGAAAGATGTAACTCTGTGAGATGAATTCACAGAACACAGAGCAGTTTCTCAGAAAGCTTCTTTCCAGTTTTGAACGGAAGATATTTCCTTTTTCACCATAGCCCTCTAAGGGCTTCCAAATATCCCTTTGCCAATTCCACAAGAACAGCCTTAGCGAAAGGCTTCTTGAAGGGAAAGATGTAACTCTGTGAGATGAATTCACAGAACACAGAGCAGTTTCTCAGAAAGCTTCTTTCCAGTTTTGAACGGAAGATATTTCCTTTTTCACCATAGGCCTCTATGGGCTTCCAAATATCCCTTTGCCAATTCCACAAGAACAGCCTTAGCGAAAGGCTTCTTGAAGGGAAAGATGTAACTCTGTGAGATGAATTAACAGAACACAGAGCAGTTTCTCAGAAAGCTTCTTTCCAGTTTTGAACGGAAGATATTTCCTTTTTCACCATAGCCCTCTATGGGCTTCCAAATATCCCTTTGCCAATTCCACAAGAACAGCCTTAGCGAAAGGCTTCTTGAAGGGAAAGATGTAACTCTGTGAGATGAATTTACAGAACACAGAGCAGTTTCTCAGAAAGCTTCTTTCCAGTTTTGAACGGAAGATATTTCCTTTTTCACCATAGGCCTCTATGGGCTTCCAAATATCCCTTTGCCAATTCCACAAGAACAGCCTTAGCGAAAGGCTTCTTGAAGGGAAAGATGTAACTCTGTGAGATGAATTCACAGAACACAGTGCAGTATCTCAGAAAGCTTCTTTCCAGTTTTGAACGGAAGATATTTCCTTTTTCACCATAGCCCTCTATGGGCTTCCAAATATCGCTTTGCCAATTCTACAAGAACAGCCTTAGCGAAAGGCTTCTTGAAGGGAAAGATGTAACTCTGTGAGATGAATTAACAGAACACAGAGCAGTTTCTCAGAAAGTTTCTTTCCAGTTTTGAACGGAAGATATTTCCTTTTTCACCATAGCCCTCTATGGGCTTCCAAATATCCCTTTGCCAATTCCACAAGAACAGCCTTAGCGAAAGGCTTCTTGAAGGGAAAGATGTAACTCTGTGAGATGAATTAACAGAACACAGAGCAGTTTCTCAGAAAGATTCTTTCCAATTTTGAACGGAAGATATTTCCTTTTTCACCATAGCCCTCTATGGGCTTCCAAATATCCCTTTGCCAATTCCACAAGAACAGCCTTAGCGAAAGGCTTCTTGAAGGGAAAGATGTAACTCTGTGAGATGAATTAACAGAACACAGAGCAGTTTCTCAGAAAGCTTCTTTCCAGTTTTGAACGGAAGATATTTCCTTTTTCACCATAGCCCTCTATGGGCTTCCAAATATCCCTTTGCCAATTCCACAAGAACAGCCTTAGCGAAAGGCTTCTTGAAGGGAAAGATGTAACTCTGTGAGATGAATTCACAGAACACAGAGCAGTTTCTCAGAAAGCATCTTTCCAGTTTTGAACGGAAGATATTTCCTTTTTCACCATAGGCCTCTATGGGCTTCCAAATATCCCTTTGCCAATTCCACAAGAACAGCCTTAGCGAAAGGCTTCTTGAAGGGAAAGATGTAACTCTGTGAGATGAATTCACAGAACACAGAGCAGTTTCTCAGAAAGCTTCTTTCCAATTTTGAACGGAAGATATTTACTTTTTCACCATAGCCCTCTAGGGGTTCCAAATATCCCTTTGCCAATTCCACAAGAACAGCCTTAGCGAAAGGCTTCTTGAAGGGAAAGATGTAACTCTGTGAGATGAATTCACAGAACACAGAGCAGTTTCTCAGAAAGCTTCTTTCCAGTTTTGAACGGAAGATATTTCCTTTTTCACCATAGCCCTCTATGGGCTTCCAAATATCCCTTTGCCAATTCCACAAGAACAGCCTTAGCGAAAGGCTTCTTGAAGGGAAAGATGTAACTCTGTGAGATGAAATAACAGAACAAAGAGCAGTTTCTCAGAAAGCTTCTTTCCAGTTTTGAACGGAAGATATTTCCTTTTTCACCATAGCCGTCTATGGTTTTCCAAATATCCCTTTGCCAATTCCACAAGAACAGCCTTAGCGAAAGGCTTCTTGAAGGGAAAGATGTAACTCTGTGAGATGAATTCACAGAACACAGAGCAGTTTCTCAGAAAGCTTCTTTCCAGTTTTGAACGGAAGATATTTCCTTTTTCACCATAGCCCTCTATGGGCTTCCAAATATCCCTTTGCCAATTCCACAAGAACAGCCTTAGCGAAAGTCTACTTGAAAGGAAAGATGTAACTCTGTGAGATGAATTCACAGAACACAGAGCACTATCTCAGAAAGATTCTTTCCAGTTTTGAACGGAAGATATTTCCTTTTTCACCATATCCCTCTAAGGGCTTCCAAATATCCCTTTGCCAATTCCACAACAACAGCCTTAGCGAAAGGCTTCTTGAAGGGAAAGATGTAACTCTGTGAGATGAATTCACAGAACACAGAGCAGTTTCTCAGAAAGCTTCTTTCCAGTTTTGAACGGAAGATTTTTCCTTTTTCACCATAGCCCTATATGGGCTTCCAAATATCCCATGCCAATTCCACAAGAACAGTCTTAGCGAAAGGCTTCTTGAAGGGAAAGATGTAACTCTGTGAGATAAATTAACAGAATACAGAGCAGTTTCTCAGAAAGCTTCTTTCCAGTTTTGAACGGAAGATATTTCCTTTTTCACCATAGCCCTCTATGGGCTTCCAAATATCCCTTTGCCAATTCCACAAGAACAGCCTTAGCGAAAGGCTTCTTGAAGGGAAAGATGTAACTCTGTGAGATGAATTAACAGAACAAAGAGCAGTTTCTCAGAAAGCTTCTTTCCAGTTTTGAACGGAAGATATTTCCTTTTTCACCATAGCCCTCTATGGGCTTCCAAATATCCCTTTGCAAATTCCACAAGAACAGCCTTAGCGAAAGGCTTCTTGAAGGGAAAGATGTAACTCTCTGAGATGAATTCAGAGAACACAGAGCAGTTTCTCAGAAAGCTTCTTTCCAGTTTTGAACGGAAGATATTTCCTTTTTCACCATAGCCCTCTAAGGGCTTCCAAATATCGGTTTGCCAATTCTACAAGAACAGCCTTAGCGAAAGGCTTCTTGAAGGGAAAGATGTAACTCTGTGAGATGAATTAACAGAACACAGAGCAGTTTCTCAGAAAGCTTATTTCCAGTTTTGAATGGAAGATATTTCCTTTTTCACCATAGGCCTCTATGGGCTTCCAAATATCCCTTTGCCAATTCCACAAGAACAGCCTTAGCGAAAGGCTTCTTGAAGGGAAAGATGTAACTCTGTGAGATGAATTCACAGAACACAGAGCAGTTTCTCAGAAAGATTCTTTCCAATTTTGAACGGAAGATATTTCCTTTTTCACCATAGCCCTCTATGGGCTTCCAAATATCCCTTTGCCAATTCCACAAGAACAGCCTTAGCGAAAGGCTTCTTGAAGGGAAAGATGTAACTCTGTGAGATGAATTAACAGAACACAGAGCAGTTTCTCAGAAAGCTTCTTTCCAGTTTTGAACGGAAGATATTTCCTTTTTCACCATAGGCCTCTATGGGCTTCCAAATATCCCTTTGCCAATTCCACAAGAACAGCCTTAGCGAAAGGCTTCTTGAAGGGAAAGATGTAACTCTGTGAGATGAATTCACAGAACACAGAGCAGTTTCTCAGAAAGCTTCTTTCCAGTTTTGAACGGAAGATATTTCCTTTTTCACCATAGGCCTCTATGGGCTTCCAAATATCCCTTTGCCAATTCCACAAGAACAGCCTTAGCGAAAGGCTTCTTGAAGGGAAAGATGTAACTCTGTGAGATGAATTCACAGAACACAGAGCAGTTTCTCAGAAAGCTTCTTTCCAGTTTTGAACGGAAGATATTTACTTTTTCACCATAGCCCTCTAGGGGTTCCAAATATCCCTTTGCAAATTCCACAAGAACAGCCTTAGCGAAAGGTTTCTTGAAGGGAAAGATGTAACTCTGTGAGATGAATTCACAGAAAACAGAGCAGTTTCTCAGAAAGCTTCTTTCCAATTTTGAACGGAAGATATTTACTTTTTCACCATAGCCCTCTAGGGGTTCCAAATATCCCTTTCCCAATTCCACAAGAACAGCCTTAGCGAAAGGCTTCTTGAAGGGAAAGATGTAACTCTGTGAGATGAATTCACAGAACACAGAGCAGTTTCTCAGAAAGCTTCTTTCCAATTTTGAACGGAAGATATTTCCTTTTTCACCATAGCCCTCTATGGGCTTCCAAATATCCCTTTGCCAATTTCACAAGAACAGCCTTAGCGAAAGGCTTCTTGAAGGGAAAGATGTAACTCTGTGAGGTGAATTCACAGAACACAGAGCAGTTTCTCAGAAAGCTTCTTTCCAGTTTTGAACGGAAGATATTTACTTTTTCACCATAGCCCTCTATGGGCTTCCAAATATCCCTTTGCCAATTCCACAAGAACAGCCTTAGCGAAAGGCTTCTTGAAGGGAAAGATGTAACTCTGTGAGATAAATTAACAGAACAAAGAGCAGTTTCTCAGAAAGCTTCTTTCCAGTTTTGAACGGAAGATATTTCATTTTTCACCATAGCCCTCTAAGGGCTTCCAAATATCCCTTTGCCAATTCCACAAGAACAGCCTTAGCGAAAGGCTTCTTGAAGGGAAAGATGTAACTCTGTGAGATGAATTCACAGAACACAGAGCAGTTTCTCAGAAAGCTTCTTTCCAGTTTGGAACGGAAGATATTTCCTTTTTCACCATAGGCCGCTATGGGCTTCCAAATATCCCTTTGCCAATTCCACAAGAACAGCCTTAGCGAAAGGCTTCTTGAAGGGAAAGATGTAACTCTGTGAGATGAATTAACAGAACACAGAGCAGTTTCTCAGAAAGCTTCTTTCCAGTTTTGAAGGGAAGATATTTCCTTTTTCACCGTAGGCCTCTATGGGCTTCCAAATATCCCTTTGCCAATTCCACAAGAACAGCCTTAGCGAAAGGCTTCTTGAAGGGAAAGATGTAACTCTGTGAGATGAATTCACAGAACACAGAGCAGTTTCTCAGAAAGCTTCTTTCCAATTTTGAACGGAAGATATTTCCTTTTTCACCATAGCCCTCTATGGGCTTCCAAATATCCCTTTGCCAATTCCACAAGAACAGCCTTAGCGAAAGGCTTCTTGAAGGGAAAGATGTAACTCTGTGAGATGAATTAACAGAACACAGAGCAGTTTCTCAGAAAGCTTCTTTCCAGTTTTGAACGGAAGATATTTCCTTTTTCACCATAGCCCTCTATGGGCTTCCAAATATCCCTTTGCCAATTCCACAAGAACAGCCTTAGCGAAAGGCTTCTTGAAGGGAAAGATGTAACTCTGTGAGATGAATTCACAGAACACAGAGCAGTTTCTCAGAAAGCTTCTTTCCAGTTTTGAACGGAAGATATTTCCTTTTTCACCATAGGCCTCTATGGGCTTCCAAATATCCCTTTGCCAATTCCACAAGAACAGCCTTAGCGAAAGGCTTCTTGAAGGGAAAGATGTAACTCTGTGAGATGAATTCACAGAACACAGAGCAGTTTCTCAGAAAGCTTCTTTCCAATTTTGAACGGAAGATATTTACTTTTTCACCATAGCCCTCTAGGGGTTCCAAATATCCCTTTGCCAATTCCACAAGAACAGCCTTAGCGAAAGGCTTCTTGAAGGGAAAGATGTAACTCTGTGAGATGAATTCACAGAACACAGAGCAGTTTCTCAGAAAGCTTCTTTCCAATTTTGAACGGAAGATATTTACTTTTTCACCATAGCCCTCTAGGGGTTCCAAATATCCCTTTCCCAATTCCACAAGAACAGCCTTAGCGAAAGGCTTCTTGAAGGGAAAGATGTAACTCTGTGAGATGAATTCACAGAACACAGAGCAGTTTCTCAGAAAGCTTCTTTCCAATTTTGAACGGAAGATATTTCCTTTTTCACCATAGCCCTCTATGGGCTTCCAAATATCCCTTTGCCAATTCCACAAGAACAGCCTTAGCGAAAGGCTTCTTGAAGGGAAAGATGTAACTCTGTGAGATGAATTCACAGAACACAGAGCAGTTTCTCAGAAAGCTTCTTTCCAGTTTTGAACGGAAGATATTTCCTTTTTCACCATAGCCCTCTATGGGCTTCCAAATATCCCTTTGCCAATACCACAAGAACAGCCTTAGCGAAAGGCTTCTTGAAGGGAAAGATGTAACTCTGTGAGATGAATTCACAGAACACAGAGCAGTTTCTCAGAAAGCTTCTTTCCAGTTTTGAACGGAAGATATTTCCTTTTTCACCATAGCCGTCTATGGGCTTCCAAATATCCCTTTGCCAATTCCACAAGAACAGCCTTAGCGAAAGGCTTCTTGAAGGGAAAGATGTAACTCTGTGAGATGAATTAACAGAACACAGAGCAGTTTCTCAGAAAGCTTCTTTCCAGTTTTGAACGGAAGATATTTCCTTTTTCACCATAGCCGTCTATGGTTTTCCAAATATCCCTTTGCCAATTCCACAAGAACAGCCTTAGCGAAAGGCTTCTTGAAGGGAAAGATGTAACTCTGTGAGATGAATTAACAGAACACAGAGCAGTTTCTCAGAAAGCTTCTTTCCAGTTTTGAACGGAAGATATTTCCTTTTTCACCATAGCCCTCTATGGGCTTCCAAATATCCCTTTGCCAATTCCACAAGAACAGCCTTAGAGAAAGTCTTCTTGAAAGGAAAGATGTAACTCTGTGAGATGAATTCACAGAACACAGAGCAGTGTCTCAGAAAGCTTCTTTCCAGTTTTGAACGGAAGATATTTCCTTTTTCATCATAGCCCTCTAAGGGCTTCCAAATATCCCTTTGCCAATTCCACAAGAACAGCCTTAGCGAAAGGCTTCTTGAAGAGAAAGATGTAACTCTGTGAGATGAATTCACAGAACACAGAGCAGTTTCTCAGAAAGCTTCTTTCCAGTTTTGAACGGAAGATATTTCCTTTTTCACCATAGCCCTCTATGGGCTTCCAAATATCCCTTTGCCAATTCCACAAGAACAGTCTTAGCGAAAGGCTTCTTGAAGGGAAAGATGTAACTCTGTGAGATGAATTCACAGAATACAGAGCAGTTTCTCAGAAAGCTTCTTTCCAGTTTTGAACGGAAAATATTTCCTTTTTCACCATAGGCCTCTATGGGCTTCCAAATATCGCTTTGCCAATTCTACAAGAACAGCCTTAGCGAAAGGCTTCTTAAGGGAAAGATGTAACTCTGTGAGATGAATTAACAGAACACAGAGCAGTTTCTCAGAAAGCTTCTTTCCAGTTTTGAACGGAAGATATTTCATTTTTCACCATAGCCCTCTAAGGGCTTCCAAATATCCCTTTGCCAATTCCACAAGAACAGCCTTAGCGAAAGGCTTCTTGAAGGGAAAGATGTAACTCTGTGAGATGAATTCACAGAACACAGAGCAGTTTCTAAGAAAGCTTCTTTCCAGTTTGGAACGGAAGATATTTCCTTTTTCACCATAGCCGTCTAGGGGTTCCAAATATCCCTTTGCCAATTCCACAGGAACAGCCTTAGCGAAAGGCTTCTAGAAGGGAAAGATGTAACTCTGTGAGATGAATTCACAGAACACAGAACAGTTTCTCAGAAAGCTTCTTTCCAGTTTTGAACGGAAGATATTTACTTTTTCACCATAGCCCTCTAGGGGTTCCAAATATCCCTTTCCCAATTCCACAAGAACAGCCTTATCGAAAGGCTTCTTGAAGGGAAAGATGTAACTCTGTGAGATGAATTCACAGAACACAGAGCAGTTTCTCAGAAAGCTTCTTTCCAATTTTGAACGGAAGATATTTCCTTTTTCACCATAGCCCTCTATGGGCTTCCAAATATCCCTTTGCCAATTCCACAAGAACAGCCTTAGCTAAAGGCTTCTTGAAGGGAAAGCTGTAACTCTGTGAGATGAATTCACAGAACACAGAGCAGTTTCTCAGAAAGCTTCTTTCCAGTTTTGAACGGAAGATATTTCCTTTTTCACCATAGCCCTCTATGGGCTTCCAAATATCCCTTTGCCAATACCACAAGAACAGCCTTAGCGAAAGGCTTCTTGAAGGGAAAGATGTAACTCTGTGAGATGAATTCACAGAACACAGAGCAGTTTCTCAGAAAGCTTCTTTCCAGTTTTGAAAGGAAGATATTTCCTTTTTCACCATAGCCCTCTATGGGCTTCCAAATATCCCTTTGCCAATTCCACAAGAACAGCCTTAGCGAAAGGCTTCTTGAAGGGAAAGATGTAACTCTGTGAGGTGAATTCACAGAACACAGAGCAGTTTCTCAGAAAGCTTCTTTCCAGTTTTGAACGGAAGATATTTCCTTTTTCACCATAGCCGTCTATGGGCTTCCAAATATCCCTTTGCCAATTCCACAGGAACAGCCTTAGCGAAAGGCTTCTTGAAGGGAAAGATGTAACTCTGTGAGATGAATTCACAGAACACAGAGCAGTTTCTCAGAAAGCTTCTTTCCAGTTTTGAACGGAAGATATTTCCTTTTTCACCATAGGCCTCTATGGGCTTCCAAATATCCCTTTGCCAATTCCACAAGAACAGCCTTAGCGAAAGGCTTCTTGAAGGGAAAGATGTAACTCTGTGAGATGAATTAACAGAACACAGAGCAGTTTCTCAGAAAGCTTCTTTCCAGTTTTGAACGGAAGATATTTCGTTTTTCACCATAGACCTCTATGGGCTTCCAAATATCCCTTTGCCAATTCCACAAGAACAGCCTTAGCGAAAGGCTTCTTGAAGGGAAAGATGTAACTCTGTGAGATGAATTCACAGAACACAGAGCAGTTTCTCAGAAAGCTTCTTTCCAGTTTTGAACGGAAGATATTTCCTTTTTCACCATAGGCCTCTATGGGCTTCCAAATATCCCTTTGCCAATTCCACAAGAACAGCCTTAGCGAAAGGCTTCTTGAAGGGAAAGATGTAACTCTGTGAGATGAATTAACAGAACACAGAGCAGTTTCTCAGAAAGCTTCTTTCCAGTTTTGAACGGAAGATATTTCCTTTTTCACCATAGCCCTCTATGGGCTTCCAAATATCGCATTGCCAATTCTACAAGAACAGCCTTAGCGAAAGGCTTCTTGAAGGGAAAGATGTAACTCTGTGAGATGAATTAACAGAACACAGAGCAGTTTCTCAGAAAGCTTCTTTCCAGTTTTGAACGGAAGATATTTCCTTTTTCACCATAGCCCTCTATGGGCTTCCAAATATCCCTTTGCCAATTGCACAAGAACAGCCTTAGCGAAAGGCTTCTTGAAGGGAAAGATGTAACTCTGTGAGATGAATTAACAGAACACAGAGCAGTTTCTCAGAAAGATTCTTTCCAATTTTGAACGGAAGATATTTCCTTTTTCACCATAGCCCTCTATGGGCTTCCAAATATCCCTTTGCCAATTCCACAAGAACAGCCTTAGAGAAAGGCTTCTTGAAGGGAAAGATGTAACTCTGTGAGATGAATTCACAGAACACAGAGCAGTTTCTCAGAAAGCTTCTTTCCAGTTTTGAACGGAAGATATTTCCTTTTTCACCATAGCCCTCTAAGGGCTTCCAAATATCCCTTTGCCAATTCCACAAAAACAGCCTTAGCGAAAGGCTTCTTGAAGGGAAAGATGTAACTCTGTGAGATGAATTCACAGAACACAGAGCAGTTTCTCAGAAAGCTTCTTTCCAGTTTTGAACGGAAGATATTTCCTTTTTCACCATAGGCCTCTATGGGCTTCCAAATATCCCTTTGCCAATTCCACAAGAACAGCCTTAGCGAAAGGCTTCTTGAAGGGAAAGATGTAACTCTGTGAGATGAATTCACAGAACACAGAGCAGTTTCTCAGAAAGCTTCTTTCCAGTTTTGAACGGAAGATATTTCCTTTTTCACCATAGCCCTCTATGGGCTTCCAAATATCCCTTTGCCAATTCCACAAGAACAGCCTTAGCGAAAGGCTTCTTGAAGGGAAAGATGTAACTCTGTGAGATGAATTCACAGAACACAGAGCAGTTTCTCAGAAAGCTTCTTTCCAGTTTTGAACGGAAGATATTTCCTTTTTCACCATAGCCCTCTATGGGCTTCCAAATATCCCCTTGCCAATTCCACAAGAACAGCCTTAGCGAAAGGCTTCTTGAAGAGAAAGATGTAACTCTGTGAGATGAAGTCACAGAACACAGAGCGGTTTCTCAGAAAGCTTCTTTCCAGTTTTGAACGGAAGATATTTCCTTTTTCACCATAGGCCTCTATGGGCTTCCAAATATCCCTTTGCCAATTCCACAAGAACAGCCTTAGCGAAAGGCTTCTTGAAGGGAAAGATGTAACTCTGTGAGATGAATTCACAGAACACAGAGCAGTTTCTCAGAAAGCTTCTTTCCAGTTTTGAACGGAAGATATTTCCTTTTTCACCATAGCCCTCTATGGGCTTCCAAATATCCCTTTGCCAATTCCACAAGAACAGCCTTAGCGAAAGGCTTCTTGAAGGGAAAGATGTAACTCTGTGAGATGAATTAACAGAACACAGAGCAGTTTCTCAGAAAGCTTCTTTCCAGTTTTGAACGGAAGATATTTCCTTTTTCACCATAGCCCTCTATGGGCTTCCAAATATCCCTTTGCCAATTCCACAAGAACAGCCTTAGCGAAAGGCTTCTTGAAGGGAAAGATGTAACTCTGTGAGATGAATTCACAGAACACAGAGCAGTTTCTCAGAAAGCTTCTTTCCAGTTTTGAACGGAAGATATTTCCTTTTTCACCATAGGCCTCTATGGGCTTCCAAATATCCCTTTGCCAATTCCACAAGAACAGCCTTAGCGAAAGGCTTCTTGAAGGGAAAGATGTAACTCTGTGAGATGAATTCACAGAACACAGAGCAGTTTCTCAGAAAGCTTCTTTCCAATTTTGAACGGAAGATATTTACTTTTTCACCATAGCCCTCTAGGGGTTCCAAATATCCCTTTGCCAATTCCACAAGAACAGCCTTAGCGAAAGGCTTCTTGAAGGGAAAGATGTAACTCTGTGAGATGAATTCACAGAACACAGAGCAGTTTCTCAGAAAGCTTCTTTCCAATTTTGAACGGAAGATATTTACTTTTTCACCATAGCCCTCTAGGGGTTCCAAATATCCCTTTCCCAATTCCACAAGAACAGCCTTAGCGAAAGGCTTCTTGAAGGGAAAGATGTAACTCTGTGAGATGAATTCACAGAACACAGAGCAGTTTCTCAGAAAGCTTCTTTCCAATTTTGAACGGAAGATATTTCCTTTTTCACCATAGCCCTCTATGGGCTTCCAAATATCCCTTTGCCAATTCCACAAGAACAGCCTTAGCGAAAGGCTTCTTGAAGGGAAAGATGTAACTCTGTGAGATGAATTCACAGAACACAGAGCAGTTTCTCAGAAAGCTTCTTTCCAGTTTTGAACGGAAGATATTTCCTTTTTCACCATAGCCCTCTATGGGCTTCCAAATATCCCTTTGCCAATACCACAAGAACAGCCTTAGCGAAAGGCTTCTTGAAGGGAAAGATGTAACTCTGTGAGATGAATTCACAGAACACAGAGCAGTTTCTCAGAAAGCTTCTTTCCAGTTTTGAACGGAAGATATTTCCTTTTTCACCATAGCCGTCTATGGGCTTCCAAATATCCCTTTGCCAATTCCACAAGAACAGCCTTAGCGAAAGGCTTCTTGAAGGGAAAGATGTAACTCTGTGAGATGAATTAACAGAACACAGAGCAGTTTCTCAGAAAGCTTCTTTCCAGTTTTGAACGGAAGATATTTCCTTTTTCACCATAGCCGTCTATGGTTTTCCAAATATCCCTTTGCCAATTCCACAAGAACAGCCTTAGCGAAAGGCTTCTTGAAGGGAAAGATGTAACTCTGTGAGATGAATTAACAGAACACAGAGCAGTTTCTCAGAAAGCTTCTTTCCAGTTTTGAACGGAAGATATTTCCTTTTTCACCATAGCCCTCTATGGGCTTCCAAATATCCCTTTGCCAATTCCACAAGAACAGCCTTAGAGAAAGTCTTCTTGAAAGGAAAGATGTAACTCTGTGAGATGAATTCACAGAACACAGAGCAGTGTCTCAGAAAGCTTCTTTCCAGTTTTGAACGGAAGATATTTCCTTTTTCATCATAGCCCTCTAAGGGCTTCCAAATATCCCTTTGCCAATTCCACAAGAACAGCCTTAGCGAAAGGCTTCTTGAAGAGAAAGATGTAACTCTGTGAGATGAATTCACAGAACACAGAGCAGTTTCTCAGAAAGCTTCTTTCCAGTTTTGAACGGAAGATATTTCCTTTTTCACCATAGCCCTCTATGGGCTTCCAAATATCCCTTTGCCAATTCCACAAGAACAGTCTTAGCGAAAGGCTTCTTGAAGGGAAAGATGTAACTCTGTGAGATGAATTCACAGAATACAGAGCAGTTTCTCAGAAAGCTTCTTTCCAGTTTTGAACGGAAAATATTTCCTTTTTCACCATAGGCCTCTATGGGCTTCCAAATATCGCTTTGCCAATTCTACAAGAACAGCCTTAGCGAAAGGCTTCTTAAGGGAAAGATGTAACTCTGTGAGATGAATTAACAGAACAAAGAGCAGTTTCTCAGAAAGCTTCTTTCCAGTTTTGAACGGAAGATATTTCATTTTTCACCATAGCCCTCTAAGGGCTTCCAAATATCCCTTTGCCAATTCCACAAGAACAGCCTTAGCGAAAGGCTTCTTGAAGGGAAAGATGTAACTCTGTGAGATGAATTCACAGAACACAGAGCAGTTTCTAAGAAAGCTTCTTTCCAGTTTGGAACGGAAGATATTTCCTTTTTCACCATAGGCCTCTATGGGCTTCCAAATATCCCTTTGCCAATTCCACAAGAACAGCCTTAGCGAAAGGCTTCTTGAAGGGAAAGATGTAACTCTGTGAGATGAATTTACAGAACACAGAGCAGTTTCTCAGAAAGCTTCTTTCCAGTTTTGAAGGGAAGATATTTCCTTTTTCACCGTAGGCCTCTATGGGCTTCCAAATATCCCTTTGCCAATTCCACAAGAACAGCCTTAGCGAAAGGCTTCTTGAAGGGAAAGATGTAACTCTGTGAGATGAATTCACAGAACACAGAGCAGTTTCTCAGAAAGCTTCTTTCCAATTTTGAACGGAAGATATTTCCTTTTTCACCATAGCCCTCTATGGGCTTCCAAATATCCCTTTGCCAATTCCACAAGAACAGCCTTAGCGAAAGGCTTCTTGAAGGGAAAGATGTAACTCTGTGAGATGAATTCACAGAACACAGAGCAGTTTCTCAGAAAGCTTCTTTCCAGTTTTGAACGGAAGATATTTCCTTTTTCACCATAGCCCTCTATGGGCTTCCAAATATCCCTTTGCCAATACCACAAGAACAGCCTTAGCGAAAGGCTTCTTGAAGGGAAAGATGTAACTCTGTGAGATGAATTCACAGAACACAGAGCAGTTTCTCAGAAAGCTTCTTTCCAGTTTTGAACGGAAGATATTTCCTTTTTCACCATAGCCGTCTATGGGCTTCCAAATATCCCTTTGCCAATTCCACAAGAACAGCCTTAGCGAAAGGCTTCTTGAAGGGAAAGATGTAACTCTGTGAGATGAATTAACAGAACACAGAGCAGTTTCTCAGAAAGCTTCTTTCCAGTTTTGAACGGAAGATATTTCCTTTTTCACCATAGCCGTCTATGGTTTTCCAAATATCCCTTTGCCAATTCCACAAGAACAGCCTTAGCGAAAGGCTTCTTGAAGGGAAAGATGTAACTCTGTGAGATGAATTAACAGAACACAGAGCAGTTTCTCAGAAAGCTTCTTTCCAGTTTTGAACGGAAGATATTTCCTTTTTCACCATAGCCCTCTATGGGCTTCCAAATATCGCTTTGCCAATTCCACAAGAACAGCCTTAGAGAAAGTCTTCTTGAAAGGAAAGATGTAACTCCGTGAGATGAATTCACAGAACACAGAGCAGTTTCTCAGAAAGCTTCTTTCCAGTTTTGAACGGAAGATATTTCCTTTTTCACCATAGCCCTCTATGGGCTTCCAAATATCGCTTTGCCAATTCTACAAGAACAGCCTTAGCGAAAGGCTTCTTGAAGGGAAAGATGTAACTCTTTGAGATGAATTAACAGAACACAGAGCAGTTTCTCAGAAAGCTTATTACCAGTTTTGAACGGAAGATATTTCCTTTTTCACCATAGCCCTCTATGGGCTTCCAAATATCCCTTTGCCATTTCCACAAGAACAGCCTTAGCGAAAGGCTTCTTGAAGGGAAAGATGTAACTCTGTGAGATGAATTCACAGAACACAGAGCAGTTTCTCAGAAAGCTTCTTTCCAGTTTTGAACGGAAGATATTTACTTTTTCACCATAGCCCTCTATGGGCTTCCAAATATCCCCTTGCCAATTCCACAAGAACAGCCTTAGCGAAAGGCTTCTTGAAGAGAAAGATGTAACTCTGTGAGATGAATTAACAGAACACAGAGCAGATTCTCAGAAAGCTTCTTTCCAGTTTTGAACGGAAGATATTTCCTTTTTCACCATAGGCCCCTATGGGCTTCCAAATATCCCTTTGCCAATTCCACAAGAACAGCCTTAGCGAAAGGCTTCTTGAAGGGAAAGATGTAACTCTGTGAGATGAATTAAAAGAACACAGAGCAGTTTCTCAGAAAGCTTCTTTCCAGTTTTGAACTGAAGATATTTCCTTTTTCACCATAGGCCTCTATGGGCTTCCAAATATCCCTTTGCCAATTCCACAAGAACAGCCTTAGCGAAAGGCTTCTTGAAGGGAAAGATGTAACTCTGTGAGATAAATTAACAGAACACAGAGCAGTTTCTCAGAAAGCTTCTTTCCAGTTTTGAACGGAAGATATTTCCTTTTTCACCATAGCCCTCTAAGGGCTTCCAAATATCCCTTTGCCAATTCCACAAGAACAGCCTTAGCGAAAGGCTTCTTGAAGGGAAAGATGTAACTCTGTGAGATGAATTCACAGAACACAGAGCAGTTTCTCAGAAAGCTTTCCAGTTTGGAACGGAAGATATTTCCTTTTTCACCGTAGGCCTCTATGGGCTTCCAAATATCCCTTTGCCAATTCCACAAGAACAGCCTTAGCGAAAGGCTTCTTGAAGGGAAAGATGTAACTCTGTGAGATGAATTAACAGAACACAGAGCAGTTTCTCAGAAAGCTTCTTTCCAGTTTTGAACGGAAGATATTTACTTTTTCAACATAGGCCTCTATGGGCTTCCAAATATCCCTTTGCCAATTCCACAAGAACAGCCTTAGCGAAAGGCTTCTTGAAGGGAAAGATGTAACTCTGTGAGATGAATTCACAGAACACAGAGCAGTTTCTCAGAAAGCTTCTTTCCAGTTTTGAACGGAAGATATTTCCTTTTTCACCATAGGCCTCTATGGGCTTCCAAATATCCCTTTGCCAATTCCACAAGAACAGCCTTAGCGAAAGGCTTCTTGAAGGGAAAGATGTAACTCTGTGAGATGAATTCACAGAACACAGAGCAGTTTCTCAGAAAGCTTCTTTCCAGTTTTGAACGGAAGATATTTCCTTTTTCACCATAGCCCTCTATGGGCTTCCAAATATCCCTTTGCCAATTCCACAAGAACAGCCTTAGCGAAAGGCTTCTTGAAGGGAAAGATGTAACTCTGTGAGATGAATTCACAGAACACAGAGCAGTTTCTCAGAAAGCTTCTTTCCAGTTTTGAACGGAAGATATTTCCTTTTTCACCATAGGCCTCTATGGGCTTCCAAATATCCCTTTGCCAATTCCACAAGAACAGCCTTAGCGAAAGGCTTCTTGAAGGGAAAGATGTAACTCTGTGAGATGAATTCACAGAACACAGAGCAGTTTCTCAGAAAGCTTCTTTCCAGTTTTGAACGGAAGATATTTCCTTTTTCACCATAGGCCTCTATGGGCTTCCAAATATCCCTTTGCCAATTCCACAAGAACAGCCTTAGCGAAAGGCTTCTTGAAGGGAAAGATGTAACTCTGTGAGATGAATTAACAGAACACAGAGCAGTTTCTCAGAAAGCTTCTTTCCAGTTTTGAACGGAAGATATTTACTTTTTCACCATAGCCCTCTATGGGCTTCCAAATATCCCTTTGCCAATTCCACAAGAACAGCCTTAGCGAAAGGCTTCTTGAAGGGAAAGATGTAACTCTGTGAGGTGAATTCACAGAACACAGAGCAGTTTCTCAGAAAGCTTCTTTCCAGTTTTGAACGGAAGATATTTCCTTTTTCACCATAGCCGTCTATGGGCTTCCAAATATCCCTTTGCCAATTCCACAGGAACAGCCTTAGCGAAAGGCTTCTTGAAGGGAAAGATGTAACTCTGTGAGATGAATTCACAGAACACAGAGCAGTTTCTCAGAAAGCTTCTTTCCAGTTTTGAACGGAAGATATTTCCTTTTTCACCATAGGCCTCTATGGGCTTCCAAATATCCCTTTGCCAATTCCACAAGAACAGCCTTAGCGAAAGGCTTCTTGAAGGGAAAGATGTAACTCTGTGAGATGAATTAACAGAACACAGAGCAGTTTCTCAGAAAGCTTCTTTCCAGTTTTGAACGTAAGATATTTCCTTTTTCACCATAGCCCTCTATGGGCTTCCAAATATCCCTTTGCCAATTCCACAAGAACAGCCTTAGCGAAAGGCTTCTTGAAGGGAAAGATGTAACTCTGTGAGGTGAATTCACAGAACACAGAGCAGTTTCTCAGAAAGCTTCTTTCCAGTTTTGAACGGAAGATATTTCCTTTTTCACCATAGCCGTCTATGGGCTTCCAAATATCCCTTTGCCAATTCCACAGGAACAGCCTTAGCGAAAGGCTTCTTGAAGGGAAAGATGTAACTCTGTGAGATGAATTCACAGAACACAGAGCAGTTTCTCAGAAAGCTTCTTTCCAGTTTTGAACGGAAGATATTTCCTTTTTCACCATAGCCCTCTATGGGCTTCCAAATATCCCTTTGCCAGTTCCACAAGAACAGCCTTAGCGAAAGGCTTCTTGAAATGGAAGATGTAACTCTGTGAGATGAATTAACAGAACACAGAGCAGTTTCTCAGAAAGCTTCTTTCCAGTTTTGAACGGAAGATATTTCCTTTTTCACAATAGCCCTCTATGGGCTTCCAAATATCGCTTTGCCAATTCAACAAGAACAGCCTTAGGGAAAGGCTTCTTGAAGGGAAAGATGTAACTCTGTGAGATGAATTCACAGAACACACAGCAGTTTCTCAGAAAGCTTCTTTCCAGTTTTGAACGGAAGATATTTCCTATTTCACCATAGCCGTCTAGGGGTTCCAAATATCCCTTTGCCAATTCCACAGGAACAGCCTTAGCGAAAGGCTTCTAGAAGGGAAAGATGTAACTCTGTGAGATGAATTCACAGAACACAGAACAGTTTCTCAGAAAGCTTCTTTCCAGTTTTGAACGGAAGATATTTCCTTTTTCACCATAGGCCTCTATGGGCTTCCAAATATCCCTTTGCCAATTCCACAAGAACAGCCTTAGCGAAAGGCTTCTTGAAGGGAAAGATGTAACTCTGTGAGATGAATTCACAGAACACAGAGCAGTTTCTCAGAAAGCTTCTTTCCAGTTTTGAACGGAAGATATTTCCTTTTTCACCATAGGCCTCTATGGGCTTCCAAATATCCCTTTGCCAATTCCACAAGAACAGCCTTAGCGAAAGGCTTCTTGAAGGGAAAGATGTAACTCTGTGAGATGAATTAACAGAACACAGAGGAGTTTCTCAGAAAGCTTCTTTCCAGTTTTGAACGGAAGATATTTACTTTTTCACCATAGCCCTCTATGGGCTTCCAAATATCCCTTTGCCAATTCCACAAGAACAGCCTTAGCGAAAGGCTTCTTGAAGGGAAAGATGTAACTCTGTGAGGTGAATTCACAGAACACAGAGCAGTTTCTCAGAAAGCTTCTTTCCAGTTTTGAACGGAAGATATTTCCTTTTTCACCATAGCCGTCTATGGGCTTCCAAATATCCCTTTGCCAATTCCACAGGAACAGCCTTAGCGAAAGGCTTCTTGAAGGGAAAGATGTAACTCTGTGAGATGAATTCACAGAACACAGAGCAGTTTCTCAGAAAGCTTCTTTCCAGTTTTGAACGGAAGATATTTCCTTTTTCACCATAGGCCTCTATGGGCTTCCAAATATCCCTTTGCCAATTCCACAAGAACAGCCTTAGCGAAAGGCTTCTTGAAGGGAAAGATGTAACTCTGTGAGATGAATTAACAGAACACAGAGCAGTTTCTCAGAAAGCTTCTTTCCAGTTTTGAACGTAAGATATTTCCTTTTTCACCATAGCCCTCTATGGGCTTCCAAATATCCCTTTGCCAATTCCACAAGAACAGCCTTAGCGAAAGGCTTCTTGAAGGGAAAGATGTAACTCTGTGAGGTGAATTCACAGAACACAGAGCAGTTTCTCAGAAAGCTTCTTTCCAGTTTTGAACGGAAGATATTTCCTTTTTCACCATAGCCGTCTATGGGCTTCCAAATATCCCTTTGCCAATTCCACAGGAACAGCCTTAGCGAAAGGCTTCTTGAAGGGAAAGATGTAACTCTGTGAGATGAATTCACAGAACACAGAGCAGTTTCTCAGAAAGCTTCTTTCCAGTTTTGAACGGAAGATATTTCCTTTTTCACCATAGCCCTCTATGGGCTTCCAAATATCCCTTTGCCAGTTCCACAAGAACAGCCTTAGCGAAAGGCTTCTTGAAATGGAAGATGTAACTCTGTGAGATGAATTAACAGAACACAGAGCAGTTTCTCAGAAAGCTTCTTTCCAGTTTTGAACGGAAGATATTTCCTTTTTCACAATAGCCCTCTATGGGCTTCCAAATATCGCTTTGCCAATTCAACAAGAACAGCCTTAGGGAAAGGCTTCTTGAAGGGAAAGATGTAACTCTGTGAGCTGAATTAACAGAACACACAGCAGTTTCTCAGAAAGCTTCTTTCCAGTTTTGAACGGAAGATATTTCCTTTTTCACCATAGCCGTCTAGGGGTTCCAAATATCCCTTTGCCAATTCCACAGGAACAGCCTTAGCGAAAGGCTTCTAGAAGGGAAAGATGTAACTCTGTGAGATGAATTCACAGAACACAGAACAGTTTCTCAGAAAGCTTCTTTCCAGTTTTGAACGGAAGATATTTCCTTTTTCACCATAGGCCTCTATGGGCTTCCAAATATCCCTTTGCCAATTCCACAAGAACAGCCTTAGCGAAAGGCTTCTTGAAGGGAAAGATGTAACTCTGTGAGATGAATTAACAGAACACAGAGCAGTTTCTCAGAAAGCTTCTTTCCAGTTTTGAACGTAAGATATTTCCTTTTTCACCATAGCCCTCTATGGGCTTCCAAATATCCCTTTGCCAATTCCACAAGAACAGCCTTAGCGAAAGGCTTCTTGAAGGGAGAGATGTAACTCTGTGAGGTGAATTCACAGAACACAGAGCAGTTTCTCAGAAAGCTTCTTTCCAGTTTTGAACGGAAGATATTTCCTTTTTCACCATAGCCGTCTATGGGCTTCCAAATATCCCTTTGCCATTTCCACAGGAACAGCCTTAGCGAAAGGCTTCTTGAAGGGAAAGATGTAACTCTGTGAGATGAATTCACAGAACACAGAGCAGTTTCTCAGAAAGCTTCTTTCCAGTTTTGAACGGAAGATATTTCCTTTTTCACCATAGCCCTCTATGGGCTTCCAAATATCCCTTTGCCAGTTCCACAAGAACAGCCTTAGCGAAAGGCTTCTTGAAATGGAAGATGTAACTCTGTGAGATGAATTCACAGAACACAGAGCAGTTTCTCAGAAAGCTTCTTTCCAGTTTTGAACGGAAGATATTTCCTTTTTCACCATAGCCCTCTATGGGCTTCCAAATATCGCTTTGCCAATTCTACAAGAACAGCCTTAGGGAAAGGCTTCTTGAAGGGAAAGATGTAACTCTGTGAGATGAATTAACAGAACACAGAGCAGTTTCTCAGAAAGCTTCTTTCCAGTTTTGAACGGAAGATATTTCCTTTTTCACCATAGCCCTCTATGGGCTTCCAAATATCCCTTTGCCAATTCCACAAGAACAGCCTTAGCGAAAGGCTTCTTGAAGGGAAAGATGTAACTCTGTGAGATGAATTCACAGAACACAGAGCAGTTTCTCAGAAAGCTTCTTTCCAGTTTTGAACGGAAGATATTTCCTTTTTCACCATAGGCCTCTATGGGCTTCAAAATATCCCTTTGCCAATTCCACAAGAACAGCCTTAGCGAAAGGCTTCTTGAAGGGAAAGATGTAACTCTGTGAGATGAATTAACAGAACACAGAGCAGTTTCTCAGAAAGCTTCTTTCCAGTTTTGAACGGAAGATATTTCCTTTTTCACCATAGCCCTCTATGGGCTTCCAAATATCGCTTTGCCAATTCTACAAGAACAGCCTTAGCGAAAGGCTTCTTGAAGGGAAAGATGTAACTCTGTGAGATGAATTAACAGAACACAGAGCAGTTTCTCAGAAAGCTTCTTTCCAGTTTTGAACGGAAGATATTTCCTTTTTCACCATAGCCCTCTATGGGCTTCCAAATATCCCTTTGCCAATTGCACAAGAACAGCCTTAGCGAAAGGCTTCTTGAAGGGAAAGATGTAACTCTGTGAGATGAATTAACAGAACACAGAGCAGTTTCTCAGAAAGATTCTTTCCAATTTTGAACGGAAGATATTTCCTTTTTCACCATAGCCCTCTATGGGCTTCCAAATATCCCTTTGCCAATCCCACAAGAACAGCCTTAGAGAAAGGCTTCTTGAAGGGAAAGATGTAACTCTGTGAGATGAATTCACAGAACACAGAGCAGTTTCTCAGAAAGCTTCTTTCCAGTTTTGAACGGAAGATATTTCCTTTTTCACCATAGCCCTCTAAGGGCTTCCAAATATCCCTTTGCCAATTCCACAAGAACAGCCTTAGCGAAAGGCTTCTTGAAGGGAAAGATGTAACTCTGTGAGATGAATTAACAGAACACAGAGCAGTTTCTCAGAAAGCTTCTTTCCAGTTTGGAACGGAAGATATTTCCTTTTTCACCATAGCCCTCTATGGGCTTCCAAATATCCCTTTGCCAATTCCACAAGAACAGCCTTAGCGAAAGGCTTCTTGAAGGGAAAGATGTAACTCTGTGAGATGAATTAACAGAACACAGAGCAGTTTCTCAGAAAGATTCTTTCCAATTTTGAACGGAAGATATTTCCTTTTTCACCATAGCCCCCTATGGGCTTCCAAATATCCCTTTGCCAATTCCACAAGAACAGCCTTAGCGAAAGGCTTCTTGAAGGGAAAGATGTAACTCTGTGAGATGAATTAACAGAACACAGAGCAGTTTCTCAGAAAGCTTCTTTCCAGTTTTGAACGGAAGATATTTCCTTTTTCACCATAGCCCTCTATGGGCTTCCAAATATCCCTTTGCCAATTCCACAAGAACAGCCTTAGCGAAAGGCTTCTTGAAGGGAAAGATGTAACTCTGTGAGATGAATTCACAGAACACAGAGCAGTTTCTCAGAAAGCATCTTTCCAGTTTTGAACGGAAGATATTTCCTTTTTCACCATAGGCCTCTATGGGCTTCCAAATATCCCTTTGCCAATTCCACAAGAACAGCCTTAGCGAAAGGCTTCTTGAAGGGAAAGATGTAACTCTGTGAGATGAATTCACAGAACACAGAGCAGTTTCTCAGAAAGCTTCTTTCCAATTTTGAACGGAAGATATTTACTTTTTCACCATAGCCCTCTAGGGGTTCCAAATATCCCTTTGCCAATTCCACAAGAACAGCCTTAGCGAAAGGCTTCTTGAAGGGAAAGATGTAACTCTGTGAGATGAATTCACAGAACACAGAGCAGTTTCTCAGAAAGCTTCTTTCCAGTTTTGAACGGAAGATATTTCCTTTTTCACCATAGCCCTCTATGGGCTTCCAAATATCCCTTTGCCAATTCCACAAGAACAGCCTTAGCGAAAGGCTTCTTGAAGGGAAAGATGTAACTCTGTGAGATGAAATAACAGAACAAAGAGCAGTTTCTCAGAAAGCTTCTTTCCAGTTTTGAACGGAAGATATTTCCTTTTTCACCATAGCCGTCTATGGTTTTCCAAATATCCCTTTGCCAATTCCACAAGAAAAGCCTTAGCGAAAGGCTTCTTGAAGGGAAAGATGTAACTCTGTGAGATGAATTAACAGAACACAGAGCAGTTTCTCAGAAAGCTTCTTTCCAGTTTTGAACGGAAGATATTTCCTTTTTCACCATAGCCCTCTATGGGCTTCCAAATATCCCTTTGCCAATTCCACAAGAACAGCCTTAGCGAAAGTCTTCTTGAAAGGAAAGATGTAACTCTGTGAGATGAATTCACAGAACACAGAGCAGTGTCTCAGAAAGATTCTTACCAGTTTTGAACGGAAGACATTTCCTTTTTCACCATAGCCCTCTAAGGGCTTCCAAATATCCCTTTGCCAATTCCACAACAACAGCCTTAGCGAAAGGCTTCTTGAAGGGAAAGATGTAACTCTGTGAGATGAATTCACAGAACACAGAGCAGTTTCTCAGAAAGCTTCTTTCCAGTTTTGAACGGAAGATTTTTCCTTTTTCACCATAGCCCTCTATGGGCTTCCAAATATCCCATGCCAATTCCACAAGAACAGTCTTAGCGAAAGGCTTCTTGAAGGGAAAGATGTAACTCTGTGAGATAAATTAACAGAATACAGAGCAGTTTCTCAGAAAGCTTCTTTCCAGTTTTGAACGGAAGATATTTCCTTTTTCACCATAGCCCTCTATGGGCTTCCAAATATCCCTTTGCCAATTCCACAAGAAGAGCCTTAGCGAAAGGCTTCTTGAAGGGAAAGATGTAACTCTGTGAGATGAATTCACAGAACACAGAGCAGTTTCTCAGAAAGATTCTTTCCAATTTTGAACGGAAGATATTTCCTTTTTCACCATAGCCCTCTATGGGCTTAAAATATCCCTTTGCCAATTCCACAAGAACAGCCTTAGCGAAAGGCTTCTTGAAGGGAAAGATGTAACTCTGTGAGATGAATTAACAGAACACAGAGCAGTTTCTCAGAAAGCTTCTTTCCAGTTTTGAACGGAAGATATTTCCTTTTTCACCATAGCCCTCTATGGGCTTCCAAATATCCCTTTGCCAATTCCACAAGAACAGCCTTAGCGAAAGGCTTCTTGAAGGGAAAGATGTAACTCTGTGAGATGAATTCAGAGAACACAGAGCAGTTTCTCAGAAAGCTTCTTTCCAGTTTTGAACGGAAGATATTTCCTTTTTCACCATAGGCCTCTATGGGCTTCCAAATATCCCTTTGCCAATTCCACAAGAACAGCCTTAGCGAAAGGCTTCTTGAAGGGAAAGATGTAACTCTGTGAGATGAATTCACAGAGCACAGAGCAGTTTCTCAGAAAGCTTCTTTCCAGTTTTGAATGGAAGATATTTCCTTTTTCACCATAGCCCTCTATGGGCTTCCAAATATCGCTTTGCCAATTCTACAAGAACAGCCTTAGCGAAAGGCTTCTTGAAGGGAAAGATGTAACTCTGTGAGATGAATAAACAGAACACAGAGCAGTTTCTCAGAAAGCTTATTTCCAGTTTTGAATGGAAGATATTTCCTTTTTCACCATAGGCCTCTATGGGCTTCCAAATATCCCTTTGCCAATTCCACAAGAACAGCCTTAGCGAAAGGCTTCTTGAAGGGAAAGATGTAACTCTGTGAGATGAATTCACAGAACACAGAGCAGTTTCTCAGAAAGATTCTTTCCAATTTTGAACGGAAGATATTTCCTTTTTCACCATAGCCCTCTATGGGCTTCCAAATATCCCTTTGCCAATTCCACAAGAACAGCCTTAGCGAAAGGCTTCTTGAAGGGAAAGATGTAACTCTGTGAGATGAATTAACAGAACACAGAGCAGTTTCTCAGAAAGCTTCTTTCCAGTTTTGAACGGAAGATATTTCCTTTTTCACCATAGCCCTCTATGGGCTTCCAAATATCCCTTTGCCAGTTCCACAAGAACAGCCTTAGCGAAAGGCTTCTTGAAATGGAAGATGTAACTCTGTGAGATGAATTCACAGAACACAGAGCAGTTTCTCAGAAAGCTTCTTTCCAGTTTTGAACGGAAGATATTTCCTTTTTTACCATAGCCCTCTATGGGCTTCCAAATATCGCTTTGCCAATTCTACAAGAACAGCCTTAGGGAAAGGCTTCTTGAAGGGAAAGATGTAACTCTGTGAGATGAATTAAGAGAACACAGAGCAGTTTCTCAGAAAGCTTCTTTCCAGTTTTGAACGGAAGATATTTCCTTTTTCACCATAGCCCTCTATGGGCTTCCAAATATCCCTTTGCCAATTCCACAAGAACAGCCTTAGCGAAAGGCTTCTTGAAGGGAAAGATGTAACTCTGTGAGATGAATTCACAGAACACAGAGCAGTTTCTCAGAAAGCTTCTTTCCAGTTTTGAACGGAAGATATTTCCTTTTTCACCATAGGCCTCTATGGGCTTCAAAATATCCCTTTGCCAATTCCACAAGAACAGCCTTAGCGAAAGGCTTCTTGAAGGGAAAGATGTAACTCTGTGAGATGAATTAACAGAACACAGAGCAGTTTCTCAGAAAGCTTCTTTCCAGTTTTGAACGGAAGATATTTCCTTTTTCACCATAGCCCTCTATGGGCTTCCAAATATCGCTTTGCCAATTCTACAAGAACAGCCTTAGCGAAAGGCTTCTTGAAGGGAAAGATGTAACTCTGTGAGATGAATTAACAGAACACAGAGCAGTTTCTCAGAAAGCTTCTTTCCAGTTTTGAACGGAAGATATTTCCTTTTTCACCATAGCCCTCTATGGGCTTCCAAATATCCCTTTGCCAATTGCACAAGAACAGCCTTAGCGAAAGGCTTCTTGAAGGGAAAGATGTAACTCTGTGAGATGAATTAACAGAACACAGAGCAGTTTCTCAGAAAGATTCTTTCCAATTTTGAACGGAAGATATTTCCTTTTTCACCATAGCCCTCTATGGGCTTCCAAATATCCCTTTGCCAATCCCACAAGAACAGCCTTAGAGAAAGGCTTCTTGAAGGGAAAGATGTAACTCTGTGAGATGAATTCACAGAACACAGAGCAGTTTCTCAGAAAGCTTCTTTCCAGTTTTGAACGGAAGATATTTCCTTTTTCACCATAGCCCTCTAAGGGCTTCCAAATATCCCTTTGCCAATTCCACAAGAACAGCCTTAGCGAAAGGCTTCTTGAAGGGAAAGATGTAACTCTGTGAGATGAATTAACAGAACACAGAGCAGTTTCTCAGAAAGCTTCTTTCCAGTTTTGAACGGAAGATATTTCCTTTTTCACCATAGGCCTCTATGGGCTTCCAAATATCCCTTTGCCAATTCCACAAGAACAGCCTTAGCGAAAGGCTTCTTGAAGGGAAAGATGTAACTCTGTGAGATGAATTAACAGAACACAGAGCAGTTTCTCAGAAAGCTTCTTTCCAGTTTTGAACGGAAGATATTTCCTTTTTCACCATAGCCCTCTATGGGCTTAAAATATCCTTTTGCCAATTCCACAAGAACAGCCTTAGCGAAAGGCTTCTTGAAGGGAAAGATGTAACTCTGTGAGATGAATTAACAGAACACAGAGCAGTTTCTCAGAAAGCTTCTTTCCAGTTTTGAACGGAAGATATTTCCTTTTTCACCATAGCCCTCTATGGGCTTCCAAATATCCCTTTGCCAATTCCACAAGAACAGCCTTAGCGAAAGGCTTCTTGAAGGGAAAGATGTAACTCTGTGAGATGAATTCAGAGAACACAGAGCAGTTTCTCAGAAAGCTTCTTTCCAGTTTTGAACGGAAGATATTTCCTTTTTCACCATAGGCCTCTATGGGCTTCCAAATATCCCTTTGCCAATTCCACAAGAACAGCCTTAGCGAAAGGCTTCTTGAAGGGAAAGATGTAACTCTGTGAGATGAATTCACAGAGCACAGAGCAGTTTCTCAGAAAGCTTCTTTCCAGTTTTGAACGGAAGATATTTCCTTTTTCACCATAGCCCTCTATGGGCTTCCAAATATCGCTTTGCCAATTCTACAAGAACAGCCTTAGCGAAAGGCTTCTTGAAGGGAAAGATGTAACTCTGTGAGATGAATTAACAGAACACAGAGCAGTTTCTCAGAAAGCTTATTTCCAGTTTTGAATGGAAGATATTTCCTTTTTCACCATAGGCCTCTATGGGCTTCCAAATATCCCTTTGCCAATTCCACAAGAACAGCCTTAGCGAAAGGCTTCTTGAAGGGAAAGATGTAACTCTGTGAGATGAATTCACAGAACACAGAGCAGTTTCTCAGAAAGATTCTTTCCAATTTTGAACGGAAGATATTTCCTTTTTCACCATAGCCCTCTATGGGCTTCCAAATATCCCTTTGCCAATTCCACAAGAACAGCCTTAGCGAAAGGCTTCTTGAAGGGAAAGATGTAACTCTGTGAGATGAATTAACAGAACACAGAGCAGTTTCTCAGAAAGCTTCTTTCCAGTTTTGAACGGAAGATATTTCCTTTTTCACCATAGGCCTCTATGGGCTTCCAAATATCCCTTTGCCAATTCCACAAGAACGGCCTTAGCGAAAGGCTTCTTGAAGGGAAAGATGTAACTCTGTGAGATGAATTCACAGAACACAGAGCAGTTTCTCAGAAAGATTCTTTCCAATTTTGAACGGAAGATATTTACTTTTTCACCATAGCCCTCTAGGGGTTCCAAATATCCCTTTGCCAATTCCACAAGAACAGCCTTAGCGAAAGGCTTCTTGAAGGGAAAGATGTAACTCTGTGAGATGAATTCACAGAACACAGAGCAGTTTCTCAGAAAGCTTCTTTCCAGTTTTGAACGGAAGATATTTCCTTTTTCACCATAGCCCTCTATGGGCTTCCAAATATCCCTTTGCCAATTCCACAAGAACAGCCTTAGCGAAAGGCTTCTTGAAGGGAAAGATGTAACTCTGTGAGATGAAATAACAGAACAAAGAGCAGTTTCTCAGAAAGCTTCTTTCCAGTTTTGAACGGAAGATATTTCCTTTTTCACCATAGCCGTCTATGGTTTTCCAAATATCCCTTTGCCAATTCCACAAGAACAGCCTTAGCGAAAGGCTTCTTGAAGGGAAAGATGTAACTCTGTGAGATGAATTAACAGAACACAGAGCAGTTTCTCAGAAAGCTTCTTTCCAGTTTTGAACGGAAGATATTTCCTTTTTCACCATAGCCCTCTATGGGCTTCCAAATATCCCTTTGCCAATTCCACAAGAACAGCCTTAGAGAAAGGCTTCTTGAAGGGAAAGATGTAACTCTGTGAGGTGAATTCACAGAACACAGAGCAGTTTCTCAGAAAGCTTCTTTCCAGTTTTGAACGGAAGATATTTCCTTTTTCACCATAGCCGTCTATGGGCTTCCAAATATCCCTTTGCCAATTCCACAGGAACAGCCTTAGCGAAAGGCTTCTTGAAGGGAAAGATGTAACTCTGTGAGATGAATTCACAGAACACAGAGCAGTTTCTCAGAAAGCTTCTTTCCAGTTTTGAACGGAAGATATTTCCTTTTTCACCATAGCCCTCTATGGGCTTCCAAATATCCCTTTGCCAGTTCCACAAGAACAGCCTTAGCGAAAGGCTTCTTGAAATGGAAGATGTAACTCTGTGAGATGAATTAACAGAACACAGAGCAGTTTCTCAGAAAGCTTCTTTCCAGTTTTGAACGGAAGATATTTCCTTTTTCACCATAGCCCTCTATGGGCTTCCAAATATCGCTTTGCCAATTCAACAAGAACAGCCTTAGGGAAAGGCTTCTTGAAGGGAAAGATGTAACTCTGTGAGATGAATTAACAGAACACACAGCAGTTTCTCAGAAAGCTTCTTTCCAGTTTTGAACGGAAGATATTTCCTTTTTCACCATAGCCGTCTATGGGCTTCCAAATATCCCTTTGCCAATTCCACAGGAACAGCCTTAGCGAAAGGCTTCTAGAAGGGAAAGATGTAACTCTGTGAGATGAATTCACAGAACACAGAACAGTTTCTCAGAAAGCTTCTTTCCAGTTTTGAACGGAAGATATTTCCTTTTTCACCATAGGCCTCTATGGGCTTCCAAATATCCCTTTGCCAATTCCACAAGAACAGCCTTAGCGAAAGGCTTCTTGAAGGGAAAGATGTAACTCTGTGAGATGAATTAACAGAACACAGAGCAGTTTCTCAGAAAGCTTCTTTCCAGTTTTGAACGTAAGATATTTCCTTTTTCACTATAGCCCTCTATGGGCTTCCAAATATCCCTTTGCCAATTCCACAAGAACAGCCTTAGCGAAAGGCTTCTTGAAGGGAAAGATGTAACTCTGTGAGGTGAATTCACAGAACACAGAGCAGTTTCTCAGAAAGCTTCTTTCCAGTTTTGAACGGAAGATATTTCCTTTTTCACCATAGCCGTCTATGGGCTTCCAAATATCCCTTTGCCATTTCCACAGGAACAGCCTTAGCGAAAGGCTTCTTGAAGGGAAAGATGTAACTCTGTGAGATGAATTCACAGAACACAGAGCAGTTTCTCAGAAAGCTTCTTTCCAGTTTTGAACGGAAGATATTTCCTTTTTCACCATAGCCCTCTATGGGCTTCCAAATATCCCTTTGCCAATTGCACAAGAACAGCCTTAGCGAAAGGCTTCTTGAAGGGAAAGATGTAACTCTGTGAGATGAATTAACAGAACACAGAGCAGTTTCTCAGAAAGATTCTTTCCAATTTTGAACGGAAGATATTTCGTTTTTCACCATAGCCCTCTATGGGCTTCCAAATATCCCTTTGCCAATCCCACAAGAACAGCCTTAGAGAAAGGCTTCTTGAAGGGAAAGATGTAACTCTGTGAGATGAATTCACAGAACACAGAGCAGTTTCTCAGAAAGCTTCTTTCCAGTTTTGAACGGAAGATATTTCCTTTTTCACCATAGCCCTCTAAGGGCTTCCAAATATCCCTTTGCCAATTCCACAAGAACAGCCTTAGCGAAAGGCTTCTTGAAGGGAAAGATGTAACTCTGTGAGATGAATTCACAGAACACAGAGCAGTTTCTCAGAAAGCTTCTTTCCAGTTTTGAACGGAAGATATTTCCTTTTTCACCATAGGCCTCTATGGGCTTCCAAATATCCCTTTGCCAATTCCACAAGAACAGCCTTAGCGAAAGGCTTCTTGAAGGGAAAGATGTAACTCTGTGAGATGAATTAACAGAACACAGAGCAGTTTCTCAGAAAGCTTCTTTCCAGTTTTGAACGGAAGATATTTCCTTTTTCACCATAGCCCTCTATGGGCTTCCAAATATCCCTTTGCCAATTCCACAAGAACAGCCTTAGCGAAAGGCTTCTTGAAGGGAAAGATGTAACTCTGTGAGATGAATTTACAGAACACAGAGCAGTTTCTCAGAAAGCTTCTTTCCAGTTTTGAACGGAAGATATTTCCTTTTTCACCATAGGCCTCTATGGGCTTCCAAATATCCCTTTGCCAATTCCACAAGAACAGCCTTAGCGAAAGGCTTCTTGAAGGGAAAGATGTAACTCTGTGAGATGAATTCACAGAACACAGTGCAGTATCTCAGAAAGCTTCTTTCCAGTTTTGAACGGAAGATATTTCCTTTTTCACCATAGCCCTCTATGGGCTTCCAAATATCGCTTTGCCAATTCTACAAGAACAGCCTTAGCGAAAGGCTTCTTGAAGGGAAAGATGTAACTCTGTGAGATGAATTAACAGAACACAGAGCAGTTTCTCAGAAAGTTTCTTTCCAGTTTTGAACGGAAGATATTTCCTTTTTCACCATAGCCCTCTATGGGCTTCCAAATATCCCTTTGCCAATTCCACAAGAACAGCCTTAGCGAAAGGCTTCTTGAAGGGAAAGATGTAACTCTGTGAGATGAATTAACAGAACACAGAGCAGTTTCTCAGAAAGATTCTTTCCAATTTTGAACGGAAGATATTTCCTTTTTCACCATAGCCCTCTATGGGCTTCCAAATATCCCTTTGCCAATTCCACAAGAACAGCCTTAGCGAAAGGCTTCTTGAAGGGAAAGATGTAACTCTGTGAGATGAATTAACAGAACACAGAGCAGTTTCTCAGAAAGCTTCTTTCCAGTTTTGAACGGAAGATATTTCCTTTTTCACCATAGCCCTCTATGGGCTTCCAAATATCCCTTTGCCAATTCCACAAGAACAGCCTTAGCGAAAGGCTTCTTGAAGGGAAAGATGTAACTCTGTGAGATGAATTCACAGAACACAGAGCAGTTTCTCAGAAAGCATCTTTCCAGTTTTGAACGGAAGATATTTCCTTTTTCACCATAGGCCTCTATGGGCTTCCAAATATCCCTTTGCCAATTCCACAAGAACAGCCTTAGCGAAAGGCTTCTTGAAGGGAAAGATGTAACTCTGTGAGATGAATTCACAGAACACAGAGCAGTTTCTCAGAAAGCTTCTTTCCAATTTTGAACGGAAGATATTTACTTTTTCACCATAGCCCTCTAGGGGTTCCAAATATCCCTTTGCCAATTCCACAAGAACAGCCTTAGCGAAAGGCTTCTTGAAGGGAAAGATGTAACTCTGTGAGATGAATTCACAGAACACAGAGCAGTTTCTCAGAAAGCTTCTTTCCAGTTTTGAACGGAAGATATTTCCTTTTTCACCATAGCCCTCTATGGGCTTCCAAATATCCCTTTGCCAATTCCACAAGAACAGCCTTAGCGAAAGGCTTCTTGAAGGGAAAGATGTAACTCTGTGAGATGAAATAACAGAACAAAGAGCAGTTTCTCAGAAAGCTTCTTTCCAGTTTTGAACGGAAGATATTTCCTTTTTCACCATAGCCGTCTATGGTTTTCCAAATATCCCTTTGCCAATTCCACAAGAACAGCCTTAGCGAAAGGCTTCTTGAAGGGAAAGATGTAACTCTGTGAGATGAATTCACAGAACACAGAGCAGTTTCTCAGAAAGCTTCTTTCCAGTTTTGAACGGAAGATATTTCCTTTTTCACCATAGCCCTCTATGGGCTTCCAAATATCCCTTTGCCAATTCCACAAGAACAGCCTTAGCGAAAGTCTACTTGAAAGGAAAGATGTAACTCTGTGAGATGAATTCACAGAACACAGAGCACTATCTCAGAAAGATTCTTTCCAGTTTTGAACGGAAGATATTTCCTTTTTCACCATATCCCTCTAAGGGCTTCCAAATATCCCTTTGCCAATTCCACAACAACAGCCTTAGCGAAAGGCTTCTTGAAGGGAAAGATGTAACTCTGTGAGATGAATTCACAGAACACAGAGCAGTTTCTCAGAAAGCTTCTTTCCAGTTTTGAACGGAAGATTTTTCCTTTTTCACCATAGCCCTATATGGGCTTCCAAATATCCCATGCCAATTCCACAAGAACAGTCTTAGCGAAAGGCTTCTTGAAGGGAAAGATGTAACTCTGTGAGATAAATTAACAGAATACAGAGCAGTTTCTCAGAAAGCTTCTTTCCAGTTTTGAACGGAAGATATTTCCTTTTTCACCATAGCCCTCTATGGGCTTCCAAATATCCCTTTGCCAATTCCACAAGAACAGCCTTAGCGAAAGGCTTCTTGAAGGGAAAGATGTAACTCTGTGAGATGAATTAACAGAACAAAGAGCAGTTTCTCAGAAAGCTTCTTTCCAGTTTTGAACGGAAGATATTTCCTTTTTCACCATAGCCCTCTATGGGCTTCCAAATATCCCTTTGCAAATTCCACAAGAACAGCCTTAGCGAAAGGCTTCTTGAAGGGAAAGATGTAACTCTCTGAGATGAATTCAGAGAACACAGAGCAGTTTCTCAGAAAGCTTCTTTCCAGTTTTGAACGGAAGATATTTCCTTTTTCACCATAGCCCTCTAAGGGCTTCCAAATATCGGTTTGCCAATTCTACAAGAACAGCCTTAGCGAAAGGCTTCTTGAAGGGAAAGATGTAACTCTGTGAGATGAATTAACAGAACACAGAGCAGTTTCTCAGAAAGCTTATTTCCAGTTTTGAATGGAAGATATTTCCTTTTTCACCATAGGCCTCTATGGGCTTCCAAATATCCCTTTGCCAATTCCACAAGAACAGCCTTAGCGAAAGGCTTCTTGAAGGGAAAGATGTAACTCTGTGAGATGAATTCACAGAACACAGAGCAGTTTCTCAGAAAGATTCTTTCCAATTTTGAACGGAAGATATTTCCTTTTTCACCATAGCCCTCTATGGGCTTCCAAATATCCCTTTGCCAATTCCACAAGAACAGCCTTAGCGAAAGGCTTCTTGAAGGGAAAGATGTAACTCTGTGAGATGAATTAACAGAACACAGAGCAGTTTCTCAGAAAGCTTCTTTCCAGTTTTGAACGGAAGATATTTCCTTTTTCACCATAGGCCTCTATGGGCTTCCAAATATCCCTTTGCCAATTCCACAAGAACAGCCTTAGCGAAAGGCTTCTTGAAGGGAAAGATGTAACTCTGTGAGATGAATTCACAGAACACAGAGCAGTTTCTCAGAAAGCTTCTTTCCAGTTTTGAACGGAAGATATTTCCTTTTTCACCATAGGCCTCTATGGGCTTCCAAATATCCCTTTGCCAATTCCACAAGAACAGCCTTAGCGAAAGGCTTCTTGAAGGGAAAGATGTAACTCTGTGAGATGAATTCACAGAACACAGAGCAGTTTCTCAGAAAGCTTCTTTCCAGTTTTGAACGGAAGATATTTACTTTTTCACCATAGCCCTCTAGGGGTTCCAAATATCCCTTTGCAAATTCCACAAGAACAGCCTTAGCGAAAGGTTTCTTGAAGGGAAAGATGTAACTCTGTGAGATGAATTCACAGAAAACAGAGCAGTTTCTCAGAAAGCTTCTTTCCAATTTTGAACGGAAGATATTTACTTTTTCACCATAGCCCTCTAGGGGTTCCAAATATCCCTTTCCCAATTCCACAAGAACAGCCTTAGCGAAAGGCTTCTTGAAGGGAAAGATGTAACTCTGTGAGATGAATTCACAGAACACAGAGCAGTTTCTCAGAAAGCTTCTTTCCAATTTTGAACGGAAGATATTTCCTTTTTCACCATAGCCCTCTATGGGCTTCCAAATATCCCTTTGCCAATTTCACAAGAACAGCCTTAGCGAAAGGCTTCTTGAAGGGAAAGATGTAACTCTGTGAGGTGAATTCACAGAACACAGAGCAGTTTCTCAGAAAGCTTCTTTCCAGTTTTGAACGGAAGATATTTACTTTTTCACCATAGCCCTCTATGGGCTTCCAAATATCCCTTTGCCAATTCCACAAGAACAGCCTTAGCGAAAGGCTTCTTGAAGGGAAAGATGTAACTCTGTGAGATAAATTAACAGAACAAAGAGCAGTTTCTCAGAAAGCTTCTTTCCAGTTTTGAACGGAAGATATTTCATTTTTCACCATAGCCCTCTAAGGGCTTCCAAATATCCCTTTGCCAATTCCACAAGAACAGCCTTAGCGAAAGGCTTCTTGAAGGGAAAGATGTAACTCTGTGAGATGAATTCACAGAACACAGAGCAGTTTCTCAGAAAGCTTCTTTCCAGTTTGGAACGGAAGATATTTCCTTTTTCACCATAGGCCGCTATGGGCTTCCAAATATCCCTTTGCCAATTCCACAAGAACAGCCTTAGCGAAAGGCTTCTTGAAGGGAAAGATGTAACTCTGTGAGATGAATTAACAGAACACAGAGCAGTTTCTCAGAAAGCTTCTTTCCAGTTTTGAAGGGAAGATATTTCCTTTTTCACCGTAGGCCTCTATGGGCTTCCAAATATCCCTTTGCCAATTACACAAGAACAGCCTTAGCGAAAGGCTTCTTGAAGGGAAAGATGTAACTCTGTGAGATGAATTCACAGAACACAGAGCAGTTTCTCAGAAAGCTTCTTTCCAATTTTGAACGGAAGATATTTCCTTTTTCACCATAGCCCTCTATGGGCTTCCAAATATCCCTTTGCCAATTCCACAAGAACAGCCTTAGCGAAAGGCTTCTTGAAGGGAAAGATGTAACTCTGTGAGATGAATTCACAGAACACAGAGCAGTTTCTCAGAAAGCTTCTTTCCAGTTTTGAACGGAAGATATTTCCTTTTTCACCATAGCCCTCTATGGGCTTCCAAATATCCCTTTGCCAATACCACAAGAACAGCCTTAGCGAAAGGCTTCTTGAAGGGAAAGATGTAACTCTGTGAGATGAATTCACAGAACACAGAGCAGTTTCTCAGAAAGCTTCTTTCCAGTTTTGAACGGAAGATATTTCCTTTTTCACCATAGCCGTCTATGGGCTTCCAAATATCCCTTTGCCAATTCCACAACAACAGCCTTAGCGAAAGGCTTCTTGAAGGGAAAGATGTAACTCTGTGAGATGAATTCACAGAACACAGAGCAGTTTCTCAGAAAGCTTCTTTGCAGTTTTGAACGGAAGATACTTCCTTTTTCACCATAGCCGTCTATGGTTTTCCAAATATCCCTTTGCCAATTCCACAAGAACAGCCTTAGCGAAAGGCTTCTTGAAGGGAAAGATGTAACTCTGTGAGATGAATTAACAGAACACAGAGCAGTTTCTCAGAAAGCTTCTTTCCAGTTTTGAACGGAAGATATTTCCTTTTTCACCATAGCCCTCTATGGGCTTCCAAATATCGCTTTGCCAATTCCACAAGAACAGCCTTAGAGAAAGTCTTCTTGAAAGGAAAGATGTAACTCCGTGAGATGAATTCACAGAACACAGAGCAGTTTCTCAGAAATCTTCTTTCCAGTTTTGAACGGAAGATATTTCCTTTTTCACCATAGCCCTCTATGGGCTTCCAAATATCGCTTTGCCAATTCTACAAGAACAGCCTTAGCGAAAGGCTTCTTGAAGGGAACGATGTAACTCTTTGAGATGAATTAACAGAACACAGAGCAGTTTCTCAGAAAGCTTATTTCCAGTTTTGAACGGAAGATATTTCCTTTTTCACCATAGCCCTCTATGGGCTTCCAAATATCCCTTTGCCATTTCCACAAGAACAGCCTTAGCGAAAGGCTTCTTGAAGGGAAAGATGTAACTCTGTGAGATGAATTCACAGAACACAGAGCAGTTTCTCAGAAAGCTTCTTTCCAGTTTTGAACGGAAGATATTTACTTTTTCACCATAGCCCTCTATGGGCTTCCAAATATCCCCTTGCCAATTCCACAAGAACAGCCTTAGCGAAAGGCTTCTTGAAGAGAAAGATGTAACTCTGTGAGATGAATTAACAGAACACAGAGCAGTTTCTCAGAAAGCTTCTTTCCAGTTTTGAACGGAAGATATTTCCTTTTTCACCATAGGCCCCTATGGGCTTCCAAATATCCCTTTGCCAATTCCACAAGAACAGCCTTAGCGAAAGGCTTCTTGAAGGGAAAGATGTAACTCTGTGAGATGAATTCACAGAACACAGAGCAGTTTCTCAGAAAGCTTTCCAGTTTGGAACGGAAGATATTTCCTTTTTCACCGTAGGCCTCTATGGGCTTCCAAATATCCCTTTGCCAATTCCACAAGAACAGCCTTAGCGAAAGGATTCTTGAAGGGAAAGATGTAACTCTGTGAGATGAATTAACAGAACACAGAGCAGTTTCTCAGAAAGCTTCTTTCCAGTTTTGAACGGAAGATATTTACTTTTTCACCATAGGCCTCTATGGGCTTCCAAATATCCCTTTGCCAATTCCACAAGAACAGCCTTAGCGAAAGGCTTCTTGAAGGGAAAGATGTAACTCTGTGAGATGAATTCACAGAACACAGAGCAGTTTCTCAGAAAGCTTCTTTCCAGTTTTGAACGGAAGATATTTCCTTTTTCACCATAGCCCTCTATGGGCTTCCAAATATCCCTTTGCCAATTCCACAAGAACAGCCTTAGCGAAAGGCTTCTTGAAGGGAAAGATGTAACTCTGTGAGATGAATTCACAGAACACAGAGCAGTTTCTCAGAAAGCTTCTTTCCAGTTTTGAACGGAAGATATTTCCTTTTTCACCATAGGCCTCTATGGGCTTCCAAATATCCCTTTGCCAATTCCACAAGAACAGCCTTAGCGAAAGGCTTCTTGAAGGGAAAGATGTAACTCTGTGAGATGAATTCACAGAACACAGAGCAGTTTCTCAGAAAGCTTCTTTCCAGTTTTGAACGGAAGATATTTCCTTTTTCACCATAGGCCTCTATGGGCTTCCAAATATCCCTTTGCCAATTCCACAAGAACAGCCTTAGCGAAAGGCTTCTTGAAGGGAAAGATGTAACTCTGTGAGATGAATTCACAGAACACAGAGCAGTTTCTCAGAAAGCTTCTTTCCAGTTTTGAACGGAAGATATTTACTTTTTCACCATAGCCCTCTATGGGCTTCCAAATATCCCTTTGCCAATTCCACAAGAACAGCCTTAGCGAAAGGCTTCTTGAAGGGAAAGATGTAACTCTGTGAGATGAATTCACAGAACACAGAGCAGTTTCTCAGGAAGCTTCTTTCCAGTTTTGAACGGAAGATATTTCCTTTTTCACCATAGCCCTCTATGGGCTTCCAAATATCCCTTTGCCAATTCCACAAGAACAGCCTTAGCGAAAGGCTTCTTGAAGGGAAAGATGTAACTCTGTGAGGTGAATTCACAGAACACAGAGCAGTTTCTCAGAAAGCTTCTTTCCAGTTTTGAACGGAAGATATTTCCTTTTTCACCATAGCCGTCTATGGGCTTCCAAATATCCCTTTGCCAATTCCACAGGAACAGCCTTAGCGAAAGGCTTCTTGAAGGGAAAGATGTAACTCTGTGAGATGAATTCACAGAACACAGAGCAGTTTCTCAGAAAGCTTCTTTCCAGTTTTGAACGGAAGATATTTCCTTTTTCACCATAGCCCTCTATGGGCTTCCAAATATCCCTTTGCCAGTTCCACAAGAACAGACTTAGCGAAAGGCTTCTTGAAATGGAAGATGTAACTCTGTGAGATGAATTCAGAGAACACAGAGCAGTTTCTCAGAAAGCTTCTTTCCAGTTTTGAACGGAAGATATTTCCTTTTTCACCATAGCCCTCTATGGGCTTCCAAATATCGCTTTGCCAATTCAACAAGAACAGCCTTAGGGAAAGGCTTCTTGAAGGGAAAGATGTAACTCTGTGAGATGAATTAACAGAACACAGAGCAGTTTCTCAGAAAGCTTCTTTCCAGTTTTGAACGGAAGATATTTCCTTTTTCACCATAGCCCTCTTTGGGCTTCCAAATATCCCTTTGCCAATTCCACAAGAACAGCCTTAGCGAAAGGCTTCTTGAAGGGAAAGATGTAACTCTGTGAGATGAATTAGCAGAACACAGAGCAGTTTCTCAGAAAGATTCTTTCCAATTTTGAAAGGAAGATATTTCCTTTTTCACCATAGCCCTCTATGGGCTTCCAAATATCCCTTTGCCAATTCCACAAGAACAGCCTTAGCGAAAGGCTTCTTGAAGGGAAAGATGTAACTCTGTGAGATGAATTCACAGAACACAGAGCAGTTTCTCAGAAAGCTTCTTTCCAGTTTGAACGGAAGATATTTCCTTTTTCACCATAGGCCTCAATGGGCTTCCAAATATCCCTTTGCCAATTCCACAAGAACAGCCTTAGCGAAAGGCTTCTTGAAGGGAAAGATGTAACTCTGTGAGATGAATTCACAGAACACAGAGCAGTTTCTCAGAAAGCTTCTTTCCAATTTTGAACGGAAGATATTTCCTTTTTCACCATAGCCCTCTATGGGCTTCCAAATATCCCTTTGCCAATTCCACAAGAACAGCCTTAGCGAAAGGCTTCTTGAAGGGAAAGATGTAACTCTGTGAGGTGAATTCACAGAACACAGAGCAGTTTCTCAGAAAGCTTCTTTCCAGTTTTGAACGGAAGATATTTACTTTTTCACCATAGCCCTCTATGGGCTTCCAAATATCCCTTTGCCAATTCCACAAGAACAGCCTTAGCGAAAGGCTTCTTGAAGGGAAAGATGTAACTCTGTGAGATAAATTAACAGAACAAAGAGCAGTTTCTCAGAAAGCTTCTTTCCAGTTTTGAACGGAAGATATTTCATTTTTCACCATAGCCCTCTAAGGGCTTCCAAATATCCCTTTGCCAATTCCACAAGAACAGCCTTAGCGAAAGGCTTCTTGAAGGGAAAGATGTAACTCTGTGAGATGAATTCACAGAACACAGAGCAGTTTCTCAGAAAGCTTCTTTCCAGTTTGGAACGGAAGATATTTCCTTTTTCACCATAGGCCTCTATGGGCTTCCAAATATCCCTTTGCCAATTCCACAAGAACAGCCTTAGCGAAAGGCTTCTTGAAGGGAAAGATGTAACTCTGTGAGATGAATTAACAGAACACAGAGCAGTTTCTCAGAAAGCTTCTTTCCAGTTTTGAAGGGAAGATATTTCCTTTTTCACCGTAGGCCTCTATGGGCTTCCAAATATCCCTTTGCCAATTCCACAAGAACAGCCTTAGCGAAAGGCTTCTTGAAGGGAAAGATGTAACTCTGTGAGATGAATTCACAGAACACAGAGCAGTTTCTCAGAAAGCTTCTTTCCAATTTTGACCGGAAGATATTTCCTTTTTCACCATAGCCCTCTATGGGCTTCCAAATATCCCTTTGCCAATTCCACAAGAACAGCCTTAGCGAAAGGCTTCTTGAAGGGAAAGATGTAACTCTGTGAGATGAATTCACAGAACACAGAGCAGTTTCTCAGAAAGCTTCTTTCCAGTTTTGAACGGAAGATATTTCCTTTTTCACCATAGCCCTCTATGGGCTTCCAAATATCCCTTTGCCAATACCACAAGAACAGCCTTAGCGAAAGGCTTCTTGAAGGGAAAGATGTAACTCTGTGAGATGAATTCACAGAACACAGAGCAGTTTCTCAGAAAGCTTCTTTCCAGTTTTGAACGGAAGATATTTCCTTTTTCACCATAGCCCTCTATGGACTTCCAAATATCCCTTTGCCAATTCCACAAGAACAGCCTTAGCGAAAGGCTTCTTGAAGGGAAAGATGTAACTCTGTGAGATGAATTAACAGAACACAGAGCAGTTTCTCAGAAAGCTTCTTTCCAGTTTTGAACGGAAGATATTTCCTTTTTCACCATAGCCGTCTATGGTTTTCCAAATATCCCTTTGCCAATTCCACAAGAACAGCCTTAGCGAAAGGCTTCTTGAAGGGAAAGATGTAACTCTGTGAGATGAATTAACAGAACACAGAGCAGTTTCTCAGAAAGCTTCTTTCCAGTTTTGAACGGAAGATATTTCCTTTTTCACCATAGCCCTCTATGGGCTTCCAAATGTCGCTTTGCCAATTCCACAAGAACAGCCTTAGAGAAAGTCTTCTTGAAAGGAAAGATGTAACTCTGTGAGATGAATTCACAGAACACAGAGCAGTGTCTCAGAAAGCTTCTTTCCAGTTTTGAACGGAAGATATTTCCTTTTTCATCATAGCCCTCTAAGGGCTTCCAAATATCCCTTTGCCAATTCCACAAGAACAGCCTTAGCGAAAGGCTTCTTGAAGGGAAAGATGTAACTCTGTGAGATGAATTCACAGAACACAGAGCAGTTTCTCAGAAAGCTTCTTTCCAGTTTTGAACGGAAGATATTTCCTTTTTCACCATAGCCATCTATGGGCTTCCAAATATCCCTTTGCCAATTCCACAAGAACAGCCTTAGCGAAAGGCTTCTTGAAGGGAAAGATGTAACTCTGTGAGATGAATTAACAGAACACAGAGCAGTTTCTCAGAAAGCTTCTTTCCAGTTTTGAACGGAAGATATTTCCTTTTTCACCATAGGCCCCTATGGGCTTCCAAATATCCCTTTGCCAATTCCACAAGAACAGCCTTAGCGAAAGGCTTCTTGAAGGGAAAGATGTAACTCTGTGAGATGAATTAACAGAACACAGAGCAGTTTCTCAGAAAGCTTCTTTCCAGTTTTGAACTGAAGATATTTACTTTTTCACCATAGCCCTCTATGGGCTTCCAAATATCCCTTTGCCAATTCCACAAGAACAGCCTTAGCGAAAGGCTTCTTGAAGGGAAAGATGTAACTCTGTGAGATTAATTAACAGAACACAGAGCAGTTTCTCAGAAAGCTTCTTTCCAGTTTTGAACGGAAGATATTTCCTTTTTCACCATAGCCCTCTAAGGGCTTCCAAATATCCCTTTGCCAATTCCACAAGAACAGCCTTAGCGAAAGGCTTCTTGAAGGGAAAGATGTAACTCTGTGAGATGAATTCACAGAACACAGAGCAGTTTCTCAGAAAGCTTTCCAGTTTGGAACGGAAGATATTTCCTCTTTCACCGTAGGCCTCTATGGGCTTCCAAATATCCCTTTGCCAATTCCACAAGAACAGCCTTAGCGAAAGGCTTCTTGAAGGGAAAGATGTAACTCTGTGAGATGAATTAACAGAACACAGAGCAGTTTCTCAGAAAGCTTCTTTCCAGTTTTGAACGGAAGATATTTACTTTTTCACCATAGCCCTCTATGGGCTTCCAAATATCCCTTTGCCAATTCCACAAGAACAGCCTTAGCGAAAGGCTTCTTGAAGGGAAAGATGTAACTCTGTGAGATGAATTCACAGAACACAGAGCAGTTTCTCAGAAAGCTTCTTTCCAGTTTTGAACGGAAGATATTTCCTTTTTCACCATAGGCCTCTATGGGCTTCCAAATATCCCTTTGCCAATTCCACAAGAACAGCCTTAGCGAAAGGCTTCTTGAAGGGAAAGATGTAACTCTGTGAGATGAATTCACAGAACACAGAGCAGTTTCTCAGAAAGCTTCTTTCCAGTTTTGAACGGAAGATATTTCCTTTTTCAGCATAGGCCTCTATGGGCTTCCAAATATCCCTTTGCCAATTCCACAAGAACAGCCTTAGCGAAAGGCTTCTTGAAGGGAAAGATGTAACTCTGTGAGATGAATTAACAGAACACAGAGCAGTTTCTCAGAAAGCTTCTTTCCAGTTTTGAACGGAAGATATTTACTTTTTCACCATAGCCCTCTATGGGCTTCCAAATATCCCTTTGCCAATTCCACAAGAACAGCCTTAGCGAAAGGCTTCTTGAAGGGAAAGATGTAACTCTGTGAGGTGAATTCACAGAACACAGAGCAGTTTCTCAGAAAGCTTCTTTCCAGTTTTGAACGGAAGATATTTCCTTTTTCACCATAGCCGTCTATGGGCTTCCAAATATCCCTTTGCCAATTCCACAGGAACAGCCTTAGCGAAAGGCTTCTTGAAGGGAAAGATGTAACTCTGTGAGATGAATTCACAGAACACAGAGCAGTTTCTCAGAAAGCTTCTTTCCAGTTTTGAACGGAAGATATATCCTTTTTCACAATAGGCCTCTATGGGCTTCCAAATATCCCTTTGCCAATTCCACAAGAACAGCCTTAGCGAAAGGCTTCTTGAAGGGAAAGATGTAACTCTGTGAGATGAATTAACAGAACACAGAGCAGTTTCTCAGAAAGCTTCTTTCCAGTTTTGAACGTAAGATATTTCCTTTTTCACCATAGCCCTCTATGGGCTTCCAAATATCCCTTTGCCAATTCCACAAGAACAGCCTTAGCGAAAGGCTTCTTGAAGGGAAAGATGTAACTCTGTGAGGTGAATTCACAGAACACAGAGCAGTTTCTCAGAAAGCTTCTTTCCAGTTTTGAACGTAAGATATTTCCTTTTTCACCATAGCCGTCTATGGGCTTCCAAATATCCCTTTGCCAATTCCACAGGAACAGCCTTAGCGAAAGGCTTCTTGAAGGGAAAGATGTAACTCTGTGAGATGAATTCACAGAACACAGAGCAGTTTCTCAGAAAGCTTCTTTCCAGTTTTGAACGGAAGATATTTCCTTTTTCACCATAGCCCTCTATGGGCTTCCAAATATCCCTTTGCCAGTTCCACAAGAACAGCCTTAGCGAAAGGCTTCTTGAAATGGAAGATGTAACTCTGTGAGATGAATTAACAGAACACAGAGCAGTTTCTCAGAAAGCTTCTTTCCAGTTTTGAACGGAAGATATTTCCTTTTTCACCATAGCCCTCTATGGGCTTCCAAATATCGCTTTGCCAATTCTACAAGAACAGCCTTAGGGAAAGGCTTCTTGAAGGGAAAGATGTAACTCTGTGAGATGAATTAACAGAACACAGAGCAGTTTCTCAGAAAGCTTCTTTCCAGTTTTGAACGGAAGATATTTCCTTTTTCACCATAGCCCTCTATGGGCTTCCAAATATCCCTTTGCCAATTCCACAAGAACAGCCTTAGCGAAAGGCTTCTTGAAGGGAAAGATGTAACTCTGTGAGATGAATTAGCAGAACACAGAGCAGTTTCTCAGAAAGATTCTTTCCAATTTTGAAAGGAAGATATTTCCTTTTTCACCATAGCCCTCTATGGGCTTCCAAATATCCCTTTGCCAATTCCACAAGAACAGCCTTAGCGAAAGGCTTCTTGAAGGGAAAGATGTAACTCTGTGAGATGAATTCACAGAACACAGAGCAGTTTCTCAGAAAGCTTTTTTCCAGTTTGAACGGAAGATATTTCCTTTTTCACCATAGGCCTCTATGGGCTTCCAAATATCCCTTTGCCAATTCCACAAGAACAGCCTTAGCGAAAGGCTTCTTGAAGGGAAAGATGTAACTCTGTGAGATGAATTCACAGAACACAGAGCAGTTTCTCAGAAAGCTTCTTTCCAGTTTTGAACTGAAGATATTTCCTTTTACAACATAGCCCTCTATGGGCTTCCAAATATCCCTTTGCCAATTCCACAAGAACAGCCTTAGTGAAAGGCTTCTTGAAGGGAAAGATGTAACTCTGTGAGATGAATTAACAGAACACAGAGCAGTTTCTCAGAAAGCTTCTTTCCAGTTTTGAACGGAAGATATTTCCTTTTTCACCATAGCCCTCTATGGGCTTCCAAATATCCCTTTGCCAATTCCACAAGAACATCCTTAGCGAAAGGCTTCTTGACGGGAAAGATGTAACTCTGTGAGATGAATTCACACAACACAGAGCAGTTTCTCAGAAAGCTTCTTTCCAGTTTTGAACGGAAGATATTTCCTTTTTCACCATAGCCCTCTATGGGCTTCCAAATATCGCTTTGCCAATTCTACAAGAACAGCCTTAGCGAAAGGCTTCTTGAAGTGAAAGATGTAACTCTGTGAGATGAATTCACAGAACACAGAGCAGTTTCTCAGAAAGCTTCTTTCCAGTAATGAACGGAAGATATTTCCTTTTTCACCATAGCCCTCTATGGGTTTCCAAATATCCCTTTGCCAATTCCACAAGAACAGCCTTAGCGAAAGGCTTCTTGAAGGGAAAGATGTAACTCTGTGAGATGAATTAACAGAACACAGAGCAGTTTCTCAGAAAGATTCTTTCCAATTTTGAACGGAAGATATTTCCTTTTTCATCATAGCCCTCTATGGGCTTCCAAATATCCCTTTGCCAATTCCACAAGAACAGCCTTAGCGAAAGGCTTCTTGAAGGGAAAGATGTAACTCTGTGAGATGAATTCACAGAACACAGAGCAGTTTCTCAGAAAGCTTCTTTCCAGTTTTGAACGGAAGATATTTCCTTTTTCACCATAGCCCTCTATGGGCTTCCAAATATCCCTTTGCCAATTCCACAAGAACAGCCTTAGCGAAAGGCTTCTTGAAGGGAAAGATGTAACTCTGTGAGATGAATTCACAGAACACAGAGCAGTTTCTCAGAAAGCTTCTTTCCAGTTTTGAACGGAAGATATTTCCTTTTTCACCATAGGCCTCTATGGGCTTCAAAATATCCCTTTGCCAATTCCACAAGAACAGCCTTAGCGAAAGGCTTCTTGAAGGGAAAGATGTAACTCTGTGAGATGAATTAACAGAACACAGAGCAGTTTCTCAGAAAGCTTCTTTCCAGTTTTGAACGGAAGATATTTCCTTTTTCACCATAGCCCTCTATGGGCTTCCAAATATCGCTTTGCCAATTCTACAAGAACAGCCTTAGCGAAAGGCTTCTTGAAGGGAAAGATGTAACTCTGTGAGATGAATTAACAGAACACAGAGCAGTTTCTCAGAAAGCTTCTTTCCAGTTTTGAACGGAAGATATTTCCTTTTTCACCATAGCCCTCTATGGGCTTCCAAATATCCCTTTGCCAATAGCACAAGAACAGCCTTAGCGAAAGGCTTCTTGAAGGGAAAGATGTAACTCTGTGAGATGAATTAACAGAACACAGAGCAGTTTCTCAGAAAGATTCTTTCCAATTTTGAACGGAAGATATTTCCTTTTTCACCATAGCCCTCTATGGGCTTCCAAATATCCCTTTGCCAATTCCACAAGAACAGCCTTAGAGAAAGGCTTCTTGAAGGGAAAGATGTAACTCTGTGAGATGAATTCACAGAACACAGAGCAGTTTCTCAGAAAGCTTCTTTCCAGTTTTGAACCGAAGATATTTCCTTTTTCACCATAGCCCTCTATGGGCTTCCAAATATCCCTTTGCCAATTCCACAAGAACAGCCTTAGAGAAAGGCTTCTTGAAGGGAAAGATGTAACTCTGTGAGATGAAATCACAGAACACAGAGCAGTTTCTCAGAAAGCTTCTTTCCAGTTTTGAACGGAAGATATTTCCTTTTTCACCATAGGCCTCTATGGGCTTCCAAATATCCCTTTGCCAATTCCACAAGAACAGCCTTAGCGAAAGGCTTCTTGAAGGGAAAGATGTAACTCTGTGAGATGAATTCACAGAACACAGAGCAGTTTCTCAGAAAGCTTCTTTCCAGTTTTGAACGGAAGATATTTCCTTTTTCACCATAGCCCTCTATGGGCTTCCAAATATCCCTTTGCCAATTCCACAAGAACAGCCTTAGCGAAAGGCTTCTTGAAGGGAAAGATGTAACTCTGTGAGATGAATTCACAGAACACAGAGCAGTTTCTCAGAAAGCTTCTTTCCAGTTTTGAACGGAAGATATTTCCTTTTTCACCATAGCCCTCTATGGGCTTCCAAATATCGCTTTGCCAATTCTACAAGAACAGCCTTAGCAAAAGGCTTCTTGAAGGGAAAGATGTAACTCTGTGAGATGAATTAACAGAACACAGAGCAGTTTCTCAGAAAGCTTCTTTCCAGTTTTGAACGGAAGATATTTCCTTTTTCACCATAGCCCTCTATGGGCTTCCAAATATCCCTTTGCCAATTCCACAAGAACAGCCTTAGCGAAAGGCTTCTTGAAGGGAAAGATGTAACTCTGTGAGATGAATTCACAGAACACAGAGCAGTTTCTCAGAAAGCTTCTTTCCAGTTTTGAACGGAAGATATTTCCTTTTTCACCATAGCCCTCTATGGGCTTCCAAATATCCCTTTGCCAATTCCACAAGAACAGCCTTAGCGAAAGGCTTCTTGAAGGGAAAGATGTAACTCTGTGAGATGAATTAACAGAACACAGAGCAGTTTCTCAGAAAGCTTCTTTCCAGTTTTGAACGGAAGATATTTCCTTTTTCACCATAGCCCTCTATGGGCTTCCAAATATCCCTTTGCCAATTCCACAAGAACAGCCTTAGCGAAAGGCTTCTTGAAGGGAAAGATGTAACTCTGTGAGATGAATTCACAGAACACAGAGCAGTTTCTCAGAAAGCTTCTTTCCAGTTTTGAACGGAAGATATTTCCTTTTTCACCATAGGCCTCTATGGGCTTCCAAATATCCCTATGCCAATTCCACAAGAACAGCCTTAGCGAAAGGCTTCTTGAAGGGAAAGATGTAACTCTGTGAGATGAATTCACAGAACACAGAGCAGTTTCTCAGAAAGCTTCTTTCCAGTTTTGAACGGAAGATATTTCCTTTTTCACCATAGCCCTCTATGGGCTTCCAAATATCCCTTTGCCAATTCCACAAGAACAGCCTTAGCGAAAGGCTTCTTGAAGGGAAAGATGTAACTCTGTGAGATGAATTCACAGAACACAGAGCAGTTTCTCAGAAAGCTTCTTTCCAGTTTTGAACGGAAGATATTTCCTTTTTCACCATAGGCCTCTATGGGCTTCCAAATATCCCTTTGCCAATTCCACAAGAACAGCCTTAGCGAAAGGCTTCTTGAAGGGAAAGATGTAACTCTGTGAGATGAATTCACAGAACACAGAGCAGTTTCTCAGAAAGCTTCTTTCCAGTTTTGAACGGAAGATATTTCCTTTTTCACCATAGCCCTCTATGGGCTTCCAAATATCGCTTTGCCAATTCTACAAGAACAGCCTTAGCAAAAGGCTTCTTGAAGGGAAAGATGTAACTCTGTGAGATGAATTAACAGAACACAGAGCAGTTTCTCAGAAAGCTTCTTTCCAGTTTTCAACGGAAGATATTTCCTTTTTCACCATAGCCCTCTATGGTCTTCCAAATATCCCTTTGCCAATTCCACAAGAACAGCCTTAGCGAAAGGCTTCTTGAAGGGAAAGATGTAACTCTGTGAGATGAATTAACAGAACACAGAGCAGTTTCTCAGAAAGATTCTTTCCAATTTTGAACGGAAGATATTTCCTTTTTCACCATAGCCCTCTATGGGCTTCCAAATATCCCTTTGCCAATTCCACAAGAACAGCCTTAGCGAAAGGCTTCTTGAAGGGAAAGATGTACCTCTGTGAGATGAATTCACAGAACACAGAGCAGTTTCTCAGAAAGCATCTTTCCAGTTTTGAACGGAAGATATTTCCTTTTTCACCATAGGCCTCTATGGGCTTCCAAATATCCCTTTGCCAATTCCACAAGAACAGCCTTAGCGAAAGGCTTCTTGAAGGGAAAGATGTAACTCTGTGAGATGAATTCACAGAACACAGAGCAGTTTCTCAGAAAGCTTCTTTCCAATTTTGAACGGAAGATATTTACTTTTTCACCATAGCCCTCTAGGGGTTCCAAATATCCCTTTGCCAATTCCACAAGAACAGCCTTAGCGAAAGGCTTCTTGAAGGGAAAGATGTAACTCTGTGAGATGAATTCACAGAACACAGAGCAGTTTCTCAGAAAGCTTCTTTCCAGTTTTGAACGGAAGATCTTTCCTTTTTCACCATAGCCCTCTATGGGCTTCCAAATATCCCTTTGCCAATTCCACAAGAACAGCCTTAGCGAAAGGCTTCTTGAAGGGAAAGATGTAACTCTGTGAGATGAAATAACAGAACAAAGAGCAGTTTCTCAGAAAGCTTCTTTCCAGTTTTGAACGGAAGATATTTCCTTTTTCACCATAGCCGTCTATGGTTTTCCAAATATCCCTTTGCCAATTCCACAAGAACAGCCTTAGCGAAAGGCTTCTTGAAGGGAAAGATGTAACTCTGTGAGATGAATTAACAGAACACAGAGCAGTTTCTCAGAAAGCTTCTTTCCAGTTTTGAACGGAAGATATTTCCTTTTTCACCATAGCCCTCTATGGGCTTCCAAATATCCCTTTGCCAATTCCACAAGAACAGCCTTAGCGAAAGGCTTCTTGAAGGGAAAGATGTAACTCTGTGAGATGAATTCACAGAACACAGAGCAGTTTCTCAGAAAGCTTCTTTCCAGTTTTGAACGGAAGATATTTCCTTTTTCACCATAGGCCTCTATGGGCTTCCAAATATCCCTTTGCCAATTCCACAAGAACAGCCTTAGCGAAAGGCTTCTTGAAGGGAAAGATGTAACTCTGTGAGATGAATTCACAGAACACAGAGCAGTTTCTCAGAAAGCTTCTTTCCAGTTTTGAACGGAAGATATTTCCTTTTTCACCATAGCCCTCTATGGGCTTCCAAATATCGCTTTGCCAATTCTACAAGAACAGCCTTAGCAAAAGGCTTCTTGAAGGGAAAGATGTAACTCTGTGAGATGAATTAACAGAACACAGAGCAGTTTCTCAGAAAGCTTCTTTCCAGTTTTGAACGGAAGATATTTCCTTTTTCACCATAGCCCTCTATGGTCTTCCAAATATCCCTTTGCCAATTCCACAAGAACAGCCTTAGCGAAAGGCTTCTTGAAGGGAAAGATGTAACTCTGTGAGATGAATTAACAGAACACAGAGCAGTTTCTCAGAAAGATTCTTTCCAATTTTGAACGGAAGATATTTCCTTTTTCACCATAGCCCTCTATGGGCTTCCAAATATCCCTTTGCCAATTCCACAAGAACAGCCTTAGCGAAAGGCTTCTTGAAGGGAAAGATGTACCTCTGTGAGATGAATTCACAGAACACAGAGCAGTTTCTCAGAAAGCATCTTTCCAGTTTTGAACGGAAGATATTTCCTTTTTCACCATAGGCCTCTATGGGCTTCCAAATATCCCTTTGCCAATTCCACAAGAACAGCCTTAGCGAAAGGCTTCTTGAAGGGAAAGATGTAACTCTGTGAGATGAATTCACAGAACACAGAGCAGTTTCTCAGAAAGCTTCTTTCCAATTTTGAACGGAAGATATTTACTTTTTCACCATAGCCCTCTAGGGGTTCCAAATATCCCTTTGCCAATTCCACAAGAACAGCCTTAGCGAAAGGCTTCTTGAAGGGAAAGATGTAACTCTGTGAGATGAATTCACAGAACACAGAGCAGTTTCTCAGAAAGCTTCTTTCCAGTTTTGAACGGAAGATATTTCCTTTTTCACCATAGCCCTCTATGGGCTTCCAAATATCCCTTTGCCAATTCCACAAGAACAGCCTTAGCGAAAGGCTTCTTGAAGGGAAAGATGTAACTCTGTGAGATGAAATAACAGAACAAAGAGCAGTTTCTCAGAAAGCTTCTTTCCAGTTTTGAACGGAAGATATTTCCTTTTTCACCATAGCCGTCTATGGTTTTCCAAATATCCCTTTGCCAATTCCACAAGAACAGCCTTAGCGAAAGGCTTCTTGAAGGGAAAGATGTAACTCTGTGAGATGAATTAACAGAACACAGAGCAGTTTCTCAGAAAGCTTCTTTCCAGTTTTGAACGGAAGATATTTCCTTTTTCACCATAGCCCTCTATGGGCTTCCAAATATCCCTTTGCCAATTCCACAAGAACAGCCTTAGCGAAAGGCTTCTTGAAGGGAAAGATGTAACTCTGTGAGATGAATTCACAGAACACAGAGCAGTTTCTCAGAAAGCTTCTTTCCAGTTTTGAACGGAAGATATTTCCTTTTTCACCATAGGCCTCTATGGGCTTCCAAATATCCCTTTGCCAATTCCACAAGAACAGCCTTAGCGAAAGGCTTCTTGAAGGGAAAGATGTAACTCTGTGAGATGAATTCACAGAACACAGAGCAGTTTCTCAGAAAGCTTCTTTCCAGTTTTGAACGGAAGATATTTCCTTTTTCACCATAGCCCTCTATGGGCTTCCAAATATCGCTTTGCCAATTCTACAAGAACAGCCTTAGCAAAAGGCTTCTTGAAGGGAAAGATGTAACTCTGTGAGATGAATTAACAGAACACAGAGCAGTTTCTCAGAAAGCTTCTTTCCAGTTTTGAACGGAAGATATTTCCTTTTTCACCATAGCCCTCTATGGTCTTCCAAATATCCCTTTGCCAATTCCACAAGAACAGCCTTAGCGAAAGGCTTCTTGAAGGGAAAGATGTAACTCTGTGAGATGAATTAACAGAACACAGAGCAGTTTCTCAGAAAGATTCTTTCCAATTTTGAACGGAAGATATTTCCTTTTTCACCATAGCCCTCTATGGGCTTCCAAATATCCCTTTGCCAATTCCACAAGAACAGCCTTAGCGAAAGGCTTCTTGAAGGGAAAGATGTACCTCTGTGAGATGAATTCACAGAACACAGAGCAGTTTCTCAGAAAGCATCTTTCCAGTTTTGAACGGAAGATATTTCCTTTTTCACCATAGGCCTCTATGGGCTTCCAAATATCCCTTTGCAAATTCCACAAGAACAGCCTTAGCGAAAGGCTTCTTGAAGGGAAAGATGTAACTCTGTGAGATGAATTCACAGAACACAGAGCAGTTTCTCAGAAAGCTTCTTTCCAGTTTTGAACGGAAGATATTTCCTTTTTCACCATAGCCCTCTATGGGCTTCCAAATATCCCTTTGCCAATTCCACAAGAACAGCCTTAGCGAAAGGCTTCTTGAAGGGAAAGATGTAACTCTGTGAGATGAATTCAGAGAACACAGAGCAGTTTCTCAGAAAGCTTCTTTCCAGTTTTGAACGGAAGATATTTCCTTTTTCACCATAGGCCTCTATGGGCTTCCAAATATCCCTTTGCCAATTAAACAAGAACAGCCTTAGCGAAAGGCTTCTTGAAGGGAAAGATGTAACTCTGTGAGATGAATTCACAGAGCACAGAGCAGTTTCTCAGAAAGCTTCTTTCCAGTTTTGAACGGAAGATATTTCCTTTTTCACCATAGCCCTCTATGGGCTTCCAAATATCGCTTTGCCAATTCTACAAGAACAGCCTTAGCGAAAGGCTTCTTGAAGGGAAAGATGTAACTCTGTGAGATGAATTCACAGAACACAGAGCAGTTTCTCAGAAAGCTTCTTTCCAGTTTTGAACGGAAGATATTTCCTTTTTCACCATAGCCCTCTATGGGCTTCCAAATATCCCTTTGCCAATTCCACAAGAACAGCCTTAGCGAAAGGCTTCTTGAAGGGAAAGATGTAACTCTGTGAGATGAAATAACAGAACAAAGAGCAGTTTCTCAGAAAGCTTCTTTCCAGTTTTGAACGGAAGATATTTCCTTTTTCACCATAGCCGTCTATGGTTTTCCAAATATCCCTTTGCCAATTCCACAAGAACAGCCTTAGCGAAAGGCTTCTTGAAGGGAAAGATGTAACTCTGTGAGATGAATTAACAGAACACAGAGCAGTTTCTCAGAAAGCTTCTTTCCAGTTTTGAACTGAAGATATTTCCTTTTTCACCATAGCCCTCTATGGGCTTCCAAATATCCCTTTGCCAATTCCACAAGAACAGCCTTAGCGAAAGTCTTCTTGAAAGGAAAGATGTAACTCTGTGAGATGAATTCACAGAACACAGAGCAGTGTCTCAGAAAGATTCTTTCCAGTTTTGAACGGAAGATATTTCCTTTTTCACCATAGCCCTCTAAGGGCTTCCAAATATCCCTTTGCCAATTCCACAACAACAGCCTTAGCGAAAGGCTTCTTGAAGGGAAAGATGTAACTCTGTGAGATGAATTCACAGAACACAGAGCAGTTTCTCAGAAAGCTTCTTTCCAGTTTTGAACGGAAGATATTTCCTTTTTCACCATAGCCCTCTATGGGCTTCCAAATATCCCTTTGCCAATTCCACAAGAACAGTCTTAGCGAAAGGCTTCTTGAAGGGAAAGATGTAACTCTGTGAGATAAATTAACAGAATACAGAGCAGTTTCTCAGAAAGCTTCTTTCCAGTTTTGAACGGAAGATATTTCCTTTTTCACCATAGCCCTCTATGGGCTTCCAAATATCCCTTTGCCAATTCCACAAGAACAGCCTTAGCGAAAGGCTTCTTGAAGGGAAAGATGTAACTCTGTGCGATGAATTCACAGAACACAGAGCAGTTTCTCAGAAAGATTCTTTCCAATTTTGAACGGAAGATATTTCCTTTTTCACCATAGCCCTCTATGGGCTTCCAAATATCCCTTTGCCAATTCCACAAGAACAGCCTTAGCGAAAGGCTTCTTGAAGGGAAAGATGTAACTCTGTGAGATGAATTCACAGAACACAGAGCAGTTTCTGAGAAAGCTTCTTTCCAGTTTTGAACGGAAGATATTTCCTTTTTCACCATAGCCCTCTATGGGCTTCCAAATATCGCTTTGCCAATTCCACAAGAACAGTCTTAGCGAAAGGCTTCTTGAAGGGAAAGATGTAACTCTGTGAGATGAATTCACAGAACACAGAGCAGTTTCTCAGAAAGCTTCTTTCCAGTTTTGAACGGAAGATATTTCCTTTTTCACCATAGCCCTCTATGGGCTTCCAAATATCCCTTTGCCAATTCCACAAGAACAGCCTTAGCGAAAGGCTTCTTGAAGGGAAAGATGTAACTCTGTGAGATGAAATAACAGAACAAAGAGCAGTTTCTCAGAAAGCTTCTTTCCAGTTTTGAACGGAGGATATTTCCTTTTTCACCATAGCCGTCTATGGTTTTCCAAATATCCCTTTGCCTATTCCACAAGAACAGCCTTAGCGAAAGGCTTCTTGAAGGGAAAGATGTAACTCTGTGAGATGAATTAACAGAACACAGAGCAGTTTCTCAGAAAGCTTCTTTCCAGTTTTGAACGGAAGATATTTCCTTTTTCACCATAGCCCTCTATGGGCTTCCAAATATCCCTTTGCCAATTCCACAAGAACAGCCTTAGCGAAAGTCTTCTTGAAAGGAAAGATGTAACTCTGTGAGATGAATTCACAGAACACAGAGCAGTGTCTCAGAAAGATTCTTTCCAGTTTTGAACGGAAGATATTTCCTTTTTCACCATAGCCCTCTAAGGGCTTCCAAATATCCCTTTGCCAATTCCACAACAACAGCCTTAGCGAAAGGCTTCTTGAAGGGAAAGATGTAACTCTGTGAGATGAATTCACAGAACACAGAGCAGTTTCTCAGAAAGCTTCTTTCCAGTTTTGAACGGAAGATATTTCCTTTTTCACCATAGCCCTCTATGGGCTTCCAAATATCCCTTTGCCAATTCCACAAGAACAGTCTTAGCGAAAGGCTTCTTGAAGGGAAAGATGTAACTCTGTGAGATAAATTAACAGAATACAGAGCAGTTTCTCAGAAAGCTTCTTTCCAGTTTTGAACGGAAGATATTTCCTTTTTCACCATAGCCCTCTATGGGCTTCCAAATATCCCTTTGCCAATTCCACAAGAACATCCTTAGCGAAAGGCTTCTTGAAGGGAAAGATGTAACTCTGTGAGATGAATTAACAGAACACAGAGCAGTTTCTCAGAAAGCTTCTTTCCAGTTTTGAACCGAAGATATTTCCTTTTTCACCATAGCCCTCTATGGGCTTCCAAATATCCCTTTGCCAATTCCACAAGAACAGCCTTAGCGAAAGGCTTCTTGAAGGGAAAGATGTAACTCTGTGAGATGAATTAGCAGAACACAGAGCAGTTTCTCAGAAAGATTCTTTCCAATTTTGAAAGGAAGATATTTCCTTTTTCACCATAGGCCTCTATGGGCTTCCAAATATCCCTTTGCCAATTCCACAAGAACAGCCTTAGCGAAAGGCTTCTTGAAGGGAAAGATGTAACTCTGTGAGATGAATTCACAGAACACAGAGCAGTTTCTCAGAAAGCTTCTTTCCAGTTTTGAACTGAAGATATTTCCTTTTTCAACATAGCCCTCTATGGGCTTCCAAATATCCCTTTGCCAATTCCACAAGAACAGCCTTAGCGAAAGGCTTCTTGAAGGGAAAGATGTAACTCTGTGAGATGAATTCACAGAACACAGAGCAGTTTCTCAGAAAGCTTCTTTCCAGTTTTGAACTGAAGATATTTCCTTTTTCAACATAGCCCTCTATGGGCTTCCAAATATCCCTTTGCCAATTCCACAAGAACAGCCTTAGTGAAAGGTTTCTTGAAGGGAAAGATGTAACTCTGTGAGATGAATTAACAGAACACAGAGCAGTTTCTCAGAAAGCTTCTTTCCAGTTTTGAACGGAAAATATTTCCTTTTTCACCATAGCCCTCTATGGGCTTCCAAATATCCCTTTGCCAATTCCACAAGAACATCCTTAGCGAAAGGCTTCTTGACGGGAAAGATGTAACTCTGTGAGATGAATTCACAGAACACAGAGCAGTTTCTCAGAAAGCTTCTTTCCAGTTTTGAACGGAAGATATTTCCTTTTTCACCATAGCCCTCTATGGGCTTCCAAATATCGCTTTGCCAATTCTACAAGAACAGCCTTAGCGAAAGGCTTCTTGAAGTGAAAGATGTAACTCTGTGAGATGAATTCACAGAACACAGAGCAGTTTCTCAGAAAGCTTCTTTCCAGTAATGAACGGAAGATATTTCCTTTTTCACCATAGCCCTCTATGGGTTTCCAAATATCCCTTTGCCAATTCCACAAGAACAGCCTTAGCGAAAGGCTTCTTGAAGGGAAAGATGTAACTCTGTGAGATGAATTAACAGAACACAGAGCAGTTTCTCAGAAAGATTCTTTCCAATTTTGAACGGAAGATATTTCCTTTTTCATCATAGCCCTCTATGGGCTTCCAAATATCCCTTTGCCAATTCCACAAGAACAGCCTTAGCGAAAGGCTTCTTGAAGGGAAAGATGTAACTCTGTGAGATGAATTAACAGAACACAGAGCAGTTTCTCAGAAAGCTTCTTTCCAGTTTTGAACGGAAGATATTTCCTTTTTCACCATAGCCCTCTATGGGCTTCCAAATATCCCTTTGCCAATTCCACAAGAACAGCCTTAGCGAAAGGCTTCTTGAAGGGAAAGATGTAACTCTGTGAGATGAATTCACAGAACACAGAGCAGTTTCTCAGAAAGCTTCTTTCCAGTTTTGAACGGAAGATATTTCCTTTTTCACCATAGCCCTCTATGGGCTTCCAAATATCGCTTTGCCAATTCTACAAGAACAGCCTTAGCGAAAGGCTTCTTGAAGGGAAAGATGTAACTCTGTGAGATGAATTAACAGAACACAGAGCAGTTTCTCAGAAAGCTTCTTTCCAGTTTTGAACGGAAGATATTTCCTTTTTCACCATAGCCCTCTATGGTCTTCCAAATATCCCTTTGCCAATTCCACAAGAACAGCCTTAGCGAAAGGCTTCTTGAAGGGAAAGATGTAACTCTGTGAGATGAATTAACAGAACACAGAGCAGTTTCTCAGAAAGATTCTTTCCAATTTTGAACGGAAGATATTTCCTTTTTCACCATAGCCCTCTATGGGCTTCCAAATATCCCTTTGCCAATTCCACAAGAACAGCCTTAGCGAAAGGCTTCTTGAAGGGAAAGATGTAACTCTGTGAGATGAATTAACAGAACACAGAGCAGTTTCTCAGAAAGCTTCTGTCCAGTTTTGAACGGAAGATATTTCCTTTTTCACCATAGCCCTCTATGGGCTTCCAAATATCCCTTTGCCAATTCCACAAGAACAGCCTTAGCGAAAGGCTTCTTGAAGGGAAAGATGTACCTCTGTGAGATGAATTCACAGAACACAGAGCAGTTTCTCAGAAAGCATCTTTCCAGTTTTGAACGGAAGATATTTCCTTTTTCACCATAGGCCTCTATGGGCTTCCAAATATCCCTTTGCCAATTCCACAAGAACAGCCTTAGCGAAAGGCTTCTTGAAGGGAAAGATGTAACTCTGTGAGATGAATTCACAGAACACAGAGCAGTTTCTCAGAAAGCTTCTTTCCAATTTTGAACGGAAGATATTTACTTTTTCACCATAGCCCTCTAGGGGTTCCAAATATCCCTTTGCCAATTCCACAAGAACAGCCTTAGCGAAAGGCTTCTTGAAGGGAAAGATGTAACTCTCTGAGATGAATTAACAGAACACAGAGCAGTTTCTCAGAAAGCTTCTTTCCAGTTTTGAACGGAAGATATTTCCTTTTTCACCATAGCCCTCTATGGGCTTCCAAATATCCCTTTGCCAATTCCACAAGAACAGCCTTAGCGAAAGTCTTCTTGAAAGGAAAGATGTAACTCTGTGAGATGAATTCACAGAACACAGAGCAGTGTCTCAGAAAGATTCTTTCCAGTTTTGAACGGAAGATATTTCCTTTTTCACCATAGCCCTCTAAGGGCTTCCAAATATCCCTTTGCCAATTCCACAACAACAGCCTTAGCGAAAGGCTTCTTGAAGGGAAAGATGTAACTCTGTGAGATGAATTCACAGAACACAGAGCAGTTTCTCAGAAAGCTTCTTTCCAGTTTTGAACGGAAGATATTTCCTTTTTCACCATAGCCCTCTATGGGCTTCCAAATATCCCTTTGCAAATTCCACAAGAACAGTCTTAGCGAAAGGCTTCTTGAAGGGAAAGATGTAACTCTGTGAGATAAATTAACAGAATACAGAGCAGTTTCTCAGAAAGCTTCTTTCCAGTTTTGAACGGAAGATATTTCCTTTTTCACCATAGCCCTCTATGGGCTTCCAAATATCCCTTTGCCAATTCCACAAGAACAGCCTTAGCGAAAGGCTTCTTGAAGGGAAAGATGTAACTCTGTGAGATGAATTCACAGAACACAGAGCAGTTTGTCAGAAAGATTCTTTCCAATTTTGAACGGAAGATATTTCCTTTTTCACCATAGCCCTCTATGGGCTTCCAAATATCCCTTTGCCAATTCCACAAGAACAGCCTTAGCGAAAGGCTTCTTGAAGGGAAAGATGTAACTCTGTGAGATGAATTAACAGAACACAGAGCAGTTTCTGAGAAAGCTTCTTTCCAGTTTTGAACGGAAGATATTTCCTTTTTCAACGTAGCCCTCTATGGGCTTCCAAATATCCCTTTGCCAATTCCACAAGAACAGCCTTAGCGAAAGGCTTCTTGAAGGGAAAGATGTAACTCTGTGAGATGAATTCAGAGAACACAGAGCAGTTTCTCAGAAAGCTTCTTTCCAGTTTTGAACGGAAGATATTTCCTTTTTCACCATAGGCCTCTATGGGCTTCCAAATATCCCTTTGCCAATTCCACAAGAACAGCCTTAGCGAAAGGCTTCTTGAAGGGAAAGATGTAACTCTGTGAGATGAATTCACAGAGCACAGAGCAGTTTCTCAGAAAGCTTCTTTCCAGTTTTGAACGGAAGATATTTCCTTTTTCACCATAGCCCTCTATGGGCTTCCAAATATCGCTTTGCCAATTCTACAAGAACAGCCTTAGCGAAAGGCTTCTTGAAGGGAAAGATGTAACTCTGTGAGATGAATTCACAGAACACAGAGCAGTTTCTCAGAAAGCTTCTTTCCAGTTTTGAACGGAAGATATTTCCTTTTTCACCATAGCCCTCTATGGGCTTCCAAATATCCCTTTGCCAATTCCACAAGAACAGCCTTAGCGAAAGGCTTCTTGAAGGGAAAGATGTAACTCTGTGAGATGAAATAACAGAACAAAGAGCAGTTTCTCAGAAAGCTTCTTTCCAGTTTTGAACGGAAGATATTTCCTTTTTCACCATAGCCGTCTATTGTTTTCCAAATATCCCTTTGCCAATTCCACAAGAAGAGCCTTAGCGAAAGGCTTCTTGAAGGGAAAGATGTAACTCTGTGAGATGAATTAACAGAACACAGAGCAGTTTCTCAGAAAGCTTCTTTCCAGTTTTGAACGGAAGATATTTCCTTTTTCACCATAGCCCTCTATGGGCTTCCAAATATCCCTTTGCCAATTCCACAAGAACAGACTTAGCGAAAGGCTTCTTGAAAGGAAAGATGTAACTCTGTGAGATGAATTCACAGAACACAGAGCAGTGTCTCAGAAAGATTCTTTCCAGTTTTGAACGGAAGATATTTCCTTTTTCACCATAGCCCTCTAAGGGCTTCCAAATATCCCTTTGCCAATTCCACAACAACAGCCTTAGCGAAAGGCTTCTTGAAGGGAAAGATGTAACTCTGTGAGATGAATTCACAGAACACAGAGCAGTTTCTCAGAAAGCTTCTTTCCAGTTTTGAACGGAAGATATTTCCTTTTTCACCATAGCCCTCTATGGGCTTCCAAATATCCCTTTGCCAATTCCACAAGAACAGTCTTAGCGAAAGGCTTCTTGAAGGGAAAGATGTAACTCTGTGAGATAAATTAACAGAATACAGAGCAGTTTCTCAGAAAGCTTCTTTCCAGGTTTGAACGGAAGATATTTCCTTTTTCACCATAGCCCTCTATGGGCTTCCAAATATCCCTTTGCCAATTCCACAAGAACAGCCTTAGCGAAAGGCTTCTTGAAGGGAAAGATGTAACTCTGTGAGATGAATTCACAGAACACAGAGCAGTTTCTCAGAAAGATTCTTTCCAATTTTGAACGGAAGATATTTCCTTTTTCACCATAGCCCTCTATGGGCTTCCAAATATCCCTTTGCCAATTCCACAAGAACAGCCTTAGCGAAAGGCTTCTTGAAGGGAAAGATGTAACTCTGTGAGATGAATTAACAGAACACAGAGAAGTTTCTGAGAAAGCTTCTTTCCAGTTTTGAACGGAAGATATTTCCTTTTTCACCGTAGCCCTCTATGGGCTTCCAAATATCCCTTTGCCAATTCCACAAGAACAGCCTTAGCGAAAGGCTTCTTGAAGGGAAAGATGTAACTCTGTGAGATGAATTCAGAGAACACAGAGCAGTTTCTCAGAAAGCTTCTTTCCAGTTTTGAACGGAAGATATTTCCTTTTTCACCATAGGCCTCTATGGGCTTCCAAATATCCCTTTGCCAATTCCACAAGAACAGCCTTAGCGAAAGGCTTCTTGAAGGGAAAGATGTAACTCTGTGAGATGAATTCACAGAGCACAGAGCAGTTTCTCAGAAAGCTTCTTTCCAGTTTTGAACGGAAGATATTTCCTTTTTCACCATAGCCCTCTATGGGCTTCCAAATATCGCTTTGCCAATTCTACAAGAACAGCCTTAGCGAAAGGCTTGTTGAAGGGAAAGATGTAACTCTGTGAGATGAATTAACAGAACACAGAGCAGTTTCTCAGAAAGCTTATTTCCAGTTTTGAATGGAAGATATTTCCTTTTTCACCATAGCCCTCTATGGGCTTCCAAATATCCCTTTGCCAATTCCACAAGAACAGCCTTAGCGAAAGGCTTCTTGAAGGGAAAGATGTAACTCTGTGAGATGAATTAACAGAACACAGAGCAGTTTCTCAGAAAGATTCTTTCCAATTTTGAACGGAAGATATTTCCTTTTTCACCATAGCCCTCTATGGGCTTCCAAATATCCCTTTGCCAATTCCACAAGAACAGCCTCAGCGAAAGGCTTCTTGAAGGGAAAGATGTAACTCTGTGAGATGAATTAACAGAACACAGAGCAGTTTCTCAGAAAGCTTCTTTCCAGTTTTGAACGGAAGATATTTCCTTTTTCACCATAGCCCTCTATGGGCTTCCAAATATCCCTTTGCCAATTCCACAAGAACAGCCTTAGCGAAAGGCTTCTTGAAGGGAAAGATGTAACTCTGTGAGATGAATTCACAGAACACAGAGCAGTTTCTCAGAAAGCTTCTTTCCAGTTTTGAACGGAAGATATTTCCTTTTTCACCGTAGCCCTCTATGGGCTTCCAAATATCCCTTTGCCAATTCCACAAGAACAGCCTTAGCGAAAGGCTTCTTGAATGGAAAGATGTAACTCTGTGAGATGAATTCAGAGAACACAGAGCAGTTTCTCAGAAAGCTTCTTTCCAGTTTTGAACGGAAGATATTTCCTTTTTCACCATAGGCCTCTATGGGCTTCCAAATATGCCTTTGCCAATTCCACAAGAACAGCCTTAGCGAAAGGCTTCTTGAAGGGAAAGATGTAACTCTGTGAGATGAATTCACAGAGCACAGAGCAGTTTCTCAGAAAGCTTCTTTCCAGTTTTGAACGGAAGATATTTCCTTTTTCACCATAGCCCTCTATGGGCTTCCAAATATCGCTTTGCCAATTCTACAAGAACAGCCTTAGCGAAAGGCTTCTTGAAGGGAAAGATGTAACTCTGTGAGATGAATTCACAGAACACAGAGCAGTTTCTCAGAAAGCTTCTTTCCAGTTTTGAACGGAAGATATTTCCTTTTTCACCGTAGCCCTCTATGGGCTTCCAAATATCCCTTTGCCAATTCCACAAGAACAGCCTTAGCGAAAGGCTTCTTGAAGGGAAAGATGTAACTCTGTGAGATGAATTCAGAGAACATAGAGCAGTTTCTCAGAAAGCTTATTTCCAGTTTTGAACGGAAGATATTTCCTTTTTCACCATAGGCCTCTATGGGCTTCCAAATATCCCTTTGCCAATTCCACAAGAACAGCCTTAGCGAAAGGCTTCTTGAAGGGAAAGATGTAACTCTGTGAGATGAATTCACAGAGCACAGAGCAGTTTCTCAGAAAGCTTCTTTCCAGTTTTGAACGGAAGATATTTCCTTTTTCACCATAGCCCTCTATGGGCTTCCAAATATCGCTTTGCCAATTCTACAAGAACAGCCTTAGCGAAAGGCTTCTTGAAGGGAAAGATGTAACTCTGTGAGATGAATTCACAGAACACAGAGCAGTTTCTCAGAAAGCTTCTTTCCAGTTTTGAACGGAAGATATTTCCTTTTTCACCATAGCCCTCTATGGGCTTCCAAATATCCCTTTGCCAATTCCACAAGAACAGCCTTAGCGAAAGGCTTCTTGAAGGGAAAGATGTAACTCTGTGAGATGAAATAACAGAACAAAGAGCAGTTTCTCAGAAAGCTTCTTTCCAGTTTTGAACGGAAGATATTTCCTTTTTCACCATAGCCGTCTATGGTTTTCCAAATATCCCTTTGCCAATTCCACAAGAACAGCCTTAGCGAAAGGCTTCTTGAAGGGAAAGATGTAACTCTGTGAGATGAATTAACAGAACACAGAGCAGTTTCTCAGAAAGCTTCTTTCCAGTTTTGAACGGAAGATATTTCCTTTTTCACCATAGCCCTCTATGGGCTTCCAAATATCCCTTTGCCAATTCCACAAGAACAGACTTAGCGAAAGGCTTCTTGAAAGGAAAGATGTAACTCTGTGAGATGAATTCACAGAACACAGAGCAGTGTCTCAGAAAGATTCTTTCCAGTTTTGAACGGAAGATATTTCCTTTTTCACCATAGCCCTCTAAGGGCTTCCAAATATCCCTTTGCCAATTCCACAACAACAGCCTTAGCGAAAGGCTTCTTGAAGGGAAAGATGTAACTCTGTGAGATGAATTCACAGAACACAGAGCAGTTTCTCAGAAAGCTTCTTTCCAGTTTTGAACGGAAGATATTTCCTTTTTCACCATAGCCCTCTATGGGCTTCCAAATATCCCTTTGCCAATTCCACAAGAACAGTCTTAGCGAAAGGCTTCTTGAAGGGAAAGATGTAACTCTGTGAGATAAATTAACAGAATACAGAGCAGTTTCTCAGAAAGCTTCTTTCCAGTTTTGAACGGAAGATATTTCCTTTTTCACCATAGCCCTCTATGGGCTTCCAAATATCCCTTTGCCAATTCCACAAGAACAGCCTTAGCGAAAGGCTTCTTGAAGGGAAAGATGTAACTCTGTGAGATGAATTCACAGAACACAGAGCAGTTTCTCAGAAAGATTCTTTCCAATTTTGAACGGAAGATATTTCCTTTTTCACCATAGCCCTCTATGGGCTTCCAAATATCCCTTTGCCAATTCCACAAGAACAGCCTTAGCGAAAGGCTTCTTGAAGGGAAAGATGTAACTCTGTGAGATGAATTAACAGAACACAGAGAAGTTTCTGAGAAAGCTTCTTTCCAGTTTTGAACGGAAGATATTTCCTTTTTCACCGTAGCCCTCTATGGGCTTCCAAATATCCCTTTGCCAATTCCACAAGAACAGCCTTAGCGAAAGGCTTCTTGAAGGGAAAGATGTAACTCTGTGAGATGAATTCAGAGAACACAGAGCAGTTTCTCAGAAAGCTTCTTTCCAGTTTTGAACGGAAGATATTTCCTTTTTCACCATAGGCCTCTATGGGCTTCCAAATATCCCTTTGCCAATTCCACAAGAACAGCCTTAGCGAAAGGCTTCTTGAAGGGAAAGATGTAACTCTGTGAGATGAATTCACAGAGCACAGAGCAGTTTCTCAGAAAGCTTCTTTCCAGTTTTGAACGGAAGATATTTCCTTTTTCACCATAGCCCTCTATGGGCTTCCAAATATCGCTTTGCCAATTCTACAAGAACAGCCTTAGCGAAAGGCTTGTTGAAGGGAAAGATGTAACTCTGTGAGATGAATTAACAGAACACAGAGCAGTTTCTCAGAAAGCTTATTTCCAGTTTTGAATGGAAGATATTTCCTTTTTCACCATAGCCCTCTATGGGCTTCCAAATATCCCTTTGCCAATTCCACAAGAACAGCCTTAGCGAAAGGCTTCTTGAAGGGAAAGATGTAACTCTGTGAGATGAATTAACAGAACACAGAGCAGTTTCTCAGAAAGATTCTTTCCAATTTTGAACGGAAGATATTTCCTTTTTCACCATAGCCCTCTATGGGCTTCCAAATATCCCTTTGCCAATTCCACAAGAACAGCCTCAGCGAAAGGCTTCTTGAAGGGAAAGATGTAACTCTGTGAGATGAATTAACAGAACACAGAGCAGTTTCTCAGAAAGCTTCTTTCCAGTTTTGAACGGAAGATATTTCCTTTTTCACCATAGCCCTCTATGGGCTTCCAAATATCCCTTTGCCAATTCCACAAGAACAGCCTTAGCGAAAGGCTTCTTGAAGGGAAAGATGTAACTCTGTGAGATGAATTCACAGAACACAGAGCAGTTTCTCAGAAAGCTTCTTTCCAGTTTTGAACGGAAGATATTTCCTTTTTCACCGTAGCCCTCTATGGGCTTCCAAATATCCCTTTGCCAATTCCACAAGAACAGCCTTAGCGAAAGGCTTCTTGAAGGGAAAGATGTAACTCTGTGAGATGAATTCAGAGAACACAGAGCAGTTTCTCAGAAAGCTTCTTTCCAGTTTTGAACGGAAGATATTTCCTTTTTCACCATAGGCCTCTATGGGCTTCCAAATATCCCTTTGCCAATTCCACAAGAACAGCCTTAGCGAAAGGCTTCTTGAAGGGAAAGATGTAACTCTGTGAGATGAATTCACAGAACACAGAGCAGTTTCTCAGAAAGCTTCTTTCCAGTTTTGAACGGAAGATATTTCCTTTTTCACCATAGCCCTCTATGGGCTTCCAAATATCGCTTTGCCAATTCTACAAGAACAGCCTTAGCGAAAGGCTTCTTGAAGGGAAAGATGTAACTCTGTGAGATGAATTCACAGAACACAGAGCAGTTTCTCAGAAAGCTTCTTTCCAGTTTTGAACGGAAGATATTTCCTTTTTCACCATAGCCCTCTATGGGCTTCCAAATATCCCTTTGCCAATTCCACAAGAACAGCCTTAGCGAAAGGCTTCTTGAAGGGAAAGATGTAACTCTGTGAGATGAAATAACAGAACAAAGAGCAGTTTCTCAGAAAGCTTCTTTCCAGTTTTGAACGGAAGATATTTCCTTTTTCACCATAGCCGTCTATGGTTTTCCAAATATCCCTTTGCCAATTCCACAAGAACAGCCTTAGCGAAAGGCTTCTTGAAGGGAAAGATGTAACTCTGTGAGATGAATTAACAGAACACAGAGCAGTTTCTCAGAAAGCTTCTTTCCAGTTTTGAACGGAAGATATTTCCTTTTTCACCATAGCCCTCTATGGGCTTCCAAATATCCCTTTGCCAATTCCACAAGAACAGCCTTAGCGAAAGTCTTCTTGAAAGGAAAGATGTAACTCTGTGAGATGAATTCACAGAACACAGAGCAGTGTCTCAGAAAGATTCTTTCCAGTTTTGAACGGAAGATATTTCCTTTTTCACCATAGCCCTCTAAGGGCTTCCAAATATCCCTTTGCCAATTCCACAACAACAGCCTTAGCGAAAGGCTTCTTGAAGGGAAAGATGTAACTCTGTGAGATGAATTCACAGAACACAGAGCAGTTTCTCAGAAAGCTTCTTTCCAGTTTTGAACGGAAGATATTTCCTTTTTCACCATAGCCCTCTATGGGCTTCCAAATATCCCTTTGCCAATTCCACAAGAACAGTCTTAGCGAAAGGCTTCTTGAAGGGAAAGATGTAACTCTGTGAGATAAGTTAACAGAATACAGAGCAGTTTCTCAGAAAGCTTCTTTCCAGTTTTGAACGGAAGATATTTCCTTTTTCACCATAGCCCTCTATGGGCTTCCAAATATCCCTTTGCCAATTCCACAAGAACAGCCTTAGCGAAAGGCTTCTTGAAGGGAAAGATGTAACTCTGTGAGATGAATTCACAGAACACAGAGCAGTTTCTCAGAAAGATTCTTTCCAATTTCGAACGGAAGATATTTCCTTTTTCACCATAGCCCTCTATGGGCTTCCAAATATCCCTTTGCCAATTCCACAAGAACAGCCTTAGCGAAAGGCTTCTTGAAGGGAAAGATGTAACTCTGTGAGGTGAATTCACAGAACACAGAGCAGTTTCTCAGAAAGCTTCTTTCCAGTTTTGAACGGAAGATATTTCCTTTTTCACCATAGCCCTCTATGGGCTTCCAAATATCCCTTTGCCAATTCCACAAGAACAGCCTTAGCGAAAGGCTTCTTCAAGGCAAAGATGTAACTCTGTGAGATGAATTAACAGAACACAGAGCAGTTTCTCAGAAAGCTTCTTTCCAGTTTTGAACGGAAGATATTTACTTTTTCACCATAGCCCTCTATGGGCTTCCAAATATCCCTTTGCCAATTCCACAAGAACAGCCTTAGCGAAAGGCTTCTTGAAGGGAAAGATGTAACTCTGTGAGATAAATTAACAGAACAAAGAGCAGTTTCTCAGAAAGCTTCTTTCCAGTTTTGAACGGAAGATATTTCCTTTTTCACCATAGCCCTCTAAGGGCTTCCAAATATCCCTTTGCCAATTCCACAAGAACAGCCTTAGCGAAAGGCTTCTTGAAGGGAAAGATGTAACTCTGTGAGATGAATTCACAGAACACAGAGCAGTTTCTCAGAAAGCTTCTTTCCAGTTTGGAACGGAAGATATTTCCTTTTTCCCCATAGCCCTCTATGGGCTTCCAAATATCCCTTTGCCAATTCCACAAGAACAGCCTTAGCGAAAGGCTTCTTGAAGGGAAAGATGTAACTCTGTGAGATGAATTAACAGAACACAGAGCAGTTTCTCAGAAAGCTTCTTTCCAGTTTTGAAGGGAAGATATTTCCTTTTTCACCGTAGGCCTCTATGGGCTTCCAAATATCCCTTTGCCAATTCCACAAGAACAGCCTTAGCGAAAGGCTTCTTGAAGGGAAAGATGAAACTCTGTGAGATGAATTAACAGAACACAGAGCAGTTTCTCAGAAAGATTCTTTCCAATTTTGAACGGAAGATATTTCCTTTTTCACCATAGCCCTCTATGGGCTTCCAAATATCCCTTTGCCAATTCCACAAGAACAGCCTTAGAGAAAGGCTTCTTGAAGGGAAAGATGTAACTCTGTGAGATGAATTCACAGAACACAGAGCAGTTTCTCAGAAAGCTACTTTCCAGTTTTGAACGGAAGATATTTCCTTTTTCACCATAGCCCTCTAAGGGCTTCAAAATATCCCTTTGCCAATTCCACAAGAACAGCCTTAGCGAAAGGCTTCTTGAAGGGAAAGATGTAACTCTGTGAGGTGAATTCACAGAACACAGAGCAGTTTCTCAGAAAGCTACTTTCCAGTTTTGAACGGAAGATATTTCCTTTTTCACCATAGGCCTCTATGGGCTTCCAAATATCCCTTTGCCAATTCCACAAGAACAGTCTTAGCGAAAGGCTTCTTGAAGGGAAAGATGTAACTCTGTGAGATAAGTTAACAGAATACAGAGCAGTTTCTCAGAAAGCTTCTTTCCAGTTTTGAACGGAAGATATTTCCTTTTTCACCATAGCCCTCTATGGGCTTCCAAATATCCCTTTGCCAATTCCACAAGAACAGCCTTAGCGAAAGGCTTCTTGAAGGGAAAGATGTAACTCTGTGAGATGAATTAACAGAACACAGAGAAGTTTCTGAGAAAGCTTCTTTCCAGTTTTGAACGGAAGATATTTCCTTTTTCACCGTAGCCCTCTATGGGCTTCCAAATATCCCTTTGCCAATTCCACAAGAACAGCCTTAGCGAAAGGCTTCTTGAAGGGAAAGATGTAACTCTGTGAGATGAATTCACAGAGCACAGAGCAGTTTCTCAGAAAGCTTCTTTCCAGTTTTGAACGGAAGATATTTCCTTTTTCACCATAGCCCTCTATGGGCTTCCAAATATCCCTTTGCCAATTCCACAAGAACAGCCTCAGCGAAAGGCTTCTTGAAGGGAAAGATGTAACTCTGTGAGATGAATTAACAGAACACAGAGCAGTTTCTCAGAAAGCTTCTTTCCAGTTTTGAACGGAAGATATTTCCTTTTTCACCATAGCCCTCTATGGGCTTCCAAATATCCCTTTGCCAATTCCACAAGAACAGCCTTAGCGAAAGGCTTCTTGAAGGGAAAGATGTAACTCTGTGAGATGAATTCACAGAACACCGAGCAGTTTCTCAGAAAGCTTCTTTCCAGTTTTGAACGGAAGATATTTCCTTTTTCACCATAGGCCTCTATGGGCTTCCAAATATCCCTTTGCCAATTCCACAAGAACAGGCTTAGCGAAAGGCTTCTTGAAGGGAAAGATGTAACTCTGTGAGATGAATTCACAGAACACAGAGCAGTTTCTCAGAAAGCTTCTTTCCAATTTTGAACGGAAGATATTTACTTTTTCACCATAGCCCTCTAGGGGTTCCAAATATCCCTTTGCAAATTCCACAAGAACAGCCTTAGCGAAAGGTTTCTTGAAGGGAAAGATGTAACTCTGTGAGATGAATTCACAGAAAACAGAGCAGTTTCTCAGAAAGCTTCTTTCCAATTTTGAACGGAAGATATTTACTTTTTCACCATAGCCCTCTAGGGGTTCCAAATATCCCTTTCCCAATTCCACAAGAACAGCCTTAGCGAAAGGCTTCTTGAAGGGAAAGATGTAACTCTGTGAGATGAATTCACAGAACACAGAGCAGTTTCTCAGAAAGCTTCTTTCCAATTTTGAACGGAAGATATTTCCTTTTTCACCATAGCCCTCTATTTGCTTCCAAATATCCCTTTGCCAATTCCACAAGAACAGCCTTAGCGAAAGGCTTCTTGAAGGGAAAGATGTAACTCTGTGAGGTGAATTCACAGAACACAGAGCAGTTTCTCAGAAAGCTTCTTTCCAGTTTTGAACGGAAGATATTTCCTTTTTCACCATAGCCCTCTATGGGCTTCCAAATATCCCTTTGCCAATTCCACAAGAACAGCCTTAGCGAAAGGCTTCTTCAAGGCAAAGATGTAACTCTGTGAGATGAATTAACAGAACACAGAGCAGTTTCTCAGAAAGCTTCTTTCCAGTTTTGAACGGAAGATATTTACTTTTTCACCATAGCCCTCTATGGGCTTCCAAATATCCCTTTGCCAATTCCACAAGAACAGCCTTAGTGAAAGGCTTCTTGAAGGGAAAGATGTAACTCTGTGAGATAAATTAACAGAACAAAGAGCAGTTTCTCAGAAAGCTTCTTTCCAGTTTTGAACGGAAGATATTTCCTTTTTCACCATAGCCCTCTAAGGGCTTCCAAATATCCCTTTGCCAATTCCACAAGAACAGCCTTAGCGAAAGGCTTCTTGAAGGGAAAGATGTAACTCTGTGAGATGAATTCACAGAACACAGAGCAGTTTCTCAGAAAGCTTCTTTCCAGTTTGGAACGGAAGATACTTCCTTTTTCCCCATAGCCCTCTATGGGCTTCCAAATATCCCTTTGCCAATTCCACAAGAACAGCCTTAGCGAAAGGCTTCTTGAAGGGAAAGATGTAACTCTGTGAGATGAATTAACAGAACACAGAGCAGTTTCTCAGAAAGCTTCTTTCCAGTTTTGAAGGGAAGATATTTCCTTTTTCACCGTAGGCCTCTATGGGCTTCCAAATATCCCTTTGCCAATTCCACAAGAACAGCCTTAGCGAAAGGCTTCTTGAAGGGAAAGATGAAACTCTGTGAGATGAATTAACAGAACACAGAGCAGTTTCTCAGAAAGATTCTTTCCAATTTTGAACGGAAGATATTTCCTTTTTCACCATAGCCCTCTATGGGCTTCCAAATATCCCTTTGCCAATTCCACAAGAACAGCCTTAGAGAAAGGCTTCTTGAAGGGAAAGATGTAACTCTGTGAGATGAATTCACAGAACACAGAGCAGTTTCTCAGAAAGCTACTTTCCAGTTTTGAACGGAAGATATTTCCTTTTTCACCATAGCCCTCTAAGGGCTTCCAAATATCCCTTTGCCAATTCCACAAGAACAGCCTTAGCGAAAGGCTTCTTGAAGGGAAAGATGTAACTCTGTGAGATGAATTCACAGAACACAGAGCAGTTTCTCAGAAAGCTTCTTTCCAGTTTGGAACGGAAGATATTTCCTTTTTCACCATAGGCCTCTATGGGCTTCCAAATATCCCTTTGCCAATTCCACAAGAACAGCCTTAGCGAAAGGCTTCTTGAAGGGAAAGATGTAACTCTGTGAGATGAATTCACAGAACACAGAGCAGTTTCTCAGAAAGCTTCTTTCCAGTTTTGAACGGAAGATATTTCCTTTTTCACCATAGACCTCTATGGGCTTCCAAATATCCCTTTGCCAATTCCACAAGAACAGCCTTAGCGAAAGGCTTCTTGAAGGGAAAGATGTAACACTGTGAGATGAATTAACAGAACACAGAGCAGTTTCTCAGAAAGATTCTTTCCAATTTTGAACGGAAGATATTTCCTTTTTCACCATAGCCCTCTATGGGCTTCCAAATATCCCTTTGCCAATTCCACAAGAACAGCCTTAGCGAAAGGCTTCTTGAAGGGAAAGATGTAACTCTGTGTGATGAATTAACAGAACACAGAGCAGTTTCTCAGAAAGCTTCTTTCCAGTTTTGAAAGGAAGATATTTCCTTTTTCACCATAGGCCTCTATGGGCTTCCAAATATCCCTTTGCCAATTCCACAAGAACAGCCTTAGCGAAAGGCTTCTTGAAGGGAAAGATGTAACTCTGTGAGATGAATTAACAGAACACAGAGCAGTTTCTCAGAAAGATTCTTTCCAATTTTGAACGGAAGATATTTCCTTTTTCACCATAGCCCTCTATGGGCTTCCAAATATCCCTTTGCCAATTCCACAAGAACAGCCTTAGAGAAAGGCTTCTTGAAGGGAAAGATGTAACTCTGTGAGATGAATTCACAGAACACAGAGCAGTTTCTCAGAAAGCTACTTTCCAGTTTTGAACGGAAGATATTTCCTTTTTCACCATAGCCCTCTAAGGGCTTCCAAATATCCCTTTGCCAATTCCACAAGAACAGCCTTAGCGAAAGGCTTCTTGAAGGGAAGGATGTAACTCTGTGAGATGAATTCACAGAACACAGAGCAGTTTCTCAGAAAGCTTCTTTCGAGTTTGGAACGGAAGATATTTCCTTTTTCACCATAGGCCTCTATGGGCTTCCAAATATCCCTTTGCCAATTCCACAAGAACAGCCTTAGCGAAAGGCTTCTTGAAGGGAAAGATGTAACTCTGTGAGATGAATTCACAGAACACAGAGCAGTTTCTCAGAAAGCTTCTTTCCAGTTTTGAACGGAAGATATTTCCTTTTTCACCATAGGCCTCTATGGGCTTCCAAATATCCCTTTGCCAATTCCACAAGAACAGCCTTAGCGAAAGGCTTCTTGAAGGGAAAGATGTAACTCTGTGAGATGAATTCACAGAACACAGAGCAGTTTCTCAGAAAGCTTCTTTCCAGTTTTGAACGGAAGATATTTCCTTTTTCACCATAGGCCTCTATGGGCTTCCAAATATCCCTTTGCCAATTCCACAAGAACAGCCTTAGCGAAAGGCTTCTTGAAGGGAAAGATGTAACTCTGTGAGATGAATTCACAGAACACAGAGCAGTTTCTCAGAAAGCTTCTTTCCAATTTTGAACGGAAGATATTTACTTTTTCACCATAGCCCTCTAAGGGTTCCAAATATCCCTTTGCCAATTCCACAAGAACAGCCTTAGCGAAAGGCTTCTTGAAGGGAAAGATGTAACTCTGTGAGATGAATTCACAGAACACAGAGCAGTTTCTCAGAAAGCTTCTTTCCAATTTTGAACGGAAGATATGTACTTTTTCACCATAGCCCTCTATGGGTTCCAAATATCCCTTTCCCAATTCCACAAGAACAGCCTTAGCGAAAGGCTTCTTGAAGGGAAAGATGTAACTCTGTGAGATGAATTCACAGAACACAGAGCAGTTTCTCAGAAAGCTTCTTTCCAATTTTGAACGGAAGATATTTCCTTTTTCACCATAGCCCTCTATGGGCTTACAAATTTCCCTTTGCCAATTCCACAAGAACAGCCTTAGCGAAAGGCTTCTTGAAGGGAAAGATGTAACTCTGTGAGATGAATTCACAGAACACAGAGCAGTTTCTCAGAAAGCTTCTTTCCAGTTTTGAACGGAAGATATTTCCTTTTTCACCGTAGCCCTCTATGGGCTTCCAAATATCCCTTTGCCAATTCCACAAGAACAGCCTTAGCGAAAGGCTTCTTGAAGGGAAAGATGTAACTCTGTGAGATGAATTCACAGAACACAGAGCAGTTTCTCAGAAAGCTTCTTTCCAGTTTTGAACGGAAGATATTTCCTTTTTCACCATAGCCGTCTATGGGCTTCCAAATATCCCTTTGCCAATTCCACAAGAACAGCCTTAGCGAAAGGCTTCTTGAAGGGAAAGATGTAACTCTGTGAGATGAATTCACAGAACACAGAGCAGTTTCTCAGAAAGCTTCTTTCCAGTTTTGAACGGAAGATATTTCCTTTTTCACCATAGCCGTCTATGGGCTTCCAAATATCCCTTTGCCAATTCCACAAGAACAGCCTTAGCGAAAGGCTTCTTGAAGGGAAAGATGTAACTCTGTGAGATGAATTCACAGAACACAGAGCAGTTTCTCAGAAAGCTTCTTTCCAGTTTGGAACGGAAGATATTTCCTTTTTCACCATAGGCCTCTATGGGCTTCCAAATATCCCTTTGCCAATTCCACAAGAACAGCCTTAGCGAAAGACTTCTTGAAGGGAAAGATGTAACTTTGTGAGATGAATTAACAGAACACAGAGCAGTTTCTCAGAAAGCTTCTTTCCAGTTTTGAAGGGAAGATATTTCCTTTTTCACCATAGGCCTCTATGGGCTTCCAAATATCCCTTTGCCAATTCCACAAGAACAGCCTTAGCGAAAGGCTTCTTGAAGGGAAAGATGTAACTCTGTGAGATGAATTCACAGAACACAGAGCAGTTTCTCAGAAAGCTTCTTTCCAGTTTTAAACGGAAGATATTTCCTTTTTCACCATAGGCCTCTAGGGGTTCCAAATATCCCTTTACCAATTCCACAAGAACAGCCTTAGCGAAAGGCTTCTTGAAGGGAAAGATGTAACTCTGTGAGATGAATTCACAGAACACAGAGCAGTTTCTCAGAAAGCTTCTTTCCAGTTTTGAACGGAAGATATTTCCTTTTTCACCATAGCTCTCTATGGGCTTCCAAATATCCCTTTGCCAATTCCACAAGAACAGCCTTAGCGAAAGGCTTCTTGAAGGGAAAGATGTAACTCTGTGAGATGAATTCACAGAACACAGAGCAGTTTCTCAGAAAGCTTCTTTCCAGTTTTGAACGGAAGATATTTCCTTTTTCACCATAGGCCTCTATGGGCTTCCAAATATCCCTTTGCCAATTCCGCAAGAACAGCCTTAGCGAAAGGCTTCTTGAAGGGAAAGATGTAACTCTGTGAGATGAATTAACACAACACAGAGCAGTTTCTCAGAAAGCTTCTTTCCAGTTTTGAACGGAAGATATTTCCTTTTTCACCAAAGGCCTCTATGGGCTTCCAAATATCCCTTTGCCAATTCCACAAGAACAGCCTTAGCGAAAGGCTTCTTGAAGGGAAAGATGTAACTCTGTGAGATGAATTAACAGAACACAGAGCAGTTTCTCAGAAAGCTTCTTTCCAGTTTTGAACGGAAGATATTTACTTTTTCACCATAGCCCTCTATGGGCTTCCAAATATCCCTTTGCCAATTCCACAAGAACAGCCTTAGCGAAAGGCTTCTTGAAGGGAAAGATGTAACTCTGTGAGATGAATTCACAGAACACAGAGCAGTTTCTCAGAAAGCTTCTTTCCAGTTTTGAACGGAAGATATTTCCTTTTTCACCATAGCCCTCTATGGGCTTCCAAATATCCCTTTGCCAATTCCACAAGAACAGCCTTAGCGAAAGGCTTCTTGAAGGGAAAGATGTAACTCTGTGAGATGAATTAACAGAACACAGAGAAGTTTCTGAGAAAGCTTCTTTCCAGTTTTGAACGGAAGATATTTCCTTTTTCACCGTAGCCCTCTATGGGCTTCCAAATATCCCTTTGCCAATTCCACAAGAACAGCCTTAGCGAAAGGCTTCTTGAAGGGAAAGATGTAACTCTGTGAGATGAATTCAGAGAACACAGAGCAGTTTCTCAGAAAGCTTCTTTCCAGTTTTGAACGGAAGATATTTCCTTTTTCACCATAGGCCTCTATGGGCTTCCAAATATCCCTTTGCCAATTCCACAAGAACAGCCTTAGCGAAAGGCTTCTTGAAGGGAAAGATGTAACTCTGTGAGATGAATTCACAGAGCACAGAGCAGTTTCTCAGAAAGCTTCTTTCCAGTTTTGAACGGAAGATATTTCCTTTTTCACCATAGCCCTCTATGGGCTTCCAAATATCGCTTTGCCAATTCTACAAGAACAGCCTTAGCGAAAGGCTTGTTGAAGGGAAAGATGTAACTCTGTGAGATGAATTAACAGAACACAGAGCAGTTTCTCAGAAAGCTTATTTCCAGTTTTGAATGGAAGATATTTCCTTTTTCACCATAGCCCTCTATGGGCTTCCAAATATCCCTTTGCCAATTCCACAAGAACAGCCTTAGCGAAAGGCTTCTTGAAGGGAAAGATGTAACTCTGTGAGATGAATTAACAGAACACAGAGCAGTTTCTCAGAAAGATTCTTTCCAATTTTGAACGGAAGATATTTCCTTTTTCACCATAGCCCTCTATGGGCTTCCAAATATCCCTTTGCCAATTCCACAAGAACAGCCTCAGCGAAAGGCTTCTTGAAGGGAAAGATGTAACTCTGTGAGATGAATTAACAGAACACAGAGCAGTTTCTCAGAAAGCTTCTTTCCAGTTTTGAACGGAAGATATTTCCTTTTTCACCGTAGCCCTCTATGGGCTTCCAAATATCCCTTTGCCAATTCCACAAGAACAGCCTTAGCGAAAGGCTTCTTGAAGGGAAAGATGTAACTCTGTGAGATGAATTCAGAGAACACAGAGCAGTTTCTCAGAAAGCTTCTTTCCAGTTTTGAACGGAAGATATTTCCTTTTTCACCATAGGCCTCTATGGGCTTCCAAATATCCCTTTGCCAATTCCACAAGAACAGCCTTAGCGAAAGGCTTCTTGAAGGGAAAGATGTAACTCTGTGAGATGAATTCACAGAACACAGAGCAGTTTCTCAGAAAGCTTCTTTCCAGTTTTGAACGGAAGATATTTCCTTTTTCACCATAGCCCTCTATGGGCTTCCAAATATCGCTTTGCCAATTCTACAAGAACAGCCTTAGCGAAAGGCTTCTTGAAGGGAAAGATGTAACTCTGTGAGATGAATTCACAGAACACAGAGCAGTTTCTCAGAAAGCTTCTTTCCAGTTTTGAACGGAAGATATTTCCTTTTTCACCATAGCCCTCTATGGGCTTCCAAATATCCCTTTGCCAATTCCACAAGAACAGCCTTAGCGAAAGGCTTCTTGAAGGGAAAGATGTAACTCTGTGAGATGAAATAACAGAACAAAGAGCAGTTTCTCAGAAAGCTTCTTTCCAGTTTTGAACGGAAGATATTTCCTTTTTCACCATAGCCGTCTATGGTTTTCCAAATATCCCTTTGCCAATTCCACAAGAACAGCCTTAGCGAAAGGCTTCTTGAAGGGAAAGCTGTAACTCTGTGAGATGAATTAACAGAACACAGAGCAGTTTCTCAGAAAGCTTCTTTCCAGTTTTGAACGGAAGATATTTCCTTTTTCACCATAGCCCTCTATGGGCTTCCAAATATCCCTTTGCCAATTCCACAAGAACAGCCTTAGCGAAAGTCTTCTTGAAAGGAAAGATGTAACTCTGTGAGATGAATTCACAGAACACAGAGCAGTGTCTCAGAAAGATTCTTTCCAGTTTTGAACGGAAGATATTTCCTTTTTCACCATAGCCCTCTAAGGGCTTCCAAATATCCCTTTGCCAATTCCACAACAACAGCCTTAGCGAAAGGCTTCTTGAAGGGAAAGATGTAACTCTGTGAGATGAATTCACAGAACACAGAGCAGTTTCTCAGAAAGCTTCTTTCCAGTTTTGAACGGAAGATATTTCCTTTTTCACCATAGCCCTCTATGGGCTTCCAAATATCCCTTTGCCAATTCCACAAGAACAGTCTTAGCGAAAGGCTTCTTGAAGGGAAAGATGTAACTCTGTGAGATAAGTTAACAGAATACAGAGCAGTTTCTCAGAAAGCTTCTTTCCAGTTTTGAACGGAAGATATTTCCTTTTTCACCATAGCCCTCTATGGGCTTCCAAATATCCCTTTGCCAATTCCACAAGAACAGCCTTAGCGAAAGGCTTCTTGAAGGGAAAGATGTAACTCTGTGAGATGAATTAACAGAACACAGAGAAGTTTCTGAGAAAGCTTCTTTCCAGTTTTGAACGGAAGATATTTCCTTTTTCACCGTAGCCCTCTATGGGCTTCCAAATATCCCTTTGCCAATTCCACAAGAACAGCCTTAGCGAAAGGCTTCTTGAAGGGAAAGATGTAACTCTGTGAGATGAATTCACAGAGCACAGAGCAGTTTCTCAGAAAGCTTCTTTCCAGTTTTGAACGGAAGATATTTCCTTTTTCACCATAGCCTTCTATGGGCTTCCAAATATCCCTTTGCCAATTCCACAAGAACAGCCTCAGCGAAAGGCTTCTTGAAGGGAAAGATGTAACTCTGTGAGATGAATTAACAGAACACAGAGCAGTTTCTCAGAAAGCTTCTTTCCAGTTTTGAACGGAAGATATTTCCTTTTTCACCATAGCCCTCTATGGGCTTCCAAATATCCCTTTGCCAATTCCACAAGAACAGCCTTAGCGAAAGGCTTCTTGAAGGGAAAGATGTAACTCTGTGAGATGAATTCACAGAACACCGAGCAGTTTCTCAGAAAGCTTCTTTCCAGTTTTGAACGGAAGATATTTCCTTTTTCACCATAGGCCTCTATGGGCTTCCAAATATCCCTTTGCCAATTCCACAAGAACAGGCTTAGCGAAAGGCTTCTTGAAGGGAAAGATGTAACTCTGTGAGATGAATTCACAGAACACAGAGCAGTTTCTCAGAAAGCTTCTTTCCAATTTTGAACGGAAGATATTTACTTTTTCACCATAGCCCTCTAGGGGTTCCAAATATCCCTTTGCAAATTCCACAAGAACAGCCTTAGCGAAAGGTTTCTTGAAGGGAAAGATGTAACTCTGTGAGATGAATTCACAGAAAACAGAGCAGTTTCTCAGAAAGCTTCTTTCCAATTTTGAACGGAAGATATTTACTTTTTCACCATAGCCCTCTAGGGGTTCCAAATATCCCTTTCCCAATTCCACAAGAACAGCCTTAGCGAAAGGCTTCTTGAAGGGAAAGATGTAACTCTGTGAGATGAATTCACAGAACACAGAGCAGTTTCTCAGAAAGCTTCTTTCCAATTTTGAACGGAAGATATTTCCTTTTTCACCATAGCCCTCTATTTGCTTCCAAATATCCCTTTGCCAATTCCACAAGAACAGCCTTAGCGAAAGGCTTCTTGAAGGGAAAGATGTAACTCTGTGAGGTGAATTCACAGAACACAGAGCAGTTTCTCAGAAAGCTTCTTTCCAGTTTTGAACGGAAGATATTTCCTTTTTCACCATAGCCCTCTATGTGCTTCCAAATATCCCTTTGCCAATTCCACAAGAACAGCCTTAGCGAAAGGCTTCTTCAAGGCAAAGATGTAACTCTGTGAGATGAATTAACAGAACACAGAGCAGTTTCTCAGAAAGCTTCTTTCCAGTTTTGAACGGAAGATATTTACTTTTTCACCATAGCCCTCTATGGGCTTCCAAATATCCCTTTGCCAATTCCACAAGAACAGCCTTAGCGAAAGGCTTCTTGAAGGGAAAGATGTAACTCTGTGAGATAAATTAACAGAACAAAGAGCAGTTTCTCAGAAAGCTTCTTTCCAGTTTTGAACGGAAGATATTTCCTTTTTCACCATAGCCCTCTAAGGGCTTCCAAATATCCCTTTGCCAATTCCACAAGAACAGCCTTAGCGAAAGGCTTCTTGAAGGGAAAGATGTAACTCTGTGAGATGAATTCACAGAACACAGAGCAGTTTCTCAGAAAGCTTCTTTCCAGTTTGGAACGGAAGATATTTCCTTTTTCCCCATAGCCCTCTATGGGCTTCCAAATATCCCTTTGCCAATTCCACAAGAACAGCCTTAGCGAAAGGCTTCTTGAAGGGAAAGATGTAACTCTGTGAGATGAATTAACAGAACACAGAGCAGTTTCTCAGAAAGCTTCTTTCCAGTTTTGAAGGGAAGATATTTCCTTTTTCACCGTAGGCCTCTATGGGCTTCCAAATATCCCTTTGCCAATTCCACAAGAACAGCCTTAGCGAAAGGCTTCTTGAAGGGAAAGATGAAACTCTGTGAGATGAATTAACAGAACACAGAGCAGTTTCTCAGAAAGATTCTTTCCAATTTTGAACGGAAGATATTTCCTTTTTCACCATAGCCCTCTATGGGCTTCCAAATATCCCTTTGCCAATTCCACAAGAACAGCCTTAGAGAAAGGCTTCTTGAAGGGAAAGATGTAACTCTGTGAGATGAATTCACAGAACACAGAGCAGTTTCTCAGAAAGCTACTTTCCAGTTTTGAACGGAAGATATTTCCTTTTTCACCATAGCCCTCTAAGGGCTTCAAAATATCCCTTTGCCAATTCCACAAGAACAGCCTTAGCGAAAGGCTTCTTGAAGGGAAAGATGTAACTCTGTGAGATGAATTCACAGAACACAGAGCAGTTTCTCAGAAAGCTTCTTTCCAGTTTGGAACGGAAGATATTTCCTTTTTCACCATAGGCCTCTATGGGCTTCCAAATATCCCTTTGCCAATTCCACAAGAACAGCCTTAGCGAAAGGCTTCTTGAAGGGAAAGATGTAACTCTGTGAGATGAATTCACAGAACACAGAGCAGTTTCTCAGAAAGCTTCTTTCCAGTTTTGAACGGAAGATATTTCCTTTTTCACCATAGACCTCTATGGGCTTCCAAATATCCCTTTGCCAATTCCACAAGAACAGCCTTAGCGAAAGGCTTCTTGAAGGGAAAGATGTAACTCTGTGAGATGAATTCACAGAACACAGAGCAGTTTCTCAGAAAGATTCTTTCCAATTTTGAACGGAAGATATTTCCTTTTTCACCATAGCCCTCTATGGGCTTCCAAATATCCCTTTGCCAATTCCACAAGAACAGCCTTAGCGAAAGGCTTCTTGAAGGGAAAGATGTAACACTGTGAGATGAATTAACAGAACACAGAGCAGTTTCTCAGAAAGATTCTTTCCAATTTTGAACGGAAGATATTTCCTTTTTCACCATAGCCCTCTATGGGCTTCCAAATATCCCTTTGCCAATTCCACAAGAACAGCCTTAGCGAAAGGCTTCTTGAAGGGAAAGATGTAACTCTGTGTGATGAATTAACAGAACACAGAGCAGTTTCTCAGAAAGCTTCTTTCCAGTTTTGAAAGGAAGATATTTCCTTTTTCACCATAGGCCTCTATGGGCTTCCAAATATCCCTTTGCCAATTCCACAAGAACAGCCTTAGCGAAAGGCTTCTTGAAGGGAAAGATGTAACTCTGTGAGATGAATTAACAGAACACAGAGCAGTTTCTCAGAAAGATTCTTTCCAATTTTGAACGGAAGATATTTCCTTTTTCACCATAGCCCTCTATGGGCTTCCAAATATCCCTTTGCCAATTCCACAAGAACAGCCTTAGAGAAAGGCTTCTTGAAGGGAAAGATGTAACTCTGTGAGATGAATTCACAGAACACAGAGCAGTTTCTCAGAAAGCTACTTTCCAGTTTTGAACGGAAGATATTTCCTTTTTCACCATAGCCCTCTAAGGGCTTCCAAATATCCCTTTGCCAATTCCACAAGAACAGCCTTAGCGAAAGGCTTCTTGAAGGGAAAGATGTAACTCTGTGAGATGAATTCACAGAACACAGAGCAGTTTCTCAGAAAGCTTCTTTCGAGTTTGGAACGGAAGATATTTCCTTTTTCACCATAGGCCTCTATGGGCTTCCAAATATCCCTTTGCCAATTCCACAAGAACAGCCTTAGCGAAAGGCTTCTTGAAGGGAAAGATGTAACTCTGTGAGATGAATTCACAGAACACAGAGCAGTTTCTCAGAAAGCTTCTTTCCAGTTTTGAACGGAAGATATTTCCTTTTTCACCATAGGCCTCTATGGGCTTCCAAATATCCCTTTGCCAATTCCACAAGAACAGCCTTAGCGAAAGGCTTCTTGAAGGGAAAGATGTAACTCTGTGAGATGAATTCACAGAACACAGAGCAGTTTCTCAGAAAGCTTCTTTCCAGTTTTGAACGGAAGATATTTCCTTTTTCACCATAGGCCTCTATGGGCTTCCAAATATCCCTTTGCCAATTCCACAAGAACAGCCTTAGCGAAAGGCTTCTTGAAGGGAAAGATGTAACTCTGTGAGATGAATTCACAGAACACAGAGCAGTTTCTCAGAAAGCTTCTTTCCAATTTTGAACGGAAGATATTTACTTTTTCACCATAGCCCTCTAAGGGTTCCAAATATCCCTTTGCCAATTCCACAAGAACAGCCTTAGCGAAAGGCTTCTTGAAGGGAAAGATGTAACTCTGTGAGATGAATTCACAGAACACAGAGCAGTTTCTCAGAAAGCTTCTTTCCAATTTTGAACGGAAGATATGTACTTTTTCACCATAGCCCTCTATGGGTTCCAAATATCCCTTTCCCAATTCCACAAGAACAGCCTTAGCGAAAGGCTTCTTGAAGGGAAAGATGTAACTCTGTGAGATGAATTCACAGAACACAGAGCAGTTTCTCAGAAAGCTTCTTTCCAATTTTGAACGGAAGATATTTCCTTTTTCACCATAGCCCTCTATGGGCTTACAAATTTCCCTTTGCCAATTCCACAAGAACAGCCTTAGCGAAAGGCTTCTTGAAGGGAAAGATGTAACTCTGTGAGATGAATTCACAGAACACAGAGCAGTTTCTCAGAAAGCTTCTTTCCAGTTTTGAACGGAAGATATTTCCTTTTTCACCATAGCCGTCTATGGGCTTCCAAATATCCCTTTGCCAATTCCACAAGAACAGCCTTAGCGAAAGGCTTCTTGAAGGGAAAGATGTAACTCTGTGAGATGAATTCACAGAACACAGAGCAGTTTCTCAGAAAGCTTCTTTCCAGTTTTGAACGGAAGATATTTCCTTTTTCACCATAGCCGTCTATGGGCTTCCAAATATCCCTTTGCCAATTCCACAAGAACAGCCTTAGCGAAAGGCTTCTTGAAGGGAAAGATGTAACTCTGTGAGATGAATTCACAGAACACAGAGCAGTTTCTCAGAAAGCTTCTTTCCAGTTTGGAACGGAAGATATTTCCTTTTTCACCATAGGCCTCTATGGGCTTCCAAATATCCCTTTGCCAATTCCACAAGAACAGCCTTAGCGAAAGACTTCTTGAAGGGAAAGATGTAACTTTGTGAGATGAATTAACAGAACACAGAGCAGTTTCTCAGAAAGCTTCTTTCCAGTTTTAAAGGGAAGATATTTCCTTTTTCACCATAGGCCTCTATGGGCTTCCAAATATCCCTTTGCCAATTCCACAAGAACAGCCTTAGCGAAAGGCTTCTTGAAGGGAAAGATGTAACTCTGTGAGATGAATTCACAGAACACAGAGCAGTTTCTCAGAAAGCTTCTTTCCAGTTTTAAACGGAAGATATTTCCTTTTTCACCATAGGCCTCTAGGGGTTCCAAATATCCCTTTACCAATTCCACAAGAACAGCCTTAGCGAAAGGCTTCTTGAAGGGAAAGATGTAACTCTGTGAGATGAATTCACAGAACACAGAGCAGTTTCTCAGAAAGCTTCTTTCCAGTTTTGAACGGAAGATATTTCCTTTTTCACCATAGCTCTCTATGGGCTTCCAAATATCCCTTTGCCAATTCCACAAGAACAGCCTTAGCGAAAGGCTTCTTGAAGGGAAAGATGTAACTCTGTGAGATGAATTCACAGAACACAGAGCAGTTTCTCAGAAAGCTTCTTTCCAGTTTTGAACGGAAGATATTTCCTTTTTCACCATAGGCCTCTATGGGCTTCCAAATATCCCTTTGCCAATTCCGCAAGAACAGCCTTAGCGAAAGGCTTCTTGAAGGGAAAGATGTAACTCTGTGAGATGAATTAACACAACACAGAGCAGTTTCTCAGAAAGCTTCTTTCCAGTTTTGAACGGAAGATATTTCCTTTTTCACCAAAGGCCTCTATGGGCTTCCAAATATCCCTTTGCCAATTCCACAAGAACAGCCTTAGCGAAAGGCTTCTTGAAGGGAAAGATGTAACTCTGTGAGATGAATTAACAGAACACAGAGCAGTTTCTCAGAAAGCTTCTTTCCAGTTTTGAACGGAAGATATTTACTTTTTCACCATAGCCCTCTATGGGCTTCCAAATATCCCTTTGCCAATTCCACAAGAACAGCCTTAGCGAAAGGCTTCTTGAAGGGAAAGATGTAACTCTGTGAGATGAATTCACAGAACACAGAGCAGTTTCTCAGAAAGCTTCTTTCCAGTTTTGAACGGAAGATATTTCCTTTTTCACCATAGCCCTCTATGGGCTTCCAAATATCCCTTTGCCAATTCCACAAGAACAGCCTTAGCGAAAGGCTTCTTGAAGGGAAAGATGTAACTCTGTGAGATGCATTGACAGAACACAGAGCAGTTTCTCAGAAAGCTTCTTTCCAGTTTTGAACGGAAGATATTTCCTTTTTCACCATAGCCCTCTATGAGCTTCCAAATATCCCTTTGCCAATTCCACAAGAACAGCCTTAGCGAAAGGCTTCTTGAAGGGAAAGATGTAACTCTGTGAGATGAATTCACAGAACACAGAGCAGTTTCTCAGAAAGCTTCTATCCAGTTTTGAACGGAAGATATTTCCTTTTTCACCATAGCCCTCTATGGGCTTCCAAATATCCCCTTGCCAATTCCACAAGAACAGCCTTAGCGAAAGGCTTCTTGAAGGGAAAGATGTAACTCTGTGAGATGAATTCACAGAACACAGAGCAGTTTCTCAGAAAGCTTCTTTCCAGTTTTGAACGGAAGATATTTCCTTTTTCACCACAGGCCTCTATGGGCTTCCAAATATCCCTTTGCCAATTCCACAAGAACAGCCTTAGCGAAAGGCTTCTTGAAGGGAAAGATGTAACTCTGTGAGATGAATTAACAGAGCACAGAGCAGTTTCTCAGAAAGCTTCTTTCCAGTTTTGAACGGAAGATATTTCCTTTTTCACCATAGCCCTCTATGGGCTTCCAAATATCCCTTTGCCAATTCCACAAGAACAGCCTTAGCGAAAGGCTTCTTGAAGGGAAAGATGTAACTCTGTGAGATGAATTCACAGAACACAGAGCAGTTTCTCAGAAAGCTTCTTTCCAGTTTTGAACGGAAGATATTTCCTTTTTCACCATAGGCCTCTATGGGCTTCCAAATATCCCTATGCCAATTCCACAAGAACAGCCTTAGCGAAAGGCTTCTTGAAGGGAAAGATGTAACTCTGTGAGATGAATTAACAGAACACAGAGCAGTTTCTCAGAAAGCTTCTTTCCAGTTTTGAACGGAAGATATTTCCTTTTTCACCATAGCCCTCTATGGGCTTCCAAATATCCCTTTGCCAATTCCACAAGAACAGCCTTAGCGAAAGGCTTCTTGAAGGGAAAGATGTAACTCTGTGAGATGAATTCACAGAACACAGAGCAGTTTCTCAGAAAGCTTCTTTCCAGTTTTGAAAGGAAGATATTTCCTTTTTCACCATAGGCCTCTATGGGCTTCCAAATATCCCTTTGCCAATTCCACAAGAACAGCCTTAGCGAAAGGCTTCTTGAAGGGAAAGATGTAACTCTGTGAGATGAATTAACAGAACACAGAGCAGTTTCTCAGAAAGCTTCTTTCCAGTTTTGAACGGAAGGTATTTCCTTTTTCACCATAGGCCTCTATGGGCTTCCAAATATCCCTTTGCCAATTCCACAAGAACAGCCTTAGCGAAAGGCTTCTTGAAGGGAAAGATGTAACTCTGTGAGATGAATTAACAGAACACAGAGCAGTTTCTCAGAAAGCTTCTTTCCAGTTTTGAAAGGAACATATTTCCTTTTTCACCATAGGCCTCTATGGGCTTCCAAATATCCCTTTGCCAATTCCACAAGAACAGCCTTAGCGAAAGGCTTCTTGAAGGGAAAGATGTAACTCTGTGAGATGAATTAACAGAACACAGAGCAGTTTCTCAGAAAGATTCTTTCCAATTTTGAACGGAAGATATTTCCTTTTTCACCATAGCCGTCTATGGGCTTCCAAATATCCCTTTGCCAATTCCACAAGAACAGCCTTAGAGAAAGGCTTCTTGAAGGGAAAGATGTAACTCTGTGAGATGAATTCACAGAACACAGAGCAGTTTCTCAGAAAGCTACTTTCCAGTTTTGAACGGAAGATATTTCCTTTTTCACCATAGCCCTCTAAGGGCTTCCAAATATCCCTTTGCCAATTCCACAAGAACAGCCTTAGCGAAAGGCTTCTTGAAGGGAAAGATGTAACTCTGTGAGATGAATTCACAGAACACAGAGCAGTTTCTCAGAAAGCTTCTTTCCAGTTTGGAACGGAAGATATTTCCTTTTTCACCATAGGCCTCTATGGGCTTCCAAATATCCCTTTGCCAATTCCACAAGAACAGCCTTAGCGAAAGGCTTCTTGAAGGGAAAGATGTAACTCTGTGAGATGAATTCACAGAACACAGAGCAGTTTCTCAGAAAGCTTCTTTCCAGTTTTGAACGGAAGATATTTCCTTTTTCACCATAGGCCTCTATGGGCTTCCAAATATCCCTTTGCCAATTCCACAAGAACAGCCTTAGCGAAAGGCTTCTTGAAGGGAAAGATGTAACTCTGTGAGATGAATTCACAGAACACAGAGCAGTTTCTCAGAAAGCTTCTTTCCAGTTTTGAACGGAAGATATTTCCTTTTTCACCATAGGCCTCTATGGGCTTCCAAATATCCCTTTGCCAATTCCACAAGAACAGCCTTAGCGAAAGGCTTCTTGAAGGGAAAGATGTAACTCTGTGAGATGAATTCACAGAACACAGAGCAGTTTCTCAGAAAGCTTCTTTCCAATTTTGAACGGAAGATATTTACTTTTTCACCATAGCCCTCTAAGGGTTCCAAATATCCCTTTGCCAATTCCACAAGAACAGCCTTAGCGAAAGGCTTCTTGAAGGGAAAGATGTAACTCTGTGAGATGAATTCACAGAACACAGAGCAGTTTCTCAGAAAGCTTCTTTCCAATTTTGAACGGAAGATATGTACTTTTTCACCATAGCCCTCTAGGGGTTCCAAATATCCCTTTCCCAATTCCACAAGAACAGCCTTAGCGAAAGGCTTCTTGAAGGGAAAGATGTAACTCTGTGAGATGAATTCACAGAACACAGAGCAGTTTCTCAGAAAGCTTCTTTCCAATTTTGAACGGAAGATATTTCCTTTTTCACCATAGCCCTCTATGGGCTTCCAAATATCCCTTTGCCAATTCCACAAGAACAGCCTTAGCGAAAGGCTTCTTGAAGGGAAAGATGTAACTCTGTGAGATGAATTCACAGAACACAGAGCAGTTTCTCAGAAAGCTTCTTTCCAGTTTTGAACGGAAGATATTTCCTTTTTCACCATAGCCCTCTATGGGCTTCCAAATATCCCTTTGCCAATTCCACAAGAACAGCCTTAGCGAAAGGCTTCTTGAAGGGAAAGATGTAACTCTGTGAGATGAATTCACAGAACACAGAGCAGTTTCTCAGAAAGCTTCTTTCCAGTTTTGAACGGAAGATATTTCCTTTTTCACCATAGCCGTCTATGGGCTTCCAAATATCCCTTTGCCAATTCCACAAGAACAGCCTTAGCGAAAGGCTTCTTGAAGGGAAAGATGTAACTCTGTGAGATGAATTAACACAACACAGAGTAGTTTCTCAGAAAGCTTCTTTCCAGTTTTGAACGGAAGATATTTCCTTTTTCACCAAAGGCCTCTATGGGCTTCCAAATATCCCTTTGCCAATTCCACAAGAACAGCCTTAGCGAAAGGCTTCTTGAAGGGAAAGATGTAACTCTGTGAGATGAATTAACAGAACACAGAGCAGTTTCTCAGAAAGCTTCTTTCCAGTTTTGAACGGAAGATATTTACTTTTTCACCATAGCCCTCTATGGGCTTCCAAATATCCCTTTGCCAATTCCACAAGAACAGAATTAGCGAAAGGCTTCTTGAAGGGAAAGATGTAACTCTGTGAGATGAATTCACAGAACACAGAGCAGTTTCTCAGAAAGCTTCTTTCCAGTTTTGAACGGAAGATATTTCCTTTTTCACCATAGCTGTCTATGGGCTTCCAAATATCCCTTTGCCAATTCCACAAGAACAGCCTTAGCGAAAGGCTTCTTGAAGGGAAAGATGTAACTCTGTGAGATGAATTCACAGAACACAGAGCAGTTTCTCAGAAAGCTTCTTTCCAGTTTTGAACGGAAGATATTTCCTTTTTCACCATAGCCCTCTATGGGCTTCCATATATCCCTTTGCCAATTCCACAAGAACATCCTTAGCGAAAGGCTTCTTGAAGGGAAAGATGTAACACTGTGAGATGAATTAACAGAAAACAGAGCAGTTTCTCAGAAAGCTTCTTTCCAATTTTGAACGGAAGATATTTCCTTTTTCACCATAGCCCTCTATGGGCTTCCAAATATCGCTTTGCCAATTCTACAAGAACAGCCTTAGCGAAAGGCTTCTTGAAGGGAAAGATGTAACTCTGTGAGATGAATTAACAGAACACAGAGCAGTTTCTCAGAAAGCTTCTTTCCAGTTTTGAACGGAAGATATTTCCTTTTTCACCATAGCCCTCTATGGGCTTCCAAATATCCCTTTGCCAATTCCACAAGAACAGCCTTAGCGAAAGGCTTCTTGAAGGGAAAGATGTAACTCTGTGAGATGAATTAACAGAACACAGAGCAGTTTCTCAGAAAGATTCTTTCCAATTTTGAACGGAAGATATTTCCTTTTTCACCATAGCCCTCTATGGGCTTCCAAATATCCCTTTGCCTATTCCACAACAACAGCCTTAGCGAAAGGCTTCTTGAAGGGAAAGATGTAACTCTGTGAGATGAATTCACAGAACACAGAGCAGTTTCTCAGAAAGCTTCTTTCCAGTTTTGAACGGAAGATATTTCCTTTTTCACCATAGCCCTCTATGGGCTTCCAAATATCCCTTTGCCTATTCCACAACAACACCTTAGCGAAAGGCTTCTTGAAGGGAAAGATGTAACTCTGTGAGATGAATTCACAGAACACAGAGCAGTTTCTCAGAAAGCTTCTTTCCAGTTTTGAACGGAAGATATTTCCTTTTTCACCATAGCCCTCTATGGGCTTCCAAATATCCCTTTGCCAATTCCACAAGAACAGCCTTAGCGAAAGGCTTCTTGAAGGGAAAGATGTAACTCTGTGAGATGAATTCACAGAACACAGAGCAGTTTCTCAGAAAGCTTCTTTCCAGTTTTGAACGGAAGATATTTCCTTTTTCACCACAGGCCTCTATGGGCTTCAAAATATCCCTTTGCCAATTCCACAAGAACAGCCTTAGCGAAAGGCTTCTTGAAGGGAAAGATGTAACTCTGTGAGATGAATTAACAGAGCACAGAGCAGTTTCTCAGAAAGCTTCTTTCCAGTTTTGAACGGAAGATATTTCCTTTTTCACCATAGCCCTCTATGGGCTTCCAAATATCCCTTTGCCAATTCCACAAGAACAGCCTTAGCGAAAGGCTTCTTGAAGGGAAAGATGTAACTCTGTGAGATGAATTCACAGAACACAGAGCAGTTTCTCAGAAAGCTTCTTTCCAGTTTTGAACGGAAGATATTTCCTTTTTCACCATAGGACTCTATGGGCTTCCAAATATCCCTATGCCAATTCCACAAGAACAGCCTTAGCGAAAGGCTTCTTGAAGGGAAAGATGTAACTCTGTGAGATGAATTAACAGAACACAGAGCAGTTTCTCAGAAAGCTTCTTTCCAGTTTTGAACCGAAGATATTTCCTTTTTCACCATAGCCCTCTATGGGCTTCCAAATATCCCTTTGCCAATTCCACAAGAACAGCCTTAGCGAAAGGCTTCTTGAAGGGAAAGATGTAACTCTGTGAGATGAATTCACAGAACACAGAGCAGTTTCTCAGAAAGCTTCTTTCCAGTTTTGAAAGGAAGATATTTCCTTTTTCACCATAGGCCTCTATGGGCTTCCAAATATCCCTTTGCCAATTCCACAAGAACAGCCTTAGCGAAAGGCTTCTTGAAGGGAAAGATGTAACTCTGTGAGATGAATTAACAGAACACAGAGCAGTTTCTCAGAAAGCTTCTTTCCAGTTTTGAACGGAAGGTATTTCCTTTTTCACCATAGGCCTCTATGGGCTTCCAAATATCCCTTTGCCAATTCCACAAGAACAGCCTTAGCGAAAGGCTTCTTGAAGGGAAAGATGTAACTCTGTGAGATGAATTAACAGAACACAGAGCAGTTTCTCAGAAAGCTTCTTTCCAGTTTTGAACGGAAGATATTTCCTTTTTCACCATAGCCCTCTATGGGCTTCCAAATATCCCTTTGCCGATTCCACAAGAACAGCCTTAGCGAAAGGCTTCTTGAAGGGAAAGATGTAACTCTGTGAGATGCATTGACAGAACACAGAGCAGTTTCTCAGAAAGCTTCTTTCCAGTTTTGAACGGAAGATATTTCCTTTTTCACCATAGCCCTCTATGAGCTTCCAAATATCCCTTTGCCAATTCCACAAGAACAGTCTTAGCGAAAGGCTTCTTGAAGGGAATGATGTAACTCTGTGAGATGAATTCACAGAACACAGAGCAGTTTCTCAGAAAGCTTCTATCCAGTTTTGAACGGAAGATATTTCCTTTTTCACCATAGCCCTCTATGGGCTTCCAAATATCCCCTTGCCAATTCCACAAGAACAGCCTTAGCGAAAGGCTTCTTGAAGGGAAAGATGTAACTCTGTGAGATGAATTCACAGAACACAGAGCAGTTTCTCAGAAAGCTTCTTTCCAGTTTTGAACGGAAGATATTTCCTTTTTCACCATAGCCCTCTATGGGCTTCCAAATATCCCTTTGCCAATTCTACAAGAACAGCCTTAGCGAAAGGCTTCTTGAAGGGAAAGATGTAACTCTGTGAGATGAATTAACAGAACACAGAGCAGTTTCTCAGAAAGCTTCTTTCCAGTTTTGAACGGAAGATATTTCCTTTTTCACCATAGCCCTCTATGGGCTTCCAAATATCCCTTTGCCAATTCCACAAGAACAGCCTTAGCGAAAGGCTTCTTGAAGGGAAAGATGTAACTCTGTGAGATGAATTCACAGAACACAGAGCAGTTTCTCAGAAAGCTTCTTTCCAGTTTTGAACGGAAGATATTTCCTGTTTCACCATAGGCCTCTATGGGCTTCCAAATATCCCTATGCCAATTCCACAAGAACAGCCTTAGCGAAAGGCTTCTTGAAGGGAAAGATGTAACTCTGTGAGATGAATTAACAGAACACAGAGAAGTTTCTCAGAAAGCTTCTTTCCAGTTTTGAACGGAAGATATTTCCTTTTTCACCATAGCCCTCTATGGGCTTCCAAATATCCCTTTGCCAATTCCACAAGAACGGCCTTAGCGAAAGGCTTCTTGAAGGGAAAGATGTAACTCTGTGAGATGAATTCACAGAACACAGAGCAGTTTCTCAGAAAGCTTCTTTCCAGTTTTGAACGGAAGATATTTCCTTTTTCACCATAGGCCTCTATGGGCTTCCAAATATCCCTTTGCCAATTCCACAAGAACAGCCTTAGCGAAAGGCTTCTTGAAGGGAAAGATGTAACTCTGTGAGATGAATTAACAGAACACAGAGCAGTTTCTCAGAAAGCTTCTTTCCAGTTTTGAACGGAAGATATTTCCTTTTTCACCATAGCCCTCTATGGGCTACCAAATATCCCTTTGCCAATTCCACAAGAACAGCCTTAGCGAAAGGCTTCTTGAAGGGAAAGATGTAACTCTGTGAGATGAATTCACAGAACACAGAGCAGTTTCTCAGAAAGCTTCTTTCCAGTTTTGAACGGAAGATATTTCCTTTTTCACCATAGGCCGCTATGGGCTTCCAAATATCCCTTTGCCAATTCCACAAGAACAGCCTTAGCGAAAGGCTTCTTGTAAGGAAAGATGTAACTCTGTGAGATGAATTCACAGAACACAGAGCAGTTTCTCAGAAAGCTTCTTTCCAGTTTTGAACGGAAGATATTTCCTTTTTCACCATAGCCCTCTATGGGCTTCCAAATATCCCTTTGCCAAATCCACAAGAACAGCCTTAGCGAAAGGCTTCTTAAAGGGAAAGATGTAACTCTGTGAGATGAATTCACAGAACACAGAGCAGTTTCTCAGAAAGATTCTTTCCAATTTTGAACGGAAGATATTTCCTTTTTCACCATAGCCCTCTATGGGCTTCCAAATATCCCTTTGCCAATTCCACAAGAACAGCCTTAGCGAAAGGCTTCTTGAAGGGAAAGATGTAACTCTGTGAGATGAATTAACAGAGCACAGAGCAGTTTCTCAGAAAGCTTCTTTCCAGTTTTGAACGGAAGATATTTACTTTTTCACCATAGCCCTCTATGGGCTTCCAAATATCCCTTTGCCAATTCCACAAGAACAGCCTTAGCGAAAGGCTTCTTGAAGGGAAAGATGTAACTCTGTGAGATGAATTCACAGAACACAGAGCAGTTTCTCAGAAAGCTTCTTTCCAGTTTTGAACGGAAGATATTTCCTTTTTCACCATAGGCCTCTATGGGCTTCCAAATATCCCTATGCCAATTCCACAAGAACAGCCTTAGCGAAAGGCTTCTTGAAGGGAAAGATGTAACTCTGTGAGATGAATTAACAGAACACAGAGCAGTTTCTCAGAAAGCTTCTTTCCAGTTTTGAACCGAAGATATTTCCTTTTTCACCATAGCCCTCTATGGGCTTCCAAATATCCCTTTGCCAATTCCACAAGAACAGCCTTAGCGAAAGGCTTCTTGAAGGGAAAGATGTAACTCTGTGAGATGAATTCACAGAACACAGAGCAGTTTCTCAGAAAGCTTCTTTCCAGTTTTGAAAGGAAGATATTTCCTTTTTCACCATAGGCCTCTATGGGCTTCCAAATATCCCTTTGCCAATTCCACAAGAACAGCCTTAGCGAAAGGCTTCTTGAAGGGAAAGATGTAACTCTGTGAGATGAATTAACAGAACACAGAGCAGTTTCTCAGAAAGCTTCTTTCCAGTTTTGAACGGAAGGTATTTCCTTTTTCACCATAGGCCTCTATGGGCTTCCAAATATCCCTTTGCCAATTCCACAAGAACAGCCTTAGCGAAAGGCTTCTTGAAGGGAAAGATGTAACTCTGTGAGATGAATTAACAGAACACAGAGCAGTTTCTCAGAAAGCTTCTTTCCAGTTTTGAACGGAAGATATTTCCTTTTTCACCATAGCCCTCTATGGGCTTCCAAATATCCCTTTGCCGATTCCACAAGAACAGCCTTAGCGAAAGGCTTCTTGAAGGGAAAGATGTAACTCTGTGAGATGCATTGACAGAACACAGAGCAGTTTCTCAGAAAGCTTCTTTCCAGTTTTGAACGGAAGATATTTCCTTTTTCACCATAGCCCTCTATGAGCTTCCAAATATCCCTTTGCCAATTCCACAAGAACAGTCTTAGCGAAAGGCTTCTTGAAGGGAAAGATGTAACTCTGTGAGATGAATTCACAGAACACAGAGCAGTTTCTCAGAAAGCTTCTATCCAGTTTTGAACGGAAGATATTTCCTTTTTCACCATAGCCCTCTATGGGCTTCCAAATATCCCTTTGCCAATTCCACAAGAATAGCCTTAGCGAAAGGCTTCTTGAAGGGAAAGATGTAACTCTGTGAGATGAATTCACAGAACACAGAGCAGTTTCTCAGAAAGCTTCTTTCCAGTTTTGAACGGAAGATATTTCCTTTTTCACCATAGCCCTCTATGGGCTTCCAAATATCCCTTTGCCAATTCTACAAGAACAGCCTTAGCGAAAGGCTTCTTGAAGGGAAAGATGTAACTCTGTGAGATGAATTAACAGAACACAGAGCAGTTTCTCAGAAAGCTTCTTTCCAGTTTTGAACGGAAGATATTTCCTTTTTCACCATAGCCCTCTATGGGCTTCCAAATATCCCTTTGCCAATTCCACAAGAACAGCCTTAGCGAAAGGCTTCTTGAAGGGAAAGATGTAACTCTGTGAGATGAATTCACAGAACACAGAGCAGTTTCTCAGAAAGCTTCTTTCCAGTTTTGAACGGAAGATATTTCCTTTTTCACCATAGGCCTCTATGGGCTTCCAAATATCCCTATGCCAATTCCACAAGAACAGCCTTAGCGAAAGGCTTCTTGAAGGGAAAGATGTAACTCTGTGAGATGAATTAACAGAACACAGAGCAGTTTCTCAGAAAGCTTCTTTCCAGTTTTGAACGGAAGATATTTCCTTTTTCACCATAGCCCTCTATGGGCTTCCAAATATCCCTTTGCCAATTCCACAAGAACGGCCTTAGCGAAAGGCTTCTTGAAGGGAAAGATGTAACTCTGTGAGATGAATTCACAGAACACAGAGCAGTTTCTCAGAAAGCTTCTTTCCAGTTTTGAACGGAAGATATTTCCTTTTTCACCATAGGCCTCTATGGGCTTCCAAATATCCCTTTGCCAATTCCACAAGAACAGCCTTAGCGAAAGGCTTCTTGAAGGGAAAGATGTAACTCTGTGAGATGAATTAACAGAACACAGAGCAGTTTCTCAGAAAGCTTCTTTCCAGTTTTGAACGGAAGATATTTCCTTTTTCACCATAGCCCTCTATGGGCTACCAAATATCCCTTTGCCAATTCCACAAGAACAGCCTTAGCGAAAGGCTTCTTGAAGGGAAAGATGTAACTCTGTGAGATGAATTCACAGAACACAGAGCAGTTTCTCAGAAAGCTTCTTTCCAGTTTTGAACGGAAGATATTTCCTTTTTCACCATAGGCCTCTATGGGCTTCCAAATATCCCTTTGCCAATTCCACAAGAACAGCCTTAGCGAAAGGCTTCTTGAAAGGAAAGATGTAACTCTGTGAGATGAATTCACAGAACACAGAGCAGTTTCTCAGAAAGCTTCTTTCCAGTTTTGAACGGAAGATATTTCCTTTTTCACCATAGCCCTCTATGGGCTTCCAAATATCCCTTTGCCAAATCCACAAGAACAGCCTTAGCGAAAGGCTTCTTAAAGGGAAAGATGTAACTCTGTGAGATGAATTCACAGAACACAGAGCAGTTTCTCAGAAAGATTCTTTCCAATTTTGAACGGAAGATATTTCCTTTTTCACCATAGCCCTCTATGGGCTTCCAAATATCCCTTTGCCAATTCCACAAGAACAGCCTTAGCGAAAGGCTTCTTGAAGGGAAAGATGTAACTCTGTGAGATGAATTAACAGAACACAGAGCAGTTTCTCAGAAAGCTTCTTTCCAGTTTTGAACGGAAGATATTTCCTTTTTCACCATAGCCCTCTATGGGCTTCCAAATATCCCTTTGCCAATTCCACAAGAACAGCCTTAGCGAAAGGCTTCTTGAAGGGAAAGATGTAACTCTGTGAGATGAATTAACAGAACACAGAGCAGTTTCTCAGAAAGCTTCTTTCCAGTTTTGAAAGGAAGATATTTCCTTTTTCACCATAGGCCTCTATGGGCTTCCAAATATCCCTTTGCCAATTCCACAAGAACAGCCTTAGCGAAAGGCTTCTTGAAGGGAAAGATGTAACTCTGTGAGATGAATTAACAGAACACAGAGCAGTTTCTCAGAAAGCTTCTTTCCAGTTTTGAACGGAAGATATTTCCTTTTTCACCATAGCCCTCTATGGGCTTCCAAATATCCCTTTGCCAATTCCACAAGAACAGCCTTAGCGAAAGGCTTCTTGAAGGGAAAGATGTAACTCTGTGAGATGAATTCACAGAACACAGAGCAGTTTCTCAGAAAGCTTCTTTCCAGTTTTGAACGGAAGATATTTCCTTTTTCACCATAGGCCTCTATGGGCTTCCAAATATCCCTATGCCAATTCCACAAGAACAGCCTTAGCGAAAGGCTTCTTGAAGGGAAAGATGTAACTCTGTGAGATGAATTAACAGAACACAGAGCAGTTTCTCAGAAAGCTTCTTTCCAGTTTTGAACGGAAGATATTTCCTTTTTCACCATAGCCCTCTATGGGCTTCCAAATATCCCTTTGCCAATTCCACAAGAACAGCCTTAGCGAAAGGCTTCTTGAAGGGAAAGATGTAACTCTGTGAGATGAATTAACAGAACACAGAGCAGTTTCTCAGAAAGCTTCTTTCCAGTTTTGAAAGGAAGATATTTCCTTTTTCACCATAGGCCTCTATGGGCTTCCAAATATCCCTTTGCCAATTCCACAAGAACAGCCTTAGCGAAAGGCTTCTTGAAGGGAAAGATGTAACTCTGTGAGATGAATTAACAGAACACAGAGCAGTTTCTCAGAAAGCTTCTTTCCAGTTTTGAACGGAAGATATTTCCTTTTTCACCATAGCCCTCTATGGGCTTCCAAATATCCCTTTGCCAATTCCACAAGAACAGCCTTAGCGAAAGGCTTCTTGAAGGGAAAGATGTAACTCTGTGAGATGAATTCACAGAACACAGAGCAGTTTCTCAGAAAGCTTCTTTCCAGTTTTGAACGGAAGATATTTCCTTTTTCACCATAGGCCTCTATGGGCTTCCAAATATCCCTATGCCAATTCCACAAGAACAGCCTTAGCGAAAGGCTTCTTGAAGGGAAAGATGTAACTCTGTGAGATGAATTAACAGAACACAGAGCAGTTTCTCAGAAAGCTTCTTTCCAGTTTTGAACCGAAGATATTTCCTTTTTCACCATAGCCCTCTATGGGCTTCCAAATATCCCTTTGCCAATTCCACAAGAACAGCCTTAGCGAAAGGCTTCTTGAAGGGAAAGATGTAACTCTGTGAGATGAATTCACAGAACACAGAGCAGTTTCTCAGAAAGCTTCTTTCCAGTTTTGAAAGGAAGATATTTCCTTTTTCACCATAGGCCTCTATGGGCTTCCAAATATCCCTTTGCCAATTCCACAAGAACAGCCTTAGCGAAAGGCTTCTTGAAGGGAAAGATGTAACTCTGTGAGATGAATTAACAGAACACAGAGCAGTTTCTCAGAAAGCTTCTTTCCAGTTTTGAACGGAAGGTATTTCCTTTTTCACCATAGCCCTCTATGAGCTTCCAAATATCCCTTTGCCAATTCCACAAGAACAGTCTTAGCGAAAGGCTTCTTGAAGGGAAAGATGTAACTCTGTGAGATGAATTCACAGAACACAGAGCAGTTTCTCAGAAAGCTTCTATCCAGTTTTGAACGGAAGATATTTCCTTTTTCACCATAGCCCTCTATGGGCTTCCAAATATCCCTTTGCCAATTCCACAAGAACAGCCTTAGCGAAAGGCTTCTTGAAGGGAAAGATGTAACTCTGTGAGATGAATTCACAGAACACAGAGCAGTTTCTCAGAAAGCTTCTTTCCAGTTTTGAACGGAAGATATTTCCTTTTTCACCATAGCCCTCTATGGGCTTCCAAATATCCCTTTGCCAATTCTACAAGAACAGCCTTAGCGAAAGGCTTCTTGAAGGGAAAGATGTAACTCTGTGAGATGAATTAAGAGAACACAGAGCAGTTTCTCAGAAAGCTTCTTTCCAGTTTTGAACGGAAGATATTTCCTTTTTCACCATAGCCCTCTATGGGCTTCCAAATATCCCTTTGCCAATTCCACAAGAACAGCCTTAGCGAAAGGCTTCTTGAAGGGAAAGATGTAACTCTGTGAGATGAATTCACAGAACACAGAGCAGTTTCTCAGAAAGCTTCTTTCCAGTTTTGAACGGAAGATATTTCCTTTTTCACCATAGGCCTCTATGGGCTTCCAAATATCCCTATGCCAATTCCACAAGAACAGCCTTAGCGAAAGGCTTCTTGAAGGGAAAGATGTAACTCTGTGAGATGAATTAACAGAACACAGAGCAGTTTCTCAGAAAGCTTCTTTCCAGTTTTGAACGGAAGATATTTCCTTTTTCACCATAGCCCTCTATGGGCTTCCAAATATCCCTTTGCCAATTCCACAAGAACGGCCTTAGCGAAAGGCTTCTTGAAGGGAAAGATGTAACTCTGTGAGATGAATTCACAGAACACAGAGCAGTTTCTCAGAAAGCTTCTTTCCAGTTTTGAACGGAAGATATTTCCTTTTTCACCATAGGCCTCTATGGGCTTCCAAATATCCCTTTGCCAATTCCACAAGAACAGCCTTAGCGAAAGGCTTCTTGAAGGGAAAGATGTAACTCTGTGAGATGAATTAACAGAACACAGAGCAGTTTCTCAGAAAGCTTCTTTCCAGTTTTGAACGGAAGATATTTCCTTTTTCACCATAGCCCTCTATGGGCTACCAAATATCCCTTTGCCAATTCCACAAGAACAGCCTTAGCGAAAGGCTTCTTGAAGGGAAAGATGTAACTCTGTGAGATGAATTCACAGAACACAGAGCAGTTTCTCAGAAAGCTTCTTTCCAGTTTTGAACGGAAGATATTTCGTTTTTCACCGTAGGCCTCTATGGGCTTCCAAATATCCCTTTGCCAATTCCACAAGAACAGCCTTAGCGAAAGGCTTCTTGAAAGGAAAGATGTAACTCTGTGAGATGAATTCACAGAACACAGAGCAGTTTCTCAGAAAGCTTCTTTCCAGTTTTGAACGGAAGATATTTCCTTTTTCACCATAGCCCTCTATGGGCTTCCAAATATCCCTTTGCCAAATCCACAAGAACAGCCTTAGCGAAAGGCTTCTTAAAGGGAAAGATGTAACTCTGTGAGATGAATTCACAGAACACAGAGCAGTTTCTCAGAAAGATTCTTTCCAATTTTGAACGGAAGATATTTCCTTTTTCACCATAGCCCTCTATGGGCTTCCAAATATCCCTTTGCCAATTCCACAAGAACAGCCTTAGCGAAAGGCTTCTTGAAGGGAAAGATGTAACTCTGTGAGATGAATTAACAGAACACAGAGCAGTTTCTCAGAAAGCTTCTTTCCAGTTTTGAACGGAAGATATTTCCTTTTTCACCATAGCCCTCTATGGGCTTCCAAATATCCCTTTGCCAATTCCACAAGAACAGCCTTAGCGAAAGGCTTCTTGAAGGGAAAGATGTAACTCTGTGAGATGAATTAACAGAACACAGAGCAGTTTCTCAGAAAGCTTCTTTCCAGTTTTGAAAGGAAGATATTTCCTTTTTCACCATAGGCCTCTATGGGCTTCCAAATATCCCTTTGCCAATTCCACAAGAACAGCCTTAGCGAAAGGCTTCTTGAAGGGAAAGATGTAACTCTGTGAGATGAATTAACAGAACACAGAGCAGTTTCTCAGAAAGCTTCTTTCCAGTTTTGAACGGAAGATATTTCCTTTTTCACCATAGCCCTCTATGGGCTTCCAAATATCCCTTTGCCAATTCCACAAGAACAGCCTTAGCGAAAGGCTTCTTGAAGGGAAAGATGTAACTCTGTGAGATGAATTCACAGAACACAGAGCAGTTTCTCAGAAAGCTTCTTTCCAGTTTTGAACGGAAGATATTTCCTTTTTCACCATAGGCCTCTATGGGCTTCCAAATATCCCTATGCCAATTCCACAAGAACAGCCTTAGCGAAAGGCTTCTTGAAGGGAAAGATGTAACTCTGTGAGATGAATTAACAGAACACAGAGCAGTTTCTCAGAAAGCTTCTTTCCAGTTTTGAACGGAAGATATTTCCTTTTTCACCATAGCCCTCTATGGGCTTCCAAATATCCCTTTGCCAATTCCACAAGAACGGCCTTAGCGAAAGGCTTCTTGAAGGGAAAGATGTAACTCTGTGAGATGAATTCACAGAACACAGAGCAGTTTCTCAGAAAGCTTCTTTCCAGTTTTGAACGGAAGATATTTCCTTTTTCACCATAGCCCTCTATGGGCTACCAAATATCCCTTTGCCAATTCCACAAGAACAGCCTTAGCGAAAGGCTTCTTGAAGGGAAAGATGTAACTCTGTGAGATGAATTCACAGAACACAGAGCAGTTTCTCAGAAAGCTTCTTTCCAGTTTTGAACGGAAGATATTTCCTTTTTCACCATAGCCCTCTATGGGCTTCCAAATATCCCTTTGCCAATTCCACAAGAACAGCCTTAGCGAAAGGCTTCTTGAAAGGAAAGATGTAACTCTGTGAGATGAATTCACAGAACACAGAGCAGTTTCTCAGAAAGCTTCTTTCCAGTTTTGAACGGAAGATATTTCCTTTTTCACCATAGCCCTCTATGGGCTTCCAAATATCCCTTTGCCAAATCCACAAGAACAGCCTTAGCGAAAGGCTCCTTAAAGGGAAAGATGTAACTCTGTGAGATGAATTCACAGAACACAGAGCAGTTTCTCAGAAAGATTCTTTCCAATTTTGAACGGAAGATATTTCCTTTTTCACCATAGCCCTCTATGGGCTGCCAAATATCCCTTTGCCAATTCCACAAGAACAGCCTTAGCGAAAGGCTTCTTGAAGGGAAAGATGTAACTCTGTGAGATGAATTAACAGAACACAGAGCAGTTTCTCAGAAAGCTTCTTTCCAGTTTTGAACGGAAGATATTTCCTTTTTCACCATAGCCCTCTATGGGCTTCCAAATATCCCTTTGCCAATTCCACAAGAACAGCCTTAGCGAAAGGCTTCTTGAAGGGAAAGATGTAACTCTGTGAGATGAATTAACAGAACACAGAGCAGTTTCTCAGAAAGCTTCTTTCCAGTTTTGAAAGGAAGATATTTCCTTTTTCACCATAGGCCTCTATGGGCTTCCAAATATCCCTTTGCCAATTCCACAAGAACAGCCTTAGCGAAAGGCTTCTTGAAGGGAAAGATGTAACTCTGTGAGATGAATTAACAGAACACAGAGCAGTTTCTCAGAAAGCTTCTTTCCAGTTTTGAACGGAAGATATTTCCTTTTTCACCATAGCCCTCTATGGGCTTCCAAATATCCCTTTGCCAATTCCACAAGAACAGCCTTAGCGAAAGGCTTCTTGAAGGGAAAGATGTAACTCTGTGAGATGAATTAACAGAACACAGAGCAGTTTCTCAGAAAGCTTCTTTCCAGTTTTGAACGGAAGATATTTCCTTTTTCACCCTAGGCCTCTATGGGCTTCCAAATATCCCTTTGCCAATTCCACAAGAACAGCCTTAGCGAAAGGCTTCTTGAAGGGAAAGATGTAACTCTGTGAGATGAATTAACAGAACACAGAGCAGTTTCTCAGAAAGCTTCTTTCCAGTTTTGAACGGAAGATATTTCCTTTTTCACCATAGCCCTCTATGGGCTTCCATATATCCCTTTGCCAATTCCACAAGAACATCCTTAGCGAAAGGCTTCTTGAAGGGAAAGATGTAACTCTGTGAGATGAATTCACAAAACACAGAGCAGTTTCTCAGAAAGCTTCTTTCCAGTTTGGAACGGAAGATATTTCCTTTTTCACCATAGCCCTCTATGGGCTTCCAAATATCGCTTTGCCAATTCTACAAGAACAGCCTTAGCGAAAGGCTTCTTGAAGGGAAAGATGTAACTCTGTGAGATGAATTCACAGAACACAGAGCAGTTTCTCAGAAAGCTTCTTTCCAGTTTTGAACGGAAGATATTTCCTTTTTCACCATAGGCCTCTATGGGCTTCCAAATATCCCTTTGCCAATTCCGCCAGAACAGCCTTAGCGAAAGGCTTCTTGAAGGGAAAGATGTAACTCTGTGAGATGAATTCACAGAACACAGAGCAGTTTCTCAGAAAGATTCTTTCCAATTTTGAACGGAAGATATTTCCTTTTTCACCATAGCCCTCTATGGGCTTCCAAATATCCCTTTGCCAATTCCACAAGAACAGCCCTAGCGAAAGGCTTCTTGAAGGGAAAGATGTAACTCTGTGAGATGAATTAACAGAACACAGAGCAGTTTCTCAGAAAGATTCTTTCCAATTTTGAACGGAAGATATTTCCTTTTTCACCATAGCCCTCTATGGGCTTCCAAATATCCCTTTGCCAATTCCACAAGAACAGCCTTAGCGAAAGGCTTCTTGAAGGGAAAGATGTAACTCTGTGAGATGAATTAACAGAACACAGAGCAGTTTCTCAGAAAGCTTCTTTCCAGTTTTGAAAGGAAGATATTTCCTTTTTCACCATAGGCCTCTATGGGCTTCCAAATATCCCTTTGCCAATTCCACAAGAACAGCCTTAGCGAAAGGCTTCTTGAAGGGAAAGATGTAACTCTGTGAGATGAATTCACAGAACACAGAGCAGTTTCTCAGAAAGATTCTTTCCAGTTTTGAACGGAAGATATTTCCTTTTTCACCATAGCACTCTATGGGCTTCCAAATATCCCTTTGCCAATTCCACAAGAACAGTCTTAGCGAAAGGCTTCTTGAAGGGAAAGATGTAACTCTGTGAGATGAATTAACAGAATACAGAGCAGTTTCTCAGAAAGCTTCTTTCCAGTTTTGAACGGAAGATATTTCCTTTTTCACCATTGGCCTCTATGGGCTTCCAAATATCCCTTGGCCAATTCCACAAGAACAGCCTTAGCGAAAGGCTTCTTGAAGGGAAAGATGTAACTCTGTGAGATGAATTAACAGAACACAGAGCAGTTTCTCAGAAAGATTCTTTCCAATTTTGAACGGAAGATATTTCCTTTTTCACCATAGCATTCTATGGGCTTCCAAATATCCCTTTGCCAATTCCACAAGAACAGCCTTAGCGAAAGGCTTCTTGAAGGGAAAGATGTAACTCTGTGAGATGAATTCACAGAACACAGAGCAGTTTCTCAGAAAGCTTCTTTCCAGTTTTGAACGGAAGATATTTCCTTTTTCACCATAGCCCTCTATGGGCTTCCAAATATCCCTTTGCCAATTCCACAAGAACAGCCTTAGCGAAAGGATTCTTGAAGGGAAAGATGTAACTCTGTGAGATGAATTCACAGAACACAGAGCAGTTTCTCAGAAAGCTTCTTTCCAGTTTTGAACGGAAGATATTTCCTTTTTCACCACAGGCCTCTATGGGCTTCCAAATATCCCTTTGCCAATTCCACAAGAACAGCCTTAGCGAAAGGCTTCTTGAAGTGAAAGTTGTAACTCTGTGAGATGAATTCACAGAACACAGAGCAGTTTCTCAGAAAGCTTCTTTCCAATTTTGAACGGAAGATATTTACTTTTTCACCATAGCCCTCTAGGGGTTCCAAATATCCCTTTGCCAATTCCACAAGAAGAGCCTTAGCGAAAGGCTTCTTGAAGGGAAAGATGTAACTCTGTGAGATGAATTCACAGAACACAGAGCAGTTTCTCAGAAAGCTTCTTTCCAATTTTGAACGGAAGATATGTACTTTTTCACCATAGCCCTCTAGGGGTTCCAAATATCCCTTTCCCAATTCCACAAGAACAGCCTTAGCGAAAGGCTTCTTGAAGGGAAAGATGTAACTCTGTGAGACGAATTCACAGAACACAGAGCAGTTTCTCAGAAAGCTTCTTTCCAATTTTGAACGGAAGATATTTCCTTTTTCACCCTAGCCCTCTATGGGCTTCCAAATATCCCTTTGCCAATTCCACAAGAACAGCCTTAGCGAAAGGCTTCTTGAAGGGAAAGATGTAACTCTGTGAGATGAATTCACAGAACACAGAGCAGTTTCTCAGAAAGCTTCTTTCCAGTTTTGAACGGAAGATATTTCCTTTTTCACCATAGCCCTCTATGGGCTTCCAAATATCCCTTTGCCAATTCCACAAGAACAGCCTTAGCGAAAGGCTTCTTGAAGGGAAAGATGTAACTCTGTGAGATGAATTCACAGAACACAGAGCAGTTTCTCAGAAAGCTTCTTTCCAGTTTTGAACGGAAGATATTTCCTTTTTCACCATAGCCGTCTATGGGCTTCCAAATATCCCTTGGCCAATTCCACAAGAACAGCCTTAGCGAAAGGCTTCTTGAAGGGAAAGATGTAACTCTGTGAGATGAATTAACAGAACACAGAGCAGTTTCTCAGAAAGCTTCTTTCCAGTTTTGAACGGAAGATATTTCCTTTTTCACCTTAGCCGTCTATGGTTTTCCAAATATCCCTTTGCCAATTCCACAAGAAGAGCCTTAGCGAAAGGCTTCTTGAAGGGAAAGATGTAACTCTGTGAGATGAATTAACAGAACACAGAGCAGTTTCTCAGAAAGCTTCTTTCCAGTTTTGAACGGAAGGTATTTACTTTTTCACCATAGCCCTCTATGGGCTTCCAAATATCCCTTTGCCAATTCCACAAGAACAGCCTTAGCGAAAGGCTTCTTGAAGGGAAAGATGTAACTCTGTGAGATGAATTCACAGAACACAGAGCAGTTTCTCAGAAAGCTTCTTTCCAGTTTTGAACGGAAGATATTTCCTTTTTCACCATAGCCCTCTATGGGCTTCCAAATATCCCCTTGCCAATTCCACAAGAACAGCCTTAGCTAAAGGCTTCTTGAAGGGAAAGATGTAACTCTGTGAGATGAATTCACAGAACACAGAGCAATTTCTCAGAAGGCTTCTTTCCAGTTTTGAACGGAAGGTATTTCCTTTTTCACCATAGGCCTCTATGGGCTTCCAAATATCCCTTTGCCAATTCCACAAGAACAGCCTTAGGGAAAGGCTTCTTGAAGGGAAAGATGTAACTCTGTGAGATGAATTAACAGAACACAGAGCAGTTTCTCAGAAAGCTTCTTTCCAGTTTTGAACGGAAGATATTTCCTTTTTCACCATAGCCCTCTATGGGCTTCCAAATATCCCTTTGCCAATTCCACAAGAACAGCCTTAGCGAAAGGCTTCTTGAAGGGAAAGATGTAACTCTGTGAGATGAATTCACAGAACACAGAGCAGTTTCTCAGAAAGCTTCTTTCCAGTTTTGAACGGAAGATATTTCCTTTTTCACCATAGCTGTCTATGGGCTTCCTAATATCCCTTTGCCAATTCCACAAGAACAGCCTTAGCGAAAGGCTTCTTGAAGGGAAAGATGTAACTCTGTGAGATGAATTCACAGAACACAGAGCAGTTTCTCAGAAAGCTTCTTTCCAGTTTTGAACGGAAGATATTTCCTTTTTCACCATAGCCCTCTATGGGCTTCCATATATCCCTTTGCCAATTACACAAGAACATCCTTAGCGAAAGGCTTCTTGAAGGGAAAGATGTAACACTGTGAGATGAATTAACAGAACACAGAGCAGCTTCTCAGAAAGCTTCTTTCCAGTTTTGAACGGAAGATATTTCCTTTTTCACCATAGCCCTCTATGGGCTTCCAAATATCGCTTTGCCAATTCTACAAGAACAGCCTTAGCGAAAGGCTTCTTGAAGGGAAAGATGTAACTCTGTGAGATGAATTAACAGAACACAGAGCAGTTTCTCAGAAAGCTTCTTTCCAGTTTTGAACGGAAGATATTTCCTTTTTCACCATAGCCCTCTATGGGCTTCCAAATATCCCTTTGCCAATTCCACAAGAACAGCCTTAGCGAAAGGCTTCTTGAAGGGAAAGATGTAACCCTGTGAGATGAATTAACAGAACACAGAGCAGTTTCTCAGAAAGATTCTTTCCAATTTTGAACGGAAGATATTTCCTTTTTCACCATAGCCCTCTATGGGCTTCCAAATATCCCTTTGCCTATTCCACAACAACAGCCTTAGCGAAAGGCTTCTTGAAGGGAAAGATGTAACTCTGTGAGATGAATTCACAGAACACAGAGCAGTTTCTCAGAAAGCTTCTTTCCAGTTTTGAACGGAAGATATTTCCTTTTTCACCATAGCCCTCTATGGGCTTCCAAATATCCCTTTGCCTATTCCACAACAACAGCCTTAGCGAAAGGCTTCTTGAAGGGAAAGATGTAACTCTGTGAGATGAATTCACAGAACACAGAGCAGTTTCTCAGAAAGCTTCTTTCCAGTTTTGAACGGAAGATATTTCCTTTTTCACCATAGCCCTCTATGGGCTTCCAAATATCCCTTTGCCAATTCCACAAGAACAGCCTTAGCGAAAGGCTTCTTGAAGTTAAAGATGTAACTCTGTGAGATGAATTCACAGAACACAGAGCAGTTTCTCAGAAAGCTTCTTTCCAGTTTTGAACGGAAGATATTTCCTTTTTCACCACAGGCCTCTATGGGCTTCCAAATATCCCTTTGCCAATTCCACAAGAACAGCCTTAGCGAAAGGCTTCTTGAAGGGAAAGATGTAACTCTGTGAGATGAATTAACAGAACACAGAGCAGTTTCTCAGAAAGCTTCTTTCCAGTTTTGAACGGAAGATATTTCCTTTTTCACCATAGAACTCTATGGGCTTCCAAATATCCCTTTGCCAATTCCACAAGAACAGCCTTAGCGAAAGGCTTCTTGAAGGGAAAGATGTAACTCTGTGAGATGAATTCACAGAACACAGAGCAGTTTCTCAGAAAGCTTCTTTCCAGTTTTGAACGGAAGATATTTCCTTTTTCACCATAGGCCTCTATGGGCTTCCAAATATCCCTTTGCCAATTCCACAAGAACAGCCTTAGCGAAAGGCTTCTTGAAGGGAAAGATGTAACTCTGTGAGATGAATTAACAGAACACAGAGCAGTTTCTCAGAAAGCTTCTTTCCAGTTTTGAACGGAAGGTATTTCCTTTTTCACCATAGGCCTCTATGGGCTTCCAAATATCCCTTTGCCAATTCCACAAGAACAGCCTTAGCGAAAGGCTTCTTGAAGGGAAAGATGTAACTCTGTGAGATGAATTAACAGAACACAGAGCAGTTTGTCAGAAAGCTTCTTTCCAGTTTTGAACGGAAGATATTTCCTTTTTCACCATAGCCCTCTATGGGCTTCCAAATATCCCTTTGCCGATTCCACAAGAACAGCCTTAGCGAAAGGCTTCTTGAAGGGAAAGATGTAACTCTGTGAGATGCATTGACAGAACACAGAGCAGTTTCTCAGAAAGCTTCTTTCCAGTTTTGAACGGAAGATATTTCCTTTTTCACCATAGCCCTCTATGAGCTTCCAAATATCCCTTTGCCAACTCCACAAGAACAGCCTTAGCGAAAGGCTTCTTGAAGGGAAAGATGTAACTCTGTGAGATGAATTAACAGAACACAGAGCAGTTTCTCAGAAAGCTTCTTTCCAATTTTGAACGGAAGATATTTCCTTTTTCACCATAGCCCTCTATGGGCTTCCAAATATCGCTTTGCCAATTCTACAAGAACAGCCTTAGCGAAAGGCTTCTTGAAGGGAAAGATGTAACTCTGTGAGATGAATTAACAGAACACAGAGCAGTTTCTCAGAAAGCTTCTTTCCAGTTTTGAACGGAAGATATTTCCTTTTTCACCATAGCCCTCTATGGGCTTCCAAATATCCCTTTGCCAATTCCACAAGAACAGCCTTAGCGAAAGGCTTCTTGAAGGGAAAGATGTAACTCTGTGAGATGAATTAACAGAACACAGAGCAGTTTCTCAGTAAGATTCTTTCCAATTTTGAACGGAAGATATTTCCTTTTTCACCATAGCCCTCTATGGGCTTCCAAATATCCCTTTGCCTATTCCACAACAACAGCCTTAGCGAAAGGCTTCTTGAAGGGAAAGATGTAACTCTGTGAGATGAATTCACAGAACACAGAGCAGTTTCTCAGAAAGCTTCTTTCCAGTTTTGAACGGAAGATATTTCCTTTTTCACCATAGCCCTCTATGGGCTTCCAAATATCCCTTTGCCTATTCCACAACAACACCTTAGCGAAAGGCTTCTTGAAGGGAAAGATGTAACTCTGTGAGATGAATTCACAGAACACAGAGCAGTTTCTCAGAAAGCTTCTTTCCAGTTTTGAACGGAAGATATTTCCTTTTTCACCATAGCCCTCTATGGGCTTCCAAATATCCCTTTGCCAATTCCACAAGAACAGCCTTAGCGAAAGGCTTCTTGAAGGGAAAGATGTAACTCTGTGAGATGAATTCACAGAACACAGAGCAGTTTCTCAGAAAGCTTCTTTCCAGTTTTGAACGGAAGATATTTCCTTTTTCACCACAGGCCTCTATGGGCTTCAAAATATCCCTTTGCCAATTCCACAAGAACAGCCTTAGCGAAAGGCTTCTTGAAGGGAAAGATGTAACTCTGTGAGATGAATTAACAGAGCACAGAGCAGTTTCTCAGAAAGCTTCTTTCCAGTTTTGAACGGAAGATATTTCCTTTTTCACCATAGCCCTCTATGGGCTTCCAAATATCCCTTTGCCAATTCCACAAGAACAGCCTTAGCGAAAGGCTTCTTGAAGGGAAAGATGTAACTCTGTGAGATGAATTCACAGAACACAGAGCAGTTTCTCAGAAAGCTTCTTTCCAGTTTTGAACGGAAGATATTTCCTTTTTCACCATAGGCCTCTATGGGCTTCCAAATATCCCTATGCCAATTCCACAAGAACAGCCTTAGCGAAAGGCTTCTTGAAGGGAAAGATGTAACTCTGTGAGATGAATTAACAGAACACAGAGCAGTTTCTCAGAAAGCTTCTTTCCAGTTTTGAACCGAAGATATTTCCTTTTTCACCATAGCCCTCTATGGGCTTCCAAATATCCCTTTGCCAATTCCACAAGAACAGCCTTAGCGAAAGGCTTCTTGAAGGGAAAGATGTAACTCTGTGAGATGAATTCACAGAACACAGAGCAGTTTCTCAGAAAGCTTCTTTCCAGTTTTGAAAGGAAGATATTTCCTTTTTCACCATAGGCCTCTATGGGCTTCCAAATATCCCTTTGCCAATTCCACAAGAACAGCCTTAGCGAAAGGCTTCTTGAAGGGAAAGATGTAACTCTGTGAGATGAATTAACAGAACACAGAGCAGTTTCTCAGAAAGCTTCTTTCCAGTTTTGAACGGAAGGTATTTCCTTTTTCACCATAGGCCTCTATGGGCTTCCAAATATCCCTTTGCCAATTCCACAAGAACAGCCTTAGCGAAAGGCTTCTTGAAGGGAAAGATGTAACTCTGTGAGATGAATTAACAGAACACAGAGCAGTTTCTCAGAAAGCTTCTTTCCAGTTTTGAACGGAAGATATTTCCTTTTTCACCATAGCCCTCTATGGGCTTCCAAATATCCCTTTGCCGATTCCACAAGAACAGCCTTAGCGAAAGGCTTCTTGAAGGGAAAGATGTAACTCTGTGAGATGCATTGACAGAACACAGAGCAGTTTCTCAGAAAGCTTCTTTCCAGTTTTGAACGGAAGATATTTCCTTTTTCACCATAGCCCTCTATGAGCTTCCAAATATCCCTTTGCCAATTCCACAAGAACAGTCTTAGCGAAAGGCTTCTTGAAGGGAAAGATGTAACTCTGTGAGATGAATTCACAGAACACAGAGCAGTTTCTCAGAAAGCTTCTATCCAGTTTTGAACGGAAGATATTTCCTTTTTCACCATAGCCCTCTAAGGGCTTCCAAATATCCCCTTGCCAATTCCACAAGAACAGCCTTAGCGAAAGGCTTCTTGAAGGGAAAGATGTAACTCTGTGAGATGAATTCACAGAACACAGAGCAGTTTCTCAGAAAGCTTCTTTCCAGTTTTGAACGGAAGATATTTCCTTTTTCACCATAGCCCTCTATGGGCTTCCAAATATCCCTTTGCCAATTCTACAAGAACAGCCTTAGCGAAAGGCTTCTTGAAGGGAAAGATGTAACTCTGTGAGATGAATTAACAGAACACAGAGCAGTTTCTCAGAAAGCTTCTTTCCAGTTTTGAACGGAAGATATTTCCTTTTTCACCATAGCCCTCTATGGGCTTCCAAATATCCCTTTGCCAATTCCACAAGAACAGCCTTAGCGAAAGGCTTCTTGAAGGGAAAGATGTAACTCTGTGAGATGAATTAACAGAACACAGAGCAGTTTCTCAGAAAGCTTCTTTCCAGTTTTGAACGGAAGATATTTCCTTTTTCACCATAGCCCTCTATGGGCTTCCAAATATCCCTTTGCCAATTCCACAAGAACAGCCTTAGCGAAAGGCTTCTTGAAGGGAAAGATGTAACTCTGTGAGATGAATTAACAGAACACAGAGCAGTTTCTCAGAAAGCTTCTTTCCAGTTTTGAACGGAAGATATTTCCTTTTTCACCATAGCCCTCTATGGGCTTCCAAATATCCCTTTGCCAATTCCACAAGAACAGCCTTAGCGAAAGGCTTCTTGAAGGGAAAGATGTAACTCTGTGAGATGAATTAACAGAACACAGAGCAGTTTCTCAGAAAGCTTCTTTCCAGTTTTGAAAGGAAGATATTTCCTTTTTCACCATAGCCCTCTATGGGCTTCCAAATATCCCTTTGCCAATTCCACAAGAACAGCCTTAGCGAAAGGCTTCTTGAAGGGAAAGATGTAACTCTGTGAGATGAATTAACAGAACACAGAGCAGTTTCTCAGAAAGCTTCTTTCCAGTTTTGAACGGAAGATATTTCCTTTTTCACCATAGCCCTCTATGGGCTTCCAAATATCCCTTTGCCAATTCCACAAGAACAGCCTTAGCGAAAGGCTTCTTGAAGGGAAAGATGTAACTCTGTGAGATGAATTAACAGAACACAGAGCAGTTTCTCAGAAAGCTTCTTTCCAGTTTTGAACGGAAGATATTTCCTTTTTCACCACAGGCCTCTATGGGCTTCAAAATATCCCTTTGCCAATTCCACAAGAACAGCCTTAGCGAAAGGCTTCTTGAAGGGAAAGATGTAACTCTTTGAGATGAATTAACAGAGCACAGAGCAGTTTCTCAGAAAGCTTCTTTCCAGTTTTGAACGGAAGATATTTCCTTTTTCACCATAGCCCTCTATGGGCTTCCAAATATCCCTTTGCCAATTCCACAAGAACAGCCTTAGCGAAAGGCTTCTTGAAGGGAAAGATGTAACTCTGTGAGATGAATTCACAGAACACAGAGCAGTTTCTCAGAAAGCTTCTTTCCAGTTTTGAACGGAAGATATTTCCTTTTTCACCATAGGCCTCTATTTGCTTCCAAATATCCCTATGCCAATTCCACAAGAACAGCCTTAGCGAAAGGCTTCTTGAAGGGAAAGATGTAACTCTGTGAGATGAATTAACAGAACACAGAGCAGTTTCTCAGAAAGCTTCCTTCCAGTTTTGAACCGAAGATATTTCCTTTTTCACCATAGCCCTCTATGGGCTTCCAAATATCCCTTTGCCAATTCCACAAGAACAGCCTTAGCGAAAGGCTTCTTGAAGGGAAAGATGTAACTCTGTGAGATGAATTCACAGAACACAGAGCAGTTTCTCAGAAAGCTTCTTTCCAGTTTTGAAAGGAAGATATTTCCTTTTTCACCATAGGCCTCTATGGGCTTCCAAATATCCCTTTGCCAATTCCACAAGAACAGCCTTAGCGAAAGGCTTCTTGAAGGGAAAGATGTAACTCTGTGAGATGAATTAACAGAACACAGAGCAGTTTCTCAGAAAGCTTCTTTCCAGTTTTGAACGGAAGGTATTTCCTTTTTCACCATAGGCCTCTATGGGCTTCCAAATATCCCTTTGCCAATTCCACAAGAACAGCCTTAGCGAAAGGCTTCTTGAAGGGAAAGATGTAACTCTGTGAGATGAATTAACAGAACACGGAGCAGTTTCTCAGAAAGCTTCTTTCCAGTTTTGAACGGAAGATATTTCCTTTTTCACCATAGCCCTCTATGGGCTTCCAAATATCCCTTTGCCGATTCCACAAGAACAGCCTTAGCGAAAGGCTTCTTGAAGGGAAAGATGTAACTCTGTGAGATGCATTGACAGAACACAGAGCAGTTTCTCAGAAAGCTTCTTTCCAGTTTTGAACGGAAGATATTTCCTTTTTCACCATAGCCCTCTATGAGCTTCCAAATATCCCTTTGCCAATTCCACAAGAACAGTCTTAGCGAAAGGCTTCTTGAAGGGAAAGATGTAACTCTGTGAGATGAATTCACAGAACACAGAGCAGTTTCTCAGAAAGCTTCTATCCAGTTTTGAACGGAAGATATTTCCTTTTTCACCATAGCCCTCTATGGGCTTCCAAATATCCCCTTGCCAATTCCACAAGAACAGCCTTAGCGAAAGGCTTCTTGAAGGGAAAGATGTAACTCTGTGAGATGAATTCACAGAACACAGAGCAGTTTCTCAGAAAGCTTCTTTCCAGTTTTGAACGGAAGATATTTCCTTTTTCACCATAGCCCTCTATGGGCTTCCAAATATCCCTTTGCCAATTCTACAAGAACAGCCTTAGCGAAAGGCTTCTTGAAGGGAAAGATGTAACTCTGTGAGATGAATTAACAGAACACAGAGCAGTTTCTCAGAAAGCTTCTTTCCAGTTTTGAACGGAAGATATTTCCTTTTTCACCATAGCCCTCTATGGGCTTCCAAATATCCCTTTGCCAATTCCACAAGAACAGCCTTAGCGAAAGGCTTCTTGAAGGGAAAGATGTAACTCTGTGAGATGAATTCACAGAACACAGAGCAGTTTCTCAGAAAGCTTCTTTCCAGTTTTGAACGGAAGATATTTCCTTTTTCACCATAGGCCTCTATGGGCTTCCAAATATCCCTATGCCAATTCCACAAGAACAGCCTTAGCGAAAGGCTTCTTGAAGGGAAAGATGTAACTCTGTGAGATGAATTAACAGAACACAGAGCAGTTTCTCAGAAAGCTTCTTTCCAGTTTTGAACGGAAGATATTTCCTTTTTCACCATAGCCATCTATGGGCTTCCAAATATCCCTTTGCCAATTCCACAAGAACGGCCTTAGCGAAAGGCTTCTTGAAGGGAAAGATGTAACTCTGTGAGATGAATTCACAGAACACAGAGCAGTTTCTCAGAAAGCTTCTTTCCAGTTTTGAACGGAAGATATTTCCTTTTTCACCATAGGCCTCTAGGGGCTTCCAAATATCCCTTTGCCAATTCCACAAGAACAGCCTTAGCGAAAGGCTTCTTGAAGGGAAAGATGTAACTCTGTGAGATGAATTAACAGAACACAGAGCAGTTTCTCAGAAAGCTTCTTTCCAGTTTTGAACGGAAGATATTTCCTTTTTCACCATAGCCCTCTATGGGCTACCAAATATCCCTTTGCCAATTCCACAAGAACAGCCTTAGCGAAAGGCTTCTTGAAGGGAAAGATGTAACTCTGTGAGATGAATTCACAGAACACAGAGCAGTTTCTCAGAAAGCTTCTTTCCAGTTTTGAACGGAAGATATTTCCTTTTTCACCATAGGCCTCTATGGGCTTCCAAATATCCCTTTGCCAATTCCACAAGAACAGCCTTAGCGAAAGGCTTCTTGAAAGGAAAGATGTAACTCTGTGAGATGAATTCACAGAACACAGAGCAGTTTCTCAGAAAGCTTCTTTCCAGTTTTGAACGGAAGATATTTCCTTTTTCACCATAGCCCTCTATGGGCTTCCAAATATCCCTTTGCCAAATCCACAAGAACAGCCTTAGCGAAAGGCTTCTTAAAGGGAAAGATGTAACTCTGTGAGATGAATTCACAGAACACAGAGCAGTTTCTCAGAAAGATTCTTTCCAATTTTGAACGGAAGATATTTCCTTTTTCACCATAGCCCTCTATGGGCTTCCAAATATCCCTTTGCCAATTCCACAAGAACAGCCTTAGCGAAAGGCTTCTTGAAGGGAAAGATGTAACTCTGTGAGATGAATTAACAGAACACAGAGCAGTTTCTCAGAAAGCTTCTTTCCAGTTTTGAACGGAAGATATTTCCTTTTTCACCATAGCCCTCTATGGGCTTCCAAATATCCCTTTGCCAATTCCACAAGAACAGCCTTAGCGAAAGGCTTCTTGAAGGGAAAGATGTAACTCTGTGAGATGAATTAACAGAACACAGAGCAGTTTCTCAGAAAGCTTCTTTCCAGTTTTGAAAGGAAGATATTTCCTTTTTCACCATAGGCCTCTATGGGCTTCCAAATATCCCTTTGCCAATTCCACAAGAACAGCCTTAGCGAAAGGCTTCTTGAAGGGAAAGATGTAACTCTGTGAGATGAATTAACAGAACACAGAGCAGTTTCTCAGAAAGCTTCTTTCCAGTTTTGAACGGAAGATATTTCCTTTTTCACCATAGCCCTCTATGGGCTTCCAAATATCCCTTTGCCAATTCCACAAGAACGGCCTTAGCGAAAGGCTTCTTGAAGGGAAAGATGTAACTCTGTGAGATGAATTCACAGAACACAGAGCAGTTTCTCAGAAAGCTTCTTTCCAGTTTTGAACGGAAGATATTTCCTTTTTCACCATAGCCCTCTATGGGCTACCAAATATCCCTTTGCCAATTCCACAAGAACAGCCTTAGCGAAAGGCTTCTTGAAGGGAAAGATGTAACTCTGTGAGATGAATTCACAGAACACAGAGCAGTTTCTCAGAAAGCTTCTTTCCAGTTTTGAACGGAAGATATTTCCTTTTTCACCATAGGCCTCTATGGGCTTCCAAATATCCCTTTGCCAATTCCACAAGAACAGCCTTAGCGAAAGGCTTCTTGAAAGGAAAGATGTAACTCTGTGAGATGAATTCACAGAACACAGAGCAGTTTCTCAGAAAGCTTCTTTCCAGTTTTGAACGGAAGATATTTCCTTTTTCACCATAGCCCTCTATGGGCTTCCAAATATCCCTTTGCCAAATCCACAAGAACAGCCTTAGCGAAAGGCTTCTTAAAGGGAAAGATGTAACTCTGTGAGATGAATTCACAGAACACAGAGCAGTTTCTCAGAAAGATTCTTTCCAATTTTGAACGGAAGATATTTCCTTTTTCACCATAGCCCTCTATGGGCTTCCAAATATCCCTTTGCCAATTCCACAAGAACAGCCTTAGCGAAAGGCTTCTTGAAGGGAAAGATGTAACTCTGTGAGATGAATTAACAGAACACAGAGCAGTTTCTCAGAAAGCTTCTTTCCAGTTTTGAACGGAAGATATTTCCTTTTTCACCATAGCCCTCTATGGGCTTCCAAATATCCCTTTGCCAATTCCACAAGAACAGCCTTAGCGAAAGGCTTCTTGAAGGGAAAGATGTAACTCTGTGAGATGAATTAACAGAACACAGAGCAGTTTCTCAGAAAGCTTCTTTCCAGTTTTGAACGGAAGATATTTCCTTTTTCACCATAGGCCTCTATGGGCTTCCAAATATCCCTTTGCCAATTCCACAAGAACAGCCTTAGCGAAAGGCTTCTTGAAAGGAAAGATGTAACTCTGTGAGATGAATTCACAGAACACAGAGCAGTTTCTCAGAAAGCTTCTTTCCAGTTTTGAACGGAAGATATTTCCTTTTTCACCATAGCCCTCTATGGGCTTCCAAATATCCCTTTGCCAAATCCACAAGAACAGCCTTAGCGAAAGGCTTCTTAAAGGGAAAGATGTAACTCTGTGAGATGAATTCACAGAACACAGAGCAGTTTCTCAGAAAGATTCTTTCCAATTTTGAACGGAAGATATTTCCTTTTTCACCATAGCCCTCTATGGGCTTCCAAATATCCCTTTGCCAATTCCACAAGAACAGCCTTAGCGAAAGGCTTCTTGAAGGGAAAGATGTAACTCTGTGAGATGAATTAACAGAACACAGAGCAGTTTCTCAGAAAGCTTCTTTCCAGTTTTGAACGGAAGATATTTCCTTTTTCACCATAGCCCTCTATGGGCTTCCAAATATCCCTTTGCCAATTCCACAAGAACAGCCTTAGCGAAAGGCTTCTTGAAGGGAAAGATGTAACTCTGTGAGATGAATTAACAGAACACAGAGCAGTTTCTCAGAAAGCTTCTTTCCAGTTTTGAAAGGAAGATATTTCCTTTTTCACCATAGGCCTCTATGGGCTTCCAAATATCCCTTTGCCAATTCCACAAGAACAGCCTTAGCGAAAGGCTTCTTGAAGGGAAAGATGTAACTCTGTGAGATGAATTAACAGAACACAGAGCAGTTTCTCAGAAAGCTTCTTTCCAGTTTTGAACGGAAGATATTTCCTTTTTCACCATAGCCCTCTATGGGCTTCCAAATATCCCTTTGCCAATTCCACAAGAACAGCCTTAGCGAAAGGCTTCTTGAAGGGAAAGATGTAACTCTGTGAGATGAATTAACAGAACACAGAGCAGTTTCTCAGAAAGCTTCTTTCCAGTTTTGAACGGAAGATATTTCCTTTTTCACCCTAGGCCTCTATGGGCTTCCAAATATCCCTTTGCCAATTCCACAAGAACAGCCTTAGCGAAAGGCTTCTTGAAGGGAAAGATGTAACTCTGTGAGATGAATTAACAGAACACAGAGCAGTTTCTCAGAAAGCTTCTTTCCAGTTTTGAACGGAAGATATTTCCTTTTTCACCATAGCCCTCTATGGGCTTCCATATATCCCTTTGCCAATTCCACAAGAACATCCTTAGCGAAAGGCTTCTTGAAGGGAAAGATGTAACTCTGTGAGATGAATTCACAAAACACAGAGCAGTTTCTCAGAAAGCTTCTTTCCAGTTTGGAACGGAAGATATTTCCTTTTTCACCATAGCCCTCTATGGGCTTCCAAATATCGCTTTGCCAATTCTACAAGAACAGCCTTAGCGAAAGGCTTCTTGAAGGGAAAGATGTAACTCTGTGAGATGAATTCACAGAACACAGAGCAGTTTCTCAGAAAGCTTCTTTCCAGTTTTGAACGGAAGATATTTCCTTTTTCACCATAGGCCTCTATGGGCTTCCAAATATCCCTTTGCCAATTCCGCCAGAACAGCCTTAGCGAAAGGCTTCTTGAAGGGAAAGATGTAACTCTGTGAGATGAATTCACAGAACACAGAGCAGTTTCTCAGAAAGATTCTTTCCAATTTTGAACGGAAGATATTTCCTTTTTCACCATAGCCCTCTATGGGCTTCCAAATATCCCTTTGCCAATTCCACAAGAACAGCCCTAGCGAAAGGCTTCTTGAAGGGAAAGATGTAACTCTGTGAGATGAATTAACAGAACACAGAGCAGTTTCTCAGAAAGATTCTTTCCAATTTTGAACGGAACATATTTCCTTTTTCACCATAGCCCTCTATGGGCTTCCAAATATCCCTTTGCCAATTCCACAAGAACAGCCTTAGCGAAAGGCTTCTTGAAGGGAAAGATGTAACTCTGTGAGATGAATTAACAGAACACAGAGCAGTTTCTCAGAAAGCTTCTTTCCAGTTTTGAAAGGAAGATATTTCCTTTTTCACCATAGGCCTCTATGGGCTTCCAAATATCCCTTTGCCAATTCCACAAGAACAGCCTTAGCGAAAGGCTTCTTGAAGGGAAAGATGTAACTCTGTGAGATGAATTCACAGAACACAGAGCAGTTTCTCAGAAAGATTCTTTCCAGTTTTGAACGGAAGATATTTCCTTTTTCACCATAGCACACTATGGGCTTCCAAATATCCCTTTGCCAATTCCACAAGAACAGTCTTAGCGAAAGGCTTCTTGAAGGGAAAGATGTAACTCTGTGAGATGAATTAACAGAATACAGAGCAGTTTCTCAGAAAGCTTCTTTACAGTTTTGAACGGAAGATATTTCCTTTTTCACCATTGGCCTCTATGGGCTTCCAAATATCCCTTTGCCAATTCCACAAGAACAGCCTTAGCGAAAGGCTTCTTGAAGGGAAAGATGTAACTCTGTGAGATGAATTAACAGAACACAGAGCAGTTTCTCAGAAAGATTCTTTCCAATTTTGAACGGAAGATATTTCCTTTTTCACCATAGCATTCTATGGGCTTCCAAATATCCCTTTGCCAATTCCACAAGAACAGCCTTAGCGAAAGGCTTCTTGAAGGGAAAGATGTAACTCTGTGAGATGAATTCACAGAACACAGAGCAGTTTCTCAGAAAGCTTCTTTCCAGTTTTGAACGGAAGATATTTCCTTTTTCACCATAGCCCTCTATGGGCTTCCAAATATCCCTTTGCCAATTCCACAAGAACAGCCTTAGCGAAAGGCTTCTTGAAGGGAAAGATGTAACTCTGTGAGATGAATTCACAGAACACAGAGCAGTTTCTCAGAAAGCTTCTTTCCAGTTTTGAACGGAAGATATTTCCTTTTTCACCACAGGCCTCTATGGGCTTCCAAATATCCCTTTGCCAATTCCACAAGAACAGCCTTAGCGAAAGGCTTCTTGAAGTGAAAGTTGTAACTCTGTGAGATGAATTCACAGAACACAGAGCAGTTTCTCAGAAAGCTTCTTTCCAATTTTGAACGGAAGATATTTACTTTTTCACCATAGCCCTCTAGGGGTTCCAAATATCCCTTTGCCAATTCCACAAGAAGAGCCTTAGCGAAAGGCTTCTTGAAGGGAAAGATGTAACTCTGTGAGATGAATTCACAGAACACAGAGCAGTTTCTCAGAAAGCTTCTTTCCAATTTTGAACGGAAGATATGTACTTTTTCACCATAGCCCTCTAGGGGTTCCAAATATCCCTTTCCCAATTCCACAAGAACAGCCTTAGCGAAAGGCTTCTTGAAGGGAAAGATGTAACTCTGTGAGATGAATTCACAGAACACAGAGCAGTTTCTCAGAAAGCTTCTTTCCAATTTTGAACGGAAGATATTTCCTTTTTCACCCTAGCCCTCTATGGGCTTCCAAATATCCCTTTGCCAATTCCACAAGAACAGCCTTAGCGAAAGGCTTCTTGAAGGGAAAGATGTAACTCTGTGAGATGAATTCACAGAACACAGAGCAGTTTCTCAGAAAGCTTCTTTCCAGTTTTGAACGGAAGATATTTCCTTTTTCACCATAGCCCTCTATGGGCTTCCAAATATCCCTTTGCCAATTCCACAAGAACAGCCTTAGCGAAAGGCTTCTTGAAGGGAAAGATGTAACTCTGTGAGATGAATTCACAGAACACAGAGCAGTTTCTCACAAAGCTTCTTTCCAGTTTTGAACGGAAGATATTTCCTTTTTCACCATAGCCGTCTATGGGCTTCCAAATATCCCTTGGCCAATTCCACAAGAACAGCCTTAGCGAAAGGCTTCTTGAAGGGAAAGATGTAACTGTGTGAGATGAATTAACAGAACACAGAGCAGTTTCTCAGAAAGCTTCTTTCCAGTTTTGAACGGAAGATATTTCCTTTTTCACCTTAGCCGTCTATGGTTTTCCAAATATCCCTTTGCCAATTCCACAAGAAGAGCCTTAGCGAAAGGCTTCTTGAAGGGAAAGATGTAACTCTGTGAGATGAATTAACAGAACACAGAGCAGTTTCTCAGAAAGCTTCTTTCCAGTTTTGAACGGAAGATATTTACTTTTTCACCATAGCCCTCTATGGGCTTCCAAATATCCCTTTGCCAATTCCACAAGAACAGCCTTAGCGAAAGGCTTCTTGAAGGGAAAGATGTAACTCTGTGAGATGAATTCACAGAACACAGAGCAGTTTCTCAGAAAGCTTCTTTCCAGTTTTGAACGGAAGATATTTCCTTTTTCACCATAGCCCTCTATGGGCTTCCAAATATCCCCTTGCCAATTCCACAAGAACAGCCTTAGCTAAAGGCTTCTTGAAGGGAAAGATGTAACTCTGTGAGATGAATTCACAGAACACAGAGCAGTTTCTCAGAAAGCTTCTTTCCAGTTTTGAACGGAAGATATTTCCTTTTTCACCATAGCCCTCTATGGGCTTCCAAATATCCCTTTGCCAATTCCACAAGAACAGCCTTAGCGAAAGGCTTCTTGAAGTTAAAGATGTAACTCTGTGAGATGAATTCACAGAACACAGAGCAGTTTCTCAGAAAGCTTCTTTCCAGTTTTGAACGGAAGATATTTCCTTTTTCACCACAGGCCTCTATGGGCTTCCAAATATCCCTTTGCCAATTCCACAAGAACAGCCTTAGCGAAAGGCTTCTTGAAGGGAAAGATGTAACTCTGTGAGATGAATTAACAGAGCACAGAGCAGTTTCTCAGAAAGCTTCTTTCCAGTTTTGAACGGAAGATATTTCCTTTTTCACCATAGCCCTCTATGGGCTTCCAAATATCCCTTTGCCAATTCCACAAGAACAGCCTCAGCGAAAGGCTTCTTGAAGGGAAAGATGTAACTCTGTGAGATGAATTCACAGAACACAGAGCAGTTTCTCAGAAAGCTTCTTTCCAGTTTTGAACGGAAGATATTTCCTTTTTCACCATAGGCCTCTATGGGCTTCCAAATATCCCTATGCCAATTCCACAAGAACAGCCTTAGCGAAAGGCTTCTTGAAGGGAAAGATGTAACTCTGTGAGATGAATTAACAGAACACAGAGCAGTTTCTCAGAAAGCTTCTTTCCAGTTTTGAACGGAAGATATTTCCTTTTTCACCATAGAACTCTATGGGCTTCCAAATATCCCTTTGCCAATTCCACAAGAACAGCCTTAGCGAAAGGCTTCTTCAAGGGAAAGATGTAACTCTGTGAGATGAATTCACAGAACACAGAGCAGTTTCTCAGAAAGCTTCTTTCCAGTTTTGAACGGAAGATATTTCCTTTTTCACCATAGGCCTCTATGGGCTTCCAAATATCCCTTTGCCAATTCCACAAGAACAGCCTTAGCGAAAGGCTTCTTGAAGGGAAAGATGTAACTCTGTGAGATGAATTAACAGAACACAGAGCAGTTTCTCAGAAAGCTTCTTTCCAGTTTTGAACGGAAGGTATTTCCTTTTTCACCATAGGCCTCTATGGGCTTCCAAATATCCCTTTGCCAATTCCACAAGAACAGCCTTAGCGAAAGGCTTCTTGAAGGGAAAGATGTAACTCTGTGAGATGAATTAACAGAACACAGAGCAGTTTGTCAGAAAGCTTCTTTCCAGTTTTGAACGGAAGATATTTCCTTTTTCACCATAGCCCTCTATGGGCTTCCAAATATCCCTTTGCCGATTCCACAAGAACAGCCTTAGCGAAAGGCTTCTTGAAGGGAAAGATGTAACTCTGTGAGATGCATTGACAGAACACAGAGCAGTTTCTCAGAAAGCTTCTTTCCAGTTTTGAACGGAAGATATTTCCTTTTTCACCATAGCCCTCTATGAGCTTCCAAATATCCCTTTGCCAACTCCACAAGAACAGCCTTAGCGAAAGGCTTCTTGAAGGGAAAGATGTAACTCTGTGAGATGAATTCACAGAACACAGAGCAGTTTCTCAGAAAGCTTCTATCCAGTTTTGAACGGAAGATATTTCCTTTTTCACCATAGCCCTCTATGGGCTTCCAAATATCCCCTTGCCAATTCCACAAGAACAGCCTTAGCGAAAGGCTTCTTGAAGGGAAAGATGTAACTCTGTGAGATGAATTAACAGAACACAGAGCAGTTTCTCAGAAAGCTTCTTTCCAGTTTTGAACGGAAGATATTTCCTTTTTCACCATAGCCCTCTATGGGCTTCCAAATATCCCTTTGCCAATTCCACAAGAACAGCCTTAGCGAAAGGCTTCTTGAAGGGAAAGATGTAACTCTGTGAGATGAATTCACAGAACACAGAGCAGTTTCTCAGAAAGCTTCTTTCCAGTTTTGAACGGAAGATATTTCCTTTTTCACCATAGCTGTCTATGGGCTTCCAAATATCCCTTTGCCAATTCCACAAGAACAGCCTTAGCGAAAGGCTTCTTGAAGGGAAAGATGTAACTCTGTTAGATGAATTCACAGAACACAGAGCAGTTTCTCAGAAAGCTTCTTTCCAGTTTTGAACGGAAGCTATTTCCTTTTTCACCATAGCCCTCTATGGGCTTCCATATATCCCTTTGCCAATTCCACAAGAACATCCTTAGCGAAAGGCTTCTTGAAGGGAAAGATGTAACACTGTGAGATGAATTAACAGAACACAGAGCAGTTTCTCAGAAAGCTTCTTTCCAGTTTTGAACGGAAGATATTTCCTTTTTCACCATAGCCCTCTATGGGCTTCCAAATATCGCTTTGCCAATTCTACAAGAACAGCCTTAGCGAAAGGCTTCTTGAAGGGAAAGATGTAACTCTGTGAGATGAATTAACAGAACACAGAGCAGTTTCTCAGAAAGCTTCTTTCCAGTTTTGAACGGAAGATATTTCCTTTTTCACCATAGCCCTCTATGGGCTTCCAAATATCCCTTTGCCAATTCCACAAGAACAGCCTTAGCGAAAGGCTTCTTGAAGGGAAAGATGTAACTCTGTGAGATGAATTAACAGAACACAGAGCAGTTTCTCAGAAAGATTCTTTCCAATTTTGAAAGGAAGATATTTCCTTTTTCACCATAGCCCTCTATGTGCTTCCAAATATCCCTTTGCCTATTCCACAACAACAGCCTTAGCGAAAGGTTTCTTGAAGGGAAAGATGTAACTCTGTGAGATGAATTCACAGAACACAGAGCAGTTTCTCAGAAAGCTTCTTTCCAGTTTTGAACGGAAGATATTTCCTTTTTCACCATAGCCCTCTATGGGCTTCCAAATATCCCTTTGCCTATTCCACAACAACAGCCTTAGCGAAAGGCTTCTTGAAGGGAAAGATGTAACTCTGTGAGATGAATTAACAGAACACAGAGCAGTTTCTCAGAAAGCTTCTTTCCAGTTTTGAACGGAAGATATTTCCTTTTTCACCATAGCCCTCTATGGGCTTACAAATATCCCTTTGCCAATTCCACAAGAACAGCCTTAGCGAAAGGCTTCTTGAAGGGAAAGATGTAACTCTGTGAGATGAATTCACAGAACACAGAGCAGTTTCTCAGAAAGCTTCTATCCAGTTTTGAACGGAAGATATTTCCTTTTTCACCACAGGCCTCTATGGGCTTCCAAATATCCCTTTGCCAATTCCACAAGAACAGCCTTAGCGAAAGGCTTCTTGAAGGGAAAGATGTAACTCTGTGAGATGAATTAACAGAGCACAGAGCAGTTTCTCAGAAAGCTTCTTTCCAGTTTTGAACGGAAGATATTTCCTTTTTCACCATAGCCCTCTATGGGCTTCCAAATATCCCTTTGCCAATTCCACAAGAACAGCCTTAGCGAAAGGCTTCTTGAAGGGAAAGATGTAACTCTGTGAGATGAATTCACAGAACACAGAGCAGTTTCTCAGAAAGCTTCTTTCCAGTTTTGAACGGAAGATATTTCCTTTTTCACCATAGGCCTCTATGGGCTTCCAAATATCCCTATGCCAATTCCACAAGAACAGCCTTAGCGAAAGGCTTCTTGAAGGGAAAGATGTAACTCTGTGAGATGAATTCACAGAACACAGAGCAGTTTCTCAGAAAGCTTCTTTCCAGTTTTGAACGGAAGGTATTTCCTTTTTCACCATAGGCCTCTATGGGCTTCCAAATATCCCTTTGCCAATTCCACAAGAACAGCCTTAGCGAAAGGCTTCTTGAAGGGAAAGATGTAACTCTGTGAGATGAATTAACAGAACACAGAGCAGTTTCTCAGAAAGCTTCTTTCCAGTTTTGAACGGAAGATATTTCCTTTTTCACCATAGCCCTCTATGGGCTTCCAAATATCCCTTTGCCGATTCCACAAGAACAGCCTTAGCGAAAGGCTTCTTGAAGGGAAAGATGTAACTCTGTGAGATGCATTGACAGAACACAGAGCAGTTTCTCAGAAAGCTTCTTTCCAGTTTTGAACGGAAGATATTTCCTTTTTCACCATAGCCCTCTATGAGCTTCCAAATATCCCTTTGCCAATTCCACAAGAACAGCCTTAGCGAAAGGCTTCTTGAAGGGAAAGATGTAACTCTGTGAGATGAATTCACAGAACACAGAGCAGTTTCTCAGAAAGCTTCTATCCAGTTTTGAACGGAAGATATTTCCTTTTTCACCATAGCCCTCTATGGGCTTCCAAATATCCCCTTGCCAATTCCACAAGAACAGCCTTAGCGAAAGGCTTCTTGAAGGGAAAGATGTAACTCTGTGAGATGAATTAACAGAACACAGAGCAGTTTCTCAGAAAGCTTCTTTCCAGTTTTGAACGGAAGATATTTCCTTTTTCACCATAGCCCTCTATGGGCTTCCAAATATCCCTTTGCCAATTCCACAAGAACAGCCTTAGCGAAAGGCTTCTTGAAGGGAAAGATGTAACTCTGTGAGATGAATTCACAGAACACAGAGCAGTTTCTCAGAAAGCTTCTTTCCAGTTTTGAACGGAAGATATTTCCTTTTTCACCATAGCTGTCTATGGGCTTCCAAATATCCCTTTGCCAATTCCACAAGAACAGCCTTAGCGAAAGGCTTCTTGAAGGGAAAGATGTAACTCTGTGAGATGAATTCACAGAACACAGAGCAGTTTCTCAGAAAGCTTCTTTCCAGTTTTGAACGGAAGATATTTCCTTTTTCACCATAGCCCTCTATGGGCTTCCATATATCCTTTTGCCAATTGCACAAGAACATCCTTAGCGAAAGGCTTCTTGAAGGGAAAGATGTAACACTGTGAGATGAATTAACAGAACACAGAGCAGTTTCTCAGAAAGCTTCTTTCCAGTTTTGAACGGAAGATATTTCCTTTTTCACCATAGCCCTCTATGTGCTTCCAAATATCCCTTTGCCTATTCCACAACAACAGCCTTAGCGAAAGGTTTCTTGAAGGGAAAGATGTAACTCTGTGAGATGAATTCACAGAACACAGAGCAGTTTCTCAGAAAGCTTCTTTCCAGTTTTGAACCGAAGATATTTCCTTTTTCACCATAGCCCTCTATGGGCTTCCAAATATCCCTTTGCCTATTCCACAACAACAGCCTTAGCGAAAGGCTTCTTGAAGGGAAAGATGTAACTCTGTGAGATGAATTAACAGAACACAGAGCAGTTTCTCAGAAAGCTTCTTTCCAGTTTTGAACGGAAGATATTTCCTTTTTCACCATAGCCCTCTATGGGCTTACAAATATCCCTTTGCCAATTCCACAAGAACAGCCTTAGCGAAAGGCTTCTTGAAGGGAAAGATGTAACTCTGTGAGATGAATTCACAGAACACAGAGCAGTTTCTCAGAAAGCTTCTATCCAGTTTTGAACGGAAGATATTTCCTTTTTCACCACAGGCCTCTATGGGCTTCCAAATATCCCTTTGCCAATTCCACAAGAACAGCCTTAGCGAAAGGCTTCTTGAAGGGAAAGATGTAACTCTGTGAGATGAATTAACAGAGCACAGAGCAGTTTCTCAGAAAGCTTCTTTCCAGTTTTGAACGGAAGATATTTCCTTTTTCACCATAGCCCTCTATGGGCTTCCAAATATCCCTTTGCCAATTCCACAAGAACAGCCTTAGCGAAAGGCTTCTTGAAGGGAAAGATGTAACTCTGTGAGATGAATTCACAGAACACAGAGCAGTTTCTCAGAAAGCTTCTTTCCAGTTTTGAACGGAAGATATTTCCTTTTTCACCATAGGCCTCTATGGGCTTCCAAATATCCCTATGCCAATTCCACAAGAACAGCCTTAGCGAAAGGCTTCTTGAAGGGAAAGATGTAACTCTGTGAGATGAATTCACAGAACACAGAGCAGTTTCTCAGAAAGCTTCTTTCCAGTTTTGAACGGAAGGTATTTCCTTTTTCACCATAGGCCTCTATGGGCTTCCAAATATCCCTTTGCCAATTCCACAAGAACAGCCTTAGCGAAAGGCTTCTTGAAGGGAAAGATGTAACTCTGTGAGATGAATTAACAGAACACAGAGCAGTTTCTCAGAAAGCTTCTTTCCAGTTTTGAACGGAAGATATTTCCTTTTTCACCATAGCCCTCTATGGGCTTCCAAATATCCCTTTGCCGATTCCACAAGAACAGCCTTAGCGAAAGGCTTCTTGAAGGGAAAGATGTAACTCTGTGAGATGCATTGACAGAACACAGAGCAGTTTCTCAGAAAGCTTCTTTCCAGTTTTGAACGGAAGATATTTCCTTTTTCACCATAGCCCTCTATGAGCTTCCAAATATCCCTTTGCCAATTCCACAAGAACAGCCTTAGCGAAAGGCTTCTTGAAGGGAAAGATGTAACTCTGTGAGATGAATTCACAGAACACAGAGCAGTTTCTCAGAAAGCTTCTATCCAGTTTTGAACGGAAGATATTTCCTTTTTCACCATAGCCCTCTATGGGCTTCCAAATATCCCCTTGCCAATTCCACAAGAACAGCCTTAGCGAAAGGCTTCTTGAAGGGAAAGATGTAACTCTGTGAGATGAATTAACAGAACACAGAGCAGTTTCTCAGAAAGCTTCTTTCCAGTTTTGAACGGAAGATATTTCCTTTTTCACCATAGCCCTCTATGGGCTTCCAAATATCCCTTTGCCAATTCCACAAGAACAGCCTTAGCGAAAGGCTTCTTGAAGGGAAAGATGTAACTCTGTGAGATGAATTCACAGAACACAGAGCAGTTTCTCAGAAAGCTTCTTTCCAGTTTTGAACGGAAGATATTTCCTTTTTCACCATAGCTGTCTATGGGCTTCCAAATATCCCTTTGCCAATTCCACAAGAACAGCCTTAGCGAAAGGCTTCTTGAAGGGAAAGATGTAACTCTGTGAGATGAATTCACAGAACACAGAGCAGTTTCTCAGAAAGCTTCTTTCCAGTTTTGAACGGAAGATATTTCCTTTTTCACCATAGCCCTCTATGGGCTTCCATATATCCTTTTGCCAATTGCACAAGAACATCCTTAGCGAAAGGCTTCTTGAAGGGAAAGATGTAACACTGTGAGATGAATTAACAGAACACAGAGCAGTTTCTCAGAAAGCTTCTTTCCAGTTTTGAACGGAAGATATTTCCTTTTTCACCATAGCCCTCTATGTGCTTCCAAATATCCCTTTGCCTATTCCACAACAACAGCCTTAGCGAAAGGTTTCTTGAAGGGAAAGATGTAACTCTGTGAGATGAATTCACAGAACACAGAGCAGTTTCTCAGAAAGCTTCTTTCCAGTTTTGAACCGAAGATATTTCCTTTTTCACCATAGCCCTCTATGGGCTTCCAAATATCCCTTTGCCTATTCCACAACAACAGCCTTAGCGAAAGGCTTCTTGAAGGGAAAGATGTAACTCTGTGAGATGAATTAACAGAACACAGAGCAGTTTCTCAGAAAGCTTCTTTCCAGTTTTGAACGGAAGATATTTCCTTTTTCACCATAGCCCTCTATGGGCTTACAAATATCCCTTTGCCAATTCCACAAGAACAGCCTTAGCGAAAGGCTTCTTGAAGGGAAAGATGTAACTCTGTGAGATGAATTCACAGAACACAGAGCAGTTTCTCAGAAAGCTTCTATCCAGTTTTGAACGGAAGATATTTCCTTTTTCACCACAGGCCTCTATGGGCTTCCAAATATCCCTTTGCCAATTCCACAAGAACAGCCTTAGCGAAAGGCTTCTTGAAGGGAAAGATGTAACTCTGTGAGATGAATTAACAGAGCACAGAGCAGTTTCTCAGAAAGCTTCTTTCCAGTTTTGAACGGAAGATATTTCCTTTTTCACCATAGCCCTCTATGGGCTTCCAAATATCCCTTTGCCAATTCCACAAGAACAGCCTTAGCGAAAGGCTTCTTGAAGGGAAAGATGTAACTCTGTGAGATGAATTCACAGAACACAGAGCAGTTTCTCAGAAAGCTTCTTTCCAGTTTTGAACGGAAGATATTTCCTTTTTCACCATAGGCCTCTATGGGCTTCCAAATATCCCTATGCCAATTCCACAAGAACAGCCTTAGCGAAAGGCTTCTTGAAGGGAAAGATGTAACTCTGTGAGATGAATTCACAGAACACAGAGCAGTTTCTCAGAAAGCTTCTTTCCAGTTTTGAACGGAAGGTATTTCCTTTTTCACCATAGGCCTCTATGGGCTTCCAAATATCCCTTTGCCAATTCCACAAGAACAGCCTTAGCGAAAGGCTTCTTGAAGGGAAAGATGTAACTCTGTGAGATGAATTAACAGAACACAGAGCAGTTTCTCAGAAAGCTTCTTTCCAGTTTTGAACGGAAGATATTTCCTTTTTCACCATAGCCCTCTATGGGCTTCCAAATATCCCTTTGCCGATTCCACAAGAACAGCCTTAGCGAAAGGCTTCTTGAAGGGAAAGATGTAACTCTGTGAGATGCATTGACAGAACACAGAGCAGTTTCTCAGAAAGCTTCTTTCCAGTTTTGAACGGAAGATATTTCCTTTTTCACCATAGCCCTCTATGAGCTTCCAAATATCCCTTTGCCAATTCCACAAGAACAGCCTTAGCGAAAGGCTTCTTGAAGGGAAAGATGTAACTCTGTGAGATGAATTCACAGAACACAGAGCAGTTTCTCAGAAAGCTTCTATCCAGTTTTGAACGGAAGATATTTCCTTTTTCACCATAGCCCTCTATGGGCTTCCAAATATCCCCTTGCCAATTCCACAAGAACAGCCTTAGCGAAAGGCTTCTTGAAGGGAAAGATGTAACTCTGTGAGATGAATTAACAGAACACAGAGCAGTTTCTCAGAAAGCTTCTTTCCAGTTTTGAACGGAAGATATTTCCTTTTTCACCATAGCCCTCTATGGGCTTCCAAATATCCCTTTGCCAATTCCACAAGAACAGCCTTAGCGAAAGGCTTCTTGAAGGGAAAGATGTAACTCTGTGAGATGAATTCACAGAACACAGAGCAGTTTCTCAGAAAGCTTCTTTCCAGTTTTGAACGGAAGATATTTCCTTTTTCACCATAGCTGTCTATGGGCTTCCAAATATCCCTTTGCCAATTCCACAAGAACAGCCTTAGCGAAAGGCTTCTTGAAGGGAAAGATGTAACTCTGTGAGATGAATTCACAGAACACAGAGCAGTTTCTCAGAAAGCTTCTTTCCAGTTTTGAACGGAAGATATTTCCTTTTTCACCATAGCCCTCTATGGGCTTCCATATATCCTTTTGCCAATTCCACAAGAACATCCTTAGCGAAAGGCTTCTTGAAGGGAAAGATGTAACACTGTGAGATGAATTAACAGAACACAGAGCAGTTTCTCAGAAAGCTTCTTTCCAGTTTTGAACGGAAGATATTTCCTTTTTCACCATAGCCCTCTATGGGCTTCCAAATATCGCTTTGCCAATTCTACAAGAACAGCCTTAGCGAAAGGCTTCTTGAAGGGAAAGATGTAACTCTGTGAGATGAATTAACAGAACACAGAGCAGTTTCTCAGAAAGCTTCTTTCCAGTTTTGAACGGAAGATATTTCCTTTTTCACCATAGCCCTCCATGGGCTTCCAAATATCCCTTTGCCAATTCCACAAGAACAGCCTTAGCGAAAGGCTTCTTGAAGGGAAAGATGTAACTCTGTGAGATGAATTAACAGAACACAGAGCAGTTTCTCAGAAAGCTTCTTTCCAGTTTTGAACGGAAGATATTTCCTTTTTCACCATAGCCCTCTATGGGCTTCCAAATATCCCTTTGCCTATTCCACAACAACAGCCTTAGCGAAAGGCTTCTTGAAGGGAAAGATGTAACTCTGTGAGATGAATTCACAGAACACAGAGCAGTTTCTCAGAAAGCTTCTTTCCAGTTTTCAACGGAAGATATTTCCTTTTTCACCATAGCCCTCTATGGGCTTCCAAATATCCCTTTGCCTATTCCACAACAACAGCCTTAGCGAAAGGCTTCTTGAAGGGAAAGATGTAACTCTGTGAGATGAATTCACAGAACACAGAGCAGTTTCTCAGAAAGCTTCTTTCCAGTTTTGAACGGAAGATATTTCCTTTTTCACCATAGCCCTCTATGGGCTTCCAAATATCCCTTTGCCAATTCCACAAGAACAGCCTTAGCGAAAGGCTTCTTGAAGGGAAAGATGTAACTCTGTGAGATGAATTCACAGAACACAGAGCAGTTTCTCAGAAAGCTTCTTTCCAGTTTTGAACGGAAGATATTTCCTTTTTCACCACAGGCCTCTATGGGCTTCCAAATATCCCTTTGCCAATTCCACAAGAACAGCCTTAGCGAAAGGCTTCTTGAAGGGAAAGATGTAACTCTGTGAGATGAATTAACAGAGCACAGAGCAGTTTCTCAGAAAGCTTCTTTCCAGTTTTGAACGGAAGATATTTCCTTTTTCACCATAGCCCTCTATGGGCTTCCAAATATCCCTTTGCCAATTCCACAAGAACAGCCTTAGCGAAAGGCTTCTTGAAGGGAAAGATGTAACTCTGTGAGATGAATTCACAGAACACAGAGCAGTTTCTCAGAAAGCTTCTTTCCAGTTTTGAACGGAAGATATTTCCTTTTTCACCATAGGCCTCTATGGGCTTCCAAATATCCCTATGCCAATTCCACAAGAACAGCCTTAGCGAAAGGCTTCTTGAAGGGAAAGATGTAACTCTGTGAGATGAATTAACAGAACACAGAGCAGTTTCTCAGAAAGCTTCTTTCCAGTTTTGAACGGAAGATATTTCCTTTTTCACCATAGCCCTCTATGGGCTTCCAAATATCCCTTTGCCAATTCCACAAGAACAGCCTTAGCGAAAGGCTTCTTGAAGGGAAAGATGTAACTCTGTGAGATGAATTCACAGAACACAGAGCAGTTTCTCAGAAAGCTTCTTTCCAGTTTTGAACGGAAGATATTTCCTTTTTCACCATAGGCCTCTATGGGCTTCCAAATATCCCTTTGCCAATTCCACAAGAACAGCCTTAGCGAAAGGCTTCTTGAAGGGAAAGATGTAACTCTGTGAGATGAATTAACAGAACACAGAGCAGTTTCTCAGAAAGCTTCTTTCCAGTTTTGAACGGAAGATATTTCCTTTTTCACCATAGCCCTCTATGGGCTTCCAAATATCCCTTTGCCAATTCCACAAGAACAGCCTTAGCGAAAGGCTTCTTGAAGGGAAAGGTGTAACTCTGTGAGATGAATTCACAGAACACAGAGCAGTTTCTCAGAAAGCTTCTTTCCAGTTTTGAACGGAAGATATTTCCTTTTTCACCATAGGCCTCTATGGGCTTCCAAATATCCCTTTGCCAATTCCACAAGAACAGCCTTAGCGAAAGGCTTCTTGAAGGGAAAGATGTAACTCTGTGAGATGAATTAACAGAACACAGAGCAGTTTCTCAGAAAGATTCTTTCCAATTTTGAACGGAAGATATTTCCTTTTTCACCATAGCCCTCTATGGGCTTCCAAATATCCCTTTGCCAATTCCACAAGAACAGCCTTAGCGAAAGGCTTCTTGAAGGGAAAGATGTAACTCTGTGAGATGAATTAACAGAACACAGAGCAGTTTCTCAGAAAGATTCTTTCCAGTTTTGAAAGGAAGATATTTCCTTTTTCACCATAGCCCTCTAAGGGCTTCCAAATATCCCTTTGCCAATTCCACAAGAACAGCCTTAGCGAAAGGCTTCTTGAAGGGAAAGATGTAACTCTGTGAGATGAATTAACAGAACACAGAGCAGTTTCTCAGAAAGCTTCTTTCCAGTTTTGAACGGAAGATATTTCCTTTTTCACCATAGGCCTCTATGGGCTTCCAAATATCCCTTTGCCAATTCCACAAGAACAGCCTTAGCGAAAGGCTTCTTGAAGGGAAAGATGTAACTCTGTGAGATGAATTAACAGAACACAGAGCAGTTTCTCAGAAAGCTTCTTTCCAGTTTTGAACGGAAGATATTTCCTTTTTCACCATAGCCCTCTATGGGCTTCCAAATATCCCTTTGCCAATCCCACAAGAACAGCCTTAGCGAAAGGCTTCTTGAAGGGAAAGATGTAACTCTGTGAGATGAATTCACAGAACACAGAGCAGTTTCTCAGAAAGCTTCTTTCCAGTTTTGAACGGAAGATATTTCCTTTTTCAAGATAGGCCTCTATGGGCTTCCAAATATCCCTTTGCCAATTCCACAAGAACAGCCTTAGCGAAAGGCTTCTTGAAGGGAAAGATGTAACTCTGTGAGATGAATTCACAGAACACAGAGCAGTTTCTCAGAAAGCTTCTTTCCAGTTTTGAACGGAAGATATTTCCTTTTTCACCATAGGCCTCTATGGGCTTCCAAATATCCCTTTGCCAATTCCACAAGAACAGACTTAGCGAAAGGCTTCTTGAAGGGAAAGATGTAACTCTGTGAGATGAATTAACAGAACACAGAGAAGTTTCTCAGAAAGCTTCTTTCCAGTTTTGAACGGAAGATATTTACTTTTTCACCATAGCCCTCTATGGGCTTCCAAATATCCCTTTGCCAATTCCACAAGAACAGCCTTAGCGAAAGGCTTCTTGAAGGGAACGATGTAACTCTGTGAGATGAATTCACAGAACACAGAGCAGTTTCTCAGAAAGCTTCTTTCCAGTTTTGAACGGAAGATATTTCCTTTTTCACCATAGCCCTCTATGGGCTTCCAAATATCCCCTTGCCAATTCCACAAGAACAGCCTTAGCGAAAGGCTTATTGAAGGGAAAGATGTAACTCTGTGAGATGAATTAACAGAATACAGAGCAGTTTCTCAGAAAGCTTCTTTCCAGTTTTGAACGGAAGGTATTTCCTTTTTCACCATAGGCCTCTATGGGCTTCCAAATATCCCTTTGCCAATTCCACAAGAACAGCCTTAGCGAAAGGCTTCTTGAAGGGAAAGATGTAACTCTGTGAGATGAATTAACAGAACACAGAGCAGTTTCTCAGAAAGCTTCTTTCCAGTTTTGAACGGAAGATATTTCCTTTTTCACCATAGCCCTCTATGGGCTTCCAAATATCCCTTTGCCAATTCCACAAGAACAGCCTCAGCGAAAGGCTTCTTGAAGGGAAAGATGTAACTCTGTGAGATGAATTCACAGAACACAGAGCAGTTTCTCAGAAAGCTTCTTTCCAGTTTTGAACGGAAGATATTTCCTTTTTCACCATAGCCCTCTATGAGCTTCCAAATATCCCTTTGCCAATTCCACAAGAACAGCCTTAGCGAAAGGCTTCTTGAAGGGAAAGATGTAACTCTGTGAGATGAATTCACAGAACACAGAGCAGTTTCTCAGAAAGCTTCTTTCCAGTTTTGAACGGAAGATATTTCCTTTTTCACCATAGCCCTCTATGGGCTTCCATATATCCCCTTGCCAATTCCACAAGAACAGCCTTAGCGAAAGGCTTCTTGAAGGGAAAGATGTAACTCTGTGAGATGAATTAACAGAACACAGAGCAGTTTCTCAGAAAGCTTCTTTCCAGTTTTGAACGGAAGATATTTCCTTTTTCACCATAGCCCTCTATGGGCTTCCAAATATCCCTTTGCCTATTCCACAAGAACAGCCTTAGCGAAAGGCTTCTTGAAGGGAAAGATGTAACTCTGTGAGATGAATTCACAGAACACAGAGCAGTTTCTCAGAAAGCTTCTTTCCAGTTTTGAACGGAAGATATTTCCTTTTTCACCATAGGCCTCTATGGGCTTCCAAATATCCCTTTGCCAATTCCACAAGAACAGCCTTAGCGAAAGGCTTCTTGAAGGGAAAGATGTAACTCTGTGAGATGAATTAACAGAACACAGAGCAGTTTCTCAGAAAGCTTCTTTCCAGTTTTGAACGGAAGATATTTCCTTTTTCACCATAGCCCTCTATGGGCTTCCATATATCCCTTTGCCAATTCCAGAAGAACATCCTTAGCGAAAGGCTTCTTGAAGGGAAAGATGTAACTCTGTGAGATGAATTCACAAAACACAGAGCAGTTTCTCAGAAAGCTTCTTTCCAGTTTTGAACGGAAGATATTTCCTTTTTCACCATAGCCCTCTATGGGCTTCCAAATATCGCTTTGCCAATTCTACAAGAACAGCCTTAGCGAAAGGCTTCTTGAAGGGAAAGATGTAACTCTGTGAGATGAATTCACAGAACACAGAGCAGTTTCTCAGAAAGCTTCTTTCCAGTTTTGAACGGAAGATATTTCCTTTTTCACCATAGGCCTCTATGGGCTTCCAAATATCCCTTTGCCAATTCCGCCAGAACAGCCTTAGCGAAAGGCTTCTTGAAGGGAAAGATGTAACTCCGTGAGATGAATTCACAGAACACAGAGCAGTTTCTCAGAAAGATTCTTTCCAATTTTGAACGGAAGATATTTCCTTTTTCACCATAGCCCTCTATGGGCTTCCAAATATCCCTTTGCCAATTCCACAAGAACAGCCTTAGCGAAAGGCTTCTTGAAGGGAAAGATGTAACTCTGTGAGATGAATTAACAGAACACAGAGCAGTTTCTCAGAAAGCTTCTTTCCAGTTTTGAACGGAAGATATTTCCTTTTTCACCATAGCCCTCTATGGGCTTCCAAATATCCCTTTGCCAATTCCACAAGAACAGCCTTAGCGAAAGGCTTCTTGAAGGGAAAGATGTAACTCTGTGAGATGAATTAACAGAACACAGAGCAGTTTCTCAGAAAGCTTCTTTCCAGTTTTGAAAGGAAGATATTTCCTTTTTCACCATAGGCCTCTATGGGCTTCCAAATATCCCTTTGCCAATTCCACAAGAACAGCCTTAGCGAAAGGCTTCTTGAAGGGAAAGATGTAACTCTGTGAGATGAATTAACAGAACACAGAGCAGTTTCTCAGAAAGATTCTTTCCAATTTTTAACGGAAGATATTTCCTTTTTCACCATAGCCCTCTATGGGCTTCCAAATATCCCTTTGCCAATTCCACAAGAACAGCCTTAGAGAAAGGCTTCTTGACGGGAAAGATGTAACTCTGTGAGATGAATTCACAGAACACAGAGCAGTTTCTCAGAAAGCTTCTTTCCAATTTTGAACGGAAGATATTTCCTTTTTCACCATAGCCCTCTAAGGGCTTCCAAATATCCCTTTGCCAATTCCACAAGAACAGCCTTAGCGAAAGGCTTCTTGAAGGGAAAGATGTAACTCTGTGAGATGAATTCACAGAACACAGAGCAGTTTCTCAGAAAGCTTCTTTCCAGTTTGGAACGGAAGATATTTCCTTTTTCACCATAGGCCTCTATGGGCTTCCAAATATCCCTTTGCCAATTCCACAAGAACAGCCTTAGCGAAAGGCTTCTTGAAGGGAAAGATGTAACTCTGTGAGATGAATTAACAGAACACAGAGCAGTTTCTCAGAAAGCTTCTTTCCAGTTTTGAACGGAAGATATTTCCTTTTTCACCATAGCCCTCTATGGGCTTCCAAATATCCCTTTGCCAATCCCACAAGAACAGCCTTAGTGAAAGGCTTCTTGAAAGGAAAGATGTAACTCTGTGAGATGAATTCACAGAACACAGAGCAGTTTCTCAGAAAGCTTCTTTCCAGTTTTGAACGGAAGATATTTCCTTTTTCAAGATAGGCCTCTATGGGCTTCCAAATATCCCTTTGCCAATTCCACAAGAACAGCCTTAGCGAAAGGCTTCTTGAAGGGAAAGATGTAACTCTGTGAGATGAATTCACAGAACACAGAGCAGTTTCTCAGAAAGCTTCTTTCCAGTTTTGAACGGAAGATATTTCCTTTTTCACCATAGGCCTCTATGGGCTTCCAAATATCCCTTTGCCAATTCCACAAGAACAGCCTTAGCGAAAGGCTTCTTGAAGGGAAAGATGTAACTCTGTGAGATGAATTAACAGAACACAGAGAAGTTTCTCAGAAAGCTTCTTTCCAGTTTTGAACGGAAGATATTTACTTTTTCACCATAGCCCTCTATGGGCTTCCAAATATCCCTTTGCCAATTCCACAAGAACAGCCTTAGCGAAAGGCTTCTTGAAGGGAAAGATGTAACTCTGTGAGATGAATTCACAGAACACAGAGCAGTTTCTCAGAAAGCTTCTTTCCAGTTTTGAACGGAAGATATTTCCTTTTTCACCATAGCCCTCTATGGGCTTCCAAATATCCCCTTGCCAATTCCACAAGAACAGCCTTAGCGAAAGGCTTATTGAAGGGAAAGATGTAACTCTGTGAGATGAATTCACAGAATACAGAGTAGTTTCTCAGAAAGCTTCTTTCCAGTTTTGAACGGAAGGTATTTCCTTTTTCACCATAGGCCTCTATGGGCTTCCAAATATCCCTTTGCCAATTCCACAAGAACAGCCTTAGCGAAAGGCTTCTTGAAGGGAAAGATGTAACTCTGTGAGATGAATTAACAGAACACAGAGCAGTTTCTCAGAAAGCTTCTTTCCAGTTTTGAACGGAAGATATTTCCTTTTTCACCATAGCCCTCTATGGGCTTCCAAATATCCCTTTGCCAATTCCACAAGAACAGCCTTAGCGAAAGGCTTCTTGAAGGGAAAGATGTAACTCTGTGAGATGAATTCACAGAACACAGAGCAGTTTCTCAGAAAGCTTCTTTCCAGTTTTGAACGGAAGATATTTCCTTTTTCACCATAGCCCTCTATGGGCTTCCATATATCCCTTTGCCAATTCCACAAGAACATCCTTAGCGAAAGGCTTCTTGAAGGGAAAGATGTAACTCTGTGAGATGAATTCACAAAACACAGAGCAGTTTCTCAGAAAGCTTCTTTCCAGTTTTGAACGGAAGATATTTCCTTTTTCACCATAGCCCTCTATGGGCTTCCAAATATCCCTTTGCCAATTCTACAAGAACAGCCTTAGCGAAAGGCTTCTTGAAGGGAAAGATGTAACTCTGTGAGATGAATTCACAGAACACAGAGCAGTTTCTCAGAAAGCTTCTTTCCAGTTTTGAACGGAAGATATTTCCTTTTTCACCATAGGCCTCTATGGGCTTCCAAATATCCCTTTGCCAATTCCGCCAGAACAGCCTTAGCGAAAGGCTTCTTGAAGGGAAAGATGTAATTCTGTGAGATGAATTCACAGAACACAGAGCAGTTTCTCAGAAAGATTCTTTCCAATTTTGAACGGAAGATATTTCCTTTTTCACCATAGCCCTCTATGGGCTTCCAAATATCCCTTTGCCAATTCCACAAGAACAGCCTTAGCGAAAGGCTTCTTGAAGGGAAAGATGTAACTCTGTGAGATGAATTAACAGAACACAGAGCAGTTTCTCAGAAAGATTCTTTCCAATTTTGAACGGAAGATATTTCCTTTTTCACCATAGCCCTCTATGGGCTTCAAAATATCCCTTTGCCAATTCCACAATAACAGCCTTAGCGAAAGGCTTCTTGAAGGGAAAGATGTAACTCTGTGAGATGAATTAACAGAACACAGAGCAGTTTCTCAGAAAGCTTCTTTCCAGTTTTGAAAGGAAGATATTTCCTTTTTCACCATAGGCCTCTATGGGCTTCCAAATATCCCTTTGCCAATTCCACAAGAACAGCCTTAGCGAAAGGCTTCTTGAAGGGAAAGATGTAACTCTGTGAGATGAATTAACAGAACACAGAGCAGTTTCTCAGAAAGATTCTTTCCAATTTTGAACGGAAGATATTTCCTTTTTCACCATAGCCCTCTATGGGCTTCCAAATATCCCTTTGCCAATTCCACAAGAACAGCCTTAGAGAAAGGCTTCTTGAAGGGAAAGATGTAACTCTGTGAGATGAATTCACAGAACACAGAGCAGTTTCTCAGAAAGCTTCTTTCCAATTTTGAACGGAAGATATTTCCTTTTTCACCATAGCCCTCTAAGGGCTTCCAAATATCCCTTTGCCAATTCCACAAGAACAGCCTTAGCGAAAGGCTTCTTGAAGGGAAAGATGTAACTCTGTGAGATGAATTCACAGAACACAGAGCAGTTTCTCAGAAAGCTTCTTTCCAGTTTGGAACGGAAGATATTTCCTTTTTCACCATAGGCCTCTATGGGCTTCCAAATATCCCTTTGCCAATTCCACAAGAACAGCCTTAGCGAAAGGCTTCTTGAAGGGAAAGATGTAACTCTGTGAGATGAATTAACAGAACACAGAGCAGTTTCTCAGAAAGCTTCTTTCCAGTTTTGAACGGAAGATATTTCCTTTTTCACCATAGCCCTCTATGGGCTTCCAAATATCCCTTTGCCAATCCCACAAGAACAGCCTTAGCGAAAGGCTTCTTGAAAGGAAAGATGTAACTCTGTGAGATGAATTCACAGAACACAGAGCAGTTTCTCAGAAAGCTTCTTTCCAGTTTTGAACGGAAGATATTTCCTTTTTCACCATAGCCCTCTATGGGCTTCCATATATCCCTTTGCCAATTCCACAAGAACATCCTTAGCGAAAGGCTTCTTGAAGGGAAAGATGTAACTCTGTGAGATGAATTCACAAAACACAGAGCAGTTTCTCAGAAAGCTTCTTTCCAGTTTTGAACGGAAGATATTTCCTTTTTCACCATAGCCCTCTATGGGCTTCCAAATATCGCTTTGCCAATTCTACAAGAACAGCCTTAGCGAAAGGCTTCTTGAAGGGAAAGATGTAACTCTGTGAGATGAATTCACAGAACACAGAGCAGTTTCTCAGAAAGCTTCTTTCCAGTTTTGAACGGAAGATATTTCCTTTTTCACCATAGGCCTCTATGGGCTTCCAAATATCCCTTTGCCAATTCCGCCAGAACAGCCTTAGCGAAAGGCTTCTTGAAGGGAAAGATGTAATTCTGTGAGATGAATTCACAGAACACAGAGCAGTTTCTCAGAAAGATTCTTTCCAATTTTGAACGGAAGATATTTCCTTTTTCACCATAGCCCTCTATGGGCTTCCAAATATCCCTTTGCCAATTCCACAAGAACAGCCTTAGCGAAAGGCTTCTTGAAGGGAAAGATGTAACTCTGTGAGATGAATTAACAGAACACAGAGCAGTTTCTCAGAAAGATTCTTTCCAATTTTGAACGGAAGATATTTCCTTTTTCACCATAGCCCTCTATGGGCTTCCAAATATCCCTTTGCCAATTCCACAAGAACAGCCTTAGCGAAAGGCTTCTTGAAGGGAAAGATGTAACTCTGTGAGATGAATTAACAGAACACAGAGCAGTTTCTCAGAAAGATTCTTTCCAGTTTTGAAAGGAAGATATTTCCTTTTTCACCATAGGCCTCTATGGGCTTCCAAATATCCCTTTGCCAATTCCACAAGAACAGCCTTAGCGAAAGGCTTCTTGAAGGGAAAGATGTAATTCTGTGAGATGAATTAACAGAACACAGAGCAGTTTCTCAGAAAGATTCTTTCCAATTTTGAACGGAAGATATTTCCTTTTTCACCATAGCCCTCTATGGGCTTCCAAATATCCCTTTGCCAATTCCACAAGAACAGCCTTAGAGAAAGGCTTCTTGAAGGGAAAGATGTAACTCTGTGAGATGAATTAACAGAACACAGAGCAGTTTCTCAGAAAGCTTCTTTCCAGTTTTGAACGGAAGATATTTCCCTTTTCACCATAGCCCTCTAAGGGCTTCCAAACATCCCTTTGCCAATTCCACAAGAACAGCCTTAGCGAAAGGCTTCTTGAAGGGAAAGATGTAACTCTGTGAGATGAATTCACAGAACACAGAGCAGTTTCTCAGAAAGCTTCTTTCCAGTTTGGAACGGAAGATATTTCCTTTTTCACCATAGGCCTCTATGGGCTTCCAAATATCCCTTTGCCAATTCCACAAGAACAGCCTTAGCGAAAGGCTTCTTGAAGGGAAAGATGTAACTCTGTGAGATGAATTAACAGAACACAGAGCAGTTTCTCAGAAAGCTTCTTTCCAGTTTTGAACGGAAGATATTTCCTTTTTCACCATAGCCCTCTAAGGGCTTCCAAATATCCCTTTGCCAATTCCACAAGAACAGCCTTAGCGAAAGGCTTCTTGAAGGGAAAGATGTAACTCTGTGAGATGAATTCACAGAACACAGAGCAGTTTCTCAGAAAGCTTCTTTCCAGTTTGGAACGGAAGATATTTCCTTTTTCACCATAGGCCTCTATGGGCTTCCAAATATGCCTTTGCCAATTCCACAAGAACAGCCTTAGCGAAAGGCTTCTTGAAGGGAAAGATGTAACTCTGTGAGATGAATTAACAGAACACAGAGCAGTTTCTCAGAAATCTTCTTTCCAGTTTTGAACGGAAGATATTTCCTTTTTCACCATAGCCCTCTATGGGCTTCCAAATATCCCTTTGCCAATCCCACAAGAACAGCCTTAGCGAAAGGCTTCTTGAAGGGAAAGATGTAACTCTGTGAGATGAATTCACAGAACACAGAGCAGTTTCTCAGAAAGCTTCTTTCCAGTTTTGAACGGAAGATATTTCCTTTTTCAAGATAGGCCTCTATGGGCTTCCAAATATCCCTTTGCCAATTCCACAAGAACAGCCTTAGCGAAAGGCTTCTTGAAGGGAAAGATGTAACTCTGTGAGATCAATTCACAGAACACAGAGCAGTTTCTCAGAAAGCTTCTTTCCAGTTTTGAACGGAAGATATTTCCTTTTTCACCATAGGCCTCTATGGGCTTCCAAATATCCCTTTGCCAATTCCACAAGAACAGCCTTAGCGAAAGGCTTCTTGAAGGGAAAGATGTAACTCTGTGAGATGAATTAACAGAACACAGAGAAGTTTCTCAGAAAGCTTCTTTCCAGTTTTGAACGGAAGATATTTCCTTTTTCACCATAGCCCTCTATGGGCTTCCAAATATCCCTTTGCCAATTCCACAAGAACAGCCTTAGCGAAAGGCTTCTTGAAGGGAAAGATGTAACTCTGTGAGATGAATTCACAGAACACAGAGCAGTTTCTCAGAAAGCTTCTTTCCAGTTTTGAACGGAAGATATTTCCTTTTTCACCATAGCCCTCTATGGGCTTCCAAATATCCCCTTGCCAATTCCACAAGAACAGCCTTAGCGAAAGGCTTATTGAAGGGAAAGATGTAACTCTGTGAGATGAATTAACAGAATACAGAGTAGTTTCTCAGAAAGCTTCTTTCCAGTTTTGAACGGAAGGTATTTCCTTTTTCACCATAGGCCTCTATGGGCTTCCAAATATCCCTTTGCCAATTCCACAAGAACAGCCTTAGCGAAAGGCTTCTTGAAGGGAAAGATGTAACTCTGTGAGATGAATTAACAGAACACAGAGCAGTTTCTCAGAAAGCTTCTTTCCAGTTTTGAACGGAAGATATTTCCTTTTTCACCATAGCCCTCTATGGGCTTCCAAATATCCCTTTGCCAATTCCACAAGAACAGCCTTAGCGAAAGGCTTCTTGAAGGGAAAGATGTAACTCTGTGAGATGAATTCACAGAACACAGAGCAGTTTCTCAGAAAGCTTCTTTCCAGTTTTGAACGGAAGATATTTCCTTTTTCACCATAGCCCTCTATGAGCTTCCAAATATCCCTTTGCCAATTCCACAAGAACAGCCTTAGCGAAAGGCTTCTTGAAGGGAAAGATGTAACTCTGTGAGATGAATTCACAGAACACAGAGTAGTTCCTCAGAAAGCTTCTTTCCAGTTTTGAACGGAAGATATTTCCTTTTTCACCATAGCCCTCTATGGGCTTCCATATATCCCCTTGCCAATTCCACAAGAACAGCCTTAGCGAAAGGCTTCTTGAAGGGAAAGATGTAACTCTGTGAGATGAATTAACAGAACACAGAGCAGTTTCTCAGAAAGTTTCTTTCCAGTTTTGAACGGAATTTATTTCCTTTTTCACCATAGCCCTCTATGGGCTTCCAAATATCCCTTTGCCAATTCCACAAGAACAGCCTTAGCGAAAGGCTTCTTGAAGGGAAAGATGTAACTCTGTGAGATGAATTCACAGAACACAGAGCAGTTTCTCAGAAAGCTTCTTTCCAGTTTTGAACGGAAGATATTTCCTTTTTCACCATAGGCCTCTATGGGCTTCCAAATATCCCTTTGCCAATTCCACAAGAACAGCCTTAGCGAAAGGCTTCTTGAAGGGAAAGATGTAACTCTGTGAGATGAATTAACAGAACACAGAGCAGTTTCTCAGAAAGCTTCTTTCCAGTTTTGAACGGAAGATATTTCCTTTTTCACCATAGCCCTCTATGGGCTTCCATATATCCCTTTGCCAATTCCACAAGAACATCCTTAGTGAAAGGCTTCTTGAAGGGAAAGATGTAACTCTGTGAGATGAATTCACAAAACACAGAGCAGTTTCTCAGAAAGCTTCTTTCCAGTTTTGAACGGAAGATATTTCCTTTTTCACCATAGCCCTCTATGGGCTTCCAAATATCGCTTTGCCAATTCTACAAGAACAGCCTTAGCGAAAGGCTTCTTGAAGGGAAAGATGTAACTCTGTGAGATGAATTCACAGAACACAGAGCAGTTTCTCACAAAGCTTCTTTCCAGTTTTGAACGGAAGATATTTCCTTTTTCACCATAGGCCTCTATGGGCTTCCAAATATCCCTTTGCCAATTCCGCCAGAACAGCCTTAGCGAAAGGCTTCTTGAAGGGAAAGATGTAATTCTGTGAGATGAATTCACAGAACACAGAGCAGTTTCTCAGAAAGATTCTTTCCAATTTTGAACGGAAGATATTTCCTTTTTCACCATAGCCCTCTATGGGCTTCCAAATATCCCTTTGCCAATTCCACAAGAACAGCCTTAGCGAAAGGCTTCTTGAAGGGAAAGATGTAACTCTGTGAGATGAATTAACAGAACACAGAGCAGTTTCTCAGAAAGATTCTTTCCAATTTTGAACGGAAGATATTTCCTTTTTCACCATAGCCCTCTATGGGCTTCCAAATATCCCTTTGCCAATTCCACAAGAACAGCCTTAGCGAAAGGCTTCTTGAAGGGAAAGATGTAACTCTGTGAGATGAATTAACAGAACACAGAGCAGTTTCTCAGAAAGATTCTTTCCAGTTTTGAAAGGAAGATATTTCCTTTTTCACCATAGGCCTCTATGGGCTTCCAAATATCCCTTTGCCAATTCCACAAGAACAGCCTTAGCGAAAGGCTTCTTGAAGGGAAAGATGTAATTCTGTGAGATGAATTAACAGAACACAGAGCAGTTTCTCAGAAAGATTCTTTCCAATTTTGTACGGAAGATATTTCCTTTTTCACCATAGAACTATATGGGCTTCCAAATATCCCTTTGCCAATTCCACAAGAACAGCCTTAGAGAAAGGCTTCTTGAAGGGAAAGATGTAACTCTGTGAGATGAATTCACAGAACACAGAGCAGTTTCTCAGAAAGCTTCTTTCCAGTTTTGAACGGAAGATATTTCCTTTTTCACCATAGCCCTCTAAGGGCTTCCAAACATCCCTTTGCCAATTCCACAAGAACAGCCTTAGCGAAAGGCTTCTTGAAGGGAAAGATGTAACTCTGTGAAATGAATTCACAGAACACAGAGCAGTTTCTCAGAAAGCTTCTTTCCAGTTTGGAACGGAAGATATTTCCTTTTTCACCATAGGCCTCTATGGGCTTCCAAATATCCCTTTGCCAATTCCACAAGAACAGCCTTAGCGAAAGGCTTCTTGAAGGGAAAGATGTAACTCTGTGAGATGAATTAACAGAACACAGAGCAGTTTCTCAGAAAGCTTCTTTCCAGTTTTGAACGGAAGATATTTCCTTTTTCACCATAGGCCTCTATGGGCTTCCAAATATCCCTTTGCCAATTCCGCCAGAACAGCCTTAGCGAAAGGCTTCTTGAAGGGAAAGATGTAATTCTGTGAGATGAATTCACAGAACACAGAGCAGTTTCTCAGAAAGATTCTTTCCAATTTTGAACGGAAGATATTTCCTTTTTCACCATAGCCCTCTATGGGCTTCCAAATATCCCTTTGCCAATTCCACAAGAACAGCCTTAGCGAAAGGCTTCTTGAAGGGAAAGATGTAACTCTGTGAGATGAATTAACAGAACACAGAGCAGTTTCTCAGAAAGATTCTTTCCAATTTTGAAAGGAAGATATTTCCTTTTTCACCATAGCCCTCTATGGGCTTCCAAATATCCCTTTGCCAATTCCACAAGAACAGCCTTAGCGAAAGGCTTCTTGAAGGGAAAGATGTAACTCTGTGAGATGAATTCACAGAACACAGAGCAGTTTCTCAGAAAGATTCTTTCCAGTTTTGAAAGGAAGATATTTCCTTTTTCACCATAGGCCTCTATGGGCTTCCAAATATCCCTTTGCCTATTCCACAAGAACAGCCTTAGCGAAAGGCTTCTTGAAGGGAAAGATGTAATTCTGTGAGATGAATTAACAGAACACAGAGCAGTTTCTCAGAAAGATTCTTTCCAATTTTGAACGGAAGATATTTCCTTTTTCACCATAGCCCTCTATGGGCTTCCAAATATCCCTTTGCCAATTCCACAAGAACAGCCTTAGAGAAAGGCTTCTTGAAGGGAAAGATGTAACTCTGTGAGATGAATTCACAGAACACAGAGCAGTTTCTCAGAAAGCTTCTTTCCAGTTTTGAACGGAAGATATTTCCTTTTTCACCATAGCCCTCTAAGGGCTTCCAAACATCCCTTTGCCAATTCCACAAGAACAGCCTTAGCGAAAGGCTTCTTGAAGGGAAAGATGTAACTCTGTGAGATGAATTCACAGAACACAGAGCAGTTTCTCAGAAAGCTTCTTTCCAGTTTGGAACGGAAGATATTTCCTTTTTCACCATAGGCCTCTATGGGCTTCCAAATATCCCTTTGCCAATTCCACAAGAACAGCCTTAGCGAAAGGCTTCTTGAAGGGAAAGATGTAACTCTGTGAGATGAATTAACAGAACACAGAGCAGTTTCTCAGAAAGCTTCTTTCCAGTTTTGAACGGAAGATATTTCCTTTTTCACCATAGCCCTCTAAGGGCTTCCAAATATCCCTTTGCCAATTCCACAAGAACAGCCTTAGCGAAAGGCTTCTTGAAGGGAAAGATGTAACTCTGTGAGATGAATTCACAGAACACAGAGCAGTTTCTCAGAAAGCTTCTTTCCAGTTTGGAACGGAAGATATTTCCTTTTTCACCATAGGCCTCTATGGGCTTCCAAATATCCCTTTGCCAATTCCACAAGAACAGCCTTAGCGAAAGGCTTCTTGAAGGGAAAGATGTAACTCTGTGAGATGAATTAACAGAACACAGAGCAGTTTCTCAGAAAGCTTCTTTCCAGTTTTGAACGGAAGATATTTCCTTTTTCACCATAGCCCTCTATGGGCTTCCAAATATCCCTTTGCCAATCCCACAAGAACAGCCTTAGCGAAAGGCTTCTTGAAGGGAAAGATGTAACTCTGTGAGATGAATTCACAGAACACAGAGCAGTTTCTCAGAAAGCTTCTTTCCAGTTTTGAACGGAAGATATTTCCTTTTTCAAGATAGGCCTCTATGGGCTTCCAAATATCCCTTTGCCAATTCCACAAGAACAGCCTTAGCGAAAGGCTTCTTGAAGGGAAAGATGTAACTCTGTGAGATGAATTCACAGAACACAGAGCAGTTTCTCAGAAAGCTTCTTTCCAGTTTGGAACGGAAGATATTTCCTTTTTCACCATAGGCCTCTATGGGCTTCCAAATATCCCTTTGCCAATTCCACAAGAACAGCCTTAGCGAAAGGCTTCTTGAAGGGAAAGATGTAACTCTGTGAGATGAATTAACAGAACACAGAGCAGTTTCTCAGAAAGCTTCTTTCCAGTTTTGAACGGAAGATATTTCCTTTTTCACCATAGGCCTCTATGGGCTTCCAAATATCCCTTTGCCAATTCCGCCAGAACATCCTTAGCGAAAGGCTTCTTGAAGGGAAAGATGTAATTCTGTGAGATGAATTCACAGAACACAGAGCAGTTTCTCAGAAAGATTCTTTCCAATTTTGAACGGAAGATATTTCCTTTTTCACCATAGCCCTCTATGGGCTTCCAAATATCCCTTTGCCAATTCCACAAGAACAGCCTTAGCGAAAGGCTTCTTGAAGGGAAAGATGTAACTCTGTGAGATGAATTAACAGAACACAGAGCAGTTTCTCAGAAAGATTCTTTCCAATTTTGAACGGAAGATATTTCCTTTTTCACCATAGCCCTCTATGGGCTTCCAAATATCCCTTTGCCAATTCCACAAGAACAGCCTTAGCGAAAGGCTTCTTGAAGGGAAAGATGTAACTCTGTGAGATGAATTAACAGAACACAGAGCAGTTTCTCAGAAAGATTCTTTCCAGTTTTGAAAGGAAGATATTTGCTTTTTCACCATAGGCCTCTATGGGCTTCCAAATATCCCTTTGCCAGTTCCACAAGAACAGCCTTAGCGAAAGGCTTCTTGAAGGGAAAGATGTAATTCTGTGAGATGAATTAACAGAACACAGAGCAGTTTCTCAGAAAGATTCTTTCCAATTTTGAACGGAAGATATTTCCTTTTTCACCATAGCCCTCTATGGGCTTCCAAATATCCCTTTGCCAATTCCACAAGAACAGCCTTAGAGAAAGGCTTCTTGAAGGGAAAGATGTAACTCTGTGAGATGAATTCACAGAACACAGAGCAGTTTCTCAGAAAGCTTCTTTCCAGTTTTGAACGGAAGATATTTCCTTTTTCACCATAGCCCTCTAAGGGCTTCCAAACATCCCTTTGCCAATTCCACAAGAACAGCCTTAGCGAAAGGCTTCTTGAAGGGAAAGATGTAACTCTGTGAGATGAATTCACAGAACACAGAGCAGTTTCTCAGAAAGCTTCTTTCCAGTTTGGAACGGAAGATATTTCCTTTTTCACCATAGGCCTCTATGGGCTTCCAAATATCCCTTTGCCAATTCCACAAGAACAGCCTTAGCGAAAGGCTTCTTGAAGGGAAAGATGTAACTCTGTGAGATGAATTCACAGAACACAGAGCAGTTTCTCAGAAAGCTTCTTTCCAGTTTTGAACGGAAGATATTTCCTTTTTCACCATAGCCCTCTAAGGGCTTCCAAATATCCCTTTGCCAATTCCACAAGAACAGCCTTAGCGAAAGGCTTCTTGAAGGGAAAGATGTAACTCTGTGAGATGAATTCACAGAACACAGAGCAGTTTCTCAGAAAGCTTCTTTCCAGTTTGGAACGGAAGATATTTCCTTTTTCACCATAGGCCTCTCTGGGCTTCCAAATATCCCTTTGCCAATTCCACAAGAACAGCCTTAGCGAAAGGCTTCTTGAAGGGAAAGATGTAACTCTGTGAGATGAATTAACAGAACACAGAGCAGTTTCTCAGAAAGCTTCTTTCCAGTTTTGAACGGAAGATATTTCCTTTTTCACCATAGCCCTCTATGGGCTTCCAAATATCCCTTTGCCAATCCCACAAGAACAGCCTTAGCGAAAGGCTTCTTGAAGGGAAAGATGTAACTCTGTGAGATGAATTCACAGAACACAGAGCAGTTTCTCAGAAAGCTTCTTTCCAGTTTTGAACGGAAGATATTTCCTTTTTCAAGATAGGCCTCTATGGGCTTCCAAATATCCCTTTGCCAATTCCACAAGAACAGCCTTAGCGAAAGGCTTCTTGAAGGGAAAGATGTAACTCTGTGAGATGAATTCACAGAACACAGAGCAGTTTCTCAGAAAGCTTCTTTCCAGTTTTGAACGGAAGATATTTCCTTTTTCACCATAGGCCTCTATGGGCTTCAAAATATCCCTTTGCCAATTCCACAAGAACAGCCTTAGTGAAAGGCTTCTTGAAGGGAAAGATGTAACTCTGTGAGATGAATTAACAGAACACAGAGAAGTTTCTCAGAAAGCTTCTTTCCAGTTTTGAACGGAAGATATTTACTTTTTCACCATAGCCCTCTATGGGCTTCCAAGTATCCCTTTGCCAATTCCACAAGAACAGCCTTAGCGAAAGGCTTCTTGAAGGGAAAGATGTAACTCTGTGAGATGAATTCACAGAACACAGAGCAGTTTCTCAGAAAGCTTCTTTCCAGTTTTGAACGGAAGATATTTCCTTTTTCACCATAGCCCTCTATGGGCTTCCAAATATCCCCTTGCCAATTCCACAAGAACAGCCTTAGGGAAAGGCTTATTGAAGGGAAAGATGTAACTCTGTGAGATGAATTAACAGAATACAGAGTAGTTTCTCAGAAAGCTTCTTTCCAGTTTTGAACGGAAGGTATTTCCTTTTTCACCATAGGCCTCTATGGGCTTCCAAATATCCCTTTGCCAATTCCACAAGAACAGCCTTAGCGAAAGGCTTCTTGAAGGGAAAGATGTAACTCTGTGAGATGAATTAACAGAACACAGAGCAGTTTCTCAGAAAGCTTCTTTCCAGTTTTGAACGGAAGATATTTCCTTTTTCACCATAGCCCTCTATGGGCTTCCATATATCCCTTTGCCAATTCCACAAGAACATCCTTAGTGAAAGGCTTCTTGAAGGGAAAGATGTAACTCTGTGAGATGAATTCACAAAACACAGAGCAGTTTCTCAGAAAGCTTCTTTCCAGTTTTGAACGGAAGATATTTCCTTTTTCACCATAGCCCTCTATGGGCTTCCAAATATCGCTTTGCCAATTCTACAAGAACAGCCTTAGCGAAAGGCTTCTTGAAGGGAAAGATGTAACTCTGTGAGATGAATTCACAGAACACAGAGCAGTTTCTCAGAAAGCTTCTTTCCAGTTTTGAACGGAAGATATTTCCTTTTTCACCATAGGCCTCTATGGGCTTCCAAATATCCCTTTGCCAATTCCGCCAGAACAGCCTTAGCGAAAGGCTTCTTGAAGGGAAAGATGTAATTCTGTGAGATGAATTCACAGAACACAGAGCAGTTTCTCAGAAAGATTCTTTCCAATTTTGAACGGAAGATATTTCCTTTTTCACCATAGCCCTCTATGGGCTTCCAAATATCCCTTTGCCAATTCCACAAGAACAGCCTTAGCGAAAGGCTTCTTGAAGGGAAAGATGTAACTCTGTGAGATGAATTAACAGAACACAGAGCAGTTTCTCAGAAAGATTCTTTCCAATTTTGAACGGAAGATATTTCCTTTTTCACCATAGCCCTCTATGGGCTTCCAAATATCCCTTTGCCAATTCCACAAGAACAGCCTTAGCGAAAGGCTTCTTGAAGGGAAAGATGTAACTCTGTGAGATGAATTAACAGAACACAGAGCAGTTTCTCAGAAAGATTCTTTCCAGTTTTGAAAGGAAGATATTTCCTTTTTCACCATAGGCCTCTATGGGCTTCCAAATATCCCTTTGCCAATTCCACAAGAACAGCCTTAGCGAAAGGCTTCTTGAAGGGAAAGATGTAATTCTGTGAGATGAATTAACAGAACACAGAGCAGTTTCTCAGAAAGATTCTTTCCAATTTTGTACGGAAGATATTTCCTTTTTCACCATAGAACTATATGGGCTTCCAAATATCCCTTTGCCAATTCCACAAGAACAGCCTTAGAGAAAGGCTTCTTGAAGGGAAAGATGTAACTCTGTGAGATGAATTCACAGAACACAGAGCAGTTTCTCAGAAAGCTTCTTTCCAGTTTTGAACGGAAGATATTTCCTTTTTCACCATAGCCCTCTAAGGGCTTCCAAACATCCCTTTGCCAATTCCACAAGAACAGCCTTAGCGAAAGGCTTCTTGAAGGGAAAGATGTAACTCTGTGAAATGAATTCACAGAACACAGAGCAGTTTCTCAGAAAGCTTCTTTCCAGTTTGGAACGGAAGATATTTCCTTTTTCACCATAGGCCTCTATGGGCTTCCAAATATCCCTTTGCCAATTCCACAAGAACAGCCTTAGCGAAAGGCTTCTTGAAGGGAAAGATGTAACTCTGTGAGATGAATTAACAGAACACAGAGCAGTTTCTCAGAAAGCTTCTTTCCAGTTTTGAACGGAAGATATTTCCTTTTTCACCATAGGCCTCTATGGGCTTCCAAATATCCCTTTGCCAATTCCGCCAGAACAGCCTTAGCGAAAGGCTTCTTGAAGGGAAAGATGTAATTCTGTGAGATGAATTCACAGAACACAGAGCAGTTTCTCAGAAAGATTCTTTCCAATTTTGAACGGAAGATATTTCCTTTTTCACCATAGCCCTCTATGGGCTTCCAAATATCCCTTTGCCAATTCCACAAGAACAGCCTTAGCGAAAGGCTTCTTGAAGGGAAAGATGTAACTCTGTGAGATGAATTAACAGAACACAGAGCAGTTTCTCAGAAAGATTCTTTCCAATTTTGAAAGGAAGATATTTCCTTTTTCACCATAGCCCTCTATGGGCTTCCAAATATCCCTTTGCCAATTCCACAAGAACAGCCTTAGCGAAAGGCTTCTTGAAGGGAAAGATGTAACTCTGTGAGATGAATTCACAGAACACAGAGCAGTTTCTCAGAAAGATTCTTTCCAGTTTTGAAAGGAAGATATTTCCTTTTTCACCATAGGCCTCTATGGGCTTCCAAATATCCCTTTGCCTATTCCACAAGAACAGCCTTAGCGAAAGGCTTCTTGAAGGGAAAGATGTAATTCTGTGAGATGAATTAACAGAACACAGAGCAGTTTCTCAGAAAGATTCTTTCCAATTTTGAACGGAAGATATTTCCTTTTTCACCATAGCCCTCTATGGGCTTCCAAATATCCCTTTGCCAATTCCACAAGAACAGCCTTAGAGAAAGGCTTCTTGAAGGGAAAGATGTAACTCTGTGAGATGAATTCACAGAACACAGAGCAGTTTCTCAGAAAGCTTCTTTCCAGTTTTGAACGGAAGATATTTCCTTTTTCACCATAGCCCTCTAAGGGCTTCCAAACATCCCTTTGCCAATTCCACAAGAACAGCCTTAGCGAAAGGCTTCTTGAAGGGAAAGATGTAACTCTGTGAGATGAATTCACAGAACACAGAGCAGTTTCTCAGAAAGCTTCTTTCCAGTTTGGAACGGAAGATATTTCCTTTTTCACCATAGGCCTCTATGGGCTTCCAAATATCCCTTTGCCAATTCCACAAGAACAGCCTTAGCGAAAGGCTTCTTGAAGGGAAAGATGTAACTCTGTGAGATGAATTAACAGAACACAGAGCAGTTTCTCAGAAAGCTTCTTTCCAGTTTTGAACGGAAGATATTTCCTTTTTCACCATAGCCCTCTAAGGGCTTCCAAATATCCCTTTGCCAATTCCACAAGAACAGCCTTAGCGAAAGGCTTCTTGAAGGGAAAGATGTAACTCTGTGAGATGAATTCACAGAACACAGAGCAGTTTCTCAGAAAGCTTCTTTCCAGTTTGGAACGGAAGATATTTCCTTTTTCACCATAGGCCTCTATGGGCTTCCAAATATCCCTTTGCCAATTCCACAAGAACAGCCTTAGCGAAAGGCTTCTTGAAGGGAAAGATGTAACTCTGTGAGATGAATTAACAGAACACAGAGCAGTTTCTCAGAAAGCTTCTTTCCAGTTTTGAACGGAAGATATTTCCTTTTTCACCATAGCCCTCTATGGGCTTCCAAATATCCCTTTGCCAATCCCACAAGAACAGCCTTAGCGAAAGGCTTCTTGAAGGGAAAGATGTAACTCTGTGAGATGAATTCACAGAACACAGAGCAGTTTCTCAGAAAGCTTCTTTCCAGTTTTGAACGGAAGATATTTCCTTTTTCAAGATAGGCCTCTATGGGCTTCCAAATATCCCTTTGCCAATTCCACAAGAACAGCCTTAGCGAAAGGCTTCTTGAAGGGAAAGATGTAACTCTGTGAGATGAATTCACAGAACACAGAGCAGTTTCTCAGAAAGCTTCTTTCCAGTTTTGAACGGAAGATATTTCCTTTTTCACCATAGGCCTCTATGGGCTTCCAAATATCCCTTTGCCAATTCCACAAGAACAGCCTTAGCGAAAGGCTTCTTGAAGGGAAAGATGTAACTCTGTGAGATGAATTAACAGAACACAGAGCAGTTTCTCAGAAAGCTTCTTTCCAGTTTTGAACGGAAGATATTTCCTTTTTCACCATAGGCCTCTATGGGCTTCCAAATATCCCTTTGCCAATTCCGCCAGAACATCCTTAGCGAAAGGCTTCTTGAAGGGAAAGATGTAATTCTGTGAGATGAATTCACAGAACACAGAGCAGTTTCTCAGAAAGATTCTTTCCAATTTTGAACGGAAGATATTTCCTTTTTCACCATAGCCCTCTATGGGCTTCCAAATATCCCTTTGCCAATTCCACAAGAACAGCCTTAGCGAAAGGCTTCTTGAAGGGAAAGATGTAACTCTGTGAGATGAATTAACAGAACACAGAGCAGTTTCTCAGAAAGATTCTTTCCAATTTTGAACGGAAGATATTTCCTTTTTCACCATAGCCCTCTATGGGCTTCCAAATATCCCTTTGCCAATTCCACAAGAACAGCCTTAGCGAAAGGCTTCTTGAAGGGAAAGATGTAACTCTGTGAGATGAATTAACAGAACACAGAGCAGTTTCTCAGAAAGATTCTTTCCAGTTTTGAAAGGAAGATATTTGCTTTTTCACCATAGGCCTCTATGGGCTTCCAAATATCCCTTTGCCAGTTCCACAAGAACAGCCTTAGCGAAAGGCTTCTTGAAGGGAAAGATGTAATTCTGTGAGATGAATTAACAGAACACAGAGCAGTTTCTCAGAAAGATTCTTTCCAATTTTGAACGGAAGATATTTCCTTTTTCACCATAGCCCTCTATGGGCTTCCAAATATCCCTTTGCCAATTCCACAAGAACAGCCTTAGAGAAAGGCTTCTTGAAGGGAAAGATGTAACTCTGTGAGATGAATTCACAGAACACAGAGCAGTTTCTCAGAAAGCTTCTTTCCAGTTTTGAACGGAAGATATTTCCTTTTTCACCATAGCCCTCTAAGGGCTTCCAAACATCCCTTTGCCAATTCCACAAGAACAGCCTTAGCGAAAGGCTTCTTGAAGGGAAAGATGTAACTCTGTGAGATGAATTAACAGAACACAGAGCAGTTTCTCAGAAAGCTTCTTTCCAGTTTGGAACGGAAGATATTTCCTTTTTCACCATAGGCCTCTATGGGCTTCCAAATATCCCTTTGCCAATTCCACAAGAACAGCCTTAGCGAAAGGCTTCTTGAAGGGAAAGATGTAACTCTGTGAGATGAATTCACAGAACACAGAGCAGTTTCTCAGAAAGCTTCTTTCCAGTTTTGAACGGAAGATATTTCCTTTTTCACCATAGCCCTCTAAGGGCTTCCAAATATCCCTTTGCCAATTCCACAAGAACAGCCTTAGCGAAAGGCTTCTTGAAGGGAAAGATGTAACTCTGTGAGATGAATTCACAGAACACAGAGCAGTTTCTCAGAAAGCTTCTTTCCAGTTTGGAACGGAAGATATTTCCTTTTTCACCATAGGCCTCTCTGGGCTTCCAAATATCCCTTTGCCAATTCCACAAGAACAGCCTTAGCGAAAGGCTTCTTGAAGGGAAAGATGTAACTCTGTGAGATGAATTAACAGAACACAGAGCAGTTTCTCAGAAAGCTTCTTTCCAGTTTTGAACGGAAGATATTTCCTTTTTCACCATAGCCCTCTATGGGCTTCCAAATATCCCTTTGCCAATCCCACAAGAACAGCCTTAGCGAAAGGCTTCTTGAAGGGAAAGATGTAACTCTGTGAGATGAATTCACAGAACACAGAGCAGTTTCTCAGAAAGCTTCTTTCCAGTTTTGAACGGAAGATATTTCCTTTTTCAAGATAGGCCTCTATGGGCTTCCAAATATCCCTTTGCCAATTCCACAAGAACAGCCTTAGCGAAAGGCTTCTTGAAGGGAAAGATGTAACTCTGTGAGATGAATTCACAGAACACAGAGCAGTTTCTCAGAAAGCTTCTTTCCAGTTTTGAACGGAAGATATTTCCTTTTTCACCATAGGCCTCTATGGGCTTCCAAATATCCCTTTGCCAATTCCACAAGAACAGCCTTAGTGAAAGGCTTCTTGAAGGGAAAGATGTAACTCTGTGAGATGAATTAACAGAACACAGAGAAGTTTCTCAGAAAGCTTCTTTCCAGTTTTGAACGGAAGATATTTACTTTTTCACCATAGCCCTCTATGGGCTTCCAAGTATCCCTTTGCCAATTCCACAAGAACAGCCTTAGCGAAAGGCTTCTTGAAGGGAAAGATGTAACTCTGTGAGATGAATTCACAGAACACAGAGCAGTTTCTCAGAAAGCTTCTTTCCAGTTTTGAACGGAAGATATTTCCTTTTTCACCATAGCCCTCTATGGGCTTCCAAATATCCCCTTGCCAATTCCACAAGAACAGCCTTAGGGAAAGGCTTATTGAAGGGAAAGATGTAACTCTGTGAGATGAATTAACAGAATACAGAGTAGTTTCTCAGAAAGCTTCTTTCCAGTTTTGAACGGAAGGTATTTCCTTTTTCACCATAGGCCTCTATGGGCTTCCAAATATCCCTTTGCCAATTCCACAAGAACAGCCTTAGCGAAAGGCTTCTTGAAGGGAAAGATGTAACTCTGTGAGATGAATTCACAGAACACAGAGCAGTTTCTCAGAAAGCTTCTTTCCAGTTTTGAACGGAAGATATTTCCTTTTTCACCATAGCCCTCTATGGGCTTCCAAATATCCCTTTGCCAATTCCACAAGAACAGCCTTAGCGAAAGGCTTCTTGAAGGGAAAGATGTAACTCTGTGAGATGAATTAACAGAAGACAGAGCAGTTTCTCAGAAAGCTTCTTTCCAGTTTTGAACGGAAGATATTTCCTTTTTCACCATAGCCCTCTATGGGCTTCCATATATCCCTTTGCCAATTCCACAAGAACATCCTTAGCGAAAGGCTTCTTGAAGGGAAAGATGTAACTCTGTGAGATGAATTCACAAAACACAGAGCAGTTTCTCAGAAAGCTTCTTTCCAGTTTTGAACGGAAGATATTTCCTTTTTCACCATAGCCCTCTATGGGCTTCCAAATATCGCTTTGCCAATTCTACAAGAACAGCCTTAGCGAAAGGCTTCTTGAAGGGAAAGATGTAACTCTGTGAGATGAATTCACAGAACACAGAGCAGTTTCTCAGAAAGCTTCTTTCCAGTTTTGAACGGAAGATATTTCCTTTTTCACCATAGGCCTCTATGGGCTTCCAAATATCCCTTTGCCAATTCCGCCAGAACAGCCTTAGCGAAAGGCTTCTTGAAGGGAAAGATGTAATTCTGTGAGATGAATTCACAGAACACAGAGCAGTTTCTCAGAAAGATTCTTTCCAATTTTGAACGGAAGATATTTCCTTTTTCACCATAGGCCTCTATGGGCTTCCAAATATCCCTTTGCCAATTCCACAAGAACAGCCTTAGCGAAAGGCTTCTTGAAGGGAAAGATGTAACTCTGTGAGATGAATTAACAGAACACAGAGCAGTTTCTCAGAAAGCTTCTTTCCAGTTTTGAACGGAAGATATTTCCTTTTTCACCATAGGCCTCTATGGGCTTCCAAATATCCCTTTGCCAATTCCGCCAGAACAGCCTTAGCGAAAGGCTTCTTGAAGGGAAAGATGTAATTCTGTGAGATGAATTCACAGAACACAGAGCAGTTTCTCAGAAAGATTCTTTCCAATTTTGAACGGAAGATATTTCCTTTTTCACCATAGCCCTCTATGGGCTTCCAAATATCCCTTTGCCAATTCCACAAGAACAGCCTTAGCGAAAGGCTTCTTGAAGGGAAAGATGTAACTCTGTGAGATGAATTAACAGAACACAGAGCAGTTTCTCAGAAAGCTTCTTTCCAGTTTTGAACGGAAGATATTTCCTTTTTCACCATAGGCCTCTATGGGCTTCCAAATATCCCTTTGCCAATTCCGCCAGAACAGCCTTAGCGAAAGGCTTCTTGAAGGGAAAGATGTAATTCTGTGAGATGAATTCACAGAACACAGAGCAGTTTCTCAGAAAGATTCTTTCCAATTTTGAACGGAAGATATTTCCTTTTTCACCATAGCCCTCTATGGGCTTCCAAATATCCCTTTGCCAATTCCACAAGAACAGCCTTAGCGAAAGGCTTCTTGAAGGGAAAGATGTAACTCTGTGAGATGAATTAACAGAACACAGAGCAGTTTCTCAGAAAGATTCTTTCCAATTTTGAACGGAAGATATTTCCTTTTTCACCATAGCCCTCTATGGGCTTCCAAATATCCCTTTGCCAATTCCACAAGAACAGCCTTAGCGAAAGGCTTCTTGAAGGGAAAGATGTAACTCTGTGAGATGAATTAACAGAACACAGAGCAGTTTCTCAGAAAGATTCTTTCCAGTTTTGAAAGGAAGATATTTCCTTTTTCACCATAGGCCTCTATGGGCTTCCAAATATCCCTTTGCCAATTCCACAAGAACAGCCTTAGCGAAAGGCTTCTTGAAGGGAAAGATGTAATTCTGTGAGATGAATTAACAGAACACAGAGCAGTTTCTCAGAAAGATTCTTTCCAATTTTGTACGGAAGATATTTCCTTTTTCACCATAGAACTATATGGGCTTCCAAATATCCCTTTGCCAATTCCACAAGAACAGCCTTAGAGAAAGGCTTCTTGAAGGGAAAGATGTAACTCTGTGAGATGAATTCACAGAACACAGAGCAGTTTCTCAGAAAGCTTCTTTCCAGTTTTGAACGGAAGATATTTCCTTTTTCACCATAGCCCTCTAAGGGCTTCCAAACATCCCTTTGCCAATTCCACAAGAACAGCCTTAGCGAAAGGCTTCTTGAAGGGAAAGATGTAACTCTGTGAAATGAATTCACAGAACACAGAGCAGTTTCTCAGAAAGCTTCTTTCCAGTTTGGAACGGAAGATATTTCCTTTTTCACCATAGGCCTCTATGGGCTTCCAAATATCCCTTTGCCAATTCCACAAGAACAGCCTTAGCGAAAGGCTTCTTGAAGGGAAAGATGTAACTCTGTGAGATGAATTAACAGAACACAGAGCAGTTTCTCAGAAAGCTTCTTTCCAGTTTTGAACGGAAGATATTTCCTTTTTCACCATAGGCCTCTATGGGCTTCCAAATATCCCTTTGCCAATTCCGCCAGAACAGCCTTAGCGAAAGGCTTCTTGAAGGGAAAGATGTAATTCTGTGAGATGAATTCACAGAACACAGAGCAGTTTCTCAGAAAGATTCTTTCCAATTTTGAACGGAAGATATTTCCTTTTTCACCATAGCCCTCTATGGGCTTCCAAATATCCCTTTGCCAATTCCACAAGAACAGCCTTAGCGAAAGGCTTCTTGAAGGGAAAGATGTAACTCTGTGAGATGAATTAACAGAACACAGAGCAGTTTCTCAGAAAGATTCTTTCCAATTTTGAAAGGAAGATATTTCCTTTTTCACCATAGCCCTCTATGGGCTTCCAAATATCCCTTTGCCAATTCCACAAGAACAGCCTTAGCGAAAGGCTTCTTGAAGGGAAAGATGTAACTCTGTGAGATGAATTAACAGAACACAGAGCAGTTTCTCAGAAAGATTCTTTCCAGTTTTGAAAGGAAGATATTTCCTTTTTCACCATAGGCCTCTATGGGCTTCCAAATATCCCTTTGCCTATTCCACAAGAACAGCCTTAGCGAAAGGCTTCTTGAAGGGAAAGATGTAATTCTGTGAGATGAATTAACAGAACACAGAGCAGTTTCTCAGAAAGATTCTTTCCAATTTTGAACGGAAGATATTTCCTTTTTCACCATAGCCCTCTATGGGCTTCCAAATATCCCTTTGCCAATTCCACAAGAACAGCCTTAGAGAAAGGCTTCTTGAAGGGAAAGATGTAACTCTGTGAGATGAATTCACAGAACACAGAGCAGTTTCTCAGAAAGCTTCTTTCCAGTTTTGAACGGAAGATATTTCCTTTTTCACCATAGCCCTCTAAGGGCTTCCAAACATCCCTTTGCCAATTCCACAAGAACAGCCTTAGCGAAAGGCTTCTTGAAGGGAAAGATGTAACTCTGTGAGATGAATTCACAGAACACAGAGCAGTTTCTCAGAAAGCTTCTTTCCAGTTTGGAACGGAAGATATTTCCTTTTTCACCATAGGCCTCTATGGGCTTCCAAATATCCCTTTGCCAATTCCACAAGAACAGCCTTAGCGAAAGGCTTCTTGAAGGGAAAGATGTAACTCTGTGAGATGAATTAACAGAACACAGAGCAGTTTCTCAGAAAGCTTCTTTCCAGTTTTGAACGGAAGATATTTCCTTTTTCACCATAGCCCTCTAAGGGCTTCCAAATATCCCTTTGCCAATTCCACAAGAACAGCCTTAGCGAAAGGCTTCTTGAAGGGAAAGATGTAACTCTGTGAGATGAATTCACAGAACACAGAGCAGTTTCTCAGAAAGCTTCTTTCCAGTTTGGAACGGAAGATATTTCCTTTTTCACCATAGGCCTCTATGGGCTTCCAAATATCCCTTTGCCAATTCCACAAGAACAGCCTTAGCGAAAGGCTTCTTGAAGGGAAAGATGTAACTCTGTGAGATGAATTAACAGAACACAGAGCAGTTTCTCAGAAAGCTTCTTTCCAGTTTTGAACGGAAGATATTTCCTTTTTCACCATAGCCCTCTATGGGCTTCCAAATATCCCTTTGCCAATCCCACAAGAACAGCCTTAGCGAAAGGCTTCTTGAAGGGAAAGATGTAACTCTGTGAGATGAATTCACAGAACACAGAGCAGTTTCTCAGAAAGCTTCTTTCCAGTTTTGAACGGAAGATATTTCCTTTTTCAAGATAGGCCTCTATGGGCTTCCAAATATCCCTTTGCCAATTCCACAAGAACAGCCTTAGCGAAAGGCTTCTTGAAGGGAAAGATGTAACTCTGTGAGATGAATTCACAGAACACAGAGCAGTTTCTCAGAAAGCTTCTTTCCAGTTTGGAACGGAAGATATTTCCTTTTTCACCATAGGCCTCTATGGGCTTCCAAATATCCCTTTGCCAATTCCACAAGAACAGCCTTAGCGAAAGGCTTCTTGAAGGGAAAGATGTAACTCTGTGAGATGAATTAACAGAACACAGAGCAGTTTCTCAGAAAGCTTCTTTCCAGTTTTGAACGGAAGATATTTCCTTTTTCACCATAGGCCTCTATGGGCTTCCAAATATCCCTTTGCCAATTCCGCCAGAACAGCCTTAGCGAAAGGCTTCTTGAAGGGAAAGATGTAATTCTGTGAGATGAATTCACAGAACACAGAGCAGTTTCTCAGAAAGATTCTTTCCAATTTTGAACGGAAGATATTTCCTTTTTCACCATAGCCCTCTATGGGCTTCCAAATATCCCTTTGCCAATTCCACAAGAACAGCCTTAGCGAAAGGCTTCTTGAAGGGAAAGATGTAACTCTGTGAGATGAATTAACAGAACACAGAGCAGTTTCTCAGAAAGATTCTTTCCAATTTTGAACGGAAGATATTTCCTTTTTCACCATAGCCCTCTATGGGCTTCCAAATATCCCTTTGCCAATTCCACAAGAACAGCCTTAGCGAAAGGCTTCTTGAAGGGAAAGATGTAACTCTGTGAGATGAATTAACAGAACACAGAGCAGTTTCTCAGAAAGATTCTTTCCAGTTTTGAAAGGAAGATATTTGCTTTTTCACCATAGGCCTCTATGGGCTTCCAAATATCCCTTTGCCAGTTCCACAAGAACAGCCTTAGCGAAAGGCTTCTTGAAGGGAAAGATGTAATTCTGTGAGATGAATTAACAGAACACAGAGCAGTTTCTCAGAAAGATTCTTTCCAATTTTGAACGGAAGATATTTCCTTTTTCACCATAGCCCTCTATGGGCTTCCAAATATCCCTTTGCCAATTCCACAAGAACAGCCTTAGAGAAAGGCTTCTTGAAGGGAAAGATGTAACTCTGTGAGATGAATTCACAGAACACAGAGCAGTTTCTCAGAAAGCTTCTTTCCAGTTTTGAACGGAAGATATTTCCTTTTTCACCATAGCCCTCTAAGGGCTTCCAAACATCCCTTTGCCAATTCCACAAGAACAGCCTTAGCGAAAGGCTTCTTGAAGGGAAAGATGTAACTCTGTGAGATGAATTCACAGAACACAGAGCAGTTTCTCAGAAAGCTTCTTTCCAGTTTGGAACGGAAGATATTTCCTTTTTCACCATAGGCCTCTATGGGCTTCCAAATATCCCTTTGCCAATTCCACAAGAACAGCCTTAGCGAAAGGCTTCTTGAAGGGAAAGATGTAACTCTGTGAGATGAATTAACAGAACACAGAGCAGTTTCTCAGAAAGCTTCTTTCCAGTTTTGAACGGAAGATATTTCCTTTTTCACCATAGCCCTCTAAGGGCTTCCAAATATCCCTTTGCCAATTCCACAAGAACAGCCTTAGCGAAAGGCTTCTTGAAGGGAAAGATGTAACTCTGTGAGATGAATTCACAGAACACAGAGCAGTTTCTCAGAAAGCTTCTTTCCAGTTTGGAACGGAAGATATTTCCTTTTTCACCATAGGCCTCTCTGGGCTTCCAAATATCCCTTTGCCAATTCCACAAGAACAGCCTTAGCGAAAGGCTTCTTGAAGGGAAAGATGTAACTCTGTGAGATGAATTAACAGAACACAGAGCAGTTTCTCAGAAAGCTTCTTTCCAGTTTTGAACGGAAGATATTTCCTTTTTCACCATAGCCCTCTATGGGCTTCCAAATATCCCTTTGCCAATCCCACAAGAACAGCCTTAGCGAAAGGCTTCTTGAAGGGAAAGATGTAACTCTGTGAGATGAATTCACAGAACACAGAGCAGTTTCTCAGAAAGCTTCTTTCCAGTTTTGAACGGAAGATATTTCCTTTTTCACCATAGCCCTCTATGGGCTTCCAAATATCCCCTTGCCAATTCCACAAGAACAGCCTTAGGGAAAGGCTTATTGAAGGGAAAGATGTAACTCTGTGACATGAATTAACAGAATACAGAGTAGTTTCTCAGAAAGCTTCTTTCCAGTTTTGAACGGAAGATATTTCCTTTTTCACCATAGCCCTCTATGGGCTTCCAAATATCCCTTTGCCAATTCCACAAGAACAGCCTTAGCGAAAGGCTTCTTGAAGGGAAAGATGTAACTCTGTGAGATGAATTAACAGAACACAGAGCAGTTTCTCAGAAAGCTTCTTTCCAGTTTTGAACGGAAGATATTTCCTTTTTCACCATAGCCCTCTATGGGCTTCCATATATCCCTTTGCCAATTCCACAAGAACATCCTTAGCGAAAGGCTTCTTGAAGGGAAAGATGTAACTCTGTGAGATGAATTCACAAAACACAGAGCAGTTTCTCAGAAAGCTTCTTTCCAGTTTTGAACGGAAGATATTTCCTTTTTCACCATAGCCCTCTATGGGCTTCCAAATATCGCTTTGCCAATTCTACAAGAACAGCCTTAGCGAAAGGCTTCTTGAAGGGAAAGATGTAACTCTGTGAGATGAATTCACAGAACACAGAGCAGTTTCTCAGAAAGCTTCTTTCCAGTTTTGAACGGAAGATATTTCCTTTTTCACCATAGGCCTCTATGGGCTTCCAAATATCCCTTTGCCAATTCCGCCAGAACAGCCTTAGCGAAAGGCTTCTTGAAGGGAAAGATGTAATTCTGTGAGATGAATTCACAGAACACAGAGCAGTTTCTCAGAAAGATTCTTTCCAATTTTGAACGGAAGATATTTCCTTTTTCACCATAGGCCTCTATGGGCTTCCAAATATCCCTTTGCCAATTCCACAAGAACAGCCTTAGCGAAAGGCTTCTTGAAGGGAAAGATGTAACTCTGTGAGATGAATTAACAGAACACAGAGCATTTTCTCAGAAAGCTTCTTTCCAGTTTTGAACGGAAGATATTTCCTTTTTCACCATATGCCTCTATGGGCTTCCAAATATCCCTTTGCCAATTCCGCCAGAACAGCCTTAGCGAAAGGCTTCTTGAAGGGAAAGATGTAATTCTGTGAGATGAATTCACAGAACACAGAGCAGTTTCTCAGAAAGATTCTTTCCAATTTTGAACGGAAGATATTTCCTTTTTCACCATAGCCCTCTATGGGCTTCCAAATATCCCTTTGCCAATTCCACAAGAACAGCCTTAGCGAAAGGCTTCTTGAAGGGAAAGATGTAACTCTGTGAGATGAATTAACAGAACACAGAGCAGTTTCTCAGAAAGATTCTTTCCAATTTTGAACGGAAGATATTTCCTTTTTCACCATAGCCCTCTATGGGCTTCCAAATATCCCTTTGCCAATTCCACAAGAACAGCCTTAGCGAAAGGCTTCTTGAAGGGAAAGATGTAACTCTGTGAGATGAATTAACAGAACACAGAGCAGTTTCTCAGAAAGATTCTTTCCAGTTTTGAAAGGAAGATATTTGCTTTTTCACCATAGGCCTCTATGGGCTTCCAAATATCCCTTTGCCAATTCCACAAGAACAGCCTTAGCGAAAGGCTTCTTGAAGGGAAAGATGTAATTCTGTCAGATGAATTAACAGAACACAGAGCAGTTTCTCAAAAAGATTCTTTCCAATTTTGAACGGAAGATATTTCCTTTTTCACCATAGCCCTCTATGGGCTTCCAAATATCCCTTTGCCAATTCCACAAGAACAGCCTTAGAGAAAGGCTTCTTGAAGGGAAAGATGTAACTCTGTGAGATGAATTCACAGAACACAGAGCAGTTTCTCAGAAAGCTTCTTTCCAGTTTTGAACGGAAGATATTTCCTTTTTCACCATAGCCCTCTAAGGGCTTCCAAACATCCCTTTGCCAATTCCACAAGAACAGCCTTAGCGAAAGGCTTCTTGAAGGGAAAGATGTAACTCTGTGAGATGAATTCACAGAACACAGAGCAGTTTCTCAGAAAGCTTCTTTCCAGTTTTGAACGGAAGATATTTCCTTTTTCACCATAGGCCTCTATGGGCTTCCAAATATCCCTTTGCCAATTCCGCCAGAACAGCCTTAGCGAAAGGCTTCTTGAAGGGAAAGATGTAATTCTGTGAGATGAATTCACAGAACACAGAGCAGTTTCTCAGAAAGATTCTTTCCAATTTTGAACGGAAGATATTTCCTTTTTCACCATAGCCCTCTATGGGCTTCCAAATATCCCTTTGCCAATTCCACAAGAACAGCCTTAGCGAAAGGCTTCTTGAAGGGAAAGATGTAACTCTGTGAGATGAATTAACAGAACACAGAGCAGTTTCTCAGAAAGCTTCTTTCCAGTTTTGAACGGAAGATATTTCCTTTTTCACCATAGGCCTCTATGGGCTTCCAAATATCCCTTTGCCAATTCCGCCAGAACAGCCTTAGCGAAAGGCTTCTTGAAGGGAAAGATGTAATTCTGTGAGATGAATTCACAGAACACAGAGCAGTTTCTCAGAAAGATTCTTTCCAATTTTGAACGGAAGATATTTCCTTTTTCACCATAGCCCTCTATGGGCTTCCAAATATCCCTTTGCCAATTCCACAAGAACAGCCTTAGCGAAAGGCTTCTTGAAGGGAAAGATGTAACTCTGTGAGATGAATTAACAGAACACAGAGCAGTTTCTCAGAAAGATTCTTTCCAATTTTGAACGGAAGATATTTCCTTTTTCACCATAGCCCTCTATGGGCTTCCAAATATCCCTTTGCCAATTCCACAAGAACAGCCTTAGCGAAAGGCTTCTTGAAGGGAAAGATGTAACTCTGTGAGATGAATTAACAGAACACAGAGCAGTTTCTCAGAAAGCTTCTTTCCAGTTTTGAACGGAAGATATTTCCTTTTTCACCATAGCCCTCTAAGGGCTTCCAAATATCCCTTTGCCAATTCCACAAGAACAGCCTTAGCGAAAGGCTTCTTGAAGGGAAAGATGTAACTCTGTGAGATGAATTCACAGAACACAGAGCAGTTTCTCAGAAAGCTTCTTTCCAGTTTGGAACGGAAGATATTTCCTTTTTCACCATAGGCCTCTATGGGCTTCCAAATATCCCTTTGCCAATTCCACAAGAACAGCCTTAGCGAAAGGCTTCTTGAAGGGAAAGATGTAACTCTGTGAGATGAATTAACAGAACACAGAGCAGTTTCTCAGAAAGCTTCTTTCCAGTTTTGAACGGAAGATATTTCCTTTTTCACCATAGCCCTCTATGGGCTTCCAAATATCCCTTTGCCAATCCCACAAGAACAGCCTTAGCGAAAGGCTTCTTGAAGGGAAAGATGTAACTCTGTGAGATGAATTCACAGAACACAGAGCAGTTTCTCAGAAAGCTTCTTTCCAGTTTTGAACGGAAGATATTTCCTTTTTCAAGATAGGCCTCTATGGGCTTCCAAATATCCCTTTGCCAATTCCACAAGAACAGCCTTAGCGAAAGGCTTCTTGAAGGGAAAGATGTAACTCTGTGAGATGAATTAACAGAACACAGAGCAGTTTCTCAGAAAGCTTCTTTCCAGTTTTGAACGGAAGATATTTCCTTTTTCACCATAGGCCTCTATGGGCTTCCAAATATCCCTTTGCCAATTCCGCCAGAACATCCTTAGCGAAAGGCTTCTTGAAGGGAAAGATGTAATTCTGTGAGATGAATTCACAGAACACAGAGCAGTTTCTCAGAAAGATTCTTTCCAATTTTGAACGGAAGATATTTCCTTTTTCACCATAGCCCTCTATGGGCTTCCAAATATCCCTTTGCCAATTCCACAAGAACAGCCTTAGCGAAAGGCTTCTTGAAGGGAAAGATGTAACTCTGTGAGATGAATTAACAGAACACAGAGCAGTTTCTCAGAAAGATTCTTTCCAATTTTGAACGGAAGATATTTCCTTTTTCACCATAGCCCTCTATGGGCTTCCAAATATCCCTTTGCCAATTCCACAAGAACAGCCTTAGCGAAAGGCTTCTTGAAGGGAAAGATGTAACTCTGTGAGATGAATTAACAGAACACAGAGCAGTTTCTCAGAAAGATTCTTTCCAGTTTTGAAAGGAAGATATTTGCTTTTTCACCATAGGCCTCTATGGGCTTCCAAATATCCCTTTGCCAATTCCACAAGAACAGCCTTAGCGAAAGGCTTCTTGAAGGGAAAGATGTAATTCTGTGAGATGAATTAACAGAACACAGAGCAGTTTCTCAGAAAGATTCTTTCCAATTTTGAACGGAAGATATTTCCTTTTTCACCATAGCCCTCTATGGGCTTCCAAATATCCCTTTGTCAATTCCACAAGAACAGCCTTAGAGAAAGGCTTCTTGAAGGGAAAGATGTAACTCTGTGAGATGAATTCACAGAACACAGAGCAGTTTCTCAGAAAGCTTCTTTCCAGTTTTGAACGGAAGATATTTCCTTTTTCACCATAGCCCTCTAAGGGCTTCCAAACATCCCTTTGCCAATTCCACAAGAACAGCCTTAGCGAAAGGCTTCTTGAAGGGAAAGATGTAACTCTGTGAGATGAATTCACAGAACACAGAGCAGTTTCTCAGAAAGCTTCTTTCCAGTTTGGAACGGAAGATATTTCCTTTTTCACCATAGGCCTCTCTGGGCTTCCAAATATCCCTTTGCCAATTCCACAAGAACAGCCTTAGCGAAAGGCTTCTTGAAGGGAAAGATGTAACTCTGTGAGATGAACTAACAGAACACAGAGCAGTTTCTCAGAAAGCTTCTTTCCAGTTTTGAACGGAAGATATTTCCTTTTTCACCATAGCCCTCTATGGGCTTCCAAATATCCCTTTGCCAATCCCACAAGAACAGCCTTAGCGAAAGGCTTCTTGAAGGGAAAGATGTAACTCTGTGAGATGAATTCACAGAACACAGAGCAGTTTCTCAGAAAGCTTCTTTCCAGTTTTGAACGGAAGATATTTCCTTTTTCAAGATAGGCCTCTATGGGCTTCCAAATATCCCTTTGCCAATTCCACAAGAACAGCCTTAGCGAAAGGCTTCTTGAAGGGAAAGATGTAACTCTGTGAGATGAATTCACAGAACACAGAGCAGTTTCTCAGAAAGCTTCTTTCCAGTTTTGAACGGAAGATATTTACTTTTTCACCATAAGCCTCTATGGGCTTCCAAATATCCCTTTGCCAATTCCACAAGAACAGCCTTAGCGAAAGGCTTCTTGAAGGGAAAGATGTAACTCTGTGAGATGAATTAACAGAACACAGAGAAGTTTCTCAGAAAGCTTCTTTCCAGTTTTGAACGGAAGATATTTACTTTTTCACCATAGCCCTCTATGGGCTTCCAAATATCCCTTTGCCAATTCCACAAGAACAGCCTTAGCGAAAGGCTTCTTGAAGGGAAAGATGTAACTCTGTGAGATGAATTCACAGAACACAGAGCAGTTTCTCAGAAAGCTTCTTTCCAGTTTTGAACGGAAGATATTTCCTTTTTCACCATAGCCCTCTATGGGCTTCCAAATATCCCCTTGCCAATTCCACAAGAACAGCCTTAGGGAAAGGCTTATTGAAGGGAAAGATGTAACTCTGTGAGATGAATTAACAGAATACAGAGTAGTTTCTCAGAAAGCTTCTTTCCAGTTTTGAACGGAAGGTATTTCCTTTTTCACCATAGGCCTCTATGGGCTTCCAAATATCCCTTTGCCAATTCCACAAGAACAGCCTTATCGAAAGGCTTCTTGAAGGGAAAGATGTAACTCTGTGAGATGAATTCACAGAACACAGAGCAGTTTCTCAGAAAGCTTCTTTCCAGTTTTGAACGGAAGATATTTCCTTTTTCACCATAGCCCTCTATGGGCTTCCAAATATCCCTTTGCCAATTCCACAAGAACAGCCTTAGCGAAAGGCTTCTTGAAGGGAAAGATGTAACTCTGTGAGATGAATTCACAGAACACAGAGCAGTTTCTCAGAAAGCTTCTTTCCAGTTTTGAACGGAAGATATTTCCTTTTTCACCATAGCCCTCTATGAGCTTCCAAATATCCCTTTGCCAATTCCACAAGAACAGCCTTAGCGAAAGGCTTCTTGAAGGGAAAGATGTAACTCTGTGAGATGAATTCACAGAACACAGAGCAGTTTCTCAGAAAGCTTCTTTCCAGTTTTGAACGGAAGATATTTCCTTTTTCACCATAGCCCTCTACGGGCTTCCATATATCCCCTTGCCAATTCCACAAGAACAGCCTTAGCGAAAGGCTTCTTGAAGGGAAAGATGTAACTCTGTGAGATGAATTAACAGAACACAGAGCAGTTTCTCAGAAAGCTTCTTTCCAGTTTTGAACGGAAGATATTTCCTTTTTCACCATAGCCCTCTATGGGCTTCCAAATATCCCTTTGCCAATTCCACAAGAACAGCCTTAGCGAAAGGCTTCTTGAAGGGAAAGATGTAACTCTGTGAGATGAATTAACAGAACACAGAGCAGTTTCTCAGAAAGCTTCTTTCCAGTTTTGAACGGAAGATATTTCCTTTTTCACCATAGCCCTCTATGGGCTTCCATATATCCCTTTGCCAATTCCACAAGAACATCCTTAGCGAAAGGCTTCTTGAAGGGAAAGATGTAACTCTGTGAGATGAATTCACAAAACACAGAGCAGTTTCTCAGAAAGCTTCTTTCCAGTTTTGAACGGAAGATATTTCCTTTTTCACCATAGCCCTCTATGGGCTTCCAAATATCGCTTTGCCAATTCTACAAGAACAGCCTTAGCGAAAGGCTTCTTGAAGGGAAAGATGTAACTCTGTGAGATGAATTCACAGAACTCAGAGCAGTTTCTCAGAAAGCTTCTTTCCAGTTTTGAACGGAAGATATTTCCTTTTTCACCATAGGCCTCTATGGGCTTCCAAATATCCCTTTGCCAATTCCGCCAGAACAGCCTTAGCGAAAGGCTTCTTGAAGGGAAAGATGTAATTCTGTGAGATGAATTCACAGAACACAGAGCAGTTTCTCAGAAAGATTCTTTCCAATTTTGAACGGAAGATATTTCCTTTTTCACCATAGCCCTCTATGGGCTTCCAAATATCCCTTTGCCAATTCCACAAGAACAGCCTTAGCGAAAGGCTTCTTGAAGGGAAAGATGTAACTCTGTGAGATGAATTAACAGAACACAGAGCAGTTTCTCAGAAAGCTTCTTTCCAGTTTTGAACGGAAGATATTTCCTTTTTCACCATAGGCCTCTATGGGCTTCCAAATATCCCTTTGCCAATTCCGCCAGAACAGCCTTAGCGAAAGGCTTCTTGAAGGGAAAGATGTAATTCTGTGAGATGAATTCACAGAACACAGAGCAGTTTCTCAGAAAGATTCTTTCCAATTTTGAACGGAAGATATTTCCTTTTTCACCATAGCCCTCTATGGGCTTCCAAATATCCCTTTGCCAATTCCACAAGAACAGCCTTAGCGAAAGGCTTCTTGAAGGGAAAGATGTAACTCTGTGAGATGAATTAACAGAACACAGAGCAGTTTCTCAGAAAGATTCTTTCCAATTTTGAACGGAAGATATTTCCTTTTTCACCATAGCCATCTATGGGCTTCCAAATATCCCTTTGCCAATTCCACAAGAACAGCCTTAGCGAAAGGCTTCTTGAAGGGAAAGATGTAACTCTGTGAGATGAATTAACAGAACACAGAGCAGTTTCTCAGAAAGATTCTTTCCAGTTTTGAAAGGAAGATATTTGCTTTTTCACCATAGGCCTCTATGGGCTTCCAAATATCCCTTTGCCAATTCCACAAGAACAGCCTTAGCGAAAGGCTTCTTGAAGGGAAAGATGTAACTCTGTGAGATGAATTAACAGAACACAGAGAAGTTTCTCAGAAAGCTTCTTTCCAGTTTTGAACGGAAGATATTTACTTTTTCACCATAGCCCTCTATGGGCTTCCAAATATCCCTTTGCCAATTCCACAAGAACAGCCTTAGCGAAAGGCTTCTTGAAGGGAAAGATGTAACTCTGTGAGATGAATTCACAGAACACAGAGCAGTTTCTCAGAAAGCTTCTTTCCAGTTTTGAACGGAAGATATTTCCTTTTTCACCATAGCCCTCTATGGGCTTCCAAATATCCCCTTGCCAATTCCACAAGAACAGCCTTAGGGAAAGGCTTATTGAAGGGAAAGATGTAACTCTGTGAGATGAATTAACAGAATACAGAGTAGTTTCTCAGAAAGCTTCTTTCCAGTTTTGAACGGAAGGTATTTCCTTTTTCACCATAGGCCTCTATGGGCTTCCAAATATCCCTTTGCCAATTCCACAAGAACAGCCTTAGCGAAAGGCTTCTTGAAGGGAAAGATGTAACTCTGTGAGATGAATTCACAGAACACAGAGCAGTTTCTCAGAAAGCTTCTTTCCAGTTTTGAACGGAAGATATTTCCTTTTTCACCATAGCCCTCTATGGGCTTCCAAATATCCCTTTGCCAATTCCACAAGAACAGCCTTAGCGATAGGCTTCTTGAAGGGAAAGATGTAACTCTGTGAGATGAATTCACAGAACACAGAGCAGTTTCTCAGAAAGCTTCTTTCCAGTTTTGAACGGAAGATATTTCCTTTTTCATCATAGCCCTCTATGAGCTTCCAAATATCCCTTTGCCAATTCCACAAGAACAGCCTTAGCGAAAGGCTTCTTGAAGGGAAAGATGTAACTCTGTGAGATGAATTCACAGAACACAGAGCAGTTTCTCAGAAAGCTTCTTTCCAGTTTTGAACGGAAGATATTTCCTTTTTCACCATAGCCCTCTATGGGCTTCCATATATCCCCTTGCCAATTCCACAAGAACAGCCTTAGCGAAAGGCTTCTTGAAGGGAAAGATGTAACTCTGTGATATGAATTAACAGAACACAGAGCAGTTTCTCAGAAAGCTTCTTTCCAGTTTTGAACGGAAGATATTTCCTTTTTCACCATAGCCCTCTATGGGCTTCCAAATATCCCTTTGCCAATTCCACAAGAACAGCCTTAGCGAAAGGCTTCTTGAAGGGAAAGATGTAACTCTGTGAGATGAATTAACAGAACACAGAGCAGTTTCTCAGAAAGCTTCTTTCCAGTTTTGAACGGAAGATATTTCCTTTTTCACCATAGCCCTCTATGGGCTTCCATATATCCCTTTGCCAATTCCACAAGAACATCCTTAGCGAAAGGCTTCTTGAAGGGAAAGATGTAACTCTGTGAGATGAATTCACAAAACACAGAGTAGTTTCTCAGAAAGCTTCTTTCCAGTTTTGAACGGAAGATATTTCCTTTTTCACCATAGCCCTCTATGGGCTTCCAAATATCGCTTTGCCAATTCTACAAGAACAGCCTTAGCGAAAGGCTTCTTGAAGGGAAAGATGTAACTCTGTGAGATGAATTCACAGAACTCAGAGCAGTTTCTCAGAAAGCTTCTTTCCAGTTTTGAACGGAAGATATTTCCTTTTTCACCATAGGCCTCTATGGGCTTCCAAATATCCCTTTGCCAATTCCGCCAGAACAGCCTTAGCGAAAGGCTTCTTGAAGGGAAAGATGTAATTCTGTGAGATGAATTCACAGAACACAGAGCAGTTTCTCAGAAAGATTCTTTCCAATTTTGAACGGAAGATATTTCCTTTTTCACCATAGCCCTCTATGGGCTTCCAAATATCCCTTTGCCAATTCCACAAGAACAGCCTTAGCGAAAGGCTTCTTGAAGGGAAAGATGTAACTCTGTGAGATGAATTAACAGAACACAGAGCAGTTTCTCAGAAAGATTCTTTCCAATTTTGAACGGAAGATATTTCCTTTTTCACCATAGCCATCTATGGGCTTCCAAATATCCCTTTGCCAATTCCACAAGAACAGCCTTAGCGAAAGGCTTCTTGAAGGGAAAGATGTAACTCTGTGAGATGAATTAACAGAACACAGAGCAGTTTCTCAGAAAGATTCTTTCCAGTTTTGAAAGGAAGATATTTGCTTTTTCACCATAGGCCTCTATGGGCTTCCAAATATCCCTTTGCCAATTCCACAATAACAGCCTTAGCGAAAGGCTTCTTGAAGGGAAAGATGTAATTCTGTGAGATGAATTAACAGAACACAGAGCAGTTTCTCAGAAAGATTCTTTCCAATTTTGAACGGAAGATATTTCCTTTTTCACCATAGCCCTCTATGGGCTTCCAAATATCCCTTTGCCAATTCCACAAGAACAGCCTTAGAGAAAGGCTTCTTGAAGGGAAAGAGGTAACTCTGTGAGATGAATTCACAGAACACAGAGCAGTTTCTCAGAAAGCTTCTTTCCAGTTTTGAACGGAAGATATTTCCTTTTTCACCATAGCCCTCTAAGGGCTTCCAAACATCCCTTTGCCAATTCCACAAGAACAGCCTTAGCGAAAGGCTTCTTGAAGGGAAAGATGTAACTCCGTGAGATGAATTCACAGAACACAGAGCAGTTTCTCAGAAAGCTTCTTTCCAGTTTGGAACGGAAGATATTTCCTTTTTCACCATAGGCCTCTATGGGCTTCCAAATATCCCTTTGCCAATTCCACAAGAACAGCCTTAGCGAAAGGCTTCTTGAAGGGAAAGATGTAACTCTGTGAGATGAATTAACAGAACACAGAGCAGTTTCTCAGAAAGCTTCTTTCCAGTTTTGAACGGAAGATATTTCCTTTTTCACCATAGCCCTCTAAGGGCTTCCAAATATCCCTTTGCCAATTCCACAAGAACAGCCTTAGCGAAAGGCTTCTTGAAGGGAAAGATGTAACTCTGTGAGATGAATTCACAGAACACAGAGCAGTTTCTCAGAAAGCTTCTTTCCAGTTTGGAACGGAAGATATTTCCTTTTTCACCATAGGCCTCTATGGGCTTCCAAATATCCCTTTGCCAATTCCACAAGAACAGCCTTAGCGAAAGGCTTCTTGAAGGGAAAGATGTAACTCTGTGAGATGAATTAACAGAACACAGAGCAGTTTCTCAGAAAGCTTCTTTCCAGTTTTGAACGGAAGATATTTCCTTTTTCACCATAGCCCTCTATGGGCTTCCAAATATCCCTTTGCCAATTCCACAAGAACAGCCTTAGCGAAAGGCTTCTTGAAGGGAAAGATGTAACTCTGTGAGATGAATTCACAGAACACAGAGCAGTTTCTCAGAAAGCTTCTTTCCAGTTTTGAACGGAAGATATTTCCTTTTTCACCATAGGCCTCCATGGGCTTCCAAATATCCCTTTGCCAATTCCACAACAACAGCCTTAGCGAAAGGCTTCTTGAAGGGAAAGATGTAACTCTGTGAGATGAATTCACAGAACACAGAGCAGTTTCTCAGAAAGCTTCTTTCCAGTTTTGAACGGAAGATATTTCCTTTTTCACCATAGCCCTCTATGGGCTTCCAAATATCCCCTTGCCAATTCCACAAGAACAGCCTTAGGGAAAGGCTTATTGAAGGGAAAGATGTAACTCTGTGAGATGAATTAACAGAATACAGAGTAGTTTCTCAGAAAGCTTCTTTCCAGTTTTGAACGGAAGGTATTTCCTTTTTCACCATAGGCCTCTATGGGCTTCCAAATATCCCTTTGCCAATTCCACAAGAACAGCCTTATCGAAAGGCTTCTTGAAGGGAAAGATGTAACTCTGTGAGATGAATTCACAGAACACAGAGCAGTTTCTCAGAAAGCTTCTTTCCAGTTTTGAACGGAAGATATTTCCTTTTTCACCATAGCCCTCTATGGGCTTCCAAATATCCCTTTGCCAATTCCACAAGAACAGCCTTAGCGAAAGGCTTCTTGAAGGGAAAGATGTAACTCTGTGAGATGAATTCACAGAACACAGAGCAGTTTCTCAGAAAGCTTCTTTCCAGTTTTGAACGGAAGATATTTCCTTTTTCACCATAGCCCTCTATGAGCTTCCAAATATCCCTTTGCCAATTCCACAAGAACAGCCTTAGCGAAAGGCTTCTTGAAGGGAAAGATGTAACTCTGTGAGATGAATTCACAGAACACAGAGCAGTTTCTCAGAAAGCTTCTTTCCAGTTTTGAACGGAAGATATTTCCTTTTTCACCATAGCCCTCTATGGGCTTCCATATATCCCCTTGCCAATTCCACAAGAACAGCCTTAGCGAAAGGCTTCTTGAAGGGAAAGATGTAACTCTGTGAGATGAATTAACAGAACACAGAGCAGTTTCTCAGAAAGCTTCTTTCCAGTTTTGAACGGAAGATATTTCCTTTTTCACCATAGCCCTCTATGAGCTTCCAAATATCCCTTTGCCAATTCCACAAGAACAGCCTTAGCGAAAGGCTTCTTGAAGGGAAAGATGTAACTCTGTGAGATGAATTCACAGAACACAGAGCAGTTTCTCAGAAAGCTTCTTTCCAGTTTTGAACGGAAGATATTTCCTTTTTCACCATAGCCCTCTATGGGCTTCCATATATCCCCTTGCCAATTCCACAAGAACAGCCTTAGCGAAAGGCTTCTTGAAGGGAAAGATGTAACTCTGTGAGATGAATTCACAGAACACAGAGCAGTTTCTCAGAAAGCTTCTTTCCAGTTTTGAACGGAAGATATTTCCTTTTTCACCATAGCCCTCTATGGGCTTCCATATATCCCCTTGCCAGTTCCACAAGAACAGCCTTAGCGAAAGGCTTCTTGAAGGGAAAGATGTAACTCTGTGAGATGAATTCACAGAACACAGAGCAGTTTCTCAGAAAGCTTCTTTCCAGTTTTGAACGGAAGATATTTCCTTTTTCACCATAGCCCTCTATGGGCTTCCAAATATCCCCTTGCCAATTCCACAAGAACAGCCTTAGGGAAAGGCTTATTGAAGGGAAAGATGTAACTCTGTGAGATGAATTAACAGAATACAGAGTAGTTTCTCAGAAAGCTTCTTTCCAGTTTTGAACGGAAGGTATTTCCTTTTTCACCATAGGCCTCTATGGGCTTCCAAATATCCCTTTGCCAATTCCACAAGAACAGCCTTAGCGAAAGGCTTCTTGAAGGGAAAGATGTAACTCTGTGAGATGAATTCACAGAACACAGAGCAGTTTCTCAGAAAGCTTCTTTCCAGTTTTGAACGGAAGATATTTCCTTTTTCACCATAGCCCTCTATGGGCTTCCAAATATCCCTTTGCCAATTCCACAAGAACAGCCTTAGCGATAGGCTTCTTGAAGGGAAAGATGTAACTCTGTGAGATGAATTCACAGAACACAGAGCAGTTTCTCAGAAAGCTTCTTTCCAGTTTTGAACGGAAGATATTTCCTTTTTCACCATAGCCCTCTATGAGCTTCCAAATATCCCTTTGCCAATTCCACAAGAACAGCCTTAGCGAAAGGCTTCTTGAAGGTAAAGATGTAACTCTGTGAGATGAATTCACAGAACACAGAGCAGTTTCTCAGAAAGCTTCTTTCCAGTTTTGAACGGAAGATATTTCCTTTTTCACCATAGCCCTCTATGGGCTTCCATATATCCCCTTGCCAATTCCACAAGAACAGCCTTAGCGAAAGGCTTCTTGAAGGGAAAGATGTAACTCTGTGATATGAATTAACAGAACACAGAGCAGTTTCTCAGAAAGCTTCTTTCCAGTTTTGAACGGAAGATATTTCCTTTTTCACCATAGCCCTCTATGGGCTTCCAAATATCCCTTTGCCAATTCCACAAGAACAGCCTTAGCGAAAGGCTTCTTGAAGGGAAAGATGTAACTCTGTGAGATGAATTAGCAGAACACAGAGCAGTTTCTCAGAAAGCTTCTTTCCAGTTTTGAACGGAAGATATTTCCTTTTTCACCAAAGCCCTCTATGGGCTTCCATATATCCCTTTGCCAATTCCACAAGAACATCCTTAGCGAAAGGCTTCTTGAAGGGAAAGATGTAACTCTGTGAGATGAATTCACAAAACACAGAGTAGTTTCTCAGAAAGCTTCTTTCCAGTTTTGAACGGAAGATATTTCCTTTTTCACCATAGCCCTCTATGGGCTTCCAAATATCGCTTTGCCAATTCTACAAGAACAGCCTTAGCGAAAGGCTTCTTGAAGGGAAAGATGTAACTCTGTGAGATGAATTCACAGAACTCAGAGCAGTTTCTCAGAAAGCTTCTTTCCAGTTTTGAACGGAAGATATTTCCTTTTTCACCATAGGCCTCTATGGGCTTCCAAATATCCCTTTGCCAATTCCGCCAGAACAGCCTTAGCGAAAGGCTTCTTGAAGGGAAAGATGTAATTCTGTGAGATGAATTCACAGAACACAGAGCAGTTTCTCAGAAAGATTCTTTCCAATTTTGAACGGAAGATATTTCCTTTTTCACCATAGCCCTCTATGGGCTTCCAAATATCCCTTTGCCAATTCCACAAGAACAGCCTTAGCGAAAGGCTTCTTGAAGGGAAAGATGTAACTCTGTGAGATGAATTAACAGAACACAGAGCAGTTTCTCAGAAAGATTCTTTCCAATTTTGAACGGAAGATATTTCCTTTTTCACCATAGCCATCTATGGGCTTCCAAATATCCCTTTGCCAATTCCACAAGAACAGCCTTAGCGAAAGGCTTCTTGAAGGGAAAGATGTAACTCTGTGAGATGAATTAACAGAACACAGAGCAGTTTCTCAGAAAGATTCTTTCCAGTTTTGAAAGGAAGATATTTGCTTTTTCACCATAGGCCTCTATGGGCTTCCAAATATCCCTTTGCCAATTCCACAATAACAGCCTTAGCGAAAGGCTTCTTGAAGGGAAAGATGTAATTCTGTGAGATGAATTAACAGAACACAGAGCATTTTCTCAGAAAGATTCTTTCCAATTTTGAACGGAAGATATTTCCTTTTTCACCATAGCCCTCTATGGGCTTCCAAATATCCCTTTGCCAATTCCACAAGAACAGCCTTAGAGAAAGGCTTCTTGAAGGGAAAGAGGTAACTCTGTGAGATGAATTCACAGAACACAGAGCAGTTTCTCAGAAAGCTTCTTTCCAGTTTTGAACGGAAGATATTTCCTTTTTCACCATAGCCCTCTAAGGGCTTCCAAACATCCCTTTGCCAATTCCACAAGAACAGCCTTAGCGAAAGGCTTCTTGAAGGGAAAGATGTAACTCTGTGAGATGAATTCACAGAACACAGAGCAGTTTCTCAGAAAGCTTCTTTCCAGTTTGGAACGGAAGATATTTCCTTTTTCACCATAGGCCTCTATGGGCTTCCAAATATCCCTTTGCCAATTCCACAAGAACAGCCTTAGCGAAAGGCTTCTTGAAGGGAAAGATGTAACTCTGTGAGATGAATTAACAGAACACAGAGCAGTTTCTCAGAAAGCTTCTTTCCAGTTTTGAACGGAAGATATTTCCTTTTTCACCATAGCCCTCTATGGGCTTCCAAATATCCCTTTGCCAATCCCACAAGAACAGCCTTAGCGAAAGGCTTCTTGAAGGGAAAGATGTAACTCTGTGAGATGAATTCACAGAACACAGAGCAGTTTCTCAGAAAGCTTCTTTCCAGTTTTGAACGGAAGATATTTCCTTTTTCAAGATAGGCCTCTATGGGCTTCCAAATATCCCTTTGCCAATTCCACAAGAACAGCCTTAGCGAAAGGCTTCTTGAAGGGAAAGATGTAACTCTGTGAGATGAATTCACAGAACACAGAGCAGTTTCTCAGAAAGCTTCTTTCCAGTTTTGAACGGAAGATATTTCCTTTTTCACCATAGGCCTCTATGGGCTTCCAAATATCCCTTTGCCAATTCCACAAGAACAGCCTTAGCGAAAGGCTTCTTGAAGGGAAAGATGTAACTCTGTGAGATGAATTAACAGAACACAGAGAAGTTTCTCAGAAAGCTTCTTTCCAGTTTTGAACGGAAGATATTTACTTTTTCACCATAGCCGTCTATGGGCTTCCAAATATCCCTTTGCCAATTCCACAAGAACAGCCTTAGCGAAAGGCTTCTTGAAGGGAAAGATGTAACTCTGTGAGATGAATTCACAGAACACAGAGCAGTTTCTCAGAAAGCTTCTTTCCAGTTTTGAACGGAAGATATTTCCTTTTTCACCATAGCCCTCTATGGGCTTCCAAATATCCCCTTGCCAATTCCACAAGAACAGCCTTAGGGAAAGGCTTATTGAAGGGAAAGATGTAACTCTGTGAGATGAATTAACAGAATACAGAGTAGTTTCTCAGAAAGCTTCTTTCCAGTTTTGAACGGAAGGTATTTCCTTTTTCACCATAGGCCTCTATGGGCTTCCAAATATCCCTTTGCCAATTCCACAAGAACAGCCTTAGCGAAAGGCTTCTTGAAGGGAAAGATGTAACTCTGTGAGATGAATTCACAGAACACAGAGCAGTTTCTCAGAAAGCTTCTTTCCAGTTTTGAACGGAAGATATTTCCTTTTTCACCATAGCCCTCTATGGGCTTACAAATATCCCTTTGCCAATTCCACAAGAACAGCCTTAGCGAAAGGCTTCTTGAAGGGAAAGATGTAACTCTGTGAGATGAATTCACAGAACACAGAGCAGTTTCTCAGAAAGCTTCTTTCCAGTTTTGAACGGAAGATATTTCCTTTTTCACCATAGCCCTCTATGAGCTTCCAAATATCCCTTTGCCAATTCCACAAGAACAGCCTTAGCGAAAGGCTTCTTGAAGGGAAAGATGTAACTCTGTGAGATGAATTCACAGAACACAGAGCAGTTTCTCAGAAAGCTTCTTTCCAGTTTTGAACGGAAGATATTTCCTTTTTCACCATAGCCCTCTATGGGCTTCCATATATCCCCTTGCCAATTCCACAAGAACAGCCTTAGCGAAAGGCTTCTTGAAGGGAAAGATGTAACTCTGTGAGATGAATTCACAGAACACAGAGCAGTTTCTCAGAAATCTTCTTTCCAGTTTTGAACGGAAGATATTTCCTTTTTCACCATAGCCCTCTATGGGCTTCCAAATATCCCTTTGCCAATTCCACAAGAACAGCCTTAGCGAAAGGCTTCTTGAAGGGAAAGATGTAACTCTGTGAGATGAATTCACAGAACACAGAGCAGTTTCTCAGAAAGCTTCTTTCCAGTTTTGAACGGAAGATATTTCCTTTTTCACCATAGGCCTCTATGGGCTTCCAAATATCCCTTTGCCAATTCCACAAGAACAGCCTTAGCGAAAGGCTTCTTGAAGGGAAAGATGTAACTCTGTGAGATGAATTAACAGAACACAGAGCAGTTTCTCAGAAAGCTTCTTTCCAGTTTTGAACGGAAGATATTTCCTTTTTCACCATAGCCCTCTATGGGCTTCCATATATCCCTTTGCCAATTCCACAAGAACATCCTTAGCGAAAGGCTTCTTGAAGGGAAAGATGTAACTCTGTGAGATGAATTCACAAAACACAGAGCAGTTTCTCAGAAAGCTTCTTTCCAGTTTTGAACGGAAGATATTTCCTTTTTCACCATAGCCCTCTATGGGCTTCCAAATATCGCTTTGCCAATTCTACAAGAACAGCCTTAGCGAAAGGCTTCTTGAAGGGAAAGATGTAACTCTGTGAGATGAATTCACAGAACACAGAGCAGTTTTTCAGAAAGCTTCTTTCCAGTTTTGAACGGAAGATATTTCCTTTTTCACCATAGGCCTCTATGGGCTTCCAAATATCCCTTTGCCAATTCCGCCAGAACAGCCTTAGCGAAAGGCTTCTTGAAGGGAAAGATGTAATTCTGTGAGATGAATTCACAGAACACAGAGCAGTTTCTCAGAAAGATTCTTTCCAATTTTGAACGGAAGATATTTCCTTTTTCACCATAGCCCTCTATGGGCTTCCAAATATCCCTTTGCCAATTCCACAAGAACAGCCTTAGGGAAAGGCTTCTTGAAGGGAAAGATGTAACTCTGTGAGATGAATTAACAGAACACAGAGCAGTTTCTCAGAAAGATTCTTTCCAGTTTTGAAAGGAAGATATTTCCTTTTTCACCATAGGCCTCTATGGGCTTCCAAATATCCCTTTGCCAATTCCACAAGAACAGCCTTAGCGAAAGGCTTCTTGAAGGGAAAGATGTAATTCTGTGAGATGAATTAACAGAACACAGAGCAGTTTCTCAGAAAGATTCTTTCCAATTTTGAACGGAAGATATTTCCTTTTTCACCATAGCCCTCTATGGGCTTCCAAATATCCCTTTGCCAATTCCACAAGAACAGCCTTAGAGAAAGGCTTCTTGAAGGGAAAGATGTAACTCTGTGAGATGAATTCACAGAACACAGAGCAGTTTCTCAGAAAGCTTCTTTCCAGTTTTGAACGGAAGATATTTCCTTTTTCACCATAGCCCTCTAAGGGCTTCCAAACATCCCTTTGCCAATTCCACAAGAACAGCCTTAGCGAAAGGCTTCTTGAAGGGAAAGATGTAACTCCGTGAGATGAATTCACAGAACACAGAGCAGTTTCTCAGAAAGCTTCTTTCCAGTTTGGAACGGAAGATATTTCCTTTTTCACCATAGGCCTCTATGGGCTTCCAAATATCCCTTTGCCAATTCCACAAGAACAGCCTTAGCGAAAGGCTTCTTGAAGGGAAAGATGTAACTCTGTGAGATGAATTAACAGAACACAGAGCAGTTTCTCAGAAAGCTTCTTTCCAGTTTTGAACGGAAGATATTTCCTTTTTCACCATAGCCCTCTAAGGGCTTCCAAATATCCCTTTGCCAATTCCACAAGAACAGCCTTAGCGAAAGGCTTCTTGAAGGGAAAGATGTAACTCTGTGAGATGAATTCACAGAACACAGAGCAGTTTCTCAGAAAGCTTCTTTCCAGTTTGGAACGGAAGATATTTCCTTTTTCACCATAGGCCTCTATGGGCTTCCAAATATCCCTTTGCCAATTCCACAAGAACAGCCTTAGCGAAAGGCTTCTTGAAGGGAAAGATGTAACTCTGTGAGATGAATTAACAGAACACAGAGCAGTTTCTCAGAAAGCTTCTTTCCAGTTTTGAACGGAAGATATTTCCTTTTTCACCATAGCCCTCTATGGGCTTCCAAATATCCCTTTGCCAATTCCACAAGAACAGCCTTAGCGAAAGGCTTCTTGAAGGGAAAGATGTAACTCTGTGAGATGAATTCACAGAACACAGAGCAGTTTCTCAGAAAGCTTCTTTCCAGTTTTGAACGGAAGATATTTCCTTTTTCAAGATAGGCCTCTATGGGCTTCCAAATATCCCTTTGCCAATTCCACAAGAACAGCCTTAGCGAAAGGCTTCTTGAAGGGAAAGATGTAACTCTGTGAGATGAATTCACAGAACACAGAGCAGTTTCTCAGAAAGCTTCTTTCCAGTTTTGAACGGAAGATATTTCCTTTTTCACCATAGGCCTCTATGGGCTTCCAAATATCCCTTTGCCAATTCCACAAGAACAGCCTTAGGGAAAGGCTTCTTGAAGGGAAAGATGTAACTCTGTGAGATGAATTCACAGAACACAGAGCAGTTTCTCAGAAAGCTTCTTTCCAGTTTTGAACGGAAGATATTTCCTTTTTCACCATAGCCCTCTATGGGCTTCCAAATATCCCTTTGCCAATTCCACAAGAACAGCCTTAGCGAAAGGCTTCTTGAAGGGAAAGATGTAACTCTGTGAGATGAATTCACAGAACACAGAGCAGTTTCTCAGAAAGCTTCTTTCCAGTTTTGAACGGAAGATATTTCCTTTTTCACCACAGGCCTCTATGGGCTTCCAAATATCCCTTTGCCAATTCCACAAGAACAGCCTTAGCGAAAGGCTTCTTGAAGGGAAAGTTGTAACTCTGTGAGATGAATTCACAGAACACAGAGCAGTTTCTCAGAAAGCTTCTTTCCAATTTTGAACGGAAGATATTTACTTTTTCACCATAGCCCTCTAGGGGTTCCAAATATCCCTTTGCCAATTCCACAAGAACAGCCTTAGCGAAAGGCTTCTTGAAGGGAAAGATGTAACTCTGTGAGATGAATTCACAGAACACAGAGCAGTTTCTCAGAAAGCTTCTTTCCAATTTTGAACGGAAGATATGTACTTTTTCACCATAGCCCTCTAGGGGTTCCAAATATCCCTTTCCCAATTCCACAAGAACAGCCTTAGCGAAAGGCTTCTTGAAGGGAAAGAGGTAACTCTGTGAGATGAATTCACAGAACACAGAGCAGTTTCTCAGAAAGCTTCTTTCCAGTTTTGAACGGAAGATATTTCCTTTTTCACCATAGCCCTCTATGGGCTTCCAAATATCCCTTTGCCAATTCCACAAGAACAGTCTTAGCGAAAGGCTTCTTGAAGGGAAAGATGTAACTCTGTGAGATGAATTAACAGAATACAGAGCAGTTTCTCACAAAGCTTCTTTCCAGTTTTGAACGGAAGATATTTCCTTTTTCACCATAGCCCTCTATGGGCTTCCAAATATCCCTTTGCCAATTCCACACGAACAGCCTTAGCGAAAGGCTTCTTGAAGGGAAAGATGTAACTCTGTGAGATGAATTCACAGAACACAGAGCAGTTTCTCAGAAAGATTCTTTCCAATTTCGAACGGAAGATATTTCCTTTTTCACCATAGCCCTCTATGGGCTTCCAAATATCCCTTTGCCAATTCCACAAGAACAGCCTTAGCGAAAGGCTTCTTGAAGGGAAAGATGTAACTCTGTGAGATGAATTAACAGAACACAGAGCAGTTTCTCAGAAAGCTTCTTTCCAGTTTTGAACGGAAGATATTTCCTTTTTCACCATAGCCCTCTATGGGCTTCAAAATATCCCTTTGCCAATTCCACAAGAACAGCCTTAGCGAAAGGCTTCTTGAAGGGAAAGATGTAACTCTGTGAGATGAATTCAGAGAACACAGAGCAGTTTCTCAGAAAGCTTCTTTCCAGTTTTGAACGGAAGATATTTCCTTTTTCACCATAGGCCTCTATGGGCTTCCAAATATCCCTTTGCCAATTCCACAAGAACAGCCTTAGCGAAAGGCTTCTTGAAGGGAAAGATGTAACTCTGTGAGATGAATTAACAGAACACAGAGCAGTTTCTCAGAAAGCTTTTCCAGTTTTGAACGGAAGATATTTCCTTTTTCACCATAGCCCTCTATGGGCTTCCAAATATCGCTTTGCCAATTCTACAAGAACAGCCTTAGCGAAAGGCTTCTTGAAGGGAATGATGTAACTCTGTGAGATGAATTAACAGAACACAGAGCAGTTTCTCAGAAAGCTTATTTCCAATTTTGAACGGAAGATATTTCCTTTTTCACCATAGCCCTCTATGGGCTTCCAAATATCCCTTTGCCAATTCCACAAGAACAGCCTTAGCGAAAGGCTTCTTGAAGGAAAAGATGTAACTCTGTGAGATGAATTCACAGAACACAGAGCAGTTTCTCAGAAAGCTTCTTTCCAGTTTTGAACGGAAGATATTTCCTTTTTCACCATAGGCCTCTATGGGCTTCCAAATATCCCTTTGCTAATTCCACAAGAACAGCCTTAGCGAAAGGCTTCTTGAAGGGAAAGATGTAACTCTGTGAGATGAATTCACAGAACACAGAGCAGTTTCTCAGAAAGCTTCTTTCCAATTTTGAACGGAAGATATTTACTTTTTCACCATAGCCCTCTAGGGGTTCCAAATATCCCTTTGCCAATTCCACAAGAACAGCCTTAGCGAAAGGCTTCTTGAAGGGAAAGATGTAACTCTGTGAGATGAATTCACAGAACACAGAGCAGTTTCTCACAAAGCTTCTTTCCAATTTTGAACGGAAGATATTTACTTTTTCACCATAGCCCTCTAGGGGTTCCAAATATCCCTTTCCCAATTCCACAAGAACAGCCTTAGCGAAAGGCTTCTTGAAGGGAAAGATGTAACTCTGTGAGATGAATTCACAGAACACAGAGCAGTTTCTCAGAAAGCTTCTTTCCAGTTTTGAACGGAAGATATTTCCTTTTTCACCATAGCCCTCTATGGGCTTCCAAATATCCCTTTGCCAATTCCACAAGAACAGCCTTAGCGAAAGGCTTCTTGAAGGGAAAGATGTAACTCTGTGAGATGAATTCACAGAACACAGAGCAGTTTCTCAGAAAGCTTCTTTCCAGTTTTGAACGGAAGATATTTCCTTTTTCACCACAGGCCTCTATGGGCTTCCAAATATCCCTTTGCCAATTCCACAAGAACAGCCTTAGCGAAAGGCTTCTTGAAGGGAAAGTTGTAACTCTGTGAGATGAATTCACAGAACACAGAGCAGTTTCTCAGAAAGCTTCTTTCCAATTTTGAACGGAAGATATTTACTTTTTCACCATAGCCCTCTAGGGGTTCCAAATATCCCTTTGCCAATTCCACAAGAACAGCCTTAGCGAAAGGCTTCTTGAAGGGAAAGATGTAACTCTGTGAGATGAATTCACGGAACACAGAGCAGTTTCTCAGAAAGCTTCTTTCCAATTTTGAACGGAAGATATGTACTTTTTCACCATAGCCCTCTAGGGGTTCCAAATATCCCTTTCCCAATTCCACAAGAACAGCCTTAGCGAAAGGCTTCTTGAAGGGAAAGATGTAACTCTGTGAGATGAATTCACAGAACACAGAGCAGTTTCTCAGAAAGCTTCTTTCCAATTTTGAACGGAAGATATTTCCTTTTTCACCATAGCCCTCTATGGGCTTCCAAATATCCCTTTGCCAATTCCACAAGAACAGCCTTAGCGAAAGGCTTCTTGAAGGGAAAGATGTAACTCTGTGAGATGAATTCACAGAACACAGAGCAGTTTCTCAGAAAGCTTCTTTCCAGTTTTGAACGGAAGATATTTCCTTTTTCACCATAGCCCTCTATGGGCTTCCAAATATCCCTTTGCCAATTCCACAAGAACAGCCTTAGCGAAAGGCTTCTTGAAGGGAAAGATGTAACTCTGTGAGATGAATTCACAGAACACAGAGCAGTTTCTCAGAAAGCTTCTTTCCAGTTTTGAACGGAAGATATTTCCTTTTTCACCATAGCCCTCTATGGGCTTCCAAATATCCCTTTGCCAATTCCACAAGAACAGCCTTAGCGAAAGGCTTCTTGAAGGGAAAGATGTAACTCTGTGAGATGAATTAACAGAACACAGAGCAGTTTCTCAGAAAGCTTCTTTCCAGTTTGGAACGGAAGATATTTCCTTTTTCACCATAGCCGTCTATGGTTTTCCAAATATCCCTTTGCCAATTCCACAAGAAGAGCCTTAGCGAAAGGCTTCTTGAAGGGAAAGATGTAACTCTGTGAGATGAATTAACAGAACACAGAGCAGTTTCTCAGAAAGCTTCTTTCCAGTTTTGAACGGAAGATATTTCCTTTTTCACCATAGTCCTCTATGGGCTTCCAAATATCCCTTTGCCAATTCCACAAGAACAGCCTTAGCGAAAGTCTTCTTGAAAGGAAAGATGTAACTCTGTGAGATGAATTCACAGAACACAGAGCAGTGTCTCAGAAAGCTTCTTTCCAGTTTTGAACGGAAGATATTTCCTTTTTCACCATAGCCCTCTAAGGGCTTCCAAATATCCCTTTGCCAATTCCACAAGAACAGCCTTAGCGAAAGGCTTCTTGAAGGGAAAGAGGTAACTCTGTGAGATGAATTCACAGAACACAGAGCAGTTTCTCAGAAAGCTTCTTTCCAGTTTTGAACGGAAGATATTTCCTTTTTCACCATAGCCCTCTATGGGCTTCCAAATATCCCTTTGCCAATTCCACAAGAACAGTCTTAGCGAAAGGCTTCTTGAAGGGAAAGATGTAACTCTGTGAGATGAATTAACAGAATACAGAGCAGTTTCTCACAAAGCTTCTTTCCAGTTTTGAACGGAAGATATTTCCTTTTTCACCATAGCCCTCTATGGGCTTCCAAATATCCCTTTGCCAATTCCACAAGAACAGCCTTAGCGAAAGGCTTCTTGAAGGGAAAGATGTAACTCTGTGAGATGAATTCACAGAACACAGAGCAGTTTCTCAGAAAGATTCTTTCCAATTTCGAACGGAAGATATTTCCTTTTTCACCATAGCCCTCTATGGGCTTCCAAATATCCCTTTGCCAATTCCACAAGAACAGCCTTAGCGAAAGGCTTCTTGAAGGGAAAGATGTAACTCTGTGAGATGAATTAACAGAACACAGAGCAGTTTCTCAGAAAGCTTCTTTCCAGTTTTGAACGGAAGATATTTCCTTTTTCACCATAGCCCTCTATGGGCTTCAAAATATCCCTTTGCCAATTCCACAAGAACAGCCTTAGCGAAAGGCTTCTTGAAGGGAAAGATGTAACTCTGTGAGATGAATTCAGAGAACACAGAGCAGTTTCTCAGAAAGCTTCTTTCCAGTTTTGAACGGAAGATATTTCCTTTTTCACCATAGGCCTCTATGGGCTTCCAAATATCCCTTTGCCAATTCCACAAGAACAGCCTTAGCGAAAGGCTTCTTGAAGGGAAAGATGTAACTCTGTGAGATGAATTAACAGAATACAGAGCAGTTTCTCAGAAAGCTTTTCCAGTTTTGAACGGAAGATATTTCCTTTTTCACCATAGCCCTCTATGGGCTTCCAAATATCGCTTTGCCAATTCTACAAGAACAGCCTTAGCGAAAGGCTTCTTGAAGGGAATGATGTAACTCTGTGAGATGAATTAACAGAACACAGAGCAGTTTCTCAGAAAGCTTATTTCCAATTTTGAACGGAAGATATTTCCTTTTTCACCATAGCCCTCTATGGGCTTCCAAATATCCCTTTGCCAATTCCACAAGAACAGCCTTAGCGAAAGGCTTCTTGAAGGAAAAGATGTAACTCTGTGAGATGAATTCACAGAACACAGAGCAGTTTCTCAGAAAGCTTCTTTCCAGTTTTGAACGGAAGATATTTCCTTTTTCACCATAGGCCTCTATGGGCTTCCAAATATCCCTTTGCTAATTCCACAAGAACAGCCTTAGCGAAAGGCTTCTTGAAGGGAAAGATGTAACTCTGTGAGATGAATTCACAGAACACAGAGCAGTTTCTCAGAAAGCTTCTTTCCAATTTTGAACGGAAGATATTTACTTTTTCACCATAGCCCTCTAGGGGTTCCAAATATCCCTTTGCCAATTCCACAAGAACAGCCTTAGCGAAAGGCTTCTTGAAGGGAAAGATGTAACTCTGTGAGATGAATTCACAGAACACAGAGCAGTTTCTCACAAAGCTTCTTTCCAATTTTGAACGGAAGATATTTACTTTTTCACCATAGCCCTCTAGGGGTTCCAAATATCCCTTTCCCAATTCCACAAGAACAGCCTTAGCGAAAGGCTTCTTGAAGGGAAAGATGTAACTCTGTGAGATGAATTCACAGAACACAGAGCAGTTTCTCAGAAAGCTTCTTTCCAGTTTTGAACGGAAGATATTTCCTTTTTCACCATAGGCCTCTATGGGCTTCCAAATATCCCTTTGCCAATTCCACAAGAACAGCCTTAGCGAAAGGCTTCTTGAAGGGAAAGATGTAACTCTGTGAGATGAATTCACAGAACACAGAGCAGTTTCTCAGAAAGCTTCTTTCCAATTTTGAACGGAAGATATTTACTTTTTCACCATAGCCCTCTAGGGGTTCCAAATATCCCTTTGCCAATTCCACAAGAAGAGCCTTAGCGAAAGGCTTCTTGAAGGGAAAGATGTAACTCTGTGAGATGAATTCACAGAACACAGAGCAGTTTCTCAGAAAGCTTCTTTCCAATTTTGAACGGAAGATATTTACTTTTTCACCATAGTCCTCTAGGGGTTCCAAATATCCCTTTCCCAATTCCACAAGAACAGCCTTAGCGAAAGGCTTCTTGAAGGGAAAGATGTAACTCTGTGAGATGAATTCACAGAACACAGAGCAGTTTCTCAGAAAGCTTCTTTCCAGTTTTGAACGGAAGATATTTCCTTTTTCTCCATAGCCCTCTATGGGCTTCCAAATATCCCTTTGCCAATTCCACAAGAACAGCCTTAGCGAAAGGCTTCTTGAAGAGAAAGATGTAACTCTGTGAGATGAATTAACAGAACACAGAGCAGTTTCTCAGAAAGCTTCTTTCCAGTTTTGAACGGAAGATATTTCCTTTTTCACCATAGCCCTCTATGGGCTTCCAAATATCCCTTTGCCAATTCCACAAGAACAGCCTTAGCGAAAGGCTTCTTGAAGGGAAAGATGTAACTCTGTGAGATGAATTAACAGAACACAGAGCAGTTTCTCAGAAAGCTTCTTTCCAGTTTTGAACGGAAGATATTTCCTTTTTCACCATAGCCCTCTATGGGCTTCAAAATATCCCTTTGCCAATTCCACAAGAACAGCCTTAGCGAAAGGCTTCTTGAAGGGAAAGATGTAACTCTGTGAGATGAATTCAGAGAACACACAGCAGTTTCTCAGAAAGCTTCTTTCCAGTTTTGAACGGAAGATATTTCCTTTTTCACCATAGGCCTCTATGGGCTTCCAAATATCCCTTTGCCAATTCCACAAGAACAGCCTTAGCGAAAGGCTTCTTGAAGGGAAAGATGTAACTCTGTGAGATGAATTAACAGAACACAGAGCAGTTTCTCAGAAAGCTTTTCCAGTTTTGAACGGAAGATATTTCCTTTTTCACCATAGCCCTCTATGGGCTTCAAAATATCGCTTTGCCAATTCTACAAGAACAGCCTTAGCGAAAGGCTTCTTGAAGGGAATGATGTAACTCTGTGAGATGAATTCACAGAACACAGAGCAGTTTCTCAGAAAGCTTCTTTCCAATTTTGAACGGAAGATATTTACTTTTTCACCATAGCCCTCTAGGGGTTCCAAATATCCCTTTCCCAATTCCACAAGAACAGCCTTAGCGAAAGGCTTCTTGAAGGGAAAGATGTAACTCTGTGAGATGAATTCACAGAACACAGAGCAGTTTCTCAGAAAGCTTCTTTCCAGTTTTGAACGGAAGATATTTCCTTTTTCACCATAGGCCTCTATGGGCTTCCAAATATCCCTTTGCCAATTCCGCAAGAACAGCCTTAGCGATAGGCTTCTTGAAGGGAAAGATGTAACTCTGTGAGATGAATTAACAGAACACAGAGCAGTTTCTCAGAAAGCTTCTTTCCAGTTTTGAACGGAAGATATTTCCTTTTTCACCATAGGCCTCTATGGGCTTCCAAATATCCCTTTGCCAATTCCACAAGAACAGCCTTAGCGAAAGGCTTCTTGAAGGGAAAGATGTCACTCTGTGAGATGAATTAACAGAACACAGAGAAGTTTCTCAGAAAGCTTCTTTCCAGTTTTGAACGGAAGATATTTACTTTTTCACCATAGCCCTCTATGGGCTTCCAAATATCCCTTTGCCAATTCCACAAGAACAGCCTTAGCGAAAGGCTTCTTGAAGGGAAAGATGTAACTCTGTGAGATGAATTCACAGAACACAGAGCAGTTTCTCAGAAAGATTCTTTCCAGTTTTGAACGGAAGATATTTCCTTTTCCACCATAGCCCTCTATGGGCTTCCAAATATCCCCTTGCGAATTCCACAAGAACAGCCTTAGCGAAAGGCTTCTTGAAGGGAAAGATGTAACTCTGTGAGATGAATTAACAGAATACAGAGCAGTTTCTCAGAAAGCTTCTTTCCAGTTTTGAACGCAAGGTATTTCCTTTTTCACCATAGGCCTCTATGGGCTTCCAAATATCCCTTTGCCAATTCCACAAGAACAGCCTTAGCGAAAGGCTTCTTGAAGGGAAAGATGTAACTCTGTGAGATGAATTAACAGAACACAGAGCAGTTTCTCAGAAAGCTTCTTTCCAGTTTTGAACGGAAGATATTTCCTTTTTCACCATAGCCCTCTATGGGCTTCCAAATATCCCTTTGCCAATTCCACAAGAACAGACTTAGCTAAAGGCTTCTTGAAGGGAAAGATGTAACTCTGTGAGATGAATTCACAGAACACAGAGCAGTTTCTCAGAAAGCTTCTTTCCAGTTTTGAACGGAAGATATTTCCTTTTTCACCATAGCCCTCTATGAGCTTCCAAATATCCCTTTGCCAATTCCACAAGAACAGCCTTAGCGAAAGGCTTCTTGAAGGGAAAGATGTAACTCTGTGAGATGAATTCACAGAACACAGAGCAGTTTCTCAGAAAGCTTCTTTCCAGTTTTGAACGGAAGATATTTCCTTTTTCACCATAGCCCTCTATGGGCTTCCATATATCCCCTTGCCAATTCCACAAGAACAGCCTTAGCGAAAGGCTTCTTGAAGGGAAAGATGTAACTCTGTGAGATGAATTAACAGAACACAGAGCAGTTTCTCAGAAAAATTCTTTCCAGTTTTGAACGGAAGATATTTCCTTTTTCACCATAGGCCTCTATGGGCTTCCAAATATCCCTTTGCCAATTCCACAAGAACAGCCTTAGCGAAAGGCTTCTTGAAGGGAAAGATGTAACTCTGTGAGATGAATTCACAGAACACAGAGCAGTTTCTCAGAAAGCTTCTTTCCAGTTTTGAACGGAAGGTATTTCCTTTTTCACCATAGCTGTCTATGGGCTTCCAAATATCCCTTTGCCAATTCCACAAGAACAGCCTTAGCGAAAGGCTTCTTGAAGGGAAAGATGTAACTCTGTGAGATGAATTAATAGAACACAGAGCAGTTTCTCAGAAAGCTTCTTTCCAGTTTTGAACGGAAGATATTTCCTTTTTCACCATAGCCCTCTAAGGGCTTCCATATATCCCTTTGCCAATTCCACAAGAACATCCTTAGCGAAAGGCTTCTTGAAGGGAAAGATGTAACTCTGTGAGATGAATTAACAAAACACAGAGCAGTTTCTCAGAAAGCTTCTTTCCAGTTTTGAACGGAAGATATTTCCTTTTTCACCATAGCTCTCTATGGGCTTCCATATATCCCCTTGCCAATTCCACAAGAACAGCCTTAGCGAAAGGCTTCTTGAAGGGAAAGATGTAACTCTGTGAGATGAATTAACAGAACACAGAGCAGTTTCTCAGAAAAATTCTTTCCAGTTTTGAACGGAAGATATTTCCTTTTTCACCATAGGCCTCTATGGGCTTCCAAATATCCCTTTGCCAATTCCACAAGAACAGCCTTAGCGAAAGGCTTCTTGAAGGGAAAGATGTAACTCTGTGAGATGAATTCACAGAACACAGAGCAGTTTCTCAGAAAGCTTCTTTCCAGTTTTGAACGGAAGGTATTTCCTTTTTCACCATAGCTGTCTATGGGCTTCCAAATATCCCTTTGCCAATTCCACAAGAACAGCCTTAGCGAAAGGCTTCTTGAAGGGAAAGATGTAACTCTGTGAGATGAATTAATAGAACACAGAGCAGTTTCTCAGAAAGCTTCTTTCCAGTTTTGAACGGAAGATATTTCCTTTTTCACCATAGCCCTCTATGGGCTTCCATATATCCCTTTGCCAATTCCACAAGAACATCCTTAGCGAAAGGCTTCTTGAAGGGAAAGATGTAACTCTGTGAGATGAAGTAACAAAACACAGAGCAGTTTCTCAGAAAGCTTCTTTCCAGTTTTGAACGGAAGATATTTCCTTTTTCACCATAGCCCTCTAGGGGTTCCAAATATCCCTTTGCCAATTCCACAAGAACAGCCTTAGCGAAAGGCTTCTTGAAGGGAAACATGTAACTCTGTGAGATGAATTCACAGAACACAGAGCAGTTTCTCAGAAAGCTTCTTTCCAATTTTGAACGGAAGATATTTACTTTTTCACCATAGCCCTCTAGGGGTTCCAAATATCCCTTTCCCAATTCCACAAGAACAGCCTTAGCGAAAGGCTTCTTGAAGGGAAAGATGTAACTCTGTGAGATGAATTCACAGAACACAGAGCAGTTTCTCAGAAAGCTTCTTTCCAGTTTTGAACGGAAGATATTTCCTTTTTCACCATAGGCCTCTATGGGCTTCCAAATATCCCTTTGCCAATTCCACAAGAACAGCCTTAGCGAAAGGCTTCTTGAAGGGAAAGATGTAACTCTGTGAGATGAATTCACAGAACACAGAGCAGTTTCTCAGAAAGCTTCTTTCCAATTTTGAACGGAAGATATTTACTTTTTCACCATAGCCCTCTAGGGGTTCCAAATATCCCTTTGCCAATTCCACAAGAACAGCCTTAGCGAAAGGCTTCTTGAAGGGAAAGATGTAACTCTGTGAGATGAATTCACAGAACACAGAGCAGTTTCTCAGAAAGCTTCTTTCCAATTTTGAACGGAAGATATTTACTTTTTCACCATAGCCCTCTAGGGGTTCCAAATATCCCTTTGCCAATTCCACAAGAACAGCCTTAGCGAAAGGCTTCTTGAAGGGAAAGATGTAACTCTGTGAGATGAATTCACAGAACACAGAGCAGTTTCTCAGAAAGCTTCTTTCCAGTTTTGAACGGAAGATATTTCCTTTTTCACCATAGCCCTCTATGGGCTTCCAAATATCCCTTTGCCAATTCCACAAGAACAGCCTTAGCGAAAGGCTTCTTGAAGAGAAAGATGTAACTCTGTGAGATGAATTAACAGAACACAGAGCAGTTTCTCAGAAAGCTTCTTTCCAGTTTTGAAGGGAAGATATTTCCTTTTTCACCATAGGCCTCTATGGGCTTCCAAATATCCCTTTGCCAATTCCACAAGAACAGCCTTAGCGAAAGGCTTCTTGAAGGGAAAGATGTAACTCTGTGAGATGAATTCACAGAACACAGAGCAGTTTCTCAGAAAGCTTCTTTCCAGTTTTGAACGGAAGATATTTCCTTTTTCACCATAGGCCTCTATGGGCTTCCAAATATCCCTTTGCCAATTCCACAAGAACAGCCTTAGCGAAAGGCTTCTTGAAGGGAAAGATGTAACTCTGTGAGATGAATTCACAGAACACAGAGCAGTTTCTCAGAAAGCTTCTTTCCAATTTTGAACGGAAGATATTTACTTTTTCACCATAGCCCTCTAGGGGTTCCAAATATCCCTTTCCCAATTCCACAAGAACAGCCTTAGCGAAAGGCTTCTTGAAGGGAAAGATGTAACTCTGTGAGATGAATTCACAGAACACAGAGCAGTTTCTCAGAAAGCTTCTTTCCAGTTTTGAACGGAAGATATTTCCTTTTTCACCATAGGCCTCTATGGGCTTCCAAATATCCCTTTGCCAATTCCACAAGAACAGCCTTAGCGAAAGGCTTCTTGAAGGGAAAGATGTAACTCTGTGAGATGAATTCACAGAACACAGAGCAGTTTCTCAGAAAGCTTCTTTCCAATTTTGAACGGAAGATATTTACTTTTTCACCATAGCCCTCTAGGGGTTCCAAATATCCCTTTGCCAATTCCACAAGAACAGCCTTAGCGAAAGGCTTCTTGAAGGGAAAGATGTAACTCTGTGAGATGAATTCACAGAACACAGAGCAGTTTCTCAGAAAGCTTCTTTCCAATTTTGAACGGAAGATATTTACTTTTTCACCATAGCCCTCTAGGGGTTCCAAATATCCCTTTGCCAATTCCACAAGAACAGCCTTAGCGAAAGGCTTCTTGAAGGGAAAGATGTAACTCTGTGAGATGAATTCACAGAACACAGAGCAGTTTCTCAGAAAGCTTCTTTCCAGTTTTGAACGGAAGATATTTCCTTTTTCACCATAGCCCTCTATGGGCTTCCAAATATCCCTTTGCCAATTCCACAAGAACAGCCTTAGCGAAAGGCTTCTTGAAGAGAAAGATGTAACTCTGTGAGATGAATTAACAGAACACAGAGCAGTTTCTCAGAAAGGTTCTTTCCAGTTTTGAAGGGAAGATATTTCCTTTTTCACCATAGGCCTCTATGGGCTTCCAAATATCCCTTTGCCAATTCCACAAGAACAGCCTTAGCGAAAGGCTTCTTGAAGGGAAAGATGTAACTCTGTGAGATGAATTCACAGAACACAGAGCAGTTTCTCAGAAAGCTTCTTTCCAGTTTTGAACGGAAGATATTTCCTTTTTCACCATAGGCCTCTATGGGCTTCCAAATATCCCTTTGCCAATTCCACAAGAACAGCCTTAGCGAAAGGCTTCTTGAAGGGAAAGATGTAACTCTGTGAGATGAATTCACAGAACACAGAGCAGTTTCTCAGAAAGCTTCTTTCCAGTTTGGAACGGAAGATATTTCCTTTTTCACCATAGGCCTCTATGGGCTTCCAAATATCCCTTTGCCAATTCCACAAGAACAGCCTTAGCGAAAGGCTTCTTGAAGGGAAAGATGTAACTCTATGAGATGAATTCACAGAACACAGAGCAGTTTCTCAGAAAGCTTCTTTCCAGTTTTGAACGGAAGATATTTCCTTTTTCACCATAGCCCTCTCTGGGCTTCCAAATATCCCTTTGCCAATTCCGCAAGAACAGCCTTAGCGAAACGCTTCTTGAAGGGAAAGATGTAACTCTGTGAGATGAATTCACAGAACACAGAGCAGTTTCTCAAAAAGCTTCTTTCCAGTTTTGAACGGAAGATATTTCCTTTTTCACTATAGGCCTCTATGGGCTTCCAAATATCCCTTTGCCAATTCCACAAGAACAGCCTTAGCGAAAGGCTTCTTGAAGGGAAAGATGTAACTCTGTGAGATGAATTAACAGAACACAGAGCAGTTTCTCAGAAAGCTTCTTTCCAGTTTTGAACGGAAGATATTTACTTTTTCACCATAGCCCTCTATGGGCTTCCAAATATCCCTTTGCCAATTCCACAAGAACAGCCTTAGCGAAAGGCTTCTTGAAGGGAAAGATGTAACTCTGTGAGATGAATTCACAGAACACAGAGCAGTTTCTCAGAAAGCTTCTTTCCAGTTTTGAACGGAAGATATTTCCTTTTTCACCATAGCCCTCTATGGGCTTCCAAATATCCCCTTGCCAATTCCACAAGAACAGCCTTAGCGAAAGGCTTATTGAAGGGAAAGATGTAACTCTGTGAGATGAATTAACAGAACACAGAGCAGTTTCTCAGAAAGCTTCTTTCCAGTTTTGAACGGAAGGTATTTCCTTTTTCACCATAGGCCTCTATGGGCTTCCAAATATCCCTTTGCCAATTCCACAAGAACAGCCTTAGCGAAAGGCTTCTTGAAGGGAAAGATGTAACTCTGTGAGATGAATTAACAGAACACAGAGCAGTTTCTCAGAAAGGTTCTTTCCAGTTTTGAACGGAAGATATTTCCTTTTTCACCATAGCCCTCTATGGGCTTCCAAATATCCCTTTGCCAATTCCCCAAGAACAGCCTTAGCGAAAGGCTTCTTGAAGGGAAAGATGTAACTCTGTGAGATGAATTCACAGAACACAGAGCAGTTTCTCAGAAAGCTTCTTTCCAGTTTTAAACGGAAGATATTTCCTTTTTCACCATAGCCCTCTATGAGCTTCCAAATATCCCTTTGCCAATTCCACAAGAACAGCCTTAGCGAAAGGCTTCTTGAAGGGAAAGATGTAACTCTGTGAGATGAATTCACAGAACACAGAGTAGTTTCTCAGAAAGCTTCTTCCCAGTTTTGAACGGAAGATATTTCCTTTTTCACCATAGCCCTCTATGGGCTTCCATATATCCCCTTGCCAATTCCACAAGAACAGCCTTAGCGAAAGGCTTCTTGAAGGGAAAGATGTAACTCTGTGAGATGAATTCACAGAACACAGAGCAGTTTCTCAGAAAGCTTCTTTCCAGTTTTGAACGGAAGATATTTCCTTTTTCACCATAGCCCTCTATGGGCTTCCATATATCCCCTTGCCAATTCCACAAGAACAGCCTTAGCGAAAGGCTTCTTGAAGGGAAAGATGTAACTCTGTGAGATGAATTAACAGAACACAGAGCAGTTTCTCAGAAAAATTCTTTCCAGTTTTGAACGGAAGATATTTCCTTTTTCACCATAGGCCTCTATGGGCTTCCAAATATCCCTTTGCCAATTGCACAAGAACAGCCTTAGCGAAAGGCTTCTTGAAGGGAAAGATGTAACTCTGTGAGATGAATTCACAGAACACAGAGCAGTTTCTCAGAAAGCTTCTTTCCAGTTTTGAACGGAAGGTATTTCCTTTTTCACCATAGCTGTCTATGGGCTTCCAAATATCCCTTTGCCAATTCCACAAGAACAGCCTTAGCGAAAGGCTTCTTGAAGGGAAAGATGTAACTCTGTGAGATGAATTAATAGAACACAGAGCAGTTTCTCAGAAAGCTTCTTTCCAGTTTTGAACGGAAGATATTTCCTTTTTCACCATAGCCCTCTATGGGCTTCCATATATCCCTTGCCAATTCCACAAGAACATCCTTAGCGAAAGGCTTCTTGAAGGGAAAGATGTAACTCTGTGAGATGAATTAACAAAACACAGAGCAGTTTCTCAGAAAGCTTCTTTCCAGTTTTGAACGGAAGATATTTCCTTTTTCACCATAGCCCTCTATGGGCTTCCATATATCCCCTTGCAATTCCACAAGAACAGCCTTAGCGAAAGGCTTCTTGAAGGGAAAGATGTAACTCTGTGAGATGAATTCACAGAACACAGAGCAGTTTCTCAGAAAGCTTCTTTCCAATTTTGAACGGAAGATATTTACTTTTTCACCATAGCCCTCTAGGGGTTCCAAATATCCCTTTCCCAATTCCACAAGAACAGCCTTAGCGAAAGGCTTCTTGAAGGGAAAGATGTAACTCTGTGAGATGAATTCACAGAACACAGAGCAGTTTCTCAGAAAGCTTCTTTCCAGTTTTGAACGGAAGATATTTCCTTTTTCACCATAGGCCTCTATGGGCTTCCAAATATCCCTTTGCCAATTCCACAAGAACAGCCTTAGCGAAAGGCTTCTTGAAGGGAAAGATGTAACTCCGTGAGATGAATTCACAGAACACAGAGCAGTTTCTCAGAAAGCTTCTTTCCAATTTTGAACGGAAGATATTTACTTTTTCACCATAGCCCTCTAGGGGTTCCAAATATCCCTTTGCCAATTCCACAAGAACAGCCTTAGCGAAAGGCTTCTTGAAGGGAAAGATGTAACTCTGTGAGATGAATTCACAGAACACAGAGCAGTTTCTCAGAAAGCTTCTTTCCAATTTTGAACGGAAGATATTTACTTTTTCACCATAGCCCTCTAGGGGTTCCAAATATCCCTTTGCCAATTCCACAAGAACAGCCTTAGCGAAAGGCTTCTTGAAGGGAAAGATGTAACTCTGTGAGATGAATTCACAGAACGCAGAGCAGTTTCTCAGAAAGCTTCTTTCCAGTTTTGAACGGAAGATATTTCCTTTTTCACCATAGCCCTCTATGGGCTTCCAAATATCCCTTTGCCAATTCCACAAGAACAGCCTTAGCGAAAGGCTTCTTGAAGAGAAAGATGTAACTCTGTGAGATGAATTAACAGAACACAGAGCAGTTTCTCAGAAAGCTTCTTTCCAGTTTTGAACGGAAGATATTTACTTTTTCACCATAGCCCTCTATGGGCTTCCAAATATCCCTTTGCCAATTCCACAAGAACAGCCTTAGCGAAAGGCTTCTTGAAGGGAAAGATGTAACTCTGTGAGATAAATTAACAGAACACAGAGCAGTTTCTCAGAAAGCTTCTTTCCAGTTTTGAACGGAAGATATTTCCTTTTTCACCATAGCCCTCTAAGGGCTTCCAAATATCCCTTTGCCAATTCCACAAGAACAGCCTTAGCGAAAGGCTTCTTGAAGGGAAAGATGTAACTCTGTGAGATGAATTCACAGAACACAGAGCAGTTTCTCAGAAAGCTTCTTTCCAGTTTGGAACGGAAGATATTTCCTTTTTCACCATAGGCCTCTATGGGCTTACAAATATCCCTTTGCCAATTCCACAAGAACAGCCTTGGCGAAAGGCTTCTTGAAGGGAAAGATGTAACTCTGTGAGATGAATTAACAGAACACAGAGCAGTTTCTCAGAAAGCTTCTTTCCAGTTTTGAAGGGAAGATATTTCCTTTTTCACCATAGGCCTCTATGGGCTTCCAAATATCCCTTTGCCAATTCCACAAGAACAGCCTTAGCGAAAGGCTTCTTGAAGGGAAAGATGTAACTCTGTGAGATGAATTCACAGAACACAGAGCAGTTTCTCAGAAAGCTTCTTTCCAGTTTTGAACGGAAGATATTTCCTTTTTCACCATAGGCCTCTATGGGCTTCCAAATATCCCTTTGCCAATTCCACAAGAACAGCCTTAGCGAAAGGCTTCTTGAAGGGAAAGATGTAACTCTGTGAGATGAATTCACAGAACACAGAGCAGTTTCTCAGAAAGCTTCTTTCCAGTTTTGAACGGAAGATATTTCCTTTTTCACCATAGGCCTCTATGGGCTTCCAAATATCCCTTTGCCAATTCCACAAGAACAGCCTTAGCGAAAGGCTTCTTGAAGGGAAAGATGTAACTCTGTGAGATGAATTCACAGAACACAGAGCAGTTTCTCAGAAAGCTTCTTTCCAGTTTTGAACGGAAGATATTTCCTTTTTCACCATAGGCCTCTATGGGCTTCCAAATATCCCTTTGCCAATTCCGCAAGAACAGCCTTAGCGAAACGCTTCTTGAAGGGAAAGATGTAACTCTGTGCGATGAATTCACAGAACACAGAGCAGTTTCTCAAAAAGCTTCTTTCCAGTTTTGAACGGAAGATATTTCCTTTTTCACTATAGGCCTCTATGGGCTTCCAAATATCCCTTTGCCAATTCCACAAGAACAGCCTTAGCGAAAGGCTTCTTGAAGGGAAAGATGTAACTCTGTGAGATGAATTAACAGAACACAGAGCAGTTTCTCAGAAAGCTTCTTTCCAGTTTTGAACGGAAGATATTTACTTTTTCACCATAGCCCTCTATGGGCTTCCAAATATCCCTTTGCCAATTCCACAAGAACAGCCTTAGCGAAAGGCTTCTTGAAGGGAAAGATGTAACTCTGTGAGATGAATTCACAGAACACAGAGCAGTTTCTCAGAAAGCTTCTTTCCAGTTTTGAACGGAAGATATTTCCTTTTTCACCATAGCCCTCTATGGGCTTCCAAATATCCCCTTGCCAATTCCACAAGAACAGCCTTAGCGAAAGGCTTATTGAAGGGAAAGATGTAACTCTGTGAGATTAATTAACAGAACACAGAGCAGTTTCTCAGAAAGCTTCTTTCCAGTTTTGAACGGAAGGTATTTCCTTTTTCACCATAGGCCTCTATGGGCTTCCAAATATCCCTTTGCCAATTCCACAAGAACAGCCTTAGCGAAAGGCTTCTTGAAGGGAAAGATGTAACTCTGTGAGATGAATTCACAGAACACAGAGCAGTTTCTCAGAAAGGTTCTTTCCAGTTTTGAACGGAAGATATTTCCTTTTTCACCATAGCCCTCTATGGGCTTCCAAATATCCCTTTGCCAATTCCACAAGAACAGCCTTAGCGAAAGGCTTCTTGAAGGGAAAGATGTAACTCTGTGAGATGAATTCACAGAACACAGAGCAGTTTCTCAGAAAGATTCTTTCCAATTTCGAACGGAAGATATTTCCTTTTTCACCATAGCCCTCTATGGGCTTCCAAATATCCCTTTGCCAATTCCACAAGAACAGCCTTAGCGAAAGGCTTCTTGAAGGGAAAGATGTAACTCTGTGAGATGAATTAACAGAACACAGAGCAGTTTCTCAGAAAGCTTCTTTCCAGTTTTGAACGGAAGATATTTCCTTTTTCACCATAGCCCTCTATGGGCTTCAAAATATCCCTTTGCCAATTCCACAAGAACAGCCTTAGCGAAAGGCTTCTTGAAGGGAAAGATGTAACTCTGTGAGATGAATTCAGAGAACACAGAGCAGTTTCTCAGAAAGCTTCTTTCCAGTTTTGAACGGAAGATATTTCCTTTTTCACCATAGGCCTCTATGGGCTTCCAAATATCCCTTTGCCAATTCCACAAGAACAGCCTTAGCGAAAGGCTTCTTGAAGGGAAAGATGTAACTCTGTGAGATGAATTAACAGAACACAGAGCAGTTTCTCAGAAAGCTTTTCCAGTTTTGAACGGAAGATATTTCCTTTTTCACCATAGCCCTCTATGGGCTTCAAAATATCGCTTTGCCAATTCTACAAGAACAGCCTTAGCGAAAGGCTTCTTGAAGGGAATGATGTAACTCTGTGAGATGAATTAACAGAACACAGAGCAGTTTCTCAGAAAGCTTATTTCCAATTTTGAACGGAAGATATTTCCTTTTTCACCATAGCCCTCTATGGGCTTCCAAATATCCCTTTGCCAATTCCACAAGAACAGCCTTAGCGAAAGGCTTCTTGAAGGAAAAGATGTAACTCTGTGAGATGAATTCACAGAACACAGAGCAGTTTCTCAGAAAGCTTCTTTCCAGTTTTGAACGGAAGATATTTCCTTTTTCACCATAGGCCTCTATGGGCTTCCAAATATCCCTTTGCTAATTCCACAAGAACAGCCTTAGCGAAAGGCTTCTTGAAGGGAAAGATGTAACTCTGTGAGATGAATTCACAGAACACAGAGTAGTTTCTCAGAAAGCTTCTTTCCAATTTTGAACGGAAGATATTTACTTTTTCACCATAGCCCTCTAGGGGTTCCAAATATCCCTTTGCCAATTCCACAAGAACAGCCTTAGCGAAAGGCTTCTTGAAGGGAAAGATGTAACTCTGTGAGATGAATTCACAGAACACAGAGCAGTTTCTCAGAAAGCTTCTTTCCAATTTTGAACGGAAGATATTTACTTTTTCACCAGAGCCCTCTAGGGGTTCCAAATATCCCTTTCCCAATTCCACAAGAACAGCCTTAGCGAAAGGCTTCTTGAAGGGAAAGATGTAACTCTGTGAGATGAATTCACAGAACACAGAGCAGTTTCTCAGAAAGCTTCTTTCCAGTTTTGAACGGAAGATATTTCCTTTTTCACCATAGGCCTCTATGAGCTTCCAAATATCCCTTTGCCAATTCCGCAAGAACAGCCTTAGCGAAAGGCTTCTTGAAGGGAAAGATGTAACTCTGTGAGATGAATTAACAGAACACAGAGCAGTTTCTCAGAAAGCTTCTTTCCAGTTTTGAACGGAAGATATTTCCTTTTTCACCATAGGCCTCTATGGGCTTCCAAATATCCCTTTGCCAATTCCACAAGAACAGCCTTAGCGAAAGGCTTCTTGAAGGGAAAGATGTAACTCTGTGAGATGAATTAACAGAACACAGAGAAGTTTCTCAGAAAGCTTCTTTCCAGTTTTGAACGGAAGATATTTACTTTTTCACCATAGCCCTCTATGGGCTTCCAAATATCCCTTTGCCAATTCCACAAGAACAGCCTTAGCGAAAGGCTTCTTGAAGGGAAAGATGTAACTCTGTGAGATGAATTCACAGAACACAGAGCAGTTTCTCAGAAAGATTCTTTCCAGTTTTGAACGGAAGATATTTCGTTTTTCACCATAGCCCTCTATGGGCTTCCAAATATCCCCTTGCGAATTCCACAAGAACAGCCTTAGCGAAAGGCTTCTTGAAGGGAAAGATGTAACTCTGTGAGATGAATTAACAGAATACAGAGCAGTTTCTCAGAAAGCTTCTTTCCAGTTTTGAACGCAAGGTATTTCCTTTTTCACCATAGGCCTCTATGGGCTTCCAAATATCCCTTTGCCAATTCCACAAGAACAGCCTTAGCGAAAGGCTTCTTGAAGGGAAAGATGTAACTCTGTGAGATGAATTAACAGAACACAGAGCAGTTTCTCAGAAAGCTTCTTTCCAGTTTTGAACGGAAGATATTTCCTTTTTCACCATAGCCCTCTATGGGCTTCCAAATATCCCTTTGCCAATTCCACAAGAACAGACTTAGCTAAAGGCTTCTTGAAGGGAAAGATGTAACTCTGTGAGATGAATTCACAGAACACAGAGCAGTTTCTCAGAAAGCTTCTTTCCAGTTTTGAACGGAAGATATTTCCTTTTTCACCATAGCCCTCTATGAGCTTCCAAATATCCCTTTGCCAATTCCACAAGAACAGCCTTAGCGAAAGGCTTCTTGAAGGGAAAGATGTAACTCTGTGAGATGAATTCACAGAACACAGAGCAGTTTCTCAGAAAGCTTCTTTCCAGTTTTGAACGGAAGATATTTCCTTTTTCACCATAGCCCTCTATGGGCTTCCATATATCCCCTTGCCAATTCCACAAGAACAGCCTTAGCGAAAGGCTTCTTGAAGGGAAAGATGTAACTCTGTGAGATGAATTCACAGAACACAGAGCAGTTTCTCAGAAAAATTCTTTCCAGTTTTGAACGGAAGATATTTCCTTTTTCACCATAGGCCTCTATGGGCTTCCAAATATCCCTTTGCCAATTCCACAAGAACAGCCTTAGCGAAAGGCTTCTTGAAGGGAAAGATGTAACTCTGTGAGATGAATTCACAGAACACAGAGCAGTTTCTCAGAAAGCTTCTTTCCAGTTTTGAACGGAAGGTATTTCCTTTTTCACCATAGCTGTCTATGGGCTTCCAAATATCCCTTTGCCAATTCCACAAGAACAGCCTTAGCGAAAGGCTTCTTGAAGGGAAAGATGTAACTCTGTGAGATGAATTAATAGAACACAGAGCAGTTTCTCAGAAAGCTTCTTTCCAGTTTTGAACGGAAGATATTTCCTTTTTCACCATAGCCCTCTAAGGGCTTCCATATATCCCTTTGCCAATTCCACAAGAACATCCTTAGCGAAAGGCTTCTTGAAGGGAAAGATGTAACTCTGTGAGATGAATTAACAAAACACAGAGCAGTTTCTCAGAAAGCTTCTTTCCAGTTTTGAACGGAAGATATTTCCTTTTTCACCATAGCCCTCTATGGGCTTCCATATATCCCCTTGCCAATTCCACAAGAACAGCCTTAGCGAAAGGCTTCTTGAAGGGAAAGATGTAACTCTGTGAGATGAATTAACAGAACACAGAGCAGTTTCTCAGAAAAATTCTTTCCAGTTTTGAACGGAAGATATTTCCTTTTTCACCATAGGCCTCTATGGGCTTCCAAATATCCCTTTGCCAATTCCACAAGAACAGCCTTAGCGAAAGGGTTCTTGAAGGGAAAGATGTAACTCTGTGAGATGAATTCACAGAACACAGAGCAGTTTCTCAGAAAGCTTCTTTCCAGTTTTGAACGGAAGGTATTTCCTTTTTCACCATAGCTGTCTATGGGCTTCCAAATATCCCTTTGCCAATTCCACAAGAACAGCCTTAGCGAAAGGCTTCTTGAAGGGAAAGATGTAACTCTGTGAGATGAATTAATAGAACACAGAGCAGTTTCTCAGAAAGCTTCTTTCCAGTTTTGAACGGAAGATATTTCCATTTTCACCATAGCCCTCTATGGGCTTCCATATATCCCTTTGCCAATTCCACAAGAACATCCTTAGCGAAAGGCTTCTTGAAGGGAAAGATGTAACTCTGTGAGATGAATTAACAAAACACAGAGCAGTTTCTCAGAAAGCTTCTTTCCAGTTTTGAACGGAAGATATTTCCTTTTTCACCATAGCCCTCTAGGGGTTCCAAATATCCCTTTGCCAATTCCACAAGAACAGCCTTAGCGAAAGGCTTCTTGAAGGGAAAGATGTAACTCTGTGAGATGAATTCACAGAACACAGAGCAGTTTCTCAGAAAGCTTCTTTCCAATTTTGAACGGAAGATATTTACTTTTTCACCATAGCCCTCTAGGGGTTCCAAATATCCCTTTCCCAATTCCACAAGAACAGCCTTAGCGAAAGGCTTCTTGAAGGGAAAGATGTAACTCTGTGAGATGAATTCACAGAACACAGAGCAGTTTCTCAGAAAGCTTCTTTCCAGTTTTGAACGGAAGATATTTCCTTTTTCACCATAGGCCTCTATGGGCTTCCAAATATCCCTTTGCCAATTCCACAAGAACAGCCTTAGCGAAAGGCTTCTTGAAGGTAAAGATGTAACTCTGTGAGATGAATTCACAGAACACAGAGCAGTTTCTCAGAAAGCTTCTTTCCAGTTTTGAACGGAAGATATTTCCTTTTTCACCATAGCCCTCTATGGGCTTCCAAATATCCCTTTGCCAATTCCACAAGAACAGCCTTAGCGAAAGGCTTCTTGAAGAGAAAGATGTAACTCTGTGAGATGAATTAACAGAACACAGAGCAGTTTCTCAGAAAGCTTCTTTCCAGTTTTGAAGGGAAGATATTTCCTTTTTCACCATAGGCCTCTATGGGCTTCCAAATATCCCTTTGCCAATTCCACAAGAACAGCCTTAGCGAAAGGCTTCTTGAAGGGAAAGATGTAACTCTGTGAGATGAATTCACAGAACACAGAGCAGTTTCTCAGAAAGCTTCTTTCCAGTTTTGAACGGAAGATATTTCCTTTTTCACCATAGGCCTCTATGGGCTTCCAAATATCCCTTTGCCAATTCCACAAGAACAGCCTTAGCGAAAGGCTTCTTGAAGGGAAAGATGTAACTCTGTGAGATGAATTCACAGAACACAGAGCAGTTTCTCAGAAAGCTTCTTTCCAATTTTGAACGGAAGATATTTACTTTTTCACCATAGCCCTCTAGGGGTTCCAAATATCCCTTTCCCAATTCCACAAGAACAGCCTTAGCGAAAGGCTTCTTGAAGGGAAAGATGTAACTCTGTGAGATGAATTCGCAGAACACAGAGCAGTTTCTCAGAAAGCTTCTTTCCAGTTTTGAACGGAAGATATTTCCTTTTTCACCATAGGCCTCTATGGGCTTCCAAATATCCCTTTGCCAATTCCACAAGAACAGCCTTAGCGAAAGGCTTCTTGAAGGGAAAGATGTAACTCTGTGAGATGAATTCACAGAACACAGAGCAGTTTCTCAGAAAGCTTCTTTCCAATTTTGAACGGAAGATATTTACTTTTTCACCATAGCCCTCTAGGGGTTCCAAATATCCCTTTGCCAATTCCACAAGAACAGCCTTAGCGAAAGGCTTCTTGAAGGGAAAGATGTAACTCTGTGAGATGAATTCACAGAACACAGAGCAGTTTCTCAGAAAGCTTCTTTCCAATTTTGAACGGAAGATATTTACTTTTTCACCATAGCCCTCTATGGGCTTCCATATATCCCCTTGCCAATTCCACAAGAACAGCCTTAGCGAAAGGCTTCTTGAAGGGAAAGATGTAACTCTGTGAGATGAATTCACAGAACACAGAGCAGTTTCTCAGAAAGCTTCTTTCCAGTTTTGAACGGAAGATATTTCCTTTTTCACCATAGCCCTCTATGGGCTTCCATATATCCCCTTGCCAATTCCACAAGAACAGCCTTAGCGAAAGGCTTCTTGAAGGGAAAGATGTAACTCTGTGAGATGAATTAACAGAACACAGAGCAGTTTCTCAGAAAAATTCTTTCCAGTTTTGAACGGAAGATATTTCCTTTTTCACCATAGGCCTCTATGGGCTTCCAAATATCCCTTTGCCAATTCCACAAGAACAGCCTTAGCGAAAGGCTTCTTGAAGGGAAAGATGTAACTCTGTGAGATGAATTCACAGAACACAGAGCAGTTTCTCAGAAAGCTTCTTTCCAGTTTTGAACGGAAGGTATTTCCTTTTTCACCATAGCTGTCTATGGGCTTCCAAATATCCCTTTGCCAATTCCACAAGAACAGCCTTAGCGAAAGGCTCCTTGAAGGGAAAGATGTAACTCTGTGAGATGAATTAATAGAACACAGAGCAGTTTCTCAGAAAGCTTCTTTCCAGTTTTGAACGGAAGATATTTCCTTTTTCACCTTAGCCCTCTATGGGCTTCCATATATCCCTTGCCAATTCCACAAGAACATCCTTAGCGAAAGGCTTCTTGAAGGGAAAGATGTAACTCTGTGAGATGAATTAACAAAACACAGAGCAGTTTCTCAGAAAGCTTCTTTCCAGTTTTGAACGGAAGATATTTCCTTTTTCACCATAGCCCTCTATGGGCTTCCATATATCCCCTTGCAATTCCACAAGAACAGCCTTAGCGAAAGGCTTCTTGAAGGGAAAGATGTAACTCTGTGAGATGAATTCACAGAACACAGAGCAGTTTCTCAGAAAGCTTCTTTCCAATTTTGAACGGAAGATATTTACTTTTTCACCATAGCCCTCTAGGGGTTCCAAATATCCCTTTCCCAATTCCACAAGAACAGCCTTAGCGAAAGGCTTCTTGAAGGGAAAGATGTAACTCTGTGAGATGAATTAACAGAACACAGAGCAGTTTCTCAGAAAGCTTCTTTCCAGTTTTGAACGGAAGATATTTCCTTTTTCACCATAGGCCTCTATGGGCTTCCAAATATCCCTTTGCCAATTCCACAAGAACAGCCTTAGCGAAAGGCTTCTTGAAGGGAAAGATGTAACTCTGTGAGATGAATTCACAGAACACAGAGCAGTTTCTCAGAAAGCTTCTTTCCAATTTTGAACGGAAGATATTTACTTTTTCACCATAGCCCTCTAGGGGTTCCAAATATCCCTTTGCCAATTCCACAAGAACAGCCTTAGCGAAAGGCTTCTTGAAGGGAAAGATGTAACTCTGTGAGATGAATTCACAGAACACAGAGCAGTTTCTCAGAAAGCTTCTTTCCAATTTTGAACGGAAGATATTTACTTTTTCACCATAGCCCTCTAGGGGTTCCAAATATCCCTTTGCCAATTCCACAAGAACAGCCTTAGCGAAAGGCTTCTTGAAGGGAAAGATGTAACTCTGTGAGATGAATTCACAGAACGCAGAGCAGTTTCTCAGAAAGCTTCTTTCCAGTTTTGAACGGAAGATATTTCCTTTTTCACCATAGCCCTCTATGGGCTTCCAAATATCCCTTTGCCAATTCCACAAGAACAGCCTTAGCGAAAGGCTTCTTGAAGAGAAAGATGTAACTCTGTGAGATGAATTAACAGAACACAGAGCAGTTTCTCAGAAAGCTTCTTTCCAGTTTTGAACGGAAGATATTTACTTTTTCACCATAGCCCTCTATGGGCTTCCAAATATCCCTTTGCCAATTCCACAAGAACAGCCTTAGCGAAAGGCTTCTTGAAGGGAAAGATGTAACTCTGTGAGATAAATTAACAGAACACAGAGCAGTTTCTCAGAAAGCTTCTTTCCAGTTTTGAACGGAAGATATTTCCTTTTTCACCATAGCCCTCTAAGGGCTTCCAAATATCCCTTTGCCAATTCCACAAGAACAGCCTTAGCGAAAGGCTTCTTGAAGGGAAAGATGTAACTCTGTGAGATGAATTCACAGAACACAGAGCAGTTTCTCAGAAAGCTTCTTTCCAGTTTGGAACGGAAGATATTTCCTTTTTCACCATAGGCCTCTATGGGCTTACAAATATCCCTTTGCCAATTCCACAAGAACAGCCTTGGCGAAAGGCTTCTTGAAGGGAAAGATGTAACTCTGTGAGATGAATTAACAGAACACAGAGCAGTTTCTCAGAAAGCTTCTTTCCAGTTTTGAAGGGAAGATATTTCCTTTTTCACCATAGGCCTCTATGGGCTTCCAAATATCCCTTTGCCAATTCCACAAGAACAGCCTTAGCGAAAGGCTTCTTGAAGGGAAAGATGTAACTCTGTGAGATGAATTCACAGAACACAGAGCAGTTTCTCAGAAAGCTTCTTTCCAGTTTTGAACGGAAGATATTTCCTTTTTCACCATAGGCCTCTATGGGCTTCCAAATATCCCTTTGCCAATTCCACAAGAACAGCCTTAGCGAAAGGCTTCTTGAAGGGAAAGATGTAACTCTGTGAGATGAATTCACAGAACACAGAGCAGTTTCTCAGAAAGATTCTTTCCAGTTTTGAACGGAAGATATTTCCTTTTTCACCATAGGCCTCTATGGGCTTCCAAATATCCCTTTGCCAATTCCACAAGAACAGCCTTAGCGAAAGGCTTCTTGAAGGGAAAGATGTAACTCTGTGAGATGAATTCACAGAACACAGAGCAGTTTCTCAGAAAGCTTCTTTCCAGTTTTGAACGGAAGATATTTCCTTTTTCACCATAGGCCTCTATGGGCTTCCAAATATCCCTTTGCCAATTCCGCAAGAACAGCCTTAGCGAAACGCTTCTTGAAGGGAAAGATGTAACTCTGTGAGATGAATTCACAGAACACAGAGCAGTTTCTCAAAAAGCTTCTTTCCAGTTTTGAACGGAAGATATTTCCTTTTTCACTATAGGCCTCTATGGGCTTCCAAATATCCCTTTGCCAATTCCACAAGAACAGCCTTAGCGAAAGGCTTCTTGAAGGGAAAGATGTAACTCTGTGAGATGAATTAACAGAACACAGAGCAGTTTCTCAGAAAGCTTCTTTCCAGTTTTGAACGGAAGATATTTACTTTTTCACCATAGCCCTCTATGGGCTTCCAAATATCCCTTTGCCAATTCCACAAGAACAGCCTTAGCGAAAGGCTTCTTGAAGGGAAAGATGTAACTCTGTGAGATGAATTCACAGAACACAGAGCAGTTTCTCAGAAAGCTTCTTTCCAGTTTTGAACGGAAGATATTTCCTTTTTCACCATAGCCCTCTATGGGCTTCCAAATATCCCCTTGCCAATTCCACAAGAACAGCCTTAGCGAAAGGCTTATTGAAGGGAAAGATGTAACTCTGTGAGATTAATTAACAGAACACAGAGCAGTTTCTCAGAAAGCTTCTTTCCAGTTTTGAACGGAAGGTATTTCCTTTTTCACCATAGGCCTCTATGGGCTTCCAAATATCCCTTTGCCAATTCCACAAGAACAGCCTTAGCGAAAGGCTTCTTGAAGGGAAAGATGTAACTCTGTGAGATGAATTAACAGAACACAGAGCAGTTTCTCAGAAAGGTTCTTTCCAGTTTTGAACGGAAGATATTTCCTTTTTCACCATAGCCCTCTATGGGCTTCCAAATATCCCTTTGCCAATTCCACAAGAACAGCCTTAGCGAAAGGCTTCTTGAAGGGAAAGATGTAACTCTGTGAGATGAATTCACAGAACACAGAGCAGTTTCTCAGAAAGATTCTTTCCAATTTCGAACGGAAGATATTTCCTTTTTCACCATAGCCCTCTATAGGCTTCCAAATATCCCTTTGCCAATTCCACAAGAACAGCCTTAGCGAAAGGCTTCTTGAAGGGAAAGATGTAACTCTGTGAGATGAATTAACAGAACACAGAGCAGTTTCTCAGAAAGCTTCTTTCCAGTTTTGAACGGAAGATATTTCCTTTTTCACCATAGCCCTCTATGGGCTTCAAAATATCCCTTTGCCAATTCCACAAGAACAGCCTTAGCGAAAGGCTTCTTGAAGGGAAAGATGTAACTCTGTGAGATGAATTCAGAGAACACAGAGCAGTTTCTCAGAAAGCTTCTTTCCAGTTTTGAACGGAAGATATTTCCTTTTTCACCATAGGCCTCTATGGGCTTCCAAATATCCCTTTGCCAATTCCACAAGAACAGCCTTAGCGAAAGGCTTCTTGAAGGGAAAGATGTAACTCTGTGAGATGAATTAACAGAACACAGAGCAGTTTCTCAGAAAGCTTTTCCAGTTTTGAACGGAAGATATTTCCTTTTTCACCATAGCCCTCTATGGGCTTCAAAATATCGCTTTGCCAATTCTACAAGAACAGCCTTAGCGAAAGGCTTCTTGAAGGGAATGATGTAACTCTGTGAGATGAATTAACAGAACACAGAGCAGTTTCTCAGAAAGCTTATTTCCAATTTTGAACGGAAGATATTTCCTTTTTCACCATAGCCCTCTATGGGCTTCCAAATATCCCTTTGCCAATTCCACAAGAACAGCCTTAGCGAAAGGCTTCTTGAAGGAAAAGATGTAACTCTGTGAGATGAATTCACAGAACACAGAGCAGTTTCTCAGAAAGCTTCTTTCCAGTTTTGAACGGAAGATATTTCCTTTTTCACCATAGCCCTCTAGGGGTTCCAAATATCCCTTTGCCAATTCCACAAGAACAGCCTTAGCGAAAGGCTTCTTGAAGGGAAAGATGTAACTCTGTGAGATGAATTCACAGAACACAGAGCAGTTTCTCAGAAAGCTTCTTTCCAATTTTGAACGGAAGATATTTACTTTTTCACCATAGCCCTCTAGGGGTTCCAAATATCCCTTTCCCAATTCCACAAGAACAGCCTTAGCGAAAGGCTTCTTGAAGGGAAAGATGTAACTCTGTGAGATGAATTCACAGAACACAGAGCAGTTTCTCAGAAAGCTTCTTTCCAGTTTTGAACGGAAGATATTTCCTTTTTCACCATAGGCCTCTATGGGCTTCCAAATATCCCTTTGCCAATTCCGCAAGAACAGCCTTAGCGAAAGGCTTCTTGAAGGTAAAGATGTAACTCTGTGAGATGAATTCACAGAACACAGAGCAGTTTCTCAGAAAGCTTCTTTCCAATTTTGAACGGAAGATATTTACTTTTTCACCATAGCCCTCTAGGGGTTCCAAATATCCCTTTGCCAATTCCACAAGAACAGCCTTAGCGAAAGGCTTCTTGAAGGGAAAGATGTAACTCTGTGAGATGAATTCACAGAACACAGAGCAGTTTCTCAGAAAGCTTCTTTCCAATTTTGAACGGAAGATATTTACTTTTTCACCATAGTCCTCTAGGGGTTCCAAATATCCCTTTCCCAATTCCACAAGAACAGCCTTAGCGAAAGGCTTCTTGAAGGGAAAGATGTAACTCTGTGAGATGAATTAACAGAACACAGAGCAGTTTCTCAGAAAGCTTCTTTCCAGTTTTGAACGGAAGATATTTCCTTTTTCACCATAGGCCTCTATGGGCTTCCAAATATCCCTTTGCCAATTCCACAAGAACAGCCTTAGCGAAAGGCTTCTTGAAGGGAAAGATGTAACTCTGTGAGATGAATTCACAGAACACAGAGCAGTTTCTCAGAAAGCTTCTTTCCAGTTTTGAACGGAAGATATTTCCTTTTTCACCATAGGCCTCTATGGGCTTCCAAATATCCCTTTGCCAATTCCGCAAGAACAGCCTTAGCGAAACGCTTCTTGAAGGGAAAGATGTAACTCTGTGAGATGAATTCACAGAACACAGAGCAGTTTCTCAAAAAGCTTCTTTCCAGTTTTGAACGGAAGATATTTCCTTTTTCACTATAGGCCTCTATGGGCTTCCAAATATCCCTTTGCCAATTCCACAAGAACAGCCTTAGCGAAAGGCTTCTTGAAGGGAAAGATGTAACTCTGTGAGATGAATTAACAGAACACAGAGCAGTTTCTCAGAAAGCTTCTTTCCAGTTTTGAACGGAAGATATTTACTTTTTCACCATAGCCCTCTATGGGCTTCCAAATATCCCTTTGCCAATTCCACAAGAACAGCCTTAGCGAAAGGCTTCTTGAAGGGAAAGATGTAACTCTGTGAGATGAATTCACAGAACACAGAGCAGTTTCTCAGAAAGCTTCTTTCCAGTTTTGAACGGAAGATATTTCCTTTTTCACCATAGCCCTCTATGGGCTTCCAAATATCCCCTTGCCAATTCCACAAGAACAGCCTTAGCGAAAGGCTTATTGAAGGGAAAGATGTAACTCTGTGAGATTAATTAACAGAACACAGAGCAGTTTCTCAGAAAGCTTCTTTCCAGTTTTGAACGGAAGGTATTTCCTTTTTCACCATAGGCCTCTATGGGCTTCCAAATATCCCTTTGCCAATTCCACAAGAACAGCCTTAGCGAAAGGCTTCTTGAAGGGAAAGATGTAACTCTGTGAGATGAATTAACAGAACACAGAGCAGTTTCTCAGAAAGGTTCTTTCCAGTTTTGAACGGAAGATATTTCCTTTTTCACCATAGCCCTCTATGGGCTTCCAAATATCCCTTTGCCAATTCCACAAGAACAGCCTTAGCGAAAGGCTTCTTGAAGGGAAAGATGTAACTCTGTGAGATGAATTCACAGAACACAGAGCAGTTTCTCAGAAAGATTCTTTCCAATTTCGAACGGAAGATATTTCCTTTTTCACCATAGCCCTCTATGGGCTTCCAAATATCCCTTTGCCAATTCCACAAGAACAGCCTTAGCGAAAGGCTTCTTGAAGGGAAAGATGTAACTCTGTGAGATGAATTAACAGAACACAGAGCAGTTTCTCAGAAAGCTTCTTTCCAGTTTTGAACGGAAGATATTTCCTTTTTCACCATAGCCCTCTATGGGCTTCAAAATATCCCTTTGCCAATTCCACAAGAACAGCCTTAGCGAAAGGCTTCTTGAAGGGAAAGATGTAACTCTGTGAGATGAATTCAGAGAACACAGAGCAGTTTCTCAGAAAGCTTCTTTCCAGTTTTGAACGGAAGATATTTCCTTTTGCACCATAGGCCTCTATGGGCTTCCAAATATCCCTTTGCCAATTCCACAAGAACAGCCTTAGCGAAAGGCTTCTTGAAGGGAAAGATGTAACTCTGTGAGATGAATTCAGAGAACACAGAGCAGTTTCTCAGAAAGCTTTTCCAGTTTTGAACGGAAGATATTTCCTTTTTCACCATAGCCCTCTATGGGCTTCAAAATATCGCTTTGCCAATTCTACAAGAACAGCCTTAGCGAAAGGCTTCTTGAAGGGAATGATGTAACTCTGTGAGATGAATTAACAGAACACAGAGCAGTTTCTCAGAAAGCTTATTTCCAATTTTGAACGGAAGATATTTCCTTTTTCACCATAGCCCTCTATGGGCTTCCAAATATCCCTTTGCCAATTCCACAAGAACAGCCTTAGCGAAAGGCTTCTTGAAGGAAAAGATGTAACTCTGTGAGATGAATTCACAGAACACAGAGCAGTTTCTCAGAAAGCTTCTTTCCAGTTTTGAACGGAAGATATTTCCTTTTTCACCATAGGCCTCTATGGGCTTCCAAATATCCCTTTGCTAATTCCACAAGAACAGCCTTAGCGAAAGGCTTCTTGAAGGGAAAGATGTAACTCTGTGAGATGAATTCACAGAACACAGAGCAGTTTCTCAGAAAGCTTCTTTCCAATTTTGAACGGAAGATATTTACTTTTTCACCATAGCCCTCTAGGGGTTCCAAATATCCCTTTGCCAATTCCACAAGAACAGCCTTAGCGAAAGGCTTCTTGAAGGGAAAGATGTAACTCTGTGAGATGAATTCACAGAACACAGAGCAGTTTCTCAGAAAGCTTCTTTCCAATTTTGAACGGAAGATATTTTCTTTTTCACCATAGCCCTCTAGGGGTTCCAAATATCCCTTTCCCAATTCCACAAGAACAGCCTTAGCGAAAGGCTTCTTGAAGGGAAAGATGTAACTCTGTGAGATGAATTCACAGAACACAGAGCAGTTTCTCAGAAAGCTTCTTTCCAGTTTTGAACGGAAGATATTTCCTTTTTCACCATAGGCCTCTATGGGCTTCCAAATATCCCTTTGCCAATTCCGCAAGAACAGCCTTAGCGAAAGGCTTCTTGAAGGGAAAGATGTAACTCTGTGAGATGAATTCACAGAACACAGAGCAGTTTCTCAGAAAGCTTCTTTCCAATTTTGAACGGAAGATATTTACTTTTTCACCATAGCCCTCTAGGGGTTCCAAATATCCCTTTGCCAATTCCACAAGAACAGCCTTAGCGAAAGGCTTCTTGAAGGGAAAGATGTAACTCTGTGAGATGAATTCACAGAACACAGAGCAGTTTCTCAGAAAGCTTCTTTCCAATTTTGAACGGAAGATATTTACTTTTTCACCATAGTCCTCTAGGGGTTCCAAATATCCCTTTCCCAATTCCACAAGAACAGCCTTAGCGAAAGGCTTCTTGAAGGGAAAGATGTAACTCTGTGAGATGAATTAACAGAACACAGAGCAGTTTCTCAGAAAGCTTCTTTCCAGTTTTGAACGGAAGATATTTCCTTTTTCTCCATAGCCCTCTATGGGCTTCCAAATATCCCTTTGCCAATTCCACAAGAACAGCCTTAGCGAAAGGCTTCTTGAAGAGAAAGATGTAACTCTGTGAGATGAATTAACAGAACACAGAGCAGTTTCTCAGAAAGCTTCTTTCCAGTTTTGAACGGAAGATATTTCCTTTTTCACCATAGCCCTCTATGGGCTTCCAAATATCCCTTTGCCAATTCCACAAGAACAGCCTTAGCGAAAGGCTTCTTGAAGGGAAAGATGTAACTCTGTGAGATAAATTAACAGAACGCAGAGCAGTTTCTCAGAAAGCTTCTTTCCAGTTTTGAACGGAAGATATTTCCTTTTTCACCATAGCCCTCTATGGGCTTCCAAATATCCCTTTGCCAATTCCACAAGAACAGCCTTAGCGAAAGGCTTCTTGAAGGGAAAGATGTAACTCTGTGAGATGAATTAACAGAACACAGAGCAGTTTCTCAGAAAGCTTCTTTCCAGTTTTGAACGGAAGATATTTACTTTTTCACCATAGCCCTCTATGGGCTTCCAAATATCCCTTTGCCAATTCCACAAGAACAGCCTTAGCGAAAGGCTTCTTGAAGGGAAAGATGTAACTCTGTGAGATGAATTCACAGAACACAGAGCAGTTTCTCAGAAAGCTTCTTTTCAGTTTTGAACGGAAGATATTTCCTTTTTCACCATAGCCCTCTATGGGCTTCCAAATATCCCCTTGCCAATTCCACAAGAACAGCCTTAGCGAAAGGCTTATTGAAGGGAAAGATGTAACTCTGTGAGATGAATTAACAGAACACAGAGCAGTTTCTCAGAAAGCTTCTTTCCAGTTTTGAACGGAAGGTATTTCCTTTTTCACCATAGGCCTCTATGGGCTTCCAAATATCCCTTTGCCAATTCCACAAGAACAGCCTTAGCGAAAGGCTTCTTGAAGGGAAAGATGTAACTCTGTGAGATGAATTAACAGAACACAGAGCAGTTTCTCAGAAAGGTTCTTTCCAGTTTTGAACGGAAGATATTTCCTTTTTCACCATAGCCCTCTATGGGCTTCCAAATATCCCTTTGCCAATTCCACAAGAACAGCCTTAGCGAAAGGCTTCTTGAAGGGAAAGATGTAACTCTGTGAGATGAATTCACAGAACACAGAGCAGTTTCTCAGAAAGATTCTTTCCAATTTCGAACGGAAGATATTTCCTTTTTCACCATAGCCCTCTATGGGCTTCCAAATATCCCTTTGCCAATTCCACAAGAACAGCCTTAGCGAAAGGCTTCTTGAAGGGAAAGATGTAACTCTGTGAGATGAATTAACAGAACACAGAGCAGTTTCTCAGAAAGCTTCTTTCCAGTTTTGAACGGAAGATATTTCCTTTTTCACCATAGCCCTCTAAGGGCTTCAAAATATCCCTTTGCCAATTCCACAAGAACAGCCTTAGCGAAAGGCTTCTTGAAGGGAAAGATGTAACTCTGTGAGATGAATTCAGAGAACACAGAGCAGTTTCTCAGAAAGCTTCTTTCCAGTTTTGAACGGAAGATATTTCCTTTTTCACCATAGGCCTCTATGGGCTTCCAAATATCCCTTTGCCAATTCCACAAGAACAGCCTTAGCGAAAGGCTTCTTGAAGGGAAAGATGTAACTCTGTGAGATGAATTAACAGAACACAGAGCAGTTTCTCAGAAAGCTTTTCCAGTTTTGAACGGAAGATATTTCCTTTTTCACCATAGCCCTCTATGGGCTTCAAAATATCGCTTTGCCAATTCTACAAGAACAGCCTTAGCGAAAGGCTTCTTGAAGGGAATGATGTAACTCTGTGAGATGAATTAACAGAACACAGAGCAGTTTCTCAGAAAGCTTATTTCCAATTTTGAACGGAAGATATTTCCTTTTTCACCATAGCCCTCTATGGGCTTCCAAATATCCCTTTGCCAATTCCACAAGAACAGCCTTAGCGAAAGGCTTCTTGAAGGAAAAGATGTAACTCTGTGAGATGAATTCACAGAACACAGAGCAGTTTCTCAGAAAGCTTCTTTCCAGTTTTGAACGGAAGATATTTCCTTTTTCACCATAGGCCTCTATGGGCTTCCAAATATCCCTTTGCTAATTCCACAAGAACAGCCTTAGCGAAAGGCTTCTTGAAGGGAAAGATGTAACTCTGTGAGATGAATTCACAGAACACAGAGCAGTTTCTCAGAAAGCTTCTTTCCAATTTTGAACGGAAGATATTTACTTTTTCACCATAGCCCTCTAGGGGTTACAAATATCCCTTTGCCAATTCCACAAGAACAGCCTTAGCGAAAGGCTTCTTGAAGGGAAAGATGTAACTCTGTGAGATGAATTCACAGAACACAGAGCAGTTTCTCAGAAAGCTTCTTTCCAATTTTGAACGGAAGATATTTACTTTTTCACCATAGCCCTCTAGGGGTTCCAAATATCCCTTTCCCAATTCCACAAGAACAGCCTTAGCGAAAGGCTTCTTGAAGGGAAAGATGTAACTCTGTGAGATGAATTCACAGAACACAGAGCAGTTTCTCAGAAAGCTTCTTTCCAGTTTTGAACGGAAGATATTTCCTTTTTCACCATAGGCCTCTATGGGCTTCCAAATATCCCTTTGCCAATTCCACAAGAACAGCCTTAGCGAAAGGCTTCTTGAAGGGAAAGATGTAACTCTGTGAGATGAATTCACAGAACACAGAGCAGTTTCTCAGAAAGCTTCTTTCCAATTTTGAACGGAAGATATTTACTTTTTCACCATAGCCCTCTAGGGGTTCCAAATATCCCTTTGCCAATTCCACAAGAACAGCCTTAGCGAAAGGCTTCTTGAAGGGAAAGATGTAACTCTGTGAGATGAATTCACAGAACACAGAGCAGTTTCTCAGAAAGCTTCTTTCCAATTTTGAACGGAAGATATTTACTTTTTCACCATAGTCCTCTAGGGGTTCCAAATATCCCTTTCCCAATTCCACAAGAACAGCCTTAGCGAAAGGCTTCTTGAAGGGAAAGATGTAACTCTGTGAGATGAATTAACAGAACACAGAGCAGTTTCTCAGAAAGCTTCTTTCCAGTTTTGAACGGACGATATTTCCTTTTTCACCATAGCCCTCTATGGGCTTCCAAATATCCCTTTGCCAGTTCCACAAGAACAGCCTTAGCGAAAGGCTTCTTGAAGGGAAAGATGTAACTCTGTGAGATAAATTAACAGAACGCAGAGCAGTTTCTCAGAAAGCTTCTTTCCAGTTTTGAACGGAAGATATTTCCTTTTTCACCATAGCCCCCTATGGGCTTCCAAATATCCCTTTGCCAATTCCACAAGAACAGCCTTAGCGAAAGGCTTCTTGAAGGGAAAGATGTAACTCTGTGAGATGAATTCACAGAACACAGAGCAGTTTCTCAGAAAGCTTCTTTCCAGTTTGGAACGGAAGATATTTCCGTTTTCACCATAGGCCTCTAAGGGCTTCCAAATATCCCTTTGCCAATTCCACAAGAACAGCCTTAGCGAAAGGCTTCTTGAAGGGAAAGATGTAACTCTGTGAGATGAATTCACAGAACACAGAGCAGTTTCTCAGAAAGCTTCTTTCCAGTTTTGAACGGAAGATATTTCCTTTTTCACCATAGGCCTCTATGGGCTTCCAAATATCCCTTTGCCAATTCCGCAAGAACAGCCTTAGCGAAAGGCTTCTTGAAGGGAAAGATGTAACTCTGTGAGATGAATTAACAGAACACAGAGCAGTTTCTCAGAAAGCTTCTTTCCAGTTTTGAACGGAAGATATTTCCTTTTTCACCATAGGCCTCTATGGGCTTCCAAATATCCCTTTGCCAATTCCACAAGAACAGACTTAGCGAAAGGCTTCTTGAAGGGAAAGATGTAACTCTGTGAGATGAATTAACAGAACACAGAGAAGTTTCTCAGAAAGCTTCTTTCCAGTTTTGAACGGAAGATATTTACTTTTTCACCATAGCCCTCTATGGGCTTCCAAATATCCCTTTGCCAATTCCACAAGAACAGCCTTAGCGAAAGGCTTCTTGAAGGGAAAGATGTAACTCTGTGAGATGAATTCACAGAACACAGAGCAGTTTCTCAGAAAGATTCTTTCCAGTTTTGAACGGAAGATATTTCCTTTTTCACCATAGCCCTCTATGGGCTTCCAAATATCCCCTTGTGAATTCCACAAGAACAGCCTTAGCGAAAGGCTTCTTGAAGGGAAAGATGTAACTCTGTGAGATGAATTAACAGAATACAGAGCAGTTTCTCAGAAAGCTTCTTTCCAGTTTTGAACGCAAGGTATTTCCTTTTTCACCATAGGCCTCTATGGGCTTCCAAATATCCCTTTGCCAATTCCACAAGAACAGCCTTAGCGAAAGGCTTCTTGAAGGGAAAGATGTAACTCTGTGAGATGAATTAACAGAACACAGAGCAGTTTCTCAGAAAGCTTCTTTCCAGTTTTGAACGGAAGATATTTCCTTTTTCACCATAGCCCTCTATGGGCTTCCAAATATCCCTTTGCCAATTCCACAAGAACAGCCTTAGCTAAAGGCTTCTTGAAGGGAAAGATGTAACTCTGTGAGATGAATTCACAGAACACAGAGCAGTTTCTCAGAAAGCTTCTTTCCAGTTTTGAACGGAAGATATTTCCTTTTTCACCATAGCCCTCTATGAGCTTCCAAATATCCCTTTGCCAATTCCACAAGAACAGCCTTAGCGAAAGGCTTCTTGAAGGGAAAGATGTAACTCTGTGAGATGAATTCACAGAACACAGAGCAGTTTCTCAGAAAGCTTCTTTCCAGTTTTGAACGGAAGATATTTCCTTTTTCACCATAGCCCTCTATGGGCTTCCATATATCCCCTTGCCAATTCCACAAGAACAGCCTTAGCGAAAGGCTTCTTGAAGGGAAAGATGTAACTCTGTGAGATGAATTAACAGAACACAGAGCAGTTTCTCAGAAAAATTCTTTCCAGTTTTGAACGGAAGATATTTCCTTTTTCACCATAGGCCTCTATGGGCTTCCAAATATCCCTTTGCCAATTCCACAAGAACAGCCTTAGCGAAAGGCTTCTTGAAGGGAAAGATGTAACTCTGTGAGATGAATTCACAGAACACAGAGCAGTTTCTCAGAAAGCTTCTTTCCAGTTTTGAACGGAAGGTATTTCCTTTTTCACCATAGCTGTCTATGGGCTTCCAAATATCCCTTTGCCAATTCCACAAGAACAGCCTTAGCTAAAGGCTTCTTGAAGGGAAAGATGTAACTCTGTGAGATGAATTCACAGAACACAGAGCAGTTTCTCAGAAAGCTTCTTTCCAGTTTTGAACGGAAGATATTTCCTTTTTCACCATAGCCCTCTATGAGCTTCCAAATATCCCTTTGCCAATTCCACAAGAACAGCCTTAGCGAAAGGCTTCTTGAAGGGAAAGATGTAACTCTGTGAGATGAATTCACAGAACACAGAGCAGTTTCTCAGAAAGCTTCTTTCCAGTTTTGAACGGAAGATATTTCCTTTTTCACCATAGCCCTCTATGGGCTTCCATATATCCCCTTGCCAATTCCACAAGAACAGCCTTAGCGAAAGGCTTCTTGAAGGGAAAGATGTAACTCTGTGAGATGAATTAACAGAACACAGAGCAGTTTCTCAGAAAAATTCTTTCCAGTTTTGAACGGAAGATATTTCCTTTTTCACCATAGGCCTCTATGGGCTTCCAAATATCCCTTTGCCAATTCCACAAGAACAGCCTTAGCGAAAGGCTTCTTGAAGGGAAAGATGTAACTCTGTGAGATGAATTCACAGAACACAGAGCAGTTTCTCAGAAAGCTTCTTTCCAGTTTTGAACGGAAGGTATTTCCTTTTTCACCATAGCTGTCTATGGGCTTCCAAATATCCCTTTGCCAATTCCACAAGAACAGCCTTAGCGAAAGGCTTCTTGAAGGGAAAGATGTAACTCTGTGAGATGAATTAATAGAACACAGAGCAGTTTCTCAAAAAGCTTCTTTCCAGTTTTGAACGGAAGATATTTCCTTTTTCACCATAGCCCTCTATGGGCTTCCATATATCCCTTTGCCAATTCCACAAGAACATCCTTAGCGAAAGGCTTCTTGAAGGGAAAGATGTAACTCTGTGAGATGAATTAACAAAACACAGAGCAGTTTCTCAGAAAGCTTCTTTCCAGTTTTGAACGGAAGATATTTCCTTTTTCACCATAGCCCTCTATGGGCTTCCATATATCCCCTTGCCAATTCCACAAGAACAGCCTTAGCGAAAGGCTTCTTGAAGGGAAAGATGTAACTCTGTGAGATGAATTAACAGAACACAGAGCAGTTTCTCAGAAAAATTCTTTCCAGTTTTGAACGGAAGATATTTCCTTTTTCACCATAGGCCTCTATGGGCTTCCAAATATCCCTTTGCCAATTCCACAAGAACAGCCTTAGCGAAAGGCTTCTTGAAGGGAAAGATGTAACTCTGTGAGATGAATTCACAGAACACAGAGCAGTTTCTCAGAAAGCTTCTTTCCAGTTTTGAACGGAAGGTATTTCCTTTTTCACCATAGATGTCTATGGGCTTCCAAATATCCCTTTGCCAATTCCACAAGAACAGCCTTAGCGAAAGGCTTCTTGAAGGGAAAGATGTAACTCTGTGAGATGAATTAATAGAACACAGAGCAGTTTCTCAGAAAGCTTCTTTCCAGTTTTGAACGGAAGATATTTCCTTTTTCACCATAGCCCTCTATGGGCTTCCATATATCCCTTTGCCAATTCCACAAGAACATCCTTAGCGAAAGGCTTCTTGAAGGGAAAGATGTAACTCTGTGAGATGAATTAACAAAACACAGAGCAGTTTCTCAGAAAGCTTCTTTCCAGTTTTGAACGGAAGATATTTCCTTTTTCACCATAGCCCTCTAGGGGTTCCAAATATCCCTTTGCCAATTCCACAAGAACAGCCTTAGCGAAAGGCTTCTTGAAGGGAAAGATGTAACTCTGTGAGATGAATTCACAGAACACAGAGCAGTTTCTCAGAAAGCTTCTTTCCAATTTTGAACGGAAGATATTTACTTTTTCACCATAGCCCTCTAGGGGTTCCAAATATCCCTTTCCCAATTCCACAAGAACAGCCTTAGCGAAAGGCTTCTTGAAGGGAAAGATGTAACTCTGTGAGATGAATTCACAGAACACAGAGCAGTTTCTCAGAAAGCTTCTTTCCAGTTTTGAACGGAAGATATTTCCTTTTTCACCATAGGCCTCTATGGGCTTCCAAATATCCCTTTGCCAATTCCACAAGAACAGCCTTAGCGAAAGGCTTCTTGAAGGGAAAGATGTAACTCTGTGAGATGAATTCACAGAACACAGAGCAGTTTCTCAGAAAGCTTCTTTCCAATTTTGAACGGAAGATATTTACTTTTTCACCATAGCCCTCTAGGGGTTCCAAATATCCCTTTGCCAATTCCACAAGAACAGCCTTAGCGAAAGGCTTCTTGAAGGGAAAGATGTAACTCTGTGAGATGAATTCACAGAACACAGAGCAGTTTCTCAGAAAGCTTCTTTCCAATTTTGAACGGAAGATATTTACTTTTTCACCATAGCCCTCTAGGGGTTCCAAATATCCCTTTGCCAATTCCACAAGAACAGCCTTAGCGAAAGGCTTCTTGAAGGGAAAGATGTAACTCTGTGAGATGAATTTACAGAACACAGAGCAGTTTCTCAGAAAGCTTCTTTCCAGTTTTGAACGGAAGATATTTCCTTTTTCACCATAGCCCTCTATGGGCTTCCAAATATCCCTTTGCCAATTCCACAAGAACAGCCTTAGCGAAAGGCTTCTTGAAGAGAAAGATGTAACTCTGTGAGATGAATTAACAGAACACAGAGCAGTTTCTCAGAAAGCTTCTTTCCAGTTTTGAACGGAAGATATTTACTTTTTCACCATAGCCCTCTATGGGCTTCCAAATATCCCTTTGCCAATTCCACAAGAACAGCCTTAGCGAAAGGCTTCTTGAAGGGAAAGATGTAACTCTGTGAGATAAATTAACAGAACACAGAGCAGTTTCTCAGAAAGCTTCTTTCCAGTTTTGAACGGAAGATATTTCCTTTTTCACCATAGCCCTCTAAGGGCTTCCAAATATCCCTTTGCCAATTCCACAAGAACAGCCTTAGCGAAAGGCTTCTTGAAGGGAAAGATGTAACTCTGTGAGATGAATTCACAGAACACAGAGCAGTTTCTCAGAAAGCTTCTTTCCAGTTTGGAACGGAAGATATTTCCTTTTTCACCATAGGCCTCTATGGGCTTACAAATATCCCTTTGCCAATTCCACAAGAACAGCCTTGGCGAAAGGCTTCTTGAAGGGAAAGATGTAACTCTGTGAGATGAATTAACAGAACACAGAGCAGTTTCTCAGAAAGCTTCTTTCCAGTTTTGAAGGGAAGATATTTCCTTTTTCACCATAGGCCTCTATGGGCTTCCAAATATCCCTTTGCCAATTCCACAAGAACAGCCTTAGCGAAAGGCTTCTTGAAGGGAAAGATGTAACTCTGTGAGATGAATTCACAGAACACAGAGCAGTTTCTCAGAAAGCTTCTTTCCAGTTTTGAACGGAAGATATTTCCTTTTTCACCATAGGCCTCTATGGGCTTCCAAATATCCCTTTGCCAATTCCACAAGAACAGCCTTAGCGAAAGGCTTCTTGAAGGGAAAGATGTAACTCTGTGAGATGAATTCACAGAACACAGAGCAGTTTCTCAGAAAGCTTCTTTCCAGTTTTGAACGGAAGATATTTCCTTTTTCACCATAGGCCTCTATGGGCTTCCAAATATCCCTTTGCCAATTCCACAAGAACAGCCTTAGCGAAAGGCTTCTTGAAGGGAAAGATGTAACTCTGTGAGATGAATTCACAGAACACAGAGCAGTTTCTCAGAAAGCTTCTTTCCAGTTTTGAACGGAAGATATTTCCTTTTTCACCATAGGCCTCTATGGGCTTCCAAATATCCCTTTGCCAATTCCGCAAGAACAGCCTTAGCGAAACGCTTCTTGAAGGGAAAGATGTAACTCTGTGAGATGAATTCACAGAACACAGAGCAGTTTCTCAAAAAGCTTCTTTCCAGTTTTGAACGGAAGATATTTCCTTTTTCACCATAGCCCTCTATGGGCTTCCAAATATCCCTTTGCCAATTCCACAAGAACAGCCTTAGCGAAAGGCTTCTTGAAGGGAAAGATGTAACTCTGTGAGATGAATTCACAGAACACAGAGCAGTTTCTCAGAAAGCTTCTTTCCAGTTTTGAACGGAAGATATTTACTTTTTCACCATAGCCCTCTATGGGCTTCCAAATATCCCTTTGCCAATTCCACAAGAACAGCCTTAGCGAAAGGCTTCTTGAAGGGAAAGATGTAACTCTGTGAGATGAATTCACAGAACACAGAGCAGTTTCTCAGAAAGCTTCTTTCCAGTTTTGAACGGAAGATATTTCCTTTTTCACCATAGCCCTCTATGGGCTTCCAAATATCCCCTTGCCAATTCCACAAGAACAGCCTTAGCGAAAGGCTTATTGAAGGGAAAGATGTAACTCTGTGAGATGAATTAACAGAACACAGAGCAGTTTCTCAGAAAGCTTCTTTCCAGTTTTGAACGGAAGGTATTTCCTTTTTCACCATAGGCCTCTATGGGCTTCCAAATATCCCTTTGCCAATTCCACAAGAACAGCCTTAGCGAAAGGCTTCTTGAAGGGAAAGATGTAACTCTGTGAGATGAATTAACAGAACACAGAGCAGTTTCTCAGAAAGGTTCTTTCCAGTTTTGAACGGAAGATATTTCCTTTTTCACCATAGCCCTCTATGGGCTTCCAAATATCCCTTTGCCAATTCCACAAGAACAGCCTTAGCGAAAGGCTTCTTGAAGGGAAAGATGTAACTCTGTGAGATGAATTCACAGAACACAGAGCAGTTTCTCAGAAAGATTCTTTCCAATTTCGAACGGAAGATATTTCCTTTTTCACCATAGCCCTCTATGGGCTTCCAAATATCCCTTTGCCAATTCCACAAGAACAGCCTTAGCGAAAGGCTTCTTGAAGGGAAAGATGTAACTCTGTGAGATGAATTAACAGAACACAGAGCAGTTTCTCAGAAAGCTTCTTTCCAGTTTTGAACGGAAGATATTTCCTTTTTCACCATAGCCCTCTATGTGCTTCAAAATATCCCTTTGCCAATTCCACAAGAACAGCCTTAGCGAAAGGCTTCTTGAAGGGAAAGATGTAACTCTGTGAGATGAATTCAGAGAACACAGAGCAGTTTCTCAGAAAGCTTCTTTCCAGTTTTGAACGGAAGATATTTCCTTTTTCACCATAGGCCTCTATGGGCTTCCAAATATCCCTTTGCCAATTCCACAAGAACAGCCTTAGCGAAAGGCTTCTTGAAGGGAAAGATGTAACTCTGTGAGATGAATTAACAGAACACAGAGCAGTTTCTCAGAAAGCTTTTCCAGTTTTGAACGGAAGATATTTCCTTTTTCACCATAGCCCTCTATGGGCTTCAAAATATCGCTTTGCCAATTCTACAAGAACAGCCTTAGCGAAAGGCTTCTTGAAGGGAATGATGTAACTCTGTGAGATGAATTAACAGAACACAGAGCAGTTTCTCAGAAAGCTTATTTCCAATTTTGAACGGAAGATATTTCCTTTTTCACCATAGCCCTCTATGGGCTTCCAAATATCCCTTTGCCAATTCCACAAGAACAGCCTTAGCGAAAGGCTTCTTGAAGGAAAAGATGTAACTCTGTGAGATGAATTCACAGAACACAGAGCAGTTTCTCAGAAAGCTTCTTTCCAGTTTTGAACGGAAGATATTTCCTTTTTCACCATAGGCCTCTATGGGCTTCCAAATATCCCTTTGCTAATTCCACAAGAACAGCCTTAGCGAAAGGCTTCTTGAAGGGAAAGATGTAACTCTGTGAGATGAATTCACAGAACACAGAGCAGTTTCTCAGAAAGCTTCTTTCCAATTTTGAACGGAAGATATTTACTTTTTCACCATAGCCCTCTAGGGGTTCCAAATATCCCTTTGCCAATTCCACAAGAACAGCCTTAGCGAAAGGCTTCTTGAAGGGAAAGATGTAACTCTGTGAGATGAATTCACAGAACACAGAGCAGTTTCTCAGAAAGCTTCTTTCCAATTTTGAACGGAAGATATTTACTTTTTCACCATAGCCCTCTAGGGGTTCCAAATATCCCTTTCCCAATTCCACAAGAACAGCCTTAGCGAAAGGCTTCTTGAAGGGAAAGATGTAACTCTGTGAGATGAATTCACAGAACACAGAGCAGTTTCTCAGAAAGCTTCTTTCCAGTTTTGAACGGAAGATATTTCCTTTTTCACCATAGGCCTCTATGGGCTTCCAAATATCCCTTTGCCAATTCCACAAGAACAGCCTTAGCGAAAGGCTTCTTGAAGGGAAAGATGTAACTCTGTGAGATGAATTCACAGAACACAGAGTAGTTTCTCAGAAAGCTTCTTTCCAATTTTGAACGGAAGATATTTACTTTTTCACCATAGCCCTCTAGGGGTTCCAAATATCCCTTTGCCAATTCCACAAGAACAGCCTTAGCGAAAGGCTTCTTGAAGGGAAAGATGTAACTCTGTGAGATGAATTCACAGAACACAGAGCAGTTTCTCAGAAAGCTTCTTTCCAATTTTGAACGGAAGATATTTACTTTTTCACCATAGTCCTCTAGGGGTTCCAAATATCCCTTTCCCAATTCCACAAGGACAGCCTTAGCGAAAGGCTTCTTGAAGGGAAAGATGTAACTCTGTGAGATGAATTCACAGAACACAGAGCAGTTTCTCAGAAAGCTTCTTTCCAGTTTTGAACGGAAGATATTTCCTTTTTCTCCATAGCCCTCTATGGGCTTCCAAATATCCCTTTGCCAATTCCACAAGAACAGCCTTAGCGAAAGGCTTCTTGAAGAGAAAGATGTAACTCTGTGAGATGAATTAACAGAACACAGAGCAGTTTCTCAGAAAGCTTCTTTCCAGTTTTGAACGGAAGATATTTCCTTTTTCACCATAGCCCTCTATGGGCTTCCAAATATCCCTTTGCCAATTCCACAAGAACAGCCTTAGCGAAAGGCTTCTTGAAGGGAAAGATGTAACTCTGTGAGATAAATTAACAGAATACAGAGCAGTTTCTCAGAAAGCTTCTTTCCAGTTTTGAACGGAAGATATTTCCTTTTTCACCATAGCCCTCTATGGGCTTCCAAATATCCCTTTGCCAATTCCACAAGAACAGCCTTAGCGAAAGGCTTCTTGAAGGGAAAGATGTAACTCTGTGAGATGAATTCACAGAACACAGAGCAGTTTCTCAGAAAGCTTCTTTCCAGTTTTGAACGGAAGATATTTCCTTTTTCACCATAGGCCTCTATGGGCTTCCAAATATCCCTTTGCCAATTCCGCAAGAACAGCCTTAGCGAAAGGCTTCTTGAAGGGAAAGATGTAACTCTGTGAGATGAATTAACAGAACACAGAGCAGTTTCTCAGAAAGCTTCTTTCCAGTTTTGAACGGAAGATATTTCCTTTTTCACCATAGGCCTCTATGGGCTTCCAAATATCCCTTTGCCAATTCCGCAAGAACAGCCTTAGTGAAAGGCTTCTTGAAGGGAAAGATGTAACTCTGTGAGATGAATTCGCAGAACACAGAGCAGTTTCTCAGAAAGCTTCTTTCCAGTTTTGAACGGAAGATATTTCCTTTTTCACCATAGGCCTCTATGGGCTTCCAAATATCCCTTTGCCAATTCCACAAGAACAGCCTTAGCGAAAGGCTTCTTGAAGGGAAAGATGTAACTCTGTGAGATGAATTAACAGAACACAGAGAAGTTTCTCAGAAAGCTTCTTTCCAGTTTTGAACGGAAGATATTTACTTTTTCACCATAGCCCTCTATGGGCTTCCAAATATCCCTTTGCCAATTCCACAAGAACAGCCTTAGCGAAAGGCTTCTTGATGGGAAAGATGTAACTCTGTGAGATGAATTCACAGAACACAGAGCAGTTTCTCAGAAAGATTCTTTCCAGTTTTGAACGGAAGATATTTCCTTTTTCACCATAGCCCTCTATGGGCTTCCAAATATCCCCTTGCGAATTCCACAAGAACAGCCTTAGCGAAAGGCTTCTTGAAGGGAAAGATGTAACTCTGTGAGATGAATTAACAGAATACAGAGCAGTTTCTCAGAAAGCTTCTTTCCAGTTTTGAACGCAAGGTATTTCCTTTTTCACCATAGGCCTCTATGGGCTTCCAAATATCCCTTTGCCAATTCCACAAGAACAGCCTTAGCGAAAGGCTTCTTGAAGGGAAAGATGTAACTCTGTGAGATGAATTAACAGAACACAGAGCAGTTTCTCAGAAAGCTTCTTTCCAGTTTTGAACGGAAGATATTTCCTTTTTCACCATAGCCCTCTATGGGCTTCCAAATATCCCTTTGCCAATTCCACAAGAACAGCCTTAGCTAAAGGCTTCTTGAAGGGAAAGATGTAACTCTGTGAGATGAATTCACAGAACACAGAGCAGTTTCTCAGAAAGCTTCTTTCCAGTTTTGAACGGAAGATATTTCCTTTTTCACCATTGCCCTCTATGAGCTTCCAAATATCCCTTTGCCAATTCCACAAGAACAGCCTTAGCGAAAGGCTTCTTGAAGGGAAAGATGTAACTCTGTGAGATGAATTCACAGAACACAGAGCAGTTTCTCAGAAAGCTTCTTTCCAGTTTTGAACGGAAGATATTTCCTTTTTCACCATAGCCCTCTATGGGCTTCCATATATCCCCTTGCCAATTCCACAAGAACAGCCTTAGCGAAAGGCTTCTTGAAGGGAAAGATGTAACTCTGTGAGATGAATTAACAGAACACAGAGCAGTTTCTCAGAAAAATTCTTTCCAGTTTTGAACGGAAGATATTTCCTTTTTCACCATAGGCCTCTATGGGCTTCCAAATATCCCTTTGCCAATTCCACAAGAACAGCCTTAGCGAAAGGCTTCTTGAAGGGAAAGATGTAACTCTGTGAGATGAATTCACAGAACACAGAGCAGTTTCTCAGAAAGCTTCTTTCCAGTTTTGAACGGAAGGTATTTCCTTTTTCACCATAGCTGTCTATGGGCTTCCAAATATCCCTTTGCCAATTCCACAAGAACAGCCTTAGCGAAAGGCTTCTTGAAGGGAAAGATGTAACTCTGTGAGATGAATTAATAGAACACAGAGCAGTTTCTCAGAAAGCTTCTTTCCAGTTTTGAACGGAAGATATTTCTTTTTTCACCATAGCCCTCTATGGGCTTCCATATATCCCTTTGCCAATTCCACAAGAACATCCTTAGCGAAAGGCTTCTTGAAGGGAAAGATGTAACTCTGTGAGATGAATTAACAGAATACAGAGCAGTTTCTCAGAAAGCTTCTTTCCAGTTTTGAACGCAAGGTATTTCCTTTTTCACCATAGGCCTCTATGGGCTTCCAAATATCCCTTTGCCAATTCCACAAGAACAGCCTTAGCGAAAGGCTTCTTGAAGGGAAAGATGTAACTCTGTGAGATGAATTAACAGAACACAGAGCAGTTTCTCAGAAAGCTTCTTTCCAGTTTTGAACGGAAGATATTTCCTTTTTCACCATAGCCCTCTATGGGCTTCCAAATATCCCTTTGCCAATTCCACAAGAACAGCCTTAGCTAAAGGCTTCTTGAAGGGAAAGATGTAACTCTGTGAGATGAATTCACAGAACACAGAGCAGTTTCTCAGAAAGCTTCTTTCCAGTTTTGAACGGAAGATATTTCCTTTTTCACCATTGCCCTCTATGAGCTTCCAAATATCCCTTTGCCAATTCCACAAGAACAGCCTTAGCGAAAGGCTTCTTGAAGGGAAAGATGTAACTCTGTGAGATGAATTCACAGAACACAGAGCAGTTTCTCAGAAAGCTTCTTTCCAGTTTTGAACGGAAGATATTTCCTTTTTCACCATAGCCCTCTATGGGCTTCCATATATCCCCTTGCCAATTCCACAAGAACAGCCTTAGCGAAAGGCTTCTTGAAGGGAAAGATGTAACTCTGTGAGATGAATTAACAGAACACAGAGCAGTTTCTCAGAAAAATTCTTTCCAGTTTTGAACGGAAGATATTTCCTTTTTCACCATAGGCCTCTATGGGCTTCCAAATATCCCTTTGCCAATTCCACAAGAACAGCCTTAGCGAAAGGCTTCTTGAAGGGAAAGATGTAACTCTGTGAGATGAATTCACAGAACACAGAGCAGTTTCTCAGAAAGCTTCTTTCCAGTTTTGAACGGAAGGTATTTCCTTTTTCACCATAGCTGTCTATGGGCTTCCAAATATCCCTTTGCCAATTCCACAAGAACAGCCTTAGCGAAAGGCTTCTTGAAGGGAAAGATGTAACTCTGTGAGATGAATTAATAGAACACAGAGCAGTTTCTCAGAAAGCTTCTTTCCAGTTTTGAACGGAAGATATTTCTTTTTTCACCATAGCCCTCTATGGGCTTCCATATATCCCTTTGCCAATTCCACAAGAACATCCTTAGCGAAAGGCTTCTTGAAGGGAAAGATGTAACTCTGTGAGATGAATTAACAAAACACAGAGCAGTTTCTCAGAAAGCTTCTTTCCAGTTTTGAACGGAAGATATTTCCTTTTTCACCATAGCCCTCTATGGGCTTCCATATATCCCCTTGCCAATTCCACAAGAACAGCCTTAGCGAAAGGCTTCTTGAAGGGAAAGATGTAACTCTGTGAGATGAATTCACAGAACACAGAGCAGTTTCTCAGAAAGCTTCTTTCCAGTTTGGAACGGAAGATATTTCCGTTTTCACCATAGGCCTCTAAGGGCTTCCAAATATCCCTTTGCCAATTCCACAAGAACAGCCTTAGCGAAAGGCTTCTTGAAGGGAAAGATGTAACTCTGTGAGGTGAATTCACAGAACACAGAGCAGTTTCTCAGAAAGCTTCTTTCCAGTTTTGAACGGTAGATATTTCCTTTTTCACCATAGGCCTCTATGGGCTTCCAAATATCCCTTTGCCAATTCCGCAAGAACAGCCTTAGCGAAAGGCTTCTTGAAGGGAAAGATGTAACTCTGTGAGATGAATTAACAGAACACAGAGCAGTTTCTCAGAAAGCTTCTTTCCAGTTTTGAACGGAAGATATTTCCTTTTTCACCATAGGCCTCTATGGGCTTCCAAATATCCCTTTGCCAATTCCACAAGAACAGCCTTAGCGAAAGGCTTCTTGAAGGGAAAGATGTAACTCTGTGAGATGAATTAACAGAACACAGAGAAGTTTCTCAGAAAGCTTCTTTCCAGTTTTGAACGGAAGATATTTACTTTTTCACCATAGCCCTCTATGGGCTTCCAAATATCCCTTTGCCAATTCCACAAGAACAGCCTTAGCGAAAGGCTTCTTGAAGGGAAAGATGTAACTCTGTGAGATGAATTCACAGAACACAGAGCAGTTTCTCAGAAAGATTCTTTCCAGTTTTGAACGGAAGATATTTCCTTTTTCACCATAGCCCTCTATGGGCTTCCAAATATCCCCTTGCGAATTCCACAAGAACAGCCTTAGCGAAAGGCTTCTTGAAGGGAAAGATGTAACTCTGTGAGATGAATTAACAGAATACAGAGCAGTTTCTCAGAAAGCTTCTTTCCAGTTTTGAACGCAAGGTATTTCCTTTTTCACCATAGGCCTCTATGGGCTTCCAAATATCCCTTTGCCAATTCCACAAGAACAGCCTTAGCGAAAGGCTTCTTGAAGGGAAAGATGTAACTCTGTGAGATGAATTAACAGAACACAGAGCAGTTTCTCAGAAAGCTTCTTTCCAGTTTTGAACGGAAGATATTTCCTTTTTCACCATAGCCCTCTATGGGCTTCCAAATATCCCTTTGCCAATTCCACAAGAACAGCCTTAGCTAAAGGCTTCTTGAAGGGAAAGATGTAACTCTGTGAGATGAATTCACAGAACACAGAGCAGTTTCTCAGAAAGCTTCTTTCCAGTTTTGAACGGAAGATATTTCCTTTTTCACCATAGCCCTCTATGAGCTTCCAAATATCCCTTTGCCAATTCCACAAGAACAGCCTTAGCGAAAGGCTTCTTGAAGGGAAAGATGTAAATCTGTGAGATGAATTCACAGAACACAGAGCAGTTTCTCAGAAAGCTTCTTTCCAGTTTTGAACGGAAGATATTTCCTTTTTCACCATAGCCCTCTATGGGCTTCCATATATCCCCTTGCCAATTCCACAAGAACAGCCTTAGCGAAAGGCTTCTTGAAGGGAAAGATGTAACTCTGTGAGATGAATTAACAGAACACAGAGCAGTTTCTCAGAAAAATTCTTTCCAGTTTTGAACGGAAGATATTTCCTTTTTCACCATAGGCCTCTATGGGCTTCCAAATATCCCTTTGCCAATTCCACAAGAACAGCCTTAGCGAAAGGCTTCTTGAAGGGAAAGATGTAACTCTGTGAGATGAATTCACAGAACACAGAGCAGTTTCTCAGAAAGCTTCTTTCCAGTTTTGAACGGAAGGTATTTCCTTTTTCACCATAGCTGTCTATGGGCTTCCAAATATCCCTTTGCCAATTCCACAAGAACAGCCTTAGCGAAAGGCTTCTTGAAGGGAAAGATGTAACTCTGTGAGATGAATTAATAGAACACAGAGCAGTTTCTCAGAAAGCTTCTTTCCAGTTTTGAACGGAAGATATTTAATTTTTCACCATGGCCCTCTATGGGCTTCCATATATCCCTTTGCCAATTCCACAAGAACATCCTTAGCGAAAGGCTTCTTGAAGGGAAAGATGTAACTCTGTGAGATGAATTAACAAAACACAGAGCAGTTTCTCAGAAAGCTTCTTTCCAGTTTTGAACGGAAGATATTTCCTTTTTCACCATAGCCCTCTATGGGCTTCCATATATCCCCTTGCCAATTCCACAAGAACAGCCTTAGCGAAAGGCTTCTTGAAGGGAAAGATGTAACTCTGTGAGATGAATTAACAGAACACAGAGCAGTTTCTCAGAAAAATTCTTTCCAGTTTTGAACGGAAGATATTTCCTTTTTCACCATAGGCCTCTATGGGCTTCCAAATATCCCTTTGCCAATTCCACAAGAACAGCCTTAGCGAAAGGCTTCTTGAAGAGAAAGATGTAACTCTGTGAGATGAATTAACAGAACACAGAGCAGTTTCTCAGAAAGCTTCTTTCCAGTTTTGAACGGAAGATATTTCCTTTTTCACCATAGCCCTCTATGGGCTTCCAAATATCCCTTTGCCAATTCCACAAGAACAGCCTTAGCGAAAGGCTTCTTGAAGAGAAAGATGTAACTCTGTGAGATGAATTAACAGAACACAGAGCAGTTTCTCAGAAAGCTTCTTTCCAGTTTTGAACGGAAGATATTTACTTTTTCACCATAGCCCTCTATGGGCTTCCAAATATCCCTTTGCCAATTCCACAAGAACAGCCTTAGCGAAAGGCTTCTTGAAGGGAAAGATGTAACTCTGTGAGATAAATTAACAGAACACAGAGCAGTTTCTCAGAAAGCTTCTTTCCAGTTTTGAACGGAAGATATTTCCTTTTTCACCATAGCCCTCTAAGGGCTTCCAAATATCCCTTTGCCAATTCCACAAGAACAGCCTTAGCGAAAGGCTTCTTGAAGGGAAAGATGTAACTCTGTGAGATGAATTCACAGAACACAGAGCAGTTTCTCAGAAAGCTTCTTTCCAGTTTGGAACGGAAGATATTTCCTTTTTCACCATAGGCCTCTATGGGCTTACAAATATCCCTTTGCCAATTCCACAAGAACAGCCTTGGCGAAAGGCTTCTTGAAGGGAAAGATGTAACTCTGTGAGATGAATTAACAGAACACAGAGCAGTTTCTCAGAAAGCTTCTTTCCAGTTTTGAAGGGAAGATATTTCCTTTTTCACCATAGGCCTCTATGGGCTTCCAAATATCCCTTTGCCAATTCCACAAGAACAGCCTTAGCGAAAGGCTTCTTGAAGGGAAAGATGTAACTCTGTGAGATGAATTCACAGAACACAGAGCAGTTTCTCAGAAAGCTTCTTTCCAGTTTTGAACGGAAGATATTTCCTTTTTCACCATAGGCCTCTATGGGCTTCCAAATATCCCTTTGCCAATTCCACAAGAACAGCCTTAGCGAAAGGCTTCTTGAAGGGAAAGATGTAACTCTGTGAGATGAATTCACAGAACACAGAGCAGTTTCTCAGAAAGCTTCTTTCCAGTTTTGAACGGAAGATATTTCCTTTTTCACCATAGGCCTCTATGGGCTTCCAAATATCCCTTTGCCAATTCCACAAGAACAGCCTTAGCGAAAGGCTTCTTGAAGGGAAAGATGTAACTCTGTGAGATGAATTCACAGAACACAGAGCAGTTTCTCAGAAAGCTTCTTTCCAGTTTTGAACGGAAGATATTTCCTTTTTCACCATAGGCCTCTATGGGCTTCCAAATATCCCTTTGCCAATTCCGCAAGAACAGCCTTAGCGAAACGCTTCTTGAAGGGAAAGATGTAACTCTGTGAGATGAATTCACAGAACACAGAGCAGTTTCTCAAAAAGCTTCTTTCCAGTTTTGAACGGAAGATATTTCCTTTTTCACTATTGGCCTCTATGGGCTTCCAAATATCCCTTTGCCAATTCCACAAGAACAGCCTTAGCGAAAGGCTTCTTGAAGGGAAAGATGTAACTCTGTGAGATGAATTAACAGAACACAGAGCAGTTTCTCAGAAAGCTTCTTTCCAGTTTTGAACGGAAGATATTTACTTTTTCACCATAGCCCTCTATGGGCTTCCAAATATCCCTTTGCCAATTCCACAAGAACAGCCTTAGCGAAAGGCTTCTTGAAGGGAAAGATGTAACTCTGTGAGATGAATTCACAGAACACAGAGCAGTTTCTCAGAAAGCTTCTTTCCAGTTTTGAACGGAAGATATTTCCTTTTTCACCATAGCCCTCTATGGGCTTCCAAATATCCCCTTGCCAATTCCACAAGAACAGCCTTAGCGAAAGGCTTATTGAAGGGAAAGATGTAACTCTGTGAGATGAATTAACAGAACACAGAGCAGTTTCTCAGAAAGCTTCTTTCCAGTTTTGAACGGAAGGTATTTCCTTTTTCACCATAGGCCTCTATGGGCTTCCAAATATCCCTTTGCCAATTCCACAAGAACAGCCTTAGCGAAAGGCTTCTTGAAGGGAAAGATGTAACTCTGTGAGATGAATTAACAGAACACAGAGCAGTTTCTCAGAAAGGTTCTTTCCAGTTTTGAACGGAAGATATTTCCTTTTTCACCATAGCCCTCTATGGGCTTCCAAATATCCCTTTGCCAATTCCACAAGAACAGCCTTAGCGAAAGGCTTCTTGAAGGGAAAGATGTAACTCTGTGAGATGAATTCACAGAACACAGAGCAGTTTCTCAGAAAGCTTCTTTCCAGTTTTAAACGGAAGATATTTCCTTTTTCACCATAGCCCTCTATGAGCTTCCAAATATCCCTTTGCCAATTCCACAAGAACAGCCTTAGCGAAAGGCTTCTTGAAGGGAAAGATGTAACTCTGTGAGATGAATTCACAGAACACAGAGTAGTTTCTCAGAAAGCTTCTTCCCAGTTTTGAACGGAAGATATTTCCTTTTTCACCATAGCCCTCTATGGGCTTCCATATATCCCCTTGCCAATTCCACAAGAACAGCCTTAGCGAAAGGCTTCTTGAAGGGAAAGATGTAACTCTGTGAGATGAATTAACAGAACACAGAGCAGTTTCTCAGAAAGCTTCTTTCCAGTTTTGAACGGAAGATATTTCCTTTTTCACCATAGCCCTCTATGGGCTTCCAAATATCCCTTTGCCAATTCCACAAGAACAGCCTTAGCGAAAGGCTTCTTGAAGGGAAAGATGTAACTCTGTGAGATGAATTCACAGAACACAGAGCAGTTTCTCAGAAAGCTTCTTTCCAGTTTTGAACGGAAGATATGTCCTTTTTCACCATAGCTGTCTATGGGCTTCCAAATATCCCTTTGCCAATTCCACAAGAACAGCCTTAGCGAAAGGCTTCTTGAAGGGAAAGATGTAACTCTGTGAGATGAATTCACAGAACACAGAGCAGTTTCTCAGAAAGCTTCTTTCCAGTTTTGAACGGAAGATATTTCCTTTTTCACCATAGCCCTCTATGGGCTTCCATATATCCCTTTGCCAATTCCACAAGAACATCCTTAGCGAAAGGCTTCTTGAAGGGAAAGATGTAACTCTGTGAGATGAATTAACAAAACACAGAGCAGTTTCTCAGAAAGCTTCTTTCCAGTTTTGAACGGAAGATATTTCCTTTTTCACCATAGCCCTCTATGGGCTTCCAAATATCGCTTTGCCAATTCTACAAGAACAGCCTTAGCGAAAGGCTTCTTGAAGGGAAATATGTAACTCTGTGAGATGAATTAACAGAACACAGAGCAGTTTCTCAGAAAGCTTCTTTCCAGTTTTGAACGGAAGATATTTCTTTTTTCACCATAGGCCTCTATGGGCTTCCAAATATCCCTTTGCCAATTCCGCAAGAACAGCCTTAGCGAAAGGCTTCTTGAAGGGAAAGATGTAACTCTGTGAGATGAATTAACAGAACACAGAGCAGTTTCTCAGAAAGCTTCTTTCCAGTTTTGAACGGAAGATATTTCCTTTTTCACCATAGGCCTCTATGGGCTTCCAAATATCCCTTTGCCAATTCCACAAGAACAGCCTTAGCGAAAGGCTTCTTGAAGGGAAAGATGTAACTCTGTGAGATGAATTAACAGAACACAGAGCAGTTTCTCAGAAAGCTTCTTTCCAGTTTTGAACGGAAGATATTTACTTTTTCACCATAGCCCTCTATGGGCTTCCAAATATCCCTTTGCCAATTCCACAAGAACAGCCTTAGCGAAAGGCTTCTTGAAGGGAAAGATGTAACTCTGTGAGATGAATTCACAGAACACAGAGCAGTTTCTCAGAAAGCTTCTTTCCAGTTTTGAACGGAAGATATTTCCTTTTTCACCATAGCCCTCTATGGGCTTCCAAATATCCCCTTGCCAATTCCACAAGAACAGCCTTAGCGAAAGGCTTCTTGAAGGGAAAGATGTAACTCTGTGAGATGAATTAACAGAACACAGAGCAGTTTCTCAGAAAGCTTCTTTCCAGTTTTGAACGGAAGATATTTCCTTTTTCACCATAGCTGTCTATGGCCTTCCAAATATCCCTTTGCCAATTCCACAAGAACAGCCTTAGCGAAAGGCTTCTTGAAGGGAAAGATGTAACTCTGTGAGATGAATTCACAGAACACAGAGCAGTTTCTCAGAAAGCTTCTTTCCAGTTTTGAACGGAAGATATTTCCTTTTTCACCATAGGCCTCTATGGGCTTCCAAATATCCCTTTGCCAATTCCACAAGAACAGCCTTAGCGAAAGGCTTCTTGAAGGGAAAGATGTAACTCTGTGAGATGAATTCACAGAACACAGAGCAGTTTCTCAGAAAGCTTCTTTCCAGTTTTGAACGGAAGATATTTCCTTTTTCACCATAGCCCTCTATGAGCTTCCAAATATCCCTTTGCCAATTCCACAAGAACAGCTTTAGCGAAAGGCTTCTTGAAGGGAAAGATGTAACTCTGTGAGATGAATTCACAGAACACAGAGCAGTTTCTCAGAAAGTTTCTTTCCAGTTTTGAACGGAAGATATTTCCTTTTTCCCCATAGCCCTCTTTGGGCTTCCAAATATCCCCTTGCCAATTCCACAAGAACAGCCTTAGCGAAAGGCTTCTTGAAGGGAAAGATGTAACTCTGTGAGATGAATTAACAGAACACAGAGCAGTTTCTCAGAAAGCTTCTTTCCAGTTTTGAACGGAAGATATTTCCTTTTTCACCATAGCCCTCTATGGGCTTCCAAATATCCCTTTGCCAATTCCACAAGAACAGCCTTAGCGAAAGGCTTTTTGAAGGGAAAGATGTAACTCTGTGAGATGAATTAACAGAACACAGAGCAGTTTCTCAGAAAGATTCTTTCGAATTTTGAACGGAAGATATTTCCTTTTTCACCATAGGCCTCTATGGGCTTCTAAATATCCCTTTGCCAATTCCACAAGAACAGCCTTAGCGAAAGGCTTCTTGAAGGGAAAGATGTAACTCTGTGAGATGAATTCACAGAACACAGAGCAGTTTCTCAGAAAGCTTCTTTCCAGTTTTGAACGGAAGATATTTCCTTTTTCACCATAGCCCTCTATGGGCTTCCAAATATCCCTTTGCCAATTCCACAAGAACAGCCTTAGCGAAAGGCTTCTTGAAGGGAAAGATGTAACTCTGTGAGATGAATTCACAGAACACAGAGCAGTTTCTCAGAAAGCTTCTTTCCAGTTTTAAACGGAAGATATTTCCTTTTTCACCATAGCCCTCTATGAGCTTCCAAATATCCCTTTGCCAATTCCACAAGAACAGCCTTAGCGAAAGGCTTCTTGAAGGGAAAGATGTAACTCTGTGAGATGAATTCACAGAACACAGAGTAGTTTCTCAGAAAGCTTCTTCCCAGTTTTGAACGGAAGATATTTCCTTTTTCACCATAGCCCTCTATGGGCTTCCATATATCCCCTTGCCAATTCCACAAGAACAGCCTTAGCGAAAGGCTTCTTGAAGGGAAAGATGTAACTCTGTGAGATGAATTCACAGAACACAGAGCAGTTTCTCAGAAAGCTTCTTTCCAGTTTTGAACGGAAGATATTTCCTTTTTCACCATAGCCCTCTATGGGCTTCCAAATATCCCCTTGCCAATTCCACAAGAACAGCCTTAGCGAAAGGCTTCTTGAAGGGAAAGATGTAACTCTGTGAGATGAATTAACAGAACACAGAGCAGTTTCTCAGAAAGCTTCTTTCCAGTTTTGAACGGAAGATATTTCCTTTTTCACCATAGCCCTCTATGGCCTTCCAAATATCCCTTTGCCAATTCCACAAGAACAGCCTTAGCGAAAGGCTTCTTGAAGGGAAAGATGTAACTCTGTGAGATGAATTCACAGAACACAGAGCAGTTTCTCAGAAAGCTTCTTTCCAGTTTTGAACGGAAGATATTTCCTTTTTCACCATAGGCCTCTATGGGCTTCCAAATATCCCTTTGCCAATTCCACAAGAACAGCCTTAGCGAAAGGCTTCTTGAAGGGAAAGATGTAACTCTGTGAGATGAATTCACAGAACACAGAGCAGTTTCTCAGAAAGCTTCTTTCCAGTTTTGAACGGAAGATATTTCCTTTTTCACCATAGCCCTCTATGAGCTTCCAAATATCCCTTTGCCAATTCCACAAGAACAGCTTTAGCGAAAGGCTTCTTGAAGGGAAAGATGTAACTCTGTGAGATGAATTCACAGAACACAGAGCAGTTTCTCAGAAAGTTTCTTTCCAGTTTTGAACGGAAGATATTTCCTTTTTCCCCATAGCCCTCTTTGGGCTTCCAAATATACCCTTGCCAATTCCACAAGAACAGCCTTAGCGAAAGGCTTCTTGAAGGGAAAGATGTAACTCTGTGAGATGAATTAACAGAACACAGAGCAGTTTCTCAGAAAGCTTCTTTCCAGTTTTGAACGGAAGATATTTCCTTTTTCACCATAGCCCTCTATGGGCTTCCAAATATCCCTTTGCCAATTCCACAAGAACAGCCTTAGCGAAAGGCTTCTTGAAGGGAAAGATGTAACTCTGTGAGATGAATTAACAGAACACAGAGCAGTTTCTCAGAAAGATTCTTTCGAATTTTGAACGGAAGATATTTCCTTTTTCACCATAGGCCTCTATGGGCTTCCAAATATCCCTTTGCCAATTCCACAAGAACAGCCTTAGCGAAAGGCTTCTTGAAGGGAAAGATGTAACTCTGTGAGATGAATTCACAGAACACAGAGCAGTTTCTCAGAAAGCTTCTTTCCAGTTTTGAACGGAAGATATTTCCTTTTTCACCATAGCCCTCTATGGGCTTCCAAATATCCCTTTGCCAATTCCACAAGAACAGCCTTAGCGAAAGGCTTCTTGAAGGGAAAGATGTAACTCTGTGAGATGAATTCACAGAACACAGAGCAGTTTCTCAGAAAGCTTCTTTCCAGTTTTAAACGGAAGATATTTCCTTTTTCACCATAGCCCTCTATGAGCTTCCAAATATCCCTTTGCCAATTCCACAAGAACAGCCTTAGCGAAAGGCTTCTTGAAGGGAAAGATGTAACTCTGTGAGATGAATTCACAGAACACAGAGTAGTTTCTCAGAAAGCTTCTTCCCAGTTTTGAACGGAAGATATTTCCTTTTTCACCATAGCCCTCTATGGGCTTCCATATATCCCCTTGCCAATTCCACAAGAACAGCCTTAGCGAAAGGCTTCTTGAAGGGAAAGATGTAACTCTGTGAGATGAATGAACAGAACACAGAGCAGTTTCTCAGAAAGCTTCTTTCCAGTTTTGAACGGAAGATATTTCCTTTTTCACCATAGCCCTCTATGGGCTTCCAAATATCCCTTTTCCAATTCCACAAGAACAGCCTTAGCGAAAGGCTTCTTGAAGGGAAAGATGTAACTCTGTGAGATGAATTCACAGAACACAGAGCAGTTTCTCAGAAAGCTTCTTTCCAGTTTTAAACGGAAGATATTTCCTTTTTCACCATAGCCCTCTATGAGCTTCCAAATATCCCTTTGCCAATTCCACAAGAACAGCCTTAGCGAAAGGCTTCTTGAAGGGAAAGATGTAACTCTGTGAGATGAATTCACAGAACACAGAGCAGTTTCTCAGAAAGCTTCTTCCGAGTTTTGAACGGAAGATATTTCCTTTTTCACCATAGCCCTCTATGGGCTTCCATATATCCCCTTGCCAATTCCACAAGAACAGCCTTAGCGAAAGGCTTCTTGAAGGGAAAGATGTAACTCTGTGAGATGAATTAACAGAACACAGAGCAGTTTCTCAGAAAGCTTCTTTCCAGTTTTGAACGGAAGATATTTCCTTTTTCACCATAGCCCTCTATGGGCTTCCAAATATCGCTTTGCCAATTCTACAAGAACAGCCTTAGCGAAACGCTTCTTGAAGGGAAATATGTAACTCTGTGAGATGAATTAACAGAACACAGAGCAGTTTCTCAGAAAGCTTCTTTCCAGTTTTGAACGGAAGATATTTCTTTTTTCACCATAGGCCTCTATGGGCTTCCAAATATCCCTTTGCCAATTCCGCAAGAACAGCCTTTGCGAAAGGCTTCTTGAAGGGAAAGATGTAACTCTGTGAGATGAATTAACAGAACACAGAGCAGTTTCTCAGAAAGCTTCTTTCCAGTTTTGAACGGAAGATATTTCCTTTTTCACCATAGGCCTCTATGGGCTTCCAAATATCCCTTAGCCAATTCCACAAGAACAGCCTTAGCGAAAGGCTTCTTGAAGGGAAAGATGTAACTCTGTGAGATGAATTAACAGAACACAGAGCAGTTTCTCAGAAAGCTTCTTTCCAGTTTTGAACGGAAGATATTTACTTTTTCACCATAGCCCTCTATGGGCTTCCAAATATCCCTTTGCCAATTCCACAAGAACAGCCTTAGCGAAAGGCTTCTTGAAGGGAAAGATGTAACTCTGTGAGATGAATTCACAGAACACAGAGCAGTTTCTCAGAAAGCTTCTTTCCAGTTTTGAAGGGAAGATATTTCCTTTTTCACCATAGCCCTCTATGGGCTTCCAAATATCCCCTTGCCAATTCCACAAGAACAGCCTTAGCGAAAGGCTTCTTGAAGGGAAAGATGTAACTCTGTGAGATGAATTAACAGAACACAGAGCAGTTTCTCAGAAAGCTTCTTTCCAGTTTTGAACGGAAGATATTTCCTTTTTCACCATAGCTGTCTATGGGCTTCCAAATATCCCTTTGCCAATTCCACAAGAACAGCCTTAGCGAAAGGCTTCTTGAAGGGAAAGATGTAACTCTGTGAGATGAATTCACAGAACACAGAGCAGTTTCTCAGAAAGCTTCTTTCCAGTTTTGAACGGAAGATATTTCCTTTTTCACCATAGGACTCTATGGACTTCCAAATATCCCTTTGCCAATTCCACAAGAACAGCCTTAGCGAAAGGCTTCTTGAAGGGAAAGATGTAACTCTGTGAGATGAATTCACAGAACACAGAGCAGTTTCTCAGAAAGCTTCTTTCCAGTTTTGAACGGAAGATATTTCCTTTTTCACCATAGCCCTCTATGAGCTTCCAAATATCCCTTTGCCAATTCCACAAGAACAGCTTTAGCGAAAGGCTTCTTGAAGGGAAAGATGTAACTCTGTGAGATGAATTCACAGAACACAGAGCAGTTTCTCAGAAAGTTTCTTTCCAGTTTTGAACGGAAGATATTTCCTTTTTCCCCATAGCCCTCTTTGGGCTTCCAAATATCCCCTTGCCAATTCCACAAGAACAGCCTTAGCGAAAGGCTTCTTGAAGGGAAAGATGTAACTCTGTGAGATGAATTAACAGAACACAGAGCAGTTTCTCAGAAAGCTTCTTTCCAGTTTTGAACGGAAGATATTTCCTTTTTCACCATAGCCCTCTATGGGCTTCCAAATATCCCTTTGCCAATTCCACAAGAACAGCCTTAGCGAAAGGCTTCTTGAAGGGAAAGATGTAACTCTGTGAGATGAAGTAACAGAACACAGAGCAGTTTCTCAGAAAGATTCTTTCGAATTTTGAACGGAAGATATTTCCTTTTTCACCATAGGCCTCTATGGGCTTCCAAATATCCCTTTGCCAATTCCACAAGAACAGCCTTAGCGAAAGGCTTCTTGAAGGGAAAGATGTAACTCTGTGAGATGAATTCACAGAACACAGAGCAGTTTCTCAGAAAGCTTCTTTCCAGTTTTGAACGGAAGATATTTCCTTTTTCACCATAGCCCTCTATGGGCTTCCAAATATCCCTTTGCCAATTCCACAAGAACAGCCTTAGCGAAAGGCTTCTTGAAGGGAAAGATGTAACTCTGTGAGATGAATTAACAGAGCACAGAGCAGTTTCTCAGAAAGCTTCTTTCCAGTTTTGAACGGAAGATATTTCCTTTTTCACCATAGCCCTCTATGGGCTTCCAAATATCCCTTTGCCAATTCCACAAGAACAGCCTTAGCGAAAGGCTTCTTGAAGGGAAAGATGTAACTCTGTGAGATGAATTCACAGAACACAGAGCAGTTTCTCAGAAAGCTTCTTTCCAGTTTTGAACGGAAGATATTTCCTTTTTCACCATAGGCCTCTATGGGCTTCCAAATATCCCTATGCCAATTCCACAAGAACAGCCTTAGCGAAAGGCTTCTTGAAGGGAAAGATGTAACTCTGTGAGATGAATTCACAGAACACAGAGCAGTTTCTCAGAAAGCTTCTTTCCAGTTTTGAACGGAAGATATTTCCTTTTTCACCATAGCCCTCTATGGGCTTCCAAATATCCCTTTGCCAATTCCACAAGAACAGCCTTAGCGAAAGGCTTCTTGAAGGGAAAGATGTAACTCTGTGAGATGAATTAACAGAGCACAGAGCAGTTTCTCAGAAAGCTTCTTTCCAGTTTTGAACGGAAGATATTTCCTTTTTCACCATAGCCCTCTATGGGCTTCCAAATATCCCTTTGCCAATTCCACAAGAACAGCCTTAGCGAAAGGCTTCTTGAAGGGAAAGATGTAACTCTGTGAGATGAATTCACAGAACACAGAGCAGTTTCTCAGAAAGCTTCTTTCCAGTTTTGAACGGAAGATATTTCCTTTTTCACCATAGGCCTCTATGGGCTTCCAAATATCCCTATGCCAATTCCACAAGAACAGCCTTAGCGAAAGGCTTCTTGAAGGGAAAGATGTAACTCTGTGAGATGAATTAACAGAACACAGAGCAGTTTCTCAGAAAGCTTCTTTCCAGTTTTGAACGGAAGATATTTCCTTTTTCACCATAGCCCTCTATGGGCTTCCAAATATCCCTTTGCCAATTCCACAAGAACAGCCTTAGCGAAAGGCTTCTTGAAGGGAAAGATGTAACTCTGTGAGTTGAATTCACAGAACACAGAGCAGTTTCTCAGAAAGCTTCTTTCCAGTTTTGAACGGAAGATATTTCCTTTTTCACCATAGGCCTCTATGGGCTTCCAAATATCCCTTTGCCAATTCCACAAGAACAGCCTTAGCGAAAGGCTTCTTGAAGGGAAAGATGTAACTCTGTTAGATGAATTAACAGAACACAGAGCAGTTTCTCAGAAAGCTTCTTTCCAGTTTTGAACGGAAGGTATTTCCTTTTTCACCATAGCCCTCTATGGGCTTCCAAATATCCCTTTGCCAATTCCACAAGAACAGCCTTAGCGAAAGGCTTCTTGAAGGGAAAGATGTAACTCTGTGAGATGAATTCACAGAACACAGAGCAGTTTCTCAGAAAGCTTCTTTCCAGTTTTGAAGGGAAGATATTTCCTTTTTCACCATAGCCCTCTATGGGCTTCCAAATATCCCCTTGCCAATTCCACAAGAACAGCCTTAGCGAAAGGCTTCTTGAAGGGAAAGATGTAACTCTGTGAGATGAATTAACAGAACACAGAGCAGTTTCTCAGAAAGCTTCTTTCCAGTTTTGAACGGAAGATATTTCCTTTTTCACCATAGCTGTCTATGGGCTTCCAAATATCCCTTTGCCAATTCCACAAGAACAGCCTTAGCGAAAGGCTTCTTGAAGGGAAAGATGTAACTCTGTGAGATGAATTCACAGAACACAGAGCAGTTTCTCAGAAAGCTTCTTTCCAGTTTTGAACGGAAGATATTTCCTTTTTCACCATAGGACTCTATGGACTTCCAAATATCCCTTTGCCAATTCCACAAGAACAGCCTTAGCGAAAGGCTTCTTGAAGGGAAAGATGTAACTCTGTGAGATGAATTCACAGAACACAGAGCAGTTTCTCAGAAAGCTTCTTTCCAGTTTTGAACGGAAGATATTTCCTTTTTCACCATAGCCCTCTATGAGCTTCCAAATATCCCTTTGCCAATTCCACAAGAACAGCTTTAGCGAAAGGCTTCTTGAAGGGAAAGATGTAACTCTGTGAGATGAATTCACAGAACACAGAGCAGTTTCTCAGAAAGTTTCTTTCCAGTTTTGAACGGAAGATATTTCCTTTTTCCCCATAGCCCTCTTTGGGCTTCCAAATATCCCCTTGCCAATTCCACAAGAACAGCCTTAGCGAAAGGCTTCTTGAAGGGAAAGATGTAACTCTGTGAGATGAATTAACAGAACACAGAGCAGTTTCTCAGAAAGCTTCTTTCCAGTTTTGAACGGAAGATATTTCCTTTTTCACCATAGCCCTCTATGGGCTTCCAAATATCCCTTTGCCAATTCCACAAGAACAGCCTTAGCGAAAGGCTTCTTGAAGGGAAAGATGTAACTCTGTGAGATGAAGTAACAGAACACAGAGCAGTTTCTCAGAAAGATTCTTTCGAATTTTGAACGGAAGATATTTCCTTTTTCACCATAGGCCTCTATGGGCTTCCAAATATCCCTTTGCCAATTCCACAAGAACAGCCTTAGCGAAAGGCTTCTTGAAGGGAAAGATGTAACTCTGTGAGATGAATTCACAGAACACAGAGCAGTTTCTCAGAAAGCTTCTTTCCAGTTTTGAACGGAAGATATTTCCTTTTTCACCATAGCCCTCTATGGGCTTCCAAATATCCCTTTGCCAATTCCACAAGAACAGCCTTAGCGAAAGGCTTCTTGAAGGGAAAGATGTAACTCTGTGAGATGAATTAACAGAGCACAGAGCAGTTTCTCAGAAAGCTTCTTTCCAGTTTTGAACGGAAGATATTTCCTTTTTCACCATAGCCCTCTATGGGCTTCCAAATATCCCTTTGCCAATTCCACAAGAACAGCCTTAGCGAAAGGCTTCTTGAAGGGAAAGATGTAACTCTGTGAGATGAATTCACAGAACACAGAGCAGTTTCTCAGAAAGCTTCTTTCCAGTTTTGAACGGAAGATATTTCCTTTTTCACCATAGGCCTCTATGGGCTTCCAAATATCCCTATGCCAATTCCACAAGAACAGCCTTAGCGAAAGGCTTCTTGAAGGGAAAGATGTAACTCTGTGAGATGAATTAACAGAACACAGAGCAGTTTCTCAGAAAGCTTCTTTCCAGTTTTGAACGGAAGATATTTCCTTTTTCACCATAGCCCTCTATGGGCTTCCAAATATCCCTTTGCCAATTCCACAAGAACAGCCTTAGCGAAAGGCTTCTTGAAGGGAAAGATGTAACTCTGTGAGTTGAATTCACAGAACACAGAGCAGTTTCTCAGAAAGCTTCTTTCCAGTTTTGAACGGAAGATATTTCCTTTTTCACCATAGGCCTCTATGGGCTTCCAAATATCCCTTTGCCAATTCCACAAGAACAGCCTTAGCGAAAGGCTTCTTGAAGGGAAAGATGTAACTCTGTTAGATGAATTAACAGAACACAGAGCAGTTTCTCAGAAAGCTTCTTTCCAGTTTTGAACGGAAGATATTTCCTTTTTCACCATAGACCTCTATGGGCTTCCAAATATCCCTTTGCCAATTCCACAAGAACAGCCTTAGCGAAAGGCTTCTTGAAGGGAAAGATGTAACTCTGTGAGATGAATTCACAGAACACAGAGCAGTTTCTCAGAAACCTTCTTTCCAGTTTTGAACGGAAGATATTTCCTTTTTCACCATAGGCCTCTATGGGCTTCCAAATATCCCTTTGCCAATTCCACAAGAACAGCCTTAGCGAAAGGCTTCTTGAAAGGAAAGATGTAACTCTGTGAGATGAATTCACAGAACACACAGCAGTTTCTCAGAAAGCTTCTTTCCAGTTTGGAGCGGAAGATATTTCCTTTTTCACCATAGCCCTCTATGGGCTTCCAAATATCCCTTTGCCAATTCCACAAGAACAGCCTTAGCGAAAGGCTTCTTGAAGGGAAAGATGTAACTCTGTGAGATGAATTCACAGAACACAGAGCAGTTTCTCAGAAAGATTCTTTCCAATTTTGAACGGAAGATATTTCCTTTTTCACCATAGCCCTCTACGGGCTTCCAAATATCCCTTTGCCAATTCCACAAGAACAGCCTTAGCGAAAGGCTTCTTGAAGGGAAAGATGTAACTCTGTGAGATGAATTAACAGAACACAGAGCAGTTTCTCAGAAAGATTCTTTCCAATTTTGAACGGAAGATATTTCCTTTTTCACCATAGCCCTCTATGGGCTTCCAAATATCCCTTTGCCAATTCCACAAGAACAGCCTTAGCGAAAGGCTTCTTGAAGGGAAAGATGTAACTCTGTGAGATGAAGTAACAGAACACAGAGCAGTTTCTCAGAAAGATTCTTTCGAATTTTGAACGGAAGATATTTCCTTTTTCACCATAGGCCTCTATGGGCTTCCAAATATCCCTTTGCCAATTCCACAAGAACAGCCTTAGCGAAAGGCTTCTTGAAGGGAAAGATGTAACTCTGTGAGATGAATTCACAGAACACAGAGCAGTTTCTCAGAAAGCTTCTTTCCAGTTTTGAACGGAAGATATTTCCTTTTTCACCATAGCCCTCTATGGGCTTCCAAATATCCCTTTGCCAATTCCACAAGAACAGCCTTAGCGAAAGGCTTCTTGAAGGGAAAGATGTAACTCTGTGAGATGAATTAACAGAGCACAGAGCAGTTTCTCAGAAAGCTTCTTTCCAGTTTTGAACGGAAGATATTTCCTTTTTCACCATAGCCCTCTATGGGCTTCCAAATATCCCTTTGCCAATTCCACAAGAACAGCCTTAGCGAAAGGCTTCTTGAAGGGAAAGATGTAACTCTGTGAGATGAATTCACAGAACACAGAGCAGTTTCTCAGAAAGCTTCTTTCCAGTTTTGAACGGAAGATATTTCCTTTTTCACCATAGGCCTCTATGGGCTTCCAAATATCCCTATGCCAATTCCACAAGAACAGCCTTAGCGAAAGGCTTCTTGAAGGGAAAGATGTAACTCTGTGAGATGAATTAACAGAACACAGAGCAGTTTCTCAGAAAGCTTCTTTCCAGTTTTGAACGGAAGATATTTCCTTTTTCACCATAGCCCTCTATGGGCTTCCAAATATCCCTTTGCCAATTCCACAAGAACAGCCTTAGCGAAAGGCTTCTTGAAGGGAAAGATGTAACTCTGTGAGTTGAATTCACAGAACACAGAGCAGTTTCTCAGAAAGCTTCTTTCCAGTTTTGAACGGAAGATATTTCCTTTTTCACCATAGGCCTCTATGGGCTTCCAAATATCCCTTTGCCAATTCCACAAGAACAGCCTTAGCGAAAGGCTTCTTGAAGGGAAAGATGTAACTCTGTTAGATGAATTAACAGAACACAGAGCAGTTTCTCAGAAAGCTTCTTTCCAGTTTTGAACGGAAGATATTTCCTTTTTCACCATAGACCTCTATGGGCTTCCAAATATCCCTTTGCCAATTCCACAAGAACAGCCTTAGCGAAAGGCTTCTTGAAGGGAAAGATGTAACTCTGTGAGATGAATTCACAGAACACAGAGCAGTTTCTCAGAAACCTTCTTTCCAGTTTTGAACGGAAGATATTTCCTTTTTCACCATAGGCCTCTATGGGCTTCCAAATATCCCTTTGCCAATTCCACAAGAACAGCCTTAGCGAAAGGCTTCTTGAAAGGAAAGATGTAACTCTGTGAGATGAATTCACAGAACACACAGCAGTTTCTCAGAAAGCTTCTTTCCAGTTTGGAACGGAAGATATTTCCTTTTTCACCATAGCCCTCTATGGGCTTCCAAATATCCCTTTGCCAATTCCACAAGAACAGCCTTAGCGAAAGGCTTCTTGAAGGGAAAGATGTAACTCTGTGAGATGAATTCACAGAACACAGAGCAGTTTCTCAGAAAGATTCTTTCCAATTTTGAACGGAAGATATTTCCTTTTTCACCATAGCCCTCTACGGGCTTCCAAATATCCCTTTGCCAATTCCACAAGAACAGCCTTAGCGAAAGGCTTCTTGAAGGGAAAGATGTAACTCTGTGAGATGAATTAACAGAACACAGAGCAGTTTCTCAGAAAGATTCTTTCCAATTTTGAACGGAAGATATTTCCTTTTTCACCATAGCCCTCTATGGGCTTCCAAATATCCCTTTGCCAATTCCACAAGAACAGCCTTAGCGAAAGGCTTCTTGAAGGGAAAGATGTAACTCTGTGAGATGAATTAACAGAACACAGAGCAGTTTCTCAGAAAGCTTCTTTCCAGTTTTGAACGGAAGATATTTCCTTTTTCACCATAGCCCTCTATGGGCTTCCAAATATCCCTTTGCCTGTTCCACAAGAACAGCCTTAGCGAAAGGCTTCTTGAAGGGAAAGATGTAACTCTGTGAGATGAATTAACAGAACACAGAGCAGTTTCTCAGAAAGCTTCTTTCCAGTTTTGAACGGAAGATATTTCCTTTTTCACCATAGCCCTCTATGGGCTTCCAAATATCGCTTTGCCAATTCTACAAGAACAGCCTTAGCGAAAGGCTTCTTGAAGGGAAAGATGTAACTCTGTGAGATGAATTAACAGAACACAGAGCAGTTTCTCAGAAAGCTTCTTTCCAGTTTTGAACGGAAGATATTTCCTTTTTCACCATAGCCCTCTAAGGGCTTCCAAATATCCCTTTGCCAATTCCACAAGAACAGCCTTAGCGAAAGGCTTCTTGAAGGGAAAGATGTAACTCTGTGAGATGAATTAGCAGAACACAGAGCAGTTTCTCAGAAAGATTCTTTCCAATTTTGAAAGGAAGATATTTCCTTTTTCACCATAGCCCTCTATGGGCTTCCAAATATCCCTTTGCAAATTCCAAAGAACAGCCTTAGCGAAAGGCTTCTTGAAGGGAAAGATGTAACTCTGTGAGATGAATTCACAGAACACAGAGCAGTTTCTCAGAAAGCTTCTTTCCAGTTTTGAACGGAAGATATTTCCTTTTTCACCATAGCCCTCTATGGGCTTCCAAATATCCCTTTGCCAATTCCACAAGATCAGCCTTAGCGAAAGGCTTCTTGAAGGGAAAGATGTAACTCTGTGAGATGAATTAACAGAACACAGAGCAGTTTCTCAGAAAGCTTCTTTCCAGTTTTGAACGGAAGATATTTCCTTTTTCACCATAGCCCTCTATGGGCTTCCAAATATCCCTTTGCCAATTCCACAAGAACATCCTTAGCGAAAGGCTTCTTGAAGGGAAAGATGTAACTCTGTGAGATGAATTAGCAGAACACAGAGCAGTTTCTCAGAAAGTTTCTTTCCAGTTTTGAACGGAAGATATTTCCTTTTTCACCATAGCCCTCTATGGGCTTCCAAATATCGCTTTGCCAATTCTACAAGAACAGCCTTAGCGAAAGGCTTCTTGAAGGGAAAGATGTAACTCTGTGAGATGAATTCACAGAACACAGAGCAGTTTCTCAGAAAGCTTCTTTCCAGTTTTGAACGGAAGATATTTCCTTTTTCACCATAGCCCTCTATGGGCTTCCAACTATCCCTTTGCCAATTCCACAAGAACAGCCTTAGCGAAAGGCTTCTTGAAGGAAAAGATGTAACTCTGTGAGATGAATTAACAGAACACAGAGCAGTTTCTCAGAAAGCTTCTTTCCAGTTTTGAACGGAAGATATTTCCTTTTTCACCATAGCCCTCTATGGGCTTCCAAATATCCCTTTGACAATTCCACAAGAACAGCCTTAGCGAAAGGCTTCTTGAAGGGAAAGATGTAACTCTGTGAGATGAATTCACAGAACACAGAGCAGTTTCTCAGAAAGCTTCTTTCCAGTTTTGAACGGAAGATATTTCCTTTTTCACCATAGCCCTCTATGGGCTTCCAAATATCCCTTTGCCAATTCCACAAGAACAGCCTTAGCGAAAGGCTTCTTGAAGGGAAAGATGTAACTCTGTGAGATGAATTCACAGAACACAGAGCAGTTTCTCAGAAAGCTTCTTTCCAGTTTTGAAAGGAAGACATTTCCTTTTTCACCATAGGCCTCTATGGGCTTCCAAATATCCCTTTGCCAATTCCGAAAGAACAGCCTTAGCGAAAGGCTTCTTGAAGGGAAAGATGTAACTCTGTGAGATGAATTAACAGAACACAGAGCAGTTTCTCAGAAAGCTTCTTTCCAGTTTTGAACGGAAGATATTTCCTTTTTCACCATAGGCCTCTATGGGCTTCCAAATATCCCTTTGCCAATTCCACAAGAACAGCCTTAGCGAAAGGCTTCTTGAAAGGAAAGATGTAACTCTGTGAGATGAATTAGCAGAACACAAAGCAGTTTCTCAGAAAGATTCTTTCCAATTTTGAAAGGAAGATATTTCCTTTTTCACCATAGCCCTCTATGGGCTTCCAAATATCCCTTTGCAAATTCCACAAGAACAGCCTTAGCGAAAGGCTTCTTTAAGGGAAAGATGTAACTCTGTGAGATGAATTCACAGAACACAGAGCAGTTTCTCAGAAAGCTTCTTTCCAGTTTTGAACGGAAGATATTTCCTTTTTCACCATAGCCCTCTATGAGCTTCCAAATATCCCTTTGCCAATTCCACAAGAACAGCCTTAGCGAAAGGCTTCTTGAAGGGAAAGATGTAACTCTGTGAGATGAATTAACAGAACACAGAGCAGTTTCTCAGAAAGATTCTTTCCAGTTTTGAACGGAAGATATTTCCTTTTTCACCATAGCCCTCTATGGGCTTCCAAATATCCCTTTGCCAATTCCACAAGAACAGCCTTAGCGAAAGGCTTCTTGAAGGGAAAGATGTAACTCTGTGAGATGAATTCACAGAACACAGAGCAGTTTCTCAGAAAGCTTCTTTCCAGTTTTGAAAGGAAGATATTTCCTTTTTCACCATAGGCCTCTATGGGCTTCCAAATATCCCTTTGCCAATTCCGAAAGAACAGCCTTAGCGAAAGGCTTCTTGAAGGGAAAGATGTAACTCTGTGAGATGAATTAACAGAACACAGAGCAGTTTCTCAGAAAGCTTCTTTCCAGTTTTGAACGGAAGATATTTCCTTTTTCACCATAGGCCTCTATGGGCTTCCAAATATCCCTTTGCCAATTCCACAAGAACAGCCTTAGCGAAAGGCTTCTTGAAGGGAAAGATGTAACTCTGTGAGATGAATTAGCAGAACACAGAGCAGTTTCTCAGAAAGATTCTTTCCAATTTTGAAAGGAAGATATTTAGTTTTTTCACCATAGCCCTCTATGGGCTTCCAAATATCCCTTTGCAAATTCCACAAGAACAGCCTTAGCGAAAGGCTTCTTGAAGGGAAAGATGTAACTCTGTGAGATGAATTCACAGAACACAGAGCAGTTTCTCAGAAAGCTTCTTTCCAGTTTTGAACGTAAGATATTTCCTTTTTCACCATAGCCCTCTATGGGCTTCCAAATATCCCTTTGCCAATTCCACAAGAACAGCCTTAGCGAAAGGCTTCTTGAAGGGAAAGATGTAACTCTGTGAGATGAATTAACAGAACACAGAGCAGTTTCTCAGAAAGCTTCTTTCCAGTTTTGAACGGAAGATATTTCCTTTTTCACCATAGCCCTCTATGGGCTTCCAAATATCCCTTTGCCAATTCCACAAGAACAGCCTTAGCGAAAGGCTTCTTGAAGGGAAAGATGTAACTCTGTGAGATGAATTAGCAGAACACAGAGCAGTTTCTCAGAAAGATTCTTTCCAATTTTGAAAGGAAGATATTTCCTTTTTCACCATAGCCCTCTATGGGCTTCCAAATATCCCTTTGCAAATTCCACAAGAACAGCCTTAGCGAAAGGCTTCTTGAAGGGAAAGATGTAACTCTGTGAGATGAATTCACAGAACACAGAGCAGTTTCTCAGAAAGCTTCTTTCCAGTTTTGAACGGAAGATATTTCCTTTTTCACCATAGCCCTCTATGGGCTTCCAAATATCCCTTTGCCAATTCCACAAGAACAGCCTTATCGAAAGGCTTCTTGAAGTGAAAGATGTATCTCTGTGAGATGAATTAACAGAACACAGAGCAGTTTCTCAGAAAGCTTCTTTCCAGTTTTGAACGGAAGATATTTCCTTTTTCACCATAGCCCTCTATGGGCTTCCAAATATCCCTTTGCCAATTCCACAAGAAGAGCCTTAGCGAAAGGCTTCTTGAAGGGAAAGATGTAACTCTGTGAGATGAATTCACAGAACACAGAGCAGTTTCTCAGAAAGCTTCTTTCCAGTTTTGAACGGAAGATATTTCCTTTTTCACCATAGCCCTCTATGGGCTTCCAAATATCCCTTTGCCAATTCCACAAGAACAGCCTTAGCGAAAGGCTTCTTGAAGGGAAAGATGTAACTCTGTGAGATGAATTAGCAGAACACAGAGCAGTTTCTCAGAAAGATTCTTTCCAATTTTGAAAGGAAGATATTTCCTTTTTCACCATAGCCCTCTATGGGCTTCCAAATATCCCTTTGCAAATTCCACAAGAACAGCCTTAGCGAAAGGCTTCTTGAAGGGAAAGATGTAACTCTGTGAGATGAATTCACAGAACACAGAGCAGTTTCTCAGAAAGCTTCTTTCCAGTTTTGAACGGAAGATATTTTCTTTTTCACCAGAGGCCTCTATGGGCTTCCAAATATCCCTTTGCCAATTCCACAAGAACAGCCTTAGCGAAAGGCTTCTTGAAGGGAAAGATGTAACTCTGTGAGATGAATTCACAGAACACAGAGCAGTTTCTCATAAAGCTTCTTTCCAGTTTTGAACGGAAGATATTTCCTTTTTCACCATAGCCCTCTATGGGCTTCCAAATATCCCTTTGCCTGTTCCACAAGAACAGCCTTAGCGAAAGGCTTCTTGAAGGGAAAGATGTAACTCTGTGAGATGAATTAACAGAACACAGAGCAGTTTCTCAGAAAGCTTCTTTCCAGTTTTGAACGGAAGATATTTCCTTTTTCACCATAGCCCTCTATGGGCTTCCAAATATCGCTTTGCCAATTCTACAAGAACAGCCTTAGCGAAAGGCTTCTTGAAGGGAAAGATGTAACTCTGTGAGATGAATTAACAGAACACAGAGCAGTTTCTCAGAAAGCTTCTTTCCAGTTTTGAACGGAAGATATTTCCTTTTTCACCATAGCCCTCTAAGGGCTTCCAAATATCCCTTTGCCAATTCCACAAGAACAGCCTTAGCGAAAGGCTTCTTGAAGGGAAAGATGTAACTCTGTGAGATGAATTCACAGAACACAGAGCAGTTTCTCAGAAAGATTCTTTCCAATTTTGAAAGGAAGATATTTCCTTTTTCACCATAGCCCTCTATGGGCTTCCAAATATCCCTTTGCAAATTCCAAAGAACAGCCTTAGCGAAAGGCTTCTTGAAGGGAAAGATGTAACTCTGTGAGATGAATTCACAGAACACAGAGCAGATTCTCAGAAAGCTTCTTTCCAGTTTTGAACGGAAGATATTTCCTTTTTCACCATAGCCCTCTATGGGCTTCCAAATATCCCTTTGCCAATTCCACAAGAACAGCCTTAGCGAAAGGCTTCTTGAAGGGAAAGATGTAACTCTGTGAGATGAATTAACAGAACACAGAGCAGTTTCTCAGAAAGCTTCTTTCCAGTTTTGAACGGAAGATATTTCCTTTTTCACCATAGCCCTCTATGGGCTTCCAAATATCCCTTTGCCAATTCCACAAGAACATCCTTAGCGAAAGGCTTCTTGAAGGGAAAGATGTAACTCTGTGAGATGAATTAGCAGAACACAGAGCAGTTTCTCAGAAAGTTTCTTTCCAGTTTTGAACGGAAGATATTTCCTTTTTCACCATAGCCCTCTATGGGCTTCCAAATATCGCTTTGCCAATTCTACAAGAACAGCCTTAGCGAAAGGCTTCTTGAAGGGAAAGATGTAACTCTGTGAGATGAATTCACAGAACACAGAGCAGTTTCTCAGAAAGCTTCTTTCCAGTTTTGAACGGAAGATATTTCCTTTTTCACCATAGCCCTCTATGGGCTTCCAACTATCCCTTTGCCAATTCCACAAGAACAGCCTTAGCGAAAGGCTTCTTGAAGGAAAAGATGTAACTCTGTGAGATGAATTAACAGAACACAGAGCAGTTTCTCAGAAAGCTTCTTTCCAGTTTTGAACGGAAGATATTTCCTTTTTCACCATAGCCCTCTATGGGCTTCCAAATATCCCTTTGACAATTCCACAAGAACAGCCTTAGCGAAAGGCTTCTTGAAGGGAAAGATGTAACTCTGTGAGATGAATTCACAGAACACAGAGCAGTTTCTCAGAAAGCTTCTTTCCAGTTTTGAACGGAAGATATTTCCTTTTTCACCATAGCCCTCTATGGGCTTCCAAATATCCCTTTGCCAATTCCACAAGAACAGCCTTAGCGAAAGGCTTCTTGAAGGGAAAGATGTAACTCTGTGAGATGAATTCACAGAACACAGAGCAGTTTCTCAGAAAGCTTCTTTCCAGTTTTGAAAGGAAGACATTTCCTTTTTCACCATAGGCCTCTATGGGCTTCCAAATATCCCTTTGCCAATTCCGAAAGAACAGCCTTAGCGAAAGGCTTCTTGAAGGGAAAGATGTAACTCTGTGAGATGAATTAACAGAACACAGAGCAGTTTCTCAGAAAGCTTCTTTCCAGTTTTGAACGGAAGATATTTCCTTTTTCACCATAGGCCTCTATGGGCTTCCAAATATCCCTTTGCCAATTCCACAAGAACAGCCTTAGCGAAAGGCTTCTTGAAAGGAAAGATGTAACTCTGTGAGATGAATTAGCAGAACACAAAGCAGTTTCTCAGAAAGATTCTTTCCAATTTTGAAAGGAAGATATTTCCTTTTTCACCATAGCCCTCTATGGGCTTCCAAATATCCCTTTGCAAATTCCACAAGAACAGCCTTAGCGAAAGGCTTCTTTAAGGGAAAGATGTAACTCTGTGAGATGAATTCACAGAACACAGAGCAGTTTCTCAGAAAGCTTCTTTCCAGTTTTGAACGGAAGATATTTCCTTTTTCACCATAGCCCTCTATGGGCTTCCAAATATCCCTTTGCCAATTCCACAAGAACAGCCTTAGCGAAAGGCTTCTTGAAGGGAAAGATGTAACTCTGTGAGATGAATTAACAGAACACAGAGCAGTTTCTCAGAAAGATTCTTTCCAGTTTTGAACGGAAGATATTTCCTTTTTCACCATAGCCCTCTATGGGCTTCCAAATATCCCTTTGCCAATTCCACAAGAACAGCCTTAGCGAAAGGCTTCTTGAAGGGAAAGATGTAACTCTGTGAGATGAATTCACAGAACACAGAGCAGTTTCTCAGAAAGCTTCTTTCCAGTTTTGAAAGGAAGATATTTCCTTTTTCACCATAGGCCTCTATGGGCTTCCAAATATCCCTTTGCCAATTCCGAAAGAACAGCCTTAGCGAAAGGCTTCTTGAAGGGAAAGATGTAACTCTGTGAGATGAATTAACAGAACACAGAGCAGTTTCTCAGAAAGCTTCTTTCCAGTTTTGAACGGAAGATATTTCCTTTTTCACCATAGGCCTCTATGGGCTTCCAAATATCCCTTTGCCAATTCCACAAGAACAGCCTTAGCGAAAGGCTTCTTGAAGGGAAAGATGTAACTCTGTGAGATGAATTAGCAGAACACAGAGCAGTCTCTCAGAAAGATTCTTTCCAATTTTGAAAGGAAGATATTTAGTTTTTTCACCATAGCCCTCTATGGGCTTCCAAATATCCCTTTGCAAATTCCACAAGAACAGCCTTAGCGAAAGGCTTCTTGAAGGGAAAGATGTAACTCTGTGAGATGAATTCACAGAACACAGAGCAGTTTCTCAGAAAGCTTCTTTCCAGTTTTGAACGTAAGATATTTCCTTTTTCACCATAGCCCTCTATGGGCTTCCAAATATCCCTTTGCCAATTCCACAAGAACAGCCTTAGCGAAAGGCTTCTTGAAGGGAAAGATGTAACTCTGTGAGATGAATTAACAGAACACAGAGCAGTTTCTCAGAAAGCTTCTTTCCAGTTTTGAACGGAAGATATTTCCTTTTTCACCATAGCCCTCTATGGGCTTCCAAATATCCCTTTGCCAATTCCACAAGAACAGGCTTAGCGAAAGGCTTCTTGAAGGGAAAGATGTAACTCTGTGAGATGAATTCGCAGAACACAGAGCAGTTTCTCAGAAAGCTTCTTTCCAGTTTTGAACGGAAGATATTTCCTTTTTCACCATAGCCCTCTATGGGCTTCCAAATATCCCTTTGCAAATTCCACAAGAACAGCCTTAGCGAAAGGCTTCTTGAAGGGAAAGATGTAACTCTGTGAGATGAATTCACAGAACACAGAGCAGTTTCTCAGAAAGCTTCTTTCCAGTTTTGAACGGAAGATATTTCCTTTTTCACCATAGCCCTCTATGGGCTTCCAAATATCCCTTTGCCAATTCCACAAGAACAGCCTTAGCGAAAGGCTTCTTGAAGTGAAAGATGTATCTCTGTGAGATGAATTAACAGAACACAGAGCAGTTTCTCAGAAAGCTTCTTTCCAGTTTTGAACGGAAGATATTTCCTTTTTCACCATAGCCCTCTATGGGCTTCCAAATATCCCTTTGCCAATTCCACAAGAACAGCCTTAGCGAAAGGCTTCTTGAAGGGAAAGATGTAACTCTGTGAGATGAATTAGCAGAACACAGAGCAGTTTCTCAGAAAGATTCTTTCCAATTTTGAAAGGAAGATATTTCCTTTTTCACCATAGCCCTCTATGGGCTTCCAAATATCCCTTTGCAAATTCCACAAGAACAGCCTTAGCGAAAGGCTTCTTGAAGGGAAAGATGTAACTCTGTGAGATGAATTCACAGAACACAGAGCAGTTTCTCAGAAAGCTTCTTTCCAGTTTTGAACGGAAGATATTTTCTTTTTCACCAGAGGCCTCTATGGGCTTCCAAATATCCCTTTGCCAATTCCACAAGAACAGCCTTAGCGAAAGGCTTCTTGAAGGGAAAGATGTAACTCTGTGAGATGAATTCACAGAACACAGAGCAGTTTCTCAGAAAGCTTCTTTCCAGTTTTGAACGGAAGATATTTCCTTTTTCACCATAGCCCTCTATGGGCTTCCAAATATCCCTTTGCAAATTCCACAAGAACAGCCTTAGCGAACGGCTTCTTGAAGGGAAAGATGTAACTCTGTGAGATGAATTAACAGAACACAGAGCAGTTTCTCAGAAAGCTTCTTTCCAGTTTTGAACGGAAGATATTTCCTTTTTCACCATAGCCCTCTATGGGCTTCCAAATATCCCTTTGCCAATTCCGCAAGAACAGCCTTTCCGAAAGGCTTCTTGAAGGGAAAGATGTAACTCTGTGAGATGAATTCACAGAACACAGAGCAGTTTCTCAGAAAGCTTCTTTCCAGTTTTGAACGGAAGATATTTCCTTTTTCACCATAGCCCTCTATGGGCTTCCAAATATCCCTTTGCCAATTCCACAAGAACAGCCTTAGCGAAAGGCTTCTTGAAGGGAAAGATGTAACTCTGTGAGATGAATTCACAGAACACAGAGCAGTTTCTCAGAAAGCTTCTTTCCAGTTTTGAACGGAAGATATTTCCTTTTTCACCATAGCCCTCTATGGGCTTCCAAATATCCTTTTGCCAATTCCGAAAGAACAGCCTTAGCGAAAGGCTTCTTGAAGGGAAAGATGTAACTCTGTGAGATGAATTAACAGAACACAGAGCAGTTTCTCAGAAAGCTTCTTTCCAGTTTTGAACGGAAGATATTTCCTTTTTCACCATAGGCCTCTATGGGCTTCCAAATATCCCTTTGCCAATTCCACAAGAACAGCCTTAGCGAAAGGCTTCTTGAAGGGAAAGATGTAACTCTGTGAGATGAATTAGCAGAACACAGAGCAGTTTCTCAGAAAGATTCTTTCCAATTTTGAAAGGAAGATATTTCCTTTTTCACCATAGCCCTCTATGGGCTTCCAAATATCCCTTTGCAAATTCCACAAGAACAGCCTTAGCGAAAGGCTTCTTGAAGGGAAAGATGTAACTCTGTGAGATGAATTCACAGAACACAGAGCAGTTTCTCAGAAAGCTTCTTTCCAGTTTTGAACGGAAGATATTTTCTTTTTCACCAGAGGCCTCTATGGGCTTCCAAATATCCCTTTGCCAATTCCACAAGAACAGCCTTAGCGAAAGGCTTCTTGAAGGGAAAGATGTAACTCTGTGAGATGAATTCACAGAACACAGAGCAGTTTCTCAGAAAGCTTCTTTCCAGTTTTGAACGGAAGATATTTCCTTTTTTACCATAGCCCTCTATGGGCTTCCAAATATCCCTTTGCAAATTCCACAAGAACAGCCTTAGCGAACGGCTTCTTGAAGGGAAAGATGTAACTCTGTGAGATGAATTAACAGAACACAGAGCAGTTTCTCAGAAAGCTTCTTTCCAGTTTTGAACGGAAGATATTTCCTTTTTCACCATAGCCCTCTATGGGCTTCCAAATATCCCTTTGCCAATTCCGCAAGAACAGCCTTAGCGAAAGGCTTCTTGAAGGGAAAGATGTAACTCTGTGAGATGAATTAACAGAACACAGAGCAGTTTCTCAGAAAGCTTCTTTCCAGTTTTGAACGGAAGATATTTCCTTTTTCACCATAGCCGTCTATGGGCTTCCAAATATCCCTTTGCCAATTCCACAAGAACAGCCTTAGCGAAAGGCTTCTTGAAGGGAAAGATGTAACTCTGTGAGATGAATTCACAGAACACAGAGCAGTTTCTCAGAAAGCTTCTTTCCAGTTTTGAACGGAAGATATTTCCTTTTTCACCATAGCCCTCTATGGGCTTCCAAATATCCCTTTGCCAATTCCGAAAGAACAGCCTTAGCGAAAGGCTTCTTGAAGGGAAAGATGTAACTCTGTGAGATGAATTAACAGAACACAGAGCAGTTTCTCAGAAAGCTTCTTTCCAGTTTTGAACGGAAGATATTTCCTTTTTCACCATAGGCCTCTATGGGCTTCCAAATATCCCTTTGCCAATTCCACAAGAACAGCCTTAGCGAAAGGCTTCTTGAAGGGAAAGATGTAACTCTGTGAGATGAATTAGCAGAACACAGAGCAGTTTCTCAGAAAGATTCTTTCCAATTTTGAAAGGAAGATATTTCCTTTTTCACCATAGCCCTCTATGGGCTTCCAAATATCCCTTTGCAAATTCCACAAGAACAGCCTTAGCGAAAGGCTTCTTGAAGTGAAAGATGTAACTCTGTGAGATGAATTCACAGAACACAGAGCAGTTTCTCAGAAAGCTTCTTTCCAGTTTTGAACGGAAGATATTTCCGTTTTCACCATAGCCCTCTATGGGCTTCCAAATATCCCCTTGCCAATTCCACAAGAACAGCCTTAGCGAAAGGCTTCTTGAAGGGAAAGATGTAACTCTGTGAGATGAATTAACAGAATACAGAGCAGTTTCTCAGAAAGCTTCTTTCCAGTTTTGAACGGAAGATATTTCCTTTTTCACCATAGCTGTCTATGGGCTTCCAAATATCCCTTTGCCAATTCCACAAGAACAGCCTTAGCGAAAGGCTTCTTGAAGGGAAAGATGTAACTCTGTGAGATGAATTCACAGAACACAGAGCAGTTTCTCAGAAAGCTTCTTTCCAGTTTTGAACGGAAGATATTTCCTTTTTCACCATAGGCCTCTATGGGCTTCCAAATATCCCTTTGCCAATTCCACAAGAACAGCCTTAGCGAAAGGCTTCTTGAAGGGAAAGATGTAACTCTGTGAGATGAATTCACAGAACACAGAGCAGTTTCTCAGAAAGCTTCTTTCCAGTTTTGAACGGAAGATATTTCCTTTTTCACCATAGCCCTCTATGAGCTTCCAAATATCCCTTTGCCAATTCCACAAGAACAGCTTTAGCGAAAGGCTTCTTGAAGGGAAAGATGTAACTCTGTGAGATGAATTCACAGAACACAGAGCAGTTTCTCAGAAAGTTTCTTTCCAGTTTTGAACGGAAGATATTTCCTTTTTCCCCATAGCCCTCTTTGGGCTTCCAAATATCCCCTTGCCAATTCCACAAGAACAGCCTTAGCGAAAGGCTTCTTGAAGGGAAAGATGTAACTCTGTGAGATGAATTAACAGAACACAGAGCAGTTTCTCAGAAAGCTTCTTTCCAGTTTTGAACGGAAGATATTTCCTTTTTCACCATAGGCCTCTATGGGCTTCCAAATATCCCTTTGCCAATTCCACAAGAACAGCCTTAGCGAAAGGCTTCTTGAAGGGAAAGATGTAACTCTGTGAGATGAATTAACAGAACACAGAGCAGTTTCTCAGAAAGATTCTTTCGAATTTTGAACGGAAGATATTTCCTTTTTCACCATAGGCCTCTATGGGCTTCCAAATATCCCTTTGCCAATTCCACAAGAACAGCCTTAGCGAAAGGCTTCTTGAAGGGAAAGATGTAACTCTGTGAGATGAATTCACAGAACACAGAGGAGTTTCTCAGAAAGCTTCTTTCCAGTTTTGAACGGAAGATATTTCCTTTTTCACCATAGGCCTCTATGGGCTTCCAAATATCCCTATGCCAATTCCACAAGAACAGCCTTAGCGAAAGGCTTCTTGAAGGGAAAGATGTAACTCTGTGAGATGAATTAACAGAACACAGAGCAGTTTCTCAGAAAGCTTCTTTCCAGTTTTGAACGGAAGATATTTCCTTTTTCACCATAGCCCTCTATGGGCTTCCAAATATCCCTTTGACAATTCCACAAGAACAGCCTTAGCGAAAGGCTTCTTGAAGGGAAAGATGTAACTCTGTGAGATGAATTCACAGAACACAGAGCAGTTTCTCAGAAAGGTTCTTTCCAGTTTTGAACGGAAGATATTTCCTTTTTCACCATAGCCCTCTATGGGCTTCCAAATATCCCTTTGCCAATTCCACAAGAACAGCCTTAGCGAAAGGCTTCTTGAAGGGAAAGATGTAACTCTGTGAGATGAATTCACAGAACACAGAGCAGTTTCTCAGAAAGCTTCTTTCCAGTTTTGAAAGGAAGACATTTCCTTTTTCACCATAGGCCTCTATGGGCTTCCAAATATCCCTTTGCCAATTCCGAAAGAACAGCCTTAGCGAAAGGCTTCTTGAAGGGAAAGATGTAACTCTGTGAGATGAATTAACAGAACACAGAGCAGTTTCTCAGAAAGCTTCTTTCCAGTTTTGAACGGAAGATATTTCCTTTTTCACCATAGGCCTCTATGGGCTTCCAAATATCCCTTTGCCAATTCCACAAGAACAGCCTTAGCGAAAGGCTTCTTGAAGGGAAAGATGTAACTCTGTGAGATGAATTAGCAGAACACAAAGCAGTTTCTCAGAAAGATTCTTTCCAATTTTGAAAGGAAGATATTTCCTTTTTCACCATAGCCCTCTATGGGCTTCCAAATATCCCTTTGCAAATTCCACAAGAACAGCCTTAGCGAAAGGCTTCTTGAAGGGAAAGATGTAACTCTGTGAGATGAATTCACAGAACACAGAGCAGTTTCTCAGAAAGCTTCTTTCCAGTTTTGAACGGAAGATATTTCCTTTTTCACCATAGCCCTCTATGGGCTTCCAAATATCCCTTTGCCAATTCCACAAGAACAGCCTTAGCGAAAGGCTTCTTGAAGGGAAAGATGTAACTCTGTGAGATGAATTAACAGAACACAGAGCAGTTTCTCAGAAAGATTCTTTCCAGTTTTGAACGGAAGATATTTCCTTTTTCACCATAGCCCTCTATGGGCTTCCAAATATCCCTTTGCCAATTCCACAAGAACAGCCTTAGCGAAAGGCTTCTTGAAGGGAAAGATGTAACTCTGTGAGATGAATTCACAGAACACAGAGCAGTTTCTCAGAAAGCTTCTTTCCAGTTTTGAAAGGAAGATATTTCCTTTTTCACCATAGGCCTCTATGGGCTTCCAAATATCCCTTTGCCAATTCCGAAAGAACAGCCTTAGCGAAAGGCTTCTTGAAGGGAAAGATGTAACTCTGTGAGATGAATTAACAGAACACAGAGCAGTTTCTCAGAAAGCTTCTTTCCAGTTTTGAACGGAAGATATTTCCTTTTTCACCATAGGCCTCTATGGGCTTCCAAATATCCCTTTGCCAATTCCACAAGAACAGCCTTAGCGAAAGGCTTCTTGAAGGGAAAGATGTAACTCTGTGAGATGAATTAGCAGAACACAGAGCAGTTTCTCAGAAAGATTCTTTCCAATTTTGAAAGGAAGATATTTAGTTTTTTCACCATAGCCCTCTATGGGCTTCCAAATATCCCTTTGCAAATTCCACAAGAACAGCCTTAGCGAAAGGCTTCTTGAAGGGAAAGATGTAACTCTGTGAGATGAATTCACAGAACACAGAGCAGTTTCTCAGAAAGCTTCTTTCCAGTTTTGAACGGAAGATATTTCCTTTTTCACCATAGCCCTCTATGGGCTTCCAAATATCCCTTTGCCAATTCCACAAGAACAGCCTTAGCGAAAGGCTTCTTGAAGGGAAAGATGTAACTCTGTGAGATGAATTAACAGAACACAGAGCAGTTTCTCAGAAAGCTTCTTTCCAGTTTTGAACGGAAGATATTTCCTTTTTCACCATAGCCCTCTATGGGCTTCCAAATATCCCTTTGCCAATTCCACAAGAACAGCCTTAGCGAAAGGCTTCTTGAAGGGAAAGATGTAACTCTGTGAGATGAATTAGCAGAACACAGAGCAGTTTCTCACAAAGATTCTTTCCAATTTTGAAAGGAAGATATTTCCTTTTTCACCATAGCCCTCTATGGGCTTCCAAATATCCCTTTGCAAATTCCACAAGAACAGCCTTAGCGAAAGGCTTCTTGAAGGGAAAGATGTAACTCTGTGAGATGAATTCACAGAACACAGAGCAGTTTCTCAGAAAGCTTCTTTCCAGTTTTGAACGGAAGATATTTCCTTTTTCACCATAGCCCTCTATGGGCTTCCAAATATCCCTTTGCCAATTCCACAAGAACAGCCTTAGCGAAAGGCTTCTTGAAGGGAAAGATGTATCTCTGTGAGATGAATTAACAGAACACAGAGCAGTTTCTCAGAAAGCTTCTTTCCAGTTTTGAACGGAAGATATTTCCTTTTTCACCATAGCCCTCTATGGGCTTCCAAATATCCCTTTGCCAATTCCACAAGAAGAGCCTTAGCGAAAGGCTTCTTGAAGGGAAAGATGTAACTCTGTGAGGTGAATTCACAGAACACAGAGCAGTTTCTCAGAAAGCTTCTTTCCAGTTTTGAACGGAAGATATTTCCTTTTTCTCCATAGCCCTCTATGGGCTTCCAAATATCCCTTTGCCAATTCCACAAGAACAGCCTTAGCGAAAGGCTTCTTGAAGGGAAAGATGTAACTCTGTGAGATGAATTAGCAGAACACAGAGCAGTTTCTCAGAAAGATTCTTTCCAATTTTGAAAGGAAGATATTTCCTTTTTCACCATAGCCCTCTATGGGCTTCCAAATATCCCTTTGCAAATTCCACAAGAACAGCCTTAGCGAAAGGCTTCTTGAAGGGAAAGATGTAACTCTGTGAGATGAATTCACAGAACACAGAGCAGTTTCTCAGAAAGCTTCTTTCCAGTTTTGAACGGAAGATATTTTCTTTTTCACCAGAGGCCTCTATGGGCTTCCAAATATCCCTTTGCCAATTCCACAAGAACAGCCTTAGCGAAAGGCTTCTTGAAGGGAAAGATGTAACTCTGTGAGATGAATTCACAGAACACAGAGCAGTTTCTCAGAAAGCTTCTTTCCAGTTTTGAACGGAAGATATTTCCTTTTTCACCATAGCCCTCTATGGGCTTCCAAATATCCCTTTGCAAATTCCACAAGAACAGCCTTAGCGAACGGCTTCTTGAAGGGAAAGATGTAACTCTGTGAGATGAATTTACAGAACACAGAGCAGTTTCTCAGAAAGCTTCTTTCCAGTTTTGAACGGAAGATATTTCCTTTTTCACCATAGCCCTCTATGGGCTTCCAAATATCCCTTTGCCAATTCCGCAAGAACAGCCTTAGCGAAAGGCTTCTTGAAGGGAAAGATGTAACTCTGTGAGATGAATTCACAGAACACAGAGCAGTTTCTCAGAAAGCTTCTTTCCAGTTTTGAACGGAAGATATTTCCTTTTTCACCATAGCCCTCTATGGGCTTCCAAATATCCCTTTGCCAATTCCACAAGAACATCCTTAGCGAAAGGCTTCTTGAAGGGAAAGATGTAACTCTGTGAGATGAATTAGCAGAACACAGAGCAGTTTCTCAGAAAGCTTCTTTCCAGTTTTGAACGGAAGATATTTCCTTTTTCACCATAGCCCTCTATGGGTTTCCAAATATCGCTTTGCCAATTCTACAAGAACAGCCTTAGCGAAAGGCTTCTTGAAGGGAAAGATGTAACTCTGTGAGATGAATTCACAGAACACAGAGCAGTTTCTCAGAAAGCTTCTTTCCAGTTTTGAACGGAAGATATTTCCTTTTTCACCATAGCCCTCTATGGGCTTCCAACTATCCCTTTGCCAATTCCACAAGAACAGCCTTAGCGAAAGGCTTCTTGAAGGAAAAGATGTAACTCTGTGAGATGAATTAACAGAACACAGAGCAGTTTCTCAGAAAGCTTCTTTCCAGTTTTGAACGGAAGATATTTCCTTTTTCACCATAGCCCTCTATGGGCTTCCAAATATCCCTTTGACAATTCCACAAGAACAGCCTTAGCGAAAGGCTTCTTGAAGGGAAAGATGTAACTCTGTGAGATGAATTCACAGAACACAGAGCAGTTTCTCAGAAAGCTTCTTTCCAGTTTTGAACGGAAGATATTTCCTTTTTCACCATAGCCCTCTATGGGCTTCCAAATATCCCTTTGCCAATTCCACAAGAACAGCCTTAGCGAAAGGCTTCTTGAAGGGAAAGATGTAACTCTGTGAGATGAATTCACAGAACACAGAGCAGTTTCTCAGAAAGCTTCTTTCCAGTTTTGAAAGGAAGACATTTCCTTTTTCACCATAGGCCTCTATGGGCTTCCAAATATCCCTTTGCAAATTCCGAAAGAACAGCCTTAGCGAAAGGCTTCTTGAAGGGAAAGATGTAACTCTGTGAGATGAATTAACAGAACACAGAGCAGTTTCTCAGAAAGCTTCTTTCCAGTTTTGAACGGAAGATATTTCCTTTTTCACCATAGGCCTCTATGGGCTTCCAAATATCCCTTTGCCAATTCCACAAGAACAGCCTTAGCGAAAGGCTTCTTGAAGGGAAAGATGTAACTCTGTGAGATGAATTAGCAGAACACAAAGCAGTTTCTCAGAAAGATTCTTTCCAATTTTGAAAGGAAGATATTTCCTTTTTCACCATAGCCCTCTATGGGCTTCCAAATATCCCTTTGCAAATTCCACAAGAACAGCCTTAGCGAAAGGCTTCTTGAAGGGAAAGATGTAACTCTGTGAGATGAATTCACAGAACACAGAGCAGTTTCTCAGAAAGCTTCTTTCCAGTTTTGAACGGAAGATATTTCCTTTTTCACCATAGCCCTCTATGGGCTTCCAAATATCCCTTTGCCAATTCCACAAGAACAGCCTTAGCGAAAGGCTTCTTGAAGGGAAAGATGTAACTCTGTGAGATGAATTAACAGAACACAGAGCAGTTTCTCAGAAAGATTCTTTCCAGTTTTGAACGGAAGATATTTCCTTTTTCACCATAGCCCTCTATGGGCTTCCAAATATCCCTTTGCCAATTCCACAAGAACAGCCTTAGCGAAAGGCTTCTTGAAGGGAAAGATGTAACTCTGTGAGATGAATTCACAGAACACAGAGCAGTTTCTCAGAAAGCTTCTTTCCAGTTTTGAAAGGAAGATATTTCCTTTTTCACCATAGGCCTCTATGGGCTTCCAAATATCCCTTTGCCAATTCCGAAAGAACAGCCTTAGCGAAAGGCTTCTTGAAGGGAAAGATGTAACTCTGTGAGATGAATTAACAGAACACAGAGCAGTTTCTCAGAAAGCTTCTTTCCAGTTTTGAACGGAAGATATTTCCTTTTTCACCATAGGCCTCTATGGGCTTCCAAATATCCCTTTGCCAATTCCACAAGAACAGCCTTAGCGAAAGGCTTCTTGAAGGGAAAGATGTAACTCTGTGAGATGAATTAGCAGAACACAGAGCAGTTTCTCAGAAAGATTCTTTCCAATTTTGAAAGGAAGATATTTAGTTTTTTCACCATAGCCCTCTATGGGCTTCCAAATATCCCTTTGCAAATTCCACAAGAACAGCCTTAGCGAAAGGCTTCTTGAAGGGAAAGATGTAACTCTGTGAGATGAATTCACAGAACACAGAGCAGTTTCTCAGAAAGCTTCTTTCCAGTTTTGAACGGAAGATATTTCCTTTTTCACCATAGCCCTCTATGGGCTTCCAAATATCCCTTTGCCAATTCCACAAGAACAGCCTTAGCGAAAGGCTTCTTGAAGGGAAAGATGTAACTCTGTGGGATGAATTAACAGAACACAGAGCAGTTTCTCAGAAAGCTTCTTTCCAGGTTTGAACGGAAGATATTTCCTTTTTCACCATAGCCCTCTATGGGCTTCCAAATATCCCTTTGCCAATTCCACAAGAACAGCCTTAGCGAAAGGCTTCTTGAAGGGAAAGATGTAACTCTGTGAGATGAATTAGCAGAACACAGAGCAGTTTCTCACAAAGATTCTTTCCAATTTTGAAAGGAAGATATTTCCTTTTTCACCATAGCCCTCTATGGGCTTCCAAATATCCCTTTGCAAATTCCACAAGAACAGCCTTAGCGAAAGGCTTCTTGAAGGGAAAGATGTAACTCTGTGAGATGAATTCACAGAACACAGAGCAGTTTCTCAGAAAGCTTCTTTCCAGTTTTGAACGGAAGATATTTCCTTTTTCACCATAGCCCTCTATGGGCTTCCAAATATCCCTTTGCCAATTCCACAAGAACAGCCTTAGCGAAAGGCTTCTTGAAGTGAAAGATGTATCTCTGTGAGATGAATTAACAGAACACAGAGCAGTTTCTCAGAAAGCTTCTTTCCAGTTTTGAACGGAAGATATATCCTTTTTCACCATAGCCCTCTATGGGCTTCCAAATATCCCTTTGCCAATTCCACAAGAAGAGCCTTAGCGAAAGGCTTCTTGAAGGGAAAGATGTAACTCTGTGAGGTGAATTCACAGAACACAGAGCAGTTTCTCAGAAAGCTTCTTTCCAGTTTTGAACGGAAGATATTTCCTTTTTCACCATAGCCCTCTATGGGCTTCCAAATATCCCTTTGCCAATTCCACAAGAACAGCCTTAGCGAAAGGCTTCTTGAAGGGAAAGATGTAACTCTGTGAGATGAATTAGCAGAACACAGAGCAGTTTCTCAGAAAGATTCTTTCCAATTTTGAAAGGAAGATATTTCCTTTTTCACCATAGCCCTCTATGGGCTTCCAAATATCCCTTTGCAAATTCCACAAGAACAGCCTTAGCGAAAGGCTTCTTGAAGGGAAAGATGTAACTCTGTGAGATGAATTCACAGAACACAGAGCAGTTTCTCAGAAAGCTTCTTTCCAGTTTTGAACGGAAGATATTTTCTTTTTCACCAGAGGCCTCTATGGGCTTCCAAATATCCCTTTGCCAATTCCACAACAACAGCCTTAGCGAAAGGCTTCTTGAAGGGAAAGATGTAACTCTGTGAGATGAATTCACAGAACACAGAGCAGTTTCTCAGAAAGCTTCTTTCCAGTTTTGAACGGAAGATATTTCCTTTTTCACCATAGCCCTCTATGGGCTTCCAAATATCCCTTTGCAAATTCCACAAGAACAGCCTTAGCGAACGGCTTCTTGAAGGGAAAGATGTAACTCTGTGAGATGAATTTACAGAACACAGAGCAGTTTCTCAGAAAGCTTCTTTCCAGTTTTGAACGGAAGATATTTCCTTTTTCACCATAGCCCTCTATGGGCTTCCAAATATCCCTTTGCCAATTCCGCAAGAACAGCCTTAGCGAAAGGCTTCTTGAAGGGAAAGATGTAACTCTGTGAGATGAATTCACAGAACACAGAGCAGTTTCTCAGAAAGCTTCTTTCCAGTTTTGAACGGAAGATATTTCCTTTTTCACCATAGCCGTCTATGGGCTTCCAAATATCCCTTTGCCAATTCCACAAGAACAGCCTTAGCGAAAGGCTTCTTGAAGGGAAAGATGTAACTCTGTGAGATGAATTCACAGAACACAGAGCAGTTTCTCAGAAAGCTTCTTTCCAGTTTTGAACGGAAGATATTTCCTTTTTCACCATAGGCCTCTATAGGCTTCCAAATATCCTTTTGCCAATTCCGAAAGAACAGCCTTAGCGAAAGGCTTCTTGAAGGGAAAGATGTAACTCTGTGAGATGAATTAACAGAACACAGAGCAGTTTCTCAGAAAGCTTCTTTCCAGTTTTGAACGGAAGATATTTCCTTTTTCACCATAGGCCTCTATGGGCTTCCAAATATCCCTTTGCCAATTCCACAAGAACAGCCTTAGCGAAAGGCTTCTTGAAGGGAAAGATGTAACTCTGTGAGATGAATTAGCAGAACACAGAGCAGTTTCTCAGAAAGATTCTTTCCAATTTTGAAAGGAAGATATTTCCTTTTTCACCATAGCCCTCTATGGGCTTCCAAATATCCCTTTGCAAATTCCACAAGAACAGCCTTAGCGAAAGGCTTCTTGAAGGGAAAGATGTAACTCTGTGAGATGAATTCACAGAACACAGAGCAGTTTCTCAGAAAGCTTCTTTCCAGTTTTGAACGGAAGATATTTCCTTTTTCACCATAGCCCTCTATGGGCTTCCAAATATCCCTTTGCCAATTCCACAAGAACAGCCTTAGCGAAAGGCTTCTTGAAGGGAAAGATGTAACTCTGTGAGATGAATTAACAGAACACAGAGCAGTTTCTCAGAAAGCTTCTTTCCAGTTTTGAACGGAAGATATTTCCTTTTTCACCATAGCCCTCTATGGGCTTCCAAATATCCCTTTGCCAATTCCACAAGAACAGCCTTAGCGAAAGGCTTCTTGAAGGGAAAGATGTAACTCTGTGAGATGAATTAGCAGAACACAGAGCAGTTTCTCAGAAAGATTCTTTCCAATTTTGAAAGGAAGATATTTCCTTTTTCACCGTAGCCCTCTATGGGCTTCCAAATATCCCTTTGCAAATTCCACAAGAACAGCCTTAGCGAAAGGCTTCTTGAAGGGAAAGATGTAACTCTGTGAGATGAATTCACAGAACACAGAGCAGTTTCTCAGAAAGCTTCTTTCCAGTTTTGAACGGAAGATATTTCCTTTTTCACCATAGCCCTCTATGGGCTTCCAAATATCCCTTTGCCAATTCCACAAGAACAGCCTTAGCGAAAGGCTTCTTGAAGTGAAAGATGTATCTCTGTGAGATGAATTAACAGAACACAGAGCAGTTTCTCAGAAAGCTTCTTTCCAGTTTTGAACGGAAGATATTTCCTTTTTCACCATAGCCCTCTATGGGCTTCCAAATATCCCTTTGCCAATTCCACAAGAAGAGCCTTAGCGAAAGGCTTCTTGAAGGGAAAGATGTAACTCTGTGAGGTGAATTCACAGAACACAGAGCAGTTTCTCAGAAAGCTTCTTTCCAGTTTTGAAAGGAAGATATTTCCTTTTTCACCATAGCCCTCTATGGGCTTCCAAATATCCCTTTGCAAATTCCACAAGAACAGCCTTAGGGAAAGGCTTCTTGAAGGGAAAGATGTAACTCTGTGAGATGAATTCACAGAACACAGAGCAGTTTCTCAGAAAGCTTCTTTCCAGTTTTGAACGGAAGATATTTCCTTTTTCACCATAGCCCTCTATGGGCTTCCAAATATCCCTTTGCCAATTCCACAAGAACAGCCTTAGCGAAAGGCTTCTTGAAGGGAAAGATGTAACTCTGTGAGATGAATTAACAGAATACAGAGCAGTTTCTGAGAAAGCTTCTTTCCAGTTTTGAACGGAAGATATTTCCTTTTTCACCATAGCCCTCTATGGGCTTCCAAATATCCCTTTGCCAATTCCACAAGAACAGCCTTAGCGAAAGGCTTCTTGAAGGGAAAGATGTAACTCTGTGAGATGAATTAGCAGAACACAGAGCAGTTTCTCAGAAAGATTCTTTCCAATTTTGAAAGGAAGATATTTCCTTTTTCACCATAGCCCTCTATGGGCTTCCAAATATCCCTTTGCAAATTCCACAAGAACAGCCTTAGCGAAAGGCTTCTTGAAGGGAAAGATGTAACTCTGTGAGATGAATTCACAGAACACAGAGCAGTTTCTCTGAAAGCTTCTTTCCAGTTTTGAACGGAAGATATTTCCTTTTTCACCATAGCCCTCTATGGGCTTCCAAATATCCCTTTGCCAATTCCACAAGAACAGCCTTAGCGAAAGGCTTCTTGAAGTGAAAGATGTATCTCTGTGAGATGAATTAACAGAACACAGAGCAGTTTCTCAGAAAGCTTCTTTCCAGTTTTGAACGGAAGATATTTCCTTTTTCACCATAGCCCTCTATGGGCTTCCAAATATCCCTTTGCCAATTCCACAAGAAGAGCCTTAGCGAAAGGCTTCTTGAAGGGAAAGATGTAACTCTGTGAGGTGAATTCACAGAACACAGAGCAGTTTCTCAGAAAGCTTCTTTCCAGTTTTGAACGGAAGATATTTCCTTTTTCACCATAGCCCTCTATGGGCTTCCAAATATCCCTTTGCAAATTCCACAAGAACAGCCTTAGCGAAAGGCTTCTTGAAGGGAAAGATGTAACTCTGTGAGATGAATTCACAGAACACAGAGAAGTTTCTCAGAAAGCTTCTTTCCAGTTTTGAACGGAAGATATTTCCTTTTTCACCATAGCCTTCTATGGGCTTCCAAATATCCCTTTGCCAATTCCACAAGAACAGCCTTAGCGAAAGGCTTCTTGAAGTGAAAGATGTATCTCTGTGAGATGAATTAACAGAACACAGAGCAGTTTCTCAGAAAGCTTCTTTCCAGTTTTGAACGGAAGATATTTCCTTTTTCACCATAGCCCTCTATGGGCTTCCAAATATCCCTTTGCCAATTCCACAAGAAGAGCCTTAGCGAAAGGCTTCTTGAAGGGAAAGATGTAACTCTGTGAGGTGAATTCACAGAACACAGAGCAGTTTCTCAGAAAGCTTCTTTCCAGTTTTGAAAGGAAGATATTTCCTTTTTCACCATAGCCCTCTATGGGCTTCCAAATATCCCTTTGCAAATTCCACAAGAACAGCCTTAGCGAAAGGCTTCTTGAAGGGAAAGATGTAACTCTGTGAGATGAATTCACAGAACACAGAGCAGTTTCTCAGAAAGCTTCTTTCCAGTTTTGAACGGAAGATATTTCCTTTTTCACCATAGCCCTCTATGGGCTTCCAAATATCCCTTTGCCAATTCCACAAGAAGAGCCTTAGCTAAAGGCTTCTTGAAGGGAAAGATGTAACTCTGTGAGGTGAATTCACAGAACACAGAGCAGTTTCTCAGAAAGCTTCTTTCCAGTTTTGAACGGAAGATATTTCCTTTTTCACCATAGCCCTCTATGGGCTTCCAAATATCCCTTTGCCAATTCCACAAGAACAGCCTTAGCGAAAGGCTTCTTGAAGGGAAAGATGTAACTCTGTGAGATGAATTAGCAGAACACAGAGCAGTTTCTCAGAAAGATTCTTTCCAATTTTGAAAGGAAGATATTTCCTTTTTCACCATAGCCCTCTATGGGCTTCCAAATATCCCTTTGCAAATTCCACAAGAACAGCCTTAGCGAAAGGCTTCTTGAAGGGAAAGATGTAACTCTGTGAGATGAATTAACAGAACACAGAGCAGTTTCTCAGAAAGCTTCTTTCCAGTTTTGAACGGAAGATATTTTGTTTTTCACCAGAGGCCTCTATGGGCTTCCAAATATCCCTTTGCCAATTCCACAAGAACAGCCTTAGCGAAAGGCTTCTTGAAGGGAAAGATGTAACTCTGTGAGATGAATTCACAGAACACAGAGCAGTTTCTCAGAAAGCTTCTTTCCAGTTTTGAACGGAAGATATTTCCTTTTTCACCATAGCCCTCTATGGGCTTCCAAATATCCCTTTGCAAATTCCACAAGAACAGCCTTAGCGAACGGCTTCTTGAAGGGAAAGATGTAACTCTGTGAGATGAATTTACAGAACACAGAGCAGTTTCTCAGAAAGCTTCTTTCCAGTTTTGAACGGAAGATATTTCCTTTTTCACCATAGCCCTCTATGGGCTTCCAAATATCCCTTTGCCAATTCCGCAAGAACAGCCTTAGCGAAAGGCTTCTTGAAGGGAAAGATGTAACTCTGTGAGATGAATTCACAGAACACAGAGCAGTTTCTCAGAAAGCTTCTTTCCAGTTTTGAACGGAAGATATTTCCTTTTTCACCATAGCCGTCTATGGGCTTCCAAATATCCCTTTGCCAATTCCACAAGAACAGCCTTAGCGAAAGGCTTCTTGAAGGGAAAGATGTAACTCTGTGAGATGAATTCACAGAACACAGAGCAGTTTCTCAGAAAGCTTCTTTCCAGTTTTGAACGGAAGATATTTCCTTTTTCACCATAGCCCTCTATGGGCTTCCAAATATCCTTTTGCCAATTCCGAAAGAACAGCCTTAGCGAAAGGCTTCTTGAAGGGAAAGATGTAACTCTGTGAGATGAATTAACAGAACACAGAGCAGTTTCTCAGAAAGCTTCTTTCCAGTTTTGAACGGAAGATATTTCCTTTTTCACCATAGGCCTCTATGGGCTTCCAAATATCCCTTTGCCAATTCCACAAGAACAGCCTTAGCGAAAGGCTTCTTGAAGGGAAAGATGTAACTCTGTGAGATGAATTAGCAGAACACAGAGCAGTTTCTCAGAAAGATTCTTTCCAATTTTGAAAGGAAGATATTTCCTTTTTCACCATAGCCCTCTATGGGCTTCCAAATATCCCTTTGCAAATTCCACAAGAACAGCCTTAGCGAAAGGCTTCTTGAAGGGAAAGATGTAACTCTGTGAGATGAATTCACAGAACACAGAGCAGTTTCTCAGAAAGCTTATTTCCAGTTTTGAACGGAAGATAATTCCTTTTTCACCATAGCCCTCTATGGGCTTCCAAATATCCCTTTGCCAATTCCACAAGAACAGCCTTAGCGAAAGGCTTCTTGAAGGGAAAGATGTAACTCTGTGAGATGAATTAACAGAACACAGAGCAGTTTCTCAGAAAGCTTCTTTCCAGTTTTGAACGGAAGATATTTCCTTTTTAACCATAGCCCTCTATGGGCTTCCAAATATCCCTTTGCCAATTCCACAAGAACAGCCTTAGCGAAAGGCTTCTTGAAGGGAAAGATGTAACTCTGTGAGATGAATTAGCAGAACACAGAGCAGTTTCTCAGAAAGATTCTTTCCAATTTTGAAAGGAAGATATTTCCTTTTTCACCGTAGCCCTCTATGGGCTTCCAAATATCCCTTTGCAAATTCCACAAGAACAGCCTTAGCGAAAGGCTTCTTGAAGGGAAAGATGTAACTCTGTGAGATGAATTCACAGAACACAGAGCAGTTTCTCAGAAAGCTTCTTTCCAGTTTTGAACGGAAGATATTTCCTTTTTCACCATAGCCCTCTATGGGCTTCCAAATATCCCTTTGCCAATTCCACAAGAACAGCCTTAGCGAAAGGCTTCTTGAAGTGAAAGATGTATCTCTGTGAGATGAATTAACAGAACACAGAGCAGTTTCTCAGAAAGCTTCTTTCCAGTTTTGAACGGAAGATATTTCCTTTTTCACCATAGCCCTCTATGGGCTTCCAAATATCCCTTTGCCAATTCCACAAGAAGAGCCTTAGCGAAAGGCTTCTTGAAGGGAAAGATGTAACTCTGTGAGGTGAATTCACAGAACACAGAGCAGTTTCTCAGAAAGCTTCTTTCCAGTTTTGAAAGGAAGATATTTCCTTTTTCACCATAGCCCTCTATGGGCTTCCAAATATCCCTTTGCAAATTCCACAAGAACAGCCTTAGGGAAAGGCTTCTTGAAGGGAAAGATGTAACTCTGTGAGATGAATTCACAGAACACAGAGCAGTTTCTCAGAAAGCTTCTTTCCAGTTTTGAACGGAAGATATTTCCTTTTTCACCATAGCCCTCTATGGGCTTCCAAATATCCCTTTGCCAATTCCACAAGAACAGCCTTAGCGAAAGGCTTCTTGAAGGGAAAGATGTAACTCTGTGAGATGAATTAACAGAATACAGAGCAGTTTCTCAGAAAGCTTCTTTCCAGTTTTGAACGGAAGATATTTCCTTTTTCACCATAGCCCTCTATGGGCTTCCAAATATCCCTTTGCCAATTCCACAAGAACAGCCTTAGCGAAAGGCTTCTTGAAGGGAAAGATGTAACTCTGTGAGATGAATTAGCAGAACACAGAGCAGTTTCTCAGAAAGATTCTTTCCAATTTTGAAAGGAAGATATTTCCTTTTTCACCATAGCCCTCTATGGGCTTCCAAATATCCCTTTGCAAATTCCACAAGAACAGCCTTAGCGAAAGGCTTCTTGAAGGGAAAGATGTAACTCTGTGAGATGAATTCACAGAACACAGAGCAGTTTCTCAGAAAGCTTCTTTCCAGTTTTGAACGGAAGATATTTCCTTTTTCACCATAGCCCTCTATGGGCTTCCAAATATCCCTTTGCCAATTCCACAAGAACAGCCTTAGCGAAAGGCTTCTTGAAGTGAAAGATGTATCTCTGTGAGATGAATTAACAGAACACAGAGCAGTTTCTCAGAAAGCTTCTTTCCAGTTTTGAACGGAAGATATTTCCTTTTTCACCATAGCCCTCTATGGGCTTCCAAATATCCCTTTGCCAATTCCACAAGAAGAGCCTTAGCGAAGGCTTCTTGAAGGGAAAGATGAAACTCTGTGAGGTGAATTCACAGAACACAGAGCAGTTTCTCAGAAAGCTTCTTTCCAGTTTTGAACGGAAGATATTTCCTTTTTCACCATAGCCCTCTATGGGCTTCCAAATATCCCTTTGCAAATTCCACAAGAACAGCCTTAGCGAAAGGCTTCTTGAAGGGAAAGATGTAACTCTGTGAGATGAATTCACAGAACACAGAGAAGTTTCTCAGAAAGCTTCTTTCCAGTTTTGAACGGAAGATATTTCCTTTTTCACCATAGCCCTCTATGGGCTTCCAAATATCCCTTTGCCAATTCCACAAGAACAGCCTTAGCGAAAGGCTTCTTGAAGTGAAAGATGTATCTCTGTGAGATGAATTAACAGAACACAGAGCAGTTTCTCAGAAAGCTTCTTTCCAGTTTTGAACGGAAGATATTTCCTTTTTCACAATAGCCCTCTATGGGCTTCCAAATATCCCTTTGCCAATTCCACAAGAAGAGCCTTAGCGAAAGGCTTCTTGAAGGGAAAGATGTAACTCTGTGAGGTGAATTCACAGAACACAGAGCAGTTTCTCAGAAAGCTTCTTTCCAGTTTTGAAAGGAAGATATTTCCTTTTTCACCATAGCCCTCTATGGGCTTCCAAATATCCCTTTGCAAATTCCACAAGAACAGCCTTAGCGAAAGGCTTCTTGAAGGGAAAGATGTAACTCTGTGAGATGAATTCACAGAACACAGAGCAGTTTCTCAGAAAGCTTCTTTCCAGTTTTGAACGGAAGATATTTCCTTTTTCACCATAGCCCTCTATGGGCTTCCAAATATCCCTTTGCCAATTCCACAAGAACAGCCTTAGCGAAAGGCTTCTTGAAGTGAAAGATGTATCTCTGTGAGATGAATTAACAGAACACAGAGCAGTTTCTCAGAAAGCTTCTTTCCAGTTTTGAACGGAAGATATTTCCTTTTTCACCATAGCCCTCTATGGGCTTCCAAATATCCCTTTGCCAATTCCACAAGAAGAGCCTTAGCGAAAGGCTTCTTGAAGGGAAAGATGTAACTCTGTGAGGTGAATTCACAGAACACAGAGCAGTTTCTCAGAAAGCTTCTTTCCAGTTTTGAACGGAAGATATTTCCTTTTTCACCATAGCCCTCTATGGGCTTCCAAATATCCCTTTGCCAATTCCACAAGAAGAGCCTTAGCGAAAGGCTTCTTGAAGGGAAAGATGTAACTCTGTGAGGTGAATTCACAGAACAAAGAGCAGTTTCTCAGAAAGCTTCTTTCCAGTTTTGAACGGAAGATATTTCCTTTTTCACCATAGCCCTGTATGGGCTTCCAAATATCCCTTTGCCAATTCCACAAGAAGAGCCTTAGCGAAAGGCTTCTTGAAGGGAAAGATGTAACTCTGTGAGGTGAATTCACAGAACACAGAGCAGTTTCTCAGAAAGCTTCTTTCCAGTTTTGAACGGAAGATATTTCCTTTTTCCCCATAGCCCTCTATGGGCTTCCAAATATCCCTTTGCCAATTCCACAAGAACAGCCTTAGCGAAAGGCTTCTTGAAGGGAAAGATGTAACTCTGTGAGATGAATTAGCAGAACACAGAGCAGTTTCTCAGAAAGATTCTTTCCAATTTTGAAAGGAAGATATTTCCTTTTTCACCATAGCCCTCTATGGGCTTCCAAATATCCCTTTGCCAATTCCACAAGAACAGCCTTAGCGAAAGGCTTCTTGAAGGGAAGGATGTAACTCTGTGAGATGAATTCACAGAACACAGAGCAGTTTCTCAGAAAGCTTCTTTCCAGTTTTGAACGGAAGATATTTTCTTTTTCACCAGAGGCCTCTATGGGCTTCCAAATATCCCTTTGCCAATTCCACAAGAACAGCCTTAGCGAAAGGCTTCTTGAAGGGAAAGATGTAACTCTGTGAGATGAATTCACAGAACACAGAGCAGTTTCTCAGAAAGCTTCTTTCCAGTTTTGAACGGAAGATATTTCCTTTTTCACCATAGCCCTCTACGGGCTTCCAAATATCCCTTTGCCAATTCCACAAGAACAGCCTTAGCGAACGGCTTCTTGAAGGGAAAGATGTAACTCCGTGAGATGAATTAACAGAACACAGAGCAGTTTCTCAGAAAGCTTCTTTCCAGTTTTGAACGGAAGATATTTCCTTTTTCACCATAGCCCTCTATGGGCTTCCAAATATCCCTTTGCCAATTCCGCAAGAACAGCCTTAGCGAAAGGCTTCTTGAAGGGAAAGATGTAACACTGTGAGATGAATTAACAGAACACAGAGCAGTTTCTCAGAAAGCTTCTTTCCAGTTTTGAACGGAAGATATTTCCTTTTTCACCATAGCCGTCTATGGGCTTCCAAATATCCCTTTGCCAATTCCACAAGAACAGCCTTAGCGAAAGGCTTCTTGAAGGGAAAGATGTAACTCTGTGAGATGAATTCACAGAACACAGAGCAGTTTCTCAGAAAGCTTCTTTCCAGTTTTGAACGGAAGATATTTCCTTTTTCACCATAGCCCTCTATGGGCTTCCAAATATCCCTTTGCCAATTCCGAAAGAACAGCCTTAGCGAAAGGCTTCTTGAAGGGAAAGATGTAACTCTGTGAGATGAATTAACAGAACACAGAGCAGTTTCTCAGAAAGCTTCTTTCCAGTTTTGAACGGAAGATATTTCCTTTTTCACCATAGGCCTCTATGGGCTTCCAAATATCCCTTTGCCAATTCCACAAGAACAGCCTTAGCGAAAGGCTTCTTGAAGGGAAAGATGTAACTCTGTGAGATGAATTAGCAGAACACAGAGCAGTTTCTCAGAAAGATTCTTTCCAATTTTGAAAGGAAGATATTTCCTTTTTCACCATAGCCCTCTATGGGCTTCCAAATATCCCTTTGCAAATTCCACAAGAACAGCCTTAGCGAAAGGCTTCTTGAAGGGAAAGATGTAACTCTGTGAGATGAATTCACAGAACACAGAGCAGTTTCTCAGAAAGCTTCTTTCCAGTTTTGAACGGAAGATATTTCCTTTTTCACCATAGCCCTCTATGGGCTTCCAAATATCCCTTTGCCAATTCCACAAGAACAGCCTTAGCGAAAGGCTTCTTGAAGGGAAAGATGTAACTCTGTGAGATGAATTCACAGAACACAGAGCAGTTTCTCAGAAAGCTTCTTTCCAGTTTTGAACGGAAGATATTTCCTTTTTCACCATAGGCCTCTATGGGCTTCCAAATATCCCTTTGCCAATTCCACAAGAACAGCCTTAGCGAAAGGCTTCTTGAAGGGAAAGATGTAACTCTGTGAGGTGAATTCACAGAACACAGAGCAGTTTCTCAGAAAGCTTCTTTCCAGTTTTGAACGGAAGATATTTCCTGTTTCACCATAGCCCTCTATGGGCTTCCAAATATCGCTTTGCCAATTCTACAAGAACAGCCTTAGCGAAAGGCTTCTTGAAGGGAAAGATGTAACTCTGTGAGATGAATTAACAGAACACAGAGAAGTTTCTCAGAAAGCTTCTTTCCAGTTTTGAACGGAAGATATTTCCTTTTTCACCATAGCCCTCTAAGGGCTTCCAAATATCCCTTTGCCAATTACACAAGAACAGCCTTAGCGAAAGGCTTCTTGAAGGGAAAGATGTAACTCTGTGAGATGAATTAGCAGAACACAGAGCAGTTTCTCAGAAAGATTTTTTCCAATTTTGAAAGGAAGATATTTCCTTTTTCACCATAGCCCTCTATGGGCTTCCAAATATCCCTTTGCCAATTCTACAAGAACAGCCTTAGCGAAAGGCTTCTTGAAGGGAAAGATGTAACTCTGTGAGATGAATTAACAGAACACAGAGCAGTTTCTCAGAAAGCTTCTTTCCAGTTTTGAATGGAAGATATTTCCTTTTTCACCATAGCCCTCTATGGGCTTCCAAATATCCCTTTGCCAATTCCACAAGAACAGCCTTAGCGAAAGGCTTCTTGAAGGAAAAGATGTAACTCTGTGAGATGAATTTACAGAACACAGAGCAGTTTCTCAGAAAGCTTCTTTCCAATTTTGAACGGAAGATATTTCCTTTTTCACCATAGCCCTCTATGGGCTTCCAAATATCCCTTTGCCAATTCCACAAGAACAGCCTTAGCGAAAGGCTTCTTGAAGGGAAAGATGTAACTCTGTGAGATGAATTAACAGAACACAGAGCAGTTTCTCAGAAAGCTTCTTTCCAGTTTTGAACGGAAGATATTTGCTTTTACACCATAGGCTTCTATGGGCTTCCAAATATCCCTTTGCCAATTCCACAAGAACAGCTTTAGCGAAAGGCTTCTTGAAGGGAAAGATGTAACTCTGTGAGATGAATTCGCAGAACACAGAGCAGTTTCTCAGCAAGCTTCTTTCCAATTTTGAACGGAAGATATTTACTTTTTCACCATAGCCCTCTAGGGGTTCCAAATATCCCTTTGCCAATTCCACAAGAACAGCCTTAGCGAAAGGCTTCTTGAAGGGAAAGATGTAACTCTGTGAGATGAATTCACAGAACACAGAGCAGTTACTCAGAGAGATTCTTTCCAGTTTTGAACGGAAGATATTTCCTTTTTCACCATAGCCCTCTATGGGCTTCCAAATATCCCTTTCCCAATTCCACAAGAACAGCCTTAGCGAAAGGCTTCTTGAAGGGAAAGATGTAACTCTGTGAGATGAATTCACAGAACACAGAGTAGTTTCTCAGAAAGCTTCTTTCCAGTTTTGAACGGAAGATATTTCCTTTTTCACCATAGCCCTCTAAGGGCTTCCAAATATCCCTTTGCCAATTCCACAAGAACCGCCTTAGCGAAAGGCTTCTTGAAGGGAAAGATGTAACTCTGTGAGATGAATTAGCAGAACACAGAGCAGTTTCTCAGAAAGATTCTTTCCAATTTTGAAAGGAAGATATTTCCTTTTTCACCATAGCCCTCTATGGGCTTCCAAATATCCCTTTGCAAATTCCACAAGAACAGCCTTAGCGAAAGGCTTCTTGAAGGGAAAGATGTAACTCTGTGAGATGAATTCACAGAACACAGAGCAGTTTCTCAGAAAGCTTCTTTCCAGTTTTGAACGGAAGATATTTCCTTTTTCACCATAGCCCTCTATGGGCTTCCAAATATCCCTTTGCCAATTCCACAAGAACAGCCTTAGTGAAAGGCTTCTTGAAGGGAAAGATGTAACTCTGTGAGATGAATTAACAGAACACAGAGCAGTTTGTCAGAAAGCTTCTTTCCAGTTTTGAACGGAAGATATTTCCTTTTTCACCATAGCCCTCTATGGGCTTCCAAATATCCCTTTGCCAATTCCACAAGAACATCCTTAGCGAAAGGCTTCTTGAAGGAAAAGATGTAACTCTGTGAGATGAATTCACAGAACACAGAGCAGTTTCTCAGAAAGCTTCTTTCCAGTTTTGAACGGAAGATATTTCCTTTTTCACCATAGCCCTCTATGGGCTTCCAAATATCGCTTTGCCAACTCTACAAGAACAGCCTTAGCGAAAGGCTTCTTGAAGGGAAAGATGTAACTCTGTGAGATGAATTCACAGAACACAGAGCAGTTTCTCAGAAAGCTTCTTTCCAGTTTTGAACGAAAGATATTGCCTTTTTCACCATAGCCCTCTATGGGCTTCCAAATATCCCTTTGCCAATTCCACAAGAACAGCCTTAGCGAAAGGCTTCTTGAAGGAAAAGATGTAACTCTGTGAGATGAATTCACAGAACACAGAGCAGTTTCTCAGAAAGCTTCTTTCCAATTTTGAACGGAAGATATTTCCTTTTTCACCATAGCCCTCTATGGGCTTCCAAATATCCCTTTGCCAATTCCACAAGAACAGCCTTAGTGAAAGGCTTCTTGAAGGGAAAGATGTAACTCTGTGAGATGAATTAACAGAACACAGAGCAGTTTGTCAGAAAGCTTCTTTCCAGTTTTGAACGGAAGATATTTCCTTTTTCACCATAGCCCTCTATGGGCTTCCAAATATCCCTTTGCCAATTCCACAAGAACATCCTTAGCGAAAGGCTTCTTGAAGGAAAAGATGTAACTCTGTGAGATGAATTCACGGAACACAGAGCAGTTTCTCAGAAAGCTTCTTTCCAGTTTTGAACGGAAGATATTTCCTTTTTCACCATAGCCCTCTATGGGCTTCCAAATATCGCTTTGCCAACTCTACAAGAACAGCCTTAGCGAAAGGCTTCTTGAAGGGAAAGATGTAACTCTGTGAGATGAATTCACAGAACACAGAGCAGTTTCTCAGAAAGCTTCTTTCCAGTTTTGAACGAAAGATATTGCCTTTTTCACCATAGCCCTCTATGGGCTTCCAAATATCCCTTTGCCAATTCCACAAGAACAGCCTTAGCGAAAGGCTTCTTGAAGGAAAAGATGTAACTCTGTGAGATGAATTCACAGAACACAGAGCAGTTTCTCAGAAAGCTTCTTTCCAATTTTGAACGGAAGATATTTCCTTTTTCACCATAGCCCTCTATGGGCTTCCAAATATCCCTTTGCCAATTCCACAAGAACAGCCTTAGCGAAAGGCTTCTTGAAGGGAAAGATGTAACTCTGTGAGATGAATTAACAGAACACAGAGCAGTTTCTCAGAAAGCTTCTTTCCAGTTTTGAACGGAAGATATTTCCTTTTTCACCCTAGCCCTCTATGGGCTTCCAAATATCCCTTTGCCTATTCCACAAGAACAGCCTTAGCGAAAGGCTTCTTGAAGGGAAAGATGTAACTCTGTGAGATGAATTCACAGAACACAGAGCAGTTTCTCAGAAAGCTTCTTTCCAATTTTGAACGGAAGATATTTGCTTTTTCACCATAGGCCTCTATGGGCTTCCAAATATCCCTTTGCCAATTCCACAAGAACAGCCTTAGCGAAAGGCTTCTTGAAGGGAAAGATGTAACTCTGTGAGATGAATTCACAGAACACAGAGCAGTTTCTCAGAAAGATTCTTTCCAATTTTGAACGGAAGATATTTTCTTTTTCACCATAGCCCTCTAGGGGTTCCAAATATCCCTTTGCTAATTCCACAAGAACAGCCTTAGCGAAAGGCTTCTTGAAGGGAAAGATGTAACTCTGTGAGATGAATTCACAGAACACAGAGCAGTTTCTCAGAGAGATTCTTTCCAGTTTTGAACGGAAGATATTTCCTTTTTCACCATAGCCCTCTATGGGCTTCCAAATATCCCTTTCGCAATTCCACAAGAACAGCCTTAGCGAAAGGCTTCTTGAAGGGAAAGATGTAACTCTGTGAGATGAATTCACAGAACACAGAGCAGTTTCTCAGAAAGCTTATTTCCAATTTTGAACGGAAGATAATTCCTTTTTCACCATAGCCCTCTTTGGGCTTCCAAATATCCCTTTGCCAATTCCACAAGAAGAGCCTTAGCGAAAGGCTTCTTGAAGGGAAAGATGTAACTCTGTGAGATGAATTCACAGAACACAGAGCAGTTTCTCAGAAAGCTTCTTTCCAGTTTTGAACGGAAGATATTTCCTTTTTCACCATAGCCCTCTATGGGCTTCCAAATATCCCTTTTCCAATTCCACAAGAACAGCCTTAGCGAAAGGCTTCTTGAAGAGAAAGATGTAACTCTGTGAGATGAATTCACAGAACACAGAGCAGTTTCTCAGAAAGCTTCTTTCCAGTTTTGAACGGAAGATATTTACTTTTTCACCATAGCCCTCTATGGGCTTCCAAATATCCCTTTGCCAATTCCACAAGAACAGCCTTAGCGAAAGGCTTCTTGAAGGGAAAGATGTAACTCTGTGAGATGAATTAACAGAACACAGAGCAGTTTCTCAGAAAGCTTCTTTCCAGTTTTGAACGGAAGATATTTCCTTTTTCACCATAGCCCTCTAAGGGCTTCCAAATATCCCTTTGCCAATTCCACAAGAACAGCCTTAGCGAAAGGCTTCTTGAAGGGAAAGATGTAACTCTGTGAGATGAATTCACAGAACACAGAGCAGTTTCTCAGAAAGCTTCTTTCCAGTTTTGAACGGAAGATATTTCCTTTTTCACCATAGGCCTCTATGGGCTTCCAAATATCCCTTTGCCAATTCAACAAGAACAGCCTTAGCGAAAGGCTTCTTGAAGGGAAAGATGTAACTCTGTGAGATGAATTAACAGAACACAGAGCAGTTTCTCAGAAAGCTTCTTTCCAGTTTTGAACGGAAGATATTTACTTTTTCACCATAGCCCTCTATGGGCTTCCAAATATCCCTTTGCCAATTCCACAAGAACAGCCTTAGCGAAAGGCTTCTTGAAGGGAAAGATGTAACTCTGTGAGATGAATTCACAGAACACAGAGCAGTTTCTCAGAAAGCTTCTTTCCAGTTTTGAACGGAAGATATTTCCTTTTTCACCGTAGGCCTCTATGGGCTTCCAAATATCCCTTTGCCAATTCCACAAGAACAGCCTTAGCGAAAGGCTTCTTGAAGGGAAAGATGTAACTCTATGATATGAATTCAAGAACACAGAGCAGTTTCTCAGAAAGCTTCTTTCCAGTTTTGAACGGAAGATATTTCCTTTTTCACCATAGCCCTCTATGGGCTTCCAAATATCCCTTTGACAATTCCACAAGAACAGCCTTAGCGAAAGGCTTCTTGAAGGGAAAGATGTAACTCTGTGAGATGAATTCACAGAACACAGAGCAGTTTCTCAGAAAGCTTCTTTCCAGTTTTGAACGGAAGATATTTCCTTTTTCACCATAGGCCTCTATTGGCTTCCAAATATCCCTTTGCCAATTCCACAAGAACAGCCTTAGCGAAAGGCTTCTTGAAGGGAAAGATGTAACTCTGTGAGATGAATTCACAGAACACAGAGCAGTTTCTCAGAAAGCTTCTTTCCAGTTTTGAACGGAAGATATTTCCGTTTTCACCATAGCCCTCTATGGGCTTCCAAATATCCCTTTGCCAATTCCACAAGAAGAGCCTTAGCGAAAGGCTTCTTGAAGGGAAAGATGTAACTCTGTGAGATGAATTCACAGAACACAGAGCAGTTTCTCAGAAAGCTTCTTTCCAGTTTTGAACGGAAGATATTTTCTTTTTCACCAGAGGCCTCTATGGGCTTCCAAATATCCCTTTGCCAATTCCACAAGAACAGCCTTAGCGAAAGGCTTCTTGAAGGGAAAGATGTAACTCTGTGAGATGAATTAACAGAACACAGAGCAGTTTCTCAGAAAGCTTCTTTCCAGTTTTGAACGGAAGATATTTCCTTTTTCACCATAGCCCTCTATGGGCTTCCAAATATCCCTTTGCCAATTCCACAAGAACAGCCTTAGCGAAAGCCTTCTTGAAGGAAAAGATGTAACTCTGTGAGATGAATTCAAGAACACAGAGCAGTTTCTCAGAAAGCTTCTTTCCAGTTTTGAACGGAAGATATTTCCTTTTTCACCATAGCCCTCTATGGGCTTCCAAATATCCCTTTGACAATTCCACAAGAACAGCCTTAGCGAAAGGCTTCTTGAAGGGAAAGATGTAACTCTGTGAGATGAATTCACAGAACACAGAGCAGTTTCTCAGAAAGCTTCTTTCCAGTTTTGAACGGAAGATATTTCCTTTTTCACCATAGGCCTCTATTGGCTTCCAAATATCCCTTTGCCAATTCCACAAGAACAGCCTTAGCGAAAGGCTTCTTGAAGGGAAAGATGTAACTCTGTGAGATGAATTCACAGAACACAGAGCAGTTTCTCAGAAAGCTTCTTTCCAGTTTTGAACGGAAGGTATTTCCTTTTTTACCATAGCCCTCTATGGGCTTCCAAATATCCCTTTGCCAATTCCACAAGAACAGCCTTATCAAAAGGCTTCTTGAAGGGAAAGATGTAACTCTGTGAGATGAATTCACAGAACACAGAGCAGTTTCTCAGAAAGCTTCTTTCCAGTTTTGAACGGAAGATAATTTCTTTTTCACCATAGCCCTCTATGGGCTTCCAAATATCCCTTTGCCAATTCCACAAGAACAGCCTTAGCGAAAGGCTTCTTGAAGGGAAAGATGTAACTCTGTGAGTTGAATTAACAGAACACAGAGCAGTTTCTCAGAAAGCTTCTTTCCAGTTTTGAACGGAAGATATTTCCTTTTTCACCATAGCCCTCTATGGGCTTCCAAATATCCCTTTGCCAATTCCACAAGAACAGCCTTAGCGAAAGGCTTCTTGAAGGGAAAGATGTAACTCTGTGAGATGAATTCACAGAACACAGAGCAGTTTCTCAGAAAGCTTCTTTCCAGTTTTGAACGGAAGATATTTCCTTTTTCACCATAGCCCTCTATGGGCTTCCAAATATCCCTTTGCCAATTCCACAAGAACAGCCTTAGCGAAAGGCTTCTTGAAGGGAAAGATGTAACTCTGTGAGATGAATTCACAGAACACAGAGCAGTTTCTCAGAAAGCTTCTTTCCAGTTTTGAAAGGAAGATATTTCCTTTTTCACCATAGGCCTCTATGGGCTTCCAAATATCCCTTTTCCAATTCCAAAAGAACTGCCTTAGCGAAAGGCTTCTTGAAGGGACAGATGTAACTCTGTGAGATGAATTAACAGAACACAGAGCAGTTTCTCAGAAAGCTTCTTTCCAGTTTTGAACGGAAGATATTTCCTTTTTCACCATAGCCCTCTATGGGCTTCCAAATATCCCTTTGCCAATTCCACAAGAACAGCCTTAGCGAAAGGCTTCTTGAAGGGAAAGATGTAACTCTGTGAGATGAATTAGCAGAACACAGAGCAGTTTCTCAGAAAGATTCTTTCCAATTTTGAACGGAAGATATTTCCTTTTTCACCATAGCCCTCTATGGGCTTCCAAATATCCCTTTGCCAATTCCACAAGAACAGCCTTAGCGAAAGGCTTCTTGAAGAGAAAGATGTAACTCTGTGAGATGAATTAACAGAACACAGAGCAGTGTCTCAGAAAGCTTCTTTCCAGTTTTGAACGGAAGATATTTCCTTTTTCACCGTAGCCCTCTATGGGCTTCCAAATATCCCTTTGCCAATTCCACAAGAACAGCCTTAGCGAAAGGCTTCTTGAAGGGAAAGATGTAACTCTGTGAGATGAATTAACAGAACACAGAGCAGTTTCTCAGAAAGCTTCTTTCCAGTTTTGAACGGAAGATATTTGCTTTTTCACCATAGCCCTCTAAGGGCTTCCAAATATCCCTTTGCCAATCCCACAAGAACAGCCTTAGCGAAAGGCTTCTTGAAGGGATAGATGTAACTCTGTGAGATGAATTCACAGAACACAGAGCAGTTTCTCAGAAAGCTTCTTTCCAGTTTTGAACGGAAGATATTTCCTTTTTCACCATAGGCCTCTATGGGCTTCCAAATATCCCTTTGCCAGTTCCACAAGAACAGCCTTAGCGAAAGGCTTCTTGAAGGGAAAGATGTAACTCTGTGAGATGAATTCAAGAACACAGAGCAGTTTCTCAGAAAGCTTCTTTCCAGTTTTGAAAGGAAGATATTTCCTTTTTCACCATAGCCCTCTAAGGGCTTCCTAATATCCCTTTGACAATTCCACAAGAACAGCCTTAGCGAAAGGCTTCTTGAAGGGAAAGATGTAACTCTGTGAGATGAATTCACAGAACACAGAGCAGTTTCTCAGAAAGCTTCTTTCCAGTTTTGAACGGAAGATATTTCCTTTTTCACCATAGGCCTCTATGGGCTTCCAAATATCCCTTTGCCAATTCCACTAGAACAGCCTTAGCGAAAGGCTTCTTGAAGGGAACGATGTAACTCTGTGAGATGAATTAACAGAACACAGAGCAGTTTCTCAGAAAGCTTCTTTCCAGTTTTGAACGGAAGATATTTCCTTTTTAACCATAGCCCTCTATGGGCTTCCAAATATCCCTTTGCCAATTCCACAAGAACAGCCTTAGGGAAAGGCTTCTTGAAGGGAAAGATGTAACTCTGTGAGATAAATTCACAGAACACAGAGAAGTTTCTCAGAAAGCTTCTTTCCAGTTTTGAACGGAAGATATTTCCTTTTTCACCATAGCCCTCTATGGGCTTCCAAATATCCCTTTGCCAATTCCACAAGAACAGCCTTAGCGAAAGGCTTCTTGAAGAGAAAGATGTAACTCTGTGAGATGAATTAACAGAACACAGAACAGTTTCTCAGAAAGCTTCTTTCCAGCTTTGAACGGAAGATATTTCCTTTTTCACCATAGGCCTCTATGGGCTTCCAAATATCCCTTTGCCAATTCTACAAGAACAGCCTTGGCGAAAGGCTTCTTGAAGGGAAAGATGTAACTCTGTGAGATGAATTAGCAGAACACAGAGCAGTTTCTCAGAAAGATTCTTTCCAATTTTGAAAGGAAGATATTTCCTTTTTCACCATAGCCCTCTATGGGCTTCCAAATATCCCTTTGCAAATTCCACAAGAACAGACTTAGCGAAAGGCTTCTTGAAGGGAAAGATGTAACTCTGTGAGATGAATTCACAGAACACAGAGCAGTTTCTCAGAAAGCTTCTTTCCAGTTTTGAACGGAAGATATTTACTTTTTCACCATAGCCCTCTATGGGCTTCCAAATATCCCTTTGCCAATTCCACGAGAACAGCCTTAGCGAAAGGCTTCTTGAAGGGAAAAATGTAACTCTGTGAGATGAATTAACAGAACACAGAGCAGTTTCTCAGAAAGCTTCTTTCCAGTTTTGAACGGAAGATATTTCCTTTTTCACCGTAGCCCTCTATGGGCTTCCAAATATCCCTTTGCCAATTCCACAAGAACAGCCTTAGCGAAAGGCTTCTTGAAGGGAAAGATGTAACTCTGTGAGATGAATTAGCAGAACACAGAGCAGTTTCTCAGAAAGATTCTTTCCAATTTTGAAAGGAAGATATTTCCTTTTTCACCATAGCCCTCTATGGGCTTCCAAATATCCCTTTGCCAATTCCACAAGAACAGCCTTAGCGAAAGGCTTCTTGAAGGGAAAGATGTAACTCTGTGAGATGAATTCACAGAACACAGAGCAGTTTCTCAGAAAGCTTCTTTCCAGTTTTGAACGGAAGATATTTCCTTTTTCACCATAGCCCTCTATGGGCTTCCAAATATCCCTTTGCCAATTCCACAAGAACAGCCTTAGCGAAAGGCTTCTTGAAGTGAAAGATGTAACTCTGTGAGATGAATTCACAGAACACAGAGCAGTTTCTCAGAAAGCTTCTTTCCAGTTTTGAACGGAAGATATTTCCTTTTTCACCATAGCCCTCTATGGGCTTCCAAATATCCCTTTGCCAATTCCACAAGAAGAGCCTTAGCGAAAGGCTTCTTGAAGGGAAAGATGTAACTCTGTGAGATGAATTCACAGAACACAGAGTAGTTTCTCAGAAAGCTTCTTTCCAGTTTTGAACGGAAGATATTTCCTTTTTCACCATAGCCCTCTATGGGCTTCCAAATATCCCTTTGCCAATTCCACAAGAACAGCCTTCGCGAAAGGCTTCTTGAAGGGAAAGATGTAACTCTGTGAGATGAATTAACAGAACACAGAGCAGTTTCTCAGAAAGCTTCTTTCCAGTTTTGAACGGAAGATACTTCCTTTTTCACCATAGCCCTCTATGGGCTTCCAAATATCGCTTTGCCAATTCTACAAGAACAGCCTTAGCGAAAGGCTTCTTGAAGGGAAAGATGTAACTCTGTGAGATGAATTAACAGAACACAGAGAAGTTTCTCAGAAAGCTTCTTTCCAGTTTTGAACAGAAGATATTTCCTTTTTCACCATAGCCCTCTAAGGGCTTCCAAATATCCCTTTGCCAATTCCACAAGAACAGCCTTAGCGAAAGGCTTCTTGAAGGGAAAGATGTAACTCTGTGAGATGAATTCACAGAACACAGAGCAGTTTCTCAGAAAGCTTCTTTCCAGTTTTGAACGGAAGATATTTCCTTTTTCACCATAGCCCTCTATGGGCTTCCAAATATCCCTTTGCCAATTCCACAAGAACAGCCTTAGCGAAAGGCTTCTTGAAGTGAAAGATGTAACTCTGTGAGATGAATTAACAGAACACAGAGCAGTTTCTCAGAAAGCTTCTTTCCAGTTTTGAACGGAAGATATTTCCTTTTTCACCATAGCCCTCTATTGGCTTCCAAATATCCCTTTGCCAATTCCACAAGAAGAGCCTTAGCGAAAGGCTTCTTGTAGGGAAAGATGTAACTCTGTGAGATGAATTCACAGAACACAGAGTAGTTTCTCAGAAAGCTTCTTTCCAGTTTTGAACGGAAGATATTTCCTTTTTCACCATAGCCCTCTATGGGCTTCCAAATATCCCTTTGCCAATTCCACAAGAACAGCCTTAGCGAAAGGCTTCTTGAAGGGAAAGATGTAACTCTTTGAGATGAATTCACAGAACACAGAGCAGTTTCTCAGAAAGCTTCTTTCCAGTTTTGAACGGAAGATATTTCCTTTTTCACCATAGGCCTCTATAGGCTTCCAAATATTCCTTTGCCAATTCCACAAGAACAGCCTTCGCGAAAGGCTTCTTGAAGGGAAAGATGTAACTCTGTGAGATGAATTAACAGAACACAGAGCAGTTTCTCAGAAAGCTTCTTTCCAGTTTTGAACGGAAGATACTTCCTTTTTCACCATAGCCCTCTATGGGCTTCCAAATATCGCTTTGCCAATTCTACAAGAACAGCCTTAGCGAAAGGCTTCTTGAAGGGAAAGATGTAACTCTGTGAGATGAATTAACAGAACACAGAGAAGTTTCTCAGAAAGCTTCTTTCCAGTTTTGAACGGAAGATATTTCCTTTTTCACCATAGCCCTCTAAGGGCTTCCAAATATCCCTTTGCCAATTCCACAAGAACAGCCTTAGCGAAAGGCTTCTTGAAGGGAAAGATGTAACTCTGTGAGATGAATTAGCAGAACACAGAGCAGTTTCTCAGAAAGATTCTTTCCAATTTTGAAAGGAAGATATTTCCTTTTTCACCATAGCCCTCTATGGGCTTCCAAATATCCCTTTGCAAATTCCACAAGAACAGCCTTAGCGAAAGGCTTCTTGAAGGGAAAGATGTAACTCTGTGAGATGAATTCACAGAACACAGAGCAGTTTCTCAGAAAGCTTCTTTCCAGTTTTGAACGGAAGATATTTCCTTTTTCACCATAGCCCTCTATGGGCTTCCAAATATCCCTTTGCCAATTCCACAAGAACAGCCTTAGCGAAAGGCTTCTTGAAGGGAAAGATGTAACTCTGTGAGATGAATTCACAGAACACAGAGCAGTTTCTCAGAAAGCTTCTTTCCAGTTTTGAACGGAAGATATTTGCTTTTTCACCATAGGCCTCTATGGGCTTCCAAATATCCCTTTGCCAATTCCACAAGAACAGCCTTAGCGAAAGGCTTCTTGAAGGGAAAGATGTAACTCTGTGAGATGAATTCACAGAACACAGAGCAGTTTCTCAGAAAGCTTCTTTCCAATTTTGAACGGAAGATATTTACTTTTTCACCATAGCCCTCTAGGGGTTCCAAATATCCCTTTGCCAATTCCACAAGAACAGCCTTAGCGAAAGGCTTCTTGAAGGGAAAGATGTAACTCTGTGAGATGAATTCACAGAACACAGAGCAGTTACTCAGAGAGATTCTTTCCAGTTTTGAACGGAAGATATTTCCTTTTACACCATAGCCCTCTATGGGCTTCCAAATATCCCTTTCCCAATTCCACAAGAACAGCCTTAGCGAAAGGCTTCTTGAAGGGAAAGATGTAACTCTGTGAGATGAATTCACAGAACACAGAGCAGTTTCTCAGAAAGCTTATTTCCAATTTTGAACGGAAGATAATTCCTTTTTCACCATAGCCCTCTTTGGGCTTCCAAATATCCCTTTGCCAATTCCACAAGAACAGCCTTAGCGAAAGGCTTCTTGAAGGGAAAGATGTAACTCTGTGAGATGAATTAACAGAACACAGAGCAGTTTCTCAGAAAGCTTCTTTCCAGTTTTGAACGGAAGATATTTCCTTTTTCACCATAGCCCTCTAAGGGCTTCCAAATATCCCTTTGCCAATTCCACAAGAACAGCCTTAGCGAAAGGCTTCTTGAAGGGAAAGATGTAACTCTGTGAGATGAATTCACAGAACACAGAGCAGTTTCTCAGAAAGCTTCTTTCCAGTTTTGAACGGAAGATATTTCCTTTTTCACCATAGCCCTCTATGGGCTTCCAAATATCCCTTTGCCAATTCCACAAGAACAGCCTTAGCGAAAGGCTTCTTGAAGGGAAAGATGTAACTCTGTGAGATGAATTCACAGAACACAGAGCAGTTTCTCAGAAAGCTTCTTTCCAGTTTTGAACGGAAGATATTTCCTTTTTCACCATAGCCCTCTATGGGCTTCCAAATATCCCTTTGCCAATTCCACAAGAACAGCCTTAGCGAAAGGCTTCTTGAAGGGAAAGATGTAACTCTGTGAGATGAATTCACAGAACACAGAGCAGTTTCTCAGAAAGCTTCTTTCCAGTTTTGAACGGAATATATTTCCTTTTTCACCGTTGGCCTCTATGGGCTTCCAAATATCCCTTTGCCAATTCCACAAGAACAGCCTTAGCGAAAGGCTTCTTGAAGGGAAAGATGTAACTCTGTGAGATGAATTCAAGAACACAGAGCAGTTTCTCAGAAAGCTTCTTTCCAGTTTTGAACGGAAGATATTTCCTTTTTCACCGTAGCCCTCTATGGGCTTCCAAATATCCCTTTGACAATTCCACAAGAACAGCCTTAGCGAAAGGCTTCTTGAAGGGAAAGATGTAACTCTGTGAGATGAATTCACAGAACACAGAGCAGTTTCTCAGAAAGCTTCTTTCCAGTTTTGAACGGAAGATATTTCCTTTTTCACCATAGGCCTCTATTGGCTTCCAAATATCCCTTTGCGAATTCCACAAGAACAGCCTTAGCGAAAGGCTTCTTGAAGGGAAAGATGTAACTCTGTGAGATAAATTCACAGAACACAGAGCAGTTTCTCAGAAAGTTTCTTTCCAGTTTTGAACGGAAGATATTTCGTTTTTCACCATAGCCTCTATGGGCTTCCAAATATCCCTTTGCCAATTCCACAAGAACAGCCTTAGCGAAAGGCTTCTTGAAGAGAAAGATGTAACTCTGTGAGATGAATTAACAGAACACAGAGCAGTTTCTCAGAAAGCTTCTTTCCAGTTTTGAACGGAAGATATTTACTTTTTCACCATAGCCCTCTATGGGCTTCCAAATATCCCTTTGCCAATTCCACAAGAACAGCCTTAGCGAAAGGCTTCTTGAAGTGAAAGATGTAATTCTGTGAGATGAATTAACAGAACACAGAGCAGTTTCTCAGAAAGCTTCTTTCCAGTTTTGAACGGAAGATATTTCCTTTTTCACCATAGCCCTCCATGGGCTTCCAAATATCCCTTTGCCAATTCCACAAGAACAGCCTTAGCGAAAGGCTTCTTGAAGGGAAAGATGTAACTCTGTGAGATGAATTAACAGAACACAGAGCAGTTTCTCAGAAAGCTTCTTTCCAGTTTTGAACGGAAGATATTTCCTTTTTCACCATAGCCCTCTATGGGCTTCCAAATATCCCTTTGCCAATTCCACAAGAACAGACTTAGCGAAAGGCTTCTTGAAGGGAACGACGTAACTCTGTGAGATGAATTCACAGAACACAGAGCAGTTTCTCAGAAAGCTTCTTTCCAGTTTTGAACGGAAGATATTTCCTTTTTCACCATAGCCCTCTATGGGCTTCCAAATATCCCTTTGCCAATTCCACAAGAAGAGCCTTAGCGAAAGGCTTCTTGAAGGGAAAGATGTAACTCTGTGAGATGAATTCACAGAACACAGAGCAGTTTCTCAGAAAGCTTCTTTCCAGTTTTGAACGGAAGATATTTCCTTTTTCACCATAGCCCTCTATGGGCTTCCAAATATCCCTTTGCCAATTCCACAAGAACAGCCTTAGCGAAAGGCTTCTTGAAGAGAAAGATGTAACTCTGTGAGATGAATTAACAGAACACAGAGCAGTTTCTCAGAAAGTTTCTTTCCAGTTTTGAACGGAAGATATTTACTTTTTCACCATAGCCCTCTATGGGCTTCCAAATATCCCTTTGACAATTCCACAAGAACAGCCTTAGCGAAAGGCTTCTTGAAGGGAAAGATGTAACTCTGAGAGATGAATTCACAGAACACAGAGCAGTTTCTCAGAAAGCTTCTTTCCAGTTTTGAACGGAAGATATTTCCTTTTTCACCATAGCCCTCTAAGGGCTTCCAAATATCCCTTTGCCAATCCCACAAGAACAGCCTTAGCGAAAGGCTTCTTGAGGGGATAGATGTAACTCTGTGAGATGAATTCACAGAACACAGAGCAGTTTCTCAGAAAGCTTCTTTCCAGTTTTGAACGGAAGATATTTCCTTTTTCAACATAGGCCTCTATGGGCTTCCAAATATCCCTTTGCCAATTCCACAAGAACAGCCTTAGCGAAAGGCTTCTTGAAGGGAAAGATGTAACTCTGTGAGATGAATTAACAGAACACAGAGCAGTTTCTCAGAAAGCTTCTTTCCAGTTTTGAACGGAAGATATTTACTTTTTCACCATAGCCCTCTATGGGCTTCCAAATATCCCTTTGCCAATTCCACAAGAACAGCCTTAGCGAAAGGCTTCTTGAAGGGAAAGATGTAACTCTGTGAGATGAATTCAGAGAACACAGAGCAGTTTCTCAGAAAGCTTCTTTCCAGTTTTGAACGGAAGATATTTCCTTTTTCACCATAGGCCTCTATGGGCTTCCAAATATCCCTTTGCCAATTCCACAAGAACAGCCTTAGCGAAAGGCTTCTTGAAGGGAAAGATGTAACTCTGTGAGATGAATTCAAGAACACAGAGCAGTTTCTCAGAAAGCTTCTTTCCAGTTTTGAAAGGAAGATATTTCCTTTTTCACCATAGCCCTCTAAGGGCTTCCAAATATCCCTTGGACAATTCCACAAGAACAGCCTGAGCGAAAGGCTTCTTGAAGGGAAAGATGTAACTCTGTGAGATGAATTCACAGAACACAGAGCAGTTTCTCAGAAAGCTTCTTTCCAGTTTTGAACGGAAGATATTTCCTTTTTCACCATAGGCCTCTATGGGCTTCCAAATATCCCTTTGCCAATTCCACAAGAACAGCCTTAGCGAAAGGCTTCTTGAAGGGAAAGATGTAACTCTGTGAGATGAATTCACAGAACACAGAGCAGTTTCTCAGAAAGCTTCTTTCCAGTTTTGAACGGAAGATATTTCCTTTTTCACCATAGGCCTCTATGGGCTTCCAAATATCCCTTTGCCAATTCCACAAGAACAGCCTTAGCGAAAGGCTTCTTGAAGGGAAAGATGTAACTCTGTGAGATGAATTCACCGAACACAGAGCAGTTTCTCAGAAAGCTTCTTTCCAGTTTTGAACGGAAGATATTTCCTTTTTCACCATAGGCCTCTATGGGCTTCCAAATATCCCTTTGCCAATTCCACAAGAACAGCCTTAGCGAAAGGCTTCTTGAAGGGAAAGATGTAACTCTGTGAGATGAATTAACAGAACACAGAGCAGTTTCTCAGAAAGATTCTTTCCAGTTTTGAACGGAAGATATTTCCTTTTTCACCGTAGCCGTCTATGGTCTTCCAAATATCCCTTTGCCAATTCCACAAGAACAGCCTTAGCAAAAGGCTTCTTGAAGGGAAAGATGTAACTCTGTGAGATGAATTCACAGAACACAGAGCAGTTTCTCAGAAAGCTTCTTTCCAGTTTTGAACGGAAGATAATTCCTTTTTCACCATAGCCCTCTATGGGCTTCCAAATATCCCTTTGCCAATTCCACAAGAACAGCCTTAGCGAAAGGCTTCTTGAAGGGAAAGATGTAACTCTGTGAGATGAATTAACAGAACACAGAGCAGTTTCTCAGAAAGCTTCTTTCCAGTTTTGAACGGAAGATATTTACTTTTTCACCATAGCCCTCTATGGGCTTCCAAATATCCCTTTGCCAATTCCACAAGAACAGCCTTAGCGAAAGGCTTCTTGAAGGGAAAGATGTAACTCTGTGAGATGAATTCAAGAACACAGAGCAGTTTCTCAGAAAGCTTCTTTCCAGTTTTGAACGGAAGATATTTCCTTTTTCACCATAGCCCTCTATGGGCTTCAAAATATCCCCTTGCCAATTCCACAAGAACAGCCTTAGCGAAAGGCTTCTTGAAGGGAAAGATGTAACTCTGTGAGATGAATTAACAGAACACAGAGCAGTTTCTCAGAAAGCTTCTTTCCAGTTTTGAAAGGAAGATATTTCCTTTTTCACCATAGGCCTCTATGGGCTTCCAAATATCCCTTTGCCAATTCCACAAGAACAGCCTCAGCGAAAGGCTTCTTGAAGGGAAAGATGTAACTCTGTGAGATGAATTAACAGAACACAGAGCAGTTTCTCAGAAAGCTTCTTTCCAGTTTTGAACGGAAGATATTTCCTTTTTCACCATAGCCCTCTATGGGCTTGCAAATATCCCTTTGCCAATTCCACAAGAACAGCCTTAGCGAAAGGCTTCTTGAAGGGAAAGATGTAACTCTGTGAGATGAATTAGCAGAACACAGAGCAGTTTCTCAGAAAAATTCTTTCCAATTTTGAAAGGAAGATATTTCCTTTTTCACCATAGCCCTCTATGGGCTTCCAAATATCCCTTTGCAAATTCCAAAAGAACAGCCTTAGCGAAAGGCTTCTTGAAGGGAAAGATGTAACTCTGTGAGATGAATTCACAGAACACAGAGCAGTTTCTCAGAAAGCTTCTTTCCAGTTTTGAACGGAAGGTATTTCCTTTTTCACCAGAGGCCTCTATGGGTTTCAAAATATCCCTTTGCCAATTCCACAAGAACAGCCTTAGCGAAAGGCTTCTTGAAGGGAAAGATGTAACTCTGTGAGATGAATTCACAGAACACAGAGCAGTTTCTCAGAAAGCTTCTTTCCAGTTTTTAACGGAAGATATTTCCTTTTTCACCATAGGCCTCTATGGGCTTCCAAATATCCCTTTGCCAATTCCACAAGAACAGCCTTAGCGAAAGGCTTCTTGAAGGGAAAGATGTAACTCTGTGAGATGAATTAACAGAACACAGAGCAGTTTCTCAGAAAGCTTCTTTCCAGTTTTGAACGGAAGATATTTCCTTTTTCACCATAGCCCTCTATGGGCTTCCAAATATCCCTTTGCCAATTCCACAAGAACAGCCTTAGCGAAAGGCTTCTTGAAGGGAAAGATGTAACTCTGTGAGATGAATTAACAGAACACAGAGCAGTTTCTCAGAAAGCTTCTTTCCAGTTTTGAACGGAAGATATTTCCTTTTTCACCATAGCCCTCTATGGGCTTCCAAATATCCCTTTGCCAATTCCACAAGAACAGCCTTAGCGAAAGGCTTCTTGAAGGGAAAGATGTAACTCTGTGAGATGAATTAACAGAACACAGAGCAGTTTCTCAGAAAGCTTCTTTCCAGTTTTGAATGTAAGATATTTCCTTTTTCACCATAGCCCTCTATGGGATTCCAAATATCCCTTTGACAATTCCACAAAAACGGCGTAGCGAAAGGCTTCTTGAAGGGAAAGTTATAACTCTGTGAGATGAATTAACAGAACACAGAGCAGTTTCTCAGAAAGCTTCTTTCCAGTTTTGAACGGAAGATATTTCCTTTTTAACCATAGCCCTCTATGGGCTTCCAAATATCCCTTTTCCAATTGCACAGGGACAGCCTTAGCGAAAGGCTTCTTGAAGGGAAAGATGTAACTTTGTGAGATGAATTAACAGAACACAGAGCAGTTTCTCAAAAAGATTCTTTCCAGTTTTGAATGGAAGATATTTCCTTTTTCACCACAGCCCTCTATGGGCTTCCAAATATCCCTTTGCCAATTCCAGAAGAACAGCTTTAGCCAAAGGCTTCTTGAAGGGAAAGATGTAACTCTGTGAGATGAATTAACAGAACACAGAGCAGTTTCTCAGAAAGCTTCTTTCCAGTTTTGAATGGAAGATATTTCCTTTTTCACCATATCCCTCTATGGGCTTCCAAATATCCCTTTGCCAATTCCACAAGAACAGCCCTAGCGAAAGGCTTCTTGAAGGGAAAGATGTAACTCTGTGAGATGAATTAACAGAACACAGAGCAGTTTCTCAGAAAGCTTCTTTCCAGTTTTGAACGGAAGATATTTCCTTTTTCACCATAGCCCTCTATGGGCTTCCAAATATCCCTTTTCCAATTCCACAACAACAGCCTTAGCGAAAGGCTTCTTGAAGTGAAAGATGCAACTCTGTGAGATGAATTAACAGAACACAGAGCAGTTTCTAAGAAAGCTGCTTTCCTGTTTTGAACGGAAGATATTTCCTTTTTCACCATACCCCTCTATGGGCTTCCAAATATCCCTTTGCTAATTCCACAAGAACAGCCTTAGCGAAAGGCTTCTTGAAGGGAAAGATGTAACTCTGTGAGATGAATTAACAGAACACAGAGCAGTTTCTCAGAAAGCTTCTTTCCAGTTTTGAACGGAAGATATTTCCTTTTTCACCATCGCCCTCTAACGGCTTCCAAATATCCCTTTGCCAATTCCACAACAACAGCCTTAGGGAAAGGCTTCTTGAAGGGAAAGATGTAACCCTGTGAAATGAATTAACAGAACACAGAGCAGTTTCTCAGAAAGCTTCTTTCCAGTTTTGAACGGAAGATATTTCCTTTTTCACCATAGCCCTCAATTGGCTTCCAAATATCCCTTTGCCGATTCCACAAGAACAGATTTAGCGAAAGGCTTCTTGAAGGGAAAGATGTAACTCTGTGAGATGAATTAACAGAACACAGACCAGTTTCTCAGAAAGCTTCTTTCCAGTTTTGAACGGAAGATATTTCCTTTTTCACCATAGACCTCTAAGGGCTTCCAAATATCCCTTTGCCAATTCCACAAGAACAGCCTTAGGGAAAGGCTTCTTGAAGGGAAAGATGTAACCCTGTGAGATGAATTAACAGAACACAGAGCAGTTTCTCAGAAAGCTTCTTTCCAGTTTTGAACGGAAGATATTTCCTTTTTCACCAGAGCCCTCTATGGGCGTCCAAATATCCCTTTGCCAATTCCACAACAACAGCCTTAGCAAAACGCTTCTTGAAGGGAAAGATGTAACCCCGTGAGATGAATTAACAGAACACAGAGCAGTTTCTAAGAAAGCTTCCTTCCTGTTTTGAACGGAAGATATTTCCTTTTTCACCATAGCCCTCTATGGGCTTCCAAATATCCCTTTGCCAATTCCACAAGAACAGCCTTAGCGACAGGCTTCTTGAAGGGAAAGATGTAACTCTGTGAGATGAATTAACAGAACACAGAGCAGTTTCTCAGAAAGCTTCTTTCCAGTTTTGAACGGAAGATATTTCCTTTTTCACCATAGCTCTCCATGGGCTTCCAAATATCCATTTGCTAATTCCACAAGAACAGCCTTAGCGAAAGGCTTCTTGAAGGGAAAGATGTAACTCTGTGAGATGAATTAACAGAACCAGAGCAGTTTCTCAGAAAGCTTCTTTCCAATTTTGAACGGAAGATATTTCCTTTTTTACCGTAGCCCTCTATGGGCTTCCAAATATCCCTTTGCCAATTCCACAAGAACAGCCTTAGCGAAAGGCTTCTTGAAGGGAAAGATGTAACTCTGTGTGATGAATGAACAGAACACAGAGCAGTTTCTCAGAAAACTTCTTTCCAGTTTTGAAAGGAAGATATTTCCTTTTTCACCATAGCCCTCTATGGACTTCTAAATATCCCTTTGCCAATTCCAAAAGAACAGCCTTAGCGAAAGGCTTCTTGAAGGGAAAGATGTAACCATGTGAGATGAAATAACAGAACACAGAGCAGTTTCTAAGAAAGCTTCCTTCCTGTTTTGAACGGAAGATATTTCCTTTTTCACCATAGCCCTCTATGGGCTTACAAATATCCCTTTGACAATTCCACAAGAACAGCGTTAGCGAAAGGCTTCTTGAATGCAAAGATATAATTCTGTGAGATGAATGAACAGAACACAGAGCAGTTTCTAAGAAAGCTTCTTCCCAGTTTTTAACGGCAGATATTCCCTTTTTCACCATAGCCCTCTATGGGCTTCCAAATATCCCTTTGCCAATTCCACAAGAACAGCCTTAGCGAAAGGCTTCTTGAAGGGAAAGATGTAACTCTGTGAGATGAATTCACAGAACACAGAGCAGTTTCTTAGAAAGCTTCTTTCCAGTTTTGAACGGAAGATATTCCCTTTTTCACCATAGCCCTCTATGGGCTTCCAAATATCCCTTTGCCAATTCCACAAGAACAGCCTTAGCGAAAGGCTTCTTGAAGGGAAAGATGTAACTCTGAGAGATGAATTAACAGAACACAGAGCAGTTTCTCAGAAAGCTTCTTTAGAGTTTTGAACGGAAGATATTTCCTTTTTCACCGTAGCCCTCTATGGGCTTCCAAATATCCCTTTGACATTCAACAAGAACGGCCTTAGCGAAAGGCTTCTTGAAGGGAAAGATGTAACTCTGTGAGATGAATTAAAAGAACACAGAAGAGTTTCTCAGAAAGCTTCTTTCCAGTTTTGAACGGAAGATATTTCCTTTTTAACCATAGCCCTCTATGGGCTTCCAAATATCCCTTTTCCAATTCCACAAGAACAGCCTTAGCGAAAGGCTTCTTGAAGGGAAAGATGTAACTCTGTGAGATGAATTAACAGAACACAGAGCAGTTTCTCAAAAAGATTCTTTCCAGTTTTGAACGGAAGATATTTCCTTTTTCACCATAGCCCTCTATGGGCTTCCAAATATCCCTTTGCCAATTCCAGAAGAACAGCCCTAGCGAAAGGCTTCTTGAAGGGAAAGATGTAACTCTGTGAGATGAACTAACAGAACACAAAGCAGTTTCTCAGAAAGCTTCTTTCCAGTTTTGAACGGAAGATATTTCCTTTTTCACCATAGTCCTCTATGGGCTTCCAAATATCCCTTTGCCAATTCCACAAGAACAGCCTTAGGGAAAGGCTTTTTGAAGGGAAAGATGTAACTCTGTGACATGAATTAACAGAAAACAGAGCAGTTTCTCAGAAAGCTTCTTTCCAGTTTTGAACGGAAGATATTTCCTTTTTCACCATAGCCCTCTATGGGCTTAAAATATCCCTTTTCCAATTCCACAAGAACAGCCTTAGCGAAAGGCTTCTTGAAGGGAAAGATGTAACTCTGTGAGATGAATTAACAGAACACAGAGCAGTTTCTAAGAAAGCTGCTTTCCTCTTTTGAACGGAAGATATTTCCTTTTTCACCATAGCCCTCTATGGGCTTCCAAATATCCCTTTGCCAATTCCACAACAGCAGCCTTAGCAAAAGGCTTCTTGAAGGGAAAGATGTAACTCTGTGAAATGAATTAACAGAACACAGAGCAGTTTCTCAGAAAGCTTCCTTCCTGTTTTGAACGGAAGATATTTCCTTTTTCACCATAGCCCTCTATGGGCTTACAAATATCCCTTTGCCTATTCCAGAAGAACAGCCTTAGCGAAACGCTTCTTGAAGGGAAAGATGTAACCCTGTGAGATGAATTAACAGAACACAGAGCAGTTTCTAAGAAAGCTTCCTTCCTGTTTTGAACGGAAGATATTTCCTTTTTCACCATAGCCCTCTATGGGCTTCCAAATATCCTTTTGCCAATTCCACAAGAACAGCCTTAGCGAAAGGCTTCTTGAATGGAAAGATGTAACCCTGTGAGATGAATTAACAGAACACAGAGCAGTTTCTCAGAAAGCTTCTTTCCAGTTAAGAACGGAAGATATTTCCTTTTTCACCGTAGCCCTCTATGGGCTTCCAAATATCCCTTTGCCAATTCCACAAGAACAGCCTTAGCGAAAGGCTTCTTGAAGGGAAAGATGTAACTCTGTGAGATGAATTAACAGAACACAGAGCAGTTTCTCAGAAAGCTTCTTTCCAGTTTTGAACGGCAGGTATTTGCTTTTTCACCATAGCCCTCTATGGGCTTCCAAATATCCCTTTGCCAATTCCACAAGAACAGCCTTAGCGAAAGGCTTCTTGAAGGGAAAGATGTAACTCTGTGAGATGAATTAACAGAACACAGAGCAGTTTCTCAGAAAGCTTCTTTCCAATTTTGAACGGAAGATATTTCCTTTTTTACCGTAGCCCTCTATGGGCTTGAAATGTCCCTTTTCCAATTCCACAAGAACAGCCTTAGCGAAAGGCTTCTTGAAGGGAAAGATGTAACTCTGTGAGATGAATTAACAGAACACAGAGCAGTTTCTCAGAAAGCTTCTTTCCAGTTTTGAACGGAAGATATTTCCTTTTTCACCATAGCCCTCTATGGGCTTCTAAATATCCCTTTGCCAATTCCAAAAGAACAGCCTTAGCGAAAGGCTTCTTGAAGGGAAAGATGTAACCATGTGAGATGAAATAACAGAACACAGAGCAGTTTCTAGGAAAGCTTCCTTCCTGTTTTGAACGGAAGATATTTCCTTTTTCACCATAGCCCTCTATGGGCTTACAAATATCCCTTTGACAATTCCACAAGAACAGCCTTAGCGAAAGGCTTCTTGAATGGAAAGATATAACTCTGTGAGATGAATGAACAGAACACAGAGCAGTTTCTCAGAAAGCTTCTTTCCAGTTTTGAACGGCAGATATTCCCTTTTTCACCATAGTCCTCTATGGGCTTCCAAATATCCCTTTGCCAATTCCACAAGAACAGCCTTAGCGAAAGGCTTCTTGAAGGGAAAGATGTAACTCTGAGAGATGAATTAACAGAACACAGAGCAGTTTCTCAGAAAGCTTCTTTAGAGTTTTGAACGGAAGATATTTCCTTTTTCACCGTAGCCCTCTATGGGCTTCCAAATATCCCTTTGACATTCCACAAGAACGGCCTTAGCGAAAGGCTTCTTGAAGGGAAAGATGTAACTCTGTGAGATGAATTAACAGAACACAGAAGAGTTTCTCAGAAAGCTTCTTTCCAGTTTTGAACGGAAGATATTTCCTTTTTAACCATAGCCCTCTATGGGCTTCCAAATATCCCTTTGCCAATTCCACAAGAACAGCCTTAGAGAAAGGCTTCTTGAAGGGAAAGATGTAACTCTGTGAGATGAATTAACAGAACACAGAGTAGTTTCTCAGAAAGATTCTTTCCAGTTTTGAACGGAAGATATTTCCTTTTTCACCATAGCCCTCTAAGGGCTTCCAAATATCCCTTTGCCAATTCCACAAGAACACCCTTAGGGAAAGGCTTCTTGAAGGCAAAGATGTAACTCTGTGGGATGAATTAACAGAACACAGAGCAGTTTCTCAGAAAGCTTCTTTCCAGTTTTGAACGGAAGATATTTCCTTTTTCACCATAGCCCTCTATGGGCTTCCAAATATCCCTTTGCCTATTCCAGAAGAACAGCCTTAGCGAAACGCTTCTTGAAGGGAAAGATGTAACCCTGTGAGATGAATTAACAGAACACAGAGCAGTTTCTAAGAAAGCTTCCTTCCTGTTTTGAACGGAAGATATTTCCTTTTTCACCATAGCCCTCTATGGGCTTCCAAATATCCTTTTGCCAATTCCACAAGAACAGCCTTAGCGAAAGGCTTCTTGAATGGAAAGATGTAACCCTGTGAGATGAATTAACAGAACACAGAGCAGTTTCTCAGAAAGCTTCTTTAGAGTTTTGAACGGAAGATATTTCCTTTTTCACCGTAGCCCTCTATGGGCTTCCAAATATCCCTTTGACATTCCACAAGAACGGCCTTAGCGAAAGGCTTCTTGAAGGGAAAGATGTAACACTGTGAGATGAATTAACAGAACACAGAAGAGTTTCTCACAAAGCTTCTTTCCAGTTTTGAACGGAAGATATTTCCTTTTTAACCATAGCCCTCTATGGGCTTCCAAATATCCCTTTTCCAATTCCACAAGAACAGCCTTAGCGAAAGGCTTCTTGAAGGGAAAGATGTAACTCTGTGAGATGAATTAACAGAACACAGAGCAGTTTCTCAAAAAGATTCTTTCCAGTTTTGAACGGAAGATATTTCCTTTTTCACCATAGCCCTCTATGGGCTTCCAAATATCCCTTTGCCAATTCCAGAAGAACAGCCATAGCGAAAGGCTTCTTGAAGGGAAAGATGTAACTCTGTGAGATGAATTAACAGAACACAGAGCTGTTTCTCAGAAGGCTTCTTTCCAGTTTTGAATGGAAGATATTTCCTTTTTCACCATATCCCTCTATGAGCTTCCAAATATCCCTTTGCCAATTCCACAAGAACAGCCCTAGCGAAAGGCTTCTTGAAGGGAAAGATGTAACTTTGTGAGATGAACTAACAGAACACAAAGCAGTTTCTCAGAAAGCTTCTTTTAAGTTTTGAACGGAAGATATTTCCTTTTCCCCATAGCCGTCTATGGGCTTCCAAATATCCCTTTGCCTATTCCAGAAGAACAGCCTTAGCGAAACGCTTCTTGAAGGGAAAGATGTAACCCTGTGAGATGAATTAACAGAACACAGAGCAGTTTCTGAGAAAGCTTCCTTCCTGTTTTGAACGGAAGATATTTCCTTTTTCACCATAGCCCTCTAAGGGCTTCCAAATATCCCTTTGCCAATTCCACAAGAACGGCCTTAGCGAAAGGCTTCTTGAAGGGAAAGATGTAACTCTGTGAGATGAATGAACAGAACACAGAGCAGTTTCTCAAAAAGATTCTTTCCAGTTTTGAACGGAAGATATTTCCTTTTTCACCATAGCCCTCTATGGGCTTCCAAATATCCCTTTGCCAATTCCACAAGAACAGCCTTAGCGAAAGGCTTCTTGAATGGAAAGATGTAACCCTGTGAGATGAATTAACAGAACACAGAGCAGTTTCTCAGAAAGCTTCTTTCCAGTTAAGAACGGAAGATATTTCCTTTTTCACCGTAGCCCTCTATGGGCTTCCAAATATCCCTTTGCCAATTCCACAAGAACAGCCTTAGCGAAAGGCTTCTTGAAGGGAAAGATGTAACTCTGTGAGATGAATGAACAGAACACAGAGCAGTTTCTAAGAAAGCTTCTTTCCAGTTTTGAACGGCAGATATTCCCTTTTTCACCATAGCCCTCTATGGGCTTCCAAATATCCCTTTGCCAATTCCACAAGAACAGCCTTAGCGAAAGGCTTCTTGAAGGGAAAGATGTAACTCTGTGAGATGAATTAACAGAACACAGAGCAGTTTCTTAGAAAGCTTCTTTCCAGTTTTGAACGGAAGGTATTCCCTTTTTCACCATAGCCCTCTATGGGCTTCCAAATATCCCTTTGCCAATTCCACAAGAACAGCCTTAGCGAAAGGCTTCTTGAAGGGAAAGATGTAACTCTGAGAGATGAATTAACAGAACACAGAGCAGTTTCTCAGAAAGCTTCTTTCCAGTTTTGAACGGAAGATATTTCCTTTTTAACCATAGCCCTCTATGGGCTTCCAAATATCCCTTTTCCAATTCCACAAGAACAGCCTTAGCGAAAGGCTTCTTGAAGGGAAAGATGTAACTCTGTGAGATGAATTAACAGAACACAGAGCAGTTTCTCAAAAAGATTCTTTCCAGTTTTGAACGGAAGATATTTCCTTTTTCACCATAGCCCTCTATGGGCTTCCAAATATCCCTTTGCCAATTCCAGAAGAACAGCCTTAGCGAAAGGCTTCTTGAAGGGAAAGATGTAACTCTGTGTGATGAATTAACAGAACACAGAGCTGTTTCTCAGAAGGCTTCTTTCCAGTTTTGAATGGAAGATATTTCCTTTTTCACCATATCCCTCTATGGGCTTCCAAATATCCCTTTGCCTATTCCACAAGAACAGCCTTAGCGAAAGGCTTCTTGAAGGGAAAGATGTAACTTTGTGAGATGAACTAACAGAACACAAAGCAGTTTCTCACAAAGCTTCTTTCCAGTTTTGAACGGAAGATATTTCCTTTTTCACCATAGCCCTCTATGGGCTTCCAAATATCCCTTTGCCAATTCCACAAGAACAGCCTTAGGGAAAGGCTTTTTGAAGGGAAAGATGTAACTCTGTGACATGAATTAACAGAAAACTGGGCAGTTTCTCAGAAAGCTTCTTTCCAGTTTTGAACTGAAGATATTTCCTTTTTCACCATAGCCCTCTATGGGCTTAAAATATCCCTTTTCCAATTCCACAAGAACAGCCTTAGCGAAAGGCTTCTTGAAGGGAAAGATGTAACTCTGTGAGATGAATTAACAGAACACAGAGCAGTTTCTAAGAAAACTGCTTTCCTGTTTTGAACGGAAGATATTTCCTTTTTCACCATAGCCCTCTATGTGCTTCCAAATATCCCTTTGCCAATTCCACAACAACAGCCTTAGCAAAAGGCTTCTTGAAGGGAAAGATGTAACTCTGTGAGATGAATTAAAAGAACACAGAGCAGTTTCTCAGAAAGCTTCTTTCCAGTTTTGAACGGAAGATATTTCCTTTTTCACCATAGCCCTCTATGGGCTTCCAAATATCCCTTTGCCAATTCCAGAAGAACAGCCTTAGCGAAAGGCTTCTTGAAGGGAAAGATGTAACTCTGTGAGATGAATTAACAGAACACAGAGCAATTTCTCAGAAAGCTTCTTTCCAGTTTTGAACGGAAGATATTTCCTTTTTCACCATAGCCCTCTATGGGCTTCCAAATATCCCTTTGCCAATTCCACAAGAACAGCCTTAGAGAAAGGCTTCTTGAAGGGAAAGATGTAACTCTGTGAGATGAATTAACAGAACACAGAGCAGTTTCTCAGAAAGCTTCTTTCCAGTTTTGAACGGAAGATATTTCCTTTTTCACCATAGGCCTCTATGGGCTTCCAAATATCCCTTTGCCAATTCCACAAGAACAGCCTTAGCGAAAGGCTTCTTGAAGGCAAAGATGTAACTCTGTGAGATGAATTAACAGAACACAGAGCAGTTTCTCAGAAAGCTTCTTTCCAGTTTTGAACGGAAGATATTTCCTTTTTCACCATAGCCCTCTATGGGCTTCCAAATATCCCTTTGCCTATTCCAGAAGAACAGCCTTAGCGAAACGCTTCTTGAAGGGAAAGATGTAACCCTGTAAGATAAATTAACAGAACACAGAGCAGTTTCTAAGAAAGCTTCCTTCCTGTTTTGAACGGAAGATATTTCCTTTTTCACCATAGCCCTCTATGGGCTTCCAAATATCCCTTTGCCAATTCCACAAGAACGGCCTTAGCGAAAGGCTTCTTGAAGGGAATGATGTAACTCTGTGAGATGAATGAACAGAACACAGAGCAGTTTCTCAAAAAGATTCTTTCCAGTTTTGAACGGAAGATATTTCCTTTTTCACCATAGCCCTCTATTGGCTTCCAAATATCCCTTTGCCAATTCCACAAGAACAGCCTTAGCGAAAGGCTTCTTGAAGGGAAAGATGTTACTCTGTGAGATGAATTAACAGAACACAGAGCAGTTTCTGAGAAAGCTTCTTTCCAGTTAAGAACGGAAGATATTTCCTTTTTCACCATAGCCCTCTATGGGCTTCCAAATATCCCTTTGCCAATTCCACAAGAACAGCCTTAGCGAAAGGCTTCTTGAAGGGAAAGATGTAACTCTGTGAGATGAATTAACAGAACACAGAACAGTTTCTCAGAATGCTTCTTTCCTGTTTTGAACAGAAGATATTTCCTTTTTCACCATAGCCCTCTAAGGGCTTCCAAATATCTCTTTGCTAATTCCACAAGAACAGCATTAGCGAAAGGCTTCTTGAAGGGAAAGATGTAATTCTGTGAGATGAATTTACAGAACACAGAGCAGTTTCTCCGAAAGCTTCTTTCCAGTTTTGAACGGAAGATATATCCTTTTTAACCATAGCCCTCTATGGGCTTCCAAATATCCCTATTCCAATTCCACAAGAACAGCCTTAGCGAACGGCTTCTTGAAGGGAAAGATGTAACTCTGTGAGATGAATTAACAGAACACAGAGCAGTTTCTCAGAAAGCTTCTTTCCAGTTTTGAAGGGAAGATATTTCCTTTTTCACCATAGACTTCTATGGGCTTCCAAATATCCCTTTGCCAATTCCACAAGAACAGCCTTAGCGAAAGGCTTCTTGAAGGGAAAGATGTTACTCTGTGAGATGAATTAACAGAACACAGAGCAGTTTCTGAGAAAGCTTCTTTCCAGTTAAGAAGGGAAGATATTTCCTTTTTCACCATAGCCCTCTATGGGCTTCCAAATATCCCTTTGCCAATTCCAGAAGAACAGCCTTAGCGAAAGGCTACTTGAAGGGAAAGATGTAACTCTGTGAGATGAATTAACAGAACACAGAGCAGTTTCTCAGAAAGCTTCTTTCCAGTTTTGAACGGAAGATACTTCCTTTTTCACCATAGCCCTCTATGGGCTTCCAAATATCCCTTTGCCAATTCCAGAAGAACAGCCTTAGCGAAAGGCTTCTTGAAGGGAATGATGTAACTCTGTGAGATGAATTAACAGAACACAGAGCAGTTTCTCAGAAAGCTTCTTTCCAGTTTGGAACGGAAGATATTTCCTTTTTCACCATAGCCCTCTATGGGCTTCCAAATATCTCTTTGCCAATTCCAGAAAAACAGCCCTAGCGAAAGGCTTTTTGAAGGGAAAGATGTAACTCTCTGAGATGAATTAACAGAACACAGAGCAGTTTCTGAGAAAGCTTCTTTCCAGTTAAGAACGGAAGATAATTCCTTTTTCTCCATAGCCCTCTATGGGCTTCCAAATATCCCTTTGCCAATTCCACAAGAACAGCCTTAGCGAAAGGCTTCTTGAAGGGAAAGATGTAACCCTGTGAGATGAATTAACAGAACAGAGAGCAGATTCTCACAAAGCTTCTGTCCAGTTTTGAACGGAAGATATTTCCTTTTTCACCATAGCCCTCTATGGGCTTCCAAATATCCCTTTGCCAATTCCACAAGAACAGCCTTAGCGAAAGGCTTCTTGAAGAGAAAGATGTAACACTGTGAGATGAATTAACAGAACACAGAGCAGTTTCTCAGAAAGCTTCTTTCCAGTTTTGAACGGAAGATATTTCCTTTTTCACCATAGCCCTCTATGGGCTTCCAAATATCCCTTTGCCAATTCCACAAGAACAGCCTTAGCGAAAGGCTTCTTGAACTGAAAGATGTAACTCTGTGAGATGAATTAACAGAACACAGAGCAGTTTCTCAGAAAGCTTCTTTCCAGTTTTGAACGGAAGATATTTCCTTTTTCACCATAGCCCTCTATGGGCTTCCAAATATCCCTTTGGCAATTCCACAAGAACAGCCGTAGCGAAACGCTTCTTGAAGGGAAAGATGTAACCCTGTGATATGAATTAACAGAACACAGAGCAGTTTCTAAGAAAGCTTCCTTCCTGTTTTGAACGGAAGATATTTCCTTTTTCACCATAGCCCTCTATGGGCTTACAAATATCCCTTTGCCAATTCCACAAGAACAGCCTTAGCGAAAGGCTTCTTGAAGGGAAAGATATAACTCTGTGAGATGAATGAACAGAACACAGAGCAGTTTCTCAAAAAGATTCTTTCCAGTTTTGAACGGAAGATATTTCCTTTTTCACCATAGCCCTCTATGGGCTTCCAAATATCCCTTTGCCAATTCCACTAGAACAGCCTTAGCGAAAGGCTTCTTGAAGGGAAAGATGTTACTCTGTGAGATGAATTAACAGAACACAGAGCAGTTTCTGAGGAAGCTTCTTTCCAGTTAAGAACGGAAGATATTTCCTTTATCACCATTGCCCTCTATGGGCTTCCAAATATCCCTTTGCCAATTCCACAAGAACAGCCTTAGCGAAAGCCTTCTTGAAGGGAAAGATGTAACTCTTTGAGATGAATTCACAGAACACAGAGCAGTTTCTCAGAAAGCTTCTTTCTAGTTTTGAACGGAAGATATTTCCTTTTTCACCGTAGCCCTCTATGGGCTTCCAAATATCCCTTTGCCAATTCCACAAGAACAGCCTTAGCGAAAGGCTTCTTGAAGGGAAAGATGTAACTCTGTGAGATGAATTAACAGAACACAGAGCAGTTTCTCAGAAAGCTTCTTTCCAGTTTTGAACGGAAGATATTCCCTTTTTCACCATAGCCCTCTATGGGCTTCCAAATATCCCTTTGTCAATTCCACAAGAACAGCCTTAGCGAAAGGCTTCTTGAAGGGAAAGATGAAACACTGTGAGATGAATTAACAGAACACAGAGCAGTTTCTCAGAAAGCTTCTTTCCAGTTTTGAACGGAAGATATTTCCTTTTTCACCATAGCCCTCTATGGGCTTCCAAATATCCCTTTGCCAATTCCACAAGAACAGCCTTAGCGAAAGGCTTCTTGAAGGGAAAGATGTAACTCTGTGAGATGAATTAACAGAACACAGAGCAGTTTCTCAGAAAGCTTCTTTCCAGTTTTGAACGGAAGATATTTCCTTTTTCACCATAGCCCTCTATGGGCTTCCAAATATCCCTTTGCCAATTCTACAAGAACGGCCTTAGCGAAAGGCTTCTTGAAGGGAAAGATGTAACCCTGTGATATGAATTAACAGAACACAGAGCAGTTTCTAAGAAAGCTTCCTTCCTGTTTTGAACGGAAGATATTTCCTTTTTCACCATAGCCCTCTATGGGCCTCCAAATATCCCTTAGATAATTCCACATGAACGGCCTTAGCGAAAGGCTCCTTGAAGGGAAAGATGTAACTCTGTGAGATGAATTCACAGAACACAGAGCAGTTTCTCAAAAAGATTCTTTCCAGTTTTGAACGAAAGATATTTCCTTTTTCACCATAGCCCTCTATGGGCTTCCAAATATCCCTTTGCCAATTCCACAAGAACAGCCGTAGCGAAAGGCTTCTTGAATGGAAAGATGTAACCCTGTGAGATGAATTAACAGAACACAGAGCTGTTTTCCAGAAAGCTTCTTTCCAGTTAAGAACGGAAGATATTTCCTTTTTCACCGTAGCCCTCTATGGGCTTCCAAATATCCCTTTGCCAATTCCACAAGAACAGCCTTAGCGAAAGGCTTCTTGAAGGGAAAGATGTAACTCTGTGAGATGAATTAACAGAACACAGAGCAGTTTCTCAGAATGCTTCTTTCCACTTTTGAACGGCAGGTGTTTGCTTTTTCACCATAGCCCTCTATGGGCTTCAAAATATCCCTTTCCCAATTCCACAAGAACAGCCTTAGCGAAAGGCTTCTTGAAGGGAAAGATGTAACTCTCTGAGATGAATTAACAGAACACAGAGCAGTTTCTGAGAAAGCTTCTTTCCAGTTTTGAACGGAAGATATTTCATTTTTCACCATAGCCCTAAATGGGCTTCCAAATATCCCTTTGCCAATTCCACAAGAACAGCCTTAGCGAAAGGCTTCTTGAAGGGAAAGATGTAACTCTGTGAGATGAATTAACAGAACACAGAGCAGTTTCTGAGAAAGCTTCTTTCCAGTTTTGAGCGGAAGATATTTCCTTTTTCACCATAGCCCTCTATGGGCTTCCAAATATCCCTTTGCCAATTCCAGAAGAACAGCCTTAGCGAAACGCTTCTTGAAGGGAAAGATGTAACCCTGTGAGATGAATTAACAGAACACAGAGCAGTTTCTAAGAAAGCTTCCTTCCTGTTTTGAACGGAAGATATTTCCTTTTTCACCATAGCCCTCTATGGGCTTACAAATATCCCTTTGCCAATTCCACAAGAACAGCCTTAGCGAAAGGCTTCTTGAAGGGAAAGATATAACTCTGTGAGATGAATGAACAGAACACAGAGCAGTTTCTCAAAAAGATTCTTTCCAGTTTTGAACGAAGATATTTCCTTTTTCACCATAGCCCTCTAAGGGCTTCCAAATATCCCTTTGCCAATTCCACTAGAACAGCCTTAGCGAAAGGCTTCTTGAAGGGAAAGATGTAACTCTGTGACATGAATTAACAGAAAACAGAGCAGTTTCTCAGAAAGCTTCTTTCCAGTTTTGAACGGAAGATATTTCCTTTTTCACCATAGCCCTCAATGGGCTTAAAATATCCCTTTTCCAATTCCACAAGAACAGCCTTAGCGAAAGGCTTCTTGAAGGGAAAGATGTAACTCTGTGAGATGAATTAACAGAACACAGAGCAGTTTCTAAGAAAACTGCTTTCCTGTTTTGAACGGAAGATATTTCCTTTTTCACCATAGCCCTCTATGTGCTTCCAAACATCCCTTTGCCAATTCCACAACAACAGCCTTAGCAAAAGCCTGCTTGAAGGGAAAGATGTAACTCTGTGAGATGAATTAACAGAACACAGAGCAGTTTCTCAGAAAGCTTCTTTCCAGTTTTGAACGGAAGATATTTCCTTTTTCACCATAGCCCTCTATGGGCTTCCAAATATCCCTTTGCCAATTCCAGAAGAACAGCCTTAGCGAAAGGCTTCTTGAAGGGAAAGATGTAACTCTGTGAGATGAATTAACAGAACACAGAGCAATTTCTCAGAAAGATTCTTTCCAGTTTTGAACGGAAGATATTTCCTTTTTCACCATAGCCCTCTATGGGCTTCCAAATATCCCTTTGCCAATTCCACAAGAACAGCCTTAGAGAAAGGCTTCTTGAAGGGAAAGATGTAACTCTGTGAGATGAATTAACAGAACACAGAGCAGTTTCTCAGAAAGCTTCTTTCCAGTTTTGAACGGAAGATATTTCCTTTTTCACCATAGCCCTCTAAGGGCTTCCAAATATCCCTTTGCCAATTCCACAAGAACAGCCTTAGCGAAAGGCTTCTTGAAGGCAAAGATGTAACTCTGTGAGATGAATTAACAGAACACAGAGCAGTTTCTCAGAAAGCTTCTTTCCAGTTTGGAACGGAAGACATTTCCTTTTTCACCATAGCCCTCTATGGGCTTCCAAATATCCCTTTGCCTATTCCAGAAGAACAGCCTTAGCGAAACGCTTCTTGAAGGGAAAGATGTAACCCTGTGAGATAAATTAGCAGAACACAGAGCAGTTTCTAAGAAAGCTTCCTTCCTGTTTTGAACGGAAGATATTTCCTTTTTCACCATAGCCCTCTATGGGCTTCCAAATATCCCTTTGCCAATTCCAGAAGAACGGCCTTAGCGAAAGGCTTCTTGAAGGGAATGATGTAACTCTGTGAGATGAATGAACAGAACACAGAGCAGTTTCTCAAAAAGATTCTTTCCAGTTTTGAACGGAAGATATTTCCTTTTTCACCATAGCCCTCTATGGGCTTCCAAATATCCCTTTGCCAATTCCACAAGAACAGCCTTAGCGAAAGGCTTCTTGAAGGGAAAGATGTTACTCTGTGAGATGAATTAACAGAACACAGAGCAGTTTCTGAGAAAGCTTCTTTCCAGTTAAGAACGGAAGGTATTTCCTTTTTCACCATAGCCCTCTATGGGCTTCCAAATATCCCTTTGCCAATTCCACAAGAACAGCCTTACCGAAAGGTTTCTTGAAGGGAAAGATGTAACTCAGTGAGATGAATTCACAGAACACAGAGCAGTTTCTCAGAAAGCTTCTTTCTAGTTTTGAACGGAAGATATTTCCTTTTTCACCGTAGCCCTCTATGGGCTTCCAAATATCCCTTTGCCAATTCCACAAGAACAGCCTTAGCGAAAGGCTTCTTGAAGGGAAAGATGTAACTCTGTGAGATGAATTAACAGAACACAGAGCAGTTTCTCAGAAAGCTTCTTTCCAGTTTTGAACGGAAGATATTCCCTTTTTCACCATAGCCCTCTATGGGCTTCCAAATATCCCTTTGTCAATTCCACAAGAACAGCCTTAGCGAAAGGCTTCTTGAAGGGAAAGATGTAACTCTGTGAGATGAATTAACAGAACACAGAGCAGTTTCTCAGAAAGCTTCTTTCCAGTTTTGAACGGAAGATATTTCCTTTTTCACCATAGCCCTCTATGGGCTTCCAAATATCCCTTTGCCAATTCCACAAGAACAGCCTTAGCGAAAGGCTTCTTGAAGGGAAAGATGTAACTCTGTGAGATGAATTAACAGAACACAGAGCAGTTTCTCAGAAAGCTTCTTTCCAGTTTTGAACGGAAGATATTTCCTTTTTCACCATAGCCCTCTATGGGCTTCCAAATATCCCTTTGCCAATTCTACAAGAACGGCCTCAGCGAAAGGCTTCTTGAAGGGAAAGATGTAACTCTGTGAGATGAATTAACAGAACACAGAGCAGTTTCTGAGAAAGCTTCTTTCCAGTTTTGAACGGAAGATATTTCCTTTTTCACCATAGCCCTCTATGGGCTTCCAAATATCCCTTTGCCAATTCCACAAGAACAGCCTTAGCGAAAGGCTTCTTGAAGGGAAAGATGTAACTCTGTGAGATGAATTAACAGAACACAGAACAGTTTCTCAGAATGCTTCTTTCCTGTTTTGAACAGAAGATATTTCCTTTTTCACCATAGCCCTCTAAGGGCTTCCAAATATCCCTTTGCTAATTCCACAAGAACAGCATTAGCGAAAGGCTTCTTGAAGGGAAAGATGTAATTCTGTGAGATGAATTTACAGAACACAGAGCAGTTTCTCAGAAACCGTCTTTCCAGTTTTGAACGGAAGATATATCCTTTTTCACCATAGCCCTCTATGGGCTTCCAAATATCCCTTTGCCAATTCCACAAGAACAGCCTTAGCGAAAGGCTTCTTGAAGGGAAAGATGTAACTCTGTGAGATGAATTAACAGAACACAGATCAGTTTCTCAGAAAGCTGCTTTCCTGTTTTGAAAGGAAGATATTTCCTTTTTCACCATAGCCCTCTATGGGCTTCCAAATATCCCTTTGCCAATTCCACAAGAACGGCCTTAGCGAAACGCTTCTTGAAGGGAAAGATGTAACTCTGTGAGATGAATTAACAGAACACAGAGCAGTTTCTCAAAAAGATTCTTTCCAGTTTTGAACGGAAGATATTTCCTTTTTCACCATAGCCCTCTATGGGCCTCCAAATATCCCTTAGATAATTCCACATGAACGGCCTTAGCGAAAGGCTTCTTGAAGGGAAAGATGTAACTCTGTGAGATGAATTAACAGAACACAGAGCAGTTTCTCAAAAAGATGCTTTCCAGTTTTGAACGGAAGATATTTCCTTTTTCACCATAGCCCTCTATGGGCTTCCAAATATCCCTTTGCCAATTCCACAAGAACAGCCTTAGCGAAAGGATTCTTGAAGGGAAAGATGTAACCCTGTGAGATGAATTAACAGAACACAGAGCAGTTTTCCAGAAAGCTTCTTTCCAGTTAAGAACGGAAGATATTTCCTTTTTCACCGTAGCCCTCTATGGGCTTCCAAATATCCCTTTGCCAATTCCACAAGAACAGCCTTAGCGAAAGGCTTCTTGAAGGGAAAGACGTAACTCTGTGAGATGAATTAACAGAACACAGAGCAGTTTCTCAGAAAGCTTCTTTCCACTTTTGAACGGCAGGTATTTGCTTTTTCACCATAGCCCTCTATGGGCTTCAAAATATCCCTTTCCCAATTCCACAAGAACAGCCTTAGCGGAAGGCTTCTTGAAGGGAAAGATGTAACTCTCTGAGATGAATTAACAGAACACAGAGCAGTTTCTGAGAAAGCTTCTTTCCAGTTTTGAACGGAAGATATTTCATTTTTCACCATAGCCCTAAATGGGCTTCCAAATATCCCTTTGCCAATTCCACAAGAACAGCCTTAGCGAAAGGCTTCTTGAAGGGAAAGATGTAACTCTGTGAGATGAATTAACAGAACACAGAGCAGTTTCTGAGAAAGCTTCTTTCCAGTTTTGAGCGGAAGATATTTCCTTTTTCACCATAGCCCTCTATGGGCTTCCAAATATCCCTTTGCCAATTCCAGAAGAACAGCCTTAGCGAAACGCTTCTTGAAGGGAAAGATGTAACCCTGTGAGATGAATTAACAGAACACAGAGCAGTTTCTAAGAAAGCTTCCTTCCTGTTTTGAACGGAAGATATTTCCTTTTTCACCATAGCCCTCTATGGGCTTACAAATATCCCTTTGCCAATTCCACAAGAACAGCCTTAGCGAAAGGCTTCTTGAAGGGAAAGATGTTACTCTGTGAGATGAATTAACAGAACACAGAGCAGTTTCTGAGAAAGCTTCTTTCCAGTTAAGAACGGAAGATATTTCCTTTTTCACCATAGCCCTCTATGGGCTTCCAAATATCCCTTTGCCAATTCCACAAGAACAGCCTTAGCGAAAGGTTTCTTGAAGGGAAAGATGTAACTCTGTGAGATGAATTAACAGAACACAGAGCAGTTTCTCAGAAAGCTTCTTTCTAGTTTTGAACGGAAGATATTTCCTTTTTCACCGTAGCCCTCTATGGGCTTCCAAATATCCCTTTGCCAATTCCACAAGAACAGCCTTAGCGAAAGGCTTCTTGAAGGGAAAGATGTAACTCTGTGAGATGAATTAACAGAACACAGAGCAGTTTCTCAGAAATCTTCTTTCCAGTTTTGAACGGAAGATATTCCCTTTTTCACCATAGCCCTCTATGGGCTTCCAAATATCCCTTTGTCAATTCCACAAGAACAGCCTTAGCGAAAGGCTTCTTGAAGGGAAAGATGTAACTCTGTGAGATGAATTAACAGAACACAGAGCAGTTTCTCAGAAAGCTTCTTTCCAGTTTTGAACGGAAGATATTTCCTTTTTCACCATAGCCCTCTATGGGCTTCCAAATATCCCTTTGCCAATTCCACAAGAACAGCCTTAGCGAAAGGCTTCTTGAAGGGAAAGATGTAACTCTGTGAGATGAATTAACAGAACACAGAGCAGTTTCTCAGAAAGCTTCTTTCCAGTTTTGAACGGAAGATATTTCCTTTTTCACCGTAGCCCTCTATGGGCTTCCAAATATCCCTTTGCCAATTCCACAAGAACAGCCTTAGCGAAAGGCTTCTTGAAGGGAAAGATGTAACTCTGTGAGATGAATTAACAGAACACAGAACAGTTTCTCAGAATGCTTCTTTCCTGTTTTGAACAGAAGATATTTCCTTTTTCACCATAGCCCTCTAAGGGCTTCCAAATATCCCTTGGCTAATTCCACAAGAACAGCATTAGCGAAAGGCTTCTTGAAGGGAAAGATGTAATTCTGTGAGATGAATTTACAGAACACAGAGCAGTTTCTCAGAAACCTTCTTTCCAGTTTTGAACGGAAGATATATCCTTTTTAACCATAGCCCTCTATGGGCTTCCAAATATCCCTATTCCAATTCCACAAGAACAGCCTTAACGAACGGCTTCTTTAAGGGAAAGATGTAACTCTGTGAGATGAATTAACAGAACACAGAGCAGTTTCTCAGAAAGCTTCTTTCCAGTTTTGAACGGAAGATATTTCATTTTTCACCATAGCCCTCTATGGGCTTCCAAATATCCCTTTGCCAATTCCACAAGAACAGCCTTAGCGAAAGGCTTCTTGAAGGGAAAGATGTAACTCTGTGAGATGAATTAACAGAACACAGATCAGTTTCTCAGAAAGCTGCTTTCCTGTTTTGAAAGGAAGATATTTCCTTTTTCACCATAGCCCTCTATGGGCTTCCAAATATCCCTTTGCCAATTCCACAAGAACGGCCTTAGCGAAACGCTTCTTGAAGGGAAAGATGTAACTCTGTGAGATGAATTAACAGAACACAGAGCAGATTCTCAAAAAGATTCTTTCCAGTTTTGAACGGAAGATATTTCCTTTTTCACCATAGCCCTCTATGGGCTTCCAAACATCTCTTTGCCAATTCCAGAAGAACAGCCTTAGCGAAAGGCTTCTTGAAGGGAATGATGTAACTCTGTGAGATGAATTAACAGAACACAGAGCAGTTTCTGAGAAAGCTTCTTTCCAGTTTTGAACGGAAGATATTTCCTTTTTCACCATAGCCCTCTATGGGCTTCCAAATATCCCTTTGCCAATTCCACAAGAACAGCCTTAGCGAAAGGCTTCTTGAAGAGAAAGATGTAACACTGTGAGATGAATTAACAGAACACAGAGCAGTTTCTCAGAAAGCTTCTTTCTAGTTTTGAACGGAAGATATTTCCTTTTTCACCGTAGCCCTCTATGGGCTTCCAAATATCCCTTTGCCAATTCCACAAGAACAGCCTTAGCGAAAGGCTTCTTGAAGGGAAAGATGTAACTCTGTGAGATGAATTAACAGAACACAGAGCAGTTTCTCAGAAAGCTTCTTTCCAGTTTTGAACGGAAGATATTCCCTTTTTCACCATAGCCCTCTATGGGCTTCCAAATATCCCTTTGCCAATTCCACAAGAACAGCCTTAGCGAAAGGCTTCTTGAAGGGAAAGATGTAACTCTGTGAGATGAATTAACAGAACACAGAGCAGTTTCTCAGAAAGCTTCTTTCCAGTTTTGAACGGAAGATATTCCCTTTTTCACCATAGCCCTCTATGGGCTTCCAAATATCCCTTTGCCAATTCCACAAGAACAGCCTTAGCGAAAGGCTTCTTGAAGGGAAAGATGTAACTCTGTGAGATGAATTAACAGAACACAGAACAGTTTCTCAGAATGCTTCTTTCCTGTTTTGAACAGAAGATATTTCCTTTTTCACCATAGCCCTCTAAGGGCTTCCAAATATCCCTTTGCTAATTCCACAAGAACAGCATTAGCGAAAGGCTTCTTGAAGGGAAAGATGTAATTCTGTGAGATGAATTTACAGAACACAGAGCAGTTTCTCAGAAACCTTCTTTCCAGTTTTGAACGGAAGATATATCCTTTTTAACCATAGCCCTCTATGGGCTTCCAAATATCCCTATTCCAATTCCACAAGAACAGCCTTAGCGAACGGCTTCTTGAAGGGAAAGATGTAACTCTGTGAGATGAATTAACAGAACACAGAGCAGTTTCTCAAAAAGATTCTTTCCAGTTTTGAACGGAAGATATTTCCTTTTTCACCATAGCCCTCTATGGGCTTCCAAATATCTCTTTGCCAATTCCAGAAGAACAGCCTTAGCGAAAGGCTTCTTGAAGGGAATGATGTAACTCTGTGAGATGAATTAACAGAACACAGAGCAGTTTCTGAGAAAGCTTCTTTCCAGTTTTGAACGGAAGATATTTCCTTTTTCACCATAGCCCTCTATGGGCTTCCAAATATCCCTTTGCCAATTCCACAAGAACAGCCGTAGCGAAACGCTTCTTGAAGGGAAAGATGTAACCCTGTGATATGAATTAACAGAACACAGAGCAGTTTCTAAGAAAGCTTCCTTCCTGTTTTGAACGGAAGATATTTCCTTTTTCACCATAGCCCTCTATGGGCCTCCAAATATCCCTTAGATAATTCCACATGAACGGCCTTAGCGAAAGGCTTCTTGAAGGGAAAGATGTAACTCTGTGAGATGAATTAACAGAACACAGAGCAGTTTCCCAAAAAGATTCTTTCCAGTTTTGAACGGAAGATATTTCCTTTTTCACCATAGCCCTCTATGGGCTTCCAAATATCCCTTTGCCAATTCCACAAGAACAGCCTTAGCGAAAGGCTTCTTGAATGGAAAGATGTAACCCTGTGAGATGAATTAACAGAACACAGAGCAGTTTTTCAGAAAGCTTCTTTCCAGTTAAGAACGGAAGATATTTCCTTTTTCACCGTAGCCCTCTATGGGCTTCCAAATATCCCTTTGCCAATTCCACAAGAACAGCCTTAGCGAAAGGCTTCTTGAAGGGAAAGATGTAACTCTGTGAGATGAATTAACAGAACACAGAGCAGTTTCTCAGAAAGCTTCTTTCCACTTTTGAACGGCAGGTATTTGCTTTTTCACCATAGCCCTCTATGGGCTTCCAAATATCCCTTTGCCAATTCCACAAGAACAGCCTTAGCGAAAGGCTTCTTGAAGGGAAAGATGTAACTCTGTGAGATGAATTAACAGAACACAGAGCAGTTTCTCAGAAAGCTTCTTTCCAATTTTGAACGGAAGATATTTCCTTTTTCACCGTAGCCCTCTATGGGCTTCCAAATATCCCTATTCCAATTCCACAAGAACAGCCTTAGCGAAAGGCTTCTTGAAGGGAAAGATGTAACCCTGTGATATGAATTAACAGAACACAGAGCAGTTTCTAAGAAAGCTTCCTTCCTGTTTTGAACGGAAGATATTTCCTTTTTCACCATAGCCCTCTATGGGCCTCCAAATATCCCTTTGACAATTCCACATGAACGGCCTTAGCGAAAGGCTTCTTGAAGGGAAAGATGTAACTCTGTGAGATGAATTAACAGAACACAGAGCAGTTTCTCAAAAAGATTCTTTCCAGTTTTGAACGGAAGATATTTCCTTTTTCACCATAGCCCTCTATGGGCTTCCAAATATCCCTTTGCCAATTCCACAAGAACAGCCTTAGCGAAAGGCTTCTTGAAGGGAAAGATGTAACTCTGTGAGATGAATTCACAGAACACAGAGCAGTTTCTAAGAAAGCTTCTTTCCAGCTTTGAACGGCAGATAATCCCTTTTTCACCATAGCCCTCTATGGGCTTCCAAATATCCCTTTGCCAATTCCACAAGAACAGCCTTAGTGAAAGGCTTCTTGAAGGGAAAGATGTAACTCTGGGAGATGAATTAACAGAACACAGAGCAGTTTCTGAGAAAGCTTCTTTCCAGTTTTGAACGGAAGATATTCCCTTTTTCACCATAGCCCTCTATGGGCTTCCAAATATCCCTTTGCCAATTCCACAAGAACAGCCTTAGCGAAAGGCTTCTTGAAGGGAAAGATGTAACTCTGAGAGATGAATTAACAGAACACAGAGCAGTTTCTCAGAAAGCTTCTTTAGAGTTTTGAACGGAAGATATTTCCTTTTTCACCGTAGCCCTCTATGGGCTTCCAAATATCCCTTTGACATTCCACAAGAACGGCCTTAGCGAAAGGCTTCTTGAAGGGAAAGATGTAACTCTGTGAGATGAATTAACAGAACACAGAAGAGTTTCTCAGAAAGCTTCCTTCCAGTTTTGAACGGAAGATATTTCCTTTTTAACCATAGCCCTCTATGGGCTTCCAAATATCCCTTTTCCAATTCCACAAGAACAGCCTTAGCGAAAGGCTTCTTGAAGGGAAAGATGTAACTCTGTGAGATGAATTAACAGAACACAGAGCAGTTTCTCAGAAAGATTCTTTCCAGTTTTGAACGGAAGATATTTCCTGTTTCACCATAGCCCTCTATGGGCTTCCAAATATCCCTTTGCCAATTCCAGAAGAACACCCTTAGCGAAAGGCTTCTTGAAGGGAAAGATGTAACTCTGTGAGATGAATTAACAGAACACAGAGCTGTTTCTCAGAAGGCTTCTTTCCAGTTTTGAATGGAAGATATTTCCTTTTTCACCATATCCCTCTATGGGCTTCCAAATATCCCTTTGCCAATTCCACAAGAACAGCCCTAGCGAAAGGCTTCTTGAAGGTAAAGATGTAACTCTGTGAGATGAATTAACAGAACACAAAGCAGTTTCTCAGAAAGCTTCTTTCCAGTTTTGAACGGAAGATATTTCCTTTTTCACCATAGCCCTCTATGGGCTTCCAAATATCCCTTTGCCAATTCCACAAGAACAGCCTTAGGGAAAGGCTTTTTGAAGGGAAAGATGTAACTCTGTGAGATGAATTAACAGAACACAGAGCAGTTTCTCAGAAAGCTTCTTTCCAGTTTTGAACGGAAGATATTTCCTTTTTCACCATAGCCCTCTATGGGCTTAAAATATCCCTTTTCCAATTCCACAAGAACAGCCTTAGCGAAAGGCTTCTTGAAGGGGAAGATGTAACTCTGTGAGATGAATTAACAGAACACAGAGCAGTTTCTAAGAAATCTGCTTTCCTGTTTTGAACGGAAGATATTTCCTTTTTCACCATAGCCTTCTATGGGCTTCCAAATATCCCTTTGCCAATTCCACAACAACAGCCTTAGCAAAAGGCTTCTTGAAGGGAAAGATGTAACTCTGTGAGATGAATTAACAGAACACAGAGCAGTTTCTCAGAAAGCTTCTTTCCAGTTTTGAACGGATGATATTTCCTTTTTCACCGTAGCCCTCTATGGGCTTCCAAATATCCATTTGCCAATTCCAGAAGAACAGCCTTAGCGAAAGGCTTCTTGAAGGGAAAGATGTAACCTTGTGAGATGAATTAACAGAACACAGAGCAATTTCTCAGAAAGCTTCTTTCCAGTTTTGAACGGAAGATATTTCCTTTTTCACCATAGCCCTCTATGGGCTTCCAAATATCCCTTTGCCAATTCCACAAGAACAGCCTTAGAGAAAGGCTTCTTGAAGGGAAAGATGTAACACTGTGAGATGAATTAACAAAACACAGAGCAGTTTCTCAGAAAGCTTCTTTCCAGTTTTGAACGGAAGATATTTCCTTTTTCACCATAGCCCTCTATGGGCTTCCAAATATCCCTCTGCCAATTCCAGAAGAACAGCCTTAGCGAAAGGCTTCTTGAAGGGAAAGATGTAACTCTGTGCGATGAATTAACAGAACACAGAGCAATTTCTCAGAAAGCTTCTTTCCAGTTTTGAACGGAAGATATTTCCTTTCTCACCATAGCCCTCTATGGGCTTCCAAATATCCCTTTGCCAATTCCACAAGAACAGCCTTAACGAAAGGCTTCTTGAATGGAAAGATGTAACCCTGTGAGATGAATTAACAGAACACAGAGCAGTTTCTCAGAAACCTTCTTTCCAGTTAAGAACGGAAGATATTTCCTTTTTCACCGTAGCCCTCTATGGGCTTCCAAATATCCCTTTGCCAATTCCACAAGAACAGCCTTAGCGAAAGGCTTCTTGAAGGGAAAGATGTAACTCTGTGAGATGAATTAACAGAACACAGAGCAGTTTCTCAGAAAGCTTCTTTCCAGTTTTGAACGGAAGATATTCCCTTTTTCACCATAGCCCTCTATGGGCTTCCAAATATCCCTTTGTCAATTCCACAAGAACAGCCTTAGCGAAAGGCTTCTTGAAGGGAAAGATGTAACTCTGTGAGATGAATTAACAGAACACAGAGCAGTTTCTCAGAAAGCTTCTTTCCAGTTTTGAACGGAAGATATTTCCTTTTTCACCATAGCCCTCTATGGGCTTCCAAATATCCCTTTGCCAATTCCACAAGAACAGCCTTAGCGAAAGGCTTCTTGAACTGAAAGATGTAACTCTGTGAGATGAATTAACAGAACACAGAGCAGTTTCTCAGAAAGCTTCTTTCCAGTTTTGAACGGAAGATATTTCCTTTTTCACCATAGCCCTCTATGGGCTTCCAAATATCCCTTTGGCAATTCCACAAGAACAGCCGTAGCGAAACGCTTCTTGAAGGGAAAGATGTAACCCTGTGATATGAATTAACAGAACACAGAGCAGTTTCTAAGAAAGCTTCCTTCCTGTTTTGAACGGAAGATATTTCCTTTTTCACCATAGCCCTCTATGGGCTTACAAATATCCCTTTGCCAATTCCACAAGAACAGCCTTAGCGAAAGGCTTCTTGAAGGGAAAGATATAACTCTGTGAGATGAATGAACAGAACACAGAGCAGTTTCTCAAAAAGATTCTTTCCAGTTTTGAACGGAAGATATTTCCTTTTTCACCATAGCCCTCTATGGGCTTCCAAATATCCCTTTGCCAATTCCACTAGAACAGCCTTAGCGAAAGGCTTCTTGAAGGGAAAGATGTTACTCTGTGAGATGAATTAACAGAACACAGAGCAGTTTCTGAGAAAGCTTCTTTCCAGTTAAGAACGGAAGATATTTCCTTTATCACCATTGCCCTCTATGGGCTTCCAAATATCCCTTTGCCAATTCCACAAGAACAGCCTTAGCGAAAGCCTTCTTGAAGGGAAAGATGTAACTCTTTGAGATGAATTCACAGAACACAGAGCAGTTTCTCAGAAAGCTTCTTTCTAGTTTTGAACGGAAGATATTTCCTTTTTCACCGTAGCCCTCTATGGGCTTCCAAATATCCCTTTGCCAATTCCACAAGAACAGCCTTAGCGAAAGGCTTCTTGAAGGGAAAGATGTAACTCTGTGAGATGAATTAACAGAACACAGAGCAGTTTCTCAGAAAGCTTCTTTCCAGTTTTGAACGGAAGATATTCCCTTTTTCACCATAGCCCTCTATGGGCTTCCAAATATCCCTTTGTCAATTCCACAAGAACAGCCTTAGCGAAAGGCTTCTTGAAGGGAAAGATGAAACACTGTGAGATGAATTAACAGAACACAGAGCAGTTTCTCAGAAAGCTTCTTTCCAGTTTTGAACGGAAGATATTTCCTTTTTCACCATAGCCCTCTATGGGCTTCCAAATATCCCTTTGCCAATTCCACAAGAACAGCCTTAGCGAAAGGCTTCTTGAAGGGAAAGATGTAACTCTGTGAGATGAATTAACAGAACACAGAGCAGTTTCTCAGAAAGCTTCTTTCCAGTTTTGAACGGAAGATATTTCCTTTTTCACCATAGCCCTCTATGGGCTTCCAAATATCCCTTTGCCAATTCTACAAGAACGGCCTTAGCGAAAGGCTTCTTGAAGGGAAACATGTAACCCTGTGATATGAATTAACAGAACACAGAGCAGTTTCTAAGAAAGCTTCCTTCCTGTTTTGAACGGAAGATATTTCCTTTTTCACCATAGCCCTCTATGGGCCTCCAAATATCCCTTAGATAATTCCACATGAACGGCCTTAGCGAAAGGCTCCTTGAAGGGAAAGATGTAACTCTGTGAGATGAATTCACAGAACACAGAGCAGTTTCTCAAAAAGATTCTTTCCAGTTTTGAACGAAAGATATTTCCTTTTTCACCATAGCCCTCTATGGGCTTCCAAATATCCCTTTGCCAATTCCACAAGAACAGCCGTAGCGAAAGGCTTCTTGAATGGAAAGATGTAACCCTGTGAGATGAATTAACAGAACACAGAGCTGTTTTCCAGAAAGCTTCTTTCCAGTTTTGAGCGGAAGATATTTCCTTTTTCACCATAGCCCTCTATGGGCTTCCAAATATCAATTTGCCAATTCCAGAAGAACAGCCTTAGCGAAACGCTTCTTGAAGGGAAAGATGTAACCCTGTGAGATGAATTAACAGAACACAGAGCAGTTTCTAAGAAAGCTTCCTTCCTGTTTTGAACGGAAGATATTTCCTTTTTCACCATAGCCCTCTATGGGCTTACAAATATCCCTTTGCCAATTCCACAAGAACAGCCTTAGCGAAAGGCTTCTTGAAGGGAAAGATATAACTCTGTGAGATGAATGAACAGAACACAGAGCAGTTTCTCAAAAAGATTCTTTCCAGTTTTGAACGAAGATATTTCCTTTTTCACCATAGCCCTCTAAGGGCTTCCAAATATCCCTTTGCCAATTCCACTAGAACAGCCTTAGCGAAAGGCTTCTTGAAGGGAAAGATGTAACTCTGTGACATGAATTAACAGAAAACAGAGCAGTTTCTCAGAAAGCTTCTTTCCAGTTTTGAACGGAAGATATTTCCTTTTTCACCATAGCCCTCAATGGGCTTAAAATATCCCTTTTCCAATTCCACAAGAACAGCCTTAGCGAAAGGCTTCTTGAAGGGAAAGATGTAACTCTGTGAGATGAATTAACAGAACACAGAGCAGTTTCTAAGAAAACTGCTTTCCTGTTTTGAACGGAAGATATTTCCTTTTTCACCATAGCCCTCTATGTGCTTCCAAACATCCCTTTGCCAATTCCACAACAACAGCCTTAGCAAAAGCCTGCTTGAAGGGAAAGATGTAACTCTGTGAGATGAATTAACAGAACACAGAGCAGTTTCTCAGAAAGCTTCTTTCCAGTTTTGAACGGAAGATATTTCCTTTTTCACCATAGCCCTCTATGGGCTTCCAAATATCCCTTTGCCAATTCCAGAAGAACAGCCTTAGCGAAAGGCTTCTTGAAGGGAAAGATGTAACTCTGTGAGATGAATTAACAGAACACAGAGCAATTTCTCAGAAAGATTCTTTCCAGTTTTGAACGGAAGATATTTCCTTTTTCACCATAGCCCTCTATGGGCTTCCAAATATCCCTTTGCCAATTCCACAAGAACAGCCTTAGAGAAAGGCTTCTTGAAGGGAAAGATGTAACTCTGTGAGATGAATTAACAGAACACAGAGCAGTTTCTCAGAAAGCTTCTTTCCAGTTTTGAACGGAAGATATTTCCTTTTTCACCATAGCCCTCTAAGGGCTTCCAAATATCCCTTTGCCAATTCCACAAGAACAGCCTTAGCGAAAGGCTTCTTGAAGGCAAAGATGTAACTCTGTGAGATGAATTAACAGAACACAGAGCAGTTTCTCAGAAAGCTTCTTTCCAGTTTGGAACGGAAGACATTTCCTTTTTCACCATAGCCCTCTATGGGCTTCCAAATATCCCTTTGCCTATTCCAGAAGAACAGCCTTAGCGAAACGCTTCTTGAAGGGAAAGATGTAACCCTGTGAGATAAATTAGCAGAACACAGAGCAGTTTCTAAGAAAGCTTCCTTCCTGTTTTGAACGGAAGATATTTCCTTTTTCACCATAGCCCTCTATGGGCTTCCAAATATCCCTTTGCCAATTCCAGAAGAACGGCCTTAGCGAAAGGCTTCTTGAAGGGAATGATGTAACTCTGTGAGATGAATGAACAGAACACAGAGCAGTTTCTCAAAAAGATTCTTTCCAGTTTTGAACGGAAGATATTTCCTTTTTCACCATAGCCCTCTATGGGCTTCCAAATATCCCTTTGCCAATTCCACAAGAACAGCCTTAGCGAAAGGCTTCTTGAAGGGAAAGATGTTACTCTGTGAGATGAATTAACAGAACACAGAGCAGTTTCTGAGAAAGCTTCTTTCCAGTTAAGAACGGAAGGTATTTCCTTTTTCACCATAGCCCTCTATGGGCTTCCAAATATCCCTTTGCCAATTCCACAAGAACAGCCTTACCGAAAGGTTTCTTGAAGGGAAAGATGTAACTCAGTGAGATGAATTCACAGAACACAGAGCAGTTTCTCAGAAAGCTTCTTTCTAGTTTTGAACGGAAGATATTTCCTTTTTCACCGTAGCCCTCTATGGGCTTCCAAATATCCCTTTGCCAATTCCACAAGAACAGCCTTAGCGAAAGGCTTCTTGAAGGGAAAGATGTAACTCTGTGAGATGAATTAACAGAACACAGAGCAGTTTCTCAGAAAGCTTCTTTCCAGTTTTGAACGGAAGATATTCCCTTTTTCACCATAGCCCTCTATGGGCTTCCAAATATCCCTTTGTCAATTCCACAAGAACAGCCTTAGCGAAAGGCTTCTTGAAGGGAAAGATGTAACTCTGTGAGATGAATTAACAGAACACAGAGCAGTTTCTCAGAAAGCTTCTTTCCAGTTTTGAACGGAAGATATTTCCTTTTTCACCATAGCCCTCTATGGGCTTCCAAATATCCCTTTGCCAATTCCACAAGAACAGCCTTAGCGAAAGGCTTCTTGAAGGGAAAGATGTAACTCTGTGAGATGAATTAACAGAACACAGAGCAGTTTCTCAGAAAGCTTCTTTCCAGTTTTGAACGGAAGATATTTCCTTTTTCACCATAGCCCTCTATGGGCTTCCAAATATCCCTTTGCCAATTCTACAAGAACGGCCTCAGCGAAAGGCTTCTTGAAGGGAAAGATGTAACTCTGTGAGATGAATTAACAGAACACAGAGCAGTTTCTGAGAAAGCTTCTTTCCAGTTTTGAACGGAAGATATTTCCTTTTTCACCATAGCCCTCTATGGGCTTCCAAATATCCCTTTGCCAATTCCACAAGAACAGCCTTAGCGAAAGGCTTCTTGAAGGGAAAGATGTAACTCTGTGAGATGAATTAACAGAACACAGAACAGTTTCTCAGAATGCTTCTTTCCTGTTTTGAACAGAAGATATTTCCTTTTTCACCATAGCCCTCTAAGGGCTTCCAAATATCCCTTTGCTAATTCCACAAGAACAGCATTAGCGAAAGGCTTCTTGAAGGGAAAGATGTAATTCTGTGAGATGAATTTACAGAACACAGAGCAGTTTCTCAGAAACCGTCTTTCCAGTTTTGAACGGAAGATATATCCTTTTTCACCATAGCCCTCTATGGGCTTCCAAATATCCCTTTGCCAATTCCACAAGAACAGCCTTAGCGAAAGGCTTCTTGAAGGGAAAGATGTAACTCTGTGAGATGAATTAACAGAACACAGATCAGTTTCTCAGAAAGCTGCTTTCCTGTTTTGAAAGGAAGATATTTCCTTTTTCACCATAGCCCTCTATGGGCTTCCAAATATCCCTTTGCCAATTCCACAAGAACGGCCTTAGCGAAACGCTTCTTGAAGGGAAAGATGTAACTCTGTGAGATGAATTAACAGAACACAGAGCAGTTTCTCAAAAAGATTCTTTCCAGTTTTGAACGGAAGATATTTCCTTTTTCACCATAGCCCTCTATGGGCCTCCAAATATCCCTTAGATAATTCCACATGAACGGCCTTAGCGAAAGGCTTCTTGAAGGGAAAGATGTAACTCTGTGAGATGAATTAACAGAACACAGAGCAGTTTCTCAAAAAGATGCTTTCCAGTTTTGAACGGAAGATATTTCCTTTTTCACCATAGCCCTCTATGGGCTTCCAAATATCCCTTTGCCAATTCCACAAGAACAGCCTTAGCGAAAGGATTCTTGAAGGGAAAGATGTAACCCTGTGAGATGAATTAACAGAACACAGAGCAGTTTTCCAGAAAGCTTCTTTCCAGTTAAGAACGGAAGATATTTCCTTTTTCACCGTAGCCCTCTATGGGCTTCCAAATATCCCTTTGCCAATTCCACAAGAACAGCCTTAGCGAAAGGCTTCTTGAAGGGAAAGACGTAACTCTGTGAGATGAATTAACAGAACACAGAGCAGTTTCTCAGAAAGCTTCTTTCCACTTTTGAACGGCAGGTATTTGCTTTTTCACCATAGCCCTCTATGGGCTTCAAAATATCCCTTTCCCAATTCCACAAGAACAGCCTTAGCGGAAGGCTTCTTGAAGGGAAAGATGTAACTCTCTGAGATGAATTAACAGAACACAGAGCAGTTTCTGAGAAAGCTTCTTTCCAGTTTTGAACGGAAGATATTTCATTTTTCACCATAGCCCTAAATGGGCTTCCAAATATCCCTTTGCCAATTCCACAAGAACAGCCTTAGCGAAAGGCTTCTTGAAGGGAAAGATGTAACTCTGTGAGATGAATTAACAGAACACAGAGCAGTTTCTGAGAAAGCTTCTTTCCAGTTTTGAGCGGAAGATATTTCCTTTTTCACCATAGCCCTCTATGGGCTTCCAAATATCCCTTTGCCAATTCCAGAAGAACAGCCTTAGCGAAACGCTTCTTGAAGGGAAAGATGTAACCCTGTGAGATGAATTAACAGAACACAGAGCAGTTTCTAAGAAAGCTTCCTTCCTGTTTTGAACGGAAGATATTTCCTTTTTCACCATAGCCCTCTATGGGCTTCCAAATATCCCTTTGCCAATTCCACAAGAACAGCCTTAGCGAAAGGCTTCTTGAAGGGAAAGATGTTACTCTGTGAGATGAATTAACAGAACACAGAGCAGTTTCTGAGAAAGCTTCTTTCCAGTTAAGAACGGAAGATATTTCCTTTTTCACCATAGCCCTCTATGGGCTTCCAAATATCCCTTTGCCAATTCCACAAGAACAGCCTTAGCGAAAGGTTTCTTGAAGGGAAAGATGTAACTCTGTGAGATGAATTAACAGAACACAGAGCAGTTTCTCAGAAAGCTTCTTTCTAGTTTTGAACGGAAGATATTTCCTTTTTCACCGTAGCCCTCTATGGGCTTCCAAATATCCCTTTGCCAATTCCACAAGAACAGCCTTAGCGAAAGGCTTCTTGAAGGGAAAGATGTAACTCTGTGAGATGAATTAACAGAACACAGAGCAGTTTCTCAGAAATCTTCTTTCCAGTTTTGAACGGAAGATATTCCCTTTTTCACCATAGCCCTCTATGGGCTTCCAAATATCCCTTTGTCAATTCCACAAGAACAGCCTTAGCGAAAGGCTTCTTGAAGGGAAAGATGTAACTCTGTGAGATGAATTAACAGAACACAGAGCAGTTTCTCAGAAAGCTTCTTTCCAGTTTTGAACGGAAGATATTTCCTTTTTCACCATAGCCCTCTATGGGCTTCCAAATATCCCTTTGCCAATTCCACAAGAACAGCCTTAGCGAAAGGCTTCTTGAAGGGAAAGATGTAACTCTGTGAGATGAATTAACAGAACACAGAGCAGTTTCTCAGAAAGCTTCTTTCCAGTTTTGAACGGAAGATATTTCCTTTTTCACCGTAGCCCTCTATGGGCTTCCAAATATCCCTTTGCCAATTCCACAAGAACAGCCTTAGCGAAAGGCTTCTTGAAGGGAAAGATGTAACTCTGTGAGATGAATTAACAGAACACAGAACAGTTTCTCAGAATGCTTCTTTCCTGTTTTGAACAGAAGATATTTCCTTTTTCACCATAGCCCTCTAAGGGCTTCCAAATATCCCTTGGCTAATTCCACAAGAACAGCATTAGCGAAAGGCTTCTTGAAGGGAAAGATGTAATTCTGTGAGATGAATTTACAGAACACAGAGCAGTTTCTCAGAAACCTTCTTTCCAGTTTTGAACGGAAGATATATCCTTTTTAACCATAGCCCTCTATGGGCTTCCAAATATCCCTATTCCAATTCCACAAGAACAGCCTTAGCGAACGGCTTCTTGAAGGGAAAGATGTAACTCTGTGAGATGAATTAACAGAACACAGAGCAGTTTCTCAGAAAGCTTCTTTCCAGTTTTGAACGGAAGATATTTCATTTTTCACCATAGCCCTCTATGGGCTTCCAAATATCCCTTTGCCAATTCCACAAGAACAGCCTTAGCGAAAGGCTTCTTGAAGGGAAAGATGTAACTCTGTGAGATGAATTAACAGAACACAGATCAGTTTCTCAGAAAGCTGCTTTCCTGTTTTGAAAGGAAGATATTTCCTTTTTCACCATAGCCCTCTATGGGCTTCCAAATATCCCTTTGCCAATTCCACAAGAACGGCCTTAGCGAAACGCTTCTTGAAGGGAAAGATGTAACTCTGTGAGATGAATTAACAGAACACAGAGCAGATTCTCAAAAAGATTCTTTCCAGTTTTGAACGGAAGATATTTCCTTTTTCACCATAGCCCTCTATGGGCTTCCAAACATCTCTTTGCCAATTCCAGAAGAACAGCCTTAGCGAAAGGCTTCTTGAAGGGAATGATGTAACTCTGTGAGATGAATTAACAGAACACAGAGCAGTTTCTGAGAAAGCTTCTTTCCAGTTTTGAACGGAAGATATTTCCTTTTTCACCATAGCCCTCTATGGGCTTCCAAATATCCCTTTGCCAATTCCACAAGAACAGCCTTAGCGAAAGGCTTCTTGAAGAGAAAGATGTAACACTGTGAGATGAATTAACAGAACACAGAGCAGTTTCTCAGAAAGCTTCTTTCTAGTTTTGAACGGAAGATATTTCCTTTTTCACCGTAGCCCTCTATGGGCTTCCAAATATCCCTTTGCCAATTCCACAAGAACAGCCTTAGCGAAAGGCTTCTTGAAGGGAAAGATGTAACTCTGTGAGATGAATTAACAGAACACAGAGCAGTTTCTCAGAAAGCTTCTTTCCAGTTTTGAACGGAAGATATTCCCTTTTTCACCATAGCCCTCTATGGGCTTCCAAATATCCCTTTGCCAATTCCACAAGAACAGCCTTAGCGAAAGGCTTCTTGAAGGGAAAGATGTAACTCTGTGAGATGAATTAACAGAACACAGAGCAGTTTCTCAGAAAGCTTCTTTCCAGTTTTGAACGGAAGATATTCCCTTTTTCACCATAGCCCTCTATGGGCTTCCAAATATCCCTTTGCCAATTCCACAAGAACAGCCTTAGCGAAAGGCTTCTTGAAGGGAAAGATGTAACTCTGTGAGATGAATTAACAGAACACAGAACAGTTTCTCAGAATGCTTCTTTCCTGTTTTGAACAGAAGATATTTCCTTTTTCACCATAGCCCTCTAAGGGCTTCCAAATATCCCTTTGCTAATTCCACAAGAACAGCATTAGCGAAAGGCTTCTTGAAGGGAAAGATGTAATTCTGTGAGATGAATTTACAGAACACAGAGCAGTTTCTCAGAAACCTTCTTTCCAGTTTTGAACGGAAGATATATCCTTTTTAACCATAGCCCTCTATGGGCTTCCAAATATCCCTATTCCAATTCCACAAGAACAGCCTTAGCGAACGGCTTCTTGAAGGGAAAGATGTAACTCTGTGAGATGAATTAACAGAACACAGAGCAGTTTCTCAAAAAGATTCTTTCCAGTTTTGAACGGAAGATATTTCCTTTTTCACCATAGCCCTCTATGGGCTTCCAAATATCTCTTTGCCAATTCCAGAAGAACAGCCTTAGCGAAAGGCTTCTTGAAGGGAATGATGTAACTCTGTGAGATGAATTAACAGAACACAGAGCAGTTTCTGAGAAAGCTTCTTTCCAGTTTTGAACGGAAGATATTTCCTTTTTCACCATAGCCCTCTATGGGCTTCCAAATATCCCTTTGCCAATTCCACAAGAACAGCCGTAGCGAAACGCTTCTTGAAGGGAAAGATGTAACCCTGTGATATGAATTAACAGAACACAGAGCAGTTTCTAAGAAAGCTTCCTTCCTGTTTTGAACGGAAGATATTTCCTTTTTCACCATAGCCCTCTATGGGCCTCCAAATATCCCTTAGATAATTCCACATGAACGGCCTTAGCGAAAGGCTTCTTGAAGGGAAAGATGTAACTCTGTGAGATGAATTAACAGAACACAGAGCAGTTTCCCAAAAAGATTCTTTCCAGTTTTGAACGGAAGATATTCCTTTTTCACCATAGCCCTCTATGGGCTTCCAAATATCCCTTTGCCAATTCCACAAGAACAGCCTTAGCGAAAGGCTTCTTGAATGGAAAGATGTAACCCTGTGAGATGAATTAACAGAACACAGAGCAGTTTTTCAGAAAGCTTCTTTCCAGTTAAGAACGGAAGATATTTCCTTTTTCACCGTAGCCCTCTATGGGCTTCCAAATATCCCTTTGCCAATTCCACAAGAACAGCCTTAGCGAAAGGCTTCTTGAAGGGAAAGATGTAACTCTGTGAGATGAATTAACAGAACACAGAGCAGTTTCTCAGAAAGCTTCTTTCCACTTTTGAACGGCAGGTATTTGCTTTTTCACCATAGCCCTCTATGGGCTTCCAAATATCCCTTTGCCAATTCCACAAGAACAGCCTTAGCGAAAGGCTTCTTGAAGGGAAAGATGTAACTCTGTGAGATGAATTAACAGAACACAGAGCAGTTTCTCAGAAAGCTTCTTTCCAATTTTGAACGGAAGATATTTCCTTTTTCACCGTAGCCCTCTATGGGCTTCCAAATATCCCTATTCCAATTCCACAAGAACAGCCTTAGCGAAAGGCTTCTTGAAGGGAAAGATGTAACCCTGTGATATGAATTAACAGAACACAGAGCAGTTTCTAAGAAAGCTTCCTTCCTGTTTTGAACGGAAGATATTTCCTTTTTCACCATAGCCCTCTATGGGCCTCCAAATATCCCTTTGACAATTCCACATGAACGGCCTTAGCGAAAGGCTTCTTGAAGGGAAAGATGTAACTCTGTGAGATGAATTAACAGAACACAGAGCAGTTTCTCAAAAAGATTCTTTCCAGTTTTGAACGGAAGATATTTCCTTTTTCACCATAGCCCTCTATGGGCTTCCAAATATCCCTTTGCCAATTCCACAAGAACAGCCTTAGCGAAAGGCTTCTTGAAGGGAAAGATGTAACTCTGTGAGATGAATTCACAGAACACAGAGCAGTTTCTAAGAAAGCTTCTTTCCAGCTTTGAACGGCAGATAATCCCTTTTTCACCATAGCCCTCTATGGGCTTCCAAATATCCCTTTGCCAATTCCACAAGAACAGCCTTAGTGAAAGGCTTCTTGAAGGGAAAGATGTAACTCTGGGAGATGAATTAACAGAACACAGAGCAGTTTCTGAGAAAGCTTCTTTCCAGTTTTGAACGGAAGATATTCCCTTTTTCACCATAGCCCTCTATGGGCTTCCAAATATCCCTTTGCCAATTCCACAAGAACAGCCTTAGCGAAAGGCTTCTTGAAGGGAAAGATGTAACTCTGAGAGATGAATTAACAGAACACAGAGCAGTTTCTCAGAAAGCTTCCTTAGAGTTTTGAACGGAAGATATTTCCTTTTTCACCGTAGCCCTCTATGGGCTTCCAAATATCCCTTTGACATTCCACAAGAACGGCCTTAGCGAAAGGCTTCTTGAAGGGAAAGATGTAACTCTGTGAGATGAATTAACAGAACACAGAAGAGTTTCTCAGAAAGCTTCCTTCCAGTTTTGAACGGAAGATATTTCCTTTTTAACCATAGCCCTCTATGGGCTTCCAAATATCCCTTTTCCAATTCCACAAGAACAGCCTTAGCGAAAGGCTTCTTGAAGGGAAAGATGTAACTCTGTGAGATGAATTAACAGAACACAGAGCAGTTTCTCAGAAAGATTCTTTCCAGTTTTGAACGGAAGATATTTCCTGTTTCACCATAGCCCTCTATGGGCTTCCAAATATCCCTTTGCCAATTCCAGAAGAACACCCTTAGCGAAAGGCTTCTTGAAGGGAAAGATGTAACTCTGTGAGATGAATTAACAGAACACAGAGCTGTTTCTCAGAAGGCTTCTTTCCAGTTTTGAATGGAAGATATTTCCTTTTTCACCATATCCCTCTATGGGCTTCCAAATATCCCTTTGCCAATTCCACAAGAACAGCCCTAGCGAAAGGCTTCTTGAAGGTAAAGATGTAACTCTGTGAGATGAATTAACAGAACACAAAGCAGTTTCTCAGAAAGCTTCTTTCCAGTTTTGAACGGAAGATATTTCCTTTTTCACCATAGCCCTCTATGGGCTTCCAAATATCCCTTTGCCAATTCCACAAGAACAGCCTTAGGGAAAGGCTTTTTGAAGGGAAAGATGTAACTCTGTGAGATGAATTAACAGAACACAGAGCAGTTTCTCAGAAAGCTTCTTTCCAGTTTTGAACGGAAGATATTTCCTTTTTCACCATAGCCCTCTATGGGCTTCCAAATATCCCTTTGCCAATTCCAGAAGAACAGCCTTAGCGAAAGGCTTCTTGAAGGGAAAGATGTAACTCTGTGCGATGAATTAACAGAACACAGAGCAATTTCTCAGAAAGCTTCTTTCCAGTTTTGAACGGAAGATATTTCCTTTCTCACCATAGCCCTCTATGGGCTTCCAAATATCCCTTTGCCAATTCCACAAGAACAGCCTTAGCGAAAGGCTTCTTGAATGGAAAGATGTAACCCTGTGAGATGAATTAACAGAACACAGAGCAGTTTCTCAGAAACCTTCTTTCCAGTTAAGAACGGAAGATATTTCCTTTTTCACCGTAGCCCTCTATGGGCTTCCAAATATCCCTTTGCCAATTCCACAAGAACAGCCTTAGCGAAAGGCTTCTTGAAGGGAAAGATGTAACTCTGTGAGATGAATTAACAGAACACAGAGCAGTTTCTCAGAAAGCTTCTTTCCAGTTTTGAACGGAAGATATTCCCTTTTTCACCATAGCCCTCTATGGGCTTCCAAATATCCCTTTGTCAATTCCACAAGAACAGCCTTAGCGAAAGGCTTCTTGAAGGGAAAGATGTAACTCTGTGAGATGAATTAACAGAACACAGAGCAGTTTCTCAGAAAGCTTCTTTCCAGTTTTGAACGGAAGATATTTCCTTTTTCACCATAGCCCTCTATGGGCTTCCAAATATCCCTTTGCCAATTCCACAAGAACAGCCTTAGCGAAAGGCTTCTTGAAGGGAAAGATGTAACTCTGTGAGATGAATTAACAGAACACAGAGCAGTTTCTCAGAAAGCTTCTTTCCAGTTTTGAACGGAAGATATTTCCTTTTTCACCATAGCCCTCTATGGGCTTCCAAATATCCCTTTGCCAATTCTACAAGAACGGCCTTAGCGAAAGGCTTCTTGAAGGGAAAGATGTAACTCTGTGAGATGAATTAACAGAACACAGAGCAGTTTCTGAGAAAGCTTCTTTCCAGTTTTGAACGGAAGATATTTCCTTTTTCACCATAGCCCTCTATGGGCTTCCAAATATCCCTTTGCCAATTCCACAAGAACAGCCTTAGCGAAAGGCTTCTTGAAGGGAAAGATGTAACTCTGTGAGATGAATTAACAGAACACAGAACAGTTTCTCAGAATGCTTCTTTCCTGTTTTGAACAGAAGATATTTCCTTTTTCACCATAGCCCTCTAAGGGCTTCCAAATATCCCTTTGCTAATTCCACAAGAACAGCATTAGCGAAAGGCTTCTTGAAGGGAAAGATGTAATTCTGTGAGATGAATTTACAGAACACAGAGCAGTTTCTCAGAAACCTTCTTTCCAGTTTTGAACGGAAGATATATCCTTTTTAACCATAGCCCTCTATGGGCTTCCAAATATCCCTATTCCAATTCCACAAGAACAGCCTTAGCGAACGGCTTCTTGAAGGGAAAGATGTAACTCTGTGAGATGAATTAACAGAACACAGAGCAGTTTCTCAAAAAGATTCTTTCCAGTTTTGAACGGAAGATATTTCCTTTTTCACCATAGCCCTCTATGGGCTTCCAAATATCTCTTTGCCAATTCCAGAAGAACAGCCTTAGCGAAAGGCTTCTTGAAGGGAATGATGTAACTCTGTGAGATGAATTAACAGAACACAGAGCAGTTTCTCAGAAAGATTCTTTCCAGTTTTGAACGGAAGATATTTCCTTTTTCACCATAGCCCTCTATGGGCTTCCAAATATCCCTTTGCCAATTCCACAAGAACAGCCTTAGCGAAAGGCTTCTTGAAGGGAAAGATGTAACTCTGTGAGATGAATTAACAGAACACAGAGCAGTTTCTCAGAAAGCTTCTTTCCAGTTTTGAACGGAAGATATTTCCTTTTTCACCATAGCCCTCTATGGGCTTCCAAATATCCCTTTGCCAATTCCACAAGAACAGCCGTAGCGAAACGCTTCTTGAAGGGAAAGATGTAACCCTGTGATATGAATTAACAGAACACAGAGCAGTTTCTAAGAAAGCTTCCTTCCTGTTTTGAACGGAAGATATTTCCTTTTTCACCATAGCCCTCTATGGGCCTCCAAATATCCCTTAGATAATTCCACATGAACGGCCTTAGCGAAAGGCTTCTTGAAGGGAAAGATGTAACTCTGTGAGATGAATTAACAGAACACAGAGCAGTTTCCCAAAAAAGATTCTTTCCAGTTTTGAACGGAAGATATTTCCTTTTTCACCATAGCCCTCTATGGGCTTCCAAATATCCCTTTGCCAATTCCACAAGAACAGCCTTAGCGAAAGGCTTCTTGAATGGAAAGATGTAACCCTGTGAGATGAATTAACAGAACACAGAGCAGTTTTTCAGAAAGCTTCTTTCCAGTTAAGAACGGAAGATATTTCCTTTTTCACCGTAGCCCTCTATGGGCTTCCAAATATCCCTTTGCCAATTCCACATGAACAGCCTTAGCGAAAGGCTTCTTGAAGGGAAAGATGTAACTCTGTGAGATGAATTAACAGAACACAGAGCAGTTTCTCAGAAAGCTTCTTTCCACTTTTGAACGGCAGGTATTTGCTTTTTCACCATAGCCCTCTATGGGCTTCCAAATATCCCTTTGCCAATTCCACAAGAACAGCCTTAGCGAAAGGCTTCTTTAAGGGAAAGATGTAACTCTGTGAGATGAATTAACAGAACACAGAGCAGTTTCTCAGAAAGCTTCTTTCCAATTTTGAACGGAAGATATTTCCTTTTTCACCGTAGCCCTCTATGGGCTTCCAAATATCCCTTTGCCAATTCCACAAGAACAGCCTTAGCGAAAGGCTTCTTGAAGGGAAAGATGTAACCCTGTGATATGAATTAACAGAACACAGAGCAGTTTCTAAGAAAGCTTCCTTCCTGTTTTGAACGGAAGATATTTCCTTTTTCACCATAGCCCTCTATGGGCCTCCAAATATCCCTTTGACAATTCCACATGAACGGCCTTAGCGAAAGGCTTCTTGAAGGGAAAGATGTAACTCTGTGAGATGAATTAACAGAACACAGAGCAGTTTCTCAAAAAGATTCTTTCCAGTTTTGAACGGAAGATATTTCCTTTTTCACCATAGCCCTCTATGGGCTTCCAAATATCCGTTTGCCAATTCCACAAGAACAGCCTTAGCGAAAGGCTTCTTGAAGGGAAAGATGTAACTCTGTGAGATGAATTCACAGAACACAGAGCAGTTTCTAAGAAAACTTCTTTCCAGCTTTGAACGGCAGATAATCCCTTTTTCACCATAGCCTTCTATGGGCTTCCAAATATCCCTTTGCCAATTCCACAAGAACAGCCTTAGTGAAAGGCTTCTTGAAGGGAAAGATGTAACTCTGGGAGATGAATTAACAGAACACAGAGCAGTTTCTGAGAAAGCTTCTTTCCAGTTTTGAACGGAAGATATTCCCTTTTTCACCATAGCCCTCTACGGGCTTCCAAATATCCTTTTGCCAATTCCACAAGAACAGCCTTAGCGAAAGGCTTCTTGAAGGGAAAGATGTAACTCTGAGAGATGAATTAACAGAACACAGAGCAGTTTCTCAGAAAGCTTCTTTAGAGTTTTGAACGGAAGATATTTCCTTTTTCACCGTAGCCCTCTATGGGCTTCCAAATATCCCTTTGACATTCCACAAGAACGGCCTTAGCGAAAGGCTTCTTGAAGGGAAAGATGTAACTCTGTGAGATGAATTAACAGAACACAGAAGAGTTTCTCAGAAAGCTTCCTTCCAGTTTTGAACGGAAGATATTTCCTTTTTCACCGTAGCCCTCTATGGGCTTCCAAATATCCCTTTGCCAATTCCAGAAGAACACCCTTAGCGAAAGGCTTCTTGAAGGGAAAGATGTAACTCTGTGAGATGAATTAACAGAACACAGAGCTGTTTCTCAGAAGGCTTCTTTCCAGTTTTGAATGGAAGATATTTCCTTTTTCACCATATCCCTCTATGGGCTTCCAAATATCCCTTTGCCAATTCCACAAGAACAGCCCTAGCGAAAGGCTTCTTGAAGGGAAAGATGTAACTCTGTGAGATGAATTAACAGAACACAGAACAGTTTCTCAGAATGCTTCTTTCCTGTTTTGAACAGAAGATATTTCCTTTTTCACCATAGCCCTCTAAGGGCTTCCAAATATCCCTTGGCTAATTCCACAAGAACAGCATTAGCGAAAGGCTTCTTGAAGGGAAAGATGTAATTCTGTGAGATGAATTTACAGAACACAGAGCAGTTTCTCAGAAACCTTCTTTCCAGTTTTGAACGGAAGATATATCCTTTTTAACCATAGCCCTCTATGGGCTTCCAAATATCCCTATTCCAATTCCACAAGAACAGCCTTAGCGAACGGCTTCTTGAAGGGAAAGATGTAACTCTGTGAGATGAATTAACAGAACACAGAGCAGTTTCTCAGAAAGCTTCTTTCCAGTTTTGAACGGAAGATATTTCATTTTTCACCATAGCCCTCTATGGGCTTCCAAATATCCCTTTGCCAATTCCACAAGAACAGCCTTAGCGAAAGGCTTCTTGAAGGGAAAGATGTAACTCTGTGAGATGAATTAACAGAACACAGATCAGTTTCTCAGAAAGCTGCTTTCCTGTTTTGAAAGGAAGATATTTCCTTTTTCACCATAGCCCTCTATGGGCTTCCAAATATCCCTTTGCCAATTCCACAAGAACGGCCTTAGCGAAACGCTTCTTGAAGGGAAAGATGTAACTCTGTGAGATGAATTAACAGAACACAGAGCAGATTCTCAAAAAGATTCTTTCCAGTTTTGAACGGAAGATATTTCCTTTTTCACCATAGCCCTCTATGGGCTTCCAAACATCTCTTTGCCAATTCCAGAAGAACAGCCTTAGCGAAAGGCTTCTTGAAGGGAATGATGTAACTCTGTGAGATGAATTAACAGAACACAGAGCAGTTTCTGAGAAAGCTTCTTTCCAGTTTTGAACGGAAGATATTTCCTTTTTCACCATAGCCCTCTATGGGCTTCCAAATATCCCTTTGCCAATTCCACAAGAACAGCCTTAGCGAAAGGCTTCTTGAAGAGAAAGATGTAACACTGTGAGATGAATTAACAGAACACAGAGCAGTTTCTCAGAAAGCTTCTTTCTAGTTTTGAACGGAAGATATTTCCTTTTTCACCGTAGCCCTCTATGGGCTTCCAAATATCCCTTTGCCAATTCCACAAGAACAGCCTTAGCGAAAGGCTTCTTGAAGGGAAAGATGTAACTCTGTGAGATGAATTAACAGAACACAGAGCAGTTTCTCAGAAAGCTTCTTTCCAGTTTTGAACGGAAGATATTCCCTTTTTCACCATAGCCCTCTATGGGCTTCCAAATATCCCTTTGCCAATTCCACAAGAACAGCCTTAGCGAAAGGCTTCTTGAAGGGAAAGATGTAACTCTGTGAGATGAATTAACAGAACACAGAGCAGTTTCTCAGAAAGCTTCTTTCCAGTTTTGAACGGAAGATATTCCCTTTTTCACCATAGCCCTCTATGGGCTTCCAAATATCCCTTTGCCAATTCCACAAGAACAGCCTTAGCGAAAGGCTTCTTGAAGGGAAAGATGTAACTCTGTGAGATGAATTAACAGAACACAGAACAGTTTCTCAGAATGCTTCTTTCCTGTTTTGAACAGAAGATATTTCCTTTTTCACCATAGCCCTCTAAGGGCTTCCAAATATCCCTTTGCTAATTCCACAAGAACAGCATTAGCGAAAGGCTTCTTGAAGGGAAAGATGTAATTCTGTGAGATGAATTTACAGAACACAGAGCAGTTTCTCAGAAACCTTCTTTCCAGTTTTGAACGGAAGATATATCCTTTTTAACCATAGCCCTCTATGGGCTTCCAAATATCCCTATTCCAATTCCACAAGAACAGCCTTAGCGAACGGCTTCTTGAAGGGAAAGATGTAACTCTGTGAGATGAATTAACAGAACACAGAGCAGTTTCTCAAAAAGATTCTTTCCAGTTTTGAACGGAAGATATTTCCTTTTTCACCATAGCCCTCTATGGGCTTCCAAATATCTCTTTGCCAATTCCAGAAGAACAGCCTTAGCGAAAGGCTTCTTGAAGGGAATGATGTAACTCTGTGAGATGAATTAACAGAACACAGAGCAGTTTCTGAGAAAGCTTCTTTCCAGTTTTGAACGGAAGATATTTCCTTTTTCACCATAGCCCTCTATGGGCTTCCAAATATCCCTTTGCCAATTCCACAAGAACAGCCGTAGCGAAACGCTTCTTGAAGGGAAAGATGTAACCCTGTGATATGAATTAACAGAACACAGAGCAGTTTCTAAGAAAGCTTCCTTCCTGTTTTGAACGGAAGATATTTCCTTTTTCACCATAGCCCTCTATGGGCCTCCAAATATCCCTTAGATAATTCCACATGAACGGCCTTAGCGAAAGGCTTCTTGAAGGGAAAGATGTAACTCTGTGAGATGAATTAACAGAACACAGAGCAGTTTCCCAAAAAGATTCTTTCCAGTTTTGAACGGAAGATATTTCCTTTTTCACCATAGCCCTCTATGGGCTTCCAAATATCCCTTTGCCAATTCCACAAGAACAGCCTTAGCGAAAGGCTTCTTGAATGGAAAGATGTAACCCTGTGAGATGAATTAACAGAACACAGAGCAGTTTTTCAGAAAGCTTCTTTCCAGTTAAGAACGGAAGATATTTCCTTTTTCACCGTAGCCCTCTATGGGCTTCCAAATATCCCTTTGCCAATTCCACAAGAACAGCCTTAGCGAAAGGCTTCTTGAAGGGAAAGATGTAACTCTGTGAGATGAATTAACAGAACACAGAGCAGTTTCTCAGAAAGCTTCTTTCCACTTTTGAACGGCAGGTATTTGCTTTTTCACCATAGCCCTCTATGGGCTTCCAAATATCCCTTTGCCAATTCCACAAGAACAGCCTTAGCGAAAGGCTTCTTGAAGGGAAAGATGTAACTCTGTGAGATGAATTAACAGAACACAGAGCAGTTTCTCAGAAAGCTTCTTTCCAATTTTGAACGGAAGATATTTCCTTTTTCACCGTAGCCCTCTATGGGCTTCCAAATATCCCTTTGCCAATTCCACAAGAACAGCCTTAGCGAAAGGCTTCTTGAAGGGAAAGATGTAACCCTGTGATATGAATTAACAGAACACAGAGCAGTTTCTAAGAAAGCTTCCTTCCTGTTTTGAACGGAAGATATTTCCTTTTTCACCATAGCCCTCTATGGGCCTCCAAATATCCCTTTGACAATTCCACATGAACGGCCTTAGCGAAAGGCTTCTTGAAGGGAAAGATGTAACTCTGTGAGATGAATTAACAGAACACAGAGCAGTTTCTCAAAAAGATTCTTTCCAGTTTTGAACGGAAGATATTTCCTTTTTCAACATAGCCCTCTATGGGCTTCCAAATATCCCTTTGCCAATTCCACAAGAACAGCCTTAGCGAAAGGCTTCTTGAAGGGAAAGATGTAACTCTGTGAGATGAATTCACAGAACACAGAGCAGTTTCTAAGAAAGCTTCTTTCCAGCTTTGAACGGCAGATAATCCCTTTTTCACCATAGCCCTCTATGGGCTTCCAAATATCCCTTTGCCAATTCCACAAGAACAGCCTTAGTGAAAGGCTTCTTGAAGGGAAAGATGTAACTCTGGGAGATGAATTAACAGAACACAGAGCAGTTTCTGAGAAAGCTTCTTTCCAGTTTTGAACGGAAGATATTCCCTTTTTCACCATAGCCCTCTATGGGCTTCCAAATATCCCTTTGCCAATTCCACAAGAACAGCCTTAGCGAAAGGCTTCTTGAAGGGAAAGATGTAACTCTGAGAGATGAATTAACAGAACACAGAGCAGTTTCTCAGAAAGCTTCTTTAGAGTTTTGAACGGAAGATATTTCCTTTTTCACCGTAGCCCTCTATGGGCTTCCAAATATCCCTTTGACATTCCACAAGAACGGCCTTAGCGAAAGGCTTCTTGAAGGGAAAGATGTAACTCTGTGAGATGAATTAACAGAACACAGAAGAGTTTCTCAGAAAGCTTCCTTCCAGTTTTGAACGGAAGATATTTCCTTTTTGACCATAGCCCTCTATGGGCTTCCAAATATCCCTTTTCCAATTCCACAAGAACAGCCTTAGCGAAAGGCTTCTTGAAGGGAAAGATGTAACTCTGTGAGATGAATTAACAGAACACAGAGCAGTTTCTCAGAAAGATTCTTTCCAGTTTTGAACGGAAGATATTTCCTGTTTCACCATAGCCCTCTATGGGCTTCCAAATATCCCTTTGCCAATTCCAGAAGAACACCCTTAGCGAAAGGCTTCTTGAAGGGAAAGATGTAACTCTGTGAGATGAATTAACAGAACACAGAGCTGTTTCTCAGAAGGCTTCTTTCCAGTTTTGAATGGAAGATATTTCCTTTTTCACCATATCCCTCTGTGGGCTTCCAAATATCCCTTTGCCAATTCCACAAGAACAGCCCTAGCGAAAGGCTTCTTGAAGGTAAAGATGTAACTCTGTGAGATGAATTAACAGAACACAAAGCAGTTTCTCAGAAAGCTTCTTTCCAGTTTTGAACGGAAGATATTTCCTTTTTCACCATAGCCCTCTATGGGCTTCCAAATATCCCTTTGCCAATTCCACAAGAACAGCCTTAGGGAAAGGCTTTTTGAAGGGAAAGATGTAACTCTGTGAGATGAATTAACAGAACACAGAGCAGTTTCTCAGAAAGCTTCTTTCCAGTTTTGAACGGAAGATATTTCCTTTTTCACCATAGCCCTCTATGGGCTTAAAATATCCCTTTTCCAATTCCACAAGAACAGCCTTAGCGAAAGGCTTCTTGAAGGGGAAGATGTAACTCTGTGAGATGAATTAACAGAACACAGAGCAGTTTCTAAGAAATCTGCTTTCCTGTTTTGAACGGAAGATATTTCCTTTTTCACCATAGCCTTCTATGGGCTTCCAAATATCCCTTTGCCAATTCCACAACAACAGCCTTAGCAAAAGGCTTCTTGAAGGGAAAGATGTAACTCTGTGAGATGAATTAACAGAACACAGAGCAGTTTCTCAGAAAGCTTCTTTCCAGTTTTGAACGGATGATATTTCCTTTTTCACCGTAGCCCTCTATGGGCTTCCAAATATCCATTTGCCAATTCCAGAAGAACAGCCTTAGCGAAAGGCTTCTTGAAGGGAAAGATGTAACCTTGTGAGATGAATTAACAGAACACAGAGCAATTTCTCAGAAAGCTTCTTTCCAGTTTTGAACGGAAGATATTTCCTTTTTCACCATAGCCCTCTATGGGCTTCCAAATATCCCTTTGCCAATTCCACAAGAACAGCCTTAGAGAAAGGCTTCTTGAAGGGAAAGATGTAACACTGTGAGATGAATTAACAAAACACAGAGCAGTTTCTCAGAAAGCTTCTTTCCAGTTTTGAACGGAAGATATTTCCTTTTTCACCATAGCCCTCTATGGGCTTCCAAATATCCCTTTGCCAATTCCAGAAGAACAGCCTTAGCGAAAGGCTTCTTGAAGGGAAAGATGTAACTCTGTGCGATGAATTAACAGAACAGAGAGCAATTTCTCAGAAAGCTTCTTTCCAGTTTTGAACGGAAGATATTTCCTTTTTCACCATAGCCCTCTATGGGCTTCCAAATATCCCTTTGCCAATTCCACAAGAACAGCCTTAGCGAAAGGCTTCTTGAATGGAAAGATGTAACCCTGTGAGATGAATTAACAGAACACAGAGCAGTTTCTCAGAAACCTTCTTTCCAGTTAAGAACGGAAGATATTTCCTTTTTCACCGTAGCCCTCTAAGGGCTTCCAAATATCCCTTTGCCAATTCCACAAGAACAGCCTTAGCGAAAGGCTTCTTGAAGGGAAAGATGTAACTCTGTGAGATGAATTAACAGAACACAGAGCAGTTTCTCAGAAAGCTTCTTTCCAGTTTTGAACGGAAGATATTCCCTTTTTCACCATAGCCCTCTATGGGCTTCCAAATATCCCTTTGTCAATTCCACAAGAACAGCCTTAGCGAAAGGCTTCTTGAAGGGAAAGATGTAACTCTGTGAGATGAATTAACAGAACACAGAGCAGTTTCTCAGAAAGCTTCTTTCCAGTTTTGAACGGAAGATATTTCCTTTTTCACCATAGCCCTCTATGGGCTTCCAAATATCCCTTTGCCAATTCCACAAGAACAGCCTTAGCGAAAGGCTTCTTGAAGGGAAAGATGTAACTCTGTGAGATGAATTAACAGAACACAGAGCAGTTTCTCAGAAAGCTTCTTTCCAGTTTTGAACGGAAGATATTTCCTTTTTCACCATAGCCCTCTATGGGCTTCCAAATATCCCTTTGCCAATTCTACAAGAACGGCCTTAGCGAAAGGCTTCTTGAAGGGAAAGATGTAACTCTGTGAGATGAATTAACAGAACACAGAGCAGTTTCTGAGAAAGCTTCTTTCCAGTTTTGAACGGAAGATATTTCCTTTTTCACCATAGCCCTCTATGGGCTTCCAAATATCCCTTGGCCAATTCCACAAGAACAGCCTTAGCGAAAGGCTTCTTGAAGGGAAAGATGTAACTCTGTGAGATGAATTAACAGAACACAGAACAGTTTCTCAGAATGCTTCTTTCCTGTTTTGAACAGAAGATATTTCCTTTTTCACCATAGCCCTCTAAGGGCTTCCAAATATCCCTTTGCTAATTCCACAAGAACAGCATTAGCGAAAGGCTTCTTGAAGGGAAAGATGTAATTCTGTGAGATGAATTTACAGAACACAGAGCAGTTTCTCAGAAACCTTCTTTCCAGTTTTGAACGGAAGATATATCCTTTTTAACCATAGCCCTCTATGGGCTTCCAAATATCCCTATTCCAATTCCACAAGAACAGCCTTAGCGAACGGCTTCTTGAAGGGAAAGATGTAACTCTGTGAGATGAATTAACAGAACACAGAGCAGTTTCTCAAAAAGATTCTTTCCAGTTTTGAACGGAAGATATTTCCTTTTTCACCATAGCCCTCTATGGGCTTCCAAATATCTCTTTGCCAATTCCAGAAGAACAGCCTTAGCGAAAGGCTTCTTGAAGGGAATGATGTAACTCTGTGAGATGAATTAACAGAACACAGAGCAGTTTCTGAGAAAGCTTCTTTCCAGTTTTGAACGGAAGATATTTCCTTTTTCACCATAGCCCTCTATGGGCTTCCAAATATCCCTTTGCCAATTCCACAAGAACAGCCTTAGCGAAAGGCTTCTTGAAGGGAAAGATGTAACTCTGTGAGATGAATTAACAGAACACAGAGCAGTTTCTCAGAAAGCTTCTTTCCAGTTTTGAACGGAAGATATTTCCTTTTTCACCGTAGCCCTCTATGGGCTTCCAAATATCCCTTTGCCAATTCCACAAGAACAGCCTTAGCGAAAGGCTTCTTGAAGGGAAAGATGTAACCCTGTGATATGAATTAACAGAACACAGAGCAGTTTCTAAGAAAGCTTCCTTCCTGTTTTGAACGGAAGATATTTCCTTTTTCACCATAGCCCTCTATGGGCCTCCAAATATCCCTTTGACAATTCCACATGAACGGCCTTAGCGAAAGGCTTCTTGAAGGGAAAGATGTAACTCTGTGAGATGAATTAACAGAACACAGAGCAGTTTCTCAAAAAGATTCTTTCCAGTTTTGAACGGAAGATATTTCCTTTTTCACCATAGCCCTCTATGGGCTTCCAAATATCCGTTTGCCAATTCCACAAGAACAGCCTTAGCGAAAGGCTTCTTGAAGGGAAAGATGTAACTCTGTGAGATGAATTCACAGAACACAGAGCAGTTTCTAAGAAAACTTCTTTCCAGCTTTGAACGGCAGATAATCCCTTTTTCACCATAGCCCTCTATGGGCTTCCAAATATCCCTTTGCCAATTCCACAAGAACAGCCTTAGTGAAAGGCTTCTTGAAGGGAAAGATGTAACTCTGGGAGATGAATTAACAGAACACAGAGCAGTTTCTGAGAAAGCTTCTTTCCAGTTTTGAACGGAAGATATTCCCTTTTTCACCATAGCCCTCTATGGGCTTCCAAATATCCCTTTGCCAATTCCACAAGAACAGCCTTAGCGAAAGGCTTCTTGAAGGGAAAGATGTAACTCTGAGAGATGAATTAACAGAACACAGAGCAGTTTCTCAGAAAGCTTCTTTAGAGTTTTGAACGGAAGATATTTCCTTTTTCACCGTAGCCCTCTATGGGCTTCCAAATATCCCTTTGACATTCCACAAGAACGGCCTTAGCGAAAGGCTTCTTGAAGGGAAAGATGTAACTCTGTGAGATGAATTAACAGAACACAGAAGAGTTTCTCAGAAAGCTTCCTTCCAGTTTTGAACGGAAGATATTTCCTTTTTCACCATAGCCCTCTATGGGCTTCCAAATATCCCTTTGCCAATTCCAGAAGAACACCCTTAGCGAAAGGCTTCTTGAAGGGAAAGATGTAACTCTGTGAGATGAATTAACAGAACACAGAGCTGTTTCTCAGAAGGCTTCTTTCCAGTTTTGAATGGAAGATATTTCCTTTTTCACCATATCCCTCTATGGGCTTCCAAATATCCCTTTGCCAATTCCACAAGAACAGCCCTAGCGAAAGGCTTCTTGAAGGTAAAGATGTAACTCTGTGAGATGAATTAACAGAACACAAAGCAGTTTCTCAGAAAGCTTCTTTCCAGTTTTGAACGGAAGATATTTCCTTTTTCACCATAGCCCTCTATGGGCTTCCAAATATCCCTTTGCCAATTCCACAAGAACAGCCTTAGGGAAAGGCTTTTTGAAGGGAAAGATGTAACTCTGTGAGATGAATTAACAGAACACAGAGCAGTTTCTCAGAAAGCTTCTTTCCAGTTTTGAACGGAAGATATTTCCTTTTTCACCATAGCCCTCTATGGGCTTAAAATATCCCTTTTCCAATTCCACAAGAACAGCCTTAGCGAAAGGCTTCTTGAAGGGGAAGATGTAACTCTGTGAGATGAATTAACAGAACACAGAGCAGTTTCTAAGAAATCTGCTTTCCTGTTTTGAACGGAAGATATTTCCTTTTTCACCATAGCCTTCTATGGGCTTCCAAATATCCCTTTGCCAATTCCACAACAACAGCCTTAGCAAAAGGCTTCTTGAAGGGAAAGATGTAACTCTGTGAGATGAATTAACAGAACACAGAGCAGTTTCTCAGAAAGCTTCTTTCCAGTTTTGAACGGATGATATTTCCTTTTTCACCGTAGCCCTCTATGGGCTTCCAAATATCCATTTGCCAATTCCAGAAGAACAGCCTTAGCGAAAGGCTTCTTGAAGGGAAAGATGTAACCTTGTGAGATGAATTAACAGAACACAGAGCAATTTCTCAGAAAGCTTCTTTCCAGTTTTGAACGGAAGATATTTCCTTTTTCACCATAGCCCTCTAAGGGCTTCCAAATATCCCTTTGCCAATTCCACAAGAACAGCCTTAGAGAAAGGCTTCTTGAAGGGAAAGATGTAACACTGTGAGATGAATTAATAAAACACAGAGCAGTTTCTCAGAAAGCTTCTTTCCAGTTTTGAACGGAAGATATTTCCTTTTTCACCATAGCCCTCTATGGGCTTCCAAATATCCCTTTGCCAATTCCACAAGAACAGCCTTAGCGAAAGGCTTCTTGAATGGAAAGATGTAACCCTGTGAGATGAATTAACAGAACACAGAGCAGTTTCTCAGAAACCTTCTTTCCAGTTAAGAACGGAAGATATTTCCTTTTTCACCGTAGCCCTCTATGGGCTTCCAAATATCCCTTTGCCAATTCCACAAGAACAGCCTTAGCGAAAGGCTTCTTGAAGGGAAAGATGTAACTCTGTGAGATGAATTAACAGAACACAGAGCAGTTTCTCAGAAAGCTTCTTTCCAGTTTTGAACGGCAGGTAGTTGCTTTTTCACCATAGCCCTCTACGGGCTTCAAAATATCCCTTTGCCATTTCCACAAGAACAGCCTTAGCGAAAGGCTTCTTGAAGGGAAAGATGTAACTCTGTGAGATGAATTAACAGAACACAGAGCAGTTTCTCAGAAAGCTTCTTTCCAGTTTTGAACGGAAGATATTTCCTTTTTCACCATAGCCCTCTATGGGCTTCCAAATATCCCTTTGCCAATTCCACAAGAACAGCCTTAGCGAAACGCTTCTTGAAGGGAAAGATGTAACCCTGTGAGAGGAATTATCAGAACACAGAGCAGTTTCTAAGAAAGCTTCCTTCCTGTTTTGAACGGAAGATATTTCCTTTTTCACCATAGCCCTCTATGGGCTTACAAATATCCCTTTGCCAATTCCACAAGAACAGCCTTAGCGAAAGGCTTCTTGAAGGGAAAGATATAACTCTGTGAGATGAATGAACAGAACACAGAGCAGTTTCTCAAAAAGATTCTTTCCAGTTTTGAACGGAAGATATTTCCTTTTTCACCATAGCCCTCTAAGGGCTTCCAAATATCCCTTTGCCAATTCCACTAGAACAGCCTTAGCGAAAGGCTTCTTGAAGGTAAAGATGTAACTCTGTGAGATGAATTAACAGAACAGAGAGCAGTTTCTGAGAAAGCTTCTTTCCAGTTAAGAACGGAAGATATTTCCTTTTTCACCATAGCCCTCTATGGGCTTCCAAATATCCCTTTGCCAATTCCACAAGAACAGCCTTAGCGAAAGGCTTCTTGAAGGGAAAGATGTAACTCTGTGAGATGAATTAACAGAAGACAGAGCAGTTTCTCAGAAAGCTTCTTTCCAATTTTGAACGGAAGATATTTCCTTTTTCACCGTAGCCCTCTATGGGCTTCCAAATATCCCTTTGCCAATTCCACAAGAACAGCCTTAGCGAAAGGCTTCTTGAAGGGAAAGATGTAACTCTGTGAGATGAATTAACAGAACACAGAGCAGTTTCTAAGAAAGCTTCCTTCCTGTTTTGAACGGAAGATATTTCCTTTTTCACCATAGCCCTCTATGGGCCTCCAAATATCCCTTTGACAATTCCACATGAACGGCCTTAGCGAAAGGCTTCTTGAAGGGAAAGATGTAACTCTGTGAGATGAATTAACAGAACACAGAGCAGTTTCTCACAAAGCTTCTTTCCAGTTTTGAACGGAAGATATTTCCTTTTTCACCATAGCCCTCTATGGGCTTCCAAATATCCCTTTGCCAATTCCACAAGAACGGCCTTAGCGAAAGGCTTCTTGAAGGGAATGATGTAACTCTGTGAGATGAATGAACAGAACACAGAGCAGTTTCTCAAAAAGATTCTTTCCAGTTTTGAACGGAAGATATTTCCTTTTTCACCATAGCCCTCTATGGGCTTCCAAATATCCCTTTTCCAATTCCACAAGAACAGCCTTAGCGAAAGGCTTCTTGAAGGGAAAGATGTTACTCTGTGAGATGAATTAACAGAACACAGAGCAGTTTCTGAGAAAGCTTCTTTCCAGTTAAGAACGGAAGATATTTCCTTTTTCACCATAGCCCTCTATGGGCTTCCAAATATCCCTTTGCCAATTCCACAAGAACAGCCTTAGCGAAAGGCTTCTTGAAGGGAAAGATGTAACTCTGTGAGATGAATTAACAGAACACAGAGCAGTTTCTCAGAAAGCTTCTTTCTAGTTTTGAACGGAAGATATTTCCTTTTTCACCGTAGCCCTCTATGGGCTTCCAAATATCCCTTTGCCAATTCCACAAGAACAGCCTTAGCGAAAGGCTTCTTGAAGGGAAAGATGTAACTCTGTGAGATGAATTAACAGAACACAGAGCAGTTTCTCAGAAAGCTTCTTTCCAGTTTTGAACGGAAGATATTCCCTTTTTCACCATAGCCCTCTATGGGCTTCCAAATATCCCTTTGTCAATTCCACAAGAACAGCCTTAGCGAAAGGCTTCTTGAAGGGAAAGATGTAACTCTGTGAGATGAATTAACAGAACACAGAGCAGTTTCTCAGAAAGCTTCTTTCCAGTTTTGAACGGAAGATATTTCCTTTTTCACCATAGCCCTCTATGGGCTTCCAAATATCCCTTTGCCAATTCCACAAGAACAGCCTTAGCGAAAGGCTTCTTGAAGGGAAAGATGTAACTCTGTGAGATGAATTAACAGAACACAGAGCAGTTTCTCAGAAAGCTTCTTTCCAGTTTTGAACGGAAGATATTTCCTTTTTCACTATAGCCCTCTATGGGCTTCCAAATATCCCTTTGCCAATTCCACAAGAACGGCCTTAGCGAAAGGCTTCTTGAAGGGAAAGATGTAACTCTGTGAGATGAATTAACAAAACACAGAGCAGTTTCTCAGAAAGCTTCTTTCCAGTTTTGAACGGAAGATATTTCCTTTTTCACCGTAGCCCTCTTTGGGCTTCCAAATATCCCTTTGCCAATTCCACAAAAACAGCGTTAGCGAAAGGCTTCTTGAAGGGAAAGATGTAACTCTGTGAGATGAATTAACAGAACACAGAGCAGATTCTCAGAAAGCTTCTTTAGAGTTTTGAACGGAAGATATTTCCTTTTTCACCGTAGCCCTCTATGGGCTTCCAAATATCCCTTTGACATTCCACAAGAACGGCCTTAGCGAAAGGCTTCTTGAAGGGAAAGATGTAACTCTGTGAGATGAATTAACAGAACACAGAAGAGTTTCTCAGAAAGCTTCCTTCCAGTTTTGAACGGAAGATATTTCCTTTTTAACCATAGCCCTCTATGGGCTTCCAAATATCCCTTTTCCAATTCCACAAGAACAGCCTTAGCGAAAGGCTTCTTGAAGGGAAAGATGTAACTCTGTGAGATGAATTAACAGAACACAGAGCAGTTTCTCAGAAAGATTCTTTCCAGTTTTGAACGGAAGATATTTCCTTTTTCACCATAGCCCTCTATGGGCTTCCAAATATCCCTTTGCCAATTCCAGAAGAACACCCTTAGCGAAAGGCTTCTTGGAGGGAAAGATGTAACTCTGTGAGATGAATTAACAGAACACAGAGCTGTTTCTCAGAAGGCTTCTTTCCAGTTTTGAACGGAAGATACTTCCTTTTTCACCATAGCCCTCTATGGGCTTCCAAATATCCCTTTGCCAATTCCAGAAGAACAGCCTTAGCGAAAGGCTTCTTGAAGGGAATGATGTAACTCTGTGAGATGAATTAACAGAACACAGAGCAGTTTCTCAGAAAGCTTCTTTCCAGTTTTGAACGGAAGATATTTCCTTTTTCACCATAGCCCTCTATGGGCTTCCAAATATCTCTTTGCCAATTCTAGAAAAACAGCCTTAGCGAAAGGCTTCTTGAAGGGAAAGATGTAACTCTGTGAGATGAATTAACAGAACACAGAGCAGTTTCTGCGACAGCTTCTTTCCAGTTAAGAACGGAAGATAATTCCTTTTTCACCATAGCCCTCTATGGGCTTCCAAATATCCCTTTGCCAATTGCACAAGAACAGCCTTAGCGAAAGGCTTCTTGAAGGGAAAGATGTAACCCTGTGAGATGAATTAACAGAACACAGAGCAGATTCTCAGAAAGCTTCTTTCCAGTTTTGAACGGAAGATATTTCCTTTTTCACCATAGCCCTCTATGGGCTTCCAAATATCCCTTTGCCAATTCCACAAGAACAGCCTTAGCGAAAGGCTTCTTGAAGACAAAGATGTAACACTGTGAGATGAATTAACAGAACACAGAGCAGTTTCTCAGAAAGCTTCTTTCAAGTTTCGAACGGAAGATATTTCCTTTTTAACCATAGCCCTCTATGGGCTTCCAAATATCCCTTTGCCAATTCCACAAGAACAGCCTTAGCGAAAGGCTTCTTGAAGGGAAAGATGTAACTCTGTGAGATGAATTAACAGAACACAGAGCAGTTTCTCAGAAAGCTTCTTTCCAGTTTTGAACGGAAGATATTTCCTTTTTCACCATAGCCCTCTATGGGCTTCCAAATATCCCTTTGCCAATTCCACAAGAACAGCCGTAGCGAAACGCTTCTTGAAGGGAAAGATGTAACCCTGTGATATGAATTAACAGAACACAGAGCAGTTTCTAAGAAAGCTTCCTTCCTGTTTTGAACGGAAGATATTTAATTTTTCACCATAGCCCTCTATGGGCCTCCAAATACCCCTTAGATAATTCCACATGAACGGCCTTAGCGAAAGGCTTCTTGAAGGGAAAGATGTAACTCTGTGAGATGAATTAACAGAACACAGAGCAGTTTCTCAAAAAGATTCTTTCCAGTTTTGAACGGAAGATATTTCCTTTTTCACCATAGCCCTCTATGGGCTTCCAAATATCCCTTTGCCAATTCCACAAGAACAGCCTTAGCGAAAGGCTTCTTGAATGGAAAGATGTAACCTTTGAGATGAATTAACAGAACACAGAGCAGTTTTCCAGGAAGCTTCTTTCCAGTTAAGAACGGAAGATATTTCCTTTTTCACCGTAGCCCTCTATGGGCTTCCAAATATCCCTTTGCCGATTCCAGAAGAACAGCCTTAGCGAAAGGCTTCTTGAAGGGAAAGATGTAACTCTGTGAGATGAATTAACAGAACACAGAGCAATTTCTCAGAAAGCTTCTTTCCAGTTTTGAACGGAAGATATTTCCTTTTTCACCATAGCCCTCTATGGGCTTCCAAATATCCCTTTGCCAATTCCACAAGAACAGTCTTAGAGAAAGGCTTCTTGAAGGGAAAGATGTAACTCTGTGAGATGAATTAACAGAACACAGAGCAGTTTCTCAGAAAGCTTCTTTCCAGTTTTGAACGGAAGATATTTCCTTTTTCACCATAGCCCTCTAAGGGCTTCCAAATATCCCTTTGCCAATTCCACAAGAACAGCCTTAGCGAAAGGCTTCTTGAAGGCAAAGATGTAACTCTGTGAGATGAATTAACAGAACACAGAGCAGTTTCTCAGAAAGCTTCTTTCTAGTTTTGAACGGAAGATATTTCCTTTTTCACCATAGCCCTCTATGGGCTTCCAAATATCCCTTTGCCTATTCCAGAAGAACAGCCTTAACGAAACGCTTCTTGAAGGGAAAGATGTAACCCTGTGAGATAAATTAACAGAACACAGAGCAGTTTCTAAGAAAGCTTCCTTCCTGTTTTGAGCGGAAGATATTTCCTTTTTCACCATAGCCCTCTATGGGCTTCCAAATATCCCTTTGCCAATTCCACAAGAACGGCCTTAGCGAAAGGCTTCTTGAAGGGAATGATGTAACTCTGTGAGATGAATGAACAGAACACAGAGCAGTTTCTCAAAAAGATTCTTTCCAGTTTTGAACGGTAGATATTTCCTTTTTCACCATAGCCCTCTATGGGCTTCCAAATATCCCTTTGCCAATTCCACAAGAACAGCCTTAGCGAAAGGCTTCTTGAAGGGAAAGATGTTACTCTGTGAGATGAATTAACAGAACACAGAGCAGTTTCTGAGAAAGCTTCTTTTCAGTTAAGAACGGAAGATATTTCCTTTTTCACCATAGCCCTCTATGGGCTTCCAAATATCCCTTTGCCAATTCCACAAGAACAGCCTTAGCGAAAGGTTTCTTGAAGGGAAAGATGTAACTCTGTGAGATGAATTAACAGAACACGGAGCAGTTTCTCAGAAAGCTTCTTTCTAGTTTTGAACGGAAGATATTTCCTTTTTCACCGTAGCCCTCTATGGGCTTCCAAATATCCCTTTGCCAATTCCACAAGAACAGCCTTAGCGAAAGGCTTCTTGAAGGGAAAGATGTAACTCTGTGAGATGAATTAACAGAACACAGAGCAGTTTCTCAGAAAGCTTCTTTCCAGTTTTGAACGGAAGATATTCCCTTTTTCACCATAGCCCTCTATGGGCTTCCAAATATCGCTTTGTCAATTCCACAAGAACAGCCTTAGCGAAAGGCTTCTTGAAGGGAAAGATGTATCTCTGTGAGATGAATTAACAGAACACAGAGCAGTTTCTCAGAAAGCTTCTTTCCACTTTTGAACGGAAGATATTTCCTTTTTCACCATAGCCCTCTATGGGCTTCCAAATATCCCTTTGCCAATTCCACAAGAACAGCCTTAGCGAAAGGCTTCTTGAAGGGAAAGATGTAACTCTGTGAGATGAATTAACAGAACACAGAGCAGTTTCTCAGAAAGCTTCTTTCCAGTTTTGAACGGAAGATATTTCCTTTTTCACCATAGCCCTCTATGGGCTTCCAAATATCCCTTTGCCAATTCTACAAGAACGGCCTTAGCGAAAGGCTTCTTGAAGGGAAAGATGTAACTCTGTGAGATGAATTAACAGAACACAGAGCAGTTTCTGAGAAAGCATCTTTCCAGTTTTGAACGGAAGATATTTCTTTTTCAATATAGCCCTCTATGGGCTTCCAAATATCCCTTTGATAATTCCACAAGAACAGCCTTAGCGAAAGGCTTCTTGAAGGGAAAGATGTAACTCTGTGAGATGAATTAACAGAACACAGAACAGTTTCTCAGAATGCTTCTTTCCTGTTTTGAACAGAAGATATTTCCTTTTTCACCATAGCCCTCTAAGGGCTTCCAAATATCCCTTTGCTAATTCCACAAGAACAGCATTAGGGAAAGGCTTCTTGAAGGGAAAGATGTAATTCTGTGAGATGAATTTACGGAACACAGAGCAGTTTCTCAGAAAGCTTCTTTCCAGTTTTGAACGGAAGATATATCCTTTTTAACCATAGCCCTCTATGGGCTTCCAAATATCCCTATTCCAATTCCACAAGAACAGCCTTAGCGAACGGCTTCTTGAAGGGAAAGATGTAACTCTGTGAGATGAATTAACAGAACACAGAGCAGTTTCTCAGAAAGATTCTTTCCAGTTTTGAACGGAAGATATTTCATTTTTCACCATAGCCCTCTATGGGCTTCCAAATATCCCTTTGCCAATTCCACAAGAACAGCCTTAGCGAAAGGATTCTTGAAGGGAAAGATGTAGCTCTGTGAGATGAATTAACAGAACACAGATCAGTTTCTCAGAAAGCTGCTTTCCTGTTTTGAAAGGAAGATATTTCCTTTTTAACCATAGCCCTCTATGGGCTTCCAAATATCCCTTTGCCAATTCCACAAGAACGGCCTTAGCGAAACGCTTCTTGAAGGGAAAGATGTAACTCTGTGAGATGAATTAACAGAACACAGAGCAGTTTCTCAAAAAGATTCTTTCCAGTTTTGAACGGAAGATATTTCCTTTTTCACCATAGCCCTCTATGGGCTTCCAAATATCTCTTTGCCAATTCCAGAAGAACAGCCTTAGCAAAAGGCTTCTTGAAGGGAATGATGTAACTCTGTGAGATGAATTAACAGAACACAGAGCAGTTTCTGAGAAAGCTTCTTTCCAGTTAAGAACGGAAGATAATTCCTTTTTCACCATAGCCCTCTATGGGCTTCCAAATATCCCATTGCCAATTCCACAAGAACAGCCTTAGCGAAAGGCTTCTTGAAGGGAAAGATGTAACCCTGTGAGATGAATTAACAGAACACAGAGCAGTTTCTCAGAAAGCTTCTTTCCAGTTTTGAACGGAAGATATTTCCTTTTTCACCATAGCCCTCTATGGGCTTCCAAATATCCCTTTGCCAATTCCACAAGAACAGCCTTAGCGAAAGGCTTCTTGAAGAGAAAGATGTAACACTGTGAGATGAATTAACAGAACACAGAGCAGTTTCTCAGAAAGCTTCTTTCCAGTATTGAACGGAAGATATTTCCTTTTTCACCATAGCCCTCTATGGGCTTCCAAATATCCCTTTGCCAATTCCACAAGAACAGCCGTAGCGAAACGCTTCTTGAAGGGAAAGATGTAACCCTGTGATATGAATTAAAAGAACACAGAGCAGTTTCTAAGAAAGCTTCCTTCCTGTTTTGAACAGAAGATATTTCCTTTTTCACCATAGCCCTCTATGGGCCTCCAAATATCCCTTAGATAATTCCACATGAACGGCCTTAGCGAAAGGCTTCTTGAAGGGAAAGATGTAACTCCGTGAGATGAATTAACAGAACACAGAGCAGTTTCTCAAAAAGATTCTTTCCAGTTTTGAACGGAAGATATTTCCTTTTTCACCATAGCCCTCTATGGGCTTCCAAATATCCCTTTGCCAATTCCACAAGAACAGCCGTAGCGAAAGGCTTCTTGAATGGAAAGATGTAACCCTGTGAGATGAATTAACAGAACACAGAGCAGTTTTTCAGAAAGCTTCTTTCCAGTTAAGAACGGAAGATACTTCCTTTTTCACCGTAGCCCTCTATGGGCTTCCAAATATCCCTTTGCCAATTCCACAAGAACAGCCTTAGCGAAAGGCTTCTTGAAGGGAAAGATGTAACTCTGTGAGATGAATTAACAGAACACAGAGCAGTTTCTCAGAAAGCTTCTTTCCACTTTTGAACGGCAGGTATTTGCTTTTTCACCATAGCCCTCTATGGGCTTCAAAATATCCCTTTCCCAATTCCACAAGAACAGCCATAGCGAAAGGCTTCTTGAAGGGAAAGATGTAACTCTCTGAGATGAATTAACAGAACACAGAGCAGTTTCTGAGAAAGCTTCTTTCCAGTTTTGAACGGAAGATATTTCATTGTTCACCATAGCCCTAAATGGGCTTCCAAATATCCCTTTGCCAATTCTACAAGAACAGCCTTAGCGAAAGGCTCCTTGAAGGGAAAGATGTAACTCTGTGAGATGAATTAACAGAACACAGAGCAGTTTCTGAGAAAGCTTCTTTCCAGTTTTGAACGGAAGATATTTCCTTTTTCACCATAGCCCTCTATTGGCTTCCAAATATCCCTTTGCCAATTCCAGAAGAACAGCCTTAGCGAAACGCTTCTTGAAGGGAAAGATGTAACCCTGTGAGATGAATTAACAGAACACAGAGCAGTTTCTAAGAAAGCTTCCTTCCTGTTTTGAACGGAAGATATTTCCTTTTTCACCATAGCCCTCTATGGGCTTACAAATATCCCTTTGCCAATTCCACAAGAACAGACTTAGCGAAAGGCTTCTTGAAGGGAAAGATATAACTCTGTGAGATGAATGAACAGAACACAGAGCAGTTTCTCAAAAAGATTCTTTCCAGTTTTGAACGGAAGATATTTCCTTTTTCACCATAGCCCTCTAAGGGCTTCCAAATATCCCTTTGCCAATTCCACTAGAACAGCCTTAGCGAAAGGCTTCTTGAAGGGAAAGATGTAACTCTGTGAGATGAATTAACAGAACACAGAGCAGTTTCTGAGAAAGTTTCTTTCCAGTTAAGAACGGAAGATATTTCCTTTTTCACCATAGCCCTCTATGGGCTTCCAAATATCCCTTTGCCAATTCCACAAGAACAGCCTTAGCGAAAGGCTTCTTGAAGGGAAAGATGTAACTCTGTGAGATGAATTAACAGAACACAGAGCAGTTTCTCAGAAAGCTTCTTTCCAATTTTGAACGGAAGATATTTCCTTTTTCACCGTAGCCCTCTATGGGCTTCCAAATATCCCTTTGCCAATTCCACAAGAACAGCCTTAGCGAAAGGCTTCTTGAAGGGAAAGATGTAACCCTGTGATATGAATTAACAGAACACAGAGCAGTTTCTAAGAAAGCTTCCTTCCTGTTTTGAACGGAAGATATTTCCTTTTTCACCATAGCCCTCTATGGGCCTCCAAATATCCCTTTGACAATTCCACATGAACGGCCTTAGCGAAAGGCTTCTTGAAGGGAAAGATGTAACTCTGTGAGATGAATTAACAGAACACAGAGCAGTTTCTCAAAAAGATTCTTTCCAGTTTTGAACGGAAGATATTTCCTTTTTCACCATAGCCCTCTATGGGCTTCCAAATATCCCTTTGCCTATTCCACAAGAACAGCCTTAGCGAAACGCTTCTTGAAGGGAAAGATGTAACCCTGTGAGATGAATTAACAGAACACAGAGTAGTTTCTGAGAAAGCTTCTTTCCAGTTTTGAACGGAAGATAATTCTTTTTTCACCATAGCCCTCTATGGGCTTCCAAATATCCCTTTGCCAATTCCACAAGAACAGCCTTAGCGAAACGCTTCTTGAAGGGAAAGATGTAACCATGTGAGATGAAATAACAGAACACAGAGCAGTTTCTAAGAAATCTTCCTTTCTGTTTTGAACGGAAGATATTTCCTTTTTCACCATAGCCCTCTATGGGCTTACAAATATCCCTTTGACAATTCCACAAGAACAGCCTTAGCGAAAGGCTTCTTGAATGGAAAGATATAACTCTGTGAGATGAATGAACAGAACACAGAGCAGTTTCTAAGAAAGCTTCTTTCCAGCTTTGAACGGCAGATATTCCCTTTTTCACCATAGCCCTCTATGGGCTTCCAAATATCCCTTTGCCAATTCCACAAGAACAGCCTTAGCGAAAGGCTTCTTGAAGGGAAAGATGTAACTCTGTGAGATGAATTAACAGAACACAGAGCAGTTTCTGAGAAAGCTTCTTTCCAGTTTTGAACGGAAGATATTCCCTTTTTCACCATAGCCCTCTATGGGCTTCCAAATATCCCTTTGCCAATTCCACAAGAACAGCCTTAGCGAAAGGCTTCTTGAAGGGAAAGATGTAACTCTGAGAGATGAATTAACAGAACACAGAGCAGTTTCTCAGAAAGCTTCTTTAGAGTTTTGAACGGAAGATATTTCCTTTTTCACCGTAGCCCTCTATGGGCTTCCAAATATCCCTTTGACATTCCACAAGAACGGCCTTAGCGAAAGGCTTCTTGAAGGGAAAGATGTAACTCTGTGAGATGAATTAACAGAACACAGAAGAGTTTCTCAGAAAGCTTCTTTCCAGTTTTGAACGGAAGATATTTCCTTTTTAACCATAGCCCTCTATGGGCTTCCAAATATCCCTTTTCCAATTCCACAAGAACAGCCTTAGCGAAAGGCTTCTTGAAGGGAAAGATGTAACTCTGTGAGATGAATTAACAGAACACAGAGCAGTTTCTCAAAAAGATTCTTTCCAGTTTTGAACGGAAGATATTTCCTTTTTCACCATAGCCCTCTAAGGGCTTCCAAATATCCCTTTGCCAATTCCAGAAGAACAGCCTTAGCGAAAGGCTTCTTGAAAGGAAAGATGTAACTCTGTGAGATGAATTAACAGAACACAGAGATGTTTCTCAGAAGGCTTCTTTCCAGTTTTGAATGGAAGATATTTCCTTTTTCAGCATATCCCTCTATGGGCTTCCAAATATCCCTTTGCCAATTCCACAAGAACAGCCCTAGAGAAAGGCTTCTTGAAGGTAAAGATGTAACTCTGTGAGATGAATTAACAGAACACAGAGCAGTTTCTGAGAAAGCTTCTTTCCAGTTAAGAACGGAAGATATTTCCTTTTTCACCATAGCCCTCTATGGGCTTCCAAATATCCCTTTGCCAATTCCACAAGAACAGCCTTAGCGAAAGGCTTCTTGAAGGGAAAGATGTAACTCTGTGAGATGAATTAACAGAACACAGAGCAGTTTCTCAGAAAGTTTCTTTCCAATTTTGAACGGAAGATATTTCCTTTTTCACCGTAGCCCTCTATGGGCCTCCAAATATCCCTTTGACAATTCCACATGAACGGCCTTAGCGAAAGGCTTCTTGAAGGGAAAGATGTAACTCTGTGAGATGAATTAACAGAACACAGAGCAGTTTCTCAAAAAGATTCTTTCCAGTTTTGAACGGAAGATATTTCCTTTTTCACCATAGCCCTCTATGGGCTTCCAAATATCCCTTTGCCAATTCCACAAGAACAGCCTTAGCGAAACGCTTCTTGAAGGGAAAGATGTAACCCTGTGAGATGAATTAACAGAACACAGAGTAGTTTCTGAGACAGCTTCTTTCCAGTTTTGAACGGAAGATAATTCTTTTTTCACCATAGCCCTCTATGGGCTTCCAAATATCCCTTTGCCAATTCCACAAGAACAGCCTTAGCGAAACGCTTCTTGAAGGGAAAGATGTAACCATGTGAGATGAAATAACAGAACACAGAGCAGTTTCTAAGAAATCTTCCTTTCAGTTTTGAACGGAAGATATTTCCTTTTTCACCATAGCCCTCTATGGGCTTACAAATATCCCTTTGACAATTCCACAAGAACAGCCTTAGCGAAAGGCTTCTTGAATGGAAAGATATAACTCTGTGAGATGAATGAACAGAACACAGAGCAGTTTCTAAGAAAGCTTCTTTCCAGCTTTGAACGGCAGATATTCCCTTTTTCACCATAGCCCTCTATGGGCTTCCAAATATCCCTTTGCCAATTCCACAAGAACAGCCTTAGCGAAAGGCTTCTTGAAGGGAAAGATGTAACTCTGTGAGATGAATTAACAGAACACAGAGCAGTTTCTGAGAAAGCTTCTTTCCAGTTTTGAACGGAAGATATTCCCTTTTTCACCATAGCCCTCTATGGGCTTCCAAATATCCCTTTGCCAATTCCACAAGAACAGCCTTAGCGAAAGGCTTCTTGAAGGGAAAGATGTAACTCTGAGAGATGAATTAACAGAACACAGAGCAGTTTCTCAGAAAGCTTCTTTAGAGTTTTGAACGGAAGATATTTCCTTTTTCACCGTAGCCCTCTATGGGCTTCCAAATATCCCTTTGACATTCCACAAGAACGGCCTTAGCGAAAGGCTTCTTGAAGGGAAAGATGTAACTCTGTGAGATGAATTAACAGAACACAGAAGAGTTTCTCAGAAAGCTTCTTTCCAGTTTTGAACGGAAGATATTTCCTTTTTAACCATAGCCCTCTATGGGCTTCCAAATATCCCTTTCCAATTCCACAAGAACAGCCTTAGCGAAAGGCTTCTTGAAGGGAAAGATGTAACTCTGTGAGATGAATTAACAGAACACAGAGCAGTTTCTCAAAAAGATTCTTTCCAGTTTTGAACGGAAGATATTTCCTTTTTCACCATAGCCCTCTAAGGGCTTCCAAATATCCCTTTGCCAATTCCAGAAGAACAGCCTTAGCGAAAGGCTCCTTGAAAGGAAAGATGTAACTCTGTGAGATGAATTAACAGAACACAGAGATGTTTCTCAGAAGGCTTCTTTCCAGTTTTGAATGGAAGATATTTCCTTTTTCAGCATATCCCTCTATGGGCTTCCAAATATCCCTTTGCCAATTCCACAAGAACAGCCCTAGAGAAAGGCTTCTTGAAGGTAAAGATGTAACTCTGTGAGATGAATTAACAGAACACAGAGCAGTTTCTGAGAAAGCTTCTTTCCAGTTAAGAACGGAAGATATTTCCTTTTTCACCATAGCCCTCTATGGGCTTCCAAATATCCCTTTGCCAATTCCACAAGAACAGCCTTAGCGAAAGGCTTCTTGAAGGGAAAGATGTAACTCTGTGAGATGAATTAACAGAACACAGAGCAGTTTCTCAGAAAGTTTCTTTCCAATTTTGAACGGAAGATATTTCCTTTTTCACCGTAGCCCTCTATGGGCCTCCAAATATCCCTTTGACAATTCCACATGAACGGCCTTAGCGAAAGGCTTCTTGAAGGGAAAGATGTAACTCTGTGAGATGAATTAACAGAACACAGAGCAGTTTCTCAAAAAGATTCTTTCCAGTTTTGAACGGAAGATATTTCCTTTTTCACCATAGCCCTCTATGGGCTTCCAAATATCCCTTTGCCAATTCCACAAGAACAGCCTTAGCGAAACGCTTCTTGAAGGGAAAGATGTAACCCTGTGAGATGAATTAACAGAACACAGAGTAGTTTCTGAGACAGCTTCTTTCCAGTTTTGAACGGAAGATAATTCTTTTTTCACCATAGCCCTCTATGGGCTTCCAAATATCCCTTTGCCAATTCCACAAGAACAGCCTTAGCGAAACGCTTCTTGAAGGGAAAGATGTAACCATGTGAGATGAAATAACAGAACACAGAGCAGTTTCTAAGAAATCTTCCTTTCAGTTTTGAACGGAAGATATTTCCTTTTTCACCATAGCCCTCTATGGGCTTACAAATATGCCTTTGACAATTCCACAAGAACAGCCTTAGCGAAAGGCTTCTTGAATGGAAAGATATAACTCTGTGAGATGAATGAACAGAACACAGAGCAGTTTCTCAGAAAGCTTCTTTCCAGTTTTGAACGGAAGTTATTTCCTTTTTCACCATAGCCCTCTATGGGCTTAAAATATCCCTTTTCCAATTCCACAAGAACAGCCTTAGCGAAAGGCTTCTTGAAGGGAAAGATGTAACTCTGTGAGATGAATTAACAGAACACAGAGCAGTTTCTAAGAAATCTGCTTTCCTGTTTTGAACGGAAGATATTTCCTTTTTCACCATAGCCCTCTATGGGCTTCCAAATATCCCTTTGCCAATTCCACAACAACAGCCTTAGCAAAAGGCTTCTTGAAGGGAAAGATGTAACTCTGTGAGATGAATTAACAGAACACAGAGCAGTTTCTCAGAAAGCTTCTTTCCAGTTTTGAACGGATGATATTTCCTTTTTCACCGTAGCCCTCTATGGGCTTCCAAATATCCCTTTGCCAATTCCAGAAGAACAGCCTTAGCGAAAGGCTTCTTGAAGGGAAAGATGTAACTCTGTGAGATGAATTAACAGAACACAGAGCAGTTTCTCAGAAAGCTTCTTTCCAGTTTTGAACGGAAGATATTTCCTTTTTCACCATAGCCCTCTAAGGGCTTCCAAATATCCCTTTGCCAATTCCACAAGAACAGCCTTAGAGAAAGGCTTCTTGAAGGGAAAGATGTAACACTGTGAGATGAATTAACAAAACACAGAGCAGTTTCTCAGAAAGCTTCTTTCCAGTTTTGAACGGAAGATATTTCCTTTTTCACCGTAGCCCTCTTTGGGCTTCCAAATATCCCTTTGCCAATTCCACAAAAACAGCGTTAGCGAAAGGCTTCTTGAAGGGAACGATGTAATTCTGTGAGATGAATTAACAGAACACAGAGCAGTTTCTCAGAAAGCTTCTTTCCAGTTTTGAACGGAAGATATATCCTTTTTAACCATAGCCCTCTATGGGCTTCCAAATATCCCTATTCCAATTCCACAAGAACAGCCTTAGCGAAAGGCTTCTTGAAGGGAAAGATGTAACTCTGTGAGATGAATTAACAGAACACAGAGCAGTTTCTCAGAAAGCTTCTTTCCAGTTTTGAACGGAAGATATTTCCTTTTTCACCATAGCCCTCTATGGGCTTCCAAATATCCCTTTTCCAATTCCACAAGAACATCCTTAGCGAAAGGCTTCTTGAAGGGAAAGATGTAACTCTGTGAGATGAATTTACAGAACACAGAGCAGTTTCTCAGAAAGCTTCTTTCCAGTTTTGAACGGAAGATATTTCATTTTTCACCATAGCCCTCTATGGGCCTCCAAATATCCCTTTGACAATTACACAAGAACGGCCTTAGCGAAAGGCTTCTTGAAGGGAAAGATGTAACTCTGTGAGATGAATTAACAGAACACAGAGCAGTTTCTCAGAAAGCTTCTTTCCAGTTTTGAACGGAAGATATTTCCTTTTTCACCATAGCTCTCCATGGGCTTCCAAATATCCCTTTGGTAATTCCACAAGAACAGCCTTAGCGAAAGGCTTCCTGAAGGGAAAGATGTAACTCTGAGAGACGAATTAACAGAACACAGAGCAGTTTCTCAGAAAGCTTCTTTACAGTTTTGAACGGAAGATATTTCCTTTTTAACCATAGCCCTCTATGGGCTTCCAAATATCCCTTTGCCAATTCCACAAGAACAGCCTTAGCGAAAGACTTCTTGAAGGGAAAGATATAACTCTGTGAGATGAATTAACAGAACACAGAGCAGTTTCTCAGAAAGCTTCTTTCCAGTTTTGAACGGAAGATATTTCCTTTTTCACCATAGCCCTCTATGGGCTTCCAAATATCCCTTTGCCAATTCCACAAGAACAGCCTTAGGGAAAGGCTTTTTGAAGGGAAAGATGTAACTCTGTGACATGAATTAACAGAAAACAGAGCAGTTTCTCAGAAAGCTTCTTTCCAGTTTTGAACTGAAGATATTTCCTTTTTCACCATAGCCCTCTATGGGCTTAAAATATCCCTTTTCCAATTCCACAAGAACAGCCTTAGCGAAAGGCTTCTTGAAGGGAAAGATGTAACTCTGTGAGATGAATTCACAGAACACAGAGCAGTTTCTAAGAAAGCTGCTTTCCTGTTTTGAACGGAAGATATTTCCTTTTTCACCATAGCCCTCTATGGGATTCCAAATATCCCTTTGCCAATTCCACAACAACAGCCTTAGCAAAAGGCTTCTTGAAGGGAAAGATGTAACTCTGTGAGATGAATTAACAGAACACAGAGCAGTTTCTCAGAAAGCTTCTTTCCAGTTTTGAACGGAAGATATTTCCTTTTTCACCATAGCCCTCTATGGGCTTCCAAATATCCCTTTGCCAATTCCAGAAGAACAGCCTTAGCGAAAGGGTTCTTGAATGGAAAGATGTAACCCTGTGAGATGAATTAACAGAACACAGAGCAGTTTCTCAGAAAGCTTCTTTCCAGTTAAGAACGGAAGATATTTCCTTTTTCACCGTAGCCCTCTATGGGCTTCCAAATATCCCTTTGCCAATTCCACAAGAACAGCCTTAGCGAAAGGCTTCTTGAAGGGAAAGATGTAACTCTGTGAGATGAATTAACAGAACACAGAGTAGTTTCTCAGAAAGCTTCTTTCCAGTGTTGAACGGCAGGTATTTGCTTTTTCACCATAGCCCTCTATGGGCTTCAAAATATCCCTTTGCCAATTCCACAAGAACAGCCTTAGCGAAAGGCTTCTTGAAGGGAAAGATGTAACTCTGTGAGATGAATTAACAGAACACAGAGCAGTTTCTGAGAAAGCTTCTTTCCAGTTTTGAACGGAAGATATTCCCTTTTTCACCATAGCCCTCTATGGGCTTCCAAATATCCCTTTGCCAATTCCACAAGAACAGCCTTAGCGAAAGGCTTCTTGAAGGGAAAGATGTAACTCTGTGAGATGAATTAACAGAACACAGAGCAGTTTCTTAGAAAGCTTCTTTCCAGTTTTGAACGGAAGATATTCCCTTTTTCACCGTAGCCCTCTATGGGCTTCCAAATATCCCTTTGCCAATTCCACAAGAACAGCCTTAGAGAAAGGCTTCTTGAAGGGAAAGATGTAACTCTGTGAGATGAATTAACAGAACACAGAGCAGTTTCTCAGAAAGCTTCTTTCCAGTTTTGAACGGAAGATATTTCCTTTTTCACCATAGCCCTCTATGGGCTTCCAAATATCCCTTTGCCTATTCCAGAAGAACAGCCTTAGCGAAACGCTTCTTGAAGGGAAAGATGTAACCCTGTGAGATGAATTAACAGAACACAGAGCAGTTTCTAAGAAAGCTTCCTTCCTGTTTTGAACGGAAGATATTTCCTTTTTCACCATAGCCCTCTATGGGCTTCCAAATATCCCTTTGCCAGTTCCACAAGAACGGCCTTAGCGAAAGGCTTCTTGAAGGGAATGATGTAACTCTGTGAGATGAATGAACAGAACACAGAGCAGTTTCTCCAAAAGATTCTTTCCAGTTTTGAACGGAAGATATTTCCTTTTTCACCATAGCCCTCTATGGGCTTCCAAATATCCCTTTGCCAATTCCACAAGAACAGCCTTAGCGAAAGGCTTCTTGAATGGAAAGATGTAACCCTGTGAGATGAATTAACAGAACACAGAGCAGTTTCTGAGAAAGCTTCTTTCCAGTTTTGAACGGCAGATATTCCCTTTTTCACCATAGCCCTCTATGGGCTTCCAAATATCCCTTTGCCAATTCCAGAAGAACAGCCTTAGCGAAACGCTTCTTGAAGGGAAAGATGTAACCCTGTGAGATGAATTAACAGAACACAGAGCAGTTTCTAAGAAAGCTTCCTTCCTGTTTTGAACGGAAGATATTTCCTTTTTCACCATAGCCCTCTATGGGCTTCCAAATATCCCTTTGCCAATTCCACAAGAACAGCCTTAGCGAAAGGCTTCTTGAAGAGAAAGATGTAACTCTGTGAGATGAATTAACAGAACACAGAGCAGTTTCTCAGAAAGCTTCTTTCCAATTTTCAACGGAAGATATTTCCTTTTTTACCGTAGCCCTCTATGGGCTTCCAAATATCCCTTTGCCAATTCCACAAGAACAGCCTTAGCGAAAGGCTTCTTGAAGGGAAAGATGTAACTCTGTGAGATGAATTAACAGAACACAGAGCAGTTTCTCAGAAAGCTTCTTTCCAGTTTTGAACGGAAGATATTTCCTTTTTCACCATAGCCCTCTATGGGCTTCTAAATATCCCTTTGCAAATTCCAAAACAACAGCCTTAGCGAAAGGCTTCTTGAAGGGAAAGATGTAACCATGTGAGATGAAATAACAGAACACAGAGCAGTTTCTAGGAAAGCTTCCTTCCTGTTTTGAACGGAAGATATTTCCTTTTTCACCATAGCCCTCTATGGGCTTACAAATATCCCTTTGACAATTCCACAAGAACAGCCTTAGCGAAATGCTTCTTGAAGGGAAAGATATAACTCTGTGAGATGAATGAACAGAACACAGAGCAGTTTCTAAGAAAGCTTCTTTCCAGTTTTGAACGGCAGATATTCCCTTTTTCACCATAGCCTTCTATGGGCTTCCAAATATCCCTTTGCCAATTCCACAAGAACAGCCTTAGCGAAAGGCTTCTTGAAGGGAAAGATGTAACTTTGTGAGATGAATTAACAGAACACAGAGCAGTTTCTTAGAAAGCTTCTTTCCAGTTTTGAACGGAAGATATTCCCTTTTTCACCATAGCCCTCTATGGGCTTCCAAATATCCCTTTGCCAATTCCACAAGAACAGCCTTAGCGAAAGGCTTCTTGAAGGGAATGATGTAACTCTGAGAGATGAATTAACAGAACACAGAGCAGTTTCTCAGAAAGCTTCTTTAGAGTTTTGAACGGAAGATATTTCCTTTTTCACCGTAGCCCTCTATGGGCTTCCAAATATCCCTTTGACATATCACAAGAACGGCCTTAGCGAAAGGCTTCTTGAAGGGAAAGATGTAACTCTGTGAGATGAATTAACAGAACACAGAAGAGTTTCTCAGAAAGCTTCTTTCCAGTTTTGAATGGAAGATATTTCCTTTTTCACCATATCCCTCTATGGGCTTCCAAATATCCCTTTGCCAATTCCACAAGAACAGCCCTAGCGAAAGGCTTCTTGAAGGGAAAGATGTAACTTTGTGAGATGAACTAACAGAACACAAAGCAGTTTCTCACAAAGCTTCTTTCCAGTTTTGAACGGAAGATATTTCCTTTTTCACCATTGCCCTCTATGGGCTTCCAAATATCCCTTTGCCAATTCCACAAGAACAGCCTTAGGGAAAGGCTTTTTGAAGGGAAAGATGTAACTCTGTGACATGAATTAACAGAAAACAGAGCAGTTTCTCAGAAAGCTTCTTTCCAGTTTTGAACTGAAGATATTTCCTTTTTCACCATAGCCCTCTAAGGGCTTAAAATATCCCTTTTCCAATTCCACAAGAACAGCCTTAGCGAAAGGCTTCTTGAAGGGAAAGATGTAACTCTGTGAGATGAATTAACAGAACACAGAGCAGTTTCTAAGAAAACTGCTTTCCTGTTTTGAACGGAAGATATTTCCTTTTTCACCATATCCCTCTATGGGCTTCCAAATATCCCTTTGCCAATTCCACAAGAACAGCCTTAGCAAAAGGCTTCTTGAAGGGAAAGATGTAACTCTGTGAGATGAATTAACAGAACACAGAGCAGTTTCTCAGAAAGCTTCTTTCCAGTTTTGAACGGAAGATATTTCCTTTTTCACCATAGCCCTCTATGGGCTTCCAAATATCCCTTTGCCAATTCCACAAGAACAGCCTTAGCGAAAGGCTTCTTGAAGGGAAAGATGTAACTCTGTGAGATGAATTAACAGAACACAGAGCAATTTCTCAGAAAGCTTCTTTCCAGTTTTGAACGGAAGATATTTCCTTTTTCACCATAGCCCTCTATGGGCTTCCAAATATCCCTTTGCCAATTCCACAAGAACAGCCTTAGAGAAAGGCTTCTTGAAGGGAAAGATGTAACTCTGTGAGATGAATTAACAGAACACAGAGCAGTTTCTCAGAAAGCTTCTTTCCAGTTTTGAACGGAAGATATTTCCTTTTTCACCATAGCCCTCTAAGGGCTTCCAAATATCCCTTTGCCAATTCCACAAGAACAGCCTTAGCGAAAGGCTTCTTGAAGGCAAAGATGTAACTCTGTGAGATGAATTAACAGAACACAGAGCAGTTTCTCAGAAAGCTTCTTTCCAGTTTTGAACGGAAGATATTTCCTTTTTCACCATAGCCCTCTATGGGCTTCCAAATATCCCTTTGCCAATTGCACAAGAATGGCCTTAGCGAAAGGCTTCTTGAAGGGAATGATGTAACTCTGGGAGATGAATGAACAGAACACAGAGCAGTTTCTCAAAAAGATTCTTTCCAGTTTTGAACGGAAGATATTTCCTTTTTCACCATAGCCCTCTATGGGCTTCCAAATATCCCTTTGCCAATTCCACAAGAACAGGCTTAGCGAAAGGCTTCTTGAAGGGAAAGATGTAAACCTGTGATATGAATTAACAGAACACAGAGCAGTTTCTAAGAAAGCTTCCTTCCTGATTTGAACGGAAGATATTTCCTTTTTCACCATAGCCCTCTATGGGCCTCCAAATATCCCTTTGCCAATTCCACAAGAACAGCCTTAGAGAAAGGCTTCTTGAAGGGAAAGATGTAACTCTGTGAGATGAATTAACAGAACACAGAGCAGTTTCTCAGAAAGCTTCTTTCCAGTTTTGAACGGAAGATATTTCCTTTTTCACCATAGCCCTCTAAGTGCTTCCAAATATCCCTTTGCCAATTCCACAAGAACAGCCTTAGCGAAAGGCTTCTTGAAGGGAAAGATGTAACTCTGTGAGATGAATTAACAGAACACAGAGCAGATTCTCAGAAAGCTTCTTTCCAGTTTTGAACGGAAGATATTTCCTTTTTCACCATAGCCCTCTATGGGCTTCCAAATATCCCTTTGCCTATTCCAGAAGAACAGCCTTAGCGAAACGCTTCTTGAAGGGAAAGATGTAACCCTGTGAGATAAATTAACAGAACACAGAGCAGTTTCTAAGAAAGCTTCCTTCCTGTTTTGAACGGAAGATATTTCCTTTTTCAACATAGCCCTCTATGGGCTTCCAAATATCCCTTTGCCAATTCCACAAGAACGGCCTTAGCGAAAGGCTTCTTGAAGGGAATGATGTAACTCTGTGAGATGAATGAACAGAACACAGAGCAGTTTCTCAAAAAGATTCTTTCCAGTTTTGAACGGAAGATATTTCCTTTTTCACCATAGCCCTCTATGGGCTTCCAAATATCCCTTTGCCAATTCCACAACAACAGCCTTAGCGAAAGGCTTCTTGAAGGGAAAGATGTTACTCTGTGAGATGAATTAACAGAACACAGAGCAGTTTCTCCGAAAGCTTCTTTCCAGTTTTGAACGGAAGATATTTCCTTTTTCACCATAGCCCTGTATGGGCTTCCAAATATCCCTTTGCCAATTCCACAAGAACGGCCTTAGCGAAAGGCTTCTTGAAGGGAAAGATGTAACTCTGTGAGATGAATTAACAAAACACAGAGCAGTTTCTCAGAAAGCTTCTTTCCAGTTTTGAACGGAAGATATTTCCTTTTTCACCGTAGCCCTCTTTGGGCTTCCAAATATCCCTTTTCCAATTCCACAAAAACAGCGTTAGCGAAAGGCTTCTTGAAGGGAAAGATGTAACTCTGTGAGATGAATTAACAGAACACAGAGCAGTTTCTGAGAAAGCTTCTTTCCAGTTTTGAACGGAAGATATTTCCTTTTTCACCATAGCCCTCTATGGGCTTCCAAATATCCCTTTGCCAATTCCACAAGAACAGCCTTAGCGAAAGGCTTCTTGAAGGGAAAGATGTAACTCTGTGAGATGAATTAACAGAACACAGAACAGTTTCTCAGAATGCTTCTTTCCTGTTTTGAACAGAAGATATTTCCTTTTTCACCATAGCCCTCTAAGGGCTTCCAAATATCCCTTTGCTAATTCCACAAGAACAGCATTAGCGAAAGGCTTCTTGAAGGGAAAGATGTAATTCTGTGAGATGAATTTACAGAACACAGAGCAGTTTCTCAGAAAGCTTCTTTCCAGTTTTGAACGGAAGATATATCCTTTTTAACCATAGCCCTCTATGGGCTTCCAAATATCCCTATTCCAATTCCACAAGAACAGCCTTAGCGAACGGCTTTTGAAGGGAAAGATGTAACTCTGTGAGATGAATTAACAGAACACAGAGCAGTTTCTCAGAAAGCTTCTTTCCAGTTTTGAACGGAAGATATTTCCTTTTTCACCATAGCCCTCTATGGGCTTCCAAATATCCCTTTGCCAATTCCACAAGAACATTCTTAGCGAAAGGCTTCTTGAAGGGAAAGATGTTACTCTGTGAGATGAATTAACAGAACACAGAGCAGTTTCTGAGAAAGCTTCTTTCCAGTTAAGACCGGAAGATATTTCCTTTTTCACCATAGCCCTCTATGGGCTTCCAAATATCCCTTTGCCAATTCCACAAGAACAGCCTTAGCGAAAGGCTACTTGAAGGGAAAGATGTAACTCTGTGAGATGAATTAACAGAACACAGAGCAGTTTCTCAGAAAGCTTCTTTCCAGTTTTGAACGGAAGATACTTCCTTTTTCACCATAGCCCTCTATGGGCTTCCAAATATCCCTTTGCCAATTCCAGAAGAACAGCCTTAGCGAAAGGCTTCTTGAAGGGAAAGATGTAACTCTGTGAGATGAATTAACAGAACACAGAGCAGTTTCTCAGAAAGCTTCTTTCCAGTTTTGAACGGAAGATATTTCATTTTTCACCATAGCCCTCTATGGGCTTCCAAATATCCCTTTGCCAATTCCACAAGAACAGCCTTAGCGAAAGGCTTCTTGAAGGGAAAGATGTAACTCTCTGAGATGAATTAACAGAACACAGATCAGTTTCTCAGAAAGCTGCTTTCCTGTTTTGAAAGGAAGATATTTCCTTTTTCACCATAGCCCTCTATGGGCTTCCAAATATCCCTTTGCCAATTCCACAAGAACGGCCTTAGCGAAACGCTTCTTGAAGGGAAAGATGTAACACTGTGAGGTGAATTAACAGAACACAGAGCAGTTTCTGAGAAAGCTTCTTTCCAGTTAAGAACGGAAGATAATTCCTTTTTCACCATAGCCCTCTATGGGCTTCCAAATATCCCTTTGCCAATTCCACAAGAACAGCCTTAGCGAAAGGCTTCTTGAAGGGAAAGATGTTACCCTGTGAGATGAATTAACAGAACACAGAGCAGTTTCTCAGAAAGCTTCTTTCCAGTTTTGAACGGAAGATATTTCCTTTTTCACCATAGCCCTCTAAGGGCTTCCAAATATCCCTTTGCCAATTCCACAAGAACAGCCTTAGCGAAAGGCTTCTTGAAGGGAAAGATGTAACACTGTGAGATGAATTAACAGAACACAGAGCAGTTTCTCAGAAAGCTTCTTTCCAGTTTTGAACGGAAGATATTTCCTTTTTAACCATAGCCCTCTATGGGCTTCCAAATATCCCTTTGCCAATTCCACAAGAACAGCCTTAGCGAAAGGCTTCTTGAAGGGAAAGATGTAACTCTGTGAGATGAATTAACAGAACACAGAGCAGTTTCTCAGAAAGCTTCTTTCCACTTTTAACGGCAGGTATTTGCTTTTTCACCATAGCCCTCTATGGGCTTCAAAATATCCCTTTCCCAATTCCACAAGAACGGCCTTAGCGAAAGGCTTCTTGAAGGGAAAGATGTAACTCTCTGACATGAATTAACAGAACACAGAGCAGTTTCTGAGAAAGCTTCTTTCCAGTTTTGAACGGAAGATATTTCATTTTTCACCATAGCCCTAAATGGGCTTCCAAATATCCCTTTGCCAATTCCACAAGAACAGCCTTAGCGAAAGGCTCCTTGAAGGGAAAGATGTAACTCTGTGAGATGAATTAACAGAACACAGAGCAGTTTCTGAGAAAGCTTCTTTCCAGTTTTGAACGGAAGATATTTCCTTTTTCACCATAGCCCTCTATGGGCTTCCAAATATCCCTTTGCCAATTCCAGAAGAACAGCCTTAGCGAAAGGCTCCTTGAAGGGAAAGATGTAACTCTGTGAGATGAATTAACAGAACACAGAGCAGTTTCTCAGAAAGCTTCTTTAGAGTTTTGAACGGAAGATATTTCCTTTTTCACCGTAGCCCTCTATGGGCTTCCAAATATCCCATTGACATTCCACAAGAAAGGCCTTAGCGAAAGGCTTCTTGAAGGGAAAGATGTAACTCTGTGAGATCAATTAACAGAACACAGAAGAGTTTCTCAGAAAGCTTCTTTCCAGTTTTGAACGGAAGATATTTCCTTTTTAACCATAGCCCTCTATGGGCTTCCAAATATCCCTTTTCAAATTCCACAAGAACAGCCTTAGCGAAAGGCTTCTTGAAGGGAAAGATGTAACTCTGTGAGATGAATTAACAGAACACAGAGCAGTTTCTCAAAAAGATTCTTTCCAGTTTTGAACGGAAGATATTTCCTTTTTCACCATAGCCCTCTATGGGCTTCAAAATATCCCTTTGCCAATTCCAGAAGAACAGCCTTAGCGAAAGGCTTCTTGAAGGGAAAGATGTAACTCTGTGAGATGAATTAACAGAACACAGAGCAGTTTCTCAGAAAGCTTCTTTCCAGTTTTGAACGGAAGATATTTCATTTTTCACCATAGCCCTAAATGGGCTTCCAAATATCCCTTTGCCAATTCCACAAGAACAGCCTTAGCGAAAGGCTTCTTGAAGGGAAAGATGTAACTGTGTGAGATGAATTAACAGAACACAGAGCAGTTTCTGAGAAAGCTTCTTTCCAGTTTTGAACGGAAGATATTTCCTTTTTCACCATAGCCCTCTATGGGCTTCCAAATATCCCTTTGCCAATTCCAGAAGAACAGCCTTAGCTAAACGCTTCTTGAAGGGAAAGATGTAACCCTGTGAGATGAATTAACAGAAACCAGAGCAGTTTCTAAGAAAGCTTCCTTCCTGTTTTGAACGGAAGATATTTCCTTTTTCACCATAGCCCTCTATGGGCTTCCAAATATCCCTTTGCCAATTCCACAAGAACAGCCTTAGCGAAAGGCTTCTTGAAGGGAAAGATGTAACTCTGTGAGATGAATTAACAGAACACAGATCAGTTTCTCAGAAAGCTTCTTTCCAATTTTGAACGGAAGATATTTCCTTTTTTACCGTAGCCCTCTATGGGCTTCCAAATATCCCTTTGCCAATTCCACAAGAACAGCCTTAGCGAAAGGCTTCTTGAAGGGAAAGATGTAACTCTGTGAGATGAATGAACAGAACACAGAGCAGTTTCTCAGAAAGCTTCTTTCCAGTTTTGAACGGAAGATATTTCCTTTTTCACCATAGCCCTCTATGGGCTTCCAAATATCCCTTTGCCAATTCCACGAGAACAGCCTTAGCGAAAGGCTTCTTGAAGGGAAAGATGTAACCCTGTGAGATGAATTAACAGAACACAGAACAGTTTCTCAGAAAGCTTCTTTCCAGTTTTGAACGGAAGATATTTCCTTTTTCACCATAGCCCTCTAAGGGATTCCAAATATCCCTTTGCCAATTCCACAAGAACAGCCTTAGCGAAAGGCTTCTTGAAGGGAAAGATGTAACACTGTGAGATGAATTAACAGAACACAGAGCAGTTTCTCAGAAAGCTTCTTTCCAGTTTTGAACGGAAGATATTTCCTTTTTCACCATAGCCCTCTATGGGCTTCCAAATATCCCTTTGCCAATTCCAGAAGAACAGCCTTAGCGAAAGGCTTCTTGAAGGGAAAGATGTAACTCTGTGAGATGAATTAACAGAACACAGAGCAGTTTCTCAGAAAGCTTCTTTCCAGTTTTGAACGGAAGATATTTCCTTTTTCACCATAGCCCTCTATGGGCTTCCAAATATCCCTTTGCCAATTCCACAAGAACAGCCGTAGCGAAACGCTTCTTGAAGGGAAAGATGTAACCCTGTGATATGAATTAACAGAACACAGAGCAGTTTCTAAGAAAGCCTCCTTCCTGTTTTGAACGGAAGATATTTCCTTTTTCACCATAGCCCTCTATGGGCCTCCAAATATCCCTTAGATAATTCCACATGAACGGCCTTAGCGAAAGGCTTCTTGAAGGGAAAGATGTAACTCTGTGAGATGAATTAACAGAACACAGAGCAGTTTCTCAGAAAGCTTCTTTCCAGTTTTGAACGGCAGGTATTCGCTTTTTCACCATAGCCCTCTATGGGCTTCAAAATATCCCTTTGCCAATTCCACAAGAACAGCCTTAGCGAAAGGCTTCTTGAAGGGAAAGATGTAACTCTGTGAGATGAATTAACAGAACACAGAGCAGTTTCTGAGAAAGCTTCTTTCCAGTTTTGAACGGAAGATATTTCATTTTTCACCATAGCCCTAAATGGGCTTCCAAATATCCCTTTGCCAATTCCACAAGAACAGCCTTAGCGAAAGGCTTCTTGAAGGGAAAGATGTAACTGTGTGAGATGAATTAACAGAGCACAGAGCAGTTTCTGAGAAAGCTTCTTTCCAGTTTTGAACGGAAGATATTTCCTTTTTCACCATAGCCCTCTATGGGCTTCCAAATATCCCTTTGCCAATTCCAGAAGAACAGCCTTAGCGAAACGCTTCTTGAAGGGAAAGATGTAACCCTGTGAGATGAATTAACAGAAACCAGAGCAGTTTCTAAGAAAGCTTCCTTCCTGTTTTGAACGGAAGATATTTCCTTTTTCACCATAGCCCTCTATGGGCTTCCAAATATCCCTTTGCAAATTCCACAAGAACAGCCTTAGCGAAAGGCTTCTTGAAGGGAAAGATGTAACTCTGTGAGATGAATTAACAGAACACAGAGCAGATTCTCAGAAAGCTTCTTTCCAATTTTGAACGGAAGATATTTCCTTTTTTACCGTAGCCCTCTATGGGCTTCCAAATATCCCTTTGCCAATTCCACAAGAACAGCCTTAGCGAAAGGCTTCTTGAAGGGAAAGATGTAACTCTGTGAGATGAATGAACAGAACACAGAGCAGTTTCTCAGAAAGCTTCTTTCCAGTTTTGAACGGAAGATATTTCCTTTTTCACCATAGCCCTCTAAGGGCTTCTAAATATCCCTTTGCCAATTCCAAAAGAACAGACTTAGCGAAAGGCTTCTTGAAGGGAAAGATGTAACCATGTGAGATGAAATAACAGAACACAGAGCAGTTTCTAAGAAAGCTTCCTTCCTGTTTTGAACGGAAGATATTTCCTTTTTCACCATAGCCCTCTATGGGCTTACAAATATCCCTTTGACAATTCCACAAGAACAGCCTTAGCGAAAGGCTTCTTGAATGGAAAGATATAACTCTGTGAGACGAATGAACAGAACACAGAGCAGTTTCTAAGAAAGCTTCTTTCCAGTTTTGAACGGCAGATATTCCCTTTTTCACCATAGCCCTCTATGGGCTTCAAAATATCCCTTTGCCAATTCCACAAGAACAGCCTTAGCGAAAGGCTTCTTGAAGGGAAAAATGTAACTCTGTGAGATGAATTAACAGAACACAGAGCAGTTTCTTAGAAAGCTTCTTTCCAGTTTTGAACGGAAGATATTCCCTTTTTCACCATAGCCCTCTATGGGCTTCCAAATATCCCTTTGCCAATTCCACAAGAACAGCCTTAGCGAAAGGCTTCTTGAAGGGAAAGATGTAACTCTGAGAGATGAATTAACAGAACACAGAGCAGTTTCTCAGAAAGCTTCTTTAGAGTTTTGAACGGAAGATATTTCCTTTTTCACCGTAGCCCTCTATGGGCTCCCAAATTTCCCTTTGACATTCCACAAGAACGGCCTTAGCGAAAGGCTTCTTGAAGGGAAAGATGTAACTCTGTGAGATGAATTAACAGAACACAGAAGAGTTTCTCAGAAAGCTTCTTTCCAGTTTTGAACGGAAGATATTTCCTTTTTAACCATTGCCCTCTATGGGCTTACAAATATCCCTTTGCCAATTCCACAAGAACAGCCTTAGAGAAAGGCTTCTTGAAGGGAAAGATGTAACTCTGTGAGATGAATTAACAGAACACAGAGCAGTTTCTCAGAAAGCTTCTTTCCAGTTTTGAACGGAAGATATTTCCTTTTTAACCATAGCCCTCTAATGGCTTCCAAATATCCCTTTGCCAATTCCACAAGAACAGCCTTAGCGAAAGGCTTCTTGAAGGCAAAGATGTAACTCTGTGAGATGAATTAACAGAACACAGAGCAGTTTCTCAGAAAGCTTCTTTCCAGTTTTGAACGGAAGATATTTCCTTTTTCACCATAGCCCTCTATGGGCTTCCAAATATCCCTTTGCCTATTCCAGAAGAACAGCCTTAGCGAAACGCTTCTTGAAGGGAAAGATGTAACCCTGTGAGATGAATTAACAGAACACAGAGCAGTTTCTAAGAAAGCTTCCTTCCTGTTTTGAACGGAAGATATTTCCTTTTTCACCATAGCCCTCTATGGGCTTCCAAATATCCCTTTGCCAATTCCACAAGAACGGCCTTAGCGAAAGGCTTCTTGAAGGGAATGATGTAACTCTGTGAGATGAATGAACAGAACACAGAGCAGTTTCTCAAAAAGATTCTTTCCAGTTTTGAACGGAAGATATTTCCTTTTTCACCATAGCCCTCTATGGGCTTCCAAATATCCCTTTGCCAATTCCACAAGAACAGCCTTAGCAAAAGGCTTCTTGAATGGAAAGATGTAACCCTGTGAGATGAATTAACAGAACACAGAGCAGTTTCTCAGAAAGCTTCTTTCCAGTTAAGAACGGAAGATATTTCCTTTTTCACCGTAGCCCTCTATGGGCTTCCAAATATCCCTTTGCCAATTCCACAAGAACAGCCTTAGCGAAAGGCTTCTTGAAGGGAAAGATGTAACTCTGTGAGATGAATTAACAGAACACAGAGCAGTTTCTCAGAAAGCTTCTTTCCAGTTTTGAACGGCAGGTATTTGCTTTTTCACCATAGCCCTCTATGGGCTTCAAAATATCCCTTTGCCAATTCCACAAGAACAGCCTTAGCGAAAGGCTTCTTGAAGGGAAAGATGTAACTCTGTGAGATGAATTAACAGAACACAGAGCAGTTTCTGAGAAAGCTTCTTTCCAGTTTTGAACGGAAGATATTTCATTTTTCACCATAGCCCTAAATGGGCTTCCAAATATCCCTTTGCCAAATCCACAAGAACAGCCTTAGCGAAAGGCTTCTTGAAGGGAAAGATGTAACTGTGTGAGATGAATTAACAGAACACAGAGCAGTTTCTGAGAAAGCTTCTTTCCAGTTTTGAACGGAAGATATTTCCTTTTTCACCATAACCCTCTATGGGCTTCCAAATATCCCTTTGCCAATTCCAGAAGAACAGCCTTAGCGAAACGCTTCTTGAAGGGAAAGATGTAACCCTGTGAGATGAATTAACAGAACACAGAGCAGTTTCTAAGAAAGCTTCCTTCCTGTTTTGAACGGAAGATATTTCCTTTTTCACCATAGCCCTCTAAGGGCTTCCAAATATCCCTTTGCCAATTCCACAAGAACAGCCTTAGCGAAAGGCTTCTTGAAGGGAAAGATGTAACTCTGTGAGATGAATTAACAGAACACAGAGCAGTTTCTCAGAAAGCTTCTTTCCAGTTTTGAACGGAAGATATTTCCTTTTTCACCATAGCCCTCTATGGGCTTCTAAATATCCCTTTGCCAATTCCAAAAGAACAGCCTTAGCGAAAGGCTTCTTGAAGGGAAAGATGTAACCATGTGAGATGAAATAACAGAACACAGAGCAGTTTCTAGGAAAGCTTCCTTCCTGTTTTGAACGGAAGATATTTCCTTTTTCACCATAGCCCTCTAAGGGCTTCCAAATATCCCTTTGCTAATTCCAAAAGAACAGCCTTAGCGAAAGGCTTCTTGAAGGGAAAGATGTAACTCTGAGAGACGAATTAACAGAACACAGAGCAGTTTCTCAGAAAGCTTCTTTCCAGTTTTGAACGGATGATATTTCCTTTTTCACCGTAGCCCTCTATGGGCTTCCAAATATCCCTTTGCCAATTCCAGAAGAACAGCCTTAGCGAAAGGCTTCTTGAAGGGAAAGATGTAACTCTGTGAGATGAATTAACAGAACACAGAGCAGTTTCTCAGAAAGCTTCTTTCCAGTTTTGAACGGAAGATATTTCCTTTTTCACCATAGCCCTCTAAGGGCTTCCAAATATCCCTTTGCCAATTCCACAAGAACAGCCTTAGAGAAAGGCTTCTTGAAGGGAAAGATGTAACACTGTGAGATGAATTAACAAAACACAGAGCAGTTTCTCAGAAAGCTTCTTTCCAGTTTTGAACGGAAGATATTTCCTTTTTCACCGTAGCCCTCTTTGGGCTTCCAAATATCCCTTTGCCAATTCCACAAAAACAGCGTTAGCGAAAGGCTTCTTGAAGGGAACGATGTAATTCTGTGAGATGAATTAACAGAACACAGAGCAGTTTCTCAGAAAGCTTCTTTCCAGTTTTGAACGGAAGATATATCCTTTTTAACCATAGCCCTCTATGGGCTTCCAAATATCCCTATTCCAATTCCACAAGAACAGCCTTAGCGAAAGGCTTCTTGAAGGGAAAGATGTAACTCTGTGAGATGAATTAACAGAACACAGAGCAGTTTCTCAGAAAGCTTCTTTCCAGTTTTGAACGGAAGATATTTCCTTTTTCACCATAGCCCTCTATGGGCTTCCAAATATCCCTTTTCCAATTCCACAAGAACATCCTTAGCGAAAGGCTTCTTGAAGGGAAAGATGTAACTCTGTGAGATGAATTTACAGAACACAGAGCAGTTTCTCAGAAAGCTTCTTTCCAGTTTTGAACGGAAGATATTTCATTTTTCACCATAGCCCTCTATGGGCCTCCAAATATCCCTTTGACAATTACACAAGAACGGCCTTAGCGAAAGGCTTCTTGAAGGGAAAGATGTAACTCTGTGAGATGAATTAACAGAACACAGAGCAGTTTCTCAGAAAGCTTCTTTCCAGTTTTGAACGGAAGATATTTCCTTTTTCACCATAGCTCTCCATGGGCTTCCAAATATCCCTTTGGTAATTCCACAAGAACAGCCTTAGCGAAAGGCTTCCTGAAGGGAAAGATGTAACTCTGAGAGACGAATTAACAGAACACAGAGCAGTTTCTCAGAAAGCTTCTTTACAGTTTTGAACGGAAGATATTTCCTTTTTAACCATAGCCCTCTATGGGCTTCCAAATATCCCTTTGCCAATTCCACAAGAACAGCCTTAGCGAAAGACTTCTTGAAGGGAAAGATATAACTCTGTGAGATGAATTAACAGAACACAGAGCAGTTTCTCAGAAAGCTTCTTTCCAGTTTTGAACGGAAGATATTTCCTTTTTCACCATAGCCCTCTATGGGCTTCCAAATATCCCTTTGCCAATTCCACAAGAACAGCCTTAGGGAAAGGCTTTTTGAAGGGAAAGATGTAACTCTGTGACATGAATTAACAGAAAACAGAGCAGTTTCTCAGAAAGCTTCTTTCCAGTTTTGAACTGAAGATATTTCCTTTTTCACCATAGCCCTCTATGGGCTTAAAATATCCCTTTTCCAATTCCACAAGAACAGCCTTAGCGAAAGGCTTCTTGAAGGGAAAGATGTAACTCTGTGAGATGAATTCACAGAACACAGAGCAGTTTCTAAGAAAGCTGCTTTCCTGTTTTGAACGGAAGATATTTCCTTTTTCACCATAGCCCTCTATGGGATTCCAAATATCCCTTTGCCAATTCCACAACAACAGCCTTAGCAAAAGGCTTCTTGAAGGGAAAGATGTAACTCTGTGAGATGAATTAACAGAACACAGAGCAGTTTCTCAGAAAGCTTCTTTCCAGTTTTGAACGGAAGATATTTCCTTTTTCACCATAGCCCTCTATGGGCTTCCAAATATCCCTTTGCCAATTCCAGAAGAACAGCCTTAGCGAAAGGGTTCTTGAATGGAAAGATGTAACCCTGTGAGATGAATTAACAGAACACAGAGCAGTTTCTCAGAAAGCTTCTTTCCAGTTAAGAACGGAAGATATTTCCTTTTTCACCGTAGCCCTCTATGGGCTTCCAAATATCCCTTTGCCAATTCCACAAGAACAGCCTTAGCGAAAGGCTTCTTGAAGGGAAAGATGTAACTCTGTGAGATGAATTAACAGAACACAGAGTAGTTTCTCAGAAAGCTTCTTTCCAGTGTTGAACGGCAGGTATTTGCTTTTTCACCATAGCCCTCTATGGGCTTCAAAATATCCCTTTGCCAATTCCACAAGAACAGCCTTAGCGAAAGGCTTCTTGAAGGGAAAGATGTAACTCTGTGAGATGAATTAACAGAACACAGAGCAGTTTCTGAGAAAGCTTCTTTCCAGTTTTGAACGGAAGATATTCCCTTTTTCACCATAGCCCTCTATGGGCTTCCAAATATCCCTTTGCCAATTCCACAAGAACAGCCTTAGCGAAAGGCTTCTTGAAGGGAAAGATGTAACTCTGTGAGATGAATTAACAGAACACAGAGCAGTTTCTTAGAAAGCTTCTTTCCAGTTTTGAACGGAAGATATTCCCTTTTTCACCGTAGCCCTCTATGGGCTTCCAAATATCCCTTTGCCAATTCCACAAGAACAGCCTTAGAGAAAGGCTTCTTGAAGGGAAAGATGTAACTCTGTGAGATGAATTAACAGAACACAGAGCAGTTTCTCAGAAAGCTTCTTTCCAGTTTTGAACGGAAGATATTTCCTTTTTCACCATAGCCCTCCATGGGCTTCCAAATATCCCTTTGCCTATTCCAGAAGAACAGCCTTAGCGAAACGCTTCTTGAAGGGAAAGATGTAACCCTGTGAGATGAATTAACAGAACACAGAGCAGTTTCTAAGAAAGCTTCCTTCCTGTTTTGAACGGAAGATATTTCCTTTTTCACCATAGCCCTCTATGGGCTTCCAAATATCCCTTTGCCAGTTCCACAAGAACGGCCTTAGCGAAAGGCTTCTTGAAGGGAATGATGTAACTCTGTGAGATGAATGAACAGAACACAGAGCAGTTTCTCCAAAAGATTCTTTCCAGTTTTGAACGGAAGATATTTCCTTTTTCACCATAGCCCTCTATGGGCTTCCAAATATCCCTTTGCCAATTCCACAAGAACAGCCTTAGCGAAAGGCTTCTTGAATGGAAAGATGTAACCCTGTGAGATGAATTAACAGAACACAGAGCAGTTTCTGAGAAAGCTTCTTTCCAGTTTTGAACGGCAGATATTCCCTTTTTCACCATAGCCCTCTATGGGCTTCCAAATATCCCTTTGCCAATTCCAGAAGAACAGCCTTAGCGAAACGCTTCTTGAAGGGAAAGATGTAACCCTGTGAGATGAATTAACAGAACACAGAGCAGTTTCTAAGAAAGCTTCCTTCCTGTTTTGAACGGAAGATATTTCCTTTTTCACCATAGCCCTCTATGGGCTTCCAAATATCCCTTTGCCAATTCCACAAGAACAGCCTTAGCGAAAGGCTTCTTGAAGAGAAAGATGTAACTCTGTGAGATGAATTAACAGAACACAGAGCAGTTTCTCAGAAAGCTTCTTTCCAATTTTCAACGGAAGATATTTCCTTTTTTACCGTAGCCCTCTATGGGCTTCCAAATATCCCTTTGCCAATTCCACAAGAACAGCCTTAGCGAAAGGCTTCTTGAAGGGAAAGATGTAACTCTGTGAGATGAATTAACAGAACACAGAGCAGTTTCTCAGAAAGCTTCTTTCCAGTTTTGAACGGAAGATATTTCCTTTTTCACCATAGCCCTCTATGGGCTTCTAAATATCCCTTTGCAAATTCCAAAACAACAGCCTTAGCGAAAGGCTTCTTGAAGGGAAAGATGTAACCATGTGAGATGAAATAACAGAACACAGAGCAGTTTCTAGGAAAGCTTCCTTCCTGTTTTGAACGGAAGATATTTCCTTTTTCACCATAGCCCTCTATGGGCTTACAAATATCCCTTTGACAATTCCACAAGAACAGCCTTAGCGAAATGCTTCTTGAAGGGAAAGATATAACTCTGTGAGATGAATGAACAGAACACAGAGCAGTTTCTAAGAAAGCTTCTTTCCAGTTTTGAACGGCAGATATTCCCTTTTTCACCATAGCCTTCTATGGGCTTCCAAATATCCCTTTGCCAATTCCACAAGAACAGCCTTAGCAAAAGGCTTCTTGAAGGGAAAGATGTAACTTTGTGAGATGAATTAACAGAACACAGAGCAGTTTCTTAGAAAGCTTCTTTCCAGTTTTGAACGGAAGATATTCCCTTTTTCACCATAGCCCTCTATGGGCTTCCAAATATCCCTTTGCCAATTCCACAAGAACAGCCTTAGCGAAAGGCTTCTTGAAGGGAATGATGTAACTCTGAGAGATGAATTAACAGAACACAGAGCAGTTTCTCAGAAAGCTTCTTTAGAGTTTTGAACGGAAGATATTTCCTTTTTCACCGTAGCCCTCTATGGGCTTCCAAATATCCCTTTGACATATCACAAGAACGGCCTTAGCGAAAGGCTTCTTGAAGGGAAAGATGTAACTCTGTGAGATGAATTAACAGAACACAGAAGAGTTTCTCAGAAAGCTTCTTTCCAGTTTTGAATGGAAGATATTTCCTTTTTCACCATATCCCTCTATGGGCTTCCAAATATCCCTTTGCCAATTCCACAAGAACAGCCCTAGCGAAAGGCTTCTTGAAGGGAAAGATGTAACTTTGTGAGATGAACTAACAGAACACAAAGCAGTTTCTCACAAAGCTTCTTTCCAGTTTTGAACGGAAGATATTTCCTTTTTCACCATTGCCCTCTATGGGCTTCCAAATATCCCTTTGCCAATTCCACAAGAACAGCCTTAGGGAAAGGCTTTTTGAAGGGAAAGATGTAACTCTGTGACATGAATTAACAGAAAACAGAGCAGTTTCTCAGAAAGCTTCTTTCCAGTTTTGAACTGAAGATATTTCCTTTTTCACCATAGCCCTCTAAGGGCTTAAAATATCCCTTTTCCAATTCCACAAGAACAGCCTTAGCGAAAGGCTTCTTGAAGGGAAAGATGTAACTCTGTGAGATGAATTAACAGAACACAGAGCAGTTTCTAAGAAAACTGCTTTCCTGTTTTGAACGGAAGATATTTCCTTTTTCACCATATCCCTCTATGGGCTTCCAAATATCCCTTTGCCAATTCCACAAGAACAGCCTTAGCAAAAGGCTTCTTGAAGGGAAAGATGTAACTCTGTGAGATGAATTAACAGAACACAGAGCAGTTTCTCAGAAAGCTTCTTTCCAGTTTTGAACGGAAGATATTTCCTTTTTCACCATAGCCCTCTATGGGCTTCCAAATATCCCTTTGCCAATTCCACAAGAACAGCCTTAGCGAAAGGCTTCTTGAAGGGAAAGATGTAACTCTGTGAGATGAATTAACAGAACACAGAGCAATTTCTCAGAAAGCTTCTTTCCAGTTTTGAACGGAAGATATTTCCTTTTTCAAAATAGCCCTCTATGGGCTTCCAAATATCCCTTTGCCAATTCCACAAGAACAGCCTTAGAGAAAGGCTTCTTGAAGGGAAAGATGTAACTCTGTGAGATGAATTAACAGAACACAGAGCAGTTTCTCAGAAAGCTTCTTTCCAGTTTTGAACGGAAGATATTTCCTTTTTCACCATAGCCCTCTAAGGGCTTCCAAATATCCCTTTGCCAATTCCACAAGAACAGCCTTAGCGAAAGGCTTCTTGAAGGCAAAGATGTAACTCTGTGAGATGAATTAACAGAACACAGAGCAGTTTCTCAGAAAGCTTCTTTCCAGTTTTGAACGGAAGATATTTCCTTTTTCACCATAGCCCTCTATGGGCTTCCAAATATCCCTTTGCCAATTGCACAAGAATGGCCTTAGCGAAAGGCTTCTTGAAGGGAATGATGTAACTCTGGGAGATGAATGAACAGAACACAGAGCAGTTTCTCAAAAAGATTCTTTCCAGTTTTGAACGGAAGATATTTCCTTTTTCACCATAGCCCTCTATGGGCTTCCAAATATCCCTTTGCCAATTCCACAAGAACAGGCTTAGCGAAAGGCTTCTTGAAGGGAAAGATGTAAACCTGTGATATGAATTAACAGAACACAGAGCAGTTTCTAAGAAAGCTTCCTTCCTGATTTGAACGGAAGATATTTCCTTTTTCACCATAGCCCTCTATGGGCCTCCAAATATCCCTTTGCCAATTCCACAAGAACAGCCTTAGAGAAAGGCTTCTTGAAGGGAAAGATGTAACTCTGTGAGATGAATTAACAGAACACAGAGCAGTTTCTCAGAAAGCTTCTTTCCAGTTTTGAACGGAAGATATTTCCTTTTTCACCATAGCCCTCTAAGGGCTTCCAAATATCCCTTTGCCAATTCCACAAGAACAGCCTTAGCGAAAGGCTTCTTGAAGGGAAAGATGTAACTCTGTGAGATGAATTAACAGAACACAGAGCAGATTCTCAGAAAGCTTCTTTCCAGTTTTGAACGGAAGATATTTCCTTTTTCACCATAGCCCTCTATGGGCTTCCAAATATCCCTTTGCCTATTCCAGAAGAACAGCCTTAGCGAAACGCTTCTTGAAGGGAAAGATGTAACCCTGTGAGATAAATTAACAGAACACAGAGCAGTTTCTAAGAAAGCTTCCTTCCTGTTTTGAACGGAAGATATTTCCTTTTTCAACATAGCCCTCTATGGGCTTCCAAATATCCCTTTGCCAATTCCACAAGAACGGCCTTAGCGAAAGGCTTCTTGAAGGGAATGATGTAACTCTGTGAGATGAATGAACAGAACACAGAGCAGTTTCTCAAAAAGATTCTTTCCAGTTTTGAACGGAAGATATTTCCCTTTTCACCATAGCCCTCTATGGGCTTCCAAATATCCCTTTGCCAATTCCACAAGAACAGCCTTAGCGAAAGGCTTCTTGAAGGGAAAGATGTTACTCTGTGAGATGAATTAACAGAACACAGAGCAGTTTCTCCGAAAGCTTCTTTCCAGTTTTGAACGGAAGATATTTCCTTTTTCACCATAGCCCTGTATGGGCTTCCAAATATCCCTTTGCCAATTCCACAAGAACGGCCTTAGCGAAAGGCTTCTTGAAGGGAAAGATGTAACTCTGTGAGATGAATTAACAAAACACAGAGCAGTTTCTCAGAAAGCTTCTTTCCAGTTTTGAACGGAAGATATTTCCTTTTTCACCGTAGCCCTCTTTGGGCTTCCAAATATCCCTTTTCCAATTCCACAAAAACAGCGTTAGCGAAAGGCTTCTTGAAGGGAAAGATGTAACTCTGTGAGATGAATTAACAGAACACAGAGCAGTTTCTGAGAAAGCTTCTTTCCAGTTTTGAACGGAAGATATTTCCTTTTTCACCATAGCCCTCTATGGGCTTCCAAATATCCCTTTGCCAATTCCACAAGAACAGCCTTAGCGAAAGGCTTCTTGAAGGGAAAGATGTAACTCTGTGAGATGAATTAACAGAACACAGAACAGTTTCTCAGAATGCTTCTTTCCTGTTTTGAACAGAAGATATTTCCTTTTTCACCATAGCCCTCTAAGGGCTTCCAAATATCCCTTTGCTAATTCCACAAGAACAGCATTAGCGAAAGGCTTCTTGAAGGGAAAGATGTAATTCTGTGAGATGAATTTACAGAACACAGAGCAGTTTCTCAGAAAGCTTCTTTCCAGTTTTGAACGGAAGATATATCCTTTTTAACCATAGCCCTCTATGGGCTTCCAAATATCCCTATTCCAATTCCACAAGAACAGCCTTAGCGAACGGCTTTTGAAGGGAAAGATGTAACTCTGTGAGATGAATTAACAGAACACAGAGCAGTTTCTCAGAAAGCTTCTTTCCAGTTTTGAACGGAAGATATTTCCTTTTTCACCATAGCCCTCTATGGGCTTCCAAATATCCCTTTGCCAATTCCACAAGAACATTCTTAGCGAAAGGCTTCTTGAAGGGAAAGATGTTACTCTGTGAGATGAATTAACAGAACACAGAGCAGTTTCTGAGAAAGCTTCTTTCCAGTTAAGACCGGAAGATATTTCCTTTTTCACCATAGCCCTCTATGGGCTTCCAAATATCCCTTTGCCAATTCCACAAGAACAGCCTTAGCGAAAGGCTACTTGAAGGGAAAGATGTAACTCTGTGAGATGAATTAACAGAACACAGAGCAGTTTCTCAGAAAGCTTCTTTCCAGTTTTGAACGGAAGATACTTCCTTTTTCACCATAGCCCTCTATGGGCTTCCAAATATCCCTTTGCCAATTCCAGAAGAACAGCCTTAGCGAAAGGCTTCTTGAAGGGAAAGATGTAACTCTGTGAGATGAATTAACAGAACACAGAGCAGTTTCTCAGAAAGCTTCTTTCCAGTTTTGAACGGAAGATATTTCATTTTTCACCATAGCCCTCTATGGGCTTCCAAATATCCCTTTGCCAATTCCACAAGAACAGCCTTAGCGAAAGGCTTCTTGAAGGGAAAGATGTAACTCTCTGAGATGAATTAACAGAACACAGATCAGTTTCTCAGAAAGCTGCTTTCCTGTTTTGAAAGGAAGATATTTCCTTTTTCACCATAGCCCTCTATGGGCTTCCAAATATCCCTTTGCCAATTCCACAAGAACGGCCTTAGCGAAACGCTTCTTGAAGGGAAAGATGTAACACTGTGAGGTGAATTAACAGAACACAGAGCAGTTTCTGAGAAAGCTTCTTTCCAGTTAAGAACGGAAGATAATTCCTTTTTCACCATAGCCCTCTATGGGCTTCCAAATATCCCTTTGCCAATTCCACAAGAACAGCCTTAGCGAAAGGCTTCTTGAAGGGAAAGATGTTACCCTGTGAGATGAATTAACAGAACACAGAGCAGTTTCTCAGAAAGCTTCTTTCCAGTTTTGAACGGAAGATATTTCCTTTTTCACCATAGCCCTCTAAGGGCTTCCAAATATCCCTTTGCCAATTCCACAAGAACAGCCTTAGCGAAAGGCTTCTTGAAGGGAAAGATGTAACACTGTGAGATGAATTAACAGAACACAGAGCAGTTTCTCAGAAAGCTTCTTTCCAGTTTTGAACGGAAGATATTTCCTTTTTAACCATAGCCCTCTATGGGCTTCCAAATATCCCTTTTCCAATTCCACAAGAACAGCCTTAGCGAAAGGCTTCTTGAAGGGAAAGATGTAACTCTGTGAGATGAATTAACAGAACACAGAGCAGTTTCTCAGAAAGCTTCTTTCCACTTTTGAACGGCAGGTATTTGCTTTTTCACCATAGCCCTCTATGGGCTTCAAAATATCCCTTTCCCAATTCCACAAGAACGGCCTTAGCGAAAGGCTTCTTGAAGGGAAAGATGTAACTCTCTGACATGAATTAACAGAACACAGAGCAGTTTCTGAGAAAGCTTCTTTCCAGTTTTGAACGGAAGATATTTCATTTTTCACCATAGCCCTAAATGGGCTTCCAAATATCCCTTTGCCAATTCCACAAGAACAGCCTTAGCGAAAGGCTCCTTGAAGGGAAAGATGTAACTCTGTGAGATGAATTAACAGAACACAGAGCAGTTTCTGAGAAAGCTTCTTTCCAGTTTTGAACGGAAGATATTTCCTTTTTCACCATAGCCCTCTATGGGCTTCCAAATATCCCTTTGCCAATTCCAGAAGAACAGCCTTAGCGAAAGCCTCCTTGAAGGGAAAGATGTAACTCTGTGAGATGAATTAACAGAACACAGAGCAGTTTCTCAGAAAGCTTCTTTAGAGTTTTGAACGGAAGATATTTCCTTTTTCACCGTAGCCCTCTATGGGCTTCCAAATATCCCATTGACATTCCACAAGAAAGGCCTTAGCGAAAGGCTTCTTGAAGGGAAAGATGTAACTCTGTGAGATCAATTAACAGAACACAGAAGAGTTTCTCAGAAAGCTTCTTTCCAGTTTTGAACGGAAGATATTTCCTTTTTAACCATAGCCCTCTATGGGCTTCCAAATATCCCTTTTCAAATTCCACAAGAACAGCCTTAGCGAAAGGCTTCTTGAAGGGAAAGATGTAACTCTGTGAGATGAATTAACAGAACACAGAGCAGTTTCTCAAAAAGATTCTTTCCAGTTTTGAACGGAAGATATTTCCTTTTTCACCATAGCCCTCTATGGGCTTCCAAATATCCCTTTGCCAATTCCAGAAGAACAGCCTTAGCGAAAGGCTTCTTGAAGGGAAAGATGTAACTCTGTGAGATGAATTAACAGAACACAGAGCTGTTTCTCAGAAGGCTTCTTTCCAGTTTTGAATGGAAGATATTTCCTTTTTCACCATATCCCTCTATGGGCTTCCAAATATCCCTTTGCCAATTCCACAAGAACAGCCCTAGCGAAAGGCTTCTTGAAGGTAAAGATGTAACTCTGTGAGATGAATTAACAGAACACAAAGCAGTTTCTCAGAAAGCTTCTTTCCAGTTTTGAACGGAAGATATTTCCTTTTTCACCATAGCCCTCTATTTGCTTCCAAATATCCCTTTGCCAATTCCACAAGAACAGCCTTAGGGAAAGGCTTTTTGAAGGGAAAGATGTAACTCTGTGACATGAATTAACAGAAAACAGAGCAGTTTCTCAGAAAGCTTCTTTCCAGTTTTGAACTGAAGATATTTCCTTTTTCACCATAGCCCTCTATGGGCTTAAAATATCCCTTTTCCAATTCCACAAGAACAGCCTTAGCGAAAGGCTTCTTGAAGGGAAAGATGTAACTCTGTGAGATGAATTAACAGAACACAGAGCAGTTTCTAAGAAAGCTGCTTTCCTGTTTTGAACGGAAGATATTTCCTTTTTCACCATAGCCCTCTATGGGATTCCAAATATCCCTTTGCCAATTCCACAACAACAGCCTTAGCAAAAGGCTTCTTGAAGGGAAAGATGTAACTCTGTGAGATGAATTAACAGAACACAGAGCAGTTTCTCAGAAAGCTTCTTTCCAGTTTTGAACGGAAGATATTTCCTTTTTCACCATAGCCCTCTATGGGCTTCCAAATATCCCTTTGCCAATTCCAGATGAACAGCCTTAGCGAAAGGCTTCTTGAAGGGAAAGATGTAACTCTGTGAGATGAATTAACAGAACACAGAGCAATTTCTCAGAAAGCTTCTTTCCAGTTTTGAACGGAGGATATTTCCTTTTTCACCATAGCCCTCTATGGGCTTCCAAATATCCCTTTGCCAATTCCACAAGAACAGCCTTAGCGAAAGGCTTCTTGAATGGAAAGATGTAACCCTGTGAGATGAATTAACAGAACACAGAGCAGTTTCTCAGAAAGCTTCTTTCCAGTTAAGAACGGAAGATATTTCCTTTTTCACCGTAGCCCTCTATGGGCTTCCAAATATCCCTTTGCCAATTCCACAAGAACAGCCTTAGCGAAAGGCTTCTTGAAGGGAAAGATGTAACTCTGTGAGATGAATTAACAGAACACAGAGCAGTTTCTCAGAAAGCTTCTTTCCAGTTTTGAACGGCAGGTATTTGCTTTTTCACCATAGCCCTCTATGGGCTTCAAAATATCCCTTTGCCAATTCCACAAGAACAGCCTTAGCGAAAGGCTTCTTGAAGGGAAAGATGTAACTCTGTGAGATGAATTAACAGAACACAGAGCAGTTTCTGAGAAAGCTTCTTTCCAGTTTTGAACGGAAGATATTTCATTTTTCACCATAGCCCTAAATGGGCTTCCAAATATCCCTTTGCCAATTCCACAAGAACAGCCTTAGCGAAAGGCTTCTTGAAGGGAAAGATGTAACTGTGTGAGATGAATTAACAGAACACAGAGCAGTTTCTGAGAAAGCTTCTTTCCAGTTTTGAACGGAAGATATTTCCTTTTTCACCATAGCCCTCTATGGGCTTCCAAATATCCCTTTGCCAATTCCAGAAGAACAGCCTTAGCGAAACGCTTCTTGAAGGGAAAGATGTAACCCTGTGAGATGAATTAACAGAAACCAGAGCAGTTTCTAAGAAAGCTTCCTTCCTGTTTTGAACGGAAGATATTTCCTTTTTCACCATAGCCCTCTATGGGCTTCCAAATATCCCTTTGCCAATTCCACAAGAACAGCCTTAGCGAAAGGCTTCTTGAAGGGAAAGATGTAACTCTGTGAGATGAATTAACAGAACACAGATCAGTTTCTCAGAAAGCTTCTTTCCAATTTTGAACGGAAGATATTTCCTTTTTTACCGTAGCCCTCTATGGGTTTCCAAATATCCCTTTGCCAATTCCACAAGAACAGCCTTAGCGAAAGGCTTCTTGAAGGGAAAGATGTAACTCTGTGAGATGAATGAACAGAACACAGAGCAGTTTCTCAGAAAGCTTCTTTCCAGTTTTGAACGGAAGATATTTCCTTTTTCACCATAGCCCTCTATGGGCTTCCAAATATCCCTTTGCCAATTCCACGAGAACAGCCTTAGCGAAAGGCTTCTTGAAGGGAAAGATGTAACCCTGTGAGATGAATTAACAGAACACAGAGCAGTTTCTCAGAAAGCTTCTTTCCAGTTTTGAACGGAAGATATTTCCTTTTTCACCATAGCCCTCTAAGGGATTCCAAATATCCCTTTGCCAATTCCACAAGAACAGCCTTAGCGAAAGGCTTCTTGAAGGGAAAGATGTAACACTGTGAGATGAATTAACAGAACACAGAGCAGTTTCTCAGAAAGCTTCTTTCCAGTTTTGAACGGAAGATATTTCCTTTTTCACCATAGCCCTCTATGGGCTTCCAAATATCCCTTTGCCAATTCCAGAAGAACAGCCTTAGCGAAAGGCTTCTTGAAGGGAAAGATGTAACTCTGTGAGATGAATTAACAGAACACAGAGCAGTTTCTCAGAAAGCTTCTTTCCAGTTTTGAACGGAAGATATTTCCTTTTTCACCATAGCCCTCTATGGGCTTCCAAATATCCCTTTGCCAATTCCACAAGAACAGCCGTAGCGAAACGCTTCTTGAAGGGAAAGATGTAACCCTGTGATATGAATTAACAGAACACAGAGCAGTTTCTAAGAAAGCCTCCTTCCTGTTTTGAACGGAAGATATTTCCTTTTTCACCATAGCCCTCTATGGGCCTCCAAATATCCCTTAGATAATTCCACATGAACGGCCTTAGCGAAAGGCTTCTTGAAGGGAAAGATGTAACTCTGTGAGATGAATTAACAGAACACAGAGCAGTTTCTCAAAAAGATTCTTTCCAGTTTTGAACGGAAGATATTTCCTTTTTCACCATAGCCCTCTATGGGCTTCCAAATATCCCTTTGCCAATTCCACAAGAACAGCCTTAGCGAAAGGCTTCTTGAATGGAAAGATGTAACCCTGTGAGATGAATTAACAGAACACAGAGCAGTTTTTCAGAAAGCTTCTTTCCAGTTAAGAACGGAAGATATTTCCTTTTTCACCGTAGCCCTCTATGGGCTTCCAAATATCCCTTTTCCAATTCCACAAGAACAGCCTTAGCGAAAGGCTTCTTGAAGGGAAAGATGTAACTCTGTGAGATGAATTAACAGAACACAGAGCAGTTTCTCAGAAAGCTTCTTTCCACTTTTGAACGGCAGGTATTTGCTTTTTCACCATAGCCCTCTATGGGCTTCAAAATATCCCTTTCCCAATTCCACAAGAACAGCCTTAGCGAAAGGCTTCTTGAAGGGAAAGATGTAACTCTCTGAGATGAATTAACAGAACACAGAGCAGTTTCTGAGAAAGCTTCTTTCCATTTTTGAACGGAAGATATTTCATTTTTCACCATAGCCCTAAATGGGCTTCCAAATATCCCTTTGCCAATTCCACAAGAACAGCCTTAGCGAAAGGCTCCTTGAAGGGAAAGATGTAACTCTGTGAGATGAATTAACAGAACACAGAGCAGTTTCTCAGAAAGCTTCTTTAGAGTTTTGAACGGAAGATATTTCCTTTTTCACCGTAGCCCTCTATGGGCTTCCAAATATCCCTTTGACATTCCACAAGAACGGCCTTAGCGAAAGGCTTCTTGAAGGGAAAGATGTAACTCTGTGAGATGAATTAACAGAACACAGAAGAGTTTCTCAGAAAGCTTCTTTCCAGTTTTGAACGGAAGATATTTCCTTTTTAACCATAGCCCTCTATGGGCTTCCAAATATCACTTTTCAAATTCCACAAGAACAGCCTTAGCGAAAGGCTTCTTGAAGGGAAAGATGTAACTCTGTGAGATGAATTAACAGAACACAGAGCAGCTTCTCAAAAAGATTCTTTCCAGTTTTGAACGGAAGATATTTCCTTTTTCACCATAGCCCTCTATGGGCTTCCAAATATCCCTTTGCCAATTCCAGAAGAACAGCCTTAGCGAAAGGCTTCTTGAAGGGAAAGATGTAACTCTGTGAGATGAATTAACAGAACACAGAGCTGTTTCTCAGAAGGCTTCTTTCCAGTTTTGAATGGAAGATATTTCCTTTTTCACCATATCCCTCTATGGGCTTCCAAATATCCCTTTGCCAATTCCACAAGAACAGCCTTAGCGAAAGGCTTCTTGAAGGGAAAGATGTAACTCTGTGAGATGAATTAACAGAACACAGAGCAGTTTCTCAGAAAGCTTCTTTCCAGTTTTGAACGGCAGGTATTCGCTTTTTCACCATAGCCCTCTATGGGCTTCAAAATATCCCTTTGCCAATTCCACAAGAACAGCCTTAGCGAAAGGCTTCTTGAAGGGAAAGATGTAACTCTGTGAGATGAATTAACAGAACACAGAGCAGTTTCTGAGAAAGCTTCTTTCCAGTTTTGAACGGAAGATATTTCATTTTTCACCATAGCCCTAAATGGGCTTCCAAATATCCCTTTGCCAATTCCACAAGAACAGCCTTAGCGAAAGGCTTCTTGAAGGGAAAGATGTAACTGTGTGAGATGAATTAACAGAGCACAGAGCAGTTTCTGAGAAAGCTTCTTTCCAGTTTTGAACGGAAGATATTTCCTTTTTCACCATAGCCCTCTATGGGCTTCCAAATATCCCTTTGCCAATTCCAGAAGAACAGCCTTAGCGAAACGCTTCTTGAAGGGAAAGATGTAACCCTGTGAGATGAATTAACAGAAACCAGAGCAGTTTCTAAGAAAGCTTCCTTCCTGTTTTGAACGGAAGATATTTCCTTTTTCACCATAGCCCTCTATGGGCTTCCAAATATCCCTTTGCAAATTCCACAAGAACAGCCTTAGCGAAAGGCTTCTTGAAGGGAAAGATGTAACTCTGTGAGATGAATTAACAGAACACAGAGCAGATTCTCAGAAAGCTTCTTTCCAATTTTGAACGGAAGATATTTCCTTTTTTACCGTAGCCCTCTATGGGCTTCCAAATATCCCTTTGCCAATTCCACAAGAACAGCCTTAGCGAAAGGCTTCTTGAAGGGAAAGATGTAACTCTGTGAGATGAATGAACAGAACACAGAGCAGTTTCTCAGAAAGCTTCTTTCCAGTTTTGAACGGAAGATATTTCCTTTTTCACCATAGCCCTCTAAGGGCTTCTAAATATCCCTTTGCCAATTCCAAAAGAACAGACTTAGCGAAAGGCTTCTTAAAGGGAAAGATGTAACCATGTGAGATGAAATAACAGAACACAGAGCAGTTTCTAAGAAAGCTTCCTTCCTGTTTTGAACGGAAGATATTTCCTTTTTCACCATAGCCCTCTATGGGCTTACAAATATCCCTTTGACAATTCCACAAGAACAGCCTTAGCGAAAGGCTTCTTGAATGGAAAGATATAACTCTGTGAGACGAATGAACAGAACACAGAGCAGTTTCTAAGAAAGCTTCTTTCCAGTTTTGAACGGCAGATATTCCCTTTTTCACCATAGCCCTCTATGGGCTTCCAAATATCCCTTTGCCAATTCCACAAGAACAGCCTTAGCGAAAGGCTTCTTGAAGGGAAAAATGTAACTCTGTGAGATGAATTAACAGAACACAGAGCAGTTTCTTAGAAAGCTTCTTTCCAGTTTTGAACGGAAGATATTCCCTTTTTCACCATAGCCCTCTATGGGCTTCCAAATATCCCTTTGCCAATTCCACAAGAACAGCCTTAGCGAAAGGCTTCTTGAAGGGAAAGATGTAACTCTGAGAGATGAATTAACAGAACACAGAGCAGTTTCTCAGAAAGCTTCTTTAGAGTTTTGAACGGAAGATATTTCCTTTTTCACCGTAGCCCTCTATGGGCTCCCAAATTTCCCTTTGACATTCCACAAGAACGGCCTTAGCGAAAGGCTTCTTGAAGGGAAAGATGTAACTCTGTGAGATGAATTAACAGAACACAGAAGAGTTTCTCAGAAAGCTTCTTTCCAGTTTTGAACGGAAGATATTTCCTTTTTAACCATAGCCCTCTATGGGCTTACAAATATCCCTTTGCCAATTCCACAAGAACAGCCTTAGAGAAAGGCTTCTTGAAGGGAAAGATGTAACTCTGTGAGATGAATTAACAGAACACAGAGCAGTTTCTCAGAAAGCTTCTTTCCAGTTTTGAACGGAAGATATTTCCTTTTTAACCATAGCCCTCTAAGGGCTTCCAAATATCCCTTTGCCAATTCCACAAGAACAGCCTTAGCGAAAGGCTTCTTGAAGGCAAAGATGTAACTCTGTGAGATGAATTAACAGAACACAGAGCAGTTTCTCAGAAAGCTTCTTTCCAGTTTTGAACGGAAGATATTTCCTTTTTCACCATAGCCCTCTATGGGCTTCCAAATATCCCTTTGCCTATTCCAGAAGAACAGCCTTAGCGAAACGCTTCTTGAAGGGAAAGATGTAACCCTGTGAGATGAATTAACAGAACACAGAGCAGTTTCTAAGAAAGCTTCCTTCCTGTTTTGAACGGAAGATATTTCCTTTTTCACCATAGCCCTCTATGGGCTTCCAAATATCCCTTTGCCAATTCCACAAGAACGGCCTTAGCGAAAGGCTTCTTGAAGGGAATGATGTAACTCTGTGAGATGAATGAACAGAACACAGAGCAGTTTCTCAAAAAGATTCTTTCCAGTTTTGAACGGAAGATATTTCCTTTTTCACCATAGCCCTCTATGGGCTTCCAAATATCCCTTTGCCAATTCCACAAGAACAGCCTTAGCAAAAGGCTTCTTGAATGGAAAGATGTAACCCTGTGAGATGAATTAACAGAACACAGAGCAGTTTCTCAGAAAGCTTCTTTCCAGTTAAGAACGGAAGATATTTCCTTTTTCACCGTAGCCCTCTATGGGCTTCCAAATATCCCTTTGCCAATTCCACAAGAACAGCCTTAGCGAAAGGCTTCTTGAAGGGAAAGATGTAACTCTGTGAGATGAATTAACAGAACACAGAGCAGTTTCTCAGAAAGCTTCTTTCCAGTTTTGAACGGCAGGTATTTGCTTTTTCACCATAGCCCTCTATGGGCTTCAAAATATCCCTTTGCCAATTCCACAAGAACAGCCTTAGCGAAAGGCTTCTTGAAGGGAAAGATGTAACTCTGTGAGATGAATTAACAGAACACAGAGCAGTTTCTGAGAAAGCTTCTTTCCAGTTTTGAACGGAAGATATTTCATTTTTCACCATAGCCCTAAATGGGCTTCCAAATATCCCTTTGCCAAATCCACAAGAACAGCCTTAGCGAAAGGCTTCTTGAAGGGAAAGATGTAACTGTGTGAGATGAATTAACAGAACACAGAGCAGTTTCTGAGAAAGCTTCTTTCCAGTTTTGAACGGAAGATATTTCCTTTTTCACCATAACCCTCTATGGGCTTCCAAATATCCCTTTGCCAATTCCAGAAGAACAGCCTTAGCGAAACGCTTCTTGAAGGGAAAGATGTAACCCTGTGAGATGAATTAACAGAACACAGAGCAGTTTCTAAGAAAGCTTCCTTCCTGTTTTGAACGGAAGATATTTCCTTTTTCACCATAGCCCTCTAAGGGCTTCCAAATATCCCTTTGCCAATTCCACAAGAACAGCCTTAGCGAAAGGCTTCTTGAAGGGAAAGATGTAACTCTGTGAGATGAATTAACAGAACACAGAGCAGTTTCTCAGAAAGCTTCTTTCCAGTTTTGAACGGAAGATATTTCCTTTTTCACCATAGCCCTCTATGGGCTTCTAAATATCCCTTTGCCAATTCCAAAAGAACAGCCTTAGCGAAAGGCTTCTTGAAGGGAAAGATGTAACCATGTGAGATGAAATAACAGAACACAGAGCAGTTTCTAGGAAAGCTTCCTTCCTGTTTTGAACGGAAGATATTTCCTTTTTCACCATAGCCCTCTAAGGGCTTCCAAATATCCCTTTGCTAATTCCAAAAGAACAGCCTTAGCGAAAGGCTTCTTGAAGGGAAAGATGTAACTCTGAGAGACGAATTAACAGAACACAGAGCAGTTTCTCAGAAAGCTTCTTTCCAGTTTTGAACGGAAGATATTTCCTTTTTAACCATAGCCCTCTATGGGCTTCCAAATATCCCTTTTCCAATTCCACAAGAACAGCCTTAGCGAAAGACTTCTTGAAGGGAAAGATATAACTCTGTGAGATGAATTAACAGAACACAGAGCAAGTTCTCAGAAAGCTTCTTTCCAGTTTTGAACGGAAGATATTTCCTTTTTCACCATAGCCCTCTATGGGCTTCCAAATATCCCTTTGCCAATTCCACAAGAACAGCCTTAGGGAAAGGCTTTTTGAAGGGAAAGATGTAACTCTGTGACATGAATTAACAGAAAACAGAGCAGTTTCTCAGAAAGCTTCTTTCCAGTTTTGAACTGAAGATATTTCCTTTTTCACCATAGCCCTCTATGGGCTTAAAATATCCCTTTTCCAATTCCACAAGAACAGCATAAGCGAAAGGCTTCTTGAAGGGAAAGATGTAACTCTGTGAGATGAATTAACAGAACACAGAGCAGTTTCTAAGAAAGGTGCTTTCCTGTTTTGAACGGAAGATATTTCCTTTTTCACCATAGCCCTCTATGGGATTCCAAATATCCCTTTGCCAATTCCACAACAACAGCCTTAGCAAAAGGCTTCTTGAAGGGAAAGATGTAACTCTGTGAGATGAATTAACAGAACACAAAGCAGTTTCTCAGAAAGCTTCTTTCCAGTTTTGAACGGAAGATAATTCCTTTTTCACCATAGCCCTCTATGGGCTTCCAAATATCCCTTTGCCAATTCCAGAAGAACAGCCTTAGCGAAAGGCTTCTTGAAGGGAAAGATGTAACTCTGTGAGATGAATTAACAGAACACAGAGCAATTTCTCAGAAAGCTTCTTTCCAGTTTTGAACGGAAGATATTTCCTTTTTCACCATAGCCCTCTATGGGCTTCCAAATATCCCTTTGCCAATTCCACAAGAACAGCCTTAGCGAAAGGCTTCTTGAATGGAAAGATGTAACCCTGTGAGATGAATTAACAGAACACAGAGCAGTTTCTCAGAAAGCTTCTTTCCAGTTAAGAACGGAAGATATTTCCTTTTTCACCGTAGCCCTCTATGGGCTTCCAAATATCCCTTTGCCAATTCCACAAGAACAGCCTTAGCGAAAGGCTTCTTGAAGGGAAAGATGTAACTCTGTGAGATGAATTAACAGAACACAGAGCAGTTTCTCAGAAAGCTTCTTTCCAGTTTTGAACGGCAGGTATTTGCTTTTTCACCATAGCCCTCTATGGGCTTCAAAATATCCCTTTGCCAATTCCACAAGAACAGCCTTAGCGAAAGGCTTCTTGAAGGGAAAGATGTAACTCTGTGAGATGAATTAACAGAACACAGAGCAGTTTCTGAGAAAGCTTCTTTCCAGTTTTGAACGGAAGATATTTCATTTTTCACCATAGCCCTAAATGGGCTTCCAAATATCCCTTTGCCAATTCCACAAGAACAGCCTTAGCGAAAGGCTTCTTGAAGGGAAAGATGTAACTGTGTGAGATGAATTAACAGAACACAGAGCAGTTTCTGAGAAAGCTTCTTTCCAGTTTTGAACGGAAGATATTTCCTTTTTCACCATAGCCCTCTATGGGCTTCCAAATATCCCTTTGCCAATTCCAGAAGAACAGCCTTAGCGAAACGCTTCTTGAAGGGAAAGATGTAACCCTGTGAGATGAATTAACAGAAACCAGAGCAGTTTCTAAGAAAGCTTCCTTCCTGTTTTGAACGGAAGATATTTCCTTTTTCACCATAGCCCTCTATGGGCTTCCAAATATCCCTTTGCCAATTCCACAAGAACAGCCTTAGCGAAAGGCTTCTTGAAGGGAAAGATGTAACTCTGTGAGATGAATTAACAGAACACAGAGCAGTTTCTCAGAAAGCTTCTTTCCAATTTTGAACGGAAGATATTTCCTTTTTTACCGTAGCCCTCTATGGGCTTCCAAATATCCCTTTGCCAATTCCACAAGAACAGCCTTAGCGAAAGGCTTCTTGAAGGGAAAGATGTAACTCTGTGAGATGAATGAACAGAACACAGAGCAGTTTCTCAGAAAGCTTCTTTCCAGTTTTGAACGGAAGATATTTCCTTTTTCACCATAGCCCTCTATGGGCTTCTAAATATCCCTTTGCCAATTCCACAAGAACAGCCTTAGCGAAAGGCTTCTTGAAGGGAAAGATGTAACCATGTGAGATGAAATAACAGAACACAGAGCAGTTTCTAAGAAAGCTTCCTTCCTGTTTTGAACGGAAGATATTTCCTTTTTCACCATAGCCCTCTATGGGCTTACAAATATCCCTTTGACAATTCCACAAGAACAGCCTTAGCGAAAGGCTTCTTGAATGGAAAGATATAACTCTGTGAGATGAATGAACAGAACACAGAGCAGTTTCTAAGAAAGCTTCTTTCCAGTTTTGAACGGCAGATATTCCCTTTTTCACCATAGCCCTCTATGGGCTTCCAAATATCCCTTTGCCAATTCCACAAGAACAGCCTTAGCGAAAGGCTTCTTGAAGGGAAAAATGTAACTCTGTGAGATGAATTAACAGAACACAGAGCAGTTTCTTAGAAAGCTTCTTTCCAGTTTTGAACGGAAGATATTCCCTTTTTTACCATAGCCCTCTATGGGCTTCCAAATATCCCTTTGCCAATTCCACAAGAACAGCCTTAGCGAAAGGCTTCTTGAAGGGAAAGATGTAACTCTGAGAGATGAATTAACAGAACACAGAGCAGTTTCTCAGAAAGCTTCTTTAGAGTTTTGAACGGAAGATATTTCCTTTTACACCGTAGCCCTCTATGGGCTTCCAAATATCCCTTTGACATTCCACAAGAACGGCCTTAGCGAAAGGCTTCTTGAAGGGAAAGATGTAACTCTGTGAGATGAATTAACAGAACACAGAAGAGTTTCTCAGAAAGCTTCTTTCCAGTTTTGAACGGAAGATATTTCCTTTTTAACCATAGCCCTCTATGGGCTTACAAATATCCCTTTGCCAATTCCACAAGAACAGCCTTAGAGAAAGGCTTCTTGAAGGGAAAGATGTAACTCTGTGAGATGAATTAACAGAACACAGAGCAGTTTCTCAGAAAGCTTCTTTCCAGTTTTGAACGGAAGATATTTCCTTTTTCACCATAGCCCTCTAAGGGCTTCCAAATATCCCTTTGCCAATTCCACAAGAACAGCCTTAGCGAAAGGCTTCTTGAAGGCAAAGATGTAACTCTGTGAGATGAATTAACAGAACACAGAGCAGTTTCTTAGAAAGCTTCTTTCCAGTTTTGAACGGAAGATATTCCCTTTTTTACCATAGCCCTCTATGGGCTTCCAAATATCCCTTTGCCTATTCCAGAAGAACAGCCTTAGCGAAACGCTTCTTGAAGGGAAAGATGTAACCCTGTGAGATGAATTAACAGAACACAGAGCAGTTTCTAAGAAAGCTTCCTTCCTGTTTAAAACGGAAGATATTTCCTTTTTCACCATAGCCCTCTATGGGCTTCCAAATATCCCTTTGCCAATTCCACAAGAACGGCCTTAGCGAAAGGCTTCTTGAAGGGAATGATGTAACTCTGTGAGATGAATGAACAGAACACAGAGCATTTTCTCAAAAAGATTCTTTCCAGTTTTGAACGGAAGATATTTCCTTTTTCACCATAGCCCTCTATGGGCTTCCAAATATCCCTTTGCCAATTCCACAAGAACAGCCTTAGCGAAAGGCTTCTTGAATGGAAAGATGTAACCCTGTGAGATGAATTAACAGAACACAGAGCAGTTTCTCAGAAAGCTTCTTTCCAGTTAAGAACGGAAGATATTTCCTTTTTCACCGTAGCCCTCTATGGGCTTCCAAATATCCCTTTGCCAATTCCACAAGAACAGCCTTAGCGAAAGGCTTCTTGAAGGGAAAGATGTAACTCTGTGAGATGAATTAACAGAACACAGAGCAGTTTCTCAGAAAGCTTCTTTCCAGTTTTGAACGGCAGGTATTTGCTTTTTCACCATAGCCCTCTATGGGCTTCAAAATATCCCTTTGCCAATTCCACAAGAACAGCTTTAGCGAAAGGCTTCTTGAAGGGAAAGATGTAACTCTGTGAGATGAATTAACAGAACACAGAGCAGTTTCTGAGAAAGCTTCTTTCCAGTTTTGAACGGAAGATATTTCATTTTTCACCATAGCCCTAAATGGGCTTCCAAATATCCCTTTGCCAAATCCACAAGAACAGCCTTAGCGAAAGGCTTCTTGAAGGGAAAGATGTAACTGTGTGAGATGAATTAACAGAACACAGAGCAGTTTCTGAGAAAGCTTCTTTCCAGTTTTGAACGGAAGATATTTCCTTTTTCACCATAGCCCTCTATGGGCTTCCAAATATCCCTTTGCCAATTCCAGAAGAACAGCCTTAGCGAAACGCTTCTTGAAGGGAAAGATGTAACCCTGTGAGATGAATTAACAGAACACAGAGCAGTTTCTAAGAAAGCTTCCTTCCTGTTTTGAACGGAAGATATTTCCTTTTTCACCATAGCCCTCTATGGGCTTCCAAATATCCCTTTGCCAATTCCACAAGAACAGCCTTAGCGAAAGGCTTCTTGAAGGGAAAGATGTAACTCTGTGAGATGAATTAACAGAACACAGAGCAGTTTCTCAGAAAGCTTCTTTCCAATTTTGAACGGAAGATATTTCCTTTTTTACCGTAGCCCTCTATGGGCTTCCAAATATCCCTTTGCCAATTCCACAAGAACAGCCTTAGCGAAAGGCTTCTTGAAGGGAAAGATGTAACTCTGTGAGATGAATTAACAGAACACAGAGCAGTTTCTCAGAAAGCTTCTTTCCAGTTTTGAACGGAAGATATTTCCTTTTTCACCGTAGCCCTCTATGGGCTTCTAAATATCCCTTTGCCAATTCCAAAAGAACAGCCTTAGCGAAAGGCTTCTTGAAGGGAAAGATGTAACCATGTGAGATGAAATAACAGAACACAGAGCAGTTTCTAGGAAAGCTTCCTTCCTGTTTTGAACGGAAGATATTTCCTTTTTCACCATAGCCCTCTATGGGCTTACAAATATCCCTTTGACAATTCCACAAGAACAGCCTTAGCGAAAGGCTTCTTGAATGGAAAGATATAACTCTGTGAGATGAATGAACAGAACACAGAGCAGTTTCTAAGAAAGTTTCTTTCCAGTTTTGAACGGCAGATATTCCCTTTTTCACCATAGCCCTCTAAGGGCTTCCAAATATCCCTTTGCCAATTCCACAAGAACAGCCTTAGCGAAAGGCTTCTTGAAGGGAAAGATGTAACTCTGTGAGATGAATTAACAGAACACAGAGCAGTTTCTCAGAAAGCTTCTTTCCAATTTAGAACGGAAGATATTTCCTTTTTTACCGTAGCCCTCTATGGGCTTCCAAATATCCCTTTGCCAATTCCACAAGAACAGCCTTAGGGAAAGGCTTTTTGAAGGGAAACATGTAACTCTGTGACATGAATTAACAGAAAACAGAGCAGTTTCTCAGAAAGCTTCTTTCCAGTTTTGAACTGAAGATATTTCCTTTTTCACCATAGCCCTCTATGGGCTTAAAATATCCCTTTTCCAATTCCACAAGAACAGCCTTAGCGAAGGGCTTCTTGAAGGGAAAGACGTAACTGTGTGAGATGAATTAACAGAACACAGAACAGTTTCTAAGAAAACTGCTTTCCTGTTTTGAACGGAAGATATTTCCTTTTTCACCATAGCCCTCTATGGGCTTCCAAATATCCCTTTGCCAATTCCACAACAACAGCCTTAGCAAAAGGCTTCTTGAAGGGAAAGATGTAACTCTGTGAGATGAATTAACAGAACACAGAGCAGTTTCTCAGAAAGCTTCTTTCCAGTTTTGAACGGAAGATATTTCCTTTTTAACCATAGCCCTCTATGGGCTTCCAAATATCCCTTTGCCAATTCCAGAAGAACAGCCTTAGCGAAAGGCTTCTTGAAGGGAAAGATGTAACTCTGTGAGATGAATTAACAGAACACAGAGCAACTTCTCAGAAAGCTTCTTTCCAGTTTTGAACGGAAGATATTTCCTTTTTCACCATAGCCCTCTATGGGCTTCCAAATATCCCTTTGCCAATTCCACAAGAACAGCCTTAGCGAAAGGCTTCTTGAAGGGAAAGATGTAACTCTGTGAGATGAATTAATAGAACACAGAGCAGTTTCTCAGAAAGCTTCTTTCCAGTTTTGAACGGAAGATATTTCCTTTTTCACCATAGCCCTCTAAGGGCTTCCAAATATCCCTTTGCCAATTCCACAAGAACAGCCTTAGCGAAAGGCTTCTTGAATGGAAAGATGTAACCCTGTGAGAAGAATTAACAGAACACAGAGCAGTTTCTCAGAAAGCTTCTTTCCAGTTAAGAACGGAAGATATTTCCTTTTTCACCGTAGCCCTCTATGGGCTTCCAAATATCCCTTTGCCAATTCCACAAGAACAGCCTTAGCGAAAGGCTTCTTGAAGGGAAAGATGTAACTCTGTGAGATGAATTAACAGAACACAGAGCAGTTTCTCAGAAAGCTTCTTTCCAGTTTTGAACGGCAGGTATTTGCTTTTTCACCATAGCCCTCTATGGGCTTCAAAATATCCCTTTGCCAATTCCACAAGAACAGCCTTAGGGAAAGGCTTTTTGAAGGGAAACATGTAACTCTGTGACATGAATTAACAGAAAACAGAGCAGTTTCTCAGAAAGCTTCTTTCCAGTTTTGAACTGAAGATATTTCCTTTTTCACCATAGCCCTCTATGGGCTTAAAATATCCCTTTTCCAATTCCACAAGAACAGCCTTAGCGAAGGGCTTCTTGAAGGGAAAGACGTAACTGTGTGAGATGAATTAACAGAACACAGAACAGTTTCTAAGAAAACTGCTTTCCTGTTTTGAACGGAAGATATTTCCTTTTTCACCATAGCCCTCTATGGGCTTCCAAATATCCCTTTGCCAATTCCACAACAACAGCCTTAGCAAAAGGCTTCTTGAAGGGAAAGATGTAACTCTGTGAGATGAATTAACAGAACACAGAGCAGTTTCTCAGAAAGCTTCTTTCCAGTTTTGAACGGAAGATATTTCCTTTTTAACCATAGCCCTCTATGGGCTTCCAAATATCCCTTTGCCAATTCCAGAAGAACAGCCTTAGCGAAAGGCTTCTTGAAGGGAAAGATGTAACTCTGTGAGATGAATTAACAGAACACAGAGCAACTTCTCAGAAAGCTTCTTTCCAGTTTTGAACGGAAGATATTTCCTTTTTCACCATAGCCCTCTATGGGCTTCCAAATATCCCTTTGCCAATTCCACAAGAACAGCCTTAGCGAAAGGCTTCTTGAAGGGAAAGATGTAACTCTGTGAGATGAATTAATAGAACACAGAGCAGTTTCTCAGAAAGCTTCTTTCCAGTTTTGAACGGAAGATATTTCCTTTTTCACCATAGCCCTCTAAGGGCTTCCAAATATCCCTTTGCCAATTCCACAAGAACAGCCTTAGCGAAAGGCTTCTTGAATGGAAAGATGTAACCCTGTGAGAAGAATTAACAGAACACAGAGCAGTTTCTCAGAAAGCTTCTTTCCAGTTAAGAACGGAAGATATTTCCTTTTTCACCGTAGCCCTCTATGGGCTTCCAAATATCCCTTTGCCAATTCCACAAGAACAGCCTTAGCGAAAGGCTTCTTGAAGGGAAAGATGTAACTCTGTGAGATGAATTAACAGAACACAGAGCAGTTTCTCAGAAAGCTTCTTTCCAGTTTTGAACGGCAGGTATTTGCTTTTTCACCATAGCCCTCTATGGGCTTCAAAATATCCCTTTGCCAATTCCACAAGAACAGCCTTAGCGAAAGGCTTCTTGAAGGGAAAGATGTAACTCTGTGAGATGAATTAACAGAACACAGAGCAGTTTCTGAGAAAGCTTCTTTCCAGTTTTGAACGGAAGATATTTCATTTTTCACCATAGCCCTAAATGGGCTTCCAAATATCCCTTTGCCAATTCCACAAGAACAGCCTTAGCGAAAGGCTTCTTGAAGGGAAAGATGTAACTGTGTGAGATGAATTAACAGAACACAGAGCAGTTTCTGAGAAAGCTTCTTTCCAGTTTTGAACGGAAGATATTTCCTTTTTCACCATAGCCCTCTATGGGCTTCCAAATATCCCTTTGCCAATTCCAGAAGAACAGCCTTAGCGAAACGCTTCTTGAAGGGAAAGATGTAACCCTGTGAGATGAATTAACAGAAACCAGAGCAGTTTCTAAGAAAGCTTCCTTCCTGTTTTGAACGGAAGATATTTCCTTTTTCACCATAGCCCTCTATGGGCTTCCAAATATCCCTTTGCCAATTCCACAAGAACAGCCTTAGCGAAAGGCTTCTTGAAGGGAAAGATGTAACTCTGTGAGATGAATTAATAGAACACAGAGCAGTTTCTCAGAAAGCTTCTTTCCAGTTTTGAACGGAAGATATTTCCTTTTTCACCATAGCCCTCTAAGGGCTTCCAAATATCCCTTTGCCAATTCCACAAGAACAGCCTTAGCGAAAGGCTTCTTGAATGGAAAGATGTAACCCTGTGAGAAGAATTAACAGAACACAGAGCAGTTTCTCAGAAAGCTTCTTTCCAGTTAAGAACGGAAGATATTTCCTTTTTCACCGTAGCCCTCTATGGGCTTCCAAATATCCCTTTGCCAATTCCACAAGAACAGCCTTAGCGAAAGGCTTCTTGAAGGGAAAGATGTAACTCTGTGAGATGAATTAACAGAACACAGAGCAGTTTCTCAGAAAGCTTCTTTCCAGTTTTGAACGGCAGGTATTTGCTTTTTCACCATAGCCCTCTATGGGCTTCAAAATATCCCTTTGCCAATTCCACAAGAACAGCCTTAGGGAAAGGCTTTTTGAAGGGAAACATGTAACTCTGTGACATGAATTAACAGAAAACAGAGCAGTTTCTCAGAAAGCTTCTTTCCAGTTTTGAACTGAAGATATTTCCTTTTTCACCATAGCCCTCTATGGGCTTAAAATATCCCTTTTCCAATTCCACAAGAACAGCCTTAGCGAAGGGCTTCTTGAAGGGAAAGACGTAACTGTGTGAGATGAATTAACAGAACACAGAACAGTTTCTAAGAAAACTGCTTTCCTGTTTTGAACGGAAGATATTTCCTTTTTCACCATAGCCCTCTATGGGCTTCCAAATATCCCTTTGCCAATTCCACAACAACAGCCTTAGCAAAAGGCTTCTTGAAGGGAAAGATGTAACTCTGTGAGATGAATTAACAGAACACAGAGCAGTTTCTCAGAAAGCTTCTTTCCAGTTTTGAACGGAAGATATTTCCTTTTTAACCATAGCCCTCTATGGGCTTCCAAATATCCCTTTGCCAATTCCAGAAGAACAGCCTTAGCGAAAGGCTTCTTGAAGGGAAAGATGTAACTCTGTGAGATGAATTAACAGAACACAGAGCAACTTCTCAGAAAGCTTCTTTCCAGTTTTGAACGGAAGATATTTCCTTTTTCACCATAGCCCTCTATGGGCTTCCAAATATCCCTTTGCCAATTCCACAAGAACAGCCTTAGCGAAAGGCTTCTTGAAGGGAAAGATGTAACTCTGTGAGATGAATTAATAGAACACAGAGCAGTTTCTCAGAAAGCTTCTTTCCAGTTTTGAACGGAAGATATTTCCTTTTTCACCATAGCCCTCTAAGGGCTTCCAAATATCCCTTTGCCAATTCCACAAGAACAGCCTTAGCGAAAGGCTTCTTGAATGGAAAGATGTAACCCTGTGAGAAGAATTAACAGAACACAGAGCAGTTTCTCAGAAAGCTTCTTTCCAGTTAAGAACGGAAGATATTTCCTTTTTCACCGTAGCCCTCTATGGGCTTCCAAATATCCCTTTGCCAATTCCACAAGAACAGCCTTAGCGAAAGGCTTCTTGAAGGGAAAGATGTAACTCTGTGAGATGAATTAACAGAACACAGAGCAGTTTCTCAGAAAGCTTCTTTCCAGTTTTGAACGGCAGGTATTTGCTTTTTCACCATAGCCCTCTATGGGCTTCAAAATATCCCTTTGCCAATTCCACAAGAACAGCCTTAGCGAAAGGCTTCTTGAAGGGAAAGATGTAACTCTGTGAGATGAATTAACAGAACACAGAGCAGTTTCTGAGAAAGCTTCTTTCCAGTTTTGAACGGAAGATATTTCATTTTTCACCATAGCCCTAAATGGGCTTCCAAATATCCCTTTGCCAATTCCACAAGAACAGCCTTAGCGAAAGGCTTCTTGAAGGGAAAGATGTAACTGTGTGAGATGAATTAACAGAACACAGAGCAGTTTCTGAGAAAGCTTCTTTCCAGTTTTGAACGGAAGATATTTCCTTTTTCACCATAGCCCTCTATGGGCTTCCAAATATCCCTTTGCCAATTCCAGAAGAACAGCCTTAGCGAAACGCTTCTTGAAGGGAAAGATGTAACCCTGTGAGATGAATTAACAGAAACCAGAGCAGTTTCTAAGAAAGCTTCCTTCCTGTTTTGAACGGAAGATATTTCCTTTTTCACCATAGCCCTCTATGGGCCTCCAAATATCCCTTAGATAATTCCACATGAACGGCCTTAGCGAAAGGCTTCTTGAAGGGAAAGATGTAACTCTGTGAGATGAATTAACAGAACACAGAGCAGTTTCTCAAAAAGATTCTTTCCAGTTTTGAACGGAAGATATTTCCTTTTTCACCTTAGCCCTCTATGGGCTTCCAAATATCCCTTTGCCAATTCCACAAGAACAGCCTTAGCGAAAGGCTTCTTGAATGGAAAGATGTAACCCTGTGAGATGAATTAACAGAACACAGAGCAGTTTCTCAGAAAGCTTCTTTCCAGTTAAGAACGGAAGATATTTCCTTTTTCACCGTAGCCCCCTATGGGCTTCCAAATATCCCTTTGCCAATTCCACAAGAACAGCCTTAGCGAAAGGCTTCTTGAAGGGAAAGATGTAACTCTGTGAGATGAATTAACAGAACACAGAGCAGTTTCTCAGAAAGCTTCTTTCCAATTTTGAACGTAAGATATTTCCTTTTTTACCATAGCCCTCTATGGGCTTCCAAATATCCCTTTGCCAATTCCACAAGAACAGCCTTAGCGAAAGGCTTCTTGAAGGGAAAGATGTAACTCTGTGAGATGAATTAACAGAACACAGAGCAGTTTCTCAGAAAGCTTCTTTCCAGTTTTGAACGGAAGATATTTCCTTTTTCACCATAGCCCTCTAAGGGCTTCCAAATATCCCTTTGCTAATTCCAAAAGAACAGCCTTAGCGAAAGGCTTCTTGAAGGGAAAGATGTAATTCTGAGAGACGAATTAACAGAACACAGAGCAGTTTCTCAGAAAGCTTCTTTACAGTTTTGAACGGAAGATATTTCCTTTTTAACCATAGCCCTCTATAGGCTTCCAAATATCCCTTTTCCAATTCCACAAGAACAGCCTTAGCGAAAGACTTCTTGAAGAGAAAGATATAACTCTGTGAGATGAATTAACAGAACATAGAGCAAGTTCTCAGAAAGCTTCTTTCCAGTTTTGAACGGAAGATATTTCCTTTTTCACCATAGCCCTCTATGGGCTTCCAAATATCCCTATGCCAATTCCACAAGAACAGCCTTAGGGAAAGGCTTTTTGAAGGGAAAGATGTAACTCTGTGACATGAATTAACAGAAAACAGAGCAGTTTCTCAGAAAGCTTCTTTCCAGTTTTGAACAGAAGATATTTCCTTTTTCACCATAGCCCTCTATGGGCTTAAAATATCCCTTTTCCAATTCCACAAGAACAGCCTTAGCGAAAGGCTTCTTGAAGGGAAAGATGTAACTCTGTGAGATGAATTAACAGAACACAGAGCAGTTTCTCAGAAAGGTGCTTTCCTGTTTTGAACGGAAGATATTTCCTTTTTCACCATAGCCCTCTAAGGGATTCCAAATATCCCTTTGCCAATTCCACAACAACAGCCTTAGCAAAAGGCTTCTTGAAGGGAAAGATGTAACTCTGTGAGATGAATTAACAGAACACAGAGCAGTTTCTCAGAAAGCTTCTTTCCAGTTTTGAACGGAAGATATTTCCTTTTTCACCATAGCCCTCTATGGGCTTCCAAATATCCCTTTGCCAATTCCAGAAGAACAGCCTTAGCGAAAGGCTTCTTGAAGGGAAAGATGTAACTCTGTGAGATGAATTAACAGAACACAGAGCAATTTCTCAGAAAGCTTCTTTCCAGTTTTGAACGGAAGATATTTCCTTTTTCACCATAGCCCTCTATGGGCTTCCAAATATCCCTTTGCCAATTCCACAAGAACAGCCTTAGCGAAAGGCTTCTTGAATGGAAAGATGTAACCCTGTGAGATGAATTAACAGAACACAGAGCAGTTTCTCAGAAAGCTTCTTTCCAGTTAAGAACGGAAGATATTTCCTTTTTCACCGTAGCCCTCTATGGGCTTCCAAATATCCCTTTGCCAATTCCACAAGAACAGCCTTAGCGAAAGGCTTCTTGAAGGGAAAGATGTAACTCTGTGAGATGAATTAACAGAACACAGAGCAGTTTCTCAGAAAGCTTCTTTCCAGTTTTGAACGGCAGGTATTTGCTTTTTCACCATAGCCCTCTATGGGCTTCAAAATATCCCTTTGCCAATTCCACAAGAACAGCCTTAGCGAAAGGCTTCTTGAAGGGAAAGATGTAACTCTGTGAGATGAATTAACAGAACACAGAGCAGTTTCTGAGAAAGCTTCTTTCCAGTTTTGAACGGAAGATATTTCATTTTTCACCATAGCCCTAAATGGGCTTCCAAATATCCCTTTGCCAATTCCACAAGAACAGCCTTAGCGAAAGGCTTCTTGAAGGGAAAGATGTAACTGTGTGAGATGAATTAACAGAACACAGAGCAGTTTCTGAGAAAGCTTCTTTCCAGTTTTGAACGGAAGATATTTCCTTTTTCACCATAGCCCTCTATGGGCTTCCAAATATCCCTTTGCCAATTCCAGAAGAACAGCCTTAGCGAAACGCTCCTTGAAGGGAAAGATGTAACCCTGTGAGATGAATTAACAGAAACCAGAGCAGTTTCTAAGAAAGCTTCCTTCCTGTTTTGAACGGAAGATATTTCCTTTTTCACCATAGCCCTCTATGGGCTTCCAAATATCCCTTCGCCAATTCCACAAGAACAGCCTTAGCGAAAGGCTTCTTGAAGGGAAAGATGTAACTCTGTGAGATGAATTAACAGAACACAGAGCAGTTTCTCAGAAAGCTTCTTTCCAATTTTGAACGGAAGATATTTCCTTTTTTACCGTAGCCCTCTATGGGCTTCCAAATATCCCTTTGCCAATTCCACAAGAACAGCCTTAGCGAAAGGCTTCTTGAAGGGAAAGATGTAACTCTGTGAGATGAATGAAGAGAACACAGAGCAGTTTCTCAGAAAGCTTCTTTCCAGTTTTGAATGGAAGATATTTCCTTTTTCACCATAGCCCTCTATGGGCTTCTAAATATCCCTTTGCCAATTCCAAAAGAACAGCCTTAGCGAAAGGCTTCTTGAAGGGAAAGATGTAACCATGTGAGATGAAATAACAGAACACAGAGCAGTTTCTAAGAAAGCTTCCTTCCTGTTTTGAACGGAAGATATTTCCTTTTTCACCATAGCCCTCTATGGGCTTACAAATATCCCTTTGACAATTCCACAAGAACAGCCTTAGAGAAAGGCTTCTTGAATGGAAAGATATAACTCTGTGAGATGAATGAACAGAACACAGAGCAGTTTCTAAGAAAGCTTCTTTCCAGTTTTGAACGGCAGATATTCCCTTTTTCACCATAGCCCTCTATGGGCTTCCAAATATCCCTTTGCCAATTCCACAAGAACAGCCTTAGCGAAAGGCTTCTTGAAGGGAAAAATGTAACTCTGTGAGATGAATTAACAGAACACAGAGCAGTTTCTTAGAAAGCTTCTTTCCAGTTTTGAACGGAAGATATTCCCTTTTTCACCATAGCCCTCTATGGGCTTCCAAATATCCCTTTGCCAATTCCACAAGAACAGCCTTAGCGAAAGGCTTCTTGAAGGGAAAGATGTAACTCTGAGAGATGAATTAACAGAACACAGAGCAGTTTCTCAGAAAGCTTCTTTAGAGTTTTGAACGGAAGATATTTCCTTTTTCACCGTAGCCCTCTATGGGCTTCCAAATATCCCTTTGCCAATTCCACAAGAACAGCCTTAGCGAAAGGCTTCTTGAAGGCAAAGATGTAACTCTGTGAGATGAATTAACAGAACACAGAGCAGTTTCTCAGAAAGCTTCTTTCCATTTTGAACAGAAGATATTTCCTTTTACACCATAGCCCTCTATGGGCTTCCAAATATCCCTTTGCCTATTCCAGAAGAACAGCCTTAGCGAAACGCTTCTTGAAGGGAAAGATGTAACCCTGTGAGATGAATTAACAGAACACAGAGCAGTTTCTAAGAAAGCTTCCTTCCTGTTTTGAACGGAAGATATTTCCTTTTTCACCATAGCCCTCTATGGGCTTCCAAATATCCCTTTGCCTATTCCACAAGAACGGCCTTAGCGAAAGGCTTCTTGAAGGGAATGATGTAACTCTGTGAGATGAATGAACAGAACACAGAGCAGTTTCTCAAAAAGATTCTTTCCAGTTTTGAACGGAAGATATTTCCTTTTTCACCATAGCCCTCTATGGGCTTCCAAATATCCCTTTGCCAATTCCACAAGAACAGCCTTAGCGAAAGGCTTCTTGAAGGGAAAGATGTAACTCTGTGAGATGAATTAACAGAACACAGAGCAGTTTCTCAGAAAGCTTCTTTCCAATTTTGAACGGAAGATATTTCCTTTTTTACCGTAGCCCTCTATGGGCTTCCAAATATCCCTTTGCCAATTCCATAAGAACAGCCTTAGCGAAAGGCTTCTTGAAGGGAAAGATGTAACTCTGTGAGATGAATTAACAGAACACAGAGCTGTTTCTCAGAAAGCTTCTTTCCAGTTTTGAACGGAAGATATTTCCTTTTTCACCGTAGCCCTCTATGGGCTTCTAAATATCCCTTTGCCAATTCCAAAAGAACAGCCTTATCGAAAGGCTTCTTGAAGGGAAAGATGTAACCATGTTAGATGAAATAACAGAACACAGAGCAGTTTCTAGGAAAGCTTCCTTCCTGTTTTGAACGGAAGATATTTCCTTTTTCACCATAGCCCTCTATGGGCTTACAAATATCCCTTTGACAATTCCACAAGAACAGCCTTAGCGAAAGGCTTCTTGAATGGAAAGATATAACTCTGTGAGATGAATGAACAGAACAGAGAGCAGTTTCTAAGAAAGCTTCTTTCCAGTTTTGAACGGCAGATATTCCCTTTTTCACCATAGAACTCTATGGGCTTCCAAATATCCCTTTGCCAATTCCACAAGAACAGCCTTAGCGAAAGGCTTCTTGAAGGGAAAGATGTAACTCTGTGAGATGAATTAACAGAACACAGAGCAGTTTCTCAAAAAGATTCTTTCCAGTTTTGAACGGAAGATATTTCCTTTTTCACCATAGCCCTCTATGGGCTTCCAAATATCCCTTTGCCAATTCCAGAAGAACAGCCTTAGCGAAAGGCTTCTTGAAGGGAAAGATGTAACTCTGTGAGATGAATTAACAGAACACAGAGCTGTTTCTCAGAAGGCTTCTTTCCAGTTTTGAATGGAAGATATTTCCTTTTTCACCATATCCCTCTATGGGCTTCCAAATATCCCTTTGCCAATTCCACAAGAACAGCCCTAGCGAAAGGCTTCTTGAAGGGAAAGATGTAACTTTGTGAGATGAACTAACAGAACAAAAAGCAGTTTCTCACAAAGCTTCTTTCCAGTTTTGAACGGAAGATATTTCCTTTTTCACCATAGCCCTCTAAAGGCTTCCAAATATCCCTTTGCCAATTCCACAAGAACAGCCTTAGCGAAAGGCTTTTTGAAGGGAAACATGTAACTCTGTGACATGAATTAACAGAAAACAGAGCAGTTTCTCAGAAAGCTTCTTTCCAGTTTTGAACTGAAGATATTTCCTTTTTCACCATAGCCCTCTATGGGCTTAAAATATCCCTTTTCCAATTCCACAAGAACAGCCTTAGCGAAAGGCTTCTTGAAGGGAAAGACGTAACTGTGTGAGATGAATTAACAGAACACAGAGCAGTTTCTAAGAAAACTGCTTTCCTGTTTTGAACGGAAGATATTTCCTTTTTCACCATAGCCCTCTATGGGCTTCCAAATATCCCTTTGCCAATTCCACAACAACAGCCTTAGCAAAAGGCTTCTTGAAGGGAAAGATGTAACTCTGTGAGATGAATTAACAGAACACAGAGCAGTTTCTCAGAAAGCTTCTTTCCAGTTTTGAACGGAAGATATTTCCTTTTTCACCATAGCCCTCTATGGGCTTCCAAATATCCCTTTGCCAATTCCAGAAGAACAGCCTTAGCGAAAGGCTTCTTGTAGGGAAAGATGTAACTCTGTGAGATGAATTAACAGAACACAGAGCAACTTCTCAGAAAGCTTCTTTCCAGTTTTGAACGGAAGATATTTCCTTTTTCACCATAGCCCTCTATGGGCTTCCAAATATCCCTTTGCCAATTCCACAAGAACAGCCTTAGCGAAAGGCTTCTTGAAGGGAAAGATGTAACTCTGTGAGATGAATTAACAGAACACAGAGCAGTTTCTCAGAAAGCTTCTTTCCAATTTTGAACGTAAGATATTTCCTTTTTTACCATAGCCCTCTATGGGCTTCCAAATATCCCTTTGCCAATTCCACAAGAACAGCCTTAGCGAAAGGCTTCTTGAAGGGAAAGATGTAACTCTGTGAGATGAATTAACAGAACACAGAGCAGTTTCTCAGAAAGCTTCTTTCCAGTTTTGAACGGAAGATATTTCCTTTTTCACCATAGCCCTCTAAGGGCTTCCAAATATCCCTTTGCTAATTCCAAAAGAACAGCCTTAGCGAAAGGCTTCTTGAAGGGAAAGATGTAATTCTGAGAGACGAATTAACAGAACACAGCGCAGTTTCTCAGAAAGCTTCTTTACAGTTTTGAACGGAAGATATTTCTTTTTTAACCATAGCCCTCTATGGGCTTCCAAATATCCCTTTTTCAATTCCACAAGAACAGCCTTAGCGAAAGGCTTCTTGAAGAGAAAGATATAACTCTGTGAGATGAATTAACAGAACACAGAGCAAGTTCTCAGAAAGCTTCTTTCCAGTTTTGAAAGGAAGATATTTCCTTTTTCACCATAGCCCTCTATGGGCTTCCAAATATCCCTTTGCCAATTCCACAAGAACAGCCTTAGGGAAAGGCTTTTTGAAGGGAAAGATGTAACTCTGTGACATGAATTAACAGAAAACAGAGCAGTTTCTCAGAAAGCTTCTTTCCAGTTTTGAACAGAAGATATTTCCTTTTTCACCATAGCCCTCTATGGGCTTAAAATATCCCTTTTCCAATTCCACAAGAACAGCCTTAGCGAAAGGCTTCTTGAAGGGAAAGATGTAACTCTGTGAGATGAATTAACAGAACACAGAGCAGTTTCTAAGAAAGGTGCTTTCCTGTTTTGAACGGAAGATATTTCCTTTTTCATCATAGCCCTCTATGGGATTCCAAATATCCCTTTGCCAATTCCACAACAACAGCCTTAGCAAAAGGCTTCTTGAAGGGAAAGATGTAACTCTGTGAGATGAATTAACAGAACACAGAGCAATTTCTCAGAAAGCTTCTTTCCAGTTTTGAACGGAAGATATTTCCTTTTTCACCATAGCCCTCTATGGGCTTCCAAATATCCCTTTGCCAATTCCACAAGAACAGCCTTAGCGAAAGGCTTCTTGAATGGAAAGATGTAACCCTGTGAGATGAATTAACAGAACACAGAGCAGTTTCTCAGAAAGCTTCTTTCCAGTTAAGAACGGAAGATATTTCCTTTTTCACCGTAGCCCTCTATGGGCTTCCAAATATCCCTTTGCCAATTCCACAAGAACAGCCTTAGCGAAAGGCTTCTTGAAGGGAAAGATGTAACTCTGTGAGATGAATTAACAGAACACAGAGCAGTTTCTCAGAAAGCTTCTTTCCAGTTTTGAACGGCAGGTATTTGCTTTTTCACCATAGCCCTCTATGGGCTTCAAAATATCCCTTTGCCAATTCCACAAGAACAGCCTTAGCGAAAGGCTTCTTGAAGGGAAAGATGTAACTCTGTGAGATGAATTAACAGAACACAGAGCAGTTTCTGAGAAAGCTTCTTTCCAGTTTTGAACGGAAGATATTTCATTTTTCACCATAGCCCTAAATGGGCTTCCAAATATCCCTTTGCCAATTCCACAAGAACAGCCTTAGCGAAAGGCTTCTTGAAGGGAAAGATGTAACTGTTTGAGATGAATTAACAGAACACAGAGCAGTTTCTGAGAAAGCTTCTTTCCAGTTTTGAACGGAAGATATTTCCTTTTTCACCATAGCCCTCTATGGGCTTCCAAATATCCCTTTGCCAATTCCAGAAGAACAGCCTTAGCGAAACGCTCCTTGAAGGGAAAGATGTAACCCTGTGAGATGAATTAACAGAAACCAGAGCAGTTTCTAAGAAAGCTTCCTTCCTGTTTTGAACGGAAGATATTTCCTTTTTCACCATAGCCCTCTATGGGCTTCCAAATATCCCTTTGCCAATTCCACAAGAACAGCCTTAGCGAAAGGCTTCTTGAAGGGAAAGATGTAACTCTGTGAGATGAATTAACAGAACACAGAGCAGTTTCTCAGAAAGCTTCTTTCCAGTTTTGAATGGAAGATATTTCCTTTTTCACCATAGCCCTCTATGGGCTTCTAAATATCCCTTTGCCAATTCCAAAAGAACAGCCTTAGCGAAAGGCTTCTTGAAGGGAAAGATGTAACCATGTGAGATGAAATAACAGAACACAGAGCAGTTTCTAAGAAAGCTTCCTTCCTGTTTTGAACGGAAGATATTTCCTTTTTCACCATAGCCCTCTATGGGCTTACAAATATCCCTTTGACCGTTCCACAAGAACAGCCTTAGCGAAAGGCTTCTTGAATGGAAAGATATAACTCTGTGAGATGAATGAACAGAACACAGAGCAGTTTCTAAGAAAGCTTCTTTCCAGTTTTGAACGGCAGATATTCCCTTTTTCACCATAGCCCTCTATGGGCTTCCAAATATCCCTTTGCCAATTCCACAAGAACAGCCTTAGCGAAAGGCTTCTTGAAGGGAAAAATGTAACTCTGTGAGATGAATTAACAGAACACAGAGCAGTTTCTTAGAAAGCTTCTTTCCAGTTTTGAACGGAAGATATTCCCTTTTTCACCATAGCCCTCTATGGGCTTCCAAATATCCCTTTGCCAATTCCACAAGAACAGCCTTAGCGAAAGGCTTCTTGAAGAGAAAGATGTAACTCTGAGAGATGAATTAACAGAACACAGAGCAGTTTCTCAGAAAGCTTCTTTCCAGTTTTGAACGGCAGGTATTTGCTTTTTCACCATAGCCCTCTATGGGCTTCAAAATATCCCTTTGCCAATTCCACAAGAACAGCCTTAGCGAAAGGCTTCTTGAAGGGAAAGATGTAACTCTGTGAGATGAATTAACAGAACACAGAGCAGTTTCTGAGAAAGCTTCTTTCCAGTTTTGAATGGAAGATATTTCATTTTTCACCATAGCCCTAAATGGGCTTCCAAATATCCCTTTGCCAAATCCACAAGAACAGCCTTAGCGAAAGGCTTCTTGAAGGGAAAGATGTAACTGTGTGAGATGAATTAACAGAACACAGAGCAGTTTCTGAGAAAGCTTCTTTCCAGTTTTGAACGGAAGATATTTCCTTTTTCACCATAGCCCTCTATGGGCTTCCAAATATCCCTTTGCCAATTCCAGAAGAACAGCCTTAGCGAAACGCTTCTTGAAGGGAAAGATGTAACCCTGTGAGATGAATTAACAGAACACAGAGCAGTTTCTAAGAAAGCTTCCTTCCTGTTTTGAACGGAAGATATTTCCTTTTTCACCATAGCCCTCTATGGGCTTCCAAATATCCCTTTGCCAATTCCACAAGAACAGCCTTAGCGAAAGGCTTCTTGAAGGGAAAGATGTAACTCTGTGAGATGAATTAACAGAACACAGAGCAGTTTCTCAGAAAGCTTCTTTCCAATTTTGAACGGAAGATATTTCCTTTTTTACCGTAGCCCTCTATGGGCTTCCAAATATCCCTTTGCTAATTCCACAAGAACAGCCTTAGCGAAAGGCTTCTTGAAGGGAAAGATGTAACTCTGTGAGATGAATTAACAGAACACAGAGCAGTTTCTCAGAAAGCTTCTTTCCAGTTTTGAACGGAAGATATTTCCTTTTTCACCATAGCCCTCTATGGGCTTCTAAATATCCCTTTGCCAATTCCAAAAGAACAGCCTTAGCGAAAGGCTTCTTGAAGGGAAAGATGTAACCATGTGAGATGAAATAACAGAACACAGAGCAGTTTCTAGGAAAGCTTCCTTCCTGTTTTGAACGGAAGATATTTCCTTTTTCACCATAGCCCTCTATGGGCTTACAAATATCCCTTTGACAATTCCACAAGAACAGCCTTAGCGAAAGGCTTCTTGAAGGGAAAGATGTAACTCTGTGAGATGAATTAACAGAACACAGAGCAGTTTCTGAGAAAGCTTCTTTCCAGTTTTGAACGGAAGATATTTCATTTTTCACCATAGCCCTAAATGGGCTTCCAAATATCCCTTTGCCAATTCCACAAGAACAGCCTTAGCGAAAGGCTTCTTGAAGGGAAAGATGTAACTCTGTGAGATGAATTAACAGAACACAGAGCAGTTTCTGAGAAAGCTTCTTTCCAGTTTTGAACGGAAGATATTTCCTTTTTCACCATAGCCCTCTATGGGCTTCCAAATATCCCTTTGCCAATTCCAGAAGAACAGCCTTAGCGAAACGCTTCTTGAAGGGAAAGATGTAACCCTGTGAGATGAATTAACAGAAACCAGAGCAGTTTCTAAGAAAGCTTCCTTCCTGTTTTGAACGGAAGATATTTCCTTTTTCACCATATCCCTCTATGGGCTTCCAAATATCCCTTTGCCAATTCCACAAGAACAGCCTTAGCGAAAGGCTTCTTGAAGGGAAAGATGTAACTCAGTGAGATGAATTAACAGAACACAGAGCAGTTTCTCAGAAAGCTTCTTTCCAATTTTGAACGGAAGATATTTCCTTTTTTACCGTAGCCCTCTATGGGCTTCCAAATATCCCTTTGCCAATTCCACAAGAACAGCCTTAGCGAAAGGCTTCTTGAAGGGAAAGATGTAACTCTGTGAGATGAAGGAACAGAACACAGAGCAGTTTCTCAGAAAGCTTCTTTCCAGTTTTGAACGGAAGATATTTCCTTTTTCACCATAGCCCTCTATGGGCTTCTAAATATCCCTTTGCCAATTCCAAAAGAACAGCCTTAGCGAAAGGCTTCTTGAAGGGAAAGATGTAACCATGTGAGATGAAATAACAGAACACAGAGCAGTTTCTAAGAAAGCTTCCTTCCTGTTTTGAACGGAAGATATTTCCTTTTTCACCATAGCCCTCTATGGGCTTACAAATATCCCTTTGCCAATTCCACAAGAACAGCCTTAGCGAAAGGCTTCTTGAATGGAAAGATATAACTCTGTGAGATGAATGAACAGAACACAGAGCAGTTTCTAAGAAAGCTTCTTTCCAGTTTTGAACGGCAGATATTCCCTTTTTCACCATAGCCCTCTATGGGCTTCCAAATATCCCTTTGCCAATTCCACAAGAACAGCCTTAGCGAAAGGCTTCTTGAAGGGAAAAATGTAACTCTGTGAGATGAATTAACAGAACACAGAGCAGTTTCTTAGAAAGCTTCTTTCCAGTTTTGAACGGAAGATATTCCCTTTTTCACCATAGCCCTCTATGGGATTCCAAATATCCCTTTGCCAATTCCACAAGAACAGCCTTAGCGAAAGGCTTCTTGAAGGGAAAGATGTAACTCTGAGAGATGAATTAACAGAACACAGAGCAGTTTCTCAGAAAGCTTCTTTAGAGTTTTGAACGGAAGATATTTCCTTTTTCACCGTAGCCCTCTATGGGCTTCCAAATATCCCTTTGACATTCCACAAGAACGGCCTTAGCGAAAGGCTTCTTGAAGGGAAAGATGTAACTCTGTGAGATGAATTAACAGAACACAGAAGAGTTTCTCAGAAAGCTTCTTTCCAGTTTTGAACGGAAGATATTTCCTTTTTAACCATAGCCCTCTATGGGCTTACAAATATCCCTTTGCCAATTCCACAAGAACAGCCTTAGAGAAAGGCTTCTTGAAGGGAAAGATGTAACTCTGTGAGATGAAGGAACAGAACACAGAGCAGTTTCTCAGAAAGCTTCTTTCCAGTTTTGAACGGAAGATATTTCCTTTTTCACCATAGCCCTCTATGGGCTTCTAAATATCCCTTTGCCAATTCCAAAAGAACAGCCTTAGCGAAAGGCTTCTTGAAGGGAAAGATGTAACCATGTGAGATGAAATAACAGAACACAGAGCAGTTTCTAAGAAAGCTTCCTTCCTGTTTTGAACGGAAGATATTTCCTTTTTCACCATAGCCCTCTATGGGCTTACAAATATCCCTTTGCCAATTCCACAAGAACAGCCTTAGCGAAAGGCTTCTTGAATGGAAAGATATAACTCTGTGAGATGAATGAACAGAACACAGAGCAGTTTCTAAGAAAGCTTCTTTCCAGTTTTGAACGGCAGATATTCCCTTTTTCACCATAGCCCTCTATGGGCTTCCAAATATCCCTTTGCCAATTCCACAAGAACAGCCTTAGCGAAAGGCTTCTTGAAGGGAAAAATGTAACTCTGTGAGATGAATTAACAGAACACAGAGCAGTTTCTTAGAAAGCTTCTTTCCAGTTTTGAACGGAAGATATTCCCTTTTTCACCATAGCCCTCTATGGGATTCCAAATATCCCTTTGCCAATTCCACAAGAACAGCCTTAGCGAAAGGCTTCTTGAAGGGAAAGATGTAACTCTGAGAGATGAATTAACAGAACACAGAGCAGTTTCTCAGAAAGCTTCTTTAGAGTTTTGAACGGAAGATATTTCCTTTTTCACCGTAGCCCTCTATGGGCTTCCAAATATCCCTTTGACATTCCACAAGAACGGCCTTAGCGAAAGGCTTCTTGAAGGGAAAGATGTAACTCTGTGAGATGAATTAACAGAACACAGAAGAGTTTCTCAGAAAGCTTCTTTCCAGTTTTGAACGGAAGATATTTCCTTTTTAACCATAGCCCTCTATGGGCTTACAAATATCCCTTTGCCAATTCCACAAGAACAGCCTTAGAGAAAGGCTTCTTGAAGGGAAAGATGTAACTCTGTGAGATGAATTAACAGAACACAGAGCAGTTTCTCAGAAAGCTTCTTTCCAGTTTTGAACGGAAGATATTTCCTTTTTCACCATAGCCCTCTAAGGGCTTCCAAATATCCCTTTGCCAATTCCACAAGAACAGCCTTAGCGAAAGGCTTCTTGAAGGCAAAGATGTAACTCTGTGAGATGAATTAACAGAACACAGAGCAGTTTCTCAGAAAGCTTCTTTCCAGTTTTGAACGGAAGATATTTCCTTTTACACCATAGCCCTCTATGGGCTTCCAAATATCCCTTTGCCTATTCCAGAAGAACAGCCTTAGCGAAACGCTTCTTGAAGGGAAAGATGTAACCCTGTGAGATGAATTAACAGAACACAGAGCAGTTTCTAAGAAAGCTTCCTTCCTGTTTCAAACGGAAGATATTTCCTTTTTCACCATAGCCCTCTATGGGCTTCCAAATATCCCTTTGCCAATTCCACAAGAACGGCCTTAGCGAAAGGCTTCTTGAAGGGAATGATGTAACTCTGTGAGATGAATGAACAGAACACAGAGCAGTTTCTCAAAAAGATTCTTTCCAGTTTTGAACGGAAGATATTTCCTTTTTCACCATAGCCCTCTATGGGCTTCCAAATATCCCTTTGCCAATTCCACAAGAACAGCCTTAGCGAAAGGCTTCTTGAATGGAAAGATGTAACCCTGTGAGATGAATTAACAGAACACAGAGCAGTTTCTCAGAAAGCTTCTTTCCAGTTAAGAACGGAAGATATTTCCTTTTTCACCGTAGCCCTCTATGGGCTTCCAAATATCCCTTTGCCAATTCCATAAGAACAGCCTTAGCGAAAGGCTTCTTGAAGGGAAAGATGTAACTCTGTGAGATGAATTAACAGAACACAGAGCAGGTTCTCAGAAAGCTTCTTTCCAGTTTTGAACGGAAGATATTTCCTTTTTCACCATAGCCCTCTATGGGCTTCTAAATATCCCTTTGCCAATTCCAAAAGAACAGCCTTAGCGAAAGGCTTCTTGAAGGGAAAGATGTAACCATGTGAGATGAAATAACAGAACACAGAGCAGTTTCTAGGAAAGCTTCCTTCCTGTTTTGAACGGAAGATATTTCCTTTTTCACCATAGCCCTCTATGGGCTTACAAATATCCCTTTGACAATTCCACAAGAACAGCCTTAGCGAAAGGCTTCTTGAAGGGAAAGATGTAACTCTGTGAGATGAATTAACAGAACACAGAGCAGTTTCTGAGAAAGCTTCTTTCCAGTTTTGAACGGAAGATATTTCATTTTTCACCCTAGACCTAAATGGGCTTCCAAATATCCCTTTGCCAATTCCACAAGAACAGCCTTAGCGAAAGGCTTCTTGAAGGGAAAGATGTAACTCTGTGAGATGAATTAACAGAACACAGAGCAGTTTCTGAGAAAGCTTCTTTCCAGTTTTGAACGGAAGATATTTCCTTTTTCACCATAGCCCTCTATGGGCTTCCAAATATCCCTTTGCCAATTCCAGAAGAACAGCCTTAGCGAAACGCTTCTTGAAGGGAAAGATGTAACCCTGTGAGATGAATTAACAGAAACCAGAGCAGTTTCTAAGAAAGCTTCCTTCCTGTTTTGAACGGAAGATATTTCCTTTTTCACCATATCCCTCTATGGGCTTCCAAATATCCCTTTGCCAATTCCACAAGAACAGCCTTAGCGAAAGGCTTCTTGAAGGGAAAGATGTAACTCAGTGAGATGAATTAACAGAACACAGAGCAGTTTCTCAGAAAGCTTCTTTCCAATTTTGAACGGAAGATATTTCCTTTTTTACCGTAGCCCTCTATGGGCTTCCAAATATCCCTTTGCCAATTCCACAAGAACAGCCTTAGCGAAAGGCTTCTTGAAGGGAAAGATGTAACTCTGTGAGATGAAGGAACAGAACACAGAGCAGTTTCTCAGAAAGCTTCTTTCCAGTTTTGAACGGAAGATATTTCCTTTTTCACCATAGCCCTCTATGGGCTTCTAAATATCCCTTTGCCAATTCCAAAAGAACAGCCTTAGCGAAAGGCTTCTTGAAGGGAAAGATGTAACCATGTGAGATGAAATAACAGAACACAGAGCAGTTTCTAAGAAAGCTTCCTTCCTGTTTTCAACGGAAGATATTTCCTTTTTCAACATAGCCCTCTAAGGGCTTACAAATATCCCTTTGCCAATTCCACAAGAACAGCCTTAGCGAAAGGCTTCTTGAATGGAAAGATATAACTCTGTGAGATGAATGAACAGAACACAGAGCAGTTTCTAAGAAAGCTTCTTTCCAGTTTTGAACGGAAGATATTCCCTTTTTCACCATAGCCCTCTATGGGCTTCCAAATATCCCTTTGCCAATTCCACAAGAACAGCCTTAGCGAAAGGCTTCTTGAAGGGAAAAATGTAACTCTGTGAGATGAATTAACAGAACACAGAGCAGTTTCTTAGAAAGCTTCTTTCCAGTTTTGAACGGAAGATATTCCCTTTTTCACCATAGCCCTCTATGGGCTTCCAAATATCCCTTTGCCAATTCCACAAGAACAGCCTTAGCGAAAGGCTTCTTGAAGGGAAAGATGTAACTCTGAGAGATGAATTAACAGAACACAGAGCAGTTTCTCAGAAAGCTTCTTTAGAGTTTTGAACGGAAGATATTTCCTTTTTCACCGTAGCCCTCTATGGGCTTCCAAATATCCCTTTGACATTCCACAAGAACGGCCTTAGCGAAAGGCTTCTTGAAGGGAAAGATGTAACTCTGTGAGATGAATTAACAGAACACAGAAGAGTTTCTCAGAAAGCTTCTTTCCAGTTTTGAACGGAAGATATTTCCTTTTTAACCATAGCCCTCTATGGGCTTACAAATATCCCTTTGCCAATTCCACAAGAACAGCCTTAGAGAAAGGCTTCTTGAAGGGAAAGATGTAACTCTGTGAGATGAATTAACAGAACACAGAGCAGTTTCTCAGAAAGCTTCTTTCCAGTTTTGAACGGAAGATATTTCCTTTTTCACCATAGCCCTCTAAGGGCTTCCAAATATCCCTTTGCCAATTCCACAAGAACAGCCTTAGCGAAAGGCTTCTTGAAGGCAAAGATGTAACTCTGTGAGATGAATTAACAGAACACAGAGCAGTTTCTCAGAAAGCTTCTTTCCAGTTTTGAACGGAAGATATTTCCTTTTACACCATAGCCCTCTGTGGGCTTCCAAATATCCCTTTGCCTATTCCAGAAGAACAGCCTTAGCGAAACGCTTCTTGAAGGGAAAGATGTAACCCTGTGAGATGAATTAACAGAACACAGAGCAGTTTCTAAGAAAGCTTCCTTCCTGTTTCAAACGGAAGATATTTCCTTTTTCACCATAGCCCTCTATGGGCTTCCAAATATCCCTTTGCCAATTCCACAAGAACGGCCTTAGCGAAAGGCTTCTTGAAGGGAATGATGTAACTCTGTGAGATGAATGAACAGAACACAGAGCAGTTTCTCAAAAAGATTCTTTCCAGTTTTGAACGGAAGATATTTCCTTTTTCACCATAGCCCTCTATGGGCTTCCAAATATCCCTTTGCCAATTCCACAAGAACAGCCTTAGCGAAAGGCTTCTTGAATGGAAAGATGTAACCCTGTGAGATGAATTAACAGAACACAGAGCAGTTTCTCAGAAAGCTTCTTTCCAGTTAAGAACGGAAGATATTTCCTTTTTCACCGTAGCCCTCTATGGGCTTCCAAATATCCCTTTGCCAATTCCATAAGAACAGCCTTAGCGAAAGGCTTCTTGAAGGGAAAGATGTAACTCTGTGAGATGAATTAACAGAACACAGAGCAGGTTCTCAGAAAGCTTCTTTCCAGTTTTGAACGGAAGATATTTCCTTTTTCACCGTAGCCCTCTATGGGCTTCTAAATATCCCTTTGCCAATTCCAAAAGAACAGCCTTAGCGAAAGGCTTCTTGAAGGGAAAGATGTAACCATGTGAGATGAAATAACAGAACACAGAGCAGTTTCTAGGAAAGCTTCCTTCCTGTTTTGAACGGAAGATATTTCCTTTTTCACCATAGCCCTCTATGGGCTTACAAATATCCCTTTGACAATTCCACAAGAACAGCCTTAGCGAAAGGCTTCTTGAATGGAAAGATATAACTCTGTGAGATGAATGAACAGAACACAGAGCAGTTTCTAAGAAAGCTTCTTTCCAGTTTTGAACGGCAGATATTCCCTTTTTCACCATAGCCCTCTATGGGCTTCCAAATATCCCTTTGCCAATTCCACAAGAACAGCCTTAGCGAAAGGCTTCTTGAAGGGAAACATGTAACTCTGTGAGATGAATTAACAGAACACAGAGCAGTTTCTCAGAAAGCTTCTTTCCAATTTAGAACGGAAGATATTTCCTTTTTTACCGTAGCCCTCTATGGGCTCCCAAATATCCCTTTGCCAATTCCACAAGAACAGCCTTAGCGAAAGGCTTCTTGAAGAGAAAGATGTAACTCTGTGAGATGAATTAACAGAACACAGAGCAGTTTCTCAGAAAGCTTCTTTCCACTTTTGAACGGAAGATATTTCCTTTTTCACCATAGCCCTCTATGGGCTTCTAAATATCCCTTTGCCAATTCCAAAAGAACAGCCTTATCGAAAGGCTTCTTGAAGGGAAAGATGTAACCATGTTAGATGAAATAACAGAACACAGAGCAGTTTCTAGGAAAGCTTCCTTCCTGTTTTGAACGGAAGATATTTCCTTTTTCACCATAGCCCTCTATGGGCTTACAAATATCCCTTTGACAATTCCACAAGAACAGCCTTAGCGAAAGGCTTCTTGAATGGAAAGATATAACTCTGTGAGATGAATGAACAGAACAGAGAGCAGTTTCTAAGAAAGCTTCTTTCCAGTTTTGAACGGCAGATATTCCCTTTTTCACCATAGCCCTCTATGGGCTTCCAAATATCCCTTTGCCAATTCCACAAGAACAGCCTTAGCGAAAGGCTTCTTGAAGGGAAAGATGTAACTCTGTGAGATGAATTAACAGAACACAGAGCAGTTTCTCAAAAAGATTCTTTCCAGTTTTGAACGGAAGATATTTCCTTTTTCACCATAGCCCTCTATGGGCTTCCAAATATCCCTTTGCCAATTCCAGAAGAACAGCCTTAGCGAAAGGCTTCTTGAAGGGAAAGATGTAACTCTGTGAGATGAATTAACAGAACACAGAGCTGTTTCTCAGAAGGCTTCTTTCCAGTTTTGAATGGAAGATATTTCCTTTTTCACCATATCCCTCTATGGGCTTCCAAATATCCCTTTGCCAATTCCACAAGAACAGCCCTAGCGAAAGGCTTCTTGAAGGGAAAGATGTAACTTTGTGAGATGAACTAACAGAACAAAAAGCAGTTTCTCACAAAGCTTCTTTCCAGTTTTGAACGGAAGATATTTCCTTTTTCACCATAGCCCTCTATGGGCTTCCAAATATCCCTTTGCCAATTCCACAAGAACAGCCTTAGGGAAAGGCTTTTTGAAGGGAAACATGTAACTCTGTGACATGAATTAACAGAAAACAGAGCAGTTTCTCAGAAAGCTTCTTTCCAGTTTTGAACTGAAGATATTTCCTTTTTCACCATAGCCCTCTATGGGCTTAAAATATCCCTTTTCCAACTCCACAAGAACAGCCTTAGCGAAAGGCTTCTTGAAGGGAAAGACGTAACTGTGTGAGATGAATTAACAGAACACAGAGCAGTTTCTAAGAAAACTGCTTTCCTGTTTTGAACGGAAGATATTTCCTTTTTCACCATAGCCCTCTATGGGCTTCCAAATATCCCTTTGCCAATTCCACAACAACAGCCTTAGCAAAAGGCTTCTTGAAGGGAAAGATGTAACTCTGTGAGATGAATTAACAGAACACAGAGCAGTTTCTCAGAAAGCTTCTTTCCAGTTTTGAACGGAAGATATTTCCTTTTTCACCATAGCCCTCTATGGGCTTCCAAATATCCCTTTGCCAATTCCAGAAGAACAGCCTTAGCGAAAGGCTTCTTGAAGGGAAAGATGTAACTCTGTGAGATGAATTAACAGAACACAGAGCAACTTCTCAGAAAGCTTCTTTCCAGTTTTGAACGGAAGATATTTCCTTTTTCACCATAGCCCTCTATGGGCTTCCAAATATCCCTTTGCCAATTCCACAAGAACGGCTTTAGCGAAAGGCTTCTTGAATGGAAAGATGTAACCCTGTGATATGAATTAACAGAACACAGAGCAGTTTCTAAGAAAGCTTCCTTCCTGTTTTGAACGGAAGATATTTCCTTTTTCACCATAGCCCTCTATGGGCCTCCAAATATCCCTTAGATAATTTCACATGAACGGCCTTAGCGAAAGGCTTCTTGAAGGGAAAGATGTAACTCTGTGAGATGAATTAACAGAACACAGAGCAGTTTCTCAAAAAGATTCTTTCCAGTTTTGAACGGAAGATATTTCCTTTTTCACCTTAGCCCTCTATGGGCTTCCAAATATCCCATTGCCAATTCCACAAGAACAGCCTTAGCGAAAGGCTTCTTGAATGGAAAGATGTAACCCTGTGAGATGAATTAACAGAACACAGAGCAGTTTCTCAGAAAGCTTCTTTCCAGTTAAGAACGGAAGATATTTCCTTTTTCACCGTAGCCCCCTATGGGCTTCCAAATATCCCTTTGCCAATTCCACAAGAACAGCCTTAGCGAAAGGCTTCTTGAAGGGAAAGATGTAACTCTGTGAGATGAATTAACAGAACACAGAGCAGTTTCTCAGAAAGCTTCTTTCCAATTTTGAACGTAAGATATTTCCTTTTTTACCATAGCCCTCTATGGGCTTCCAAATATCCCTTTGCCAATTCCACAAGAACAGCCTTAGCGAAAGGCTTCTTGAAGGGAAAGATGTAACTCTGTGAGATGAATTAACAGAACACAGAGCAGTTTCTCAGAAAGCTTCTTTCCAGTTTTGAACGGAAGATATTTCCTTTTTCACCATAGCCCTCTAAGGGCTTCCAAATATCCCTTTGCTAATTCCAAAAGAACAGCCTTAGCGAAAGGCTTCTTGAAGGGAAAGATGTAATTCTGAGAGACGAATTAACAGAACACAGAGCAGTTTCTCAGAAAGCTTCTTTACAGTTTTGAACGGAAGATATTTCCTTTTTAACCATAGCCCTCTATGGGCTTCCAAATATCCCTTTTCCAATTCCACAAGAACAGCCTTAGCGAAAGACTTCTTGAAGAGAAAGATATAACTCTGTGAGATGAATTAACAGAACATAGAGCAAGTTCTCAGAAAGCTTCTTTCCAGTTTTGAACGGAAGATATTTCCTTTTTCACCATAGCCCTCTATGGGCTTCCAAATATCCCTATGCCAATTCCACAAGAACAGCCTTAGGGAAAGGCTTTTTGAAGGGAAAGATGTAACTCTGTGACATGAATTAACAGAAAACAGAGCAGTTTCTCAGAAAGCTTCTTTCCAGTTTTGAACAGAAGATATTTCCTTTTTCACCATAGCCCTCTATGGGCTTAAAATATCCCTTTTCCAATTCCACAAGAACAGCCTTAGCGAAAGGCTTCTTGAAGGGAAAGATGTAACTCTGTGAGATGAATTAACAGAACACAGAGCAGTTTCTCAGAAAGGTGCTTTCCTGTTTTGAACGGAAGATATTTCCTTTTTCACCATAGCCCTCTAAGGGATTCCAAATATCCCTTTGCCAATTCCACAACAACAGCCTTAGCAAAAGGCTTCTTGAAGGGAAAGATGTAACTCTGTGAGATGAATTAACAGAACACAGAGCAGTTTCTCAGAAAGCTTCTTTCCAGTTTTGAACGGAAGATATTTCCTTTTTCACCATAGCCCTCTATGGGCTTCCAAATATCCCTTTGCCAATTCCAGAAGAACAGCCTTAGCGAAAGGCTTCTTGAAGGGAAAGATGTAACTCTGTGAGATGAATTAACAGAACACAGAGCAATTTCTCAGAAAGCTTCTTTCCAGTTTTGAACGGAAGATATTTCCTTTTTCACCATAGCCCTCTATGGGCTTCCAAATATCCCTTTGCCAATTCCACAAGAACAGCCTTAGCGAAAGGCTTCTTGAATGGAAAGATGTAACCCTGTGAGATGAATTAACAGAACACAGAGCAGTTTCTCAGAAAGCTTCTTTCCAGTTAAGAACGGAAGATATTTCCTTTTTCACCGTAGCCCTCTATGGGCTTCCAAATATCCCTTTGCCAATTCCACAAGAACAGCCTTAGCGAAAGGCTTCTTGAAGGGAAAGATGTAACTCTGTGAGATGAATTAACAGAACACAGAGCAGTTTCTCAGAAAGCTTCTTTCCAGTTTTGAACGGCAGGTATTTGCTTTTTCACCATAGCCCTCTATGGGCTTCAAAATATCCCTTTGCCAATTCCACAAGAACAGCCTTAGCGAAAGGCTTCTTGAAGGGAAAGATGTAACTCTGTGAGATGAATTAACAGAACACAGAGCAGTTTCTGAGAAAGCTTCTTTCCAGTTTTGAACGGAAGATATTTCATTTTTCACCATAGCCCTAAATGGGCTTCCAAATATCCCTTTGCCAATTCCACAAGAACAGCCTTAGCGAAAGGCTTCTTGAAGGGAAAGATGTAACTGTGTGAGATGAATTAACAGAACACAGAGCAGTTTCTGAGAAAGCTTCTTTCCAGTTTTGAACGGAAGATATTTCCTTTTTCACCATAGCCCTCTATGGGCTTCCAAATATCCCTTTGCCAATTCCAGAAGAACAGCCTTAGCGAAACGCTCCTTGAAGGGAAAGATGTAACCCTGTGAGATGAATTAACAGAAACCAGAGCAGTTTCTAAGAAAGCTTCCTTCCTGTTTTGAACGGAAGATATTTCCTTTTTCACCATAGCCCTCTATGGGCTTCCAAATATCCCTTCGCCAATTCCACAAGAACAGCCTTAGCGAAAGGCTTCTTGAAGGGAAAGATGTAACTCTGTGAGATGAATTAACAGAACACAGAGCAGTTTCTCAGAAAGCTTCTTTCCAATTTTGAACGGAAGATATTTCCTTTTTTACCGTAGCCCTCTATGGGCTTCCAAATATCCCTTTGCCAATTCCACAAGAACAGCCTTAGCGAAAGGCTTCTTGAAGGGAAAGATGTAACTCTGTGAGATGAATGAAGAGAACACAGAGCAGTTTCTCAGAAAGCTTCTTTCCAGTTTTGAATGGAAGATATTTCCTTTTTCACCATAGCCCTCTATGGGCTTCTAAATATCCCTTTGCCAATTCCAAAAGAACAGCCTTAGCGAAAGGCTTCTTGAAGGGAAAGATGTAACCATGTGAGATGAAATAACAGAACACAGAGCAGTTTCTAAGAAAGCTTCCTTCCTGTTTTGAACGGAAGATATTTCCTTTTTCACCATAGCCCTCTATGGGCTTACAAATATCCCTTTGACAATTCCACAAGAACAGCCTTAGAGAAAGGCTTCTTGAATGGAAAGATATAACTCTGTGAGATGAATGAACAGAACACAGAGCAGTTTCTAAGAAAGCTTCTTTCCAGTTTTGAACGGCAGATATTCCCTTTTTCACCATAGCCCTCTATGGGCTTCCAAATATCCCTTTGCCAATTCCACAAGAACAGCCTTAGCGAAAGGCTTCTTGAAGGGAAAAATGTAACTCTGTGAGATGAATTAACAGAACACAGAGCAGTTTCTTAGAAAGCTTCTTTCCAGTTTTGAACGGAAGATATTCCCTTTTTCATCATAGCCCTCTATGGGCTTCCAAATATCCCTTTGCCAATTCCACAAGAACAGCCTTAGCGAAAGGCTTCTTGAAGGGAAAGATGTAACTCTGAGAGATGAATTAACAGAACACAGAGCAGTTTCTCAGAAAGCTTCTTTAGAGTTTTGAACGGAAGATATTTCCTTTTTCACCGTAGCCCTCTATGGGCTTCCAAATATCCCTTTGCCAATTCCACAAGAACAGCCTTAGCGAAAGGCTTCTTGAAGGCAAAGATGTAACTCTGTGAGATGAATTAACAGAACACAGAGCAGTTTCTCAGAAAGCTTCTTTCCATTTTGAACAGAAGATATTTCCTTTTACACCATAGCCCTCTATGGGCTTCCAAATATCCCTTTGCCTATTCCAGAAGAACAGCCTTAGCGAAACGCTTCTTGAAGGGAAAGATGTAACCCTGTGAGATGAATTAACAGAACACAGAGCAGTTTCTAAGAAAGCTTCCTTCCTGTTTTGAACGGAAGATATTTCCTTTTTCACCATAGCCCTCTATGGGCTTCCAAATATCCCTTTGCCAATTCCACAAGAACGGCCTTAGCGAAAGGCTTCTTGAAGGGAATGATGTAACTCTGTGAGATGAATGAACAGAACACAGAGCAGTTTCTCAAAAAGATTCTTTCCAGTTTTGAACGGAAGATATTTCCTTTTTCACCATAGCCCTCTATGGGCTTCCAAATATCCCTTTGCCAATTCCACAAGAACAGCCTTAGCGAAAGGCTTCTTGAAGGGAAAGATGTAACTCTGTGAGATGAATTAACAGAACACAGAGCAGTTTCTCAGAAAGCTTCTTTCCAATTTTGAACGGAAGATATTTCCTTTTTTACCGTAGCCCTCTATGGGCTTCCAAATATCCCTTTGCCAATTCCATAAGAACAGCCTTAGCGAAAGGCTTCTTGAAGGGAAAGATGTAACTCTGTGAGATGAATTAACAGAACACAGAGCTGTTTCTCAGAAAGCTTCTTTCCAGTTTTGAACGGAAGATATTTCCTTTTTCACCGTAGCCCTCTATGGGCTTCTAAATATCCCTTTGCCAATTCCAAAAGAACAGCCTTATCGAAAGGCTTCTTGAAGGGAAAGATGTAACCATGTTAGATGAAATAACAGAACACAGAGCAGTTTCTAGGAAAGCTTCCTTCCTGTTTTGAACGGAAGATATTTCCTTTTTCACCATAGCCCTCTATGGGCTTACAAATATCCCTTTGACAATTCCACAAGAACAGCCTTAGCGAAAGGCTTCTTGAATGGAAAGATATAACTCTGTGAGATGAATGAACAGAACAGAGAGCAGTTTCTAAGAAAGCTTCTTTCCAGTTTTGAACGGCAGATATTCCCTTTTTCACCATAGAACTCTATGGGCTTCCAAATATCCCTTTGCCAATTCCACAAGAACAGCCTTAGCGAAAGGCTTCTTGAAGGGAAAGATGTAACTCTGTGAGATGAATTAACAGAACACAGAGCAGTTTCTCAAAAAGATTCTTTCCAGTTTTGAACGGAAGATATTTCCTTTTTCACCATAGCCCTCTATGGGCTTCCAAATATCCCTTTGCCAATTCCAGAAGAACAGCCTTAGCGAAAGGCTTCTTGAAGGGAAAGATGTAACTCTGTGAGATGAATTAACAGAACACAGAGCTGTTTCTCAGAAGGCTTCTTTCCAGTTTAGAATGGAAGATATTTCCTTTTTCACCATATCCCTCTATGGGCTTCCAAATATCCCTTTGCCAATTCCACAAGAACAGCCCTAGCGAAAGGCTTCTTGAAGGGAAAGATGTAACTTTGTGAGATGAACTAACAGAACAAAAAGCAGTTTCTCACAAAGCTTCTTTCCAGTTTTGAACGGAAGATATTTCCTTTTTCACCATAGCCCTCTATGGGCTTCCAAATATCCCTTTGCCAATTCCACAAGAACAGCCTTAGCGAAAGGCTTTTTGAAGGGAAACATGTAACTCTGTGACATGAATTAACAGAAAACAGAGCAGTTTCTCAGAAAGCTTCTTTCCAGTTTTGAACTGAAGATATTTCCTTTTTCACCATAGCCCTCTATGGGCTTAAAATATCCCTTTTCCAATTCCACAAGAACAGCCTTAGCGAAAGGCTTCTTGAAGGGAAAGACGTAACTGTGTGAGATGAATTAACAGAACACAGAGCAGTTTCTAAGAAAACTGCTTTCCTGTTTTGAACGGAAGATATTTCCTTTTTCACCATAGCCCTCTATGGGCTTCCAAATATCCCTTTGCCAATTCCACAACAACAGCCTTAGCAAAAGGCTTCTTGAAGGGAAAGATGTAACTCTGTGAGATGAATTAACAGAACACAGAGCAGTTTCTCAGAAAGCTTCTTTCCAGTTTTGAACGGAAGATATTTCCTTTTTCACCATAGCCCTCTATGGGCTTCCAAATATCCCTTTGCCAATTCCAGAAGAACAGCCTTAGCGAAAGGCTTCTTGAAGGGAAAGATGTAACTCTGTGAGATGAATTAACAGAACACAGAGCAACTTCTCAGAAAGCTTCTTTCCAGTTTTGAACGGAAGATATTTCCTTTTTCACCATAGCCCTCTATGGGCTTCCAAATATCCCTTTGCCAATTCCACAAGAACAGCCTTAGAGAAAGGCTTCTTGAAGGGAAAGATGTAACTCTGTGAGATGAATTAACAGAACACAGAGCAGTTTCTCAGAAACCTTCTTTCCAGTTTTGAACGGAAGATATTTCCTTTTTCACCATAGCCCTCTAAGGGCTTCCAAATATCCCTTGCCAATTCCACAAGAACAGCCTTAGCGAAAGGCTTCTTGAAGGCAAAGATGTAACTCTGTGAGATGAATTAACAGAACACAGAGCAGTTTCTCAGAAAGCTTCTTTCCAGTTTTGAACGGAAGATATTTCCTTTTTCACCATAGCCCTCTATGGGCTTCCAAATATCCCTTTGCCAATTCCACAAGAACGGCTTTAGCGAAAGGCTTCTTGAATGGAAAGATGTAACCCTGTGATATGAATTAACAGAACACAGAGCAGTTTCTAAGAAAGCTTCCTTCCTGTTTTGAACGGAAGATATTTCCTTTTTCACCATAGCCCTCTATGGGCCTCCAAATATCCCTTAGATAATTCCACATGAACGGCCTTAGCGAAAGGCTTCTTGAAGGGAAAGATGTAATTCTGTGAGATGAATTAACAGAATACAGAGCAGTTTCTCAAAAAGATTCTTTCCAGTTTTGAACGGAAGATATTTCCTTTTTCACCTTAGCCCTCTATGGGCTTCCAAATATCCCTTTGCCAATTCCACAAGAACAGCCTTAGCGAAAGGCTTCTTGAATGGAAAGATGTAACCCTGTGAGATGAATTAACAGAACACAGAGCAGTTTCTCAGAAAGCTTCTTTCCAGTTAAGAACGGAAGATATTTCCTTTTTCACCGTAGCCCCCTATGGGCTTCCAAATATCCCTTTGCCAATTCCACAAGAACAGCCTTAGCGAAAGGCTTCTTGAAGGGAAAGATGTAACTCTGTGAGATGAATTAACAGAACACAGAGCAGTTTCTCAGAAAGCTTCTTTCCAATTTTGAACGTAAGATATTTCCTTTTTTACCATAGCCCTCTATGGGCTTCCAAATATCCCTTTGCCAATTCCACAAGAACAGCCTTAGCGAAAGGCTTCTTGAAGGGAAAGATGTAACTCTGTGAGATGAATTAACAGAACACAGAGCAGTTTCTCAGAAAGCTTCTTTCCAGTTTTGAACGGAAGATATTTCCTTTTTCACCATAGCCCTCTAAGGGCTTCCAAATATCCCTTTGCTAATTCCAAAAGAACAGCCTTAGCGAAAGGCTTCTTGAAGGGAAAGATGTAATTCTGAGAGACGAATTAACAGAACACAGAGCAGTTTCTCAGAAAGCTTCTTTACAGTTTTGAACGGAAGATATTTCTTTTTTAACCATAGCCCTCTATGGGCTTCCAAATATCCCTTTTCCAATTCCACAAGAACAGCCTTAGCGAAAGGCTTCTTGAAGAGAAAGATATAACTCTGTGAGATGAATTAACAGAACACAGAGCAAGTTCTCAGAAAGCTTCTTTCCAGTTTTGAACGGAAGATATTTCCTTTTTCACCATAGCCCTCTATGGGCTTCCAAATATCCCTTTGCCAATTCCACAAGAACAGCCTTAGGGAAAGGCTTTTTGAAGGGAAAGATGTAACTCTGTGACATGAATTAACAGAAAACAGAGCAGTTTCTCAGAAAGCTTCTTTCCAGTTTTGAACAGAAGATATTTCCTTTTTCACCATAGCCCTCTATGGGCTTAAAATATCCCTTTTCCAATTCCACAAGAACAGCCTTAGCGAAAGGCTTCTTGAAGGGAAAGATGTAACTCTGTGAGATGAATTAACAGAACACAGAGCAGTTTCTAAGAAAGGTGCTTTCCTGTTTTGAACGGAAGATATTTCCTTTTTCACCATAGCCCTCTATGGGATTCCAAATATCCCTTTGCCAATTCCACAACAACAGCCTTAGCAAAAGGCTTCTTGAAGGGAAAGATGTAACTCTGTGAGATGAATTAACAGAACACAGAGCAATTTCTCAGAAAGCTTCTTTCCAGTTTTGAACGGAAGATATTTCCTTTTTCACCATAGCCCTCTATGGGCTTCCAAATATCCCTTTGCCAATTCCACAAGAACAGCCTTAGCGAAAGGCTTCTTGAATGGAAAGATGTAACCCTGTGAGATGAATTAACAGAACACAGAGCAGTTTCTCAGAAAGCTTCTTTCCAGTTAAGAACGGAAGATATTTCCTTTTTCACCGTAGCCCTCTATGGGCTTCCAAATATCCCTTTGCCAATTCCACAAGAACAGCCTTAGCGAAAGGCTTCTTGAAGGGAAAGATGTAACTCTGTGAGATGAATTAACAGAACACAGAGCAGTTTCTCAGAAAGCTTCTTTCCAGTTTTGAACGGCAGGTATTTGCTTTTTCACCATAGCCCTCTATGGGCTTCAAAATATCCCTTTGCCAATTCCACAAGAACAGCCTTAGCGAAAGGCTTCTTGAAGGGAAAGATGTAACTCTGTGAGATGAATTAACAGAACACAGAGCAGTTTCTGAGAAAGCTTCTTTCCAGTTTTGAACGGAAGATATTTCATTTTTCACCATAGCCCTAAATGGGCTTCCAAATATCCCTTTGCCAATTCCACAAGAACAGCCTTAGCGAAAGGCTTCTTGAAGGGAAAGATGTAACTGTGTGAGATGAATTAACAGAACACAGAGCAGTTTCTGAGAAAGCTTCTTTCAAGTTTTGAACGGAAGATATTTCCTTTTTCACCATAGCCCTCTATGGGCTTCCAAATATCCCTTTGCCAATTCCAGAAGAACAGCCTTAGCGAAACGCTCCTTGAAGGGAAAGATGTAACCCTGTGAGATGAATTAACAGAAACCAGAGCAGTTTCTAAGAAAGCTTCCTTCCTGTTTTGAACGGAAGATATTTCCTTTTTCACCATAGCCCTCTATGGGCTTCCAAATATCCCTTTGCCAATTCCACAAGAACAGCCTTAGCGAAAGGCTTCTTGAAGGGAAAGATGTAACTCTGTGAGATGAATGAACAGAACACAGAGCAGTTTCTCAGAAAGCTTCTTTCCAGTTTTGAATGGAAGATATTTCCTTTTTCACCATAGCCTTCTATGGGCTTCTAAATATCCCTTTGCCAATTCCAAAAGAACAGCCTTAGCGAAAGGCTTCTTGAAGGGAAAGATGTAACCATGTGAGATGAAATAACAGAACACAGAGCAGTTTCTAAGAAAGCTTCCTTCCTGTTTTGAACGGAAGATATTTCCTTTTTCACCATAGCCCTCTATGGGCTTACAAATATCCCTTTGACAGTTCCACAAGAACAGCCTTAGCGAAAGGCTTCTTGAATGGAAAGATATAACTCTGTGAGATGAATGAACAGAACACAGAGCAGTTTCTAAGAAAGCTTCTTTCCAGTTTTGAACGGCAGATATTCCCTTTTTCACCATAGCCCTCTATGGGCTTCCAAATATCCCTTTGCCAATTCCACAAGAACAGCCTTAGCGAAAGGCTTCTTGAAGGGAAAAATGTAACTCTGTGAGATGAATTAACAGAACACAGAGCAGTTTCTTAGAAAGCTTCTTTCCAGTTTTGAACGGAAGATATTCCCTTTTTCACCATAGCCCTCTATGGGCTTCCAAATATCCCTTTGCCAATTCCACAAGAACAGCCTTAGCGAAAGGCTTCTTGAAGAGAAAGATGTAACTCTGAGAGATGAATTAACAGAACACAGAGCAGTTTCTCAGAAAGCTTCTTTAGAGTTTTGAACGGAAGATATTTCCTTTTTCACCGTAGCCCTCTATGGGCTTCCAAATATCCCTTTGCCAATTCCACAAGAACAGCCTTAGCGAAAGGCTTCTTGAAGGCAAAGATGTAACTCTGTGAGATGAATTAACAGAACACAGAGCAGTTTCTCAGAAAGCTTCTTTCCAGTTTTGAACGGAAGATATTTCCTTTTACACCATAGCCCTCTATGGGCTTCCAAATATCCCTTTGCCTATTCCAGAAGAACAGCCTTAGCGAAACGCTTCTTGAAGGGAAAGATGTAACCCTGTGAGATGAATTAACAGAACACAGAGCAGTTTCTAAGAAAGCTTCCTTCCTGTTTTGAACGGAAGATATTTCCTTTTTCACCATAGCCCTCTATGGGCTTCCAAATATCCCTTTGCCAATTCCACAAGAACGGCCTTAGCGAAAGGCTTCTTGAAGGGAATGATGTAACTCTGTGAGATGAATGAACAGAACACAGAGCAGTTTCTCAAAAAGATTCTTTCCAGTTTTGAACGGAAGATATTTCCTTTTTCACCATAGCCCTCTATGGGCTTCCAAATATCCCTTTGCCAATTCCACAAGAACAGCCTTAGCCAAAGGCTTCTTGAATGGAAAGATGTAACCCTGTGAGATGAATTAACAGAACACAGAGCAGTTTCTCAGAAAGCTTCTTTCCAGTTAAGAACGGAAGATATTTCCTTTTTCACCGTAGCCCTCTATGGGCTTCCAAATATCCCTTTGCCAATTCCACAAGAACAGCCTTAGCGAAAGGTTTCTTGAAGGGAAAGATGTAACTCTGTGAGATGAATTAACAGAACACAGAGCAGTTTCTCAGAAAGCTTCTTTCCAGTTTTGAACGGCAGGTATTTGCTTTTTCACCATAGCCCTCTATGGGCTTCAAAATATCCCTTTGCCAATTCCACAAGAACAGCCTTAGCGAAAGGCTTCTTGAAGGGAAAGATGTAACTCTGTGAGATGAATTAACAGAACACAGAGCAGTTTCTGAGAAAGCTTCTTTCCAGTTTTGAATGGAAGATATTTCATTTTTCACCATAGCCCTAAATGGGCTTCCAAATATCCCTTTGCCAAATCCACAAGAACAGCCTTAGCGAAAGGCTTCTTGAAGGGAAAGATGTAACTGTGTGAGATGAATTAACACAACACAGAGCAGTTTCTGAGAAAGCTTCTTTCCAGTTTTGAACGGAAGATATTTCCTTTTTCACCATAGCCCTCTATGGGCTTCCAAATATCCCTTTGCCAATTCCAGAAGAACAGCCTTAGCGAAACGCTTCTTGAAGGGAAAGATGTAACCCTGTGAGATGAATTAACAGAACACAGAGCAGTTTCTAAGAAAGCTTCCTTCCTGTTTTGAACGGAAGATATTTCCTTTTTCACCATAGCCCTCTATGGGCTTCCAAATATCCCTTTGCCAATTCCACAAGAACAGCCTTAGCGAAAGGCTTCTTGAAGGGAAAGATGTAACTCTGTGAGATGAATTAACAGAACACAGAGCAGTTTCTCAGAAAGCTTCTTTCCAATTTTGAACGGAAGATATTTCCTTTTTTACCGTAGCCCTCTATGGGCTTCCAAATATCCCTTTGCTAATTCCACAAGAACAGCCTTAGCGAAAGGCTTCTTGAAGGGAAAGATGTAACTCTGTGAGATGAATTAACAGAACACAGAGCAGTTTCTCAGAAAGCTTCTTTCCAGTTTTGAACGGAAGATATTTCCTTTTTCACCATAGCCCTCTATGGGCTTCTAAATATCCCTTTGCCAATTCCAAAAGAACAGCCTTAGCGAAAGGCTTCTTGAAGGGAAAGATGTAACCATGTGAGATGAAATAACAGAACACAGAGCAGTTTCTAGGAAAGCTTCCTTCCTGTTTTGAACGGAAGATATTTCCTTTTTCACCATAGCCCTCTATGGGCTTACAAATATCCCTTTGACAATTCCACAAGAACAGCCTTAGCGAAAGGCTTCTTGAATAGAAAGATATAACTCTGTGAGATGAATGAACAGAACACAGAGCAGTTTCTAAGAAAGCTTCTTTCCAGTTTTGAACGGCAGATATTCCCTTTTTCACCATAGCCCTCTATGGGCTTCCAAATATCCCTTTGCCAATTCCACAAGAACAGCCTTAGCGAAAGGCTTCTTGAAGGGAAACATGTAACTCTGTGATATGAATTAACAGAACACAGAGCAGTTTCTCAGAAAGCTTCTTTCCAATTTAGAACGGAAGATATTTCCTTTTTTACCGTAGCCCTCTATGGGCTTCCAAATATCCCTTTGCCAATTCCACAAGAACAGCCTTAGCGAAAGGCTTCTTGAAGGGAAAGATGTAACTCTGTGAGATGAATTAACAGAACACAGAGCAGTTTCTCAGAAAGCTTCTTTGCAGTTTTGAACGGAAGATATTTCCTTTTTCACCATAGCCCTCTATGGGCTTCTAAATATCCCTTTGCCAATTCCTAAAGAACAGCCTTATCGAAAGGCTTCTTGAAGGGAAAGATGTAACCATGTGAGATGAAATAACAGAACACAGAGCAGTTTCTAGGAAAGCTTCCTTCCTGTTTTGAACGGAAGATATTTCCTTTTTCACCATAGCCCTCTATGGGCTTACAAATATCCCTTTGACAATTCCACAAGAACAGCCTTAGCGAAAGGCTTCTTGAATGGAAAGATATAACTCTGTGAGATGAATGAACAGAACACAGAGCAGTTTCTAGGAAAGCTTCTTTCCAGTTTTGAACGGCAGATATTCCCTTTTTCACCATAGCCCTCTATGGGCTTCCAAATATCCCTTTGCCAATTCCACAAGAACAGCCTTAGCGAAAGGCTTCTTGAAGGGAAAGATGTAACTCTGTGAGATGAATTAACAGAACACAGAGCAGTTTCTTAGAAAGCTTCTTTCCAGTTTTGAACGGAAGATATTCCCTTTTTCACCATAGCCCTCTATGGGCTTCCAAATATCCCTTTGCCAATTCCACAAGAACAGCCTTAGCGAAAGGCTTCTTGAAGGGAAAGATGTAACTCTGTGAGATGAATTAACAGAACACAGAGCAGTTTCTCAGAAAGCTTCTTTAGAGTTTTGAACGGAAGATATTTCCTTTTTCACCGTAGCCCTCTATGGGCTTCCAAATATCCCTTTGACATTCCACAAGAACGGCCTAAGCGAAAGGCTTCTTGAAGGGAAAGATGTAACTCTGTGAGATAAATTAACAGAACACAGAAGAGTTTCTCAGAAAGCTTCTTTCCAGTTTTGAACGGAAGATATTTCCTTTTTAACCATAGCCCTCTATGGGCTTCCAAATATCCCTTTTCCAATTCCACAAGAACAGCCTTAGCGAAAGGCTTCTTGAAGGGAAAGATGTAACTCTGTGAGATGAATTAACAGAACACAGAGCAGTTTGTCAAAAAGATTCTTTCCAGTTTTGAACGGAAGATATTTCCTTTTTCACCATAGCCCTCTAAGGGCTTCCAAATATCCCTTTGCCAATTCCAGAAGAACAGCCTTAGCGAAAGGCTTCTTGAAGGGAAAGATGTAACTCTGTGAGATGAATTAACAGAACACAGAGCTGTTTCTCAGAAGGCTTCTTTCCAGTTTTGAATGGAAGATATTTCCTTTTTCACCATATCCCTCTATGGGCTTCCAAATATCCCTTTGCCAATTCCCCAAGAACAGCCCTAGCGAAAGGCTTCTTGAAGGGAAAGATGTAACTTTGTGAGATGAACTAACAGAACAAAAAGCAGTTTCTCACAAAGCTTCTTTCCAGTTTTGAACGGAAGATATTTCCTTTTTCACCATAGCCCTCTATGGGCTTCCAAATATCCCTTTGCCAATTCCAAAAGAACAGCCTTAGGGAAAGGTTTTTGAAGGGAAAGATGTAACTCTGTGACATGAATTAACAGAAAACAGAGCAGTTTCTCAGAAAGCTTCTTTCCAGTTTTGAACTGAAGATATTTCCTTTTTCACCATAGCCCTCTATGGGCTTAAAATATCCCTTTTCCAATTCCACAAGAACAGCCTTAGCGAAAGGCTTCTTGAAGGGAAAGACGTAACTGTGTGAGATGAATTAACAGAACACAGAGCAGTTTCTAAGAAAACTGCTTTCCTGTTTTGAACGGAAGATATTTCCTTTTTCACCATAGCCCTCTATGGGCTTCCAAATATCCCTTTGCCAATTCCACAACAACAGCCTTAGCAAAAGGCTTCTTGAAGGGAAAGATGTAACTCTGTGAGATGAATTAACAGAACACAGAGCAGTTTCTCAGAAAGCTTCTTTCCAGTTTTGAACGGAAGATATTTCCTTTTTCACCATAGCCCTCTATGGGCTTCCAAATATCCCTTTGCCAATTCCAGAAGAACAGCCTTAGCGAAAGGCTTCTTGAAGGGAAAGATGTAACTCTGTGAGATGAATTAACAGAACACAGAGCAACTTCTCAGAAAGCTTCTTTCCAGTTTTGAACGGAAGATATTTCCTTTTTCACCATAGCCCTCTATGGGCTTCCAAATATCCCTTTGCCAATTCCACAAGAACAGCCTTAGAGAAAGGCTTCTTGAAGGGAAAGATGTAACTCTGTGAGATGAATTAACAGAACACAGAGCAGTTTCTCAGAAAGCTTCTTTCCAGTTTTGAACGGAAGATATTTCCTTTTTCACCATAGCCCTCTAAGGGCTTCCAAATATCCCTTTGCCAATTCCACAAGAACAGCCTTAGCGAAAGGCTTCTTGAAGGCAAAGATGTAACTCTGTGAGATGAATTAACAGAACACAGAGCAGTTTCTCAGAAAGCTTCTTTCCAGTTAAGAACGGAAGATATTTCCTTTTTCACCGTAGTCCTCTATGGGCTTCCAAATATCCCTTGGCCAATTCCACAAGAACAGCCTTAGCGAAAGGTTTCTTGAAGGGAAAGATGTAACTCTGTGAGATGAATTAACAGAACACAGAGCAGTTTCTCAGAAAGCTTCTTTCCAGTTTTGAACGGCAGGTATTTGCTTTTTCACCATAGCCCTCTATGGGCTTCAAAATATCCCTTTGCCAATTCCACAAGAACAGCCTTAGCGAAAGGCTTCTTGAAGGGAAAGATGTAAACCTGTGATATGAATTAACAGAACACAGAGCAGTTTCTGAGAAAGCTTCTTTCCAGTTTTGAATGGAAGATATTTCATTTTTCACCATAGCCCTAAATGGGCTTCCAAATATCCCTTTGCCAAATCCACAAGAACAGCCTTAGCGAAAGGCTTCTTGAAGGGAAAGATGTAACTGTGTGAGATGAATTAACAGAACACAGAGCAGTTTCTGAGAAAGCTTCTTTCCAGTTTTGAACGGAAGATATTTCCTTTTTCACCATAGCCCTCTATGGGCTTCCAAATATCCCTTTGCCAATTCCAGAAGAACAGCCTTAGCGAAACGCTTCTTCAAGGGAAAGATGTAACCCTGTGAGATGAATTAACAGAACACAGAGCAGTTTCTACGAAAGCTTCCTTCCTGTTTTGAACGGAAGATATTTCCTTTTTCACCATAGCCCTCTATGGGCTTCCAAATATCCCTTTGCCAATTCCACAAGAACAGCCTTAGCGAAAGGCTTCTTGAAGGGAAAGATGTAACTCTGTGAGATGAATTAACAGAACACAGAGCAGTTTCTCAGAAAGCTTCTTTCCAGTTTTGAACGGAAGATATTTCCTTTTTCACCATAGCCCTCTAAGGGCTTCCAAATATCCCTTTGCCAATTCCACAAGAACAGCCTTAGCGAAAGGCTTCTTGAAGGCAAAGATGTAACTCTGTGAGATGAATTAACAGAACACAGAGCAGTTTCTCAGAAAGCTTCTTTCCAGTTTTGAACGGAAGATATTTCCTTTTTCACCATAGCCCTCTATGGGCTTCCAAATATCCCTTTGCCAATTCCAGAAGAACAGCCTTAGCGAAAGGCTTCTTGAAGGGAAAGATGTAACTCTGTGAGATGAATTAACAGAACACAGAGCAATTTCTCAGAAAGCTTCTTTCCAGTTTTGAACGGAAGATATTTCCTTTTTCACCATAGCCCTCTATGGGCTTCCAAATATCCCTTTGCCAATTCCACAAGAACAGCCTTAGCGAAAGGCTTCTTGAATGGAAAGATGTAACCCTGTGAGATGAATTAACAGAACACAGAGCAGTTTCTCAGAAAGCTTCTTTCCAGTTAAGAACGGAAGATATTTCCTTTTTCACCGTAGCCCTCTATGGGCTTCCAAATATCCCTTTGCCAATTCCACAAGAACAGCCTTAGCGAAAGGCTTCTTGAAGGGAAAGATGTAACTGTGTGAGATGAATTAACAGAACACAGAGCAGTTTCTGAGAAAGCTTCTTTCCAGTTTTGAACGGAAGATATTTCCTTTTTCACCATAGCCCTCTATGGGCTTCCAAATATCCCTTTGCCAATTCCAGAAGAACAGCCTTAGCGAAACGCTTCTTGAAGGGAAAGATGTAACCCTGTGAGATGAATTAACAGAAACCAGAGCAGTTTCTAAGAAAGCTTCCTTCCTGTTTTGAACGGAAGATATTTCCTTTTTCACCATAGCCCTCTATGGGCTTCCAAATATCCCTTTGTCAATTCCACAAGAACAGCCTTAGCGAAAGGCTTCTTGAAGGGAAAGATGTAACTCTGTGAGATGAATTAACAGAACACAGAGCAGTTTCTCAGAAAGCTTCTTTCCAATTTTGAACGGAAGATATTTCCTTTTTTACCGTAGCCCTCTATGGGCTTCCAAATATCCCTTTGCCAATTCCACAAGAACAGCCTTAGCGAAAGGCTTCTTGAAGGGAAAGATGTAACTCTGTGAGATGAATGAACAGAACACAGAGCAGTTTCTCAGAAAGCTTCTTTCCAGTTTTGAATGGAAGATATTTCCTTTTTCACCATAGCCCTCTATGGGCTTCTAAATATCCCTTTGCCAATTCCAAAAGAACAGCCTTAGCGAAAGGCTTCTTGAAGGGAAAGATGTAACCATGTGAGATGAAATAACAGAACACAGAGCAGTTTCTAAGAAAGCTTCCTTCCTGTTTTGAACGGAAGATATTTCCTTTTTCACCATAGCCCTCTATGGGCTTACAAATATCCCTTTGACAATTCCACAAGAACAGCCTTAGCGAAAGGCTTCTTGAATGGAAAGATATAACTCTGTGAGATGAATGAACAGAACACAGAGCAGTTTCTAAGAAAGCTTCTTTCCAGTTTTGAACGGCAGATATTCCCTTTTTCACCATAGCCCTCTATGGGCTTCCAAATATCCCTTTGCCAATTCCACAAGAACAGCCTTAGCGAAAGGCTTCTTGAAGGGAAAAATGTAACTCTGTGAGATGAATTAACAGAACACAGAGCAGTTTCTTAGAAAGCTTCTTTCCAGTTTTGAACGGAAGATATTCCCTTTTTCACCATAGCCCTCTATGGGCTTCCAAATATCCCTTTGCCAATTCCACAAGAACAGCCTTAGCGAAAGGCTTCTTGAAGGGAAAGATGTAACTCTGAGAGATGAATTAACAGAACACAGAGCAGTTTCTCAGAAAGCTTCTTTAGAGTTTTGAACGGAAGATATTTCCTTTTTCACCGTAGCCCTCTATGGGCTTCCAAATATCCCTTTGACATTCCACAAGAACGGCCTTAGCGAAAGGCTTCTTGAAGGGAAAGATGTAACACTGTGAGATGAATTAACAGAACACAGAAGAGTTTCTCAGAAAGCTTCTTTCCAGTTTTGAACGGAAGATATTTCCTTTTTAACCATAGCCCTCTAAGGGCTTCCAAATATCCCTTTGCCAATTCCACAAGAACAGCCTTAGCGAAAGGCTTCTTGAAGGCAAAGATGTAACTCTGTGAGATGAATTAACAGAACACAGAGCAGTTTCTCAGAAAGCTTCTTTCCAGTTTTGAACGGAAGATATTTCCTTTTACACCATAGCCCTCTATGGGCTTCCAAATATCCCTTTGCCTATTCCAGAAGAACAGCCTTAGCGAAACGCTTCTTGAAGGGAAAGATGTAACCCTGTGAGATGAATTAACAGAACACAGAGCAGTTTCTAAGAAAGCTTCCTTCCTGTTTTGAACGGAAGATATTTCCTTTTTCACCATAGCCCTCTATGGGCTTCCAAATATCCCTTTGCCAATTCCACAAGAACGGCCTTAGCGAAAGGCTTCTTGAAGGGAATGATGTAACTCTGTGAGATGAATGAACAGAACACAGAGCAGTTTCTCAAAAAGATTCTTTCCAGTTTTGAACGGAAGATATTTCCTTTTTCACCATAGCCCTCTATGGGCTTCCAAATATCCCTTTGCCAATTCCACAAGAACAGCCTTAGCCAAAGGCTTCTTGAATGGAAAGATGTAACCCTGTGAGATGAATTAACAGAACACAGAGCAGTTTCTCAGAAAGCTTCTTTCCAGTTAAGAACGGAAGATATTTCCTTTTTCACCGTAGCCCTCTATGGGCTTCCAAATATCCCTTTGCCAATTCCACAAGAACAGCCTTAGCGAAAGGCTTCTTGAAGGGAAAGATGTAACTCTGTGAGATTAATTAACAGAACACAGAGCAGTTTCTCAGAAAGCTTCTTTCCAGTTTTGAACGGAAGATATTTCCTTTTTCACGATAGACCTCTATGGGCTTCTAAATATCCCTTTGCCAATTCCAAAAGAACAGCCTTAGCGAAAGGCTTCTTGAAGGGAAAGATGTAACCATGTGAGATGAAATAACAGAACACAGAGCAGTTTCTAGGAAAGCTTCCTTCCTGTTTTGAACGGAAGATATTTCCTTTTTCACCATAGCCCTCTATGGGCTTACAAATATCCCTTTGACAATTCCACAAGAACAGCCTTAGCGAAAGGCTTCTTGAATGGAAAGATATAACTCTGTGAGATGAATGAACAGAACACAGAGCAGTTTCTAAGAAAGCTTCTTTCCAGTTTTGAACGGCAGATATTCCCTTTTTCACCATAGCCCTCTATGGGCTTCCAAATATCCCTTTGCCAATTCCACAAGAACAGCCTTAGCGAAAGGCTTCTTGAAGGGAAACATGTAACTCTGTGATATGAATTAACAGAACACAGAGCAGTTTCTCAGAAAGCTTCTTTCCAATTTAGAACGGAAGATATTTCCTTTTTTACCGTAGCCCTCTATGGGCTTCCAAATATCCCTTTGCCAATTCCACAAGAACAGCCTTAGCGAAAGGCTTCTTGAAGGGAAAGATGTAACTCTGTGAGATGAATTAACAGAACACAGAGCAATTTCTCAGAAAGCTTCTTTCCAGTTTTGAACGGAAGATATTTCCTTTTTCACCATAGCCCTCTATGGGCTTCCAAATATCCCTTTGCCAATTCCACAAGAACAGCCTTAGCGAAAGGCTTCTTGAATGGAAAGATGTAACCCTGTGAGATGAATTAACAGAACACAGAGCAGTTTCTCAGAAAGCTTCTTTCCAGTTAAGAACGGAAGATATTTCCTTTTTCACCGTAGCCCTCTATGGGCTTCCAAATATCCCTTTGCCAATTCCACAAGAACAGCCTTAGCGAAAGGCTTCTTGAAGGGAAAGATGTAACTGTGTGAGATGAATTAACAGAACACAGAGCAGTTTCTGAGAAAGCTTCTTTCCAGTTTTGAACGGAAGATATTTCCTTTTTCACCATAGCCCTCTATGGGCTTCCAAATATCCCTTTGCCAATTCCAGAAGAACAGCCTTAGGGAAACGCTTCTTGAAGGGAAAGATGTAACCCTGTGAGATGAATTAACAGAAACCAGAGCAGTTTCTAAGAAAGCTTCCTTCCTGTTTTGAACGGAAGATATTTCCTTTTTCACCATAGCCCTTTATGGGCTTCCAAATATCCCTTTGTCAATTCCACAAGAACAGCCTTAGCGAAAGGCCTCTTGAAGGGAAAGATGTAACTCTGTGAGATGAATTAACAGAACACAGAGCAGTTTCTCAGAAAGCTTCTTTCCAATTTTGAACGGAAGATATTTCCTTTTTTACCGTAGCCCTCTATGGGCTTCCAAATATCCCTTTGCCAATTCCACAAGAACAGCCTTAGCGAAAGGCTTCTTGAAGGGAAAGATGTAACTCTGTGAGATGAATGAACAGAACACAGAGCAGTTTCTCAGAAAGCTTCTTTCCAGTTTTGAATGGAAGATATTTCCTTTTTCACCATAGCCCTCTATGGGCTTCTAAATATCCCTTTGCCAATTCCAAAAGAACAGCCTTAGCGAAAGGCTTCTTGAAGGGAAAGATGTAACCATGTGAGATGAAATAACAGAACACAGAGCAGTTTCTAAGAAAGCTTCCTTCCTGTTTTGAACGGAAGATATTTCCTTTTTCACCATAGCCCTCTATGGGCTTACAAATATCCCTTTGACAATTCCACAAGAACAGCCTTAGCGAAAGGCTTCTTGAATGGAAAGATATAACTCTGTGAGATGAATGAACAGAACACAGAGCAGTTTCTAATAAAGCTTCTTTCCAGTTTTGAACGGCAGATATTCCCTTTTTCACCATAGCCCTCTATGGGCTTCCAAATATCCCTTTGCCAATTCCACAAGAACAGCCTTAGCGAAAGGCTTCTTGAAGGGAAAAATGTAACTCTGTGAGATGAATTAACAGAACACAGAGCGGTTTCTTAGAAAGCTTCTTTCCAGTTTTGAACGGAAGATATTCCCTTTCTCACCATAGCCCTCTATGGGCTTCCAAATATCCCTTTGCCAATTCCACAAGAACAGCCTTAGCGAAAGGCTTCTTGAAGGGAAAGATGTAACTCTGAGAGATGAATTAACAGAACACAGAGCAGTTTCTCAGAAAGCTTCTTTAGAGTTTTGAACGGAAGATATTTCCTTTTTCACCGTAGCCCTCTATGGGCTTCCGAATATCCCTTTGACATTCCACAAGAACGGCCTTAGCGAAAGGCTTCTTGAAGGGAAAGATGTAACACTGTGAGATGAATTAACAGAACACAGAAGAGTTTCTCAGAAAGCTTCTTTCCAGTTTTGAACGGAAGATATTTCCTTTTTAACCATAGCCCTCTAAGGGCTTCCAAATATCCCTTTGCCAATTCCACAAGAACAGCCTTAGCGAAAGGCTTCTTGAAGGCAAAGATGTAACTCTGTGAGATGAATTAACAGAACACAGAGCAGTTTCTCAGAAAGCTTCTTTCCAGTTTTGAACGGAAGATATTTCCTTTTACACCATAGCCCTCTATGGGCTTCCAAATATCCCTTTGCCTATTCCAGAAGAACAGCCTTAGCGAAACGCTTCTTGAAGGGAAAGATGTAACCCTGTGAGATGAATTAACAGAACACAGAGCAGTTTCTAAGAAAGCTTCCTTCCTGTTTTGAACGGAAGATATTTCCTTTTTCACCATAGCCCTCTATGGGCTTCCAAATATCCCTTTGCCAATTCCACAAGAACGGCCTTAGCGAAAGGCTTCTTGAAGGGAATGATGTAACTCTGTGAGATGAATGAACAGAACACAGAGCAGTTTCTCAAAAAGATTCTTTCCAGTTTTGAACGGAAGATATTTCCTTTTTCACCATAGCCCTCTATGGGCTTCCAAATATCCCTTTGCCAATTCCACAAGAACAGCCTTAGCCAAAGGCTTCTTGAATGGAAAGATGTAACCCTGTGAGATGAATTAACAGAACACAGAGCAGTTTCTCAGAAAGCTTCTTTCCAGTTAAGAACGGAAGATATTTCCTTTTTCACCGTAGCCCTCTATGGGCTTCCAAATATCCCTTTGCCAATTCCACAAGAACAGCCTTAGCGAAAGGCTTCTTGAAGGGAAAGATGTAACTCTGTGAGATTAATTAACAGAACACAGAGCAGTTTCTCAGAAAGCTTCTTTCCAGTTTTGAACGGAAGATATTTCCTTTTTCACGATAGACCTCTATGGGCTTCTAAATATCCCTTTGCCAATTCCAAAAGAACAGCCTTAGCGAAAGGCTTCTTGAAGGGAAAGATGTAACCATGTGAGATGAAATAACAGAACACAGAGCAGTTTCTAGGAAAGCTTCCTTCCTGTTTTGAACGGAAGATATTTCCTTTTTCACCATAGCCCTCTATGGGCTTACAAATATCCCTTTGACAATTCCACAAGAACAGCCTTAGCGAAAGGCTTCTTGAATGGAAAGATATAACTCTGTGAGATGAATGAACAGAACACAGAGCAGTTTCTAAGAAAGCTTCTTTCCAGTTTTGAACGGCAGAGATTCCCTTTTTCACCATAGCCCTCTATGGGCTTCCAAATATCCCTTTGCCAATTCCACAAGAACAGCCTTAGCGAAAGGCTTCTTGAAGGGAAACATGTAACTCTGTGATATGAATTAACAGAACACAGAGCAGTTTCTCAGAAAGCTTCTTTCCAATTTAGAACGGAAGATATTTCCTTTTTTACCGTAGCCCTCTATGGGCTTCCAAATATCCCTTTGCCAATTCCACAAGAACAGCCTTAGCGAAAGGCTTCTTGAAGGGAAAGATGTAACTCTGTGAGATGAATTAACAGAACACAGAGCAGTTTCTCAGAAAGCTTCTTTCCAGTTTTGAACGGAAGATATTTCCTTTTTCACCATAGCCCTCTATGGGCTTCTAAATATCCCTTTGCCAATTCCAAAAGAACAGCCTTATCGAAAGGCTTCTTGAAGGGAAAGATGTAACCATGTGAGATGAAATAACAGAACACAGAGCAGTTTCTAGGAAAGCTTCCTTCCTGTTTTGAACGGAAGATATTTCCTTTTTCACCATAGCCCTCTATGGGCTTACAAATATCCCTTTGACAATTCCACAAGAACAGCCTTAGCGAAAGGCTTCTTGAATGGAAAGATATAACTCTGTGAGATGAATGAACAGAACACAGAGCAGTTTCTAAGAAAGCTTCTTTCCAGTTTTGAACGGCAGATATTCCCTTTTTCACCATAGCCCTCTATGGGCTTCCAAATATCCCTTTTCCAATTCCACAAGAACAGCCCTAGCGAAAGGCTTCTTGAAGGGAAAGATGTAACTTTGTGAGATGAACTAACAGAACAAAAAGCAGTTTCTCACAAAGCTTCTTTCCAGTTTTGAACGGAAGATATTTCCTTTTTCACCATAGCCCTCTATGGGCTTCCAAATATCCCTTTGCCAATTCCAAAAGAACAGCCTTAGGGAAAGGTTTTTGAAGGGAAAGATGTAACTCTGTGACATGAATTAACAGAAAACAGAGCAGTTTCTCAGAAAGCTTCTCTCCAGTTTTGAACTGAAGATATTTCCTTTTTCACCATAGCCCTCTATGGGCTTAAAATATCCCTTTTCCAATTCCACAAGAACAGCCTTAGCGAAAGGCTTCTTGAAGGGAAAGACGTAACTGTGTGAGATGAATTAACAGAACACAGAGCAGTTTCTAAGAAAACTGCTTTCCTGTTTTGAACGGAAGATATTTCCTTTTTCACCATAGCCCTCTATGGGCTTACAAATATCCCTTTGCCAATTCCACAACAACAGCCTTAGCAAAAGGCTTCTTGAAGGGAAAGATGTAACTCTGTGAGATGAATTAACAGAACACAGAGCAGTTTCTCAGAAAGCTTCTTTCCAGTTTTGAACGGAAGATATTTCCTTTTTCACCATAGCCCTCTATGGGCTTCCAAATATCCCTTTGCCAATTCCAGAAGAACAGCCTTAGCGAAAGGCTTCTTGAAGGGAAAGATGTAACTCTGTGAGATGAATTAACAGAACACAGAGCAACTTCTCAGAAAGCTTCTTTCCAGTTTTGAACGGAAGATATTTCCTTTTTCACCATAGCCCTCTATGGGCTTCCAAATATCCCTTTGCCAATTCCACAAGAACAGCCTTAGAGAAAGGCTTCTTGAAGGGAAAGATGTAACTCTGTGAGATGAATTAACAGAACACAGAGCAGTTTCTCAGAAAGCTTCTTTCCAGTTTTGAACGGAAGATATTTCCTTTTTCACCATAGCCCTCTAAGGGCTTCCAAATATCCCTTTGCCAATTCCACAAGAACAGCCTTAGCGAAAGGCTTCTTGAAGGCAAAGATGTAACTCTGTGAGATGAATTAACAGAACACAGAGCAGTTTCTCAGAAAGCTTCTTTCCAGTTTTGAACGGAAGATATTTCCTTTTTCACCATAGCCCTCTATGGGCTTCCAAATATCCCTTTGCCAATTCCACAAGAACGGCTTTAGCGAAAGGCTTCTTGAAGGGAAAGATGTAACCCTGTGATATGAATTAACAGAACACAGAGCAGTTTCTAAGAAAGCTTCCTTCCTGTTTTGAACGGAAGATATTTCCTTTTTCACCATAGCCCTCTATGGGCCTCCAAATATCCCTTAGATAATTCCACATGAACGGCCTTAGCGAAAGGCTTCTTGAAGGGAAAGATGTAACTCTGTGAGATGAATTAACAGAACACAGAGCAGTTTCTCAAAAAGATTCTTTCCAGTTTTGAACGGAAGATATTTCCTTTTTCACCATAGCCCTCTATGGGCTTCCAAATATCCCTTTGCCAATTCCACAAGAACAGCCTTAGCGAAAGGCTTCTTGAATGGAAAGATGTAACCCTGTGAGATGAATTAACAGAACACAGAGCAGTTTCTCAGAAAGCTTCTTTCCAGTTAAGAACGGAAGATATTTCCTTTTTCACCGTAGTCCTCTATGGGCTTCCAAATATCCCTTTGCCAATTCCACAAGAACAGCCTTAGCGAAAGGCTTCTTGAAGGGAAAGATGTAACTCTGTGAGATGAATTAACAGAACACAGAGCAGTTTCTCAGAAAGCTTCTTTCCAGTTTTGAACGGCAGGTATTTGCTTTTTCACCATAGCCCTCTATGGGCTTCAAAATATCCCTTTGCCAATTCCACAAGAACAGCCTTAGCGAAAGGCTTCTTGAAGGGAAAGATGTAAACCTGTGATATGAATTAACAGAACACAGAGCAGTTTCTGAGAAAGCTTCTTTCCAGTTTTGAATGGAAGATATTTCATTTTTCACCATAGCCCTAAATGGGCTTCCAAATATCCCTTTGCCAAATCCACAAGAACAGCCTTAGCGAAAGGCTTCTTGAAGGGAAAGATGTAACTGTGTGAGATGAATTAACAGAACACAGAGCAGTTTCTGAGAAAGCTTCTTTCCAGTTTTGAACGGAAGATATTTCCTTTTTCACCATAGCCCTCTATGGGCTTCCAAATATCCCTTTGCCAATTCCAGAAGAACAGCCTTAGCGAAACGCTTCTTGAAGGGAAAGATGTAACCGTGTGAGATGAATTAACAGAACACAGAGCAGTTTCTAAGAAAGCTTCCTTCCTGTTTTGAACGGAAGATATTTCCTTTTTCACCATAGCCCTCTATGGGCTTCCAAATATCCCTTTGCCAATTCCACAAGAACAGCCTTAGCGAAAGGCTTCTTGAAGGGAAAGATGTAACTCTGTGAGATGAATTAACAGAACACAGAGCAGTTTCTCAGAAAGCTTCTTTCCAATTTTGAACGGAAGATATTTCCTTTTTTACCGTAGCCCTCTATGGGCTTCCAAATATCCCTTTGCCAATTCCACAAGAACAGCCTTAGCGAAAGGCTTCTTGAAGGGAAAGATGTAACTCTGTGAGATGAATTAACAGAACACAGAGCAGTTTCTCAGAAAGCTTCTTTCCAGTTTTGAACGGAAGATATTTCCTTTTTCACCATAGCCCTCTATGGACTTCTAAATATCCCTTTGCCAATTCCAAAAGAACAGCCTTAGCGAAAGGCTTCTTGAAGGGAAAGATGTAACCATGTGAGATGAAATAACAGAACACAGAGCAGTTTCTAGGAAAGCTTCCTTCCTGTTTTGAACGGAAGATATTTCCTTTTTCACCATAGCCCTCTATGGGCTTACAAATATCCCTTTGACAATTCCACAACAACAGCCTTAGCGAAAGGCTTCTTGAATGGAAAGATATAACTCTGTGAGATGAATGAACAGAACACAGAGCAGTTTCTAAGAAAGCTTCTTTCCAGTTTTGAACGGCAGATATTCCCTTTTTCACCATAGCCCTCTATGGGCTTCCAAATATCCCTTTGCCAATTCCACAAGAACAGCCTTAGCGAAAGGCTTCTTGAAGGGAAACATGTAACTCTGTGAGATGAATTAACAGAACACAGAGCAGTTTCTCAGAAAGCTTCTTTCCAATTTAGAACGGAAGATATTTCCTTTTTTACCGTAGGCCTCTATGGGCTTCCAAATATCCCTTTGCCAATTCCACAAGAACAGCCTTAGCGAAAGGCTTCTTGAAGGGAAAGATGTAACTCTGTGAGATGAATTAACAGAACACAGAGCAGTTTCTCAGAAAGCTTCTTTCCAGTTTTGAACGGAAGATATTTCCTTTTTCACCATAGCCCTCTATGGGCTTCTAAATATCCCTTTGCCAATTCCAAAAGAACAGCCTTATCGAAAGGCTTCTTGAAGGGAAAGATGTAACCATGTGAGATGAAATAACAGAAAACAGAGCAGTTTCTAGGAAAGCTTCCTTCCTGTTTTGAACGGAAGATATTTCCTTTTTCACCATAGCCCTCTATGGGCTTACAAATATCCCTTTGACAATTCCACAAGAACAGCCTTAGCGAAAGGCTTCTTGAATGGAAAGATATAACTCTGTGAGATGAATGAACAGAACACAGAGCAGTTTCTAAGAAAGCTTCTTTCCAGTTTTGAACGGCAGATATTCCCTTTTTCACCATAGCCCTCTATGGGCTTCCAAATATCCCTTTGCCAATTCCACAAGAACAGCCTTAGCGAAAGGCTTCTTGAAGGGAAAGATGTAACTCTGTGACATGAATTAACAGAAAACAGAGCAGTTTCTCAGAAAGCTTCTTTCCAGTTTTGAACTGAAGATATTGCCTTTTTCACCATAGCCCTCTATGGGCTTAAAATATCCCTTTTCCAATTCCACAAGAACAGCCTTAGCGAAAGGTTTCTTGAAGGGAAAGACGTAACTGTGTGAGATGAATTAACAGAACACAGAGCAGTTTCTAAGAAAACTGCTTTCCTGTTTTGAACGGAAGATATTTCCTTTTTCACCATAGCCCTCTATGGGCTTCCAAATATCCCTTTGCCAATTCCACAACAACAGCCTTAGCAAAAGGCTTCTTGAAGGGAAAGATGTAACTCTGTGAGATGAATTAACAGAACACAGAGCAGTTTCTCAGAAAGCTTCTTTCCAGTTTTGAACGGAAGATATTTCCCTTTTCACCATAGCCCTCTATGGGCTTCCAAATATCCCTTTTCCAATTCCAGAAGAACAGTCTTAGCGAAAGGCTTCTTGAAGGGAAAGATGTAACTCTGTGAGATGAATTAACAGAACACAGAGCAACTTCTCAGAAAGCTTCTTTCCAGTTTTGAACGGAAGATATTTCCTTTTTCACCATAGCCCTCTATGGGCTTCCAAATATCCCTTTGCCAATTCCACAAGAACAGCCTTAGAGAAAGGCTTCTTGAAGGGAAAGATGTAACTCTGTGAGATGAATTAACAGAACACAGAGCAGTTTCTCAGAAAGCTTCTTTCCAGTTTTGAACGGAAGATATTTCCTTTTTCACCATAGCCCTCTAAGGGCTTCCAAATATCCCTTTGCCAATTCCACAAGAACAGCCTTAGCGAAAGGCTTCTTGAAGGCAAAGATGTAACTCTGTGAGATGAATTAACAGAACACAGAGCAGTTTCTCAGAAAGCTTCTTTCCAGTTTTGAACGGAAGATATTTCCTTTTTCACCATAGCCCTCTATGGGCTTCCAAATATCCCTTTGCCAATTCCACAAGAACGGCTTTAGCGAAAGGCTTCTTGAAGGGAAAGATGTAACACTGTGATATGAAATAACAGAACACAGAGCAGTTTCTAAGAAAGCTTCCTTCCTGTTTTGAACGGAAGATATTTTTTTTTTCACCATAGCCCTCTATGGGCCTCCAAATATCCCTTAGATAATTCCACATGAACGGCCTTAGCGAAAGGCTTCTTGAAGGGAAAGATGTAACTCTGTGAGATGAATTAACAGAACACAGAGCAGTTTCTCAAAAAGATTCTTTCCAGTTTTGAACGGAAGATATTTCCTTTTTCACCATAGCCCTCTATGGGCTTCCAAATATCCCTTTGCCAATTCCACAAGAACAGCCTTAGCGAAAGGCTTCTTGAATGGAAAGATGTAACCCTGTGAGATGAATTAACAGAACACAGAGCAGTTTCTCAGAAAGCTTCTTTCCAGTTAAGAACGGAAGATATTTCCTTTTTCACCGTAGCCCTCTATGGGCTTCCAAATATCCCTTTGCCAATTCCACAAGAACAGCCTTAGCGAAAGGCTTCTTGAAGGGAAAGATGTAACTCTGTGAGATGAATTAACAGAACACAGAGCAGTTTCTCAGAAAGATTCTTTCCACTTTTGAACGGCAGGTATTTGCTTTTTCACCATAGCCCTCTATGGGCTTCAAAATATCCCTTTGCCAATTCCACAAGAACAGCCTTAGCGAAAGGCTTCTTGAAGGGAAAGATGTAAACCTGTGATATGAATTAACAGAACACAGAGCAGTTTCTAAGAAAGCTTCCTTCCTGATTTGAACGGAAGATATTTCCTTTTTCACCATAGCCCTCTATGGGCCTCCAAATATCCCTTTGCCAATTCCACAAGAACAGCCTTAGAGAAAGGCTTCTTGAAGGGAAAGATGTAACTCTGTGAGATGAATTAACAGAACACAGAGCAGTTTCTCAGAAAGCTTCTTTCCAGTTTTGAACGGAAGATATTTCCTTTTTCACCATAGCCCTCTAAGGGCTTCCAAATATCCCTTTGCCAATTCCACAAGAACAGCCTTAGCGAAAGGCTTCTTGAAGGCAAAGATGTAACTCTGTGAGATGAATTAACAGAACACAGAGCAGATTCTCAGAAAGCTTCTTTCCAGTTTTGAACGGAAGATATTTCCTTTTTCACCATAGCCCTCTATGGGCTTCCAAATATCCCTTTGCCTATTCCAGAAGAACAGCCTTAGCGAAACGCTTCTTGAAGGGAAAGATGTAACCCTGTGAGATAAATTAACAGAACACAGAGCAGTTTCTAAGAAAGCTTCCTTCCTGTTTGAACGGAAGATATTTCCTTTTTCAACATAGCCCTCTATGGGCTTCCAAATATCCCTTTGCCAATTCCACAAGAACGGCCTTAGCGAAAGGCTTCTTGAAGGGAATGATGTAACTCTGTGAGATGAATGAACAGAACACAGAGCAGTTTCTCAAAAAGATTCTTTCCAGTTTTGAACGGAAGATATTTCCTTTTAAACCATAGCCCTCTATGGGCTTCCAAATATCCCTTTGCCAATTCCACAAGAACAGCCTTAGCGAAAGGCTTCTTGAAGGGAAAGATGTTACTCTGTGAGATGAATTAACAGAACACAGAGCAGTTTCTGAGAAAGCTTCTTTCCAGTTAAGAACGGAAGATATTTCCTTTTTCACCATAGCCCTCTATGGGCTTCCAAATATCCCTTTGCCAATTCCACAAGAACAGCCTTAGCGAAAGGCTTCTTGAAGGGAAAGATGTAACTGTGTGAGATGAATTATCAGAACACAGAGCAGTTTCTCAGAAAGCTTCTTTCCAGTTTTGAACGGAAGATATTTCCTTTTTCACCATAGCCCTCTATGGGCTTCCAAATATCCCTTTGCCAATTCCACAAGAACGGCCTTAGCGAAAGGCTTCTTGAAGGGAAAGATGTAACACTGTGAGATGAATTAACAGAACACAGAAGAGTTTCTCAGAAAGCTTCTTTCCAGTTTTGAACGGAAGATATTTCCTTTTTAACCATAGCCCTCTAAGGGCTTCCAAATATCCCTTTGCCAATTCCACAAGAACAGCCTTAGCGAAAGGCTTCTTGAAGGCAAAGATGTAACTCTGTGAGATGAATTAACAGAACACAGAGCAGTTTCTCAGAAAGCTTCTTTCCAGTTTTGAACGGAAGATATTTCCTTTTACACCATAGCCCTCTATGGGCTTCCAAATATCCCTTTGCCTATTCCAGAAGAACAGCCTTAGCGAAACGCTTCTTGAAGGGAAAGATGTAACCCTGTGAGATGAATTAACAGAACACAGAGCAGTTTCTAAGAAAGCTTCCTTCCTGTTTTGAACGGAAGATATTTCCTTTTTCACCATAGCCCTCTATGGGCTTCCAAATATCCCTTTGCCAATTCCACAAGAACGGCCTTAGTGAAAGGCTTCTTGAAGGGAATGATGTAACTCTGTGAGATGAATGAACAGAACACAGAGCAGTTTCTCAAAAAGATTCTTTCCAGTTTTGAACGGAAGATATTTCCTTTTTCACCATAGCCCTCTATGGGCTTCCAAATATCCCTTTGCCAATTCCACAAGAACAGCCTTAGCCAAAGGCTTCTTGAATGGAAAGATGTAACCCTGTGAGATGAATTAACAGAACACAGAGCAGTTTCTCAGAAAGCTTCTTTCCAGTTAAGAACGGAAGATATTTCCTTTTTCACCGTAGCCCTCTATGGGCTTCCAAATATCCCTTTGCCAATTCCACAAGAACAGCCTTAGCGAAAGGCTTCTTGAAGGGAAAGATGTAACTCTGTGAGATGAATTAACAGAACACAGAGCAGTTTCTCAGAAAGCTTCTTTCCAGTTTTGAACGGAAGATATTTCCTTTTTCACGATAGACCTCTATGGGCTTCTAAATATCCCTTTGCCAATTCCAAAAGAACAGCCTTAGCGAAAGGCTTCTTGAAGGGAAAGATGTAACCATGTGAGATGAAATAACAGAACACAGAGCAGTTTCTAGGAAAGCTTCCTTCCTGTTTTGAACGGAAGATATTTCCTTTTTCACCATAGCCCTCTATGGGCTTACAAATATCCCTTTGACAATTCCACAAGAACAGCCTTAGCGAAAGGCTTCTTGAATGGAAAGATATAACTCTGTGAGATGAATGAACAGAACACAGAGCAGTTTCTAAGAAAGCTTCTTTCCAGTTTTGAACGGCAGAGATTCCCTTTTTCACCATAGCCCTCTATGGGCTTCCAAATATCCCTTTGCCAATTCCACAAGAACAGCCTTAGCGAAAGGCTTCTTGAAGGGAAACATGTAACTCTGTGATATGAATTAACAGAACACAGAGCAGTTTCTCAGAAAGCTTCTTTCCAATTTAGAACGGAAGATATTTCCTTTTTTACCGTAGCCCTCTATGGGCTTCCAAATATCCCTTTGCCAATTCCACAAGAACAGCCTTAGCGAAAGGCTTCTTGAAGGGAAAGATGTAACTCTGTGAGATGAATTAACAGAACACAGAGCAGTTTCTCAGAAAGCTTCTTTCCAGTTTTGAACGGAAGATATTTCCTTTTTCACCATAGCCCTCTATGGGCTTCTAAATATCCCTTTGCCAATTCCAAAAGAACAGCCTTATCGAAAGGCTTCTTGAAGGGAAAGATGTAACCATGTGAGATGAAATAACAGAACACAGAGCAGTTTCTAGGAAAGCTTCCTTCCTGTTTTGAACGGAAGATATTTCCTTTTTCACCATAGCCCTCTATGGGCTTACAAATATCCCTTTGACAATTCCACAAGAACAGCCTTAGCGAAAGGCTTCTTGAATGGAAAGATATAACTCTGTGAGATGAATGAACAGAACACAGAGCAGTTTCTAAGAAAGCTTCTTTCCAGTTTTGAACGGCAGATATTCCCTTTTTCACCATAGCCCTCTATGGGCTTCCAAATATCCCTTTTCCAATTCCACAAGAACAGCCCTAGCGAAAGGCTTCTTGAAGGGAAAGATGTAACTTTGTGAGATGAACTAACAGAACAAAAAGCAGTTTCTCACAAAGCTTCTTTCCAGTTTTGAACGGAAGATATTTCCTTTTTCACCATAGCCCTCTATGGGCTTCCAAATATCCCTTTGCCAATTCCAAAAGAACAGCCTTAGGGAAAGGTTTTTGAAGGGAAAGATGTAACTCTGTGACATGAATTAACAGAAAACAGAGCAGTTTCTCAGAAAGCTTCTCTCCAGTTTTGAACTGAAGATATTTCCTTTTTCACCATAGCCCTCTATGGGCTTAAAATATCCCTTTTCCAATTCCACAAGAACAGCCTTAGCGAAAGGCTTCTTGAAGGGAAAGACGTAACTGTGTGAGATGAATTAACAGAACACAGAGCAGTTTCTAAGAAAACTGCTTTCCTGTTTTGAACGGAAGATATTTCCTTTTTCACCATAGCCCTCTATGGGCTTACAAATATCCCTTTGCCAATTCCACAACAACAGCCTTAGCAAAAGGCTTCTTGAAGGGAAAGATGTAACTCTGTGAGATGAATTAACAGAACACAGAGCAGTTTCTCAGAAAGCTTCTTTCCAGTTTTGAACGGAAGATATTTCCTTTTTCACCATAGCCCTCTATGGGCTTCCAAATATCCCTTTGCCAATTCCAGAAGAACAGCCTTAGCGAAAGGCTTCTTGAAGGGAAAGATGTAACTCTGTGAGATGAATTAACAGAACACAGAGCAACTTCTCAGAAAGCTTCTTTCCAGTTTTGAACGGAAGATATTTCCTTTTTCACCATAGCCCTCTATGGGCTTCCAAATATCCCTTTGCCAATTCCACAAGAACAGCCTTAGAGAAAGGCTTCTTGAAGGGAAAGATGTAACTCTGTGAGATGAATTAACAGAACACAGAGCAGTTTCTCAGAAAGCTTCTTTCCAGTTTTGAACGGAAGATATTTCCTTTTTCACCATAGCCCTCTAAGGGCTTCCAAATATCCCTTTGCCAATTCCACAAGAACAGCCTTAGCGAAAGGCTTCTTGAAGGCAAAGATGTAACTCTGTGAGATGAATTAACAGAACACAGAGCAGTTTCTCAGAAAGCTTCTTTCCAGTTTTGAACGGAAGATATTTCCTTTTTCACCATAGCCCTCTATGGGCTTCCAAATATCCCTTTGCCAATTCCACAAGAACGGCTTTAGCGAAAGGCTTCTTGAAGGGAAAGATGTAACCCTGTGATATGAATTAACAGAACACAGAGCAGTTTCTAAGAAAGCTTCCTTCCTGTTTTGAACGGAAGATATTTCCTTTTTCACCATAGCCCTCTATGGGCCTCCAAATATCCCTTAGATAATTCCACATGAACGGCCTTAGCGAAAGGCTTCTTGAAGGGAAAGATGTAACTCTGTGAGATGAATTAACAGAACACAGAGCAGTTTCTCAAAAAGATTCTTTCCAGTTTTGAACGGAAGATATTTCCTTTTTCACCATAGCCCTCTATGGGCTTCCAAATATCCCTTTGCCAATTCCACAAGAACAGCCTTAGCGAAAGGCTTCTTGAATGGAAAGATGTAACCCTGTGAGATGAATTAACAGAACACAGAGCAGTTTCTCAGAAAGCTTCTTTCCAGTTAAGAACGGAAGATATTTCCTTTTTCACCGTAGTCCTCTATGGGCTTCCAAATATCCCTTTGCCAATTCCACAAGAACAGCCTTAGCGAAAGGCTTCTTGAAGGGAAAGATGTAACTCTGTGAGATGAATTAACAGAACACAGAGCAGTTTCTCAGAAAGCTTCTTTCCAGTTTTGAACGGCAGGTATTTGCTTTTTCACCATAGCCCTCTATGGGCTTCAAAATATCCCTTTGCCAATTCCACAAGAACAGCCTTAGCGAAAGGCTTCTTGAAGGGAAAGATGTAAACCTGTGATATGAATTAACAGAACACAGAGCAGTTTCTGAGAAAGCTTCTTTCCAGTTTTGAATGGAAGATATTTCATTTTTCACCATAGCCCTAAATGGGCTTCCAAATATCCCTTTGCCAAATCCACAAGAACAGCCTTAGCGAAAGGCTTCTTGAAGGGAAAGATGTAACTGTGTGAGATGAATTAACAGAACACAGAGCAGTTTCTGAGAAAGCTTCTTTCCAGTTTTGAACGGAAGATATTTCCTTTTTCACCATAGCCCTCTATGGGCTTCCAAATATCCCTTTGCCAATTCCAGAAGAACAGCCTTAGCGAAACGCTTCTTGAAGGGAAAGATGTAACCGTGTGAGATGAATTAACAGAACACAGAGCAGTTTCTAAGAAAGCTTCCTTCCTGTTTTGAACGGAAGATATTTCCTTTTTCACCATAGCCCTCTATGGGCTTCCAAATATCCCTTTGCCAATTCCACAAGAACAGCCTTAGCGAAAGGCTTCTTGAAGGGAAAGATGTAACTCTGTGAGATGAATTAACAGAACACAGAGCAGTTTCTCAGAAAGCTTCTTTCCAATTTTGAACGGAAGATATTTCCTTTTTTACCGTAGCCCTCTATGGGCTTCCAAATATCCCTTTGCCAATTCCACAAGAACAGCCTTAGCGAAAGGCTTCTTGAAGGGAAAGATGTAACTCTGTGAGATGAATTAACAGAACACAGAGCAGTTTCTCAGAAAGCTTCTTTCCAGTTTTGAACGGAAGATATTTCCTTTTTCACCATAGCCCTCTATGGACTTCTAAATATCCCTTTGCCAATTCCAAAAGAACAGCCTTAGCGAAAGGCTTCTTGAAGGGAAAGATGTAACCATGTGAGATGAAATAACAGAACACAGAGCAGTTTCTAGGAAAGCTTCCTTCCTGTTTTGAACGGAAGATATTTCCTTTTTCACCATAGCCCTCTATGGGCTTACAAATATCCCTTTGACAATTCCACAACAACAGCCTTAGCGAAAGGCTTCTTGAATGGAAAGATATAACTCTGTGAGATGAATGAACAGAACACAGAGCAGTTTCTAAGAAAGCTTCTTTCCAGTTTTGAACGGCAGATATTCCCTTTTTCACCATAGCCCTCTATGGGCTTCCAAATATCCCTTTGCCAATTCCACAAGAACAGCCTTAGCGAAAGGCTTCTTGAAGGGAAACATGTAACTCTGTGAGATGAATTAACAGAACACAGAGCAGTTTCTCAGAAAGCTTCTTTCCAATTTAGAACGGAAGATATTTCCTTTTTTACCGTAGGCCTCTATGGGCTTCCAAATATCCCTTTGCCAATTCCACAAGAACAGCCTTAGCGAAAGGCTTCTTGAAGGGAAAGATGTAACTCTGTGAGATGAATTAACAGAACACAGAGCAGTTTCTCAGAAAGCTTCTTTCCAGTTTTGAACGGAAGATATTTCCTTTTTCACCATAGCCCTCTATGGGCTTCTAAATATCCCTTTGCCAATTCCAAAAGAACAGCCTTATCGAAAGGCTTCTTGAAGGGAAAGATGTAACCATGTGAGATGAAATAACAGAAAACAGAGCAGTTTCTAGGAAAGCTTCCTTCCTGTTTTGAACGGAAGATATTTCCTTTTTCACCATAGCCCTCTATGGGCTTACAAATATCCCTTTGACAATTCCACAAGAACAGCCTTAGCGAAAGGCTTCTTGAATGGAAAGATATAACTCTGTGAGATGAATGAACAGAACACAGAGCAGTTTCTAAGAAAGCTTCTTTCCAGTTTTGAACGGCAGATATTCCCTTTTTCACCATAGCCCTCTATGGGCTTCCAAATATCCCTTTGCCAATTCCACAAGAACAGCCTTAGCGAAAGGCTTCTTGAAGGGAAAGATGTAACTCTGTGACATGAATTAACAGAAAACAGAGCAGTTTCTCAGAAAGCTTCTTTCCAGTTTTGAACTGAAGATATTGCCTTTTTCACCATAGCCCTCTATGGGCTTAAAATATCCCTTTTCCAATTCCACAAGAACAGCCTTAGCGAAAGGTTTCTTGAAGGGAAAGACGTAACTGTGTGAGATGAATTAACAGAACACAGAGCAGTTTCTAAGAAAACTGCTTTCCTGTTTTGAACGGAAGATATTTCCTTTTTCACCATAGCCCTCTATGGGCTTCCAAATATCCCTTTGCCAATTCCACAACAACAGCCTTAGCAAAAGGCTTCTTGAAGGGAAAGATGTAACTCTGTGAGATGAATTAACAGAACACAGAGCAGTTTCTCAGAAAGCTTCTTTCCAGTTTTGAACGGAAGATATTTCCCTTTTCACCATAGCCCTCTATGGGCTTCCAAATATCCCTTTTCCAATTCCAGAAGAACAGTCTTAGCGAAAGGCTTCTTGAAGGGAAAGATGTAACTCTGTGAGATGAATTAACAGAACACAGAGCAACTTCTCAGAAAGCTTCTTTCCAGTTTTGAACGGAAGATATTTCCTTTTTCACCATAGCCCTCTATGGGCTTCCAAATATCCCTTTGCCAATTCCACAAGAACAGCCTTAGAGAAAGGCTTCTTGAAGGGAAAGATGTAACTCTGTGAGATGAATTAACAGAACACAGAGCAGTTTCTCAGAAAGCTTCTTTCCAGTTTTGAACGGAAGATATTTCCTTTTTCACCATAGCCCTCTAAGGGCTTCCAAATATCCCTTTGCCAATTCCACAAGAACAGCCTTAGCGAAAGGCTTCTTGAAGGCAAAGATGTAACTCTGTGAGATGAATTAACAGAACACAGAGCAGTTTCTCAGAAAGCTTCTTTCCAGTTTTGAACGGAAGATATTTCCTTTTTCACCATAGCCCTCTATGGGCTTCCAAATATCCCTTTGCCAATTCCACAAGAACGGCTTTAGCGAAAGGCTTCTTGAAGGGAAAGATGTAACCCTGTGATATGAATTAACAGAACACAGAGCAGTTTCTAAGAAAGCTTCCTTCCTGTTTTGAACGGAAGATATTTTTTTTTTCACCATAGCCCTCTATGGGCCTCCAAATATCCCTTAGATAATTCCACATGAACGGCCTTAGCGAAAGGCTTCTTGAAGGGAAAGATGTAACTCTGTGAGATGAATTAACAGAACACAGAGCAGTTTCTCAAAAAGATTCTTTCCAGTTTTGAACGGAAGATATTTCCTTTTTCACCATAGCCCTCTATGGGCTTCCAAATATCCCTTTGCCAATTCCACAAGAACAGCCTTAGCGAAAGGCTTCTTGAATGGAAAGATGTAACCCTGTGAGATGAATTAACAGAACACAGAGCAGTTTCTCAGAAAGCTTCTTTCCAGTTAAGAACGGAAGATATTTCCTTTTTCACCGTAGCCCTCTATGGGCTTCCAAATATCCCTTTGCCAATTCCACAAGAACAGCCTTAGCGAAAGGCTTCTTGAAGGGAAAGATGTAACTCTGTGAGATGAATTAACAGAACACAGAGCAGTTTCTCAGAAAGATTCTTTCCACTTTTGAACGGCAGGTATTTGCTTTTTCACCATAGCCCTCTATGGGCTTCAAAATATCCCTTTGCCAATTCCACAAGAACAGCCTTAGCGAAAGGCTTCTTGAAGGGAAAGATGTAAACCTGTGATATGAATTAACAGAACACAGAGCAGTTTCTAAGAAAGCTTCCTTCCTGATTTGAACGGAAGATATTTCCTTTTTCACCATAGCCCTCTATGGGCCTCCAAATATCCCTTTGCCAATTCCACAAGAACAGCCTTAGAGAAAGGCTTCTTGAAGGGAAAGATGTAACTCTGTGAGATGAATTAACAGAACACAGAGCAGTTTCTCAGAAAGCTTCTTTCCAGTTTTGAACGGAAGATATTTCCTTTTTCACCATAGCCCTCTAAGGGCTTCCAAATATCCCTTTGCCAATTCCACAAGAACAGCCTTAGCGAAAGGCTTCTTGAAGGCAAAGATGTAACTCTGTGAGATGAATTAACAGAACACAGAGCAGATTCTCAGAAAGCTTCTTTCCAGTTTTGAACGGAAGATATTTCCTTTTTCACCATAGCCCTCTATGGGCTTCCAAATATCCCTTTGCCTATTCCAGAAGAACAGCCTTAGCGAAACGCTTCTTGAAGGGAAAGATGTAACCCTGTGAGATAAATTAACAGAACACAGAGCAGTTTCTAAGAAAGCTTCCTTCCTGTTTGAACGGAAGATATTTCCTTTTTCAACATAGCCCTCTATGGGCTTCCAAATATCCCTTTGCCAATTCCACAAGAACGGCCTTAGCGAAAGGCTTCTTGAAGGGAATGATGTAACTCTGTGAGATGAATGAACAGAACACAGAGCAGTTTCTCAAAAAGATTCTTTCCAGTTTTGAACGGAAGATATTTCCTTTTAAACCATAGCCCTCTATGGGCTTCCAAATATCCCTTTGCCAATTCCACAAGAACAGCCTTAGCGAAAGGCTTCTTGAAGGGAAAGATGTTACTCTGTGAGATGAATTAACAGAACACAGAGCAGTTTCTGAGAAAGCTTCTTTCCAGTTAAGAACGGAAGATATTTCCTTTTTCACCATAGCCCTCTATGGGCTTCCAAATATCCCTTTGCCAATTCCACAAGAACAGCCTTAGCGAAAGGCTTCTTGAAGGGAAAGATGTAACTGTGTGAGATGAATTATCAGAACACAGAGCAGTTTCTCAGAAAGCTTCTTTCCAGTTTTGAACGGAAGATATTTCCTTTTTCACCATAGCCCTCTATGGGCTTCCAAATATCCCTTTGCCAATTCCACAAGAACAGCCTTAGCGAAAGGCTTCTTGAAGGGAAAGATGTAACTCTGTGAGATGAATTAACAGAACACAGAGCAGTTTCTCAGAAAGCTTCTTTCCAGTTTTGAACGGAAGATATTTCCTTTTTCACCATAGTCCTCTATGGGCTTCCAAATATCCCTTTGCCAATTCCACAAGAACGGCCTTAGCGAAAGGCTTCTTGAAGGGAAAGATGTAACTCTGTGAGATGAATTAACAAAACACAGAGCAGTTTCTCAGAAAGCTTCTTTCCAGTTTTGAACGGAAGATATTTCCTTTTTCACCGTAGCCCTCTTTGGGCTTCCAAATATCCCTTTTCCAATTCCACAAAAACAGCGTTAGCGAAAGGCTTCTTGAAGGGAAAGATGTAACTCTGTGAGATGAATTAACAGAACACAGAGCAGTTTCTGAGAAAGCTTCTTTCCAGTTTTGAACGGAAGATATTTCCTTTTTCACCATAGCCCTCTATGGGCTTCCAAATATCCCTTTGCCAATTCCACAAGAACAGCCTTAGCGAAAGGCTTCTTGAAGGGAAAGATGTAACTCTGTGAGATGAATTAACAGAACACAGAACAGTTTCTCAGAATGCTTCTTTCCTGTTTTGAACAGAAGATATTTCCTTTTTCACCATAGCCCTCTAAGGGCTTCCAAATATCCCTTTGCTAATTCCACAAGAACAGCATTAGCGAAAGGCTTCTTGAAGGGAAAGATGTAATTCTGTGAGATGAATTTACAGAACACAGAGCAGTTTCTCAGAAAGCTTCTTTCCAGTTTTGAACGGAAGATATATCCTTTTTAACCATAGCCCTCTATGGGCTTCCAAATATCCCTATTCCAATTCCACAAGAACAGCCTTAGCGAACGGCTTTTGAAGGGAAAGATGTAACTCTGTGAGATGAATTAACAGAACACAGAGCAGTTTCTCAGAAAGCTTCTTTCCAGTTTTGAACGGAAGATATTTCCTTTTTCACCATAGCCCTCTATGGGCTTCCAAATATCCCTTTGCCAATTCCACAAGAACAGCCTTAGCGAAAGGCTTCTTGAAGGGAAAGATGTTACTCTGTGAGATGAATTAACAGAACACAGAGCAGTTTCTGATAAAGCTTCTTTCCAGTTAAGACCGGAAGATATTTCCTTTTTCACCATAGCCCTCTATGGGCTTCCAAATATCCCTTTGCCAATTCCACAAGAACAGCCTTAGCGAAAGGCTACTTGAAGGGAAAGATGTAACTCTGTGAGATGAATTAACAGAACACAGAGCAGTTTCTCAGAAAGCTTCTTTCCAGTTTTGAACGGAAGATACTTCCTTTTTCACCATAGCCCTCTATGGGCTTCCAAATATCCCTTTGCCAATTCCAGAAGAACAGCCTTAGCGAAAGGCTTCTTGAAGGGAAAGATGTAACTCTGAGAGATGAATTAACAGAACACAGAGCAGTTTCTCAGAAAGCTTCTTTCCAGTTTTGAACGGAAGATATTTCATTTTTCACCATAGCCCTCTATGGGCTTCCAAATATCCCTTTGCCAATTCCACAAGAACAGCCTTAGCGAAAGGCTTCTTGAAGGGAAAGATGTAACTCTGTGAGATGAATTAACAGAACACAGATCAGTTTCTCAGAAAGCTGCTTTCCTGTTTTGAAAGGAAGATATTTCCTTTTTCACCATAGCCCTCTATGGGCTTCCAAATATCCCTTTGCCAATTCCACAAGAACGGCCTTAGCGAAACGCTTCTTGAAGGGAAAGATGTAACTCTGTGAGATGAATTAACAGAACACAGAGCAGTTTCTGAGAAAGCTTCTTTCCAGTTAAGAACGGAAGATAATTCCTTTTTCACCATAGCCCTCTATGGGCTTCCAAATATCCCTTTGCCAATTCCACAAGAACAGCCTTAGCGAAAGGCTTCTTGAAGGGAAAGATGTAACCCTGTGAGATGAATTAACAGAACACAGAGCAGTTTCTCAGAAAGCTTCTTTCCAGTTTTGAACGGAAGATATTTCCTTTTTCACCATAGCCCTCTAAGGGCTTCCAAATATCCCTTTGCCAATTCCACAAGAACAGCCTTAGCGAAAGGCTTCTTGAAGTGAAAGATGTAACACTGTGAGATGAATTAACAGAACACAGAGCAGTTTCTCAGAAAGCTTCTTTCCAGTTTTGAACGGAAGATATTTCCTTTTTAACCATAGCCCTCTATGGGCTTCCAAATATCCCTTTGCCAATTCCACAAGAACAGCCTTAGCGAAAGGCTTCTTGAAGGGAAAGATGTAACTCTGTGAGATGAATTAACAGAACACAGAGCAGTTTCTCAGAAAGCTTCTTTCCAGTTTTGAACGGAAGATATTTCCTTTTTCACCATAGCCCTCTATGGGCTTCCAAATATCCCTTTGCCAATTCCACAAGAACAGCCGTAGCGAAACGCTTCTTGTAGGGAAAGATGTATCCCTGTGATATGAATTAACAGAACACAGAGCAGTTTCTAAGAAAGCTTCCTTCCTGTTTTGAACGGAAGATATTTCCTTTTTCACCATAGCCCTCTATGGGCCTCCAAATATCCCTTAGATAATTCCACATGAACGGCCTTAGCGAAAGGCTTCTTGAAGGGAAAGATGTAACTCTGTGAGATGAATTAACAGAACACAGAGCAGTTTCTCAAAAAGATTCTTTCCAGTTTTGAACGGAAGATATTTCCTTTTTCACCATAGCCCTCTATGGGCTTCCAAATATCCCTTTGCCAATTCCACAAGAACAGCCTTAGCGAAAGGCTTCTTGAATGGAAAGATGTAACCCTGTGAGATGAATTAACAGAACACAGAGCAGTTTTTCAGAAAGCTTCTTTCCAGTTAAGAACGGAAGATATTTCCTTTTTCACCGTAGCCCTCTATGGGCTTCCAAATATCCCTTTGCCAATTCCACAAGAACAGCCTTAGCGAAAGGCTTCTTGAAGGGAAAGATGTAACTCTGTGAGATGAATTAACAGAACACAGAGCAGTTTCTCAGAAAGCTTCTTTCCACTTTTGAACGGCAGGTATTTGCTTTTTCACCATAGCCCTCTATGGGCTTCAAAATATCCCTTTCCCAATTCCACAAGAACAGCCTTAGCGAAAGGCTTCTTGAAGGGAAAGATGTAACTCTCTGAGATGAATTAACAGAACACAGAGCAGTTTCTGAGAAAGCTTCTTTCCAGTTTTGAACGGAAGATATTTCATTTTTCACCATAGCCCTAAATGGGCTTCCAAATATCCCTTTCCCAATTCCACAAGAACAGCCTTAGCGAAAGGCTCCTTGAAGGGAAAGATGTAACTCTGTGAGATGAATTAACAGAACACAGAGCAGTTTCTGAGAAAGCTTCTTTCCAGTTTTGAACGGAAGATATTTCCTTTTTCACCATAGCCCTCTATGGGCTTCCAAATATCCCTTTGCCAATTCCAGAAGAACAGCCTTAGCGAAAGGCTCCTTGAAGGGAAAGATGTAACTCTGTGAGATGAATTAACAGAACACAGAGCAGTTTCTCAGAAAGCTTCTTTAGAGTTTTGAACGGAAGATATTTCCTTTTTCACCGTAGCCCTCTATGGGCTTCCAAATATCCCTTTGACATTCCACAAGAACGGCCTTAGCGAAAGGCTTCTTGAAGGGAAAGATGTAACTCTGTGAGATGAATTAACAGAACACAGAAGAGTTTCTCAGAAAGCTTCTTTCCAGTTTTGAACGGAAGATATTTCCTTTTTAACCATAGCCCTCTATGGGCTTCCAAATATCCCTTTTCAAATTCCACAAGAACAGCCTTAGCGAAAGGCTTCTTGAAGGGAAAGATGTAACTCTGTGAGATGAATTAACAGAACACAGAGCAGTTTCTCAAAAAGATTCTTTCCAGTTTTGAACGGAAGATATTTCCTTTTTCACCATAGCCCTCTATGGGCTTCCAAATATCCCTTTGCCAATTAAAGAAGAACAGCCTTAGCGAAAGGCTTCTTGAAGGGAAAGATGTAACTCTGTGAGATGAATTAACAGAACACAGAGCTGTTTCTCAGAAGGCTTCTTTCCAGTTTTGAATGGAAGATATTTCCTTTTTCACCATATCCCTCTAGGGGCTTCCAAATATCCCTTTGCCAATTCCACAAGAACAGCCCTAGCGAAAGGCTTCTTGAAGGTAAAGATGTAACTCTGTGAGATGAATTAACAGAACACAGAGCAGTTTCTCAGAAAGCTTCTTTCCAGTTAAGAACGGAAGATATTTCCTTTTTCACCGTAGCCCTCTATGGGCTTCCAAATATCCCTTTGCCAATTCCACAAGAACAGCCTTAGCGAAAGGCTTCTTGAAGGGAAAGATGTAACTCTGTGAGATGAATTAACAGAACACAGAGCAGTTTCTCAGAAAGCTTCTTTCCAGTTTTGAACGGCAGGTATTTGCTTTTTCACCATAGCCCTCTATGGGCTTCAAAATATCCCTTTGCCAATTCCACAAGAACAGCCTTAGCGAAAGGCTTCTTGAAGGGAAAAATGTAACTCTGTGAGATGAATTAACAGAACACAGAGCAGTTTCTGAGAAAGCTTCTTTCCAGTTTTGAACGGAAGATATTTCATTTTTCACCATAGCCCTAAATGGGCTTCCAAATATCCCTTTGCCAATTCCACAAGAACAGCCTTAGCGAAAGGCTTCTTGAAGGGAAAGATGTAACTGTGTGAGATGAATTAACAGAACACAGAGCAGTTTCTGAGAAAGCTTCTTTCCAGTTTTGAACGGAAGATATTTCCTTTTTCACCATAGCCCTCTATGGGCTTCCAAATATCCCTTTGCCAATTCCAGAAGAACAGCCTTAGCGAAATGCTTCTTGAAGGGAAAGATGTAACCCTGTGAGATGAATTAACAGAAACCAGAGCAGTTTCTAAGAAAGCTTCCTTCCTGTTTTGAACGGAAGATATTTCCTTTTTCACCATAGCCCTCTATGGGCTTCCAAATATCCCTTTGCCAATTCCACAAGAACAGCCTTAGCGAAAGGCTTCTTGAAGGGAAAGATGTAACTCTGTGAGATGAATTAACAGAACACAGAGCAGTTTCTCAGAAAGCTTCTTTCCAATTTTGAACGGAAGATATTTCCTTTTTTACCGTAGCCCTCTATGGGCTTCCAAATATCCCTTTGCCAATTCCACAAGAACAGCCTTAGCGAAAGGCTTCTTGAAGGGAAAGATGTAACTCTGTGAGATGAATGAACAGAACACAGAGCAGTTTCTCAGAAAGCTTCTTTCCAGTTTTGAACGGAAGATATTTCCTTTTTCACCATAGCCCTCTATGGGCTTCTAAATATCCCTTTGCCAATTCCAAAAGAACAGCCTTAGCGAAAGGCTTCTTGAAGGGAAAGATGTAACCATGTGAGATGAAATAACAGAACACAGAGCATTTTCTAAGAAAGCTTCCTTCCTGTTTTGAACGGAAGATATTTCCTTTTTCACCATAGCCCTCTATGGGCTTACAAATATCCCTTTGACAATTCCACAAGAACAGCCTTAGCGAAAGGCTTCTTGAATGGAAAGATATAACTCTGTGAGATGAATGAACAGAACACAGAGCAGTTTCTAAGAAAGCTTCTTTCCAGTTTTGAACGGAAGATATTCCCTTTTTCACCATAGCCCTCAATGGGCTTCCAAATATCCCTTTGCCAATTCCACAAGAATAGCCTTAGCGAAAGGCTTCTTGAAGGGAAAGATGTAACTCTGAGAGATGAATTAACAGAACACAGAGCAGTTTCTCAGAAAGCTTCTTTAGAGTTTTGAACCGAAGATATTTCCTTTTTCACCGTAGCCCTCTATGGGCTTCCAAATTTCCCTTTGACATTCCACAACAACGGCCTTAGCGAAAGGCTTCTTGAAGGGAAAGATGTAACTCTGTGAGATGAATTAACAGAACACAGAAGAGTTTCTTAGAAAGCTTCTTTCCAGTTTTGAACGGAAGATATTTCCTTTTTAACCATAGCCCTCTATGGGCTTACAAATATCCCTTTGCCAATTCCACAAGAACAGCCTTAGAGAAAGGCTTCTTGAAGGGAAAGATGTAACTCTGTGAGATGAATTAACAGAACACAGAGCAGTTTCTCAGAAAGCTTCTTTCCAGTTTTGAACGGAAGATACTTCCTTTTTCACCATAGCCCTCTATGGGCTACCAAATATCCCTTTGCCAATTCCACAAGAACAGCCTTAGCGAAAGGCTTCTTGAAGGGAAAGATGTAACTCTGTGAGATGAATTAACAGAACACAGAGCAGTTTCTCCGAAAGCTTCTTTCCAGTTTTGAACGGAAGATATTTCATTTTTCACCATAGCCCTCTATGGGCTTCCAAATATCCCTTTGCCAATTCCACAAGAACAGCCTTAGCGAAAGGCTTCTTGAAGGGAAAGATGTAACTCTGTGAGATGAATTAACAGAACACAGATCAGTTTCTCAGAAAGCTGCTTTCCTGTTTTGAAAGGAAGATATTTCCTTTTTCACCATAGCCCTCTATGGGCTTCCAAATATCCCTTTGCCAATTCCACAAGAACGGCCTTAGCGAAACGCTTCTTGAAGGGAAAGATGTAACTCTGTGAGATGAATTAACAGAACACAGAGCAGTTTCTGAGAAAGCTTCTTTCCAGTTAAGAACGGAAGATAATTCCTTTTTCACCATAGCCCTCTATGGGCTTCCAAATATCCCTTTGCCAATTCCACAAGAACAGCCTTAGCGAAAGGCTTCTTGAAGGGAAAGATGTAACCCTGTGAGATGAATTAACAGAACACAGAGCAGTTTCTCAGAAAGCTTCTTTCCAGTTTTGAACGGAAGATATTTCCTTTTTCACCATAGCCCTCTAAGGGCTTCCAAATATCCCTTTGCCAATTCCACAAGAACAGCCTTAGCGAAAGGCTTCTTGAAGGGAAAGATATAACACTGTGAGATGAATTAACAGAACACAGAGCAGTTTCTCAGAAAGCTTCTTTCCAGTTTTGAACGGAAGATATTTCCTTTTTAACCATAGCCCTCTATGGGCTTCCAAATATCCCTTTGCCAATTCCACAAGAACAGCCTTAGCGAAAGGCTTCTTGAAGGGAAAGATGTAACTCTGTGAGATGAATTAACAGAACACAGAGCAGTTTCTCAGAAAGCTTCTTTCCAGTTTTGAACGGAAGATATTTCCTTTTTCACCATAGTCCTCTATGGGCTTCCAAATATCCCTTTGCCAATTCCACAAGAACAGCCGTAGCGAAACGCTTCTTGAAGGGAAAGATGTAACCCTGTGATATGAATTAACAGAACACAGAGCAGTTTCTAAGAAAGCTTCCTTCCTGTTTTGAACGGAAGATATTTCCTTTTTCACCATAGCCCTCTATGGGCCTCCAAATATCCCTCAGATAATTCCACATGAACGGCCTTAGCGAAAGGCTTCTTGAAGGGAAAGATGTAACTCTGTGAGATGAATTAACAGAACACAGAGCAGTTTCTCAAAAAGATTCTTTCCAGTTTTGAACGGAAGATATTTCCTTTTTCACCATAGCCCTCTATGGGCTTCCAAATATCCCTTTGCCAATTCCACAAGAACAGCCTTAGCGAAAGGCTTCTTGAATGGAAAGATGTAACCCTGTGAGATGAATTAACAGAACACAGAGCAGTTTTTCAGAAAGCTTCTTTCCAGTTAAGAACGGAAGATATTTCCTTTTTCACCGTAGCCCTCTATGGGCTTCCAAATATCCCTTTGCCAATTCCACAAGAACAGCCTTAGCGAAAGGCTTCTTGAAGGGAAAGATGTAACTCTGTGAGATGAATTAACAGAACACAGAGCAGTTTCTCAGAAAGCTTCTTTCAACTTTTGAACGGCAGGTATTTGCTTTTTCACCATAGCCCTCTATGGGCTTCAAAATATCCCTTTCCCAATTCCACAAGAACAGCCTTAGCGAAAGGCTTCTTGAAGGGAAAGATGTAACTCTCTGAGATGAATTAACAGAACACAGAGCAGTTTCTGAGAAAGCTTCTTTCCAGTTTTGAACGGAAGATATTTCATTTTTCACCATAGCCCTAAATGGGCTTCCAAATATCCCTTTGCCAATTCCACAAGAACAGCCTTAGCGAAAGGCTCCTTGAAGGGAAAGATGTAACTCTGTGAGATGAATTAACAGAACACAGAGCAGTTTCTCAGAAAGCTTCTTTCCAGTTAAGAACGGAAGATATTTCCTTTTTCACCGTAGCCCTCTATGGGCTTCCAAATATCCCTTTGCCAATTCCACAAGAACAGCCTTAGCGAAAGGCTTCTTGAAGGGAAAGATGTAACTCTGTGAGATGAATTAACAGAACACAGAGCAGTTTCTCAGAAAGCTTCTTTCCAGTTTTGAACGGCAGGTATTTACTTTTTCACCATAGCCCTCTATGGGCTTCAAAATATCCCTTTGCCAATTCCACAAGAACAGCCTTAGCGAAAGGCTTCTTGAAGGGAAAGATGTAACTGTGTGAGATGAATTAACAGAACACAGAGCAGTTTCTGAGAAAGCTTCTTTCCAGTTTTGAACGGAAGATATTTCCTTTTTCACCATAGCCCTCTATGGGCTTCCAAATATCCCTTTGCCAATTCCAGAAGAACAGCCTTAGCGAAACGCTTCTTGAAGGGAAAGATGTAACCCTGTGAGATGAATTAACAGAACACAGAGCAGTTTCTAAGAAAGCTTCCTTCCTGTTTTGAACGGAAGATATTTCCTTTTTCACCATAGCCCTCTATGGGCTTCCAAATATCCCTTTGCCAATTCCACAAGAACAGCCTTAGCGAAAGGCTTCTTGAAGGGAAAGATGTAACTCTGTGAGATGAATTAACAGAACACAGAGCAGTTTCTCAGAAAGCTTCTTTCCAATTTTGAACGGAAGATATTTCCTTTTTTACCGTAGCCCTCTATGGGCTTCCAAATATCCCTTTGCCAATTCCACAAGAACAGCCTTAGCGAAAGGCTTCTTGAAGGGAAAGATGTAACTCTGTGAGATGAATTAACAGAACACAGAGCAGTTTCTCAGAAAGCTTCTTTCCAGTTTTGAACGGAAGATATTTCCTTTTTCACCATAGCCCTCTATGGGCTTCTAAATATCCCTTTGCCAATTCCAAAAGAACAGCCTTAGCGAAAGGCTTCTTGAAGGGAAAGATGTAACCATGTGAGATGAAATAACAGAACACAGAGCAGTTTCTAGGAAAGCTTCCTTCCTGTTTTGAACGGAAGATATTTCCTTTTTCACCATAGCCCTCTATGGGCTTACAAATATCCCTTTGACAATTCCACAAGAACAGCCTTAGCGAAAGGCTTCTTGAATGGAAAGATATAACTCTGTGAGATGAATGAACAGAACACAGAGCAGTTTCTAAGAAAGCTTCTTTCCAGTTTTGAACGGCAGATATTCCCTTTTTCACCATAGCCCTCTATGGGCTTCCAAATATCCCTTTGCCAATTCCACAAGAACAGCCTTTGCGAAAGGCTTCTTGAAGGGAAACATGTAACTCTGTGAGATGAATTAACAGAACACAGAGCAGTTTCTCAGAAAGCTTCTTTCCAATTTAGAACGGAAGATATTTCCTTTTTTACCGTAGCCCTCTATGGGCTTCCATATATCCCTTTGCCAATTCCACAAGAACAGCCTTAGCGAAAGGCTTCTTGAAGGGAAAGATGTAACTCTGTGAGATGAATTAACAGAACACAGAGCAGTTTCTCAGAAAGCTTCTTTCCAGTTTTGAACGGAAGATATTTCCTTTTTCACCATAGCCCTCTATGTGCTTCTAAATATCCCTTTGCCAATTCCAAAAGAACAGCCTTAGCGAAAGGCTTCTTGAAGGGAAAGATGTAACCATGTGAGATGAAATAACAGAACACAGAGCAGTTTCTAGGAAAGCTTCCTTCCTGTTTTGAACGGAAGATATTTCCTTTTTCACCATAGCCCTCTATGGGCTTACAAATATCCCTTTGACAATTCCACAAGAACAGCCTTAGCGAAAGGCTTCTTGAATGGAAAGATATAACTCTGTGAGATGAATGAACAGAACACAGAGCAGTTTCTAAGAAAGCTTCTTTCCAGTTTTGAACGGCAGATATTCCCTTTTTCACCATAGCCCTCTATGGGCTTCCAAATATCCCTTTGCCAATTCCACAAGAACAGCCTTAGCGAAAGGCTTCTTGAAGGGAAAGATGTAACTCTGTGAGATGAATTAACAGAACACAGAGCAGTTTCTTAGAAAGCTTCTTTCCAGTTTTGAACGGAAGATATTCCCTTTTTCACCATAGCCCTCTATGGGCTTCCAAATATCCCTTTGCCAATTCCACAAGAACAGCCTTAGCGAAAGGCTTCTTGAAGGGAAAGATGTAACTCTGTGAGATGAATTAACAGAACACAGAGCAGTTTCTCAGAAAGCTTCTTTAGAGTTTTGAACGGAAGATATTTCCTTTTTCACCGTAGCCCTCTATGGGCTTCCAAATATCCCTTTGCCAATTCCACAAGAACAGCCTTAGCGAAAGGCTTCTTGAAGGGAAAGATGTAACTCTGTGAGATGAATTAACAGAACACAGAGCAGTTTCTCAGAAAGCTTCTTTCAACTTTTGAACGGCAGGTATTTGCTTTTTCACCATAGCCCTCTATGGGCTTCAAAATATCCCTTTCCCAATTCCACAAGAACAGCCTTAGCGAAAGGCTTCTTGAAGGGAAAGATGTAACTCTCTGAGATGAATTAACAGAACACAGAGCAGTTTCTGAGAAAGCTTCTTTCCAGTTTTGAACGGAAGATATTTCATTTTTCACCATAGCCCTAAATGGGCTTCCAAATATCCCTTTGCCAATTCCACAAGAACAGCCTTAGCGAAAGGCTCCTTGAAGGGAAAGATGTAACTCTGTGAGATGAATTAACAGAACACAGAGCAGTTTCTCAGAAAGCTTCTTTCCAGTTAAGAACGGAAGATATTTCCTTTTTCACCGTAGCCCTCTATGGGCTTCCAAATATCCCTTTGCCAATTCCACAAGAACAGCCTTAGCGAAAGGCTTCTTGAAGGGAAAGATGTAACTCTGTGAGATGAATTAACAGAACACAGAGCAGTTTCTCAGAAAGCTTCTTTCCAGTTTTGAACGGCAGGTATTTGCTTTTTCACCATAGCCCTCTATGGGCTTCAAAATATCCCTTTGCCAATTCCACAAGAACAGCCTTAGCGAAAGGCTTCTTGAAGGGAAAGATGTAACTGTGTGAGATGAATTAACAGAACACAGAGCAGTTTCTGAGAAAGCTTCTTTCCAGTTTTGAACGGAAGATATTTCCTTTTTCACCATAGCCCTCTATGGGCTTCCAAATATCCCTTTGCCAATTCCAGAAGAACAGCCTTAGGGAAACGCTTCTTGAAGGGAAAGATGTAACCCTGTGAGATGAATTAACAGAACACAGAGCAGTTTCTAAGAAAGCTTCCTTCCTGTTTTGAACGGAAGATATTTCCTTTTTCACCATAGCCCTCTATGGGCTTCCAAATATCCCTTTGCCAATTCCACAAGAACAGCCTTAGCGAAAGGCTTCTTGAAGGGAAAGATGTAACTCTGTGAGATGAATTAACAGAACACAGAGCAGTTTCTCAGAAAGCTTCTTTCCAATTTTGAACGGAAGATATTTCCTTTTTTACCGTAGCCCTCTATGGGCTTCCAAATATCCCTTTGCCAATTCCACAAGAACAGCCTTAGCGAAAGGCTTCTTGAAGGGAAAGATGTAACTCTGTGAGATGAATTAACAGAACACAGAGCAGTTTCTCAGAAAGCTTCTTTCCAGTTTTGAACGGAAGATATTTCCTTTTTCACCATAGCCCTCTATGGGCTTCTAAATATCCCTTTGCCAATTCCAAAAGAACAGCCTTAGCGAAAGGCTTCTTGAAGGGAAAGATGTAACCATGTGAGATGAAATAACAGAACACAGAGCAGTTTCTAGGAAAGCTTCCTTCCTGTTTTGAACGGAAGATATTTCCTTTTTCACCATAGCCCTCTATGGGCTTACAAATATCCCTTTGACAATTCCACAAGAACAGCCTTAGCGAAAGGCTTCTTGAATGGAAAGATATAACTCTGTGAGATGAATGAACAGAACACAGAGCAGTTTCTAAGAAAGCTTCTTTCCAGTTTTGAACGGCAGATATTCCCTTTTTCACCATAGCCCTCTATGGGCTTCCAAATATCCCTTTGCCAATTCCACAAGAACAGCCTTTGCGAAAGGCTTCTTGAAGGGAAACATGTAACTCTGTGAGATGAATTAACAGAACACAGAGCAGTTTCTCAGAAAGCTTCTTTCCAATTTAGAACGGAAGATATTTCCTTTTTTACCGTAGCCCTCTATGGGCTTCCATATATCCCTTTGCCAATTCCACAAGAACAGCCTTAGCGAAAGGCTTCTTGAAGGGAAAGATGTAACTCTGTGAGATGAATTAACAGAACACAGAGCAGTTTCTCAGAAAGCTTCTTTCCAGTTTTGAACGGAAGATATTTCCTTTTTCACCATAGCCCTCTATGTGCTTCTAAATATCCCTTTGCCAATTCCAAAAGAACAGCCTTAGCGAAAGGCTTCTTGAAGGGAAAGATGTAACCATGTGAGATGAAATAACAGAACACAGAGCAGTTTCTAGGAAAGCTTCCTTCCTGTTTTGAACGGAAGATATTTCCTTTTTCACCATAGCCCTCTATGGGCTTACAAATATCCCTTTGACAATTCCACAAGAACAGCCTTAGCGAAAGGCTTCTTGAATGGAAAGATATAACTCTGTGAGATGAATGAACAGAACACAGAGCAGTTTCTAAGAAAGCTTCTTTCCAGTTTTGAACGGCAGATATTCCCTTTTTCACCATAGCCCTCTATGGGCTTCCAAATATCCCTTTGCCAATTCCACAAGAACAGCCTTAGCGAAAGGCTTCTTGAAGGGAAAGATGTAACTCTGTGAGATGAATTAACAGAACACAGAGCAGTTTCTTAGAAAGCTTCTTTCCAGTTTTGAACGGAAGATATTCCCTTTTTCACCATAGCCCTCTATGGGCTTCCAAATATCCCTTTGCCAATTCCACAAGAACAGCCTTAGCGAAAGGCTTCTTGAAGGGAAAGATGTAACTCTGTGAGATGAATTAACAGAACACAGAGCAGTTTCTCAGAAAGCTTCTTTAGAGTTTTGAACGGAAGATATTTCCTTTTTCACCGTAGCCCTCTATGGGCTTCCAAATATCCCTTTGACATTCCACAAGAACGGCCTAAGCGAAAGGCTTCTTGAAGGGAAAGATGTAACTCTGTGAGATGAATTAACAGAACACAGAAGAGTTTCTCAGAAAGCTTCTTTCCAGTTTTGAACGGAAGATATTTCCTTTTTAACCATAGCCCTCTATGGGCTTCCAAATATCCCTTTTCCAATTCCACAAGAACAGCCTTAGCGAAAGGCTTCTTGAAGGGAAAGATGTAACTCTGTGAGATGAATTAACAGAACACAGAGCAGTTTCTCAAAAAGATTCTTTCCAGTTTTGAACGGAAGATATTTCCTTTTTCACCATAGCCCTCTAAGGGCTTCCAAATATCCCTTTGCCAATTCCAGAAGAACAGCCTTAGCGAAAGGCTTCTTGAAGGGAAAGATGTAACTCTGTGAGATGAATTAACAGAACACAGAGCTGTTTCTCAGAAGGCTTCTTTCCAGTTTTGAATGGAAGATATTTCCTTTTTCACCATATCCCTCTATGGGCTTCCAAATATCCCTTTGCCAATTCCACAAGAACAGCCCTAGCGAAAGGCTTCTTGAAGGGAAAGATGTAACTTTGTGAGATGAACTAACAGAACAAAAAGCAGTTTCTCACAAAGCTTCTTTCCAGTTTTGAACGGAAGATATTTCCTTTTTCACCATAGCCCTCTATGGGCTTCCAAATATCCCTTTGCCAATTCCACAAGAACAGCCTTAGGGAAAGGTTTTTGAAGGGAAAGATGTAACTCTGTGACATGAATTAACAGAAAACAGAGCAGTTTCTCAGAAAGCTTCTTTCCAGTTTTGAACTGAAGATATTTCCTTTTTCACCATAGCCCTCTATGGGCTTAAAATATCCCTTTTCCAATTCCACAAGAACAGCCTTAGCGAAAGGCTTCTTGAAGGGAAAGACGTAACTGTGTGAGATGAATTAACAGAACACAGAGCAGTTTCTAAGAAAACTGCTTTCCTGTTTTGAACGGAAGATATTTCCTTTTTCACCATAGCCCTCTATGGGCTTCCAAATATCCCTTTGCCAATTCCACAACAACAGCCTTAGCAAAAGGCTTCTTGAAGGGAAAGATGTAACTCTGTGAGATGAATTAACAGAACACAGAGCAGTTTCTCAGAAAGCTTCTTTCCAGTTTTGAACGGAAGATATTTCCTTTTTCGCCATAGCCCTCTATGGGCTTCCAAATATCCCTTTGCCAATTCCAGAACAACAGCCTTAGCGAAAGGCTTCTTGAAGGGAAAGATGTAACTCTGTGAGATGAATTAACAGAACACAGAGCAACTTCTCAGAAAGCTTCTTTCCAGTTTTGAACGGAAGATATTTCCTTTTTCACCAGAGCCCTCTATGGGCTTCCAAATATCCCTTTGCCAATTCCACAAGAACAGCCTTAGAGAAAGGCTTCTTGAAGGGAAAGATGTAACTCTGTGAGATGAATTAACAGAACACAGAGCAGTTTCTCAGAAAGCTTCTTTCCAGTTAAGAACGGAAGATATTTCCTTTTTCACCGTAGCCCTCTATGGGCTTCAAAATATCCCTTTGCCAATTCCACAAGAACAGCCTTAGCGAAAGGCTTCTTGAAGGGAAAGATGTAACTCTGTGAGATGAATTAACAGAACACAGAGCAGTTTCTCAGAAAGATTCTTTCCACTTTTGAACGGCAGGTATTTGCTTTTTCACCATAGCCCTCTATGGGCTTCAAAATATCCCTTTGCCAATTCCACAAGAACAGCCTTAGCGAAAGGCTTCTTGAAGGGAAAGATGTAAACCTGTGATATGAATTAACAGAACACAGAGAAGTTTCTAAGAAAGCTTCCTTCCTGATTTGAACGGAAGATATTTCCTTTTTCACCATAGCCCTCTATGGGCCTCCAAATATCCCTTTGCCAATTCCACAAGAACAGCCTTAGAGAAAGGCTTCTTGAAGGGAAAGATGTAACTCTGTGAGATGAATTAACAGAACACAGAGCAGTTTCTCAGAAAGCTTCTTTCCAGTTTTGAACGGAAGATATTTCCTTTTTCACCATAGCCCTCTAAGGGCTTCCAAATATCCCTTTGCCAATTCCACAAGAACAGCCTTAGCGAAAGGCTTCTTGAAGGCAAAGATGTAACCCTGTGAGATAAATTAACAGAACACAGAGCAGTTTCTAACAAAGCTTCCTTCCTGTTTTGAACGGAAGATATTTCCTTTTTCAACATAGCCCTCTATGGGCTTCCAAATATCCCTTTGCCAATTCCACAAGAACGGCCTTAGCGAAAGGCTTCTTGAAGGGAATGATGTAACTCTGTGAGATGAATGAACAGAACACAGAGCAGTTTCTCAAAAAGATTCTTTCCAGTTTTGAACGGAAGATATTTCCTTTTTCACCATAGCCCTCTATGGGCTTCCAAATATCCCTTTGCCAATTCCACAAGAACAGCCTTAGCGAAAGGCTTCTTGAAGGGAAAGATGTTACTCTGTGAGATGAATTAACAGAACACAGAGCAGTTTCTGAGAAAGCTTCTTTCCAGTTAAGAACGGAAGATATTTCCTTTTTCACCATAGCCCTCTATGGGCTTCCAAATATCCCTTTGCCAATTCCACAAGAACAGCCTTAGCGAAAGGCTTCTTGAAGGGAAAGATGTAACTCTGTGAGATGAATTATCAGAACACAGAGCAGTTTCTCAGAAAGCTTCTTTCCAGTTTTGAACGGAAGATATTTCCTTTTTCACCATAGCCCTCTATGGGCTTCCAAATATCCCTTTGCCAATTCCACAAGAACAGCCTTAGCGAAAGGCTTCTTGAAGGGAAAGATGTAACTCTGTGAGATGAATTAACAGAACACAGAGCAGTTTCTCAGAAAGCTTCTTTCCAGTTTTGAACGGAAGATATTTCCTTTTTCACCATAGCCCTCTATGGGCTTCCAAATATCCCTTTGCCAATTCCACAAGAACGGCCTTAGCGAAAGGCTTCTTGAAGGGAAAGATGTAACTCTGTGAGATGAATTAACAAAACACAGAGCAGTTTCTCAGAAAGCTTCTTTCCAGTTTTGAACGGAAGATATTTCCTTTTTCACCGTAGCCCTCTTTGGGCTTCCAAATATCCCTTTTCCAATTCCACAAAAACAGCGTTAGCGAAAGGCTTCTTGAAGGGAAAGATGTAACTCTGTGAGATGAATTAACAGAACACAGAACAGTTTCTCAGAATGCTTCTTTCCTGTTTTGAACAGAAGATATTTCCTTTTTCACCATAGCCCTCTAAGGGCTTCCAAATATCCCTTTGCTAATTCCACAAGAACAGCATTAGCGAAAGGCTTCTTGAAGGGAAAGATGTAATTCTGTGAGATGAATTTACAGAACACAGAGCAGTTTCTCAGAAAGCTTCTTTCCAGTTTTGAACGGAAGATATATCCTTTTTAACCATAGCCCTCTATGGGCTTCCAAATATCCCTATTCCAATTCCACAAGAACAGCCTTAGCGAACGGCTTTTGAAGGGAAAGATATAACTCTGTGAGATGAATTAACAGAACACAGAGCAGTTTCTCAGAAAGCTTCTTTCCAGTTTTGAACGGAAGATATTTCCTTTTTCACCATAGCCCTCTATGGGCTTCCAAATATCCCTTTGCCAATTCCACAAGAACAGCCTTAGCGAAAGGCTTCTTGAAGGGAAAGATGTTACTCTGTGAGATGAATTAACAGAACACAGAGCAGTTTCTGAGAAAGCTTCTTTCCAGTTAAGACCGGAAGATATTTCCTTTTTCACCATAGCCCTCTATGGGCTTCCAAATATCCCTTTGCCAATTCCACAAGAACAGCCTTAGCGAAAGGCTACTTGAAGGGAAAGATGTAACTCTGTGAGATGAATTAACAGAACACAGAGCAGTTTCTCAGAAAGCTTCTTTCCAGTTTTGAACGGAAGATACTTCCTTTTTCACCATAGCCCTCTATGGGCTTCCAAATATCCCTTTGCCAATTCCACAAGAACAGCCTTAGCGAAAGGCTTCTTGAATGGAAAGATGTAACCCTGTGAGATGAATTAACAGAACACAGAGCAGTTTTTCAGAAAGCTTCTTTCCAGTTAAGAACGGAAGATATTTCCTTTTTCACCGTAGCCCTCTATGGGCTTCCAAATATCCCTTTGCCAATTCCACAAGAACAGCCTTAGCGAAAGGCTTCTTGAAGGGAAAGATGTAACTCTGTGAGATGAATTAACAGAACACAGAGCAGTTTCTCAGAAAGCTTCTTTCCACTTTTGAACGGCAGGTATTTGCTTTTTCACCATAGCCCTCTATGGGCTTCAAAATATCCCTTTCCCAATTCCACAAGAACAGCCTTAGCGAAAGGCTTCTTGAAGGGAAAGATGTAACTCTCTGAGATGAATTAACAGAACACAGAGCAGTTTCTGAGAAAGCTTCTTTCCAGTTTTGAACGGAAGATATTTCATTTTTCACCATAGCCCTAAATGGGCTTCCAAATATCCCTTTGCCAATTCCACAAGAACAGCCTTAGCGAAAGGCTCCTTGAAGGGAAAGATGTAACTCTGTGAGATGAATTAACAGAACACAGAGCAGTTTCTGAGAAAGCTTCTTTCCAGTTTTGAACGGAAGATATTTCCTTTTTCACCATAGCCCTCTATGGGCTTCCAAATATCCCTTTGCCAATTCCAGAAGAACAGCCTTAGCGAAAGGCTCCTTGAAGGGAAAGATGTAACTCTGTGAGATGAATTAACAGAACACAGAGCAATTTCTCAGAAAGCTTCTTTAGAGTTTTGAACGGAAGATATTTCCTTTTTCACCGTAGCCCTCTATGGGCTTCCAAATATCCCTTTGACATTCCACAAGAACGGCCTTAGCGAAAGGCTTCTTGAAGGGAAAGATGTAACTCTGTGAGATGAATTAACAGAACACAGAAGAGTTTCTCAGAAAGCTTCTTTCCAGTTTTGAACGGAAGATATTTCCTTTTTCACCATAGCCCTCTATGGGCTTCCAAATATCCCTTTGCCAATTCCAGAAGAACAGCCTTAGCGAAAGGCTTCTTGAAGGGAAAGATGTAACTCTGTGAGATGAATTAACAGAACACAGAGCTGTTTCTCAGAAGGCTTCTTTCCAGTTTTGAATGGAAGATATTTCCTTTTTCACCATATCCCTCTATGGGTTTCCATATATCCCTTTGCCAATTCCACAAGAACAGCCCTAGCGAAAGGCTTCTTGAAGGTAAAGATGTAACTCTGTGAGATGAATTAACAGAACAAAAAGCAGTTTCTCAGAAAGCTTCTTTCCAGTTTTGAACGGAAGATATTTCCTTTTTCACCATAGCCCTCTATTTGCTTCCAAATATCCCTTTGCCAATTCCACAAGAACAGCCTTAGGGAAAGGCTTTTTGAAGGGAAAGATGTAACTCTGTGACATGAATTAACAGAAAACAGAGCAGTTTCTCAGAAAGCTTCTTTCCAGTTTTGAACTGAAGATATTTCCTTTTTCACCATAGCCCTCTATGGGCTTAAAATATCCCTTTTCCAATTCCACAAGAACAGCCTTAGCGAAAGGCTTCTTGAAGGGAAAGATGTAACTCTGTGAGATGAATTAACAGAACACAGAGCAGTTTCTAAGAAAGCTGCTTTCCTGTTTTGAACGGAAGATATTTCCTTTTTCACCATAGCCCTCTATGGGATTCCAAATATCCCTTTGCCAATTCCACAACAACAGCCTTAGCAAAAGGCTTCTTGAAGGGAAAGATGTAACTGTGTGAGATGAATTAACAGAACACAGAGCAGTTTCTGAGAAAGCTTCTTTCCAGTTTTGAACGGAAGATATTTCCTTTTTCACCATAGCCCTCTATGGGCTTCCAAATATCCCTTTGCCAATTCCAGAAGAACAGCCTTAGCGAAACGCTTCTTGAAGGGAAAGATGTAACCCTGTGAGATGAATTAACAGAAACCAGAGCAGTTTCTAAGAAAGCTTCCTTCCTGTTTTGAACGGAAGATATTTCCTTTTTCACCATAGCCCTCTATGGGCTTCCAAATATCCCTTTGCCAATTCCACAAGAACAGCCTTAGCGAAAGGCTTCTTGAAGGGAAAGATGTAACTCTGTGAGATGAATTAACAGAAACAGAGCAGTTTCTCAGAAAGCTTCTTTCCAATTTTGAACGGAAGATATTTCCTTTTTTACCGTAGCCCTCTATGGGCTTCCAAATATCCCTTTGCCAATTCCACAAGAACAGCCTTAGCGAAAGGCTCCTTGAAGGGAAAGATGAAACTCTGTGAGATGAATGAACAGAACACAGAGCAGTTTCTCAGAAAGCTTCTTTCCAGTTTTGAACGGAAGATATTTCCTTTTTCACCATAGCCCTCTATGGGCTTCTAAATATCCCTTTGCCAATTCCAAAAGAACAGCCTTAGCGAAAGGCTTCTTGAAGGGAAAGATGTAACCATGTGAGATGAAATAACAGAACACAGAGCAGTTTCTAAGAAAGCTTCCTTCCTGTTTTGAACGGAAGATATTTCCTTTTTCACCATAGCCCTCTATGGGCTTACAAATATCCCTTTGACAATTCCACAAGAACAGCCTTAGCGAAAGGCTTCTTGAATGGAAAGATATAACTCTGTGAGATGAATGAACAGAACACAGAGCAGTTTCTAAGAAAGCTTCTTTCCAGTTTTGAACGGCCGATATTCCCTTTTTCACCATAGCCCTCTATGGGCTTCCAAATATCCCTTTGCCAATTCCACAAGAACAACCTTAGCGAAAGGCTTCTTGAAGGGAAAAATGTAACTCTGTGAGATGAATTAACAGAGCACAGAGCAGTTTCTTAGAAAGCTTCTTTCCAGTTTTGAACGGAAGATATTCCCTTTTTCACCATAGCCCTCTATGGGCTTCCAAATATCCCTTTGCCAATTCCACAAGAACAGCCTTAGCGAAAGGCTTCTTGAAGGGAAAGATGTAACTCTGAGAGATGAATTAACAGAACACAGAGCAGTTTCTCAGAAAGCTCCTTTAGAGTTTTGAACGGAAGATATTTCCTTTTTCACCGTAGCCCTCTATGGGCTTCCAAATTTCCCTTTGACATTCCACAAGAACGGCCTTAGCGAAAGGCTTCTTGAAGGGAAAGATGTAACTCTGTGAGATGAATTAACAGAACACAGAAGAGTTTCTCAGAAAGCTTCTTTCCAGTTTTGAACGGAAGATATTTCCTTTTTGACCATAGCCCTCTATGGGCTTACAAATATCCCTTTGCCAATTCCACAAGAACAGCCTTAGAGAAAGGCTTCTTGAAGGGAAAGATGTAACTCTGTGAGATGAATTAACAGAACACAGAGCAGTTTCTCAGAAAGCTTCTTTCCAGTTTTGAACGGAAGATATTTCCTTTTTCACCATAGCCCTCTAAGGGCTTCCAAATATCCCTTTGCCAATTCCACAAGAACAGCCTTAGCGAAAGGCTTCTTGAAGGCAAAGATGTAACTCTGTGAGATGAATTAACAGAACACAGAGCAGTTTCTCAGAAAGCTTCTTTACAGTTTTGAACGGAAGATATTTCCTTTTTCACCATAGCCCTCTATGGGCTTCCAAATATCCCTTTGCCTATTCCAGAATAACAGCCTTAGCGAAACGCTTCTTGAAGGGAAAGATGTAACCCTGTGAGATGAATTAACAGAACACAGAGCAGTTTCTAAGAAAGCTTCCTTCCTGTTTTGAACGGAAGATATTTCCTTTTTCACCATAGCCCTCTATGGGCTTCCAAATATCCCTTTGCCAATTCCACAAGAACGGCCTTAGCGAAAGGCTTCTTGAAGGGAATGATGTAACTCTGTGAGATGAATGAACAGAACACAGAGCAGTTTCTCAAAAAGATTCTTTCCAGTTTTGAACGGAAGATATTTCCTTTTTCACCATAGCCCTCTATGGGCTTCCAAATATCCCTTTGCCAATTCCACAAGAACAGACTTAGCGAAAGGCTTCTTGAATGGAAAGATGTAACCCTGTGAGAAGAATTAACAGAACACAGAGCAGTTTCTCAGAAAGCTTCTTTCCAGTTAAGAACGGAAGATATTTCCTTTTTCACCGTAGCCCTCTATGGGCTTCCAAATATCCCTTTGCCAATTCCACAAGAACAGCCTTAGCGAAAGGCTTCTTGAAGGGAAAGATGTAACTCTGTGAGATGAATTAACAGAACACAGAGCAGTTTCTCAGAAAGCTTCTTTCCAGTTTTGAACGGCAGGTATTTGCTTTTTCACCATAGCCCTCTATGGGCTTCAAAATATCCCTTTGCCAATTCCACAAGAACAGCCTTAGCGAAAGGCTTCTTGAAGGGAAAGATGTAACTCTGTGAGATGAATTAACAGAACACAGAGCAGTTTCTGAGAAAGCTTCTTTCCAGTTTTGAACGGAAGATATTTCATTTTTCACCATAGCCCTAAATGGGCTTCCAAATATCCCTTTGCCAAATCCACAAGAACAGCCTTAGCGAAAGGCTTCTTGAAGGGAAAGATGTAACTGTGTGAGATGAATTAACAGAACACAGAGCAGTTTCTGAGAAAGCTTCTTTCCAGTTTTGAACGGAAGATATTTCCTTTTTCACCATAGCCCTCTATGGGCTTCCAAATATCCCTTTGCCAATTCCAGAAGAACAGCCTTAGCGAAACGCTTCTTGAAGGGAAAGATGTAACCCTGTGAGATGAATTAACAGAACACAGAGCAGTTTCTAAGAAAGCTTCCTTCCTGTTTTGAACGGAAGATATTTCCTTTTTCACCATAGCCCTCTATGGGCTTCCAAATATCCCTTTGCCAATTCCACAAGAACAGCCTTAGCGAAAGGCTTCTTGAAGGGAAAGATATAACTCTGTGAGATGAATTAACAGAACACAGAGCAGTTTCTCAGAAAGCTTCTTTCCAATTTTGAACGGAATATATTTCCTTTTTTATCGTAGCCCTCTATGGGCTTCCAAATATCCCTTTGCCAATTCCACAAGAACAGCCTTAGCGAAAGGCTTCTTGAAGGGAAAGATGTAACTCTGTGAGATGAATTAACAGAACACAGAGCAGTTTCTCAGAAAGCTTCTTTCCAGTTTTGAACGGAAGATATTTCCTTTTTCACCATAGCCCTCTATGGGCTTCTAAATATCCCTTTGCCAATTCCAAAAGAACAGCCTTAGCGAAAGGCTTCTTGAAGGGAAAGATGTAACCATGTGAGATGAAATAACAGAACACAGAGCAGTTTCTAGGAAAGCTTCCTTCCTGTTTGAACGGAAGATATTTCCTTTTTCACCATAGCCCTCTAAGGGCTTCCAAATATCCCTTTGCTAATTCCAAAAGAAGAGCCTTAGCGAAAGGCTTCTTGAAGGGAAAGATGTAACTCTGTGAGATGAATTAACAGAACACAGAGCAGTTTCTAACAAAGCTTCTTTAGAGTTTTGAACGGAAGATATTTCCTTTTTCACCGTAGCCCTCTATGGGCTTCCAATTTTCCCTTTGACATTCCACAAGAACGGCCTTAGCGAAAGGCTTCTTGAAGGGAAAGATGTAACTCTGTGAGATGAATTAACAGAACACAGAAGAGTTTCTCAGAAAGCTTCTTTCCAGTTTTGAACGGAAGATATTTCCTTTTTAACCATAGCCTTCTATGGGCTTACAAATATCCCTTTGCCAATTCCACAAGAACAGCCTTAGAGAAAGGCTTCTTGAAGGGAAAGATGTAACTCTGTGAGATGAATTAACAGAACACAGAGCAGTTTCTCAGAAAGCTTCTTTCCAGTTTTGAACGGAAGATATTTCCTTTTTCACCATAGCCCTCTAAGGGCTTCCAAATATCCCTTTGCCAATTCCACAAGAACAGCCTTAGCGAAAGGCTTCTTGAAGGCAAAGATGTAACTCTGTGAGATGAATTAACAGAACACAGAGCAGTTTCTCAGAAAGCTTCTTTCCAGTTTTGAACGGAAGATATTTCCTTTTTCACCATAGCCCTCTATGGGCTTCCAAATATCCCTTTGCCTATTCCAGAATAACAGCCTTAGCGAAACGCTTCTTGAAGGGAAAGATGTAACCCTGTGAGATGAATTAACAGAACACAGAGCAGTTTCTAAGAAAGCTTCCTTCCTGTTTTGAACGGAAGATATTTCCTTTTTCACCATAGCCCTCTATGGGCTTCCAAATATCCCTTTGCCAATTCCACAAGAACGGCCTTAGCGAAAGGCTTCTTGAAGGGAATGATGTAACTCTGTGAGATGAATGAACAGAACACAGAGCAGTTTCTCAAAAAGATTCTTTCCAGTTTTGAACGGAAGATATTTCCTTTTTCACCATAGCCCTCTATGGGCTTCCAAATATCCCTTTGCCAATTCCACAAGAACAGACTTATCGAAAGGCTTCTTGAATGGAAAGATGTAACCCTGTGAGATGAATTAACAGAACACAGAGCAGTTTCTCAGAAAGCTTCTTTCCAGTTAAGAACGGAAGATATTTCCTTTTTCACCGTAGCCCTCTATGGGCTTCCAAATATCCCTTTGCCAATTCCACAAGAACAGCCTTAGCGAACGGCTTCTTGAAGGGAAAGATGTAACTCTGTGAGATGAATTAACAGAACACAGAGCAGTTTCTCAGTAAGCTTCTTTCCAGTTTTGAACGGCAGGTAATTGCTTTTTCACCATAGCCCTCTATGGGCTTCAAAATATCCCTTTGCCAATTCCACAAGAACAGCCTTAGCGAAAGGCTTCTTGAAGGGAAAGATGTAACACTGTGAGATGAATTAACAGAACACAGAGCAGTTTCTGAGAAAGCTTCTTTCCAGTTTTGAGAGGAAGATATTTCATTTTTCACCATAGCCCTAAATGGGCTTCCAAATATCCCTTTGCCAAATCCACAAGAACAGCCTTAGCGAAAGGCTTCTTGAAGGGAAAGATGTAACTGTGTGAGATGAATTAACAGAACACAGAGCAGTTTCTGAGAAAGCTTCTTTCCAGTTTTGAACGGAAGATATTTCCTTTTTCACCATAGCCCTCTATGGGCTTCCAAATATCCCTTTGCCAATTCCAGAAGAACAGCCTTAGCGAAACGCTTCTTGAAGGGAAAGATGTAACCCTGTGAGATGAATTAACAGAACACAGAGCAGTTTCTAAGAAAGCTTCCTTCCTGTTTTGAACGGAAGATATTTCCTTTTTCACCATAGCCCTCTATGGGCTTCCAAATATCCCTTTGCCAATTCCACAAGAACAGCCTTAGCGAAAGGCTTCTTGAAGGGAAAGATGTAACTCTGTGAGATGAATTAACAGAACACAGAGCAGTTTCTCAGAAAGCTTCTTTCCAATTTTGAACGGAATATATTTCCTTTTTTATCGTAGCCGTCTATGGGCTTCCAAATATCCCTTTGCCAATTCCACAAGAACAGCCTTAGCGAAAGGCTTCTTGAAGGGAAAGATGTAACTCTGTGAGATGAATTAACAGAACACAGAGCAGTTTCTAAGAAAGGTGCTTTCCTGTTTTGAACGGAAGATATTTCCTTTTTCACCATAGCCCTCTATGGGATTCCAAATATCCCTTTGCCAATTCCACAACAACAGCCTTAGCAAAACGCTTCTTGAAGGGAAAGATGTAACTCTGTGAGATGAATTAACAGAACACAGAGCAGTTTCTCAGAAAGCTTCTTTCCAGTTTTGAACGGAAGATATTTCCTTTTTCACCATAGCCCTCTATGGGCTTCCAAATATCCCTTTGCCAATTCCACAAGAACAGCCTTAGCGAAAGGCTTCTTGAAGGGAAAGATGTAACTCTGTGAGATGAATTAACAGAACACAGAGCAGTTTCTCAGAAAGCTTCTTTCCAGTTTTGAACGGCAGGTATTTGCTTTTTCACCATAGCCCTCTATGGGCTTCAAAATATCCCTTTGCCAATTCCACAAGAACAGCCTTAGCGAAAGGCTTCTTGAAGGGAAAGATGTAACTCTGTGAGATGAATTAACAGAACACAGAGCAGTTTCTGAGAAAGCTTCTTTCCAGTTTTGAACGGAAGATATTTCATTTTTCACCATAGCCCTAAATGGGCTTCCAAATATCCCTTTGCCAATTCCACAAGAACAGCCTTAGCGAAAGGCTTCTTGAAGGGAAAGATGTAACTGTGTGAGATGAATTAACAGAACACAGAGCAGTTTCTGAGAAAGCTTCTTTCCAGTTTTGAACGGAAGATATTTCCTTTTTCACCATAGCCCTCTATGGGCTTCCAAATATCCCTTTGCCAATTCCAGAAGAACAGCCTTAGCGAAACGCTTCTTGAAGGGAAAGATGTAACCCTGTGAGATGAATTAACAGAAACCAGAGCAGTTTCTAAGAAAGCTTCCTTCCTGTTTTGAAAGGAAGATATTTCCTTTTTCACCATAGCCCTCTATGGGCTTCCAAATATCCCTTTGCCAATTCCACAAGAACAGCCTTAGCGAAAGGCTTCTTGAAGGGAAAGATGTAACTCTGTGAGATGAATGAACAGAACACAGAGCAGTTTCTCAGAAAGATTCTTTCCAGTTTTGAACGGAAGATATTTCCTTTTTCACCATAGCCCTCTATGGGCTTCTAAATATCCCTTTGCCAATTGCAAAAGAACAGCCTTAGCGAAAGGCTTCTTGAAGGGAAAGATGTAACCATGTGAGATGAAATAACAGAACACAGAGCAGTTTCTAAGAAAGCTTCCTTCCTGTTTTGAACGGAAGATATTTCCTTTTTCACCATAGCCCTCTATGGGCTTACAAATATCCCTTTGACAATTCCACAAGAACAGCCTTAGCGAAAGGCTTCTTGAATGGAAAGATATAACTCTGTGAGATGAATGAACAGAACACAGAGCAGTTTCTAAGAAAGCTTCTTTCCAGTTTTGAACGGCAGATATTCCGTTTTTCACCATAGCCCTCTATGGGCTTCCAAATATCCCTTTGACAATTCCACAAGAACAGCCTTAGCGAAAGGCTTCTTGAAGGGAAAAATGTAACTCTGTGAGATGAATTAACAGAACACAGAGCAGTTTCTTAGAAAGCTTCTTTCCAGTTTTGAATGGAAGATATTCCCTTTTTCACCATAGCCCTCTATGGGCTTCCAAATATCCCTTTGCCAATTCCACAAGAACAGCCTTAGCGAAAGGCTTCTTGAAGGGAAAGATGTAACTCTGAGAGATGAATTAACAGAACACAGAGCAGTTTCTCAGAAAGCTTCTTTAGAGTTTTGAACGGAAGATATTTCCTTTTTCACCGTAGCCCTCTATGGGCTTCCAAATATCCCTTTGACATTCCACAAGAACGGCCTTAGCGAAAGGCTTCTTGAAGGGAAAGATGTAACTCTGTGAGATGAATTAACAGAACACAGAAGAGTTTCTCAGAAAGCTTCTTTCCAGTTTTGAACGGAAGATATTTCCTTTTTAACCATAGCCCTCTATGGGCTTACAAATATCCCTTTGCCAATTCCACAAGAACAGCCTTAGAGAAAGGCTTCTTGAAGGGAAAGATGTAACTCTGTGAGATGAATAAACAGAACACAGAGCAGTTTCTCAGAAAGCTTCTTTCCAGTTTTGAACGGAAGATATTTCCTTTTTCACCATAGCCCTCTAAGGGCTTCCAAATATCCCTTTGCCAATTCCACAAGAACAGCCTTAGCGAAAGGCTTCTTGAAGGCAAAGATGTAACTCTGTGAGATGAATTAACAGAACACAGAGCAGTTTCTCAGAAAGCTTCTTTCCAGTTTTGAACGGAAGATATTTCCTTTTAAACATAGCCCTCTATGGGCTTCCAAATATCCCTTTGCCTATTCCAGAAGAACAGCCTTAGCGAAACGCTTCTTGAAGGGAAAGATGTAACCCTGTGAGATGAATTAACAGAACACAGAGCAGTTTCTAAGAAAGCTTCCTTCCTGTTTTGAACGGAAGATATTTCCTTTTTCACCATAGCCCTCTATGGGCTTCCAAATATCCCTTTGCCAATTCCACAAGAACGGCCTTAGCGAAAGGCTTCTTGAAGGGAATGATGTAACTCTGTGAGATGAATGAACAGAACACAGAGCAGTTTCTCAAAAAGATTCTTTCCAGTTTTGAACGGAAGATATTTCCTTTTTCACCATAGCCCTCTATGGGCTTCCAAATATCCCTTTGCCAATTCCACAAGAACAGCCTTAGCGAAAGGCTTCTTGAATGGAAAGATGTAACCCTGTGAGATGAATTAACAGAACACAGAGCAGTTTCTCAGAAAGCTTCTTTCCAGTTAAGAACGGAAGATATTTCCTTTTTCACCGTAGCCCTCTATGGGCTTCCAAATATCCCTTTGCCAATTCCACAAGAACAGCCTTAGCGAAAGGCTTCTTGAAGGGAAAGATGTAACTCTGTGAGATGAATTAACAGAACACAGAGCAGTTTCTGAGAAAGCTTCTTTCCAGTTTTGAACGGAAGATATTTCATTTTTCACCATAGCCCTAAATGGGCTTCCAAATATCCCTTTGCCAATTCCACAAGAACAGCCTTAGCGAAAGGCTTCTTGAAGGGAAAGATGTAACTGTGTGAGATGAATTAACAGAACACAGAGCAGTTTCTGAGAAAGCTTCTTTCCAGTTTTGAACGGAAGATATTTCCTTTTTCACCATAGCCCTCTATGGGCTTCCAAATATCCCTTTGCCAATTCCAGAAGAACAGCCTTAGCGAAACGCTTCTTGAAGGGAAAGATGTAACCCTGTGAGATGAATTAACAGAAACCAGAGCAGTTTCTAAGAAAGCTTCCTTCCTGTTTTGAAAGGAAGATATTTCCTTTTTCACCGTAGCCCTCTATGGGCATCCAAATATCCCTTTGCCAATTCCACAAGAACAGCCTTAGCGAAAGGCTTCTTGAAGGGAAAGATGTAACTCTGTGAGATGAATGAACAGAACACAGAGCAGTTTCTCAGAAAGCTTCTTTCCAGTTTTGAACGGAAGATATTTCCTTTTTCACCATAGCCCCCTATGGGCTTCTAAATATCCCTTTGCCAATTCCAAAAGAACAGCCTTAGCGAAAGGCTTCTTGAAGGGAAAGATGTAACCATGTGAGATGAAATAACAGAACACAGAGCAGTTTCTAAGAAAGCTTCCTTCCTGTTTTGAACGGAAGATATTTCCTTTTTCATCATAGCCCTCTATGGGCTTACAAATATCCCTTTGACAATTCCACAAGAACAGCCTTAGCGAAAAGCTTCTTGAATGGAAAGATATAACTCTGTGAGATGAATGAACAGAACACAGAGCAGTTTCTAAGAAAGCTTCTTTCCAGTTTTGAACGGCAGATATTCCCTTTTTCACCATAGCCCTCTATGGGCTTCCAAATATCCCTTTGCCAATTCCACAAGAACAGCCTTAGCGAAAGGCTTCTTGAAGGGAAAAATGTAACTCTGTGAGATGAATTAACAGAACACAGAGCAGTTTCTTAGAAAGCTTCTTTCCAGTTTTGAACGGAAGATATTCCCTTTTTCACCATAGCCCTCTATGGGCTTCCAAATATCCCTTTGCCAATTCCACAAGAACAGCCTTAGCTAAAGGCTTCTTGAAGGGAAAGATGTAACTCTGAGAGATGAATTAACAGAACACAGAGCAGTTTCTCAGAATGCTTCTTTAGAGTTTTGAACGGAAGATATTTCCTTTTTCACCGTAGCCCTCTATGGGCTTCCAAATATCCCTTTGACATTCCACAAGAACGGCCTTAGCGAAAGGCTTCTTGAAGGGAAAGATGTAACTCTGTGAGATGAATTAACAGAACACAGAAGAGTTTCTCAGAAAGCTTCTTTCCAGTTTTGAACGGAAGATATTTCCTTTTTAACCATAGCCCTCTATGGGCTTACATATATCCCTTTGCCAATTCCACAAGAACAGCCTTAGAGAAAGGCTTCTTGAAGGGAAAGATGTAACTCTGTGAGATGAATTAACAGAACACAGAGCAGTTTCTCAGAAAGCTTCTTTCCAGTTTTGAACGGAAGATATTTCCTTTTTCACCATAGCCCTCTAAGGGCTTCCAAATATCCCTTTGCCAATTCCACAAGAACAGCCTTAGCGAAAGGCTTCTTGAAGGCAAAGATGTAACTCTGTGAGATGAATTAACAGAACACAGAGCAGTTTCTCAGAAAGCTTCTTTCCAGTTTTGAACGGAAGATATTTCCTTTTACACCATAGCCCTCTATGGGCTTCCAAATATCCCTTTGCCTATTCCAGAAGAACAGCCTTAGCGAAACGCTTCTTGAAGGGAAAGATGTAACCCTGTGAGATGAATTAACAGAACACAGAGCAGTTTCTAAGAAAGCTTCCTTCCTGTTTTGAACGGAAGATATTTCCTTTTTCACCATAGCCCTCTATGGGCTTCCAAATATCCCTTTGCCAATTCCACAAGAACGGCCTTAGCGAAAGGCTTCTTGAAGGGAATGATGTAACTCTGTGAGATGAATGAACAGAACACAGAGCAGTTTCTCAAAAAGATTCTTTCCAGTTTTGAACGGAAGATATTTCCTTTTTCACCATAGCCCCCTATGGGCTTCCAAATATCCCTTTGCCAATTCCACAAGAACAGCCTTAGCGAAAGGCTTCTTGAATGGAAAGATGTAACCCTGTGAGATGAATTAACAGAACACAGAGCAGTTTCTCAGAAAGCTTCTTTCCAGTTAAGAACGGAAGATATTTCCTTTTTCACCGTAGCCCTCTATGGGCTTCCAAATATCCCTTTGCCAATTCCACAAGAACAGCCTTATCGAAAGGCTTCTTGAAGGGAAAGATGTAACTCTGTGAGATGAATTAACAGAACACAGAGCAGTTTCTCAGAAAGCTTCTTTCCAGTTTTGAACGGCAGGTATTTGCTTTTTCACCATAGCCCTCTATGGGCTTCAAAATATCCCTTTGCCAATTCCACAAGAACAGCCTTAGCGAAAGGCTTCTTGAAGGGAAAGATGTAACTCTGTGAGATGAATTAACAGAACACAGAGCAGTTTCTGAGAAAGCTTCTTTCCAGTTTTGAACGGAAGATATTTCATTTTTCACCATAGCCCTAAATGGGCTTCCAAATATCCCTTTGCCAAATCCACAAGAACAGCCTTAGCGAAAGGCTTCTTGAAGGGAAAGATGTAACTGTGTGAGGTGAATTAACAGAACACAGAGCAGTTTCTGAGAAAGCTTCTTTCCAGTTTTGAACGGAAGATATTTCCTTTTTCACCATAGCCCTCTATGGGCTTCCAAATATCCCTTTGCCAATTCCACAAGAACAGCCTTAGCGAAAGGCTTCTTGAATGGAAAGATATAACTCTGTGAGATGAATGAACAGAACACAGAGCAGTTTCTAAGAAAGCTTCTTTCCAGTTTTGAACGGCAGATATTCCGTTTTTCACCATAGCCCTCTATGGGCTTCCAAATATCCCTTTGACAATTCCACAAGAACAGCCTTAGCGAAAGGCTTCTTGAAGGGAAAAATGTAACTCTGTGAGATGAATTAACAGAACACAGAGCAGTTTCTTAGAAAGCTTCTTTCCAGTTTTGAATGGAAGATATTCCCTTTTTCACCATAGCCCTCTATGGGCTTCCAAATATCCCTTTGCCAATTACACAAGAACAGCCTTAGCGAAAGGCTTCTTGAAGGGAAAGATGTAACTCTGAGAGATGAATTAACAGAACACAGAGCAGTTTCTCAGAAAGCTTCTTTAGAGTTTTGAACGGAAGATATTTCCTTTTTCACCGTAGCCCTCTATGGGCTTCCAAATATCCCTTTGACATTCCACAAGAACGGCCTTAGCGAAAGGCTTCTTGAAGGGAAAGATGTAACTCTGTGAGATGAATTAACAGAACACAGAAGAGTTTCTCAGAAAGCTTCTTTCCAGTTTTGAACGGAAGATATTTCCTTTTTAACCATAGCCCTCTATGGGCTTACAAATATCCCTTTGCCAATTCCACAAGAACAGCCTTAGAGAAAGGCTTCTTGAAGGGAAAGATGTAACTCTGTGAGATGAATAAACAGAACACAGAGCAGTTTCTCAGAAAGCTTCTTTCCAGTTTTGAACGGAAGATATTTCCTTTTTCACCATAGCCCTCTAAGGGCTTCCAAATATCCCTTTGCCAATTCCACAAGAACAGCCTTAGCGAAAGGCTTCTTGAAGGCAAAGATGTAACTCTGTGAGATGAATTAACAGAACACAGAGCAGTTTCTCAGAAAGCTTCTTTCCAGTTTTGAACGGAAGATATTTCCTTTTACACCATAGCCCTCTATGGGCTTCCAAATATCCCTTTGCCTATTCCAGAAGAACAGCCTTAGCGAAACGCTTCTTGAAGGGAAAGATGTAACCCTGTGAGATGAATTAACAGAACACAGAGCAGTTTCTAAGAAAGCTTCCTTCCTGTTTTGAACGGAAGATATTTCCTTTTTCACCATAGCCCTCTATGGGCTTCCAAATATCCCTTTGCCAATTCCACAAGAACGGCCTTAGCGAAAGGCTTCTTGAAGGGAATGATGTAACTCTGTGAGATGAATGAACAGAACACAGAGCAGTTTCTCAAAAAGATTCTTTCCAGTTTTGAACGGAAGATATTTCCTTTTTCACCATAGCCCTCTATGGGCTTCCAAATATCCCTTTGCCAATTCCACAAGAACAGCCTTAGCGAAAGGCTTCTTGAATGGAAAGATGTAACCCTGTGAGATGAATTAACAGAACACAGAGCAGTTTCTCAGAAAGCTTCTTTCCAGTTAAGAACGGAAGATATTTCCTTTTTCACCGTAGCCCTCTATGGGCTTCCAAATATCCCTTTGCCAATTCCACAAGAACAGCCTTAGCGAAAGGCTTCTTGAAGGGAAAGATGTAACTCTGTGAGATGAATTAACAGAACACAGAGCAGTTTCTCAGAAAGCTTCTTTCCAGTTTTGAACGGCAGGTATTTGCTTTTTCACCATAGCCCTCTATGGGCTTCAAAATATCCCTTTGCCAATTCCACAAGAACAGCCTTAGCGAAAGGCTTCTTGAAGGGAAAGATGTAACTCTGTGAGATGAATTAACAGAACACAGAGCAGTTTCTGAGAAAGCTTCTTTCCAGTTTTGAACGGAAGATATTTCATTTTTCACCATAGCCCTAAATGGGCTTCCAAATATCCCTTTGCCAATTCCACAAGAACAGCCTTAGCGAAAGGCTTCTTGAAGGGAAAGATGTAACTGTGTGAGATGAATTAACAGAACACAGAGCAGTTTCTGAGAAAGCTTCTTTCCAGTTTTGAACGGAAGATATTTCCTTTTTCACCATAGCCCTCTATGGGCTTCCAAATATCCCTTTGCCAATTCCAGAAGAACAGCCTTAGCGAAACGCTTCTTGAAGGGAAAGATGTAACCCTGTGAGATGAATTAACAGAAACCAGAGCAGTTTCTAAGAAAGCTTCCTTCCTGTTTTGAAAGGAAGATATTTCCTTTTTCACCATAGCCCTCTATGGGCATCCAAATATCCCTTTGCCAATTCCACAAGAACAGCCTTAGCGAAAGGCTTCTTGAAGGGAAAGATGTAACTCTGTGAGATGAATGAACAGAACACAGAGCAGTTTCTCAGAAAGCTTCTTTCCAGTTTTGAACGGAAGATATTTCCTTTTTCACCATAGCCCCCTATGGGCTTCTAAATATCCCTTTGCCAATTCCAAAAGAACAGCCTTAGCGAAAGGCTTCTTGAAGGGAAAGATGTAACCATGTGAGATGAAATAACAGAACACAGAGCAGTTTCTAAGAAAGCTTCCTTCCTGTTTTGAACGGAAGATATTTCCTTTTTCATCATAGCCCTCTATGGGCTTACAAATATCCCTTTGACAATTCCACAAGAACAGCCTTAGCGAAAAGCTTCTTGAATGGAAAGATATAACTCTGTGAGATGAATGAACAGAACACAGAGCAGTTTCTAAGAAAGCTTCTTTCCAGTTTTGAACGGCAGATATTCCCTTTTTCACCATAGCCCTCTATGGGCTTCCAAATATCCCTTTGCCAATTCCACAAGAACAGCCTTAGCGAAAGGCTTCTTGAAGGGAAAAATGTAACTCTGTGAGATGAATTAACAGAACACAGAGCAGTTTCTTAGAAAGCTTCTTTCCAGTTTTGAACGGAAGATATTCCCTTTTTCACCATAGCCCTCTATGGGCTTCCAAATATCCCTTTGCCAATTCCACAAGAACAGCCTTAGCTAAAGGCTTCTTGAAGGGAAAGATGTAACTCTGAGAGATGAATTAACAGAACACAGAGCAGTTTCTCAGAATGCTTCTTTAGAGTTTTGAACGGAAGATATTTCCTTTTTCACCGTAGCCCTCTATGGGCTTCCAAATATCCCTTTGACATTCCACAAGAACGGCCTTAGCGAAAGGCTTCTTGAAGGGAAAGATGTAACTCTGTGAGATGAATTAACAGAACACAGAAGAGTTTCTCAGAAAGCTTTTTCCAGTTTTGAACGGAAGATATTTCCTTTTTAACCATAGCCCTCTATGGGCTTACATATATCCCTTTGCCAATTCCACAAGAACAGCCTTAGAGAAAGGCTTCTTGAAGGGAAAGATGTAACTCTGTGAGATGAATTAACAGAACACAGAGCAGTTTCTCAGAAAGCTTCTTTCCAGTTTTGAACGGAAGATATTTCCTTTTTCACCATAGCCCTCTAAGGGCTTCCAAATATCCCTTTGCCAATTCCACAAGAACAGCCTTAGCGAAAGGCTTCTTGAAGGCAAAGATGTAACTCTGTGAGATGAATTAACAGAACACAGAGCAGTTTCTCAGAAAGCTTCTTTCCAGTTTTGAACGGAAGATATTTCCTTTTACACCATAGCCCTCTATGGGCTTCCAAATATCCCTTTGCCTATTCCAGAAGAACAGCCTTAGCGAAACGCTTCTTGAAGGGAAAGATGTAACCCTGTGAGATGAATGAACAGAACACAGAGCAGTTTCTAAGAAAGCTTCCTTCCTGTTTTGAACGGAAGATATTTCCTTTTTCACCATAGCCCTCTATGGGCTTCCAAATATCCCTTTGCCAATTCCACAAGAACGGCCTTAGCGAAAGGCTTCTTGAAGGGAATGATGTAACTCTGTGAGATGAATGAACAGAACACAGAGCAGTTTCTCAAAAAGATTCTTTCCAGTTTTGAACGGAAGATATTTCCTTTTTCACCATAGCCCCCTATGGGCTTCCAAATATCCCTTTGCCAATTCCACAAGAACAGCCTTAGCGAAAGGCTTCTTGAATGGAAAGATGTAACCCTGTGAGATGAATTAACAGAACACAGAGCAGTTTCTCAGAAAGCTTCTTTCCAGTTAAGAACGGAAGATATTTCCTTTTTCACCGTAGCCCTCTATGGGCTTCCAAATATCCCTTTGCCAATTCCACAAGAACAGCCTTATCGAAAGGCTTCTTGAAGGGAAAGATGTAACTCTGTGAGATGAATTAACAGAACACAGAGCAGTTTCTCAGAAAGCTTCTTTCCAGTTTTGAACGGCAGGTATTTGCTTTTTCACCATAGCCCTCTATGGGCTTCAAAATATCCCTTTGCCAATTCCACAAGAACAGCCTTAGCGAAAGGCTTCTTGAAGGGAAAGATGTAACTCTGTGAGATGAATTAACAGAACACAGAGCAGTTTCTGAGAAAGCTTCTTTCCAGTTTTGAACGGAAGATATTTCATTTTTCACCATAGCCCTAAATGGGCTTCCAAATATCCCTTTGCCAAATCCACAAGAACAGCCTTAGCGAAAGGCTTCTTGAAGGGAAAGATGTAACTGTGTGAGGTGAATTAACAGAACACAGAGCAGTTTCTGAGAAAGCTTCTTTCCAGTTTTGAACGGAAGATATTTCCTTTTTCACCATAGCCCTCTATGGGCTTCCAAATATCCCTTTGCCAATTCCACAAGAACAGCCTTAGCGAAAGGCTTCTTGAAGGGAAAGATGTAACTCTGTGAGATGAATTAACAGAACACAGAGCAGTTTCTCAGAAAGCTTCTTTCCAATTTTGAACGGAAGCTATTTCCTTTTTTACCGTAGCCCTCTATGGGCTTCCAAATATCCCTTTGCCAATTCCACAAGAACAGCCTTAGCGAAAGGCTTCTTGAAGGGAAAGATGTAACTCTGTGAGATGAATTAACAGAACACAGAGCAGTTTCTCAGAAAGCTTCTTTCCAGTTTTGAACGGAAGATATTTCCTTTTTCACCATAGCCCTCTATGGGCTTCTAAATATCCCTTTGCCAATTCCAAAAGAACAGCCTTAGCGAAAGGCTTCTTGAAGGGAAAGATGTAACCATGTGAGATGAAATAACAGAACACAGAGCAGTTTCTAGGAACGCTTCCTTCCTGTTTTGAACGGAAGATATTTCCTTTTTCACCATAGCCCTCTATGGGCTTACAAATATCCCTTTGACAATTCCACAAGAACAGCCTTAGCGAAAGGCTTCTTGAATGGAAAGATATAACTCTGTGAGATGAATGAACAGAACACAGAGCAGTTTCTAAGAAAGCTTCTTTCCAGTTTTGAACGGCAGATATTCCCTTTTTCACCATAGCCCTCTATGGGCTTCCAAATATCCCTTTGCCAATTCCACAAGAACAGCCTTAGCGAAAGGCTTCTTGAAGGGAAAAATGTAACTCTGTGAGATGAATTAACAGAACACAGAGCAGTTTCTTAGAAAGCTTCTTTCCCGGTTTGAACGGAAGATATTCCCTTTTTCACCATAGCCCTCTATGGGCTTCCAAATATCCCTTTGCCAATTCCACAAGAACAGCCTTAGCTAAAGGCTTCTTGAAGGGAAAGATGTAACTCTGAGAGATGAATTAACAGAACACAGAGCAGTTTCTCAGAATGCTTCTTTAGAGTTTTGAACGGAAGATATTTCCTTTTTCACCGTAGCCCTCTATGGGCTTCCAAATATCCCTTTGACATTCCACAAGAACGGCCTTAGCGAAAGGCTTCTTGAAGGGAAAGATGTAACTCTGTGAGATGAATTAACAGAACACAGAAGAGTTTCTCAGAAAGCTTCTTTCCAGTTTTGAACGGAAGATATTTCCTTTTTAACCATAGCCCTCTATGGGCTTACATATATCCCTTTGCCAATTCCACAAGAACAGCCTTAGAGAAAGGCTTCTTGAAGGGAAAGATGTAACTCTGTGAGATGAATTAACAGAACACAGAGCAGTTTCTCAGAAAGCTTCTTTCCAGTTTTGAACGGAAGATATTTCCTTTTTCACCATAGCCCTCTAAGGGCTTCCAAATATCCCTTTGCCAATTCCACAAGAACAGCCTTAGCGAAAGGCTTCTTGAAGGCAAAGATGTAACTCTGTGAGATGAATTAACAGAACACAGAGCAGTTTCTCAGAAAGCTTCTTTCCAGTTTTGAACGGAAGATATTTCCTTTTACACCATAGCCCTCTATGGGCTTCCAAATATCCCTTTGCCTATTCCAGAAGAACAGCCTTAGCGAAACGCTTCTTGAAGGGAAAGATGTAACCCTGTGAGATGAATGAACAGAACACAGAGCAGTTTCTAAGAAAGCTTCCTTCCTGTTTTGAACGGAAGATATTTCCTTTTTCACCATAGCCCTCTATGGGCTTCCAAATATCCCTTTGCCAATTCCACAAGAACGGCCTTAGCGAAAGGCTTCTTGAAGGGAATGATGTAACTCTGTGAGATGAATGAACAGAACACAGAGCAGTTTCTCAAAAAGATTCTTTCCAGTTTTGAACGGAAGATATTTCCTTTTTCACCATAGCCCCCTATGGGCTTCCAAATATCCCTTTGCCAATTCCACAAGAACAGCCTTAGCGAAAGGCTTCTTGAATGGAAAGATGTAACCCTGTGAGATGAATTAACAGAACACAGAGCAGTTTCTCAGAAAGCTTCTTTCCAGTTAAGAACGGAAGATATTTCCTTTTTCACCGTAGCCCTCTATGGGCTTCCAAATATCCCTTTGCCAATTCCACAAGAACAGCCTTATCGAAAGGCTTCTTGAAGGGAAAGATGTAACTCTGTGAGATGAATTAACAGAACACAGAGCAGTTTCTCAGAAAGCTTCTTTCCAGTTTTGAACGGCAGGTATTTGCTTTTTCACCATAGCCCTCTATGGGCTTCAAAATATCCCTTTGCCAATTCCACAAGAACAGCCTTAGCGAAAGGCTTCTTGAAGGGAAAGATGTAACTGTGTGAGGTGAATTAACAGAACACAGAGCAGTTTCTGAGAAAGCTTCTTTCCAGTTTTGAACGGAAGATATTTCCTTTTTCACCATAGCCCTCTATGGGCTTCCAAATATCCCTTTGCCAATTCCACAAGAACAGCCTTAGCGAAAGGCTTCTTGAAGGGAAAGATGTAACTCTGTGAGATGAATTAACAGAACACAGAGCAGTTTCTCAGAAAGCTTCTTTCCAATTTTGAACGGAAGCTATTTCCTTTTTTACCGTAGCCCTCTATGGGCTTCCAAATATCCCTTTGCCAATTCCACAAGAACAGCCTTAGCGAAAGGCTTCTTGAAGGGAAAGATGTAACTCTGTGAGATGAATTAACAGAACACAGAGCAGTTTCTCAGAAAGCTTCTTTCCAGTTTTGAACGGAAGATATTTCCTTTTTCACCATAGCCCTCTATGGGCTTCTAAATATCCCTTTGCCAATTCCAAAAGAACAGCCTTAGCGAAAGGCTTCTTGAAGGGAAAGATGTAACCATGTGAGATGAAATAACAGAACACAGAGCAGTTTCTAGGAACGCTTCCTTCCTGTTTTGAACGGAAGATATTTCCTTTTTCACCATAGCCCTCTATGGGCTTACAAATATCCCTTTGACAATTCCACAAGAACAGCCTTAGCGAAAGGCTTCTTGAATGGAAAGATATAACTCTGTGAGATGAATGAACAGAACACAGAGCAGTTTCTAAGAAAGCTTCTTTCCAGTTTTGAACGGCAGATATTCCCTTTTTCACCATAGCCCTCTATGGGCTTCCAAATATCCCTTTGCCAATTCCACAAGAACAGCCTTAGCGAAAGGCTTCTTGAAGGGAAACATGTAACTCTGTGAGATGAATTAACAGAACACAGAGCAGTTTCTCAGAAAGCTTCTTTCCAATTTAGAACGGAAGATATTTCCTTTTTTACCGTAGCCCTCTATGGGCTTCCAAATATCCCTTTGCCAATTCCACAAGAACAGCCTTAGCGAAAGGCTTCTTGAAGGCAAAGATGTAACTCTGTGAGATGAATTAACAGAACACAGAGCAGTTTCTCAGAAAGCTTCTTTCCAGTTTTGAACGGAAGATATTTCCTTTTACACCATAGCCCTCTATGGGCTTCCAAATATCCCTTTGCCTATTCCAGAAGAACAGCCTTAGCGAAACGCTTCTTGAAGGGAAAGATGTAACCCTGTGAGATGAATGAACAGAACACAGAGCAGTTTCTAAGAAAGCTTCCTTCCTGTTTTGAACGGAAGATATTTCCTTTTTCACCATAGCCCTCTATGGGCTTCCAAATATCCCTTTGCCAATTCCACAAGAACGGCCTTAGCGAAAGGCTTCTTGAAGGGAATGATGTAACTCTGTGAGATGAATGAACAGAACACAGAGCAGTTTCTCAAAAAGATTCTTTCCAGTTTTGAACGGAAGATATTTCCTTTTTCACCATAGCCCCCTATGGGCTTCCAAATATCCCTTTGCCAATTCCACAAGAACAGCCTTAGCGAAAGGCTTCTTGAATGGAAAGATGTAACCCTGTGAGATGAATTAACAGAACACAGAGCAGTTTCTCAGAAAGCTTCTTTCCAGTTAAGAACGGAAGATATTTCCTTTTTCACCGTAGCCCTCTATGGGCTTCCAAATATCCCTTTGCCAATTCCACAAGAACAGCCTTATCGAAAGGCTTCTTGAAGGGAAAGATGTAACTCTGTGAGATGAATTAACAGAACACAGAGCAGTTTCTCAGAAAGCTTCTTTCCAGTTTTGAACGGCAGGTATTTGCTTTTTCACCATAGCCCTCTATGGGCTTCAAAATATCCCTTTGCCAATTCCACAAGAACAGCCTTAGCGAAAGGCTTCTTGAAGGGAAAGATGTAACTGTGTGAGGTGAATTAACAGAACACAGAGCAGTTTCTGAGAAAGCTTCTTTCCAGTTTTGAACGGAAGATATTTCCTTTTTCACCATAGCCCTCTATGGGCTTCCAAATATCCCTTTGCCAATTCCACAAGAACAGCCTTAGCGAAAGGCTTCTTGAAGGGAAAGATGTAACTCTGTGAGATGAATTAACAGAACACAGAGCAGTTTCTCAGAAAGCTTCTTTCCAATTTTGAACGGAAGCTATTTCCTTTTTTACCGTAGCCCTCTATGGGCTTCCAAATATCCCTTTGCCAATTCCACAAGAACAGCCTTAGCGAAAGGCTTCTTGAAGGGAAAGATGTAACTCTGTGAGATGAATTAACAGAACACAGAGCAGTTTCTCAGAAAGCTTCTTTCCAGTTTTGAACGGAAGATATTTCCTTTTTCACCATAGCCCTCTATGGGCTTCTAAATATCCCTTTGCCAATTCCAAAAGAACAGCCTTAGCGAAAGGCTTCTTGAAGGGAAAGATGTAACCATGTGAGATGAAATAACAGAACACAGAGCAGTTTCTAGGAACGCTTCCTTCCTGTTTTGAACGGAAGATATTTCCTTTTTCACCATAGCCCTCTATGGGCTTACAAATATCCCTTTGACAATTCCACAAGAACAGCCTTAGCGAAAGGCTTCTTGAATGGAAAGATATAACTCTGTGAGATGAATGAACAGAACACAGAGCAGTTTCTAAGAAAGCTTCTTTCCAGTTTTGAACGGCAGATATTCCCTTTTTCACCATAGCCCTCTATGGGCTTCCAAATATCCCTTTGCCAATTCCACAAGAACAGCCTTAGCGAAAGGCTTCTTGAAGGGAAACATGTAACTCTGTGAGATGAATTAACAGAACACAGAGCAGTTTCTCAGAAAGCTTCTTTCCAATTTAGAACGGAAGATATTTCCTTTTTTACCGTAGCCCTCTATGGGCTTCCAAATATCCCTTTGCCAATTCCACAAGAACAGCCTTAGCGAAAGGCTTCTTGAAGGGAAAGATGTAACTCTGTGAGATGAATTAACAGAACACAGAGCAATTTCTCAGAAAGCTTCTTTCCAGTTTTGAACGGAAGATATTTCCTTTTTCACCATAGCCCTCTATGGGCTTCTAAATATCCCTTTGCCAATTCCAAAAGAACAGCCTTATCGAAAGGCTTCTTGAAGGGAAAGATGTAACCATGTGAGATGAAATAACAGAACACAGAGCAGTTTCTAGGAAAGCTTCCTTCCTGTTTTGAACGGAAGATATTTCCTTTTTCACCATAGCCCTCTATGGGCTTACAAATATCCCTTTGACAATTCCACAAGAACAGCCTTAGCGAAAGGCTTCTTGAATGGAAAGATATAACTCTGTGAGATGAATGAACAGAACACAGAGCAGTTTCTAAGAAAGCTTCTTTCCAGTTTTGAACGGCAGATATTCCCTTTTTCACCATAGCCCTCTATGGGCTTCCAAATATCCCTTTGCCAATTCCACAAGAACAGCCTTAGCCAAAGGCTTCTTGAAGGGAAAGATGTAACTCTGTGAGATGAATTAACAGAACACAGAGCAGTTTCTTAGAAAGCTTCTTTCCAGTTTTGAACGGAAGATATTCCCTTTTTCACCATAGCCCTCTATGGGCTTCCAAATATCCCTTTGCCAATTCCACAAGAACAGCCTTAGCGAAAGGCTTCTTGAAGGGAAGGATGTAACTCTGTGAGATGAATTAACAGAACACAGAGCAGTTTCTCAGAAAGCTTCTTTAGAGTTTTGAACGGAAGATATTTCCTTTTTCACCGTAGCCCTCTATGGGCTTCCAAATATCCCTTTGACATTCCACAAGAACGGCCTTAGCGAAAGGCTTCTTGAAGGGAAAGATGTAACTCTGTGAGATGAATTAACAGAACACAGAAGAGTTTCTCAGAAAGCTTCTTTCCAGTTTTGAACGGAAGATATTTCCTTTTTAACCATAGCCCTCTATGGGCTTCCAAATATCCCTTTTCCAATTCCACAAGAACAGCCTTAGCGAAAGGCTTCTTGAAGGGAAAGATGTAACTCTGTGAGATGAATTAACAGAACACAGAGCAGTTTCTCAAAAAGATTCTTTCCAGTTTTGAACGGAAGATATTTCCTTTTTCACCATAGCCCTCTAAGGTCTTCCAAATATCCCTTTGCCAATTCCAGAAGAACAGCCTTAGCGAAAGGCTTCTTGAAGGGAAAGATGTAACTCTGTGAGATGAATTAACAGAACACAGAGCTGTTTCTCAGAAGGCTTCTTTCCAGTTTTGAATGGAAGATATTTCCTTTTTCACCATATCCCTCTATGGGCTTCCAAATATCCCTTTGCCAATTCCACAAGAACAGCCCTAGCGAAAGGCTTCTTGAAGGGAAAGATGTAACTTTGTGAGATGAACTAACAGAACACAAAGCAGTTTCTCACAAAGCTTCTTTCCAGTTTTGAACGGAAGATATTTCCTTTTTCACCATAGCCCTCTATGGGCTTCCAAATATCCCTTTGCCAATTCCACAAGAACAGCCTTAGGGAAAGGCTTTTTGAAGGGAAAGATGTAACTCTGTGACATGAATTAACAGAAAACAGAGCAGTTTCTCAGAAAGCTTCTTTCCAATTTTGAACTGAAGATATTTCCTTTTTCACCATAGCCCTCTATGGGCTTAAAATATCCCTTTTCCAATTCCACAAGAACAGCCTTAGCGAAAGGCTTCTTGAAGGGAAAGACGTAACTGTGTGAGATGAATTAACAGAACACAGAGCAGTTTCTAAGAAAACTGCTTTCCTGTTTTGAACGGAAGATATTTCCTTTTTCACCATAGCCCTCTATGGGCTTCCAAATATCCCTTTGCCAATTCCACAACAACAGCCTTAGCAAAAGGCTTCTTGAAGGGAAAGATGTAACTCTGTGAGATGAATTAAGAGAACACAGAGCAGTTTCTCAGAAAGCTTCTTTCCAGTTTTGAACGGAAGATATTTCCTTTTTCACCATAGCCCTCTATGGGCTTCCAAATATCCCTTTGCCAATTCCAGAAGAACAGCCTTAGCGAAAGGCTTCTTGAAGGGAAAGATGTAACTCTGTGAGATGAATTAACAGAACACAGAGCAACTTCTCAGAAAGCTTCTTTCCAGTTTTGAACGGAAGATATTTCCTTTTTCACCATAGCCCTCTATGGGCTTCCAAATATCCCTTTGCCAATTCCACAAGAACAGCCTTAGAGAAAGGCTTCTTGAAGGGAAAGATGTAACTCTGTGAGATGAATTAACAGAACACAGAGCAGTTTCTCAGAAAGCTTCTTTCCAGTTTTGAACGGAAGATATTTCCTTTTTCACCATAGCCCTCTAAGGGCTTCCAAATATCCCTTTGCCAATTCCACAAGAACAGCCTTAGCGAAAGGCTTCTTGAAGGCAAAGATGTAACTCTGTGAGATGAATTAACAGAACACAGAGCAGTTTCTCAGAAAGCTTCTTTCCAGTTTTGAACGGAAGATATTTCCTTTTTCACCATAGCCCTCTATGGGCTTCCAAATATCCCTTTGCCAATTCCACAAGAACGGCTTTAGCGAAAGGCTTCTTGAAGGGAAAGATGTAACCCTGTGATATGAATTAACAGAACACAGAGCAGTTTCTAAGAAAGCTTCCTTCCTGTTTTGAACGGAAGATATTTCCTTTTTCACCATAGCCCTCTATGGGCCTCCAAATATCCCTTAGATAATTCCACATGAACGGCCTTAGCGAAAGGCTTCTTGAAGGGAAAGATGTAACTCTGTGAGATGAATTAACAGAACACAGAGCAGTTTCTCAAAAAGATTCTTTCCAGTTTTGAACGGAAGATATTTCCTTTTTCACCATAGCCCTCTATGGGCTTCCAAATATCCCTTTGCCAATTCCACAAGAACAGCCTTAGCGAAAGGCTTCTTGAATGGAAAGATGTAACCCTGTGAGATGAATTAACAGAACACAGAGCAGTTTCTCAGAAAGCTTCTTTCCAGTTAAGAACGGAAGATATTTCCTTTTTCACCGTAGCCCTCTATGGGCTTCCAAATATCGCTTTGCCAATTCCACAAGAACAGCCTTAGCGAAAGGCTTCTTGAAGGGAAAGATGTAACTCTGTGAGATGAATTAACAGAACACAGAGCAGTTTCTAAGAAAGCTTCTTTAGAGTTTTGAACGGAAGATATTTCCTTTTTCACCGTAGCCCTCTATGGGCTTCCAAATATCCCTTTGACATTCCACAAGAACGGCCTTAGCGAAAGGCTTCTTGAAGGGAAAGATGTAACTCTGTGAGATGAATTAACAGAACACAGAAGAGTTTCTCAGAAAGCTTCTTTCCAGTTTTGAACGGAAGATATTTCCTTTTTAACCATAGCCCTCTATGGGCTTCCAAATATCCCTTTGCCAATTCCACAAGAACAGCCTTAGCGAAAGGCTTCTTGAAGGGAAAGATGTAACTCTGTGAGATGAATTAACAGAACACAGAGCAGTTTCTCAAAAAGATTCTTTCCAGTTTTGAACGGAAGATATTTCCTTTTTCACCATAGCCCTCTAAGGGCTTCCAAATATCCCTTTGCCAATTCCAGAAGAACAGCCTTAGCGAAAGGCTTCTTGAAGGGAAAGATGTAACTCTGTTAGATCAATTAACAGAACACAGAGCAGTTTCTAAGAAAACTGCTTTCCTGTTTTGAACGGAAGATATTTCCTTTTTCACCATAGCCCTCTATGGGCTTCCAAATATCCCTTTGCCAATTCCACAACAACAGCCTTAACAAAAGGCTTCTTGAAGGGAAAGATGTAACTCTGTGAGATGAATTAACAGAACAGAGAGCAGTTTCTCAGAAAGCTTCTTTCCAGTTTTGAACGGAAGATATTTCCTTTTTCACCATAGCCCTCTATGGGCTTCCAAATATCCCTTTGCCAATTCCAGAAGAACAGCCTTAGCGAAAGGCTTCTTGAAGGGAAAGATGTAACTCTGTGAGATGAATTAACAGAACACAGAGCAGTTTCTGAGAAAGCTTCTTTCCAGTTTTGAACGGAAGATATTTCCTTTTTCACCATAGCCCTCTATGGGCTTCCAAATATCCCTTTGCCAATTCCACAAGAACAGCCTTAGCGAAAGGCTTCTTGAAGGGAAAGATGTAACTCTGTGAGATGAATTAACAGAACACAGAGCAGTTTCTCAGAAAGCTTCTTTCCAATTTTGAACGGAAGCTATTTCCTTTTTTACCGTAGCCCTCTATGGGCTTCCAAATATCCCTTTGCCAATTCCACAAGAACAGCCTTAGCGAAAGGCTTCTTGAAGGGAAAGATGTAACTCTGTGAGATGAATTAACAGAACACAGAGCAGTTTCTCAGAAAGCTTCTTTCCAGTTTTGAACGGAAGATATTTCCTTTTTCACCATAGCCCTCTATGGGCTTCTAAATATCCCTTTGCCAATTCCAAAAGAACAGCCTTAGCGAAAGGCTTCTTGAAGGGAAAGATGTAACCATGTGAGATGAAATAACAGAACACAGAGCAGTTTCTAGGAAAGCTTCCTTCCTGTTTTGAACGGAAGATATTTCCTTTTTCACCATAGCCCTCTATGGGCTTACAAATATCCCTTTGACAATTCCACAAGAACAGCCTTAGCGAAAGGCTTCTTGAATGGAAAGATATAACTCTGTGAGATGAATGAACAGAACACAGAGCAGTTTCTAAGAAAGCTTCTTTCCAGTTTTGAACGGCAGATATTCCCTTTTTCACCATAGCCCTCTATGGGCTTCCAAATATCCCTTTGCCAATTCCACAAGAACAGCCTTAGCGAAAGGCTTCTTGAAGGGAAACATGTAACTCTGTGAGATGAATTAACAGAACACAGAGCAGTTTCTCAGAAAGCTTCTTTCCAATTTAGAACGGAAGATATTTCCTTTTTTACCGTAGCCCTCTATGGGCTTCCAAATATCCCTTTGCCAATTCCACAAGAACAGCCTTAGCGAAAGGCTTCTTGAAGGGAAAGATGTAACTCTGTGAGATGAATTAACAGAACACAGAGCAATTTCTCAGAAAGCTTCTTTCCAGTTTTGAACGGAAGATATTTCCTTTTTCACCATAGCCCTCTATGGGCTTCTAAATATCCCTTTGCCAATTCCAAAAGAACAGCCTTATCGAAAGGCTTCTTGAAGGGAAAGATGTAACCATGTGAGATGAAATAACAGAACACAGAGCAGTTTCTAGGAAAGCTTCCTTCCTGTTTGGAACGGAAGATATTTCCTTTTTCACCATAGCCCTCTATGGGCTTACAAATATCCCTTTGACAATTCCACAAGAACAGCCTTAGCGAAAGGCTTCTTGAATGGAAAGATATAACTCTGTGAGATGAATGAACAGAACACAGAGCAGTTTCTAAGAAAGCTTCTTTCCAGTTTTGAACGGCAGATATTCCCTTTTTCACCATAGCCCTCTATGGGCTTCCAAATATCCCTTTGCCAATTCCACAAGAACAGCCTTAGCCAAAGGCTTCTTGAAGGGAAAGATGTAACTCTGTGAGATGAATTAACAGAACACAGAGCAGTTTCTTAGAAAGCTTCTTTCCAGTTTTGAACGGAAGATATTCCCTTTTTCACCATAGCCCTCTATGGGCTTCCAAATATCCCTTTGCCAATTCCACAAGAACAGCCTTAGCGAAAGGCTTCTTGAAGGGAAAGATGTAACTCTGTGAGATGAATTAACAGAACACAGAGCAGTTTCTCAGAAAGCTTCTTTAGAGTTTTGAACGGAAGATATTTCCTTTTTCACCGTAGCCCTCTATGGGCTTCCAAATATCCCTTTGACATTCCACAAGAACGGCCTTAGCGAAAGGCTTCTTGAAGGGAAAGATGTAACTCTGTGAGATGAATTAACAGAACACAGAAGTGTTTCTCAGAAAGCTTCTTTCCAGTTTTGAACGGAAGATATTTCCTTTTTAACCATAGCCCTCTATGGGCTTCCAAATATCCCTTTTCCAATTCCACAAGAACAGCCTTAGCGAAAGGCTTCTTGAAGGGAAAGATGTAACTCTGTGAGATGAATTAACAGAACACAGAGCAGTTTCTCAAAAAGATTCTTTCCAGTTTTGAACGGAAGATATTTCCTTTTTCACCATAGCCCTCTAAGGGCTTCCAAATATCCCTTTGCCAATTCCAGAAGAACAGCCTTAGCGAAAGGCTTCTTGAAGGGAAAGATGTAACTCTGTGAGATGAATTAACAGAACACAGAGCTGTTTCTCAGAAGGCTTCTTTCCAGTTTTGAATGGAAGATATTTCCTTTTTCACCATATCCCTCTATGGGCTTCCAAATATCCCTTTGCCAATTCCACAAGAACAGCCCTAGCTAAAGGCTTCTTGAAGGGAAAGATGTAACTTTGTGTGATGAACTAACAGAACACAAAGCAGTTTCTCACAAAGCTTCTTTCCAGTTTTGAACGGAAGATATTTCCTTTTTCACCATAGCCCTCTATGGGCTTCCAAATATCCCTTTGCCAATTCCACAAGAACAGCCTTAGGGAAAGGCTTTTTGAAGGGAAAGATGTAACTCTGTGACATGAATTAACAGAAAACAGAGCAGTTTCTCAGAAAGCTTCTTTCCAATTTTGAACTGAAGATATTTCCTTTTTCACCATAGCCCTCTATGGGCTTAAAATATCCCTTTTCCAATTCCACAAGAACAGCCTTAGCGAAAGGCTTCTTGAAGGGAAAGACGTAACTGTGTGAGATGAATTAACAGAACACAGAGCAGTTTCTAAGAAAACTGCTTTCCTGTTTTGAACGGAAGATATTTCCTTTTTCACCATAGCCCTCTATGGGCTTCCAAATATCCCTTTGCCAATTCCACAAACACAGCCTTAGCAAAAGGCTTCTTGAAGGGAAAGATGTAACTCTGTGAGATGAATTAACAGAACACAGAGCAGTTTCTCAGAAAGCTTCTTTCCAGTTTTGAACGGAAGATATTTCCTTTTTCACCATAGCCCTCTATGGGCTTCCAAATATCCCTTTGCCAATTCCACAACAACAGCCTTAGCGAAAGGCTTCTTGAAGGGAAAGATGTAACTCTGTGAGATGAATTAACAGAACACAGAGCAACTTCTCAGAAAGCTTCTTTCCAGTTTTGAACGGAAGATATTTCCTTTTTCACCATAGCCCTCTATGGGCTTCCAAATATCCCTTTGCCAATTCCACAAGAACAGCCTTAGCGAAAGGCTTCTTGAATGGAAAGATGTAACCCTGTGAGATGAATTAACAGAACACAGAGCAGTTTCTCAGAAAGCTTCTTTCCAGTTAAGAACGGAAGATATTTCCTTTTTCACCGTAGCCCTCTATGGGCTTCCAAATATCCCTTTGCCAATTCCACAAGAACAGCCTTAGCGAAAGGCTTCTTGAAGGGAAAGATGTAACTCTGTGAGATGAATTAACAGAACACAGAGCAGTTTCTCAGAAAGCTTCTTTCCACTTTTGAACGGCAGGTATTTGCTTTTTCACCATAGCCTTCTATGGGCTTCAAAATATCCCTTTGCCAATTCCACAAGAACAGCCTTAGCGAAAGGCTTCTTGAAGGGAAAGATGTAACTCTGTGAGATGAATTAACAGAACACAGAGCAGTTTCTAAGAAAGCTTCTTTAGAGTTTTGAACGGAAGATATTTCCTTTTTCACCGTAGCCCTCTATGGGCTTCCAAATATCCCTTTGACATTCCACAAGAACGGCCTTAGCGAAAGGCTTCTTGAAGGGAAAGATGTAACTCTGTGAGATGAATTAACAGAACACAGAAGAGTTTCTCAGAAAGCTTCTTTCCAGTTTTGAACGGAAGATATTTCCTTTTTAACCATAGCCCTCTATGGGCTTCCAAATATCCCTTTTCCAATTCCACAAGAACAGCCTTAGCGAAAGGCTTCTTGAAGGGAAAGATGTAACTCTGTGAGATGAATTAACAGAACACAGAGCAGTTTCTCAAAAAGATTCTTTCCAGTTTTGAACGGAAGATATTTCCTTTTTCACCATAGCCCTCTAAGGGCTTCCAAATATCCCTTTGCCAATTCCAGAAGAACAGCCTTAGCGAAAGGCTTCTTGAAGGGAAAGATGTAACTCTGTGAGATGAATTAACAGAACACGGAGCTGTTTCTCAGAAGGCTTCTTTACAGTTTTGAATGGAAGATATTTCCTTTTTCACCATATCCCTCTATGGGCTTCCAAATATCCCTTTGCCAATTCCACAAGAACAGCCCTAGCGAAAGGCTTCTTGAAGGGAAAGATGTAACTTTGTGAGATGAACTAACAGAACACAAAGCAGTTTCTCACAAAGCTTCTTTCCAGTTTTGAACGGAAGATATTTCCTTTTTCACCATAGCCCTCTATGGGCTTAAAATATCCCTTTTCCAATTCCACAAGAACAGCCTTAGCGAAAGGCTTCTTGAAGGGAAAGATGTAACTCTGTGAGATGAATTAACAGAACACAGAGCAGTTTCTAAGAAAGCTTCCTTCCTGTTTTGAACGGAAGATATTTCCTTTTTCACCATAGCCCTCTATGGGCCTCCAAATATCCCTTAGATAATTCCACATGAACACCCTTAGCGAAAGGCTTCTTGAAGGGAAAGATGTAACTCTGTGAGATGAATTAACAGAACACAGAGCAGTTTCTCAAAAAGATTCTTTCCAGTTTTGAACGGAAGATATTTCCTTTTTCACCATAGCCCTCTATGGGCTTCCAAATATCCCTTTGCCAATTCCACAAGAACAGCCTTAGCGAAAGGCTTCTTGAAGGGAAAGATGTAACCCTGTGAGATGAATTAACAGAACACAGAGCAGTTTCTCAGAAAGCTTCTTTCCAGTTAAGAACGGAAGATATTTCCTTTTTCACCGTAGCCCTCTATGGGCTTCCAAATATCCCTTTGCCAATTCCACAAGAACAGCCTTAGCGAAAGGCTTCTTGAAGGGAAAGATGTAACTCTGTGAGATGAATTAACAGAACACAGAGCAGTTTCTCAGAAAGCTTCTTTCCACTTTTGAACGGCAGGTATTTGCTTTTTCACCATAGCCCTCTATGGGCTTCAAAATATCCCTTTGCCAATTCCACAAGAACAGCCTTAGCGAAAGGCTTCTTGAAGGGAAAGATGTAACTCTGTGAGATGAATTAACAGAACACAGAGCAGTTTCTAAGAAAGCTTCTTTAGAGTTTTGAACGGAAGATATTTCCTTTTTCACCGTAGCCCTCTATGGGCTTCCAAATATCCCTTTGACATTCCACAAGAACGGCATTAGCGAAAGGCTTCTTGAAGGGAAAGATGTAACTCTGTGAGATGAATTAACAGAACACAGAAGAGTTTCTCAGAAAGCTTCTTTCCAGTTTTGAACGGAAGATATTTCCTTTTTAACCATAGCCCTCTATGGGCTTCCAAATATCCCTTTTCCAATTCCACAAGAACAGCCTTAGCGAAAGGCTTCTTGAAGGGAAAGATGCAACTCTGTGAGATGAATTAACAGAACACAGAGCAGTTTCTCAAAAAGATTCTTTCCAGTTTTGAACGGGAGATATTTCCTTTTTCACCATAGCCCTCTAAGGGCTTCCAAATATCCCTTTGCCAATTCCAGAAGAACAGCCTTAGCGAAAGGCTTCTTGAAGGGAAAGATGTAACTCTGTGAGATGAATTAACAGAACACAGAGCTGTTTCTCAGAAGGCTTCTTTCCAGTTTTGAATGGAAGATATTTCCTTTTTCACCATATCCCTCTATGGGCTTCCAAATATCCCTTTGCCAATTCCACAAGAACAGCCCTAGCGAAAGGCTTCTTGAAGGGAAAGATGTAACTTTGTGAGATGAACTAACAGAACACAAAGCAGTTTCTCACAAAGCTTCTTTCCAGTTTTGAACGGAAGATATTTCCTTTTTCACCATAGCCCTCTATGGGCTTCCAAATATCCCTTTGCCAATTCCACAAGAACAGCCTTAGGGAAAGGCTTTTTGAAGGGAAAGATGTAACTCTGTGACATGAATTAACAGAAAACAGAGCAGTTTCTCAGAAAGCTTCTTTCCAGTTTTGAATGGAAGATATTTCCTTTTTCACCATAGCCCTCTAAGGGCTTCCAAATATCCCTTTGCCAATTCCACAAGAACAGCCTTAGCGAAAGGCTTCTTGAAGGCAAAGATGTAACTCTGTGAGATGAATTAACAGAACACAGAACAGTTTCTCAGAAAGCTTCTTTCCAGTTTTGAACGGAAGATATTTCCTTTTTCACCATAGCCCTCTATGGGCTTCCAAATATCCCTTTGCCAATTCCACAAGAACGGCTTTAGCGAAAGGCTTCTTGAAGGGAAAGATGTAACCCTGTGATATGAATTAACAGAACACAGAGCAGTTTCTAAGAAAGCTTCCTTCCTGTTTTGAACGGAAGATATTTCCTTTTTCACCATAGCCCTCTATGGGCCTCCAAATATCCCTTAGATAATTCCACATGAACGGCCTTAGCGAAAGGCTTCTTGAAGGGAAAGATGTAACTCTGTGAGATGAATTAACAGAACACAGAGCAGTTTCTCAAAAAGATTCTTTCCAGTTTTGAACGGAAGATATTTCCTTTTTCACCGTAGCCCTCTATGGGCTTCCAAATATCCCTTTGCCAATTCCACAAGAACAGCCTTAGCGAAAGGCTTCTTGAATGGAAAGATGTAACCCTGTGAGATGAATTAACAGAACACAGAGCAGTTTCTCAGAAAGCTTCTTTCCAGTTAAGAACGGAAGATATTTCCTTTTTCACCGTAGCCCTCTATGGGCTTCCAAATATCCCTTTGCCAATTCCACAAGAACAGCCTTAGCGAAAGGCTTCTTGAAGGGAAAGATGTAACTCTGTGAGATGAATTAACAGAACACAGAGCAGTTTCTAAGAAAGCTTCTTTAGAGTTTTGAACGGAAGATATTTCCTTTTTCACCGTAGCCCTCTATGGGCTTCCAAATATCCCTTTGACATTCCACAAGAACGGCCTTAGCGAAAGGCTTCTTGAAGGGAAAGATGTAACTCTGTGAGATGAATTAACAGAACACAGAAGAGTTTCTCAGAAAGCTTCTTTCCAGTTTTGAACGGAAGATATTTCCTTTTTAACCATAGCCCTCTATGGGCTTCCAAATATCCCTTTTCCAATTCCACAAGAACAGCCTTAGCGAAAGGCTCCTTGAAGGGAAAGATGTAACTCTGTGAGATGAATTAACAGAACACAGAGCAGTTTCTCAAAAAGATTCTTTCCAGTTTTGAACGGAAGATATTTCCTTTTTCACCATAGCCCTCTAAGGGCTTCCAAATATCCCTTTGCCAATTCCAGAAGAACAGCCTTAGCGAAAGGCTTCTTGAAGGGAAAGATGTAACTCTGTGAGATGAATTAACAGAACACAGAGCTGTTTCTCAGAAGGCTTCTTTACAGTTTTGAATGGAACATATTTCCTTTTTCACCATATCCCTCTATGGGCTTCCAAATATCCCTTTGCCAATTCCACAAGAACAGCCCTAGCGAAAGGCTTCTTGAAGGGAAAGATGTAACTTTGTGAGATGAACTAACAGAACACAAAGCAGTTTCTCACAAAGCTTCTTTCCAGTTTTGAACGGAAGATATTTCCTTTTTCACCATAGCCCTCTATGGGCTTCCAAATATCCCTTTGCCAATTCCACAAGAACAGCCTTAGGGAAAGGCTTTTTGAAGGGAAAGATGTAACTCTGTGACATGAATTAACAGAAAACAGAGCAGTTTCTCAGAAAGCTTCTTTCCAGTTTTGAACTGAAGATATTTCCTTTTTCACCATAGCCCTCTATGGGCTTAAAATATCCCTTTTCCAATTCCACAAGAACAGCCTTAGCGAAAGGCTTCTTGAAGGGAAAGATGTAACTCTGTGAGATGAATTAACAGAACACAGAGCAGTTTCTAAGAAAGCTTCCTTCCTGTTTTGAACGGAAGATATTTCCTTTTTCACCATAGCCCTCTATGGGCCTCCAAATATCCCTTAGATAATTCCACATGAACGGCCTTAGCGAAAGGCTTCTTGAAGGGAAAGATGTAACTCTGTGAGATGAATTAACAGAACACAGAGCAGTTTCTCAAAAAGATTCTTTCCAGTTTTGAACGGAAGATATTTCCTTTTTCACCATAGCCCTCTATGGGCTTCCAAATATCCCTTTGCCAATTCCACAAGAACAGCCTTAGCGAAAGGCTTCTTGAATGGAAAGATGTAACCCTGTGAGATGAATTAACAGAACACAGAGCAGTTTCTCAGAAAGCTTCTTTCCAGTTAAGAACGGAAGATATTTCCTTTTTCACCGTACCCCTCTATGGGCTTCCAAATATCCCTTTGCCAATTCCACAAGAACAGCCTTAGCGAAAGGCTTCTTGAAGGGAAAGATGTAACTCTGTGAGATGAATTAACAGAACACAGAGCAGTTTCTCAGGAAGCTTGTTTCCACTTTTGAACGGCAGGTATTTGCTTTTTCACCATAGCCCTCTATGGGCTTCAAAATATCCCTTTGCCAATTCCACAAGAACAGCCTTAGCGAAAGGCTTCTTGAAGGGAAAGATGTAACTCTGTGAGATGAATTAACAGAACACAGAGCAGTTTCTAAGAAAGCTTCTTTAGAGTTTTGAACGGAAGATATTTCCTTTTTCACCGTAGCCCTCTATGGGCTTCCAAATATCCCTTTGACATTCCACAAGAACGGCCTTAGCGAAAGGCTTCTTGAAGGGAAAGATGTAACTCTGTGAGATGAATTTACAGAACACAGAAGAGTTTCTCAGAAAGCTTCTTTCCAGTTTTGAACGGAAGATATTTCCTTTTTAACCATAGCCCTCTATGGGCTTCCAAATATCCCTTTTCCAATTCCACAAGAACAGCCTTAGCGAAAGGCTTCTTGAAGGGAAAGATGTAACTCTGTGAGATGAATTAACAGAACACAGAGCAGTTTCTCAAAAAGATTCTTTCCAGTTTTGAACGGAAGATATTTCCTTTTTCACCATAGCCCTCTAAGGGCTTCCAAATATCCCTTTGCCAATTCCAGAAGAACAGCCTTAGCGAAAGGCTTCTTGAAGGGAAAGATGTAACTCTGTGAGATGAATTAACAGAACACAGAGCTGTTTCTCAGAAGGCTTCTTTCCAGTTTTGAATGGAAGATATTTCCTTTTTCACCATACCCCTCCATGGGCTTCCAAATATCCCTTTGCCAATTCCACAAGAACAGCCTTAGGGAAAGGCTTTTTGAAGGGAAAGATGTAACTCTGTGACATGAATTAACAGAAAACAGAGCAGTTTCTCAGAAAGCTTCTTTCCAGTTTTGAACTGAAGATATTTCCTTTTTCACCATAGCCCTCTATGGGCTTAAAATATCCCTTTTCCAATTCCACAAGAACAGCCTTAGCGAAAGGCTTCTTGAAGGGAAAGATGTAACTCTGTGAGATGAATTAACAGAACACAGAGCAGTTTCTAAGAAAACTGCTTTCCTGTTTTGAACGGAAGATATTTCCTTTTTCACCATAGCCCTCTATGGGCTTCCAAATATCCCTTTGCCAATTCCACAACAACAGCCTTAGCAAAAGGCTTCTTGAAGGGAAAGATGTAACTCTGTGAGATGAATTAACAGAACACAGAGCAGTTTCTCAGAAAGCTTCTTTCCAGTTTTGAACAGAAGATATTTCCTTTTTCACCATAGCCCTCTATGGGCTTCCAAATATCCCTTTGCCAATTCCAGAAGAACAGCCTTAGCGAAAGGCTTCTTGAAGGGAATGATGTAACTCTGTGAGATGAATGAACAGAACACAGAGCAGTTTCTCAAAAAGATTCTTTCCAGTTTTGAACGGAAGGTATTTCCTTTTTCACCATAGCCCTCTATGGGCTTCCAAATATCCCTTTGCCAATTCCACAAGAACAGCCTTAGCGAAAGGCTTCTTGAAGGGAAAGATGTAACCCTGTGATATGAATTAACAGAACACAGAGCAGTTTCTAAGAAAGCTTCCTTCCTGTTTTGAACGGAAGATATTTCCTTTTTCACCATAGCCCTCTATGGGCCTCCAAATATCCCTTAGATAATTCCACATGAACGGCCTTAGCGAAAGGCTTCTTGAAGGGAAAGATGTAACTCTGTGAGATGAATTAACAGAACACAGAGCAGTTTCTCAAAAAGATTCTTTCCAGTTTTGAACGGAAGATATTTCCTTTTTCACCATAGCCCTCTATGGGCTTCCAAATATCCCTTTGCCAATTCCACAAGAACAGCCTTAGCGAAAGGCTTCTTGAATGGAAAGATGTAACCCTGTGAGATGAATTAACAGAACACAGAGCAGTTTCTCAGAAAGCTTCTTTCCAGTTAAGAACGGAAGATATTTCCTTTTTCACCGTAGCCCTCTATGGGCTCCCAAATATCCCTTTGCCAATTCCACAAGAACAGCCTTAGCGAAAGGCTTCTTGAAGGGAAAGATGTAACTCTGTGAGATGAATTAACAGAACACAGAGCAGTTTCTCAGAAAGCTTCTTTCCACTTTTGAACGGCAGGTATTTTCTTTTTCACCATAGCCCTCTATGGGCTTCAAAATATCCCTTTCCCAATTCCACAAGAACAGCCTTAGCGAAAGGCTTCTTGAAGGGAAAGATGTAACTCTGTGAGATGAATTAACAGAACACAGAGCAGTTTCTGAGAAAGCTTCTTTGAAGTTTTGAACGGAAGATATTTCATTTTTCACCATAGCCCTAAATGGGCTTCCAAATATCCCTTTGCCAATTCCACAAGAACAGCCTTAGCGAAAGGCTTCTTGAAGGGAAAGATGTAACTCTGTGAGATGAATTAACAGAACACAGAGCAGTTTCTGAGAAAGCTTCTTTCCCGTTTTGAACGGAAGATATTTCCTTTTTCACCATAGCCCTCTATGGGCTTCCAAATATCCCTTTGCCAATTCCAGAAGAACAGCCTTAGCGAAACGCTTCTTGAAGGGAAAGATGTAACCCTGTGAGATGAATTAACAGAACACAGAGCAGTTTCTAAGAAAGCTTCCTTCCTGTTTTGAACGGAAGATATTTCCTTTTTCACCATAGCCCTCTATGGGCTTCCAAATATCCCTTTGCCAATTCCACAAGAACAGCCTTAGCGAAAGGCTTCTTGAAGGGAAAGATGTAACTCTGTGAGATGAATTAACAGAACACAGAGCAGTTTCTGAGAAAGCTTCTTTCCAGTTTTGAACGGAAGATATTCCCTTTTTCACCATAGCCCTCTATGGGCTTCCAAATATCCCTTTGCCAATTCCACAAGAACAGTCTTAGCGAAAGGCTTCTTGAAGGGAAAGATGTAACTCTGAGAGATGAATTAACAGAACACAGAGCAGTTTCTCAGAAAGCTTCTTTAGAGTTTTGAACGGAAGATATTTCCTTTTTCACCGTAGCCCTCTATGGGCTTCCAAATATCCCTTTGACATTCCACAAGAACGGCCTTAGCGAAAGGCTTCTTGAAGGGAAAGATGTAACTCTGTGAGATGAATTAACAGAACACAGAAGAGTTTCTCAGAAAGCTTCTTTCCAGTTTTGAACGGAAGATATTTCCTTTTTCACCATAGCCCTCTATGGGCTTCCAAATATCCCTTTTCCAATTCCACAAGAACAGCCTTAGCGAAAGGCTTCTTGAAGGGAAAGATGTAACACTGTGAGATGAATTAACAGAACACAGAGCAGTTTCTCAAAAAGATTCTTTCCAGTTTTGAACGGAACATATTTCCTTATTCACCATAGCCCTCTATGGGCTTCCAAATATCCCTTTGCCAATTCCACAAGAACAGCCTTAGCGAAAGGCTTCTTGAAGGGAAAGATATAACTCTGTGAGATGAATTAACAGAACACAGAGCTGTGTCTCAGAAATCTTCTTTCCAGTTTTGAATGGAAGATATTTCCTTTTTCACCTTATCCCTCTATGGGCTTCCAAATATCCCTTTGCCAATTCCACAAGAACAGCCCTAGCGAAAGGCTTCTTGAAGGTAAAGATGTAACTCTGTGAGATGAATTAACAGAACACAAAGCAGTTTCTCAGAAAGCTTCTTTCCAGTTTTGAACGGAAGATATTTCCTTTTTCTCCATAGCCCTCTATGGGCTTCCAAATATCCCTTTGCCAATTCCACAAGAACAGCCTTAGGGAAAGGCTTTTTGAAGGGAAAGATGTAACTCTGTGAGATGAATTAACAGAACACAGAGCAGTTTCTCAGAAAGCTTCTTTCCAGTTTTGAACGGAAGATATTTCCTTTTTCACCATAGCCCTCTATGGGCTTAAAATATCCCTTTTCCAATTCCACAAGAACAGCCTTAGCGAAAGGCTTCTTGAAGGGAAAGATGTAACTCTGTGAGATGAATTAACAGAACACAGAGCCGTTTCTGAGAAAGCTTCTTTCCAGTTAAGAACGGAAGATATTTCCTTTTTCACCATAGCCCTCTATGGGCTTCCAAATATCCCTTTGCCAATTCCACAAGAACAGCCTTAGCGAAAGGCTTCTTGAAGTGAAAGATGTAACCCTGTGAGATGAATTAACAGAACACAGAGCAGTTTCTCAGAAAGCTTCTTTCCAGTTTTGAACGGAAGATATTTCCTTTTTCACCATAGCCCTCTATGGGCTTCCAAATATCCCTTTGCCAATTCCACAAGAACAGCCTTAGCGAAAGGCTTCTTGAAGAGAAAGATGTAACACTGTGAGATGAATTAACAGAACACAGAGCAGTTTCTCAGAAAGCTTCTTTCCAATTTTGAACGGAAGATATTTCCTTTTTAACCACAGCCCTCTATGGGCTTCCAAATATCCCTTTGCCAATTCCACAAGAACAGCCTTAGCGAAAGGCTTCTTGAAGGGAAAGATGTAACTCTGTGAGATGAATTAACAAAACACAGAGCAGTTTCTCAGAAAGCTTCTTTCCAGTTTTGAACCGAAGATATTTCCTTTTTCACCATAGCCCTCTATGGGCTTCCAAATATCCCTTTGCCAATTCCACAAGAACAGCCTTAGCGAAACGCTTCTTGAAGGGAAAGATGTAACCCTGTGATATGAATTAACAGAACACAGAGCAGTTTGTAAGAAAGCTTCCTTCCTGTTTTGAACGGAAGATATTTCCTTTTTCACCATAGCTCTCTATGGGCCTCCAAATATCCCTTAGATAATTCCACATGAAGGGCCTTAGCGAAAGGCTTCTTGAAGGGAAAGATGTAACTCTGTGAGATGAATTAACAGAACACAGAGCAGTTTCTCAAAAAGATTCTTTCCAGTTTTGAACGGAAGGTATTTCCTTTTTCACCATAGCCCCCTATGGGCTTCCAAATATCCCTTTGCCAATTCCACAAGAACAGCCTTAGCGAAAGGCTTCTTGAATGGAAAGATGTAACCCTGTGAGATGAATTAACAGAACACAGAGCAGTTTCTCAGAAAGCTTCTTTCCAGTTAAGAACGGAAGATATTTCCTTTTTCACCGTAGCCCTCTATGGGCTTCCAAATATCCCTTTGACATTCCACAAGAACAGCCTTAGCGAAAGGCTTCTTGAAGGGAAAGATGTAACTCTGTGAGATGAATTAACAGAACACAGAGCAGTTTCTCAGAAACCTTCTTTCCACTTTTGAACGGCAGGTATTTGCTTTTTCACCATAGCCCTCTATGGGCTTCAAAATATCCCTTTCCCAATTCCACAAGAACAGCCTTAGCGAAAGGCTTCTTGAAGGGAAAGATGTAACTGTCTGAGATGAATTAACAGAACACAGAGCAGTTTCTGAGAAAGCATCTTTCCAGTTTTGAACGCAAGATATTTCATTTTTCACCATAGCCCTAAATGGGCTTCCAAATATCCCTTTGCCAATTCCACAAGAACAGCCTTAGCGAAAGGCTTCTTGAAGGGAAAGATATAACTCCGTGAGATGTATGAACAGAACACAGAGCAGTTTCTGAGAAAGCTTCTTTCCAGTTTTGAACGGAAGGTATTTCCTTTTTCACCATAGCCCTCTATGGGCTTCCAAATATCCCTTTGCCAATTCCACAAGAACAGCCTTAGGGAAATGCTTTTTGAAGGGAAAGATGTAACTCTGTGAGATGAATTAACAGAACACAGAGCAGTTTCTCAGAAAGCTTCTTTCCAGTTTTGAACGGAAGATATTTCCTTTTTCACCATAGCCCTCTATGGGCTTAAAATATCCCTTTTCCAATTCCACAACAACAGCCTTAGCAAAAAGCTTCTTGAAGGGAAAGATGTAACTCTGTGAGATGAATTAACAGAACACAGAGCAGTTTCTCAGAAAGCTTCTTTCCAGTTTTGAACGGATGATATTTCCTTTTTCACTGTAGCCCTCTATGGGCTTCCAAATATCCCTTTGCCAATTCCAGAAGAACAGCCTTAGCGAAAGGCTTCTTGAAGGGAAAGATGTAACCTTGTGAGATGAATTAACAGAATACAGAGCAATTTCTCAGAAAGCTTCTTTCCAGTTTTGAACGGAAGATATTTCCTTTTTCACCATAGCCCTCTATGGGCTTCCAAATATCCCTTTGCCAATTCCACAAGAACAGCCTTAGCGAAAGGCTTCTTGAAGGGAAAGATGTAACTCTCTGAGATGAATTAACAGAACACAGAGCAGTATCTGAAAAACCATCTTTCCAGTTTTGAACGCAAGATATTTCATTTTTCACCATAGCCCTAAATGGGCTTCCAAATATCCCTTTGCCAATTCCACAAGAACAGCCTTAGCGAAAGGCTTCTTGAAGGGAAAGATATAACTCCGTGAGATGAATGAACAGAACACAGAGCAGTTTCTGAGAAAGCTTCTTTCCAGTTTTGAACGGAAGATATTTCCTTTTTCACCATAGCCCTCTATGGGCTTCCAAATATCCCTTTGCCAATTCCACAAGAACAGCCTTAGCGAAAGGCTTCTTGAAGGGAAAGATGTAACTCTGTGAGATGAAATAACAGAACACAGAACAGTTTCTCAGAAAGCTTCTTTCCTGTTTTGAACAGAAGATATTTCCTTTTTCACCATAGCCCTCTAAGGGCTTCCAAATATCCCTTTGCTAATTCCACAAGAACAGCCTTAGCGAAAGGCTTCTTGAAGGGAAAGATGTAATTCTGTGAGATGAATTAACAGAACACAGAGCAGTTTCTCAGAAAGCTTCTTTCCAGTTTTGAACGGAAGATATTTCCTTTTTCACCATAGCCCTCTATGGACTTCCAAATATCCCTTTACCAATTCCACAAGAACAGCCTTAGCGAAAGGCTTCTTGAAGGGAAAGATGTAACTCTGTGAGATGAATTAACAGAACACAGAGCAGTTTCTGAGAAAGCTTCTTTCCAGTTTTGAACGGAAGATATTTCCGTTTTCACCATAGCCCTCTATGGACTTCCAAATATCCCTTTACCAATTCCACAAGAACAGCCTTAGCGAAAGGCTTCTTGAAGGGAAAGATGTAACTCTTGAGATGAATTAACAGAACACAGAGCAGTTTCTCAGAAAGCTTCTTTCCAGTTTTGAACGGAAGATATTTCCTTTTTCACCATAGCCCTCTATGGGCCGCCAAATATCCCTTTGCCAATTCCACAAGAACAGCCTTAGCGAAACGCTTCTTGAAGGGAAAGATGTAACCCTGTGAGATGAATTAACAGAACACAGAGCAGTTTCTCAGAAAGTTTCCTTCCTGTTTTGAACGGAAGATATTTCCTTTTTCACCATAGCCCTCTATGGGCTTCCAAATATCCCTTTGACAATTCCACAAGAACGGCCTTAGCGAAAGGCTTCTTGAAGGGAAAGATGTAACACTGTGAGATGAATTAACAGAACACAGAGCAGTTTCTCAGAAAGCTTCTTTCCAGTTTTGAACGGATGATATTTCCTTTTTCACCGTAGCCCTCTATGGGCTTCCAAATATCCCTTTGCCAATTCCAGAAGAACAGCCTTAGCGAAAGGCTTCTTGAAGGGAAAGATGTAACCTTGTGAGATGAATTAACAGAACACAGAGCAATTTCTCAGAAAGCTTCTTTCCAGTTTTGAACGGAAGATATTTCCTTTTTCACCATAGCCCTCTATGGGCTTCCAAATATCCCTTTGCCAATTCCACAAGAACAGCCTTAGAGAAAGGCTTCTTGAAGGGAAAGATGTAACTCTGTGAGATGAATTAACAAAACACAGAGCAGTTTCTCAGAAAGCTTCTTTCCAGTTTTGAACGGAAGATATTTCCTTTTTCACCGTAGCCCTCTTTGGGCTTCCAAATATCCCTTTGCCAATTCCACAAAAACAGCGTTAGCGAAAGGCTTTTTGAAGGGAAAGATGTAACGGTGTGAGAGGAATTAACAGAACACAGAGCAGTTTCTGAGAAAGCTTCTTTCCAGTTTTGAACGGAAGATATTTCCTTTTTCACCATAGCCCTCTATGGGCTTCCAAATATCCCTTTGCCAATTCCACAAGAACAGCCTTAGCGAAAGGCTTCTTGAAGGGAAAGATGTAACTCTGTGAGATGATTTAACAGAACACAGAACAGTTTCTCAGAAAGCTTCTTTCCTGTTTTGAACAGAAGATATTTCCTTTTTCACCATAGCCCTCAAAGGGCTTCCAAATATCCCTTTGCTAATTCCAAAAGAACAGCCTTAGCGAAAGGCTTCTTGAAGGGAAAGATGTAATTCTGTGAGATGAATTAACAGAACACAGAGCAGTTTCTCAGAAAGCTTCTTTCCAGTTTTGAACGGAAGATATATCCTTTTTAACCATAGCCCTCTAGGGGCTTCCAAATATCCCTGTTCCAATTCCACAAGAACAGCCTTATCGAAAGGCTTCTTGAAGGGAAAGATGTAACTCTGTGAGATGAATTAACAGAACACAGAGCAGTTTCTCAGAAAGCTTCTTTCCAGTTTTGAACGGAAGATATTTCATTTTTCACCATAGCCCTCTATGGGCCTCCAAATATCCCTTTGACAATTACACAAGAACGGCCTTAGCGAAACGCTTCTTGAAGGGAAAGATGTAACTCTGTGAGATGAATTAACAGAACACAGAGCAGTTTCTCAAAAAGATTCTTTCCAGTTTTGAACGGAAGATATTTCTTTTTTCACCATAGCCCTCTATGGGCTTCCAAATATCTCTTTGCCAATTCCAGAAGAACAGCCTTAGCGAAAGGCTTCTTGAAGGGAAAGATGTAACTCTGTGAGATGAATTAACAGAACACAGAGCCGTTTCTGAGAAAGCTTCTTTCCAGTTAAGAACGGAAGATATTTCCGTTTTCACCATAGCCCTCTATGGGCTTCCAAATATCCCTTTGCCAATTCCACAAGAACAGCCTTAGCGAAAGGCTTCTTGAAGGGAAAGATGTAACCCTGTGAGATGAATTAACAGAACACAGAGCAGTTTCTCAGAAAGCTTCTTTCCAGTTTTGAACGGAAGATATTTCCTTTTTCACCATAGCCCTCTATGGGCTTCCAAATATCCCTTTGCCAATTCCACAAGAACAGCCTTAGCGAAAGGCTTCTTGAAGAGAAAGATGTAACACTGTGAGATGAATTAACAGAACACAGAGCAGTTTCTCAGAAAGCTTCTTTCCAGTTTTGAACGGAAGATATTTCCTTTTTAACCATAGCCCTCTATGGGCTTCCAAATATCCCTTTGCCAATTCCACAAGAACAGCCTTAGCGAAAGGCTTCTTGAAGGGAAAGATGTAACTCTGTGAGATGAATTAACAGAACACAGAGCAGTTTCTCAGAAAGCTTCTTTCCAGTTTTGAACGGAAGATATTTCCTTTTTCACCATAGCCCTCTATGGGCTTCCAAATATCCCTTTGCCAATTCCAGAAGAACAGACTTAGCGAAACGCTTCTTGAAGGGAAAGATGTAACCCTGTGATATGAATTAACAGAACACAGAGCAGTTTCTAAGAAAGCTTCCTTCCTGTTTTGAACGGAAGATATTTCCTTTTTCACCATAGCCCTCTATGGGCCTCCAAATATCCCTTAGATAATTCCACATGAACGGCCTTAGCGAAAGGCTTCTTGAAGGGAAAGATGTAACTCTGTGAGATGAATTAACAGAACACAGAGCAGTTTCTCAAAAAGATTCTTTCCAGTTTTGAACGGAAGATATTTCCTTTTTCACCATAGCCCTCTATGGGCTTCCAAATATCCCTTTGCCAATTCCACAAGAACAGCCTTAGCAAAAGGCTTCTTGAAGTGAAAGATGTAACCCTGTGAGATGAATTAACAGAACACAGAGCAGTTTCTCAGAAAGTTTCTTTACAGTTAAGAACGGAAGATATTTCCTTTTTCACCGTAGCCCTCTATGGGTTTCCAAATATCCATTTGCCAATTCGACAAGACCAGCCTTAGCGAAAGGCTTCTTGAAGGGAAAGATGTAACTCTGTGAGATGAATTAACAGAACACAGAGCAGTTTCTCAGAAAGCTTCTTTCCACTTTTGAACGGCAGGTATTTGCTTTTTCACCATAGCCCTCTATGGGCTTCAAAATATCCCTTTCCCAATTCCACAAGAACAGCCTTAGCGAAAGGCTTCTTGAAGGGAAAGATGTAACTCTCTGAGATGAATTAACAGAACACAGAGCAGTTTCTGAGAAAGCATCTTTCCAGTTTTGAACGCAAGATATTTCATTTTTCACCATAGCCCTCTATGGACTTCCAAATATCCCTTTACCAATTCCACAAGAACAGCCTTAGCGAAAGGCTTCTTGAAGGGAAAGATGTAACTCTGTGAGATGAATTAACAGAACACAGAGCAGTTTCTCAGAAAGCTTCTTTCCAGTTTTGAACGGAAGATATTTCCTTTTTCACCATAGCCCTCTATGGGTTTCCAAATATCCCTTTGCCAATTCCACAAGAACAGCCTTAGCGAAACGCTTCTTGAAGGGAAAGTTGTAACCCTGTGAGATGAATTAACAGAACACAGAGCAGTTTCTAAGAAAGCTTCCTTCCTGTTTTGAACGGAAGATATTTCCTTTTTCACCATAGCCCTCTATGGGCTTCCAAATATCCCTTTGACAATTCCACAAGAACGGCCTTAGCGAAAGGCTTCTTGAAGGGAAAGATGTAACTCTGTGAGATGAATGAACATAATACAGAGCAGTTTCTCAAAAAGATTCATGCCAGTTTTGAACGGAAGATATTTCCTTTTTCACCCTAGCCCTCTATGGGCTTCCAAATATCCCTTTGCCAATTCCACAAGAACAGCCTTAGCGAAAGGCTTCTTGAAGGGAAAGATGTTACTCTGTGAGATGAATTAACAGAACACAGAGCAGTTTCTGAGAAAGCTTCTTTCCAGTTAAGAACGGAAGATATTTCCTTTTTCACCATAGCCCTCTATGGGCTTCCAAATATCCCTTTGCCAATTCCACAAGAACAGCCTTACCGAAAGGCTTCTTGAAGGGAAAGATGTAACTCTGTGAGATGAATTAACAGAACACAGAGCAGTTTCTCAGAAAGCTTCTTTCCAGTTTTGAACGGAAGATATTTCCTTTTTCACCATAGCCCTCTATGGGCTTCCAAATATCCCTTTGCTAATTCCACAAGAACAGCCTTAGCGAAAGGCTTCTTGAAGGGAAAGATGTAACTCTGTGAGATGAATTATCAGAACACAGAGGAGTTTCTCAGAAAGCTTCTTTCCAGTTTTGAACGGCAGATATTCCCTTTTTCACCATAGCCCTCTATGGGCTTCCAAATATCCCTTTGCCAATTCCACAAGAACAGCCTTAGCGAAAGGCTTCTTGAAGGGAAAGATGTAACTCTGTGATATGAATTAACAGAACACAGAGCAGTTTCTGAGAAAGCTTCTTTCCAGTTTTGAACGGAAGATATTTCCTTTTTCACCATAGCCCTCTATGGGCTTCCAAATATCCCTTTGCCAATTCCACAAGAACAGCCTTAGCGAAAGGCTTCTTGAAGGGAAAGATGTAACTCTGTGAGATGAATTAACAGAACACAGATCAGTTTCTCAGAAAGCTTCTTTCCAGTTTTGAATGGAAGATATTTCCTTTTTCACCATAGCCCTCTATGGGCTTCCAAATATCCCTTTGCCAATTCCACAAGAACAGCCTTAGCGAAACGCTTGTTGAAGGGAAAGATGTAACCTTGTGATATGAATTAACAGAACACAGAGCAGTTTCTAAGAAAGCTTCCTTCCTGTTTTGAACGGAAGATATTTCCTTTTTCACCATATCCCTCTATGGGCTTCCAAATATCCCTTTGACAATTCCACAAGAACGGCGATAGCGAAAGGCTTCTTGAAGGGAAAGACGTAACTCTGTGAGATGAATGAACAGAACACAGAGCAGTTTCTCAAAAAGCTTCTTTCCAGTTAAGAACGGTAGATATTTCCTTTTTCACCATAACCCTCTATGGGCTTCCAAATATCCCTTTGTCAATTTCACAAGAACAGCCTTAGCGAAAGGCTTCTTGAAGGGAAAGATGTAACTCTGTGAGATGAATTAACAGAACACAGAGCAGTTTCTCAGAAAGCTTCTTTCCAGTTTTGAACGGAAGATATTTCCTTTTTCACCGTAGCCCTCTATGGGCTTCCAAATATCCCTTTGCCAATTCCACAAGAACAGCCTTAGCGAGAGGCTTCTGGAAGGGAAAGATGTAACTCTGTGAGATGAATTAACAGAACACAGAGCAGTTTCTGAGAAAGCTTCTTTCCAGTTTTGAACGGAAGATATTTCATTTTTCACCATAGCCCTCTATGGGCTTCAAAATATCCCTTTGCCAATTCCACAAGAACAGCCTTAGCGAAAGGCTTCTTGAAGGGAAAGATGTAACCCTGTGAGATGAATTAACAGAAAACAGAGCAGTTTCTAAGAAAGCTTCCTTCCTGTTTTGAACGTAAGATATTTCCTTTTTCACCATAGCCCTCTAGGGGCTTCCAAATATCCCTTTGCCAATTCCACAAGAACAGCCTTAGCGAAAGGCTTCTTGAAGGGAAAGATGTAACTCTGTGAGATGAATTACAGAACACAGAGCAGTTTCTGAGAAAGCTTCTTTCCAGTTAAGAACGGAAGATATTTCCTTTTTCACCACATCAATCTATGGGCTTCCAAATATCCCTTTGCCAATTCCACAAGAACAGCCTTAGCGAAAGGCTTCTTGAAGGGAAAGATGTAACTCTGTGAGATGAATTAACAGAACACAGAGCAGTTTCTCAGAAAGCTTCTTTCCAGTTTTGAACGGAAGATATTTCCTTTTTCACCATAGCCCTCTATGGGCTTCCAAATATCCCGTTGCCAATTCCACAAGAACAGCCTTAGCGAAACGCGTGTTGAAGGGAAAGATGTAACCCTGTGATATGAATTAACAGAACACAGAGCAGTTTCTCAGAAAGCTTCTTTCCAGTTTTGAACGGAAGATATTTCCTTTTTCACCATAGCCCTCTATGGGCTTCCAAATATCCCTTTGCCAATTCCACAAAAACAGCCCTAGCGAAAGGCTTCTTGAAGGGAAAGATGTAACTCTGTGAGATGAATTATCAGAACACAGAGCAGTTTCTCAGATAGCTTCTTTTCAGTTTTGAACGGAAGATATTTCCTTTTTCACCATAGCCCTCTATGGGCTTCCAAATATCCCTTTGCCAATTCCACAAGAACAGCCTTAGCGAAAGGCTTCTTGAAGAGAAAGATGTAACACTGTGAGATGATTTAACAGAACACAGAGCAGTTTCTCAGAAAGCTGCTTTCCTGTTTTGAACGGAAGATATTTCCTTTTTCACCATAGCACTCTATCGGCTTCCAAATATCCCTTTGCCAATTCCACAAGAACGGCCTTAGCGAAACGCTTCTTGAAAGGAAAGATGTAACACTGTGAGATGAATTAACAGAACACAGAGCAGTTTCTCAGAAAGCTTCTTTCCAGTTTTGAACGGAAGATATTTCCTTTTTCACCATAGCCCTCTATGGGCTTCCAAATATCCCTTTGCCAATTCCACAAGAACAGCCTTAGCGAAAGGCTTCTTGAAGAAAAAGATGTAACTCTGAGAGATGAATTAACAGAACACAGAGCAGTTTCTCAGAAAGTTTCTTTCCAGTTTTGAACGGAAGATATTTCCTTTTTCACCATAGCCCTCTATGGGCTTCCAAATATCCCTTTGCCAATTCCACAAGAACAGCCTTAGGGAAAGGCTTTTTGAAGGGAAAGATGTAACTCTGTGACATGAATTAACAGAACACAGAGCAGTTTCTCAGAAAGCTTCTTTCCAGTTTTGAACGGAAGATATTTCCTTTTTCACCATAGCCCTCTAAGGGCTTCCGAATATCCCTTTTCCAATTCCACAAGAACAGCCTTAGAGAAAGTCTTCTTGAAGGTAAAGATGTAACTCTGTGAGATGAATTAACAGAACACAGAGCAGTTTCTAAGAAAGCTGCTTTCCTGTTTTGAACGGAAGATATTTCCTTTTTCACCATAGTCCTCTATGGGCTTCCAAATATCCCTTTGCCAATTCCACAACAACAGCCTTAGCGAAAGGCTTCTTGAAGGGAAAGATGTAACTCTGTGAGATGAATTAACAGAACACAGAGCAGTTTCTCAGAAAGCTTCTTTCCAGTTTTGAACGGAAGATATTTCCTTTTTCACCATAGCCCTCTATGAGCTTCCAAATATCCCTTTGCCAATTCTACAAGAACAGCCTTAGCGAAAGGCTTCTTGAAGAGAAAGATGTAACACTGTGAGATGAATTAACAGAACACAGAGCAGTTTCTCAGAAAACTTCTTTCCAGTTTTCAACGGAAGATATTTCCTTTTTCACCATAGCCCTCTATGGGCTTCCAAATATCCCTTTGCCAATTCCACAACAACAGCCTTAGCGAAAGGCTTCTTGAAGGGAAAGATGTAACTCTGTGAGATGAATTAACAGAACACAGAGCAGTTTCTCAGAAAGCTTCTTTCCAGTTTTGAACGGAAGATATTTCCTTTTTCACCGTAGCCCTCTATGGGCTTCCAAATATCCATTTGACTTTCCACAAGAACGGCCTTAGCGAAAGGCTTCTTGAAGGGAAAGATGTAACTCTGTGAGATGAATTAACAGAACACAGAAGAGTTTCTCAGAAAGCTTCTTTCCAGTTTTGAACGGAAGATATTTCCTTTTTCACCATTGCCCTCTATGGGCTTCCAAATATCCCTTTTCCAATTACACAAGAACAGCCTTAGCGAAAGGCTTCTTGAAGGGAAAGATGTAACTCTGTGAGATGAATTAACAGAACACAGAGCAGTTTCTAAGAAAGCTGCTTTCCTGTTTTGAACGGAAGATAATTCCTTTTTCACCATAGCCCTCTATGGGCTTCCAAATATCCCTTTGCCAATTCCACAAGAACAGCCTTAGCAAAAGGCTTCTTGAAGGGAAAGATGTAACTCTGTGAGATGAATTAACAGAACACAGAGCAGTTTCTCAGAAAGCTTCTTTCCAGTTTTGAACGGAAGATATTTCCTTTTTCACCATAGCCCTCTATGGGCTTCCAATATCCCTTTGCCAATTCCACAAGAACAGCCTTAGCGAAAGGCTTCTTGAAGGGAAAGATGTTACTCTGTGAGATGAATTAACAGAACAAAGAGCAGTTTCTGAGAAAGCTTCTTTCCAATTAAGAACGGAAGATATTTCCTTTTTCACCATAGCCCTCTATGGGCTTCCAAAAATCCCTTTGCCAATTCCACAGGAACAGCCTTAGCGGAAGGCTTCTTGAAGGGAAAGATGTAACTCTATGAGATGAATTAACAGAACACAGAGCAGTTTCTCAGAAAGCATCTTTCCAGTTTTGAACGACAGATATTCCCTTTTTCACCATAGCCCTCTATGGGCTTCCAAATATCCCTTTGCCAATTCCACAAGAACAGCCTTAGCGAAAGGCTTCTTGAAGGGAAAGATGTAACTCTGTGAGATGAATTAACAGAACACAGAGCAGTTTCTGAGAAAGCCTCTTTCCAGTTTTGAACGGAAGATATTCCCTTTTTCACCATAGCCCTCTATGGGCTTCCAAATATCCCTTTGCCAATTCCACAAGAACAGCCTTAGCGAAAGGCTTCTTGAAGAGAAAGATGTAACTCTGAGAGATGAATTAACAGAACACAGAGCAGTTTCTCAGAAAGTTTCTTTCCAGTTTTGAACGGAAGATATTTCCTTTTTCACCGTAGCCCTCTATGGGCTTCCAAATATCCATTTGACATTCCAGAAGAACGGCCTTAGCGAAAGGCTTCTTGAAGGGAAAGATGTAACTCTGTGAGATGAATTAACAGAACACAGAAGAGTTTCTCAGAAAGCTTCTTTCCAGTTTTGAACGGAAGGTATTTCCTTTTTAACCATAGCCCTCTATGGGCTTCCAAATATCCCTTTGCCAATTCCACAAGAACGGCCTTAGCGAAAGGCTTCTTGAAGGGAAAGATGTAACTCTCTGAGATGAATTAACAGAACACAGAGCAGTTTCTCAGAAAGATTCTTTCCAGTTTTGAACGGAAGATATTTCCTTTTTCACCATAGCCCTCTATGGGCTTCCAAATATCCCGTTGCCAATTCCACAAGAACAGCCTTAGCGAAACGCGTGTTGAAGGGAAAGATGTAACCCTGTGATATGAATTAACAGAACACAGAGCAGTTTCTAAGAAAGCTTCCTTCCTGTTTTGAACGGAAGATATTTCCTTTTTCACCGTAGCCCTGCATGGGCTTCCAAATATCCCTTTGCCAATTCCACAAGAACAGCCTTAGCGAAAGGCTTCTTGAAGGGAAAGATGTAACTCTGTGAGATGAATTAACAGAACACAGAGTAGTTTCTCAGAAAGCTTCTTTCCAGTTTTGAACGGCAGGTATTCCCTTTTTCACCATAGCCCTCTATGGGCTTCAAAATATCCCTTTGCCAATTCCACAAGAACAGCCTTAGAGAAAGGCTTCTTGAAGGGAAAGATGTAACTCTGTGAGATGAATTAACAGAACACAGAGCAGTTTCTGAGAAAGATTCTTTGCAGTTTTGAACGGAAGATATTTCCTTTTTCACCATAGGCCTCTATGGGCTTCCAAATATCCCTTTGACAATTCCACAAGAACAGCCTTAGCGAAAGGCTTCTTGAAGGGAAAGATGTAACTCTGTGAGATGAATTAACAGAACACAGAGCAGTTTCTCAGAAAGCTTCTTTCCAGTTTTGAACGGAAGATAATTCCTTTTTCACCATAGCCGTCTAAGGGCTTCCAAATATCCCTTTGCCAATTCCACAAGAACAGCCTTAGCGAAAGGCTTCTTGAAGGGAAAGATGTAACTCTGTGAGATGAATTAACAGAACAGAGAGCAGTTTCTCAGAAAGCTGCTTTCCTGTTTTGAACGGAAGATATTTCCTTTTTCACCATAGCATTCTATCGGCTTCCAAATATCCCTTTGCCAATTCCACAAGAACAGCCTTAGCGAAAGGCTTCTTGAAGAGAAAGATGTAACTCTGTGAGATGAATTAACAGAACACAGAGCAGTTTCTCAGAAAGCTTCTTTCCAGTTTTGAACGTAAGATATTTCCTTTTTCACCGTATCCCTCTATGGGCTTCCAAATATCCCTTTGACATTCCTCAAGAACGGCCTTAGCGAAAGGCTTCTTGAAGGGAAAGATGTAACTCTGTGAGATGAATTAACCGAACACAGAAGAGTTTCTCAGAAAGCTTCTTTCCAGTTTTGAACGGAAGATATTTCCTTTTTCACCATAGCCCTCTATGGGCTTCCAATATCCCTTTGCCAATTCCACAAGAACAGCCTTAGCGAAAGGCTTCTTGAAGGGAAAGATGTTACTCTGTGAGATGAATTAACAGAACAAAGAGCAGTTTCTGAGAAAGCTTCTTTCCAATTAAGAACGGAAGATATTTCCTTTTTCACCATAGCCCTCTATGGGCTTCCAAATATCCCTTTGCCAATTCCACAAGAACAGCCTTATCGGAAGGCTTCTTGAAGGGAAAGATGTAACTCTGTGAGATGAATTAACAGAACACAGAGCAGTTTCTCAGAAAGCTTCTTTCCAGTTTTGAACGGAAGATATTTCCTTTTTCACCGTAGCCCACTATGGGCTTCCAAATATCCCTTTGCCAATTCCAGAAGAACAGCCTTAGCGAAAGGCTTCTTGAAGGGAAAGACGTAACTCTGTGAGATGAATTAACAGAACACAGAGCAGTTTCTCAGAAAGCTTCTTTCCAGTTTTGAACGGAAGATATTTCCTTTTTCACCATAGCCCTCTATGGGCTTCCAAATATCCCTTTGCCAATTCCACAAGAACAGCCTTAGCGAAAGGCTTCTTGAAGAGAAAGATGTAACACTGTGAGATGATTTAACAGAACACAGAGCAGTTTCTCAGAAAGCTTCCTTCCAGTTTTGAACGGAAGATATTTCCTTTTTCACCATAGCCCTCTATGGGCTTCCAAATATCCCTTTGCCAATTCCAGAAGAACAGCCTTAGCGAAAGGCTTCTTGAAGGGAAAGATGTAACTCTGTGAGATGAATTAACAGAACACAGAGCTGTTTCTCAGAAAGCTTCTTTCCAGTTTTGAACGGAAGATATTTCCTTTTTCACCGTAGCCCTCTATGGGCTTCCAAATATCCTTTTGACATTCCACAAGAACGGCCTTAGCGAAAGGCTTCTTGAAGGGAAAGATGTAACTCTGTGAGATGAATTAACAGAACACAGAAGAGTTTCTCAGAAAGCTTCTTTCCAGTTTTGAACGGAAGATATTTCCTTTTTCACCATAGCCCTCTATGGGCTTCCAAATATCCCTTTGCCAATTCCACAAGAACAGCCTTAGCGAAAGGCTTCTTGAAGGGAATGATGTAACTCTGTGAGATGAATTAACAGAACACAGAGCAGTTTCTCATAAAGCTTCTTTCCAGTTTTGAACGGAAGATATTTCCTTTTTCACCGTAGCCCTCTATGGGCTTCCAAATATCCCTTTGCCAATTCCACAAGAACAGCCTTAGCGAAAGGCTTCTTAAAGGGAAACATGTAACTCTATGAGATGAATTAACAGAACACAGAGCAGTTTCTCAGAAAGCTTCTTTCCAGTTTTGAACGACAGATATTCCCTTTTTCACCATAGCCCTCTACGGGCTTCCAAATATCCCTTTGCCAATTCCACAAGAACAGCCTTAGCGAAAGGCTTCTTGAAGGGAAAGATGTAACTCTGTGAGATGAATTAACAGAACACAGAGAAGTTTCTGAGAAAGCCTCTTTCCAGTTTTGAACGGAAGATATTCCCTTTTTCACCATAGCCCTCTATGGGCTTCCAAATATCCCTTTGCCAATTCCACAAGAACAGCCTTAGCGAAAGGCTTCTTGAAGAGAAAGATGTAACTCTGAGAGATGAATTAACAGAACACAGAGCAGTTTCTCAGAAAGTTTCTTTCCAGTTTTGAACGGAAGATATTTCCTTTTTCACCGTAGCCCTCTATGGGCTTCCAAATATCCATTTGACATTCCACAAGAACGGCCTTAGCGAAAGGCTTCTTGAAGGGAAAGATGTAACTCTGTGAGATGAATTAACAGAACACAGAAGAGTTTCTCAGAAAGCTTCTTTCCAGTTTTGAACGGAAGGTATTTCCTTTTTAACCATAGCCCTCTATGGGCTTCCAAATATCCCTTTGCCAATTCCACAAGAACAGCCTTACGGAAAGGCTTTTTGAAGGGAAAGATGTAACTCTGTGACATGAATTAACAGAACACAGAGCAGTTTCTCAGAAAGCTTCTTTCCAGTTTTGAACGGAAGATATTTCCTTTTTCACCATAGCCCTCTAAGGGCTTCCAAATATCCCTTTTCCAATTCCACAAGAACAGCCTTAGAGAAAGGCTTCTTGAAGGGAAAGATGTAACTCTGTGAGATGAATTAACAGAACACAGAGCAGTTTCTAAGAAAGCTGCTTTCCTGTTTTGAAAGGAAGATATTTCCTTTTTCACCATAGTCCTCTATGGGCTTCCAAATATCCCTTTGCCAATTCCACAACAACAGCCTTAGCAAAAGGCTTCTTGAAGGGAAAGATGTAACTCTGTGACATGAATTAACAGAACACAGAGCAGTTTCTCAGAAAGCTTCTTTCCAGTTAAGAACGGAAGATATTTCCTTTTTCACCATAGCCCTCTATGGGCTTCCAAATATCCCTTTGCCAATTCCACAAGAACAGCCTTGGCCAAACGCTTGTTGAAGGAAAAGATGTTACCCTGTGATATGAATTAACAGAACACAGAGCAGTTTCTAAGAATGCTTCCTTCCTGTTTTGAACGGAAGATATTTCCTTTTTCACCATAGCCCTCTATGGGTCTCCAAATATCCCTTTGACAATTCCACAAGAACGGCCTTAGAGAAAGGCTTCTTGAAGGGAATGATGTAACTCTGTGAGATGAATGAACAGAACACAGAGCAGTTTCTCAAAAAGATTCTTTCCAGTTTTGAACGGAAGATATTTCCTTTTTCACCATAGCCCTCTATGGGCTTCCAAATATCCCTTTGCCAATTCCACAAGAACAGCCTTGGCGAAAGGCTTCTTGAAGGGAAAGATGTAACTCTGTGAGATGAATTAACAGAACACAGAGCAGTTTCTCAGAAAGCTTCTTTCCAGTTAAGAACGGAAGATATTTCCTTTTTCACCAGAGCCCTATATGGGCTTCCAAATATCCCTTTGTCAATTCCACGAGAACAGCCTTAGCGAAAGGGTTCTTGAAGGGAAAGATGTAACTCTGTGAGATGAATTAACAGAACACAGAGCAGTTTCTCAGAAAGCTTCTTTCCAGTTTTGAACGGAAGATATTTCCTTTTTCACCGTAGCCCTGTATGGGCTTCCAAATATCCCTTTGCCAATTCCACAAGAATAGCCTTAGCGAAAGGCTTCTTTAAGGGAAAGATGTAACTCTGTGAGATGAATTCACAGAACACAGAGCAGTTTCTCAGAAAGCTTCTTTCCAGTTTTGAACGGAAGATATTTCCTTTTTCACCATAGCCCTCTATGGGCTTCCAAATATCCCTTTGCCAATTCTACAAGAACAGCCTTAGCGAAAGGCTTCTTGAAGAGAAAGATGTAACACTGTGAGATGAATTAACAGAACACAGAGCAGTTTCTCAGAAAGCTTCTTTCCAGTTTTCAACGGAAGATATTTCCTTTTTCACCATAGACCTCTATGGGCTTCCAAATATCCCTTTGCCAATTCCACAACAACAGCCTTAGCGAAAGGCTTCTTGAAGGGAAAGATGTAACACTGTGAGATGAATTAACAGAACACAGAGCAGTTTCTCAGAAAGCTTCTTTCCAGTTTTGAACGGAAGATATTTCCTTTTTCACCGTAGCCCTCTATGGGCTTCCAAATATCCATTTGACATTCCACAAGAACGGCCTTAGCGAAAGGCTTCTTGAAGGGAAAGATGTAACTCTGTGAGATGAATTAACAGAACACAGAAGAGTTTCTCAGAAAGCTTCTTTCCAGTTTTGAACGGAAGATATTTCCTTTTTCACCATTGCCCTCTATGGGCTTCCAAATATCCCTTTGCCAATTCCACAAGAACAGCCTTAGCGAAAGGCTTCTTGAAGGGAAAGATGTAACTCTGTGAGATGAATTAACAGAACACAGAGCAGTTTCTAAGAAAGCTGCTTTCCTGTTTTGAACGGAAGATAATTCCTTTTTCACCATAGCCCTCTATGGGCTTCCAAATATCCCTTTGCCAATTCCACAAGAACAGCCTTAGCAAAAGGCTTCTTGAAGGGAAAGATGTAACTCTGTGAGATGAATTAACAGAACACAGAGCAGTTTCTCAGAAAGCTTCTTTCCAGTTTTGAAGGGAAGATATTTCCTTTTTCACCATAGCCCTCTATGGGCTTCCAATATCCCTTTGCCAATTCCACAAGAACAGCCTTAGCGAAAGGCTTCTTGAAGGGAAAGATGTTACTCTGTGAGATGAATTAACAGAACAAAGAGCAGTTTCTGAGAAAGCTTCTTTCCAATTAAGAACGGAAGATATTTCCTTTTTCACCATAGCCCTCTATGGGCTTCCAAATATCCCTTTGCCAATTCCGCAAGAACAGCCTTAGCGGAAGGCTTCTTGAAGGGAAAGATGTAACTCTGTGAGATGAATTAACAGAACACAGAGCAGTTTCTCAGAAAGCTTCTTTCCAGTTTTGAACGACAGATATTCCCTTTTTCACCATAGCCCTCTATGGGCTTCCAAATATCCCTTTGCCAATTCCACAAGAACAGCCTTAGCGAAAGGCTTCTTGAAGGGAAAGATGTAACTCTGTGAGATGAATTAACAGAACACAGAGCAGTTTCTCAGAAAGCTTCTTTCCAGTTTTGAACGGAAGATATTTCCTTTTTCACCGTAGCCCTGTATGGGCTTCCAAATATCCCTTTGCCAATTCCACAAGAACAGCCTTAGCGAAAGGCTTCTTTAAGGGAAAGATGTAACTCTGTGAGATGAATTCACAGAACACAGAGCAGTTTCTCAGAAAGCTTCTTTCCAGTTTTGAACGGAAGATATTTCCTTTTTCACCATAGCCCTCTATGGGCTTCCAAATATCCCTTTGCCAATTCTACAAGAACAGCCTTAGCGAAAGGCTTCTTGAAGAGAAAGATGTAACACTGTGAGATGAATTAACAGAACACAGAGCAGTTTCTCAGAAAGCTTCTTTCCAGTTTTCAACGGAAGATATTTCCTTTTTCACCATAGACCTCTATGGGCTTCCAAATATCCCTTTGCCAATTCCACAACAACAGCCTTAGCGAAAGGCTTCTTGAAGGGAAAGATGTAACACTGTGAGATGAATTAACAGAACACAGAGCAGTTTCTCAGAAAGCTTCTTTCCAGTTTTGAACGGAAGATATTTCCTTTTTCACCGTAGCCCTCTATGGGCTTCCAAATATCCATTTGACATTCCACAAGAACGGCCTTAGCGAAAGGCTTCTTGAAGGGAAAGATGTAACTCTGTGAGATGAATTAACAGAACACAGAAGAGTTTCTCAGAAAGCTTCTTTCCAGTTTTGAACGGAAGATATTTCCTTTTTCACCATTGCCCTCTATGGGCTTCCAAATATCCCTTTGCCAATTCCACAAGAACAGCCTTAGCGAAAGGCTTCTTGAAGGGAAAGATGTAACTCTGTGAGATGAATTAACAGAACACAGAGCAGTTTCTAAGAAAGCTGCTTTCCTGTTTTGAACGGAAGATAATTCCTTTTTCACCATAGCCCTCTATGGGCTTCCAAATATCCCTTTGCCAATTCCACAAGAACAGCCTTAGCAAAAGGCTTCTTGAAGGGAAAGATGTAACTCTGTGAGATGAATTAACAGAACACAGAGCAGTTTCTCAGAAAGCTTCTTTCCAGTTTTGAAGGGAAGATATTTCCTTTTTCACCATAGCCCTCTATGGGCTTCCAATATCCCTTTGCCAATTCCACAAGAACAGCCTTAGCGAAAGGCTTCTTGAAGGGAAAGATGTTACTCTGTGAGATGAATTAACAGAACAAAGAGCAGTTTCTGAGAAAGCTTCTTTCCAATTAAGAACGGAAGATATTTCCTTTTTCACCATAGCCCTCTATGGGCTTCCAAATATCCCTTTGCCAATTCCGCAAGAACAGCCTTAGCGGAAGGCTTCTTGAAGGGAAAGATGTAACTCTGTGAGATGAATTAACAGAACACAGAGCAGTTTCTCAGAAAGCTTCTTTCCAGTTTTGAACGACAGATATTCCCTTTTTCACCATAGCCCTCTATGGGCTTCCAAATATCCCTTTGCCAATTCCACAAGAACAGCCTTAGCGAAAGGCTTCTTGAAGGGAAAGATGTAACTCTGTGAGATGAATTAACAGAACACAGAGCAGTTTCTGAGAAAGCTTCTTTCCAGTTTTGAACGGAAGATATTCCCTTTTTCACCATAGAACTCTATGGGCTTCCAAATATCCCTTTGCCAATTCCACAAGAACAGCCTTAGCGAAAGGCTTCTTGAAGAGAAAGATGTAACTCTGAGACATGAATTAACAGCACACAGAGCAGTTTCTCAGAAAGTTTCTTTCCAGTTTTGAACGGAAGATATTTCCTTTTTCACGATAGGCCTCTATGGGCTTCCAAATATCCCTTTTCCAATTCCACAAGAACAGTCTTAGCGAAAGGCTTCTTGAAGGGAAAGATGTAACCCTGTGAGATGAATTAACAGAACACAGAGCAGTTTCTAAGAAAGCTTCCTTCCTGTTTTGAACGTAAGATATTTCCTTTTTCACCATAGCCCTCTATGGGCTTACAAATATCCCTTTGACAATTCCACAAGAACAGCCTTAGCGAAAGGCTTCTGGAAGGGAAAGATGTAACTCTGTGAGATGAGTTAACAGAACACAGAGCAGTTTCTCAGAAAGCTTCTTTCCAGTTTTGAACGGAAGATATTTCCTTTTTCACCATAGCCCTCTATGGGCTTCCAAATATCCCTTTGCCAATTCCAGAAGAACAGCCTTAGCGAAAGGCTTCTTGAAGGGAAAGATGTAACTCTGTGAGATGAATTAACAGAACACAGAGCAGTTTCTCAGAAAGCTTCTTTCCACTTTTGAACGGAAGATATTTCCTTTTTCACCGTAGCCCACTATGGGCTTCCAAATATCCCTTTGCCAATTCCAGAAGAACAGCCTTAGCGAAAGGCTTCTTGAAGGGAAAGATGTAACTCTGTGAGATGAATTAACAGAACACAGAGCAGTTTCTCAGAAAGCTTCTTTCCAGTTTTGAACGGAAGATATTTCCTTTTTCACCATAGCCCTCTATGGGCTTCCAAATATCCCTTTGCCAATTCCACAAGAACAGCCTTAGCGAAAGGCTTCTTGAAGGGAAAGATGTAACTCTGTGAGATGAATTAACAGAACACAGAGCAGTTTCTCAGAAAGCTTCTTTCCAGTTTTGAACGGAAGATATTTCCTTTTTCACCGTAGCCCACTATGGGCTTCCAAATATCCCTTTGCCAATTCCAGAAGAACAGCCTTAGCGAAGGGCTTCTTGAAGGGAAAGATGTAACTCTGTGAGATGAATTAACAGAACACAGAGCAGTTTCTCAGAAAGCTTCTTTCCAGTTTTGAACGGAAGATATTTCCTTTTTCACCATAGACCTCTATGGGCTTCCAAATATCCCTTTGCCAATTCCACAAGAACAGCCTTAGCGAAAGGCTTCTTGAAGGGAAAGATGTAACTCTGTGAGATGAATTAACAGAACACAGAGCAGTTTCTCAGAAAGCTTCTTTCCAGTTTTGAACGGAAGATATTTCCTTTTTCACCGTAGCCCTCTATGGGCTTCCAAATATCCTTTTCACATTCCACAAGAACGGCCTTAGCGAAAGGCTTCTTGAAGGGAAAGATGTAACTCTGTGAGATGAATTAACAGAACACAGAAGAGTTTCTCAGAAAGCTTCTTTCCAGTTTTGAACGGAAGATATTTCCTTTTTCACCATAGCCCTCTATGGGCTTCCAAATATCCCTTTGCCAATTCCACAAGAACAGCCTTAGCGAAAGGCTTCTTGAAGGGAATGATGTAACTCTGTGAGATGAATTAACAGAACACAGAGCAGTTTCTCAGAAAGCTTCTTTCCAGTTTTGAACGGAAGATATTTCCTTTTTCACGGTAGCCCTCTATGGGCTTCCAAATATCCCTTTGCCAATTCCACAAGAACAGCCTTAGCGAAAGGCTTCTTAAAGGGAAAGATGTAACTCTATGAGATGAATTAACAGAACACAGAGCAGTTTCTCAGAAAGCTTCTTTCCAGTTTTGAACGACAGATATTCCCTTTTTCACCATAGCCCTCTACGGGCTTCCAAATATCCCTTTGCCAATTCCACAAGAACAGCCTTAGCGAAAGGCTTCTTGAAGGGAAAGATGTAACTCTGTGAGATGAATTAACAGAACACAGAGCAGTTTCTGAGAAAGCCTCTTTCCAGTTTTGAACGGAAGATATTCCCTTTTTCACCATAGCCCTCTATGGGCTTCCAAATATCCCTTTGCCAATTCCACAAGAACAGCCTTAGCGAAAGGCTTCTTGAAGAGAAAGATGTAACTCTGAGAGATGAATTAACAGAACACAGAGAAGTTTCTCAGAAAGTTTCTTTCCAGTTTTGAACGGAAGATATTTCCTTTTTCACCGTAGCCCTCTATGGGCTTCCCAATATCCATTTGACATTCCACAAGAACGGCCTTAGCGAAAGGCTTCTTGAAGGGAAAGATGTAACTCTGTGAGATGAATTAACAGAACACAGAAGAGTTTCTCAGAAAGCTTCTTTCCAGTTTTGAACGGAAGGTATTTCCTTTTTAACCATAGCCCTCTATGGGCTTCCAAATATCCCTTTGCCAATTCCACAAGAACAGCCCTAGCGAAAGGCTTCTTGAAGGGAAAGATGTAACTCTGTGAGATGAATTAACAGAACACAAAGCAGTTTCTCAGAAAGCTTCTTTCCAGTTTTGAACGGAAGATATTTCCTTTTTCGCCATAGCCCTCTATGGGCTTCCAAATATCCCTTTGCCAATTCCACAAGAACAGCCTTACGGAAAGGCTTTTTGAAGGGAAAGATGTAACTCTGTGACATGAATTAACAGAACACAGAGCAGTTTCTCAGAAAGCTTCTTTCCAGTTTTGAACGGAAGATATTTCCTTTTTCACCATAGCCCTCTAAGGGCTTCCAAATATCGCTTTTCCAATTCCACAAGAACAGCCTTAGAGAAAGGCTTCTTGAAGGTAAAGATGTAACTCTGTGAGATGAATTAACAGAACACAGAGCAGTTTCTAAGAAAGCTGCTTTCCTGTTTTGAACGGAAGATATTTCCTTTTTCACCATAGTCCTCTATGGGCTTCCAAATATCCCTTTGCCAATTCCACAACAACAGCCTTAGCAAAAGGCTTCTTGAAGGGAAAGATGTAACTCTGTGACATGAATTAACAGAACACAGAGCAGTTTCTCAGAAAGCTTCTTTCCAGTTAAGAACGGAAGATATTTCCTTTTTCACCATAGCCCTCTATGGGCTTCCAAATATCCCTTTGCCAATTCCACAAGAACAGCCTTAGCCAAACGCTTGTTGAAGGGAAAGATGTTACCCTGTGATATGAATTAACAGAACACAGAGCAGTTTCTAAGAATGCTTCCTTCCTGTTTTGAACGGAAGATATTTCCTTTTTCACCATAGCCCTCTATGGGTCTCCAAATATCCCTTTGACAATTCCACAAGAACGGCCTTAGAGAAAGGCTTCTTGAAGGGAAAGATGTAACTCTGTGAGATGAATGAACAGAACACAGAGCAGTTTCTCAAAAAGATTCTTTCCAGTTTTGAACGGAAGATATTTCCTTTTTCACCATAGCCCTCTATGGGCTTCCAAATATCCCTTTGCCAATTCCACAAGAACAGCCTTAGCGAAAGGCTTCTTGAAGGGAAAGATGTAACTCTGTGAGATGAATTAACAGAACACAGAGCAGTTTCTAAGAAAGCTGCTTTCCTGTTTTGAACGGAAGATAATTCCTTTTTCACCATAGCCCTCTATGGGCTTCCAAATATCCCTTTGCCAATTCCACAAGAACAGCCTTAGCAAAAGGCTTCTTGAAGGGAAAGATGTAACTCTGTGAGATGAATTAACAGAACACAGAGCAGTTTCTCAGAAAGCTTCTTTCCAGTTTTGAACGGAAGATATTTCCTTTTTCACCATAGCCCTCTATGGGCTTCCAATATCCCTTTGCCAATTCCACAAGAACAGCCTTAGCGAAAGGCTTCTTGAAGGGAAAGATGTTACTCTGTGAGATGAATTAACAGAACAAAGAGCAGTTTCTGAGAAAGCTTCTTTCCAATTAAGAACGGAAGATATTTCCTTTTTCACCATAGCCCTCTATGGGCTTCCAAATATCCCTTTCCAATTCCAGAAGAACAGCCTTAGCGGAAGGCTTCTTGAAGGGAAAGATGTAACTCTGTGAGATGAATTAACAGAACACAGAGCAGTTTCTCAGAAAGCTTCTTTCCAGTTTTGAACGGAAGATATTTCCTTTTTCACCGTAGCCCTCTATGGGCTTCCAAATATCCCTTTGCGAATTCCACAAGAACAGCCTTAGCGAAAGGCTTCTTGAAGGGAAAGATGTAACTCTGTGAGATGAATTAACAGAACACAGAGCAGTTTCTCAGAAAGCTTCTTTCCAGTTTTGAACGGAAGATATTTCCTTTTTCACCATAGCCCTCTATGGGATTCCAAATATCCCTTTGACAATTCCACAAGAATGGCCTTAGCGAAACACTTCTTGAACGGAAAGATGTAACTCTGTGAGATAAATTAACAGAACACAGAGCAGTTTCTCAAAAAGATTCTTTGCAGTTTTGAACGGAAGATATTTCCTTTTTCACCATAGCCCTCTAAGGGCTTCCAAATATCCCTTTGCAAATTCCAGAAGAACAGCCTTAGCGAAAGGCTTCTTGAAGGGAAAGATGTAACTCTGTGAGATGAATTAACAGAACACAGAGCAGTTTCTCAGAAAGTTTCTTTCCAGTTTTGAATGGAAGATATTTCCTTTTTCACCATAGCCCACTATGGGCTTCCAAATATCCCTTTGCCAATTCGAGAAGAACAGCCTTAGCGAAAGGCTTCTTGAAGGGAAAGATGTAACTCTGTGAGATGAATTAACAAAACACAGAGCATTTTCTCAGAAAGCTTCTTTCCAGTTTTGAACGGAAGATATTTCCTTTTTCACCATAGCCCTCTATGGGCTTCCAAATATCCCTTTGCATATTCCACAAGAACAGCCTTAGCGAAAGGCTTCTTGAAGAGAAAGATGTATCACTGTGAGATGATTTAACAGAACACAGAGCAGTTTCTCACAAAGCTTCTTTCCAGTTTTGAACGGAAGATATTTCCTTTTTCACCATAGCCCTCTATAGGCTTCCAAATATCCCTTTGCCAATTCCAGAAGAACAGCCTTAGCGAAAGGCTTCTTGAAGGGAAAGATGTAACTCTGTGAGATGAATTAACAGAACACAGAGCAGTTTCTCAGAAAGCTTCTTTCCAGTTTTGAACGGAAGATATTTCCTTTTTCACCATAGCCCTCTATGGGCTTCCAAATATCCCTTTGCCAATTCCACAAGAACAGTCTTAGCGAAAGGGTTCTTGAAGAGAAAGATGTAACACTGTGAGATGAATTAACAGAACACAGAGCAGTTTCTCAGAAAGCTTCTTTCCAGTTTTGAACGGAAGATATTTCCTTTTTCACCATAGCCCACTATGGGCTTCCAAATATCCCTTTGCCAATTCCAGAAGAACAGCCTTAGCGAAAGGCTTCTTGAAGGGAAAGATGTAACTCTGTGAGATGAATTAACAGAACACAGAGCAGTTTCTCAGAAAGCTTCTTTCCAGTTTTGAACGGAAGATAATTCCCTTTTCACCATAGCCGTCTAAGGGCTTCCAAATATCCCTTTGCCAATTCCACAAGAACAGCCTTAGCGAAATGCTTCTTGAAGGGAAAGATGTAACTCTGTGAGATGAATTAACAGAACACAGAGCAGTTTCTCAGAAAGCTGCTTTCCTGTTTTGAACGGAAGATATTTCCTTTTTCACCCTAGCATTCTATCGGCTTCCAAATATCCCTTTGCCAATTCCACAAGTACAGCCTTAGCGAAAGGCTTCTTGAAGAGAAAGATGTAACTCTGTGAGATGAATTAACAGAACACAGAGCAGTTTCTCAGAAAGCTTCTTTCCAGTTTTGAAGGGAAGATATTTTCTTTTTCACCATAGCCCTCTGTGGGCTTCCAATATCCCTTTGCCAATTCCACAAGAACAGCCTTAGCGAAAGGCTTCTTGAAGGGCAAGATGTTACTCTGTGAGATGAATTAACAGAACAAAGAGCAGTTTCTGAGAAAGCTTCTTTCCAATTAAGAACGGAAGATATTTCCTTTTTCACCATAGCCCTCTATGGGCTTCCAAATATCCCTTTGCCAATTCCACAAGAACAGCCTTAGCGGAAGGCTTCTTGAAGGGAAAGATGTAACTCTGTGAGATGAATTAACAGAACACAGAGCAGTTTCTCAGAAAGCTTCTTTCCAGTTTTGAACGACAGATATTCCCTTTTTCACCATAGCCCTCTATGGGCTTCCAAATATCCCTTTGCCAATTCCACAAGAACAGCCTTAGCGAAAGGCTTCTTGAAGGGAAAGATGTAACTCTGTGAGATGAATTAACAGAACACAGAGCAGTTTCTGAGAAAGCCTCTTTCCAGTTTTGAACGGAAGATATTCCCTTTTTCACCATAGAACTCTATGGGCTTCCAAATATCCCTTTGCCAATTCCACAAGAACAGCCTTAGCGAAAGGCTTCTTGAAGAGAAAGATGTAACTCTGAGAGATGAATTAACAGAACACAGAGCAGTTTCTCAGAAAGTTTCTTTCCAGTTTTGAACGGAAGATATTTCCTTTTTCACCGTAGCCCTCTATGGGCTTCCAAATATCCATTTGACATTCCACAAGAACGGCCTTAGCGAAAGGCTTCTTGAAGGGAAAGATGTAACTCTGTGAGATGAGTTAACAGAACACAGAAGAGTTTCTCAGAAAGCTTCTTTCCAGTTTTGAACGGAAGGTATATCCTTTTTAACCATAGCCCTCTATGGGCTTCCAAATATCCCTCTGCCAATTCCACAAGAACAGCCTTAGCGAAAGGCTTCTTGAAGGGAAAGATGTAACTCTCTGAGATGAATTAACAGAACACAGAGCAGTTTCTCAGAAAGGTTCTTTCCAGTTTTGAATGGAAGATATTTCCTTTTTCACCATATCCCTCTATGGGCTTCCAAATATCCCTTTGCCAATTCCACAAGAACAGCCCTAGCGAAAGGCTTCTTGAAGGGAAAGATGTAACTCTGTGAGATGAATTAACAGAACACAGAGCAGTTTCTCAGAAAGCTTCTTTCCAGTTTTGAACGGAAGATATTTCCTTTTTCACCGTAGCCCTCTATGGGCTTCCAAATATCCATTTGACATTCCACAAGAACGGCCTTAGCGAAAGGCTTCTTGAAGGGAAAGATGTAACTCTGTGAGATGAATTAACAGAACACAGAAGAGTTTCTCAGAAAGCTTCTTTCCAGTTTTGAACGGAAGATATTTCCTTTTTCACCATTGCCCTCTATGGGCTTCCAAATATCCCTTTTCCAATTCCACAAGAACAGCCTTAGCGAAAGGCTTCTTGAAGGGAAAGATGTAACTCTGTGAGATGAATTAACAGAACACAGAGCAGTTTCTAAGAAAGCTGCTTTCCTGTTTTGAACGGAAGATAATTCCTTTTTCACCATAGCCCTCTATGGGCTTCCAAATATCCCTTTGCCAATTCCACAAGAACAGCCTTAGCAAAAGGCTTCTTGAAGGGAAAGATGTAACTCTGTGAGATGAATTAACAGAACACAGAGCAGTTTCTCAGAAAGCTTCTTTCCAGTTTTGAACGGAAGATATTTCCTTTTTCACCATAGCCCTCTATGGGCTTCCAATATCCCTTTGCCAATTCCACAAGAACAGCCTTAGCGAAAGGCTTCTTGAAGGGAAAGATGTTACTCTGTGAGATGAATTAACAGAACAAAGAGCAGTTTCTGAGAAAGCTTCTTTCCAATTAAGAACGGAAGATATTTCCTTTTTCACCATAGCCCTCTATGGGCTTCCAAATATCCCTTTCCAATTCCACAAGAACAGCCTTAGCGGAAGGCTTCTTGAAGGGAAAGATGTAACTCTGTGAGATGAATTAACAGAACACAGAGCAGTTTCTCAGAAAGCTTCTTTCCAGTTTTGAACGGAAGATATTTCCTTTTTCACCGTAGCCCTCTATGGGCTTCCAAATATCCCTTTGCCAATTCCACAAGAACAGCCTTAGCGAAAGGCTTCTTGAAGGGAAAGATGTAACTCTGTGAGATGAATTAACAGAACACAGAGCAGTTTCTCAGAAAGCTTCTTTCCAGTTTTGAACGGAAGATATTTCCTTTTTCACCATAGCCCTCTATGGGATTCCAAATATCCCTTTGACAATTCCACAAGAACGGCCTTAGCGAAACACTTCTTGAACGGAAAGATGTAACTCTGTGAGATGAATTAACAGAACAGAGAGCAGTTTCTCAAAAAGATTCTTTGCAGTTTTGAACGGAAGATATTTCCTTTTTCACCATAGCCCTCTAAGGGCTTCCAAATATCCCTTTGCAAATTCCAGAAGAACAGCCTTAGCGAAAGGCTTCTTGAAGGGAAAGATGTAACTCTGTGAGATGAATTAACAGAACACAGAGCAGTTTCTCAGAAAGTTTCTTTCCAGTTTTGAATGGAAGATATTTCCTTTTTCACCATAGCCCACTATGGGCTTCCAAATATCCCTTTGCCAATTCGAGAAGAACAGCCTTAGCGAAAGGCTTCTTGAAGGGAAAGATGTAACTCTGTGAGATGAATTAACAAAACACAGAGCAGTTTCTCAGAAAGCTTCTTTCCAGTTTTGAACGGAAGATATTTCCTTTTTCACCATAGCCCTCTATGGGCTTCCAAATATCCCTTTGCATATTCCACAAGAACAGCCTTAGCGAAAGGCTTCTTGAAGAGAAAGATGTATCACTGTGAGATGATTTAACAGAACACAGAGCAGTTTCTCACAAAGCTTCTTTCCAGTTTTGAACGGAAGATATTTCCTTTTTCACCATAGCCCTCTATAGGCTTCCAAATATCCCTTTGCCAATTCCAGAAGAACAGCCTTAGCGAAAGGCTTCTTGAAGGGAAAGATGTAACTCTGTGAGATGAATTAACAGAACACAGAGCAGTTTCTCAGAAAGCTTCTTTCCAGTTTTGAACGGAAGATATTTCCTTTTTCACCATAGCCCTCTATGGGCTTCCAAATATCCCTTTGCCAATTCCACAAGAACAGTCTTAGCGAAAGGGTTCTTGAAGAGAAAGATGTAACACTGTGAGATGAATTAACAGAACACAGAGCAGTTTCTCAGAAAGCTTCTTTCCAGTTTTGAACGGAAGATATTTCCTTTTTCACCATAGCCCACTATGGGCTTCCAAATATCCCTTTGCCAATTCCAGAAGAACAGCCTTAGCGAAAGGCTTCTTGAAGGGAAAGATGTAACTCTGTGAGATGAATTAACAGAACACAGAGCAGTTTCTCAGAAAGCTTCTTTCCAGTTTTGAACGGAAGATAATTCCCTTTTCACCATAGCCGTCTAAGGGCTTCCAAATATCCCTTTGCCAATTCCACAAGAACAGCCTTAGCGAAATGCTTCTTGAAGGGAAAGATGTAACTCTGTGAGATGAATTAACAGAACACAGAGCAGTTTCTCAGAAAGCTGCTTTCCTGTTTTGAACGGAAGATATTTCCTTTTTCACCATAGCATTCTATCGGCTTCCAAATATCCCTTTGCCAATTCCACAAGAACAGCCTTAGCGAAAGGCTTCTTGAAGAGAAAGATGTAACTCTGTGAGATGAATTAACAGAACACAGAGCAGTTTCTCAGAAAGCTTCTTTCCAGTTTTGAAGGGAAGATATTTTCTTTTTCACCATAGCCCTCTATGGGCTTCCAATATCCCTTTGCCAATTCCACAAGAACAGCCTTAGCGAAAGGCTTCTTGAAGGGCAAGATGTTACTCTGTGAGATGAATTAACAGAACAAAGAGCAGTTTCTGAGAAAGCTTCTTTCCAATTAAGAACGGAAGATATTTCCTTTTTCACCATAGCCCTCTATGGGCTTCCAAATATCCCTTTGCCAATTCCACAAGAACAGCCTTAGCGGAAGGCTTCTTGAAGGGAAAGATGTAACTCTGTGAGATGAATTAACAGAACACAGAGCAGTTTCTCAGAAAGCTTCTTTCCAGTTTTGAACGACAGATATTCCCTTTTTCACCATAGCCCTCTATGGGCTTCCAAATATCCCTTTGCCAATTCCACAAGAACAGCCTTAGCGAAAGGCTTCTTGAAGGGAAAGATGTAACTCTGTGAGATGAATTAACAGAACACAGAGCAGTTTCTGAGAAAGCCTCTTTCCAGTTTTGAACGGAAGATATTCCCTTTTTCACCATAGAACTCTATGGGCTTCCAAATATCCCTTTGCCAATTCCACAAGAACAGCCTTAGCGAAAGGCTTCTTGAAGAGAAAGATGTAACTCTGAGAGATGAATTAACAGAACACAGAGCAGTTTCTCAGAAAGTTTCTTTCCAGTTTTGAACGGAAGATATTTCCTTTTTCACCGTAGCCCTCTATGGGCTTCCAAATATCCATTTGACATTCCACAAGAACGGCCTTAGCGAAAGGCTTCTTGAAGGGAAAGATGTAACTCTGTGAGATGAGTTAACAGAACACAGAAGAGTTTCTCAGAAAGCTTCTTTCCAGTTTTGAACGGAAGATATTTCCTTTTTCACCATAGCCCTCTAAGGGCTTCCGAATATCCCTTTTCCAATTCCACAAGAACAGCCTTAGAGAAAGTCTTCTTGAAGGTAAAGATGTAACTCTGTGAGATGAATTAACAGAACACAGAGCAGTTTCTAAGAAAGCTGCTTTCCTGTTTTGAACGGAAGATATTTCCTTTTTCACCATAGTCCTCTATGGGCTTCCAAATATCCCTTTGCCAATTCCACAACAACAGCCTTAGCGAAAGGCTTCTTGAAGGGAAAGATGTAACTCTGTGAGATGAATTAACAGAACACAGAGCAGTTTCTCAGAAAGCTTCTTTCCAGTTTTGAACGGAAGATATTTCCTTTTTCACCATAGCCCTCTATGAGCTTCCAAATATCCCTTTGCCAATTCTACAAGAACAGCCTTAGCGAAAGGCTTCTTGAAGAGAAAGATGTAACACTGTGAGATGAATTAACAGAACACAGAGCAGTTTCTCAGAAAACTTCTTTCCAGTTTTCAACGGAAGATATTTCCTTTTTCACCATAGCCCTCTATGGGCTTCCAAATATCCCTTTGCCAATTCCACAACAACAGCCTTAGCGAAAGGCTTCTTGAAGGGAAAGATGTAACTCTGTGAGATGAATTAACAGAACACAGAGCAGTTTCTCAGAAAGCTTCTTTCCAGTTTTGAACGGAAGATATTTCCTTTTTCACCGTAGCCCTCTATGGGCTTCCAAATATCCATTTGACTTTCCACAAGAACGGCCTTAGCGAAAGGCTTCTTGAAGGGAAAGATGTAACTCTGTGAGATGAATTAACAGAACACAGAAGAGTTTCTCAGAAAGCTTCTTTCCAGTTTTGAACGGAAGATATTTCCTTTTTCACCATTGCCCTCTATGGGCTTCCAAATATCCCTTTTCCAATTACACAAGAACAGCCTTAGCGAAAGGCTTCTTGAAGGGAAAGATGTAACTCTGTGAGATGAATTAACAGAACACAGAGCAGTTTCTAAGAAAGCTGCTTTCCTGTTTTGAACGGAAGATAATTCCTTTTTCACCATAGCCCTCTATGGGCTTCCAAATATCCCTTTGCCAATTCCACAAGAACAGCCTTAGCAAAAGGCTTCTTGAAGGGAAAGATGTAACTCTGTGAGATGAATTAACAGAACACAGAGCAGTTTCTCAGAAAGCTTCTTTCCAGTTTTGAACGGAAGATATTTCCTTTTTCACCATAGCCCTCTATGGGCTTCCAATATCCCTTTGCCAATTCCACAAGAACAGCCTTAGCGAAAGGCTTCTTGAAGGGAAAGATGTTACTCTGTGAGATGAATTAACAGAACAAAGAGCAGTTTCTGAGAAAGCTTCTTTCCAATTAAGAACGGAAGATATTTCCTTTTTCACCATAGCCCTCTATGGGCTTCCAAAAATCCCTTTGCCAATTCCACAGGAACAGCCTTAGCGGAAGGCTTCTTGAAGGGAAAGATGTAACTCTATGAGATGAATTAACAGAACACAGAGCAGTTTCTCAGAAAGCATCTTTCCAGTTTTGAACGACAGATATTCCCTTTTTCACCATAGCCCTCTATGGGCTTCCAAATATCCCTTTGCCAATTCCACAAGAACAGCCTTAGCGAAAGGCTTCTTGAAGGGAAAGATGTAACTCTGTGAGATGAATTAACAGAACACAGAGCAGTTTCTGAGAAAGCCTCTTTCCAGTTTTGAACGGAAGATATTCCCTTTTTCACCATAGCCCTCTATGGGCTTCCAAATATCCCTTTGCCAATTCCACAAGAACAGCCTTAGCGAAAGGCTTCTTGAAGAGAAAGATGTAACTCTGAGAGATGAATTAACAGAACACAGAGCAGTTTCTCAGAAAGTTTCTTTCCAGTTTTGAACGGAAGATATTTCCTTTTTCACCGTAGCCCTCTATGGGCTTCCAAATATCCATTTGACATTCCAGAAGAACGGCCTTAGCGAAAGGCTTCTTGAAGGGAAAGATGTAACTCTGTGAGATGAATTAACAGAACACAGAAGAGTTTCTCAGAAAGCTTCTTTCCAGTTTTGAACGGAAGGTATTTCCTTTTTAACCATAGCCCTCTATGGGCTTCCAAATATCCCTTTGCCAATTCCACAAGAACGGCCTTAGCGAAAGGCTTCTTGAAGGGAAAGATGTAACTCTCTGAGATGAATTAACAGAACACAGAGCAGTTTCTCAGAAAGATTCTTTCCAGTTTTGAACGGAAGATATTTCCTTTTTCACCATAGCCCTCTATGGGCTTCCAAATATCCCGTTGCCAATTCCACAAGAACAGCCTTAGCGAAACGCGTGTTGAAGGGAAAGATGTAACCCTGTGATATGAATTAACAGAACACAGAGCAGTTTCTAAGAAAGCTTCCTTCCTGTTTTGAACGGAAGATATTTCCTTTTTCACCGTAGCCCTGCATGGGCTTCCAAATATCCCTTTGCCAATTCCACAAGAACAGCCTTAGCGAAAGGCTTCTTGAAGGGAAAGATGTAACTCTGTGAGATGAATTAACAGAACACAGAGTAGTTTCTCAGAAAGCTTCTTTCCAGTTTTGAACGGCAGGTATTCCCTTTTTCACCATAGCCCTCTATGGGCTTCAAAATATCCCTTTGCCAATTCCACAAGAACAGCCTTAGAGAAAGGCTTCTTGAAGGGAAAGATGTAACTCTGTGAGATGAATTAACAGAACACAGAGCAGTTTCTGAGAAAGATTCTTTGCAGTTTTGAACGGAAGATATTTCCTTTTTCACCATAGGCCTCTATGGGCTTCCAAATATCCCTTTGACAATTCCACAAGAACAGCCTTAGCGAAAGGCTTCTTGAAGGGAAAGATGTAACTCTGTGAGATGAATTAACAGAACACAGAGCAGTTTCTCAGAAAGCTTCTTTCCAGTTTTGAACGGAAGATAATTCCTTTTTCACCATAGCCGTCTAAGGGCTTCCAAATATCCCTTTGCCAATTCCACAAGAACAGCCTTAGCGAAAGGCTTCTTGAAGGGAAAGATGTAACTCTGTGAGATGAATTAACAGAACAGAGAGCAGTTTCTCAGAAAGCTGCTTTCCTGTTTTGAACGGAAGATATTTCCTTTTTCACCATAGCATTCTATCGGCTTCCAAATATCCCTTTGCCAATTCCACAAGAACAGCCTTAGCGAAAGGCTTCTTGAAGAGAAAGATGTAACTCTGTGAGATGAATTAACAGAACACAGAGCAGTTTCTCAGAAAGCTTCTTTCCAGTTTTGAACGTAAGATATTTCCTTTTTCACCGTATCCCTCTATGGGCTTCCAAATATCCCTTTGACATTCCTCAAGAACGGCCTTAGCGAAAGGCTTCTTGAAGGGAAAGATGTAACTCTGTGAGATGAATTAACCGAACACAGAAGAGTTTCTCAGAAAGCTTCTTTCCAGTTTTGAACGGAAGATATTTCCTTTTTCACCATAGCCCTCTATGGGCTTCCAATATCCCTTTGCCAATTCCACAAGAACAGCCTTAGCGAAAGGCTTCTTGAAGGGAAAGATGTTACTCTGTGAGATGAATTAACAGAACAAAGAGCAGTTTCTGAGAAAGCTTCTTTCCAATTAAGAACGGAAGATATTTCCTTTTTCACCATAGCCCTCTATGGGCTTCCAAATATCCCTTTGCCAATTCCACAAGAACAGCCTTATCGGAAGGCTTCTTGAAGGGAAAGATGTAACTCTGTGAGATGAATTAACAGAACACAGAGCAGTTTCTCAGAAAGCTTCTTTCCAGTTTTGAACGGAAGATATTTCCTTTTTCACCGTAGCCCACTATGGGCTTCCAAATATCCCTTTGCCAATTCCAGAAGAACAGCCTTAGCGAAAGGCTTCTTGAAGGGAAAGACGTAACTCTGTGAGATGAATTAACAGAACACAGAGCAGTTTCTCAGAAAGCTTCTTTCCAGTTTTGAACGGAAGATATTTCCTTTTTCACCATAGCCCTCTATGGGCTTCCAAATATCCCTTTGCCAATTCCACAAGAACAGCCTTAGCGAAAGGCTTCTTGAAGAGAAAGATGTAACACTGTGAGATGATTTAACAGAACACAGAGCAGTTTCTCAGAAAGCTTCCTTCCAGTTTTGAACGGAAGATATTTCCTTTTTCACCATAGCCCTCTATGGGCTTCCAAATATCCCTTTGCCAATTCCAGAAGAACAGCCTTAGCGAAAGGCTTCTTGAAGGGAAAGATGTAACTCTGTGAGATGAATTAACAGAACACAGAGCTGTTTCTCAGAAAGCTTCTTTCCAGTTTTGAACGGAAGATATTTCCTTTTTCACCGTAGCCCTCTATGGGCTTCCAAATATCCTTTTGACATTCCACAAGAACGGCCTTAGCGAAAGGCTTCTTGAAGGGAAAGATGTAACTCTGTGAGATGAATTAACAGAACACAGAAGAGTTTCTCAGAAAGCTTCTTTCCAGTTTTGAACGGAAGATATTTCCTTTTTCACCATAGCCCTCTATGGGCTTCCAAATATCCCTTTGCCAATTCCACAAGAACAGCCTTAGCGAAAGGCTTCTTGAAGGGAATGATGTAACTCTGTGAGATGAATTAACAGAACACAGAGCAGTTTCTCATAAAGCTTCTTTCCAGTTTTGAACGGAAGATATTTCCTTTTTCACCGTAGCCCTCTATGGGCTTCCAAATATCCCTTTGCCAATTCCACAAGAACAGCCTTAGCGAAAGGCTTCTTAAAGGGAAACATGTAACTCTATGAGATGAATTAACAGAACACAGAGCAGTTTCTCAGAAAGCTTCTTTCCAGTTTTGAACGACAGATATTCCCTTTTTCACCATAGCCCTCTACGGGCTTCCAAATATCCCTTTGCCAATTCCACAAGAACAGCCTTAGCGAAAGGCTTCTTGAAGGGAAAGATGTAACTCTGTGAGATGAATTAACAGAACACAGAGAAGTTTCTGAGAAAGCCTCTTTCCAGTTTTGAACGGAAGATATTCCCTTTTTCACCATAGCCCTCTATGGGCTTCCAAATATCCCTTTGCCAATTCCACAAGAACAGCCTTAGCGAAAGGCTTCTTGAAGAGAAAGATGTAACTCTGAGAGATGAATTAACAGAACACAGAGCAGTTTCTCAGAAAGTTTCTTTCCAGTTTTGAACGGAAGATATTTCCTTTTTCACCGTAGCCCTCTATGGGCTTCCAAATATCCATTTGACATTCCACAAGAACGGCCTTAGCGAAAGGCTTCTTGAAGGGAAAGATGTAACTCTGTGAGATGAATTAACAGAACACAGAAGAGTTTCTCAGAAAGCTTCTTTCCAGTTTTGAACGGAAGGTATTTCCTTTTTAACCATAGCCCTCTATGGGCTTCCAAATATCCCTTTGCCAATTCCACAAGAACAGCCTTACGGAAAGGCTTTTTGAAGGGAAAGATGTAACTCTGTGACATGAATTAACAGAACACAGAGCAGTTTCTCAGAAAGCTTCTTTCCAGTTTTGAACGGAAGATATTTCCTTTTTCACCATAGCCCTCTAAGGGCTTCCAAATATCCCTTTTCCAATTCCACAAGAACAGCCTTAGAGAAAGGCTTCTTGAAGGGAAAGATGTAACTCTGTGAGATGAATTAACAGAACACAGAGCAGTTTCTAAGAAAGCTGCTTTCCTGTTTTGAAAGGAAGATATTTCCTTTTTCACCATAGTCCTCTATGGGCTTCCAAATATCCCTTTGCCAATTCCACAACAACAGCCTTAGCAAAAGGCTTCTTGAAGGGAAAGATGTAACTCTGTGACATGAATTAACAGAACACAGAGCAGTTTCTCAGAAAGCTTCTTTCCAGTTAAGAACGGAAGATATTTCCTTTTTCACCATAGCCCTCTATGGGCTTCCAAATATCCCTTTGCCAATTCCACAAGAACAGCCTTGGCCAAACGCTTGTTGAAGGAAAAGATGTTACCCTGTGATATGAATTAACAGAACACAGAGCAGTTTCTAAGAATGCTTCCTTCCTGTTTTGAACGGAAGATATTTCCTTTTTCACCATAGCCCTCTATGGGTCTCCAAATATCCCTTTGACAATTCCACAAGAACGGCCTTAGAGAAAGGCTTCTTGAAGGGAATGATGTAACTCTGTGAGATGAATGAACAGAACACAGAGCAGTTTCTCAAAAAGATTCTTTCCAGTTTTGAACGGAAGATATTTCCTTTTTCACCATAGCCCTCTATGGGCTTCCAAATATCCCTTTGCCAATTCCACAAGAACAGCCTTGGCGAAAGGCTTCTTGAAGGGAAAGATGTAACTCTGTGAGATGAATTAACAGAACACAGAGCAGTTTCTCAGAAAGCTTCTTTCCAGTTAAGAACGGAAGATATTTCCTTTTTCACCAGAGCCCTATATGGGCTTCCAAATATCCCTTTGTCAATTCCACGAGAACAGCCTTAGCGAAAGGGTTCTTGAAGGGAAAGATGTAACTCTGTGAGATGAATTAACAGAACACAGAGCAGTTTCTCAGAAAGCTTCTTTCCAGTTTTGAACGGAAGATATTTCCTTTTTCACCGTAGCCCTGTATGGGCTTCCAAATATCCCTTTGCCAATTCCACAAGAATAGCCTTAGCGAAAGGCTTCTTTAAGGGAAAGATGTAACTCTGTGAGATGAATTCACAGAACACAGAGCAGTTTCTCAGAAAGCTTCTTTCCAGTTTTGAACGGAAGATATTTCCTTTTTCACCATAGCCCTCTATGGGCTTCCAAATATCCCTTTGCCAATTCTACAAGAACAGCCTTAGCGAAAGGCTTCTTGAAGAGAAAGATGTAACACTGTGAGATGAATTAACAGAACACAGAGCAGTTTCTCAGAAAGCTTCTTTCCAGTTTTCAACGGAAGATATTTCCTTTTTCACCATAGACCTCTATGGGCTTCCAAATATCCCTTTGCCAATTCCACAACAACAGCCTTAGCGAAAGGCTTCTTGAAGGGAAAGATGTAACACTGTGAGATGAATTAACAGAACACAGAGCAGTTTCTCAGAAAGCTTCTTTCCAGTTTTGAACGGAAGATATTTCCTTTTTCACCGTAGCCCTCTATGGGCTTCCAAATATCCATTTGACATTCCACAAGAACGGCCTTAGCGAAAGGCTTCTTGAAGGGAAAGATGTAACTCTGTGAGATGAATTAACAGAACACAGAAGAGTTTCTCAGAAAGCTTCTTTCCAGTTTTGAACGGAAGATATTTCCTTTTTCACCATTGCCCTCTATGGGCTTCCAAATATCCCTTTGCCAATTCCACAAGAACAGCCTTAGCGAAAGGCTTCTTGAAGGGAAAGATGTAACTCTGTGAGATGAATTAACAGAACACAGAGCAGTTTCTAAGAAAGCTGCTTTCCTGTTTTGAACGGAAGATAATTCCTTTTTCACCATAGCCCTCTATGGGCTTCCAAATATCCCTTTGCCAATTCCACAAGAACAGCCTTAGCAAAAGGCTTCTTGAAGGGAAAGATGTAACTCTGTGAGATGAATTAACAGAACACAGAGCAGTTTCTCAGAAAGCTTCTTTCCAGTTTTGAAGGGAAGATATTTCCTTTTTCACCATAGCCCTCTATGGGCTTCCAATATCCCTTTGCCAATTCCACAAGAACAGCCTTAGCGAAAGGCTTCTTGAAGGGAAAGATGTTACTCTGTGAGATGAATTAACAGAACAAAGAGCAGTTTCTGAGAAAGCTTCTTTCCAATTAAGAACGGAAGATATTTCCTTTTTCACCATAGCCCTCTATGGGCTTCCAAATATCCCTTTGCCAATTCCGCAAGAACAGCCTTAGCGGAAGGCTTCTTGAAGGGAAAGATGTAACTCTGTGAGATGAATTAACAGAACACAGAGCAGTTTCTCAGAAAGCTTCTTTCCAGTTTTGAACGACAGATATTCCCTTTTTCACCATAGCCCTCTATGGGCTTCCAAATATCCCTTTGCCAATTCCACAAGAACAGCCTTAGCGAAAGGCTTCTTGAAGGGAAAGATGTAACTCTGTGAGATGAATTAACAGAACACAGAGCAGTTTCTCAGAAAGCTTCTTTCCAGTTTTGAACGGAAGATATTTCCTTTTTCACCGTAGCCCTGTATGGGCTTCCAAATATCCCTTTGCCAATTCCACAAGAACAGCCTTAGCGAAAGGCTTCTTTAAGGGAAAGATGTAACTCTGTGAGATGAATTCACAGAACACAGAGCAGTTTCTCAGAAAGCTTCTTTCCAGTTTTGAACGGAAGATATTTCCTTTTTCACCATAGCCCTCTATGGGCTTCCAAATATCCCTTTGCCAATTCTACAAGAACAGCCTTAGCGAAAGGCTTCTTGAAGAGAAAGATGTAACACTGTGAGATGAATTAACAGAACACAGAGCAGTTTCTCAGAAAGCTTCTTTCCAGTTTTCAACGGAAGATATTTCCTTTTTCACCATAGACCTCTATGGGCTTCCAAATATCCCTTTGCCAATTCCACAACAACAGCCTTAGCGAAAGGCTTCTTGAAGGGAAAGATGTAACACTGTGAGATGAATTAACAGAACACAGAGCAGTTTCTCAGAAAGCTTCTTTCCAGTTTTGAACGGAAGATATTTCCTTTTTCACCGTAGCCCTCTATGGGCTTCCAAATATCCATTTGACATTCCACAAGAACGGCCTTAGCGAAAGGCTTCTTGAAGGGAAAGATGTAACTCTGTGAGATGAATTAACAGAACACAGAAGAGTTTCTCAGAAAGCTTCTTTCCAGTTTTGAACGGAAGATATTTCCTTTTTCACCATTGCCCTCTATGGGCTTCCAAATATCCCTTTGCCAATTCCACAAGAACAGCCTTAGCGAAAGGCTTCTTGAAGGGAAAGATGTAACTCTGTGAGATGAATTAACAGAACACAGAGCAGTTTCTAAGAAAGCTGCTTTCCTGTTTTGAACGGAAGATAATTCCTTTTTCACCATAGCCCTCTATGGGCTTCCAAATATCCCTTTGCCAATTCCACAAGAACAGCCTTAGCAAAAGGCTTCTTGAAGGGAAAGATGTAACTCTGTGAGATGAATTAACAGAACACAGAGCAGTTTCTCAGAAAGCTTCTTTCCAGTTTTGAAGGGAAGATATTTCCTTTTTCACCATAGCCCTCTATGGGCTTCCAATATCCCTTTGCCAATTCCACAAGAACAGCCTTAGCGAAAGGCTTCTTGAAGGGAAAGATGTTACTCTGTGAGATGAATTAACAGAACAAAGAGCAGTTTCTGAGAAAGCTTCTTTCCAATTAAGAACGGAAGATATTTCCTTTTTCACCATAGCCCTCTATGGGCTTCCAAATATCCCTTTGCCAATTCCGCAAGAACAGCCTTAGCGGAAGGCTTCTTGAAGGGAAAGATGTAACTCTGTGAGATGAATTAACAGAACACAGAGCAGTTTCTCAGAAAGCTTCTTTCCAGTTTTGAACGACAGATATTCCCTTTTTCACCATAGCCCTCTATGGGCTTCCAAATATCCCTTTGCCAATTCCACAAGAACAGCCTTAGCGAAAGGCTTCTTGAAGGGAAAGATGTAACTCTGTGAGATGAATTAACAGAACACAGAGCAGTTTCTGAGAAAGCTTCTTTCCAGTTTTGAACGGAAGATATTCCCTTTTTCACCATAGAACTCTATGGGCTTCCAAATATCCCTTTGCCAATTCCACAAGAACAGCCTTAGCGAAAGGCTTCTTGAAGAGAAAGATGTAACTCTGAGACATGAATTAACAGCACACAGAGCAGTTTCTCAGAAAGTTTCTTTCCAGTTTTGAACGGAAGATATTTCCTTTTTCACGATAGGCCTCTATGGGCTTCCAAATATCCCTTTTCCAATTCCACAAGAACAGTCTTAGCGAAAGGCTTCTTGAAGGGAAAGATGTAACCCTGTGAGATGAATTAACAGAACACAGAGCAGTTTCTAAGAAAGCTTCCTTCCTGTTTTGAACGTAAGATATTTCCTTTTTCACCATAGCCCTCTATGGGCTTACAAATATCCCTTTGACAATTCCACAAGAACAGCCTTAGCGAAAGGCTTCTGGAAGGGAAAGATGTAACTCTGTGAGATGAGTTAACAGAACACAGAGCAGTTTCTCAGAAAGCTTCTTTCCAGTTTTGAACGGAAGATATTTCCTTTTTCACCATAGCCCTCTATGGGCTTCCAAATATCCCTTTGCCAATTCCAGAAGAACAGCCTTAGCGAAAGGCTTCTTGAAGGGAAAGATGTAACTCTGTGAGATGAATTAACAGAACACAGAGCAGTTTCTCAGAAAGCTTCTTTCCACTTTTGAACGGAAGATATTTCCTTTTTCACCGTAGCCCACTATGGGCTTCCAAATATCCCTTTGCCAATTCCAGAAGAACAGCCTTAGCGAAAGGCTTCTTGAAGGGAAAGATGTAACTCTGTGAGATGAATTAACAGAACACAGAGCAGTTTCTCAGAAAGCTTCTTTCCAGTTTTGAACGGAAGATATTTCCTTTTTCACCATAGCCCTCTATGGGCTTCCAAATATCCCTTTGCCAATTCCACAAGAACAGCCTTAGCGAAAGGCTTCTTGAAGGGAAAGATGTAACTCTGTGAGATGAATTAACAGAACACAGAGCAGTTTCTCAGAAAGCTTCTTTCCAGTTTTGAACGGAAGATATTTCCTTTTTCACCGTAGCCCACTATGGGCTTCCAAATATCCCTTTGCCAATTCCAGAAGAACAGCCTTAGCGAAGGGCTTCTTGAAGGGAAAGATGTAACTCTGTGAGATGAATTAACAGAACACAGAGCAGTTTCTCAGAAAGCTTCTTTCCAGTTTTGAACGGAAGATATTTCCTTTTTCACCATAGACCTCTATGGGCTTCCAAATATCCCTTTGCCAATTCCACAAGAACAGCCTTAGCGAAAGGCTTCTTGAAGGGAAAGATGTAACTCTGTGAGATGAATTAACAGAACACAGAGCAGTTTCTCAGAAAGCTTCTTTCCAGTTTTGAACGGAAGATATTTCCTTTTTCACCGTAGCCCTCTATGGGCTTCCAAATATCCTTTTCACATTCCACAAGAACGGCCTTAGCGAAAGGCTTCTTGAAGGGAAAGATGTAACTCTGTGAGATGAATTAACAGAACACAGAAGAGTTTCTCAGAAAGCTTCTTTCCAGTTTTGAACGGAAGATATTTCCTTTTTCACCATAGCCCTCTATGGGCTTCCAAATATCCCTTTGCCAATTCCACAAGAACAGCCTTAGCGAAAGGCTTCTTGAAGGGAATGATGTAACTCTGTGAGATGAATTAACAGAACACAGAGCAGTTTCTCAGAAAGCTTCTTTCCAGTTTTGAACGGAAGATATTTCCTTTTTCACGGTAGCCCTCTATGGGCTTCCAAATATCCCTTTGCCAATTCCACAAGAACAGCCTTAGCGAAAGGCTTCTTAAAGGGAAAGATGTAACTCTATGAGATGAATTAACAGAACACAGAGCAGTTTCTCAGAAAGCTTCTTTCCAGTTTTGAACGACAGATATTCCCTTTTTCACCATAGCCCTCTACGGGCTTCCAAATATCCCTTTGCCAATTCCACAAGAACAGCCTTAGCGAAAGGCTTCTTGAAGGGAAAGATGTAACTCTGTGAGATGAATTAACAGAACACAGAGCAGTTTCTGAGAAAGCCTCTTTCCAGTTTTGAACGGAAGATATTCCCTTTTTCACCATAGCCCTCTATGGGCTTCCAAATATCCCTTTGCCAATTCCACAAGAACAGCCTTAGCGAAAGGCTTCTTGAAGAGAAAGATGTAACTCTGAGAGATGAATTAACAGAACACAGAGAAGTTTCTCAGAAAGTTTCTTTCCAGTTTTGAACGGAAGATATTTCCTTTTTCACCGTAGCCCTCTATGGGCTTCCCAATATCCATTTGACATTCCACAAGAACGGCCTTAGCGAAAGGCTTCTTGAAGGGAAAGATGTAACTCTGTGAGATGAATTAACAGAACACAGAAGAGTTTCTCAGAAAGCTTCTTTCCAGTTTTGAACGGAAGGTATTTCCTTTTTAACCATAGCCCTCTATGGGCTTCCAAATATCCCTTTGCCAATTCCACAAGAACAGCCCTAGCGAAAGGCTTCTTGAAGGGAAAGATGTAACTCTGTGAGATGAATTAACAGAACACAAAGCAGTTTCTCAGAAAGCTTCTTTCCAGTTTTGAACGGAAGATATTTCCTTTTTCGCCATAGCCCTCTATGGGCTTCCAAATATCCCTTTGCCAATTCCACAAGAACAGCCTTACGGAAAGGCTTTTTGAAGGGAAAGATGTAACTCTGTGACATGAATTAACAGAACACAGAGCAGTTTCTCAGAAAGCTTCTTTCCAGTTTTGAACGGAAGATATTTCCTTTTTCACCATAGCCCTCTAAGGGCTTCCAAATATCGCTTTTCCAATTCCACAAGAACAGCCTTAGAGAAAGGCTTCTTGAAGGTAAAGATGTAACTCTGTGAGATGAATTAACAGAACACAGAGCAGTTTCTAAGAAAGCTGCTTTCCTGTTTTGAACGGAAGATATTTCCTTTTTCACCATAGTCCTCTATGGGCTTCCAAATATCCCTTTGCCAATTCCACAACAACAGCCTTAGCAAAAGGCTTCTTGAAGGGAAAGATGTAACTCTGTGACATGAATTAACAGAACACAGAGCAGTTTCTCAGAAAGCTTCTTTCCAGTTAAGAACGGAAGATATTTCCTTTTTCACCATAGCCCTCTATGGGCTTCCAAATATCCCTTTGCCAATTCCACAAGAACAGCCTTAGCCAAACGCTTGTTGAAGGGAAAGATGTTACCCTGTGATATGAATTAACAGAACACAGAGCAGTTTCTAAGAATGCTTCCTTCCTGTTTTGAACGGAAGATATTTCCTTTTTCACCATAGCCCTCTATGGGTCTCCAAATATCCCTTTGACAATTCCACAAGAACGGCCTTAGAGAAAGGCTTCTTGAAGGGAAAGATGTAACTCTGTGAGATGAATGAACAGAACACAGAGCAGTTTCTCAAAAAGATTCTTTCCAGTTTTGAACGGAAGATATTTCCTTTTTCACCATAGCCCTCTATGGGCTTCCAAATATCCCTTTGCCAATTCCACAAGAACAGCCTTAGCGAAAGGCTTCTTGAAGGGAAAGATGTAACTCTGTGAGATGAATTAACAGAACACAGAGCAGTTTCTAAGAAAGCTGCTTTCCTGTTTTGAACGGAAGATAATTCCTTTTTCACCATAGCCCTCTATGGGCTTCCAAATATCCCTTTGCCAATTCCACAAGAACAGCCTTAGCAAAAGGCTTCTTGAAGGGAAAGATGTAACTCTGTGAGATGAATTAACAGAACACAGAGCAGTTTCTCAGAAAGCTTCTTTCCAGTTTTGAACGGAAGATATTTCCTTTTTCACCATAGCCCTCTATGGGCTTCCAATATCCCTTTGCCAATTCCACAAGAACAGCCTTAGCGAAAGGCTTCTTGAAGGGAAAGATGTTACTCTGTGAGATGAATTAACAGAACAAAGAGCAGTTTCTGAGAAAGCTTCTTTCCAATTAAGAACGGAAGATATTTCCTTTTTCACCATAGCCCTCTATGGGCTTCCAAATATCCCTTTCCAATTCCAGAAGAACAGCCTTAGCGGAAGGCTTCTTGAAGGGAAAGATGTAACTCTGTGAGATGAATTAACAGAACACAGAGCAGTTTCTCAGAAAGCTTCTTTCCAGTTTTGAACGGAAGATATTTCCTTTTTCACCGTAGCCCTCTATGGGCTTCCAAATATCCCTTTGCGAATTCCACAAGAACAGCCTTAGCGAAAGGCTTCTTGAAGGGAAAGATGTAACTCTGTGAGATGAATTAACAGAACACAGAGCAGTTTCTCAGAAAGCTTCTTTCCAGTTTTGAACGGAAGATATTTCCTTTTTCACCATAGCCCTCTATGGGATTCCAAATATCCCTTTGACAATTCCACAAGAATGGCCTTAGCGAAACACTTCTTGAACGGAAAGATGTAACTCTGTGAGATAAATTAACAGAACACAGAGCAGTTTCTCAAAAAGATTCTTTGCAGTTTTGAACGGAAGATATTTCCTTTTTCACCATAGCCCTCTAAGGGCTTCCAAATATCCCTTTGCAAATTCCAGAAGAACAGCCTTAGCGAAAGGCTTCTTGAAGGGAAAGATGTAACTCTGTGAGATGAATTAACAGAACACAGAGCAGTTTCTCAGAAAGTTTCTTTCCAGTTTTGAATGGAAGATATTTCCTTTTTCACCATAGCCCACTATGGGCTTCCAAATATCCCTTTGCCAATTCGAGAAGAACAGCCTTAGCGAAAGGCTTCTTGAAGGGAAAGATGTAACTCTGTGAGATGAATTAACAAAACACAGAGCATTTTCTCAGAAAGCTTCTTTCCAGTTTTGAACGGAAGATATTTCCTTTTTCACCATAGCCCTCTATGGGCTTCCAAATATCCCTTTGCATATTCCACAAGAACAGCCTTAGCGAAAGGCTTCTTGAAGAGAAAGATGTATCACTGTGAGATGATTTAACAGAACACAGAGCAGTTTCTCACAAAGCTTCTTTCCAGTTTTGAACGGAAGATATTTCCTTTTTCACCATAGCCCTCTATAGGCTTCCAAATATCCCTTTGCCAATTCCAGAAGAACAGCCTTAGCGAAAGGCTTCTTGAAGGGAAAGATGTAACTCTGTGAGATGAATTAACAGAACACAGAGCAGTTTCTCAGAAAGCTTCTTTCCAGTTTTGAACGGAAGATATTTCCTTTTTCACCATAGCCCTCTATGGGCTTCCAAATATCCCTTTGCCAATTCCACAAGAACAGTCTTAGCGAAAGGGTTCTTGAAGAGAAAGATGTAACACTGTGAGATGAATTAACAGAACACAGAGCAGTTTCTCAGAAAGCTTCTTTCCAGTTTTGAACGGAAGATATTTCCTTTTTCACCATAGCCCACTATGGGCTTCCAAATATCCCTTTGCCAATTCCAGAAGAACAGCCTTAGCGAAAGGCTTCTTGAAGGGAAAGATGTAACTCTGTGAGATGAATTAACAGAACACAGAGCAGTTTCTCAGAAAGCTTCTTTCCAGTTTTGAACGGAAGATAATTCCCTTTTCACCATAGCCGTCTAAGGGCTTCCAAATATCCCTTTGCCAATTCCACAAGAACAGCCTTAGCGAAATGCTTCTTGAAGGGAAAGATGTAACTCTGTGAGATGAATTAACAGAACACAGAGCAGTTTCTCAGAAAGCTGCTTTCCTGTTTTGAACGGAAGATATTTCCTTTTTCACCCTAGCATTCTATCGGCTTCCAAATATCCCTTTGCCAATTCCACAAGTACAGCCTTAGCGAAAGGCTTCTTGAAGAGAAAGATGTAACTCTGTGAGATGAATTAACAGAACACAGAGCAGTTTCTCAGAAAGCTTCTTTCCAGTTTTGAAGGGAAGATATTTTCTTTTTCACCATAGCCCTCTGTGGGCTTCCAATATCCCTTTGCCAATTCCACAAGAACAGCCTTAGCGAAAGGCTTCTTGAAGGGCAAGATGTTACTCTGTGAGATGAATTAACAGAACAAAGAGCAGTTTCTGAGAAAGCTTCTTTCCAATTAAGAACGGAAGATATTTCCTTTTTCACCATAGCCCTCTATGGGCTTCCAAATATCCCTTTGCCAATTCCACAAGAACAGCCTTAGCGGAAGGCTTCTTGAAGGGAAAGATGTAACTCTGTGAGATGAATTAACAGAACACAGAGCAGTTTCTCAGAAAGCTTCTTTCCAGTTTTGAACGACAGATATTCCCTTTTTCACCATAGCCCTCTATGGGCTTCCAAATATCCCTTTGCCAATTCCACAAGAACAGCCTTAGCGAAAGGCTTCTTGAAGGGAAAGATGTAACTCTGTGAGATGAATTAACAGAACACAGAGCAGTTTCTGAGAAAGCCTCTTTCCAGTTTTGAACGGAAGATATTCCCTTTTTCACCATAGAACTCTATGGGCTTCCAAATATCCCTTTGCCAATTCCACAAGAACAGCCTTAGCGAAAGGCTTCTTGAAGAGAAAGATGTAACTCTGAGAGATGAATTAACAGAACACAGAGCAGTTTCTCAGAAAGTTTCTTTCCAGTTTTGAACGGAAGATATTTCCTTTTTCACCGTAGCCCTCTATGGGCTTCCAAATATCCATTTGACATTCCACAAGAACGGCCTTAGCGAAAGGCTTCTTGAAGGGAAAGATGTAACTCTGTGAGATGAGTTAACAGAACACAGAAGAGTTTCTCAGAAAGCTTCTTTCCAGTTTTGAACGGAAGGTATTTCCTTTTTAACCATAGCCCTCTATGGGCTTCCAAATATCCCTCTGCCAATTCCACAAGAACAGCCTTAGCGAAAGGCTTCTTGAAGGGAAAGATGTAACTCTCTGAGATGAATTAACAGAACACAGAGCAGTTTCTCAGAAAGGTTCTTTCCAGTTTTGAATGGAAGATATTTCCTTTTTCACCATATCCCTCTATGGGCTTCCAAATATCCCTTTGCCAATTCCACAAGAACAGCCCTAGCGAAAGGCTTCTTGAAGGGAAAGATGTAACTCTGTGAGATGAATTAACAGAACACAGAGCAGTTTCTCAGAAAGCTTCTTTCCAGTTTTGAACGGAAGATATTTCCTTTTTCACCGTAGCCCTCTATGGGCTTCCAAATATCCATTTGACATTCCACAAGAACGGCCTTAGCGAAAGGCTTCTTGAAGGGAAAGATGTAACTCTGTGAGATGAATTAACAGAACACAGAAGAGTTTCTCAGAAAGCTTCTTTCCAGTTTTGAACGGAAGATATTTCCTTTTTCACCATTGCCCTCTATGGGCTTCCAAATATCCCTTTTCCAATTCCACAAGAACAGCCTTAGCGAAAGGCTTCTTGAAGGGAAAGATGTAACTCTGTGAGATGAATTAACAGAACACAGAGCAGTTTCTAAGAAAGCTGCTTTCCTGTTTTGAACGGAAGATAATTCCTTTTTCACCATAGCCCTCTATGGGCTTCCAAATATCCCTTTGCCAATTCCACAAGAACAGCCTTAGCAAAAGGCTTCTTGAAGGGAAAGATGTAACTCTGTGAGATGAATTAACAGAACACAGAGCAGTTTCTCAGAAAGCTTCTTTCCAGTTTTGAACGGAAGATATTTCCTTTTTCACCATAGCCCTCTATGGGCTTCCAATATCCCTTTGCCAATTCCACAAGAACAGCCTTAGCGAAAGGCTTCTTGAAGGGAAAGATGTTACTCTGTGAGATGAATTAACAGAACAAAGAGCAGTTTCTGAGAAAGCTTCTTTCCAATTAAGAACGGAAGATATTTCCTTTTTCACCATAGCCCTCTATGGGCTTCCAAATATCCCTTTCCAATTCCACAAGAACAGCCTTAGCGGAAGGCTTCTTGAAGGGAAAGATGTAACTCTGTGAGATGAATTAACAGAACACAGAGCAGTTTCTCAGAAAGCTTCTTTCCAGTTTTGAACGGAAGATATTTCCTTTTTCACCGTAGCCCTCTATGGGCTTCCAAATATCCCTTTGCCAATTCCACAAGAACAGCCTTAGCGAAAGGCTTCTTGAAGGGAAAGATGTAACTCTGTGAGATGAATTAACAGAACACAGAGCAGTTTCTCAGAAAGCTTCTTTCCAGTTTTGAACGGAAGATATTTCCTTTTTCACCATAGCCCTCTATGGGATTCCAAATATCCCTTTGACAATTCCACAAGAACGGCCTTAGCGAAACACTTCTTGAACGGAAAGATGTAACTCTGTGAGATGAATTAACAGAACAGAGAGCAGTTTCTCAAAAAGATTCTTTGCAGTTTTGAACGGAAGATATTTCCTTTTTCACCATAGCCCTCTAAGGGCTTCCAAATATCCCTTTGCAAATTCCAGAAGAACAGCCTTAGCGAAAGGCTTCTTGAAGGGAAAGATGTAACTCTGTGAGATGAATTAACAGAACACAGAGCAGTTTCTCAGAAAGTTTCTTTCCAGTTTTGAATGGAAGATATTTCCTTTTTCACCATAGCCCACTATGGGCTTCCAAATATCCCTTTGCCAATTCGAGAAGAACAGCCTTAGCGAAAGGCTTCTTGAAGGGAAAGATGTAACTCTGTGAGATGAATTAACAAAACACAGAGCAGTTTCTCAGAAAGCTTCTTTCCAGTTTTGAACGGAAGATATTTCCTTTTTCACCATAGCCCTCTATGGGCTTCCAAATATCCCTTTGCATATTCCACAAGAACAGCCTTAGCGAAAGGCTTCTTGAAGAGAAAGATGTATCACTGTGAGATGATTTAACAGAACACAGAGCAGTTTCTCACAAAGCTTCTTTCCAGTTTTGAACGGAAGATATTTCCTTTTTCACCATAGCCCTCTATAGGCTTCCAAATATCCCTTTGCCAATTCCAGAAGAACAGCCTTAGCGAAAGGCTTCTTGAAGGGAAAGATGTAACTCTGTGAGATGAATTAACAGAACACAGAGCAGTTTCTCAGAAAGCTTCTTTCCAGTTTTGAACGGAAGATATTTCCTTTTTCACCATAGCCCTCTATGGGCTTCCAAATATCCCTTTGCCAATTCCACAAGAACAGTCTTAGCGAAAGGGTTCTTGAAGAGAAAGATGTAACACTGTGAGATGAATTAACAGAACACAGAGCAGTTTCTCAGAAAGCTTCTTTCCAGTTTTGAACGGAAGATATTTCCTTTTTCACCATAGCCCACTATGGGCTTCCAAATATCCCTTTGCCAATTCCAGAAGAACAGCCTTAGCGAAAGGCTTCTTGAAGGGAAAGATGTAACTCTGTGAGATGAATTAACAGAACACAGAGCAGTTTCTCAGAAAGCTTCTTTCCAGTTTTGAACGGAAGATAATTCCCTTTTCACCATAGCCGTCTAAGGGCTTCCAAATATCCCTTTGCCAATTCCACAAGAACAGCCTTAGCGAAATGCTTCTTGAAGGGAAAGATGTAACTCTGTGAGATGAATTAACAGAACACAGAGCAGTTTCTCAGAAAGCTGCTTTCCTGTTTTGAACGGAAGATATTTCCTTTTTCACCATAGCATTCTATCGGCTTCCAAATATCCCTTTGCCAATTCCACAAGAACAGCCTTAGCGAAAGGCTTCTTGAAGAGAAAGATGTAACTCTGTGAGATGAATTAACAGAACACAGAGCAGTTTCTCAGAAAGCTTCTTTCCAGTTTTGAAGGGAAGATATTTTCTTTTTCACCATAGCCCTCTATGGGCTTCCAATATCCCTTTGCCAATTCCACAAGAACAGCCTTAGCGAAAGGCTTCTTGAAGGGCAAGATGTTACTCTGTGAGATGAATTAACAGAACAAAGAGCAGTTTCTGAGAAAGCTTCTTTCCAATTAAGAACGGAAGATATTTCCTTTTTCACCATAGCCCTCTATGGGCTTCCAAATATCCCTTTGCCAATTCCACAAGAACAGCCTTAGCGGAAGGCTTCTTGAAGGGAAAGATGTAACTCTGTGAGATGAATTAACAGAACACAGAGCAGTTTCTCAGAAAGCTTCTTTCCAGTTTTGAACGACAGATATTCCCTTTTTCACCATAGCCCTCTATGGGCTTCCAAATATCCCTTTGCCAATTCCACAAGAACAGCCTTAGCGAAAGGCTTCTTGAAGGGAAAGATGTAACTCTGTGAGATGAATTAACAGAACACAGAGCAGTTTCTGAGAAAGCCTCTTTCCAGTTTTGAACGGAAGATATTCCCTTTTTCACCATAGAACTCTATGGGCTTCCAAATATCCCTTTGCCAATTCCACAAGAACAGCCTTAGCGAAAGGCTTCTTGAAGAGAAAGATGTAACTCTGAGAGATGAATTAACAGAACACAGAGCAGTTTCTCAGAAAGTTTCTTTCCAGTTTTGAACGGAAGATATTTCCTTTTTCACCGTAGCCCTCTATGGGCTTCCAAATATCCATTTGACATTCCACAAGAACGGCCTTAGCGAAAGGCTTCTTGAAGGGAAAGATGTAACTCTGTGAGATGAGTTAACAGAACACAGAAGAGTTTCTCAGAAAGCTTCTTTCCAGTTTTGAACGGAAGGTATTTCCTTTTTAACCATAGCCCTCTATGGGCTTCCAAATATCCCTCTGCCAATTCCACAAGAACAGCCTTAGCGAAAGGCTTCTTGAAGGGAAAGATGTAACTCTCTGAGATGAATTAACAGAACACAGAGCAGTTTCTCAGAAAGATTCTTTCCAGTTTTGAATGGAAGATATTTCCTTTTTCACCATATCCCTCTATGGGCTTCCAAATATCCCTTTGCCAATTCCACAAGAACAGCCCTAGCGAAAGGCTTCTTGAAGGGAAAGATGTAACTCTGTGAGATGAATTAACAGAACACAAAGCAGTTTCTCAGAAAGCTTCTTTCCAGTTTTGAACGGAAGATATTTCCTTTTTCACCATAGCCCTCTATGGGCTTCCAAATATCCCTTTGCCAATTCCACAAGAACAGCCTTAGGGAAAGGCTTTTTGAAGGGAAAGATGTAACTCTGTGACATGAATTAACAGAACACAGAGCAGTTTCTCAGAAAGCTTCTTTCCAGTTTTGAACGGAAGATATTCCCTTTTTCACCATAGCCCTCTAAGGGCTTCCAAATATCCCTTTTCCAATTCCAGAAGAACAGCCTTAGAGAAAGGCTTCTTGAAGGTAAAGATGTAACTCTGCGAGATGAATTAACAGAACACAGAGCAGTTTCGCAGAAAGCTTCTTTCCAGTTAAGATCGGAAGATATTTCCTTTTTCACCATAGCCCTCTATGGGCTTCCAAATATCCCTTTGCCAATTGCACAAGAACAGCCTTAGCGAAACGCTTGTTGAAGGGAAAGATGTAACACTGTGATATGAATTAACAGAACACAGAACAGTTTCTAAGAATGCTTCCTTCCTGTTTTGAACGGAAGATATTTCCTTTTTCACCATAGCCCTCTATGGGTCTCCAAATATCCCTTTGACAATTCCACAAGAACGGCCTTAGAGAAAGGCTTCTTGAAGGGAAAGATGTAACTCTGTGAGATGAATGAACAGAACACAGAGCAGTTTCTCAAAAAGATTCTTTCCAGTTTTGAACGGAAGATATTTCCTTTTTCACCATAGCCCTCTATGGGCTTCCAAATATCCCTTTGCCAATTCCACAAGAACAGCCTTGGCGAAAGGCTTCTTGAAGGGAAAGATGTAACTCTGTGAGATGAATTAACAGAACACAGAGCAGTTTCTCAGAAAGCTTCTTTCCAGTTAAGAACGGAAGATATTTCCTTTTTCACCATAGCCCTATATGGGCTTCCAAATATCCCTTTGTCAATTCCACAAGAACAGCCTTAGCGAAAGGGTTCTTGAAGGGAAAGATGTAACTCTGTGAGATGAATTAACAGAACACAGAGCAGTTTCTCAGAAAGCTTCTTTCCAGTTTTGAACGGAAGATATTTCCTTTTTCACCGTAGCCCTGTATGGGCTTCCAAATATCCCTTTGCCAATTCCACAAGAACAGCCTTAGCGAAAGGCTTCTTGAAGGGAAAGATGTAACTCTGTGAGATGAATTAACAGAACACAGAGCAGTTTCTCAGAAAGCTTCTTTCCAGTTTTGAACGGAAGATATTTCCTTTTTCACCATAGCCCTCTATGGGCTTCCAAATATCCCTTTGCCAATTCTACAAGAACAGCCTTAGCGAAAGGCTTCTTGAAGAGAAAGATGTAACACTGTGAGATGAATTAACAGAACACAGAGCAGTTTCTCAGAAAGCTTCTTTCCAGTTTTCAACGGAAGATATTTCCTTTTTCACCATAGCCCTCTATGGGCTTCCAAATATCCCTTTGCCAATTCCACAACAACAGCCTTAGCGAAAGGCTTCTTGAAGGGAAAGATGTAACACTGTGAGATGAATTAACAGAACACAGAGCAGTTTCTCAGAAAGCTTCTTTCCAGTTTTGAACGGAAGATATTTCCTTTTTCACCGTAGCCCTCTATGGGCTTCCAAATATCCATTTGACATTCCACAAGAACGGCCTTAGCGAAAGGCTTCTTGAAGGGAAAGATGTAATTCTGTGAGATGAATTAACAGAACACAGAAGAGTTTCTCAGAAAGCTTCTTTCCAGTTTTGAACGGAAGATATTTCCTTTTTCACCATTGCCCTCTATGGGCTTCCAAATATCCCTTTTCCAATTCCACAAGAACAGCCTTAGCGAAAGGCTTCTTGAAGGGAAAGATGTAACTCTGTGAGATGAATTAACAGAACACAGAGCAGTTTCTAAGAAAGCTGCTTTCCTGTTTTGAACGGAAGATAATTCCTTTTTCACCATAGCCCTCTATGGGCTTCCAAATATCCCTTTGCCAAATCCACAAGAACAGCCTTAGCAAAAGGCTTCTTGAAGGGAAAGATGTAACTCTGTGAGATGAATTAACAGAACACAGAGCAGTTTCTCAGAAAGCTTCTTTCCAGTTTTGAACGGAAGATATTTCCTTTTTCACCATAGCCCTCTATGGGCTTCCAATATCCCTTTGCCAATTCCACAAGAACAGCCTTAGCGAAAGGCTTCTTGAAGGGAAAGATGTTACTCTGTGAGATGAATTAACAGAACAAAGAGCAGTTTCTGAGAAAGCTTCTTTCCAATTAAGAACGGAAGATATTTCCTTTTTCACCATAGCCCTCTATGGGCTTCCAAATATCCCTTTCCAATTCCACAAGAACAGCCTTAGCGGAAGGCTTCTTGAAGGGAAAGATGTAACTCTGTGAGATGAATTAACAGAACACAGAGCAGTTTCACAGAAAGCTTCTTTCCAGTTTTGAACGGAAGATATTTCCTTTTTCACCGTAGCCCTCTATGGGCTTCCAAATATCCCTTTGCCAATTCCACAAGAACAGCCTTAGCGAAAGGCTTCTTGAAGGGAAAGATGTAACTCTGTGAGATGAATTAACAGAACACAGAGCAGTTTCTCAGAAAGCTTCTTTCCAGTTTTGAACGGAAGATATTTCCTTTTTCACCATAGCCCTCTATGGGATTCCAAATATCCCTTTGACAATTCCACAAGAACGGCCTTAGCGAAACACTTCTTGAACGGAAAGATGTAACTCTGTGAGATGAATTAACAGAACACAGAGCAGTTTCTCAAAAAGATTCTTTGCAGTTTTGAACGGAAGATATTTCCTTTTTCACCATAGCCCTCTAAGGGCTTCCAAATATCCCTTTGCAAATTCCAGAAGAACAGCCTTAGCGAAAGGCTTCTTGAAGGGAAAGATGTAACTCTGTGAGATGAATTAACAGAACACAGCAGTTTCTCAGAAAGTTTCTTTCCAGTTTTGAACGGAAGATATTTCCTTTTTCACCATAGCCCACTATGGGCTTCCAAATATCCCTTTGCCAATTCCAGAAGAACAGCCTTAGCGAAAGGCTTCTTGAAGGGAAAGATGTAACTCTGTGAGATGAATTAACAAAACACAGAGCAGTTTCTCAGAAAGCTTCTTTCCAGTTTTGAACGGAAGATATTTCCTTTTTCACCATAGCCCTCTATGGGCTTCCAAATATCCCTTTGCATATTCCACAAGAACAGCCTTAGCGAAAGGCTTCTTGAAGAGAAAGATGTATCACTGTGAGATGATTTAACAGAACACAGAGCAGTTTCTCAGAAAGCTTCTTTCCAGTTTTGAACGGAAGATATTTCCTTTTTCACCATAGCCCTCTACGGGCTTCCAAATATCCCTTTGCCAATTCCAGAAGAACAGCCTTAGCGAAACTCTTCTTGAAGGGAAAGATGTAACTCTGTGAGATGAATTAACAGAACACAGAGCAGTTTCTCAGAAAGCTTCTTTCCAGTTTTGAACGGAAGATATTTCCTTTTTCACCATAGCCCTCTATGGGCTTCCAAATATCCCTTTGCCAATTCCACAAGAACAGTCTTAGCGAAAGGGTTCTTGAAGAGAAAGATGTAACACTGTGAGATGAATTAACAGAACACAGAGCAGTTTCTCAGAAAGCTTCTTTCCAGTTTTGAACGGAAGATATTTCCTTTTTCACCATAGCCCTCTATGGGCTTCCAAATATCCCTTTGCCAATTCCAGAAGAACAGCCTTAGCGAAAGGCTTCTTGAAGGGAAAGATGTAACTCTGTGAGATGAATTAACAGAACAGAGAGCAGTTTCTCAGAAAGCTTCTTTCCAGTTTTGAACGGAAGATAATTCCCTTTTCACCATAGCCGTCTAAGGGCTTCCAAATATCCCTTTGCCAATTCCACAAGAACAGCCTTAGCGAAATGCTTCTTGAAGGGAAAGATGTAACTCTGTGAGATGAATTAACAGAACACAGAGCAGTTTCTCAGAAAGCTGCTTTCCTGTTTTGAACGGAAGATATTTCCTTTTTCACCATAGCATTCTATGGGCTTCCAAATATCCCTTTGCCAATTCCACAAGAACAGCCTTAGCGAAAGGCTTCTTGAAGAGAAAGATGTAACTCTGTGAGATGAATTAACAGAACACAGAGCAGTTTCTCAGAAAGCTTCTTTCCAGTTTTGAACGTAAGATATTTCCTTTTTCACCGTAGCCCTCTATGGGCTTCCAAATATCCCTTTGACATTCCACAAGAACGGCCTTAGCGAAAGGCTTCTTGAAGGGAAAGATGTAACTCTGTGAGATGAATTAACCGAACACAGAAGAGTTTCTCAGAAAGCTTCTTTCCAGTTTTGAACGGAAGGTATTTCCTTTTTCACCATAGCCCTCTATGTTCTTCCAAATATCCCTTTGCCAATTCCACAACAACAGCCTTAGCGAAAGGCTTCTTGAAGGGAAAGATGTAACACTGTGAGATGAATTAACAGAACACAGAGCAGTTTCTCAGAAAGCTTCTTTCCAGTTTTGAACGGAAGATATTTCCTTTTTCACCGTAGCCCTCTATGGGCTTCCAAATATCCATTTGACATTCCACAAGAACGGCCTTAGCGAAAGGCTTCTTGAAGGGAAAGATGTAACTCTGTGAGATGAATTAACAGAACACAGAAGAGTTTCTCAGAAAGCTTCTTTCCAGTTTTGAACGGAAGATATTTCCTTTTTCACCATTGCCCTCTATGGGCTTCCAAATATCCCTTTGTCAATTCCACAAGAACAGCCTTAGCGAAAGGCTTCTTGAAGGGAAAGATGTAACTCTGTGAGATGAATTAACAGAACACAGAGCAGTTTCTCAGAAAGCTTCTTTCCAGTTTTGAACGGAAGATAATTCCTTTTTCACCATAGCCCTCTATGGGCTTCCAAATATCCCTTTGCCAACTCCACAAAAACAGCCTTAGCAAAAGGCTTCTTGAAGGGAAAGATGTAACTCTGTGAGATGAATTAACAGAACACAGAGCAGTTTCTCAGAAAGCTTCTTTCCAGTTTTGAACGGAAGATATTTCCTTTTTCACCATAGCCCTCTATGGGCTTCCAATATCCCTTTGCCAATTCCACAAGAACAGCCTTAGCGAAAGGCTTCTTGAAGGGAAAGATGTTACTCTGTGAGATGAATTAACAGAACAAAGAGCAGTTTCTGAGAAAGCTTCTTTCCAATTAAGAACGGAAGATATTTCCTTTTTCACCATAGCCCTCAATGGGCTTCCAAATATCCCTTTCCAATTCCACAAGAACAGCCTTAGCGGAAGGCTTCTTGAAGGGAAAGATGTAACTCTGTGAGATGAATTAACAGAACACAGAGCAGTTTCACAGAAAGCTTCTTTCCAGTTTTGAACGGAAGATATTTCCTTTTTAACCGTAGCCCTCTATGGGCTTCCAAATATCCCTTTGCCAATTCCACAAGAACAGCCTTAGCGAAAGGCTTCTTGAAGGGAAAGATGTAACTCTGTGAGATGAATTAACAGAACACAGAGCAGTTTCTCAGAAAGCTTCTTTCCAGTTTTGAACGGAAGATATTTCCTTTTTCACCATAGCCCTCTATGGGATTCCAAATATCCCTTTGACAATTCCACAAGAACGGCCTTAGCGAAACACTTCTTGAACGGAAAGATGTAACTCTGTGAGATGAATTAACAGAACACAGAGCAGTTTCTCAAAAAGATTCTTTGCAGTTTTGAACGGAAGATATTTCCTTTTTCACCATAGCCCTCTAAGGGCTTCCAAATATCCCTTTGCAAATTCCAGAAGAACAGCCTTAGCGAAAGGCTTCTTGAAGGGAAAGATGTAACTCTGTGAGATGAATTAACAGAACACAGAGCAGTTTCTCAGAAAGTTTCTTTCCAGTTTTGAACGGAAGATATTTCCTTTTTCACCATAGCCCACTATGGGCTTCCAAATATCCCTTTGCCAATTCCAGAAGAACAGCCTTAGCGAAAGGCTTCTTGAAGGGAAAGATGTAACTCTGTGAGATGAATTAACAAAACACAGAGCAGTTTCTCAGAAAGCTTCTTTCCAGTTTTGAACGGAAGATATTTCCTTTTTCACCATAGCCCTCTATGGGCTTCCAAATATCCCTTTGCATATTCCACAAGAACAGCCTTAGCGAAAGGCTTCTTGAAGAGAAAGATGTATCACTGTGAGATGATTTAACAGAACACAGAGCAGTTTCTCAGAAAGCTTCTTTCCAGTTTTGAACGGAAGATATTTCCTTTTTCACCATAGCCCTCTATGGGCTTCCAAATATCCCTTTGCCAATTCCAGAAGAACAGCCTTAGCGAAAGGCTTCTTGAAGGGAAAGATGTAACTCTGTGAGATGAATTAACAGAACACAGAGCAGTTTCTCAGAAAGCTTCTTTCCAGTTTTGAACGGAAGATATTTCCTTTTTCACCATAGCCCTCTATGGGCTTCCAAATATCCCTTTGCCAATTCCACAAGAACAGTCTTAGCGAAAGGGTTCTTGAAGAGAAAGATGTAACACTGTGAGATGAATTAACAGAACACAGAGCAGTTTCTCAGAAAGCTTCTTTCCAGTTTTGAACGGAAGATATTTCCTTTTTCACCATAGCCCTCTATGGGCTTCCAAATATCCCTTTGCCAATTCCAGAAGAACAGCCTTAGCGAAAGGCTTCTTGAAGGGAAAGATGTAACTCTGTGAGATGAATTAACAGAACAGAGAGCAGTTTCTCAGAAAGCTTCTTTCCAGTTTTGAACGGAAGATAATTCCCTTTTCACCATAGCCGTCTAAGGGCTTCCAAATATCCCTTTGCCAATTCCACAAGAACAGCCTTAGCGAAATGCTTCTTGAAGGGAAAGATGTAACTCTGTGAGATGAATTAACAGAACACAGAGCAGTTTCTCAGAAAGCTGCTTTCCTGTTTTGAACGGAAGATATTTCCTTTTTCACCATAGCATTCTATGGGCTTCCAAATATCCCTTTGCCAATTCCACAAGAACAGCCTTAGCGAAAGGCTTCTTGAAGAGAAAGATGTAACTCTGTGAGATGAATTAACAGAACACAGAGCAGTTTCTCAGAAAGCTTCTTTCCAGTTTTGAACGTAAGATATTTCCTTTTTCACCGTAGCCCTCTATGGGCTTCCAAATATCCCTTTGACATTCCACAAGAACGGCCTTAGCGAAAGGCTTCTTGAAGGGAAAGATGTAACTCTGTGAGATGAATTAACCGAACACAGAAGAGTTTCTCAGAAAGCTTCTTTCCAGTTTTGAACGGAAGGTATTTCCTTTTTCACCATAGCCCTCTATGGGCTTCCAATATCCCTATGCCAATTCCACAAGAACAGCCTTAGCGAAAGGCTTCTTGAAGGGAAAGATGTTACTCTGTGAGATGAATTAACAGAACAAAGAGCAGTTTCTGAGAAAGCTTCTTTCCAATTAAGAACGGAAGATATTTCCTTTTTCACCATAGCCCTCTATGGGCTTCCAAATATCCCTTTGCCAATTCCACAAGAACAGCCTTAGCGGAAGGCTTCTTGAAGGGAAAGATGTAACTCTGTGAGATGAATTAACAGAACACAGAGCAGTTTCTCAGAAAGCTTCTTTCCAGTTTTGAACGGAAGATATTTCCTTTTTCACCATAGCCCACTATGGGCTTCCAAATATCCCTTTGCCAATTCCAGAAGAACAGCCTTAGCGAAAGGCTTCTTGAAGGGAAAGATGTAACTCTGTGAGATGAATTAACAGAACACAGAGCAGTTTCTCAGAAATCTTCTTTCCAGTTTTGAACGGAAGATATTTCCTTTTTCACCATAGCCCTCTATGGGCTTCCAAATATCCCTTTGCCAATTCCACAAGAACAGCCTTAGCGAAAGGCTTCTTGAAGAGAAAGATGTAACACTGTGAGATGATTTAACAGAACACAGAGCAGTTTCTCAGAAAGCTTCTTTCCAGTTTTGAACGGAAGATATTTCCTTTTTCACCATAGCCCTCTATGGGCTTCCAAATATCCCTTTGCCAATTCCACAAGAACAGCCTTAGCGAAAGGCTTCTTGAAGGGAAAGATGTAACTCTGTGAGATGAATGAACAGAACACAGAGCAGTTTCTCAGAAAGGTTCTTTCCAGTTTTGAACGGAAGATATTTCCTTTTTCACCGTAGCCCTCTATGGGCTTCCAAATATCCCTTTGACATTCCACAAGAACGGCCTTAGCGAAAGGCTTCTTGAAGGGAAAGATGTAACTCTGTGAGATGAATTAACAGAACACAGAAGAGTTTCTCAGAAAGCTTCTTTCCAGTTTTGAACGGAAGATATTTCCTTTTTCAAAATAGCCCTCTATGGGCTTCCAAATATCCCTTTGCCAATTCCACAAGAACAGCCTTAGCGAAAGGCTTCTTGAAGGGAATGATGTAACTCTGTGAGATGAATTAACAGAACACAGAGCAGTTTCTCAGAAAGCTTCTTTCCAGTTTTGAACGGAAGATATTTCCTTTTTCACCGTAGCCCTCTATGGGCTTCCAAATATCCCTTTGCCAATTCCACAACAACAGCCTTAGCCAAAGGCTTCTTAAAGGGAAAGATGTAACTCTATGAGATGAATTAACAGAACACAGAGCAGTTTCTCAGAAAGCTTCTTTCCAGTTTTGAACGACAGATATTCCCTTTTTCACCATAGCCCTCTATGGGCTTCCAAATATCCCTTTGCCAATTCCACAAGAACAGCCTTAGCGAAAGGCTTCTTGAAGGGAAAGATGTAACTCTGAGAGATGAATTAACAGAACACAGAGCAGTTTCTCAGAAAGATTCTTTCCAGTTTTGAACGGAAGATATTTCCTTTTTCACCGTAGCCCTCTATGGGCTTCCAAATATCCCTTTGACATTCCACAAGAACGGCCTTAGCGAAAGGCTTCTTGAAGGGAAAGATGTAACTCTGTGAGATGAAATAACAGAACACAGAGCAGTTTCTGAGAAAGCTTCTTTCCAGTTAAGAACGGAAGATATTTCCTTTTTCACCAAAGCCCTGTATGGGCTTCCAAATATCCCTTTGCCAATTCCACAAGAACAGCCTTAGCGAAAGGCTTCTTGAAGGGAAAGATGTAACTCTGTGAGATGAATTAACAGAACACAGAGCAGTTTCTCAGAAAGCTTCTTTCCAGTTTTGAACGGAAGATATTTCCTTTTTCACCATAGCCCTCTATGGCTTCCAAATATCCCTTTGCCAATTCCAGAAGAACAGCCTTAGCGAAAGGCTTCTTGAAGGGAAAGATGTAACTCTGTGAGATGAATTAACAGAACACAGAGCAGTTTCTCAGAAAGCTTCTTTCCAGTTTTGAACGGAAGATATTTCCTTTTTCACCATAGCCGTCTATGGGCTTTCAAATATCCCTTTGCCAATTCCACAAGAACAGCCTTAGCGAAAGGCTTCTTGAAGGGAAAGATGTAACTCTGTGAGATGAATTAACAGAACACAGAGTAGTTTCTCAGAAAGCTTCTTTCCTGTTTTGAACGGAAGATATTTCCTTTTTCACCATAGCACTCTATGGGCTTCCAAATATCCCTTTGCCAATTCCACAAGAACGGCCTTAGCGAAACGCTTCTTGAAAGGAAAGATGTAACACAGTGAGATGAATTAACAGAACACAGAGCAGTTTCTCAAAAAGATTCTTTGCAGTTTTGAACGGAAGATATTTCCTTTTTCACCGTAGCCCTCTATGGGCTTCCAAATATCCCTTTGCCAATTCCACAAGAACAGCCTTAGCGAAAGGCTTCTTGACGGGAAAGATGTAACTCTGTGAGATGAATTAACAGAACACAGAGCAGTTTCTCAGAAAGCTTCTTACCAGTTTTGAACGGAAGATATTTCCTTTTTCACCATAGCCCTCTATGGGCTTCCAAATATCCCTTTGCCAATTCCACAAGAACAGCCTTAGCGAAAGGCTTCTTGAAGGGAAAGATGTAACTCTGTGAGATGAATTAACAGAACACAGAGCAGTTTCTCAGAAAGATTCTTTCCAGTTTTGAACGGAAGATATTTCCTTTTTCACCATAGCCCTCTATGGGCTTCCAAATATCCCTTTGCCAATTCCACAAGAACAGCCTTAGCGAAAGGGTTCTTGAAGAGAAAGATGTAACACTGTGAGATGAATTAACAGAACACAGAGCAGTTTCTCAGAAAGCTTCTTTCCAGTTTTGAACGGAAGATATTTCCTTTTTCACCATAGCCCTCTATGGGCTTCCAAATATCCCTTTGCCAATTCCAGAAGAACAGCCTTAGCGAAAGGCTTCTTGAAGGGAAAGATGTAACTCTGTGAGATGAATTAACAGAACACAGAGCAGTTTCTCAGAAAGCTTCTTTCCAATTTTGAACGGAAGATAATTCCTTTTTCACCATAGCCGTCTAAGGGCTTCCAAATATCCCTTTTCCAATTCCACAAGAACAGCCTTAGCGAAAGGCTTCTTGAAGGGAAAGATGTAACTCTGTGAGATGAATTAACAGAACACAGCGCAGTTTCTCAGAAAGTTGCTTTCCTGTTTTGAACGGAAGATATTTCCTTTTTCACCATAGCATTCTATCGGCTTCCAAATATCCCTTTGCCAATTCCACAAGAACAGCCTTAGCGAAAGGCTTCTTGAAGAGAAAGATGTAACTCTGTGAGATGAATTAACAGAACACAGAGCAGTTTCTCAGAAAGCTTCTTTCCAGTTTTGAACGTAAGATATTTCCTTTTTCACCGTAGCCCTCTATGGGCTTCCAAATATCCCTTTGACATTCCACAAGAACGGCCTTAGCGAAAGGCTTCTTGAAGGGAAAGATGTAACTCTGTGAGATGAATTAACCGAACACAGAAGAGTTTCTCAGAAAGCTTCTTTCCAGTTTTGAACGGAAGATATTTCCTTTTTCACCATAGCCCTCTATGGGCTTCCAATATCCCTTTGCCAATTCCACAAGAACAGCCTTAGCGAAAGGCTTCTTGAAGGGAAAGATGTTACTCTGTGAGATGAATTAACAAAACAAAGAGCAGTTTCTGAGAAAGCTTCTTTCCAATTAAGAACGGAAGATATTTCCTTTTTCACCATAGCCCTCTATGGGCTTCCAAATATCCCTTTGCCAATTCCACAAGAACAGCCTTAGCGGAAGGCTTCTTGAAGGGAAAGATGTAACTCTGTGAGATGAATTAACAGAACACAGAGCAGTTTCTCAGAAAGCTTCTTTCCAGTTTTGAACGGAAGATATTTCCTTTTTCACCATAGCCCACTATGGGCTTCCAAATATCCCTTTGCCAATTCCAGAAGAACAGCCTTAGCGAAAGGCTTCTTGAAGGGAAAGATGTAACTCTGTGAGATGAATTAACAGAACACAGAGCAGTTTCTCAGAAAGCTTCTTTCCAGTTTTGAACGGAAGATATTTCCTTTTTCACCATAGCCCTCTATGGGCTTCCAAATATCCCTTTGCCAATTCCACAAGAACAGCCTTAGCGAAAGGCTTCTTGAAGAGAAAGATGTAACACTGTGAGATGATTTAACAGAACACAGAGCAGTTTCTCAGAAAGCTTCTTTCCAGTTTTGAACGGAAGATATTTCCTTTTTCACCATAGCCCTCTATGGGCTTCCAAATATCCCTTTGCCAATTCCACAAGAACAGCCTTAGCGAAAGGTTTCTTGAAGGGAAAGATGTAACTCTGTGAGATGAATTAACAGAACACAGAGCAGTTTCTCAGAAAGCTTCTTTCCAGTTTTGAACGGAAGATATTTCCTTTTTCACCGTAGCCCTCTATGGGCTTCCAAATATCCCTTTGACATTCCACAAGAACGGCCTTAGCGAAAGGCTTCTTGAAGGGAAAGATGTAACTCTGTGAGATGAATTAACAGAACACAGAAGAGTTTCTCAGAAAGCTTCTTTCCAGTTTTGAACGGAAGATATTTCCTTTTTCACCATAGCCCTCTATGGGCTTCCAAATATCCCTTTGCCAATTCCACAAGAACAGCCTTAGCGAAAGGCTTCTGAAGGGAATGATGTAACTCTGTGAGATGAATTAACAGAACAGAGAGCAGTTTCTCAGAAAGCTTCTTTCCAGTTTTGAACGGAAGATATTTCCTTTTTCACCGTAGCCCTCTATGGGCTTCCAAATATCCCTTTGCCAATTCCACAAGAACAGCCTTAGCGAAAGGCTTCTTGAAGGGAATGATGTAACTCTGTGAGATGAATTAACAGAACACAGAGCAGTTTCTCAGAAAGCTTCTTTCCAGTTTTGAACGGAAGATATTTCCTTTTTCACCGTAGCCCTCTATGGGCTTCCAAATATCCCTTTGCCAATTCCACAAGAACAGCCTTAGCGAAAGGCTTCTTAAAGGGAAAGATGTAACTCTATGAGATGAATTAACAGAACACAGAGCAGTTTCTCAGAAAGCTTCTTTCCAGTTTTGAACGACAGATATTCCCTTTTTCACCATAGCCCTCTATGGGCTTCCAAATATCCCTTTGCCAATTCCACAAGAACAGCCTTAGCGAAAGGCTTCTTGAAGGGAAAGATGTAACTCTGTGAGATGAATTAACAGAACACAGAGCAGTTTCTGAGAAAGCCTCTTTCCAGTTTTGAACGGAAGATATTCCCTTTTTCACCATAGCCCTCTATGGGCTTCCAAATATCCCTTTGCCAATTCCACAAGAACAGCCTTAGCGAAAGGCTTCTTGAAGAGAAAGATGTAACTCTGAGAGATGAATTAACAGAACACAGAGCAGTTTCTCAGAAAGTTTCTTTCCAGTTTTGAACGGAAGATATTTCCTTTTTCACCGTAGCCCTCTATGGGCTTCCAAATATCCATTTGACATTCCACAAGAACGGCCTTAGCGAAAGGCTTCTTGAAGGGAAAGATGTAACTCTGTGAGATGAATTAACAGAACACAGAAGAGTTTCTCAGAAAGCTTCTTTCCAGTTTTGAACGGAAGGTATTTCCTTTTTAACCATAGCCCTCTATGGGCTTCCAAATATCCCTTTGCCAATTCCACAAGAAGAGCCTTAGCGAAAGGCTTCTTGAAGGGAAAGATGTAACTCTCTGAGATGAATTAACAGAACACAGAGCAGTTTCTCAGAAAGATACTTTCCAGTTTTGAATGGAAGATATTTCCTTTTTCACCATATCCCTCTATGGGCTTCCAAATATCCCTTTGCCAATTCCACAAGAACAGCCCTAGCGAAAGGCTTCTTGAAGGGAAAGATGTAACTCTGTGAGATGAATTAACAGAACACAAAGCAGTTTCTCAGAAAGCTTCTTTCCAGTTTTGAACGGAAGATATTTCCTTTTTCACCATAGCCCTCTATGGGCTTCCAAATATCCCTTTGCCAATTCCACAAGAACAGCCTTAGGGAAAGGCTTTTTGAAGGGAAAGATGTAACTCTGTGACATGAATTAACAGAACACAGAGCAGTTTCTAAGAAAGCTTCCTTCCTGTTTTGAACGGAAGATATTTCCTTTTTCACCATAGCCCTCTATGGGCTTCCAAATATCCCTTTTCCAATTCCACAAGAACAGCCTTAGAGAAAGGCTTCTTGAAGGTAAAGATGTAACTCTGTGAGATGAATTAACAGAACACAGAGCAGTTTCTAAGAAAGCTGCTTTCCTGTTTTGAACGGAAGATATTTCCTTTTTCACCATAGTCCTCTATGGGCTTCCAAATATCCCTTTCCCAATTCCACAACAACAGCCTTAGCAAAAGGCTTCTTGAAGGGAAAGATGTAACTCTGTGACATGAATTAACAGAACACAGAGCAGTTTCTCAGAAAGCTTCTTTCCAGTTAAGAACGGAAGATATTTCCTTTTTCACCATAGCCCTCTATGGGCTTCCAAATATCCCTTTGCCAATTCCACAAGAACAGCCTTAGCCAAACGCTTGTTGAAGGGAAAGATGTTACCCTGTGATATGAATTAACAGAACACAGAGCAGTTTCTAAGAATGCTTCCTTCCTGTTTTGAACGGAAGATATTTCCTTTTTCACCATAGCCCTCTATGGGTCTCCAAATATCCCTTTGACAATTCCACAAGAACGGCCTTAGAGAAAGGCTTCTTGAAGGGAAAGATGTAACTCTGTGAGATGAATGAACAGAACACAGAGCAGTTTCTCAGAAAGCTTCTTTCCAGTTTTGAACGGAAGATATTTCCTTTTTCACCATAGCCCTCTATGGGCTTCCAAATATCCCTTTGCCAATTCCACAAGAACAGCCTTGGCGAAAGGCTTCTTGAAGGGAAAGATGTAACTCTGTGAGATGAATTAACAGAACACAGAGCAGATTCTCAGAAAGCTTCTTTCCAGTTAAGAACGGAAGATATTTCCTTTTTCACCATAGCCCTATATGGGCTTCCAAATATCCCTTTGTCAATTCCACAAGAACAGCCTTAGCGAAAGGGTTCTTGAAGGGAAAGATGTAACTCTGTGAGATGAATTAACAGAACACAGAGCAGTTTCTCAGAAAGCTTCTTTCCAGTTTTGAACGGAAGATATTTCCTTTTTCACCGTAGCCCTGTATGGGCTTCCAAATATCCCTTTGCCAATTCCACAAGAACAGCCTTAGCGAAAGGCTTCTTGAAGGGAAAGATGTAACTCTGTGAGATGAATTAACAGAACACAGAGCAGTTTCTCAGAAAGCTTCTTTCCAGTTTTGAACGGAAGATATTTCCTTTTTCACCATAGCCCTCTATGGGCTTCCAAATATCCCTTTGCCAATTCTACAAGAACAGCCTTAGCGAAAGGCTTCTTGAAGAGAAAGATGTAACACTGTGAGATGAATTAACAGAACACAGAGCAGTTTCTCAGAAAGCTTCTTTCCAGTTTTCAACGGAAGATATTTCCTTTTTCACCATAGCCCTCTATGGGCTTCCAAATATCCCTTTGCCAATTCCACAACAACAGCCTTAGCGAAAGGCTTCTTGAAGGGAAAGATGTAACACTGTGAGATGAATTAACAGAACACAGAGCAGTTTCTCAGAAAGCTTCTTTCCAGTTTTGAACGGAAGATATTTCCTTTTTCACCGTAGCCCTCTATGGGCTTCCAAATATCCATTTGACATTCCACAAGAACGGCCTTAGCGAAAGGCTTCTTGAAGGGAAAGATGTAAGTCTGTGAGATGAATTAACAGAACACAGAAGAGTTTCTCAGAAAGCTTCTTTCCAGTTTTGAACGGAAGATATTTCCTTTTTCACCATTGCCCTCTATGGGCTTCCAAATATCCCTTTTCCAATTCCACAAGAACAGCCTTAGCGAAAGGCTTCTTGAAGAGAAAGATGTAACTCTGTGAGATGAATTAACAGAACACAGAGCAGTTTCTCAGAAAGCTTCTTTCCAGTTTTGAACGTAAGATATTTCCTTTTTCACCGTAGCCCTCTATGGGCTTCCAAATATCCCTTTGACATTCCACAAGAACGGCCTTAGCGAAAGGCTTCTTGAAGGGAAAGATGTAACTCTGTGAGATGAATTAACCGAACACAGAAGAGTTTCTCAGAAAGCTTCTTTCCAGTTTTGAACGGAAGATATTTCCTTTTTCACCATAGCCCTCTATGGGCTTCAAATATCCCTTTGCCAATTCCACAAGAACAGCCTTAGCGAAAGGCTTCTTGAAGGGAAAGATGTTACTCTGTGAGATGAATTAACAAAACAAAGACCAGTTTCTGAGAAAGCTTCTTTCCAATTAAGAACGGAAGATATTTCCTTTTTCACCCTAGCCCTCTATGGGCTTCCAAATATCCCTTTGCCAATTCCACAAGAACAGCCTTAGCGGAAGGCTTCTTGAAGGGAAAGATGTAACTCTGTGAGATGAATTAACAGAACACAGAGCAGTTTCTCAGAAAGCTTCTTTCCAGTTTTGAACGGAAGATATTTCCTTTTTCACCGTAGCCCTCTATGGGCTTCCAAATATCCCTTTGCCAATTCCACAAGAACAGCCTTAGCGAAAGGCTTCTTAAAGGGAAAGATGTAACTCTATGAGATGAATTAACAGAACACAGAGCAGTTTCTCAGAAAGCTTCTTTCCAGTTTTGAACGACAGATATTCCCTTTTTCACCATAGCCCTCTATGGGCTTCCAAATATCCCTTTGCCAATTCCACAAGAACAGCCTTAGCGAAAGGCTTCTTGAAGGGTAAGATGTAACTCTCTGAGATGAATTAACAGAACACAGAGCAGTTTCTCAGAAAGATACTTTCCAGTTTTGAATGGAAGATATTTCCTTTTTCACCATATCCCTCTATGGGCTTCCAAATATCCCTTTGCCAATTCCACAAGAACAGCCCTAGCGAAAGGCTTCTTGAAGGGAAAGATGTAACTCTGTGAGATGAATTAACAGAACACAAAGCAGTTTCTCAGAAAGCTTCTTTCCAGTTTTGAACGGAAGTTATTTCCTTTTTCACCATAGCCCTCTATGGGCTTCCAAATATCCCTTTGCCAATTCCACAAGAACAGCCTTAGGGAAAGGCTTTTTGAAGGGAAAGATGTAACTCTGTGACATGAATTAACAGAACACAGAGCAGTTTCTCAGAAAGCTTCTTTCCAGTTTTGAACGGAAGATATTTCCTTTTTCACCATAGCCCTCTAAGGGCTTCCAAATATCCCTTTTCCAATTCCACAAGAACAGCCTTAGAGAAAGGCTTCTTGAAGGTAAAGATGTAACTCTGTGAGATGAATTAACAGAACACAGAGCAGTTTCTAAGAAAGCTGCTTTCCTGTTTTGAACGGAAGATATTTCCTTTTTCACCATAGTCCTCTATGGGCTTCCAAATATCCCTTTGCCAATTCCACAACAACAGCCTTAGCAAAAGGCTTCTTGAAGGGAAAGATGTAACTCTGTGACATGAATTAACAGAACACAGAGCAGTTTCTCAGAAAGCTTCTTTCCAGTTAAGAACGGAAGATATTTCCTTTTTCACCATAGCCCTCTATGGGCTTCCAAATATCCCTTTGCCAATTCCACAAGAACAGCCTTAGCCAAACGCTTGTTGAAGGGAAAGATGTTACCCTGTGATATGAATTAACAGAACACAGAGCAGTTTCTAAGAATGCTTCCTTCCTGTTTTGAACGGAAGATATTTCCTTTTTCACCATAGCCCTCTATGGGTCTCCAAATATCCCTTTGACAATTCCACAAGAACGGCCTTAGTGAAAGGCTTCTTGAAGCGAAAGATGTAACTCTGTGAGATGAATGAACAGAACACAGAGCAGTTTCTCAAAAAGATTCTTTCCAGTCTTGAACGGAAGATATTTCATTTTTCACCATAGCCCTCTATGGGCTTCCAAATATCCCTTTGCCAATTCCACAAGAACAGCCTTGGCGAAAGGCTTCTTGAAGGGAAAGATGTAACTCTGTGAGATGAATTAACAGAACACAGAGCAGTTTCTCAGAAAGCTTCTTTCCAGTTAAGAACGGAAGATATTTCCTTTTTCACCATAGCCCTCTATGGGCTTCCAAATATCCCTTTGCCAATTCCACAAGAACAGCCTTGGCGAAAGGCTTCTTGAAGGGAAAGATGTAACTCTGTGAGATGAATTAACAGAACACAGAGCAGTTTCTCAGAAAGCTTCTTTCCAGTTAAGAACGGAAGATATTTCCTTTTTCACCATAGCCCTATATGGGCTTCCAAATATCCCTTTGTCAATTCCACAAGAACAGCCTTAGCGAAAGGGTTCTTGAAGGGAAAGATGTAACTCTGTGAGATGAATTAACAGAACACAGAGCAGTTTCTCAGAAAGCTTCTTTCCAGTTTTGAACGGAAGATATTTCCTTTTTCACCGTAGCCCTGTATGGGCTTCCAAATATCCCTTTGCTAATTCCACAAGAACAGCCTTAGCGAAAGGCTTCTTGAAGGGAAAGATGTAACTCTGTGAGATGAATTAACAGAACACAGAGCAGTTTCTCAGAAAGCTTCTTTCCAGTTTTGAACGGAAGATATTTCCTTTTTCACCATAGCCCTCTATGGGCTTCCAAATATCCCTTTGCCAATTCTACAAGAACAGCCTTAGCGAAAGGCTTCTTGAAGAGAAAGATGTAACACTGTGAGATGAATTAACAGAACACAGAGCAGTTTCTCAGAAAGCTTCTTTCCAGTTTTCAACGGAAGATATTTCCTTTTTCACCATAGCCCTCTATGGGCTTCCAAATATCCCTTTGCCAATTCCACAACAACAGCCTTAGCGAAAGGCTTCTTGAAGGGAAAGATGTAACACTGTGAGATGAATTAACAGAACACAGAGCAGTTTCTCAGAAAGCTTCTTTCCAGTTTTGAACGGAAGATATTTCCTTTTTCACCGTAGCCCTCTATGGGCTTCCAAATATCCATTTGACATTCCACAAGAACGGCCTTAGCGAAAGGCTTCTTGAAGGGAAAGATGTAAGTCTGTGAGATGAATTAACAGAACACAGAAGAGTTTCTCAGAAAGCTTCTTTCCAGTTTTGAACGGAAGATATTTCCTTTTTCACCATTGCCCTCTATGGGCTTCCAAATATCCCTTTTCCAATTCCACAAGAACAGCCTTAGCGAAAGGCTTCTTGAAGGGAAAGATGTAACTCTGTGAGATGAATTAACAGAACACAGAGCAGTTTCTAAGAAAGCTGCTTTCCTGTTTTGAACGGAAGGTATTTCCTTTTTCTCCATAGCCCTCTATGGGCTTCCAAATATCCCTTTGCCAATTCCACAAGAACAGCCTTGGCGAAAGGCTTCTTGAAGGGAAAGATGTAACTCTGTGAGATGAATTAACAGAACACAGAGCAGTTTCTCAGAAAGCTTCTTTCCAGTTAAGAACGGAAGATATTTCCTTTTTCACCATAGCCCTATATGGGCTTCCAAATATCCCTTTGTCAATTCCACAAGAACAGCCTTAGCGAAAGGGTTCTTGAAGGGAAAGATGTAACTCTGTGAGATGAATTAACAGAACACAGAGCAGTTTCTCAGAAAGGTTCTTTCCAGTTTTGAACGGAAGATATTTCCTTTTTCACCGTAGCCCTCTATGGGCTTCCAAATATCCCTTTGACATTCCACAAGAACGGCCTTAGCGAAAGGCTTCTTGAAGGGAAAGATGTAACTCTGTGAGATGAATTAACAGAACACAGAAGAGTTTCTCAGAAAGCTTCTTTCCAGTTTTGAACGGAAGATATTTCCTTTTTCACCATAGCCCTCTATGGGCTTCCAAATATCCCTTTGCCAATTCCACAAGAACAGCCTTAGCGAAAGGCTTCTTGAAGGGAATGATGTAACTCTGTGAGATGAATTAACAGAACACAGAGCAGTTTCTCAGAAAGCTTCTTTCCAGTTTTGAACGGAAGATATTTCCTTTTTCACCGTAGCCCTCTATGGGCTTCCAAATATCCCTTTGCCAATTCCACAAGAACAGCCTTAGCGAAAGGCTTCTTAAAGGGAAAGATGTAACTCTATGAGATGAATTAACAGAACACAGAGCAGGTTCTCAGAAAGCTTCTTTCCAGTTTTGAACGACAGATATTCCCTTTTTCACCATAGCCCTCTATGGGCTTCCAAATATCCCTTTGCCAATTCCACAAGAACAGCCTTAGCGAAAGGCTTCTTGAAGGGAAAGATGTAACTCTGTGAGATGAATTAACAGAACACAGAGCAGTTTCTGAGAAAGCTTCTTTCCAGTTTTGAACGGAAGATATTCCCTTTTTCACCATAGCCCTCTATGGGCTTCCAAATATCCCTTTGCCAATTCCACAAGAACAGCCTTAGCGAAAGGCTTCTTGAAGGGAAAGATGTAACTCTGTGAGATGAATTAACAGAACACAGAGCAGTTTCTCAGAAAGCTTCTTTCCAGTTTTGAACGGAAGATATTTCCTTTTTCACCATAGCCGTCTATGGGCTTTCAAATATCCCTTTGCCAATTCCACAAGAACAGCCTTAGCGAAAGGCTTCTTGAAGGGAAAGATGTAACTCTGTGAGATGAATTAACAGAACACAGAGTAGTTTCTCAGAAAGCTGCTTTCCTGTTTTGAACGGAAGATATTTCCTTTTTCACCATAGCACTCTATGGGCTTCCAAATATCCCTTTGCCAATTCCACAAGAACGGCCTTAGCGAAACGCTTCTTGAAAGGAAAGATGTAACACAGTGAGATGAATTAACAGAACACAGAGCAGTTTCTCAAAAAGATTCTTTGCAGTTTTGAACGGAAGATATTTCCTTTTTCACCGTAGCCCTCTATGGGCTTCCAAATATCCCTTTGCCAATTCCACAAGAACAGCCTTAGCGAAAGGCTTCTTGAAGGGAAAGATGTAACTCTGTGAGATGAATTAACAGAACACACAGTAGTTTCTCAGAAAGCTTCTTTCCAGTTTTGAACGAAAGATATTTCCTTTTTCACCATAGCCCTCTATGGCTTCCAAATATCCATTTGACATTCCACAAGAACGGCCTTAGCGAAAGGCTTCTTGAAGGGAAAGATGTAAGTCTGTGAGATGAATTAACAGAACACAGAAGAGTTTCTCAGAAAGCTTCTTTCCAGTTTTGAACGGAAGATATTTCCTTTTTCACCATTGCCCTCTATGGGCTTCCAAATATCCCTTTTGCAATTCCACAAGAACAGCCTTAGCGAAAGGCTTCTTGAAGGGAAAGATGTAACTCTGTGAGATGAATTAACAGAACACAGAGCAGTTTCTAAGAAAGCTGCTTTCCTGTTTTGAACGGAAGATAATTCCTTTTTCACCATAGCCCTCTATGGGCTTCCAAATATCCCTTTGCCAATTCCACAAGAACAGCCTTAGCAAAAGGCTTCTTGAAGGGAAAGATGTAACTCTGTGAGATGAATTAACAGAACAAAGAGCAGTTTCTCAGAAAGCTTCTTTCCAGTTTTGAACGGAAGATATTTCCTTTTTCACCATAGCCCTCTATGGGCTTCCAATATCCCTTTGCCAATTCCACAAGAACAGCCTTAGCGAAAGGCTTCTTGAAGGGAAAGATGTTACTCTGTGAGATGAATTAACAGAACAAAGAGCAGTTTCTGAGAAAGCTTCTTTCCAATTAAGAACGGAAGATATTTCCTTTTTCACCATAGCCCTCTATGGGCTTCCAAATATCCCTTTGCCAATTCCACAAGAACAGCCTTGGCGAAAGGCTTCTTGAAGGGAAAGATGTAACTCTGTGAGATGAATTAACAGAACACAGAGCAGTTTCTCAGAAAGCTTCTTTCCAGTTAAGAACGGAAGATATTTCCTTTTTCACCATAGCCCTATATGGGCTTCCAAATATCCCTTTGTCAATTCCACAAGAACAGCCTTAGCGAAAGGGTTCTTGAAGGGAAAGATGTAACTCTGTGAGATGAATTAACAGAACACAGAGCAGTTTCTCAGAAAGGTTCTTTCCAGTTTTGAACGGAAGATATTTCCTTTTTCACCGTAGCCCTCTATGGGCTTCCAAATATCCCTTTGACATTCCACAAGAACGGCCTTAGCGAAAGGCTTCTTGAAGGGAAAGATGTAACTCTGTGAGATGAATTAACAGAACACAGAAGAGTTTCTCAGAAAGCTTCTTTCCAGTTTTGAACGGAAGATATTTCCTTTTTCACCATAGCCCTCTATGGGCTTCCAAATATCCCTTTGCCAATTCCACAAGAACAGCCTTAGCGAAAGGCTTCTTGAAGGGAATGATGTAACTCTGTGAGATGAATTAACAGAACACAGAGCAGTTTCTCAGAAAGCTTCTTTCCAGTTTTGAACGGAAGATATTTCCTTTTTCACCGTAGCCCTCTATGGGCTTCCAAATATCCCTTTGCCAATTCCACAAGAACAGCCTTAGCGAAAGGCTTCTTAAAGGGAAAGATGTAACTCTATGAGATGAATTAACAGAACACAGAGCAGGTTCTCAGAAAGCTTCTTTCCAGTTTTGAACGACAGATATTCCCTTTTTCACCATAGCCCTCTATGGGCTTCCAAATATCCCTTTGCCAATTCCACAAGAACAGCCTTAGCGAAAGGCTTCTTGAAGGGAAAGATGTAACTCTGTGAGATGAATTAACAGAACACAGAGCAGTTTCTGAGAAAGCTTCTTTCCAGTTTTGAACGGAAGATATTCCCTTTTTCACCATAGCCCTCTATGGGCTTCCAAATATCCCTTTGCCAATTCCACAAGAACAGCCTTAGCGAAAGGCTTCTTGAAGGGAAAGATGTAACTCTGTGAGATGAATTCACAGAACACAGAGCAGTTTCTCAGAAAGCTTCTTTCCAGTTTTGAACGGAAGATATTTCCTTTTTCACCATAGCCGTCTATGGGCTTTCAAATATCCCTTTGCCAATTCCACAAGAACAGCCTTAGCGAAAGGCTTCTTGAAGGGAAAGATGTAACTCTGTGAGATGAATTAACAGAACACAGAGTAGTTTCTCAGAAAGCTGCTTTCCTGTTTTGAACGGAAGATATTTCCTTTTTCACCATAGCACTCTATGGGCTTCCAAATATCCCTTTGCCAATTCCACAAGAACGGCCTTAGCGAAACGCTTCTTGAAAGGAAAGATGTAACACAGTGAGATGAATTAACAGAACACAGAGCAGTTTCTCAAAAAGATTCTTTGCAGTTTTGAACGGAAGATATTTCCTTTTTCACCGTAGCCCTCTATGGGCTTCCAAATATCCCTTTGCCAATTCCACAAGAACAGCCTTAGCGAAAGGCTTCTTGAAGGGAAAGATGTAACTCTGTGAGATGAATTAACAGAACACACAGTAGTTTCTCAGAAAGCTTCTTTCCAGTTTTGAACGAAAGATATTTCCTTTTTCACCATAGCCCTCTATGGCTTCCAAATATCCATTTGACATTCCACAAGAACGGCCTTAGCGAAAGGCTTCTTGAAGGGAAAGATGTAAGTCTGTGAGATGAATTAACAGAACACAGAAGAGTTTCTCAGAAAGCTTCTTTCCAGTTTTGAACGGAAGATATTTCCTTTTTCACCATTGCCCTCTATGGGCTTCCAAATATCCCTTTTGCAATTCCACAAGAACAGCCTTAGCGAAAGGCTTCTTGAAGGGAAAGATGTAACTCTGTGAGATGAATTAACAGAACACAGAGCAGTTTCTAAGAAAGCTGCTTTCCTGTTTTGAACGGAAGATAATTCCTTTTTCACCATAGCCCTCTATGGGCTTCCAAATATCCCTTTGCCAATTCCACAAGAACAGCCTTAGCAAAAGGCTTCTTGAAGGGAAAGATGTAACTCTGTGAGATGAATTAACAGAACAAAGAGCAGTTTCTCAGAAAGCTTCTTTCCAGTTTTGAACGGAAGATATTTCCTTTTTCACCATAGCCCTCTATGGGCTTCCAATATCCCTTTGCCAATTCCACAAGAACAGCCTTAGCGAAAGGCTTCTTGAAGGGAAAGATGTTACTCTGTGAGATGAATTAACAGAACAAAGAGCAGTTTCTGAGAAAGCTTCTTTCCAATTAAGAACGGAAGATATTTCCTTTTTCACCATAGCCCTCTATGGGCTTCCAAATATCCCTTTGCCAATTCCACAAGAACAGCCTTGGCGAAAGGCTTCTTGAAGGGAAAGATGTAACTCTGTGAGATGAATTAACAGAACACAGAGCAGTTTCTCAGAAAGCTTCTTTCCAGTTAAGAACGGAAGATATTTCCTTTTTCACCATAGCCCTATATGGGCTTCCAAATATCCCTTTGTCAATTCCACAAGAACAGCCTTAGCGAAAGGGTTCTTGAAGGGAAAGATGTAACTCTGTGAGATGAATTAACAGAACACAGAGCAGTTTCTCAGAAAGGTTCTTTCCAGTTTTGAACGGAAGATATTTCCTTTTTCACCGTAGCCCTCTATGGGCTTCCAAATATCCCTTTGACATTCCACAAGAACGGCCTTAGCGAAAGGCTTCTTGAAGGGAAAGATGTAACTCTGTGAGATGAATTAACAGAACACAGAAGAGTTTCTCAGAAAGCTTCTTTCCAGTTTTGAACGGAAGATATTTCCTTTTTCACCATAGCCCTCTATGGGCTTCCAAATATCCCTTTGCCAATTCCACAAGAACAGCCTTAGCGAAAGGCTTCTTGAAGGGAATGATGTAACTCTGTGAGATGAATTAACAGAACACAGAGCAGTTTCTCAGAAAGCTTCTTTCCAGTTTTGAACGGAAGATATTTCCTTTTTCACCGTAGCCCTCTATGGGCTTCCAAATATCCCTTTGCCAATTCCACAAGAACAGCCTTAGCGAAAGGCTTCTTAAAGGGAAAGATGTAACTCTATGAGATGAATTAACAGAACACAGAGCAGGTTCTCAGAAAGCTTCTTTCCAGTTTTGAACGACAGATATTCCCTTTTTCACCATAGCCCTCTATGGGCTTCCAAATATCCCTTTGCCAATTCCACAAGAACAGCCTTAGCGAAAGGCTTCTTGAAGGGAAAGATGTAACTCTGTGAGATGAATTAACAGAACACAGAGCAGTTTCTGAGAAAGCTTCTTTCCAGTTTTGAACGGAAGATATTCCCTTTTTCACCATAGCCCTCTATGGGCTTCCAAATATCCCTTTGCCAATTCCACAAGAACAGCCTTAGCGAAAGGCTTCTTGAAGGGAAAGATGTAACTCTGTGAGATGAATTAACAGAACACAGAGCAGTTTCTCAGAAAGCTTCTTTCCAGTTTTGAACGGAAGATATTTCCTTTTTCACCATAGCCGTCTATGGGCTTTCAAATATCCCTTTGCCAATTCCACAAGAACAGCCTTAGCGAAAGGCTTCTTGAAGGGAAAGATGTAACTCTGTGAGATGAATTAACAGAACACAGAGTAGTTTCTCAGAAAGCTGCTTTCCTGTTTTGAACGGAAGATATTTCCTTTTTCACCATAGCACTCTATGGGCTTCCAAATATCCCTTTGCCAATTCCACAAGAACGGCCTTAGCGAAACGCTTCTTGAAAGGAAAGATGTAACACAGTGAGATGAATTAACAGAACACAGAGCAGTTTCTCAAAAAGATTCTTTGCAGTTTTGAACGGAAGATATTTCCTTTTTCACCGTAGCCCTCTATGGGCTTCCAAATATCCCTTTGCCAATTCCACAAGAACAGCCTTAGCGAAAGGCTTCTTGAAGGGAAAGATGTAACTCTGTGAGATGAATTAACAGAACACACAGTAGTTTCTCAGAAAGCTTCTTTCCAGTTTTGAACGAAAGATATTTCCTTTTTCACCATAGCCCTCTATGGCTTCCAAATATCCATTTGACATTCCACAAGAACGGCCTTAGCGAAAGGCTTCTTGAAGGGAAAGATGTAAGTCTGTGAGATGAATTAACAGAACACAGAAGAGTTTCTCAGAAAGCTTCTTTCCAGTTTTGAACGGAAGATATTTCCTTTTTCACCATTGCCCTCTATGGGCTTCCAAATATCCCTTTTGCAATTCCACAAGAACAGCCTTAGCGAAAGGCTTCTTGAAGGGAAAGATGTAACTCTGTGAGATGAATTAACAGAACACAGAGCAGTTTCTAAGAAAGCTGCTTTCCTGTTTTGAACGGAAGATAATTCCTTTTTCACCATAGCCCTCTATGGGCTTCCAAATATCCCTTTGCCAATTCCACAAGAACAGCCTTAGCAAAAGGCTTCTTGAAGGGAAAGATGTAACTCTGTGAGATGAATTAACAGAACAAAGAGCAGTTTCTCAGAAAGCTTCTTTCCAGTTTTGAACGGAAGATATTTCCTTTTTCACCATAGCCCTCTATGGGCTTCCAATATCCCTTTGCCAATTCCACAAGAACAGCCTTCGCGAAAGGCTTCTTGAAGGGAAAGATGTTACTCTGTGAGATGAATTAACAGAACAAAGAGCAGTTTCTGAGAAAGCTTCTTTCCAATTAAGAACGGAAGATATTTCCTTTTTCACCATAGCCCTCTATGGGCTTCCAAATATCCCTTTGCCAATTCCACAAGAACAGCCTTGGCGAAAGGCTTCTTGAAGGGAAAGATGTAACTCTGTGAGATGAATTAACAGAACACAGAGCAGTTTCTCAGAAAGCTTCTTTCCAGTTAAGAACGGAAGATATTTCCTTTTTCACCATAGCCCTATATGGGCTTCCAAATATCCCTTTGTCAATTCCACAAGAACAGCCTTAGCGAAAGGGTTCTTGAAGGGAAAGATGTAACTCTGTGAGATGAATTAACAGAACACAGAGCAGTTTCTCAGAAAGGTTCTTTCCAGTTTTGAACGGAAGATATTTCCTTTTTCACCGTAGCCCTCTATGGGCTTCCAAATATCCCTTTGACATTCCACAAGAACGGCCTTAGCGAAAGGCTTCTTGAAGGGAAAGATGTAACTCTGTGAGATGAATTAACAGAACACAGAAGAGTTTCTCAGAAAGCTTCTTTCCAGTTTTGAACGGAAGATATTTCCTTTTTCACCATAGCCCTCTATGGGCTTCCAAATATCCCTTTGCCAATTCCACAAGAACAGCCTTAGCGAAAGGCTTCTTGAAGGGAATGATGTAACTCTGTGAGATGAATTAACAGAACACAGAGCAGTTTCTCAGAAAGCTTCTTTCCAGTTTTGAACGGAAGATATTTCCTTTTTCACCATTGCCCTCTATGGGCTTCCAAATATCCCTTTTCCAATTCCACAAGAACAGCCTTAGCGAAAGGCTTCTTGAAGGGAAAGATGTAACTCTGTGAGATGAATTAACAGAACACAGAGCAGTTTCTCAGAAAGCTGCTTTCCTGTTTTGAACGGAAGATATTTCCTTTTTCACCGTAGCCCTCTATGGGCTTCCAAATATCCCTTTGCCAATTCCACAAGAACAGCCTTAGCGAAAGGCTTCTTAAAGGGAAAGATGTAACTCTATGAGATGAATTAACAGAACACAGAGCAGTTTCTCAGAAAGCTTCTTTCCAGTTTTGAACGACAGATATTCCCTTTTTCACCATAGCCCTCTATGGGCTTCCAAATATCCCTTTGCCAATTCCACAAGAACAGCCTTAGCGAAAGGCTTCTTGAAGGGAAAGATGTAACTCTGTGAGATGAATTAACAGAACACAGAGCAGTTTCTGAGAAAGCTTCTTTCCAGTTTTGAACGGAAGATATTCCCTTTTTCACCATAGCCCTCTATGGGCTTCCAAATATCCCTTTGCCAATTCCACAAGAACAGCCTTAGCGAAAGGCTTCTTGAAGGGAAAGATGTAACTCTGAGAGATGAATTAACAGAACACAGAGCAGTTTCTCAGAAAGATTCTTTCCAGTTTTGAACGGAAGATATTTCCTTTTTCACCGTAGCCCTCTATGGGCTTCCAAATATCCCTTTGACATTCCACAAGAACGGCCTTAGCGAAAGGCTTCTTGAAGGGAAAGATGTAACTCTGTGAGATGAAATAACAGAACACAGAGCAGTTTCTGAGAAAGCTTCTTTCCAGTTAAGAACGGAAGATATTTCCTTTTTCACCATAGCCCTGTATGGGCTTCCAAATATCCCTTTTCCAATTCCACAAGAACAGCCTTAGCGAAAGGCTTCTTGAAGGGAAAGATGTAACTCTGTGAGATGAATTAACAGAACACAGAGCAGTTTCTCAGAAAGCTTCTTTCCAGTTTTGAACGGAAGATATTTCCTTTTTCACCATAGCCCTCTATGGCTTCCAAATATCCCTTTGCCAATTCCAGAAGAACAGCCTTAGCGAAAGGCTTCTTGAAGGGAAAGATGTAACTCTGTGAGATGAATTAACAGAACACAGAGCAGTTTCTCAGAAAGCTTCTTTCCAGTTTTGAACGGAAGATATTTCCTTTTTCACCATAGCCGTCTAGGGGCTTTCAAATATCCCTTTGCCAATTCCACAAGAACAGCCTTAGCGAAAGGCTTCTTGAAGGGAAAGATGTAACTCTGTGAGATGAATTAACAGAACACAGAGTAGTTTCTCAGAAAGCTGCTTTCCTGTTTTGAACGGAAGATATTTCCTTTTTCACCATAGCACTCTATGGGCTTCCAAATATCCCTTTGCCAATTCCACAAGAACGGCCTTAGCGAAACGCTTCTTGAAAGGAAAGATGTAACACAGTGAGATGAATTAACAGAACACAGAGCAGTTTCTCAAAAAGATTCTTTGCAGTTTTGAACGGAAGATATTTCCTTTTTCACCGTAGCCCTCTATGGGCTTCCAAATATCCCTTTGCCAATTCCAGAAGAACAGCCTTAGCGAAAGGCTTCTTGAAGGGAAAGATGTAACTCTGTGAGATGAATTAACAGAACACACAGTAGTTTCTCAGAAAGCTTCTTTCCAGTTTTGAACGAAAGATATTTCCTTTTTCACCATAGCCCTCTATGGCTTCCAAATATCCCTTTGCCAATTCCACAAGAACAGCCTTAGCGAAAGGCTTCTTGAAGGGAAAGATGTAACTCTGTGAGATGAATTAACAGAACACAGAGCAGTTTCTCAGAAAGCTTCTTTCCAGTTTTGAACGGAAGATATTTCCTTTTTCACCATAGCCCTCTATGGGCTTCCAAATATCCCTTTGCCAATTCCACAAGAACAGCCTTAGCGAAAGGGTTCTTGAAGAGAAAGATGTAACACTGTGAGATGAATTAACAGAACACAGAGCAGTTTCTCAGAAAGCTTCTTTCCAGTTTTGAACGGAAGATATTTCCTTTTTCACCATAGCCCTCTATGGGCTTCCAAATATCCCTTTGCCAATTCCAGAAGAACAGCCTTAGCGAAAGGCTTCTTGAAGGGAAAGATGTAACTCTGTGAGATGAATTAACAGAACACAGAGCAGTTTCTCAGAAAGCTTCTTTCCAGTTTTGAACGGAAGATAATTCCTTTTTCACCATAGCCGTCTAAGGGCTTCCAAATATCCCTTTGCCAATTCCACAAGAACAGCCTTAGCGAAAGGCTTCTTGAAGGGAAAGATGTAACTCTGTGAGATGAATTAACAGAACACAGAGCAGTTTCTCAGAAAGCTGCTTTCCTGTTTTGAACGGAAGATATTTCCTTTTTCACCATAGCATTCTATCGGCTTCCAAATATCCCTTTGCCAATTCCACAAGAACAGCCTTAGCGAAAGGCTTCTTGAAGAGAAAGATGTAACTCTGTGAGATGAATTAACAGAACACAGAGCAGTTTCTCAGAAAGCTTCTTTCCAGTTTTGAACGTAAGATATTTCCTTTTTCACCGTAGCCCTCTATGGGCTTCCAAATATCCCTTTGACATTCCACAAGAACGGCCTTAGCGAAAGGCTTCTTGAAGGGAAAGATGTAACTCTGTGAGATGAATTAACCGAACACAGAAGAGTTTCTCAGAAAGCTTCTTTCCAGTTTTGAACGGAAGATATTTCCTTTTTCACCATAGCCCTCTATGGGCTTCCAATATCCCTTTGCCAATTCCACAAGAACAGCCTTAGCGAAAGGCTTCTTGAAGGGAAAGATGTTACTCTGTGAGATGAATTAACAGAACAAAGAGCAGTTTCTGAGAAAGCTTCTTTCCAATTAAGAACGGAAGATATTTCCTTTTTCACCATAGCCCTCTATGGGCTTCCAAATATCCCTTTGCCAATTCCACAAGAACAGCCTTAGCGGAAGGCTTCTTGAAGGGAAAGATGTAACTCTGTGAGATGAATTAACAGAACACAGAGCAGTTTCTCAGAAAGCTTCTTTCCAGTTTTGAACGGAAGATATTTCCTTTTTCACCATAGCCCACTATGGGCTTCCAAATATCCCTTTGCCAATTCCAGAAGAACAGCCTTAGCGAAAGGCTTCTTGAAGGGAAAGATGTAACTCTGTGAGATGAATTAACAGAACACAGAGCAGTTTCTCAGAAAGCTTCTTTCCAGTTTTGAACGGAAGATATTTCCTTTTTCACCATAGCCCTCTATGGGCTTCCAAATATCCCTTTGCCAATTCCACAAGAACAGCCTTAGCGAAAGGCTTCTTGAAGAGAAAGATGTAACACTGTGAGATGATTTAACAGAACACAGAGCAGTTTCTCAGAAAGCTTCTTTCCAGTTTTGAACGGAAGATATTTCCTTTTTCACCATAGCCCTCTATGGGCTTCCAAATATCCCTTTGCCAATTCCAGAAGAACAGCCTTAGCGAAAGGCTTCTTGAAGGGAAAGATGTAACTCCGTGAGATGAATTAACAGAACACAGAGCAGTTTCTCAGAAAGCTTCTTTCCAGTTTTGAACGGAAGATATTTCCTTTTTCACCGTAGACCTCTATGGGCTTCCAAATATCCCTTTGACATTCCAGAAGAATGGCCTTAGCGAAAGGCTTCTTGAAGGGAAAGATGTAACTCTGTGCGATGAATTAACAGAACACAGAAGAGTTTCTCAGAAAGCTTCTTTCCAGTTTTGAACGGAAGATATTTCCTTTTTCACCATAGCCCTCTATGGGCTTCCAAATATCCCTTTGCAAATTCCACAAGAACAGCCTTAGAGAAAGGCTTCTTGAAGGGAATGATGTAACTCTGTGAGATGAATTAACAGAACACAGAGCAGTTTCTCAGAAAGCTTCTTTCCAGTTTTGAACGGAAGATATTTCCTTTTTCACCGTAGCCCTCTATGGGCTTCCAAATATCCCTTTGCCAATTCCACAAGAACAGCCTTAGCGAAAGGCTTCTTAAAGGGAAAGATGTAACTCTATGAGATGAATTAACAGAACACAGAGCAGTTTCTCAGAAAACTTCTTTCCAGTTTTGAACGACAGATATTCCCTTTTTCACCATAGCCCTCTATGGGCTTCCAAATATCCCTTTGCCAATTCCAGAAGAACAGCCTTAGCGAAAGGCTTCTTGAAGGGAAAGATGTAACTCTGTGAGATGAATTAACAGAACACAGAGCAGTTTCTGAGAAAGCCTCTTTCCAGTTTTGAACGGAAGATATTCCCTTTTTCACCATAGCCCTCTATGGGCTTCCAAATATCCCTTTGCCAATTCCACAAGAACAGCCTTAGCGAAAGGCTTCTTGAAGAGAAAGATGTAACTCTGAGAGATGAATTAACAGAACACAGAGCAGTTTCTCAGAAAGCTTCTTTCCAGTTTTGAACGGAAGATATTTCCTTTTTCACCATAGCCCTCTATGGGCTTCCAAATATCCCTTTGCCAATTCCACAAGAACAGCCTTAGGGAAAGGCTTTTTGAAGGGAAAGATGTAACTCTGTGACATGAATTAACAGAACACAGAGCAGTTTCTCAGAAAGCTTCTTTCCAGTTTTGAACGGAAGATATTTCCTTTTTCACCATAGCCCTCTAAGGGCTTCCAAATATCCCTTTTCCAATTCCACAAGAACAGCCTTAGAGAAAGGCTTCTTGAAGGTAAAGATGTAACTCTGTGAGATGAATTAACAGAACACAGAGCAGTTTCTAAGAAAGCTGCTTTCCTGTTTTGAACGGAAGATATTTCCTTTTTCACCATAGTCCTCTATCGGCTTCCAAATATCCCTTTGCCAATTCCACAACAACAGCCTTAGCAAAAGGCTTCTTGAAGGGAAAGATGTAACTCTGTGACATGAATTAGCAGAACACAGAGCAGTTTCTCAGAAAGCTTCTTTCCAGTTAAGAACGGAAGATGTTTCCTTTTTCACCATAGCCCTCTATGGGCTTCCAAATATCCCTTTGCCAATTCCACAAGAACAGCCTTAGCCAAACGCTTGTTGAAGGGAAAGATGTTACCCTGTGATATGAATTAACAGAACACAGAGCAGTTTGTAAGAATGCTTCCTTCCTGTTTTGAACGGAAGATATTTCCTTTTTCACCATAGCCCTCTATGGGTCTCCAAATATCCCTTTGACAATTCCACAAGAACGGCCTTAGAGAAAGGCTTCTTGAAGGGAAAGATGTAACTCTGTGAGATGAATGAACAGAACACAGAGCAGTTTCTCAAAAAGATTCTTTCCAGTTTTGAACGGAAGATATTTCCTTTTTCACCATAGCCCTCTATGGGCTTCCAAATATCCCTTTGCCAATTCCACAAGAACAGCCTTGGCGAAAGGCTTCTTGAAGGGAAAGATGTAACTCTGTGAGATGAATTAACAGAACACAGAGCAGTTTCTCAGAAAGCTTCTTTCCAGTTTTGAACGACAGATATTCCCTTTTTCACCATAGCCCTCTATGGGCTTCCAAATATCCCTTTGGCAATTCCACAAGAACAGCCTTAGCGAAAGGCTTCTTGAAGGGAAAGATGTAACTCTGTGAGATGAATTAACAGAACACAGAGCAGTTTCTGAGAAAGCCTCTTTCCAGTTTTGAACGGAAGATATTCCCTTTTTCACCATAGCCCTCTATGGGCTTCCAAATATCCCTTTGCCAATTCCACAAGAACAGCCTTAGCGAAAGGCTTCTTGAAGAGAAAGATGTAACTCTGAGAGATGAATTAACAGAACACAGAGCAGTTTCTCAGAAAGTTTCTTTCCAGTTTTGAACGGAAGATATTTCCTTTTTCACCGTAGCTCTCTATGGGCTTCCAAATATCCATTTGACATTCCACAAGAACGGCCTTAGCGAAAGGCTTCTTGAAGGGAAAGATGTAACTCTGTGAGATGAATTAACAGAACACAGAAGAGTTTCTCAGAAAGCTTCTTTCCAGTTTTGAACGGAAGGTATTTCCTTTTTAACCATAGCCCTCTATGGGCTTCCAAATATCCCTTTGCCAATTCCACAAGAACAGCCGCAGCGAAAGGCTTCTTGAAGGGAAAGATGTAACTCTCTGAGATGAATTAACAGAACACAGAGCAGTTTCTCAGAAAGATTCTTTCCAGTTTTGAATGGAAGATATTTCCTTTTTCACCATATCCCTCTATGGGCTTCCAAATATCCCTTTGCCAATTCCACAAGAACAGCCCTAGCGAAAGGCTTCTTGAAGGGAAAGATGTAACTCTGAGAGATGAATTAACAGAACACAGAGCAGTTTCTCAGAAAGATTCTTTCCAGTTTTGAACGGAAGATATTTCCTTTTTCACCGTAGCCCTCTATGGGCTTCCAAATATCCCTTTGACATTCCACAAGAACGGCCTTGGCGAAAGGCTTCTTGAAGGGAAAGATGTAACTCTGTGAGATGAATTAACAGAACACAGAAGAGTTTCTCAGAAAGCTTCTTTCCACTTTTGAACGGAACATATTTCCTTTTTAACCATAGCCCTCTATGGGCTTCCAAATATCCCTTTGCCAATTCCAGAAGAACAGCCTTAGCGAAAGGCTTCTTGAAGGGAAAGATGTAACTCTGTGAGATGAATTAACAGAACACAGAGCAGTTTCTCAGAAAGCTTCTTTCCAGTTTTGAATGGAAGATATTTCCTTTTTCACCATATCCCTCTATGGGCTTCCAAATATCCCTTTGCCAATTCCACAAGAACAGCCCTAGCGAAAGGCTTCTTGAAGGGAAAGATGTAACTCTGTGAGATGAATTAACAGAACACAGAGCAGTTTCTCAGAAAGCTTCTTTCCAGTTTTGATCGGAAGATATTTCCTTTTTCACCGTAGCCCTGTATGGGTTTCCAAATATCCCTTTGCCAATTCCACAAGAACAGCCTTAGCGAAAGGCTTCTTGAAGGGAAAGATGTAACTCTGTGAGATGAATTAACAGAACACAGAGCAGTTTCTCAGAAAGCTTCTTTCCAGTTTTGAACGGCAGGTATTCCCTTTTTCACCATAGCCCTCTATGGGCTTCAAAATATCCCTTTGCAATTCCACAAGAACAGCCTTAGAGAAAGGCTTCTTGAAGGGAAAGATGTAACTCTGTGAGATGAATTAACAGAACACAGAGCAGTTTCTGAGAAAGCTTCTTTCCAGTTTTGAACGGAAGATATTTCATTTTTCAACATAGCCCTCTATGGGCTTCCAAATATCCCTTTGCCAATTCCACAAGAAGAGCCTTAGCGAAAGGCTACTTGAAGGGAAAGATGTAACCCTGTGAGATGAATTAACAGAACACAGAGCAGTTTCTAAGAAAGCTTCCTTCCTGTTTTGAACGTAAGATATTTCCTTTTTCACCATAGCCGTCTAAGGGCTTACAAATATCCCTTTGACAATTCCACAAGAACAGCCTTATCGAAAGGCTTCTTGAAGGGAAAGATATAACTCTGTGAGATGAATGAACAGAACACAGAGCAGTTTCTCAAAAAGATTCTTTCCAGTTTTGAACGGAAGATATTTCCTTTTTCACCATAGCCCTCTATGGGCTTCCAAATATCCCTTTGCCAATTCCACAAGAACAGCCTTAGCGAAAGGCTTCTTGAAGGGAAAGATGTAACTGTGAGATGAATTAACAGAACACAGAGCAGTTTCTGAGAAAGCTTCTTTCCAGTTAAGAACGGAAGATATTTCCTTTTTCACCATAGCCCTGTATGGGCTTCCAAATATCCCTTTGCCAATTCCACAAGAACAGCCTTAGCGAAAGGCTTCTTGAAGGGAAAGATGTAACTCTGTGAGATGAATTAACAGAACACAGAGCAGTTTCTCAGAAAGCTTCTTTCCAGTTTTGAACGGAAGTTATTTCCTTTTTCACCATAGCCCTCTATGGCTTCCAAATATCCCTTTGCCAATTCCAGAAGAACAGCCTTAGCGAAAGGCTTCTTGAAGGGAAAGATGTAACTCTGTGAGATGAATTAACAGAACACAGAGCAGTTTCTCAGAAAGCTTCTTTCCAGTTTTGAACGGAAGTTATTTCCTTTTTCACCATAGCCCTCTATGGCTTCCAAATATCCCTTTGCCAATTCCAGAAGAACAGCCTTAGCGAAAGGCTTCTTGAAGGGAAAGATGTAACTCTGTGAGATGAATTAACAGAACACAGAGCAGTTTCTCAGAAAGCTTCTTTCCAGTTTTGAACGGAAGATATTTCCTTTTTCACCATAGCCGTCTATGGGCTTTCAAATATCCCTTTGCCAATTCCACAAGAACAGCCTTAGCGAAAGGCTTCTTGAAGGGAAAGATGTAACTCTGTGAGATGAATTAACAGAACACAGAGTAGTTTCTCAGAAAGCTGCTTTCCTGTTTTGAACGGAAGATATTTCCTTTTTCACCATAGCACTCTATGGGCTTCCAAATATCCCTTTGCCAATTCCACAAGAACGGCCTTAGCGAAACGCTTCTTGAAAGAAAAGATGTAACACTGTGAGATGAATTAACAGAACACAGAGCAGTTTCTCAAAAAGATTCTTTGCAGTTTTGAACGGAAGATATTTCCTTTTTCACCGTAGCCCTCTATGGGCTTCCAAATATCCCTTTGCCAATTCCAGAAGAACAGCCTTAGCGAAAGGCTTCTTGAAGGGAAAGATGTAACTCTGTGAGATGAATTAACAGAACACACAGTAGTTTCTCAGAAAGCTTCTTTCCAGTTTTGAACGGAAGATATTTCCTTTTTCACCATAGCCCTTTATGGGTTTCCAAATATCCCTTTGACATTCCACAAGAACGGCCTTGGCGAAAGGCTTCTTGAAGGGAAAGATGTAACTCTGTGAGATGTATTAACAGAACACAGAAGAGTTTCTCAGAAAGCTTCTTTCCAGTTTTGAACGGAAGATATTTCCTTTTTCACCATAACCCTCTATGGGCTTCCAAATATCCCTTTGCTAATTCCACAAGAACAGCCTTAGCGAAAGGCTCCCTGAACGGAAAGATGTAACTCTGTGAGATGAATTAACAGAACACAGAGCAGTTTCTCAGAAAGCTTCTTTCCAGTTTTGAACGGAAGATATTTCCTTTTTAACCATAGCCCTCTATGGGCTTCCAAATATCCCTTTTCCAATTCCACAGGAACAGCCTTAGCGAAAGGCTTCTTGAAGGGAAAGATGTAACTCTGTGAGATGAATTAACAGAACACAGAGCAGTTTCTCAAAAAGATTCTTTGCAGTTTTGAACGGAAGATATTTCCTTTTTCACCGTAGCCCTCTATGGGCTTCCAAATATCCCTTTGCCAATTACAGAAGAACAGCCTTAGCGAAAGGCTTCTTGAAGGGAAAGATGTAACTCTGTGAGATGAATTAACAGAACACACAGAAGTTTCTCAGAAAGCTTCTTTCCAGTTTTGAACGGAAGATATTTCCTTTTTCACCATTGCCCTCTATGGGCTTCCAAATATCCCTTTGCCAATTCCACAAGAACAGCCTTAGCGAAAGGCTTCTTGAAGGGAAAGATGTAACTCTGTGAGATGAATTAACAGAACACAGAGCAGTTTCTCAGAAAGCTTCTTTCCAGTTTTGAACGGAAGTTATTTCCTTTTTCACCATAGCCCTCTATGGCTTCCAAATATCCCTTTGCCAATTCCAGAAGAACAGCCTTAGCGAAAGGCTTCTTGAAGGGAAAGATGTAACTCTGTGAGATGAATTAACAGAACACAGAGCAGTTTCTCAGAAAGCTTCTTTCCAGTTTTGAACGGAAGTTATTTCCTTTTTCACCATAGCCCTCTATGGCTTCCAAATATCCCTTTGCCAATTCCAGAAGAACAGCCTTAGCGAAAGGCTTCTTGAAGGGAAAGATGTAACTCTGTGAGATGAATTAACAGAACACAGAGCAGTTTCTCAGAAAGCTTCTTTCCAGTTTTGAACGGAAGATATTTCCTTTTTCACCATAGCCGTCTATGGGCTTTCAAATATCCCTTTGCCAATTCCACAAGAACAGCCTTAGCGAAAGGCTTCTTGAAGGGAAAGATGTAACTCTGTGAGATGAATTAACAGAACACAGAGTAGTTTCTCAGAAAGCTGCTTTCCTGTTTTGAACGGAAGATATTTCCTTTTTCACCATAGCACTCTATGGGCTTCCAAATATCCCTTTGCCAATTCCACAAGAACGGCCTTAGCGAAACGCTTCTTGAAAGAAAAGATGTAACACTGTGAGATGAATTAACAGAACACAGAGCAGTTTCTCAAAAAGATTCTTTGCAGTTTTGAACGGAAGATATTTCCTTTTTCACCGTAGCCCTCTATGGGCTTCCAAATATCCCTTTGCCAATTTCAGAAGAACAGCCTTAGCGAAAGGCTTCTTGAAGGGAAAGATGTAACTCTGTGAGATGAATTAACAGAACACACAGTAGTTTCTCAGAAAGCTTCTTTCCAGTTTTGAACGGAAGATATTTCCTTTTTCACCATAGCCCTTTATGGGTTTCCAAATATCCCTTTGACATTCCACAAGAACGGCCTTGGCGAAAGGCTTCTTGAAGGGAAAGATGTAACTCTGTGAGATGTATTAACAGAACACAGAAGAGTTTCTCAGAAAGCTTCTTTCCAGTTTTGAACGGAAGATATTTCCTTTTTCACCATAACCCTCTATGGGCTTCCAAATATCCCTTTGCTAATTCCACAAGAACAGCCTTAGCGAAAGGCTCCCTGAACGGAAAGATGTAACTCTGTGAGATGAATTAACAGAACACAGAGCAGTTTCTCAGAAAGCTTCTTTCCAGTTTTGAACGGAAGATATTTCCTTTTTAACCATAGCCCTCTATGGGCTTCCAAATATCCCTTTTCCAATTCCACAGGAACAGCCATAGCGAAAGGCTTCTTGAAGGGAAAGATGTAACTCTGTGAGATGAATTAACAGAACACAGAGCAGTTTCTCAAAAAGATTCTTTGCAGTTTTGAACGGAAGATATTTCCTTTTTCACCGTAGCCCTCTATGGGCTTCCAAATATCCCTTTGCCAATTACAGAAGAACAGCCTTAGCGAAAGGCTTCTTGAAGGGAAAGATGTAACTCTGTGAGATGAATTAACAGAACACACAGAAGTTTCTCAGAAAGCTTCTTTCCAGTTTTGAACGGAAGATATTTCCTTTTTCACCATTGCCCTCTATGGGCTTCCAAATATCCCTTTGCCAATTCCACAAGAACAGCCTTAGCGAAAGGCTTCTTGAAGGGAAAGATGTAACTCTGTGAGATGAATTAACAGAACACAGAGCAGTTTCTCAGAAAGCTTCTTTCCAGTTTTGAACGGAAGATATTTCCTTTTTCACCATAGCCCTATATGGGCTTCCAAATATCCCTTTGCCAATTCCACAAGAACAGCCTTAGCGAAAGGCTCCTTGAACGGAAAGATGTAACTCTGTGAGATGAATTAACAGAACACAGAGCAGTTTCTCAGAAAGCTTCTTTCCAGTTTTGAACGGAAGATATTTCCTTTTTAACCATAGCCCTCTAAGGGCTTCCAAATATCCCTTTTCCAATTCCACAGGAACAGCCTTAGCGAAAGGCTTCTTGAAGGGAAAGATGTAACTCTGTGAGATGAATTAACAGAACACAGAGCAGTTTCTCAAAAAGATTCTTTCCAGTTTTGAATGGAAGATATTTCCTTTTTCACCATAGCCCTCTATGGGCTTCCAAATATCCCTTTGCCAATTCCAGAAGAACAGCCTTAGCCAAAGGCTTCTTGAAGGGAAAGATGTAACTCTGTGAGATGAATTAACAGAACACAGAGCAGTTTCTCAGAAAGTTTCTTTCCAGTTTTGAATGGAAGATATTTCCTTTTTCACCATATCCCTCTATGGGCTTCCAAATATCCCTTTGCCAATTCCACAAGAACAGCCCTAGCGAAAGGCTTCTTGAAGGGAAAGATGTAACTCTGTGAGATGAATTAACAGAACACAGAGCAGTTTTTAAGAAAGCTTCTTTCCAGTTTTGAACGGCAGATATTTCCTTTTTCACCATAGCCCTCCATGGCCTTCCAAATATCCCTTTGCCAATTCCACAAGAACAGCCTTAGCGAAAGGCTTTTTGAAGGGAAAGATGTAACTCTGTGAGATGAATTAACAGAACACAGAGCAGTTTCTCAGAAAGCTTCTATCCAGTTTTGAACGGAAGATATTTCCTTTTTCACCATAGCCCTCTATGGGCTTCCAAATATCCCTTTGCCAATCCCAGAAGAACAGCCTTAGCCAAAGGCTTCTTGAAGGGAAAGATGTAACTCTGTGAGATGAATTAACAGAACACAGAGCAGTTTCTCAGAAAGTTTCTTTCCAGTTTTGAATGGAAGATATTGCCTTTTTCACCATATCCCTCTATGGGCTTCCAAATATCCCTTTGCCAATTCCACAAGAACAGCCCTAGCGAAAGGCTTCTTGACGGGAAAGATGTAACTCTGTGAGATGAATTAAAAGAACACAGAGCAGTTTCTCAGAAAGCTTCTTTCCAGTTTTGAACGGAAGATATTTCCTTTTTCACCATAGCCCTCTATGGGCTTCCAAATATCCCTTTGCCAATTCCACAAGAACAGCCTTAGCGAAAGGCTTTTTGAAGGGAAAGATGTAACTCTGTGAGATGAATTAACAGAGCACAGAGCAGTTTCTCAGAAAGCTTCTTTCCAGTTTTGAACGGAAGATATTTCCTTTTTCACCATAGCCCTCTATGGGCTTCCAAATATCCCATTTCCAATTCCACAAGAACAGCCTTAGCGAAAGGCTTCTTGAAGGGAAAGATGTAACTCTGTGAGATGAATTAACAGAACACAGAGCAGTTTCTAAGAAAGCTGCTTTCCTGTTTTGAACGGAAGATATTTTCCTTTTTCACCATAGCCCTCTATGGCTTCCAAATATCCCTTTGCCAATTCCAGAAGAACAGCCTTAGCGAAAGGCTTCTTGAAGGGAAAGATGTAACTCTGTGAGATGAATTAACAAAACACAGAGCAGTTTCTCAGAAAGCTTCTTTCCAGTTTTCAACGGAAGATATTTCCTTTTTCACCATAGCCGTCTATGGGCATCCAAATATCCCTTTGCCAATTCCACAAGAACAGCCTTAGCGAAAGGCTTCTTGAAGGGAAAGATGTAACTCTGTGAGATGAATTAACAGAACACAGAGCAGTTTCTCAGAAAGCTTCTTTCCAGTTTTGAACGGAAGATATTTCCTTTTTCACCATAGCCCTCTATGGGCTTCCAAATATCCCTTTGCCAATTCCACAAGAACAGCCTTAGCGAAAGGCTTCTTGAAGAGAAAGATGTAACACTGTGAGATGAATTAACAGAACACAGAGCAGTTTCTCAGAAAGCTTCTTTCCAGTTTTGAACGGAAGATATTTCCTTTTTCACCATAGCCCTCTATGGGCTTCCAAATATCCCTTTGCCAATTCCACAACAACAGCCTTAGCGAAAGGCTTCTTGAAGGGAAAGATGTAACTCTGTGAGATGAATAAACAGAACACAGAGCAGTTTCTCAGAAAGCTTCTTTCCAGTTTTGAACGGAAGATATTTCCTTTTTCACCGTAGCCCTCTATGGGTTTCCAAATATCCCTTTGACATTCCACAAGAACGGCCTTGGCGAAAGGCTTCTTGAAGGGAAAGATGTAACTCTGTGAGATGTATTAACAGAACACAGAAGAGTTTCTCAGAAAGCTTCTTTCCAGTTTTGAACGGAAGATATTTCCTTTTTCACCATAACCCTCTATGGGCTTCCAAATATCCCTTTGCTAATTCCACAAGAACAGCCTTAGCGAAAGGCTCCTTGAACGGAAAGATGTAACTCTGTGAGATGAATTAACAGAACACAGAGCAGTTTCTCGGAAAGCTTCTTTCCAGTTTTGAACGGAAGATATTTCCTTTTTAACCATAGCCCTCTATGGGATTCCAAATATCCCTTTGACAATTCCACAAGAACGGCCTTGGCGAAACACTTCTTGAACGGAAAGATATAACACTGTGAGATGAATTAACAGAACACAGAGCAGTTTCTCAAAAAGATTCTTTGCAGTTTTGAACGGAAGATATTTCCTTTTTCACCATAGCCCTCTATGGGCTTCCAAATATCCCTTTGCCAATTCCAGAAGAACAGCCATAGCGAAAGGCTTCTTGAAGGGAAAGATGTAACTCTGTGAGATGAATTAACAGAACACAGAGCAGTTTCTCAGAAAGCTTCTTTCCAGTTTTGAACGGAAGATATTTCCTTTTTCACCATAGCCCACTATGGGCTTCCAAATATCCCTTTACCAATTCCAGAAGAACAGCCTTAGCGAAAGGCTTCTTGAAGGGAAAGATGTAACTCTGTGAGATGAATTAACAGAACACAGAGCAGTTTCTCAGAAAGCTTTTTTCCAGTTTTGAATGGAAGATATTTCCTTTTTCACCATAGCCCTCTATGGGCTTCCAAATATCCCTTTGCCAATTCCACAAGAACATCCTTAGCGAAAGGCTTCTTGAAGAGAAAGATGTAACACTGTGAGATGATTTAACAGAACACAGAGCAGTTTCTCAGAAAGCTTCTTTCCAGTTTTGAACGGAAGATATTTCCTTTTTCACCATAGCCCTCCATGGGCTTCCAAATATCCCTTTGCCAATTCCAGAAGAACAGCCTTAGCGAAAGGCTTCTTGAAGGGAAAGATGTAACTCTGTGAGATGAATTCACAGAACACAGAGCAGTTTCTCAGAAAGCTTCTTTCCAGTTTTGAACGGAAGATATTTCCTTTTTCACCGTAGCCCTCTATGGGCTTCCAAATATCCCTTTGACATTCCACAAGAACGGCCTTAGCGAAAGGCTTCTTGAAGGGAAAGATGTAACTCTGTGAGATGAATTAACAGAACACAGAGCAGTTTCTCAGAAAGCTTCTTTCCAGTTTTGTATGGAAGATATTTCCTTTTTCACCATATCCCTCTATGGGCTTCCAAATATCCCTTTGCCAATTCCACAAGAACAGCCCTAGCGAAAGGCTTCTTGAAGGGAAAGATGTAACTCTGTGAGATGAATTAACAGAACACAAAGCAGTTTCTCAGAAAGCTTCTTTCCAGTTTTGAACGGAAGATATTTCCTTTTTCACCATAGCCCTCTATGGGCTTCCAAATATCCCTTTGCCAATTCCACAAGAACAGTCTTAGGGAAAGGCTTTTTGAAGGGAAAGATGTAACTCTGTGACATGAATTAACAGAACACAGAGCAGTTTCTCAGAAAGCTTCTTTCCAGTTTTGAACGGAAGATATTTCCTTTTTCACCATAGCCCTCTATGGGCTTCCAAATATCCCTTTTCCAATTCCACAAGAACAGCCTTAGAGAAAGGCTTCTTGAAGGGAAAGATGTAACTCTGTGAGATGAATTAACAGAACACAGAGCAGTTTCTAAGAAAGCTGCTTTCCTGTTTTGAACGGAGAATATTTCCTTTTTCACCATAGTCCTCTATGGGCTTCCAAATATCCCTTTGCCAATTCCACAACAACAGCCTTAGCAAAAGGCTTCTTGAAGGGAAAGATGTAACTCTGTGACATGAATTAAAAGAACACAGAGCAGTTTCTCAGAAAGCTTCTTTCCAGTTTTGAACGGAAGATATTTCCTTTTTCACCGTAGCCCTCTATGGGTTTCCAAATATCCCTTTGCCAATTCCAGAAGAACAGCCTTAGCGAAAGGCTTCTTGAAGGGAAAGATGTAACTCTGTGAGATGAATTAACAGAACACAGAGCAGTTTCTCAGAAAGCTTCTTTCCAGTTTTGAACGGAAGATATTTCCTTTTTCACCGTAGCCCTCTATGGGCTTCCAAATATCCCTTTGACATTCCACAAGAACGGCCTTGGCGAAAGGCTTCTTGAAGGGAAAGATGTAACTCTGTGAGATGTATTAACAGAACACGGAAGAGTTTCTCAGAAAGCTTCTTTCCAGTTTTGAACGGAAGATATTTCCTTTTTCACCATAACCCTCTATGGGCTTCCTAATATCCCTTTGCTAATTCCACAAGAACAGCCTTAGCGAAAGGCTCCTTGAACGGAAAGATGTAACTCTGTGAGATGAATTAACAGAACACAGAGCAGTTTCTCAGAAAGCTTCTTTCCAGTTTTGAACGGAAGATATTTCCTTTTTAACCATAGCCCTCTATGGGCTTCCAAATATCCCTTTTCCAATTCCACAGGAACAGCCTTAGCGAAAGGCTTCTTGAAGGGAAAGATGTAACTCTGTGAGATGAATTAACAGAACACAGAGCAGTTTCTCAAAATGATTCTTTCCAGTTTTGAATGGAAGATATTTCCTTTTTCACCATAGCCCTCTATGGGCTTCCAAATATCCCTTTGCCAATTCCAGAAGAACAGCCTTAGCCAAAGGCTTCTTGAAGGGAAAGATGTAACTCTGTGAGATGAATTAACAGAACACAGAGCAGTTTCTCAGAAAGTTTCTTTCCAGTTTTGAATGGAAGATATTTCCTTTTTCACCATAGCCCTCTATGGGCTTCCAAATATCCCTTTGCCAATTCCACAAGAACAGCCCTAGCGAAAGGCTTCTTGAAGGGAAAGATGTAACTCTGTGAGATGAATTAACAGAACACAGAGCAGTTTCTCAGAAAGCTTCTTTCAGTTTTGAACGGAAGATATTTCCTTTTTCACCATAGCCCTCTATGGGCTTCCAAATATCCCTTTGCCAATTCCACAAGAACAGCCTTAGCGAAAGGCTTCTTGAAGGGAAAGATGTAACTCTGTGAGATGAATTAACAGAGCTCAGAGCAGTTTCTCAGAAAGCTTCTTTCCAGTTTTGAACGGAAGATATTTCCTTTTTCACCATAGCCCTCTATGGGCTAACAAATATCCCTTTTCCAATTCCACAAGAACAGCCTTAGCCAAAGGCTTCTTGAAGGGAAAGATGTAACTCTGTGAGATGAATTAACAGAACACAGAGCAGTTTCTAAGAAAGCTGCTTTCCTGTTTTGAACGGAAGATATTTCCTTTTTCACCATAGCCCTCTATGGCTTCAAAATATCCCTTTGCCAATTCCAGAAGAACAGCCTTAGCGAAAGGCTTCTTGAAGGGAAAGATGTAACTCTGTGAGATGAATTAACAGAACACAGAGCAGTTTCTCAGAAAGCTTCTTTCCAGTTTTGAACGGAAGATATTTCCTTTTTAACCATAGCCGTCTATGGGCATCCAAATATCCCTTTTCCAATTCCACAAGAACAGCCTTAGCGAAAGGCTTCTTGAAGGGAAAGATGTAACTCTGTGAGATGAATTAACAGAACACAGAGCAGTTTCTCAGAAAGCTGCTTTCCTGTTTTGAACGGAAGATATTTCCTTTTTCACCATAGTACTCTATGGGCTTCCAAATATCCCTTTGCCAATTCCACAAGAACGGCCTTAGCGAAACGCTTCTTGAAAGGAAAGATGTAACACTGTGAGATGAATTAACGGAACACAGAGCAGTTTCTCAAAAAGATTCTTTGCAGTTTTTAACGGAAGATATTTCCTTTTTCACCGTAGCCCTCTATGGGCTTCCAAATATCCCTTTGCCAATTCCAGAAGAACAGCCTTAGCGAAAGGCTTCTTGAAGGGAAAGATGTAACTCTGTGAGATGAATTAACAGAACACTCAGTAGTTTCTCAGAAAGCTTCTTTCCAGTTTTGAACGGAAGATATTTCCTTTTTCACCATAGCCCTCTATGGGCTTCCAAATATCCCTTTGCCAATCCCAGAAGAACAGCCTTAGCCAAAGGCTTCTTGAAGGGAAAGATGTAACTCTGTGAGATGAATTAACAGAACACAGAGCAGTTTCTCAGAAAGTTTCTTTCCAGTTTTGAATGGAAGATATTGCCTTTTTCACCATATCCCTCTATGGGCTTCCAAATATCCCTTTGCCAATTCCACAAGAACAGCCCTAGCGAAAGGCTTCTTGACGGGAAAGATGTAACTCTGTGAGATGAATTAAAAGAACACAGAGCAGTTTCTCAGAAAGCTTCTTTCCAGTTTTGAACGGAAGATATTTCCTTTTTCACCATAGCCCTCTATGGGCTTCCAAATATCCCTTTGCCAATTCCACAAGAACAGCCTTAGCGAAAGGCTTTTTGAAGGGAAAGATGTAACTCTGTGAGATGAATTAACAGAGCACAGAGCAGTTTCTCAGAAAGCTTCTTTCCAGTTTTGAACGGAAGATATTTCCTTTTTCACCATAGCCCTCTATGGGCTTCCAAATATCCCATTTCCAATTCCACAAGAACAGCCTTAGCGAAAGGCTTCTTGAAGGGAAAGATGTAACTCTGTGAGATGAATTAACAGAACACAGAGCAGTTTCTAAGAAAGCTGCTTTCCTGTTTTGAACGGAAGATATTTTCCTTTTTCACCATAGCCCTCTATGGCTTCCAAATATCCCTTTGCCAATTCCAGAAGAACAGCCTTAGCGAAAGGCTTCTTGAAGGGAAAGATGTAACTCTGTGAGATGAATTAACAAAACACAGAGCAGTTTCTCAGAAAGCTTCTTTCCAGTTTTCAACGGAAGATATTTCCTTTTTCACCATAGCCGTCTATGGGCATCCAAATATCCCTTTGCCAATTCCACAAGAACAGCCTTAGCGAAAGGCTTCTTGAAGGGAAAGATGTAACTCTGTGAGATGAATTAACAGAACACAGAGCAGTTTCTCAGAAAGCTTCTTTCCAGTTTTGAACGGAAGATATTTCCTTTTTCACCATAGCCCTCTATGGGCTTCCAAATATCCCTTTGCCAATTCCACAAGAACAGCCTTAGCGAAAGGCTTCTTGAAGAGAAAGATGTAACACTGTGAGATGAATTAACAGAACACAGAGCAGTTTCTCAGAAAGCTTCTTTCCAGTTTTGAACGGAAGATATTTCCTTTTTCACCATAGCCCTCTAAGGGCTTCCAAATATCCCTTTGCCAATTCCACAACAACAGCCTTAGCGAAAGGCTTCTTGAAGGGAAAGATGTAACTCTGTGAGATGAATAAACAGAACACAGAGCAGTTTCTCAGAAAGCTTCTTTCCAGTTTTGAACGGAAGATATTTCCTTTTTCACCGTAGCCCTCTATGGGTTTCCAAATATCCCTTTGACATTCCACAAGAACGGCCTTGGCGAAAGGCTTCTTGAAGGGAAAGATGTAACTCTGTGAGATGTATTAACAGAACACAGAAGAGTTTCTCAGAAAGCTTCTTTCCAGTTTTGAACGGAAGATATTTCCTTTTTCACCATAACCCTCTATGGGCTTCCAAATATCCCTTTGCTAATTCCACAAGAACAGCCTTAGCGAAAGGCTCCTTGAACGGAAAGATGTAACTCTGTGAGATGAATTAACAGAACACAGAGCAGTTTCTCGGAAAGCTTCTTTCCAGTTTTGAACGGAAGATATTTCCTTTTTAACCATAGCCCTCTATGGGATTCCAAATATCCCTTTGACAATTCCACAAGAACGGCCTTGGCGAAACACTTCTTGAACGGAAAGATATAACACTGTGAGATGAATTAACAGAACACAGAGCAGTTTCTCAAAAAGATTCTTTGCAGTTTTGAACGGAAGATATTTCCTTTTTCACCATAGCCCTCTATGGGCTTCCAAATATCCCTTTGCCAATTCCAGAAGAACAGCCATAGCGAAAGGCTTCTTGAAGGGAAAGATGTAACTCTGTGAGATGAATTAACAGAACACAGAGCAGTTTCTCAGAAAGCTTCTTTCCAGTTTTGAACGGAAGATATTTCCTTTTTCACCATAGCCCACTATGGGCTTCCAAATATCCCTTTACCAATTCCAGAAGAACAGCCTTAGCGAAAGGCTTCTTGAAGGGAAAGATGTAACTCTGTGAGATGAATTAACAGAACACAGAGCAGTTTCTCAGAAAGCTTTTTTCCAGTTTTGAATGGAAGATATTTCCTTTTTCACCATAGCCCTCTATGGGCTTCCAAATATCCCTTTGCCAATTGCACAAGAACATCCTTAGCGAAAGGCTTCTTGAAGAGAAAGATGTAACACTGTGAGATGATTTAACAGAACACAGAGCAGTTTCTCAGAAAGCTTCTTTCCAGTTTTGAACGGAAGATATTTCCTTTTTCACCATAGCCCTCCATGGGCTTCCAAATATCCCTTTGCCAATTCCAGAAGAACAGCCTTAGCGAAAGGCTTCTTGAAGGGAAAGATGTAACTCTGTGAGATGAATTCACAGAACACAGAGCAGTTTCTCAGAAAGCTTCTTTCCAGTTTTGAACGGAAGATATTTCCTTTTTCACCGTAGCCCTCTATGGGCTTCCAAATATCCCTTTGACATTCCACAAGAACGGCCTTAGCGAAAGGCTTCTTGAAGGGAAAGATGTAACTCTGTGAGATGAATTAACAGAACACAGAGCAGTTTCTCAGAAAGCTTCTTTCCAGTTTTGTATGGAAGATATTTCCTTTTTCACCATATCCCTCTATGGGCTTCCAAATATCCCTTTCCCAATTCCACAAGAACAGCCCTAGCGAAAGGCTTCTTGAAGGGAAAGATGTAACTCTGTGAGATGAATTAACAGAACACAAAGCAGTTTCTCAGAAAGCTTCTTTCCAGTTTTGAACGGAAGATATTTCCTTTTTCACCATAGCCCTCTATGGGCTTCCAAATATCCCTTTGCCAATTCCACAAGAACAGTCTTAGGGAAAGGCTTTTTGAAGGGAAAGATGTAACTCTGTGACATGAATTAACAGAACACAGAGCAGTTTCTCAGAAAGCTTCTTTCCAGTTTTGAACGGAAGATATTTCCTTTTTCACCATAGCCCTCTATGGGCTTCCAAATATCCCTTTTCCAATTCCACAAGAACAGCCTTAGAGAAAGGCTTCTTGAAGGGAAAGATGTAACTCTGTGAGATGAATTAACAGAACACAGAGCAGTTTCTAAGAAAGCTGCTTTCCTGTTTTGAACGGAGAATATTTCCTTTTTCACCATAGTCCTCTATGGGCTTCCAAATATCCCTTTGCCAATTCCACAACAACAGCCTTAGCAAAAGGCTTCTTGAAGGGAAAGATGTAACTCTGTGACATGAATTAAAAGAACACAGAGCAGTTTCTCAGAAAGCTTCTTTCCAGTTTTGAACGGAAGATATTTCCTTTTTCACCGTAGCCCTCTATGGGTTTCCAAATATCCCTTTGCCAATTCCAGAAGAACAGCCTTAGCGAAAGGCTTCTTGAAGGGAAAGATGTAACTCTGTGAGATGAATTAACAGAACACAGAGCAGTTTCTCAGAAAGCTTCTTTCCAGTTTTGAACGGAAGATATTTCCTTTTTCACCATAGCCCTCTATGGGCTTCCAAATATCCCTTTGACATTCCACAAGAACGGCCTTGGCGAAAGGCTTCTTGAAGGGAAAGATGTAACTCTGTGAGATGTATTAACAGAACACGGAAGAGTTTCTCAGAAAGCTTCTTTCCAGTTTTGAACGGAAGATATTTCCTTTTTCACCATAACCCTCTATGGGCTTCCTAATATCCCTTTGCTAATTCCACAAGAACAGCCTTAGCGAAAGGCTCCTTGAACGGAAAGATGTAACTCTGTGAGATGAATTAACAGAACACAGAGCAGTTTCTCAGAAAGCTTCTTTCCAGTTTTGAACGGAAGATATTTCCTTTTTAACCATAGCCCTCTATGGGCTTCCAAATATCCCTTTTCCAATTCCACAGGAACAGCCTTAGCGAAAGGCTTCTTGAAGGGAAAGATGTAACTCTGTGAGATGAATTAACAGAACACAGAGCAGTTTCTCAAAATGATTCTTTCCAGTTTTGAATGGAAGATATTTCCTTTTTCACCATAGCCCTCTATGGGCTTCCAAATATCCCTTTGCCAATTCCAGAAGAACAGCCTTAGCCAAAGGCTTCTTGAAGGGAAAGATGTAACTCTGTGAGATGAATTAACAGAACACAGAGCAGTTTCTCAGAAAGTTTCTTTCCAGTTTTGAATGGAAGATATTTCCTTTTTCACCATAGCCCTCTATGGGCTTCCAAATATCCCTTTGCCAATTCCACAAGAACAGCCCTAGCGAAAGGCTTCTTGAAGGGAAAGATGTAACTCTGTGAGATGAATTAACAGAACACAGAGCAGTTTCTCAGAAAGCTTCTTTCAGTTTTGAACGGAAGATATTTCCTTTTTCACCATAGCCCTCTATGGGCTTCCAAATATCCCTTTGCCAATTCCACAAGAACAGCCTTAGCGAAAGGCTTCTTGAAGGGAAAGATGTAACTCTGTGAGATGAATTAACAGAGCTCAGAGCAGTTTCTCAGAAAGCTTCTTTCCAGTTTTGAACGGAAGATATTTCCTTTTTCACCATAGCCCTCTATGGGCTAACAAATATCCCTTTTCCAATTCCACAAGAACAGCCTTAGCCAAAGGCTTCTTGAAGGGAAAGATGTAACTCTGTGAGATGAATTAACAGAACACAGAGCAGTTTCTAAGAAAGCTGCTTTCCTGTTTTGAACGGAAGATATTTCCTTTTTCACCATAGCCCTCTATGGCTTCCAAATATCCCTTTGCCAATTCCAGAAGAACAGCCTTAGCGAAAGGCTTCTTGAAGGGAAAGATGTAACTCTGTGAGATGAATTAACAGAACACAGAGCAGTTTCTCAGAAAGCTTCTTTCCAGTTTTGAACGGAAGATATTTCCTTTTTAACCATAGCCGTCTATGGGCATCCAAATATCCCTTTTCCAATTCCACAAGAACAGCCTTAGCGAAAGGCTTCTTGAAGGGAAAGATGTAACTCTGTGAGATGAATTAACAGAACACAGAGCAGTTTCTCAGAAAGCTGCTTTCCTGTTTTGAACGGAAGATATTTCCTTTTTCACCATAGCACTCTATGGGCTTCCAAATATCCCTTTGCCAATTCCACAAGAACGGCCTTAGCGAAACGCTTCTTGAAAGGAAAGATGTAACACTGTGAGATGAATTAACGGAACACAGAGCAGTTTCTCAAAAAGATTCTTTGCAGTTTTTAACGGAAGATATTTCCTTTTTCACCGTAGCCCTCTATGGGCTTCCAAATATCCCTTTGCCAATTCCAGAAGAACAGCCTTAGCGAAAGGCTTCTTGAAGGGAAAGATGTAACTCTGTGAGATGAATTAACAGAACACTCAGTAGTTTCTCAGAAAGCTTCTTTCCAGTTTTGAACGGAAGATATTTCCTTTTTCACCATAGCCCTCTATGGGCTTCCAAATATCCCTTTGCCAATTCCACAAGAACAGCCTTAGCGAAAGGCTTCTTGAAGGGAAAGATGTAACTCTGTGAGATGAATTAACAGAACACAGAGCAGTTTCTCAGAAAGCTTCTTTCCAGTTTTGAACGGAAGATATTTCCTTTTTCACCATAACCCTCTATGGGCTTCCAAATATCCCTTTGCTAATTCCACAAGAACAGCCTTAGCGAAAGGCTCCTTGAACGGAAAGATGTAACTCTGTGAGATGAATTAACAGAACACAGAGCAGTTTCTCAGAAAGCTTCTTTCCAGTTTTGAACTGAAGATATTTCCTTTTTAACCATAGCCCTCTATGGGCCTCCAAATATCCCTTTTCCAATTCCACAGGAACAGCCTTAGCGAAAGGCTTCTTGAAGGGAAAGATGTAACTCTGTGAGATGAATTAACAGAACACAGAGCAGTTTCTCAAAAAGATTCTTTCCAGTTTTGAACGGAAGATATTTCCTTTATCACCATAGCCCTCTATGGGCTTCCAAGTATCCCTTTGCCAATTCCAGAAGAACAGCCTTAGCCAAAGGCTTCTTGAAGGGAAAGATGTAACTCTGTGAGATGAATTAAGAGAACACAGAGCAGTTTCTCAGAAAGTTTCTTTCCAGTTTTGAATGGAAGATATTTCCTTTTTCACCATATCCCTCTATGGGCTTCCAAATATCCCTTTGCCAATTCCACAAGAACAGCCCTAGCGAAAGGCTTCTTGAAGGGAAAGATGTAACTCTGTGAGATGAATTAACAGAACACAGAGCAGTTTCTCAGAAAGCTTCTTTCCAGTTTTGAACGGAAGATATTTCCTTTTTCACCATAGCCCTCTATGGGCTTCCAAATATCCCTTTGCCAATTCCACAAGAACAGCCTTAGCGAAAGGCTTCTTGAAGGGAAAGATGTAACCCTGTGAGATGAATTAACAGAACACAGAGCAGTTTCTCAGAAAGCTTCTTTCCAGTGTTGAACGGAAGATATTTCCTTTTTCACCATAGCCCTCTATGGGCTTCCAAATATCCCTTTGCCAATTCCACAAGAACAGCCTTAGCGAAACGCTTCTTGAAGGGAAAGATGTAACCCTGTGAGATGAATTAACAGAACACAGAGCAGTTTCTAAGAAAGCTTCCTTCCTCTTTTGAACGGAAGATATTTCCTTTTTCACCATAGCCCTCTAAGGTCTTCCAAATATCCCTTTGCCAATTCCACAAGAACAGCCTTAGCGAAAGGCTTCTTGAAGGGAAAGATGTAACTCTGTGAGATGAATTAACAGAACACAGAACAGTTTCTCAGAAAGCTTCTTACCAGTTTTGAACGGAAGATATTTCCTTTTTCACCATAGCTCTCCATGGGCTTGCAAATATCCCTTTGCTAATTCCACAAGAACAGCCTTAGCGAAAGGCTTCATGAAGGGAAAGATGTAACTCTGTGAGACGAATTCACAGAACACAGAGCAGTTTCTCAGAAAGCTTCTTTCCAGTTTTGAACGGAAGATATTTCCTTTTTAAACATAGCCCTCTATGGGCTTCCAAATATCCCTTTTCCAATTCCACAAGAACAGCCTTAGCGAAAGGCTTCTTGAAGGGAAAGATATAACTCTGTGAGATGAATTAACAGAACACAGAGCAGTTTCTCAGAAAGCTTCTTTCCAGTTTTGAACGGAAGATATTTCCTTTTTCACCATAGCCCTCTATGGGCTTCCAAATATCCCTTTTCCAATTCCACAAGAACAGCCTTAGCGAAAGGCTTCTTGAAGGGAAAGATGTAACTCTGTGAGATGAATTAACAGAACACAGATCAGTTTCTCAGAAAGCTGCTTTCCTGTTTTGAACGGAAGATATTTCCTTTTTCACCATAGCCCTCTATGGGCTTCCAAATATCCCTTTGCCAATTCCACAAGAACGGCCTTAGCGAAACGCTTCTTGAAGGGAAAGATGTAACTCTGTGAGATGAATTAACAGAACACAGAGCAGTTTCTCAAAAATATTCTTTGCAGTTTTGAACGGAAGATATTTCCTTTTTCACCATAGCCCTCTATGGGCTTCCAAATATCCCTTTGCCAATTCCAGAAGAACAGCCTTAGCGAAAGGCTTCTTGAAGGGAAAGATGTAACTCTGTGAGATGAATTAACAGAACACAGAGCAGTTTCTCAGAAAGCTTCTTTCCAGTTTTGAACGGAAGATATTTCCTTTTTCACCATAGCCCTCTATGGGCTTCCAAATATCACTTTTCCAATTCCACAAGAACAGCCTTAGAGAAAGGCTTCTTGAAGGGAAAGATGTAACTCTGTGAGATGAATTAACAGAACACAGAGCAGTTTCTAAGAAAGCTGCTTTCCTGTTTTGAACGGAGAATATTTCCTTTTTCACCATAGTCCTCTATGGGCTTCCAAATATCCCTTTGCCAATTCCACAACAACAGCCTTAGCAAAAGGCTTCTTGAAGGGAAAGATGTAACTCTGTGACATGAATTAACAGAACACAGAGCAGTTTCTCAGAAAGCTTCTTTCCAGTTTTGAACGGAAGATATTTCCTTTTTCACCGTAGCCCTCTATGGGTTTCCAAATATCCCTTTGACATTCCACAAGAACGGCCTTGGCGAAAGGCTTCTTGAAGGGAAAGATGTAACTCTGTGAGATGTATTAACAGAACACAGAAGAGTTTCTCAGAAAGCTTCTTTCCAGTTAAGAACGGAAGATATTTCCTTTTTCACCATAACCCTCTATGGGCTTCCAAATATCCCTTTGCTAATTCCACAAGAACAGCCTTAGCGAAAGGCTCCTTGAACGGAAAGATGTAACTCTGTGAGATGAATTAACAGAACACAGAGCCGTTTCTCAGAAAGCTTCTTTCCAGTTTTGAACGGAAGATATTTCCTTTTTCACCATAGCCCTCTATGGGCTTCCAAATATCCCTTTTCCAATTCCACAAGAACAGCCTTAGCGAAAGGCTTCTTGAAGGGAAAGATGTAACTCTGTGAGATGAATTAACATAACACAGAGCAGTTTCTAAGAAAGCTGCTTTCCTGTTTTGAACGGAAGATATTTCCTTTTTCACCATAGCCCTCTATGGGCTTCCAAATATCCCGTTGCCAATTCCACAAGAACAGCCTTAGCAAAAGGCTTCTTGAAGGGAAAGATGTAACTCTGTGAGATGAATTAACAGAACACAGAGCAGTTTCTCAGAAAGCTTCTTTCCAGTTTTGAACAGCAGATATTCCCTTTTTCACCATAGCCCTCTATGGGCTTCCAAATATCCCTTTGCCAATTCCACAAGAACAGCCTTAGCGAAAGGCTTCTTGAAGGGAAAGAAGTAACTCTGTGAGACGAATTAACAGAACACAGAGCAGTTTCTCAGAAAGCTTCTTTCCAGTTTTGAACGGAAGATATTTCCTTTTTCACCATAGCCCTCCATGGGCTTCCAAATATCAATTGCCATTTCCACAAGAACAGCCTTAGCGAAAGGCTTCTTGAAGGGAAAGATGTAACTCTATGAGATGAATTAACAGAACACAGAGCAATTTCTCAGAAAGCTTCTTTCCAGTTTTGAACGGAAGATATTTCCTTTTTCACCATACCCCTCTATGGGCTTCCAAATATCCCTTTGCCAATTCCAGAAGAACAGCCTGAGCGAAAGGCTTCTTGAAGGGAAAGATGTAACTCTGTGAGATGAATTAACAGAACACAGAGCAGTTTCTCAGAAAGCTTCTTTCCAGTTTTGAACGGAAGATATTTCCTTTTTCACCATAGCCCTCTAAGGGCTTCCAAATATCCCTTTGCCAATTCCACAACAACAGCCTTAGCGAAAGGCTTCTTGAAGGGAAAGATGTAACCCTGTGAGATGAATTAACAGAACACAGAGCAGTTTCTCAGAAAGCTTCTTTCCAGTGTTGAACGGAAGATATTTCCTTTTTCACCATAGCCCTTTATGGGCTTCCAAATATCCCTTTGCCAATTCCACAAGAACAGCCTTAGCGAAACGCTTCTTGAAGGGAAAGATGTAACCCTGTGAGATGAATTAACAGAACACAGAGCAGTTTCTAAGAAAGCTTCCTTCCTCTTTTGAACGGAAGATATTTCCTTTTTCACCATAGCCCTGTAAGGGCTTCCAAATATCCCTTTGCCAATTCCACAAGAACAGCCTTAGCGAAAGGCTTCTTGAAGGGAAAGATGTAACTCTGTGAGATGAATTAACAGAACACAGAGCAGTTTCTCAGAAAGCTTCTTTCCAGTTTTGAACGGAAGATATTTCCTTTTTCACCATACCCCTCAATGGGCTTCCAAATATCCCTTTGCCAATTCCACAAGAACAGCCTTAGTGAAACGCTTCTTGAAGGGAAAGATGTAACCCTGTGAGATGAATTAACAGAACACAGAGCAGTTTCTAAGAAAGCTTCCTTCCTGTTTTGAACGGAAGATATTTCCTTTTTCACCATAGCCCTCTATGGGCTTCCAAATATCCCTTTGCCAATTCCACAAGAACAGCCTTAGCGAATGGCTTCTTGAAGGGAAAGATGTAACTCTGTGAGATGAATTAACAAAACACAGAGCAGTTTCTCAGAAAGCTTCTTTCCAGTTTTGAACGGAAGATATTTTCTTTTTCACCATAGCCCTCTATGGGATTCCAAATATCCCTTTGACAATTCCACAAGAACGGCCTTAGCGAAAGGCTTCTTGAAGGGAAAGATGTAACTCTGTGAGATGAATTAACAGAACACAGAACAGTTTCTCAGAAAGCTTCTTACCAGTTTTGAACGGAAGATATTTCCTTTTTCACCATAGCTCTCCATGGGCTTCCAAATATCCCTTTGCTAATTCCACAAGAACAGCCTTAGCGAAAGGCTTCTTGAAGGGAAAGATGTAACTCTGTGAGACGAATTAACAGAACACAGAGCAGTTTCTCAGAAAGCTTCTTTCCAGTTTTGAACGGAAGATATTTCCTTTTTAACCATAGCCCTCTATGGGCTTCCAAATATCCCTTTTCCAATTCCACAAGAACAGCCTTAGCGAAAGGCTTCTTGAAGGGAAAGATGTAACTCTGTGAGATGAATTAACAGAACACAGAGCAGTTTCTCAGAAAGCTTCTTTCCAGTTTTGAACGGAAGATATTTCCTTTTTCACCATAGCCCTCTATGGGCTTCCAAATATCCCTTTGCCAATTCCAGAAGAACAGCCTTAGCGAAAGGCTTCTTGAAGGGAAAGATGTAACTCTGTGAGATGAATTAACAGAACACAGAGCAGTTTCTAAGAAAGCTTCCGTCCTGTTTTGAACGGAAGATATTTCCTTTTTCACCATAGCCCTCTATGGGCTTCCAAATATCCCTTTGACAATTCCAGAAGAACATCCTTAGCGAAAGGCTTCTTGAAGGGAAAGATGTAACTCTGTGAGATGAATTAACAGAACATAGAGCAGTTTCTGAGAAAGCTTCTTTCCAGTTAAGAACGGAAGATATTTCCTTTTTCACCATAGCCCTCTATGGGCTTCCAAATATCCCTTTGACAATTCCAGAAGAACATCCTTAGCGAAAGGCTTCTTGAAGGGAAAGATGTAACTCTGTGAGATGAATTCACAGAACACAGAGCAGTTTCTCAGAAAGTTTCTTTCCAGTTTTGAATGGAAGATATTTCCTTTTTCACCATAGCCCTCTATGGGCTTCCAAATATCCCTTTGCCAATTCCACAAGAACAGCCCTAGCGAAAGGCTTCTTGAAGGGAAAGATGTAACTCTGTGAGATGAATTAACAGAACACAGAGCAGTTTCTCAGAAAGCTTCTTTCAGTTTTGAACGGAAGATATTTCCTTTTTCACCATAGCCCTCTATGGGCTTCCAAATATCCCTTTGCCAATTCCACAAGAACAGCCTTAGCGAAAGGCTTCTTGAAGGGAAAGATGTAACTCTGTGAGATGAATTAACAGAGCTCAGAGCAGTTTCTCAGAAAGCTTCTTTCCAGTTTTGAACGGAAGATATTTCCTTTTTAACCATAGCCGTCTATGGGCATCCAAATATCCCTTTTCCAATTCCACAAGAACAGCCTTAGCGAAAGGCTTCTTGAAGGGAAAGATGTAACTCTGTGAGATGAATTAACAGAACACAGAGCAGTTTCTCAGAAAGCTGCTTTCCTGTTTTGAACGGAAGATATTTCCTTTTTCACCATAGCACTCTATGGGCTTCCAAATATCCCTTTGCCAATTCCACAAGAACGGCCTTAGCGAAACGCTTCTTGAAAGGAAAGATGTAACACTGTGAGATGAATTAACGGAACACAGAGCAGTTTCTCAAAAAGATTCTTTGCAGTTTTTAACGGAAGATATTTCCTTTTTCACCGTAGCCCTCTATGGGCTTCCAAATATCCCTTTGCCAATTCCAGAAGAACAGCCTTAGCGAAAGGCTTCTTGAAGGGAAAGATGTAACTCTGTGAGATGAATTAACAGAACACTCAGTAGTTTCTCAGAAAGCTTCTTTCCAGTTTTGAACGGAAGATATTTCCTTTTTCACCATAGCCCTCTATGGGCTTCCAAATATCCCTTTGCCAATTCCACAAGAACAGCCTTAGCGAAAGGCTTCTTGAAGGGAAAGATGTAACTCTGTGAGATGAATTAACAGAACACAGAGCAGTTTCTCAGAAAGCTTCTTTCCAGTTTTGAACGGAAGATATTTCCTTCTTCACCATAACCCTCTATGGGCTTCCAAATATCCCTTTGCTAATTCCACAAGAACAGCCTTAGCGAAAGGCTCCTTGAACGGAAAGATGTAACTCTGTGAGATGAATTAACAGAACACAGAGCAGTTTCTCAGAAAGCTTCTTTCCAGTTTTGAACTGAAGATATTTCCTTTTTAACCATAGCCCTCTATGGGCCTCCAAATATCCCTTTTCCAATTCCACAGGAACAGCCTTAGCGAAAGGCTTCTTGAAGGGAAAGATGTAACTCTGTGAGATGAATTAACAGAACACAGAGCAGTTTCTCAAAAAGATTCTTTCCAGTTTTGAACGGAAGATATTTCCTTTATCACCATAGCCCTCTATGGGCTTCCAAGTATCCCTTTGCCAATTCCAGAAGAACAGCCTTAGCCAAAGGCTTCTTGAAGGGAAAGATGTAACTCTGTGAGATGAATTAAGAGAACACAGAGCAGTTTCTCAGAAAGTTTCTTTCCAGTTTTGAATGGAAGATATTTCCTTTTTCACCATATCCCTCTATGGGCTTCCAAATATCCCTTTGCCAATTCCACAAGAACAGCCCTAGCGAAAGGCTTCTTGAAGGGAAAGATGTAACTCTGTGAGATGAATTAACAGAACACAGAGCAGTTTCTCAGAAAGCTTCTTTCCAGTTTTGAACGGAAGATATTTCCTTTTTCACCATAGCCCTCTATGGGCTTCCAAATATCCCTTTGCCAATTCCACAAGAACAGCCTTAGCGAAAGGCTTTTTGAAGGGAAAGATGTAACTCTGTGAGATGAATTAACAGAACACAGAGCAGTTTCTCAGAAAGCTTCTTTCCAGTTTTGAACGGAAGATATTTCCTTTTTCACCATAGCCCTCTATGGGCTTCCAAATATCCCTTTTCCAATTCCCCAGGAACAGCCTTAGCGAAAGGCTTCTTGAAGGGAAAGATGTAACTCTGTGAGATGAATTAAGAGAACACAGAGCAGTTTCTCAAAAAGATTCTTTCCAGTTTTGAACGGAAGATATTTCCTTTTTCACCATAGCCCTCTATGGGCTTCCAAATATCCCTTTGCCAATTCCAGAAGAACAGCCTTAGCCAAAGGCTTCTTGAAGGGAAAGATGTAACTCTGTGAGATGAATTAACAGAACACAGAGCAGTTTCTCAGAAAGTTTCTTTCCAGTTTTGAATGGAAGATATTTCCTTTTTAACCATATCCCTCTATGGGCTTCCAAATATCCCTTTGCCAATTCCACAAGAACAGCCCTAGCGAAAGGCTTCTTGAAGGGAAAGATGTAACTCTGTGAGATGAATTAACAAAACACAGAGCAGTTTCTCAGAAAGCTTCTTTCCAGTTTTGAACGGAAGATATTTCCTTTTTCACCATAGCCCTCTATGGGCTTCCAAATATCCCTTTGCCAATTCCACAAGAACAGCCTTAGCGAAAGGCTTTTTGAAGGGAAAGATGTAACTCTGTGAGATGAATTAACAGAACACAGAGCAGTTTCTCAGAAAGCTTCTTTCCAGTTTTGAACGGAAGATATTTCCTTTTTCACCATAGCCCTCTATGGGCTTCCAAATATCCCTTTTCCAATTCCACAAGAACAGCCTTAGCGAAAGGCTTCTTGAAGGGAAAGATGTAACTCTGTGAGATGAATTAACAGAACACAGAGCAGTTTCTAAGAAAGCTTCTTTCCTGTTTTGAACGGAAGATATTTCCTTTTTCACCATAGCCGTCTATGGGCTTCCAAATATCCCTTTGCCAATTCCACAAGAACAGCCTTAGCAAAAGGCTTCTTGAAGGGAAAGATGGAACTCTGTGGGATGAATTAACAGAACACAGAGCAGTTTCTCAGAAAGCTTCTTTCCAGTTTTGAACGGAAGATATTTCCTTTTTCACCATAGCCCTCTATGGGCTTCCAAATATCCCTTTGCCAATTCCACAAGAACAGCCTTAGCGAAAGGCTTCTTGAAGGGAAAGATGTTACTCTGTGAGATGAATTAACAGAACAAAGAGCAGTTTCTGAGAAAGCTTCTTTCCAATTAAGAACGGAAGATATTTCCTTTTTCACCATAGCCCTCTATGGGCTTCCAAATATCCCTTTGCCAATTCCACAAGGACAGCCTTAGCGGAAGGCTTCTTGAAGGGAAAGATGTAACTCTGTGAGATGAATTAACAGAACACAGAGCAGTTTCTCAGAAAGCTTCTTTCCAGTTTTGAACGGAAGATATTTCCTTTTTCACCGTAGACCTCTGTGGGCTTCCAAATATCCCTTTGCCAATTCCACAAGAACGGCCTTAGCCAAAGGCTTCTTGAAGGGAAAGATGTAACTCTGTGAGATGAATTAACAGAACACAGAGCAGTTTCTCAGAAAGCTTCTTTCCAGTTTTGAACGGAAGATATTTCCTTTTTCACCATAGCACACTATGGGCTTCCAAATATCCCTTTGCCAATTCCAGAAGAACAGCCTTAGCGAAAGGCTTCTTGAAGGGAAAGATGTAACTCTGTGAGATGAATTAACAGAACACAGAGCAGTTTCTCAGAAAACTTTTTTCTAGTTTTGAACGGAAGATATTTCCTTTTTCACCATAGCCCTCTATGGGCTTCCAAATATCCCTTTGCCAATTCCACAAGAACAGCCTTAGCGAAAGGCTTCTTGAAGAGAAAGATGTAACACTGTGAGATGATTTAACAGAACACAGAGCAGTTTCTCAGAAAGCTTCTTTCCAGTTTTGAACGGAAGATATTTCCTTTTTCACCATAGCCCTCTATGGGCTTCCAAATATCCCTTTGCCAATTCCAGAAGAACAGCCTTAGCGAAAGGCTTCTTGAAGGGAAAGATGTAACTCTGTGAGATGAATTAACAGAACACAGAGCAGTTTCTCAGAAAGCTTCTTTCCAGTTTTGAACGGAAGATATTTCCTTTTTCACCGTAGCCCTCTATGGGCTTCCAAATATCCCTTTGACATTCCACAAGAACGGCCTTAGCGAAAGGCTTCTTGAAGGGAAAGATGTAACTCTGTGAGATGAATTAACAGAACACAGAAGACTTTCTCAGAAAGCTTCTTTCCAGTTAAGAACGGAAGATATTTCCTTTTTCACCATAGCCCTCTATGGGCTTCCAAATATCCCTTTGCCAATTCCACAAGAACAGCCTTAGCGAAAGGCTTCTTGAAGGGAAAGATGTAACTCTGTGAGATGAATTAACAGAACACAGAGCAGTTTCTAAGAAAGCTTCCTTCCTGTTTTGAACGGAAGATATTTCCTTTTTCACCATAGTCCTCTATGGGTCTCCAAATATCCCTTTGACAATTCCACAAGACCGGCCTTAGAGAAAGGCTTCTAGAAGGGAAAGATGTAACTCTGTGAGATGAATTAACAGAAAACAGAGCAGTTTCTCAAAAAGATTCTTTCCAGTTTTGAACGGAAGATATTTCCTTTTTCACCATAGCCCTCTATGGGCTTCCAAATATCCCTTTGCCAATACCACAAGAACAGCCTTGGCGAAAGGCTTCTTGAAGGGAAAGATGTAACTCTGTGTGATGAATTAACAGAACACAGAGCAGTTTCTCAGAAAGCTTCTTTCCAGTTAAGAACGGAAGATATTTCCTTTTCACCATAGCCCTCTATGGGCTTCCAAATATCCCTTTGTCAATTCCACAAGAACAGCCTTAGCAAAAGGCTTCTTGAAGGGAAAGATGTAACTCTGTGAGATGAATTAACAGAACACAGAGCAGTTTCTCAGAAAGCTTCTTTCCAGTTTTGAACGGAAGATATTTCCTTTTTCACCGTAGCCCTGTATGGGCTTCCAAATATCCCTTTGCCAATTCCACAAGAACAGCCTTAGCGAAAGGCTTCTTGAAGGGAAAGATGTAACTCTGTGAGATGAATTAACAGAACACAGAGCAGTTTCTCAGAAAGCTTCTTTCCAGTTTTGAACGGAAGATATTTCCTTTTTCACCATAGCCCTCTATGGGCTTCCAAATATCCCTTTTCCAATTCCACAAGAACAGCCTTAGCGAAAGGCTTCTTGAAGGGAAAGATGTCACTCTGTGAGATGAATTATCATAACACAGAGCAGTTTCTAAGAAAGCTGCTTTCCTGTTTTGAACGGAAGATATTTCCTTTTTCACCATAGCCCTCTATGGGCTTACAAATATCCCTTTGCCAATTCCACAAGAACAGCCTTAGCAAAAGGCTTCTTGAAGGGAAAGATGTAACTCTGTGAGATGAATTTACAGAACACAGAGCAGTTTCTCAGAAAACTTCTTTCCAGTTTTGAACGGAAGATATTTCCTTTTTCACCATAGCCCTCTATGGGCTTCCAAATATCCCTTTGCCAATTCCAGAAGAACAGCCTTAGCGAAAGGCTTCTTGAAGGGAAAGAAGTAACTCTGTGAGATGAATTAACAGAACACAGAGCAGTTTCTCAGAAAGCTTCTTTCCAGTTTTGAACGGAAGATATTTCCTTTTTCACCATAGCCCTCCATGGGCTTCCAAATATCAATTGCCATTTCCACAAGAACAGCCTTAGCGAAAGGCTTCTTGAAGGGAAAGATGTAACTCTATGAGATGAATTAACAGAACACAGAGCAATTTCTCAGAAAGCTTCTTTCCTGTTTTGAACGGAAGATATTTCCTTTTTCACCATACCCCTCTATGGGCTTCCAAATATCCCTTTGCCAATTCCAGAAGAACAGCCTTAGCGAAAGGCTTCTTGAAGGGAAAGATGTAACTCTGTGAGATGAATTAACAGAACACAGAGCAGTTTCTCAGAAAGCTTCTTTCCAGTTTTGAACGGAAGATCTTTCCTTTTTCACCATAGCCCTCTAAGGGCTTCCAAATATCCCTTTGCCAATTCCACAACAACAGCCTTAGCGAAAGGCTTCTTGAAGGGAAAGATGTAACCCTGTGAGATGAATTAACAGAACACAGAGCAGTTTCTCAGAAAGCTTCTTTCCAGTGTTGAACGGAAGATATTTCCTTTTTCACCATAGCCCTCTATGGGCTTCCAAATATCCCTTTGCCAATTCCACAAGAACAGCCTTAGCGAAACGCTTCTTGAAGGGAAAGATGTAACCCTGTGAGATGAATTAACAGAACACAGAGCAGTTTCTAAGAAAGCTTCCTTCCTCTTTTGAACGGAAGATATTTCCTTTTTCACCATAGCCCTCTAAGGTCTTCCAAATATCCCTTTGCCAATTCCACAAGAACAGCCTTAGCGAAAGGCTTCTTGAAGGGAAAGATGTAACTCTGTGAGATGAATTAACAGAACACAGAACAGTTTCTCAGAAAGCTTCTTACCAGTTTTGAACGGAAGATATTTCCTTTTTCACCATAGCTCTCCATGGGCTTGCAAATATCCCTTTGCTAATTCCACAAGAACAGCCTTAGCGAAAGGCTTCATGAAGGGAAAGATGTAACTCTGTGAGACGAATTCACAGAACACAGAGCAGTTTCTCAGAAAGCTTCTTTCCAGTTTTGAACGGAAGATATTTCCTTTTTAAACATAGCCCTCTATGGGCTTCCAAATATCCCTTTTCCAATTCCACAAGAACAGCCTTAGCGAAAGGCTTCTTGAAGGGAAAGATATAACTCTGTGAGATGAATTAACAGAACACAGAGCAGTTTCTCAGAAAGCTTCTTTCCAGTTTTGAACGGAAGATATTTCCTTTTTCACCATAGCCCTCTATGGGCTTCCAAATATCCCTTTTCCAATTCCACAAGAACAGCCTTAGCGAAAGGCTTCTTGAAGGGAAAGATGTAACTCTGTGAGATGAATTAACAGAACACAGATCAGTTTCTCAGAAAGCTGCTTTCCTGTTTTGAACGGAAGATATTTCCTTTTTCACCATAGCCCTCTATGGGCTTCCAAATATCCCTTTGCCAATTCCATAAGAACGGCCTTAGCGAAACGCTTCTTGAAGGGAAAGATGTAACTCTGTGAGATGAATTAACAGAACACAGAGCAGTTTCTCAAAAAGATTCTTTGCAGTTTTGAACGGAAGATATTTCCTTTTTCACCATAGCCCTCTATGGGCTTCCAAATATCCCTTTGCCAATTCCAGAAGAACAGCCTTAGCGAAAGGCTTCTTGAAGGGAAAGATGTAACTCTGTGAGATGAATTAACAGAACACAGAGCAGTTTCTCAGAAAGCTTCTTTCCAGTTTTGAACGGAAGATATTTCCTTTTTCACCATAGCCCTCTATGGGCTTCCAAATATCACTTTTCCAATTCCACAAGAACAGCCTTAGAGAAAGGCTTCTTGAAGGGAAAGATGTAACTCTGTGAGATGAATTAACAGAACACAGAGCAGTTTCTAAGAAAGCTGCTTTCCTGTTTTGAACGGAGAATATTTCCTTTTTCACCATAGTCCTCTATGGGCTTCCAAATATCCCTTTGCCAATTCCACAACAACAGCCTTAGCAAAAGGCTTCTTGAAGGGAAAGATGTAACTCTGTGACATGAATTAACAGAACACAGAGCAGTTTCTCAGAAAGCTTCTTTCCAGTTTTGAACGGAAGATATTTCCTTTTTCACCGTAGCCCTCTATGGGTTTCCAAATATCCCTTTGACATTCCACAAGAACGGCCTTGGCGAAAGGCTTCTTGAAGGGAAAGATGTAACTCTGTGAGATGTATTAACAGAACACAGAAGAGTTTCTCAGAAAGCTTCTTTCCAGTTAAGAACGGAAGATATTTCCTTTTTCACCATAGCCCTCTATGGGCTTCCAAATATCCCTTTTCCAATTCCACAAGAACAGCCTTAGCGAAAGGCTTCTTGAAGGGAAAGATGTAACTCTGTGAGATGAATTAACAGAACACAGAGCAGTTTCTAAGAAAGCTGCTTTCCTGTTTTGAACGGAAGATATTTCCTTTTTCACCATAGCCCTCTATGGGCTTCCAAATATCCCGTTGCCAATTCCACAAGAACAGCCTTAGCAAAAGGCTTCTTGAAGGGAAAGATGTAACTCTGTGAGATGAATTAACAGAACACAGAGCAGTTTCTCAGAAAGCTTCTTTCCAGTTTTGAACAGCAGATATTCCCTTTTTCACCATAGCCCTCTATGGGCTTCCAAATATCCCTTTGCCAATTCCACAAGAACAGCCTTAGCGAAAGGCTTCTTGAAGGGAAAGAAGTAACTCTGTGAGACGAATTAACAGAACACAGAGCAGTTTCTCAGAAAGCTTCTTTCCAGTTTTGAACGGAAGATATTTCCTTTTTCACCATAGCCCTCCATGGGCTTCCAAATATCAATTGCCATTTCCACAAGAACAGCCTTAGCGAAAGGCTTCTTGAAGGGAAAGATGTAACTCTATGAGATGAATTAACAGAACACAGAGCAATTTCTCAGAAAGCTTCTTTCCAGTTTTGAACGGAAGATATTTCCTTTTTCACCATACCCCTCTATGGGCTTCCAAATATCCCTTTGCCAATTCCAGAAGAACAGCCTGAGCGAAAGGCTTCTTGAAGGGAAAGATGTAACTCTGTGAGATGAATTAACAGAACACAGAGCAGTTTCTCAGAAAGCTTCTTTCCAGTTTTGAACGGAAGATATTTCCTTTTTCACCATAGCCCTCTAAGGGCTTCCAAATATCCCTTTGCCAATTCCACAACAACAGCCTTAGCGAAAGGCTTCTTGAAGGGAAAGATGTAACCCTGTGAGATGAATTAACAGAACACAGAGCAGTTTCTCAGAAAGCTTCTTTCCAGTGTTGAACGGAAGATATTTCCTTTTTCACCATAGCCCTTTATGGGCTTCCAAATATCCCTTTGCCAATTCCACAAGAACAGCCTTAGCGAAACGCTTCTTGAAGGGAAAGATGTAACCCTGTGAGATGAATTAACAGAACACAGAGCAGTTTCTAAGAAAGCTTCCTTCCTCTTTTGAACGGAAGATATTTCCTTTTTCACCATAGCCCTGTAAGGGCTTCCAAATATCCCTTTGCCAATTCCACAAGAACAGCCTTAGCGAAAGGCTTCTTGAAGGGAAAGATGTAACTCTGTGAGATGAATTAACAGAACACAGAGCAGTTTCTCAGAAAGCTTCTTTCCAGTTTTGAACGGAAGATATTTCCTTTTTCACCATACCCCTCAATGGGCTTCCAAATATCCCTTTGCCAATTCCACAAGAACAGCCTTAGTGAAACGCTTCTTGAAGGGAAAGATGTAACCCTGTGAGATGAATTAACAGAACACAGAGCAGTTTCTAAGAAAGCTTCCTTCCTGTTTTGAACGGAAGATATTTCCTTTTTCACCATAGCCCTCTATGGGCTTCCAAATATCCCTTTGCCAATTCCACAAGAACAGCCTTAGCGAATGGCTTCTTGAAGGGAAAGATGTAACTCTGTGAGATGAATTAACAAAACACAGAGCAGTTTCTCAGAAAGCTTCTTTCCAGTTTTGAACGGAAGATATTTCCTTTTTCACCATAGCCCTCTATGGGATTCCAAATATCCCTTTGACAATTCCACAAGAACGGCCTTAGCGAAAGGCTTCTTGAAGGGAAAGATGTAACTCTGTGAGATGAATTAACAGAACACAGAACAGTTTCTCAGAAAGCTTCTTACCAGTTTTGAACGGAAGATATTTCCTTTTTCACCATAGCTCTCCATGGGCTTCCAAATATCCCTTTGCTAATTCCACAAGAACAGCCTTAGCGAAAGGCTTCTTGAAGGGAAAGATGAAACTCTGTGAGACGAATTAACAGAACACAGAGCAGTTTCTCAGAAAGCTTCTTTCCAGTTTTGAACGGAAGATATTTCCTTTTTAACCATAGCCCTCTATGGGCTTCCAAATATCCCTTTTCCAATTCCACAAGAACAGCCTTAGCGAAAGGCTTCTTGAAGGGAAAGATGTAACTCTGTGAGATGAATTAACAGAACACAGAGCAGTTTCTCAGAAAGCTTCTTTCCAGTTTTGAACGGAAGATATTTCCTTTTTCACCATAGCCCTCTATGGGCTTCCAAATATCCCTTTGCCAATTCCAGAAGAACAGCCTTAGCGAAAGGCTTCTTGAAGGGAAAGATGTAACTCTGTGAGATGAATTAACAGAACACAGAGCAGTTTCTAAGAAAGCTTCCGTCCTGTTTTGAACGGAAGATATTTCCTTTTTCACCATAGCCCTCTATGGGCTTCCAAATATCCCTTTGACAATTCCAGAAGAACATCCTTAGCGAAAGGCTTCTTGAAGGGAAAGATGTAACTCTGTGAGATGAATTAACAGAACATAGAGCAGTTTCTGAGAAAGCTTCTTTCCAGTTAAGAACGGAAGATATTTCCTTTTTCACCATAGCCCTCTATGGGCTTCCAAATATCCCTTTGACAATTCCAGAAGAACATCCTTAGCGAAAGGCTTCTTGAAGGGAAAGATGTAACTCTGTGAGATGAATTCACAGAACACAGAGCAGTTTCTCAGAAAGCTTCTTTCCAGTTTTGAACGGAAGATATTTCCTTTTTCACCGTAGCCCTCTATGGGCTTCCAAATATCCCTTTGACATTCCACAAGAACGGCCTTAGCGAAAGGCTTCTTGAAGGGAAAGATGTAACTCTGTGAGATGAATTAACAGAACACAGAGCAGTTTCTCAGAAAGCTTCTTTCCAGTTTTGAATGGAAGATATTTCCTTTTTCACCATATCCCTCTATGGGCTTCCAAATATCCCTTTGCCAATTCCACAAGAACAGCCCTAGCGAAAGGCTTCTTGAAGGGAAAGATGTAACTCTGTGAGATGAATTAACAGAACACAAAGCAGTTTCTCAGAAAGCTTCTTTCCAGTTTTGAACGGAAGATATTTCCTTTTTCACCATAGCCCTCTATGGGCTTCAAAATATCCCTTTGCCAATTCCACAAGAACAGTCTTAGGGAAAGGCTTTTTGAAGGGAAAGATGTAACTCTGTGACATGAATTAACAGAACACAGAGCAGTTTCTCAGAAAGCTTCTTTCCAGTTTTGAACGGAAGATATTTCCTTTTTCACCATAGCCCTCTATGGGCTTCCAAATATCCCTTTTCCAATTCCACAAGAACAGCCTTAGAGAAAGGCTTCTTGAAGGGAAAGATGTAACTCTGTGAGATGAATTAACAGAACACAGAGCAGTTTCTAAGAAAGCTGCTTTCCTGTTTTGAACGGAGAATATTTCCTTTTTCACCATAGTCCTCTATGGGCTTCCAAATATCCCTTTGCCAATTCCACAACAACAGCCTTAGCAAAAGGCTTCTTGAAGGGAAAGATGTAACTCTGTGACATGAATTAACAGAACACAGAGCAGTTTCTCAGAAAGCTTCTTTCCAGTTTTGAACGGAAGATATTTCCTTTTTCACCGTAGCCCTCTATGGGTTTCCAAATATCCCTTTGACATTCCACAAGAACGGCCTTGGCGAAAGGCTTCTTGAAGGGAAAGATGTAACTCTGTGAGATGTATTAACAGAACACAGAAGAGTTTCTCAGAAAGCTTCTTTCCAGTTTTGAACGGAAGATATTTCCTTTTTAACCATAGCCCTCTATGGGCTTCCAAATATCCCTTTGCCAATTCCAGAAGAACAGCCTTAGCCAAAGGCTTCTTGAAGGGAAAGATGTAACTCTGTGAGATGAATTCACAGAACACAGAGCAGTTTCTCAGAAAGTTTCTTTCCAGTTTTGAATGGAAGATATTTCCTTTTTCACCATAGCCCTCTATGGGCTTCCAAATATCCCTTTGCCAATTCCACAAGAACAGCCCTTGCGAAAGGCTTCTTGAAGGGAAAGATGTAACTCTGTGAGATGAATTAACAGAACACAGAGCAGTTTCTCAGAAAGCTTCTTTCAGTTTTGAACGGAAGATATTTCCTTTTTCACCATAGCCCTCTATGGGCTTCCAAATATCCCTTTGCCAATTCCACAAGAACAGCCTTAGCGAAAGGCTTCTTGAAGGGAAAGATGTAACTCTGTGAGATGAATTAACAGAACACAGAGCAGTTTCTCAGAAAGCTTCTTTCCAGTTTTGAACAGCAGATATTCCCTTTTTCACCATAGCCCTCTATGGGCTTCCAAATATCCCTTTGCCAATTCCACAAGAACAGCCTTAGCGAAAGGCTTCTTGAAGGGAAAGATGTAACTCTGTGAGATGAATTAACAGAACACAGAGCAGTTTCTGAGAAAGCTTCTTTCCAGTTTTGAACGGAAGATATTTCCTTTTTCACCATAGCCCTCTATGGGCTTCCAAATATCCCTTTGCCAATTCCACAAGAACAGCCTTAGCGAAAGGCTTCTTCAAGGGAAAGATGTAACTATGAGAGATGAATTAACAGAACACAGAGCAGTTTCTCAGAAAGCTTCTTTCCAGTTTTGAACGGAAGATATTTCCTACTTCACCGTAGCCCTCTGTGGGCTTCCAAATATCCCTTTGCCAATTCCACAAGAACAACCTTAGCGAAACGCTTGTTGAAGGGAAAGATGTAACCCTGTGATATGAAGTAACAGAACACAGAGCAGTTTCTAAGAAAACTTCCTTCCTGTTTTGAACGGAAGATATTTCCTTTTTCACCATAGTCCTCTATGGGTCTCCAAATATCCCTTTGACAATTCCACAAGAACGGCCTTAGAGAAAGGCTTCTTGAAGGGAAAGATGTAACTCTGTGAGATGAATTAACAGAAAACAGAGCAGTTTCTCAAAAAGATTCTTTCCAGTTTTGAACGGAAGATATTTCCTTTTTCACCATAGCCCTCTATGGGCTTCCAAATATCCCTTTGCCAATACCACAAGAACAGCCTTGGCGAAAGGCTTCTTGAAGGGAAAGATGTAACTCTGTGTGATGAATTAACAGAACACAGAGCAGTTTCTCAGAAAGCTTCTTTCCAGTTAAGAACGGAAGATATTTCCTTTTCACCATAGCCCTCTATGGGCTTCCAAATATCCCTTTGTCAATTCCACAAGAACAGCCTTAGCAAAAGGCTTCTTGAAGGGAAAGATGTAACTCTGTGAGATGAATTAACTGAACACAGAGCAGTTTCTCAGAAAGCTTCTTTCCAGTTTTGAACGGAAGATATTTCCTTTTTCACCGTAGCCCTGTATGGGCTTCCAAATATCCCTTTGCCAATTCCACAAGAACAGCCTTAGCGAAAGGCTTCTTGAAGGGAAAGATGTAACTCTGTGAGATGAATTAACAGAACACAGAGCAGTTTCTCAGAAAGCTTCTTTCCAGTTTTGAACGGAAGATATTTCCTTTTTCACCATAGCCCTCTATGGGCTTCCAAATATCCCTTTTCCAATTCCACAAGAACAGCCTTAGCGAAAGGCTTCTTGAAGGGAAAGATGTAACTCTGTGAGACGAATTAACAGAACACAGAGCAGTTTCTCAGAAAGCTTCTTTCCAGTTTTGAACGGAAGATATTTCCTTTTTCACCATAGCCCTCTGTGGGATTCCAAATATCCCTTTGACAATTCCACAAGAACGGCCTTAGCGAAAGGCTTCTTGAAGGGAAAGATGTAACTCTGTGAGATGAATTAACAGAACACAGAACAGTTTCTCAGAAAGCTTCTTACCAGTTTTGAACGGAAGATATTTCCTTTTTTAACCATAGCTCTCCATGGGCTTCCAAATATCCCTTTGCTAATTCCACAAGAACAGCCTTAGCGAAAGGCTTCTTGAAGGGAAAGATGTAACTCTGTGAGACGAATTAACAGAACACAGAGCAGTTTCTCAGAAAGCTTCTTTCCAGTTTTGAACGGAAGATATTTCCTTTTTAACCGTAGCCCTCTATGGGCTTCCAAATATCCCTTTTCCAATTCCACAAGAACAGCCTTAGCGAAAGGCTTCTTGAAGGGAAAGATGTAACTCTGTGAGATGAATTAACAGAACACAGAGCAGTTTCTCAGAAAGCTTCTTTCCAGTTTTGAACGGAAGATATTTCCTTTTTCACCATAGCCCTCTATGGGCTTCCAAATATCCCTTTGCCAATTCCAGAAGAACAGCCTTAGCGAAAGGCTTCTTGAAGGGAAAGATGTAACTCTGTGAGATGAATTAACAGAACACAGAGCAGTTTCTAAGAAACCTTCCTTCCTGTTTTGAACGGAAGATATTTCCTTTTTTACCATAGCCCTCTATGGGCTTCCAAATATCCCTTTGACAATTCCAGAAGAACAGCCTTAGCGAAAGGCTTCTTGAAGGGAAAGATGTAACTCTGTGAGATGAATTAACAGAACACAGAGCAGTTTCTGAGAAAGCTTCTTTCCAGTTAAGAACGGAAGATATTTCCTTTTTCACCATAGCCCTCTATGGGCTTCCAAATATCCCTTTGCCAATTCCACAAGAACAGCCTTAGCGATAGGCTTCTTGAAGGGAAAGATGTAACTCTGTGAGATGAATTAACAGAACACAGAGCAGTTTCTCAGAAAGCTTCTTTCCAGTATTGAACGGAAGATATTTCCTTTTTCACCATAGCCCTCTTAGGGCTTCCAAATATCCCTTTGCCAATTCCACAAGAACAGCCTTAGGGAAAGGCTTCTTGAAGGGAAAGATGTAACTCTGTGAGATGAATTAACAGAACACAGAGCAGTTTCTCAGAAAGCTACTTTCCAGTTTTGAACGGAAGATATTTCCTTTTTCACCGTAGCCCTCTATGGGCTTCCAAATATCCCTTTGCCAATTCCAGAAGAACAGCCTTAGCGAAAGGCTTCTTGAAGGGAAAGATGTAACTCTGTGAGATGAATTAACAGAACACAGAGCAGTTTCTCAGAAAGCTTCTTTCCAGTTTTGAACGGAAGATATTTCCTTTTTCACCATAGCCCTCTATGGGATTCCAAATATCCCTTTGACAATTCCACAAGAACGGCCTTAGCGAAAGGCTTCTTGAATGGAAAGATGTAACTCTGTGAGATGAATTAACAGAACACAGAACAGTTTCTCAGAAAGCTTCTTACCAGTTTTGAACGGAAGATATTTCCTTTTTCACCATAGCTCTCCATGGGCTTCCAAATATCCCTTTGCTAATTCCACAAGAACAGCCTGAGCGAAAGGCTTCATGAAGGGAAAGATGTAACTCTGTGAGACGAATTCACAGAATACAGAGCAGTTTCTCAGAAAGCTTCTTTCCAGTTTTGAACGGAAGATATTTCCTTTTTAAACATAGCCCTCTATGGGCTTCCAAATATCCCTTTTCCAATTCCACAAGAGCAGCCTTAGCGAAAGGCTTCTTGAAGGGAAAGATATAACTCTGTGAGATGAATTAACAGAACACAGAGCAGTTTCTCAGAAAGCTTCTTTCCAGTTTTGAACGGAAGATATTTCCTTTTTCACCATAGCCCTCTATGGGCTTCCAAATATCCCTTTTCCAATTCCACAAGAACAGCCTTAGCGAAAGGCTTCTTGAAGGGAAAGATGTAACTCTGTGAGATGAATTAACAGAACACAGATCAGTTTCTCAGAAAGCTGCTTTCCTGTTTTGAACGGAAGATATTTCCTTTTTCACCATAGCCCTCTATGGGCTTCCAAATATCCCTTTGCCAATTCCACAAGAACGGCCTTAGCGAAACGGTTCTTCAAGGGAAAGATGTAACTCTGTGAGATGAATTAACAGAACACAGAGCAGTTTCTCAAAAAGATTCTTTGCAGTTTTGAACGGAAGATATTTCCTTTTTCACCATAGCCCTCTATGGGCTTCCAAATATCCCTTTGCCAATTCCAGAAGAACAGCCTTAGCGAAAGGCTTCTTGAAGGGAAAGATGTAACTCTGTGAGATGAATTAACAGAACACAGAGCAGTTTCTCAGAAAGCTTCTTTCCAGTTTTGAACGGAAGATATTTCCTTTTTCACCATAGCCCTCTATGGGCTTCCAAATATCACTTTTCCAATTCCACAAGAACAGCCTTAGAGAAAGGCTTCTTGAAGGGAAAGATGTAACTCTGTGAGATGAATTAACAGAACACAGAGCAGTTTCTAAGAAAGCTGCTTTCCTGTTTTGAACGGAGAATATTTCCTTTTTCACCATAGTCCTCTATGGGCTTCCAAATATCCCGTTGCCAATTCCACAAGAACAGCCTTAGCAAAAGGCTTCTTGAAGGGAAAGATGTAACTCTGTGAGATGAATTAACAGAACACAGAGCAGTTTCTCAGAAAGCTTCTTTCCAGTTTTGAAGGGAAGATATTTCCTTTTTCACCATAGCCCTCTATGGGCTTCCTAATATCCCTTTGCCAATTCCACAAGAACAGCCTTAGCGAAAGGCTTCTTGAAGGGAAAGAAGTAACTCTGTGAGACGAATTAACAGAACACAGAGCAGTTTCTCAGAAAGCTTCTTTCCAGTTTTGAACGGAAGATATTTCCTTTTTCACCATAGCCCTCCATGGGCTTCCAAATATCAATTGCCATTTCCACAAGAACAGCCTTAGCGAAAGGCTTCTTGAAGGGAAAGATGTAACTCTGTGAGATGAATTAACAGAACACAGAGCAGTTTCTCAGAAAGCTTCTTTCCAGTTTTGAACAGCAGATATTCCCTTTTTCACCATAGCCCTCTATGGGCTTCCAAATATCCCTTTGCCAATTCCACAAGAACAGCCTTAGCGAAAGGCTTCTTGAAGGGAAAGATGTAACTCTGTGAGATGAATTAACAGAACACAGAGCAGTTTCTGAGAAAGCTTCTTTCCAGTTTTGAACGGAAGATATTCCCTTTTTCACCATAGCCCTCTATGGGCTTCCAAATATCCCTTTGCCAATTCCACAAGAACAGCCTTAGCGAAACGCTTTTTGAAGGGAAAGATGTAACCCTGTGAGATGAATTAACAGAACACAGAGCAGTTTCTCAGAAAGCTTCCTTCCTGTTTTGAACGGAAGATATTTCCTTTTTCACCATAGCCCTCTATGGGCTTCCAAATATCCCTTTGCCAATTCCACAAGAACAGCCTTAGCGAATGGCTTCTTGAAGGGAAAGATGTAACTCTGTGAGATGAATTAACAAAACAGAGAGCAGTTTCTCAGAAAGCTTCTTTCCAGTTTTGAACGGAAGATATTTCCTTTTTCACCATAGCCCTCTATGGGATTCCAAATATCCCTTTGACAATTCCACAAGAACGGCCTTAGCGAAAGGCTTCTTGAAGGGAAAGATGTAACTCTGTGAGAAGAATTAACAGAACACAGAACAGTTTCTCAGAAAGCTTCTTACCAGTTTTGAACGGAAGATATTTCCTTTTTCACCATAGCTCTCCATGGGCTTCCAAATATCCCTTTGCTAATTCCACAAGAACAGCCTTAGCGAAAGGCTTCTTGAAGGGAAAGATGTAACTCTGTGAGACGAATTAACAGAACACAGAGCAGTTTCTCAGAAAGCTTCTTTCCAGTTTTGAACGGAAGATATTTCCTTTTTAACCATAGCCCTCTATGGGCTTCCAAATATCCCTTTTCCAATTCCACAAGAACAGCCTTAGCGAAAGGCTTCTTGAAGGGAAAGATGTAACTCTGTGAGATGAATTCACAGAACACAGAGCAGTTTCTCAGAAAGCTTCTTTCCAGTTTTGAACGGAAGATATTTCCTTTTTCACCATAGCCCTCTATGGGCTTCCAAATATCCCTTTGCCAATTCCAGAAGAACAGCCTTAGCGAAAGGCTTCTTGAAGGGAAAGATGTAACTCTGTGAGATGAATTAACAGAACACAGAGCAGTTTCTCAGAAAGCTTTTTTCCAGTTTTGAACGGAAGATATTTCCTTTTTCACCATAGCCCTCTATGGGCTTCCAAATATCCCCTTGCCAATTCCACAAGAACAGCCTTAGCGAAAGGCTTCTTGAAGAGAAAGATGTAACACTGTGAGATGATTTAACAGAACACAGAGCAGTTTCTCAGAAAGCTTCTTTCCAGTTTTGAACGGAAGATATTTCCTTTTTCACCATAGCCCTCTATGGGCTTCCAAATATCCCTTTGCCAATTCCAGAAGAACAGCCTTAGCGAAAGGCTTCTTGGAGGGAAAGATGTAACTCTGTGAGATGAATTAACAGAACACAGAGCAGTTTCTCAGAAAGCTTCTTTCCAGTTTTGAATGGAAGATATTTCCTTTTTCACCGTAGCCCTCTATGGGCTTCCAAATATCCCTTTGCCAATACCACAAGAACAGCCTTAGCGAAAGGCTTCTTGAAGGGAAAGATGTAACTCTGTGAGATGAATTAACAGAACACAGAGCAGTTTCTCAGAAAGCTTCTTTCCAGTTTTGAACGGAAGATATTTCCTTTTTCACCATAGCCCTCTATGGGATTCCAAATATCCCTTTGACAATTCCACAAGAACGGCCTTAGCGAAACACTTCTTGAACGGAAAGATGTAACTCTGTGAGATGAATTAACAGAACACAGAGCAGTTTCTCAAAAAGATTCTTTGCAGTTTTGAACGGAAGATATTTCCTTTTTCACCATAGCCCTCTATGGGCTTCCAAATATCCCTTTGCCAATTTCAGAAGAACAGCCATAGCGAAAGGCTTCTTGAAGGGAAAGATGTAACTCTGTGAGATGAATTAACAGAACACAGAGCAGTTTCTCAGAAAGCTTCTTTCCAGTTTTGAACGGAAGATATTTCCTTTTTCACCATAGCCCACTATGGGCTTCCAAATATCCCTTTACCAATTCCAGAAGAACAGCCTTAGCGAAAGGCTTCTTGAAGGGAAAGATGTAACTCTGTGAGATGAATTAACAGAACACAGAGCAGTTTCTCAGAAAGCTTTTTTCCAGTTTTGAACGGAAGATATTTCCTTTTTCACCATAGCCCTCTATGGGCTTCCAAATATCCCTTTGCCAATTCCACAAGAACAGCCTTAGCGAAAGGCTTCTTGAAGAGAAAGATGTAACACTGTGAGATGATTTAACAGAACACAGAGCAGTTTCTCAGAAAGCTTCTTTCCAGTTTTGAACGGAAGATATTTCCTTTTTCACCATAGCCCTCTATGGGATTCCAAATATCCCTTTTCCAATTCCACAAGAACAGCCTTAGCGAAAGGCTTCTTGAAGGGAAAGATGTAACTCTGTGAGATGAATTAACAGAACACAGATCAGTTTCTCAGAAAGCTGCTTTCCTGTTTTGAACGGAAGATATTTCCTTTTTCACCATAGCCTTCTATGGGCTTCCAAATATCCCTTTGCCAATTCCACAAGAACGGCCTTAGCGAAACGCTTCTTGAAGGGAAAGATGTAACTCTGTGAGATGAATTAACAGAACACAGAGCAGTTTCTCAAAAAGATTCTTTGCAGTTTTGAACGGAAGATATTTCCTTATTCACCATAGCCCTATATGGGCTTCCAAATATCCCTTTGCCAATTCCAGAAGAACAGCCTTAGCGAAAGGCTTCTTGAAGGGAAAGATGTAACTCTGTGAGATGAATTAACAGAACACAGAGCAGTTTCTCAGAAAGCTTCTTTCCAGTTTTGAACGGAAGATATTTCCTTTTTCACCATAGCCCTCTATGGGCTTCCAAATATCCCTTTGCCAATTCCAGAAGAACAGCCTTAGCCAAAGGCTTCTTGAAGGGAAAGATGTAACTCTGTGAGATGAATTAACAGAACACAGAGCAGTTTCTCAGAAAGTTTCTTTCCAGTTTTGAATGGAAGATATTTCCTTTTTCACCATATCCCTCTATGGGCTTCCAAATATCCCTTTGCCAATTCCACAAGAACAGCCCTAGCGAAAGGCTTCTTGAAGGGAAAGATGTAACTCTGTGAGATGAATTAACAGAACACAGAGCAGTTTCTCAGAAAGCTTCTTTCCAGTTTTGAACGGAAGATATTTCCTTTTTCACCATAGCCCTCTATGGGCTTCAAAATATCCCTTTGCCAATTCCACAAGAACAGCCTTAGCGAAAGGCTTTTTGAAGGGAAAGATGTAACTCTGTGAGATGAATTAACAGGACACAGAGCAGTTTCTAAGAAAGCTGCTTTCCTGTTTTGAACGGAAGATATTTTCCTTTTTCACCATAGCCCTCTATGGCTTCCAAATAACCCTTTGCCAATTCCAGAAGAACAGCCTTAGCGAAAGGCTTCTTGAAGGGAAAGATGTAACTCTGTGAGATGAATTAACAGAACACAGAGCAGTTTCTCAGAAAGCTTCTTTCCAGTTTTCAACGGAAGATATTTCCTTTTTCACCATAGCCGTCTATGGGCATCCAAATATCCCTTTGCCAATTCCACAAGAACAGCCTTAGCGAAAGGCTTCTTGAAGGGAAAGATGTAACTCTGTGAGGTGAATTAACAGAACACAGAGCAGTTTCTCAGAAAGCTTCTTTCCAGTTTTGAACGGAAGATATTTCCTTTTTCACCATAGCCCTCTATGGGCTTCCAAATATCCCTTTGCCAATTCCACAAGAACAGCCTTAGCGAAAGGGTTCTTGAAGAGAAAGATGTAACACTGTGAGATGAATTAACAGAACACAGAGCAGTTTCTCAGAAAGCTTCTTTCCAGTTTTGAACGGAAGATATTTCCTTTTTCACCACAGCCCTCTATGGGCTTCCAAATATCCCTTTGCCAATTCCACAACAACAGCCTTAGCGAAAGGCTTCTTGAAGGGAAAGATGTAACTCTGTGAGATGAATTAACAGAACACAGAGCAGTTTCTCAGAAAGCTTCTTTCCAGTTTTGAACGGAAGATATTTCCTTTTTCACCGTAGCCCTCTATGGGATTCCAAATATCCCTTTGACATTCCACAAGAACGGCCTTGGCGAAAGGCTTCTTGAAGGGAAAGATGTAACTCTGTGAGATGTATTAACAGAACACAGAAGAGTTTCTCAGAAAGCTTCTTTCCAGTTTTGAACGGAAGATATTTCCTTTTTCACTATAACGCTCTATGGGCTTCCAAATATCCCTTTGCTAATTCCACAAGAACAGCCTTAGCGAAAGGCTCCTTGAACGGAAAGATGTAACTCTGTGAGATGAATTAACAGAACACAGAGCAGTTTCTCGGAAAGCTTCTTTCCAGTTTTGAACGGAAGATTTTTCCTTTTTAACCATAGCCCTCTATGGGCTTCCAAATATCCCTTTTCCAATTCCACAGGAACAGCCTTAGCGAAAGGCTTCTTGAAGGGAAAGATGTAACTCTGTGAGATGAATTAACAGAACACAGAGCAGTTTCTCAAAACGATTCTTTCCAGTTTTGAACGGAAGATATTTCCTTTTTCACCATAGCCCTCTATGGGCTTCCAAATATCCCTTTGCCAATTCCAGAAGAACAGCCTTAGCCAAAGGCTTCTTGAAGGGAAAGATGTAACTCTGTGAGATGAATTAACAGAACACAGAGCAGTTTCTCAGAAAGTTTCTTTCCAGTTTTGAATGGAAGATATTTCCTTTTTCACCATATCCCTCTATGGGCTTCCAAATATCCCTTTGCCAATTCCACAAGAACAGCCCTAGCGAAAGGCTTCTTGAAGGGAAAGATGTAACTCTGTGAGATGAATTAACAGAACACAGAGCAGTTTCTAAGAAAGCTGCTTTCCTGTTTTGAACGGAAGATATTTCCTTTTTCACCATAGCCCTATATGGGCTTCCAAATATCCCTTTGCCAATTCCACAAAAACAGCCTTAGCGAAAGGCTTCTTGAACGGAAAGATGTTACTCTGTGAGATGAATTAACAGAACAAAGAGCAGTTTCTGAGAAAGCTTCTTTCCAATTAAGAACGGAAGATATTTCCTTTTTCACCATAGCCCTCTATGGGCTTCCAAATATCCCTTTGCCAATTCCAGAAGAACAGCCTTAGCGGAAGGCTTCTTGAAGGGAAAGATGTAACTCTGTGAGATGAATTAACAGAACACAGAGCAGTTTCTCAGAAAGCCTCTTTCCAGTTTTGAACGGAAGATATTTCCTTTTTCACCGTAGCCCTCTATGTGCTTCCAAATATCCCTTTGCCAATACCACAAGAACAGCCTTAGCGAAAGGCTTCTTGAAGGGAAAGATGTAACTCTGTGAGATGAATTAACAGAACACAGAGCAGTTTCTCAGAAAGCTTCTTTCCAGTTTTGAACGGAAGATATTTCCTTTTTCACCATAGCCCTCTATGGGATTCCAAATATCCCTTTGACAATTCCACAAGAACGGCCTTAGCGAAACACTTCTTGAACGGAAAGATGTAACTCTGTGAGATGAATTAACAGAACACAGAGCAGTTTCTCAAAAAGATTCTTTGCAGTTTTGAACGGAAGATATTTCCTTTTTCACCATAGCCCTCTATGGGCTTCCAAATATCCCTTTGCCAATTCCAGAAGAACAGCCATAGCGAAAGGCTTCTTGAAGGGAAAGATGTAACTCTGTGAGATGAATTAACAGAACACAGAGCAGTTTCTCAGAAAGCTTCTTTCCAGTTTTGAACGGAAGATATTTCCTTTTTCACCATAGCCCACTATGGGCTTCCAAATATCCCTTTACCAATTCCAGAAGAACAGCCTTAGCGAAAGGCTTCTTGAAGGGAAAGATGTAACTCTGTGAGATGAATTAACAGAACACAGAGCAGTTTCTCAGAAAGCTTTTTTCCAGTTTTGAACGGAAGATATTTCCTTTTTCACCATAGCCCTCTATGGGCTTCCAAATATCCCTTTGCCAATTCCACAAGAACAGCCTTAGCGAAAGGCTTCTTGAAGAGAAAGATGTAACACTGTGAGATGATTTAACAGAACACAGAGCAGTTTCTCAGAAAGCTTCTTTCCAGTTTTGAACGGAAGATATTTCCTTTTTCACCATAGCCCTCTATGGGCTTCCAAATATCCCTTTGCAATTCCAGAAGAACAGCCTTAGCGAAAGGCTTCTTGAAGGGAAAGATGTAACTCTGTGAGATGAATTAACAGAACACAGAGCAGTTTCTCAGAAAGCTTCTTTCCAGTTTTGAACGGAAGATATTTCCTTTTTCACCGTAGCCCTCTATGGGCTTCCAAATATCCCTTTGCCAATACCACAAGAACAGCCTTAGCGAAAGGCTTCTTGAAGGGAAAGATGTAACTCTGTGAGATGAATTAACAGAAGACAGAGCAGTTTCTCAGAAAGCTTCTTTCCAGTTTTGAACGGAAGATATTTCCTTTTTCACCATAGCCCTCTATGGGATTCCAAATATCCCTTTGACAATTCCACAGGAACGGCCTTAGCGAAACACTTCTTGAACGGAAAGATGTAACTCTGTGAGATGAATTAACAGAACACAGATCAGTTTCTCAAAAAGATTCTTTGCAGTTTTGAACGGAAGATATTTCCTTTTTCACCATAGCCCTCTATGGGCTTCCAAATATCCCTTTGCCAATTCCAGAAGAACAGCCATAGCGAAAGGCTTCTTGAAGGGAAAGATGTAACTCTGTGAGATGAATTAACAGAACACAGAGCAGTTTCTCAGAAAGCTTCTTTCCAGTTTTGAACGGAAGATATTTCCTTTTTCACCATAGCCCACTATGGGCTTCCAAATATCCCTTTACCAATTCCAGAAGAACAGCCTTAGCGAAAGGCTTCTTGAAGGGAAAGATGTAACTCTGTGAGATGAATTAACAGAACACAGAGCAGTTTCTCAGAAAGCTTTTTTCCAGTTTTGAACGGAAGATATTTCCTTTTTCACCATAGCCCTCTATGGGCTTCCAAATATCCCTTTGCCAATTCCACAAGAACAGCCTTAGCGAAAGGCTTCTTGAAGAGAAAGATGTAACACTGTGAGATGATTTAACAGAACACAGAGCAGTTTCTCAGAAAGCTTCTTTCCAGTTTTGAACGGAAGATATTTCCTTTTTCACCATAGCCCTCTATGGGCTTCCAAATATCCCTTTGCCAATTCCAGAAGAACAGCCTTAGCGAAAGGCTTCTTGAAGGGAAAGATGTAACTCTGTGAGATGAATTAACAGAACACAGAGCAGTTTCTCAGAAAGCTTCTTTCCAGTTTTGAATGGAAGATATTTCCTTTTTCACCGTAGCCCTCTATGGGCTTCCAAATATCCCTTTGCCAATACCACAAGAACAGCCTTAGCGAAAGGCTTCTTGAAGGGAAAGATGTAACTCTGTGAGATGAATTAACAGAACACAGAGCAGTTTCTCAGAAAGCTTCTTTCCAGTTTTGAACGGAAGATATTTCCTTTTTCACCATAGCCCTCTATGGGATTCCAAATATCCCTTTGACAATTCCACAAGAACGGCCTTAGCGAAACACTTCTTGAACGGAAAGATGTAACTCTGTGAGATGAATTAACAGAACACAGAGCAGTTTCTCAAAAAGATTCTTTGCAGTTTTGAACGGAAGATATTTCCTTTTTCACCATAGCCCTCTATGGGCTTCCAAATATCCCTTTGCCAATTTCAGAAGAACAGCCATAGCGAAAGGCTTCTTGAAGGGAAAGATGTAACTCTGTGAGATGAATTAACAGAACACAGAGCAGTTTCTCAGAAAGCTTCTTTCCAGTTTTGAACGGAAGATATTTCCTTTTTCACCATAGCCCACTATGGGCTTCCAAATATCCCTTTACCAATTCCAGAAGAACAGCCTTAGCGAAAGGCTTCTTGAAGGGAAAGATGTAACTCTGTGAGATGAATTAACAGAACACAGAGCAGTTTCTCAGAAAGCTTTTTTCCAGTTTTGAACGGAAGATATTTCCTTTTTCACCATAGCCCTCTATGGGCTTCCAAATATCCCTTTGCCAATTCCACAAGAACAGCCTTAGCGAAAGGCTTCTTGAAGAGAAAGATGTAACACTGTGAGATGATTTAACAGAACACAGAGCAGTTTCTCAGAAAGCTTCTTTCCAGTTTTGAACGGAAGATATTTCCTTTTTCACCATAGCCCTCTATGGGCTTCCAAATATCCCTTTGCCAATTCCAGAAGAACAGCCTTAGCGAAAGGCTTCTTGAAGGGAAAGATGTAACTCTGTGAGATGAATTAACAGAACACAGAGCAGTTTCTCAGAAAGCTTCTTTCCAGTTTTGAACGGAAGATATTTCCTTTTTCACCGTAGCCCTCTATGGGCTTCCAAATATCCCTTTGACATTCCACAAGAACGGCCTTAGCGAAAGGCTTCTTGAAGGGAAAGATGTAACTCTGTGAGATGAATTAACAGAACACAGAAGAGTTTCTCAGAAAGCTTCTTTCCAGTTAAGAACGGAAGATATTTCCTTTTTCACCATAGCCCTCTATGGGCTTCCAAATATCCCTTTGCCAATTCCTCAAGAACAGCCTTAGCGAAAGGCTTCTTGAAGGGAAAGATGTAACTCTGTGAGATGAATTAACAGAACACAGAGCAGTTTCTCAGAAAGATTCTTTCCAGTTTTGAACAGCAGATATTCCCTTTTTCACCATAGCCCTCTATGGGCTTCCAAATATCCCTTTGCCAATTCCACAAGAACAGCCTTAGCGAAAGGCTTCTTGAAGGGAAAGATGTAACTCTGTGAGATGATTTAACAGAACACAGAGCAGTTTCTGAGAAAGCTTCTTTCCAGTTTTGAACGGAAGATATTCCCTTTTTCACCATAGCCCTCTATGGGCTTCCAAATATCCCTTTGCCAATTCCACAAGAACAGCCTTAGCGAAAGGCTTCTTGAAGGGAAAGATGTAACTCTGAGAGATGATTTAACAGAACACAGAGCAGTTTCTCAGAAAGCTTCTTTCCAGTTTTGAACGGAAGATATTTCCTTTTTCACCGTAGCCCTCTATGGGCTTCCGAATATCCCTTTGCCAATTCCACAACAAAAACCTTAGCGAAACGCTTGTTGAAGGGAAAGATGTAACCCTGTGATATGAATTAACAGAACACAGAGCAGTTTCTAAGAAAGCTTCCTTCCTGTTTTGAACGGAAGATATTTCCTTTTTCACCATAGCCCTCTATGGGTCTCCAAATATCCCTTTGACAATTCCACAAGAACGGCCTTAGAGAAAGGCTTCTTGAAGGGAAAGATGTAACTCTGTGAGATGAATTAACAGAAAACAGAGCAGTTTCTCAAAAAGATTCTTTCCTGTTTTGATCGGAAGATATTTCCTTTTTCACCATAGCCCTCTATGGGCTTCCAAATATCCCTTTGCCAATTCCACAAGAACAGCCTTGGCGAAAGGCTTCTTGAAGGGAAAGATGTAACTCTGTGAGATGAATTAACAGAACACAGAGCAGTTTCTCAGAAAGCTTCTTTCCAATTTTGAATGGAAGATATTTCCTTTTTCACCATATCCCTCTATGGGCTTCCAAATATCCCTTTGCCAATTCCACAAGAACAGCCTTGGCGAAAGGCTTCTTGAAGGGAAAGATGTAACTCTGTGAGATGAATTAACAGAACACAGAGCAGTTTCTCAGAAAGCTTTTTTCCAGTTTTGAACGGAAGATATTTCCTTTTTCACCATAGCCCTCTATGGGCTTCCAAATATCCCTTTGCCAATTCCACAAGAACAGCCTTAGCGAAAGGCTTCTTGAAGAGAAAGATGTAACACTGTGAGATGATTTAACAGAACACAGAGCAGTTTCTCAGAAAGCTTCTTTCCAGTTTTGAACGGAAGATATTTCCTTTTTCACCATAGCCCTCTATGGGCTTCCAAATATCCCTTTGCCAATTCCAGAAGAACAGCCTTAGCGAAAGGCTTCTTGAAGGGAAAGATGTAACTCTGTGAGATGAATTAACAGAACACAGAGCAGTTTCTCAGAAAGCTTCTTTCCAGTTTTGAACGGAAGATATTTCCTTTTTCACCGTAGCCCTCTATGGGCTTCCAAATATCCCTTTGACATTCCACAAGAACGGCCTTAGCGAAAGGCTTCTTGAAGGGAAAGATGTAACTCTGTGAGATGAATTAACAGAACACAGAAGAGTTTCTCAGAAAGCTTCTTTCCAGTTAAGAACGGAAGATATTTCCTTTTTCACCATAGCCCTCTATGGGCTTCCAAATATCCCTTTGCCAATTCCACAAGAACAGCCTTAGCGAAAGGCTTCTTGAAGGGAAAGATGTAACTCTGTGAGATGAATTAACAGAACACAGAGCAGTTTCTCAGAAAGCTTCTTTCCAGTTTTGAAGAGCAGATATTCCCTTTTTCACCATAGCCCTCTATGGGCTTCCAAATATCCCTTTTCCAATTCCACAAGAACAGCCTTAGCGAAAGGCTTCTTGAAGGGAAAGATGTAACTCTGTGAGATGAATTAACAGAACACAGAGCAGTTTCTAAGAAAGCTTCCTTCCTGTTTTGAACGGAAGATATTTCCTTTTTCACCATAGCCCTCTATGGGTCTCCAAATATCCCTTTGACAATTCCACAACAACGGCCTTAGAGAAAGGCTTCTTGAAGGGAAAGATGTAACTCTGTGAGATGAATTAACAGAAAACAGAGCAGTTTCTCAAAAAGATTCTTTCCTGTTTTGATCGGAAGATATTTCCTTTTTCACCATAGCCCTCTATGGGCTTCCAAATATCCCTTTGCCAATTCCACAAGAACAGCCCTAGCGAAAGGCTTCTTGAAGGGAAAGATGTAACTCTGTGAGATGAATTAACAGAACACAAAGCAGTTTCTCAGAAAGCTTCTTTCCAGTTTTGAACGGAAGATATTTCCTTTTTCACCATAGCCCTCTATGGACTTCCAAATATCCCTTTGCCAATTCCACAAGAACAGTCTTAGGGAAAGGCTTTTTGAAGGGAAAGATGTAACTCTGTGACATGAATTAACAGAACACAGAGCAGTTTCTCAGAAAGCTTCTTTCCAGTTTTGAACGGAAGATATTTCCTTTTTCACCATAGCCCTCTATGGGCTTCCAAATATCCCTTTGCCAATTCCACAAGAACAGCCTTAGAGAAAGGCTTCTTGAAGGGAAAGATGTAACTCTGTGAGATGAATTAACAGAACACAGAGCAGTTTCTAAGAAAGCTGCTTTCCTGTTTTGAACGGAGAATATTTCCTTTTTCACCATAGTCCTCTATGGGCTTCCAAATATCCCTTTGCCAATTCCACAACAACAGCCTTAGCAAAAGGCTTCTTGAAGGGAAAGATGTAACTCTGTGACATGAATTAACAGAACACAGAGCAGTTTCTCAGAAAGCTTCTTTCCAGTTTTGAACGGAAGATATTTCCTTTTTCACCGTAGCCCTCTATGGGTTTCCAAATATCCCTTTGACATTCCACAAGAACGGCCTTGGCGAAAGGCTTCTTGAAGGGAAAGATGTAACTCTGTGAGATGTATTAACAGAACACAGAAGAGTTTCTCAGAAAGCTTCTTTCCAGTTTTGAACGGAAGATATTTCCTTTTTCACCATAACCCTCTATGGGCTTCCTAATATCCCTTTGCTAATTCCACAAGAACAGCCTTAGCGAAAGGCTCCTTGAACGGAAAGATGTAACTCTGTGAAATGAATTAACAGAACACAGAGCAGTTTCTCAGAAAGCTTCTTTCCAGTTTTGAACGGAAGATATTTCCTTTTTAACCATAGCCCACTATGGGCTTCCAAATATCCCTTTTCCAATTCCACAGGAACAGCCTTAGCGAAAGGCTTCTTGAAGGGAAAGATGTAACTCTGTGAGATGAATTAACAGAACACAGAGCAGTTTCTCAAAAAGATTCTTTCCAGTTTTGAATGGAAGATATTTCCTTTTTCACCATAGCCCTCTATGGGCTTCCAAATATCCCTTTGCCAATTCCAGAAGAACAGCCTTAGCCAAAGGCTTCTTGAAGGAAAAGATGTAACTCTGTGAGATGAATTAACAGAACACAGAGCAGTTTCTCAGAAAGTTTCTTTCCAGTTTTGAATGGAAGATATTTCCTTTTTCACCATAGCCCTCTATGGGCTTCCAAATATCCCTTTGCCAATTCCACAAGAACAGCCCTAGCGAAAGGCTTCTTGAAGGGAAAGATGTAACTCTGTGAGATGAATTAACAGAACACAGTGCAGTTTCTCAGAAAGCTTCTTTCAGTTTTGAACGGAAGATATTTCCTTTTTCACCATAGCCCTCTATGGGCTTCCAAATATCCCTTTGCCAATTCCACAAGAACAGCCTTAGCGAAAGGCTTCTTGAAGGGAAAGATGTAACTCTGTGAGATGAATTAACAGAGCACAGAGCAGTTTCTCAGAAAGCTTCTTTCCACTTTTGAACGGAAGATATTTCCTTTTTCACCATAGCCCTCTATGGGCTAACAAATATCCCTTTTCCAATTCCACAAGAACAGCCTTAGCGAAAGGCTTCTTGAAGGGAAAGATGTAACTCTGTGAGATGAATTAACAGAACACAGAGCAGTTTCTCAGAAAGCTTCTTTCCAGTTTTGAACGGAAGATATTTCCTTTTTCACCATAACCCTCTATGGGCTTCCAAATATCCCTTTGCTAATTCCACAAGAACAGCCTTAGCGAAAGGCTCCTTGAACGGAAAGATGTAACTCTGTGAGATGAATTAACAGAACACAGAGCAGTTTCTCAGAAAGCTTCTTTCCAGTTTTGAACGGAAGATATTTCCTTTTTAACCATAGCCCTCTATGGGCTTCCAAATATCCCTTTTCCAATTCCACAGGAACAGCCTTAGCGAAAGGCTTCTTGAAGGGAAAGATGTAACTCTGTGAGATGAATTAACAGAACACAGAGCAGTTTCTCAAAAAGATTCTTTCCAGTTTTGAACGGAAGATAATTCCTTTTTCACCATAGCCCTCTATGGGCTTCCAAATATCCCTTTGCCAATTCCAGAAGAGCAGCCTTAGCCAAAGGCTTCTTGAAGGGAAAGATGTAACTCTGTGAGATGAATTAACAGAACACAGAGCAGTTTCTCAGAAAGTTTCTTTCCAGTTTTGAATGGAAGATATTTCCTTTTTCACCGTATCCCTCTATGGGCTTCCAAATATCCCTTTGCCAATTCCACAAGAACAGCCCTAGCGAAAGGCTTCTTGAAGGGAAAGATGTAACTCTGTGAGATGAATTAACAGAACACAGAGCAGTTTCTCAGAAAGCTTCTTTCCAGTTTTGAACGGAAGATACTTCCTTTTTCACCATAGCCCTCTATGGGCTTCCAAATATCCCTTTGCCAATTCCACAAGAACAGCCTTAGCGAAAGGCTTTTTGAAGGGAAAGATGTAACTCTGTGAGATGAATTAACAGAACACAGAGCTGTTTCTCAGAAAGCTTCTTTCCAGTTTTGAACGGAAGATATTTCCTTTTTCACCATAGCCCTCTATGGGCTTCCAAATATCCCTTTGCCAATTCCACAAGAACAGCCTTAGCAAAAGGCTTCTTGAAGGGAAAGATGGAACTCTGTGAGATGAATTAACAGAACACAGAGCAGTTTCTCAGAAAGCTTCTTTCCAGTTTTGAACGGAAGATATTTCCTTTTTCACCATAGCCCTCTATGGGCTTCCAAATATCCCTTTGCCAATTCCACAAGAACAGCCTTAGCGAAAGGCTTCTTGAAGGGAAAGATGTTACTCTGTGAGATGAATTAACAGAACAAAGAGCAGTTTCTGAGAAAGCTTCTTTCCAATTAAGAACGGAAGATATTTCCTTTTTCACCATAGCCCTCTATGGGCTTCCAAATATCCCTTTGCCAATTCCACAAGAACAGCCTTAGCGGAAGGCTTCTTGAAGGGAAAGATGTAACACTGTGAGATGAATTAACAGAACACAGAGCAGTTTCTCAGAAAGCTTCTTTCCAGTTTGAACGGAAGATATTTCCTTTTTCACCGTAGACCTCTGTGGGCTTCCAAATATCCCTTTGCCAATTCCACAAGAACAGCCTTAGCGAAAGGCTTCTTGAAGGGAAAGATGTAACTCTGTGAGATGAATTAACAGAACACAGAGCAGTTTCTCAGAAAGCTTCTTTCCAGTTTTGAACGGAAGATATTTCCTTTTTCACCATAGCCCTCTATGGGATTCCAAATATCCCTTTGACAATTCCACAAGAACGGCCTTAGCGAAACACTTCTTGAACGGAAAGATGTAACTCTGTGAGATGAATTAACAGAACACAGAGCAGTTTCTCAAAAAGATTCTTTGCAGTTTTGAACGGAAGATATTTCCTTTTTCACCATAGCCCTCTATGGGCTTCCAAATATCCCTTTGCCAATTCCAGAAGAACAGCCATAGCGAAAGGCTTCTTGAAGGGAAAGATGTAACTCTGTGAGATGAATTAACAGAACACAGAGCAGTTTCTCAGAAAGCTTCTTTCCAGTTTTGAACGGAAGATATTTCCTTTTTCACCGTAGCCCTCTATGGGCTTCCAAATATCCCTTTGCCAATTCCAGAAGAACAGCCTTAGCGAAAGGCTCCTTGAACGGAAAGATGTAACTCTGTGAGATGAATTAACAGAACACAGAGCAGTTTCTCAGAAAGCTTCTTTCCAGTTTTGAACGGAAGATATTTCCTTTTTAACCATAGCCCTCTATGGGCTTCCAAATATCCCTTTTCCAATTCCACAGGAACAGCCTTAGCGAAAGGCTTCTTGAAGGGAAAGATGTAACTCTGTGAGATGAATTAACAGAACACAGAGCAGTTTCTCAAAAAGATTCTTTCCAGTTTTGAACGGAAGATATTTCCTTTTTCACCATAGCCCTCTATGGGCTTCCAAATATCCCTTTGCCAATTCCAGAAGAACAGCCTTAGCCAAAGGCTTCTTGAAGGGAAAGATGTAACTCTGTGAGATGAATTAACAGAACACAGAGCAGTTTCTCAGAAAGTTTCTTTCCAGTTTTGAATGGAAGATATTTCCTTTTTCACCATATCCCTCTATGGGCTTCCAAATATCCCTTTGCCAATTCCACAAGAACAGCCCTAGCGAAAGGCTTCTTGAAGGGAAAGATGTAACTCTGTGAGATGAATTAACAGAACACAGAGCAGTTTCTCAGAAAGCTTCTTTCCAGTTTTGAACGGAAGATATTTCCTTTTTCACCATAGCCCTCTATGGGCTTCCAAATATCCCTTTGCCAATTCCACAAGAACAGCCTTAGCGAAAGGCTTTTTGAAGGGAAAGATGTAACTCTGTGAGATGAATTAACAGAACACAGAGCAGTTTCTCAGAAAGCTTCTTTCCAGTTTTGAACGGAAGATATTTCCTTTTTCACCATAGCCCTCTATGGGCTTCCAAATATCCCTTTTCCAATTCCATAGGAACAGCCTTAGCGAAAGGCTTCTTGAAGGGAAAGATGTAACTCTGTGAGATGAATTAACAGAACACAGAGCAGTTTCTCAAAAAGATTCTTTCCAGTTTTGAACGGAAGATATTTCCTTTTTCACCATAGCCCTCTATGGGCTTCCAAATATCCCTTTGCCAATTCCAGAAGAACAGCCTTAGCCAAAGGCTTCTTGAAGGGAAAGATGTAACTCTGTGAGATGAATTAACAGAGCACAGAGCAGTTTCTAAGAAAGCTTCTTTCCTGTTTTGAACGGAAGATATTTCCTTTTTCACCATAGCCCTCTATGGGCTTCCAAATATCCCTTTGCCAATTCCACAAGAACAGCCTTAGCAAAAGGCTTCTTGAAGGGAAAGATCGAACTCTGTGAGATGAATTAACAGAACACAGAGCAGTTTCTCAGAAAGCTTCTTTCCAGTTTTGAACGGAAGATATTTCCTTTTTCACCATAGCCCTCTATGGGCTTCCAAATATCCCTTTGCCAATTCCACAAGAACAGCCTTAGCGAAAGGCTTCTTGAAGGGAAAGATGTTACTCTGTGAGATGAATTAACAGAACAAAGAGAAGTTTCTCAGAAAGATTCTTTCCAATTAAGAACGGAAGATATTTCCTTTTTCACCATAGCCCTCTATGGGCTTCCAAATATCCCTTTGCCAATTCCACAAGAACAGCCTTAGCGGAAGGCTTCTTGAAGGGAAAGATGTAACTCTGTGAGATGAATTAACAGAACACAGAGCAGTTTCTCAGAAAGCTTCTTTCCAGTTTTGAACGGAAGATATTTCCTTTTTCACCGTAGACCTCTGTGGGCTTCCAAATATCCCTTTGCCAATTCCACAAGAACAGCCTTAGCGAAAGGCTTCTTGAAGGGAAAGATGTAACTCTGTGAGATGAATTAACAGAACACAGAGCAGTTTCTGAGAAAGCTTCTTTCCAGTTAAGAACGGAAGATATTTCCTTTTTCACCATAGCCCTCTATGGGCTTCCAAATATCCCTTTGCCAATTCCACAAGAACAGCCTTAGCGGAAGGCTTCTTGAAGGGAAAGATGTAACTCTGTGAGATGAATTAACAGAACACAGAGCAGTTTCTCAGAAAGCTTCTTTCCAGTTTTGAACGGAAGATATTTCCTTTTTCACCATAGCCCTCTATGGGCTTCCAAATATCCCTTTTCCAATTCCACAAGAACAGCCTTAGCGAAAGGCTTCTTGAAGGGAAAGATGTAACTCTGTGAGATGAATTAACAGAACACAGAGCAGTTTCTCAGAAAGCTTCTTTCTAGTTTTGAACGGAAGATATTTCCTTTTTCACCATAGCCCTCTATGGGCTTCCAAATATCCCTTTTCCAATTCCACAAGAACAGCCTTAGAGAAAGGCTTCTTGAAGGGAAAGATGTAACTCTGTGAGATGAATTAACAGAACACAGAGCAGTTTCTAAGAAAGCTGCTTTCCTGTTTTGAACGGAGAATATTTCCTTTTTCACCATAGTCCTCTATGGGCTTCCAAATATCCCTTTGCCAATTCCACAACAACAGCCTTAGCAAAAGGCATCTTGAAGGGAAAGATGTAACTCTGTGACAAGAATTAACAGAACACAGAGCAGTTTCTCAGAAAGCTTCTTTCCAGTTTTGAACGGAAGATATTTCCTTTTTAACCATAGCCCTCTATGGGCTTCCAAATATCCCTTTGCCAATTCCACAAGAACAACCTTAGCGAAACGCTTGTTGAAGGGAAAGATGTAACCCTGTGATATGAATTAACAGAACACAGAGCAGTTTCTAAGAAAGCTTCCTTCCTGTTTTGAACGGAAGATATTTCCTTTTTCACCATAGCCCTCTATGGGCTTCCAAATATCCCTTTTCCAATTCCATAGGAACAGCCTTAGAGAAAGGCTTCTTGAAGGGAAAGATGTAACTCTGTGAGATGAATTAACAGAACACAGAGCAGTTTCTCAAAAAGATTCTTTCCAGTTTTGAACGGAAGATATTTCCTTTTTCACCATAGCCCTCTATGGGCTTCCAAATATCCCTTTGCCAATTCCAGAAGAGCAGCCTTAGCCAAAGGCTTCTTGAAGGGAAAGATGTAACTCTGTGAGATGAATTAACAGAACACAGAGCAGTTTCTGAGAAAGTTTCTTTCCAGTTTTGAATGGAAGATATTTCCTTTTTCACCGTATCCCTCTATGGGCTTCCAAATATCCCTTTGCCAATTCCACAAGAACAGCCCTAGCGAAAGGCTTCTTGAAGGGAAAGATGTAACTCTGTGAGATGAATTAACAGAACACAGAGCAGTTTCTCAGAAAGCTTCTTTCCAGTTTTGAACGGAAGATACTTCCTTTTTCACCATAGCCCTCTATGGGCTTCCAAATATCCCTTTGCCAATTCCACAAGAACAGCCTTAGCGAAAGGCTTTTTGAAGGGAAAGATGTAACTCTGTGAGATGAATTAACAGAACACAGAGCTGTTTCTCAGAAAGCTTCTTTCCAGTTTTGAACGGAAGATATTTCCTTTTTCACCATAGCCCTCTATGGGCTTCCAAATATCCCTTTGCCAATTCCACAAGAACAGCCTTAGCAAAAGGCTTCTTGAAGGGAAAGATGGAACTCTGTGAGATGAATTAACAGAACACAGAGCAGTTTCTCAGAAAGCTTCTTTCCAGTTTTGAACGGAAGATATTTCCTTTTTCACCATAGCCCTCTATGGGCTTCCAAATATCCCTTTGCCAATTCCACAAGAACAGCCTTAGCGAAAGGCTTCTTGAAGGGAAAGATGTTACTCTGTGAGATGAATTAACAGAACAAAGAGCAGTTTCTGAGAAAGCTTCTTTCCAATTAAGAACGGAAGATATTTCCTTTTTCACCATAGCCCTCTATGGGCTTCCAAATATCCCTTTGCCAATTCCACAAGAACAGCCTTAGCGGAAGGCTTCTTGAAGGGAAAGATGTAACACTGTGAGATGAATTAACAGAACACAGAGCAGTTTCTCAGAAAGCTTCTTTCCAGTTTGAACGGAAGATATTTCCTTTTTCACCGTAGACCTCTGTGGGCTTCCAAATATCCCTTTGCCAATTCCACAAGAACAGCCTTAGCGAAAGGCTTCTTGAAGGGAAAGATGTAACTCTGTGAGATGAATTAACAGAACACAGAGCAGTTTCTCAGAAAGCTTCTTTCCAGTTTTGAACGGAAGATATTTCCTTTTTCACCATAGCCCTCTATGGGATTCCAAATATCCCTTTGACAATTCCACAAGAACGGCCTTAGCGAAACACTTCTTGAACGGAAAGATGTAACTCTGTGAGATGAATTAACAGAACACAGAGCAGTTTCTCAAAAAGATTCTTTGCAGTTTTGAACGGAAGATATTTCCTTTTTCACCATAGCCCTCTATGGGCTTCCAAATATCCCTTTGCCAATTCCAGAAGAACAGCCATAGCGAAAGGCTTCTTGAAGGGAAAGATGTAACTCTGTGAGATGAATTAACAGAACACAGAGCAGTTTCTCAGAAAGCTTCTTTCCAGTTTTGAACGGAAGATATTTCCTTTTTCACCATAGCCCACTAAGGGCTTCCAAATATCCCTTTGCCAATTCCAGAAGAACAGCCTTAGCGAAAGGCTCCTTGAACGGAAAGATGTAACTCTGTGAGATGAATTAACAGAACACAGAGCAGTTTCTCAGAAAGCTTCTTTCCAGTTTTGAACGGAAGATATTTCCTTTTTAACCATAGCCCTCTATGGGCTTCCAAATATCCCTTTTCCAATTCCACAGGAACAGCCTTAGCGAAAGGCTTCTTGAAGGGAAAGATGTAACTCTGTGAGATGAATTAACAGAACACAGAGCAGTTTCTCAAAAAGATTCTTTCCAGTTTTGAACGGAAGATATTTCCTTTTTCACCATAGCCCTCTATGGGCTTCCAAATATCCCTTTGCCAATTCCAGAAGAACAGCCTTAGCCAAAGGCTTCTTGAAGGGAAAGATGTAACTCTGTGAGATGAATTAACAGAACACAGAGCAGTTTCTCAGAAAGTTTCTTTCCAGTTTTGAATGGAAGATATTTCCTTTTTCACCATATCCCTCTATGGGCTTCCAAATATCCCTTTGCCAATTCCACAAGAACAGCCCTAGCGAAAGGCTTCTTGAAGGGAAAGATGTAACTCTGTGAGATGAATTAACAGAACACAGAGCAGTTTCTCAGAAAGCTTCTTTCCAGTTTTGAACGGAAGATATTTCCTTTTTCACCATAGCCCTCTATGGGCTTCCAAATATCCCTTTGCCAATTCCACAAGAACAGCCTTAGCGAAAGGCTTTTTGAAGGGAAAGATGTAACTCTGTGAGATGAATTAACAGAACACAGAGCAGTTTCTCAGAAAGCTTCTTTCCAGTTTTGAACGGAAGATATTTCCTTTTTCACCATAGCCCTCTATGGGCTTCCAAATATCCCTTTTCCAATTCCATAGGAACAGCCTTAGCGAAAGGCTTCTTGAAGGGAAAGATGTAACTCTGTGAGATGAATTAACAGAACACAGAGCAGTTTCTCAAAAAGATTCTTTCCAGTTTTGAACGGAAGATATTTCCTTTTTCACCATAGCCCTCTATGGGCTTCCAAATATCCCTTTGCCAATTCCAGAAGAACAGCCTTAGCCAAAGGCTTCTTGAAGGGAAAGATGTAACTCTGTGAGATGAATTAACAGAGCACAGAGCAGTTTCTAAGAAAGCTTCTTTCCTGTTTTGAACGGAAGATATTTCCTTTTTCACCATAGCCCTCTATGGGCTTCCAAATATCCCTTTGCCAATTCCACAAGAACAGCCTTAGCAAAAGGCTTCTTGAAGGGAAAGATCGAACTCTGTGAGATGAATTAACAGAACACAGAGCAGTTTCTCAGAAAGCTTCTTTCCAGTTTTGAACGGAAGATATTTCCTTTTTCACCATAGCCCTCTATGGGCTTCCAAATATCCCTTTGCCAATTCCACAAGAACAGCCTTAGCGAAAGGCTTCTTGAAGGGAAAGATGTTACTCTGTGAGATGAATTAACAGAACAAAGAGAAGTTTCTCAGAAAGATTCTTTCCAATTAAGAACGGAAGATATTTCCTTTTTCACCATAGCCCTCTATGGGCTTCCAAATATCCCTTTGCCAATTCCACAAGAACAGCCTTAGCGGAAGGCTTCTTGAAGGGAAAGATGTAACTCTGTGAGATGAATTAACAGAACACAGAGCAGTTTCTCAGAAAGCTTCTTTCCAGTTTTGAACGGAAGATATTTCCTTTTTCACCGTAGACCTCTGTGGGCTTCCAAATATCCCTTTGCCAATTCCACAAGAACAGCCTTAGCGAAAGGCTTCTTGAAGGGAAAGATGTAACTCTGTGAGATGAATTAACAGAACACAGAGCAGTTTCTGAGAAAGCTTCTTTCCAGTTAAGAACGGAAGATATTTCCTTTTTCACCATAGCCCTCTATGGGCTTCCAAATATCCCTTTGCCAATTCCACAAGAACAGCCTTAGCGGAAGGCTTCTTGAAGGGAAAGATGTAACTCTGTGAGATGAATTAACAGAACACAGAGCAGTTTCTCAGAAAGCTTCTTTCCAGTTTTGAACGGAAGATATTTCCTTTTTCACCATAGCCCTCTATGGGCTTCCAAATATCCCTTTTCCAATTCCACAAGAACAGCCTTAGCGAAAGGCTTCTTGAAGGGAAAGATGTAACTCTGTGAGATGAATTAACAGAACACAGAGCAGTTTCTCAGAAAGCTTCTTTCTAGTTTTGAACGGAAGATATTTCCTTTTTCACCATAGCCCTCTATGGGCTTCCAAATATCCCTTTTCCAATTCCACAAGAACAGCCTTAGAGAAAGGCTTCTTGAAGGGAAAGATGTAACTCTGTGAGATGAATTAACAGAACACAGAGCAGTTTCTAAGAAAGCTGCTTTCCTGTTTTGAACGGAGAATATTTCCTTTTTCACCATAGTCCTCTATGGGCTTCCAAATATCCCTTTGCCAATTCCACAACAACAGCCTTAGCAAAAGGCATCTTGAAGGGAAAGATGTAACTCTGTGACAAGAATTAACAGAACACAGAGCAGTTTCTCAGAAAGCTTCTTTCCAGTTTTGAACGGAAGATATTTCCTTTTTAACCATAGCCCTCTATGGGCTTCCAAATATCCCTTTGCCAATTCCACAAGAACAACCTTAGCGAAACGCTTGTTGAAGGGAAAGATGTAACCCTGTGATATGAATTAACAGAACACAGAGCAGTTTCTAAGAAAGCTTCCTTCCTGTTTTGAACGGAAGATATTTCCTTTTTCACCATAGCCCTCTATGGGCTTCCAAATATCCCTTTTCCAATTCCATAGGAACAGCCTTAGAGAAAGGCTTCTTGAAGGGAAAGATGTAACTCTGTGAGATGAATTAACAGAACACAGAGCAGTTTCTCAAAAAGATTCTTTCCAGTTTTGAACGGAAGATATTTCCTTTTTCACCATAGCCCTCTATGGGCTTCCAAATATCCCTTTGCCAATTCCAGAAGAGCAGCCTTAGCCAAAGGCTTCTTGAAGGGAAAGATGTAACTCTGTGAGATGAATTAACAGAACACAGAGCAGTTTCTGAGAAAGTTTCTTTCCAGTTTTGAATGGAAGATATTTCCTTTTTCACCGTATCCCTCTATGGGCTTCCAAATATCCCTTTGCCAATTCCACAAGAACAGCCCTAGCGAAAGGCTTCTTGAAGGGAAAGATGTAACTCTGTGAGATGAATTAACAGAACACAGAGCAGTTTCTCAGAAAGCTTCTTTCCAGTTTTGAACGGAAGATACTTCCTTTTTCACCATAGCCCTCTATGGGCTTCCAAATATCCCTTTGCCAATTCCACAAGAACAGCCTTAGCGAAAGGCTTTTTGAAGGGAAAGATGTAACTCTGTGAGATGAATTAACAGAACACAGAGCTGTTTCTCAGAAAGCTTCTTTCCAGTTTTGAACGGAAGATATTTCCTTTTTCACCATAGCCCTCTATGGGCTTCCAAATATCCCTTTGCCAATTCCACAAGAACAGCCTTAGCAAAAGGCTTCTTGAAGGGAAAGATGGAACTCTGTGAGATGAATTAACAGAACACAGAGCAGTTTCTCAGAAAGCTTCTTTCCAGTTTTGAACGGAAGATATTTCCTTTTTCACCATAGCCCTCTATGGGCTTCCAAATATCCCTTTGCCAATTCCACAAGAACAGCCTTAGCGAAAGGCTTCTTGAAGGGAAAGATGTTACTCTGTGAGATGAATTAACAGAACAAAGAGCAGTTTCTGAGAAAGCTTCTTTCCAATTAAGAACGGAAGATATTTCCTTTTTCACCATAGCCCTCTATGGGCTTCCAAATATCCCTTTGCCAATTCCACAAGAACAGCCTTAGCGGAAGGCTTCTTGAAGGGAAAGATGTAACACTGTGAGATGAATTAACAGAACACAGAGCAGTTTCTCAGAAAGCTTCTTTCCAGTTTGAACGGAAGATATTTCCTTTTTCACCGTAGACCTCTGTGGGCTTCCAAATATCCCTTTGCCAATTCCACAAGAACAGCCTTAGCGAAAGGCTTCTTGAAGGGAAAGATGTAACTCTGTGAGATGAATTAACAGAACACAGAGCAGTTTCTCAGAAAGCTTCTTTCCAGTTTTGAACGGAAGATATTTCCTTTTTCACCATAGCCCTCTATGGGATTCCAAATATCCCTTTGACAATTCCACAAGAACGGCCTTAGCGAAACACTTCTTGAACGGAAAGATGTAACTCTGTGAGATGAATTAACAGAACACAGAGCAGTTTCTCAAAAAGATTCTTTGCAGTTTTGAACGGAAGATATTTCCTTTTTCACCATAGCCCTCTATGGGCTTCCAAATATCCCTTTGCCAATTCCAGAAGAACAGCCATAGCGAAAGGCTTCTTGAAGGGAAAGATGTAACTCTGTGAGATGAATTAACAGAACACAGAGCAGTTTCTCAGAAAGCTTCTTTCCAGTTTTGAACGGAAGATATTTCCTTTTTCACCATAGCCCACTAAGGGCTTCCAAATATCCCTTTGCCAATTCCAGAAGAACAGCCTTAGCGAAAGGCTCCTTGAACGGAAAGATGTAACTCTGTGAGATGAATTAACAGAACACAGAGCAGTTTCTCAGAAAGCTTCTTTCCAGTTTTGAACGGAAGATATTTCCTTTTTAACCATAGCCCTCTATGGGCTTCCAAATATCCCTTTTCCAATTCCACAGGAACAGCCTTAGCGAAAGGCTTCTTGAAGGGAAAGATGTAACTCTGTGAGATGAATTAACAGAACACAGAGCAGTTTCTCAAAAAGATTCTTTCCAGTTTTGAACGGAAGATATTTCCTTTTTCACCATAGCCCTCTATGGGCTTCCAAATATCCCTTTGCCAATTCCAGAAGAACAGCCTTAGCCAAAGGCTTCTTGAAGGGAAAGATGTAACTCTGTGAGATGAATTAACAGAACACAGAGCAGTTTCTCAGAAAGTTTCTTTCCAGTTTTGAATGGAAGATATTTCCTTTTTCACCATATCCCTCTATGGGCTTCCAAATATCCCTTTGCCAATTCCACAAGAACAGCCCTAGCGAAAGGCTTCTTGAAGGGAAAGATGTAACTCTGTGAGATGAATTAACAGAACACAGAGCAGTTTCTCAGAAAGCTTCTTTCCAGTTTTGAACGGAAGATATTTCCTTTTTCACCATAGCCCTCTATGGGCTTCCAAATATCCCTTTGCCAATTCCACAAGAACAGCCTTAGCGAAAGGCTTTTTGAAGGGAAAGATGTAACTCTGTGAGATGAATTAACAGAACACAGAGCAGTTTCTCAGAAAGCTTCTTTCCAGTTTTGAACGGAAGATATTTCCTTTTTCACCATAGCCCTCTATGGGCTTCCAAATATCCCTTTTCCAATTCCATAGGAACAGCCTTAGCGAAAGGCTTCTTGAAGGGAAAGATGTAACTCTGTGAGATGAATTAACAGAACACAGAGCAGTTTCTCAAAAAGATTCTTTCCAGTTTTGAACGGAAGATATTTCCTTTTTCACCATAGCCCTCTATGGGCTTCCAAATATCCCTTTGCCAATTCCAGAAGAACAGCCTTAGCCAAAGGCTTCTTGAAGGGAAAGATGTAACTCTGTGAGATGAATTAACAGAGCACAGAGCAGTTTCTAAGAAAGCTTCTTTCCTGTTTTGAACGGAAGATATTTCCTTTTTCACCATAGCCCTCTATGGGCTTCCAAATATCCCTTTGCCAATTCCACAAGAACAGCCTTAGCAAAAGGCTTCTTGAAGGGAAAGATCGAACTCTGTGAGATGAATTAACAGAACACAGAGCAGTTTCTCAGAAAGCTTCTTTCCAGTTTTGAACGGAAGATATTTCCTTTTTCACCATAGCCCTCTATGGGCTTCCAAATATCCCTTTGCCAATTCCACAAGAACAGCCTTAGCGAAAGGCTTCTTAAAGGGAAAGATGTTACTCTGTGAGATGAATTAACAGAACAAAGAGAAGTTTCTCAGAAAGATTCTTTCCAATTAAGAACGGAAGATATTTCCTTTTTCACCATAGCCCTCTATGGGCTTCCAAATATCCCTTTGCCAATTCCACAAGAACAGCCTTAGCGGAAGGCTTCTTGAAGGGAAAGATGTAACTCTGTGAGATGAATTAACAGAACACAGAGCAGTTTCTCAGAAAGCTTCTTTCCAGTTTTGAACGGAAGATATTTCCTTTTTCACCGTAGACCTCTGTGGGCTTCCAAATATCCCTTTGCCAATTCCACAAGAACAGCCTTAGCGAAAGGCTTCTTGAAGGGAAAGATGTAACTCTGTGAGATGAATTAACAGAACACAGAGCAGTTTCTGAGAAAGCTTCTTTCCAGTTAAGAACGGAAGATATTTCCTTTTTCACCATAGCCCTCTATGGGCTTCCAAATATCCCTTTGCCAATTCCACAAGAACAGCCTTAGCGGAAGGCTTCTTGAAGGGAAAGATGTAACTCTGTGAGATGAATTAACAGAACACAGAGCAGTTTCTCAGAAAGCTTCTTTCCAGTTTTGAACGGAAGATATTTCCTTTTTCACCATAGCCCTCTATGGGCTTCCAAATATCCCTTTTCCAATTCCACAAGAACAGCCTTAGCGAAAGGCTTCTTGAAGGGAAAGATGTAACTCTGTGAGATGAATTAACAGAACACAGAGCAGTTTCTCAGAAAGCTTCTTTCTAGTTTTGAACGGAAGATATTTCCTTTTTCACCATAGCCCTCTATGGGCTTCCAAATATCCCTTTTCCAATTCCACAAGAACAGCCTTAGAGAAAGGCTTCTTGAAGGGAAAGATGTAACTCTGTGAGATGAATTAACAGAACACAGAGCAGTTTCTAAGAAAGCTGCTTTCCTGTTTTGAACGGAGAATATTTCCTTTTTCACCATAGTCCTCTATGGGCTTCCAAATATCCCTTTGCCAATTCCACAACAACAGCCTTAGCAAAAGGCATCTTGAAGGGAAAGATGTAACTCTGTGACAAGAATTAACAGAACACAGAGCAGTTTCTCAGAAAGCTTCTTTCCAGTTTTGAACGGAAGATATTTCCTTTTTAACCATAGCCCTCTATGGGCTTCCAAATATCCCTTTGCCAATTCCACAAGAACAACCTTAGCGAAACGCTTGTTGAAGGGAAAGATGTAACCCTGTGATATGAATTAACAGAACACAGAGCAGTTTCTAAGAAAGCTTCCTTCCTGTTTTGAACGGAAGATATTTCCTTTTTCACCCTAGCCCTCTATGGGTCTCCAAATATCCCTTTGACAATTCCACAAGAACGGCCTTAGAGAAAGGCTTCTTGAAGGGAAAGATGTAACTCTGTGAGATGAATGAACAGAAAACAGAGCAGTTTCTCAAAAAGATTCTTTCCAGTTTTGAACGGAAGATATTTCCTTTTTCACCATAGCCCTCTATGGGCTTCCTAATATCCCTTTGCCAATTCCACAAGAACAGCCTTGGCGAAAGGCTTTTTGAAGGGAAAGATGTAACTCTGTGTGATGAATTAACAGAACACAGAGCAGTTTCTGAGAAAGCTTCTTTCCAGTTTTGAACGGAAGATATTCCCTTTTTCACCATAGCCCTCTATGGGCTTCCAAATATCCCTTTTCCAATTCCACAGGGACAGCCTTAGCGAAAGGCTTCTTGAAGGGAAAGATGTAACTCTGTGAGATGAATTAACAGAACACAGAGCAGTTTCTCAAAAAGATTCTTTCCAGTTTTGAATGGAAGATATTTCCTTTTTCACCACAGCCCTCTATGGGCTTCCAAATATCCCTTTGCCAATTCCAGAAGAACAGCCTTAGCCAAAGGCTTCTTGAAGGGAAAGATGTAACTCTGTGAGATGAATTAACAGAACACAGAGCAGTTTCTCAGAAAGCTTCTTTCCAGTTTTGAATGGAAGATATTTCCTTTTTCACTATAGCCCTCTATGGGCTTCCAAATATCCCTTTGCCAATTCCACAAGAACAGCCCTAGCGAAAGGCTTCTTGAAGGGAAAGATGTAACTCTGTGAGATGAATTAACAGAACACAGAGCAGTTTCTCAGAAAGCTTCTTTCCAGTTTTGAACGGAAGATATTTCTTTTTTCACCATAGCCCTTTATGGGCTTCCAAATATCCCTTTGCCAATTCCACAAGAACAACCTTAGCGAAAGGCTTTTTGAAGGGAAAGACGTAACTCTGTGAGATGAATTAACAGAACACAGAGCAGTTTCTCAGAAAGCTTCTTTCCAGTTTTGAACGGAAGATATTTCCTTTTTCACCATAGCCCTCTATGGGCTTCCAAATATCCCTTTTCCAATTCCACAAGAACAGCCTTAGCGAAAGGCTTCTTGAAGGGAAAGATGTAACTCTGTGAGATGAATTAACATAACACAGAGCAGTTTCTAAGAAAGCTTCCTTCCTGTTTTGAACGGAAGATATTTCCTTTTTCACCATAGCCCTCTATGGGCTTCCAAATATCCCTTTGCCAATTCCACAAGAACAGCCTTAGCAAAAGGCTTCTTGAAGGGAAAGATGTAACTCTGTGAGATGAATTAACAGAACACAGAGCAGTTTCTCAGAAAGCTTCTTTCCAGTTTTGAACGGAAGATATTTCCTTTTTCACCATAGCCCTCTATGGGCTTCCAAATATCCCTTTGCCAATTCCAGAAGAACAGCCTTAGCGAAAGGCTTCTTGAAGGGAAAGAAGTAACTCTGTGAGACGAATTAACAGAACACAGAGCAGTTTCTCAGAAAGCTTCTTTCCAGTTTTGAACGGAAGATATTTCCTTTTTCACCATAGCCCTCCATGGTCTTCCAAATATCAATTGCCATTTCCACAAGAACAGCCTTAGCGAAAGGCTTCTTGAAGGGAAAGATGTAACTCTATGAGATGAATTAACAGAACACAGAGCAATTTCTCAGAAAGCTTCTTTCCAGTTTTGAACGGAAGATATTTCCTTTTTCACCATACCCCTCTATGGGCTTCCAAATATCCCTTTGCCAATTCCACAAGAACAGCCTTAGCGAAAGGCTTCTTGAAGGGAAAGATGTAACTCTGTGAGATGAATTAACAGAACACAGAGCAGTTTCTCAGAAAGCTTCTTTCCAGTTTTGAACGGAAGATATTTCCTTTTTCACCATAGCCCTCTAAGGGCTTCCAAATATCCCTTTGCCAATTCCACAACAACAGCCTTAGCGAAAGGCTTCTTGAAGGGAAAGATGTAACCCTGTGAGATGAATTAACAGAACACAGAGCAGTTTCTCAGAAAGCTTCTTTCCAGTGTTGAAGGGAAGATAATTCCTTTTTCACCATAGCCCTCTATGGGCTTCCAAATATCCCTTTGCCAATTCCACAAGAACAGCCATAGCGAAACGCTTCTTGAAGGGAAAGATGTAACCCTGTGAGATGAATTAACAGAACACAGAGCAGTTTCTAAGAAAGCTTCCTTCCTCTTTTGAACGGAAGATATTTCCTTTTTCACCATAGCCCTCTAAGGGCTTCCAAATATCCCTTTGCCAATTCCACAAGAACAGCCTTAGCGAAAGGCTTCTTGAAGGGAAAGATGTAACTCTGTGAGATGAATTAACAGAACACAGAGCAGTTTCTCAGAAAGCTTCTTTCCAGTTTTGAACGGAAGATATTTCCTTTTTCACCATAGCCCTTTATGGGCTTCCAAATATCCCTTTGCCAATTCCACAAGAACAACCTTAGCGAAAGGCTTTTTGAAGGGAAAGACGTAACTCTGTGAGATGAATTAACAGAACACAGAGCAGTTTCTCAGAAAGCTTCTTTCCAGTTTTGAACGGAAGATATTTCCTTTTTCACCATAGCCCTCTATGGGCTTCCAAATATCCCTTTTCCAATTCCACAAGAACAGCCTTAGCGAAAGGCTTCTTGAAGGGAAAGATGTAACTCTGTGAGATGAATTAACATAACACAGAGCAGTTTCTAAGAAAGCTTCCTTCCTGTTTTGAACGGAAGATATTTCCTTTTTCACCTTAGCCCTCTATGGGCTTCCAAATATCCCTTTGCCAATTCCACAAGAACAGCCTTAGCAAAAGGCTTCTTGAAGGGAAAGATGTAACTCTGTGAGATGAATTAACAGAAAACAGAGCAGTTTCTCAGAAAGCTTCTTTCCAGTTTTGAACGGAAGATATTTCCTTTTTCACCATAGCCCTCTATGGGCTTCCAAATATCCCTTTGCCAATTCCAGAAGAACAGCCTTAGCGAAAGGCTTCTTGAAGGGAAAGAAGTAACTCTGTGAGACGAATTAACAGAACACAGAGCAGTTTCTCAGAAAGCTTCTTTCCAGTTTTGAACGGAAGATATTTCCTTTTTCACCATAGCCCTCCATGGTCTTCCAAATATCAATTGCCATTTCCACAAGAACAGCCTTAGCGAAAGGCTTCTTGAAGGGAAAGATGTAACTCTATGAGATGAATTAACAGAACACAGAGCAATTTCTCAGAAAGCTTCTTTCCAGTTTTGAACGGAAGATATTTCCTTTTTCACCATACCCCTCTATGGGCTTCCAAATATCCCTTTGCCAATTCCACAAGAACAGCCTTAGCGAAAGGCTTCTTGAAGGGAAAGATGTAACTCTGTGAGATGAATTAACAGAACACAGAGCAGTTTCTCAGAAAGCTTCTTTCCAGTTTTGAACGGAAGATATTTCCTTTTTCACCATAGCCCTCTAAGGGCTTCCAAATATCCCTTTGCCAATTCCACAACAACAGCCTTAGCGAAAGGCTTCTTGAAGGGAAAGATGTAACCCTGTGAGATGAATTAACAGAACACAGAGCAGTTTCTCAGAAAGCTTCTTTCCAGTGTTGAAGGGAAGATATTTCCGTTTTCACCATAGCCCTCTATGGGCTTCCAAATATCCCTTTGCCAATTCCACAAGAACAGCCATAGCGAAACGCTTCTTGAAGGGAAAGATGTAACCCTGTGAGATGAATTAACAGAACACAGAGCAGTTTCTAAGAAAGCTTCCTTCCTCTTTTGAACGGAAGATATTTCCTTTTTCACCATAGCCCTCTAAGGGCTTCCAAATATCCCTTTGCCAATTCCACAAGAACAGCCTTAGCGAAAGGCTTCTTGAAGGAAAAGATGTAACTCTGTGAGATGAATTAACAGAACACAGAGCAGTTTCTCAGAAAGCTTCTTTCCAGTTTTGAACGGAAGATATTTCCTTTTTCACCATAGCCCTCTATGGGCTTCCAAATATCCCTTTGCCAATTCCAAAAGAACAGCCTTAGGGAAAGGCTTTTTGAAGGGAAAGATATAACTCTGTGACATGAATTAACAGAACACAGAGCAGTTTCTCAGAAAGCTTCTTTCCAGTTTTGAACGGAAGATATTTCCTTTTTCACCATAGCCCTTTATGGGCTTCAAAATATCCCTTTGCCAATTCCACAAGAACAGCCTTAGCGAAAGGCTTCTTGAAGGGAAAGATGTAACTCTGTGAGATGAATTAACAGAACACAGAGCAGTTTCTGAGAAAGCTTCTTTCCAGTTTTGAACGGAAGATATTTCATTTTTCACCATAGCCCTCTATGGGCTTCCAAATATCCCTTTTCCAATTCCACAGGGACAGCCTTAGCGAAAGGCTTCTTGAAGGGAAAGATGTAACTCTGTGAGATGAATTAACAGAACACAGAGCAGTTTCTAAAAAAGATTCTTTCCAGTTTTGAATGCAAGATATTTCCTTTTTCACCACAGCTCTCTATGGGCTTCAAAATATCCCTTTGCCAATTCCAGAAGAACAGCCTTAGCCAAAGGCTTCTTGAAGGGTAAGATGTAACTCTGTGAGATGAATTAACAGAACACAGAGCAGTTTCTCAGAAAGCTTCTTTCCAGTTTTGAATGGAAGATATTTCCATTTTCACCATAGCCCTCTATGGGCTTCCAAATATCCCTTTGCCAATTCCAGAAGAACAGCCTTAGCCAAAGGCTTCTTGAAGGGTAAGATGTAACTCTGTGAGATGAATTAACAGAACACAGAGCAGTTTCTAAGAAAGCTTCCTTCCTGTTTTGAACGGAAGATATTTCCTTTTTCACCATAGCCCTCTATGGGCTTCCAAATATCCCTTTGCCAATTCCACAAGAACAGCCTTAGCAAAAGGCTTCTTGAAGGGAAAGATGTAACTCTGTGAGACGAATTAACAGAACACAGAGCAGTTTCTCAGAAAGCTTCTTTCCAGTTTTGAACGGAAGATATTTCCTTTTTCACCATAGCCCTCCATGGTCTTCCAAATATCAATTCCCATTTCCACAAGAACAGCCTTAGCGAAAGGCTTCTTGAAGGGAAAGATGTAACTCTATGAGATGAATTAACAGAACACAGAGCAATTTCTCTGAAAGCTTCTTTCCAGTTTTGAACGGAAGATATTTCCTTTTTCACCATACCCCTCTATGGGCTTCCAAATATCCCTTTGCCAATTCCACAAGAACAGCCTTAGCGATAGGCTTCTTGAAGGGAAAGATGTAACTCTGTGAGATGAATTAACAGAACACAGAGCAGTTTCTCAGAAAGCTTCTTTCCAGTTTTGAACGGAAGATATTTCCTTTTTCACCATAGCCCTCTAAGGGCTTCCAAATATCCCTTTGCCAATTCCACAACAACAGCCTTAGCGAAAGGCTTCTTGAAGGGAAAGATGTAACCCTGTGAGATGAATTAACAGAACACAGAGCAGTTTCTCAGAAAGCTTCTTTCCAGTGTTGAACGGAAGATATTTCCTTTTTCACCATAGCCCTCTATGGGCTTCCAAATATCCCTTTGCCAATTCCACAAGAACAGCCATAGCGAAACGCTTCTTGAAGGGAAAGATGTAACCCTGTGAGATGAATTAACAGAACACAGAGCAGTTTCTAAGAAAGCTTCCTTCCTCTTTTGAACGGAAGATATTTCCTATTTCACCATAGCCCTCTAAGGGCTTCCAAATATCCCTTTGCCAATTCCACAAGAACAGCCTTAGCGAAAGGCTTCTTGAAGGGAAAGATGTAACTCTGTGAGATGAATTAACAGAACACAGAGCAGTTTCTCAGAAAGCTTCTTTCCAGTTTTGAACGGAAGATATTTCCTTTTTCACCATAGCCCTCTATGGGCTTCCAAATATCCTTTTGCCAATTCCACAAGAACAGCCTTAGGGAAAGGCTTTTTGAAGGGAAAGATATAACTCTGTGACATGAATTAACAGAACACAGAGCAGTTTCTCAGAAAGCTTCTTTCCAGTTTTGAACGGAAGATATTTCCTTTTTCACCATAGCCCTCTATGGGCTTCCAAATATCCCTTTTCCAATTCCACAAGAACAGCCTTAGAGAAAGGCTTCTTGAAGGGAAAGATGTAACTCTGTGAGATGAATTAACAGAACACAGAGCAGTTTCTAAGAAAGCTGCTTTCCAGTTTTGAACGGAGAATATTTAATATTTCACCATAGTCCTCTATGGGCTTCCAAATATCCCTTTGCCAATTCCACAACAACAGCCTTAGCAAAAGGCATCTTGAAGGGAAAGATGTAACTCTGTGTCATGAATTAACAGAACACAGAGCAGTTTCTCAGAAAGCTTCTTTCCAGTTTTGAACGGAAAATATTTCCTTTTTAACCAGAGCCCTCTATGGGCTTCCAAATATCCCTTTGCCAATTCCACAAGAACAACCTTAGCGAAACGCTTGTTGAAGGGAAAGATGTAACCCTGTGATATGAATTAACAGAACACAGAGCAGTTTCTAAGAAAGCTTCCTTCCTGTTTTGAACGGAAGATATTTCCTTTTTCACCATAGCCCTCTATGGGCTTCCAAATATCCCTTTGCCAATTCCACAAGAACAGCCTTAGCAAAAGGCTTCTTGAAGGGAAAGATGTAACTCTGTGAGATGAATTAACAGAACACAGAGCAGTTTCTCTGAAAGCTTCTTTCCAGTTTTGAACGGAAGATATTTCGTTTTTCTCCATAGCCCTCTATGGGCTTCCAAATATCCCTTTGCCAATTCCACAAGAACAGCCTTAGCGAAAGGCTTCTTGAAGGGAAAGATGTAACTCTGTGAGATGAATTAACAGAACACAGAGCAGTTTCTGAGAAAGCTTCTTTCCAGTTTTGAACGGAAGATATTTCGTTTTTCTCCATAGCCCTCTATGGGCTTCCAAATATCCCTTTGCCAATTCCACAAGAACAGCCTTAGCGAAACGCTTCTTGAAGGGAAAGATGTAACCCTGTGTGATGAATTAACAGAACACAGAGCAGTTTCTAAGAAAGCTTCCTTCCTCTTTTGAACGGAAGATATTTCCTTTTTCACCATAGCCCTCTAAGGGCTTCCAAATATCCCTTTGCCAATTCCACAAGAACAGCCTTAGCGAAAGGCTTCTTGAAGGGAAAGATGTAACTCTGTGAGATGAATTAACAGAACACAGAGCAGTTTCTGAGAGAGCTTCTTTCCAGTTTTGAACGGAAGATATTTCCTTTTTCACCATAGCCCTCTATTGGCTTCCAAATATCCCTTTTCCAATTCCACAAGAAGAGCCTTAGCGAAACGCTTCTTGAAGGGAAAGATGTATCCCTGTGAGATGAATTAACAGAACACAGAGCAGTTTCTATGAAAGCTTCCTTCCTGTTTTGAACGGAAGATATTTCCTTTTTCACCATAGCCCTCCATGGGCTTCCAAATATCCCTTTGCCAATTCCACAAGAACAGCCTTAGCGAATGGCTTCTTGAAGGGAAAGATGTAACTCTGTGAGATGAATTAACAAAACACAGAGCAGTTTCTCAGAAAGCTTCTTTCCAGTTTTGAACGGAAGATATTTCCTTTTTCACCATAGCCCTCTATGGGATTCCAAATATCTCTTAGACAATTCCACAAGAACGGCCTTAGCGAAAGGCTTCTTGAAGGGAAAGATGTAACTCTGTGAGATGAATTAACAGAACACAGAACAGTTTCTCAGAAAGCTTCTCACCAGTTTTGAACGGAAGATATTTCCTTTTTCACCATAGCTCTCCATGGGCTTCCAAATATCCCTTTACTAATTCCACAAGAACAGCCTTAGCGAAAGGCTTTTTGAAGGGAAAGATGTAACTCTGTGAGACGAATTAACAGAACACAGAGCAGTTTCTCAGAAAGCTTCTTTCCAGTTTTGAACGGAAGATATTTCGTTTTTAACCATAGCCCTCTATGGGCTTCCAAATATCCCTTTTCCAATTCCACAAGAACAGCCTTAGCGAAAGGCTTCTTGAAGGGAAAGATGTAACTCTGTGAGATGAATTAACAGAACACAGAGCAGTTTCTCAGAAAGCTTCTTTCCAGTTTTGAACGGAAGATATTTCCTTTTTCACCATAGCCCTCTATGGGCTTCCAAATATCCCTTTGACAATTCCAGAAGAACAGCCTTAGCGAAAGGCTTATTGAAGGGAAAGATGTAACTCTGTGAGATGAATTAACAGAACACAGATCAGTTTCTCAGAAAGCTGCTTTCCTGTTTTGAACGGAAGATATTTCCTTTTTCACCGTAGCCCTCTATGGGCTTCCAAATATCCCTTTGCCAATTCCACAAGAACGGCCTTAGCGAAACGCTTCTTGAAGGGAAAGATGTAACTCTGTGAGATGAATTAACAGAACACAGAGCAGTTTCTCAAAAAGATTCTTTCCAGTTTTGAACGGAAGATATTTCCTTTTTCACCATAGCCCTCTATGGGCTTCCAAATATCTCTTTGCCAATTCCAGAAGAACAGCCTTGGCGAAAGGCTTCTTGAAGGGAAAGATGTAACTCTGTGAGATGAATTAACAGAACACAGAGCAGTTTCTGAGAAAGCTTCTTTCCAGTGTTGAACGGAAGATATTTCCTTTTTCACCATAGCCCTCTATGGGCTTCCAAATATCCCTTTTCCAATTCCACAAGAACAGCCTTAGCGAAAGGCTTCTTGAAGGGAAAGATGTAACTCTGTGAGATGAATTAACAGAACACAGAGCAGTTTCTCAGAAAGCTTCTTTCCAGTTTTGAACGGAAGATATTTCCTTTTTCACCATAGCCCTCTATGGGCTTCCAAATATCCCTTTGCCAATTCCACAAGAACAGCCTTAGAGAAAGGCTTCTTGAAGGGAAAGATGTAACTCTGTGAGATGAATTAACAGAACACAGAGCAGTTTCTCAGAAAGCTTCTTTCCAGTTTTGAACGGAAGATATTTCCTTTTTCACCATAGCCCTCTAAGGGCTTCCAAATATCCCTTTGCCAATTCCACAAGAACAGCCTTAGGGAAAGGCTTCTTGAAGGCAAAGATGTAACTCTGTGAGATGAATTAACAGAACACAGAGCAGTTTCTCAGAAAGCTTCTTTCCAGTTTTGAACGGAAGATATTTCCTTTTTCACCATAGCCCTCTATGGGCTTCCAAATATCCCTTTGCCAATTCCACAAGAACAGCCTTAGCGAAAGGCTTCTTGAAGGGAAAGATGTAACTCTGTGAGATGAATTAACAGAACACAGAGCAATTTCTCAGAAAGCTTCTTTCCTGTTTTAATCGGAAGATATTTCCTTTTTCACCATAGCCCTCTATGGGCTTCCAAATATCCCTTTGCCAATTCCACAAGAACGGCCTTAGCGAAAGGCTTCTTGAAGGGAAAGATGTAACTCTGTGAGATGAATTAACAAAACACAGAGCAGTTTCTCAGAAAGCTTCTTTCCAGTTTTGAAAGGAAGATATTTCCTTTTTCACCGTAGCCCTCTTTGGGCTTCCAAATATCCCTTTGCCAATTCCACAAAAACAGCGTTAGCGAAAGGCTTTTTGAAGGGAAAGATGTAACGTTGTAAGATGAATTAACAGAACACAGAGCAGTTTTTCAGAAAGCTTCTTTCCAGTTTTGAACGTAAGATATTTCCTTTTTCACCATAGCCCTCTATGGGCTTCCAAATATCCCTATTCCAATTCCACAAGAACAGCCTTAGCGAAAGGCTTCTTGAAGGGAAAGATGTAACTCTGTGAGATGAATTAACAGAACACAGAGCAGTTTCTCAGAAAGCTTCTTTCCAGTTTTGAACGGAAGATATTTCCTTTTTCACCATAGCCCTCTATGGGCTTCCAAATATCCCTTTGCCAATTCCAAAAGAACAGCCTTAGCGAAAGGCTTCTTGAAGGGAAAGATGTTTCTCTGTGAGATGAATTAACAGAACACAGAGCAGTTTCTGAGAAAGCTTCTTTCCAGTTAAGAACGGAAGATATTTCCTTTTTCACCATAGCCCTCTATGGGCTTCCAAATATCCCTTTGCCAATTCCACAAGAACAGCCTTACCGAAAGGCTTCTTGAAAGGAAAGATGTAACTCTGTGAGATGAATTAACAGAACACAGAGCTGTTTCTCAGAAAGCTTCTTTCCAATTTTGAACGGAAGATATTTCCTTTTTCACCATAGCCCTCTATGGGCTTCCAAATATCCCGTTGCCAATTCCACAAGAACAGCCTTAGCGAAACGCTTGTTGAAGGGAAAGATGTAACCCTGTGATATGAATTAACAGAACACAGAGCAGTTTCTAAGAAAGCTTCCTTCCTGTTTTGAACGGAAGATATTTCCTTTTTCGCCATAGCCCTCTATGGGTCTCCAAATATCCCTTTGACAATTCCACAAGAACAGCCTTAGCGAAAGGCTTCTTGAAGGGAAAGATATAACTCTGTGAGATAAATGAACAGAACACAGAGCAGTTTCTCAAAAAGATTCTTTCCAGTTTTGAACGGAAGATATTTCCTTTTTCACCATAGCCCTCTAGGGGCATCCAAATATCCCTTTGCCAATTCCACAAGAACAGCCTTAGCGAAAGGCTTCTTGAAGGGAAAGATGTAACTCTGTGAGATGAATTAACAGAACACAGAGCAGTTTCTGAGAAAGCTTCTTTCCAGTTAAGAACGGAAGATATTTCCTTTTTCACCATAGCCCTCTATGGGCTTCCAAATATCCCTTTGCCAATTCCACAAGAACAGCCTTAGCGAAAGGCTTCTTGAAGGGAAAGATGTAACTCTGTGAGATGAATTAACAGAACACAGAGCAGTTTCTCAGAAAGCTTCTTTCCAGTTTTGAACGGAAGATATTTCCTTTTTCACCATAGCCCTCTATGGGCTTCCAAATATCCCTTTGCCAATTCCACAAGAACAGCCTTAGCGAAAGGCTTCTTAAAGCGAAAGATGTAACTCTATGAGATGAATTAACAGAACACAGAGCAGTTTCTCAGAAAGCTTCTTTCCATTTTGAACGGCAGATATTCCCTTTTTCACCATAGCCCTCTATGGGCTTCCAAATATCCCTTTGCCAATTCCACAAGAACAGCCTTAGCGAAAGGCTTCTTGAAGGGAAAGATGTAACTCTGTGAGATGAATTAACAGAACACAGAGCAGTTTCTGAGAAAGCTTCTTTCCAGTTTTGAACGGAAGATATTCCCTTTTTCACCATAGCCCTCTAAGGGCTTCCAAATATCCCTATGCCAATTCCACAAGAACAGCCTTAGCGAAAGGCTTCTTGAAGGGAAAGATGTAACTCTGAGAGATGAATTAACAGAACACAGAGCAGTTTCTCAGAAAGCTTCTTTCCAGTTTTGAACGCAAGATATTTCCTTTTTCACCGTAGCCCTCTTTGGGCTTCCAAATATCCCTTTGACATTCCACAAGAACAGCCTTAGCGAAAGGCTTCTTTAAGGGAAAGATGTAACTCTGTGAGATGAATTAACAGAACACAGAAGAGTTTCTCAGAAAGCTTCTTTCCAGTTTTGAACGGAAGATATTTCCTTTTTAACCATAGCCCTCTATGGGCTTCCAAATATCCCTTTGCCAATTCCAGAAGAACAGCCTTAGCGAAAGGCTTCTTGAAGGGAAAGATGTAACTCTGTGACATGAATTAACAGAACACAGAGCAGTTTCTCAGAAAGCTTCTTTCCAGTTTTGAATGGAAGATATTTCCTTTTTCACCATATCCCTCTATGGGCTTCCAAATATCCCTTTGCCAATTCCACAAGAACAGCCCTAGCGAAAGGCTTCTTGAAGGGAAAGATGTAACTCTGTGAGATGAATTAACAGAACACAAAGCAGTTTCTCAGAAAGCTTCTTTCCAGTTTTGAACGGAAGATATTTCCTTTTTCACCATAGCCCTCTATGGGCTTCCAAATATCCCTTTGCCAATTCCACAAGAACTGCCTTAGGGAAAGGATTTTTGAAGGGAAAGATGTAACTCTGTGACATGAAATAACAGAACACAGAGCAGTTTCTCAGAAAGCTTCTTTCCAGTTTTGAACGGAAGATATTTCCATTATCACCATAGCTCTCCATGGGCTTCTAAATATCCCTTTGCTAATTCCACAAGAGCAGCCTTAGCGAAAGGCTTCATGAAGGGAAAGATGTAACTCTGTGAGACGAATTAACAGAACACAGAGCAGTTTCTCAGAAAGCTTCTTTCCAGTTTTGAACGGAAGATATTTCCTTTTTCACCATAGCCCTCTAAGGGCTTCAAAATATCCCTTTTCCAATTCCACAAGAACAGCCTTAGCGAAAGGCTTCTTGAAGGGAAAGATGTAACTCTGTGAGATGAATTAACAGAACACAGATCAGTTTCTCAGAAAGCTGCTTTCCTGTTTTGAACGGAAGATATTTCCTTTTTCACCATAGCCCTCTATGGGCTTCCAAATATCCCTTTGCCAATTCCACAAGAACGGCCTTAGCGAAACGCTTCTTGAAGGGAAAGATGTAACTCTGTGAGATGAATTAACAGAACACAGAGCAGTTTCTAAGGAATCTTCCTTCCTCTTTTGAACGGAAGATATTTCCTATTTCACCATAGCCCTCTAAGGGCTTCCAAATATCCCTTTGCCAATTCCACAAGAACAGCCTTAGCGAAAGGCTTCTTGAAGGGAAAGATGTAACTCTGTGAGATGAATTAACAGAACACAGAGCAGTTTCTCAGAAAGCTTCTTTCCAGTTTTGAACGGAAGATATTTCCTTTTTCACCATAGCCCTCTATGGGCTTCCAAATATCCCTTTGCCAATTCCACAAGAACAGCCTTAGGGAAAGGCTTTTTGAAGGGAAAGATGTAACTCTGTGACATGAATTAACAGAACACAGAGCAGTTTCTCAGAAAGCTTCTTTCCAGTTTTGAACGGAAGATATTTCCTTTTTCACCATAGCCCTCTATGGGCTTCCAAATATCCCTTTTCCAATTCCACAAGAACAGCCTTAGAGAAAGGCTTCTTGAAGGGAAAGATGTAACTCTGTGAGATGAATTAACAGAACACAGAGCAGTTTCTAAGAAAGCTGCTTTCCAGTTTTGAACGGAGAATATTTAATTTTTCACCATAGTCCTCTATGGGCTTCCAAATATCCCTTTGCCAATTCCACAACAACAGCCTTAGCAAAAGGCATCTTGAAGGGAAAGATGTAACTCTGTGACATGAACTAACAGAACACAGAGCAGTTTCTCAGAACGCTTCTTTCCAGTTTTGAACGGAAGATATTTCCTTTTTAACCATAGCCCTCTATGGGCTTCCAAATATCCCTTTGCCAATTCCACAAGAACAACCTTAGCGAAACGCTTGTTGAAGGGAAAGATGTAACCCTGTGATATGAATTAACAGAACACAGAGCAGTTTCTAAGAAAGCTTCCTTCCTGTTTTGAACGGAAGATATTTCCTTTTTCACCATAGCCCTCTATGGGCTTCCAAATATCCCTTTGCCAATTCCACAAGAACAGCCTTAGCAAAATTCTTCTTGAAGGGAAAGATGTATCTCTGTGAGATGAATTAACAGAACACAGAGCAGTTTCTCTGAAAGCTTCTTTCCAGTTTTGAACGGAAGATATTTCGTTTTTCACCATAGCCCTCTATGGGCTTCCAAATTTCCCTTTGCCAATTCCACAAGAACAGCCTTAGCGAAAGGCTTCTTGAAGGGAAAGATGTAACTCTGTGAGATGAATTAACAGAAGACAGAGCAGTTTCTCAGAAAGCTTCTTTCCAGTTTTGAACGGAAGATATTTCCTTTTTCACCATAGCCCTCTAAGGGCTTCCAAATATCCCTTTGCCAATTCCACAACAACAGCCTTAGCGAAAGGCTTCTTGAAGGGAAAGATGTAACCCTGTGAGATGAATTAACAGAACACAGAGCAGTTTCTCAGAAAGCTTCTTTCCAGTGTTGAACGGAAGATATTTCCTTTTTCACCATAGCCCTCTATGGGCTTCCAAATATCCCTTTGCCAATTCCACAAGAACAGCCTTAGCGAAACGCTTCTTGAAGGGAAAGATGTAACCCTGTGAGATGAATTAACAGAACACAGAGCAGTTTCTAAGAAAGCTTCCTTCCTCTTTTGAACGGAAGATATTTCCTTTTTCACCATAGCCCTCTAAGGGCTTCCAAATATCCCTTTGCCAATTCCACAAGAACAGCCTTAGCGAAAGGCTTCTTGAAGGGAAAGATGTAACTCTGTGAGATGAATTAACAGAACACAGAGCAGTTTCTGAGAAAGCTTCTTTCCAGTTTTGAACGGAAGATATTTCCTTTTTCACCATAGCCCTCTATGGGCTTCCAAATATCCCTTTGCCAATTCCACAAGAAGAGCCTTAGCGAAACGCTTCTTGAAGGGAAAGATGTAACCCTGTGAGATGAATTAACAGAACACAGAGCAGTTTCTATGAAAGCTTCCTTCCTGTTTTGAACGGAAGATATTTCCTTTTTCACCATAGCCCTCTATGGGCTTCCAAATATCCCTTTGCCAATTCCACAAGAACAGCCTTAGCGAATGGCTTCTTGAAGGGAAAGATGTAACTCTGTGAGATGAATTAACAAAACACAGAGCAGTTTCTCAGAAAGCTTCTTTCCAGTTTTGAACGGAAGATATTTCCTTTTTCACCATAGCCCTCTATGGGATTCCAAATATCTCTTAGACAATTCCACAAGAACGGCCTTAGCGAAAGGCTTCTTGAAGGGAAAGATGTAACTCTGTGAGATGAATTAACAGAACACAGAACAGTTTCTCAGAAAGCTTCTTACCAGTTTTGAACGGAAGATATTTCCTTTTTCACCATAGCTCTCCATGGGCTTCCAAATATCCCTTTACTAATTCCACAAGAACAGCCTTAGCGAAAGGCTTTTTGAAGGGAAAGATGTAACTCTGTGAGACGAATTAACAGAACACAGAGCAGTTTCTCAGAAAGCTTCTTTCCAGTTTTGAACGGAAGATATTTCGTTTTTAACCATAGCCCTCTATGGGCTTCCAAATATCCCTTTTCCAATTCCACAAGAACAGCCTTAGCGAAAGGCTTCTTGAAGGGAAAGATGTAACTCTGTGAGATGAATTAACAGAACACAGAGCAGTTTCTCAGAAAGCTTCTTTCCAGTTTTGAACGGAAGATATTTCCTTTTTCACCATAGCCCTCTATGGGCTTCCAAATATCCCTTTGACAATTCCAGAAGAACAGCCTTAGCGAAAGGCTTCTTGAAGGGAAAGATGTAACACTGTGAGATGAATTAACAGAACACAGATCAGTTTCTCAGAAAGCTGCTTTCCTGTTTTGAACGGAAGATATTTCCTTTTTCACCGTAGCCCTCTATGGGCTTCCAAATATCCCTTTGCCAATTCCACAAGAACGGCCTTAGCGAAACGCTTCTTGAAGGGAAAGATGTAACTCTGTGAGATGAATTAACAGAACACAGAGCAGTTTCTCAGAAAGCTTCTTTCCAGTTTTGAACGGAAGATATTTCCTTTTTCACCATAGCCCTCTATGGGCTTCCAAATATCCCTTTGCCAATTCCACAAGAACAGCCTTAGCGAAACGCTTCTTGAAGGGAAAGATGTAACCCTGTGATATGAATTAACAGAACACAGAGCAGTTTCTAAGAAAGCTTCCTTCCTGTTTTGAACGGATGGTATTTCCTTTTTCACCATAGCCCTCTAAGGGCCTCCAAATATCCCTTAGATAATTCCACATGAACGGCCTTAGCGAAAGGCTTCTTGAAGGGAAAGATGTAACTCTGTGAGATGAATTAACAGAACACAGAGCAGTTTCTCAAAAAGATTCTTTCCAGTTTTGAACGGAAGATATTTCCTTTTTCACCATAGCCCTCTATGGGCTTCCAAATATCCCTTTGCCAATTCCACAAGAACAGCCTTAGCGAAAGGCTTCTTGAATGGAGAGATGTAACCCTGTGAGATGAATTAACAGAACACAGAGCAGTTTCTCAGAAAGCTTCTTTCCAGTTAAGAACGGAAGATATTTCCTTTTTCACCGTAGCCCTCTATGGGCTTCAAAATATCCCTTTGCCAATTCCACAAGAACAGCCTTAGCGAAAGGCTTCTTGAAGGGAAAGATGTAACTCTGTGAGATGAATTCACAGAACACAGAGCAGTTTCTCAGAAAGCTTCTTTCCAGTTTTGAACGGCAGGTATTTCCTTTTTCACCATAGCCCTCTATGGGCTTCAAAATATCCCTTTGCCAATTAAACAAGAACAGCCTTAGCGAAAGGCTTCTTGAAGGGAAAGATGTAACTCTGTGAGCTGAATTAACAGAACACAGAGCAATTTCTCAGAAAGCTTCTTTCCAGTTTTGAACGGAAGATATTTCCTTTTTCACCATAGCCCTCTATGGTCTTCCAAATATCCCTTTGCCAATTCCACAAGAACAGCCTTAGAGAAAGGCTTCTTGAAGGGAAAGATGTAACTCTGTGAGATGAATTAACAGAACACAGAGCAGTTTCTCAGAAAGCTTCTTTCCAGTTTTGAACGGAAGATATTTCCTTTTTCACCATAGCCCTCTAAGGGCTTCCAAATATCCCTTTGCCAATTCCACAAGAACAGCCTTAGGGAAAGGCTTCTTGAAGGCAAAGATGTAACTCTGTGAGACGAATTAACAGAACACAGAGCAGTTTCTCAGAAAGCTTCTTTCCAGTTTTGAACGGAAGATATTTCCTTTTTCACCATAGCCCTCTATGGGCTTCCAAATATCCCTTTGCCAATTCCACAAGAACAGCCTTAGCGAAAGGCTTCTTGAAGGGAAAGATGTAACTCTGTGAGATGAATTAACAGAACACAGAGCAGTTTCTCAGAAAGCTTCTTTCCAGTTTTGAACGGAAGATATTTCCTTTTTCACCGTAGCCCTCTATGGGCTTCCAAATATCCCTTTGCCAATTCCACAAGAACAGCCTTAGCGAAAGGCTTCTTAAAGCGAAAGATGTAACTCTATGAGATGAATTAACAGAACACAGAGCAGTTTCTCAGAAAGCTTCTTTCCATTTTGACGGGAGATATTCCCTTTTTCACCATAGCCCTCTATGGGCTTCCAAATATCCCTTTGCCAATTCCACAAGAACAGCCTTAGCGAAAGGCTTCTTGAAGGGAAAGATGTAACTCTGTGAGATGAATTAACAGAACACAGAGCAGTTTCTGAGAAAGCTTCTTTCCAGTTTTGAACGGAAGATATTCCCTTTTTCACCATAGCCCTCTATGGGCTTCCAAATATCCCTATGCCAATTCCACAAGAACAGCCTTAGCGAAAGGCTTCTTGAAGGGAAAGATGTAACTCTGAGAGATGAATTAACAGAACACAGAGCAGGTTCTCAGAAAGCTTCTTTCCAGTTTTGAACGCAAGATATTTCCTTTTTCACCGTAGCCCTCTTTGGGCTTCCAAATATCCCTTTGACATTCCACAAGAACAGCCTTAGCGAAAGGCTTCTTTAAGGGAAAGATGTAACTCTGTGAGATGAATTAACAGAACACAGAAGAGTTTCTCAGAAAGCTTCTTTCCAGTTTTGAACGGAAGATATTTCCTTTTTAACCATAGCCCTCTATGGGCTTCCAAATATCCCTTTGCCAATTCCAGAAGAACAGCCTTAGCGAAAGGCTTCTTGAAGGGAAAGATGTAACTCTGTAACATGAATTAACAGAACACAGAGCAGTTTCTCAGAAAGCTTCTTTCCAGTTTTGAATGGAAGATATTTCCTTTTTTACCATATCCCTCTATGTGCTTCCAAATATCCCTTTGCCAATTCCACAAGAACAGCCCTAGCGAAAGGCTTCTTGAAGGGAAAGATGTAACTCTGTGAGATGAATTAACAGAACACAAAGCAGTTTCTCAGAAAGCTTTTTTCCAGTTTTGAACGGAAGATATTTCCTTTTTCACCATAGCCCTCTATGGGCTTCCAAATATCCCTTTGCCAATTCCACAAGAACTGCCTTAGGGAAAGGATTTTTGAAGGGAAAGATGTAACTCTGTGACATGAAATAACAGAACACAGAGCAGTTTCTCAGAAAGCTCCTTTCCAGTTTTGAAAGGAAGATATTTCCATTATCACCATAGCTCTCCATGGGCTTCTAAATATCCCTTTGCTAATTCCACAAGAGCAGCCTTAGCGAAAGGCTTCATGAAGGGAAAGATGTAACTCTGTGAGACGAATTAACAGAACACAGAGCAGTTTCTCAGAAAGCTTCTTTCCAGTTTTGAACGGAAGATATTTCCTTTTTCACCATAGCCCTCTAAGGGCTTCAAAATATCCCTTTTCCAATTCCACAAGAACAGCCTTAGCGAAAGGCTTCTTGAAGGGAAAGATGTAACTCTGTGAGATGAATTAACAGAACACAGATCAGTTTCTCAGAAAGCTGCTTTCCTGTTTTGAACGGAAGATATTTCCTTTTTCACCATAGCCCTCTACGGGCTTCCAAATATCCCTTTGCCAATTCCACAAGAACGGCCTTAGCGAAACGCTTCTTGAAGGGAAAGATGTAACTCTGTGAGATGAATTAACAGAACACAGAGCAGTTTCTCAGAAAGTTTCTTTCCAGTTTTGAACGGCAGGTATTTCCTTTTTCACCATAGCCCTCTATGGGCTTCAAAATATCCCTTTGCCAATTCCACAAGAACAGCCTTAGCGAAAGGCTTCTTGAAGGGAAAGATGTAACTCTCTGAGATGAATTAACAGAACACAGAGCAGTTTCTGAGAAAGCTTCTTTCCAGTTTTGAACGGAAGATATTTCATTTTTCACCATAGCCCTAAATGGGCTTCCAAATATCTCTTTGCCAATTCCACAAGAACAGCCTTAGCGAAAGGCTTCTTGAAGGGAAAGATGTAACTCTGTGAGATGAATTAACAGAACACAGAGCAGTTGGAAGATATTTCCTTTTTAACCATAGCCCTCTATGGGCTTCCAAATATCCCTTTGCCAATTCCACAAGAACAGCCTTAGCGAAAGTCTTCTTGAAGGGAAAGATGTAACTCTGTGAGATGAATTAACAGAACACAGAGCAGTTTCTCAGAAAGCTTCTTTCCAGTTTTGAACGGAAGATATTTCCTTTTTCACCATAGCCCTCTATGGGCTTCCAAATATCCCTTTTCCAATTCCACAAGAACAGCCTTAGCGAAACGCTTCTTGAAGGGAAAGATGTAATCCTGTGTTATGAATTAACAGAACACAGGGCAGTTTCTAAGGAAGCTTCCTTCCTGTTTTGAACGGAAGATATTTCCTTTTTCACCATAGCCCTCTATGTGCCTCCAAATATCCCTTAGATAATTCCACATGAACGGCCTTAGCGAAAGGCTTCTTGAAGGGAAAGATGTAACTCTGTGAGATGAATTAACAGAACACAGAGCAGTTTCTCAAAAAGATTCTTTACAGTTTTGAACGGTAGATATTTGCTTTTTCACCATAGCCCTCTATGGGCTTCCAAATATCCCTTTGCCAATTCCACAAGAACAGCCTTAGCGAAAGGCTTCTTGAATGGAAAGATGTAACCCTGTGAGATGAATTAACAGAACACAGAGCAGTTTCTCAGAAAGCTTCTTTCCAGTTAAGAACGGATTATTTCCTTTTTCACCGTAGCCCTCTATGGGCTTCCAAATATCCCTTTGCCAATTCCACAAGAACAGCCTTAGCGAAAGGCTTCTTGAAGGGAAAGATGTAACTCTGTGAGATGAATTAACCGAACACAGAGCAGTTTCTCAGAAAGCTTCTTTCCAGTTTTGAACGGCAGGTATTTCCTTTTTCACCATAGCCCTCTATGGGCTTCAAAATATCCCTTTGCCAATTCCACAAGAAGAGCCTTAGCGAAAGGCTTCTTGAAGGGAAAGATGTAACTCTCTGAGATGAATTAACAGAACACAGAGCGGTTTCTGAGAAAGCTTCTTTCCAGTTTTGAACGGAAGATATTTCATTTTTCACCATAGCCCTAAATGGGCTTCCAAATATCCCTTTGCCAATTCCACAAGAACAGCCTTAGCGAAAGGCTTCTTGAAGGGAAAGATGTAACTCTGTGAGATGAATTAACAGAACACAGAGCAGTTTCTGAGAAAGCTTCTTTCCAGTTTTGAACGGAAGATATTTCCTTTTTCACCATAGCCCTCTATGGGCTTCCAAATATCCCTTTGCCAATTCCAGAAGAACAGCCTTAGCGAAACGCTTCTTGAAGGGAAAGATGTAACCCTGTGAGATGAATTAACAGAACACAGAGCAGTTTCTAAGAAAGCTTCCTTCCTGTTTTGAACGGAAGATATTTCCTTTTTCACCATAGCCCTCTAGGGGCTTCCAAATATCCCTTTGCCAATTCCACAAGAACAGCCTTAGCGAAAGGCTTCTTGAAGGGAAAGATATAACTCTGTGAGATGAATGAACAGAACACAGAGCAGTTTCTCAAAAAGATTCTTTCCAGTTTTGAACGGAAGATATTTCCTTTTTCACCATAGCCCTCTAAGGGCTTCCAAATATCCCTTTGCCAATTCCACAAGAACAGCCTTAGCGAAAAGCTTCTTGAAGGGGAAGATGTAACTCTGTGAGATGAATTAACAGAACACAGAGCAGTTTCTGAGAATGCTTCTTTCCAGTTAAGAACGGAAGATATTTCCTTTTTCACCATAGCCCTCTATGGGCTTCCAAATATCCCTTTGCCAATTCCACAAGAACAGCCTTAGCGAAAGGCTTCCTGAAGGGAAAGATGTAACTCTGTGAGATGAATTAACAGAACACAGAGCAGTTTCTCAGAAAGCTTCTTTCCAATTTTGAACGGAAGATATTTATTTTTTCACTGTAGCCCTCTATGGGCTTCCAAATATCCCTTTGCCAATTCCACAAGAACAGCCTTAGCGAAAGGCTTCTTGAAGGGAAAGATGTAACCCTGTGATATGAATTAACAGAACACAGAGCAGTTTCTAAGAAAGCTTCCTTCCTATTTTGAACGGAAGATATTTCCTTTTTCACCATAGCCCTCTATGGGCCTCCAAATATCCCTTTGACAATTCCACATGAACGGCCTTAGCGAAAGGCTTCTTGAAGGGAAAGATGTAACTCTGTGAGATGAATTAACAGAACACAGAGCAGTTTCTCAAAAAGATTCTTTCCAGTTTTGAACGGAAGATATTTCCTTTTTCACCATAGCCCTCTATGGGCTTCCAAATATCCCTTTGCCAATTCCACAAGAACAGCCTTAGCGAAACGCTTCTTGAAGGGAAAGATGTAACCCTGTGAGAAGAATTAACAGAACAGAGAGTAGTTTCTGAGATAGCTTCTTTCCAGTTTTGAACGGAAGATAATTCTTTTTTCACCATAGCCCTCAATGGGCTTCCAAACATCCCTTTGCCAATCCCACAAGAACAGCCTTAGCGAAACGCTTCTTGAAGGGAAAGATGTAACCCTGTGAGATGAAATAACAGAACACAGAGCAGTTTCTAAGAAAGCTTCCTTCCTGTTTTGAACGGAAGATATTTCCTTTTTCACCATAGCCCTCTATGGGTTTACACATATCCCTGTTCCAATTCCACAAGAACAGCCTTAGCGAAAGGCTTCTTGAAGGGAAAGATGTAACTCTGTGAGATGAATTAACAGAACACAGAGCAGTTTCTCAAAAAGATTCTTTCCAGTTTTGAACGGAAGATATTTCCTTTTTCACCATAGCCCTCTATGGGCTTCCAAATATCCCTTTTCCAATTCCACAACAACAGCCTTAGCGAAAGGCTTCTTGAAGGGAAAGATATAACTCTGTGAGATGAATTAACAGAACACAGAGCAGTTTCTAAGAATGCTGCTTTCCAGTTTTGAACGGAAGATATTTCCTTTTTCACCATAGCCCTCTATCGGCTTCCAAATATCCCTTTGCCAATTCCAGAAGAACAGCCTTAGCGAAAGGCTTCTTGAAGGGAAAGATGTAAGTCTGTGAGCTGAATTAACAGAACACAGAGCACTTTCTCAGAAAGCTTCTTTCCAGTTTTGAACGGAAGATATTTCCTTTTTCACCATAGCCCTCTATGGGCTTCCAAATATCCCTTTGCCAATTCCACAAGAACAGCCTTAGAGAAAGGCTTCTTGAAGGGAAAGATGTAACTCTGTGAGATGAATTAACAGAACACAGAGCAGTTTCTCAGAAAGCTTCTTTCCAGTTTTGAACGGAAGATATTTCCTTTTTCACCATAGCCCTCTAAGGGCTTCCAAATATCCCTTTGCCAATTCCACAAGAACAGCCTTAGGGAAAGGCTTCTTGAAGGCAAAGATGTAACTCTGTGAGATGAATTAACAGAACACAGAGCAGTTTCTCAGAAAGCTTCTTTCCAGTTTTGAACGGAAGATAGTTCCTTTTTCACCATAGCCCTCTATGGGCTTCCAAATATCCCTTTGCCAATTCCACAACAACAGCCTTAGCGAAAGGCTTCTTGAAGGGAAAGATGTAACTCTGTGAGATGAATTAACAGAACACAGAGCAATTTCTCAGAAAGCTTCTTTCCAGTTTTGAACGGAAGATATTTCCTTTTTCACCATAGCCCTCTATGGGCTTCCAAATATCCCTTTGCCAATTCCACAAGAACAGCCTTAGCGAAAGCCTCCTTGAAGGGAAAGATGTAAATCTGTGAGATGAATTAACAAAACACAGAGCAGTTTCTCAGAAAGCTTCTTTCCAGTTTTGAACGGAAGATATTTCCTTTTTCACCGTAGCCCTCTTTCGGCTTCCAAATATCCCTTTGCCAATTCCACAAAAACAGCGTTAGCGAAAGGCTTCTTGAAGGGAAAGATGTAACGTTGTGAGATGAATTAACAGAACACAGAGCAGTTTTTCAGAAAGCTTCTTTCCAGTTTTGAACGGAAGATATTTCCTTTTTCACCATAGCCCTCTATGGGCTTCCAAATATCCCTTTGCCAATTCCAAAAGAACAGCCTTAGCGAAAGGCTTCTTGAAGGGAAAGATGTAACTCTGTGAGATGAATTAACAGAACACAGAACAGTTTCTCAGAAAGCTTCTTTCCAGTTTTGAACAGAAGATATTTCCCTTTTCACCATAGCCCTCTAAGGGCTTCCAAATATCCCTTTGCTAATTCCACAAGAACAGCCTTAGCGAAAGGCTTCTTGAAGGGAAAGATGTAATTCTGTGAGATGAATTAACAGAACACAGAGCAGTTTCTCAGAAAGCTTCTTTCCAGTTTTGAACGGAAGATATTTCCTTTTTAACCATAGCCCTCTATGGGCTTCCAAATATCCCTATTCCAATTCCACAAGAACAGACTTAGCGAAAGGCTTCTTGAAGGGAAAGATGTAACTCTGTGAGATGAATTAACAGAACACAGAGCAGTTTCTCAGAATGCTTCTTTCCAGTTTTGAACGGAAGATATTTCCTTTTTCACCATAGCCCTCTATGGGCTTCCAAATATCCCTTTTCCAATTCCACAACAACAGCCTTAGCGAAAGGCTTCTTGAAGGGAAAGATGTAACTCTGTGAGATGAATTAACAGAACACAGAGCAGTTTCTGAGAAACCTTCTTTCCAGTTTTGAACGGAAGATATTTCCTTTTTCACCATAGCCCTCTATGGACTTCCAAATATCCCTTTGCCAATTCCACAAGAACAGCCTTAGCGAAAGGCTTCTTGAAGGGAAAGATGTAACTCTGTGAGATGAATTAACAGAACACAGAGCAGTTTCTCAGAAAGCTTCTTTCCAGTTTTGAACGGAAGATATTTCCTTTTTCACCATAGCCCTCTATGGGCTTCCAAATATCCCTTTGCCAATTCCACAAGAACAGCCTTAGCGAAACGCTTCTTGAAGGGAAAGATGTAACCCCGTGAGATGAATTAACAGAACACAGAGCCGTTTCTAAGAAAGCTTCCTTCCTGTTTTGAACGGAAGATATTTCCTTTTTCACCATAGCCCTCTATGGGCTTCCAAATATCCCTTTGACAATTCCACAAGAACGGCCTTAGCGAAAGGCTTCTTGAAGGGAAAGACGTAACTCTGTGAGATGAATGAACAGAACACAGAGCAGTTTCTCAAAAAGATTCTTTCCAGTTTTGAACGGAAGATATTTCCTTTTTCACCATAGCCCTCTATGGGCTTCAAAATATCCCTTTGCCAATTCCACAAGAACAGCCTTGGCGAAAGGCTTCTTGAAGGGAAAGATGTAACTCTGTGAGATGAATTAACAGAACACAGAGCAGTTTCTCAGAAAGCTTCTTTCCAGTTAAGAACGGTAGATATTTCCTTTTTCACCATAGCCCTCTATGGGCTTCCAAATATCCCTTTGTCAATTTCACAAGAACAGCCTTAGCGAAAGGCTTCTTGAAGGGAAAGATGTAACTCTGTGAGATGAATTAACAGAACACAGAGCACTTTCTCAGAAGGCTTCTTTCCAGTTTTGAACGGAAGATATTTCCTTTTTCACCGTAGCCCTGCATGGGCTTCCAAATATCCCTTTGCCAATTCCACAAGAACAGCCTTAGCGAAAGGCTCTTGAAGGGAAAGATGTAACTCTGTGAGATGAATTAACAGAACACAGAGCAGTTTCTGAGAAAGCTTCTTTCCAGGTTTGAAAGGCAGGTATTCCCTTTTTCACCATAGCCCTCTATGGGCTTCAAAATATCCCTTTGCCAATTCCACAAGAACAGCCTTAGCGAAAGGCTTCTTGAAGGGAAAGATGTAACTCTGTGAGATGAATTAACAGAACACAGAGCATTTTCTGAGAAAGCTTCTTTCCAGTTTTGAACGGAAGATATTTCATTTTTCACCATAGCCCTCTATGGGCTTCCAAATATCCCTTTGCCAATTCCACAAGAACAGCCTTAGCGAAAGGATTCTTGAAGGGAAAGATGTAACTCTGTGAGATGAATTAACAGAACACAGAGCAGTTTCTCAGAAAGATTCTTTCCAGTTTTGAACGTCAGGTATTCCCTTTTTCACCATAGCCCTCTATGGGCTTCCAAATATCCCTTTGCCAATTCCACAAGAACAGTCTTAGCGAAAGGCTTCTTGAAGGGAAAGATGTAACTCTGTGAGATGAATTAAGAGAACACAGAGCAGTTTCTGAGAAAGCTTCTTTCCAGTTTTGAACGGAAGATATTTCATTTTTCACGATAGTCCTCTATGGGCTTCCAAATATCCCTTTGCCAATTCCTCAAGAACAGCCTTAGCACAAGGCTTCTTGAAGGGAAACATGTAACTCTGTGAGATGAATTAACAGAACACAGAGCAGTTTCTGAGAAAGCTTCTTTCCAGTTTTGAACGAAAGATATTTCGTTTTTCACCATAGCCCTCTATGGGCTTCCAAATATCCCTTTGCCAATTCCACAAGAACAGCCTTAGCGAAACGCTTCTTGAAGGGAAAGATGTAACCCTGTGAGATGAATTAACAGAACACAGAGCAGTTTCTAAGAAAGCTTCCTTTCTGTTTTGAACGGAAGATATTTCCTTTTTCACCATAGCCCTCTATGGGTTTACAAATATCCCTTTGACAATTCCACAAGAACGGCCTTAGCGAAAGGCTTCTTGAAGGGAAAGACGTAACTCTGTGAGATGAATGAACAGAACACAGAGCAGTTTCTCAAAAAGATTCTTTCCAGTTTTGAACGGAAGATATTTCCTTTTTCACCATAGCCCTCTATGGGCTTCCAAATATCCCTTTGCCAATTCCACAAGAACAGCCTTGGCGAAAGGCTTCTTGAAGGGAAAGATGTAACTCTGTGAGATGAATTAACAGAACACAGAGCAGTTTCTCAGAAAGCTTCTTTCCAGTTAAGAACGGTAGATATTTCCTTTTTCACCATAGCCCTCTATGGGCTTCCAAATATCCCTTTGTCAATTTCACAAGAACAGCCTTAGTGAAAGGCTTCTTGAAGGGAAAGATGTAATTCTGTGAGATGAATTAAGAGAACACAGAGCACTTTCTCAGAAGGCTTCTTTCCAGTTTTGAACGGAAGATATTTCCTTTTTCACCGTAGCCCTGCATGGGCTTCCAAATATCCCTTTGCCAATTCCACAAGAACAGCCTTAGCGAAAGGCTCTTGAAGGGAAAGATGTAACTCTGTGAGATGAATTAACAGAACACAGAGCAGTTTCTGAGAAAGCTTCTTTCCAGGTTTGAAAGGCAGGTATTCCCTTTTTCACCATAGCCCTCTATGGGCTTCAAAATATCCCTTTGCCAATTCCACAAGAACAGCCTTAGCGAAAGGCTTCTTGAAGGGAAACATGTAACTCTGCGAGATGAATTAACAGAACAGAGAGCATTTTCTGAGAAAGCTTCTTTCCAGTTTTGAACGGAAGATATTTCATTTTTCACCATAGCCCTCTATGGGACTCCAAATATCCCTTTGACAATTCCACAAGAACAGGCTTAGCGAAAGGCTTCTTGAAGGGAAAGATGTAACTCTGTGAGATGAATTAACAGAACACAGAACAGTTTCTCAGAAAGCTTCTTTCCAGTTTTGAACGGAAGATATTTCCTTTTTCACCATAGCCCTCTATGGGCTTCCAAATATCCCTTTGCTAATTCCAGAAGAACAGCCTTAGCGAAAGGCTTCTTGAAAGGAAAGATGTAACTCGGTGAGATGAATTAACAGAACACAGAGCAGTTTCTCAGAAAGCTTCTTTCCAGTTTTGAACGGAAGATATTTCTTTTTAACCATAGCCCTCTATGGGCTTCCAAATATCCCTTTTCCAATTCCACAAGAACAGCCTTAGCGAAACGCTTGTAGAAGGGAAAGATGTAACCCAGTGATATGAATTAACAGAACACAGAGCAGTTTCTAAGAAAGCTTCCTTCCTGTTTTGAACGGAAGATATTTCCTTTTTCACCATAGCCCTCTATGGGTCTCCAAATATCCCTTTGACAATTCCACAAGAAGAGCCTTAGAGAAAGGCTTCTTGAAGGGAAAGATATAACTCTGTGAGATGAATTAACAGAACACAGAGCAGTTTCTGAGAAAGCTTCTTTCCAGTTAAGAACGGAAGATATTTCCTTTTTCACCATAGCCCTCTATGGGCTTCCAAATATCCCTTTGCCAATTCCACAAGAACAGCCTTAGCGAAAGGCTTCTTGAAGGGAAAGATGTAACTCTGTGAGATAAATTAACAGAACACAGAGCAGTTTCTCAGAAAGCTTCTTTCCAGTTTTGAACGGAAGATATTTCCTTTTTCACCGTAGCCCTCTATGGGCTTCCAAATATCCCTTTGCAAATTCCACAAGAACAGCCTTAGTGAAAGGCTTCTTAAAGCGAAAGATGTAACTCTATGAGATGAATTAACAGAACACAGAGCAGTTTCTCAGAAAGCTTCTTTCCAGTTTTGAACGGCAGATATTCCCTTCTTCACCATAGCCCTCTATGGGCTTCCAAATATCCCTTTGCCAATTCCACAAGAACAGCCTTAGCGAAAGGCTTTTTGAAGGGAAAGATGTAACTCTGTGAGATGAATTAACAGAACACAGAGCAGTTTCTGAGAAAGCTTCTTTCCAGTTTTGAACGGAAGATAGTCCCTTTTTCACCATAGCCCTCTATGGGCTTCCAAATATCCCTTTGTCAATTCCACAAGAACAGCCTTAGCGAAAGGCTTCTTGAAGGGAAAGATGTAACTCTGAGAGATGAATTAACAGAACACAGAGCAGTTTCTCAGAAAGCTTCTTTCCAGTTTTGAACGGAAGATATTTCCTTTTTCACCGTAGCCCTCTATGGGCTTCCAAATATCCCTTTGCCAATTCCACAAGAACAGCCTTAGCGAAAGGCTTCTTGAAGGGAAAGATGTAACTCTGTGAGATGAATTAACAGAACACAGAAGAGTTTCTCAGAAAGCTTCTTTCCAGTTTTGAACGGAAGATATTTCCTTTTTCACCATAGCCCTCTATGGGCTTCCAAATATCCCTTTGTCAATTCCACAAGAACAGCCTTAGCGAAAGGCTTCTTGAATGGAAAGATGTAACTCTGTGAGATGAATTAACAGAACACAGAGCAGTTTCTCAGAAAGCTTCTTTCCAGTTTTGAACGGAAGATATTTCCTTTTTCACCGTAGCCCTGTATGGGCTTCCAAATATCCCTTTGCCAATTCCACAAGAACAGCCTTAGCGAAAGGATTCTTGAAGGGAAAGATGTAACTCTGTGAGATGAATTAACAGAACACAGAGCAGTTTCTCAGAAAGCTTCTTTCCAGTTTTGAACGGCAGGTATTCCCTTTTTCACCATAGCCCTCTATGGGCTTCCAAATATCCCTTTGCCAATTCCACAAGAACAGCCTTAGCGAAAGGCTTCCTGAAGGGAAAGATGTAACTCTGAGAGATGAATTAACAGAACACAGAGCAGTTTCTCAGAAAGCTTCTTTCCAGTTTTGAACGGAAGATATTTCCTTTTTCACCGTAGCCCTCTATGGGCTTCCAAATATCCCTTTGACATTCCACAAGAACGGCATTAGCGAAAGGCTTCTTGAAGGGAAAGATGTAACTCTGTGAGATGAATTAACAGAACACAGAAGAGTTTCTCAGATAGCTTCTTTCCAGTTTTGAACGGAAGATATTTCCTTTTTAACCATAGCTCTCTATGGGCTTCCAAATATCCCTTTGCCAATTCCAGAAGAACAGCCTTAGCGAAAGGCTTCTTGAAGGGAAAGATGTAACTCTGTGAGATGAATTAACAGAACACAGAGCAGTTTCTCAGAAAGCTTCTTTCCAGTTTTGAATGGAAGATATTTCCTTTTTCACCATATCCCTCTATGGGCTTCCAAATATCCCTTTGCCAATTCCACAAGAACAGCCCTAGCGAAAGGCTTCTTGAAGGGAAAGATGTAACTCTGTGAGATGAATTAACAGAACACAAAGCAGTTTCACAGAAAGCTTCTTTCCAGTTTTGAACGGAAGATATTTCCTTTTTCACCATAGCCCTCTATGGGCTTCCAAATATCCCTTTGCCAATTCCACAAGAACAGCCTTAGGGAAAGGCTTTTTGAAGGGAAAGATGTAACTCTGTGACATGAATTAACAGAACACAGAGCAGTTTCTAAGAAAGTTTCTTTCCAGTTTTGAACGGAAGATATTTCCTTTTTCACCATAGCCCTCTATGGGCTTCCAAATATCCCTTTTCCAATTCCACAAGAACAGCCTTAGCGAAAGGCTTCTTGAAGGGAAAGATGTAACTCTGTGAGATGAATTAACAGAACACAGAGCAGTTTCTAAGAAAGCTGCTTTCCTGTTTTGAACGGAAGATATTTCCTTTTTCACCATAGTCCTCTATGGGCTTCCAAATATCCCTTTGCCAATTCCACAACAACAGCCTTAGCAAAAGGCTTCTTGAAGGGAAAGATGTAACTCTGTGAGATGAATTAACAGAACACAGAGCAGTTTCTCAGAAAGCTTCTTTCCAGTTTTGAACGGAAGATATTTCCTTTTTCTCCATAGCCCTCTATGGGCTTCCAAATATCCCGTTTCCAATTCCACAAGAACAGCCTTAGCGAAACGCTTGTAGAAGGGAAAGATGTAACCCAGTGATATGAATTAACAGAACACAGAGCAGTTTCTCAGAAAGCTTCTTTCCAGTTTTGAACGGAAGATATTTCCTTTTTCACCATAGCCCTCTATGGGCTTCCAAATATCCCTTTGCGAATTCCACAAGAACAGCCTTAGCGAAAGGCTTCTTGAAGGGAAAGATGTAAATCTGTGAGATGAATTAACAGAACACAGAGCAGTTTCTGAGAAAGCTTGTTTCCAGTTAAGAACGGAAGATATTTCCTTTTTCACCATAGCCCTCTATGGGCTTCCAAATATCCCTTTGCCAATTCCACAAGGACAGCCTTAGCGAAAGGCTTCTTGAAGGGAAAGATGTAATGCTATGAGATGAATTAACAGAACAAAGAGCAGTTTCTCAGAAAGCTTCTTTCCAGTTTTGAACGGAAGATATTTCCTTTTTCATCGTAGCCCTCTATGGGCTTCCAAATATCCCTTTGACATTCCACAAGAACGGCCTTAGCGAAAGGCTTCTTGAAGGGAAAGATGTAACTCTGTGAGATGAATTAACAGAACACAGAAGAGTTTCTCAGAAAGCTTCTTTCCAGTTTTGAACGGAAGATATTTCCTTTTTCACCATAGCCCTCTAAGGGCTTCCAAATATCCCTTTGCCAATTCCACAAGAACAGCCTTAGGGAAAGGCTTCTTGAAAGGAAAGATGTAACTCTGTGAGATGAATTAACAGAACACAGAGCAGTTTCTCAGAAAGCTTCTTTCCAGTTTTGAACGGAAGATATTTCCTTTTTCACCATAGCCCTCTATGGGTTTCCAAATATCCCTTTGCCAATTCCAGAAGAACAGCCTTAGCGAAACGCTTCTTGAAGGGAAAGATGTAACCCTGTGAGATGAATTAACAGAACACAGAGCAGTTTCTAAGAAAGCTTCCTTCCTGTTTTGAACGGAAGATATTTCCTTTTTCACCATAGCCCTCTATGGGCTTCCAAATATCCCTTTGACAATTCCACAAGAACGGCCTTAGCGAAAGGGTTCTTGAAGGGAATGATATAACTCTGTGAGATGAATGAACAGAACACAGAACAGTTTCTCAAAAAGATTCCTTCCACTTTTGAACGGAAGATATTTCCTTTTTCACCATAGCCCTCTATGGGCTTCCAAATATCCCTCTGCCAATTCCACAAGAACAGCCTTAGCGAAAGGCTTCTTGAAGGAAAAGATGTTACTCTGTGAGATGAATTAACAGAACACAGAGCAGTTTCTGAGAAAGCTTCTTTCCAGTTAAGAACGGAAGATATTTCCTTTTTCACAATAGCCCTCTAGGGCCTTCCAAATATCCCTTTGCCAATTCCACAGGAACAGCCTTAGCGAAAGGCTTCTTGAAGGGAAAGATGTAACACTGTGAGATGAATTAACAGAACACAGAGCAGTTTCTCATAAAGCTTCTTTCCAGTTTTGAACGGCAGATATTCCTTTTTTCACCGTAGCCCTCCATGGGCTTCCAAATATCCCTTTGCCAATTCCACAAGAACAGCCTTAGCGAAAGGCTTCTTGAAGGGAAAGATGTAACTCTGTGAGATGAATTAACAGAACACAGAACAGTTTCTCAGAAAGCTTCTTTCCAGTTTTGAACAGAAGATATTTCCTTTTTCACCATAGCCCTCTATGGGCTTCCAAATATCCCTTTGCTAATTCCACAAGAACAGCCTTAGCGAAAGGCTTCTTGAAGGGAAAGATGTAATTCTGTGAGATGAATTAACAGAACACAGAGCAGTTTCTCAGAAAGCTTCTTTCCAGTTTTGAACGGAAGATATTTCCTTTTTATCCATAGCCCTCTATGGGCTTCCAAATATCCCTTTTCCGCTTCCACAAGAACAGCCTTAGCGAAAGGCTTCTTGTAGGGAAAGATGTAACTCTGTGAGATGAATTAACAGAACACAGAGCAGTTTCTCAGAAAGCTTCTTTCCAGTTTTGAACGGAAGGTATTTCCTTTTTCACCATAGCCCTCTATGGGCTTCCAAATATCCTTTTCCAATTCCAGAAGAACAGCCTTAGCGAAAGGCTTCTTGAAGGGAAAGATGTAACTCTGTGAGATGAATTAACAGAACACAGAGCAGTTTCTCAGAAAGCTTCTTTCCAGTTTTGAACGGAAGATATTTCCTTTTTCACCATAGCCCTCTATGGGCTTCCAAATATCCCGTTGCCAATTCCACAAGAACAGCCTTAGCGAAACGCTTGTAGAAGGGAAAGATGTAACCCAGTGATATGAATTAACAGAACACAGAGCAGTTTCTCAGAAAGCTTCTTTCCAGTTTTGAACGGAAGATATTTCCTTTTTCACCATAGCCCTCTATGGGCTTCCAAATATCCCTTTGCGAATTCCACAAGAACAGCCTTAGCGAAAGGCCTCTTGAAGGGAAAGATGTAAATCTGTGAGATGAATTAACAGAACACAGAGCAGTTTCTGAGAAACCTTGTTTCCAGTTAAGAACGGAAGATATTTCCTTTTTCACCATAGCCCTCTATGGGCTTCCAAATATCCCTTTGCCAATTCCACAAGGACAGCCTTAGCGAAAGGCTTCTTGAAGGGAAAGATGTAACTCTATGAGATGAATTAACAGAACAAAGAGCAGTTTCTCAGAAAGCTTCTTTCCAGTTTTGAACGGAAGATATTTCCTTTTTCATCGTAGCCCTCTATGGGCTTCCAAATATCTCTTTGACATTCCACAAGAACGGCCTTAGCGAAAGGCTTCTTGAAGGGAAAGATGTAACTCTGTGAGATGAATTAACAGAACACAGAAGAGTTTCTCAGAAAGCTTCTTTCCAGTTTTGAACGGAAGATATTTCCTTTTTCACCATAGCCCTCTATGGGCTTCCAAATATCCCTTTGTCAATTCCACAAGAACAGCCTTAGCGAAAGGCTTCTTGAATGGAAAGATGTAACTCTGTGAGATGAATTAACAGAACACAGAGCAGTTTCTCAGAAAGCTTCTTTCCAGTTTTGAACGGAAGATATTTCCTTTTTCACCGTAGCCCTGTATGGGCTTCCAAATATCCCTTTGCCAATTCCACAAGAACAGCCTTAGCGAAAGGATTCTTGAAGGGAAAGATGTAACTCTGTGAGATGAATTAACAGAACACAGAGCAGTTTCTCAGAAAGCTTCTTTCCAGTTTTGAACGGCAGGTATTCCCTTTTTCACCATAGCCCTCTATGGGCTTCCAAATATCCCTTTGCCAATTCCACAAGAACAGCCTTAGCGAAAGGCTTCCTGAAGGGAAAGATGTAACTCTGAGAGATGAATTAACAGAACACAGAGCAGTTTCTCAGAAAGCTTCTTTCCAGTTTTGAACGGAAGATATTTCCTTTTTCACCGTAGCCCTCTATGGGCTTCCAAATATCCCTTTGACATTCCACAAGAACGGCATTAGCGAAAGGCTTCTTGAAGGGAAAGATGTAACTCTGTGAGATGAATTAACAGAACACAGAAGAGTTTCTCAGAAAGCTTCTTTCCAGTTTTGAACGGAAGATATTTCCTTTTTAACCATAGCTCTCTATGGGCTTCCAAATATCCCTTTGCCAATTCCAGAAGAACAGCCTTAGCGAAAGGCTTCTTGAAGGGAAAGATGTAACTCTGTGAGATGAATTAACAGAACACAGAGCAGTTTCTCAGAAAGCTTCTTTCCAGTTTTGAATGGAAGATATTTCCTTTTTCACCATATCCCTCTATGGGCTTCCAAATATCCCTTTGCCAATTCCACAAGAACAGCCCTAGCGAAAGGCTTCTTGAAGGGAAAGATGTAACTCTGTGAGATGAATTAACAGAACACAAAGCAGTTTCACAGAAAGCTTCTTTCCAGTTTTGAACGGAAGATATTTCCTTTTTCACCATAGCCCTCTATGGGCTTCCAAATATCCCTTTGCCAATTCCACAAGAACAGCCTTAGGGAAAGGCTTTTTGAAGGGAAAGATGTAACTCTGTGACATGAATTAACAGAACACAGAGCAGTTTCTAAGAAAGTTTCTTTCCAGTTTTGAACGGAAGATATTTCCTTTTTCACCATAGCCCTCTATGGGCTTCCAAATATCCCTTTTCCAATTCCACAAGAACAGCCTTAGCGAAAGGCTTCTTGAAGGGAAAGATGTAACTCTGTGAGATGAATTAACAGAACACAGAGCAGTTTCTAAGAAAGCTGCTTTCCTGTTTTGAACGGAAGATATTTCCTTTTTCACCATAGTCCTCTATGGGCTTCCAAATATCCCTTTGCCAATTCCACAACAACAGCCTTAGCAAAAGGCTTCTTGAAGGGAAAGATGTAACTCTGTGAGATGAATTAACAGAACACAGAGCAGTTTCTCAGAAAGCTTCTTTCCAGTTTTGAACGGAAGATATTTCCTTTTTCGCCATAGCCCTCTATGGGCTTCCAAATATCCCGTTGCCAATTCCACAAGAACAGCCTTAGCGAAACGCTTGTAGAAGGGAAAGATGTAACCCAGTGATATGAATTAACAGAACACAGAGCAGTTTCTCAGAAAGCTTCTTTCCAGTTTTGAACGGAAGATATTTCCTTTTTCACCATAGCCCTCTATGGGCTTCCAAATATCCCTTTGCGAATTCCACAAGAACAGCCTTAGCGAAAGGCTTCTTGAAGGGAAAGATGTAAATCTGTGAGATGAATTAACAGAACACAGAGCAGTTTCTGAGAAAGCTTCTTTCCAGTTAAGAACGGAAGATATTTCCTTTTTCACCATAGCCCTCTATGGGCTTCCAAATATCCCTTTGCCAATTCCACAAGGACAGCCTTAGCGAAAGGCTTCTTGAAGGGAAAGATGTAACTCTATGAGATGAATTAACAGAACAAAGAGCAGTTTCTCAGAAAGCTTCTTTCCAGTTTTGAACGGAAGATATTTCCTTTTTCATCGTAGCCCTCTATGGGCTTCCAAATATCCCTTTGACATTCCACAAGAACGGCCTTAGCGAAAGGCTTCTTGAAGGGAAAGATGTAACTCTGTGAGATGAATTAACAGAACACAGAAGAGTTTCTCAGAAAGCTTCTTTCCAGTTTTGAACGGAAGATATTTCCTTTTTCACCATAGCCCTCTAAGGGCTTCCAAATATCCCTTTGCCAATTCCACAAGAACAGCCTTAGGGAAAGGCTTCTTGAAAGGAAAGATGTAACTCTGTGAGATGAATTAACAGAACACAGAGCAGTTTCTCAGAAAGCTTCTTTCCAGTTTTGAACGGAAGATATTTCCTTTTTCACCATAGCCCTCTATGGGTTTCCAAATATCCCTTTGCCAATTCCAGAAGAACAGCCTTAGCGAAACGCTTCTTGAAGGGAAAGATGTAACCCTGTGAGATGAATTAACAGAACACAGAGCAGTTTCTAAGAAAGCTTCCTTCCTGTTTTGAACGGAAGATATTTCCTTTTTCACCATAGCCCTCTATGGGCTTCCAAATATCCCTTTGACAATTCCACAAGAACGGCCTTAGCGAAAGGCTTCTTGAAGGGAATGATATAACTCTGTGAGATGAATGAACAGAACACAGAACAGTTTCTCAAAAAGATTCCTTCCACTTTTGAACGGAAGATATTTCCTTTTTCACCATAGCCCTCTATGGGCTTCCAAATATCCCTCTGCCAATTCCACAAGAACAGCCTTAGCGAAAGGCTTCTTGAAGGGAAAGATGTTACTCTGTGAGATGAATTAACAGAACACAGAGCAGTTTCTGAGAAAGCTTCTTTCCAGTTAAGAACGGAAGATATTTCCTTTTTCACAATAGCCCTCTAGGGCCTTCCAAATATCCCTTTGCCAATTCCACAGGAACAGCCTTAGCGAAAGGCTTCTTGAAGGGAAAGATGTAACTCTGTGAGATGAATTAACAGAACACAGAGCAGTTTCTCATAAAGCTTCTTTCCAGTTTTGAACGGCAGATATTCCTTTTTTCACCGTAGCCCTCCATGGGCTTCCAAATATCCCTTTGCCAATTCCACAAGAACAGCCTTAGCGAAAGGCTTCTTGAAGGGAAAGATGTAACTCTGTGAGATGAATTAACAGAACACAGAACAGTTTCTCAGAAAGCTTCTTTCCAGTTTTGAACAGAAGATATTTCCTTTTTCACCATAGCCCTCTATGGGCTTCCAAATATCCCTTTGCTAATTCCACAAGAACAGCCTTAGCGAAAGGCTTCTTGAAGGGAAAGATGTAATTCTGTGAGATGAATTAACAGAACACAGAGCAGTTTCTCAGAAAGCTTCTTTCCAGTTTTGAACGGAAGATATTTCCTTTTTATCCATAGCCCTCTATGGGCTTCCAAATATCCCTTTTCCGCTTCCACAAGAACAGCCTTAGCGAAAGGCTTCTTGTAGGGAAAGATGTAACTCTGTGAGATGAATTAACAGAACACAGAGCAGTTTCTCAGAAAGCTTCTTTCCAGTTTTGAACGGAAGGTATTTCCTTTTTCACCATAGCCCTCTATGGGCTTCCAAATATCCCTTTTCCAATTCCAGAAGAACAGCCTTAGCGAAAGGCTTCTTGAAGGGAAAGATGTAACTCTGTGAGATGAATTAACAGAACACAGAGCAGTTTCTCAGAAAGCTTCTTTCCAGTTTTGAACGGAAGATATTTCCTTTTTCACCATAGCCCTCTATGGGCTTCCAAATATCCCGTTGCCAATTCCACAAGAACAGCCTTAGCGAAACGCTTGTAGAAGGGAAAGATGTAACCCAGTGATATGAATTAACAGAACACAGAGCAGTTTCTCAGAAAGCTTCTTTCCAGTTTTGAACGGAAGATATTTCCTTTTTCACCATAGCCCTCTATGGGCTTCCAAATATCCCTTTGCGAATTCCACAAGAACAGCCTTAGCGAAAGGCCTCTTGAAGGGAAAGATGTAAATCTGTGAGATGAATTAACAGAACACAGAGCAGTTTCTCAGAAACCTTGTTTCCAGTTAAGAACGGAAGATATTTCCTTTTTCACCATAGCCCTCTATGGGCTTCCAAATATCCCTTTGCCAATTCCACAAGGACAGGCTTAGCGAAAGGCTTCTTGAAGGGAAAGATGTAACTCTATGAGATGAATTAACAGAACAAAGAGCAGTTTCTCAGAAAGCTTCTTTCCAGTTTTGAACGGAAGATATTTCCTTTTTCATCGTAGCCCTCTATGGGCTTCCAAATATCTCTTTGACATTCCACAAGAACGGCCTTAGCGAAAGGCTTCTTGAAGGGAAAGATGTAACTCTGTGAGATGAATTAACAGAACACAGAAGAGTTTCTCAGAAAGCTTCTTTCCAGTTTTGAACGGAAGATATTTCCTTTTTCACCATAGCCCTCTAAGGGCTTCCAAATATCCCTTTGCCAATTCCACAAGAACAGCCTTAGGGAAAGGCTTCTTGAAAGGAAAGATGTAACTCTGTGAGATGAATTAACAGAACACAGAGCAGTTTCTCAGAAAGCTTCTTTCCAGTTTTGAACGGAAGATATTTCCTTTTTCACCATAGCCCTCTATGGGCTTCCAAATATCCCTTTGCCAATTCCAGAAGAACAGCCTTAGCGAAACGCTTCTTGAAGGGAAAGATGTAACCCTGTGAGATGAATTAACAGAACACAGAGCAGTTTCTAAGAAAGCTTCCTTCCTGTTTTGAACGGAAGATATTTCCTTTTTCACCATAGCCCTCTATGGGCTTCCAAATATCCCTTTGACAATTCCACAAGAACGGCCTTAGCGAAAGGCTTCTTGAAGGGAATGATATAACTCTGTGAGATGAATGAACAGAACACAGAACAGTTTCTCAAAAAGATTGTTTCCACTTTTGAACGGAAGATATTTCCTTTTTCACCATAGCCCTCTATGGGCTTAAAAATATCCCTCTGCCAATTCCACAAGAACAGCCTTAGCGAAAGGCTTCTTGAAGGGAAAGATGTTACTCTGTGAGATCAATTAACAGAACACAGAGCAGTTTCTGAGAAAGCTTCTTTCCAGTTAAGAACGGAAGATATTTCCTTTTTCACAATAGCCCTCTAGGGCCTTCCAAATATCCCTTTGCCAATTCCACAAGAACAGCGTTAGCGAAAGGCTTCTTGAAGGGAAAGATGTAACTCTGTGAGATGAATTAACAGAACACAGAGCAGTTTCTCATAAAGCTTCTTTCCAGTTTTGAACGGCAGATATTCCTTTTTTCACCGTAGCCCTCCATGGGCTTCCAAATATCCCTTTGCCAATTCCACAAGAACAGCCTTAGCGAAAGGCTTCTTGAAGGGAAAGATGTAACTCTGTGAGATGAATTAACAGAACACAGAACAGTTTCTCAGAAAGCTTCTTTCCAGTTTTGAACAGAAGATATTTCCTTTTTCACCATAGCCCTCTATGGGCTTCCAAATATCCCTTTGCTAATTCCACAAGAACAGCCTTAGCGAAAGGCTTCTATAAGGGAAAGATGTAACTCTGTGAGATGAATTAACAGAACACAGAGCAGTTTCTCATAAAGCTTCTTTCCAGTTTTGAACGGCAGATATTCCCTTTTTCACCATAGCCCTCCATGGGCTTCCAAATATCCCTTTGCCAATTCCACAAGAACAAACTTAGCGAAAGGCTTCTTGAAGGGAAAGATGTAACTCTGTGAGATGAATTAACAGAACACAGAGCAGTTTCTGAGAAAGCTTCTCTCCAGTTTTGAACGGAAGATATTTCCTTTTTCACCATAGCCCTCTATGGGCTTCCAAATATCCCTTTGCCAATTCCACAAGAATAGCCTTAGCGAAAGGCTTCTATAAGGGAAAGATGTAACTCTGTGAGATGAATTAACAGAACACAGAGCAGTTTCTCATAAAGCTTCTTTCCGTTTTGAACGGAAGATATTTCCTTTTTCACCATAGCCCTCTATGGCCTTCCTAATATCCCTTTGCCAATTCCACAAGAACAGCGTTAGCGAAAGGCTTCTTGAAGGGAAAGATGTAACGGTGTGAGATGAATTAACAGAACACAAAGCAGTTTTTCAGAAAGCTTCTTTCCAGTTTTGAACGGAAGATATTTCCTTTTTCACCATAGCCTTCTATGGGCTTCCAAATATCCCTTTGCCAGTTCCACAAGAACAGCCTTAGCGAAAGGCTTCTTGAAGGGAAAGATGTAATTCTGTGAGATGAATTAACAGAACACAGAGCATTTTCTCATAAAGCTTCTTTCCAGTTTTGAACGGAAGATATTTCCTTTTTTACCATAGCCCTCTATGGGCTTCCAAATATCCCTTTTCCACTTCCACAAGAACAGCCTTAGCGAAAGGCGTCTTGAAGGGAAAGATGTAACTCTGTGAGATGAATTAACAGAACACAGAGCAGTTTCTCAGAAAGCTTCTTTCCAGTTTTGAACGGTAGATATTTCCTTTTTCACCATAGCCCTCTATGGGTTTCCAAATATCCCTTTTCCAATTCCACAAGAACAGCCTTAGCGAAAGGCTTCTTGAAGGGAAAGATGTAACTCTGTGAGATGAATTAACAGAACACAGAGCAGTTTCTCAGAAAGCTTCTTTCCAGTTTTGAACGGAAGATATTTCCTTTTTCACCATAGCCCTCTAGGGGCTTCCAAATATCCCTTTGACAATTCCACAAGAACAGCCTTAGCGAAAGGCTTCTTGAAGGGAAAGATGTAACTCTGTGAGATGAATTAGCAGAACACAGAGCAGTTTCTCAGAAAGCTTCTTTCCAGTTTTGAACGGAAGATATTTCCTTTTTCACCATAGCCCTCTATGGGCTTCCAAATATCCCTTTGCCAATTCCACAAGAACAGCCTTAGCGAAAGGCTTCTTGAAGGGAAAGATGTAACTCTGTGAGATGAATTCACAGAACACAGAGCAGTTTCTCAGAAAGCTTCTTTCCAGTTTTGAACGGAAGATATTTCCTTTTTCACCATAGCCCTCTATGGGCTTCCAAATATCCCTTTGCCAATTCCACAAGAACAGCCTTAGCGAAAGGCTTCTTGAAGGGAAAGATGTTACTCCGTGAGATGAATTAACAGAACACAGAGCAGTTTCTCAGAAAGCTTCTTTCCAGTTTTGAACGGAAGATATTTCCTTTTTCACCATAGCCCTCTATGGGCTTCCAAATATCCCTTTGCCAATTCCACAAGAACAGCGTTAGCGAAAGGCTTCTTGAAGGGAAAGATGTAACGGTGTGAGATGAATTAACAGAACACAGAGCAGTTTTTCAGAAAGCTTCTTTCCAGTTTTGAACGGAAGATATTTCCTTTTTCACCATAGCCCTCTATGGACTTCCAAATATCCCTTTGCCAATTCCACAAGAACAGTCTTAGCGAAAGGCTTCTGGAAGGGAAAGATGTAACTCTGTGAGATGAATTAACAGAACACAGAACAGTTTCTCAGAAAGCTTCTTTCCAGTTTTGAAGAGAAGATATTTCCTTTTTCACCATAGCCCTCTATGGGCTTCCAAATATCCCTTTTCCACTTCCACAAGAACAGCCTTAGCGAAAGGCTTCTTGAAGGGAAAGATGTAACTCTGTGAGATGAATTAACAGAACACAGAGCAGTTTCTAAGAAAGCTGCTTTCCTGTTTTGAACGGAAGATATTTCCTTTTTCACCATAGTCCTCTATGGGCTTCCAAATATCCCTTTGCCAATTCCACAACAACAGCCTTAGCAAAAGGCTTCTTGAAGGGAAAGATGTAACTCTGTGAGATGAATTAACAGAACACAGAGCAGTTTCTCAGAAATCTTCTTTCCAGTTTTGAACGGAAGATATTTCCTTTTTCTCCATAGCCCTCTATGGGCTTCCAAATATCCCGTTGCCAATTCCACAAGAACAGCCTTAGCGAAACGCTTCTAGAAGGGAAAGAAGTAACCCAGTGATATGAATTAACAGAACACAGAGCAGTTTCTCAGAAAGCTTCTTTCCAGTTTTGAACGGAAGATATTTCCTTTTTCACCGTAGCCCTCTATGGGCTTCCAAATATCCCTTTGCGAATTCCACAAGAACAGCCTTAGCGAAAGGCTTCTTGAAGGGAAAGATGTAAATCTGTGAGATGAATTAACGGAGCACAGAGCAGTTTCTGAGAAAGCTTGTTTCCAGTTAAGAACGGAAGATATTTCCTTTTTCACCATAGCCCTCTATGGGCTTCCAAATATCCCTTTGCCAATTCCACAAGGACAGCCTTAGCGAAAGGCTTCTTGAAGGGAAAGATGTAACTCTATGAGATGAATTAACAGAACAAAGAGCAGTTTCTCAGAAAGCTTCTTTCCAGTTTTGAACGGAAGATATTTCCTTTTTCATCGTAGCCCTCTATGGGCTTCCAAATATCCCTTTGACATTCCACAAGAACGGCCTTAGCGAAAGGCTTCTTGAAGGGAAAGATGTAACTCTGTGAGATGAATTAACAGAACACAGAAGAGTTTCTCAGAAAGCTTCTTTCCAGTTTTGAACGGAAGATATTTCCTTTTTCACCATAGCCCTCTAAGGGCTTCCAAATATCCCTTTGCCAATTCCACAAGAACAGCCTTAGGGAAAGGCTTCTTGAAAGGAAAGATGTAACTCTGTGAGATGAATTAACAGAACACAGAGCAGTTTCTCAGAAAGCTTCTTTCCAGTTTTGAACGGAAGATATTTCCTTTTTCACCATAGCCCTCTATGGGCTTCCAAATATCCCTTTGCCAATTCCAGAAGAACAGCCTTAGCGAAACGCTTCTTGAAGGGAAAGATGTAACCCTGTGAGATGAATTAACAGAACACAGAGTAGTTTCTAAGAAAGCTTCCTTCCTGTTTTGAACGGAAGATATTTCCTTTTTCACCATAGCCCTCTATGGGCTTCCAAATATCCCTTTGACAATACCACAAGAACGGCCTTAGCGAAAGGCTTCTTGAAGGGAATGATATAACTCTGTGACATGAATGAACATAACACAGAACAGTTTCTCAAAAAGATTCTTTCCACTTTTGAACGGAAGATATTTCCTTTTTCACCATAGCCCTCTATGGGCTTCCAAATATCCCTCTGCCAATTCCACAAGAACAGCCTTAGCGAAAGGCTTCTTGAAGGGAAAGATGTTACTCTGTGAGATGAATTAACAGAACACAGAGCAGTTTCTGAGAAAGCTTCTTTCCAGTTAAGAACGGAAGATATTTCCTTTTTCACAATAGCCCTCTAGGGCCTTCCAAATATCCCTTTGCCAATTCCACAAGAACAGCCTTAGCGAAAGGCTTCTTGAAGGGAAAGATGTAACTCTGTGAGATGAATTAACAGAACACAGAGCAGTTTCTCATAAAGCTTCTTTCCTGTTTTGAACGGCAGATATTCCTTTTTTCACCGTAGCCCTCCATGGGCTTCCAAATATCCCGTTGCCAATTCCACAAGAACAGCCTTAGCGAAAGGCTTCTTGAAGGGAAAGATGTAACTCTGTGAGATGAATTAACAGAACACAGAGCAGTTTCTGAGAAAGCTTCTTTCCAGTTTTGAACGGAAGATATTTCCTTTTTCACCATAGCCCTCTATGGGCTTCCAAATATCCCTTTGCCAATTCCACAAGAACAGCCTTAGCGAAAGGCTTCTAGAAGGGAAAGATGTAACTCTGTGAGATGAATTAGCAGAACACAGAGCAGTTTCTCAGAAAGCTTCTTTCCGTTTTGAACGGAAGATATTTCCTTTTTCACCATAGCCCTGTATGGGCTTCCAAATATCCCTTTGCCAATTCCACAAGAACAGCGTTAGCGAAAGGCTTCTTGAAGGGAAAGATGTAACGGTGTGAGAAGAATTAACAGAACACAGAGCAGTTTTTCAGAAAGCTTCTTTCCAGTTTTGAACGGAAGATATTTCCTTTTTCACCATAGCCCTCTATGGGCTTCCAAATATCCCTTTGCCAATTCCACAAGAACAGCCTTAGCGAAAGGCTTCTTGAAGGGAAAGATGTAACTCTGTGAGATGAATTAACAGAACACAGAACAGTTTCTCAGAAAGCTTCTTTCCAGTTTTGAACAGAAGATATTTCCTTTTTCACCATAGCCCTCTATGGGCTTCCAAATATCCCTTTGCTAATTCCACAAGAACAGCCTTAGCGAAAGGCTTCTTGAAGGGAAAGATTTAATTCTGTGAGATGAATTAACAGAACACAGAGCAGTTTCTCAGAAAGCTTCTTTCCAGTTTTGAACGGAAGATATTTCCTTTTTAACCATAGCCCTCTATGGGCTTCCAAATATCCCTTTTCCACTTCCACAAGAACAGCCTTAGCGAAAGGCTTCTTGTAGGGAAAGATGTAACTCTGTGAGATGAATTAACAGAACACAGAGCAGTTTCTCAAAAAGCTTCTTTCCAGTTTTGAACGGAAGATATTTCCTTTTTCACCATAGCCCTCTATGGGCTTCCAAATATCCCTTTTCCAATTCCAGAAGAACAGCCTTAGCGAAAGGCTTCTTGAGGGGAAAGATGTAACTCTGTGAGATGAATTCACAGAACACAGAGCAGTTTCTCAGAAAGCTTCTTTCCAGTTTTGAACGGAAGATATTTCCTTTTTCACCATAGCCCTCTATGGGCTTCCAAATATCCCTTTGCCAATTCCACAAGAACAGCCTTAGCGAAACGCTTCTTGAAGGGAAAGATGTAACCCTGTGAGATGAATTAACAGAACACAGAGCAGTTTCTAAGAAATCTTCCTTCCTCTTTTGAACGGAAGATATTTCCTTTTTCACCATAGCCCTCTATGGGCTTCCCAATATCCCTTTGACAATTCCACAAGAACGGCCTTAGAGAAAGGCTTCTTGAAGGTAAAGATGTAACTCTGTGAGATGAATTAACAGAACACAGAGCAGTTTCTCAGAAAGCTTCTTTCCAGTTTTGAACGGAAGATATTTCCTTTTTTACCGTAGCCCTCTATGGGCTTCGAAATATCCCTTTGCCAGTTCCACAAGAACAGCCTTAGCGAAAGGCTTCTTGAAGGGAAAGATGTAACTCTGTGAGATGAATTAACAGAACACAGAGCAGTTTCTCAGAAAGCTTCTTTCCAGTTTTGAACGGCAGATATTCCCTTTTTCACCATAGCGTTCCATGGGCTTCCAAATATCCCTTTGCCAATTCCACAAGAACAAACTTAGCGAAAGGCTTCTTGAAGGGAAAGATGTAACTCTGTGAGATGAATTAACAGAACACAGAGCAGTTTCTGAGAAAGCTTCTCTCCAGTTTTGAACGGAAGATATTTCCTTTTTCACCATAGCCCTCTATGGGCTTCCAAATATCCCTTTGCCAATTCCACAAGAACAGCCTTAGCGAAAGGCTTTTATAAGGGAAAGATGTAACTCTGTGAGATGAATTAACAGAACACAGAGCAGTTTCTCATAAAGCTTCTTTCCAGTTTTGAACGGAAGATATTTCCTTTTTTACCATAGCCCTCTATGGGCTTCCAAATATCCCTTTTCCACTTCCACAAGAACAGCCTTAGCGAAAGGCGTCTTGAAGGGAAAGATGTAACTCTGTGAGATGAATTAACAGAACACAGAGCAGTTTCTCAGAAAGCTTCTTTCCAGTTTTGAACGGTAGATATTTCCTTTTTCACCATAGTCCTCTATGGGTTTCCAAATATCCCTTTTCCAATTCCACAAGAACAGCCTTAGCGAAAGGCTTCTTGAAGGGAAAGATGTAACTCTGTGAGATGAATTAACAGAACACAGAGCAGTTTCTCAGAAAGCTTCTTTCCAGTTTTGAACGGAAGATATTTCCTTTTTCACCATAGCCCTCTAGGGGCTTCCAAATATCCCTTTGACAATTCCACAAGAACAGCCTTAGCGAAAGGCTTCTTGAAGGGAAAGATGTAACTCTGTGAGATGAATTAACAGAACACAGAGCAGTTTCTCAGAAAGCTTCTTTCCAGTTTTGAACGGAAGATATTTCCTTTTTCACCAGAGCCCTCTATGGGCTTCCAAATATCCCTTTGCCAATTCCACAAGAACAGCCTTAGCGAAAGACTTCTTGAAGGGAAAGATGAAACTCTGTGAGATGAATTAACAGAACACAGAGCAGTTTCTCAGAAAGCTTCTTTCCAGGTTTGAACGGAAGATATTTCCTTTTTCACCATAGCCCTCTATGGGCTTCCAAATATCCCTTTGCCAATTCCACAAGAACAGCCTTAGCGAAAGGCTTCTTGAAGGGAAAGATGTTACCACGTGAGATGAATTAACAGAACACAGAGCAGTTTCTCAGAAAGCTTCTTTTCAGTTTTGAACGGAAGATATTTCCTTTTTAACCATAGCCCTCTATGGGCTTCCAAATATCCCTTTGCCAATTCCACAAGAACAGCCTTAGCGAAAGGCTTCTTGAAGGGAAAGATGTAACTCTGTGAGATGAATTAACAGAACACAGAGCAGTTTCTCAGAAAGCTTCTTTCCAGTTTTGAACGGAAGATATTTCCTTTTTCACCATAGCCCTCTATGGGCTTCCAAATATCCCTTTGACATTCCACAAGAACGGCCTTAGCGAAAGGCTTCTTGAAGGGAAAGATGTAACTCTGTGAGATGAATTAACAGAACACAGAAGAGTTTCTCAGAAAGCTTCTTTCCAGTTTTGAACGGAAGATATTTCCTTTTTCACCATAGCCCTCTATGGGCTTCCAAATATCCCTTTGCCAATTCCACAAGAACAGCGTTAGCGAAAGGCTTCTTGAAGGGAAAGATGTAACGGTGTGAGATGAATTAACAGAACACAGAGCAGTTTTTCAGAAAGCTTCTTTCCAGTTTTGAACGGAAGATATTTCCTTTTTCACCATAGCCCTCTATGGGCTTCCAAATATCCCTTTGCCAATTCCACAAGAACAGTCTTAGCGAAAGGCTTCTGGAAGGGAAAGATGTAACTCTGTGAGATGAATTAACAGAACACAGAACAGTTTCTCAGAAAGCTTCTTTCCAGTTTTGAACAGAAGATATTTCCTTTTTCACCATAGCCCTCTATGGGCTTCCAAATATCCCTTTTCCACTTCCACAAGAACAGCCTTAGCGAAAGGCTTCTTGTAGGGGAAGATGTAACTCTGTGATATGAATTAACAGAACACAGAGCAGTTTCTCAGAAAGCTTCTTTCCAGTTTTGAACGGAAGATATTTCCTTTTTCACCATAGCCCTCTATGGGCTTCCAAATATCCCTTTGCCAATTCCACAAGAACAGTCTTAGCGAAAGGCTTCTGGAAGGGAAAGATGTAACTCTGTGAGATGAATTAACAGAACACAGAACAGTTTCTCAGAAAGCTTCTTTCCAGTTTTGAACAGAAGATATTTCCTTTTTCACCATAGCCCTCTATGGGCTTCCAAATATCCCTTTTCCACTTCCACAAGAACAGCCTTAGCGAAAGGCTTCTTGTAGGGGAAGATGTAACTCTGTGATATGAATTAACAGAACACAGAGCAGTTTCTCAGAAAGCTTCTTTCCAGTTTTGAACGGAAGATATTTCCTTTTTCACCATAGCCCTCTATGGGCTTCCAAATATCCCATTTCCAATTCCACAAGAACAGCCTTAGCGAAAGGCTTCTTGAAGGGAAAGATGTAACTCTGTGAGATGAATTAACAGAACACAGAGCAGTATCTCAGAAAGCTTCTTTCCAGTTTTGAACGGAAGATATTTCCTTTTTCACCATAGCCCTCTATGGGCTTCCAAATATCCCTTTGCCAATTCCCCAAGAACAGCCTTAGCGAAAGGCTTCTTGAAGGGAAAGATGTAACTCTGTGAGATGAATTAACAGAACACAGAGCAGTTTCTCAGAAAGCTTCTTTCCAGTTTTGAACGGAAGATATTTCCTTTTTCACCATAGCCCTCTATGGGCTTCCAAATATCCCTTTGCCAATTCCACAAGAACAGCCTTAGCGAAACGCTTCTTGAAGGGAAAGATGTAACCCTGTGAGATAAATTAAGAGAACACAGAGCAGTTTCTAAGAAAGCTTCTTTCCAGTTTTGAACGGAAGATATTTCCTTTTTCACCATAGCCCTCTATGGGCTTCCAAATATCCCTTTGCCAATTCCACAAGAACAGCCTTAGAGAAAGGCTTCTTGAAGGGAAAGATGTAACTCAGTGAGATGAATTAACAGAACACAGAAGAGTTTCTCAGAAAGCTTCTTTCCAGTTTTGAACGGAAGATATTTCCTTTTTCACCGTAGCCCTCTATGGGCTTCGAAATATCCCTTTGCCAATTCCACGAGAACAGCCTAAGCGAAAGGCTTCTTGAAGGGAAAGATGTAACTCTGTGAGATGAATTAACAGAACACAGAGCAGTTTCTCATAAGGCTTCTTTCCAGTTTTGAACGGCAGATATTCCCTTTTTCACCATAGCCCTCCATGGGCTTCCAAATATCCCTTTGCCAATTCCACAAGAACAGCCTTAGCGAAAGGCTTCTTGAAGGGAAAGATGTAACTCTGTGAGATGAATTAACAGAACACAGAGCAGTTTCTGAGAAAGCTTCTTTCCAGTTTTGAACGGAAGATATTTCCTTTTTCACCATAGCCCTCTATGGGCTTCCAAATATCCCTTTGCCAATTCCACAAGAACAGCCTTAGCGAAAGGCTTCTTGAAGGGAAAGATGTAACTCTGTGAGATGAATTAACAGAACACAGAGCAGTTTCTCATAAAGCTTCTTTCCGTTTTGAACGGAAGATATTTCCTTTTTCACCATAGCCCTCTATGGGCTTCCTAATATCCCTTTGCCAATTCCACAAGAACAGCGTTAGCGAAAGGCTTCTTGAAGGGAAAGATGTAACGGTGTGAGATGAATTAACAGAACACAAAGCAGTTTTTCAGAAAGCTTCTTTCCAGTTTTGAACGGAAGATATTTCCTTTTTCACCATAGCCTTCTATGGGCTTCCAAATATCCCTTTGCCAGTTCCACAAGAACAGCCTTAGCGAAAGGCTTCTTGAAGGGAAAGATGTAACTCTGTGAGATGAATTAACAGAACACAGAACAGTTTCTCATAAAGCTTCTTTCCAGTTTTGAACAGAAGATATTTCCTTTTTCACCATAGCCCTCTATGGGCTTCCAAATATCCCTTTGCTAATTCCACAAGAACAGCCTTAGCGAAAGGCTTCTTGAAGGGAAAGATGTAATTCTGTGAGATGAATTAACAGAACACAGAGCAGTTTCTCAGAAAGCTTCTTTCCAGTTTTGAACGGAAGATATTTCCTTTTTAACCATAGCCCTCTATGGGCTTCTAAATATCCATTTTCCACTTCCACAAGAACAGCCTTAACGAAAGGCGTCTTGAAGGGAAAGATGTAACTCTGTGAGATGAATTAACAGAACACAGAGCAGTTTCTCAGAAAGCTTCTTTCCAGTTTTGAACGGTAGATATTTCCTTTTTCACCATAGCCCTCTATGGGCTTCCAAATATCCCTTTGCCAATTCCACAAGAACAGCCTTAGCGAAAGGCTTCTTGAAGGGAAAGATGTAACTCTGTGAGATGAATTAACAGAACACAGAGCAGTTTCTCAGAAAGCTTCTTTCCAGTTTTGAACGGAAGATATTTCCTTTTTCACCATAGCCCTCTATGGGCTTCCAAATATCCCTTTGCCAATTCCACAAGAACAGCCTTAGCGAATGGCTTCTTGAAGAGAAAGATGTAACTCTGTGAGATGAATTAACACAACACAGAGCAGTTTCTCAGAAAGATTCTTTCCAGTTTTGAACGGAAGATATTTCCTTTTTCACCATAGCCCTCTATGGGCTTCCAAATATCCCTTTGCCAATTCCACAAGAACAGCCTTAGCGAAAGGCTTCTTGAAGGGAAAGATGTAACCCTGTGAGATGAATTAACAGAACACAGAGCAGTTTCTAAGAAAGCTTCCTTCCTCTTTTGAACGGAAGATATTTCCTTTTTCACCATAGCCCTCTATGGGCTTCGAAATATCCCTTTGACAATTCCACAAGAACGGCCTTAGCGAAAGGCTTCTTGAAGGGAAAGATGTAACTCTGTGAGATGAATGAACAGAACACAGAGCAGTTTCTCAAAAAGATTCTTTCCAGTTTTGAACGGAAGATATTTCCTTTTTCACCGTAGCCCTCTATGGGCTTCGAAATATCCCTTTGCCAATTCCACGAGAACAGCCTTAGCGAAAGGCGTCTTGAAGGGAAAGATGTAGTACTGTGAGATGAATTAACAGAACACAGAGAAGTTTCTCATAACGCTTCTTTCCAGTTTTGAACGGCAGATATTCCCTTTTTCACCATAGCCCTCCATGGGCTTCCAAATATCCCTTTGCCAATTCCACAAGAACAGCCTTAGCGAACGGCTTCTTGAAGGGAAAGATGTAACTCTGTGAGATGAATTAACAGAACACAGAGCAGTTTCTCAGAAAGCTTCTTTCCAGTTTTGAACGGAAGATATTTCCTTTTTCACCATAGCCCTCTATGGGCTTCCAAATATCCCTTTGCCAATTCCACAAGAACAGCCTTAGCGAAAGGCTTCTTGAAGGGAAAGATGTAACTCTGTGAGATGAATTAACAGAACACAGAGCAGTTTCTCATAAAGCTTCTTTCCGTTTTGAACGGAAGATATTTCCTTTTTCACCATAGCCCTCTATGGGCTTCCTAATATCCCTTTGCCAATTCCACAAGAACAGCGTTAGCGAAAGGCTTCTTGAAGGGAAAGATGTTACTCTGTGAGATGAATTAACAGAACAAAGAGAAGTTTCTCAGAAAGATTCTTTCCAATTAAGAACGGAAGATATTTCCTTTTTCACCATAGCCCTCTATGGGCTTCCAAATATCCCTTTGCTAATTCCACAAGAACAGCCTTAGCGAAAGGCTTCTTGAAGGGAAAGATGTAATTCTGTGAGATGAATTAACAGAACACAGAGCAGTTTCTCAGAAAGCTTCTTTCCAGTTTTGAACGGAAGATATTTCCTTTTTAACCATAGCCCTCTATGGGCTTCTAAATATCCATTTTCCACTTCCACAAGAACAGCCTTAGCGAAAGGCGTCTTGAAGGGAAAGAAGTAACTCTGTGAGATGAATTAACAGAACACAGAGCAGTTTCTCAGAAAGCTTCTTTCCAGTTTTGAACGGTAGATATTTCCTTTTTCACCATAGCCCTCTATGGGCTTCCAAATATCCCTTTTCCAATTCCACAAGAACAGCCTTAGCGAAAGGCTTCTTGAAGGGAAAGATGTAACTCTGTGAGATGAATGAGCAGAACACAGAGCAGTTTCTCATAAAGCTTCTTTCCAGTTTTGAACGGAAGATATTTCCTTTTTTACCATAGCCCTCTATGGGCTTCCAAATATCCCTTTTCCACTTCCACAAGAACAGCCTTAGCGAAAGGCGTCTTGAAGGGAAAGATGTAACTCTGTGAGATGAATTAACAGAACACAGAGCAGTTTCTCAGAAAGCTTCTTTCCAGTTTTGAACGGTAGATATTTCCTATTTCACCATAGCCCTCTATGGGCTTCCAAATATCCCTTTTCCAATTCCACAAGAACAGCCTTAGCGAAAGGCTTCTTGAAGGGAAAGATGTAACTCTGTGAGATGAATTAACAGAACACAGAGCAGTTTCTCAGAAAGCTTCCTTCCTGTTTTGAACGGAAGATATTTCCTTTTTCACCATAGCCCTCTATGGTCTTCCAAATATCCCTTTGACAATTCCACAAGAACGGCCTTAGCGAAAGGCTTCTTGAAGGGAAAGATGTAACTCTGTGATATGAATTAACAGAACACAGAGCAGTTTCTCAAAAAGATTCTTTCCAGTTTTGAACGGAAGGTATTTCCTTTTTCACCATAGCCCTCTATGGGCTTCCAAATATACCTTTGCGAATTCCACAAGAACAGCCTTAGCGAAAGGCTTCTTGAAGGGAAAGATGTAACTCTGTGAGATGAATTAACAGAACACAGAGCAGTTTCTCAGAAAGCTTCTTTCCAGTTTTGATCGGAAGATATTTCCTTTTTCACCGTAGCCCTCTATGGGCTTCCAAATATCCCTTTGCCAATTCCACAAGAACAGCCTTAGAGAAAGGCTTCTTGAAGGGAAAGATGTAACTCTGTGAGATGAATTAACAGAACACAGAGCAGTTTCTCAGAAATCTTCTTTACAGTTTTGAACGGCAGATATTCCCTTTTTCACCATACCCCTCTATGGGCTTCCAAATATCCCTTTGCCAATTCCACAAGAACAGCCTTAGCGAAAGGCTTCTTGAAGGGAAAGATGTAACTCTGTGAGATGAATTAACAGAACACAGAGCAGTTTCTGAGAAAGCTTCTTTCCAGTTTTGAACGGAAAATATTTCCTTTTTCACCATAGCCCTCTATGGGCTTCCAAATATCCCTTTGCCAATTCCACAAGAACAGCCTTAGCGAAAGGCTTCTAGAAGGGAAAGATGTAACTCTGTGAGATGAATTAACAGAACACAGAGCAGTTTCTCAGAAAGCTTCTTTCCAGTTTTGAACGGAAGATATTTCCTTTTTCACCATAGCCCTCTATGGGCTTCCAAATATCCCTTTGACAATTCCTCAAGAACGGCCTTAGCGAAACGCTTCTTGAAGGGAAAGATGTAACTCTGTGAGATGAATTAACAGAACACAGAGCAGTTTCTCAGAAAGCTTCTTTCCAGTTTTGAACGGAAGATATTTCCTTTTTCACCGTAGCCCTCTATGGGCTTCCAAATATCCCTTTGCCAATTCCACAAGAACAGCGTTAGCGAAAGGCTTCTTGAAGGGAAAGATGTAACGGTGTGAGATGAATTAACAGAACACAGAGCAGTTTTTCAGAAAGCTTCTTTCCAGGTTTGAACGGAAGATATTTCCTTTTTCACCATAGCCCTCTATGGGCTTCCAAATATCCCTTTGCCAATTCCACAAGAACAGCCTTAGCGAAAGGCTTCTTGAAGGGAAAGATGTAACTCTGTGAGATGAATTAACAGAACACAGAACAGTTTCTCAGAAAGCTTCTTTCCAGTTTTGAACAGAGATATTTCCTTTTTAACCATAGCCCTCTATGGGCTTCCAAATATCCCTTTTCCAATTCCACAAGAACAGCCTTAGCGAAAGGCTTCTTGAAGGGAAAGATGTAACTCTGTGAGATGAATTAACAGAACACAGAGCAGTTTCTCAGAAAGCTTCTTTCCAGTTTTGAACGGAAGATATTTCCTTTTTCACCATAGCCCTCTATGGGCTTCCAAATATCCCTTTGACAATTCCACAAGAACGGCCTTAGCGAAAGGCTTCTTGAAGGGAAAGATGTAACTCTGTGAGATGAATTAACAGAACACAGAGCAGTTTCTCAGAAAGCTTCTTTCCAGTTTTCAACGGAAGATATTTCCTTTTTCACCATAGCCCTGTATTGGCTTCCAAATATCCCTTTGCCAATTCCAGAAGAACAGCCTTAGCGAAAGGCTTCTTGAAGGGAAAGAAGTAACTCTGTGAGACGAATTAACAGAACACAGAGCAGTTTCTCAGAAAGCTTCTTTCCAGTTTTGAACGGAAGGTATTTCCTTTTTCACCATAGCCCTCTATGGGCTTCCAAATATCAATTGCCATTTCCACTAGAACAGCCTTAGCGAAAGGCTTCTTGAAGGGAAAGATGTAACTCTGTGAGATGAATTAACAGAACACAGAGCAATTTCTCAGAAAGCTTCTTTCCAGTTTTGAACGGAAGATATTTCCTTTTTCACCATAGCCCTCTATGGGCTTCCAAATATCCCTTTGCCAATTCCACAAGAACAGTCTTAACAAAAGGCTTCTTGAAGGGAAAGATGTAACTCTGTGAGATGAATTAACAGAACACAGAGCAGTTTCTCAGAAAGCTTCTTTCCAATTTTGAACGGAAGATATTTCCTTTTTCACCATAGCCCTCTATGGTCTTCCAAATATCCCTTTGCCAATTCCAGAAGAACAGCCTTAGCGAAAGGCTTCTTGAAGGGAAAGAATTAACTCTGTGAGACGAATTAACAGAACACAGAGCAGTTTCTCAGAAAGCTTCTTTCCAGTTTTGAACGGAAGATATTTCCTTTTTCACCATAGCCCTCTAGGGGCTTCCAAATATCCCTTTGCCAATTCTACAAGAACAGCCTTAGCGAAAGGCTTCTTGAAGGGAAAGATGTAACTCTGTGAGATGAATTAACAGAACACAGAGCAGTTTCTCAGAAAGCTTCTTTCCAGTTTTGAACGGAAGATATTTCCTTTTTCACCATAGCCCTCTATGGGCTTCCAAATATCCCTTTGCCAATTCCACAAGAACAGCCTTAGCGAAAGGCTTCTTGAAGGGAAAGATGTAACTCTGTGAGATGAATTAACAGAACACAGAGCAGTTTTTCAGAAAGCTTCTTTCCGTTTTGAACGGAAGATATTTCCTTTTTCACCATAGCCCTCTATGGGCTTCCAAATATCCCTTTGCCAATTCCACAAGAACAGCGTTAGCGAAAGGCATCTTGAAGGGAAAGATGTAACGGTGTGAGATGAATTAACAGAACACAGAGCAGTTTTTCAGAAAGCTTCTTTCCAGTTTTGAACGGAAGATATTTCCTTTTTCACCATAGCCCTCTATGGGCTTCCAAATATCCCTTTGCCAATTCCACAAGAACAGCCTTAGCGAAAGGCTTCTGGAAGGGAAAGATGTAACTCTGTGAGATGAATTAACAGAACACAGAACAGTTTCTCAGAAAGCTTCTTTCCAGTTTTGAACAGAAGATATTTCCTTTTTCACCATAGCCCTCTATGGTCTTCCAAATATCCCTTTTCCAATTCCACAAGAACAGCCTTAGCGAAAGGCTTCTTGAAGGGAAAGATGTAACTCTGTGAGATGAATTAACAGAACACAGAGCAGTATCTCAGAAAGCTTATTTCCAGTTTTGAACGGAAGATATTTCCTTTTTCACCATAGCCCTCTATGGGCTTCCAAATATCCCTTTGCCAATTCCACAAGAACAGCCTTAGCGAAAGGCTTCTTGAAGGGAAAGATGTAACTCTGTGAGATGAATTAACAGAACACAGAGCAGTTTCTCAGAAAGCTTCTTTCCAGTTTTGAACGGAAGATATTTCCTTTTTCACCATAGCCCTCTATGGGCTTCCAAATATCCCTTTGCCAATTCCACAAGAACAGCCTTAGCGAAACGCTTCTTGAAGGGAAAGATGTAACCCTGTGAGATGAATTAACAGAACACAGAGCAGTTTCTAAGAAAGCTTCCTTCCTCTTTTGAACGGAAGATATTTCCTTTTTCACCATAGCCCTCTATGGGCTTCCAAATATTCCTTTGACAATTCCACAAGAACGGCCTTAGAGAAAGGCTTCTTGAAGGGAAAGATGTAACTCAGTGAGATGAATTAACAGAACACAGAGCAGTTTCTCAGAAAGCTTCTTTCCAGTTTTGAACGGAAGATATTTCCTTTTTCACCGTAGCCCTCTATGGGCTTCGAAATATCCCTTTGCCAATTCCACAAGAACAGCCTTAGCGAAAGGCTTCTTGTAGGGAAAGATGTAACTCTGTGAGATGAATTAACAGAACACAGAGCAGTTTCTCATAACGCTTCTTTCCAGTTTTGAACGGCAGATATTCCCTTTTTCACCATAGCCCTCCATGGGCTTCCAAATATCCCTTTGCCAATTCCACAAGAACAAACTTAGCGAAAGGCTTCTTGAAGGGAAAGATGTAACTCTGTGAGATGAATTAACAGAACACAGAGCAGTTTCTCAGAAAGCTTCTCTCCAGTTTTGAACGGAAGATATTTCCTTTTTCACCATAGCTCTCTATGGGCTTCCAAATATCCCTTTGCCAATTCCACAAGAACAGCCTTAGCGAAAGGCTTCTATAAGGGAAAGATGTAACTCTGTGAGATGAATTAACAGAACACAGAGCAGTTTCTCATAAAGCTTCTTTCCGATTTGAACGGAAGATATTTCCTTTTTCACCATAGCCCTCTATGGGCTTCCTAATATCCCTTTGCCAATTCCACAAGAACAGCGTTAGCGAAGGGCTTCTTGAAGGGAAAGATGTAACGGTGTGAGATGAATTAACAGAACACAAAGCAGTTTTTCAGAAAGCTTCTTTCCAGTTTTGAACGGAAGATATTTCCTTTTTCACCATAGCCTTCTATGGGATTCCAAATATCCCTTTGCCAGTTCCACAAGAACAGCCTTAGCGAAAGGCTTCTTGAAGGGAAAGATGTAACTCTGTGAGATGAATTAACAGAACACAGAACAGTTTCTCATAAAGCTTCTTTCCAGTTTTGAACAGAAGATATTTCCTTTTTCACCATAGCCCTCTATGGGCTTCAAAATATCCCTTTGCTAATTCCACAAGAACAGCCTTAGCGAAAGGCTTCTTGAAGGGAAAGATGTAATTCTGTGAGATGAATTAACAGAACACAGAGCAGTTTCTCAGAAAGCTTCTTTCCAGTTAAGAACGGAAGATATTTACTTTTTAACCATAGCCCTCTATGGGCTTCCAAATATCCCTTTGCCAATTCCACAAGAACAGCCTTACCGAAAGGCTTCTTGAAGGGAAAGATGTAACTCTGTGAGATGAATTAACAGAACACAGAGCAGTTTCTCAGAAAGATTCTTTCCAGTTTTGAACGGAAGAGATTTCCTTTTTCACCGTAGCCCTCTATGGGCTTCCAAATATCCCTTTGCCAATTCCACAAGAACAGCCTTAGCGAAAGGCTTCTTGAAGGGAAAGATGTAACTCTGTGAGATGAATTAACAGAACACAGAGCAGTTTCTCAGAAAGCTTCTTTCCAGTTTGACCAGCAGATATTCCCTTTTTCACCATAGCCCTCTATGGGCTTCCAAATATCCCTTTGGCAATTCCACAAGAACAGGTTTAGCGAAAGGCTTCTTGAAGGGAAAGATGTAACTCTGTGAGATGAATTAACAGAACACAGAGCAGTTTCTGAGAAAGCTTCTTTCCAGTTTTGAACGGAAGATATTTCCTTTTTCACCATAGCCCTCTATGAGCTTCCAAATATCCCTTTGCCAATTCCCCAAGAACAGCCTTAGCGAAAGGCTTATTGAAGGGAAAGATGGAACTCTGTGAGATGAATTAACAGAACACAGAGCAGTTTCTGAGAAAGCTTCTTTCCAGTTTTGAACGGAAGATATTTCCTTTTTCACCATAGCCCTCTATGGGCTTCCAAATATCCCTTTGCCAATTCTACAGGAACAGCCTTAGCGAAACGCTTCTTGAAGGGAAAGATGTAACCCTGTGAGATGAATTAACAGAACACAGAGCAGTTTCTCAGAAAGCTTCCTTCCTGTTTTGAACGGAAGATATTTCCTTTTTCACCATAGCCCTCTATGGTCTTCCAAATATCCCTTTGACAATTCCACAAGAACGGCCTTAGCGAAAGGCTTCTTGAAGGGAAAGATGTAACTCTGTGATATGAATTAACAGAACACAGAGCAGTTTCTCAAAAAGATTCTTTCCAGTATTGAACGGAAGGTATTTCCTTTTTCACCATAGCCCTCTATGGGCTTCCAAATATACCTTTGCGAATTCCACAAGAACAGCCTTAGCGAAAGGCTTCTTGAAGGGAAAGATGTAACTCTGTGAGATGAATTAACAGAACACAGAGCAGTTTCTCAGAAAGCTTCTTTCCAGTTAAGAACGGAAGATATTTCCTTTTTCACCATAGCCCTCTATGGGCTTCCAAATATCCCTTTGCCAATTCCACAAGAACAGCCTTACCGAAAGGCTTCTTGAAGGGAAAGATGTAACTCTGTGAGATGAATTAACAGAACACAGAGCAGTTTCTCAGAAAGATTCTTTCCAGTTTTGAACGGAAGAGATTTCCTTTTTCACCGTAGCCCTCTATGGGCTTCCAAATATCCCTTTGCCAATTCCACAAGAACAGCCTTAGCGAAAGGCTTCTTGAAGGGAAAGATGTAACTCTGTGAGATGAATTAACAGAACACAGAGCAGTTTCTCAGAAAGCTTCTTTCCAGTTTGACCAGCAGATATTCCCTTTTTCACCATAGCCCTCTATGGGCTTCCAAATATCCCTTTGGCAATTCCACAAGAACAGGTTTAGCGAAAGGCTTCTTGAAGGGAAAGATGTAACTCTGTGAGATGAATTAACAGAACACAGAGCAGTTTCTGAGAAAGCTTCTTTCCAGTTTTGAACGGAAGATATTTCCTTTTTCACCATAGCCCTCTATGAGCTTCCAAATATCCCTTTGCCAATTCCCCAAGAACAGCCTTAGCGAAAGGCTTATTGAAGGGAAAGATGGAACTCTGTGAGATGAATTAACAGAACACAGAGCAGTTTCTGAGAAAGCTTCTTTCCAGTTTTGAACGGAAGATATTTCCTTTTTCACCATAGCCCTCTATGGGCTTCCAAATATCCCTTTGCCAATTCCACAAGAACAGCCTTAGCGAAAGGCTTCTTGAAGGGAAAGATGTAAATCTGTGAGATGAATTAACAGAACACAGAGCAGTTTCTCAGAAAGCTTCTTTCCAGTTTTGAACGGAAGATATTTCCTTTTTCACCATAGCCCTCTATGGGCTTCCAAATATCCCTTTGCCAATTCTACAGGAACAGCCTTAGCGAAACGCTTCTTGAAGGGAAAGATGTAACCCTGTGAGATGAATTAACAGAACACAGAGCAGTTTCTCAGAAAGCTTCCTTCCTGTTGTGAACGGAAGATATTTCCTTTTTCACCATAGCCCTCTATGGTCTTCCAAATATCCCTTTGACAATTCCACAAGAACGGCCTTAGCGAAAGGCTTCTTGAAGGGAAAGATGTAACTCTGTGATATGAATTAACAGAACACAGAGCAGTTTCTCAAAAAGATTCTTTCCAGTTTTGAACGGAAGGTATTTCCTTTTTCACCATAGCCCTCTATGGGCTTCCAAATATACCTTTGCGAATTCCACAAGAACAGCCTTAGCGAAAGGCTTCTTGAAGGGAAAGATGTAACTCTGTGAGATGAATTAACAGAACACAGAGCAGTTTCTCAGAAAGCTTCTTTCCAGTTTTGAACGGAAGATATTTCCTTTTTCACCGTAGCCCTCTATGGGCTTCCAAATATCCCTTTGCCAATTCCACAAGAACAGCCTTAGAGAAAGGCTTCTTGAAGGGAAAGATGTAACTCTGTGAGATGAATTAACAGAACACAGAGCAGTTTCTCAGAAATCTTCTTTCCAGTTTTGAACGGCAGATATTCCCTTTTTCACCATACCCCTCTATGGGCTTCCAAATATCCCTTTGCCAATTCCACAAGAACAGCCTTAGCGAAAGGCTTCTTGAAGGGAAAGATGTAACTCTGTGAGATGAATTAACAGAACACAGAGCAGTTTCTGAGAAAGCTTCTTTCCAGTTTTGAACGGAAAATATTTCCTTTTTCACCATAGCCCTCTATGGGCTTCCAAATATCCCTTTGCCAATTCCACAAGAACAGCCTTAGCGAAAGGCTTCTAGAAGGGAAAGATGTAACTCTGTGAGATGAATTAACAGAACACAGAGCAGTTTCTCAGAAAGCTTCTTTCCAGTTTTGAACGGAAGATATTTCCTTTTTCACCATAGCCCTCTATGGGCTTCCAAATATCCCTTTGACAATTCCTCAAGAACGGCCTTAGCGAAACGCTTCTTGAAGGGAAAGATGTAACTCTGTGAGATGAATTAACAGAACACAGAGCAGTTTCTCAGAAAGCTTCTTTCCAGTTTTGAACGGAAGATATTTCCTTTTTCACCGTAGCCCTCTATGGGCTTCCAAATATCCCTTTGCCAATTCCACAAGAACAGCGTTAGCGAAAGGCTTCTTGAAGGGAAAGATGTAACGGTGTGAGATGAATTAACAGAACACAGAGCAGTTTTTCAGAAAGCTTCTTTCCAGGTTTGAACGGAAGATATTTCCTTTTTCACCATAGCCCTCTATGGGCTTCCAAATATCCCTTTGCCAATTCCACAAGAACAGCCTTAGCGAAAGGCTTCTTGAAGGGAAAGATGTAACTCTGTGAGATGAATTAACAGAACACAGAACAGTTTCTCAGAAAGCTTCTTTCCAGTTTTGAACAGAGATATTTCCTTTTTAACCATAGCCCTCTATGGGCTTCCAAATATCCCTTTTCCAATTCCACAAGAACAGCCTTAGCGAAAGGCTTCTTGAAGGGAAAGATGTAACTCTGTGAGATGAATTAACAGAACACAGAGCAGTTTCTCAGAAAGCTTCTTTCCAGTTTTGAACGGAAGATATTTCCTTTTTCACCATAGCCCTCTATGGGCTTCCAAATATCCCTTTGACAATTCCACAAGAACGGCCTTAGCGAAAGGCTTCTTGAAGGGAAAGATGTAACTCTGTGAGATGAATTAACAGAACACAGAGCAGTTTCTCAGAAAGCTTCTTTCCAGTTTTCAACGGAAGATATTTCCTTTTTCACCATAGCCCTGTATGGGCTTCCAAATATCCCTTTGCCAATTCCAGAAGAACAGCCTTAGCGAAAGGCTTCTTGAAGGGAAAGAAGTAACTCTGTGAGACGAATTAACAGAACACAGAGCAGTTTCTCAGAAAGCTTCTTTCCAGTTTTGAACGGAAGGTATTTCCTTTTTCACCATAGCCCTCTATGGGCTTCCAAATATCAATTGCCATTTCCACTAGAACAGCCTTAGCGAAAGGCTTCTTGAAGGGAAAGATGTAACTCTGTGAGATGAATTAACAGAACACAGAGCAATTTCTCAGAAAGCTTCTTTCCAGTTTTGAACGGAAGATATTTCCTTTTTCACCATAGCCCTCTATGGGCTTCCAAATATCCCTTTGCCAATTCCACAAGAACAGTCTTAACAAAAGGCTTCTTGAAGGGAAAGATGTAACTCTGTGAGATGAATTAACAGAACACAGAGCAGTTTCTCAGAAAGCTTCTTTCCAGTTTTGAACGGAAGATATTTCCTTTTTCACCATAGCCCTCTATGGTCTTCCAAATATCCCTTTGCCAATTCCAGAAGAACAGCCTTAGCGAAAGGCTTCTTGAAGGGAAAGAATTAACTCTGTGAGACGAATTAACAGAACACAGAGCAGTTTCTCAGAAAGCTTCTTTCCAGTTTTGAACGGAAGATATTTCCTTTTTCAAAATAGCCCTCTATGGGCTTCCAAATATCCCTTTGCCAATACCACAAGAACAGCCTAAGCGAAAGGCTTCTTGAAGGGAAAGATGTAACTCTGTGAGATGAATTAACAGAACACAGAGCAGTTTCTCAGAAAGCTTCTTTCCAGTTTTGAACGGAAGGTATTTCCTTTTTCACCATAGCCCTCTATGGGCTTCAAAATATCCCTTTGCCAATTCCACAAGAACAGACTGAGCGAAAGGCTTCTTGAAGGGAAAGATGTAACTCTGTGAGATGAATTAACAGAACACAGAGCAGTTTCTCAGAAAGCTTCTTTCCAGTATTGAACGGAAGATATTTCCTTTTTCACCGTAGCCCTGTATGGGCTTCCAAATATCCCTTTGCCAATTCCACAAGAACAGCCTTAGCGAAAGGCTTCTTGAAGGGAAAGATGTAACTCTGTGAGATGAATTAACAGAACACAGAGCAGTTTCTCAGAAAGCTTCTTTCCAGTTTTGAACGGAAGATATTTCCTTTTTCACCATAGCCCTCTATGGGCTTCCAAATATCCCTTTGCCAATTCCACAAGAACAGCCTTAGCGAAACGCTTCTTGAAGGGAAAGATGTAACCTGTGAGATGAATTAACAGAACACAGAGCAGTTTCTAAGAAAGCTTCCTTCCTGTTTTGAACGGAAGATATTTCCTTTTTCACCATAGCCCTCTATGGGCTTCCAAATATCCCTTTGCCAATTCCACAAGAACAGCCTTAGCGAAAGGCTTCTAGAAGGGAAAGATGTAACTCTGTGAGATGAATTAACAGAACACAGAGCAGTTTCTCAGAAAGCTTCTTTCCAGTTTTGAACGGAAGATATTTCCTTTTTCACCATAGCCCTCTATGGGCTTCCAAATATCCCTTTGACAATTCCTCAAGAACGGCCTTAGCGAAACGCTTCTTGAAGGGAAAGATGTAACTCTGTGAGATGAATTAACAGAACACAGAGCAGTTTCTCAGAAAGCTTCTTTCCAGTTTTGAACGGAAGATATTTCCTTTTTCACCGTAGCCCTCTATGGGCTTCCAAATATCCCTTTGCCAATTCCACAAGAACAGCGTTAGCGAAAGGCTTCTTGAAGGGAAAGATGTAACGGTGTGAGATGAATTAACAGAACACAGAGCAGTTTTTCAGAAAGCTTCTTTCCAGGTTTGAACGGAAGATATTTCCTTTTTCACCATAGCCCTCTATGGGCTTCCAAATATCCCTTTGCCAATTCCACAAGAACAGCCTTAGCGAAAGGCTTCTTGAAGGGAAAGATGTAACTCTGTGAGATGAATTAACAGAACACAGAACAGTTTCTCAGAAAGCTTCTTTCCAGTTTTGAACAGAAGATATTTCCTTTTTAACCATAGCCCTCTATGGGCTTCCAAATATCCCTTTTCCAATTCCACAAGAACAGCCTTAGCGAAAGGCTTCTTGAAGGGAAAGATGTAACTCTGTGAGATGAATTAACAGAACACAGAGCAGTTTCTCAGAAAGCTTCTTTCCAGTTTTGAACGGAAGATATTTCCTTTTTCACCATAGCCCTCTATGGGCTTCCAAATATCCCTTTGACAATTCCACAAGAACGGCCTTAGCGAAAGGCTTCTTGAAGGGAAAGATGTAACTCTGTGAGATGAATTAACAGAACACAGAGCAGTTTCTCAGAAAGCTTCTTTCCAGTTTTCAACGGAAGATATTTCCTTTTTCACCATAGCCCTGTATGGGCTTCCAAATATCCCTTTGCCAATTCCAGAAGAACAGCCTTAGCGAAAGGCTTCTTGAAGGGAAAGAAGTAACTCTGTGAGACGAATTAACAGAACACAGAGCAGTTTCTCAGAAAGCTTCTTTCCAGTTTTGAACGGAAGGTATTTCCTTTTTCACCATAGCCCTCTATGGGCTTCCAAATATCAATTGCCATTTCCACTAGAACAGCCTTAGCGAAAGGCTTCTTGAAGGGAAAGATGTAACTCTGTGAGATGAATTAACAGAACACAGAGCAATTTCTCAGAAAGCTTCTTTCCAGTTTTGAACGGAAGATATTTCCTTTTTCACCATAGCCCTCTATGGGCTTCCAAATATCCCTTTGCCAATTCCACAAGAACAGTCTTAACAAAAGGCTTCTTGAAGGGAAAGATGTAACTCTGTGAGATGAATTAACAGAACACAGAGCAGTTTCTCAGAAAGCTTCTTTCCAGTTTTGAACGGAAGATATTACCTTTTTCACCATAGCCCTCTATGGTCTTCCAAATATCCCTTTGCCAATTCCAGAAGAACAGCCTTAGCGAAAGGCTTCTTGAAGGGAAAGAATTAACTCTGTGAGACGAATTAACAGAACACAGAGCAGTTTCTCAGAAAGCTTCTTTCCAGTTTTGAACGGAAGATATTTCCTTTTTCAAAATAGCCCTCTATGGGCTTCCAAATATCCCTTTGCCAATACCACAAGAACAGCCTAAGCGAAAGGCTTCTTGAAGGGAAAGATGTAACTCTGTGAGATGAATTAACAGAACACAGAGCAGTTTCTCAGAAAGCTTCTTTCCAGTTTTGAACGGAAGGTATTTCCTTTTTCACCATAGCCCTCTATGGGCTTCAAAATATCCCTTTGCCAATTCCACAAGAACAGACTGAGCGAAAGGCTTCTTGAAGGGAAAGATGTAACTCTGTGAGATGAATTAACAGAACACAGAGCAGTTTCTCAGAAAGCTTCTTTCCAGTATTGAACGGAAGATATTTCCTTTTTCACCGTAGCCCTGTATGGGCTTCCAAATATCCCTTTGCCAATTCCACAAGAACAGCCTTAGCGAAAGGCTTCTTGAAGGGAAAGATGTAACTCTGTGAGATGAATTAACAGAACACAGAGCAGTTTCTCAGAAAGCTTCTTTCCAGTTTTGAACGGAAGATATTTCCTTTTTCAGCATAGCCCTCTATGGGCTTCCAAATATCCCTTTGCCAATTCCACAAGAACAGCCTTAGCGAAACGCTTCTTGAAGGGAAAGATGTAACCTGTGAGATGAATTAACAGAACACAGAGCAGTTTCTAAGAAAGCTTCCTTCCTGTTTTGAACGGAAGATATTTCCTTTTTCACCATAGCCCTCTATGGGCTTCCAAATATCCCTTTGCCAATTCCACAAGAACAGCCTTAGCGAAAGGCTTCTTTACGGGAAAGATGTAACTCTGTGAGATGAATTAACAGAACACAGAGCAGTTTCTCAGAAAGCTTCTTTCCAGTTTGGAACGGCAGATATTCCCTTTTTCACCATAGCCCTCTATGGGCTTCCAAATATCCCTTTGCCAATTCCACAAGAACAGCCTTAGCGAAAGGCTTCTTGAAGGGAATGATGTAACTCTGTGAGATGAATTAACAGAACACAGAGCAGTTTCTGAGAAAGCTTCTTTCCAGTTTTGAACGGAAGATATTTCCTTTTTCACCATAGCCCTCTATGGGCTTCCAAATATCCCTTTGCCAATTCCACAAGAACAGCCTTAGCGAAAGGCTTCTTGAAGGGAAAGATGTAACTCCGTGAGATGAATTAACAGAACACAGAGCAGTTTCTCAGAAAGCTTCTTTCCAGTTTTGAACGGAAGATATTTCCTTTTTCACCATAGCCCTCTATGGGCTTCCAAATATCCCTTTTCTAATTCCACAAGAACAGCCTTAGCGAAAGGCTTCTTGAAGGGAAAGATGTAACTCTGTGAGATGAATTAACAGAACACAGAGCAGTTTCTCAGAAATCTTCTTTCCAGTTTTGAACGGAAGATATTTCCTTTTTCACCGTAGCCCTCTATGGGCTTCCAAATATCCCTTTGCCAATTCCAGAAGAACAGCCTTAGCGAAAGGCTTCTTGAAGGGAAAGATGTAACTCTGTGAGATGAATTAACAGAACACAGAGCAGTTTCTGAGAAAGCTTCTTTCCAGTTTTGAACGGAAGGTATTTCCTTTTTCACCATAGCCCTCTATGGGCTTCCAAATATCCCTTTGCCAATTCCACAAGAACAGCCTTAGCGAAAGGCTTCTTGAAGGGAAAGATGTAACTCTGTGAGATGAATTAACAGAACACAGAGCAGTTTCTCAGAAAGCTGCTTTCCTGTTTTGAACGGAAGATATTTCCTTTTTCACCATAGCCCTCTATGGGCTTCCAAATATCCCTTTGCCAATTCCACAAGAACGGCCTTAGTGAAAGGCTTCTTTAAGGGAACGATGTAACACTGTGAGATGAATTAACAGAACACAGAGCAGTTTCTCAAAAAGATTCTTTCCAGTTTTGAACGGAAGATATTTCCTTTTTCACCATAGCCCTCTATGGGCTTCCAAATATCCCTTGGCCAATTCCACAAGAACAGCCTTAGCGGAAGGCTACTTGAAGGGAAAGATGTAACTCTGTGAGATGAATTAACAGAACACAGAGCAGTTTCTAAGAAAGCTGCTTTCCTGTTTTGAACGGAAGATATTTCCTTTTTCTCTATAGCCATCTATGGGCTTCCAAATATCTCTTTGCCAATTCCACAGGAACGTCCTTAGCGAAAGGCTTCTTGAAGGGAAAGATGTAACCCTGTGAGATGAATTAACAGAACACAGAGCAGTTTCCCAGAAAGCTTCTTTCCAGTTTTGAACGGAAGATATTTCCTTTTTCACCATAGCCCTCTATGGGCTTCCAAATATCCCTTTGCCAATTCCAGAAGAACAGCCTTAGCAAAAGGCTTCTTGAAGGGAAAGAAGCAACTCTGTGAGACGAATTAACGGAACACAGAGCAGTTTCTCAGAAAGCTTCTTTCCAGTTTTGAACGGAAGATATTTCCTTTTTCACCATAGCCCTCTATGGGCTTCCAAATATCAATTGCCAATTCCACAAGAACAGCCTTAGCGAAAGGCTTCTTGAAGGGAAAGATGTAACTCTGTGAGACGAATTAACAGAACACAGAGCAATTTCTCAGAAAGCTTCTTTCCAGTTTTGAACGGAAGATATTTCCTTTTTCACCATAGAGGGCTACTCTATGGGCTTCCAAATATCCCTTTGCCAATTCCACAAGAACAGCCTTAGCGAAAGGCTTCTTGAAGGGAAAGATGTAACTCTGTGAGATGAATTAACAGAACACAGAGCAGTTTCTCAGAAAGCTTCTTTCCAGTTTTGAACGGAAGATATTTCCTTTTTCACCATAGCCTTCTAGGGGCTTCCAAATATCCCTTTGACAATTCCACAAGAACGGCCTTAGCGAAAGGCTTCTTGAAGGGAAAGATATAACTCTCTGAGATGAATTAACAGAACACAGAGCAGTTTCTCAGAAAGTGAGATGAATTAACAGAACACAGAGCAGTTTCTCAGAAAGCTTCTTTCCAGTTTTGAACGGAAGATATTTCCTTTTTAACCATAGCCCTCTATGGGCTTCCAAATATCCCTTTTCCAATTCCACAAGAACAGCCTTAGCGAAACGCTTCTTGAAGGGAAAGATGTAACCCTGTGAGATGAATTAACAGAACACAGAGCAGTTTCTCAGAAAGCTTCTTTCCAGGTTTGAACGGAAGATATTTCCTTTTTCACCATAGCCCTCTATGGGCTTCCAAATATCCCTTTGCCAATTCCACAAGAACAGCCTTAGCGAAAGGCTTCTTGAAGGGAAAGATGTTACTCCGTGAGATGAATTAACAGAACACAGAGCAGTTTCTCAGAAAGCTTCTTTTCAGTTTTGAACGGAAGATATTTCCTTTTTAACCATAGCCCTCTATGGGCTTCCAAATATCCCTTTGCCAATTCCACAAGAACAGCCTTAGCGAAAGGCTTCTTGAAGGGAAAGATGTAAATCTGTGAGATGAATTAACAGAACACAGAGCAGTTTCTCAGAAAGCTTCTTTCCAGTTTTGAACGGAAGATATTTCCTTTTTCACCATAGCCCTCTATGGGCTTCCAAATATCCCTTTGCCAATTCTACAGAAACAGCCTTAGCGAAAGGCTTCTAGAAGGGAAAGATGTAACTCTGTGAGATGAATTAACAGAACACAGAGCAGTTTCTCAGAAAGCTTCTTTCCAGTTTTGAACGGAAGATATTTCCTTTTTCACCATAGCCCTCTATGGGCTTCCAAATATCCCTTTGACAATTCCTCAAGAACGGCCTTAGCGAAACGCTTCTTGAAGGGAAAGATGTAACTCTGTGAGATGAATTAACAGAACACAGAGCAGTTTCTCAGAAAGCTTCTTTCCAGTTTTGAACGGAAGATATTTCCTTTTTCACCGTAGCCCTCTATGGGCTTCCAAATATCCCTTTGCCAATTCCACAAGAACAGTCTTAACAAAAGGCTTCTTGAAGGGAAAGATGTAACCTGTGAGATGAATTAACAGAACACAGAGCAGTTTCTAAGAAAGCTTCCTTCCTGTTTTGAACGGAAGTTATTTCCTTTTTCACCATAGCCCTCTATGGGCTTCCAAATATCCCTTTGCCAATTCCACAAGAACAGCCTTAGCGAAAGGCTTCTTGACGGGAAAGATGTAACTCTGTGAGATGAATTAACAGAACACACAGCAGTTTCTCAGAAAGCTTCTTTCCAGTTTGGAACGGCAGATATTCCCTTTTTCACCATAGCCCTCTATGGGCTTCCAAATATCCGTTTGCCAATTCCACAAGAACAGCCTTAGCGAAAGGCTTCTTGAAGGGAAAGATGTAACTCTGTGAGATGAATTAACAGAACACAGAGCAGTTTCTGAGAAAGCTTCTTTCCAGTTTTGAACGGAAGATATTTCCTTTTTCACCATAGCCCTCTATGGGCTTCCAAATATCCCTTTGCCAATTCCACAAGAACAGCCTTAGCGAAAGGCTTCTTGAAGGGAAAGATGTAACTCTGTGAGATGAATTAACAGAACACAGAGCAGTTTCTCAGAAAGCTTCTTTCCAGTTTTGAACGGAAGATATTTCCTTTTTCACCATAGCCCTCTATGGGCTTCCAAATATCCCTTTTCCAATTCCACAAGAACAGCCTTAGCGAAAGGCTTCTTGAAGGGAAAGATGTAACTCTGTGAGATGAATTAACAGAACACAGAGCAGTTTCTCAGAAATCTTCTATCCTGTTTTGAACGGAAGATATTTCCTTTTTCACCGTAGCCCTCTATGGGCTTCCAAATATCCCTTTGCCAATTCCACAAGAACAGCCTTAGCGAAAGGCTTCTTGAAGGGAAAGATGTAACTCTGTGAGATGAATTAACAGAACACAGAGCAGTTTCTCAGAAAGCTGCTTTCCTGTTTTGAACGGAAGATATTTCCTTTTTCACCATAGCCCTCTATGGGCTTCCAAATATCCCTTTGCCAATTCCACAAGAACGGCCTTAGTGAAAGGCTTCTTTAAGGGAACGATGTAACACTGTGAGATGAATTAACAGAACACAGAGAAGTTTCTCAAAAAGATTCTTTCCAGTTTTGAACGGAAGATATTTCCTTTTTCACCATAGCCCTCTATGGGCTTCCAAATATCCCTTGGCCAATTCCACAAGAACAGCCTTAGCGGAAGGCTACTTGAAGGGAAAGATGTAACTCTGTGAGATGAATTAACAGAACACAGAGCAGTTTCTAAGAAAGCTGCTTTCCTGTTTTGAACGGAAGATATTTCCTTTTTCTCTATAGCCATCTATGGGCTTCCAAATATCTCTTTGCCAATTCCACAAGAACGTCCTTAGCGAAAGGCTTCTTGAAGGGAAAGATGTAACCCTGTGAGATGAATTAACAGAACACAGAGCAGTTTCCCAGAAAGCTTCTTTCCAGTTTTGAACGGAAGATATTTCCTTTTTCACCATAGCCCTCTATGGGCTTCCAAATATCCCTTTGCCAATTCCAGAAGAACAGCCTTAGCAAAAGGCTTCTTGAAGGGAAAGAAGCAACTCTGTGAGACGAATTAACGGAACACAGAGCAGTTTCTCAGAAAGCTTCTTTCCAGTTTTGAACGGAAGATATTTCCTTTTTCACCATAGCCCTCTATGGGCTTCCAAATATCAATTGCCAATTCCACAAGAACAGCCTTAGCGAAAGGCTTCTTGAAGGGAAAGATGTAACTCTGTGAGACGAATTAACAGAACACAGAGCAATTTCTCAGAAAGCTTCTTTCCAGTTTTGAACGGAAGATATTTCCTTTTTCACCATAGAGGGCTACTCTATGGGCTTCCAAATATCCCTTTGCCAATTCCACAAGAACAGCCTTAGCGAAAGGCTTCTTGAAGGGAAAGATGTAACTCTGTGAGATGAATTAACAGAACACAGAGCAGTTTCTCAGAAAGCTTCTTTCCAGTTTTGAACGGAAGATATTTCCTTTTTCACCATAGACCTCTATGGGCTTCCAAATATCCCTTTGCCAATTCCACAAGAACAGCCTTAGCGAAACGCTTCTTGAAGGGAAAGATGTAACCCAGTGAGATGAATTAACAGAACACAGAGCAGTATCTAAGAAAGCTTCCTTCCTGTTTTGAACGGAAGATATTTCCTTTTTCACCGTAGCCCTCTATGGGCTTCCAAATATCCCTTTGCCAATTCCACAAGAACAGATTTAGCGAAAGGCTTCTTGAAGGGAAAGATGTAACCCTGTGAGATGAATTAACAGAACACAGAAGAGTTTCTCAGAAAGCTGCTTTCCTGTTTCGAACGGAAGATATTTCCTTTTTCACCATAGCCCTCTATGGGCTTCCAAATATCCCTTTGCCAATTCCACAAGAACAGCCTTAGCGAAAGGCTTCTTGAAGAGAAAGATGTAACTCTGTGAGATGAATTAACAGAACACAGAGCAGTTTCTCAAAAAGATTCTTTCCAGTTTTGAACGGAAGATATTTCCTTTTTCACCATAGCAATCTATGGGCTTCCAAATATCCCTTTGCCAATACCACAAGAACAGCCTTAGCGAAAGGCTTCTTGAAGGGAAATATGTAACTCTGTGAGATGAATTAACAGAACACAGAGTAGTTTCCCAGAAAGCTTCTGTCCAGTTTTCAACGGAAGATATTTCCTTTTTCACCATAGCCCTCTATGGGCTTCGAAATATCCCTTTGCCAATTCCACAAGAACAGCCTTAGCAAAAGGCTTCTTGAAGGGAAAGTTGTAATTGCGAGATGAATTAACAGAACACAGAGCAGTTTCTCAGAAAGCTTCTTTCCACTTTTGAACGGAAGATATTTCCTTTTTCAAAATAGCCCTCTATGGGCTTCCAAATATCCCTTTGCCAATACCACAAGAACAGCCTAAGCGAAAGGCTTCTTGAAGGGAAAGATGTAACTCTGTGAGATGAATTAACAGAACACAGAGCAGTTTCTCAGAAAGCTTCTTTCCAGTTTTGAACGGAAGGTATTTCCTTTTTCACCATAGCCCTCTATGGGCTTCAAAATATCCCTTTGCCAATTCCACAAGAACAGACTGAGCGAAAGGCTTCTTGAAGGGAAAGATGTAACTCTGTGAGATGAATTAACAGAACACAGAGCAGTTTCTCAGAAAGCTTCTTTCCAGTATTGAACGGAAGATATTTCCTTTTTCACCGTAGCCCTGTATGGGCTTCCAAATATCCCTTTGCCAATTCCACAAGAACAGCCTTAGCGAAAGGCTTCTTGAAGGGAAAGATGTAACCCTGTGAGATGAATTAACAGAACACAGAGCAGTTTCCCAGAAAGCTTCTTTCCAGTTTTGAACGGAAGATATTTCCTTTTTCACCATAGCCCTCTATGGGCTTCCAAATATCCCTTTGCCAATTCCAGAAGAACAGCCTTAGCAAAAGGCTTCTTGAAGGGAAAGAAGCAACTCTGTGAGACGAATTAACGGAACACAGAGCAGTTTCTCAGAAAGCTTCTTTCCAGTTTTGAACGGAAGATATTTCCTTTCTCACCATAGCCCTCTATGGGCTTCCAAATATCAATTGCCAATTCCACAAGAACAGCCTTAGCGAAAGGCTTCCTGAAGGGAAAGATGTAACTCTGTGAGATGAATTAACAGAACACAGAGCAGTTTCTCAGAAAGGTTCTTTCCAGTTTTGAACGGAAGATATTTCCTTTTTCACCATAGCCCTCTATGGGCTTCCAAATATCCCTTTGCCAATTCCACAAGAACAGCCTTAGCGAAAGGCTTCTTGAAGGGAAAGATGTAACTCTCTGAGATGAATTAACAGAACACAGAGCAGTTTCTAAGAAAGCTGCTTTCCAGTTTTGAACGGAAGATATTTCGTTTTTCACCATAGCCCTCTATGGGCTTCCAAATATCCCTTTGACAATTCCACAAGAACGTCCTTAGCGAAAGGCTTCTTGAAGGGAAAGATGTAACTCTGTGAGATGAATGAACAGAACACAGAAGAGTTTCTCAGAAAACTTCTTTCCAGTTTTGAACGGAAGACATTTCCTTTTTCACCATAGCCCTCTATGGGCTTCCAAATATCCCTTTGCCAGTTTCACAAGAACAGCCTTAGCGAAAGGCTTCTTGAAGGGAAAGATGTAACTCTGTGAGATGAATTAACGGAACACAGAGCAGTTTCTAAGAAAGCTTCTTTCCAGTTTTGAACGGAAGATATTTCCTTTTTCACCATAGCCCTCTATGGGCTTCCAAATATCCCTTTTCCAATTCCACAAGAACAGCCTTAGCGAAAGGCTTCTTGAAGGGAAAGATGTAAATCTGTGAGATGAATTAACAGAACACAGAGCAGTTTCTCAGAAATCTTCTTTCCACTTTTGAACGGAAGATATTTCCTTTTTCACCGTAGCCCTCTATGGGCTTCCAAATATCCCTTTGCCAATTCCAGAAGAACAGCCTTAGCGAAAGGCTTCTTGAAGGGAAAGATGTAACTCTGTGAGATGAATTAACAGAACACAGAGCAGTTCCTGAGAAAGGTTCTTTCCAGTTTTGAACGGAAGGTATTTCCTTTTTCACCATAGCCCTCAATGGGCTTCCAAATATCCCTTTGCCAATTCCACAAGAACAGCCTTAGCGAAAGGCTTCTTGAAGGGAAAGATGTAACTCTGTGAGATGAATTAACAGAACACAGAGCAGTTTCTCAGAAAGCTGCTTTCCTGTTTTGAACGGAAGATATTTCCTTTTTCACCATAGCCCTCTATGGGTTTCCAAATATCCTTTTGCCAATTCCACAAGAACGGCCTTAGTGAAAGGCTTCTTTAAGGGAACGATGTAACTCTGTGAGATGAATTAACAGAACACAGAGCAGTTTCTCAAAAAGATTCTTTCCAGTTTTGAACGGAAGATATTTCCTTTTTCACCATAGCCCTCTATGGGCTTCCAAATATCCCTTTGTCAATTCCACAAGAACAGTCTTAGCGAAAGGCTACTTGAAGGGAAAGATGTAACTCTGTGAGATGAATTAACAGAACACAGAGCAGTTTCTCAGAAAGCTTCTTTCCAGTTTTGAACGGAAGATATTTCCTTTTTCACCATAGCCCTCTATGGGCTTCCAAATATCCCTTTGCCAATTCCACAAGAACAGCCTTAGCGAAAGGCTTCTTGAAGGGAAAATATGTAACTCTGTGAGATGAATTAACAAAACACAGAGCAGTTTCTCAGAAAGCTTCTTTCCAGTTTTGAACGGAAGATATTTCCTTTTTCACCATAGCCCTCTATGGGCTTCCAAATATCCCTTTTCCAATTCCACAAGAACAGGCTTAGCGAAAGGCTTCTTGAAGGGAAAGATGTAACTCTGTGAGATGAATTAACAGAACACAGAGCAGTTTCTAAGAAAGCTGCTTTCCTGTTTTGAACGGAAGATATTTCCTTTTTCTCTATAGCCCTCTATGGGCTTCCAAATATCCCTTTGCCAATTCCACAAAACGTCCTTAGCGAAAGGCTTCTTGAAGGGAAAGATGTAACCCTGTGAGATGAATTAACAGAACATATACCAGTTTCCCAGAAAGCTTCTTTGCAGTTTTGAACGGAAGATATTTCCTTTTTCACCATAACCCTCTATGGGCTTCTAAATATCCCTTTGCCAATTCCAGAAGAACAGCCTTAGCGAAAGGCTTCTTGAAAGGAAAGAAGTAACTCTGTGAGACGAATTAACAGAACACAGAGCAGTTTCTCAGAAAGCTTCTTTCCAGTTTTGAACGGAAGATATTTCCTTTTTCTCTATAGCCCTCTATGGGCTTCCAAATATCCCTTTGCCAATTCCACAAAACGTCCTTAGCGAAAGGCTTCTTGAAGGGAAAGATGTAACACTATGAGATGAATTAACAGAACATAGACCAGTTTCCCAGAAAGCTTCTTTGCAGTTTTGAACGGAAGATATTTCCTTTTTCACCATAACCCTCTACGGGCTTCTAAATATCCCTTTGCCAATTCCAGAAGAACAGCCTTAGCGAAAGGCTTCTTGAAAGGAAAGAAGTAACTCTGTGAGACGAATTAACAGAACACAGAGCAGTTTCTCAGAAAGCTTCTTTCCAGTTTTGAACGGAAGATATTTCCTTTTTCACCATAGCCCTCTATGGGCTTCCAAATATCAATTGCCAATTCCCCAAGAACAGCCTTAGCGAAAGGCGTCTTGAAGGGAAAGATGTAACTCTGTGAGACGAATTAACAGAACACAGAGCAATTTCTCAGAAAGCTTCTTTCCAGTTTTGAACGGAAGATATTTCCTTTTTCACCGTAGCCCTCTATGGGCTTCCAAATATCCCTTTGCCAATTCCACAAGAACAGATTTAGCGAAAGACTTCTTGAAGGGAAAGATGTAACCCTGTGAGATGAATTAACAGAACACAGAAGAGTTTCTCAGAAAGCTGCTTTCCTGTTTCGAACGGAAGATATTTCCTTTTTCACCATAGCCCTCTATGGGTTTCCAAATATCCCTTTGCCAATTCCACAAGAACAGCCTTAGCGAAAGGCTTCTTGAAGAGAAAGATGTAACTCTGTGAGATGAATTAACAGAACACAGAGCAGTTTCTCAAAAAGATTCTTTCCAGTTTTGAACGGAAGATATTTCCTTTTTCACCATAGCAATCTATGGGCTTCCAAATATCCCTTTGCCAATACCACAAGAACAGCCTTAGCGAAAGGCTTCTTGAAGGGAAAGATGTAACTCTGTGAGATGAATTAACAGAACACAGAGTAGTTTCCCAGAAAGCTTCTGTCCAGTTTTCAACGGAAGATATTTCCTTTTTCACCATAGCCCTCTATGGGCTTCGAAATATCCCTTTGCCAATTCCACAAGAACAGCCTTAGCAAAAGGCTTCTTGAAGGGAAAGTTGTAACTGCGAGATGAATTAACAGAACACAGAGCAGTTTCTCAGAAAGCTTCTTTCCACTTTTGAACGGAAGATATTTCCTTTTTCAAAATAGCCCTCTATGGGCTTCCAAATATCCCTTTGCCAATACCACAAGAACAGCCTAAGCGAAAGGCTTCTTGAAGGGAAAGATGTAACTCTGTGAGATGAATTAACAGAACACAGAGCAGTTTCTCAGAAAGCTTCTTTCCAGTTTTGAACGGAAGGTATTTCCTTTTTCACCATAGCCCTCTATGGGCTTCAAAATATCCCTTTGCCAATTCCACAAGAACAGACTGAGCGAAAGGCTTCTTGAAGGGAAAGATGTAACTCTGTGAGATGAATTAACAGAACACAGAGCAGTTTCTCAGAAAGCTTCTTTCCAGTATTGAACGGAAGATATTTCCTTTTTCACCGTAGCCCTGTATGGGCTTCCAAATATCCCTTTGCCAATTCCACAAGAACAGCCTTAGCGAAAGGCTTCTTGAAGGGAAAGATGTAACTCTGTGAGATGAATTAACAGAACACAGAGCAGTTTCTCAGAAAGCTTCTTTCCAGTTTTGAACGGAAGATATTTCCTTTTTCACCATAGCCCTCTATGGGCTTCCAAATATCCCTTTGCCAATTCCACAAGAACAGCCTTAGCGAAACGCTTCTTGAAGGGAAAGATGTAACCTGTGAGATGAATTAACAGAACACAGAGCAGTTTCTAAGAAAGCTTCCTTCCTGTTTTGAACGGAAGATATTTCCTTTTTCACCATAGCCCTCTATGGGCTTCCAAATATCCCTTTGCCAATTCCACAAGAACAGCCTTAGCGAAAGGCTTCTTGACGGGAAAGATGTAACTCTGTGAGATGAATTAACAGAACACAGAGTAGTTTCTAAGAAAGCTGCTTTCCTGTTTTGAACGGAAGATATTTCCTTTTTCTCTATAGCCATCTATGGGCTTCCAAATATCTCTTTGCCAATTCCACAAGAACGTCCTTAGCGAAAGGCTTCTTGAAGGGAAAGATGTAACCCTGTGAGATGAATTAACAGAACACAGAGCAGTTTCCCAGAAAGCTTCTTTCCAGTTTTGAACGGAAGATATTTCCTTTTTCACCATAGCCCTCTATGGGCTTCCAAATATCCCTTTGCCAATTCCAGAAGAACAGCCTTAGCAAAAGGCTTCTTGAAGGGAAAGAAGCAACTCTGTGAGACGAATTAACGGAACACAGAGCAGTTTCTCAGAAAGCTTCTTTCCAGTTTTGAACGGAAGATATTTCCTTTTTCACCATATCCCTCTATGGGCTTCCAAATATCAATTGCCAATTCCACAAGAACAGCCTTAGCGAAAGGCTTCTTGAAGGGAAAGATGTAACTCTGTGAGACGAATTAACAGAACACAGAGCAATTTCTCAGAAAGCTTCTTTCCAGTTTTGAACGGAAGATATTTCCTTTTTCACCATAGAGGGCTACTCTATGGTCTTCCAAATATCCCTTTGCCAATTCCACAAGAACAGCCTTAGCGAAAGGCTTCTTGAAGGGAAAGATGTAACTCTGTGAGATGAATTAACAGAACACAGAGCAGTTTCTCAGAAAGCTTCTTTCCAGTTTTGAACGGAAGATATTTCCTTTTTCACCATAGCCCTCTCTGGGCTTCCAAATATCCCTTTGCCAATTCCACAAGAACAGCCTTAGCGAAACGCTTCTTGAAGGGAAATATGTAACCCTGTGAGATGAATTAACAGAACACAGAGCAGTTTCTAAGAAAGCTTCCTTCCTGTTTTGAACGGAAGATATTTCCTTTTTCACCATAGCCCTCTATGGGCTTCCAAATATCCCTTTGACAATTCCACAAGAACGGCCTTAGCGAAAGGCTTCTTGAAGGGAAAGATGTAACTCTGTGAGATGAATTAACAGAACACAGAGCAGTTTCTCAGAAAGCTTCTTTCCAGTTTTGAACGGAAGATATTTCCTTTTTCACCATAGCCCTCTATGGGCTTCCAAATATCCCTTTGCCAATTCCACAAGAACAGCCTTAGCGAAAGGCTTCTTGAAAGGAAAGATGTAACTCTGTGAGATGAATGAACAGAACACAGAGCAGTTTCTCAGAAAGCTTCTTTCCAGTTTTGAACGGAAGATATTTCCTTTTTCACCGTAGCCCTCTATGGGCTTCCAAATATCCCTTTGCCAATTCCACAAGAACAGATTTAGCGAAAGGCTTCTTGAAGGGAAAGATGTAACCCTGTGAGATGAATTAACAGAACACAGAAGAGTTTCTCAGAAAGCTGCTTTCCTGTTTCGAACGGAAGATATTTCCTTTTTCACCATAGCCCTCTATGGGCTTCCAAATATCCCTTTGCCAATTCCACAAGAACAGCCTTAGCGAAAGGCTTCTTGAAGAGAAAGATGTAACTCTGTGAGATGAATTAACAGAACACAGAGCAGTTTCTCAAAAAGATTCTTTCCAGTTTTGAACGGAAGATATTTCCTTTTTCACCATAGCCCTCTATGGGCTTCCAAATATCCCTTTGCCAATACCACAAGAACAGCCTAAGCGAAAGGCTTCTTGAAGGGAAAGATGTAACTCTGTGAGATGAATTAACAGAACACAGAGTAGTTTCCCAGAGAGCTTCTGTCCAGTTTTCAACGGAAGATATTTCCTTTTTCACCATAGCCCTCTATGGGCTTCGAAATATCCCTTTGCCAATTCCACAAGAACAGCCTTAGCAAAAGGCTTCTTGAAGGGAAAGTTGTAACTGCGAGATGAATTAACAGAACACAGAGCAGTTTCTCAGAAAGCTTCTTTCCACTTTTGAACGGAAGATATTTCCATTTTCAAAATAGCCCTCTATGGGCTTCCAAATATCCCTTTGCCAATACCACAAGAACAGCCTAAGCGAAAGGCTTCTTGAAGGGAAAGATGTAACTCTGTGAGATGAATTAACAGAACACAGAGCAGTTTCTCAGAAAGCTTCTTTCCAGTTTTGAACGGAAGGTATTTCCTTTTTCACCATAGCCCTCTATGGGCTTCAAAATATCCCTTTGCCAATTCCACAAGAACAGACTGAGCGAAAGGCTTCTTGAAGGGAAAGATGTAACTCTGTGAGATGAATTAACAGAACACAGAGCAGTTTCTCAGAAAGCTTCTTTCCAGTTTTGAACGGAAGATATTTCCTTTTTCACCATAGCCCTCTATGGGCTTCCAAATATCCCTTTGCCAATTCCACAAGAACAGCCTTAGCGAAACGCTTCTTGAAGGGAAAGATGTAACCTGTGAGATGAATTAACAGAACACAGAGCAGTTTCTAAGAAAGCTTCCTTCCTGTTTTGAACGGAAGATATTTCCTTTTTCACCATAGCCCTCTATGGGCTTCCAAATATCCCTTTGCCAATTCCACAAGAACAGCCTTAGCGAAAGGCTTCTTGACGGGAAAGATGTAACTCTGTGAGATGAATGAACAGAACACAGAGCAGTTTCTCAGAAAGCTTCTTTCCAGTTTTGAACGGCAGATATTCCCTTTTTCACCATAGCCCTCTATGGGCTTCCAAATATCCCTTTGCCAATTCCACAAGAACAGCCTTAGCGAAAGGCTTCTTGAAGGGAAAGATGTAACTCTGTGAGATGAATTAACAGAACACAGAGCAGTTTCTGAGAAAGCTTCTTTCCAGTTTTGAACGGAAGATATTTCCTTTTTCACCATAGCCCTCTATGGGCTTCCAAATATCCCTTTGCCAATTCCACAAGAACAGCCTTAGCGAAAGGCTTCTTGAAGGGAAAGATGTAACTCTGTGAGATGAATTAACAGAACACAGAGCAGTTTCTCAGAAAGCTTCTTTCCAGTTTTGAACGGAAGATATTTCCTTTTTCACCATAGCCCTCTATGGGCTTCCAAATATCCCTTTTCCAATTCCACAAGAACAGCCTTAGCGAAAGGCTTCTTGAAGGGAAAGATGTAACTCTGTGAGATGAATTAACAGAACACAGAGCAGTTTCTCAGAAATCTTCTTTCCAGTTTTGAACGGAAGATATTTCCTTTTTCACCGTAGCCCTCTATGGGCTTCCAAATATCCCTTTGCCAATTCCAGAAGAACAGCCTCAGCGAAAGGCTTCTTGAAGGGAAAGATGTAACTCTGTGAGATGAATTAACAGAACACAGAGCAGTTTCTCAGAAAGCTTCTTTCCAGTTTTGAACGGAAGATATTTCCTTTTTCACCATAGCCCTCTAAGGGCTTCCAAATATCCCTTTGCCAATTCCACAAGAACAGCCTTAGCGAAAGGCTTCTTGAAGGGAAAGATGTAACTCTGTGAGATGAATTAACAGAACACAGAGCAGTTTCTCAGAAAGGTTCTTTCCAGTTTTGAACGGAAGATATTTCCTTTTTCACCATAGCCCTCTATGGGCTTCCAAATATCCCTTTGCCAATTCCACAAGAACAGCCTTAGCGAAAGGCTTCTTGAAGGGAAAGATGTAACTCTCTGAGATGAATTAACAGAACACAGAGCAGTTTCTAAGAAAGCTGCTTTCCAGTTTTGAACGGAAGATATTTCCTTTTTCTCTATAGCCCTCTATGGGCTTCCAAATATCCCTTTGCCAATTCCACAAAACGTCCTTAGCGAAAGGCTTCTTGAAGGGAAAGATGTAACCCTGTGAGATGAATTAACAGAACATAGACCAGTTTCCCAGAAAGCTTCTTTCCAGTTTTGAACGGAAGATATTTCGTTTTTCACCATAGCCCTCTATGGGCTTCCAAATATCCCTTTGACAATTCCACAAGAACGTCCTTAGCGAAAGGCTTCTTGAAGGGAAAGATGTAACTCTGTGAGATGAATGAACAGAACACAGAAGAGTTTCTCAGAAAACTTCTTTCCAGTTTTGAACGGAAGACATTTCCTTTTTCACCATAGCCCTCTATGGGCTTCCAACTATCCCTTTGCCAGTTCCACAAGAACAGCCTTAGCGAAAGGCTTCTTGAAGGGAAAGATGTAACTCTGTGAGATGAATTAACGGAACACAGAGCAGTTTCTAAGAAAGCTTCTTTCCAGTTTTGAACGGAAGATATTTCCTTTTTCACCATAGCCCTCTATGGGCTTCCAAATATCCCTTTTCCAGTTCCACAAGAACAGCCTTAGCGAAAGGCTTCTTGAAGAGAAAGATGTAAATCTGTGAGATGAATTAACAGAACACAGAGCAGTTTCTCAGAAATCTTCTATCCACTTTTGAACGGAAGATATTTCCTTTTTCACCGTAGCCCTCTATGGGCTTCCAAATATCCCTTTGCCAATTCCAGAAGAACAGCCTTAGCGAAAGGCTTCTTGAAGGGAAAGATGTAACTCTGTGAGATGAATTAACAGAACACAGAGCAGTTCCTGAGAAAGCTTCTTTCCAGTTTTGAACGGAAGGTATTTCCTTTTTCACCATAGCCCTCAATGGGCTTCCAAATATCCCTTTGCCAATTCCACAAGAACAGCCTTAGCGAAAGGCTTCTTGAAGGGAAAGATGTAACACTGTGAGATGAATTAACAGAACACAGAGCAGTTTCTCAGAAAGCTGCTTTCCTGTTTTGAACGGAAGATATTTCCTTTTTCACCATAGCCCTCTATGGGCTTCCAAATATCCTTTTGCCAATTCCACAAGAAAGGCCTTAGCGAAAGGCTTCTTTAAGGGAACGATGTAACTCTGTGAGATGAATTAACAGAACACAGAGCAGTTTCTCAAAAAGATTCTTTCCAGTTTTGAACGGAAGATATTTCCTTTTTCACCATAGCCCTCTATGGGCTTCCAAATATCCCTTTGCCAATTCCACAAGAACAGCCTTAGCGAAAGGCTTCTTGAAGGGAAAATATGTAACTCTGTGAGATGAATTAACAAAACACAGAGCAGTTTCTCAGAAAGCTTCTTTCCAGTTTTGAACGGAAGATATTTCCTTTTTCACCATAGCCCTCTATGGGCTTCCAAATATCCCTTTTCCAATTCCACAAGAACAGGCTTAGCGAAAGGCTTCTTGAAGGGAAAGATGTAACTCTGTGAGATGAATTAACAGAACACAGAGCAGTTTCTAAGAAAGCTGCTTTCCTGTTTTGAACGGAAGATATTTCCCTTTTCTCTATAGCCCTCTATGGGCTTCAAAATATCCCTTTGCCAATTCCACAAAACGTCCTTAGCGAAAGGCTTCTTGAAGGGAAAGATGTAACCCTGTGAGATGAATTAACAGAACATAGACCAGTTTCCCAGAAAGCTTCTTTGCAGTTTTGAACGGAAGATATTTCCTTTTTCACCATAACCCTCTATGGGCTTCTAAATATCCCTTTGCCAATTCCAGAAGAACAGCCTTAGCGAAAGGCTTCTTGAAAGGAAAGAAGTAACTCTGTGAGACGAATTAACAGAACACAGAGCAGTTTCTCAGAAAGCTTCTTTCCAGTTTTGAACGGAAGATATTTCCTTTTTCACCATAGCCCTCTATGGGCTTCCAAATATCAATTGCCAATTCCCCAAGAACAGCCTTAGCGAAAGGCGTCTTGAAGGGAAAGATGTAACTCTGTGAGACGAATTAACAGAACACAGAGCAATTTCTCAGAAAGCTTCTTTCCAGTTTTGAACGGAAGATATTTCCTTTTTCACCGTAGCCCTCTATGGGCTTCCAAATATCCCTTTGCCAATTCCAGAAGAACAGCCTTAGCGAAAGGCTTCTTGAAGGGAAAGATGTAACTCTGTGAGATGAATTAACAGAACACAGAGCAGTTTCTGAGAAAGCTTCTTTCCAGTTTTGAACGGAAGGTATTTCCTTTTTCACCATAGCCCTCTATGGGCTTCCAAATATCCCTTTGCCAATTCCACAAGAACAGCCTTAGCGAAAGGCTTCTTGAAGGGAAAGATGTAACTCTGTGAGATGAATTAACAGAACACAGAGCAGTTTCTCAGAAAGCTGCTTTCCTGTTTTGAACGGAAGATATTTCCTTTTTCACCATAGCCCTCTATGGGCTTCCAAATATCCCTTTGCCAATTCCACAAGAACGGCCTTAGTGAAAGGCTTCTTTAAGGGAACGATGTAACACTGTGAGATGAATTAACAGAACACAGAGCAGTTTCTCAAAAAGATTCTTTTCAGTTTTGAACGGAAGATATTTCCTTTTTCACCATAGCCCTCTATGGGCTTCCAAATATCCCTTGGCCAATTCCACAAGAACAGCCTTAGCGGAAGGCTACTTGAAGGGAAAGATGTAACTCTGTGAGATGAATTAACAGAACACAGAGCAGTTTCTAAGAAAGCTGCTTTCCTGTTTTGAACGGAAGATATTTCCTTTTTCTCTATAGCCATCTATGGGCTTCCAAATATCTCTTTGCCAATTCCACAAGAACGTCCTTAGCGAAAGGCTTCTTGAAGGGAAAGATGTAACCCTGTGAGATGAATTAACAGAACACAGAGCAGTTTCCCAGAAAGCTTCTTTCCAGTTTTGAACGGAAGATATTTCCTTTTTCACCATAGCCCTCTATGGGCTTCCAAATATCCCTTTGCCAATTCCACAAGAACAGCCTTAGCGAAAGGCTTCTTGAAGGGAAAGATGTAACTCTGTGAGATGAATTAACAGAACACAGAGCAGTTTCTCAGAAAGCTTCTTTCCAGTTTTGAACGGAAGATATTTCCTTTTTCACCATAGCCCTCTATGGGCTTCCAAATATCCCTTTGCCAATTCCACAAGAACAGCCTTAGCGAAACGCTTCTTGAAGGGAAAGATGTAACCCTGTGAGATGAATTGTCAGAACACAGAGCAGTTTCTAAGAAAGCTTCCTTCCTGTTTTGAACGGAAGATATTTCCTTTTTCACCATAGCCCTCTATGGGCTTCCAAATATCCCTTTGACAATTCCACAAGAACGGCCTTAGCGAAAGGCTTCTTGAAGGGAAAGATGTAACTCTGTGAGATGAATTAACAGAACACAGAGCAGTTTCTCAGAAAGCTTCTTTCCAGTTTTGAACGGAAGATATTTCCTTTTTCACCATAGCCCTCTATGGGCTTCCAAATATCCCTTTGCCAATTCCACAAGAACAGCCTTAGCGAAAGGCTTCTTGAAAGGAAAGATGTAACTCTGTGAGATGAATGAACAGAACACAGAGCAGTTTCTCAGAAAGCTTCTTTCCAGTTTTGAACGGAAGATATTTCCTTTTTCACCGTAGCCCTCTATGGGCTTCCAAATATCCCTTTGCCAATTCCACAAGAACAGATTTAGCGAAAGGCTTCTTGAAGGGAAAGATGTAACCCTGTGAGATGAATTAACAGAACACAGAAGAGTTTCTCAGAAAGCTGCTTTCCTGTTTCGAACGGAAGATATTTCCTTTTTCACCATAGCCCTCTATGGGCTTCCAAATATCCCTTTGCCAATTCCACAAGAACAGCCTTAGCGAAAGGCTTCTTGAAGAGAAAGATGTAACTCTGTGAGATGAATTAACAGAACACAGAGCAGTTTCTCAAAAAGATTCTTTCCAGTTTTGAACGGAAGATATTTCCTTTTTCACCATAGCAATCTATGGGCTTCCAAATATCCCTTTGCCAATACCACAAGAACAGCCTTAGCGAAAGGCTTCTTGAAGGGAAAGATGTAACTCTGTGAGATGAATTAACAGAACACAGAGTAGTTTCCCAGAAAGCTTCTGTCCAGTTTTCAACGGAAGATATTTCCTTTTTCACCATAGCCCTCTATGGGCTTCGAAATATCCCTTTGCCAATTCCACAAGAACAGCCTTAGCAAAAGGCTTCTTGAAGGGAAAGTTGTAACTGCGAGATGAATTAACAGAACACAGAGCAGTTTCACAGAAAGCTTCTTTCCACTTTTGAACGGAAGATATTTCCTTTTTCAAAATAGCCCTCTATGGGCTTCCAAATATCCCTTTGCCAATACCACAAGAACAGCCTAAGCGAAAGGCTTCTTGAAGGGAAAGATGTAACTCTGTGAGATGAATTAACAAAACACAGAGCAGTTTCTCAGAAAGCTTCTTTCCAGTTTTGAACGGAAGGTATTTCCTTTTTCACCATAGCCCTCTATGGGCTTCAAAATATCCCTTTGCCAATTCCACAAGAACAGACTGAGCGAAAGGCTTCTTGAAGGGAAAGATGTAACTCTGTGAGATGAATTAACAGAACACAGAGCAGTTTCTCAGAAAGCTTCTTTCCAGTATTGAACGGAAGATATTTCCTTTTTCACCGTAGCCCTGTATGGGCTTCCAAATATCCCTTTGCCAATTCCACAAGAACAGCCTTAGCGAAAGGCTTCTTGAAGGGAAAGATGTAACTCTGTGAGATGAATTAACAGAACACAGAGCAGTTTCTCAGAAAGCTTCTTTCCAGTTTTGAACGGAAGATATTTCCTTTTTCACCATAGCCCTCTATGGGCTTCCAAATATCCCTTGGCCAATTCCACAAGAACAGCCTTAGCGAAACGCTTCTTGAAGGGAAAGATGTAACCTGTGAGATGAATTAACGGAACACAGAGCAGTTTCTAAGAAAGCTTCCTTCCTGTTTTGAACGGAAGATATTTCCTTTTTCACCATAGCCCTCTATGGGCTTCCAAATATCCCTTTGCCAATTCCACAAGAACAGCCTTAGCGAAAGGCTTCTTGACGGGAAAGATGTAACTCTGTGAGATGAATTAACAGAACACAGAGCAGTTTCTCAGAAAGCTTCTTTCCAGTTTGGAACGGCGGATATTCCCTTTTTCACCATAGCCCTCTATGGGCTTCCAAATATCCCTTTGACAATTCCACAAGAACGGCCTTAGAGAAAGGCTTCTTGAAGGGAAAGATGTAACTCAGTGAGATGAATTAACAGAACACAGAGCAGTTTCTCAGAAAGCTTCTTTCCAGTTTTGAACGGAAGATATTTCCTTTTTCACCGTAGCCCTCTATGGGCTTCGAAATATCCCTTTGCCAATTCCACAAGAACAGCCTTAGCGAAAGGCTTCTTGAAGGGAAAGATGTAACTCTGTGAGATGAATTAACAGAACACAGAGCAGTTTCTCATAACGCTTCTTTCCAGTTTTGAACGGCAGATATTCCCTTTTTCACCATAGCCCTCCATGGGCTTCCAAATATCAATTTGCCAATTCCACAAGAACAAACTTAGCGAAAGGCTTCTTGAAGGGAAAGATGTAACTCTGTGAGATGAATTAACAGAACACAGAGCAGTTTCTGAGAAAGCTTCTCTCCAGTTTTGAACGGAAGATATTTCCTTTTTCACCATAGCCCTCTATGGGCTTCCAAATATCCCTTTGCCAATTCCACAAGAACAGCCTTAGCGAAAGGCTTCTATAAGGGAAAGTTGTAACTCTGTGAGATGAATTAACAGAACACAGAGCAGTTTCTCATAAAGCTTCTTTCCGTTTTGAACGGAAGATATTTCCTTTTTCACCATAGCCCTCTATGGGCTTCCTAATATCCCTTTGCCAATTCCACAAGAACAGCGTTAGCGAAAGGCTTCTTGAAGGGAAAGATGTAACGGTGTGAGATGAATTAACAGAACACAAAGCAGTTTTTCAGAAAGCTTCTTTCCAGTTTTGAACGGAAGATATTTCCTTTTTCACCATAGCCTTCTATGGGCTTCCAAATATCCCTTTGCCAGTTCCACAAGAACAGCCTTAGCGAAAGGCTTCTTGAAGGGAAAGATGTAACTCTGTGAGATGAATTAACAGAACACAGAACAGTTTCTCATAAAGCTTCTTTCCAGTTTTGAACAGAAGATATTTCCTTTTTCACCATATCCCTCTATGGGCTTCAAAATATCCCTTTGCTAATTCCACAAGAACAGCCTTAGCGAAAGGCTTCTTGAAGGGAAAGATGTAATTCTGTGAGATGAATTAACAGAACACAGAGCAGTTTCTCAGAAAGCTTCTTTCCAGTTTTGAACGGAAGATATTTCCTTTTTAACCATAGCCCTCTATGGGCTTCTAAATATCCATTTTCCACTTCCACAAGAACAGCCTTAGCGAAAGGCGTCTTGAAGGGAAAGATGTAACTCTGTGAGATGAATTAACAGAACACAGAGCAGTTTCTCAGAAAGCTTCTTTCCAGTTTTGAACGGTAGATATTTCCTTTTTCACCATAGCCCTCTATGGGCTTCCAAATATCCCTTTTCCAATTCCACAAGAACAGCCTTAGCGAAAGGCTTCTTGAAGGGAAAGATGTAACTCTGTGAGATGAATTAACAGAACACAGAGCAGTTTCTCAGAAAGCTTCTTTCCAGTTTTGAACGGAAGATATTTCCTTTTTCACCATAGCCCTCTATGGGCTTCCAAATATCCCTTTGCCAATTCCACAAGAACAGCCTTAGCGAAAGGCTTCTTGAAGGGAAAGATGTAACTCTGTGAGATGAATTAACACAACACAGAGCAGTTTCTCAGAAAGATTCTTTCCAGTTTTGAACGGAAGATATTTCCTTTTTCACCATAGCCCTCTATGGGCTTCCAAATATCCCTTTGCCAATTCCACAAGAACAGCCTTAGCGAAAGGATTCTTGAAGGGAAAGATGTAACCCTGTGAGATGAATTAACAGAACACAGAGCAGTTTCTAAGAAAGCTTCCTTCCTCTTTTGAACGGAAGATATTTCCTTTTTCACCATAGCCCTCTATGGGCTTCGAAATATCCCTTTGACAATTCCACAAGAACGGCCTTAGCGAAAGGCTTCTTCAAGGGAAAGATGTAACTCTGTGAGATGAATGAACAGAACACAGAGCAGTTTCTCAAAAAGATTCTTTCCAGTTTTGAACGGAAGATATTTCCTTTTTCACCATAGCCCTCTATGGGCTTCCAAATATCCCTTTGCCAATTCCACAAGAACAGCGTTAGCGATGGGTTCTTGAAGGGAAAGATGTTACTCTGTGAGATGAAATAACAGAACACAGAGCAGTTTCTGAGAAAGCTTCTTTCCAGTTAAGAACGGAAGATATTTCCTTTTTCACCATAGCCCTCTATGGGCTTCCAAATATCCCTTTGCCAATTCCACAAGAACAGCCTTACCGAAAGGCTTCTTGAAGGGAAAGATGTAACTCTGTGAGATGAATTAACAAAACACAGAGCAGTTTCTCAGAAAGATTCTTTCCAGTTTTGAACGGAAGATATTTCCTTTTTCACCGTAGCCCTCTATGGGCTTCCAAATATCCGTTTGCCAATTCCACAAGAACAGCCTTAGCGAAAGGCTTCTTGAAGGGAAAGATGTAACTCTGTGAGATGAATTAACAGAACACAGAGCAGTTTCTCAGAAAGCTTCTTTCCAGTTTTGACCAGCAGATATTCCCTTTTTCACCATAGCCCTCTATGGGCTTCCAAATATCCCTTTGGCAATTCCACAAGAACAGGCTTAGCGAAAGGCTTCTTGAAGGGAAAGATGTAACTCTGTGAGATGAATTAACAGAACACAGAGCAGTTTCTGAGAAAGCTTCTTTCCAGTTTTGAACGGAAGATATTTCCTTTTTCACCATAGCCCTCTATGAGCTTCCAAATATCCCTTTGCCAATTCCCCAAGAACAGCCTTAGCGAAATGCTTATTGAAGGGAGAGATGGAACTCTGTGAGATGAATTAACAGAACACAGAGCAGTTTCTCAGAAAGCTTCTTTCCAGTTTTGAACGGAAGATATTTCCTTTTTCACCATAGCCCTCTATGGGCTTCCAAATATCAATTGCCAATTCCACAAGAACAGCCTTAGCGAAAGGCTTCTGGAAGGGAAAGATGTAACTCTGTGAGACGAATTAACAGAACACAGAGCAATTTCTCAGAAAGCTTCTTTCCAGTTTTGAACGGAAGATATTTCCTTTTTCACCATAGAGGGCTACTCTATGGGCTTCCAAATATCCCTTTGCCAATTCCACAAGAACAGCCTTAGCGAAAGGCTTCTTGAAGGGAAAGATGTAACTCTGTGAGATGAATTAACAGAACACAGAGCAGTTTCTCAGAAAGCTTCTTTCCAGTTTTGAACGGAAGATATTTCCTTTTTCACCATAGCCCTCTATGGGCTTCCAAATATCCCTTTGCCAATTCCACAAGAACAGCCTTAGCGAAACGCTTCTTGAAGGGAAAGATGTAACCCTGTGAGATGAATTATCAGAACACAGAGCAGTTTCTAAGAAAGCTTCCTTCCTGTTTTGAACGGAAGATATTTCCTTTTTCACCATAGCCCTCTATGGGCTTCCAAATATCCCTTTGACAATTCCACAAGTACGGCCTTAGCGAAAGGCTTCTTGAAGGGAAAGATGTAACTCTGTGAGATGAATTAACAGAACACAGAGCAGTTTCTCAGAAAGCTTCTTTCCAGTTTTGAACGGAAGATATTGCCTTTTTCACCATAGCCCTCTATGGGCTTCCAAATATCCCTTTGCCAATTCCACAAGAACAGCCTTACCGAAAGGCTTCTTGAAAGGAAAGATGTAACTCTGTGAGATGAATGAACAGAACACAGAGCAGTTTCTCAGAAAGCTTCTTTCCAGTTTTGAACGGAAGATATTTCCTTTTTCACCGTAGCCCTCTATGGGCTTCCAAATATCCCTTTGCCAATTCCACAAGAACAGATTTAGCGAAAGGCTTCTTGAAGGGAAAGATGTAACCCTGTGAGATGAATTAACAGAACACAGAAGAGTTTCTCAGAAAGCTGCTTTCCTGTTTCGAACGGAAGATATTTCCTTTTTCACCATAGCCCTCTATGGGCTTCCAAATATCCCTTTGCCAATTCCACAAGAACAGCCTTAGCGAAAGGCTTCTTGAAGAGAAAGATGTAACTCTGTGAGATGAATTAACAGAACACAGAGCAGTTTCTCAAAAAGATTCTTTCCAGTTTTGAACGGAAGATATTTCCTTTTTCACCATAGCAATCTATGGGCTTCCAAATATCCCTTTGCCAATACCACAAGAACAGCCTTAGCGAAAGGCTTCTTGAAGGGAAAGATGTAACTCTGTGAGATGAATTAACAGAACACAGAGTAGTTTCCCAGAAAGCTTCTGTCCAGTTTTCAACGGAAGATATTTCCTTTTTCACCATAGCCCTCTATGGGCTTCGAAATATCCCTTTGATAATTCCACAAGAACAGCCTTAGCAAAAGGCTTCTTGAAGGGAAAGTTGTAACTGCGAGATGAATTAACAGAACACAGAGCAGTTTCTCAGAAAGCTTCTTTCCACTTTTGAACGGAAGATATTTCCTTTTTCAAAATAGCCCTCTATGGGCTTCCAAATATCCCTTTGCCAATACCACAAGAACAGCCTAAGCGAAAGGCTTCTTGAAGGGAAAGATGTAACTCTGTGAGATGAATTAACAGAACACAGAGCAGTTTCTCAGAAAGCTTCTTTCCAGTTTTGAACGGAAGGTATTTCCTTTTTCACCATAGCCCTCTATGGGCTTCAAAATATCCCTTTGCCAATTCCACAAGAACAGACTGAGCGAAAGGCTTCTTGAAGGGAAAGATGTAACTCTGTGAGATGAATTAACAGAACACAGAGCAGTTTCTCAGAAAGCTTCTTTCCAGTATTGAACGGAAGATATTTCCTTTTTCACCGTAGCCCTGTATGGGCTTCCAAATATCCCTTTGCCAATTCCACAAGAACAGCCTTAGCGAAAGGCTTCTTGAAGGGAAAGATGTAACTCTGTGAGATGAATTAACAGAACACAGAGCAGTTTCTCAGAAAGCTTCTTTCCAGTTTTGAACGGAAGATATTTCCTTTTTCACCATAGCCCTCTATGGGCTTCCAAATATCCCTTGGCCAATTCCACAAGAACAGCCTTAGCGAAACGCTTCTTGAAGGGAAAGATGTAACCTGTGAGATGAATTAACAGAACACAGAGCAGTTTCTAAGAAAGCTTCCTTCCTGTTTTGAACGGAAGATATTTCCTTTTTCACCATAGCCCTCTATGGGCTTCCAAATATCCCTTTGCCAATTCCACAAGAACAGCCTTAGCGAAAGGCTTCTATAAGGGAAAGTTGTAACTCTGTGAGATGAATTAACAGAACACAGAGCAGTTTCTCATAAAGCTTCTTTCCGTTTTGAACGGAAGATATTTCCTTTTTCACCATAGCCCTCTATGGGCTTCCTAATATCCCTTTGCCAATTCCACAAGAACAGCGTTAGCTAAAGGCTTCTTGAAGGGAAAGATGTAACGGTGTGAGATGAATTAACAGAACACAAAGCAGTTTTTCAGAAAGCTTCTTTCCAGTTTTGAACGGAAGATATTTCCTTTTTCACCATAGCCTTCTATGGGCTTCCAAATATCCCTTTGCCAGTTCCACAAGAACAGCCTTAGCGAAAGGCTTCTTGAAGGGAAAGATGTAACTCTGTGAGATGAATTAACAGAACACAGAACAGTTTCTCATAAAGCTTCTTTCCAGTTTTGAACAGAAGATATTTCCTTTTTCACCATAGCCCTCTATGGGCTTCAAAATATCCCTTTGCTAATTCCACAAGAACAGCCTTAGCGAAAGGCTTCTTGAAGGGAAAGATGTAATTCTGTGAGATGAATTAACAGAACACAGAGCAGTTTCTCAGAAAGCTTCTTTCCAGTTTTGAACGGAAGATATTTCCTTTTTAACCATAGCCCTCTATGGGCTTCTAAATATCCATTTTCCACTTCCACAAGAACAGCCTTAGCGAAAGGCGTCTTGAAGGGAAAGATGTAACTCTGTGAGATGAATTAACAGAACACAGAGCAGTTTCTCAGAAAGCTTCTTTCCAGTTTTGAACGGTAGATATTTCCTTTTTCACCATAGCCCTCTATGGGCTTCCAAATATCCCTTTTCCAATTCCACAAGAACAGCCTTAGCGAAAGGCTTCTTGAAGGGAAAGATGTAACTCTGTGAGATGAATTAACAGAACACAGAGCAGTTTCTCAGAAAGCTTCTTTCCAGTTTTGAACGGAAGATATTTCCTTTTTCACCATAGCCCTCTATGGGCTTCCAAATATCCCTTTGCCAATTCCACAAGAACAGCCTTAGCGAAAGGCTTCTTGAAGGGAAAGATGTAACTCTGTGAGATGAATTAACACAACACAGAGCAGTTTCTCAGAAAGATTCTTTCCAGTTTTGAACGGAAGATATTTCCTTTTTCACCATAGCCCTCTATGGGCTTCCAAATATCCCTTTGCCAATTCCACAAGAACAGCCTTAGCGAAAGGCTTCTTGAAGGGAAAGATGTAACCCTGTGAGATGAATTAACAGAACACAGAGCAGTTTCTAAGAAAGCTTCCTTCCTCTTTTGAACGGAAGATATTTCCTTTTTCACCATAGCCCTCTATGGGCTTCGAAATATCCCTTTGACAATTCCACAAGAACGGCCTTAGCGAAAGGCTTCTTGAAGGGAAAGATGTAACTCTGTGAGATGAATGAACAGAACACAGAGCAGTTTCTCAAAAAGATTCTTTCCAGTTTTGAACGGAAGATATTTCCTTTTTCACCATAGCCCTCTATGGGCTTCCAAATATCCCTTTGCCAATTCCACAAGAACAGCCTTAGCGAAAGGCTTCTTGAAGGGAAAGATGTTACTCTGTGAGATGAATTAACAGAACACAGAGCAGTTTCTGAGAAAGCTTCTTTCCAGTTAAGAACGGAAGATATTTCCTTTTTCACCATAGCCCTCTATGGGCTTCCAAATATCCCTTTGCCAATTCCACAAGAACAGCCTTACCGAAAGGCTTCTTGAAGGGAAAGATGTAACTCTGTGAGATGAATTAACAAAACACAGAGCAGTTTCTCAGAAAGATTCTTTCCAGTTTTGAACGGAAGATATTTCCTTTTTCACCGTAGCCCTCTATGGGCTTCCAAATATCCCTTTGCCAATTCCACAAGAACAGCCTTAGCGAAAGGCTTCTTGACGGGAAAGATGTAACTCTGTGAGATGAATTAACAGAACACAGAGCAGTTTCTCAGAAAGCTTCTTTCCAGTTTGGAACGGCGGATATTCCCTTTTTCACCATAGCCCTCTATGGGATTCCAAATATCCCTTTGACAATTCCACAAGAACGGCCTTAGAGAAAGGCTTCTTGAAGGGAAAGATGTAACTCAGTGAGATGAATTAACAGAACACAGAGCAGTTTCTCAGAAAGCTTCTTTCCAGTTTTGAACGGAAGATATTTCCTTTTTCACCGTAGCCCTCTATTGGCTTCGAAATATCCCTTTGCCAATTCCACAAGAACAGCCTTAGCGAAAGGCTTCTTGAAGGGAAAGATGTAACTCTGTGAGATGAATTAACAGAACACAGAGCAGTTTCTCATAACGCTTCTTTCCAGTTTTGAACGGCAGATATTCCCTTTTTCACCATAGCCCTCCATGGGCTTCCAAATATCAATTTGCCAATTCCACAAGAACAAACTTAGCGAAAGGCTTCTTGAAGGGAAAGATGTAACTCTGTGAGATGAATTAACAGAACACAGAGCAGTTTCTGAGAAAGCTTCTCTCCAGTTTTGAACGGAAGATATTTCCTTTTTCACCATAGCCCTCTATGGGCTTCCAAATATCCCTTTGCCAATTCCACAAGAACAGCCTTAGCGAAAGGCTTCTATAAGGGAAAGTTGTAACTCTGTGAGATGAATTAACAGAACACAGAGCAGTTTCTCATAAAGCTTCTTTCCGTTTTGAACGGAAGATATTTCCTTTTTCACCGTAGCCCTCTATGGGCTTCCTAATATCCCTTTGCCAATTCCACAAGAACAGCGTTAGCTAAAGGCTTCTTGAAGGGAAAGATGTAACGGTGTGAGATGAATTAACAGAACACAAAGCAGTTTTTCAGAAAGCTTCTTTCCAGTTTTGAACGGAAGATATTTCCTTTTTCACCATAGCCTTCTATGGGCTTCCAAATATCCCTTTGCCAGTTCCACAAGAACAGCCTTAGCGAAAGGCTTCTTGAAGGGAAAGATGTAACTCTGTGAGATGAATTAACAGAACACAGAACAGTTTCTCATAAAGCTTCTTTCCAGTTTTGAACAGAAGATATTTCCTTTTTCACCATAGCCCTCTATGGGCTTCAAAATATCCCTTTGCTAATTCCACAAGAACAGCCTTAGCGAAAGGCTTCTTGAAGGGAAAGATGTAATTCTGTGAGATGAATTAACAGAACACAGAGCAGTTTCTCAGAAAGCTTCTTTCCAGTTTTGAACGGAAGATATTTCCTTTTTAACCATAGCCCTCTATGGGCTTCTAAATATCCATTTTCCACTTCCACAAGAACAGCCTTAGCGAAAGGCGTCTTGAAGGGAAAGATGTAACTCTGTGAGATGAATTAACAGAACACAGAGCAGTTTCTCAGAAAGTTTCTTTCCAGTTTTGAACGGTAGATATTTCCTTTTTCACCATAGCCCTCTATGGGCTTCCAAATATCCCTTTTCCAATTCCACAAGAACAGCCTTAGCGAAAGGCTTCTTGAAGGGAAAGATGTAACTCTGTGAGATGAATTAACAGAACACAGAGCAGTTTCTCAGAAAGCTTCTTTCCAGTTTTGAACGGAAGATATTTCCTTTTTCACCATAGCCCTCTATGGGCTTCCAAATATCCCTTTGCCAATTCCACAAGAACAGCCTTAGCGAAAGGCTTCTTGAAGGGAAAGATGTAACTCTGTGAGATGAATTAACACAACACAGAGCAGTTTCTCAGAAAGATTCTTTCCAGTTTTGAACGGAAGATATTTCCTTTTTCACCATAGCCCTCTATGGGCTTCCAAATATCCCTTTGCCAATTCCACAAGAACAGCCTTAGCGAAAGGCTTCTTGAAGGGAAAGATGTAACCCTGTGAGATGAATTAACAGAACACAGAGCAGTTTCTAAGAAAGCTTCCTTCCTCTTTTGAACGGAAGATATTTCCTTTTTCACCATAGCCCTCTATGGGCTTCGAAATATCCCTTTGACAATTCCACAAGAACGGCCTTAGCGAAAGGCTTCTTGAAGGGAAAGATGTAACTCTGTGAGATGAATGAACAGAACACAGAGCAGTTTCTCAAAAAGATTCTTTCCAGTTTTGAACGGAAGATATTTCCTTTTTCACCATAGCCCTCTATGGGCTTCCAAATATCCCTTTGCCAATTCCACAAGAACAGCGTTAGCGATGGGTTCTTGAAGGGAAAGATGTTACTCTGTGAGATGAATTAACAGAACACAGAGCAGTTTCTGAGAAAGCTTCTTTCCAGTTAAGAACGGAAGATATTTCCTTTTTCACCATAGCCCTCTATGGGCTTCCAAATATCCCTTTGCCAATTCCACAAGAACAGCCTTACCGAAAGGCTTCTTGAAGGGAAAGATGTAACTCTGTGAGATGAATTAACAAAACACAGAGCAGTTTCTCAGAAAGATTCTTTCCAGTTTTGAACGGAAGATATTTCCTTTTTCACCGTAGCCCTCTATGGGCTTCCAAATATCCGTTTGCCAATTCCACAAGAACAGCCTTAGCGAAAGGCTTCTTGAAGGGAAAGATGTAACTCTGTGAGATGAATTAACAGAACACAGAGCAGTTTCTCAGAAAGCTTCTTTCCAGGTTTGAACGGAAGATATTTCCTTTTTCACCATAGCCGTCTATGGGCTTCCAAATATCCCTTTGCCAATTCCACAAGAACAGCCTTAGCGAAAGGCTTCTTGAAGGGAAAGATGTTACTCCGTGAGATGAATTAACAGAACACAGAGCAGTTTCTCAGAAAGCTTCTTTTCAGTTTTGAACGGAAGATATTTCCTTTTTAACCATAGCACTCTATGGGCTACCAAATATCCCTTTGCCAATTCCACAAGAACAGCCTTAGCGTAAGGCTTCTTGAAGGGAAAGATGTAAATCTGTGAGATGAATTAACAGAACACAGAGCAGTTTCTCAGAAAGCTTCTTTCCAGTTTTGAACGGAAGATATTTCTTTTTTCACCATAGCCCTCTATGGGCTTCCAAATATCCCTTTGCCAATTCCACAAGAACAGATTTAGCGAAAGGCTTCCTGAAGGGAAAGATGTAACTCTGTGAGATGAATTAACAGAACACAGAGCAGTTTCTCAAAAAGATTCTTTCCAGTTTTGAATGGAAGATATTTACTTTTTCACCATAGCCCTCTATGGGCTTCCAAATATCCCTTTGCCAATTCCAGAAGAACAGCCTTAGCGAAAGGCTTCTTGAAGGGAAAGATGTAACTCTGTGAGATGAATTAACAGAACACAGAGCAGTTTCTCAGAAAGCTTCTTTCCAGTTTTGAACGGAAGATATTTCCTTTTTCACCATAGCCCTCTATGGGCTTCCAAATATCCCTTTGACATTCCACAAGAACGGCCTTAGCGAAAGGCTTCTTGAAGGGAAAGATGTAACTCTGTGAGATGAATTAACAGAACACAGAAGAGTTTCTCAGAAAGCTGCTTTCCAGTTTTGAACGGAAGATATTTCCTTTTTCACCATAGCCCTCTATGGGCTTCCAAATATCCCTTTGCTAATTCCACAAGATCAGCCTTAGCGAAAGGCTTCTTGAAGGGAAAGATGTAACTCTGTGAGATGAATTAACAGAACACAGAGCAGTTTCTCAGAAAGCTTCTTTCCAGTTTTGAACGGAAGGTATTTCCTTTTTCACCATAGCCCTCTATGGGCTTCCAAATATCAATTGCCATTTCCACTAGAACAGCCTTAGCGAAAGGCTTCTTGAAGGGAAAGATGTAACTCTGTGAGATGAATTAACAGAACACAGAGCAATTTCTCAGAAAGCTTCTTTCCAGTTTTGAACGGAAGATATTTCCTTTTTCACCATAGTCCTCTATGGGCTTCCAAATATCCCTTTGCCAATTCCACAATAACAGCCTTAGCGAAAGGCTTCTTGAAGGGAAAGATGTAACTCTGTGAGATGAATTAACAGAACACAGAGCAGTTTCTCAGAAAGCTTCTTTCCAGTTTTGAACGGAAGATATTTCCTTTTTCACCATAGCCCTCTATGGGCTTCCAAATATCCCTTTGCCAATTCCACAAGAACAGCCTTAGCGAAACGCTTCTTGAAGGGAAAGATGTAACCCTGTGAGATGAATTAACAGAACACAGAGCAGTTTCTAAGAAAGCTTCCTTCCTGTTTTGAACGGAAGATATTTCCTTTTTCACCATAGCCCTCTATGGGCTTCCAAATATCCCTTTGACAATTCCACAAGAACGGCCTTAGCGAAAGGCTTCTTGAAGGGAAAGATGTAACTCTGTGAGATGAATTAACAGAACACAGAGCAGTTTCTCAGAAAGCTTCTTTCCAGTTTTGAACGGAAGATATTTCCTTTTTCACCATAGCCCTCTATGGGCTTCCAAATATCCCTTTGCCAATTCCACAAGAACAGCCTTAGCGAAAGGCTTCTTGAAAGGAAAGATGTAACACTGTGAGATGAATGAACAGAACACAGAGCAGTTTCTCAGAAAGCTTCTTTCCAGTTTTGAACGGAAGATATTTCCTTTTTCACCGTAGCCCTCTATGGGCTTCCAAATATCCCTTTGCCAATTCCAGAAGAACAGCCTTAGCGAAAGGCTTCTTGAAGGGAAAGAAGTAACTCTGTGAGACGAATTAACAGAACACAGAGCAGTTTCTCAGAAAGCTTCTTTCCAGTTTTGAACGGAAGATATTTCCTTTTTCACCATAACCCTCTATGTGCTTCCAAATATCAATTGACATTTCCACAAGAACAGCCTTAGCGAAAGGCTTCTAGAAGGGAAACATGTAACTCTGTGAGATGAATTAACAGAACACAGAGCAATTTCTGAGAAAGCTTCTTTCCAGTTTTGAACGGAAGATATTTCCTTTTTCACCATAGCCGTCTATGGGCTTCCAAATATCCCTTTGCCAATTCCACAAGAACAGCCTTAGCGAAAGGCTTCTTGAAAGGAAAGATGTAACTCTGTGAGATGAAATAACATAACACAGAGAAGTTTCTCAGAAAGATTCTTTCCAGTTTTGAACGGAAGATGTTTCATTTTTCACCATAGCCCTCTAAGGGCTTCAAAATATCCCTTTGCCAATTCCACAAGAACAGCCTTAGCGAAAGGCTTCTTGAAGGGAAAGATGTAACTCTGTGAGATGAATTAACAGAACACAGAGCAGTTTCTCAGAAAGCTTCTTTCCAGTTTTGAACGGAAGATATTTCCTTTTTCACCATAGCCCTCTATGGGCTTCCAAATATCCCTTTGCCAATTCCACAAGAACAGCCTTAGCGAAACGCTTCTTGAAGGGAAAGATGTAACCCTGTGAGATGAATTAACAGAACACAGAGCAGTTTCTAAGAAAGCTTCCTTCCTGTTTTGAACGGAAGATATTTCCTTTTTCACCATAGCCCTCTATGGGCTTCCAAATATCGCTTTGACAATTCCACAAGAACGGCCTTAGCGAAAGGCTTCTTGAAGGGAAAGATGTAACTCTGTGAGATGAATGAACAGAACACAGAGCAGTTTCTCAAAAAGATTCTTTCCAGTTTTGAACGGAAGATATTTCCTTTTACACCATAGCCCTCTATGGGCTTCCAAATATCCCTTTGCGAATTCCATAAGAACAGCCTTAGCGAAAGGCTTCTTGAAGGGAAAGATGTTACTCGGTGAGATGAATTAACAGAACACAGAGCAGTTTCTCAAAAAGATTCTTTCCAGTTTTGAACGGAAGGTATTTCCTTTTTCACCATAGCCCTCTATGGGCTTCCAAATATCCCTTTGCGAATTCCACAAGAACAGCCTTAGCGAAAGGCTTCTTGAAGGGAAAGATGTAACTCTGTGAGATGAATTAACAGAACACAGAGCAGTTTCTCAGAAAGCTTCTTTCCAGTTTTGAACGGAAGATATTTCCTTTTTCACCGTAGCCCTCTATGGGCTTCCAAATATCCCTTTGCCAATTCCAGAAGAACAGCCTTAGAGAAAGGCTTCTTGAAGGGAAAGATGTAACTCTGTGAGATGAATTAACAGAACACAGAGCAGTTTCTCAGAAATCTTCTTTCCAGTTTTGAACGGCAGATATTCCCTTTTTCACCATACCCCTCTAAGGGCTTCCAAATATCCCTTTGCCAATTCCACAAGAACAGCCTTAGCGAAAGGCTTCTTGAAGGGAAAGATGTAACTCTGTGAGATGAATTAACAGAACACAGAGCAGTTTCTGAGAAAGCTTCTTTCCAGTTTTGAACGGAAAATATTTCCTTTTTCACCATAGCCCTCTATGGGCTTCCAAATATCCCTTTGCCAATTCCACAAGAACAGCCTTAGCGAAAGGCTTCTAGAAGGGAAAGATGTAACTCTGTGAGATGAATTAACAGAACACAGAGCAGTTTCTCAGAAAGCTTCTTTCCAGTTTTGAACGGAAGATATTTCCTTTTTCACCATAGCCCTCTAAGGGCTTCCAAATATCCCTTTGACAATTCCACAAGAACGGCCTTAGCGAAACGCTTCTTGAAGGGAAATATGTAACTCTGTGAGATGAATTAACAGAACACAGAGCAGTTTCTCAGAAAGCTTCTTTCCAGTTTTGAACGGAAGATATTTCCTTTTTCACCGTAGCCCTCTATGGGCTTCCAAATATCCCTTTGCCAATTCCACAAGAACAGCGTTAGCGAAAGGCTTCTTGAAGGGAAAGATGTAACGGTGTGAGATGAATTAACAGAACACAGAGCAGTTTTTCAGAAAGCTTCTTTCCAGGTTTGAACGGAAGATATTTCCTTTTTCACCATAGCCCTCTATGGGCTTCCAAATATCCCTTTGCCAATTCCACAAGAACAGCCTTAGCGAAAGGCTTCTTGAAGGGAAAGATGTAACTCTGTGAGATGAATTAACAGAACACAGAACAGTTTCTCAGAAAGCTTCTTTCCAGTTTTGAACGGAAGATATTTCCTTTTTCACCATAGCCCTCTATGGGCTTCCAAATATCCCTTTGACAATTCCACAAGAACGGCCTTAGCGAAAGGCTTCTTGAAGGGAAAGATGTAACTCTGTGAGATGAATTAACAGAACACAGAGCAGTTTCTCAGAAAGCTTCTTTCCAGTTTTGAACGGAAGATATTTCCTTTTTCACCATAGCCCTGTATGGGCTTCCAAATATCCCTTTGCCAATTCCAGAAGAACAGCCTTAGCGAAAGGCTTCTTGAAGGGAAAGAAGTAACTCTGTGAGACGAATTAACAGAACACAGAGCAGTTTCTCAGAAAGCTTCTTTCCAGTTTTGAACGGAAGGTATTTCCTTTTTCACCATAGCCCTCTATGGGCTTCCAAATATCAATTGCCATTTCCACTAGAACAGCCTTAGCGAAAGGCTTCTTGAAGGGAAAGATGTTACTCTGTGAGATGAATTAACAGAACACAGAGCAATTTCTCAGAAAGCTTCTTTCCAGTTTTGAACGGAAGATATTTCCTTTTTCACCATAGCCCTCTATGGGCTTCCAAATATCCCTTTGCCAATTCCACAAGAACAGTCTAAGCAAAAGGCTTCTTGAAGGGAAAGATGTAACTCTGTGAGATGAATTAACAGAACACAGAGCAGTTTCTCAGAAAGCTTCTTTCCAGTTTTGAACGGAAGATATTTCCTTTTTCACCACAGCCCTCTATGGGCTTCCAAATATCCCTTTGCCAATTCCACAAGAACAGCCTTAGCGAAACGCTTCTTGAAGGGAAAGATGTAACTCTGTGAGATGAATTAACAGAACACCGAGTAGTTTCCCAGAAAGCTTCTGTCCAGTTTTCAACGGAAGATATTTCCTTTTTCACCATAGCCCTCTATGGGCTTCGAAATATCCCTTTGCCAATTCGACAAGAACAGCCTTAGCAAAAGGCTTCTTGAAGGGAAAGTTGTAACTGCGAGATGAATTAACAGAACACAGAGCAGTTTCTCAGAAAGCTTCTTTCCACTTTTGAACGGAAGATATTTCCTTTTTCAAAATAGCCCTCTATGGGCTTCCAAATATCCCTTTGCCAATACCACAAGAACAGCCTAAGCGAAAGGCTTCTTGAAGGGAAAGATGTAACTCTGTGAGATGAATTAACAGAACACAGAGCAGTTTCTCAGAAAGCTTCTTTCCAGTTTTGAACGGAAGGTATTTCCTTTTTCACCATAGCCCTCTATGGGCTTCAAAATATCCCTTTGCCAATTCCACAAGAACAGACTTAGCGAAAGGCTTCTTGAAGGGAAAGATGTAACTCTGTGAGATGAATTAACAGAACACAGAGCAGTTTCTCAGAAAGCTTCTTTCCAGTATTGAACGGAAGATATTTCCTTTTTCACCGTAGCCCTGTATGGGCTTCCAAATATCCCTTTGCCAATTCCACAAGAACAGCCTTAGCGAAAGGCTTCTTGAAGGGAAAGATGTAACTCTGTGAGATGAATTAACAGAACACAGAGCAGTTTCTCAGAAAGCTTCTTTCCAGTTTTGAACGGAAGATATTTCCTTTTTCACCATAGCCCTCTATGGGCTTCCAAATATCCCTTTGCCAATTCCACAAGAACAGCCTTAGCGAAACGCTTCTTGAAGGGAAAGATGTAACCTGTGAGATGAATTAACAGAACACAGAGCAGTTTCTAAGAAAGCTTCCTTCCTGTTTTGAACGGAAGATATTTCCTTTTTCACCATAGCCCTCTATGGGCTTCCAAATATCCCTTTGCCAATTCCACAAGAACAGCCTTAGCGAAAGGCTTCTTGACGGGAAAGATGTAACTCTGTGAGATGAATTAACAGAACACAGAGCAGTTTCTCAGAAAGCTTCTTTCCAGTTTGGAACGGCAGATATTCCCTTTTTCACCATAGCCCTCTATGGGCTTCGAAATATCCCTTTGCCAATTCCACAAGAACAGCCTTAGCGAAAGGCTTCTTGAAGGGAAAGATGTAACTCTGTGAGATGAATTAACAGAACACAGAGCAGTTTCTGAGAAAGCTTCTTTCCAGTTTTGAACGGAAGATATTTCCTTTTTCACCATAGCCCTCTATGGGCTTCCAAATATCCCTTTGCCAATTCCACAAGAACAGCCTTAGCGAAAGGCTTCTTGAAGGGAAAGATGTAACTCTGTGAGATGAATTAACAGAACACAGGGCAGTTTCTCAGAAAGCTTCTTTCCAGTTTTGAACGGAAGATATTTCCTTTTTCACCATAGCCCTCTATGGGCTTCCAAATATCCCTTTTCCAATTCCACAAGAACAGCCTTAGCGAAAGGCTTCTTGAAGGGAAAGATGTAACTCTGTGAGATGAATTAACAGAACACAGAGCAGTTTCTCAGAAATCTTCTTTCCAGTTTTGAACGGAAGATATTTCCTTTTTCACCGTAGCCCTCTATGGGCTTCCAAATATCCCTTTGCCAATTCCAGAAGAACAGCCTTAGCGAAAGGCTTCTTGAAGGGAAAGATGTAACTCTGTGAGATGAATTAACAGAACACAGAGCAGTTTCTCAGAAAGCTTCTTTCCAGTTTTGAACGGAAGATATTTCCTTTTTCACCATAGCCCTCTATGGTCTTCGAAATATCCCTTTGCCAATTCCAGAAGAACAGCCTTAGCGAAAGGCTTCTTGAAGGGAAAGAAGTAACTCTGTGAGACGAATTAACAGAACACAGAGCAGTTTCTCAGAAAGCTTCTTTCCAGTTTTGAACGGAAGATATTTCCTTTTTCACCATAGCCCTCTATGTGCTTCCATATATCAATTGCCATTTCCACAAGAACAGCCTTAGCGAAAGGCTTCTAGAAGGGAAACATGTAACTCTGTGAGATGAATTAACAGAACACAGAGCAATTTCTCAGAAAGCTTCCTTCCAGTTTTGAACGGAAGATATTTCCTTTTTCACCATAGCCCTCTATGGGCTTCCAAATATCCCTTTGCCAATTCCACAAGAACAGCCATAGCGAAAGGCTTCTTGAAAGGAAAGATGTAACTCTGTGAGATGAAATAACAGAACACAGAGAAGTTTCTCAGAAAGATTCTTTCCAGTTTTGAACGGAAGATATTTCATTTTTCACCATAGTCCTCTAAGGGCTTCCAAATATCCCTTTGCCAATTCCACAAGAACAGCCTTAGCGAAAGGCTTCTTCAAGGGAAAGATGTAACTCTGTGAGATGAATTAACAGAACACAGAGCAGTTTCTCAGAAAGCTTCTTTCCAGTTTTGAACGGAAGATATTTCCTTTTTCACCATAGCCCTCTATGGGCTTCCAAATATCCCTTTGCCAATTCCACAAGAACAGCCTTAGCGAAACGCTTCTTGAAGGGAAAGATGTAACCCTGTAAGATGAATTAACAGAACACAGAGCAGTTTCTAAGAAAGCTTCCTTCCTGTTTTGAACGGAAGATATTTCCTTTTTCACCATAGCCCTCTATGGGCTTCCAAATATCCCTTTGACAATTCCACAAGAACGGCCTTAGCGAAAGGCTTCTTGAAGGGAAAGATGTAACTCTGTGAGATGAATTAACAGAACACAGAGCAGTTTCTCAGAAAGCTTCTTTCCAGTTTTGAACGGAAGATATTTCCTTTTTCACCATAGCCCTCTATGGGCTTCCAAATATCCCTTTGCCAATTCCACAAGAACAGCCTTAGCGAAAGGCTTCTTGAAAGGAAAGATGTAACTCTGTGAGATGAATGAACAGAACACAGAGCAGTTTCTCAAAAAGATTCTTTCCAGTTTTGAACGGAAGATATTTCCTTTTTCACCATAGCCCTCTATGGGCTTCCAAATATCCCTTTGCCAATACCACAAGAACATCCTTAGCGAAAGGCTTCTTGAAGGGAAAGATGTAACTCTGTGAGATGAATTAACAGAACACCGAGTAGTTTCCCAGAAAGCTTCTGTCCAGTTTTCAACGGAAGATATTTCCTTTTTCACCATAGCCCTCTATGGGCTTCCAAATATCCCTTTGCCAATACCACAAGAACAGCCTAAGCGAAAGGCTTCTTGAAGGGAAAGATGTAACTCTGTGAGATGAATTAACAGAACACAGAGCAGTTTCTCAGAAAGCTTCTTTCCAGTTTTGAACGGAAGGTATTTCCTTTTTCACCATAGCCCTCTAGGGGCTTCAAAATATCCCTTTGCCAATTCCACAAGAACAGACTTAGCGAAAGGCTTCTTGAAGGGAAAGATGTAACTCTGTGAGATGAATTAACAGAACACAGAGCCGTTTCTCAGAAAGCTTCTTTCCAGTATTGAACGGAAGATATTTCCTTTTTCACCGTAGCCCTGTATGGGCTTCCAAATATCCCTTTGCCAATTCCACAAGAACAGCCTTAGCGAAAGGCTTCTTGAAGGGAAAGATGTAACTCTGTGAGATGAATTAACAGAACACAGAGCAGTTTCTCAGAAAGCTTCTTTCCAGTTTTGAACGGAAGATATTTCCTTTTTCACCATAGCCCTCTATGGGCTTCCAAATATCCCTTTGCCAATTCCACAAGAACAGCCTTAGCGAAACGCTTCTTGAAGGGAAAGATGTAACCTGTGAGATGAATTAACAGAACACAGAGCAGTTTCTAAGAAAGCTTCCTTCCTGTTTTGAACGGAAGATATTTCCTTTTTCACCATAGCCCTCTATGGGCTTCCAAATATCCCTTTGCCAATTCCACAAGAACAGCCTTAGCGAAAGGCTTCTTGACGGGAAAGATGTAACTCTGTGAGATGAATTAACAGAACACAGAGCAGTTTCTCAGAAAGCTTCTTTCCAGTTTGGAACGGCAGATATTCCCTTTTTCACCATAGCCCTCTATGGGCTTCCAAATATCCCTTTGCCAATTCCACAAGAACAGCCTTAGCGAAAGGCTTCTTGAAGGGAAAGATGTAACTCTGTGAGATGAATTAACAGAACACAGAGCAGTTTCTGAGAAAGCTTCTTTCCAGTTTTGAACGGAAGATATTTCCTTTTTCACCGTAGCCCTCTATGGGCTTCCAAATATCCCTTTGCCAATTCCAGAAGAACAGCCTTAGCGAAAGGCTTCTTGAAGGGAAAGATGTAACTCTGTGAGATGAATTAGCAGAACACAGAGCAGTTTCTGAGAAAGCTTCTTTCCAGTTTTGAACGGAAGGTATTTCCTTTTTCACCATAGCCCTCTATGGGCTTCCAAATATCCCTTTGCCAATTCCACAAGAACAGCCTTAGCGAAAGGCTTCTTGAAGGGAAAGATGTAACTCTGTGAGATGAATGAACAGAACACAGAGCAGTTTCTCAGAAAGCTGCTTTCCTGTTTTGAACGGAAGATATTTCCTTTTTCACCATAGCCCTCTATGGGCTTCCAAATATCCCTTTGCCAATTCCACAAGAACGGCCTTAGTGAAAGGCTTCTTTAAGGGAACGATGTAACACTGTGAGATGAATTAACAGAACACAGAGCAGTTTCTCAAAAAGATTCTTTCCAGTTTTGAACGGAAGATATTTCCTTTTTCACCATAGCCCTTTATGGGCTTCCAAATATCCCTTGGCCAATTCCACAAGAACAGCCTTAGCGGAAGGCTACTTGAAGGGAAAGATGTAACTCTGTGAGATGAATTAACAGAACACAAAGCAGTTTCCCAGAAAGCTTCTTTCCAGTTTTGAACGGAAGATATTTCCTTTTTCACCATAGCCCTCTATGGGCTTCCAAATATCCCTTTGCCAATTCCAGAAGAACAGCCTTAGCAAAAGGCTTCTTGAAGGGAAAGAAGCAACTCTGTGAGACGAATTAACGGAACACAGAGCAGTTCCTCAGAAAGCTTCTTTCCAGTTTTGAACGGAAGATATTTCCTTTTTCACCATAGCCCTCTATGGGCTTCCAAATATCAATTGCCAATTCCACAAGAACAGCCTTAGCGAAAGGCTTCTTGAAGGGAAAGATGTAACTCTGTGAGACGAATTAACAGAACACAGAGCAATTTCTCAGAAAGCTTCTTTCCAGTTTTGAACGGAAGATATTTCCTTTTTCACCATAGAGGGCTACTCTATGGGCTTCCAAATATCCCTTTGCCAATTCCACAAGAACAGCCTTAGCGAAAGGCTTCTTGAAGGGAAAGATGTAACTCTGTGAGATGAATTAACAGAACACAGAGCAGTTTCTCAGAAAGCTTCTTTCCAGTTTTGAACGGAAGATATTTCCTTTTTCACCATAGCCCTCTATGGGCTTCCAAATATCCCTTTGCCAATTCCACAAGAACAGCCTTAGCGAAAGGCTTCTTGAAGGGAAATATGTAACTCTGTGAGATGAATTAACAGAACACAGAGCAGTTTCTCAGAAAGCTTCTTTCCAGTTTTGAACGGAAGGTATTTCCTTTTTCTCCATAGCCCTCTATGGGCTTCCAAATATTCCTTTGCCAATTCCACAAGAACAGCCTTAGCGAAACGCTTCTTGAAGGGAAAGATGTAACACTGTGAGATGAATTAACAGAACACAGAGCAGTTTCTCAGAAAGCTTCCTTCCTGTTTTGAAAGGAAGATATTTCCTTTTTCACCGTAGCCCTCTATGGGGTTCCAAATATCCCTTTGACAATTCCACAAGAACGGCCTTAGCGAAAGGCTTCTTGAAGGGAAAGATGTAACTCTGTGAGATGAATGAACAGAACACAGAGCAGTTTCTCAAAAAGATTCTTTCCAGTTTTGAACGGAAGATATTTCCTTTTTCACCATAGCCCTCTATGGGCTTCCAAATATCCCTTTGCCAATTCCAAAAGAACAGCCTTAGCGAAAGGCTTCTTAAAGGGAAAGATGTAACTCTGTGAGATGAATTAACAGAACACAGAGCAGTTTCTCAGAAGGTTTCTTTCCAGTTTTGAACGGAAGATATTTCCTTTTTCACCATAGCCCTCTATGGGCTTCCAAATATCCCTTTGCCAATTCCACAAGAACAGCCTTAGCGAAACGCTTCTTGAAGGGAAAGATGTAACACTGTGAGACGAATTAACAGAACACAGAGCAGTTTCTAAGAAAGCTTCCTTCCTGTTTTGAACGGAAGATATTTCCTTTTTCACCATAGCCCTCTATGGGCTTCCAAATATCCCTTTGCCAATTACACAAGAACAGCCTTAGCGAAAGGCTTCTTGACGGGAAAGATGTAACTCTGTGAGATGAATGAACAGAACACAGAGCAGTTTCTCAGAAAGCTTCTTTCCAGTTTGAAACGGCAGATATTCCCTTTTTCACCTTAGCCCTCTATGGGCTTCCAAATATCCCTTTGCCAATTCCACAAGAACAGCCTTAGCGAAAGGCTTCTTGAAGGGAAAGATGTAACTCTGTGAGATGAATTAACAGAACACAGAGCAGTTTCTGTGAAAGCTTCTTTCCAGTTTTGAACGGAAGATATTTCCTTTTTCACCATAGCCCTCTATGGGCTTCCAAATATCCCTTTGCCAATTCCACAAGAACAGCCTTAGCGAAAGGCTTCTTGAAGGGAAAGATGTAACTCTGTGAGATGAATTAACAGAACACAGAGCAGTTTCTCAGAAAGCTTCTTTCCAGTTTTGAACGGAAGATATTTCCTTTTTCACCATAGCCCTCTAAGGGCTTCCAAATATCCCTTTGACATTCCACAAGAACGGCCTTAGCGAAAGGCTTCTTGAAGGGAAAGATGTAACTCTGTGAGATGAATTAACAGAACACGGAAGAGTTTCTCAGAAAGCTTCTTTCCAGTTTTGAACGGAAGATATTTCCTTTTTCACCATAGCCCTCTATGGGCTTCCAAATATCCCTTTGCCAATTCCACAAGAACAGCCTTAGCGAAAGGCTTCTTGAAGGGAAAGATGTAACTCTGTGAGATGAATTAACAGAACACAGAGCAGTTTCTCAGAAAGCTTCTTTCCAGTTTTGAACGGAAGATATTTCCTTTTTCACCATAGCCCTCTAAGGGCTTCCAAATATCCCTTTGCCAATTCCACAAGAACAGCCTTAGCGAAAGGCTTCTTGAAGGGAAAGATGTAACTCTGTGAGATGAATTAACAGAACACAGAGCAGTTTCTCAGAAAGCTTCTTTCCAGTTTTGAACGGAAGATATTTCCTTTTTCACCATAGCCTTCTATGGGCTTCCAAATATCCCTTTGCCAATTCCACAAGAACAGCCTTAGCGAAAGGCTTCTTGAAGGGAAAGATGTAACTCTGTGAGATGAATTAACAGAACACAGAGCAGTTTCTAAGAAAGCTGCTTTCCAGTTTTGAACGGAAGATATTTCCTTTTTCTCTATAGCCCTCTATGGGCTTCCAAATATCCCTTTGCCAATTCCACAAAACGTCCTTAGCGAAAGGCTTCTTGAAGGGAAAGATGTTACCCTGTGAGATGAATTAACAGAACATAGACCAGTTTCCCAGAAAGCTTCTTTCCAGTTTTGAACGGAAGATATTTCGTTTTTCACCATAGCCCTCTATGGGCTTCCAAATATCCCTTTGACAATTCCACAAGAACGTCCTTAGCGAAAGGCTTCTTGAAGGGAAAGATGTAACTCTGTGAGATGAATGAACAGAACACAGAAGAGTTTCTCAGAAAACTTCTTTCCAGTTTTGAACGGAAGACATTTCCTTTTTCACCATAGCCCTCTATGGGCTTCCAAATATCCCTTTGCCAATTCCACAAGAACAGCCTTAGCGAAAGGCTTCTTGAAGGGAAAGATGTAACTCTGTGAGATGAATTAACGGAACACAGAGCAGTTTCTAAGAAAGCTTCTTTCCAGTTTTGAACGGAAGATATTTCCTTTTTCACCATAGCCCTCTATGGGCTTCCAAATATCCCTTTTCCAATTCCACAAGAACAGCCTTAGCGAAAGGCTTCTTGAAGGGAAAGATGTAAATCTGTGAGATGAATTAACAGAACACAGAGCAGTTTCTCAGAAATCTTCTTTCCAGTTTTGAACGGAAGATATTTCCTTTTTCACCGTAGCCCTCTATGGGCTTCCAAATATCCCTTTGCCAATTCCAGAAGAACAGCCTTAGCGAAAGGCTTCTTGAAGGGAAAGATGTAACTCTGTGAGATGAATTAACAGAACACAGAGCAGTTTCTGAGAAAGCTTCTTTCCAGTTTTGAACGGAAGGTATTTCCTTTTTCACCATAGCCCTCAGTGGGCTTCCAAATATCCCTTTGCCAATTCCACAAGAACAGCCTTAGCGAAAGGCTTCTTGAAGGGAAAGATGTAACTCTGTGAGATGAATTAACAGAACACAGAGCAGTTTCTCAGAAAGCTGCTTTCCTGTTTTGAACGGAAGATATTTCCTTTTTCACCAAAGCCCTCTATGGGCTTCCAAATATCCTTTTGCCAATTCCACAAGAACGGCCTTAGTGAAAGGCTTCTTTAAGGGAACGATGTAACTCTGTGAGATGAATTAACAGAACACAGAGCAGTTTCTCAAAAAGATTCTTTCCAGTTATGAACGGAAGATATTTCCTTTTTCACCATAGCCCTCTATGGGCTTCCAAATATCCCTTTGCCAATTCCACAAGAACAGCCTTAGCGAAAGGCTACTTGAAGGGAAAGATGTAACTCTGTGAGATGAATTAACAGAACACAGAGCAGTTTCTCAGAAAGCTTCTTTCCAGTTTTGAACGGAAGATATTTCCTTTTTCACCATAGCCCTCTATGGGCTTCCAAATATCCCTTTTCCAATTCCACAAGAACAGCCTTAGCGAAAGGCTTCTTGAAGGGAAAGATGTAACTCTGTGAGATGAATTAACAGAACACAGAGCAGTTTCTAAGAAAGCTGCTTTCCTGTTTTGAACGGAAGATATTTCCTTTTTCTCTATAGCCCTCTATGGGCTTCCAAATATCCCTTTGCCAATTCCACAAAACGTCCTTAGCGAAAGGCTTCTTGAAGGGAAAGATGTAACCCTGTGAGATGAATTAACAGAACATAGACCAGTTTCCCAGAAAGCTTCTTTGCAGTTTTGAACGGAAGATATTTCCTTTTTCACCATAACCCTCTATGGGCTTCTAAATATCCCTTTGCCAATTCCAGAAGAACAGCCTTAGCGAAAGGCTTCTTGAAGGGAAAGAAGTAACTCTGTGAGACGAATTAACAGAACACAGAGCAGTTTCTCAGAAAGCTTCTTTCCAGTTTTGAACGGAAGATATTTCCTTTTTCAACATAGCCCTCTATGGGCTTCCAAATATCAATTGCCAATTCCCCAATAACAGCCTTAGCGAAAGGCGTCTTGAAGGGAAAGATGTAACTCTGTGAGACGAATTAACAGAACACAGAGCAATTTCTCAGAAAGCTTCTTTCCAGTTTTGAACGGAAGATATTTCCTTTTTCACCATAGCCCTTTATGGGCTTCAAAATATCCCTTTTACAATTCCACAAGAACAGCCTTAGGGAAAGGCTTCTTGAAGGGAAAGATGTAACTCTGTGAGATGAATTAACAGAACACAGAGCAGTTTCTCAGAAAGCTTCTTTCCAGTTTTGAACGGAAGGTATTTCCTTTTTCACCGTAGCCCTCTATGGGCTTCAAAATATCCCTTTGCCAATTCCACAAGAACAGCCTTAGAGAAAGGCTTCTTGAAGGGAAAGATGTAACTCTGTGAGATGAATTAACAGAACACAGAGCAGTTTCTCAGAAAGCTTCTTTCCAGTTTTGAACGGAAGTTATTTCCTTTTTCACCATAGACCTCTATGGGCTTCCAAATATCCCTTTGCCAATTCCACAAGAACAGCCTTAGCGAAAGGCTTCTTGAAGGGAAAGATGTAACTCTGTGAGATGAATTAACAGAACACAGAGCAGTTTCTAAGAAAGCTTCCTTCCTGTTTTGAACGGAAGGTATTTCCTTTTTCACCATAGCCGTCTATGGGCTTCCAAATATCCCTTTGCCAATTCCACAAGAACAGCCTTAGCGAAAGGCTTCTTGACGGGAAAGATGTAACTCTGTGAGATGAATGAACAGAACACAGAGCAGTTTCTCAGAAAGCTTCTTTCCAGTTTGGAACGGCAGATATTCCCTTTTTCACCAGAGCCCTCTATGGGCTTCCAAATATCCCTTTGCCAATTCCACAAGAACAGCCTTAGCGAAAGGCTTCTAGAAGGGAAAGATGTAACTCTGTGAGATGAATTAACAGAACACAGAGCAGTTTCTGAGAAAGCTTCTTTCCAGTTTTGAACGGAAGATATTTCCTTTTTCACCATAGCCCTCTATGGGCTTCCAAATATCCCTTTGCCAATTCCACAAGAACAGCCTTAGCGAAAGGCTTCTTGAAGGGAAAGATGTAACCCTTTGAGATGAATTAACAGAACACAGAGCAGTTTCTCAGAAAGCTTCTTTCAAGTTTTTAACGGAAGATATTTCCTTTTTCACCATAGCCCTCTAAGGGCTTCCAAATATCCCTTTGACATTCCACAAGAACGGCCTTAGCGAAAGGCTTCTTGAAGGGAAAGATGTAACTCTGTGAGATGAATTAACAGAACACGGAAGAGTTTCTCAGAAAGCTTCTTTCCAGTTTTGAACGGAAGATATTTCCTTTTTCACCATAGCCCTCTATGGGCTTCCAAATATCCCTTTGCCAATTCCACAAGAACAGCCTTAGCGAAAGGCTTCTTGAAGGGAAAGATGTAACTCTGTGAGATGAATTAACAGAACACAGAGCAGTTTCTCAGAAAGCTTCTTTACAGTTTTGAACGGAAGATATTTCCTTTTTCACCATAGCCCTCTATGGGCTACCAAATATCCCTTTGACAATTCCACAAGAACGTCCTTAGCGAAAGGCTTCTTGAAGGGAAAGATGTAACTCTGTGAGATGAATGAACAGAACACAGAAGAGTTTCTCAGAAAACTTCTTTCCAGTTTTGAACGGAAGACATTTCCTTTTTCACCATAGCCCTCTATGGGCTTCCAAATATCCCTTTGCCAATTCCACAAGAACAGCCTTAGCGAAAGGCTTCTTGAAGGGAAAGATGTAACTCTGTGAGATGAATTAACGGAACACAGAGCAGTTTCTCAGAAAGCTTCTTTCCAGTTTTGAACGGAAGATATTTCCTTTTTCACCATAGCCCTCTATGGGCTTCCAAATATCCCTTTTCCAATTCCACAAGAACAGCCTTAGCGAAAGGCTTCTTAAAGGGAAAGATGTAACTCTGTGAGATGAATTAACAGAACACAGAGCAGTTTCTAAGAAAGCTGCTTTCCTGTTTTGAACGGAAGATATTTCCTTTTTCACCGTAGCCCTCTATGGGCTTCCAAATATCCCTTTGCCAATTCCACAAGAACAGCCTTAGCGAAAGGCTTCTTGAAGGGAAAGATGTAACTCTGTGAGATGAATTAACAGAACACAGAGCAGTTTCTCAGAAAGATGCTTTCCTGTTTTGAACGGAAGATATTTCCTTTTTCACCATAGCCCTCTATGGGCTTCCAAATATCCCTTTGCCAATTCCACAAGAACGTCCATAGCGAAAGGCTTCTTGAAGGGAAAGATGTAACTCTGTGAGATGAATTAACAGAACACAGAGCAGTTTCTCAGAAAGCTTCTTTCCTGTTTTGAACGGAAGATATTTCCTTTTTCACCATAGCCCTCTATGGGCTTCCAAATATCCCTTTGTCAATTCCAGAAGAACACCCTTAGCGAGAGGCTTCTTGAAGGGAAAGAAGTAATTCTGTGAGACGAATTAACAGAACACAGAGCAGTTTCTCAGAAAGCTTCTTTCCAGTTTTGAACGGAAGATATTTCCTTTTTCACCATAGCCCTCTATGGGCTTCCAAATATCCCTTTTCCAGTTCCACAAGAACAGCCTTAGCGAAAGGCTTCTTGAAGGGAAAGTTGTAACTCTGTGAGATGAAATAACAGAACACAGAGCAGTTTCTCAGAAAGCTTCTTTGCAGTTTTGAACGGAAGATATTTCCTTTTTCACCGTAGCCCTCTATGGGCTTCCAAAAATCCCTTTGCCAATTCCACAAGAACAGCCTCAGCGAAAGGCTTCTTGAAGGGAAAGATGTAACTCTGTGAGTTGAATTAACAGAACACAGAGCAGTTTCTCAGAAAGCTTCTTTCCAGTTTTGAACGGCAGATATTCCCTTTTTCACCATAGCCCTCTATGGGCTTCCAAATATCCCTTTGCCAATTCCACAAGAACAGCCTTAGGAAAAGGCTTCTTGAAGTGAAAGATGTAACTCTGTGAGATGAATTAACAGAACACAGAGCAGTTTCTCAGAAAGCTTCTTTCCAGTTTTGAACGGAAGATATTTCCTTTTTCACCATAGAGGGCTACTCTATGGGCTTCCATATATCCCTTTGCCAATTCCACAAGAACAGCCTTAGCGAAAGGCTTCTTGAAGGCAAAGATGTAACACTGTGAGATGAATTAACAGAACAGAGAGCAGTTTCTCAGAAAGCTTCTTTCCAGTTTTGAAAGGAATATATTTCCTTTTTCACCATAGCCCTCTATGGGCTTCCAAATATCCCTTCGACAATTCCACAAGAAAGGCCTTAGCGAAAGGCTTCTTGAAGGGAAAGATGTAACTCTGTGAGGTGAATTAACAGAACACAGAGCAGTTTCTCAGAAAGCTTCTTTCCAGTTTTGAACGGAAGGTATTTCCTTTTTCCCCGTAGCCCTCTATGGGCTTCAAAATATCCCTTTGCCAATTCCACAAGAACAGCCTTAGAGAAAGGCTTCTTGAAGGGAAAGATGTAACTCTGTGAGATGAATTAACAGAACACAGAGCAGTTTCTCAGAAAGCTTCTTTCCAGTTTTGAACGGAAGTTATTTCCTTTTTCACCATAGACCTCTATGGGCTTCCAAATATCCCTTTGCCAATTCCAGAAGAACAGCCTTAGCGAAAGGCTTCTTGAAGGGAAAGATGTAACTCTGTGAGATGAATTAACAGAACACAGAGCAGTTTCTCAGAAAGCTTCTTTCCAGTTTTGAACGGAAGATATTTCCTTTTTCACCATAGCCCTCTATGGGCTTCCAAATATCCCTTTGCCAATTCCACAAGAACAGCCTTAGCGAAAGGCTTCTTGAAGGAAAATATGTAACTCTGTGAGATGAATTAACAGAACACAGAGCAGTTTCTCAGAAAGCTTCTTTCCAGTTTTGAACGGAAGGTATTTCCTTTTTCTCCATAGCCCTCTATGGGCTTCCAAATATCCCTTTGCCAATTCCACAAGAACAGCCTTAGCGAAACGCTTCTTGAAGGGAAAGATGTAACCCTGTGAGATGAATTAACAGAACACAGAGCAGTTTCTCAGAAAGCTTCCTTCCTGTTTTGAACGGAAGATATTTCCTTTTTCACCGTAGCCCTCTATGGGCTTCCAAATATCCCTTTGACAATTCCACAAGAACGGAATTAGCGAAAGGCTTCTTGAAGGGAAAGATGTAACTCTGTGAGATGAATGAACAGAACACAGAGCAGTTTCTCAAAAAGATTCTTTCCAGTTTTGAACGGAAGATATTTCCTTTTTCACCATAGCCCTCTATGGGCTTCCAAATATCCCTTTGCCAATTCCAAAAGAACAGCCTTAGCGAAAGGCTTCTTCAAGGGAAAGATGTAACTCTGTGAGATGAATTAACAGAACACAGAGCAGTTTCTCAGAAAGTTTCTTTCCAGTTTTGAACGGAAGATATTTCCTTTTTCACCATAGCCCTCTATGGGCTTCCAAATATCCCTTTGCCAATTCCACAAGAACAGCCTTAGCGAAACGCGTCTTGAAGGGAAAGATGTAACCCTGTGAGATGAATTAACAGAACACAGAGCAGTTTCTAAGAAAGCTTCCTTCCTGTTTTGAACGGAAGATATTTCCTTTTTCACCATAGCCGTCTATGGGCTTCCAAATATCCCTTTGCCAATTCCACAAGAACAGCCTTAGCGAAAGGCTTCTTGACGGGAAAGATGTAACTCTGTGAGATGAATGAACAGAACACAGAGCAGTTTCTCAGAAAGCTTCTTTCCAGTTTGAAACGGCAGATATTCCCTTTTTCACCATAGCCCTCTATGGGCTTCCAAATATCCCTTTGCCAATTCCACAAGAACAGCCTTAGCGAAAGGCTTCTAGAAGGGAAAGATGTAACTCTGTGAGATGAATTAACAGAACACAGAGCAGTTTCTGAGAAAGCTTCTTTCCAGTTTTGAACGGAAGATATTTCCTTTTTCACCATAGCCCTCTATGGGCTTCCAAATATCCCTTTGCCAATTCCACAAGAACAGCCTTAGCGAAAGGCTTCTTGAAGGGAAAGATGTAACTCTTTGAGATGAATTAACAGAACACAGAGCAGTTTCTCAGAAAGCTTCTTTCCAGTTTTTAACGGAAGATATTTCCTTTTTCACCATAGCCCTCTAAGGGCTTCCAAATATCCCTTTGACATTCCACAAGAACGGCCTTAGCGAAAGGCTTCTTGAAGGGAAAGATGTAACTCTGTGAGATGAATTAACAGAACACGGAAGAGTTTCTCAGAAAGCTTCTTTCCAGTTTTGAACGGAAGATATTTCCTTTTTCACCATAGCCCTATATGGGCTTCCAAATATCCCTTTGCCAATTCCACAAGAACAGCCTTAGCGAAAGGCTTCTTGAAGGGAAAGATGTAACTCTGTGAGATGAATTAACAGAACACAGAGCAGTTTCTGAGAAAGCTTCTTTCCAGTTTTGAACGGAAGGTATTTCCTTTTTCACCATAGCCCTCTATGGGCTTCCAAATATCCCTTTTCCAATTCCACAAGAACAGCCTTAGCGAAAGGCTTCTTGAAGGGAAAGATGTAACACTGTGAGATGAATTAACAGAACACAGAGCAGTTTCTAAGAAAGCTGCTTTCCTGTTTTGAACGGAAGATATTTCCTTTTTCTCTATAGCCCTCTATGGGCTTCCAAATATCTCTTTGCCAATTCCACAAGAACGTCCTTAGCGAAAGGCTTCTTGAAGGGAAAGATGTAACCCTGTGAGATGAATTAACAGAACACAGAGCAGTTTCCCAGAAAGCTTCTTTCCAGTTTTGAACTGAAGTTATTTCCTTTTTCACTATAGCCCTCTATGGGCTTCCAAATATCCCTTTGCCAATTCCACAAGAACAGCCTTAGCGAAAGGCTTCTTGAAGGGAAAGATGTAACTCTGTGAGATGAATTAAGAGAACACAGAGGAGTTTCTCAGAAAGCTTCTTTCCAGTTTTGAACGGAAGGTATTTCCTTTTTCTCCATAGCCCTCTATGGGCTTCCAAATATCCCTTTGCCAATTCCACAAGAACAGCCTTAGCGAAACGCTTCTTGAAGGGAAAGATGTAACCCTGTGAGATGAATTAACAGAACACAGAGCAGTTTTTCAGAAAGCTTCCTTCCTGTTTTGAACGGAAGATATTTATTTTTTCACCGTAGCCCTCTATGGGATTCCAAATATCCCTTTGACATTTCCACAAGAACGGCCTTAGCGAAAGGCTTTTTGAAGTGAAGGATGTAACTCTGTGAGATGAATGAACAGAACACAGAGCAGTTTCTCAAAAAGATTCTTTCCAGTTTTGAACGGAAGATATTTCCTTTTTCACCATAGCCCTCTATGGGCTTCCAAATATCCCTTTGCCAATTCCACAAGAACAGCCTTAGTGAAAGGCTTCTTGAAGGGAAAGATGTAACTCTGTGAGATGAATTAACAGAACACAGAGCAGTTTCTCAGAAAGCTTCTTTCCAGTTTTGAACGGAAGATATTTCCTTTTTCACCATAGCCCTCTATGGGCTTCCAAATATCCCTTTTCCAATTCCACAAGAACAGCCTTAGCGAAAGGCTTCTTGAAGGGAAAGATGTAACTCTGTGAGATGAATTAACAGAACACAGAGCAGTTTCTCAGAAAGCTTCTTTCCAGTTTTGAACCGAAGATATTTCCTTTTTCACCATAGCCCACTAAGGGCTTCCAAATATCCCTTTGCCAATTCCACAAGAACAGCCTTAGCGAAAGGCTTCTTGAAGGGAAAGATGTAACTCTGTGAGATGAATTAACAGAAGACAGAGCAGTTTCTAAGAAAGCTGCTTTCCTGTTTTGAACGGAAGATATTTCCTTTTTCACCGTAGCCCTCTATGGGCTTCCAAATATCCCATTGCCAATTCCACAAGAACAGCCTTAGCGAAAGGCTTCTTGAAGGGAAAGATATAACTCTGTGAGATGAATTAACAGAACACAGAGCAGTTTCTAAGAAAGCTGCTTTCCTGTTTTGAACGGAAGATATTTCCTTTTTCACCATAGCCCTCTATGGGCTTCCAAATATCCCTTTTCCAATTCCACAAGAACGGCCTTAGCGAAAGGCTTCTTGAAGGGAAAGATGTAACTCTGTGAGATGAATTAACAGAACACAGAGCAGTTTCTGAGAAAGCTTCTTTCCAGTTTTGAACGGAAGTTATTTCCTTTTTCACCGTAGCCCTCTATGGGCTTCCAAATATCCCTTTGCCAATTCCACAAGAACAACCTTAGAGAAAGGCTTCTTGAAGGGAAAGATGTAACTGTGTGAGATGAATTAACAGAACACAGAGCAGTTTCTCAGAAAGCTTCTTTCCAGTTTTGAACTGAAGTTATTTCCTTTTTCACCATAGCCCTCTATGGGCTTCCAAATATCCCTTTGCCAATTCCACAAGAACAGCCTTAGCGAAAGGCTTCTTGAAGGGAAAGATGTAACTCTGTGAGATGAATTAACAGAACACAGAGCAGTTTCTCAGAAAGCTTCTTTCCAGTTTTGAACGGAAGATATTTCCTTTTTCACCATAGCCCTCTATGGGCTTCCAAATATCCCTTTGCCAATTCCACAAGAACAGCCTGAGCGAAAGGCTTCTTGAAGGGAAATATGTAACTCTGTGAGATGAATTAACAGAACACAGAGCAGTTTCTCAGAAAGCTTCTTTCCAGTTTTGAACGGAAGGTATTTCCTTTTTCTCCATAGCCCTCTATGGGCTTCCAAATATCCCTTTGCCAATTCCACAAGAACAGCCTTAGCGAAACGCTTCTTGAAGGGAAAGATGTAACCCTGTGAGATGAATTAACAGAACACAGAGCAGTTTCTCAGAAAGCTTCCTTCCTATTTTGAACGGAAGATATTTCCTTTTTCACCGTAGCCCTCTATGGGCTTCCAAATATCCCTTTGACAATTCCACAAGAACGGCCTTAGCGAAAGGCTTCTTGAAGGGAAAGATGTAACTCTGTGAGATGAATGAACAGAACACAGAGCAATTTCTCAAAAAGATTCTTTCCAGTTTTGAACGGAAGATATTTCCTTTTTCACCATAGCCCTCTATGGGCTTCCAAATATCCCTTTGCCAATTCCACAAGAACAGCCTTAGCGAAAGGCTTCTTGAAGGGAAAGATGTAACTCTGTGAGATGAATTAACAGAACAGAGAGCAGTTTCTCAGAAAGCTTCTTTCCAGTTTTGAAAGGAAGATATTTCCTTTTTCACCATAGCCCTCTATGGGCTTCCAAATATCCCTTTGCCAATTCCACAAGAACGGCCTTAGCGAAAGGCTTCTTGAAGGGAAAGATGTAACTCTGTGAGATGAATTAACAGAACACAGAGCAGTTTCTGGGAAAGCTTCTTTCCAGCTTTGAACGGAAGATATTTCCTTTTTCACCATAGCCCTCTATGGGCTTCCAAATATCCCTTTGCCAATTCCACAAGAACAGCCTTAGCGAAAGGCTTCTTGAAGGGAAAGATGTAACTCTGTGAGATGAATTAACAGAACACAGAGCAGTTTCTCAGAAAGCTTCTTTCCAGTTTTGAACGGAAGATATTTCGTTTTTCACCATAGCCCTCTATGGGCTTCCAAGTATCCCTTTGCCAATTCCACAAGAACAGCCTTAGCGAAAGCCTTCTTGAAGGGAAAGATGTAACTCTGTGAGATGCATTAACAGAACACAGAGCAGTTTCTCAGAAAGCTTCTTTATAGTTTTGAACGGAAGATATTTCCTTTTTCATCATAGCCCTCTATGGGCTTCCAAATATCCCTTTGCCAATTCCACAAGAACAGCCTTAGGGAAAGGCTTCTTGAAGGGAAAGATGTAACTCTGTGAGATGAATTAAGAGAACAGAGAGCAGTTTCTCAGAAAGCTTCTTTCCAGTTTTGAACGGAAGGTATTTCCTTTTTCTCCATAGCCCTCTATGGGCTTCCAAATATCCCTTTGCCAATTCCACAAGAACAGCCTTAGCGAAACGGTTCTTGAAGGGAAAGATGTAACCCTGTGAGATGAATTAACAGAACACAGAGCAGTTTTTCAGAAAGCTTCCTTCCTGTTTTGAACGGAAGATATTTATTTTTTCACCGTAGCCCTCTATGGGCTTCCAAATATCCCTTTGACAATTCCACAAGAACGGCCTTAGCGAAAGGCTTTTTGAAGTGAAAGATGTAACTCTGTGAGATGAATGAACAGAACACAGAGCAGTTTCTCAAAAAGATTCTTTCCAGTTTTGAACGGAAGATATTTCCTTTTTCACCATAGCCCTCTATGGGCTTCCAAATATCCCTTTGCCAATTCCACAAGAACAGCCTTAGTGAAAGGCTTCTTGAAGGGAAAGATGTAACTCTGTGAGATGAATTAACAGAACACAGAGCAGTTTCTCAGAAAGCTTCTTTCCAGTTTTGAACGGAAGATATTTCCTTTTTCACCATAGCCCTCTATGGGCTTCCAAATATCCCTTTTCCAATTCCACAAGAACAGCCTTAGCGAAAGGCTTCTTGAAGGGAAAGATGTAACTCTGTGAGATGAATTAACAGAACACAGAGCAGTTTCTCAGAAAGCTTCTTTCCAGTTTTGAACCGAAGATATTTCCTTTTTCACCATAGCCCACTAAGGGCTTCCAAATATCCCTTTGCCAATTCCACAAGAACAGCCTTAGCGAAAGGCTTCTTGAAGGGAAAGATGTAACTCTGTGAGATGAATTAACAGAAGACAGAGCAGTTTCTAAGAAAGCTGCTTTCCTGTTTTGAACGGAAGATATTTCCTTTTTCACCGTAGCCCTCTATGGGCTTCCAAATATCCCATTGCCAATTCCACAAGAACAGCCTTAGCGAAAGGCTTCTTGAAGGGAAAGATATAACTCTGTGAGATGAATTAACAGAACACAGAGCAGTTTCTAAGAAAGCTGCTTTCCTGTTTTGAACGGAAGATATTTCCTTTTTCACCGTAGCCCTCTATGGGCTTTCAAATATCCCTTTGCCAATTCCACAAGAACGTCCATAGCGAAAGGCTTCTTGAAGGGAAAGATGTAACTCTGTGAGATGAATTAACAGAACACAGAGCAGTTTCTCAGAAAGCTTCTTTCCAGTTTTGAACGGAAGATATTTCCTTTTTCACCATAGAGGGCTACTCTATGGGCTTCCAAATATCCCTTTGCCAATTCCACAAGAACAGCCTTAACGAAAGGCTTCTTGAAGGGAAAGATGTAACTCTGTGAGATGAATTAACAGAACACAGAGCAGTTTCTCAGAAAGCTTCTTTCCAGTTTTAAAAGGAAGATATTTCCTTTTTCACCGTAGCCCTCTATGGGCTTTCAAATATCCCTTTGACAATTCCACAAGAACGGCCTTAGCGAAAGGCGTCTTGAAGGGAAAGATGTAACTCTGTGAGACGAATTAACAGAACACAGAGCAATTTCTCAGAAAGCTTCTTTCCAGTTTTGAACGGAAGATATTTCCTTTTTCACCGTAGCCCTCTATGGACTTCCAAATATCCCTTTGCCAATTCCACAAGAACAGATTTAGCGAAAGGCTTCTTGAAGGGAAAGATGTAACCCTGTGAGATGAATTAACAGAACACAGAAGAGTTTCTCAGAAAGCTGCTTTCCTGTTTCGAACGGAAGATATTTCCTTTTTCACCATAGCCCTCTATGGGTTTCCAAATATCCCTTTGCCAATTCCACAAGAACAGCCTTAGCGAAAGGCTTCTTGAAGAGAAAGATGTAACTCTGTGAGATGAATTAACAGAACACAGAGCAGTTTCTCAAAAAGATTCTTTCCAGTTTTGAACGGAAGATATTTCCTTTTTCACCATAGCAATCTATGGGCTTCCAAATATCCCTTTGCCAATTCCACAAGAACAGCCTTAGCGAAAGGCTTCTTGAAGGGAAAGATGTAACTCTGTGAGATGAATTAACAGAACACAGAGTAGTTTCCCAGAAAGCTTCTGTCCAGTTTTCAACGGAAGATATTTCCTTTTTCACCATAGCCCTCTATGGGCTTCGAAATATCCCTTTGCCAATTCCACAAGAACAGCCTTAGCAAAAGGCTTCTTGAAGGGAAAGTTGTAACTGCGAGATGAATTAACAGAACACAGAGCAGTTTCTCAGAAAGCTTCTTTCCACTTTTGAACGGAAGATATTTCCTTTTTCAAAATAGCCCTCTATGGGCTTCCAAATATCCCTTTGCCAATACCACAATAACAGCCTAAGCGAAAGGCTTCTTGAAGGGAAAGATGTAACTCTGTGAGGTGAATTAACAGAACACAGAAGAGTTTCTCAGAAAACTTCTTTCCAGTTTTGAACGGAAGACATTTCCTTTTTCACCATAGCCCTCTATGGGCTTCCAAATATCCCTTTGCCAATTCCACAAGAACAGCCTTAGCGAAAGGCTTCTTGAAGGGAAAGATGTAACTCTGTGAGATGAATTAACGGAACACAGAGCAGTTTCTCAGAAAGCTTCTTTCCAGTTTTGAACGGAAGATATTTCCTTTTTCACCATAGCCCTCTATGGGCTTCCAAATATCCCTTTTCCAATTCCACAAGAACAGCCTTAGCGAAAGGCTTCTTAAAGGGAAAGATGTAACTCTGTGAGATGAATTAACAGAACACAGAGCAGTTTCTCAGAAAGCTTCTTTCCAGTTTTGAACGGAAGATATTTCCTTTTTCACCGTAGCCCTCTATGGGCTTCCAAATATCCCTTTGCCAATTCCAGAAGAACAGCCTTAGCGAAAGGCTTCTTGAAGGGAAAGATGTAACTCTGTGAGATGAATTAACAGAACACAGAGCAGTTTCTGAGAAAGCTTCTTTCCAGTTTTGAACGGAAGGTATTTCCTTTTTCACCATAGCCCTCTATGGGCTTCCAAATATCCCTTTTCCAATTCCACAAGAACAGCCTTAGCGAAAGGCTTCTTGAAGGGAAAGATGTAACACTGTGAGATGAATTAACAGAACACAGAGCAGTTTCTAAGAAAGCTGCTTTCCAGTTTTGAACGGAAGATATTTCCTTTTTCACCGTAGCCCTCTATGGGCTTCCAAATATCTCTTTGCCAATTCCACAAGAACGTCCTTAGCGAAAGGCTTCTTGAAGGGAAAGATGTAACCCTGTGAGATGAATTAACAGAACACAGAGCAGTTTCCCAGAAAGCTTCTTTCCAGTTTTGAACTGAAGTTATTTCCTTTTTCACCATAGCCCTCTATGGGCTTCCAAATATCCCTTTGCCAATTCCACAAGAACAGCCTTAGCGAAAGGCTTCTTGAAGGGAAAGATGTAACTCTGTGAGATGAATTAACAGAACACAGAGCAGTTTCTCAGAAAGCTTCTTTCCAGTTTTGAACGGAAGGTATTTCCTTTTTCTCCATAGCCCTCTATGGGCTTCCAAATATCCCTTTGCCAATTCCACAAGAACAGCCTTAGCGAAACGCTTCTTGAAGGGAAAGATGTAACCCTGTGAGATGAATTAACAGAACACAGAGCAGTTTCTCAGAAAGCTTCCTTCCTATTTTGAACGGAAGATATTTCCTTTTTCACCGTAGCCCTCTATGGGCTTCCAAATATCCCTTTGACAATTCCACAAGAACGGCCTTAGCGAAAGGCTTCTTGAAGGGAAAGATGTAACTCTGTGAGATGAAAGAACAGAACACAGAGCAATTTCTCAAAAAGATTCTTTCCAGTTTTGAACGGAAGATATTTCCTTTTTCACCATAGCCCTCTATGGGCTTCCAAATATCCCTTTGCCAATTCCACAAGAACAGCCTTAGCGAAAGGCTTCTTGAAGGGAAAGATGTAACTCTGTGAGATGAATTAACAGAACAGAGAGCAGTTTCTCAGAAAGCTTCTTTCCAGTTTTGAAAGGAAGATATTTCCTTTTTCACCATAGCCCTCTATGGGCTTCCAAATATCCCTTTGCCAATTCCACAAGAACAGCCTTAGCGAAAGGCTTCTTGAAGGGAAAGATGTAACTCTGTGAGATGAATTAAGAGAACACAGAGCAGTTTCTCAGAAAGCTTCTTTCCAGTTTTGAACGGAAGGTATTTCCTTTTTCTCCATAGCCCTCTATGGGCTTCCAAATATCCCTTTGCCAATTCCACAAGAACAGCCTTAGCGAAACGGTTCTTGAAGGGAAAGATGTAACCCTGTGAGATGAATTAACAGAACACAGAGCAGTTTTTCAGAAAGCTTCCTTCCTGTTTTTAACGGAAGATATTTATTTTTTCACCGTAGCCCTCTATGGGCTTCCAAATATCCCTTTGACATTTCCACAAGAACGGCCTTAGCGAAAGGCTTTTTGAAGTGAAAGATGTAACTCTGTGAGATGAATGAACAGAACACAGAGCAGTTTCTCAAAAAGATTCTTTCCAGTTTTGAACGGAAGATATTTCCTTTTTCACCATAGCCCTCTATGGGCTTCCAAATATCCCTTTGCCAATTCCACAAGAACAGCCTTAGTGAAAGGCTTCTTGAAGGGAAAGATGTAACTCTGTGAGATGAATTAACAGAACACAGAGCAGTTTCTCAGAAAGCTTCTTTCCAGTTTTGAACGGAAGATATTTCCTTTTTCACCATAGCCCTCTATGGGCTTCCAAATATCCCTTTTCCAATTCCACAAGAACAGCCTTAGCGAAAGGCTTCTTGAAGGGAAAGATGTAACTCTGTGAGATGAATTAACAGAACACAGAGCAGTTTCTCAGAAAGCTTCTTTCCAGTTTTGAACCGAAGATATTTCCTTTTTCACCATAGCCCACTAAGGGCTTCCAAATATCCCTTTGCCAATTCCACAAGAACAGCCTTAGCGAAAGGCTTCTTGAAGGGAAAGATGTAACTCTGTGAGATGAATTAACAGAAGACAGAGCAGTTTCTAAGAAAGCTGCTTTCCTGTTTTGAACGGAAGATATTTCCTTTTTCACCGTAGCCCTCTATGGGCTTCCAAATTTCCCATTGCCAATTCCACAAGAACAGCCTTAGCGAAAGGCTTCTTGAAGGGAAAGATATAACTCTGTGAGATGAATTAACAGAACACAGAGCAGTTTCTAAGAAAGCTGCTTTCCTGTTTTGAACGGAAGATATTTCCTTTTTCACCATAGCCCTCTATGGGCTTCCAAATATCCCTTTTCCAATTCCACAAGAACGGCCTTAGCGAAAGGCTTCTTGAAGGGAAAGATGTAACTCTGTGAGATGAATTAACAGAACACAGAGCAGTTTCTGAGAAAGCTTCTTTCCAGTTTTGAACGGAAGTTATTTCCTTTTTCACCGTAGCCCTCTATGGGCTTCCAAATATCCCTTTGCCAATTCCACAAGAACAACCTTAGAGAAAGGCTTCTTGAAGGGAAAGATGTAACTGTGTGAGATGAATTAACAGAACACAGAGCAGTTTCTCAGAAAGCTTCTTTCCAGTTTTGAACTGAAGTTATTTCCTTTTTCACCATAGCCCTCTATGGGCTTCCAAATATCCCTTTGCCAATTCCACAAGAACAGCCTTAGCGAAAGGCTTCTTGAAGGGAAAGATGTAACTCTGTGAGATGAATTAACAGAACACAGAGCAGTTTCTCAGAAAGCTTCTTTCCAGTTTTGAACGGAAGATATTTCCTTTTTCACCATAGCCCTCTATGGGCTTCCAAATATCCCTTTGCCAATTCCACAAGAACAGCCTGAGCGAAAGGCTTCTTGAAGGGAAATATGTAACTCTGTGAGATGAATTAACAGAACACAGAGCAGTTTCTCAGAAAGCTTCTTTCCAGTTTTGAACGGAAGGTATTTCCTTTTTCTCCATAGCCCTCTATGGGCTTCCAAATATCCCTTTGCCAATTCCACAAGAACAGCCTTAGCGAAACGCTTCTTGAAGGGAAAGATGTAACCCTGTGAGATGAATTAACAGAACACAGAGCAGTTTCTCAGAAAGCTTCCTTCCTATTTTGAACGGAAGATATTTCCTTTTTCACCGTAGCCCTCTATGGGCTTCCAAATATCCCTTTGACAATTCCACAAGAACGGCCTTAGCGAAAGGCTTCTTGAAGGGAAAGATGTAACTCTGTGAGATGAATGAACAGAACACAGAGCAATTTCTCAAAAAGATTCTTTCCAGTTTTGAACGGAAGATATTTCCTTTTTCACCATAGCCCTCTATGGGCTTCCAAATATCCCTTTGCCAATTCCACAAGAACAGCCTTAGCGAAAGGCTTCTTGAAGGGAAAGATGTAACTCTGTGAGATGAATTAACAGAACAGAGAGCAGTTTCTCAGAAAGCTTCTTTCCAGTTTTGAAAGGAAGATATTTCCTTTTTCACCATAGCCCTCTATGGGCTTCCAAATATCCCTTTGCCAATTCCACAAGAACGGCCTTAGCGAAAGGCTTCTTGAAGGGAAAGATGTAACTCTGTGAGATGAATTAACAGAACACAGAGCAGTTTCTGGGAAAGCTTCTTTCCAGCTTTGAACGGAAGATATTTCCTTTTTCACCATAGCCCTCTATGGGCTTCCAAATATCCCTTTGCCAATTCCACAAGAACAGCCTTAGCGAAAGGCTTCTTGAAGGGAAAGATGTAACTCTGTGAGATGAATTAACAGAACACAGAGCAGTTTCTCAGAAAGCTTCTTTCCAGTTTTGAACGGAAGATATTTCGTTTTTCACCATAGCCCTCTATGGGCTTCCAAGTATCCCTTTGCCAATTCCACAAGAACAGCCTTAGCGAAAGCCTTCTTGAAGGGAAAGATGTAACTCTGTGAGATGCATTAACAGAACACAGAGCAGTTTCTCAGAAAGCTTCTTTATAGTTTTGAACGGAAGATATTTCCTTTTTCACCATAGCCCTCTATGGGCTTCCAAATATCCCTTTGCCAATTCCACAAGAACAGCCTTAGCGAAAGGCTTCTTGAAGGGAAAGATGTAACTCTGTGAGATGAATTAAGAGAACACAGAGCAGTTTCTCAGAAAGCTTCTTTCCAGTTTTGAACGGAAGGTATTTCCTTTTTCTCCATAGCCCTCTATGGGCTTCCAAATATCCCTTTGCCAATTCCACAAGAACAGCCTTAGCGAAACGGTTCTTGAAGGGAAAGATGTAACCCTGTGAGATGAATTAACAGAACACAGAGCAGTTTTTCAGAAAGCTTCCTTCCTGTTTTGAACGGAAGATATTTATTTTTTCACCGTAGCCCTCTATGGGCTTCCAAATATCCCTTTGACAATTCCACAAGAACGGCCTTAGCGAAAGGCTTTTTGAAGTGAAAGATGTAACTCTGTGAGATGAATGAACAGAACACAGAGCAGTTTCTCAAAAAGATTCTTTCCAGTTTTGAACGGAAGATATTTCCTTTTTCACCATAGCCCTCTATGGGCTTCCAAATATCCCTTTGCCAATTCCACAAGAACAGCCTTAGTGAAAGGCTTCTTGAAGGGAAAGATGTAACTCTGTGAGATGAATTAACAGAACACAGAGCAGTTTCTCAGAAAGCTTCTTTCCAGTTTTGAACGGAAGATATTTCCTTTTTCACCATAGCCCTCTATGGGCTTCCAAATATCCCTTTTCCAATTCCACAAGAACAGCCTTAGCGAAAGGCTTCTTGAAGGGAAAGATGTAACTCTGTGAGATGAATTAACAGAACACAGAGCAGTTTCTCAGAAAGCTTCTTTCCAGTTTTGAACCGAAGATATTTCCTTTTTCACCATAGCCCACTAAGGGCTTCCAAATATCCCTTTGCCAATTCCACAAGAACAGCCTTAGCGAAAGGCTTCTTGAAGGGAAAGATGTAACTCTGTGAGATGAATTAACAGAAGACAGAGCAGTTTCTAAGAAAGCTGCTTTCCTGTTTTGAACGGAAGATATTTCCTTTTTCACCGTAGCCCTCTATGGGCTTCCAAATATCCCATTGCCAATTCCACAAGAACAGCCTTAGCGAAAGGCTTCTTGAAGGGAAAGATGTAACTCTGTGAGATGAATTAACAGAACACAGAGCAGTTTCTAAGAAAGCTGCTTTCCTGTTTTGAACGGAAGATATTTCCTTTTTCACCATAGCCCTCTATGGGCTTCCAAATATCCCTTTGCCAATTCCACAAGAACGTCCATAGCGAAAGGCTTCTTGAAGGGAAAGATGTAACTCTGTGAGATGAATTAACAGAACACAGAGCAGTTTCTCAGAAAGCTTCTTTCCAGTTTTGAACGGAAGATATTTCCTTTTTCACCATAGAGGGCTACTCTATGGGCTTCCAAATATCCCTTTGCCAATTCCACAAGAACAGCCTTAACGAAAGGCTTCTTGAAGGGAAAGATGTAACTCTGTGAGATGAATTAACAGAACACAGAGCAGTTTCTCAGAAAGCTTCTTTCCAGTTTTAAAAGGAAGATATTTCCTTTTTCACCGTAGCCCTCTATGGGCTTTCAAATATCCCTTTGACAATTCCACAAGAACGGCCTTAGCGAAAGGCGTCTTGAAGGGAAAGATGTAACTCTGTGAGACGAATTAACAGAACACAGAGCAATTTCTCAGAAAGCTTCTTTCCAGTTTTGAACGGAAGATATTTCCTTTTTCACCGTAGCCCTCTATGGGCTTCCAAATATCCCTTTGCCAATTCCACAAGAACAGATTTAGCGAAAGGCTTCTTGAAGGGAAAGATGTAACCCTGTGAGATGAATTAACAGAACACAGAAGAGTTTCTCAGAAAGCTGCTTTCCTGTTTCGAACGGAAGATATTTCCTTTTTCACCATAGCCCTCTATGGGTTTCCAAATATCCCTTTGCCAATTCCACAAGAACAGCCTTAGCGAAAGGCTTCTTGAAGAGAAAGATGTAACTCTGTGAGATGAATTAACAGAACACAGAGCAGTTTCTCAAAAAGATTCTTTCCAGTTTTGAACGGAAGATATTTCCTTTTTCACCATAGCAATCTATGGGCTTCCAAATATCCCTTTGCCAATACCACAAGAACAGCCTTAGCGAAAGGCTTCTTGAAGGGAAAGATGTAACTCTGTGAGATGAATTAACAGAACACAGAGTAGTTTCCCAGAAAGCTTCTGTCCAGTTTTCAACGGAAGATATTTCCTTTTTCACCATAGCCCTCTATGGGCTTCGAAATATCACTTTGCCAATTTCACAAGAACAGCCTTAGCAAAAGGCTTCTTGAAGGGAAAGTTGTAACTGCGAGATGAATTAACAGAACACAGAGCAGTTTCTCAGAAAGCTTCTTTCCACTTTTGAACGGAAGATATTTCCTTTTTCAAAATAGCCCTCTATGGGCTTCCAAATATCCCTTTGCCAATACCACAATAACAGCCTAAGCGAAAGGCTTCTTGAAGGGAAAGATGTAACTCTGTGAGGTGAATTAACAGAACACAGAGCAGTTTCTCAGAAAGCTTCTTTCCAGTTTTGAACGGAAGGTATTTCCTTTTTCACCATAGCCCTCTATGGGCTTCAAAATATCCCTTTGCCAATTCCACAAGAACAGACTGAGCGAAAGGCTTCTTGAAGGGAAAGATGTAACTCTGTGAGATGAATTAACAGAACACAGAGCAGTTTCTCAGAAAGCTTCTTTCCAGTATTGAACGGAAGATATTTCCTTTTTCACCGTAGCCCTGTATGGGCTTCCAAATATCCCTTTGCCAATTCCACAAGAACAGCCTTAGCGAAAGGCTTCTTGAAGGGAAAGATGTAACTCTGTGAGATGAATTAACAGAACACAGAGCAGTTTCTCAGAAAGCTTCTTTCCAGTTTTGAACGGAAGATATTTCCTTTTTCACCATAGCCCTCTATGGGCTTCCAAATATCCCTTTGCCAATTCCACAAGAACAGCCTTAGCGAAACGCTTCTTGAAGGGAAAGATGTAACCTGTGAGATGAATTAACAGAACACAGAGCAGTTTCTAAGAAAGCTTCCTTCCTGTTTTGAACGGAAGATATTACCTTTTTCACCATAGCCCTCTATGGGCTTCCAAATATCCCTTTGCCAATTCCACAAGAACAGCCTTAGCGAAAGGCTTCTTGACGGGAAAGATGTAACTCTGTGAGATGAATTAACAGAACACAGAGCAGTTTCTCAGAAAGCTTCTTTCCAGTTTGGAACGGCGGATATTCCCTTTTTCACCATAGCCCTCTATGGGCTTCCAAATATCCCTTGGCCAATTCCACAAGAACAGCCTTAGCGAAAGGCTTCTTGAAGGGAAAGATGTAACTCTGTGAGATGAATTAACAGAACACAGAGCAGTTTCTGAGAAAGCTTCTTTCCAGTTTTGAACGGAAGATATTTCCTTTTTCACCATAGCCCTCTATGGGCTTCCAAATATCCCTTTGCCAATTCCACAAGAACAGCCTTAGCGAAAGGCTTCTTGAAGGGAAAGATGTAACTCTGTGAGATGAATTAACAGAACACAGAGCAGTTTCTGAGAAAGCTTCTTTCCAGTTTTGAACGGAAGATATTTCCTTTTTCACCATAGCCCTCTATGGGCTTCCAAATATCCCTTTTCCAATTCCACAAGAACAGCCTTAGCGAAAGGCTTCTTGAAGGGAAAGATGTAACTCTGTGAGATGAATTAACAGAACACAGAGCAGTTTCTCAGAAATCTTCTTTCCAGTTTTGAACGGAAGATATTTCCTTTTTCACCGTAGCCCTCTATGGGCTTCCAAATATCCCTTTGCCAATTCCAGAAGAACAGCCTTAGCGAAAGGCTTCTTGAAGGGAAAGATGTAACTCTGTGAGATGAATTAACAGAACACAGAGCAGTTTCTGAGAAAGCTTCTTTCCAGTTTTGAACGGAAGGTATTTCCTTTTTCACCATAGCCCTCTATGGGCTTCCAAATATCCCTTTGCCAATTCCACAAGAACAGCCTTAGGGAAAGGCTTCTTGAAGGAAAAGATGTAACTCTGTGAGATGAATTAACAGAACACAGAGCAGTTTCTCAGAAAGCTGCTTTCCTGTTTTGAACGGAAGATATTTCCTTTTTCACCATAGCCCTCTATGGGCTTCCAAATATCCCTTTGCCAATTCCACAAGAACGGCCTTAGTGAAAGGCTTCTTTAAGGGAACGATGTAACACTGTGAGATGAATTAACAGAACACAGAGCAGTTTCTCAAAAAGATTCTTTCCAGTTTTGAACGGAAGATATTTCCTTTTTCACCATAGCCCTCTATGGGCTTCCAAATATCCCTTGGCCAATTCCACAAGAACAGCCTTAGCGGAAGGCTACTTGAAGGGAAAGATGTAACTCTGTGAGATGAATTAACAGAACACAGAGCAGTTTCTAAGAAAGCTGCTTTCCTGTTTTGAACGGAAGATATTTCCTTTTTCTCTATAGCCATCTATGGGCTTCCAAATATCTCTTTGCCAATTCCACAAGAACGTCCTTAGCGAAAGGCTTCTTGAAGGGAAAGATGTAACCCTGTGAGATGAATTAACAGAACACAGAGCAGTTTCCCAGAAAGCTTCTTTCCAGTTTTGAACGGAAGATATTTCCTTTTTCACCATAGCCCTCTATGGGCTTCCAAATATCCCTTTGCCAATTCCAGAAGAACAGCCTTAGCAAAAGGCTTCTTGAAGGGAAAGAAGCAACTCTGAGACGAATTAACGGAACACAGAGCAGTTTCTCAGAAAGCTTCTTTCCAGTTTTGAACGGAAGATATTTCCTTTTTCACCATAGCCCTCTATGGGCTTCCAAATATCCCTTTGCCAATTCCACAAGAACAGCCTTAGCGAAAGGCTTCTTGAAAGGAAAGATGTAACTCTGTGAGATGAATGAACAGAACACAGAGCAGTTTCTCAGAAAGCTTCTTTCCAGTTTTGAACGGAAGATATTTCCTTTTTCACCGTAGCCCTCTATGGGCTTCCAAATATCCCTTTGCCAATACCACAAGAACAGATTTAGCGAAAGGCTTCTTGAAGGGAAAGATGTAACCCTGTGAGATGAATTAACAGAACACAGAAGAGTTTCTCAGAAAGCTGCTTTCCTGTTTCGAACGGAAGATATTTCCTTTTTCACCATAGCCCTCTATGGGCTTCCAAATATCCCTTTGCCAATTCCACAAGAACAGCCTTAGCGAAAGGCTTCTTGAAGAGAAAGATGTAACTCTGTGAGATGAATTCACAGAACACAGAGCAGTTTCTCAAAAAGATTCTTTCCAGTTTTGAACGGAAGATATTTCCTTTTTCACCATAGCCCTCTATGGGCTTCCAAATATCCCTTTGCCAATACCACAAGAACAGCCTAAGCGAAAGGCTTCTTGAAGGGAAAGATGTAACTCTGTGAGATGAATTAACAGAACACAGAGTAGTTTCCCAGAAAGCTTCTGTCCAGTTTTCAACGGAAGATATTTCCTTTTTCACCATAGCCCTCTATGGGCTTCGAAATATCCCTTTGCCAATTCCACAAGAACAGCCTTAGCAAAAGGCTTCTTGAAGGGAAAGTTGTAACTGCGAGATGAATTAACAGAACACAGAGCAGTTTCTCAGAAAGCTTCTTTCCACTTTTGAACGGAAGATATTTCCTTTTTCAAAATAGCCCTCTATGGGCTTCCAAATATCCCTTTGCCAATACCACAAGAACAGCCTAAGCGAAAGGCTTCTTGAAGGGAAAGATGTAACTCTGTGAGATGAATTGACAGAACACAGAGCAGTTTCTCAGAAAGCTTCTTTCCAGTTTTGAACGGAAGGTATTTCCTTTTTCACCATAGCCCTCTATGGGCTTCCAAATATCCCTTTGCCAATTCCACAAGAACAGACTGAGCGAAAGGCTTCTTGAAGGGAAAGATGTAACTCTGTGAGATGAATTAACAGAACACAGAGCAGTTTCTCAGAAAGCTTCTTTCCACTTTTGAACGGAAGATATTTCCTTTTTCACCGTAGCCCTGTATGGGCTTCCAAATATCCCTTTGCCAATTCCACAAGAACAGCCTTAGTGAAAGGCTTCTTGAAGGGAAAGATGTAACTCTGTGAGATGAATTAACAGAACACAGAGCAGTTTCTCAGAAAGCTTCTTTCCAGTTTTGAACGGAAGATATTTCCTTTTTCACCATAGCCCTCTATGGGCTTCCAAATATCCCTTTGCCAATTCCACAAGAACAGCCTTAGCGAAACGCTTCTTGAAGGGAAAGATGTAACCTGTGAGATGAATTAACAGAACACAGAGCAGTTTCTAAGAAAGCTTCCTTCCTGTTTTGAACGGAAGATATTTCCTTTTTCACCATAGCCCTCTATGGGCTTCCAAATATCCCTTTGCCAATTCCACAAGAACAGCCTTAGCGAAAGGCTTCTTGACGGGAAAGATGTAACTCTGTGAGATGAATTAACAGAACACAGAGCAGTTTCTCAGAAAGCTTCTTTCCAGTTTGGAACGGCAGATATTCCCTTTTTCACCATAGCCCTCTATGGGCTTCCAAATATCCCTTTGCCAATTCCACAAGAACAGCCTTAGCGAAAGGCTTCTTAAAGGGAAAGATGTAACTCTGTGAGATGAATTAACAGAACACAGAGTAGTTTCTGAGAAAGCTTCTTTCCAGTTTTGAACGGAAGATATTTCCTTTTTCACCATAGCCCTCTATGGGCTTCCAAATATCCCTTTGCCAATTCCACAAGAACAGCCTTAGCGAAAGGCTTCTTGAAGGGAAAGATGTAACTCTGTGAGATGAATTAACAGAACACAGAGCAGTTTCTCAGAAAGCTTCTTTCCAGTTTTGAACGGAAGATATTTCCTTTTTCACCATAGCCCTCTATGGGCTTCCAAATATCCCTTTTCCAATTCCACAAGAACAGCCTTAGCGAAAGGCTTCTTGAAGGGAAAGATGTAACTGTGTGAGATGAATTAACAGAACAGAGAGCAGTTTCTCAGAAATCTTCTTTCCAGTTTTGAACGGAAGATATTTCCTTTTTCACCGTAGCCCTCTATGGGCTTCCAAATATCCCTTTGCCAATTCCAGAAGAACAGCCTTAGCGAAAGGCTTCTTGAAGGGAAAGATGTAACTCTGTGAGATGAATTAACAGAACACAGAGCAGTTTCTCAGAAAGCTTCTTTCCAGTTTTGAACGGAAGATATTTCCTTTTTCACCATAGCCCTCTAAGGGCTTCCAAATATCCCTTTGCCAATTCCACAAGAACAGCCTTAGCGAAAGGCTTCTTGAAGGGAAAGATGTAACTCTGTGAGATGAATTAACAGAACACAGAGCAGTTTCTCAGAAAGGTTCTTTCCAGTTTTGAACGGAAGATATTTCCTTTTTCACCATAGCCCTATGGGCTTCCAAATATCCCTTTGCCAATTCCACAAGAACAGCCTTAGCGAAAGGCTTCTTGAAGGGAAAGATGTAACTCTCTGAGATGAATTAACAGAACACAGAGCAGTTTCTAAGAAAGCTGCTTTCCAGTTTTGAACGGAAGATATTTCCTTTTTCTCTATAGCCCTCTATGGGCTTCCAAATATCCCTTTGCCAATTCCACAAAACGTCCTTAGCGAAAGGCTTCTTGAAGGGAAAGATGTAACCCTGTGAGATGAATTAACAGAACATAGACCAGTTTCCCAGAAAGCTTCTTTCCAGTTTTGAACGGAAGATATTTCGTTTTTCACCATAGCCCTCTATGGGCTTCCAAATATCCCTTTGACAATTCCACAAGAACGTCCTTAGCGAAAGGCTTCTTGAAGGGAAAGATGTAACTCTGTGAGATGAATGAACAGAACACAGAAGAGTTTCTCAGAAAACTTCTTTCCAGTTTTGAACGGAAGACATTTCCTTTTTCACCATAGCCCTCTATGGGCTTCCAAATATCCCTTTGCCAGTTCCACAAGAACAGCCTTAGCGAAAGGCTTCTTGAAGGGAAAGATGTAACTCTGTGAGATGAATTAACGGAACACAGAGCAGTTTCTAAGAAAGCTTCTTTCCAGTTTTGAACGGAAGATATTTCCTTTTTCACCATAGCCCTCTATGGGCTTCAAAATATCCCTTTTCCAATTCCACAAGAACAGCCTTAGGGAAAGGCTTCTTGAAGAGAAAGATGTAAATCTGTGAGATGAATTAACAGAACACAGAGCAGTTTCTCAGAAATCTTCTATCCACTTTTGAACGGAAGATATTTCCTTTTTCACCGTAGCCCTCTATGGGCTTCCAAATATCCCTTTCCCAATTCCAGAAGAACAGCCTTAGCGAAAGGCTTCTTGAAGGGAAAGATGTAACTCTGTGAGATGAATTAACAGAACACAGAGCAGTTCCTGAGAAAGCTTCTTTCCAGTTTTGAACGGAAGGTATTTCCTTTTTCACCATAGCCCTCAATGGGCTTCCAAATATCCCTTTGCCAATTCCACAAGAACAGCCTTAGCGAAAGGCTTCTTGAAGGGAAAGATGTAACTCTGTGAGATGAATTAACAGAACACAGAGCAGTTTCTCAGAAAGCTGCTTTCCTGTTTTGAACGGAAGATATTTCCTTTTTCACCATAGCCCTCTATGGGCTTCCAAATATCCTTTTGCCAATTCCACAAGAACGGCCTTAGTGAAAGGCTTCTTTAAGGGAACGATGTAACTCTGTGAGATGAATTAACAGAACACAGAGCAGTTTCTCAAAAAGATTCTTTCCAGTTTTGAACGGAAGATATTTCCTTTTTCTCCATAGCCCTCTATGGGCTTCCAAATATCCCTTTGTCAATTCCACAAGAACAGCCTTAGCGAAAGGCTACTTGAAGGGAAAGATGTAACTCTGTGAGATGAATTAACAGAACACAGAGCAGTTTCTCAGAAAGCTTCTTTCCAGTTTTGAACGGAAGATATTTCCTTTTTCACCATAGCCCTCTATGGGCTTCCAAATATCCCTTTGCCAATTCCACAAGAACAGCCTTAGCGAAAGGCTTCTTGAAGGGAAAATATGTAACTCTGTGAGATGAATTAACAAAACACAGAGCAGTTTCTCAGAAAGCTTCTTTCCAGTTTTGAACGGAAGATATTTCCTTTTTCACCATAGCCCTCTATGGGCTTCCAAATATCCCTTTTCCAATTCCACAAGAACAGGCTTAGCGAAAGGCTTCTTGAAGGGAAAGATGTAACTCTGTGAGATGAATTAACAGAACACAGAGCAGTTTCTAAGAAAGCTGCTTTCCTGTTTTGAACGGAAGATATTTCCTTTTTCTCTATAGCCCTCTATGGGCTTCCAAATATCCCTTTGCCAATTCCACAAAACGTCCTTAGCGAAAGGCTTCTTGAAGGGAAAGATGTAACCCTGTGAGATGAATTAACAGAACATAGACCAGTTTCCCAGAAAGCTTCTTTGCAGTTTTGAACGGAAGATATTTCCTTTTTCACCATAACCCTCTATGGGCTTCTAAATATCCCTTTGCCAATTCCAGAAGAACAGCCTTAGCGAAAGGCTTCTTGAAAGGAAAGAAGTAACTCTGTGAGACGAATTAACAGAACACAGAGCAGTTTCTCAGAAAGCTTCTTTCCAGTTTTGAACGGAAGATATTTCCTTTTTCACCATAGCCCTCTATGGGCTTCCAAATATCAATTGCCAATTCCCCAAGAACAGCCTTAGCGAAAGGCGTCTTGAAGGGAAAGATGTAACTCTGTGAGACGAATTAACAGAACACAGAGCAATTTCTCAGAAAGCTTCTTTCCAGTTTTGAACGGAAGATATTTCCTTTTTCACCGTAGCCCTCTATGGGCTTCCAAATATCCCTTTGCCAATTCCAGAAGAACAGCCTTAGCGAAAGGCTTCTTGAAGGGAAAGATGTAACTCTGTGAGATGAATTAACAGAACACAGAGCAGTTTCTGAGAAAGCTTCTTTCCAGTTTTGAACGGAAGGTATTTCCTTTTTCACCATAGCCCTCTATGGGCTTCCAAATATCCCTTTGCCAATTCCACAAGAACAGCCTTAGCGAAAGGCTTCTTGAAGGGAAAGATGTAACTCTGTGAGATGAATTAACAGAACACAGAGCAGTTTCTCAGAAAGCTGCTTTCCTGTTTTGAACGGAAGATATTTCCTTTTTCACCATACCCCTCTATGGGCTTCCAAATATCCCTTTGCCAATTCCACAAGAACGGCCTTAGTGAAAGGCTTCTTTAAGGGAACGATGTAACACTGTGAGATGAATTAACAGAACACAGAGCAGTTTCTCAAAAAGATTCTTTTCAGTTTTGAACGGAAGATATTTCCTTTTTCACCATAGCCCTCTATGGGCTTCCAAATATCCCTTGGCCAATTCCACAAGAACAGCCTTAGCGGAAGGCTACTTGAAGTGAAAGATGTAACTCTGTGAGATGAATTAACAGAACACAGAGCAGTTTCTAAGAAAGCTGCTTTCCTGTTTTGAACGGAAGATATTTCCTTTTTCTCTATAGCCATCTATGGGCTTCCAAATATCTCTTTGCCAATTCCACAAGAACGTCCTTAGCGAAAGGCTTCTTGAAGGGAAAGATGTAACCCTGTGAGATGAATTAACAGAACACAGAGCAGTTTCCCAGAAAGCTTCTTTCCAGTTTTGAACGGAAGATATTTCCTTTTTCACCATAGCCCTCTATGGGCTTCCAAATATCCCTTTGCCAATTCCAGAAGAACAGCCTTAGCAAAAGGCTTCTTGAAGGGAAAGAAGCAACTCTGTGAGACGAATTAACGGAACACAGAGCAGTTTCTCAGAAAGCTTCTTTCCAGTTTTGAACGGAAGATATTTCCTTTTTCACCATAGCCCTCTATGGGCTTCCAAATATCAATTGCCAATTACACAAGAACAGCCTTAGCGAAAGGCTTCTTGAAGGGAAAGATGTAACTCTGTGAGACGAATTAACAGAACACAGAGCAATTTCTCAGAAAGCTTCTTTCCAGTTTTGAACGGAAGATATTTCCTTTTTCACCATAGAGGGCTACTCTATGGGCTTCCAAATATCCCTTTGCCAATTCCAGAAGAACAGCCTTAGCGAAAGGCTTCTTGAAGGGAAAGATGTAACTCTGTGAGATGAATTAACAGAACACAGAGCAGTTTCTCAGAAAGCTTCTTTCCAGTTTTGAACGGAAGATATTTCCTTTTTCACCATAGCCCTCTATGGGCTTCCAAATATCCCTTTGCCAATTCCACAAGAACAGCCTTAGCGAAAGGCTTCTTGAAATTAAAGATGTAACTCTGTGAGATGAATGAACAGAACACAGAGCAGTTTCTCAGAAAGCTTCTTTCCAGTTTTGAACGGAAGATATTTCCTTTTTCACCGTAGCCCTCTATGGGCTTCCAAATATCCCTTTGCCAATTCCACAAGAACAGATTTAGCGAAAGGCTTCTTGAAGGGAAAGATGTAACCCTGTGAGATGAATTAACAGAACACAGAAGAGTTTCTCAGAAAGCTGCTTTCCTGTTTCGAACGGAAGTTATTTCCTTTTTCACCATAGCCCTCTATGGGCTTCCAAATATCCCTTTGCCAATTCCACAAGAACAGCCTTAGCGAAAGGCTTCTTGAAGAGAAAGATGTAACTCTGTGAGATGAATTAACAGAACACAGAGCAGTTTCTCAAAAAGATTCTTTCCAGTTTTGAACGGAAGATATTTCCTTTTTCACCATAGCAATCTATGGGCTTCCAAATAACCCTTTGCCAATACCACAAGAACAGCCTTAGCGAAAGGCTTCTTGAAGGGAAAGATGTAACTCTGTGAGATGAATTAACAGAACACAGAGTAGTTTCCCAGAAAGCTTCTGTCCAGTTTTCAACGGAAGATATTTCCTTTTTCACCATAGCCCTCTATGGGCTTCGAAATATCCCTTTGCCAATTCCACAAGAACAGCCTTAGCAAAAGGCTTCTTGAAGGGAAAGTTGTAACTGCGAGATGAATTAACAGAACACAGAGCAGTTTCTCAGAAAGCTTCTTTCCACTTTTGAACGGAAGATATTTCCTTTTTCAAAATAGCCCTCTATGGGCTTCCAAATATCCCTTTGCCAATACCACAAGAACAGCCTAAGCGAAAGGCTTCTTGAAGGGAAAGATGTAACTCTGTGAGATGAATTAACAGAACACAGAGCAGTTTCTCAGAAAGCTTCTTTCCAGTTTTGAACGGAAGGTATTTCCTTTTTCACCATAGCCCTCTATGGGCTTCAAAATATCCCTTTGCCAATTCCACAAGAACAGACTGAGCGAAAGGCTTCTTGAAGGGAAAGATGTAACTCTGTGAGATGAATTAACAGAACACAGAGCAGTTTCTAAGAAAGCTTCCTTCCTGTTTTGAACGGAAGATATTTCCTTTTTCACCATAGCCCTCTATGGGCTTCCAAATATCCCTTTGCCAATTCCACAAGAACAGCCTTAGCGAAAGGCTTCTTGACGGGAAAGATGTAACTCTGTGAGATGAATTAACAGAACACAGAGCAGTTTCTCAGAAAGCTTCTTTCCAGTTTGGAACGGCGGATATTCCCTTTTTCACCATAGCCCTCTATGGGCTTCCAAATATCCCTTTGACAATTCCACAAGAACGGCCTTAGAGAAAGGCGCTTGAAGGGAAAGATGTAACTCAGTGAGATGAATTAACAGAACACAGAGCAGTTTCTCAGAAAGCTTCTTTCCAGTTTTGAACGGAAGATATTTCCTTTTTCACCGTAGCCCTCTATGGGCTTCGAAATATCCCTTTGCCAATTCCACAAGAACAGCCTTAGCGAAAGGCTTCTTGAAGGGAAAGATGTAACTCTGTGAGATGAATTAACAGAACACAGAGCAGTTTCTCATAACGCTTCTTTCCAGTTTTGAACGGCAGATATTCCCTTTTTCACCATAGCCCTCCATGGGCTTCCAAATATCAATTTGCCAATTCCACAAGAACAAACTTAGCGAAAGGCTTCTTGAAGGGAAAGATGTAACTCTGTGAGATGAATTAACAGAACACAGAGCAGTTTCTGAGAAAGCTTCTCTCCAGTTTTGAACGGAAGATATTTCCTTTTTCACCATAGCCCTCTATGGGCTTCCAAATATCCCTTTGCCAATTCCACAAGAACAGCCTTAGCGAAAGGCTTCTATAAGGGAAAGTTGTAACTCTGTGAGATGAACTAACAGAACACAGAGCAGTTTCTCATAAAGCTTCTTTCCGTTTTGAACGGAAGATATTTCCTTTTTCACCATAGCCCTCTATGGGCTTCCTAATATCCCTTTGCCAATTCCACAAGAACAGCGTTAGCGAAAGGCTTCTTGAAGGGAAAGATGTAACGGTGTGAGATGAATTAACAGAACACAAAGCAGTTTTTCAGAAAGCTTCTTTCCAGTTTTGAACGGAAGATATTTCCTTTTTCACCATAGCCTTCTATGGGCTTCCAAATATCCCTTTGCCAGTTCCACAAGAACAGCCTTAGCGAAAGGCTTCTTGAAGGGAAAGATGTAACTCTGTGAGATGAATTAACAGAACACAGAACAGTTTCTCATAAAGCTTCTTTCCAGTTTTGAACAGAAGATATTTCCTTTTTCACCATAGCCCTCTATGGGCTTCAAAATATCCCTTTGCTAATTCCACAAGAACAGCCTTAGCGAAAGGCTTCTTGAAGGGAAAGATGTAATTCTGTGAGATGAATTAACAGAACACAGAGCAGTTTCTCAGAAAGCTTCTTTCCAGTTTTGAACGGAAGATATTTCCTTTTTAACCATAGCCCTCTATGGGCTTCTAAATATCCATTTTCCACTTCCACAAGAACAGCCTTAGCGAAAGGCGTCTTGAAGGGAAAGATGTAACTCTGTGAGATGAATTAACAGAACACAGAGCAGTTTCTCAGAAAGCTTCTTTCCAGTTTTGAACGGTAGATATTTCCTTTTTCACCATAGCCCTCTATGGGCTTCCAAATATCCCTTTTCCAATTCCACAAGAACACCCTTAGCGAAAGGCTTCTTGAAGGGAAAGATGTAACTCTGTGAGATGAATTAACAGAACACAGAGCAGTTTCTCAGAAAGCTTCTTTCCAGTTTTGAACGGAAGATATTTCCTTTTTCACCATAGCCCTCTATGGGCTTCCAAATATCCCTTTGCCAATTCCACAAGAACAGCCTTAGCGAAAGGCTTCTTGAAGGGAAAGATGTAACTCTGTGAGATGAATTAACACAACACAGAGCAGTTTCTCAGAAAGATTCTTTCCAGTTTTGAACGGAAGATATTTCCTTTTTCACCATAGCCCTCTATGGGCTTCCAAATATCCCTTTGCCAATTCCACAAGAACAGCCTTAGCGAAAGGCTTCTTGAAGGGAAAGATGTAACTCTGTGAGATGAATTAACAGAACACAGAGCAGTTTCTAAGAAAGCTTCCTTCCTCTTTTGAACGGAAGATATTTCCTTTTTCACCATAGCCCTCTATGGGCTTCGAAATATCCCTTTGACAATTCCACAAGAACGGCCTTAGCGAAAGGCTTCTTGAAGGGAAAGATGTAACACTGTGAGATGAATGAACAGAACACAGAGCAGTTTCTCAAAAAGATTCTTTCCAGTTTTGAACGGAAGATATTTCCTTTTTCACCATAGCCCTCTATGGGCTTCCAAATATCCCTTTGCCAATTCCACAAGAACAGCGTTAGCGATGGGTTCTTGAAGGGAAAGATGTTACTCTGTGAGATGAATTAACAGAACACAGAGCAGTTTCTGAGAAAGCTTCTTTCCAGTTAAGAACGGAAGATATTTCCTTTTTCACCATAGCCCTCTAAGGGCTTCAAAATATCCCTTTGCCAATTCCACAAGAACAGCCTTACAAAAGGCTTCTTGAAGGGAAAGATGTAACTCTGTGAGATGAATTAACAAAACACAGAGCAGTTTCTCAGAAAGATTCTTTCCAGTTTTGAACGGAAGATATTTCCTTTTTCACCGTATCCCTCTATGGGCTTCCAAATATCCGTTTGCCAATTCCACAAGAACAGCCTTAGCGAAAGGCTTCTTGAAGGGAAAGATGTAACTCTGTGAGATGAATTAACAGAACACAGAGCAGTTTCTCAGAAAGCTTCTTTCCAGTTTTGACCAGCAGATATTCCCTTTTTCACCATAGCCCTCTATGGGCTTCCAAATATCCCTTTGGCAATTCCACAAGAACAGGCTTAGCGAAAGGCTTCTTGAAGGGAAAGATGTAACTCTGTGAGATGAATTAACAGAACACAGAGCAGTTTCTGAGAAAGCTTCTTTCCAGTTTTGAACGGAAGATATTTCCTTTTTCACCATAGCCCTCTATGAGCTTCCAAATATCCCTTTGCCAATTCCAGAAGAACAGCCTTAGCGAAAGGCTTATTGAAGGGAAAGATGGAACTCTGTGAGATGAATTAACAGAACACAGAGCAGTTTCTCAGAAAGCTTCTTTCCAGTTTTGAACGGAAGATATTTCCGTTTTCACCATAGCCTTCTAGGGGCTTCCAAATATCCCTTTGACAATTCCACAAGAACGGCCTTAGCGAAAGGCTTCTTGAAGGGAAAGATGTAACTCTGTGAGATGAATGAACAGAACACAGAGCAGTTTCTCAGAAAGCTTCTTTCCAGTTTTGAACGGAAGATATTTCCTTTTTCACCGTAGCCCTCTATGGGCTTCGAAATATCCCTTTGCCAATTCCACAAGAACAGCCTTAGAGAAAGGCTTCTTGAAGGGAAAGATGTAACTCTGTGAGATGAATTAACAGAACACAGAGCAGTTTCTCAGAAATCTTCTTTCCAGTTTTGAACGGCAGATATTCCCTTTTTCTCCATACCCCTCTAAGGGCTTCCAAATATCCCTTTGCCAATTCCACAAGAACAGCCTTAGCGAAAGGCTTCTTGAAGGGAAAGATGTAACTCTGTGAGATGAATTAACAGAACACAGAGCAGTTTCTGAGAAAGCTTCTTTCCAGTTTTGAACGGAAAATATTTCCTTTTTCACCATAGCCCTCTATGGGCTTCCAAATATCCCTTTGCCAATTCCACAAGAACAGCCTTAGCGAAAGGCTTCTAGAAGGGAAAGATGTAACTCTGTGAGATGAATTAACAGAACACAGAGCAGTTTCTCAGAAAGCTTCTTTCCAGTTTTGAACGGAAGATATTTCCTTTTTCACCATAGCCCTCTATGGGCTTCCAAATATCCCTTTGACAATTCCACAAGAACGGCCTTAGCGAAACGCTTCTTGAAGGGAAATATGTAACTCTGTGAGCTGAATTAACAGAACACAGAGCAGTTTCTCAGAAAGCTTCTTTCCAGTTTTGAACGGAAGATATTTCCTTTTTCACCGTAGCCCTCTATGGGCTTCCAAATATCCCTTTGCCAATTCCACAAGAACAGCGTTAGCGAAAGGCTTCTTGAAGGGAAAGATGTAACGGTGTGAGATGAATTAACAGAACACAGAGCAGTTTTTCAGAAAGCTTCTTTCCAGGTTTGAACGGAAGATATTTCCTTTTTCACCATAGCCCTCTATGGGCTTCCAAATATCCCTTTGCCAATTCCACAAGAACAGCCTTAGCGAAAGGCTTCTTGAAGGGAAAGATGTAACTCTGTGAGATGAATTAACAGAACACAGAACAGTTTCTCAGAAAGCTTCTTTCCAGTTTTGAACGGAAGATATTTCCTTTTTCACCATAGCCCTCTATGGGCTTCCAAATATCCCTTTGACAATTCCACAAGAACGGCCTTAGCGAAAGGCTTCTTGAAGGGAAAGATGTAACTCTGTGAGATGAATTAACAGAACACAGAGCAGTTTCTCAGAAAGCTTCTTTCCAGTTTTGAACGGAAGATATTTCCTTTTTCACCATAGCCCTGTATGGGCTTCCAAATATCCCTTTGCCAATTCCAGAAGAACAGCCTTAGCGAAAGGCTCCTTGAAGGGAAAGAAGTAACTCTGTGAGACGAATTAACAGAACACAGAGCAGTTTCTCAGAAAGCTTCTTTCCAGTTTTGAACGGAAGGTATTTCCTTTTTCACCATAGCCCTCTATGGGCTTCCAAATATCAATTGCCATTTCCACTAGAACAGCCTTAGCGAAAGGCTTCTTGAAGGGAAAGATGTAACCCTGTGAGATGAATTAACAGAACACAGAAGAGTTTCTCAGAAAGCTGCTTTCCTGTTTTGAACGGAAGATATTTCCTTTTTCACCATAGCCCTCTATGGGCTTCCAAATATCCCTTTGCCAATTCCACAAGAACAGCCTTAGCGAAAGGCTTCTTGAAGAGAAAGATGTAACTCTGTGAGATGAATTAACAGAACACAGAGCAGTTTCTCAAAAAGATTCTTTCCAGTTTTGAACGGAAGATATTTCCTTTTTCACCATAGCCCTCTATGGGCTTCCAAATATCCCTTTGCCAATACCACAAGAACAGCCTTAGCGAAAGGCTTCTTGAAGGGAAAGATGTAACTCTGTGAGATGAATTAACAGAACACCGAGTAGTTTCCCAGAAAGCTTCTGTCCAGTTTTCAACGGAAGATATTTCCTTTTTCACCATAGCCCTCTATGGGCTTCGAAATATCCCTTTGCCAATTCCACAAGAACAGCCTTAGCAAAAGGCTTCTTGAAGGGAAAGTTGTAACTGCGAGATGAATTAACAGAACACAGAGCAGTTTCTCAGAAAGCTTCTTTCCACTTTTGAACGGAAGATATTTCCTTTTTCAAAATAGCCCTCTATGGGCTTCCAAATATCCCTTTGCCAATACCACAAGAACAGCCTAAGCGAAAGGCTTCTTGAAGGGAAAGATGTAACTCTGTGAGATGAATTAACAGAACACAGAGCAGTTTCTCAGAAAGCTTCTTTCCAGTTTTGAACGGAAGGTATTTCCTTTTTCACCATAGCCCTCTATGGGCTTCAAAATATCCCTTTGCCAATTCCACAAGAACAGACTTAGCGAAAGGCTTCTTGAAGGGAAAGATGTAACTCTGTGAGATGAATTAACAGAACACAGAGCAGTTTCTCAGAAAGCTTCTTTCCAGTATTGAACGGAAGATATTTCCTTTTTCACCGTAGCCCTGTATGGGCTTCCAAATATCCCTTTGCCAATTCCACAAGAACAGCCTTAGCGAAAGGCTTCTTGAAGGGAAAGATGAAACTCTGTGAGATGAATTAACAGAACACAGAGCAGTTTCTCAGAAAGCTTCTTTCCAGTTTTGAACGGAAGATATTTCCTTTTTCACCATAGCCCTCTATGGGCTTCCAAATATCCCTTTGCCAATTCCACAAGAACAGCCTTAGCGAAACGCTTCTTGAAGGGAAAGATGTAACCTGTAAGATGAATTAACAGAACACAGAGCAGTTTCTAAGAAAGCTTCCTTCCTGTTTTGAACGGAAGATATTTCCTTTTTCAAAATAGCCCTCTATGGGCTTCCAAATATCCCTTTGCCAATTCCACAAGAACAGCCTTAGCGAAAGGCTTCTTGACGGGAAAGATGTAACTCTGTGAGATGAATTAACAGAACACAGAGCAGTTTCTCAGAAAGCTTCTTTCCAGTTTGGAACGGCAGATATTCCCTTTTTCACCATAGCCCGCTATGGGCTTCCAAATATCCCTTTGCCAATTCCACAAGAACAGCCTTAGCGAAAGGCTTCTTGAAGGGAAAGATGTAACTCTGTGAGATGAATTAACAGAACACAGAGCAGTTTCTGAGAAAGCTTCTTTCCAGTTTTGAACGGAAGATATTTCCTTTTTCACCATAGCCCTCTATGGGCTTCCAAATATCCCTTTGCCAATTCCACAAGAACAGCCTTAGCGAAAGGCTTCTTGAAGGGAAAGATGTAACTCTGTGAGATGAATTAACATAACACAGAGCAGTTTCTCAGAAAGCTTCTTTCCAGTTTTGAACGGAAGATATTTCCTTTTTCACCATAGCCCTCTATGGGCTTCCAAATATCCCTTTTCCAATTCCACAAGAACAGCCTTAGCGAAAGGCTTCTTGAAGGGAAAGATGTAACTCTGTGAGATGAATTAACAGAACACAGAGCAGTTTCTCAGAAATCTTCTTTCCAGTTTTGAACGGAAGATATTTCCTTTTTCACCGTAGCCCTCTATGGGCTTCCAAATATCCCTTTGCCAATTCCAGAAGAACAGCCTTAGCGAAAGGCTTCTTGAAGGGAAAGATGTAACTCTGTGAGATGAATTAACAGAACACAGAGCAGTTTCTCAGAAAGCTTCTTTCCAGTTTTGAACGGAAGATATTTCCTTTTTCACCATAGCCCTCTATGGTCTTCCAAATATCCCTTTGCCAATTCCAGAAGAACAGCCTTAGCGAAAGGCTTCTTGAAGGGAAAGAAGTAACTCTGTGAGACGAATTAACAGAACACAGAGCAGTTTCTCAGAAAGCTTCTTTCCAGTTTTGAACGGAAGATATTTCCTTTTTCACCATAGCCCTCTATGTGCTTCCATATATCAATTGCCATTTCCACAAGAACAGCCTTAGCGAAAGGCTTCTAGAAGGGAAACATGTAACTCTGTGAGATGAATGAACAGAACACAGAGCAATTTCTCAGAAAGCTTCTTTCCAGTTTTGAACGGAAGATATTTCCTTTTTCACCATAGCCCTCTATGGGCTTCCAAATATCCCTTTGCCAATTCCACAAGAACAGCCATAGCGAAAGGCTTCTTGAAAGGAAAGATGTAACTCTGTGAGATGAAATAACAGAACACAGAGAAGTTTCTCAGAAAGATTCTTTCCAGTTTTGAACGGAAGATATTTCATTTTTCACCATAGTCCTCTAAGGGCTTCCAAATATCCCTTTGCCAATTCCACAAGAACAGCCTTAGCGAAAGGCTTCTTGAAGGGAAAGATGTAACTCTGTGAGATGAATTAACAGAACACAGAGCAGTTTCTCAGAAAGCTTCTTTCCAGTTTTGAACGGAAGATATTTCCTTTTTCACCATAGCCCTCTATGGGCTTCCAAATATCCCTTTGCCAATTCCACAAGAACAGCCTTAGCGAAACGCTTCTTGAAGGGAAAGATGTAACTCTGTGAGATGAATGAACAGAACACAGAGCAGTTTCTCAAAAAGATTCTTTCCAGTTTTGAACGGAAGATATTTCCTTTTTCACCATAGCCCTCTATGGGCTTCCAAATATCCCTTTGCCAATACCACAAGAACAGCCTTAGCGAAAGGCTTCTTGAAGGGAAAGATGTAACTCTGTGAGATGAATTAACAGAACACCGAGTAGTTTCCCAGAAAGCTTCTGTCCAGTTTTCAACGGAAGATATTTCCTTTTTCACCATAGCCCTCTATGGGCTTCGAAATATCCCTTTGCCAATTCCACAAGAACAGCCTTAGCAAAAGGCTTCTTGAAGGGAAAGTTGTAACTGCGAGATGAATTAACAGAACACAGAGCAGTTTCTCAGAAAGCTTCTTTCCACTTTTGAACGGAAGATATTTCCTTTTTCAAAATAGCCCTCTATGGGCTTCCAAATATCCCTTTGCCAATACCACAAGAACAGCCTAAGCGAAAGGCTTCTTGAAGGGAAAGATGTAACTCTGTGAGATGAATTAACAGAACACAGAGCAGTTTCTCAGAAAGCTTCTTTCCAGTTTTGAACGGAAGGTATTTCCTTTTTCACCATAGCCCTCTATGGGCTTCAAAATATCCCTTTGCCAATTCCACAAGAACAGACTTAGCGAAAGGCTTCTTGAAGGGAAAGATGTAACTCTGTGAGATGAATTAACAGAACACAGAGCAGTTTCTCAGAAAGCTTCTTTCCAGTATTGAACGGAAGATATTTCCTTTTTCACCGTAGCCCTGTATGAGCTTCCAAATATCCCTTTGCCAATTCCACAAGAACAGCCTTAGCGAAAGGCTTCTTGAAGGGAAAGATGTAACTCTGTGAGATGAATTAACAGAACACAGAGCAGTTTCTCAGAAAGCTTCTTTCCAGTTTTGAACGGAAGATATTTCCTTTTTCACCATAGCCCTCTATGGGCTTCCAAATATCCCTTTGCCAATTCCACAAGAACAGCCTTAGCGAAACGCTTCTTGAAGGGAAAGATGTAACCTGTGAGATGAATTAACAGAACACAGAGCAGTTTCTAAGAAAGCTTCCTTCCTGTTTTGAACGGAAGATATTTCCTTTTTCACCATAGCCCTCTATGGGCTTCCAAATATCCCTTTGCCAATTCCACAAGAACAGCCTTAGGGAAAGGCTTCTTGAAGGGAAAGATGTAACTCTCTGAGATGAATTAACAGAACACAGAGCAGTTTCTAAGAAAGCTGCTTTCCAGTTTTGAACGGAAGATATTTCCTTTTTCTCTATAGCCCTCTATGGGCTTCCAAATATCCCTTTGCCAATTCCACAAAACGTCCTTAGCGAAAGGCTTCTTGAAGGGAAAGATGTAACCCTGTGAGATGAATTAACAGAACATAGACCAGTTTCCCAGAAAGCTTCTTTCCAGTTTTGAACGGAAGATATTTCGTTTTTCACCATAGCCCTCTATGGGCTTCCAAATATCCCTTTGACAATTCCACAAGAACGTCCTTAGCGAAAGGCTTCTTGAAGGGAAAGATGTAACTCTGTGAGATGAATGAACAGAACACAGAAGAGTTTCTCAGAAAACTTCTTTCCAGTTTTGAACGGAAGACATTTCCTTTTTCACCATAGCCCTCTATGGGCTTCCAAATATCCCTTTGCCAGTTCCACAAGAACAGCCTTAGCGAAAGGCTTCTTGAAGGGAAAGATGTAACTCTGTGAGATGAATTAACGGAACACAGAGCAGTTTCTAAGAAAGCTTCTTTCCAGTTTTGAACGGAAGATATTTCCTTTTTCACCATAGCCCTCTATGGGCTTCAAAATATCCCTTTTCCAATTCCACAAGAACAGCCTTAGGGAAAGGCTTCTTGAAGAGAAAGATGTAAATCTGTGAGATGAATTAACAGAACACAGAGCAGTTTCTCAGAAATCTTCTATCCACTTTTGAACGGAAGATATTTCCTTTTTCACCGTAGCCCTCTATGGGCTTCCAAATATCCCTTTGCCAATTCCAGAAGAACAGCCTTAGCGAAAGGCTTCTTGAAGGGAAAGATGTAACTCTGTGAGATGAATTAACAGAACACAGAGCAGTTCCTGAGAAAGCTTCTTTCCAGTTTTGAACGGAAGGTATTTCCTTTTTCACCATAGCCCTCAATGGGCTTCCAAATATCCCTTTGCCAATTCCACAAGAACAGCCTTAGCGAAAGGCTTCTTGAAGGGAAAGATGTAACTCTGTGAGATGAATTAGCAGAACACAGAGCAGTTTCTCAGAAAGCTGCTTTCCTGTTTTGAACGGAAGATATTTCCTTTTTCACCATAGCCCTCTATGGGCTTCCAAATATCCTTTTGCCAATTCCACAAGAACGGCCTTAGTGAAAGGCTTCTTTAAGGGAACGATGTAACTCTGTGAGATGAATTAACAGAACACAGAGCAGTTTCTCAAAAAGATTCTTTCCAGTTTTGAACGGAAGATATTTCCTTTTTCACCATAGCCCTCTATGGGCTTCCAAATATCCCTTTGTCAATTCCACAAGAACAGCCTTAGCGAAAGGCTACTTGAAGGGAAAGATGTAACTCTGTGAGATGAATTAACAGAACACAGAGCAGTTTCTCAGAAAGCTTCTTTCCAGTTTTGAACGGAAGATATTTCCTTTTTCACCATAGCCCTCTATGGGCTTCCAAATATCCCTTTGCCAATTCCACAAGAACAGCCTTAGCGAAAGGCTTCTTGAAGGGAAAATATGTAACTCTGTGAGATGAATTAACAAAACACAGAGCAGTTTCTCAGAAAGCTTCTTTCCAGTTTTGAACGGAAGATATTTCCTTTTTCACCATAGCCCTCTATGGGCTTCCAAATATCCCTTTTCCAATTCCACAAGAACAGGCTTAGCGAAAGGCTTCTTGAAGGGAAAGATGTAACTCTGTGAGATGAATTAACAGAACACAGAGCAGTTTCTAAGAAAGCTGCTTTCCTGTTTTGAACGGAAGATATTTCCTTTTTCTCTATAGCCCTCTATGGGCTTCCAAATATCCCTTTGCCAATTCCACAAAACGTCCTTAGCGAAAGGCTTCTTGAAGGGAAAGATGTAACCCTGTGAGATGAATTAACAGAACATAGACCAGTTTCCCAGAAAGCTTCTTTGCAGTTTTGAACGGAAGATATTTCCTTTTTCACCATAACCCTCTATGGGCTTCTAAATATCCCTTTGCCAATTCCAGAAGAACAGCCTTAGCGAAAGGCTTCTTGAAAGGAAAGAAGTAACTCTGTGAGACGAATTAACAGAACACAGAGCAGTTTCTCAGAAAGCTTCTTTCCAGTTTTGAACGGAAGATATTTCCTTTTTCACCATAGCCCTCTATGGGCTTCCAAATATCAATTGCCAATTCCCCAAGAACAGCCTTAGCGAAAGGCGTCTTGAAGGGAAAGATGTAACTCTGTGAGACGAATTAACAGAACACAGAGCAATTTCTCAGAAAGCTTCTTTCCAGTTTTGAACGGAAGATATTTCCTTTTTCACCGTAGCCCTCTATGGGCTTCCAAATATCCCTTTGCCAATTCCAGAAGAACAGCCTTAGCGAAAGGCTTCTTGAAGGGAAAGATGTAACTCTGTGAGATGAATTAACAGAACACAGAGCAGTTTCTGAGAAAGCTTCTTTCCAGTTTTGAACGGAAGGTATTTCCTTTTTCACCATAGCCCTCTATGGGCTTCCAAATATCCCTTTGCCAATTCCACAAGAACAGCCTTAGCGAAAGGCTTCTTGAAGGGAAAGATGTAACTCTGTGAGATGAATTAACAGAACACAGAGCAGTTTCTCAGAAAGCTGCTTTCCTGTTTTGAACGGAAGATATTTCCTTTTTCACCATACCCCTCTATGGGCTTCCAAATATCCCTTTGCCAATTCCACAAGAACGGCCTTAGTGAAAGGCTTCTTTAAGGGAACGATGTAACACTGTGAGATGAATTAACAGAACACAGAGCAGTTTCTCAAAAAGATTCTTTTCAGTTTTGAACGGAAGATATTTCCTTTTTCACCATAGCCCTCTATGGGCTTCCAAATATCCCTTGGCCAATTCCACAAGAACAGCCTTAGCGGAAGGCTACTTGAAGTGAAAGATGTAACTCTGTGAGATGAATTAACAGAACACAGAGCAGTTTCTAAGAAAGCTGCTTTCCTGTTTTGAACGGAAGATATTTCCTTTTTCTCTATAGCCATCTATGGGCTTCCAAATATCTCTTTGCCAATTCCACAAGAACGTCCTTAGCGAAAGGCTTCTTGAAGGGAAAGATGTAACCCTGTGAGATGAATTAACAGAACACAGAGCAGTTTCCCAGAAAGCTTCTTTCCAGTTTTGAACGGAAGATATTTCCTTTTTCACCATAGCCCTCTATGGGCTTCCAAATATCCCTTTGCCAATTCCAGAAGAACAGCCTTAGCAAAAGGCTTCTTGAAGGGAAAGAAGCAACTCTGTGAGACGAATTAACGGAACACAGAGCAGTTTCTCAGAAAGCTTCTTTCCAGTTTTGAACGGAAGATATTTCCTTTTTCACCATAGCCCTCTATGGGCTTCCAAATATCAATTGCCAATTACACAAGAACAGCCTTAGCGAAAGGCTTCTTGAAGGGAAAGATGTAACTCTGTGAGACGAATTAACAGAACACAGAGCAATTTCTCAGAAAGCTTCTTTCCAGTTTTGAACGGAAGATATTTCCTTTTTCACCATAGAGGGCTACTCTATGGGCTTCCAAATATCCCTTTGCCAATTCCAGAAGAACAGCCTTAGCGAAAGGCTTCTTGAAGGGAAAGATGTAACTCTGTGAGATGAATTAACAGAACACAGAGCAGTTTCTCAGAAAGCTTCTTTCCAGTTTTGAACGGAAGATATTTCCTTTTTCACCATAGCCCTCTATGGGCTTCCAAATATCCCTTTGCCAATTCCACAAGAACAGCCTTAGCGAAACGCTTCTTGAAGGGAAAGATGTAACCCTGTGAGATGAATTATCAGAACACAGAGCAGTTTCTAAGAAAGCTTCCTTCCTGTTTTGAACGGAAGATATTTCCTTTTTCACCATAGCCCTCTATGGGCTTCCAAATATCCCTTTGACAATTCCACAAGAACGGCCTTAGCGAAAGGCTTCTTGAAGGGAAAGATGTAACTCTGTGAGATGAATTAACAGAACACAGAGCAGTTTCTCAGAAAGCTTCTTTCCAGTTTTGAACGGAAGATATTTCCTTTTTCACCATAGCCCTCTATGGGCTTCCAAATATCCCTTTGCCAATTCCACAAGAACAGCCTTAGCGAAAGGCTTCTTGAAATTAAAGATGTAACTCTGTGAGATGAATGAACAGAACACAGAGCAGTTTCTCAGAAAGCTTCTTTCCAGTTTTGAACGGAAGATATTTCCTTTTTCACCGTAGCCCTCTATGGGCTTCCAAATATCCCTTTGCCAATTCCACAAGAACAGATTTAGCGAAAGGCTTCTTGAAGGGAAAGATGTAACCCTGTGAGATGAATTAACAGAACACAGAAGAGTTTCTCAGAAAGCTGCTTTCCTGTTTCGAACGGAAGTTATTTCCTTTTTCACCATAGCCCTCTATGGGCTTCCAAATATCCCTTTGCCAATTCCACAAGAACAGCCTTAGCGAAAGGCTTCTTGAAGAGAAAGATGTAACTCTGTGAGATGAATTAACAGAACACAGAGCAGTTTCTCAAAAAGATTCTTTCCAGTTTTGAACGGAAGATATTTCCTTTTTCACCATAGCAATCTATGGGCTTCCAAATAACCCTTTGCCAATACCACAAGAACAGCCTTAGCGAAAGGCTTCTTGAAGGGAAAGATGTAACTCTGTGAGATGAATTAACAGAACACAGAGTAGTTTCCCAGAAAGCTTCTGTCCAGTTTTCAACGGAAGATATTTCCTTTTTCACCATAGCCCTCTATGGGCTTCGAAATATCCCTTTGCCAATTCCACAAGAACAGCCTTAGCAAAAGGCTTCTTGAAGGGAAAGTTGTAACTGCGAGATGAATTAACAGAACACAGAGCAGTTTCTCAGAAAGCTTCTTTCCACTTTTGAACGGAAGATATTTCCTTTTTCAAAATAGCCCTCTATGGGCTTCCAAATATCCCTTTGCCAATACCACAAGAACAGCCTAAGCGAAAGGCTTCTTGAAGGGAAAGATGTAACTCTGTGAGATGAATTAACAGAACACAGAGCAGTTTCTCAGAAAGCTTCTTTCCAGTTTTGAACGGAAGGTATTTCCTTTTTCACCATAGCCCTCTATGGGCTTCAAAATATCCCTTTGCCAATTCCACAAGAACAGACTGAGCGAAAGGCTTCTTGAAGGGAAAGATGTAACTCTGTGAGATGAATTAACAGAACACAGAGCAGTTTCTAAGAAAGCTTCCTTCCTGTTTTGAACGGAAGATATTTCCTTTTTCACCATAGCCCTCTATGGGCTTCCAAATATCCCTTTGCCAATTCCACAAGAACAGCCTTAGCGAAAGGCTTCTTGACGGGAAAGATGTAACTCTGTGAGATGAATTAACAGAACACAGAGCAGTTTCTCAGAAAGCTTCTTTCCAGTTTGGAACGGCGGATATTCCCTTTTTCACCATAGCCCTCTATGGGCTTCCAAATATCCCTTTGACAATTCCACAAGAACGGCCTTAGAGAAAGGCGCTTGAAGGGAAAGATGTAACTCAGTGAGATGAATTAACAGAACACAGAGCAGTTTTTCAGAAAGCTTCTTTCCAGTTTTGAACGGAAGATATTTCCTTTTTCACCGTAGCCCTCTATGGGCTTCGAAATATCCCTTTGCCAATTCCACAAGAACAGCCTTAGCGAAAGGCTTCTTGAAGGGAAAGATGTAACTCTGTGAGATGAATTAACAGAACACAGAGCAGTTTCTCATAACGCTTCTTTCCAGTTTTGAACGGCAGATATTCCCTTTTTCACCATAGCCCTCCATGGGCTTCCAAATATCAATTTGCCAATTCCACAAGAACAAACTTAGCGAAAGGCTTCTTGAAGGGAAAGATGTAACTCTGTGAGATGAATTAACAGAACACAGAGCAGTTTCTGAGAAAGCTTCTCTCCAGTTTTGAACGGAAGATATTTCCTTTTTCACCATAGCCCTCTATGGGCTTCCAAATATCCCTTTGCCAATTCCACAAGAACAGCCTTAGCGAAAGGCTTCTATAAGGGAAAGTTGTAACTCTGTGAGATGAACTAACAGAACACAGAGCAGTTTCTCATAAAGCTTCTTTCCGTTTTGAACGGAAGATATTTCCTTTTTCACCATAGCCCTCTATGGGCTTCCTAATATCCCTTTGCCAATTCCACAAGAACAGCGTTAGCGAAAGGCTTCTTGAAGGGAAAGATGTAACGGTGTGAGATGAATTAACAGAACACAAAGCAGTTTTTCAGAAAGCTTCTTTCCAGTTTTGAACGGAAGATATTTCCTTTTTCACCATAGCCTTCTATGGGCTTCCAAATATCCCTTTGCCAGTTCCACAAGAACAGCCTTAGCGAAAGGCTTCTTGAAGGGAAAGATGTAACTCTGTGAGATGAATTAACAGAACACAGAACAGTTTCTCATAAAGCTTCTTTCCAGTTTTGAACAGAAGATATTTCCTTTTTCACCATAGCCCTCTATGGGCTTCAAAATATCCCTTTGCTAATTCCACAAGAACAGCCTTAGCGAAAGGCTTCTTGAAGGGAAAGATGTAACTCTGTGAGATGAATTAACAGAACACAGAGCAGTTCCTGAGAAAGCTTCTTTCCAGTTTTGAACGGAAGGTATTTCCTTTTTCACCATAGCCCTCAATGGGCTTCCAAATATCCCTTTGCCAATTCCACAAGAACAGCCTTAGCGAAAGGCTTCTTGAAGGGAAAGATGTAACTCTGTGAGATGAATTAACAGAACACAGAGCAGTTTCTCAGAAAGCTGCTTTCCTGTTTTGAACGGAAGATATTTCCTTTTTCACCATAGCCCTCTATGGGCTTCCAAATATCCTTTTGCCAATTCCACAAGAACGGCCTTAGTGAAAGGCTTCTTTAAGGGAACGATGTAACTCTGTGAGATGAATTAACAGAACACAGAGCAGTTTCTCAAAAAGATTCTTTCCAGTTTTGAACGGAAGATATTTCCTTTTTCACCATAGCCCTCTATGGGCTTCCAAATATCCCTTTGTCAATTCCACAAGAACAGCCTTAGCGAAAGGCTACTTGAAGGGAAAGATGTAACTCTGTGAGATGAATTAACAGAACACAGAGCAGTTTCTCAGAAAGCTTCTTTCCAGTTTTGAACGGAAGATATTTCCTTTTTCACCATAGCCCTCTATGGGCTTCCAAATATCCCTTTGCCAATTCCACAAGAACAGCCTTAGCGAAAGGCTTCTTGAAGGGAAAATATGTAACTCTGTGAGATGAATTAACAAAACACAGAGCAGTTTCTCAGAAAGCTTCTTTCCAGTTTTGAACGGAAGATATTTCCTTTTTCACCATAGCCCTCTATGGGCTTCCAAATATCCCTTTTCCAATTCCACAAGAACAGGCTTAGCGAAAGGCTTCTTGAAGGGAAAGATGTAACTCTGTGAGATGAATTAACAGAACACAGAGCAGTTTCTAAGAAAGCTGCTTTCCTGTTTTGAACGGAAGATATTTCCTTTTTCTCTATAGCCCTCTATGGGCTTCCAAATATCCCTTTGCCAATTCCACAAAACGTCCTTAGCGAAAGGCTTCTTGAAGGGAAAGATGTAACCCTGTGAGATGAATTAACAGAACATAGACCAGTTTCCCAGAAAGCTTCTTTGCAGTTTTGAACGGAAGATATTTCCTTTTTCACCATAACCCTCTATGGGCTTCTAAATATCCCTTTGCCAATTCCAGAAGAACAGCCTTAGCGAAAGGCTTCTTGAAAGGAAAGAAGTAACTCTGTGAGACGAATTAACAGAACACAGAGCAGTTTCTCAGAAAGCTTCTTTCCAGTTTTGAACGGAAGATATTTCCTTTTTCACCATAGCCCTCTATGGGCTTCCAAATATCAATTGCCAATTCCCCAAGAACAGCCTTAGCGAAAGGCGTCTTGAAGGGAAAGATGTAACTCTGTGAGACGAATTAACAGAACACAGAGCAATTTCTCAGAAAGCTTCTTTCCAGTTTTGAACGGAAGATATTTCCTTTTTCACCGTAGCCCTCTATGGGCTTCCAAATATCCCTTTGCCAATTCCAGAAGAACAGCCTTAGCGAAAGGCTTCTTGAAGGGAAAGATGTAACTCTGTGAGATGAATTAACAGAACACAGAGCAGTTTCTGAGAAAGCTTCTTTCCAGTTTTGAACGGAAGGTATTTCCTTTTTCACCATAGCCCTCTATGGGCTTCCAAATATCCCTTTGCCAATTCCACAAGAACAGCCTTAGCGAAAGGCTTCTTGAAGGGAAAGATGTAACTCTGTGAGATGAATTAACAGAACACAGAGCAGTTTCTCAGAAAGCTGCTTTCCTGTTTTGAACGGAAGATATTTCCTTTTTCACCATACCCCTCTATGGGCTTCCAAATATCCCTTTGCCAATTCCACAAGAACGGCCTTAGTGAAAGGCTTCTTTAAGGGAACGATGTAACACTGTGAGATGAATTAACAGAACACAGAGCAGTTTCTCAAAAAGATTCTTTTCAGTTTTGAACGGAAGATATTTCCTTTTTCACCATAGCCCTCTATGGGCTTCCAAATATCCCTTGGCCAATTCCACAAGAACAGCCTTAGCGGAAGGCTACTTGAAGTGAAAGATGTAACTCTGTGAGATGAATTAACAGAACACAGAGCAGTTTCTAAGAAAGCTGCTTTCCTGTTTTGAACGGAAGATATTTCCTTTTTCTCTATAGCCATCTATGGGCTTCCAAATATCTCTTTGCCAATTCCACAAGAACGTCCTTAGCGAAAGGCTTCTTGAAGGGAAAGATGTAACCCTGTGAGATGAATTAACAGAACACAGAGCAGTTTCCCAGAAAGCTTCTTTCCAGTTTTGAACGGAAGATATTTCCTTTTTCACCATAGCCCTCTATGGGCTTCCAAATATCCCTTTGCCAATTCCAGAAGAACAGCCTTAGCAAAAGGCTTCTTGAAGGGAAAGAAGCAACTCTGTGAGACGAATTAACGGAACACAGAGCAGTTTCTCAGAAAGCTTCTTTCCAGTTTTGAACGGAAGATATTTCCTTTTTCACCATAGCCCTCTATGGGCTTCCAAATATCAATTGCCAATTACACAAGAACAGCCTTAGCGAAAGGCTTCTTGAAGGGAAAGATGTAACTCTGTGAGACGAATTAACAGAACACAGAGCAATTTCTCAGAAAGCTTCTTTCCAGTTTTGAACGGAAGATATTTCCTTTTTCACCATAGAGGGCTACTCTATGGGCTTCCAAATATCCCTTTGCCAATTCCAGAAGAACAGCCTTAGCGAAAGGCTTCTTGAAGGGAAAGATGTAACTCTGTGAGATGAATTAACAGAACACAGAGCAGTTTCTCAGAAAGCTTCTTTCCAGTTTTGAACGGAAGATATTTCCTTTTTCACCATAGCCCTCTATGGGCTTCCAAATATCCCTTTGCCAATTCCACAAGAACAGCCTTAGCGAAACGCTTCTTGAAGGGAAAGATGTAACCCTGTGAGATGAATTATCAGAACACAGAGCAGTTTCTAAGAAAGCTTCCTTCCTGTTTTGAACGGAAGATATTTCCTTTTTCACCATAGCCCTCTATGGGCTTCCAAATATCCCTTTGACAATTCCACAAGAACGGCCTTAGCGAAAGGCTTCTTGAAGGGAAAGATGTAACTCTGTGAGATGAATTAACAGAACACAGAGCAGTTTCTCAGAAAGCTTCTTTCCAGTTTTGAACGGAAGATATTTCCTTTTTCACCATAGCCCTCTATGGGCTTCCAAATATCCCTTTGCCAATTCCACAAGAACAGCCTTAGCGAAAGGCTTCTTGAAATTAAAGATGTAACTCTGTGAGATGAATGAACAGAACACAGAGCAGTTTCTCAGAAAGCTTCTTTCCAGTTTTGAACGGAAGATATTTCCTTTTTCACCGTAGCCCTCTATGGGCTTCCAAATATCCCTTTGCCAATTCCACAAGAACAGATTTAGCGAAAGGCTTCTTGAAGGGAAAGATGTAACCCTGTGAGATGAATTAACAGAACACAGAAGAGTTTCTCAGAAAGCTGCTTTCCTGTTTCGAACGGAAGTTATTTCCTTTTTCACCATAGCCCTCTATGGGCTTCCAAATATCCCTTTGCCAATTCCACAAGAACAGCCTTAGCGAAAGGCTTCTTGAAGAGAAAGATGTAACTCTGTGAGATGAATTAACAGAACACAGAGCAGTTTCTCAAAAAGATTCTTTCCAGTTTTGAACGGAAGATATTTCCTTTTTCACCATAGCAATCTATGGGCTTCCAAATAACCCTTTGCCAATACCACAAGAACAGCCTTAGCGAAAGGCTTCTTGAAGGGAAAGATGTAACTCTGTGAGATGAATTAACAGAACACAGAGTAGTTTCCCAGAAAGCTTCTGTCCAGTTTTCAACGGAAGATATTTCCTTTTTCACCATAGCCCTCTATGGGCTTCGAAATATCCCTTTGCCAATTCCACAAGAACAGCCTTAGCAAAAGGCTTCTTGAAGGGAAAGTTGTAACTGCGAGATGAATTAACAGAACACAGAGCAGTTTCTCAGAAAGCTTCTTTCCACTTTTGAACGGAAGATATTTCCTTTTTCAAAATAGCCCTCTATGGGCTTCCAAATATCCCTTTGCCAATACCACAAGAACAGCCTAAGCGAAAGGCTTCTTGAAGGGAAAGATGTAACTCTGTGAGATGAATTAACAGAACACAGAGCAGTTTCTCAGAAAGCTTCTTTCCAGTTTTGAACGGAAGGTATTTCCTTTTTCACCATAGCCCTCTATGGGCTTCAAAATATCCCTTTGCCAATTCCACAAGAACAGACTGAGCGAAAGGCTTCTTGAAGGGAAAGATGTAACTCTGTGAGATGAATTAACAGAACACAGAGCAGTTTCTAAGAAAGCTTCCTTCCTGTTTTGAACGGAAGATATTTCCTTTTTCACCATAGCCCTCTATGGGCTTCCAAATATCCCTTTGCCAATTCCACAAGAACAGCCTTAGCGAAAGGCTTCTTGACGGGAAAGATGTAACACTGTGAGATGAATTAACAGAACACAGAGCAGTTTCTCAGAAAGCTTCTTTCCAGTTTGGAACGGCGGATATTCCCTTTTTCACCATAGCCCTCTATGGGCTTCCAAATATCCCTTTGACAATTCCACAAGAACGGCCTTAGAGAAAGGCGCTTGAAGGGAAAGATGTAACTCAGTGAGATGAATTAACAGAACACAGAGCAGTTTTTCAGAAAGCTTCTTTCCAGTTTTGAACGGAAGATATTTCCTTTTTCACCGTAGCCCTCTATGGGCTTCGAAATATCCCTTTGCCAATTCCACAAGAACAGCCTTAGCGAAAGGCTTCTTGAAGGGAAAGATGTAACTCTGTGAGATGAATTAACAGAACACAGAGCAGTTTCTCAGAAAGCTTCTTTCCAGTTTTGAACGGTAGATATTTCCTTTTTCACCATAGCCCTCTATGGGCTTCCAAATATCCCTTTTCCAATTCCACAAGAACAGCCTTAGCGAAAGGCTTCTTGAAGGGAAAGATGTAACTCTGTGAGATGAATTAACAGAACACAGAGCAGTTTCTCAGAAAGCTTCTTTCCAGTTTTGAACGGAAGATATTTCCTTTTTCACCATAGCCCTCTATGGGCTTCCAAATATCCCTTTGCCAATTCCACAAGAACAGCCTTAGCGAAAGGCTTCTTGAAGGGAAAGATGTAACTCTGTGAGATGAATTAACACAACACAGAGCAGTTTCTCAGAAAGATTCTTTCCAGTTTTGAACGGAAGATATTTCCTTTTTCACCATAGCCCTCTATGGGCTTCCAAATATCCCTTTGCCAATTCCACAAGAACAGCCTTAGCGAAAGGCTTCTTGAAGGGAAAGATGTAACTCTGTGAGATGAATTAACAGAACACAGAGCAGTTTCTAAGAAAGCTTCCTTCCTCTTTTGAACGGAAGATATTTCCTTTTTCACCATAGCCCTCTATGGGCTTCGAAATATCCCTTTGACAATTCCACAAGAACGGCCTTAGCGAAAGGCTTCTTGAAGGGAAAGATGTAACACTGTGAGATGAATGAACAGAACACAGAGCAGTTTCTCAAAAAGATTCTTTCCAGTTTTGAACGGAAGATATTTCCTTTTTCACCATAGCCCTCTATGGGCTTCCAAATATCCCTTTGCCAATTCCACAAGAACAGCGTTAGCGATGGGTTCTTGAAGGGAAAGATGTTACTCTGTGAGATGAATTAACAGAACACAGAGCAGTTTCTGAGAAAGCTTCTTTCCAGTTAAGAACGGAAGATATTTCCTTTTTCACCATAGCCCTCTATGGGCTTCCAAATATCCCTTTGCCAATTCCACAAGAACAGCCTTACAAAAGGCTTCTTGAAGGGAAAGATGTAACTCTGTGAGATGAATTAACAAAACACAGAGCAGTTTCTCAGAAAGATTCTTTCCAGTTTTGAACGGAAGATATTTCCTTTTTCACCGTATCCCTCTATGGGCTTCCAAATATCCGTTTGCCAATTCCACAAGAACAGCCTTAGCGAAAGGCTTCTTGAAGGGAAAGATGTAACTCTGTGAGATGAATTAACAGAACACAGAGCAGTTTCTCAGAAAGCTTCTTTCCAGTTTTGACCAGCAGATATTCCCTTTTTCACCATAGCCCTCTATGGGCTTCCAAATATCCCTTTGGCAATTCCACAAGAACAGGCTTAGCGAAAGGCTTCTTGAAGGGAAAGATGTAACTCTGTGAGATGAATTAACAGAACACAGAGCAGTTTCTGAGAAAGCTTCTTTCCAGTTTTGAACGGAAGATATTTCCTTTTTCACCATAGCCCTCTATGAGCTTCCAAATATCCCTTTGCCAATTCCAGAAGAACAGCCTTAGCGAAAGGCTTATTGAAGGGAAAGATGGAACTCTGTGAGATGAATTAACAGAACACAGAGCAGTTTCTCAGAAAGCTTCTTTCCAGTTTTGAACGGAAGATATTTCCGTTTTCACCATAGCCTTCTAGGGGCTTCCAAATATCCCTTTGACAATTCCACAAGAACGGCCTTAGCGAAAGGCTTCTTGAAGGGAAAGATATAACTCTCTGAGATGAATTAACAGAACACAGAGCAGTTTCTCAGAAAGCTTCTTTCCAGTTTTGAACGGAAGATATTTCCTTTTTCACCATAGCCCTCTATGGGCTTCCAAATATCCCTTTGCCAATTCCACAAGAACAGCCTTAGCGAAACGCTTCTTGAAGGGAAAGATGTAACGCTATGAGATGAATTAACAGAACACAGAGCAGTTTCTAAGAAAGCTTCCTTCCTGTTTTGAACGGAAGATATTTCCTTTTTCACCATAGCCCTCTATGGGCTTCCAAATATCCCTTTGACAATTCCACAAGAACGGCCTTAGCGAAAGGCTTCTTGAAGGGAAAGATGTAACTCTGTGAGATGAATGAACAGAACACAGAGCAGTTTCTCAGAAAGCTTCTTTCCAGTTTGGAACGGAAGATATTTCCTTTTTCACCGTAGCCCTCTATGGGCTTCCAAATATCCCTTTGCCAATTCCAGAAGAACAGCCTTAGCGAAAGGCTTCTTGAAGGGAAAGAAGTAACTCTGTGAGACGAATTAACAGAACACAGAGCAGTTTCTCAGAAAGCTTCTTTCCAGTTTTGAACGGAAGATATTTCCTTTTTCACCATAACCCTCTATGTGCTTCCAAATATCAATTGCCATTTCCACAAGAACAGCCTTAGCGAAAGGCTTCTAGAAGGGAAACATGTAACTCTGTGACATGAATTAACAGAACACAGAGCAATTTCTCAGAAAGCTTCTTTCCAGTTTTGAACGGAAGATATTTCCTTTTTCACCATAGCCCTCTATGGGCTTCCAAATATCCCTTTGCCAATTCCACAAGAACAGCCTTAGCGAAAGGCTTCTTGAAAGGAAAGATGTAACTCTGTGAGATGAAATAACAGAACACAGAGAAGTTTCTCAGAAAGATTCTTTCCAGTTTTGAACGGAATATGTTTCATTTTTCACCATAGCCCTCTAAGGGCTTCAAAATATCCCTTTGCCAATTCCACAAGAACAGCCTTAGCGAAAGGCTTCTTGAAGGGAAAGATGTAACTCTGTGAGATGAATTAACAGAACACAGAGCAGTTTCTCAGAAAGCTTCTTTCCAGTTTTGAACGGAAGATATTTCCTTTTTCACCATAGCCCTCTATGGGCTTCCAAATATCCCTTTGCCAATTCCACAAGAACAGCCTTAGCGAAACGCTTCTTGAAGGGAAAGATGTAACCCTGTGAGATGAATTAACAGAACACAGAGCAGTTTCTAAGAAAGCTTCCTTCCTGTTTTGAACGGAAGATATTTCCTTTTTCACCATAGCCCTCTATGGGCTTCCAAATATCCCTTTGACAATTCCACAAGAACGGCCTTAGCGAAAGGCTTCTTGAAGGGAAAGATGTAACTCTGTGAGATGAATGAACAGAACACAGAGCAGTTTCTCAAAAAGATTCTTTCCAGTTTTGAACGGAAGATATTTCCTTTTACACCATAGCCCTCTATGGGCTTCCCAATATCCTTTGCGAATTCCATAAGAACAGCCTTAGCGAAAGGCTTCTTGAAGGGAAAGATGTAACTCTGTGAGATGAATTAACAGAACACAGAGCAGTTTCTCAGAAAGCTTCTTTCCAGTTTTGAACGGAAGATATTTCCTTTTTCACCGTAGCCCTCTATGGGCTTCGAAATATCCCTTTGCCAATTCCACAAGAACAGCCTTAGAGAAAGGCTTCTTGAAGGGAAAGATGTAACTCTGTGAGATGAATTAACAGAACACAGAGCAGTTTCTCAGAAATCTTCTTTCCAGTTTTGAACGGCAGATATTCCCTTTTTCTCCATACCCCTCTAAGGGCTTCCAAATATCCCTTTGCCAATTCCACAAGAACAGCCTTAGCGAAAGGCTTCTTGAAGGGAAAGATGTAACTCTGTGAGATGAATTAACAGAACACAGAGCAGTTTCTGAGAAAGCTTCTTTCCAGTTTTGAACGGAAAATATTTCCTTTTTCACCATAGCCCTCTATGGGCTTCCAAATATCCCTTTGCCAATTCCACAAGAACAGCCTTAGCGAAAGGCTTCTAGAAGGGAAAGATGTAACTCTGTGAGATGAATTAACACAACACAGAGCAGTTTCTCAGAAAGCTTCTTTCCAGTTTTGAACGGAAGATATTTCCTTTTTCACCATAGCCCTCTATGGGCTTCCAAATATCCCTTTGACAATTCCACAAGAACGGCCTTAGCGAAACGCTTCTTGAAGGGAAATATGTAACTCTGTGAGCTGAATTAACAGAACACAGAGCAGTTTCTCAGAAAGCTTCTTTCCAGTTTTGAACGGAAGATATTTCCTTTTTCACCGTAGCCCTCTATGGGCTTCCAAATATCCCTTTGCCAATTCCACAAGAACAGCGTTAGCGAAAGGCTTCTTGAAGGGAAAGATGTAACGGTGTGAGATGAATTAACAGAACACAGAGCAGTTTTTCAGAAAGCTTCTTTCCAGGTTTGAACGGAAGATATTTCCTTTTTCACCATAGCCCTCTATGGGCTTCCAAATATCCCTTTGCCAATTCCACAAGAACAGCCTTAGCGAAAGGCTTCTTGAAGGGAAAGATGTAACTCTGTGAGATGAATTAACAGAACACAGAACAGTTTCTCAGAAAGCTTCTTTCCAGTTTTGAACGGAAGATATTTCCTTTTTCACCATAGCCCTCTATGGGCTTCCAAATATCCCTTTGACAATTCCACAAGAACGGCCTTAGCGAAAGGCTTCTTGAAGGGAAAGATGTAACTCTGTGAGATGAATTAACAGAACACAGAGCAGTTTCTCAGAAAGCTTCTTTCCAGTTTTGAACGGAAGATATTTCCTTTTTCACCATAGCCCTGTATGGGCTTCCAAATATCCCTTTGCCAATTCCAGAAGAACAGCCTTAGCGAAAGGCTCCTTGAAGGGAAAGAAGTAACTCTGTGAGACGAATTAACAGAACACAGAGCAGTTTCTCAGAAAGCTTCTTTCCAGTTTTGAACGGAAGGTATTTCCTTTTTCACCATAGCCCTCTATGGGCTTCCAAATATCAATTGCCATTTCCACTAGAACAGCCTTAGCGAAAGGCTTCTTGAAGGGAAAGATGTAACCCTGTGAGATGAATTAACAGAACACAGAAGAGTTTCTCAGAAAGCTGCTTTCCTGTTTTGAACGGAAGATATTTCCTTTTTCACCATAGCCCTCTATGGGCTTCCAAATATCCCTTTGCCATTTCCACAAGAACAGCCTTAGCGAAAGGCTTCTTGAAGAGAAAGATGTAACTCTGTGAGATGAATTAACAGAACACAGAGCAGTTTCTCAAAAAGATTCTTTCCAGTTTTGAACGGAAGATATTTCCTTTTTCACCATAGCCCTCTATGGGCTTCCAAATATCCCTTTGCCAATACCACAAGAACAGCCTTAGCGAAAGGCTTCTTGAAGGGAAAGATGTAACTCTGTGAGATGAATTAACAGAACACCGAGTAGTTTCCCAGAAAGCTTCTGTCCAGTTTTCAACGGAAGATATTTCCTTTTTCACCATAGCCCTCTATGGGCTTCGAAATATCCCTTTGCCAATTCCACAAGAACAGCCTTAGCAAAAGGCTTCTTGAAGGGAAAGTTGTAACTGCGAGATGAATTAACAGAACACAGAGCAGTTTCTCAGAAAGCTTCTTTCCACTTTTGAACGGAAGATATTTCCTTTTTCAAAATAGCCCTCTATGGGCTTCCAAATATCCCTTTGCCAATACCACAAGAACAGCCTAAGCGAAAGGCTTCTTGAAGGGAAAGATGTAACTCTGTGAGATGAATTAACAGAACACAGAGCAGTTTCTCAGAAAGCTTCTTTCCAGTTTTGAACGGAAGGTATTTCCTTTTTCACCATAGCCCTCTATGGGCTTCAAAATATCCCTTTGCCAATTCCACAAGAACAGACTTAGCGAAAGGCTTCTTGAAGGGAAAGATGTAACTCTGTGAGATGAATTAACAGAACACAGAGCAGTTTCTCAGAAAGCTTCTTTCCAGTATTGAACGGAAGATATTTCCTTTTTCACCGTAGCCCTGTATGGGCTTCCAAATATCCCTTTGCCAATTCCACAAGAACAGCCTTAGCGAAAGGCTTCTTGAAGGGAAAGATGAAACTCTGTGAGATGAATTAACAGAACACAGAGCAGTTTCTCAGAAAGCTTCTTTCCAGTTTTGAACGGAAGATATTTCCTTTTTCACCATAGCCCTCTATGGGCTTCCAAATATCCCTTTGCCAATTCCACAAGAACAGCCTTAGCGAAACGCTTCTTGAAGGGAAAGATGTAACCTGTAAGATGAATTAACAGAACACAGAGCAGTTTCTAAGAAAGCTTCCTTCCTGTTTTGAACGGAAGATATTTCCTTTTTCAAAATAGCCCTCTATGGGCTTCCAAATATCCCTTTGCCAATTCCACAAGAACAGCCTTAGCGAAAGGCTTCTTGACGGGAAAGATGTAACTCTGTGAGATGAATTAACAGAACACAGAGCAGTTTCTCAGAAAGCTTCTTTCCAGTTTGGAACGGCAGATATTCCCTTTTTCACCATAGCCCTCTATGGGCTTCCAAATATCCCTTTGCCAATTCCACAAGAACAGCCTTAGCGAAAGGCTTCTTGAAGGGAAAGATGTAACTCTGTGAGATGAATTAACAGAACACAGAGCAGTTTCTGAGAAAGCTTCTTTCCAGTTTTGAACGGAAGATATTTCCTTTTTCACCATAGCCCTCTATGGGCTTCCAAATATCCCTTTGCCAATTCCACAAGAACAGCCTTAGCGAAAGGCTTCTTGAAGGGAAAGATGTAACTCTGTGAGATGAATTAACATAACACAGAGCAGTTTCTCAGAAAGCTTCTTTCCAGTTTTGAACGGAAGATATTTCCTTTTTCACCATAGCCCTCTATGGGCTTCCAAATATCCCTTTTCCAATTCCACAAGAACAGCCTTAGCGAAAGGCTTCTTGAAGGGAAAGATGTAACTCTGTGAGATGAATTAACAGAACACAGAGCAGTTTCTCAGAAATCTTCTTTCCAGTTTTGAACGGAAGATATTTCCTTTTTCACCGTAGCCCTCTATGGGCTTCCAAATATCCCTTTGCCAATTCCAGAAGAACAGCCTTAGCGAAAGGCTTCTTGAAGGGAAAGATGTAACTCTGTGAGATGAATTAACAGAACACAGAGCAGTTTCTCAGAAAGCTTCTTTCCAGTTTTGAACGGAAGATATTTCCTTTTTCACCATAGCCCTCTATGGTCTTCCAAATATCCCTTTGCCAATTCCAGAAGAACAGCCTTAGCGAAAGGCTTCTTGAAGGGAAAGAAGTAACTCTGTGAGACGAATTAACAGAACACAGAGCAGTTTCTCAGAAAGCTTCTTTCCAGTTTTGAACGGAAGATATTTCCTTTTTCACCATAGCCCTCTATGTGCTTCCATATATCAATTGCCATTTCCACAAGAACAGCCTTAGCGAAAGGCTTCTAGAAGGGAAACATGTAACTCTGTGAGATGAATGAACAGAACACAGAGCAATTTCTCAGAAAGCTTCTTTCCAGTTTTGAACGGAAGATATTTCCTTTTTCACCATAGCCCTCTATGGGCTTCCAAATATCCCTTTGCCAATTCCACAAGAACAGCCATAGCGAAAGGCTTCTTGAAAGGAAAGATGTAACTCTGTGAGATGAAATAACAGAACACAGAGAAGTTTCTCAGAAAGATTCTTTCCAGTTTTGAACGGAAGATATTTCATTTTTCACCATAGTCCTCTAAGGGCTTCCAAATATCCCTTTGCCAATTCCACAAGAACAGCCTTAGCGAAAGGCTTCTTGAAGGGAAAGATGTAACTCTGTGAGATGAATTAACAGAACACAGAGCAGTTTCTCAGAAAGCTTCTTTCCAGTTTTGAACGGAAGATATTTCCTTTTTCACCATAGCCCTCTATGGGCTTCCAAATATCCCTTTGCCAATTCCACAAGAACAGCCTTAGCGAAACGCTTCTTGAAGGGAAAGATGTAACTCTGTGAGATGAATGAACAGAACACAGAGCAGTTTCTCAAAAAGATTCTTTCCAGTTTTGAACGGAAGATATTTCCTTTTTCACCATAGCCCTCTATGGGCTTCCAAATATCCCTTTGCCAATACCACAAGAACAGCCTTAGCGAAAGGCTTCTTGAAGGGAAAGATGTAACTCTGTGAGATGAATTAACAGAACACCGAGTAGTTTCCCAGAAAGCTTCTGTCCAGTTTTCAACGGAAGATATTTCCTTTTTCACCATAGCCCTCTATGGGCTTCGAAATATCCCTTTGCCAATTCCACAAGAACAGCCTTAGCAAAAGGCTTCTTGAAGGGAAAGTTGTAACTGCGAGATGAATTAACAGAACACAGAGCAGTTTCTCAGAAAGCTTCTTTCCACTTTTGAACGGAAGATATTTCCTTTTTCAAAATAGCCCTCTATGGGCTTCCAAATATCCCTTTGCCAATACCACAAGAACAGCCTAAGCGAAAGGCTTCTTGAAGGGAAAGATGTAACTCTGTGAGATGAATTAACAGAACACAGAGCAGTTTCTCAGAAAGCTTCTTTCCAGTTTTGAACGGAAGGTATTTCCTTTTTCACCATAGCCCTCTATGGGCTTCAAAATATCCCTTTGCCAATTCCACAAGAACAGACTTAGCGAAAGGCTTCTTGAAGGGAAAGATGTAACTCTGTGAGATGAATTAACAGAACACAGAGCAGTTTCTCAGAAAGCTTCTTTCCAGTATTGAACGGAAGATATTTCCTTTTTCACCGTAGCCCTGTATGAGCTTCCAAATATCCCTTTGCCAATTCCACAAGAACAGCCTTAGCGAAAGGCTTCTTGAAGGGAAAGATGTAACTCTGTGAGATGAATTAACAGAACACAGAGCAGTTTCTCAGAAAGCTTCTTTCCAGTTTTGAACGGAAGATATTTCCTTTTTCACCATAGCCCTCTATGGGCTTCCAAATATCCCTTTGCCAATTCCACAAGAACAGCCTTAGCGAAACGCTTCTTGAAGGGAAAGATGTAACCTGTGAGATGAATTAACAGAACACAGAGCAGTTTCTAAGAAAGCTTCCTTCCTGTTTTGAACGGAAGATATTTCCTTTTTCACCATAGCCCTCTATGGGCTTCCAAATATCCCTTTGCCAATTCCACAAGAACAGCCTTAGGGAAAGGCTTCTTGACGGGAAAGATGTAACTCTGTGAGATGAATTAACAGAACACAGAGCAGTTTCTCAGAAAGCTTCTTTCCAGTTTGGAACGGCAGATATTCCCTTTTTCACCATAGCCCTCTATGGGCTTCCAAATATCCCTTTGCCAATTCCACAAGAACAGCCTTAGCGAAAGGCTTCTTGAAGGGAAAGATGTAACTCTGTGAGATGAATTAACAGAACACAGAGCAGTTTCTGAGAAAGCTTCTTTCCAGTTTTGAACGGAAGATATTTCCTTTTTCACCATAGCCCTCTATGGGCTTCCAAATATCCCTTTGCCAATTCCACAAGAACAGCCTTAGCGAAAGGCTTCTTGAAGGGAAAGATGTAACTCTGTGAGATGAATTAACAGAACACAGAGCAATTTCTCAGAAAGCTTCTTTCCAGTTTTGAACGGAAGATATTTCCTTTTTCACCATAGAGGGCTACTCTATGGGCTTCCAAATATCCCTTTGCCAATTCCAGAAGAACAGCCTTAGCGAAAGGCTTCTTGAAGGGAAAGATGTAACTCTGTGAGATGAATTAACAGAACACAGAGCAGTTTCTCAAAAAGCTTCTTTCCAGTTTTGAACGGAAGATATTTCCTTTTTCACCATAGCAATCTATGGGCTTCCAAATAACCCTTTGCCAATACCACAAGAACAGCCTTAGCGAAAGGCTTCTTGAAGGGAAAGATGTAACTCTGTGAGATGAATTAACAGAACACAGAGTAGTTTCCCAGAAAGCTTCTGTCCAGTTTTCAACGGAAGATATTTCCTTTTTCACCATAGCCCTCTATGGGCTTCGAAATATCCCTTTGCCAATTCCACAAGAACAGCCTTAGCAAAAGGCTTCTTGAAGGGAAAGTTGTAACTGCGAGATGAATTAACAGAACACAGAGCAGTTTCTCAGAAAGCTTCTTTCCACTGTTGAACGGAAGATATTTCCTTTTTCAAAATAGCCCTCTATGGGCTTCCAAATATCCCTTTGCCAATACCACAAGAACAGCCTAAGCGAAAGGCTTCTTGAAGGGAAAGATGTAACTCTGTGAGATGAATTAACAGAACACAGAGCAGTTTCTCAGAAAGCTTCTTTCCAGTTTTGAACGGAAGGTATTTCCTTTTTCACCATAGCCCTCTATGGGCTTCAAAATATCCCTTTGCCAATTCCACAAGAACAGACTGAGCGAAAGGCTTCTTGAAGGGAAAGATGTAACTCTGTGAGATGAATTAACAGAACACAGAGCAGTTTCTAAGAAAGCTTCCTTCCTGTATTGAACGGAAGATATTTCCTTTTTCACCATAGCCCTCTATGGGCTTCCAAATATCCCTTTGCCAATTCCACAAGAACAGCCTTAGCGAAAGGCTTCTTGACGGGAAAGATGTAACTCTGTGAGATGAATTAACAGAACACAGAGCAGTTTCTCAGAAAGCTTCTTTCCAGTTTGGAACGGCGGATATTCCCTTTTTCACCATAGCCCTCTATGGGCTTCCAAATATCCCTTTGACAATTCCACAAGAACGGCCTTAGAGAAAGGCGCTTGAAGGGAAAGATGTAACTCAGTGAGATGAATTAACAGAACACAGAGCAGTTTTTCAGAAAGCTTCTTTCCAGTTTTGAACGGAAGATATTTCCTTTTTCACCGTAGCCCTCTATGGGCTTCGAAATATCCCTTTGCCAATTCCACAAGAACAGCCTTAGCGAAAGGCTTCTTGAAGGGAAAGATGTAACTCTGTGAGATGAATTAACAGAACACAGAGCAGTTTCTCATAACGCTTCTTTCCAGTTTTGAACGGCAGATATTCCCTTTTTCACCATAGCCCTCCATGGGCTTCCAAATATCAATTTGCCAATTCCACAAGAACAAACTTAGCGAAAGGCTTCTTGAAGGGAAAGATGTAACTCTGTGAGATGAATTAACAGAACACAGAGCAGTTTCTGAGAAAGCTTCTCTCCAGTTTTGAACGGAAGATATTTCCTTTTTCACCATAGCCCTCTATGGGCTTCCAAATATCCCTTTGCCAATTCCACAAGAACAGCCTTAGCGAAAGGCTTCTATAAGGGAAAGTTGTAACTCTGTGAGATGAACTAACAGAACACAGAGCAGTTTCTCATAAAGCTTCTTTCCGTTTTGAACGGAAGATATTTCCTTTTTCACCATAGCCCTCTATGGGCTTCCTAATATCCCTTTGCCAATTCCACAAGAACAGCGTTAGCGAAAGGCTTCTTGAAGGGAAAGATGTAACGGTGTGAGATGAATTAACAGAACACAAAGCAGTTTTTCAGAAAGCTTCTTTCCAGTTTTGAACGGAAGATATTTCCTTTTTCACCATAGCCTTCTATGGGCTTCCAAATATCCCTTTGCCAGTTCCACAAGAACAGCCTTAGCGAAAGGCTTCTTGAAGGGAAAGATGTAACTCTGTGAGATGAATTAACAGAACACAGAACAGTTTCTCATAAAGCTTCTTTCCAGTTTTGAACAGAAGATATTTCCTTTTTCACCATAGCCCTCTATGGGCTTCAAAATATCCCTTTGCTAATTCCACAAGAACAGCCTTAGCGAAAGGCTTCTTGAAGGGAAAGATGTAATTCTGTGAGATGAATTAACAGAACACAGAGCAGTTTCTCAGAAAGCTTCTTTCCAGTTTTGAACGGAAGATATTTCCTTTTTAACCATAGCCCTCTATGGGCTTCTAAATATCCATTTTCCACTTCCACAAGAACAGCCTTAGCGAAAGGCGTCTTGAAGGGAAAGATGTAACTCTGTGAGATGAATTAACAGAACACAGAGCAGTTTCTCAGAAAGCTTCTTTCCAGTTTTGAACGGTAGATATTTCCTTTTTCACCATAGCCCTCTATGGGCTTCCAAATATCCCTTTTCCAATTCCACAAGAACAGCCTTAGCGAAAGGCTTCTTGAAGGGAAAGATGTAACTCTGTGAGATGAATTAACAGAACACAGAGCAGTTTCTCAGAAAGCTTCTTTCCAGTTTTGAACGGAAGATATTTCCTTTTTCACCATAGCCCTCTATGGGCTTCCAAATATCCCTTTGCCAATTCCACAAGAACAGCCTTAGCGAAAGGCTTCTTGAAGGGAAAGATGTAACTCTGTGAGATGAATTAACACAACACAGAGCAGTTTCTCAGAAAGATTCTTTCCAGTTTTGAACGGAAGATATTTCCTTTTTCACCATAGCCCTCTATGGGCTTCCAAATATCCCTTTGCCAATTCCACAAGAACAGCCTTAGCGAAAGGCTTCTTGAAGGGAAAGATGTAACTCTGTGAGATGAATTAACAGAACACAGAGCAGTTTCTAAGAAAGCTTCCTTCCTCTTTTGAACGGAAGATATTTCCTTTTTCACCATAGCCCTCTATGGGCTTCGAAATATCCCTTTGACAATTCCACAAGAACGGCCTTAGCGAAAGGCTTCTTGAAGGGAAAGATGTAACACTGTGAGATGAATGAACAGAACACAGAGCAGTTTCTCAAAAAGATTCTTTCCAGTTTTGAACGGAAGATATTTCCTTTTTCACCATAGCCCTCTATGGGCTTCCAAATATCCCTTTGCCAATTCCACAAGAACAGCGTTAGCGATGGGTTCTTGAAGGGAAAGATGTTACTCTGTGAGATGAATTAACAGAACACAGAGCAGTTTCTGAGAAAGCTTCTTTCCAGTTAAGAACGGAAGATATTTCCTTTTTCACCATAGCCCTCTATGGGCTTCCAAATATCCCTTTGCCAATTCCACAAGAACAGCCTTACAAAAGGCTTCTTGAAGGGAAAGATGTAACTCTGTGAGATGAATTAACAAAACACAGAGCAGTTTCTCAGAAAGATTCTTTCCAGTTTTGAACGGAAGATATTTCCTTTTTCACCGTATCCCTCTATGGGCTTCCAAATATCCGTTTGCCAATTCCACAAGAACAGCCTTAGCGAAAGGCTTCTTGAAGGGAAAGATGTAACTCTGTGAGATGAATTAACAGAACACAGAGCAGTTTCTCAGAAAGCTTCTTTCCAGTTTTGACCAGCAGATATTCCCTTTTTCACCATAGCCCTCTATGGGCTTCCAAATATCCCTTTGGCAATTCCACAAGAACAGGCTTAGCGAAAGGCTTCTTGAAGGGAAAGATGTAACTCTGTGAGATGAATTAACAGAACACAGAGCAGTTTCTGAGAAAGCTTCTTTCCAGTTTTGAACGGAAGATATTTCCTTTTTCACCATAGCCCTCTATGAGCTTCCAAATATCCCTTTGCCAATTCCAGAAGAACAGCCTTAGCGAAAGGCTTATTGAAGGGAAAGATGGAACTCTGTGAGATGAATTAACAGAACACAGAGCAGTTTCTCAGAAAGCTTCTTTCCAGTTTTGAACGGAAGATATTTCCGTTTTCACCATAGCCTTCTAGGGGCTTCCAAATATCACTTTGACAATTCCACAAGAACGGCCTTAGCGAAAGGCTTCTTGAAGGGAAAGATATAACTCTCTGAGATGAATTAACAGAACACAGAGCAGTTTCTCAGAAAGCTTCTTTCCAGTTTTGAACGGAAGATATTTCCTTTTTCACCATAGCCCTCTATGGGCTTCCAAATATCCCTTTGCCAATTCCACAAGAACAGCCTTAGCGAAACGCTTCTTGAAGGGAAAGATGTAACCCTGTGAGATGAATTAACAGAACACAGAGCAGTTTCTAAGAAAGCTTCCTTCCTGTTTTGAACGGAAGATATTTCCTTTTTCACCATAGCCCTCTATGGGCTTCCAAATATCCCTTTGACAATTCCACAAGAACGGCCTTAGCGAAAGGCTTCTTGAAGGGAAAGATGTAACTCTGTGAGATGAATGAACAGAACACAGAGCAGTTTCTCAGAAAGCTTCTTTCCAGTTTGGAACGGAAGATATTTCCTTTTTCACCGTAGCCCTCTATGGGCTTCCAAATATCCCTTTGCCAATTCCAGAAGAACAGCCTTAGCGAAAGGCTTCTTGAAGGGAAAGAAGTAACTCTGTGAGACGAATTAACAGAACACAGAGCAGTTTCTCAGAAAGCTTCTTTCCAGTTTTGAACGGAAGATATTTCCTTTTTCACCATAACCCTCTATGTGCTTCCAAATATCAATTGCCATTTCCACAAGAACAGCCTTAGCGAAAGGCTTCTAGAAGGGAAACATGTAACTCTGTGAGATGAATTAACAGAACACAGAGCAATTTCTCAGAAAGCTTCTTTCCAGTTTTGAACGGAAGATATTTCCTTTTTCACCATAGCCCTCTATGGGCTTCCAAATATCCCTTTGCCAATTCCACAAGAACAGCCTTAGCGAAAGGCTTCTTGAAAGGAAAGATGTAACTCTGTGAGATGAAATAACAGAACACAGAGAAGTTTCTCAGAAAGATTCTTTCCAGTTTTGAACGGAAGATGTTTCATTTTTCACCATAGCCCTCTAAGGGCTTCAAAATATCCCTTTGCCAATTCCACAAGAACAGCCTTAGCGAAAGGCTTCTTGAAGGGAAAGATGTAACTCTGTGAGATGAATTAACAGAACACAGAGCAGTTTCTCAGAAAGCTTCTTTCCAGTTTTGAACGGAAGATATTTCCTTTTTCACCATAGCCCTCTATGGGCTTCCAAATATCCCTTTGCCAATTCCACAAGAACAGCCTTAGCGAAACGCTTCTTGAAGGGAAAGATGTAACCCTGTGAGATGAATTAACAGAACACAGAGCAGTTTCTAAGAAAGCTTCCTTCCTGTTTTGAACGGAAGATATTTCCTTTTTCACCATAGCCCTCTATGGGCTTCCAAATATCCCTTTGACAATTCCACAAGAACGGCCTTAGCGAAAGGCTTCTTGAAGGGAAAGATGTAACTCTGTGAGATGAATGAACAGAACACAGAGCAGTTTCTCAAAAAGATTCTTTCCAGTTTTGAACGGAAGATATTTCCTTTTACACCATAGCCCTCTATGGGCTTCCAAATATCCCTTTGCGAATTCCATAAGAACAGCCTTAGCGAAAGGCTTCTTGAAGGGAAAGATGTAACTCTGTGAGATGAATTAACAGAACACAGAGCAGTTTCTCAGAAAGCTTCTTTCCAGTTTTGAACGGAAGATATTTCCTTTTTCACCGTAGCCCTCTATGGGCTTCGAAATATCCCTTTGCCAATTCCACAAGAACAGCCTTAGAGAAAGGCTTCTTGAAGGGAAAGATGTAACTCTGTGAGATGAATTAACAGAACACAGAGCAGTTTCTCAGAAATCTTCTTTCCAGTTTTGAACGGCAGATATTCCCTTTTTCTCCATACCCCTCTAAGGGCTTCCAAATATCCCTTTGCCAATTCCACAAGAACAGCCTTAGCGAAAGGCTTCTTGAAGGGAAAGATGTAACTCTGTGAGATGAATTAACAGAACACAGAGCAGTTTCTGAGAAAGCTTCTTTCCAGTTTTGAACGGAAAATATTTCCTTTTTCACCATAGCCCTCTATGGGCTTCCAAATATCCCTTTGCCAATTCCACAAGAACAGCCTTAGCGAAAGGCTTCTAGAAGGGAAAGATGTAACTCTGTGAGATGAATTAACAGAACACAGAGCAGTTTCTCAGAAAGCTTCTTTCCAGTTTTGAACGGAAGATATTTCCTTTTTCACCATAGCCCTCTATGGGCTTCCAAATATCCCTTTGACAATTCCACAAGAACGGCCTTAGCGAAACGCTTCTTGAAGGGAAATATGTAACTCTGTGAGCTGAATTAACAGAACACAGAGCAGTTTCTCAGAAAGCTTCTTTCCAGTTTTGAACGGAAGATATTTCCTTTTTCACCGTAGCCCTCTATGGGCTTCCAAATATCCCTTTGCCAATTCCACAAGAACAGCGTTAGCGAAAGGCTTCTTGAAGGGAAAGATGTAACGGTGTGAGATGAATTAACAGAACACAGAGCAGTTTTTCAGAAAGCTTCTTTCCAGGTTTGAACGGAAGATATTTCCTTTTTCACCATAGCCCTCTATGGGCTTCCAAATATCCCTTTGCCAATTCCACAAGAACAGCCTTAGCGAAAGGCTTCTTGAAGGGAAAGATGTAACTCTGTGAGATGAATTAACAGAACACAGAACAGTTTCTCAGAAAGCTTCTTTCCAGTTTTGAATGGAAGATATTTCCTTTTTCACCATAGCCCTCTATGGGCTTCCAAATATCCCTTTGACAATTCCACAAGAACGGCCTTAGCGAAGGGCTTCTTGAAGGGAAAGATGTAACTCTGTGAGATGAATTAACAGAACACAGAGCAGTTTCTCAGAAAGCTTCTTTCCAGTTTTGAACGGAAGATATTTCCTTTTTCACCATAGCCCTGTATGGGCTTCCAAATATCCCTTTGCCAATTCCAGAAGAACAGCCTTAGCGAAAGGCTCCTTGAAGGGAAAGAAGTAACTCTGTGAGACGAATTAACAGAACACAGAGCAGTTTCTCAGAAAGCTTCTTTCCAGTTTTGAACGGAAGGTATTTCCTTTTTCACCATAGCCCTCTATGGGCTTCCAAATATCAATTGCCATTTCCACTAGAACAGCCTTAGCGAAAGGCTTCTTGAAGGGAAAGATGTAACCCTGTGAGATGAATTAACAGAACACAGAAGAGTTTCTCAGAAAGCTGCTTTCCTGTTTTGAACGGAAGATATTTCCTTTTTCACCATAGCCCTCTATGGGCTTCCAAATATCCCTTTGCCAATTCCACAAGAACAGCCTTAGCGAAAGGCTTCTTGAAGAGAAAGATGTAACTCTGTGAGATGAATTAACAGAACACAGAGCAGTTTCTCAAAAAGATTCTTTCCAGTTTTGAACGGAAGATATTTCCTTTTTCACCATAGCCCTCTATGGGCTTCCAAATATCCCTTTGCCAATACCACAAGAACAGCCTTAGCGAAAGGCTTCTTGAAGGGAAAGATGTAACTCTGTGAGATGAATTAACAGAACACCGAGTAGTTTCCCAGAAAGCTTCTGTCCAGTTTTCAACGGAAGATATTTCCTTTTTCACCATAGCCCTCTATGGGCTTCGAAATATCCCTTTGCCAATTCCACAAGAACAGCCTTAGCAAAAGGCTTCTTGAAGGGAAAGTTGTAACTGCGAGATGAATTAACAGAACACAGAGCAGTTTCTCAGAAAGCTTCTTTCCACTTTTGAACGGAAGATATTTCCTTTTTCAAAATAGCCCTCTATGGGCTTCCAAATATCCCTTTGCCAATACCACAAGAACAGCCTAAGCGAAAGGCTTCTTGAAGGGAAAGATGTAACTCTGTGAGATGAATTAACAGAACACAGAGCAGTTTCTCAGAAAGCTTCTTTCCAGTTTTGAACGGAAGGTATTTCCTTTTTCACCATAGCCCTCTATGGGCTTCAAAATATCCCTTTGCCAATTCCACAAGAACAGACTTAGCGAAAGGCTTCTTGAAGGGAAAGATGTAACTCTGTGAGATGAATTAACAGAACACAGAGCAGTTTCTCAGAAAGCTTCTTTCCAGTATTGAACGGAAGATATTTCCTTTTTCACCGTAGCCCTGTATGGGCTTCCAAATATCCCTTTGCCAATTCCACAAGAACAGCCTTAGCGAAAGGCTTCTTGAAGGGAAAGATGAAACTCTGTGAGATGAATTAACAGAACACAGAGCAGTTTCTCAGAAAGCTTCTTTCCAGTTTTGAACGGAAGATATTTCCTTTTTCACCATAGCCCTCTATGGGCTTCCAAATATCCCTTTGCCAATTCCACAAGAACAGCCTTAGCGAAACGCTTCTTGAAGGGAAAGATGTAACCTGTAAGATGAATTAACAGAACACAGAGCAGTTTCTAAGAAAGCTTCCTTCCTGTTTTGAACGGAAGATATTTCCTTTTTCAAAATAGCCCTCTATGGGCTTCCAAATATCCCTTTGCCAATTCCACAAGAACAGCCTTAGCGAAAGGCTTCTTGACGGGAAAGATGTAACTCTGTGAGATGAATTAACAGAACACAGAGCAGTTTCTCAGAAAGCTTCTTTCCAGTTTGGAACGGCAGATATTCCCTTTTTCACCATAGCCCTCTATGGGCTTCCAAATATCCCTTTGCCAATTCCACAAGAACAGCCTTAGCGAAAGGCTTCTTGAAGGGAAAGATGTAACTCTGTGAGATGAATTAACAGAACACAGAGCAGTTTCTGAGAAAGCTTCTTTCCAGTTTTGAACGGAAGATATTTCCTTTTTCACCATAGCCCTCTATGGGCTTCCAAATATCCCTTTGCCAATTCCACAAGAACAGCCTTAGCGAAAGGCTTCTTGAAGGGAAAGATGTAACTCTGTGAGATGAATTAACATAACACAGAGCAGTTTCTCAGAAAGCTTCTTTCCAGTTTTGAACGGAAGATATTTCCTTTTTCACCATAGCCCTCTATGGGCTTCCAAATATCCCTTTTCCAATTCCACAAGAACAGCCTTAGCGAAAGGCTTCTTGAAGGGAAAGATGTAACTCTGTGAGATGAATTAACAGAACACAGAGCAGTTTCTCAGAAATCTTCTTTCCAGTTTTGAACGGAAGATATTTCCTTTTTCACCGTAGCCCTCTATGGGCTTCCAAATATCCCTTTGCCAATTCCAGAAGAACAGCCTTAGCGAAAGGCTTCTTGAAGGGAAAGATGTAACTCTGTGAGATGAATTAACAGAACACAGAGCAGTTTCTCAGAAAGCTTCTTTCCAGTTTTGAACGGAAGATATTTCCTTTTTCACCATAGCCCTCTATGGTCTTCCAAATATCCCTTTGCCAATTCCAGAAGAACAGCCTTAGCGAAAGGCTTCTTGAAGGGAAAGAAGTAACTCTGTGAGACGAATTAACAGAACACAGAGCAGTTTCTCAGAAAGCTTCTTTCCAGTTTTGAACGGAAGATATTTCCTTTTTCACCATAGCCCTCTATGTGCTTCCATATATCAATTGCCATTTCCACAAGAACAGCCTTAGCGAAAGGCTTCTAGAAGGGAAACATGTAACTCTGTGAGATGAATGAACAGAACACAGAGCAATTTCTCAGAAAGCTTCTTTCCAGTTTTGAACGGAAGATATTTCCTTTTTCACCATAGCCCTCTATGGGCTTCCAAATATCCCTTTGCCAATTCCACAAGAACAGCCATAGCGAAAGGCTTCTTGAAAGGAAAGATGTAACTCTGTGAGATGAAATAACAGAACACAGAGAAGTTTCTCAGAAAGATTCTTTCCAGTTTTGAACGGAAGATATTTCATTTTTCACCATAGTCCTCTAAGGGCTTCCAAATATCCCTTTGCCAATTCCACAAGAACAGCCTTAGCGAAAGGCTTCTTGAAGGGAAAGATGTAACTCTGTGAGATGAATTAACAGAACACAGAGCAGTTTCTCAGAAAGCTTCTTTCCAGTTTTGAACGGAAGATATTTCCTTTTTCACCATAGCCCTCTATGGGCTTCCAAATATCCCTTTGCCAATTCCACAAGAACAGCCTTAGCGAAACGCTTCTTGAAGGGAAAGATGTAACTCTGTGAGATGAATGAACAGAACACAGAGCAGTTTCTCAAAAAGATTCTTTCCAGTTTTGAACGGAAGATATTTCCTTTTTCACCATAGCCCTCTATGGGCTTCCAAATATCCCTTTGCCAATACCACAAGAACAGCCTTAGCGAAAGGCTTCTTGAAGGGAAAGATGTAACTCTGTGAGATGAATTAACAGAACACCGAGTAGTTTCCCAGAAAGCTTCTGTCCAGTTTTCAACGGAAGATATTTCCTTTTTCACCATAGCCCTCTATGGGCTTCGAAATATCCCTTTGCCAATTCCACAAGAACAGCCTTAGCAAAAGGCTTCTTGAAGGGAAAGTTGTAACTGCGAGATGAATTAACAGAACACAGAGCAGTTTCTCAGAAAGCTTCTTTCCACTTTTGAACGGAAGATATTTCCTTTTTCAAAATAGCCCTCTATGGGCTTCCAAATATCCCTTTGCCAATACCACAAGAACAGCCTAAGCGAAAGGCTTCTTGAAGGGAAAGATGTAACTCTGTGAGATGAATTAACAGAACACAGAGCAGTTTCTCAGAAAGCTTCTTTCCAGTTTTGAACGGAAGGTATTTCCTTTTTCACCATAGCCCTCTATGGGCTTCAAAATATCCCTTTGCCAATTCCACAAGAACAGACTTAGCGAAAGGCTTCTTGAAGGGAAAGATGTAACTCTGTGAGATGAATTAACAGAACACAGAGCAGTTTCTCAGAAAGCTTCTTTCCAGTATTGAACGGAAGATATTTCCTTTTTCACCGTAGCCCTGTATGAGCTTCCAAATATCCCTTTGCCAATTCCACAAGAACAGCCTTAGCGAAAGGCTTCTTGAAGGGAAAGATGTAACTCTGTGAGATGAATTAACAGAACACAGAGCAGTTTCTCAGAAAGCTTCTTTCCAGTTTTGAACGGAAGATATTTCCTTTTTCACCATAGCCCTCTATGGGCTTCCAAATATCCCTTTGCCAATTCCACAAGAACAGCCTTAGCGAAACGCTTCTTGAAGGGAAAGATGTAACCTGTGAGATGAATTAACAGAACACAGAGCAGTTTCTAAGAAAGCTTCCTTCCTGTTTTGAACGGAAGATATTTCCTTTTTCACCATAGCCCTCTATGGGCTTCCAAATATCCCTTTGCCAATTCCACAAGAACAGCCTTAGGGAAAGGCTTCTTGACGGGAAAGATGTAACTCTGTGAGATGAATTAACAGAACACAGAGCAGTTTCTCAGAAAGCTTCTTTCCAGTTTGGAACGGCAGATATTCCCTTTTTCACCATAGCCCTCTATGGGCTTCCAAATATCCCTTTGCCAATTCCACAAGAACAGCCTTAGCGAAAGGCTTCTTGAAGGGAAAGATGTAACTCTGTGAGATGAATTAACAGAACACAGAGCAGTTTCTGAGAAAGCTTCTTTCCAGTTTTGAACGGAAGATATTTCCTTTTTCACCATAGCCCTCTATGGGCTTCCAAATATCCCTTTGCCAATTCCACAAGAACAGCCTTAGCGAAAGGCTTCTTGAAGGGAAAGATGTAACTCTGTGAGATGAATTAACAGAACACAGAGCAGTTTCTCAGAAAGCTTCTTTCCAGTTTTGAACGGAAGATATCTCCTTTTTCACCATAGCCCTCTATGGGCTTCCAAATATCCCTTTTCCAATTCCACAAGAACAGCCTTAGCGAAAGGCTTCTTGAAGGGAAAGATGTAACTCTGTGAGATGAATTAACAGAACAGAGAGCAGTTTCTCAGAAATCTTCTTTCCAGTTTTGAACGGAAGATATTTCCTTTTTCACCGTAGCCCTCTATGGGCTTCCAAATATCCCTTTGCCAATTCCAGAAGAACAGCCATAGCGAAAGGCTTCTTGAAGGGAAAGATGTAACTCTGTGAGATGAATTAACAGAACACAGAGCAGTTTCTGAGAAAGCTTCTTTCCAGTTTTGAACGGAAGGTATTTCCTTTTTCACCATAGACCTCTATGGGCTTCCAAATATCCCTTTGCCAATTCCACAAGAACAGCCTTAGCGAAAGGCTTCTTGAAGGGAAAGATGTAACTCTGTGAGATGAATTAACAGAACACAGAGCAGTTTCTCAGAAAGCTGCTTTCCTGTTTTGAACGGAAGATATTTCCTTTTTCACCATAGCCCTCTAGGGGCTTCCAAATATCCCTTTGCCAATTCCACAAGAACGGCCTTAGTGAAAGGCTTTTTAAGGGAACGATGTAACACTGTGAGATGAATTAACAGAACACAGAGCAGTTTCTCAAAAAGATTCTTTCCAGTTTTGAACGGAAGATATTTCCTTTTTCACCATAGCCCTTTATGGGCTTCCAAATATCCCTTGGCCAATTCCACAAGAACAGCCTTAGCGGAAGGCTACTTGAAGGGAAAGATGTAACTCTGTGAGATGAATTAACAGAACACAAAGCAGTTTCCCAGAAAGCTTCTTTCCAGTTTTGAACGGAAGATATTTCCTTTTTCACCATAGCCCTCTATGGGCTTCCAAATATCCCTTTGCCAATTCCAGAAGAACAGCCTTAGCAAAAGGCTTCTTGAAGGGAAAGAAGCAACTCTGTGAGACGAATTAACGGAACACAGAGCAGTTTCTCAGAAAGCTTCTTTCCAGTTTTGAACGGAAGATATTTCCTTTTTCACCATAGCCCTCTATGGGCTTCCAAATATCAATTGCCAATTCCACAAGAACAGCCTTAGCGAAAGGCTTCTTGAAGGGAAAGATGTAACTCTGTGAGACGAATTAACAGAACACAGAGCAATTTCTCAGAAAGCTTCTTTCCAGTTTTGAACGGAAGATATTTCCTTTTTCACCATAGAGGGCTACTCTATGGGCTTCCAAATATCCCTTGGCCAATTCCACATGAACAGCCTTAGCGAAAGGCTTCTTCAAGGGAAAGATGTAACTCTGTGAAATGAATTAACAGAACACAGAGCAGTTTCTCAGAAGGTTTCTTTCCAGTTTTGAACGGAAGATATTTCCTTTTTCACCATAGCCCTCTATGGGCTTCCAAATATCCCTTTGCCAATTCCACAAGAACAGCCTTAGCGAAACGCTTCTTGAAGGGAAAGATGTAACCCTGTGAGACGAATTAACAGAACACAGAGCAGTTTCTAAGAAAGCTTCCTTCCTGTTTTGAACGGAAGATATTTCCTTTTTCACCATAGCCCTCTATGGGCTTCCAAATATCCCTTTGCCAATTACACAAGAACAGCCTTAGCGAAAGGCTTCTTGACGGGAAAGATGTAACTCTGTGAGATGAATGAACAGAACACAGAGCAGTTTCTCAGAAAGCTTCTTTCCAGTTTGAAACGGCAGATATTCCCTTTTTCACCTTAGCCCTCTATGGGCTTCCAAATATCCCTTTGCCAATTCCACAAGAACAGCCTTAGCGAAAGGCTTCTTGAAGGGAAAGATGTAACTCTGTGAGATGAATTAACAGAACACAGAGCAGTTTCTGTGAAAGCTTCTTTCCAGTTTTGAACGGAAGATATTTCCTTTTTCACCATAGCCCTCTATGGGCTTCCAAATATCCCTTTGCCAATTCCACAAGAACAGCCTTAGCGAAAGGCTTCTTGAAGGGAAAGATGTAACTCTGTGAGATGAATTAACAGAACACAGAGCAGTTTCTCAGAAAGCTTCTTTCCAGTTTTGAACGGAAGATATTTCCTTTTTCACCATAGCCCTCTAAGGGCTTCCAAATATCCCTTTGACATTCCACAAGAACGGCCTTAGCGAAAGGCTTCTTGAAGGGAAAGATGTAACTCTGTGAGATGAATTAACAGAACACGGAAGAGTTTCTCAGAAAGCTTCTTTCCAGTTTTGAACGGAAGATATTTCCTTTTTCACCATAGCCCTCTATGGGCTTCCAAATATCCCTTTGCCAATTCCACAAGAACAGCCTTAGCGAAAGGCTTCTTGAAGGGAAAGATGTAACTCTGTGAGATGAATTAACAGAACACAGAGCAGTTTCTCAGAAAGCTTCTTTCCAGTTTTGAACGGAAGATATTTCCTTTTTCACCATAGCCCTCTAAGGGCTTCCAAATATCCCTTTGCCAATTCCACAAGAACAGCCTTATCGAAAGGCTTCTTGAAGGGAAAGATGTAACTCTGTGAGATGAATTAACAGAACACAGAGCACTTTCTCAGAAAGCTTCTTTCCAGTTTTGAACGGAAGATATTTCCTTTTTCACCATAGCCCTCTATGGGCTTCCAAATATCCCTTTGCCAATTCCACAAGAACAGCCTTAGCGAAAGGCTTCTTGAAGGGAAAGATGTAACTCTGTGAGATGAATTAACAGAACACAGAGCAGTTTCTAAGAAAGCTGCTTTCCAGTTTTGAACGGAAGATATTTCCTTTTTCTCTATAGCCCTCTATGGGCTTCCAAATATCCCTTTGCCAATTCCACAAAACATCCTTAGCGAAAGGCTTCTTGAAGGGAAAGATGTTACCCTGTGAGATGAATTAACAGAACATAGACCAGTTTCCCAGAAAGCTTCTTTCCAGTTTTGAACGGAAGATATTTCGTTTTTCACCATAGCCCTCTATGGGCTTCCAAATATCCCTTTGACAATTCCACAAGAACGTCCTTAGCGAAAGGCTTCTTGAAGGGAAAGATGTAACTCTGTGAGATGAATGAACAGAACACAGAAGAGTTTCTCAGAAAACTTCTTTCCAGTTTTGAACGGAAGACATTTCCTTTTTCACCATAGCCCTCTATGGGCTTCCAAATATCCCTTTGCCAATTCCACAAGAACAGCCTTAGCGAAAGGCTTCTTGAAGGGAAAGATGTAACTCTGTGAGATGAATTAACGGAACACAGAGCAGTTTCTAAGAAAGCTTCTTTCCAGTTTTGAACGGAAGATATTTCCTTTTTCACCATAGCCCTCTATGGGCTTCCAAATATCCCTTTTCCAATTCCACAAGAACAGCCTTAGCGAAAGGCTTCTTGAAGGGAAAGATGTAAATCTGTGAGATGAATTAACAGAACACAGAGCAGTTTCTCAGAAATCTTCTTTCCAGTTTTGAACGGAAGATATTTCCTTTTTCACCGTAGCCCTCTATGGGCTTCCAAATATCCCTTTGCCAGTTCCAGAAGAACAGCCTTAGCGAAAGGCTTCTTGAAGGGAAAGATGTAACTCTGTGAGATGAATTAACAGAACACAGAGCAGTTTCTGAGAAAGCTTCTTTCCAGTTTTGAACGGAAGGTATTTCCTTTTTCACCATAGCCCTCAGTGGGCTTCCAAATATCCCTTTGCCAATTCCACAAGAACAGCCGTAGCGAAAGGCTTCTTGAAGGGAAAGATGTAACTCTGTGAGATGAATTAACAGAACACAGAGCAGTTTCTCAGAAAGCTGCTTTCCTGTTTTGAACGGAAGATATTTCCTTTTTCACCATAGCCCTCTATGGGCTTCCAAATATCCTTTTGCCAATTCCACAAGAACGTCCTTAGCGAAAGGCTTCTTTAAGGGAACGATGTAACTCTGTGAGATGAATTAACAGAACACAGAGCAGTTTCTCAAAAAGATTCTTTCCAGTTATGAACGGAAGATATTTCCTTTTTCACCATAGCCCTCTATGGGCTTCCAAATATCCCTTTGCCAATTCCACAAGAACAGCCTTAGCGAAAGGCTACTTGAAGGGAAAGATGTAACTCTGTGAGATGAATTAACAGAACACAGAGCAGTTTCTGAGAAAGCTTCTTTCCAGTTTTGAACGGAAGATATTTCCTTTTTCACCATAGCCCTCTATGGGCTTCCAAATATCCCTTTTCCAATTCCACAAGAACAGCCTTAGCGAAAGGCTTCTTGAAGGGAAAGATGTAACTCTGTGAGATGAATTAACAGAACACAGAGCAGTTTCTAAGAAAGCTGCTTTCCTGTTTTGAACGGAAGATATTTCCTTTTTCTCTATAGCCCTCTATGGGCTTCCAAATATCCCTTTGCCAATTCCACAAAACGTCCTTAGCGAAAGGCTTCTTGAAGGGAAAGATGTAACCCTGTGAGATGAATTAACAGAACATAGACCAGTTTCCCAGAAAGCTTCTTTGCAGTTTTGAACGGAAGATATTTCCTTTTTCACCATAACCCTCTATGGGCTTCTAAATATCCCTTTGCCAATTCCAGAAGAACAGCCTTAGCGAAAGGCTTCTTGAAGGGAAAGAAGTAACTCTGTGAGACGAATTAACAGAACACAGAGCAGTTTCTCAGAAAGCTTCTTTCCAGTTTTGAACGGAAGATATTTCCTTTTTCAACATAGCCCTCTATGGGCTTCCAAATATCAATTGCCAATTCCCCAATAACAGCCTTAGCGAAAGGCGTCTTGAAGGGAAAGATGTAACTCTGTGAGACGAATTAACAGAACACAGAGCAATTTCTCAGAAAGCTTCTTTCCAGTTTTGAACGTAAGATATTTCCTTTTTCACCATAGCCCTTTATGGGCTTCCAAATATCCCTTTTACAATTCCACAAGAACAGCCTTAGGGAAAGGCTTCTTGAAGGGAAAGATGTAACTCTGTGAGATGAATTAACAGAACACAGAGCAGTTTCTCAGAAAGCTTCTTTCCAGTTTTGAACGGAAGGTATTTCCTTTTTCCCCGTAGCCCTCTATGGGCTTCCAAATATCCCTTTGCCAATTCCACAAGAACAGCCTTAGAGAAAGGCTTCTTGAAGGGAAAGATGTAACTCTGTGAGATGAATTAACAGAACACAGAGCAGTTTCTCAGAAAGCTTCTTTCCAGTTTTGAACGGAAGTTATTTCCTTTTTCACCATAGACCTCTATGGGCTTCCAAATATCCCTTTGCCAATTCCACAAGAACAGCCTTAGCGAAAGGCTTCTTGAATGGAAAGATGTAACTCTGTGAGATGAATTAACAGAACACAGAGCAGTTTCTCAGAAAGCTTCTTTCCAGTTTTGAACGGAAGATATTTCCTTTTTCACCATAGCCCTCTATGGGCTTCCAAATATCCCTTTGCCAATTCCACAAGAACAGCCTTAGCGAAAGGCTTCTTGAAGGGAAAGATGTAACTCTGTGAGATGAATTAACAGAACACAGAGCAGTTTCTTAGAAAGCTTCTTTCCAGTTTTGAACGGAAGGTATTTCCTTTTTCTCCATAGCCCTCTATGGGCTTCCAAATATCCCTTTGCCAATTCCACAAGAACAGCCTTAGCGAAACGCTTCTTGAAGGGAAAGATGTAACCCTGTGAGATGAATTAACAGAACACAGAGCAGTTTCTCAGAAAGCTTCCTTCCTGTTTTGAACGGAAGATATTTCCTTTTTCACCGTAGCCCTCTATGGGCTTCCAAATATCCCTTTGACAATTCCACAAGAACGGAATTAGCGAAAGGCTTCTTGAAGGGAAAGATGTAACTCTGTGAGATGAATGAGCAGAACACAGAGCAGTTTCTCAAAAAGATTCTTTCCAGTTTTGAACGGAAGATATTTCCTTTTTCACCATAGCCCTCTATGGGCTTCCAAATATCCCTTTGCCAATTCCAAAAGAACAGCCTTAGCGAAAGGCTTCTTCAAGGGAAAGATGTAACTCTGTGAGATGAATTAACAGAACACAGAGCAGTTTCTCAGAAAGTTTCTTTCCAGTTTTGAACGGAAGATATTTCCTTTTTCACCATAGCCCTCTATGGGCTTCCAAATATCCCTTTGCCAATTCCACAAGAACAGCCTTAGCGAAACGCGTCTTGAAGGAAAAGATGTAACACTGTGAGATGAATTAACAGAACACAGAGCAGTTTCTAAGAAAGCTTCCTTCCTGTTTTGAACGGAAGATATTTCCTTTTTCACCATAGCCGTCTATGGGCTTCCAAATATCCCTTTGCCAATTCCACAAGAACAGCCTTAGCGAAAGGCTTCTTGACGGGAAAGATGTAACTCTGTGAGATGAATGAACAGAACACAGAGCAGTTTCTCAGAAAGCTTCTTTCCAGTTTGAAACGGCAGATATTCCCTTTTTCACCATAGCCCTCTATGGGCTTCCAAATATCCCTTTGCCAATTCCACAAGAACAGCCTTAGCGAAAGGCTTCTAGAAGGGAAAGATGTAACTCTGTGAGATGAATTAACAGAACACAGAGCAGTTTCTGAGAAAGCTTCTTTCCAGTTTTGAACGGAAGATATTTCCTTTTTCACCATAGCCCTCTATGGGCTTCCAAATATCCCTTTGCCAATTCCACAAGAACAGCCTTAGCGAAAGGCTTCTTGAAGGGAAAGATGTAACTCTTTGAGATGAATTAACAGAACACAGAGCAGTTTCTCAGAAAGCTTCTTTCCAGTTTTTAACGGAAGATATTTCCTTTTTCACCATAGCCCTCTAAGGGCTTCGAAATATCCCTTTGACATTCCACAAGAACGGCCTTAGCGAAAGGCTTCTTGAAGGGAAAGATGTAACTCTGTGAGATGAATTAACAGAACACGGAAGAGTTTCTCAGAAAGCTTCTTTCCAGTTTTGAACGGAAGATATTTCCTTTTTCACCATAGCCCTCTCTGGGCTTCCAAATATCCCTTTGCCAATTCCACAAGAACAGCCTTAGCGAAAGGCTTCTAGAAGGGAAAGATGTAACTCTGTGAGATGAATTAACAGAACACAGAGCAGTTTCTGAGAAAGCTTCTTTCCAGTTTTGAACGGAAGATATTTCCTTTTTCACCATAGCCCTCTATGGGCTTCCAAATATCCCTTTGCCAATTCCACAAGAACAGCCTTAGCGAAAGGCTTCTTGAAGGGAAAGATGTAACTCTTTGAGATGAATTAACAGAACACAGAGCAGTTTCTCAGAAAGCTTCTTTCCAGTTTTTAACGGAAGATATTTCCTTTTTCACCATAGCCCTCTAAGGGCTTCCAAATATCCCTTTGACATTCCACAAGAACGGCCTTAGCGAAAGGCTTCTTGAAGGGAAAGATGTAACTCTGTGAGATGAATTAACAGAACACGGAAGAGTTTCTCAGAAAGCTTCTTTCCAGTTTTGAACGGAAGATATTTCCTTTTTCACCATAGCCCTCTATGGGCTTCCAAATATCCCTTTGCCAATTCCACAAGAACAGCCTTAGCGAAAGGCTTCTTGAAGGGAAAGATGTAACTCTGTGAGATGAATTAACAGAACACAGAGCAGTTTCTCAGAAAGCTTCTTTCCAGTTTTGAACCGAAGATATTTCCGTTTTCACCATAGCCCACTAAGGGCTTCCAAATATCCCTTTGCCAATTCCACAAGAACAGCCTTAGCGAAAGGCTTCTTGAAGGGAAAGATGTAACTCTGTGAGATGAATTAACAGAAGACAGAGCAGTTTCTAAGAAAGCTGCTTTCCTGTTTTGAACGGAAGATATTTCCTTTTTCACCGTAGCCCTCTATGGGCTTCCAAATATCCCATTGCCAATTCCACAAGAACAGCCTTAGCGAAAGGCTTCTTGAAGGGAAAGATATAACTCTGTGAGATGAATTAACAGAACACAGAGCAGTTTCTAAGAAAGCTGCTTTCCTGTTTTGAACGGAAGATATTTCCTTTTTCACCATAGCCCTCTATGGGCTTCCAAATATCCCTTTGCCAATTCCACAAGAACGTCCATAGCGAAAGGCTTCTTGAAGGGAAAGATGTAACTCTGTGAGATGAATTAACAGAACACAGAGCAGTTTCTCAGAAAGCTTCTTTCCAGTTTTGAACGGAAGATATTTCCTTTTTCACCATAGAGGGCTACTCTATGGGCTTCCAAATATCCCTTTGCCAATTCCACAAGAACAGCCTTAACGAAAGGCTTCTTGAAGGGAAAGATGTAACTCTGTGAGATGAATTAACAGAACACAGAGCAGTTTCTCAGAAAGCTTCTTTCCAGTTTTAAAAGGAAGATATTTCCTTTTTCACCGTAGCCCTCTATGGGCTTTCAAATATCCCTTTGACAATTCCACAAGAACGGCCTTAGCGAAAGGCTTCTTGAAGGGAAAGATGTAACTCTGTGAGATGAATTAACAGAACACAGAGCAGTTTCTGAGAAAGCTTCTTTCCAGTTTTGAACGGAAGTTATTTCCTTTTTCACCGTAGCCCTCTATGGGCTTCCAAATATCCCTTTGCCAATTCCACAAGAACAACCTTAGAGAAAGGCTTCTTGAAGGGAAAGATGTAACTGTGTGAGATGAATTAACAGAACACAGAGCAGTTTCTCAGAAAGTTTCTTTCCAGTTTTGAACGGAAGATATTTCCTTTTTCACCATAGCCCTCTATGGGCTTCCAAATATCCCTTTGCCAATTCCACAAGAACAGCCTTAACGAAACGCGTCTTGAAGGGAAAGATGTAACACTGTGAGATGAATTAACAGAACACAGAGCAGTTTCTAAGAAAGCTTCCTTCCTGTTTTGAACGGAAGATATTTCCTTTTTCACCATAGCCGTCTATGGGCTTCCAAATATCCCTTTGCCAATTCCACAAGAACAGCCTTAGCGAAAGGCTTCTTGACGGGAAAGATGTAACTCTGTGAGATGAATGAACAGAACACAGAGCAGTTTCTCAGAAAGCTTCTTTCCAGTTTGAAACGGCAGATATTCCCTTTTTCACCATAGCCCTCTATGGGCTTCCAAATATCCCTTTGCCAATTCCACAAGAACAGCCTTAGCGAAAGGCTTCTAGAAGGGAAAGATGTAACTCTGTGAGATGAATTAACAGAACACAGAGCAGTTTCTCAGAAAGCTTCTTTCCAGTTTTTAACGGAAGATATTTCCTTTCTCACCATAGCCCTCTAAGGGCTTCGAAATATCCCTTTGACATTCCACAAGAACGGCCTTAGCGAAAGGCTTCTTGAAGGGAAAGATGTAACTCTGTGAGATGAATTAACAGAACACGGAAGAGTTTCTCAGAAAGCTTCTTTCCAGTTTTGAACGGAAGATATTTCCTTTTTCACCATAGCCCTCTCTGGGCTTCCAAATATCCCTTTGCCAATTCCACAAGAACAGCCTTAGCGAAAGGCTTCTAGAAGGGAAAGATGTAACTCTGTGAGATGAATTAACAGAACACAGAGCAGTTTCTGAGAAAGCTTCTTTCCAGTTTTGAACGGAAGATATTTCCTTTTTCACCATAGCCCTCTATGGGCTTCCAAATATCCCTTTGCCAATTCCACAAGAACAGCCTTAGCGAAAGGCTTCTTGAAGGGAAAGATGTAACTCTTTGAGATGAATTAACAGAACACAGAGCAGTTTCTCAGAAAGCTTCTTTCCAGTTTTTAACGGAAGATATTTCCTTTTTCACCATAGCCCTCTAAGGGCTTCCAAATATCCCTTTGACATTCCACAAGAACGGCCTTAGCGAAAGGCTTCTTGAAGGGAAAGATGTAACTCTGTGAGATGAATTAACAGAACACGGAAGAGTTTCTCAGAAAGCTTCTTTCCAGTTTTGAACGGAAGATATTTCCTTTTTCACCATAGCCCTCTATGGGCTTCCAAATATCCCTTTGCCAATTCCACAAGAACAGCCTTAGCGAAAAGGCTTCTTGAAGGGAAAGATGTAACTCTGTGAGATGAATTAACAGAACACAGAGCAGTTTCTCAGATAGCTTCTTTACAGTTTTGAACGGAAGATATTTCCTTTTTCACCATAGCCCTCTATGGGCTACCAAATATCCCTTTGACAATTCCACAAGAACGACCTTAGCGAAAGGCTTCTTGAAGGGAAAGATGTAACTCTGTGAGATGAATGAACAGAACACAGAAGAGTTTCTCAGAAAACTTCTTTCCAGTTTTGAACGGAAGACATTTCCTTTTTCACCATAGCCCTCTATGGGCTTCCAAATATCCCTTTGCCAATTCCACAAGAACAGCCTTAGCGAAAGGCTTCTTGAAGGGAAAGATGTAACTCTGTGAGATGAATTAACGGAACACAGAGCAGTTTCTCAGAAAGCTTCTTTCCAGTTTTGAACGGAAGATATTTCCTTTTTCACCATAGCCCTCTATGGGCTTCCAAATATCCCTTTTCCAATTCCACAAGAACAGCCTTAGCGAAAGGCTTCTTAAAGGGAAAGATGTAACTCTGTGAGATGAATTAACAGAACACAGAGCAGTTTCTAAGAAAGCTGCTTTCCTGTTTTGAACGGAAGATATTTCCTTTTTCACCGTAGCCCTCTATGGGCTTCCAAATATCCCTTTGCCAATTCCACAAGAACAGCCTTAGCGAAAGGCTTCTTGAAGGGAAAGATGTAACTCTGTGAGATGAATTAACAGAACACAGAGCAGTTTCTCAGAAAGATGCTTTCCTGTTTTGAACGGAAGATATTTCCTTTTTCACCATAGCCCTCTATGGGCTTCCAAATATCCCTTTGCCAATTCCACAAGAACGGCCATAGCGAAAGGCTTCTTGAAGGGAAAGATGTAACTCTGTGAGATGAATTAACAGAACACAGAGCAGTTTCTCAGAAAGCTTCTTTCCTGTTTTGAACGGAAGATATTTCCTTTTTCACCATAGCCCTCTATGGGCTTCCAAATATCCCTTTGTCAATTCCAGAAGAACACCCTTAGCGAGAGGCTTCTTGAAGGGAAAGAAGTAATTCTGTGAGACGAATTAACAGAACACAGAGCAGTTTCTCAGAAAGCTTCTTTCCAGTTTTGAACGGAAGATATTTCCTTTTTCACCATAGCCCTCTATGGGCTTCCAAATATCCCTTTTCCAATTCCACAAGAACAGCCTTAGCGAAAGGCTTCTTGAAGGGAAAGATGTAACTCTGTGAGATGAAATAACAGAACACAGAGCAGTTTCTCAGAAAGCTTCTTTGCAGTTTTGAACGGAAGATATTTCCTTTTTCACCGTAGCCCTCTATGGGCTTCCAAAAATCCCTTTGCCAATTCCACAAGAACAGCCTCAGCGAAAGGCTTCTTGAAGGGAAAGATGTAACTCTGTGAGTTGAATTAACAGAACACAGAGCAGTTTCTCAGAAAGCTTCTTTCCAGTTTTGAACGGCTGATATTCCCTTTTTCACCATAGCCCTCTATGGGCTTCCAAATATCCCTTTGCCAATTCCACAAGAACAGCCTTAGGAAAAGGCTTCTTGAAGTGAAAGATGCAACTCTGTGAGACGAATTAACAGAACACAGAGCAGTTTCTCAGAAAGCTTCTTTCCAGTTTTGAAAGGAAGATATTTCCTTTTTCACCATAGCCCTCTATGGGCTTCCAAATATCAATTGCCAATTCCACAAGAACAGCCTTAGCGAAAGGCTTCTTGAAGGGAAAGATGTAACTCTGTGAGATGAATTAACAGAACACAGAGCAGTTTCTCAGAAAGCTTCTTTCCAGTTTTGAACGGAAGATATTTCCTTTTTCACCATAGCCCTCTATGGACTTCCAAGTATCCCTTTGCCAATTCCACAAGAACAGCCTTAGCGAAAGCCTTCTTGAAGGGAAAGATGTAACTCTGTGAGATGCATTAACAGAACACAGAGCAGTTTCTCAGAAAGCATCTTTATAGTTTTGAACGGAAGATATTTCCTTTTTCACCATAGCCCTCTATGGGCTTCCAAATATCCCTTTGCCAATTCCACAAGAACAGCCTTAGCGAAAGGCTTCTTGAAGGGAAAGATGTAACTCTGTGAGATGAATTAAGAGAACACAGAGCAGTTTCTCAGAAAGCTTCTTTCCAGTTTTGAACCGAAGATATTTCCGTTTTCACCATAGCCCACTAAGGGCTTCCAAATATCCCTTTGCCAATTCCACAAGAACAGCCTTAGCGAAACGGTTCTTGAAGGGAAAGATGTAACCCTGTGAGATGAATTAACAGAACACAGAGCAGTTTTTCAGAAAGCTTCCTTCCTGTTTTGAACGGAAGATATTTATTTTTTCACCGTAGCCCTCTATGGGCTTCCAAATATCCCTTTGACAATTCCACAAGAACGGCCTTAGCGAAAGGCTTTTTGAAGTGAAAGATGTAACTCTGTGAGATGAATGAACAGAACACAGAGCAGTTTCTCAAAAAGATTCTTTCCAGTTTTGAACGGAAGATATTTCCTTTTTCACCATAGCCCTCTATGGGCTTCCAAATATCCCTTTGCCAATTCCACAAGAACAGCCTTAGTGAAAGGCTTCTTGAAGGGAAAGATGTAACTCTGTGAGATGAATTAACAGAACACAGAGCAGTTTCTCAGAAAGCTTCTTTCCAGTTTTGAACGGAAGATATTTCCTTTTTCACCATAGCCCTCTATGGGCTTCCAAATATCCCTTTTCCAATTCCACAAGAACAGCCTTAGCGAAAGGCTTCTTGAAGGGAAAGATGTAACTCTGTGAGATGAATTAACAGAACACAGAGCAGTTTCTCAGAAAGCTTCTTTCCAGTTTTGAACCGAAGATATTTCCGTTTTCACCATAGCCCACTAAGGGCTTCCAAATATCCCTTTGCCAATTCCACAAGAACAGCCTTAGCGAAAGGCTTCTTGAAGGGAAAGATGTAACTCTGTGAGATGAATTAACAGAAGACAGAGCAGTTTCTAAGAAAGCTGCTTTCCTGTTTTGAACGGAAGATATTTCCTTTTTCACCGTAGCCCTCTATGGGCTTCCAAATATCCCATTGCCAATTCCACAAGAACAGCCTTAGCGAAAGGCTTCTTGAAGGGAAAGATATAACTCTGTGAGATGAATTAACAGAACACAGAGCAGTTTCTAAGAAAGCTGCTTTCCTGTTTTGAACGGAAGATATTTCCTTTTTCACCATAGCCCTCTATGGGCTTCCAAATATCCCTTTGCCAATTCCACAAGAATGTCCATAGCGAAAGGCTTCTTGAAGGGAAAGATGTAACTCTGTGAGATGAATTAACAGAACACAGAGCAGTTTCTCAGAAAGCTTCTTTCCAGTTTTGAACGGAAGATATTTCCTTTTTCACCATAGAGGGCTACTCTATGGGCTTCCAAATATCCCTTTGCCAATTCCACAAGAACAGCCTTAACGAAAGGCTTCTTGAAGGGAAAGATGTAACTCTGTGAGATGAATTAACAGAACACAGAGCAGTTTCTCAGAAAGCTTCTTTCCAGTTTTAAAAGGAAGATATTTCCTTTTTCACCGTAGCCCTCTATGGGCTTTCAAATATCCCTTTGACAATTCCACAAGAACGGCCTTAGCGAAAGGCTTCTTGAAGGGAAAGATGTAACTCTGTGAGATGAATTAACAGAACACAGAGCAGTTTCTGAGAAAGCTTCTTTCCAGTTTTGAACGGAAGTTATTTCCTTTTTCACCGTAGCCCTCTATGGGCTTCCAAATATCCCTTTGCCAATTCCACAAGAACAACCTTAGAGAAAGGCTTCTTGAAGGGAAAGATGTAACTGTGTGAGATGAATTAACAGAACACAGAGCAGTTTCTCAGAAAGCTTCTTTCCAGTTTTGAACTGAAGTTATTTCCTTTTTCACCATAGCCCTCTATGGGCTTCCAAATATCCCTTTGCCAATTCCACAAGAACAGCCTTAGCGAAAGGCTTCTTGAAGGGAAAGATGTAACTCTGTGAGATGAATTAACAGAACACAGAGCAGTTTCTCAGAAAGCTTCTTTCCAGTTTTGAACGGAAGGTATTTCCTATTTCTCCATAGCCCTCTATGGGCTTCCAAATATCCCTTTGCCAATTCCACAAGAACAGCCTTAGCGAAACGCTTCTTGAAGGGAAAGATGTAACCCTGTGAGATGAATTAACAGAACACAGAGCAGTTTCTCAGAAAGCTTCCTTCCTATTTTGAACGGAAGATATTTCCTTTTTCACCGTAGCCCTCTATGGGCTTCCAAATATCCCTTTGACAATTCCACAAGAACGGCCTTAGCGAAAGGCTTCTTGAAGGGAAAGATGTAACTCTGTGAGATGAATTAACAGAACACAGAGCAGTTTCTGGGAAAGCTTCTTTCCAGCTTTGAACGGAAGATATTTCCTTTTTCACCATAGCCCTCTATGGGCTTCCAAATATCCCTTTGCCAATTCCACAAGAACAGCCTTAGCGAAAGGCTTCTTGAAGGGAAAGATGTAACTCTGTGAGATGAATTAACAGAACACAGAGCATTTTCTGAGAAAGCTTCTTTCCAGTTTTGAACGGAAGATATTTCCTTTTTCACCATAGCCCTCTATGGGCTTCCAAGTATCCCTTTGCCAATTCCACAAGAACAGCCTTAGCGAAAGCCTTCTTGAAGGGAAAGATGTAACTCTGTGAGATGCATTAACAGAACACAGAGCAGTTTCTCAGAAAGCTTCTTTATAGTTTTGAAAGGAAGATATTTCCTTTTTCACCATAGCCCTCTATGGGCTTCCAAATATCCCTTTGCCAATTCCACAAGAACAGCCTTAGCGAAAGGCTTCTTGAAGGGAAAGATGTAACTCTGTGAGATGAATTAAGAGAACACAGAGCAGTTTCTCAGAAAGCTTCTTTCCAGTTTTGAACGGAAGGTATTTCCTTTTTCTCCATAGCCCTCTATGGGCTTCCAAATATCCCTTTGCCAATTCCACAAGAACAGCCTTAACGAAAGGCTTCTTGAAGGGAAAGATGTAACTCTGTGAGATGAATTAACAGAACACAGAGCAGTTTCTCAGAAAGCTTCTTTCCAGTTTTAAAAGGAAGATATTTCCTTTTTCACCGTAGCCCTCTATGGGCTTTCAAATATCCCTTTGACCATTCCACAAGAACGGCCTTAGCGAAAGGCTTCTTGAAGGGAAAGATGTAACTCTGTGAGATGAATTAACAGAACACAGAGCAGTTTCTCAGAAAGCTTCTTTCCAGTTTTGAACGGAAGTTATTTCCTTTTTCACCGTAGCCCTCTATGGGCTTCCAAATATCCCTTTGCCAATTCCACAAGAACAACCTTAGAGAAAGGCTTCTTGAAGGGAAAGATGTAACTGTGTGAGATGAATTAACAGAACACAGAGCAGTTTCTCAGAAAGCTTCTTTCCAGTTTTGAACTGAAGTTATTTCCTTTTTCACCATAGCCCTCTATGGGCTTCCAAATATCCCTTTGCCAATTCCACAAGAACAGCCTTAGCGAAAGGCTCTTGAAGGGAAAGATGTAACTCTGTGAGATGAATTAACAGAACACAGAGCAGTTTCTCAGAAAGCTTCTTTCCAGTTTTGAACGGAAGATATTTCCTTTTTCACCATAGCCCTCTATGGGCTTCCAAATATCCCTTTGCCAATTCCACAAGAACAGCCTTAGCGAAAGGCTTCTTGAAGGGAAATATGTAACTCTGTGAGATGAATTAACAGAACACAGAGCAGTTTCTCAGAAAGCTTCTTTCCAGTTTTGAACGGAAGGTATTTCCTTTTTCTCCATAGCCCTCTATGGGCTTCCAAATATCCCTTTGCCAATTCCACAAGAACAGCCTTAGCGAAACGCTTCTTGAAGGGAAAGATGTAACCCTGTGAGATGAATTAACAGAACACAGAGCAGTTTCTCAGAAAGCTTCCTTCCTATTTTGAACGGAAGATATTTCCTTTTTCACCGTAGCCCTCTATGGGCTTCCAAATATCCCTTTGACAATTCCACAAGAACGGCCTTAGCGAAAGGCTTCTTGAAGGGAAAGATGTAACTCTGTGAGATGAATGAACAGAACACAGAGCAATTTCTCAAAAAGATTCTTTTCAATTTTGAACGGAAGATATTTCCTTTTTCACCGTAGCCCTCTATGGGCTTCCAAATATCCCTTTGCCAATTCCAAAAGAACAGCCTTAGCGAAAGGCTTCTTGAAGGGAAAGATGTAACTCTGTGAGATGAATTAACAGAACACAGAGCAGTTTCTCAGAAAGTTTCTTTCCGGTTTTGAACGGAAGATATTTCCTTTTTCACCATAGCCCTCTATGGGCTTCCAAATATCCCTTTGCCAATTCCAGAAGAACAGCCTTAGCGAAACGCTTCTTGAACGGAAAGATGTAACCCTGTGAGATGAATTAACAGAACACAGAGCAGTTTCTAAGAAAGGTTCCTTCCTGTTTTGAACGGAAGATATTCCCTTTTTCACCATAGCCCTCTATGGGCTTCCAAATATCCCTTTGCCAATTCCACAAGAACAGCCTTAGCGAAAGGCTTCTTGACGGGAAAGATGTAACTCTGTGAGATGAATGAACAGAACACAGAGCAGTTTCTCAGAAAGCTTCTTTCCAGTTTGAAACGGCAGATATTCCCTTTTTCACCATAGCCCTCTATGGGCTTCCAAATATCCCTTTGCCAATTCCACAAGAACAGCCTTAGCGAAAGGCTTCTAGAAGGGAAAGATGTAACTCTGTGAGATGAATTAACAGAACACAGAGCAGTTTCTGAGAAAGCTTCTTTCCAGTTTTGAACGGAAGATATTTCCTTTTTCACCATAGCCCTCTATGGGCTTCCAAATATCCCTTTGCCAATTCCACAAGAACAGCCTTAGCGAAAGGCTTCTTGAAGGGAAAGATGTAACTCTGTGAGATGAATTAACAGAACACAGAGCAGTTTCTCAGAAAGCTTCTTTCCAGTTTTGAACGGAAGATATTTCCTTTTTCACCATAGCCCTCTAAGGGCTTCCAGATATCCCTTTGACATTCCACAAGAACGGCCTTAGCGAAAGGTTTCTTGAAGGGAAAGATGTAACTCTGGGAGATGAATTAACAGAACACGGAAGAGTTTCTCAGAAAGCTTCTTTCGAGTTTTGAACGGAAGATATTTCCTTTTACACCATTGCCCTCTATGGGCTTCCAAATATCAATTGCCAATTCCACAAGAACAGACTTAGCGAAAGGCTTCTTGAAGGGAAAGATGTAACTCTGTGAGATGAATTAACAGATCACAGAGCAGTTTCTCAGAAAGCTTCTTTCCAGTTTTGAACGGAAGATATTTCCTTTTTCACCGTAGCCCTCTATGGGCTTCCAAATATCCCTTTGCCAATTCCACAAGAACAGCCTTAGCGAAAGGCTTCTTGAAGGGAAAGATGTAACTCTGTGAGTTGAATTAACAGAACACAGAGCAGTTTCTCAGAAAGCTTCTTTCCAGTTTTGAACGGCAGATATTCCCTTTTTCACCATAGCCCTCTATGGGCTTCCAAATATCCCTTTGCCAATTCCACAAGAACAGCCTTAGGAAAAGGCTTCTTGAAGTGAAAGATGTAACTCTGTGAGATGAATTAACAGAACACAGAGCAGTTTCTCAGAAAGCTTCTTTCCAGTTTTGAACGGAAGATATTTCCTTTTTCACCATAGAGGGCTACTCTATGGGCTTCCAAATATCCCTTTGCCAATTCCACAAGAACAGCCTTAGCGAAAGGCTTCTTGAAGGCAAAGATGTAACACTCTGAGATGAATTAACAGAACAGAGAGCAGTTTCTCAGAAAGCTTCTTTCCAGTTTTGAAAGGAATATATTTCCTTTTTCACCATAGCCCTCTATGGGCTTCCAAATATCCCTTCGACAATTCCACAAGAACGGCCTTAGCGAAAGGCTTCTTGAAGGGAAAGATGTAACTCTGTGAGATGAATTAACAGAACACAGAGCAGTTTCTGAGAAAGCTTCTTTCCAGTTTTGAACGGAAGATATTTCCTTTTTCACCGTAGCCCTCTATGGGCTTCCAAATATCCCTTTGCCAATTCCACAAGAACAGCCTTAGCGAAAGGCTTCTTGAAGGGAAAGATGTAACTCTGTGAGATGAATTAACAGAACACAGAGCAGTTTCTCAGAAAGCTTCTTTCCAGTTTTGAACGGAAGATGTTTCCTTTTTCACCATAGCCCTCTATGGACTTCCAAATATCCCTTTGCCAATTCCACAAGAACAGCCTTAGCGAAAGGCTTCTTGAAGAGAAAGATGTAACACTGTGAGATGAATTAACAGAACACAGAGCAGTTTCTCAGAAAGCTTCTTTCCAGTTTTGAACGGAAGATATTTCCTTTTTCAAAATAGCCCTCTAAGGGCTTCCAAATATCCCTTTGCCAATTCCACAAGAACAGCCTTAGCGAAAGGCTTCTTGAAGGGAAAGATGTAACTCTGTGAGATGAATTAACAGAACACAGAGCACTTTCTCAGAAAGATTCTTCCCAGTTTTGAACGGAAGATATTTCCTTTTTCAACATAGCTCTCTATGGGCTTCCAAATATCCCTTTTCCAATTCCACAAGAACAGCCTTAGTGAAACGCTTCTTGAAGGGAAAGATGTAACCCTGTGATATAAATTAACAGAACACAGAGCAGTTTCTAAGAAAGCTTCCTTCCTGTTTTGAACGGAAGATATTTCCTTTTTCACCATAGCCCTCTAAGGGCCTCCAAATATCCCTTTCACAATTCCACAAGAACGGCCTTAGCGAAAGGCTTCTTGAAGGGAAAGATGTAACTCTGTGAGATGAATGAACAGAACACAGAGCAGTTTCTCAAAAAGATTCTTTCCAGTTTTGAACGGAAGTATTTCCTTTTTCACCATAGCACTCTATGGGCTTCCAAATATCCCTTTGCCAATTCCACAAGAACAGCCTTAGCGAAAGGATTCTTGAAGGGTAAGATGTAACTCTGTGAGATGAATTAACAGAACACAGAGCAGTTTCTCAGAAAGCTTCTTTCCAGTTTTGAACGGAAGATATTTCCTTTTTCACCATAGCCCTCTATGGGCTTCCAAATATCCCTTTGCCAATTCCACAAGAAAAGCCTTAGCGAAAGCCTTCTTGAAGGGAAAGATGTAACTCTGTGAGATGCATTAACAGAACACAGAGCCGTTTCTCAGAAAGCTTCTTTCCAGTTTTGAACGGAAGATATTTCCTTTTTCACCATAGCCCTCTATGGGCTTCCAAATATCCCTTTGCCAATTCCACAAGAACAGCCTTAGCGAAAGGCTTCTTGAAGGGAAATATGTAACTCTGTGAGATGAATTAACAGAACACAGAGCAGTTTCTCAGAAAGCTTCTTTCCAGTTTTGAACGGAAGGTATTTCCTTTTTCTCCATAGCCCTCTATGGGCTTCCAAATATCCCTTTGCCAATTCCACAAGAACAGCCTTAGCGAAACGGTTCTTGAAGGGAAAGATGTAACCCTGTGAGATGAATTAACAGAACACAGAGCAGTTTCTCAGAAAGCTTCCTTCCTGTTTTGAACGGAAGATATTTATTTTTTCACCGTAGCCCTCTATGGGCTTCCAAATATCCCTTTGACAATTCCAAAAGAACGGCCTTAGCGAAAGGCTTCTTGAAGGGAAAGATGTAACTCTGTGAGATGAATGAACAGAACACAGAGCAGTTTCTCAAAAAGATTCTTTCCAGTTTTGAACGGAAGATATTTCCTTTTTCACCATAGCCCTCTATGGGCTTCCAAATATCCCTTTGCCAATTCCACAAGAACAGCCTTAGCGAAAGGCTTCTTGAAGGGAAAGATGTAACTCTGTGAGATGAATTAACAGAACACAGAGCAGTTTCTAAGAAAGCTGCTTTCCAGTTTTGAACGGAAGATATTTCCTTTTTCACCATAGCCCTCTATGGGCTTCCAAATATCCCTTTGCCAATTCCACAAGAACGTCCATAGCGAAAGGCTTCTTGAAGGGAAAGATGTAACTCTGTGAGATGAATTAACAGAACATAGAGCAATTTCTCAGAAAGCTTCTTTCCTCTTTTGAACGGAAGATATTTCCTTTTTCACCATAGCCCTCTATGGGCTTCCAAATATCCCTTTGTCAATTCCAGAAGAACACCCTTAGCGAGAGGCTTCTTGAAGGGAAAGAAGTAATTCTGTGAGACGAATTAACAGAACACAGAGCAGTTTCTCAGAAAGCTTCTTTCCAGTTTTGAACGGAGGATATTTCCTTTTTCACCATAGCCCTCTATGCGCTTCCAAATATCAATTGCCAATTCCACAAGAACAGACTTAGCGAAAGGCTTCTTGAAGGGAAAGATGTAACTCTGTGAGATGAATTAACAGAACACAGAGCAGTTTCTCAGAAAGCTTCTTTCCAGTTTTGAACGGAAGATATTTCCTTTTTCACCATAGAGGGCTACTCTATGTGCTTCCAAATATCCCTTTGCCAATTCCACAAGAACAGCCTTAGCGAAAGGCTTCTTGAAGGCAAAGATGTAACACTGTGAGATGAATTAACAGAACAGAGAGCAGTTTCTCAGAAAGCTTCTTTCCAGTTTTGAAAGGAATATATTTCCTTTTTCACCATAGCCCTCTATGGGCTTCCAAATATCCCTTTTCCAATTCCACAAGAACAGCCTTAGCGAAAGGCTTCTTGAAGGGAAAGATGTAACTCTGTGAGATGAATTAACAGAACACAGAGCAGTTTCTCAGAAAGCTTCTTTCCAGTTTTGAACCGAAGATATTTCCGTTTTCACCATAGCCCACTAAGGGCTTCCAAATATCCCTTTGCCAATTCCACAAGAACAGCCTTAGCGAAAGGCTTCTTGAAGGGAAAGATGTAACTCTGTGAGATGAATTAACAGAAGACAGAGCAGTTTCTAAGAAAGCTGCTTTCCTGTTTTGAACGGAAGATATTTCCTTTTTCACCGTAGCCCTCTATGGGCTTCCAAATATCCCATTGCCAATTCCACAAGAACAGCCTTAGCGAAAGGCTTCTTGAAGGGAAAGATATAACTCTGTGAGATGAATTAACAGAACACAGAGCAGTTTCTAAGAAAGCTGCTTTCCTGTTTTGAACGGAAGATATTTCCTTTTTCACCATAGCCCTCTATGGGCTACCAAATATCCCTTTGCCAATTCCACAAGAACGTCCATAGCGAAAGGCTTCTTGAAGGGAAAGATGTAACTCTGTGAGATGAATTAACAGAACACAGAGCAGTTTCTCAGAAAGCTTCTTTCCAGTTTTGAACGGAAGATATTTCCTTTTTCACCATAGAGGGCTACTCTATGGGCTTCCAAATATCCCTTTGCCAATTCCACAAGAACAGCCTTAACGAAAGGCTTCTTGAAGGGAAAGATGTAACTCTGTGAGATGAATTAACAGAACACAGAGCAGTTTCTCAGAAAGCTTCTTTCCAGTTTTAAAAGCAAGATATTTCCTTTTTCACCGTAGCCCTCTATGGGCTTTCAAATATCCCTTTGACAATTCCACAAGAACGGCCTTAGCGAAAGGCTTCTTGAAGGGAAAGATGTAACTCTGTGAGATGAATTAACAGAACACAGAGCAGTTTCTGAGAAAGCTTCTTTCCAGTTTTGAACGGAAGTTATTTCCTTTTTCACCGTAGCCCTCTATGGGCTTCCAAATATCCCTTTGCCAATTCCACAAGAACAACCTTAGAGAAAGGCTTCTTGAAGGGAAAGATGTAACTGTGTGAGATGAATTAACAGAACACAGAGCAGTTTCTCAGAAAGCTTCTTTCCAGTTTTGAACTGAAGTTATTTCCTTTTTCACCATAGCCCTCTATGGGCTTCCAAATATCCCTTTGCCAATTCCACAAGAACAGCCTTAGCGAAAGGCTTCTTGAAGGGAAAGATGTAACTCTGTGAGATGAATTAACAGAACACAGAGCAGTTTCTCAGAAAGCTTCTTTCGAGTTTTGAACGGAAGATATTTCCTTTTTCACCATAGCCCTCTATGGGCTTCCAAATATCAATTGCCAATTCCACAAGAACAGACTTAGCGAAAGGCTTCTTGAAGGGAAAGATGTAACTCTGTGAGATGAATTAACAGAACACAGAGCAGTTTCTCAGAAAGCTTCTTTCCAGTTTTGAACGGAAGATATTTCCTTTTTCACCGTAGCCTCTATGGGCTTCCAAATATCCCTTTGCCAATTCCACAAGAACAGCCTTAGCGAAAGGCTTCTTGAAGGGAAAGATGTAACTCTGTGAGTTGAATTAACAGAACACAGAGCAGTTTCTCAGAAAGCTTCTTTCCAGTTTTGAACGGCAGATATTCCCTTTTTCACCATAGCCCTCTATGGGCTTCCAAATATCCCTTTGCCAATTCCACAAGAACAGCCTTAGGAAAAGGATTCTTGAAGGGTAAGATGTAACTCTGTGAGATGAATTAACAGAACACAGAGCAGTTTCTCAGAAAGCTTCTTTCCAGTTTTGAACGGAAGATATTTCCTTTTTCACCATAGCCCTCTATGGGCTTCCAAATATCCCTTTGCCAATTCCACAAGAAAAGCCTTAGCGAAAGCCTTCTTGAAGGGAAAGATGTAACTCTGTGAGATGCATTAACAGAACACAGAGCCGTTTCTCAGAAAGCTTCTTTCCAGTTTTGAACGGAAGATATTTCCTTTTTCACCATAGCCCTCTATGGGCTTCCAAATATCCCTTTGCCAATTCCACAAGAACAGCCTTAGCGAAAGGCTTCTTGAAGGGAAATATGTAACTCTGTGAGATGAATTAACAGAACACAGAGCAGTTTCTCAGAAAGCTTCTTTCCAGTTTTGAACGGAAGGTATTTCCTTTTTCTCCATAGCCCTCTATGGGCTTCCAAATATCCCTTTGCCAATTCCACAAGAACAGCCTTAGCGAAACGGTTCTTGAAGGGAAAGATGTAACCCTGTGAGATGAATTAACAGAACACAGAGCAGTTTCTCAGAAAGCTTCCTTCCTGTTTTGAACGGAAGATATTTATTTTTTCACCGTAGCCCTCTATGGGCTTCCAAATATCCCTTTGACAATTCCAAAAGAACGGCCTTAGCGAAAGGCTTCTTGAAGGGAAAGATGTAACTCTGTGAGATGAATGAACAGAACACAGAGCAGTTTCTCAAAAAGATTCTTTCCAGTTTTGAACGGAAGATATTTCCTTTTTCACCATAGCCCTCTATGGGCTTCCAAATATCCCTTTGCCAATTCCACAAGAACAGCCTTAGCGAAAGGCTTCTTGAAGGGAAAGATGTAACTCTGTGAGATGAATTAACAGAACACAGAGCAGTTTCTCAGAAAGCTTCTTTCCAGTTTTGAACGGAAGGTATTTCCTTTTTCTCCATAGCCCTCTATGGGCTTCCAAATATCCCTTTGCCAATTCCACAAGAACAGCCTTAGCGAAACGCTTCTTGAAGGGAAAGATGTAACCCTGTGAGATGAATTAACAGAACACAGAGCAGTTTCTCAGAAAGCTTCCTTCCTATTTTGAACGGAAGATATTTCCTTTTTCACCGTAGCCCTCTATTGGCTTCCAAATATCCCTTTGACAATTCCACAAGAACGGCCTTAGCGAAAGGCTTCTTGAAGGGAAAGATGTAACTCTGTGAGATGAATGAACAGAACACAGAGCAATTTCTCAAAAAGATTCTTTTCAGTTTTGAACGGAAGATATTTCCTTTTTCACCATAGCCCTCTATGGGCTTCCAAATATCCCTTTGCCAATTCCAAAAGAACAGCCTTAGCGAAAGGCTTCTTGAAGGGAAAGATGTAACTCTGTGAGATGAATTAACAGAACACAGAGCAGTTTCTCAGAAAGTTTCTTTCCAGTTTTGAACGGAAGATATTTCCTTTTTCACCATAGCCCTCTATGGGCTTCCAAATATCCCTTTGCCAATTCCAGAAGAACAGCCTTAGCGAAACGCTTCTTGAAGGGAAAGATGTAACCCTGTGAGATGAATTAACAGAACACAGAGCAGTTTCTAAGAAAGGTTCCTTCCTGTTTTGAACGGAAGATATTTCCTTTTTCACCATAGCCCTCTATGGGCTTCCAAATATCCCTTTCCCAATTCCACAAGAACAGCCTTAGCGAAAGGCTTCTTGACGGGAAAGATGTAACTCTGTGAGATGAATGAACAGAACACAGAGCAGTTTCTCAGAAAGCTTCTTTCCAGTTTGAAACGGCAGATATTCCCTTTTTCACCATAACCCTCTATGGGCTTCCAAATATCCCTTTGCCAATTCCACAAGAACAGCCTTAGCGAAAGGCTTCTAGAAGGGAAAGATGTAACTCTGTGAGATGAATTAACAGAACACAGAGCAGTTTCTGAGAAAGCTTCTTTCCAGTTTTGAACGGAAGATATTTCCTTTTTCACCATAGCCCTCTATGGGCTTCCAAATATCCCTTTGCCAATTCCACAAGAACAGCCTTAGCGAAAGGCTTCTTGAAGGGAAAGATGTAACTCTGTGAGTTGAATTAACAGAACACAGAGCAGTTTCTCAGAAAGCTTCTTTCCAGTTTTGAACGGCAGATATTCCCTTTTTCACCATAGCCCTCTATGGGCTTCCAAATATCCCTTTGCCAATTCCACAAGAACAGCCTTAGGAAAAGGATTCTTGAAGGGTAAGATGTAACTCTGTGAGATGAATTAACAGAACACAGAGCAGTTTCTCAGAAAGCTTCTTTCCAGTTTTGAACGGAAGATATTTCCTTTTTCACCATAGCCCTCTATGGGCTTCCAAATATCCCTTTGCCAATTCCACAAGAAAAGCCTTAGCGAAAGCCTTCTTGAAGGGAAAGATGTAACTCTGTGAGATGCATTAACAGAACACAGAGCCGTTTCTCAGAAAGCTTCTTTCCAGTTTTGAACGGAAGATATTTCCTTTTTCACCATAGCCCTCTATGGGCTTCCAAATATCCCTTTGCCAATTCCACAAGAACAGCCTTAGCGAAAGGCTTCTTGAAGGGAAATATGTAACTCTGTGAGATGAATTAACAGAACACAGAGCAGTTTCTCAGAAAGCTTCTTTCCAGTTTTGAACGGAAGGTATTTCCTTTTTCTCCATAGCCCTCTATGGGCTTCCAAATATCCCTTTGCCAATTCCACAAGAACAGCCTTAGCGAAACGGTTCTTGAAGGGAAAGATGTAACCCTGTGAGATGAATTAACAGAACACAGAGCAGTTTCTCAGAAAGCTTCCTTCCTGTTTTGAACGGAAGATATTTATTTTTTCACCGTAGCCCTCTATGGGCTTCCAAATATCCCTTTGACAATTCCAAAAGAACGGCCTTAGCGAAAGTCTTCTTGAAGGGAAAGATGTAACTCTGTGAGATGAATGAACAGAACACAGAGCAGTTTCTCAAAAAGATTCTTTCCAGTTTTGAACGGAAGATATTTCCTTTTTCACCATAGCCCTCTATGGGCTTCCAAATATCCCTTTGCCAATTCCACAAGAACAGCCTTAGCGAAAGGCTTCTTGAAGGGAAAGATGTAACTCTGTGAGATGAATTAACAGAACACAGAGCAGTTTCTCAGAAAGCTTCTTTCCAGTTTTGAACGGAAGATATTTCCTTTTTCACCATAGCCCTCTATGGGCTTCCAAATATCCCTTTTCCAATTCCACAAGAACAGCCTTAGCGAAAGGCTTCTTGAAGGGAAAGATGTAACTCTGTGAGATGAATTAACAGAACACAGAGCAGTTTCTCAGAAAGCTTCTTTCCAGTTTTGAACGGAAGATATTTCCTTTTTCACCATAGCCCTCTATGGGCTTCCAAATATCCCTTTGCCAATTCCACAAGAACAGCCTTAGCGAAAGGCTTCTTGAAGGGAAAGATGTAACTCTGTGAGATGAATTAACACAACACAGAGCAGTTTCTAAGAAAGCTGCTTTCCTGTTTTGAACGGAAGATATTTCCTTTTTCACCATAGCCCTCTATGGGCTTCCAAATATCCCTTTGCCAATTCCACAAGAACAGCCTTAGCGAAAGGCTTCTTGAAGGGAAAGATGTAACTCTGTGAGATAAATTAACAGAACACAGAGCAGTTTCTAAGAAAGCTGCTTTCCAGTTTTGAACGGAAGATATTTCCTTTTTCACCATAGCCCTCTATGGGCTTCCAAATATCCCTTTGCCAATTCCACAAGAACGTCCATAGCGAAAGGCTTCTTGAAGGGAAAGATGTAACTCGGTGAGATGAATTAACAGAACATAGAGCAATTTCTCAGAAAGCTTCTTTCCTCTTTTGAACGGAAGATATTTCCTTTTTCACCATAGCCCTCTATGGGCTTCCAAATATCCCTTTGTCAATTCCAGAAGACCACCCTTAGCGAGAGGCTTCTTGAAGGGAAAGAAGTAATTCTGTGAGACGAATTAACAGAACACAGAGCAGTTTCTCAGAAAGCTTCTTTCCAGTTTTGAACGGAAGATATTTCCTTTTTCACCATAGCCCTCTATGGGCTTCCAAATATCAATTGCCAATTCCACAAGAACAGACTTAGCGAAAGGCTTCTTGAAGGGAAAGATGTAACTCTGTGAGATGAATTAACAGAACACAGAGCAGTTTCTCAGAAAGCTTCTTTCCAGTTTTGAACGGAAGATATTTCCTTTTTCACCATAGAGGGCTACTCTATGTGCTTCCAAATATCCCTTTGCCAATTCCACAAGAACAGCCTTAGCGAAAGGCTTCTTGAAGGCAAAGATGTAACACTGTGAGATGAATTAACAGAACAGAGAGCAGTTTCTCAGAAAGCTTCTTTCCAGTTTTGAAAGGAATATATTTCCTTTTTCACCATAGCCCTCTATGGGCTTCCAAATATCCCTTCGACAATTCCACAAGAACGGCCTTAGCGAAAGGCTTCTTGAAGGGAAAGATGTAACTCTGTGAGATGAATTAACAGAACACAGAGCAGTTTCTGAGAAAGCTTCTTTCCAGTTTTGAACGGAAGATATTTCCTTTTTCACCGTAGCCCTCTATGGGCTTCCAAATATCCCTTTGACAATTCCACAAGAACGGCCTTAGCGAAAGGCTTCTTGAAGGGAAAGATGTAACTCTGTGAGATGAATGAACAGAACACAGAGCAATTTCTCAAAAAGATTCTTTTCAGTTTTGAACGGAAGATATTTCCTTTTTCACCATAGCCCTCTATGGGCTTCCAAATATCCCTTTGCCAATTCCACAAGAACAGCCTTAGCGAAAGGCTTCTTGAAGGGAAAGATGTAACTCTGTGAGATGAATTAACAGAACACAGAGCAGTTTCTGAGAAAGCTTCTTTCCAGTTTTGAACGGAAGATATTTCCTTTTTCACCATAGCCCTCTATGGGCTTCCAAGTATCCCTTTGCCAATTCCACAAGAACAGCCTTAGCGAAAGCCTTCTTGAAGGGAAAGATGTAACTCTGTGAGATGCATTAACAGAACACAGAGCAGTTTCTCAGAAAGCTTCTTTATAGTTTTGAACGGAAGATATTTCCTTTTTCACCATAGCCCTCTATGGGCTTCCAAATATCCCTTTGCCAATTCCACAAGAACAGCCTTAGCGAAAGGCTTCTTGAAGGGAAAGATGTAACTCTGTGAGATGAATTAAGAGAACACAGAGCAGTTTCTCAGAAAGCTTCTTTCCAGTTTTGAACGGAAGGTATTTCCTTTTTCTCCATAGCCCTCTATGGGCTTCCAAATATCCCTTTGCCAATTCCACAAGAACAGCCTTAGCGAAACGGTTCTTGAAGGGAAAGATGTAACCCTGTGAGATGAATTAACAGAACACAGAGCAGTTTTTCAGAAAGCTTCCTTCCTGTTTTGAACGGAAGATATTTATTTTTTCACCGTAGCCCTCTATGGGCTTCCAAATATCCCTTTGACAATTCCACAAGAACGGCCTTAGCGAAAGGCTTTTTGAAGTGAAAGATGTAACTCTGTGAGATGAATGAACAGAACACAGAGCAGTTTCTCAAAAAGATTCTTTCCAGTTTTGAACGGAAGTTATTTCCTTTTTCACCATAGCCCTCTATGGGCTTCCAAATATCCCTTTGTCAATTCCACAAGAACAGCCTTAGTGAAAGGCTTCTTGAAGGGAAAGATGTAACTCTGTGAGATGAATTAACAGAACACAGAGCAGTTTCTCAGAAAGCTTCTTTCCAGTTTTGAACGGAAGATATTTCCTTTTTCACCATAGCCCTCTATGGGCTTCCAAATATCCCTTTTCCAATTCCACAAGAACAGCCTTAGCGAAAGGCTTCTTGAAGGGAAAGATGTAACTCTGTGAGATGAATTAACAGAACACAGAGCAGTTTCTCAGAAAGCTTCTTTCCAGTTTTGAACCGAAGATATTTCCGTTTTCACCATAGCCCACTAAGGGCTTCCAAATATCCCTTTGCCAATTCCACAAGAACAGCCTTAGCGAAAGGCTTCTTGAAGGGAAAGATGTAACTCTGTGAGATGAATTAACAGAAGACAGAGCAGTTTCTAAGAAAGCTGCTTTCCTGTTTTGAACGGAAGATATTTCCTTTTTCACCGTAGCCCTCTATGGGCTTCCAAATATCCCATTGCCAATTCCACAAGAACAGCCTTAGCGAAAGGCTTCTTGAAGGGAAAGATATAACTCTGTGAGATGAATTAACAGAACACAGAGCAGTTTCTAAGAAAGCTGCTTTCCTGTTTTGAACGGAAGATATTTCCTTTTTCACCATAGCCGTCTATGGGCTACCAAATATCCCTTTGCCAATTCCACAAGAACGTCCATAGCGAAAGGCTTCTTGAAGGGAAAGATGTAACTCTGTGAGATGAATTAACAGAACACAGAGCAGTTTCTCAGAATGCTTCTTTCCAGTTTTGAACTGAAGTTATTTCCTTTTTCACCATAGCCCTCTATGGGCTTCCAAATATCCCTTTGCCAATTCCACAAGAACAGCCTTAGCGAAAGGCTTCTTGAAGGGAAAGATGTAACTCTGTGAGATGAATTAACAGAACACAGAGCAGTTTCTCAGAAAGCTTCTTTCCAGTTTTGAACGGAAGATATTTCCTTTTTCACCATAGCCCTCTATGGGCTTCCAAATATCCCTTTGCCAATTCCACAAGAACAGCCTTAGCGAAAGGCTTCTTGAAGGGAAATATGTAACTCTGTGAGATGAATTAACAGAACACAGAGCAGTTTCTCAGAAAGCTTCTTTCCAGTTTTGAACGGAAGGTATTTCCTTTTTCTCCATAGCCCTCTATGGGCTTCCAAATATCCCTTTGCCAATTCCACAAGAACAGCCTTAGCGAAACGCTTCTTGAAGGGAAAGATGTAACCCTGTGAGATGAATTAACAGAACACAGAGCAGTTTCTCAGAAAGCTTCCTTCCTATTTTGAACGGAAGATATTTCCTTTTTCACCGTAGCCCTCTATGGGCTTCCAAATATCCCTTTGACAATTCCACAAGAACGGCCTTAGCGAAAGGCTTCTTGAAGGGAAAGATGTAACTCTGTGAGATGAATGAACAGAACACAGAGCAATTTCTCAAAAAGATTCTTTTCAGTTTTGAACGTAAGATATTTCCTTTTTCACCATAGCCCTCTATGGGCTTCCAAATATCCCTTGGCCAATTCCAAAAGAACAGCCTTAGCGAAAGGCTTCTTGAAGGGAAAGATGTAACTCTGTGAGATGAATTAACAGAACACAGAGCAGTTTCTCAGAAAGTTTCTTTCCAGTTTTGAACGGAAGATATTTCCTTTTTCACCATAGCCCTCTATGGGCTTCCAAATATCCCTTTGCCAATTCCAGAAGAACAGCCTTAGCGAAACGCTTCTTGAAGGGAAAGATGTAACCCTGTGAGATGAATTAACAGAACACAGAGCAGTTTCTAAGAAAGGTTCCTTCCTGTTTTGAACGGAAGATATTTCCTTTTTCACCATAGCCCTCTATGGGCTTCCAAATATCCCTTTCCCAATTCCACAAGAACAGCCTTAGCGAAAGGCTTCTTGACGGGAAAGATGTAACTCTGTGAGATGAATGAACAGAACACAGAGCAGTTTCTCAGAAAGCTTCTTTCCAGTTTGAAACGGCAGATATTCCCTTTTTCACCATAGCCCTCTATGGGCTTCCAAATATCCCTTTGCCAATTCCACAAGAACAGCCTTAGCGAAAGGCTTCTAGAAGGGAAAGATGTAACTCTGTGAGATGAATTAACAGAACACAGAGCAGTTTCTGAGAAAGCTTCTTTCCAGTTTTGAACGGAAGATATTTCCTTTTTCACCATAGCCCTCTATGGGCTTCCAAATATCCCTTTGCCAATTCCACAAGAACAGCCTTAGCGAAAGGCTTCTTGAAGGGAAAGATGTAACTCTGTGAGATGAATTAACAGAACACAGAGCAGTTTCTCAGAAAGCTTCTTTCCAGTTTTGAACGGAAGATATTTCCTTTTTCACCATAGCCCTCTAAGGGCTTCCAGATATCCCTTTGACATTCCACAAGAACGGCCTTAGCGAAAGGATTCTTGAAGGGAAAGATGTAACTCTGGGAGATGAATTAACAGAACACGGAAGAGTTTCTCAGAAAGCTTCTTTCGAGTTTTGAACGGAAGATATTTCCTTTTTCACCATAGCCCTCTATGGGCTTCCAAATATCAATTGCCAATTCCACAAGAACAGACTTAGCGAAAGGCTTCTTGAAGGGAAAGATGTAACTCTGTGAGATGAATTAACAGAACACAGAGCAGTTTCTCAGAAAGCTTCTTTCCAGTTTTGAACGGAAGATATTTCCTTTTTCACCGTAGCCTCTATGGGCTTCCAAATATCCCTTTGCCAATTCCACAAGAACAGCCTTAGCGAAAGGCTTCTTGAAGGGAAAGATGTAACTCTGTGAGTTGAATTAACAGAACACAGAGCAGTTTCTCAGAAAGCTTCTTTCCAGTTTTGAACGGCAGATATTCCCTTTTTCACCATAGCCCTCTATGGGCTTCCAAATATCCCTTTGCCAATTCCACAAGAACAGCCTTAGGAAAAGGATTCTTGAAGGGTAAGATGTAACTCTGTGAGATGAATTAACAGAACACAGAGCAGTTTCTCAGAAAGCTTCTTTCCAGTTTTGAACGGAAGATATTTCCTTTTTCACCATAGCCCTCTATGGGCTTCCAAATATCCCTTTGCCAATTCCACAAGAAAAGCCTTAGCGAAAGCCTTCTTGAAGGGAAAGATGTAACTCTGTGAGATGCATTAACAGAACACAGAGCCGTTTCTCAGAAAGCTTCTTTCCAGTTTTGAACGGAAGATATTTCCTTTTTCACCATAGCCCTCTATGGGCTTCCAAATATCCCTTTGCCAATTCCACAAGAACAGCCTTAGCGAAAGGCTTCTTGAAGGGAAATATGTAACTCTGTGAGATGAATTAACAGAACACAGAGCAGTTTCTCAGAAAGCTTCTTTCCAGTTTTGAACGGAAGGTATTTCCTTTTTCTCCATAGCCCTCTATGGGCTTCCAAATATCCCTTTGCCAATTCCACAAGAACAGCCTTAGCGAAACGGTTCTTGAAGGGAAAGATGTAACCCTGTGAGATGAATTAACAGAACACAGAGCAGTTTCTCAGAAAGCTTCCTTCCTGTTTTGAACGGAAGATATTTATTTTTTCACCGTAGCCCTCTATGGGCTTCCAAATATCCCTTTGACAATTCCAAAAGAACGGCCTTAGCGAAAGGCTTCTTGAAGGGAAAGATGTAACTCTGTGAGATGAATGAACAGAACACAGAGCAGTTTCTCAAAAAGATTCTTTCCAGTTTTGAACGGAAGATATTTCCTTTTTCACCATAGCCCTCTATGGGCTTCCAAATATCCCTTTGCCAATTCCACAAGAACAGCCTTAGCGAAAGGCTTCTTGAAGGGAAAGATGTAACTCTGTGAGATGAATTAACAGAACACAGAGCAGTTTCTCAGAAGGCTTCTTTCCAGTTTTGAACGGAAGATATTTCCTTTTTCACCATAGCCCTCTATGGGCTTCCAAATATCCCTTTTCCAATTCCACAAGAACAGCCTTAGCGAAAGGCTTCTTGAAGGGAAAGATGTAACTCTGTGAGATGAATTAACAGAACACAGAGCAGTTTCTCAGAAAGCTTCTTTCCAGTTTTGAACGGAAGATATTTCCTTTTTCACCATAGCCCTCTATGGGCTTCCAAATATCCCTTTGCCAATTCCACAAGAACAGCCTTAGCGAAAGGCTTCTTGAAAGGAAAGAAGTAACTCTGTGAGACGAATTAACAGAACACAGAGCAGTTTCTCAGAAAGCTTCTTTCCAGTTTTGAACGGAAGATATTTCCTTTTTCACCATAGCCCTCTATGGGCTTCCAAATATCAATTGCCAATTCCCCAAGAACAGCCTTAGCGAAAGGCGTCTTGAAGGGAAAGATGTAACTCTGTGAGACGAATTAACAGAACACAGAGCAATTTCTCAGAAAGCTTCTTTCCAGTTTTGAACGGAAGATATTTCCTTTTTCACCGTAGCCCTCTATGGGCTTCCAAATATCCCTTTGCCAATTCCAGAAGAACAGCCTTAGCGAAAGGCTTCTTGAAGGGAAAGATGTAACTCTGTGAGATGAATTAACAGAACACAGAGCAGTTTCTGAGAAAGCTTCTTTCCAGTTTTGAACGGAAGGTATTTCCTTTTTCACCATAGCCCTCTATGGGCTTCCAAATATCCCTTTGCCAATTCCACAAGAACAGCCTTAGCGAAAGGCTTCTTGAAGGGAAAGATGTAACTCTGTGAGATGAATTAACAGAACACAGAGCTGTTTCTCAGAAAGCTGCTTTCCTGTTTTGAACGGAAGATATTTCCTTTTTCACCATACCCCTCTATGGGCTTCCAAATATCCCTTTGCCAATTCCACAAGAACGGCCTTAGTGAAAGGCTTCTTTAAGGGAACGATGTAACACTGTGAGATGAATTAACAGAACACAGAGCAGTTTCTCAAAAAGATTCTTTTCAGTTTTGAACGGAAGATATTTCCTTTTTCACCATAGCCCTCTATGGGCTTCCAAATATCCCTTGGCCAATTCCACAAGAACAGCCTTAGCGGAAGGCTACTTGAAGTGAAAGATGTAACTCTGTGAGATGAATTAACAGAACACAGAGCAGTTTCTAAGAAAGCTGCTTTCCTGTTTTGAACGGAAGATATTTCCTTTTTCTCTATAGCCATCTATGGGCTTCCAAATATCTCTTTGCCAATTCCACAAGAACGTCCTTAGCGAAAGGCTTCTTGAAGGGAAAGATGTAACCCTGTGAGATGAATTAACAGAACACAGAGCAGTTTCCCAGAAAGCTTCTTTCCAGTTTTGAACGGAAGATATTTCCTTTTTCACCATAGCCCTCTATGGGCTTCCAAATATCCCTTTGCCAATTCCAGAAGAACAGCCTTAGCAAAAGGCTTCTTGAAGGGAAAGAAGCAACTCTGTGAGACGAATTAACGGAACACAGAGCAGTTTCTCAGAAAGCTTCTTTCCAGTTTTGAACGGAAGATATTTCCTTTTTCACCATAGCCCTCTATGGGCTTCCAAATATCAATTGCCAATTACACAAGAACAGCCTTAGCGAAAGGCTTCTTGAAGGGAAAGATGTAACTCTGTGAGACGAATTAACAGAACACAGAGCAATTTCTCAGAAAGCTTCTTTCCAGTTTTGAACGGAAGATATTTCCTTTTTCACCATAGAGGGCTACTCTATGGGCTTCCAAATATCCCTTTGCCAATTCCACAAGAACAGCCTTAGCGAAAGGCTTCTTGAAGGGAAAGATGTAACTCTGTGAGATGAATTAACAGAACACAGAGCAGTTTCTCAGAAAGCTTCTTTCCAGTTTTGAACGGAAGATATTTCCTTTTTCACCATAGCCCTCTATGGGCTTCCAAATATCCCTTTGCCAATTCCACAAGAACAGCCTTAGCGAAACGCTTCTTGAAGGGAAAGATGTAACCCTGTGAGATGAATTATCAGAACACAGAGCAGTTTCTAAGAAAGCTTCCTTCCTGTTTTGAACGGAAGATATTTCCTTTTTCACCATAGCCCTCTATGGGCTTCCAAATATCCCTTTGACAATTCCACAAGAACGGCCTTAGCGAAAGGCTTCTTGAAGGGAAAGATGTAACTCTGTGAGATGAATTAACAGAACACAGAGCAGTTTCTCAGAAAGCTTCTTTCCAGTTTTGAACGGAAGATATTTCCTTTTTCACCATAGCCCTCTATGGGCTTCCAAATATCCCTTTGCCAATTCCACAAGAACAGCCTTAGCGAAAGGCTTCTTGAAATTAAAGATGTAACTCTGTGAGATGAATGAACAGAACACAGAGCAGTTTCTCAGAAAGCTTCTTTCCAGTTTTGAACGGAAGATATTTCCTTTTTCACCATAGCAATCTATGGGCTTCCAAATAACCCTTTGCCAATACCACAAGAACAGCCTTAGCGAAAGGCTTCTTGAAGGGAAAGATGTAACTCTGTGAGATGAATTAACAGAACACAGAGTAGTTTCCCAGAAAGCTTCTGTCCAGTTTTCAACGGAAGATATTTCCTTTTTCACCATAGCCCTCTATGGGCTTCGAAATATCCCTTTGCCAATTCCACAAGAACAGCCTTAGCAAAAGGCTTCTTGAAGGGAAAGTTGTAACTGCGAGATGAATTAACAGAACACAGAGCAGTTTCTCAGAAAGCTTCTTTCCACTTTTGAACGGAAGATATTTCCTTTTTCAAAATAGCCCTCTATGGGCTTCCAAATATCCCTTTGCCAATACCACAAGAACAGCCTAAGCGAAAGGCTTCTTGAAGGGAAAGATGTAACTCTGTGAGATGAATTAACAGAACACAGAGCAGTTTCTCAGAAAGCTTCTTTCCAGTTTTGAACGGAAGGTATTTCCTTTTTCACCATAGCCCTCTATGGGCTTCAAAATATCCCTTTGCCAATTCCACAAGAACAGACTGAGCGAAAGGCTTCTTGAAGGGAAAGATGTAACTCTGTGAGATGAATTAACAGAACACAGAGCAGTTTCTAAGAAAGCTTCCTTCCTGTTTTGAACGGAAGATATTTCCTTTTTCACCATAGCCCTCTATGGGCTTCCAAATATCCCTTTGCCAATTCCACAAGAACAGCCTTAGCGAAAGGCTTCTTGACGGGAAAGATGTAACTCTGTGAGATGAATTAACAGAACACAGAGCAGTTTCTCAGAAAGCTTCTTTCCAGTTTGGAACGGCGGATATTCCCTTTTTCACCATAGCCCTCTATGGGCTTCCAAATATCCCTTTGACAATTCCACAAGAACGGCCTTAGAGAAAGGCGCTTGATGGGAAAGATGTAACTCAGTGAGATGAATTAACAGAACACAGAGCAGTTTCTCAGAAAGCTTCTTTCCAGTTTTGAACGGAAGATATTTCCTTTTTCACCGTAGCCCTCTATGGGCTTCGAAATATCCCTTTGCCAATTCCACAAGAACAGCCTTAGCGAAAGGCTTCTTGAAGGGAAAGATGTAACTCTGTGAGATGAATTAACAGAACACAGAGCAGTTTCTCATAACGCTTCTTTCCAGTTTTGAACGGCAGATATTCCCTTTTTCACCATAGCCCTCCATGGGCTTCCAAATATCAATTTGCCAATTCCACAAGAACAAACTTAGCGAAAGGCTTCTTGAAGGGAAAGATGTAACTCTGTGAGATGAATTAACAGAACACAGAGCAGTTTCTGAGAAAGCTTCTCTCCAGTTTTGAACGGAAGATATTTCCTTTTTCACCATAGCCCTCTATGGGCTTCCAAATATCCCTTTGCCAATTCCACAAGAACAGCCTTAGCGAAAGGCTTCTATAAGGGAAAGTTGTAACTCTGTGAGATGAACTAACAGAACACAGAGCAGTTTCTCATAAAGCTTCTTTCCGTTTTGAACGGAAGATATTTCCTTTTTCACCATAGCCCTCTATGGGCTTCCTAATATCCCTTTGCCAATTCCACAAGAACAGCGTTAGCGAAAGGCTTCTTGAAGGGAAAGATGTAACGGTGTGAGATGAATTAACAGAACACAAAGCAGTTTTTCAGAAAGCTTCTTTCCAGTTTTGAACGGAAGATATTTCCTTTTTCACCATAGCCTTCTATGGGCTTCCAAATATCCCTTTGCCAGTTCCACAAGAACAGCCTTAGCGAAAGGCTTCTTGAAGGGAAAGATGTAACTCTGTGAGATGAATTAACAGAACACAGAACAGTTTCTCATAAAGCTTCTTTCCAGTTTTGAACAGAAGATATTTCCTTTTTCACCATAGCCCTCTATGGGCTTCAAAATATCCCTTTGCTAATTCCACAAGAACAGCCTTAGCGAAAGGCTTCTTGAAGGGAAAGATGTAATTCTGTGAGATGAATTAACAGAACACAGAGCAGTTTCTCAGAAAGCTTCTTTCCAGTTTTGAACGGAAGATATTTCCTTTTTAACCATAGCCCTCTATGGGCTTCTAAATATCCATTTTCCACTTCCACAAGAACAGCCTTAGCGAAAGGCGTCTTGAAGGGAAAGATGTAACTCTGTGAGATGAATTAACAGAACACAGAGCAGTTTCTCAGAAAGCTTCTTTCCAGTTTTGAACGGTAGATATTTCCTTTTTCACCATAGCCCTCTATGGGCTTCCAAATATCCCTTTTCCAATTCCACAAGAACAGCCTTAGCGAAAGGCTTCTTGAAGGGAAAGATGTAACTCTGTGAGATGAATTAACAGAACACAGAGCAGTTTCTCAGAAAGCTTCTTTCCAGTTTTGAACGGAAGATATTTCCTTTTTCACCATAGCCCTCTATGGGCTTCCAAATATCCCTTTGCCAATTCCACAAGAACAGCCTTAGCGAAAGGCTTCTTGAAGGGAAAGATGTAACTCTGTGAGATGAATTAACACAACACAGAGCAGTTTCTCAGAAAGATTCTTTCCAGTTTTGAACGGAAGATATTTCCTTTTTCACCATAGCCCTCTATGGGCTTCCAAATATCCCTTTGCCAATTCCACAAGAACAGCCTTAGCGAAAGGCTTCTTGAAGGGAAAGATGTAACTCTGTGAGATGAATTAACAGAACACAGAGCAGTTTCTAAGAAAGCTTCCTTCCTCTTTTGAACGGAAGATATTTCCTTTTTCACCATAGCCCTCTATGGGCTTCGAAATATCCCTTTGACAATTCCACAAGAACGGCCTTAGCGAAAGGCTTCTTGAAGGGAAAGATGTAACACTGTGAGATGAATGAACAGAACACAGAGCAGTTTCTCAAAAAGATTCTTTCCAGTTTTGAACGGAAGATATTTCCTTTTTCACCATAGCCCTCTATGGGCTTCCAAATATCCCTTTGCCAATTCCACAAGAACAGCGTTAGCGATGGGTTCTTGAAGGGAAAGATGTTACTCTGTGAGATGAATTAACAGAACACAGAGCAGTTTCTGAGAAAGCTTCTTTCCAGTTAAGAACGGAAGATATTTCCTTTTTCACCATAGCCCTCTATGGGCTTCCAAATATCCCTTTGCCAATTCCACAAGAACAGCCTTACAAAAGGCTTCTTGAAGGGAAAGATGTAACTCTGTGAGATGAATTAACAAAACACAGAGCAGTTTCTCAGAAAGATTCTTTCCAGTTTTGAACGGAAGATATTTCCTTTTTCACCGTATCCCTCTATGGGCTTCCAAATATCCGTTTGCCAATTCCACAAGAACAGCCTTAGCGAAAGGCTTCTTGAAGGGAAAGATGTAACTCTGTGAGATGAATTAACAGAACACAGAGCAGTTTCTCAGAAAGCTTCTTTCCAGTTTTGACCAGCAGATATTCCCTTTTTCACCATAGCCCTCTATGGGCTTCCAAATATCCCTTTGGCAATTCCACAAGAACAGGCTTAGCGAAAGGCTTCTTGAAGGGAAAGATGTAACTCTGTGAGATGAATTAACAGAACACAGAGCAGTTTCTGAGAAAGCTTCTTTCCAGTTTTGAACGGAAGATATTTCCTTTTTCACCATAGCCCTCTATGAGCTTCCAAATATCCCTTTGCCAATTCCAGAAGAACAGCCTTAGCGAAAGGCTTATTGAAGGGAAAGATGGAACTCTGTGAGATGAATTAACAGAACACAGAGCAGTTTCTGAGAAAGCTTCTCTCCAGTTTTGAACGGAAGATATTTCCTTTTTCACCATAGCCCTCTATGGGCTTCCAAATATCCCTTTGCCAATTCCACAAGAACAGCCTTAGCGAAAGGCTTCTATAAGGGAAAGTTGTAACTCTGTGAGATGAACTAACAGAACACAGAGCAGTTTCTCATAAAGCTTCTTTCCGTTTTGAACGGAAGATATTTCCTTTTTCACCATAGCCCTCTATGGGCTTCCTAATATCCCTTTGCCAATTCCACAAGAACAGCGTTAGCGAAAGGCTTCTTGAAGGGAAAGATGTAACGGTGTGAGATGAATTAACAGAACACAAAGCAGTTTTTCAGAAAGCTTCTTTCCAGTTTTGAACGGAAGATATTTCCTTTTTCACCATAGCCTTCTATGGGCTTCCAAATATCCCTTTGCCAGTTCCACAAGAACAGCCTTAGCGAAAGGCTTCTTGAAGGGAAAGATGTAACTCTGTGAGATGAATTAACAGAACACAGAACAGTTTCTCATAAAGCTTCTTTCCAGTTTTGAACAGAAGATATTTCCTTTTTCACCATAGCCCTCTATGGGCTTCAAAATATCCCTTTGCTAATTCCACAAGAACAGCCTTAGCGAAAGGCTTCTTGAAGGGAAAGATGTAATTCTGTGAGATGAATTAACAGAACACAGAGCAGTTTCTCAGAAAGCTTCTTTCCAGTTTTGAACGGAAGATATTTCCTTTTTAACCATAGCCCTCTATGGGCTTCTAAATATCCATTTTCCACTTCCACAAGAACAGCCTTAGCGAAAGGCGTCTTGAAGGGAAAGATGTAACTCTGTGAGATGAATTAACAGAACACAGAGCAGTTTCTCAGAAAGCTTCTTTCCAGTTTTGAACGGTAGATATTTCCTTTTTCACCATAGCCCTCTATGGGCTTCCAAATATCCCTTTTCCAATTCCACAAGAACAGCCTTAGCGAAAGGCTTCTTGAAGGGAAAGATGTAACTCTGTGAGATGAATTAACAGAACACAGAGCAGTTTCTCAGAAAGCTTCTTTCCAGTTTTGAACGGAAGATATTTCCTTTTTCACCATAGCCCTCTATGGGCTTCCAAATATCCCTTTGCCAATTCCACAAGAACAGCCTTAGCGAAAGGCTTCTTGAAGGGAAAGATGTAACTCTGTGAGATGAATTAACACAACACAGAGCAGTTTCTCAGAAAGATTCTTTCCAGTTTTGAACGGAAGATATTTCCTTTTTCACCATAGCCCTCTATGGGCTTCCAAATATCCCTTTGCCAATTCCACAAGAACAGCCTTAGCGAAAGGCTTCTTGAAGGGAAAGATGTAACTCTGTGAGATGAATTAACAGAACACAGAGCAGTTTCTAAGAAAGCTTCCTTCCTCTTTTGAACGGAAGATATTTCCTTTTTCACCATAGCCCTCTATGGGCTTCGAAATATCCCTTTGACAATTCCACAAGAACGGCCTTAGCGAAAGGCTTCTTGAAGGGAAAGATGTAACACTGTGAGATGAATGAACAGAACACAGAGCAGTTTCTCAAAAAGATTCTTTCCAGTTTTGAACGGAAGATATTTCCTTTTTCACCATAGCCCTCTATGGGCTTCCAAATATCCCTTTGCCAATTCCACAAGAACAGCGTTAGCGATGGGTTCTTGAAGGGAAAGATGTTACTCTGTGAGATGAATTAACAGAACACAGAGCAGTTTCTGAGAAAGCTTCTTTCCAGTTAAGAACGGAAGATATTTCCTTTTTCACCATAGCCCTCTATGGGCTTCCAAATATCCCTTTGCCAATTCCACAAGAACAGCCTTACAAAAGGCTTCTTGAAGGGAAAGATGTAACTCTGTGAGATGAATTAACAAAACACAGAGCAGTTTCTCAGAAAGATTCTTTCCAGTTTTGAACGGAAGATATTTCCTTTTTCACCGTATCCCTCTATGGGCTTCCAAATATCCGTTTGCCAATTCCACAAGAACAGCCTTAGCGAAAGGCTTCTTGAAGGGAAAGATGTAACTCTGTGAGATGAATTAACAGAACACAGAGCAGTTTCTCAGAAAGCTTCTTTCCAGTTTTGACCAGCAGATATTCCCTTTTTCACCATAGCCCTCTATGGGCTTCCAAATATCCCTTTGGCAATTCCACAAGAACAGGCTTAGCGAAAGGCTTCTTGAAGGGAAAGATGTAACTCTGTGAGATGAATTAACAGAACACAGAGCAGTTTCTGAGAAAGCTTCTTTCCAGTTTTGAACGGAAGATATTTCCTTTTTCACCATAGCCCTCTATGAGCTTCCAAATATCCCTTTGCCAATTCCAGAAGAACAGCCTTAGCGAAAGGCTTATTGAAGGGAAAGATGGAACTCTGTGAGATGAATTAACAGAACACAGAGCAGTTTCTCAGAAAGCTTCTTTCCTGTTTTGAACGGAAGATATTTCCTTTTTCACCATAGCCCTCTATGGGCTTCCAAATATCCCTTTGCCAATTCCACAAGAACAGCCTTAGCGAAACGCTTCTTGAAAGGAAAGATGTAACCCTGTGAGATGAATTAACAGAACACAGAGCAGTTTCTAAGAAAGCTTCCTTCCTGTTTTGAACGGAAGATATTTCCTTTTTCACCATAGCCCTCTATGGGCTTCCAAATATCCCTTTGACAATTCCACAAGAACGGCCTTAGCGAAAGGCTTCTTGAAGGGAAAGATGTAACTCTGTGAGATGAATTAACAGAACACAGAGCAGTTTCTCAGAAAGCTTCTTTCCAGTTTTGAACGGAAGATATTTCCTTTTTCACCATAGCCCTCTATGGGCTTCCAAATATCCCTTTGCCAATTCCACAAGAACAGCCTTAGCGAAAGGCTTCTTGAAAGGAAAGATGTAACACTGTGAGATGAATGAACAGAACACAGAGCAGTTTCTCAGAAAGCTTCTTTCCAGTTTGGAACGGAAGATATTTCCTTTTTCACCGTAGCCCTCTATGGGCTTCCAAATATCCCTTTGCCAATTCCAGAAGAACAGCCTTAGCGAAAGGCTTCTTGAAGGGAAAGAAGTAACTCTGTGAGACGAATTAACAGAACACAGAGCAGTTTCTCAGAAAGCTTCTTTCCAGTTTTGAACGGAAGATATTTCCTTTTTCACCATAACCCTCTATGTGCTTCCAAATATCAATTGCCATTTCCACAAGAACAGCCTTAGCGAAAGGCTTCTAGAAGGGAAACATGTAACTCTGTGAGATGAATTAACAGAACACAGAGCAATTTCTCAGAAAGCTTCTTTCCAGTTTTGAACGGAAGATATTTCCTTTTTCACCGTAGCCCTCTATGGGCTTCCAAATATCCCTTTGCCAATTCCACAAGAACAGCCTTAGCGAAAGGCTTCTTGAAAGGAAAGATGTAACTCTGTGAGATGAAATAACAGAACACAGAGAAGTTTCTCAGAAAGATTCTTTCCAGTTTTGAACGGAAGATGTTTCATTTTTCACCATAGCCCTCTAAGGGCTTCAAAATATCCCTTTGCCAATTCCACAAGAACAGCCTTAGCGAAAGGCTTCTTGAAGGGAAAGATGTAACTCTGTGAGATGAATTAACAGAACACAGAGCAGTTTCTCAGAAAGCTTCTTTCCAGTTTTGAACGGAAGATATTTCCTTTTTCACCATAGCCCTCTATGGGCTTCCAAATATCCCTTTGCCAATTCCACAAGAACAGCCTTAGCGAAACGCTTCTTGAAGGGAAAGATGTAACCCTGTGAGATGAATTAACAGAACACAGAGCAGTTTCTAAGAAAGCTTCCTTCCTGTTTTGAACGGAAGATATTTCCTTTTTCACCATAGCCCTCTATGGGCTTCCAAATATCCCTTTGACAATTCCACAAGAACGGCCTTAGCGAAAGGCTTCTTGAAGGGAAAGATGTAACTCTGTGAGATGAATGAACAGAACACAGAGCAGTTTCTCAAAAAGATTCTTTCCAGTTTTCAACGGAAGATATTTCCTTTTACACCATAGCCCTCTATGGGCTTCCAAATATCCCTTTGCGAATTCCATAAGAACAGCCTTAGCGAAAGGCTTCTTGAAGGGAAAGATGTAACTCTGTGAGATGAATTAACAGAACACAGAGCAGTTTCTCAGAAAGCTTCTTTCCAGTTTTGAACGGAAGATATTTCCTTTTTCACCGTAGCCCTCTATGGGCTTCGAAATATCCCTTTGCCAATTCCACAAGAACAGCCTTAGAGAAAGGCTTCTTGAAGGGAAAGATGTAACTCTGTGAGATGAATTAACAGAACACAGAGCAGTTTCTCAGAAATCTTCTTTCCAGTTTTGAACGGCAGATATTCCCTTTTTCTCCATACCCCTCTAAGGGCTTCCAAATATCCCTTTGCCAATTCCACAAGAACAGCCTTAGCGAAAGGCTTCTTGAAGGGAAAGATGTAACTCTGTGAGATGAATTAACAGAACACAGAGCAGTTTCTGAGAAAGCTTCTTTCCAGTTTTGAACGGAAAATATTTCCTTTTTCACCATAGCCCTCTATGGGCTTCCAAATATCCCTTTGCCAATTCCACAAGAACAGCCTTAGCGAAAGGCTTCTAGAAGGGAAAGATGTAACTCTGTGAGATGAATTAACAGAACACAGAGCAGTTTCTCAGAAAGCTTCTTTCCAGTTTTGAACGGAAGATATTTCCTTTTTCACCATAGCCCTCTATGGGCTTCCAAATATCCCTTTGACAATTCCACAAGAACGGCCTTAGCGAAACGCTTCTTGAAGGGAAATATGTAACTCTGTGAGATGAATTAACAGAACACAGAGCAGTTTCTCAGAAAGCTTCTTTCCAGTTTTGAACGGAAGATATTTCCTTTTTCACCGTAGCCCTCTATGGGCTTCCAAATATCCCTTTGCCAATTCCACAAGAACAGCGTTAGCGAAAGGCTTCTTGAAGGGAAAGATGTAACGGTGTGAGATGAATTAACAGAACACAGAGCAGTTTTTCAGAAAGCTTCTTTCCAGGTTTGAACGGAAGATATTTCCTTTTTCACCATAGCCCTCTATGGGCTTCCAAATATCCCTTTGCCAATTCCACAAGAACAGCCTTAGCGAAAGGCTTCTTGAAGGGAAAGATGTAACTCTGTGAGATGAATTAACAGAACACAGAACAGTTTCTCAGAAAGCTTCTTTCCAGTTTTGAACGGAAGATATTTCCTTTTTCACCATAGCCCTCTATGGGCTTCCAAATATCCCTTTGACAATTCCACAAGAACGGCCTTAGCGAAAGGCTTCTTGAAGGGAAAGATGTAACTCTGTGAGATGAATTAACAGAACACAGAGCAGTTTCTCAGAAAGCTTCTTTCCAGTTTTGAACGGAAGATATTTCCTTTTTCACCATAGCAATGTATGGGCTTCCAAATATCCCTTTGCCAATTCCGGAAGAACAGCCTTAGCGAAAGGCTCCTTGAAGGGAAAGAAGTAACTCTGTGAGACGAATTAACAGAACACAGAGCAGTTTCTCAGAAAGCTTCTTTCCAGTTTTGAACGGAAGGTATTTCCTTTTTCACCATAGCCCTCTATGGGCTTCCAAATATCAATTGCCATTTCCACTAGAACAGCCTTAGCGAAAGGCTTCTTGAAGGGAAAGATGTAACCCTGTGAGATGAATTAACAGAACACAGAAGAGTTTCTCAGAAAGCTGCTTTCCTGTTTTGAACGGAAGATATTTCCTTTTTCACCATAGCCCTCTATGGGCTTCCAAATATCCCTTTGCCAATTCCACAAGAACAGCCTTAGCGAAAGGCTTCTTGAAGAGAAAGATGTAACTCTGTGAGATGAATTAACAGAACACAGAGCAGTTTCTCAAAAAGATTCTTTCCAGTTTTGAACGGAAGATATTTCCTTTTTCACCATAGCCCTCTATGGGCTTCCAAATATCCCTTTGCCAATACCACAAGAACAGCCTTAGCGAAAGGCTTCTTGAAGGGAAAGATGTAACTCTGTGAGATGAATTAACAGAACACCGAGTAGTTTCCCAGAAAGCTTCTGTCCAGTTTTCAACGGAAGATATTTCCTTTTTCACCATAGCCCTCTATGGGCTTCGAAATATCCCTTTGCCAATTCCACAAGAACAGCCTTAGCAAAAGGCTTCTTGAAGGGAAAGTTGTAACTGCGAGATGAATTAACAGAACACAGAGCAGTTTCTCAGAAAGCTTCTTTCCACTTTTGAACGGAAGATATTTCCTTTTTCAAAATAGCCCTCTATGGGCTTCCAAATATCCCTTTGCCAATACCACAAGAACAGCCTAAGCGAAAGGCTTCTTGAAGGGAAAGATGTAACTCTGTGAGATGAATTAACAGAACACAGAGCAGTTTCTCAGAAAGCTTCTTTCCAGTTTTGAACGGAAGGTATTTCCTTTTTCACCATAGCCCTCTATGGGCTTCAAAATATCCCTTTGCCAATTCCACAAGAACAGACTTAGCGAAAGGCTTCTTGAAGGGAAAGATGTAACTCTGTGAGATGAATTAACAGAACACAGAGCAGTTTCTCAGAAAGCTTCTTTCCAGTATTGAACGGAAGATATTTCCTTTTTCACCGTAGCCCTGTATGGGCTTCCAAATATCCCTTTGCCAATTCCACAAGAACAGCCTTAGCGAAAGGCTTCTTGAAGGGAAAGATGAAACTCTGTGAGATGAATTAACAGAACACAGAGCAGTTTCTCAGAAAGCTTCTTTCCAGTTTTGAACGGAAGATATTTCCTTTTTCACCATAGCCCTCTATGGGCTTCCAAATATCCCTTTGCCAATTCCACAAGAACAGCCTTAGCGAAACGCTTCTTGAAGGGAAAGATGTAACCTGTAAGATGAATTAACAGAACACAGAGCAGTTTCTAAGAAAGCTTCCTTCCTGTTTTGAACGGAAGATATTTCCTTTTTCAAAATAGCCCTCTATGGGCTTCCAAATATCCCTTTGCCAATTCCACAAGAACAGCCTTAGCGAAAGGCTTCTTGACGGGAAAGATGTAACTCTGTGAGATGAATTAACAGAACACAGAGCAGTTTCTCAGAAAGCTTCTTTCCAGTTTGGAACGGCAGATATTCCCTTTTTCACCATAGCCCTCTATGGGCTTCCAAATATCCCTTTGCCAATTCCACAAGAACAGCCTTAGCGAAAGGCTTCTTGAAGGGAAAGATGTAACTCTGTGAGATGAATTAACAGAACACAGAGCAGTTTCTGAGAAAGCTTCTTTCCAGTTTTGAACGGAAGATATTTCCTTTTTCACCATAGCCCTCTATGGGCTTCCAAATATCCCTTTGCCAATTCCACAAGAACAGCCTTAGCGAAAGGCTTCTTGAAGGGAAAGATGTAACTCTGTGAGATGAATTAACAGAACACAGAGCAGTTTCTCAGAAAGCTTCTTTCCAGTTTTGAACGGAAGATATTTCCTTTTTCACCATAGCCCTCTATGGGCTTCCAAATATCCCTTTTCCAATTCCACAAGAACAGCCTTAGCGAAAGGCTTCTTGAAGGGAAAGATGTAACTCTGTGAGATGAATTAACAGAACACAGAGCAGTTTCTCAGAAATCTTCTTTCCAGTTTTGAACGGAAGATATTTCCTTTTTCACCGTAGCCCTCTATGGGCTTCCAAATATCCCTTTGCCAATTCCAGAAGAACAGCCTTAGCGAAAGGCTTCTTGAAGGGAAAGATGTAACTCTGTGAGATGAATTAACAGAACACAGAGCAGTTTCTCAGAAAGCTTCTTTCCAGTTTTGAACGGAAGATATTTCCTTTTTCACCATAGCCCTCTATGGTCTTCCAAATATCCCTTTGCCAATTCCAGAAGAACAGCCTTAGCGAAAGGCTTCTTGAAGGGAAAGAAGTAACTCTGTGAGACGAATTAACAGAACACAGAGCAGTTTCTCAGAAAGCTTCTTTCCAGTTTTGAACGGAAGATATTTCCTTTTTCACCATAGCCCTCTATGTGCTTCCATATATCAATTGCCATTTCCACAAGAACAGCCTTAGCGAAAGGCTTCTAGAAGGGAAACATGTAACTCTGTGAGATGAATGAACAGAACACAGAGCAATTTCTCAGAAAGCTTCTTTCCAGTTTTGAACGGAAGATATTTCCTTTTTCACCATAGCCCTCAATGGGCTTCCAAATATCCCTTTGCCAATTCCACAAGAACAGCCATAGCGAAAGGCTTCTTGAAAGGAAAGATGTAACTCTGTGAGATGAAATAACAGAACACAGAGAAGTTTCTCAGAAAGATTCTTTCCAGTTTTGAACGGAAGATATTTCATTTTTCACCATAGTCCTCTAAGGGCTTCCAAATATCCCTTTGCCAATTAAACAAGAACAGCCTTAGCGAAAGGCTTCTTGAAGGGAAAGATGTAACTCTGTGAGATGAATTAACAGAACACAGAGCAGTTTCTCAGAAAGCTTCTTTCCAGTTTTGAACGGAAGATATTTCCTTTTTCACCATAGCCCTCTATGGGCTTCCAAATATCCCTTTGCCAATTCCACAAGAACAGCCTTAGCGAAACGCTTCTTGAAGGGAAAGATGTAACTCTGTGAGATGAATGAACAGAACACAGAGCAGTTTCTCAAAAAGATTCTTTCCAGTTTTGAACGGAAGATATTTCCTTTTTCACCATAGCCCTCTATGGGCTTCCAAATATCCCTTTGCCAATACCACAAGAACAGCCTTAGCGAAAGGCTTCTTGAAGGGAAAGATGTAACTCTGTGAGATGAATTAACAGAACACCGAGTAGTTTCCCAGAAAGCTTCTGTCCAGTTTTCAACGGAAGATATTTCCTTTTTCACCATAGCCCTCTATGGGCTTCGAAATATCCCTTTGCCAATTCCACAAGAACAGCCTTAGCAAAAGGCTTCTTGAAGGGAAAGTTGTAACTGCGAGATGAATTAACAGAACACAGAGCAGTTTCTCAGAAAGCTTCTTTCCACTTTTGAACGGAAGATATTTCCTTTTTCAAAATAGCCCTCTATGGGCTTCCAAATATCCCTTTGCCAATACCACAAGAACAGCCTAAGCGAAAGGCTTCTTGAAGGGAAAGATGTAACTCTGTGAGATGAATTAACAGAACACAGAGCAGTTTCTCAGAAAGCTTCTTTCCAGTTTTGAACGGAAGGTATTTCCTTTTTCACCATAGCCCTCTATGGGCTTCAAAATATCCCTTTGCCAATTCCACAAGAACAGACTTAGCGAAAGGCTTCTTGAAGGGAAAGATGTAACTCTGTGAGATGAATTAACAGAACACAGAGCAGTTTCTCAGAAAGCTTCTTTCCAGTATTGAACGGAAGATATTTCCTTTTTCACCGTAGCCCTGTATGAGCTTCCAAATATCCCTTTGCCAATTCCACAAGAACAGCCTTAGCGAAAGGCTTCTTGAAGGGAAAGATGTAACTCTGTGAGATGAATTAACAGAACACAGAGCAGTTTCTCAGAAAGCTTCTTTCCAGTTTTGAACGGAAGATATTTCCTTTTTCACCATAGCCCTCTATGGGCTTCCAAATATCCCTTTGCCAATTCCACAAGAACAGCCTTAGCGAAACGCTTCTTGAAGGAAAAGATGTAACCTGTGAGATGAATTAACAGAACACAGAGCAGTTTCTAAGAAAGCTTCCTTCCTGTTTTGAACGGAAGATATTTCCTTTTTCACCATAGCCCTCTATGGGCTTCCAAATATCCCTTTGCCAATTCCACAAGAACAGCCTTAGGGAAAGGCTTCTTGACGGGAAAGATGTAACTCTGTGAGATGAATTAACAGAACACAGAGCAGTTTCTCAGAAAGCTTCTTTCCAGTTTGGAACGGCAGATATTCCCTTTTTCACCATAGCCCTCTATGGGCTTCCAAATATCCCTTTGCCAATTCCACAAGAACAGCCTTAGCGAAAGGCTTCTTGAAGGGAAAGATGTAACTCTGTGAGATGAATTAACAGAACACAGAGCAGTTTCTGAGAAAGCTTCTTTCCAGTTTTGAACGGAAGATATTTCCTTTTTCACCATAGCCCTCTATGGGCTTCCAAATATCCCTTTGCCAATTCCACAAGAACAGCCTTAGCGAAAGGCTTCTTGAAGGGAAAGATGTAACTCTGTGAGATGAATTAACAGAACACAGAGCAGTTTCTCAGAAAGCTTCTTTCCAGTTTTGAACGGAAGATATCTCCTTTTTCACCATAGCCCTCTATGGGCTTCCAAATATCCCTTTTCCAATTCCACAAGAACAGCCTTAGCGAAAGGCTTCTTGAAGGGAAAGATGTAACTCTGTGAGATGAATTAACAGAACAGAGAGCAGTTTCTCAGAAATCTTCTTTCCAGTTTTGAACGGAAGATATTTCCTTTTTCACCGTAGCCCTCTATGGGCTTCCAAATATCCCTTTGCCAATTCCAGAAGAACAGCCTTAGCGAAAGGCTTCTTGAAGGGAAAGATGTAACTCTGTGAGATGAATTAACAGAACACAGAGCAGTTTCTGAGAAAGCTTCTTTCCAGTTTTGAACGGAAGGTATTTCCTTTTTCACCATAGACCTCTATGGGCTTCCAAATATCCCTTTGCCAATTCCACAAGAACAGCCTTAGCGAAAGGCTTCTTGAAGGGAAAGATGTAACTCTGTGAGATGAATTAACAGAACGCAGAGCAGTTTCTCAGAAAGCTGCTTTCCTGTTTTGAACGGAAGATATTTCCTTTTTCACCATAGCCCTCTATGGGCTTCCAAATATCCCTTTGCCAATTCCACAAGAACGGCCTTAGTGAAAGGCTTTTTAAGGGAACGATGTAACACTGTGAGATGAATTAACAGAACACAGAGCAGTTTCTCAAAAAGATTCTTTCCAGTTTTGAACGGAAGATATTTCCTTTTTCACCATAGCCCTTTATGGGCTTCCAAATATCCCGTGGCCAATTCCACAAGAACAGCCTTAGCGGAAGGCTACTTGAAGGGAAAGATGTAACTCTGTGAGATGAATTAACAGAACACAAAGCAGTTTCCCAGAAAGCTTCTTTCCAGTTTTGAACGGAAGATATTTCCTTTTTCACCATAGCCCTCTATGGGCTTCCAAATATCCCTTTGCCAATTCCAGAAGAACAGCCTTAGCAAAAGGCTTCTTGAAGGGAAAGAAGCAACTCCGTGAGACGAATTAACGGAACACAGAGCAGTTTCTCAGAAAGCTTCTTTCCAGTTTTGAACGGAAGATATTTCCTTTTTCACCATAGCCCTCTATGGGCTTCCAAATATCAATTGCCAATTCCACAAGAACAGCCTTAGCGAAAGGCTTCTTGAAGGGAAAGATGTAACTCTGTGAGACGAATTAACAGAACACAGAGCAATTTCTCAGAAAGCTTCTTTCCAGTTTTGAACGGAAGATATTTCCTTTTTCACCATAGAGGGCTACTCTATGGGCTTCCAAATATCCCTTTGCCAATTCCACATGAACAGCCTTAGCGAAAGGCTTCTTCAAGGGAAAGATGGAACTCTGTGAAATGAATTAACAGAACACAGAGCAGTTTCTCAGAAGGTTTCTTTCCAGTTTTGAACGGAAGATATTTCCTTTTTCACCATAGCCCTCTATGGGCTTCCAAATATCCCTTTGCCAATTCCACAAGAACAGCCTTAGCGAAACGCTTCTTGAAGGGAAAGATGTAACCCTGTGAGACGAATTAACAGAACACAGAGCAGTTTCTAAGAAAGCTTCCTTCCTGTTTTGAACGGAAGATATTTCCTTTTTCACCATAGCCCTCTATGGGCTTCCAAATATCCCTTTGCCAATTACACAAGAACAGCCTTAGCGAAAGGCTTCTTGACGGGAAAGATGTAACTCTGTGAGATGAATGAACAGAACACAGAGCAGTTTCTCAGAAAGCTTCTTTCCAGTTTGAAACGGCAGATATTCCCTTTTTCACCTTAGCCCTCTATGGGCTTCCAAATATCCCTTTGCCAATTCCACAAGAACAGCCTTAGCGAAAGGCTTCTTGAAGGGAAAGATGTAACTCTGTGAGATGAATTAACAGAACACAGAGCAGTTTCTGTGAAAGCTTCTTTCCAGTTTTGAACGGAAGATATTTCCTTTTTCACCATAGCCCTCTATGGGCTTCCAAATATCCCTTTGCCAATTCCACAAGAACAGCCTTAGCGAAAGGCTTCTTGAAGGGAAAGATGTAACTCTGTGAGATGAATTAACAGAACACAGAGCAGTTTCTCAGAAAGCTTCTTTCCAGTTTTGAACGGAAGATATTTTCTTTTTCACCATAGCCCTCTAAGGGCTTCCAAATATCCCTTTGACATTCCACAAGAACGGCCTTAGCGAAAGGCTTCTTGAAGGGAAAGATGTAACTCTGTGAGATGAATTAACAGAACACGGAAGAGTTTCTCAGAAAGCTTCTTTCCAGTTTTGAACGGAAGATATTTCCTTTTTCACCATAGCCCTCTATGGGCTTCCAAATATCCCTTTGCCAATTCCACAAGAACAGCCTTAGCGAAAGGCTTCTTGAAGGGAAAGATGTAACTCTGTGAGATGAATTAACAGAACACAGAGCAGTTTCTCAGAAAGCTTCTTTCCAGTTTTGAACGGAAGATATTTCCTTTTTCACCATAGCCCTCTAAGGGCTTCCAAATATCCCTTTGCCAATTCCACAAGAACAGCCTTAGCGAAAGGCTTCTTGAAGGGAAAGATGTAACTCTGTGAGATGAATTAACAGAACACAGAGCACTTTCTCAGAAAGCTTCTTTCCAGTTTTGAACGGAAGATATTTCCTTTTTCACCATAGCCCTCTATGGGCTTCCAAATATCCCTTTGCCAATTCCACAAGAACAGCCTTAGCGAAAGGCTTCTTGAAGGGAAAGATGTAACTCTGTGAGATGAATTAACAGAACACAGAGCAGTTTCTAAGAAAGCTGCTTTCCAGTTTTGAACGGAAGATATTTCCTTTTTCTCTATAGCCCTCTATGGGCTTCCAAATATCCCTTTGCCAATTCCACAAAACATCCTTAGCGAAAGGCTTCTTGAAGGGAAAGATGTTACCCTGTGAGATGAATTAACAGAACATAGACCAGTTTCCCAGAAAGCTTCTTTCCAGTTTTGAACGGAAGATATTTCGTTTTTCACCATAGCCCTCTATGGGCTTCCAAATATCCCTTTGACAATTCCACAAGAACGTCCTTAGCGAAAGGCTTCTTGAAGGGAAAGATGTAACTCTGTGAGATGAATGAACAGAACACAGAAGAGTTTCTCAGAAAACTTCTTTCCAGTTTTGAACGGAAGACATTTCCTTTTTCACCATAGCCCTCTATGGGCTTCCAAATATCCCTTTGCCAATTCCACAAGAACAGCCTTAGCGAAAGGCTTCTTGAAGGGAAAGATGTAACTCTGTGAGATGAATTAACGGAACACAGAGCAGTTTCTAAGAAAGCTTCTTTCCAGTTTTGAACGGAAGATATTTCCTTTTTCACCATAGCCCTCTATGGGCTTCCAAATATCCCTTTTCCAATTCCACAAGAACAGCCTTAGCGAAAGGCTTCTTGAAGGGAAAGATGTAAATCTGTGAGATGAATTAACAGAACACAGAGCAGTTTCTCAGAAATCTTCTTTCCAGTTTTGAACGGAAGATATTTCCTTTTTCACCGTAGCCCTCTATGGGCTTCCAAATATCCCATTGCCAGTTCCAGAAGAACAGCCTTAGCGAAAGGCTTCTTGAAGGGAAAGATGTAACTCTGTGAGATGAATTAACAGAACACAGAGCAGTTTCTGAGAAAGCTTCTTTCCAGTTTTGAACGGAAGGTATTTCCTTTTTCACCATAGCCCTCAGTGGGCTTCCAAATATCCCTTTGCCAATTCCACAAGAACAGCCTTAGCGAAAGGCTTCTTGAAGGGAAAGATGTAACTCTGTGAGATGAATTAACAGAACACAGAGCAGTTTCTCAGAAAGCTGCTTTCCTGTTTTAAACGGAAGATATTTCCTTTTTCACCATAGCCCTCTATGGGTTTCCAAATATCCTTTTGCCAATTCCACAAGAACGTCCTTAGCGAAAGGCTTCTTTAAGGGAACGATGTAACTCTGTGAGATGAATTAACAGAACACAGAGCAGTTTCTCAAAAAGATTCTTTCCAGTTATGAACGGAAGATATTTCCTTTTTCACCATAGCCCTCTATGGGCTTCCAAATATCCCTTTGCCAATTCCACAAGAACAGCCTTAGCGAAAGGCTACTTGAAGGGAAAGATGTAACTCTGTGAGATGAATTAACAGAACACAGAGCAGTTTCTGAGAAAGCTTCTTTCCAGTTTTGAACGGAAGATATTTCCTTTTTCACCATAGCCCTCTATGGGCTTCCAAATATCCCTTTTCCAATTCCACAAGAACAGCCTTAGCGAAAGGCTTCTTGAAGGGAAAGATGTAACTCTGTGAGATGAATTAACAGAACACAGAGCAGTTTCTAAGAAAGCTGCTTTCCTGTTTTGAACGGAAGATATTTCCTTTTTCTCTATAGCCCTCTATGGGCTTCCAAATATCCCTTTGCCAATTCCACAAAACGTCCTTAGCGAAAGGCTTCTTGAAGGGAAAGATGTAACCCTGTGAGATGAATTAACAGAACATAGACCAGTTTCCCAGAAAGCTTCTTTGCAGTTTTGAACGGAAGATATTTCCTTTTTCACCATAACCCTCTATGGGCTTCTAAATATCCCTTTGCCAATTCCAGAAGAACAGCCTTAGCGAAAGGCTTCTTGAAGGGAAAGAAGTAACTCTGTGAGACGAATTAACAGAACACAGAGCAGTTTCTCAGAAAGCTTCTTTCCAGTTTTGAACGGAAGATATTTCCTTTTTCAACATAGCCCTCTATGGGCTTCCAAATATCAATTGCCAATTCCCCAATAACAGCCTTAGCGAAAGGCGTCTTGAAGGGAAAGATGTAACTCTGTGAGACGAATTAACAGAACACAGAGCAATTTCTCAGAAAGCTTCTTTCCAGTTTTGAACGTAAGATATTTCCTTTTTCACCATAGCCCTTTATGGGCTTCCAAATATCCCTTTTACAATTCCACAAGAACAGCCTTAGGGAAAGGCTTCTTGAAGGGAAAGATGTAACTCTGTGAGATGAATTAACAGAACACAGAGCAGTTTCTCAGAAAGCTTCTTTCCAGTTTTGAACGGAAGGTATTTCCTTTTTCCCCGTAGCCCTCTATGGGCTTCCAAATATCCCTTTGCCAATTCCACAAGAACAGCCTTAGAGAAAGGCTTCTTGAAGGGAAAGATGTAACTCTGTGAGATGAATTAACAGAACACAGAGCAGTTTCTCAGAAAGCTTCTTTCCAGTTTTGAACGGAAGTTATTTCCTTTTTCACCATAGACCTCTATGGGCTTCCAAATATCCCTTTGCCAATTCCACAAGAACAGCCTTAGCGAAAGGCTTCTTGAAGGGAAAGATGTAACTCTGTGAGATGAATTAACAGAACACAGAGCAGTTTCTCAGAAAGCTTCTTTCCAGTTTTGAACGGAAGATATTTCCTTTTTCACCGTAGCCCTCTATGGGCTTCCAAATATCCCTTTGCCAATTCCACAAGAACAGCCTTAGCGAAAGGCTTCTTGAAGGGAAATATGTAACTCTGTGAGATGAATTAACAGAACACAGAGCAGTTTCTTAGAAAGCTTCTTTCCAGTTTTGAACGGAAGGTATTTCCTTTTTCTCCATAGCCCTCTATGGGCTTCCAAATATCCCTTTGCCAATTCCACAAGAACAGCCTTAGCGAAACGCTTCTTGAAGGGAAAGATGTAACCCTGTGAGATGAATTAACAGAACACAGAGCAGTTTCTCAGAAAGCTTCCTTCCTGTTTTGAACGGAAGATATTTCCTTTTTCACCGTAGCCCTCTATGGGCTTCCAAATATCCCTTTGACAATTCCACAAGAACGGAATTAGCGAAAGGCTTCTTGAAGGGAAAGATGTAACTCTGTGAGATGAATGAGCAGAACACAGAGCAGTTTCTCAAAAAGATTCTTTCCAGTTTTGAACGGAAGATATTTCCTTTTTCACCATAGCCCTCTATGGGCTTCCAAATATCCCTTTGCCAATTCCAAAAGAACAGCCTTAGCGAAAGGCTTCTTCAAGGGAAAGATGTAACTCTGTGAGATGAATTAACAGAACACAGAGCAGTTTCTCAGAAAGTTTCTTTCCAGTTTTGAACGGAAGATATTTCCTTTTTCACCATAGCCCTCTATGGGCTTCCAAATATCCCTTTGCCAATTCCACAAGAACAGCCTTAGCGAAACGCGTCTTGAAGGGAAAGATGTAACACTGTGAGATGAATTAACAGAACACAGAGCAGTTTCTAAGAAAGCTTCCTTCCTGTTTTGAACGGAAGATATTTCCTTTTTCACCATAGCCGTCTATGGGCTTCCAAATATCCCTTTGCCAATTCCACAAGAACAGCCTTAGCGAAAGGCTTCTTGACGGGAAAGATGTAACTCTGTGAGATGAATGAACAGAACACAGAGCAGTTTCTCAGAAAGCTTCTTTCCAGTTTGAAACGGCAGATATTCCCTTTTTCACCATAGCCCTCTATGGGCTTCCAAATATCCCTTTGCCAATTCCACAAGAACAGCCTTAGCGAAAGGCTTCTAGAAGGGAAAGATGTAACTCTGTGAGATGAATTAACAGAACACAGAGCAGTTTCTGAGAAAGCTTCTTTCCAGTTTTGAACGGAAGATATTTCCTTTTTCACCATAGCCCTCTATGGGCTTCCAAATATCCCTTTGCCAATTCCACAAGAACAGCCTTAGCGAAAGGCTTCTTGAAGGGAAAGATGTAACTCTTTGAGATGAATTAACAGAACACAGAGCAGTTTCTCAGAAAGCTTCTTTCCAGTTTTTAACGGAAGATATTTCCTTTTTCACCATAGCCCTCTAAGGGCTTCGAAATATCCCTTTGACATTCCACAAGAACGGCCTTAGCGAAAGGCTTCTTGAAGGGAAAGATGTAACTCTGTGAGATGAATTAACAGAACACGGAAGAGTTTCTCAGAAAGCTTCTTTCCAGTTTTGAACGGAAGATATTTCCTTTTTCACCATAGCCCTCTCTGGGCTTCCAAATATCCCTTTGCCAATTCCACAAGAACAGCCTTAGCGAAAGGCTTCTAGAAGGGAAAGATGTAACTCTGTGAGATGAATTAACAGAACACAGAGCAGTTTCTGAGAAAGCTTCTTTCCAGTTTTGAACGGAAGATATTTCCTTTTTCACCATAGCCCTCTATGGGCTTCCAAATATCCCTTTGCCAATTCCACAAGAACAGCCTTAGCGAAAGGCTTCTTGAAGGGAAAGATGTAACTCTTTGAGATGAATTAACAGAACACAGAGCAGTTTCTCAGAAAGCTTCTTTCCAGTTTTTAACGGAAGATATTTCCTTTTTCACCATAGCCCTCTAAGGGCTTCCAAATATCCCTTTGACATTCCACAAGAACGGCCTTAGCGAAAGGCTTCTTGAAGGGAAAGATGTAACTCTGTGAGATGAATTAACAGAACACGGAAGAGTTTCTCAGAAAGCTTCTTTCCAGTTTTGAACGGAAGATATTTCCTTTTTCACCATAGCCCTCTATGGGCTTCCAAATATCCCTTTGCCAATTCCACAAGAACAGCCTTAGCGAAAAGGCTTCTTGAAGGGAAAGATGTAACTCTGTGAGATGAATTAACAGAACACAGAGCAGTTTCTCAGAAAGCTTCTTTACAGTTTTGAACGGAAGATATTTCCTTTTTCACCATAGCCCTCTATGGGCTACCAAATATCCCTTTGACAATTCCACAAGAACGACCTTAGCGAAAGGCTTCTTGAAGGGAAAGATGTAACTCTGTGAGATGAATGAACAGAACACAGAAGAGTTTCTCAGAAAACTTCTTTCCAGTTTTGAACGGAAGACATTTCCTTTTTCACCATAGCCCTCTATGGGCTTCCAAATATCCCTTTGCCAATTCCACAAGAACAGCCTTAGCGAAAGGCTTCTTGAAGGGAAAGATGTAACTCTGTGAGATGAATTAACGGAACACAGAGCAGTTTCTCAGAAAGCTTCTTTCCAGTTTTGAACGGAAGATATTTCCTTTTTCACCATAGCCCTCTATGGGCTTCCAAATATCCCTTTTCCAATTCCACAAGAACAGCCTTAGCGAAAGGCTTCTTAAAGGGAAAGATGTATCTCTGTGAGATGAATTAACAGAACACAGAGCAGTTTCTAAGAAAGCTGCTTTCCTGTTTTGAACGGAAGATATTTCCTTTTTCACCGTAGCCCTCTATGGGCTTCCAAATATCCCTTTGCCAATTCCACAAGAACAGCCTTAGCGAAAGGCTTCTTGAAGGGAAAGATGTAACTCTGTGAGATGAAATAACAGAACACAGAGCAGTTTCTCAGAAAGCTTCTTTGCAGTTTTGAACGGAAGATATTTCCTTTTTCACCGTAGCCCTCTATGGGCTTCCAAAAATCCCTTTGCCAATTCCACAAGAACAGCCTCAGCGAAAGGCTTCTTGAAGGGAAAGATGTAACTCTGTGAGTTGAATTAACAGAACACAGAGCAGTTTCTCAGAAAGCTTCTTTCCAGTTTTGAACGGCAGATATTCCCTTTTTCACCATAGCCCTCTATGGGCTTCCAAATATCCCTTTGCCAATTCCACAAGAACAGCCTTAGGAAAAGGCTTCTTGAAGTGAAAGATGCAACTCTGTGAGACGAATTAACAGAACACAGAGCAGTTTCTCAGAAAGCTTCTTTCCAGTTTTGAAAGGAAGATATTTCCTTTTTCACCATAGCCCTCTATGGGCTTCCAAATATCAATTGCCAATTCCACAAGAACAGCCTTAGCGAAAGGCTTCTTGAAGGGAAAGATGTAACTCTGTGAGATGAATTAACAGAACACAGAGCAGTTTCTCAGAAAGCTTCTTTCCAGTTTTGAACGGAAGATATTTCCTTTTTCACCATAGCCCTCTATGGGCTTCCAAGTATCCCTTTGCCAATTCCACAAGAACAGCCTTAGCGAAAGCCTTCTTGAAGGGAAAGATGTAACTCTGTGAGATGCATTAACAGAACACAGAGCAGTTTCTCAGAAAGCTTCTTTATAGTTTTGAACGGAAGATATTTCCTTTTTCACCATAGCCCTCTATGGGCTTCCAAATATCCCTTTGCCAATTCCACAAGAACAGCCTTAGCGAAAGGCTTCTTGAAGGGAAAGATGTAACTCTGTGAGATGAATTAAGAGAACACAGAGCAGTTTCTCAGAAAGCTTCTTTCCAGTTTTGAACCGAAGATATTTCCGTTTTCACCATAGCCCACTAAGGGCTTCCAAATATCCCTTTGCCAATTCCACAAGAACAGCCTTAGCGAAACGGTTCTTGAAGGGAAAGATGTAACCCTGTGAGATGAATTAACAGAACACAGAGCAGTTTTTCAGAAAGCTTCCTTCCTGTTTTGAACGGAAGATATTTATTTTTTCACCGTAGCCCTCTATGGGCTTCCAAATATCCCTTTGACAATTCCACAAGAACGGCCTTAGCGAAAGGCTTTTTGAAGTGAAAGATGTAACTCTGTGAGATGAATGAACAGAACACAGAGCAGTTTCTCAAAAAGATTCTTTCCAGTTTTGAACGGAAGATATTTCCTTTTTCACCATAGCCCTCTATGGGCTTCCAAATATCCCTTTGCCAATTCCACAAGAACAGCCTTAGTGAAAGGCTTCTTGAAGGGAAAGATGTAACTCTGTGAGATGAATTAACAGAACACAGAGCAGTTTCTCAGAAAGCTTCTTTCCAGTTTTGAACGGAAGATATTTCCTTTTTCACCATAGCCCTCTATGGGCTTCCAAATATCCCTTTTCCAATTCCACAAGAACAGCCTTAGCGAAAGGCTTCTTGAAGGGAAAGATGTAACTCTGTGAGATGAATTAACAGAACACAGAGCAGTTTCTCAGAAAGCTTCTTTCCAGTTTTGAACCGAAGATATTTCCGTTTTCACCATAGCCCACTAAGGGCTTCCAAATATCCCTTTGCCAATTCCACAAGAACAGCCTTAGCGAAAGGCTTCTTGAAGGGAAAGATGTAACTCTGTGAGATGAATTAACAGAAGACAGAGCAGTTTCTAAGAAAGCTGCTTTCCTGTTTTGAACGGAAGATATTTCCTTTTTCACCGTAGCCCTCTATGGGCTTCCAAATATCCCATTGCCAATTCCACAAGAACAGCCTTAGCGAAAGGCTTCTTGAAGGGAAAGATATAACTCTGTGAGATGAATTAACAGAACACAGAGCAGTTTCTAAGAAAGCTGCTTTCCTGTTTTGAACGGAAGATATTTCCTTTTTCACCATAGCCCTCTATGGGCTTCCAAATATCCCTTTGCCAATTCCACAAGAACGTCCATAGCGAAAGGCTTCTTGAAGGGAAAGATGTAACTCTGTGAGATGTATTAACAGAACACAGAGCAGTTTCTCAGAAAGCTTCTTTCCAGTTTGGAACGGCAGATATTCCCTTTTTCACCATAGAGGGCTACTCTATGGGCTTCCAAATATCCCTTTGCCAATTCCACAAGAACAGCCTTAACGAAAGGCTTCTTGAAGGGAAAGATGTAACTCTGTGAGATGAATTAACAGAACACAGAGCAGTTTCTCAGAAAGCTTCTTTCCAGTTTTAAAAGGAAGATATTTCCTTTTTCACCGTAGCCCTCTATGGGCTTTCAAATATCCCTTTGACAATTCCACAAGAACGGCCTTAGCGAAAGGCTTCTTGAAGGGAAAGATGTAACTCTGTGAGATGAATTAACAGAACACAGAGCAGTTTCTGAGAAAGCTTCTTTCCAGTTTTGAACGGAAGTTATTTCCTTTTTCACCGTAGCCCTCTATGGGCTTCCAAATATCCCTTTGCCAATTCCACAAGAACAACCTTAGAGAAAGGCTTCTTGAAGGGAAAGATGTAACTGTGTGAGATGAATTAACAGAACACAGAGCAGTTTCTCAGAAAGTTTCTTTCCAGTTTTGAACGGAAGATATTTCCTTTTTCACCATAGCCCTCTATGGGCTTCCAAATATCCCTTTGCCAATTCCACAAGAACAGCCTTAGCGAAACGCGTCTTGAAGGGAAAGATGTAACACTGTGAGATGAATTAACAGAACACAGAGCAGTTTCTAAGAAAGCTTCCTTCCTGTTTTGAACGGAAGATATTTCCTTTTTCACCATAGCCGTCTATGGGCTTCCAAATATCCCTTTGCCAATTCCACAAGAACAGCCTTAGCGAAAGGCTTCTTGACGGGAAAGATGTAACTCTGTGAGATGAATGAACAGAACACAGAGCAGTTTCTCAGAAAGCTTCTTTCCAGTTTGAAACGGCAGATATTCCCTTTTTCACCATAGCCCTCTATGGGCTTCCAAATATCCCTTTGCCAATTCCACAAGAACAGCCTTAGCGAAAGGCTTCTAGAAGGGAAAGATGTAACTCTGTGAGATGAATTAACAGAACACAGAGCAGTTTCTGAGAAAGCTTCTTTCCAGTTTTGAACGGAAGATATTTCCTTTTTCACCATAGCCCTCTATGGGCTTCCAAATATCCCTTTGCCAATTCCACAAGAACAGCCTTAGCGAAAGGCTTCTTGAAGGGAAAGATGTAACTCTTTGAGATGAATTAACAGAACACAGAGCAGTTTCTCAGAAAGCTTCTTTCCAGTTTTTAACGGAAGATATTTCCTTTTTCACCATAGCCCTCTAAGGGCTTCGAAATATCCCTTTGACATTCCACAAGAACGGCCTTAGCGAAAGGCTTCTTGAAGGGAAAGATGTAACTCTGTGAGATGAATTAACAGAACACGGAAGAGTTTCTCAGAAAGCTTCTTTCCAGTTTTGAACGGAAGATATTTCCTTTTTCACCATAGCCCTCTCTGGGCTTCCAAATATCCCTTTGCCAATTCCACAAGAACAGCCTTAGCGAAAGGCTTCTAGAAGGGAAAGATGTAACTCTGTGAGATGAATTAACAGAACACAGAGCAGTTTCTGAGAAAGCTTCTTTCCAGTTTTGAACGGAAGATATTTCCTTTTTCACCATAGCCCTCTATGGGCTTCCAAATATCCCTTTGCCAATTCCACAAGAACAGCCTTAGCGAAAGGCTTCTTGAAGGGAAAGATGTAACTCTTTGAGATGAATTAACAGAACACAGAGCAGTTTCTCAGAAAGCTTCTTTCCAGTTTTTAACGGAAGATATTTCCTTTTTCACCATAGCCCTCTAAGGGCTTCCAAATATCCCTTTGACATTCCACAAGAACGGCCTTAGCGAAAGGCTTCTTGAAGGGAAAGATGTAACTCTGTGAGATGAATTAACAGAACACGGAAGAGTTTCTCAGAAAGCTTCTTTCCAGTTTTGAACGGAAGATATTTCCTTTTTCACCATAGCCCTCTATGGGCTTCCAAATATCCCTTTGCCAATTCCACAAGAACAGCCTTAGCGAAAAGGCTTCTTGAAGGGAAAGATGTAACTCTGTGAGATGAATTAACAGAACACAGAGCAGTTTCTCAGAAAGCTTCTTTACAGTTTTGAACGGAAGATATTTCCTTTTTCAACATAGCCCTCTATGGGCTACCAAATATCCCTTTGACAATTCCACAAGAACGACCTTAGCGAAAGGCTTCTTGAAGGGAAAGATGTAACTCTGTGAGATGAATGAACAGAACACAGAAGAGTTTCTCAGAAAACTTCTTTCCAGTTTTGAACGGAAGACATTTCCTTTTTCACCATAGCCCTCTATGGGCTTCCAAATATCCCTTTGCCAATTCCACAAGAACAGCCTTAGCGAAAGGCTTCTTGAAGGGAAAGATGTAACTCTGTGAGATGAATTAACGGAACACAGAGCAGTTTCTCAGAAAGCTTCTTTCCTGTTTTGAACGGAAGATATTTCCTTTTTCACCATAGCCCTCTATGGGCTTCCAAATATCCCTTTGTCAATTCCAGAAGAACACCCTTAGCGAGAGGCTTCTTGAAGGGAAAGAAGTAATTCTGTGAGACGAATTAACAGAACACAGAGCAGTTTCTCAGAAAGCTTCTTTCCAGTTTTGAACGGAAGATATTTCCTTTTTCACCATAGCCCTCTATGGGCTTCCAAATATCCCTTTTCCAATTCCACAAGAACAGCCTTAGCGAAAGGCTTCTTGAAGGGAAAGATGTAACTCTGTGAGATGAAATAACAGAACACAGAGCAGTTTCTCAGAAAGCTTCTTTGCAGTTTTGAACGGAAGATATTTCATTTTTCACCGTAGCCCTCTATGGGCTTCCAAAAATCCCTTTGCCAATTCCACAAGAACAGCCTCAGCGAAAGGCTTCTTGAAGGGAAAGATGTAACTCTGTGAGTTGAATTAACAGAACACAGAGCAGTTTCTCAGAAAGCTTCTTTCCAGTTTTGAACGGCTGATATTCCCTTTTTCACCATAGCCCTCTATGGGCTTCCAAATATCCCTTTGCCAATTCCACAAGAACAGCCTTAGGAAAAGGCTTCTTGAAGTGAAAGATGCAACTCTGTGAGACGAATTAACAGAACACAGAGCAGTTTCTCAGAAAGCTTCTTTCCAGTTTTGAAAGGAAGATATTTCCTTTTTCACCATAGCCCTCTATGGGCTTCCAAATATCAATTGCCAATTCCACAAGAACAGCCTTAGCGAAAGGCTTCTTGAAGGGAAAGATGTAACTCTGTGAGATGAATTAACAGAACACAGAGCAGTTTCTCAGAAAGCTTCTTTCCAGTTTTGAACGGAAGATATTTCCTTTTTCACCATAGCCCTCTATGGGCTTCCAAGTATCCCTTTGCCAATTCCACAAGAACAGCCTTAGCGAAAGCCTTCTTGAAGGGAAAGATGTAACTCTGTGAGATGCATTAACAGAACACAGAGCAGTTTCTCAGAAAGCTTCTTTATAGTTTTGAACGGAAGATATTTCCTTTTTCACCATAGCCCTCTATGGGCTTCCAAATATCCCTTTGCCAATTCCACAAGAACAGCCTTAGCGAAAGGCTTCTTGAAGGGAAAGATGTAACTCTGTGAGATGAATTAAGAGAACACAGAGCAGTTTCTCAGAAAGCTTCTTTCCAGTTTTGAACCGAAGATATTTCCGTTTTCACCATAGCCCACTAAGGGCTTCCAAATATCCCTTTGCCAATTCCACAAGAACAGCCTTAGCGAAACGGTTCTTGAAGGGAAAGATGTAACCCTGTGAGATGAATTAACAGAACACAGAGCAGTTTTTCAGAAAGCTTCCTTCCTGTTTTGAACGGAAGATATTTATTTTTTCACCGTAGCCCTCTATGGGCTTCCAAATATCCCTTTGACAATTCCACAAGAACGGCCTTAGCGAAAGGCTTTTTGAAGTGAAAGATGTAACTCTGTGAGATGAATGAACAGAACACAGAGCAGTTTCTCAAAAAGATTCTTTCCAGTTTTGAACGGAAGATATTTCCTTTTTCACCATAGCCCTCTATGGGCTTCCAAATATCCCTTTGCCAATTCCACAAGAACAGCCTTAGTGAAAGGCTTCTTGAAGGGAAAGATGTAACTCTGTGAGATGAATTAACAGAACACAGAGCAGTTTCTCAGAAAGCTTCTTTCCAGTTTTGAACGGAAGATATTTCCTTTTTCACCATAGCCCTCTATGGGCTTCCAAATATCCCTTTTCCAATTCCACAAGAACAGCCTTAGCGAAAGGCTTCTTGAAGGGAAAGATGTAACTCTGTGAGATGAATTAACAGAACACAGAGCAGTTTCTCAGAAAGCTTCTTTCCAGTTTTGAACCGAAGATATTTCCGTTTTCACCATAGCCCACTAAGGGCTTCCAAATATCCCTTTGCCAATTCCACAAGAACAGCCTTAGCGAAAGGCTTCTTGAAGGGAAAGATGTAACTCTGTGAGATGAATTAACAGAAGACAGAGCAGTTTCTAAGAAAGCTGCTTTCCTGTTTTGAACGGAAGATATTTCCTTTTTCACCGTAGCCCTCTATGGGCTTCCAAATATCCCATTGCCAATTCCACAAGAACAGCCTTAGCGAAAGGCTTCTTGAAGGGAAAGATATAACTCTGTGAGATGAATTAACAGAACACAGAGCAGTTTCTAAGAAAGCTGCTTTCCTGTTTTGAACGGAAGATATTTCCTTTTTCACCATAGCCCTCTATGGGCTTCCAAATATCCCTTTGCCAATTCCACAAGAACGTCCATAGCGAAAGGCTTCTTGAAGGGAAAGATGTAACTCTGTGAGATGAATTAACAGAACACAGAGCAGTTTCTCAGAAAGCTTCTTTCCAGTTTTGAACGGAAGATATTTCCTTTTTCACCATAGAGGGCTACTCTATGGGCTTCCAAATATCCCTTTGCCAATTCCACAAGAACAGCCTTAACGAAAGGCTTCTTGAAGGGAAAGATGTAACTCTGTGAGATGAATTAACAGAACACAGAGCAGTTTCTCAGAAAGCTTCTTTCCAGTTTTAAAAGGAAGATATTTCCTTTTTCACCGTACCCCTCTATGGGCTTTCAAATATCCCTTTGACAATTCCACAAGAACGGCCTTAGCGAAAGGCTTCTTGAAGGGAAAGATGTAACTCTGTGAGATGAATTAACAGAACACAGAGCAGTTTCTGAGAAAGCTTCTTTCCAGTTTTGAACGGAAGTTATTTCCTTTTTCACCGTAGCCCTCTATGGGCTTCCAAATATCCCTTTGCCAATTCCACAAGAACAACCTTAGAGAAAGGCTTCTTGAAGGGAAAGATGTAACTGTGTGAGATGAATTAACAGAACACAGAGCAGTTTCTCAGAAAGCTTCTTTCCAGTTTTGAACTGAAGTTATTTCCTTTTTCACCATAGCCCTCTATGGGCTTCCAAATATCCCTTTGCCAATTCCACAAGAACAGCCTTAGCGAAAGGCTTCTTGAAGGGAAAGATGTAACTCTGTGAGATGAATTAACAGAACACAGAGCAGTTTCTCAGAAAGCTTCTTTCCAGTTTTGAACGGAAGGTATTTCCTATTTCTCCATAGCCCTCTATGGGCTTCCAAATATCCCTTTGCCAATTCCACAAGAACAGCCTTAGCGAAACGCTTCTTGAAGGGAAAGATGTAACCCTGTGAGATGAATTAACAGAACACAGAGCAGTTTCTCAGAAAGCTTCCTTCCTATTTTGAACGGAAGATATTTCCTTTTTCACCGTAGCCCTCTATGGGCTTCCAAATATCCCTTTGACAATTCCACAAGAACGGCCTTAGCGAAAGGCTTCTTGAAGGGAAAGATGTAACTCTGTGAGATGAATTAACAGAACACAGAGCAGTTTCTGGGAAAGCTTCTTTCCAGCTTTGAACGGAAGATATTTCCTTTTTCACCATAGCCCTCTATGGGCTTCCAAATATCCCTTTGCCAATTCCACAAGAACAGCCTTAGCGAAAGGCTTCTTGAAGGGAAAGATGTAACTCTGTGAGATGAATTAACAGAACACAGAGCAGTTTCTGAGAAAGCTTCTTTCCAGTTTTGAACGGAAGATATTTCCTTTTTCACCATAGCCCTCTATGGGCTTCCAAGTATCCCTTTGCCAATTCCACAAGAACAGCCTTAGCGAAAGCCTTCTTGAAGGGAAAGATGTAACTCTGTGAGATGCATTAACAGAACACAGAGCAGTTTCTCAGAAAGCTTCTTTATAGTTTTGAACGGAAGATATTTCCTTTTTCACCATAGCCCTCTATGGGCTTCCAAATATCCCTTTGCCAATTCCACAAGAACAGCCTTAGCGAAAGGCTTCTTGAAGGGAAAGATGTAACTCTGTGAGATGAATTAAGAGAACACAGAGCAGTTTCTCAGAAAGCTTCTTTCCAGTTTTGAACGGAAGGTATTTCCTTTTTCTCCATAGCCCTCTATGGGCTTCCAAATATCCCTTTGCCAATTCCACAAGAACAGCCTTAACGAAAGGCTTCTTGAAGGGAAAGATGTAACTCTGTGAGATGAATTAACAGAACACAGAGCAGTTTCTCAGAAAGCTTCTTTCCAGTTTTAAAAGGAAGATATTTCCTTTTTCACCGTAGCCCTCTATGGGCTTTCAAATATCCCTTTGACAATTCCACAAGAACGGCCTTAGCGAAAGGCTTCTTGAAGGGAAAGATGTAACTCTGTGAGATGAATTAACAGAACACAGAGCAGTTTCTCAGAAAGCTTCTTTCCAGTTTTGAACGGAAGTTATTTCCTTTTTCACCGTAGCCCTCTATGGGCTTCCAAATATCCCTTTGCCAATTCCACAAGAACAACCTTAGAGAAAGGCTTCTTGAAGGGAAAGATGTAACTGTGTGAGATGAATTAACAGAACACAGAGCAGTTTCTCAGAAAGCTTCTTTCCAGTTTTGAACTGAAGTTATTTCCTTTTTCACCATAGCCCTCTATGGGCTTCCAAATATCCCTTTTCCAATTCCACAAGAACAGCCTTAGCGAAAGGCTCTTGAAGGGAAAGATGTAACTCTGTGAGATGAATTAACAGAACACAGAGCAGTTTCTCACAAAGCTTCTTTCCAGTTTTGAACGGAAGATATTTCCTTTTTCACCATAGCCCTCTATGGGCTTCCAAATATCCCTTTGCCAATTCCACAAGAACAGCCTTAGCGAAAGGCTTCTTGAAGGGAAATATGTAACTCTGTGAGATGAATTAACAGAACACAGAGCAGTTTCTCAGAAAGCTTCTTTCCAGTTTTGAACGGAAGGTATTTCCTTTTTCTCCATAGCCCTCTATGGGCTTCCAAATATCCCTTTGCCAATTCCACAAGAACAGCCTTAGCGAAACGCTTCTTGAAGGGAAAGATGTAACCCTGTGAGATGAATTAACAGAACACAGAGCAGTTTCTCAGAAAGCTTCCTTCCTATTTTGAACGGAAGATATTTCCTTTTTCACCGTAGCCCTCTATGGGCTTCCAAATATCCCTTTGACAATTCCACAAGAACGGCCTTAGCGAAAGGCTTCTTGAAGGGAAAGATGTAACTCTGTGAGATGAATGAACAGAACACAGAGCAATTTCTCAAAAAGATTCTTTTCAGTTTTGAACGGAAGATATTTCCTTTTTCACCATAGCCCTCTATGGGCTTCCAAATATCCCTTTGCCAATTCCAAAAGAACAGCCTTAGCGAAAGGCTTCTTGAAGGGAAAGATGTAACTCTGTGAGATGAATTAACAGAACACAGAGCAGTTTCTCAGAAAGTTTCTTTCCAGTTTTGAACGGAAGATATTTCCTTTTTCACCATAGCCCTCTATGGGCTTCCAAATATCCCTTTGCCAATTCCAGAAGAACAGCCTTAGCGAAACGCTTCTTGAACGGAAAGATGTAACCCTGTGAGATGAATTAACAGAACACAGAGCAGTTTCTAAGAAAGGTTCCTTCCTGTTTTGAACGGAAGATATTCCCTTTTTCACCATAGCCCTCTATGGGCTTCCAAATATCCCTTTGCCAATTCCACAAGAACAGCCTTAGCGAAAGGCTTCTTGACGGGAAAGATGTAACTCTGTGAGATGAATGAACAGAACACAGAGCAGTTTCTCAGAAAGCTTCTTTCCAGTTTGAAACGGCAGATATTCCCTTTTTCACCATAGCCCTCTATGGGCTTCCAAATATCCCTTTGCCAATTCCACAAGAACAGCCTTAGCGAAAGGCTTCTAGAAGGGAAAGATGTAACTCTGTGAGATGAATTAACAGAACACAGAGCAGTTTCTGAGAAAGCTTCTTTCCAGTTTTGAACGGAAGATATTTCCTTTTTCACCATAGCCCTCTATGGGCTTCCAAATATCCCTTTGCCAATTCCACAAGAACAGCCTTAGCGAAAGGCTTCTTGAAGGGAAAGATGTAACTCTGTGAGATGAATTAACAGAACACAGAGCAGTTTCTCAGAAAGCTTCTTTCCAGTTTTGAACGGAAGATATTTCCTTTTTCACCATAGCCCTCTAAGGGCTTCCAGATATCCCTTTGACATTCCACAAGAACGGCCTTAGCGAAAGGTTTCTTGAAGGGAAAGATGTAACTCTGGGAGATGAATTAACAGAACACGGAAGAGTTTCTCAGAAAGCTTCTTTCGAGTTTTGAACGGAAGATATTTCCTTTTACACCATTGCCCTCTATGGGCTTCCAAATATCAATTGCCAATTCCACAAGAACAGACTTAGCGAAAGGCTTCTTGAAGGGAAAGATGTAACTCTGTGAGATGAATTAACAGATCACAGAGCAGTTTCTCAGAAAGCTTCTTTCCAGTTTTGAACGGAAGATATTTCCTTTTTCACCGTAGCCCTCTATGGGCTTCCAAATATCCCTTTGCCAATTCCACAAGAACAGCCTTAGCGAAAGGCTTCTTGAAGGGAAAGATGTAACTCTGTGAGTTGAATTAACAGAACACAGAGCAGTTTCTCAGAAAGCTTCTTTCCAGTTTTGAACGGCAGATATTCCCTTTTTCACCATAGCCCTCTATGGGCTTCCAAATATCCCTTTGCCAATTCCACAAGAACAGCCTTAGGAAAAGGCTTCTTGAAGTGAAAGATGTAACTCTGTGAGATGAATTAACAGAACACAGAGCAGTTTCTCAGAAAGCTTCTTTCCAGTTTTGAACGGAAGATATTTCCTTTTTCACCATAGAGGGCTACTCTATGGGCTTCCAAATATCCCTTTGCCAATTCCACAAGAACAGCCTTAGCGAAAGGCTTCTTGAAGGCAAAGATGTAACACTCTGAGATGAATTAACAGAACAGAGAGCAGTTTCTCAGAAAGCTTCTTTCCAGTTTTGAAAGGAATATATTTCCTTTTTCACCATAGCCCTCTATGGGCTTCCAAATATCCCTTCGACAATTCCACAAGAACGGCCTTAGCGAAAGGCTTCTTGAAGGGAAAGATGTAACTCTGTGAGATGAATTAACAGAACACAGAGCAGTTTCTGAGAAAGCTTCTTTCCAGTTTTGAACGGAAGATATTTCCTTTTTCACCGTAGCCCTCTATGGGCTTCCAAATATCCCTTTGCCAATTCCACAAGAACAGCCTTAGCGAAAGGCTTCTTGAAGGGAAAGATGTAACTCTGTGAGATGAATTAACAGAACACAGAGCAGTTTCTCAGAAAGCTTCTTTCCGGTTTTGAACTTAAGATATTTCCTTTTTCACCATAGCCCTCTATGGGCTTTCAAATATCCCTTTGCCAATTCCACAAGAACAGCCTTAGCGAAAGGCTTCTTGAAGGGAAAGATGTAACTCTGTGAGATGAATTAACAGAACACAGAGCAGTTTCTCAGAAAGCTTCTTTCCAGTTTTGAACGGAAGATGTTTCCTTTTTCACCATAGCCCTCTATGGACTTCCAAATATCCCTTTGCCAATTCCACAAGAACAGCCTTAGCGAAAGGCTTCTTGAAGAGAAAGATGTAACACTGTGAGATGAATTAACAGAACACAGAGCAGTTTCTCAGAAAGCTTCTTTCCAGTTTTGAACGGAAGATATTTCCTTTTTCAAAATAGCCCTCTAAGGGCTTCCAAATATCCCTTTGCCAATTCCACAAGAACAGCCTTAGGGAAAGGCTTCTTGAAGGGAAAGATGTAACTCTGTGAGATGAATTAACAGAACACAGAGCACTTTCTCAGAAAGATTCTTCCCAGTTTTGAACGGAAGATATTTCCTTTTTCAACATAGCTCTCTATGGGCTTCCAAATATCCCTTTTCCAATTCCACAAGAACAGCCTTAGTGAAACGCTTCTTGAAGGGAAAGATGTAACCCTGTGATATAAATTAACAGAACACAGAGCAGTTTCTAAGAAAGCTTCCTTCCTGTTTTGAACGGAAGATATTTCCTTTTTCACCATAGCCCTCTAAGGGCCTCCAAATATCCCTTTCACAATTCCACAAGAACGGCCTTAGCGAAAGGCTTCTTGAAGGGAAAGATGTAACTCTGTGAGATGAATGAACAGAACACAGAGCAGTTTCTCAAAAAGATTCTTTCCAGTTTTGAACGGAAGTATTTCCTTTTTCACCATAGCACTCTATGGGCTTCCAAATATCCCTTTGCCAATTCCACAAGAACAGCCTTAGCGAAAGGATTCTTGAAGGGTAAGATGTAACTCTGTGAGATGAATTAACAGAACACAGAGCAGTTTCTCAGAAAGCTTCTTTCCAGTTTTGAACGGAAGATATTTCCTTTTTCACCATAGCCCTCTATGGGCTTCCAAATATCCCTTTGCCAATTCCACAAGAAAAGCCTTAGCGAAAGCCTTCTTGAAGGGAAAGATGTAACTCTGTGAGATGCATTAACAGAACACAGAGCCGTTTCTCAGAAAGCTTCTTTCCAGTTTTGAACGGAAGATATTTCCTTTTTCACCATAGCCCTCTATGGGCTTCCAAATATCCCTTTGCCAATTCCACAAGAACAGCCTTAGCGAAAGGCTTCTTGAAGGGAAATATGTAACTCTGTGAGATGAATTAACAGAACACAGAGCAGTTTCTGAGAAAGCTTCTTTCCAGTTTTGAACGGAAGGTATTTCCTTTTTCTCCATAGCCCTCTATGGGCTTCCAAATATCCCTTTGCCAATTCCACAAGAACAGCCTTAGCGAAACGGTTCTTGAAGGGAAAGATGTAACCCTGTGAGATGAATTAACAGAACACAGAGCAGTTTCTCAGAACGCTTCCTTCCTGTTTTGAACGGAAGATATTTATTTTTTCACCGTAGCCCTCTATGGGCTTCCAAATATCCCTTTGACAATTCCAAAAGAACGGCCTTAGCGAAAGGCTTCTTGAAGGGAAAGATGTAACTCTGTGAGATGAATGAACAGAACACAGAGCAGTTTCTCAAAAAGATTCTTTCCAGTTTTGAACGGAAGATATTTCCTTTTTCACCATAGCCCTCTATGGGCTTCCAAATATCCCTTTGCCAATTCCACAAGAACAGCCTTAGCGAAAGGCTTCTTGAAGGGAAAGATGTAACTCTGTGAGATGAATTAACAGAACACAGAGCAGTTTCTCAGAAAGCTTCTTTCCAGTTTTGAACGGAAGATATTTCCTTTTTCACCATAGCCCTCTATGGGCTTCCAAATATCCCTTTTCCAATTCCACAAGAACAGCCTTAGCGAAAGGCTTCTTGAAGGGAAAGATGTAACTCTGTGAGATGAATTAACAGAACACAGAGCAGTTTCTCAGAAAGCTTCTTTCCAGTTTTGAACGGAAGATATTTCCTTTTTCACCATAGCCCTCTATGGGCTTCCAAATATCCCTTTGCCAATTCCACAAGAACAGCCTTAGCGAAAGGCTTCTTGAAGGGAAAGATGTAACTCTGTGAGATGAATTAACAGAACACAGAGCAGTTTCTCAGAAAGCTGCTTTCCTGTTTTGAACGGAAGATATTTCCTTTTTCACCATAGCCCTCTATGGGCTTCCAAATATCCCTTTGCCAATTCCACAAGAACAGCCTTAGCGAAAGGCTTCTTGAAGGGAAAGATGTAACTCTGTGAGATGAATTAACAGAACACAGAGCAGTTTCTAAGAAAGCTGCTTTCCAGTTTTGAACGGAAGATATTTCCTTTTTCACCATAGCCCTCTATGGGCTTCCAAATATCCCTTTGCCAATTCCACAAGAACGTCCATAGCGAAAGGCTTCTTGAAGGGAAAGATGTAACTCTGTGAGATGAATTAACAGAACATAGAGCAATTTCTCAGAAAGCTTCTTTCCTCTTTTGAACGGAAGATATTTCCTTTTTCACCATAGCCCTCTATGGGCTTCCAAATATCCCTTTGTCAATTCCAGAAGAACACCCTTAGCGAGAGGCTTCTTGAAGGGAAAGAAGTAATTCTGTGAGACGAATTAACAGAACACAGAGCAGTTTCTCAGAAAGCTTCTTTCCAGTTTTGAACGGAGGATATTTCCTTTTTCACCATAGCCCTCTATGGGCTTCCAAATATCAATTGCCAATTCCACAAGAACAGACTTAGCGAAAGGCTTCTTGAAGGGAAAGATGTAACTCTGTGAGATGAATTAACAGAACACAGAGCAGTTTCTCAGAAAGCTTCTTTCCAGTTTTGAACGGAAGATATTTCCTTTTTCACCATAGAGGGCTACTCTATGTGCTTCCAAATATCCCTTTGCCAATTCCACAAGAACAGCCTTAGCGAAAGGCGTCTTGAAGGCAAAGATGTAACACTGTGAGATGAATTAACAGAACAGAGAGCAGTTTCTCAGAAAGCTTCTTTCCAGTTTTGAAAGGAATATATTTCCTTTTTCACCATAGCCCTCTATGGGCTTCCAAATATCCCTTCGACAATTCCACAAGAACGGCCTTAGCGAAAGGCTTCTTGAAGGGAAAGATGTAACTCTGTGAGATGAATTAACAGAACACAGAGCAGTTTCTGAGAAAGCTTCTTTCCAGTTTTGAACGGAAGATATTTCCTTTTTCACCGTAGCCCTCTATGGGCTTCCAAATATCCCTTTGACAATTCCACAAGAACGGCCTTAGCGAAAGGCTTCTTGAAGGGAAAGATGTAACTCTGTGAGATGAATGAACAGAACACAGAGCAATTTCTCAAAAAGATTCTTTTCAGTTTTGAACGGAAGATATTTCCTTTTTCACCATAGCCCTCTATGGGCTTCCAAATATCCCTTTGCCAATTCCACAAGAACAGCCTTAGCGAAAGGCTTCTTGAAGGGAAAGATGTAACTCTGTGAGATGAATTAACAGAACACAGAGCAGTTTCTGAGAAAGCTTCTTTCCAGTTTTGAACGGAAGATATTTCCTTTTTCACCATAGCCCTCTATGGGCTTCCAAGTATCCCTTTGCCAATTCCACAAGAACAGCCTTAGCGAAAGCCTTCTTGAAGGGAAAGATGTAACTCTGTGAGATGCATTAACAGAACACAGAGCAGTTTCTCAGAAAGCTTCTTTATAGTTTTGAACGGAAGATATTTCCTTTTTCACCATAGCCCTCTATGGGCTTCCAAATATCCCTTTGCCAATTCCACAAGAACAGCCTTAGCGAAAGGCTTCTTGAAGGGAAAGATGTAACTCTGTGAGATGAATTAAGAGAACACAGAGCAGTTTCTCAGAAAGCTTCTTTCCAGTTTTGAACGGAAGGTATTTCCTTTTTCTCCATAGCCCTCTATGGGCTTCCAAATATCCCTTTGCCAATTCCACAAGAACAGCCTTAGCGAAACGGTTCTTGAAGGGAAAGATGTAACCCTGTGAGATGAATTAACAGAACACAGAGCAGTTTTTCAGAAAGCTTCCTTCCTGTTTTGAACGGAAGATATTTATTTTTTCACCGTAGCCCTCTATGGGCTTCCAAATATCCCTTTGACAATTCCACAAGAACGGCCTTAGCGAAAGGCTTTTTGAAGTGAAAGATGTAACTCTGTGAGATGAATGAACAGAACACAGAGCAGTTTCTCAAAAAGATTCTTTCCAGTTTTGAACGGAAGATATTTCCTTTTTCACCATAGCCCTCTATGGGCTTCCAAATATCCCTTTGTCAATTCCACAAGAACAGCCTTAGTGAAAGGCTTCTTGAAGGGAAAGATGTAACTCTGTGAGATGAATTAACAGAACACAGAGCAGTTTCTCAGAAAGCTTCTTTCCAGTTTTGAACGGAAGATATTTCCTTTTTCACCATAGCCCTCTATGGGCTTCCAAATATCCCTTTTCCAATTCCACAAGAACAGCCTTAGCGAAAGGCTTCTTGAAGGGAAAGATGTAACTCTGTGAGATGAATTAACAGAACACAGAGCAGTTTCTCAGAAAGCTTCTTTCCAGTTTTGAACCGAAGATATTTCCGTTTTCACCATAGCCCACTAAGGGCTTCCAAATATCCCTTTGCCAATTCCACAAGAACAGCCTTAGCGAAAGGCTTCTTGAAGGGAAAGATGTAACTCTGTGAGATGAATTAACAGAAGACAGAGCAGTTTCTAAGAAAGCTGCTTTCCTGTTTTGAACGGAAGATATTTCCTTTTTAACCGTAGCCCTCTATGGGCTTCCAAATATCCCATTGCCAATTCCACAAGAACAGCCTTAGCGAAAGGCTTCTTGAAGGGAAAGATATAACTCTGTGAGATGAATTAACAGAACACAGAGCAGTTTCTAAGAAAGCTGCTTTCCTGTTTTGAACGGAAGATATTTCCTTTTTCACCATAGCCCTCTATGGGCTACCAAATATCCCTTTGCCAATTCCACAAGAACGTCCATAGCGAAAGGCTTCTTGAAGGGAAAGATGTAACTCTGTGAGATGAATTAACAGAACACAGAGCAGTTTCTCAGAAAGCTTCTTTCCAGTTTTGAACGGAAGATATTTCCTTTTTCACCATAGAGGGCTACTCTATGGGCTTCCAAATATCCCTTTGCCAATTCCACAAGAACAGCCTTAAGGAAAGCCTTCTTGAAGGGAAAGATGTAACTCTGTGAGATGAATTAACAGAACACAGAGCAGTTTCTCAGAAAGCTTCTTTCCAGTTTTAAAAGGAAGATATTTCCTTTTTCACCGTAGCCCTCTATGGGCTTTCAAATATCCCTTTGACAATTCCACAAGAACGGCCTTAGCGAAAGGCTTCTTGAAGGGAAAGATGTAACTCTGTGAGATGAATTAACAGAACACAGAGCAGTTTCTGAGAAAGCTTCTTTCCAGTTTTGAACGGAAGTTATTTCCTTTTTCACCGTAGCCCTCTATGGGCTTCCAAATATCCCTTTGCCAATTCCACAAGAACAACCTTAGAGAAAGGCTTCTTGAAGGGAAAGATGTAACTGTGTGAGATGAATTAACAGAACACAGAGCAGTTTCTCAGAAAGCTTCTTTCCAGTTTTGAACTGAAGTTATTTCCTTTTTCACCATAGCCCTCTATGGGCTTCCAAATATCCCTTTGCCAATTCCACAAGAACAGCCTTAGCGAAAGGCTTCTTGAAGGGAAAGATGTAACTCTGTGAGATGAATTAACAGAACACAGAGCAGTTTCTCAGAAAGCTTCTTTCCAGTTTTGAACGGAAGATATTTCCTTTTTCACCATAGCCCTCTATGGGCTTCCAAATATCCCTTTGCCAATTCCACAAGAACAGCCTTAGCGAAAGGCTTCTTGAAGGGAAATATGTAACTCTGTGAGATGAATTAACAGAACACAGAGCAGTTTCTCAGAAAGCTTCTTTCCAGTTTTGAACGGAAGGTATTTCCTTTTTCTCCATAGCCCTCTATGGGCTTCCAAATATCCCTTTGCCAATTCCACAAGAACAGCCTTAGCGAAACGCTTCTTGAAGGGAAAGATGTAACGCTGTGAGATGAATTAACAGAACACAGAGCAGTTTCTCAGAAAGCTTCCTTCCTATTTTGAACGGAAGATATTTCCTTTTTCACCGTAGCCCTCTATGGGCTTCCAAATATCCCTTTGACAATTCCACAAGAACGGCCTTAGCGAAAGGCTTCTTGAAGGGAAAGATGTAACTCTGTGAGATGAATGAACAGAACACAGAGCAATTTCTCAAAAAGATTCTTTTCAGTTTTGAACGGAAGATATTTCCTTTTTCACCATAGCCCTCTATGGGCTTCCAAATATCCCTTTGCCAATTCCAAAAGAACAGCCTTAGCGAAAGGCTTCTTGAAGGGAAAGATGTAACTCTGTGAGATGAATTAACAGAACACAGAGCAGTTTCTCAGAAAGTTTCTTTCCAGTTTTGAACGGAAGATATTTCCTTTTTCACCATAGCCCTCTATGGGCTTCCAAATATCCCTTTGCCAATTCCAGAAGAACAGCCTTAGCGAAACGCTTCTTGAAGGGAAAGATGTAACCCTGTGAGATGAATTAACAGAACACAGAGCAGTTTCTAAGAAAGGTTCCTTCCTGTTTTGAACGGAAGATATTTCCTTTTTCACCATAGCCCTCTATGGGCTTCCAAATATCCCTTTCCCAATTCCACAAGAACAGCCTTAGCGAAAGGCTTCTTGACGGGAAAGATGTAACTCTGTGAGATGAATGAACAGAACACAGAGCAGTTTCTCAGAAAGCTTCTTTCCAGTTTGAAACGGCAGATATTCCCTTTTTCACCATAGCCCTCTATGGGCTTCCAAATATCCCTTTGCCAATTCCACAAGAACAGCCTTAGCGAAAGGCTTCTAGAAGGGAAAGATGTAACTCTGTGAGATGAATTAACAGAACACAGAGCAGTTTCTGAGAAAGCTTCTTTCCAGTTTTGAACGGAAGATATTTCCTTTTTCACCATAGCCCTCTATGGGCTTCCAAATATCCCTTTGCCAATTCCACAAGAACAGCCTTAGCGAAAGGCTTCTTGAAGGGAAAGATGTAACTCTGTGAGATGAATTAACAGAACACAGAGCAGTTTCTCAGAAAGCTTCTTTCCAGTTTTGAACGGAAGATATTTCCTTTTTCACCATAGCCCTCTATGGGCTTCCAAATATCCCTTTTCCAATTCCACAAGAACAGCCTTAGCGAAAGGCTTCTTGAAGGGAAAGATGTAACTCTGTGAGATGAATTAACAGAACACAGAGCAGTTTCTCAGAAAGCTTCTTTCCAGTTTTGAACGGAAGATATTTCCTTTTTCACCATAGCCCTCTATGGGCTTCCAAATATCCCTTTGCCAATTCCACAAGAACAGCCTTAGCGAAAGGCTTCTTGAAGGGAAAGATGTAACTCTGTGAGATGAATTAACAGAACACAGAGCAGTTTCTCAGAAAGCTGCTTTCCTGTTTTGAACGGAAGATATTTCCTTTTTCACCATAGCCCTCTATGGGCTTCCAAATATCCCTTTGCCAATTCCACAAGAACAGCCTTAGCGAAAGGCTTCTTGAAGGGAAAGATGTAACTCTGTGAGATGAATTAACAGAACACAGAGCAGTTTCTAAGAAAGCTGCTTTCCAGTTTTGAACGGAAGATATTTCCTTTTTCACCATAGCCCTCTATGGGCTTCCAAATATCCCTTTGCCAATTCCACAAGAACGTCCATAGCGAAAGGCTTCTTGAAGGGAAAGATGTAACTCTGTGAGATGAATTAACAGAACATAGAGCAATTTCTCAGAAAGCTTCTTTCCTCTTTTGAACGGAAGATATTTCCTTTTTCACCATAGCCCTCTATGGGCTTCCAAATATCCCTTTGTCAATTCCAGAAGAACACCCTTAGCGAGAGGCTTCTTGAAGGGAAAGAAGTAATTCTGTGAGACGAATTAACAGAACACAGAGCAGTTTCTCAGAAAGCTTCTTTCCAGTTTTGAACGGAGGATATTTCCTTTTTCACCATAGCCCTCTATGGGCTTCCAAATATCAATTGCCAATTCCACAAGAACAGACTTAGCGAAAGGCTTCTTGAAGGGAAAGATGTAACTCTGTGAGATGAATTAACAGAACACAGAGCAGTTTCTCAGAAAGCTTCTTTCCAGTTTTGAACGGAAGATATTTCCTTTTTCACCATAGAGGGCTACTCTATGTGCTTCCAAATATCCCTTTGCCAATTCCACAAGAACAGCCTTAGCGAAAGGCTTCTTGAAGGCAAAGATGTAACACTGTGAGATGAATTAACAGAACAGAGAGCAGTTTCTCAGAAAGCTTCTTTCCAGTTTTGAAAGGAATATATTTCCTTTTTCACCATAGCCCTCTATGGGCTTCCAAATATCCCTTCGACAATTCCACAAGAACGGCCTTAGCGAAAGGCTTCTTGAAGGGAAAGATGTAACTCTGTGAGATGAATTAACAGAACACAGAGCAGTTTCTGAGAAAGCTTCTTTCCAGTTTTGAACGGAAGATATTTCCTTTTTCACCGTAGCCCTCTATGGGCTTCCAAATATCCCTTTGACAATTCCACAAGAACGGCCTTAGCGAAAGGCTTCTTGAAGGGAAAGATGTAACTCTGTGAGATGAATGAACAGAACACAGAGCAATTTCTCAAAAAGATTCTTTTCAGTTTTGAACGGAAGATATTTCCTTTTTCACCATAGCCCTCTATGGGCTTCCAAATATCCCTTTGCCAATTCCACAAGAACAGCCTTAGCGAAAGGCTTCTTGAAGGGAAAGATGTAACTCTGTGAGATGAATTAACAGAACACAGAGCAGTTTCTGAGAAAGCTTCTTTCCAGTTTTGAACGGAAGATATTTCCTTTTTCACCATAGCCCTCTATGGGCTTCCAAGTATCCCTTTGCCAATTCCACAAGAACAGCCTTAGCGAAAGCCTTCTTGAAGGGAAAGATGTAACTCTGTGAGATGCATTAACAGAACACAGAGCAGTTTCTCAGAAAGCTTCTTTATAGTTTTGAACGGAAGATATTTCCTTTTTCACCATAGCCCTCTATGGGCTTCCAAATATCCCTTTGCCAATTCCACAAGAACAGCCTTAGCGAAAGGCTTCTTGAAGGGAAAGATGTAACTCTGTGAGATGAATTAAGAGAACACAGAGCAGTTTCTCAGAAAGCTTCTTTCCAGTTTTGAACGGAAGGTATTTCCTTTTTCTCCATAGCCCTCTATGGGCTTCCAAATATCCCTTTGCCAATTCCACAAGAACAGCCTTAGCGAAACGGTTCTTGAAGGGAAAGATGTAACCCTGTGAGATGAATTAACAGAACACAGAGCAGTTTTTCAGAAAGCTTCCTTCCTGTTTTGAACGGAAGATATTTATTTTTTCACCGTAGCCCTCTATGGGCTTCCAAATATCCCTTTGACAATTCCACAAGAACGGCCTTAGCGAAAGGCTTTTTGAAGTGAAAGATGTAACTCTGTGAGATGAATGAACAGAACACAGAGCAGTTTCTCAAAAAGATTCTTTCCAGTTTTGAACGGAAGATATTTCCTTTTTCACCATAGCCCTCTATGGGCTTCCAAATATCCCTTTGTCAATTCCACAAGAACAGCCTTAGTGAAAGGCTTCTTGAAGGGAAAGATGTAACTCTGTGAGATGAATTAACAGAACACAGAGCAGTTTCTCAGAAAGCTTCTTTCCAGTTTTGAACGGAAGATATTTCCTTTTTCACCATAGCCCTCTATGGGCTTCCAAATATCCCTTTTCCAATTCCACAAGAACAGCCTTAGCGAAAGGCTTCTTGAAGGGAAAGATGTAACTCTGTGAGATGAATTAACAGAACACAGAGCAGTTTCTCAGAAAGCTTCTTTCCAGTTTTGAACCGAAGATATTTCCGTTTTCACCATAGCCCACTAAGGGCTTCCAAATATCCCTTTGCCAATTCCACAAGAACAGCCTTAGCGAAAGGCTTCTTGAAGGGAAAGATGTAACTCTGTGAGATGAATTAACAGAAGACAGAGCAGTTTCTAAGAAAGCTGCTTTCCTGTTTTGAACGGAAGATATTTCCTTTTTAACCGTAGCCCTCTATGGGCTTCCAAATATCCCATTGCCAATTCCACAAGAACAGCCTTAGCGAAAGGCTTCTTGAAGGGAAAGATATAACTCTGTGAGATGAATTAACAGAACACAGAGCAGTTTCTAAGAAAGCTGCTTTCCTGTTTTGAACGGAAGATATTTCCTTTTTCACCATAGCCCTCTATGGGCTACCAAATATCCCTTTGCCAATTCCACAAGAACGTCCATAGCGAAAGGCTTCTTGAAGGGAAAGATGTAACTCTGTGAGATGAATTAACAGAACACAGAGCAGTTTCTCAGAAAGCTTCTTTCCAGTTTTGAACGGAAGATATTTCCTTTTTCACCATAGAGGGCTACTCTATGGGCTTCCAAATATCCCTTTGCCAATTCCACAAGAACAGCCTTAAGGAAAGCCTTCTTGAAGGGAAAGATGTAACTCTGTGAGATGAATTAACAGAACACAGAGCAGTTTCTCAGAAAGCTTCTTTCCAGTTTTAAAAGGAAGATATTTCCTTTTTCACCGTAGCCCTCTATGGGCTTTCAAATATCCCTTTGACAATTCCACAAGAACGGCCTTAGCGAAAGGCTTCTTGAAGGGAAAGATGTAACTCTGTGAGATGAATTAACAGAACACAGAGCAGTTTCTGAGAAAGCTTCTTTCCAGTTTTGAATGGAAGTTATTTCCTTTTTCACCGTAGCCCTCTATGGGCTTCCAAATATCCCTTTGCCAATTCCACAAGAACAACCTTAGAGAAAGGCTTCTTGAAGGGAAAGATGTAACTGTGTGAGATGAATTAACAGAACACAGAGCAGTTTCTCAGAAAGCTTCTTTCCAGTTTTGAACTGAAGTTATTTCCTTTTTCACCATAGCCCTCTATGGGCTTCCAAATATCCCTTTGCCAATTCCACAAGAACAGCCTTAGCGAAAGGCTTCTTGAAGGGAAAGATGTAACTCTGTGAGATGAATTAACAGAACACAGAGCAGTTTCTCAGAAAGCTTCTTTCCAGTTTTGAACGGAAGATATTTCCTTTTTCACCATAGCCCTCTATGGGCTTCCAAATATCCCTTTGCCAATTCCACAAGAACAGCCTTAGCGAAAGGCTTCTTGAAGGGAAATATGTAACTCTGTGAGATGAATTAACAGAACACAGAGCAGTTTCTCAGAAAGCTTCTTTCCAGTTTTGAACGGAAGGTATTTCCTTTTTCTCCATAGCCCTCTATGGGCTTCCAAATATCCCTTTGCCAATTCCACAAGAACAGCCTTAGCGAAACGCTTCTTGAAGGGAAAGATGTAACGCTGTGAGATGAATTAACAGAACACAGAGCAGTTTCTCAGAAAGCTTCCTTCCTATTTTGAACGGAAGATATTTCCTTTTTCACCGTAGCCCTCTATGGGCTTCCAAATATCCCTTTGACAATTCCACAAGAACGGCCTTAGCGAAAGGCTTCTTGAAGGGAAAGATGTAACTCTGTGAGATGAATGAACAGAACACAGAGCAATTTCTCAAAAAGATTCTTTTCAGTTTTGAACGGAAGATATTTCCTTTTTCACCATAGCCCTCTATGGGCTTCCAAATATCCCTTTGCCAATTCCAAAAGAACAGCCTTAGCGAAAGGCTTCTTGAAGGGAAAGATGTAACTCTGTGAGATGAATTAACAGAACACAGAGCAGTTTCTCAGAAAGTTTCTTTCCAGTTTTGAACGGAAGATATTTCCTTTTTCACCATAGCCCTCTATGGGCTTCCAAATATCCCTTTGCCAATTCCAGAAGAACAGCCTTAGCGAAACGCTTCTTGAAGGGAAAGATGTAACCCTGTGAGATGAATTAACAGAACACAGAGCAGTTTCTAAGAAAGGTTCCTTCCTGTTTTGAACGGAAGATATTTCCTTTTTCACCATAGCCCTCTATGGGCTTCCAAATATCCCTTTCCCAATTCCACAAGAACAGCCTTAGCGAAAGGCTTCTTGACGGGAAAGATGTAACTCTGTGAGATGAATGAACAGAACACAGAGCAGTTTCTCAGAAAGCTTCTTTCCAGTTTGAAACGGCAGATATTCCCTTTTTCACCATAGCCCTCTATGGGCTTCCAAATATCCCTTTGCCAATTCCACAAGAACAGCCTTAGCGAAAGGCTTCTAGAAGGGAAAGATGTAACTCTGTGAGATGAATTAACAGAACACAGAGCAGTTTCTGAGAAAGCTTCTTTCCAGTTTTGAACGGAAGATATTTCCTTTTTCACCATAGCCCTCTATGGGCTTCCAAATATCCCTTTGCCAATTCCACAAGAACAGCCTTAGCGAAAGGCTTCTTGAAGGGAAAGATGTAACTCTGTGAGATGAATTAACAGAACACAGAGCAGTTTCTCAGAAAGCTTCTTTCCAGTTTTGAACGGAAGATATTTCCTTTTTCACCATAGCCCTCTAAGGGCTTCCAGATATCCCTTTGACATTCCACAAGAACGGCCTTAGCGAAAGGATTCTTGAAGGGAAAGATGTAACTCTGGGAGATGAATTAACAGAACACGGAAGAGTTTCTCAGAAAGCTTCTTTCGAGTTTTGAACGGAAGATATTTCCTTTTTCACCATAGCCCTCTATGGGCTTCCAAATATCAATTGCCAATTCCACAAGAACAGACTTAGCGAAAGGCTTCTTGAAGGGAAAGATGTAACTCTGTGAGATGAATTAACAGAACACAGAGCAGTTTCTCAGAAAGCTTCTTTCCAGTTTTGAACGGAAGATATTTCCTTTTTCACCGTAGCCCTCTATGGGCTTCCAAATATCCCTTTGCCAATTCCACAAGAACAGCCTTAGCGAAAGGCTTCTTGAAGGGAAAGATGTAACTCTGTGAGTTGAATTAACAGAACACAGAGCAGTTTCTCAGAAAGCTTCTTTCCAGTTTTGAACGGCAGATATTCCCTTTTTCACCATAGCCCTCTATGGGCTTCCAAATATCCCTTTGCCAATTCCACAAGAACAGCCTTAGGAAAAGGATTCTTGAAGGGTAAGATGTAACTCTGTGAGATGAATTAACAGAACACAGAGCAGTTTCTCAGAAAGCTTCTTTCCAGTTTTGAACGGAAGATGTTTCCTTTTTCACCATAGCCCTCTATGGGCTTCCAAATATCCCTTTGCCAATTCCACAAGAAAAGCCTTAGCGAAAGCCTTCTTGAAGGGAAAGATGTAACTCTGTGAGATGCATTAACAGAACACAGAGCCGTTTCTCAGAAAGCTTCTTTCCAGTTTTGAACGGAAGATATTTCCTTTTTCACCATAGCCCTCTATGGGCTTCCAAATATCCCTTTGCCAATTCCACAAGAACAGCCTTAGCGAAAGGCTTCTTGAAGGGAAATATGTAACTCTGTGAGATGAATTAACAGAACACAGAGCAGTTTCTCAGAAAGCTTCTTTCCAGTTTTGAACGGAAGGTATTTCCTTTTTCTCCATAGCCCTCTATGGGCTTCCAAATATCCCTTTGCCAATTCCACAAGAACAGCCTTAGCGAAACGGTTCTTGAAGGGAAAGATGTAACCCTGTGAGATGAATTAACAGAACACAGAGCAGTTTCTCAGAAAGCTTCCTTCCTGTTTTGAACGGAAGATATTTATTTTTTCACCGTAGCCCTCTATGGGCTTCCAAATATCCCTTTGACAATTCCAAAAGAACGGCCTTAGCGAAAGGCTTCTTGAAGGGAAAGATGTAACTCTGTGAGATGAATGAACAGAACACAGAGCAGTTTCTCAAAAAGATTCTTTCCAGTTTTGAACGGAAGATATTTCCTTTTTCACCATAGCCCTCTATGGGCTTCCAAATATCCCTTTGCCAATTCCACAAGAACAGCCTTAGCGAAAGGCTTCTTGAAGGGAAAGATGTAACTCTGTGAGATGAATTAACAGAACACAGAGCAGTTTCTCAGAAAGCTTCTTTCCAGTTTTGAACGGAAGATATTTCCTTTTTCACCATACCCCTCTATGGGCTTCCAAATATCCCTTTTCCAATTCCACAAGAACAGCCTTAGCGAAAGGCTTCTTGAAGGGAAAGATGTAACTCTGTGAGATGAATTAACAGAACACAGAGCAGTTTCTCAGAAAGCTTCTTTCCAGTTTTGAACGGAAGATATTTCCTTTTTCACCATAGCCCTCTATGGGCTTCCAAATATCCCTTTGCCAATTCCACAAGAACAGCCTTAGCGAAAGGCTTCTTGAAGGGAAAGATGTAACTCTGTGAGATGAATTAACACAACATAGAGCAGTTTCTAAGAAAGCTGCTTTCCTGTTTTGAACGGAAGATATTTCCTTTTTCACCATAGCCCTCTATGGGCTTCCAAATATCCCTTTGCCAATTCCACAAGAACAGCCTTAGCGAAAGGCTTCTTGAAGGGAAAGATGTAACTCTGTGAGATGAATTAACAGAACACAGAGCAGTTTCTAAGAAAGCTGCTTTCCAGTTTTGAACGGAAGATATTTCCTTTTTCACCATAGCCCTCTATGGGCTTCCAAATATCCCTTTGCCAATTCCACAAGAACGTCCATAGCGAAAGGCTTCTTGAAGGGAAAGATGTAACTCTGTGAGATGAATTAACAGAACATAGAGCAATTTCTCAGAAAGCTTCTTTCCTCTTTTGAACGGAAGATATTTCCTTTTTCACCATAGCCCTCTATGGGCTTCCAAATATCCCTTTGTCAATTCCAGAAGAACACCCTTAGCGAGAGGCTTCTTGAAGGGAAAGAAGTAATTCTGTGAGACGAATTAACAGAACACAGAGCAGTTTCTCAGAAAGCTTCTTTCCAGTTTTGAACGGAAGATATTTCCTTTTTCACCATAGCCCTCTATGGGCTTCCAAATATCAATTGCCAATTCCACAAGAACAGACTTAGCGAAAGGCTTCTTGAAGGGAAAGATGTAACTCTGTGAGATGAATTAACAGAACACAGAGCAGTTTCTCAGAAAGCTTCTTTCCAGTTTTGAACGGAAGATATTTCCTTTTTCACCATAGAGGGCTACTCTATGTGCTTCCAAATATCCCTTTGCCAATTCCACAAGAACAGCCTTAGCGAAAGGCTTCTTGAAGGCAAAGATGTAACACTGTGAGATGAATTAACAGAACAGAGAGCAGTTTCTCAGAAAGCTTCTTTCCAGTTTTGAAAGGAATATATTTCCTTTTTCACCATAGCCCTCTATGGGCTTCCAAATATCCCTTCGACAATTCCACAAGAACGGCCTTAGCGAAAGGCTTCTTGAAGGGAAAGATGTAACTCTGTGAGATGAATTAACAGAACACAGAGCAGTTTCTGAGAAAGCTTCTTTCCAGTTTTGAACGGAAGATATTTCCTTTTTCACCGTAGCCCTCTATGGGCTTCCAAATATCCCTTTGACAATTCCACAAGAACGGCCTTAGCGAAAGGCTTCTTGAAGGGAAAGATGTAACTCTGTGAGATGAATGAACAGAACACAGAGCAATTTCTCAAAAAGATTCTTTTCAGTTTTGAACGGAAGATATTTCCTTTTTCACCATAGCCCTCTATGGGCTTCCAAATATCCCTTTGCCAATTCCACAAGAACAGCCTTAGCGAAAGGCTTCTTGAAGGGAAAGATGTAACTCTGTGAGATGAATTAACAGAACACACAGCAGTTTCTGAGAAAGCTTCTTTCCAGTTTTGAACGGAAGATATTTCCTTTTTCACCATAGCCCTCTATGGGCTTCCAAGTATCCCTTTGCCAATTCCACAAGAACAGCCTTAGCGAAAGCCTTCTTGAAGGGAAAGATGTAACTCTGTGAGATGCATTAACAGAACACAGAGCAGTTTCTCAGAAAGCTTCTTTATAGTTTTGAACGGAAGATATTTCCTTTTTCACCATAGCCCTCTATGGGCTTCCAAATATCCCTTTGCCAATTCCACAAGAACAGCCGTAGCGAAAGGCTTCTTGAAGGGAAAGATGTAACTCTGTGAGATGAATTAAGAGAACACAGAGCAGTTTATCAGAAAGCTTCTTTCCAGTTTTGAACGGAAGGTATTTCCTTTTTCTCCATAGCCCTCTATGGGCTTCCAAATATCCCTTTGCCAATTCCACAAGAACAGCCTTAACGAAAGGCTTCTTGAAGGGAAAGATGTAACTCTGTGAGATGAATTCACAGAACACAGAGTAGTTTCTCAGAAAGCTTCTTTCCAGTTTTGAACGGAAGATATTCCCTTTTTCACCATAGAGGGCTACTCTATGGGCTTCCAAATATCCCTTTGCCAATTCCACAAGAACAGCCTTAACGAAAGGCTTCTTGAAGGGAAAGATGTAACTCTGTGAGATGAATTAACAGAACACAGAGCAGTTTCTCAGAAAGCTTCTTTCCAGTTTTAAAAGGAAGATATTTCCTTTTTCACCGTAGCCCTCTATGGGCTTCCAAATATCCCTTTGACAATTCCACAACAACGGCCTTAGCGAAAGGCTTCTTGAAGGGAAAGACGTAACTCTGTGAGATGAATTAACAGAACACAGAGCAGTTTCTGAGAAAGCTTCTTTCCAGTTTTGAACGGAGGTTATTTCCTTTTTCACCGTAGCCCTCTATGGGCTTCCAAATATCCCTTTGCCAATTCCACAAGAAGAGCCTTAGAGAAAGGCTTCTTGAAGGGAAAGATGTAACTGTGTGAGATGAATTAACAGAACACAGAGCAGTTTCTCAGAAAGCTTCTTTCCAGTTTTGAACGGAAGTTATTTCCTTTTTCACCATAGCCCTCTATGGGCTTCCAAATATCCCTTTGCCAATTCCACAAGAACAGCCTTAGCGAAAGGCTTCTTGAAGGGAAAGATGTAACTCTGTGAGATGAATTAACAGAACACAGAGCAGTTTCTCAGAAAGCTTCTTTCCAGTTTTGAACGGAAGATATTTCCTTTTTCACCATAGCCCTCTATGGGCTTCCAAATATCCCTTTGCCAATTCCACAAGAACAGCCTTAGCGAAAGGCTTCTTGAAGGGAAATATGTAACTCTGTGAGATGAATGAACAGAACACAGAGCAGTTTCTCAGAAAGCTTCTTTCCAGTTTTGAACGGAAGGTATTTCCTTTTTCTCCATAGCCCTCTATGGGCTTCCAAATATCCCTTTGCCAATTCCACAAGAACAGCCTTAGCGAAACGCTTCTTGAAGGGAAAGATGTAACCCTGTGAGATGAATTAACAGAACACAGAGCAGTTTCTCAGAAAGCTTCCTTCCTGTTTTGAACGGAAGATATTTCCTTTTTCACCGTAGCCCTCTATGGGCTTCCAAATATCCCTTTGACAATTCCACAAGAACGGCCTTAGCGAAAGGCTTCTTGAAGGGAAAGATGTAACTCTGTGAGATGAATGAACAGAACACAGAGCAATTTCTCAAAAAGATTCTTTCCAGTTTTGAACGGAAGATATTTCCTTTTTCACCATAGCCCTCTATGGGCTTCCAAATATCCCTTTGCCAATTCCACAAGAACAGCCTTAGCGAAACGCTTCTTGAAGGGAAAGATGTAACCCTGTGAGATGAATTAACAGAACACAGAGCAGTTTCTACGAAAGCTTCCTTCCTGTTTTGAACGGAAGATATTTCCTTTTTCACCATAGCCCTCTATGGGCTTCCAAATATCCCTTTGCCAATTCCACAAGAACAGCCTTAGCGAAAGGCTTCTAGACGGGAAAGATGTAACACTGTGAGATGAATGAAGAGAACACAGAGCAGTTTCTCAGAAAGCTTCTTTCCAGTTTGAAACGGCAGATATTCCCTTTTTCACCATAGCCCTCTATGGGCTTCCAAATATCCCTTTGCCAATTCCACAAGAACAGCCTTAGCGAAAGGCTTCTAGAAGGGAAAGATGTAACTCTGTGAGATGAATTAACAGAACACAGAGCAGTTTCTGAGAAAGCTTCTTTCCAGTTTTGAACGGAAGATATTTCCTTTTTCACCATAGCCCTCTATGGGCTTCCAAATATCCCTTTGCCAATTCCACAAGAACAGCCTTAGCGAAAGGCTTCTTGAAGGGAAAGATGTAACTCTGTGAGATGAATTAACAGAACACAGAGCAGTTTCTCAGAAAGCTTCTTTCCAGTTTTGAACGGAAGATATTTCCTTTTTCACCATAGCCCTCTATGGGCTTCCAAATATCCCTTTGACATTCCACAAGAACGGCCTTAGCGAAAGGCTTCTTGAAGGGAAAGATGTAACTCTGGGAGATGAATTAACAGAACACGGAAGAGTTTCTCAGAAAGCTTCTTTCCAGTTTTGAACGGAAGATATTTCCTTTTTCACCATAGCCCTCTATGGGCTTCCAAATATCCCTTTGCCAATTCCACAAGAACAGCCTTAGCGAAAGGCTTCTTGAAGGGAAAGATGTAACTCTGTGAGATGAATTAACAGAACACAGAGCAGTTTCTCAGAAAGCTTCTTTCCAGTTTTGAACGGAAGATATTTCCTTTTTCACCATAGCCCTCTATGGGCTTCCAAATATCCCTTTGCCAATTCCACAAGAACAGCCTTAGCGAAAGGCTTCTTGAAGGGAAAGATGTAACTCTGTGAGATGAATTAACAGAACACAGAGCAGTTTCTCAGAAAGCTTCTTTCCAGTTTTGAACGGAAGATATTTCCTTTTTCACCATAGCCCTCTATGGGCTTCCAAATATCCCTTTGCCAATTCCACAAGAACAGCCTTAGCGAAAGCCTTCTTGAAGGGAAATATGTAACTCTGTGAGATGAATTAACAGAACACAGAGCAGTTTCTCAGAAAGCTTCTTTCCAGTTTTGAACGGAAGGTATTTCCTTTTTCTCCATAGCCCTCTATGGGCTTCCAAATATCCCTTTGCCAATTCCACAAGAACAGCCTTAGCGAAACGCTTCTTGAAGGGAAAGATGTAACCCTGTGAGATGAATTAACAGAACACAGAGCAGTTTCTCAGAAAGCTTCCTTCCTGTTTTGAACGGAAGATATTTCCTTTTTCACCGTAGCCCTCTATGGGCTTCCAAATATCCCTTTGACAATTCCACAAGAACGGCCTTAGCGAAAGGCTTCTTGAAGGGAAAGATGTAACTCTGTGAGATGAATGAACAGAACACAGAGCAATTTCTCAAGAAGATTCTTTCCAGTTTTGAACGGAAGATATTTCCTTTTTCACCATAGCCCTCTATGGGCTTCCAAATATCCCTTTGCCAATTCCAAAAGAACAGCCTTAGCGAAAGGCTTCTTGAAGGGAAAGATGTAACTCTGTGAGATGAATTAACAGAACACAGAGCAGTTTCTCAGAAAGTTTCTTTCCAGTTTTGAACGGAAGATATTTCCTTTTTCACCATAGCCCTCTATGGGCTTCCAAATATCCCTTTGCCAATTCCACAAGAACAGCCTTAGCGAAACGCTTCTTGAAGGGAAAGATGTAACCCTGTGAGATGAATTAACAGAACACAGAGCAGTTTCTACGAAAGCTTCCTTCCTGTTTTGAACGGAAGATATTTCCTTTTTCACCATAGCCCTCTATGGGCTTCCAAATATCCCTTTGCCAATTCCACAAGAACAGCCTTAGCGAAAGGCTTCTAGACGGGAAAGATGTAACTCTGTGAGATGAATGAAGAGAACACAGAGCAGTTTCTCAGAAAGCTTCTTTCCAGTTTGAAACGGCAGATATTCCCTTTTTCACCATAGCCCTCTATGGGCTTCCAAATATCCCTTTGCCAATTCCACAAGAACAGCCTTAGCGAAAGGCTTCTAGAAGGGAAAGACGTAACTCTGTGAGATGAATTAACAGAACACAGAGCAGTTTCTGAGAAAGCTTCTTTCCAGTTTTGAACGGAAGATATTTCCTTTTTCACCATAGCCCTCTATGGGCTTCCAAATATCCCTTTGCCAATTCCACAAGAACAGCCTTAGCGAAAGGCTTCTTGAAGGGAAAGATGTAACTCTGTGAGATGAATTAACAGAACACAGAGCAGTTTCTCAGAAAGCTTCTTTCCAGTTTTGAACGGAAGATATTTCCTTTTTCACCATAGCCCTCTATGGGCTTCCAAATATCCCTTTGACATTCCACAAGAACGGCCTTAGCGAAAGGCTTCTTGAAGGGAAAGATGTAACTCTGTGAGATGAATTAACAGAACACAGAGCAGTTTCTCAGAAAGCTTCTTTCCAGTTTTGAACGGAAGATATTTCCTTTTTCACCATAGCCCTCTATGGGCTTCCAAATATCCCTTTGCCAATTCCACAAGAACAGCCTTAGCGAAAGCCTTCTTGAAGGGAAAGATGTAACTCTGTGAGATGCATTAACAGAACACAGAGCAGTTTCTCAGAAAGCTTCTTTCCAGTTTTGAACGGAAGGTATTTCCTTTTTCTCCATAGCCCTCTATGGGCTTCCAAATATCCCTTTGCCAATTCCACAAGAACAGCCTTAGCGAAACGGTTCTTGAAGGGAAAGATGTAACCCTGTGAGATGAATTAACAGAACACAGAGCAGTTTCTCAGAAAGCTTCCTTCCTGTTTTGAACGGAAGATATTTATTTTTTCACCGTAGCCCTCTATGGGCTTCCAAATATCCCTTTGACAATTCCACAAACACGGCCTTAGCGAAAGGCTTCTTGAAGGGAAAGATGTAACTCTGTGAGATGAATGAACAGAACACAGAGCAGTTTCTCAAAAAGATTCTTTCCAGTTTTGAACGGAAGATATTTCCTTTTTCACCATAACCCTCTATGGGCTTCCAAATATCCCTTTGCCAATTCCACAAGAACAGCCTTAGCGAAAGGCTTCTTGAAGGGAAAGATGTAACTCTGTGAGATGAATTAACAGAACACAGAGCAGTTTCTCAGAAAGCTTCTTTCCAGTTTTGAACGGAAGATATTTCCTTTTTCACCGTAGCCCTCTATGGGCTTCCAAATATCCCTTTGCCAATTCCACAAGAACAGCCTTAGCGAAAGGCTTCTTGAAGGGAAAGATGTAACTCTGTGAGATGAATTAACAGAACACAGAGCAGTTTCTCAGAAAGCTTCTTTCCAGTTTTGAACGGAAGATATTTCCTTTTTCACCATAGCCCTCTATGGGCTTCGAAATATCCCTTTGCCAATTCCACAAGAACAGTCTTAGCGAAAGGCTTCTTGAAGGGAAAGATGTAACTCTGTGAGATGAATTAACAGAACACAGAGCAGTTTCTAAGAAAGCTGCTTTCCTGTTTTGAACGGAAGATATTTCCTTTTTCACCGTAGCCCTCTATGGGCTTCCAAATATCCCTTTGCCAATTCCACAAGAACAGCCTTAGCGAAAGGCTTCTTGAAGGGAAAGATGTAACTCTGTGAGATGAATTAACAGAACACAGAGCAGTTTCTAAGAAAGCTGCTTTCCTGTTTTGAACGGAAGATATTTCCTTTTTCACCATAGCTCTCTATGGGCTTCCAAATATCCCTTTGCCAATTCCACAAGAACGTCCATAGCGAAAGGCTTCTTGAAGGGAAAGATGTAACTCTGTGAGATGAATTAACAGAACACAGAGCAATTTCTCAGAAAGCTTCTTTCCTGTTTTGAACGGAAGATAATTCCTTTTTCACCATAGCCCTCTATGGGCTTCCAAATATCCCTTTGTCAATTCCAGAAGAACACCCTTAGCGAGAGGCTTCTTGAAGGGAAAGAACTAATTCTGTGAGACGAATTAACAGAACACAGAGCAGTTTCTCAGAAGCTTCTTTCCAGTTTTGAACGGAAGATATTTCCTTTTTCACCATAGCCCTCTATGGGCTTCCAAATATCAATTGCCAATTCCACAAGAACAGCCTTAGCGAAAGGCTTCTTGAAGGGAAAGATGTAACTCTGTGAGATGAATTAACAGAACACAGAGCAGTTTCTCAGAAAGCTTCTTTCCAGTTTTGAACGGAAGATATTTCCTTTTTCACCGTAGCCCTCTATGGGCTTCCAAATATCCCTTTGCCAATTCCAGAAGAACAGCCTTAGCGAAAGGCTTCTTGAAGGGAAAGATGTAACTCTGTGAGTTGAATTAACAGAACACAGAGCAGTTTCTCAGAAAGCTTCTTTCCAGTTTTGAACGGCAGTTATTCCCTTTTTCACCATAGCCCTCTATGGGCTTCCAAATATCCCTTTGCCAATTCCACAAGAACAGCCTTAGGAAAAGGCTTCTTGAAGTGAAAGATGTAACTCTGTGAGATGAATTAACAGAACACAGAGCAGTTTCTCAGAAAGCTTCTTTCCAGTTTTGAACGGAAGATATTTCCTTTTTCACCATAGAGGGCTACTCTATGGGCTTCCAAATATCCCTTTGCCAATTCCACAAGAACAGCCTTAGCGAAAGGCTTCTTGAAGGCAAAGATGTAACACTGTGAGATGAATTAACAGAACAGAGAGCAGTTTCTCAGAAAGCTTCTTTCCAGTTTTGAAAGGAATATATTTCCTTTTTCACCATAGCCCTCTATGGGCTTCCAAATATCCCTTCGACAATTCCACAAGAACGGCCTTAGCGAAAGGCTTCTTGAAGGGAAAGATGTAACTCTGTGAGATGAATTAACAGAACACAGAGCAGTTTCTGAGAAAGCTTCTTTCCAGTTTTGAACGGAAGATATTTCCTTTTTCACCGTAGCCCTCTATGGGCTTCCAAATATCCCTTTGCCAATTCCACAAGAACAGCCTTAGCGAAAGGCTTCTTGAAGGGAAAGATGTAACCCTGTGAGATGAATTAACAGAACACAGAGCAGTTTCTCAGAAAGCTTCTTTCCGGTTTTGAACGGAAGATATTTCCTTTTTCACCATAGCCCTCTATGGGCTTCCAAATATCCCTTTGCCAATTCCACAAGAACAGCCTTAGCGAAAGGCTTCTTGAAGGGAAAGATGTAACTCTGTGAGATGAATTAACAGAACACAGAGCAGTTTCTCAGAAAGCTTCTTTCCAGTTTTGAACGGAAGATGTTTCCTTTTTCACCATAGCCCTCTATGGACTTCCAAATATCCCTTTGCGAATTCCACAAGAACAGCCTTAGCGAAAGGCTTCTTGAAGAGAAAGATGTAACACTGTGAGATGAATTAACAGAACACAGAGCAGTTTCTCAGAAAGCTTCTTTCCAGTTTTGAACGGAAGATATTTCCTTTTTCAAAATAGCCCTCTAAGGGCTTCCAAATATCCCTTTGCCAATTCCACAAGAACAGCCTTAGCGAAAGGCTTCTTGAAGGGAAAGATGTAACTCTGTGAGATGAATTAACAGAACACAGAGCACTTTCTCAGAAAGATTCTTCCCAGTTTTGAACGGAAGATATTTCCTTTTTCATCATAGCTCTCTATGGGCTTCCAAATATCCCTTTTCCAATTCCACAAGAACAGCCTTAGTGAAACGCTTCTTGAAGGGAAAGATGTAACCCTGTGATATGAATTAACAGAACACAGAGCAGTTTCTAAGAAAGCTTCCTTCCTGTTTTGAACGGAAGATATTTCCTTTTTCACCATAGCCCTCTAAGGGCCTCCAAATATCCCTTTGACAATTCCACAAGAACGGCCTTAGCGAAAGGCTTCTTGAAGGGAAAGATGTAACTCTGTGAGATGAATGAACAGAACACAGAGCAGTTTCTCAAAAAGATTCTTTGCAGTTTTGAACGGAAGTATTTCCTTTTTCACCATAGCACTCTATGGGCTTCCAAATATCCCTTTGCCAATTCCACAAGAACAGCCTTAGCGAAAGGATTCTTGAAGGGTAAGATGTAACTCTGTGAGATGAATTAACAGAACACAGAGCAGTTTCTCAGAAAGATTCTTTCCAGTTTTGAACGGCAGATATTCCCTTTTTCACCATAGCCCACTATGGGCTTCAAAATATCCCTTTGCCAATTCCACAAGAACAGCCTTAGCGAAAGGCTTCTTGACGGGAAAGATGTAACTCTGTGAGATGAGTTAACAGAACACAGAGCAGTTTCTCCGAAAGCTGCTTTCCAGTTTTAAACGGAAGATATTTCCTTTTTCACCATAGCCCTCTATGGGCTTCCAAATATCCCTTTGCCAATTCCATAAGAACAGCCTTAGCGAAAGGCTGTTTGAAGGGAAAGATGTAACTCTGTGAGATGAATTAACAGAACACAGAGCAGTTTCTCAGAAAGCTTCTTTCCAGTTTTGAACGGAAGATATTTCCTTTTTCACCATAGAGGGCAACTCTATGGGCTTCCAAATATCCCTTTGCCAATTCCACAAGAACAGCCTTAACGAAAGGCTTCTTGAAGGGAAAGATGTAACTCTGTGAGAGGAATTCACAGAACACAGAGGAGTTTCTCAGAAAGCTTCTTTCCAGTTTTGAAAGGAAGATATTTCCTTTTTCACCATAGCCCTCTATGGGCTTCCAAATATCCCTTTGACAATTCCACAAGAACGGCCTTAGCGAAAGGCTTCTTGAAGGGAAAGATGTAACTCTGTGAGATGAATTAACAGAACAGAGAGCAGTTTCTGAGAAAGCTTCTTTCCAGTTTTGAACGGAAGTTATTTCCTTTTTCACCGTAGCCCTCTATGGGCTTCCAAATATCCCTTTGCCAATTCCACAAGAACAGCCTTAGAGAAAGGTTTCTTGAAGGGAAAGATGTAACTCTGTGAGATGAATTAACAGAACACAGAGCAGTTTCTCAGAAAGCTTCTTTCCAGTTTTGAACAGAAGATATTTCCTTTTTCACCGTAGCCCTCTATGGGCTTCCAAATATCCCTTTGACAATTCCACAAGAACGGCCTTAGCGAAAGGCTTCTTGAAGGGAAAGATGTAACTCTGTGAGATGAATGAACAGAACACAGAGCAGTTTCTCAAAAAGCTTCTTTCCAGTTTTGAACGGAAGATATTTCCTTTTTCACCATAGCCCTCTATGGGCTTCCAAATATCCCTTTGCCAATTCCACAAGAACAGCCTTAGCGAAAGGCTTCTAGACGGGAAAGATGTAACACTGTGAGATGAATGAAGAGAACACAGAGCAGTTTCTCAGAAAGCTTCTTTCCAGTTTGAAACGGCAGATATTCCCTTTTTCACCATAGCCCTCTATGGGCTTCCAAATATCCCTTTGCCAATTCCACAAGAACAGCCTTAGCGAAAGGCTTCTAGAAGGGAAAGATGTAACTCTGTGAGATGAATTAACAGAACACAGAGCAGTTTCTGAGAAAGCTTCTTTCCAGTTTTGAACGGAAGATATTTCCTTTTTCACCATAGCCCTCTATGGGCTTCCAAATATCCCTTTGCCAATTCCACAAGAACAGCCTTAGCGAAAGGCTTCTTGAAGGGAAAGATGTAACTCTGTGAGATGAATTAACAGAACACAGAGCAGTTTCTCAGAAAGCTTCTTTCCAGTTTTGAACGGAAGATATTTCCTTTTTCACCATAGCCCTCTATGGGCTTCCAAATATCCCTTTGACATTCCACAAGAACGGCCTTAGCGAAAGGCTTCTTGAAGGGAAAGATGTAACTCTGGGAGATGAATTAACAGAACACGGAAGAGTTTCTCAGAAAGCTTCTTTCCAGTTTTGAACGGAAGATATTTCCTTTTTCACCATAGCCCTCTATGGGCTTCCAAATATCCCTTTGCCAATTCCACAAGAACAGCCTTAGCGAAAGGCTTCTTGAAGGGAAAGATGTAACTCTGTGAGATGAATTAACAGAACACAGAGCAGTTTCTCAGAAAGCTTGTTTCCAGTTTTGAACGGAAGATATTTCCTTTTTCACCATAGCCCTCTATGGGCTTCCAAATATCCCTTTGCCAATTCCACAAGAACAGCCTTAGCGAAAGGCTTCTTGAAGGGAAAGATGTAACTCTGTGAGATGAATTAACAGAACACAGAGCAGTTTCTCAGAAAGCTTCTTTCCAGTTTTGAACGGAAGATATTTCCTTTTTCACCATAGCCCTCTATGGGCTTCCAAATATCCCTTTGCCAATTCCACAAGAACAGCCTTAGCGAAAGCCTTCTTGAAGGGAAATATGTAACTCTGTGAGATGAATTAACAGAACACAGAGCAGTTTCTCAGAAAGCTTCTTTCCAGTTTTGAACGGAAGGTATTTCCTTTTTCTCCATAGCCCTCTATGGGCTTCCAAATATCCCTTTGCCAATTCCACAAGAACAGCCTTAGCGAAACGCTTCTTGAAGGGAAAGATGTAACCCTGTGAGATGAATTAACAGAACACAGAGCAGTTTCTCAGAAAGCTTCCTTCCTGTTTTGAACGGAAGATATTTCCTTTTTCACCGTAGCCCTCTATGGGCTTCCAAATATCCCTTTGACAATTCCACAAGAACGGCCTTAGCGAAAGGCTTCTTGAAGGGAAAGATGTAACTCTGTGAGATGAATGAACAGAACACAGAGCAATTTCTCAAAAAGATTCTTTCCAGTTTTGAACGGAAGATATTTCCTTTTTCACCATAGCCCTCTATGGGCTTCCAAATATCCCTTTGCCAATTCCAAAAGAACAGCCTTAGCGAAAGGCTTCTTGAAGGGAAAGATGTAACTCTGTGAGATGAATTAACAGAACACAGAGCAGTTTCTCAGAAAGTTTCTTTCCAGTTTTGAACGGAAGATATTTCCTTTTTCACCATAGCCCTCTATGGGCTTCCAAATATCCCTTTGCCAATTCCACAAGAACAGCCTTAGCGAAACGCTTCTTGAAGGGAAAGATGTAACCCTGTGAGATGAATTAACAGAACACAGAGCAGTTTCTACGAAAGCTTCCTTCCTGTTTTGAACGGAAGATATTTCCTTTTTCACCATAGCCCTCTATGGGCTTCCAAATATCCCTTTGCCAATTCCACAAGAACAGCCTTAGCGAAAGGCTTCTAGACGGGAAAGATGTAACTCTGTGAGATGAATGAAGAGAACACAGAGCAGTTTCTCAGAAAGCTTCTTTCCAGTTTGAAACGGCAGATATTCCCTTTTTCACCATAGCCCTCTATGGGCTTCCAAATATCCCTTTGCCAATTCCACAAGAACAGCCTTAGCGAAAGGCTTCTAGAAGGGAAAGACGTAACTCTGTGAGATGAATTAACAGAACACAGAGCAGTTTCTGAGAAAGCTTCTTTCCAGTTTTGAACGGAAGATATTTCCTTTTTCACCATAGCCCTCTATGGGCTTCCAAATATCCCTTTGCCAATTCCACAAGAACAGCCTTAGCGAAAGGCTTCTTGAAGGGAAAGATGTAACTCTGTGAGATGAATTAACAGAACACAGAGCAGTTTCTCAGAAAGCTTCTTTCCAGTTTTGAACGGAAGATATTTCCTTTTTCACCATAGCCCTCTATGGGCTTCCAAATATCCCTTTGACATTCCACAAGAACGGCCTTAGCGAAAGGCTTCTTGAAGGGAAAGATGTAACTCTGTGAGATGAATTAACAGAACACAGAGCAGTTTCTGAGAAAGCTTCTTTCCAGTTTTGAACGGAAGATATTTCCTTTTTCACCATAGCCCTCTATGGGCTTCCAAATATCCCTTTGCCAATTCCACAAGAACAGCCTTAGCGAAAGCCTTCTTGAAGGGAAAGATGTAACTCTGTGAGATGCATTAACAGAACACAGAGCAGTTTCTCAGAAAGCTTCTTTCCAGTTTTGAACGGAAGGTATTTCCTTTTTCTCCATAGCCCTCTATGGGCTTCCAAATATCCCTTTGCCAATTCCACAAGAACAGCCTTAGCGAAACGGTTCTTGAAGGGAAAGATGTAACCCTGTGAGATGAATTAACAGAACACAGAGCAGTTTCTCAGAAAGCTTCCTTCCTGTTTTGAACGGAAGATATTTATTTTTTCACCGTAGCCCTCTATGGGCTTCCAAATATCCCTTTGACAATTCCACAAACACGGCCTTAGCGAAAGGCTTCTTGAAGGGAAAGATGTAACTCTGTGAGATGAATGAACAGAACACAGAGCAGTTTCTCAAAAAGATTCTTTCCAGTTTTGAACGGAAGATATTTCCTTTTTCACCATAACCCTCTATGGGCTTCCAAATATCCCTTTGCCAATTCCACAAGAACAGCCTTAGCGAAAGGCTTCTTGAAGGGAAAGATGTAACTCTGTGAGATGAATTAACAGAACACAGAGCAGTTTCTCAGAAAGCTTCTTTCCAGTTTTGAACGGAAGATATTTCCTTTTTCACCGTAGCCCTCTATGGGCTTCCAAATATCCCTTTGCCAATTCCACAAGAACAGCCTTAGCGAAAGGCTTCTTGAAGGGAAAGATGTAACTCTGTGAGATGAATTAACAGAACACAGAGCAGTTTCTCAGAAAGCTTCTTTCCAGTTTTGAACGGAAGATATTTCCTTTTTCACCATAGCCCTCTATGGGCTTCGAAATATCCCTTTGCCAATTCCACAAGAACAGTCTTAGCGAAAGGCTTCTTGAAGGGAAAGATGTAACTCTGTGAGATGAATTAACAGAACACAGAGCAGTTTCTAAGAAAGCTGCTTTCCTGTTTTGAACGGAAGATATTTCCTTTTTCACCGTAGCCCTCTATGGGCTTCCAAATATCCCTTTGCCAATTCCACAAGAACAGCCTTAGCGAAAGGCTTCTTGAAGGGAAAGATGTAACTCTGTGAGATGAATTAACAGAACACAGAGCAGTTTCTAAGAAAGCTGCTTTCCTGTTTTGAACGGAAGATATTTCCTTTTTCACCATAGCTCTCTATGGGCTTCCAAATATCCCTTTGCCAATTCCACAAGAACGTCCATAGCGAAAGGCTTCTTGAAGGGAAAGATGTAACTCTGTGAGATGAATTAACAGAACACAGAGCAATTTCTCAGAAAGCTTCTTTCCTGTTTTGAACGGAAGATAATTCCTTTTTTACCATAGCCCTCTATGGGCTTCCAAATATCCCTTTGTCAATTCCAGAAGAACACCCTTAGCGAGAGGCTTCTTGAAGGGAAAGAACTAATTCTGTGAGACGAATTAACAGAACACAGAGCAGTTTCTCAGAAGCTTCTTTCCAGTTTTGAACGGAAGATATTTCCTTTTTCACCATAGCCCTCTATGGGCTTCCAAATATCAATTGCCAATTCCACAAGAACAGCCTTAGCGAAAGGCTTCTTGAAGGGAAAGATGTAACTCTGTGAGATGAATTAACAGAACACAGAGCAGTTTCTCAGAAAGCTTCTTTCCAGTTTTGAACGGAAGATATTTCCTTTTTCACCGTAGCCCTCTATGGGCTTCCAAATATCCCTTTGCCAATTCCAGAAGAACAGCCTTAGCGAAAGGCTTCTTGAAGGGAAAGATGTAACTCTGTGAGTTGAATTAACAGAACACAGAGCAGTTTCTCAGAAAGCTTCTTTCCAGTTTTGAACGGCAGTTATTCCCTTTTTCACCATAGCCCTCTATGGGCTTCCAAATATCCCTTTGCCAATTCCACAAGAACAGCCTTAGGAAAAGGCTTCTTGAAGTGAAAGATGTAACTCTGTGAGATGAATTAACAGAACACAGAGCAGTTTCTCAGAAAGCTTCTTTCCAGTTTTGAACGGAAGATATTTCCTTTTTCACCATAGAGGGCTACTCTATGGGCTTCCAAATATCCCTTTGCCAATTCCACAAGAACAGCCTTAGCGAAAGGCTTCTTGAAGGCAAAGATGTAACACTGTGAGATGAATTAACAGAACAGAGAGCAGTTTCTCAGAAAGCTTCTTTCCAGTTTTGAAAGGAATATATTTCCTTTTTCACCATAGCCCTCTATGGGCTTCCAAATATCCCTTCGACAATTCCACAAGAACGGCCTTAGCGAAAGGCTTCTTGAAGGGAAAGATGTAACTCTGTGAGATGAATTAACAGAACACAGAGCAGTTTCTGAGAAAGCTTCTTTCCAGTTTTGAACGGAAGATATTTCCTTTTTCACCGTAGCCCTCTATGGGCTTCCAAATATCCCTTTGCCAATTCCACAAGAACAGCCTTAGCGAAAGGCTTCTTGAAGGGAAAGATGTAACCCTGTGAGATGAATTAACAGAACACAGAGCAGTTTCTCAGAAAGCTTCTTTCCGGTTTTGAACGGAAGATATTTCCTTTTTCACCATAGCCCTCTATGGGCTTCCAAATATCCCTTTGCCAATTCCACAAGAACAGCCTTAGCGAAAGGCTTCTTGAAGGGAAAGATGTAACTCTGTGAGATGAATTAACAGAACACAGAGCAGTTTCTCAGAAAGCTTCTTTCCAGTTTTGAACGGAAGATGTTTCCTTTTTCACCATAGCCCTCTATGGACTTCCAAATATCCCTTTGCGAATTCCACAAGAACAGCCTTAGCGAAAGGCTTCTTGAAGAGAAAGATGTAACACTGTGAGATGAATTAACAGAACACAGAGCAGTTTCTCAGAAAGCTTCTTTCCAGTTTTGAACGGAAGATATTTCCTTTTTCAAAATAGCCCTCTAAGGGCTTCCAAATATCCCTTTGCCAATTCCACAAGAACAGCCTTAGCGAAAGGCTTCTTGAAGGGAAAGATGTAACTCTGTGAGATGAATTAACAGAACACAGAGCACTTTCTCAGAAAGATTCTTCCCAGTTTTGAACGGAAGATATTTCCTTTTTCATCATAGCTCTCTATGGGCTTCCAAATATCCCTTTTCCAATTCCACAAGAACAGCCTTAGTGAAACGCTTCTTGAAGGGAAAGATGTAACCCTGTGATATGAATTAACAGAACACAGAGCAGTTTCTAAGAAAGCTTCCTTCCTGTTTTGAACGGAAGATATTTCCTTTTTCACCATAGCCCTCTAAGGGCCTCCAAATATCCCTTTGACAATTCCACAAGAACGGCCTTAGCGAAAGGCTTCTTGAAGGGAAAGATGTAACTCTGTGAGATGAATGAACAGAACACAGAGCAGTTTCTCAAAAAGATTCTTTGCAGTTTTGAACGGAAGTATTTCCTTTTTCACCATAGCACTCTATGGGCTTCCAAATATCCCTTTGCCAATTCCACAAGAACAGCCTTAGCGAAAGGATTCTTGAAGGGTAAGATGTAACTCTGTGAGATGAATTAACAGAACACAGAGCAGTTTCTCAGAAAGATTCTTTCCAGTTTTGAACGGCAGATATTCCCTTTTTCACCATAGCCCACTATGGGCTTCAAAATATCCCTTTGCCAATTCCACAAGAACAGCCTTAGCGAAAGGCTTCTTGACGGGAAAGATGTAACTCTGTGAGATGAGTTAACAGAACACAGAGCAGTTTCTCCGAAAGCTGCTTTCCAGTTTTAAACGGAAGATATTTCCTTTTTCACCATAGCCCTCTATGGGCTTCCAAATATCCCTTTGCCAATTCCATAAGAACAGCCTTAGCGAAAGGCTGTTTGAAGGGAAAGATGTAACTCTGTGAGATGAATTAACAGAACACAGAGCAGTTTCTCAGAAAGCTTCTTTCCAGTTTTGAACGGAAGATATTTCCTTTTTCACCATAGAGGGCAACTCTATGGGCTTCCAAATATCCCTTTGCCAATTCCACAAGAACAGCCTTAACGAAAGGCTTCTTGAAGGGAAAGATGTAACTCTGTGAGAGGAATTCACAGAACACAGAGGAGTTTCTCAGAAAGCTTCTTTCCAGTTTTGAAAGGAAGATATTTCCTTTTTCACCATAGCCCTCTATGGGCTTCCAAATATCCCTTTGACAATTCCACAAGAACGGCCTTAGCGAAAGGCTTCTTGAAGGGAAAGATGTAACTCTGTGAGATGAATTAACAGAACAGAGAGCAGTTTCTGAGAAAGCTTCTTTCCAGTTTTGAACGGAAGTTATTTCCTTTTTCACCGTAGCCCTCTATGGGCTTCCAAATATCCCTTTGCCAATTCCACAAGAACAGCCTTAGAGAAAGGTTTCTTGAAGGGAAAGATGTAACTCTGTGAGATGAATTAACAGAACACAGAGCAGTTTCTCAGAAAGCTTCTTTCCAGTTTTGAACAGAAGATATTTCCTTTTTCACCGTAGCCCTCTATGGGCTTCCAAATATCCCTTTGACAATTCCACAAGAACGGCCTTAGCGAAAGGCTTCTTGAAGGGAAAGATGTAACTCTGTGAGATGAATGAACAGAACACAGAGCAGTTTCTCAAAAAGCTTCTTTCCAGTTTTGAACGGAAGATATTTCCTTTTTCACCATAGCCCTCTATGGGCTTCCAAATATCCCTTTGCCAATTCCAAAAGAACAGCCTTAGCGAAAGGCTTCTTCAAGGGAAAGATGTAACCCTGTGAGATGAATTAACAGAACACAGAGCAGTTTCTCAGAAAGTTTCTTTCCAGTTTTGAACGGAAGATATTTCCTTTTTCACCATAGCCCTCTAAGGGCTTCCAAATATCCCTTTGCCAATTCCACAAGAACAGCCTTAGCGAAACGCTTCTTGAAGGGAAAGATGTAACCCTGTGAGATGAATTAACAGAACACAGAGCAGTTTCTAAGAAAGCTTCCTTCCTGTTTTGAACGGAAGATATTTCCTTTTTCACCATAGCCCTCTATGGGCTTCCAAATATCCCTTTGCCAATTCCACAAGAACAGCCTTAGCGAAAGTCTTCTTGACGGGAAAGATGTAACTCTGTGAGATGAATGAACAGAACACAGAGCAGTTTCTCAGAAAGCTTCTTTCCAGTTTGAAACGGCAGATATTCCCTTTTTCACCATTGCCCTCTATGGGCTTCCAAATATCCCTTTTCCAATTCCACAAGAACAGCCTTAGCGAAAGGCTTCTTGAAGGGAAAGATGTAACTCTGTGAGATGAATTAAGAGAACACAGAGCAGTTTCTAAGAAAGCTGCTTTTCTGTTTTGAACGGAAGATGTTTCCTTTTTCTCTATAGCCCTCTATGGGCTTCCAAATATCCCTTTGACAATTCCACAAAACGTCCTTAGCGAAAGGCTTCTTGAAGGGAAAGATGTAACCCTGTGAGATGAATTAACAGAACATAGACCAGTTTCCCAGAAAGCTTCTTTGCAGTTTTGAACGGAAGATATTTCCTTTTTCACCATAACCCTCTATGGGCTTCTAAATATCCCTTTGCCAATTCCAGAAGAACAGCCTTAGCGAAAGGCTTCTTGAAGGGAAAGAAGTAACACTGTGAGACGAATTAACAGAACACAGAGCAGTTTCTCAGAAAGCTTCTTTCCAGTTTTGAACGGAAGATATTTCCTTTTTCACCATAGCCCTCTATGGGCTTCCAAATATCAATTGCCAATTCCCCAAGAACAGCCTTAGCGAAAGGCGTCTTGAAGGGAAAGATGTAACTCTGTGAGACGAATTAACAGAACACAGAGCAATTTCTCAGAAAGCTTCTTTCCAGTTTTGAACGGAAGATATTTCCGTTTTCACCATAGCCCTTTATGGGCTTCCAAATATCCCTTTTCCAATTCCACAAGAACAGCCTTAGGGAAAGGCTTCTTGAAGGGAAAGATGTAACTCTGTGAGATGAATTAACAGAACACAGAGCAGTTTCTCAGAAAGCTTCTTTCCAGTTTTGAACGGAAGGTATTTCCTTTTTCACCATAGCCCTCTATGGGCTTCCAAATATCCCTTTGCCAATTCCACAAGAACAGCCTTAGCGAAACGATTCTTGAATGGAGAGATGTAACCCTGTGAGATGAATTAACAGAACACAGAGCAGTTTCTCAGAAAGCTTCCTTCCTGTTTTGAACGGAAGATATTTCCTTTTTCAACATAGCCCTCTATGGGCTTACAAATATCCCTTTGACAATTCCACAAGAACGTCCTTAGCGAAAGGCTTCTTGAAGGGAAAGATGTAACTCTGTGAGATGAATGAACAGAACACAGAAGAGTTTCTCAGAAAACTTCTTTCCAGTTTTGAATGGAAGATATTTCCTTTATCACCATAGCCCTCTATGGGCTTCCAAATATCCCTTTGCCAATTCCACAAGAACAGCCTTAGCGAAAGGCTTCTTGAAGGGAAAGATGTAACTCTGTGAGATGAATTAACGGAACACAGAGCAGTTTCTCAGAAAGCTTCTTTCCAGTTTTGAACGGAAGATATTTCCTTTTTCACCATAGCCCTCTATGGGCTTCCAAATATCCCTTTTCCAATTCCACAAGAACAGCCTTAGCGAAAGGCTTCTTGAAGGGAAAGATGTAACTCTGTGAGATGAATTAACAGAACACAGAGCAGTTTCTCAGAAAGCTTCTTTCCAGTTTTGAACGGAAGATATTTCCTTTTTCACCGTAGCCCTCTATGGGCTTCCAAATATCCCTTTGCCAATTCCACAAGAACAGCCTTAGCGAAAGGCTTCTTGAAGGGAAAGATGTAACTCTGTGAGATGAATTAACAGAACACAGAGCAGTTTCTGAGAAAGCTTCTTTCCAGTTTTGAACGGAAGGTATTTCCTTTTTCACCATAGCCCTCTATGGGCTTCCAAATATCCCTTTTCCAATTCCACAAGAACAGCCTTAGCGAAAGGCTTCTTGAAGGGAAAGATGTAACTCTGTGAGATGAATTAACAGAACACAGAGCAGTTTCTAAGAAAGCTGCTTTCCTGTTTTGAACGGAAGATATTTCCTTTTTCTCTATAGCCCTCTATGGGCTTCCAAATATCTCTTTGCCAATTCCACAAGAACGTCCTTAGCGAAAGGCTTCTTGAAGGGAAAGATGTAACCCTGTGAGATGAATTAACAGAACACAGAGCAGTTTCCCAGAAAGCTTCTTTCCAGTTTTGAACGGAAGATATTTCCTTTTTCACCATAGCCCTCTATGGGCTTCCAAATATCCCTTTGCCAATTCCAGAAGAACAGCCTTAGCAAAAGGCTTCTTGAAGGGAAAGAAGCAACTCTGTGAGACGAATTAACAGAACACAGAGCAGTTTCTCAGAAAGCTTCTTTCCAGTTTTGAACGGAAGATATTTCCTTTTTCACCATAGCCCTCTATGGGCTTCCAAATATCAATTGCCAATTCCACAAGAACAGCCTTAGCGAAAGGCTTGTTGAAGTGAAATATGTAACTCTGTGAGATGAATTAACAGAACACAGAGCAGTTTCTCAGAAAGCTTCTTTCCAGTTTTGAACGGAAGATATTTCCTTTTTCACCATAGAGGGCTACTCTATGGGCTTCCAAATATCCCTTTGCCAATTCCACAAGAACAGCCTTAGCGAAAGGCTTCTTGAAGGGAAAGATGTAACTCTGTGAGATGAATTAACAGAACAGAGAGCAGTTTCTCAGAAAGCTTCTTTCCAGTTTTGAAAGGAAGATATTTCCTTTTTCACCATAGCCCTCTATGGGCTTCCAAATATCCCTTTGCCAATTCCACAAGAACGGCCTTAGCGAAAGGCTTCTTGAAGGGAAAGATGTAACTCTGTGAGATGAATTAACAGAACACAGAGCAGTTTCTCAGAAAGCTTCTTTCCAGTTTTGAACGGAAGATATTTCCTTTTTCACCATAGCCCTCTATGGGCTTCCAAATATCCCTTTGCCAATTCCACAAGAACAGCCTTAGCGAAAGCCTTCTTGAAGGGAAAGATGTAACTCTGTGAGATGCATTAACAGAACACAGAGCAGTTTCTCAGAAAGCTTCTTTCCAGTTTTGAACGGAAGATATTTCCTTTTTCACCATAGCCCTCTATGGGCTTCCAAATATCCCTTTGCCAATTCCACAAGAACAGCCTTAGCGAAAGGCTTCTTGAAGGGAAATATGTAACTCTGTGAGATGAATTAACAGAACACAGAGCAGTTTCTCAGAAAGCTTCTTTCCAGTTTTGAACGGAAGGTATTTCCTTTTTCTCCATAGCCCTCTATGGGCTTCCAAATATCCCTTTGCCAATTCCACAAGAACAGCCTTAGCGAAAGGCTTCTTGAAGGCAAAGATGTAACACTGTGAGATGAATTAACAGAACAGAGAGCAGTTTCTCAGAAAGCTTCTTTCCAGTTTTGAAAGGAATATATTTCCTTTTTCACCATAGCCCTCTATGGGCTTCCAAATATCCCTTCGAGAATTCCACAAGAACGGCCTTAGCGAAAGGCTTCTTGAAGGGAAAGATGTAACTGTGTGAGATGAATTAACAGAACACAGAGCAGTTTCTGAGAAAGCTTCTTTCCAGTTTTGAACGGAAGATATTTCCTTTTTCACCGTAGCCCTCTATGGGCTTCCAAATATCCCTTTGCCAATTCCACAAGAACAGCCTTAGCGAAAGGCTTCTTGAAGGGAAAGATGTAACTCTGTGAGATGAATTAACAGAACACAGAGCAGTTTCTCAGAAAGCTTCTTTCCGGTTTTGAACGGAAAATATTTCCTTTTTCACCACAGCCCTCTATGGGCTTCCAAATATCCCTTTGCCAATTCCACAAGAACAGCCTTAGCGAAAGGCTTCTTGAAGGGAAAGATGTAACTCTGTGAGATGAATTAACAGAACCCAGAGTAGTTTCTCAGAAAGCTTCTTTCCAGTTTTGAACGGAAGATGTTTCCTTTTTCACCATAGCCCTCTATGGACTTCCAAATATCCCTTTGCCAATTCCACAAGAACAGCCTTAGCGAAAGGCTTCTTCAAGAGAAAGATGTAACACTGTGAGATGAATTAACAGAACACAGAGCAGTTTCTCAGAAAGCTTCTTTCCAGTTTTGAACGGAAGATATTTCCTTTTTCACCATAGCCCTCTATGGGCTTCCAAATATCCCTTTGCCAATTCCAGAAGAACAGCCTTAGCAAAAGGCTTCTTGAAAGGAAAGAAGCAACTCTGTGAGACGAATTAACAGAACACAGAGCAGTTTCTCAGAAAGCTTCTTTCCAGTTTTGAACGGAAGATATTTCCTTTTTCACCATAGCCCTCTATGGGCTTCCAAATATCAATTGCCAATTCCACAAGAACAGCCTTAGCGAAAGGCTTCTTGAAGTGAAAGATGTAACTCTGTGAGATGAATTAACAGAACACAGAGCAGTTTCTCAGAAAGCTTCTTTCCAGTTTTGAACGGAAGATATTTCCTTTTTCACCATAGAGGGCTACTCTATGGGCTTCCAAATATCCCTTTGCCAATTCCACAAGAACAGCCTTAGCGAAAGGCTTCTTGAAGGGAAAGATGTAACTCTGTGAGATGAATTAACAGAACAGAGAGCAGTTTCTCAGAAAGCTTCTTTCCAGTTTTGAAAGGAAGATATTTCCTTTTTCACCATAGCCCTCTATGGGCTTCCAAATATCCCTTTGCCAATTCCACAAGAACGGCCTTAGCGAAAGGCTTCTTGAAGGGAAAGATGTAACTCTGTGAGATGAATTAACAGAACACAGAGCAGTTTCTCAGAAAGCTTCTTTCCAGTTTTGAACGGAAGATATTTCCTTTTTCACCATAGCCCTCTATGGGCTTCCAAATATCCCTTTGCCAATTCCACAAGAACAGCCTTAGCGAAAGCCTTCTTGAAGGGAAAGATGTAACTCTGTGAGATGCATTAACAGAACACAGAGCAGTTTCTCAGAAAGCTTCTTTCCAGTTTTGAACGGAAGATATTTCCTTTTTCACCATAGCCCTCTATGGGCTTCCAAATATCCCTTTGCCAATTCCACAAGAACAGCCTTAGCGAAAGGCTTCTTGAAGGGAAATATGTAACTCTGTGAGATGAATTAACAGAACACAGAGCAGTTTCTCAGAAAGCTTCTTTCCAGTTTTGAACGGAAGGTATTTCCTTTTTCTCCATAGCCCTCTAAGGGCTTCCAAATATCCCTTTGCCAATTCCACAAGAACAGCCTTAGCGAAACGCTTCTTGAAGGGAAAGATGTAACCCTGTGAGATGAATTTACAGAACACAGAGCAGTTTCTCAGAAAGCTTCCTTCCTGTTTTGAACGGAAGATATTTATTTTTTCACCGTAGCCCTCTATGGGCTTCCAAATATCCCTTTGACAATTCCACAAGAACGGCCTTAGCGAAAGGCTTCTTGAAGGGAAAGATGTAACTCTGTGAGATGAATTAACAGAACACAGAGCAGTTTCTCAGAAAGCTTCTTTCCAGTTTTGAACGGAAGATATTTCCTTTTTCACCATAGAGGGCTACTCTATGGGCTTCCAAATATCCCTTTGCCAATTCCACAAGAACAGCCTTAGCGAAAGGCTTCTTGAAGGCAAAGATGTAACACTGTGAGATGAATTAACAGAACAGAGAGCAGTTTCTCAGAAAGCTTCTTTCCAGTTTTGAAAGGAATATATTTCCTTTTTCACCATAGCCCTCTATGGGCTTCCAAATATCCCTTCGACAATTCCACAAGAACGGCCTTAGCGAAAGGCTTCTTGAAGGGAAAGATGTAACTGTGTGAGATGAATTAACAGAACACAGAGCAGTTTCTGAGAAAGCTTCTTTCCAGTTTTGAACGGAAGATATTTCCTTTTTCACCGTAGCCCTCTATGGGCTTCCAAATATCCCTTTGCCAATTCCACAAGAACAGCCTTAGCGAAAGGCTTCTTGAAGGGAAAGATGTAACTCTGTGAGATGAATTAACAGAACACAGAGCAGTTTCTCAGAAAGCTTCTTTCCGGTTTTGAACGGAAAATATTTCCTTTTTCACCACAGCCCTCTATGGGCTTCCAAATATCCCTTTGCCAATTCCACAAGAACAGCCTTAGCGAAAGGCTTCTTGAAGGGAAAGATGTAACTCTGTGAGATGAATTAACAGAACCCAGAGTAGTTTCTCAGAAAGCTTCTTTCCAGTTTTGAACGGAAGATGTTTCCTTTTTCACCATAGCCCTCTATGGACTTCCAAATATCCCTTTGCCAATTCCACAAGAACAGCCTTAGCGAAAGGCTTCTTGAAGAGAAAGATGTAACACTGTGAGATGAATTAACAGAACACAGAGCAGTTTCTCAGAAAGCTTCTTTCCAGTTTTGAACGGAAGATATTTCCTTTTTCAAAATAGCCCTCTAAGGGCTTCCAAATATTCCTTTGCCAATTCCACAAGAACAGCCTTAGCGAAAGGCTTCTTGAAGGGAAAGATGTAACTCTGTGAGATGAATTAACAGAACACAGAGCACTTTCTCAGAAAGATTCTTTCCAGTTTTGAACGGAAGATATTTCCTTTTTCAACATAGCTCTCTAAGGGCTTCCAAATATCCCTTTTCCAATTCCACAAGAACAGCCTTAGTGAAACGCTACTTGAAGGGAAAGATGTAACCCTGTGATATGAATTAACAGAACACAGAGCAGTTTCTAAGAAAGCTTCCTTCCTGTTTTGAACGGAAGATATTTCCTTTTTCACCATAGCCCTCTATGGGCCTCCAAATATCCCTTTGACAATTCCACAAGAACGGCCTTAGCGAAAGACTTCTTGAAGGGAAAGATGTAACTTTGTGAGATGAATGAAGAGAACACAGAGCAGTTTCTCAAAAAGATTCTTTCCAGTTTTGAACGGAAGTATTTCCTTTTTCACCATAGCCCTCTATGGGCTTCCAAATATCCCTTTGCGAATTCCTCAAGAACTGCCTTAGCGAAAGGATTCTTGAAGGGTAAGATGGAACTCTGTGAGATGAATTAACAGAACACAGAGCCGTTTCTCAGAAAGATTCTTTCCAGTTTTGAACGGCAGATATTCCCTTTTTCACCATAGCCCTCTATGGGCTTCAAAATATCCCTTTGCCAATTCCGCAAGAACAGCCTTAGCGAAAGGCTTCTTGACGGGAAAGATGTAACTCTGTGAGATGAATTAACAGAACACAGAGCAGTTTCTCCGAAAGCTGCTTTCCAGTTTTAAACGGAAGATATTTCCTTTTTCACCGTAGCACTCAATGGGCTTCCAAATATCCCTTTGCCAATTCCATAAGAACAGCCTTAGCGAAAGGCTTCTTGAAGGGAAAGATGTAACTCTGTGAGATGAATTAACAGAACACAGATCAGTTTCTCAGAAAGCTTCTTTCCAGTTTTGAACGGAAAATATTTCCTTTTTCACCATAGCCCTCTATGGGCTTACAAATATCCCTTTGACAATTCCACAAGAACGGCCTTAGCGAAAGGCTTCTTGAAGGGAAAGATGTAACTCTGTGAGATGAATTAACAGAACACAGAGCAGTTTCTCAGAAAGCTTCTTTCCAGTTTTTAACGGAAGATATTTCCTTTTTCACCATAGAGGGCTACTCTATGGGCTTCCAAATATCCCTTGGCCAATTCCACAAGAACAGCCTTAACGAAAGGCTTCTTGAAGGGAAAGATGTAACTCTGTGAGATGAATTAACAGAACAGAGAGCAGTTTCTCAGAAAGCTTCTTTCCAGTTTTGAAAGGAAGATATTTCCTTTTTCACCATAGCCCTCTATGGGCTTCCAAATATCCCTTTGACAATTCCACAAGAACGACCTTAGCGAAAGGCTTCTTGAAAGGAAAGATGTAACTCTGTGAGATGAATTAACAGAACACAGAGCAGTTTCTGAGAAAGCTTCTTTCCAGTTTTGAACGGAAGTTATTTCCTTTTTCACCGTAGCCCTCTATGGGCTTCCAAATATCCCTTTGCCAATTCCACAAGAACAGCCTTAGAGAAAGGCTTCTTGAAGGGAAAGATGTAACTCTGTGAGATGAATTAACAGAACACAGAGCAGTTTCTCAGAAAGCTTCTTTCCAGTTTTGAACAGAAGATATTTCCTTTTTCACCATAGCCCTCTATGGGCTTCCAAATATCCCTTTGACAATTCCACAAGAACAGCCTTAGCGAAAGGCTTCTTGAAGGGATAGATGTAACTCTGTGACGTGAATTAACAGAACACAGAGCAGTTTCTCAGAAAGCTTCTTTCCAGTTTTGAACGGAAGATATTTCCTTTTTCACCATAGCTCTCTATGGGCTTCCAAATATCCCTTTTCCAATTCCACAAGAACAGCCTTAGTGAAACGCTTCTTGAATGGAGAGATGTAACCCTGTGATATAAATTAACAGAACACAGAGCAGTTTCTAAGAAAGCTTCCTTCCTGTTTGGAACGGAAGATATTTCCTTTTTCACCATAGCCCTCTATGGGCCTCCAAATATCCCCTTGACAATTCCACAAGAACGGCCTTAGCGAAAGGCTTCTTGAAGGGAAAGACGTAACTCTGTGAGATGAATGAACAGAACACAGAGCAGTTTCTCAAAAAGATTCTTTCCAGTTTTGAACGGAAGATATTTCCTTTTTCACCATAGCCCTCTATGGGCTTCCAAATATCCCTTTTCCAATTCCACAAGAACAGCCTTAGCGAAAGGCTTCTTGAAGGGAAAGATGTAACTCTGTGAGATGAATTAACAGAACACAGAGCAGTTTCTCAGAAAGATTCTTTCCAGTTTTGAACGGAAGATATTTCCTTTTTCACCATAGCCCTCTATGGGCTTCCAAATATCCCTTTGCCAATTCCACAAGAACAGCCTTAGCGAAAGGCTTCTTGAAGGGAAAGATGTAACTCTGTGAGATGAATTAACAGAACACAGAGCAGTTTCTCAGAAAGCTTCTTTCCAGTTTTGAACGGAAGATATTTCCTTTTTCACCGTAGCGCTGTATGGGCTTCCAAATATCCCTTTGCCAATTCCACAAGAACAGCCTTAGCGAAAGGATTCTTGAAGGGAAAGATGTAACTCTGTGAGATGAATTAACAGAACACAGAGCAGTTTCTCAGAAAGCTTCTTTCCGGTTTTGAACGGCAGATATTCCCTTTTTCACCATAGCCCTCTAGGGGCTTCAAAATATCCCTTTGCCAATTCCACAAGAACAGCCTTAGTGAAAGGCTTCTTGACGGGAAAGATGTAACTCTGTGAGATGAATTAACAGAACACAGAGCAGTTATTCAGAAAGGTTCTTTCCAGTTTTGAACGGAAGATATTTCCTTTTTCACCATAGCCCTCTATGGGCTTCCAAATATCCCTTTTCCAATTCCACAAGAACAGCCTTAGCGAAAGGCTTCTTGAAGGGAAAGATGTAAATCTGTGAGATGAATTAACAGAACACAGAGCAGTTTCTCAGAAATCTTCTTTCCAGTTTTGAACGGAAGATATTTCCTTTTTCACCGTAGCCCTCTATGGGCTCCCAAATATCCCTTTGCCAATTCCAGAAGAACAGCCTTAGCGAAAGGCTTCTTGAAGGGAAAGATGTAACTCTGTGAGATGAATTAACAGATCATAGAGCAGTTTCTGAGAAAGCTTCTTTCCAGTTTTAAACGGAAGATATTTCCTTTTTCACCATAGCCCTCTAGGGGCTTCCAAATATCCCTTTTCCAATTCCACAAGAACAGCCGTAGCGAAAGGCTTTTTGAAGGGAAAGATGTAACTCTGTGAGATGAATTAACAGAACACAGATCAGTTTCTCAGAAAGCTTCTTTCCTGTTTTGAACGGAAGATATTTCCTTTTTCACCGTAGCCCTCTATGGGCTTCCAAATATCCCTTTGCCAATTCCACAAGAACAGCCTTAGAGAAAGGCTTCTTGAAGGGAAAGATGTAACTCTGTGAGATGAATTAACAGAACACAGAGCAGTTTCTCAGAAAGCTTCTTTCCAGTTTTGAACAGAAGATATTTCCTTTTTCACCATAGCCCTCTATGGGCTTCCAAATATCCCTTTGCCAATTCCACAAGAACAGCCTTAGCGAAAGGCTTCTTGAAGGGAAAGATGTAACTCTGTGAGATGAATTAACAGAACACAGAGCAGTTTCTCAGAAAGCTTCTTTCCAGTTTTGAACGGAAGATATTTCCTTTTTCACCATAGCCCTCTATGGACTTCCAAGTATCCCTTTGCCAATTCCACAAGAACAGCCTTAGCGAAAGGCTTCTTGAAGAGAAAGATGTAACACTGTGAGATGAATTAACAGAACACAGAGCAGTTTCTCAGAAAGCTTCTTTTCAGTTTTGAACGGAAGATATTTACTTTTTCAAAATAGCCCTCTATGGGCTTCCAAATATCCCTTTGCCAATTCCACAAGAACAGCCTTAGCGAAAGGCTTCTTGAAGGGAAAGATGTAACTCTGTGAGATGAATTAACAGAACACAGAGCAGTTTCTCAGAAAGCTTCTTTCCAGTTTTGAACGGAAGATATTTCCTTTTTCACCATAGCTCTCTATGGGCTTCCAAATATCCCTTTTCCAATTCCACAAGAACAGCCTTAGTGAAACGCTTCTTGAATGGAAAGATGTATGCCTGTGATATGAATTAACAGAACACAGAGCAGTTTCTAAGAAAGCTTCCTTCCTGTTTTGAACGGAAGATATTTCCTTTTTCACCATAGCCCTCTATGGGCCTCCAAATATCCCCTTGACAATTCCACAAGAACGGCCTTAGCGAAAGGCTTCTTGAAGGGAAAGACGTAACTCTGTGAGATAAATGAACAGAACACAGAGCAGTTTCTCAAAAAGGTTCTTTCCAGTTTTGAACGGAAGATATTTCCTTTTTCACCATAGCCCTCTATGGGCTTCCAAATATCCCTTTGCCAATTCCACAAGAACAGCCTTAGCGAAAGGCTTCTTGAAGGGAAAGATGTAACTCTGTGAGATGAATTAACAGAACACAGAGCAGTTTCTGAGAAAGCTTCTTTCCAGTTTTGAACGGAAGATATTTCCTTTTTCACCATAGCCCTCTATGGGCTTCCAAATATCCCTTTGCCAATTCCACAAGAACAGCCTTAGCGAAAGGCTTCTTGAAGGGAAAGATGTAACTGTGTGAGATGAATTCACAGAACACAGAGCAGTTTCTCAGAAAGCTTCTTTCCAGTGTTGAACGGAAGATATTTCCTTTTTCACCATAGCCCTCTATGGGCTTCCAAATATCCCTTTGCCAATTACACAAGAACAGCCTTAGCGGAAGGTTTCTTGAAGGGAAAGATGTAACTCTGTGAGATGAATTAACAGAACACAGAGCAGTTTCTCAGAAAGCTTCTTTACAGTTTTGAACGGAAGATATTTCCTTTTTCACCGTAGCCCTCTATGGGCTTCCAAATATCCCTTTACCAATTCCACAAGAACAGCCTTAGCGAAAGGCTTCTTGAAGGGAAAGATGTAACTCTGTGAGATGAATTAACAGAACACAGAGCAGTTTCTCAGAAAGCTTCTTTCCAGTTTTGAACGGAAGATATTTCCTTTTTCCCCATAGCCCTCTATGGGCTTCCAAATATCCCTTTGCCAATTCCACAAGAACAGCCTTAGCGAAAGGCTTCTTGAAGGGAAAGATGTAACTCTGTGAGATGAATTAACAGAACACAGAGCAGTTTCTAAGAATGCTGCTTTCCTGTTTTGAACGGAAGATATTTCCTTTTTCTCTATAACCCTCTATGGGCTTCCAAATATCCCTTTGCCAATTCCACAAAACGTCCTTAGCGAAAGGCTTCTTGAAGGGAAAGATGTAACCCTGTGAGATGAATTAACAGAACATAGACCAGTTTCCCAGAAAGCTTCTTTCCAGTTTTGAACGGAAGATATTTCCTTTTTCACCATAGCCCTCAATGGCTTCTAAATATCCCTTTGCCAATTCCAGAAGAACAGCCTTAGCGAAAGGCTTCTTGAAGGGAAAGAAGTAACTCTGTGAGACGAATTAACAGAACACAGAGCAGTTTCTAAGAAAGCTTCTTTCCAGTTTTGAACGGAAGATATTTCCTTTTTCACCATAGCCCTCTATGGGCTTCCAAATATCAATTGACAATTCCCCAAGAACAGCCTTAGCGAAAGGCGTCTTGAAGGGAAAAATGTAACTCTGTGAGACGAATTAACAGAACACAGAGCAATTTCTCAGAAAGCTTCTTTCCAGTTTTGAACGGAAGATATTTCCTTTTTCACCGTAGCCCTCTATGGGCTTCTAAATATCCCTTTGCCAATTCCTCAAGAACAGCCTTAGCGAAAGGCTTCTTGAAGGGAAAGATGTAACTCTGTGAGATGAATTAACAGAACACAGAGCAGTTTCTGAGAAAGCTTCTTTCCAGTTTTGAACGGAAGTTATTTCCTTTTTCACCGTAGCCCTCTATGGGCTTCCGAATATCCCTTTGCCAATTCCACAAGAACAGCCTTAGAGAAAGGCTTCTTGAAGGGAAAGATGTAACTCTGTGAGATGAATTAAGAGAACACAGAGCAGTTTCTCAGAAAGCTTCTTTCCCGTTTTGAACAGAAGATATTTCCTTTTTCTCTATAACCCTCTATGGGCTTCCAAATATCCCTTTGCCAATTCCACAAAACGTCCTTAGCGAAAGGCTTCTCGAAGGGAAAGATGTAACCCTGTGAGATGAATTAACAGAACATAGACCAGTATCCCAGAAAGCTTCTTTCCAGTTTTGAACGGAAGATATTTCCTTTTTCACCATAGCCCTCAATGGCTTCTAAATATCCCTTTGCCAATTCCAGAAGAACAGCCTTAGCGAAAGGCTTCTTGAAGGGAAAGAAGTAACTCTGTGAGACGAATTAACAGAACACAGAGCAGTTTCTAAGAAAGCTTCTTTCCAGTTTTGAACGGAAGATATTTCCTTTTTCACCATAGCCCTCTATGGGCTTCCAAATATCAATTGACAATTCCCCAAGAACAGCCTTAGCGAAAGGCGTCTTGAAGGGAAAAATGTAACTCTGTGAGACGAATTAACAGAACACAGAGCAATTTCTCAGAAAGCTTCTTTCCAGTTTTGAACGGAAGATATTTCCTTTTTCACCGTAGCCCTCTATGGGCTTCCAAATATCCCTTTGCCAATTCCTCAAGAACAGCCTTAGCGAAAGGCTTCTTGAAGGGAAAGATGTAACTCTGTGAGATGAATTAACAGAACACAGAGCAGTTTCTGAGAAAGCTTCTTTCCAGTTTTGAACGGAAGTTATTTCCTTTTTCACCGTATCCCTCTATGGGCTTCCGAATATCCTTTTGCCAATTCCACAAGAACAGCCTTAGAGAAAGGCTTCTTGAAGGGAAAGATGTAACTCTGTGAGATGAATTAAGAGAACACAGAGCAGTTTCTCAGAAAGCTTCTTTCCAGTTTTGAACAGAAGATATTTCCTTTTTCACCATAGCCCTCTATGGGCTTCCAAATATCCCTTTGACAATTCCACAAGAACAGCCTTAGCGAAAGGCTTCTTGAAGGGAAAGATGTAACTCTGTGAGATGAATTAACAGAACACAGAGCAGTTTCTCAGAAAGCTTCTTTCCAGTTTTGAACGGAAGATATTTCCTTTTTCACCATAGCCCTCTATGGACTTCCAAATATCCCTTTGCGAATTCCACAAGAACAGCCTTAGCGAAAGGCTTCTTGAAGAGAAAGATGTAACACTGTGAGATGAATTAACAGAACACAGAGCAGTTTCTCAGAAAGCTTCTTTTCAGTTTTGAACGGAAGATATTTCCTTTTTCAAAATAGCCCTCTATGGGCTTCCAGATATCCCTTTGCCAATTCCACAAGAACAGCCTTAGCGAAAGGCTTCTTGAAGGGAAAGATGTAACTCTGTGAGATGAATTAACAGAACACAGAGCAGTTTCTCAGAAAGCTTCTTTCCAGTTTTGAACGGAAGATATTTCCTTTTTCACCATAGCTCTCTATGGGCTTCCAAATATCCCTTTTCCAATTCCACAAGAAGAGCCTTAGTAAAACGCTTCTTGAATGGAGAGATGTAACCCTGTGATATGAATTAACAGAACACAGAGCAGTTTCTAAGAAAGCTTCCTTCCTGTTTTGAACGGAAGATATTTCCTTTTTCACCATAGCCCTCTATGGGCCTCCAAATATCCCCTTGACAATTCCACAAGAACGGCCTTAGCGAAAGGCTTCTTGAAGGGAAAGACGTAACTCTGTGAGATGAATGAACAGAACTCAGAGCAGTTTCTCAGAAAGCTTCTTTCCAGTTTTCAACGGAAGATATTTCCTTTTTCACCATAGCCCTCTATGGGCTTCCAAATATCCCTTTGCCAATTCCACAAGAACAGCCTTAGCGAAAGGCTTCTTGAAGGGAAAGATGTAACTCTGTGAGATGACTTAACAGAACACAGAGCAGTTTCTCAGAAAGATTCTTTCCAGTTTTGAACGGAAGATATTTCCTTTTTCACCATAGCCCTCTATGGGCTTCCAAATATCCCTTTGCCAATTCCACAAGAACAGCCTTAGCGAAAGGCTTCTTTAAGGGAAAGATGTAACTCTGTGAGATGAATTAACAGAACACAGAGCAGTTTCTCAGAAAGCTTCTTTCCAGTTTTGAACGGAAGATATTTCCTTTTTCACCGTAGCGCTGTATGGGCTTCCAAATATCCCTTTGCCAATTCCACAAGAACAGCCTTAGCGAAAGGATTCTTGAAGGGAAAGATGTAACTCTGTGAGATGAATTAACAGAACACAGAGCAGTTTCTCAGAAAGCTTCTTTCCAGTTTTGAACGGCAGATATTCCCTTTTTCACCATAGCCCTCTATGGGCTTCAAAATATCCCTTTGCCAATTCCACAAGAACAGCCTTAGCGAAAGGCTTCTTGACGGGAAAGATGTAACTCTGTGAGATGAATTAACAGAACACAGAGCAGTTATTCAGAAAGGTTCTTTCCAGTTTTGAACGGAAGATATTTCCTTTTTCACCATAGCCCTCTATGGGCTTCCAAATATCCCTTTTCCAATTCCACAAGAACAGCCTTAGCGAAAGGCTTCTTGAAGGGAAAGATGTAAATCTGTGAGATGAATTAACAGAACACAGAGCAGTTTCTCAGAAATCTTCTTTCCAGTTTTGAACGGAAGATATTTCCTTTTTCACCGTAGCCCTCTATGGGCTTCCAAATATCCCTTTGCCAATTCCAGAAGAACAGCCTTAGCGAAAGGCTTCTTGAAGGGAAAGATGTAACTCTGTGAGATGAATTAACAGATCACAGATCAGTTTCTGAGAAAGCTTCTTTCCAGTTTTAAACGGAAGATATTTCCTTTTTCACCATAGCCCTCTAGGGGCTTCCAAATATCCCTTTTCCAATTCCACAAGTACAGCCGTAGCGAAAGGCTTTTTGAAGGGAAAGATGTAACTCTGTGAGATGAATTAACAGAACACAGATCAGTTTCTCAGAAAGCTTCTTTCCTGTTTTGAACGGAAGATATTTCCTTTTTCACCGTAGCCCTCTATGGGCTTCCAAATATCCCTTTGCCAATTCCACAAGAACAGCCTTAGAGAAAGGCTTCTTGAAGGGAAAGATGTAACTCTGTGAGATGAATTAACAGAACACAGAGCAGTTTCTCAGAAAGCTTCTTTCCAGTTTTGAACAGAAGATATTTCCTTTTTCACCATAGCCCTCTATGGGCTTCCAAATATCCCTTTGCCAATTCCACAAGAACAGCCTTAGCGAAAGGCTTCTTGAAGGGAAAGATGTAACTCTGTGAGATGAATTAACAGAACACAGAGCAGTTTCTCAGAAAGCTGCTTTCCAGTTTTGAACGGAAGATATTTCCTTTTTCACCATAGCCCTCTATGGACTTCCAAGTATCCCTTTGCCAATTCCACAAGAACAGCCTTAGCGAAAGGCTTCTTGAAGGGAAAGATGTAACTCTGTGAGATGAATTAACAGAACACAGAGCAGTTTCTCAGAAAGCCTCTTTCCAGTTTTGAACCAAGATATTTCCTTTTTCACCATAGCCCTCTATGGGCTTCCAAATATCCCTTTGCCAATTCCTCAAGAACAGCCTTAGCGAAAGGCTTCTTGAAGGGAAAGATGTAACACTGTGAGATGAATTAAAAGAACACAGAGCAATTTCTCAGAAAGCTTCTTTCCAGTTTGAACGGAAGATATTTCCTTTTTCACCATAGCCCTCTATGGGCTTCCAAATATCCCTTTGCCAATTCCCCAAGAACAGCCTTAGCGAAAGGCTTGTTGAAGAGAAAGATGTAACTCTGTGAGATGAATTAACAGAACACAGAGCAGTTTCTCAGAAAGCTTCTTTCCAGTTTTGAACGGAAGATATTTCCTTTTTCACCATAGCCCTCTATGGGCTTCCAAATATCCCTTTGCCTATTCACCAAGAACAGCCTTAGCGAAAGGCTTCTTGAAGGGAAAGATGTAACTCTGTGAGATGAATTAACAGAACACAGAGCAGTTTCTCAGAAAGCTTCTTTCCAGTTTTGAACGGAAGATATTTCCTTTTTCACCATAGACCTCTATGGGCCTCCAAATATCCCTTTTCCAATTCCACAAGAACAGCCTTAGCGAAAGGCTTCTTGATGGGAAAGATGTAACTCTGTGAGATGAATTAACAGAACATAGAACAGTTTCTCAGAAAGCTTCTTTCCAGTTTTGAACGGAAGATATTTCCTTTTTCACCATAGCCCTCTATGGGCTTCCAAATATCCCTTTGCAAATTCCACAAGAACAGCCTTAGCGAAAGGCTTCTTGAAGGGAAAGATGTAACTCTGTGAGACGAATTAACAGAACAGAGAGCAGTTTCTCAGAAAACTTCTTTCCAGTTTTGAACGGAAGATATTTCCTTTTTCACCATAGCCCTCTATGGGCTTCCAAATATCCCTTTGCCAATTCCACAAGAACAGCCTTAGCGAAAGGCTTCTTGAAGGGAAAGATGTAACTCTGTGAGATGAATTAACAGAACACAGAGCAGTTTCTCAGAAAGCTTCTTTCCAGTTTTGAACGGAAGATATTTCCTTTTTCACCATAGCCCTCTATGGGCTTCCAAATATCCCTTTGCCAATTCCACAAGAACAGCCTTAGCGAAAGGCTTCTTGAAGGGAAAGATGTAACTCTGTGAGATGATTTAACGGAACACAGAGCAGATTCTCAGAAAGCTTCTTTCCAGTTTTGAACGGAAGATATTTCCTTTTTCACCATAGCCCTCTATGGGCTTCCAAATATCCCTTTGCCAATTCCACAAGAACAGCCTTAGCGAAAGGCTTCTTGAAGGGAAAGATGTAACTCTGTGAGATGAATTAACAGAACACGGAACAGTTTCTCACAAAGCTTGTTTCCAGTTTTGAACGGAAGATATTTCCTTTTTCACCATAGCCCTCTATGGGCTTCCAAATATCCCTTTGCCAATTCCACTAGAACAGCCTTAGAGAAAGGATTCTTGAAGGGAAAGATGTAACTCTGTGAGATGAATTAAGAGAACACAGAGCAGTTTCTCAGAAAGCTTCTTTCCAGTTTTGAACGGAAGATATTTCCTTTTTCACCATAGCCCTCTATGGGCTTCCAAATATCCCTTTGCCAATTCCACAAGAACAATCTTAGCGAAAGGCTTCTTGAATGGAAAGATGTAACTCTGTGAGATGAATTAACAGAACACAGAGCAGTTGCTCAGAAAGCTTCTTTCCAATTTTGAACGGAAGATATTTCCTTTTTCACCATAGCCCTCTATGTGCTTCCAAATATCCCTTTGCCAATTCCACAAGAACAGCCTTAGCGAAAGGCTTCTTCAAGGGAGAGATGTAACTCTGTGAGATGAATTAACAGAACACGGAACAGTTTCTCAGAAAGCTTCTTTCCAGTTTTGAACGGAAGATATTTCCTTTTTCACCATAGCCCTCTATGGGCTTCCAAATATCCCTTTGCCAATTCACCAAGAACAGCCTTAGCGAAAGGCTTCTTGAAGGGAAAGATGTAACTCTGTGAGATGAATTAACAGAACACAGAGCAGTTTCTCAGAAAGCCTCTTTCCAGTTTTGAACCAAGATATTTCCTTTTTCACCATAGCCCTCTATGGGCTTCCAAATATCCCTTTGCAAATTCCACAAGAACAGCCTTAGCGAAAGGCTTCTTGAAGGGAAAGATGTAACTCTGTGAGACGAATTAACAGAACAGAGAGCAGTTTCTCAGAAAACTTCTTTCCAGTTTTGAACGGAAGATATTTCCTTTTTCACCATAGCCCTCTATGGGCTTCCAAATATCCCTTTGCCAATTCCACAAGAACAGCCTTAGCGAAAGGCTTCTTGAAGGGAAAGATGTAACTCTGTGAGATGAATTAACAGAACACAGAACTGTTTCTCAGAAAGCTTCTTTCCAGTTTTGAACGGAAGATATTTCCTTTTTCACCATAGCCCTCTATGGGATTCCAAATATCCCTTTGCCAATTCCACAAGAACAGCCTAAGCGAGAGGCTTCTTGAAGGGAAAGATGTAACTCTGTGAGATGAATTAACAGAACACAGAGCAGTTTCTCAGAAAGCTTCTTTCCAGTTTTGAACGGAAGATATTTCCTTTTTCACCATAGCCCTCTATGGGCTTCCAAATATCCCTTTGCCAATTCCACAAGAACAGCCTTAGCGAAAGGCTTCTTGAAGGGAAAGATGTAACTCTGTGAGATGAATTAACAGAACACAAAGCAGTTTCTCAGAAAGCTTCTTTCCAGTTTTGAACGGAAGATATTTCCTTTTTCACGATAGCCCTCTAGGGGCTTCCAAATATCCCTTTGCCAATTCCACAAGAACAGCCTTAGCGAAAGGCTTCTTGAAGGGAAAGATGTAACTCTGTGAGAAGAATTAACAGAACACAGAGCAGTTTCTCAGAAAGCTTCTTTCCAGTTTTGAACGGAAGATATTTCCTTTTTCACCATAGCCCTCTATAGGCTTCCAAATATCCCTTTGCCAATTCCACAAGAACAGCCTTAGCGAAAGGCTTCTTGAAGGGAAAGATGTAACTCTGTGAGATGAATTAACAGAACACGGAACAGTTTCTCACAAAGCTTGTTTCCAGTTTTGAACGGAAGATATTTCCTTTTTCACCATAGCCCTCTATGGGCTTCCAAATATCCCTTTGCCAATTCCACAAGAACAGCCTTAGCGAAAGGCTTCTTGAAGGGAAAGATGTAACTCTGTGAGATGAATTAACAGAACACAGAACTGTTTCTTAGAAAGCTTCTTTCCAGTTTTGAACGGAAGATATTTCCTTTTTCACCATAGCCCTCTATGGGCTTCCAAATATCCCTTTGCCAATTACACAAGAACAGCCTTAGCGAGAGGCTTCTTGAAGGGAAAGATGTAACTCTGTGAGATGAATTAACAGAACACAGAGCAGTTTCTCAGAAAGCTTCTTTCCAGTTTTGAACGGAAGATATTTCCTTTTTCACCATAGCCCTCTATGGGCTTCCAAATATCCCTTTGACAATTCCACAAGAACAGCCTTAGCGAAAGGCTTCTTGAAGGGAAAGATGTAACTCTGTGAGATGAATTAACAGAACACAGAGCAGTTTCTCAGAAAGCTTCTTTCCAGTTTTGAACGGAAGATATTTCCTTTTTCACCATAGCCCTCTATGGACTTCCAAATATCCCTTTGCGAATTCCACAAGAACAGCCTTAGCGAAAGGCTTCTTGAAGAGAAAGATGTAACACTGTGAGATGAATTAACAGAACACAGAGCAGTTTCTCAGAAAGCTTCTTTTCAGTTTTGAACGGAAGATATTTCCTTTTTCAAAATAGCCCTCTATGGGCTTCCAGATATCCCTTTGCCAATTCCACAAGAACAGCCTTAGCGAAAGGCTTCTTGAAGGGAAAGATGTAACTCTGTGAGATGAATTAACAGAACACAGAGCAGTTTCTCAGAAAGCTTCTTTCCAGTTTTGAACGGAAGATATTTCCTTTTTCACCATAGCTCTCTATGGGCTTCCAAATATCCCTTTTCCAATTCCACAAGAACAGCCTTAGTGAAACGCTTCTTGAATGGAGAGATGTAACCCTGTGATATGAATTAACAGAACACAGAGCAGTTTCTAAGAAAGCTTCCTTCCTGTTTTGAACGGAAGATATTTCCTTTTTCACCATAGCCCTCTATGGGCCTCCAAATATCCCCTTGACAATTCCACAAGAACGGCCTTAGCGAAAGGCTTCTTGAAGGGAAAGACGTAACTCTGTGAGATGAATGAACAGAACACAGAGCAGTTTCTCAAAAAGATTCTTTCCAGTTTTGAACGGAAGATATTTCCTTTTTCACCATAGCCCTCTATGGGCTTCCAAATATCCCTTTGCCAATTCCACAAGAACAGCCTTAGCGAAAGGCTTCCTGAAGGGAAAGATGTAACTCTGTGAGATGAATTAACAGAACACAGAGCAGTTTCTCAGAAAGCTTCTTTCCAGTTTTGAACGGAAGATATTTCCTTTTTCACCGTAGCGCTGTATGGGCTTCCAAATATCCCTTTGCCAATTCCACAAGAACAGCCTTAGCGAAAGGATTCTTGAAGGGAAAGATGTAACTCTGTGAGATGAATTAACAGAACACAGAGCAGTTTCTCAGAAAGCTTCTTTCCAGTTTTGAACGGCAGATATTCCCTTTTTCACCATAGCCCTCTATGGGCTTCAAAATATCCCTTTGCCAATTCCACAAGAACAGCCTTAGCGAAAGGCTTCTTGACGGGAAAGATGTAACTCTGTGAGATGAATTAACAGAACACAGAGCAGTTATTCAGAAAGGTTCTTTCCAGTTTTGAACGGAAGATATTTCCTTTTTCACCATAGCCCTCTATGGGCTTCCAAATATCCCTTTTCCAATTCCACAAGAACAGCCTTAGCGAAAGGCTTCTTGAAGGGAAAGATGTAAATCTGTGAGATGAATTAACAGAACACAGAGCAGTTTCTCAGAAATCTTCTTTCCAGTTTTGAACGGAAGATATTTCCTTTTTCACCGTAGCCCTCTATGGGCTTCCAAATATCCCTTTGCCAATTCCAGAAGACCAGCCTTAGCGAAAGGCTTCTTGAAGGGAAAGATGTAACTCTGTGAGAAGAATTAACAGAACACAGAGCAGTTTCTCAGAAAGCTTCTTTCCAGTTTTGAACGGAAGATATTTCCTTTTTCACCATAGCCCTCTATAGGCTTCCAAATATCCCTTTGCCAATTCCACAAGAACAGCCTTAGCGAAAGGCTTCTTGAAGGGAAAGATGTAACTCTGTGAGATGAATTAACAGAACACGGAACAGTTTCTCACAAAGCTTGTTTCCAGTTTTGAACGGAAGATATTTCCTTTTTCACCATAGCCCTCTATGGGCTTCCAAATATCCCTTTGCCAATTCCACAAGAACAGCCTTAGCGAAAGGCTTCTTGAAGGGAAAGATGTAACTCTGTGAGATGACTTAACAGAACACAGAGCAGTTTCTCAGAAAGATTCTTTCCAGTTTTGAACGGAAGATATTTCCTTTTTCACCATAGCCCTCTATGGGCTTCCAAATATCCCTTTGCCAATTCCACAAGAACAGCCTTAGCGAAAGGCTTCTTGAAGGGAAAGATGTAACTCTGTGAGATGAATTAACAGAACACAGAGCAGTTTCTCAGAAAGCTTCTTTCCAGTTTTGAACGGAAGATATTTCCTTTTTCACCGTAGCACTGTATGGGCTTCCAAATATCCCTTTGCCAATTCCACAAGAACAGCCTTAGCGAAAGGATTCTTGAAGGGAAAGATGTAACTCTGTGAGATGAATTAACAGAACACAGAGCAGTTTTTCAGAAAGCTTCTTTCCAGTTTTGAACGGCAGATATTCCCTTTTTCACCATAGCCCTCTATGGGCTTCAAAATATCCCTTTGCCAATTCCACAAGAACAGCCTTAGCGAAAGGCTTCTTGACGGGAAAGATGTAACTCTGTGAGATGAATTAACAGAACACAGAGCAGTTATTCAGAAAGGTTCTTTCCAGTTTTGAACGGAAGATATTTCCTTTTTCACCATAGCCCTCTATGGGCTTCCAAATATCCCTTTTCCAATTCCACAAGAACAGCCTTAGCGAAAGGCTTCTTGAAGGGAAAGATGTAAATCTGTGAGATGAATTAACAGAACACAGAGCAGTTTCTCAGAAATCTTCTTTCCAGTTTTGAACGGAAGATATTTCCTTTTTCACCGTAGCCCTCTATGGGCTTCCAAATATCCCTTTGCCAATTCCAGAAGAACAGCCTTAGCGAAAGGCTTCTTGAAGGGAAAGATGTAACTCTGTGAGATGAATTAACAGATCACAGAGCAGTTTCTGAGAAAGCTTCTTTCCAGTTTTAAACGGAAGATATTTCCTTTTTCACCATAGCCCTCTAGGGGCTTCCAAATATCCCTTTTCCAATTCCACAAGAACAGCCGTAGCGAAAGGCTTTTTGAAGGGAAAGATGTAACTCTGTGAGATGAATTAACAGAACACAGATCAGTTTCTCAGAAAGCTTCTTTCCTGTTTTGAACGGAAGATATTTCCTTTTTCACCGTAGCCCTCTATGGGCTTCCAAATATCCCTTTGCCAATTCCACAAGAACAGCCTTAGAGAAAGGCTTCTTGAAGGGAAAGATGTAACTCTGTGAGATGAATTAACAGAACACAGAGCAGTTTCTCAGAAAGCTTCTTTCCAGTTTTGAACAGAAGATATTTCCTTTTTCACCATAGCCCTCTATGGGCTTCCAAATATCCCTTTGCCAATTCCACAAGAACAGCCTTAGCGAAAGGCTTCTTGAAGGGAAAGATGTAACTCTGTGAGATGAATTAACAGAACACAGAGCAGTTTCTCAGAAAGCTGCTTTCCAGTTTTGAACGGAAGATATTTCCTTTTTCACCATAGCCCTCTATGGACTTCCAAGTATCCCTTTGCCAATTCCACAAGAACAGCCTTAGCGAAAGGCTTCTTGAAGGGAAAGATGTAACTCTGTGAGATGAATTAACAGAACACAGAGCCGTTTCTCAGAAAGCTTCTTTCCAGTTTTGAACGGAAGATATTTCCTTTTTCACCATAGCTCTCTATGGGCTTCCAAATATCCCTTTTCCAATTCCACAAGAACAGCCTTAGTGAAACGCTTCTTGAATGGAAAGATGTATGCCTGTGATATGAATTAACAGAACACAGAGCAGTTTCTAAGAAAGCTTCCTTCCAGTTTTGAACGGAAGATATTTCCTTTTTCACCATAGCCCTCTATGGGCCTCCAAATATCCCCTTGACAATTCCACAAGAACGGCCTTAGCGAAAGGCTTCTTGAAGGGAAAGACGTAACTCTGTGAGATGAATGAACAGAACACAGAGCAGTTTCTCAAAAAGGTTCTTTCCAGTTTTGAACTAAAGATATTTCCTTTTTCACCATAGCCCTCTATGGGCTTCCAAATATCCCTTTGCCAATTCCACAAGAACAGCCTTAGCGAAAGGCTTCTTGAAGGGAAAGATGTAACTCTGTGAGATGAATTAACAGAACACAGAGCAGTTTCTCAGAAAGATTCTTTCCAGTTTTGAACGGAAGATATTTCCTTTTTCACCATAGCCCTCTATGGGCTTCCAAATATCCCTTTGCCAATTCCACAAGAACAGCCTTAGCGAAAGGCTTCTTGAAGGGAAAGATGTAACTCTGTGAGATGAATTAACAGAACACAGAGCAGTTTCTCAGAAAGCTTCTTTCCAGTTTTGAACGGAAGATATTTCCTTTTTCACCGTAGCCCTGTATGGGCTTCCAAATATCCCTTTGCCAATTCCACAAGAACAGCCTTAGCGAAAGGATTCTTGAAGGGAAAGATGTAACTCTGTGAGATGAATTAACAGAACACAGAGCAGTTTCTCAGAAAGCTTCTTTCCAGTTTTGAACAGCAGAATTTCCCTTTTTCACCATAGCCCTCTATGGGCTTCAAAATATCCCTTTGCCAATTCCACAAGAACAGCCTTAGCGAAAGGCTTCTTGACGGGAAAGATGTAACTCTGTGAGATGAATTAACAGATCACAGAGCAGTTTCTGAGAAAGCTTCTTTCCAGTTTTAAACGGAAGATATTTCCTTTTTCACCATAGCCCTCTATGGGCTTCCAAATATCCCTTTTCCAATTCCACAAGAACAGCCGTAGCGAAAGGCTTTTTGAAGGGAAAGATGTAACTCTGTGAGATGAATTAACAGAACACAGATCAGTTTCTCAGAAAGCTTCTTTCCAGTTTTGAACGGAAGATATTTCCTTTTTCACCATAGCCCTCTATGGGCTTCCAAATATCAATTGACAATTCCCCAAGAACAGCCTTAGCGAAAGGCTTCTTGAAGGGAAAGATGTAACTCTGTGAGATGAATTAACAGAACACAGAGCAGTTTCTCAGAAAGCTTCTTTCAAGTTTTGAACGGAAGGTATTTCCTTTTTCTCCATAGCCCTCTATGGGCTTCCAAATATACCTTTGCCAATTCCACAAGAACAGCCTTAGCGAAACGCTTCTTGAAGGGAGCGATGTAACCCTGTGAGATGAATTAACAGAACACAGAGCAGTTTCTCAGAAAGCTTCCTTCCTGTTTTGAACGGAAGATATTTCCTTTTTCAACATAGCCCTCTATGGGCTTTAAAATATCCCTTTGACAATTCCACAAGAACGTCCTTAGCGAAAGGCTTCTTGAAGGGAAATATGTAACTCTGTGAGATGAATGAACAGAACACAGAAGAGTTTCTCAGAAAACTTATTTCCAGTTTTGAACGGAAGATATTTCCTTTTTCACCATAGCCCTCTATGGGCTTCCAAATATCCCTTTGCCAATTCCACAAGAACAGCCTTAGCGAAAGGCTTCTTGAAGGGAAAGATGTAACTCTGTGAGATGAATTAACGGAACACAGAGCAGTTTCTAAGAAAGCTTCTTTCCAGTTTTGAACGGAAGATATTTCCTTTTTCACCATAGCCCTCTATTGGCTTCCAAATATCCCTTTTCCAATTCCACAAGAACAGCCTTAGCGAAAGGCTTCTTGAAGGGAAAGATGTAACTCTGTGAGATGAATTAACAGAACACAGAGCAGTTTCTCAGAAATCTTCTTTCCAGTTTTGAACGGAAGATATTTCCTTTTTCACCGTAGCCCTCTATGGGCTTCCAAATATCCCTTTGCCAATTCCACAAGAACAGCCTTAGCGAAAGGCTTCTTGAAGGGAAAGATGTAACTCTGTGAGATGAATTAACAGAACACAGAGCAGTTTCTCAGAAAGCTTCTTTCCAGTTTTGAACGGAAGGTATTTCCTTTTTCACCATAGCCCTCTATGGGCTTCCAAATATCCCTTTGCCAATTCCACAAGAACAGCCTTAGCGAAAGGCTTCTTGAAGGGAAAGATGTAACTCTGTGAGATGAATTAACAGAACACAGAGCAGTTTCTCAGAAAGCTGCTTTCCTGTTTTGAACGGAAGATATTTCCTTTTTCACCATAGCCCTCTATGGGCTTCCAAATATCCCTTTGCCAATTCCACAAGAATGGCCTTAGTGAAAGGCTTCTTGAAGGGAACGATGTAACTCTGTGAGATGAATTAACAGAACACAGAGCAGTTTCTCCAAAAGATTCTTTCCAGTTTTGAACGGAAGATATTTCCTTTTTCACCATAGCCCTCTATGGGCTTCCAAATATCCCTTTGCCAATTCCACAAGAACAGCCTTAGCGGAAGGCTACTTGAAGGGAAAGATGTAACTCTGTGAGATGAATTAACAGAACACAGAGCAGTTTCTCAGAAAGCTTCTTTCCAGTTTTGAACGGAAGATATTTCCTTTTTCACCATAGCCCTCTATGGGCTTCCAAATATCCCTTTGCCAATTCCACAAGAACAGCCTTAGCGAAAGGCTTCTTGAAGGGAAAGATGTAACTCTGTGAGACTAATTAACAGAACACAGAGCAGTTTCTCAAAAAGCTTCTTTCCAGTTTTGAACGGAAGATATTTCCTTTTTCACCATAGCCCTCTATGGGCTTCCAAATATCCCTTTGCCAATTCCACAAGAACAGCCTTAGCGAAAGGCTTCTTGAAGGGAAAGATGTAACTCTGTGAGACGAATTAACAGAACACGGAAAAGTTTCTCACAAAGCTTGTTTCCAGTTTTGAACGGAAGATATTTCCTTTTTCACCATAGCCCTCTATGGGCTTCCAAATATCCCTTTGCCAATTCCACAAGAACAGCCTTAGCGAAAGGCTTCTTGAAGGGAAAGATGTAACTCTGTGAGATGAATTTACAGAACACAGAGCAGTTTCTCAGAAAGCTTCTTTCCAGTTTTGAACGGAAGATATTTCCTTTTTCACCATAGCCCTCTATGGGCTTCCAAATATCCCTTTGCCAATTCCACAAGAACAGCCTTAGCGAAAGGCTTCTTGAAGGGAAAGATGTAACTCTGTGAGATGAATTAACAGAACACAGAGCAGTTTCTCAGGAATCTTCTTTCCACTTTTGAACGGAAGATATTTCCTTTTTCACCATAGCCATCTATGGGCTTCCAAATATCCCTTTGCCAATTCCACAAGAACAGCCTTAGCGAAAGGCTTCTTGAAGGGAAAGATGTAACTCTGTGAGATGAATTAACAGAACACAGAGCAGTTTCTCAGAAAGCTTCTTTCCAGTTTTGAACGGAAGATATTTCCGTTTCACCATAGCCCTCTATGGGCTTCCAAATATCCCTTTGCCAATTCCACAAGAACAGCCTTAGCGGAAGGCTACTTGAAGGGAAAGATGTAACTCTGTGAGATGAATTAACAGAACACAGAGCAGTTTCTCAGAAAGCTTCTTTCCAGTTTTGAACGGAAGATATTTCCTTTTTCACCATAGCCCTCTATGGGCTTCCAAATATCCCTTTGCCAATTCCACAAGAACAGCCTTAGCGAAAGGCTTCTTGAAGGGAAAGATGTAACTCTGTGAGACTAATTAACAGAACACAGAGCAGTTTCTCAAAAAGCTTCTTTCCAGTTTTGAACGGAAGATATTTCCTTTTTCACCATAGCCCTCTATGGGCTTCCAAATATCCCTTTGCCAATTCCACAAGAACAGCCTTAGCGAAAGGCTTCTTGAAGGGAAAGATGTAACTCTGTGAGACGAATTAACAGAACACGGAAAAGTTTCTCACAAAGCTTGTTTCCAGTTTTGAACGGAAGATATTTCCTTTTTCACCATAGCCCTCTATGGGCTTCCAAATATCCCTTTGCCAATTCCACAAGAACAGCCTTAGCGAAAGGCTTCTTGAAGGGAAAGATGTAACTCTGTGAGATGAATTTACAGAACACAGAGCAGTTTCTCAGAAAGCTTCTTTCCAGTTTTGAACGGAAGATATTTCCTTTTTCACCATAGCCCTCTATGGGCTTCCAAATATCCCTTTGCCAATTCCACAAGAACAGCCTTAGCGAAAGGCTTCTTGAAGGGAAAGATGTAACTCTGTGAGATGAATTAACAGAACACAGAGCAGTTTCTCAGGAATCTTCTTTCCACTTTTGAACGGAAGATATTTCCTTTTTCACCATAGCCATCTATGGGCTTCCAAATATCCCTTTGCCAATTCCACAAGAACAGCCTTAGCGAAAGGCTTCTTGAAGGGAAAGATGTAACTCTGTGAGATGAATTAACAGAACACAGAGCAGTTTCTCAGAAAGCTTCTTTCCAGTTTTGAACGGAAGATATTTCCGTTTCACCATAGCCCTCTATGGGCTTCCAAATATCCCTTTGCCAATTGCACAAGAACAGCCTTAGCGAAAGGCTTCTTGAAGGGAAAGATGTAACTCTGTGAGATGAATTAACAGAACACAGAGCAGTTTCTCAGAAAGCTTCTTTCCAGTTTTGAACGGAAGATATTTCCTTTTTCACCATAGCCCTCTATGGGCTTCCAAATATCCCTTTGCCAATTCCACAAGAACAGCCTTAGCGAAAGGCTTCTTGAAGGGAAAGATGTAACTCTGTGAGATGAATTCACAGAACACAGAGCAGTTTCTCAGAAAGCTTGCTTCCACTTTTGAACGGAAGATATTTCCTTTTTCACCATAGCCCTCTATGGGCTTCCAAATATCCCTTTGCCAATTCCACAAGAACAGCCTTAGCGAGAGGCTTCTTGAAGGGAAAGATGTAACTCTGTGAGATGAATTAACAGAACACAGAGCAGTTTCTCAGAAAGCTTCTTTCCAGTTTTGAACGGAAGATATTTCCTTTTTCACCATAGCCCTCTATGGGCTTCCAAATATCCCTTTGCCAATTCCACAAGAACAGCCTTAGCGAAAGGCTTCTTGAAGGGAAAGATGTAACTCTGTGAGATGAATTAACAGAACACAGAGCAGTTTCTCAGAAAGCTTCTTTCCAGTTTTGAACGGAAGATATTTACTTTTTCATGATAGCCCTCTATGGGCTTCCAAATATACCTTTGCCAATTCCACAAGAACAGCCTTAGCGAAAGGCTTCTTGAAGGGAAAGATGTAACTCTGTGAGATGAATTAACAGAACACAGAGCAGTTTCTCAGAAAGCTTCTTTCCAGTTTTGAACGGAAGATATTTCCTTTTTCAGCATAGCCCTCCATGGGCTTCCAAATATCCCTTTGCCAATTCCACAAGAACAGCCTTAGCGAAAGGCTTCTTGAAGGGAAAGATGTAACTCTGTGAGATGAATTAACAGAACACGGAACAGTTTCTCACAAAGCTTGTTTCCAGTTTTGAACGGAAGATATTTCCTTTTTCACCATAGCCCTCTATGGGCTTCCAAATATCCCTTTGCCAATTCCACAAGAACAGCCTTAGCGAAAGGCTTCTTGAAGGGAAAGATGTAACTCTGTGAGATGAATTTACAGAACACAGAGCAGTTTCTCAGAAAGCTTCTTTCCAGTTTTGAACGGAAGATATTTCCTTTTTCACCCTAGCCCTCTATGGGCTTCCAAATATCCCTTTGCCAATTCCACAAGAACAGCCTTAGCGAAAGGCTTCTTGAAGGGAAAGATGTAACTCTGTGAGATGAATTAACAGAACACAGAGCAGTTTCTCAGGAAGCTTCTTTCCACTTTTGAACGGAAGATATTTCCTTTTTCACCATAGCCCTCTATGGGCTTCCAAATATCCCTTTGCCAATTCCACAAGAACAGCCTTGGCGAATGCCTTCTTGAAGGGAAAGATGTAACTCTGTGAGATGAATTAACAGAACACAGAGCAGTTTCTCAGAAAGCTTCTTTCCAGTTTTGAACGGAAGATATTTCCTTTTTCACGATAGCCCTCTATGGGCTTCCAAATATCCCTTTGCCAATTCCACAAGAACAGCCTTAGCGAACGGCTTCTTGAAGGGAAAGATGTAACTCTGTGAGATTAATTAACAGAACACAGAGCAGTTTCTCAAAAAGCTTCTTTCCAGTTTTGAACGGAAGATATTTCCTTTTTCACCATAGCCCTCTATGGGCTTCCAAATATCCCTTTGCCAATTCCACAAGAACAGCCTTAGCGAAAGGCTTCTTGAAGGGAAAGATGTAACTCTGTGAGACGAATTAACAGAACACGGAAAAGTTTCTCACAAAGCTTGTATCCAGTTTTGAACGGAAGATATTTCCTTTTTCACCATAGCCCTCTATGGGCTTCCAAATATCCCTTTGCCAATTCCACAAGAACATCCTTATCGAAAGGCTTCTTGAAGGGAAAGATGTAACTCTGTGAGATGAATTAACAGAACACAGAACTGTTTCTCAGAAAGCTTCTTTCCAGTTTTGAACGGAAGATATTTCCTTTTTCACCATAGCCCTCTATGGGCTTCCAAATATCCCTTTGCCAATTCCACAAGAACAGCCTTAGCGAGAGGCTTCTTGAAGGGAAAGATGTAACTCTGTGAGATGAATTAACAGAACACAGAGCAGTTTCTCAGAAAGCTTCTTTCCAGTTTTGAACGGAAGATATTTCCTTTTTCAGCATAGCCCTCCATGGGCTTCCAAATATCCCTTTGCCAATTCCACAAGAACAGCCTTAGCGAAAGGCTTCTTGAAGGGAAAGATGTAACTCTGTGAGATGAATTAACAGAACACGGAACAGTTTCTCACAAAGCTTGTTTCCAGTTTTGAACGGAAGATATTTCCTTTTTCACCATAGCCCTCTATGGGCTTCCAAATATCCCTTTGCCAATTCCACAAGAACAGCCTTAGCGAAAGGCTTCTTGAAGGGAAAGATGTAACACTGTGAGATGAATTTACAGAACACAGAGCAGTTTCTCAGAAAGCTTCTTTCCAGTTTTGAACGGAAGATATTTCCTTTTTCACCCTAGCCCTCTATGGGCTTCCAAATATCCCTTTGCCAATTCCACAAGAACAGCCTTAGCGAAAGGCTTCTTGAAGGGAAAGATGTAACTCTGTGAGATGAATTAACAGAACACAGAGCAGTTTCTCAGGAAGCTTCTTTCCACTTTTGAACGGAAGATATTTCCTTTTTCACCATAGCCCTCTATGGGCTTCCAAATATCCCTTTGCCAATTCCACAAGAACAGCCTTGGCGAATGCCTTCTTGAAGGGAAAGATGTAACTCTGTGAGATGAATTAACAGAACACAGAGCAGTTTCTCAGAAAGCTTCTTTCCAGTTTTGAACGGAAGATATTTCCTTTTTCACGATAGCCCTCTATGGGCTTCCAAATATCCCTTTGCCAATTCCACAAGAACAGCCTTAGCGAACGGCTTCTTGAAGGGAAAGATGTAACTCTGTGAGATTAATTAACAGAACACAGAGCAGTTTCTCAAAAAGCTTCTTTCCAGTTTTGAACGGAAGATATTTCCTTTTTCACCATAGCCCTCTATGGGCTTCCAAATATCCCTTTGCCAATTCCACAAGAACAGCCTTAGCGAAAGGCTTCTTGAAGGGAAAGATGTAACTCTGTGAGACGAATTAACAGAACACGGAAAAGTTTCTCACAAAGCTTGTATCCAGTTTTGAACGGAAGATATTTCCTTTTTCACCATAGCCCTCTATGGGCTTCCAAATATCCCTTTGCCAATTCCACAAGAACATCCTTATCGAAAGGCTTCTTGAAGGGAAAGATGTAACTCTGTGAGATGAATTAACAGAACACAGAACTGTTTCTCAGAAAGCTTCTTTCCAGTTTTGAACGGAAGATATTTCCTTTTTCACCATAGCCCTCTATGGGCTTCCAAATATCCCTTTGCCAATTCCACAAGAACAGCCTTAGCGAGAGGCTTCTTGAAGGGAAAGATGTAACTCTTTGAGATGAATTAACAGAACACAGAGCAGTTTCTCAGAAAGCTTCTTTCCAGTTTTGAACGGAAGATATTTCCTTTTTCACCATAGCCCTCTATGGGCTTCCAAATATCCCTTTGCCAATTCCACAAGAACAGCCTTAGCGAAAGGCTTCTTGAAGGGAAAGATGTAACTCTGTGAGATGAATTAACAGAACACAGAGCAGTTTCTCAGGAAGCTTCTTTCCACTTTTGAACGGAAGATATTTCCTTTTTCACCATAGTCCTCTATGGGCTTCCAAATATCCCTTTGCCAATTCCACAAGAACAGCCTTGGCGAATGCCTTCTTGAAGGGAAAGATGTAACTCTGTGAGATGAATTAACAGAACACAGAGCAGTTTCTCAGAAAGCTTCTTTTCAGTTTTGAACGGAAGATATTTCCTTTTTCACTATAGCCCTCTATGGGCTTCCAAATATCCCTTTGCCAATTCCACAAGAACAGCCTTAGCGAACGGCTTCTTGAAGGGAAAGATGTAACTCTGTGAGATTAATTAACAGAACACAGAGCAGTTTCTCAAAAAGCTTCTTTCCAGTTTTGAACGGAAGATATTTCCTTTTTCACCATAGCCCTCTATGGGCTTCCAAATATCCCTTTGCCAATTCCACAAGAACAGCCTTAGCGAAAGGCTTCTTGAAGGGAAAGATGTAACTCTGTGAGACGAATTAACAGAACACGGAAAAGTTTCTCACAAAGCTTGTTTCCAGTTTTGAACGGAAGATATTTCCTTTTTCACCATAGCCCTCTATGGGCTTCCAAATATCCCTTTGCCAATTCCACAAGAACAGCCTTAGCGAAAGGCTTCTTGAAGGGAAAGATGTAACTCTGTGAGATGAATTTACAGAACACAGAGCAGTTTCTCAGAAAGCTTCTTTCCAGTTTTGAACGGAAGATATTTCCTTTTTCACCATAGCCCTCTATGGGCTTCCAAATATCCCTTTGCCAATTCCACAAGAACAGCCTTAGCGAAAGGCTTCTTGAAGGGAAAGATGTAACTCTGTGAGATGAATTAACAGAACACAGAGCAGTTTCTCAGGAATCTTCTTTCCACTTTTGAACGGAAGATATTTCCTTTTTCACCATAGCCATCTATGGGCTTCCAAATATCCCTTTGCCAATTCCACAAGAACAGCCTTAGCGAAAGGCTTCTTGAAGGGAAAGATGTAACTCTGTGAGATGAATTAACAGAACACAGAGCAGTTTCTCAGAAAGCTTCTTTCCAGTTTTGAACGGAAGATATTTCCGTTTCACCATAGCCCTCTATGGGCTTCCAAATATCCCTTTGCCAATTGCACAAGAACAGCCTTAGCGAAAGGCTTCTTGAAGGGAAAGATGTAACTCTGTGAGATGAATTAACAGAACACAGAGCAGTTTCTCAGAAAGCTTCTTTCCAGTTTTGAACGGAAGATATTTCCTTTTTCACCATAGCCCTCTATGGGCTTCCAAATATCCCTTTGCCAATTCCACAAGAACAGCCTTAGCGAAAGGCTTCTTGAAGGGAAAGATGTAACTCTGTGAGATGAATTCACAGAACACAGAGCAGTTTCTCAGAAAGCTTGCTTCCAGTTTTGAACGGAAGATATTTCCTTTTTCACCATAGCCCTCTATGGGCTTCCAAATATCCCTTTGCCAATTCCACAAGAACAGCCTTAGCGAGAGGCTTCTTGAAGGGAAAGATGTAACTCTGTGAGATGAATTAACAGAACACAGAGCAGTTTCTCAGAAAGCTTCTTTCCAGTTTTGAACGGAAGATATTTCCTTTTTCACCATAGCCCTCTATGGGCTTCCAAATATCCCTTTGCCAATTCCACAAGAACAGCCTTAGCGAAAGGCTTCTTGAAGGGAAAGATGTAACTCTGTGAGATGAATTAACAGAACACAGAGCAGTTTCTCAGAAAGCTTCTTTCCAGTTTTGAACGGAAGATATTTCCTTTTTCACGATAGCCCTCTATGGGCTTCCAAATATACCTTTGCCAATTCCACAAGAACAGCCTTAGCGAAAGGCTTCTTGAAGGGAAAGATGTAACTCTGTGAGATGAATTAACAGAACACAGAGCAGTTTCTCAGAAAGCTTCTTTCCAGTTTTGAACGGAAGATATTTCCTTTTTCAGCATAGCCCTCCATGGGCTTCCAAATATCCCTTTGCCAATTCCACAAGAACAGCCTTAGCGAAAGGCTTCTTGAAGGGAAAGATGTAACTCTGTGAGATGAATTAACAGAACACGGAACAGTTTCTCACAAAGCTTGTTTCCAGTTTTGAACGGAAGATATTTCCTTTTTCACCATAGCCCTCTATGGGCTTCCAAATATCCCTTTGCCAATTCCACAAGAACAGCCTTAGCGAAAGGCTTCTTGAAGGGAAAGATGTAACTCTGTGAGATGAATTTACAGAACACAGAGCAGTTTCTCAGAAAGCTTCTTTCCAGTTTTGAACGGAAGATATTTCCTTTTTCACCCTAGCCCTCTATGGGCTTCCAAATATCCCCTTGCCAATTCCACAAGAACAGCCTTAGCGAAAGGCTTCTTGAAGGGAAACATGTAACTCTGTGAGATGAATTAACAGAACACAGAGCAGTTTCTCAGGAAGCTTCTTTCCACTTTTGAACGGAAGATATTTCCTTTTTCACCATAGCCCTCTATGGGCTTCCAAATATCCCTTTGCCAATTCCACAAGAACAGCCTTGGCGAATGCCTTCTTGAAGGGAAAGATGTAACTCTGTGAGATGAATTAACAGAACACAGAGCAGTTTCTCAGAAAGCTTCTTTCCAGTTTTGAACGGAAGATATTTCCTTTTTCACGATAGCCCTCTATGGGCTTCCAAATATCCCTTTGCCAATTCCACAAGAACAGCCTTAGCGAACGGCTTCTTGAAGGGAAAGATGTAACTCTGTGAGATTAATTAACAGAACACAGAGCAGTTTCTCAAAAAGCTTCTTTCCAGTTTTGAACGGAAGATATTTCCTTTTTCACCATAGCCCTCTATGGGCTTCCAAATATCCCTTTGCCAATTCCACAAGAACAGCCTTAGCGAAAGGCTTCTTGAAGGGAAAGATGTAACTCTGTGAGACGAATTAACAGAACACGGAAAAGTTTCTCACAAAGCTTGTATCCAGTTTTGAACGGAAGATATTTCCTTTTTCACCATAGTCCTCTATGGGCTTCCAAATATCCCTTTGCCAATTCACAAGAACATCCTTATCGAAAGGCTTCTTGAAGGGAAAGATGTAACTCTGTGAGATGAATTAACAGAACACAGAACTGTTTCTCAGAAAGCTTCTTTCCAGTTTTGAACGGAAGATATTTCCTTTTTCACCATAGCCCTCTATGGGCTTCCAAATATCCCTTTGCCAATTCCACAAGAACAGCCTTAGCGAGAGGCTTCTTGAAGGGAAAGATGTAACTCTTTGAGATGAATTAACAGAACACAGAGCAGTTTCTCAGAAAGCTTCTTTCCAGTTTTGAACGGAAGATATTTCCTTTTTCACCATAGCCCTCTATGGGCTTCCAAATATCCCTTTGCCAATTCCACAAGAACAGTCTTAGCGAAAGGCTTCTTGAAGGGAAAGATGTAACTCTGTGAGATGAATTAACAGAACACAAAGCAGTTTCTCAGAAAGCTTCTTTCCAGTTTTGAACGGAAGATATTTCCTTTTTCACGATAGCCCTCTAGGGGCTTCCAAATATCCCTTTGCCAATTCCACAAGAACAGCCTTAGCGAAAGGCTTCTTGAAGGGAAAGATGTAACTCTGTGAGAAGAATTAACAGAACACAGAGCAGTTTCTCAGAAAGCTTCTTTCCAGTTTTGAACGGAAGATATTTCCTTTTTCACCATAGCCCTCTATGGACTTCCAAGTATCCCTTTGCCAATTCCACAAGAACAGCCTTAGCGAAAGGCTTCTTGAAGGGAAAGATGTAACTCTGTGAGATGAATTAACAGAACACAGAGCCGTTTCTCAGAAAGCTTCTTTCCAGTTTTGAACGGAAGATATTTCCTTTTTCACCATAGCTCTCTATGGGCTTCCAAATATCCCTTTTCCAATTCCACAAGAACAGCCTTAGTGAAACGCTTCTTGAATGGAAAGATGTATGCCTGTGATATGAATTAACAGAACACAGAGCAGTTTCTAAGAAAGCTTCCTTCCAGTTTTGAACGGAAGATATTTCCTTTTTCACCATAGCCCTCTATGGGCCTCCAAATATCCCCTTGACAATTCCACAAGAACGGCCTTAGCGAAAGGCTTCTTGAAGGGAAAGACGTAACTCTGTGAGATGAATGAACAGAACACAGAGCAGTTTCTCAAAAAGGTTCTTTCCAGTTTTGAACTAAAGATATTTCCTTTTTCACCATAGCCCTCTATGGGCTTCCAAATATCCCTTTGCCAATTCCACAAGAACAGCCTTAGCGAAAGGCTTCTTGAAGGGAAAGATGTAACTCTGTGAGATGAATTAACAGAACACAGAGCAGTTTCTCAGAAAGATTCTTTCCAGTTTTGAACGGAAGATATTTCCTTTTTCACCATAGCCCTCTATGGGCTTCCAAATATCCCTTTGCCAATTCCACAAGAACAGCCTTAGCGAAAGGCTTCTTGAAGGGAAAGATGTAACTCTGTGAGATGAATTAACAGAACACAGAGCAGTTTCTCAGAAAGCTTCTTTCCAGTTTTGAACGGAAGATATTTCCTTTTTCACCGTAGCCCTGTATGGGCTTCCAAATATCCCTTTGCCAATTCCACAAGAACAGCCTTAGCGAAAGGATTCTTGAAGGGAAAGATGTAACTCTGTGAGATGAATTAACAGAACACAGAGCAGTTTCTCAGAAAGCTTCTTTCCAGTTTTGAACAGCAGAATTTCCCTTTTTCACCATAGCCCTCTATGGGCTTCAAAATATCCCTTTGCCAATTCCACAAGAACAGCCTTAGCGAAAGGCTTCTTGACGGGAAAGATGTAACTCTGTGAGATGAATTAACAGATCACAGAGCAGTTTCTGAGAAAGCTTCTTTCCAGTTTTAAACGGAAGATATTTCCTTTTTCACCATAGCCCTCTATGGGCTTCCAAATATCCCTTTTCCAATTCCACAAGAACAGCCGTAGCGAAAGGCTTTTTGAAGGGAAAGATGTAACTCTGTGAGATGAATTAACAGAACACAGATCAGTTTCTCAGAAAGCTTCTTTCCAGTTTTGAACGGAAGATATTTCCTTTTTCACCATAGCCCTCTATGGGCTTCCAAATATCAATTGACAATTCCCCAAGAACAGCCTTAGCGAAAGGCTTCTTGAAGGGAAAGATGTAACTCTGTGAGATGAATTAACAGAACACAGAGCAGTTTCTCAGAAAGCTTCTTTCAAGTTTTGAACGGAAGGTATTTCCTTTTTCTCCATAGCCCTCTATGGGCTTCCAAATATACCTTTGCCAATTCCACAAGAACAGCCTTAGCGAAACGCTTCTTGAAGGGAGCGATGTAACCCTGTGAGATGAATTAACAGAACACAGAGCAGTTTCTCAGAAAGCTTCCTTCCTGTTTTGAACGGAAGATATTTCCTTTTTCAACATAGCCCTCTATGGGCTTTAAAATATCCCTTTGACAATTCCACAAGAACGTCCTTAGCGAAAGGCTTCTTGAAGGGAAATATGTAACTCTGTGAGATGAATGAACAGAACACAGAAGAGTTTCTCAGAAAACTTATTTCCAGTTTTGAACGGAAGATATTTCCTTTTTCACCATAGCCCTCTATGGGCTTCCAAATATCCCTTTGCCAATTCCACAAGAACAGCCTTAGCGAAAGGCTTCTTGAAGGGAAAGATGTAACTCTGTGAGATGAATTAACGGAACACAGAGCAGTTTCTAAGAAAGCTTCTTTCCAGTTTTGAACGGAAGATATTTCCTTTTTCACCATAGCCCTCTATTGGCTTCCAAATATCCCTTTTCCAATTCCACAAGAACAGCCTTAGCGAAAGGCTTCTTGAAGGGAAAGATGTAACTCTGTGAGATGAATTAACAGAACACAGAGCAGTTTCTCAGAAATCTTCTTTCCAGTTTTGAACGGAAGATATTTCCTTTTTCACCGTAGCCCTCTATGGGCTTCCAAATATCCCTTTGCCAATTCCACAAGAACAGCCTTAGCGAAAGGCTTCTTGAAGGGAAAGATGTAACTCTGTGAGATGAATTAACAGAACACAGAGCAGTTTCTCAGAAAGCTTCTTTCCAGTTTTGAACGGAAGGTATTTCCTTTTTCACCATAGCCCTCTATGGGCTTCCAAATATCCCTTTGCCAATTCCACAAGAACAGCCTTAGCGAAAGGCTTCTTGAAGGGAAAGATGTAACTCTGTGAGATGAATTAACAGAACACAGAGCAGTTTCTCAGAAAGCTGCTTTCCTGTTTTGAACGGAAGATATTTCCTTTTTCACCATAGCCCTCTATGGGCTTCCAAATATCCCTTTGCCAATTCCACAAGAATGGCCTTAGTGAAAGGCTTCTTGAAGGGAACGATGTAACTCTGTGAGATGAATTAACAGAACACAGAGCAGTTTCTCCAAAAGATTCTTTCCAGTTTTGAACGGAAGATATTTCCTTTTTCACCATAGCCCTCTATGGGCTTCCAAATATCCCTTTGCCAATTCCACAAGAACAGCCTTAGCGGAAGGCTACTTGAAGGGAAAGATGTAACTCTGTGAGATGAATTAACAGAACACAGAGCAGTTTCTCAGAAAGCTTCTTTCCAGTTTTGAACGGAAGATATTTCCTTTTTCACCATAGCCCTCTATGGGCTTCCAAATATCCCTTTGCCAATTCCACAAGAACAGCCTTAGCGAAAGGCTTCTTGAAGGGAAAGATGTAACTCTGTGAGACTAATTAACAGAACACAGAGCAGTTTCTCAAAAAGCTTCTTTCCAGTTTTGAACGGAAGATATTTCCTTTTTCACCATAGCCCTCTATGGGCTTCCAAATATCCCTTTGCCAATTCCACAAGAACAGCCTTAGCGAAAGGCTTCTTGAAGGGAAAGATGTAACTCTGTGAGACGAATTAACAGAACACGGAAAAGTTTCTCACAAAGCTTGTTTCCAGTTTTGAACGGAAGATATTTCCTTTTTCACCATAGCCCTCTATGGGCTTCCAAATATCCCTTTGCCAATTCCACAAGAACAGCCTTAGCGAAAGGCTTCTTGAAGGGAAAGATGTAACTCTGTGAGATGAATTTACAGAACACAGAGCAGTTTCTCAGAAAGCTTCTTTCCAGTTTTGAACGGAAGATATTTCCTTTTTCACCATAGCCCTCTATGGGCTTCCAAATATCCCTTTGCCAATTCCACAAGAACAGCCTTAGCGAAAGGCTTCTTGAAGGGAAAGATGTAACTCTGTGAGATGAATTAACAGAACACAGAGCAGTTTCTCAGGAATCTTCTTTCCACTTTTGAACGGAAGATATTTCCTTTTTCACCATAGCCATCTATGGGCTTCCAAATATCCCTTTGCCAATTCCACAAGAACAGCCTTAGCGAAAGGCTTCTTGAAGGGAAAGATGTAACTCTGTGAGATGAATTAACAGAACACAGAGCAGTTTCTCAGAAAGCTTCTTTCCAGTTTTGAACGGAAGATATTTCCGTTTCACCATAGCCCTCTATGGGCTTCCAAATATCCCTTTGCCAATTCCACAAGAACAGCCTTAGCGGAAGGCTACTTGAAGGGAAAGATGTAACTCTGTGAGATGAATTAACAGAACACAGAGCAGTTTCTCAGAAAGCTTCTTTCCAGTTTTGAACGGAAGATATTTCCTTTTTCACCATAGCCCTCTATGGGCTTCCAAATATCCCTTTGCCAATTCCACAAGAACAGCCTTAGCGAAAGGCTTCTTGAAGGGAAAGATGTAACTCTGTGAGACTAATTAACAGAACACAGAGCAGTTTCTCAAAAAGCTTCTTTCCAGTTTTGAACGGAAGATATTTCCTTTTTCACCATAGCCCTCTATGGGCTTCCAAATATCCCTTTGCCAATTCCACAAGAACAGCCTTAGCGAAAGGCTTCTTGAAGGGAAAGATGTAACTCTGTGAGACGAATTAACAGAACACGGAAAAGTTTCTCACAAAGCTTGTTTCCAGTTTTGAACGGAAGATATTTCCTTTTTCACCATAGCCCTCTATGGGCTTCCAAATATCCCTTTGCCAATTCCACAAGAACAGCCTTAGCGAAAGGCTTCTTGAAGGGAAAGATGTAACTCTGTGAGATGAATTTACAGAACACAGAGCAGTTTCTCAGAAAGCTTCTTTCCAGTTTTGAACGGAAGATATTTCCTTTTTCACCATAGCCCTCTATGGGCTTCCAAATATCCCTTTGCCAATTCCACAAGAACAGCCTTAGCGAAAGGCTTCTTGAAGGGAAAGATGTAACTCTGTGAGATGAATTAACAGAACACAGAGCAGTTTCTCAGGAATCTTCTTTCCACTTTTGAACGGAAGATATTTCCTTTTTCACCATAGCCATCTATGGGCTTCCAAATATCCCTTTGCCAATTCCACAAGAACAGCCTTAGCGAAAGGCTTCTTGAAGGGAAAGATGTAACTCTGTGAGATGAATTAACAGAACACAGAGCAGTTTCTCAGAAAGCTTCTTTCCAGTTTTGAACGGAAGATATTTCCGTTTCACCATAGCCCTCTATGGGCTTCCAAATATCCCTTTGCCAATTGCACAAGAACAGCCTTAGCGAAAGGCTTCTTGAAGGGAAAGATGTAACTCTGTGAGATGAATTAACAGAACACAGAGCAGTTTCTCAGAAAGCTTCTTTCCAGTTTTGAACGGAAGATATTTCCTTTTTCACCATAGCCCTCTATGGGCTTCCAAATATCCCTTTGCCAATTCCACAAGAACAGCCTTAGCGAAAGGCTTCTTGAAGGGAAAGATGTAACTCTGTGAGATGAATTCACAGAACACAGAGCAGTTTCTCAGAAAGCTTGCTTCCACTTTTGAACGGAAGATATTTCCTTTTTCACCATAGCCCTCTATGGGCTTCCAAATATCCCTTTGCCAATTCCACAAGAACAGCCTTAGCGAGAGGCTTCTTGAAGGGAAAGATGTAACTCTGTGAGATGAATTAACAGAACACAGAGCAGTTTCTCAGAAAGCTTCTTTCCAGTTTTGAACGGAAGATATTTCCTTTTTCACCATAGCCCTCTATGGGCTTCCAAATATCCCTTTGCCAATTCCACAAGAACAGCCTTAGCGAAAGGCTTCTTGAAGGGAAAGATGTAACTCTGTGAGATGAATTAACAGAACACAGAGCAGTTTCTCAGAAAGCTTCTTTCCAGTTTTGAACGGAAGATATTTACTTTTTCATGATAGCCCTCTATGGGCTTCCAAATATACCTTTGCCAATTCCACAAGAACAGCCTTAGCGAAAGGCTTCTTGAAGGGAAAGATGTAACTCTGTGAGATGAATTAACAGAACACAGAGCAGTTTCTCAGAAAGCTTCTTTCCAGTTTTGAACGGAAGATATTTCCTTTTTCAGCATAGCCCTCCATGGGCTTCCAAATATCCCTTTGCCAATTCCACAAGAACAGCCTTAGCGAAAGGCTTCTTGAAGGGAAAGATGTAACTCTGTGAGATGAATTAACAGAACACGGAACAGTTTCTCACAAAGCTTGTTTCCAGTTTTGAACGGAAGATATTTCCTTTTTCACCATAGCCCTCTATGGGCTTCCAAATATCCCTTTGCCAATTCCACAAGAACAGCCTTAGCGAAAGGCTTCTTGAAGGGAAAGATGTAACTCTGTGAGATGAATTTACAGAACACAGAGCAGTTTCTCAGAAAGCTTCTTTCCAGTTTTGAACGGAAGATATTTCCTTTTTCACCCTAGCCCTCTATGGGCTTCCAAATATCCCTTTGCCAATTCCACAAGAACAGCCTTAGCGAAAGGCTTCTTGAAGGGAAAGATGTAACTCTGTGAGATGAATTAACAGAACACAGAGCAGTTTCTCAGGAAGCTTCTTTCCACTTTTGAACGGAAGATATTTCCTTTTTCACCATAGCCCTCTATGGGCTTCCAAATATCCCTTTGCCAATTCCACAAGAACAGCCTTGGCGAATGCCTTCTTGAAGGGAAAGATGTAACTCTGTGAGATGAATTAACAGAACACAGAGCAGTTTCTCAGAAAGCTTCTTTCCAGTTTTGAACGGAAGATATTTCCTTTTTCACGATAGCCCTCTATGGGCTTCCAAATATCCCTTTGCCAATTCCACAAGAACAGCCTTAGCGAACGGCTTCTTGAAGGGAAAGATGTAACTCTGTGAGATTAATTAACAGAACACAGAGCAGTTTCTCAAAAAGCTTCTTTCCAGTTTTGAACGGAAGATATTTCCTTTTTCACCATAGCCCTCTATGGGCTTCCAAATATCCCTTTGCCAATTCCACAAGAACAGCCTTAGCGAAAGGCTTCTTGAAGGGAAAGATGTAACTCTGTGAGACGAATTAACAGAACACGGAAAAGTTTCTCACAAAGCTTGTATCCAGTTTTGAACGGAAGATATTTCCTTTTTCACCATAGCCCTCTATGGGCTTCCAAATATCCCTTTGCCAATTCCACAAGAACATCCTTATCGAAAGGCTTCTTGAAGGGAAAGATGTAACTCTGTGAGATGAATTAACAGAACACAGAACTGTTTCTCAGAAAGCTTCTTTCCAGTTTTGAACGGAAGATATTTCCTTTTTCACCATAGCCCTCTATGGGCTTCCAAATATCCCTTTGCCAATTCCACAAGAACAGCCTTAGCGAGAGGCTTCTTGAAGGGAAAGATGTAACTCTGTGAGATGAATTAACAGAACACAGAGCAGTTTCTCAGAAAGCTTCTTTCCAGTTTTGAACGGAAGATATTTCCTTTTTCAGCATAGCCCTCCATGGGCTTCCAAATATCCCTTTGCCAATTCCACAAGAACAGCCTTAGCGAAAGGCTTCTTGAAGGGAAAGATGTAACTCTGTGAGATGAATTAACAGAACACGGAACAGTTTCTCACAAAGCTTGTTTCCAGTTTTGAACGGAAGATATTTCCTTTTTCACCATAGCCCTCTATGGGCTTCCAAATATCCCTTTGCCAATTCCACAAGAACAGCCTTAGCGAAAGGCTTCTTGAAGGGAAAGATGTAACTCTGTGAGATGAATTTACAGAACACAGAGCAGTTTCTCAGAAAGCTTCTTTCCAGTTTTGAACGGAAGATATTTCCTTTTTCACCCTAGCCCTCTATGGGCTTCCAAATATCCCTTTGCCAATTCCACAAGAACAGCCTTAGCGAAAGGCTTCTTGAAGGGAAAGATGTAACTCTGTGAGATGAATTAACAGAACACAGAGCAGTTTCTCAGGAAGCTTCTTTCCACTTTTGAACGGAAGATATTTCCTTTTTCACCATAGCCCTCTATGGGCTTCCAAATATCCCTTTGCCAATTCCACAAGAACAGCCTTGGCGAATGCCTTCTTGAAGGGAAAGATGTAACTCTGTGAGATGAATTAACAGAACACAGAGCAGTTTCTCAGAAAGCTTCTTTCCAGTTTTGAACGGAAGATATTTCCTTTTTCACGATAGCCCTCTATGGGCTTCCAAATATCCCTTTGCCAATTCCACAAGAACAGCCTTAGCGAACGGCTTCTTGAAGGGAAAGATGTAACTCTGTGAGATTAATTAACAGAACACAGAGCAGTTTCTCAAAAAGCTTCTTTCCAGTTTTGAACGGAAGATATTTCCTTTTTCACCATAGCCCTCTATGGGCTTCCAAATATCCCTTTGCCAATTCCACAAGAACAGCCTTAGCGAAAGGCTTCTTGAAGGGAAAGATGTAACTCTGTGAGACGAATTAACAGAACACGGAAAAGTTTCTCACAAAGCTTGTATCCAGTTTTGAACGGAAGATATTTCCTTTTTCACCATAGCCCTCTATGGGCTTCCAAATATCCCTTTGCCAATTCCACAAGAACATCCTTATCGAAAGGCTTCTTGAAGGGAAAGATGTAACTCTGTGAGATGAATTAACAGAACACAGAACTGTTTCTCAGAAAGCTTCTTTCCAGTTTTGAACGGAAGATATTTCCTTTTTCACCATAGCCCTCTATGGGCTTCCAAATATCCCTTTGCCAATTCCACAAGAACAGCCTTAGCGAGAGGCTTCTTGAAGGGAAAGATGTAACTCTTTGAGATGAATTAACAGAACACAGAGCAGTTTCTCAGAAAGCTTCTTTCCAGTTTTGAACGGAAGATATTTCCTTTTTCACCATAGCCCTCTATGGGCTTCCAAATATCCCTTTGCCAATTCCACAAGAACAGCCTTAGCGAAAGGCTTCTTGAAGGGAAAGATGTAACTCTGTGAGATGAATTAACAGAACACAGAGCAGTTTCTCAGGAAGCTTCTTTCCACTTTTGAACGGAAGATATTTCCTTTTTCACCATAGTCCTCTATGGGCTTCCAAATATCCCTTTGCCAATTCCACAAGAACAGCCTTGGCGAATGCCTTCTTGAAGGGAAAGATGTAACTCTGTGAGATGAATTAACAGAACACAGAGCAGTTTCTCAGAAAGCTTCTTTTCAGTTTTGAACGGAAGATATTTCCTTTTTCACTATAGCCCTCTATGGGCTTCCAAATATCCCTTTGCCAATTCCACAAGAACAGCCTTAGCGAACGGCTTCTTGAAGGGAAAGATGTAACTCTGTGAGATTAATTAACAGAACACAGAGCAGTTTCTCAAAAAGCTTCTTTCCAGTTTTGAACGGAAGATATTTCCTTTTTCACCATAGCCCTCTATGGGCTTCCAAATATCCCTTTGCCAATTCCACAAGAACAGCCTTAGCGAAAGGCTTCTTGAAGGGAAAGATGTAACTCTGTGAGACGAATTAACAGAACACGGAAAAGTTTCTCACAAAGCTTGTTTCCAGTTTTGAACGGAAGATATTTCCTTTTTCACCATAGCCCTCTATGGGCTTCCAAATATCCCTTTGCCAATTCCACAAGAACAGCCTTAGCGAAAGGCTTCTTGAAGGGAAAGATGTAACTCTGTGAGATGAATTTACAGAACACAGAGCAGTTTCTCAGAAAGCTTCTTTCCAGTTTTGAACGGAAGATATTTCCTTTTTCACCATAGCCCTCTATGGGCTTCCAAATATCCCTTTGCCAATTCCACAAGAACAGCCTTAGCGAAAGGCTTCTTGAAGGGAAAGATGTAACTCTGTGAGATGAATTAACAGAACACAGAGCAGTTTCTCAGGAATCTTCTTTCCACTTTTGAACGGAAGATATTTCCTTTTTCACCATAGCCATCTATGGGCTTCCAAATATCCCTTTGCCAATTCCACAAGAACAGCCTTAGCGAAAGGCTTCTTGAAGGGAAAGATGTAACTCTGTGAGATGAATTAACAGAACACAGAGCAGTTTCTCAGAAAGCTTCTTTCCAGTTTTGAACGGAAGATATTTCCGTTTCACCATAGCCCTCTATGGGCTTCCAAATATCCCTTTGCCAATTGCACAAGAACAGCCTTAGCGAAAGGCTTCTTGAAGGGAAAGATGTAACTCTGTGAGATGAATTAACAGAACACAGAGCAGTTTCTCAGAAAGCTTCTTTCCAGTTTTGAACGGAAGATATTTCCTTTTTCACCATAGCCCTCTATGGGCTTCCAAATATCCCTTTGCCAATTCCACAAGAACAGCCTTAGCGAAAGGCTTCTTGAAGGGAAAGATGTAACTCTGTGAGATGAATTCACAGAACACAGAGCAGTTTCTCAGAAAGCTTGCTTCCAGTTTTGAACGGAAGATATTTCCTTTTTCACCATAGCCCTCTATGGGCTTCCAAATATCCCTTTGCCAATTCCACAAGAACAGCCTTAGCGAGAGGCTTCTTGAAGGGAAAGATGTAACTCTGTGAGATGAATTAACAGAACACAGAGCAGTTTCTCAGAAAGCTTCTTTCCAGTTTTGAACGGAAGATATTTCCTTTTTCACCATAGCCCTCTATGGGCTTCCAAATATCCCTTTGCCAATTCCACAAGAACAGCCTTAGCGAAAGGCTTCTTGAAGGGAAAGATGTAACTCTGTGAGATGAATTAACAGAACACAGAGCAGTTTCTCAGAAAGCTTCTTTCCAGTTTTGAACGGAAGATATTTCCTTTTTCACGATAGCCCTCTATGGGCTTCCAAATATACCTTTGCCAATTCCACAAGAACAGCCTTAGCGAAAGGCTTCTTGAAGGGAAAGATGTAACTCTGTGAGATGAATTAACAGAACACAGAGCAGTTTCTCAGAAAGCTTCTTTCCAGTTTTGAACGGAAGATATTTCCTTTTTCAGCATAGCCCTCCATGGGCTTCCAAATATCCCTTTGCCAATTCCACAAGAACAGCCTTAGCGAAAGGCTTCTTGAAGGGAAAGATGTAACTCTGTGAGATGAATTAACAGAACACGGAACAGTTTCTCACAAAGCTTGTTTCCAGTTTTGAACGGAAGATATTTCCTTTTTCACCATAGCCCTCTATGGGCTTCCAAATATCCCTTTGCCAATTCCACAAGAACAGCCTTAGCGAAAGGCTTCTTGAAGGGAAAGATGTAACTCTGTGAGATGAATTTACAGAACACAGAGCAGTTTCTCAGAAAGCTTCTTTCCAGTTTTGAACGGAAGATATTTCCTTTTTCACCCTAGCCCTCTATGGGCTTCCAAATATCCCCTTGCCAATTCCACAAGAACAGCCTTAGCGAAAGGCTTCTTGAAGGGAAACATGTAACTCTGTGAGATGAATTAACAGAACACAGAGCAGTTTCTCAGGAAGCTTCTTTCCACTTTTGAACGGAAGATATTTCCTTTTTCACCATAGCCCTCTATGGGCTTCCAAATATCCCTTTGCCAATTCCACAAGAACAGCCTTGGCGAATGCCTTCTTGAAGGGAAAGATGTAACTCTGTGAGATGAATTAACAGAACACAGAGCAGTTTCTCAGAAAGCTTCTTTCCAGTTTTGAACGGAAGATATTTCCTTTTTCACGATAGCCCTCTATGGGCTTCCAAATATCCCTTTGCCAATTCCACAAGAACAGCCTTAGCGAACGGCTTCTTGAAGGGAAAGATGTAACTCTGTGAGATTAATTAACAGAACACAGAGCAGTTTCTCAAAAAGCTTCTTTCCAGTTTTGAACGGAAGATATTTCCTTTTTCACCATAGCCCTCTATGGGCTTCCAAATATCCCTTTGCCAATTCCACAAGAACAGCCTTAGCGAAAGGCTTCTTGAAGGGAAAGATGTAACTCTGTGAGACGAATTAACAGAACACGGAAAAGTTTCTCACAAAGCTTGTATCCAGTTTTGAACGGAAGATATTTCCTTTTTCACCATAGTCCTCTATGGGCTTCCAAATATCCCTTTGCCAATTCACAAGAACATCCTTATCGAAAGGCTTCTTGAAGGGAAAGATGTAACTCTGTGAGATGAATTAACAGAACACAGAACTGTTTCTCAGAAAGCTTCTTTCCAGTTTTGAACGGAAGATATTTCCTTTTTCACCATAGCCCTCTATGGGCTTCCAAATATCCCTTTGCCAATTCCACAAGAACAGCCTTAGCGAGAGGCTTCTTGAAGGGAAAGATGTAACTCTTTGAGATGAATTAACAGAACACAGAGCAGTTTCTCAGAAAGCTTCTTTCCAGTTTTGAACGGAAGATATTTCCTTTTTCACCATAGCCCTCTATGGGCTTCCAAATATCCCTTTGCCAATTCCACAAGAACAGTCTTAGCGAAAGGCTTCTTGAAGGGAAAGATGTAACTCTGTGAGATGAATTAACAGAACACAAAGCAGTTTCTCAGAAAGCTTCTTTCCAGTTTTGAACGGAAGATATTTCCTTTTTCACGATAGCCCTCTAGGGGCTTCCAAATATCCCTTTGCCAATTCCACAAGAACAGCCTTAGCGAAAGGCTTCTTGAAGGGAAAGATGTAACTCTGTGAGAAGAATTAACAGAACACAGAGCAGTTTCTCAGAAAGCTTCTTTCCAGTTTTGAACGGAAGATATTTCCTTTTTCACCATAGCCCTCTATAGGCTTCCAAATATCCCTTTGCCAATTCCACAAGAACAGCCTTAGCGAAAGGCTTCTTGAAGGGAAAGATGTAACTCTGTGAGATGAATTAACAGAACACAGAGCAGTTTCTCAGAAAGCTTCTTTCCAGTTTTGAACGGAAGATATTTCCGTTTCACCATAGCCCTCTATGGGCTTCCAAATATCCCTTTGCCAATTGCACAAGAACAGCCTTAGCGAAAGGCTTCTTGAAGGGAAAGATGTAACTCTGTGAGATGAATTAACAGAACACAGAGCAGTTTCTCAGAAAGCTTCTTTCCAGTTTTGAACGGAAGATATTTCCTTTTTCACCATAGCCCTCTATGGGCTTCCAAATATCCCTTTGCCAATTCCACAAGAACAGCCTTAGCGAGAGGCTTCTTGAAGGGAAAGATGTAACTCTTTGAGATGAATTAACAGAACACAGAGCAGTTTCTCAGAAAGCTTCTTTCCAGTTTTGAACGGAAGATATTTCCTTTTTCACCATAGCCCTCTATGGGCTTCCAAATATCCCTTTGCCAATTCCACAAGAACAGTCTTAGCGAAAGGCTTCTTGAAGGGAAAGATGTAACTCTGTGAGATGAATTAACAGAACACAAAGCAGTTTCTCAGAAAGCTTCTTTCCAGTTTTGAACGGAAGATATTTCCTTTTTCACGATAGCCCTCTAGGGGCTTCCAAATATCCCTTTGCCAATTCCACAAGAACAGCCTTAGCGAAAGGCTTCTTGAAGGGAAAGATGTAACTCTGTGAGAAGAATTAACAGAACACAGAGCAGTTTCTCAGAAAGCTTCTTTCCAGTTTTGAACGGAAGATATTTCCTTTTTCACCATAGCCCTCTATAGGCTTCCAAATATCCCTTTGCCAATTCCACAAGAACAGCCTTAGCGAAAGGCTTCTTGAAGGGAAAGATGTAACTCTGTGAGATGAATTAACAGAACACAGAGCAGTTTCTCAGAAAGCTTCTTTCCAGTTTTGAACGGAAGATATTTCCGTTTCACCATAGCCCTCTATGGGCTTCCAAATATCCCTTTGCCAATTGCACAAGAACAGCCTTAGCGAAAGGCTTCTTGAAGGGAAAGATGTAACTCTGTGAGATGAATTAACAGAACACAGAGCAGTTTCTCAGAAAGCTTCTTTCCAGTTTTGAACGGAAGATATTTCCTTTTTCACCATAGCCCTCTATGGGCTTCCAAATATCCCTTTGCCAATTCCACAAGAACAGCCTTAGCGAAAGGCTTCTTGAAGGGAAAGATGTAACTCTGTGAGATGAATTCACAGAACACAGAGCAGTTTCTCAGAAAGCTTGCTTCCAGTTTTGAACGGAAGATATTTCCTTTTTCACCATAGCCCTCTATGGGCTTCCAAATATCCCTTTGCCAATTCCACAAGAACAGCCTTAGCGAGAGGCTTCTTGAAGGGAAAGATGTAACTCTGTGAGATGAATTAACAGAACACAGAGCCGTTTCTCAGAAAGCTTCTTTCCAGTTTTGAACGGAAGATATTTCCTTTTTCACCATAGCCCTCTATGGGCTTCCAAATATCCCTTTGCCAATTCCACAAGAACAGCCTTAGCGAAAGGCTTCTTGAAGGGAAAGATGTAACTCTGTGAGATGAATTAACAGAACACAGAGCAGTTTCTCAGAAAGCTTCTTTCCAGTTTTGAACGGAAGATATTTCCTTTTTCACGATAGCCCTCTATGGGCTTCCAAATATACCTTTGCCAATTCCACAAGAACAGCCTTAGCGAAAGGCTTCTTGAAGGGAAAGATGTAACTCTGTGAGATGAATTAACAGATCACAGAGCAGTTTCTCAGAAAGCTTCTTTCCAGTTTTGAACGGAAGATATTTCCTTTTTCAGCATAGCCCTCCATGGGCTTCCAAATATCTCTTTGCCAATTCCACAAGAACAGCCTTAGCGAAAGGCTTCTTGAAGGGAAAGATGTAACTCTGTGAGATGAATTAACAGAACACGGAACAGTTTCTCACAAAGCTTGTTTCCAGTTTTGAACGGAAGATATTTCCTTTTTCACCATAGCCCTCTATGGGCTTCCAAATATCCCTTTGCCAATTCCACAAGAACAGCCTTAGCGAAAGGCTTCTTGAAGGGAAAGATGTAACTCTGTGAGATGAATTTACAGAACACAGAGCAGTTTCTCAGAAAGCTTCTTTCCAGTTTTGAACGGAAGATATTTCCTTTTTCACCCTAGCCCTCTATGGGCTTCCAAATATCCCTTTGCCAATTCCACAAGAACAGCCTTAGCGAAAGGCTTCTTGAAGGGAAACATGTAACTCTGTGAGATGAATTAACAGAACACAGAGCAGTTTCTCAGGAAGCTTCTTTCCACTTTTGAACGGAAGATATTTCCTTTTTCACCATAGCCCTCTATGGGCTTCCAAATATCCCTTTGCCAATTCCACAAGAACAGCCTTGGCGAATGCCTTCTTGAAGGGAAAGATGTAACTCTGTGAGATGAATTAACAGAACACAGAGCAGTTTCTCAGAAAGCTTCTTTCCAGTTTTGAACGGAAGATATTTCCTTTTTCACGATAGCCCTCTATGGGCTTCCAAATATCCCTTTGCCAATTCCACAAGAACAGCCTTAGCGAACGGCTTCTTGAAGGGAAAGATGTAACTCTGTGAGATTAATTAACAGAACACAGAGCAGTTTCTCAAAAAGCTTCTTTCCAGTTTTGAACGGAAGATATTTCCTTTTTCACCATAGCCCTCTATGGGCTTCCAAATATCCCTTTGCCAATTCCACAAGAACAGCCTTAGCGAAAGGCTTCTTGAAGGGAAAGATGTAACTCTGTGAGACGAATTAACAGAACACGGAAAAGTTTCTCACAAAGCTTGTATCCAGTTTTGAACGGAAGATATTTCCTTTTTCACAATAGCCCTCAATGGGCTTCCAAATATCCCTTTGCCAATTCCACAAGAACATCCTTATCGAAAGGCTTCTTGAAGGGAAAGATGTAACTCTGTGAGATGAATTAACAGAACACAGAACTGTTTCTCAGAAAGCTTCTTTCCAGTTTTGAACGGAAGATATTTCCTTTTTCACCATAGCCCTCTATGGGCTTCCAAATATCCCTTTGCCAATTCCACAAGAACAGCCTTAGCGAGAGGCTTCTTGAAGGGAAAGATGTAACTCTTTGAGATGAATTAACAGAACACAGAGCAGTTTCTCAGAAAGCTTCTTTCCAGTTTTGAACGGAAGATATTTCCTTTTTCACCATAGCCCTCTATGGGCTTCCAAATATCCCTTTGCCAATTCCACAAGAACAGCCTTAGCGAAAGGCTTCTTGAAGGGAAAGATGTAACTCTGTGAGATGAATTAACAGAACACAAAGCAGTTTCTCATAAAGCTTCTTTCCAGTTTTGAACGGAAGATATTTCCTTTTTCACGATAGCCCTCTAGGGGCTTCCAAATATCCCTTTGCCAATTCCACAAGAACAGCCTTAGCGAAAGGCTTCTTGAAGGGAAAGATGTAACTCTGTGAGAAGAATTAACAGAACACAGAGCAGTTTCTCAGAAAGCTTCTTTCCAGTTTTGAACGGAAGATATTTCCTTTTTCACCATAGCCCTCTATAGGCTTCCAAATATCCCTTTGCCAATTCCACAAGAACAGCCTTAGCGAAAGGCTTCTTGAAGGGAAAGATGTAACTCTGTGAGATGAATTAACAGAACACGGAACAGTTTCTCACAAAGCTTGTTTCCAGTTTTGAACGGAGGATATTTCCTTTTTCACCATAGCCCTCTATGGGCTTCCAAATATCCCTTTGCCAATTCCACAAGAACAGCCTTAGCGAAAGGCTTCTTGAAGGGAAAGATGTAACTCTGTGAGATGAATTAACAGAACACAGAACTGTTTCTCAGAAAGCTTCTTTCCAGTTTTGAACGGAAGATATTTCCTTTTTCACCATAGCCCTCTATGGGCTTCCAAATATCCCTTTGCCAATTCCACAAGAACAGCCTTAGCGAGAGGCTTCTTGAAGGGAAAGATGTAACTCTGTGAGATGAATTAACAGAACACAGAGCAGTTTCTCAGAAAGCTTCTTTCCAGTTTTGAACGGAAGATATTTCCTTTTTCACCATAGCCCTCTATGGGCTTCCAAATATCCCTTTGCCAATTCCACAAGAACAGCCTTAGCGAAAGGCTTCTTGAAGGGAAAGATGTAACTCTGTGAGATGAATTAACAGAACACAAAGCAGTTTCTCAGAAAGCTTCTTTCCAGTTTTGAACGGAAGATATTTCCTTTTTCACGATAGCCCTCTAGGGGCTTCCAAATATCCCTTTGCCAATTCCACAAGAACAGCCTTAGCGAAAGGCTTCTTGAAGGGAAAGATGTAACTCTGTGAGAAGAATTAACAGAACACAGAGCAGTTTCTCAGAAAGCTTCTTTCCAGTTTTGAACGGAAGATATTTCCTTTTTCACCATAGCCCTCTATAGGCTTCCAAATATCCCTTTGCCAATTCCACAAGAACAGCCTTAGCGAAAGGCTTCTTGAAGGGAAAGATGTAACTCTGTGAGATGAATTAACAGAACACAGAGCAGTTTCTCAGAAAGCTTCTTTCCAGTTTTGAACGGAAGATATTTCCTTTTTCACGATAGCCCTCTATGGGCTTCCAAATATCCCTTTGCCAATTCCACAAGAACAGCCTTAGCGAAAGGCTTCTTGAAGGAAAAGATGTAACTCTGTGAGATTAATTAACAGAACACAGAGCAGTTTCTCAAAAAACTTCTTTCCAGTTTTGAACGGAAGATATTTCCTTTTTCACCATAGCCCTCTAAGGGCTTCTAAATATCCCTTTGCCAATTCCACAAGAACAGCCTTAGCGAAAGGCTTCTTGAAGGGAAAGATGTAACTCTGTGAGATGAATTAACAGAACACAGAGCAGTTTCTCAGGAAGCTTCTTTCCACTTTTGAACGGAAGATATTTCCTTTTTCACCATAGCCATCTATGGGCTTCCAAATATCCCTTTGCCAATTCCACAAGAACAGCCTTAGCGAAAGGCTTCTTGAAGGGAAAGATGTAACTCTGTGAGATGAATTAACAGAACACAGAGCAGTTTCTCAGAAAGCTTCTTTCCAGTTTTGAACGGAAGATATTTCCTTTTTCACCATAGCCCTCTATGGGCTTCCAAATATCCCTTTGCCAATTCCACAAGAACAGCCTTAGCGAAAGGCTTCTTGAAGGGAAAGATGTAACTCTGTGAGATGATTTAACAGAACATAGAACAGTTTCTCAGAAAGCTTCTTTCCAGTTTTGAACGGAAGATATTTCCTTTTTCACCATAGCCCTCTATGGGCTTCCAAATATCCCTTTGCCAATTCCACAAGAACAGCCTTAGCGAAAGGCTTCTTGAAAGGAAAGATGTAACTCTGTGAGATGAATTAACAGAACACGGAACAGTTTCTCACAAAGCTTGTTTCCAGTTTTGAACGGAAGATATTTCCTTTTTCACCATAGCCCTCTATGGGCTTCCAAATATCCCTTTGCCAATTCCACAAGAACATCCTTATCGAAAGGCTTCTTGAAGGGAAAGATGTAACTCTGTGAGATGAATTAACAGAACACAGAACTGTTTCTCAGAAAGCTTCTTTCCAGTTTTGAACGGAAGATATTTCCTTTTTCACCATAGCCCTCTATGGGCTTCCAAATATCCCTTTGCCAATTCCACAAGAACAGCCTTAGCGAGAGGCTTCTTGAAGGGAAAGATGTAACTCTTTGAGATGAATTAACAGAACACAGAGCAGTTTCTCAGAAAGCTTCTTTCCAGTTTTGAACGGAAGATATTTCCTTTTTCACCATAGCCCTCTATGGGCTTCCAAATATCCCTTTGCCAATTCCACAAGAACAGCCTTAGCGAAAGGCTTCTTGAAGGGAAAGATGTAACTCTGTGAGATGAATTAACAGAACACAAAGCAGTTTCTCAGAAAGCTTCTTTCCAGTTTTGAACGGAAGATATTTCCTTTTTCACGATAGCCCTCTAGGGGCTTCCAAATATCCCTTTGCCAATTCCACAAGAACAGCCTTAGCGAAAGGCTTCTTGAAGGGAAAGATGTAACTCTGTGAGAAGAATTAACAGAACACAGAGCAGTTTCTCAGAAAGCTTCTTTCCAGTTTTGAACGGAAGATATTTCCTTTTTCACCATAGCCCTCTATAGGCTTCCAAATATCCCTTTGCCAATTCCACAAGAACAGCCTTAGCGAAAGGCTTCTTGAAGGGAAAGATGTAACTCTGTGAGATGAATTAACAGAACACGGAACAGTTTCTCACAAAGCTTGTTTCCAGTTTTGAACGGAGGATATTTCCTTTTTCACCATAGCCCTCTATGGGCTTCCAAATATCCCTTTGCCAATTCCACAAGAACAGCCTTAGCGAAAGGCTTCTTGAAGGGAAAGATGTAACTCTGTGAGATGAATTAACAGAACACAGAACTGTTTCTCAGAAAGCTTCTTTCCAGTTTTGAACGGAAGATATTTCCTTTTTCACCATAGCCCTCTATGGGCTTCCAAATATCCCTTTGCCAATTCCACAAGAACAGCCTTAGCGAGAGGCTTCTTGAAGGGAAAGATGTAACTCTGTGAGATGAATTAACAGAACACAGAGCAGTTTCTCAGAAAGCTTCTTTCCAGTTTTGAACGGAAGATATTTCCTTTTTCACCATAGCCCTCTATGGGCTTCCAAATATCCCTTTGCCAATTCCACAAGAACAGCCTTAGCGAAAGGCTTCTTGAAGGGAAAGATGTAACTCTGTGAGATGAATTAACAGAACACAAAGCAGTTTCTCAGAAAGCTTCTTTCCAGTTTTGAACGGAAGATATTTCCTTTTTCACGATAGCCCTCTAGGGGCTTCCAAATATCCCTTTGCCAATTCCACAAGAACAGCCTTAGCGAAAGGCTTCTTGAAGGGAAAGATGTAACTCTGTGAGAAGAATTAACAGAACACAGAGCAGTTTCTCAGAAAGCTTCTTTCCAGTTTTGAACGGAAGATATTTCCTTTTTCACCATAGCCCTCTATAGGCTTCCAAATATCCCTTTGCCAATTCCACAAGAACAGCCTTAGCGAAAGGCTTCTTGAAGGGAAAGATGTAACTCTGTGAGATGAATTAACAGAACACGGAACAGTTTCTCACAAAGCTTGTTTCCAGTTTTGAACGGAGGATATTTCCTTTTTCACCATAGCCCTCTATGGGCTTCCAAATATCCCTTTGCCAATTCCACAAGAACAGCCTTAGCGAAAGGCTTCTTGAAGGGAAAGATGTAACTCTGTGAGATGAATTAACAGAACACAGAACTGTTTCTCAGAAAGCTTCTTTCCAGTTTTGAACGGAAGATATTTCCTTTTTCACCATAGCCCTCTATGGGCTTCCAAATATCCCTTTGCCAATTCCACAAGAACAGCCTTAGCGAGAGGCTTCTTGAAGGGAAAGATGTAACTCTGTGAGATGAATTAACAGAACACAGAGCAGTTTCTCAGAAAGCTTCTTTCCAGTTTTGAACGGAAGATATTTCCTTTTTCACCATAGCCCTCTATGGGCTTCCAAATATCCCTTTGCCAATTCCACAAGAACAGCCTTAGCGAAAGGCTTCTTGAAGGGAAAGATGTAACTCTGTGAGATGAATTAACAGAACACAAAGCAGTTTCTCAGAAAGCTTCTTTCCAGTTTTGAACGGAAGATATTTCCTTTTTCACGATAGCCCTCTAGGGGCTTCCAAATATCCCTTTGCCAATTCCACAAGAACAGCCTTAGCGAAAGGCTTCTTGAAGGGAAAGATGTAACTCTGTGAGAAGAATTAACAGAACACAGAGCAGTTTCTCAGAAAGCTTCTTTCCAGTTTTGAACGGAAGATATTTCCTTTTTCACCATAGCCCTCTATAGGCTTCCAAATATCCCTTTGCCAATTCCACAAGAACAGCCTTAGCGAAAGGCTTCTTGAAGGGAAAGATGTAACTCTGTGAGATGAATTAACAGAACACAGAGCAGTTTCTCAGAAAGCTTCTTTCCAGTTTTGAACGGAAGATATTTCCTTTTTCACGATAGCCCTCTATGGGCTTCCAAATATCCCTTTGCCAATTCCACAAGAACAGCCTTAGCGAAAGGCTTCTTGAAGGAAAAGATGTAACTCTGTGAGATTAATTAACAGAACACAGAGCAGTTTCTCAAAAAACTTCTTTCCAGTTTTGAACGGAAGATATTTCCTTTTTCACCATAGCCCTCTATGGGCTTCTAAATATCCCTTTGCCAATTCCACAAGAACAGCCTTAGCGAAAGGCTTCTTGAAGGGAAAGATGTAACTCTGTGAGATGAATTAACAGAACACAGAGCAGTTTCTCAGGAAGCTTCTTTCCACTTTTGAACGGAAGATATTTCCTTTTTCACCATAGCCATCTATGGGCTTCCAAATATCCCTTTGCCAATTCCACAAGAACAGCCTTAGCGAAAGGCTTCTTGAAGGGAAAGATGTAACTCTGTGAGATGAATTAACAGAACACAGAGCAGTTTCTCAGAAAGCTTCTTTCCAGTTTTGAACGGAAGATATTTCCTTTTTCACCATAGCCCTCTATGGGCTTCCAAATATCCCTTTGCCAATTCCACAAGAACAGCCTTAGCGAAAGGCTTCTTGAAGGGAAAGATGTAACTCTGTGAGATGATTTAACAGAACATAGAACAGTTTCTCAGAAAGCTTCTTTCCAGTTTTGAACGGAAGATATTTCCTTTTTCACCATAGCCCTCTATGGGCTTCCAAATATCCCTTTGCCAATTCCACAAGAACAGCCTTAGCGAAAGGCTTCTTGAAAGGAAAGATGTAACTCTGTGAGATGAATTAACAGAACACGGAACAGTTTCTCACAAAGCTTGTTTCCAGTTTTGAACGGAAGATATTTCCTTTTTCACCATAGCCCTCTATGGGCTTCCAAATATCCCTTTGCCAATTCCACAAGAACAGCCTTAGCGAAAGGCTTCTTGAAGGGAAAGATGTAACTCTGTGAGATGAATTTACAGAACACAGAGCAGTTTCTCAGAAAGCTTCTTTCCAGTTTTGAACGGAAGATATTTCCTTTTTCACCCTAGCCCTCTATGGGCTTCCAAATATCCCTTTGCCAATTCCACAAGAACAGCCTTAGCGAAAGGCTTCTTGAAGGGAAAGATGTAACTCTGTGAGATGAATTAACAGAACACAGAGCAGTTTCTCAGGAAGCTTCTTTCCACTTTTGAACGGAAGATATTTCCTTTTTCACCATAGTCCTCTATGGGCTTCCAAATATCCCTTTGCCAATTCCACAAGAACAGCCTTGGCGAATGCCTTCTTGAAGGGAAAGATGTAACTCTGTGAGATGAATTAACAGAACACAGAGCAGTTTCTCAGAAAGCTTCTTTTCAGTTTTGAACGGAAGATATTTCCTTTTTCACTATAGCCCTCTATGGGCTTCCAAATATCCCTTTGCCAATTCCACAAGAACAGCCTTAGCGAACGGCTTCTTGAAGGGAAAGATGTAACTCTGTGAGATTAATTAACAGAACACAGAGCAGTTTCTCAAAAAGCTTCTTTCCAGTTTTGAACGGAAGATATTTCCTTTTTCACCATAGCCCTCTATGGGCTTCCAAATATCCCTTTGCCAATTCCACAAGAACAGCCTTAGCGAAAGGCTTCTTGAAGGGAAAGATGTAACTCTGTGAGACGAATTAACAGAACACGGAAAAGTTTCTCACAAAGCTTGTTTCCAGTTTTGAACGGAAGATATTTCCTTTTTCACCATAGTCCTCTATGGGCTTCCAAATATCCCTTTGCCAATTCCACAAGAACAGCCTTAGCGGAAGGCTTCTTGAAGGGAAAGATGTAACTCTGTGAGATGAATTTACAGAACACAGAGCAGTTTCTCAGAAAGCTTCTTTCCAGTTTTGAACGGAAGATATTTCCTTTTTCACCATAGCCCTCTATGGGCTTCCAAATATCCCTTTGCCAATTCCACAAGAACAGCCTTAGCGAAAGGCTTCTTGAAGGGAAAGATGTAACTCTGTGAGATGAATTAACAGAACACAGAGCAGTTTCTCAGGAATCTTCTTTCCACTTTTGAACGGAAGATATTTCCTTTTTCACCATAGCCATCTATGGGCTTCCAAATATCCCTTTGCCAATTCCACAAGAACAGCCTTAGCGAAAGGCTTCTTGAAGGGAAAGATGTAACTCTGTGAGATGAATTAACAGAACACAGAGCAGTTTCTCAGAAAGCTTCTTTCCAGTTTTGAACGGAAGATATTTCCGTTTCACCATAGCCCTCTATGGGCTTCCAAATATCCCTTTGCCAATTGCACAAGAACAGCCTTAGCGAAAGGCTTCTTGAAGGGAAAGATGTAACTCTGTGAGATGAATTAACAGAACACAGAGCAGTTTCTCAGAAAGCTTCTTTCCAGTTTTGAACGGAAGATATTTCCTTTTTCACCATAGCCCTCTATGGGCTTCCAAATATCCCTTTGCCAATTCCACAAGAACAGCCTTAGCGAAAGGCTTCTTGAAGGGAAAGATGTAACTCTGTGAGATGAATTCACAGAACACAGAGCAGTTTCTCAGAAAGCTTGCTTCCAGTTTTGAACGGAAGATATTTCCTTTTTCACCATAGCCCTCTATGGGCTTCCAAATATCCCTTTGCCAATTCCACAAGAACAGCCTTAGCGAGAGGCTTCTTGAAGGGAAAGATGTAACTCTGTGAGATGAATTAACAGAACACAGAGCAGTTTCTCAGAAAGCTTCTTTCCAGTTTTGAACGGAAGATATTTCCTTTTTCACCATAGCCCTCTATGGGCTTCCAAATATCCCTTTGCCAATTCCACAAGAACAGCCTTAGCGAAAGGCTTCTTGAAGGGAAAGATGTAACTCTGTGAGATGAATTAACAGAACACAGAGCAGTTTCTCAGAAAGCTTCTTTCCAGTTTTGAACGGAAGATATTTCCTTTTTCACGATAGCCCTCTATGGGCTTCCAAATATACCTTTGCCAATTCCACAAGAACAGCCTTAGCGAAAGGCTTCTTGAAGGGAAAGATGTAACTCTGTGAGATGAATTAACAGAACACAGAGCAGTTTCTCAGAAAGCTTCTTTCCAGTTTTGAACGGAAGATATTTCCTTTTTCAGCATAGCCCTCCATGGGCTTCCAAATATCCCTTTGCCAATTCCACAAGAACAGCCTTAGCGAAAGGCTTCTTGAAGGGAAAGATGTAACTCTGTGAGATGAATTAACAGAACACGGAACAGTTTCTCACAAAGCTTGTTTCCAGTTTTGAACGGAAGATATTTCCTTTTTCACCATAGCCCTCTATGGGCTTCCAAATATCCCTTTGCCAATTCCACAAGAACAGCCTTAGCGAAAGGCTTCTTGAAGGGAAAGATGTAACTCTGTGAGATGAATTTACAGAACACAGAGCAGTTTCTCAGAAAGCTTCTTTCCAGTTTTGAACGGAAGATATTTCCTTTTTCACCCTAGCCCTCTATGGGCTTCCAAATATCCCTTTGCCAATTCCACAAGAACAGCCTTAGCGAAAGGCTTCTTGAAGGGAAAGATGTAACTCTGTGAGATGAATTAACAGAACACAGAGCAGTTTCTCAGGAAGCTTCTTTCCACTTTTGAACGGAAGATATTTCCTTTTTCACCATAGCCCTCTATGGGCTTCCAAATATCCCTTTGCCAATTCCACAAGAACAGCCTTGGCGAATGCCTTCTTGAAGGGAAAGATGTAACTCTGTGAGATGAATTAACAGAACACAGAGCAGTTTCTCAGAAAGCTTCTTTCCAGTTTTGAACGGAAGATATTTCCTTTTTCACGATAGCCCTCTATGGGCTTCCAAATATCCCTTTGCCAATTCCACAAGAACAGCCTTAGCGAACGGCTTCTTGAAGGGAAAGATGTAACTCTGTGAGATTAATTAACAGAACACAGAGCAGTTTCTCAAAAAGCTTCTTTCCAGTTTTGAACGGAAGATATTTCCTTTTTCACCATAGCCCTCTATGGGCTTCCAAATATCCCTTTGCCAATTCCACAAGAACAGCCTTAGCGAAAGGCTTCTTGAAGGGAAAGATGTAACTCTGTGAGATGAATTAACAGAACACAAAGCAGTTTCTCAGAAAGCTTCTTTCCAGTTTTGAACGGAAGATATTTCCTTTTTCACGATAGCCCTCTAGGGGCTTCCAAATATCCCTTTGCCAATTCCACAAGAACAGCCTTAGCGAAAGGCTTCTTGAAGGGAAAGATGTAACTCTGTGAGAAGAATTAACAGAACACAGAGCAGTTTCTCAGAAAGCTTCTTTCCAGTTTTGAACGGAAGATATTTCCTTTTTCACCATAGCCCTCTATAGGCTTCCAAATATCCCTTTGCCAATTCCACAAGAACAGCCTTAGCGAAAGGCTTCTTGAACGGAAAGATGTAACTCTGTGAGATGAATTAACAGAACACGGAACAGTTTCTCACAAAGCTTGTTTCCAGTTTTGAACGGAAGATATTTCCTTTTTCACCATAGCCCTCTATGGGCTTCCAAATATCCCTTTGCCAATTCCACAAGAACAGCCTTAGCGAAAGGCTTCTTGAAGGGAAAGATGTAACTCTGTGAGATGAATTAACAGAACACAGAACTGTTTCTCAGAAAGCTTCTTTCCAGTTTTGAACGGAAGATATTTCCTTTTTCACCATAGCCCTCTATGGGCTTCCAAATATCCCTTTGCCAATTCCACAAGAACAGCCTTAGCGAGAGGCTTCTTGAAGGGAAAGATGTAACTCTGTGAGATGAATTAACAGAACACAGAGCAGTTTCTCAGAAAGCTTCTTTCCAGTTTTGAACGGAAGATATTTCCTTTTTAACCATAGCCCTCTATGGGCTTCCAAATATCCCTTTTCCAATTCCACAAGAACAGCCTTAGCGAAAGGCTTCTTGAAGGGAAAGATGTAACTCTGTGAGATGAATTAACAGAACACAAAGCAGTTTCTCAGAAAGCTTCTTTCCAGTTTTGAACGGAAGATATTTCCTTTTTCACGATAGCCCTCTAGGGGCTTCCAAATATCCCTTTGCCAATTCCACAAGAACAGCCTTAGCGAAAGGCTTCTTGAAGGGAAAGATGTAACTCTGTGAGAAGAATTAACAGAACACAGAGCAGTTTCTCAGAAAGCTTCTTTCCAGTTTTGAACGGAAGATATTTCCTTTTTCACCATAGCCCTCTATAGGCTTCCAAATATCCCTTTGCCAATTCCACAAGAACAGCCTTAGCGAAAGGCTTCTTGAAGGGAAAGATGTAACTCTGTGAGATGAATTAACAGAACACAGAGCAGTTTCTCAGAAAGCTTCTTTCCAGTTTTGAACGGAAGATATTTCCTTTTTCACGATAGCCCTCTATGGGCTTCCAAATATCCCTTTGCCAATTCCACAAGAACAGCCTTAGCGAAAGGCTTCTTGAAGGAAAAGATGTAACTCTGTGAGATTAATTAACAGAACACAGAGCAGTTTCTCAAAAAACTTCTTTCCAGTTTTGAACGGAAGATATTTCCTTTTTCACCATAGCCCTCTATGGGCTTCTAAATATCCCTTTGCCAATTCCACAAGAACAGCCTTAGCGAAAGGCTTCTTGAAGGGAAAGATGTAACTCTGTGAGATGAATTAACAGAACACAGAGCAGTTTCTCAGGAAGCTTCTTTCCACTTCTGAACGGAAGATATTTCCTTTTTCACCATAGCCATCTATGGGCTTCCAAATATCCCTTTGCCAATTCCACAAGAACAGCCTTAGCGAAAGGCTTCTTGAAGGGAAAGATGTAACTCTGTGAGATGAATTAACAGAACACAGAGCAGTTTCTCAGAAAGCTTCTTTCCAGTTTTGAACGGAAGATATTTCCTTTTTCACCATAGCCCTCTATGGGCTTCCAAATATCCCTTTGCCAATTCCACAAGAACAGCCTTAGCGAAAGGCTTCTTGAAGGGAAAGATGTAACTCTGTGAGATGAATTAACAGAACACAGAGCAGTTTCTCAGAAAGCTTCTTTCCAGTTTTGAACGGAAGATATTTCCTTTTTCACCATAGCCCTCTATGGGCTTCCAAATATCCCTTTGCCAATTCCACAAGAACAGCCTTAGCGAAAGGCTTCTTGAAAGGAAAGATGTAACTCTGTGAGATGAATTAACAGAACACGGAACAGTTTCTCACAAAGCTTGTTTCCAGTTTTGAACGGAAGATATTTCCTTTTTCACCATAGCCCTCTATGGGCTTCCAAATATCCCTTTGCCAATTCCACAAGAACAGCCTTAGCGAAAGGCTTCTTGAAGGGAAAGATGTAACTCTGTGAGATGAATTTACAGAACACAGAGCAGTTTCTCAGAAAGCTTCTTTCCAGTTTTGAACGGAAGATATTTCCTTTTTCACCCTAGCCCTCTATGGGCTTCCAAATATCCCTTTGCCAATTCCACAAGAACAGCCTTAGCGAAAGGCTTCTTGAAGGGAAAGATGTAACTCTGTGAGATGAATTAACAGAACACAGAGCAGTTTCTCAGGAAGCTTCTTTCCACTTTTGAACGGAAGATATTTCCTTTTTCACCATAGTCCTCTATGGGCTTCCAAATATCCCTTTGCCAATTCCACAAGAACAGCCTTGGCGAATGCCTTCTTGAAGGGAAAGATGTAACTCTGTGAGATGAATTAACAGAACACAGAGCAGTTTCTCAGAAAGCTTCTTTTCAGTTTTGAACGGAAGATATTTCCTTTTTCACTATAGCCCTCTATGGGCTTCCAAATATCCCTTTGCCAATTCCCCAAGAACAGCCTTAGCGAACGGCTTCTTGAAGGGAAAGATGTAACTCTGTGAGATTAATTAACAGAACACAGAGCAGTTTCTCAAAAAGCTTCTTTCCAGTTTTGAACGGAAGATATTTCCTTTTTCACCATAGCCCTCTATGGGCTTCCAAATATCCCTTTGCCAATTCCACAAGAACAGCCTTAGCGAAAGGCTTCTTGAAGGGAAAGATGTAACTCTGTGAGACGAATTAACAGAACACGGAAAAGTTTCTCACAAAGCTTGTTTCCAGTTTTGAACGGAAGATATTTCCTTTTTCACCATAGCCCTCTATGGGCTTCCAAATATCCCTTTGCCAATTCCACAAGAACAGCCTTAGCGAAAGGCTTCTTGAAGGGAAAGATGTAACTCTGTGAGATGAATTTACAGAACACCGAGCAGTTTCTCAGAAAGCTTCTTTCCAGTTTTGAACGGAAGATATTTCCTTTTTCACCATAGCCCTCTATGGGCTTCCAAATATCCCTTTGCCAATTCCACAAGAACAGCCTTAGCGAAAGGCTTCTTGAAGGGAAAGATGTAACTCTGTGAGATGAATTAACAGAACACAGAGCAGTTTCTCAGGAATCTTCTTTCCACTTTTGAACGGAAGATATTTCCTTTTTCACCATAGCCATCTATGGGCTTCCAAATATCCCTTTGCCAATTCCACAAGAACAGCCTTAGCGAAAGGCTTCTTGAAGGGAAAGATGTAACTCTGTGAGATGAATTAACAGAACACAGAGCAGTTTCTCAGAAAGCTTCTTTCCAGTTTTGAACGGAAGATATTTCCGTTTCACCATAGCCCTCTATGGGCTTCCAAATATCCCTTTGCCAATTGCACAAGAACAGCCTTAGCGAAAGGCTTCTTGAAGGGAAAGATGTAACTCTGTGAGATGAATTAACAGAACACAGAGCAGTTTCTCAGAAAGCTTCTTTCCAGTTTTGAACGGAAGATATTTCCTTTTTCACCATAGCCCTCTATGGGCTTCCAAATATCCCTTTGCCAATTCCACAAGAACAGCCTTAGCGAAAGGCTTCTTGAAGGGAAAGATGTAACTCTGTGAGATGAATTCACAGAACACAGAGCAGTTTCTCAGAAAGCTTGCTTCCAGTTTTGAACGGAAGATATTTCCTTTTTCACCATAGCCCTCTATGGGCTTCCAAATATCCCTTTGCCAATTCCACAAGAACAGCCTTAGCGAGAGGCTTCTTGAAGGGAAAGATGTAACTCTGTGAGATGAATTAACAGAACACAGAGCAGTTTCTCAGAAAGCTTCTTTCCAGTTTTGAACGGAAGATATTTCCTTTTTCACCATAGCCCTCTATGGGCTTCCAAATATCCCTTTGCCAATTCCACAAGAACAGCCTTAGCGAAAGGCTTCTTGAAGGGAAAGATGTAACTCTGTGAGATGAATTAACAGAACACAAAGCAGTTTCTCAGAAAGCTTCTTTCCAGTTTTGAACGGAAGATATTTCCTTTTTCACCATAGCCCTCTAGGGGCTTCCAAATATCCCTTTGCCAATTCCACAAGAACAGCCTTAGCGAAAGGCTTCTTGAAGGGAAAGATGTAACTCTGTGAGAAGAATTAACAGAACACAGAGCAGTTTCTCAGAAAGCTTCTTTCCAGTTTTGAACGGAAGATATTTCCTTTTTCACCATAGCCCTCTATAGGCTTCCAAATATCCCTTTGCCAATTCCACAAGAACAGCCTTAGCGAAAGGCTTCTTGAAGGGAAAGATGTAACTCTGTGAGATGAATTAACAGAACACAGAGCAGTTTCTCAGAAAGCTTCTTTCCAGTTTTGAACGGAAGATATTTCCTTTTTCACGATAGCCCTCTATGGGCTTCCAAATATCCCTTTGCCAATTCCACAAGAACAGCCTTAGCGAAAGGCTTCTTGAAGGAAAAGATGTAACTCTGTGAGATTAATTAACAGAACACAGAGCAGTTTCTCAAAAAACTTCTTTCCAGTTTTGAACGGAAGATATTTCCTTTTTCACCATAGCCCTCTATGGGCTTCTAAATATCCCTTTGCCAATTCCACAAGAACAGCCTTAGCGAAAGGCTTCTTGAAGGGAAAGATGTAACTCTGTGAGATGAATTAACAGAACACAGAGCAGTTTCTCAGGAAGCTTCTTTCCACTTTTGAACGGAAGATATTTCCTTTTTCACCATAGCCATCTATGGGCTTCCAAATATCCCTTTGCCAATTCCACAAGAACAGCCTTAGCGAAAGGCTTCTTGAAGGGAAAGATGTAACTCTGTGAGATGAATTAACAGAACACAGAGCAGTTTCTCAGAAAGCTTCTTTCCAGTTTTGAACGGAAGATATTTCCTTTTTCACCATAGCCCTCTATGGGCTTCCAAATATCCCTTTGCCAATTCCACAAGAACAGCCTTAGCGAAAGGCTTCTTGAAGGGAAAGATGTAACTCTGTGAGATGAATTAACAGAACACAGAGCAGTTTCTCAGAAAGCTTCTTTCCAGTTTTGAACGGAAGATATTTCCTTTTTCACCATAGCCCTCTATGGGCTTCCAAATATCCCTTTGCCAATTCCACAAGAACAGCCTTAGCGAAAGGCTTCTTGAAAGGAAAGATGTAACTCTGTGAGATGAATTAACAGAACACGGAACAGTTTCTCACAAAGCTTGTTTCCAGTTTTGAACGGAAGATATTTCCTTTTTCACCATAGCCCTCTATGGGCTTCCAAATATCCCTTTGCCAATTCCACAAGAACAGCCTTAGCGAAAGGCTTCTTGAAGGGAAAGATGTAACTCTGTGAGATGAATTTACAGAACGCAGAGCAGTTTCTCAGAAAGCTTCTTTCCAGTTTTGAACGGAAGATATTTCCTTTTTCACCCTAGCCCTCTATGGGCTTCCAAATATCCCTTTGCCAATTCCACAAGAACAGCCTTAGCGAAAGGCTTCTTGAAGGGAAAGATGTAACTCTGTGAGATGAATTAACAGAACACAGAGCAGTTTCTCAGGAAGCTTCTTTCCACTTTTGAACGGAAGATATTTCCTTTTTCACCATAGTCCTCTATGGGCTTCCAAATATCCCTTTGCCAATTCCACAAGAACAGCCTTGGCGAATGCCTTCTTGAAGGGAAAGATGTAACTCTGTGAGATGAATTAACAGAACACAGAGCAGTTTCTCAGAAAGCTTCTTTTCAGTTTTGAACGGAAGATATTTCCTTTTTCACTATAGCCCTCTATGGGCTTCCAAATATCCCTTTGCCAATTCCACAAGAACAGCCTTAGCGAACGGCTTCTTGAAGGGAAAGATGTAACTCTGTGAGATTAATTAACAGAACACAGAGCAGTTTCTCAAAAAGCTTCTTTCCAGTTTTGAACGGAAGATATTTCCTTTTTCACCATAGCCCTCTATGGGCTTCCAAATATCCCTTTGCCAATTCCACAAGAACAGCCTTAGCGAAAGGCTTCTTGAAGGGAAAGATGTAACTCTGTAAGACGAATTAACAGAACACGGAAAAGTTTCTCACAAAGCTTGTTTCCAGTTTTGAACGGAAGATATTTCCTTTTTCACCATAGCCCTCTATGGGCTTCCAAATATCCCTTTGCCAATTCCACAAGAACAGCCTTAGCGAAAGGCTTCTTGAAGGGAAAGATGTAACTCTGTGAGATGAATTAACAGAACACAAAGCAGTTTCTCAGAAAGCTTCTTTCCAGTTTTGAACGGAAGATATTTCCTTTTTCACGATAGCCCTCTAGGGGCTTCCAAATATCCCTTTGCCAATTCCACAAGAACAGCCTTAGCGAAAGGCTTCTTGAAGGGAAAGATGTAACTCTGTGAGAAGAATTAACAGAACACAGAGCAGTTTCTCAGAAAGCTTCTTTCCAGTTTTGAACGGAAGATATTTCCTTTTTCACCATAGCCCTCTATAGGCTTCCAAATATCCCTTTGCCAATTCCACAAGAACAGCCTTAGCGAAAGGCTTCTTGAAGGGAAAGATGTAACTCTGTGAGATGAATTAACAGAACACAGAGCAGTTTCTCAGAAAGCTTCTTTCCAGTTTTGAACGGAAGATATTTCCTTTTTCACGATAGCCCTCTATGGGCTTCCAAATATCCCTTTGCCAATTCCACAAGAACAGCCTTAGCGAAAGGCTTCTTGAAGGAAAAGATGTAACTCTGTGAGATTAATTAACAGAACACAGAGCAGTTTCTCAAAAAACTTCTTTCCAGTTTTGAACGGAAGATATTTCCTTCTTCACCAAAGCCCTCTATGGGCTTCTAAATATCCCTTTGCCAATTCCACAAGAACAGCGTTAGCGAAAGGCTTCTTGAAGGGAAAGATGTAACTCTGTGAGATGAATTAACAGAACACAGAGCAGTTTCTCAGGAAGCTTCTTTCCACTTTTGAACGGAAGATATTTCCTTTTTCACCATAGCCATCTATGGGCTTCCAAATATCCCTTTGCCAATTCCACAAGAACAGCCTTAGCGAAAGGCTTCTTGAAGGGAAAGATGTAACTCTGTGAGATGAATTAACAGAACACCGAGCAGTTTCTCAGAAAGCTTCTTTCCAGTTTTGAACGGAAGATATTTCCTTTTTCACCATAGCCCTCTATGGGCTTCCAAATATCCCTTTGCCAATTCCACAAGAACAGCCTTAGCGAAAGGCTTCTTGAAGGGAAAGATGTAACTCTGTGAGATGAATTTACAGAACACAGAGCAGTTTCTCAGAAAGCTTCTTTCCAGTTTTGAACGGAAGATATTTCCTTTTTCACCCTAGCCCTCTATGGGCTTCCAAATATCCCTTTGCCAATTCCACAAGAACAGCCTTAGCGAAAGGCTTCTTGAAGGGAAAGATGTAACTCTGTGAGATGAATTAACAGAACACAGAGCAGTTTCTCAGGAAGCTTCTTTCCACTTTTGAACGGAAGATATTTCCTTTTTCACCATAGTCCTCTATGGGCTTCCAAATATCCCTTTGCCAATTCCACAAGAACAGCCTTGGCGAATGCCTTCTTGAAGGGAAAGATGTAACTCTGTGAGATGAATTAACAGAACACAGAGCAGTTTCTCAGAAAGCTTCTTTTCAGTTTTGAACGGAAGATATTTCCTTTTTCACTATAGCCCTCTATGGGCTTCCAAATATCCCTTTGCCAATTCCAGAAGAACAGCCTTAGCGAACGGCTTCTTGAAGGGAAAGATGTAACTCTGTGAGATTAATTAACAGAACACAGAGCAGTTTCTCAAAAAGCTTCTTTCCAGTTTTGAACGGAAGATATTTCCTTTTTCACCATAGCCCTCTATGGGCTTCCAAATATCCCTTTGCCAATTCCACAAGAACAGCCTTAGCGAAAGGCTTCTTGAAGGGAAAGATGTAACTCTGTGAGACGAATTAACAGAACACGGAAAAGTTTCTCACAAAGCTTGTTTCCAGTTTTGAACGGAAGATATTTCCTTTTTCACCATAGCCCTCTATGGGCTTCCAAATATCCCTTTGCCAATTCCACAAGAACAGCCTTAGCGAAAGGCTTCTTGAAGGGAAAGATGTAACTCTGTGAGATGAATTTACAGAACACAGAGCAGTTTCTCAGAAAGCTTCTTTCCAGTTTTGAACGGAAGATATTTCCTTTTTCACCATAGCCCTCTATGGGCTTCCAAATATCCCTTTGCCAATTCCACAAGAACAGCCTTAGCGAAAGGCTTCTTGAAGGGAAAGATGTAACTCTGTGAGATGAATTAACAGAACACAGAGCAGTTTCTCAGGAATCTTCTTTCCACTTTTGAACGGAAGATATTTCCTTTTTCACCATAGCCATCTATGGGCTTCCAAATATCCCTTTGCCAATTCCACAAGAACAGCCTTAGCGAAAGGCTTCTTGAAGGGAAAGATGTAACTCTGTGAGATGAATTAACAGAACACAGAGCAGTTTCTCAGAAAGCTTCTTTCCAGTTTTGAACGGAAGATATTTCCGTTTCACCATAGCCCTCTATGGGCTTCCAAATATCCCTTTGCCAATTGCACAAGAACAGCCTTAGCGAAAGGCTTCTTGAAGGGAAAGATGTAACTCTGTGAGATGAATTAACAGAACACAGAGCAGTTTCTCAGAAAGCTTCTTTCCAGTTTTGAACGGAAGATATTTCCTTTTTCACCATAGCCCTCTATGGGCTTCCAAATATCCCTTTGCCAATTCCACAAGAACAGCCTTAGCGAAAGGCTTCTTGAAGGGAAAGATGTAACTCTGTGAGATGAATTCACAGAACACAGAGCAGTTTCTCAGAAAGCTTGCTTCCAGTTTTGAACGGAAGATATTTCCTTTTTCACCATAGCCCTCTATGGGCTTCCAAATATCCCTTTGCCAATTCCACAAGAACAGCCTTAGCGAGAGGCTTCTTGAAGGGAAAGATGTAACTCTGTGAGATGAATTAACAGAACACAGAGCAGTTTCTCAGAAAGCTTCTTTCCAGTTTTGAACGGAAGATATTTCCTTTTTCACCATAGCCCTCTATGGGCTTCCAAATATCCCTTTGCCAATTCCACAAGAACAGCCTTAGCGAAAGGCTTCTTGAAGGGAAAGATGTAACTCTGTGAGATGAATTAACAGAACACAAAGCAGTTTCTCAGAAAGCTTCTTTCCAGTTTTGAACGGAAGATATTTCCTTTTTCACCATAGCCCTCTATGGGCTTCCAAATATCCCTTTGCCAATTCCACAAGAACAGCCTTAGCGAAAGGCTTCTTGAAGGGAAAGATGTAACTCTGTGAGATGAATTTACAGAACACAGAGCAGTTTCTCAGAAAGCTTCTTTCCAGTTTTGAACGGAAGATATTTCCTTTTTCACCCTAGCCCTCTATGGGCTTCCAAATATCCCTTTGCCAATTCCACAAGAACAGCCTTAGCGAAAGGCTTCTTGAAGGGAAAGATGTAACTCTGTGAGATGAATTAACAGAACACAGAGCAGTTTCTCAAAAAGCTTCTTTCCAGTTTTGAACGGAAGATATTTCCTTTTTCACCATAGCCCTCTATGGGCTTCCAAATATCCCTTTGCCAATTCCACAAGATCAGCCTTAGCGAAAGGCTTCTTGAAGGGAAAGATGTAACTCTGTGAGACGAATTAACAGAACACGGAAAAGTTTCTCACAAAGCTTGTTTCCAGTTTTGAACGGAAGATATTTCCTTTTTCACCATAGCCCTCTATGGGCTTCCAAATATCCCTTTGCCAATTCCACAAGAACAGCCTTAGCGAAAGGCTTCTTGAAGGGAAAGATGTAACTCTGTGAGATGAATTTACAGAACACAGAGCAGTTTCTCAGAAAGCTTCCTTCCAGTTTTGAACGGAAGATATTTCCTTTTTCACCATAGCCCTCTATGGGCTTCCAAATATCCCTTTGCCAATTCCACAAGAACAGCCTTAGCGAAAGGCTTCTTGAAGGGAAAGATGTAACTCTGTGAGATGAATTAACAGAACACAGAGCAGTTTCTCAGGAATCTTCTTTCCACTTTTGAACGGAAGATATTTCCTTTTTCACCATAGCCATCTATGGGCTTCCAAATATCCCTTTGCCAATTCCACAAGAACAGCCTTAGCGAAAGGCTTCTTGAAGGGAAAGATGTAACTCTGTGAGATGAATTAACAGAACACAGAGCAGTTTCTCAGAAAGCTTCTTTCCAGTTTTGAACGGAAGATATTTCCGTTTCACCATAGCCCTCTATGGGCTTCCAAATATCCCTTTGCCAATTGCACAAGAACAGCCTTAGCGAAAGGCTTCTTGAAGGGAAAGATGTAACTCTGTGAGATGAATTAACAGAACACAGAGCAGTTTCTCAGAAAGCTTCTTTCCAGTTTTGAACGGAAGATATTTCCTTTTTCACCATAGCCCTCTATGGGCTTCCAAATATCCCTTTGCCAATTCCACAAGAACAGCCTTAGCGAAAGGCTTCTTGAAGGGAAAGATGTAACTCTGTGAGATGAATTCACAGAACACAGAGCAGTTTCTCAGAAAGCTTGCTTCCAGTTTTGAACGGAAGATATTTCCTTTTTCACCATAGCCCTCTATGGGCTTCCAAATATCCCTTTGCCAATTCCACAAGAACAGCCTTAGCGAGAGGCTTCTTGAAGGGAAAGATGTAACTCTGTGAGATGAATTAACAGAACACAGAGCAGTTTCTCAGAAAGCTTCTTTCCAGTTTTGAACGGAAGATATTTCCTTTTTCACCATAGCCCTCTATGGGCTTCCAAATATCCCTTTGCCAATTCCACAAGAACAGCCTTAGCGAAAGGCTTCTTGAAGGGAAAGATGTAACTCTGTGAGATGAATTAACAGAACACAGAGCAGTTTCTCAGAAAGCTTCTTTCCAGTTTTGAACGGAAGATATTTCCTTTTTCCCGATAGCCCTCTATGGTCTTCCAAATATACCTTTGCCAATTCCACAAGAACAGCCTTAGCGAAAGGCTTCTTGAAGGGAAAGATGTAACTCTGTGAGATGAATTCACAGAACACAGAGCAGTTTCTCAGAAAGCTTGCTTCCAGTTTTGAACGGAAGATATTTCCTTTTTCAGCATAGCCCTCCATGGGCTTCCAAATATCCCTTTGCCAATTCCACAAGAACAGCCTTAGCGAAAGGCTTCTTGAAGGGAAAGATGTAACTCTGTGAGATGAATTAACAGAACACGGAACAGTTTCTCACAAAGCTTGTTTCCAGTTTTGAACGGAAGATATTTCCTTTTTCACCATAGCCCTCTATGGGCTTCCAAATATCCCTTTGCCAATTCCACAAGAACAGCCTTAGCGAAAGGCTTCTTGAAGGGAAAGATGTAACTCTGTGAGATGAATTTACAGAACACAGAGCAGTTTCTCAGAAAGCTTCTTTCCAGTTTTGAACGGAAGATATTTCCTTTTTCACCCTAGCCCTCTATGGGCTTCCAAATATCCCTTTGCCAATTCCACAAGAAGAGCCTTAGCGAAAGGCTTCTTGAAGGGAAAGATGTAACTCTGTGAGATGAATTCACAGAACACAGAGCAGTTTCTCAGGAAGCTTCTTTCCACTTTTGAACGGAAGATATTTCCTTTTTCACCATAGCCCTCTATGGGCTTCCAAATATCCCTTTGCCAATTCCACAAGAACAGCCTTGGCGAATGCCTTCTTGAAGGGAAAGATGTAACTCTGTGAGATGAATTAACAGAACACAGAGCAGTTTCTCAGAAAGCTTCTTTCCAGTTTTGAACGGAAGATATTTCCTTTTTCACGATAGCCCTCTATGGGCTTCCAAATATCCCTTTGCCAATTCCACAAGAACAGCCTTAGCGAACGGCTTCTTGAAGGGAAAGATGTAACTCTGTGAGATTAATTAACAGAACACAGAGCAGTTTCTCAAAAAGCTTCTTTCCAGTTTTGAACGGAAGATATTTCCTTTTTCACCATAGCCCTCTATGGGCTTCCAAATATCCCTTTGCCAATTCCACAAGAACAGCCTTAGCGAAAGGCTTCTTGAAGGGAAAGATGTAACTCTGTGAGACGAATTAACAGAACACGGAAAAGTTTCTCACAAAGCTTGTATCCAGTTTTGAACGGAAGATATTTCCTTTTTCACCATAGCCCTCTATGGGCTTCCAAATATCCCTTTGCCAATTCCACAAGAACAGCCTTAGCGAAAGGCTTCTTGAAGGGAAAGATGTAACTCTGTGAGATGAATTTACAGAACACAGAGCAGTTTCTCAGAAAGCGTCTTTCCAGTTTTGAACGGAAGATATTTCCTTTTTCACCATAGCCCTCTATGGGCTTCCAAATATCCCTTTGCCAATTCCACAAGAACAGCCTTAGCGAAAGGCTTCTTGAAGGGAAAGATGTAACTCTGTGAGATGAATTAACAGAACACAGAGCAGTTTCTCAGGAAGCTTCTTTCCTCTTTTGAACGGAAGATATTTCCTTTTTCACCATAGCCATCTAGGGGCTTCCAAATATCCCTTTGCCAATTCCACAAGAACAGCCTTAGCGAAAGGCTTCTTGAAGGGAAAGATGTAACTCTGTGAGATGAATTAACAGAACACAGAGCAGTTTCTCAGAAAGCTTCTTTCCAGTTTTGAACGGAAGATATTTCCGTTTCACCATAGCCCTCTATGGGCTTCCAAATATCCCTTTGCCAATTGCACAAGAACAGCCTTAGCGAAAGGCTTCTTGAAGGGAAAGATGTAACTTTGTGAGACGAATTAACAGAACACGGAAAAGTTTCTCACAAAGCTTGTATCCAGTTTTGAACGGAAGATATTTCCTTTTTCACCATAGCCCTCTATGGGCTTCCAAATATCCCTTTGCCAATTCCACAAGAACAGCCTTAGCGAAAGGCTTCTTGAAGGGAAAGATGTAACTCTGTGAGATGAATTTACAGAACACAGAGCAGTTTCTCAGAAAGCGTCTTTCCAGTTTTGAACGGAAGATATTTCCTTTTTCACCATAGCCCTCTATGGGCTTCCAAATATCCCTTTGCCAATTCCACAAGAACAGCCTTAGCGAAAGGCTTCTTGAAGGGAAAGATGTAACTCTGTGAGATGAATTAACAGAACACGGAGCAGTTTCTCAGGAAGCTTCTTTCCACTTTTGAACGGAAGATATTTCCTTTTTCACCATAGCCATCTATGGGCTTCCAAATATCCCTTTGCCAATTCCACAAGAACAGCCTTAGCGAAAGGCTTCTTGAAGGGAAAGATGTAACTCTGTGAGATGAATTAACAGAACACAGAGCAGTTTCTCAGAAAGCTTATTTCCAGTTTTGAACGGAAGATATTTCCGTTTCACCATAGCCCTATATGGGCTTCCAAATATCCCTTTGCCAATTGCACAAGAACAGCCTTAGCGAAAGGCTTCTTGAAGGGAAAGATGTAACTCTGTGAGATGAATTAACAGAACACAGAGCAGTTTCTCAGAAAGCTTCTTTCCAGTTTTGAACGGAAGATATTTCCTTTTTCACCATAGCCCTCTATGGGCTTCCAAATATCCCTTTGCCAATTCCACAAGAACAACCTTAGCGAGAGGCTTCTTGAAGGGAAAGATGTAACTCTGTGAGATGAATTAACAGAACACAGAGCAGTTTCTCAGAAAGCTTCTTTCCAGTTTTGAACGGAAGATATTTCCTTTTTCACCATAGCCCTCTATGGGCTTCCAAATATCCCTTTGCCAATTCCACAAGAACAGCCTTAGCGAAAGGCTTCTTGAAGGGAAAGATGTAACTCTGTGAGATGAATTCACAGAACACAGAGCAGTTTCTCAGAAAGCTTCTTTCCAGTTTTGAACGGAATATATTTCCTTTTTCACCATAGCCCTCTATGGGCTTCCAAATATCCCTTTGCCAATTCCACAAGAACAGCCTTAGCGAGAGGCTTCTTGAAGGGAAAGATGTAACTCTGTGAGATGAATTAACAGAACACAGAGCAGTTTCTCAGAAAGCTTCTTTCCAGTTTTGAACGGAAGATATTTCCTTTTTCACCATAGCCCTCTATGGGCTTCCAAATATCCCTTTGCCAATTCCACAAGAACAGCCTTAGCGAAAGGCTTCTTGAAGGGAAAGATGTAACTCTGTGAGATGAATTAACAGAACACAGAGCAGTTTCTCAGAAAGCTTCTTTCCAGTTTTGAACGGAAGATATTTCCTTTTTCACGATAGCCCTCTATGGGCTTCCAAATATACCTTTGCCAATTCCACAAGAACAGCCTTAGCGAAAGGCTTCTTGAAGGGAAAGATGTAACTCTGTGAGATGAATTAACAGAACACAGAGCAGTTTCTCAGAAAGCTTCTTTCCAGTTTTGAACGGAAGATATTTCCTTTTTCACCATAGCCCTCTATGGGCTTCCAAATATCCCTTTTCCAATTCCACAAGAACAGCCTTAGCGAAAGGCTTCTTGAAGGGAAAGATGTAACTCTGTGAGATGAATTAACAGAACACGGAACAGTTTCTCACAAAGCTTGTTTCCAGTTTTGAACGGAAGATATTTCCTTTTTCACCATAGCCCTCTATGGGCTTCCAAATATCCCTTTGCCAATTCCACAAGAACAGCCTTAGCGAAAGGCTTCTTGAAGGGAAAGATGTAACACTGTGAGATGAATTTACAGAACACAGAGCAGTTTCTCAGAAAGCTTCTTTCCAGTTTTGAACGGAAGATATTTCCTTTTTCACCCTAGCCCTCTATGGGCTTCCAAATATCCCTTTGCCAATTCCACAAGAACAGCCTTAGCGAAAGGCTTCTTGAAGGGAAAGATGTAACTCTGTGAGATGAATTAACAGAACACAGAGCAGTTTCTCAGGAAGCTTCTTTCCACTTTTGAACGGAAGATATTTCCTTTTTCACCATAGCCCTCTATGGGCTTCCAAATATCCCTTTGCCAATTCCACAAGAACAGCCTTGGCGAATGCCTTCTTGAAGGGAAAGATGTAACTCTGTGAGATGAATTAACAGAACACAGAGCAGTTTCTCAGAAAGCTTCTTTCCAGTTTTGAACGGAAGATATTTCCTTTTTCACGATAGCCCTCTATGGGCTTCCAAATATCCCTTTGCCAATTCCACAAGAACAGCCTTAGCGAACGGCTTCTTGAAGGGAAAGATGTAACTCTGTGAGATTAATTAACAGAACACAGAGCAGTTTCTCAAAAAGCTTCTTTCAAGTTTTGAACGGAAGATATTTCCTTTTTCACCATAGCCCTCTATGGGCTTCCAAATATCCCTTTGCCAATTCCACAAGAACAGCCTTAGCGAAAGGCTTCTTGAAGGGAAAGATGTAACTCTGTGAGACGAATTAACAGAACACGGAAAAGTTTCTCACAAAGCTTGTATCCAGTTTTGAACGGAAGATATTTCCTTTTTCACCATAGCCCTCTATGGGCTTCCAAATATCCCTTTGCCAATTCCACAAGAACAGCCTTAGCGAAAGGCTTCTTGAAGGGAAAGATGTAACTCTGTGAGATGAATTTACAGAACACAGAGCAGTTTCTCAGAAAGCTTCTTTCCTGTTTTGAACGGAAGATATTTCCTTTTTCACCATAGCCCTCTATGGGCTTCCAAATATCCCTTTGCCAATTCCACAAGAACAGCCTTAGCGAAAGGCTTCTTGAAGGGAAAGATGTAACTCTGTGAGATGAATTAACAGAACACAGAGCAGTTTCTCAGGAAGCTTCTTTCCACTTTTGAACGGAAGATATTTCCTTTTTCACCATAGCCATCTATGGGCTTCCAAATATCCCTTTGCCAATTCCACAAGAACAGCCTTAGCGAAAGGCTTCTTGAAGGGAAAGATATAACTCTGTGAGATGAATTAACAGAACACAGAGCAGTTTCTCAGAAAGCTTCTTTCCAGTTTTGAACGGATGATATTTCCGTTTCACCATAGCCCTCTATGGGCTTCCAAATATCCCTTTGCCAATTGCACAAGAACAGCCTTAGCGAAAGGCTTCTTGAAGGGAAAGATGTAACTCTGTGAGATGAATTAACAGAACACAGAGCAGTTTCTCAGAAAGCTTCTTTCCAGTTTTGAACGGAAGATATTTCCTTTTTCACCATAGCCCTCTATGGGCTTCCAAATATCCCTTTGCCAATTCCACAAGAACAGCCTTAGCGAAAGGCTTCTTGAAGGGAAAGATGTAACTCTGTGAGATGAATTCACAGAACACAGAGCAGTTTCTCAGAAAGCTTGCTTCCAGTTTTGAACGGAATATATTTCCTTTTTCACCATAGCCCTCTATGGGCTTCCAAATATCCCTTTGCCAATTCCACAAGAACAGCCTTAGCGAGAGGCTTCTTGAAGGGAAAGATGTAACTCTGTGAGATGAATTAACAGAACACAGAGCAGTTTCTCAGAAAGATTCTTTCCAGTTTTGAACGGAACATATTTCCTTTTTCACCATAGCCCTCTATGGGCTTCCAAATATCCCTTTGCCAATTCCACAAGAACAGCCTTAGCGAAAGGCTTCTTGAAGGGAAAGATGTAACTCTGTGAGATGAATTAACAGAACACAGAGCAGTTTGTCAGAAAGCTTCTTACCAGTTTTGAACGGAAGATATTTCCTTTTTCACGATAGCCCTCTATGGGCTTCCAAATATACCTTTGCCAATTCCACAAGAACAGCCTTAGCGAAAGGCTTCTTGAAGGGAAAGATGTAACTCTGTGAGATGAATTAACAGAACACAGAGCAGTTTCTCAGAAAGCTTCTTTCCAGTTTTGAACGGAAGATATTTCCTTTTTCACCATAGCCCTCTATGGGCTTCCAAATATCCCTTTGCCAATTCCACAAGAACAGCCTTAGCGAAAGGCTTCTTGAAGGGAAAGATGTAACTCTGTGAGATGAATTAACAGAACACGGAACAGTTTCTCACAAAGCTTGTTTCCAGTTTTGAACGTAAGATATTTCCTTTTTCACCATAGCCCTCTATGGGCTTCCAAATATCCCTTTGCCAATTCCACAAGAACAGCCTTAGCGAAAGGCTTCTTGAAGGGAAAGATGTAACTCTGTGAGATGAATTTACAGAACACAGAGCAGTTTCTCAGAAAGCTTCTTTCCAGTTTTGAACGGAAGATATTTCCTTTTTCACCCTAGCCCTCTATGGGCTTCCAAATATCCCTTTGCCAATTCCACAAGAACAGCCTTAGCGAAAGGCTTCTTGAAGGGAAAGATGTAACTCTGTGAGATGAATTAACAGAACACAGAGCAGTTTCTCAAGAAGCTTCTTTCCACTTCGAACGGAAGATATTTCCTTTTTCACCATAGCCCTCTATGGGCTTCCAAATATCCCTTTGCCAATTCCACAAGAACAGCCTTGGCGAATGCCTTCTTGAAGGGAAAGATGTAACTCTGTGAGATGAATTAACAGAACACAGAGCAGTTTCTCAGAAAGCTTCTTTCCAGTTTTGAACGGAAGATATTTCCTTTTTCACGATAGCCCTCTATGGGCTTCCAAATATCCCTTTGCCAATTCCACAAGAACAGCCTTAGCGAACGGCTTCTTGAAGGGAAAGATGTAACTCTGTGAGATTAATTAACAGAACACAGAGCAGTTTCTCAAAAAGCTTCTTTCCAGTTTTGAACGGAAGATATTTTCTTTTTCACCATAGCCCTCTATGGGCTTCCAAATATCCCTTTGCCAATTCCACAAGAACAGCCTTAGCGAAAGGCTTCTTGAAGGGAAAGATGTAACTCTGTGAGACGAATTAACAGAACACGGAAAAGTTTCTCACAAAGCTTGTTTCCAGTTTTGAAGGGAAGATATTTCCTTTTTCACCATAGCCCTCTATGGGCTTCCAAATATCCCTTTGCCAATTCCACAAGAACAGCCTTAGCGAAAGGCTTCTTGAAGGGAAAGATGTAACTCTGTGAGATGAATTAACAGAACACAGAGCAGTTTCTCAGAAAGCTTCTTTCCAGTTTTGAACGGAAGATATTTCCTTTTTCACGATAGCCCTCTATGGACTTCCAAATATACCTTTGCCAATTCCACAAGAACAGCCTTAGCGAAAGGCTTCTTGAAGGGAAAGATGTAACTCTGTGAGATGAATTAACAGAACACAGAGCAGTTTCTCAGAAAGCTTCTTTCCAGTTTTGAACGGAAGATATTTCCTTTTTCACCATAGCCCTCTATGGGCTTCCAAATATCCCTTTGCCAATTCCACTAGAACAGCCTTAGAGAAAGGCTTCTTGAAGGGAAAGATGTAACTCTGTGAGATGAATTTAGAGAACACAGAGCAGTTTCTCAGAAAGCTTCTTTCCAGTTTTGAACGGAAGATATTTCCTTTTTCACCATAGCCCTCTATGGGCTTCCAAATATCCCTTTGCCAATTCCACAAGAACAATCTTAGCGAAAGGCTTCTTGAATGGAAAGATGTAACTCTGTGAGATGAATTAACAGAACACAGAGCAGTTGCTCAGAAAGCTTCTTTCCAATTTTGAACGGAAGATATTTCCTTTTAAACCATAGCCCTCTATGTGCTTCCAAATATCCCTTTGCCAATTCCACAAGAACAGCCTTAGCGAAAGGCTTCTTCAAGGGAGAGATGTAACTCTGTGAGATGAATTAACAGAACACGGAACAGTTTCTCAGAAAGCTTCTTTCCAGTTTTGAACGGAAGATATTTCCTTTTTCACCATAGCCCTCTATGGGCTTAAAAATATCCCTTTGCCAATTCACCAAGAACAGCCTTAGCGAAAGGCGTCTTGAAGGGAAAGATGTAACTCTGTGAGATGAATTAACAGAACACAGAGCAGTTTCTCAGAAAGCTTCTTTCCAGTTTTGAACCAAGATATTTCCTTTTTCACCATAGCCCTCTATGGGCTTCCAAATATCCCTTTGCCAATTCCTCAAGAACAGCCTTAGCGAAAGGCTTCTTGAAGGGAAAGATGTAACTCTGTGAGATGAATTAACAGAACACAGAGCAATTTCTCAGAAAGCTTCTTTCCAGTTTGAACGGAAGATATTTCCTTTTTCACCATAGCCCTCTATGGGCTTCCAAATATCCCTTTGCCAATTCCCCAAGAACAGCCTTAGCGAAAGGCTTGTTGAAGAGAAAGATGTAACTCTGTGAGATGAATTAACAGAACACAGAGCAGTTTCTCAGAAAGCTTCTTTCCAGTTTTGAACGGAAGATATTTCCTTTTTCACCATAGCCCTCTATGGGCTTCTAAATATCCCTTTGCCAATTCACCAAGAACAGCCTTAGCGAAAGGCTTCTTGAAGGGAAAGATGTAACTCTGTGAGATGAATTAACAGAACACAGAGCAGTTTCTCAGAAAGCTTCTTTCCAGTTTTGAACGGAAGATATTTCCTTTTTCACCATAGACCGCAATGGACTTCCAAATATCCCTTTGCCAATTCCACAAGAACAGCCTTAGCGAAAGGCTTCTTGAAGGGAAAGATGTAACTCTGTGAGATGAATTAACAGAACATAGAACAGTTTCTCAGAAAGCTTCTTTCCAGTTTTGAACGGAAGATATTTCCTTTTTCACCATAGCCCTCTATGGGCTTCCAAATATCCCTTTGCCAATTCCACAAGAACAGCCTTAGCGAAAGGCTTCTTGAAGGGAAAGATGTAACTCTGTGAGACGAATTAACAGAACACAGAGCAGTTTCTCAGGAAGCTTCTTTCCACTTTTGAACGAAAGATATTTCCTTTTTCACCATAGCCATCTATGGGCTTCCAAATATCCCTTTGCCAATTCCACAAGAACAGCCTTAGCGAAAGGCTTCTTGAAGGGAAAGATGTAACTCTGTGAGATGAATTAACAGAACACAGAGCAGTTTCTCAGAAAGCTTCTTTCCAGTTTTGAACGGAAGATATTTCCTTTTTCACCATAGCCCTCTATGGGCTTCCAAATATCCCTTTGCCAATTCCACAAGAACAATCTTAGCGAAAGGCTTCTTGAATGGAAAGATGTAACTCTGTGAGATGAATTAACAGAACACAGAGCAGTTGCTCAGAAAGCTTCTTTCCAATTTTGAACGGAAGATATTTCCTTTTAAACCATAGCCCTCTATGTGCTTCCAAATATCCCTTTGCCAATTCCACAAGAACAGCCTTAGCGAAAGGCTTCTTCAAGGGAGAGATGTAACTCTGTGAGATGAATTAACAGAACACGGAACAGTTTCTCAGAAAGCTTCTTTCCAGTTTTGAACGGAAGATATTTCCTTTTTCACCATAGCCCTCTATGGGCTTAAAAATATCCCTTTGCCAATTCACCAAGAACAGCCTTAGCGAAAGGCGTCTTGAAGGGAAAGATGTAACTCTGTGAGATGAATTAACAGAACACAGAGCAGTTTCTCAGAAAGCTTCTTTCCAGTTTTGAACGGAAGATATTTCCTTTTTCACCATAGCCCTCTATGGGCTTCCAAATATCCCTTTGCCAATTCCACAAGAACAGCCTTAGCGAAAGGCTTCTTGAAGGGAAAGATGTAACTCTGTGAGATGAATTCACAGAACACAGAGAAGTTTCTCAGAAAGCTTGCTTCCAGTTTTGAACGGAATATATTTCCTTTTTCACCATAGCCCTCTAAGGGCTTCCAAATATCCCTTTGCCAATTCCACAAGAACAGCCTTAGCGAGAGGCTTCTTGAAGGGAAAGATGTAACTCTGTGAGATGAATTAACAGAACACAGAGCAGTTTCTCAGAAAGCTTCTTTCCAGTTTTGAACGGAAGATATTTCCTTTTTCACCATAGCCTTCTATGGGCTTCCAAATATCCCTTTGCCAATTCCACAAGAACAGCCTTAGCGAAAGGCTTCTTGAAGGGAAAGATGTAACTGTGTGAGATGAATTAACAGAACACAGAGCAGTTTCTCAGAAAGCTTCTTTCCAGTTTTGAACGGAAGATATTTCCTTTTTCAACATAGCCCTCTATGGGCTTCCAAATATCCCTTTGCCAATTCACCAAGAACAGCCTTAGCGAAAGGCTTCTTGAAGGGAAAGATGTAACTCTGTGAGATGAATTAACAGAACACAGAGCAGTTTCTCAGAAAGCTTCTTTCCACTTTTGAACGGAAGATATTTCCTTTTTCACCATAGACCTCTATGTGCTTCGAAATATCCCTTTGCCTATTCCACAAGAACAGCCTTAGCGAAAGGCTTCTTGAAGGGAAAGATGTAACTCTGTGAGATGAATTAACAGAACATAGAACAGTTTCTCAGAAAGCTTCTTTCTAGTTTTGAACGGAAGATATTTCCTTTTTCACCATAGCCCTCTATGGGCTTCCAAATATCCCTTTGCCAATTCCACAAGAACAGCCTTAGCGAAAGGCTTCTTGAAGGGAAAGATGTAACTCTGTGAGAAGAATTAACAGAACACAGAGCAGTTTCTCAGAAAGCTTCTTTCCAGTTTTGAACGGAAGATATTTCCTTTTTCACCATAGCCCTCTATGGGCTTCCAAATATCCCTTTGCCAATTCCACAAGAACAGCCTTAGCGAAAGGCTTCTTGAAGGGAAGGATGCAACTCTGTGAGATGAATTAACAGAACACAGAGCAGTTTCTCAGAAAGCTTCTTTCCAGTTTTGAACGGAAGATATTTCCTTTTTCACCATAGCCCTCTATGGGCTTCCAAATATCCCTTTGCCAATTCCACAAGAACAGCCTTAGCGAAAGGCTTCTTGAAGGGAAAGATGTAACTCTGTGAGAAGAATTAACAGAACACAGAGCAGTTTCTCAGAAAGCTTCTTTCCAGTTTTGAACGGAAGATATTTCCTTTTTCACCATAGCCCTCTATGGGCTTCCAAATATCCCTTTGCCAATTCCCCAAGAACAGCCTTAGCGAAAGGCTTCTTGAAGGGAAGGATGCAACTCTGTGAGATGAATTAACAGAACACAGAGCAGTTTCTCAGAAAGCTTCTTTCCAGTTTTGAACGGAAGATATTTCCTTTTTCACCATAGCCCTCTATGGGCTTCCAAATATCCCTTTCCCAATTCCACAAGAACAGCCTTAGCGAAAGGCTTCTTCAAGGGAAAGATGTAACTCTGTGAGATGAATTAACAGAACACAGAACAGTTTCTCAGAAATCTTCTTTCCAGTTTTGAACGGAAGATATTTCCTTTTTCACCATAGCCCTCTATGGGCTTCCAAATATCCCTTTGCCAATTCCACAAGAACAGCCTTAGCGAAGGGCTTCTTCAAGGGAAAGATGTAACTCTGTGAGATGAATTAACAGAACACAGAGCAGTTTCTCAGAAAGCTTCTTTCCAGTTTTGAACGGAATATATTTACTTTTTCACCATAGCTCTCTAAGGGCTTCCAAATATCCCTTTGCCAATTCCACAACAACAGCCTTAGCGAAAGGCTTCTTGAAGGGAAAGATGTAACTCTGTGAGATGAATTAACAGAACACAGAGCAGTTTCTCAGAAAGCTACTTTCCAGTTTTGAACGGAAGATATTTCCTTTTTCACCGTAGCCCTCTATGGGCTTCCAAATATCCCTTTGCCAATTCCACAAGAACAGCCTTAGCGAAAGGCTTCTTGAAGGGAAAGATGTAACTCTGTGAGATGAATTAAGAGAACATAGAGCAGTTTCACAGAAAGCTTCTTTCCAGTTTTGAACGGAAGATATTTCCTTTTTCACCATAGCCCTCTATGGGCTTCCAAATATCCCTTTGCCAATTCCACAAGAACAACCTTTGCGAAAGGCTTCTTGAAGGGAAAGATGTAACTCTGTGAGATGAATTAACAGAACAAAGAGCAGTTGCTCAGAAAGCTTCTTTCCAATTTTGAACGGAAGATATTTCCTTTTTCACCATAGCCCTCTATGTGCTTCCAAATATCCCTTTGCCAATTCCACAAGAACAGCCTTAGCGAAAGCCTTCTTCAAGGGAAAGATGTAACTCTGTGAGATGAATTAACAGAACACAGAGCAGTTTCTCAGAAAGCTTCTTTCCAGCTTTGAACGGAAGATATTTCCTTTTTCACCATAGCCCTCTATGGGCTTCCAAATATCCCTTTGCCAATTCCACATGAACAGCCTTAACGAAAGGTTTCTTGAAGGGAAAGATGTAACTCTGTGAGATGAATTAACAGAACACGGAGCAGTTTCTCAGAAAGCTTCTTTCCAGTTTTGAACGGAAGATATTTCCTTTTTCACCATAGCCCTCTATGGGCTTCCAAATATCCCTTTGCCAATTCCACAAGAACAGCCTTAGCGAAAGGCTTCTTGAAGGGAAAGATGTAACTCTGTGAGGTGAATTTACAGAACACAGAGCAGTTTCTCAGAAAGCTTCTTTCCAGTTTTGAACGGAAGATATTTCCCTTTTCACCATAGCCCTCTATGGGCTTCCAAATATCCCTTTTCCAATTCCACAAGAACAGCCTTAGCGAAAGGCTTCTTGAAGGGAAAGATGTAACTCTGTGAGACGAATTAACAGAACACAGAGCAGTTTCTCAGAAAACTTCTTTCCAGTTTTGAACGGAAGATATTTCCTTTTTCACCATAGCCCTCTATGGGCTTCCAAATATCCCTTTCCCAATTCCACAAGAACAGCCTTAGCGAAAGGCTTCTTGAAGGGAAAGATGTAACTCTGTGAGATGAATTAACAGAAAACAGAGCAGTTTCTCAGAAAGCTTCTTTCCAGTTTTGAACGGAAGATATTTCCTTTTTCACCATAGTCCTCTACGGGCTTCCAAATATCCCTTTGCCAATTCCCCAAGAACAGCCTTAGCGAAAGGCTTCTTGAAGTTAAAGATGTAACTCTGTGAGATGAATTAACAGAACACAGAGCAGTTTCTCAGAAAGCTTCTTTCCAGTTTTGAACGGAAGATATTTCCTTTTTCCCCATAGCCCTCTATGGGCTTCCAAATATCCCTTTGCCAATTCCACAAGAACAGCCTTAGCGAAAGGCTTCTTGAAGGGAAAGATGTAACTCTGTGAGATGAATTAACAGAACACAGAACAGTTTCTCAGAAAGCTTCTTTCCAGTTTTGAACGGAAGATATTTCCTTTTTCACCATAGCCCTCTATGGGCTTCCAAATATCCCTTTGCCAATTCCACAAGAACAGCCATAGCGAAAGGCTTCTTCAAGGGAAAGATGTAACTCTGTGAGATGAATTAACAGAACACAGAGCAGTTTCTCAGAAAGCTTCTTTCCAGTTTTGAACGGAATATATTTCCTTTTTCACCATAGCTCTCTATGGGCTTCCAAATATCCCTTTCCCAATTCCTCAAGAACAGCCTTAGCGAAAGGCTTCTTGAAGGGAAAGATGTAACTCTGTGAGATGAATTAACAGAACACAGAGCAGTTTCTCAGAAAGCTACTTTCCAGTTTTGAACGGAAGATATTTCCTTTATCACCATAGCCCTCTATGGGCTTCCAAATATCCCTTTGCCAATTCCACAAGAACAGCCTTAGCGAAAGGCTTCTTGAAGTTAAAGATGTAACTCTTTGAGATGAATTAACAGAACACAGAGCAGTTTCTCAGAAAGCTTCTTTCCAGTTTTGAACGGAAGATATTTCCTTTTTCACCATAGCCCTCTATGGGCTTCCAAATATCCCTTTGCCAATTCCACAAGAACAGCCTTAGCGAAAGGCTTCTTGAAGGGAAAGATGTAACTCTGTGAGATGAATTAACAGAACACAGAACAGTTTCTCAGAAAGCTTCTTTCCAGTTTTGAACGGAAGATATTTCCTTTTTCACCATAGCCCTCTATGGGCTTCCAAATATCCCTTTGCCAATTCCACAAGAACAGCCTTAGCGAAAGGCTTCTTCAGGGGAAAGATGTAACTCTGTGAGATGAATTAACAGAACACAGAGCAGTTTCTCAGAAAGCTTCTTTCCAGTTTTGAACGGAATATATTTCCTTTTTCACCATAGCTCTCTATGGGCTTCCAAATATCCCTTTCCCAATTCCTCAAGAACAGCCTTAGCGAAAGGCTTCTTGAAGGGAAAGATGTAACTCTGTGAGATGAATTAACAGAACACAGAGCAGTTTCTCAGAAAGCTACTTTCCAGTTTTGAACGGAAGATATTTCCTTTATCACCATAGCCCTCTATGGGCTTCCAAATATCCTTTTGCCAATTCCACAAGAACAGCCTTAGCGAAAGGCTTCTTCAAGGGAAAGATGTAACTCTGTGAGATGAATTAACAGAACACAGAGCAGTTTCTCAGAAATCTTCTTTCCAGTTTTGAAAGGAAGATATTTCCTTTTTCACCATAGCCCTCTATGGGCTTCCAAATATCCCTTTGCCAATTCCACAAGAACAGCCTTAACGAAAGGTTTCTTGAAGGGAAAGATGTAACTCTGTGAGATGAATTAACAGAACACGGAGCAGTTTCTCAGAAAGCTTCTTTCCAGTTTTGAACGGAAGATATTTCCTTTTTCACCATAGCCCTCTATGGGCTACCAAATATCCCTTTGCCAATTCCACAAGAACAGCCTTAGCGAAAGGCTTCTTGAAGGGAAAGATGTAACTCTGTGAGATGAATTTACAGAACACAGAGCAGTTTCTCAGAAAGCTTCTTTCCAGTTTTGAACGGAAGATATTTCCTTTTTCACCATAGCCCTCTATGGGATTCCAAATATCCCTCTGCCAATTCTACAAGAATAGCCTTAGCGAAAGGCTTCTTGAAGGGAAAGATGTAACTCTGTGAGACGAATTAACAGAACACAGAGCAGTTTCTCAGAAAGCTTATTTCCAGTTTTGAACGGAAGATATTTCCTTTTTCACCATAGCCCTCTATGGGCTTCCAAATATCCCTTTGCAAATTCCACAAGAACAGCCTTAGCGAGAGGCTTCTTGAAGGGAAAGATGTAACTCTGTGAGATGAATTAACAGAACACGGAACAGTTTCTCACAAAGCTTGTTTCGAGTTTTGAACGGAAGATATTTCCTTTTTCACCATAGCCCACTATGGGCTTCCAAATATCCCTTTGCAAATTCCACAAGAACAGCCTTAGCGAAAGGCTTCTTGAAGGGAAAGATGTAACTCTGTGAGATGAATTTACAGAACACAGAGCAGTTTCTCAGAAAGCTTTTTTCCACTTTTGAACGGAAGATATTTCCTTTTTCACCATAGCCCTCTATGGGCTTCCAAATATCCCTTTGCCAATTCCACAAGAACAACCTTAGCGAAAGGCTTCTTGAAGGGAAAGATGTAACTCTGTGAGATGAATTAACAGAACACAGAACAGTTCCTCAGAAAGCTTCTTTCCAGTTTTGAAAGGAAGATATTTCCTTTTTCACCATAGCCCTCTATGGGCTTCCAAATATCCCTTTGCCAATTCCCCAAGAACAGCCTTAGCGAAAGGTAAGGGAAAGATGTAACTCTGTGAGATGAATTCACAGAACACAGATCAGTTTCTCAGAAAGCTTCTTTCCAGTTTTGAACGGAAGATATTTCCTTTTTCACCATAGCCCTCTATGGGCTTCCAAATATCCCTTTGCCAATTCCACAAGAACAACCTTAGCGAAAGACTTCTTGAAGGGAAAGATGAAACTCTGTGAGACGAACTAACAGAACACAGAGCAATTTCTCCGAAAGCTTCTTTCCAGTTTTGAACGGAAGATATTTCCTTTTTCACCATAGACCTCTAAGGGCTTCCAAATATCCCTTTGCCAATTCCAGTAGAACAGCCTTAGCGAAAGGCTTCTTGTAGGGAAAGATGTAACTCTGTGAGATGAATTAAGAGAACACAGAGCAGTTTCTCAGAAAGCTTCTTTCAAGTTTTGAACGGAAGATATTTCCTTTTTCACCATAGCCCTCTATGGGCTTCCAAATATCCCTTTGCCAATTCCACAAGAACAGCCTTAGCGAAAGGCTTCTTGAAGGGAAAGATGTAACTCTGTGAGATGAATTAACAGAACACAGAGCAGTTTCTCAGAAAGCTTCTTTCCAGTTTTGAACGGAAGATATTTCCTTTTTCACCATAGCCCTCTATGGGCTTCCAAATATCCCTTTGCCAATTCCACAAGAACAGCCTTAGCGAAAGGCTTCTTGAAGGGAAAGATGTAACTCTGTGAGATGAATTAACAGAACACAGAGCAGTTTCTCAGAAAGCTTCTTTCCAGTTTTGAACGGAAGATATTTCCTTTTTCACCATAGCCCTCTACGGGCTTCCAAATATCCCTTTGCCAATTCCCCAAGAACAGCCTTAGCGAAAGGCTTCTTCAAGGGAAAGATGTAACTCTGTGAGATGAATTAAGAGAACACAGAGCAGTTTCTCAGAAAGCTTCTTTCCAGTTTTGAACGGAAGATATTTCCTTTTTCACCATAGCCCTCTATGGGATTCCAAATATCCCTTTGCCAATTCCACAAGAACAGCCTTAGCGAAAGGCTTCTTGAAGGGAAAGATGTAACTCTGTGAGACGAATTAACAGAACACAGAGCAGTTTCTCAGAAAACTTCTTTCCAGTTTTGAACGGAAGATATTTCCTTTTTCACCATAGCCCTCTATGGGCTTCCAAATATCCCTTTGCCAATTCCACAAGAACAGCCTTAGTGAAAGGCTTCTTGAAGGGAAAGATGTAACTCTGTGAGATGAATCTACAGAACACAGAACAGTTTCTCAGAAAGCTTCTTTCCAGTTTTGAACGGAAGATATTTCCTTTTTCACCATAGCCCTCTATGGGCTTCCAAATATCCCTTTTCCAATTCCACAAGAACAGCCTTAGCGAAAGGCTTCTTGAAGGGAAAGATGTAACTCTGTGAGATGAATTAACAGAACACAGAACAGTTTCTCAGAAAGCTTCTTTCCAGTTTTGAACGGAAGATATTTCCTTTTTCACCATAGCCCTCTATGGGCTTCCAAATATCCCTTTGCCAATTCCACAAGAACAGCCTTAGCGAAAGGCTTCTTGAAGGGAAAGATGTAACTCTGTGAGACGAATTAACAGAACACAGAGCAGTTTCTCAGAAAGCTTCTTTCCAGTTTTGAACGGAAGATATTTCCTTTTTCACCATAGCCCTCTATGGGCTTCCAAATATCCCTTTGCCAATTCCACAAGAACAGCCTTAGCGAAAGGCTTCTTGAAGGGAAAGATGTAACTCTGTGGGATGAATTAACAGAACACGGAACAGTTACTCACAAAGCTTGTTTCCAGTTTTGAACGGAAGATATTTCCTTTATCACCATAGCACTCTATGGGCTTCCAAATATCCCTTTGCCAATTCCACAAGAACAGCCTTAGTGAAAGGCTTCTTGAAGGGAAAGATGTAACTCTGTGAGATGAATTTACAGAACACACAGCAGTTTCTCAGAAAGCTTCTTTCCAGTTTTGAACGGAAGTTATTTCCTTTTTCACCATAGCCCTCTATGGGCTTCCAAATATCCCTTTGCCAATTCCACAAGAACAGCCTTAGCGAAAGGCTTCTTGAAGGGAAAGATGTAACTCTGTGAGATGAATTAACAGAACACAGAGCAGTTTCTCAGAAAGCTTCTTTCCAGTTTTGAACGGAAGGTATTTCCTTTTTCACCATAGCCCTCTACGGGCTTCCAAATATCCCTTTGCCAATTCCCCAAGAACAGCCTTAGCGAAAGGCTTCTTCAAGGGAAAGATATAACTCTGTGAGATGAATTAAGAGAACACAGAGCAGTTTCTCAGAAAGCTTCTTTCCAGTTTTGAACGGAAGATATTTCCTTTTTCACCATAGCCCTCTATGGGATTCCAAATATCCCTTTGCCAATTCCAAAAGAACAGCCTTAGCGAAAGGCTTCTTGAAGGGAAAGATGTAACTCTGTGAGACGAATTAACAGAACACAGAGCAGTTTCTCAGAAAGCTACTTTCCAGTTTTGAACGGAAGATATTTCCTTTTTCACCATAGCCCTCTATGGGCTTCCAAATATCCCTTTCCCAATTCCACAAGAACAGCCTTAGCGAAAGGCTTCTTGAAGGGAAAGATGTAACTCTGTGAGATGAATTAACAGAACACAGAGCAGTTTCTCAGAAAGCTTCTTTCCAGTTTTGAACGGAAGATATTTCCTTTTTCACCATAGCCCTCTATGGGCTTCCAAATATCCCTTTTCCAATTCCACAAGAACAGCCTTAGCGAAAGGCTTCTTGAAGGGAAAGATGTAACTCTGTGAGATGAATTAACAGAACACAGAACAGTTTCTCAGAAAGCTTCTTTCCAGTTTTGAACGGAAGATATTTCCTTTTTCACCATAGCTCTCTATGGGCTTCCAAATATCCCTTTCCCAATTCCTCAAGAACAGCCTTAGCGAAAGGCTTCTTGAAGGGAAAGATGTAACTCTGTGAGATGAATTAACAGAACACAGAGCAGTTTCTCAGAAAGCTTCTTTCCAATTTTGAACGGAAGATATTTCCTTTTTCACCAGAGCCCTCTACGTGCTTAAAAATATCCCTTTGCCAATTCCACAAGAACAGCCTTAGCGAAAGGCTTCTTGAAGGGAAAGATGTAACTCTGTGAGATGAATTAACAGAACACAGAGCAGTTTCTCAGAAAGCTTCTTTCCAGTTTTGAACGGAAGATATTTCCTTTTTCACCATAGCCCTCTATGGGCTTCCAAGTATCCCTTTGCCAATTCCACAAGAACAGCCTTAGCGAAAGGCTTCTTGAAGGGAAAGATGTAACTCTGTGAGATGAATTAACAGAACACAGAGCAGTTTCTCAGAAAGCTTCTTTCCAGTTTTGAACGGAAAATATTTCCTTTTTCAACATAGTCCTCTATGGGCTTCCAAATATCCCCTTTGCCAATTCCACAAGAACAGCCTTAGCGAAAGGTTTCTTGGAGGGAAAGATGTAACTCTGTGAGGTGAATTAACAGAACACGGAGCAGTTTCTCAGAGAGCTTCTTTCCAGTTTTGAACGGAAGATATTTCCTTTTTCACCGTAGCCCTCTATGGGCTTCCAAATATCCCTTTCCCAATTCCTCAAGAACAGCCTTAGCGAAAGGCTTCTTGAAAGGAAAGATGTAACTCTGTGAGATGAATTAACAGAACACAGAGCAGTTTCTCAGAAAGCTACTTTCCAGTTTTGAACGGAAGATATTTCCTTTATCACCATAGCCCTCTATGGGCTTCCAAATATCCCTTTTCCAATTCCACAAGAACAGCCTTAGCGAAAGGCTTCTTGATGGGAAAGATGTAACTCTGTGAGATGAATTAACAGAACACAGAGCAGTTTCTCAGAAAGCTTCTTTCCAGTTTTGAACGGAAGATATTTCCTTTTTCACCATAGCCCTCTATGGGCTTCCAAATATCCCTTTGCCAATTCCACAAGAATAGCCTTAGCGAAAGGCTTCTTGAAGGGAAAGATGTAACTCTGTGAGATGAATTAACAGAACACAGAGCAGTTTCTCAGAAAGCTTCTTTCCAGTTTTGAACGGAAGATATTTCCTTTTTCACCATAGCCCTCTATGGGCTTCCAAATATCCCTTTGCCAATTCCACAAGAACAGCCTAAGCGAAAGGCTTCTTGAAGGGAAAGATGTAACTCTGTGAGATGAATTAACAGAACACAGAGCAGTTTCTCAGAAAGCTTCTTTCATGTTTTGAACGGAAGATATTTCCTTTTACACCATAGCCCTCTATGGGCTTCCAAATATCCCTTTGCCAATTCCACAAGAACAGCCTTAGCGAAAGGCTTCTTGAAGGGAAAGATGTAACTCTGTGAGGTGAATTAACAGAACACAGAGCAGTTTCTCAGTAAGCTTCTTTCCAGTTTTGAACGGAAGATATTTCCTTTTTCACCATAGCCATCTATGGGCTTCCAAATATCCCTTTGCCAATTCCACAAGAACAGCCTTAGCGAAAGGCTTCTTGATGGGAAAGATGTAACTCTGTGAGATGAATTAACAGAACACAGAGCAGTTTCTCAGAAAGCTTCTTTCCAGTTTTGAACGGAAGATAATTCCTTTTTCAGCATAGCCCTCTATGGGCTTCCAAATATCCCTTTGCCAATTTAACAAAAACAGCCTTAGCGAAAGGCTTCTTGAAGGGAAAGATGTAACTCTGTGAGATGAATTAACAGAACACAGAGCAGTTTCTCAGAAAGCTTCTTTCCAGTTTTGAACGGAAGATATTTCCTTTTTCACCATAGCCCTCTATGGGCTTCCAAATATCCCTTTGCCAATTCCACAAGAACAGCCTTAGCGAAAGGTTTATTGAAGGGAAAGATGTAACTCTGTGGGATGAATTAACAGAACACAGAGCAGTTTCTCAGAAAGCTTCTTTCCAGTTTTGAACGGAAGATATTTCCTTTTTCACCATAGCCCTCTATGGGCTTCCAAATATCCATTTGCCAATTCCCCAAGAAAAGCCTTAGCGAAAGGCTTCTTGAAGGGAGAGATGTAACTCTGTGAGATGAATTAACAGAACACAGAGCAGTTTCTCAGAAAGCTTCTTTCCAGTTTTGAACGGAAGGTATTTCCTTTTTCACCATAGCCCTCTATGGGCTTCCAAATATCCCTTTGCCAATTCCCCAAGAACAGCCTTAGCGAAAGGCTTCTTGAAGGGAAAGATGTAACTCTGTTAGATGAATTAACAGAACACAGAGCAGTTGCTCAGAAAGCTTCTTTCCAGTTTTGAACGGAAGATATTTCCTTTTTCACCATAGCCCTCTATGGGCTTCCAAATATCCCTTTGCCAATTCCCCAAAAACAGCCTTAGCGAAAGGCTTCTTGAAGGGAAAGATGTAACTCTGTGAGATGAATTAACAGAACAGAGAGCAGTTTCGCAGAAAGCTTCTTTCCAGTTTGAACGGAAGATATTTCCTTTTTCACCATAGCCCTCTATGGGCTTCCAAATATCCCTTTGCCAATTCCACAAGAACAGCCTTAGCGAAAGGCTTCTTGAAGGGAAAGATGTAACTCTGTGAGATGAATTAACAGAACACAGAGCAGTTTCTCAGAAAGCTTCTTTCCAGTTTTGAACGTAAGATATTTCCTTTTTCACCATAGCCCTCTATGGGCTTCCAAATATCCCTTTGCCAATTCCACAAGAACAGCCTTAGCGAAAGGCTTCTTGAAGGGAAAGATGTAACTCTGTGAGATGAATTAACAGAACACAGAGCAGTTTCTCAGAAAGCTTCTTTCCAGTTTTGAACGGAAGATATTTCCTTTTTCACCATAGCCCTCTATGGGCTTCCAAATATCCCTTTGCCAATTCCACAAGAACAGCCTTAGCGAAAGGCTTCTTGATGGGAAAGATGTAACTCTGTGAGATGAATTAACAGAACACAGAGCAGTTTCTCAGAAAGCTTCCTTCCAGTTTTGAACGTAAGATATTTCCTTTTTCACCATAGCCCTCTATGGGCTTCCAAATATCCCTTTGCCAATTCCACAAGAACAGCCTTAGCGAAAGGCTTCTTGAAGGGAAAGATGTAACTCTGTGAGATGAATTAACAGAACACAGAGCAGTTTCTCAGAAAGCTTCTTTCCAGTTTTGAACGGAAGATATTTCCTTTTTCACCATAGCCCTCTATGGGCTTCCAAATATCCCTTTGCCAATTCCACAAGAACAGCCTTAGCGAAAGGCTTCTTGAAGGGAAAGATGTAACTCTGTGAGATGAATTAACAGAACACAGAGCAGTTTCTCAGAAAGCTTCTTTCCAGTTTTGAACGGAAGATATTTCCTTTTTCACCATAGCCCTCTATGGGCTTCCAAATATCCCTTTGCCAATTCCACAAGAACAGCCTTAGCGAAAGGCTTCTTGAAGGGAAAGATGTAACTCTGTTAGATGAATTAACAGAACACAGAGCAGTTTCTCAGAAAGCTTCTTTCCAGTTTTGAACGGAAGATATTTCCTTTTTCACCATAGCCCTCTATGGGCTTCCAAATATCCCTTTGCCAATTCCACAAGAACAGCCTTAGCGAAAGGCTTCTTGAAGGGAAAGATGTAACTCTGTGAGATGAATTCACAGAACACAGAGCAGTTTCTCAGAAAGCTTCTTTCCAGTTTTGAACGGAAGATATTTCCTTTTTCACCATAGCCCTCTATGGGCTTCCAAATATCCCTTTGCCAATTCCACAAGAACAGCCTAAGCGAAAGGCTTCTTGAAGGGAAAGATGTAACTCTGTGAGATGAATTAACAGAACACAGAGCAGTTTCTCAGAAAGCTTCTTTCCAGTTTTGAACGGAAGATATTTCCTTTTACACCATAGCCCTCTATGGGCTTCCAAATATCCCTTTGCCAATTCCACAAGAACAGCCTTAGCGAAAGGCTTCTTGAAGGGAAAGATGTAACTCTGTGAGGTGAATTAACAGAACACAGAGCAGTTTCTCAGTAAGCTTCTTTCCAGTTTTGAACGGAAGATATTTCCTTTTTCACCATAGCCCTCTATGGGCTTCCAAATATCCCTTTGCCAATTCCACAAGAACAGCCTTAGCGAAAGGCTTCTTGATGGGAAAGATGTAACTCTGTGAGATGAATTAACAGAACACAGAGCAGTTTCTCAGAAAGCTTCTTTCCAGTTTTGAACGGAAGATAATTCCTTTTTCACCATAGCCCTCTATGGGCTTCCAAATATGCCTTTGCCAATTTAACAAAAACAGCCTTAGCGAAAGGCTTCTTGAAGGGAAAGATGTAACTCTGTGAGATGAATTAACAGAACACAGAGCAGTTTCTCAGAAAGCTTCTTTCCAGTTTTGAACGGAAGATATTTCCTTTTTCACCATAGCCCTCTATGGGCTTCCAAATATCCCTTTGCCAATTCCACAAGAACAGCCTTAGCGAAAGGTTTATTGAAGGGAAAGATGTAACTCTGTGGGATGAATTAACAGAACACAGAGCAGTTTCTCAGAAAGCTTCTTTCCAGTTTTGAACGGAAGATATTTCCTTTTTCACCATAGCCCTCTATGGGCTTCCAAATATCCATTTGCCAATTCCCCAAGAAAAGCCTTAGCGAAAGGCTTCTTGAAGAGAGAGATGTAACTCTGTGAGATGAATTAACAGAACACAGAGCAGTTTCTCAGAAAGCTTCTTTCCAGTTTTGAACGGAAGGTATTTCCTTTTTCACCATAGCCCTCTATGGGCTTCCAAATATCCCTTTGCCAATTCCCCAAGAACAGCCTTAGCGAAAGGCTTCTTGAAGGGAAAGATGTAACTCTGTTAGATGAATTAACAGAACACAGAGCAGTTGCTCAGAAAGCTTCTTTCCAGTTTTGAACGGAAGATATTTCCTTTTTCACCATAGCCCTCTATGGGCTTCCAAATATCCCTTTGCCAATTCCCCAAAAACAGCCTTAGCGAAAGGCTTCTTGAAGGGAAAGATGTAACTCTGTGAGATGAATTAACAGAACACAGAGCAGTTTCTCAGAAAGCTTCTTTCCAGTTTTGAACGGAAGATATTTCCTTTTTCACCATAGCCCTCTATGGGCTTCCAAATATCCCTTTGCCAATTCCACAAGAACAGCCTTAGCGAAAGGCTTCTTGAAGGGAAAGATGTAACTCTGTGAGATGAATTAACAGAACACAGAGCAGTTTCTCAGAAAGCTTCTTTCCAGTTTTGAGTGGAAGATATTTCCTTTTTCACCATAGCCCTCTATGGGCTTCCAAATATCCCTTTGCCAATTCCCCAAGAACAGCCTTAGCGAAAGGCTTCTTGAAGGGAAAGATGTAACTCTGTGAGATGAATTAACAGAACACAGAGCAGTTTCTCAGAAAGCTTCTTTCCAGTTTTGAACGGAAGATATTTCCTTTTTCACCATAGCCCTCTATGGGCTTCCAAATATCCCTTTGCCAATTCCACAAGAACAGCCTTAGCGAAAGGCTTCTTGAAGGGAAAGATGTAACACTGTGAGATGAATTAACAGAACACAGAGCAGTTTCTCAGAAAGCTTCTTTCATGTTTTGAACGGAAGATATTTCCTTTTACACCATAGCCCTCTATGGGCTTCCAAATATCCCTTTGCCAATTCCACAAGAACAGCCTTAGCGAAAGGCTTCTTGAAGGGAAAGATGTAACTCTGTTAGGTGAATTAACAGAACACAGAGCAGTTTCTCAGAAAGCTTCTTTCCAGTTTTGAACGGAAGATATTTCCTTTTTCACCATAGCCCTCTATGGGCTTCCAAATATCCCTTTGCCAATTCCACAAGAACAGCCTTAGCGAAAGGCTTCTTGATGGGAAAGATGTAACTCTGTGAGATGAATTAACAGAACACAGAGCAGTTTCTCAGAAAGCTTCTTTCCAGTTTTGAACGGAAGATATTTCCTTTTTCACCATAGCCCTCTATGGGCTTCAAAATATCCCTTGCCAATTCCACAAGAACAGCCTTAGCGAAAGGCTTCTTGAAGGGAAAGATGTAACTCTGTGAGATGAATTAACAGAACACAGAGCAGTTTCTCAGAAAGCTTCTTTCCAGTTTTGAACGGAAGATATTTCCTTTTTCACCATAGCCCTCTATGGGCTTCCAAATATCCCTTTGCCAATTCCACAAGAACAGCCTTAGCGAAAGGCTTCTTGAAGGGAAAGATGTAACTCTGTGAGATGAATTAACAGAACACAGAGCAGTTTCTCAGAAAGCTTCTTTCATGTTTTGAACGGAAGATATTTCCTTTTACACCATAGCCCTCTATGGGCTTCCAAATATCCCTTTGCCAATTCCACAAGAACAGCCTTAGCGAAAGGCTTCTTGAAGGGAAAGATGTAACTCTGTGAGGTGAATTAACAGAACACAGAGCAGTTTCTCAGAAAGCTTCTTTCCAGTTTTGAACGGAAGATATTTCCTTTTTCACCATAGCCCTCTATGGGCTTCCAAATATCCCTTTGCCAATTCCACAAGAACAGCCTTAGCGAAAGGCTTCTTGATGGGAAAGATGTAACTCTGTGAGATGAATTAACAGAACACAGAGCAGTTTCTCAGAAAGCTTCTTTCCAGTTTTGAACGGAAGATAATTCCTTTTTCACCATAGCCCTCTATGGGCTTCCAAATATCCCTTTGCCAATTCCCCAAAAACAGCCTTAGCGAAAGGCTTCTTGAAGGGAAAGATGTAACTCTGTGAGATGAATTAACAGAACACAGAGCAGTTTCTCAGAAAGCTTCTTTCCAGTTTTGAACGGAAGATATTTCCTTTTTCACCATAGCCCTCTATGGGCTTCCAAATATCCCTTTGCCAATTCCACAAGAACAGCCTTAGCGAAAGGCTTATTGAAGGGAAAGATGTAACTCTGTGGGATGAATTAACAGAACACAGAGCAGTTTGTCAGAAAGCTTCTTTCCAGTTTTGAACGGAAGATATTTCCTTTTTCACCATAGAACTCTATGGGCTTCCAAATATCCCTTTGCCAATTCCACAAGAACAGCCTTAGCGAAAGGCTTCTTGAAGGGAAAGATGTAACTCTGTGAGATGAATTAACAGAACACAGAGCAGTTGTTCAGAAAGCTTCTTTCCAGTTTTGAACGGAAGATATTTCCTTTTTCACCATAGCTCCCTATGGGCTTCCAAATATCCCTTTGCCAATTCCACAAGAACAGCCTTAGCGAAAGGCTTCTTGAAGGGAAAGATGTAACTCTGTGAGATGAATTAACAGAACACAGAGCAGTTTCTCAGAAAGCTTCTTTCCAGTTTTGAACGGAAGATATTTCCTTTTTCACCATAGCCCTCTATGGGCTTCCAAATATCCCTTTGCCAATTCCACAAGAACAGCCTTAGCGAAAGGCTTCTTGAAGGGAAAGATGTAACTCTGTTAGATGAATTCACAGAACACAGAACAGTTTCTCAGAAAGCTTCTTTCCAGTTTTGAACGGAAGATATTTCCTTTTTCACCATAGCCCTCTATGGGCTTCCAAATATCCCTTTGCCAATTCCCCAAGAACAGCCTTAGCGAAAGGCTTCTTCAAGGGAAAGATGTAACTCTGTGAGATGAATTAACAGAACACAGAGCAGTTTCTCAGAAAGCTTCTTTCCGGTTTTGAACAGAAGATATTTCCTTTTTCACCATAGCTCTCTATGGGCTTCCAAATATCCCTTTGCCAATTCCACGAGAACAGCCTTAGCGAAAGGCTTCTTCTAGGGAAAGATGTAACTCTGTGAGATGAATTAACAGAACACAGAGCAGTTTCTCAGAAAGCTTCTTTCCAGTTTTGAACGGAAGATATTTCCTTTTTCACCATAGCCCTCTATGGGCTTCCAAATATCCCTTTGCCAATTCCACAAGAACAGCCTTAGCGAAAGGCTTCTTGAAGGGAAAGATGTAACTCTGTGAGATGAATTAAGAGAACACAGAGCAGTTTCTCAGAAAGTTTCTTTCCAGTTTTGAACGGAAGATATTTCCTTTTTCACCATAGCCCTCTATGGGCTTCCAAATATCTTTTTGCCAATTCCACAAGAACAGCCTTAGCGAAAGGCTTCTTCAAGGGAAAGATGTAACTCTGTGAGACGAATTAACAGAACACAGAGAAGTTTCTCAGAAAACTTCTTTCCAGTTTTGAACGGAAGATATTTCCTTTTTCACCATAGCCCTCTATGGGCTTCCAAATATCCCTTTGCCAATTCCACAAGAACAGCCTTAGCGAAAGGCTTCTTGAAGTTAAAGATGTAACTCTTTGAGATGAATTAACAGAACACAGAGCAGTTTCTCAGAAAGCTTCTTTCCAGTTTTGAACGGAAGATATTTCCTTTTTCACCATAGCCGTCTATGGGCTTCCAATTATCCCTTTGCCAATTCCGCAAGAACAGCCTTAGCGAAAGGCTTCTTGAAGGGAAAGATGTAACTCTGTGAGACGAATTAACCGAACTCAGAGCAGTTTCTCAGAAAACTTCTTTCCAGTTTTGAACGGAAGATATTTCCTTTTTCACCATGGCCCTCTATGGGCTTCCAAATATCCCTTTCCCAATTCCACAAGAACAGCCTTAGCGAAAGGCTTCTTGAAGGGAAAGATGTAACTCTGTGAGATGAATTAACAGAACACAGAGCAGTTTCTCAGAAAGCTTCTTTCCAGTTTTGAACGGAAGATATTTCCTTTTTCACCATAGCCCTCTATGGGCTTCCAAATATCCCTTTGCCAATTCCCCAAGAACAGCCTTAGCGAAAGGCTTCTTGAAGGGAAGGATGCAACTCTGTGAGATGAATTAAGAGAACACAGAGCAGTTTCTCAGAAAGCTTCTTTCCAGTTTTGAACGGAAGATATTTCCTTTTTCACCATAGCCCTCTATGGGCTTCCAAATATCCCTTTCCCAATTCCACAAGAACAGCCTTAGCGAAAGGCTTCTTCAAGGGAAAGATGTAACTCTGTGAGATGAATTAACAGAACACAGAACAGTTTCTCAGAAATCTTCTTTCCAGTTTTGAACGGAAGATATTTCCTTTTTCACCATAGCCCTCTATGGGCTTCCAAATATCCCTTTGCCAATTCCACAAGAACAGCCTTAGCGAAGGGCTTCTTCAAGGGAAAGATGTAACTCTGTGAGATGAATTAACAGAACACAGAGCAGTTTCTCAGAAAGCTTCTTTCCAGTTTTGAACGGAATATATTTACTTTTTCACCATAGCTCTCTAAGGGCTTCCAAATATCCCTTTGCCAATTCCACAAGAACAGCCTTAGCGAAAGGCTTCTTGAAGGGAAAGATGTAACTCTGTGAGATGAATTAACAGAACACAGAGCAGTTTCTCAGAAAGCTACTTTCCAGTTTTGAACGGAAGATATTTCCTTTTTCACCGAAGCCCTCTATGGGCTTCCAAATATCCCTTTGCCAATTCCACAAGAACAGCCTTAGCGAAAGGCTTCTTGAAGGGAAAGATGTAACTCTGTGAGATGAATTAAGAGAACACAGAGCAGTTTCACAGAAAGCTTCTTTCCAGTTTTGAACGGAAGATATTTCCTTTTTCACCATAGCCCTCTATGGGCTTCCAAATATCCCTTTGCCAATTCCACAAGAACAACCTTTGCGAAAGGCTTCTTGAAGGGAAAGATGTAACTCTGTGAGATGAATTAACAGAACAAAGAGCAGTTGCTCAGAAAGCTTCTTTCCAATTTTGAACGGAAGATATTTATTTTTTCACCATAGCCCTCTATGTGCTTCCAAATATCCCTTTGCCAATTCCACAAGAACAGCCTTAGCGAAAGCCTTCTTCAAGGGAAAGATGTAACTCTGTGAGATGAATTAACGGAACACAGAGCAGTTTCTCAGAAAGCTTCTTTCCAGCTTTGAACGGAAGATATTTCCTTTTTCACCATAGCCCTCTATGGGCTTCCAAATATCCCTTTGCCAATTCCACAAGAACAGCCTTAACGAAAGGTTTCTTGAAGGGAAAGTTGTAACTCTGTGAGATGAATTAACAGAACACGGAGCAGTTTCTCAGAAAGCTTCTTTCCAGTTTTGAACGGAAGATATTTCCTTTTTCACCATAGCCCTCTATGGGCTTCCAAATATCCCTTTGCCAATTCCACAAGAACAGCCTTAGCGAAAGGCTTCTTGAAGGGAAAGATGTAACTCTGTGAGGTGAATTTACAGAACACAGAGCAGTTTCTCAGAAAGCTTCTTTCCAGTTTTGAACGGAAGATATTTCCTTTTTCACCATAGCCCTCTATGGGCTTCCAAATATCCCTTTTCCAATTCCACAAGAACAGCCTTAGCGAAAGGCTTCTTGAAGGGAAAGATGTAACTCTGTGAGGTGAATTTACAGAACACAGAGCAGTTTCTCAGAAAGCTTCTTTCCAGTTTTGAACGGAAGATATTTCCTTTTTCACCATAGCCCTCTATGGGCTTCCAAATATCCCTTTGCCAATTCCACAAGAACAGCCATAGCGAAAGGCTTCTTCAAGGGAAAGATGTAACTCTGTGAGATGAATTAACAGAACACAGAGCAGTTTCTCAGAAAGCTTCTTTCCAGTTTTGAACGGAATATATTTCCTTTTTCACCATAGCTCTCTATGGGCTTCCAAATATCCCTTTCCCAATTCCTCAAGAACAGCCTTAGCGAAAGGCTTCTTGAAGGGAAAGATGTAACTCTGTGAGATGAATTAACAGAACACAGAGCAGTTTCTCAGAAAGCTACTTTCCAGTTTTGAACGGAAGATATTTCCTTTATCACCATAGCCCTCTATGGGCTTCCAAATATCCCTTTGCCAATTCCACAAGAACAGCCTTAGCGAAAGGCTTCTTGAAGTTAAAGATGTAACTCTTTGAGATGAATTAACAGAACACAGAGCAGTTTCTCAGAAAGCTTCTTTCCAGTTTTGAACGGAAGATATTTCCTTTTTCACCATAGCCCTCTATGGGCTTCCAAATATCCCTTTGCCAATTCCACAAGAACAGCCTTAGCGAAAGGCTTCTTGAAGGGAAAGATGTAACTCTGTGAGATGAATTAACAGAACACAGAACAGTTTCTCAGAAAGCTTCTTTCCAGTTTTGAACGGAAGATATTTCCTTTTTCACCATAGCCCTCTATGGGCTTCCAAATATCCCTTTGCCAATTCCACAAGAACAGCCTTAGCGAAAGGCTTCTTCAGGGGAAAGATGTAACTCTGTGAGATGAATTAACAGAACACAGAGCAGTTTCTCAGAAAGCTTCTTTCCAGTTTTGAACGGAATATATTTCCTTTTTCACCATAGCTCTCTATGGGCTTCCAAATATCCCTTTCCCAATTCCTCAAGAACAGCCTTAGCGAAAGGCTTCTTGAAGGGAAAGATGTAACTCTGTGAGATGAATTAACAGAACACAGAGCAGTTTCTCAGAAAGCTACTTTCCAGTTTTGAACGGAAGATATTTCCTTTATCACCATAGCCCTCTATGGGCTTCCAAATATCCCTTTGCCAATTCCACAAGAACAGCCTTAGCGAAAGGCTTCTTCAAGGGAAAGATGTAACTCTGTGAGATGAATTAACAGAACACAGAGCAGTTTCTCAGAAATCTTCTTTCCAGTTTTGAAAGGAAGATATTTCCTTTTTCACCATAGCCCTCTATGGGCTTCCAAATATCCCTTTGCCAATTCCACAAGAACAGCCTTAACGAAAGGTTTCTTGAAGGGAAAGATGTAACTCTGTGAGATGAATTAACAGAACACGGAGCAGTTTCTCAGAAAGCTTCTTTCCAGTTTTGAACGGAAGATATTTCCTTTTTCACCATAGCCCTCTATGGGCTTCCAAATATCCCTTTGCCAATTCCACAAGAACAGCCTTAGCGAAAGGCTTCTTGAAGGGAAAGATGTAACTCTGTGAGATGAATTTACAGAACACAGAGCAGTTTCTCAGAAAGCTTCTTTCCAGTTTTGAACGGAAGATATTTCCTTTTTCACCATAGCCCTCTATGGGATTCCAAATATCCCTCTGCCAATTCTACAAGAATAGCCTTAGCGAAAGGCTTCTTGAAGGGAAAGATGTAACTCTGTGAGACGAATTAACAGAACACAGAGCAGTTTCTCAGAAAGCTTATTTCCAGTTTTGAACGGAAGATATTTCCTTTTTCACCATAGCCCTCTATGGGCTTCCAAATATCCCTTTGCAAATTCCACAAGAACAGCCTTAGCGAGAGGCTTCTTGAAGGGAAAGATGTAACTCTGTGAGATGAATTAACAGAACACGGAACAGTTTCTCACAAAGCTTGTTTCGAGTTTTGAACGGAAGATATTTCCTTTTTCACCATAGCCCACTATGGGCTTCCAAATATCCCTTTGCCAATTCCACAAGAACAGCCTTAGCGAAAGGCTTCTTGAAGGGAAAGATGTAACTCTGTGAGATGAATTTACAGAACACAGAGCAGTTTCTCAGAAAGCTTTTTTCCACTTTTGAACGGAAGATATTTCCTTTTTCACCATAGCCCTCTATGGGCTTCCAAATATCCCTTTGCCAATTCCACAAGAACAACCTTAGCGAAAGGCTTCTTGAAGGGAAAGATGTAACTCTGTGAGATGAATTAACAGAACACAGAACAGTTCCTCAGAAAGCTTCTTTCCAGTTTTGAAAGGAAGATATTTCCTTTTTCACCATAGCCCTCTATGGGCTTCCAAATATCCCTTTGCCAATTCCCCAAGAACAGCCTTAGCGAAAGGTAAGGGAAAGATGTAACTCTGTGAGATGAATTCACAGAACACAGATCAGTTTCTCAGAAAGCTTCTTTCCAGTTTTGAACGGAAGATATTTCCTTTTTCACCATAGCCCTCTATGGGCTTCCAAATATCCCTTTGCCAATTCCACAAGAACAACCTTAGCGAAAGACTTCTTGAAGGGAAAGATGAAACTCTGTGAGACGAACTAACAGAACACAGAGCAATTTCTCCGAAAGCTTCTTTCCAGTTTTGAACGGAAGATATTTCCTTTTTCACCATAGACCTCTAAGGGCTTCCAAATATCCCTTTGCCAATTCCAGTAGAACAGCCTTAGCGAAAGGCTTCTTGAAGGGAAAGATGTAACTCTGTGAGATGAATTAAGAGAACACAGAGCAGTTTCTCAGAAAGCTTCTTTCAAGTTTTGAACGGAAGATATTTCCTTTTTCACCATAGCCCTCTATGGGCTTCCAAATATCCCTTTGCCAATTCCACAAGAACAGCCTTAGCGAAAGGCTTCTTGAAGGGAAAGATGTAACTCTGTGAGATGAATTAACAGAACACAGAGCAGTTTCTCAGAAAGCTTCTTTCCAGTTTTGAACGGAAGATATTTCCTTTTTCACCATAGCCCTCTATGGGCTTCCAAATATCCCTTTGCCAATTCCACAAGAACAGCCTTAGCGAAAGGCTTCTTGAAGGGAAAGATGTAACTCTGTGAGATGAATTAACAGAACACAGAGCAGTTTCTCAGAAAGCTTCTTTCCAGTTTTGAACGGAAGATATTTCCTTTTTCACCATAGCCCTCTACGGGCTTCCAAATATCCCTTTGCCAATTCCCCAAGAACAGCCTTAGCGAAAGGCTTCTTCAAGGGAAAGATGTAACTCTGTGAGATGAATTAAGAGAACACAGAGCAGTTTCTCAGAAAGCTTCTTTCCAGTTTTGAACGGAAGATATTTCCTTTTTCACCATAGCCCTCTATGGGATTCCAAATATCCCTTTGCCAATTCCACAAGAACAGCCTTAGCGAAAGGCTTCTTGAAGGGAAAGATGTAACTCTGTGAGACGAATTAACAGAACACAGAGCAGTTTCTCAGAAAACTTCTTTCCAGTTTTGAACGGAAGATATTTCCTTTTTCACCATAGCCCTCTATGGGCTTCCAAATATCCCTTTCCCAATTCCACAAGAACAGCCTTAGCGAAAGGCTTCTTGAAGGGAAAGATGTAACTCTGTGAGATGAATTAACAGAACACAGAGCAGTTTCTCAGAAAGCTTCTTTCCAGTTTTGAACGGAAGATATTTCCTTTTTCACCATAGCCCTCTATGGGCTTCCAAATATCCCTTTTCCAATTCCACAAGAACAGCCTTAGCGAAAGGCTTCTTGAAGGGAAAGATGTAACTCTGTGAGATGAATTAACAGAACACAGAACAGTTTCTCAGAAAGCTTCTTTCCAGTTTTGAACGGAAGATATTTCCTTTTTCACCATAGCCCTCTATGGGCTTCCAAATATCCCTTTGCCAATTCCACAAGAACAGCCTTAGCGAAAGGCTTCTTGAAGGGAAAGATGTAACTCTGTGAGACGAATTAACAGAACACAGAGCAGTTTCTCAGAAAGCTTCTTTCCAGTTTTGAACGGAAGATATTTCCTTTTTCACTATAGCCCTCTACGGGCTTCCAAATATCCCTTTGCAAATTCCACAAGAACAACCTTAGCGAAAGGCTTCTTGAAGGGAAAGATGTAACTCTGTGAGATGAATTAACAGAACACGGAACAGTTTCTCACAAAGCTTGTTTCCAGTTTTGAACGGAAGATATTTCCTTTTTCACCATAGCCCTCTATGGGCTTCCAAATATCCCTTTGCCAATTCCACATGAACAGCCTTAGTGAAAGGCTTCTTGAAGGGAAAGATGTAACTCTGTGAGATGAATTAACAGAACACGGAACAGTTTCTCACAAAGCTTGTTTCCAGTTTTGAACGGAAGATATTTCCTTTTTCAACATAGCCCTCTATGGGCTTCCAAATATCCCTTTGCCAATTCCACAAGAACAGCCTTAGTGAAAGGCTTCTTGAAGGGAAAGATGTAACTCTGTGAGATGAATCTACAGAACACAGAACAGTTTCTCAGAAAGCTTCTTTCCAGTTTTGAACGGAAGATATTTCCTTTTTCACCATAGCCCTCTATGGGCTTCCAAATATCCCTTTTCCAATTCCACAAGAACAGCCTTAGCGAAAGGCTTCTTGAAGGGAAAGATGTAACTCTGTGAGATGAATTAACAGAACACAGAACAGTTTCTCAGAAAGCTTCTTTCCAGTTTTGAACGGAAGATATTTCCTTTTTCACCATAGCCCTCTATGGGCTTCCAAATATCCCTTTGCCAATTCCACAAGAACAGCCTTAGCGAAAGGCTTCTTGAAGGGAAAGATGTAACTCTGTGAGATGAATTAACAGAACACAGAGCAGTTTCTCAGAAAGCTTCTTTCCAGTTTTGAACGGAAGATATTTCCTTTTTCACCATAGCCCTCTATGGGCTTCCAAATATCCCTTTGCCAATTCCACAAGAACAGCCTTAGCGAAAGGCTTCTTGAAGGGAAAGATGTAACTCTGTGGGATGAATTAACAGAACACGGAACAGTTTCTCACAAAGCTTGTTTCCAGTTTTGAACGGAAGATATTTCCTTTATCACCATAGCACTCTATGGGCTTCCAAATATCCCTTTGCCAATTCCACAAGAACAGCCTTAGTGAAAGGCTTCTTGAAGGGAAAGATGTAACTCTGTGAGATGAATTTACAGAACACACAGCAGTTTCTCAGAAAGCTTCTTTCCAGTTTTGAACGGAAGATATTTCCTTTTTCACCATAGCCCTCTATGGGCTTCCAAATATCCCTTTGCCAATTCCACAAGAACAGCCTTAGCGAAAGGCTTCTTGAAGGGAAAGATGTAACTCTATGAGATGAATTAACAGAACACAGAGCAGTTTCTCAGAAAGCTTCTTTCCAGTTTTGAACGGAAGATATTTCCTTTTTCACCATAGCCCTCTATGGGCTTCCAAATATCCCTTTGCCAATTCCACAAGAACAGCCTTAGCGAAAGGCTTCTTGAAGGGAAAGATGTAACTCTGTGAGATGAATTAACAGAACACAGAGCAGTTTCTCAGAAAGCTTCTTTCCAGTTTTGAACGGAAGATATTTCCTTTTTCACCATAGCCCTCTACGGGCTTCCAAATATCCCTTTGCCAATTCCCCAAGAACAGCCTTAGCGAAAGGCTTCTTCAAGGGAAAGATATAACTCTGTGAGATGAATTAAGAGAACACAGAGCAGTTTCTCAGAAAGCTTCTTTCCAGTTTTGAACGGAAGATATTTCCTTTTTCACCATAGCCCTCTATGGGATTCCAAATATCCCTTTGCCAATTCCAAAAGAACAGCCTTAGCGAAAGGCTTCTTGAAGGGAAAGATGTAACTCTGTGAGACGAATTAACAGAACACAGAGCAGTTCCTCAGAAAGCTACTTTCCAGTTTTGAACGGAAGATATTTCCTTTTTCACCATAGCCCTCTATGGGCTTCCAAATATCCCTTTCCCAATTCCACAAGAACAGCCTTAGCGAAAGGCTTCTTGAAGGGAAAGATGTAACTCTGTGAGATGAATTAACAGAACACAGAGCAGTTTCTCAGAAAGCTTCTTTCCACTTTTGAACGGAAGATATTTCCTTTTTCACCATAGCCCTCTATGGGCTTCCAAATATCCCTTTTCCAATTCCACAAGAACAGCCTTAGCGAAAGGCTTCTTGAAGGGAAATATGTAACTCTGTGAGATGAATTAACAGAACACAGAACAGTTTCTCAGAAAGCTTCTTTCCAGTTTTGAACGGAAGATATTTCCTTTTTCACCATAGCTCTCTATGGGCTTCCAAATATCCCTTTCCCAATTCCTCAAGAACAGCCTTAGCGAAAGGCTTCTTGAAGGGAAAGATGTAACTCTGTGAGATGAATTAACAGAACACAGAGCAGTTTCTCAGAAAGCTTCTTTCCAATTTTGAACGGAAGATATTTCCTTTTTCACCAGGGCCCTCTACGTGCTTAAAAATATCCCTTTGCCAATTCCACAAGAACAGCCTTAGCGAAAGGCTTCTTGAAGGGAAAGATGTAACTCTGTGAGATGAATTAACAGAACACAGAGCAGTTTCTCAGAAAGCTTCTTTCCAGTTTTGAACGGAAGATATTTCCTTTTTCACCATAGCCCTCTATGGGCTTCCAAGTATCCCTTTGCCAATTCCACAAGAACAGCCTTAGCGAAAGGCTTCTTGAAGGGAAAGATGTAACTCTGTGAGATGAATTAACAGAACACAGAGCAGTTTCTCAGAAAGCTTCTTTCCAGTTTTGAACGGAAAATATTTCCTTTTTCAACATAGTCCTCTATGGGCTTCCAAATATCCCCTTTGCCAATTCCACAAGAACAGCCTTAGCGAAAGGTTTCTTGGAGGGAAAGATGTAACTCTGTGAGGTGAATTAACAGAACACGGAGCAGTTTCTCAGAGAGCTTCTTTCCAGTTTTGAACGGAAGATATTTCCTTTTTCACCGTAGCCCTCTATGGGCTTCCAAATATCCCTTTCCCAAGTCCTCAAGAACAGCCTTAGTGAAAGGCTTCTTGAAAGGAAAGATGTAACTCTGTGAGATGAATTAACAGAACACAGAGCAGTTTCTCAGAAAGCTACTTTCCAGTTTTGAACGGAAGATATTTCCTTTATCACCATAGCCCTCTATGGGCTTCCAAATATCCCTTTGCCAATTCCACAAGAACAGCCTTAGCAAAAGGCTTCTTGAAGGGAAAGATGTAACTCTGTGAGATGAATTAACAGAACACGGAAGAGTTTCTCACAAAGCTTGTTTCGAGTTTTGAACGGAAGATATTTCCTTTTTCACCATAGCCCACTATGGGCTTCCAAATATCCCTTTGCAAATTCCACAAGAACAGCCTTAGTGAAAGGCTTCTTGAAGGGAAAGATGTAACTCTGTGAGATGAATTTACAAAACACACAGCAGTTTCTCAGAAAGCTTCTTTCCAGTTTTGAACGGAAGATATTTCATTTTTCACCATAGCCCTCTATGGGCTTCCAAATATCCCATTGCCAATTCCACAAGAACAGCCTTAGCGAAAGGCTTCTTCAAGGGAAAGATGTAACTCTGTGAGATGAATTAACAGAACACAGATCAGTTTCTCAGAAAGCTTCTTTCCAGTTTTGAAGGGAATATATTTCCTTTTTCACCATAGCCCTCTATGGGCTTCCAAATATCCCTTTGCCAATTCCCCAAGAACAGCCTTAGCGAAAGGTAAGGGAAAGATGTAACACTGTGAGATGAATTCACAGAACACAGATCAGTTTCTCAGAAAGCTTCTTTCCAGTTTTGAACGGAAGATATTTCCTTTTTCACCATAGCCCTCTATGGGCTTCCAAATATCCCTTTGCCAATTCCACAAGAACAACCTTAGCGAAAGACTTCTTGAAGGGAAAGATGAAACTCTGTGAGACGAACTAACAGAACACAGAGCAATTTCTCCGAAAGCTTCTTTCCAGTTTTGAACGGAAGATATTTCCTTTTTCACCATAGACCTCTAAGGGCTTCCAAATATCCCTTTGCCAATTCCACTAGAACAGCCTTAGCGAAAGGCTTCTTGAAGGGAAAGATGTAACTCTGTGAGATGAATTAAGAGAACACAGAGCAGTTTCTCAGAAAGCTTCTTTCCAGTTTTGAACTGAAGATATTTCCTTTTTCACCATAGCCCTCTATGGGCTTCCAAATATCCCTTGCCAATTCCACAAGAACAAACTTTGCGAAAGGCTTCTTGAAGGGAAAGATGTAACTCTGTGAGATGAATTAACAGAACACAGAGCAGTTTCTCAGAAAGCTTCTTTCCAGTTTTGAACGGAAGATATTTCCTTTTTCACCATAGCCCTCTATGGGCTTCCGAATATCCCTTTGCCAATTCCACAAGAACAGCCTTAGCGAAAGGCTTCTTGAAGGGAAAGATGTAACTCTGTGAGATGAATTAACAGAACACAGAGCAGTTTCTCAGAAAGCTACTTTCCAATTTTGAACGGAAGATATTTCCTTTTTCACCATAGCCCTCTATGTGCTTCCAAATATCCCTTTGCCAATTCCACAAGAACAGCCTTAGCGAAAGGCTTCTTGAAGGGAAAGATGTAACTCTGTGAGATGAATTAAGAGAACACAGAGCAGTTTCTCAGAAAGCTTCTTTCCAGTTTTGAACTGAAGATATTTCCTTTTTCACCATAGCCCTCTATGGGCTTCCAAATATCCCTTGCCAATTCCACAAGAACAAACTTTGCGAAAGGCTTCTTGAAGGGAAAGATGTAACTCTGTGAGATGAATTAACAGAACACAGAGCAGTTTCTCAGAAAGCTTCTTTCCAGTTTTGAACGGAAGATATTTCCTTTTTCACCATAGCCCTCTATGGGCTTCCAAATATCCCTTTGCCAATTCCACAAGAACAACCTTTGCGAAAGGCTTCTTGAAGGGAAAGATGTAACTCTGTGAGATGAATTAACAGAACAAAGAGCAGTTGCTCAGAAAGCTTCTTTCCAATTTTGAACGGAAGATATTTCCTTTTTCACCATAGCCCTCTATGTGCTTCCAAATATCCCTTTGCCAATTCCACAAGAACAGCCTTAGCGAAAGCCTTCTTCAAGGGAAAGATGTAACTCTGTGAGATGAATTAACAGAACACAGAGCAGTTTCTCAGAAAGTTTCTTTCCAGCTTTGAACGGAAGATATTTCCTTTTTCACCATAGCCCTCTATGGGCTTCCAAATATCCCTTTGCCAATTCCACAAGAACAGCCTTAACGAAAGGTTTCTTGAAGGGAAAGATGTAACTCTGTGAGATGAATTAACAGAACACGGAGAAGTTTCTCAGAAAGCTTCTTTCCAGTTTTGAACGGAAGATATTTCCTTTTTCACCATAGCCCTCTATGGGCTTCCAAATATCCCTTTGCCAATTCCACAAGAACAGCCTTAGCGAAAGGCTTCTTGAAGGGAAAGATGTAACTCTGTGAGGTGAATTTACAGAACACAGAGCAGTTTCTCAGAAAGCTTCTTTCCAGTTTTGAACTGAAGATATTTCCTTTTTCACCATAGCCCTCTATGGGCTTCCAAATATCCCTTTTCCAATTCCACAAGAACAGCCTTAGCGAAAGGCTTCTTGAAGGGAAAGATGTAACTCTGTGAGACGAATTAACAGAACACAGAGCAGTTTCTCAGAAAACTTCTTTCCAGTTTTGAACGGAAGATATTTCCTTTTTCACCATAGCCCTCTATGGGCTTCCAAATATCCCTTTCCCAATTCCACAAGAACAGCCTTAGCGAAAGGCTTCTTGAAGGGAAAGATGTAACTCTGTGAGATGAATTAACAGAAAACAGAGCAGTTTCTCAGAAAGCTTCTTTCCAGTTTTGAACGGAAGATATTTCCTTTTTCACCATAGTCCTCTACGGGCTTCCAAATATCCCTTTGCCAATTCCCCAAGAACAGCCTTAGCGAAAGGCTTCTTGAAGTTAAAGATGTAACTCTGTGAGATGAATTAACAGAACACAGAGCAGTTTCTCAGAAAGCTTCTTTCCAGTTTTGAACGGAAGATATTTCCTTTTTCCCCATAGCCCTCTATGGGCTTCCAAATATCCCTTTGCCAATTCCACAAGAACAGCCTTAGCGAAAGGCTTCTTGAAGGGAAAGATGTAACTCTGTGAGATGAATTAACAGAACACAGAACAGTTTCTCAGAAAGCTTCTTTCCAGTTTTGAACGGAAGATATTTCCTTTTTCACCATAGCCCTCTATGGGCTTCCAAATATCCCTTTGCCAATTCCACAAGAACAGCCATAGCGAAAGGCTTCTTCAAGGGAAAGATGTAACTCTGTGAGATGAATTAACAGAACACAGAGCAGTTTCTCAGAAAGCTTCTTTCCAGTTTTGAACGGAATATATTTCCTTTTTCACCATAGCTCTCTATGGGCTTCCAAATGTCCCTTTCCCAATTCCTCAAGAACAGCCTTAGCGAAAGGCTTCTTGAAGGGAAAGATGTAACTCTGTGAGATGAATTAACAGAACACAGAGCAGTTTCTCAGAAAGCTACTTTCCAGTTTTGAACGGAAGATATTTCCTTTATCACCATAGTCCTCTATGGGCTTCCAAATATCCCTTTGCCAATTCCACAAGAACAGCCTTAGCGAAAGGCTTCTTGAAGTTAAAGATGTAACTCTTTGAGATGAATTAACAGAACACAGAGCAGTTTCTCAGAAAGCTTCTTTCCAGTTTTGAACGGAAGATATTTCCTTTTTCACCATAGCCCTCTATGGGCTTCCAAATATCCCTTTGCCAATTCCACAAGAACAGCCTTAGCGAAAGGCTTCTTGAAGGGAAAGATGTAACTCTGTGAGATGAATTAACAGAACACAGAACAGTTTCTCAGAAAGCTTCTTTCCAGTTTTGAACGGAAGATATTTCCTTTTTCACCATAGCCCTCTATGGGCTTCCAAATATCCCTTTGCCAATTCCACAAGAACAGCCTTAGCGAAAGGCTTCTTCAGGGGAAAGATGTAACTCTGTGAGATGAATTAACAGAACACAGAGCAGTTTCTCAGAAAGCTTCTTTCCAGTTTTGAACGGAATATATTTCCTTTTTCACCATAGCTCTCTATGGGCTTCCAAATATCCCTTTCCCAATTCCTCAAGAACAGCCTTAGCGAAAGGCTTCTTGAAGGGAAAGATGTAACTCTGTGAGATGAATTAACAGAACACAGAGCAGTTTCTCAGAAAGCTACTTTCCAGTTTTGAACGGAAGATATTTCCTTTATCACCATAGCCCTCTATGGGCTTCCAAATATCCCTTTGCCAATTCCACAAGAACAGCCTTAGCGAAAGGCTTCTTCAAGGGAAAGATGTAACTCTGTGAGATGAATTAACAGAACACAGAGCAGTTTCTCAGAAATCTTCTTTCCAGTTTTGAAAGGAAGATATTTCCTTTTTCACCATAGCCCTCTATGGGCTTCCAAATATCCCTTTGCCAATTCCACAAGAACAGCCTTAACGAAAGGTTTCTTGAAGGGAAAGATGTAACTCTGTGAGATGAATTAACAGAACACGGAGCAGTTTCTCAGAAAGCTTCTTTCCAGTTTTGAACGGAAGATATTTCCTTTTTCACCATAGCCCTCTATGGGCTTCCAAATATCCCTTTGCCAATTCCACAAGAACAGCCTTAGCGAAAGGCTTCTTGAAGGGAAAGATGTAACTCTGTGAGATGAATTTACAGAACACAGAGCAGTTTCTCAGAAAGCTTCTTTCCAGTTTTGAACGGAAGATATTTCCTTTTTCACCATAGCCCTCTATGGGATTCCAAATATCCCTCTGCCAATTCTACAAGAATAGCCTTAGCGAAAGGCTTCTTGAAGGGAAAGATGTAACTCTGTGAGACGAATTAACAGAACACAGAGCAGTTTCTCAGAAAGCTTCTTTCATGTTTTGAACGGAAGATATTTCCTTTTTCACCATAGCCCTCTATGGGCTTCCAAATATCCCTTTGCAAATTCCACAAGAACAGCCTTAGCGAGAGGCTTCTTGAAGGGAAAGATGTAACTCTGTGAGATGAATTAACAGAACACGGAACAGTTTCTCACAAAGCTTGTTTCGAGTTTTGAACGGAAGATATTTCCTTTTTCACCATAGCCCACTATGGGCTTCCAAATATCCCTTTGCAAATTCCACAAGAACAGCCTTAGCGAAAGGCTTCTTGAAGGGAAAGATGTAACTCTGTGAGATGAATTTACAGAACACAGAGCAGTTTCTCAGAAAGCTTTTTTCCACTTTTGAACGGAAGATATTTCCTTTTTCACCATAGCCCTCTATGGGCTTCCAAATATCCCTTTGCCAATTCCACAAGAACAACCTTAGCGAAAGGCTTCTTGAAGGGAAAGATGTAACTCTGTGAGATGAATTAACAGAACACAGAACAGTTCCTCAGAAAGCTTCTTTCCAGTTTTGAAAGGAAGATATTTCCTTTTTCACCATAGCCCTCTATGGGCTTCCAAATATCCCTTTGCCAATTCCCCAAGAACAGCCTTAGCGAAAGGTAAGGGAAAGATGTAACTCTGTGAGATGAATTCACAGAACACAGATCAGTTTCTCAGAAAGCTTCTTTCCAGTTTTGAACGGAAGATATTTCCTTTTTCACCATAGCCCTCTATGGGCTTCCAAATATCCCTTTGCCAATTCCACAAGAACAACCTTAGCGAAAGACTTCTTGAAGGGAAAGATGAAACTCTGTGAGACGAACTAACAGAACACAGAGCAATTTCTCCGAAAGCTTCTTTCCAGTTTTGAACGGAAGATATTTCCTTTTTCACCATAGACCTCTAAGGGCTTCCAAATATCCCTTTGCCAATTCCAGTAGAACAGCCTTAGCGAAAGGCTTCTTGAAGGGAAAGATGTAACTCTGTGAGATGAATTAAGAGAACACAGAGCAGTTTCTCAGAAAGCTTCTTTCAAGTTTTGAACGGAAGATATTTCCTTTTTCACCATAGCCCTCTATGGGCTTCCAAATATCCCTTGGCCAATTCCACAAGAACAGCCTTAGCGAAAGGCTTCTTGAAGGGAAAGATGTAACTCTGTGAGATGAATTAACAGAACACAGAGCAGTTTCTCAGAAAGCTTCTTTCCAGTTTTGAACGGAAGATATTTCCTTTTTCACCATAGCCCTCTATGGGCTTCCAAATATCCCTTTGCCAATTCCACAAGAACAGCCTTAGCGAAAGGCTTCTTGAAGGGAAAGATGTAACTCTGTGAGATGAATTAACAGAACACAGAGCAGTTTCTCAGAAAGCTTCTTTCCAGTTTTGAACGGAAGATATTTCCTTTTTCACCATAGCCCTCTACGGGCTTCCAAATATCCCTTTGCCAATTCCCCAAGAACAGCCTTAGCGAAAGGCTTCTTCAAGGGAAAGATGTAACTCTGTGAGATGAATTAAGAGAACACAGAGCAGTTTCTCAGAAAGCTTCTTTCCAGTTTTGAACGGAAGATATTTCCTTTTTCACCATAGCCCTCTATGGGATTCCAAATATCCCTTTGCCAATTCCACAAGAACAGCCTTAGCGAAAGGCTTCTTGAAGGGAAAGATGTAACTCTGTGAGACGAATTAACAGAACACAGAGCAGTTTCTCAGAAAACTTCTTTCCAGTTTTGAACGGAAGATATTTCCTTTTTCACCATAGCCCTCTATGGGCTTCCAAATATCCCTTTCCCAATTCCACAAGAACAGCCTTAGTGAAAGGCTTCTTGAAGGGAAAGATGTAACTCTGTGAGATGAATTAACAGAACACAGAGCAGTTTCTCAGAAAGCTTCTTTCCAGTTTTGAACGGAAGATATTTCCTTTTTCACCATAGCCCTCTATGGGCTTCCAAATATCCCTTTTCCAATTCCACAAGAACAGCCTTAGCGAAAGGCTTCTTGAAGGGAAAGATGTAACTCTGTGAGATGAATTAACAGAACACAGAAGAGTTTCTCAGAAAGCTTTTTTCCACTTTTGAACGGAAGATATTTCCTTTTTCACCATAGCCCTCTATGGGCTTCCAAATATCCCTTTGCCAATTCCACAAGAACAACCTTAGCGAAAGGCTTCTTGAAGGGAAAGATGTAACTCTGTGAGATGAATTAACAGAACACAGAACAGTTCCTCAGAAAGCTTCTTTCCAGTTTTGAAAGGAAGATATTTCCTTTTTCACCATAGCCCTCTATGGGCTTCCAAATATCCCTTTGCCAATTCCCCAAGAACAGCCTTAGCGAAAGGTAAGGGAAAGATGTAACTCTGTGAGATGAATTCACAGAACACAGATCAGTTTCTCAGAAAGCTTCTTTCCAGTTTTGAACGGAAGATATTTCCTTTTTCACCATAGCCCTCTATGGGCTTCCAAATATCCCTTTGCCAATTCCACAAGAACAACCTTAGCGAAAGACTTCTTGAAGGGAAAGATGAAACTCTGTGAGACGAACTAACAGAACACAGAGCAATTTCTCCGAAAGCTTCTTTCCAGTTTTGAACGGAAGATATTTCCTTTTTCACCATAGACCTCTAAGGGCTTCCAAATATCCCTTTGCCAATTCCAGTAGAACAGCCTTAGCGAAAGGCTTCTTGAAGGGAAAGATGTAACTCTGTGAGATGAATTAAGAGAACACAGAGCAGTTTCTCAGAAAGCTTCTTTCCAGTTTTGAACGGAAGATATTTCCTTTTTCACCATAGCCCTCTATGGGCTTCCAAATATCCCTTGGCCAATTCCACAAGAACAGCCTTAGCGAAAGGCTTCTTGAAGGGAAAGATGTAACTCTGTGAGATGAATTAACAGAACACAGAGCAGTTTCTCAGAAAGCTTCTTTCCAGTTTTGAACGGAAGATATTTCCTTTTTCACCATAGCCCTCTATGGGCTTCCAAATATCCCTTTGCCAATTCCACAAGAACAGCCTTAGCGAAAGGCTTCTTGAAGGGAAAGATGTAACTCTGTGAGATGAATTAACAGAACACAGAGCAGTTTCTCAGAAAGCTTCTTTCCAGTTTTGAACGGAAGATATTTCCTTTTTCACCATAGCCCTCTACGGGCTTCCAAATATCCCTTTGCCAATTCCCCAAGAACAGCCTTAGCGAAAGGCTTCTTCAAGGGAAAGATGTAACTCTGTGAGATGAATTAAGAGAACACAGAGCAGTTTCTCAGAAAGCTTCTTTCCAGTTTTGAACGGAAGATATTTCCTTTTTCACCATAGCCCTCTATGGGATTCCAAATATCCCTTTGCCAATTCCACAAGAACAGCCTTAGCGAAAGGCTTCTTGAAGGGAAAGATGTAACTCTGTGAGACGAATTAACAGAACACAGAGCAGTTTCTCAGAAAACTTCTTTCCAGTTTTGAACGGAAGATATTTCCTTTTTCACCATAGCCCTCTATGGGCTTCCAAATATCCCTTTCCCAATTCCACAAGAACAGCCTTAGTGAAAGGCTTCTTGAAGGGAAAGATGTAACTCTGTGAGATGAATTAACAGAACACAGAGCAGTTTCTCAGAAAGCTTCTTTCCAGTTTTGAACGGAAGATATTTCCTTTTTCACCATAGCCCTCTACGGGCTTCCAAATATCCCTTTGCAAATTCCACAAGAACAGCCTTAGCGAAAGGCTTCTTGAAGGGAAAGATGTAACTCTGTGAGATGAATTAACAGAACACGGAACAGTTTCTCACAAAGCTTGTTTCCAGTTTTGAACGGAAGATATTTCCTTTTTCACCATAGCCCTCTATGGGCTTCCAAATATCCCTTTGCCAATTCCACATGAACAGCCTTAGTGAAAGGCTTCTTGAAGGGAAAGATGTAACTCTGTGAGATGAATTAACAGAACACGGAACAGTTTCTCACAAAGCTTGTTTCCAGTTTTGAACGGAAGATATTTCCTTTTTCACCATAGCCCTCTATGGGCTTCCAAATATCCCTTTGCCAATTCCACAAGAACAGCCTTAGTGAAAGGCTTCTTGAAGGGAAAGATGTAACTCTGTGAGATGAATCTACAGAACACAGAACAGTTTCTCAGAAAGCTTCTTTCCAGTTTTGAACGGAAGATATTTCCTTTTTCACCATAGCCCTCTATGGGCTTCCAAATATCCCTTTTCCAATTCCACAAGCACAGCCTTAGCGAAAGGCTTCTTGAAGGGAAAGATGTAACTCTGTGAGATGAATTAACAGAACACAGAACAGTTTCTCAGAAAGCTTCTTTCCAGTTTTGAACGGAAGATATTTCCTTTTTCACCATAGCCCTCTATGGGCTTCCAAATATCCCTTTGCCAATTCCACAAGAACAGCCTTAGCGAAAGGCTTCTTGAAGGGAAAGATGTAACTCTGTGAGACGAATTAACAGAACACAGAGCAGTTTCTCAGAAAGCTTCTTTCCAGTTTTGAACGGAAGATATTTCCTTTTTCACCATAGCCCTCTATGGGCTTCCAAATATCCCTTTGCCAATTCCACAAGAACAGCCTTAGCGAAAGGCTTCTTGAAGGGAAACATGTAACTCTGTGGGATGAATTAACAGAACACGGAACAGTTTCTCACAAAGCTTGTTTCCAGTTTTGAACGGAAGATATTTCCTTTATCACCATAGCACTCTATGGGCTTCCAAATATCCCTTTGCCAATTCCACAAGAACAGCCTTAGTGAAAGGCTTCTTGAAGGGAAAGATGTAACTCTGTGAGATGAATTTACAGAACACACAGCAGTTTCTCAGAAAGCTTCTTTCCAGTTTTGAACGGAAGATATTTCCTTTTTCACCATAGCCCTCTATGGGCTTCCAAATATCCCTTTGCCAATTCCACAAGAACAGCCTTAGCGAAAGGCTTCTTGAAGGGAAAGATGTAACTCTATGAGATGAATTAACAGAACACAGAGCAGTTTCTCAGAAAGCTTCTTTCCAGTTTTGAACGGAAGATATTTCCTTTTTCACCATAGCCCTCTATGGGCTTCCAAATATCCCTTTGCCAATTCCACAAGAACAGCCTTAGCGAAAGGCTTCTTGAAGGGAAAGATGTAACTCTGTGAGATGAATTAACAGAACACAGAGCAGTTTCTCAGAAAGCTTCTTTCCAGTTTTGAACGGAAGATATTTCCTTTTTCACCATAGCCCTCTACGGGCTTCCAAATATCCCTTTGCCAATTCCCCAAGAACAGCCTTAGCGAAAGGCTTCTTCAAGGGAAAGATAATAACTCTGTGAGATGAATTAAGAGAACACAGAGCAGTTTCTCAGAAAGCTTCTTTCCAGTTTTGAACGGAACATATTTCCTTTTTCACCATAGCCCTCTATGGGATTCCAAATATCCCTTTGCCAATTCCAAAAGAACAGCCTTAGCGAAAGGCTTCTTGAAGGGAAAGATGTAACTCTGTGAGACGAATTAACAGAACACAGAGCAGTTTCTCAGAAAGCTACTTTCCAGTTTTGAACGGAAGATATTTCCTTTTTCACCATAGCCCTCTATGGGCTTCCAAATATCCCTTTCCCAATTCCACAAGAACAGCCTTAGCGAAAGGCTTCTTGAAGGGAAAGATGTAACTCTGTGAGATGAATTAACAGAACACAGAGCAGTTTCTCAGAAAGCTTCTTTCCACTTTTGAACGGAAGATATTTCCTTTTTCACCATAGCCCTCTATGGGCTTCCAAATATCCCTTTTCCAATTCCACAAGAACAGCCTTAGCGAAAGGCTTCTTGAAGGGAAAGATGTAACTCTGTGAGATGAATTAACAGAACACAGAACAGTTTCTCAGAAAGCTTCTTTCCAGTTTTGAACGGAAGATATTTCCTTTTTCACCATAGCTCTCTATGGGCTTCCAAATATCCCTTTCCCAATTCCTCAAGAACAGCCTTAGCGAAAGGCTTCTTGAAGGGAAAGATGTAACTCTGTGAGATGAATTAACAGAACACAGAGCAGTTTCTCAGAAAGCTTCTTTCCAATTTTGAACGGAAGATATTTCCTTTTTCACCAGAGCCCTCTACGTGCTTAAAAATATCCCTTTGCCAATTCCACAAGAACAGCCTTAGCGAAAGGCTTCTTGAAGGGAAAGATGTAACTCTGTGAGATGAATTAACAGAACACAGAGCAGTTTCTCAGAAAGCTTCTTTCCAGTTTTGAACGGAAGATATTTCCTTTTTCACCATAGCCCTCTATGGGCTTCCAAGTATCCCTTTGCCAATTCCACAAGAACAGCCTTAGCGAAAGGCTTCTTGAAGGGAAAGATGTAACTCTGTGAGATGAATTAACAGAACACAGAGCAGTTTCTCAGAAAGCTTCTTTCCAGTTTTGAACGGAAAATATTTCCTTTTTCAACATAGTCCTCTATGGGCTTCCAAATATCCCCTTTGCCAATTCCACAAGAACAGCCTTAGCGAAAGGTTTCTTGGAGGGAAAGATGTAACTCTGTGAGGTGAATTAACAGAACACGGAGCAGTTTCTCAGAGAGCTTCTTTCCAGTTTTGAACGGAAGATATTTCCTTTTTCACCGTAGCCCTCTATGGGCTTCCAAATATCCCTTTCCCAATTCCTCAAGAACAGCCTTAGCGAAAGGCTTCTTGAAAGGAAAGATGTAACTCTGTGAGATGAATTAACAGAACACAGAGCAGTTTCTCAGAAAGCTACTTTCCAGTTTTGAACGGAAGATATTTCCTTTATCACCATAGCCCTCTATGGGCTTCCAAATATCCCTTTGCCAATTCCACAAGAACAGCCTTAGCGAAAGGCTTCTTGAAGGGAAAGATGTAACTCTGTGAGATGAATTAACAGAACACGGAAGAGTTTCTCACAAAGCTTGTTTCGAGTTTTGAACGGAAGATATTTCCTTTTTCACCATAGCCCACTATGGGCTTCCAAATATCCCTTTGCAAATTCCACAAGAACAGCCTTAGTGAAAGGCTTCTTGAAGGGAAAGATGTAACTCTGTGAGATGAATTTACAAAACACACAGCAGTTTCTCAGAAAGCTTCTTTCCAGTTTTGAACGGAAGATATTTCATTTTTCACCATAGCCCTCTATGGGCTTCCAAATATCCCTTTGCCAATTCCACAAGAACAGCCTTAGCGAAAGGCTTCTTCAAGGGAAAGATGTAACTCTGTGAGATGAATTAACAGAACACAGATCAGTTTCTCAGAAAGCTTCTTTCCAGTTTTGAACGGAATATATTTCCTTTTTCACCATAGCCCTCTATGGGCTTCCAAATATCCCTTTGCCAATTCCCCAAGAACAGCCTTAGCGAAAGGTAAGGGAAAGATGTAACTCTGTGAGATGAATTCACAGAACACAGATCAGTTTCTCAGAAAGCTTCTTTCCAGTTTTGAACGGAAGATATTTCCTTTTTCACCATAGCCCTCTATGGGCTTCCAAATATCCCTTTGCCAATTCCACAAGAACAACCTTAGCGAAAGACTTCTTGAAGGGAAAGATGAAACTCTGTGAGACGAACTAACAGAACACAGAGCAATTTCTCCGAAAGCTTCTTTCCAGTTTTGAACGGAAGATATTTCCTTTTTCACCATAGACCTCTAAGGGCTTCCAAATATCCCTTTGCCAATTCCACTAGAACAGCCTTAGCGAAAGGCTTCTTGAAGGGAAAGATGTAACTCTGTGAGATGAATTAAGAGAACACAGAGCAGTTTCTCAGAAAGCTTCTTTCCAGTTTTGAACTGAAGATATTTCCTTTTTCACCATAGCCCTCTATGGGCTTCCAAATATCCCTTGCCAATTCCACAAGAACAAACTTTGCGAAAGGCTTCTTGAAGGGAAAGATGTAACTCTGTGAGATGAATTAACAGAACACAGAGCAGTTTCTCAGAAAGCTTCTTTCCAGTTTTGAACGGAAGATATTTCCTTTTTCACCATAGCCCTCTATGGGCTTCCGAATATCCCTTTGCCAATTCCACAAGAACAGCCTTAGCGAAAGGCTTCTTGAAGGGAAAGATGTAACTCTGTGAGATGAATTAACAGAACACAGAGCAGTTTCTCAGAAAGCTACTTTCCAGTTTAGAACGGAAGATATTTCCTTTTTCACCATAGCTCTCTATGGGCTTCCAAATATCCCTTTGCCAATTCCACAAGAACAGCGTTAGCGAAAGGCTTCTTGAAGGGAAAGATGTAACTCTGTGAGATGAATTAACAGAACACAGAGCAGTTTCTCAGAAAGCTTCTTTCCAGTTTTGAACGGAAGATATTTCCTTTTTCACCATAGCCCTCTATGGGCTTCCAAATATCCCTTTGCCAATTCCACAAGAACAGCCTTAGCGAAAGGCTTCTTGAAGGGAGAGATGTAACTCTGTGAGATGAATTAACAGAACACAGAGCAGTTTCTCAGAAAGCTTCTTTCCAGTTTTGAACGGAAGATATTTCCTTTTTCACCATAGCCCTCTATGGGCTTCCAAATATCCCTTTTCCAATTCCACAAGAACAGCCTTAGCGAAAGGCTTCTTGATGGGAAAGATGTAACTCTGTGAGATGAATTAACAGAACACAGAGCAGTTTCTCAGAAAGCTTCTTTCCAGTTTTGAACGGAAGATATTTCCTTTTTCACCATAGCCCTCTATGGGCTTCCAAATATCCCTTTGCCAATTCCACAAGAACAGCCTTAGCGAAAGGCTTCTTGAAGGGAAAGATGTAACTCTGTGAGATGAATTAACAGAACACAGAGCAGTTTCTCAGAAAGCTTCTTTCCAGTTTTGAACGGAAGATATTTCCTTTTTCACCATAGCCCTCTATGGGCTTCCAAATATCCCTTTGCCAATTCCACAAGAACAGCCTAAGCGAAAGGCTTCTTGAAGGGAAAGATGTAACTCTGTGAGATGAATTAACAGAACACAGAGCAGTTTCTCAGAAAGCTTCTTTCATGTTTTGAACGGAAGATATTTCCTTTTACACCATAGCCCTCTATGGGCTTCCAAATATCCCTTTGCCAATTCCACAAGAACAGCCTTAGCGAAAGGCTTCTTGAAGGGAAAGATGTAACTCTGTGAGGTGAATTAACAGAACACAGAGCAGTTTCTCAGTAAGTTTCTTTCCAGTTTTGAACGGAAGATATTTCCTTTTTCACCATAGCCCTCTATGGGCTTCCAAATATCCCTTTGCCAATTCCACAAGAACAGCCTTAGCGAAAGGCTTCTTGATGGGAAAGATGTAACTCTGTGAGATGAATTAACAGAACACAGAGCAGTTTCTCAGAAATCTTCTTTCCAGTTTTGAACGGAAGATAATTCCTTTTTCACCATAGCCCTCTATGGGCTTCCAAATATCCCTTTGCCAATTTAACAAAAACAGCCTTAGCGAAAGGCTTCTTGAAGGGAAAGATGTAACTCTGTGAGATGAATTAACAGAACACAGAGCAGTTTCTCAGAAAGCTTCTTTCCAGTTTTGAACGGAAGATATTTCCTTTTTCACCATAGCCCTCTATGGGCTTCCAAATATCCCTTTGCCAATTCCACAAGAACAGCCTTAGCGAAAGGTTTATTGAAGGGAAAGATGTAACTCTGTGGGATGAATTAACAGAACACAGAGCAGTTTCTCAGAAAGCTTCTTTCCAGTTTTGAACGGAAGATATTTCCTTTTTCACCATAGCCCTCTATGGGCTTCCAAATATCCATTTGCCAATTCCCCAAGAAAAGCCTTAGCGAAAGGCTTCTTGAAGGGAGAGATGTAACTCTGTGAGATGAATTAACAGAACACAGAGCAGTTTCTCAGAAAGCTTCTTTCCAGTTTTGAACGGAAGGTATTTCCTTTTTCACCATAGCCCTCTATGGGCTTCCAAATATCCCTTTGCCAATTCCCCAAGAACAGCCTTAGCGAAAGGCTTCTTGAAGGGAAAGATGTAACTCTGTTAGATGAATTAACAGAACACAGAGCAGTTGCTCAGAAAGCTTCTTTCCAGTTTTGAACGGAAGATATTTCCTTTTTCACCATAGCCCTCTATGGGCTTCCAAATATCCCTTTGCCAATTCCACAAGAACAGCCTAAGCGAAAGGCTTCTTGAAGGGAAAGATGTAACTCTGTGAGATGAATTAACAGAACACAGAGCAGTTTCTCAGAAAGCTTCTTTCATGTTTTGAACGGAAGATATTTCCTTTTACACCATAGCCCTCTATGGGCTTCCAAATATCCCTTTGCCAATTCCACAAGAACAGCCTTAGCGAAAGGCTTCTTGAAGGGAAAGATGTAACTCTGTGAGGTGAATTAACAGAACACAGAGCAGTTTCTCAGTAAGTTTCTTTCCAGTTTTGAACGGAAGATATTTCCTTTTTCACCATAGCCCTCTATGGGCTTCCAAATATCCCTTTGCCAATTCCACAAGAACAGCCTTAGCGAAAGGCTTCTTGATGGGAAAGATGTAACTCTGTGAGATGAATTAACAGAACACAGAGCAGTTTCTCAGAAATCTTCTTTCCAGTTTTGAACGGAAGATAATTCCTTTTTCACCATAGCCCTCTATGGGCTTCCAAATATCCCTTTGCCAATTTAACAAAAACAGCCTTAGCGAAAGGCTTCTTGAAGGGAAAGATGTAACTCTGTGAGATGAATTAACAGAACACAGAGCAGTTTCTCAGAAAGCTTCTTTCCAGTTTTGAACGGAAGATATTTCCTTTTTCACCATAGCCCTCTATGGGCTTCCAAATATCCCTTTGCCAATTCCACAAGAACAGCCTTAGCGAAAGGTTTATTGAAGGGAAAGATGTAACTCTGTGGGATGAATTAACAGAACACAGAGCAGTTTCTCAGAAAGCTTCTTTCCAGTTTTGAACGGAAGATATTTCCTTTTTCACCATAGCCCTCTATGGGCTTCCAAATATCCATTTGCCAATTCCCCAAGAAAAGCCTTAGCGAAAGGCTTCTTGAAGGGAGAGATGTAACTCTGTGAGATGAATTAACAGAACACAGAGCAGTTTCTCAGAAAGCTTCTTTCCAGTTTTGAACGGAAGGTATTTCCTTTTTCACCATAGCCCTCTATGGGCTTCCAAATATCCCTTTGCCAATTCCCCAAGAACAGCCTTAGCGAAAGGCTTCTTGAAGGGAAAGATGTAACTCTGTTAGATGAATTAACAGAACACAGAGCAGTTTCTCAGAAAGCTTCTTTCCAGTTTTGAACGGAAGATATTTCCTTTTTCACCATAGCCCTCTATGGGCTTCCAAATATCCCTTTGCCAATTCCACAAGAACAGCCTTAGCGAAAGGCTTCTTGAAGGGAAAGATGTAACTCTGTGAGATGAATTAACAGAACACAGAGCAGTTTCTCAGAAAGCTTCTTTCCAGTTTTGAACGTAAGATATTTCCTTTTTCACCATAGCCCTCTATGGGCTTCCAAATATCCCTTTGCCAATTCCACAAGAACAGCCTTAGCGAAAGGCTTCTTGAAGGGAAAGATGTAACTCTGTGAGATGAATTAACAGAACACAGAGCAGTTTCTCAGAAAGCTTCTTTCCAGTTTTGAACGGAAGATATTTCCTTTTTCACCATAGCCCTCTATGGGCTTCCAAATATCCCTTTGCCAATTCCACAAGAACAGCCTTAGCGAAAGGCTTCTTGATGGGAAAGATGTAACTCTGTGAGATGAATTAACAGAACACAGAGCAGTTTCTCAGAAAGCTTCTTTCCAGTTTTGAACGTAAGATATTTCCTTTTTCACCATAGCCCTCTATGGGCTTCCAAATATCCCTTTGCCAATTCCACAAGAACAGCCTTAGCGAAAGGCTTCTTGAAGGGAAAGATGTAACTCTGTGAGATGAATTAACAGAACACAGAGCAGTTTCTCAGAAAGCTTCTTTCCAGTTTTGAACGGAAGATATTTCCTTTTTCACCATAGCCCTCTATGGGCTTCCAAATATCCCTTTGCCAATTCCACAAGAACAGCCTTAGCGAAAGGCTTCTTGAAGGGAAAGATGTAACTCTGTGAGATGAATTAACAGAACACAGAGCAGTTTCTCAGAAAGCTTCTTTCCAGTTTTGAACGGAAGATATTTCCTTTTTCACCATAGCCCTCTATGGGCTTCCAAATATCCCTTTGCCAATTCCACAAGAACAGCCTAAGCGAAAGGCTTCTTGAAGGGAAAGATGTAACTCTGTGAGATGAATTAACAGAACACAGAGCAGTTTCTCAGAAAGCTTCTTTCATGTTTTGAACGGAAGATATTTCCTTTTACACCATAGCCCTCTATGGGCTTCCAAATATCCCTTTGCCAATTCCACAAGAACAGCCTTAGCGAAAGGCTTCTTGAAGGGAAAGATGTAACTCTGTGAGGTGAATTAACAGAACACAGAGCAGTTTCTCAGTAAGCTTCTTTCCAGTTTTGAACGGAAGATATTTCCTTTTTCACCATAGCCCTCTATGGGCTTCCAAATATCCCTTTGCCAATTCCACAAGAACAGCCTTAGCGAAAGGCTTCTTGATGGGAAAGATGTAACTCTGTGAGATGAATTAACAGAACACAGAGCAGTTTCTCAGAAAGCTTCTTTCCAGTTTTGAACGGAAGATAATTCCTTTTTCACCATAGCCCTCTATGGGCTTCCAAATATCCCTTTGCCAATTTAACAAAAACAGCCTTAGCGAAAGGCTTCTTGAAGGGAAAGATGTAACTCTGTGAGATGAATTAACAGAACACAGAGCAGTTTCTCAGAAAGCTTCTTTCCAGTTTTGAACGGAAGATATTTCCTTTTTCACCATAGCCCTCTATGGGCTTCCAAATATCCCTTTGCCAATTCCACAAGAACAGCCTTAGCGAAAGGTTTATTGAAGGGAAAGATGTAACTCTGTGGGATGAATTAACAGAACACAGAGCAGTTTCTCAGAAAGCTTCTTTCCAGTTTTGAACGGAAGATATTTCCTTTTTCACCATAGCCCTCTATGGGCTTCCAAATATCCATTTGCCAATTCCCCAAGAAAAGCCTTAGCGAAAGGCTTCTTGAAGGGAGAGATGTAACTCTGTGAGATGAATTAACAGAACACAGAGCAGTTTCTCAGAAAGCTTCTTTCCAGTTTTGAACGGAAGGTATTTCCTTTTTCACCATAGCCCTCTATGGGCTTCCAAATATCCCTTTGCCAATTCCCCAAGAACAGCCTTAGCGAAAGGCTTCTTGAAGGGAAAGATGTAACTCTGTTAGATGAATTAACAGAACACAGAGCAGTTGCTCAGAAAGCTTCTTTCCAGTTTTGAACGGAAGATATTTCCTTTTTCACCATAGCCCTCTATGGGCTTCCAAATATCCCTTTGCCAATTCCCCAAAAACAGCCTTAGCGAAAGGCTTCTTGAAGGGAAAGATGTAACTCTGTGAGATGAATTAACAGAACACAGAGCAGTTTCTCAGAAAGCTTCTTTCCAGTTTTGAACGGAAGATATTTCCTTTTTCACCATAGCCCTCTATGGGCTTCCAAATATCCCTTTGCCAATTCCACAAGAACAGCCTTAGCGAAAGGCTTCTTGAAGGGAAAGATGTAACTCTGTGAGATGAATTAACAGAACACAGAGCAGTTTCTCAGAAAGCTTCTTTCCAGTTTTGAACGTAAGATATTTCCTTTTTCACCATAGCCCTCTATGGGCTTCCAAATATCCCTTTGCCAATTCCACAAGAACAGCCTTAGCGAAAGGCTTCTTGAAGGGAAAGATGTAACTCTGTGAGATGAATTAACAGAACGCAGAGCAGTTTCTCAGAAAGCTTCTTTCCAGTTTTGAACGGAAGATATTTCCTTTTTCACCATAGCCCTCTATGGGCTTCCAAATATCCCTTTGCCAATTCCACAAGAACAGCCTTAGCGAAAGGCTTCTTGATGGGAAAGATGTAACTCTGTGAGATGAATTAACAGAACACAGAGCAGTTTCTCAGAAAGCTTCTTTCCAGTTTTGAACGTAAGATATTTCCTTTTTCACCATAGCCCTCTATGGGCTTCCAAATATCCCTTTGCCAATTCCACAAGAACAGCCTTAGCGAAAGGCTTCTTGAAGGGAAAGATGTAACTCTGTGAGATGAATTAACAGAACACAGAGCAGTTTCTCAGAAAGCTTCTTTCCAGTTTTGAACGGAAGATATTTCCTTTTTCACCATAGCCCTCTATGGGCTTCCAAATATCCCTTTGCCAATTCCACAAGAACAGCCTTAGCGAAAGGCTTCTTGAAGGGAAAGATGTAACTCTGTGAGATGAATTAACAGAACACAGAGCAGTTTCTCAGAAAGCTTCTTTCCAGTTTTGAACGGAAGATATTTCCTTTTTCACCATAGCCCTCTATGGGCTTCCAAATATCCCTTTGCCAATTCCACAAGAACAGCCTAAGCGAAAGGCTTCTTGAAGGGAAAGATGTAACTCTGTGAGATGAATTAACAGAACACAGAGCAGTTTCTCAGAAAGCTTCTTTCATGTTTTGAACGGAAGATATTTCCTTTTACACCATAGCCCTCTATGGGCTTCCAAATATCCCTTTGCCAATTCCACAAGAACAGCCTTAGCGAAAGGCTTCTTGAAGGGAAAGATGTAACTCTGTGAGGTGAATTAACAGAACACAGAGCAGTTTCTCAGTAAGCTTCTTTCCAGTTTTGAACGGAAGATATTTCCTTTTTCACCATAGCCCTCTATGGGCTTCCAAATATCCCTTTGCCAATTCCACAAGAACAGCCTTAGCGAAAGGCTTCTTGATGGGAAAGATGTAACTCTGTGAGATGAATTAACAGAACACAGAGCAGTTTCTCAGAAAGCTTCTTTCCAGTTTTGAACGGAAGATAATTCCTTTTTCACCATAGCCCTCTATGGGCTTCCAAATATCCCTTTGCCAATTTAACAAAAACAGCCTTAGCGAAAGGCTTCTTGAAGGGAAAGATGTAACTCTGTGAGATGAATTAACAGAACACAGAGCAGTTTCTCAGAAAGCTTCTTTCCAGTTTTGAACGGAAGATATTTCCTTTTTCACCATAGCCCTCTATGGGCTTCCAAATATCCCTTTGCCAATTCCACAAGAACAGCCTTAGCGAAAGGTTTATTGAAGGGAAAGATGTAACTCTGTGGGATGAATTAACAGAACACAGAGCAGTTTCTCAGAAAGCTTCTTTCCAGTTTTGAACGGAAGATATTTCCTTTTTCACCATAGCCCTCTATGGGCTTCCAAATATCCATTTGCCAATTCCCCAAGAAAAGCCTTAGCGAAAGGCTTCTTGAAGGGAGAGATGTAACTCTGTGAGATGAATTAACAGAACACAGAGCAGTTTCTCAGAAAGCTTCTTTCCAGTTTTGAACGGAAGGTATTTCCTTTTTCACCATAGCCCTCTATGGGCTTCCAAATATCCCTTTGCCAATTCCCCAAGAACAGCCTTAGCGAAAGGCTTCTTGAAGGGAAAGATGTAACTCTGTTAGATGAATTAACAGAACACAGAGCAGTTTCTCAGAAAGCTTCTTTCCAGTTTTGAACGGAAGATATTTCCTTTTTCACCATAGCCCTCTATGGGCTTCCAAATATCCCTTTGCCAATTCCACAAGAACAGCCTTAGCGAAAGGCTTCTTGAAGGGAAAGATGTAACACTGTGAGATGAATTAACAGAACACAGAGCAGTTTCTCAGAAAGCTTCTTTCATGTTTTGAACGGAAGATATTTCCTTTTACACCATAGCCCTCTATGGGCTTCCAAATATCCCTTTGCCAATTCCACAAGAACAGCCTTAGCGAAAGGCTTCTTGAAGGGAAAGATGTAACTCTGTTAGGTGAATTAACAGAACACAGAGCAGTTTCTCAGAAAGCTTCTTTCCAGTTTTGAACGGAAGATATTTCCTTTTTCACCATAGCCCTCTATGGGCTTCCAAATATCCCTTTGCCAATTCCACAAGAACAGCCTTAGCGAAAGGCTTCTTGATGGGAAAGATGTAACTCTGTGAGATGAATTAACAGAACACAGAGCAGTTTCTCAGAAAGCTTCTTTCCAGTTTTGAACGGAAGATATTTCCTTTTTCACCATAGCCCTCTATGGGCTTCAAAATATCCCTTGCCAATTCCACAAGAACAGCCTTAGCGAAAGGCTTCTTGAAGGGAAAGATGTAACTCTGTGAGATGAATTAACAGAACACAGAGCAGTTTCTCAGAAAGCTTCTTTCCACTTTTGAACGGAAGATATTTCCTTTTTCACCATAGCCCCCTATGGGCTTCCAAATATCCCTTTGCCAATTCCACAAGAACAGCCTTAGCGAAAGGCTTCTTGAAGGGAAAGATGTAACTCTGTGAGATGAATTAACAGAACACAGAGCAGTTTCTCAGAAAGCTTCTTTCATGTTTTGAACGGAAGATATTTCCTTTTACACCATAGCCCTCTATGGGCTTCCAAATATCCCTTTGCCAATTCCACAAGAACAGCCTTAGCGAAAGGCTTCTTGAAGGGAAAGATGTAACTCTGTGAGGTGAATTAACAGAACACAGAGCAGTTTCTCAGAAAGCTTCTTTCCAGTTTTGAACGGAAGATATTTCCTTTTTCACCATAGCCCTCTATGGGCTTCCAAATATCCCTTTGCCAATTCCACAAGAACAGCCTTAGCGAAAGGCTTCTTGATGGGAAAGATGTAACTCTGTGAGATGAATTAACAGAACACAGAGCAGTTTCTCAGAAAGCTTCTTTCCAGTTTTGAACGGAAGATAATTCCTTTTTCACCATAGCCCTCTATGGGCTTCCAAATATCCCTTTGCCAATTCCCCAAAAACAGCCTTAGCGAAAGGCTTCTTGAAGGGAAAGATGTAACTCTGTGAGATGAATTAACAGAACACAGAGCAGTTTCTCAGAAAGCTTCTTTCCAGTTTTGAACGGAAGATATTTCCTTTTTCACCATAGCCCTCTATGGGCTTCCAAGTATCCCTTTGCCAATTCCACAAGAACAGCCTTAGCGAAAGGCTTATTGAAGGGAAAGATGTAACTCTGTGGCATGAATTAACAGAACACAGAGCAGTTTGTCAGAAAGCTTCTTTCCAGTTTTGAACGGAAGATATTTCCTTTTTCACCATAGAACTCTATGGGCTTCCAAATATCCCTTTGCCAATTCCACAAGAACAGCCTTAGCGAAAGGCTTCTTGAAGGGAAAGATGTAACTCTGTGAGATGAATTAACAGAACACAGAGCAGTTGTTCAGAAAGCTTCTTTCCAGTTTTGAACGGAAGATATTTCCTTTTTCACCATAGCGCCCTATGGGCTTCCAAATATCCCTTTGCCAATTCCACAAGAACAGCCTTAGCGAAAGGCTTCTTGAAGGGAAAGATGTAACTCTGTGAGATGAATTAACAGAACACATAGCAGTTTCTCAGAAAGCTTCTTTCCAGTTTTGAACGTAAGATATTTCCTTTTTCACCATAGCCCTCTATGGGCTTCCAAATATCCCTTTGCCAATTCCACAAGAACAGCCTTAGCGAAAGGCTTCTTGAAGGGAAAGATGTAACTCTGTGAGATGAATTAACAGAACACAGAGCAGTTTCTCAGAAAGCTTCTTTCCAGTTTTCAACGGAAGATATTTCCTTTTTCACCATAGCCCTCTATGGGCTTCCAAATATCCCTTTGCCAATTCCACAAGAACAGCCTTAGCGAAAGGCTTCTTGAAGGGAAAGATGTAACTCTGTGAGATGAATTAACAGAACACAGAGCAGTTTCTCAGAAAGCTTCTTTCCAGTTTTGAACGGAAGATATTTCCTTTTTCACCATAGCCCTCTATGGGCTTCCAAATATCCCTTTGCCAATTCCACAAGAACAGCCTTAGCGAAAGGCTTCTTGAAGGGAAAGATGTAACTCTGTGAGATGAATTAACAGAACACAGAGCAGTTTCTCAGAAAGCTTCTTTCCAGTTTTGAACGGAAGATATTTCCTTTTTCACCATAGCCCTCTATGGGCTTCCAAATATCCCTTTGCCAATTCCAAAAGAACAGCCTTAGCGAAAGGCTTCTTGAAGGGAAAGATGTAACTCTGTGAGATGAATTAACAGAACACAGAGCAGTTTCTCAGAAAGCTTCTTTCCAGTTTTGAACGGAAGATATTTCCTTTTTCACCATAGCCCTCTATGGGCTTCCAAATATCCCTTTGCCAATTCCACAAGAACAGCCTTAGCGAAAGGCTTCTTGAAGGGAAAGATGTAACTCTGTGAGATGAATTAACAGAACACAGAGCAGTTTCTCAGAAAGCTTCTTTCATGTTTTGAACGGAAGATATTTCCTTTTACACCATAGCCCTCTATGGGCTTCCAAATATCCCTTTGCCAATTCCACAAGAACAGCCTTAGCGAAAGGCTTCTTGAAGGGAAAGATGTAACTCTGTGAGGTGAATTAACAGAACACAGAGCAGTTTCTCAGAAAGCTTCTTTCCAGTTTTGAACGGAAGATATTTCCTTTTTCACCATAGCCCTCTATGGGCTTCCAAATATCCCTTTGCCAATTCCACAAGAACAGCCTTAGCGAAAGGCTTCTTGATGGGAAAGATGTAACTCTGTGAGATGAATTAACAGAACACAGAGCAGTTTCTCAGAAAGCTTCTTTCCAGTTTTGAACGGAAGATAATTCCTTTTTCACCATAGCCCTCTATGGGCTTCCAAATATCCCTTTGCCAATTCCCCAAAAACAGCCTTAGCGAAAGGCTTCTTGAAGGGAAAGATGTAACTCTGTGAGATGAATTAACAGAACACAGAGCAGTTTCTCAGAAAGCTTCTTTCCAGTTTTGAACGGAAGATATTTCCTTTTTCACCATAGCCCTCTATGGGCTTCCAAATATCCCTTTGCCAATTCCACAAGAACAGCCTTAGCGAAAGGCTTATTGAAGGGAAAGATGTAACTCTGTGGGATGAATTAACAGAACACAGAGCAGTTTCTCAGAAAGCTTCTTTCCAGTTTTGAACGGAAGATATTTCCTTTTTCACCATAGCCCTCTATGGGCTTCCAAATATCCATTTGCCAATTCCCCAAGAAAAGCCTTAGCGAAAGGCTTCTTGAAGGGAGAGATGTAACTCTGTGAGATGAATTAACAGAACACAGAGCAGTTTCTCAGAAAGCTTCTTTCCAGTTTTGAACGGAAGGTATTTCCTTTTTCACCATAGCCCTCTATGGGCTTCCAAATATCCCTTTGCCAATTCCCCAAGAACAGCCTTAGCGAAAGGCTTCTTGAAGGGAAAGATGTAACTCTGTGAGATGAATTAACAGAACACAGAGCAGTTGCTCAGAAAGCTTCTTTCCAGTTTTGAACGGAAGATATTTCCTTTTTCACCATAGCCCTCTATGGGCTTCCAAATATCCCTTTGACAATTCCACAAGAACAGCCTTAGCGAAAGGCTTCTTGAAGGGAAAGATGTAACTCTGTGAGATGAATTAACAGAACACAGAGCAGTTTCTCAGAAAGCTTCTTTCCACTTTTAACGGAAGATATTTCCTTTTTCATCTTAGCCCTCTATGGGCTTCCAAATATCCCTTTGCGAATTCCACAAGAACAGCCTTAGCGAAAGGCTTCTTGAAGGGAAAGTTGTAACTCGGTGAGATGAATTAACAGAACACAGAGCAGTTTCTCAGAAAGCTTCTTTCCAGTTTTGAACGGAAGGTATTTCCTTTTTCACCATAGCCCTCTATGGGCTTCCAAATATCCCTGTGCCAATTCCACAAAACAGCCTTAGCGAAAGGCTTCTTGAAGGGAAAGATGTAACTCTGTGAGATGAATTAACAGAACACAGAGCAGTTTCTCAGAAAGCTTCTTTCCAGTTTTGAACGGAAGATATTTCCTTTTTCACCATAGAACTCTATGGGCTTCCAAATATCCCTTTGCCAATTCCACAAGAACAGCCTTAGCGAAAGGCTTCTTGAAGGGAAAGATGTAACTCTGTGAGATGAATTAACAGAACACAGAGCAGTTTCTCAGAAAGCTTCTTTCCACTTTTAACGGAAGATATTTCCTTTTTCATCTTAGCCCTCTATGGGCTTCCAAATATCCCTTTGCGAATTCCACAAGAACAGCCTTAGCGAAAGGCTTCTTGAAGGGAAAGTTGTAACTCGGTGAGATGAATTAACAGAACACAGAGCAGTTTCTCAGAAAGCTTCTTTCCAGTTTTGAACGGAAGGTATTTCCTTTTTCACCATAGCCCTCTATGGGCTTCCAAATAACCCTGTGCCAATTCCACAAAACAGCCTTAGCGAAAGGCTTCTTGAAGGGAAAGATGTAACTCTGTGAGATGAATTAACAGAACACAGAGCAGTTTCTCAGAAAGCTTCTTTCCAGTTTTGAACGGAAGATATTTCCTTTTTCACCATAGCCCTCTATGGGCTTCCAAATATCCCTTTGCCAATTCCACATGAACAGCCTTAGCGAAAGGCTTCTTGAAGGGAAAGATGTAACTGTGTTAGATGAATTAACAGAACACAGAACAGTTTCTCAGAAAGCTTCTTTCCAGTTTTGAACTGAAGATATTTCCTTTTTCACCATAGCCCTCTATGGGCTTCCAAATATCCCTTTGCCAATTCGCCAAGAACAGCCTTAGCGAAAGGCTTCTTCAAGGGAAAGATGTAACTCTGTGAGATGAATTAACAGAACACAGAGCAGTTTCTCAGAAACCTTCTTTCCGGTTTTGAACAGAAGATATTTCCTTTTTCACCATAGCTCTCTATGGGCTTCCAAATATCCCTTTCCAATTCCACGAGAACAGCCTTAGCGAAAGGCTTCTTCTAGGGAAAGATGTAACTCTGTGAGATGAATTAACAGAACACAGAGCAGTTTCTCATAAAGCTTCTTTCCAGTTTTGAACGGAAGATATTTCCTTTTTCACCATAGCCCACTATGGGCTTCCAAATATCCCTTTGCCAATTCCACAAGAACAGCCTTAGCGAAAGGCTTCTTGAAGGGAAAGATGTAACTCTGTGAGATGAATTAACAGAACACAGAGCAGTTTCTCAGAAAGATTCTTTCCAGTTTTGAACGGAAGATATTTCCTTTTTCACCATAGCCCTCTATGGGCTTCCAAATATCCCTTTGCCAATTCCACAAGAACAGCCTTAGCGAAAGGCTTCTTGAAGGGAAAGATGTAACTCTGTGAGATGAATTAACAGAACACAGAGCAGTTTCTCAGAAAGCTTCTTTCCAGTTTTGAACGGAAGATATTTCCTGTTTCACCATAGCCCTCTATGGGCTTCCAAATATCTTTTTGCCAATTCCACAAGAACAGCCTTAGCAAAAGGCTTCTTCAAGGGAAAGATGTAACTCTGTGAGACGAATTAACAGAACACAGAGAAGTTTCTCAGAAAACTTCTTTCCAGTGTTGAAATGAAGATATTTCCTTTTTCACCATAGCCGTCTATGGGCTTCCAATTATCCCTTTGCCAATTCCACAAGAACAGCCTTAGCGAAAGGCTTCTTGAAGGGAAAGATGTAACTCTGTGAGACGAATTAACCGAACTCAGAGCAGTTTCTCAGAAAACTTCTTTCCAGTTTTGAACGGAAGATATTTCCTTTTTCACCGTAGCCCTCTATGGGCTTCCAAATATCCCTTTGCCAATTCCACAAGAACAGCCTTAGCGAAAGGCTTCTTGAAGGGAAAGATGTAACTCTGTGAGGTGAATTTACAGAACACAGAGCAGTTTCTCAGAAAGCTTCTTTCCAGTTTTGAACGGAAGATATTTCCTTTTTCACCATAGCCCTCTATGGGATTGCAAATATCCCTCTGCCAATTCCACAAGAACAGCCTTAGTGAATGGCTTCTTGAAGGGAAAGATGTAACTCTGTGAGATGAATTAACAGAACACGGAGCAGTTTCTCAGAAAGCTTCTTTCCAGTTTTGAACGGAAGATATTTCCTTTTTCACCATAGCCCTCTAAGGGCTTCCAAATATCCCTTTGCCAATTCCACAAGAACAGCCTTAGCGAAAGGCTTCTTGAAGGGAAAGATGTAACTCTGTGAGGTGAATTTACAGAACACAGAGCAGTTTCTCAGAAAGCTTCTTTCCAGTTTTGAACGGAAGATATTTCCTTTTTCACCATAGCCCTCTATGGGATTCCAAATATCCCTCTGCCAATTCCACAAGAACAGGCTTAGTGAAAGGCTTCTTGAAGGGAAAGATGTAACTCTGTGAGATGAATTAACAGAACACAGAGCAGTTTCTCAGAAAGCTTCTTTCCAGTTTTGAACGGAAGATATTTCCTTTTTCACCATAGCCCTCTACGGGCTTCCAAATATCCCTTTGCCAATTCCCCAAGAACAGCCTTAGCGAAAGGCTTCTTGAAGGGAAAGATGTAACTCTGTGAGGTGAATTAACAGAACACTGAGCAGTTTCTCAGAAAGCTTCTTTCCAGTTTTGAACGGAAGATATTTCCTTTTTCACCATAGCCCTCTATGGGCTTCCAAATATCTTTTTGCCAATTCCACAAGAACAGCCTTAGCGAAAGGCTTCTTCAAGGGAAAGATGTAACTCTGTGAGACGAATTAACAGAACACAGAGAAGTTTCTCAGAAAACTTCTTTCCAGTTTTGAACGGAAGATATTTCCTTTTTCACCATAGCCCTCTATGGGCTTCCAAATATCCCTTTGCCAATTCCACAAGAACAGCCTTAGCGAAAGGCTTCTTGAAGTTAAAGATGTAACTCTTTGAGATGAATTAACAGAACACAGAGCAGTTTCTCAGAAAGCTTCTTACCAGTTTTGAACGGAAGATATTTCCTTTTTCACCATAGCCGTCTATGGGCTTCCAATTATCCCTTTGCCAATTCCGCAAGAACAGCCTTAGCGAAAGGCTTCTTGAAGGGAAAGATGTAACTCTGTGAGGTGAATTTACAGAACACAGAGCAGTTTCTCAGAAAGCTTCTTTCCAGTTTTGAACGGAAGATATTTCCTTTTTCACCATAGCCCTCTATGGGATTCCAAATATCCCTCTGCCAGTTCCACAAGAACAGCCTTAGTGAATGGCTTCTTGAAGGGAAAGATGTAACTCTGTGAGATGAATTAACAGAACACGGAGCAGTTTCTCAGAAAGCTTCTTTCCAGTTTTGAACGGAAGATATTTCCTTTTTCACCATAGCCCTCTAAGGGCTTCCAAATATCCCTTTGCCAATTCCACAAGAACAGCCTTAGCGAAAGGCTTCTTGAAGGGAAAGATGTAACTCTGTGAGGTGAATTTACAGAACACAGAGCAGTTTCTCAGAAAGCTTCTTTCCAGTTTTGAACGGAAGATATTTCCTTTTTCACCATAGCCCTCTATGGGATTCCAAATATCCCTCTGCCAATTCCACAAGAACAGGCTTAGTGAAAGGCTTCTTGAAGGGAAAGATTTAACTCTGTGAGACGAATTAACAGAACACAGAGCAGTTTCTCAGAAAACTTCTTTCCAGTTTTGAACGGAAGATATTTCCTTTTTCACCATAGCCCTCTATGGGCTTCCAAATATCCCTTTCCCAATTCCACAAGAACAGCCTTAGCGAAAGGCTTCTTGAAGGGAAAGATGTAACTCTGTGAGATGAATTAACAGAACACAGAGCAGTTTCTCAGAAAGCTTCTTTCCAGTTTTAAACGGAAGATATTTCCTTTTTCACCATAGCCCTCTATGGGCTTCCAAATATCCCTTTGCCAATTCCACAAGAAGAGCCTTAGCGAAAGGCTTCTTGAAGGGAAAGATGTAACTCTGTGAGATGAATTAACAGAACACAGAACAGTTTCTCAGAAAGCTTCTTTCCAGTTTTAAACGGAAGATATTTCCTTTTTCACCATAGCCCTCTATGGGCTTCCAAATATCCCTTTGCCAATTCCACAAGAACTGCCTTAGCGAAAGGCTTCTTCAAGGGAAAGATGTAACTCTGTGAGATGAATTAAGAGAACACAGAGCAGTTTCTCAAAAAGCTTCTTTCCGGTTTTGAACAGAAGATATTTCCTTTTTCACCATAGCTCTCTATGGGCTTCCAAATATCCCTTTGCCAATTCCACAAGAACAGCCTTAGCGAAAGGCTTCTTCAAGGGAAAGATGTAACTCTGTGAGATGAATTAACAGAACACAGAGCAGTTTCTCAGAAAGCTTCTTTCAAGTTTTGAAGGGAAGATATTTCCTTTTTCACCATAGCCCTCTATGGGCTTCCAAATATCCCTTTGCCAATTCCACAAGAACAGCCTTAGCGAAAGGCTTCTTGAAGGGAAAGATGTAACTCTGTGAGATGAATTAACAGAACACAGAGCAGTTTCTCAGAAAGCTTCTTTCCAGTTTTGAACGGAAGATATTTCCTTTTTCACCATAGCCCTCTATGGGCTTCCAAATATCCCTTTGCCAATTCCACAAGAACAGCCTTAGCGAAAGGCTTCTTGAAGGGAAAGATGTAACTCTGTGAGATGAATTAACAGAACACAGAGCAGTTTCTCAGAAAGCCTCTTTCCAGTTTTGAACGGAAGATATTTCCTTTTTCACCATAGCCCTCTATGGGCTTCCAAATATCCCTTTGCCAATTCCACAAGAACAGCCTTAGCGAAAGGCTTCTTGAAGGGAAAGATGTAACTCTGTGAGACGAATTAACAGAACACAGAGCAGGTTCTCAGAAAACTTCTTTCCAGTTTTGAACGGAAGATATTTCCTTGTTCACCATAGCCCTCTATGGGCTTCCAAATATCCCTTTGCCAATTCCACAAGAACAGCCTTAGCGAAAGGCTTCTTGAAGGGAAAGATGTAACTCTGTGAGATGAATTAACAGAACACAGAGCAGTTTCTCAGAAAGCTTCTTTCCAGTTTTGAACGGAAGATATTTCCTTTTTCACCATAGCCCTCTACGGGCTTCCAAATATCCCTTTGCCAATTCCCCAAGAACAGCCTTAGCGAAAGGCTTCTTGAAGGGAAAGATGTAACTCTGTGAGATGAATTAACAGAACACTGAGCAGTTTCTCAGAAAGCTTCTTTCCAGATTTGAACGGAAGATATTTCCTTTTTCACCATAGCCCTCTATGGGCTTCCAAATATCCCTTTGCCAATTCCACAAGAACAGCCTTAGCGAAAGGCTTCTTGAAGGGAAAGATGTAACTCTGTGAGACGAATTAACCGAACTCAGAGCAGTTTCTCAGAAAACTTCTTTCCAGTTTTGAACGGAAGATATTTCCTTTTTCACCTAAGCTCTCTATGGGCTTCCAAATATCCCTTTGCCAATTCCACAGGAACAGCCTTAGCGAAAGGCTTCTTGAAGGGAAAGATGTAACTCTGTGAGATGAATTAACAGAACACAGAGCAGTTTCTTAGAAAGCTAATTTCCAGTTTTGAACGGAAGATATTTCCTTTATCACCATAGCCCTCTATGGGCTTCCAAATATCCCTTTGCCAATTCCACAAGAATAGCCTTAGCGAAAGGCTTCTTCAAGGGAAAGATGTAACTCTGTGAGATGAATTAACAGAACACAGAGCAGTTTCTCAGAAAGCTTCTTTCCAGTTTTGAACGGAAGATATTTCCTTTTTCACCATAGCCCTCTATGGGCTTACAAATATCCCTTTGCCAATTCCACAAGAACAGGCTTAACGAAAGGTTTCTTGAAGGGAAAGATGTAACTCTGTGAGATGAATTAACAGAACACGGAGCAGTTTCTCAGAAAGCTTCTTTCCAGTTTTAAACGGAAGATATTTCCTTTTTCACCATAGCCCTCTATGGGCTTCCAAATATCCCTTTGCCAATTCCACAAGAACAGCCTCATCGAAAGGCTTCTTGAAGGGAAAGATGTAACTCTGTGAGATGAATTAACAGAACACAGAGCAGTTTCTCAGAAAGCTTCTTTCCAGTTTTGAACGGAAGATATTTCCTTTTTCACCATAGCCCTCTACGGGCTTCCAAATATCCCTTTGCCAATTCCACAAGAACAGCCTTAGTGAAAGGCTTCTTGAAGGGAAAGATGTAACTCTGTGAGATGAATTAACAGAACACAGAGCAGTTTCTCAGAAAGCTTCTTTCCAGTTTTGAACGGAAGATATTTCCTTTTTCACCATAGCCCTCTATGGGCTTCCAAATATCCCTTTGCCAATTCCACAAGAACAGCCTTAGCGAAAGGCTTGTTGAAGGGAAAGATGTAACTCTGTGAGATGAATTTACAGAACACAGAGCAGTTTCTCAGAAAGCTTCTTTCCAGTTTTGAACGGAAGATATTTCCTTTTTCACCATAGCCCTCTATGGGATTCCAAATATCCCTTTGCCAATTCCACAAGAACAGCCTTAGCGAAAGGCCTCTTGAAGGGAAAGATGTAACTCTGTGAGACGAATTAACCGAACTCAGAGCAGTTTCTCAGAAAACTTCTTTCCAGTTTTGAACGGAAGATATTTCCTTTTTCACCATAGCCCTCTATGGGCTTCCAAATATCCCTTTCCCAATTCCACAAGAACAGCCTTAGCGAAAGGCTTCTTGAAGGGAAAGATGTAACTCTGTGAGATGAATTAACAGAACACAGAGCAGTTTCTCTGAAAGCTTCTTTCCAGTTTTGAACGGAAGATATTTCCTTTTTCACCATAGCCCTCTATGGGCTTCCAAATATCCCTTTTCCAATTCCACAAGAACAGCCTTAGCGAAAGGCTTCTTGAAGGGAAAGATGTAACTCTGTGAGATGAATTAACAGAACACAGAACAGTTTCTCAGAAAGCTTCTTTCCAGTTTTGAACGGAAGATATTTCCTTTTTCACCATAACCCTCTATGGGCTTCCAAATATCCCTTTGCCAATTCCACAAGAACAGCCTTAGCGAAAGGCTTCATCAAGGGAAAGATGTAACTCTGTGAGATGAATTAACAGAACACAGAGCAGTTTCTCAGAAAACTTCTTTCCGGTTTTGAACGGAAGATATTTCCTTTTTCACCATAGCCCTCTATGGGATTCCAAATATCCCTTTGCCAATTCCACAAGAACAGCCTTAGCGAAAGGCTTCTTCAAGGGAAAGATGTAACTCTGTGAGACGAATTAACAGAACACAGAGAAGTTTCTCAGAAATCTTCTTTCCAGTTTTGAACGGAAGATATTTCCTTTTTCACCATAGCCCCCTATGGGCTTCCAAATATCCCTTTGCCAATTCCACAAGAACAGCCTTAGCGAAAGGCTTCTTGAAGGGAAGGATGTAACTCTGTGAGATGAATTAGCAGAACACAGAGCAGTTTCTCAGAAAGCTTCTTTCCAGTTTTGAACGGAAGATATTTCCTTTTTCACCATAGCCCTCTATGGGCTTCCAAATATCCCTTTGCCAATTCCACAAGAACAGCTTTAGCGAAAGGCTTCTTGAAGGGAAAGATGTAACTCTGTTAGATGAATTAACAGAACACAGAACAGTTTCTCAGAAAGCTTCTTTCCAGTTTTGAACGGAAGATATTTCCTTTTTCACCATAGACCTCTATGGGCTTCCAAATATCCCTTTGCCAATTCCACAAGAACAGCCTTAGCGAAAGGCTTCTTCAAGGGAAAGATGTAACTCTGTGAGATGAATTAACAGAACACAGAGCAGTTTCTCAGAAAGGTTCTTTCCAGTTTTGAACGGAATATATTTACTTTTTCACCATAACTCTCTATGGGCTTCCAAATATCCCTTTGCCAATTCCACAAGAACAGCCTTAGCGAAAGGCTTCTTGAAGGGAAAGACGTAACTCTGTGAGATGAATTAACAGAACACAGAGCAGTCTCTCAGAAAGCTTCTTTCCAGTTTTGAACGGAAGATATTTCCTTTTTCACCGTAGCCCTCTATGGGCTTCCAAATATCCCTTTGCCAATTCCACAAGAACAGCCTTAGCGAAAGGCTTCTTGAAGGGAAAGATGTAACTCTGTGAGACGAATTAACAGAACACAGAGCAGTTTCTCAGAAAGCTTCTTTCCAGTTTCGAACGGAATATATTTACTTTTTCACCACAGCTCTCTATGGGCTTCCAAATATCCCTTTGCCAATTCAAAAAGAACAGCCTTAGCGAAAGGCTTCTTGAAGGGAAAGATGTAACTCTGTGAGACGAATTAACAGAACACAGAGCAGTTTCTCAGAAAGCTTGTTTCCAGTTTTGAACGGAAGATATTTCCTTTTTCACCATAGCCCTCTATGGGCTTCCAAATATCCCTTTGCCAATTCCACAAGAACAGCCTTAGCGAAAGGCTTCTTGAAGGGAAAGATGTAACTTTGTGAGGTGAATTTGCAGAACACAGAGCAGTTTCTCAGAAAGCTTCTTTCCAGTTTTGAACGGAAGATATTTCCTTTTTCACCATAGCCCTCTATGGGATTCCAAATATCCCTCTGCCAATTCCACAAGAACAGCCTTAGTGAAAGGCTTCTTGAAGGGAAAGATGTAACTCTGTGAGACGAATTAACAGAACACAGAGCAGTTTCTCAGAAAACTTCTTTCCAGTTTTGAACGGAAGATATTTCCTTTTTCACCATAGCCCTCTAAGGGCTTCCAAATATCCCTTTCCCAATTCCACAAGAACAGAGTTAGCGAAAGGCTTCTTGAAGGGAAAGATGTTACTCTGTGAGATGAATTAACAGAACACAGAGCAGTTTCTCAGAAAGATTCTTTCCAGTTTTGAACGGAAGATATTTCCTTTTTCACCATAGCCCTCTATGGGCTTCCAAATATCCCTTTGCCAATTCCACAAGAACAGCCTTAGCGAAAGGCTTCTTGAAGGGAAAGATGTAACTCTGTGAGATGAATTAACAGAACACAGAGCAGTTTCTCAGAAAGCTTCTTTCCAGTTTTGAACGGAAGATATTTCCTGTTTCACCATAGCCCTCTATGGGCTTCCAAATATCCCTTTGCCAATTCCACAAGAACAGCCTTAGCGAAAGGCTTCTTGAAGGGAAAGATGTAACTCTGTGAGATGAATTAAGAGAACACAGAGCAGTTTCTCAGAAAGCTTCTTTCCAGTTTTGAACGGAAGATATTTCCTTTTTCACCATAGCTTTCTATGGGCTTCCAAATATCTTTTTGCCAATTCCACAAGAACAGCCTTAGCGAAAGGCTTCTTCAAGGGAAAGATATAACTCTGTGAGACAAATTAACAGAACACAGAGAAGTTTCTCAGAAAACTTCTTTCCAGTTTTGAACGGAAGATATTTCCTTTTTCACCATAGCCCTCTATGGGCTTCCAAATATCCCTTTGCCAATTCCACAAGAACAGCCTTAGCGAAAGGCTTCTTGAAGTTAACGATGTAACTCTTTGAGATGAATTAACAGAACACAGAGCAGTTTCTCAGAAAGCTTCTTTCCAGTTTTGAACGGAAGACATTTCCTTTTTCCCCATAGCCGTCTATGGGCTTCCAATTATCCCTTTGCCAATTCCACAAGAACAGCCTTAGCGAAAGGCTTCTTGAAGGGAAAGATGTAACTCTGTGAGATGAATTAACAGAACACAGAACAGTTTCTCAGAAAGCTTCTTTCCAGTTTTGAACGGAAGATATTTCCTTTTTCACCATAGCCCTCTATGGGCTTACAAATATCCCTTTGCCAATTCCACAAGAACAGCCTTAGCGAAAGGCTTCTTCAAGGGAAAGATGTAACTCTGTGAGATGAATTAACAGAACACAGAGCAGTTTCTCAGAAAGCTTCTTTCCAGTTTTGAACGGAATATATTTCCTTTTTCACCTAAGCTCTCTATGGGCTTCCAAATATCCCTTTGCCAATTCCACAGGAACAGCCTTAGCGAAAGGCTTCTTGAAGGGAAAGATGTAACTCTGTGAGACGAATTAACCGAACTCAGAGCAGTTTCTCAGAAAACTTCTTTCCAGTTTTGAACGGAAGATATTTCCTTTTTCACCATAGCCCTCTATGGGATTCCAAATATCCCTTTGCCAATTCCACAAGAACAGCTTTAGCGAAAGGCTTCTTGAAGGGAAAGATGTAACTCTGTTAGATGAATTAACAGAACACAGAACAGTTTCTCAGAAAGCTTCTTTCCAGTTTTGAACGGAAGATATTTCCTTTTTCACCATAGACCTCTATGGGCTTCCAAATATCCCTTTGCCAATTCCACAAGAACAGCCTTAGCGAAAGGCTTCTTCAAGGGAAAGATGTAACTCTGTGAGATGAATTAACAGAACACAGAGCAGTTTCTCAGAAACCTTCTTTCCAGTTTTGAACGGAATATATTTACTTTTTCACCATAACTCTCTATGGGCTTCCAAATATCCCTTTGCCAATTCCACAAGAACAGCCTTAGCGAAAGGCTTCTTGAAGGGAAAGACGTAACTCTGTGAGATGAATTAACAGAACACAGAGCAGTCTCTCAGAAAGCTTCTTTCCAGTTTTGAACGGAAGATATTTCCTTTTTCACCGTAGCCCTCTATGGGCTTCCAAATATCCCTTTGCCAATTCCACAAGAACAGCCTTAGCGAAAGGCTTCTTGAAGGGAAAGATGTAACTCTGTGAGACGAATTAACAGAACACAGAGCAGTTTCTCAGAAAGCTTCTTTCCAGTTTCGAACGGAATATATTTACTTTTTCACCACAGCTCTCTATGGGCTTCCAAATATCCCTTTGCCAATTCCACAAGAACAGCCTTAGCGAAAGGCTTCTTGAAGGGAAAGATGTAACTCTGTGAGACGAATTAACAGAACACAGAGCAGTTTCTCAGAAAGCTTGTTTCCAGTTTTGAACGGAAGATATTTCCTTTTTCACCATAGCCCTCTATGGGCTTCCAAATATCCCTTTGCCAATTCCACAAGAACAGCCTTAGCGAAAGGCTTCTTGAAGGGAAAGATGTAACTTTGTGAGGTGAATTTGCAGAACACAGAGCAGTTTCTCAGAAAGCTTCTTTCCAGTTTTGAACGGAAGATATTTCCTTTTTCACCATAGCCCTCTATGGGATTCCAAATATCCCTCTGCCAATTCCACAAGAACAGCCTTAGTGAAAGGCTTCTTGAAGGGAAAGATGTAACTCTGTGAGACGAATTAACAGAACACAGAGCAGTTTCTCAGAAAACTTCTTTCCAGTTTTGAACGGAAGATATTTCCTTTTTCACCATAGCCCTCTAAGGGCTTCCAAATATCCCTTTCCCAATTCCACAAGAACAGAGTTAGCGAAAGGCTTCTTGAAGGGAAAGATGTTACTCTGTGAGATGAATTAACAGAACACAGAGCAGTTTCTCAGAAAGCTTCTTTCCAGTTTTGAACGGAAGTTATTTCCGTTTTCACCATAGCCCTCTATGGGCTTCCAAATATCCCTTTGCCAATTCCACAAGAACTGCCTTAGCGAAAGGCTTCTTCAAGGGAAAGATGTAACTCTGTGAGATGAATTAACAGAACACAGTGCAGTTTCTCAGAAAGCTTCTTTCCAGTTTTGAACGGAAGATATTTCCTTTTTCACCATAGCCCTCTATGGGCTTCCAAATATCCCTTTGCCAATTCCACAAGAACAGCCTTAGCGAAAGGCTTCTTGAAGGGAAAGATGTAACTCTGTGAGATGAATTAACAGAACACGGAGCAGTTTCTCAGAAAGCTTCTTTCCAGTTTTGAACGGAAGATATTTCCTTTTTCACCATAGCCCTCTATGGGCTTCCAAATATCCCTTTGCCAATTCCACAAGAACAGCCTTAACGAAAGGTTTCTTGAAGGGAAAGATGTAACTCTGTGAGATGAATTAACAGAACACGGAGCACTTTCTCAGAAAGCTTCTTTCCAGTTTTGAACGGAAGATATTTCCTTTTTCACCATAGCCCTCTATGGGCTTCCAAATATCCCTTTCCCAATTCCACAAGAACAGCCTTAGCGAAAGGCTTCTTGAAGGGAAAGATGTAACTCTGTGAGATGAATTAACAGAACACAGAGCAGTTTCTCTGAAAGCTTCTTTCCAGTTTTGAACGGAAGATATTTCCTTTTTCACCATAGCCCTCTATGGGCTTCCAAATATCCCTTTTCCAATTCCAGAAGAACAGCCTTAGCGAAAGGCTTCTTGAAGGGAAAGATGTAACTCTGTGAGATGAATTAACAGAACACAGAACAGTTTCTCATAAAGCTTCTTTCCAGTTTTGAACGGAAGATATTTCCTTTTTCACCATAGACCTCTATGGGCTTCCAAATATCCCTTTGCCAATTCCACAAGAACAGCCTTAGCGAAAGGCTTCTTCAAGGGAAAGATGTAACTCTGTGAGATGAATTAACAGAACACAGAGCAGTTTCTCAGAAAGCTTCTTTCCAGTTTTGAACGGAATATATTTACTTTTTCACCATAGCTCTCTATGGGCTTCCAAATATCCCTTTGCCAATTCCACAAGAACAGCCTTAGCGAAAGGCTTCTTGAAGGGAAAGATGTAACTCTGTGAGATGAATTAACAGAACACAGAGCAGTCTCTCAGAAAGCTTCTTTCCACTTTTGAACGGAAGATATTTCCTTTTTCACCGTAGCCCTCTATGGGCTTCCAAATATCCCTTTGCCAATTCCGCAAGAACAGCCTTAGCGAAAGTCTTCTTGAAGGGAAAGATGTAACTCTGTGAGACGAATTAACAGAACACAGAGCAGTTTCTCAGAAAGCTTCTTTCCAGTTTCGAACGGAATATATTTACTTTTTCACCATAGCCCTCTATGGGCTTCCAAATATCCCTTTGCCAATTCCACAAGAACAGCCTTAGCGAAAGGCTTCTTGAAGGGAAAGATGTAACTCTGTGAGGTGAATTTACAGAACACAGAGCAGTTTCTCAGAAAGCTTCTTTCCAGTTTTGAACGGAAGATATTTCCTTTTTCACCATAGCCCTCTATGGGATTCCAAATATCCCTCTGCCAATTCCACAAGAACAGCCTTAGTGAAAGGCTTCTTGAAGGGAAAGATGTAACTCTTTGAGACGAATTAACAGAACACAGAGCAGTTTCTCCGAAAACTTCTATCCAGTTTTGAACGGAAGATATTTCCTTTTTCACCATAGCCCTCTAAGGGCTTCCAAATATCCCTTTCCCAATTCCACAAGAACAGAGTTAGCGAAAGGCTTCTTGAAGGGAAAGATGTTACTCTGTGAGATGAATTAACAGAACACAGAGCAGTTTCTCAGAAAGCTTCTTTCCAGTTTTGAACGGAAGTTATTTCCGTTTTCACCATAGCCCTCTATGGGCTTCCAAATATCCCTTTGCCAATTCCACAAGAACTGCCTTATCGAAAGGCTTCTTCAAGGGAAAGATGTAACTCTGTGAGATGAATTAACAGAACACAGTGCAGTTTCTCAAAAAGCTTCTTTCCAGTTTTGAACGGAAGATATTTCCTTTTTCACCATAGCCCTCTATGGGCTTCCAAATATCCCTTTGCCAATTCCACAAGAACAGCCTTAGCGAAAGGCTTCTTGAAGGGAAAGATGTAACTCTGTGAGACGAATTAACAGAACACGGAGCAGTTTCTCAGAAAGCTTCTTTCCAGTTTTGAACGGAAGATATTTCCTTTTTCACCATAGCCCTCTATCGGCTTCCAAATATCCCTTTGCCAATTCCACAAGAACAGCCTTAACGAAAGTTTTCTTGAAGGGAAAGATGTAACTCTGTGAGATGAATTAACAGAACACGGAGCAGTTTCTCAGAAAGCTTCTTTCCAGTTTTGAACGGAAGATATTTCCTTTTTCACCATAGCCCTCTATGGGCTTCCAAATATCCCTTTCCCAATTCCACAAGAACAGCCTTAGCGAAAGGCTTCTTGAAGGGAAAGATGTAACTCTGTGAGATGAATTAACAGAACACAGAGCAGTTTCTCTGAAAGCTTCTTTCCAGTTTTGAACGGAAGATATTTCCTTTTTCACCATAGCCCTCTATGGGCTTCCAAATATCCCTTTTCCAATTCCAGAAGAACAGCCTTAGCGAAAGGCTTCTTGAAGGGAAAGATGTAACTCTGTGAGATGAATTAACAGAACACAGAACAGTTTCTCATAAAGCTTCTTTCCAGTTTTGAACGGAAGATATTTCCTTTTTCACCATAACACTCTATGGGCTTCCAAATATCCCTTTGCCAATTCCACAAGAACAGCCTTAGCGAAAGGCTTCTTCAAGGGAAAGATGTAACTCTGTGAGATGAATTAACAGAACACAGAGCAGCTTCTCAGAAAACTTCTTTCCGGTTTTGAACGGAAGATATTTCCTTTTTCACCATAGCCCTCTATGGGCTTCCAAATATCCCTTTGCCAATTCCACAAGAACAGCCTTAGCGAAAGGCTTCTTCAAGGGAAAGATGTAACTCTGTGAGACGAATTAACAGAACACAGAGAAGTTTCTCAGAAATCTTCTTTCCAGTTTTGAACGGAAGATATTTCCTTTTTCACCATAGCCCACTATGGGCTTCCAAATATCCCTTTGCCAATTCCACAAGAACAGCCTTAGCGAAAGGCTTCTTGAAGGGAAGGATGTAACTCTGTGAGATGAATTAACAGAACACAGAGCAGTTTCTCAGAAAGCTTCTTTCCAGTTTTGAACCGAAGATATTTCCTTTTTCACCATAGCCCTCTATGGGCTTCCAAATATCCCTTTGCCAATTCCACAAGAACAGCCTTAGCGAAAGGCTTCTTGAAGGGAAAGATGTAACTCTGTTAGATGAATTAACAGAACACAGAACAGTTTCTCAGAAAGCTTCTTTCCAGTTTTGAACGGAAGATATTTCCTTTTTCACCATAGACCTCTATGGGCTTCCAAATATCCCTTTGCCAATTCCACAAGAACAGCCTTAGCGAAAGGCTTCTTCAAGGGAAAGATGTAACTCTGTGAGATGAATTAACAGAACACAGAGCAGTTTCTCAGAAAGCTTCTTTCCAGTTTTGAACGGAATATATTTACTTTTTCACCATAGCTCTCTATGGGCTTCCAAATATCCCTTTGCCAATTCCACAAGAACAGCCTTAGCGAAAGGCTTCTTGAAGGGAAAGATGTAACTCTGTGAGATGAATTAACAGAACACAGAGCATTCTCTCAGAAAGCTTCTTTCCAGTTTTGAACGGAAGATATTTCCTTTTTCACCGTAGCCCTCTATGGGCTTCCAAATATCCCTTTGCCAATTCCACAAGAACAGCCTTAGCGAAAGTCTTCTTGAAGGGAAAGATGTAACTCTGTGAGACGAATTAACAGAACACAGAGCAGTTTCTCAGAAAGCTTCTTTCCAGTTTCGAACGGAATATATTTACTTTTTCACCACAGCTCTCTATGGGCTTCCAAATATCCCTTTGCCAATTCCACAAGAACAGCCTTAGCGAAAGGCTTCTTGAAGGGAAAGATGTAACTCTGTGAGACGAATTAACAGAACACAGAGCAGTTTCTCAGAAAGCTTGTTTCCAGTTTTGAACGGAAGATATTTCCTTTTTCACCATAGCCCTCTATGGGCTTCCAAATATCCCTTTGCCAATTCCACAAGAACAGCCTTAGCGAAAGGCTTCTTGAAGGGAAAGATGTAACTCTGTGAGGTGAATTTACAGAACACAGAGCAGTTTCTCAGAAAGCTTCTTTCCAGTTTTGAACGGAAGATATTTCCTTTTTCACCATAGCCCTCTATGGGATTCCAAATATCCCTCTGCCAATTCCACAAGAACAGCCTTAGTGAAAGGCTTCTTGAAGGGAAAGATGTAACTCTGTGAGAAGAATTAACAGAACACAGAGCAGTTTCTCAGAAAACTTCTATCCAGTTTTGAACGGAAGATATTTCCTTTTTCACCATAGCCCTCTAAGGGCTTCCAAATATCCCTTTCCCAATTCCACAAGAACAGAGTTAGCGAAAGGCTTCTTGAAGGGAAAGATGTTACTCTGTGAGATGAATTAACAGAACACAGAGCAGTTTCTCAGAAAGATTCTTTCCAGTTTTGAACGGAAGTTATTTCCTTTTTCACCATTGCCCTCTATGGGCTTCCAAATATCCCTTTGCCAATTCCACAAGAACAGCCTTAGCGAAAGGCTTCTTGAAGGGAAAGATATAACTCTGTGAGACGAATTAACAGAACACGGAGCAGGTTCTCAGAAAGCTTCTTTCCAGTTTTGAACGGAAGATATTTCCTTTTTCACCATAGCCCTCTATGGGTTTCCAAATATCCCTTTGCCAATTCCACAAAAACAGCCTTAACGAAAGGTTTCTTGAAGGGAAAGATGTAACTCTGTGAGATGAATTAACAGAACACGGAGCAGTTTCTCAGAAAGCTTCTTTCCAGTTTTGAACGGAAGATATGTCCTTTTTCACCATAGCCCTCTATGGGCTTCCAAATATCCCTTTGCCAATTCCACAAGAACAGCCTTAGCGAAAGGCTTCTTGAAGGGAAAGATGTAACTCTGTGAGGTGAATTAACAGAACACAGAGCAGTTTCTCAGAAAGCATCTTTCCAGTTTTGAACGGAAGATATTTACTTTTTCACCTTAGCCCTCTATGGGCTTCCAAATATCCCTTTGCCAATTCCACAAGAACAGCCTTAGCGAAAGGCTTCTTGAAGGGAAAGATGTAACTCTGTGAGATGAACTAACAGAACACAGAGCAGTTTCTCAGAAAGCTTCTTTCCAGTTTTGAACGGAAGGTATTTCCTTTTTCACCATAGCCCTCTTTGGGCTTCCAAATATCCCTGTGCCAATTCCAGAAGAACAGCCTTAGCGAAAGGCTTCTTGAAGGGAAAGATGTAACTCTGTGAGATGAATTAACAGAACACAGAGCAGTTGCTCAGAAAGCTTCTTTCCATTTTTGAACGGAAGATATTTCCTTTTTCACCATAGTCCTCTATGGGCTTCCAAATATCCCTTGCCAATTCCACAAGAACAGCCTTAGCGAAAGCCTTCTTGAAGGGAAAGATGTAACTCTGTGAGATGAATTAACAGAACACAGAGCAGTTTCTCAGAAAGCATCTTTCCACTTTTGAACGGAAGATATTTCCTTTTTCACCTTAGCCCTCTATGGGCTTCCAAATATCCCTTTGCCAATTCCACAAGAACAGCCTTAGCGAAAGGCTTCTTGAAGGGAAAGATGTAACTCTGTGAGATGAACTAACAGAACACAGAGCAGTTTCTCAGAAAGCTTCTTTCCAGTTTTGAACGGAAGGTATTTCCTTTTTCACCGTAGCCCTCTTTGGGCTTCCAAATATCCCTGTGCCAATTCCAGAAGAACAGCCTTAGCGAAAGGCTTCTTGAAGGGAAAGATGTAACTCTGTGAGATGAATTAACAGAACACAGAGCAGTTGCTCAGAAAGCTTCTTTCCATTTTTGAACGGAAGATATTTCCTTTTACACCATAGTCCTCTATGGGCTTCCAAATATCCCTTGCCAATTCCACAAGAATAGCCTTAGCGAAAGGCTTCTTGAAGGGAAAGATGTAACTCTGTGAGATGAATTAACAGAACACAGAGCAGTTTCTCAGAAAGCTTCTTTCCAGTTTTGAACGGAAGGTATTTCATTTTTCACCATAGCCCTCTATGGGCTTCCAAATATCCCTTTGCCAATTCCCCAAGAACAGCCTTAGCGAAAGGCTTCTTAAAGGGAAAGATGTAACTCTGTGAGATGAATTAACAGAACACAGAGCAGTTTCTCAGAAAGCTTCTTTCCAGTTTTGAACGGAAGATATTTCCTTTTTCACGATAGCCCTCTATGGGCTTCCAAATATCCCTTTTCCAATTCCACAAGAACAGCCTTAGCGAAAGACTTCTTGAAGGGAAAGATGTAACTCTGTGAGATGAATTAACAGAACACAGAGCAGTTTCTCAGAAAGCTTCTTTCCAGTTTTGAACGGAAGATATTTCCTTTTTCACCCTAGCCCTCTACGGGCTTCCAAATATCCCTCTGCCAATTGCACAGGAAGAGCCTTAGCAAAAGGCTTCTTGAAGGGAAAGATGTAACTCTGTGAGATGAATTAACAGAACACAGAGCAGTTTCTCAGAAAGCTTCTTTCCTGTTTTGAACGGAAGATATTTCCTTTTTCACCATAGCCCTCTATGGGCTTCCAAATATCCCTTTGCCAATTCCACAAGAACAGCCTTAGCGAAAGGCTTCTTGAAGGGAAAGATGTAACTCTGTGAGATGAATTAACAGAACACAGAACAGTTTCTCAGAAAGCTTCTTTCCAGTTTTGAACGGAAGATATTTCCTTTTTCACCATAGCCCTCTATGGGCTTCCAAATATCCCTTTGCCAATTCCACAAGAACAGCCTTAGCGAAAGGTTTCTTGAAGGGAAAGATGTAACTCTGTGAGATGAATTAACAGAACACGGAGCAGTTTCTCAGAAAGCTTCATTCCAGTTTTGAACGGAAGATATTTCCTTTTTCACCATAGCCCTCTATGGGCTTCCAAATATCCCTTTGCCAATTCCACAAGAAGAGCCTTGGCGAAAGGCTTCTTCAAGGGAAAGATGTAACTCTGTGAGATGAATTTACAGAACACAGAGCAGTTTCTCAGAAAGCTTCTTTCCAGTTTTGAACGGAAGATATTTCCTTTTTCACCATAGCCCTCTATAGGCTTCCAAATATCCCTTTGCCAATTCCACAAGAACGGCCTTATCGAAAGGCTTCTTGAAGGGAAAGATGTAACTCTGTGAGATGAATTTACAGAACACAGAGCAGTTTCTCAGAAAGCTTCTTTCCAGTTTTGAACGGAAGATATTTCCTTTTTCACCATAGCCCTCTATGGGATTCCAAATATCCCTCTGCTAATTCCACAAGAACAGCCTTAGCAAAGGCTTCTTGAAGGGAAAGATGTAACTCTGTGAGACGAATTAACAGAACACAGAGCAGTTTCTTAGAAAACTTCTTTCCAGTTTTGAACGGAAGATATTTCCTTTTTCACCATAGCCCTCTATGGGCTTCCAAATATCCCTTTGCCAATTCCACAAGAACAGCCTTAGCGAAAGGCTTCTTGAAGGGAAAGATGTAACTCTGTGAGATGAATTAACAGAACACAGAGCAGTTTCTCAGAAAGCTTCTTTCCAGTTTTGAACGGAAGATATTTCCTTTTTCACCATAGCCCTCTACGGGCTTCCAAATATCCCTTTGCCAATTCCTCAAGAACAGCCTTAGCGAAAGGCTTCTTGAAGGGAAAGATGTAACTCTGTGAGATGAATTAACAGAACACAGAGCAGTTTCTCAGAAAGCTTCTTTCCAGTTTTGAACGGAAGATATTTCCTTTTTCACCATAGCCCTCTATGGGCTTCCAAATATCCCTTTGCCAATTCCACAAGAACAGCCTTAGCGAAAGGCTTCTTCAAGGGAAAGATGTAACTCTGTGAGATGAATTAACAGAACACAGAGCAGTATCTCAGAAAGCTTCTTTCCAGTTTTGAACGGAAGATATTTCCTTTTTCACCATAGCCCTCTATGGGCTTCCAAATATCCCTTTGCCAATTCCACAAGAACAGCCTTAGCGAAAGGTTTCTTGAAGGGAAAGATGTAACTCTGTGAGATGAATTAACAGAACACGGAGCAGTTTCTCAGAAAGCTTCTTTCCAGTTTTCAACGGAAGATATTTCCTTTTTCACCATAGCCCTCTATGGGCTTCCAAATATCCCTTTGCCAATTCCACAAGAACAGAATTAGCGAAAGGCTTCTTGAAGGGAAAGATGTAACTCTGTGAGATGAATTTACAGAACACAGAGCAGTTTCTCAGAAAGCTTCTTTCCAGTTTTGAACGGAAGATATTTCCTTTTTCACCATAACGCTCTATGGGATTCCAAATATCCCTTTGCCAATTCCACAAGAACAGCCTTAGCGAAAGGCTTCTTGAAGGGAAAGATGTAACTCTGTGAGACGAATTAACCGAACTCAGAGCAGTTTCTCAGAAAACTTCTTTCCAGTTTTGAACGGAAGATATTTCCTTTTTCACCATAGCCCTCTATGGGCTTCCAAATATCCCTTTCCCAATTCCACAAGAACAGCCTTAGCGAAAGGCTTCTTGAAGGGAAAGATGTAACTCTGTGAGATGAATTAACAGAACACAGATCAGTTTCTCTGAAAGCTTCTTTCCAGTTTTGAACGGAAGATATTTCCTTTTTCACCATAGCCCTCTATGGGATTCCAAATATCCCTCTGCCAATTCCACAAGAACAGCCTTAGTGAAAGGCTTCTTGAAGGGAAAGATATAACTCTTTGAGACGAATTAACAGAACACAGAGCAGTTTCTCAGAAAACTTCTATCCAGTTTTGAACGGAAGATATTTCCTTTTTCACCATTGCCCTCTAAGGGCTTCCAAATATCCCTTTCCCAATTCCACAAGAACAGAGTTAGCGAAAGGCTTCTTGAAGGGAAAGATGTTACTCTGTGAGATGAATTAACAGAACACAGAGCAGTTTCTCAGAAAGCTTCTTTCCAGTTTTGAACGGAAGTTATTTCCGTTTTCACCATAGCCCTCTATGGGCTTCCAAATATCCCTTTGCCAATTCCACAAGAACTGCCTTAGCGAAAGGCTTCTTCAAGGGAAAGATGTAACTCTGTGAGATGAATTAACAGAACACAGTGCAGTTTCTCAGAAAGCTTCTTTCCAGTTTTGAACGGAAGATATTTCCTTTTTCACCATAGCCCTCTAAGGGCTTCCAAATATCCCTTTGCCAATTCCACAAGAACAGCCTTAGCGAAAGGCCTCTTGAAGGGAAAGATGTAACTCTGTGAGACGAATTAACAGAACACGGAGCAGTTTCTCAGAAAGCTTCTTTCCAGTTTTGAACGGAAGATATTTCCTTTTTCACCATAGCCCTCTATGGGCTTCCAAATATCCCTTTGCCAATTCCACAAGAACAGCCTTAACGAAAGGTTTCTTGAAGGGAAAGATGTAACTCTGTGAGATGAATTAACAGAACACGGAGCAGTTTCTCAGAAAGCTTCTTTCCAGTTTTGAACGGAAGATATTTCCTTTTTCACCATAGCCCTCTATGGGCTTCCAAATATCCCTTTCCCAATTCCACAAGAACAGCCTTAGCGAAAGGCTTCTTGAAGGGAAAGATGTAACTCTGTGAGATGAATTAACAGAACACAGAGCAGTTTCTCTGAAAGCTTCTTTCCAGTTTTGAACGGAAGATATTTCCTTTTTCACCATAGCCCTCTATGGGCTTCCAAATATCCCTTTTCCAATTCCAGAAGAACAGCCTTAGCGAAAGGCTTCTTGAAGGGAAAGATGTAACTCTGTGAGATGAATTAACAGACCACAGAACAGTTTCTCATAAAGCTTCTTTCCAGTTTTGAACGGAAGATATTTCCTTTTTCACCATAACACTCTATGGGCTTCCAAATATCCCTTTGCCAATTCCACAAGAACAGCCTTAGCGAAAGGCTTCTTCAAGGGAAAGATGTAACTCTGTGAGATGAATTAACAGAACACAGAGCAGCTTCTCAGAAAACTTCTTTCCGGTTTTGAACGGAAGATATTTCCTTTTTCACCATAGCCCTCTATGGGCTTCCAAATATCCCTTTGCCAATTCCACAAGAACAGCCTTAGCGAAAGGCTTCTTCAAGGGAAAGATGTAACTCTGTGAGACGAATTAACAGAACACAGAGAAGTTTCTCAGAAATCTTCTTTCCAGTTTTGAACGGAAGATATTTCCTTTTTCACCATAGCCCACTATGGGCTTCCAAATATCCCTTTGCCAATTCCACAAGAACAGCCTTAGCGAAAGGCTTCTTGAAGGGAAGGATGTAACTCTGTGAGATGAATTAACAGAACACAGAGCAGTTTCTCAGAAAGCTTCTTTCCAGTTTTGAACGGAAGATATTTCCTTTTTCACCATAGCCCTCTATGGGCTTCCAAATATCCCTTTGCCAATTCCACAAGAACAGCCTTAGCGAAAGGCTTCTTGAAGGGAAAGATGTAACTCTGTTAGATGAATTAACAGAACACAGAACAGTTTCTCAGAAAGCTTCTTTCCAGTTTTGAACGGAAGATATTTCCTTTTTCACCATAGACCTCTATGGGCTTCCAAATATCCCTTTGCCAATTCCACAAGAACAGCCTTAGCGAAAGGCTTCTTCAAGGGAAAGATGTAACTCTGTGAGATGAATTAACAGAACACAGAGCAGTTTCTCAGAAAGCTTCTTTCCAGTTTTGAACGGAATATATTTACTTTTTCACCATAGCTCTCTATGGGCTTCCAAATATCCCTTTGCCAATTCCACAAGAACAGCCTTAGCGAAAGGCTTCTTGAAGGGAAAGATGTAACTCTGTGAGATGAATTAACAGAACACAGAGCAGTCTCTCAGAAAGCTTCTTTCCAGTTTTGAACGGAAGATATTTCCTTTTTCACCGTAGCCCTCTATGGGCTTCCAAATATCCCTTTGCCAATTCCACAAGAACAGCCTTAGCGAAAGTCTTCTTGAAGGGAAAGATGTAACTCTGTGAGACGAATTAACAGAACACAGAGCAGTTTCTCAGAAAGCTTCTTTCCAGTTTCGAACGGAATATATTTACTTTTTCACCACAGCTCTCTATGGGCTTCCAAATATCCCTTTGCCAATTCCACAAGAACAGCCTTAGCGAAAGGCTTCTTGAAGGGAAAGATGTAACTCTGTGAGACGAATTAACAGAACACAGAGCAGTTTCTCAGAAAGCTTGTTTCCAGTTTTGAACGGAAGATATTTCCTTTTTCACCATAGCCCTCTATGGGCTTCCAAATATCCCTTTGCCAATTCCACAAGAACAGCCTTAGCGAAAGGCTTCTTGAAGGGAAAGATGTAACTCTGTGAGGTGAATTTACAGAACACAGAGCAGTTTCTCAGAAAGCTTCTTTCCAGTTTTGAACGGAAGATATTTCCTTTTTCACCATAGCCCTCTATGGGATTCCAAATATCCCTCTGCCAATTCCACAAGAACAGCCTTAGTGAAAGGCTTCTTGAAGGGAAAGATGTAACTCTGTGAGAAGAATTAACAGAACACAGAGCAGTTTCTCAGAAAACTTCTATCCAGTTTTGAACGGAAGATATTTCCTTTTTCACCATAGCCCTCTAAGGGCTTCCAAATATCCCTTTCCCAATTCCACAAGAACAGAGTTAGCGAAAGGCTTCTTGAAGGGAAAGATGTTACTCTGTGGGATGAATTAACAGAACACAGAGCAGTTTCTCAGAAAGATTCTTTCCAGTTTTGAACGGAAGTTATTTCCTTTTTCACCATTGCCCTCTATGGGCTTCCAAATATCCCTTTGCCAATTCCACAAGAACAGCCTTAGCGAAAGGCTTCTTGAAGGGAAAGATATAACTCTGTGAGACGAATTAACAGAACACGGAGCAGGTTCTCAGAAAGCTTCTTTCCAGTTTTGAACGGAAGATATTTCCTTTTTCACCATAGCCCTCTATGGGTTTCCAAATATCCCTTTGCCAATTCCACAAAAACAGCCTTAACGAAAGGTTTCTTGAAGGGAAAGATGTAACTCTGTGAGATGAATTAACAGAACACGGAGCAGTTTCTCAGAAAGCTTCTTTCCAGTTTTGAACGGAAGATATTTCCTTTTTCACCATAGCCCTCTATGGGCTTCCAAATATCCCTTTGCCAATTCCACAAGAACAGCCTTAGCGAAAGGCTTCTTGAAGGGAAAGATGTAACTCTGTGAGGTGAATTTACAGAACACAGAGCAGTTTCTCAGAAAGCTTCTTTCCAGTTTTGAACGGAAGATATTTCCTTTTTCACCATAGCCCTCTATGGGCTTCCAAATATCCCTTTGCCAATTCCACAAGAACAGCCTTAGCGAAAGCCTTCTTGAAGGGAAAGATGTAACTCTGTGAGATGAATTAACAGAACACAGAGCAGTTTCTCAGAAAGCATCTTTCCAGTTTTGAACGGAAGATATTTACTTTTTCACCTTAGCCCTCTATGGGCTTCCAAATATCCCTTTGCCAATTCCACAAGAACAGCCTTAGCGAAAGGCTTCTTGAAGGGAAAGATGTAACTCTGTGAGATGAACTAACAGAACACAGAGCAGTTTCTCAGAAAGCTTCTTTCCAGTTTTGAACGGAAGGTATTTCCTTTTTCACCATAGCCCTCTTTGGGCTTCCAAATATCCCTGTGCCAATTCCAGAAGAACAGCCTTAGCGAAAGGCTTCTTGAAGGGAAAGATGTAACTCTGTGAGATGAATTAACAGAACACAGAGCAGTTGCTCAGAAAGCTTCTTTCCATTTTTGAACGGAAGATATTTCCTTTTTCACCATAGTCCTCTATGGGCTTCCAAATATCCCTTGCCAATTCCACAAGAATAGCCTTAGCGAAAGGCTTCTTGAAGGGAAAGATGTAACTCTGTGAGATGAATTAACAGAACACAGAGCAGTTTCTCAGAAAGCTTCTTTCCAGTTTTGAATGGAAGGTATTTCATTTTTCACCATAGCCCTCTATGGGCTTCCAAATATCCCTTTGCCAATTCCCCAAGAACAGCCTTAGCGAAAGGCTTCTTGAAGGGAAAGATGTAACTCTGTGAGATGAATTAACAGAACACAGAGCAGTTTCTCAGAAAGCTTCTTTCCAGTTTTGAACGGAAGATATTTCCTTTTTCACCATAGCCCTCTATAGGATTCCAAATATCCCTCTGCCAATTCCACAAGAACAGCCTTAGTGAAAGGCTTCTTGAAGGGAAAGATGTAACTCTGTGAGACGAATTAACAGAACACAGAGCATTTTCTCAGAAAACTACTTTCCAGTTTTGAACGGAAGATATTTCCTTTTTCACCATAGCCCTCTATGGGCTTCCAAATATCCCTTTCCCAATTCCACAAGAACAGAGTTAGCGAAAGGCTTCTTGAAGGGAAAGATGTAACTCTGTGAGATGAATTAACAGAACACAGAGCAGTTTCTCAGAAAGCTTCTTTCCAGTTTTGAACGGAAGTTATTTCCTTTTTCACCATAGCCCTCTATGGGCTTCCAAATATCCCTTTGCCAATTCCACAAGAACAGCCTTAGCGAAAGGCTTCTTGAAGGGAAAGATGTAACTCTGTGAGATGAATTAACAGAACACAGAACAGTTTCTCAGAAAGCTTCTTTCCAGTTTTGAACGGAAGATATTTCCTTTTTCACCATAGCCCTCTATGGGCTTCCAAATATCCCTTTGCCAATTCCACAAGAACTGCCTTAGCGAAAGGCTTCTTCAAGGGAAAGATGTAACTCTGTGAGATGAATTAACAGAACACAGTGCAGTTTCTCAGAAAGCTTCTTTCCAGTTTTGAACGGAAGATATTTCCTTTTTCACCATAGCCCTCTATGGGCTTCCAAATATCCCTTTGCCAATTCCACAAGAACAGCCTTAGCGAAAGGCTTCTTGAAGGGAAAGATGTAACTCTGTGAGACGAAATAACAGAACACGGAGCAGTTTCTCAGAAAGCTTCTTTCCAGTTTTGAACGGAAGATATTTCCTTTTTCACCATAGCCCTCTATGGGCTTCCAAATATCCCTTTGCCAATTCCAATAGAACAGCCTCAGCGAAAGGCTTCTTGAAGAGAAAGATGTAACTCTGTGAGATGAATTAACAGAACACAGAGTAGTTTCTCAGAAAGCTACTTTCCAGTTTTGAACGGAAGATATTTCCTTTTTCACCTTAGCCCTCTATGGGCTTCCAAATATCCCTTTGCCAATTCCACAAGAACAGCCTTAGCGAAAGGCTTCTTGAAGGGAAAGATGTAACTCTGTGAGATGAATTAACAGAACACAGAGCAGTTTCTCAGAAAGCTTCTTTCCAGTTTTGAACGGAAGATACTTCCTTTTTCACCATAGCCCTCTATGGGCTTCCAAATATCCCTTTGCCAATTCCACAAGAACAGCCTTAGCGAAAGGCTTCTTCAAGGGAAAGATGTAACTCTGTGAGATGAATTAACAGAACACGGAACAGTTTCTCACAAAGCTTGTTTCCAGTTTTGAACGGAAGATATTTCCTTTTTCACCATAGCCCTCTATGGGCTTCCAAATATCCCTTTGCCAATTCCACAAGAACAGCCTTAGTGAAAGGCTTCTTGAAGGGAAAGATGTAACTCTGTGAGATGAATTTACAGAACACACAGCAGTTTCTCAGAAAGCTTCTTTCCAGTTTTGAACGGAAGATATTTCCTTTTTCCCCATAGCCCTCTATGGGCTTCCAAATATCCCTTTGCCAATTCCACAAGAACAGCCTTAACGAAAGGTTTCTTGAAGGGAAAGATGTAACTCTGTGAGATGAATTAACAGAACACGGAGCAGTTTCTCAGAAAGCTTCTTTCCAGTTTTGAACAGAAGATATTTCCTTTTTCACCATAGCCCTCTATGGCTTCCAAATATCCCTTTGCCAATTCCACAAGAACAGCCTTAGCGAAAGGCTTCTTGAAGGGAAAGATGTAACTCTGTGAGGTGAATTTACAGAACACAGAGCAGTTTCTCAGAAAGCTTCTTTCCAGTTTTGAACGGAAGATATTTCCTTTTTCACCATAGCCCTCTACGGGCTTCCAAATATACCTTTGCCAATTCCACAAGAACAGCCTTAGCGAAAGGCTTCTTGAAGGGAAAGATGTAACTCTGTGAGATGAATTAACAGAACACAGAACAGTTTCTCAGAAAGCTTCTTTCCAGTTTTGAACGGAAGATATTTCCTTTTTCACCATAGCCCTCTATGGGCTTCCAAATATCCCTTTGCCAATTCCACAAGAACAGCCTTAGCGAAAGGTTTCTTGAAGGGAATGATGTAACTCTGTGAGATGAATTAACAGAACACGGAGCAGTTTCTCAGAAAGCTTCATTCCAGTTTTGAACGGAAGATATTTCCTTTTTCACCATAGCCCTCTATGGGCTTCCAAATATCCCTTTGCCAATTCCACAAGAACAGCCTTGGCGAAAGGCTTCTTCAAGGGAAAGATGTAACTCTGTGAGATGAATTTACAGAACACAGAGCAGTTTCTCAGAAAGCTTCTTTCCAGTTTTGAACGGAAGATATTTCCTTTTTCACCATTGCCCTCTATAGGCTTCCAAATATCCCTCTGCCAATTCCACAAGAACAGCCTTAGTGAAAGGCTTCTTGAAGGGAAAGATGTAACTCTGTGAGACGAATTAACAGAACACAGAGCAGTTTCTCAGAAAACTTCTTTCCAGTTTTGAACGGAAGATATTTCCTTTTTCACCATAGCCCTCTAAGGGCTTCCAAATATCCCTTTCCCAATTCCACAAGAACAGAGTTAGCGAAAGGCTTCTTGAAGAGAAAGATGTAACTCTGTGAGATGAATTAACAGAACACAGAGCAGTTTCTCAGAAAGCTTCTTTCCAGTTTTGAACGGAAGTTATTTCCTTTGTCACCATAGCCCTCTATGGGCTTCCAAATATCCCTTTGCCAATTGCACAAGAACTGCCTTAGCGAAAGGCTTCTTCAAGGGAAAGATGTAACTCTGTGAGATGAATTAACAGAACACAGTGCAGTTTCTCAGAAAGCTTCTTTCCAGTTTTGAACGGAAGATATTTCCTTTTTCACCATAGCCCTCTATGGGCTTCCAAATATCCCTTTGCCAATTCCACAAGAACAGCCTTAGCGAAAGGCTTCTTGAAGGGAAAGATGTAACTCTGTGAGATGAATTAACAGAACACAGAGCAGTTTCTCAGAAAGCTACTTTCCAGTTTTGAACGGAAGATATTTCCTTTTTCACCGTAGCCCTCTATGGGCTTCCAAATATCCCTTTGCCAATTCCACAAGAACAGCCTTAGCGAAAGTCTTCTTGAAGGGAAAGATGTAACTCTGTGAGACGAATTAACAGAACACAGAGCAGTTTCTCAGAAAGCTTCTTTCCAGTTTCGAACGGAATATATTTACTTTTTCACCACAGCTCTCTATGGGCTTCCAAATATCCCTTGGCCAATTCCACAAGAACAGCCTTAGCGAAAGGCTTCTTGAAAGGAAAGATGTAACTCTGTGAGACGAATGAACAGAACACAGAGCAGTTTCTCAGAAAGCTTGTTTCCAGTTTTGAACGGAAGATATTTCGTTTTTCACCATAGCCCTCTATGGGCTTCCAAATATCCTTTGCCAATTCCACAAGAACCGCCTTAGCGAAAGGCTTCTTGAAGGGAAAGATGTAACTCTGTGTGGTGAATTTGCAGACCACAGAGCAGTTTCTCCGAAAGCTTCTTTCCAGTTTTGAACGGAAGATATTTCCTTTTTCACCATAGCCCTCTATGGGCTTCCAAATATCCCTTTGCCAATTCCACAAGAACAGCCTTAGCGAAAGGCTTCTTGAAGGGAAAGATGTAACTCTGTGAGACGAATTAACAGAACACAGAGAAGTTTCTCAGAAAGCTTGTTTCCAGTTTTGAACGGAAGATATTTCCTTTTTCACCATAGCCCTCTATGGGCTTCCAAATATCCCTTTTCAAATTCCACAAGAACAGCCTTAGCGAAAGGCTTCTTCAAGGGAAAGATGTAACTCTGTGAGATGAATTAACAGAACACGGAACAGTTTCTCACAAAGCTTGTTTCCAGTTTTGAACGGAAGATATTTCCTTTTTCACCATAGCCCTCTATGGGCTTCCAAATATCCCTTTGCCAATTCCACAAGAACAGCCTTAGTGAAAGGCTTCTTGAAGGGAAAGATGTAACTCTGTGAGATGAATTTACAGAACACACAGCAGTTTCTCAGAAAGCTTCTTTCCAGTTTTGAACGGAAGATATTTCATTTTTCACCATAGCCCTCTATGGGCTTCCAAATATCCCTTTGCCAATTCCACAAGAACAGCCTTAGCGAAAGGCTTCTTGAAGGGAAAGATGTAACTCTGTGAGATGAATTAACAGAACACAGAGCAGTTTCTCAGAAAGCTTCTTTCCACTTTTGAACGGAAGATATTTCCTTTTTCACCATAGCCCTCTATGGGCTTCCAAATATCCCTTTGCCAATTCCACAAGAACAACCTTAGCGAAAGGCTTCTTGAAGGGAAAGATGTAACTCTGTGAGATGAATTAACAGAACATAGAACAGTTTCTCAGAAAGCTTCTTTCCAGTTTTGAACGGAAGGTATTTCCTTTTTCACCATAGCCCTCTATGGGCTTCCAAATATCCCTTTGCCAACTCCACAAGAACAGCCTTATCGAAAGGCTTCTTCAAGGGAAAGATGTAACTCTGTGAGATGAATTCACAGAACACAGATTAGTTTCTCAGAAAGCTTCTTTCCAGTTTTGAACGGAAGATATTTCCTTTTTCACCATAGCCCTCTATGGGCTTCCAAATATCCCTTTGCCAATTCCACAAGAATAGCCTTAGCGAAAGGCTTCTTGAAGGGAAAGATGTAACTCTGTGAGATGAATTAACAGAACACAGATCAGTTTCTCAGAAAGCTTCTTTCCAGTTTTGAACGGAAGATATTTCCTTTTTCACCATAGCCCTCTATGGGCTTCCAAATATCCCTTTGCCAATTCCACAAGAACAACCTTAGCGAAAGACTTCTTGAAGGGAAAGATGAAACTCTCTGAGACGAACTAACAGAATACAGAGCAATTTCTCCGAAAGCTTCTTTCCAGTTTTGAACGGAAGATATTTCCTTTTTCACCATAGCCCTCTATGGGCTTCCAAATATCCCTTTGCCAATTCCACTAGAACAGCCTTAGCGAAAGGCTTCTTGAAGGGAAAGATGTAACTCTGTGAGATGAATTAAGAGAACACAGAGCAGTTTCTCAGAAAGCTTCTTTCCAGTTTTGAACGGAAGATATTTCCTTTTTCACCATAGCCCTCTATGGGCTTACAAATATCGCTTTGCCAATTCCACAAGAACAACCTTTGCGAAAGGCTTCTTGAAGGGAAAGATGTAACTCTGTGAGATGAATTAACAGAACACAGACCAGTTTCTCAGAAAGCTTCTTTCCAATTTTGAACGGAAGATATTTCCTTTTTCACCATAGCCCTCTATGTGCTTCCAAATATCCCTTTGCCAATTCCACAAGAACAGCCTTAGCGAAAGCCTTCTTCAAGGGAAAGATGTAACTCTGTGAGATGAATTAACAGAACACAGAGCAGTTTCTCAGAAAGCTTCTTTCCAGTTTTGAACGGAAGATATTTCCTTTTTCACCATAGCCCTCTATGGGCTTCCAAATATCCCTTTGCCAATTGCACAAGATCTGCCTTAGCGAAAGGCTTCTTCAAGGGAAAGATGTAACTCTGTGAGATGAATTAACAGAACACAGTGCAGTTTCTCAGAAAGCTTCTTTCCAGTTTTGAACGGAAGATATTTCCTTTTTCACCATAGCCCTCTATGGGCTTCCAAATATCCCTTTGCCAATTCCACAAGAACAGCCTTAGCGAAAGGCTTCTTGAAGGGAAAGATGTAACTCTGTGAGATGAATTAACAGAACACAGAGCAGTTTCTCAGAAAGCTACTTTCCAGTTTTGAACGGAAGATATTTCCTTTTTCACCGTAGCCCTCTATGGGCTTCCAAATATCCCTTTGCCAATTCCACAAGAACAGCCTTAGCGAAAGTCTTCTTGAAGGGAAAGATGTAACTCTGTGAGACGAATTAACAGAACACAGAGCAGTTTCTCAGAAAGCTTCTTTCCAGTTTCGAACGGAATATATTTACTTTTTCACCACAGCTCTCTATGGGCTTCCAAATATCCCTTGGCCAATTCCACAAGAACAGCCTTAGCGAAAGGCTTCTTGAAAGGAAAGATGTAACTCTGTGAGACGAATGAACAGAACACAGAGCAGTTTCTCAGAAAACTTGTTTCCAGTTTTGAACGGAAGATATTTCGTTTTTCACCATAGCCCTCTATGGGCTTCCAAGTATCCTTTGCCAATTCCACAAGAACCGCCTTAGCGAAAGGCTTCTTGAAGGGAAAGATGTAACTCTGTGTGGTGAATTTGCAGACCACAGAGCAGTTTCTCCGAAAGCTTCTTTCCAGTTTTGAACGGAAGATATTTCCTTTTTCACCATAGCCCTCTATAGGATTCCAAATATCCCTCTGCCAATTCCACAAGAACAGCCTTAGTGAAAGGCTTCTTGAAGGGAAAGATGTAACTCTGTGAGACGAATTAACAGAACACAGAGCAGTTTCTCAGAAAACTACTTTCCAGTTTTGAACGGAAGATATTTCCTTTTTCACCATAGCCCTCTATGGGCTTCCAAATATCCCTTTCCCAATTCCACAAGAACAGAGTTAGCGAAAGGCTTCTTGAAGGGAAAGATGTAACTCTGTGAGATGAATTAACAGAACACAGAGCAGTTTCTCAGAAAGCTTCTTTCCAGTTTTGAACGGAAGTTATTTCCTTTTTCACCATAGCCCTCTATGGGCTTCCAAATATCCCTTTGCCAATTCCACAAGAACAGCCTTAGCGAAAGGCTTCTTGAAGGGAAAGATGTAACTCTGTGAGGTGAATTAACAGAACACAGAACAGTTTCTCAGAAAGCTTCTTTCCAGTTTTGAACGGAAGATATTTCCTTTTTCACCATAGCCCTCTATGGGCTTCCAAATATCCCTTTGCCAATTCCACAAGAACTGCCTTAGCGAAAGGCTTCTTCAAGGGAAAGATGTAACTCTGTGAGATGAATTAACAGAACACAGTGCAGTTTCTCAGAAAGCTTCTTTCCAGTTTTGAACGGAAGATATTTCCTTTTTCACCATAGCCCTCTATGGGCTTCCAAATATCCCTTTGCCAATTCCACAAGAACAGCCTTAGCGAAAGGCTTCTTGAAGGGAAAGATGTAACTCTGTGAGACGAAATAACAGAACACGGAGCAGTTTCTCAGAAAGCTTCTTTCCAGTTTTGAACGGAAGATATTTCCTTTTTCACCATAGCCCTCTATGGGCTTCCAAATATCCCTTTGCCAATTCCACAAGAACAGCCTCAGCGAAAGGCTTCTTGAAGGGAAAGATGTAACTCTGTGAGATGAATTAACAGAACACAGAGTAGTTTCTCAGAAAGCTACTTTCCAGTTTTGAACGGAAGATATTTCCTTTTTCACCTTAGCCCTCTATGGGCTTCCAAATATCCCTGTGCCAATTCCAGAAGAACAGCCTTAGCGAAAGGCTTCTTGAAGGGAAAGATGTAACTCTGTGAGATGAATTAACAGAACACAGAGCAGTTTCTCAGAAAGCTTCTTTCCAGTTTTGAACGGAAGATATTTAATTTTTCACCATAGCCCTCATTGGGCTTACAAATATCCCTTTGCCAATTCCACAAGAACAGCCTTAGCGAAAGGCTTCTTGAAGGGAAAGATGTAACTCTGTGAGATGAATTAACAGAACACAGAGCGGTTTGTCAGAAAGCTTCTTTCCAGTTTTGAACGGAAGATATTTCCTTTTTCACCATAGCCCTCTATGGGCTTCCAAGTATCCCTTTTCCAATTCCACAAGAACAGCCTTAGCGAAAGACTTCTTGAAGGGAAAGATGTAACTCTGTGAGATGAATTAACAGAACACAGAGCAGTTTCTCAGAAAGCTTCTTTCCTGTTTTGAACGGAAGTTATTTCCTTTTTCACCATAGCCCTCTATGGGCTTCCAAATATCCCTTTGCCAATTGCACAGGAAGAGCCTTAGCAAAAGGCTTCTTGAAGGGAAAGATGTAACTCTGTGAGATGAATTAACAGAACACAGAGCAGTTTCTCAGAAAGCTTCTTTCCAGTTTTGAACGGAAGATATTTCCTTTTTCACCATAGCCCTCTATGGGCTTCCAAATATCCCTTTGCCAATTCCACAAGAACAGCCTTAGCGAAAGGCTTCTTGAAGGGAAAGATGTAACTCTGTGAGACGAATTAACAGAACACAGAGAAGTTTCTCAGAAAGCTTGTTTCCAGTTTTGAACGGAAGATATTTCCTTTTTCACCATAGCCCTCTATGGGCTTCCAAATATCCCTTTTCAAATTCCACAAGAACAGCCTTAGCGAAAGGCTTCTTCAAGGGAAAGATGTAACTCTGTGAGATGAATTAACAGAACACGGAACAGTTTCTCACAAAGCTTGTTTCCAGTTTTGAACGGAAGATATTTCCTTTTTCACCATAGCCCTCTATGGGCTTCCAAATATCCCTTTGCCAATTCCACAAGAACAGCCTTAGTGAAAGGCTTCTTGAAGGGAAAGATGTAACTCTGTGAGATGAATTTACAGAACACACAGCAGTTTCTCAGAAAGCTTCTTTCCAGTTTTGAACGGAAGATATTTCATTTTTCACCATAGCCCTCTATGGGCTTCCAAATATCCCTTTGCCAATTCCACAAGAACAGCCTTAGCGAAAGGCTTCTTGAAGGGAAAGATGTAACTCTGTGAGATGAATTAACAGAACACAGAGCAGTTTCTCAGAAAGCTTCTTTCCACTTTTGAACGGAAGATATTTCCTTTTTCACCATAGCCCTCTATGGGCTTCCAAATATCCCTTTGCCAATTCCACAAGAACAACCTTAGCGAAAGGCTTCTTGAAGGGAAAGATGTAACTCTGTGAGATGAATTAACAGAACATAGAACAGTTTCTCAGAAAGCTTCTTTCCAGTTTTGAACGGAAGGTATTTCCTTTTTCACCATAGCCCTCTATGGGCTTCCAAATATCCCTTTGCCAACTCCACAAGAACAGCCTTATCGAAAGGCTTCTTCAAGGGAAAGATGTAACTCTGTGAGATGAATTCACAGAACACAGATTAGTTTCTCAGAAAGCTTCTTTCCAGTTTTGAACGGAAGATATTTCCTTTTTCACCATAGCCCTCTATGGGCTTCCAAATATCCCTTTGCCAATTCCACAAGAATAGCCTTAGCGAAAGGCTTCTTGAAGGGAAAGATGTAACTCTGTGAGATGAATTAACAGAACACAGATCAGTTTCTCAGAAAGCTTCTTTCCAGTTTTGAACGGAAGATATTTCCTTTTTCACCATAGCCCTCTATGGGCTTCCAAATATCCCTTTGCCAATTCCACAAGAACAACCTTAGCGAAAGACTTCTTGAAGGGAAAGATGAAACTCTCTGAGACGAACTAACAGAACACAGAGCAATTTCTCCGAAAGCTTCTTTCCAGTTTTGAACGGAAGATATTTCCTTTTTCACCATAGCCCTCTATGGGCTTCCAAATATCCCTTTGCCAATTCCACTAGAACAGCCTTAGCGAAAGGCTTCTTGAAGGGAAAGATGTAACTCTGTGAGATGAATTAAGAGAACACAGAGCAGTTTCTCAGAAAGCTTCTTTCCAGTTTTGAACGGAAGATATTTCCTTTTTCACCATAGCCCTCTATGGGCTTACAAATATCGCTTTGCCAATTCCACAAGAACAACCTTTGCGAAAGGCTTCTTGAAGGGAAAGATGTAACTCTGTGAGATGAATTAACAGAACACAGACCAGTTTCTCAGAAAGCTTCTTTCCAATTTTGAACGGAAGATATTTCCTTTTTCACCATAGCCCTCTATGTGCTTCCAAATATCCCTTTGCCAATTCCACAAGAACAGCCTTAGCGAAAGCCTTCTTCAAGGGAAAGATGTAACTCTGTGAGATGAATTAACAGAACACAGAGCAGTTTCTCAGAAAGCTTCTTTCCAGTTTTGAACGGAAGATATTTCCTTTTTCACCATAGCCCTCTATGGGCTTCCAAATATCCCTTTGCCAATTGCACAAGATCTGCCTTAGCGAAAGGCTTCTTCAAGGGAAAGATGTAACTCTGTGAGATGAATTAACAGAACACAGTGCAGTTTCTCAGAAAGCTTCTTTCCAGTTTTGAACGGAAGATATTTCCTTTTTCACCATAGCCCTCTATGGGCTTCCAAATATCCCTTTGCCAATTCCACAAGAACAGCCTTAGCGAAAGGCTTCTTGAAGGGAAAGATGTAACTCTGTGAGATGAATTAACAGAACACAGAGCAGTTTCTCAGAAAGCTACTTTCCAGTTTTGAACGGAAGATATTTCCTTTTTCACCGTAGCCCTCTATGGGCTTCCAAATATCCCTTTGCCAATTCCACAAGAACAGCCTTAGCGAAAGTCTTCTTGAAGGGAAAGATGTAACTCTGTGAGACGAATTAACAGAACACAGAGCAGTTTCTCAGAAAGCTTCTTTCCAGTTTCGAACGGAATATATCTACTTTTTCACCACAGCTCTCTATGGGCTTCCAAATATCCCTTGGCCAATTCCACAAGAACAGCCTTAGCGAAAGGCTTCTTGAAAGGAAAGATGTAACTCTGTGAGACGAATGAACAGAACACAGAGCAGTTTCTCAGAAAACTTGTTTCCAGTTTTGAACGGAAGATATTTCGTTTTTCACCATAGCCCTCTATGGGCTTCCAAATATCCTTTGCCAATTCCACAAGAACCGCCTTAGCGAAAGGCTTCTTGAAGGGAAAGATGTAACTCTGTGTGGTGAATTTGCAGACCACAGAGCAGTTTCTCCGAAAGCTTCTTTCCAGTTTTGAACGGAAGATATTTCCTTTTTCACCATAGCCCTCTATAGGATTCCAAATATCCCTCTGCCAATTCCACAAGAACAGCCTTAGTGAAAGGCTTCTTGAAGGGAAAGATGTAACTCTGTGAGACGAATTAACAGAACACAGAGCAGTTTCTCAGAAAACTACTTTCCAGTTTTGAACGGAAGATATTTCCTTTTTCACCATAGCCCTCTATGGGCTTCCAAATATCCCTTTCCCAATTCCACAAGAACAGAGTTAGCGAAAGGCTTCTTGAAGGGAAAGATGTAACTCTGTGAGATGAATTAACAGAACACAGAGCAGTTTCTCAGAAAGCTTCTTTCCAGTTTTGAACGGAAGTTATTTCCTTTTTCACCATAGCCCTCTATGGGCTTCCAAATATCCCTTTGCCAATTCCACAAGAACAGCCTTAGCGAAAGGCTTCTTGAAAGGAAAGATGTAACTCTGTGAGGTGAATTAACAGAACACAGAACAGTTTCTCAGAAAGCTTCTTTCCAGTTTTGAACGGAAGATATTTCCTTTTTCACCATAGCCCTCTATGGGCTTCCAAATATCCCTTTGCCAATTCCACAAGAACTGCCTTAGCGAAAGGCTTCTTCAAGGGAAAGATGTAACTCTGTGAGATGAATTAACAGAACACAGTGCAGTTTCTCAGAAAGCTTCTTTCCAGTTTTGAACGGAAGATATTTCCTTTTTCACCATAGCCCTCTATGGGCTTCCAAATATCCCTTTGCCAATTCCACAAGAACAGCCTTAGCGAAAGGCTTCTTGAAGGGAAAGATGTAACTCTGTGAGACGAAATAACAGAACACGGAGCAGTTTCTCAGAAAGCTTCTTTCCAGTTTTGAACGGAAGATATTTCCTTTTTCACCATAGCCCTCTATGGGCTTCCAAATATCCCTTTGCCAATTCCACAAGAACAGCCTCAGCGAAAGGCTTCTTGAAGGGAAAGATGTAACTCTGTGAGATGAATTAACAGAACACAGAGTAGTTTCTCAGAAAGCTACTTTCCAGTTTTGAACGGAAGATATTTCCTTTTTCACCTTAGCCCTCTATGGGCTTCCAAATATCCCTGTGCCAATTCCAGAAGAACAGCCTTAGCGAAAGGCTTCTTGAAGGGAAAGATGTAACTCTGTGAGATGAATTAACAGAACACAGAGCAGTTTCTCAGAAAGCTTCTTTCCAGTTTTGAACGGAAGATATTTAATTTTTCACCATAGCCCTCATTGGGCTTACAAATATCCCTTTGCCAATTCCACAAGAACAGCCTTAGCGAAAGGCTTCTTGAAGGGAAAGATGTAACTCTGTGAGATGAATTAACAGAACACAGAGCGGTTTGTCAGAAAGCTTCTTTCCAGTTTTGAACGGAAGATATTTCCTTTTTCACCATAGCCCTCTATGGGCTTCCAAGTATCCCTTTTCCAATTCCACAAGAACAGCCTTAGCGAAAGACTTCTTGAAGGGAAAGATGTAACTCTGTGAGATGAATTAACAGAACACAGAGCAGTTTCTCAGAAAGCTTCTTTCCTGTTTTGAACGGAAGTTATTTCCTTTTTCACCATAGCCCTCTATGGGCTTCCAAATATCCCTTTGCCAATTGCACAGGAAGAGCCTTAGCAAAAGGCTTCTTGAAGGGAAAGATGTAACTCTGTGAGATGAATTAACAGAACACAGAGCAGTTTCTCAGAAAGCTTCTTTCCTGTTTTGAACGGAAGATATTTCCTTTTTCACCATAGCCCTCTATGGGCTTCCAAATATACCTTTGCCGATTCCACAAGAACAGCCTTAGCGAAAGGCTTCTTGAAGGGAAAGATGTAACTCTGTGAGATGAATTAACAGAACACAGAACAGTTTCTCAGAAAGCTTCTTTCCAGTTTTGAACGGAAGATATTTCCTTTTTCACCATAGCCCTCTATGGGCTTCCAAATATCCCTTTGCCAATTCCACAAGAACAGCCTTAGCGAAAGGTTTCTTGAAGGGAAAGATGTAACTCTGTGAGATGAATTAACAGAACACGGAGCAGTTTCTCAGAAAGCTTCATTCCAGTTTTGAACGGAAGATATTTCCTTTTTCACCATAGCCCTCTATGGGCTTCCAAATATCCCTTTGCCAATTCCACAAGAACAGCCTTGGCGAAACGCTTCTTCAAGGGAAAGATGTAACTCTGTGAGATGAATTTACAGAACACAGAGCAGTTTCTCAGAAAGCTTCTTTCCAGTTTTGAACGGAAGATATTTCCTTTTTCACCATTGCCCTCTATAGGCTTCCAAATATCCCTCTGCCAATTCCAAAAGAACAGCCTTAGTGAAAGGCTTCTTGAAGGGAAAGATGTAACTCTGTGAGACGAATTAACAGAACACAGAGCAGTTTCTCAGAAAACTTCTTTCCAGTTTTGAACGGAAGATATTTCCTTTTTAACCATAGCCCTCTAAGGGCTTCCAAATATCCCTTTCCCAATTCCACAAGAACAGAGTTAGCGAAAGGCTTCTTGAAGAGAAAGATGTAACTCTGTGAGATGAATTAACAGAACACAGAGCAGTTTCTCAGAAAGCTTCTTTCCGGTTTTGAACGGAAGTTATTTCCTTTTTCACCATAGTCCTCTATGGGCTTCCAAATATCCCTTTGCCAATTCCACAAGAACACCCTTAGCGAAAGGCTTCTTGAAGGGAAAGATGTAACTCTGTGAGGTGAATTAACAGAACACAGAACAGTTTCTCAGAAAGCTTCTTTCCAGTTTTGAATGGAAGATATTTCCTTTTTCACCATAGCCCTCTATGGGCTTCCAAATATCCCTTTGCCAATTGCACAAGAACTGCCTTACCGAAAGGCTTCTTCAAGGGAAAGATGTAACTCTGTGAGATGAATTAACAGAACACAGTGCAGTTTCTCAGAAAGCTTCTTTCCAGTTTTGAACGGAGGATATTTCCTTTTTCACCATAGCCCTCTATGGGCTTCCAAATATCCCTTTGCCAATTCCACAAGAACAGCCTTAGCGAAAGGCTTCTTGAAGGGAAAGATGTAACTCTGTGAGACGAATTAACAGAACACGGAGCAGTTTCTCAGAAAGCTTCTTTCCAGTTTTGAACGGAAGATATTTCCTTTTTCACCATAGCCCTCTATGGGCTTCCAAATATCCCTTTGCCAATTCCACAAGAACAGCCTCAGCGAAAGGCTTCTTGAAGGGAAAGATGTAACTCTGTGAGATGAATTAACAGAACACAGAGTAGTTTCTCAGAAAGTTACTTTCCAGTTTTGAACGGAAGATATTTCCTTTTTCACCTTAGCCCTCTATGGGCTTCCAAATATCCCTTTTCCAATTCCACAAGAACAGCCTTAGCGAAAGGCTTCTTGAAGGGAAAGATGTAACTCTGTGAGATGAATTAACAGAACACAGAGCAGTTTCTCAGAAAGCTTCTTTCCAGTTTTGAACGGAAGATATTTCCTTTTTCACCATAGCCCTCTATGGGCTTCCAAATATCCCTTTGCCAATTCCACAAGAACAGCCTTAGCGAAAGGCTTCTAGAAGGGAAAGATGTAACTCTGTGAGATGAATTAACAGAACACAGAGCAGTTTCTCAGAAAGTTTCTGTCCAGTTTTGAACGGAAGATATTTCCTTTTTCACCATAGCCCTCTATGGGCTTCCAAATATCCCTTTGCCAATTCCCCAAGAACAGCCTTAGCGAAAGGCTTCTTCAGGGGAAAGATGTAACTCTGTGAGATGAATTAACAGAACACAGAGCAGTTTCTCAGAAAGCTTCTTTCCAGTTTTGAACGGAAGATATTTCCTTTTTCACCATAGCCCTCTATGGGCTTCCAAATATCCCTTGCCAATTCCACAAGAACAGCCTTAGCGAAAGGCTTCCTCAGGGGAAAGATGTAACTCTGTGAGATGAATTAACAGAACACAGAGAAGTTTCTCAGAAAGCTTCTTTCCAGTTTTGAACGGAAGGTATTTCCTTTTTCACCATAGCCCTCTATGGGCTTCCAAATATCCCTTTGCCAATTCCCCAAGAACAGCCTTAGCGAAAGGCTTCTTGAAGGGAAAGATGTAACTCTGTGAGATGAATTAACAGAACACAGAGCAGTTTCTCAGAAAGCTTCTTTCCAGTTTTGAACGGAAGATATTTCCTTTTTCACCATAGCCCTCTATGGGCTTCCAAATATCCCTTTGCCAATTCCACAAGAACAGCCTTAGCGAAAGGCTTCTTCAAGGGAAAGATGTAACTCTGTGAGATGAATTAACAGAACACAGAGCAGTTTGTCAGAAAGCTTCTTTCCAGTTTTGAACGGAAGATATTTCCTTTTTCACCATAGCCCTCTATGGGCTTCCAAGTATCCCTTTTCCAATTCCACAAGAACAGCCTTAGCGAAAGACTTCTTGAAGGGAAAGATGTAACTCTGTGAGATGAATTAACAGAACACAGAGCAGTTTCTCAGAAAGCTTCTTTCCTGTTTTGAACGGAAGTTATTTCCTTTTTCACCATAGCCCTCTATGGGCTTCCAAATATCCCTTTGCCAATTGCACAGGAAGAGCCTTAGCAAAAGGCTTCTTGAAGGGAAAGATGTAACTCTGTGAGATGAATTAACAGAACACAGAGCAGTTTCTCAGAAAGCTTCTTTCCTGTTTTGAACGGAAGATATTTCCTTTTTCACCATAGCCCTCTATGGGCTTCCAAATATACCTTTGCCAATTCCACAAGAACAGCCTTAGCGAAAGGCTTCTTGAAGGGAAAGATGTAACTCTGTGAGATGAATTAACAGAACACAGAACAGTTTCTCAGAAAGCTTCTTTCCAGTTTTGAACGGAAGATATTTCCTTTTTCACCATAGCCCTCTATGGGCTTCCAAATATCCCTTTGCCAATTCCACAAGAACAGCCTTAGCGAAAGGTTTCTTGAAGGGAAAGATGTAACTCTGTGAGATGAATTAACAGAACACGGAGCAGTTTCTCAGAAAGCTTCATTCCAGTTTTGAACGGAAGATATATCCTTTTTCACCATAGCCCTCTAGGGGCTTCCAAATATCCCTTTGCCAATTCCACAAGAACAGCCTTGGCGAAAGGCTTCTTCAAGGGAAAGATGTAACTCTGTGAGATGAATTTACAGAACACAGAGCAGTTTCTCAGAAAGTTTCTCTCCAGTTTTGAACGGAAGATATTTCCTTTTTCACCATAGCCCTCTATGGGCTTCCAAATATCCCTTTGCCAATTCCCCAAGAACAGCCTTAGCGAAAGGCTTCTTGAAGGGAAAGATGTAACTCTTTGAGATGAATTAACAGAACACAGAGCAGTTTCTCAGAAAGCTTCTTTCCAGTTTTGAACGGAAGATATTTCCTTTTTCACCATAGCCCTCTATGGGCTTCCAAATATCCCTTTGCCAATTCCACAGGAACAGCCTTAGCGAAAGGCTTCTTGAAGGGAAAGATGTAACTCTGTGAGACGAATTAACAGAACACAGAGCAGTTTCTCAGAAAGCTTGTTTCCAGTTTTGAACGGAAGATATTTCCTTTTTCACCATAGCCCTCTATGGGCTTCCAAATATCCCTTTTCAAATTCCACAAGAACAGCCTTAGCGAAAGGCTTCTTCAGGGGAAAGATGTAACTCTGTGAGATGAATTAACAGAACACGGAACAGTTTCTCACAAAGCTTGTTTCCAGTTTTGAACGTAAGATATTTCCTTTTTCACCATAGCCCTCTATGGGCTTCCAAATATCCCTTTGCCAATTCCAATAGAAGAGCCTTAGCGAAAGGCTTCTTGAAGGGAAAGATGTAACTCTGTGAGATGAATTAAGAGAACACAGAGCAGTTTCACAGAAAGCTTCTTTCCAGTTTTGAACGGAAGATATTTCCTTTTTCACCATAGCCCTCTATGGGCTTCCAAATATCCCTTTGCCAATTCCACAAGAACAACCTTTGCGAAAGGCTTCTTGAAGGGAAAGATGTAACTCTGTGAGATGAATTAACAGAACACAGAGCGGTTGCTCAGAAAGCTTCTTTCGAATTTTGAACGGAAGATATTTCCTTTTTCACCATAGCCCTCTATGTGCTTCCAAATATCCCTTTGCCAATTCCACAAGAACAGCCTTAGCGAAAGCCTTCTTCAAGGGAAAGATGTAACTCTGTGAGATGAATTAACAGAACACAGAGCAGTTTCTCAGAAAGCTTCTTTCCAGTTTTGAACGGAAGATATTTCCTTTTTCACCATAGCCCTCTATGGGCTTCCAAATATCCCTTTGCCAATTCCACAAGAACAGCCTTAGCGAAAGGCTTCTTGAAGGGAAAGATGTAACTCTGTGCGACGAATTAACAGAACACAGAGCAGTTTCTCAGAAAGCTTCTTTCCAGTTTTGAACGGAAGATATTTCCTTTTTCCCCATATCCCTCTATGGGCTTCCAAATATCCCTTTGCCAATTCCACAAGAACAGCCTTAACGAAAGGTTTCTTGAACGGAAAGATGTAACTCTGTGAGATGAATTAACAGAACACGGAGCAGTTTCTCAGAAAGCTTCTTTCCAGTTTTGAACAGAAGATATTTCCTTTTTCACCATAGCCCTCTATGGGCTTCCAAATATCCCTTTGCCAATTCCACAAGAACAGCCTTAGCGAAAGGCTTCTTGAAGGGAAAGATGTAACTCTGTGAGGTGAATTTACAGAACACAGAGCAGTTTCTCAGAAAGTTTCTTTCCAGTTTTGAACGGAAGATATTTCCTTTTTCACCATAGCCCTCTATGGGCTTCCAAATATCCCTTTGCCAATTCCACAAGAACAGCCTTAGCGAAAGCCTTCTTGAAGGGAAAGATGTAACTCTGTGAGATGAATTAACAGAACACAGAGCAGTTTCTCAGAAAGCATCTTTCCAGTTTTGAACGGAAGATATTTACATTTTCACCTTAGCCCTCTATGGGCTTCCAAATATCCCTTTGCCAATTCCCCAAGAACAGCCTTAGCGAAAGGCTTCTTGAAGGGAAAGATGTAACTCTGTGAGATGAATTAACAAACACAGAGCAGTTTCTCAGAAAGCTTCTTTCCAGTTTTGAACGGAAGGTATTTCCTTTTTCACCATAGCCCTCTATGGGCTTCCAAATATCCCTGTGCCAATTCCAGAAGAACAGGCTTAGCGAAAGGCTTCTTGAAGGGAAAGATGTAACTCTGTGAGATGAATTAACAGAACACAGAGCAGTTGCTCAGAAAGCTTCTTTCCAGTTTTGAACGGAAGATATTTCCTTTTTCACCATAGCCCTCTATGGGCTTCCAAATATCCCTTGCCAATTCCACAAGAACAGCCTTAGCGAAAGGCTTCTTGAAGGGAAAGATGTAACTCTGTGAAATGAATTAACAGAACACAGAGCAGTTTCTCAGAAAGCTTCTTTCCAGTTTTGAACGGAAGGTATTTCATTTTTCACCATAGCCCTCTATGGGCTTCCAAATATCCCTTTGCCAATTCCCCAAGAACAGCCTTAGCGAAAGGCTTCTTGAAGGGAAAGATGTAACTCTGTGAGATGAATTAAGAGAACACAGAGCAGTTTCTCAGAAAGCTATTTTCCAGTTTTGAACGGAAGATATTTCCTTTTTCACCATAGCCCTCTATGGGCTTCCAAATATCCCTTTGCCAATTCCACAAGAACAGCCTTAGCGAAAGGCTTCTTGAAGGGAAAGATGTAACTCTGTGAGATGAATTAACAGAACACAGAGCAGTTTGTCAGAAAGCTTCTTTCCAGTTTTGAACGGAAGATATTTCCTTTTTCACCATAGCCCTCTATGGGCTTCCAAGTATCCCTTTTCCAATTCCACAAGAACAGCCTTAGCGAAAGGCTTCTTGAAGGGAAAGATGTAACTCTGTGAGATGAATTAACAGAACACAGAGCAGTTTCTCAGAAAGCTTCTTTCCTGTTTTGAACGGAAGTTATTTCCTTTTTCACCATAGCCCTCTATGGGCTTCCAAATATCCCTTTGCCAATTGCACAGGAAGAGCCTTAGCAAAAGGCTTCTTGAAGGGAAAGATGTAACTCTGTGAGATGAATTAACAGACACAGAGCAGTTTCTCAGAAAGCTTCTTTCCCGTTTTGAACGGAAGATATTTCCTTTTTCACCATAGCCCTCTATGGGCTTCCAAATATACCTTTGCCAATTCCACAAGAACAGCCTTAGCGAAAGGCTTCTTGAAGGGAAAGAGGTAACTCTGTGAGATGAATTAACAGAACACAGAACAGTTTCTCAGAAAGCTTCTTTCCAGTTTTGAACGGAAGATATTTCCTTTTTCACCATAGCCCTCTATGGGCTTCCAAATATCCCTTTGCCAATTCCACAAGAACAGCCTTAGCGAAAGGTTTCTTGAAGGGAAAGATGTAACTCTGTGAGATGAATTAACAGAACACGGAGCAGTTTCTCAGAAAGCTTCATTCCAGTTTTGAACGGAAGATATTTCCTTTTTCACCATAGCCCTCTATGGGCTTCCAAATATCCCTTTGCCAATTCCACAAGAACAGCCTTGGCGAAAGGCTTCTTCAAGGGAAAGATGTAACTCTGTGAGATGAATTTACAGAACACAGAGCAGTTTCTCAGAAAGCATCTTTCCAGTTTTGAACGGAAGATATTTACTTTTTCACCTTAGCCCTCTATGGGCTTCCAAATATCCCTTTGCCAATTCCACAAGAACAGCCTTAGCGAAAGGCTTCTTGAAGGGAAAGATGTAACTCTGTGAGATGAATTAACAAACACAGAGCAGTTTCTCAGAAAGCTTCTTTCCAGTTTTGAACGGAAGGTATTTCCTTTTTCACCATAGCCCTCTATGGGCTTCCAAATATCCCTGTGCCAATTCCAGAAGAACAGCCTTAGCGAAAGGCTTCTTGAAGGGAAAGATGTAACTCTGTGAGATGAATTAACAGAACACAGAGCAGTTGCTCAGAAAGCTTCTTTCCAGTTTTGAACGGAAGATATTTCCTTTTTCACCATAGCCCTCTATGGGCTTCCAAATATCCCTTGCCAATTCCACAAGAACAGCCTTAGCGAAAGGCTTCTTGAAGGGAAAGATGTAACTCTGTGAGATGAATTAACAGAACACAGAGCAGTTTCTCAGAAAGCTTCTTTCCAGTTTTGAACGGAAGGTATTTCATTTTTCACCATAGCCCTCTATGGGCTTCCAAATATCCCTTTGCCAATTCCCCAAGAACAGCCTTAGCGAAAGGCTTCTTGAAGGGAAAGATGTAACTCTGTGAGATGAATTAACAGAACACAGAGCAGTTTCTCAGAAAGCTTCTTTCCAGTTTTGAACGGAAGATATTTCCTTTTTCACCATAGCCCTCTATGGGCTTCCAAATATCCCTTTGCCAATTCCACAAGAACAGCCTTAGCGAAAGGCTTCTTGAAGGGAAAGATGTAACTCTGTGAGATGAATTAACAGAACACAGAGCAGTTTCTCAGAAAGCTTCTTTCCAGTTTTGAACGGAAGATATTTCCTTTTTCACCATAGCCCTCTATGGGCTTCCAAATATCCCTTTGCCAATTCCACAAGAACATCCTTAGCGATAGGCTTCTTCAAGGGAAAGATGTAACTCTGTGAGATGAATTAACAGAACACAGAGCAGTTTCTCAGAAAGCTTCTTTCCAGTTTTGAACGGAAGATATTTCCTTTTTCACCATAGCCACCTAAGGGCTTCCAAATATCCCTTTTCCAATTGCACAAGAACAGCCTTAGCGAAAGGCTTCTTGAAGGGAAAGATGTAACTCTGTGAGATGAATTAACAGAACATAGAACAGTTTCTCAGAAAGCTTCTTTCCAATTTTGAACGGAAGATATTTCCTTTTTCACCATAGCCCTCTACGGGCTTCCAAATATCCCTTTGCCAATTCCACAAGAACAGCCTTAGCGAAAGGCTTCTTGAAGGGAAAGATGTAACTCTGTGAGATGAATTAACAGAACACAGAGCAGTTGCTCAGAAAGCTTCTTTCCAATTTTGAATGGAAGATATTTCCTTTTTCACCATAGCACTCTATGTGCTTCCAAATATCCCTTTGCCAATTCCACAAGAACAGCCTTAGCGAAAGGCTTCTTCAAGGGAAACATGTAACTCTGTGAGATGAATTAACAGAACACAGAGCAGTTTTTCAGAAAGCTTCTTTCCAGTTTTGAACGGAAGATATTTCCTTTTTCACCATAGCCCTCTATGGGCTTCCAAATATCCCTTTTCCAATTCCACAAGAACAGCCGTAGCGAAAGGCTTCTTGAAGGGAAAGATGTAACTCTGTGAGATGAATTAACAGAACACAGAGCAGTTTCTCAGAAAGCTTCTTTCCACTTTTGAACGGAAGATATTTCCTTTTTCACCATAGCCCTCTATGAGCTTCCAAATATCCCTTTGCCAATTCCACAAGAACAGCCTTAGCGTAAGGTTTCTTGAAGGGAAAGATGTAACTCTGTGAGATGAATTAACAGAACACGGAGCAGTTTCTCAGAAAGCTTCTTTCCAGTTTTGAACGGAAGATATTTCCTTTTTCACCATAGCCCTCCATGCTCTTCCAAATATCCCTTTGCCAATTCCACAAGAACAGCCTTAGTGAAAGACTTCTTGAAGGGAAAGATGTAACTCTGTGAGATGAATTTACAGAACACAGAGCAGTTTCTCAGAAAGCTTCTTTCCAGTTTTGAACGGAAGTTATTTCCTTTGTCACCATAGCCCTCTATGGGCTTCCAAATATCCCTTTGCCAATTCCACAAGAACACCCTTAGCGAAAGGCTTCTTGAAGGGAAAGATGTAACTCTGTGAGATGAATTAACAGAACACAGAACAGTTTCTCAGAAAGCTTCTTTCCAGTTTTGAACGGAAGATATTTCCTTTTTCACCATAGCCCTCTAAGGGCTTCCAAATATCCCTTTGCCAATTGCACAAGAACTGCCTTAGCGAAAGGCTTCTTCAAGGGAAAGATGTAACTCTGTGAGATGAATTAACAGAACACAGTGCAGTTTCTCAGAAAGCTTCTTTCCAGTTTTGAACGGAAGATATTTCCTTTTTCACCATAGCCCTCTATGGGCTTCCAAATATCCCTTTGCCAATTCCACAAGAACAGCCTTAGCGAAAGGCTTCTTGAAGGGAAAGATGTAACTCTGTGAGATGAATTAACAGAACACAGAGCAGTTTCTCAGAAAGCTACTTTCCAGTTTTGAACGGAAGATATTTCCTTTTTCACCGTAGCCCTCTATGGGCTTCCAAATATCCCTTTGCCAATTCCACAAGAACAGCCTTAGCGAAAGTCTTCTTGAAGGGAAAGAAGTAACTCTGTGAGACGAATTAACAGAACACAGAGCAGTTTCTCAGAAAGCTTCTTTCCAGTTTCGAACGGAATATATTTACTTTTTCACCACAGCTCTCTATGGGCTTCCAAATATCCCTTGGCCAATTCCACAAGAACAGCCTTAGCGAAAGGCTTCTTGAAAGGAAAGATGTAAGTCTGTGAGACGAATGAACAGAACACAGAGCAGTTTCTCAGAAAGCTTGTTTCCAGTTTTGAACGGAAGATATTTCGTTTTTCACCATAGCCCTCTATGGGCTTCCAAATATCCTTTGCCAATTCCACAAGAACCGCCTTAGCGAAAGGCTTCTTGAAGGGAAAGATGTAACTCTGTGTGGTGAATTTGCAGACCACAGAGCAGTTTCTCCGAAAGCTTCTTTCCAGTTTTGAACGGAAGATATTTCCTTTTTCACCATAGCCCTCTATAGGATTCCAAATATCCCTCTGCCAATTCCACAAGAACAGCCTTAGTGAAAGGCTTCTTGAAGGGAAAGATGTAACTCTGTGAGACGAATTAACAGAACACAGAGCAGTTTCTCAGAAAACTACTTTCCAGTTTTGAACGGAAGATATTTCCTTTTTCACCATAGCCCTCTATGGGCTTCCAAATATCCCTTTCCCAATTCCACAAGAACAGAGTTAGCGAAAGGCTTCTTGAAGGGAAAGATGTAACTCTGTGAGATGAATTAACAGAACACAGAGCAGTTTCTCAGAAAGCTTCTTTCCAGTTTTGAACGGAAGTTATTTCCTTTTTCACCATAGCCCTCTATGGGCTTCCAAATATCCCTTTGCCAATTCCACAAGAACAGCCTTAGCGAAAGGTTTCTTGAAGGGAAAGATGTAACTCTGTGAGGTGAATTAACAGAACACAGAACAGTTTCTCAGAAAGCTTCTTTCCAGTTTTGAACGGAAGATATTTCCTTTTTCACCATAGCCCTCTATGGGCTTCCAAATATCCCTTTGCCAATTCCACAAGAACTGCCTTAGCGAAAGGCTTCTTCAAGGGAAAGATGTAACTCTGTGAGATGAATTAACAGAACACAGTGCAGTTTCTCAGAAAGCTTCTTTCCAGTTTTGAACGGAAGATATTTCCTTTTTCACCATAGCCCTCTATGGGCTTCCAAATATCCCTTTGCCAATTCCACAAGAACAGCCTTAGCGAAAGGCTTCTTGAAGGGAAAGATGTAACTCTGTGAGACGAAATAACAGAACACGGAGCAGTTTCTCAGAAAGCTTCTTTCCAGTTTTGAACGGAAGATATTTCCTTTTTCACCATAGCCCTCTATGGGCTTCCAAATATCCCTTTGCCAATTCCACAAGAACAGCCTCAGCGAAAGGCTTCTTGAAGGGAAAGATGTAACTCTGTGAGATGAATTAACAGAACACAGAGTAGTTTCTCAGAAAGCTACTTTCCAGTTTTGAACGGAAGATATTTCCTTTTTCACCTTAGCCCTCTATGGGCTTCCAAATATCCCTTTGCCAATTCCACAAGAACAGCCTTAGCGAAAGGCTTCTTGAAGGGAAAGATGTAACTCTGTGAGATGAATTAACAGAACACAGAGCAGTTTCTCAGAAAGCTTCTTTCCAGTTTTGAACGGAAGATACTTCCTTTTTCACCATAGCCCTCTATGGGCTTCCAAATATCCCTTTGTCAATTCCACAAGAACAGCCTTAGCGAAAGGCTTCTTGAAGGGAAAGATGTAACTCTGTGAGATGAATTAACAGAACACAGAGCAGTTTCTCAGAAAGTTTCTGTCCAGTTTTGAACGGAAGATATTTCCTTTTTCACCATAGCCCTCTATGGGCTTCCAAATATCCCTTTGCCAATTCCCCAAGAACAGCCTTAGCGAAAGGCTTCTTGAAGGGAAAGATGTAACTCTGTGAGATGAATTAACAGAACACAGAGCAGTTTCTCAGAAAGCTTCTTTCCAGTTTTGAACGGAAGATATTTCCTTTTTCACCATAGCCCTCTATGGGCTTCCAAATATCCCTTTGCCAATTCCACAAGAACAGCCTTAGCGAAAGGCTTCTTGAAGGGAAAGATGTAACTCTGTGAGACGAATTAACAGAAACCAGAGAAGTTTCTCAGAAAGCTTGTTTCCAGTTTTGAACGGAAGATATTTCCTTTTTCACCATAGCCCTCTATGGGCTTCCAAATATCCCTTTTTCAAATTCCACAAGAACAGCCTTAGCGAAAGGCTTCTTCAAGGGAAAGATGTAACTCTGTGAGATGAATTAACAGAACACGGAACAGTTTCTCACAAAGCTTGTTTCCAGTTTTGAACGGAAGATATTTCCTTTTTCACCATAGCCCTCTATGGGCTTCCAAATATCCCTTTGCCAATTCCACAGGAACAGCCTTAGCGAAAGGCTTCTTGAAGGGAAAGATGTAACTCTGTGAGACGAATTAACAGAACACAGAGCAGTTTCTCAGAAAGCTTGTTTCCAGTTTTGAACGGAAGATATTTCCTTTTTCACCATAGCCCTCTATGGGCTTCCAAATATCCCTTTTCAAATTCCACAAGAACAGCCTTAGCGAAAGGCTTCTTCAGGGGAAAGATGTAACTCTGTGAGATGAATTAACAGAACACGGAACAGTTTCTCACAAAGCTTGTTTCCAGTTTTGAACGTAAGATATTTCCTTTTTCACCATAGCCCTCTATGGGCTTCCAAATATCCCTTTGCCAATTCCAATAGAAGAGCCTTAGCGAAAGGCTTCTTGAAGGGAAAGATGTAACTCTGTGAGATGAATTAAGAGAACACAGAGCAGTTTCACAGAAAGCTTCTTTCCAGTTTTGAACGGAAGATATTTCCTTTTTCACCATAGCCCTCTATGGGCTTCCAAATATCCCTTTGCCAATTCCACAAGAACAACCTTTGCGAAAGGCTTCTTGAAGGGAAAGATGTAACTCTGTGAGATGAATTAACAGAACACAGAGCGGTTGCTCAGAAAGCTTCTTTCGAATTTTGAACGGAAGATATTTCCTTTTTCACCATAGCCCTCTATGTGCTTCCAAATATCCCTTTGCCAATTCCACAAGAACAGCCTTAGCGAAAGCCTTCTTCAAGGGAAAGATGTAACTCTGTGAGATGAATTAACAGAACACAGAGCAGTTTCTCAGAAAGCTTCTTTCCAGTTTTGAACGGAAGATATTTCCTTTTTCACCATAGCCCTCTATGGGCTTCCAAATATCCCTTTGCCAATTCCACAAGAACAGCCTTAGCGAAAGGCTTCTTGAAGGGAAAGATGTAACTCTGTGCGACGAATTAACAGAACACAGAGCAGTTTCTCAGAAAGCTTCTTTCCAGTTTTGAACGGAAGATATTTCCTTTTTCCCCATATCCCTCTATGGGCTTCCAAATATCCCTTTGCCAATTCCACAAGAACAGCCTTAACGAAAGGTTTCTTGAACGGAAAGATGTAACTCTGTGAGATGAATTAACAGAACACGGAGCAGTTTCTCAGAAAGCTTCTTTCCAGTTTTGAACAGAAGATATTTCCTTTTTCACCATAGCCCTCTATGGGCTTCCAAATATCCCTTTGCCAATTCCACAAGAACAGCCTTAGCGAAAGGCTTCTTGAAGGGAAAGATGTAACTCTGTGAGGTGAATTTACAGAACACAGAGCAGTTTCTCAGAAAGTTTCTTTCCAGTTTTGAACGGAAGATATTTCCTTTTTCACCATAGCCCTCTATGGGCTTCCAAATATCCCTTTGCCAATTCCACAAGAACAGCCTTAGCGAAAGCCTTCTTGAAGGGAAAGATGTAACTCTGTGAGATGAATTAACAGAACACAGAGCAGTTTCTCAGAAAGCATCTTTCCAGTTTTGAACGGAAGATATTTACATTTTCACCTTAGCCCTCTATGGGCTTCCAAATATCCCTTTGCCAATTCCCCAAGAACAGCCTTAGCGAAAGGCTTCTTGAAGGGAAAGATGTAACTCTGTGAGATGAATTAACAAACACAGAGCAGTTTCTCAGAAAGCTTCTTTCCAGTTTTGAACGGAAGGTATTTCCTTTTTCACCATAGCCCTCTATGGGCTTCCAAATATCCCTGTGCCAATTCCAGAAGAACAGGCTTAGCGAAAGGCTTCTTGAAGGGAAAGATGTAACTCTGTGAGATGAATTAACAGAACACAGAGCAGTTGCTCAGAAAGCTTCTTTCCAGTTTTGAACGGAAGATATTTCCTTTTTCACCATAGCCCTCTATGGGCTTCCAAATATCCCTTGCCAATTCCACAAGAACAGCCTTAGCGAAAGGCTTCTTGAAGGGAAAGATGTAACTCTGTGAAATGAATTAACAGAACACAGAGCAGTTTCTCAGAAAGCTTCTTTCCAGTTTTGAACGGAAGGTATTTCATTTTTCACCATAGCCCTCTATGGGCTTCCAAATATCCCTTTGCCAATTCCCCAAGAACAGCCTTAGCGAAAGGCTTCTTGAAGGGAAAGATGTAACTCTGTGAGATGAATTAAGAGAACACAGAGCAGTTTCTCAGAAAGCTATTTTCCAGTTTTGAACGGAAGATATTTCCTTTTTCACCATAGCCCTCTATGGGCTTCCAAATATCCCTTTGCCAATTCCACAAGAACAGCCTTAGCGAAAGGCTTCTTGAAGGGAAAGATGTAACTCTGTGAGATGAATTAACAGAACACAGAGCAGTTTGTCAGAAAGCTTCTTTCCAGTTTTGAACGGAAGATATTTCCTTTTTCACCATAGCCCTCTATGGGCTTCCAAGTATCCCTTTTCCAATTCCACAAGAACAGCCTTAGCGAAAGGCTTCTTGAAGGGAAAGATGTAACTCTGTGAGATGAATTAACAGAACACAGAGCAGTTTCTCAGAAAGCTTCTTTCCTGTTTTGAACGGAAGTTATTTCCTTTTTCACCATAGCCCTCTATGGGCTTCCAAATATCCCTTTGCCAATTGCACAGGAAGAGCCTTAGCAAAAGGCTTCTTGAAGGGAAAGATGTAACTCTGTGAGATGAATTAACAGACACAGAGCAGTTTCTCAGAAAGCTTCTTTCCCGTTTTGAACGGAAGATATTTCCTTTTTCACCATAGCCCTCTATGGGCTTCCAAATATACCTTTGCCAATTCCACAAGAACAGCCTTAGCGAAAGGCTTCTTGAAGGGAAAGAGGTAACTCTGTGAGATGAATTAACAGAACACAGAACAGTTTCTCAGAAAGCTTCTTTCCAGTTTTGAACGGAAGATATTTCCTTTTTCACCATAGCCCTCTATGGGCTTCCAAATATCCCTTTGCCAATTCCACAAGAACAGCCTTAGCGAAAGGTTTCTTGAAGGGAAAGATGTAACTCTGTGAGATGAATTAACAGAACACGGAGCAGTTTCTCAGAAAGCTTCATTCCAGTTTTGAACGGAAGATATTTCCTTTTTCACCATAGCCCTCTATGGGCTTCCAAATATCCCTTTGCCAATTCCACAAGAACAGCCTTGGCGAAAGGCTTCTTCAAGGGAAAGATGTAACTCTGTGAGATGAATTTACAGAACACAGAGCAGTTTCTCAGAAAGCATCTTTCCAGTTTTGAACGGAAGATATTTACTTTTTCACCTTAGCCCTCTATGGGCTTCCAAATATCCCTTTGCCAATTCCACAAGAACAGCCTTAGCGAAAGGCTTCTTGAAGGGAAAGATGTAACTCTGTGAGATGAATTAACAAACACAGAGCAGTTTCTCAGAAAGCTTCTTTCCAGTTTTGAACGGAAGGTATTTCCTTTTTCACCATAGCCCTCTATGGGCTTCCAAATATCCCTGTGCCAATTCCAGAAGAACAGCCTTAGCGAAAGGCTTCTTGAAGGGAAAGATGTAACTCTGTGAGATGAATTAACAGAACACAGAGCAGTTGCTCAGAAAGCTTCTTTCCAGTTTTGAACGGAAGATATTTCCTTTTTCACCATAGCCCTCTATGGGCTTCCAAATATCCCTTGCCAATTCCACAAGAACAGCCTTAGCGAAAGGCTTCTTGAAGGGAAAGATGTAACTCTGTGAGATGAATTAACAGAACACAGAGCAGTTTCTCAGAAAGCTTCTTTCCAGTTTTGAACGGAAGGTATTTCATTTTTCACCATAGCCCTCTATGGGCTTCCAAATATCCCTTTGCCAATTCCCCAAGAACAGCCTTAGCGAAAGGCTTCTTGAAGGGAAAGATGTAACTCTGTGAGATGAATTAACAGAACACAGAGCAGTTTCTCAGAAAGCTTCTTTCCAGTTTTGAACGGAAGATATTTCCTTTTTCACCATAGCCCTCTATGGGCTTCCAAATATCCCTTTGCCAATTCCACAAGAACAGCCTTAGCGAAAGGCTTCTTGAAGGGAAAGATGTAACTCTGTGAGATGAATTAACAGAACACAGAGCAGTTTCTCAGAAAGCTTCTTTCCAGTTTTGAACGGAAGATATTTCCTTTTTCACCATAGCCCTCTATGGGCTTCCAAATATCCCTTTGCCAATTCCACAAGAACATCCTTAGCGATAGGCTTCTTCAAGGGAAAGATGTAACTCTGTGAGATGAATTAACAGAACACAGAGCAGTTTCTCAGAAAGCTTCTTTCCAGTTTTGAACGGAAGATATTTCCTTTTTCACCATAGCCACCTAAGGGCTTCCAAATATCCCTTTTCCAATTGCACAAGAACAGCCTTAGCGAAAGGCTTCTTGAAGGGAAAGATGTAACTCTGTGAGATGAATTAACAGAACATAGAACAGTTTCTCAGAAAGCTTCTTTCCAATTTTGAACGGAAGATATTTCCTTTTTCACCATAGCCCTCTACGGGCTTCCAAATATCCCTTTGCCAATTCCACAAGAACAGCCTTAGCGAAAGGCTTCTTGAAGGGAAAGATGTAACTCTGTGAGATGAATTAACAGAACACAGAGCAGTTGCTCAGAAAGCTTCTTTCCAATTTTGAATGGAAGATATTTCCTTTTTCACCATAGCACTCTATGTGCTTCCAAATATCCCTTTGCCAATTCCACAAGAACAGCCTTAGCGAAAGGCTTCTTCAAGGGAAACATGTAACTCTGTGAGATGAATTAACAGAACACAGAGCAGTTTTTCAGAAAGCTTCTTTCCAGTTTTGAACGGAAGATATTTCCTTTTTCACCATAGCCCTCTATGGGCTTCCAAATATCCCTTTTCCAATTCCACAAGAACAGCCGTAGCGAAAGGCTTCTTGAAGGGAAAGATGTAACTCTGTGAGATGAATTAACAGAACACAGAGCAGTTTCTCAGAAAGCTTCTTTCCACTTTTGAACGGAAGATATTTCCTTTTTCACCATAGCCCTCTATGAGCTTCCAAATATCCCTTTGCCAATTCCACAAGAACAGCCTTAGCGTAAGGTTTCTTGAAGGGAAAGATGTAACTCTGTGAGATGAATTAACAGAACACGGAGCAGTTTCTCAGAAAGCTTCTTTCCAGTTTTGAACGGAAGATATTTCCTTTTTCACCATAGCCCTCCATGCTCTTCCAAATATCCCTTTGCCAATTCCACAAGAACAGCCTTAGTGAAAGACTTCTTGAAGGGAAAGATGTAACTCTGTGAGATGAATTTACAGAACACAGAGCAGTTTCTCAGAAAGCTTCTTTCCAGTTTTGAACGGAAGTTATTTCCTTTGTCACCATAGCCCTCTATGGGCTTCCAAATATCCCTTTGCCAATTCCACAAGAACACCCTTAGCGAAAGGCTTCTTGAAGGGAAAGATGTAACTCTGTGAGATGAATTAACAGAACACAGAACAGTTTCTCAGAAAGCTTCTTTCCAGTTTTGAACGGAAGATATTTCCTTTTTCACCATAGCCCTCTAAGGGCTTCCAAATATCCCTTTGCCAATTGCACAAGAACTGCCTTAGCGAAAGGCTTCTTCAAGGGAAAGATGTAACTCTGTGAGATGAATTAACAGAACACAGTGCAGTTTCTCAGAAAGCTTCTTTCCAGTTTTGAACGGAAGATATTTCCTTTTTCACCATAGCCCTCTATGGGCTTCCAAATATCCCTTTGCCAATTCCACAAGAACAGCCTTAGCGAAAGGCTTCTTGAAGGGAAAGATGTAACTCTGTGAGATGAATTAACAGAACACAGAGCAGTTTCTCAGAAAGCTACTTTCCAGTTTTGAACGGAAGATATTTCCTTTTTCACCGTAGCCCTCTATGGGCTTCCAAATATCCCTTTGCCAATTCCACAAGAACAGCCTTAGCGAAAGTCTTCTTGAAGGGAAAGAAGTAACTCTGTGAGACGAATTAACAGAACACAGAGCAGTTTCTCAGAAAGCTTCTTTCCAGTTTCGAACGGAATATATTTACTTTTTCACCACAGCTCTCTATGGGCTTCCAAATATCCCTTGGCCAATTCCACAAGAACAGCCTTAGCGAAAGGCTTCTTGAAAGGAAAGATGTAAGTCTGTGAGACGAATGAACAGAACACAGAGCAGTTTCTCAGAAAGCTTGTTTCCAGTTTTGAACGGAAGATATTTCGTTTTTCACCATAGCCCTCTATGGGCTTCCAAATATCCTTTGCCAATTCCACAAGAACCGCCTTAGCGAAAGGCTTCTTGAAGGGAAAGATGTAACTCTGTGTGGTGAATTTGCAGACCACAGAGCAGTTTCTCCGAAAGCTTCTTTCCAGTTTTGAACGGAAGATATTTCCTTTTTCACCATAGCCCTCTATAGGATTCCAAATATCCCTCTGCCAATTCCACAAGAACAGCCTTAGTGAAAGGCTTCTTGAAGGGAAAGATGTAACTCTGTGAGACGAATTAACAGAACACAGAGCAGTTTCTCAGAAAACTACTTTCCAGTTTTGAACGGAAGATATTTCCTTTTTCACCATAGCCCTCTATGGGCTTCCAAATATCCCTTTCCCAATTCCACAAGAACAGAGTTAGCGAAAGGCTTCTTGAAGGGAAAGATGTAACTCTGTGAGATGAATTAACAGAACACAGAGCAGTTTCTCAGAAAGCTTCTTTCCAGTTTTGAACGGAAGTTATTTCCTTTTTCACCATAGCCCTCTATGGGCTTCCAAATATCCCTTTGCCAATTCCACAAGAACAGCCTTAGCGAAAGGTTTCTTGAAGGGAAAGATGTAACTCTGTGAGGTGAATTAACAGAACACAGAACAGTTTCTCAGAAAGCTTCTTTCCAGTTTTGAACGGAAGATATTTCCTTTTTCACCATAGCCCTCTATGGGCTTCCAAATATCCCTTTGCCAATTCCACAAGAACTGCCTTAGCGAAAGGCTTCTTCAAGGGAAAGATGTAACTCTGTGAGATGAATTAACAGAACACAGTGCAGTTTCTCAGAAAGCTTCTTTCCAGTTTTGAACGGAAGATATTTCCTTTTTCACCATAGCCCTCTATGGGCTTCCAAATATCCCTTTGCCAATTCCACAAGAACAGCCTTAGCGAAAGGCTTCTTGAAGGGAAAGATGTAACTCTGTGAGACGAAATAACAGAACACGGAGCAGTTTCTCAGAAAGCTTCTTTCCAGTTTTGAACGGAAGATATTTCCTTTTTCACCATAGCCCTCTATGGGCTTCCAAATATCCCTTTGCCAATTCCACAAGAACAGCCTCAGCGAAAGGCTTCTTGAAGGGAAAGATGTAACTCTGTGAGATGAATTAACAGAACACAGAGTAGTTTCTCAGAAAGCTACTTTCCAGTTTTGAACGGAAGATATTTCCTTTTTCACCTTAGCCCTCTATGGGCTTCCAAATATCCCTTTGCCAATTCCACAAGAACAGCCTTAGCGAAAGGCTTCTTGAAGGGAAAGATGTAACTCTGTGAGATGAATTAACAGAACACAGAGCAGTTTCTCAGAAAGCTTCTTTCCAGTTTTGAACGGAAGATACTTCCTTTTTCACCATAGCCCTCTATGGGCTTCCAAATATCCCTTTGTCAATTCCACAAGAACAGCCTTAGCGAAAGGCTTCTTGAAGGGAAAGATGTAACTCTGTGAGATGAATTAACAGAACACAGAGCAGTTTCTCAGAAAGTTTCTGTCCAGTTTTGAACGGAAGATATTTCCTTTTTCACCATAGCCCTCTATGGGCTTCCAAATATCCCTTTGCCAATTCCCCAAGAACAGCCTTAGCGAAAGGCTTCTTGAAGGGAAAGATGTAACTCTGTGAGATGAATTAACAGAACACAGAGCAGTTTCTCAGAAAGCTTCTTTCCAGTTTTGAACGGAAGATATTTCCTTTTTCACCATAGCCCTCTATGGGCTTCCAAATATCCCTTTGCCAATTCCACAAGAACAGCCTTAGCGAAAGGCTTCTTGAAGGGAAAGATGTAACTCTGTGAGACGAATTAACAGAAACCAGAGAAGTTTCTCAGAAAGCTTGTTTCCAGTTTTGAACGGAAGATATTTCCTTTTTCACCATAGCCCTCTATGGGCTTCCAAATATCCCTTTTTCAAATTCCACAAGAACAGCCTTAGCGAAAGGCTTCTTCAAGGGAAAGATGTAACTCTGTGAGATGAATTAACAGAACACGGAACAGTTTCTCACAAAGCTTGTTTCCAGTTTTGAACGGAAGATATTTCCTTTTTCACCATAGCCCTCTATGGGTTTCCAAATATCCCTTTGCCAATTCCACAAGAACAGCCTTAGTGAAAGGCTTCTTGAAGGGAAAGATGTAACTCTGTGAGATGAATTTACAGAACACACAGCAGTTTCTCAGAAAGCTTCTTTCCAGTTTTGAACGGAAGATATTTCATTTTTCACCATAGAACTCTATGGGCTTCCAAATATCCCTTTGCCAATTCCACAAGAACAGCCTTAGCGAAAGGCTTCTTGAAGGGAAAGATGTAACTCTGTGAGATGAATTAACAGAACACAGAGCAGTTTCTCAGAAAGCTTCTTTCCACTTTTGAACGGAAGATATTTCCTTTTTCACCATAGCCCTCTATGGGCTTCCAAATATCCCTTTGCCAATTCCACAAGAACAACCTTAGCGAAAGGCTTCTTGAAGGGAAAGATGTAACTCTGTGAGATGAATTAACAGAACATAGAACAGTATCTCAGAAAGCTTCTTTCCAGTTTTGAACGGAAGATATTTCCTTTTTCACCATAGCCCTCTATGGGCTTCCAAATATCCCTTTGCCAATTCCACAAGAACAACCTTAGCGAAAGACTTCTTGAAGGGAAAGATGAAACTCTGTGAGACGAACTAACAGAACACAGAGCAATTTCTCCGAAAGCTTCTTTCCAGTTTTCAACGGAAGATATTTCCTTTTTCACCATAGCCCTCTATGGGCTTCCAAATATCCCTTTGCCAATTCCACTAGAACAGCCTTAGCGAAAGGCTTCTTGAAGGGAAAGATGTAACTCTGTGAGATGAATTAAGAGAACACAGAGCAGTTTCTCAGAAAGCTTCTTTCCAGTTTTGAACGGAAGATATTTCCTTTTTCACCATAGCCCTCTATGGGCTTACAAATATCTCTTTGCCAATTCCACAAGAACAACCTTTGCGAAAGGCTTCTTGAAGGGAAAGATGTAACTCTGTGAGATGAATTAACAGAACACAGAGCAGTTGCTCAGAAAGCTTCTTTCCAATTTTGAACGGAAGATATTTCCTTTTTCACCATAGCCCTCTATGGGCTTCCAAATATCCCTTTGCCAATTCCACAAGAACAGCCTTAGCGAAAGGCTTCTTGAAGGGAAAGATGTAACTCTGTGAGATGAATTAACAGAACACAGAGCAGTTTCTCAGAAAGCATCTTTCCAGTTTTGAACGGAAGATATTTACTTTTTCACCTTAGCCCTCTATGGGCTTCCAAATATCCCTTTGCCAATTCCACAAGAACAGCCTTAGCGAAAGGCTTCTTGAAGGGAAAGATGTAACTCTGTGAGATGAATTAACAAACACAGAGCAGTTTCTCAGAAAGCTTCTTTCCAGTTTTGAACGGAAGGTATTTCCTTTTTCACCATAGCCCTCTATGGGCTTCCAAATATCCCTGTGCCAATTCCAGAAGAACAGCCTTAGCGAAAGGCTTCTTGAAGGGAAAGATGTAACTCTGTGAGATGAATTAAGAGAACACAGAGCAGTTGCTCAGAAAGCTTCTTTCCAGTTTTGAACGGAAGATATTTCCTTTTTCACCATAGCCCTCTATGGGCTTCCAAATATCCCTTGCCAATTCCACAAGAACAGCCTTAGCGAAAGGCTTCTTGAAGGGAAAGATGTAACTCTGTGAGATGAATTAACAGAACACAGAGCAGTTTCTCAGAAAGCTTCTTTCCAGTTTTGAACGGAAGGTATTTCATTTTTCACCATAGCCCTCTATGGGCTTCCAAATATCCCTTTGCCAATTCCCCAAGAACAGCCTTAGCGAAAGGCTTCTTGAAGGGAAAGATGTAACTCTGTGAGATGAATTAACAGAACACAGAGCAGTTTCTCAGAAAGCTTCTTTCCAGTTTTGAACGGAAGATAATTAATTTTTCACCATAGCCCTCATTGGGCTTCCAAATATCCCTTTGCCAATTCCACAAGAACAGCCTTAGCGAAAGGCTTCTTGAAGGGAAAGATGTAACTCTGTGAGATGAATTAACAGAACACAGAGCAGTTTGTCAGAAAGCTTCTTTCCAGTTTTGAACGGAAGATATATCCTTTTTCACCATAGCCCTCTATGGGCTTCCAAGTATCCCTTTTCCAATTCCACAAGAACAGCCTTAGCGAAAGACTTCTTGAAGGGAAAGATGTAACTCTGTGAGATGAATTAACAGAACACAGAGCAGTTTCTCAGAAAGCTTCTTTCCTGTTTTGAACGGAAGTTATTTCCTTTTTAACCATAGCCCTCTATGGGCTTCCAAATATCCCTTTGCCAATTGCACAGGAAGAGCCTTAGCAAAAGGCTTCTTGAAGGGAAAGATGTAACTCTGTGAGATGAATTAACAGAACACAGAGCAGTTTCTCAGAAAGCTTCTTTCCTGTTTTGAACGGAAGATATTTCCTTTTTCACCATAGCCCTCTATGGGCTTCCAAATATACCTTTGCCAATTCCACAAGAACAGCCTTAGCGAAAGGCTTCTTGAAGGGAAAGATGTAACTCTGTGAGATGAATTAACAGAACACAGAACAGTTTCTCAGAAAGCTTCTTTCCAGTTTTGAACGGAAGATATTTCCTTTTTCACCATAGCCCTCTATGGGCTTCCAAATATCCCTTTGCCAATTCCACAAGAACAGCCTTAGCGAAAGGTTTCTTGAAGGGAAAGATGTAACTCTGTGAGATGAATTAACAGAACACGGAGCAGTTTCTCAGAAAGCTTCATTCCAGTTTTGAACGGAAGATATTTCCTTTTTCACCATAGCCCTCTATGGGCTTCCAAATATCCCTTTGCCAATTCCACAAGAACAGCCTTGGCGAAAGGCTTCTTGAAGTGAAAGATGTAACTCTGTGAGATGAATTTACAGAACACAGAGCAGTTTCTCAGAAAGCTTCTTTCCAGTTTTGAACGGAAGATATTTCCTTTTTCACCGTTGCCCTCTATAGGCTTCCAAATATCCCTCTGCCAATTCCACAAGAACAGCCTTAGTGAAAGGCTTCTTGAAGGGAAAGATGTAACTCTGTGAGACGAATTAACAGAACACAGAGCAGTTTCTCAGAAAGCTTCTTTCCAGTTTTGAACGGAAGTTATTTCCTTTTTCACCATAGCCCTCTATGGGCTTCCAAATATCCCTTTGCCAATTCCACAAGAACACCCTTAGCGAAAGGCTTCTTGAAGGGAAAGATGTAACTCTGTGAGGTGAATTAACAGAACACAGAACAGTTTCTCAGAAAGCTTCTTTCCAGTTTTGAACGGAAGATATTTCCTTTTTCACCATAGCCCTCTATGGGCTTCCAAATATCCCTTTGCCAATTGCACAAGAACTGCCTTAGCGAAAGGCTTCTTCAAGGGAAAGATGTAACTCTGTGAGATGAATTAACAGAACACAGTGCAGTTTCTCAGAAAGCTTCTTTCCAGTTTTGAACGGAGGATATTTCCTTTTTCACCATAGCCCTCTATGGGCTTCCAAATATCCCTTTGCCAATTCCACAAGAACAGCCTTAGCGAAAGGCTTCTTGAAGGGAAAGATGTAACTCTGTGAGACGAATTAACAGAACACGGAGCAGTTTCTCAGAAAGCTTCTTTCCAGTTTTGAACGGAAGATGTTTCCTTTTTCACCATAGCCCTCTATGGGCTTCCAAATATCCCTTTGCCAATTCCACAAGAACAGCCTCAGCGAAAGGCTTCTTGAAGGGAAAGATGTAACTCTGTGAGATGAATTAACAGAACACAGAGTAGTTTCTCAGAAAGTTACTTTCCAGTTTTGAACGGAAGATATTTCCTTTTTCACCTTAGCCCTCTATGGGCTTCCAAATATCCCTTTTCCAATTCCACAAGAACAGCCTTAGCGAAAGGCTTCTTGAAGGGAAAGATGTAACTCTGTGAGATGAATTAACAGAACACAGAGCAGTTTCTCAGAAAGCTTCTTTCCAGTTTTGAACGGAAGATATTTCCTTTTTCACCATAGCCCTCTATGGGCTTCCAAATATCCCTTTGCCAATTCCACAAGAACAGCCTTAGCGAAAGGCTTCTTGAAGGGAAAGATGTAACTCTGTGAGATGAATTAAGAGAACACAGAGCAGTTTCTCAGAAAGTTTCTGTCCAGTTTTGAACGGAAGATATTTCCTTTTTCACCATAGCCCTCTATGGGCTTCCAAATATCCCTTTGCCAATTCCCCAAGAACAGCCTTAGCGAAAGGCTTCTTGAAGGGAAAGATGTAACTCTGTGAGATGAATTAACAGAACACAGAGCAGTTTCTCAGAAAGCTTCTTTCCAGTTTTGAACGGAAGATATTTCCTTTTTCACCATAGCCCTCTATGGGCTTCCAAATATCCCTTTGCCAATTCCACAGGAACAGCCTTAGCGAAAGGCTTCTTGAAGGGAAAGATGTAACTCTGTGAGACGAATTAACAGAACACAGAGCAGTTTCTCAGAAAGCTTGTTTCCAGTTTTGAACGGAAGATATTTCCTTTTTCACCATAGCCCTCTATGGGCTTCCAAATATCCCTTTTCAAATTCCACAAGAACAGCCTTAGCGAAAGGCTTCTTCAGGGGAAAGATGTAACTCTGTGAGATGAATTAACAGAACACGGAACAGTTTCTCACAAAGATTGTTTCCAGTTTTGAACGTAAGATATTTCCTTTTTCACCATAGCCCTCTATGGGCTTCCAAATATCCCTGTGCCAATTCCAGAAGAACAGCCTTAGCGAAAGGCTTCTTGAAGGGAAAGATGTAACTCTGTGAGATGAATTAACAGAACACAGAGCAGTTGCTCAGAAAGCTTCTTTCCAGTTTTGAACGGAAGATATTTCCTTTTTCACCATAGCCCTCTATGGGCTTCCAAATATCCCTTGCCAATTCCACAAGAACAGCCTTAGCGAAAGGCTTCTTGAAGGGAAAGATGTAACTCTGTGAGATGAATTAACAGAACACAGAGCAGTTTCTCAGAAAGCTTCTTTCCAGTTTTGAACGGAAGGTATTTCCTTTTTCACCATAGCCCTCTATGGGCTTCCAAATATCCCTTTGCCAATTCCCCAAGAACAGCCTTAGCGAAAGGCTTCTTGAAGGGAAAGATGTAACTCTGTGAGATGAATTAACAGAACACAGAGCAGTTTCTCAGAAAGCTTCTTTCCAGTTTTGAACGGAAGATATTTCCTTTTTCACCATAGCCCTCTATGGGCTTCCAAATATCCCTTTGCCAATTCCACAAGAACAGCCTTAGCGAAAGGCTTCTTCAAGGGAAAGATGTAACTCTGTGAGATGAATTAACAGAACACAGAGCAGTTTGTCAGAAAGCTTCTTTCCAGTTTTGAACGGAAGATATTTCCTTTTTCACCATAGCCCTCTATGGGCTTCCAAGTATCCCTTTTCCAATTCCACAAGAACAGCCTTAGCGAAAGACTTCTTGAAGGGAAAGATGTAACTCTGTGAGATGAATTAACAGAACACAGAGCAGTTTCTCAGAAAGCTTCTTTCCTGTTTTGAACGGAAGTTATTTCCTTTTTCACCATAGCCCTCTATGGGCTTCCAAATATCCCTTTGCCAATTGCACAGGAAGAGCCTTAGCAAAAGGCTTCTTGAAGGGAAAGATGTAACTCTGTGAGATGAATTAACAGAACACAGAGCAGTTTCTCAGAAAGCTTCTTTCCTGTTTTGAACGGAAGATATTTCCTTTTTCACCATAGCCCTGTATGGGCTTCCAAATATACCTTTGCCAATTCCACAAGAACAGCCTTAGCGAAAGGCTTCTTGAAGGGAAAGATGTAACTCTGTGAGATGAATTAACAGAACACGGAGCAGTTTCTCAGAAAGCTTCATTCCAGTTTTGAACGGAAGATATATCCTTTTTCACCATAGCCCTCTATGGGCTTCCAAATATCCCTTTGCCAATTCCACAAGAACAGCCTTGGCGAAAGGCTTCTTCAAGGGAAAGATGTAACTCTGTGAGATGAATTTACAGAACACAGAGCAGTTTCTCAGAAAGTTTCTGTCCAGTTTTGAACGGAAGATATTTCCTTTTTCACCATAGCCCTCTATGGGCTTCCAAATATCCCTTTGCCAATTCCCCAAGAACAGCCTTAGCGAAAGGCTTCTTGAAGGGAAAGATGTAACTCTTTGAGATGAATTAACAGAACACAGAGCAGTTTCTCAGAAAGCTTCTTTCCAGTTTTGAACGGAAGATATTTCCTTTTTCACCATAGCCCTCTATGGGCTTCCAAATATCCCTTTGCCAATTCCACAGGAACAGCCTTAGCGAAAGGCTTCTTGAAGGGAAAGATGTAACTCTGTGAGACGAATTAACAGAACACAGAGCAGTTTCTCAGAAAGCTTGTTTCCAGTTTTGAACGGAAGATATTTCCTTTTTCACCATAGCCCTCTATGGGCTTCCAAATATCCCTTTGCCAATTCCACAAGAACAGCCTTAGCGAAAGGCTTCTTCAGGGGAAAGATGTAACTCTGTGAGATGAATTAACAGAACACGGAACAGTTTCTCACAAAGCTTGTTTCCAGTTTTGAACGTAAGATATTTCCTTTTTCACCATAGCCCTCTATGGGCTTCCAAATATCCCTTTGCCAATTCCAATAGAAGAGCCTTAGCGAAAGGCTTCTTGAAGGGAAAGATGTAACTCTGTGAGATGAATTAAGAGAACACAGAGCAGTTTCACAGAAAGCTTCTTTCCAGTTTTGAACGGAAGATATTTCCTTTTTCACCATAGCCCTCTATGGGCTTCCAAATATCCCTTTGCCAATTCCACAAGAACAACCTTTGCGAAAGGCTTCTTGAAGGGAAAGATGTAACTCTGTGAGATGAATTAACAGAACACAGAGCGGTTGCTCAGAAAGCTTCTTTCGAATTTTGAACGGAAGATATTTCCTTTTTCACCATAGCCCTCTATGTGCTTCCAAATATCCCTTTGCCAATTCCACAAGAACAGCCTTAGCGAAAGCCTTCTTCAAGGGAAAGATGTAACTCTGTGAGATGAATTAACAGAACACAGAGCAGTTTCTCAGAAAGCTTCTTTCCAGTTTTGAACGGAAGATATTTCCTTTTTCACCATAGCCCTCTATGGGCTTCCAAATATCCCTTTCCCAATTCCACAAGAACAGAGTTAGCGAAAGGCTTCTTGAAGAGAAAGATGTAACTCTTTGAGATGAATTAACAGAACACAGAGCAGTTTCTCAGAAAGCTTCTTTCCAGTTTTGAACGGAAGTTATTTCCTTTTTCACCATAGCCCTCTATGGGCTTCCAAATATCCCTTTGCCAATTCCACAAGAACAGCCTTAGCGAAAGGCTTCTTGAAGGGAAAGATATAACTCTGTGAGATGAATTAACAGAACACAGAACAGTTTCTTAGAAAGCTTCTTTCCAGTTTTGAACGGAAGATATTTCCTTTTTCACCATAGCCCTCTATGGGCTTCCAAATATCCCTTTGCCAATTGCACAAGAACTGCCTTAGCGAAAGGCTTCTTCAAGGGAAAGATGTAACTCTGTGAGATGAATTAACAGAACACAGTGCAGTTTCTCAGAAAGCTTGTTTCCAGTTTTGAACGGAAGATATTTCCTTTTTCACCATAACCCTCTATGGGCTTGCAAATATCCCTTTGCCAATTCCACAAGAACAGCCTCAGCGAAAGGCTTCTTGAAGGGAAAGATGTAACTCTGTGAGATGAATTAACAGAACACAGAGTAGTTTCTCAGAAAGCTACTTTCCAGTTTTGAACGGAAGATATTTCCTTTTTCACCTTAGCCCTCTATGGGCTTCCAAATATCCCTTTTCCAATTCCACAAGAACAGCCTTAGCGAAAGGCTTCTTGAAGGGAAAGATGTAACTCTGTGAGATGAATTAACAGAACACAGAGCAGTTTCTCAGAAAGCTTCTTTCCAGTTTTGAACGGAAGATATTTCCTTTTTCACCATAGCCCTCTATGGGCTTCCAAATATCCCTTTGCCAATTCCACAAGAACAGCCTTAGCGAAAGGCTTCTTGAAGGGAAAGATGTAACTCTGTGAGATGAATTAACAGAACACAGAGCAGTTTCTCAGAAAGTTTCTGTCCAGTTTTGAACGGAAGATATTTCCTTTTTCACCATAGCCCTCTATGGGCTTCCAAATATCCCTTTGCCAATTCCCCAAGAACAGCCTTAGCGAAAGGCTTCTTGAAGGGAAAGATGTAACTCTGTGAGATGAATTAACAGAACACAGAGCAGTTTCTCAGAAAGCTTCTTTCCAGTTTTGAACGGAAGATATTTCCTTTTTCACCATAGCCCTCTATGGGCTTCCAAATATCCCTTTGCCAATTCCACAAGAACAGCCTTAGCGAAAGGCTTCTAGAAGGGAAAGATGTAACTCTGTGAGACGAATTAACAGAACACAGAGCAGTTTCTCAGAAAGGTTGTTTCCAGTTTTGAACGGAAGATATTTTTTTTTTCACCATAGCCCTCTATGGGCTTCCAAATATCCCTTTTCAAATTCCACAAGAACAGCCTTAGCGAAAGGCTTCTTCAGTGGAAAGATGTAACTCTGTGAGATGAATTAACAGAACACGGAACAGTTTCTCACAAAGCTTGTTTCCAGTTTTGAACGTAAGATATTTCCTTTTTCACCATAGCCCTCTATGGGCTTCCAAATATCCCTTTGCCAATTCCAATAGAACAGCCTTAGCGAAAGGCTTCTTGAAGGGAAAGATGTAACTCTGTGAGGTGAATTTACAGAACACAGAGCAGTTTCTCAGAAAGCTTCTTTCCAGTTTTGAACGGAAGATATTTCCTTTTTCACCATAGCCCTCTATGGGCTTCCAAATATCCCTTTGCCAATTCCACAAGAACAGCCTTAGCGAAAGCCTTCTTGAAGGGAAAGATGTAACTCTGTGAGATGAATTAACAGAACACAGAGCAGTTTCTCAGAAAGCATCTTTCCAGTTTTGAACGGAAGATATTTACTTTTTCACCTTAGCCCTCTATGGGCTTCCAAATATCCCTTTGCCAATTCCACAAGAACAGCCTTAGCGAAAGGCTTCTTGAAGGGAAAGATGTAACTCTGTGAGATGAATTAACAAACACAGAGCAGTTTCTCAGAAAGCTTCTTTCCAGTTTTGAACGGAAGGTATTTCTTTTTTCACCATAGCCCTCTATGGGCTTCCAAATATCCCTGTGCCAATTCCAGAAGAACAGCCTTAGCGAAAGGCTTCTTGAAGGGAAAGATGTAACTCTGTGAGATGAATTAACAGAACACAGAGCAGTTGCTCAGAAAGCTTCTTTCCAGTTTTGAACGGAAGATATTTCCTTTTTCACCATAGCCCTCTATGGGCTTCCACATATCCCTTGCCAATTCCACAAGAACAGCCTTAGCGAAAGGCTTCTTGAAGGGAAAGATGTAACTCTGTGAGATGAATTAACAGAACACAGAGCAGTTTCTCAGAAAGCTTCTTTCCAGTTTTGAACGGAAGGTATTTCATTTTTCACCATAGCCCTCTATGGGCTTCCAAATATCCCTTTGCCAATTCCCCAAGAACAGCCTTAGCGAAAGGCTTCTTGAAGGGAAAGATGTAACTCTGTGAGATGAATTAACAGAACACAGAGCAGTTTCTCAGAAAGCTTCTTTCCAGTTTTGAACGGAAGATATTTCCTTTTTCACCATAGCCCTCTATGGGCTTCCAAATATCCCTTTGCCAATTCCACAAGAACAGCCTTAGCGAAAGGCTTCTTGAAGGGAAAGATGTAACTCTGTGAGATGAATTAACAGAACACAGAGCAGTTTCTCAGAAAGCTTCTTTCCAGTTTTGAACGGAAGATATTTCCTTTTTCACCATAGCCCTCTATGGGCTTCCAAATATCCCTTTGCCAATTCCACAAGAACATCCTTAGCGATAGGCTTTTTCAAGGGAAAGATGTAACTCTGTGAGATGAATTAACAGAACACAGAGCAGTTTCTCAGAAAGCTTCTTTCCAGTTTTGAACGGAAGATATTTCCTTTTTCACCATAGCCACCTAAGGGCTTCCAAATATCCCTTTTCCAATTGCACAAGAACAGCCTTAGCGAAAGGCTTCTTGAAGGGAAAGATGTAACTCTGTGAGATGAATTAACAGAACATAGAACAGTTTCTCAGAAAGCTTCTTTCCAATTTTGAACGGAAGATATTTCCTTTTTCACCATAGCCCTCTATGGGCTTCCAAATATCCCTTTGCCAATTCCACAAGAACAGCCTTAGCGAAAGGCTTCTTGAAGGGAAAGATGTAACTCTGTGAGATGAATTAACAGAACACAGAGCAGTTGCTCAGAAAGCTTCTTTCCAATTTTGAATGGAAGATATTTCCTTTTTCACCATAGCACTCTATGTGCTTCCAAATATCCCTTTGCCAATTCCACAAGAACAGCCTTAGCGAAAGGCTTCTTCAAGGGAAACATGTAACTCTGTGAGATGAATTAACAGAACACAGAGCAGTTTCTCAGAAAGCTTCTTTCCAGTTTTGAACGGAAGATATTTCCTTTTTCACCATAGCCCTCTATGGGCTTCCAAATATCCCTTTTCCAATTCCACAAGAACAGCCGTAGCGAAAGGCTTCTTGAAGGGAAAGATGTAACTCTGTGAGATGAATTAACAGAACACAGAGCAGTTTCTCAGAAAGCTTCTTTCCACTTTTGAACGGAAGATATTTCCTTTTTCACCATAGCCCTCTATGAGCTTCCAAATATCCCTTTGCCAATTCCACAAGAACAGCCTTAGCGTAAGGTTTCTTGAAGGGAAAGATGTAACTATGTGAGATGAATTAACAGAACACGGAGCAGTTTCTCAGAAAGCTTCTTTCCAGTTTTGAACGGAAGATATTTCCTTTTTCACCATAGCCCTCCATGCTCTTCCAAATATCCCTTTGCCAATTCCACAAGAACAGCCTTAGTGAAAGACTTCTTGAAGGGAAAGATGTAACTCTGTGAGATGAATTTACAGAACACAGAGCAGTTTCTCAGAAAGCTTCTTTCCAGTTTTGAACGGAAGATATTTCCTTTTTCACCATAGCCCTCTATTGGCTTCCAAATATCCCTTTGCCAATTCCACAAGAACAGCCTTAGCGAAAGGCTTCTTGAAGGGAAAGATGTAACTCTGTGAGATGAATTAACTGAACACAGAGCAGTTTCTCAGAAAGCTTCTTTTCAGTTTTGAACGGAAGATATTTCCTTTTTCACCATAGCCCTCTATAGGCTTCCAAATATCCCTTTGCCAATTCCACAAGAACAGCCTTAGCGAAAGGCTTCTTGAAGGGAAAGATGTAACTCTGTGAGATGAATTAACAGAACACAGAGCAGTTTCTCAGAAAGCTTCTTTGCAGTTTTGAACGGAAGATATTTTCTTTTTCACGATAGCCCTCTATGGGCTTCCAAATATCCCTTTGCCAATTCCACAAGAACAGCCTTAGCGAAAGGCTTCTTGAGGGGAAAGATGTAACTCTGTGAGATGAATTAACAGAACACAGAGCAGTTTCTCAGAAAGCTTCTTTCCAGTTTTGAACGGAAGATATTTCCTTTTTCACCATAGCCCTCTATGGGCTTCCACATATCCCTTGCCAATTCCACAAGAACAGCCTTAGCGAAAGGCTTCTTTAAGGGAAAGATGTAACTCGGTGAGATGAATTAACAGAACACAGAGCAGTTTCTCAGAAAGCTTCTTTCCAGTTTTGAACCGAAGTTATTTCATTTTTCACCATAGCCCTCTATGGGCTTCCAAATATCCCTTTGCCAATTCCCCAAGAACAGCCTTAGCGAAAGGCTTCTTGAAGGGAAAGATGTAACTCTGTGAGATGAATTAACAGAACACAGAGCAGTTTCTCAGAAAGCTTCTTTCCAGTTTTGAACGGAAGATATTTCCTTTTTCACCATAGCCCTCTATGGGCTTCCAAATATCCCTTTGCCAATTCCACAAGAACAGCCTTAGCGAAAGGCTTCTTGAAGGGAAAGATGTAACTCTGTGAGATGAATTAACAGAACACAGAGCAGTTTCTCAGAAAGCTTCTTTCCAGTTTTGAACGGAAGATATTTCCTTTTTCACCATAGCCCTCTATGGGCTTCCAAATATCCCTTTGCCAATTCCACAAGAACATCCTTAGCGATAGGCTTCTTCAAGGGAAAGATGTAACTCTGTGAGATGAATTAACAGAACACAGAGCAGTTTCTCAGAAAGCTTCTTTCCAGTTTTGAACGGAAGATATTTCCTTTTTCACCATAGCCACCTAAGGGCTTCCAAATATCCCTTTTCCAATTGCACAAGAACAGCCTTAGCGAAAGGCTTCTTGAAGGGAAAGATGTAACTCTGTGAGATGAATTAACAGAACATAGAACAGTTTCTCAGAAAGCTTCTTTCCAATTTTGAACGGAAGATATTTCCTTTTTCACCATAGCCCTCTATGGGCTTCCAAATATCCCTTTGCCAATTCCACAAGAACAGCCTTAGCGAAAGGCTTCTTGAAGGGAAAGATGTAACTCTGTGAGATGAATTAACAGAACACAGAGCAGTTGCTCAGAAAGCTTCTTTCCAATTTTGAATGGAAGATATTTCCTTTTTCACCATAGCACTCTATGTGCTTCCAAATATCCCTTTGCCAATTCCACAAGAACAGCCTTAGCGAAAGGCTTCTTCAAGGGAAACATGTAACTCTGTGAGATGAATTAACAGAACACAGAGCAGTTTCTCAGAAAGCTTCTTTCCAGTTTTGAACGGAAGATATTTCCTTTTTCACCATAGCCCTCTATGGGCTTCCAAATATCCCTTTTCCAATTCCACAAGAACAGCCGTAGCGAAAGGCTTCTTGAAGGGAAAGATGTAACTCTGTGAGATGAATTAACAGAACACAGAGCAGTTTCTCAGAAAGCTTCTTTCCACTTTTGAACGGAAGATATTTCCTTTTTCACCATAGCCCTCTATGAGCTTCCAAATATCCCTTTGCCAATTCCACAAGAACAGCCTTAGCGTAAGGTTTCTTGAAGGGAAAGATGTAACTATGTGAGATGAATTAACAGAACACGGAGCAGTTTCTCAGAAAGCTTCTTTCCAGTTTTGAACGGAAGATATTTCCTTTTTCACCATAGCCCTCCATGCTCTTCCAAATATCCCTTTGCCAATTCCACAAGAACAGCCTTAGTGAAAGACTTCTTGAAGGGAAAGATGTAACTCTGTGAGATGAATTTACAGAACACAGAGCAGTTTCTCAGAAAGCTTCTTTCCAGTTTTGAACGGAAGATATTTCCTTTTTCACCATAGCCCTCTATTGGCTTCCAAATATCCCTTTGCCAATTCCACAAGAACAGCCTTAGCGAAAGGCTTCTTGAAGGGAAAGATGTAACTCTGTGAGATGAATTAACTGAACACAGAGCAGTTTCTCAGAAAGCTTCTTTTCAGTTTTGAACGGAAGATATTTCCTTTTTCACCATAGCCCTCTATAGGCTTCCAAATATCCCTTTGCCAATTCCACAAGAACAGCCTTAGCGAAAGGCTTCTTGAAGGGAAAGATGTAACTCTGTGAGATGAATTAACAGAACACAGAGCAGTTTCTCAGAAAGCTTCTTTGCAGTTTTGAACGGAAGATATTTTCTTTTTCACGATAGCCCTCTATGGGCTTCCAAATATCCCTTTGCCAATTCCACAAGAACAGCCTTAGCGAAAGGCTTCTTGAGGGGAAAGATGTAACTCTGTGAGATGAATTAACAGAACACAGAGCAGTTTCTCAGAAAGCTTCTTTCCAGTTTTGAACGGAAGATATTTCCTTTTTCACCATAGCCCTCTATGGGCTTCCAAATATCCCTTTGCCAATTCCCCAAGAACAGCCTTAGCGAAAGGCTTCTTGAAGAGAAAGATGTAACTCTGTGAGATGAATTAACACAACACAGAGCAGTTTCTCAGAAAGCTTCTTTCCAGTTTTGAACGGAAGATATTTCCTTTGTCACCATAGCCCTCTATGGGCTTCCAAATATCCCTTTGCCAATTCCACAAGAACAGCCTTAGCGAAAGGCTTATTCAAGGGAAAGATGTAACTCTGTGAGATGAATTAACAGAACACAGAGCAGTTTCTCAGAAAGCTTCTTTGCAGTTTTGAACGGAAGATATTTTCTTTTTCACGATAGCCCTCTATGGGCTTCCAAATATCCCTTTGCCAATTCCACAAGAACAGCCTTAGCGAAAGGCTTCTTGAGGGGAAAGATGTAACTCTGTGAGATGAATTAACAGAACACAGAGCAGTTTCTCAGAAAGCTTCTTTCCAGTTTTGAACGGAAGATATTTCCTTTTTCACCATAGCCCTCTATGGGCTTCCAAATATACCTTTGCCAATTCCCCAAGAACAGCCTTAGCGAAAGACTTCTTGAAGAGAAAGATGTAACTCTGTGAGATGAATTAACACAACACAGAGCAGTTTCTCAGAAAGCTTCTTTGCAGTTTTGAACGGAAGATATTTTCTTTTTCACGATAGCCCTCTATGGGCTTCCAAATATCCCTTTGCCAATTCCACAAGAACAGCCTTAGCGAAAGGCTTCTTGAGGGGAAAGATGTAACTCTGTGAGATGAATTAACAGAACACAGAGCAGTTTCTCAGAAAGCTTCTTTCCACTTTTGAACGGAAGATATTTCCTTTTTCACCATAGAGCTCTATGGGCTTCCAAATATCCCTTTGCAAATTCCACAAGAACAGCCTTAGCGAAAGGCTTCTTGAAGGGAAAGATGTAACTCTGTGAGATGAATTAACAGAACACAGAGCAGTTTCTCAGAAAGCTTCTTTCCAGTTTTGAACGGAAGATATTTCCTTTTTCACCATAGCCCTCTATGGGCTTCCAAATATCCCTTTGCCAATTGCACAGGAAGAGCCTTAGCGAAAGCCTTCTTGAAGGGAAACATGTAACTCTGTGAGATGAATTAACAGAACACAGAGCAGTTTCTCAGAAAGCATCTTTCCAGTTTTGAACGGAAGATATTTCCTTTTTCACCTTAGCCCTCTATGGGCTTCCAAATATGCCTTTTCCAATTCCACAAGAACAGCCTTAGCGAAAGGCTTCTTGAAGGGAAAGATGTAACTCTGTGAGATGAATTAACAGAACACAGAGCAGTTTCTCAGAAAGCTTCTTTCCAGTTTTGAACGGAAGGTATTTCCTTTTTCACCATAGCCCTCTATGGGCTTCCAAATATCCCTGTGCCAATTCCAGAAGAACAGCCTTATCGAAAGGCTTCTTGAAGGGAAAGATGTAACTCTGTGAGATCAATTAACAGAACACAGAGCAGTAGCTCAGAAAGCTTCTTTCCATTTTTGAACGCAAGATATTTCCTTTTTCACCGTAGCCCTCTATGGGCTTCCAAATATCCCTTGCCAATTCCACAAGAACAGCCTTAGCGAAAGGCTTCTTAAAGGGAAAGATGTAACTCTGTGAGATGAATTAACAGAACACAGAGCAGTTTCTCAGAAAGCTTCTTTCCAGTTTTGAACTGAAGGTATTTCATTTTTCACCAGAGCCCTCTATGGGCTTCCAAATATCCCTTTGCCAATTCCCCAAGAACAGCCTTAGCGAAAGGCTTCTTCAAGGGAAAGATGTAACTCTGTGAGATGAATTAACAGAACACAGAGCAGTTTCTCAGAAAGCTTCTTTCCAGTTTTGAACGGAAGATATTTCCTTTTTCACCATAGCCCTCTATGGGCTTCCAAATATCCCTTTGCCAATTCCACAAGAACAGCCTTAGCGAAAGGCTTCTTGAAGGGAAAGATGTAACTCTGTGAGATGAATTAACAGAACACAGAGCAGTTTGTCAGAAAGCTTCTTTCCAGTTTTGAACGGAAGATATTTCCTTTTTCACCATAGCCCTCTATGGGCTTCCTAATATCCCTTTGCCAATTCCACAAGAACAGCCTTAGCGAAAGACATCCTGAAGGGAAAGATGTAACTCTGTGAGATGAATTAACAGAACACAGAGCAGTTTCTCAGAAAGCTTCTTTCCAGTTTTCAACCGAAGATATTTCCTTTTTCACGATAGCCCTCTATGGGCTTCCAAAGATCCCTTTGCCAATTCCCCAAGAACAGCCTTAGCGAAAGGCTTCTTGAAGGGAAAGATGTAACTCTGTGAGATGAATTAACAGAACACAGAGCAGTTTCTCAGAAAGCTTCTTTCCAGTTTTGAACGGAAGATATTTCCTTTTTCACCATAGCCCTCCATGGGCTTCCAAATATCCCTTTGCCAATTCCACAAGAACAGCCTTAGTGAAAGACTTCTTGAAGGGAAAGATGTAACTCTGTGGGATGAATTTACAGTACACAGAGCAGTTTCTCAGAAAGCTTCTTTCCAGTTTTGAACGGAAGATATTTCCTTTTTCACCATAGCCCTCTATGGGCTTCCAAATATCCCTTTGCCAATTCCACAAGAACAGCCTTAGCGAAAGGCTTCTTCAAGGGAAAGATGTAACTCTGTGAGATGAATTAACTGAACACAGAGCAGTTTCTCAGAAAGCTTCTTTCCAGTTTTGAACGGAAGATATTTCCTTTTTCACCATAGCCCTCTATAGGCTTCCAAATAAACCTTTGCCAATTCCACAAGAACAGCCTTAGCGAAAGGCTTCTTGAAGGGAAAGATGTAACTCTGTGAGATGAATTAAGAGAACACAGAGCAGCTTCTCAGAAAGCTTCTTTCCAGTTTTGAACGGAAGATATTTCCTTTTTCACAATAGACCTCTATGGGCTTCCAAATATCCCTTTGCCAATTCCCCAAGAACAGCCTTAGCGAAAGGCTTCTTCAAGGGAAAGATGTAACTCTGTGAGATGAATTAACAGAACACAGAGCAGTTTCTCAGAAAGCTTCTTTCCAGTTTTGAACGGAAGATATTTCCTTTTTCAACATAGCCCTCTATGGGCTTCCAAATATCCCTTTGCCAATTCCACAAGAACAGCCTTAGCGAAAGGCTTCTTGAAGGGAAAGATGTAACTCTGTGAGATGAATTAACAGAACACAGAGCAGTTTCTCAGAAAGCTTCTTTCCAGTTTTGAACGGAAGATATTTCCTTTTTCACCATAGCCCTCTATGGGCTTCCAAATATCCCTTTGCCAATTCCACAAGAACAGCCTTAGAGAAAGGCTTCTTCAAGGGAAAGATGTAACTCTGTGAGATGAATTAACAGAACACAGAGCAGTTTCTCAGAAAGCTTCTTTGCAGTTTTGAACGGAAGATATTTTCTTTTTCACGATAGCCCTCTATGGGCTTCCAAATATCCCTTTGCCAATTCCACAAGAACAGCCTTAGCGAAAGGCTTCTTGAAGGGAAAGATGTAACTCTGTGAGATGAATTAACAGAACACAGAGCAGTTTCTCAGAAAGCTTCTTTCCAGTTTTGAACGGAAGATATTTCCTTTTTCACCATAGCCCTCTATGGGCTTCCAAATATCCCTTTGCCAATTCCACAAGAACAGCCTCAGCGAAAGGCTTCTTGAAGGGAAAGATGTAACACTGTGAGATGAATTAACAGAACACAGAGTAGTTTCTCAGAAAGTTACTTTCCAGTTTTGAACGGAAGATATTTCCTTTTTCACCTTAGCCCTCTATGGGCTTCCAAATATCCCTTTGCCAATTGCACAGGAAGAGCCTTAGCAAAAGGCTTCTTGAAGGGAAAGATGTAACTCTGTGAGATGAATTAACAGAACACAGAGCAGTTTCTCAGAAAGCTTCTTTCCTGTTTTGAACGGAAGATATTTCCTTTTTCACCATAGCCCTGTATGGGCTTCCAAATATACCTTTGCCAATTCCACAAGAACAGCCTTAGCGAAAGGCTTCTTGAAGGGAAAGATGTAACTCTGTGAGATGAATTAACAGAACACGGAGCAGTTTCTCAGAAAGCTTCATTCCAGTTTTGAACGGAAGATATATCCTTTTTCACCATAGCCCTCTATGGGCTTCCAAATATCCCTTTGCCAATTCCACAAGAACAGCCTTGGCGAAAGGCTTCTTCAAGGGAAAGATGTAACTCTGTGAGATGAATTTACAGAACACAGAGCAGTTTCTCAGAAAGTTTCTGTCCAGTTTTGAACGGAAGATATTTCCTTTTTCACCATAGCCCTCTATGGGCTTCCAAATATCCCTTTGCCAATTCCCCAAGAACAGCCTTAGCGAAAGGCTTCTTGAAGGGAAAGATGTAACTCTTTGAGATGAATTAACAGAACACAGAGCAGTTTCTCAGAAAGCTTCTTTCCAGTTTTGAACGGAAGATATTTCCTTTTTCACCATAGCCCTCTATGGGCTTCCAAATATCCCTTTGCCAATTCCACAGGAACAGCCTTAGCGAAAGGCTTCTTGAAGGGAAAGATGTAACTCTGTGAGACGAATTAACAGAACACAGAGCAGTTTCTCAGAAAGCTTGTTTCCAGTTTTGAACGGAAGATATTTCCTTTTTCACCATAGCCCTCTATGGGCTTCCAAATATCCCTTTGCCAATTCCACAAGAACAGCCTTAGCGAAAGGCTTCTTCAGGGGAAAGATGTAACTCTGTGAGATGAATTAACAGAACACGGAACAGTTTCTCACAAAGCTTGTTTCCAGTTTTGAACGTAAGATATTTCCTTTTTCACCATAGCCCTCTATGGGCTTCCAAATATCCCTTTGCCAATTCCAATAGAAGAGCCTTAGCGAAAGGCTTCTTGAAGGGAAAGATGTAACTCTGTGAGATGAATTAAGAGAACACAGAGCAGTTTCACAGAAAGCTTCTTTCCAGTTTTGAACGGAAGATATTTCCTTTTTCACCATAGCCCTCTATGGGCTTCCAAATATCCCTTTGCCAATTCCACAAGAACAACCTTTGCGAAAGGCTTCTTGAAGGGAAAGATGTAACTCTGTGAGATGAATTAACAGAACACAGAGCGGTTGCTCAGAAAGCTTCTTTCGAATTTTGAACGGAAGATATTTCCTTTTTCACCATAGCCCTCTATGTGCTTCCAAATATCCCTTTGCCAATTCCACAAGAACAGCCTTAGCGAAAGCCTTCTTCAAGGGAAAGATGTAACTCTGTGAGATGAATTAACAGAACACAGAGCAGTTTCTCAGAAAGCTTCTTTCCAGTTTTGAACGGAAGATATTTCCTTTTTCACCATAGCCCTCTATGGGCTTCCAAATATCCCTTTCCCAATTCCACAAGAACAGAGTTAGCGAAAGGCTTCTTGAAGAGAAAGATGTAACTCTTTGAGATGAATTAACAGAACACAGAGCAGTTTCTCAGAAAGCTTCTTTCCAGTTTTGAACGGAAGTTATTTCCTTTTTCACCATAGCCCTCTATGGGCTTCCAAATATCCCTTTGCCAATTCCACAAGAACAGCCTTAGCGAAAGGCTTCTTGAAGGGAAAGATATAACTCTGTGAGATGAATTAACAGAACACAGAACAGTTTCTTAGAAAGCTTCTTTCCAGTTTTGAACGGAAGATATTTCCTTTTTCACCATAGCCCTCTATGGGCTTCCAAATATCCCTTTGCCAATTGCACAAGAACTGCCTTAGCGAAAGGCTTCTTCAAGGGAAAGATGTAACTCTGTGAGATGAATTAACAGAACACAGTGCAGTTTCTCAGAAAGCTTGTTTCCAGTTTTGAACGGAAGATATTTCCTTTTTCACCATAACCCTCTATGGGCTTGCAAATATCCCTTTGCCAATTCCACAAGAACAGCCTCAGCGAAAGGCTTCTTGAAGGGAAAGATGTAACTCTGTGAGATGAATTAACAGAACACAGAGTAGTTTCTCAGAAAGCTACTTTCCAGTTTTGAACGGAAGATATTTCCTTTTTCACCTTAGCCCTCTATGGGCTTCCAAATATCCCTTTTCCAATTCCACAAGAACAGCCTTAGCGAAAGGCTTCTTGAAGGGAAAGATGTAACTCTGTGAGATGAATTAACAGAACACAGAGCAGTTTCTCAGAAAGCTTCTTTCCAGTTTTGAACGGAAGATATTTCCTTTTTCACCATAGCCCTCTATGGGCTTCCAAATATCCCTTTGCCAATTCCACAAGAACAGCCTTAGCGAAAGGCTTCTTGAAGGGAAAGATGTAACTCTGTGAGATGAATTAACAGAACACAGAGCAGTTTCTCAGAAAGTTTCTGTCCAGTTTTGAACGGAAGATATTTCCTTTTTCACCATAGCCCTCTATGGGCTTCCAAATATCCCTTTGCCAATTCCCCAAGAACAGCCTTAGCGAAAGGCTTCTTGAAGGGAAAGATGTAACTCTGTGAGATGAATTAACAGAACACAGAGCAGTTTCTCAGAAAGCTTCTTTCCAGTTTTGAACGGAAGATATTTCCTTTTTCACCATAGCCCTCTATGGGCTTCCAAATATCCCTTTGCCAATTCCACAAGAACAGCCTTAGCGAAAGGCTTCTAGAAGGGAAAGATGTAACTCTGTGAGACGAATTAACAGAACACAGAGCAGTTTCTCAGAAAGGTTGTTTCCAGTTTTGAACGGAAGATATTTTTTTTTTCACCATAGCCCTCTATGGGCTTCCAAATATCCCTTTTCAAATTCCACAAGAACAGCCTTAGCGAAAGGCTTCTTCAGTGGAAAGATGTAACTCTGTGAGATGAATTAACAGAACACGGAACAGTTTCTCACAAAGCTTGTTTCCAGTTTTGAACGTAAGATATTTCCTTTTTCACCATAGCCCTCTATGGGCTTCCAAATATCCCTTTGCCAATTCCAATAGAACAGCCTTAGCGAAAGGCTTCTTGAAGGGAAAGATGTAACTCTGTGAGGTGAATTTACAGAACACAGAGCAGTTTCTCAGAAAGCTTCTTTCCAGTTTTGAACGGAAGATATTTCCTTTTTCACCATAGCCCTCTATGGGCTTCCAAATATCCCTTTGCCAATTCCACAAGAACAGCCTTAGCGAAAGCCTTCTTGAAGGGAAAGATGTAACTCTGTGAGATGAATTAACAGAACACAGAGCAGTTTCTCAGAAAGCATCTTTCCAGTTTTGAACGGAAGATATTTACTTTTTCACCTTAGCCCTCTATGGGCTTCCAAATATCCCTTTGCCAATTCCACAAGAACAGCCTTAGCGAAAGGCTTCTTGAAGGGAAAGATGTAACTCTGTGAGATGAATTAACAAACACAGAGCAGTTTCTCAGAAAGCTTCTTTCCAGTTTTGAACGGAAGGTATTTCTTTTTTCACCATAGCCCTCTATGGGCTTCCAAATATCCCTGTGCCAATTCCAGAAGAACAGCCTTAGCGAAAGGCTTCTTGAAGGGAAAGATGTAACTCTGTGAGATGAATTAACAGAACACAGAGCAGTTGCTCAGAAAGCTTCTTTCCAGTTTTGAACGGAAGATATTTCCTTTTTCACCATAGCCCTCTATGGGCTTCCACATATCCCTTGCCAATTCCACAAGAACAGCCTTAGCGAAAGGCTTCTTGAAGGGAAAGATGTAACTCTGTGAGATGAATTAACAGAACACAGAGCAGTTTCTCAGAAAGCTTCTTTCCAGTTTTGAACGGAAGGTATTTCATTTTTCACCATAGCCCTCTATGGGCTTCCAAATATCCCTTTGCCAATTCCCCAAGAACAGCCTTAGCGAAAGGCTTCTTGAAGGGAAAGATGTAACTCTGTGAGATGAATTAACAGAACACAGAGCAGTTTCTCAGAAAGCTTCTTTCCAGTTTTGAACGGAAGATATTTCCTTTTTCACCATAGCCCTCTATGGGCTTCCAAATATCCCTTTGCCAATTCCACAAGAACAGCCTTAGCGAAAGGCTTCTTGAAGGGAAAGATGTAACTCTGTGAGATGAATTAACAGAACACAGAGCAGTTTCTCAGAAAGCTTCTTTCCAGTTTTGAACGGAAGATATTTCCTTTTTCACCATAGCCCTCTATGGGCTTCCAAATATCCCTTTGCCAATTCCACAAGAACATCCTTAGCGATAGGCTTTTTCAAGGGAAAGATGTAACTCTGTGAGATGAATTAACAGAACACAGAGCAGTTTCTCAGAAAGCTTCTTTCCAGTTTTGAACGGAAGATATTTCCTTTTTCACCATAGCCACCTAAGGGCTTCCAAATATCCCTTTTCCAATTGCACAAGAACAGCCTTAGCGAAAGGCTTCTTGAAGGGAAAGATGTAACTCTGTGAGATGAATTAACAGAACATAGAACAGTTTCTCAGAAAGCTTCTTTCCAATTTTGAACGGAAGATATTTCCTTTTTCACCATAGCCCTCTATGGGCTTCCAAATATCCCTTTGCCAATTCCACAAGAACAGCCTTAGCGAAAGGCTTCTTGAAGGGAAAGATGTAACTCTGTGAGATGAATTAACAGAACACAGAGCAGTTGCTCAGAAAGCTTCTTTCCAATTTTGAATGGAAGATATTTCCTTTTTCACCATAGCACTCTATGTGCTTCCAAATATCCCTTTGCCAATTCCACAAGAACAGCCTTAGCGAAAGGCTTCTTCAAGGGAAACATGTAACTCTGTGAGATGAATTAACAGAACACAGAGCAGTTTCTCAGAAAGCTTCTTTCCAGTTTTGAACGGAAGATATTTCCTTTTTCACCATAGCCCTCTATGGGCTTCCAAATATCCCTTTTCCAATTCCACAAGAACAGCCGTAGCGAAAGGCTTCTTGAAGGGAAAGATGTAACTCTGTGAGATGAATTAACAGAACACAGAGCAGTTTCTCAGAAAGCTTCTTTCCACTTTTGAACGGAAGATATTTCCTTTTTCACCATAGCCCTCTATGAGCTTCCAAATATCCCTTTGCCAATTCCACAAGAACAGCCTTAGCGTAAGGTTTCTTGAAGGGAAAGATGTAACTATGTGAGATGAATTAACAGAACACGGAGCAGTTTCTCAGAAAGCTTCTTTCCAGTTTTGAACGGAAGATATTTCCTTTTTCACCATAGCCCTCCATGCTCTTCCAAATATCCCTTTGCCAATTCCACAAGAACAGCCTTAGTGAAAGACTTCTTGAAGGGAAAGATGTAACTCTGTGAGATGAATTTACAGAACACAGAGCAGTTTCTCAGAAAGCTTCTTTCCAGTTTTGAACGGAAGATATTTCCTTTTTCACCATAGCCCTCTATTGGCTTCCAAATATCCCTTTGCCAATTCCACAAGAACAGCCTTAGCGAAAGGCTTCTTGAAGGGAAAGATGTAACTCTGTGAGATGAATTAACTGAACACAGAGCAGTTTCTCAGAAAGCTTCTTTTCAGTTTTGAACGGAAGATATTTCCTTTTTCACCATAGCCCTCTATAGGCTTCCAAATATCCCTTTGCCAATTCCACAAGAACAGCCTTAGCGAAAGGCTTCTTGAAGGGAAAGATGTAACTCTGTGAGATGAATTAACAGAACACAGAGCAGTTTCTCAGAAAGCTTCTTTGCAGTTTTGAACGGAAGATATTTTCTTTTTCACGATAGCCCTCTATGGGCTTCCAAATATCCCTTTGCCAATTCCACAAGAACAGCCTTAGCGAAAGGCTTCTTGAGGGGAAAGATGTAACTCTGTGAGATGAATTAACAGAACACAGAGCAGTTTCTCAGAAAGCTTCTTTCCAGTTTTGAACGGAAGATATTTCCTTTTTCACCATAGCCCTCTATGGGCTTCCACATATCCCTTGCCAATTCCACAAGAACAGCCTTAGCGAAAGGCTTCTTTAAGGGAAAGATGTAACTCGGTGAGATGAATTAACAGAACACAGAGCAGTTTCTCAGAAAGCTTCTTTCCAGTTTTGAACCGAAGTTATTTCATTTTTCACCATAGCCCTCTATGGGCTTCCAAATATCCCTTTGCCAATTCCCCAAGAACAGCCTTAGCGAAAGGCTTCTTGAAGGGAAAGATGTAACTCTGTGAGATGAATTAACAGAACACAGAGCAGTTTCTCAGAAAGCTTCTTTCCAGTTTTGAACGGAAGATATTTCCTTTTTCACCATAGCCCTCTATGGGCTTCCAAATATCCCTTTGCCAATTCCACAAGAACAGCCTTAGCGAAAGGCTTCTTGAAGGGAAAGATGTAACTCTGTGAGATGAATTAACAGAACACAGAGCAGTTTCTCAGAAAGCTTCTTTCCAGTTTTGAACGGAAGATATTTCCTTTTTCACCATAGCCCTCTATGGGCTTCCAAATATCCCTTTGCCAATTCCACAAGAACATCCTTAGCGATAGGCTTCTTCAAGGGAAAGATGTAACTCTGTGAGATGAATTAACAGAACACAGAGCAGTTTCTCAGAAAGCTTCTTTCCAGTTTTGAACGGAAGATATTTCCTTTTTCACCATAGCCACCTAAGGGCTTCCAAATATCCCTTTTCCAATTGCACAAGAACAGCCTTAGCGAAAGGCTTCTTGAAGGGAAAGATGTAACTCTGTGAGATGAATTAACAGAACATAGAACAGTTTCTCAGAAAGCTTCTTTCCAATTTTGAACGGAAGATATTTCCTTTTTCACCATAGCCCTCTATGGGCTTCCAAATATCCCTTTGCCAATTCCACAAGAACAGCCTTAGCGAAAGGCTTCTTGAAGGGAAAGATGTAACTCTGTGAGATGAATTAACAGAACACAGAGCAGTTGCTCAGAAAGCTTCTTTCCAATTTTGAATGGAAGATATTTCCTTTTTCACCATAGCACTCTATGTGCTTCCAAATATCCCTTTGCCAATTCCACAAGAACAGCCTTAGCGAAAGGCTTCTTCAAGGGAAACATGTAACTCTGTGAGATGAATTAACAGAACACAGAGCAGTTTCTCAGAAAGCTTCTTTCCAGTTTTGAACGGAAGATATTTCCTTTTTCACCATAGCCCTCTATGGGCTTCCAAATATCCCTTTTCCAATTCCACAAGAACAGCCGTAGCGAAAGGCTTCTTGAAGGGAAAGATGTAACTCTGTGAGATGAATTAACAGAACACAGAGCAGTTTCTCAGAAAGCTTCTTTCCACTTTTGAACGGAAGATATTTCCTTTTTCACCATAGCCCTCTATGAGCTTCCAAATATCCCTTTGCCAATTCCACAAGAACAGCCTTAGCGTAAGGTTTCTTGAAGGGAAAGATGTAACTATGTGAGATGAATTAACAGAACACGGAGCAGTTTCTCAGAAAGCTTCTTTCCAGTTTTGAACGGAAGATATTTCCTTTTTCACCATAGCCCTCCATGCTCTTCCAAATATCCCTTTGCCAATTCCACAAGAACAGCCTTAGTGAAAGACTTCTTGAAGGGAAAGATGTAACTCTGTGAGATGAATTTACAGAACACAGAGCAGTTTCTCAGAAAGCTTCTTTCCAGTTTTGAACGGAAGATATTTCCTTTTTCACCATAGCCCTCTATTGGCTTCCAAATATCCCTTTGCCAATTCCACAAGAACAGCCTTAGCGAAAGGCTTCTTGAAGGGAAAGATGTAACTCTGTGAGATGAATTAACTGAACACAGAGCAGTTTCTCAGAAAGCTTCTTTTCAGTTTTGAACGGAAGATATTTCCTTTTTCACCATAGCCCTCTATAGGCTTCCAAATATCCCTTTGCCAATTCCACAAGAACAGCCTTAGCGAAAGGCTTCTTGAAGGGAAAGATGTAACTCTGTGAGATGAATTAACAGAACACAGAGCAGTTTCTCAGAAAGCTTCTTTGCAGTTTTGAACGGAAGATATTTTCTTTTTCACGATAGCCCTCTATGGGCTTCCAAATATCCCTTTGCCAATTCCACAAGAACAGCCTTAGCGAAAGGCTTCTTGAGGGGAAAGATGTAACTCTGTGAGATGAATTAACAGAACACAGAGCAGTTTCTCAGAAAGCTTCTTTCCAGTTTTGAACGGAAGATATTTCCTTTTTCACCATAGCCCTCTATGGGCTTCCAAATATCCCTTTGCCAATTCCCCAAGAACAGCCTTAGCGAAAGGCTTCTTGAAGAGAAAGATGTAACTCTGTGAGATGAATTAACACAACACAGAGCAGTTTCTCAGAAAGCTTCTTTCCAGTTTTGAACGGAAGATATTTCCTTTGTCACCATAGCCCTCTATGGGCTTCCAAATATCCCTTTGCCAATTCCACAAGAACAGCCTTAGCGAAAGGCTTATTCAAGGGAAAGATGTAACTCTGTGAGATGAATTAACAGAACACAGAGCAGTTTCTCAGAAAGCTTCTTTGCAGTTTTGAACGGAAGATATTTTCTTTTTCACGATAGCCCTCTATGGGCTTCCAAATATCCCTTTGCCAATTCCACAAGAACAGCCTTAGCGAAAGGCTTCTTGAGGGGAAAGATGTAACTCTGTGAGATGAATTAACAGAACACAGAGCAGTTTCTCAGAAAGCTTCTTTCCAGTTTTGAACGGAAGATATTTCCTTTTTCACCATAGCCCTCTATGGGCTTCCAAATATACCTTTGCCAATTCCCCAAGAACAGCCTTAGCGAAAGACTTCTTGAAGAGAAAGATGTAACTCTGTGAGATGAATTAACACAACACAGAGCAGTTTCTCAGAAAGCTTCTTTGCAGTTTTGAACGGAAGATATTTTCTTTTTCACGATAGCCCTCTATGGGCTTCCAAATATCCCTTTGCCAATTCCACAAGAACAGCCTTAGCGAAAGGCTTCTTGAGGGGAAAGATGTAACTCTGTGAGATGAATTAACAGAACACAGAGCAGTTTCTCAGAAAGCTTCTTTCCACTTTTGAACGGAAGATATTTCCTTTTTCACCATAGAGCTCTATGGGCTTCCAAATATCCCTTTGCAAATTCCACAAGAACAGCCTTAGCGAAAGGCTTCTTGAAGGGAAAGATGTAACTCTGTGAGATGAATTAACAGAACACAGAGCAGTTTCTCAGAAAGCTTCTTTCCAGTTTTGAACGGAAGATATTTCCTTTTTCACCATAGCCCTCTATGGGCTTCCAAATATCCCTTTGCCAATTGCACAGGAAGAGCCTTAGCGAAAGCCTTCTTGAAGGGAAACATGTAACTCTGTGAGATGAATTAACAGAACACAGAGCAGTTTCTCAGAAAGCATCTTTCCAGTTTTGAACGGAAGATATTTCCTTTTTCACCTTAGCCCTCTATGGGCTTCCAAATATGCCTTTTCCAATTCCACAAGAACAGCCTTAGCGAAAGGCTTCTTGAAGGGAAAGATGTAACTCTGTGAGATGAATTAACAGAACACAGAGCAGTTTCTCAGAAAGCTTCTTTCCAGTTTTGAACGGAAGGTATTTCCTTTTTCACCATAGCCCTCTATGGGCTTCCAAATATCCCTGTGCCAATTCCAGAAGAACAGCCTTATCGAAAGGCTTCTTGAAGGGAAAGATGTAACTCTGTGAGATCAATTAACAGAACACAGAGCAGTAGCTCAGAAAGCTTCTTTCCATTTTTGAACGCAAGATATTTCCTTTTTCACCGTAGCCCTCTATGGGCTTCCAAATATCCCTTGCCAATTCCACAAGAACAGCCTTAGCGAAAGGCTTCTTAAAGGGAAAGATGTAACTCTGTGAGATGAATTAACAGAACACAGAGCAGTTTCTCAGAAAGCTTCTTTCCAGTTTTGAACTGAAGGTATTTCATTTTTCACCAGAGCCCTCTATGGGCTTCCAAATATCCCTTTGCCAATTCCCCAAGAACAGCCTTAGCGAAAGGCTTCTTCAAGGGAAAGATGTAACTCTGTGAGATGAATTAACAGAACACAGAGCAGTTTCTCAGAAAGCTTCTTTCCAGTTTTGAACGGAAGATATTTCCTTTTTCACCATAGCCCTCTATGGGCTTCCAAATATCCCTTTGCCAATTCCACAAGAACAGCCTTAGCGAAAGGCTTCTTGAAGGGAAAGATGTAACTCTGTGAGATGAATTAACAGAACACAGAGCAGTTTGTCAGAAAGCTTCTTTCCAGTTTTGAACGGAAGATATTTCCTTTTTCACCATAGCCCTCTATGGGCTTCCAAATATCCCTTTGCCAATTCCACAAGAACAGCCTTAGCGAAAGACATCCTGAAGGGAAAGATGTAACTCTGTGAGATGAATTAACAGAACACAGAGCAGTTTCTCAGAAAGCTTCTTTCCAGTTTTCAACCGAAGATATTTCCTTTTTCACGATAGCCCTCTATGGGCTTCCAAAGATCCCTTTGCCAATTCCCCAAGAACAGCCTTAGCGAAAGGCTTCTTGAAGGGAAAGATGTAACTCTGTGAGATGAATTAACAGAACACAGAGCAGTTTCTCAGAAAGCTTCTTTCCAGTTTTGAACGGAAGATATTTCCTTTTTCACCATAGCCCTCCATGGGCTTCCAAATATCCCTTTGCCAATTCCACAAGAACAGCCTTAGTGAAAGACTTCTTGAAGGGAAAGATGTAACTCTGTGGGATGAATTTACAGTACACAGAGCAGTTTCTCAGAAAGCTTCTTTCCAGTTTTGAACGGAAGATATTTCCTTTTTCACCATAGCCCTCTATGGGCTTCCAAATATCCCTTTGCCAATTCCACAAGAACAGCCTTAGCGAAAGGCTTCTTCAAGGGAAAGATGTAACTCTGTGAGATGAATTAACTGAACACAGAGCAGTTTCTCAGAAAGCTTCTTTCCAGTTTTGAACGGAAGATATTTCCTTTTTCACCATAGCCCTCTATAGGCTTCCAAATAAACCTTTGCCAATTCCACAAGAACAGCCTTAGCGAAAGGCTTCTTGAAGGGAAAGATGTAACTCTGTGAGATGAATTAAGAGAACACAGAGCAGCTTCTCAGAAAGCTTCTTTCCAGTTTTGAACGGAAGATATTTCCTTTTTCACAATAGACCTCTATGGGCTTCCAAATATCCCTTTGCCAATTCCCCAAGAACAGCCTTAGCGAAAGGCTTCTTCAAGGGAAAGATGTAACTCTGTGAGATGAATTAACAGAACACAGAGCAGTTTCTCAGAAAGCTTCTTTCCAGTTTTGAACGGAAGATATTTCCTTTTTCAACATAGCCCTCTATGGGCTTCCAAATATCCCTTTGCCAATTCCACAAGAACAGCCTTAGCGAAAGGCTTCTTGAAGGGAAAGATGTAACTCTGTGAGATGAATTAACAGAACACAGAGCAGTTTCTCAGAAAGCTTCTTTCCAGTTTTGAACGGAAGATATTTCCTTTTTCACCATAGCCCTCTATGGGCTTCCAAATATCCCTTTGCCAATTCCACAAGAACAGCCTTAGAGAAAGGCTTCTTCAAGGGAAAGATGTAACTCTGTGAGATGAATTAACAGAACACAGAGCAGTTTCTCAGAAAGCTTCTTTGCAGTTTTGAACGGAAGATATTTTCTTTTTCACGATAGCCCTCTATGGGCTTCCAAATATCCCTTTGCCAATTCCACAAGAACAGCCTTAGCGAAAGGCTTCTTGAAGGGAAAGATGTAACTCTGTGAGATGAATTAACAGAACACAGAGCAGTTTCTCAGAAAGCTTCTTTCCAGTTTTGAACGGAAGATATTTCCTTTTTCACCATAGCCCTCTATGGGCTTCCAAATATCCCTTTGCCAATTCCACAAGAACAGCCTCAGCGAAAGGCTTCTTGAAGGGAAAGATGTAACACTGTGAGATGAATTAACAGAACACAGAGTAGTTTCTCAGAAAGTTACTTTCCAGTTTTGAACGGAAGATATTTCCTTTTTCACCTTAGCCCTCTATGGGCTTCCAAATATCCCTTTTCCAATTCCAGAAGAACAGCCTTAGCGAAAGGCTTCTTGAAGGGAAAGATGTAACTCTGTGAGATGAATTAACAGAACACAGAGCAGTTTCTCAGAAAGCTTCTTTCCAGTTTTGAACGGAAGATATTTCCTTTTTCACCATAGCCCTCTATGGGCTTCCAAATATCCCTTTGCCAATTCCACAAGAACAGCCTTAGCGAAAGGCTTCTTGAAGGGAAAGATGTAACTCTGTGAGATGAATTAACAGAACACAGAGCAGTTTCTCAGAAAGTTTCTGTCCAGTTTTGAACGGAAGATATTTCCTTTTTCACCATAGCCCTCTATGGGCTTCCAAATATCCCTTTGCCAATTCCCCAAGAACAGCCTTAGCGAAAGGCTTCTTGAAGGGAAAGATGTAACTCTGTGAGATGAATTAACAGAACACAGAGCAGTTTCTCAGAAAGCTTCTTTCCAGTTTTGAACGGAAGATATTTCCTTTTTCACCATAGCCCTCTATGGGCTTCCAAATATCCCTTTGCCAATTCCACAGGAACAGCCTTAGCGAAAGGCTTCTTGAAGGGAAAGATGTAACTCTGTGAGACGAATTAACAGAACACAGAGCAGTTTCTCAGAAAGCTTGTTTCCAGTTTTGAACGGAAGATATTTCCTTTTTCACCATAGCCCTCTATGGGCTTCCAAATATCCCTTTTCAAATTCCACAAGAACAGCCTTAGCGAAAGGCTTCTTCAGGGGAAAGATGTAACTCTGTGAGATGAATTAACAGAACACGGAACAGTTTCTCACAAAGATTGTTTCCAGTTTTGAACGTAAGATATTTCCTTTTTCACCATAGCCCTCTATGGGCTTCCAAATATCCCTGTGCCAATTCCAGAAGAACAGAGTTAGCGAAAGGCTTCTTGAAGGGAAAGATGTAACTCTGTGAGATGAATTAACAGAACACAGAGCAGTTGCTCAGAAAGCTTCTTTCAAGTTTTGAACGGAAGATATTTCCTTTTTCACCATAGCCCTCTATGGGCTTCCAAATATCCCTTGCCAATTCCACAAGAACAGCCTTAGCGAAAGGCTTCTTGAAGGGAAAGATGTAACTCTGTGAGATGAATTAACAGAACACAGAGCAGTTTCTCAGAAAGCTTCTTTCCAGTTTTGAACGGAAGGTATTTCCTTTTTCACCATAGCCCTCTATGGGCTTCCAAATATCCCTTTGCCAATTCCCCAAGAACAGCCTTAGCGAAAGGCTTCTTGAAGGGAAAGATGTAACTCTGTGAGATGAATTAACAGAACACAGAGCAGTTTCTCAGAAAGCTTCTTTCCAGTTTTGAACGGAAGATATTTCCTTTTTCACCATAGCCCTCTATGGGCTTCCAAATATCCCTTTGCCAATTCCACAAGAACAGCCTTAGCGAAAGGCTTCTTCAAGGGAAAGATGTAACTCTGTGAGATGAATTAACAGAACACAGAGCAGTTTGTCAGAAAGCTTCTTTCCAGTTTTGAACGGAAGATATTTCCTTTTTCACCATAGCCCTCTATGGGCTTCCAAGTATCCCTTTTCCAATTCCACAAGAACAGCCTTAGCGAAAGACTTCTTGAAGGGAAAGATGTAACTCTGTGAGATGAATTAACAGAACACAGAGCAGTTTCTCAGAAAGCTTCTTTCCTGTTTTGAACGGAAGTTATTTCCTTTTTCACCATAGCCCTCTATGGGCTTCCAAATATCCCTTTGCCAATTGCACAGGAAGAGCCTTAGCAAAAGGCTTCTTGAAGGGAAAGATGTAACTCTGTGAGATGAATTAACAGAACACAGAGCAGTTTCTCAGAAAGCTTCTTTCCTGTTTTGAACGGAAGATATTTCCTTTTTCACCATAGCCCTGTATGGGCTTCCAAATATACCTTTGCCAATTCCACAAGAACAGCCTTAGCGAAAGGCTTCTTGAAGGGAAAGATGTAACTCTGTGAGATGAATTAACAGAACACAGAACAGTTTCTCAGAAAGCTTCTTTCCAGTTTTGAACGGAAGATATTTCCTTTTTGACCATAGCCCTCTATGGGCTTCCAAATATCCCTTTGCCAATTCCACAAGAACAGCCTTAGCGAAAGGTTTCTGGAAGGGAAAGATGTAACTCTGTGAGATGAATTAACAGAACACAGAGCAGTTTCTCAGAAAGCATCTTTCCAGTTTTGAACGGAAGATATTTCCTTTTTCACCTTAGCCCTCTATGGGCTTCCAAATATGCCTTTTCCAATTCCACAAGAACAGCCTTAGCGAAAGGCTTCTTGAAGGGAAAGATGTAACTCTGTGAGATGAATTAACAGAACACAGAGCAGTTTCTCAGAAAGCTTCTTTCCAGTTTTGAACGGAAGGTATTTCCTTTTTCACCATAGCCCTCTATGGGCTTCCAAATATCCCTGTGCCAATTCCAGAAGAACAGCCTTATCGAAAGGCTTCTTGAAGGGAAAGATGTAACTCTGTGAGATCAATTAACAGAACACAGAGCAGTAGCTCAGAAAGCTTCTTTCCATTTTTGAACGCAAGATATTTCCTTTTTCACCGTAGCCCTCTATGGGCTTCCAAATATCCCTTGCCAATTCCACAAGAACAGCCTTAGCGAAAGGCTTCTTAAAGGGAAAGATGTAACTCTGTGAGATGAATTAACAGAACACAGAGCAGTTTCTCAGAAAGCTTCTTTCCAGTTTTGAACTGAAGGTATTTTCATTTTTCACCAGAGCCCTCTATGGGCTTCCAAATATCCCTTTGCCAATTCCCCAAGAACAGCCTTAGCGAAAGGCTTCTTCAAGGGAAAGATGTAACTCTGTGAGATGAATTAACAGAACACAGAGCAGTTTCTCAGAAAGCTTCTTTCCAGTTTTGAACGGAAGATATTTCCTTTTTCACCATAGCCCTCTATGGGCTTCCAAATATCCCTTTGCCAATTCCACAAGAACAGCCTTAGCGAAAGGCTTCTTGAAGGGAAAGATGTAACTCTGTGAGATGAATTAACAGAACACAGAGCAGTTTGTCAGAAAGCTTCTTTCCAGTTTTGAACGGAAGATATTTCCTTTTTCACCATAGCCCTCTATGGGCTTCCAAATATCCCTTTGCCAATTCCACAAGAACAGCCTTAGCGAAAGACATCCTGAAGGGAAAGATGTAACTCTGTGAGATGAATTAACAGAACACAGAGCAGTTTCTCAGAAAGCTTCTTTCCAGTTTTCAACCGAAGATATTTCCTTTTTCACGATAGCCCTCTATGGGCTTCCAAAGATCCCTTTGCCAATTCCCCAAGAACAGCCTTAGCGAAAGGCTTCTTGAAGGGAAAGATGTAACTCTGTGAGATGAATTAACAGAACACAGAGCAGTTTCTCAGAAAGCTTCTTTCCAGTTTTGAACGGAAGATATTTCCTTTTTCACCATAGCCCTCCATGGGCTTCCAAATATCCCTTTGCCAATTCCACAAGAACAGCCTTAGTGAAAGACTTCTTGAAGGGAAAGATGTAACTCTGTGGGATGAATTTACAGTACACAGAGCAGTTTCTCAGAAAGCTTCTTTCCAGTTTTGAACGGAAGATATTTCCTTTTTCACCATAGCCCTCTATGGGCTTCCAAATATCCCTTTGCCAATTCCACAAGAACAGCCTTAGCGAAAGGCTTCTTCAAGGGAAAGATGTAACTCTGTGAGATGAATTAACTGAACACAGAGCAGTTTCTCAGAAAGCTTCTTTCCAGTTTTGAACGGAAGATATTTCCTTTTTCACCATAGCCCTCTATAGGCTTCCAAATAAACCTTTGCCAATTCCAGAAGAACAGCCTTAGCGAAAGGCTTCTTGAAGGGAAAGATGTAACTCTGTGAGATGAATTAACAGAACACAGAGCAGTTTGTCAGAAAGCTTCTTTCCAGTTTTGAACGGAAGATATTTCCTTTTTCACCATAGCCCTCTATGGGCTTCCAAATATCCCTTTGCCAATTCCACAAGAACAGCCTTAGCGAAAGGCTTCTTGAAGGGAAAGATGTAACTCTGTGAGATGAATTAACAGAACACAGAGCAGTTTCTCAGAAAGTTTCTGTCCAGTTTTGAACGGAAGATATTTCCTTTTTCACCATAGCCCTCTATGGGCTTCCAAATATCCCTTTGCCAATTCCCCAAGAACAGCCTTAGCGAAAGGCTTCTTGAAGGGAAAGATGTAACTCTGTGAGATGAATTAACAGAACACAGAGCAGTTTCTCAGAAAGCTTCTTTCCAGTTTTGAACGGAAGATATTTCCTTTTTCACCATAGCCCTCTATGGGCTTCCAAATATCCCTTTGCCAATTCCACAGGAACAGCCTTAGCGAAAGGCTTCTTGAAGGGAAAGATGTAACTCTGTGAGACGAATTAACAGAACACAGAGCAGTTTCTCAGAAAGCTTGTTTCCAGTTTTGAACGGAAGATATTTCCTTTTTCACCATAGCCCTCTATGGGCTTCCAAATATCCCTTTTCAAATTCCACAAGAACAGCCTTAGCGAAAGGCTTCTTCAGGGGAAAGATGTAACTCTGTGAGATGAATTAACAGAACACGGAACAGTTTCTCACAAAGCTTGTTTCCAGTTTTGAACGTAAGATATTTCCTTTTTCACCATAGCCCTCTATGGGCTTCCAAATATCCCTGTGCCAATTCCAGAAGAACAGCCTTAGCGAAAGGCTTCTTGAAGGGAAAGATGTAACTCTGTGAGATGAATTAACAGAACACAGAGCAGTTGCTCAGAAAGCTTCTTTCAAGTTTTGAACGGAAGATATTTCCTTTTTCACCATAGCCCTCTATGGGCTTCCAAATATCCCTTGCCAATTCCACAAGAACAGCCTTAGCGAAAGGCTTCTTGAAGGGAAAGATGTAACTCTGTGAGATGAATTAACAGAACACAGAGCAGTTTCTCAGAAAGCTTCTTTCCAGTTTTGAACGGAAGGTATTTCCTTTTTCACCATAGCCCTCTATGGGCTTCCAAATATCCCTTTGCCAATTCCCCAAGAACAGCCTTAGCGAAAGGCTTCTTGAAGGGAAAGATGTAACTCTGTGAGATGAATTAACAGAACACAGAGCAGTTTCTCAGAAAGCTTCTTTCCAGTTTTGAACGGAAGATATTTCCTTTTTCACCATAGCCCTCTATGGGCTTCCAAATATCCCTTTGCCAATTCCACAAGAACAGCCTTAGCGAAAGGCTTCTTCAAGGGAAAGATGTAACTCTGTGAGATGAATTAACAGAACACAGAGCAGTTTGTCAGAAAGCTTCTTTCCAGTTTTGAACGGAAGATATTTCCTTTTTCACCATAGCCCTCTATGGGCTTCCAAGTATCCCTTTTCCAATTCCACAAGAACAGCCTTAGCGAAAGACTTCTTGAAGGGAAAGATGTAACTCTGTGAGATGAATTAACAGAACACAGAGCAGTTTCTCAGAAAGCTTCTTTCCTGTTTTGAACGGAAGTTATTTCCTTTTTCACCATAGCCCTCTATGGGCTTCCAAATATCCCTTTGCCAATTGCACAGGAAGAGCCTTAGCAAAAGGCTTCTTGAAGGGAAAGATGTAACTCTGTGAGATGAATTAACAGAACACAGAGCAGTTTCTCAGAAAGCTTCTTTCCTGTTTTGAACGGAAGATATTTCCTTTTTCACCATAGCCCTGTATGGGCTTCCAAATATACCTTTGCCAATTCCACAAGAACAGCCTTAGCGAAAGGCTTCTTGAAGGGAAAGATGTAACTCTGTGAGATGAATTAACAGAACACGGAACAGTTTCTCAGAAAGCTTCTTTCCAGTTTTGAACGGAAGATATTTCCTTTTTGACCATAGCCCTCTATTGGCTTCCAAATATCCCTTTGCCAATTCCACAAGAACAGCCTTAGCGAAAGGTTTCTGGAAGGGAAAGATGTAACTCTGTGAGATGAATTAACAGAACACGGAGCAGTTTCTCAGAAAGCTTCATTCCAGTTTTGAACGGAAGATATATCCTTTTTCACCATAGCCCTCTATGGGCTTCCAAATATCCCTTTGCCAATTCCACAAGAACAGCCTTGGCGAAAGGCTTCTTCAAGGGAAAGATGTAACTCTGTGAGATGAATTTACAGAACACAGAGCAGTTTCTCAGAAAGTTTCTGTCCAGTTTTGAACGGAAGATATTTCCTTTTTCACCATAGCCCTCTATGGGCTTCCAAATATCCCTTTGCCAATTCCCCAAGAACAGCCTTAGCGAAAGGCTTCTTGAAGGGAAAGATGTAACTCTTTGAGATGAATTAACAGAACACAGAGCAGTTTCTCAGAAAGCTTCTTTCCAGTTTTGAACGGAAGATATTTCCTTTTTCACCATAGCCCTCTATGGGCTTCCAAATATCCCTTTGCCAATTCCACAGGAACAGCCTTAGCGAAAGGCTTCTTGAAGGGAAAGATGTAACTCTGTGAGACGAATTAACAGAACACAGAGCAGTTTCTCAGAAAGCTTGTTTCCAGTTTTGAACGGAAGATATTTCCTTTTTCACCATAGCCCTCTATGGGCTTCCAAATATCCCTTTTCAAATTCCACAAGAACAGCCTTAGCGAAAGGCTTCTTCAGGGGAAAGATGTAACTCTGTGAGATGAATTAACAGAACACGGAACAGTTTCTCACAAAGCTTGTTTCCAGTTTTGAACGTAAGATATTTCCTTTTTCACCATAGCCCTCTATGGGCTTCCAAATATCCCTTTGCCAATTCCAATAGAAGAGCCTTAGCGAAAGGCTTCTTGAAGGGAAAGATGAAACTCTGTGAGATGAATTAAGAGAACACAGAGCAGTTTCACAGAAAGCTTCTTTCCAGTTTTGAACGGAAGATATTTCCTTTTTCACCATAGCCCTCTATGGGCTTCCAAATATCCCTTTGCCAATTCCACAAGAACAACCTTTGCGAAAGGCTTCTTGAAGGGAAAGATGTAACTCTGTGAGATGAATTAACAGAACACAGAGCGGTTGCTCAGAAAGCTTCTTTCGAATTTTGAACGGAAGATATTTCCTTTTTCACCATAGCCCTCTATGTGCTTCCAAATATCCCTTTGCCAATTCCACAAGAACAGCCTTAGCGAAAGCCTTCTTCAAGGGAAAGATGTAACTCTGTGAGATGAATTAACAGAACACAGAGCAGTTTCTCAGAAAGCTTCTTTCCAGTTTTGAACGGAAGATATTTCTTTTTCACCATAGCCCTCTATGGGCTTCCAAATATCCCTTTCCCAATTCCACAAGAACAGAGTTAGCGAAAGGCTTCTTGAAGAGAAAGATGTAACTCTGTGAGATGAATTAACAGAACACAGAGCAGTTTCTCAGAAAGCTTCTTTCCAGTTTTGAACGGAAGTTATTTCCTTTTTCACCATAGCCCTCTATGGGCTTCCAAATATCCCTTTGCCAATTCCACAAGAACAGCCTTAGCGAAAGGCTTCTTGAAGGGAAAGATGTAACTCTGTGAGATGAATTAACAGAACACAGAACAGTTTCTTAGAAAGCTTCTTTCCAGTTTTGAACGGAAGATATTTCCTTTTTCACCATAGCCCTCTATGGGCTTCCAAATATCCCTTTGCCAATTGCACAAGAACTGCCTTAGCGAAAGGCTTCTTCAAGGGAAAGATGTAACTCTGTGAGATGAATTAACAGAACACAGTGCAGTTTCTCAGAAAGCTTCTTTCCAGTTTTGAACGGAAGATATTTCCTTTTTCACCTTAGCCCTCTATGGGCTTCCAAATATCCCTTTGCCAATTCCACAAGAACAGCCTTAGCGAAAGGCTTCTTGAAGGGAAAGATGTAACTCTGTGAGACGAATTAACAGAACACGGAGCAGTTTCTCAGAAAGCTTGTTTCCAGTTTTGAACGGAAGATATTTCCTTTTTCACCATAACCCTCTATGGGCTTCCAAATATCCCTTTGCCAATTCCACAAGAACACCCTCAGCGAAAGGCTTCTTGAAGGGAAAGATGTAACTCTGTGAGATGAATTAACAGAACACAGAGCAGTTTCTCAGAAAGCTACTTTCCAGTTTTGAACGGAAGATATTTCCTTTTTCACCTTAGCCCTCTATGGGCTTCCAAATATCCCTTTTCCAATTCCACAAGAACAGCCTTAGCGAAAGGCTTCTTGAAGGGAAAGATGTAACTCTGTGAGATGAATTAACAGAACACAGAGCAGTTTCTCAGAAAGCTTCTTTCCAGTTTTGAACGGAAGATATTTCCTTTTTCACCATAGCCCTCTATGGGCTTCCAAATATCCCTTTGCCAATTCCACAAGAACAGCCTTAGCGAAAGGCTTCTTGAAGGGAAAGATGTAACTCTGTGAGATGAATTAACAGAACACAGAGCAGTTTCTCAGAAAGTTTCTGTCCAGTTTTGAACGGAAGATATTTCCTTTTTCACCATAGCCCTCTATGGGCTTCCAAATATCCCTTTGCCAATTCCCCAAGAACAGCCTTAGCGAAAGGCTTCTTGAAGGGAAAGATGTAACTCTGTGAGATGAATTAACAGAACACAGAGCAGTTTCTCAGAAAGCTTCTTTCCAGTTTTGAACGGAAGATATTTCCTTTTTCACCATAGCCCTCTATGGGCTTCCAAATATCCCTTTGCCAATTCCACAAGAACAGCCTTAGCGAAAGGCTTCTTGAAGGGAAAGATGTAACTCTGTGAGACGAATTAACAGAACACAGAGCAGTTTCTCAGAAAGGTTGTTTCCAGTTTTGAACGGAAGATATTTTTTTTTTCACCATAGCCCTCTATGGGCTTCCAAATATCCCTTTTCAAATTCCACAAGAACAGCCTTAGCGAAAGGCTTCTTCAGGGGAAAGATGTAACTCTGTGAGATGAATTAACAGAACACGGAACAGTTTCTCACAAAGCTTGTTTCCAGTTTTGAACGTAAGATATTTCCTTTTTCACCATAGCCCTCTATGGGCTTCCAAATATCCCTTTGCCAATTCCAATAGAACAGCCTTAGCGAAAGGCTTCTTGAAGGGAAAGATGTAACTCTGTGAGATGAATTAAGAGAACACAGAGCAGTTTCACAGAAAGCTTCTTTCCAGTTTTGAACGGAAGATATTTCCTTTTTCACCATAGCCCTCTATGGGCTTCCAAATATCCCTTTGCCAATTCCACAAGAACAACCTTTGCGAAAGGCTTCTTGAAGGGAAAGATGTAACTCTGTGAGATGAATTAACAGAACACAGAGCGGTTGCTCAGAAAGCTTCTTTCGAATTTTGAACGGAAGATATTTCCTTTTTCACCATAGCCCTCTATGTGCTTCCAAATATCCCTTTGCCAATTCCACAAGAATAGCCTTAGCGAAAGCCTTCTTCAAGGGAAAGATGTAACTCTGTGAGATGAATTAACAGAACACAGAGCAGTTTCTCAGAAAGCTTCTTTCCAGTTTTGAACGGAAGATATTTCCTTTTTCACCATAGCCCTCTATGTGCTTCCAAATATCCCTTTGTCAATTCCACAAGAACAGCCTTAGCGAAAGGCTTCTTGAAGGGAAAGATGTAACTCTGTGAGACGAATTAACAGAACACAGAGCAGTTTCTCAGAAAGCTTCTTTCCAGTTTTGAACGGAAGATATTTCCTTTTTCCCCATAGCCCTCTATGGGCTTCCAAATATCCCTTTGCCAATTCCACAAGAACAGCCTTAACGAAAGGTTTCTTGAAGATAAAGATGTAACTCTGTGAGATGAATTAACAGAACACGGAGCAGTTTCTCAGAAAGCTTCTTTCCAGTTTTGAACAGAAGATATTTCCTTTTTCACCATAGCCCTCTATGGGCTTCCAAATATCCCTTTGCCAATTCCACAAGAACAGCCTTAGCGAAAGGCTTCTTGAAGGGAAAGATGTAACTCTGTGAGGTGAATTTACAGAACACAGAGCAGTTTCTCAGAAAGCTTCTTTCCAGTTTTGAACGGAAGATATTTCCTTTTTCACCATAGCCCTCTATGGGCTTCCAAATATCCCTTTGCCAATTCCACAAGAACAGCCTTAGCGAAAGCCATCTTGAAGGGAAAGATGTAACTCTGTGAGATGAATTAACAGAACACAGAGCAGTTTCTCAGAAAGCATCTTTCCAGTTTTGAACGGAAGATATTTACTTTTTCACCTTAGCCCTCTATGGGCTTCCAAATATCCCTTTGCCAATTCCACAAGAACAGCCTTAGCGAAAGGCTTCTTGAAGGGAAAGATGTAACTCTGTGAGATGAATTAACAAACACAGAGCAGTTTCTCAGAAAGCTTCTTTCCAGTTTTGAACGGAAGGTATTTCCTTTTTCACCATAGCCCTCTATGGGCTTCCAAATATCCCTGTGCCAATTCCAGAAGAACAGCCTTAGCGAAAGGCTTCTTGAAGGGAAAGATGTAACTCTGTGAGATGAATTAACAGAACACAGAGCAGTTTCTCAGAAAGCTTCTTTCCAGTTTTGAACGGAAGATATTTCCTTTTTCACCATAGCCCTCTATGGGCTTCCAAATATCCCTTGCCAATTCCACAAGAACAGCCTTAGCGAAAGGCTTCTTGAAGGGAAAGATGTAACTCTGTGAGATGAATTAACAGAACACAGAGCAGTTTCTCAGAAAGCTTCTTTCCAGTTTTGAACGGAAGGTATTTCATTTTTCACCATAGCCCTCTATGGGCTTCCAAATATCCCTTTGCCAATTCCCCAAGAACAGCCTTAGCGAAAGGCTTCTTGAAGGGAAAGATGTAACTCTGTGAGATGAATTAACAGAACACAGAGCAGTTTCTCAGAAAGCTTCTTTCCAGTTTTGAACGGAAGATATTTCCTTTTTCACCATAGCCCTCTATGGGCTTCCAAATATCCCTTTGCCAATTCCACAAGAACAGCCTTAGCGAAAGGCTTCTTGAAGGGAAAGATGTAACTCTGTGAGATGAATTAACAGAACACAGAGCAGTTTCTCAGAAAGCTTCTTTCCAGTTTTGAACGGAAGATATTTCCTTTTTCACCATAGCCCTCTATGGGCTTCCAAATATCCCTTTGCCAATTCCACAAGAACATCCTTAGCGATAGGCTTCTTCAAGGGAAAGATGTAACTCTGTGAGATGAATTAACAGAACACAGAGCAGTTTCTCAGAAAGCTTCTTTCCAGTTTTGAACGGAAGATATTTCCTTTTTCACCATAGCCACCTAAGGGCTTCCAAATATCCCTTTTCCAATTGCACAAGAACAGCCTTAGCGAAAGGCTTCTTGAAGGGAAAGATGTAACTCTGTGAGATGAATTAACAGAACATAGAACAGTTTCTCAGAAAGCTTCTTTCCAATTTTGAACGGAAGATATTTCCTTTTTCACCATAGCCCTCTATGGGCTTCCAAATATCCCTTTGCCAATTCCACAAGAACAGCCTTAGCGAAAGGCTTCTTGAAGGGAAAGATGTAACTCTGTGAGATGAATTAACAGAACACAGAGCAGTTGCTCAGAAAGCTTCTTTCCAATTTTGAATGGAAGATATTTCCTTTTTCACCATAGCACTCTATGTGCTTCCAAATATCCCTTTGCCAATTCCACAAGAACAGCCTTAGCGAAAGGCTTCTTCAAGGGAAACATGTAACTCTGTGAGATGAATTACCAGAACACAGAGCAGTTTCTCAGAAAGCTTCTTTCCAGTTTTGAACGGAAGATATTTCCTTTTTCACCATAGCCCTCTATGGGCTTCCAAATATCCCTTTTCCAATTCCACAAGAACAGCCGTAGCGAAAGGCTTCTTGAAGGGAAAGATGTAACTCTGTGAGATGAATTAACAGAACACAGAGCAGTTTCTCAGAAAGCTTCTTTCCACTTTTGAACGGAAGATATTTCCTTTTTCACCATAGCCCTCTATGAGCTTCCAAATATTCCTTTGCCAATTCCACAAGAACAGCCTTAGCGTAAGGTTTCTTGAAGGGAAAGATGTAACTATGTGAGATGAATTAACAGAACACGGAGCAGTTTCTCAGAAAGCTTCTTTCCAGTTTTGAACGGAAGATATTTCCTTTTTCACCATAGCCCTCCATGCTCTTCCAAATATCCCTTTGCCAATTCCACAAGAACAGCCTTAGTGAAAGACTTCTTGAAGGGAAAGATGTAACTCTGTGAGATGAATTTACAGAACACAGAGCAGTTTCTCAGAAAGCTTCTTTCCAGTTTTGTACGGAAGATATTTCCTTTTTCACCATAGCCCTCTATTGGCTTCCAAATATCCCTTTGCCAATTCCATAAGAACAGCCTTAGCGAAAGGCTTCTTGAAGGGAAAGATGTAACTCTGTGAGATGAATTAACTGAACACAGAGCAGTTTCTCAGAAAGCTTCTTTCCAGTTTTGAACGGAAGATATTTCCTTTTTCACCATAGCCCTCTATAGGCTTCCAAATATCCCTTTGCCAATTCCACAAGAACAGCCTTAGCGAAAGGCTTCTTGAAGGGAAAGATGTAACTCTGTGAGATGAATTAACAGAACACAGAGCAGTTTCTCAGAAAGCTTCTTTGCAGTTTTGAACGGAAGATATTTTCTTTTTCACGATAGCCCTCTATGGGCTTCCAAATATCCCTTTGCCAATTCCACAAGAACAGCCTTAGCGAAAGGCTTCTTGAGGGGAAAGATGTAACTCTGTGAGATGAATTAACAGAACACAGAGCAGTTTCTCAGAAAGCTTCTTTCCAGTTTTGAACGGAAGATATTTCCTTTTTCACCATAGCCCTCTATGGGCTTCCAAATATCCCTTTGCCAATTCCCCAAGAACAGCCTTAGCGAAAGGCTTCTTGAAGAGAAAGATGTAACTCTGTGAGATGAATTAACACAACACAGAGCAGTTTCTCAGAAAGCTTCTTTCCAGTTTTGAACGGAAGATATTTCCTTTGTCACCATAGCCCTCTATGGGCTTCCAAATATCCCTTTGCCAATTCCACAAGAACAGCCTTAGCGAAAGGCTTATTCAAGGGAAAGATGTAACTCTGTGAGATGAATTAACAGAACACAGAGCAGTTTCTCAGAAAGCTTCTTTGCAGTTTTGAACGGAAGATATTTTCTTTTTCACGATAGCCCTCTATGGGCTTCCAAATATCCCTTTGCCAATTCCACAAGAACAGCCTTAGCGAAAGGCTTCTTGAGGGGAAAGATGTAACTCTGTGAGATGAATTAACAGAACACAGAGCAGTTTCTCAGAAAGCTTCTTTCCAGTTTTGAACGGAAGATATTTCCTTTTTCACCATAGCCCTCTATGGGCTTCCAAATATACCTTTGCCAATTCCCCAAGAACAGCCTTAGCGAAAGACTTCTTGAAGAGAAAGATGTAACTCTGTGAGATGAATTAACACAACACAGAGCAGTTTCTCAGAAAGCTTCTTTGCAGTTTTGAACGGAAGATATTTTCTTTTTCACGATAGCCCTCTATGGGCTTCCAAATATCCCTTTGCCAATTCCACAAGAACAGCCTTAGCGAAAGGCTTCTTGAGGGGAAAGATGTAACTCTGTGAGATGAATTAACAGAACACAGAGCAGTTTCTCAGAAAGCTTCTTTCCAGTTTTGAACGGAAGATATTTCCTTTTTCACCATAGAGCTCTATGGGCTTCCAAATATCCCTTTGCAAATTCCACAAGAACAGCCTTAGCGAAAGGCTTCTTGAAGGGAAAGATGTAACTCTGTGAGATGAATTATCAGAACACAGAGCAGTTTCTCAGAAAGCTTCTTTCCAGTTTTGAACGGAAGATATTTCCTTTTTCACCATAGCCCTCTATGGGCTTCCAAATATCCCTTTGCCAATTGCACAGGAAGAGCCTTAGCGAAAGCCTTCTTGAAGGGAAACATGTAACTCTGTGAGATGAATTAACAGAACACAGAGCAGTTTCTCAGAAAGCATCTTTCCAGTTTTGAACGGAAGATATTTCCTTTTTCACCTTAGCCCTCTATGGGCTTCCAAATATGCCTTTTCCAATTCCACAAGAACAGCCTTAGCGAAAGGCTTCTTGAAGGGAAAGATGTAACTCTGTGAGATGAATTAACAGAACACAGAGCAGTTTCTCAGAAAGCTTCTTTCCAGTTTTGAACGGAAGGTATTTCCTTTTTCACCATAGCCCTCTATGGGCTTCCAAATATCCCTGTGCCAATTCCAGAAGAACAGCCTTATCGAAAGGCTTCTTGAAGGGAAAGATGTAACTCTGTGAGATCAATTAACAGAACACAGAGCAGTAGCTCAGAAAGCTTCTTTCCATTTTTGAACGCAAGATATTTCCTTTTTCACCGTAGCCCTCTATGGGCTTCCAAATATCCCTTGCCAATTCCACAAGAACAGCCTTAGCGAAAGGCTTCTTAAAGGGAAAGATGTAACTCTGTGAGATGAATTAACAGAACACAGAGCAGTTTCTCAGAAAGCTTCTTTCCAGTTTTGAACTGAAGGTATTTCATTTTTCACCAGAGCCCTCTATGGGCTTCCAAATATCCCTTTGCCAATTCCCCAAGAACAGCCTTAGCGAAAGGCTTCTTCAAGGGAAAGATGTAACTCTGTGAGATGAATTAACAGAACACAGAGCAGTTTCTCAGAAAGCTTCTTTCCAGTTTTGAACGGAAGATATTTCCTTTTTCACCATAGCCCTCTATGGGCTTCCAAATATCCCTTTGCCAATTCCACAAGAACAGCCGTAGCGAAAGGCTTCTTGAAGGGAAAGATGTAACTCTGTGAGATGAATTAACAGAACACAGAGCAGTTTGTCAGAAAGCTTCTTTCCAGTTTTGAACGGAAGATATTTCCTTTTTCACCATAGCCCTCTATGGGCTTCCAAATATCCCTTTGCCAATTCCACAAGAACAGCCTTAGCGAAAGACTTCCTGAAGGGAAAGATGTAACTCTGTGAGATGAATTAACAGAACACAGAGCAGTTTCTCAGAAAGCTTCTTTCCAGTTTTCAACCGAAGATATTTCCTTTTTCACGATAGCCCTCTATGGGCTTCCAAAGATCCCTTTGCCAATTCCCCAAGAACAGCCTTAGCGAAAGGCTTCTTGAAGGGAAAGATGTAACTCTGTGAGATGAATTAACAGAACACAGAGCAGTTTCTCAGAAAGCTTCTTTCCAGTTTTGAACGGAAGTTATTTCCTTTTTCACCATAGCCCTCCATGGGCTTCCAAATATCCCTTTGCCAATTCCACAAGAACAGCCTTAGTGAAAGACTTCTTGAAGGGAAAGATGTAACTCTGTGGGATGAATTTACAGTACACAGAGCAGTTTCTCAGAAAGCTTCTTTCCAGTTTTGAACGGAAGATATTTCCTTTTTCACCATAGCCCTCTATGGGCTTCCAAATATCCCTTTGCCAATTCCACAAGAACAGCCTTAGCGAAAGGCTTCTTCAAGGGAAAGATGTAACTCTGTGAGATGAATTAACTGAACACAGAGCAGTTTCTCAGAAAGCTTCTTTCCAGTTTTGAACGGAAGATATTTCCTTTTTCACCATAGCCCTCTATAGGCTTCCAAATAAACCTTTGCCAATTCCACAAGAACAGCCTTAGCGAAAGGCTTCTTGAAGGGAAAGATGTAACTCTGTGAGATGAATTAAGAGAACACAGAGCAGTTTCTCAGAAAGCTTCTTTCCAGTTTTGAACGGAAGATATTTCCTTTTTCACAATAGACCTCTATGGGCTTCCAAATATCCCTTTGCCAATTCCCCAAGAACAGCCTTAGCGAAAGGCTTCTTCAAGGGAAAGATGTAACTCTGTGAGATGAATTAACAGAACACAGAGCAGTTTCTCAGAAAGCTTCTTTGCAGTTTTGAACGGAAGATATTTCCTTTTTCACCATAGCCCTCTATGGGCTTCCAAATATCCCTTTGCCAATTCCACAAGAACAGCCTTAGCGAAAGGCTTCTTGAAGGGAAAGATGTAACTCTGTGAGATGAATTAACAGAACACAGAGCAGTTTCTCAGAAAGCTTCTTTCCAGTTTTGAACGGAAGATATTTCCTTTTTCACCATAGCCCTCTATGGGCTTCCAAATATCCCTTTGCCAATTCCCCAAGAACAGCCTTAGCGAAAGGCTTCTTGAAGAGAAAGATGTAACTCTGTGAGATGAATTAACACAACACAGAGCAGTTTCTCAGAAAGCTTCTTTCCAGTTTTGAACGGAAGATATTTCCTTTTTCACCGTAGAGCTCTATGGGCTTCCAAATATCCCTTTGCCAATTCCACAAGAACAGCCTTAGCGAAAGGCTTCTTGAAGGGAAAGATGTAACTCTGTGAGATGAATTAACAGAACACAGAGCAGTTTCTCAGAAAGCTTCTTTCCACTTTTGAACGGAAGATATTTCCTTTTTCACCATAGCCCTCTATGGGCTTCCAAATATCCCTTTGCCAATTCCACAAGAACAACCTTAGCGAAAGGCTTCTTGAAGGGAAAGATGTAACTCTGTGAGATGAATTAACAGAACATAGAACAGTTTCTCAGAAAGCTTCTTTCCAGTTTTGAACGGAAGGTATTTCCTTTTTCACCTTAGCCCTCTATGGGCTTCCAAATATCCCTTTGCCAATTCCACAAGAACAGCCTTAGCGAAAGGCTTCTTGAAGGGAAAGATGTAAATCTGTGAGATGAATTAACAGAACACGGAGCAGTTTCTCAGAAGCTTCTTTCCAGTTTTGAACGGAAGATATTTCCTTTTTCACCATAGCCCTCTATGGGCTTCCAAATATCCCTTTGCCAATTCCACAAGAACAGCCTTAGCGAAAGCCTTCTTGAAGGGAAAGATGTAACTCTGTGAGGTGAATTTGCAGAACACAGAGCAGTTTCTCAGAAAGCTTCTTTCCAGTTTTGAACGGAAGATATTTCCTTTTTCACCATAGCCCTCTATGGGATTCCAAATATCCCTCTGCCAATTCCACAAGAACAGCCTTAGTGAAAGGCTTCTTGAAGGGAAAGATGTAACTCTGTGAGACGAATTAACAGAACACAGAGCAGTTTCTCAGAAAACTTCTTTCAAGTATTGAACGGAAGATATTTCCTTTTTCACCATAGCCCTCTATGGGCTTCCAAATATCCCTTTCCCAATTCCACAAGAACAGAGTTAGCGAAAGGCTTCTTGAAGGGAAAGATGTAACTCAGTGAGATGAATTAACAGAACACAGAGCAGTTTCTCAGAAAGCTTCTTTCCGGTTTTGAACGGAAGTTATTTCCTTTTTCACCATAGCCCTCTATGGGCTTCCAAATATCCCTTTGCCAATTCCACAAGAACAGCCTTAGCGAAAGGCTTCTTGAAGGGAAAGATGTAACTCTGTGAGATGAATTAACAGAACACAGAACAGTTTCTCAGAAAGCTTCTTTCCAGTTTTGAACGGAAGATATTTCCTTTTTCACCATAGCCATCTATGGGCTTCCAAATATCCCTTTGCCAATTCCACAAGAACTGCCTTAGCGAAAGGCTTCTTCAAGGGAAAGATGTAACTGTGAGATGAATTAACAGAACACAGTGCAGTTTCTCAGAAAGCTTCTTTCCAGTTTTGAACGGAAGATATTTCCTTTTTCACCATAGCCCTCTATGGGCTTCCAAATATACCTTTGCCAATTCCACAAGAACAGCCTTAGCGAAAGGCTTCTTGAAGGGAAAGATGTAACTCTGTGAGACGAATTAACAGAACACGGAGCAGTCTCTCAGAAAGCTTCTTTCCAGTTTTGAACGGAAGATATTTCCTTTTTCACCATAGCCCTCTATGGGTTTCCAAATATCCCTTTGCCAATTCCACAAGAACAGCCTCAGCGAAAGGCTTCTTGAAGGGAAAGATGTAACTCTGTGAGATGAATTAACAGAACACAGAGTAGTTTCTCAGAAAGCTTCTTTCCAGTTTTGAACGGAAGATATTTCCTTTTTCACCTTAGCCCTCTATGGGCTTCCAAATATCCCTTTGCCAATTCCCCAAGAACAGCCTTAGCGAAAGGCTTCTTGAAGGGAAAGATGTAACTCTGTGAGATGAATTAACAGAACACAGAGCAGTTTCTCAGAAAGCTTCTTTCCAGTTTTGAACGGAAGATATTTCCTTTTTCACCATAGCCCTCTATGGGCTTCCAAATATCCCTTTGCCAATTCCACAAGAACAGCCTTAGCGAAAGGCTTCTTGAAGGGAAAGATGTAACTCTGTGAGATGAATTAACAGAACACAGAGCAGTTTCTCAGAAAGTTTCTGTCCAGTTTTGAACGGAAGATATTTCCTTTTTCACCATAGCCCTCCATGGGCTTCCAAATATCCCTTTGCCAATTCCCCAAGAACAGCCTTAGCGAAAGGCTTCTTGAAGGGAAAGATGTAACTCTGTGAGATGAATTAACAGAACACAGAGCAGTTTCTCAGAAAGCTTCTTTCCGGTTTTGAACGGAAGATATTTCCTTTTTCACCATAGCCCTCTATGGGCTTCCTAATATCCCTTTGCCAATTCCACAAGAACAGCCTTAGCGAAAGGCTTCTTGAAGGGAAAGATGTAACTCTGTGAGACGAATTAACAGATCACAGAGCAGTTTCTCAGAAAGCTTCTTTCCAGTTTTGAACGGAAGATATTTCCTTTTTCACCATAGCCCTCTATGGGCTTCCAAATATCCCTTTTCAAATTCCACAAGAACAGCCTTAGCGAAAGGCTTCTTCAAGGGAAAGATGTAACTCTGTGAGATGAATTAACAGAACACGGAACAGTTTCTCACAAAGCTTGTTTCCAGTTTTGAACGGAAGATATTTCCTTTTTCACCATGGCCCTCTATGGGCTTCCAAATATCCCTTTGCCAATTCCACAAGAACAGCCTTAGTGAAAGGCTTCTTGAAGGGAAAGATGTAACTCTGTGAGATGAATTTACAGAACACACAGCAGTTTCTCAGAAAGCTTCTTTCCAGTTTTGAACGGAAGATATTTCATTTTTCACCATAGCCGTCTATGGGCTTCCAAATATCCCTTTGCCAATTCCACAAGAACAGCCTTAGCGAAAGGCTTCTTGAAGGGAAAGATGTAACTCTGTGAGATGAATTAACAGAACACAGAGCAGTTTCTCAGAAAGCTTGTTTCCAGTTTTGAACGGAAGATATTTCCTTTTTCACCATAGCCCTCTAAGGGCTTCCAAATATCCCTTTGCCAATTCCACAAGAACAACCTTAGCGAAAGGCTTCTTGAAGGGAAAGATGTAACTCTGTGAGATGAATTAACAGAACATAGAACAGTTTCTCAGAAACCTTCTTTCCAGTTTTGAACGGATGGTATTTCCTTTTTCACCATAGCCCTCTATGGGCTTCCAAATATCCCTTTGCCAATACCACAAGAACAGCCTTATCCAAAGGCTTCTTGAAGGGAAAGATGTAACTCTGTGAGATGAATTAACAGAACACAGATCAGTTTCTCAGAAAGCTTCTTTCCAGTTTTGAACGGAAGATATTTCCTTTTTCACCATAGCCCTCTATGGGCTTCCAAATATTCCTTTGCCAATTCCACAAGAACAGCCTTAGCGAAAGGCTTCTTGAAGGGAAAGATGTAACTCTGTTAGATGAATTAACAGAACACAGATCAGTTTCTCAGAAAGCTTCTTTCCAGTTTTGAACGGAAGATATTTCCTTTTTCACCATAGCCCTCTATGGGCTTCCAAATAGCCCTTTGCCAATTCCACAAGAACAACCTTAGCGAAAGACTTCTTGAAGGGAAAGATGAAACTCTGTGAGACGAACTAACAGAACACAGAGCAATTTCTCCGAAAGCTTCTTTCCAGTTTTGAACGGAAGATATTTCCTTTTTCACCATAGCCTTCTAAGGGCTTCCAAATATCCCTTTGCCAATTCCACTAGAACAGCCTTAGCGAAAGGCTTCTTGAAGGGAAAGATGTAACTCTGTGAGATGAATTAAGAGAACACAGAGCAGTTTCTCAGAAAGCTTCTTTCCAGTTTTGAACGGAAGATATTTCCTTTTTCACCATAGCCCTCTATGGGCTTCCAAATATCGCTTTGCCAATTCCAAAAGAACAACCTTTGCGAAAGGCTTCTTGAAGGGAAAGATGTAACTCTGTGAGATGAATTAACAGAACACAGAGCAGTTGCTCAGAAACCTTCTTTCCAATTTTGAACGGAAGATATTTCCTTTTTCACCATAGCCCTCTATGTGCTTCCAAATATCCCTTTGCCAATTCCACAAGAACAGCCTTAGCGAAAGGCTTCTTGAAGGGAAAGATGTAACTCTGTGAGATGAATTAACAGAACACAGAGCAGTTTCTCAGAAAGCTTCTTTCCAGTTTTGAACGGAAGATATTTCCTTTTTCACCATAGCCCTCTATGGGCTTCCAAATATCCCTTTGCCAATTCCACAAGAACAGCCTTAGCGAAAGGCTTCTTGAAGGGGAAGATGTAACTCTGTGAGGTGAATTTACAGAACACAGAGCAGTTTCTCAGAAAGCTTCTTTCCAGTTTTGAACGGAAGATATTTCCTTTTTCACCATAGCCCTCTATGGGCTTCCAAATATCCCTTTGCCAATTCCACAAGAACAGCCTTAGCGAAAGCCTTCTTGAAGGGAAAGATGTAACTCTGTGAGATGATTTAACAGAACACAGAGCAGTTTCTCAGAAAGCATCTTTCCAGTTTTGAACGGAAGATATTTACCTTTTCACCTTAGCCCTCTATGGGCTTCCAAATATCCCTTTGCCAATTCCACAAGAACAGCCTTAGCGAAAGGCTTCTTGAAGGGAAAGATGTAACTCTGTGGGATGAATTAACAGAACACAGAGCAATTTCTCAGAAAGCTTCTTTCCAGTTTTGAACGGAAGGTATTTCCTTTTTCACCATAGCCCTCTATGGGCTTCTAAATATCCCTGTTCCAATTCCAGAAATACAGCCTTAGCGAAAGGCTTCTTGAAGGGAAAGATGTAACTCTGTGAGATGAATTAACAGAACACAGAGCAGTTTCTCAGAAAGCTTCTTTCCAGTTTTGAACGGAAGGTATTTCATTTTTCACCATAGCCCTCTATGGGCTTCCAAATATCCCTTTGCCAATTCCCCAAGAACAGACTTAGCGAAAGGCTTCTTGAAGGGAAAGATGTAACTCTGTGAGATGAATTAACAGAACACAGAGCAGTTTCTCAGAAAGCTTCTTTCCAGTTTTGAACGGAAGATATTTCCTTTTTCACCATAGCCCTCTATGGGCTTCCAAATATCCCTTTGCCAATTCCACAAGAACAGCCTTAGCGAAAGGCTTCTTGAAGGGAAAGATGTAACTCTGTGAGAGGAATTAACAGAACACAGAGCAGTTTGTCAGAAAGCTTCTTTCCAGTTTTGAACGGAAGATATTTCCTTTTTCACCATAGCCCTCTATGGACTTCCAAATATCCCTTTTCCAATTCCACAAGAACAGCCTTAGCGAAAGACTTCTTGAAGGGAAAGATGTAACTCTGTGAGATGAATTAACAGAACACAGAGCAGTTTCTCAGAAAGCTTCTTTCCAGTTTTGAACGGAAGATATTTCCTTTTTCACGATAGCCCTCTATGGGCTTCCAAATATCCCTTTTCCAATTCCACAAGAACAGCCTTATCGAAAGGCTTCTTGAAGGGAAAGATGTAGCTCTGTGAGATGAATTAACAGAACACAGAGCAGTTTCTCAGAAAGCTTCTTTCCAGTTTTGAACGGAAGATATTTCCTTTTTCACCATAGCCCTCTATGGGCTTCCAAATATCCCTTTGCCAATTGCACAGGAAGAGCCTTAGCAAAAGGCTTCTTGAAGGGAAAGATGTAACTCTGTGAGATGAATTAACAGAACACAGAGCAGTTTCTCAGAAAGCTTCTTTCCAGTTTTGAACGGAAGATATTTCCTTTTTCACCATAGCCCTCTATGGGCTTCCAAATATCCCTTTGCCAATTCCACAAGAACAGCCTTAGCGAAAGGCTTCTTGAAGGGAAAGATGTAACTCTGTGAGAGGAATTAACAGAACACAGAGCAGTTTGTCAGAAAGCTTCTTTCCAGTTTTGAACGGAAGATATTTCCTTTTTCACCATAGCCCTCTATGGGCTTCCAAATATCCCTTTTCCAATTCCACAAGAACAGCCTTAGCGAAAGACTTCTTGAAGGGAAAGATGTAACTCTGTGAGGTGAATTAACAGAACACAGAGCAGTTTCTCAGAAAGCTTCTTTCCAGTTTTGAACGGAAGATATTTCCTTTTTCACGATAGCCCTCTATGGGCTTCCAAATATCCCTTTTCCAATTCCACAAGAACAGCCTTAGCGAAAGACTTCTTGAAGGGAAAGATGTAACTCTGTGAGATGAATTAACAGAACACAGAGCAGTTTCTCAGAAAGCTTCTTTCCAGTTTTGAACGGAAGATATTTCCTTTTTCACCATAGCCCTCTATGGGCTTCCAAATATCCCTTTGCCAATTGCACAGGAAGAGCCTTAGCAAAAGGCTTCTTCAAGGGAAAGATGTAACTCTGTGAGATGAATTAACAGAACACAGAGCAGTTTCTCAGAAAGCTTCTTTCCTGTTTTGAACGGAAGATATTTCCTTTTTCACCATAGCCCTCTATGGGCTTCCAAATATCCCTTTGCCAATTCCACAAGAACAGCCTTAGCGAAAGGCTTCTTGAAGGGAAAGATGTAACTCTGTGAGATGAATTAACAGAACACAGAACAGTTTCTCAGAAAGCTTCTTTCCAGTTTTGAACGGAAGATATTTCCTTTTTCACCATAGCCCTCTATGGGCTTCCAAATATCCCTTTGCCAATTCCACAAGAACAGCCTTAGCGAAAGGTTTCTTGAAGGGAAAGATGTAACTCTGTGAGATGAATTAACAGAACACGGAGCAGTCTCTCAGAAAGCTTCATTCCAGTTTTGAACGGAAGATATTTCCTTTTTCACCATAGCCCTCTATGGGCTTCCAAATATCCCTTTGCCAATTCCACAAGAACAGCCTTGGCGAAAGGCTTCTTCAAGGGAAAGATGTAACTCTGTGAGATGAATTTACAGAACACAGAGCAGTTTCTCAGAAAGCTTCTTTCCAGTTTTGAACGGAAGATATTTCCTTTTTCACCATTGCCCTCTATAGGCTTCCAAATATCCCTCTGCCAATTCCACAAGAACAGCCTTAGTGAAAGGCTTCTTGAAGGGAAAGATGTAACTCTGTGAGACGAATTAACAGAACACAGAGCAGTTTCTCAGAAAACTTCTTTCCAGTTTTGAACGGAAGATATTTCCTTTTTCACCATAGCCCTCTATGGGCTTCCAAATATCCCTTTCCCAATTCCACAAGAACAGAGTTAGCGAAAGGCTTCTTGAAGAGAAAGATGTAACTCTGTGAGATGAATTAACAGAACACAGAGCAGTTTCTCAGAAAGCTTCTTTCCAGTTTTGAACGGAAGTTATTTCCTTTTTCACCATAGCCCTCTATGGGCTTCCAAATATCCCTTTGCCAATTCCACAAGAACAGCCTTAGCGAAAGGCTTCTTGAAGGGAAAGATGTAACTCTGTGAGATGAATTAACAGAACACAGAACAGTTTCTTAGAAAGCTTCTTTCCAGTTTTGAACGGAAGATATTTCCTTTTTCACCATAGCCCTCTATGGGCTTCCAAATATCCCTTTGCCAATTGCACAAGAACTGCCTTAGCGAAAGGCTTCTTCAAGGGAAAGATGTAACTCTGTGAGATGAATTAACAGAACACAGTGCAGTTTCTCAGAAAGCTTCTTTCCAGTTTTGAACGGAAGATATTTCCTTTTTCACCTTAGCCCTCTATGGGCTTCCAAATATCCCTTTGCCAATTCCACAAGAACAGCCTTAGCGAAAGGCTTCTTGAAGGGAAAGATGTAACTCTGTGAGACGAATTAACAGAACACGGAGCAGTTTCTCAGAAAGCTTGTTTCCAGTTTTGAACGGAAGATATTTCCTTTTTCACCATAACCCTCTATGGGCTTCCAAATATCCCTTTGCCAATTCCACAAGAACAGCCTCAGCGAAAGGCTTCTTGAAGGGAAAGATGTAACTCTGTGAGATGAATTAACAGAACACAGAGCAGTTTCTCAGAAAGCTACTTTCCAGTTTTGAACGGAAGATATTTCCTTTTTCACCTTAGCCCTCTATGGGCTTCCAAATATCCCTTTTCCAATTCCACAAGAACAGCCTTAGCGAAAGGCTTCTTGAAGGGAAAGATGTAACTCTGTGAGATGAATTAACAGAACACAGAGCAGTTTCTCAGAAAGCTTCTTTCCAGTTTTGAACGGAAGATATTTCCTTTTTCACCATAGCCCTCTATGGGCTTCCAAATATCCCTTTGCCAATTCCACAAGAACAGCCTTAGCGAAAGGCTTCTTGAAGGGAAAGATGTAACTCTGTGAGATGAATTAACAGAACACAGAGCAGTTTCTCAGAAAGTTTCTGTCCAGTTTTGAACGGAAGATATTTCCTTTTTCACCATAGCCCTCTATTGGCTTCCAAATATCCCTTTGCCAATTTCCCAAGAACAGCCTTAGCGAAAGGCTTCTTGAAGGGAAAGATGTAACTCTGTGAGATGAATTAACAGAACACAGAGCAGTTTCTCAGAAAGCTTCTTTCCAGTTTTGAACGGAAGATATTTCCTTTTTCACCATAGCCCTCTATGGGCTTCCAAATATCCCTTTGCCAATTCCACAAGAACAGCCTTAGCGAAAGGCTTCTTGAAGGGAAAGATGTAACTCTGTGAGACGAATTAACAGAACACAGAGCAGTTTCTCAGAAAACTTGTTTCCAGTTTTGAACGGAAGATATTTCCTTTTTCACCATAGCCCTCTATGGGCTTCCAAATATCCCTTTTCAAATTCCACAAGAACAGCCTTAGCGAAAGGCTTCTTCAGGGGAAAGATGTAACTCTGTGAGATGAATTAACAGAACACGGAACAGTTTCTCACAAAGCTTGTTTCCAGTTTTGAACGTAAGATATTTCCTTTTTCACCATAGCCCTTTATGGGCTTCCAAATATCCCTTTGCCAATTCCAATAGAACAGCCTTAGCGAAAGGCTTCTTGAAGGGAAAGATGTAACTCTGTGAGATGAATTAAGAGAACACAGAGCAGTTTCACAAAAAGCTTCTTTCCAGTTTTGAACGGAAGATATTTCCTTTTTCACCATAGCCCTCTATGGGCTTCCAAATATCCCTTTGCCAATTCCACAAGAACAACCTTTGCGAAAGGCTTCTTGAAGGGAAAGATGTAACTCTGTGAGATGAATTAACAGAACACAGAGCGGTTGCTCAGAAAGCTTCTTTCGAATTTTGAACGGAAGATATTTCCTTTTTCAACATGGCCCTCTATGTGCTTCCAAATATCCCTTTGCCAATTCCACAAGAATAGCCTTAGCGAAAGCCTTCTTCAAGGGAAAGATGTAACTCTGTGAGATGAATTAACAGAACACAGAGCAGTTTCTCAGAAAGCTTCTTTCCAGTTTTGAACGGAAGATATTTCCTTTTTCACCATAGCCCTCTATGTGCTTCCAAATATCCCTTTGCCAATTCCACAAGAACAGCCTTAGCGAAAGGCTTCTTGAAGGGAAAGATGTAACTCTGTGAGACGAATTAACAGAACACAGAGCAGTTTCTCAGAAAGCTTCTTTCCAGTTTTGAACGGAAGATATTTCCTTTTTCCCCATAGCCCTCTATGGGCTTCCAAATATCCCTTTGCCAATTCCACAAGAACAGCCTTAACGAAAGGTTTCTTGAAGATAAAGATGTAACTCTGTGAGATGAATTAACAGAACACGGAGCAGTTTCTCAGAAAGCTTCTTTCCAGTTTTGAACAGAAGATATTTCCTTTTTCACCATAGCCCTCTATGGGCTTCCAAATATCCCCGTGCCAATTCCAGAAGAACAGCCTTAGCGAAAGGCTTCTTGAAGGGAAAGATGTAACTCTGTGAGATGAATTAACAGAACACAGAGCAGTTGCTCAGAAAGCTTCTTTCCAGTTTTGAACGGAAGATATTTCCTTTTTCACCATAGCCCTCTATGGGCTTCCAAATATCCCTTGCCAATTCCACAAGAACAGCGTTAGCGAAAGGCTTCTTGAAGGGAAAGATGTAACTCTGTGAGATGAATTAACAGAACACAGAGCAGTTTCTCAGAAAGCTTCTTTCCAGTTTTGAACGGAAGGTATTTCATTTTTCACCATAGCCCTCTATGGGCTTCCAAATATCCCTTTGCCAATTCCCCAAGAACAGCCTTAGCGAAAGGCTTCTTGAAGGGAAAGATGTAACTCTGTGAGATGAATTAACAGAACACAGAGCAGTTTCTCAGAAAGCTTCTTTCCAGTTTTGAACGGAAGAAATTTCCTTTTTCACCATAGCCCTCTATGGGCTTCCAAATATCCCTTTGCCAATTCCACAAGAACAGCCTTAGCGAAAGGCTTCTTGAAGGGAAAGATGTAACTCTGTGAGAGGAATTAACAGAACACAGAGCAGTTTGTCAGAAAGCTTCTTTCCAGTTTTGAACGGAAGATATTTCCTTTTTCACCATAGCCCTCTATGGGCTTCCAAATATCCCTTTTCCAATTCCACAAGAACAGCCTTAGCGAAAGACTTCTTGAAGGGAAAGATGTAACTCTGTGAGGTGAATTAACAGAACACAGAGCAGTTTCTCAGAAAGCTTCTTTCCAGTTTTGAACGGAAGATATTTCCTTTTTCACGATAGCCCTCTATGGGCTTCCAAATATCCCTTTTCCAATTCCACAAGAACAGCCTTAGCGAAAGACTTCTTGAAGGGAAAGATGTAACTCTGTGAGATGAATTAACAGAACACAGAGCAGTTTCTCAGAAAGCTTCTTTCCAGTTTTGAACGGAAGATATTTCCTTTTTCACCATAGCCCTCTATGGGCTTCCAAATATCCCTTTGCCAATTGCACAGGAAGAGCCTTAGCAAAAGGCTTCTTCAAGGGAAAGATGTAACTCTGTGAGATGAATTAACAGAACACAGAGCAGTTTCTCAGAAAGCTTCTTTCCTGTTTTGAACGGAAGATATTTCCTTTTTCACCATAGCCCTCTATGGGCTTCCAAATATCCCTTTGCCAATTCCACAAGAACAGCCTTAGCGAAAGGCTTCTTGAAGGGAAAGATGTAACTCTGTGAGATGAATTAACAGAACACAGAACAGTTTCTCAGAAAGCTTCTTTCCAGTTTTGAACGGAAGATATTTCCTTTTTCACCATAGCCCTCTATGGGCTTCCAAATATCCCTTTGCCAATTCCACAAGAACAGCCTTAGCGAAAGGTTTCTTGAAGGGAAAGATGTAACTCTGTGAGATGAATTAACAGAACACGGAGCAGTCTCTCAGAAAGCTTCATTCCAGTTTTGAACGGAAGATATTTCCTTTTTCACCATAGCCCTCTATGGGCTTCCAAATATCCCTTTGCCAATTCCACAAGAACAGCCTTGGCGAAAGGCTTCTTCAAGGGAAAGATGTAACTCTGTGAGATGAATTTACAGAACACAGAGCAGTTTCTCAGAAAGCTTCTTTCCAGTTTTGAACGGAAGATATTTCCTTTTTCACCATTGCCCTCTATAGGCTTCCAAATATCCCTCTGCCAATTCCACAAGAACAGCCTTAGTGAAAGGCTTCTTGAAGGGAAAGATGTAACTCTGTGAGACGAATTAACAGAACACAGAGCAGTTTCTCAGAAAACTTCTTTCCAGTTTTGAACGGAAGATATTTCCTTTTTCACCATAGCCCTCTATGGGCTTCCAAATATCCCTTTCCCAATTCCACAAGAACAGAGTTAGCGAAAGGCTTCTTGAAGAGAAAGATGTAACTCTGTGAGATGAATTAACAGAACACAGAGCAGTTTCTCAGAAAGCTTCTTTCCAGTTTTGAACGGAAGTTATTTCCTTTTTCACCATAGCCCTCTATGGGCTTCCAAATATCCCTTTGCCAATTCCACAAGAACAGCCTTAGCGAAAGGCTTCTTGAAGGGAAAGATGTAACTCTGTGAGATGAATTAACAGAACACAGAACAGTTTCTTAGAAAGCTTCTTTCCAGTTTTGAACGGAAGATATTTCCTTTTTCACCATAGCCCTCTATGGGCTTCCAAATATCCCTTTGCCAATTGCACAAGAACTGCCTTAGCGAAAGGCTTCTTCAAGGGAAAGATGTAACTCTGTGAGATGAATTAACAGAACACAGTGCAGTTTCTCAGAAAGCTTCTTTCCAGTTTTGAACGGAAGATATTTCCTTTTTCACCTTAGCCCTCTATGGGCTTCCAAATATCCCTTTGCCAATTCCACAAGAACAGCCTTAGCGAAAGGCTTCTTGAAGGGAAAGATGTAACTCTGTGAGACGAATTAACAGAACACGGAGCAGTTTCTCAGAAAGCTTGTTTCCAGTTTTGAACGGAAGATATTTCCTTTTTCACCATAACCCTCTATGGGCTTCCAAATATCCCTTTGCCAATTCCACAAGAACAGCCTCAGCGAAAGGCTTCTTGAAGGGAAAGATGTAACTCTGTGAGATGAATTAACAGAACACAGAGCAGTTTCTCAGAAAGCTACTTTCCAGTTTTGAACGGAAGATATTTCCTTTTTCACCTTAGCCCTCTATAGGCTTCCAAATATCCCTTTTCCAATTCCACAAGAACAGCCTTAGCGAAAGGCTTCTTGAAGGGAAAGATGTAACTCTGTGAGATGAATTAACAGAACACAGAGCAGTTTCTCAGAAAGCTTCTTTCCAGTTTTGAACGGAAGATATTTCCTTTTTCACCATAGCCCTCTATGGGCTTCCAAATATCCCTTTGCCAATTCCACAAGAACAGCCTTAGCGAAAGGCTTCTTGAAGGGAAAGATGTAACTCTGTGAGATGAATTAACAGAACACAGAGCAGTTTCTCAGAAAGTTTCTGTCCAGTTTTGAACGGAAGATATTTCCTTTTTCACCATAGCCCTCTATTGGCTTCCAAATATCCCTTTGCCAATTTCCCAAGAACAGCCTTAGCGAAAGGCTTCTTGAAGGGAAAGATGTAACTCTGTGAGATGAATTAACAGAACACAGAGCAGTTTCTCAGAAAGCTTCTTTCCAGTTTTGAACGGAAGATATTTCCTTTTTCACCATAGCCCTCTATGGGCTTCCAAATATCCCTTTGCCAATTCCACAAGAACAGCCTTAGCGAAAGGCTTCTTGAAGGGAAAGATGTAACTCTGTGAGACGAATTAACAGAACACAGAGCAGTTTCTCAGAAAACTTGTTTCCAGTTTTGAACGGAAGATATTTCCTTTTTCACCATAGCCCTCTATGGGCTTCCAAATATCCCTTTTCAAATTCCACAAGAACAGCCTTAGCGAAAGGCTTCTTCAGGGGAAAGATGTAACTCTGTGAGATGAATTAACAGAACACGGAACAGTTTCTCACAAAGCTTGTTTCCAGTTTTGAACGTAAGATATTTCCTTTTTCACCATAGCCCTCTATGGGCTTCCAAATATCCCTTTGCCAATTCCAATAGAACAGCCTTAGCGAAAGGCTTCTTGAAGGGAAAGATGTAACTCTGTGAGATGAATTAAGAGAACACAGAGCAGTTTCACAAAAAGCTTCTTTCCAGTTATGAACGGAAGATATTTCCTTTTTCACCATAGCCCTCTATGGGCTTCCAAATATCCCTTTGCCAATTCCACAAGAACAACCTTTGCGAAAGGCTTCTTGAAGGGAAAGATGTAACTCTGTGAGATGAATTAACAGAACACAGAGCGGTTGCTCAGAAAGCTTCTTTCGAATTTTGAACGGAAGATATTTCCTTTTTCAACATAGCCCTCTATGTGCTTCCAAATATCCCTTTGCCAATTCCACAAGAATAGCCTTAGCGAAAGCCTTCTTCAAGGGAAAGATGTAACTCTGTGAGATGAATTAACAGAACACAGAGCAGTTTCTCAGAAAGCTTCTTTCCAGTTTTGAACGGAAGATATTTCCTTTTTCACCATAGCCCTCTATGTGCTTCCAAATATCCCTTTGCCAATTCCACAAGAACAGCCTTAGCGAAAGGCTTCTTGAAGGGAAAGATGTAACTCTGTGAGACGAATTAACAGAACACAGAGCAGTTTCTCAGAAAGCTTCTTTCCAGTTTTGAACGGAAGATATTTCCTTTTTCCCCATAGCCCTCTATGGGCTTCCAAATATCCCTTTGCCAATTCCACAAGAACAGCCTTAACGAAAGGTTTCTTGAAGATAAAGATGTAACTCTGTGAGATGAATTAACAGAACACGGAGCAGTTTCTCAGAAAGCTTCTTTCCAGTTTTGAACAGAAGATATTTCCTTTTTCACCATAGCCCTCTATGGGCTTCCAAATATCCCCGTGCCAATTCCAGAAGAACAGCCTTAGCGAAAGGCTTCTTGAAGGGAAAGATGTAACTCTGTGAGATGAATTAACAGAACACAGAGCAGTTGCTCAGAAAGCTTCTTTCCAGTTTTGAACGGAAGATATTTCCTTTTTCACCATAGCCCTCTATGGGCTTCCAAATATCCCTTGCCAATTCCACAAGAACAGCGTTAGCGAAAGGCTTCTTGAAGGGAAAGATGTAACTCTGTGAGATGAATTAACAGAACACAGAGCAGTTTCTCAGAAAGCTTCTTTCCAGTTTTGAACGGAAGGTATTTCATTTTTCACCATAGCCCTCTATGGGCTTCCAAATATCCCTTTGCCAATTCCCCAAGAACAGCCTTAGCGAAAGGCTTCTTGAAGGGAAAGATGTAACTCTGTGAGATGAATTAACAGAACACAGAGCAGTTTCTCAGAAAGCTTCTTTCCAGTTTTGAACGGAAGATATTTCCTTTTTCACCATAGCCACCTAAGGGCTTCCAAATATCCCTTTTCCAATTGCACAGGAACAGCCTTAGCGAAAGGCTTCTTGAAGGGAAAGATGTAACTCTGTGAGATGAATTAACAGAACATAGAACAGTTTGTCAGAAAGCTTCTTTCCAGTTTTGAACGGAAGATATTTCCTTTTTCACCATAGCCCTCTATGGGCTTCCAAATATCCCTTTGCCAATTCCACAAGAACAGCCTTAGCGAAAGGCTTCTTGAAGGGAAAGATGTAACTCTGTGAGATGAATTAACAGAACACAGAGCAGTTGCTCAGAAAGCTTATTTCCAATTTTGAATGGAAGATATTTCCTTTTTCACCATAGCACTCTATGTGCTTCCAAATATCCCTTTGCCAATTCCACAAGAACAGCCTTAGCGAAAGGCTTCTTCAAGGGAAACATGTAACTCTGTGAGATGAATTAACAGAACACAGAGCAGTTTCTCAGAAAGCTTCTTTCCAGTTTTGAACGGAAGATATTTCCTTTTTCACCATAGCCCTCTATGGGCTTCCAAATATCCCTTTTCCAATTCCACAAGAACAGCCGTAGCGAAAGGCTTCTTGAAGGGAAAGATGTAACTCTGTGAGATGAATTAACAGAACACAGAGCAGTTTCTCAGAAAGCTTCTTTGCAGTTTTGAACGGAAGATATTTTCTTTTTCACGATAGCCCTCTATGGGCTTCCAAATATCCCTTTGCCAATTCCACAAGAACAGCCTTAGCGAAAGGCTTCTTGAGGGGAAAGATGTAACTCTGTGAGATGAATTAACAGAACACAGAGCAGTTTCTCAGAAAGCTTCTTTCCAGTTTTGAACGGAAGATATTTCCTTTTTCACCATAGCCCTCTATGGGCTTCCAAATATACCTTTGCCAATTCCCCAAGAACAGCCTTAGCGAAAGACTTCTTGAAGAGAAAGATGTAACTCTGTGAGATGAATTAACACAACACAGAGCAGTTTCTCAGAAAGCTTCTTTCCAGTTTTGAACGGAAGATATTTCCTTTTTCACCATAGAGCTCTATGGGCTTCCAAATATCCCTTTGCCAATTCCACAAGAACAGCCTTAGCGAAAGGCTTCTTGAAGGGAAAGATGTAACTCTGTGAGATGAATTAACAGAACACAGAGCAGTTTCTCAGAAAGCTTCTTTCCAGTTTTGAACGGAAGATATTTCCTTTTTCACCATAGCCCTCTATGGGCTTCCAAATATCCCTTTGCCAATTGCACAGGAAGAGCCTTAGCGAAAGCCTTCTTGAAGGGAAACATGTAACTCTGTGAGATGAATTAACAGAACACAGAGCAGTTTCTCAGAAAGCATCTTTCCAGTTTTGAACGGAAGATATTTCCTTTTTCACCTTAGCCCTCTATGGGCTTCCAAATATGCCTTTTCCAATTCCACAAGAACAGCCTTAGCGAAAGGCTTCTTGAAGGGAAAGATGTAACTCTGTGAGATGAGTTAACAGAACACAGAGCAGTTTCTCAGAAAGCTTCTTTCCAGTTTTGAACGGAAGGTATTTCCTTTTTCACCATAGCCCTCTATGCGCTTCCAAATATCCCTGTGCCAATTCCAGAAGAACAGCCTTATCGAAAGGCTTCTTGAAGGGAAAGATGTAACTCTGTGAGATGAATTAACAGAACACAGAGCAGTAGCTCAGAAAGCTTCTTTCCATTTTTGAACGCAAGATATTTCCTTTTTCACCGTAGCCCTCTATGGGCTTCCAAATATCCCTTGCCAATTCCACAAGAACAGCCTTAGCGAAAGGCTTCTTAAAGGGAAAGATGTAACTCTGTGAGATGAATTAACAGAACACAGAGCAGTTTCTCAGAAAGCTTCTTTCCAGTTTTGAACTGAAGGTATTTCATTTTTCACCAGAGCCCTCTATGGGCTTCCAAATATCCCTTTGCCAATTCCCCAAGAACAGCCTTAGCGAAAGGCTTCTTCAAGGGAAAGATGTAACTCTGTGAGATGAATTAACAGAACACAGAGCAGTTTCTCAGAAAGCTTCTTTCCAGTTTTGAACGGAAGATATTTCCTTTTTCACCATAGCCCTCTATGGGCTTCCAAATATCCCTTTGCCAATTCCACAAGAACAGCCTTAGCGAAAGGCTTCTTGAAGGGAAAGATGTAACTCTGTGAGATGAATTAACAGAACACAGAGCAGTTTCTCAGAAAGCTTCTTTCCAGTTTAGAACGGAAGATATTTCGTTTTTCACCATAGCCCTCTATGGGCTTCCAAATATCCCTTTGCCAATTCCACAAGAACAGCTTAGCGAAAGGTTTCTTGAAGGGAAAGATGTAACTCTGTGAGATGAATTAACAGAACACGGAGCAGTTTCTCAGAAAGCTTCATTGCAGTTTTGAACGGAAGATATTTCCTTTTTCACCATAGCCCTCTATGGGCTTCCAAATATCCCTTTGCCAATTCCACAAGAACAGCCTTGGCGAAAGGCTTCTTCAAGGGAAAGATGTAACTCTGTGAGATGAATTTACAGAACACAGAGCAGTTTCTCAGAAAGCTTCTTTCCAGTTTTGAACGGAAGATATTTCCTTTTTCACCATAGCCCCCTATAGGCTTCCAAATATCCCTTTGCCAATTCCACAAGAACAGCCTTAGCGAAAGGCTTCTTCAAGGGAAAGATGTAACTCTGTGAGATGAATTAACAGAACACAGAGCAGTTTCTCAGAAAGCTTCTTTCCAGTTTTGAACGGAAGATATTTCCTTTTTCACCATAGCCCTCTATGGGCTTCCAAATATCCCTTTTCCAATTCCACAAGAACAGCCGTAGCGAAAGGCTTCTTGAAGGGAAAGATGTAACTCTGTGAGATGAATTAACAGAACACAGAGCAGTTTCTCAGAAAGCTTCTTTCCACTTTTGAACGGAAGATATTTCCTTTTTCACCATAGCCCTCTATGAGCTTCCAAATATCCCTTTGCCAATTCCACAAGAACAGCCTTAGCGAAAGGTTTCTTGAAGGGAAAGATGTAACTCTGTGAGATGAATTAACAGAACACGGAGCAGTTTCTCAGAAAGCTTCTTTCCAGTTTTGAACGGAAGATATTTCCTTTTTCACCATAGCCCTCCATGGGCTTCCAAATATCCCTTTGCCAATTCCACAAGAACAGCCTTAGTGAAAGACTTCTTGAAGGGAAAGATGTAACTCTGTGGGATGAATTTACAGTACACAGAGCAGTTTCTCAGAAAGCTTCTTTCCAGTTTTGAACGGAAGATATTTCCTTTTTCACCATAGCCCTCTATGGGCTTCCAAATATCCCTTTGCCAATTCCACAAGAACATCCTTAGCGAAAGGCTTCTTCAAGGGAAAGATGTAACTCTGTGAGATGAATTAACTGAACACAGAGCAGTTTCTCAGAAAGCTTCTTTCCAGTTTTGAACGGAAGATATTTCCTTTTTCACCATAGCCCTCTATAGGCTTCCAAATAAACCTTTGCCAATTCCACAAGAACAGCCTTAGCGAAAGGCTTCTTGAAGGGAAAGATGTAACTCTGTGAGATGAATTAAGAGAACACAGAGCAGTTTCTCAGAAAGCTTCTTTCCAGTTTTGAACGGAAGATATTTCCTTTTTCACAATAGACCTCTATGGGCTTCCAAATATCCCTTTGCCAATTCCCCAAGAACAGCCTTAGCGAAAGGCTTCTTCAAGGGAAAGATGTAACTCTGTGAGATGAATTAACAGAACACAGAGCAGTTTCTCAGAAAGCTTCTTTCCAGTTTTGAACGGAAGATATTTCCTTTTTCACCATAGCCCTCTATGGGCTTCCAAATATACCTTTGCCAATTCCCCAAGAACAGCCTTAGCGAAAGACTTCTTGAAGAGAAAGATGTAACTCTGTGAGATGAATTAACACAACACAGAGCAGTTTCTCAGAAAGTTTCTTTGCAGTTTTGAACGGAAGATATTTTCTTTTTCACGATAGCCCTCTATGGGCTTCCAAATATCCCTTTGCCAATTCCACAAGAACAGCCTTAGCGAAAGGCTTCTTGAGGGGAAAGATGTAACTCTGTGAGATGAATTAACAGAACACAGAGCAGTTTCTCAGAAAGCTTCTTTCCAGTTTTGAACGGAAGATATTTCCTTTTTCACCATAGAGCTCTATGGGCTACCAAATATCCCTTTGCCAATTCCACAAGAACAGCCTTAGCGAAAGGCTTCTTGAAGGGAAAGATGTAACTCTGTGAGATGAATTAACAGAACACAGAGCAGTTTCTCAGAAAGCTTCTTTCCAGTTTTGAACGGAAGATATTTCCTTTTTCACCATAGCCCTCTATGGGCTTCCAAATATCCCTTTGCCAATTGCACAGGAAGAGCCTTAGCGAAAGCCTTCTTGAAGGGAAACATGTAACTCTGTGAGATGAATTAACAGAACACAGAGCAGTTTCTCAGAAAGCATCTTTCCAGTTTTGAACGGAAGATATTTCCTTTTTCACCTTAGCCCTCTATGGGCTTCCAAATATGCCTTTTCCAATTCCACAAGAACAGCCTTAGCGAAAGGCTTCTTGAAGGGAAAGATGTAACTCTGTGAGATGAGTTAACAGAACACAGAGCAGTTTCTCAGAAAGCTTCTTTCCAGTTTTGAACGGAAGGTATTTCCTTTTTCACCATAGCCCTCTATGGGCTTCCAAATATCCCTGTGCCAATTCCAGAAGAACAGCCTTATCGAAAGGCTTCTTGAAGGGAAAGATGTAACTCTGTGAGATGAATTAACAGAACACAGAGCAGTAGCTCAGAAAGCTTCTTTCCATTTTTGAACGCAAGATATTTCCTTTTTCACCGTAGCCCTCTATGGGCTTCCAAATATCCCTTGCCAATTCCACAAGAACAGCCTTAGCGAAAGGCTTCTTAAAGGGAAAGATGTAACTCTGTGAGATGAATTAACAGAACACAGAGCAGTTTCTCAGAAAGCTTCTTTCCAGTTTTGAACTGAAGGTATTTCATTTTTCACCAGAGCCCTCTATGGGCTTCCAAATATCCCTTTGCCAATTCCCCAAGAACAGCCTTAGCGAAAGGCTTCTTCAAGGGAAAGATGTAACTCTGTGAGATGAATTAACAGAACACAGAGCAGTTTCTCAGAAAGCTTCTTTCCAGTTTTGAACGGAAGATATTTCCTTTTTCACCATAGCCCTCTATGGGCTTCCAAATATCCCTTTGCCAATTCCACAAGAACAGCCTTAGCGAAAGGCTTCTTGAAGGGAAAGATGTAACTCTGTGAGATGAATTAACAGAACACAGAGCAGTTTGTCAGAAAGCTTCTTTCCAGTTTTGAACGGAAGATATTTCCTTTTTCACCATAGCCCTCTATGGGCTTCCAAATATCCCTTTGCCAATTCCACAAGAACAGCCTTAGCGAAAGACTTCCTGAATGGAAAGATGTAACTCTGTGAGATGAATTAACAGAACACAGAGCAGTTTCTCAGAAAGCTTCTTTCCAGTTTTCAACCGAAGATATTTCCTTTTTCACGATAGCCCTCTATGGGCTTCCAAAGATCCCTTTGCCAATTCCCCAAGAACAGCCTTAGCGAAAGGCTTCTTGAAGGGAAAGATGTAACTCTGTGAGATGAATTAACAGAACACAGAGCAGTTTCTCAGAAAGCTTCTTTCCAGTTTAGAACGGAAGATATTTCGTTTTTCACCATAGCCCTCTATGGGCTTCCAAATATCCCTTTGCCAATTCCACAAGAACAGCTTAGCGAAAGGTTTCTTGAAGGGAAAGATGTAACTCTGTGAGATGAATTAACAGAACACGGAGCAGTTTCTCAGAAAGCTTCATTGCAGTTTTGAACGGAAGATATTTCCTTTTTCACCATAGCCCTCTATGGGCTTCCAAATATCCCTTTGCCAATTCCACAAGAACAGCCTTGGCGAAAGGCTTCTTCAAGGGAAAGATGTAACTCTGTGAGATGAATTTACAGAACACAGAGCAGTTTCTCAGAAAGCTTCTTTCCAGTTTTGAACGGAAGATATTTCCTTTTTCACCATAGCCCCCTATAGGCTTCGAAATATCCCTTTGCCAATACCACAAGAACAGCCTTAGCGAAAGGCTTCTTCAAGGGAAAGATGTAACTCTGTGAGATGAATTAACAGAACACAGAGCAGTTTCTCAGAAAGCTTCTTTCCAGTTTTGAACGGAAGATATTTCCTTTTTCACCATAGCCCTCTATGGGCTTCCAAATATCCCTTTTCCAATTCCACAAGAACAGCCGTAGCGAAAGGCTTCTTGAAGGGAAAGATGTAACTCTGTGAGATGAATTAACAGAACACAGAGCAGTTTCTCAGAAAGCTTCTTTCCACTTTTGAACGGAAGATATTTCCTTTTTCACCATAGCCCTCTATGAGCTTCCAAATATCCCTTTGCCAATTCCACAAGAACAGCCTTAGCGAAAGGTTTCTTGAAGGGAAAGATGTAACTCTGTGAGATGAATTAACAGAACACGGAGCAGTTTCTCAGAAAGCTTCTTTCCAGTTTTGAACGGAAGATATTTCCTTTTTCACCATAGCCCTCCATGGGCTTCCAAATATCCCTTTGCCAATTCCACAAGAACAGCCTTAGTGAAAGACTTCTTGAAGGGAAAGATGTAACTCTGTGGGATGAATTTACAGTACACAGAGCAGTTTCTCAGAAAGCTTCTTTCCAGTTTTGAACGGAAGATATTTCCTTTTTCACCATAGCCCTCTATGGGCTTACAAATATCCCTTTGCCAATTCCACAAGAACAGCCTTAGCGAAAGGCTTCTTCAAGGGAAAGATGTAACTCTGTGAGATGAATTAACTGAACACAGAGCAGTTTCTCAGAAAGCTTCTTTCCAGTTTTGAACGGAAGATATTTCCTTTTTCACCATAGCCCTCTATAGGCTTCCAAATAAACCTTTGCCAATTCCACAAGAACAGCCTTAGCGAAAGGCTTCTTGAAGGGAAAGATGTAACTCTGTGAGATGAATTAAGAGAACACAGAGCAGTTTCTCAGAAAGCTTCTTTCCAGTTTTGAACGGAAGATATTTCCTTTTTCACAATAGACCTCTATGGGCTTCCAAATATCCCTTTGCCAATTCCCCAAGAACAGCCTTAGCGAAAGGCTTCTTCAAGGGAAAGATGTAACTCTGTGAGATGAATTAACAGAACACAGAGCAGTTTCTCAGAAAGCTTCTTTCCAGTTTTGAAGGGAAGATATTTCCTTTTTCACCATAGCCCTCTATGGGCTTCCAAATATCCCTTTGCCAATTCCACAAGAACAGCCTTAGCGAAAGGCTTCTTGAAGGGAAAGATGTAACTCTGTGAGATGAATTAACAGAACACAGAGCAGTTTCTCAGAAAGCTTCTTTCCAGTTTTGAACGGAAGATATTTCCTTTTTCACCATAGCCCTCTATGGGCTTCCAAATATCCCTTTGCCAATTCCACAAGAACAGCCTTAGCGAAAGGCTTCTTCAAGGGAAAGATGTAACTCTGTGAGATGAATTAACAGAACACAGAGCAGTTTCTCAGAAAGCTTCTTTGCAGTTTTGAACGGAAGATATTTTCTTTTTCACGATAGCCCTCTATGGGCTTCCAAATATCCCTTTGCCAATTCCACAAGAACAGCCTTAGCGAAAGGCTTCTTGAAGGGAAAGATGTAACTCTGTGAGATGAATTAACAGAACACAGAGCAGTTTCTCAGAAAGCTTCTTTCCAGTTTTGAACGGAAGATATTTCCTTTTTCACCATAGCCCTCTATGGGCTTCCAAATATCCCTTTGCCAATTCCCCAAGAACAGCCTTAGCGAAAGGCTTCTTAAAGGGAAAGATGTAACTCTGTGAGATGAATTAACAGAACACAGAGCAGTTTCTCAGAAAGCTTCTTTCCAGTTTTGAACTGAATTTATTTCATTTTTCACCAGAGCCCTCTATGGGCTTCCAAATATCCCTTTGCCAATTCCCCAAGAACAGCCTTAGCGAAAGGCTTCTTCAAGGGAAAGATGTAACTCTGTGAGATGAATTAACAGAACACAGAGCAGTTTCTCAGAAAGCTTCTTTCCAGTTTTGAACGGAAGATATTTCCTTTTTCACCATAGCCCTCTATGGGCTTCCAAATATCCCTTTGCCAATTCCACAAGAACAGCCTTAGCGAAAGGCTTCTTGAAGGGAAAGATGTAACTCTGTGAGATGAATTAACAGAACACAGAGCAGTTTGTCAGAAAGCTTCTTTCCAGTTTTGAACGGAAGATATTTCCTTTTTCACCATAGCCCTCTATGGGCTTCCAAATATCCCTTTGCCAATTCCACAAGAACAGCCTTAGCGAAAGACTTCCTGAAGGGAAAGATGTAACTCTGTGAGATGAATTAACAGAACACAGAGCAGTTTCTCAGAAAGCTTCTTTCCAGTTTTCAACCGAAGATATTTCCTTTTTCACGATAGCCCTCTATGGGCTTCCAAAGATCCCTTTGCCAATTCCCCAAGAACAGCCTTAGGGAAAGGCTTCTTGAAGGGAAAGATGTAACTCTGTGAGATGAATTAACAGAACACAGAGCAGTTTCTCAGAAAGCTTCTTTCCAGTTTAGAACGGAAGATATTTCGTTTTTCACCATAGCCCTCTATGGGCTTCCAAATATCCCTTTGCCAATTCCACAAGAACAGCTTAGCGAAAGGTTTCTTGAAGGGAAAGATGTAACTCTGTGAGATGAATTAACAGAACACGGAGCAGTTTCTCAGAAAGCTTCATTGCAGTTTTGAACGGAAGATATTTCCTTTTTCACCATAGCCCTCTATGGGCTTCCAAATATCCCTTTGCCAATTCCACAAGAACAGCCTTGGCGAAAGGCTTCTTCAAGGGAAAGATGTAACTCTGTGAGATGAATTTACAGAACACAGAGCTGTTTCTCAGAAAGCTTCTTTCCAGTTTTGAACGGAAGATATTTCCTTTTTCACCATAGCCCCCTATAGGCTTCCAAATATCCCTTTGCCAATTCCACAAGAACAGCCTTAGCGAAAGGCTTCTTCAAGGGAAAGATGTAACTCTGTGAGATGAATTAACAGAACACAGAGCAGTTTCTCAGAAAGCTTCTTTCCAGTTTTGAACGGAAGATATTTCCTTTTTCACCATAGCCCTCTATGGGCTTCCAAATATCCCTTTTCCAATTCCACAAGAACAGCCGTAGCGAAAGGCTTCTTGAAGGGAAAGATGTAACTCTGTGAGATGAATTAACAGAACACAGAGCAGTTTCTCAGAAAGCTTCTTTCCACTTTTGAACGGAAGATATTTCCTTTTTCACCATAGCCCTCTATGAGCTTCCAAATATCCCTTTGCCAATTCCACAAGAACAGCCTTAGCGAAAGGTTCCTTGAAGGGAAAGATGTAACTCTGTGAGATGAATTAACAGAACACGGAGCAGTTTCTCAGAAAACTTCTTTCCAGTTTTGAACGGAAGATATTTCCTTTTTCACCATAGCCCTCCATGGGCTTCCAAATATCCCTTTGCCAATTCCACAAGAACAGCCTTAGTGAAAGACTTCTTGAAGGGAAAGATGTAACTCTGTGGGATGAATTTACAGTACACAGAGCAGTTTCTCAGAAAGCTTCTTTCCAGTTTTGAACGGAAGATATTTCCTTTTTCACCATAGCCCTCTATGGTCTTCCAAATATCCCTTTGCCAATTCCACAAGAACAGCCTTAGCGAAAGGCTTCTTCAAGGGAAAGATGTAACTCTGTGAGATGAATTAACTGAACACAGAGCAGTTTCTCAGAAAGCTTCTTTCCAGTTTTGAACGGAAGATATTTCCTTTTTCACCATAGCCCTCTATAGGCTTCCAAATAAACCTTTGCCAATTCCACAAGAACAGCCTTAGCGAAAGGCTTCTTGAAGGGAAAGATGTAACTCTGTGAGATGAATTAAGAGAACACAGAGCAGTTTCTCAGAAAGCTTCTTTCCAGTTTTGAACGGAAGATATTTCCTTTTTCACAATAGACCTCTATGGGCTTCCAAATATCCCTTTGCCAATTCCCCAAGAACAGCCTTAGCGAAAGGCTTCTTCAAGGGAAAGATGTAACTCTGTGAGATGAATTAACAGAACACAGAGCAGTTTCTCAGAAAGCTTCTTTCCAGTTTTGAACGGAAGATATTTCCTTTTTCACCATAGCCCTCTATGGGCTTCCAAATATCCCTTTGCCAATTCCACAAGAACAGCCTTAGCGAAAGGCTTCTTGAAGGGAAAGATGTAACTCTGTGAGATGAATTAACAGAACACAGAGCAGTTTCTCAGAAAGCTTCTTTCCAGTTTTGAACTGAAGGTATTTCATTTTTCACCAGAGCCCTCTATGGGCTTCCAAATATCCCTTTGCCAATTCCCCAAGAACAGCCTTAGCGAAAGGCTTCTTCAAGGGAAAGATGTAACTCTGTGAGATGAATTAACAGAACACAGAGCAGTTTCTCAGAAAGCTTCTTTCCAGTTTTGAACGGAAGATATTTCCTTTTTCACCATAGCCCTCTATGGGCTTCCAAATATCCCTTTGCCAATTCCACAAGAACAGCCTTAGCGAAAGGCTTCTTGAAGGGAAAGATGTAACTCTGTGAGATGAATTAACAGAACACAGAGCAGTTTCTCAGAAAGCTTCTTTCCAGTTTTGAACTGAAGGTATTTCATTTTTCACCAGAGCCCTCTATGGGCTTCCAAATATCCCTTTGCCAATTCCCCAAGAACAGCCTTAGCGAAAGGCTTCTTCAAGGGAAAGATGTAACTCTGTGAGATGAATTAACAGAACACAGAGCAGTTTCTCAGAAAGCTTCTTTCCAGTTTTGAACGGAAGATATTTCCTTTTTCACCATAGCCCTCTATGGGCTTCCAAATATCCCTTTGCCAATTCCACAAGAACAGCCTTAGCGAAAGGCTTCTTGAAGGGAAAGATGTAACTCTGTGAGATGAATTAACAGAACACAGAGCAGTTTGTCAGAAAGCTTCTTTCCAGTTTTGAACGGAAGATATTTCCTTTTTCACCATAGCCCTCTATGGGCTTCCAAATATCCCTTTGCCAATTCCACAAAAACAGCCTTAGCGAAAGACTTCCTGAAGGGAAAGATGTAACTCTGTGAGATGAATTAACAGAACACAGAGCAGTTTCTCAGAAAGCTTCTTTCCAGTTTTCAACCGAAGATATTTCCTTTTTCACGATAGCCCTCTATGGGCTTCCAAAGATCCCTTTGCCAATTCCCCAAGAACAGCCTTAGCGAAAGGCTTCTTGAAGGGAAAGATGTAACTCTGTGAGATGAATTAACAGAACACAGAGCAGTTTCTCAGAAAGCTTCTTTCCAGTTTAGAACGGAAGATATTTCGTTTTTCACCATAGCCCTCTATGGGCTTCCAAATATCCCTTTGCCAATTCCACAAGAACAGCTTAGCGAAAGGTTTCTTGAAGGGAAAGATGTAACTCTGTGAGATGAATTAACAGAACACGGAGCAGTTTCTCAGAAAGCTTCATTGCAGTTTTGAACGGAAGATATTTCCTTTTTCACCATAGCCCTCTATGGGCTTCCAAATATCCCTTTGCCAATTCCACAAGAACAGCCTTGGCGAAAGGCTTCTTCAAGGGAAAGATGTAACTCTGTGAGATGAATTTACAGAACACAGAGCAGTTTCTCAGAAAGCTTCTTTCCAGTTTTGAACGGAAGATATTTCCTTTTTCACCATAGCCCCCTATAGGCTTCCAAATATCCCTTTGCCAATTCCACAAGAACAGCCTTAGCGAAAGGCTTCTTCAAGGGAAAGATGTAACTCTGTGAGATGAATTAACAGAACACAGAGCAGTTTCTCAGAAAGCTTCTTTCCAGTTTTGAACGGAAGATATTTCCTTTTTCACCATAGCCCTCTATGGGCTTCCAAATATCCCTTTTCCAATTCCACAAGAACAGCCGTAGCGAAAGGCTTCTTGAAGGGAAAGATGTAACTCTGTGAGATGAATTAACAGAACACAGAGCAGTTTCTCAGAAAGCTTCTTTCCACTTTTGAACGGAAGATATTTCCTTTTTCACCATAGCCCTCTATGAGCTTCCAAATATCCCTTTGCCAATTCCACAAGAACAGCCTTAGCGAAAGGTTCCTTGAAGGGAAAGATGTAACTCTGTGAGATGAATTAACAGAACACGGAGCAGTTTCTCAGAAAGCTTCTTTCCAGTTTTGAACGGAAGATATTTCCTTTTTCACCATAGCCCTCCATGGGCTTCCAAATATCCCTTTGCCAATTCCACAAGAACAGCCTTAGTGAAAGACTTCTTGAAGGGAAAGATGTAACTCTGTGGGATGAATTTACAGTACACAGAGCAGTTTCTCAGAAAGCTTCTTTCCAGTTTTGAACGGAAGATATTTCCTTTTTCACCATAGCCCTCTATGGTCTTCCAAATATCCCTTTGCCAATTCCACAAGAACAGCCTTAGCGAAAGGCTTCTTCAAGGGAAAGATGTAACTCTGTGAGATGAATTAACTGAACACAGAGCAGTTTCTCAGAAAGCTTCTTTCCAGTTTTGAACGGAAGATATTTCCTTTTTCACCATAGCCCTCTATAGGCTTCCAAATAAACCTTTGCCAATTCCACAAGAACAGCCTTAGCGAAAGGCTTCTTGAAGGGAAAGATGTAACTCTGTGAGATGAATTAAGAGAACACAGAGCAGTTTCTCAGAAAGCTTCTTTCCAGTTTTGAACGGAAGATATTTCCTTTTTCACAATAGACCTCTATGGGCTTCCAAATATCCCTTTGCCAATTCCCCAAGAACAGCCTTAGCGAAAGGCTTCTTCAAGGGAAAGATGTAACTCTGTGAGATGAATTAACAGAACACAGAGCAGTTTCTCAGAAAGCTTCTTTGCAGTTTTGAACGGAAGATATTTTCTTTTTCACGATAGCCCTCTATGGTCTTCCAAATATCCCTTTGCCAATTCCACAAGAACAGCCTTAGCGAAAGGCTTCTTGAAGGGAAAGATGTAACTCTGTGAGATGAATTAACAGAACACATAGCAGTTTCTCAGAAAGCTTCTTTCCAGTTTTGAACGGAAGATATTTCCTTTTTCACCATAGCCCTCTATGGGCTTCCAAATATCCCTTTGCCAATTCCCCAAGAACAGCCTTAGCGAAAGGCTTCTTGAAGAGAAAGATGTAACTCTGTGAGATGAATTAACACAACACAGAGCAGTTTCTCAGAAAGCTTCTTTCCAGTTTTGAACGGAAGATATTTCCTTTTTCACCGTAGAGCTCTATGGGCTTCCAAATATCCCTTTGCCAATTCCACAAGAACAGCCTTAGCGAAAGGCTTCTTGAAGGGAAAGATGTAACTCTGTGAGATGAATTAACAGAACACAGAGCAGTTTCTCAGAAAGCTTCTTTCAAGTTTTGAACGGAAGATATTTCCTTTTTCACCATAGCCCTCTATGGGCTTCCAAATATCCCTTTGCCAATTGCACAGGAAGAGCCTTAGCGAAAGCCTTCTTGAAGGGAAACATGTAACTCTGTGAGATGAATTAACAGAACACAGAGCAGTTTCTCAGAAAGCATCTTTCCAGTTTTGAACGGAAGATATTTCCTTTTTCACCTTAGCCCTCTATGGGCTTCCAAATATCCCTTTGCCAATTCCACAAGAACAGCCTTAGCGAAAGGCTTCTTGAAGGGAAAGATGTAAATCTGTGAGATGAATTAACAGAACACAGAGCAGTTTCTCAGAAGCTTCTTTCCAGTTTTGAACGGAAGATATTTCCTTTTTCACCATAGCCCTCTATGGGCTTCCAAATATCCCTTTGCCAATTCCACAAGAACAGCCTTAGCGAAAGCCTTCTTGAAGGGAAAGATGTAACTCTGTGAGGTGAATTTGCAGAACACAGAGCAGTTTCTCAGAAAGCTTCTTTCCAGTTTTGAACGGAAGATATTTCCTTTTTCACCATAGCCCTCTATGGGATTCCAAATATCCCTCTGCCAATTCCACAAGAACAGCCTTAGTGAAAGGCTTCTTGAAGGGAAAGATGTAACTCTGTGAGACGAATTAACAGAACACAGAGCAGTTTCTCAGAAAACTTCTTTCCAGTTTTGAACGGAAGATATTTCCTTTTTCACCATAGCCCTCTATGGGCTTCCAAATATCCCTTTCCCAATTACACAAGAACAGAGTTAGCGAAAGGCTTCTTGAAGGGAAAGATGTAACTCTGTGAGATGAATTAACAGAACACAGAGCAGTTTCTCAGAAAGCTTCTTTCCGGTTTTGAACGGAAGTTATTTCCTTTTTCACCATAGCCCTCTATGGGCTTCCAAATATCCCTTTGCCAATTCCACAAGAACAGCCTTAGCGAAAGGCTTCTTGAAGGGAAAGATGTAACTCTGTGAGATGAATTAACAGAACACAGAACAGTTTCTCAGAAAGCTTCTTTCCAGTTTTGAACGGAAGATATTTCCTTTTTCACCATAGCCCTCTATGGGCTTCCAAATATCCCTTTGCCAATTCCACAAGAACTGCCTTAGCGAAAGGCTTCTTCAAGGGAAAGATGTAACTCTGTGAGATGAATTAACAGAACACAGTGCAGTTTCTCAGAAAGCTTCTTTCCAGTTTTGAACGGAAGATATTTCCTTTTTCACCATAGCCCTCTATGGGCTTCCAAATATACCTTTGCCAATTCCACAAGAACAGCCTTAGCGAAAGGCTTCTTGAAGGGAAAGATGTAACTCTGTGAGACGAATTAACAGAACACGGAGCAGTCTCTCAGAAAGCTTCTTTCCAGTTTTGAACGGAAGATATTTCCTTTTTCACCATAGCCCTCTATGGGCTTCCAAATATCCCTTTGCCAATTCCACAAGAACAGCCTCAGCGAAAGGCTTCTTGAAGGGAAAGATGTAACTCTGTGAGATGAATTAACAGAACACAGAGTAGTTTCTCAGAAAGCTTCTTTCCAGTTTTGAACGGAAGATATTTCCTTTTTCACCTTAGCCCTCTATGGGCTTCCAAATATCCCTTTGCCAATTCCCCAAGAACAGCCTTAGCGAAAGGCTTCTTGAAGGGAAAGATGTAACTCTGTGAGATGAATTAACAGAACACAGAGCAGTTTCTCAGAAAGCTTCTTTCCAGTTTTGAACGGAAGATATTTCCTTTTTCACCATAGCCCTCTATGGGCTTCCAAATATCCCTTTGCCAATTCCACAAGAACAGCCTTAGCGAAAGGCTTCTTGAAGGGAAAGATGTAACTCTGTGAGATGAATTAACAGAACACAGAGCAGTTTCTCAGAAAGTTTCTGTCCAGTTTTGAACGGAAGATATTTCCTTTTTCACCATAGCCCTCCATGGGCTTCCAAATATCCCTTTGCCAATTCCCCAAGAACAGCCTTAGCGAAAGGCTTCTTGAAGGGAAAGATGTAACTCTGTGAGATGAATTAACAGAACACAGAGCAGTTTCTCAGAAAGCTTCTTTCCGGTTTTGAACGGAAGATATTTCCTTTTTCACCATAGCCCTCTATGGGCTTCCTAATATCCCTTTGCCAATTCCACAAGAACAGCCTTAGCGAAAGGCTTCTTGAAGGGAAAGATGTAACTCTGTGAGACGAATTAACAGATCACAGAGCAGTTTCTCAGAAAGCTTCTTTCCAGTTTTGAACGGAAGATATTTCCTTTTTCACCATAGCCCTCTATGGGCTTCCAAATATCCCTTTTCAAATTCCACAAGAACAGCCTTAGCGAAAGGCTTCTTCAAGGGAAAGATGTAACTCTGTGAGATGAATTAACAGAACACGGAACAGTTTCTCACAAAGCTTGTTTCCAGTTTTGAACGGAAGATATTTCCTTTTTCACCATAGCCCTCTATGGGCTTCCAAATATCCCTTTGCCAATTCCACAAGAACAGCCTTAGTGAAAGGCTTCTTGAAGGGAAAGATGTAACTCTGTGAGATGAATTTACAGAACACACAGCAGTTTCTCAGAAAGCTTCTTTCCAGTTTTGAACGAAAGATATTTCATTTTTCACCATAGCCGTCTATGGGCTTCCAAATATCCCTTTGCCAATTCCACAAGAACAGCCTTAGCGAAAGGCTTCTTGAAGGGAAAGATGTAACTCTGTGAGATGAATTAACAGAACACAGAGCAGTTTCTCAGAAAGCTTGTTTCCAGTTTTGAACGGAAGATATTTCCTTTTTCACCATAGCCCTCTAAGGGCTTCCAAATATCCCTTTGCCAATTCCACAAGAACAACCTTAGCGAAAGGCTTCTTGAAGGGAAAGATGTAACTCTGTGAGATGAATTAACAGAACATAGAACAGTTTCTCAGAAAGCTTCTTTCCAGTTTTGAACGGAAGGTATTTCCTTTTTCACCATAGCCCTCTATGGGCTTCCAAATATCCCTTTGCCAATACCACAAGAACAGCCTTATCGAAAGGCTTCTTCAAGGGAAAGATGTAACTCTGTGAGATGAATTAACAGAACACAGATCAGTTTCTCAGAAAGCTTCTTTCCAGTTTTGAACGGAAGATATTTCCTTTTTCACCATAGCCCTCTATGGGCTTCCAAATATTCCTTTGCCAATTCCACAAGAACAGCCTTAGCGAAAGGCTTCTTGAAGGGAAAGATGTAACTCTGTTAGATGAATTAACAGAACACAGATCAGTTTCTCAGAAAGCTTCTTTCCAGTTTTGAACGGAAGATATTTCCTTTTTCACCATAGCCCTCTATGGGCTTCCAAATAGCCCTTTGCCAATTCCACAAGAACAACCTTAGCGAAAGACTTCTTGAAGGGAAAGATGAAACTCTGTGAGACGAACTAACAGAACACAGAGCAATTTCTCCGAAAGCTTCTTTCCAGTTTTGAACGGAAGATATTTCCTTTTTCACCATAGCCCTCTAAGGGCTTCCAAATATCCCTTTGCCAATTCCACTAGAACAGCCTTAGCGAAAGGCTTCTTGAAGGGAAAGATGTAACTCTGTGAGATGAATTAAGAGAACACAGAGCAGTTTCTCAGAAAGCTTCTTTCCAGTTTTGAACGGAAGATATTTCCTTTTTCACCATAGCCCTCTATGGGCTTCCAAATATCGCTTTGCCAATTCCAAAAGAACAACCTTTGCGAAAGGCTTCTTGAAGGGAAAGATGTAACTCTGTGGGATGAATTAACAGAACACAGAGCAATTTCTCAGAAAGCTTCTTTCCAGTTTTGAACGGAAGGTATTTCCTTTTTCACCATAGCCCTCTATGGGCTTCTAAATATCCCTGTTCCAATTCCAGAAATACAGCCTTAGCGAAAGGCTTCTTGAAGGGAAAGATGTAACTCTGTGAGATGAATTAACAGAACACAGAGCAGTTTCTCAGAAAGCTTCTTTCCAGTTTTGAACGGAAGGTATTTCCTTTTTCACCATAGCCCTCTATGGGCTTCCAAATATCCCTTCGCCAATTCCACAAGAACAGCCTTAGCGAAAGGCTTCTTGAAGGGAAAGATGTAACTCTGTGAGGTGAATTTGCAGAACACAGAGCAGTTTCACAGAAAGCTTCTTTCCAGTTTTGAACGGAAGATATTTCCTTTTTCACCATAGCCCTCTATGGGATTCCAAATATCCCTCTGCCAATTGCACAAGAACAGCCTTAGTGAAAGGCTTCTTGAAGGGAAAGATGTAACTCTGTGAGACGAATTAAGAGAACACAGAGCAGTTTCTCAGAAAACTTCTTTCCAGTTTTGAACGGAAGATATTTCCTTTTTCACCATAGCCCTCTATGGGCTTCCAAATATCCCTTTCCCAATTCCACAAGAACAGAGTTAGCGAAAGGCTTCTTGAAGAGAAAGGTGTAACTCTGTGAGATGAATTAACAGAACACAGAGCAGTTTCTCAGAAAGCTTCTTTCCAGTTTTGAACGGAAGTTATTTCCTTTTTCACCATAGCCCTCTATGGGCTTCCAAATATCCCTTTGCCAATTCCACAAGAACAGCCTTAGCGAAAGGCTTCTTGAAGGGAAAGATGTAACTCTGTGAGATGAATTAACAGAACACAGAACAGTTTCTCAGAAAGCTTCTTTCCAGTTTTGAACGGAAGATATTTCCTTTTTCACCATAGCCCTCTATGGGCTTCCAAATATCCCTTTGCCAATTCCACAAGAACTGCCTTAGCGAAAGGCTTCTTCAAGGGAAAGATGTAACTCTGTGAGATGAATTAACAGAACACAGTGCAGTTTCTCAGAAAGCTTCTTTCCAGTTTTGAACGGAAGATATTTCCTTTTTCACCATAGCCCTCTATGGGCTTCCAAATATCCCTTTGCCAATTCCACAAGAACAGCCTTAGCGAAAGGCTTCTTGAAGGGAAAGATGTAACTCTGTGAGACGAATTAACAGAACACGGAGCAGTTTCTCAGAAAGCTTCTTTCCAGTTTTGAACGGAAGATATTTCCTTTTTCACCATAGCCCTCTATGGGCTTCCAAATATCCCTTTGCCAATTCCACAAGAACAGCCTCAGCGAAAGGCTTCTTGAAGGGAAAGATGTAACTCTGTGAGATGAATTAACAGAACACAGATCAGTTTCTCAGAAAGCTTCTTTCCAGTTTTGAACGGAAGATATTTCCTTTTTCACCATAGCCCTCTATGGGCTTCCAAATATCCCTTTGCCAATTCCACAAGAACAGCCTTAGCGAAAGGCTTCTTGAAGGGAAAGATGTAACTCTGTGAGATGAATTAACAGAAGACAGAGCAGTTTCTCAGAAAGCTTCTTTCCAGTTTTGAACGGAAGATATTTCCTTTTTCACCATAGCCCTCTATGGGCTTCCAAATATCCCTTTGCCAATTCCACAAGAACAGCCTTAGCGAAAGGCTTCTTGAAGGGAAAGATGTAACTCTGTGAGATGAATTAACAGAACACAGAGCAGTTTGTCAGAAAGCTTCTTTCCAGTTTTGAACGGAAGATATTTCCTTTTTCACCATAGCCCTCTATGGGCTTCCAAATATCCCTTTTCCAATTCCACAAGAACAGCCTTAGCGAAAGACTTCTTGAAGGGAAAGATGTAACTCTGTGAGATGAATTAACAGAACACAGAGCAGTTTCTCAGAAAGCTTCTTTCCAGTTTTGAACGGAAGATATTTCCTTTTTCACGATAGCCCTCTATGGGCTTCCAAATATCCCTTTTCCAATTCCACAAGAACAGCCTTAGCGAAAGACTTCTTGAAGGGAAAGATGTAACTCTGTGAGATGAATTAACAGAACACAGAGCAGTTTCTCAGAAAGCGTCTTTCCAGTTTTGAACGGAAGATATTTCCTTTTTCACCATAGCCCTCTATGGGCTTCCAAATATCCCTTTGCCAATTCCACAAGAACAGCCTCAGCGAAAGGCTTCTTGAAGGGAAAGATGTAACTCTGTGAGATGAATTAACAGAACACAGAGTAGTTTCTCAGAAAGCTACTTTCCAGTTTTGAACGGAAGATATTTCCTTTTTCACCTTAGCCCTCTATGGGCTTCCAAATATCCCTTTGCCAATTCCACAAGAACAGCCTTAGCGAAAGGCTTCTTCAAGGGAAAGATGTCACTCTGTGAGATGAATTAACAGAACACAGAGCAGTTTCTCAGAAAGCTTCTTTCCAGTTTTTAACGGAAGATATTTCCTTTTTCACCATAGCCCTCTATGGGCTTCCAAATATCCCTTTGCCAATTCCACAAGAACAGCCTTAGCGAAAGGCTTCTTGAAGGGAAAGATGTAACTCTGTGAGATGAATTAACAGAACACAGAGCAGTTTCTCAGAAAGCTTCTTTCCTGTTTTGAACGGAAGATATTTCCTTTTTCACCATAGCCCTCTATGGGCTTCCAAATATCCCTTTGCCAATTCCACAAGAACAGCCTTAGCGAAAGGCTTCTTGAAGGGAAAGATGTAACTCTGTGAGATGAATTAACAGAACACAGAGCAGTTTCTCAGACAGCTTCTTTCCAGTTTTGAACTGAAGGTATTTCCTTTTTCACCATAGCCCTCTATGGGCTTCCAAATATCCCTTTGCCAATTCCACAAGAACAGCCTTAGCGAAAGGCTTCTTCAAGGGAAAGATGTAACTCTGCGAGACGAATTAACAGAACACAGAGCAGTTTCTCAGAAAGCTTCTTTCCAGTTTTGAACGGAAGATATTTCCTTTTTCACCATAGCCCTCTATGGGATTCCAAATATCCGTCTGCCAATTCCACAAGAACAGCCTTAGTGAAAGGCTTCTTGAAGGGAAAGATGTAACTCTGTGAGACGAATTAACATAACACAGAGCAGTTTCTCAGAAAACTTCTTTCCAGTTTTGAACGGAAGATATTTCCTTTTTCACCATAGCCCTCTATGGGCTTCCAAATATCCCTTTGCCAATTCCCCAAGAACAGCCTTAGCGAAAGGCTTCTTGAAGGGAAAGATGTAACTCTGTGAGATGAATTAACAGAACACAGAGTAGTTTCTCAGAAAGCTACTTTACAGTTTTGAACGGAAGATATTTCCTTTTTCACCTTAGCCCTCTATGGGCTTCCAAATATCCCTTTGCCAATTCACCAAGAACAGCCTTAGCGAAAGGCTTCTTGAAGGGAAAGATGTAACTCTGTGAGATGAATTAACAGAACACAGAGCAGTTTCTCTGAAAGCTTCTTTCCAGTTTTGAACGGAAGATATTTCCTTTTTCACCATAGCCCTCTAAGGGCTTCCAAATATCCCTTTGCCAATTCCACAAAACAGCCTTAGCGAAAGGCTTCTTGAAGGGAAAGATGTAACTCTGTGAGATGAATTAACAGAACACAGAGCAGTTTCTCAGAAAGTTTCTGTCCAGTTTTGAACGGAAGATATTTCCTTTTTCACCATAGCCCTCTATGGGCTTCCAAATATCCCTTTGCCAATTCCCCAAGAACAGCCTTAGCGAAAGGCTTCTTGAAGGGAAAGATGTAACTCTGTGAGATGAATTAACAGAACACGGAACAGTTTCTCACAAAGCTTGTTTCCAGTTTTGAACGGAAGATATTTCCTTTTTCACCATAGCCCTCTATGGGCTTCCAAATATCCCTTTGCCAATTCCACAAGAACAACCTTAGCGAAAGGCTTCTTGAAGGGAAAGATGTAACTCTGTGAGATGAATTATCAGAACACAGAGCAGTTTCTCAGAAAGCTTCTTTCCAGTTATGAACGGAAGATATTTCCTTTTTCACCATAGCCCTCTATGGGCTTCCAAATATCCCTTTGCCAATTCCACAAGAACAACCTTAGCGAAAGGCTTCTTGAAGGGAAAGATGTAACTCTGTGAGATGAATTATCAGAACATAGAACAGTTTCTCAGAAAGCTTCTTTCCAGTTTTGAACGGAAGGTATTTTCTTTTTCACCAAAGCCCTCTATGGGCTTCCAAATATCCCTTTGCCAATTCCACAAGAACAGCCTTATCGAAAGGCTTCTTCAAGGGAAAGATGTAACTCTGTGAGATGAATTAACAGAACACAGATCAGTTTCTCAGAAAGCTTCTTTCCAGTTTTGAACGGAAGATATTTCCTTTTTCACCATAGCCCTCTATGGGCTTCCAAATATCCCTTTGCCAATTCCACAAGAACAGCCTAATCGAAAGGCTTCTTGAAGGGAAAGATGTAACTCTGTGAGATGAATTAACAGAACACAGATCAGTTTCTCAGAAAGCTTCTTTCCAGTTTTGAACGGAAGATATTTCCTTTTTCACCATAGCCCTCTATGGGCTTCCAAATATCCCTTTGCCAATTCCACAAGAACAACCTTAGCGAAAGACTTCTAGAAGGGAAAGATGAAACTCTGTGAGACGAACTAACAGAACACAGAGCAATTTCTCTGAAAGCTTCTTTCCAGTTTTGAACGGAAGATATTTCCTTTTTCACCATAGCCCTCTATGGGCTTCCAAATATCCCTTTGCCAATTCCACTAGAACAGCCTTAGCGAAAGGCTTCTTGAAGGGAAAGATGTAACTCTGTGAGATGAATTAAGAGAACACAGAGCAGTTTCTCAGAAAGCTTCTTTCCAGTTTTGAACGGAAGATATTTCCTTTTTCACCATAGCCCTCTATGGGTTTCCAAATATCGCTTTGCCAATTCCAAAAGAACAACATTTGCGAAAGGCTTCTTGAAGGGAAAGATGTAACTCTGTGAGTTGAATTAACAGAACACAGAGCAGTTGCTCTGAAAGCTTCTTTCCAATTTTGAACGGAAGATATTTCCTTTTTCACCATAGCCCTCTATGTGCTTCCAAATATCCCTTTGCCAATTCCACAAGAACAGCCTTAGCGAAAGCCTTCTTCAAGGGAAAGATGTAACTCTGTGAGATGAATTAACAGAACACAGAGCAGTTTCTCAGAAAGCTTCTTTCCAGTTTTGAACGGAAGATATTTCCTTTTTTACCATAGCCCTCTATGGGCTTCCAAATATCCCTTTGCCAATTCCACAAGAACAGCCTTAGTGAAAGGCTTCTTGAAGTGAAAGATGTAACTCTGTGAGATGAATTAACAGAACACGGAGCAGTTTCTCAGAAAGCTTCTTTCCAGTTTTGAACGGAAGATATTTCCTTTTTCACCATAGCCCTCTATGGGCTTCCAAATATCCCTTTGCCAATTCCACAAGAACAGCCTTAGCGAAAGGCTTCTTCAAGGGAAAGATGTAACTCTGTGAGATGAATTAACAGAACACAGAACAGTTTCTCAGAAAGCTTCTTTCCAGTTTTGAACGGAAGATATTTCCTTTTTCACCATAGCCCTCTATGGGCTTCCAAATATCCCTTTGCCAATTCCACAAGAACAGCCTTAGCGAAAGGCTTCTTGAAGGGAAAGATGTAACTCTGTGAGATGAATTAACAGAACACAGAGCAGTTTGTCAGAAAGCTTCTTTCCAGTTTTGAACGGAAGATATTTCCTTTTTCACCATAGCCCTCTATGGGCTTCCAAATATCCCTTTTCCAATTCCACAAGAACAGCCTTAGCGAAAGACTTCTTGAAGGGAAAGATGTAACTCTGTGAGATGAATTAACAGAACACAGAGCAGTTTCTCAGAAAGCTTCTTTCCAGTTTTGAACGGAAGATATTTCCTTTTTCACGATAGCCCTCTATGGGCTTCCAAATATCCCTTTTCCAATTCCACAAGAACAGCCTTAGCGAAAGACTTCTTGAAGGGAAAGATGTAACTCTGTGAGATGAATTAACAGAACACAGAGCAGTTTCTCAGAAAGCTTCTTTCCAGTTTTGAACGGAAGATATTTCCTTTTTCACGATAGCCCTCTATGGGCTTCCAAATATCCCTTTGCCAATTGCACAGGAAGAGCCTTAGCAAAAGGCTTCTTGAAGGGAAAGATGTAACTCTGTGAGATGAATTAACAGAACACAGAGTAGTTTCTCAGAAAGCTACTTTCCAGTTTTGAACGGAAGATATTTCCTTTTTCACCTTAGCCCTCTATGGGCTTCCAAATATCCCTTTGCCAATTCCACAAGAACAGCCTTAGCGAAAGGCTTCTTGAAGGGAAAGATGTAACTCTGTGAGATGAATTAACAGAACACAGAGCAGTTTCTCAGAAAGCTTCTTTCCAGTTTTGAACGGAAGATATTTCCTTTTTCACCATAGCCCTCTATGGGCTTCCAAATATCCCTTTGCCAATTCCACAAGAACAGCCTTAGCGAAAGGCTTCTTGAAGGGAAAGATGTAACTCTGTGAGATGAATTAACAGAACACAGAGCAGTTTCTCAGAAAGTTTCTGTCCAGTTTTGAACGGAAGATATTTCCTTTTTCACCACAGCCCTCTATGGGCTTCCAAATATCCCTTTGCCAATTCCCCAAGAACAGCCTTAGCGAAAGGCTTCTTGAAGGGAAAGATGTAACTCTGTGAGATGAATTAACAGAACACAGAGCAGTTTCTCAGAAAGCTTCTTTCCAGTTTTGAACTGAAGGTATTTCCTTTTTCACCATAGCCCTCTATGGGCTTCCAAATATCCCTTTGCCAATTCCACAAGAACAGCCTTAGCGAAAGGCTTCTTCAAGGGAAAGATGTAACTCTGCGAGACGAATTAACAGAACACAGAGCAGTTTCTCAGAAAGCTTCTTTCCAGTTTTGAACGGAAGATATTTCCTTTTTCACCATAGCCCTCTATGGGATTCCAAATATCCCTCTGCCAATTCCACAAGAACAGCCTTAGTGAAAGGCTTCTTGAAGGGAAAGATGTAACTCTGTGAGACGAATTAACATAACACAGAGCAGTTTCTCAGAAAACTTCTTTCCAGTTTTGAACGGAAGATATTTCCTTTTTCACCATAGCCCTCTATGGGCTTCCAAATATCCCTTTGCCAATTCCCCAAGAACAGCCTTAGCGAAAGGCTTCTTGAAGGGAAAGATGTAACTCTGTGAGATGAATTAACAGAACACAGAGCAGTTTCTCAGAAAGCTTCTTTCCAGTTTTGAACGGAAGTTATTTCCTTTTTCACCATAGCCCTCTATGGGCTTCCAAATATCCCTTTGCCAATTCCACAAGAACAGCCTTAGCGAAAGGCTTCTTGAAGGGAAAGATGTAACTCTGTGAGATGAATTAACAGAACACAGAACAGTTTCTCAGAAAGCTTCTTTCCAGTTTTGAACGGAAGATATTTCCTTTTTCACCATAGCCCTCTATGGGCTTCCAAATATCCCTTTGCCAATTCCACAAGAACTGCCTTAGCGAAAGGCTTCTTCAAGGGAAAGATGTAACTCTGTGAGATGAATTAACAGAACACAGTGCAGTTTCTCAGAAAGCTTCTTTCCAGTTTTGAACGGAAGATATTTCCTTTTTCACCATAGCCCTGTATGGGCTTCCAAATATCCCTTTGCCAATTCCACAAGAACAGCCTTAGCGAAAGGCTTCTTGAAAGGAAAGATGTAACTCTGTGAGGTGAATTTGCAGAACACAGAGCAGTTTCTCAGAAAGCTTCTTTCCAGTTTTGAACGGAAGATATTTCGTTTTTCACCATAGCCCTCTATGGGATTCCAAATATCCCTCTGCCAATTCCACAAGAACAGTCTTAGTGAAAGGCTTCTTGAAGGGAAAGATGTAACTCTGTGAGATGAATTAACAGAACACAGAGCAGTTTCTCAGAAAACTTCTTTCCAGTTTTGAACGGAAGATATTTCCTTTTTCACCATAGCCCTCTCTGGGCTTCCAAATATCCCTTTCCCAATTCCACAAGAACAGAGTTAGCGAAAGGCTTCTTGAAGAGAAAGATGTAACTCTGTGAGATGAATTAACAGAACACAGAGCAGTTTCTCAGAAAGCTTCTTTGCAGTTTTGAACGGAAGATATTTCCTTTTTCACCATAGCCCTCTATGGGCTTCCAAATATCCCTTTGCCAATTCCACAAGAATAGCCTTAGCGAAAGGCTTCTTGAAGGGAAAGATGTAACTCTGTGAGACGAATTAACAGAAAACGGAGCAGTTTCTCAGAAAGCTTCTTTCCAGTTTTGAACGGAAGATATTTCCTTTTTCACCATAGCCCTCTATGGGCTTCCAAATATCCCTTTGCCAATTCCACAAGAACAGCCTCAGCGAAAGGCTTCTTGAAGGGAAAGATGTAACTCTGTGAGATGAATTAACAGAACACAGAGTAGTTTCTCAGAAAGCTACTTTCCAGTTTCGAACGGAAGATATTTCCTTTTTCACCTTAGCCCTCTATGGGCTTCCAAATATCCCTTTGCCAATTCCACAAGAACAGCCTTAGCGAAAGGCTTCTTGAAGGGAAAGATGTAACTCTGTGAGATGAATTAACAGAACACAGAGCAGTTTCTCAGAAAGCTTCTTTCCAGTTTTGAACGGAAGATATTTCCTTTTTCACCATAGCCCTCTATGGGCTTCCAAATATCCCTTTGCCAATTCCACAAGAACAGCCTTAGCGAAAGGCTTCTTGAAGGGAAAGATGTAACTCTGTGAGATGAATTAACAGAACACAGAGCAGTTTCGCAGAAAGTTTCTGTCCAGTTTTGAACGGAAGATATTTCCTTTTTCACCATAACCCTCTATGGGCTTCCAAATATCCCTTTGCCAATTCCCCAAGAACAGCCTTAGCGAAAGGCTTCTTGAAGGGAAAGATGTAACTCTGTGAGATGAATTAACAGAACACAGAGCAGTTTCTCAGAAAGCTTCTTTCCAGTTTTGAACGGAAGATATTTCCTTTTTCACCATAGCCCTCTATGGGATTCCAAATATCCCTTTGCCAATTCCACAAGAACAGCCTTAGCGAAAGGCTTCTTGAAGGGAAAGATGTAACTCTGTGAGACGAATTAACAGAACACAGAGCAGTTTCTCAGAAAGCTTGTTTCCAGGTTTGAACGGAAGATATTTCCTTTTTCACCATAGCCCTCTATGGGCTTCCAAATATCCCTTTGCCAATTCCACAAGAACAGCCTTAGTGAAAGGCTTCTTGAAGGGAAAGATGTAACTCTTTGAGATGAATTTACAGAACACACAGCAGTTTCTCAGAAAGCTTCTTTCCAGTTTTGAACGGAAGATATTTCATTTTTCACCATAGCCCTCTATGGGCTTCCAAATATCCCTTTGCCAATTCCACAAGAACAGCCTTAGCGAAAGGCTTCTTGAAGGGAAACATGTAACTCTGTGAGATGAATTAACAGAACACAGAGCAGTTTCTCAGAAAGCTTCTTTCCACTTTTGAACGGAAGATATTTCCTTTTTCACCATAGCCCTCTATGGGCTTCCAAATATCCCTTTGCCAATTCCACAAGAACAACCTTAGCGAAAGGCTTCTTGAAGGGAAAGATGTAACTCTGTGAGATGAATTAACAGAACACAGAGTAGTTTCTCAGAAAGCTACTTTCCAGTTTTGAACGGAAGATATTTCCTTTTTCACCTTAGCCCTCTATGGGCTTCCAAATATCCCTTTGCCAATTCCACAAGAACAGCCTTAGCGAAAGGCTTCTTGAAGGGAAAGATGTAACTCTGTGAAATGAATTAACAGAACACAGAGCAGTTTCTCAGAAAGCTTCTTTCCAGTTTTGAACGGAAGATATTTCCTTTTTCACCATAGCCCTCTATGGGCTTCCAAATATCCCTTTGCCAATTCCACAAGAACAGCCTTAGCGAAAGGCTTCTTGAAGGGAAAGATGTAACTCTGTGAGATGAATTAACAGAACACAGAGCAGTTTCTCAGAAAGTTTCTGTCCAGTTTTGAACGGAAGATATTTCCTTTTTCACCACAGCCCTCTATGGGCTTCCAAATATCCCTTTGCCAATTCCCCAAGAACAGCCTTAGCGAAAGGCTTCTTGAAGGGAAAGATGTAACTCTGTGAGATGAATTAACAGAACACAGAGCAGTTTCTCAGAAAGCTTCTTTCCAGTTTTGAACTGAAGGTATTTCCTTTTTCACCATAGCCCTCTATGGGCTTCCAAATATCCCTTTGCCAATTCCACAAGAACAGCCTTAGCGAAAGGCTTCTTCAAGGGAAAGATGTAACTCTGCGAGACGAATTAACAGAACACAGAGCAGTTTCTCAGAAAGCTTCTTTCCAGTTTTGAACGGAAGATATTTCCTTTTTCACCATAGCCCTCTATGGGATTCCAAATATCCCTCTGCCAATTCCACAAGAACAGCCTTAGTGAAAGGCTTCTTGAAGGGAAAGATGTAACTCTGTGAGACGAATTAACATAACACAGAGCAGTTTCTCAGAAAACTTCTTTCCAGTTTTGAACGGAAGATATTTCCTTTTTCACCATAGCCCTCTATGGGCTTCCAAATATCCCTTTGCCAATTCCCCAAGAACAGCCTTAGCGAAAGGCTTCTTGAAGGGAAAGATGTAACTCTGTGAGATGAATTAACAGAACACAGAGCAGTTTCTCAGAAAGCTTCTTTCCAGTTTTGAACGGAAGTTATTTCCTTTTTCACCATAGCCCTCTATGGGCTTCCAAATATCCCTTTGCCAATTCCACAAGAACAGCCTTAGCGAAAGGCTTCTTGAAGGGAAAGATGTAACTCTGTGAGATGAATTAACAGAACACAGAACAGTTTCTCAGAAAGCTTCTTTCCAGTTTTGAACGGAAGATATTTCCTTTTTCACCATAGCCCTCTATGGGCTTCCAAATATCCCTTTGCCAATTCCACAAGAACTGCCTTAGCGAAAGGCTTCTTCAAGGGAAAGATGTAACTCTGTGAGATGAATTAACAGAACACAGTGCAGTTTCTCAGAAAGCTTCTTTCCAGTTTTGAACGGAAGATATTTCCTTTTTCACCATAGCCCTGTATGGGCTTCCAAATATCCCTTTGCCAATTCCACAAGAACAGCCTTAGCGAAAGGCTTCTTGAAAGGAAAGATGTAACTCTGTGAGGTGAATTTGCAGAACACAGAGCAGTTTCTCAGAAAGCTTCTTTCCAGTTTTGAACGGAAGATATTTCGTTTTTCACCATAGCCCTCTATGGGATTCCAAATATCCCTCTGCCAATTCCACAAGAACAGTCTTAGTGAAAGGCTTCTTGAAGGGAAAGATGTAACTCTGTGAGATGAATTAACAGAACACAGAGCAGTTTCTCAGAAAACTTCTTTCCAGTTTTGAACGGAAGATATTTCCTTTTTCACCATAGCCCTCTCTGGGCTTCCAAATATCCCTTTCCCAATTCCACAAGAACAGAGTTAGCGAAAGGCTTCTTGAAGAGAAAGATGTAACTCTGTGAGATGAATTAACAGAACACAGAGCAGTTTCTCAGAAAGCTTCTTTGCAGTTTTGAACGGAAGATATTTCCTTTTTCACCATAGCCCTCTATGGGCTTCCAAATATCCCTTTGCCAATTCCACAAGAATAGCCTTAGCGAAAGGCTTCTTGAAGGGAAAGATGTAACTCTGTGAGACGAATTAACAGAAAACGGAGCAGTTTCTCAGAAAGCTTCTTTCCAGTTTTGAACGGAAGATATTTCCTTTTTCACCATAGCCCTCTATGGGCTTCCAAATATCCCTTTGCCAATTCCACAAGAACAGCCTCAGCGAAAGGCTTCTTGAAGGGAAAGATGTAACTCTGTGAGATGAATTAACAGAACACAGAGTAGTTTCTCAGAAAGCTACTTTCCAGTTTCGAACGGAAGATATTTCCTTTTTCACCTTAGCCCTCTATGGGCTTCCAAATATCCCTTTGCCAATTCCACAAGAACAGCCTTAGCGAAAGGCTTCTTGAAGGGAAAGATGTAACTCTGTGAGATGAATTAACAGAACACAGAGCAGTTTCTCAGAAAGCTTCTTTCCAGTTTTGAACGGAAGATATTTCCTTTTTCACCATAGCCCTCTATGGGCTTCCAAATATCCCTTTGCCAATTCCACAAGAACAGCCTTAGCGAAAGGCTTCTTGAAGGGAAAGATGTAACTCTGTGAGATGAATTAACAGAACACAGAGCAGTTTCGCAGAAAGTTTCTGTCCAGTTTTGAACGGAAGATATTTCCTTTTTCACCATAACCCTCTATGGGCTTCCAAATATCCCTTTGCCAATTCCCCAAGAACAGCCTTAGCGAAAGGCTTCTTGAAGGGAAAGATGTAACTCTGTGAGATGAATTAACAGAACACAGAGCAGTTTCTCAGAAAGCTTCTTTCCAGTTTTGAACGGAAGATATTTCCTTTTTCACCATAGCCCTCTATGGGATTCCAAATATCCCTTTGCCAATTCCACAAGAACAGCCTTAGCGAAAGGCTTCTTGAAGGGAAAGATGTAACTCTGTGAGACGAATTAACAGAACACAGAGCAGTTTCTCAGAAAGCTTGTTTCCAGGTTTGAACGGAAGATATTTCCTTTTTCACCATAGCCCTCTATGGGCTTCCAAATATCCCTTTGCCAATTCCACAAGAACAGCCTTAGTGAAAGGCTTCTTGAAGGGAAAGATGTAACTCTTTGAGATGAATTTACAGAACACACAGCAGTTTCTCAGAAAGCTTCTTTCCAGTTTTGAACGGAAGATATTTCATTTTTCACCATAGCCCTCTATGGGCTTCCAAATATCCCTTTGCCAATTCCACAAGAACAGCCTTAGCGAAAGGCTTCTTGAAGGGAAACATGTAACTCTGTGAGATGAATTAACAGAACACAGAGCAGTTTCTCAGAAAGCTTCTTTCCACTTTTGAACGGAAGATATTTCCTTTTTCACCATAGCCCTCTATGGGCTTCCAAATATCCCTTTGCCAATTCCACAAGAACAACCTTAGCGAAAGGCTTCTTGAAGGGAAAGATGTAACTCTGTGAGATGAATTAACAGAACATAGAACAGTTTCTCAGAAAGCTTCTTTCCAGTTTTGAACGGAAGGTATTTCCTTTTTCACCATAGCCCTCTATGGGCTTCCAAATATCCCTTTGCCAATTCCACAAGAACAGCCTTATCGAAAGGCTTCTTCAAGGGAAAGATGTAACTCTGTGAGATGAATTAACAGAACACAGATCAGTTTCTCAGAAAGTTTCTTTCAAGTTTTGAACGGAAGATATTTCCTTTTTCACCATAGCCCTCTAAGGGCTTCCAAATCTCCCTTTGCCAATTCCACAAGAACAGCCTTAGTGAAAGGCTTCTTGAAGGGAAAGATGTAACTCTGTGAGATGAATTAACAGAACACAGATCAGTTTCTCAGAAAGCTTCTTTCCAGTTTTGAACGGAAGATATTTCCTTTTTCACCATAGCCCTCTATGGGCTTCCAAATATCCCTTTGCCAATTCCACAAGAACAACCTTAGCGAAAGACTTCTTGAAGGGAAAGATGAAACTCTGTGAGACGAGCTAACAGAACACAGAGCAATTTCTCCGAAAGCTTCTTTCCAGTTTTGAACGGAAGATATTTCCTTTTTCACCATAGCCCTCTATGGGCTTCCAAATATCCCTTTGCCAATTCCACTAGAACAGCCTTAGCGAAAGGCTTCTTGAAGGGAAAAATGTAACTCTGTGAGATGAATTAAGAGAACACAGAGCAGTTTCTCAGAAAGCTTCTTTCCAGTTTTGAACGGAAGATATTTCCTTTTTCACCATAGCCCTCTATGGGCTTCCAAATATCGCTTTGCCAATTCCAAAAGAACAACCTTTGCGAAAGGCTTCTTGAAGGGAAAGATGTAACTCTGTGAGATGAATTAACAGAACACAGAGCAGTTGCTCAGAAAGCTTCTTTCCAATTTTGAACGGAAGATATTTCCTTTTTCACCATAGCCCTCTATGTGCTTCCAAATATCCCTTTGCCAATTCCACAAGAACAGCCTTAGCGAAAGGCTTCTTCAAGGGAAAGATGTAACTCTGTGAGATGAATTAACAGAACACAGAGCAGTTTCTCAGAAAGCTTCTATCCAGTTTTGAACGGAAGATATTTCCTTTTTCACCATAGCCCTCTATGGGCTTCCTAATATCCCTTTGCCAATTCCACAAGAACAGCCTTAGCGAAAGGCTTCTTGAAGGGAAAGATGTAACTCTGTGAGACGAATTAACAGAACACAGAGCAGTTTCTCAGAAAGCTTCTTTCCAGTTTTGAACGGAAGATATTTCCTTTTTCCCCATAGCCCACTATGGGCTTCCAAATATCCCTTTGCCAATTCCACAAGAACAGCCTTAACGAAAGGTTTCTTGAAGGGAAAGATGTAACTCTGTGAGATGAATTAACAGAACACGGAGCAGTTTCTCAGAAAGCTTCTTTCCAGTTTTGAACGGAAGATATTTCCTTTTTCACCATAGCCCTCTATGGGCTTCCAAATATCCCTTTGCCAATTCCACAAGAACAGCCTTAGCGAAAGGCTTCTTGAAGGGAAAGATGTAACTCTGTGAGATGAATTAACAGAACACAGAGCAGTTTCTCAGAAAGCTTCTTTCCAGTTTTGAACGGAAGATATTTCCTTTTTCACCATAGCCCTCTATGGGCTTCCAAATATCCCTTTGCCAATTCCACAAGAACTGCCTTAGCGAAAGGCTTCTTCAAGGGAAAGATGTAACTCTGTGAGATGAATTAACAGAACACAGTGCAGTTTCTCAGAAAGCTTCTTTCCAGTTTTGAACGGAAGATATTTCCTTTTTCACCATAGCCCTGTATGGGCTTCCAAATATCCCTTTGCCAATTCCACAAGAACAGCCTTAGCGAAAGGCTTCTTGAAAGGAAAGATGTAACTCTGTGAGGTGAATTTGCAGAACACAGAGCAGTTTCTCAGAAAGCTTCTTTCCAGTTTTGAACGGAAGATATTTCGTTTTTCACCATAGCCCTCTATGGGATTCCAAATATCCCTCTGCCAATTCCACAAGAACAGTCTTAGTGAAAGGCTTCTTGAAGGGAAAGATGTAACTCTGTGAGACGAATTAACAGAACACAGAGCAGTTTCTCAGAAAACTTCTTTCCAGTTTTGAACGGAAGATATTTCCTTTTTCACCATAGCCCTCTCTGGGCTTCCAAATATCCCTTTCCCAATTCCACAAGAACAGAGTTAGCGAAAGGCTTCTTGAAGAGAAAGATGTAACTCTGTGAGATGAATTAACAGAACACAGAGCAGTTTCTCAGAAAGCTTCTTTCCAGTTTTGAACGGAAGATATTTCCTTTTTCACCATAGCCCTCTATGGGCTTCCAAATATCCCTTTGCCAATTCCACAAGAATAGCCTTAGCGAAAGGCTTCTTGAAGGGAAAGATGTAACTCTGTGAGACGAATTAACAGAAAACGGAGCAGTTTCTCAGAAAGCTTCTTTCCAGTTTTGAACGGAAGATATTTTCTTTTTCACGAAAGCCCTCTATGGGCTTCCAAATATCCCTTTGCCAATTCCACAAGAACAGCCTCAGCGAAAGGCTTCTTGAAGGGAAAGATGTAACTCTGTGAGATGAATTAACAGAACACAGAGTAGTTTCTCAGAAAGCTACTTTCCAGTTTTGAACGGAAGATATTTCCTTTTTCACCTTAGCCCTCTATGGGCTTCCAAATATCCCTTTGCCAATTCCACAAGAACAGCCTTAGCGAAAGGCTTCTTGAAGGGAAAGATGTAACTCTGTGAGATGAATTAACAGAACACAGAGCAGTTTCTCAGAAAGCTTCTTTCCAGTTTTGAACGGAAGATATTTCCTTTTTCACCATAGCCCTCTATGGGCTTCCAAATATCCCTTTGCCAATTCCACAAGAACAGCCTTAGCGAAAGGCTTCTTGAAGGGAAAGATGTAACTCTGTGAGATGAATTAACAGAACACAGAGCAGTTTCGCAGAAAGTTTCTGTCCAGTTTTGAACGGAAGATATTTCCTTTTTCACCATAACCCTCTATGGGCTTCCAAATATCCCTTTGCCAATTCCCCAAGAACAGCCTTAGCGAAAGGCTTCTTGAAGGGAAAGATGTAACTCTGTGAGATGAATTAACAGAACACAGAGCAGTTTCTCAGAAAGCTTCTTTCCAGTTTTGAACGGAAGATATTTCCTTTTTCACCATAGCCCTCTATGGGATTCCAAATATCCCTTTGCCAATTCCACAAGAACAGCCTTAGCGAAAGGCTTCTTGAAGGGAAAGATGTAACTCTGTGAGACGAATTAACAGAACACAGAGCAGTTTCTCAGAAAGCTTGTTTCCAGGTTTGAACGGAAGATATTTCCTTTTTCACCATAGCCCTCTATGGGCTTCCAAATATCCCTTTGCCAATTCCACAAGAACAGCCTTAGTGAAAGGCTTCTTGAAGGGAAAGATGTAACTCTTTGAGATGAATTTACAGAACACACAGCAGTTTCTCAGAAAGCTTCTTTCCAGTTTTGAACGGAAGATATTTCATTTTTCACCATAGCCCTCTATGGGCTTCCAAATATCCCTTTGCCAATTCCACAAGAACAGCCTTAGCGAAAGGCTTCTTGAAGGGAAAGATGTAACTCTGTGAGATGAATTAACAGAACACAGAGCAGTTTCTCAGAAAGCTTCTTTCCACTTTTGAACGGAAGATATTTCCTTTTTCACCATAGCCCTCTATGGGCTTCCAAATATCCCTTTGCCAATTCCACAAGAACAACCTTAGCGAAAGGCTTCTTGAAGGGAAAGATGTAACTCTGTGAGATGAATTAACAGAACATAGAACAGTTTCTCAGAAAGCTTCTTTCCAGTTTTGAACGGAAGGTATTTCCTTTTTCACCATAGCCCTCTATGGGCTTCCAAATATCCCTTTGCCAATTCCACAAGAACAGCCTTATCGAAAGGCTTCTTCAAGGGAAAGATGTAACTCTGTGAGATGAATTAACAGAACACAGATCAGTTTCTCAGAAAGCTTCTTTCCAATTTTGAACGGAAGATATTTCCTTTTTCACCATAGCCCTCTAAGGGCTTCCAAATCTCCCTTTGCCAATTCCACAAGAACAGCCTTAGTGAAAGGCTTCTTGAAGGGAAAGATGTAACTCTGTGAGATGAATTAACAGAACACAGAGCAGTTTCTCAGAAAGCTTCTTTCCAGTTTTGAACGGAAGATATTTCCTTTTTCACCATAGCCCTCTATGGGCTTCCAAATATCGCTTTGCCAATTCCAAAAGAACAACCTTTGCGAAAGGCTTCTTGAAGGGAAAGATGTAACTCTGTGAGATGAATTAACAGAACACAGAGCAGTTGCTCAGAAAGCTTCTTTCCAATTTTGAACGGAAGATATTTCCTTTTTCACCATAGCCCTCTATGTGCTTCCAAATATCCCTTTGCCAATTCCACAAGAACAGCCTTAGCGAAAGGCTTCTTCAAGGGAAAGATGTAACTCTGTGAGATGAATTAACAGAACACAGAGCAGTTTCTCAGAAAGCTTCTTTCCAGTTTTGAACGGAAGATATTTCCTTTTTCACCATAGCCCTCTATGGGCTTCCTAATATCCCTTTGCCAATTCCACAAGAACAGCCTTAGCGAAAGGCTTCTTGAAGGGAAAGATGTAACTCTGTGAGACGAATTAACAGAACACAGAGCAGTTTCTCAGAAAGCTTCTTTCCAGTTTTGAACGGAAGATATTTCCTTTTTCCCCATAGCCCTCTATGGGCTTCCAAATATCCCTTTGCCAATTCCACAAGAACAGCCTTAACGAAAGGTTTCTTGAAGGGAAAGATGTAACTCTGTGAGATGAATTAACAGAACACGGAGCAGTTTCTCAGAAAGCTTCTTTCCAGTTTTGAACGGAAGATATTTCCTTTTTCACCATAGCCCTCTATGGGCTTCCAAATATCCCTTTGCCAATTCCACAAGAACAGCCTTAGCGAAAGGCTTCTTGAAGGGAAAGATGTAACTCTGTGAGGTGAATTTACAGAACACAGAGCAGTTTCTCAGAAAGCTTCTTTCCAGTTTTGAACGGAAGATATTTCCTTTTTCACCATAGCCCTCTATGGGCTTCCAAATATCCCTTTGCCAATTCCACAAGAACAGCGTTAGCGAAAGCCTTCTTGAAGGGAAAGATGTAACTCTGTGAGATGAATTAACAGAACACAGAGCAGTTTTTCAGAAAGCATCTTTCCAGTTTTGAACGGAAGATATTTACTTTTTCACCTTAGCCCTCTATGGGCTTCCAAATATCCCTTTGCCAATTCCACAAGAACAGCCTTAGCGAAAGGCTTCTTGAAGGGAAAGATGTAACTCTGTGAGATGAATTAACAGAACACAGAGCAGTTTCTCAGAAAGCTTCTTTCCAGTTTTGAACGGAAGGTATTTCCTTTTTCACCATAGCCCTCTATGGGCTTCCAAATATCCCTGTGCCAATTCCAGAAGAACAGCCTTAGCGAAAGGCTTCTTGAAGGGAAAGATGTAACTCTGTGAGATGAATTAACAGAACACAGAGCAGTTGCTCAGAAAGCTTCTTTCCATTTTTCAACGGAAGATATTTCCTTTTTCACCATAGCCCTCTATGGGCTTCCAAATATCCCTTGCCAATTCCACAAGAACAGCCTTAGCGAAAGGCTTCTTGAAGGGAAAGATGTAACTCTGTGAGATGAATTAACAGAACACAGAGCAGTTTCTCAGAAAGCTTCTTTCCAGTTTTGAACGGAAGGTATTTCATTTTTCACCATAGCCCTCTATGGGCTTCCAAATATCCCTTTGCCAATTCCCCAAGAACAGCCTTAGCGAAAGGCTTCTTGAAGGGAAAGATGTAACTCTGTGAGATGAATTAACAGAACACAGAGTAGTTTCTCAGAAAGCTTCTTTCCAGTTTTGAACGGAAGATATTTCCTTTTTCACCATAGCCCTCTATGGGCTTCCAAATATCCCTTTGCCAATTCCACAAGAACCGCCTTAGCGAAAGGCTTCTTGAAGGGAAAGATGTAACTCTGTGACATGAATTAACAGAACACAGAGCAGTTTGTCAGAAAGCTTCTTTCCAGTTTTGAACGGAAGATATTTCCTTTTTCACCATAGCCCTCTATGGGCTTCCAAATATCCCTTTGCCAATTCCTCAAGAACAGCCTTAGCGAAAGACTTCTTGAAGGGAAAGATGTAACTCTGTGAGATGAATTAACAGAACACAGAGCAGTTTCTCAGAAAGCTTCTTTCCAGTTTTGAACGGAAGATATTTCCTTTTTCACGATAGCCCTCTATGGGCTTCCAAATATCCCTTTGCCAATTCCACAAGAACAGAGTTAGCGAAAGACTTCTTGAAGGGAAAGATGTAACTCTGTGAGATGAATTAACAGAACACAGAGCAGTTTCTCAGAAAGCTTCTTTCCAGTTTTGAACGGAAGATATTTCCTTTTTCACCATAGCCCTCTATGGGCTTCCAAATATCCCTTTGCCAATTGCACAGGAAGAGCCTTAGCAAAAGCCTTCTTGAAGGGAAAGATGTAACTCTGTGAGATGAATTAACAGAACACAGAGCAGTTTCTCAGAAAGCTTCTTTCCTGTTTTGAACGGAAGATATTTCCTTTTTCACCATAGCCCTCTATGGGCTTCCAAATATCCCTTTGCCAATTCCACAAGAACAGCCTTAGCGAAAGGCTTCTTGAAGGGAAAGATGTAACTCTGTGAGATGAATTTACAGAACACAGAACAGTTTCTCAGAAAGCTTCTTTCCAGTTTTGAACGGAAGATATTTCCTTTTTCACCATAGCAATCTATGGGCTTCCAAATATCCCTTTGCCAATTCCACAAGAACAGCCTTAGCGAAAGGTTTCTTGAAGGGAAAGATGTAACTCTGTGAGATGAATTAACAGAACACGGAGCAGTTTCTCAGAAAGCTTCATTCCAGTTTTGAACGGAAGATATTTCCTTTTTCACAATAGCCCTCTATGGGCTTCCAAATATCCCTTTGCCAATTCCACAAGAACAGCCTTGGCGAAAGGCTTCTTGAAGGGAAAGATGTAACTCTGTGAGACGAATTTACAGAACACAGAGCAGTTTCTCAGAAAGCTTCCTTCCAGTTTTGAACGGAAGATATTTCCTTTTTCACCATAGCCCTCTATAGGCTTCCAAATATCCCTTTGCCAATTCCACAAGAACAGCCTTAGCGAAAGGCTTCTTCAAGGGAAAGATGTAACTCTGTGAGATGAATTAACAGAACACAGAGCAGTTTCTCAGAAAGCTTCTTTCCAGTTTCGAACGGAATATATTTACTTTTTCACCACAGCTGTCTACGGGCTTCCAAATATCCCTTTGCCAATTCCACAAGAACAGCCTTAGCGAAAGGCTTCTTGAAGGGAAAGATGTGACTCTGTGAGGTGAATTTGCAGAACACAGAGCTGTTTCTCAGAAAGCTTCTTTCCAGTTTTGAACGGAAGATATTTCCTTTTTCACCATAGCCCTCTATGGGATTCCAAATATCCCTCTGCCAATTCCACAAGAACAGCCTTAGTGAAAGGCTTCTTGAAGGGAAAGATGTAACTCTGTGAGACGAATTAACAGAACACAGAGCAGTTTCTCAGAAAACTTCTTTCCAGTTTTGAACGGAAGATATTTCCTTTTTCACCATAGCCATCTATGGGCTTCCAAATATCCCTTTCCCAATTCCACAAGAACAGAGTTAGCGAAAGGCTTCTTGAAGAGAAAGATGTAACTCTGTGAGATGAATTAACAGAACACAGAGCAGTTTCTCAGAAAGCTTCTTTCCAGTTTTGAACGGAAGTTATTTCCTTTTTCACCATAGCCCTCTATGGGCTTCCAAATATCCCTTTGCCAATTCCACAAGAACAGCCTTAGCGAAAGGCTTCTTTAAGGGAAAGATGTAACTCTGTGAGATGAATTAACAGAACACAGAACAGTTTCTCAGAAAGCTTCTTTCCAGTTTTGAACGGAAGATATTTCCTTTTTTAAGATTGCCCTCTATGGGCTTCCAAATATCCCTTTGCCAATTCCACAAGAACTGATTTAGCGAAAGGCTTCTTCAAGGGAAAGATGTAACTCTGTGAGATGAATTAACAGAACACAGTGCAGTTTCTCAGAAAGCTTCTTTCCGGTTTTGAACGGAAGATATTTCCTTTTTCACCATAGCCCTCTATGGGCTTCCAAATATCCCTTTGCCAATTCCACAAGAACAGCCTTAGCGAAAGGCTTCTTGAAGGGAAAGATGTAACTCTGTGAGACGAATTAACAGAACACGGAGCAGTTTCTCAGAAAGCTTCTTTCCAGTTTTGAACGGAAGATATTTCCTTTTTCACCATAGCCCTCTAAGGGCTTCCAAATATCCCTTTGCCAATTACACAAGAACAGCCTCAGCGAAAGGCTTCTTGAAGGGAAAGATGTAACTCTGTGAGATGAATTAACAGAACACAGAGTAGTTTCTCAGAAAGCTACTTTCCAGTTTTGAACGGAAGATATTTCCTTTTTCACTTTAGCCCTCTATGGGCTTCCAAATATCCCTTTGCCAATTCCACAAGAACAGCCTTAGCGAAAGGCTTCTTGAAGGGAAAGATGTAACTCTGTGAGATGAATTAACAGAACACAGAGCAGTTTCTCAGAAAGCTTCTTTCCAGTTTTGAACGGAAGATATTTCCTTTTTCACCATAGCCCTCTATGGGCTTCCAAATATCCCTTTGCCAATTCCACAAGAACAGCCTTAGCGAAAGGCTTCTTGAAGGGAAAGATGTAACTCTGTGAGATGAATTAACAGAACACAGAGCAGTTTCTCAGAAAGCTTGTTTCCAGTTTTGAACGGAAGATATTTCCTTTTTCACCATAGCCCTCTATGGGCTTCCAAATATCCCTTTTCAAATTTCACAAGAACAGCCTTAGCGAAAGGCTTCTTGAAGGGAAAGATGTTACTCTGTGAGGTGAATTTGCAGAACACAGAGCAGTTTCTCAGAAAGCTTCTTTCCAGTTTTGAACGGAAGATATTTCCTTTTTCACCATAGCCCTCTATGGGATTCCAAATATCCCTCTGCCAATTCCACAAGAACAGCCTTAGTGAAAGGCTTCTTGAAGGGAAAGATGTAACTCTGTGAGACGAATTAACAGAACACAGAGCAGTTTCTCAGAAAACTTCTTTCCAGTTTTGAACGGAAGATATTTCCTTTTTCACCATAGCCCTCTATGGGCTTCCAAATATCCCTTTCCCAATTCCACAAGAACAGAGTTAGCGAAAGGCTTCTTGAAGAGAAAGATGTAACTCTGTGAGATGAATTAACAGAACACAGAGCAGTTTCTCAGAAAGCTTCTTTCCAGTTTTGAACGGAAGTTATTTCCTTTTTCACCATAGCCCTCTATGGGCTTCCAAATATCCCTTTGCCAATTCCACAAGAACAGCCTTAGCGAAAGGCTTCTTTAAGGGAAAGATGTAACTCTGTGAGATGAATTAACAGAACACAGAGCAGTTTCTCAGAAAGCTTCTTTCCAGTTTTGAACGGAAGATATTTCCTTTTTCACCATAGCCCTCTATGGGCTTCCTAATATCCCTTTGCCAATTCCACAAGAACAGCCTTAGCGAAAGGCTTCTTGAAGGGAAAGATGTAACTCTGTGAGATGAATTAACAGAACACAGAGCAGTTTCTCAGAAAGTTTCTGTCCAGTTTTGAACGGAAGATATTTCCTTTTTCACCATAGCCCTCTATGGGCTTCCAAATATCCCTTTGCCAATTCCCCAAGAACAGCCTTAGCGAAAGGCTTCTTGAAGGGAAAGATGTAACTCTGTGAGATGAATTAACAGAACACAGAGCAGTTTCTCAGAAAGCTTCTTTCCAGTTTTGAACGGAAGATATTTCCTTTTTCACCATAGCCCTCTATGGGCTTCCAAATATCCCTTTGCCAATTCCACAAGAACAGCCTTATCGAAAGGCTTCTTGAAGGGAAAGATGTAACTCTGTGAGATGAATTAACAGAACACAGAGCAGTTTCTCAGAAAGCTTCTTTCCACTTTTGAACGGAAGATATTTCCTTTTTCACCATAGCCCTCTATGGGCTTCCAAATATCCCTTTGCCAATTCCACAAGAACAACCTTAGCGAAAGGCTTCTTGAAGGGAAAGATGTAACTCTGTGAGATGAATTAACAGAACATAGAACAGTTTCTCAGAAAGCTTCTTTCCAGTTTTGAACGGAAGATATTTCCTTTTTCACCATAGCCCTCTATGGGCTTCCAAATATCCCTTTGCCAATTCCACAAGAACAGCCTTATCGAAAGGCTTCTTCAAGGGAAAGATGTAACTCTGTGAGATGAATTAACAGAACACAGATCAGTTTCTCAGAAAGCTTCTTTCCAGTTTTGAACGGAAGATATTTCCTTTTTCACCATAGCCCTCTATGGGCTTCCAAATATACCTTTGCCAATTCCACAAGAACAGCCTTAGCGAAAGGCTTCTTGAAGGGAAAGATGTAACTCTGTGAGATGAATTAACAGAACACAGATCAGTTTCTCAAAAAGCTTCTTTCCAGTTTTGAACGGAATATATTTCCTTTTTCACCATAGCCCTCTATGGGCTTCCAAATATCCCTTTGCCAATTCCACAAGAACAACCTTAGCGAAAGACTTCTTGAAGGGAAAGATGAAACTCTGTGAGACGACCTAACAGAACACAGAGCAATTTCTCCGAAAGCTTCTTTCCAGTTTTGAACGGAAGATATTTCCTTTTTCACCATAGCCCTCTATGGGCTTCCAAATATCCCTTTGCCAATTCCACAAGAACAGCCTTAGCGAACGGCTTCTTGAAGGGAAAGATGTAACTCTGTGAGATGAATTAACAGAACACAGAGCAGTTTCTCAGAAAGCTTCTTTCCACTTTTGAACGGAAGATATTTCCTTTTTCACCATAGCCCTCTATGGGCTTCCAAATATCCCTTTGCCAATTCCACAAGAACAACCTTAGCGAAAGGCTTCTTGAAGGGAAAGACGTAACTCTGTGAGATGAATTAACAGAACATAGAACAGTTTCTCAGAAAGCTTCTTTCCAGTTTTGAACGGAAGGTATTTCCTTTTTCACCATAGCCCTCTATGGGCTTCCAAATATCCCTTTGCCAATTCCACAAGAACAGCCTTATCGAAAGGCTTCTTCAAGGGAAAGATGTAACTCTGTGAGATGAATTAACAGAACACAGATCAGTTTCTCAGAAAACTTCTTTCCAGTTTTGAACGGAAGATATTTCCTTTTTCACCATAGCCCTCTATGGGCTTCCAAATATCAATTTGCCAATTCCACAAGAACAGCCTTAGCGAAAGGCTTCTTGAAGGGAAAGATGTAACTCTGTGAGATGAATTAACAGAACACAGATCAGTTTCTCAAAAAGCTTCTTTCCAGTTTTGAACCGAATATATTTCCTTTTTCACCATAGCCCTCTATGGGCTTCCAAATATCCCTTTGCCAATTCCACAAGAACAACCTTAGCGAAAGACTTCTTGAAGGGAAAGATGAAACTCTGTGAGACGACCTAACAGAACACAGAGCAATTTCTCCGAAAGCTTCTTTCCAGTTTTGAACGGAAGATATTTCCTTTTTCACCATAGCCCTCTATGGGCTTCCAAATATCCCTTTGCCAATTCCACTAGAACAGCCTTACCGAAAGGCTTCTTGAAGGCAAAGATGTAACTCTGTGAGATGAATTAAGAGAACACAGAGCAGTTTCTCAGAAAGCTTCTTTCCAGTTTTGAACGAAAGATATTTCCTTTTTCACCATAGCCCTCTATGGGCTTCCAAATATCGCTTTGCCAATTCCACAAGAACAACCTTTGCGAAAGGCTTCTTGAAGGGAAAGATGTAACTCTGTGAGATGAATTAACAGAACACAGAGCAGTTGCTCAGAAAGCTTCTTTCCAATTTTGAACGGAAGATATTTCCTTTTTCACCATAGCCCTCTATGTGCTTCCAAATATCCCTTTGCCAATTCCACAAGAACAGCCTTAGCGAAAGCCTTCTTCAAGGGAAAGATGTAACTCTGTGAGATGAATTAACAGAACACAGAGCAGTTTCTCAGAAAGCTTCTTTCCAGTTTTGAACGGAAGATATTTCCTTTTTTACCATAGCCCTCTATGGGCTTCCAAATATCCCTTTGCCAATTCCACAAGAACAGCCTTAGTGAAAGGCTTCTTGAAGGGAAAGATGTAACTCTGTGAGATGAATTAACAGAACACGGAGCAGTTTCTCAGAAAGCTTCTTTCCAGTTTTGAACGGAAGATATTTCCTTTTTCACCATAGCCCTCTATGGGCTTCCAAATATCCCTTTGCCAATTCCACAAGAACAGCCTTAGCGAAAGGCTTCTTCAAGGGAAAGATGTAACTCTGTGAGATGAATTAACAGAACACAGAGCAGTTTCTCAGAAAGCTTCTTTCCAGTTTTGAACGGAAGATATTTCCTTTTTCACCATAGCCCTCTATGGGCTTCCAAATATCCCTTTGCCAATTCCACAAGAACAGCCTTAGCGAAAGGCTTCTTGAAGGGAAAGATGTAACTCTGTGAGATGAATTAACAGAACACAGAGCAGTTTGTTAGAAAGCTTCTTTCCAGTTTTGAACGGAAGATATTTCCTTTTTCACCATAGCCCTCTATGGGCTTCCAAATATCCCTTTTCCAATTCCACAAGAACAGCCTTAGCGAAAGACTTCTTGAAGGGAAAGATGTAACTCTGTGAGATGAATTAACAGAACACAGAGCAGTTTCTCAGAAAGCTTCTTTCCAGTTTTGAACGGAAGATATTTCCTTTTTCACGATAGCCCTCTATGGGCTTCCAAATATCCCTTTTCCAATTCCACAAGAACAGCCTTAGCGAAAGACTTCTTGAAGGGAAAGATGTAACTCTGTGAGATGAATTAACAGAACACAGAGCAGTTTCTCAGAAAGCTTCTTTCCAGTTTTGAACGGAAGATATTTCCTTTTTCACGATAGCCCTCTATGGGCTTCCAAATATCCCTTTGCCAATTGCACAGGAAGAGCCTTAGCAAAAGGCTTCTTGAAGGGAAAGATGTAACTCTGTGAGATGAATTAACAGAACACAGAGTAGTTTCTCAGAAAGCTACTTTCCAGTTTTGAACGGAAGATATTTCCTTTTTCACCTTAGCCCTCTATGGGCTTCCAAATATCCCTTTGCCAATTCCACAAGAACAGCCTTAGCGAAAGGCTTCTTGAAGGGAAAGATGTAACTCTGTGAGATGAATTAACAGAACACAGAGCAGTTTCTCAGAAAGCTTCTTTCCAGTTTTGAACGGAAGATATTTCCTTTTTCACCATAGCCATCTATGGGCTTCCAAATATCCCTTTGCCAATTCCACAAGAACAGCCTTAGCGAAAGGCTTCTTGAAGGGAAAGATGTAACTCTGTGAGATGAATTAACAGAACACAGAGCAGTTTCTCAGAAAGTTTCTGTCCAGTTTTGAACGGAAGATATTTCCTTTTTCACCACAGCCCTCTATGGGCTTCCAAATATCCCTTTGCCAATTCCACAAGAACAGCCTTAGCGAAAGGCTTCTTGAAGGGAAAGATGTAACTCTGTGAGATGAATTAACAGAACACAGAGCAGTTTCTCAGAAAGCTTCTTTCCAGTTTTGAACTGAAGGTATTTCCTTTTTCACCATAGCCCTCTATGGGCTTCCAAATATCCCTTTGCCAATTCCACAAGAACAGCCTTAGCGAAAGGCTTCTTCAAGGGAAAGATGTAACTCTGCGAGACGAATTAACAGAACACAGAGCAGTTTCTCAGAAAGCTTCTTTCCAGTTTTGAACGGAAGATATTTCCTTTTTCACCATAGCCCTCTATGGGATTCCAAATATCCCTCTGCCAATTCCACAAGAACAGCCTTAGTGAAAGGCTTCTTGAAGGGAAAGATGTAACTCTGTGAGACGAATTAACATAACACAGAGCAGTTTCTCAGAAAACTTCTTTCCAGTTTTGAACGGAAGATATTTCCTTTTTCACCATAGCCCTCTATGGGCTTCCAAATATCCCTTTGCCAATTCCCCAAGAACAGCCTTAGCGAAAGGCTTCTTGAAGGGAAAGATGTAACTCTGTGAGATGAATTAACAGAACACAGAGCAGTTTCTCAGAAAGCTTCTTTCCAGTTTTGAACGGAAGTTATTTCCTTTTTCACCATAGCCCTCTATGGGCTTCCAAATATCCCTTTGCCAATTCCACAAGAACAGCCTTAGCGAAAGGCTTCTTGAAGGGAAAGATGTAACTCTGTGAGATGAATTAACAGAACACAGAGCAGTTTCTCAGAAAGCTTCTTTCCAGTTTTGAACGGAAGATATTTCCTTTTTCACCATAGCCCTCTATGGGCTTCCTAATATCCCTTTGCCAATTCCACAAGAACAGCCTTAGCGAAAGGCTTCTTGAAGGGAAAGATGTAACTCTGTGAGACGAATTAACAGAACACAGAGCAGTTTCTCAGAAAGCTTCTTTCCAGTTTTGAACGGAAGATATTTCCTTTTTCCCCATAGCCCTCTATGGGCTTCCAAATATCCCTTTGCCAATTCCACAAGAACAGCCTTAACGAAAGGTTTCTTGAAGGGAAAGATGTAACTCTGTGAGATGAATTAACAGAACACGGAGCAGTTTCTCAGAAAGCTTCTTTCCAGTTTTGAACGGAAGATATTTCCTTTTTCACCATAGCCCTCTATGGGCTTCCAAATATCCCTTTGCCAATTCCACAAGAACAGCCTTAGCGAAAGGCTTCTTGAAGGGAAAGATGTAACTCTGTGAGGTGAATTTACAGAACACAGAGCAGTTTCTCAGAAAGCTTCTTTCCAGTTTTGAACGGAAGATATTTCCTTTTTCACCATAGCCCTCTATGGGCTTCCAAATATCCCTTTGCCAATTCCACAAGAACAGCGTTAGCGAAAGCCTTCTTGAAGGGAAAGATGTAACTCTGTGAGATGAATTAACAGAACACAGAGCAGTTTTTCAGAAAGCATCTTTCCAGTTTTGAACGGAAGATATTTACTTTTTCACCTTAGCCCTCTATGGGCTTCCAAATATCCCTTTGCCAATTCCACAAGAACAGCCTTAGCGAAAGGCTTCTTGAAGGGAAAGATGTAACTCTGTGAGATGAATTAACAGAACACAGAGCAGTTTCTCAGAAAGCTTCTTTCCAGTTTTGAACGGAAGGTATTTCCTTTTTCACCATAGCCCTCTATGGGCTTCCAAATATCCCTGTGCCAATTCCAGAAGAACAGCCTTAGCGAAAGGCTTCTTGAAGGGAAAGATGTAACTCTGTGAGATGAATTAACAGAACACAGAGCAGTTGCTCAGAAAGCTTCTTTCCATTTTTGAACGGAAGATATTTCCTTTTTCACCATAGCCCTCTATGGGCTTCCAAATATCCCTTGCCAATTCCACAAGAACAGCCTTAGCGAAAGGCTTCTTGAAGGGAAAGATGTAACTCTGTGAGATGAATTAACAGAACACAGAGCAGTTTCTCAGAAAGCTTCTTTCCAGTTTTGAACGGAAGGTATTTCATTTTTCACCATAGCCCTCTATGGGCTTCCAAATATCCCTTTGCCAATTCCCCAAGAACAGCCTTAGCGAAAGGCTTCTTGAAGGGAAAGATGTAACTCTGTGAGATGAATTAACAGAACACAGAGTAGTTTCTCAGAAAGCTTCTTTCCAGTTTTGAACGGAAGATATTTCCTTTTTCACCATAGCCCTCTATGGGCTTCCAAATATCCCTTTGCCAATTCCACAAGAACCGCCTTAGCGAAAGGCTTCTTGAAGGGAAAGATGTAACTCTGTGACATGAATTAACAGAACACAGAGCAGTTTGTCAGAAAGCTTCTTTCCAGTTTTGAACGGAAGATATTTCCTTTTTCACCATAGCCCTCTATGGGCTTCCAAATATCCCTTTGCCAATTCCCCAAGAACAGCCTTAGCGAAAGGCTTCTTGAAGGGAAAGATGTAACTCTGTGAGATGAATTAACAGAACACAGAGCAGTTTCTCAGAAAGCTTCTTTCCAGTTTTGAACGGAAGATATTTCCTTTTTCACCATAGCCCTCTATGGGCTTCCAAATATCCCTTTGCCAATTCCACAAGAACAGCCTTATCGAAAGGCTTCTTGAAGGGAAAGATGTAACTCTGTGAGATGAATTAACAGAACACAGAGCAGTTTCTCAGAAAGCTTCTTTCCACTTTTGAACGGAAGATATTTCCTTTTTCACCATAGCCCTCTATGGGCTTCCAAATATCCCTTTGCCAATTGCACAGGAAGAGCCTTAGCAAAAGCCTTCTTGAAGGGAAAGATGTAACTCTGTGAGATGAATTAACAGAACACAGAGCAGTTTCTCAGAAAGCTTCTTTCCTGTTTTGAACGGAAGATATTTCCTTTTTCACCATAGCCCTCTATGGGCTTCCAAATATCCCTTTGCCAATTCCACAAGAACAGCCTTAGCGAAAGGCTTCTTGAAGGGAAAGATGTAACTCTGTGAGATGAATTTACAGAACACAGAACAGTTTCTCAGAAAGCTTCTTTCCAGTTTTGAACGGAAGATATTTCCTTTTTCACCATAGCAATCTATGGGCTTCCAAATATCCCTTTGCCAATTCCACAAGAACAGCCTTAGCGAAAGGTTTCTTGAAGGGAAAGATGTAACTCTGTGAGATGAATTAACAGAACACGGAGCAGTTTCTCAGAAAGCTTCATTCCAGTTTTGAACGGAAGATATTTCCTTTTTTAAGATTGCCCTCTATGGGCTTCCAAATATCCCTTTGCCAATTCCACAAGAACTGATTTAGCGAAAGGCTTCTTCAAGGGAAAGATGTAACTCTGTGAGATGAATTAACAGAACACAGTGCAGTTTCTCAGAAAGCTTCTTTCCGGTTTTGAACGGAAGATATTTCCTTTTTCACCATAGCCCTCTATGGGCTTCCAAATATCCCTTTGCCAATTCCACAAGAACAGCCTTAGCGAAAGGCTTCTTGAAGGGAAAGATGTAACTCTGTGAGACGAATTAACAGAACACGGAGCAGTTTCTCAGAAAGCTTCTTTCCAGTTTTGAACGGAAGATATTTCCTTTTTCACCATAGCCCTCTAAGGGCTTCCAAATATCCCTTTGCCAATTACACAAGAACAGCCTCAGCGAAAGGCTTCTTGAAGGGAAAGATGTAACTCTGTGAGATGAATTAACAGAACACAGAGTAGTTTCTCAGAAAGCTACTTTCCAGTTTTGAACGGAAGATATTTCCTTTTTCACTTTAGCCCTCTATGGGCTTCCAAATATCCCTTTGCCAATTCCACAAGAACAGCCTTAGCGAAAGGCTTCTTGAAGGGAAAGATGTAACTCTGTGAGATGAATTAACAGAACACAGAGCAGTTTCTCAGAAAGCTTCTTTCCAGTTTTGAACGGAAGATATTTCCTTTTTCACCATAGCCCTCTATGGGCTTCCAAATATCCCTTTGCCAATTCCACAAGAACAGCCTTAGCGAAAGGCTTCTTGAAGGGAAAGATGTAACTCTGTGAGATGAATTAACAGAACACAGAGCAGTTTCTCAGAAAGCTTGTTTCCAGTTTTGAACGGAAGATATTTCCTTTTTCACCATAGCCCTCTATGGGCTTCCAAATATCCCTTTTCAAATTTCACAAGAACAGCCTTAGCGAAAGGCTTCTTGAAGGGAAAGATGTTACTCTGTGAGGTGAATTTGCAGAACACAGAGCAGTTTCTCAGAAAGCTTCTTTCCAGTTTTGAACGGAAGATATTTCCTTTTTCACCATAGCCCTCTATGGGATTCCAAATATCCCTCTGCCAATTCCACAAGAACAGCCTTAGTGAAAGGCTTCTGGAAGGGAAAGATGTAACTCTGTGAGACGAATTAACAGAACACAGAGCAGTTTCTCAGAAAACTTCTTTCCAGTTTTGAACGGAAGATATTTCCTTTTTCACCATAGCCCTCTATGGGCTTCCAAATATCCCTTTCCCAATTCCACAAGAACAGAGTTAGCGAAAGGCTTCTTGAAGAGAAAGATGTAACTCTGTGAGATGAATTAACAGAACACAGAGCAGTTTCTCAGAAAGCTTCTTTCCAGTTTTGAACGGAAGTTATTTCCTTTTTCACCATAGCCCTCTATGGGCTTCCAAATATCCCTTTGCCAATTCCACAAGAACAGCCTTAGCGAAAGGCTTCTTTAAGGGAAAGATGTAACTCTGTGAGATGAATTAACAGAACACAGAGCAGTTTCTCAGAAAGCTTCTTTCCAGTTTTGAACGGAAGATATTTCCTTTTTCACCATAGCCCTCTATGGGCTTCCTAATATCCCTTTGCCAATTCCACAAGAACAGCCTTAGCGAAAGGCTTCTTGAAGGGAAAGATGTAACTCTGTGAGATGAATTAACAGAACACAGAGCAGTTTCTCAGAAAGTTTCTGTCCAGTTTTGAACGGAAGATATTTCCTTTTTCACCATAGCCCTCTATGGGCTTCCAAATATCCCTTTGCCAATTCCCCAAGAACAGCCTTAGCGAAAGGCTTCTTGAAGGGAAAGATGTAACTCTGTGAGATGAATTAACAGAACACAGAGCAGTTTCTCAGAAAGCTTCTTTCCAGTTTTGAACGGAAGATATTTCCTTTTTCACCATAGCCCTCTATGGGCTTCCAAATATCCCTTTGCCAATTCCACAAGAACAGCCTTATCGAAAGGCTTCTTGAAGGGAAAGATGTAACTCTGTGAGATGAATTAACAGAACACAGAGCAGTTTCTCAGAAAGCTTCTTTCCACTTTTGAACGGAAGATATTTCCTTTTTCACCATAGCCCTCTATGGGCTTCCAAATATCCCTTTGCCAATTCCACAAGAACAACCTTAGCGAAAGGCTTCTTGAAGGGAAAGATGTAACTCTGTGAGATGAATTAACAGAACATAGAACAGTTTCTCAGAAAGCTTCTTTCCAGTTTTGAACGGAAGGTATTTCCTTTTTCACCATAGCCCTCTATGGGCTTCCAAATATCCCTTTGCCAATTCCACAAGAACAGCCTTATCGAAAGGCTTCTTCAAGGGAAAGATGTAACTCTGTGAGATGAATTAACAGAACACAGATCAGTTTCTCAGAAAGCTTCTTTCCAGTTTTGAACGGAAGATATTTCCTTTTTCACCATAGCCCTCTATGGGCTTCCAAATATACCTTTGCCAATTCCACAAGAACAGCCTTAGCGAAAGGCTTCTTGAAGGGAAAGATGTAACTCTGTGAGATGAATTAACAGAACACAGATCAGTTTCTCAAAAAGCTTCTTTCCAGTTTTGAACGGAATATATTTCCTTTTTCACCATAGCCCTCTATGGGCTTCCAAATATCCCTTTGCCAATTCCACAAGAACAACCTTAGCGAAAGACTTCTTGAAGGGAAAGATGAAACTCTGTGAGACGACCTAACAGAACACAGAGCAATTTCTCCGAAAGCTTCTTTCCAGTTTTGAACGGAAGATATTTCCTTTTTCACCATAGCCCTCTATGGGCTTCCAAATATCCCTTTGCCAATTCCACAAGAACAGCCTTAGCGAAAGGCTTCTTGAAGGGAAAGATGTAACTCTGTGAGATGAATTAACAGAACACAGAGCAGTTTCTCAGAAAGCTTCTTTCCACTTTTGAACGGAAGATATTTCCTTTTTCACCATAGCCCTCTATGGGCTTCCAAATATCCCTTTGCCAATTCCACAAGAACAACCTTAGCGAAAGGCTTCTTGAAGGGAAGGACGTAACTCTGTGAGATGAATTAACAGAACATAGAACAGTTTCTCAGAAAGCTTCTTTCCAGTTTTGAACGGAAGATATTTCCTTTTTCACCATAGCCCTCTATGGGCTTCCAAATATCCCTTTGCCAATTCCACAAGAACAGCCTTATCGAAAGGCTTCTTCAAGGGAAAGATGTAACTCTGTGAGATGAATTAACAGAACACAGATCAGTTTCTCAGAAAACTTCTTTCCAGTTTTGAACGGAAGATATTTCCTTTTTCACCATAGCCCTCTATGGGCTTCCAAATATCAATTTGCCAATTCCACAAGAACAGCCTTAGCGAAAGGCTTCTTGAAGGGAAAGATGTAACTCTGTGAGATGAATTAACAGAACACAGATCAGTTTCTCAAAAAGCTTCTTTCCAGTTTTGAACCGAATATATTTCCTTTTTCACCATAGCCCTCTATGGGCTTCCAAATATCCCTTTGCCAATTCCACAAGAACAACCTTAGCGAAAGACTTCTTGAAGGGAAAGATGAAACTCTGTGAGACGACCTAACAGAACACAGAGCAATTTCTCCGAAAGCTTCTTTCCAGTTTTGAACGGAAGATATTTCCTTTTTCACCATAGCCCTCTATGGGCTTCCAAATATCCCTTTGCCAATTCCACTAGAACAGCCTTACCGAAAGGCTTCTTGAAGGCAAAGATGTAACTCTGTGAGATGAATTAAGAGAACACAGAGCAGTTTCTCAGAAAGCTTCTTTCCAGTTTTGAACGAAAGATATTTCCTTTTTCACCATAGCCCTCTATGGGCTTCCAAATATCGCTTTGCCAATTCCACAAGAACAACCTTTGCGAAAGGCTTCTTGAAGGGAAAGATGTAACTCTGTGAGATGAATTAACAGAACACAGAGCAGTTGCTCAGAAAGCTTCTTTCCAATTTTGAACGGAAGATATTTCCTTTTTAACCATAGCCCTCTATGTGCTTCCAAATATCCCTTTGCCAATTCCACAAGAACAGCCTTAGCGAAAGCCTTCTTCAAGGGAAAGATGTAACTCTGTGAGATGAATTAACAGAACACAGAGCAGTTTCTCAGAAAGCTTCTTTCCAGTTTTGAACGGAAGATATTTCCTTTTTCACCATAGCCCTCTATGGGCTTCCAAATATCCCTTTGCCAATTCCACAAGAACAGCCTTAGCGAAAGGCTTCTTGAAGGGAAAGATGTAACTCTGTGGGATGAATTAACAGAACACAGAGCAGTTTCTCAGAAAGCTTTTTTCCAGTTTTGAACGGAAGATATTTCCTTTTTCATCATAGCCCTCTATGGGCTTCCAAATATCCCTTTGCCAATTCCACAAGAACAGCCTTAACGAAAGGTTTCTTGGAGGGAAAGATGTAACTCTGTGAGATGAATTAACAGAACACGGAGCAGTTTCTCAGAAAGCTTCTTTCCAGTTTTGAACGGAAGATATTTCCTTTTTCACCATAGCCCTCTATGGGCTTCCAAATATCCCTTTGCCAATTCCACAAGAACAGCCTTAGCGAAAGGCTTCTTGAAGGGAAAGTTGTAACTCTGTGAGGTGAATTTACAGAACACAGAGCAGTTTCTCAGAAAGCTTCTTTCCAGTATTGAACGGAAGATATTTCCTTTTTCACCATAGCCCTCTATGGGCTTCCAAATATCCCTTTGCCAATTCCACAAGAACAGCCTTAGCCAAAGCCTTCTTGAAGGGAAAGATGTAACTCTGTGAGATGAATTAACAGAACACAGAGCAGTTTCTCAGAAAGCATCTTTCCAGTTTTGAACGGAAGATATTTACTTTTTCACCTTAGCCCTCTATGGGCTTCCAAATATCCCTTTGCCAATTCCACAAGAACAGCCTTAGCGAAAGGCTTCTTGAAGGGAAAGATGTAACTCTGTGAGATGAATTAACAGAACACAGAGCAGTTTCTCAGAAAGCTTCTTTCCAGTTTTGAACGGAAGGTATTTCCTTTTTCACCATAGCCCTCTATGGGCTTCCAAATATCCCTGTGCCAATTCCAGAAGAACAGCCTTAGCGAAAGGCTTCTTGAAGGGAAAGATGTAACTCTGTGAGATGAATTAACAGAACACAGAGCAGTTGCTCAGAAAGCTTCTTTCCATTTTTGAACGGAAGATATTTCCTTTTTCACCATAGCCCTCTATGGGCTTCCAAATATCCCTTGCCAATTCCACAAGAACAGCCTTAGCGAAAGGCTTCTTGAAGGGAAAGATGTAACTCTGTGAGATGAATTAACAGAACACAGAGCAGTTTCTCAGAAAGCTTCTTTCCAGTTTTCAACGGAAGATATTTGCTTTTTCACCATAGCCCTCTATGGGCTTCCAAATATCCCTTTGCCAATTCCCCAAGAACAGCCTTAGCGAAAGGCTTCTTGAAGGGAAAGATGTAACTCTGTGAGATAAATTAACAGAACACAGAGAAGTTTCTCAGAAAGCTTTTTTCCAATTTTGAACGGAAGATATTTCCTTTTTCACCATAGCCCTCTATGGGCTTCCAAATATCCCTTTGCCAATTCCACAAGAACAGCCTTAGCGAAAGGCTTCTTGAAGGGAAAGATGTAACTCTGTGAGATGAATTAACAGAATACAGAGCAGTTTGTCAGAAAGCTTCTTTCCAGTTTTTAACGGAAGATATTTCCTTTTTCACCATAGCCCTCTATGGGCTTCCAAATATCCCTTTTCCAATTCCACAAGAACAGCCTCAGCGAAAGACTTCTTGAAGGGAAAGATGTAACTCTGTGAGATGAATTAACAGAACACAGAGCAGTTTTTCAGAAAGCTTCTTTCCAGTTTTGAACGGAAGATATTTCCTTTTTCACCATAGCCCTCTATGGGCTTCCAAATATCCCTTTTCCAATTCCACAAGAACAGCCTTAGCGAAAGACTTCTTGAAGGGAAAGATGTAACTCTGTGAGATGAATTAACAGAACACAGAGCAGTTTCTCAGAAAGCTTCTTTCCAGTTTTGAACGGAAGATATTTCCTTTTTCACGTTAGCCCTCTATGGGCTTCCAAATATCCCTTTTCCAATTCCACAAGAACAGCCTTAGCGAAAGACTTCTTGAAGGGAAAGATGTATCTCTGTGAGATGAATTAACAGAACACAGAGCAGTTTCTCAGAAAGCTTCTTTCCAGTTTTGAACGGAAGATATTTCCTTTTTCACCATAGCCCTCTATGGGCTTCCAAATATCCCTTTGCCAATTGCACAGGAAGAGCCTTAGCAAAAGCCTCCTTGAAGGGAAAGATGTAACTCTGTGAGATGAATTAACAGAACACAGAGCAGTTTCTCAGAAAGCTTCTTTCCTGTTTTGAACGGAAGATATTTCCTTTTGCACCATAGCCCTCTATGGGCTTCCAAATATCCCTTTGCCAATTCACCAAGAACAGCCTTAGCGAAAGGCTTCTTGAAGGGAAAGATGTAACTCTGTGAGATGAATTAACAGAACACAGAGCAGTTTCTCAGAAAGCTTCTTTCCAGTTTTGAACGGAAGATATTTCCTTTTTCACCATAGCCCTCTATGGGCTTCCAAATATCCCTTTGCCAATTCCACAAGAACAGCCTTAGCGAAAGGTTTCCTGAAGGGAAAGATGTAACACTGTGAGATGAATTAACAGAACACGGAGCAGTTTCTCAGAAAGCTTCATTCCAGTTTTGAACGGAAGATATTTCCTTTTTCACCATAGCCCTCTATGGGCTTCCAAATATGCCTTTGCCAATTCCACAAGAACAGCCTTGGCGAAAGACTTCTTCAAGGGAAAGATGTAACTCTGTGAGATGAATTTACAGAATACAGAGCAGTTTCTCAGAAAGCTTCTTTCCAGTTTTGAACGGAAGATATTTCCTTTTTCACCATAGCCCTCTATGGGCTTCCAAATATCCCTTTTCCAATTGCACAAGAACAGCCTTAGCGAAAGGCTTCTTGAAGGGAAAGATGTAACTCTGTGAGATGAATTAACAGAACATAGAACAGTTTCTCAGAAAGCTTCTTTCCAGTTTTGAACGGAAGATATTTCCTTTTTCACCATAGCCCTCTATGGGCTTCCAAATATCCTTTGCCAAGTCCACAAGAACAGCCTTAGCGAAAGGCTTCTTGAAGGGAAAGATATAACTCTGTGAGATGAATTAGCAGAACACAGAGCAGTTGCTCAGAAAGCTTCTTTCCAATTTTGAATGGAAGATATTTCCTTTTTCACCATAGCACTCTATGTGCTTCCAAATATCCCTTTGCCAATTCCACAAGAACAGCCTTAGCGAAAGGCTTCTTCAAGGGAAAGATGTAACTCTGTGAGATGAATTAACAGAACACAGAGCAGTTTGTCAGAAAGCTTCTTTCCAGTTTTGAACGGAAGATATTTCCTTTTTCACCATAGCCCTCTATCGGCTTCCAAATATCCCTTTTCCAATTCCACAAGAACAGCCGTAGCGAAAGGCTTCTTGAAGGGAAAGATGTAACTCTGTGAGATGAATTAACAGAACACAGAGCAGTTTCTCAGAAAGCTTCTTTCCACTTTTGAACGGAAGATATTTCCTTTTTCACCATAGCCCGCTATGAGCTTCCAAATATCCCTTTGCCAATTCCACAAGAGCAGCCTTAGCGAAAGGTTTCTTGAAGGGAAAGATGTAACTCTGTGAGATGAATTAACAGAACACGGAGCAGTTTCTCAGAAAGCTTCTTTCCAGTTTTGAACGGAAGATATTTCCTTTTTCACAATAGCCCTCCATGGGCTTCCAAATATCCCTTTGCCAATTCCACAAGAACAGCCTTAGTGAAAGACTTCTTGAAGGGAAAGATGTAACTCTGTGAGATGAATTTACAGAACACAGAGCAGTTTCTCAGAAAGCTTCTTTCCAGTTTTGAACGGAAGATATTTCCTTTTTCACCATAGCCCTCTATGGGCTTCCAAATATCCCTTTGCCAATTCCACAAGAACAGCCTTAGCGAAAGGCTTCTTCAAGGGAAAGATGTAACTCTGTGAGATGAATTAACTGAACACAGAGCAGTTTCTCAGAAAGCTTCTTTCCAGTTTTGAACGGAAGATATTTCCTTTTTCACCATAGCCCTCTATAGGCTTCCAAATATCCCTTTGCCAATTCCACAAGAACAGCCTTAGCGAAAGGCTTCTTGAAGCGAAAGATGTAACTCTGTGAGATGAATTAACAGAACACAGAGCAGTTTCTCAGAAAGCTTCTTTCCAGTTTTGAACGGAAGATATTTCCTTTTTCACAATAGACCTCTATGGGCTTCCAAATATCCCTTTGCCAATTCCACAAGAACAGCCTTAGCGAAAGGCTTCTTGAAGGGAAAGATGTCACTCTGTGAGATGAATTAACAGAACACAGAGCAGTTTCTCAGAAAGCTTCTTTCCAGTTTTGAACGGAAGATATTTCCTTTTTCACCATAGCCCTCTATGGGCTTCCAAATATCCCTTTTCCAATTCCACAAGAACAGCCTTAGCGAAAGACTTCTTGAAGGGAAAGATGTAACTCTGTGAGATGAATTAACAGAACACAGAGCAGTTTCTCAGAAAGCTTCTTTCCAGTTTTGAACGGAAGATATTTCCTTTTTCACGTTAGCCCTCTATGGTCTTCCAAATATCCCTTTTCCAATTCCACAAGAACAGCCTTAGCGAAAGACTTCTTGAAGGGAAAGATGTATCTCTGTGAGATGAATTAACAGAACACAGAGCAGTTTCTCAGAAAGCTTCTTTCCAGTTTTGAACGGAAGATATTTCCTTTTTCACCATAGCCCTCTATGGGCTTCCAAATATCCCTTTGCCAATTGCACAGGAAGAGCCTTAGCAAAAGCCTTCTTGAAGGGAAAGATGTAACTCTGTGAGATGAATTAACAGAACACAGAGCAGTTTCTCAGAAAGCTTCTTTCCTGTTTTGAACGGAAGATATTTCCTTTTTCACCATAGCCCTCTATGGGCTTCCAAATATCCCTTTGCCAATTCACTAAGAACAGCCTTAGCGAAAGGCTTCTTGAAGGGAAAGATGTAACTCTGTGAGATGAATTAACAGAACACAGAGCAGTTTCTCAGAAAGCTTCTTTCCAGTTTTGAACGGAAGATATTTCCTTTTTCACCATAGCCCTCTATGGGCTTCCAAATATCTCTTTGCCAATTCCACAAGAACAGCCTTAGCGAAAGGTTTCTTGAAGGGAAAGATGTAACTCTGTGAGATGAATTAACAGAACACAGAGCAGTTTCTCAGAAAGCTTCTTTCCAGTTTTGAACAGAAGATATTTCCTTATTCACCATAGCCCTCTATGGGCTTCCAAATATCCCTTTGCCAATTCCACAAGAACAGCCTTAGTGAAAGGCTTCTTGAAGGGAAAGATGTAACTCTGTGAGATGAATTTACAGAACACACAGCAGTTTCTCAGAAAGCTTCTTTCCAGTTTTGAACGGAAGATATTTCATTTTTCACCATAGCCCTCTATAGGCTTCCAAATATCCCTTTGCCAATTCCACAAGAACAGCCTTAGCGAAAGGCTTCTTGAAGGGAAAGATGTAACTCTGTGAGATGAATTAACAGAACACAGAGCAGTTTCTCAGAAAGCTTCTTTCCAGTTTTCAACGGAAGATATTTCCTTTTTCACCATAGCCCCCTAAGGGTTTCCAAATATCCCTTTTCCAATTGCACAAGAACAGCCTTAGCGAAAGGCTTCTTGAAGGGAAAGATGTAACTCTGTGAGATGAATTAACAGAACATAGAACAGTTTCTCAGAAAGCTTCTTTCCAGTTTTGAACGGAAGATATTTCCTTTTTCACCATAGCCCTCTATGGGCTTCCAAATATCCTTTGCCAAGTCCACAAGAACAGCCTTAGCGAAAGGCTTCTTGAAGGGAAAGATATAACTCTGTGAGATGAATTAACAGAACACAGAGCAGTTGCTCAGAAAGCTTCTTTCCAATTTTGAATGGAAGATATTTCCTTTTTCACCATAGCACTCTATGTGCTTCCAAATATCCCTTTGCCAATTCCACAAGAACAGCCTTAGCTAAAGGCTTCTTCAAGGGAAAGATGTAACTCTGTGAGATGAATTAAGAGAACACAGAGCAGTTTGTCAGAAAGCTTCTTTCCAGTTTTGAACGGAAGATATTTCCTTTTTCACCATAGCCCTCTATCGGCTTCCAAATATCCCTTTGCCAATTCACCAAGAACAGCCTTAGCGAAAGGCTTCTTGAAGGGAAAGATGTAACTCTGTGAGATGAATTAACAGAACACAGAGCAGTTTCTCAGAAAGCTTCTTTCCAGTTTTGAACGGAAGATATTTCCTTTTTCACCATAGCCCTCTATGGGCTTCCAAATATCCCTTTGCCAATTCCACAAGAACAGCCTTAGAGAAAGGTTTCTTGAAGGGAAACATGTAACACTGTGAGATGAATTAACAGAACACGGAGCAGTTTCTCAGAAAGATTCATTCCAGTTTTGAACGGAAGATATTTCCTTTTTCACCATAGCCCTCTATGGGCTTCCAAATATCCCTTTGCCAATTCCACAAGAACAGCCTTGGCGAAAGACTTCTTCAAGGGAAAGATGTAACTCTGTGAGATGAATTTACAGAACACAGAGCAGTTTCTCAGAAAGCTTCTTTCCAGTTTTGAACGGAAGATATTTCCTTTTTCACCATAGCCCTCTATAGGCTTCCAAATATCCCTTTGCCAATTCCACAAGAACAGCCTTAGCGAAAGGCTTCTTGAAGGGAAAGATGTAACTCTGTGAGATGAATTAACAGAACACAGAGCAGTTTCTCAGAAAGCTTCTTTCCAGTTTTGAACGGAAGATATTTCCTTTTTCACCATAGCCCCCTAAGGGCTTCCAAATATCCCTTTTCCAATTGCACAAGAACAGCCTTAGCGAAAGGCTTCTTGAAGGGAAAGATGTAACTCTGTGAGATGAATTAACAGAACATAGAACAGTTTCTCAGAAAGCTTCTTTCCAGTTTTGAACGGAAGATATTTCCTTTTTCACCATAGCCCTCTATGGGCTTCCAAATATCCTTTGCCAAGTCCAAAAGAACAGCCTTAGCGAAAGGCTTCTTGAAGGGAACGATATAACTCTGTGAGATGAATTAGCAGAACACAGAGCAGTTGCTCAGAAAGCTTCTTTCCAATTTTGAATGGAAGATATTTCCTTTTTCACCATAGCACTCTATGTGCTTCCAAATATCCCTTTTCCAATTCCACAAGAACAGCCTTAGCGAAAGGCTTCTTCAAGGGAAAGATGTAACTCTGTGAGATGAATTAACAGAACACAGAGCAGTTTGTCAGAAAGCTTCTTTCCAGTTTTGAACGGAAGATATTTCCTTTTTCACCATAGCCCTCTATCGGCTTCCAAATATCCCTTTTCCAATTCCACAAGAACAGCCGTAGCGAAAGGCTTCTTGAAGGGAAAGATGTAACTCTGTGAGATGAATTAACAGAACACAGAGCAGTTTCTCAGAAAGCTTCTTTCCACTTTTGAACGGAAGATATTTCCTTTTTCACCATAGCCCGCTATGAGCTTCCAAATATCCCTTTGCCAATTCCACAAGAACAGCCTTAGCGAAAGGTTTCTTGAAGGGAAAGATGTAACTCTGTGAGATGAATTAACAGAACACGGAGCAGTTTCTCAGAAAGCATCTTTCCAGTTTTGAACGGAAGATATTTCCTTTTTCACCATAGCCCTCCATGGGCTTCCAAATATCCCTTTGCCAATTCCCCAAGAACAGCCTTAGTGAAAGACTTCTTGAAGGGAAAGATGTAACTCTGTGAGATGAATTTACAGAACACAGAGCAGTTTCTCAGAAAGCTTCTTTCCAGTTTTGAACGGAAGATATTTCCTTTTTCACCATAGCCCTCTATGGGCTTCCAAATATCCCTTTGCCAATTCCACAAGAACAGCCTTAGCGAAAGGCTTCTTCAAGGGAAAGATGTAACTCTGTGAGATGAATTAACTGAACACAGACCAGTTTCTCAGAAAGCTTCTTTCCAGTTTTGAACGGAAGATATTTCCTTTTTCACCATAGCCCTCTATAGGCTTCCAAATATCCCTTTGCCAATTCCACAAGAACAGCCTTAGCGAAAGGCTTCTTGAAGCGAAAGATGTAACACTGTGAGATGAATTAACAGAACACAGAGCAGTTTCTCAGAAAGCTTCTTTCCAGTTTTGAACGGAAGATATTTCCTTTTTCACAATAGACCTCTATGGGCTTCCAAATATCCCTTTGCCAATTCCACAAGAACAGCCTTAGCGAAAGGCTTCTTGAAGGGAAAGATGTCACTCTGTGAGATGAATTAACAGAACACAGAGCAGTTTCTCAGAAAGCTTCTTTCCAGTTTTGAACGGAAGATATTTCCTTTTTCACCTTAGCCCTCTATGGGCTTCCAAAAATCCCTTTGCCAATTGCACAAGAACAGCCTTAGCGAAAGGCTTCTTGAAGGGAAAGATGTAACTCTGTGAGATGAATTAACAGAACATAGAACAGTTTCTCAGAAAGCTTCTTTCCAGTTTTGAACGGAAGATATTTCCTTTTTCACCATAGCCCTCTATGGGCTTCCAAATATCCCCTTGCCAATTCCACAAGAACAGCCTTAGCGAAAGGCTTCTTGAAGGGAAAGATGTAACTCTGTGAGATGAATTAACTGAACACAGAGCAGTTTCTCAGAAAGCTTCTTTCCAGTTTTGAACGGAAGATATTTCCTTTTACACCATAGCCCTCTATAGGCTTCCAAATATCCCTGTGCCAATTCCAGAAGAACAGCCTTAGCGAAAGGCTTCTTGAAGGGAAAGATGTAACTCTGTGAGATGAATTAACAGAACACAGAGCAGTTGCTCACAAAGCTTCTTTCCATTTTTGAACGCAAGATATTTCCTTTTTCACCATAGCCCTAATTGGGCTTCCAAATATCCCTTGCCAATTCCACAAGAACAGCCTTAGAGAAAGCCTTCTTGAAGGGAAAGATGTAACTCTGTGAGATGATTTAACAGAACACAGAGCAGTTTCTCAGAAAGCATCTTTCCAGTTTTGAACGGAAGATATTTCCTTTTTCACCTTAGCCCTCTATGGGCTTCCAAATATCCCTTTGCCAATTCCACAAGAACAGCCTTAGCGAAAGGCTTCTTCAAGGGAAAGATGTAACTCTGTGAGATGAATTAACAGAACACAGAGCAGTTTCTCAGAAAGCTTCTTTGCAGTTTTGAACGGAAGATATTTTCTTTTTCACGAAAGCCCTCTATGGGCTTCCAAATATCCCTTTGCCAATTCCACAAGAACAGCCTTAGCGAAAGGCTTCTTGAAGGGAAAGATGTAACTCTGTGAGATGAATTAACAGAACACAGAGCAGTTTCTCAGAAAGCTTCTTTCCAGTTTTGAACGGAAGATATTTCCTTTTTCACCATAGCCCTATATGGGCTTCCAAATATCCCTTTGCCAATTCCCCAAGAACAGCCTTAGCGAAAGGCTTCTTGAAGGGAAAGATGTAACTCTGTGAGATGAATTAACAGAACACAGAGCAGTTTCTCAGAAAGCTTCTTTCCAGTTTTGAACGGAAGATATTTCCTTTTTCACCATAGCCCTCTATGGGCTTCCAAATATCCCCTTGCCAATTCCACAAGAACAGCCTTAGCGAAAGGCTTCTTGAAGGGAAAGATGTAACTCTGTGAGATGAATTAACTGAACACAGAGCAGTTTCTCAGAAAGCTTCTTTCCAGTTTTGAACGGAAGATATTTCCTTTTACACCATAGCCCTCTATAGGCTTCCAAATATCCCTGTGCCAATTCCAGAAGAACAGCCTTAGCGAAAGGCTTCTTGAAGGGAAAGATGTAACTCTGTGAGATGAATTAACAGAACACAGAGCAGTTGCTCACAAAGCTTCTTTCCATTTTTGAACGCAAGATATTTCCTTTTTCACCATAGCCCTAATTGGGCTTCCAAATATCCCTTGCCAATTCCACAAGAACAGCCTTAGAGAAAGCCTTCTTGAAGGGAAAGATGTAACTCTGTGAGATGATTTAACAGAACACAGAGCAGTTTCTCAGAAAGCATCTTTCCAGTTTTGAACGGAAGATATTTCCTTTTTCACCTTAGCCCTCTATGGGCTTCCAAATATCCCTTTGCCAATTCCACAAGAACAGCCTTAGCGAAAGGCTTCTTCAAGGGAAAGATGTAACTCTGTGAGATGAATTAACAGAACACAGAGCAGTTTCTCAGAAAGCTTCTTTGCAGTTTTGAACGGAAGATATTTTCTTTTTCACGAAAGCCCTCTATGGGCTTCCAAATATCCCTTTGCCAATTCCACAAGAACAGCCTTAGCGAAAGGCTTCTTGAAGGGAAAGATGTAACTCTGTGAGATGAATTAACAGAACACAGAGCAGTTTCTCAGAAAGCTTCTTTCCAGTTTTGAACGGAAGATATTTCCTTTTTCACCATAGCCCTATATGGGCTTCCAAATATCCCTTTGCCAATTCCCCAAGAACAGCCTTAGCGAAAGGCTTCTTGAAGGGAAAGATGTAACTCTGTGAGATGAATTAACAGAACACAGAGCAGTTTCTCAGAAAGCTTCTTTCCAGTTTTGAACGGAAGATATTTCCTTTTTCATCATAGCCCTCTATGGGCTTCCAAATATCCCTTTGCCAATTCCACAAGAACAGCCTTAGCGAAAGGCTTCTTGAAGCGAAAGATGTAACACTGTGAGATGAATTAACAGAACACAGAGCAGTTTCTCAGAAAGCTTCTTTCCAGTTTTGAACGGAAGATATTTCCTTTTTCACAATAGACCTCTATGGGCTTCCAAATATCCCTTTGCCAATTCCACAAGAACAGCCTTAGCGAAAGGCTTCTTGAAGGGAAAGATGTCACTCTGTGAGATGAATTAACAGAACACAGAGCAGTTTCTCAGAAAGCTTCTTTCCAGTTTTGAACGGAAGATATTTCCTTTTTCACCTTAGCCCTCTATGGGCTTCCAAATATCCCTTTGCCAATTGCACAAGAACAGCCTTAGCGAAAGGCTTCTTGAAGGGAAAGATGTAACTCTGTGAGATGAATTAACAGAACATAGAACAGTTTCTCAGAAAGCTTCTTTCCACTTTTGAACGGAAGATATTTCCTTTTTCACCATAGCCCTCTATGGGCTTCCAAATATCCCTTTGCCAATTCCACAAGAACAGCCTTAGCGAAAGGCTTCTTGAAGGGAAAGATGTAACTCTGTGAGATGAATTAACTGAACATAGAGCAGTTTCTCAGAAAGCTTCTTTCCAGTTTTGAACGGAAGATATTTCCTTTTTCACCATAGCCCTCTATAGGCTTCCAAATATCCCTGTGCCAATTCCAGAAGAACAGCCTTAGCGAAAGGCTTCTTGAAGGGAAAGATGTAACTCTGTGAGATGAATTAACAGAACACAGAGCAGTTGCTCACAAAGCTTCTTTCCATTTTTGAACGCAAGATATTTCCTTTTTCACCATAGCCCTCATTGGGCTTCCAAATATCCCTTGCCAATTCCACAAGAACAGCCTTAGCGAAAGGCTTCTTGAAGGGAAAGATGTAACTCTGTGAGATGAATTAACAGAACACAGAGCAGTTTCTCAGAAAGCTTCTTTCCAGTTTTGAACGGAAGGTATTTGCTTTTTCACCATAGCCCTCTATGGGCTTCCAAATATCCCTTTGCCAATTCCCCAAGAACAGCCTTAGCGAAAGGCTTCTTGAAGGGAAAGATGTAACTCTGTGAGATGAATTAACAGAACACAGAGCAGTTGCTCAGAAAGCTTCTTTCCATTTTTGAACGGAAGATATTTCCTTTTTCACCATAGCCCTCTATGGGCTTCCAAATATCCCTTGCCAATTCCACAAGAACAGCCTTAGCGAAAGGCTTCTTGAAGGGAAAGATGTAACTCTGTGAGATGAATTAACAGAACACAGAGCAGTTTCTCAGAAAGCTTCTTTCCAGTTTTGAACGGAAGGTATTTCTTTTTTCACCATAGCCCTCTAAGGGCTTCCAAATATCCCTTTGCCAATTCCCCAAGAAGAGCCTTAGCGAAAGGCTTCTTGAAGGGAAAGATGTAACTCTGTGAGATGAATTAACAGAACACAGAGCAGTTTCTCAGAAAGCTTCTTTCCAGTTTTGAACGGAAGATATTTCCTTTTTCACCATAGCCCTCTATGGGCTTCCAAATATCCCTTTGCCAATTCCACAAGAACAGCCTTAGCGAAAGGCTTCTTGAAGGGAAAGATGTAACTCTGTGAGATGAATTAACAGAACAGAGAGCAGTTTCTCAGAAAGCTTCTTTCCAGTTTTGAACGGAAGATATTTCCTTTTTCACCATAGCCCTCTATGGGCTTCCAAATATCCCTTTGCCAATTCCCCAAGAACAGCCTTAGCGAAAGGCTTCTTGAAGGGAAAGATGTAACTCTGTGAGATGAATTAACAGAACACAGAGCAGTTTCTCAGAAAGCTTCTTTCCAGTTTTGAACGGAAGATATTTCCTTTTTCACCATAGTCCTCTATGGGCTTCCAAATATCCCTTTGCCAATTCCACAATAACAGCCTTAGCGAAAGGCTTCTTGAAGGGAAAGATGTAACTCTTTGAGAGGAATTAACAGAACACAGAGCAGTTTCTCAGAAAGCTTCTTTCCAGTTTTGAACGGAAGATATTTCCTTTTTCTCCTTAGCCCTCTATGGGCTTCCAAATATCCCTTTGCCAATTCCACAAGAACAGCCTTAGCGAAAGGCTTCTTGAAGGGAAAGTTGTAAGTCGGTGAGATGAATTAACAGAACACAGAGCAGTTTCTCAGAAAGCTTCTTTCCAGTTTTGAACGGAAGGTATTTCCTTTTTCACCATAGCCCTCTATGGGCTTCCAAATATCCCGGTGCCAATTCCACAAGAACAGCCTTAGCGAAAGGCTTCTTGAATGGAAAGATGTAACTCTGTGAGATGAATTAACAGAACACAGAGCAGTTGCTCAGAAAGCTTCTTTCTAGTTTTGAACGGAAGATATTTCCTTTTTCACCATAGCCCTCTATGGGCTTCCAAATATCCTTTGCCATTTCCACAAGAACAGTCTTAGCGAAAGGCTTCTTGAAGGGAAAGATGTCACTCTGTGAGATGAATTTACAGTACACAGAGCAGTTTCTCAGAAAGCTTCTTTCCAGTTTTGAATGGAAGATATTTCCTTTTTCACCATAGCACTCTATGGGCTTCCAAATATCCCTTTGCCAATTCCCCAAGAACAGACTTAGCGAAAGGCTTCTTGAAGGGAAAGATGTAACTCTGTGAGATGAATTAACAGAACACTGAGCAGTTTCTCAGAAAGCTTCTTTCCAGTTTTGAACGGAAGATATTTCCTTTTTCACCATAGCCCTCTATGGGCTTCCAAATATCCCTTTGCCAATTCCACAAGAACAGCCTTAGCGAAAGCCTTCTTGAAGGGAAACATGTAACTCTGTGAGATGAATTAACAGAACACAGAGCAGTTTCTCAGAAAGCATCTTTCCAGTTTTGAACGGAAGATATTTCCTTTTTCACCGTAGCCCTCTATGGGCTTCCAAATATCCCTTTGCCAATTCCACAAGAACAGCCTTAGCGAAAGTCTTCTTGAAGGGAAAGATGTAACTCTGTGAGATGAATTAACAGAACACAGAGCAGTTTCTCAGAAAGCTTCTTTCCAGTTTTGAACGGAAGGTATTTCCTTTTTCACCATAGCCCTCTATGGGCTTCCAAATATCCCTGTGCCAATTCCAGAAGGACAGCCTTAGCGAAAGGCTTCTTGAAGGGAAAGATGTAACTCTGTGAGATGAATTAACAGAACACAGAGCAGTTGCTCAGAAAGCTTCTTTCCAGTTTTGAACGGAAGATATTTCCTTTTTCTCCAAAGCCCTCTATGGGCTTCCAAATATCCCTTTCCAATTCCACAAGAACAGCCTTAGCGAAAGGCTTCTTGAAGGGAAAGATGTAACTCTGTGAGATGAATTAACAGAACACAGAGCAGTTTCTCAGAAAGCTTCTTTCCAGTTTTGAACGGAAGGTATTTCATTTTTCACCATAGCCCTCTATGGGCTTCCAAATATCCCTTTGCCAATTCCCCAAGAACAGCCTTAGCGAAAGGCTTCTTGAAGGGAAAGATGTAACTCTGTGAGATGAATTAACAGAACACAGAGCAGTTTCTCAGAAAGCTTCTTTCCAGTTTTGAACGGAAGATATTTCCTTTTTCACCATAGCCCTCTATGGGCTTCCAAATATCCCTTTGCCAATTCCACAAGAACAGCCTTAGCGAAAGTCTTCTTGAAGGGAAAGATGTAACTCTGTGAGATGAATTAACAGAACACAGAGCAGTTTCTCAGAAAGCTTCTTTCCAGTTTTGAACGGAAGGTATTTCCTTTTTCACCATAGCCCTCTATGGGCTTCCAAATATCCCTGTGCCAATTCCAGAAGGACAGCCGTAGCGAAAGGCTTCTTGAAGGGAAAGATGTAACTCTGTGAGAAGAATTAACAGAACACAGAGCAGTTGCTCAGAAAGCTTCTTTCCAGTTTTGAACGGAAGATATTTCCTTTTTCTCCATAGCCCTCTATGGGCTTCCAAATATCCCTTGCCAATTCCACAAGAACAGCCTTAGCGAAAGGCTTCTTGAAGGGAAAGATGTAACTCTGTGAGATGAATTAACAGAACACAGAGCACTTTCTCAGAAAGCTTCTTTCCAGTTTTGAACGGAAGGTATTTCATTTTTCACCATAGCCCTCTATGGGCTTCCAAATATCCCTTTGCCAATTCCCCAAGAACAGCCTTAGCGAAAGGCTTGTTGAAGGGAAAGATGTAACTCTGTGAGATGAATTAACAGAACACAGAGCAGTTTCTCAGAAAGCTTCTTTCCAGTTTTGAACGGAAGATATTTCCTTTTTCACCATAGCCCTCTATGGGCTTCCAAATATCCCTTTGCCAATTCCACAAGAACAGCCTTAGCGAAAGGCTTCTTGAAGGGAAAGATGTAACTCTGTGAGATGAATTAACAGAACACAGAGCAGTTTGTCAGAAAGCTTCTTTCCAGTTTTGAACGGAAGATATTTCCTTTTTCACCATAGCCCTCTATGGGCTTCCAAATATCCCTTTGCCAATTCCACAAGAACAGCCTTAGCGAAAGACTTCTTCAAGGGAAAGATGTAACTCTGTGAGGTGAATTAACAGAACACAGAGCAGTTTCTCGGAAAGCTTCTTTCCAGTTTTGAACGGAAGATATTTCCTTGTTCACGATAGCCCTCTATGGGCTTCCAAATATCCCTTTGCCAATTCCCCAAGAACAGCCTTAGCGAAAGGTTTCTTGAAGGGAAAGATGTAACTCTGTGAGATGAATTAACAGAACACAGAGCAGTTTCTCAGAAAGCTTCTTTCCTGTTTTGAACGGAAGATATTTCCTTTTTCACCATAGCCCTGTATGGGCTTCCAAATATCCCTTTGCCAATTGACCAAGAACAGCCTTAGCGAAAGGCTTCTTGAAGGGAAACATGTAACTCTGTGAGATGAATTAACAGAACACAATGCAGTTTCTCAGAAAGCTTCTTTCCACTTTTGAACGGAAGATATTTCGTTTTTCACCATAGCCCTCTATGGGCTTCCAAATATCCCTTTGCCAATTCCACAAGAACAGCCTTAGCGAAAGGTTTCTTGAAGGGAATGATGTAACTCTGTGAGATGAATTAACAGAACACGGAGCAGTTTCTCAGAAAGCTTCATTCCAGTTTTGAACGGAAGATATTTCCTTTTTCACCATAGCCCTCTATGGGCTTCCAAATATCACTTTGCGAATTCCACAAGAACAGCCTTAACGAAAGGCTTCTTGAAGGGAAAGATGTAACTCTGTGAGATGAATTAACAGAACACAGAGCAGTTTCTCAGAAGCTTCTTTCCAGTTTTGAACGGAAGATATTTCCTTTTTCACCATAGCCCTCTATGGCCTTCCAAATATCCCTTTGCCAATTCCACAAGAACAGCCTTAGCGAAAGCCTTCTTGAAGGGAAAGATGTAACTCTGTGAGATGATTTAACAGAACACAGAGCAGTTTCTCAGAAAGCATCTTTCCAGTTTTGAACGGAAAATATTTCCTTTTTCACCTTAGCCCTCCATGGGCTTCCAAATATCCCTTTGCCAATTGCACAAGAACAGCCTTAGCGAAAGGCTTCTTGAAGGGAAAGATGTATCTCGGTGAGATGAATTAACAGAACACAGAGCAGTTTCTCAGAAAGCTTCTTTCCAGTTTTGAACGGAAGGTATTTCCTTTTTCACCATAGCCCTCTATGGGCTTCCAAATATCCCTGTGCCAATTCCAGAAGAACAGCCTTAGCGAAAGGATTCTTGACGGGAAAGATGTAACTCTGTGAGATGAATTAACAGAACACAGAGCAGTTGCTCAGAAAGCTTCTTTCCATTTTTGAACGGAAGATATTTCCTTTTTCACCATAGCCCTCTATGGGCTTCCAAATATCCCTTTGCCAATTCCACAAGAACAGCCTTAGTGAAAGACTTCTTGAAGGGAAAGATGTAACTGTGTGAGATGAATTTGCAGAACACAGAGCAGTTTCTCAGAAAGCTTCTTTCCAGTTTTGAACGGAAGATATTTCCTTTTTCACCATAGCCCTCTATGGGCTTCCAAATATCCCTTTGCCAATTCCACAAGAACAGCCTTAGCGAAAGGATTCTTCAAGGGAAAGATGTAACTCTGTGAGATGAATTAACTGAACACAGAGCAGTTTCTCAGAAAGCTTCTTTCCAGTTTTGAACGGAAGATATTTACTTTTTCACCATAGCCCTCTATAGGCTTCCAAATATCCCTTTGCCAATTCCACAAGAACAGCATTAGCGAAAGGCTTCTTGAAGGGAAAGATGTAACTCTGTGAGATGAATTAACAGAACACAGAGCAGTTTCTCAGAAAGCTTCTTTCCAGTTTTGAACGGAAGATATTTCCTTTTTCACCATCGACCTCTATGGGCTTCCAAATATCCCTTTGCCAATTCCACAAGAACAGCCTTAGCGAAAGCGTTCTTCAAGGAAAGATGTCACTCTGTGAGATGAATTAACAGAACACAGAGCAGTTTCGCAGAAAGCTTCTTTCCAGTTTTGAACGGAAGATATTTCCTTTTTCACCATAGCCCTCTATGGGCTTCCAAATATCCCTTTGCCAATTCCACAAGAACAGCCTTAGCGAAAGGCTTCTTGAAGGGAAACATGTAACTCTGTGAGATGAATTAACAGAACACAGAGCAGTTTCTCAGAAAGCTTCTTTCCAGTTTTGAACGGAAGATATTTCCTTTTTCACCATAGCCCTCTATGGGCTTCCAAATATCCCTTTGCCAATTCCACAAGAACAGCCTTAGCGAAAGGCTTCTTCAAGGGAAAGATGTAACTCTGTGAGATGAATTAACAGAACACAGAGCAGTTTCTCAGAAAGCTTCTTTGCAGTTTTGAACGGAAGATATTTTCTTTTTCACGAAAGCCCTCTATGGGCTTCCAAATATCCCTTTGCCAATTCCACAAGAACAGCCTTAGCGAAAGGCTTCTTGAAGGGAAAGATGTAACTCTGTGAGATGAATTAACAGAACACAGAGCAGTTTCTCAGAAAGCTTCTTTCCAGTTTTGAACGGAAGATATTTCCTTTTTCACCATAGCCCTCTAAGGGCTTCCAAATATCCCTTTGCCAATTCCCCAAGAACAGACTTAGCGAAAGGCTTCTTGAAGGGAAAGATGTAACTCTGTGAGATGAATTAACAGAACACAGAGAAGTTTCTCAGAAAGCTTCCTTCCAGTTTTGAACGGAAGATATTTCCTTTTTCACCATAGCCCTGTATGGGCTTCCAAATATCCCTTTGTCAATTCCACAAGAACAGCCTTAGCGAAAGACTTCTTGAAGGGAAAGATGTAACTCTGTGACATAAATTAACAGAACACAGAGCAGTTTCTCAGAAAGCTTCTTTCCAGTTTTGAACGGAAGATATTTCCTTTTTCACCATAACCCTCTATGGGCTTCCAAATATCCCTTTGCCAATTCCCCAAGAACAGCCTTAGCGAAAGGCTTCTTGAAGGGAAAGATGTAACTCTGTGAGATGAATTAACAGAACACAGAGCAGTTTCTCAGAAAGCTTCTTTCCAGTTTTGAACGGAAGATATTTCCTTTTTCACCATAGCCCTCTATGGGCTTCCAAATATCCCTTTGCCAATTCCACAAGAACAGCCTTAGCGAAAGGCTTCTTCAAGGGAAAGATGTCACTCTGTGAGATGAATTAAGAGAACACAGAGAAGTTTCTCAGAAAGCTTCTTTCCAGTTTTGAACGGAAGATATTTTCTTTTTCATCATAGCCCTCTATGGGCTTCCAAATATCCCTTTGCCAATTCCACAAGAACAGCCTTAGCGAAAGGCTTCTTGAAGGGAAAGATGTAACTCTGTGAGATGAATTAACAGAACACAGAGCAGTTTCTCAGAAGCTTCTTTCCAGTTTTGAACGGAAGATATTTCCTTTTTCACCATAGCCCTCTATGGGCTTCCAAATATCCCTTTGCCAATTCCACAAGAACAGCCTTAGCGAAAGCCTTCTTGAAGGGAAAGATGTAACTCTGTGAAATGATTTAACAGAACACAGAGCAGTTTCTCAGAAAGCATCTTTCCAGTATTGAACTAAAGTTATTTCCTTTTTCACCTTAGCCCTCTATGGGCTTCCAAATATCCCTTTGCCAATTCCACAAGAACAGCCTTAGCGAAAGGCTTCTTGAAGGGAAAGATGTAACTCTGTGAGATGAATTAACAGAACACAGAGCAGTTTCTCAGAAAGCTTCTTTCCAGTTTTGAACGGAAGGTATTTCATTTTTCACCATAGCCCTCTATGGGCTTCCAAATATCCCTTTGCCAATTCCCCAAGAACAGCCTTAGCGAAAGGCTTCTTGAAGGGAAAGATGTAACTCTGTGAGATGAATTAACAGAACACAGAGCAGTTTCTCAGAAAGCTTCTTTCCAGTTTTCAACGGAAGATATTTGCTTTTTCACCATAGCCCTCTATGGGCTTCCAAATATCCCTTTGCCAATTCCACAAGAACAGCCTTAGCGAAAGGCTTCTTGAAGGGAAAGATGTAACTCTGTGAGATGAATTAACAGAACACAGAGCAGTTTCTCAGAAAGCTTCTTTCCAGTTTTGAACGGAAGATATTTCCTTTTTCACCATAGCCCTCTATGGCCTTCCAAATATCCCTTTGCCAATTCCACAAGAACAGCCTTAGCGAAAGCCTTCTTGAAGGGAAAGATGTAACTCTGTGAGATGATTTAACAGAACACAGAGCAGTTTCTCAGAAAGCATCTTTCCAGTTTTGAACGGAAAATATTTCCTTTTTCACCTTAGCCTTCCATGGGCTTCCAAATATCCCTTTGCCAATTGCACAAGAACAGCCTTAGCGAAAGGCTTCTTGAAGGGAAAGATGTATCTCGGTGAGATGAATTAACAGAACACAGAGCAGTTTCTCAGAAAGCTTCTTTCCAGTTTTGAACGGAAGGTATTTCCTTTTTCACCATAGCCCTCTATGGGCTTCCAAATATCCCTGTGCCAATTCCAGAAGAACAGCCTTAGCGAAAGGATTCTTGACGGGAAAGATGTAACTCTGTGAGATGAATTAACAGAACACAGAGCAGTTGCTCAGAAAGCTTCTTTCCATTTTTGAACGGAAGATATTTCCTTTTTCACCATAGCCCTCTATGGGCTTCCAAATATCCCTTTGCCAATTCCACAAGAACAGCCTTAGTGAAAGACTTCTTGAAGGGAAAGATGTAACTGTGTGAGATGAATTTGCAGAACACAGAGCAGTTTCTCAGAAAGCTTCTTTCCAGTTTTGAACGGAAGATATTTCCTTTTTCACCATAGCCCTCTATGGGCTTCCAAATATCCCTTTGCCAATTCCACAAGAACAGTCTTAGCGAAAGGATTCTTCAAGGGAAAGATGTCACTCTGTGAGATGAATTAACTGAACACAGAGCAGTTTCTCAGAAAGCTTCTTTCCAGTTTTGAACGGAAGATATTTACTTTTTCACCATAGCCCTCTATAGGCTTCCAAATATCCCTTTGCCAATTCCACAAGAACAGCATTAGCGAAAGGCTTCTTGAAGCGAAAGATGTAACTCTGTGAGATGAATTAACAGAACACAGAGCAGTTTCTCAGAAAGCTTCTTTCCAGTTTTGAACGGAAGATATTTCCTTTTTCACCATCGACCTCTATGGGCTTCCAAATATCCCTTTGCCAATTCCACAAGAACAGCCTTAGCGAAAGCGTTCTTCAAGGAAAGATGTCACTCTGTGAGATGAATTAACAGAACACAGAGCAGTTTCGCAGAAAGCTTCTTTCCAGTTTTGAACGGAAGATATTTCCTTTTTCACCTTAGCCCTCTAAGGGCTTCCAAATATCCCTTTGCCAATTCCCCAAGAACAGACTTAGCGAAAGGCTTCTTGAAGGGAAAGATGTAACTCTGTGAGATGAATTAACAGAACACAGAGAAGTTTCTCAGAAAGCTTCCTTCCAGTTTTGAACGGAAGATATTTCCTTTTTCACAATAGCCCTGTATGGGCTTCCAAATATCCCTTTGTCAATTCCACAAGAACAGCCTTAGCGAAAGACTTCTTGAAGGGAAAGATGTAACTCTGTGACATAAATTAACAGAACACAGAGCAGTTTCTCAGAAAGCTTCTTTCCAGTTTTGAACGGAAGATATTTCCTTTTTCACCATAGCCCTCTATGGGCTTCCGAATATCCCTTTGCCAATTCCCCAAGAACAGCCTTAGCGAAAGGCTTCTTGAAGGGAAAGATGTAACTCTGTGAGATGAATTAACAGAACACAGAGCAGTTTCTCAGAAAGCTTCTTTCCAGTTTTGAACGGAAGATATTTCCTTTTTCACCATAGCCCTCTATGGGCTTCCAAATATCCCTTTGCCAATTCCACAAGAACAGCCTTAGCGAAAGGCTTCTTCAAGGGAAAGATGTCACTCTGTGAGATGAATTAAGAGAACACAGAGAAGTTTCTCAGAAAGCTTCTTTCCAGTTTTGAACGGAAGATATTTTCTTTTTCATCATAGCCCTCTATGGGCTTCCAAATATCCCTTTGCCAATTCCACAAGAACAGCCTTAGCGAAAGGCTTCTTGAAGGGAAAGATGTAATTCTGTGAGATGAATTAACAGAACACAGAGCAGTTTCTCAGAAGCTTCTTTCCAGTTTTGAACGGAAGATATTTCCTTTTTCACCATAGCCCTCTATGGGCTTCCAAATATCCCTTTGCCAATTCCACAAGAACAGCCTTAGCGAAAGCCTTCTTGAAGGGAAAGATGTAACTCTGTGAAATGATTTAACAGAACACAGAGCAGTTTCTCAGAAAGCATCTTTCCAGTATTGAACGGAAGTTATTTCCTTTTTCACCTTAGCCCTCTATGGGCTTCCAAATATCCCTTTGCCAATTCCACAAGAACAGCCTTAGCGAAAGGCTTCTTGAAGGGAAAGATGTAACTCTGTGAGATGAATTAACAGAACACAGAGCAGTTTCTCAGAAAGCTTCTTTCCAGTTTTGAACGGAAGGTATTTCATTTTTCACCATAGCCCTCTATGGGCTTCCAAATATCCCTTTGCCAATTCCACAAGAACAGCCTTAGCGAAAGGCTTCTTGAAGGGAAAGATGTAACTCTGTGAGATGAATTAACAGAACACAGAGCAGTTTCTCAGAAAGCTTCTTTCCAGTTTTCAGCGGAAGATATTTGCTTTTTCACCATAGCCCTCTATGGGCTTCCAAATATCCCTTTGCCAATTCCACAAGAACAGCCTTAGCGAAAGGCTTCTTGAAGGGAAAGATGTAACTCTGTGAGATGAATTAACAGAACACAGAGCAGTTTCTCAGAAAGCTTCTTTCCAGTTTTGAACGGAAGATATTTCCTTTTTCACCTTAGCCCTCTATGGGCTTCCAAATATCCTTTTGCCAATTCCACAAGAACAGCCTTAGCGAAAGGCTTCTTGAAGGGAAAGATGTAACTCTGTGAGATGAATTAACAGAACACAGAGCAGTTTCTCAGAAAGCTTCTTTCCAGTTTTGAACGGAAGATATTTCCTTTTTCACCATAGCCCTCTATGGGCTTCCAAATATCCCTTTGCCAATTCCACAAGAACAGCCTTAGCGAAAGGCTTCTTGAAGGGAAAGATGTAACTCTGTGAGAGGAATTAACAGAACACAGAGCAGTTTCTCAGAAAGCTTCTTTCCAGTTTTGAACGGAAGATATTTCCTTTTTCACCTTAGCCCTCTATGGGCTTCCAAATATCCCTTTGCCAATTCCACAAGAACAGCCTTAGCGAAAGGCTTTTTGAAGGGAAAGTTCTAACTCGGTGAGATGAATTAACAGAACACAGAGCAGTTTCTCAGAAAGCTTCTTTCCAGTTTTGAACGGAAGGTATTTCCTTTTTCACCATAGCCCTCTATGGGCTTCCAAATATCCCTTTTCCAATTCCACAAGAACAGCCTTAGCGAAAGGCTTCTTGAATGGAAAGATGTAACTCTGTGAGATGAATTAACAGAACACAGAGCAGTTTCTCCGAAAGCTTCGTTCTAGTTTTGAACGGAAGATATTTCCTTTTTCACCATAGCCCTCTATGGGCTTCCAAATATCCTTTGCCAATTCCACAAGAACAGCCTTAGCGAAAGGCTTCTTGAAGGGAAAGATGTAACTCTGTGAGATGAATTAACAGAACACAGAGCAGTTTCTCAGAAAGCTTCTTTCCAGTTTTGAACGGAAGGTATTTCCTTTTTCACCATAGCCCTCTATGGGCTTCCAAATATCCCTTTGCCAATTCCCCAAGAACAGCCTTAGCGAAAGGCTTCTTGAAGGGAAAGATGTAAATCTGTGAGATGAATTAACAGAATACAGAGCAGTTTCTCAGAAAGCTTCTTTCCAGTTTTGAACGGAAGATATTTCCTTTTTCACCATAGCCCTCTATGGCCTTCCAAATATCCCTTTGCCAATTCCACAAGAACAGCCTTAGCGAAAGCCTTCTTGAAGGGAAAGATGTAACTCTGTGAGATGATTTAACAGAACACAGAGCAGTTTCTCAGAAAGCATCTTTCCAGTTTTGAACGGAAAATATTTCCTTTTTCACCTTAGCCTTCCATGGGCTTCCAAATATCCCTTTGCCAATTGCACAAGAACAGCCTTAGCGAAAGGCTTCTTGAAGGGAAAGATGTATCTCGGTGAGATGAATTAACAGAACACAGAGCAGTTTCTCAGAAAGCTTCTTTCCAGTTTTGAACGGAAGGTATTTCCTTTTTCACCATAGCCCTCTATGGGCTTCCAAATATCCCTGTGCCAATTCCAGAAGAACAGCCTTAGCGAAAGGATTCTTGACGGGAAAGATGTAACTCTGTGAGATGAATTAACAGAACACAGAGCAGTTGCTCAGAAAGCTTCTTTCCATTTTTGAACGGAAGATATTTCCTTTTTCACCATAGCCCTCTATGGGCTTCCAAATATCCCTTTGCCAATTCCACAAGAACAGCCTTAGTGAAAGACTTCTTGAAGGGAAAGATGTAACTGTGTGAGATGAATTTGCAGAACACAGAGCAGTTTCTCAGAAAGCTTCTTTCCAGTTTTGAACGGAAGATATTTCCTTTTTCACCATAGCCCTCTATGGGCTTCCAAATATCCCTTTGCCAATTCCACAAGAACAGCCTTAGCGAAAGGATTCTTCAAGGGAAAGATGTCACTCTGTGAGATGAATTAACTGAACACAGAGCAGTTTCTCATAAAGCTTCTTTCCAGTTTTGAACGGAAGATATTTACTTTTTCACCATAGCCCTCTATAGGCTTCCAAATATCCCTTTGCCAATTCCACAAGAACAGCATTAGCGAAAGGCTTCTTGAAGGGAAAGATGTAACTCTGTGAGATGAATTAACAGAACACAGAGCAGTTTCTCAGAAAGCTTCTTTCCAGTTTTGAACGGAAGATATTTCCTTTTTCACCATCGACCTCTATGGGCTTCCAAATATCCCTTTGCCAATTCCACAAGAACAGCCTTAGCGAAAGCGTTCTTCAAGGAAAGATGTCACTCTGTGAGATGAATTAACAGAACACAGAGCAGTTTCGCAGAAAGCTTCTTTCCAGTTTTGAACGGAAGATATTTCCTTTTTCACCATAGCCCTCTATGGGCTTCCAAATATCCCTTTGCCAATTCCACAAGAACAGCCTTAGCGAAAGGCTTCTTGAAGGGAAACATGTAACTCTGTGAGATGAATTAACAGAACACAGAGCAGTTTCTCAGAAAGCTTCTTTCCAGTTTTGAACGGAAGATATTTCCTTTTTCACCATAGCCCTCTATGGGCTTCCAAATATCCCTTTGCCAATTCCACAAGAACAGCCTTAGCGAAAGGCTTCTTCAAGGGAAAGATGTAACTCTGTGAGATGAATTAACAGAACACAGAGCAGTTTCTCAGAAAGCTTCCTTGCAGTTTTGAACGGAAGATATTTTCTTTTTCACGAAAGCCCTCTATGGGCTTCCAAATATCCCTTTGCCAATTCCACAAGAACAGCCTTAGCGAAAGGCTTCTTGAAGGGAAAGATGTAACTCTGTGAGATGAATTAACAGAACACAGAGCAGTTTCTCAGAAAGCTTCTTTCCAGTTTTGAACGGAAGATATTTCCTTTTTCACCATAGCCCTCTAAGGGCTTCCAAATATCCCTTTGCCAATTCCCCAAGAACAGACTTAGCGAAAGGCTTCTTGAAGGTAAAGATGTAACTCTGTGAGATGAATTAACAGAACACAGAGAAGTTTCTCAGAAAGCTTCCTTCCAGTTTTGAACGGAAGATATTTCCTTTTTCACAATAGCCCTGTATGGGCTTCCAAATATCCCTTTGTCAATTCCACAAGAACAGCCTTAGCGAAAGACTTCTTGAAGGGAAAGATGTAACTCTGTGACATAAATTAACAGAACACAGAGCAGTTTCTCAGAAAGCTTCTTTCCAGTTTTGAACGGAAGATATTTCCTTTTTCACCATAGCCCTCTATGGGCTTCCGAATATCCCTTTGCCAATTCCCCAAGAACAGCCTTAGCGAAAGGCTTCTTGAAGGGAAAGATGTAACTCTGTGAGATGAATTAACAGAACACAGAGCAGTTTCTCAGAAAGCTTCTTTCCAGTTTTGAACGGAAGATATTTCCTTTTTCACCATAGCCCTCTATGGGCTTCCAAATATCCCTTTGCCAATTCCACAAGAACAGCCTTAGCGAAAGGCTTCTTGAAGGGAAAGATGTCACTCTGTGAGATGAATTAAGAGAACACAGAGAAGTTTCTCAGAAAGCTTCTTTCCAGTTTTGAACGGAAGATATTTTCTTTTTCACCATAGCCCTCTATGGGCTTCCAAATATCCCTTTGCCAATTCCACAAGAACAGCCTTAGCGAAAGGCTTCTTGAAGGGAAAGATGTAACTCTGTGAGATGAATTAACAGAACACAGAGCAGTTTCTCAGAAGCTTCTTTCCAGTTTTGAACGGAAGATATTTCCTTTTTCACCATAGCCCTCTATGGGCTTCCAAATATCCCTTTGCCAATTCCACAAGAACAGCCTTAGCGAAAGCCTTCTTGAAGGGAAAGATGTAACTCTGTGAAATGATTTAACAGAACACAGAGCAGTTTCTCAGAAAGCATCTTTCCAGTATTGAACGGAAGTTATTTCCTTTTTCACCTTAGCCCTCTATGGGCTTCCAAATATCCCTTTGCCAATTCCACAAGAACAGCCTTAGCGAAAGGCTTCTTGAAGGGAAAGATGTAACTCTGTGAGATGAATTAACAGAACACAGAGCAGTTTCTCAGAAAGCTTCTTTCCAGTTTTGAACGGAAGGTATTTCATTTTTCACCATAGCCCTCTATGGGCTTCCAAATATCCCTTTGCCAATTCCACAAGAACAGCCTTAGCGAAAGGCTTCTTGAAGGGAAAGATGTAACTCTGTGAGATGAATTAACAGAACACAGAGCAGTTTCTCAGAAAGCTTCTTTCCAGTTTTCAACGGAAGATATTTGCTTTTTCACCATAGCCCTCTATGGGCTTCCAAATATCCCTTTGCCAATTCCACAAGAACAGCCTTAGCGAAAGGCTTCTTGAAGGGAAAGATGTAACTCTGTGAGATGAATTAACAGAACACAGAGCAGTTTCTCAGAAAGCTTCTTTCCAGTTTTGAACGGAAGATATTTCCTTTTTCACCTTAGCCCTCTATGGGCTTCCAAATATCCTTTTGCCAATTCCACAAGAACAGCCTTAGCGAAAGGCTTCTTGAAGGGAAAGATGTAACTCTGTGAGATGAATTAACAGAACACAGAGCAGTTTCTCAGAAAGCTTCTTTCCAGTTTTGAACGGAAGATATTTCCTTTTTCACCATAGCCCTCTATGGGCTTCCAAATATCCCTTTGCCAATTCCACAAGAACAGCCTTAGCGAAAGGCTTCTTGAAGGGAAAGATGTAACTCTGTGAGAGGAATTAACAGAACACAGAGCAGTTTCTCAGAAAGCTTCTTTCCAGTTTTGAACGGAAGATATTTCCTTTTTGACCTTAGCCCTCTATGGGCTTCCAAATATCCCTTTGCCAATTCCACAAGAACAGCCTTAGCGAAAGGCTTTTTGAAGGGAAAGTTCTAACTCGGTGAGATGAATTAACAGAACACAGAGCAGTTTCTCAGAAAGCTTCTTTCCAGTTTTGAACGGAAGGTATTTCCTTTTTCACCACAGCCCTCTATGGGCTTCCAAATATCCCTTTTCCAATTCCACAAGAACAGCCTTAGCGAAAGGCTTTTTGAATGGAAAGATGTAACTCTGTGAGATGAATTAACAGAACACAGAGCAGTTTCTCCGAAAGCTTCGTTCTAGTTTTGAACGGAAGATATTTCCTTTTTCACCATAGCCCTCTATGGGCTTCCAAATATCCTTTGCCAATTCCACAAGAACAGCCTTAGCGAAAGGCTTCTTGAAGGGAAAGATGTAACTCTGTGAGATGAATTAACAGAACACAGAGCAGTTTCTCAGAAAGCTTCTTTCCAGTTTTGAACGGAAGGTATTTCCTTTTTCACCATAGCCCTCTATGGGCTTCCAAATATCCCTTTGCCAATTCCCCAAGAACAGCCTTAGCGAAAGGCTTCTTGAAGGGAAAGATGTAAATCTGTGAGATGAATTAACAGAATACAGAGCAGTTTCTCAGAAAGCTTCTTTCCAGTTTTGAACGGAAGATATTTCCTTTTTCACCATAGCCCTCTATGGGTTTCCAAATATCCCTTTGACAATTCCACAAGAACAGCCTCAGCGAAAGACTTCTTGAACGGAAAGATGTAACTCTGTGAGATGAATTAACAGAACACAGAGCAGTTTCTCAGAAAGCTTCTTTCCAGTTTTGAACGGATGATATTTCCTTTTTCACCATAGCCCTCTATGGGCTTCCAAATATCCCTTTGCCAATTCCACAAGAACAGCCTTAGCGAAAGGCTTCTTGAAGGGAAAGATGTAACTCTGTGAGATGAATTAACAGAACACAGAGCGGTTTCTCAGAAAGCTTCTTTCCAGTTTTGAACGGAAGATATTTCCTTTTTCACCAGAGCCCTCTATGGGCTTCCAAATATCCCTTTGCCAATTCCACAAGAACAGCCTTAGCGAAAGATTTCTTGAAGGGAAAGATGTAACTCTGTGAGATGAATTAACAGAACACAGAGCAGTTTCTCAGAAAGCTTCTTTCCAGTTTTGAACGGAAGATATTTCCTTTTTCACCATAGCCTTCTATGGGCTTCCAAATATCCCTTTGCCAATTCCACAAGAACAGCCTTAGCGAAAGGCTTCTTGAAGGGAAAGATGTAACTCTGTGAGATGAATTAACAGAACACAGAGCAGTTTCTCAGAAAGCTTCTTTCCAGTTTTGAACGGAAGATAATTCCTTTTTCACCATAGCCCTCTATGGGCTTCCAAATATCCCTTTGCCAATTCCACCAGAACAGCCTTAGCGAAAGGCTTCTTGAAGGGAAAGATGTAACTCGGTGAGATGAATTAACAGAACACAGAGCAGTTTCTCAGAAAGCTTCATCCACTTTTGAACGGAAGATATTTCCTTTTTCACCATAGCCCTCTATGGGCTTCCAAATATCCCTTTGCCAATTCCACAAGAACAGCCTTAGCGAAAGGCTTCTTGAAGGGAAAGATGTAACTCTGTGAGATGAATTAACAGAACACAGAGCAGTTTCTCAGAAAGCTTCTTTCCAGTTTTGAACTGAATATATTTCCTTTTTCACCATAGCCCTCTATGGGCTTCCAAATATCCCTTTGCTAATTCCACAAGAACAGCCTTAGCGAAAGGCTTCTTGAAGGGAAAGATGTAACTCTGTGAGATGAATTAACAGAACACAGAGCAGTTTCTCAGAAAGCTTCTTTCCAGTTTTGAACGGAAGGTATTTCCTTTTTCACCATAGCCCTCTATGGGCTTCCAAATATCCCTTTTCCAATTCCACAAGAACAGCCTTAGCGAAAGGCTTCTTGAAGGGAAAGATGTAACTCTGTGAGATGAATTAACAGAACACAGAGCAGTTTCTCAGAAAGCTTCTTTCCAGTTTTGAACGGAAGATATTTCCTTTTTCACCATAGCCCTCTATGGGCTTCCAAATATCCCTTTGCCAATTGCACAGGAAGAGCCTTAGCAAAGGCTTCTTGAAGGGAAAGATGTAACTCTGTGAGATGAATTAACAGAACACAGAGCAGTTTCTCAGAAAGCGTCTTTCCAGTTTTGAACGGAAGATATTTCCTTTTTCACCATAGCCCTCTATGGGCTTCCAAATATCCCTTTGCCAATTCCCCAAGAACAGCCTTAGCGAAAGGCTTCTTGAAGGGAAAGATGTAACTCTGTGAGATGAATTAACAGAACACAGAGCAGTTTCTCAGAAAGCTTCTTTCCAGTTTTGAACGGAAGATATTTCCTTTTTCATCATAGCCCTCTATGGGCTTCCAAATATCCCTTTGCCAATTCCACAAGAACAGCCTTAGCGAAAGGCTTCTTGAAGCGAAAGATGTAACACTGTGAGATGAATTAACAGAACACAGAGCAGTTTCTCAGAAAGCTTCTTTCCAGTTTTGAACGGAAGATATTTCCTTTTTCACAATAGACCTCTATGGGCTTCCAAATATCCCTTTGCCAATTCCACAAGAACAGCCTTAGCGAAAGGCTTCTTGAAGGGAAAGATGTCACTCTGTGAGATGAATTAACAGAACACAGAGCAGTTTCTCAGAAAGCTTCTTTCCAGTTTTGAACGGAAGATATTTCCTTTTTCACCTTAGCCCTCTATGGGCTTCCAAATATCCCTTTGCCAATTGCACAAGAACAGCCTTAGCGAAAGGCTTCTTGAAGGGAAAGATGTAACTCTGTGAGATGAATTAACAGAACATAGAACAGTTTCTCAGAAAGCTTCTTTCCAGTTTTGAACGGAAGATATTTCCTTTTTCACCATAGCCCTCTATGGGCTTCCAAATATCCCTTTGCCAATTCCACAAGAACAGCCTTAGCGAAAGGCTTCTTGAAGGGAAAGATGTAACTCTGTGAGATGAATTAAATGAACACAGAGCAGTTTCTCAGAAAGCTTCTTTCCAGTTTTGAACGGAAGATATTTCCTTTTTCACCATAGCCCTCTATAGGCTTCCAAATATCCCTGTGCCAATTCCAGAAGAACAGCCTTAGCGAAAGGCTTCTTGAAGGGAAAGATGTAACTCTGTGAGATGAATTAACAGAACACAGAGCAGTTGCTCACAAAGCTTCTTTCCATTTTTGAACGCAAGATATTTCCTTTTTCACCATAGCCCTCATTGGGCTTCCAAATATCCCTTGCCAATTCCACAAGAACAACCTTAGCGAAAGGCTTCTTGAAGGGAAAGATGTAACTCTGTGAGATGAATTAACAGAACACAGAGCAGTTTCTCAGAAAGCTTCTTTCCAGTTTTGAACGGAAGGTATTTCATTTTTCACCATAGCCCTCTATGGGCTTCCAAATATCCCTTTGCCAATTCCCCAAGAACAGCCTTAGCGAAAGGCTTCTTGAAGGGAAAGATGTAACTCTGTGAGATGAATTAACAGAACACAGAGCAGTTTCTCAGAAAGCTTCTTTCCAGTTTTGAACGGAAGATATTTCCTTTTTCACCATAGCCCTCTATGGGCTTCCAAATATCCCTTTGCCAATTCCACAAGAACAGCCTTAGCGAAAGGCTTCTTGAAGGGAAAGATGTAACTCTGTGAGATGAATTAACAGAACACAGAGCAGTTTCTCAGAAAGCTTCTTTCCAGTTTTGAACGGAAGATATTTCCTTTTTCACCATAGCCCTCTATGGGCTTCCAAATATCCCTTTGCCAATTACACAAGAACAGCCTTAGCGAAAGACTTCTTCAAGGGAAAGATGTAACTCTGTGAGGTGAATTAACAGAACACAGAGCAGTTTCTCGGAAAGCTTCTTTCCAGTTTTGAACGGAAGATATTTCCTTGTTCACGATAGCCCTCTATGGGCTTCCAAATATCCCTTTGCCAATTCCCCAAGAACAGCCTTAGCGAAAGGCTTCTTGAAGGGAAAGATGTAACTCTGTGAGATGAATTAACAGAACACAGAGCAGTTTCTCAGAAAGCTTCTTTCCTGTTTTGAACGGAAGATATTTCCTTTTTCACCATAGCCCTCTATGGGCTTCCAAATATCCCTTTGCCAATTGACCAAGAACAGCCTTAGCGAAAGGCTTCTTGAAGGGAAACATGTAACTCTGTGAGATGAATTAACAGAACACAATGCAGTTTCTCAGAAAGCTTCTTTCCACTTTTGAACGGAAGATATTTCGTTTTTCACCATAGCCCTCTATGGGCTTCCAAATATCCCTTTGCCAATTCCACAAGAACAGCCTTAGCGAAAGGTTTCTTGAAGGGAATGATGTAACTCTGTGAGATGAATTAACAGAACACAGAGCAGTTTCTCAGAAAGCTTCATTCCAGTTTTGAACGGAAGATATTTCCTTTTTCACCATAGCCCTCTATGGCCTTCCAAATATCCCTTTGCGAATTCCACAAGAACAGCCTTAACGAAAGGCTTCTTGAAGGGAAAGATGTAACTCTGTGAGATGAATTAACAGAACACAGAGCAGTTTCTCAGAAGCTTCTTTCCAGTTTTGAACGGAAGATATTTCCTTATTCACCATAGCCCTCTATGGCCTTCCAAATATCCCTTTGCCAATTCCACAAGAACAGCCTTAGCGAAAGCCTTCTTGAAGGGAAAGATGTAACTCTGTGAGATGATTTAACAGAACACAGAGCAGTTTCTCAGAAAGCATCTTTCCAGTTTTGAACGGAAAATATTTCCTTTTTCACCTTAGCCCTCCATGGGCTTCCAAATATCCCTTTGCCAATTGCACAAGAACAGCCTTAGCGAAAGGCTTCTTGAAGGGAAAGATGTAACTCTGTGAGATGAATTAACAGAACACAGAGCAGTTGCTCAGAAAGCTTCTTTCCATTTTTGAACGGAAGAGATTTCCTTTTTCACCATAGCCCTCTATGGGCTTCCAAATATCCCTTTGCCAATTCCACAAGAACAGCCTTAGCGAAAGGCTTCTTGAAGGGAAAGATGTAACTCTGTGAGATGAATTAACAGAACACAGAGCAGTTTCTCAGAAAGCTTCTTTCCAGTTTTGAACGGAAGATATTTCCTTTTTCACCATCGACCTCTATGGGCTTCCAAATATCCCTTTGCCAATTTCACAAGAACAGCCTTAGCGAAAGCGTTCTTCAAGGAAAGATGTCACTCTGTGAGATGAATTAACAGAACACAGAGCAGTTTCGCAGAAAGCTTCTTTCCAGTTTTGAACGGAAGATATTTCCTTTTTCACCATAGCCCTCTATGGGCTTCCAAATATCCCTTTGCCAATTCCACAAGAACAGCCTTAGCGAAAGGCTTCTTGAAGGGAAACATGTAATTCTGTGAGATGAATTAACAGAACACAGAGCAGTTTCTCAGAAAGCTTCTTTCCAGTTTTGAACGGAAGATATTTCCTTTTTCACCATAGCCCTCTATGGGCTTCCAAATATCCCTTTGCCAATTCCACAAGAACAGCCTTAGCGAAAGGCTTCTTCAAGGGAAAGATGTAACTCTGTGAGATGAATTAACAGAACACAGAGCAGTTTCTCAGAAAGCTTCTTTGCAGTTTTGAACGGAAGATATTTTCTTTTTCACGAAAGCCCTCTATGGGCTTCCAAATATCCCTTTGCCAATTCCACAAGAACAGCCTTAGCGAAAGGCTTCTTGAAGGGAAAGATGTAACTCTGTGAGATGAATTAACAGAACACAGAGCAGTTTCTCAGAAAGCTTCTTTCCAGTTTTGAACGGAAGATATTTCCTTTTTCACCATAGCCCTCTAAGGGCTTCCAAATATCCCTTTGCTAATTCCCCAAGAACAGACTTAGCGAAAGGCTTCTTGAAGGGAAAGATGTAACTCTGTGAGATGAATTAACAGAACACAGAGAAGTTTCTCAGAAAGCTTCCTTCCAGTTTTGAACGGAAGATATTTCCTTTTTCACCATAGCCCTGTATGGGCTTCCAAATATCCCTTTGTCAATTCCACAAGAACAGCCTTAGCGAAAGACTTCTTGAAGGGAAAGATGTAACTCTGTGACATAAATTAACAGAACACAGAGCAGTTTCTCAGAAAGCTTCTTTCCAGTTTTGAACGGAAGATATTTCCTTTTTCACCATAGCCCTCTATGGGCTTCCAAATATCCCTTTGCCAATTCCCCAAGAACAGCCTTAGCGAAAGGCTTCTTGAAGGGAAAGATGTAACTCTGTGAGATGAATTAACAGAACACAGAGCAGTTTCTCAGAAAGCTTCTTTCCAGTTTTGAACGGAAGATATTTCCTTTTTCACCATAGCCCTCTATGGGCTTCCAAATATCCCTTTGCCAATTCCACAAGAACAGCCTTAGCGAAAGGCTTCTTCAAGGGAAAGATGTCACTCTGTGAGATGAATTAAGAGAACACAGAGAAGTTTCTCAGAAAGCTTCTTTCCAGTTTTGAACGGAAGATATTTTCTTTTTCATCATAGCCCTCTATGGGCTTCCAAATATCCCTTTGCCAATTCCACAAGAACAGCCTTAGCGAAAGGCTTCTTGAAGGGAAAGATGTAACTCTGTGAGATGAATTAACAGAACACAGAGCAGTTTCTCAGAAGCTTCTTTCCAGTTTTGAACGGAAAATATTTCCTTTTTCACCATAGCCCTCTATGGGCTTCCAAATATCCCTTTGCCAATTCCACAAGAACAGCCTTAGCGAAAGCCTTCTTGAAGGGAAAGATGTAACTCTGTGAAATGATTTAACAGAACACAGAGCAGTTTCTCAGAAAGCATCTTTCCAGTTTTGAACGGAAGTTATTTCCTTTTTCACCTTAGCCCTCTATGGGCTTCCAAATATCCCTTTGCCAATTCCACAAGAACAGCCTTAGCGAAAGGCTTCTTGAAGGGAAAGATGTAACTCTGTGAGAGGAATTAACAGAACACAGAACAGTTTCTCAGAAAGCTTCTTTCCAGTTTTGAACGGAAGGTATTTCATTTTTCACCATAGCCCTCTATGGGCTTCCAAATATCCCTTTGCCAATTCCCCAAGAACAGCCTTAGCGAAAGGCTTCTTGAAGGGAAAGATGTAACTCTGTGAGATGAATTAACAGAACACAGAGCAGTTTCTCAGAAAGCTTCTTTCCAGTTTTCAACGGAAGATATTTGCTTTTTCACCATAGCCCTCTATGGGCTTCCAAATATCCCTTTGCCAATTCCACAAGAACAGCCTTACCGAAAGGCTTCTTGAAGGGAAAGATGTAACTCTGTGAGATGAATTAACAGAACACAGAGCAGTTTCTCAGAAAGCTTCTTTCCAGTTTTGAACGGAAGATATTTCCTTTTTCACCTTAGCCCTCTATGGGCTTCCAAATATCCTTTTGCCAATTCCACAAGAACAGCCTTAGCGAAAGGCTTCTTGAAGGGAAAGATGTAACTCTGTGAGATGAATTAACAGAACACAGAGCAGTTTCTCAGAAAGCTTCTTTCCACTTTTGAACGGAAGATATTTCCTTTTTCACCATAGCCCTCTATGGGCTTCCAAATATCCCTTTGCCAATTCCACAAGAACAGCCTTAGGGAAAGGCTTCTTGAAGGGAAAGATGTAACTCTGTGAGAGGAATTAACAGAACACAGAGCAGTTTCTCAGAAAGCTTCTTTCCAGTTTTGAACGGAAGATATTTCCTTTTTCACCTTAGCCCTCTATGGGCTTCCAAATATCCCTTTGCCAATTCCACAAGAACAGCCTTAGCGAAAGGCTTTTTGAAGGGAAAGTTCTAACTCGGTGAGATGAATTAACAGAACACAGAGCAGTTTCTCAGAAAGCTTCTTTCCAGTTTTGAACGGAAGATATTTCCTTTTTCACCATAGCCCTCTATGGGCTTCCAAATATCCCTTTGCCAATTGCACAGGAAGAGCCTTAGCAAAGGCTTCTTGAAGGGAAAGATGTAACTCTGTGAGATGAATTAACAGAACACAGAGCAGTTTCTCAGAAAGCGTCTTTCCAGTTTTGAACGGAAGATATTTCCTTTTTCACCATAGCCCTCTATGGGCTTCCAAATATCCCTTTGCCAATTCCCCAAGAACAGCCTTAGCGAAAGGCTTCTTGAAGGGAAAGATGTAACTCTGTGAGATGAATTAACAGAACACAGAGCAGTTTCTCAGAAAGCTTCTTTCCAGTTTTGAACGGAAGATATTTCCTTTTTCATCATAGCCCTCTATGGGCTTCCAAATATCCCTTTGCCAATTCCACAAGAACAGCCTTAGCGAAAGGCTTCTTGAAGCGAAAGATGTAACACTGTGAGATGAATTAACAGAACACAGAGCAGTTTCTCAGAAAGCTTCTTTCCAGTTTTGAACGGAAGATATTTCCTTTTTCACAATAGACCTCTATGGGCTTCCAAATATCCCTTTGCCAATTCCACAAGAACAGCCTTAGCGAAAGGCTTCTTGAAGGGAAAGATGTCACTCTGTGAGATGAATTAACAGAACACAGAGCAGTTTCTCAGAAAGCTTCTTTCCAGTTTTGAACGGAAGATATTTCCTTTTTCACCTTAGCCCTCTATGGGCTTCCAAATATCCCTTTGCCAATTGCACAAGAACAGCCTTAGCGAAAGGCTTCTTGAAGGGAAAGATGTAACTCTGTGAGATGAATTAACAGAACATAGAACAGTTTCTCAGAAAGCTTCTTTCCAGTTTTGAACGGAAGATATTTCCTTTTTCACCATAGCCCTCTATGGGCTTCCAAATATCCCTTTGCCAATTCCACAAGAACAGCCTTAGCGAAAGGCTTCTTGAAGGGAAAGATGTAACTCTGTGAGATGAATTAAATGAACACAGAGCAGTTTCTCAGAAAGCTTCTTTCCAGTTTTGAACGGAAGATATTTCCTTTTTCACCATAGCCCTCTATAGGCTTCCAAATATCCCTGTGCCAATTCCAGAAGAACAGCCTTAGCGAAAGGCTTCTTGAAGGGAAAGATGTAACTCTGTGAGATGAATTAACAGAACACAGAGCAGTTGCTCACAAAGCTTCTTTCCATTTTTGAACGCAAGATATTTCCTTTTTCACCATAGCCCTCATTGGGCTTCCAAATATCCCTTGCCAATTCCACAAGAACAACCTTAGCGAAAGGCTTCTTGAAGGGAAAGATGTAACTCTGTGAGATGAATTAACAGAACACAGAGCAGTTTCTCAGAAAGCTTCTTTCCAGTTTTGAACGGAAGGTATTTCATTTTTCACCATAGCCCTCTATGGGCTTCCAAATATCCCTTTGCCAATTCCCCAAGAACAGCCTTAGCGAAAGGCTTCTTGAAGGGAAAGATGTAACTCTGTGAGATGAATTAACAGAACACAGAGCAGTTTCTCAGAAAGCTTCTTTCCAGTTTTGAACGGAAGATATTTCCTTTTTCACCATAGCCCTCTATGGGCTTCCAAATATCCCTTTGCCAATTCCACAAGAACAGCCTTAGCGAAAGGCTTCTTGAAGGGAAAGATGTAACTCTGTGAGATGAATTAACAGAACACAGAGCAGTTTCTCAGAAAGCTTCTTTCCAGTTTTGAACGGAAGATATTTCCTTTTTCACCATAGCCCTCTATGGGCTTCCAAATATCCCTTTGCCAATTACACAAGAACAGCCTTAGCGAAAGACTTCTTCAAGGGAAAGATGTAACTCTGTGAGGTGAATTAACAGAACACAGAGCAGTTTCTCGGAAAGCTTCTTTCCAGTTTTGAACGGAAGATATTTCCTTGTTCACGATAGCCCTCTATGGGCTTCCAAATATCCCTTTGCCAATTCCCCAAGAACAGCCTTAGCGAAAGGCTTCTTGAAGGGAAAGATGTAACTCTGTGAGATGAATTAACAGAACACAGAGCAGTTTCTCAGAAAGCTTCTTTCCTGTTTTGAACGGAAGATATTTCCTTTTTCACCATAGCCCTCTATGGGCTTCCAAATATCCCTTTGCCAATTGACCAAGAACAGCCTTAGCGAAAGGCTTCTTGAAGGGAAACATGTAACTCTGTGAGATGAATTAACAGAACACAATGCAGTTTCTCAGAAAGCTTCTTTCCACTTTTGAACGGAAGATATTTCGTTTTTCACCATAGCCCTCTATGGGCTTCCAAATATCCCTTTGCCAATTCCACAAGAACAGCCTTAGCGAAAGGTTTCTTGAAGGGAATGATGTAACTCTGTGAGATGAATTAACAGAACACAGAGCAGTTTCTCAGAAAGCTTCATTCCAGTTTTGAACGGAAGATATTTCCTTTTTCACCATAGCCCTCTATGGCCTTCCAAATATCCCTTTGCGAATTCCACAAGAACAGCCTTAACGAAAGGCTTCTTGAAGGGAAAGATGTAACTCTGTGAGATGAATTAACAGAACACAGAGCAGTTTCTCAGAAGCTTCTTTCCAGTTTTGAACGGAAGATATTTCCTTATTCACCATAGCCCTCTATGGCCTTCCAAATATCCCTTTGCCAATTCCACAAGAACAGCCTTAGCGAAAGCCTTCTTGAAGGGAAAGATGTAACTCTGTGAGATGATTTAACAGAACACAGAGCAGTTTCTCAGAAAGCATCTTTCCAGTTTTGAACGGAAAATATTTCCTTTTTCACCTTAGCCCTCCATGGGCTTCCAAATATCCCTTTGCCAATTGCACAAGAACAGCCTTAGCGAAAGGCTTCTTGAAGGGAAAGATGTATCTCGGTGAGATGAATTAACAGAACACAGAGCAGTTTCTCAGAAAGCTTCTTTCCAGTTTTGAACGGAAGGTATTTCCTTTTTCACCATAGCCCTCTATGGGCTTCCAAATATCCCTGTGCCAATTCCAGAAGAACAGACTTAGCGAAAGGATTCTTGACGGGAAAGATGTAACTCTGTGAGATGAATTAACAGAACACAGAGCAGTTGCTCAGAAAGCTTCTTTCCATTTTTGAACGGAAGAGATTTCCTTTTTCACCATAGCCCTCTATGGGCTTCCAAATATCCCTTTGCCAATTCCACAAGAACAGCCTTAGCGAAAGGCTTCTTGAAGGGAAAGATGTAACTCTGTGAGATGAATTAACAGAACACAGAGCAGTTTCTCAGAAAGCTTCTTTCCAGTTTTGAACGGAAGATATTTCCTTTTTCACCATCGACCTCTATGGGCTTCCAAATATCCCTTTGCCAATTTCACAAGAACAGCCTTAGCGAAAGCGTTCTTCAAGGAAAGATGTCACTCTGTGAGATGAATTAACAGAACACAGAGCAGTTTCGCAGAAAGCTTCTTTCCAGTTTTGAACGGAAGATATTTCCTTTTTCACCATAGCCCTCTATGGGCTTCCAAATATCCCTTTGCCAATTCCACAAGAACAGCCTTAGCGAAAGGCTTCTTGAAGGGAAACATGTAATTCTGTGAGATGAATTAACAGAACACAGAGCAGTTTCTCAGAAAGCTTCTTTCCAGTTTTGAACGGAAGATATTTCCTTTTTCACCATAGCCCTCTATGGGCTTCCAAATATCCCTTTGCCAATTCCACAAGAACAGCCTTAGCGAAAGGCTTCTTCAAGGGAAAGATGTAACTCTGTGAGATGAATTAACAGAACACAGAGCAGTTTCTCAGAAAGCTTCTTTGCAGTTTTGAACGGAAGATATTTTCTTTTTCACGAAAGCCCTCTATGGGCTTCCAAATATCCCTTTGCCAATTCCACAAGAACAGCCTTAGCGAAAGGCTTCTTGAAGGGAAAGATGTAACTCTGTGAGATGAATTAACAGAACACAGAGCAGTTTCTCAGAAAGCTTCTTTCCAGTTTTGAACGGAAGATATTTCCTTTTTCACCATAGCCCTCTAAGGGCTTCCAAATATCCCTTTGCTAATTCCCCAAGAACAGACTTAGCGAAAGGCTTCTTGAAGGGAAAGATGTAACTCTGTGAGATGAATTAACAGAACACAGAGAAGTTTCTCAGAAAGCTTCCTTCCAGTTTTGAACGGAAGATATTTCCTTTTTCACCATAGCCCTGTATGGGCTTCCAAATATCCCTTTGTCAATTCCACAAGAACAGCCTTAGCGAAAGACTTCTTGAAGGGAAAGATGTAACTCTGTGACATAAATTAACAGAACACAGAGCAGTTTCTCAGAAAGCTTCTTTCCAGTTTTGAACGGAAGATATTTCCTTTTTCACCATAGCCCTCTATGGGCTTCCAAATATCCCTTTGCCAATTCCCCAAGAACAGCCTTAGCGAAAGGCTTCTTGAAGGGAAAGATGTAACTCTGTGAGATGAATTAACAGAACACAGAGCAGTTTCTCAGAAAGCTTCTTTCCAGTTTTGAACGGAAGATATTTCCTTTTTCACCATAGCCCTCTATGGGCTTCCAAATATCCCTTTGCCAATTCCACAAGAACAGCCTTAGCGAAAGGCTTCTTCAAGGGAAAGATGTCACTCTGTGAGATGAATTAAGAGAACACAGAGAAGTTTCTCAGAAAGCTTCTTTCCAGTTTTGAACGGAAGATATTTTCTTTTTCATCATAGCCCTCTATGGGCTTCCAAATATCCCTTTGCCAATTCCACAAGAACAGCCTTAGCGAAAGGCTTCTTGAAGGGAAAGATGTAACTCTGTGAGATGAATTAACAGAACACAGAGCAGTTTCTCAGAAGCTTCTTTCCAGTTTTGAACGGAAAATATTTCCTTTTTCACCATAGCCCTCTATGGGCTTCCAAATATCCCTTTGCCAATTCCACAAGAACAGCCTTAGCGAAAGCCTTCTTGAAGGGAAAGATGTAACTCTGTGAAATGATTTAACAGAACACAGAGCAGTTTCTCAGAAAGCATCTTTCCAGTTTTGAACGGAAGTTATTTCCTTTTTCACCTTAGCCCTCTATGGGCTTCCAAATATCCCTTTGCCAATTCCACAAGAACAGCCTTAGCGAAAGGCTTCTTGAAGGGAAAGATGTAACTCTGTGAGAGGAATTAACAGAACACAGAACAGTTTCTCAGAAAGCTTCTTTCCAGTTTTGAACGGAAGGTATTTCATTTTTCACCATAGCCCTCTATGGGCTTCCAAATATCCCTTTGCCAATTCCCCAAGAACAGCCTTAGCGAAAGGCTTCTTGAAGGGAAAGATGTAACTCTGTGAGATGAATTAACAGAACACAGAGCAGTTTCTCAGAAAGCTTCTTTCCAGTTTTCAACGGAAGATATTTGCTTTTTCACCATAGCCCTCTATGGGCTTCCAAATATCCCTTTGCCAATTCCACAAGAACAGCCTTACCGAAAGGCTTCTTGAAGGGAAAGATGTAACTCTGTGAGATGAATTAACAGAACACAGAGCAGTTTCTCAGAAAGCTTCTTTCCAGTTTTGAACGGAAGATATTTCCTTTTTCACCTTAGCCCTCTATGGGCTTCCAAATATCCTTTTGCCAATTCCACAAGAACAGCCTTAGCGAAAGGCTTCTTGAAGGGAAAGATGTAACTCTGTGAGATGAATTAACAGAACACAGAGCAGTTTCTCAGAAAGCTTCTTTCCACTTTTGAACGGAAGATATTTCCTTTTTCACCATAGCCCTCTATGGGCTTCCAAATATCCCTTTGCCAATTCCACAAGAACAGCCTTAGGGAAAGGCTTCTTGAAGGGAAAGATGTAACTCTGTGAGAGGAATTAACAGAACACAGAGCAGTTTCTCAGAAAGCTTCTTTCCAGTTTTGAACGGAAGATATTTCCTTTTTCACCTTAGCCCTCTATGGGCTTCCAAATATCCCTTTGCCAATTCCACAAGAACAGCCTTAGCGAAAGGCTTTTTGAAGGGAAAGTTCTAACTCGGTGAGATGAATTAACAGAACACAGAGCAGTTTCTCAGAAAGCTTCTTTCCAGTTTTGAACGGAAGGTATTTCCTTTTCCACCATAGCCCTCTATGGGCTTCCAAATATCCCTTTTCCAATTCCACAAGAACAGCCTTAGCGAAAGGCTTCTTGAATGGAAAGATGTAACTCTGTGAGATGAATTAACAGAACACAGAGCAGTTTCTCCGAAAGCTTCGTTCTAGTTTTGAACGGAAGATATTTCCTTTTTCACCATAGCCCTCTATGGGCTTCCAAATATCCTTTGCCAATTCCACAAGAACAGCCTTAGCGAAAGGCTTCTTGAAGGGAAAGATGTAACTCTGTGAGATGAATTAACAGAACACAGAGCAGTTTCTCAGAAAGCTTCTTTCCAGTTTTGAACGGAAGGTATTTCCTTTTTCACCATAGCCCTCTATGGGCTTCCAAATATCCCTTTGCCAATTCCCCAAGAACAGCCTTAGCGAAAGGCTTCTTGAAGGGAAAGATGTAAATCTGTGAGATGAATTAACAGAATACAGAGCAGTTTCTCAGAAAGCTTCTTTCCAGTTTTGAACGGAAGATATTTCCTTTTTCACCATAGCCCTCTATGGGCTTCCAAATATCCCTTTGACAATTCCACAAGAACAGCCTCAGCGAAAGACTTCTTGAACGGAAAGATGTAACTCTGTGAGATGAATTAACAGAACACAGAGCAGTTTCTCAGAAAGCTTCTTTCCAGTTTTGAACGGATGATATTTCCTTTTTCACCATAGCCCTCTATGGGCTTCCAAATATCCCTTTGCCAATTCCACAAGAACAGCCTTAGCGAAAGGCTTCTTGAAGGGAAAGATGTAACTCTGTGAGATGAATTAACAGAACACAGAGCGGTTTCTCAGAAAGCTTCTTTCCAGTTTTGAACGGAAGATATTTCCTTTTTCACCAGAGCCCTCTATGGGCTTCCAAATATCCCTTTGCCAATTCCACAAGAACAGCCTTAGCGAAAGATTTCTTGAAGGGAAAGATGTAACTCTGTGAGATGAATTAACAGAACACAGAGCAGTTTCTCAGAAAGCTTCTTTCCAGTTTTGAACGGAAGATATGTCCTTTTTCACCATAGCCTTCTATGGGCTTCCAAATATCCCTTTGCCAATTCCACAAGAACAGCCTTAGCGAAAGGCTTCTTCAAGGGAAAGATGTAACTCTGTGAGATGAATTAACAGAACACAGAGCAGTTTCTCAGAAAGCTTCTTTCCAGTTTTGAACGGAATATATTTCCTTTTTCACCATAGCCCTCTATGGGCTTCCAAATATCCCTTTGCTAATTCCACAGGAACAGCCTTAGCGAAAGGCTTCTTGAAGGGAAAGATGTAACTCTGTGAGATGAATTAACAGAACACAGAGCAGTTTCTCAGAAAGCTTCTTTCCAGTTTTGAACGGAAGGTATTTCCTTTTTCACCATAGCCCTCTATGGGCTTCCAAATATCCCTTTTCCAATTACACAAGAACAGCCTTAGCGAAAGGCTTCTTGAAGGGAAAGATGTAACTCTGTGAGATGAATTAACAGAACACAGAGCAGTTTCTCAGAAAGCTTCTTTCCAGTTTTGAACGGAAGATATTTCCTTTTTCACCATAGCCCTCTATGGGCTTCCAAATATCCCTTTGCCAATTGCACAGGAAGAGCCTTAGCAAAGGCTTCTTGAAGGGAAAGATGTAACTCTGTGAGATGAATTAACAGAACACAGAGCAGTTTCTCAGAAAGCTTCTTTCCAGTTTTGAACGGAAGATATTTCCTTTTTCATCATAGCCCTCTATGGGCTTCCAAATATCCCTTTGCCAATTCCACAAGAACAGCCTTAGCGAAAGGCTTCCTGAAGGGAAAGATGTAACTCTGTGAGATGAATTAACAGAACACAGAGCAGTTTCTCAGAAGCTTCTTTCCAGTTTTGAACGGAAGATATTTCCTTTTTCACCATAGCCCTCTATGGGCTTCCAAATATCCCTTTGCCAATTCCACAAGAACAGCCTTAGCGAAAGCCTTCTTGAAGGGAAAGATGTAACTCTGTGAGATGATTTAACAGAACACAGAGCAGTTTCTCAGAAAGCATCTTTCCAGTTTTGAACGGAAGTTATTTCCTTTTTCACCTTAGCCCTCTATGGGCTTCCAAATATCCCTTTGCCAATTCCACAAGAACAGCCTTAGCGAAAGGCTTCTTGAAGGAAAAGATGTAACTCTGTGAGATGAATTAACAGAACACAGAGCAGTTTCTCAGAAAGCTTCTTTCCAGTTTTGAACGGAAGATATTTCCTTTTTCACCATAGCCCTCTATAGGCTTCCAAATATCCCTTTGCCAATTCCACAAGAACAGCCTTAGCGAAAGGCTTCTTGAGGGGAAAGATGTAACTTTGTGAGATGAATTAACAGAACACAGAGCAGTTTCTCAGAAAGCTTCTTTCCAGTTTAGAACGGAAGATATTTCCTTTTTCACCATAGCCCTATATGGGCTTCCAAATATCCCTTTGCCAATTCCCCAAGAACAGCCTTAGCGAAAGGCTTCTTGAAGGGAAAGATGTAACTCTGTGAGATGAATTAGCAGAACACAGAGCAGTTTCTCAGAAAGCTTCTTTCCAGTTTTGAACGGAAGATATTTCCTTTTTCATCATAGCCCTCTATGGGCTTCCAAATATCCCTTTGCCAATTCCCCAAGAACAGCCTTAGCGAAAGGCTTCTTGAAGGGAAAGATGTAACTCTGTGAGATGAATTAACAGAACACAGAGCAGTTTCTCAGAAAGCTTCTTTCCAGTTTTGAACGGAAGATATTTCCTTTTTCACCATAGCCCTCTATGGGCTTCCAAATATCCCTTTGCCAATTCCACAAGAACAGCCTTAGCGAAAGGCTTCTTGAAGGGAAAGATGTAACTCTGTGAGATGAATTAACAGAACACAGAGCAGTTTGTCAGAAAGCTTCTTTCCAGTTTTGAACGGAAGATATTTCCTTTTTCACCATAGCCCTCTATGGGCTTCCAAATATCCCTTTGCCAATTCCACAAGAACAGCCTTAGCGAAAGACTTCTTGAAGGGAAAGATGTAACTCTGTGAGGTGAATTAACAGAACACAGAGCAGTTTCTCAGAAAGCTTCTTTGCAGTTTTGAACGGAAGATATTTTCTTTTTCACGAAAGCCCTCTATGGGCTTCCAAATATCCCTTTGCCAATTCCACAAGAACAGCCTTAGCGAAAGGCTTCTTGAAGGGAAAGATGTAACTCTGTGAGATGAATTAACAGAACACAGAGCAGTTTCTCAGAAAGCTTCTTTCCAGTTTTGAACGGAAGATATTTCCTTTTTCACCATAGCCCTCTATGGGCTTCCAAATATCCCTTTGCCAATTCCACAAGAACAGCCTTAGCGAAAGGCTTCTTGAAGGGAAAGACGTCACTCTGTGAGATGAATTTACAGAACACAGAGCAGTTTCTCAGAAAGCTTCTTTCCAGTTTTGAACGGAAGATATTTCCTTTTTCACCATAGCCCTCTAAGGGCTTCCAAATATCCCTTTGCCAATTCCCCAAGAACAGACTTAGCGAAAGGCTTCTTGAAGGAAAGATGTAACTCTGTGAGATGAATTAACAGAACACAGAGCAGTTTCTCAGAAAGCTTCCCTCCAGTTTTGAACGGAAGATATTTCCTTTTTCACCATAGCCCTGTATGGGCTTCCAAATATCCCTTTGTCAATTCCACAAGAACAGCCTTAGCGAAAGACTTCTTGAAGGGAAAGATGTAACTCTGTGACATAAATTAACAGAACACAGAGCAGTTTCTCAGAAAGCTTCTTTCCAGTTTTGAACGAAAGATATTTCCTGTTTCACCATAGCCCTCTATGGGCTTCCAAATATCCCTTTGCCAATTCCCCAAGAACAGCCTTAGCGAAAGGCTTCTTGAAGGGAAAGATGTAACTCTGTGAGATGAATTAACAGAACACACAGCAGTTTCTCAGAAAGCTTCTTTCCAGTTTTGAACGAAAGATATTTCCTTTTTCACCATACCCCTCTATGGGCTTCCAAATATCCCTTTGCCAATTCCACAAGAACAGCCTTAGCGAAAGGCTTCTTCAAGGGAAAGATGTCACTCTGTGAGATGAATTAAGAGAACACAGAGCAGTTTCTCAGAAAGCTTCTTTCCAGTTTTGAACGGAAGATATTTTCTTTTTCATCATAGCCCTCTATGGGGTTCCAAATATCCCTTTGCCAATTCCACAAGAACAGCCTTAGCGAAAGGCTTCTTGAAGGGAAAGATGTAACTCTGTGAGATGAATTAACAGAACACAGAGCAGTTTCTCAGAAGCTTCTTTCCAGTTTTGAACGGAAGATATTTCCTTTTTCACCATAGCCCTCTATGGGCTTCCAAATATCCCTTTGCCAATTCCACAAGAACAGCCTTAGCGAAAGCCTTCTTGAAGGGAAAGATGTAACTCTGTGAGATGAATTAACAGAACACAGAGCAGTTTCTCAGAAAGCTTCTTTCCAGTTTTGAACGGAAGGTATTTCATTTTTCATCATAGCCCTCTATGGGCTTCCAAATATCCCTTTGCCAATTCCCCAAGAACAGCCTTAGCGAAAGGCTTCTTGAAGGGAAAGATGTAACTCTCTGAGATGAATTAACAGAACACAGAGCAGTTTCTCAGAAAGCTTCTTTCCAGTTTTCAACGGAAGATATTTCCTTTTTCACCATAGCCCTCTATGGGCTTCCAAATATCCCTTTGCCAATTCCACAGGAACAGCCTTACCGAAAGGCTTCTTGAAGGGAAAGATGTAACTCTGTGAGATGAATTAACAGAACACAGAGCAGTTTCTCAGAAAGCTTCTTTCCAGTTTTGAACGGAAGATATTTCCTTTTTCACCTTAGCCCTCTATGGGCTTCCAAATATCCTTTTGCCAATTCCACAAGAACAGCCTTAGCGAAAGGCTTCTTGAAGGGAAAGATGTAACTCTGTGAGATGAATTAACAGAACACAGAGCAGTTTCTCAGAAAGCTTCTTTCCAGTTTTGAACGGAAGATACTTCCTTTTTCACCATAGCCCTCTATGGGCTTCCAAATATCCCTTTGCCAATTCCACAAGAACAGCCTTAGCGAAAGGCTTCTTGAAGGGAAAGATGTAACTCTGTGAGAGGAATTAACAGAACACAGAGCAGTTTCTCAGAAAGCTTCTTTCCAGTTTTGAACGGAAGATATTTCCTTTTTCACCTTAGCCCTCTATGGGCTTCCAAATATCCCTTTGCCAATTCCACAAGAACAGCCTTAGCGAAAGGCTTTTTGAAGGGAAAGTTCTAACTCGGTGAGATGAATTAACAGAACACAGAGCCGTTTCTCAGAAAGCTTCTTTCCAGTTTTGAACGGAAGGTATTTCCTTTTTCACCATAGCCCTCTATGGGCTTCCAAATATCCCTTTTCCAATTCCACAAGAACAGCCTTAGCGAAAGGCTTCTTGAATGGAAAGATGTAACTCTGTGAGATGAATTAACAGAACACAGAGCAGTTTCTCCGAAAGCTTCTTTCTAGTTTTGAACGGAAGATATTTCCTTTTTCACCATAGCCCTCTATGGGCTTCCAAATATCCTTTGCCAATTCCACAAGAACAGCCTTAGCGAAAGGCTTCTTGAAGGGAAAGATGTAACTCTGTGAGATGAATTAACAGAATACAGAGCAGTTTCTCAGAAAGCTTCTTTCCAGTTTTGAACGGAAGATATTTCCTTTTTCACCATAGCCCTCTATGGGCTTCCAAATATCCCTTTGCCAATTCCCCAAGAACAGCCTTAGCGAAAGGCTTCTTGAAGGGAAAGATGTAACTCTGTGAGATGAATTAACAGAACACAGAGCAGTTTCTCAGAAATCTTCTTTCCTGTTTTGAACGGAAGATATTTGCTTTTTCACCATAGCCCTCTATGGGCTTCCAAATATCCCTTTGCCAATTGACCAAGAGCAGCCTTAGCGAAAGGCTTCTTGAAGGGAAACATGTAACTCTGTGAGATGAATTAACAGAACACAATGCAGTTTCTCAGAAAGCTTCTTTCCACTTTTGAACGGAAGATATTTCGTTTTTCACCATAGCCCTCTATGGGCTTCCAAATATCCCTTTGCCAATTCCACAAGAACAGCCTTAGCGAAAGGTTTCTTGAAGGGAATGATGTAACTCTGTGAGATGAATTAACAGAACACGGAGCAGTTTCTCAGAAAGCTTCATTCCAGTTTTGAACGGAAGATATTTCCTTTTTCACCATAGCCCTCTATGGGTTTCCAAATATCCCTTTGCGAATTCCACAAGAACAGCCTTAGCGAAAGGCTTCTTGAACGGAAAGATGTAACTCTGTGAGATGAATTAACAGAACACAGAGCAGTTTCTCAGAAGCTTCTTTCCAGTTTTGAACGGAAGATATTTCCTTTTTCACCATAGCCCTCTATGGCCTTCCAAATATCCCTTTGCCAATTCCACAAGAACAGCCTTAGCGAAAGCCTTCTTGAAGGGAAAGATGTAACTCTGTGAGATGATTTAACAGAACACAGAGCAGTTTCTCAGAAAGCATCCTTCCAGTTTTGAACGGAAAATATTTCCTTTTTCACCTTAGCCCTCCATGGGCTTCCAAATATCCCTTTGCCAATTCCACAAGAACAGCCTTAGCGAAAGGCTTCTTGAAGGGAAAGATGTATCTCGGTGAGATGAATTAACAGAACACAGAGCAGTTTCTCAGAAAGCTTCTTTCCAGTTTTGAACGGAAGGTATTTCCTTTTTCACCATAGCCCTCTATGGGCTTCCAAATATCCCTGTGCCAATTCCAGAAGAACAGCCTTAGCGAAAGGATTCTTGAAGGGAAAGATGTAACTCTGTGAGATGAATTAACAGAACACAGAGCAGTTGCTCAGAAAGCTTCTTTCCATTTTTGAACGGAAGATATTTCCTTTTTCACCATAGCCCTCTATGGGCTTCCAAATATCCCTTTGCCAATTCCACAAGAACAGCCTTAGTGAAAGACTTCTTGAAGGGAAAGATGTAACTGTGTGAGATGAATTTACAGAACACAGAGCAGTTTCTCAGAAAGCTTCTTTCCAGTTTTGAACGGAAGATATTTCCTTTTTCACCATAGCCCTCTATGGGCTTCCAAATATCCCTTTGCCAATTCCACAAGAACAGCCTTAGCGAAAGGATTCTTCAAGGGAAAGATGTAACTCTGTGAGATGAATTAACTGAACACAGAGCAGTTTCTCAGAAAGCTTCTTTCCAGTTTTGAACGGAAGATATTTACTTTTTCACCATAGCCCTCTATAGGCTTCCAAATATCCCTTTGCCAATTCCACAAGAACAGCCTTAGCGAAAGGCTTCTTGAAGGGAAAGATGTAACTCTGTGAGATGAATTAACAGAACACAGAGCAGTTTCTCAGAAAGCTTCTTTCCAGTTTTGAACGGAAGATATTTCCTTTTTCACCATCGACCTCTATGGGCTTCCAAATATCCCTTTGCCAATTCCACAAGAACAGCCTTAGCGAAAGCCTTCTTGAAGGGAAAGATGTAACTCTGTGAAATGATTTAACAGAACACAGAGCAGTTTCTCAGAAAGCATCTTTCCAGTTTTGAACGGAAGTTATTTCCTTTTTCACCTTAGCCCTCTATGGGCTTCCAAATATCCCTTTGCCAATTCCACAAGAACAGCCTTACCGAAAGGCTTCTTGAAGGGAAAGATGTAACTCTGTGAGTTGAATTAACAGAACACAGAGCAGTTTCTCAGAAAGCTTCTTTCCAGTTTTGAACGGAAGATATTTCCTTTTTCACCTTAGCCCTCTATGGGCTTCCAAATATCCTTTTGCCAATTCCACAAGAACAGCCTTAGCGAAAGGCTTCTTGAAGGGAAAGATGTAACTCTGTGAGATGAATTAACAGAACACAGAGCAGTTTCTCAGAAAGCTTCTTTCCAGTTTTGAACGGAAGATATTTCCTTTTTCACCATAGCCCTCTATGGGCTTCCAAATATCCCTTTGCCAATTCCACAAGAACAGCCTTAGCGAAAGGCTTCTTGAAGGGAAAGATGTAACTCTGTGAGAGGAATTAACAGAACACAGAGCAGTTTCTCAGAAAGCTTCTTTCCAGTTTTGAACGGAAGATATTTCCTTTTTCACCTTAGCCCTCTATGGGCTTCCAAATATCCCTTTGCCAATTCCACAAGAACAGCCTTAGCGAAAGGCTTTTTGAAGGGTAAGTTCTAACTCGGTGAGATGAATTAACAGAACACAGAGCAGTTTCTCAGAAAGCTTCTTTCCAGTTTTGAACGGAAGGTATTTCCTTTTTCACCATAGCCCTCTATGGGCTTCCAAATATCCCTTTTCCAATTCCACAAGAACAGCCTTAGCGAAAGGCTTCTTGAATGGAAAGATGTAACTCTGTGAGATGAATTAACAGAACACAGAGCAGTTTCTCCGAAAGCTTCGTTCTAGTTTTGAACGGAAGATATTTCCTTTTTCACCATAGCCCTCTATGGGCTTCCAAATATCCTTTGCCAATTCCACAAGAACAGCCTTAGCGAAAGGCTTCTTGAAGGGAAAGATGTAACTCTGTGAGATGAATTAACAGAACACAGAGCAGTTTCTCAGAAAGCTTCTTTCCAGTTTTGAACGGAAGGTATTTCCTTTTTCACCATAGCCATCTATGGGCTTCCAAATATCCCTTTTCCAATTCCACAAGAACAGCCTTAGCGAAAGGCTTCTTGAAGGGAAAGATGTAACTCTGTGAGATGAATTAACAGAACACAGAGCAGTTTCTCAGAAAGCTTCTTTCCAGTTTTGAACGGAAGATATTTCCTTTTTCACCATAGCCCTCTATGGGCTTCCAAATATCCCTTTGCCAATTGCACAGGAAGAGCCTTAGCAAAGGCTTCTTGAAGGGAAAGATGTAACTCTGTGAGATGAATTAACAGAACACAGAGCAGTTTCTCAGAAAGCTTCTTTCCAGTTTTGAACGGAAGATATTTCCTTTTTCATCATAGCCCTCTATGGGCTTCCAAATATCGCTTTGCCAATTCCACAAGAACAGCCTTAGCGAAAGGCTTCCTGAAGGGAAAGATGTAACTCTGTGAGATGAATTAACAGAACACAGAGCAGTTTCTCAGAAGCTTCTTTCCAGTTTTGAACGGAAGATATTTCCTTTTCCACCATAGCCCTCTATGGGCTTCCAAATATCCCTTTGCCAATTCCACAAGAACAGCCTTAGCGAAAGCCTTCTTGAAGGGAAAGATGTAACTCTGTGAGATGATTTAACAGAACACAGAGCAGTTTCTCAGAAAGCATCTTTCCAGTTTTGAACGGAAGTTATTTCCTTTTTCACCTTAGCCCTCTATGGGCTTCCAAATATCCCTTTGGAATTCCACAAGAACAGCCTTAGCGAAAGGCTTCTTGAAGGAAAAGATGTAACTCTGTGAGATGAATTAACAGAACACAGAGCAGTTTCTCAGAAAGCTTCTTTCCAGTTTTGAACGGAAGATATTTCCTTTTTCACCATAGCCCTCTATGGGCTTCCAAATATCCCTTTGCCAATTCCACAAGAACAGCCTTAGCGAAAGGCTTCTTGAAGGGAAAGATGTAACTCTGTGAGATGAATTAACAGAACACAGAGCAGTTTCTCAGAAAGCTTCTTTCCAGTTTTGAACGGAAGATATTTCCTTTTTCACCATCGACCTCTATGGGCTTCCAAATATCCCTTTGCCAATTCCACAAGAACAGCCTTAGCGAAAGCCTTCTTGAAGGGAAAGATGTAACTCTGTGAAATGATTTAACAGAACACAGAGCAGTTTCTCAGAAAGCATCTTTCCAGTTTTGAACGGAAGTTATTTCCTTTTTCACCTTAGCCCTCTATGGGCTTCCAAATATCCCTTTGCCAATTCCACAAGAACAGCCTTAGCGAAAGGCTTCTTGAAGGGAAAGATGTAACTCTGTGAGATGAATTAACAGAACACAGAGCAGTTTCTCAGAAAGCTTCTTTCCAGTTTTGAACGGAAGGTATTTCATTTTTCACCATAGCCCTCTATGGGCTTCCAAATATCCCTTTGCCAATTCCCCAAGAACAGCCTTAGCGAAAGGCTTCTTGAAGGGAAAGATGTAACTCTGTGAGATGAATTAACAGAACACAGAGCAGTTTCTCAGAAAGCTTCTTTCCAGTTTTCAACGGAAGATATTTGCTTTTTCACCATAGCCCTCTATGGGCTTCCAAATATCCCTTTGCCAATTCCACAAGAACAGCCTTACCGAAAGGCTTCTTGAAGGGAAAGATGTAACTCTGTGAGTTGAATTAACAGAACACAGAGCAGTTTCTCAGAAAGCTTCTTTCCAGTTTTGAACGGAAGATATTTCCTTTTTCACCTTAGCCCTCTATGGGCTTCCAAATATCCTTTTGCCAATTCCACAAGAACAGCCTTAGCGAAAGGCTTCTTGAAGGGAAAGATGTAACTCTGTGAGATGAATTAACAGAACACAGAGCAGTTTCTCAGAAAGCTTCTTTCCAGTTTTGAACGGAAGATATTTCCTTTTTCACCATAGCCCTCTATGGGCTTCCAAATATCCCTTTGCCAATTCCACAAGAACAGCCTTAGCGAAAGGCTTCTTGAAGGGAAAGATGTAACTCTGTGAGAGGAATTAACAGAACACAGAGCAGTTTCTCAGAAAGCTTCTTTCCAGTTTTGAACGGAAGATATTTCCTTTTTCACCTTAGCCCTCTATGGGCTTCCAAATATCCCTTTGCCAATTCCACAAGAACAGCCTTAGCGAAAGGCTTTTTGAAGGGTAAGTTCTAACTCGGTGAGATGAATTAACAGAACACAGAGCAGTTTCTCAGAAAGCTTCTTTCCAGTTTTGAACGGAAGGTATTTCCTTTTTCACCATAGCCCTCTATGGGCTTCCAAATATCCCTTTTCCAATTCCACAAGAACAGCCTTAGCGAAAGGCTTCTTGAATGGAAAGATGTAACTCTGTGAGATGAATTAACAGAACACAGAGCAGTTTCTCCGAAAGCTTCGTTCTAGTTTTGAACGGAAGATATTTCCTTTTTCACCATAGCCCTCTATGGGCTTCCAAATATCCTTTGCCAATTCCACAAGAACAGCCTTAGCGAAAGGCTTCTTGAAGGGAAAGATGTAACTCTGTGAGATGAATTAACAGAACACAGAGCAGTTTCTCAGAAAGCTTCTTTCCAGTTTTGAACGGAAGGTATTTCCTTTTTCACCATAGCCATCTATGGGCTTCCAAATATCCCTTTTCCAATTCCACAAGAACAGCCTTAGCGAAAGGCTTCTTGAAGGGAAAGATGTAACTCTGTGAGATGAATTAACAGAACACAGAGCAGTTTCTCAGAAAGCTTCTTTCCAGTTTTGAACGGAAGATATTTCCTTTTTCACCATAGCCCTCTATGGGCTTCCAAATATCCCTTTTCCAATTGCACAGGAAGAGCCTTAGCAAAGGCTTCTTGAAGGGAAAGATGTAACTCTGTGAGATGAATTAACAGAACACAGAGCAGTTTCTCAGAAAGCTTCTTTCCAGTTTTGAACGGAAGATATTTCCTTTTTCATCATAGCCCTCTATGGGCTTCCAAATATCGCTTTGCCAATTCCACAAGAACAGCCTTAGCGAAAGGCTTCCTGAAGGGAAAGATGTAACTCTGTGAGATGAATTAACAGAACACAGAGCAGTTTCTCAGAAGCTTCTTTCCAGTTTTGAACGGAAGATATTTCCTTTTCCACCATAGCCCTCTATGGGCTTCCAAATATCCCTTTGCCAATTCCACAAGAACAGCCTTAGCGAAAGCCTTCTTGAAGGGAAAGATGTAACTCTGTGAGATGATTTAACAGAACACAGAGCAGTTTCTCAGAAAGCATCTTTCCAGTTTTGAACGGAAGTTATTTCCTTTTTCACCTTAGCCCTCTATGGGCTTCCAAATATCCCTTTGGAATTCCACAAGAACAGCCTTAGCGAAAGGCTTCTTGAAGGAAAAGATGTAACTCTGTGAGATGAATTAACAGAACACAGAGCAGTTTCTCAGAAAGCTTCTTTCCAGTTTTGAACGGAAGATATTTCCTTTTTCACCATAGCCCTCTATGGGCTTCCAAATATCCCTTTGCCAATTCCACAAGAACAGCCTTAGCGAAAGGCTTCTTGAAGGGAAAGATGTAACTCTGTGAGATGAATTAACAGAACACAGAGCAGTTTCTCAGAAAGCTTCTTTCCAGTTTTGAACGGAAGATATTTCCTTTTTCACCTTAGCCCTCTATGGGCTTCCAAATATCCCTTTGCCAATTCCCCAAGAACAGCCTTAGCGAAAGGCTTCTTGAAGGGAAAGATGTAACTCTGTGAGATAAATTAACAGAACACAGAGCAGTTTCTCAGAAAGCTTCTTTCAAGTTTTGAACGGAAGATATTTCTTTTTCACCATAGCCCTCTATGGGCTTCCAAATATCCCTTTGCCAATTCGCAAGAACAGCCTTAGCGAAAGGCTTCTTGAAGGGAAAGATGTAACTCTGTGAGAGGAATTAACAGAACACAGAGCAGTTTCTCAGAAAGCTTCTTTCCAGTTTTGAAGGGAAGATATTTCCTTTTTCACCTTAGCCCTCTATGGGCTTCCAAATATCCCTTTGCCAATTCCACAAGAACAGCCTTAGCGAAAGGCTTCTTGAAGGGAAAGATGAAACTCTGTGAGATGAATTAACAGAACACAGAGCAGTTTCTCAGAAAGCTTCTTTCCAGTTTTGAACGGAAGGTATTTCCTTTTTCACCATAGCCCTCTATGGGCTTCCAAATATCCCTGTGCCAATTCCAGAAGAACAGCCTTAGCGAAAGGCTTCTAGAAGGGAAAGATGTAACTCTGTGAGATGAATTAACAGAACACAGAGCAGTTGCTCACAAAGCTTCTTTCCATTTTTGAACGCAAGATATTTCCTTTTTCACCATAGCCCTCATTGGGCTTCCAAATATCCCTTGCCAATTCCACAAGAACAGCCTTAGCGAAAGGCTTCTTGAAGGGAAAGATGTAACTCTGTGAGATGAATTAACAGAACACAGAGCAGTTTCTCAGAAAGCTTCTTTCCAGTTTTGAACGGAAGGTATTTCCTTTTTCACCATAGCCCTCTATGGGCTTCCAAATAATCCTTTACCAATTCCACAAGAACAGCCTTAGCGAAAGGCTTCTTCAAGGGAAAGATATCACTCTGTGAGATGAATTAACAGAACACAGAGCAGTTTCTCAGAAAGCTTCTTTCCAGTTTTGAACGGAAGATATTTCCTTTTTCACCATAGCCCTCTATAGGCTTCCAAATATCCCTTTGCCAATTCCACAAGAACAGCCTTAGCGAAAGGCTTCTTGAGGGGAAAGATGTAACTCTGTGAGATGAATTAACAGAACACAGAGCAGTTTCTCAGAAAGCTTCTTTCCAGTTTTGAACAGAAGATATTTCCTTTTTCACCATATACCTCTATGGGCTTCCAAATATCCCTTTGCCAATTCCACAAGAACAGCCTTAGCGAAAGGCTTCTTCAAGGGAAAGATGTCACTCTGTGAGATGAATTAACAGAACACAGAGCAGTTTCTCAGAAAGCTTCTTTCCTGTTTTGAACGGAAGATATTTCCTTTTTCACCATAGCCCTCTATGGGCTTCCAAATATCCCTTTGCCAATTCCACAAGAACAGCCTTAGCGAAAGGCTTCTTCAAGGGAAAGATGTAACTCTGTGAGATGAATTAACAGAACACAGAGCAGTTTCTCAGAAAGCTTCTTTGCAGTTTTGAACGGAAGATATTTTCTTTTTCACGAAAGCCCTCTATGGGCTTCCAAATATCCCTTTGCCAATTCCACAAGAACAGCCTTAGCGAAAGGCTTCTTGAAGGGAAAGATGTAACTCTGTGAGATGAATTAACAGAACACAGAGCAGTTTCTCAGAAAGCTTCTTTCCAGTTTTGAACGGAAGATATTTCCTTTTTCACCATAGCCCTCTAAGGGCTTCCAAATATCCCTTTGCCAATTCCCCAAGAACAGACTTAGCGAAAGGCTTCTTGAAGGGAAAGATGTAACTCTGTGAGATGAATTAACAGAACACAGAGCAGTTTCTCAGAAAGCTTCCTTCCAGTTTTGAACGGAAGATATTTCCTTTTTCACCATAGCCCTGTATGGGCTTCCAAATATCCCTTTGTCAATTCCACAAGAACAGCCTTAGCGAAAGACTTCTTGAAGGGAAAGATTTAACTCTGTGACATAAATTAACAGAACACAGAGCAGTTTCTCAGAAAGCTTCTTTCCAGTTTTGAACGGAAGATATTTCCTTTTTCACCATAGCCCTCTATGGGCTTCCAAATATCCCTTTGCCAATTCCCCAAGAACAGCCTTAGCGAAAGGCTTCTTGAAGGGAAAGATGTAAATCTGTGAGATGAATTAACAGAACACAGAGCAGTTTCTCAGAAAGCTTCTTTCCAGTTTTGAACGGAAGATATTTCCTTTTTCACCATAGCCCTCTATGGGCTTCCAAATATCCCTTTGCCAATTCCACAAGAACAGCCTTAGCGAAAGGCTTCTTCAAGGGAAAGATGTCACTCTGTGAGATGAATTAAGAGAACACAGAGAAGTTTCTCAGAAAGCTTCTTTCCAGTTTTGAACGGAAGATATTTCCTTTTTCATCATAGCCCTCTATGGGCTTCCAAATATCCCTTTGCCAATTCCACAAGAACAGCCTTAGCGAAAGGCTTCTTGAAGGGAAAGATGTAACTCTGTGAGATGAATTAACAGAACACAGAGCAGTTTCTCAGAAGCTTCTTTCCAGTTTTGAACGGAAGATATTTCCTTTTTCACCATAGCCCTCTATGGGCTTCCAAATATCCCTTTGCCAATTCCACAAGAACAGCCTTAGCGAAAGCCTTCTTGAAGGGAAAGATGTAACTCTGTGAAATGATTTAACAGAACACAGAGCAGTTTCTCAGAAAGCATCTTTCCAGTTTTGAACGGAAGTTATTTCCTTTTTCACCTTAGCCCTCTATGGGCTTCCAAATATCCCTTTGCCAATTCCACAAGAACAGCCTTAGCGAAAGGCTTCTTGAAGGGAAAGATGTAACTCTGTGAGATGAATTAACAGAACACAGAGCAGTTTGTCAGAAAGCTTCTTTCCAGTTTTGAACGGAAGGTATTTCATTTTTCACCATAGCCCCCTATGGGCTTCCAAATATCCCTTTGCCAATTCCCCAAGAACAGCCTTAGCGAAAGGCTTCTTGAAGGGAAAGATGTAACTCTGTGAGAGGAATTAACAGAACACAGAGCAGTTTCTCAGAAAGCTTCTTTCCAGTTTTGAACGGAAGATATTTCCTTTTTCACCTTAGCCCTCTATGGGCTTCCAAATATCCCTTTGCCAATTCCACAAGAACAGCCTTAGCGAAAGGCTTTTTGAAGGGTAAGTTCTAACTCGGTGAGATGAATTAACAGAACACAGAGCAGTTTCTCAGAAAGCTTCTTTCCAGTTTTGAACGGAAGGTATTTCCTTTTTCACCATAGCCCTCTATGGGCTTCCAAATATCCCTTTTCCAATTCCACAAGAACAGCCTTAGCGAAAGGCTTCTTGAATGGAAAGATGTAACTCTGTGAGATGAATTAACAGAACACAGAGCAGTTTCTCCGAAAGCTTCGTTCTAGTTTTGAACGGAAGATATTTCCTTTTTCACCATAGCCCTCTATGGGCTTCCAAATATCCTTTGCCAATTCCACAAGAACAGCCTTAGCGAAAGGCTTCTTGAAGGGAAAGATGTAACTCTGTGAGATGAATTAACAGAACACAGAGCAGTTTCTCAGAAAGCTTCTTTCCAGTTTTGAACGGAAGGTATTTCCTTTTTCACCATAGCCATCTATGGGCTTCCAAATATCCCTTTTCCAATTCCACAAGAACAGCCTTAGCGAAAGGCTTCTTGAAGGGAAAGATGTAACTCTGTGAGATGAATTAACAGAACACAGAGCAGTTTCTCAGAAAGCTTCTTTCCAGTTTTGAACGGAAGATATTTCCTTTTTCACCATAGCCCTCTATGGGCTTCCAAATATCCCTTTGCCAATTGCACAGGAAGAGCCTTAGCAAAGGCTTCTTGAAGGGAAAGATGTAACTCTGTGAGATGAATTAACAGAACACAGAGCAGTTTCTCAGAAAGCTTCTTTCCAGTTTTGAACGGAAGATATTTCCTTTTTCATCATAGCCCTCTATGGGCTTCCAAATATCGCTTTGCCAATTCCACAAGAACAGCCTTAGCGAAAGGCTTCCTGAAGGGAAAGATGTAACTCTGTGAGATGAATTAACAGAACACAGAGCAGTTTCTCAGAAGCTTCTTTCCAGTTTTGAACGGAAGATATTTCCTTTTCCACCATAGCCCTCTATGGGCTTCCAAATATCCCTTTGCCAATTCCACAAGAACAGCCTTAGCGAAAGCCTTCTTGAAGGGAAAGATGTAACTCTGTGAGATGATTTAACAGAACACAGAGCAGTTTCTCAGAAAGCATCTTTCCAGTTTTGAACGGAAGTTATTTCCTTTTTCACCTTAGCCCTCTATGGGCTTCCAAATATCCCTTTGGAATTCCACAAGAACAGCCTTAGCGAAAGGCTTCTTGAAGGAAAAGATGTAACTCTGTGAGATGAATTAACAGAACACAGAGCAGTTTCTCAGAAAGCTTCTTTCCAGTTTTGAACGGAAGATATTTCCTTTTTCACCATAGCCCTCTATGGGCTTCCAAATATCCCTTTGCCAATTCCACAAGAACAGCCTTAGCGAAAGGCTTCTTGAAGGGAAAGATGTAACTCTGTGAGATGAATTAACAGAACACAGAGCAGTTTCTCAGAAAGCTTCTTTCCAGTTTTGAACGGAAGATATTTCCTTTTTCACCTTAGCCCTCTATGGGCTTCCAAATATCCCTTTGCCAATTCCCCAAGAACAGCCTTAGCGAAAGGCTTCTTGAAGGGAAAGATGTAACTCTGTGAGATAAATTAACAGAACACAGAGCAGTTTCTCAGAAAGCTTCTTTCAAGTTTTGAACGGAAGATATTTCTTTTTCACCATAGCCCTCTATGGGCTTCCAAATATCCCTTTGCCAATTCGCAAGAACAGCCTTAGCGAAAGGCTTCTTGAAGGGAAAGATGTAACTCTGTGAGAGGAATTAACAGAACACAGAGCAGTTTCTCAGAAAGCTTCTTTCCAGTTTTGAAGGGAAGATATTTCCTTTTTCACCTTAGCCCTCTATGGGCTTCCAAATATCCCTTTGCCAATTCCACAAGAACAGCCTTAGCGAAAGGCTTCTTGAAGGGAAAGATGAAACTCTGTGAGATGAATTAACAGAACACAGAGCAGTTTCTCAGAAAGCTTCTTTCCAGTTTTGAACGGAAGGTATTTCCTTTTTCACCATAGCCCTCTATGGGCTTCCAAATATCCCTGTGCCAATTCCAGAAGAACAGCCTTAGCGAAAGGCTTCTAGAAGGGAAAGATGTAACTCTGTGAGATGAATTAACAGAACACAGAGCAGTTGCTCACAAAGCTTCTTTCCATTTTTGAACGCAAGATATTTCCTTTTTCACCATAGCCCTCATTGGGCTTCCAAATATCCCTTGCCAATTCCACAAGAACAGCCTTAGCGAAAGGCTTCTTGAAGGGAAAGATGTAACTCTGTGAGATGAATTAACAGAACACAGAGCAGTTTCTCAGAAAGCTTCTTTCCAGTTTTGAACGGAAGGTATTTCCTTTTTCACCATAGCCCTCTATGGGCTTCCAAATAATCCTTTACCAATTCCACAAGAACAGCCTTAGCGAAAGGCTTCTTCAAGGGAAAGATATCACTCTGTGAGATGAATTAACAGAACACAGAGCAGTTTCTCAGAAAGCTTCTTTCCAGTTTTGAACGGAAGATATTTCCTTTTTCACCATAGCCCTCTATAGGCTTCCAAATATCCCTTTGCCAATTCCACAAGAACAGCCTTAGCGAAAGGCTTCTTGAGGGGAAAGATGTAACTCTGTGAGATGAATTAACAGAACACAGAGCAGTTTCTCAGAAAGCTTCTTTCCAGTTTTGAACAGAAGATATTTCCTTTTTCACCATATACCTCTATGGGCTTCCAAATATCCCTTTGCCAATTCCACAAGAACAGCCTTAGCGAAAGGCTTCTTCAAGGGAAAGATGTCACTCTGTGAGATGAATTAACAGAACACAGAGCAGTTTCTCAGAAAGCTTCTTTCCTGTTTTGAACGGAAGATATTTCCTTTTTCACCATAGCCCTCTATGGGCTTCCAAATATCCCTTTGCCAATTCCACAAGAACAGCCTTAGCGAAAGGCTTCTTCAAGGGAAAGATGTAACTCTGTGAGATGAATTAACAGAACACAGAGCAGTTTCTCAGAAAGCTTCTTTGCAGTTTTGAACGGAAGATATTTTCTTTTTCACGAAAGCCCTCTATGGGCTTCCAAATATCCCTTTGCCAATTCCACAAGAACAGCCTTAGCGAAAGGCTTCTTGAAGGGAAAGATGTAACTCTGTGAGATGAATTAACAGAACACAGAGCAGTTTCTCAGAAAGCTTCTTTCCAGTTTTGAACGGAAGATATTTCCTTTTTCACCATAGCCCTCTAAGGGCTTCCAAATATCCCTTTGCCAATTCCCCAAGAACAGACTTAGCGAAAGGCTTCTTGAAGGGAAAGATGTAACTCTGTGAGATGAATTAACAGAACACAGAGCAGTTTCTCAGAAAGCTTCCTTCCAGTTTTGAACGGAAGATATTTCCTTTTTCACCATAGCCCTGTATGGGCTTCCAAATATCCCTTTGTCAATTCCACAAGAACAGCCTTAGCGAAAGACTTCTTGAAGGGAAAGATTTAACTCTGTGACATAAATTAACAGAACACAGAGCAGTTTCTCAGAAAGCTTCTTTCCAGTTTTGAACGGAAGATATTTCCTTTTTCACCATAGCCCTCTATGGGCTTCCAAATATCCCTTTGCCAATTCCCCAAGAACAGCCTTAGCGAAAGGCTTCTTGAAGGGAAAGATGTAAATCTGTGAGATGAATTAACAGAACACAGAGCAGTTTCTCAGAAAGCTTCTTTCCAGTTTTGAACGGAAGATATTTCCTTTTTCACCATAGCCCTCTATGGGCTTCCAAATATCCCTTTGCCAATTCCACAAGAACAGCCTTAGCGAAAGGCTTCTTCAAGGGAAAGATGTCACTCTGTGAGATGAATTAAGAGAACACAGAGAAGTTTCTCAGAAAGCTTCTTTCCAGTTTTGAACGGAAGATATTTCCTTTTTCATCATAGCCCTCTATGGGCTTCCAAATATCCCTTTGCCAATTCCACAAGAACAGCCTTAGCGAAAGGCTTCTTGAAGGGAAAGATGTAACTCTGTGAGATGAATTAACAGAACACAGAGCAGTTTCTCAGAAGCTTCTTTCCAGTTTTGAACGGAAGATATTTCCTTTTTCACCATAGCCCTCTATGGGCTTCCAAATATCCCTTTGCCAATTCCACAAGAACAGCCTTAGCGAAAGCCTTCTTGAAGGGAAAGATGTAACTCTGTGAAATGATTTAACAGAACACAGAGCAGTTTCTCAGAAAGCATCTTTCCAGTTTTGAACGGAAGTTATTTCCTTTTTCACCTTAGCCCTCTATGGGCTTCCAAATATCCCTTTGCCAATTCCACAAGAACAGCCTTAGCGAAAGGCTTCTTGAAGGGAAAGATGTAACTCTGTGAGATGAATTAACAGAACACAGAGCAGTTTGTCAGAAAGCTTCTTTCCAGTTTTGAACGGAAGGTATTTCATTTTTCACCATAGCCCCCTATGGGCTTCCAAATATCCCTTTGCCAATTCCCCAAGAACAGCCTTAGCGAAAGGCTTCTTGAAGGGAAAGATGTAACTCTGTGAGAGGAATTAACAGAACACAGAGCAGTTTCTCAGAAAGCTTCTTTCCAGTTTTCAACGGAAGATATTTGCTTTTTCACCATAGCCCTCTATGGGCTTCCAAATATCCCTTTGCCAATTCCACAAGAACAGCCTTAGCGAAAGGCTTCTTGAAGGGAAAGATGAAACTCTGTGAGATGAATTAACAGAACACAGAGCAGTTTCTCAGAAAGCTTCTTTCCAGTTTTGAACGGAAGGTATTTCCTTTTTCACCATAGCCCTCTATGGGCTTCCAAATATCCCTGTGCCAATTCCAGAAGAACAGCCTTAGCGAAAGGCTTCTAGAAGGGAAAGATGTAACTCTGTGAGATGAATTAACAGAACACAGAGCAGTTGCTCACAAAGCTTCTTTCCATTTTTGAACGCCAGATATTTCCTTTTTCACCATAGCCCTCATTGGGCTTCCAAATATCCCTTGCCAATTCCACAAGAACAGCCTTAGCGAAAGGCTTCTTGAAGGGAAAGATGTAACTCTGTGAGATGAATTAACAGAACACAGAGCAGTTTCTCAGAAAGCTTCTTTCCAGTTTTGAACGGAAGGTATTTCCTTTTTCACCATAGCCCTCTATGGGCTTCCAAATAATCCTTTACCAATTCCACAAGAACAGCCTTAGCGAAAGGCTTCTTCAAGGGAAAGATATCACTCTGTGAGATGAATTAACAGAACACAGAGCAGTTTCTCAGAAAGCTTCTTTCCAGTTTTGAACGGAAGATATTTCCTTTTTCACCATAGCCCTCTATAGGCTTCCAAATATCCCTTTGCCAATTCCACAAGAACAGCCTTAGCGAAAGGCTTCTTGAGGGGAAAGATGTAACTCTGTGAGATGAATTAACAGAACACAGAGCAGTTTCTCAGAAAGCTTCTTTCCAGTTTTGAACAGAAGATATTTCCTTTTTCACCATATACCTCTATGGGCTTCCAAATATCCCTTTGCCAATTCCACAAGAACAGCCTTAGCGAAAGGCTTCTTCAAGGGAAAGATGTCACTCTGTGAGATGAATTAACAGAACACAGAGCAGTTTCTCAGAAAGCTTCTTTCCTGTTTTGAACGGAAGATATTTCCTTTTTCACCATAGCCCTCTATGGGCTTCCAAATATCCCTTTGCCAATTCCACAAGAACAGCCTTAGCGAAAGGCTTCTTCAAGGGAAAGATGTAACTCTGTGAGATGAATTAACAGAACACAGAGCAGTTTCTCAGAAAGCTTCTTTGCAGTTTTGAACGGAAGATATTTTCTTTTTCACGAAAGCCCTCTATGGGCTTCCAAATATCCCTTTGCCAATTCCACAAGAACAGCCTTAGCGAAAGGCTTCTTGAAGGGAAAGATGTAACTCTGTGAGATGAATTAACAGAACACAGAGCAGTTTCTCAGAAAGCTTCTTTCCAGTTTTGAACGGAAGATATTTCCTTTTTCACCATAGCCCTCTAAGGGCTTCCAAATATCCCTTTGCCAATTCCCCAAGAACAGACTTAGCGAAAGGCTTCTTGAAGGGAAAGATGTAACTCTGTGAGATGAATTAACAGAACACAGAGCAGTTTCTCAGAAAGCTTCCTTCCAGTTTTGAACGGAAGATATTTCCTTTTTCACCATAGCCCTGTATGGGCTTCCAAATATCCCTTTGTCAATTCCACAAGAACAGCCTTAGCGAAAGACTTCTTGAAGGGAAAGATTTAACTCTGTGACATAAATTAACAGAACACAGAGCAGTTTCTCAGAAAGCTTCTTTCCAGTTTTGAACGGAAGATATTTCCTTTTTCACCATAGCCCTCTATGGGCTTCCAAATATCCCTTTGCCAATTCCCCAAGAACAGCCTTAGCGAAAGGCTTCTTGAAGGGAAAGATGTAAATCTGTGAGATGAATTAACAGAACACAGAGCAGTTTCTCAGAAAGCTTCTTTCCAGTTTTGAACGGAAGATATTTCCTTTTTCACCATAGCCCTCTATGGGCTTCCAAATATCCCTTTGCCAATTCCACAAGAACAGCCTTAGCGAAAGGCTTCTTCAAGGGAAAGATGTCACTCTGTGAGATGAATTAAGAGAACACAGAGAAGTTTCTCAGAAAGCTTCTTTCCAGTTTTGAACGGAAGATATTTCCTTTTTCATCATAGCCCTCTATGGGCTTCCAAATATCCCTTTGCCAATTCCACAAGAACAGCCTTAGCGAAAGGCTTCTTGAAGGGAAAGATGTAACTCTGTGAGATGAATTAACAGAACACAGAGCAGTTTCTCAGAAGCTTCTTTCCAGTTTTGAACGGAAGATATTTCCTTTTTCACCATAGCCCTCTATGGGCTTCCAAATATCCCTTTGCCAATTCCACAAGAACAGCCTTAGCGAAAGCCTTCTTGAAGGGAAAGATGTAACTCTGTGAAATGATTTAACAGAACACAGAGCAGTTTCTCAGAAAGCATCTTTCCAGTTTTGAACGGAAGTTATTTCCTTTTTCACCTTAGCCCTCTATGGGCTTCCAAATATCCCTTTGCCAATTCCACAAGAACAGCCTTAGCGAAAGGCTTCTTGAAGGGAAAGATGTAACTCTGTGAGATGAATTAACAGAACACAGAGCAGTTTGTCAGAAAGCTTCTTTCCAGTTTTGAACGGAAGGTATTTCATTTTTCACCATAGCCCCCTATGGGCTTCCAAATATCCCTTTGCCAATTCCCCAAGAACAGCCTTAGCGAAAGGCTTCTTGAAGGGAAAGATGTAACTCTGTGAGATGAATTAACAGAACACAGAGCAGTTTCTCAGAAAGCTTCTTTCCAGTTTTCAACGGAAGATATTTGCTTTTTCACCATAGCCCTCTATGGGCTTCCAAATATCCCTTTGCCAATTCCACAAGAACAGCCTTACCGAAAGGCTTCTTGAAGGGAAAGATGTAACTCTGTGAGATGAATTAACAGAACACAGAGCAGTTTCTCAGAAAGCTTCTTTCCAGTTTTGAACGGAAGATATTTCCTTTTTCACCTTAGCCCTCTATGGGCTTCCAAATATCCTTTTGCCAATTCCACAAGAACAGCCTTAGCGAAAGGCTTCTTGAAGGGAAAGATGTAACTCTGTGAGATGAATTAACAGAACACAGAGCAGTTTCTCAGAAAGCTTCTTTCCAGTTTTGAACGGAAGATATTTCCTTTTTCACCATAGCCCTCTATGGGCTTCCAAATATCCCTTTGCCAATTCCACAAGAACAGCCTTAGCGAAAGGCTTCTTGAAGGGAAAGATGTAACTCTGTGAGAGGAATTAACAGAACACAGAGCAGTTTCTCAGAAAGCTTCTTTCCAGTTTTGAACGGAAGATATTTCCTTTTTCACCTTAGCCCTCTATGGGCTTCCAAATATCCCTTTGCCAATTCCACAAGAACAGCCTTAGCGAAAGGCTTTTTGAAGGGAAAGTTCTAACTCGGTGAGATGAATTAACAGAACACAGAGCAGTTTCTCAGAAAGCTTCTTTCCAGTTTTGAACGGAAGGTATTTCCTTTTTCACCATAGCCCTCTATGGGCTTCCAAATATCCCTTTTCCAATTCCACAAGAACAGCCTTAGCGAAAGGCTTCTTGAATGGAAAGATGTAACTCTGTGAGATGAATTAACAGAACACAGAGCAGTTTCTCCGAAAGCTTCGTTCTAGTTTTGAACGGAAGATATTTCCTTTTTCACCATAGCCCTCTATGGGCTTCCAAATATCCTTTGCCAATTCCACAAGAACAGCCTTAGCGAAAGGCTTCTTGAAGGGAAAGATGTAACTCTGTGAGATGAATTAACAGAACACAGAGCAGTTTGTCAGAAAGCTTCTCTCCAGTTTTGAACGGAAGATATTTCCTTTTTCACCATAGCCCTCTATGGGCTTATAAATATCCCTTTGCCAATTCCACAAGAACAGCCTTAGCGAAAGACTTCTTGAAGGGAAAGATGTAACTCTGTGAGGTGAATTAACAGAACACAGAGCAGTTTCTCGGAAAGCTTCTTTCCAGTTTTGAACGGAAGATATTTCCTTGTTCATGATAGCCCTCTATGGGCTTCCAAATATCCCTTTGCCAATTCCCCAAGAACAGCCTTAGCGAAAGGCTTCTTGAAGGGAAAGATGTAACTCTGTGAGATGAATTAACAGAACACAGAGCAGTTTCTCAGAAAGCTTCTTTCCTGTTTTGAACGGAAGATATTTCCTTTTTCACCATAGCCCTCTATGGGCTTCCAAATATCCCTTTGCCAATTGAACAAGAACAGCCTTAGCGAAAGGCTTCTTGAAGGGAAAGATGTAACTCTGTGAGATGAATTAACAGAACACAGAGCAGTTTGTCAGAAAGCTTCTTTCCAATTTTGAACGGAAGATATTTCCTTTTTCACCATAGCCCTCTATGGGCTTCCAAATATCCCTTTGCCAATTCCACAAGAACAGCCTTAGCGAAAGACTTCTTGAAGGGAAAGATGTAACCCTGTGAGGTGAATTAACAGAACACAGAGCAGTTTCTCGGAAAGCTTCTTTCCAGTTTTGAACGGAAGATATTTCCTTGTTCACGATAGCCCTCTATGGGCTTCCAAATATCCCTTTGCCAATTCCCCAAGAACAGCCTTAGCGAAAGGCTTCTTGAAGGGAAAGATGTAACTCTGTGAGATGAATTAACAGAACACAGAGCAGTTTCTCAGAAAGCTTCTTTCCTGTTTTGAACGGAAGATATTTCCTTTTTCACCATAGCCCTCTATGGGCTTCCAAATATCCCTTTGCCAATTGACCAAGAACAGCCTTAGCGAAAGGCTTCTTGAAGGGAAAGATGTAACTCTGTGAGATGAATTAACAGAACACAGAGCAGTTTCTCAGAAAGCTTCTTTCCACTTTTGAACGGAAGATATTTCGTTTTTCACCATAGCCCTCTATGGGCTTCCAAATATCCCTTTGCCAATTCCACAAGAACAGCCTTAGCGAAAGGCTTCTTGAAGGGAAAGATGTAACTCTGTGAGATGAATTAACAGAACACAGAGCAGTTTGTCAGAAAGCTTCTTTCCAGTTTTGAACGGAAGATATTTCCTTTTTCACCATAGCCCTCTATGGGCTTCCAAATATCCCTTTGCCAATTCCACAAGAACAGCCTTAGCGAAAGACTCCTTGAAGGGAAAGATGTAACTCTGTGAGGTGAATTAACAGAACACAGAGCAGTTTCTCGGAAAGCTTCTTTCCAGTTTTGAACGGAAGATATTTCCTTGTTCACGATAGCCCTCTATGGGCTTCCAAATATCCCTTTGCCAATTCCCCAAGAACAGCCTTAGCGAAAGGCTTCTTGAAGGGAAAGATGTAACTCTGTGAGATGAATTAACAGAACACAGAGCAGTTTCTCAGAAAGCTTCTTTCCTGTTTTGAACGGAAGATATTTCCTTTTTCACCATAGCCCTCTATGGGCTTCCAAATATCCCTTTGCCAATTGACCAAGAACAGCCTTAGCGAAAGGTTTCTTGAAGGGAATGATGTAACTCTGTGAGATGAATTAACAGAACACAGAGCAGTTTCTCAGAAAGCTTCTTTCCAGTTTTGAACGGAAGATATTTCCTTTTTCACCATAGCCTTCTATGGGCTTCCAAATATCCCTTTGCCAATTCCACAAGAACAGCCTTAGCGAAAGGCTTCTTGAAGGGAAAGATGTAACTCTGTGAGATGAATTAACAGAACACAGAGCAGTTTCTCAGAAAGCCTCTTTCCAGTTTTGAACGGAAGATATTTCCTTTTTCACCATAGCCCTCTATGGGCTTCCAAATATCCCTTTGCCAATTCCACCAGAACAGCCTTAGCGAAAGGCTTCTTGAAGGGAAAGATGTAACTCGGTGAGATGAATTAACAGAACACAGAGCAGTTTCTCAGAAAGCTTCTTTCCACTTTTGAACGGAAGATATTTCCTTTTTCACCATAGCCCTCTATGGGCTTCCAAATATCCCTTTGCCAATTCCACAAGAACAGCCTTAGCGAAAGGCTTCTTGAAGGGAAAGATGTAACTCTGTGAGATGAATTAACAGAACACAGAGCAGTTTCTCAGAAAGCTTCTTTCCAGTTTTGAACGGAATATATTTCCTTTTTCACCATAGCCCTCTATGGGCTTCCAAATATCCCTTTGCTAATTCCACAAGAACAGCCTTAGCGAAAGGCTTCTTGAAGGGAAAGATGTAACTCTGTGAGATGAATTAACAGAACACAGAGCAGTTTCTCAGAAAGCTTCTTTCCAGTTTTGAACGGAAGATATTTCCTTTTTCACCATAGCCATCTATGGGCTTCCAAATATCCCTTTTCCAATTCCACAAGAACAGCCTTAGCGAAAGGCTTCTTGAAGGGAAAGATGTAACTCTGTGAGATGAATTAACAGAACACAGAGCAGTTTCTCAGAAAGCTTCTTTCCAGTTTTGAACGGAAGATATTTCCTTTTTCACCATAGCCCTCTATGGGCTTCCAAATAACCCTTTGACAATTCCACAAGAAAAGGCTTAGCGAAAGGCTTCTTGAAGGGAAAGATGTAACTCTGTGAGATGAATTAACAGAACACAGAGCAGTTTCTCAGAAAGCTTCTTTCCAGTTTTGAACGGAAGATATTTCCTTTTTCACCTTAGCCCTCTATGGGCTTCCAAATATCCCTTTGCCAATTCCACAAGAACAGCCTTAGCGAAAGGCTTCTTGAAGGGAAAGATGAAACTCTGTGAGATGAATTAACAGAACACAGAGCAGTTTCTCAGAAAGCTTCTTTCCAGTTTTGAACGGAAGGTATTTCCTTTTTCACCATAGCCCTCTATGGGCTTCCAAATATCCCTGTGCCAATTCCAGAAGAACAGCCTTAGCGAAAGGCTTCTAGAAGGGAAAGATGTAACTCTGTGAGATGAATTAACAGAACACAGAGCAGTTGCTCACAAAGCTTCTTTCCATTTTTGAACGCAAGATATTTCCTTTTTCACCATAGCCCTCATTGGGCTTCCAAATATCCCTTGCCAATTCCACAAGAACAGCCTTAGCGAAAGGCTTCTTGAAGGGAAAGATGTAACTCTGTGAGATGAATTAACAGAACACAGAGCAGTTTCTCAGAAAGCTTCTTTCCAGTTTTGAACGGAAGGTATTTCCTTTTTCACCATAGCCCTCTATGGGCTTCCAAATAATCCTTTACCAATTCCACAAGAACAGCCTTAGCGAAAGGCTTCTTCAAGGGAAAGATATCACTCTGTGAGATGAATTAACAGAACACAGAGCAGTTTCTCAGAAAGCTTCTTTCCAGTTTTGAACGGAAGATATTTCCTTTTTCACCATAGCCCTCTATAGGCTTCCAAATATCCCTTTGCCAATTCCACAAGAACAGCCTTAGCGAAAGGCTTCTTGAGGGGAAAGATGTAACTCTGTGAGATGAATTAACAGAACACAGAGCAGTTTCTCAGAAAGCTTCTTTCCAGTTTTGAACAGAAGATATTTCCTTTTTCACCATATACCTCTATGGGCTTCCAAATATCCCTTTGCCAATTCCACAAGAACAGCCTTAGCGAAAGGCTTCTTCAAGGGAAAGATGTCACTCTGTGAGATGAATTAACAGAACACAGAGCAGTTTCTCAGAAAGCTTCTTTCCTGTTTTGAACGGAAGATATTTCCTTTTTCACCATAGCCCTCTATGGGCTTCCAAATATCCCTTTGCCAATTCCACAAGAACAGCCTTAGCGAAAGGCTTCTTCAAGGGAAAGATGTAACTCTGTGAGATGAATTAACAGAACACAGAGCAGTTTCTCAGAAAGCTTCTTTGCAGTTTTGAACGGAAGATATTTTCTTTTTCACGAAAGCCCTCTATGGGCTTCCAAATATCCCTTTGCCAATTCCACAAGAACAGCCTTAGCGAAAGGCTTCTTGAAGGGAAAGATGTAACTCTGTGAGATGAATTAACAGAACACAGAGCAGTTTCTCAGAAAGCTTCTTTCCAGTTTTGAACGGAAGATATTTCCTTTTTCACCATAGCCCTCTAAGGGCTTCCAAATATCCCTTTGCCAATTCCCCAAGAACAGACTTAGCGAAAGGCTTCTTGAAGGGAAAGATGTAACTCTGTGAGATGAATTAACAGAACACAGAGCAGTTTCTCAGAAAGCTTCCTTCCAGTTTTGAACGGAAGATATTTCCTTTTTCACCATAGCCCTGTATGGGCTTCCAAATATCCCTTTGTCAATTCCACAAGAACAGCCTTAGCGAAAGACTTCTTGAAGGGAAAGATTTAACTCTGTGACATAAATTAACAGAACACAGAGCAGTTTCTCAGAAAGCTTCTTTCCAGTTTTGAACGGAAGATATTTCCTTTTTCACCATAGCCCTCTATGGGCTTCCAAATATCCCTTTGCCAATTTCCCAAGAACAGCCTTAGCGAAAGGCTTCTTGAAGGGAAAGATGTAAATCTGTGAGATGAATTAACAGAACACAGAGCAGTTTCTCAGAAAGCTTCTTTCCAGTTTTGAACGGAAGATATTTCCTTTTTCACCATAGCCCTCTATGGGCTTCCAAATATCCCTTTGCCAATTCCACAAGAACAGCCTTAGCGAAAGGCTTCTTCAAGGGAAAGATGTCACTCTGTGAGATGAATTAAGAGAACACAGAGAAGTTTCTCAGAAAGCTTCTTTCCAGTTTTGAACGGAAGATATTTCCTTTTTCATCATAGCCCTCTATGGGCTTCCAAATATCCCTTTGCCAATTCCACAAGAACAGCCTTAGCGAAAGGCTTCTTGAAGGGAAAGATGTAACTCTGTGAGATGAATTAACAGAACACAGAGCAGTTTCTCAGAAGCTTCTTTCCAGTTTTGAACGGAAGATATTTCCTTTTTCACCATAGCCCTCTATGGGCTTCCAAATATCCCTTTGCCAATTCCACAAGAACAGCCTTAGCGAAAGCCTTCTTGAAGGGAAAGATGTAACTCTGTGAAATGATTTAACAGAACACAGAGCAGTTTCTCAGAAAGCATCTTTCCAGTTTTGAACGGAAGTTATTTCCTTTTTCACCTTAGCCCTCTATGGGCTTCCAAATATCCCTTTGCCAATTCCACAAGAACAGCCTTAGCGAAAGGCTTCTTGAAGGGAAAGATGTAACTCTGTGAGATGAATTAACAGAACACAGAGCAGTTTGTCAGAAAGCTTCTTTCCAGTTTTGAACGGAAGGTATTTCATTTTTCACCATAGCCCCCTATGGGCTTCCAAATATCCCTTTGCCAATTCCCCAAGAACAGCCTTAGCGAAAGGCTTCTTGAAGGGAAAGATGTAACTCTGTGAGATGAATTAACAGAACACAGAGCAGTTTCTCAGAAAGCTTCTTTCCAGTTTTCAACGGAAGATATTTGCTTTTTCACCATAGCCCTCTATGGGCTTCCAAATATCCCTTTGCCAATTCCACAAGAACAGCCTTACCGAAAGGCTTCTTGAAGGGAAAGATGTAACTCTGTGAGATGAATTAACAGAACACAGAGCAGTTTCTCAGAAAGCTTCTTTCCAGTTTTGAACGGAAGATATTTCCTTTTTCACCTTAGCCCTCTATGGGCTTCCAAATATCCTTTTGCCAATTCCACAAGAACAGCCTTAGCGAAAGGCTTCTTGAAGGGAAAGATGTAACTCTGTGAGATGAATTAACAGAACACAGAGCAGTTTCTCAGAAAGCTTCTTTCCAGTTTTGAACGGAAGATATTTCCTTTTTCACCATAGCCCTCTATGGGCTTCCAAATATCCCTTTGCCAATTCCACAAGAACAGCCTTAGCGAAAGGCTTCTTGAAGGGAAAGATGTAACTCTGTGAGAGGAATTAACAGAACACAGAGCAGTTTCTCAGAAAGCTTCTTTCCAGTTTTGAACGGAAGATATTTCCTTTTTCACCTTAGCCCTCTATGGGCTTCCAAATATCCCTTTGCCAATTCCACAAGAACAGCCTTAGCGAAAGGCTTTTTGAAGGGAAAGTTCTAACTCGGTGAGATGAATTAACAGAACACAGAGCAGTTTCTCAGAAAGCTTCTTTCCAGTTTTGAACGGAAGGTATTTCCTTTTTCACCATAGCCCTCTATGGGCTTCCAAATATCCCTTTTCCAATTCCACAAGAACAGCCTTAGCGAAAGGCTTCTTGAATGGAAAGATGTAACTCTGTGAGATGAATTAACAGAACACAGAGCAGTTTCTCCGAAAGCTTCGTTCTAGTTTTGAACGGAAGATATTTCCTTTTTCACCATAGCCCTCTATGGGCTTCCAAATATCCTTTGCCAATTCCACAAGAACAGCCTTAGCGAAAGGCTTCTTGAAGGGAAAGATGTAACTCTGTGAGATGAATTAACAGAACACAGAGCAGTTTGTCAGAAAGCTTCTCTCCAGTTTTGAACGGAAGATATTTCCTTTTTCACCATAGCCCTCTATGGGCTTATAAATATCCCTTTGCCAATTCCACAAGAACAGCCTTAGCGAAAGACTTCTTGAAGGGAAAGATGTAACTCTGTGAGGTGAATTAACAGAACACAGAGCAGTTTCTCGGAAAGCTTCTTTCCAGTTTTGAACGGAAGATATTTCCTTGTTCATGATAGCCCTCTATGGGCTTCCAAATATCCCTTTGCCAATTCCCCAAGAACAGCCTTAGCGAAAGGCTTCTTGAAGGGAAAGATGTAACTCTGTGAGATGAATTAACAGAACACAGAGCAGTTTCTCAGAAAGCTTCTTTCCTGTTTTGAACGGAAGATATTTCCTTTTTCACCATAGCCCTCTATGGGCTTCCAAATATCCCTTTGCCAATTGACCAAGAACAGCCTTAGCGAAAGGCTTCTTGAAGGGAAAGATGTAACTCTGTGAGATGAATTAACAGAACACAGAGCAGTTTCTCAGAAAGCTTCTTTCCACTTTTGAACGGAAGATATTTCGTTTTTCACCATAGCCCTCTATGGGCTTCCAAATATCCCTTTGCCAATTCCACAAGAACAGCCTTAGCGAAAGGCTTCTTGAAGGGAAAGATGTAACTCTGTGAGATGAATTAACAGAACACAGAGCAGTTTGTCAGAAAGCTTCTTTCCAGTTTTGAACGGAAGATATTTCCTTTTTCACCATAGCCCTCTATGGGCTTCCAAATATCCCTTTGCCAATTCCACAAGAACAGCCTTAGCGAAAGACTTCTTGAAGGGAAAGATGTAACTCTGTGAGGTGAATTAACAGAACACAGAGCAGTTTCTCGGAAAGCTTCTTTCCAGTTTTGAACGGAAGATATTTCCTTGTTCACGATAGCCCTCTATGGGCTTCCAAATATCCCTTTGCCAATTCCCCAAGAACAGCCTTAGCGAAAGGCTTCTTGAAGGGAAAGATGTAACTCTGTGAGATGAATTAACAGAACACAGAGCAGTTTCTCAGAAAGCTTCTTTCCTGTTTTGAACGGAAGATATTTCCTTTTTCACCATAGCCCTCTATGGGCTTCCAAATATCCCTTTGCCAATTGACCAAGAACAGCCTTAGCGAAAGGCTTCTTGAAGGGAAAGATGTAACTCTGTGAGATGAATTAACAGAACACAGAGCAGTTTCTCAGAAAGCTTCTTTCCACTTTTGAACGGAAGATATTTCGTTTTTCACCATAGCCCTCTATGGGCTTCCAAATATCCCTTTGCCAATTCCCCAAGAACAGCCTTAGCGAAAGGTTTCTTGAAGGGAATGATGTAACTCTGTGAGATGAATTAACAGAACACAGAGCAGTTTCTCAGAAAGCTTCTTTCCAGTTTTGAACGGAAGATATTTCCTTTTTCACCATAGCCTTCTATGGGCTTCCAAATATCCCTTTGCCAATTCCACAAGAACAGCCTTAGCGAAAGGCTTCTTGAAGGGAAAGATGTAACTCTGTGAGATGAATTAACAGAACACAGAGCAGTTTCTCAGAAAGCCTCTTTCCAGTTTTGAACGGAAGATATTTCCTTTTTCACCATAGCCCTCTATGGGCTTCCAAATATCCCTTTGCCAATTCCACCAGAACAGCCTTAGCGAAAGGCTTCTTGAAGGGAAAGATGTAACTCGGTGAGATGAATTAACAGAACACAGAGCAGTTTCTCAGAAAGCTTCTTTCCACTTTTGAACGGAAGATATTTCCTTTTTCACCATAGCCCTCTATGGGCTTCCAAATATCCCTTTGCCAATTCCACAAGAACAGCCTTAGCGAAAGGCTTCTTGAAGGGAAAGATGTAACTCTGTGAGATGAATTAACAGAACACAGAGCAGTTTCTCAGAAAGCTTCTTTCCAGTTTTGAACGGAATATATTTCCTTTTTCACCATAGCCCTCTATGGGCTTCCAAATATCCCTTTGCTAATTCCACAAGAACAGCCTTAGCGAAAGGCTTCTTGAAGGGAAAGATGTAACTCTGTGAGATGAATTAACAGAACACAGAGCAGTTTCTCAGAAAGCTTCTTTCCAGTTTTGAACGGAAGATATTTCCTTTTTCACCATAGCCATCTATGGGCTTCCAAATATCCCTTTTCCAATTCCACAAGAACAGCCTTAGCGAAAGGCTTCTTGAAGGGAAAGATGTAACTCTGTGAGATGAATTAACAGAACACAGAGCAGTTTCTCAGAAAGCTTCTTTCCAGTTTTGAACGGAAGATATTTCCTTTTTCACCATAGCCCTCTATGGGCTTCCAAATAACCCTTTGACAATTCCACAAGAAAAGGCTTAGCGAAAGGCTTCTTGAAGGGAAAGATGTAACTCTGTGAGATGAATTAACAGAACACAGAGCAGTTTCTCAGAAAGCTTCTTTCCAGTTTTGAACGGAAGATATTTCCTTTTTCACCATAGCCCTCTATGGGCTTCCAAATACCCCTTGGCCAATTGCACAGGAAGAGCCTTAGCACAGGCTTCTTGAAGGGAAAGATGTAACTCTGTGAGATGAATTAACAGAACACAGAGCAGTTTCTCAGAAAGCTTCTTTCCAGTTTTGAACGGAAGATATTTCCTTTTTCACCATAGCCCTCTATGGGTTTCCAAATATCCCTTTGCCAATTCCACAAGAACAGCCTTAGCGAAAGCCTTCTTGAAGGGAAAGATGTAACTCTGTGAGATGATTTAACAGAACACAGAGCAGTTTCTCAGAAAGTATCTTTCCAGTTTTGAACGGAAGTTATTACCTTTTTCACCTTAGCCCTCTATGGGCTTCCAAATATCCCTGTGCCAATTCCAGAAGAACAGCCTTAGCGAAAGGCTTCTTGAAGGGAAAGATGTAACTCTGTGAGATGAATTAACAGAACACAGAGCAGTTTCTCAGAAAGCTTCTTTCCAGTTTTGAACGGAAGGTATTTCATTTTTCACCATAGCCCTCTATGGGCTTCCAAATATCCCTTTGCCAATTCCCCAAGAACAGCCTTAGCGAAAGGCTTCTTGAAGGGAAAGATGTAACTCTGTGAGATGAATTAACAGAACACAGAGCAGTTTCTCAGAAAGCTTCTTTCCAGTTTTGAACGGAAGATATTTCCTTTTTCACCATAGCCCTCTATGGGCTTCCAAATATCCCTTTGCCAATTCCACAAGAACAGCCTTAGCGAAAGGCTTCTTGAAGGGAAAGATGTAACTCTGTGAGATGAATTAACAGAACACAGAGCAGTTTCTCAGAAAGCTTCTTTCCAGTTTTGAACGGAAGATATTTCCTTTTTCACCTTAGCCCTCTATGGGCTTCCAAATATCCCTTTGCCAATTCCACAAGAACAGCCTTAGCGAAAGGCTTCTTGAAGGGAAAGATGTAACTCTGTGAGATGAATTAACAGAACACAGAGCAGTTTCTCAGAAAGCTTCTTTCCAGTTTTGAACGGAAGATATTTCCTTTTTCACCATAGCCCTCTATGGGCTTCCAAATATCCCTTTGCCAATTCCACAAGAACAGCCTTAGCGAAAGGCTTCTTGAAGGGAAAGATGTAACTCTGTGAGAGGAATTAACAGAACACAGAGCAGTTTCTCAGAAAGCTTCTTTCCAGTTTTGAACGGAAGATATTTCCTTTTTCACCTTAGCCCTCTATGGGCTTCCAAATATCCCTTTGCCAATTCCACAAGAACAGCCTTAGCGAAAGGCTTCTTGAAGGGAAAGATGAAACTCTGTGAGATGAATTAACAGAACACAGAGCAGTTTCTCAGAAAGCTTCTTTCCAGTTTTAAACGGAAGGTATTTCCTTTTTCACCATAGCCCTCTATGGGCTTCCAAATATCCCGGTGCCAATTCCACAAGAACAGCCTTAGCGAAAGGCTTCTTGAATGGAAAGATGTAACTCTGTGAGATGAATTAACAGAACACAGAGCAGTTTCTCAGAAAGCTTCTTTCTAGTTTTGAACGGAAGATATTTCCTTTTTCACCACAGCCCTCTATGGGCTTCCAAATATCCTTTGCCAATTCCACAAGAACAGCCTTAGCGAAAGGCTTCTTGAAGGGAAAGATGTAACTCTGTGAGAGGAATTAACAGAACACAGAGCAGTTTCTCAGAAAGCTTCTTTCCAGTTTTGAACGGAAGATATTTCCTTTTTCACCTTAGCCCTCTATGGGCTTCCAAATATCCCTTTGCCAATTCCACAAGAACAGCCTTAGCGAAAGGTTTCTTGAAGGGAATGATGTAACTCTGTGAGATGAATTAACAGAACACGGAGCAGTTTCTCAGAAAGCTTCATTCGAGTTTTGAACGGAAGTTATTTCCTTTTTCACCATAGCCCTCTATGGGCTTCCAAATATCCCTTTGCGAATTCCACAAGAACAGCCTTAGCGAAAGGCTTCTTGAAGGGAAAGATGTAACTCTGTGAGATGAATTAACAGAACACAGAGCAGTTTCTCAGAAGCTTCTTTCCAGTTTTGAACGGAAGATATTTCCTTTTTCACCATAGCCCTCTATGGCCTTCCAAATATCCCTTTGCCAATTCCACAAGAACAGCCTTAGCGAAAGCCTTCTTGAAGGGAAAGATGTAACTCTGTGAGATGATTTAACAGAACACAGGGCAGTTTCTCAGAAAGCATCTTTCCAGTTTTGAACGGAAGATATTTCCTTTTTCACCTTAGCCCTCTATGGGCTTCCAAATATCCCTTTGCCAATTCCACAAGAACAGCCTTAGCGAAAGGCTTCTTGAAGGGAAAGATGTATCTCGGTGAGATGAATTAACAGAACACAGAGCAGTTTCTCAGAAAGCTACTTTCCAGTTTTGAACGGAAGGTATTTCCTTTTTCACCATAGCCCTCTATGGGCTTCCAAATATCCCTGTGCCAATTCCAGAAGAACAGCCTTAGCGAAAGGCTTCTTGAAGGGAAAGATGTAACTCTGTGAGATGAATTAACAGAACACAGAGCAGTTGCTCAGAAAGCTTCTTTCCATTTTTGAACGGAAGATATTTCCTTTTTCACCATAGCCCTCTATGGGCTTCCAAATATCCCTTTGCCAATTCCACAAGAACAGCCTTAGTGAAAGACTTCTTGAAGGGAAAGATGTAACTGTGTGAGATGAATTTACAGAACACAGAGCAGTTTCTCAGAAAGCTTCTTTCCAGTTTTGAACGGAAGATATTTCCTTTTTCACCATAGCCCTCTATGGGCTTCCAAATATCCCTTTGCCAATTCCACAAGAACAGCCTTAGCGAAAGGCTTCTTCAAGGGAAAGATGTAACTCTGTGAGATGAATTAACAGAACACAGAGCAGTTTCTCAGAAAGCTTCTTTCCAGTTTTGAACGGAAGATATTTACTTTTTCACCATAGCCCTCTATAGGCTTCCAAATATCCCTTTGCCAATTCCACAAGAACAGCCTTAGCGAAAGGCTTCTTGAAGGGAAAGATGTAACTCTGTGAGATGAATTAACAGAACACAGAGCAGTTTCTCAGAAAGCTTCTTTCCAGTTTTGAACGGAAGATATTTCCTTTTTCACCATCGACCTCTATGGGCTTCCAAATATCCCTTTGCCAATTCCCCAAGAACAGCCTTAGCGAAAGGTAAGGGAAAGATGTAACTCTGTGAGATGAATTAACAGAACACAGATCAGTTTCTCAGAAAGCTTCTTTCCTGTTTTGAACGGAAGATATTTCCTTTTTCACCATAGCCCTCTATGGGCTTCCAAATATCCCTTTGCCAATTGACCAAGAACAGCCTTAGCGAAAGGCTTCTTGAAGGGAAAGATGTAACTCTGTGAGATGAATTAACAGAACACAGAGCAGTTTCTCAGAAAGCTTCTTTCCACTTTTGAACGGAAGATATTTCGTTTTTCACCATAGCCCTCTATGGGCTTCCAAATATCCCTTTGCCAATTCCACAAGAACAGCCTTAGCGAAAGGTTTCTTGAAGGGAATGATGTAACTCTGTGAGATGAATTAACAGAACACGGAGCAGTTTCTCAGAAAGCTTCATTCCAGTTTTGAACGGAAGATATTTCCTTTTTCACCATAGCCCTCTATGGGCTTCCAAATATCCCTTTGCGAATTCCACAAGAACAGCCTTAGCGAAAGGCTTCTTGAAGGGAAAGATGTAACTCTGTGAGATGAATTAACAGAACACAGAGCAGTTTCTCAGAAGCTTCTTTCCAGTTTTGAACAGAAGATATTTCCTTTTTCACCATAGCCCTCTATGGCCTTCCAAATATCCCTTTGCCAATTCCACAAGAACAGCCTTAGCGAAAGCCTTCTTGAAGGGAAAGATGTAACTCTGTGAGATGATTTAACAGAACACAGAGCAGTTTCTCAGAAAGCATCTTTCCAGTTTTGAACGGAAGATATTTCCTTTTTCACCTTAACCCTCTATGGGCTTCCAAATATCCCTTTGCCAATTCCACAAGAACAGCCTTAGCGAAAGGATTCTTCAAGGGAAAGATGTAACTCTGTGAGATGAATTAACTGAACACAGAGCAGTTTCTCAGAAAGCTTCTTTCCAGTTTTGAACGGAAGATATTTACTTTTTCACCATAGCCCTCTACAGGCTTCCAAATATCCCTTTGCCAATTCCACAAGAACAGCCTTAGCGAAAGGCTTCTTGAAGGGAAAGATGTAACTCTGTGAGATGAATTAACAGAACACAGAGCAGTTTCTCAGAAAGCTTCTTTCCAGTTTTGAACGGAAGATATTTCCTTTTTCACCATCGACCTCTATGGGCTTCCAAATATCCCTTTGCCAATTCCACAAGAACAGCCTTAGCGAAAGGCTTCTTCAAGGAAAGATGTCACTCTGTGAGATGAATTAACAGAACACAGAGCAGTTTCTCAGAAAGCTTCTTTCCAGTTTTGAACGGAAGATATTTCCTTTTTCACCATAGCCCTCTATGGGCTTCCAAATATCCCTTTGCCAATTCCACAAGAACAGCCTTAGCGAAAGGCTTCTTGAAGGGAAACATGTAACTCTGTGAGATGAATTAACAGAACACAGAGCAGTTTCTCAGAAAGCTTCTTTCCAGTTTTGAACGGAAGATATTTCCTTTTTCACCATAGCCCTCTATGGGCTTCCAAATATCCCTTTGCCAATTCCACAAGAACAGCCTTAGCGAAAGGCTTCTTCAAGGGAAAGATGTAACTCTGTGAGATGAATTAACAGAACACAGAGCAGTTTCTCAGAAAGCTTCTTTGCAGTTTTGAACGAAAGATATTTTCTTTTTCACGAAAGCCCTCTATGGGCTTCCAAATATCCCTTTGCCAATTCCACAAGAACAGCCTTAGCGAAAGGCTTATTGAAGGGAAAGATGTAACTCTGTGAGATGAATTAACAGAACACAGAGCAGTTTCTCAGAAAGCTTCTTTCCAGTTTTGAACGGAAGATATTTCCTTTTTCACAATAGCCCTCTATGGGCTTCCAAATATCCCTTTGCCAATTCCACAAGAACAGCCTTAGCGAAAGGCTTCTTGAAGGGAAAGACGTCACTCTGTGAGATGAATTTACAGAACACAGAGCAGTTTCTCAGAAAGCTTCTTTCCAGTTTTGAACGGAAGATATTTCCTTTTTCACCATAGCCCTCTAAGGGCTTCCAAATATCCCTTTGCCAATTCCCCAAGAACAGACTTAGCGAAAGGCTTCTTGAAGGAAAGATGTAACTCTGTGAGATGAATTAACAGAACACAGAGCAGTTTCTCAGAAAGCTTCCTTCCAGTTTTGAACGGAAGATATTTCCTTTTTCACCATAGCCCTGTATGGGCTTCCAAATATCCCTTTGTCAATTCCAGAAGAACAGCCTTAGCGAAAGACTTCTTGAAGGGAAAGATGTAACTCTGTGACATAAATTAACAGAACACAGAGCAGTTTCTCAGAAAGCTTCTTTCCAGTTTTGAAAGGAAGATATTTCCTTTTTCACCATAACCCTCTATGGGCTTCCAAATATCCCTTTGCCAATTCCCCAAGAACAGCCTTAGCGAAAGGCTTCTTGAAGGGAAAGATGTAACTCTGTGAGATGAATTAACAGAACACACAGCAGTTTCTCAGAAAGCTTCTTTCCAGTTTTGAACGGAAGATATTTCCTTTTTCACCATACCCCTCTATGGGCTTCCAAATATCCCTTTGCCAATTCCACAAGAACAGCCTTAGCGAAAGGCTTCTTCAAGGGAAAGATGTCACTCTGTGAGATGAATTAAGAGAACACAGAGCAGTTTCTCAGAAAGCTTCTTTCCAGTTTTGAACGGAAGATATTTTCTTTTTCATCATAGCCCTCTATGGGGTTCCAAATATCCCTTTGCCAATTCCACAAGAACAGCCTTAGCGAAAGGCTTCTTGAAGGGAAAGATGTAACTCTGTGAGATGAATTAACAGAACACAGAGCAGTTTCTCAGAAGCTTCTTTCCAGTTTTGAACGGAAGATATTTCCTTTTTCACCATAGCCCTCTATGGGCTTCCAAATATCCCTTTGCCAATTCCACAAGAAGAGCCTTAGCGAAAGCCTTCTTGAAGGGAAAGATGTAACTCTGTGAAATGATTTAACAGAACACAGAGCAGTTTCTCAGAAAGCATCTTTCCATTTTGAACGGAAGATATTTCCTTTTTCACCTTAGCCCTCTATGGGCTTCCAAATATCCCTTTGCCAATTCCACAAGAACAGCCTTAGCGAAAGGCTTCTTGAAGGGAAAGATGTAACTCTGTGAGATGAATTAACAGAACACAGAGCAGTTTCTCAGAAAGCTTCTTTCCAGTTTTGAACGGAAGGTATTTCATTTTTCACCATAGCCCTCTATGGGCTTCCAAATATCCCTTTGCCAATTCCCCAAGAACAGCCTTAGCGAAAGGCTTCTTGAAGGGAAAGATGTAACTCTGTGAGATGAATTAGCAGAACACAGAGCAGTTTCTCAGAAAGCTTCTTTCCAGTTTTCAACGGAAGATATTTGCTTTTTCACCATAGCCCTCTATGGGCTTCCAAATATCCCTTTGCCAATTCCACAGGAACAGCCTTACCGAAAGGCTTCTTGAAGGGAAAGATGTAACTCTGTGAGATGAATTAACAGAACACAGAGCAGTTTCTCAGAAAGCTTCTTTCCAGTTTTGAACGGAAGATATTTCCTTTTTCACCTTAGCCCTCTATGGGCTTCCAAATATCCTTTTGCCAATTCCACAAGAACAGCCTTAGCGAAAGGCTTCTTGAAGGGAAAGATGTAACTCTGTGAGATGAATTAACAGAACACAGAGCAGTTTCTCAGAAAGCTTCTTTCCAGTTTTGAACGGAAGATATTTCCTTTTTCACCATAGCCCTCTATGGGCTTCCAAATATCCCTTTGCCAATTCCACAAGAACAGCCTTAGCGAAAGGCTTCTTGAAGGGAAAGATGTAACTCTGTGAGAGGAATTAACAGAACACAGAGCAGTTTCTCAGAAAGATTCTTTCCAGTTTTGAACGGAAGATATTTCCTTTTTCACCTTAGCCCTCTATGGGCTTCGAAATATCCCTTTGCCAATTCCACAAGAACAGCCTTAGCGAAAGGCTTTTTGAAGGGAAAGTTCTAACTCGGTGAGATGAATTAACAGAACACAGAGCAGTTTCTCAGAAAGCTTCTTTCCAGTTTTGAACGGAAGGTATTTCCTTTTTCACCATAGCCCTCTATGGGCTTCCAAATATCCCTTTTCCAATTCCACAAGAACAGCCTTAGCGAAAGGCTTCTTGAATGGAAAGATGTAACTCTGTGAGATGAATTAACAGAACACAGAGCAGTTTCTCCGAAAGCTTCGTTCTAGTTTTGAACGGAAGATATTTCCTTTTTCACCATAGCCCTCTATGGGCTTCCAAATATCCTTTGCCAATTCCACAAGAACAGCCTTAGCGAAAGGCTTCTTGAAGGGAAAGATGTAACTCTGTGAGATGAATTAACAGAACACAGAGCAGTTTCTCAGAAAGCTTCTTTCCAGTTTTGAACGGAAGGTATTTCCTTTTTCACCATAGCCCTCTATGGGCTTCCAAATATCCCTTTGCCAATTCCCCAAGAACAGCCTTAGCGAAAGGCTTCTTGAAGGGAAAGATGTAACTCTGTGAGATGAATTAACAGAATACAGAGCAGTTTCTCAGAAAGCTTCTTTCCAGTTTTGAACGGAAGATATTTCCTTTTTCACCATAGCCCTCTATGGGCTTCCAAATATCCCTTTGCCAATTCCACAAGAACAGCCTCAGCGAAAGACTTCTTGAACGGAAAGATGTAACTCTGTGAGATGAATTAACAGAACACAGAGCAGTTTCTCAGAAAGCTTCTTTCCAGTTTTGAACGGATGATATTTCCTTTTTCACCATAGCCCTCTATGGGCTTCCAAATATCCCTTTGCCAATTCCACAAGAGAAGCCTTAGCGAAAGGCTTCTTGAAGGGAAAGATGTAACTCTGTGAGATGAATTAACAGAACACAGAGCGGTTTCTCAAAAAGCTTCTTTCCAGTTTTGAACGGAAGATATTTCCTTTTTCACCAGAGCCCTCTATGGGCTTCCAAATATCCCTTTGCCAATTCCACAAGAACAGCCTTAGCGAAAGATTTCTTGAAGGGAAAGATGTAACTCTGTGAGATGAATTAACAGAACACAGAGCAGTTTCTCAGAAAGCTTCTTTCCAGTTTTGAACGGAAGATATTTCCTTTTTCACCATAGCCCTCTATGGGCTTCCAAATATCCCTTTGCCAATTGCACAGGAAGAGCCTTAGCAAAGGCTTCTTGAAGGGAAAGATGTAACTCTGTGAGATGAATTAACAGAACACAGAGCAGTTTCTCAGAAAGCTTCTTTCCAGTTTTGAACGGAAGATATTTCCTTTTTCACCATAGCCCTCTATGGGCTTCCAAATATCCCTTTGCCAATTCCACAAGAACAGCCTTAGCGAAAGCCTTCTTGAAAGGAAAGATGTAACTCTGTGAGATGATTTAACAGAACACAGAGCAGTTTCTCAGAAAGCATCTTTCCAGTTTTGAACGGAAGTTATTTCCTTTTTCACCTTAGCCCTCTATGGGCTTCCAAATATCCCTGTGCCAATTCCAGAAGAACAGCCTTAGCGAAAGGCTTCTTGAAGGGAAAGATGTAACTCTGTGAGATGAATTAACAGAACACAGAGCAGTTTCTCAGAAAGCTTCTTTCCAGTTTTGAACGGAAGGTATTTCATTTTTCACCATAGCCCTCTAGGGGCTTCCAAATATCCCTTTGCCAATTCCCCAAGAACAGCCTTAGCGAAAGGCTTCTTGAAGGGAAAGATGTAACTCTGTGAGATGAATTAACAGAACACAGAGCAGTTTCTCAGAAAGCTTCTTTCCAGTTTTGAACGGAAGATATTTCCTTTTTCACCATAGCCCTCTATGGGCTTCCAAATATCCCTTTGCCAATTCCACAAGAACAGCCTTAGCGAAAGGCTTCTTGAAGGGAAAGATGTAACTCTGTGAGATGAATTAACAGAACACAGAGCAGTTTCTCAGAAAGCTTCTTTCCGGTTTTGAACGGAAGATATTTCCTTTTTCACCTTAGCCCTCTATGGGCTTCCAAATATCCCTTTGCCAATTCCCCAAGAACAGCCTTAGCGAAAGGCTTCTTGAAGGGAAAGATGTAACTCTGTGAGATGAATTAACAGAACACAGAGCAGTTTCTCAGAAAGCTTCTTTCCAGTTTTGAACGGAAGATATTTTCTTTTTCACCATAGCCCTCTATGGGCTTCCAAATATCCCTTTGCCAATTCCACAAGAACAGCCTTAGCGAAAGGCTTCTTGAAGGGAAAGATGTAACTCTGTGAGAGGAATTAACAGAACACAGAGCAGTTTCTCAGAAAGCTTCTTTCCAGTTTTGAACGGAAGATATTTCCTTTTTCACCCTAGCCCTCTATGGGCTTCCAAATATCCCTTTTCCAATTCCACAAGAACAGCCTTAGCGAAAGGCTTCTTGAAGGGAAAGATGAAACTCTGTGAGATGAATTAACAGAACACAGAGCAGTTTCTCAGAAAGCTTCTTTCCAGTTTTAAACGGAAGGTATTTCCTTTTTCACCATAGCCCTCTATGGGCTTCCAAATATCCCGGTGCCAATTCCACAAGAACAGCCTTAGCGAAAGGCTTCTTGAATGGAAAGATGTAACTCTGTGAGATGAATTAACAGAACACAGAGCAGTTTCTCAGAAAGCTTCTTTCTAGTTTTGAACGGAAGATATTTCCTTTTTCACCATAGCCCTCTATGGGCTTCCAAATATCCTTTGCCAATTCCACAAGAACAGCCTTAGCGAAAGGCTTCTTGAAGGGAAAGATGTAACTCTGTGAGAGGAATTAACAGAACACAGAGCAGTTTCTCAGAAAGCTTCTTTCCAGTTTTGAACGGAAGATATTTCCTTTTTCACCTTAGCCCTCTATGGGCTTCCAAATATCCCTTTGCCAATTCCACAAGAACAGCCTTAGCGAAAGGTTTCTTGAAGGGAATGATGTAACTCTGTGAGATGAATTAACAGAACACGGAGCAGTTTCTCAGAAAGCTTCATTCCAGTTTTGAACGGAAGATATTTCCTTTTTCACCATAGCCCTCTATGGGCTTCCAAATATCCCTTTGCGAATTCCACAAGAACAGCCTTAGCGAAAGGCTTCTTTAAGGGAAAGATGTAACTCTGTGAGATGAATTAACAGAACACAGAGCAGTTTCTCAGAAGCTTCTTTCCAGTTTTGAACGGAAGATATTTAATTTTTCACCATAGCCCTCTATGGCCTTCCAAATATCCCTTTGCCAATTCCACAAGAACAGCCTTAGCGAAAGCCTTCTTGAAGGGAAAGATGTAACTCTGTGAGATGATTTAACAGAACACAGAGCAGTTTCTCAGAAAGCATCTTTCCAGTTTTGAACGGAAGATATTTCCTTTTTCACCTTAGCCCTCTATGGGCTTCCAAATATCCCTTTGCCAATTCCACAAGAACAGCCTTAGCGAAAGGCTTCTTGAAGGGAAAGATGTATCTCGGTGAGATGAATTAACAGAACACAGAGCAGTTTCTCAGAAAGCTACTTTCCAGTTTTGAACGGAAGGTATTTCCTTTTTCACCATAGCCCTCTATGGGCTTCCAAATATCCCTGTGCCAATTCCAGAAGAACAGCCTTAGCGAAAGGCTTCTTGAAGGGAAAGATGTAACTCTGTGAGATGAATTAACAGAACACAGAGCAGTTGCTCAGAAAGCTTCTTTCCATTTTTGAACGGAAGATATTTCCTTTTTCACCATAGCCCTCTATGGGCTTCCAAATATCCCTTTGCCAATTCCACAAGAACAGCCTTAGTGAAAGACTTCTTGAAGGGAAAGATGTAACTGTGTGTGATGAATTTACAGAACACAGAGTAGTTTCTCAGAAAGCTTCTTTCCAGTTTTGAACGGAAGATATTTCCTTTTTCACCATAGCCCTCTATGGGCTTCCAAATATCCCTTTGCCAATTCCACAAGAACAGCCTTAGCGAAAGGCTTCTTCAAGGAAAAGATGTAACTCTGTGAGATGAATTAACTGAACGCAGAGCAGTTTCTCAGAAAGCTTCTTTCCAGTTTTGAACGGAAGATATTTACTTTTTCACCATAGCCCTCTATAGGCTTCCAAATATCCCTTTGCCAATTCCACCAGAACAGCCTTAGCGAAAGGCTTCTTGAAGGGAAAGATGTAACTCTGTGAGATGAATTAACAGAACACAGAGCAGTTTCTCAGAAAGCTTCTTTCCAGTTTTGAACGGAAGATATTTCCTTTTTCACCATCGACCTCTATGGGCTTCCAAATATCCCTTTGCCAATTCCCCAAGAACAGCCTTAGCGAAAGGCTTCTTGAAGGGAAAGATGTAACTCTGTGAGATGAATTAACAGAACACAGAGCAGTTTCGCAGAAAGCTTCTTTCCAGTTTTGAACGGAAGATATTTCCTTTTTCACCATAGCCCTCTATGGGCTTCCAAATATCCCTTTGCCAATTCCACAAGAACAGCCTTAGCGAAAGGCTTCTTGAAGGGAAACATGTAACTCTGTGAGATGAATTAACAGAACACAGAGCAGTTTCTCAGAAAGCTTCTTTCCAGTTTTGAACGGAAGATATTTCCTTTTTCACCATAGCCCTCTATGGGCTTCCAAATATCCCTTTGCCAATTCCACAAGAACAGCCTTAGCGAAAGGCTTCTTCAAGGGAAAGATGTAACTCTGTGAGATGAATTAACAGAACACAGAGCAGTTTCTCAGAAAGCTTCTTTGCAGTTTTGAACGGAAGATATTTTCTTTTTCACGAATGCCCTCTATGGGCTTCCAAATATCCCTTTGCCAATTCCACCAGAACAGCCTTAGCGAAAGGCTTCTTGAAGGGAAAGATGTAACTCTGTGAGATGAATTAACAGAACACAGAGCAGTTTCTCAGAAAGCTTCTTTCCAGTTTTGAACGGAAGATATTTCCTTTTTCACCATAGCCCTCTATGGGCTTCCAAATATCCCTTTGCCAATTCCACAAGAACAGCCTTAGCGAAAGGCTTCTTGAAGGGAAAGACGTCACTCTGTGAGATGAATTTACAGAACGCAGAGCAGTTTCTCAGAAAGCTTCTTTCCAGTTTTGAACGGAAGATATTTCCTTTTTCACCATAGCCCTCTATGGGCTTCCAAATATCCCTTTGCCAATTCCCCAAGAACAGACTTAGCGAAAGGCTTCTTGAAGGGAAAGATGTAACTCTGTGAGATGAATTAACAGAACACAGAGCACTTTCTCAGAAAGCTTCCTTCCTGTTTTGATCGGAAGATATTTCCTTTTTCACCATAGCCCTGTATGGGCTTCCAAATATCCCTTTGTCAATTCCACAAGAACAGCCCTAGCGAAAGACTTCTTGAAGGGAAAGATGTAACTCTGTGACATAAATTAACAGAACACAGAGCAATTTCTCAGAAAGCTTCTTTCCAGTTTTGAACGGAAGATATTTCCTTTTTCACCACAGCCCTCTATGGGCTTCCAAATATCCCTTTGCCAATTCCCCAAGAACAGCCTTAGCGAAAGGCTTCTTGAAGGGAAAGATGTAACTCTGTGAGATGAATTAACAGAACACAGAGCAGTTTCTCAGAAAGCTTCTTTCCAGTTTTGAACGGAAGATATTTCCTTTTTCACCATAGCCCTCTATGGGCTTCCAAATATCCCTTTGCCAATTCCACAAGAACAGCCTTAGCGAAAGGCTTCTTCAAGGGAAAGATGTCACTCTGTGAGATGAATTAACAGAACACAGAGCAGTTTCTCAGAAGCTTCTTTCCAGTTTTGAACGGAAGATATTTCCTTTTTCACCATAGCCCTCTATGGGCTTCCAAATATCCCTTTGCCAATTCCACAAGAACAGCCTTAGCGAAAGCCTTCTTGAAGGGAAAGATGTAACTCTGTGAAATGTTTTAACAGAACACAGAGCAGTTTCTCAGAAAGCATCTTTCCAGTTTTGAACGGAAGTTATTTCCTTTTTCACCTTAGCCCTCTATGGGCTTCCAAATATCCCTTTGCCAATTCCACAAGAACAGCCTTAGCGAAAGGCTTCTTGAAGGGAAAGATGTAACTCTGTGAGATGAATTAACAGAACACAGAGCAGTTTCTCAGAAAGCTTCTTTCCAGTTTTGAACGGAAGGTATTTCATTTTTCACCATAGCCCTCTATGGGCTTCCAAATATCCCTTTGCCAATTCCCCAAGAACAGCCTTAGCGAAAGGCTTCTTGAAGGGAAAGATGTAACTCTGTGAGATGAATTAACAGAACACAGAGCAGTTTCTCAGAAAGCTTCTTTCCAGTTTTGAACGGAAGATATTTCCTTTTTCACCATAGCCCTCTATGGGCTTCCAAATATCCCTTTGCCAATTCCACAAGAACAGCCTTAGCGAAAGGCTTCTTCAAGGGAAAGATGTCACTCTGTGAGATGAATTAACAGAACACAGAGCAGTTTCTCAGAAAGCTTCTTTCCAGTTTTGAACGGAAGATATTTCCTTTTTCATCATAGCCCTCTATGGGCTTCCAAATATCCCTTTGCCAATTCCACAAGAACAGCCTTAGCGAAAGGCTTCTTGAAGGGAAACATGTAACTCTGTGAGATGAATTAACAGAACACAGAGCAGTTTCTCAGAAGCTTCTTTCCAGTTTTGAACGGAAGATATTTCCTTTTTCACCATAGCCCTCTATGGGCTTCCAAATATCCCTTTGCCAATTCCACAAGAACAGCCTTAGCGAAAGCCTTCTTGAAGGGAAAGATGTAACTCTGTGAAATGTTTTAACAGAACACAGAGCAGTTTCTCAGAAAGCATCTTTCCAGTTTTGAACGGAAGTTATTTCCTTTTTCACCTTAGCCCTCTATGGGCTTCCAAATATCCCTTTGCCAATTCCACAAGAACAACCTTAGCGAAAGGCTTCTTGAAGGGAAAGATGTAACTCTGTGAGATGAATTAACAGAACACAGAGCAGTTTCTCAGAAAGCTTCTTTCCAGTTTTGAACGGAAGGTATTTCATTTTTCACCATAGCCCTCTATGGGCTTCCAAATATCCCTTTGCCAATTCCCCAAGAACAGCCTTAGCGAAAGGCTTCTTGAAGGGAAAGATGTAACTCTGTGAGATGAATTAACAGAACACAGAGCAGTTTCTCAGAAAGCTTCTTTCCAGTTTTCAACGGAAGATATTTCCTTTTTCACCATAGCCCTCTATGGGCTTCCAAATATCCCTTTGCCAATTCCACAAGAACAGCCTTAGCGAAAGGCTTCTTGAAGGGAAAGATGTAACTCTGTGAGATGAATTAACAGAACACAGGGCAGTTTCTCAGAAAGCTTCTTTCCAGTTTTGAACGGAAGATATTTCCTTTTTCACCTTAGCCCTCTATGGGCTTCCAAATATCCCTTTGCCAATTCCACAAGAACAGCCTTAGCGAAAGGCTTCCTGAAGGGAAAGATGTAACTCTGTGAGATGAATTAACAGAACACAGAGCAGTTTCTCAGAAAGCTTCTTTCCAGTTTTGAACGGAAGATATTTCCTTTTTCACCATAGCCCTCTATGGGCTTCCAAATATCCCTTTGCCAATTCCACAAGAACAGCCTTAGCGAAAGGCTTCTTGAAGGGAAAGATGTAACTCTGTGAGAGGAATTAACAGAACACAGAGCAGTTTCTCAGAAAGCTTCTTTCCAGTTTTGAACGGAAGATATTTCCTTTTTCACCTTAGCCCTCTATGGGCTTCCAAATATCCCTTTGCCAATTCCACAAGAACAGCCTTAGCGAAAGGCTTCATGAAGGGAAAGATGAAACTCTGTGAGATGAATTAACAGAACACAGAGCAGTTTCTCAGAAAGCTTCTTTCCAGTTTTGAACGGAAGGTATTTCCTTTTTCACCATAGCCCTCTATGGGCTTCCAAATATCCCGGTGCCAATTCCCCAAGAACAGCCTTAGCGAAAGGCTTCTTGAATGGAAAGATGTAACTCTGTGAGATGAATTAACAGAACACAGAGCAGTTTCTCAGAAAGCTTCTTTCTAGTTTTGAACGGAAGATATTTCCTTTTTCACCATAGCCCTCTATGGGCTTCCAAATATCCTTTGCCAATTCCACAAGAACAGCCTTAGCGAAAGGCTTCTTGAAGGGAAAGATGTAACTCTGTGAGAGGAATTAACAGAACACAGAGCAGTTTCTCAGAAAGCTTCTTTCCAGTTTTGAACGGAAGATATTTCCTTTTTCACCTTAGTCCTCTATGGGCTTCCAAATATCCCTTTGCCAATTCCACAAGAACAGCCTTAGCGAAAGGTTTCTTGAAGGGAATGATGTAACTCTGTGAGATGAATTAACAGAACACGGAGCAGTTTCTCAGAAAGCTTCATTCCAGTTTTGAAAGGAAGATATTTCCTTTTTCACCATAGCCCTCTATGGGCTTCCAAATATCCCTTTGCCAATTCCACAAGAACAGCCTTAGCGAAAGGCTTCTTGAAGGGAAAGATGTAACTCTGTGAGATGAATTAACAGAACACAGAGCAGTTTCTCAGAAGCTTCTTTCCAGTTTTGAACGGAAGATATTTCCTTTTTCACCATAGCCCTCTATGGCCTTCCAAATATCCCTTTGCCAATTCCACAAGAACAGCCTTAGCGAAAGCCTTCTTGAAGGGAAAGATGTAACTCTGTGAGATGATTTAACAGAACACAGAGCAGTTTCTCAGAAAGCATCTTTCCAGTTTTGAACGGAAGATATTTCCTTTTTCACCTTAGCCCTCTATGGGCTTCCAAATATCCCTTTGCCAATTCCACAAGAACAGCCTTAGCGAAAGGCTTCTTGAAGGGAAAGATGTATCTCGGTGAGATGAATTAACAGAACACAGAGCAGTTTCTCAGAAAGCTACTTTCCAGTTTTGAACGGAAGGTATTTCCTTTTTCACCATATTCCTCTATGGGCTTCCAAATATCCCTGTGCCAATTCCAGAAGAACAGCCTTAGCGAAAGGCTTCTTGAAGGGAAACATGTAACTCTGTGAGATGAATTAACAGAACACAGAGCAGTTTCTCAGAAAGCTTCTTTGCAGTTTTGAACGGAAGATATTTTCTTTTTCACGAAAGCCCTCTATGGGCTTCCAAATATCCCTTTGCCAATTCCACCAGAACAGCCTTAGCGAAAGGCTTCTTGAAGGGAAAGATGTAACTCTGTGAGATGAATTAACAGAACACAGAGCAGTTTCTCAGAAAGCTTCTTTCCAGTTTTGAACGGAAGATATTTCCTTTTTCACCATAGCCCTCTATGGGCTTCCAAATATCCCTTTGCCAATTCCACAAGAACAGCCTTAGCGAAAGGCTTCTTGAAGGGAAAGACGTCACTCTGTGAGATGAATTTACAGAACACAGAGCAGTTTCTCAGAAAGCTTCTTTCCAGTTTTGAACGGAAGATAATTCCTTTTTCACCATAGCCCTCTATGGGCTTCCAAATATCCCTTTGCCAATTCCCCAAGAACAGAGTTAGCGAAAGGCTTCTTGAAGGGAAAGATGTAACTCTGTGAGAGGAATTAACAGAACACAGAGCAGTTTCTCAGAAAGCTTCTTTCCAGTTTTGAACGGAAGATATTTCCTTATTCACCTTAGCCCTCAATGGGCTTCCAAATATCCCTTTGCCAATTCCACAAGAACAGCCTTAGCAAAAGGCTTCTTGAAGGGAAAGTTGTAACTCGGTGAGATGAATTAACAGAACACAGAGCAGTTTCTCAGAAAGCTTCTTTCCAGTTTTGAACGGAAGGTATTTCCTTTTTCACCATAGCCCTCTATGGGCTTCCAAATATCCCTGTGCCAATTCCACAAGAACAACCTTAGCGAAAGGCTTCTTGAAGGGAAAGATGTAACTCTGTGAGATGAATTAACAGAACACAGAGCAGTTTCTCAGAAAGCTTCTTTCCAGTTTTGAACGGAAGGTATTTCCTTTTTCACCATAGCCCTCTAAGGGCTTCCAAATATCCCTTTGCCAATTCCCCAAGAAGAGCCTTAGCAGAAGGCTTCTTGAAGGGAAAGATGTAACTCTGTGAGATGAATTAACAGAACACAGAGCAGTTTCTCAGAAAGCTTCTTTCCAGTTTTGAACGGAAGATATTTCCTTTTTCACCATAGTACTCTATGGGCTTCCAAATATCCCTTTGCCAATTCCACAAGAACAGCCTCAGCGTAAGACTTCTTGAACGGAAAGATGTAACTCTGTGAGATGAATTAACAGAACACAGAGCAGTTTCTCAGAAAGCTTCTTTCCAGTTTAGAACGGATGATATTTCCTTTTTCACCATAGCCCTCTATGGGCTTCCAAATATCCCTGTGCCAATTGACCAAGAACAGCCTTAGCGAAAGGCTTCTTGAAGGGAAAGATGTAACTCTGTGAGATGAATTAACAGAACACAGAGCAGTTTCTCAGAAAGCTTCTTTCCAGTTTTGAACGGAAGGTATTTCCTTTTTCACCGTAGCCCTCTATGGGCTTCCAAATATCCCTGTGCCAATTCCACAAGAACAGCCTTAGCGAAAGGCTTCTTCAATGGAAAGATGTAACTCTGTGAGATGAATTAACAGAACACAGAGCAGTTTCTCAGAAAGCTTCTTTCTAGTTTTGAACGGAAGATATTTCCTTTTTCACCATAGCCCTCTATGGGCTTCCAAATATCCTTTGCCAATTCCACAAGAACAGCCTTAGCGAAAGGTTTCTTGAAGGGAAAGATGTAACTCTGTGAGAGGAATTAACAGAACACAGAGCAGTTTCTCAGAAAGCTTCTTTCCAGTTTTGAACGAAGATATTTCCTTTTTCACCATAGCCCTCTATGGGCTTCCAAATATCCCTTTGCCAATTCCACAAGAACAGCCTTAGCGAAAGGCTTCTTGAAGGGAAAGTTGTAACTCGGTGAGATGAATTAACAGAACACAGAGCAGTTTCTCAGAAAGCTTCTTTCCAGTTTTGAACGGAAGGTATTTCCTTTTTCACCATAGCCCTCTATGGGCTTCCAAATATCCCTTTGCCAATTCCACAAGAACAGCCTTAGCGAAAGGCTTCTTGAAGGGAAAGTTGTAACTCGGTGAGATGAATTAACAGAACACAGAGCAGTTTCTCAGAAAGCTTCTTTCCAGTTTTGAACGGAAGGTATTTCCTTTTTCACCATAGCCCTCTATGGGCTTCCAAATATCCCTTTGCCAATTCCCCAAGAACAGCCTTAGCGAAAGGCTTCTTGAAGGGAAAGATGTAACTCTGTGAGATGAATTAACAGAACACAGAGCAGTTTCTCAGAAAGCTTCTTTCCAGTTTTGAACGGAAGATATTTCCTTTTTCACCGTAGCCCTCTATGGGCTTCCAAATATCCCTGTGCCAATTCCACAAGAACAGCCTTAGCGAAAGGCTTCTTCAATGGAAAGATGTAACTCTGTGAGATGAATTAACAGAACACAGAGCAGTTTCTCAGAAAGCTTCTTTCTAGTTTTGAACGGAAGATATTTCCTTTTTCACCATAGCCCTCTATGGGCTTCCAAATATCCTTTGCCAATTCCACAAGAACAGCCTTAGCGAAAGGTTTCTTGAAGGGAAAGATGTAACTCTGTGAGAGGAATTAACAGAACACAGAGCAGTTTCTCAGAAAGCTTCTTTCCAGTTTTGAACGAAGATATTTCCTTTTTCACCATAGCCCTCTATGGGCTTCCAAATATCCCTTTGCCAATTCCACAAGAACAGCCTTAGCGAAAGGCTTCTTGAAGGGAAAGTTGTAACTCGGTGAGATGAATTAACAGAACACAGAGCAGTTTCTCAGAAAGCTTCTTTCCAGTTTTGAACGGAAGGTATTTCCTTTTTCACCATAGCCCTCTATGGGCTTCCAAATATCCCTTTGCCAATTCCCCAAGAACAGCCTTAGCGAAAGGCTTCTTGAAGGGAAAGATGTAACTCTGTGAGATGAATTAACAGAACACAGAGCAGTTTCTCAGAAAGCTTCTTTCCAGTTTTGAACGGAAGATATTTCCTTTTTCACCATAGCCCTCTATGGGCTTCCAAATATCCCTTTGCCAATTCCACAAGAACAGCCTCAGCGAAAGACTTCTTGAACGGAAAGATGTAACTCTGTGAGATGAATTAACAGAACACAGAGCAGTTTCTCAGAAAGCTTCTTTCCAGTTTTGAACGGATGATATTTCCTTTTTCACCATAGCCCTCTATGGGCTTCCAAATATCCCTTTGCCAATTCCACAAGAACAGCCTTAGCAAAAGGCTTCTTGAAGGGAAAGATGTAACTCTGTGAGATGAATTAACAGAACACAGAGCAGTTTCTCAGAAAGCTTCTTTCCATTTTTGAACGGAAGATATTTCCTTTTTCACCATAGACCTCTATGGGCTTCCAAATATCCCTTTGCCAATTCCACAAGAACAGCCTTAGCGAAAGATTAATTGAAGGGAAAGATGTAACTCTGTGAGATGAATTAACAGAACACAGAGCAGTTTCTCAGAAAGCTTCTTTCCAGTTTTGAACGGAAGATATTTCCTTTTTCACCATAGCCCTCTATGGGCTTCCAAATATCCCTTTGCCAATTCCACAAGAACAGCCTTAGCGAATGGCTTCTTGAAGGGAAAGATGTAACTCTGTGAGATGAATTAACAGAACACAGAGCAGTTTCTCAGAAAGCTTCTTTCCAGTTTTGAACGGAAGATATTTCCTTTTTCACCATAGCCCTCTATGGGCTTCCAAATATCCCTTTGCCAATTCCACAAGAACAGCCTTAGCGAAAGGCTTCTTGAAGGGAAAGATGTAACTCGGTGAGATGAATTAACAGAACACAGAGCAGTTTCTCAGAAAGCTTCTTTCCAGTTTTGAACGGAAGATATTTCCTTTTTCACCATAGCCCTCTATGGACTTCCAAATATCCGTCTGCCAATTCCACAAGAACAGCTTTAGAGAAAGGCTTCTTGAAGGGAAAGATGTAACTCCGTGAGATGAATTAACAGAACACAGAGCAGTTTCTCAGAAAGCTTCTTTCCAGTTTTGAACGGAAGATATTTCCTTTTTTACCATAGCCCTCTATGGGCTTCCAAATATTCCTTTGCCAATTCCACAAGAACAGCCTTAGCGAAAGGCTTCTTGAAGGGAAAGATGTAACTCTGTGAGATGAATTAACAGAACACAGAGCAGTTTCTCAGAAAGCTTCTTTCCAGTTTTGAACGGAATATATTTCCTTTTTCACCATAGCCCTCTATGGGCTTCCAAATATCCCTTTGCTAATTCCACAAGAACAGCCTTAGCGAAAGGCTTCTTGAAGGGAAAGATGTAACTCTGTGAGATGAATTAACAGAACACAGAGCAGTTTCTCAGAAAGCTTCTTTCCAGTTTTGAACGGAAGATATTTCCTTTTTCACCATAGCCATCTATGGGCTTCCAAATATCCCTTTGCCAATTCCACAAGAACAGCCTTAGCAAAAGGCTTCTTGAAGGGAAAGATGTAACTCTGTGAGATGAATTAACAGAACACAGAGCAGTTTCTCAGAAAGCTTCTTTCCAGTTTTGAACGGAATATATTTCCTTTTTCACCGTAGCCCTCTAGGGGCTTCCAAATATCCCTTTGCTAATTCCACAAGAACAGCCTTAGCGAAAGGCTTCTTGAAGGGAAAGATGTAACTCTGTGAGATGAATTAACAGAACACAGAGCAGTTTCTCAGAAAGCTTCTTTCCAGTTTTGAACGGAAGATATTTCCTTTTTCACCATAGCCATCTATGGGCTTCCAAATATCCCTTTTCCAATTCCACAAGAACAGCCTTAGCGAAAGGCTTCTTGAAGGGAAAGATGTAACTCTGTGAGATGAATTAACAGAACACAGAGCAGTTTCTCAGAAAGCTTCTTTCCAGTTTTGAACGGAAGATATTTCGTTTTTCACCATAGCCCTCTATGGGCTTCCAAATATCCCTTTGCCAATTCCACAAGAACAGCCTTAGCGAAAGGCTTCTTCAAGGGAAAGATGTAACTCTGTGAGATGAATTAACAGAACACAGAGCAGTTTCTCAGAAAGTTCTTTCCAGTTTTGAACGGAAGACATTTCCTTTTTCACCATAGCCCTCTATGGGCTTCCAAATATCCCTGTGCCAATTCCACAAGAACAGCCTTAGCGAAAGGCTTCTTGAAGGGAAAGATGTAACTCTGTGAGATGAATTAACAGAACACAGAGCAGTTTCTCAGAAAGCTTCTTTCCAGTTTTGAACGGAAGATATTTCCTTTTTCACCATAGCCCTCTATGGGCTTCCAAATATTCCTTTTCCAATTCCCCTAGAACAGCCTTAGCGAAAGGCTTCTTGAAGGGAAAGATGTAACTCTGTGAGATGAATTAACAGAACACAGAGCAGTTTCTCAGAAGCTTCTTTCCAGTTTTGAACGGAAGATATTTCCTTTTTCACCATAGCCCTCTATGGGCTTCCAAATATCCCTTTGCCAATTCCACAAGAACAGCCTTAGCGAAAGGCTACTTGAAGGGAAAGATGAAACTCGGTGTGATGAATTAACAGAACACAGAGCAGTTTCTCAGAAAGCTTCTTTCCAGTTTTGAACGGAAGGTATTTCCTTTTTCACCATAGCCCTCTATGGGCTTCCAAATATCCCTGTGCCAATTCCACAAGAACAGCCTTAGCGAAAGGCTTCTTGAAGGGAAAGATGTAACTCTGTGAGATGAATTAACAGAACACAGAGCAGTTTCTCAGAAAGCTTCTTTCCAGTTTTGAACGGAAGATATTTCCTTTTTCACCATAGCCCTCTATGGGCTTCCAAATATCCCTTGTCAATTCCACAAGAACAGCCTTAGCGAAAGGCTTCTTGAAGGGAAAGATGTAACTCTGTGAGATGAATTAACAGAACACAGAGCAGTTTCTCAGAAAGCTTCTTTCCAGTTTTGAACGGAAGATATTTCCTTTTTCACCATAGCCCTCTATGGGCTTCCAAATATCCCTTTGCCAATTCCACAAGAACAGCCTTAGCGAAAGACTTCTTGAGAGGAAAGATGTAACTCTGTGAGATGAATTAACAGAACACAGAGCAGTTTCTCAGAAAGCTTCTTTCCAGTTTTGAACGGAAGATATTTCCTTTTTCACCATAGCCTTCTATGGGCTTCCAAATATCCCTTTGCCAATTCCCCAAGAACAGCCTTAGCGAAAGGCTTCTTGAAGGGAAAGATGTAACTCTGTGAGATGAATTAACAGAACACAGAGCAGTTTCTCAGAAAGCTTCTTTCCAGTTTTGAACGGAAGATATTTCCTTTTTCACCATAGTCCTCTATGGGCTTCCAAATATCCCATTGCCAATTCCATAAGAACAGCCTTAGCGAAAGACTTCTTGAAGGGAAAGATGTAACTGTGTGAGATGAATTAACAGAACACAGAGCAGTTTCTGAGAAAGCTTCTTTCCAGTTTTGAACGGAAGATATTTCCTTATTCACCTTAGCCCTCTATGGGCTTCCAAATATCCCTTTGCAAATTCCACAAGAACAGCCTTAGCGAAAGGCTTCTTGAAGGGAAAGTTGTAACTCGGTGAGATGAATTAACAGAACACAGAGCAGTTTCTCAGAAAGCTTCTTTCCAGTTTTAAACGGAAGGTATTTCCTTTTTCACCATAGCCCTCTATGGGCTTCCAAATATCCCTGTGCCAATTCGACAAGAACAGCCTTAGCGAAAGGCTTCTTGAAGGGAAAGATGTAACTCTGTGAGATGAATTAACAGAACACAGAGCAGTTTCTCAGAAAGCTTCTTTCCAGTTTTGAACGGAAGATATTTCCTTTTTCACCATAGCCCTCTATGGGCTTCCAAATATCCCTTGCCAATTCCCCAAGAACAGCCTTAGCGAAAGGCTTCTTGAAGGGAAAGATGTAACTCTGTGAGATGAATTAACAGAACACAGAGCAGTTTCTCAGAAAGCTTCTTTCCAGTTTTGAACGGAAGATATTTCCTTTTTCACCATAGCCCTCTATGGGCTTCCAAATATCCCTTTGCCAATTCCACAAGAACAGCCTCAGCGTAAGACTTCTTGAACTGAAAGATGTAACTCTGTGAGATGAATTAACAGAACACAGAGCAGTTTCTCAGAAAGCTTCTTTCCAGTTTAGAACGGATGATATTTCCTTTTTCACCATAGCCCTCTATGGGCTTCCAAATATCCCTTTGCCAATTCCACAAGAACAGCCTTAGCGAAAGGCTTCTTGAAGGGAAAGATGTAACTCTGTGAGATGAATTAACAGAACACAGAGCAGTTTCTCAGAAAGCTTCTTTCCAGTTTTGAACGGAAGATATTTCCTTTTTCACCATAGCCCTCTATGGGCTTCCAAATATCCCTTTGCCAATTCCCCAAGAACAGCCTTAGCGAAAGGCTTCTTGAAGGGAAAGATGTAACTCTGTGAGATGAATTAACAGAACACAGAGCAGTTTCTCAGAAAGCTTCTTTCCAGTTTTGAACGGAAGATATTTCCTTTTTCACCATAGTCCTCTATGGGCTTCCAAATATCCCATTGCCAATTCCATAAGAACAGCTTTAGCGAAAGACTTCTTGAAGGGAAAGATGTAACTGTGTGAGATGAATTAACAGAACACAGAGCAGTTTCTGAGAAAGCTTCTTTCCAGTTTTGAACGGAAGATATTTCCTTTTTCACCATAGCCCTCTATGGGCTTCCAAATATCCCTTTGCCAATTCCCCAAGAACAGCCTTAGCGAAAGGCTTCTTGAAAGGAAAGATGTAACTCTGTGAGATGAATTAACAGAACACAGAGCAGTTTCTCAGAAAGCTTCTTTCCACTTTTGAACGGAAGATATTTCCTTTTTCACCATAGCCCTCTATGGGCTTCCAAATATCCCTTTGCCAATTCCACAAGAACAGCCTTAGCGAAAGGCTTCTTGAAGGGAAAGATGTAACTCTGTGAGATGAATTAACAGAACACAGAGCAGTTTCTCAGAAAGCTTCTTTCCAGTTTTGAACGGAAGATATTTCCTTTTTCACCATAGCCCTCTATGGGCATCCAAATATCCCTTTGCTAATTCCACAAGAACAGCCTTAGCGAAAGGCTTCTTGAAGGGAAAGATGTAACTCTGTGAGATGAATTAACAGAACACAGAGCAGTTTCTCAGAAAGCTTCTTTCCAGTTTTGAACGGAAGATATTTCCTTTTTCACCAAAGCCCTCTATGGGCTTCCAAATATCCCTGTGCCAATTCCACAAGAACAGCCTTAGCGAAAAGCTTCTTGAAAGGAAAGATGTAACTCTGTGAGATGAATTAACAGAACACAGAGCAGTTTCTCAGAAAGCTTCTTTCCACTTTTGAACGGAAGATATTTCCTTTTTCACCATAGCCCTCTATGGGCTTCCAAATATCCCTTTGCCAATTCCACAAGAACAGCCTTAGCGAAAGGCTTCTTGAAGGGAAAGATGTAACTCGGTGTGATGAATTAACAGAACACAGAGCAGTTTCTCAGAAAGCTTCTTTCCAGTTTTGAACGGAAGGTATTTCCTTTTTCACCATAGCCCTCTATGGGCTTCCAAATATCCCTGTGCCAATTCCACAAGAACAGCCTTAGCGAAAGGCTTCTTGAAGGGAAAGATGTAACTCTGTGAGAGGAATTAACAGAACACAGAGCAGTTTCTCAGAAAGCTTCTTTCCAGTTTTGAACGGAAGATATTTCCTTATTCACCTTAGCCCTCTATGGGCTTCCAAATATCCCTTTGCCAATTCCACAAGAACAGCCTTAGCGAAAGGCTTCTTGAAGGGAAAGTTGTAACTCTGTGAGATGAATTAACAGAACACAGAGCAGTTTCTCAGAAAGCTTCTTTCCAGTTTAGAACGGATGATATTTCCTTTTTCACCATAGCCCTCTATGGGCTTCCAAATATCCCTTTGCCAATTCCACAAGAACAGCCTTAGCGAAAGGCTTCTTGAAGGGAAAGATGTAACTCTGTGAGATGAATTAACAGAACACAGAGCAGTTTCTCAGAAAGCTTCTTTCCAGTTTTGAACGGAAGATATTTCCTTTTTCACCATAGCCCTCTATGGGCTTCCAAATATCCCTTTGCCAATTCCCCAAGAACAGCCTTAGCGAAAGGCTTCTTGAAGGGAAAGATGTAACTCTGTGAGATGAATTAACAGAACACAGAGCAGTTTCTCAGAAAGCTTCTTTCCAGTTTTGAACGGAAGATATTTCCTTTTTCACCATAGCCCTCTATGGCCTTCCAAATATCCCTTGCCAATTCCACAAGAACAGCCTTAGCGAAAGGCTTCTTGAAGGGAAAGATGTAACTCTGTGAGATGAATTAACAGAACACAGAGCAGTTGCTCAGAAAGCTTCTTTCCAGTTTTGAACGGAAGATATTTCCTTTTTCTCCATAGCCCTCTATGGGCTTCCAAATATCCCTTGCCAATTCCACAAGAACAGCCTTAGCGAAAGGCTTCTTGAAGGGAAAGATGTAACTCTGTGAGATGAATTAACAGAACACAGAGCAGTTTCTCAGAAAGCTTCTTTCCAGTTTTGAACGGAAGGTATTTCATTTTTCACCATAGCCCTCTATGGGCTTCCAAATATCCCTTTGCCAATTCCCCAAGAACAGCCTTAGCGAAAGGCTTGTTGAAGGGAATGATGTAACTCTGTGAGATGAATTAACAGAACACAGAGCAGTTTCTCAGAAAGCTTCTTTCCAGTTTTGAACGGAAGATATTTCCTTTTTCACCATAGCCCTCTATGGGCTTCCAAATATCCCTTTGCCAATTCCACAAGAACAGCCTTAGCGAAAGGATTCTTGAAGGGAAAGATGTAACTCTGTGAGATGAATTAACAGAAGACAGAGCAGTTTGTCAGAAAGCTTCTTTCCAGTTTTGAACGGAAGATATTTCCTTTTTCACCATAGCCCTCTATGGGCTTCCAAATATCCCTTTGCCAATTCCACAAGAACAGCCTTAGCGAAAGACTTCTTCAAGGGAAAGATGTAACTCTGTGAGGTGAATTAACAGAACACAGAGCAGTTTCTCGGAAAGCTTCTTTCCAGTTTTGAACGGAAGATATTTCCTTGTTCACGATAGCCCTCTATGGGCTTCCAAATATCCCTTTGCCAATTCCCCAAGAACAGCCTTAGCGAAAGGTTTCTTGAAGGGAAAGATGTAACTCTGTGAGATGAATTAACAGAACACAGAGCAGTTTCTCAGAAAGCTTCTTTCCTGTTTTGAACGGAAGATATTTCCTTTTTCACCATAGCCCTCTATGGGCTTCCAAATATCCCTTTGCCAATTGACCAAGAACAGCCTTAGCGAAAGGCTTCTTGAAGGGAAACATGTAACTCTGTGAGATGAATTAACAGAACACAATGCAGTTTCTCAGAAAGCTTCTTTCCACTTTTGAACGGAAGATATTTCGTTTTTCACCATAGCCCTCTATGGGCTTCCAAATATCCCTTTGCCAATTCCACAAGAACAGCCTTAGCGAAAGGTTTCTTGAAGGGAATGATGTAACTCTGTGAGATGAATTAACAGAACACGGAGCAGTTTCTCAGAAAGCTTCATTCCAGTTTTGAACGGAAGATATTTCCTTTTTCACCATAGCCCTCTATGGGCTTCCAAATATCCCTTTGCGAATTCCACAAGAACAGCCTTAACGAAAGGCTTCTTGAAGGGAAAGATGTAACTCTGTGAGATGAATTAACAGAACACAGAGCAGTTTCTCAGAAGCTTCTTTCCAGTTTTGAACGGAAGATATTTCCTTTTTCACCATAGCCCTCTATGGCCTTCCAAATATCCCTTTGCCAATTCCACAAGAACAGCCTTAGCGAAAGCCTTCTTGAAGGGAAAGATGTAACTCTGTGAGATGATTTAACAGAACACAGAGCAGTTTCTCAGAAAGCATCTTTCCAGTTTTGAACGGAAAATATTTCCTTTTTCACCTTAGCCCTCCATGGGCTTCCAAATATCCCTTTGCCAATTGCACAAGAACAGCCTTAGCGAAAGGCTTCTTGAAGGGAAAGATGTATCTCGGTGAGATGAATTAACAGAACACAGAGCAGTTTCTCAGAAAGCTTCTTTCCAGTTTTGAACGGAAGGTATTTCCTTTTTCACCATAGCCCTCTATGGGCTTCCAAATATCCCTGTGCCAATTCCAGAAGAACAGCCTTAGCGAAAGGATTCTTGACGGGAAAGATGTAACTCTGTGAGATGAATTAACAGAACACGGAGCAGTTGCTCAGAAAGCTTCTTTCCATTTTTGAACGGAAGATATTTCCTTTTTCACCAAAGCCCTCTATGGGCTTCCAAATATCCCTTTGCCAATTCCACAAGAACAGCCTTAGTGAAAGACTTCTTGAAGGGAAAGATGTAACTGTGTGAGATGAATTTGCAGAACACAGAGCAGTTTCTCAGAAAGCTTCTTTCCAGTTTTGAACGGAAGATATTTCCTTTTTCACCATAGCCCTCTATGGGCTTCCAAATATCCCTTTGCCAATTCCACAAGAACAGCCTTAGCGAAAGGATTCTTCAAGGGAAAGATGTAACTCTGTGAGATGAATTAACTGAACACAGAGCAGTTTCTCAGAAAGCTTCTTTCCAGTTTTGAACGAAAGATATTTACTTTTTCACCATAGCCCTCTATAGGCTTCCAAATATCCCTTTGCCAATTCCACAAGAACAGCATTAGCGAAAGGCTTCTTGAAGGGAAAGATGTAACTCTGTGAGATGAATTAACAGAACACAGAGCAGTTTCTCAGAAAGCTTCTTTCCAGTTTTGAACGGAAGATATTTCCTTTTTCACCATCGACCTCTATGGGCTTCCAAATATCCCTTTGCCAAATCCACAAGAACAGCCTTAGCGAAAGCGTTCTTCAAGGAAAGATGTCACTCTGTGAGATGAATTAACAGAACACAGAGCAGTTTCGCAGAAAGCTTCTTTCCAGTTTTGAACGGAAGATATTTCCTTTTTCACCATAGCCCTCTATGGGCTTCCAAATATCCCTTTGCCAATTCCACAAGAACAGCCTTAGCGAAAGGCTTCTTGAAGGGAAACATGTAACTCTGTGAGATGAATTAACAGAACACAGAGCAGTTTCTCAGAAAGCTTCTTTCCAGTTTTGAACGGAAGATATTTCCTTTTTCACCATAGCCCTCTATGGGCTTCCAAATATCCCTTTGCCAATTCCACAAGAACAGCCTTAGCGAAAGGCTTCTTCAAGGGAAAGATGTAACTCTGTGAGATGAATTAACAGAACACAGAGCAGTTTCTCAGAAAGCTTCTTTGCAGTTTTGAACGGAAGATATTTTCTTTTTCACGAAAGCCCTCTATGGGCTTCCAAATATCCCTTTGCCAATTCCACAAGAACAGCCTTAGCGAAAGGCTTCTTGAAGGGAAAGATGTAACTCTGTGAGATGAATTAACAGAACACAGAGCAGTTTCTCAGAAAGCTTCTTTCCAGTTTTGAACGGAAGATATTTTCTTTTTCACCATAGCCCTCTAAGGGCTTCCAAATATCCCTTTGCCAATTCCCCAAGAACAGACTTAGCGAAAGGCTTCTTGAAGGGAAAGATGTAACTCTGTGAGATGAATTAACAGAACACAGAGAAGTTTCTCAGAAAGCTTCCTTCCAGTTTTGAACGGAAGATATTTCCTTTTTCACCATAGCCCTCTATGGGCTTCCAAATATCCCTTTGTCAATTCCACAAGAACAGCCTTAGCGAAAGACTTCTTGAAGGGAAAGATGTAACTCTGTGACATAAATTAACAGAACACAGAGCAGTTTCTCAGAAAGCTTCTTTCCAGTTTTGAACGGAAGATATTTCCTTTTTCACCATAGCCCTCTATGGGCTTCCAAATATCCCTTTGCCAATTCCCCAAGAACAGAGTTAGCGAAAGGCTTCTTGAAGGGAAAGATGTAACTCTGTGAGAGGAATTAACAGAACACAGAGCAGTTTCTCAGAAAGCTTCTTTCCAGTTTTGAACGGAAGATATTTCCTTATTCACCTTAGCCCTCAATGGGCTTCCAAATATCCCTTTGCCAATTCCACAAGAACAGCCTTAGCAAAAGGCTTCTTGAAGGGAAAGTTGTAACTCGGTGAGATGAATTAACAGAACACAGAGCAGTTTCTCAGAAAGCTTCTTTCCAGTTTTGAACGGAAGGTATTTCCTTTTTCACCATAGCCCTCTATGGGCTTCCAAATATCCCTGTGCCAATTCCACAAGAACAACCTTAGCGAAAGGCTTCTTGAAGGGAAAGATGTAACTCTGTGAGATGAATTAACAGAACACAGAGCAGTTTCTCAGAAAGCTTCTTTCCAGTTTTGAACGGAAGGTATTTCCTTTTTCACCATAGCCCTCTAAGGGCTTCCAAATATCCCTTTGCCAATTCCCCAAGAACAGCCTTAGCAGAAGGCTTCTTGAAGGGAAAGATGTAACTCTGTGAGATGAATTAACAGAACACAGAGCAGTTTCTCAGAAAGCTTCTTTCCAGTTTTGAACGGAAGATATTTCCTTTTTCACCATAGTACTCTATGGGCTTCCAAATATCCCTTTGCCAATTCCACAAGAACAGCCTCAGCGTAAGACTTCTTGAACGGAAAGATGTAACTCTGTGAGATGAATTAACAGAACACAGAGCAGTTTCTCAGAAAGCTTCTTTCCAGTTTAGAACGGATGATATTTCCTTTTTCACCATAGCCCTCTATGGGCTTCCAAATATCCCTGTGCCAATTGACCAAGAACAGCCTTAGCGAAAGGCTTCTTGAAGGGAAAGATGTAACTCTGTGAGATGAATTAACAGAACACAGAGCAGTTTCTCAGAAAGCTTCTTTCCAGTTTTGAACGGAAGGTATTTCCTTTTTCACCGTAGCCCTCTATGGGCTTCCAAATATCCCTGTGCCAATTCCACAAGAACAGCCTTAGCGAAAGGCTTCTTCAATGGAAAGATGTAACTCTGTGAGATGAATTAACAGAACACAGAGCAGTTTCTCAGAAAGCTTCTTTCTAGTTTTGAACGGAAGATATTTCCTTTTTCACCATAGCCCTCTATGGGCTTCCAAATATCCTTTGCCAATTCCACAAGAACAGCCTTAGCGAAAGGCTTCGTGAAGGGAAAGATGTAACTCTGTGAGAGGAATTAACAGAACACAGAGCAGTTTCTCAGAAAGCTTCTTTCCAGTTTTGAACGAAGATATTTCCTTTTTCACCATAGCCCTCTATGGGCTTCCAAATATCCCTTTGCCAATTCCACAAGAACAGCCTTAGCGAAAGGCTTCTTGAAGGGAAAGTTGTAACTCGGTGAGATGAATTAACAGAACACAGAGCAGTTTCTCAGAAAGCTTCTTTCCAGTTTTGAACGGAAGGTATTTCCTTTTTCACCATAGCCCTCTATGGGCTTCCAAATATCCCTTTGCCAATTCCCCAAGAACAGCCTTAGCGAAAGGCTTCTTGAAGGGAAAGATGTAACTCTGTGAGATGAATTAACAGAACACAGAGCAGTTTCTCAGAAAGCTTCTTTCCAGTTTTGAACGGAAGATATTTCCTTTTTCACCATAGCCCTCTATGGGCTTCCAAATATCCCTTTGCCAATTCCACAAGAACAGCCTCAGCGAAAGACTTCTTGAACGGAAAGATGTAACTCTGTGAGATGAATTAACAGAACACAGAGCAGTTTCTCAGAAAGCTTCTTTCCAGTTTTGAACGGATGATATTTCCTTTTTCACCATAGCCCTCTATGGGCTTCCAAATATCCCTTTGCCAATTCCACAAGAACAGTCTTAGCAAAAGGCTTCTTGAAGGGAAAGATGTAACTCTGTGAGATGAATTAACAGAACACAGAGCAGTTTCTCAGAAAGCTTCTTTCCATTTTTGAACGGAAGATATTTCCTTTTTCACCATAGACCTCTATGGGCTTCCAAATATCCCTTTGCCAATTCCACAAGAACAGCCTTAGCGAAAGATTTCTTGAAGGGAAAGATGTAACTCTGTGAGATGAATTAACAGAACACAGAGCAGTTTCTCAGAAAGCTTCTTTCCAGTTTTGAACGGAAGATATTTCCTTTTTCACCATAGCCCTCTATGGGCTTCCAAATATCCCTTTGCCAATTCCACAAGAACAGCCTTAGCGAATGGCTTCTTGAAGGGAAAGATGTAACTCTGTGAGATGAATTAACAGAACACAGAGCAGTTTCTCAGAAAGCTTCTTTCCAGTTTTGAACGGAAGATATTTCCTTTTTCACCATAGCCCTCTATGGGCTTCCAAATATCCCTTTGCCAATTCCACAAGAACAGCCTTAGCGAAAGGCTTCTTGAAGGGAAAGATGTAACTCGGTGAGATGAATTAACAGAACACAGAGCAGTTTCTCAGAAAGCTTCTTTCCAGTTTTGAACGGAAGATATTTCCTTTTTCACCATAGCCCTCTATGGACTTCCAAATATCCGTCTGCCAATTCCACAGGAACAGCTTTAGAGAAAGGCTTCTTGAAGGGAAAGATGTAACTCCGTGAGATGAATTAACAGAACACAGAGCAGTTTCTCAGAAAGCTTCTTTCCAGTTTTGAACGGAAGATATTTCCTTTTTTACCATAGCCCTCTATGGGCTTCCAAATATTCCTTTGCCAATTCCACAAGAACAGCCTTAGCGAAAGGCTTCTTGAAGGGAAAGATGTAACTCTGTGAGATGAATTAACAGAACACAGAGCAGTTTCTCAGAAAGCTTCTTTCCAGTTTTGAACGGAATATATTTCCTTTTTCACCATAGCCCTCTATGGGCTTCCAAATATCCCTTTGCTAATTCCACAAGAACAGCCTTAGCGAAAGGCTTCTTGAAGGGAAAGATGTAACTCTGTGAGATGAATTAACAGAACACAGAGCAGTTTCTCAGAAAGCTTCTTTCCAGTTTTGAACGGAAGATATTTCCTTTTTCACCATAGCCATCTATGGGCTTCCAAATATCCCTTTGCCAATTCCACAAGAACAGCCTTAGCAAAAGGCTTCTTGAAGGGAAAGATGTAACTCTGTGAGATGAATTAACAGAACACAGAGCAGTTTCTCAGAAAGCTTCTTTCCAGTTTTGAACGGAATATATTTCCTTTTTCACCGTAGCCCTCTAGGGGCTTCCAAATATCCCTTTGCTAATTCCACAAGAACAGCCTTAGCGAAAGGCTTCTTGAAGGGAAAGATGTAACTCTGTGAGATGAATTAACAGAACACAGAGCAGTTTCTCAGAAAGCTTCTTTCCAGTTTTGAACGGAAGATATTTCCTTTTTCACCATAGCCATCTATGGGCTTCCAAATATCCCTTTTCCAATTCCACAAGAACAGCCTTAGCGAAAGGCTTCTTGAAGGGAAAGATGTAACTCTGTGAGATGAATTAACAGAACACAGAGCAGTTTCTCAGAAAGCTTCTTTCCAGTTTTGAACGGAAGATATTTCCTTTTTCACCATAGCCCTCTATGGGCTTCCAAATATCCCTTTGCCAATTCCACAAGAACAGCCTTAGCGAAAGGCTTCTTGAAGGGAAAGATGTAACTCTGTGAGATGAATTAACAGAACACAGAGCAGTTTCTCAGAAAGTTCTTTCCAGTTTTGAACGGAAGACATTTCCTTTTTCACCATAGCCCTCTATGGGCTTCCAAATATCCCTGTGCCAATTCCACAAGAACAGCCTTAGCGAAAGGCTTCTTGAAGGGAAAGATGTAACTCTGTGAGATGAATTAACAGAACACAGAGCAGTTTCTCAGAAAGCTTCTTTCCAGTTTTGAACGGAAGATATTTCCTTTTTCACTATAGCCCTCTATGGGCTTCCAAATATCCCTTTTCCAATTCCCCTAGAACAGCCTTAGCGAAAGGCTTCTTGAAGGGAAAGATGTAACTCTGTGAGATGAATTAACAGAACACAGAGCAGTTTCTCAGAAGCTTCTTTCCAGTTTTGAACGGAAGATATTTCCTTTTTCACCATAGCCCTCTATGGGCTTCCAAATATCCCTTTGCCAATTCCACAAGAACAGCCTTAGCGAAAGGCTACTTGAAGGGAAAGATGAAACTCGGTGTGATGAATTAACAGAACACAGAGCAGTTTCTCAGAAAGCTTCTTTCCAGTTTTGAACGGAAGGTATTTCCTTTTTCACCATAGCCCTCTATGGGCTTCCAAATATCCCTGTGCCAATTCCACAAGAACAGCCTTAGCGAAAGGCTTCTTGAAGGGAAAGATGTAACTCTGTGAGATGAATTAACAGAACACAGAGCAGTTTCTCAGAAAGCTTCTTTCCAGTTTTGAACGGAAGATATTTCCTTTTTCACCATAGCCCTCTATGGGCTTCCAAATATCCCTTGTCAATTCCACAAGAACAGCCTTAGCGAAAGGCTTCTTGAAGGGAAAGATGTAACTCTGTGAGATGAATTAACAGAACACAGAGCAGTTTCTCAGAAAGCTTCTTTCCAGTTTTGAACGGAAGATATTTCCTTTTTCACCATAGCCCTCTATGGGCTTCCAAATATCCCTTTGCCAATTCCACAAGAACAGCCTTAGCGAAAGACTTCTTGAGAGGAAAGATGTAACTCTGTGAGATGAATTAACAGAACACAGAGCAGTTTCTCAGAAAGCTTCTTTCCAGTTTTGAACGGAAGATATTTCCTTTTTCACCATAGCCCTCTATGGGCTTCCAAATATCCCTTTGCCAATTCCCCAAGAACAGCCTTAGCGAAAGGCTTCTTGAAGGGAAAGATGTAACTCTGTGAGATGAATTAACAGAACACAGAGCAGTTTCTCAGAAAGCTTCTTTCCAGTTTTGAACGGAAGATATTTCCTTTTTCACCATAGTCCTCTATGGGCTTCCAAATATCCCATTGCCAATTCCATAAGAACAGCCTTAGCGAAAGACTTCTTGAAGGGAAAGATGTAACTGTGTGAGATGAATTAACAGAACACAGAGCAGTTTCTGAGAAAGCTTCTTTCCAGTTTTGAACGGAAGATATTTCCTTATTCACCTTAGCCCTCTATGGGCTTCCAAATATCCCTTTGCAAATTCCACAAGAACAGCCTTAGCGAAAGGCTTCTTGAAGGGAAAGTTGTAACTCGGTGAGATGAATTAACAGAACACAGAGCAGTTTCTCAGAAAGCTTCTTTCCAGTTTTAAACGGAAGGTATTTCCTTTTTCACCATAGCCCTCTATGGGCTTCCAAATATCCCTGTGCCAATTCGACAAGAACAGCCTTAGCGAAAGGCTTCTTGAAGGGAAAGATGTAACTCTGTGAGATGAATTAACAGAACACAGAGCAGTTTCTCAGAAAGCTTCTTTCCAGTTTTGAACGGAAGATATTTCCTTTTTCACCATAGCCCTCTATGGGCTTCCAAATATCCCTTGCCAATTCCCCAAGAACAGCCTTAGCGAAAGGCTTCTTGAAGGGAAAGATGTAACTCTGTGAGATGAATTAACAGAACACAGAGCAGTTTCTCAGAAAGCTTCTTTCCAGTTTTGAACGGAAGATATTTCCTTTTTCACCATAGCCCTCTATGGGCTTCCAAATATCCCTTTGCCAATTCCACAAGAACAGCCTCAGCGTAAGACTTCTTGAACTGAAAGATGTAACTCTGTGAGATGAATTAACAGAACACAGAGCAGTTTCTCAGAAAGCTTCTTTCCAGTTTAGAACGGATGATATTTCCTTTTTCACCATAGCCCTCTATGGGCTTCCAAATATCCCTTTGCCAATTCCACAAGAACAGCCTTAGCGAAAGGCTTCTTGAAGGGAAAGATGTAACTCTGTGAGATGAATTAACAGAACACAGAGCAGTTTCTCAGAAAGCTTCTTTCCAGTTTTGAACGGAAGATATTTCCTTTTTCACCATAGCCCTCTATGGGCTTCCAAATATCCCTTTGCCAATTCCCCAAGAACAGCCTTAGCGAAAGGCTTCTTGAAGGGAAAGATGTAACTCTGTGAGATGAATTAACAGAACACAGAGCAGTTTCTCAGAAAGCTTCTTTCCAGTTTTGAACGGAAGATATTTCCTTTTTCACCATAGTCCTCTATGGGCTTCCAAATATCCCATTGCCAATTCCATAAGAACAGCCTTAGCGAAAGACTTCTTGAAGGGAAAGATGTAACTGTGTGAGATGAATTAACAGAACACAGAGCAGTTTCTGAGAAAGCTTCTTTCCAGTTTTGAACGGAAGATATTTCCTTTTTCACCATAGCCCTCTATGGGCTTCCAAATATCCCTTTGCCAATTCCCCAAGAACAGCCTTAGCGAAAGGCTTCTTGAAAGGAAAGATGTAACTCTGTGAGATGAATTAACAGAACACAGAGCAGTTTCTCAGAAAGCTTCTTTCCACTTTTGAACGGAAGATATTTCCTTTTTCACCATAGCCCTCTATGGGCTTCCAAATATCCCTTTGCCAATTCCACAAGAACAGCCTTAGCGAAAGGCTTCTTGAAGGGAAAGATGTAACTCTGTGAGATGAATTAACAGAACACAGAGCAGTTTCTCAGAAAGCTTCTTTCCAGTTTTGAACGGAATATATTTCCTTTTTCACCATAGCCCTCTATGGGCATCCAAATATCCCTTTGCTAATTCCACAAGAACAGCCTTAGCGAAAGGCTACTTGAAGGGAAAGATGTAACTCTGTGTGATGAATTAACAGAACACAGAGCAGTTTCTCAGAAAGCTTCTTTCCAGTTTTGAACGGAAGATATTTCCTTTTTCACCAAAGCCCTCTATGGGCTTCCAAATATCCCTGTGCCAATTCCACAAGAACAGCCTTAGCGAAAAGCTTCTTGAAAGGAAAGATGTAACTCTGTGAGATGAATTAACAGAACACAGAGCAGTTTCTCAGAAAGTTCTTTCCAGTTTTGAACGGAAGACATTTCCTTTTTCACCATAGCCCTCTATGGGCTTCCAAATATCCCTGTGCCAATTCCACAAGAACAGCCTTAGCGAAAGGCTTCTTGAAGGGAAAGATGTAACTCTGTGAGATGAATTAACAGAACACAGAGCAGTTTCTCAGAAAGCTTCTTTCCAGTTTTGAACGGAAGATATTTCCTTTTTCACTATAGCCCTCTATGGGCTTCCAAATATCCCTTTTCCAATTCCCCTAGAACAGCCTTAGCGAAAGGCTTCTTGAAGGGAAAGATGTAACTCTGTGAGATGAATTAACAGAACACAGAGCAGTTTCTCAGAAGCTTCTTTCCAGTTTTGAACGGAAGATATTTCCTTTTTCACCATAGCCCTCTATGGGCTTCCAAATATCCCTTTGCCAATTCCACAAGAACAGCCTTAGCGAAAGGCTACTTGAAGGGAAAGATGAAACTCGGTGTGATGAATTAACAGAACACAGAGCAGTTTCTCAGAAAGCTTCTTTCCAGTTTTGAACGGAAGGTATTTCCTTTTTCACCATAGCCCTCTATGGGCTTCCAAATATCCCTGTGCCAATTCCACAAGAACAGCCTTAGCGAAAGGCTTCTTGAAGGGAAAGATGTAACTCTGTGAGATGAATTAACAGAACACAGAGCAGTTTCTCAGAAAGCTTCTTTCCAGTTTTGAACGGAAGATATTTCCTTTTTCACCATAGCCCTCTATGGGCTTCCAAATATCCCTTGTCAATTCCACAAGAACAGCCTTAGCGAAAGGCTTCTTGAAGGGAAAGATGTAACTCTGTGAGATGAATTAACAGAACACAGAGCAGTTTCTCAGAAAGCTTCTTTCCAGTTTTGAACGGAAGATATTTCCTTTTTCACCATAGCCCTCTATGGGCTTCCAAATATCCCTTTGCCAATTCCACAAGAACAGCCTTAGCGAAAGACTTCTTGAGAGGAAAGATGTAACTCTGTGAGATGAATTAACAGAACACAGAGCAGTTTCTCAGAAAGCTTCTTTCCAGTTTTGAACGGAAGATATTTCCTTTTTCACCATAGCCCTCTATGGGCTTCCAAATATCCCTTTGCCAATTCCCCAAGAACAGCCTTAGCGAAAGGCTTCTTGAAGGGAAAGATGTAACTCTGTGAGATGAATTAACAGAACACAGAGCAGTTTCTCAGAAAGCTTCTTTCCAGTTTTGAACGGAAGATATTTCCTTTTTCACCATAGTCCTCTATGGGCTTCCAAATATCCCATTGCCAATTCCATAAGAACAGCCTTAGCGAAAGACTTCTTGAAGGGAAAGATGTAACTGTGTGAGATGAATTAACAGAACACAGAGCAGTTTCTGAGAAAGCTTCTTTCCAGTTTTGAACGGAAGATATTTCCTTATTCACCTTAGCCCTCTATGGGCTTCCAAATATCCCTTTGCAAATTCCACAAGAACAGCCTTAGCGAAAGGCTTCTTGAAGGGAAAGTTGTAACTCGGTGAGATGAATTAACAGAACACAGAGCAGTTTCTCAGAAAGCTTCTTTCCAGTTTTAAACGGAAGGTATTTCCTTTTTCACCATAGCCCTCTATGGGCTTCCAAATATCCCTGTGCCAATTCGACAAGAACAGCCTTAGCGAAAGGCTTCTTGAAGGGAAAGATGTAACTCTGTGAGATGAATTAACAGAACACAGAGCAGTTTCTCAGAAAGCTTCTTTCCAGTTTTGAACGGAAGATATTTCCTTTTTCACCATAGCCCTCTATGGGCTTCCAAATATCCCTTGCCAATTCCCCAAGAACAGCCTTAGCGAAAGGCTTCTTGAAGGGAAAGATGTAACTCTGTGAGATGAATTAACAGAACACAGAGCAGTTTCTCAGAAAGCTTCTTTCCAGTTTTGAACGGAAGATATTTCCTTTTTCACCATAGCCCTCTATGGGCTTCCAAATATCCCTTTGCCAATTCCACAAGAACAGCCTCAGCGTAAGACTTCTTGAACTGAAAGATGTAACTCTGTGAGATGAATTAACAGAACACAGAGCAGTTTCTCAGAAAGCTTCTTTCCAGTTTAGAACGGATGATATTTCCTTTTTCACCATAGCCCTCTATGGGCTTCCAAATATCCCTTTGCCAATTCCACAAGAACAGCCTTAGCGAAAGGCTTCTTGAAGGGAAAGATGTAACTCTGTGAGATGAATTAACAGAACACAGAGCAGTTTCTCAGAAAGCTTCTTTCCAGTTTTGAACGGAAGATATTTCCTTTTTCACCATAGCCCTCTATGGGCTTCCAAATATCCCTTTGCCAATTCCCCAAGAACAGCCTTAGCGAAAGACTTCTTGAAGGGAAAGATGTAACTCTGTGAGATGAATTAACAGAACACAGAGCAGTTTCTCAGAAAGCTTCTTTCCAGTTTTGAACGGAAGATATTTCCTTTTTCACCATAGTCCTCTATGGGCTTCCAAATATCCCATTGCCAATTCCATAAGAACAGCCTTAGCGAAAGACTTCTTGAAGGGAAAGATGTAACTGTGTGAGATGAATTAACAGAACACAGAGCAGTTTCTGAGAAAGCTTCTTTCCAGTTTTGAACGGAAGATATTTCCTTTTTCACCATAGCCCTCTATGGGCTTCCAAATATCCCTTTGCCAATTCCCCAAGAACAGCCTTAGCGAAAGGCTTCTTGAAAGGAAAGATGTAACTCTGTGAGATGAATTAACAGAACACAGAGCAGTTTCTCAGAAAGCTTCTTTCCACTTTTGAACGGAAGATATTTCCTTTTTCACCATAGCCCTCTATGGGCTTCCAAATATCCCTTTGCCAATTCCACAAGAACAGCCTTAGCGAAAGGCTTCTTGAAGGGAAAGATGTAACTCTGTGAGATGAATTAACAGAACACAGAGCAGTTTCTCAGAAAGCTTCTTTCCAGTTTTGAACGGAATATATTTCCTTTTTCACCATAGCCCTCTATGGGCATCCAAATATCCCTTTGCTAATTCCACAAGAACAGCCTTAGCGAAAGGCTACTTGAAGGGAAAGATGTAACTCTGTGAGATGAATTAACAGAACACAGAGCAGTTTCTCAGAAAGCTTCTTTCCAGTTTTGAACGGAAGATATTTCCTTTTTCACCAAAGCCCTCTATGGGCTTCCAAATATCCCTGTGCCAATTCCACAAGAACAGCCTTAGCGAAAAGCTTCTTGAAAGGAAAGATGTAACTCTGTGAGATGAATTAACAGAACACAGAGCAGTTTCTCAGAAAGCTTCTTTCCACTTTTGAACGGAAGATATTTCCTTTTTCACCTTAGCCCTCTATGGGCTTCCAAATATCCCTTTGCCAATTCCACAAGAACAGCCTTAGCGAAAGGCTTCATGAAGGGAAAGATGAAACTCTGTGAGATGAATTAACAGAACACAGAGCAGTTTCTCAGAAAGCTTCTTTCCAGTTTTGAACGGAAGGTATTTCCTTTTTCACCATAGCCCTCTATGGGCTTCCAAATATCCCGGTGCCAATTCCCCAAGAACAGCCTTAGCGAAAGGCTTCTTGAATGGAAAGATGTAACTCTGTGAGATGAATTAACAGAACACAGAGCAGTTTCTCAGAAAGCTTCTTTCTAGTTTTGAACGGAAGATATTTCCTTTTTCACCATAGCCCTCTATGGGCTTCCAAATATCCTTTGCCAATTCCACAAGAACAGCCTTAGCAAAAGGCTTCTTGAAGGGAAAGATGTAACTCTGTGAGAGGAATTAACAGAACACAGAGCAGTTTCTCAGAAAGCTTCTTTCCAGTTTTGAACGGAAGATATTTCCTTTTTCACCTTAGTCCTCTATGGGCTTTCAAATATCCCTTTGCCAATTCCACAAGAACAGCCTTAGCGAAAGGTTTCTTGAAGGGAATGATGTAACTCTGTGAGATGAATTAACAGAACACGGAGCAGTTTCTCAGAAAGCTTCATTCCAGTTTTGAACGGAAGATATTTCCTTTTTCACCATAGCCCTCTATGGGCTTCCAAATATCCCTTTGCGAATTCCACAAGAACAGCCTTAGCGAAAGGCTTCTTGAAGGGAAAGATGTAACTCTGTGAGATGAATTAACAGAACACAGAGCAGTTTCTCAGAAGCTTCTTTCCAGTTTTGAACGGAAGATATTTCCTTTTTCACCATAGCCCTCTATGGCCTTCCAAATATCCCTTTGCCAATTCCACAAGAACAGCCTTAGCGAAAGCCTTCTTGAAGGGAAAGATGTAACTCTGTGAGATGATTTAACAGAACACAGAGCAGTTTCTCAGAAAGCATCTTTCCAGTTTTGAACGGAAGATATTTCCTTTTTCACCTTAGCCCTCTATGGGCTTCCAAATATCCCTTTGCCAATTCCACAAGAACAGCCTTAGCGAAAGGCTTCTTGAAGGGAAAGATGTATCTCGGTGAGATGAATTAACAGAACACAGAGCAGTTTCTCAGAAAGCTACTTTCCAGTTTTGAACGGAAGGTATTTCCTTTTTCACCATATTCCTCTATGGGCTTCCAAATATCCCTGTGCCAATTCCAGAAGAACAGCCTTAGCGAAAGGCTTCTTGAAGGGAAACATGTAACTCTGTGAGATGAATTAACAGAACACAGAGCAGTTTCTCAGAAAGCTTCTTTGCAGTTTTGAACGGAAGATATTTTCTTTTTCACGAAAGCCCTCTATGAGCTTCCAAATATCCCTTTGCCAATTCCACCAGAACAGCCTTAGCGAAAGGCTTCTTGAAGGGAAAGATGTAACTCTGTGAGATGAATTAACAGAACACAGAGCAGTTTCTCAGAAAGCTTCTTTCCAGTTTTGAACGGAAGATATTTCCTTTTTCACCATAGCCCTCTATGGGCTTCCAAATATCCCTTTGCCAATTCCACAAGAACAGCCTTAGCGAAAGGCTTCTTGAAGGGAAAGACGTCACTCTGTGAGATGAATTTACAGAACACAGAGCAGTTTCTCAGAAAGCTTCTTTCCAGTTTTGAACGGAAGATATTTCCTTTTTCACCATAGCCCTCTATGGGCTTCCAAATATCCCCTTGCCAATTCCACAAGAACAGAGTTAGCGAAAGGCTTCTTGAAGGGAAAGATGTAACTCTGTGAGAGGAATTAACAGAACACAGAGCAGTTTCTCAGAAAGCTTCTTTCCAGTTTTGAACGGAAGATATTTCCTTATTCACCTTAGCCCTCAATGGGCTTCCAAATATCCCTTTGCCAATTCCACAAGAACAGCCTTAGCAAAAGGCTTCTTGAAGGGAAAGTTGTAACTCGGTGAGATGAATTAACAGAACACAGAGCAGTTTCTCAGAAAGCTTCTTTCCAGTTTTGAACGGAAGGTATTTCCTTTTTCACCATAGCCCTCTATGGGCTTCCAAATATCCCTGTGCCAATTCCACAAGAACAACCTTAGCGAAAGGCTTCTTGAAGGGAAAGATGTAACTCCGTGAGATGAATTAACAGAACACAGAGCAGTTTCTCAGAAAGCTTCTTTCCAGTTTTGAACGGAAGATATTTCCTTTTTTACCATAGCCCTCTATGGGCTTCCAAATATTCCTTTGCCAATTCCACAAGAACAGCCTTAGCGAAAGGCTTCTTGAAGGGAAAGATGTAACTCTGTGAGATGAATTAACAGAACACAGAGCAGTTTCTCAGAAAGCTTCTTTCCAGTTTTGAACGGAATATATTTCCTTTTTCACCATAGCCCTCTATGGGCTTCCAAATATCCCTTTGCTAATTCCACAAGAACAGCCTTAGCGAAAGGCTTCTTGAAGGGAAAGATGTAACTCTGTGAGATGAATTAACAGAACACAGAGCAGTTTCTCAGAAAGCTTCTTTCCAGTTTTGAACGGAAGATATTTCCTTTTTCACCATAGCCATCTATGGGCTTCCAAATATCCCTTTGCCAATTCCACAAGAACAGCCTTAGCAAAAGGCTTCTTGAAGGGAAAGATGTAACTCTGTGAGATGAATTAACAGAACACAGAGCAGTTTCTCAGAAAGCTTCTTTCCAGTTTTGAACGGAATATATTTCCTTTTTCACCGTAGCCCTCTAGGGGCTTCCAAATATCCCTTTGCTAATTCCACAAGAACAGCCTTAGCGAAAGGCTTCTTGAAGGGAAAGATGTAACTCTGTGAGATGAATTAACAGAACACAGAGCAGTTTCTCAGAAAGCTTCTTTCCAGTTTTGAACGGAAGATATTTCCTTTTTCACCATAGCCATCTATGGGCTTCCAAATATCCCTTTTCCAATTCCACAAGAACAGCCTTAGCGAAAGGCTTCTTGAAGGGAAAGATGTAACTCTGTGAGATGAATTAACAGAACACAGAGCAGTTTCTCAGAAAGCTTCTTTCCAGTTTTGAACGGAAGATATTTCCTTTTTCACCATAGCCCTCTATGGGCTTCCAAATATCCCTTTGCCAATTCCACAAGAACAGCCTTAGCGAAAGGCTTCTTGAAGGGAAAGATGTAACTCTGTGAGATGAATTAACAGAACACAGAGCAGTTTCTCAGAAAGTTCTTTCCTGTTTTGAACGGAAGACATTTCCTTTTTCACCATAGCCCTCTATGGGCTTCCAAATATCCCTGTGCCAATTCCACAAGAACAGCCTTAGCGAAAGGCTTCTTGAAGGGAAAGATGTAACTCTGTGAGATGAATTAACAGAACACAGAGCAGTTTCTCAGAAAGCTTCTTTCCAGTTTTGAACGGAAGATATTTCCTTTTTCACCATAGCCCTCTATGGGCTTCCAAATATCCCTTTTCCAATTCCCCTAGAACAGCCTTAGCGAAAGGCTTCTTGAAGGGAAAGATGTAACTCTGTGAGATGAATTAACAGAACACAGAGCAGTTTCTCAGAAGCTTCTTTCCAGTTTTGAACGGAAGATATTTCCTTTTTCACCATAGCCCTCTATGGGCTTCCAAATATCCCTTTGCCAATTCCACAAGAACAGCCTTAGCGAAAGGCTACTTGAAGGGAAAGATGAAACTCGGTGTGATGAATTAACAGAACACAGAGCAGTTTCTCAGAAAGCTTCTTTCCAGTTTTGAACGGAAGGTATTTCCTTTTTCACCATAGCCCTCTATGGGCTTCCAAATATCCCTGTGCCAATTCCACAAGAACAGCCTTAGCGAAAGGCTTCTTGAAGGGAAAGATGTAACTCTGTGAGATGAATTAACAGAACACAGAGCAGTTTCTCAGAAAGCTTCTTTCCAGTTTTGAACGGAAGATATTTCCTTTTTCACCATAGCCCTCTATGGGCTTCCAAATATCCCTTGTCAATTCCACAAGAACAGCCTTAGCGAAAGGCTTCTTGAAGGGAAAGATGTAACTCTGTGAGATGAATTAACAGAACTCAGAGCAGTTTCTCAGAAAGCTTCTTTCCAGTTTTGAACGGAAGATATTTCCTTTTTCACCATAGCCCTCTATGGGCTTCCAAATATCCCTTTGCCAATTCCACAAGAACAGCCTTAGCGAAAGACTTCTTGAGAGGAAAGATGTAACTCTGTGAGATGAATTAACAGAACACAGAGCAGTTTCTCAGAAAGCTTCTTTCCAGTTTTGAACGGAAGATATTTCCTTTTTCACCATAGCCCTCTATGGGCTTCCAAATATCCCTTTGCCAATTCCCCAAGAACAGCCTTAGCGAAAGGCTTCTTGAAGGGAAAGATGTAACTCTGTGAGATGAATTAACAGAACACAGAGCAGTTTCTCAGAAAGCTTCTTTCCAGTTTTGAACGGAAGATATTTCCTTTTTCACCATAGTCCTCTATGGGCTTCCAAATATCCCATTGCCAATTCCATAAGAACAGCCTTAGCGAAAGACTTCTTGAAGGGAAAGATGTAACTGTGTGAGATGAATTAACAGAACACAGAGCAGTTTCTGAGAAAGCTTCTTTCCAGTTTTGAACGGAAGATATTTCCTTATTCACCTTAGCCCTCTATGGGCTTCCAAATATCCCTTTGCCAATTCCACAAGAACAGCCTTAGCGAAAGGCTTCTTGAAGGGAAAGTTGTAACTCGGTGAGATGAATTAACAGAACACAGAGCAGTTTCTCAGAAAGCTTCTTTCCAGTTTTAAACGGAAGGTATTTCCTTTTTCACCATAGCCCTCTATGGGCTTCCAAATATCCCTGTGCCAATTCGACAAGAACAGCCTTAGCGAAAGGCTTCTTGAAGGGAAAGATGTAACTCTGTGAGATGAATTAACAGAACACAGAGCAGTTTCTCAGAAAGCTTCTTTCCAGTTTTGAACGGAAGATATTTCCTTTTTCACCATAGCCCTCTATGGGCTTCCAAATATCCCTTGCCAATTCCCCAAGAACAGCCTTAGCGAAAGGCTTCTTGAAGGGAAAGATGTAACTCTGTGAGATGAATTAACAGAACACAGAGCAGTTTCTCAGAAAGCTTCTTTCCAGTTTTGAACGGAAGATATTTCCTTTTTCACCATAGCCCTCTATGGGCTTCCAAATATCCCTTTGCCAATTCCACAAGAACAGCCTCAGCGTAAGACTTCTTGAACTGAAAGATGTAACTCTGTGAGATGAATTAACAGAACACAGAGCAGTTTCTCAGAAAGCTTCTTTCCAGTTTAGAACGGATGATATTTCCTTTTTCACCATAGCCCTCTATGGGCTTCCAAATATCCCTTTGCCAATTCCACAAGAACAGCCTTAGCGAAAGGCTTCTTGAAGGGAAAGATGTAACTCTGTGAGATGAATTAACAGAACACAGAGCAGTTTCTCAGAAAGCTTCTTTCCAGTTTTGAACGGAAGATATTTCCTTTTTCACCATAGCCCTCTATGGGCTTCCAAATATCCCTTTGCCAATTCCCCAAGAACAGCCTTAGCGAAAGGCTTCTTGAAGGGAAAGATGTAACTCTGTGAGATGAATTAACAGAACACAGAGCAGTTTCTCAGAAAGCTTCTTTCCAGTTTTGAACGGAAGATATTTCCTTTTTCACCATAGTCCTCTATGGGCTTCCAAATATCCCATTGCCAATTCCATAAGAACAGCTTTAGCGAAAGACTTCTTGAAGGGAAAGATGTAACTGTGTGAGATGAATTAACAGAACACAGAGCAGTTTCTGAGAAAGCTTCTTTCCAGTTTTGAACGGAAGATATTTCCTTTTTCACCATAGCCCTCTATGGGCTTCCAAATATCCCTTTGCCAATTCCCCAAGAACAGCCTTAGCGAAAGGCTTCTTGAAAGGAAAGATGTAACTCTGTGAGATGAATTAACAGAACACAGAGCAGTTTCTCAGAAAGCTTCTTTCCACTTTTGAACGGAAGATATTTCCTTTTTCACCATAGCCCTCTATGGGCTTCCAAATATCCCTTTGCCAATTCCACAAGAACAGCCTTAGCGAAAGGCTTCTTGAAGGGAAAGATGTAACTCTATGAGATGAATTAACAGAACACAGAGCAGTTTCTCAGAAAGCTTCTTTCCAGTTTTGAACGGAATATATTTCCTTTTTCACCATAGCCCTCTATGGGCATCCAAATATCCCTTTGCTAATTCCACAAGAACAGCCTTAGCGAAAGGCTTCTTGAAGGGAAAGATGTAACTCTGTGAGATGAATTAACAGAACACAGAGCAGTTTCTCAGAAAGCTTCTTTCCAGTTTTGAACGGAAGATATTTCCTTTTTCACCAAAGCCCTCTATGGGCTTCCAAATATCCCTGTGCCAATTCCACAAGAACAGCCTTAGCGAAAAGCTTCTTGAAAGGAAAGATGTAACTCTGTGAGATGAATTAACAGAACACAGAGCAGTTTCTCAGAAAGCTTCTTTCCACTTTTGAACGGAAGATATTTCCTTTTTCACCATAGCCCTCTATGGGCTTCCAAATATCCCTTTGCCAATTCCACAAGAACAGCCTTAGCGAAAGGCTTCTTGAAGGGAAAGATGTAACTCGGTGTGATGAATTAACAGAACACAGAGCAGTTTCTCAGAAAGCTTCTTTCCAGTTTTGAACGGAAGGTATTTCCTTTTTCACCATAGCCCTCTATGGGCTTCCAAATATCCCTGTGCCAATTCCACAAGAACAGCCTTAGCGAAAGGCTTCTTGAAGGGAAAGATGTAACTCTGTGAGAGGAATTAACAGAACACAGAGCAGTTTCTCAGAAAGCTTCTTTCCAGTTTTGAACGGAAGATATTTCCTTTTTCACCATAGCCCTCTATGGGCTTCCAAATATCCCTTGCCAATTCCACAAGAACAGCCTTAGCGAAAGGCTTCTTGAAGGGAAAGATGTAACTCTGTGAGATGAATTAACAGAACACAGAGCAGTTGCTCAGAAAGCTTCTTTCCAGTTTTGAACGGAAGATATTTCCTTTTTCTCCATAGCCCTCTATGGGCTTCCAAATATCCCTTGCCAATTCCACAAGAACAGCCTTAGCGAAAGGCTTCTTGAAGGGAAAGATGTAACTCTGTGAGATGAATTAACAGAACACAGAGCAGTTTCTCAGAAAGCTTCTTTCCAGTTTTGAACGGAAGGTATTTCATTTTTCACCATAGCCCTCTATGGGCTTCCAAATATCCCTTTGCCAATTACCCAAGAACAGCCTTAGCGAAAGGCTTGTTGAAGGGAAAGATGTAACTCTGTGAGATGAATTAACAGAACACAGAGCAGTTTCTCAGAAAGCTTCTTTCCAGTTTTGAACGGAAGATATTTCCTTTTTCACCATAGCCCTCTATGGGCTTCCAAATATCCCTTTGCCAATTCCACAAGAACAGCCTTAGCGAAAGGATTCTTGAAGGGAAAGATGTAACTCTGTGAGATGAATTAACAGAAGACAGAGCAGTTTGTCAGAAAGCTTCTTTCCAGTTTTGAACGGAAGATATTTCCTTTTTCACCATAGCCCTCTATGGGCTTCCAAATATCCCTTTGCCAATTCCACAAGAACAGCCTTAGCGAAAGACTTCTTCAAGGGAAAGATGTAACTCTGTGAGGTGAATTAACAGAACACAGAGCAGTTTCTCGGAAAGCTTCTTTCCAGTTTTGAACGGAAGATATTTCCTTGTTCACGATAGCCCTCTATGGGCTTCCAAATATCCCTTTGCCAATTCCCCAAGAACAGCCTTAGCGAAAGGTTTCTTGAAGGGAAAGATGTAACTCTGTGAGATGAATTAACAGAACACAGAGCAGTTTCTCAGAAAGCTTCTTTCCTGTTTTGAACGGAAGATATTTCCTTTTTCACCATAGCCCTCTATGGGCTTCCAAATATCCCTTTGCCAATTGACCAAGAACAGCCTTAGCGAAAGGCTTCTTGAAGGGAAACATGTAACTCTGTGAGATGAATTAACAGAACACAATGCAGTTTCTCAGAAAGCTTCTTTCCACTTTTGAACGGAAGATATTTCGTTTTTCACCATAGCCCTCTATGGGCTTCCAAATATCCCTTTGCCAATTCCACAAGAACAGCCTTAGCGAAAGGTTTCTTGAAGGGAATGATGTAACTCTGTGAGATGAATTAACAGAACACGGAGCAGTTTCTCAGAAAGCTTCATTCCAGTTTTGAACGGAAGATATTTCCTTTTTCACCATAGCCCTCTATGGGCTTCCAAATATCCCTTTGCGAATTCCACAAGAACAGCCTTAACGAAAGGCTTCTTGAAGGGAAAGATGTAACTCTGTGAGATGAATTAACAGAACACAGAGCAGTTTCTCAGAAGCTTCTTTCCAGTTTTGAACGGAAGATATTTCCTTTTTCACCATAGCCCTCTATGGCCTTCCAAATATCCCTTTGCCAATTCCACAAGAACAGCCTTAGCGAAAGCCTTCTTGAAGGGAAAGATGTAACTCTGTGAGATGATTTAACAGAACACAGAGCAGTTTCTCAGAAAGCATCTTTCCAGTTTTGAACGGAAAATATTTCCTTTTTCACCTTAGCCCTCCATGGGCTTCCAAATATCCCTTTGCCAATTGCACAAGAACAGCCTTAGCGAAAGGCTTCTTGAAGGGAAAGATGTATCTCGGTGAGATGAATTAACAGAACACAGAGCAGTTTCTCAGAAAGCTTCTTTCCAGTTTTGAACGGAAGGTATTTCCTTTTTCACCATAGCCCTCTATGGGCTTCCAAATATCCCTGTGCCAATTCCAGAAGAACAGCCTTATCGAAAGGATTCTTGACGGGAAAGATGTAACTCTGTGAGATGAATTAACAGAACACAGAGCAGTTGCTCAGAAAGCTTCTTTCCATTTTTGAACGGAAGATATTTCCTTTTTCACCAAAGCCCTCTATGGGCTTCCAAATATCCCTTTGCCAATTCCACAAGAACAGCCTTAGTGAAAGACTTCTTGAAGGGAAAGATGTAACTGTGTGAGATGAATTTGCAGAACACAGAGCAGTTTCTCAGAAAGCTTCTTTCCAGTTTTGAACGGAAGATATTTCCTTTTTCACCATAGCCCTCTATGGGCTTCCAAATATCCCTTTGCCAATTCCACAAGAACAGCCTTAGCGAAAGGATTCTTCAAGGGAAAGATGTAACTCTGTGAGATGAATTAACTGAACACAGAGCAGTTTCTCAGAAAGCTTCTTTCCAGTTTTGAACGAAAGATATTTACTTTTTCACCATAGCCCTCTATAGGCTTCCAAATATCCCTTTGCCAATTCCACAAGAACAGCATTAGCGAAAGGCTTCTTGAAGGGAAAGATGTAACTCTGTGAGATGAATTAACAGAACACAGAGCAGTTTCTCAGAAAGCTTCTTTCCAGTTTTGAACGGAAGATATTTCCTTTTTCACCATCGACCTCTATGGGCTTCCAAATATCCCTTTGCCAAATCCACAAGAACAGCCTTAGCGAAAGCGTTCTTCAAGGAAAGATGTCACTCTGTGAGATGAATTAACAGAACACAGAGCAGTTTCGCAGAAAGCTTCTTTCCAGTTTTGAACGGAAGATATTTCCTTTTTCACCATAGCCCTCTATGGGCTTCCAAATATCCCTTTGCCAATTCCACAAGAACAGCCTTAGCGAAAGGCTTCTTGAAGGGAAACATGTAACTCTGTGAGATGAATTAACAGAACACAGAGCAGTTTCTCAGAAAGCTTCTTTCCAGTTTTGAACGGAAGATATTTCCTTTTTCACCATAGCCCTCTATGGGCTTCCAAATATCCCTTTGCCAATTCCACAAGAACAGCCTTAGCGAAAGGCTTCTTCAAGGGAAAGATGTAACTCTGTGAGATGAATTCACAGAACACAGAGCAGTTTCTCAGAAAGCTTCTTTGCAGTTTTGAACGGAAGATATTTTCTTTTTCACGAAAGCCCTCTATGGGCTTCCAAATATCCCTTTGCCAATTCCACAAGAACAGCCTTAGCGAAAGGCTTCTTGAAGGGAAAGATGTAACTCTGTGAGATGAATTAACAGAACACAGAGCAGTTTCTCAGAAAGCTTCTTTCCAGTTTTGAACGGAAGATATTTTCTTTTTCACCATAGCCCTCTAAGGGCTTCCAAATATCCCTTTGCCAATTCCCCAAGAACAGACTTAGCGAAAGGCTTCTTGAAGGGAAAGATGTAACTCTGTGAGATGAATTAACAGAACACAGAGAAGTTTCTCAGAAAGCTTCCTTCCAGTTTTGAACGGAAGATATTTCCTTTTTCCCCATAGCCCTCTATGGGCTTCCAAATATCCCTTTGTCAATTCCACAAGAACAGCCTTAGCGAAAGACTTCTTGAAGGGAAAGATGTAACTCTGTGACATAAATTAACAGAACACAGAGCAGTTTCTCAGAAAGCTTCTTTCCAGTTTTGAACGGAAGATATTTCCTTTTTCACCATAGCCCTCTATGGGCTTCCAAATATCCCTTTGCCAATTCCCCAAGAACAGCCTTAGCGAAAGGCTTCTTGAAGGGAAAGATATAACTCTGTGAGATGAATTAACAGAACACAGAGCAGTTTCTCAGAAAGCTTCTTTCCAGTTTTGAACGGAAGATATTTCCTTTTTCACCATAGCCCTCTATGGGCTTCCAAATATCCCTTTGCCAATTCCACAAGAACAGCCTTAGCGAAAGGCTTCTTCAAGGGAAAGATGTCACTCTGTGAGATGAATTAAGAGAACACAGAGAAGTTTCTCAGAAAGCTTCTTTCCAGTTTTGAACCGAAGATATTTTCTTTTTCATCATAGCCCTCTATGGGCTTCCAAATATCCCTTTGCCAATTCCACAAGAACAGCCTTAGCGAAAGGCTTCTTGAAGGGAAAGATGTAACTCTGTGAGATGAATTAACAGAACACAGAGCAGTTTCTCAGAAGCTTCTTTCCAGTTTTGAACGGAAGATATTTCCTTTTTCACCATAGCCCTCTATGGGCTTCCAAATATCCCTTTGCCAATTCCACAAGAACAGCCTTAGCGAAAGCCTTCTTGAAGGGAAAGATGTAACTCTGTGAAATGATTTAACAGAACACAGAGCAGTTTCTCAGAAAGCATCTTTCCAGTATTGAACGAAAGTTATTTCCTTTTTCACCTTAGCCCTCTATGGGCTTCCAAATATCCCTTTGCCAATTCCACAAGAACAGCCTTAGCGAAAGGCTTCTTGAAGGGAAAGATGTAACTCTGTGAGATGAATTAACAGAACACAGAGCAGTTTCTCAGAAAGCTTCTTTCCAGTTTTGAACGGAAGGTATTTCATTTTTCACCATAGCCCTCTATGGGCTTCCAAATATCCCTTTGCCAATTCCCCAAGAACAGCCTTAGCGAAAGGCTTCTTGAAGGGAAAGATGTAACTCTGTGAGATGAATTAACAGAACACAGAGCAGTTTCTCAGAAAGCTTCTTTCCAGTTTTCAACGGAAGATATTTGCTTTTTCACCATAGCCCTCTATGGGCTTCCAAATATCCCTTTGCCAATTCCACAAGAACAGCCTTAGCGAAAGGCTTCTTGAAGGGAAAGATGTAACTCTGTGAGATGAATTAACAGAACACAGAGCAGTTTCTCAGAAAGCTTCTTTCCAGTTTTGAACGGAAGATATTTCCATTTTCACCATAGCCCTCTATGGCCTTCCAAATATCCCTTTGCCAATTCCACAAGAACAGCCTTAGCGAAAGCCTTCTTGAAGGGAAAGATGTAACTCTGTGAGATGATTTAACAGAACACAGAGCAGTTTCTCAGAAAGCATCTTTCCAGTTTTGAACGGAAAATATTTCCTTTTTCACCTTAGCCCTCCATGGGCTTCCAAATATCCCTTTGCCAATTGCACAAGAAAAGCCTTAGCGAAAGGCTTCTTGAAGGGAAAGATGTATCTCGGTGAGATGAATTAACAGAACACAGAGCAGTTTCTCAGAAAGCTTCTTTCCAGTTTTGAACGGAAGGTATTTCCTTTTTGACCATAGCCCTCTATGGGCTTCCAAATATCCCTGTGCCAATTCCAGAAGAACAGCCTTAGCGAAAGGATTCTTGACGGGAATGATGTAACTCTGTGAGATGAATTAACAGAACACAGAGCAGTTGCTCAGAAAGCTTCTTTCCATTTTTGAACGGAAGATATTTCCTTTTTCACCATAGCCCTCTATGGGCTTCCAAATATCCCTTTGCCAATTCCACAAGAACAGCCTTAGTGAAAGACTTCTTGAAGGGAAAGATGTAACTGTGTGAGATGAATTTGCAGAACACAGAGCAGTTTCTCAGAAAGCTTCTTTCCAGTTTTGAACGGAAGATATTTCCTTTTTCACCATAGCCCTCTATGGGCTTCCAAATATCCCTTTGCCAATTCCACAAGAACAGCCTTAGCGAAAGGATTCTTCAAGGGAAAGATGTAACTCTGTGAGATGAATTAACTGAACACAGAGCAGTTTCTCAGAAAGCTTCTTTCCAGTTTTGAACGGAAGATATTTACTTTTTCACCATAGCCCTCTATAGGCTTCCAAATATCCGTTTGCCAATTCCACAAGAACAGCATTAGCGAAAGGCTTCTTGAAGGGAAAGATGTAACTCTGTGAGATGAATTAACAGAACACAGAGCAGTTTCTCAGAAAGCTTCTTTCCAGTTTTGAACGGAAGATATTTCCTTTTTCACCATCGACCTCTATGGGCTTCCAAATATCCCTTTGCCAATTCCACAAGAACAGCCTTAGCGAAAGCGTTCTTCAAGGAAAGATGTCACTCTGTGAGATGAATTAACAGAACACAGAGCAGTTTCGCAGAAAGCTTCTTTCCAGTTTTGAACGGAAGATATTTCCTTTTTCACCATAGCCCTCTATGGGCTTCCAAATATCCCTTTGCCAATTCCACAAGAACAGCCTTAGCGAAAGGCTTCTTGAAGGGAAACATGTAACTCTGTGAGATGAATTAACAGAACACAGAGCAGTTTCTCAGAAAGCTTCTTTCCAGTTTTGAACGGAAGATATTTCCTTTTTCACCATAGCCCTCTATGGGCTTCCAAATATCCCTTTGCCAATTCCACAAGAACAGCCTTAGCGAAAGGCTTCTTCAAGGGAAAGATGTAACTCTGTGAGATGAATTCACAGAACACAGAGCAGTTTCTCAGAAAGCTTCTTTGCAGTTTTGAACGGAAGATATTTTCTTTTTCACGAAAGCCCTCTATGGGCTTCCAAATATCCCTTTGCCAATTCCACAAGAACAGCCTTAGCGAAAGGCTTCTTGAAGGGAAAGATGTAACTCTGTGAGATGAATTAACAGAACACAGAGCAGTTTCTCAGAAAGCTTCTTTCCAGTTTTGAACGGAAGATATTTCCTTTTTCACCATAGCCCTCTAAGGGCTTCCAAATATCCCTTTGCCAATTCCCCAAGAACAGACTTAGCGAAAGGCTTCTTGAAGGGAAAGATGTAACTCTGTGAGATGAATTAACAGAACACAGAGAAGTTTCTCAGAAAGCTTCCTTCCAGTTTTGAACGGAAGATATTTCCTTTTTCACCATAGCCCTGTATGGGCTTCCAAATATCCCTTTGTCAATTCCACAAGAACAGCCTTAGCGAAAGACTTCTTGAAGGGAAAGATGTAACTCTGTGACATAAATTAACAGAACACAGAGCAGTTTCTCAGAAAGCTTCTTTCCAGTTTTGAACGGAAGATATTTCCTTTTTCACCATAGCCCTCTATGGGCTTCCAAATATCCCTTTGCCAATTCCCCAAGAACAGCCTTAGCGAAAGGCTTCTTGAAGGGAAAGATGTAACTCTGTGAGATGAATTAACAGAACACAGAGCAGTTTCTCAGAAAGCTTCTTTCCAGTTTTGAACGGAAGATATTTCCTTTTTCACCATAGCCCTCTATGGGCTTCCAAATATCCCTTTGCCAATTCCACAAGAACAGCCTTAGCGAAAGGCTTCTTCAAGGGAAAGATGTCACTCTGTGAGATGAATTAAGAGAACACAGAGAAGTTTCTCAGAAAGCTTCTTTCCAGTTTTGAACGGAAGATATTTTCTTTTTCATCATAGCCCTCTATGGGCTTCCAAATATCCCTTTGCCAATTCCACAAGAACAGCCTTAGCGAAAGGCTTCTTGAAGGGAAAGATGTAACTCTGTGAGATGAATTAACAGAACACAGAGCAGTTTCTCAGAAGCTTCTTTCCAGTTTTGAACGGAAGATATTTCCTTATTCACCATAGCCCTCTATGGGCTTCCAAATATCCCTTTGCCAATTCCACAAGAACAGCCTTAGCGAAAGCCTTCTTGAAGGGAAAGATGTAACTCTGTGAAATGATTTAACAGAACACAGAGCAGTTTCTCAGAAAGCATCTTTCCAGTATTGAACGGAAGTTATTTCCTTTTTCACCTTAGCCCTCTATGGGCTTCCAAATATCCCTTTGCCAATTCCACAAGAACAGCCTTAGCGAAAGGCTTCTTGAAGGGAAAGATGTAACTCTGTGAGATGAATTAACAGAACACAGAGCAGTTTCTCAGAAAGCTTCTTTCCAGTTTTGAACGGAAGGTATTTCATTTTTCACCATAGCCCTCTATGGGCTTCCAAATATCCCTTTGCCAATTCCACAAGAACAGCCTTAGCGAAAGGCTTCTTGAAGGGAAAGATGTAACTCTGTGAGATGAATTAACAGAACACAGAGCAGTTTCTCAGAAAGCTTCTTTCCAGTTTTCAACGGAAGATATTTGCTTTTTCACCATAGCCCTCTATGGGCTTCCAAATATCCCTTTGCCAATTCCCCAAGAACAGCCTTAGCGAAAGGCTTCTTGAAGGGAAAGATGTAACTCTGTGAGATGAATTAACAGAACACAGAGCAGTTTCTCAGAAAGCTTCTTTCCAGTTTTGAACGGAAGATATTTCCTTTTTCACCTTAGCCCTCTATGGGCTTCCAAATATCCTTTTGCCAATTCCACAAGAACAGCCTTAGCGAAAGGCTTCTTGAAGGGAAAGATGTAACTCTGTGAGATGAATTAACAGAACACAGAGCAGTTTCTCAGAAAGCTTCTTTCCAGTTTTGAACGGAAGATATTTCCTTTTTCACCATAGCCCTCTATGGGCTTCCAAATATCCCTTTGCCAATTCCACAAGAACAGCCTTAGCGAAAGGCTTCTTGAAGGGAAAGATGTAACTCTGTGAGAGGAATTAACAGAACACAGAGCAGTTTCTCAGAAAGCTTCTTTCCAGTTTTGAACGGAAGATATTTCCTTTTTCACCTTAGCCCTCTATGGGCTTCCAAATATCCCTTTGCCAATTCCACAAGAACAGCCTTAGCGAAAGGCTTTTTGAAGGGAAAGTTCTAACTCGGTGAGATGAATTAACAGAACACAGAGCAGTTTCTCAGAAAGCTTCTTTCCAGTTTTGAACGGAAGGTATTTCCTTTTTCACCATAGCCCTCTATGGGCTTCCAAATATCCCTTTTCCAATTCCACAAGAACAGCCTTAGCGAAAGGCTTCTTGAATGGAAAGATGTAACTCTGTGAGATGAATTAACAGAACACAGAGCAGTTTCTCCGAAAGCTTCGTTCTAGTTTTGAACGGAAGATATTTCCTTTTTCACCATAGCCCTCTATGGGCTTCCAAATATCCTTTGCCAATTCCACAAGAACAGCCTTAGCGAAAGGCTTCTTGAAGGGAAAGATGTAACTCTGTGAGATGAATTAACAGAACACAGAGCAGTTTCTCAGAAAGCTTCTTTCCAGTTTTGAACGGAAGGTATTTCCTTTTTCACCATAGCCCTCTATGGGCTTCCAAATATCCCTTTGCCAATTCCCCAAGAACAGCCTTAGCGAAAGGCTTCTTGAAGGGAAAGATGTAAATCTGTGAGATGAATTAACAGAATACAGAGCAGTTTCTCAGAAAGCTTCTTTCCAGTTTTGAACGGAAGATATTTCCTTTTTCACCATAGCCCTCTATGGGCTTCCAAATATCCCTTTGCCAATTCCACAAGAACAGCCTCAGCGAAAGACTTCTTGAACGGAAAGATGTAACTCTGTGAGATGAATTAACAGAACACAGAGCAGTTTCTCAGAAAGCTTCTTTCCAGTTTTGAACGGATGATATTTCCTTTTTCACCATAGCCCTCTATGGGCTTCCAAATATCCCTTTGCCAATTCCACAAGAACAGCCTTAGCGAAAGGCTTCTTGAAGGGAAAGATGTAACTCTGTGAGATGAATTAACAGAACACAGAGCGGTTTCTCAGAAAGCTTCTTTCCAGTTTTGAACGGAAGATATTTCCTTTTTCACCAGAGCCCTCTATGGGCTTCCAAATATCCCTTTGCCAATTCCACAAGAACAGCCTTAGCGAAAGATTTCTTGAAGGGAAAGATGTAACTCTGTGAGATGAATTAACAGAACACAGAGCAGTTTCTCAGAAAGCTTCTTTCCAGTTTTGAACGGAAGATATTTCCTTTTTCACCATAGCCTTCTATGGGCTTCCAAATATCCCTTTGCCAATTCCACAAGAACAGCCTTAGCGAAAGGCTTCTTGAAGGGAAAGATGTAACTCTGTGAGATGAATTAACAGAACACAGAGCAGTTTCTCAGAAAGCTTCTTTCCAGTTTTGAACGGAAGATAATTCCTTTTTCACCATAGCCCTCTATGGGCTTCCAAATATCCCTTTGCCAATTCCACCAGAACAGCCTTAGCGAAAGGCTTCTTGAAGGGAAAGATGTAACTCGGTGAGATGAATTAACAGAACACAGAGCAGTTTCTCAGAAAGCTTCTTTCCACTTTTGAACGGAAGATATTTCCTTTTTCACCATAGCCCTCTATGGGCTTCCAAATATCCCTTTGCCAATTCCACAAGAACAGCCTTAGCGAAAGGCTTCTTGAAGGGAAAGATGTAACTCTGTGAGATGAATTAACAGAACACAGAGCAGTTTCTCAGAAAGCTTCTTTCCAGTTTTGAACGGAATATATTTCCTTTTTCACCATAGCCCTCTATGGGCTTCCAAATATCCCTTTGCCAATTCCACAAGAACAGCCTTAGCGAAAGGCTTCTTGAAGGGAAAGATGTAACTCTGTGAGATGAATTAACAGAACACAGAGCAGTTTCTCAGAAAGCTTCTTTCCAGTTTTGAACGGAAGGTATTTCCTTTTTCACCATAGCCCTCTATGGGCTTCCAAATATCCCTTTTCCAATTCCACAAGAACAGCCTTAGCGAAAGGCTTCTTGAAGGGAAAGATGTAACTCTGTGAGATGAATTAACAGAACACAGAGCAGTTTCTCAGAAAGCTTCTTTCCAGTTTTGAACGGAAGATATTTCCTTTTTCACCATAGCCCTCTATGGGCTTCCAAATATCCCTTTGCCAATTGCACAGGAAGAGCCTTAGCAAAGGCTTCTTGAAGGGAAAGATGTAACTCTGTGAGATGAATTAACAGAACACAGAGCAGTTTCTCAGAAAGCTTCTTTCCAGTTTTGAACGGAAGATATTTCCTTTTTCACCATAGCCCTCTATGGGCTTCCAAATATCCCTTTGCCAATTCCCCAAGAACAGCCTTAGCGAAAGGCTTCTTGAAGGGAAAGATGTAACTCTGTGAGATGAATTAACAGAACACAGAGCAGTTTCTCAGAAAGCTTCTTTCCAGTTTTGAACGGAAGATATTTCCTTTTTCATCATAGCCCTCTATGGGCTTCCAAATATCCCTTTGCCAATTCCACAAGAACAGCCTTAGCGAAAGGCTTCTTGAAGCGAAAGATGTAACACTGTGAGATGAATTAACAGAACACAGAGCAGTTTCTCAGAAAGCTTCTTTCCAGTTTTGAACGGAAGATATTTCCTTTTTCACAATAGACCTCTATGGGCTTCCAAATATCCCTTTGCCAATTCCACAAGAACAGCCTTAGCGAAAGGCTTCTTGAAGGGAAAGATGTCACTCTGTGAGATGAATTAACAGAACACAGAGCAGTTTCTCAGAAAGCTTCTTTCCAGTTTTGAACGGAAGATATTTCCTTTTTCACCTTAGCCCTCTATGGGCTTCCAAATATCCCTTTGCCAATTGCACAAGAACAGCCTTAGCGAAAGGCTTCTTGAAGGGAAAGATGTAACTCTGTGAGATGAATTAACAGAACATAGAACAGTTTCTCAGAAAGCTTCTTTCCAGTTTTGAACGGAAGATATTTCCTTTTTCACCATAGCCCTCTATGGGCTTCCAAATATCCCTTTGCCAATTCCACAAGAACAGCCTTAGCGAATGGCTTCTTGAAGGGAAAGATGTAACTCTGTGAGATGAATTAACTGAACACAGAGCAGTTTCTCAGAAAGCTTCTTTCCAGTTTTGAACGAAAGATATTTCCTTTTTCACCATAGCCCTCTATAGGCTTCCAAATATCCCTGTGCCAATTCCAGAAGAACAGCCTTAGCGAAAGGCTTCTTGAAGGGAAAGATGTAACTCTGTGAGATGAATTAACAGAACACAGAGCAGTTGCTCACAAAGCTTCTTTCCATTTTTGAACGCAAGATATTTCCTTTTTCACCATAGCCCTCATTGGGCTTCCAAATATCCCTTGCCAATTCCACAAGAACAACCTTAGCGAAAGGCTTCTTGAAGGGAAAGATGTAACTCTGTGAGATGAATTAACAGAACACAGAGCAGTTTCTCAGAAAGCTTCTTTCCAGTTTTGAACGGAAGGTATTTCATTTTTCACCATAGCCCTCTATGGGCTTCCAAATATCCCTTTGCCAATTCCCCAAGAACAGCCTTAGCGAAAGGCTTCTTGAAGGGAAAGATGTAACTCTGTGAGATGAATTAACAGAACACAGAGCAGTTTCTCAGAAGCTTCTTTCCAGTTTTGAACGGAAGATATTTCCTTTTTCACCATAGCCCTCTATGGGCTTCCAAATATCAGTTTGCCAATTCCACAAGAACAGCCTTAGCGAAAGCCTTCTTGAAGGGAAAGATGTAACTCTGTGAGATGATTTAACAGAACACAGAGCAGTTTCTCAGAAAGCATCTTTCCAGTTTTGAACGGAAGATATTTCCTTTTTCACCTTAGCCCTCTATGGGCTTCCAAATATCCCTTTGCCAATTCCACAAGAACAGCCTTAGCGAAAGGCTTCTTCAAGGGAAAGATGTAACTCTGTGAGATGAATTAACAGAACACAGAGCAGTTTCTCAGAAAGCTTCTTTGCAGTTTTGAACGGAAGATATTTTCTTTTTCACGAAAGCCCTCTATGGGATTCCAAATATCCCTTTGCCAATTCCACAAGAACAGACTTAGCGAAAGGCTTCTTGAAGGGAAAGATGTAACTCTGTGAGATGAATTAACAGAACACAGAGCAGTTGCTCAGAAAGCTTCTTTCCAGTTTTGAACGGAAGATATTTCCTTTTTCACCATAGCCCTATATGGGCTTCCAAATATCCCTTTGCCAATTCCCCAAGAACAGCCTTAGCGAAAGGCTTCTTGAAGGGAAAGATGTAACTCTGTGAGATGAATTAACAGAACACAGAGCAGTTTCTCAGAAAGCTTCTTTCCAGTTTTGAACGGAAGATATTTCCTTTTTCATCATAGCCCTCTATGGGCTTCCAAATATCCCTTTGCCAATTCCACAAGAACAGCCTTAGCGAAAGGCTTCTTGAAGGGAAAGATGTAACTCTGTGAGATGAATTTACAGAACACAGAGCAGTTTCTCAGAAGCTTCTTTCCAGTTTTGAACGGAAGATATTTCCTTTTTCACCATAGCCCTCTATGGGCTTCCAAATATCCCTTTGCCAATTCCACAAGAACAGCCTTAGCGAAAGCCTTCTTGAAGGGAAAGATGTAACTCTGTGAGATGATTTAACAGAACACAGAGCAGTTTCTCAGAAAGCATCTTTCCAGTTTTGAACGGAAGGTATTTCCTTTTTCACCTTAGCCCTCTATGGGCTTCCAAATATCCCTTTGCCAATTCCCCAAGAACAGCCTTAGCGAAAGGCTTCTTGAAGGGAAAGATGTAACTCGGTGAGATGAATTAACAGAACACAGAGCAGTTTCTCAGAAAGCTTCTTTCCAGTTTTGAACGGAAGGTATTTCCTTTTTCACCATAGCCCTCTATGGGCTTCCAAATATCCCTGTGCCAATTCCAGAAGAACAGCCTTAGCGAAAGGCTTCTTGAAGGGAAAGATGTAACTCTGTGAGATGAATTAACAGAACACAGAGCAGTTTCTCAGAAAGCTTCTTTCCAGTTTTGAACGGAAGATATTTCCTTTTTCACCATAGCCCTCTATGGGCTTCCAAATATCCCTTTGCCAATTCCACAAGAACAGCCTTAGCGAAAGGCTTCTTGAAGGGAAAGATGTAACTCTGTGAGATGAATTAACAGAACAGAGAGCAGTTTCTCAGAAAGCTTCTTTCCAGTTTTGAACGGAAGATATTTCCTTTTTCACCATAGCCCTCTATGGGCTTCCAAATATCCCTTTGCCAATTCCCCAAGAACAGCCTTAGCGAAAGGCTTCTTGAAGGGAAAGATGTAACTCTGTGAGATGAATTAACAGAACACAGAGCAGTTTCTCAGAAAGATTCTTTCCAGTTTTGAACGGAAGATATTTCCTTTTTCACCATAGTCCTCTATGGGCTTCCAAATATCCCTTTGCCAATTCCACAATAACAGCCTTAGCGAAAGGCTTCTTGAAGGGAAAGATGTAACTCTTTGAGAGGAATTAACAGAACACAGAGCAGTTTCTCAGAAAGCTTCTTTCCAGTTTTGAACGGAAGATATTTCCTTTTTCTCCTTAGCCCTCTATGGGCTTCCAAATATCCCTTTGCCAATTCCACAAGAACAGCCTTAGCGAAAGGCTTCTTGAAGGGAAAGTTGTAAGTCGGTGAGATGAATTAACAGAACACAGAGCAGTTTCTCAGAAAGCTTCTTTCCAGTTTTGAACGGAAGGTATTTCCTTTTTCACCATAGCCCTCTATGGGCTTCCAAATATCCCGGTGCCAATTCCACAAGAACAGCCTTAGCGAAAGGCTTCTTGAATGGAAAGATGTAACTCTGTGAGATGAATTAACAGAACACAGAGCAGTTTCTCAGAAAGCTTCTTTCTAGTTTTGAACGGAAGATATTTCCTTTTTCACCATAGCCCTCTATGGGCTTCCAAATATCCTTTGCCATTTCCACAAGAACAGCCTTAGCGAAAGGCTTCTTGAAGGGAAAGATGTCACTCTGTGAGATGAATTTACAGTACACAGAGCAGTTTCTCAGAAAGCTTCTTTCCAGTTTTGAATGGAAGATATTTCCTTTTTCACCATAGCACTCTATGGGCTTCCAAATATCCCTTTGCCAATTCCCCAAGAACAGACTTAGCGAAAGGCTTCTTGAAGGGAAAGATGTAACTCTGTGAGATGAATTAACAGAACACTGAGCAGTTTCTCAGAAAGCTTCTTTCCAGTTTTGAACGGAAGATATTTCCTTTTTCACCATAGCCCTCTATGGGCTTCCAAATATCCCTTTGCCAATTCCACAAGAACAGCCTTAGCGAAAGCCTTCTTGAAGGGAAACATGTAACTCTGTGAGATGAATTAACAGAACACAGAGCAGTTTCTTAGAAAGCATCTTTCCAGTTTTGAACGGAAGATATTTCCTTTTTCACCGTAGCCCTCTATGGGCTTCCAAATATCCCTTTGCCAATTCCACAAGAACAGCCTTAGCGAAAGTCTTCTTGAAGGGAAAGATGTAACTCTGTGAGATGAATTAACAGAACACAGAGCAGTTTCTCAGAAAGCTTCTTTCCAGTTTTGAACGGAAGGTATTTCCTTTTTCACCATAGCCCTCTATGGGCTTCCAAATATCCCTGTGCCAATTCCAGAAGGACAGCCTTAGCGAAAGGCTTCTTGAAGGGAAAGATGTAACTCTGTGAGATGAATTAACAGAACACAGAGCAGTTGCTCAGAAAGCTTCTTTCCAGTTTTGAACGGAAGATATTTCCTTTTTCTCCAAAGCCCTCTATGGGCTTCCAAATATCCCTTGCCAATTCCACAAGAACAGCCTTAGCGAAAGGCTTCTTGAAGGGAAAGATGTAACTCTGTGAGATGAATTAACAGAACACAGAGCAGTTTCTCAGAAAGCTTCTTTCCAGTTTTGAACGGAAGGTATTTCATTTTTCACCATAGCCCTCTAAGGGCTTCCAAATATCCCTTTGCCAATTCCCCAAGAACAGCCTTAGCGAAAGGCTTCTTGAAGGGAAAGATGTAACTCTGTGAGATGAATTAACAGAACACAGAGCAGTTTCTCAGAAAGCTTCTTTCCAGTTTTGAACGGAAGATATTTCCTTTTTCACCATAGCCCTCTATGGGCTTCCAAATATCCCTTTGCCAATTCCACAAGAACAGCCTTAGCGAAAGTCTTCTTGAAGGGAAAGATGTAACTCTGTGAGATGAATTAACAGAACACAGAGCAGTTTCTCAGAAAGCTTCTTTCCAGTTTTGAACGGAAGGTATTTCCTTTTTCACCATAGCCCTCTATGGGCTTCCAAATATCCCTGTGCCAATTCCAGAAGGACAGCCTTAGCGAAAGGCTTCTTGAAGGGAAAGATGTAACTCTGTGAGATGAATTAACAGAACACAGAGCAGTTGCTCAGAAAGCTTCTTTCCAGTTTTGAACGGAAGATATTTCCTTTTTCTCCATAGCCCTCTATGGGCTTCCAAATATCCCTTGCCAATTCCACAAGAACAGCCTTAGCGAAAGGCTTCTTGAAGGGAAAGATGTAACTCTGTGAGATGAATTAACAGAACACAGAGCAGTTTCTCAGAAAGCTTCTTTCCAGTTTTGAACGGAAGGTATTTCATTTTTCACCATAGCCCTCTATGGGCTTCCAAATATCCCTTTGCCAATTCCCCAAGAACAGCCTTAGCGAAAGGCTTCTTGAAGGGAAAGATGTAACTCTGTGAGATGAATTAACAGAACACAGAGCAGTTTCTCAGAAAGCTTCTTTCCAGTTTTGAACGGAAGATATTTCCTTTTTCACCATAGCCCTCTATGGGCTTCCAAATATCCCTTTGCCAATTACACAAGAACAGCCTTAGCGAAAGACTTCTTCAAGGGAAAGATGTAACTCTGTGAGGTGAATTAACAGAACACAGAGCAGTTTCTCGGAAAGCTTCTTTCCAGTTTTGAACGGAAGATATTTCCTTGTTCACGATAGCCCTCTATGGGCTTCCAAATATCCCTTTGCCAATTCCCCAAGAACAGCCTTAGCGAAAGGCTTCTTGAAGGGAAAGATGTAACTCTGTGAGATGAATTAACAGAACACAGAGCAGTTTCTCAGAAAGCTTCTTTCCTGTTTTGAACGGAAGATATTTCCTTTTTCACCATAGCCCTCTATGGGCTTCCAAATATCCCTTTGCCAATTGACCAAGAACAGCCTTAGCGAAAGGCTTCTTGAAGGGAAACATGTAACTCTGTGAGATGAATTAACAGAACACAATGCAGTTTCTCAGAAAGCTTCTTTCCACTTTTGAACGGAAGATATTTCGTTTTTCACCATAGCCCTCTATGGGCTTCCAAATATCCCTTTGCCAATTCCACAAGAACAGCCTTAGCGAAAGGTTTCTTGAAGGGAATGATGTAACTCTGTGAGATGAATTAACAGAACACGGAGCAGTTTCTCAGAAAGCTTCATTCCAGTTTTGAACGGAAGATATTTCCTTTTTCACCATAGCCCTCTATGGGCTTCCAAATATCCCTTTGCGAATTCCACAAGAACAGCCTTAACGAAAGGCTTCTTGAAGGGAAAGATGTAACTCTGTGAGATGAATTAACAGAACACAGAGCAGTTTCTCAGAAGCTTCTTTCCAGTTTTGAACGGAAGATATTTCCTTATTCACCATAGCCCTCTATGGCCTTCCAAATATCCCTTTGCCAATTCCACAAGAACAGCCTTAGCGAAAGCCTTCTTGAAGGGAAAGATGTAACTCTGTGAGATGATTTAACAGAACACAGAGCAGTTTCTCAGAAAGCATCTTTCCAGTTTTGAACGGAAAATATTTCCTTTTTCACCTTCGCCCTCCATGGGCTTCCAAATATCCCTTTGCCAATTGCACAAGAACAGCCTTAGCGAAAGGCTTCTTGAAGGGAAAGATGTATTTCGGTGAGATGAATTAACAGAACACAGAGCAGTTTCTCAGAAAGCTTCTTTCCAGTTTTGAACGGAAGGTATTTCCTTTTTCACCATAGCCCTCTATGGGCTTCCAAATATCCCTGTGCCAATTCCAGAAGAACAGCCTTAGCGAAAGGATTCTTGACGGGAAAGATGTAACTCTGTGAGATGAATTAACAGAACACAGAGCAGTTGCTCAGAAAGCTTCTTTCCATTTTTGAACGGAAGAGATTTCCTTTTTCACCATAGCCCTCTATGGGCTTCCAAATATCCCTTTGCCAATTCCACAAGAACAGCCTTAGTGAAAGACTTCTTGAAGGGAAAGATGTAACTGTGTGAGATGAATTTGCAGAACACAGAGCAGTTTCTCAGAAAGCTTCTTTCCAGTTTTGAACGGAAGATATTTCCTTTTTCACCATAGCCCTCTATGGGCTTCCAAATATCCCTTTGCCAATTCCACAAGAACAGCCTTAGCGAAAGGATTCTTCAAGGGAAAGATGTAACTCTGTGAGATGAATTAACTGAACACAGAGCAGTTTCTCAGAAAGCTTCTTTCCAGTTTTGAACGGAAGATATTTACTTTTTCACCATAGCCCTCTATAGGCTTCCAAATATACCTTTGCCAATTCCACAAGAACAGCCTTAGCGAAAGGCTTCTTGAAGGGAAAGATGTAACTCTGTGAGATGAAATAACAGAACACAGAGCAGTTTCTCAGAAAGCTTCTTTCCAGTTTTGAACGGAAGATATTTCCTTTTTCACCATCGACCTCTATGGGCTTCCAAATATCCCTTTGCCAATTCCACAAGAACAGCCTTAGCGAAAGCGTTCTTCAAGGAAAGATGTCACTCTGTGAGATGAATTAACAGAACACAGAGCAGTTTCGCAGAAAGCCTCTTTCCAGTTTTGAACGGAAGATATTTCCTTTTTCACCATAGCCCTCTATGGGCTTCCAAATATCCCTTTGCCAATTCCACAAGAACAGCCTTAGCGAAAGGCTTCATGAAGGGAAACATGTAATTCTGTGAGATGAATTAACAGAACACAGAGCAGTTTCTCAGAAAGCTTCTTTCCAGTTTTGAACGGAAGATATTTCCTTTTTCACCATAGCCCTCTATGGGCTTCCAAATATCCCTTTGCCAATTCCACAAGAACAGCCTTAGCGAAAGGCTTCTTCAAGGGAAAGATGTAACTCTGTGAGATGAATTAACAGAACACAGAGCAGTTTCTCAGAAAGCTTCTTTGCAGTTTTGAACGGAAGATATTTTCTTTTTCACGAAAGCCCTCTATGGGCTTCCAAATATCCCTTTGCCAATTCCACAAGAACAGCCTTAGCGAAAGGCTTCTTGAAGGGAAAGATGTAACTCTGTGAGATGAATTAACAGAACACAGAGCAGTTTCTCAGAAAGCTTCTTTCCAGTTTTGAACGGAAGATATTTCCTTTTTCACCATAGCCCCCTAAGGGCTTCCAAATATCCCTTTGCTAATTCCCCAAGAACAGACTTAGCGAAAGGCTTCTTGAAGGGAAAGATGTAACTCTGTGAGATGAATTAACAGAACACAGAGAAGTTTCTCAGAAAGCTTCCTTCCAGTTTTGAACGGAAGATATTTCCTTTTTCACCATAGCCCTGTATGGGCTTCCAAATATCCCTTTGCCAATTCCACAAGAACAGCCTTAGCGAAAGGCTTTTTGAAGGGAAAGTTCTAACTCGGTGAGATGAATTAACAGAACACAGAGCAGTTTCTCAGAAAGCTTCTTTCCAGTTTTGAACGGAAGGTATTTCCTTTTCCACCATAGCCCTCTATGGGCTTCCAAATATCCCTTTTCCAATTCCACAAGAACAGCCTTAGCGAAAGGCTTCTTGAATGGAAAGATGTAACTCTGTGAGATGAATTAACAGAACACAGAGCAGTTTCTCCGAAAGCTTCGTTCTAGTTTTGAACGGAAGATATTTCCTTTTTCACCATAGCCCTCTATGGGCTTCCAAATATCCTTTGCCAATTCCACAAGAACAGCCTTAGCGAAAGGCTTCTTGAAGGGAAAGATGTAACTCTGTGAGATGAATTAACAGAACACAGAGCAGTTTCTCAGAAAGCTTCTTTCCAGTTTTGAACGGAAGGTATTTCCTTTTTCACCATAGCCCTCTATGGGCTTCCAAATATCCCTTTGCCAATTCCCCAAGAACAGCCTTAGCGAAAGGCTTCTTGAAGGGAAAGATGTAAATCTGTGAGATGAATTAACAGAATACAGAGCAGTTTCTCAGAAAGCTTCTTTCCAGTTTTGAACGGAAGATATTTCCTTTTTCACCATAGCCCTCTATGGGCTTCCAAATATCCCTTTGCCAATTCCACAAGAACAGCCTCAGCGAAAGACTTCTTGAACGGAAAGATGTAACTCTGTGAGATGAATTAACAGAACACAGAGCAGTTTCTCAGAAAGCTTCTTTCCAGTTTTGAACGGATGATATTTCCTTTTTCACCATAGCCCTCTATGGGCTTCCAAATATCCCTTTGCCAATTCCACAAGAACAGCCTTAGCGAAAGGCTTCTTGAAGGGAAAGATGTAACTCTGTGAGATGAATTAACAGAACACAGAGCGGTTTCTCAGAAAGCTTCTTTCCAGTTTTGAACGGAAGATATTTCCTTTTTCACCATAGCCCTCTATGGGCTTCCAAATATCCCTTTGCCAATTCCACAAGAACAGCCTTAGCGAAAGCCTTCTTGAAGGGAAAGATGTAACTCTGTGAAATGATTTAACAGAACACAGAGCAGTTTCTCAGAAAGCATCTTTCCAGTTTTGAACGGAAGTTATTTCCTTTTTCACCTTAGCCCTCTATGGGCTTCCAAATATCCCTTTGCCAATTCCACAAGAACAGCCTTAGCGAAAGGCTTCTTGAAGGGAAAGATGTAACTCTGTGAGATGAATTAACAGAACACAGAACAGTTTCTCAGAAAGCTTCTTTCCAGTTTTGAACGGAAGGTATTTCATTTTTCACCATAGCCCTCTATGGGCTTCCAAATATCCCTTTGCCAATTCCCCAAGAACAGCCTTAGCGAAAGGCTTCTTGAAGGGAAAGATGTAACTCTGTGAGATGAATTAACAGAACACAGAGCAGTTTCTCAGAAAGCTTCTTTCCAGTTTTCAACGGAAGATATTTGCTTTTTCACCATAGCCCTCTATGGGCTTCCAAATATCCCTTTGCCAATTCCACAAGAACAGCCTTACCGAAAGGCTTCTTGAAGGGAAAGATGTAACTCTGTGAGATGAATTAACAGAACACAGAGCAGTTTCTCAGAAAGCTTCTTTCCAGTTTTGAACGGAAGATATTTCCTTTTTCACCATAGCCCTCTATGGGCTTCCAAATATCCCTTTGCCAATTCCACAAGAACAGCCTTAGCGAAAGGCTTCTTGAAGGGAAAGATGTAACTCTGTGAGAGGAATTAACAGAACACAGAGCAGTTTCTCAGAAAGCTTCTTTCCAGTTTTGAACGGAAGATATTTCCTTTTTCACCTTAGCCCTCTATGGGCTTCCAAATATCCCTTTGCCAATTCCACAAGAACAGCCTTAGCGAAAGGCTTTTTGAAGGGAAAGTTCTAACTCGGTGAGATGAATTAACAGAACACAGAGCAGTTTCTCAGAAAGCTTCTTTCCAGTTTTGAACGGAAGGTATTTCCTTTTCCACCATAGCCCTCTATGGGCTTCCAAATATCCCTTTTCCAATTCCACAAGAACAGCCTTAGCGAAAGGCTTCTTGAATGGAAAGATGTAACTCTGTGAGATGAATTAACAGAACACAGAGCAGTTTCTCCGAAAGCTTCGTTCTAGTTTTGAACGGAAGATATTTCCTTTTTCATCATAGCCCTCTATGGGCTTCCAAATATCCTTTGCCAATTCCACAAGAACAGCCTTAGCGAAAGGCTTCTTGAAGGGAAAGATGTAACTCTGTGAGATGAATTAACAGAACACAGAGCAGTTTCTCAGAAAGCTTCTTTCCAGTTTTGAACGGAAGGTATTTCCTTTTTCACCATAGCCCTCTATGGGCTTCCAAATATCCCTTTGCCAATTCCCCAAGAACAGCCTTAGCGAAAGGCTTCTTGAAGGGAAAGATGTAAATCTGTGAGATGAATTAACAGAATACAGAGCAGTTTCTCAGAAAGCTTCTTTCTAGTTTTGAACGGAAGATATTTCCTTTTTCACCATAGCCCTCTATGGGCTTCCAAATATCCCTTTGCCAATTCCACAAGAACAGCCTCAGCGAAAGACTTCTTGAACGGAAAGATGTAACTCTGTGAGATGAATTAACAGAACACAGAGCAGTTTCTCAGAAAGCTTCTTTCCAGTTTTGAACGGATGATATTTCCTTTTTCACCATAGCCCTCTATGGGCTTCCAAATATCCCTTTGCCAATTCCACAAGAACAGCCTTAGCGAAAGGCTTCTTGAAGGGAAAGATGTAACTCTGTGAGATGAATTAACAGAACACAGAGCGGTTTCTCAGAAAGCTTCTTTCCAGTTTTGAACGGAAGATATTTCCTTTTTCACCAGAGCCCTCTATGGGCTTCCAAATATCCCTTTGCCAATTCCACAAGAACAGCCTTAGCGAAAGATTTCTTGAAGGGAAAGATGTAACTCTGTGAGATGAATTAACAGAACACAGAGCAGTTTCTCAGAAAGCTTCTTTCCAGTTTTGAACGGAAGATATTTTCCTTTTCACCATAGCCTTCTATGGGCTTCCAAATATCCCTTTGCCAATTCCACAAGAACAGCCTTAGCGAAAGGCTTCTTGAAGGGAAAGATGTAACTCTGTGAGATGAATTAACAGAACACAGAGCAGTTTCTCAGAAAGCTTCTTTCCAGTTTTGAACGGAAGATAATTCCTTTTTCACCATAGCCCTCTATGGGCTTCCAAATATCCCTTTGCCAATTCCACCAGAACAGCCTTAGCGAAAGGCTTCTTGAAGGGAAAGATGCAACTCGGTGAGATGAATTAACAGAACACAGAGCAGTTTCTCAGAAAGCTTCTTTCCACTTTTGAACGGAAGATATTTCCTTTTTCACCATAGCCCTCTATGGGCTTCCAAATATCCCTTTGCCAATTCCACAAGAACAGCCTTAGCGAAAGGCTTCTTGAAGGGAAAGATGTAACTCTGTGAGATGAATTAACAGAACACAGAGCAGTTTCTCAGAAAGCTTCTTTCCAGTTTTGAACGGAATATATTTCCTTTTTCACCATAGCCCTCTATGGGCTTCCAAATATCCCTTTGCTAATTCCTCAAGAACAGCCTTAGCGAAAGGCTTCTTGAAGGGAAAGATGTAACTCTGTGAGATGAATTAACAGAACACAGAGCAGTTTCTCAGAAAGCTTCTTTCCAGTTTTGAACGGAAGGTATTTCCTTTTTCACCATAGCCCTCTATGGGCTTCCAAATATCCCTTTTCCAATTCCACAAGAACAGCCTTAGCGAAAGGCTTCTTGAAGGGAAAGATGTAACTCTGTGAGATGAATTAACAGAACACAGAGCAGTTTCTCAGAAAGCTTCTTTCCAGTTTTGAACGGAAGATATTTCCTTTTTCACCATAGCCCTCTATGGGCTTCCAAATATCCCTTTGCCAATTGCACAGGAAGAGCCTTAGCAAAGGCTTCTTGAAGGGAAAGATGTAACTCTTTGAGATGAATTAACAGAACACAGAGCAGTTTCTCAGAAAGCTTCTTTCCAGTTTTGAACGGAAGATATTTCCTTTTTCATCATAGCCCTCTATGGGCTTCCAAATATCCCTTTGCCAATTCCACAAGAACAGCCTTAGCGAAATGCTTCCTGAAGAGAAAGATGTAACTCTGTGAGATGAATTAACAGAACACAGAGCAGTTTCTCAGAAGCTTCTTTCCAGTTTTGAACGGAAGATATTTCCTTTTTCACCATAGCCCTCTATGGGCTTCCAAATATCCCTTTGCCAATTCCACAAGAACAGCCTTAGCGAAAGCCTTCTTGAAGGGAAAGATGTAACACTGTGAGATGATTTAACAGAACACAGAGCAGTTTCTCAGAAAGCATCTTTCCAGTTTTGAACGGAAGTTATTTCCTTTTTCACCTTAGCCCTCTATGGGCTTCCAAATATCCCTTTGCCAATTCCACAAGAACAGCCTTAGCGAAAGGCTTCTTGAAGGAAAAGATGTAACTCTGTGAGATGAATTAACAGAACACAGAGCAGTTTCTCAGAAAGCTTCTTTCCAGTTTTGAACGGAAGATATTTCCTTTTTCACCATAGCCCTCTATAGGCTTCCAAATATCCCTTTGCCAATTGACCAAGAACAGCCTTAGCGAAAGGCTTCTTGAAGGGAAAGATGTAACTCTGTGAGATGAATTAACAGAACACAGAGCAGTTTCTCAGAAAGCTTCTTTCCACTTTTGAACGGAAGATATTTCGTTTTTCACCATAGCCCTCTATGGGCTTCCAAATATCCCTTTGCCAATTCCACAAGAACAGCCTTAGCGAAAGGTTTCTTGAAGGGAATGATGTAACTCTGTGAGATGAATTAACAGAACACGGAGCAGTTTCTCAGAAAGCTTCATTCCAGTTTTGAACGGAAGATATTTCCTTTTTCACCATAGCCCTCTATGGGCTTCCAAATATCCCTTTGCGAATTCCACAAGAACAGCCTTAGCGAAAGGCTTCTTGAAGGGAAAGATGTAACTCTGTGAGATGAATTAACAGAACACAGAGCAGTTTCTCAGAAGCTTCTTTCCAGTTTTGAACAGAAGATATTTCCTTTTTCACCATAGCCCTCTATGGCCTTCCAAATATCCCTTTGCCAATTCCACAAGAACAGCCTTAGCGAAAGCCTTCTTGAAGGGAAAGATGTAACTCTGTGAGATGATTTAACAGAACACAGAGCAGTTTCTCAGAAAGCATCTTTCCAGTTTTGAACGGAAGATATTTCCTTTTTCACCTTAGCCCTCTATGGGCTTGCAAATATCCCTTTGCCAATTCCACAAGAACAGCCTTAGCGAAAGGCTTCTTGAAGGGAAAGATGTATCTCGGTGAGATGAATTAACAGAACACAGAGCAGTTTCTCAGAAAGCTTCTTTCCAGTTTTGAACGGAAGATATTTCCTTTTTCACCTTAGCCCTCTATGGGCTTCCAAATATCCTTTTGCCAATTCCACAAGAACAGCCTTAGCGAAAGGCTTCTTGAAGGGAAAGATGTAACTCTGTGAGATGAATTAACAGAACACAGAGCAGTTTCTCAGAAAGCTTCTTTCCAGTTTTGAACGGAAGATACTTCCTTTTTCACCATAGCCCTCTATGGGCTTCCAAATATCCCTTTGCCAATTCCACAAGAACAGCTTTAGCGAAAGGCTTCTTGAAGGGAAAGATGTAACTCTGTGAGAGGAATTAACAGAACACAGAGCAGTTTCTCAGAAAGCTTCTTTCCAGTTTTGAACGGAAGACATTTCCTTTTTCACCTTAGCCCTCTATGGGCTTCCAAATATCCCTTTGCCAATTCCACAAGAACAGCCTTAGCGAAAGGCTTTTTGAAGGGAAAGTTCTAACTCGGTGAGATGAATTAACAGAACACAGAGCAGTTTCTCAGAAAGCTTCTTTCCAGTTTTGAACGGAAGGTATTTCCTTTTTCACCATAGCCCTCTATGGGCTTCCAAATATCCCTTTTCCAATTCCACAAGAACAGCCTTAGCGAAAGGCTTCTTGAATGGAAAGATGTAACTCTGTGAGATGAATTAACAGAACACAGAGCAGTTTCTCCGAAAGCTTCTTTCCAGTTTTGAACGGAAGATACTTCCTTTTTCACCATAGCCCTCTATGGGCTTCCAAATATCCCTTTGCCAATTCCACAAGAACAGCCTTAGCGAAAGGCTTCTTGAAGGGAAAGATGTATCTCGGTGAGATGAATTAACAGAACACAGAGCAGTTTCTCAGAAAGCTTCTTTCCAGTTTTGAACGGAAGGTATTTCCTTTTTCACCATAGCCCTCTATGGGCTTCCAAATATCCCTGTGCCAATTCCAGAAGAACAGCCTTAGCGAAAGGATTCTTGAAGGGAAAGATGTAACTCTGTGAGATGAATTAACAGAACACAGAGCAGTTGCTCAGAAAGCTTCTTTCCATTTTTGAACGGAAGATATTTCCTTTTTCACCATAGCCCTCTATGGGCTTCCAAATATCCCTTTGCCAATTCCACAAGAACAGCCTTAGTGAAAGACTTCTTGAAGGGAAAGATGTAACTGTGTGAGATGAATTTACAGAACACAGAGCAGTTTCTCAGAAAGCTTCTTTCCAGTTTTGAACGGAAGATATTTCCTTTTTCACCATAGCCCTCTATGGGCTTCCAAATATCCCTTTGCCAATTCCACAAGAACAGCCTTAGCGAAAGGATTCTTCAAGGGAAAGATGTAACTCTGTGAGATGAATTAACTGAACACAGAGCAGTTTCTCAGAAAGCTTCTTTCCAGTTTTGAACGGAAGATATTTACTTTTTCACCATAGCCCTCTATAGGCTTCCAAATATCCCTTTGCCAATTCCACAAGAACAGCCTTAGCGAAAGGCTTCTTGAAGGGAAAGATGTAACTCTGTGAGATGAATTAACAGAACACAGAGCAGTTTCTCAGAAAGCTTCTTTCCAGTTTTGAACGGAAGATATTTCCTTTTTCACCATCGACCTCTATGGGCTTCCAAATATCCCTTTGCCAATTCCACAAGAACAGCCTTAGCGAAAGCCTTCTTGAAGGGAAAGATGTAACTCTGTGAAATGATTTAACAGAACACAGAGCAGTTTCTCAGAAAGCATCTTTCCAGTTTTGAACGGAAGTTATTTCCTTTTTCACCTTAGCCCTCTATGGGCTTCCAAATATCCCTTTGCCAATTCCACAAGAACAGCCTTAGCGAAAGGCTTCTTGAAGGGAAAGATGTAACTCTGTGAGATGAATTAACAGAACACAGAGCAGTTTCTCAGAAAGCTTCTTTCCAGTTTTGAACGGAAGGTATTTCATTTTTCACCATAGCCCTCTATGGGCTTCCAAATATCCCTTTGCCAATTCCCCAAGAACAGCCTTAGCGAAAGGCTTCTTGAAGGGAAAGATGTAACTCTGTGAGATGAATTAACAGAACACAGAGCAGTTTCTCAGAAAGCTTCTTTCCAGTTTTCAACGGAAGATATTTGCTTTTTCACCATAGCCCTCTATGGGCTTCCAAATATCCCTTTGCCAATTCCACAAGAACAGCCTTAGCGAAAGGCTTCTTGAAGGGAAAGATGTAACTCTGTGAGATGAATTAACAGAACACAGAGCAGTTTCTCAGAAAGCTTCTTTCCAGTTTTGAACGGAAGATATTTCCTTTTTCACCTTAGCCCTCTATGGGCTTCCAAATATCCTTTTGCCAATTCCACAAGAACAGCCTTAGCGAAAGGCTTCTTGAAGTGAAAGATGTAACTCTGTGAGATGAATTAACAGAACACAGAGCAGTTTCTCAGAAAGCTTCTTTCCAGTTTTGAACGGAAGATATTTCCTTTTTCACCATAGCCCTCTATGGGCTTCCAAATATCCCTTTGCCAATTCCACAAGAACAGCCTTAGCGAAAGGCTTCTTGAAGGGAAAGATGTAACTCTGTGAGAGGAATTAACAGAACACAGAGCAGTTTCTCAGAAAGCTTCTTTCCAGTTTTGAACGGAAGATATTTCCTTTTTCACCTTAGCCCTCTATGGGCTTCCAAATATCCCTTTGCCAATTCCACAAGAACAGCCTTAGCGAAAGGCTTCTTGAAGGGAAAGATGTAACTCTGTGAGATGAATTAACAGAACACAGAGCAGTTTGTCAGAAAGCTTCTTTCCAGTTTTGAACGGAAGATATTTCCTTTTTCACCATAGCCCTCTATGGGCTTCCAAATATCCCTTTGCCAATTCCACAAGAACAGCCTTAGCGAAAGACTTCTTGAAGGGAAAGATGTAACTCTGTGAGGTGAATTAACAGAACACAGAGCAGTTTCTCGGAAAGCTTCTTTCCAGTTTTGAACGGAAGATATTTCCTTGTTCACGATAGCCCTCTATGGGCTTCCAAATATCCCTTTGCCAATTCCCCAAGAACAGCCTTAGCGAAAGGCTTCTTGAAGGGAAAGATGTAACTCTGTGAGATGAATTAACAGAACACAGAGCAGTTTCTCAGAAAGCTTCTTTCCTGTTTTGAACGGAAGATATTTCCTTTTTCACCATAGCCCTCTATGGGCTTCCAAATATCCCTTTGCCAATTGACCAAGAACAGCCTTAGCGAAAGGCTTCTTGAAGGGAAAGATGTAACTCTGTGAGATGAATTAACAGAACACAGAGCAGTTTCTCAGAAAGCTTCTTTCCACTTTTGAACGGAAGATATTTCGTTTTTCACCATAGCCCTCTATGGGCTTCCAAATATCCCTTTGCCAATTCCACAAGAACAGCCTTAGCGAAAGGTTTCTTGAAGGGAATGATGTAACTCTGTGAGATGAATTAACAGAACACGGAGCAGTTTCTCAGAAAGCTTCATTCCAGTTTTGAACGGAAGATATTTCCTTTTTCACCATAGCCCTCTATGGGCTTCCAAATATCCCTTTGCGAATTCCACAAGAACAGCCTTAGCGAAAGGCTTCTTGAAGGGAAAGATGTAACTCTGTGAGATGAATTAACAGAACACAGAGCAGTTTCTCAGAAGCTTCTTTCCAGTTTTGAACAGAAGATATTTCCTTTTTCACCATAGCCCTCTATGGCCTTCCAAATATCCCTTTGCCAATTCCACAAGAACAGCCTTAGCGAAAGCCTTCTTGAAGGGAAAGATGTAACTCTGTGAGATGATTTAACAGAACACAGAGCAGTTTCTCAGAAAGCATCTTTCCAGTTTTGAACGGAAGATATTTCCTTTTTCACCTTAGCCCTCTATGGGCTTGCAAATATCCCTTTGCCAATTCCACAAGAACAGCCTTAGCGAAAGGCTTCTTGAAGGGAAAGATGTATCTCGGTGAGATGAATTAACAGAACACAGAGCAGTTTCTCAGAAAGCTTCTTTCCAGTTTTGAACGGAAGGTATTTCCTTTTTCACCATAGCCCTCTATGGGCTTCCAAATATCCCTGTGCCAATTCCAGAAGAACAGCCTTAGCGAAAGGCTTCTTGAAGGGAAAGATGTAACTCTGTGAGATGAATTAACAGAACACAGAGCAGTTGCTCAGAAAGCTTCTTTCCATTTTTGAACGGAAGATATTTCCTTTTTCACCATAGCCCTCTATGGGCTTCCAAATATCCCTTTGCCAATTCCACAAGAACAGCCTTAGTGAAAGACTTCTTGAAGGGAAAGATGTAACTGTGTGAGATGAATTAACTGAACACAGAGCAGTTTCTCAGAAAGCTTCTTTCCAGTTTTGAACGGAAGATATTTACTTTTTCACCATAGCCCTCTATAGGCTTCCAAATATCCCTTTGCCAATTCCACAAGAACAGCCTTAGCGAAAGTCTTCTTGAAGGGAAAGATATAACTCTGTGAGATGAATTAACAGAACACAGAGCAGTTTCTCAGAAAGCTTCTTTCCAGTTTTGAACGGAAGATATTTCCTTTTTCACCATCGACCTCTATGGGCTTCCAAATATCCCGTTGCCAATTCCACAAGAACAGCCTTAGCGAAAGGCTTCTTCAAGGAAAGATGTCACTCTGTGAGATGAATTAACAGAACACAGAGCAGTTTCGCAGAAAGCTTCTTTCCAGTTTTGAACGGAAGATATTTCCTTTTTCACCATAGCCCTCTATGGGCTTCCAAATATCCCTTTGCCAATTCCACAAGAACAGCCTTAGCGAAAGGCTTCTTGAAGGGAAACATGTAACTCTGTGAGATGAATTAACAGAACACAGAGCAGTTTCTCAGAAAGATTCTTTCCAGTTTTGAACGGAAGATATTTCCTTTTTCACCATAGCCCTCTATGGGCTTCCAAATATCCCTTTGCCAATTCCACAAGAACAGCCTTAGCGAAAGGCTTCTTCAAGGGAAAGATGTAACTCTGTGAGATGAATTAACAGAACACAGAGCAGTTTCTCAGAAAGCTTCTTTCCAGTTTTGAACGGAAGATATTTTCTTTTTCACGAAAGCCCTCTATGGGCTTCCAAATATCCCTTTGCCAATTCCACAAGAACAGCCTTAGCGAAAGGCTTCTTGAAGGGAAAGATGTAACTCTGTGAGATGAATTAACAGAACACAGAGCAGTTTCTCAGAAAGCTTTTTTCCAGTTTTGAACGGAAGGTATTTCCTTTTTCACCATAGCCCTCTATGGGCTTCCAAATATCCCTTTGCCAATTCCACAAGAACAGCCTTAGCGAAAGGCTTCTTGAAGGGAAAGACGTCACTCTGTGAGATGAATTTACAGAACACAGAGCAGTTTCTCAGAAAGCTTCTTTCCAGTTTTGAACGGAAGATATTTCCTTTTTCACCATAGCCCTCTAAGGGCTTCCAAATATCCCTTTGCCAATTCCCCAAGAACAGACTTAGCGAAAGGCTTCTTGAAGGAAAGATGTAACTCTGTGAGATGAATTAACAGAACACAGAGCAGTTTCTCAGAAAGCTTCCTTCCAGTTTTGAACGGAAGATATTTCCTTTTTCACCATAGCCCTGTATGGGCTTCCAAATATCCCTTTGTCAATTCCACAAGAACAGCCTTAGCGAAAGACTTCTTGAAGGGAAAGATGTAACTCTGTGACATAAATTAACAGAACACAGAGCAGGTTCTCAGAAAGCTTCTTTCCAGTTTTGAACGAAAGATATTTCCTGTTTCACCATAGATCTCTATGGGCTTCCAAATATCCCTTTGCCAATTCCCCAAGAACAGCCTTAGCGAAAGGCTTCTTGAAGGGAAAGATGTAACTCTGTGAGATGAATTAACAGAACACACAGCAGTTTCTCAGAAAGCTTCTTTCCAGTTTTGAACGAAAGATATTTCCTTTTTCACCATACCCCTCTATGGGCTTCCAAATATCCCTTTGCCAATTCCACAAGAACAGCCTTAGCGAAAGGCTTCTTCAAGGGAAAGATGTCACTCTGTGAGATGAATTAAGAGAACACAGAGCAGTTTCTCAGAAAGCTTCTTTCCAGTTTTGAACGGAAGATATTTTCTTTTTCATCATAGCCCTCTATGGGGTTCCAAATATCCCTTTGCCAATTCCACAAGAACAGCCTTAGCGAAAGGCTTCTTGAAGGGAAAGATGTAACTCTGTGAGATGAATTAACAGAACACAGAGCAGTTTCTCAGAAGCTTCTTTCCATTTTTGAACGGAAGATATTTCCTTTTTCACCATAGCCCTCTATGGGCTTCCAAATATCCCTTTGCCAATTCCACAAGAACAGCCTTAGCGAAAGGCTTCTTGAAGGGAAAGATGTAACTCTGTGAGATGAATTAACAGAACACAGAGCAGTTTCTCAGAAAGCTTCTTTCCAGTTTTGAACGGAAGGTATTTCATTTTTCACCATAGCCCTCTATGGGCTTCCAAATATCCCTTTGCCAATTCCCCAAGAACAGCCTTAGCGAAAGGCTTCTTGAAGGGAAAGATGTAACTCTCTGAGATGAATTAACAGAACACAGAGCAGTTTCTCAGAAAGCTTCTTTCCAGTTTTCAACGGAAGATATTTGCTTTTTCACCATAGCCCTCTATGGGCTTCCAAATATCCCTTTGCCAATTCCACAGGAACAGCCTTACCGAAAGGCTTCTTGAAGGGAAAGATGTAACTCTGTGAGATGAATTAACAGAACACAGAGCAGTTTCTCAGAAAGCTTCTTTCCAGTTTTGAACGGAAGATATTTCCTTTTTCACCTTAGCCCTCTATGGGCTTCCAAATATCCTTTTGCCAATTCCACAAGAACAGCCTTAGCGAAAGGCTTCTTGAAGGGAAAGATGTAACTCTGTGAGATGAATTAACAGAACACCGAGCAGTTTCTCAGAAAGCTTCTTTCCAGTTTTGAACGGAAGATACTTCCTTTTTCACCATAGCCCTCTATGGGCTTCCAAATATCCCTTTGCCAATTCCACAAGAACAGCTTTAGCGAAAGGCTTCTTGAAGGGAAAGATGTAACTCTGTGAGAGGAATTAACAGAACACAGAGCAGTTTCTCAGAAAGCTTCTTTCCAGTTTTGAACGGAAGACATTTCCTTTTTCACCTTAGCCCTCTATGGGCTTCCAAATATCCCTTTGCCAATTCCACAAGAACAGCCTTAGCGAAAGGCTTTTTGAAGGGAAAGTTCTAACTCGGTGAGATGAATTAACAGAACACAGAGCAGTTTCTCAGAAAGCTTCTTTCCAGTTTTGAACGGAAGGTATTTCCTTTTTCACCATAGCCCTCTATGGGCTTCCAAATATCCCTTTTCCAATTCCACAAGAACAGCCTTAGCGAAAGGCTTCTTGAATGGAAAGATGTAACTCTGTGAGATGAATTAACAGAACACAGAGCAGTTTCTCCGAAAGCTTCTTTCCAGTTTTGAACGGAAGATACTTCCTTTTTCACCATAGCCCTCTATGGGCTTCCAAATATCCCTTTGCCAATTCCACAAGAACAGCCTTAGCGAAAGGCTTCTTGAAGGGAAAGATGTATCTCGGTGAGATGAATTAACAGAACACAGAGCAGTTTCTCAGAAAGCTTCTTTCCAGTTTTGAACGGAAGGTATTTCCTTTTTCACCATAGCCCTCTATGGGCTTCCAAATATCCCTGTGCCAATTCCAGAAGAACAGCCTTAGCGAAAGGATTCTTGAAGGGAAAGATGTAACTCTGTGAGATGAATTAACAGAACACAGAGCAGTTGCTCAGAAAGCTTCTTTCCATTTTTGAACGGAAGATATTTCCTTTTTCACCATAGCCCTCTATGGGCTTCCAAATATCCCTTTGCCAATTCCACAAGAACAGCCTTAGTGAAAGACTTCTTGAAGGGAAAGATGTAACTGTGTGAGATGAATTTACAGAACACAGAGCAGTTTCTCAGAAAGCTTCTTTCCAGTTTTGAACGGAAGATATTTCCTTTTTCACCATAGCCCTCTATGGGCTTCCAAATATCCCTTTGCCAATTCCACAAGAACAGCCTTAGCGAAAGGATTCTTCAAGGGAAAGATGTAACTCTGTGAGATGAATTAACTGAACACAGAGCAGTTTCTCAGAAAGCTTCTTTCCAGTTTTGAACGGAAGATATTTACTTTTTCACCATAGCCCTCTATAGGCTTCCAAATATCCCTTTGCCAATTCCACAAGAACAGCCTTAGCGAAAGGCTTCTTGAAGGGAAAGATGTAACTCTGTGAGATGAATTAACAGAACACAGAGCAGTTTCTCAGAAAGCTTCTTTCCAGTTTTGAACGGAAGATATTTCCTTTTTCACCATCGACCTCTATGGGCTTCCAAATATCCCTTTGCCAATTCCACAAGAACAGCCTTAGCGAAAGCCTTCTTGAAGGGAAAGATGTAACTCTGTGAAATGATTTAACAGAACACAGAGCAGTTTCTCAGAAAGCATCTTTCCAGTTTTGAACGGAAGTTATTTCCTTTTTCACCTTAGCCCTCTATGGGCTTCCAAATATCCCTTTGCCAATTCCACAAGAACAGCCTTAGCGAAAGGCTTCTTGAAGGGAAAGATGTAACTCTGTGAGATGAATTAACAGAACACAGAGCAGTTTCTCAGAAAGCTTCTTTCCAGTTTTGAACGGAAGGTATTTCATTTTTCACCATAGCCCTCTATGGGCTTCCAAATATCCCTTTGCCAATTCCCCAAGAACAGCCTTAGCGAAAGGCTTCTTGAAGGGAAAGATGTAACTCTGTGAGATGAATTAACAGAACACAGAGCAGTTTCTCAGAAAGCTTCTTTCCAGTTTTCAACGGAAGATATTTGCTTTTTCACCATAGCCCTCTATGGGCTTCCAAATATCCCTTTGCCAATTCCACAAGAACAGCCTTAGCGAAAGGCTTCTTGAAGGGAAAGATGTAACTCTGTGAGATGAATTAACAGAACACAGAGCAGTTTCTCAGAAAGCTTCTTTCCAGTTTTGAACGGAAGATATTTCCTTTTTCACCTTAGCCCTCTATGGGCTTCCAAATATCCTTTTGCCAATTCCACAAGAACAGCCTTAGCGAAAGGCTTCTTGAAGTGAAAGATGTAACTCTGTGAGATGAATTAACAGAACACAGAGCAGTTTCTCAGAAAGCTTCTTTCCAGTTTTGAACGGAAGATATTTCCTTTTTCACCATAGCCCTCTATGGGCTTCCAAATATCCCTTTGCCAATTCCACAAGAACAGCCTTAGCGAAAGGCTTCTTGAAGGGAAAGATGTAACTCTGTGAGAGGAATTAACAGAACACAGAGCAGTTTCTCAGAAAGCTTCTTTCCAGTTTTGAACGGAAGATATTTCCTTTTTCACCTTAGCCCTCTATGGGCTTCCAAATATCCCTTTGCCAATTCCACAAGAACAGCCTTAGCGAAAGGCTTTTTGAAGGGAAAGTTCTAACTCGGTGAGATGAATTAACAGAACACAGAGCAGTTTCTCAGAAAGCTTCTTTCCAGTTTTGAACGGAAGGTATTTCCTTTTTCACCATAGCCCTCTATGGGCTTCCAAATATCCCTTTTCCAATTCCACAAGAACAGCCTTAGCGAAAGGCTTCTTGAATGGAAAGATGTAACTCTGTGAGATGAATTAACAGAACACAGAGCAGTTTCTCCGAAAGCTTCGTTCTAGTTTTGAACGGAAGATATTTCCTTTTTCACCATAGCCCTCTATGGGCTTCCAAATATCCTTTGCCAATTCCACAAGAACAGCCTTAGCGAAAGGCTTCTTGAAGGGAAAGATGTAACTCTGTGAGATGAATTAACAGAACACAGAGCAGTTTCTCAGAAAGCTTCTTTCCAGTTTTGAACGGAAGGTATTTCCTTTTTCACCATAGCCCTCTATGGGCTTCCAAATATCCCTTTGCCAATTCCCCAAGAACAGCCTTAGCGAAAGGCTTCTTGAAGGGAAAGATGTAAATCTGTGAGATGAATTAACAGAACACAGAGCGGTTTCTCAGAAAGCTTCTTTCCAGTTTTGAACGGAAGATATTTCCTTTTTCACCAGAGCCCTCTATGGGCTTCCAAATATCCCTTTGCCAATTCCACAAGAACAGCCTTAGCGAAAGATTTCTTGAAGGGAAAGATGTAACTCTGTGAGATGAATTAACAGAACACAGAGCAGTTTCTCAGAAAGCTTCTTTCCAGTTTTGAACGGAAGATATTTCCTTTTTCACCATAGCCTTCTATGGGCTTCCAAATATACCTTTGCCAATTCCACAAGAACAGCCTTAGCGAAAGGCTTCTTGAAGGGAAAGATGTAACTCTGTGAGATGAATTTACAGAACACAGAGCAGTTTCTCAGAAAGCTTCTTTCCAGTTTTGAACGGAAGATATTTCCTTTTTCACCATAGCCCTCTATGGGCTTCCAAATATCCCTTTGCCAATTCCACCAGAACAGCCTTAGCGGAAGGCTTCTTGAAGGGAAAGATGTAACTCGGTGAGATGAATTAACAGAACACAGAGCAGTTTCTCAGAAAGCTTCTTTCCACTTTTGAACGGAAGATATTTCCTTTTTCACCATAGCCCTCTATGGGCTTCCAAATATCCCTTTGCCAATTCCACAAGAACAGCCTTAGCGAAAGGCTTCTTGAAGGGAAAGATGTAACTCTGTGAGATGAATTAACAGAACACAGAGCAGTTTCTCAGAAAGCTTCTTTCCAGTTTTGAACGGAATATATTTCCTTTTTCACCATAGCCCTCTATGGGCTTCCAAATATCCCTTTGCTAATTCCACAAGAACAGCCTTAGCGAAAGGCTTCTTGAAGGGAAAGATGTAACTCTGTGAGATGAATTAACAGAACACAGAGCAGTTTCTCAGAAAGCTTCTTTCCAGTTTTGAACGGAAGATATTTCCTTTTTCACCATAGCCATCTATGGGCTTCCAAATATCCCTTTTCCAATTCCACAAGAACAGCCTTAGCGAAAGGCTTCTTGAAGGGAAAGATGTAACTCTGTGAGATGAATTAACAGAACACAGAGCAGTTTCTCAGAAAGCTTCTTTCCAGTTTTGAACGGAAGATATTTCCTTTTTCACCATAGCCCTCTATGGGCTTCCAAATATCCCTTTGCCAATTGCACAGGAAGAGCCTTAGCAAAGGCTTCTTGAAGGGAAAGATGTAACTCTGTGAGATGAATTAACAGAACACAGAGCAGTTTCTCAGAAAGCTTCTTTCCAGTTTTGAACGGAAGATATTTCCTTTTTCATCATAGCCCTCTATGGGCTTCCAAATATCGCTTTGCCAATTCCACAAGAACAGCCTTAGCGAAAGGCTTCCTGAAGGGAAAGATGTAACTCTGAGAGATGAATTAACAGAACACAGAGCAGTTTCTCAGAAGCTTCTTTCCAGTTTTGAACGGAAGATATTTCCTTTTTCACCATAGCCCTCTATGGGCTTCCAAATATCCCTTTGCCAATTCCACAAGAACAGCCTTAGCGAAAGCCTTCTTGAAGGGAAAGATGTAACTCTGTGAGATGATTTAACAGAACACAGAGCAGTTTCTCAGAAAGCATCTTTCCAGTTTTGAACGGAAGTTATTTCCTTTTTCACCTTAGCCCTCTATGGGCTTCCAAATATCCCTTTGCCAATTCCACAAGAACAGCCTTAGCGAAAGGCTTCTTGAAGGAAAAGATGTAACTCTGTGAGATGAATTAACAGAACACAGAGCAGTTTCTCAGAAAGCTTCTTTCCAGTTTTGAACGGAAGATATTTCCTTTTTCACCATAGCCCTCTATGGGCTTCCAAATATCCCTTTGCCAATTCCACAAGAACAGCCTTAGCGAAAGGCTTCTTGAAGGGAAAGATGTAACTCTGTGAGATGAATTAACAGAACACAGAGCAGTTTCTCAGAAAGCTTCTTTCCAGTTTTGAACGGAAGATATTTCCTTTTTCACCTTAGCCCTCTATGGGCTTCCAAATATCCCTTTGCCAATTCCCCAAGAACAGCCTTAGCGAAAGGCTTCTTGAAGGGAAAGATGTAACTCTGTGAGATAAATTAACAGAACACAGAGCAGTTTCTCAGAAAGCTTCTTTCAAGTTTTGAACGGAAGATATTTCCTTTTTCACCATAGCCCTCTATGGGCTTCCAAATATCCCTTTGCCAATTCCACAAGAACAGCCTTAGCGAAAGGCTTCTTGAAGGGAAAGATGTAACTCTGTGAGAGGAATTAACAGAACACAGAGCAGTTTCTCAGAAAGCTTCTTTCCAGTTTTGAAGGGAAGATATTTCCTTTTTCACCTTAGCCCTCTATGGGCTTCCAAATATCCCTTTGCCAATTCCACAAGAACAGCCTTAGCGAAAGGCTTCTTGAAGGGAAAGATGAAACTCTGTGAGATGAATTAACAGAACACAGAGCAGTTTCTCAGAAAGCTTCTTTCCAGTTTTGAACGGAAGGTATTACCTTTTTCACCATAGCCCTCTATGGGCTTCCAAATATCCCTGTGCCAATTCCAGAAGAACAGCCTTAGCGAAAGGCTTCTAGAAGGGAAAGATATAACTCTGTGAGATGAATTAACAGAACACAGAGCAGTTGCTCACAAAGCTTCTTTCCATTTTTGAACGCAAGATATTTCCTTTTTCACCATAGCCCTCATTGGGCTTCCAAATATCCCTTGCCAATTCCACAAGAACAGCCTTAGCGAAAGGCTTCTTGAAGGGAAAGATGTAACTCTGTGAGATGAATTAACAGAACACAGAGCAGTTTCTCAGAAAGCTTCTTTCCAGTTTTGAACGGAAGGTATTTCCTTTTTCACCATAGCCCTCTATGGGCTTCCAAATATCCCTTTACCAATTCCACAAGAACAGCCTTAGCGAAAGGCTTCTTCAAGGGAAAGATATCACTCTGTGAGATGAATTAACAGAACACAGAGCAGTTTCTCAGAAAGCTTCTTTCCAGTTTTGAACGGAAGATATTTCCTTTTTCACCATAGCCCTCTATAGGCTTCCAAATATCCCTTTGCCAATTCCACAAGAACAGCCTTAGCGAAAGGCTTCTTGTGGGGAAGGATGTAACTCTGTGAGATGAATTAACAGAACACAGAGCAGTTTCTCAGAAAGCTTCTTTCCAGTTTTGAACAGAAGATATTTCCTTTTTCACCATAGACCTCTATGGGCTTCCAAATATCCCTTTGCCAATTCCACAAGAACAGCCTTAGCGAAAGGCTTCTTCAAGGGAAAGATGTCACTCTGTGAGATGAATTAACAGAACACAGAGCAGTTTCTCAGAAAGCTTCTTTCCTGTTTTGAACGGAAGATATTTCCTTTTTCACCATAGCCCTCTATGGGCTTCCAAATATCCCTTTGCCAATTCCACAAGAACAGCCTTAGCGAAAGGCTTCTTCAAGGGAAAGATGTAACTCTGTGAGATGAATTAACAGAACACAGAGCAGTTTCTCAGAAAGCTTCTTTGCAGTTTTGAACGGAAGATATTTTCTTTTTCACGATAGCCCTCTATGGGCTTCCAAATATCCCTTTGCCAATTCCACAAGAACAGCCTTAGCGAAAGGCTTCTTGAAGGGAAAGATGTAACTCTGTGAGATGAATTAACAGAACACAGAGCAGTTTCTCAGAAAGCTTCTTTCCAGTTTTGAACGGAAGATATTTCCTTTTTCACCATAGCCCTCTAAGGGCTTCCAAATATCCCTTTGCCAATTCCCCAAGAACAGACTTAGCGAAAGGCTTCTTGAAGGGAAAGATGTAACTCTGTGAGATGAATTAACAGAACACAGAGCAGTTTCTCAGAAAGCTTCCTTCCAGTTTTGAACGGAAGATATTTCCTTTTTCACCATAGCCCTCTATGGGCTTCCAAATATCCCTTTGTCAATTCCACAAGAACAGCCTTAGCGAAAGACTTCTTGAAGGGAAAGATTTAACTCTGTGACATAAATTAACAGAACACAGAGCAGTTTCTCAGAAAGCTTCTTTCCAGTTTTGAACGGAAGATATTTCCTTTTTCACCATAGCCCTCTATGGGCTTCCAAATATCCCTTTGCCAATTCCCCAAGAACAGCCTTAGCGAAAGGCTTCTTGAAGGGAAAGATGTAACTCTGTGAGATGAATTAACAGAACACAGAGCAGTTTCTCAGAAAGCTTCTTTCCAGTTTTGAACGGAAGATATTTCCTTTTTCACCATAGCCCTCTATGGGCTTCCAAATATCCCTTTGCCAATTCCACAAGAACAGACTTAGCGAAAGGCTTCTTCAAGGGAAAGATGTCACTCTGTGAGATGAATTAAGAGAACACGGAGATGTTTCTCAGAAAGCTTCTTTCCAGTTTTGAACGGAAGATATTTTCTTTTTCATCATAGCCCTCTATGGGCTTCCAAATATCCCTTTGCCAATTCCACAAGAACAGCCTTAGCGAAAGGCTTCTTGAAGGGAAAGATGTAACTCTGTGAGATGAATTAACAGAACACAGAGCAGTTTCTCAGAAAGCTTCTTTCCAGTTTTGAACGGAAGGTATTTCATTTTTCACCATAGCCCCCTATGGGCTTCCAAATATCCCTTTGCCAATTCCCCAAGAACAGCCTTAGCGAAAGGCTTCTTGAAGGGAAAGATGTAACTCTGTGAGATGAATTAACAGAACACAGAGCAGTTTCTCAGAAAGCTTCTTTCCAGTTTTCAACGGAAGATATTTGCTTTTTCACCATAGCCCTCTATGGGCTTCCAAATATCCCTTTGCCAATTCCACAAGAACAGCCTTACCGAAAGGCTTCTTGAAGGGAAAGATGTAACTCTGTGAGATGAATTAACAGAACACAGAGCAATTTCTCAGAAAGCTTCTTTCCAGTTTTGAACGGAAGATATTTCCTTTTTCACCTTAGCCCTCTATGGGCTTCCAAATATCCTTTTGCCAATTCCACAAGAACAGCCTTAGCGAAAGGCTTCTTGAAGGGAAAGATGTAACTCTGTGAGATGAATTAACAGAACACAGAGCAGTTTCTCAGAAAGCTTCTTTCCAGTTTTGAACGGAAGATATTTCCTTTTTCACCATAGCCCTCTATGGGCTTCCAAATATCCCTTTGCCAATTCCACAAGAACAGCCTTAGCGAAAGGCTTCTTGAAGGGAAAGATGTAACTCTGTGAGAGGAATTAACAGAACACAGAGCAGTTTCTCAGAAAGCTTCTTTCCAGTTTTGAACGGAAGATATTTCCTTTTTCACCTTAGCCCTCTATGGGCTTCCAAATATCCCTTTGCCAATTCCACAAGAACAGCCTTAGCGAAAGGCTTTTTGAAGGGAAAGTTCTAACTCGGTGAGATGAATTAACAGAACACAGAGCAGTTTCTCAGAAAGCTTCTTTCCAGTTTTGAACGGAAGGTATTTCCTTTTTCACCATAGCCCTCTATGGGCTTCCAAATATCCCTTTTCCAATTCCACAAGAACAGCCTTAGCGAAAGGCTTCTTGAATGGAAAGATGTAACTCTGTGAGATGAATTAACAGAACACAGAGCAGTTTCTCCGAAAGCTTCGTTCTAGTTTTGAACGGAAGATATTTCCTTTTTCACCATAGCCCTCTATGGGCTTCCAAATATCCTTTGCCAATTGCACAAGAACAGCCTTAGCGAAAGGCTTCTTGAAGGGAAAGATGTAACTCTGTGAGATGAATTAACAGAACACAGAGCAGTTTCTCAGAAAGCTTCTTTCCAGTTTTGAACGGAAGGTATTTCCTTTTTCACCATAGCCCTCTATGGGCTTCCAAATATCCCTTTGCCAATTCCCCAAGAACAGCCTTAGCGAAAGGCTTCTTGAAGGGAAAGATGTAAATCTGTGAGATGAATTAAGAGAACACAGAGCGGTTTCTCAGAAAGCTTCTTTCCAGTTTTGAACGGAAGATATTTCCTTTTTCACCAGAGCCCTCTATGGGCTTCCAAATATCCCTTTGCCAATTCCACAAGAACAGCCTTAGCGAAAGATTTCTTGAAGGGAAAGATGTAACTCTGTGAGATGAATTAACAGAACACAGAGCAGTTTCTCAGAAAGCTTCTTTCCAGTTTTGAACGGAAGATATTTCCTTTTTCACCATAGCCTTCTATGGGCTTCCAAATATCCCTTTGCCAATTCCACAAGAACAGCCTTAGCGAAAGGCTTCTTGAAGGGAAAGATGTAACTCTGTGAGATGAATTAACAGAACACAGAGCAGTTTCTCAGAAAGCTTCTTTCCAGTTTTGAACGGAAGATAATTCCTTTTTCACCATAGCCCTCTATGGGCTTCCAAATATCCCTTTGCCAATTCCACCAGAACAGCCTTAGCGAAAGGCTTCTTGAAGGGAAAGATGTAACTCGGTGAGATGAATTAACAGAACACAGAGCAGTTTCTCAGAAAGCTTCTTTCCACTTTTGAACGGAAGATATTTCCTTTTTCACCATAGCCCTCTATGGGCTTCCAAATATAACTTTGCCAATTCCACAAGAACAGCCTTAGCGAAAGGCTTCTTGAAGGGAAAGATGTAACTCTGTGAGATGAATTAACAGAACACAGAGCAGTTTCTCAGAAAGCTTCTTTCCAGTTTTGAACGGAATATATTTCCTTTTTCACCATAGCCCTCTATGGGCTTCCAAATATCCCTTTGCTAATTCCACAAGAACAGCCTTAGCGAAAGGCTTCTTGAAGGGAAAGATGTAACTCTGTGAGATGAATTAACAGAACACAGAGCAGTTGCTCAGAAAGCTTCTTTCCAGTTTTGAACGGAAGATATTTCCTTTTTCACCATAGCCATCTATGGGCTTCCAAATATCCCTTTTCCAATTCCACAAGAACAGCCTTAGCGAAAGGCTTCTTGAAGGGAAAGATGTAACTCTGTGAGATGAATTAACAGAACACAGAGCAGTTTCTCAGAAAGCTTCTTTCCAGTTTTGAACGGAAGATATTTCCTTTTTCACCATAGCCCTCTATGGGCTTCCAAATATCCCTTTGCCAATTGCACAGGAAGAGCCTTAGCAAAGGCTTCTTGAAGGGAAAGATGTAACTCTGTGAGATGAATTAACAGAACACAGAGCAGTTTCTCAGAAAGCTTCTTTCCAGTTTTGAACGGAAGATATTTCCTTTTTCATCATAGCCCTCTATGGGCTTCCAAATATCCCTTTGCCAATTCCACAAGAACAGCCTTAGCGAAAGGCTTCCTGAAGGGAAATATGTAACTCTGTGAGATGAATTAACAGAACACAGAGCAGTTTCTCAGAAGCTTCTTTCCAGTTTTGAACGGAAGATATTTCCTTTTTCACCATAGCCCTCTATGGGCTTCCAAATATCCCTTTGCCAATTCCACAAGAACAGCCTTAGCGAAAGCCTTCTTGAAGGGAAAGATGTAACTCTGTGAGATGATTTAACAGAACACAGAGCAGTTTCTCAGAAAGCATCTTTCCAGTTTTGAACGGAAGTTATTTCCTTTTTCACCTTAGCCCTCTATGGGCTTCCAAATATCCCTTTGCCAATTCCACAAGAACAGCCTTAGCGAAAGGCTTCTTGAAGGAAAAGATGTAACTCTGTGAGATGAATTAACAGAACACAGAGCAGTTTCTCAGAAAGCTTCTTTCCAGTTTTGAACGGAAGATATTTCCTTTTTCACCATAGCCCTCTATGGGCTTCCAAATATCCCTTTGCCAATTCCACAAGAACAGCCTTAGCGAAAGGCTTCTTGAAGGGAAAGATGTAACTCTGTGAGATGAATTAACAGAACACAGAGCAGTTTCTCAGAAAGCTTCTTTCCAGTTTTGAACGGAAGATATTTCCTTTTTCACCTTAGCCCTCTATGGGCTTCCAAATATCCCTTTGCCAATTCCCCAAGAACAGCCTTAGCGAAAGGCTTCTTGAAGGGAAAGATGTAACTCTGTGAGATAAATTAACAGAACACAGAGCAGTTTCTCAGAAAGCTTCTTTCAAGTTTTGAACGGAAGATATTTCCTTTTTCACCATAGCCCTCTATGGGCTTCCAAATATCCCTTTGCCAATTCCACAAGAACAGCCTTAGCGAAAGGCTTCTTGAAGGGAAAGATGTAACTCTGTGAGAGGAATTAACAGAACACAGAGCAGTTTCTCAGAAAGCTTCTTTCCAGTTTTGAAGGGAAGATATTTCCTTTTTCACCTTAGCCCTCTATGGGCTTCCAAATATCCCTTTGCCAATTCCACAAGAACAGCCTTAGCGAAAGGCTTCTTGAAGGGAAAGATGAAACTCTGTGAGATGAATTAACAGAACACAGAGCAGTTTCTCAGAAAGCTTCTTTCCAGTTTTGAACGGAAGGTATTTCCTTTTTCACCATAGCCCTCTATGGGCTTCCAAATATCCCTGTGCCAATTCCAGAAGAACAGCCTTAGCGAAAGGCTTCTAGAAGGGAAAGATGTAACTCTGTGAGATGAATTAACAGAACACAGAGCAGTTGCTCACAAAGCTTCTTTCCATTTTTGAACGCAAGATATTTCCTTTTTCACCATAGCCCTCATTGGGCTTCCAAATATCCCTTGCCAATTCCACAAGAACAGCCTTAGCGAAAGGCTTCTTGAAGGGAAAGATGTAACTCTGTGAGATGAATTAACAGAACACAGAGCAGTTTCTCAGAAAGCTTCTTTCCAGTTTTGAACGGAAGGTATTTCCTTTTTCACCATAGCCCTCTATGGGCTTCCAAATATCCCTTTACCAATTCCACAAGAACAGCCTTAGCGAAAGGCTTCTTCAAGGGAAAGATATCACTCTGTGAGATGAATTAACAGAACACAGAGCAGTTTCTCAGAAAGCTTCTTTCCAGTTTTGAACGGAAGATATTTCCTTTTTCACCATAGCCCTCTATAGGCTTCCAAATATCCCTTTGCCAATTCCACAAGAACAGCCTTAGCGAAAGGCTTCTTGAGGGGAAAGATGAAACTCTGTGAGATGAATTAACAGAACACAGAGCAGTTTCTCAGAAAGCTTCTTTCCAGTTTTGAACAGAAGATATTTCCTTTTTCACCATAGACCTCTATGGGCTTCCAAATATCCCTTTGCCAATTCCACAAGAACAGCCTTAGCGAAAGGCTTCTTCAAGGGAAAGATGTCACTCTGTGAGATGAATTCACAGAACACAGAGCAGTTTCTCAGAAAGCTTCTTTCCAGTTTTGAACGGAAGATATTTCCTTTTTCACCATAGCCCTCTATGGGCTTCCAAATATCCCTTTGCCAATTCCACAAGAACAGCCTTAGCGAAAGGCTTCTTGAAGGGAAACATGTAACTCTGTGAGATGAATTAACAGAACACAGAGCAGTTTCTCAGAAAGCTTCTTTCCAGTTTTGAACGGAAGATATTTCCTTTTTCACCATAGCCCTCTATGGGCTTCCAAATATCCCTTTGCCAATTCCACAAGAACAGCCTTAGCGAAAGGCTTCTTGAAGGGAAAGATGTAACTCTGTGAGATGAATTAACAGAACACAGAGCAGTTTCTCAGAAAGCTTCTTTCCAGTTTTGAACGGAAGATATTTCCTTTTTCACCTTAGCCCTCTATGGGCTTCCAAATATCCCTTTGCCAATTCCCCAAGAACAGCCTTAGCGAAAGGCTTCTTGAAGGGAAAGATGTAACTCTGTGAGATAAATTAACAGAACACAGAGCAGTTTCTCAGAAAGCTTCTTTCAAGTTTTGAACGGAAGATATTTCCTTTTTCACCATAGCCCTCTATGGGCTTCCAAATATCCCTTTGCCAATTCCACAAGAACAGCCTTAGCGAAAGGCTTCTTGAAGGGAAAGATGTAACTCTGTGAGAGGAATTAACAGAACACAGAGCAGTTTCTCAGAAAGCTTCTTTCCAGTTTTGAAGGGAAGATATTTCCTTTTTCACCTTAGCCCTCTATGGGCTTCCAAATATCCCTTTGCCAATTCCACAAGAACAGCCTTAGCGAAAGGCTTCTTGAAGGGAAAGATGAAACTCTGTGAGATGAATTAACAGAACACAGAGCAGTTTCTCAGAAAGCTTCTTTCCAGTTTTGAACGGAAGATATTTCCTTTTTCACCATAGCCCTCTATGGGCTTCCAAATATCCCTGTGCCAATTCCAGAAGAACAGCCTTAGCGAAAGGCTTCTAGAAGGGAAAGATGTAACTCTGTGAGATGAATTAACAGAACACAGAGCAGTTGCTCACAAAGCTTCTTTCCATTTTTGAACGCAAGATATTTCCTTTTTCACCATAGCCCTCATTGGGCTTCCAAATATCCCTTGCCAATTCCACAAGAACAGCCTTAGCGAAAGGCTTCTTGAAGGGAAAGATGTAACTCTGTGAGATGAATTAACAGAACACAGAGCAGTTTCTCAGAAAGCTTCTTTCCAGTTTTGAACGGAAGGTATTTCCTTTTTCACCATAGCCCTCTATGGGCTTCCAAATATCCCTTTACCAATTCCACAAGAACAGCCTTAGCGAAAGGCTTCTTCAAGGGAAAGATATCACTCTGTGAGATGAATTAACAGAACACAGAGCAGTTTCTCAGAAAGCTTCTTTCCAGTTTTGAACGGAAGATATTTCCTTTTTCACCATAGCCCTCTATAGGCTTCCAAATATCCCTTTGCCAATTCCACAAGAACAGCCTTAGCGAAAGGCTTCTTGAGGGGAAAGATGTAACTCTGTGAGATGAATTAACAGAACACAGAGCAGTTTCTCAGAAAGCTTCTTTCCAGTTTTGAACAGAAGATATTTCCTTTTTCACCATAGACCTCTATGGGCTTCCAAATATCCCTTTGCCAATTCCACAAGAACAGCCTTAGCGAAAGGCTTCTTCAAGGGAAAGATGTCACTCTGTGAGATGAATTAACAGAACACAGAGCAGTTTCTCAGAAAGCTTCTTTCCTGTTTTGAACGGAAGATATTTCCTTTTTCACCATAGCCCTCTATGGGCTTCCAAATATCCCTTTGCCAATTCCACAAGAACAGCCTTAGCGAAAGGCTTCTTCAAGGGAAAGATGTAACTCTGTGAGATGAATTAACAGAACACAGAGCAGTTTCTCAGAAAGCTTCTTTGCAGTTTTGAACGGAAGATATTTTCTTTTTCACGAAAGCCCTCTATGGGCTTCCAAATATCCCTTTGCCAATTCCACAAGAACAGCCTTAGCGAAAGGCTTCTTGAAGGGAAAGATGTAACTCTGTGAGATGAATTAACAGAACACAGAGCAGTTTCTCAGAAAGCTTCTTTCCAGTTTTGAACGGAAGATATTTCCTTTTTCACCATAGCCCTCTATGGGCTTCCAAATATCCCTTTGCCAATTCCCCAAGAACAGACTTAGCGAAAGGCTTCTTGAAGGGAAAGATGTAACTCTGTGAGATGAATTAACAGAACACAGAGCAGTTTCTCAGAAAGCTTCCTTCCAGTTTTGAACGGAAGATATTTCCTTTTTCACCATAGCCCTCTATGGGCTTCCAAATATCCCTTTGTCAATTCCACAAGAACAGCCTTAGCGAAAGACTTCTTGAAGGGAAAGATTTAACTCTGTGACATAAATTAACAGAACACAGAGCAGTTTCTCAGAAAGCTTCTTTCCAGTTTTGAACGGAAGATATTTCCTTTTTCACCATAGCCCTCTATGGGCTTCCAAATATCCCTTTGCCAATTCCCCAAGAACAGCCTTAGCGAAAGGCTTCTTGAAGGGAAAGATGTAACTCTGTGAGATGAATTAACAGAACACAGAGCAGTTTCTCAGAAAGCTTCTTTCCAGTTTTGAACGGAAGATATTTCCTTTTTCACCATAGCCCTCTATGGGCTTCCAAATATCCCTTTGCCAATTCCACAAGAACAGCCTTAGCGAAAGGCTTCTTCAAGGGAAAGATGTCACTCTGTGAGATGAATTAAGAGAACACAGAGAAGTTTCTCAGAAAGCTTCTTTCCAGTTTTGAACGGAAGATATTTTCTTTTTCATCATAGCCCTCTATGGGCTTCCAAATATCCCTTTGCCAATTCCACAAGAACAGCCTTAGCGAAAGGCTTCTTGAAGGGAAAGATGTAACTCTGTGAGATGAATTAACAGAACACAGAGCAGTTTCTCAGAAAGCTTCTTTCCAGTTTTGAACGGAAGGTATTTCATTTTTCACCATAGCCCCCTATGGGCTTCCAAATATCCCTTTGCCAATTCCCCAAGAACAGCCTTAGCGAAAGGCTTCTTGAAGGGAAAGATGTAACTCTGTGAGATGAATTAACAGAACACAGAGCAGTTTCTCAGAAAGCTTCTTTCCAGTTTTCAACGGAAGATATTTGCTTTTTCACCATAGCCCTCTATGGGCTTCCAAATATCCCTTTGCCAATTCCACAAGAACAGCCTTACCGAAAGGCTTCTTGAAGGGAAAGATGTAACTCTGTGAGATGAATTAACAGAACACAGAGCAGTTTCTCAGAAAGCTTCTTTCCAGTTTTGAACGGAAGATATTTCCTTTTTCACCTTAGCCCTCTATGGGCTTCCAAATATCCTTTTGCCAATTCCACAAGAACAGCCTTAGCGAAAGGCTTCTTGAAGGGAAAGATGTAACTCTGTGAGATGAATTAACAGAACACAGAGCAGTTTCTCAGAAAGCTTCTTTCCAGTTTTGAACGGAAGATATTTCCTTTTTCACCATAGCCCTCTATGGGCTTCCAAATATCCCTTTGCCAATTCCACAAGAACAGCCTTAGCGAAAGGCTTCTTGAAGGGAAAGATGTAACTCTGTGAGAGGAATTAACAGAACACAGAGCAGTTTCTCAGAAAGCTTCTTTCCAGTTTTGAACGGAAGATATTTCCTTTTTCACCTTAGCCCTCTATGGGCTTCCAAATATCCCTTTGCCAATTCCACAAGAACAGCCTTAGCGAAAGGCTTCTTCAAGGGAAAGTTCTAACTCGGTGAGATGAATTAACAGAACACAGAGCAGTTTCTCAGAAAGCTTCTTTCCAGTTTTGAACGGAAGGTATTTCCTTTTTCACCATAGCCCTCTATGGGCTTCCAAATATCCCTTTTCCAATTCCACAAGAACAGCCTTAGCGAAAGGCTTCTTGAATGGAAAGATGTAACTCTGTGAGATGAATTAACAGAACACAGAGCAGTTTCTCCGAAAGCTTCGTTCTAGTTTTGAACGGAAGATATTTCCTTTTTCACCATAGCCCTCTATGGGCTTCCAAATATCCTTTGCCAATTCCACAAGAACAGCCTTAGCGAAAGGCTTCTTGAAGGGAAAGATGTAACTCTGTGAGATGAATTAACAGAACACAGAGCAGTTTCTCAGAAAGCTTCTTTCCAGTTTTGAACGGAAGGTATTTCCTTTTTCACCATAGCCCTCTATGGGCTTCCAAATATCCCTTTGCCAATTCCCCAAGAACAGCCTTAGCGAAAGGCTTCTTGAAGGGAAAGATGTAAATCTGTGAGATGAATTAACAGAACACAGAGCGGTTTCTCAGAAAGCTTCTTTCCAGTTTTGAACGGAAGATATTTCCTTTTTCACCAGAGCCCTCTATGGGCTTCCAAATATCCCTTTGCCAATTCCACAAGAACAGCCTTAGCGAAAGATTTCTTGAAGGGAAAGATGTAACTCTGTGAGATGAATTAACAGAACACAGAGCAGTTTCTCAGAAAGCTTCTTTCCAGTTTTGAACGGAAGATATTTCCTTTTTCACCATAGCCTTCTATGGGCTTCCAAATATCCCTTTGCCAATTCCACAAGAACAGCCTTAGCGAAAGGCTTCTTGAAGGGAAAGATGTAACTCTGTGAGATGAATTAACAGAACACAGAGCAGTTTCTCAGAAAGCTTCTTTCCAGTTTTGAACGGAAGATAATTCCTTTTTCACCATAGCCCTCTATGGGCTTCCAAATATCCCTTTGCCAATTCCACCAGAACAGCCTTAGCGAAAGGCTTCTTGAAGGGAAAGATGTAACTCGGTGAGATGAATTAACAGAACACAGAGCAGTTTCTCAGAAAGCTTCTTTCCACTTTTGAACGGAAGATATTTCCTTTTTCACCATAGCCCTCTATGGGCTTCCAAATATCCCTTTGCCAATTCCACAAGAACAGCCTTAGCGAAAGGCTTCTTGAAGGGAAAGATGTAACTCTGTGAGATGAATTAACAGAACACAGAGCAGTTTCTCAGAAAGCTTCTTTCCAGTTTTGAACGGAATATATTTCCTTTTTCACCATAGCCCTCTATGGGCTTCCAAATATCCCTTTGCTAATTCCACAAGAACAGCCTTAGCGAAAGGCTTCTTGAAGGGAAAGATGTAACTCTGTGAGATGAATTAACAGAACACAGAGCAGTTTCTCAGAAAGCTTCTTTCCAGTTTTGAACGGAAGATATTTCCTTTTTCACCATAGCCATCTATGGGCTTCCAAATATCCCTTTTCCAATTCCACAAGAACAGCCTTAGCGAAAGGCTTCTTGAAGGGAAAGATGTAACTCTTTGAGATGAATTAACAGAACACAGAGCAGTTTCTCAGAAAGCTTCTTTCCAGTTTTGAACGGAAGATATTTCCTTTTTCACCATAGCCCTCTATGGGCTTCCAAATATCCCTTTGCCAATTGCACAGGAAGAGCCTTAGCAAAGGCTTCTTGAAGGGAAAGATGTAACTCTGTGAGATGAATTAACAGAACACAGAGCAGTTTCTCAGAAAGCTTCTTTCCAGTTTTGAACGGAAGATATTTCCTTTTTCATCATAGCCCTCTATGGGCTTCCAAATATCCCTTTGCCAATTCCACAAGAACAGCCTTAGCGAAAGGCTTCCTGAAGGGAAAGATGTAACTCTGTGAGATGAATTAACAGAACACAGAGCAGTTTCTCAGAAGCTTCTTTCCAGTTTTGAACGGAAGATATTTCCTTTTTCACCATAGCCCTCTATGGGCTTCCAAATATCCCTTTGCCAATTCCACAAGAACAGCCTTAGCGAAAGGCTTCTTCAAGGGAAAGATGTAACTCTGTGAGATGAATTAACAGAACACAGAGCAGTTTCTCAGAAGCTTCTTTCCAGTTTTGAACGGAAGATATTTCCTTTTTCACCATAGCCCTCTATGGGCTTCCAAATATCCCTTTGCCAATTCCACAAGAACAGCCTTAGCGAAAGCCTTCTTGAAGGGAAAGATGTAACTCTGTGAGATGATTTAACAGAACACAGAGCAGTTTCTCAGAAAGCATCTTTCCAGTTTTGAACGGAAGTTATTTCCTTTTTCACCTTAGCCCTCTATGGGCTTCCAAATATCCCTTTGCCAATTCCACAAGAACAGCCTTAGCGAAAGGCTTCTTGAAGGAAAAGATGTAACTCTGTGAGATGAATTAACAGAACACAGAGCAGTTTCTCAGAAAGCTTCTTTCCAGTTTTGAACGGAAGATATTTCCTTTTTCACCATAGCCCTCTATGGGCTTCCAAATATCCCTTTGCCAATTCCACAAGAACAGCCTTAGCGAAAGGCTTCTTGAAGGGAAAGATGTAACTCTGTGAGATGAATTAACAGAACACAGAGCAGTTTCTCAGAAAGCTTCTTTCCAGTTTTGAACGGAAGATATTTCCTTTTTCACCTTAGCCCTCTATGGGCTTCCAAATATCCCTTTGCCAATTCCCCAAGAACAGCCTTAGCGAAAGGCTTCTTGAAGGGAAAGATGTAACTCTGTGAGATAAATTAACAGAACACAGAGCAGTTTCTCAGAAAGCTTCTTTCAAGTTTTGAACGGAAGATATTTCCTTTTTCACCATAGCCCTCTATGGGCTTCCAAATATCCCTTTGCCAATTCCACAAGAACAGCCTTAGCGAAAGGCTTCTTGAAGGGAAAGATGTAACTCTGTGAGAGGAATTAACAGAACACAGAGCAGTTTCTCAGAAAGCTTCTTTCCAGTTTTGAAGGGAAGATATTTCCTTTTTCACCTTAGCCCTCTATGGGCTTCCAAATATCCCTTTGCCAATTCCACAAGAACAGCCTTAGCGAAAGGCTTCTTGAAGGGAAAGATGAAACTCTGTGAGATGAATTAACAGAACACAGAGCAGTTTCTCAGAAAGCTTCTTTCCAGTTTTGAACGGAAGGTATTTCCTTTTTCACCATAGCCCTCTATGGGCTTCCAAATATCCCTGTGCCAATTCCAGAAGAACAGCCTTAGCGAAAGGCTTCTAGAAGGGAAAGATGTAACTCTGTGAGATGAATTAACAGAACACAGAGCAGTTGCTCACAAAGCTTCTTTCCATTTTTGAACGCAAGATATTTCCTTTTTCACCATAGCCCTCATTGGGCTTCCAAATATCCCTTGCCAATTCCACAAGAACAGCCTTAGCGAAAGGCTTCTTGAAGGGAAAGATGTAACTCTGTGAGATGAATTAACAGAACACAGAGCAGTTTCTCAGAAAGCTTCTTTCCAGTTTTGAACGGAAGGTATTTCCTTTTTCACCATAGCCCTCTATGGGCTTCCAAATATCCCTTTACCAATTCCACAAGAACAGCCTTAGCGAAAGGCTTCTTCAAGGGAAAGATATCACTCTGTGAGATGAATTAACAGAACACAGAGCAGTTTCTCAGAAAGCTTCTTTCCAGTTTTGAACGGAAGATATTTCCTTTTTCACCATAGCCCTCTATAGGCTTCCAAATATCCCTTTGCCAATTCCACAAGAACAGCCTTAGCGAAAGGCTTCTTGAGGGGAAAGATGTAACTCTGTGAGATGAATTAACAGAACACAGAGCAGTTTCTCAGAAAGCTTCTTTCCAGTTTTGAACAGAAGATATTTCCTTTTTCACCATAGACCTCTATGGGCTTCCAAATATCCCTTTGCCAATTCCACAAGAACAGCCTTAGCGAAAGGCTTCTTCAAGGGAAAGATGTCACTCTGTGAGATGAATTAACAGAACACAGAGCAGTTTCTCAGAAAGCTTCTTTCCTGTTTTGAACGGAAGATATTTCCTTTTTCACCATAGCCCTCTATGGGCTTCCAAATATCCCTTTGCCAATTCCACAAGAACAGCCTTAGCGAAAGGCTTCTTGAAGGGAAACATGTAACTCTGTGAGATGAATTAACAGAACACAGAGCAGTTTCTCAGAAAGCTTCTTTCCAGTTTTGAACGGAAGATATTTCCTTTTTCACCATAGCCCTCTATGGGCTTCCAAATATCCCTTTGCCAATTGACCAAGAACAGCCTTAGCGAAAGGCTTCTTGAAGGGAAAGATGTAACTCTGTGAGATGAATTAACAGAACACAGAGCAGTTTCTCAGAAAGCTTCTTTCCACTTTTGAACGGAAGATATTTCGTTTTTCACCATAGCCCTCTATGGGCTTCCAAATATCCCTTTGCCAATTCCACAAGAACAGCCTTAGCGAAAGGTTTCTTGAAGGGAATGATGTAACTCTGTGAGATGAATTAACAGAACACGGAGCAGTTTCTCAGAAAGCTTCATTCCAGTTTTGAACGGAAGATATTTCCTTTTTCACCATAGCCCTCTATGGGCTTCCAAATATCCCTTTGCGAATTCCACAAGAACAGCCTTAGCGAAAGGCTTCTTGAAGGGAAAGATGTAACTCTGTGAGATGAATTAACAGAACACAGAGCAGTTTCTCAGAAGCTTCTTTCCAGTTTTGAACAGAAGATATTTCCTTTTTCACCATAGCCCTCTAAGGCCTTCCAAATATCCCTTTGCCAATTCCACAAGAACAGCCTTAGCGAAAGCCTTCTTGAAGGGAAAGATGTAACTCTGTGAGATGATTTAACAGAACACAGAGCAGTTTCTCAGAAAGCATCTTTCCAGTTTTGAACGGAAGATATTTCCTTTTTCACCTTAGCCCTCTATGGGCTTCCAAATATCCCTTTGCCAATTCCACAAGAACAGCCTTAGCGAAAGGCTTCTTGAAGGGAAAGATGTATCTCGGTGAGATGAATTAACAGAACACAGAGCAGTTTCTCAGAAAGCTTCTTTCCAGTTTTGAACGGAAGGTATTTCCTTTTTCACCATAGCCCTCTATGGGCTTCCAAATATCCCTGTGCCAATTCCAGAAGAACAGCCTTAGCGAAAGGCTACTTGAAGGGAAAGATGTAACTCTGTGAGATGAATTAACAGAACACAGAGCAGTTGCTCAGAAAGCTTCTTTCCATTTTTGAACGGAAGATATTTCCTTTTTCACCATAGCCCTCTATGGGCTTCCAAATGTCCCTTTGCCAATTCCACAAGAACAGCCTTAGTGAAAGACTTCTTGAAGGGAAAGATGTAACTGTGTGAGATGAATTTACAGAACACAGAGCAGTTTCTCAGAAAGCTTCTTTCCAGTTTTGAACGGAAGATATTTCCTTTTTCAACATAGCCCTCTATGGGCTTCCAAATATCCCTTTGCCAATTCCACAAGAACAGCCTTAGCGAAAGGATTCTTCAAGGGAAAGATGTAACTCTGTGAGATGAATTAACTGAACACAGAGCAGTTTCTCAGAAAGCTTCTTTCCAGTTTTGAACGGAAGATATTTACTTTTTCACCATAGCCCTCTATAGGCTTCCAAATATCCCTTTGCCAATTCCACAAGAACAGCCTTAGCGAAAGGCTTCTTGAAGGGAAAGATATAACTCTGTGAGATGAATTAACAGAACACAGAGCAGTTTCTCAGAAAGCTTCTTTCCAGTTTTGAACGGAAGATATTTCCTTTTTCACCATCGACCTCTATGGGCTTCCAAATATCCCTTTGCCAATTCCACAAGAACAGCCTTAGCGAAAGGCTTCTTCAAGGAAAGATGTCACTCTGTGAGATGAATTAACAGAACACAGAGCAGTTTCGCAGAAAGCTTCTTTCCAGTTTTGAACGGAAGATATTTCCTTTTTCACCATAGCCCTCTATGGGCTTCCAAATATCCCTTTGCCAATTCCACAAGAACAGCCTTAGCGAAAGGCTTCTTGAAGGGAAACATGTAACTCTGTGAGATGAATTAACAGAACACAGAGCAGTTCCTCAGAAAGCTTCTTTCCAGTTTTGAACGGAAGATATTTCCTTTTTCACCATAGCCCTCTATGGGCTTCCAAATATCCCTTTGCCAATTCCACAAGAACAGCCTTAGCGAAAGGCTTCTTCAAGGGAAAGATGTAACTCTGTGAGATGAATTAACAGAACACAGAGCAGTTTCTCAGAAAGCTTCTTTGCAGTTTTGAACGGAAGATATTTTCTTTTTCACGAAAGCCCTCTATGGGCTTCCAAATATCCCTTTGCCAATTCCACAAGAACAGCCTTAGCGAAAGGCTTCTTGAAGGGAAAGATGTAACTCTGTGAGATGAATTAACAGAACACAGAGCAGTTTCTCAGAAAGCTTCTTTCCAGTTTTGAACGGAAGATATTTCCTTTTTCACCATAGCCCTCTATGGGCTTCCAAATATCCCTTTGCCAATGCCACAAGAACAGCCTTAGCGAAAGGCTTCTTGAAGGGAAAGATGTAACTCTGTGAGAGGAATTAACAGAACACAGAACAGTTTCTCAGAAAGCTTCTTTCCAGTTTTGAACGGAAGATATTTCCTTTTTCACCTTAGCCCTCTATGGGCTTCCAAATATCCCTTTGCCAATTCCACAAGAACAGCCTTAGCGAAAGGCTTTTTGAAGGGAAAGTTCTAACTCGGTGAGATGAATTAACAGAACACAGAGCAGTTTCTCACAAAGCTTCTTTCCAGTTTTGAACGGAAGGTATTTCCTTTTTCACCATAGCCCTCTATGGGCTTCCAAATATCCCTTTTCCAATTCCACAAGAACAGCCTTAGCGAAAGGCTTCTTGAATGGAAAGATGTAACTCTGTGAGATGAATTAACAGAACACAGAGCAGTTTCTCCGAAAGCTTCTTTCTAGTTTTGAACGGAAGATATTTCCTTTTTCACCATAGCCCTCTATGGGCTTCCAAATATCCTTTGCCAATTCCACAAGAACAGCCTTAGCGAAAGGCTTCTTGAAGGGAAAGATGTAACTCTGTGAGATGAATTAACAGAACACAGAGCAGTTTCTCAGAAAGCTTCTTTCCAGTTTTGAACGGAAGGTATTTCCTTTTTCACCATAGCCCTCTATGGGCTTCCAAATATCCCTTTGCCAATTCCACAAGAACAGCCTTAGCGAAAGGCTTCTTGAAGGGAAAGATGTAACTCTGTGAGATGAATTAACAGAACACAGAGCGGTTTCTCAGAAAGCTTCTTTCCAGTTTTGAACGGAAGATATTTCCTTTTTCACCAGAGCCCTCTATGGGCTTCCAAATATCCCTTTGCCAATTGACCAAGAACAGCCTTAGCGAAAGGCTTCTTGAAGGGAAAGATGTAACTCTGTGAGATGAATTAACAGAACACAGAGCAGTTTCTCAGAAAGCTTCTTTCCACTTTTGAACGGAAGATATTTCGTTTTTCACCATAGCCCTCTATGGGCTTCCAAATATCCCTTTGCCAATTCCACAAGAACAGCCTTAGCGAAAGGTTTCTTGAAGGGAATGATGTAACTCTGTGAGATGAATTAACAGAACACGGAGCAGTTTCTCAGAAAGCTTCATTCCAGTTTTGAACGGAAGATATTTCCTTTTTCACCATAGCCCTCTATGGGCTTCCAAATATCCCTTTGCGAATTCCACAAGAACAGCCTTAGCGAAAGGCTTCTTGAAGGGAAAGATGTAACTCTGTGAGATGAATTAACAGAACACAGAGCAGTTTCTCAGAAGCTTCTTTCCAGTTTTGAACAGAAGATATTTCCTTTTTCACCATAGCCCTCTAAGGCCTTCCAAATATCCCTTTGCCAATTCCACAAGAACAGCCTTAGCGAAAGCCTTCTTGAAGGGAAAGATGTAACTCTGTGAGATGATTTAACAGAACACAGAGCAGTTTCTCAGAAAGCATCTTTCCAGTTTTGAACGGAAGATATTTCCTTTTTCACCTTAGCCCTCTATGGGCTTCCAAATATCCCTTTGCCAATTCCACAAGAACAGCCTTAGCGAAAGGCTTCTTGAAGGGAAAGATGTATCTCGGTGAGATGAATTAACAGAACACAGAGCAGTTTCTCAGAAAGCTTCTTTCCAGTTTTGAACGGAAGGTATTTCCTTTTTCACCATAGCCCTCTATGGGCTTCCAAATATCCCTGTGCCAATTCCAGAAGAACAGCCTTAGCGAAAGGCTTCTTGAAGGGAAAGATGTAACTCTGTGAGATGAATTAACAGAACACAGAGCAGTTGCTCAGAAAGCTTCTTTCCATTTTTGAACGGAAGATATTTCCTTTTTCACCATAGCCCTCTATGGGCTTCCAAATGTCCCTTTGCCAATTCCACAAGAACAGCCTTAGTGAAAGACTTCTTGAAGGGAAAGATGTAACTGTGTGAGATGAATTTACAGAACACAGAGCAGTTTCTCAGAAAGCTTCTTTCCAGTTTTGAACGGAAGATATTTCCTTTTTCAACATAGCCCTCTATGGGCTTCCAAATATCCCTTTGCCAATTCCACAAGAACAGCCTTAGCGAAAGGATTCTTCAAGGGAAAGATGTAACTCTGTGAGATGAATTAACTGAACACAGAGCAGTTTCTCAGAAAGCTTCTTTCCAGTTTTGAACGGAAGATATTTACTTTTTCACCATAGCCCTCTATAGGCTTCCAAATATCCCTTTGCCAATTCCACAAGAACAGCCTTAGCGAAAGGCTTCTTGAAGGGAAAGATATAACTCTGTGAGATGAATTAACAGAACACAGAGCAGTTTCTCAGAAAGCTTCTTTCCAGTTTTGAACGGAAGATATTTCCTTTTTCACCATCGACCTCTATGGGCTTCCAAATATCCCTTTGCCAATTCCACAAGAACAGCCTTAGCGAAAGGCTTCTTCAAGGAAAGATGTCACTCTGTGAGATGAATTAACAGAACACAGAGCAGTTTCGCAGAAAGCTTCTTTCCAGTTTTGAACGGAAGATATTTCCTTTTTCACCATAGCCCTCTATGGGCTTCCAAATATCCCTTTGCCAATTCCACAAGAACAGCCTTAGCGAAAGGCTTCTTGAAGGGAAACATGTAACTCTGTGAGATGAATTAACAGAACACAGAGCAGTTCCTCAGAAAGCTTCTTTCCAGTTTTGAACGGAAGATATTTCCTTTTTCACCATAGCCCTCTATGGGCTTCCAAATATCCCTTTGCCAATTCCACAAGAACAGCCTTAGCGAAAGGCTTCTTCAAGGGAAAGATGTAACTCTGTGAGATGAATTAACAGAACACAGAGCAGTTTCTCAGAAAGCTTCTTTGCAGTTTTGAACGGAAGATATTTTCTTTTTCACGAAAGCCCTCTATGGGCTTCCAAATATCCCTTTGCCAATTCCACAAGAACAGCCTTAGCGAAAGGCTTCTTGAAGGGAAAGATGTAACTCTGTGAGATGAATTAACAGAACACAGAGCAGTTTCTCAGAAAGCTTCTTTCCAGTTTTGAACGGAAGATATTTCCTTTTTCACCATAGCCCTCTATGGGCTTCCAAATATCCCTTTGCCAATGCCACAAGAACAGCCTTAGCGAAAGGCTTCTTGAAGGGAAAGATGTAACTCTGTGAGAGGAATTAACAGAACACAGAGCAGTTTCTCAGAAAGCTTCTTTCCAGTTTTGAACGGAAGATATTTCCTTTTTCACCTTAGCCCTCTATGGGCTTCCAAATATCCCTTTGCCAATTCCACAAGAACAGCCTTAGCGAAAGGCTTTTTGAAGGGAAAGTTCTAACTCGGTGAGATGAATTAACAGAACACAGAGCAGTTTCTCACAAAGCTTCTTTCCAGTTTTGAACGGAAGGTATTTCCTTTTTCACCATAGCCCTCTATGGGCTTCCAAATATCCCTTTTCCAATTCCACAAGAACAGCCTTAGCGAAAGGCTTCTTGAATGGAAAGATGTAACTCTGTGAGATGAATTAACAGAACACAGAGCAGTTTCTCCGAAAGCTTCTTTCTAGTTTTGAACGGAAGATATTTCCTTTTTCACCATAGCCCTCTATGGGCTTCCAAATATCCTTTGCCAATTCCACAAGAACAGCCTTAGCGAAAGGCTTCTTGAAGGGAAAGATGTAACTCTGTGAGATGAATTAACAGAACACAGAGCAGTTTCTCAGAAAGCTTCTTTCCAGTTTTGAACGGAAGGTATTTCCTTTTTCACCATAGCCCTCTATGGGCTTCCAAATATCCCTTTGCCAATTCCACAAGAACAGCCTTAGCGAAAGGCTTCTTGAAGGGAAAGATGTAACTCTGTGAGATGAATTAACAGAACACAGAGCGGTTTCTCAGAAAGCTTCTTTCCAGTTTTGAACGGAAGATATTTCCTTTTTCACCAGAGCCCTCTATGGGCTTCCAAATATCCCTTTGCCAATTCCACAAGAACAGCCTTAGCGAAAGATTTCTTGAAGGGAAAGATGTAACTCTGTGAGATGAATTAACAGAACACAGAGCAGTTTCTCAGAAAGCTTCTTTCCAGTTTTGAACGGAAGATATTTCCTTTTTCACCATAGCCTTCTATGGGCTTCCAAATATCCCTTTGCCAATTCCACAAGAACAGCCTTAGCGAAAGGCTTCTTGAAGGGAAAGATGTAACTCTGTGAGATGAATTAACAGAACACAGAGCAGTTTCTCAGAAAGCCTCTTTCCAGTTTTGAACGGAAGATATTTCCTTTTTCACCATAGCCCTCTATGGGCTTCCAAATATCCCTTTGCCAATTCCACCAGAACAGCCTTAGCGAAAGGCTTCTTGAAGGGAAAGATGTAACTCGGTGAGATGAATTAACAGAACACAGAGCAGTTTCTCAGAAAGCTTCTTTCCACTTTTGAACGGAAGATATTTCCTTTTTCACCATAGCCCTCTATGGGCTTCCAAATATCCCTTTGCCAATTCCACAAGAACAGCCTTAGCGAAAGGCTTCTTGAAGGGAAAGATGTAACTCTGTGAGATGAATTAACAGAACACAGAGCAGTTTCTCAGAAAGCTTCTTTCCAGTTTTGAATGGAATATATTTCCTTTTTCACCATAGCCCTCTATGGGCTTCCAAATATCCCTTTGCTAATTCCACAAGAAGAGCCTTAGCGAAAGGCTTCTTGAAGGGAAAGATGTAACTCTGTGAGATGAATTAACAGAACACAGAGCAGTTTCTCAGAAAGCTTCTTTCCAGTTTTGAACGGAAGATATTTCCTTTTTCACCATAGCCATCTATGGGCTTCCAAATATCCCTTTTCCAATTCCACAAGAACAGCCTTAGCGAAAGGCTTCTTGAAGGGAAAGATGTAACTCTGTGAGATGAATTAACAGAACACAGAGCAGTTTCTCAGAAAGCTTCTTTCCAGTTTTGAACGGAAGATATTTCCTTTTTCACCATAGCCCTCTATGGGCTTCCAAATAACCCTTTGACAATTCCACAAGAAAAGGCTTAGCGAAAGGCTTCTTGAAGGGAAAGATGTAACTCTGTGAGATGAATTAACAGAACACAGAGCAGTTTCTCAGAAAGCTTCTTTCCAGTTTTGAACGGAAGATATTTCCTTTTTCACCATAGCCCTCTAAGGGCTTCCAAATATCCCTTTGCCAATTGCACAGGAAGAGCCTTAGCACAGGCTTCCTGAAGGGAAAGATGTAACTCTGTGAGATGAATTAACAGAACACAGAGCAGTTTCTCAGAAAGCTTCTTTCCAGTTTTGAACGGAAGATATTTCCTTTTTCACCATAGCCCTCTATGGGCTTCCAAATATCCCTTTGCCAATTCCACAAGAACAGCCTTAGCGAAAGCCTTCTTGAAGGGAAAGATGTAACTCTGTGAGATGATTTAACAGAACACAGAGCAGTTTCTCAGAAAGTATCTTTCCAGTTTTGAACGGAAGTTATTACCTTTTTCACCTTAGCCCTCTATGGGCTTCCAAATATCCCTGTGCCAATTCCAGAAGAACAGCCTTAGCGAAAGGCTTCTTGAAGGGAAAGATGTAACTCTGTGAGATGAATTAACAGAACACAGAGCAGTTTCTCAGAAAGCTTCTTTCCAGTTTTGAACGGAAGGTATTTCATTTTTCACCATAGCCCTCTATGGGCTTCCAAATATCCCTTTGCCAATTCCCCAAGAACAGCCTTAGCGAAAGGCTTCTTGAAGGGAAAGATGTAACTCTGTGAGATGAATTAACAGAACACAGAGCAGTTTCTCAGAAAGCTTCTTTCCAGTTTTGAACGGAAGATATTTCCTTTTTCACCATAGCCCTCTATGGGCTTCCAAATATCCCTTTGCCAATTCCACAAGAACAGCCTTAGCGAAAGGCTTCTTGAAGGGAAAGATGTAACTCTGTGAGATGAATTAACAGAACACAGAGCAGTTTCTCAGAAAGCTTCTTTCCAGTTTTGAACGGAAGATATTTCCTTTTTCACCTTAGCCCTCTATGGGCTTCCAAATATCCCTTTGCCAATTCCACAAGAACAGCCTTAGCGAAAGGCTTCTTGAAGGGAAAGATGTAACTCTGTGAGATGAATTAACAGAACACAGAGCAGTTTCTCAGAAAGCTTCTTTCCAGTTTTGAACGGAAGATATTTCCTTTTTCACCATAGCCCTCTATGGGCTTCCAAATATCCCTTTGCCAATTCCACAAGAACAGCCTTAGCGAAAGGCTTCTTGAAGGGAAAGATGTAACTCTGTGAGAGGAATTAACAGAACACAGAGCAGTTTCTCAGAAAGCTTCTTTCCAGTTTTGAACGGAAGATATTTCCTTTTTCACCTTAGCCCTCTATGGGCTTCCAAATATCCCTTTGCCAATTCCCCAAGAACAGCCTTAGCGAAAGGCTTCTTGAAGGGAAAGATGTAACTCTGTGAGATGAATTAACAGAACACAGAGCAGTTTCTCAGAAAGCTTCTTTCCAGTTTTCAACGGAAGATATTTGCTTTTTCACCATAGCCCTCTATGGGCTTCCAAATATCCCTTTGCCAATTCCACAAGAACAGCCTTACCGAAAGGCTTCTTGAAGGGAAAGATGTAACTCTGTGAGATGAATTAACAGAACACAGAGCAGTTTCTCAGAAAGCTTCTTTCCAGTTTTGAACGGAAGATATTTCCTTTTTCACCTTAGCCCTCTATGGGCTTCCAAATATCCTTTTGCCAATTCCACAAGAACAGCCTTAGCGAAAGGCTTCTTGAAGGGAAAGATGTAACTCTGTGAGATGAATTAACAGAACACAGAGCAGTTTCTCAGAAAGCTTCTTTCCAGTTTTGAACGGAAGATATTTCCTTTTTCACCATAGCCCTCTATGGGCTTCCAAATATCCCTTTGCCAATTCCACAAGAACAGCCTTAGCGAAAGGCTTCTTGAAGGGAAAGATGTAACTCTGTGAGAGGAATTAACAGAACACAGAGCAGTTTCTCAGAAAGCTTCTTTCCAGTTTTGAACGGAAGATATTTCCTTTTTCACCTTAGCCCTCTATGGGCTTCCAAATATCCCTGTGCCAATTCCAGAAGAACAGCCTTAGCGAAAGGCTTCTAGAAGGGAAAGATGTAACTCTGTGAGATGAATTAACAGAACACAGAGCAGTTGCTCACAAAGCTTCTTTCCATTTTTGAACGCAAGATATTTCCTTTTTCACCATAGCCCTCATTGGGCTTCCAAATATCCCTTGCCAATTCCACAAGAACAGCCTTAGCGAAAGGCTTCTTGAAGGGAAAGATGTAACTCTGTGAGATGAATTAACAGAACACAGAGCAGTTTCTCAGAAAGCTTCTTTCCAGTTTTGAACGGAAGGTATTTCCTTTTTCACCATAGCCCTCTATGGGCTTCCAAATATCCCTTTACCAATTCCACAAGAACAGCCTTAGCGAAAGGCTTCTTCAAGGGAAAGATATCACTCTGTGAGATGAATTAACAGAACACAGAGCAGTTTCTCAGAAAGCTTCTTTCCAGTTTTGAACGGAAGATATTTCCTTTTTCACCATAGCCCTCTATAGGCTTCCAAATATCCCTTTGCCAATTCCACAAGAACAGCCTTAGCGAAAGGCTTCTTGAGGGGAAAGATGTAACTCTGTGAGATGAATTAACAGAACACAGAGCAGTTTCTCAGAAAGCTTCTTTCCAGTTTTGAACAGAAGATATTTCCTTTTTCACCATAGACCTCTATGGGCTTCCAAATATCCCTTTGCCAATTCCACAAGAACAGCCTTAGCGAAAGGCTTCTTCAAGGGAAAGATGTCACTCTGTGAGATGAATTAACAGAACACAGAGCAGTTTCTCAGAAAGCTTCTTTCCTGTTTTGAACGGAAGATATTTCCTTTTTCACCATAGCCCTCTATGGGCTTCCAAATATCCCTTTGCCAATTCCACAAGAACAGCCTTAGCGAAAGGCTTCTTGAAGGGAAACATGTAACTCTGTGAGATGAATTAACAGAACACAGAGCAGTTTCTCAGAAAGCTTCTTTCCAGTTTTGAACGGAAGATATTTCCTTTTTCACCATAGCCCTCTATGGGCTTCCAAATATCCCTTTGCCAATTCCACAAGAACAGCCTTAGCGAAAGGCTTCTTCAAGGGAAAGATGTAACTCTGTGAGATGAATTAACAGAACACAGAGCAGTTTCTCAGAAAGCTTCTTTGCAGTTTTGTACGGAAGATATTTCCTTTTTCACCATAGCCCTCTATGGGCTTCCAAATATCCCTTTGCCAATTCCACAAGAACAGCCTTAGCGAAAGGCTTCTTGAAGGGAAAGATGTAACTCTGTGAGATGAATTAACAGAACACAGAGCAGTTTCTCAGAAAGCTTCTTTCCAGTTTTGAACCGAAGATATTTCCTTTTTCACCATAGCCCTATAAGGGCTTCCAAATATCCCTTTGCCAATTCCCCAAGAACAGCCTTAGCGAAAGGCTTCTTGAAGGGAAAGATGTAACTCTGTGAGATGAATTAACAGAACACAGAGCAGTTTCTCAGAAAGCTTCTTTCCAGTTTTGAACGGAAGATATTTCCTTTTTCATCATAGCCCTCTATGGGCTTCCAAATATCCCTTTGCCAATTCCCCAAGAACAGCCTTAGCGAAAGGCTTCTTGAAGGGAAAGATGTAACTCTGTGAGATGAATTAACAGAACACAGAGCAGTTTCTCAGAAAGCTTCTTTCCAGTTTTGAACGGAAGATATTTCCTTTTTCACCATAGCCCTCTATGGGCTTCCAAATATCCCTTTGCCAATTCCACAAGAACAGCCTTAGCGAAAGGCTTCTTGAAGGGAAAGATGTAACTCTGTGAGATGAATTAACAGAACACAGAGCAGTTTGTCAGAAAGCTTCTTTCCAGTTTTGAACGGAAGATATTTCCTTTTTCACCATAGCCCTCTATGGGCTTCCAAATATCCCTTTGCCAATTCCACAAGAACAGCCTTAGCGAAAGACTTCTTGAAGGGAAAGATGTAACTCTGTGAGGTGAATTAACAGAACACAGAGCAGTTTCTCGGAAAGCTTCTTTCCAGTTTTGAACGGAAGATATTTCCTTGTTCACGATAGCCCTCTATGGGCTTCCAAATATCCCTTTGCCAATTCCCCAAGAACAGCCTTAGCGAAAGGCTTCTTGAAGGGAAAGATGTAACTCTGTGAGATGAATTAACAGAACACAGAGCAGTTTCTCAGAAAGCTTCTTTCCTGTTTTGAACGGAAGATATTTCCTTTTTCACCATAGCCCTCTAGGGCTTCCAAATATCCCTTTGCCAATTGACCAAGAACAGCCTTAGCGAAAGGCTTCTTGAAGGGAAAGATGTAACTCTGTGAGATGAATTAACAGAACACAGAGCAGTTTCTCAGAAAGCTTCTTTCCACTTTTGAACGGAAGATATTTCGTTTTTCACCATAGCCCTCTATGGGCTTCCAAATATCCCTTTGCCAATTCCACAAGAACAGCCTTAGCGAAAGGCTTCTTGAAGGGAAAGATGTAACTCTGTGAGATGAATTAACAGAACACAGAGCAGTTTGTCAGAAAGCTTCTTTCCAGTTTTGAACGGAAGATATTTCCTTTTTCACCATAGCCCTCTATGGGCTTATAAATATCCCTTTGCCAATTCCACAAGAACAGCCTTAGCGAAAGACTTCTTGAAGGGAAAGATGTAACTCTGTGAGGTGAATTAACAGAACACAGAGCAGTTTCTCGGAAAGCTTCTTTCCAGTTTTGAACGGAAGATATTTCCTTGTTCATGATAGCCCTCTATGGGCTTCCAAATATCCCTTTGCCAATTCCCCAAGAACAGCCTTAGCGAAAGGCTTCTTGAAGGGAAAGATGTAACTCTGTGAGATGAATTAACAGAACACAGAGCAGTTTCTCAGAAAGCTTCTTTCCTGTTTTGAACGGAAGATATTTCCTTTTTCACCATAGCCCTCTATGGGCTTCCAAATATCCCTTTGCCAATTGACCAAGAACAGCCTTAGCGAAAGGCTTCTTGAAGGGAAAGATGTAACTCTGTGAAATGAATTAACAGAACACAGAGCAGTTTGTCAGAAAGCTTCTTTCCAGTTTTGAACGGAAGATATTTCCTTTTTCACCATAGCCCTCTATGGGCTTCCAAATATCCCTTTGCCAATTCCACAAGAACAGCCTTAGCGAAAGACTTCTTGAAGGGAAAGATGTAACCCTGTGAGGTGAATTAACAGAACACAGAGCAGTTTCTCGGAAAGCTTCTTTCCAGTTTTGAACGGAAGATATTTCCTTGTTCACGATAGCCCTCTATGGGCTTCCAAATATCCCTTTGCCAATTCCCCAAGAACAGCCTTAGCGAAAGGCTTCTTGAACGGAAAGATGTAACTCTGTGAGATGAATTAACAGAACACAGAGCAGTTTCTCAGAAAGCTTCTTTCCTGTTTTGAACGGAAGATATTTCCTTTTTCACCATAGCCCTCTATGGGCTTCCAAATATCCCTTTGCCAATTGACCAAGAACAGCCTTAGCGAAAGGCTTCTTGAAGGGAAAGATGTAACTCTGTGAGATGAATTAACAGAACACAGAGCAGTTTCTCAGAAAGCTTCTTTCCACTTTTGAACGGAAGATATTTCGTTTTTCACCATAGCCCTCTATGGGTTTCCAAATATCCCTTTGCCAATTCCACAAGAACAGCCTTAGCGAAAGGCTTCTTGAAGGGAAAGATGTAACTCTGTGAGATGAATTAACAGAACACAGAGCAGTTTGTCAGAAAGCTTCTTTCCAGTTTTGAACGGAAGATATTTCCTTTTTCACCATAGCCCTCTATGGGCTTCCAAATATCCCTTTGCCAATTCCACAAGAACAGCCTTAGCGAAAGACTTCTTGAAGGGAAAGATGTAACCCTGTGAGGTGAATTAACAGAACACAGAGCAGTTTCTCGGAAAGCTTCTTTCCAGTTTTGAACGGAAGATATTTCGTTTTTCACCATAGCCCTCTATGGGCTTCCAAATATCCCTGTGCCAATTCCAGAAGAACAGCCTTAGCGAAAGGCTTCTTGAAGGGAAAGATGTAACTCTGTGAGATGAATTAACAGAACACAGAGCAGTTGCTCAGAAAGCTTCTTTCCATTTTTGAACGGAAGATATTTCCTTTTTCACCATAGCCCTCTATGGGCTTCCAAATGTCCCTTTGCCAATTCCACAAGAACAGCCTTAGTGAAAGACTTCTTGAAGGGAAAGATGTAACTGTGTGAGATGAATTTACAGAACACAGAGCAGTTTCTCAGAAAGCTTCTTTCCAGTTTTGAACGGAAGATATTTCCTTTTTCAACATAGCCCTCTATGGGCTTCCAAATATCCCTTTGCCAATTCCACAAGAACAGCCTTAGCGAAAGGATTCTTCAAGGGAAAGATGTAACTCTGTGAGATGAATTAACTGAACACAGAGCAGTTTCTCAGAAAGCTTCTTTCCAGTTTTGAACGGAAGATATTTACTTTTTCACCATAGCCCTCTATAGGCTTCCAAATATCCCTTTGCCAATTCCACAAGAACAGCCTTAGCGAAAGGCTTCTTGAAGGGAAAGATATAACTCTGTGAGATGAATTAACAGAACACAGAGCAGTTTCTCAGAAAGCTTCTTTCCAGTTTTGAACGGAAGATATTTCCTTTTTCACCATCGACCTCTATGGGCTTCCAAATATCCCTTTGCCAATTCCACAAGAACAGCCTTAGCGAAAGGCTTCTTCAAGGAAAGATGTCACTCTGTGAGATGAATTAACAGAACACAGAGCAGTTTCGCAGAAAGCTTCTTTCCAGTTTTGAACGGAAGATATTTCCTTTTTCACCATAGCCCTCTATGGGCTTCCAAATATCCCTTTGCCAATTCCACAAGAACAGCCTTAGCGAAAGGCTTCTTGAAGGGAAACATGTAACTCTGTGAGATGAATTAACAGAACACAGAGCAGTTCCTCAGAAAGCTTCTTTCCAGTTTTGAACGGAAGATATTTCCTTTTTCACCATAGCCCTCTATGGGCTTCCAAATATCCCTTTGCCAATTCCACAAGAACAGCCTTAGCGAAAGGCTTCTTCAAGGGAAAGATGTAACTCTGTGAGATGAATTAACAGAACACAGAGCAGTTTCTCAGAAAGCTTCTTTGCAGTTTTGAACGGAAGATATTTTCTTTTTCACGAAAGCCCTCTATGGGCTTCCAAATATCCCTTTGCCAATTCCACAAGAACAGCCTTAGCGAAAGGCTTCTTGAAGGGAAAGATGTAACTCTGTGAGATGAATTAACAGAACACAGAGCAGTTTCTCAGAAAGCTTCTTTCCAGTTTTGAACGGAAGATATTTCCTTTTTCACCATAGCCCTCTATGGGCTTCCAAATATCCCTTTGCCAATGCCACAAGAACAGCCTTAGCGAAAGGCTTCTTGAAGGGAAAGATGTAACTCTGTGAGAGGAATTAACAGAACACAGAGCAGTTTCTCAGAAAGCTTCTTTCCAGTTTTGAACGGAAGATATTTCCTTTTTCACCTTAGCCCTCTATGGGCTTCCAAATATCCCTTTGCCAATTCCACAAGAACAGCCTTAGCGAAAGGCTTTTTGAAGGGAAAGTTCTAACTCGGTGAGATGAATTAACAGAACACAGAGCAGTTTCTCACAAAGCTTCTTTCCAGTTTTGAACGGAAGGTATTTCCTTTTTCACCATAGCCCTCTATGGGCTTCCAAATATCCCTTTTCCAATTCCACAAGAACAGCCTTAGCGAAAGGCTTCTTGAATGGAAAGATGTAACTCTGTGAGATGAATTAACAGAACACAGAGCAGTTTCTCCGAAAGCTTCTTTCTAGTTTTGAACGGAAGATATTTCCTTTTTCACCATAGCCCTCTATGGGCTTCCAAATATCCTTTGCCAATTCCACAAGAACAGCCTTAGCGAAAGGCTTCTTGAAGGGAAAGATGTAACTCTGTGAGATGAATTAACAGAACACAGAGCAGTTTCTCAGAAAGCTTCTTTCGAGTTTTGAACGGAAGGTATTTCCTTTTTCACCATAGCCCTCTATGGGCTTCCAAATATCCCTTTGCCAATTCCACAAGAACAGCCTTAGCGAAAGGCTTCTTGAAGGGAAAGATGTAACTCTGTGAGATGAATTAACAGAACACAGAGCGGTTTCTCAGAAAGCTTCTTTCCAGTTTTGAACGGAAGATATTTCCTTTTTCACCAGAGCCCTCTATGGGCTTCCAAATATCCCTTTGCCAATTCCACAAGAACAGCCTTAGCGAAAGATTTCTTGAAGGGAAAGATGTAACTCTGTGAGATGAATTAACAGAACACAGAGCAGTTTCTCAGAAAGCTTCTTTCCAGTTTTGAGCGGAAGATATTTCCTTTTTCACCATAGCCTTCTATGGGCTTCCAAATATCCCTTTGCCAATTCCACAAGAACAGCCTTAGCGAAAGGCTTCTTGAAGGGAAAGATGTAACTCTGTGAGATGAATTAACAGAACACAGAGCAGTTTCTCAGAAAGCCTCTTTCCAGTTTTGAACGGAAGATATTTCCTTTTTCACCATAGCCCTCTATGGGCTTCCAAATATCCCTTTGCCAATTCCACCAGAACAGCCTTAGCGAAAGGCTTCTTGAAGGGAAAGATGTAACTCGGTGAGATGAATTAACAGAACACAGAGCAGTTTCTCAGAAAGCTTCTTTCCACTTTTGAACGGAAGATATTTCCTTTTTCACCATAGCCCTCTATGGGCTTCCAAATATCCCTTTGCCAATTCCACAAGAACAGCCTTAGCGAAAGGCTTCTTGAAGGGAAAGATGTAACTCTGTGAGATGAATTAACAGAACACAGAGCAGTTTCTCAGAAAGCTTCTTTCCAGTTTTGAACGGAATATATTTCCTTTTTCACCATAGCCCTCTATGGGCTTCCAAATATCCCTTTGCTAATTCCACAAGAACAGCCTTAGCGAAAGGCTTCTTGAAGGGAAAGATGTAACTCTGTGAGATGAATTAACAGAACACAGAGCAGTTTCTCAGAAAGCTTCTTTCCAGTTTTGAACGGAAGATATTTCCTTTTTCACCATAGCCATCTATGGGCTTCCAAATATCCCTTTTCCAATTCCACAAGAACAGCCTTAGCGAAAGGCTTCTTGAAGGGAAAGATGTAACTCTGTGAGATGAATTAACAGAACACAGAGCAGTTTCTCAGAAAGCTTCTTTCCAGTTTTGAACGGAAGATATTTCCTTTTTCACCATAGCCCTCTATGGGCTTCCAAATAACCCTTTGACAATTCCACAAGAAAAGGCTTAGCGAAAGGCTTCTTGAAGGGAAAGATGTAACTCTGTGAGATGAATTAACAGAACACAGAGCAGTTTCTCAGAAAGCTTCTTTCCAGTTTTGAACGGAAGATATTTCCTTTTTCAACATAGCCCTCTATGGGCTTCCAAATATCCCTTTGCCAATTGCACAGGAAGAGCCTTAGCACAGGCTTCCTGAAGGGAAAGATGTAACTCTGTGAGATGAATTAACAGAACACAGAGCAGTTTCTCAGAAAGCTTCTTTCCAGTTTTGAACGGAAGATATTTCCTTTTTCACCATAGCCCTCTATGGGCTTCCAAATATCCCTTTGCCAATTCCACAAGAACAGCCTTAGCGAAAGCCTTCTTGAAGGGAAAGATGTAACTCTGTGAGATGATTTAACAGAACACAGAGCAGTTTCTCAGAAAGTATCTTTCCAGTTTTGAACGGAAGTTATTACCTTTTTCACCTTAGCCCTCTATGGGCTTCCAAATATCCCTGTGCCAATTCCAGAAGAACAGCCTTAGCGAAAGGCTTCTTGAAGGGAAAGATGTAACTCTGTGAGATGAATTAACAGAACACAGAGCAGTTTCTCAGAAAGCTTCTTTCCAGTTTTGAACGGAAGGTATTTCATTTTTCACCATAGCCCTCTATGGGCTTCCAAATATCCCTTTGCCAATTCCCCAAGAACAGCCTTAGCGAAAGGCTTCTTGAAGGGAAAGATGTAACTCTGTGAGATGAATTAACAGAACACAGAGCAGTTTCTCAGAAAGCTTCTTTCCAGTTTTGAACGGAAGATATTTCCTTTTTCACCATAGCCCTCTATGGGCTTCCAAATATCCCTTTGCCAATTCCACAAGAACAGCCTTAGCGAAAGGCTTCTTGAAGGGAAAGATGTAACTCTGTGAGATGAATTAACAGAACACAGAGCAGTTTCTCAGAAAGCTTCTTTCCAGTTTTGAACGGAAGATATTTCCTTTTTCACCTTAGCCCTCTATGGGCTTCCAAATATCCCTTTGCCAATTCCACAAGAACAGCCTTAGCGAAAGGCTTCTTGAAGGGAAAGATGTAACTCTGTGAGATGAATTAACAGAACACAGAGCAGTTTCTCAGAAAGCTTCTTTCCAGTTTTGAACGGAAGATATTTCCTTTTTCACCATAGCCCTCTATGGGCTTCCAAATATCCCTTTGCCAATTCCACAAGAACAGCCTTAGCGAAAGGCTTCTTGAAGGGAAAGATGTAACTCTGTGAGAGGAATTAACAGAACACAGAGCAGTTTCTCAGAAAGCTTCTTTCCAGTTTTGAACGGAAGATATTTCCTTTTTCACCTTAGCCCTCTATGGGCTTCCAAATATCCCTTTGCCAATTCCACAAGAACAGCCTTAGCGAAAGGCTTCTTGAAGGGAAAGATGAAACTCTGTGAGATGAATTAACAGAACACAGAGCAGTTTCTCAGAAAGCTTCTTTCCAGTTTTAAACGGAAGGTATTTCCTTTTTCACCATAGCCCTCTATGGGCTTCCAAATATCCCGGTGCCAATTCCACAAGAACAGCCTTAGCGAAAGGCTTCTTGAATGGAAAGATGTAACTCTGTGAGATGAATTAACAGAACACAGAGCAGTTTCTCAGAAAGCTTCTTTCTAGTTTTGAACGGAAGATATTTCCTTTTTCACCACAGCCCTCTATGGGCTTCCAAATATCCTTTGCCAATTCCACAAGAACAGCCTTAGCGAAAGGCTTCTTGAAGGGAAAGATGTAACTCTGTGAGAGGAATTAACAGAACACAGAGCAGTTTCTCAGAAAGCTTCTTTCCAGTTTTGAACGGAAGATATTTCCTTTTTCACCTTAGCCCTCTATGGGCTTCCAAATATCCCTTTGCCAATTCCACAAGAACAGCCTTAGCGAAAGGTTTCTTGAAGGGAATGATGTAACTCTGTGAGATGAATTAACAGAACACGGAGCAGTTTCTCAGAAAGCTTCATTCCAGTTTTGAACGGAAGATATTTCCTTTTTCACCATAGCCCTCTATGGGCTTCCAAATATCCCTTTGCGAATTCCACAAGAACAGCCTTAGCGAAAGGCTTCTTGAAGGGAAAGATGTAACTCTGTGAGATGAATTAACAGAACACAGAGCAGTTTCTCAGAAGCTTCTTTCCAGTTTTGAACGGAAGATATTTCCTTTTTCACCATAGCCCTCTATGGCCTTCCAAATATCCCTTTGCCAATTCCACAAGAACAGCCTTAGCGAAAGCCTTCTTGAAGGGAAAGATGTAACTCTGTGAGATGATTTAACAGAACACAGGGCAGTTTCTCAGAAAGCATCTTTCCAGTTTTGAACGGAAGATATTTCCTTTTTCACCTTAGCCCTCTATGGGCTTCCAAATATCCCTTTGCCAATTCCACAAGAACAGCCTTAGCGAAAGGCTTCTTGAAGGGAAAGATGTATCTCGGTGAGATGAATTAACAGAACACAGAGCAGTTTCTCAGAAAGCTACTTTCCAGTTTTGAACGGAAGGTATTTCCTTTTTCACCATAGCCCTCTATGGGCTTCCAAATATCCCTGTGCCAATTCCAGAAGAACAGCCTTAGCGAAAGGCTTCTTGAAGGGAAAGATGTAACTCTGTGAGATGAATTAACAGAACACAGAGCAGTTGCTCAGAAAGCTTCTTTCCATTTTTGAACGGAAGATATTTCCTTTTTCACCATAGCCCTCTATGGGCTTCCAAATATCCCTTTGCCAATTCCACAAGAACAGCCTTAGTGAAAGACTTCTTGAAGGGAAAGATGTAACTGTGTGAGATGAATTTACAGAACACAGAGCAGTTTCTCAGAAAGCTTCTTTCCAGTTTTGAACGGAAGATATTTCCTTTTTCACCATAGCCCTCTATGGGCTTCCAAATATCCCTTTGCCAATTCCACAAGAACAGCCTTAGCGAAAGGCTTCTTCAAGGGAAAGATGTAACTCTGTGAGATGAATTAACAGAACACAGAGCAGTTTCTCAGAAAGCTTCTTTCCAGTTTTGAACGGAAGATATTTACTTTTTCACCATAGCCCTCTATAGGCTTCCAAATATCCCTTTGCCAATTCCACAAGAACAGCCTTAGCGAAAGGCTTCTTGAAGGGAAAGATGTAACTCTGTGAGATGAATTAACAGAACACAGAGCAGTTTCTCAGAAAGCTTCTTTCCAGTTTTGAACGGAAGATATTTCCTTTTTCACCATCGACCTCTATGGGCTTCCAAATATCCCTTTGCCAATTCCCCAAGAACAGCCTTAGCGAAAGGTAAGGGAAAGATGTAACTCTGTGAGATGAATTAACAGAACACAGATCAGTTTCTCAGAAAGCTTCTTTCCAGTTTTGAACGGAAGATATTTCCTTTTTCACCATCGACTTCTATGGGCTTCTAAATATCCCTTTGCCAATTCCCCAAGAACAGCCTTAGCGAAAGGCTTCTTGAAGGGAAAGATGTAACTCTGTGAGGTGAATTAACAGAACACAGAGCAGTTTCTCGGAAAGCTTCTTTCCAGTTTTGAACGGAAGATATTTCCTTGTTCACGATAGCCCTCTATGGGCTTCCAAATATCCCTTTGCCAATTCCCCAAGAACAGCCTTAGCGAAAGGCTTCTTGAAGGGAAAGATGTAACTCTGTGAGATGAATTAACAGAACACAGAGCAGTTTCTCAGAAAGCTTCTTTCCTGTTTTGAACGGAAGATATTTCCTTTTTCACCATAGCCCTCTATGGGCTTCCAAATATCCCTTTGCCAATTGACCAAGAACAGCCTTAGCGAAAGGCTTCTTGAAGGGAAAGATGTAACTCTGTGAGATGAATTAACAGAACACAGAGCAGTTTCTCAGAAAGCTTCTTTCCACTTTTGAACGGAAGATATTTCGTTTTTCACCATAGCCCTCTATGGGCTTCCAAATATCCCTTTGCCAATTCCACAAGAACAGCCTTAGCGAAAGGTTTCTTGAAGGGAATGATGTAACTCTGTGAGATGAATTAACAGAACACGGAGCAGTTTCTCAGAAAGCTTCATTCCAGTTTTGAACGGAAGATATTTCCTTTTTCACCATAGCCCTCTATGGGCTTCCAAATATCCCTTTGCGAATTCCACAAGAACAGCCTTAGCGAAAGGCTTCTTGAAGGGAAAGATGTAACTCTGTGAGATGAATTAACAGAACACAGAGCAGTTTCTCAGAAGCTTCTTTCCAGTTTTGAACAGAAGATATTTCCTTTTTCACCATAGCCCTCTATGGCCTTCCAAATATCCCTTTGCCAATTCCACAAGAACAGCCTTAGCGAAAGCCTTCTTGAAGGGAAAGATGTAACTCTGTGAGATGATTTAACAGAACACAGAGCAGTTTCTCAGAAAGCATCTTTCCAGTTTTGAACGGAAGATATTTCCTTTTTCACATTAACCCTCTATGGGCTTCCAAATATCCCTTTGCCAATTCCACAAGAACAGCCTTAGCGAAAGGCTTCTTGAAGGGAAAGATGTATCTCGGTGAGATGAATTAACAGAACACAGAGCAGTTTCTCAGAAAGCTTCTTTCCAGTTTTGAACGGAAGGTATTTCCTTTTTCACCATAGCCCTCTATGGGCTTCCAAATATCCCTGTGCCAATTCCAGAAGAACAGCCTTAGCGAAAGGCTTCTTGAAGGGAAAGATGTAACTCTGTGAGATGAATTAACAGAACACAGAGCAGTTGCTCAGAAAGCTTCTTTCCATTTTTGAACGGAAGATATTTCCTTTTTCACCATAGCCCTCTATGGGCTTCCAAATATCCCTTTGCCAATTCCACAAGAACAGCCTTAGTGAAAGACTTCTTGAAGGGAAAGATGTAACTGTGTGAGATGAATTTACAGAACACAGAGCAGTTTCTCAGAAAGCTTCTTTCCAGTTTTGAACGGAAGATATTTCCTTTTTCACCATAGCCCTCTATGGGCTTCCAAATATCCCTTTGCCAATTCCACAAGAACAGCCTTAGCGAAAGGATTCTTCAAGGGAAAGATGTAACTCTGTGAGATGAATTAACTGAACACAGAGCAGTTTCTCAGAAAGCTTCTTTCCAGTTTTGAACGGAAGATATTTCCTTTTTCACCATACCCCTCTAATGGCTTCCAAATATCCCTTTGCCAATTCCACAAGAACAGCCTTAGCGAAAGGCTTCTTGAAGGGAAAGATGAAACTCTGTGAGATGAATTAACAGAACACAGAGCAGTTTCTCAGAAAGCTTCTTTCCAGTTTTAAACGGAAGGTATTTCCTTTTTCACCATAGCCCTCTATGGGCTTCCAAATATCCCTTTGCCAATTCCACAAGAACAGCCTTAGCGAAAGGCTTCTTGAATGGAAAGATGTAACTCTGTGAGATGAATTAACAGAACACAGAGCAGTTTCTCAGAAAGCTTCTTTCTAGATTTGAACTGAAGATATTTCCTTTTTCACCACAGCCCTCTATGGGCTTCCAAATATCCTTTGCCAATTCCACAAGAACAGCCTTAGCGAAAGGCTTCTTGAAGGGAAAGATGTAACTCTGTGAGAGGAATTAACAGAACACAGAGCAGTTTCTCAGAAAGCTTCTTTCCAGTTTTGAACGGAAGATATTTCCTTTTTCACCTTAGCCCTCTATGGGCTTCCAAATATCCCTTTGCCAATTCCACAAGAACAGCCTTAGCGAAAGGTTTCTTGAAGGGAATGATGTAACTCTGTGAGATGAATTAACAGAACACGGAGCAGTTTCTCAGAAAGCTTCATTCCAGTTTTGAACGGAAGATATTTCCTTTTTCACCATAGCCCTCTATGGGCTTCCAAATATCCCTTTGCGAATTCCACAAGAACAGCCTTAGCGAAAGGCTTCTTGAAGGGAAAGATGTAACTCTGTGAGATGAATTAACAGAACACAGAGCAGTTTCTCAGAAGCTTCTTTCCAGTTTTGAACGGAAGATATTTCCTTTTTCACCATAGCCCTCTATGGCCTTCCAAATATCCCTTTGCCAATTCCACAAGAACAGCCTTAGCGAAAGCCTTCTTGAAGGGAAAGATGTAACTCTGTGAGATGATTTAACAGAACACAGGGCAGTTTCTCAGAAAGCATCTTTCCAGTTTTGAACGGAAGATATTTCCTTTTTCACCTTAGCCCTCTATGGGCTTCCAAATATCCCTTTGCCAATTCCACAAGAACAGCCTTAGCGAAAGGCTTCTTGAAGGGAAAGATGTATCTCGGTGAGATGAATTAACAGAACACAGAGCAGTTTCTCAGAAAGCTACTTTCCAGTTTTGAACGGAAGGTATTTCCTTTTTCACCATAGCCCTCTATGGGCTTCCAAATATCCCTGTGCCAATTCCAGAAGAACAGCCTTAGCGAAAGGCTTCTTGAAGGGAAAGATGTAACTCTGTGAGATGAATTAACAGAACACAGAGCAGTTGCTCAGAAAGCTTCTTTCCATTTTTGAACGGAAGATATTTCCTTTTTCACCATAGCCCTCTATGGGCTTCCAAATATCCCTTTGCCAATTCCACAAGAACAGCCTTAGTGAAAGACTTCTTGAAGGGAAAGATGTAACTGTGTGAGATGAATTTACAGAACACAGAGCAGTTTCTCAGAAAGCTTCTTTCCAGTTTTGAACGGAAGATATTTCCTTTTTCACCATAGCCCTCTATGGGCTTCCAAATATCCCTTTGCCAATTCCACAAGAACAGCCTTAGCGAAAGGCTTCTTCAAGGGAAAGATGTAACTCTGTGAGATGAATTAACAGAACACAGAGCAGTTTCTCAGAAAGCTTCTTTCCAGTTTTGAACGGAAGATATTTACTTTTTCACCATAGCCCTCTATAGGCTTCCAAATATCCCTTTGCCAATTCCACAAGAACAGCCTTAGCGAAAGGCTTCTTGAAGGGAAAGATGTAACTCTGTGAGATGAATTAACAGAACACAGAGCAGTTTCTCAGAAAGCTTCTTTCCAGTTTTGAACGGAAGATATTTCCTTTTTCACCATCGACCTCTATGGGCTTCCAAATATCCCTTTGCCAATTCCCCAAGAACAGCCTTAGCGAAAGGTAAGGGAAAGATGTAACTCTGTGAGATGAATTAACAGAACACAGATCAGTTTCTCAGAAAGCTTCTTTCCAGTTTTGAACGGAAGATATTTCCTTTTTCACCATCGACTTCTATGGGCTTCTAAATATCCCTTTGCCAATTCCCCAAGAACAGCCTTAGCGAAAGGCTTCTTGAAGGGAAAGATGTAACTCTGTGAGGTGAATTAACAGAACACAGAGCAGTTTCTCGGAAAGCTTCTTTCCAGTTTTGAACGGAAGATATTTCCTTGTTCACGATAGCCCTCTATGGGCTTCCAAATATCCCTTTGCCAATTCCCCAAGAACAGCCTTAGCGAAAGGCTTCTTGAAGGGAAAGATGTAACTCTGTGAGATGAATTAACAGAACACAGAGCAGTTTCTCAGAAAGCTTCTTTCCTGTTTTGAACGGAAGATATTTCCTTTTTCACCATAGCCCTCTATGGGCTTCCAAATATCCCTTTGCCAATTGACCAAGAACAGCCTTAGCGAAAGGCTTCTTGAAGGGAAAGATGTAACTCTGTGAGATGAATTAACAGAACACAGAGCAGTTTCTCAGAAAGCTTCTTTCCACTTTTGAACGGAAGATATTTCGTTTTTCACCATAGCCCTCTATGGGCTTCCAAATATCCCTTTGCCAATTCCACAAGAACAGCCTTAGCGAAAGGTTTCTTGAAGGGAATGATGTAACTCTGTGAGATGAATTAACAGAACACGGAGCAGTTTCTCAGAAAGCTTCATTCCAGTTTTGAACGGAAGATATTTCCTTTTTCACCATAGCCCTCTATGGGCTTCCAAATATCCCTTTGCGAATTCCACAAGAACAGCCTTAGCGAAAGGCTTCTTGAAGGGAAAGATGTAACTCTGTGAGATGAATTAACAGAACACAGAGCAGTTTCTCAGAAGCTTCTTTCCAGTTTTGAACAGAAGATATTTCCTTTTTCACCATAGCCCTCTATGGCCTTCCAAATATCCCTTTGCCAATTCCACAAGAACAGCCTTAGCGAAAGCCTTCTTGAAGGGAAAGATGTAACTCTGTGAGATGATTTAACAGAACACAGAGCAGTTTCTCAGAAAGCATCTTTCCAGTTTTGAACGGAAGATATTTCCTTTTTCACATTAACCCTCTATGGGCTTCCAAATATCCCTTTGCCAATTCCACAAGAACAGCCTTAGCGAAAGGCTTCTTGAAGGGAAAGATGTATCTCGGTGAGATGAATTAACAGAACACAGAGCAGTTTCTCAGAAAGCTTCTTTCCAGTTTTGAACGGAAGGTATTTCCTTTTTCACCATAGCCCTCTATGGGCTTCCAAATATCCCTGTGCCAATTCCAGAAGAACAGCCTTAGCGAAAGGCTTCTTGAAGGGAAAGATGTAACTCTGTGAGATGAATTAACAGAACACAGAGCAGTTGCTCAGAAAGCTTCTTTCCATTTTTGAACGGAAGATATTTCCTTTTTCACCATAGCCCTCTATGGGCTTCCAAATATCCCTTTGCCAATTCCACAAGAACAGCCTTAGTGAAAGACTTCTTGAAGGGAAAGATGTAACTGTGTGAGATGAATTTACAGAACACAGAGCAGTTTCTCAGAAAGCTTCTTTCCAGTTTTGAACGGAAGATATTTCCTTTTTCACCATAGCCCTCTATGGGCTTCCAAATATCCCTTTGCCAATTCCACAAGAACAGCCTTAGCGAAAGGATTCTTCAAGGGAAAGATGTAACTCTGTGAGATGAATTAACTGAACACAGAGCAGTTTCTCAGAAAGCTTCTTTCCAGTTTTGAACGGAAGATATTTCCTTTTTCACCATACCCCTCTAATGGCTTCCAAATATCCCTTTGCCAATTCCACAAGAACAGCCTTAGCGAAAGGCTTCTTGAAGGGAAAGATGAAACTCTGTGAGATGAATTAACAGAACACAGAGCAGTTTCTCAGAAAGCTTCTTTCCAGTTTTAAACGGAAGGTATTTCCTTTTTCACCATAGCCCTCTATGGGCTTCCAAATATCCCTTTGCCAATTCCACAAGAACAGCCTTAGCGAAAGGCTTCTTGAATGGAAAGATGTAACTCTGTGAGATGAATTAACAGAACACAGAGCAGTTTCTCAGAAAGCTTCTTTCTAGATTTGAACTGAAGATATTTCCTTTTTCACCACAGCCCTCTATGGGCTTCCAAATATCCTTTGCCAATTCCACAAGAACAGCCTTAGCGAAAGGCTTCTTGAAGGGAAAGATGTAACTCTGTGAGAGGAATTAACAGAACACAGAGCAGTTTCTCAGAAAGCTTCTTTCCAGTTTTGAACGGAAGATATTTCCTTTTTCACCTTAGCCCTCTATGGGCTTCCAAATATCCCTTTGCCAATTCCACAAGAACAGCCTTAGCGAAAGGTTTCTTGAAGGGAATGATGTAACTCTGTGAGATGAATTAACAGAACACGGAGCAGTTTCTCAGAAAGCTTCATTCCAGTTTTGAACGGAAGATATTTCCTTTTTCACCATAGCCCTCTATGGGCTTCCAAATATCCCTTTGCGAATTCCACAAGAACAGCCTTAGCGAAAGGCTTCTTGAAGGGAAAGATGTAACTCTGTGAGATGAATTAACAGAACACAGAGCAGTTTCTCAGAAGCTTCTTTCCAGTTTTGAACGGAAGATATTTCCTTTTTCACCATAGCCCTCTATGGCCTTCCAAATATCCCTTTGCCAATTCCACAAGAACAGCCTTAGCGAAAGCCTTCTTGAAGGGAAAGATGTAACTCTGTGAGATGATTTAACAGAACACAGGGCAGTTTCTCAGAAAGCATCTTTCCAGTTTTGAACGGAAGATATTTCCTTTTTCACCTTAGCCCTCTATGGGCTTCCAAATATCCCTTTGCCAATTCCACAAGAACAGCCTTAGCGAAAGGCTTCTTGAAGGGAAAGATGTATCTCGGTGAGATGAATTAACAGAACACAGAGCAGTTTCTCAGAAAGCTACTTTCCAGTTTTGAACGGAAGGTATTTCCTTTTTCACCATAGCCCTCTATGGGCTTCCAAATATCCCTGTGCCAATTCCAGAAGAACAGCCTTAGCGAAAGGCTTCTTGAAGGGAAAGATGTAACTCTGTGAGATGAATTAACAGAACACAGAGCAGTTGCTCAGAAAGCTTCTTTCCATTTTTGAACGGAAGATATTTCCTTTTTCACCATAGCCCTCTATGGGCTTCCAAATATCCCTTTGCCAATTCCACAAGAACAGCCTTAGTGAAAGACTTCTTGAAGGGAAAGATGTAACTGTGTGAGATGAATTTACAGAACACAGAGCAGTTTCTCAGAAAGCTTCTTTCCAGTTTTGAACGGAAGATATTTCCTTTTTCACCATAGCCCTCTATGGGCTTCCAAATATCCCTTTGCCAATTCCACAAGAACAGCCTTAGCGAAAGGCTTCTTCAAGGGAAAGATGTAACTCTGTGAGATGAATTAACAGAACACAGAGCAGTTTCTCAGAAAGCTTCTTTCCAGTTTTGAACGGAAGATATTTACTTTTTCACCATAGCCCTCTATAGGCTTCCAAATATCCCTTTGCCAATTCCACAAGAACAGCCTTAGCGAAAGGCTTCTTGAAGGGAAAGATGTAACTCTGTGAGATGAATTAACAGAACACAGAGCAGTTTCTCAGAAAGCTTCTTTCCAGTTTTGAACGGAAGATATTTCCTTTTTCACCATCGACCTCTATGGGCTTCCAAATATCCCTTTGCCAATTCCCCAAGAACAGCCTTAGCGAAAGGTAAGGGAAAGATGTAACTCTGTGAGATGAATTAACAGAACACAGATCAGTTTCTCAGAAAGCTTCTTTCCAGTTTTGAACGGAAGATATTTCCTTTTTCACCATCGACCTCTATGGGCTTCTAAATATCCCTTTGCCAATTCCCCAAGAACAGCCTTAGCGAAAGGCTTCTTGAAGGGAAAGATGTAACTCTGTGAGGTGAATTAACAGAACACAGAGCAGTTTCTCGGAAAGCTTCTTTCCAGTTTTGAACGGAAGATATTTCCTTGTTCACGATAGCCCTCTATGGGCTTCCAAATATCCCTTTGCCAATTCCCCAAGAACAGCCTTAGCGAAAGGCTTCTTGAAGGGAAAGATGTAACTCTGTGAGATGAATTAACAGAACACAGAGCAGTTTCTCAGAAAGCTTCTTTCCTGTTTTGAACGGAAGATATTTCCTTTTTCACCATAGCCCTCTATGGGCTTCCAAATATCCCTTTGCCAATTGACCAAGAACAGCCTTAGCGAAAGGCTTCTTGAAGGGAAAGATGTAACTCTGTGAGATGAATTAACAGAACACAGAGCAGTTTCTCAGAAAGCTTCTTTCCACTTTTGAACGGAAGATATTTCGTTTTTCACCATAGCCCTCTATGGGCTTCCAAATATCCCTTTGCCAATTCCACAAGAACAGCCTTAGCGAAAGGTTTCTTGAAGGGAATGATGTAACTCTGTGAGATGAATTAACAGAACACGGAGCAGTTTCTCAGAAAGCTTCATTCCAGTTTTGAACGGAAGATATTTCCTTTTTCACCATAGCCCTCTATGGGCTTCCAAATATCCCTTTGCGAATTCCACAAGAACAGCCTTAGCGAAAGGCTTCTTGAAGGGAAAGATGTAACTCTGTGAGATGAATTAACAGAACACAGAGCAGTTTCTCAGAAGCTTCTTTCCAGTTTTGAACAGAAGATATTTCCTTTTTCACCATAGCCCTCTATGGCCTTCCAAATATCCCTTTGCCAATTCCACAAGAACAGCCTTAGCGAAAGCCTTCTTGAAGGGAAAGATGTAACTCTGTGAGATGATTTAACAGAACACAGAGCAGTTTCTCAGAAAGCATCTTTCCAGTTTTGAACGGAAGATATTTCCTTTTTCACCTTAACCCTCTATGGGCTTCCAAATATCCCTTTGCCAATTCCACAAGAACAGCCTTAGCGAAAGGCTTCTTGAAGGGAAAGATGTATCTCGGTGAGATGAATTAACAGAACACAGAGCAGTTTCTCAGAAAGCTTCTTTCCAGTTTTGAACGGAAGGTATTTCCTTTTTCACCATAGCCCTCTATGGGCTTCCAAATATCCCTGTGCCAATTCCAGAAGAACAGCCTTAGCGAAAGGCTTCTTGAAGGGAAAGATGTAACTCTGTGAGATGAATTAACAGAACACAGAGCAGTTGCTCAGAAAGTTTCTTTCCATTTTTGAACGGAAGATATTTCCTTTTTCACCATAGCCCTCTATGGGCTTCCAAATATCCCTTTGCCAATTCCACAAGAACAGCCTTAGTGAAAGACTTCTTGAAGGGAAAGATGTAACTGTGTGAGATGAATTTACAGAACACAGAGCAGTTTCTCAGAAAGCTTCTTTCCAGTTTTGAACGGAAGATATTTCCTTTTTCACCATAGCCCTCTATGGGCTTCCAAATATCCCTTTGCCAATTCCACAAGAACAGCCTTAGCGAAAGGATTCTTCAAGGGAAAGATGTAACTCTGTGAGATGAATTAACTGAACACAGAGCAGTTTCTCAGAAAGCTTCTTTCCAGTTTTGAACGGAAGATATTTACTTTTTCACCATAGCCCTCTACAGGCTTCCAAATATCCCTTTGCCAATTCCACAAGAACAGCCTTAGCGAAAGGCTTCTTGAAGGGAAAGATGTAACTCTGTGAGATGAATTAACAGAACCCAGAGCAGTTTCTCAGAAAGCTTCTTTCCAGTTTTGAACGGAAGATATTTCCTTTTTCACCATCGACCTCTATGGGCTTCCAAATATCCCTTTGCCAATTCCACAAGAACAGCCTTAGCGAAAGGCTTCTTCAAGGAAAGATGTAACTCTGTGAGATGAATTAACAGAACACAGAGCAGTTTCTCAGAAAGCTTCCTTCCAGTTTTGAACGGAAGATATTTCCTTTTTCACCATAGCCCTGTATGGGCTTCCAAATATCCCTTTGTCAATTCCAGAAGAACAGCCTTAGCGAAAGACTTCTTGAAGGGAAAGATGTAACTCTGTGACATAAATTAACAGAACACAGAGCAGTTTCTCAGAAAGCTTCTTTCCAGTTTTGAAAGGAAGATATTTCCTTTTTCACCATAACCCTCTATGGGCTTCCAAATATCCCTTTGACAATTCCCCAAGAACAGCCTTAGCGAAAGGCTTCTTGAAGGGAAAGATGTAACTCTGTGAGATGAATTAACAGAACACACAGCAGTTTCTCAGAAAGCTTCTTTCCAGTTTTGAACGGAAGATATTTCCTTTTTCACCATACCCCTCTAATGGCTTCCAAATATCCCTTTGCCAATTCCACAAGAACAGCGTTAGCGAAAGGCTTCTTCAAGGGAAAGATGTCACTCTGTGAGATGAATTAAGAGAACACAGAGCAGTTTCTCAGAAAGCTTCTTTCCAGTTTTGAACGGAAGATATTTTCTTTTTCATCATAGCCCTCTATGGGGTTCCAAATATCCCTTTGCCAATTCCACAAGAACAGCCTTAGCGAAAGGCTTCTTGAAGGGAAAGATGTAACTCTGTGAGATGAATTAACAGAACACAGAGCAGTTTCTCAGAAGCTTCTTTCCAGTTTTGAACGGAAGATATTTCCTTTTTCACCATACCCCTCTATGGGCTTCCAAATATCCCTTTGCCAATTCCACAAGAACAGCCTTAGCGAAAGCCTTCTTGAAGGGAAAGATGTAACTCTGTGAAATGATTTAACAGAACACAGAGCAGTTTCTCAGAAAGCATCTTTCCATTTTGAACGGAAGATATTTCCTTTTTCACCTTAGACCTCTATGGGCTTCCAAATATCCCTTTGCCAATTCCACAAGAACAGCCTTAGCGAAAGGCTTCTTGAAGGGAAAAATGTAACTCTGTGAGATGAATTAACAGAACACAGAGCAGTTTCTCAGAAAGCTTCTTTCCAGTTTTGAACGGAAGGTATTTCATTTTTCACCATAGCCCTCTATGGGCTTCCAAATATCCCTTTGCCAATTCCCCAAGAACAGCCTTAGCGAAAGGCTTCTTGAAGGGAAAGATGTAACTCTGTGAGATGAATTAGCAGAACACAGAGCAGTTTCTCAGAAAGCTTCTTTCCAGTTTTCAACGGAAGATATTTGCTTTTTCACCATAGCCCTCTATGGGCTTCCAAATATCCCTTTGCCAATTCCACAGGAACAGCCTTACCGAAAGGCTTCTTGAAGGGAAAGATGTAACTCTGTGAGATGAATTAACAGAACACAGAGCAGTTTCTCAGAAAGCTTCTTTCCAGTTTTGAACGGAAGATATTTCCTTTTTCACCTTAGCCCTCTATGGGCTTCCAAATATCCTTTTGCCAATTCCACAAGAACAGCCTTAGCGAAAGGCTTCTTGAAGGGAAAGATGTAACTCTGTGAGATGAATTAACAGAACACAGAGCAGTTTCTCAGAAAGCTTCTTTCCAGTTTTGAACGGAAGATATTTCCTTTTTCACCATAGCCCTCTATGGGCTTCCAAATATCCCTTTGCCAATTCCACAAGAACAGCCTTAGCGAAAGGCTTCTTGAAGGGAAAGATGTAACTCTGTGAGAGGAATTAACAGAACACAGAGCAGTTTCTCAGAAAGCTTCTTTCCAGTTTTGAACGGAAGATATTTCCTTTTTCACCTTAGCCCTCTATGGGCTTCCAAATATCCCTTTGCCAATTCCACAAGAACAGCCTTAGCGAAAGGCTTTTTGAAGGGAAAGTTCTAACTCGGTGAGATGAATTAACAGAACACAGAGCAGTTTCTCAGAAAGCTTCTTTCCAGTTTTGAACGGAAGGTATTTCCTTTTTCACCATAGCCCTCTATGGGCTTCCAAATATCCCTTTTCCAATTCCACAAGAACAGCCTTAGCGAAAGGCTTCTTGAATGGAAAGATGTAACTCTGTGAGATGAATTAACAGAACACAGAGCAGTTTCTCCGAAAGCTTCTTTCTAGTTTTGAACGGAAGATATTTCCTTTTTCACCATAGCCCTCTATGGGCTTCCAAATATCCTTTGCCAATTCCATAAGAACAGCCTTAGCGAAAGGCTTCTTGAAGGGAAAGATGTAACTCTGTGAGATGAATTAACAGAACACAGAGCAGTTTCTCAGAAAGCTTCTTTCCAGTTTTGAACGGAAGGTATTTCCTTTTTCACCATAGCCCTCTATGGGCTTCCAAATATCCCTTTGCCAATTCCCCAAGAACAGCCTTAGCGAAAGGCTTCTTGAAGGGAAAGATGTAACTCTGTGAGATGAATTAACAGAATACAGAGCAGTTTCTCAGAAAGCTTCTTTCCAGTTTTGAACGGAAGATATTTCCTTTTTCACCATAGCCCTCTATGGGCTTCCAAATATCCCTTTGCCAATTCCACAAGAACAGCCTCAGCGAAAGACTTCTTGAACGGAAAGATGTAACTCTGTGAGATGAATTAACAGAACACAGAGCAGTTTCTCAGAAAGCTTCTTTCCAGTTTTGAACGGATGATATTTCCTTTTTCACCATAGCCCTCTATGGGCTTCCAAATATCCCTTTGCCAATTCCACAAGAACAGCCTTAGCGAAAGGCTTCTTGAAGGGAAAGATGTAACTCTGTGAGATGAATTAACAGAACACAGAGCGGTTTCTCAGAAAGCTTCTTTCCAGTTTTGAACGGAAGATATTTCCTTTTTCACCAGAGCCCTCTACGGGCTTCCAAATATCCCTTTGCCAATTCCACAAGAACAGCCTTAGCGAAAGATTTCTTGAAGGGAAAGATGTAACTCTGTGAGATGAATTAACAGAACACAGAGCAGTTTCTCAGAAAGCTTCTTTCCAGTTTTGAACGGAAGATATTTCCTTTTTCACCATAGCCCTCTATGGGCTTCCAAATATCCCTTTGCCAATTGCACAGGAAGAGCCTTAGCAAAGGCTTCTTGAAGGGAAAGATGTAACTCTGTGAGATGAATTACCAGAACACAGAGCAGTTTCTCAGAAAGCTTCTTTCCAGTTTTGAACGGAAGATATTTCCTTTTTCACCATAGCCCTCTATGGGCTTCCAAATATCCCTTTGCCAATTCCACAAGAACAGCCTTAGCGAAAGCCTTCTTGAAAGGAAAGATGTAACTCTGTGAGATGATTTAACAGAACACAGAGCAGTTTCTCAGAAAGCATCTTTCCAGTTTTGAACGGAAGTTATTTCCTTTTTCACCTTAGCCCTCTATGGGCTTCCAAATATCCCTGTGCCAATTCCAGAAGAACAGCCTTAGCGAAAGGCTTCTTGAAGGGAAAGATGTAACTCTGTGAGATGAATTAACAGAACACAGAGCAGTTTCTCAGAAAGCTTCTTTCCAGTTTTGAACGGAAGGTATTTCATTTTTCACCATAGCCCTCTAGGGGCTTCCAAATATCCCTTTGCCAATTCCCCAAGAACAGCCTTAGCGAAAGGCTTCTTGAAGGGAAAGATGTAACTCTGTGAGATGAATTAACAGAACACAGAGCAGTTTCTCAGAAAGCTTCTTTCCAGTTTTGAACGGAAGATATTTCCTTTTTCACCGTAGCCCTCTATGGGCTTCCAAATATCCCTTTGCCAATTCCACAAGAACAGCCTTAGCGAAAGGCTTCTTGAAGGGAAAGATGTAACTCTGTGAGATGAATTAACAGAACACAGAGCAGTTTCTCAGAAAGCTTCTTTCCGGTTTTGAACGGAAGATATTTCCTTTTTCACCTTAGCCCTCTATGGGCTTCCAAATATCCCTTTGCCAATTCCACAAGAACAGCCTTAGCGAAAGGCTTCTTGAAGGGAAAGATGTAACTCTGTGAGATGAATTAACAGAACACAGAGCAGTTTCTCAGAAAGCTTCTTTCCAGTTTTGAACGGAAGATATTTCCTTTTTCACCATAGCCCTCTATGGGCTTCCAAATATCCCTTTGCCAATTCCACAAGAACAGCCTTAGCGAAAGGCTTCTTGAAGGGAAAGATGTAACTCTGTGAGAGGAATTAACAGAACACAGAGCAGTTTCTCAGAAAGCTTCTTTCCAGTTTTGAACGGAAGATATTTCCTTTTTCACCAGAGCCCTCTATGGGCTTCCAAATATCCCTTTTCCAATTCCACAAGAACAGCCTTAGCGAAAGGCTTCTTGAAGGGAAAGATGAAACTCTGTGAGATGAATTAACAGAACACAGAGCAGTTTCTCAGAAAGCTTCTTTCCAGTTTTAAACGGAAGGTATTTCCTTTTTCACCATAGCCCTCTATGGGCTTCCAAATATCCCGGTGCCAATTCCACAAGAACAGCCTTAGCGAAAGGCTTCTTGAATGGAAAGATGTAACTCTGTGAGATGAATTAACAGAACACAGAGCAGTTTCTCAGAAAGCTTCTTTCTAGTTTTGAACGGAAGATATTTCCTTTTTCACCATAGCCCTCTATGGGCTTCCAAATATCCTTTGCCAATTCCACAAGAACAGCCTTAGCGAAAGGCTTCTTGAAGGGAAAGATGTAACTCTGTGAGAGGAATTAACAGAACACAGAGCAGTTTCTCAGAAAGCTTCTTTCCAGTTTTGAACGGAAGATATTTCCTTTTTCACCTTAGCCCTCTATGGGCTTCCAAATATCCCTTTGCCAATTCCACAAGAACAGCCTTAGCGAAAGGTTTCTTGAAGGGAATGATGTAACTCTGTGAGATGAATTAACAGAACACGGAGCAGTTTCTCAGAAAGCTTCATTCCAGTTTTGAACGGAAGATATTTCCTTTTTCACCATAGCCCTCTATGGGCTTCCAAATATCCCTTTGCGAATTCCACAAGAACAGCCTTAGCGAAAGGCTATTTAAGGGAAAGATGTAACTCTGTGAGATGAATTAACAGAACACAGAGCAGTTTCTCAGAAGCTTCTTTCCAGTTTTGAACGGAAGATATTTCCTTTTTCACCATAGCCCTCTATGGCCTTCCAAATATCCCTTTGCCAATTCCACAAGAACAGCCTTAGCGAAAGCCTTCTTGAAGGGAAAGATGTAACTCTGTGAGATGATTTAACAGAACACAGAGCAGTTTCTCAGAAAGCATCTTTCCAGTTTTGAACGGAAGATATTTCCTTTTTCACCTTAGCCCTCTATGGGCTTCCAAATATCCCTTTGCCAATTCCACAAGAACAGCCTTAGCGAAAGGCTTCTTGAAGGGAAAGATGTATCTCGGTGAGATGAATTAACAGAACACAGAGCAGTTTCTCAGAAAGCTACTTTCCAGTTTTGAACGGAAGGTATTTCCTTTTTCACCATAGCCCTCTATGGGCTTCCAAATATCCCTGTGCCAATTCCAGAAGAACAGCCTTAGCGAAAGGCTTCTTGAAGGGAAAGATGTAACTCTGTGAGATGAATTAACAGAACACAGAGCAGTTGCTCAGAAAGCTTCTTTCCATTTTTGAACGGAAGATATTTCCTTTTTCACCATAGCCCTCTATGGGCTTCCAAATATCCCTTTGCCAATTCCACAAGAACAGCCTTAGTGAAAGACTTCTTGAAGGGAAAGATGTAACTGTGTGAGATGAATTTACAGAACACAGAGCAGTTTCTCAGAAAGCTTCTTTCCAGTTTTGAACGGAAGATATTTCCTTTTTCACCATAGCCCTCTATGGGCTTCCAAATATCCCTTTGCCAATTCCACAAGAACAGCCTTAGCGAAAGGCTTCTTCAAGGGAAAGATGTAACTCTGTGAGATGAATTAACTGAACGCAGAGCAGTTTCTCAGAAAGCTTCTTTCCAGTTTTGAACGGAAGATATTTACTTTTTCACCATAGCCCTCTATAGGCTTCCAAATATCCCTTTGCCAATTCCACAAGAACAGCCTTAGCGAAAGGCTTCTTGAAGGGAAAGATGTAACTCTGTGAGATGAATTAACAGAACACAGAGCAGTTTCTCAGAAAGCTTCTTTCCAGTTTTGAACGGAAGATATTTCCTTTTTCACCATCGACCTCTATGGGCTTCCAAATATCCCTTTGCCAATTCCCCAAGAACAGCCTTAGCGAAAGGCTTCTTGAAGGGAAAGATGTAACTCTGTGAGATGAATTAACAGAACACAGAGCAGTTTCGCAGAAAGCTTCTTTCCAGTTTTGAACGGAAGATATTTCCTTTTTCACCATAGCCCTCTATGGGCTTCCAAATATCCCTTTGCCAATTCCACAAGAACAGCCTTAGCGAAAGGCTTCTTGAAGGGAAACATGTAACTCTGTGAGATGAATTAACAGAACACAGAGCAGTTTCTCAGAAAGCTTCTTTCCAGTTTTGAACGGAAGATATTTCCTTTTTCACCATAGCCCTCTATGGGCTTCCAAATATCCCTTTGCCAATTCCACAAGAACAGCCTTAGCGAAAGGCTTCTTCAAGGGAAAGATGTAACTCTGTGAGATGAATTAACAGAACACAGAGCAGTTTCTCAGCAAGCTTCTTTGCAGTTTTGAACGGAAGATATTTTCTTTTTCACGAATGCCCTCTATGGGCTTCCAAATATCCCTTTGCCAATTCCACCAGAACAGCCTTAGCGAAAGGCTTCTTGAAGGGAAAGATGTAACTCTGTGAGATGAATTAACAGAACACAGAGCAGTTTCTCAGAAAGCTTCTTTCCAGTTTTGAACGGAAGATATTTCCTTTTTCACCATAGCCCTCTATGGGCTTCCAAATATCCCTTTGCCAATTCCACAAGAACAGCCTTAGCGAAAGGCTTCTTGAAGGGAAAGACGTCACTCTGTGAGATGAATTTACAGAACACAGAGCAGTTTCTCAGAAAGCTTCTTTCCAGTTTTGAACGGAAGATATTTCCTTTTTCACCATAGCCCTCTATGGGCTTCCAAATATCCCTTTGCCAATTCCCCAAGAACAGACTTAGCGAAAGGCTTCTTGAAGGGAAAGATGTAACTCTGTGAGATGAATTAACAGAACACAGAGCACTTTCTCAGAAAGCTTCCTTCCTGTTTTGATCGGAAGATATTTCCTTTTTCACCATAGCCCTGTATGGGCTTCCAAATATCCCTTTGTCAATTCCACAAGAACAGCCCTAGCGAAAGACTTCTTGAAGGGAAAGATGTAACTCTGTGACATAAATTAACAGAACACAGAGCAGTTTCTCAGAAAGCTTCTTTCCAGTTTTGAACGGAAGATATTTCCTTTTTCACCACAGCCCTCTATGGGCTTCCAAATATCCCTTTGCCAATTCCCCAAGAACAGCCTTAGCGAAAGGCTTCTTGAAGGGAAAGATGTAACTCTGTGAGATGAATTAACAGAACACAGAGCAGTTTCTCAGAAAGCTTCTTTCCAGTTTTGAACGGAAGATATTTCCTTTTTCACCATAGCCCTCTATGGGCTTCCAAATATCCCTTTGCCAATTCCACAAGAACAGCCTTAGCGAAAGGCTTCTTCAAGGGAAAGATGTCACTCTGTGAGATGAATTAACAGAACACAGAGCAGTTTCTCAGAAAGCTTCTTTCCAGTTTTGAACGGAAGATATTTCCTTTTTCATCATAGCCCTCTATGGGCTTCCAAATATCCCTTTGCCAATTCCACAAGAACAGCCTTAGCGAAAGGCTTCTTGAAGGGAAAGATGTAACTCTGTGAGATGAATTAACAGAACACAGAGCAGTTTCTCAGAAGCTTCTTTCCAGTTTTGAACGGAAGATATTTCCTTTTTCACCATAGCCCTCTATGGGCTTCCAAATATCCCTTTGCCAATTCCACAAGAACAGCCTTAGCGAAAGGCTTCTTGAAGGGAAAGATGTAACTCTGTGAAATGTTTTAACAGAACACAGAGCAGTTTCTCAGAAAGCATCTTTCCAGTTTTGAACGGAAGTTATTTCCTTTTTCACCTTAGCCCTCTATGGGCTTCCAAATATCCCTTTGCCAATTCCACAAGAACAGCCTTAGCGAAAGGCTTCTTGAAGGGAAAGATGTAACTCTGTGAGATGAATTAACAGAACACAGAGCAGTTTCTCAGAAAGCTTCTTTCCAGTTTTGAACGGAAGGTATTTCATTTTTCACCATAGCCCTCTATGGGCTTCCAAATATCCCTTTGCCAATTCCCCAAGAACAGCCTTAGCGAAAGGCTTCTTGAAGGGAAAGATGTAACTCTGTGAGATGAATTAACAGAACACAGAGCAGTTTCTCAGAAAGCTTCTTTCCAGTTTTGAACGGAAGATATTTCCTTTTTCACCATAGCCCTTTATGGGCTTCCAAATATCCCTTTGCCAATTCCACAAGAACAGCCTTAGCGAAAGGCTTCTTGAAGGGAAAGATGTAACTCTGTGAGATGAATTAACAGAACACAGAGCAGTTTCTCAGAAAGCTTCTTTCCAGTTTTGAACGGAAGATATTTCCTTTTTCACCATAGCCCTCTATGGGCTTCCAAATATCCCTTGCCAATTCCCCAAGAACAGCCTTAGCGAAAGGCTTCTTGAAGGGAAAGATGTAACTCTGTGAGATGAATTAACAGAACACAGAGCAGTTTCTCAGAAGCTTCTTTCCAGTTTTGAACGGAAGATATTTCCTTTTTCACCATAGCCCTCTATGGGCTTCCAAATATCCCTTTGCCAATTCCACAAGAACAGCCTTAGCGAAAGCCTTCTTGAAGGGAAAGATGTAACTCTGTGAAATGTTTTAACAGAACACAGAGCAGTTTCTCAGAAAGCATCTTTCCAGTTTTGAACGGAAGTTATTTCCTTTTTCACCTTAGCCCTCTATGGGCTTCCAAATATCCCTTTGCCAATTCCACAAGAACAGCCTTAGCGAAAGGCTTCTTGAAGGGAAAGATGTAACTCTGTGAGATGAATTAACAGAACACAGAGCAGTTTCTCAGAAAGCTTCTTTCCAGTTTTGAACGGAAGGTATTTCATTTTTCACCATAGCCCTCTATGGGCTTCCAAATATCCCTTTGCCAATTCCCCAAGAACAGCCTTAGCGAAAGGCTTCTTGAAGGGAAAGATGTAACTCTGTGAGATGAATTAACAGAACACAGAGCAGTTTCTCAGAAAGCTTCTTTCCAGTTTTGAACGGAAGATATTTCCTTTTTCACCATAGCCCTTTATGGGCTTCCAAATATCCCTTTGCCAATTCCACAAGAACAGCCTTAGCGAAAGGCTTCTTCAAGGGAAAGATGTCACTCTGTGAGATGAATTAACAGAACACAGAGCAGTTTCTCAGAAAGCTTCTTTCCAGTTTTGAACGGAAGATATTTCCTTTTTCATCATAGCCCTCTATGGGCTTCCAAATATCCCTTTGCCAATTCCACAAGAACAGCCTTAGCGAAAGGCTTCTTGAAGGGAAACATGTAACTCTGTGAGATGAATTAACAGAACACAGAGCAGTTTCTCAGAAGCTTCTTTCCAGTTTTGAACGGAAGATATTTCCTTTTTCACCATAGCCCTCTATGGGCTTCCAAATATTCCTTTGCCAATTCCACAAGAACAGCCTTAGCGAAAGCCTTCTTGAAGGGAAAGATGTAACTCTGTGAAATGTTTTAACAGAACACAGAGCAGTTTCTCAGAAAGCATCTTTCCAGTTTTGAACGGAAGTTATTTCCTTTTTCACCTTAGCCCTCTATGGGCTTCCAAATATCCCTTTGCCAATTCCACAAGAACAACCTTAGCGAAAGGCTTCTTGAAGGGAAAGATGTAACTCTGTGAGATGAATTAACAGAACACAGAGCAGTTTCTCAGAAAGCTTCTTTCCAGTTTTGAACGGAAGGTATTTCATTTTTCACCATAGCCCTCTATGGGCTTCCAAATATCCCTTTGCCAATTCCCCAAGAACAGCCTTAGCGAAAGGCTTCTTGAAGGGAAAGATGTAACTCTGTGAGATGAATTAACAGAACACAGAGCAGTTTCTCAGAAAGCTTCTTTCCAGTTTTCAACGGAAGATATTTCCTTTTTCACCATAGCCATCTATGGGCTTCCAAATATCCCTTTGCCAATTCCACAAGAACAGCCTTAGCGAAAGGCTTCTTGAAGGGAAAGATGTAACTCTGTGAGATGAATTAACAGAACACAGGGCAGTTTCTCAGAAAGCTTCTTTCCAGTTTTGAACGGAAGATATTTCCTTTTTCACCTTAGCCCTCTATGGGCTTCCAAATATCCCTTTGCCAATTCCACAAGAACAGCCTTAGCGAAAGGCTTCCTGAAGGGAAAGATGTAACTCTGTGAGATGAATTAACAGAACACAGAGCAGTTTCTCAGAAAGCTTCTTTCCAGTTTTGAACGGAAGATATTTCCTTTTTCACCATAGCCCTCTATGGGCTTCCAAATATCCCTTTGCCAATTCCACAAGAACAGCCTTAGCGAAAGGCTTCTTGAAGGGAAAGATGTAACTCTGTGAGAGGAATTAACAGAACACAGAGCAGTTTCTCAGAAAGCTTCTTTCCAGTTTTGAACGGAAGATATTTCCTTTTTCACCTTAGCCCTCTATGGGCTTCCAAATATCCCTTTGCCAATTCCACAAGAACAGCCTTAGCGAAAGGCTTCATGAAGGGAAAGATGAAACTCTGTGAGATGAATTAACAGAACACAGAGCAGTTTCTCAGAAAGCTTCTTTCCAGTTTTGAACGGAAGGTATTTCCTTTTTCACCATAGCCCTCTATGGGCTTCCAAATATCCCGGTGCCAATTCCCCAAGAACAGCCTTAGCGAAAGGCTTCTTGAATGGAAAGATGTAACTCTGTGAGATGAATTAACAGAACACAGAGCAGTTTCTCAGAAAGCTTCTTTCTAGTTTTGAACGGAAGATATTTCCTTTTTCACCATAGCCCTCTATGGGCTTCCAAATATCCTTTGCCAATTCCACAAGAACAGCCTTAGCGAAAGGCTTCTTGAAGGGAAAGATGTAACTCTGTGAGAGGAATTAACAGAACACAGAGCAGTTTCTCAGAAAGCTTCTTTCCAGTTTTGAACGGAAGATATTTCCTTTTTCACCTTAGTCCTCTATGGGCTTCCAAATATCCCTTTGCCAATTCCACAAGAACAGCCTTAGCGAAAGGTTTCTTGAAGGGAATGATGTAACTCTGTGAGATGAATTAACAGAACACGGAGCAGTTTCTCAGAAAGCTTCATTCCAGTTTTGAACGGAAGATATTTCCTTTTTCACCATAGCCCTCTATGGGCTTCCAAATATCCCTTTGCGAATACCACAAGAACAGCCTTAGCGAAAGGCTTCTTGAAGGGAAAGATGTAACTCTGTGAGATGAATTAACAGAACACAGAGCAGTTTCTCAGAAGCTTCTTTCCAGTTTTGAACGGAAGATATTTCCTTTTTCACCATAGCCCTCTATGGCCTTCCAAATATCCCTTTGCCAATTCCACAAGAACAGCCTTAGCGAAAGCCTTCTTGAAGGGAAAGATGTAACTCTGTGAGATGATTTAACAGAACACAGAGCAGTTTCTCAGAAAGCATCTTTCCAGTTTTGAACGGAAGTTATTTCCTTTTTCACCTTAGCCCTCTATGGGCTTCCAAATATCCCTTTGCCAATTCCACAAGAACAACCTTAGCGAAAGGCTTCTTGAAGGGAAAGATGTAACTCTGTGAGATGAATTAACAGAACACAGAGCAGTTTCTCAGAAAGATTCTTTCCAGTTTTGAACGGAAGGTATTTCATTTTTCACCATAGCCCTCTATGGGCTTCCAAATATCCCTTTGCCAATTCCCCAAGAACAGCCTTAGCGAAAGGCTTCTTGAAGGGAAAGATGTAACTCTGTGAGATGAATTAACAGAACACAGAGCAGTTTCTCAGAAAGCTTCTTTCCAGTTTTCAACGGAAGATATTTCCTTTTTCACCATAGCCCTCTAAGGGCTTCCAAATATCCCTTTGCCAATTCCACAAGAACAGCCTTAGCGAAAGGCTTCTTGAAGGGAAAGATGTAACTCTGTGAGATGAATTAACAGAACACAGGGCAGTTTCTCAGAAAGCTTCTTTCCAGTTTTGAACGGAAGATATTTCCTTTTTCACCTTAGCCCTCTATGGGCTTCCAAATATCCCTTTGCCAATTCCACAAGAACAGCCTTAGCGAAAGGCTTCCTGAAGGGAAAGATGTAACTCTGTGAGATGAATTAACAGAACACAGAGCAGTTTCTCAGAAAGCTTCTTTCCAGTTTTGAACGGAAGATATTTCCTTTTTCACCATAGCCCTCTATGGGCTTCCAAATATCCCTTTGCCAATTCCACAAGAACAGCCTTAGCGAAAGGCTTCTTGAAGGGAAAGATGTAACTCTGTGAGAGGAATTAACAGAACACAGAGCAGTTTCTCAGAAAGCTTCTTTCCAGTTTTGAACGGAAGATATTTCCTTTTTCACCTTAGCCCTCTATGGGCTTCCAAATATCCCTTTGCCAATTCCACAAGAACAGCCTTAGCGAAAGGCTTCATGAAGGGAAAGATGAAACTCTGTGAGATGAATTAACAGAACACAGAGCAGTTTCTCAGAAAGCTTCTTTCCAGTTTTGAACGGAAGGTATTTCCTTTTTCACCATAGCCCTCTATGGGCTTCCAAATATCCCGGTGCCAATTCCCCAAGAACAGCCTTAGCGAAAGGCTTCTTGAATGGAAAGATGTAACTCTGTGAGATGAATTAACAGAACACAGAGCAGTTTCTCAGAAAGCTTCTTTCTAGTTTTGAACGGAAGATATTTCCTTTTTCACCATAGCCCTCTATGGGCTTCCAAATATCCTTTGCCAATTCCACAAGAACAGCCTTAGCGAAAGGCTTCTTGAAGGGAAAGATGTAACTCTGTGAGAGGAATTAACAGAACACAGAGCAGTTTCTCAGAAAGCTTCTTTCCAGTTTTGAACGGAAGATATTTCCTTTTTCACCTTAGTCCTCTATGGGCTTCCAAATATCCCTTTGCCAATTCCACAAGAACAGCCTTAGCGAAAGGTTTCTTGAAGGGAATGATGTAACTCTGTGAGATGAATTAACAGAACACGGAGCAGTTTCTCAGAAAGCTTCATTCCAGTTTTGAACGGAAGATATTTCCTTTTTCACCATAGCCCTCTATGGGCTTCCAAATATCCCTTTGCGAATACCACAAGAACAGCCTTAGCGAAAGGCTTCTTGAAGGGAAAGATGTAACTCTGTGAGATGAATTAACAGAACACAGAGCAGTTTCTCAGAAGCTTCTTTCCAGTTTTGAACGGAAGATATTTCCTTTTTCACCATAGCCCTCTATGGCCTTCCAAATATCCCTTTGCCAATTCCACAAGAACAGCCTTAGCGAAAGCCTTCTTGAAGGGAAAGATGTAACTCTGTGAGATGATTTAACAGAACACAGAGCAGTTTCTCAGAAAGCATCTTTCCAGTTTTGAACGGAAGATATTTCCTTTTTCACCTTAGCCCTCTATGGGCTTCCAAATATCCCTTTGCCAATTCCACAAGAACAGCCTTAGCGAAAGGCTTCTTGAAGGGAAAGATGTATCTCGGTGAGATGAATTAACAGAACACAGAGCAGTTTCTCAGAAAGCTACTTTCCAGTTTTGAACGGAAGGTATTTCCTTTTTCACCATATTCCTCTATGGGCTTCCAAATATCCCTGTGCCAATTCCAGAAGAACAGCCTTAGCGAAAGGCTTCTTGAAGGGAAAGATGTAACTCTGTGAGATGAATTAACAGAACACAGAGCAGTTTCTCAGAAAGCTTCTTTGCAGTTTTGAACGGAAGATATTTTCTTTTTCACGAAAGCCCTCTATGGGCTTCCAAATATCCCTTTGCCAATTCCACCAGAACAGCCTTAGCGAAAGGCTTCTTGAAGGGAAAGATGTAACTCTGTGAGATGAATTAACAGAACACAGAGCAGTTTCTCAGAAAGCTTCTTTCCAGTTTTGAACGGAAGATATTTCCTTTTTCACCATAGCCCTCTATGGGCTTCCAAATATCCCTTTGCCAATTCCACAAGAACAGCCTTACCGAAAGGCTTCTTGAAGGGAAAGACGTCACTCTGTGAGATGAATTTACAGAACACAGAGCAGTTTCTCAGAAAGCTTCTTTCCAGTTTTGAACGGAAGATATTTCCTTTTTCACCATAGCCCTCTATGGGCTTCCAAATATCCCTTTGCCAATTCCCCAAGAATAGAGTTAGCGAAAGGCTTCTTGAAGGGAAAGATGTAACTCTGTGAGAGGAATTAACAGAACACAGAGCAGTTTCTCAGAAAGCTTCTTTCCAGTTTTGAACGGAAGATATTTCCTTATTCACCTTAGCCCTCAATGGGCTTCCAAATATCCCTTTGCCAATTCCACAAGAACAGCCTTAGCAAAAGGCTTCTTGAAGGGAAAGTTGTAACTCGGTGAGATGAATTAACAGAACACAGAGCAGTTTCTCAGAAAGCTTCTTTCCAGTTTTGAACGGAAGGTATTTCCTTTTTCACCATAGCCCTCTATGGGCTTCCAAATATCCCTGTGCCAATTCCACAAGAACAACCTTAGCGAAAGGCTTCTTGAAGGGAAAGATGTAACTCTGTGAGATGAATTAACAGAACACAGAGCAGTTTCTCAGAAAGCTTCTTTCCAGTTTTGAACGGAAGGTATTTCCTTTTTCACCATAGCCCTCTATGGGCTTCCAAATATCCCTTTGCCAATTCCCCAAGAACAGCCTTAGCAGAAGGCTTCTTGAAGGGAAAGATGTAACTCTGTGAGATGAATTAACAGAACACAGAGCAGTTTCTCAGAAAGCTTCTTTCCAGTTTTGAACGGAAGATATTTCCTTTTTCACCATAGTACTCTATGGGCTTCCAAATATCCCTTTGCCAATTCCACAAGAACAGCCTCAGCGTAAGACTTCTTGAACGGAAAGATGTAACTCTGTGAGATGAATTAACAGAACACAGAGCAGTTTCTCAGAAAGCTTCTTTCCAGTTTAGAACGGATGATATTTCCTTTTTCACCATAGCCCTCTATGGGCTTCCAAATATCCCTGTGCCAATTGACCAAGAACAGCCTTAGCGAAAGGCTTCTTGAAGGGAAAGATGTAACTCTGTGAGATGAATTAACAGAACACAGAGCAGTTTCTCAGAAAGCTTCTTTCCAGTTTTGAACGGAAGGTATTTCCTTTTTCACCGTAGCCCTCTATGGGCTTCCAAATATCCCTGTGCCAATTCCACAAGAACAGCCTTAGCGAAAGGCTTCTTCAATGGAAAGATGTAACTCTGTGAGATGAATTAACAGAACACAGAGCAGTTTCTCAGAAAGCATCTTTCTAGTTTTGAACGGAACATATTTCCTTTTTCACCATAGCCCTCTATGGGCTTCCAAATATCCTTTGCCAATTCCACAAGAACAGCCTTAGCGAAAGGCTTCTTGAAGGGAAAGATGTAACTCTGTGAGAGGAATTAACAGAACACAGAGCAGTTTCTCAGAAAGCTTCTTTCCAGTTTTGAACGAAGATATTTCCTTTTTCACCATAGCCCTCTATGGGCTTCCAAATATCCCTTTGCCAATTCCACAAGAACAGCCTTAGCGAAAGGCTTCTTGAAGGGAAAGTTGTAACTCGGTGAGATGAATTAACAGAACACAGAGCAGTTTCTCAGAAAGCTTCTTTCCAGTTTTGAACGGAAGGTATTTCCTTTTTCACCATAGCCCTCTATGGGCTTCCAAATATCCCTTTGCCAATTCCCCAAGAACAGCCTTAGCGAAAGGCTTCTTGAAGGGAAAGATGTAACTCTGTGAGATGAATTAACAGAACACAGAGCAGTTTCTCAGAAAGCTTCTTTCCAGTTTTGAACGGAAGATATTTCCTTTTTCACCATAGCCCTCTATGGGCTTCCAAATATCCCTTTGCCAATTCCACAAGAACAGCCTCAGCGAAAGACTTCTTGAACGGAAAGATGTAACTCTGTGAGATGAATTAACAGAACACAGAGCAGTTTCTCAGAAAGCTTCTTTCCAGTTTTGAACGGATGATATTTCCTTTTTCACCATAGCCCTCTATGGGCTTCCAAATATCCCTTTGCCAATTCCACAAGAACAGCCTTAGCGAAAGGCTTCTTGAAGGGAAAGATGTAACTCTGTGAGATGAATTAACAGAACACAGAGCAGTTTCTCAGAAAGCTTCTTTCCATTTTTGAACGGAAGATATTTCCTTTTTCACCATAGACCTCTATGGGCTTCCAAATATCCCTTTGCCAATTCCACAAGAACAGCCTTAGCGAAAGATTTCTTGAAGGGAAAGATGTAACTCTGTGAGATGAATTAACAGAACACAGAGCAGTTTCTCAGAAAGCTTCTTTCCAGTTTTGAACGGAAGATATTTCCTTTTTCACCATAGCCCTCTATGGGCTTCCAAATATCCCTTTGCCAATTCCACAAGAACAGCCTTAGCGAATGGCTTCTTGAAGGGAAAGATGTAACTCTGTGAGATGAATTAACAGAACACAGAGCAGTTTCTCAGAAAGCTTCTTTCCAGTTTTGAACGGAAGATATTTCCTTTTTCACCATAGCCCTCTATGGGCTTCCAAATATCCCTTTGCCAATTCCACAAGAACAGCCTTAGCGAAAGGCTTCTTGAAGGGAAAGATGTAACTCTGTGAGATGAATTAACAGAACACAGAGCAGTTTCTCAGAAAGCTTCTTTCCAGTTTTGAACGGAAGATATGTCCTTTTTCACCATAGCCCTCTATGGGCTTCCAAATATCCCTTTGCCAATTCCACAAGAACAGCCTTAGCGAAAGGCTTCTTGAAGGGAAAGATGTAACTCGGTGAGATGAATTAACAGAACACAGAGCAGTTTCTCAGAAAGCTTCTTTCCAGTTTTGAACGGAATATATTTCCTTTTTCACCATAGCCCTCTATGGGCTTCCAAATATCCCTTGGCTAATTCCACAAGAACAGCCTTAGCGAAAGGCTTCTTGAAGGGAAAGATGTAACTCTGTGAGATGAATTAACAGAACACAGAGCAGTTTCTCAGAAAGCTTCTTTCCAGTTTTGAACGGAAGATATTTCCTTTTTCACCATAGCCATCTATGGGCTTCCAAATATCCCTTTGCCAATTCCACAAGAACAGCCTTAGCAAAAGGCTTCTTGAAGGGAAAGATGTAACTCTGTGAGATGAATTAACAGAACACAGAGCAGTTTCTCAGAAAGCTTCTTTCCAGTTTTGAACGGAATATATTTCCTTTTTCACCGTAGCCCTCTAGGGGCTTCCAAATATCCCTTTGCTAATTCCACAAGAACAGCCTTAGCGAAAGGCTTCTTGAAGGGAAAGATGTAACTCTGTGAGATGAATTAACAGAACACAGAGCAGTTTCTCAGAAAGCTTCTTTCCAGTTTTGAACGGAAGATATTTCCTTTTTCACCATAGCCCTCTATGGGCTTCCAAATATCCCTTTGCCAATTCCACAAGAACAGCCTTAGCGAAAGGCTTCTTGAAGGGAAAGATGTAACTCTGTGAGATGAATTAACAGAACACAGAGCAGTTTCTCAGAAAGTTCTTTCCAGTTTTGAACGGAAGACATTTCCTTTTTCACCATAGCCCTCTATGGGCTTCCAAATATCCCTGTGCCAATTCCACAAGAACAGCCTTAGCGAAAGGCTTCTTGAAGGGAAAGATGTAACTCTGTGAGATGAATTAACAGAACACAGAGCAGTTTCTCAGAAAGCTTCTTTCCAGTTTTGAACGGAAGATATTTCCTTTTTCACCATAGCCCTCTATGGGCTTCCAAATATACCTTTTCCAATTCCCCTAGAACAGCCTTAGCGAAAGGCTTCTTGAAGGGAAAGATGTAACTCTGTGAGATGAATTAACAGAACACAGAGCAGTTTCTCAGAATCTTCTTTCCAGTTTTGAACGGAAGATATTTCCTTTTTCACCATAGCCCTCTATGGGCTTCCAAATATCCCTTTGCCAATTCCACAAGAACAGCCTTAGCGAAAGGCTACTTGAAGGGAAAGATGAAACTCGGTGTGATGAATTAACAGAACACAGAGCAGTTTCTCAGAAAGCTTCTTTCCAGTTTTGAACGGAAGGTATTTCCTTTTTCACCATAGCCCTCTATGGGCTTCCAAATATCCCTGTGCCAATTCCACAAGAACAGCCTTAGCGAAAGGCTTCTTGAAGGGAAAGATGTAACTCTGTGAGATGAATTAACAGAACACAGAGCAGTTTCTCAGAAAGCTTCTTTCCAGTTTTGAACGGAAGATATTTCCTTTTTCACCATAGCCCTCTATGGGCTTCCAAATATCCCTTGCCAATTCCCCAAGAACAGCCTTAGCGAAAGGCTTCTTGAAGGGAAAGATGTAACTCTGTGAGATGAATTAACAGAACACAGAGCAGTTTCTCAGAAGCTTCTTTCCAGTTTTGAACGGAAGATATTTCCTTTTTCACCATAGCCCTCTATGGGCTTCCAAATATCCCTTTGCCAATTCCACAAGAACAGCCTTAGCGAAAGCCTTCTTGAAGGGAAAGATGTAACTCTGTGAAATGTTTTAACAGAACACAGAGCAGTTTCTCAGAAAGCATCTTTCCAGTTTTGAACGGAAGTTATTTCCTTTTTCACCTTAGCCCTCTATGGGCTTCCAAATATCCCTTTGCCAATTCCACAAGAACAGCCTTAGCGAAAGGCTTCTTGAAGGGAAAGATGTAACTCTGTGAGATGAATTAACAGAACACAGAGCAGTTTCTCAGAAAGCTTCTTTCCAGTTTTGAACGGAAGGTATTTCATTTTTCACCATAGCCCTCTATGGGCTTCCAAATATCCCTTTGCCAATTCCCCAAGAACAGCCTTAGCGAAAGGCTTCTTGAAGGGAAAGATGTAACTCTGTGAGATGAATTAACAGAACACAGAGCAGTTTCTCAGAAAGCTTCTTTCCAGTTTTGAACGGAAGATATTTCCTTTTTCACCATAGCCCTTTATGGGCTTCCAAATATCCCTTTGCCAATTCCACAAGAACAGCCTTAGCGAAAGGCTTCTTCAAGGGAAAGATGTCACTCTGTGAGATGAATTAACAGAACACAGAGCAGTTTCTCAGAAAGCTTCTTTCCAGTTTTGAACGGAAGATATTTCCTTTTTCATCATAGCCCTCTATGGGCTTCCAAATATCCCTTTGCCAATTCCACAAGAACAGCCTTAGCGAAAGGCTTCTTGAAGGGAAACATGTAACTCTGTGAGATGAATTAACAGAACACAGAGCAGTTTCTCAGAAGCTTCTTTCCAGTTTTGAACGGAAGATATTTCCTTTTTCACCATAGCCCTCTATGGGCTTCCAAATATTCCTTTGCCAATTCCACAAGAACAGCCTTAGCGAAAGCCTTCTTGAAGGGAAAGATGTAACTCTGTGAAATGTTTTAACAGAACACAGAGCAGTTTCTCAGAAAGCATCTTTCCAGTTTTGAACGGAAGTTATTTCCTTTTTCACCTTAGCCCTCTATGGGCTTCCAAATATCCCTTTGCCAATTCCACAAGAACAACCTTAGCGAAAGGCTTCTTGAAGGGAAAGATGTAACTCTGTGAGATGAATTAACAGAACACAGAGCAGTTTCTCAGAAAGCTTCTTTCCAGTTTTGAACGGAAGGTATTTCATTTTTCACCATAGCCCTCTATGGGCTTCCAAATATCCCTTTGCCAATTCCCCAAGAACAGCCTTAGCGAAAGGCTTCTTGAAGGGAAAGATGTAACTCTGTGAGATGAATTAACAGAACACAGAGCAGTTTCTCAGAAAGCTTCTTTCCAGTTTTCAACGGAAGATATTTCCTTTTTCACCATAGCCATCTATGGGCTTCCAAATATCCCTTTGCCAATTCCACAAGAACAGCCTTAGCGAAAGGCTTCTTGAAGGGAAAGATGTAACTCTGTGAGATGAATTAACAGAACACAGGGCAGTTTCTCAGAAAGCTTCTTTCCAGTTTTGAACGGAAGATATTTCCTTTTTCACCTTAGCCCTCTATGGGCTTCCAAATATCCCTTTGCCAATTCCACAAGAACAGCCTTAGCGAAAGGCTTCCTGAAGGGAAAGATGTAACTCTGTGAGATGAATTAACAGAACACAGAGCAGTTTCTCAGAAAGCTTCTTTCCAGTTTTGAACGGAAGATATTTCCTTTTTCACCATAGCCCTCTATGGGCTTCCAAATATCCCTTTGCCAATTCCACAAGAACAGCCTTAGCGAAAGGCTTCTTGAAGGGAAAGATGTAACTCTGTGAGAGGAATTAACAGAACACAGAGCAGTTTCTCAGAAAGCTTCTTTCCAGTTTTGAACGGAAGATATTTCCTTTTTCACCTTAGCCCTCTATGGGCTTCCAAATATCCCTTTGCCAATTCCACAAGAACAGCCTTAGCGAAAGGCTTCATGAAGGGAAAGATGAAACTCTGTGAGATGAATTAACAGAACACAGAGCAGTTTCTCAGAAAGCTTCTTTCCAGTTTTGAACGGAAGGTATTTCCTTTTTCACCATAGCCCTCTATGGGCTTCCAAATATCCCGGTGCCAATTCCCCAAGAACAGCCTTAGCGAAAGGCTTCTTGAATGGAAAGATGTAACTCTGTGAGATGAATTAACAGAACACAGAGCAGTTTCTCAGAAAGCTTCTTTCTAGTTTTGAACGGAAGATATTTCCTTTTTCACCATAGCCCTCTATGGGCTTCCAAATATCCTTTGCCAATTCCACAAGAACAGCCTTAGCGAAAGGCTTCTTGAAGGGAAAGATGTAACTCTGTGAGAGGAATTAACAGAACACAGAGCAGTTTCTCAGAAAGCTTCTTTCCAGTTTTGAACGGAAGATATTTCCTTTTTCACCTTAGTCCTCTATGGGCTTCCAAATATCCCTTTGCCAATTCCACAAGAACAGCCTTAGCGAAAGGTTTCTTGAAGGGAATGATGTAACTCTGTGAGATGAATTAACAGAACACGGAGCAGTTTCTCAGAAAGCTTCATTCCAGTTTTGAACGGAAGATATTTCCTTTTTCACCATAGCCCTCTATGGGCTTCCAAATATCCCTTTGCGAATACCACAAGAACAGCCTTAGCGAAAGGCTTCTTGAAGGGAAAGATGTAACTCTGTGAGATGAATTAACAGAACACAGAGCAGTTTCTCAGAAGCTTCTTTCCAGTTTTGAACGGAAGATATTTCCTTTTTCACCATAGCCCTCTATGGCCTTCCAAATATCCCTTTGCCAATTCCACAAGAACAGCCTTAGCGAAAGCCTTCTTGAAGGGAAAGATGTAACTCTGTGAGATGATTTAACAGAACACAGAGCAGTTTCTCAGAAAGCATCTTTCCAGTTTTGAACGGAAGATATTTCCTTTTTCACCTTAGCCCTCTATGGGCTTCCAAATATCCCTTTGCCAATTCCACAAGAACAGCCTTAGCGAAAGGCTTCTTGAAGGGAAAGATGTATCTCGGTGAGATGAATTAACAGAACACAGAGCAGTTTCTCAGAAAGCTACTTTCCAGTTTTGAACGGAAGGTATTTCCTTTTTCACCATATTCCTCTATGGGCTTCCAAATATCCCTGTGCCAATTCCAGAAGAACAGCCTTAGCGAAAGGCTTCTTGAAGGGAAACATGTAACTCTGTGAGATGAATTAACAGAACACAGAGCAGTTTCTCAGAAAGCTTCTTTGCAGTTTTGAACGGAAGATATTTTCTTTTTCACGAAAGCCCTCTATGGGCTTCCAAATATCCCTTTGCCAATTCCACCAGAACAGCCTTAGCGAAAGGCTTCTTGAAGGGAAAGATGTAACTCTGTGAGATGAATTAACAGAACACAGAGCAGTTTCTCAGAAAGCTTCTTTCCAGTTTTGAACGGAAGATATTTCCTTTTTCACCATAGCCCTCTATGGGCTTCCAAATATCCCTTTGCCAATTCCACAAGAACAGCCTTAGCGAAAGGCTTCTTGAAGGGAAAGACGTCACTCTGTGAGATGAATTTACAGAACACAGAGCAGTTTCTCAGAAAGCTTCTTTCCAGTTTTGAACGGAAGATATTTCCTTTTTCACAATAGCCCTCTATGGGCTTCCAAATATCCCTTTGCCAATTCCCCAAGAATAGAGTTAGCGAAAGGCTTCTTTAAGGGAAAGATGTAACTCTGTGAGAGGAATTAACAGAACACAGAGCAGTTTCTCAGAAAGCTTCTTTCCAGTTTTGAACGGAAGATATTTCCTTATTCACCTTAGCCCTCAATGGGCTTCCAAATATCCCTTTGCCAATTCCACAAGAACAGCCTTAGCAAAAGGCTTCTTGAAGGGAAAGTTGTAACTCGGTGAGATGAATTAACAGAACACAGAGCAGTTTCTCAGAAAGCTTCTTTCCAGTTTTGAACGGAAGGTATTTCCTTTTTCACCATAGCCCTCTATGGGCTTCCAAATATCCCTGTGCCAATTCCACAAGAACAACCTTAGCGAAAGGCTTCTTGAAGGGAAAGATGTAACTCTGTGAGATGAATTAACAGAACACAGAGCAGTTTCTCAGAAAGCTTCTTTCCAGTTTTGAACGGAAGATATTTCCTTTTTCACCATAGTACTCTATGGGCTTCCAAATATCCCTTTGCCAATTCCACAAGAACAGCCTCAGCGTAAGACTTCTTGAACGGAAAGATGTAACTCTGTGAGATGAATTAACAGAACACAGAGCAGTTTCTCAGAAAGCTTCTTTCCAGTTTAGAACGGATGATATTTCCTTTTTCACCATAGCCCTCTATGGGCTTCCAAATATCCCTGTGCCAATTGACCAAGAACAGCCTTAGCGAAAGGCTTCTTGAAGGGAAAGATGTAACTCTGTGAGATGAATTAACAGAACACAGAGCAGTTTCTCAGAAAGCTTCTTTCCAGTTTTGAACGGAAGGTATTTCCTTTTTCACCGTAGCCCTCTATGGGCTTCCAAATATCCCTGTGCCAAATCCACAAGAACAGCCTTAGCGAAAGGCTTCTTCAATGGAAAGATGTAACTCTGTGAGATGAATTAACAGAACACAGAGCAGTTTCTCAGAAAGCATCTTTCTAGTTTTGAACGGAACATATTTCCTTTTTCACCATAGCCCTCTATGGGCTTCCAAATATCCTTTGCCAATTCCACAAGAACAGCCTTAGCGAAAGGCTTCTTGAAGGGAAAGATGTAACTCTGTGAGAGGAATTAACAGAACACAGAGCAGTTTCTCAGAAAGCTTCTTTCCAGTTTTGAACGAAGATATTTCCTTTTTCACCATAGCCCTCTATGGGCTTCCAAATATCCCTTTGCCAATTCCACAAGAACAGCCTTAGCGAAAGGCTTCTTGAAGGGAAAGTTGTAACTCGGTGAGATGAATTAACAGAACACAGAGCAGTTTCTCAGAAAGCTTCTTTCCAGTTTTGAACGGAAGGTATTTCCTTTTTCACCATAGCCCTCTATGGGCTTCCAAATATCCCTTTGCCAATTCCCCAAGAACAGCCTTAGCGAAAGGCTTCTTGAAGGGAAAGATGTAACTCTGTGAGATGAATTAACAGAACACAGAGCAGTTTCTCAGAAAGCTTCTTTCCAGTTTTGAACGGAAGATATTTCCTTTTTCACCATAGCCCTCTATGGGCTTCCAAATATCCCTTTGCCAATTCCACAAGAAGAGCCTCAGCGAAAGACTTCTTGAACGGAAAGATGTAACTCTGTGAGATGAATTAACAGAACACAGAGCAGTTTCTCAGAAAGCTTCTTTCCAGTTTTGAACGGATGATATTTCCTTTTTCACCATAGCCCTCTATGGGCTTCCAAATATCCCTTTGCCAATTCCAAAAGAACAGCCTTAGCGAAAGGCTTCTTGAAGGGAAAGATGTAACTCTGTGAGATGAATTAACAGAACACAGAGCAGTTTCTCAGAAAGCTTCTTTCCATTTTTGAACGGAAGATATTTCCTTTTTCACCATAGACCTCTATGGGCTTCCAAATATCCCTTTGCCAATTCCACAAGAACAGCCTTAGCGAAAGATTTCTTGAAGGGAAAGATGTAACTCTGTGAGATGAATTAACAGAACACAGAGCAGTTTCTCAGAAAGCTTCTTTCCAGTTTTGAACGGAAGATATTTCCTTTTTCACCATAGCCCTCTATGGGCTTCCAAATATCCCTTTGCCAATTCCACAAGAACAGCCTTAGCGAATGGCTTCTTGAAGGGAAAGATGTAACTCTGTGAGATGAATTAACAGAACACAGAGCAGTTTCTCAGAAAGCTTCTTTCCAGTTTTGAACGGAAGATATTTCCTTTTTCACCATAGCCCTCTATGGGCTTCCAAATATCCCTTTGCCAATTCCACAAGAACAGCCTTAGCGAAAGGCTTCTTGAAGGGAAAGATGTAACTCTGTGAGATGAATTAACAGAACACAGAGCAGTTTCTCAGAAAGCTTCTTTCCAGTTTTGAACGGAAGATATGTCCTTTTTCACCATAGCCCTCTATGGGCTTCCAAATATCCCTTTGCCAATTCCACAAGAACAGCCTTAGCGAAAGGCTTCTTGAAGGGAAAGATGTAACTCGGTGAGATGAATTAACAGAACACAGAGCAGTTTCTCAGAAAGCTTCTTTCCAGTTTTGAACGGAATATATTTCCTTTTTCACCATAGCCCTCTATGGGCTTCCAAATATCCCTTGGCTAATTCCACAAGAACAGCCTTAGCGAAAGGCTTCTTGAAGGGAAAGATGTAACTCTGTGAGATGAATTAACAGAACACAGAGCAGTTTCTCAGAAAGCTTCTTTCCAGTTTTGAACGGAAGATATTTCCTTTTTCACCATAGCCATCTATGGGCTTCCAAATATCCCTTTGCCAATTCCACAAGAACAGCCTTAGCAAAAGGCTTCTTGAAGGGAAAGATGTAACTCTGTGAGATGAATTAACAGAACACAGAGCAGTTTCTCAGAAAGCTTCTTTCCAGTTTTGAACGGAATATATTTCCTTTTTCACCGTAGCCCTCTAGGGGCTTCCAAATATCCCTTTGCTAATTCCACAAGAACAGCCTTAGCGAAAGGCTTCTTGAAGGGAAAGATGTAACTCTGTGAGATGAATTAACAGAACACAGAGCAGTTTCTCAGAAAGCTTCTTTCCAGTTTTGAACGGAAGATATTTCCTTTTTCACCATAGCCCTCTATGGGCTTCCAAATATCCCTTTGCCAATTCCACAAGAACAGCCTTAGCGAAAGGCTTCTTGAAGGGAAAGATGTAACTCTGTGAGATGAATTAACAGAACACAGAGCAGTTTCTCAGAAAGTTCTTTCCAGTTTTGAACGGAAGACATTTCCTTTTTCACCATAGCCCTCTATGGGCTTCCAAATATCCCTGTGCCAATTCCACAAGAACAGCCTTAGCGAAAGGCTTCTTGAAGGGAAAGATGTAACTCTGTGAGATGAATTAACAGAACACAGAGCAGTTTCTCAGAAAGCTTCTTTCCAGTTTTGAACGGAAGATATTTCCTTTTTCACCATAGCCCTCTATGGGCTTCCAAATATACCTTTTCCAATTCCCCTAGAACAGCCTTAGCGAAAGGCTTCTTGAAGGGAAAGATGTAACTCTGTGAGATGAATTAACAGAACACAGAGCAGTTTCTCAGAATCTTCTTTCCAGTTTTGAACGGAAGATATTTCCTTTTTCACCATAGCCCTCTATGGGCTTCCAAATATCCCTTTGCCAATTCCACAAGAACAGCCTTAGCGAAAGGCTACTTGAAGGGAAAGATGAAACTCGGTGTGATGAATTAACAGAACACAGAGCAGTTTCTCAGAAAGCTTCTTTCCAGTTTTGAACGGAAGGTATTTCCTTTTTCACCATAGCCCTCTATGGGCTTCCAAATATCCCTGTGCCAATTCCACAAGAACAGCCTTAGCGAAAGGCTTCTTGAAGGGAAAGATGTAACTCTGTGAGATGAATTAACAGAACACAGAGCAGTTTCTCAGAAAGCTTCTTTCCAGTTTTGAACGGAAGATATTTCCTTTTTCACCATAGCCCTCTATGGGCTTCCAAATATCCCTTGTCAATTCCACAAGAACAGCCTTAGCGAAAGGCTTCTTGAAGGGAAAGATGTAACTCTGTGAGATGAATTAACAGAACACAGAGCAGTTTCTCAGAAAGCTTCTTTCCAGTTTTGAACGGAAGATATTTCCTTTTTCACCATAGCCCTCTATGGGCTTCCAAATATCCCTTTGCCAATTCCACAAGAACAGCCTTAGCGAAAGACTTCTTGAGGGGAAAGATGTAACTCTGTGAGATGAATTAACAGAACACAGAGCAGTTTCTCAGAAAGCTTCTTTCCAGTTTTGAACGGAAGATATTTCCTTTTTCACCATAGCCCTCTATGGGCTTCCAAATATCCCTTTGCCAATTCCCCAAGAACAGCCTTAGCGAAAGGCTTCTTGAAGGGAAAGATGTAACTCTGTGAGATGAATTAACAGAACACAGAGCAGTTTCTCAGAAAGCTTCTTTCCAGTTTTGAACGGAAGATATTTCCTTTTTCACCATAGTCCTCTATGGGCTTCCAAATATCCCATTGCCAATTCCATAAGAACAGCCTTAGCGAAAGACTTCTTGAAGGGAAAGATGTAACTGTGTGAGATGAATTAACAGAACACAGAGCAGTTTCTGAGAAAGCTTCTTTCCAGTTTTGAACGGAAGATATTTCCTTATTCACCTTAGCCCTCTATGGGCTTCCAAATATCCCTTTGCCAATTCCACAAGAACAGCCTTAGCGAAAGGCTTCTTGAAGGGAAAGTTGTAACTCGGTGAGATGAATTAACAGAACACAGAGCAGTTTCTCAGAAAGCTTCTTTCCAGTTTTAAACGGAAGGTATTTCCTTTTTCACCATAGCCCTCTATGGGCTTCCAAATATCCCTGTGCCAATTCGACAAGAACAGCCTTAGCGAAAGGCTTCTTGAAGGGAAAGATGTAACTCTGTGAGATGAATTAACAGAACACAGAGCAGTTTCTCAGAAAGCTTCTTTCCAGTTTTGAACGGAAGATATTTCCTTTTTCACCATAGCCCTCTATGGGCTTCCAAATATCCCTTGCCAATTCCCCAAGAACAGCCTTAGCGAAAGGCTTCTTGAAGGGAAAGATGTAACTCTGTGAGATGAATTAACAGAACACAGAGCAGTTTCTCAGAAGCTTCTTTCCAGTTTTGAACGGAAGATATTTCCTTTTTCACCATAGCCCTCTATGGGCTTCCAAATATCCCTTTGCCAATTCCACAAGAACAGCCTTAGCGAAAGCCTTCTTGAAGGGAAAGATGTAACTCTGTGAAATGTTTTAACAGAACACAGAGCAGTTTCTCAGAAAGCATCTTTCCAGTTTTGAACGGAAGTTATTTCCTTTTTCACCTTAGCCCTCTATGGGCTTCCAAATATCCCTTTGCCAATTCCACAAGAACAGCCTTAGCGAAAGGCTTCTTGAAGGGAAAGATGTAACTCTGTGAGATGAATTAACAGAACACAGAGCAGTTTCTCAGAAAGCTTCTTTCCAGTTTTGAACGGAAGGTATTTCATTTTTCACCATAGCCCTCTATGGGCTTCCAAATATCCCTTTGCCAATTCCCCAAGAACAGCCTTAGCGAAAGGCTTCTTGAAGGGAAAGATGTAACTCTGTGAGATGAATTAACAGAACACAGAGCAGTTTCTCAGAAAGCTTCTTTCCAGTTTTGAACGGAAGATATTTCCTTTTTCACCATAGCCCTTTATGGGCTTCCAAATATCCCTTTGCCAATTCCACAAGAACAGCCTTAGCGAAAGGCTTCTTCAAGGGAAAGATGTCACTCTGTGAGATGAATTAACAGAACACAGAGCAGTTTCTCAGAAAGCTTCTTTCCAGTTTTGAACGGAAGATATTTCCTTTTTCATCATAGCCCTCTATGGGCTTCCAAATATCCCTTTGCCAATTCCACAAGAACAGCCTTAGCGAAAGGCTTCTTGAAGGGAAACATGTAACTCTGTGAGATGAATTAACAGAACACAGAGCAGTTTCTCAGAAGCTTCTTTCCAGTTTTGAACGGAAGATATTTCCTTTTTCACCATAGCCCTCTATGGGCTTCCAAATATTCCTTTGCCAATTCCACAAGAACAGCCTTAGCGAAAGCCTTCTTGAAGGGAAAGATGTAACTCTGTGAAATGTTTTAACAGAACACAGAGCAGTTTCTCAGAAAGCATCTTTCCAGTTTTGAACGGAAGTTATTTCCTTTTTCACCTTAGCCCTCTATGGGCTTCCAAATATCCCTTTGCCAATTCCACAAGAACAACCTTAGCGAAAGGCTTCTTGAAGGGAAAGATGTAACTCTGTGAGATGAATTAACAGAACACAGAGCAGTTTCTCAGAAAGCTTCTTTCCAGTTTTGAACGGAAGGTATTTCATTTTTCACCATAGCCCTCTATGGGCTTCCAAATATCCCTTTGCCAATTCCCCAAGAACAGCCTTAGCGAAAGGCTTCTTGAAGGGAAAGATGTAACTCTGTGAGATGAATTAACAGAACACAGAGCAGTTTCTCAGAAAGCTTCTTTCCAGTTTTCAACGGAAGATATTTCCTTTTTCACCATAGCCCTCTATGGGCTTCCAAATATCCCTTTGCCAATTCCACAAGAACAGCCTTAGCGAAAGGCTTCTTGAAGGGAAAGATGTAACTCTGTGAGATGAATTAACAGAACACAGGGCAGTTTCTCAGAAAGCTTCTTTCCAGTTTTGAACGGAAGATATTTCCTTTTTCACCTTAGCCCTCTATGGGCTTCCAAATATCCCTTTGCCAATTCCACAAGAACAGCCTTAGCGAAAGGCTTCCTGAAGGGAAAGATGTAACTCTGTGAGATGAATTAACAGAACACAGAGCAGTTTCTCAGAAAGCTTCTTTCCAGTTTTGAACGGAAGATATTTCCTTTTTCACCATAGCCCTCTATGGGCTTCCAAATATCCCTTTGCCAATTCCACAAGAACAGCCTTAGCGAAAGGCTTCTTGAAGGGAAAGATGTAACTCTGTGAGAGGAATTAACAGAACACAGAGCAGTTTCTCAGAAAGCTTCTTTCCAGTTTTGAACGGAAGATATTTCCTTTTTCACCTTAGCCCTCTATGGGCTTCCAAATATCCCTTTGCCAATTCCACAAGAACAGCCTTAGCGAAAGGCTTCATGAAGGGAAAGATGAAACTCTGTGAGATGAATTAACAGAACACAGAGCAGTTTCTCAGAAAGCTTCTTTCCAGTTTTGAACGGAAGGTATTTCCTTTTTCACCATAGCCCTCTATGGGCTTCCAAATATCCCGGTGCCAATTCCCCAAGAACAGCCTTAGCGAAAGGCTTCTTGAATGGAAAGATGTAACTCTGTGAGATGAATTAACAGAACACAGAGCAGTTTCTCAGAAAGCTTCTTTCTAGTTTTGAACGGAAGATATTTCCTTTTTCACCATAGCCCTCTATGGGCTTCCAAATATCCTTTGCCAATTCCACAAGAACAGCCTTAGCGAAAGGCTTCTTGAAGGGAAAGATGTAACTCTGTGAGAGGAATTAACAGAACACAGAGCAGTTTCTCAGAAAGCTTCTTTCCAGTTTTGAACGGAAGATATTTCCTTTTTCACCTTAGTCCTCTATGGGCTTCCAAATATCCCTTTGCCAATTCCACAAGAACAGCCTTAGCGAAAGGTTTCTTGAAGGGAATGATGTAACTCTGTGAGATGAATTAACAGAACACGGAGCAGTTTCTCAGAAAGCTTCATTCCAGTTTTAACGGAAGATATTTCCTTTTTCACCATAGCCCTCTATGGGCTTCCAAATATCCCTTTGCGAATACCACAAGAACAGCCTTAGCGAAAGGCTTCTTGAAGGGAAAGATGTAACTCTGTGAGATGAATTAACAGAACACAGAGCAGTTTCTCAGAAGCTTCTTTCCAGTTTTGAACGGAAGATATTTCCTTTTTCACCATAGCCCTCTATGGCCTTCCAAATATCCCTTTGCCAATTCCACAAGAACAGCCTTAGCGAAAGCCTTCTTGAAGGGAAAGATGTAACTCTGTGAGATGATTTAACAGAACACAGAGCAGTTTCTCAGAAAGCATCTTTCCAGTTTTGAACGGAAGATATTTCCTTTTTCACCTTAGCCCTCTATGGGCTTCCAAATATCCCTTTGCCAATTCCACAAGAACAGCCTTAGCGAAAGGCTTCTTGAAGGGAAAGATGTATCTCGGTGAGATGAATTAACAGAACACAGAGCAGTTTCTCAGAAAGCTACTTTCCAGTTTTGAACGGAAGGTATTTCCTTTTTCACCATATTCCTCTATGGGCTTCCAAATATCCCTGTGCCAATTCCAGAAGAACAGCCTTAGCGAAAGGCTTCTTGAAGGGAAACATGTAACTCTGTGAGATGAATTAACAGAACACAGAGCAGTTTCTCAGAAAGCTTCTTTGCAGTTTTGAACGGAAGATATTTTCTTTTTCACGAAAGCCCTCTATGGGCTTCCAAATATCCCTTTGCCAATTCCACCAGAACAGCCTTAGCGAAAGGCTTCTTGAAGGGAAAGATGTAACTCTGTGAGATGAATTAACAGAACACAGAGCAGTTTCTCAGAAAGCTTCTTTCCAGTTTTGAACGGAAGATATTTCCTTTTTCACCATAGCCCTCTATGGGCTTCCAAATATCCCTTTGCCAATTCCATAAGAACAGCCTTAGCGAAAGGCTTCTTGAAGGGAAAGACGTCACTCTGTGAGATGAATTTACAGAACACAGAGCAGTTTCTCAGAAAGCTTCTTTCCAGTTTTGAACGGAAGATATTTCCTTTTTCACCATAGCCCTCTATGGGCTTCCAAATATCCCTTTGCCAATTCCCCAAGAATAGAGTTAGCGAAAGGCTTCTTGAAGGGAAAGATGTAACTCTGTGAGAGGAATTAACAGAACACAGAGCAGTTTCTCAGAAAGCTTCTTTCCAGTTTTGAACGGAAGATATTTCCTTATTCACCTTAGCCCTCAATGGGCTTCCAAATATCCCTTTGCCAATTCCACAAGAACAGCCTTAGCAAAAGGCTTCTTGAAGGGAAAGTTGTAACTCGGTGAGATGAATTAACAGAACACAGAGCAGTTTCTCAGAAAGCTTCTTTCCAGTTTTGAACGGAAGGTATTTCCTTTTTCACCATAGCCCTCTATGGGCTTCCAAATATCCCTGTGCCAATTCCACAAGAACAACCTTAGCGAAAGGCTTCTTGAAGGGAAAGATGTAACTCTGTGAGATGAATTAACAGAACACAGAGCAGTTTCTCAGAAAGCTTCTTTCCAGTTTTGAACGGAAGGTATTTCCTTTTTCACCATAGCCCTCTATGGGCTTCCAAATATCCCTTTGCCAATTCCCCAAGAACAGCCTTAGCAGAAGGCTTCTTGAAGGGAAAGATGTAACTCTGTGAGATGAATTAACAGAACACAGAGCAGTTTCTCAGAAAGCTTCTTTCCAGTTTTGAACGGAAGATATTTCCTTTTTCACCATAGTACTCTATGGGCTTCCAAATATCCCTTTGCCAATTCCACAAGAACAGCCTCAGCGTAAGACTTCTTGAACGGAAAGATGTAACTCTGTGAGATGAATTAACAGAACACAGAGCAGTTTCTCAGAAAGCTTCTTTCCAGTTTAGAACGGATGATATTTCCTTTTTCACCATAGCCCTCTATGGGCTTCCAAATATCCCTGTGCCAATTGACCAAGAACAGCCTTAGCGAAAGGCTTCTTGAAGGGAAAGATGTAACTCTGTGAGATGAATTAACAGAACACAGAGCAGTTTCTCAGAAAGCTTCTTTCCAGTTTTGAACGGAAGGTATTTCCTTTTTCACCGTAGCCCTCTATGGGCTTCCAAATATCCCTGTGCCAATTCCACAAGAACAGCCTTAGCGAAAGGCTTCTTCAATGGAAAGATGTAACTCTGTGAGATGAATTAACAGAACACAGAGCAGTTTCTCAGAAAGCATCTTTCTAGTTTTGAACGGAACATATTTCCTTTTTCACCATAGCCCTCTATGGGCTTCCAAATATCCTTTGCCAATTCCACAAGAACAGCCTTAGCGAAAGGCTTCTTGAAGGGAAAGATGTAACTCTGTGAGAGGAATTAACAGAACACAGAGCAGTTTCTCAGAAAGCTTCTTTCCAGTTTTGAACGAAGATATTTCCTTTTTCACCATAGCCCTCTATGGGCTTCCAAATATCCCTTTGCCAATTCCACAAGAACAGCCTTAGCGAAAGGCTTCTTGAAGGGAAAGTTGTAACTCGGTGAGATGAATTAACAGAACACAGAGCAGTTTCTCAGAAAGCTTCTTTCCAGTTTTGAACGGAAGGTATTTCCTTTTTCACCATAGCCCTCTATGGGCTTCCAAATATCCCTTTGCCAATTCCCCAAGAACAGCCTTAGCGAAAGGCTTCTTGAAGGGAAAGATGTAACTCTGTGAGATGAATTAACAGAACACAGAGCAGTTTCTCAGAAAGCTTCTTTCCAGTTTTGAACGGAAGATATTTCCTTTTTCACCATAGCCCTCTATGGGCTTCCAAATATCCCTTTGCCAATTCCACAAGAACAGCCTCAGCGAAAGACTTCTTGAACGGAAAGATGTAACTCTGTGAGATGAATTAACAGAACACAGAGCAGTTTCTCAGAAAGCTTCTTTCCAGTTTTGAACGGATGATATTTCCTTTTTCACCATAGCCCTCTATGGGCTTCCAAATATCCCTTTGCCAATTCCACAAGAACAGCCTTAGCGAAAGGCTTCTTGAAGGGAAAGATGTAACTCTGTGAGATGAATTAACAGAACACAGGGCAGTTTCTCAGAAAGCTTCTTTCCAGTTTTGAACGGAAGATATTTCCTTTTTCACCTTAGCCCTCTATGGGCTTCCAAATATCCCTTTGCCAATTCCACAAGAACAGCCTTAGCGAAAGGCTTCCTGAAGGGAAAGATGTAACTCTGTGAGATGAATTAACAGAACACAGAGCAGTTTCTCAGAAAGCTTCTTTCCAGTTTTGAACGGAAGATATTTCCTTTTTCACCATAGCCCTCTATGGGCTTCCAAATATCCCTTTGCCAATTCCACAAGAACAGCCTTAGCGAAAGGCTTCTTGAAGGGAAAGATGTAACTCTGTGAGAGGAATTAACAGAACACAGAGCAGTTTCTCAGAAAGCTTCTTTCCAGTTTTGAACGGAAGATATTTCCTTTTTCACCTTAGCCCTCTATGGGCTTCCAAATATCCCTTTGCCAATTCCACAAGAACAGCCTTAGCGAAAGGCTTCATGAAGGGAAAGATGAAACTCTGTGAGATGAATTAACAGAACACAGAGCAGTTTCTCAGAAAGCTTCTTTCCAGTTTTGAACGGAAGGTATTTCCTTTCTCACCATAGCCCTCTATGGGCTTCCAAATATCCCGGTGCCAATTCCCCAAGAACAGCCTTAGCGAAAGGCTTCTTAAATGGAAAGATGTAACTCTGTGAGATGAATTAACAGAACACAGAGCAGTTTCTCAGAAAGCTTCTTTCTAGTTTTGAACGGAAGATATTTCCTTTTTCACCATAGCCCTCTATGGGCTTCCAAATATCCTTTGCCAATTCCACAAGAACAGCCTTAGCGAAAGGCTTCTTGAAGGGAAAGATGTAACTCTGTGAGAGGAATTAACAGAACACAGAGCAGTTTCTCAGAAAGCTTCTTTCCAGTGTTGAACGGAAGATATTTCCTTTTTCACCTTAGTCCTCTATGGGCTTCCAAATATCCCTTTGCCAATTCCACAAGAACAGCCTTAGCGAAAGGTTTCTTGAAGGGAATGATGTAACTCTGTGAGATGAATTAACAGAACACGGAGCAGTTTCTCAGAAAGCTTCATTCCAGTTTTGAACGGAAGATATTTCCTTTTTCACCATAGCCCTCTATGGGCTTCCAAATATCCCTTTGCGAATACCACAAGAACAGCCTTAGCGAAAGGCTTCTTGAAGGGAAAGATGTAACTCTGTGAGATGAATTAACAGAACACAGAGCAGTTTCTCAGAAGCTTCTTTCCAGTTTTGAACGGAAGATATTTCCTTTTTCACCATAGCCCTCTATGGCCTTCCAAATATCCCTTTGCCAATTCCACAAGAACAGCCTTAGCGAAAGCCTTCTTGAAGGGAAAGATGTAACTCTGTGAGATGATTTAACAGAACACAGAGCAGTTTCTCAGAAAGCATCTTTCCAGTTTTGAACGGAAGATATTTCCTTTTTCACCTTAGCCCTCTATGGGCTTCCAAATATCCCTTTGCCAATTCCACAAGAACAGCCTTAGCGAAAGGCTTCTTGAAGGGAAAGATGTATCTCGGTGAGATGAATTAACAGAACACAGAGCAGTTTCTCAGAAAGCTACTTTCCAGTTTTGAACGGAAGGTATTTCCTTTTTCACCATATTCCTCTATGGGCTTCCAAATATCCCTGTGCCAATTCCAGAAGAACAGCCTTAGCGAAAGGCTTCTTGAAGGGAAACATGTAACTCTGTGAGATGAATTAACAGAACACAGAGCAGTTTCTCAGAAAGCTTCTTTGCAGTTTTGAACGGAAGATATTTTCTTTTTCACGAAAGCCCTCTATGGGCTTCCAAATATCCCTTTGCCAATTCCACCAGAACAGCCTTAGCGAAAGGCTTCTTGAAGGGAAAGATGTAACTCTGTGAGATGAATTAACAGAACACAGAGCAGTTTCTCAGAAAGCTTCTTTCCAGTTTTGAACGGAAGATATTTCCTTTTTCACCATAGCCCTCTATGGGCTTCCAAATATCCCTTTGCCAATTCCACAAGAACAGCCTTAGCGAAAGGCTTCTTGAAGGGAAAGACGTCACTCTGTGAGATGAATTTACAGAACACAGAGCAGTTTCTCAGAAAGCTTCTTTCCAGTTTTGAACGGAAGATATTTCCTTTTTCACCATAGCCCTCTATGGGCTTCCAAATATCCCTTTGCCAATTCCCCAAGAATAGAGTTAGCGAAAGGCTTCTTGAAGGGAAAGATGTAACTCTGTGAGAGGAATTAACAGAACACAGAGCAGTTTCTCAGAAAGCTTCTTTCCAGTTTTGAACGGAAGATATTTCCTTATTCACCTTAGCCCTCAATGGGCTTCCAAATATCCCTTTGCCAATTCCACAAGAACAGCCTTAGCAAAAGGCTTCTTGAAGGGAAAGTTGTAACTCGGTGAGATGAATTAACAGAACACAGAGCAGTTTCTCAGAAAGCTTCTTTCCAGTTTTGAACGGAAGGTATTTCCTTTTTCACCATAGCCCTCTATGGGCTTCCAAATATCCCTGTGCCAATTACACAAGAACAACCTTAGCGAAAGGCTTCTTGAAGGGAAAGATGTAACTCTGTGAGATGAATTAACAGAACACAGAGCAGTTTCTCAGAAAGCTTCTTTCCAGTTTTGAACGGAAGGTATTTCCTTTTTCACCATAGCCCTCTATGGGCTTCCAAATATCCCTTTGCCAATTCCCCAAGAACAGCCTTAGCAGAAGGCTTCTTGAAGGGAAAGATGTAACTCTGTGAGATGAATTAACAGAACACAGAGCAGTTTCTCAGAAAGCTTCTTTCCAGTTTTGAACGGAAGATATTTCCTTTTTCACCATAGTACTCTATGGGCTTCCAAATATCCCTTTGCCAATTCCACAAGAACAGCCTCAGCGTAAGACTTCTTGAACGGAAAGATGTAACTCTGTGAGATGAATTAACAGAACACAGAGCAGTTTCTCAGAAAGCTTCTTTCCAGTTTAGAACGGATGATATTTCCTTTTTCACCATAGCCCTCTATGGTCTTCCAAATATCCCTGTGCCAATTGACCAAGAACAGCCTTAGCGAAAGGCTTCTTGAAGGGAAAGATGTAACTCTGTGAGATGAATTAACAGAACACAGAGCAGTTTCTCAGAAAGCTTCTTTCCAGTTTTGAACGGAAGGTATTTCCTTTTTCACCGTAGCCCTCTATGGGCTTCCAAATATCCCTGTGCCAATTCCACAAGAACAGCCTTAGCGAAAGGCTTCTTCAATGGAAAGATGTAACTCTGTGAGATGAATTAACAGAACACAGAGCAGTTTCTCAGAAAGCATCTTTCTAGTTTTGAACGGAACATATTTCCTTTTTCACCATAGCCCTCTATGGGCTTCCAAATATCCTTTGCCAATTCCACAAGAACAGCCTTAGCGAAAGGCTTCTTGAAGGGAAAGATGTAACTCTGTGAGAGGAATTAACAGAACACAGAGCAGTTTCTCAGAAAGCTTCTTTCCAGTTTTGAACGAAGATATTTCCTTTTTCACCATAGCCCTCTATGGCCTTCCAAATATCCCTTTGCCAATTCCACAAGAACAGCCTTAGCGAAAGGCTTCTTGAAGGGAAAGTTGTAACTCGGTGAGATGAATTAACAGAACACAGAGCAGTTTCTCAGAAAGCTTCTTTCCAGTTTTGAACGGAAGGTATTTCCTTTTTCACCATAGCCCTCTATGGGCTTCCAAATATCCCTTTGCCAATTCCCCAAGAACAGCCTTAGCGAAAGGCTTGTTGAAGGGAAAGATGTAACTCTGTGAGATGAATTAACAGAACACAGAGCAGTTTCTCAGAAAGCTTCTTTCCAGTTTTGAACGGAAGATATTTCCTTTTTCACCATAGCCCTCTATGGGCTTCCAAATATCCCTTTGCCAATTCCACAAGAACAGCCTCAGCGAAAGACTTCTTGAACGGAAAGATGTAACTCTGTGAGATGAATTAACAGAACACAGAGCAGTTTCTCAGAAAGCTTCTTTCCAGTTTTGAACGGATGATATTTCCTTTTTCACCATAGCCCTCTATGGGCTTCCAAATATCCCTTTGCCAATTCCACAAGAACAGCCTTAGCGAAAGGCTTCTTGAAGGGAAAGATGTAACTCTGTGAGATGAATTAACAGAACACAGAGCAGTTTCTCAGAAAGCTTCTTTCCATTTTTGAACGGAAGATATTTCCTTTTTCACCATAGACCTCTATGGGCTTCCAAATATCCCTTTGCCAATTCCACAAGAACAGCCTTAGCGAAAGATTTCTTGAAGGGAAAGATGTAACTCTGTGAGATGAATTAACAGAACACAGAGCAGTTTCTCAGAAAGCTTCTTTCCAGTTTTGAACGGAAGATATTTCCTTTTTCACCATAGCCCTCTATGGGCTTCCAAATATCCCTTTGCCAATTCCACAAGAACAGCCTTAGCGAATGGCTTCTTGAAGGGAAAGATGTAACTCTGTGAGATGAATTAACAGAACACAGAGCAGTTTCTCAGAAAGCTTCTTTCCAGTTTTGAACGGAAGATATTTCCTTTTTCACCATAGCCCTCTATGGGCTTCCAAATATCCCTTTGCCAATTCCACAAGAACAGCCTTAGCGAAAGGCTTCTTGAAGGGAAAGATGTAACTCTGTGAGATGAATTAACAGAACACAGAGCAGTTTCTCAGAAAGCTTCTTTCCAGTTTTGAACGGAAGATATGTCCTTTTTCACCATAGCCCTCTATGGGCTTCCAAATATCCCTTTGCCAATTCCACAAGAACAGCCTTAGCGAAAGGCTTCTTGAAGGGAAAGATGTAACTCGGTGAGATGAATTAACAGAACACAGAGCAGTTTCTCAGAAAGCTTCTTTCCAGTTTTGAACGGAAGATATTTCCTTTTTCACCAAAGCCCTCTATGGGCTTCCAAATATCCCTGTGCCAATTCCACAAGAACAGCCTCAGCGTAAGACTTCTTGAACTGAAAGATGTAACTCTGTGAGATGAATTAACAGAACACAGAGCAGTTTCTCAGAAAGCTTCTTTCCAGTTTAGAACGGATGATATTTCCTTTTTCACCATAGCCCTCTATGGGCTTCCAAATATCCCTTTGCCAATTCCACAAGAACAGCCTTAGCGAAAGGCTTCTTGAAGGGAAAGATGTAACTCTGTGAGATGAATTAACAGAACACAGAGCAGTTTCTCAGAAAGCTTCTTTCCAGTTTTGAACGGAAGATATTTCCTTTTTCACCATAGCCCTCTATGGGCTTCCAAATATCCCTTTGCCAATTCCCCAAGAACAGCCTTAGCGAAAGGCTTCTTGAAGGGAAAGATGTAACTCTGTGAGATGAATTAACAGAACACAGAGCAGTTTCTCAGAAAGCTTCTTTCCAGTTTTGAACGGAAGATATTTCCTTTTTCACCATAGTCCTCTATGGGCTTCCAAATATCCCATTGCCAATTCCATAAGAACAGCCTTAGCGAAAGACTTCTTGAAGGGAAAGATGTAACTGTGTGAGATGAATTAACAGAACACAGAGCAGTTTCTGAGAAAGCTTCTTTCCAGTTTTGAACGGAAGATATTTCCTTTTTCACCATAGCCCTCTATGGGCTTCCAAATATCCCTTTGCCAATTCCCCAAGAACAGCCTTAGCGAAAGGCTTCTTGAAAGGAAAGATGTAACTCTGTGAGATGAATTAACAGAACACAGAGCAGTTTCTCAGAAAGCTTCTTTCCACTTTTGAACGGAAGATATTTCCTTTTTCACCATAGCCCTCTATGGGCTTCCAAATATCCCTTTGCCAATTCCACAAGAACAGCCTTAGCGAAAGGCTTCTTGAAGGGAAAGATGTAACTCTGTGAGATGAATTAACAGAACACAGAGCAGTTTCTCAGAAAGCTTCTTTCCAGTTTTGAACGGAATATATTTCCTTTTTCACCATAGCCCTCTATGGGCTTCCAAATATCCCTTTGCTAATTCCACAAGAACAGCCTTAGCGAAAGGCTTCTTGAAGGGAAAGATGTAACTCTGTGAGATGAATTAACAGAACACAGAGCAGTTTCTCAGAAAGCTTCTTTCCAGTTTTGAACGGAAGATATTTCCTTTTTCACCAAAGCCCTCTATGGGCTTCCAAATATCCCTGTGCCAATTCCACAAGAACAGCCTTAGCGAAAAGCTTCTTGAAAGGAAAGATGTAACTCTGTGAGATGAATTAACAGAACACAGAGCAGTTTCTCAGAAAGCTTCTTTCCACTTTTGAACGGAAGATATTTCCTTTTTCACCATAGCCCTCTATGGGCTTCCAAATATCCCTTTGCCAATTCCACAAGAACAGCCTTAGCGAAAGGCTTCTTGAAGGGAAAGATGTAACTCGGTGTGATGAATTAACAGAACACAGAGCAGTTTCTCAGAAAGCTTCTTTCCAGTTTTGAACGGAAGGTATTTCCTTTTTCACCATAGCCCTCTATGGGCTTCCAAATATCCCTGTGCCAATTCCACAAGAACAGCCTTAGCGAAAGGCTTCTTGAAGGGAAAGATGTAACTCTGTGAGATGAATTAACAGAACACAGAGCAGTTTCTCAGAAAGCTTCTTTCCAGTTTTGAACGGAAGATATTTCCTTTTTCACCATAGCCCTCTATGGGCTTCCAAATATCCCCTGCCAATTCCACAAGAACAGCCTTAGCGAAAGGCTTCTTGAAGGGAAAGATGTAACTCTGTGAGATGAATTAACAGAACACAGAGCAGTTTCTCAGAAAGCTTCTTTCCAGTTTTGAACGGAAGATATTTCCTTTTTCACCATAGCCCTCTATGGGCTTCCAAATATCCCTTTGCCAATTCCACAAGAACAGCCTTAGCGAAAGACTTCTTGAGGGGAAAGATGTAACTCTGTGAGATGAATTAACAGAACACAGAGCAGTTTCTCAGAAAGCTTCTTTCCAGTTTTGAACGGAAGATATTTCCTTTTTCACGATAGCCCTGTATGGGCTTCCAAATATCCCTTTGCCAATTCCCCAAGAACAGCCTTAGCGTAAGGGTTCTTGAAGGGAAAGATGTAACTCTGTGAGATGAATTAACAGAACACAGAGCAGTTTCTCAGAAAGCTTCTTTCCAGTTTTGAACGGAAGATATTTCCTTTTTCACCATAGCCCTCTATGGGCTTCCAAATATCCCTTTGCCAATTCCACAAGAACAGCCTTAGCGAAAGGCTTCTTGAAGGGAAAGATGTAACTCTGTGAGAGGAATTAACAGAACACAGAGCAGTTTCTCAGAAAGCTTCTTTCCAGTTTTGAACGGAAGATATTTCCTTATTCACCTTAGCCCTCTATGGGCTTCCAAATATCCCTTTGCCAATTCCACAAGAACAGCCTTAGCGAAAGGCTTCTTGAAGGGAAAGTTGTAACTCTGTGAGATGAATTAACAGAACACAGAGCAGTTTCTCAGAAAGCTTCTTTCCAGTTTAGAACGGATGATATTTCCTTTTTCACCATAGCCCTCTATGGGCTTCCAAATATCCCTTTGCCAATTCCACAAGAACAGCCTTAGCGAAAGGCTTCTTGAAGGGAAAGATGTAACTCTGTGAGATGAATTAACAGAACACAGAGCAGTTTCTCAGAAAGCTTCTTTCCAGTTTTGAACGGAAGATATTTCCTTTTTCACCATAGCCCTCTATGGGCTTCCAAATATCCCTTTGCCAATTCCCCAAGAACAGCCTTAGCGAAAGGCTTCTTGAAGGGAAAGATGTAACTCTGTGAGATGAATTAACAGAACACAGAGCAGTTTCTCAGAAAGCTTCTTTCCAGTTTTGAACGGAAGATATTTCCTTTTTCACCATAGCCCTCTATGGGCTTCCAAATATCCCTTGCCAATTCCACAAGAACAGCCTTAGCGAAAGGCTTCTTGAAGGGAAAGATGTAACTCTGTGAGATGAATTAACAGAACACAGAGCAGTTTCTCAGGAAGCTTCTTTCCAGTTTTGAACGGAAGATATTTCCTTTTTCACCATAGCCCTCTATGGGCTTCCAAATATCCCTTTGCCAATTCCACAAGAACAGCCTTAGCGAAAGACTTCTTGAGGGGAAAGATGTAACTCTGTGAGATGAATTAACAGAACACAGAGCAGTTTCTCAGAAAGCTTCTTTCCAGTTTTGAACGCAAGATATTTCCTTTTTCACGATAGCCCTCTATGGGCTTCCAAATATCCCTTTGCCAATTCCCCAAGAACAGCCTTAGCGTAAGGGTTCTTGAAGGGAAAGATGTAACTCTGTGAGATGAATTAACAGAACACAGAGCAGTTTCTCAGAAAGCTTCTTTCCAGTTTTGAACGGAAGATATTTCCTTTTTCACCTTAGCCCTCTATGGGCTTCCAAATATCCCTTTGCCAATTCCACAAGAACAGCCTTAGCGAAAGGCTTCTTGAAGGGAAAGATGTAACTCTGTGAGAGGAATTAACAGAACACAGAGCAGTTTCTCAGAAAGCTTCTTTCCAGTTTTGAACGGAAGATATTTCCTTATTCACCTTAGCCCTCTATGGGCTTCCAAATATCCCTTTGCCAATTCCACAAGAACAGCCTTAGCGAAAGGCTTCTTGAAGGGAAAGTTGTAACTCGGTGAGATGAATTAACAGAACACAGAGCAGTTTCTCAGAAAGCTTCTTTCCAGTTTTAAACGGAAGGTATTTCCTTTTTCACCATAGCCCTCTATGGGCTTCCAAATATCCCTGTGCCAATTCGACAAGAACAGCCTTAGCGAAAGGCTTCTTGAAGGGAAAGATGTAACTCTGTGAGATGAATTAACAGAACACAGAGCAGTTTCTCAGAAAGCTTCTTTCCAGTTTTGAACGGCAGATATTTCCTTTTTCACCATAGCCCTCTATGGGCTTCCAAATATCCCTTGCCAATTCCACAAGAACAGCCTTAGCGAAAGGCTTCTTGAAGGGAAAGATGTAACTCTGTGAGATGAATTAACAGAACACAGAGCAGTTTCTCAGAAAGCTTCTTTCCAGTTTTGAACGGAAGGAATTTCCTTTTTCACCATAGCCCTCTATGGGCTTCCAAATATCCCTTTGCCAATTCCACAAGAACAGCCTCAGCGTAAGACTTCTTGAACGGAAAGATGTAACTCTGTGAGATGAATTAACAGAACACAGAGCAGTTTCTCAGAAAGCTTCTTTCCAGTTTAGAACGGATGATATTTCCTTTTTCACCATAGCCCTCTATGGGCTTCCAAATATCCCTTTGCCAATTCCACAAGAACAGCCTTAGCGAAAGGCTTCTTGAAGGGAAAGATGTAACTCTGTGAGATGAATTAACAGAACACAGAGCAGTTTCTCAGAAAGCTTCTTTCCAGTTTTGAACGGAAGATATTTCCTTTTTCACCATAGCCCTCTATGGGCTTCCAAATATCCCTTTGCCAATTCCCCAAGAACAGCCTTAGCGAAAGGCTTCTTGAAGGGAAAGATGTAACTCTGTGAGATGAATTAACAGAACACAGAGCAGTTTCTCAGAAAGCTTCTTTCCAGTTTTGAACGGAAGATATTTCCTTTTTCACCATAGTCCTCTATGGGCTTCCAAATATCCCATTGCCAATTCCATAAGAACAGCCTTAGCGAAAGACTTCTTGAAGGGAAAGATGTAACTGTGTGAGATGAATTAACAGAACACAGAGCAGTTTCTGAGAAAGCTTCTTTCCAGTTTTGAACGGAAGATATTTCCTTTTTCACCATAGCCCTCTATGGGCTTCCAAATATCCCTTTGCCAATTCCCCAAGAACAGCCTTAGCGAAAGGCTTCTTGAAAGGGAAGATGTAACTCTGTGAGATGAATTAACAGAACACAGAGCAGTTTCTCAGAAAGCTTCTTTCCACTTTTGAACGGAAGATATTTCCTTTTTCACCATAGCCCTCTATGGGCTTCCAAATATCCCTTTGCCAATTCCACAAGAACAGCCTTAGCGAAAGGCTTCTTGAAGGGAAAGATGTAACTCTGTGAGATGAATTAACAGAACACAGAGCAGTTTCTCAGAAAGCTTCTTTCCAGTTTTGAACGGAATATATTTCCTTTTTCACCATAGCCCTCTATGGGCTTCCAAATATCCCTTTGCCAATTCCACAAGAACAGCCTTAGCGAAAGGCTTCTTGAAGGGAAAGATGTAACTTGCTGTGATGAATTAACAGAACACAGAGCAGTTTCTCAGAAAGCTTCTTTCCAGTTTTGAACGGAAGGTATTTCCTTTTTCACCATAGCCCTCTATGGGCTTCCAAATATCCCTGTGTCAATTACACAAGAACAGCCTTAGCGAAAGGCTTCTTGAAGGGAAAGATGTAACTCTGTGAGATGAATTAACAGAACACAGAGCAGTTTCTCAGAAAGCTTCTTTCCAGTTTTGAACGGAAGATATTTCCGTTTTCACCATAGCCCTCTATGGGCTTCCAAATATCCCTTCCCAATTCCACAAGAACAGCCTTAGCGAAAGGCTTCTTGAAGGGAAAGATGTAACTCTGTGAGATGAATTAACAGAACACAGAGCAGTTTCTCAGAAAGCTTCTTTCCAGTTTTGAACGGAAGATATTTCCTTTTTCACCATAGCCCTCTATGGGCTTCCAAATATCCCTTTGCCAATTCCACAAGAACAGCCATAGCGAAAGACTTCTTGAGGGGAAAGATGTAACTCTGTGAGATGAATTAACAGAACACAGAGCAGTTTCTCAGAAAGCTTCTTTCCAGTTTTGAACGGAAGATATTTCCTTTTTCACGATAGCCCTCTATGGGCTTCCAAATATCCCTTTGCCAATTCCCCAAGAACAGCCTTAGCGTAAGGGTTCTTGAAGGGAAAGATGTAACTCTGTGAGATGAATTAACAGAACACAGAGCAGTTTCTCAGAAAGCTTCTTTCCAGTTTTGAACGGAAGATATTTCCTTTTTCACCATAGCCCTCTATGGGCTTCCAAATATCCCTTTGCCAATTCCACAAGAACAGCCTTAGCGAAAGGCTTCTTGAAGGGAAAGATGTAACTCTGTGAGAGGAATTAACAGAACACAGAGCAGTTTCTCAGAAAGCTTCTTTCCAGTTTTGAACGGAAGATATTTCCTTATTCACCTTAGCCCTCTATGGGCTTCCAAATATCCCTTTGCCAATTCCACAAGAACAGCCTTAGCGAAAGGCTTCTTGAAGGGAAAGTTGTAACTCTGTGAGATGAATTAACAGAACACAGAGCAGTTTCTCAGAAAGCTTCTTTCCAGTTTAGAACGGATGATATTTCCTTTTTCACCATAGCCCTCTATGGGCTTCCAAATATCCCTTTGCCAATTCCACAAGAACAGCCTTAGCGAAAGGCTTCTTGAAGTTAAAGATGTAACTCTGTGAGATGAATTAACAGAACACAGAGCAGTTTCTCAGAAAGCTTCTTTCCAGTTTTGAACGGAAGATATTTCCTTTTTCACCATAGCCCTCTATGGGCTTCCAAATATCCCTTTGCCAATTCCCCAAGAACAGCCTTAGCGAAAGGCTTCTTGAAGGGAAAGATGTAACTCTGTGAGATGAATTAACAGAACACAGAGCAGTTTCTCAGAAAGCTTCTTTCCAGTTTTGAACGGAAGATATTTCCTTTTTCACCATAGTCCTCTATGGGCTTCCAAATATCCCATTGCCAATTCCATAAGAACAGCCTTAGCGAAAGACTTCTTGAAGGGAAACATGTAACTGTGTGAGATGAATTAACAGAACACAGAGCAGTTTCTCAGAAAGCTTCTTTCCAGTTTTGAAGGGAAGATATTTCCTTTTTCACCATAGCCCTCTATGGGCTTCCAAATATCCCTTTGCCAATTCCACAAGAACAGCCTTAGCGAAAGGCTTCTTGAAAGGAAAGATGTAACTCTGTGAGATGAATTAACAGAACACAGAGCAGTTTCTCAGAAAGCTTCTTTCCACTTTTGAACGGAAGATATTTCCTTTTTCACCATAGCCCTCTATGGGCTTCCAAATATCCCTTTGCCAATTCCACAAGAACAGCCTTAGCGAAAGGCTTCTTGAAGTGAAAGATGTAACTCTGTGAGATGAATTAACAGAACACAGAGCAGTTTCTCAGAAAGCTTCTTTCCAGTTTTGAACGGAATATATTTCCTTTTTCACCCTAGCCCTCTATGGGCTTCCAAATATCCCTTTGCTAATTCCACAAGAACAGCCTTAGCGAAAGGCTTCTTGAAGGGAAAGATGTAACTCTGTGAGATGAATTAACAGAACACAGAGCAGTTTCTCAGAAAGCTTCTTTCCAGTTTTGAACGGAAGATATTTCCTTTTTCACCATAGCCCTCTATGGGCTTCCAAATATCCCTGTGCCAATTCCACAAGAACAGCCTTAGCGAAAGGCTTCTTGAAAGGAAAGATGTAACCCTGTGAGATGAATTAACAGAACACAGAGCAGTTTCTAAGAAAGCTTCTTTCCACTTTTCAACGGAAGATATTTCCTTTTTCACCATAGCCCTCTATGGGCTTCCAAATATCCCTTTGCCAATTCCACAAGAACAGCCTTAGCGAAAGGCTTCTTGAAGGGAAAGATGTAACTCGGTGTGATGAATTAACAGAACACAGAGCAGTTTCTCAGAAAGCTTCTTTCCAGTTTTGAACGGAAGGTATTTCCTTTTTCACCATAGCCCTCTATGGGCTTCCAAATATCCCTTTGCCAATTCCACAAGAACAGCCTTAGCGAAAGGCTTCTTGAAGGGAAAGATGTAACTCTGTGAGATGAATTAACAGAACACAGAGCAGTTTCTCAGAAAGATTCTTTCCAGTTTTGAACGGAAGATATTTCCTTTTTCACCATAGCCCTCTATGGGCTTCCAAATATCCCTTGCCAATTCCACAAGAACAGCCTTAGCGAAAGGCTTCTTGAAGGGAAAGATGTAACTCTGTGAGATGAATTAACAGAACACAGAGCAGTTTCTCAGAAAGCTTCTTTCCAGTTTTGAACGGAAGATATTTCCTTTTTCACCATAGCCCTCTATGGGCTTCCAAATATCCCTTTGCCAATTCCACAAGAACAGCCTTAGCGAAAGACTTCTTGAGGGGAAAGATGTAACTCTGTGAGATGAATTAACAGAACACAGAGCAGTTTCTCAGAAAGCTTCTTTCCAGTTTTGAACGGAAGATATTTCCTTTTTCACCATAGCCCTCTATGGGCTTCCAAATATCCCTTGCCAATTCCACAAGAACAGCCTTAGCGAAAGGCTTCTTGAAGGGAAAGATGTAACTCTGTGAGATGAATTAACAGAACACAGAGCAGTTTCTCAGGAAGCTTCTTTCCAGTTTTGAACGGAAGATATTTCCTTTTTCACCATAGCCCTCTATGGGCTTCCAAATATCCCTTTGCCAATTCCACAAGAACAGCCTTAGCGAAAGACTTCTTGAGGGGAAAGATGTAACTCTGTGAGATGAATTAACAGAACACAGAGCAGTTTCTCAGAAAGCTTCTTTCCAGTTTTGAACGCAAGATATTTCCTTTTTCACGATAGCCCTCTATGGGCTTCCAAATATCCCTTTGCCAATTCCCCAAGAACAGCCTTAGCGTAAGGGTTCTTGAAGGGAAAGATGTAACTCTGTGAGATGAATTAACAGAACACAGAGCAGTTTCTCAGAAAGCTTCTTTCCAGTTTTGAACGGAAGATATTTCCTTTTTCACCTTAGCCCTCTATGGGCTTCCAAATATCCCTTTGCCAATTCCACAAGAACAGCCTTAGCGAAAGGCTTCTTGAAGGGAAAGATGTAACTCTGTGAGAGGAATTAACAGAACACAGAGCAGTTTCTCAGAAAGCTTCTTTCCAGTTTTGAACGGAAGATATTTCCTTATTCACCTTAGCCCTCTATGGGCTTCCAAATATCCCTTTGCCAATTCCACAAGAACAGCCTTAGCGAAAGGCTTCTTGAAGGGAAAGTTGTAACTCGGTGAGATGAATTAACAGAACACAGAGCAGTTTCTCAGAAAGCTTCTTTCCAGTTTTAAACGGAAGGTATTTCCTTTTTCACCATAGCCCTCTATGGGCTTCCAAATATCCCTGTGCCAATTCGACAAGAACAGCCTTAGCGAAAGGCTTCTTGAAGGGAAAGATGTAACTCTGTGAGATGAATTAACAGAACACAGAGCAGTTTCTCAGAAAGCTTCTTTCCAGTTTTGAACGGAAGATATTTCCTTTTTCACCATAGCCCTCTATGGGCTTCCAAATATCCCTTGCCAATTCCACAAGAACAGCCTTAGCGAAAGGCTTCTTGAAGGGAAAGATGTAACTCTGTGAGATGAATTAACAGAACACAGAGCAGTTTCTCAGAAAGCTTCTTTCCAGTTTTGAACGGAAGGAATTTCCTTTTTCACCATAGCCCTCTATGGGCTTCCAAATATCCCTTTGCCAATTCCACAAGAACAGCCTCAGCGTAAGACTTCTTGAACGGAAAGATGTAACTCTGTGAGATGAATTAACAGAACACAGAGCAGTTTCTCAGAAAGCTTCTTTCCAGTTTAGAACGGATGATATTTCCTTTTTCACCATAGCCCTCTATGGGCTTCCAAATATCCCTTTGCCAATTCCACAAGAACAGCCTTAGCGAAAGGCTTCTTGAAGGGAAAGATGTAACTCTGTGAGATGAATTAACAGAACACAGAGCAGTTTCTCAGAAAGCTTCTTTCCAGTTTTGAACGGAAGATATTTCCTTTTTCACCATAGCCCTCTATGGGCTTCCAAATATCCCTTTGCCAATTCCCCAAGAACAGCCTTAGCGAAAGGCTTCTTGAAGGGAAAGATGTAACTCTGTGAGATGAATTAACAGAACACAGAGCAGTTTCTCAGAAAGCTTCTTTCCAGTTTTGAACGGAAGATATTTCCTTTTTCACCATAGTCCTCTATGGGCTTCCAAATATCCCATTGCCAATTCCATAAGAACAGCCTTAGCGAAAGACTTCTTGAAGGGAAAGATGTAACTGTGTGAGATGAATTAACAGAACACAGAGCAGTTTCTGAGAAAGCTTCTTTCCAGTTTTGAACGGAAGATATTTCCTTTTTCACCATAGCCCTCTATGGGCTTCCAAATATCCCTTTGCCAATTCCCCAAGAACAGCCTTAGCGAAAGGCTTCTTGAAAGGGAAGATGTAACTCTGTGAGATGAATTAACAGAACACAGAGCAGTTTCTCAGAAAGCTTCTTTCCACTTTTGAACGGAAGATATTTCCTTTTTCACCATAGCCCTCTATGGGCTTCCAAATATCCCTTTGCCAATTCCACAAGAACAGCCTTAGCGAAAGGCTTCTTGAAGGGAAAGATGTAACTCTGTGAGATGAATTAACAGAACACAGAGCAGTTTCTCAGAAAGCTTCTTTCCAGTTTTGAACGGAATATATTTCCTTTTTCACCATAGCCCTCTATGGGCTTCCAAATATCCCTTTGCTAATTCCACAAGAACAGCCTTAGCGAAAGGCTTCTTGAAGGGAAAGATGTAACTCTGTGAGATGAATTAACAGAACACAGAGCAGTTTCTCAGAAAGCTTCTTTCCACTTTTGAACGGAAGATATTTCCTTTTTCACCATAGCCCTCTATGGGCTTCCAAATATCCCTTTGCCAATTCCACAAGAACAGCCTTAGCGAAAGGCTTCTTGAAGGGAAAGATGTAACTTGGTGTGATGAATTAACAGAACACAGAGCAGTTTCTCAGAAAGCTTCTTTCCAGTTTTGAACGGAAGGTATTTCCTTTTTCACCATAGCCCTCTATGGGCTTCCAAATATCCCTGTGCCAATTACACAAGAACAGCCTTAGCGAAAGGCTTCTTGAAGGGAAAGATGTAACTCTGTGAGATGAATTAACAGAACACAGAGCAGTTTCTCAGAAAGCTTCTTTCCAGTTTTGAACGGAAGATATTTCCGTTTTCACCATAGCCCTCTATGGGCTTCCAAATATCCCTTCCCAATTCCACAAGAACAGCCTTAGCGAAAGGCTTCTTGAAGGGAAAGATGTAACTCTGTGAGATGAATTAACAGAACACAGAGCAGTTTCTCAGAAAGCTTCTTTCCAGTTTTGAACGGAAGATATTTCCTTTTTCACCATAGCCCTCTATGGGCTTCCAAATATCCCTTTGCCAATTCCACAAGAACAGCCATAGCGAAAGACTTCTTGAGGGGAAAGATGTAACTCTGTGAGATGAATTAACAGAACACAGAGCAGTTTCTCAGAAAGCTTCTTTCCAGTTTTGAACGGAAGATATTTCCTTTTTCACGATAGCCCTCTATGGGCTTCCAAATATCCCTTTGCCAATTCCCCAAGAACAGCCTTAGCGTAAGGGTTCTTGAAGGGAAAGATGTAACTCTGTGAGATGAATTAACAGAACACAGAGCAGTTTCTCAGAAAGCTTCTTTCCAGTTTTGAACGGAAGATATTTCCTTTTTCACCATAGCCCTCTATGGGCTTCCAAATATCCCTTTGCCAATTCCACAAGAACAGCCTTAGCGAAAGGCTTCTTGAAGGGAAAGATGTAACTCTGTGAGAGGAATTAACAGAACACAGAGCAGTTTCTCAGAAAGCTTCTTTCCAGTTTTGAACGGAAGATATTTCCTTATTCACCTTAGCCCTCTATGGGCTTCCAAATATCCCTTTGCCAATTCCACAAGAACAGCCTTAGCGAAAGGCTTCTTGAAGTTAAAGATGTAACTCTGTGAGATGAATTAACAGAACACAGAGCAGTTTCTCAGAAAGCTTCTTTCCAGTTTTGAACGGAAGATATTTCCTTTTTCACCATAGCCCTCTATGGGCTTCCAAATATCCCTTTGCCAATTCCCCAAGAACAGCCTTAGCGAAAGGCTTCTTGAAGGGAAAGATGTAACTCTGTGAGATGAATTAACAGAACACAGAGCAGTTTCTCAGAAAGCTTCTTTCCAGTTTTGAACGGAAGATATTTCCTTTTTCACCATAGTCCTCTATGGGCTTCCAAATATCCCATTGCCAATTCCATAAGAACAGCCTTAGCGAAAGACTTCTTGAAGGGAAACATGTAACTGTGTGAGATGAATTAACAGAACACAGAGCAGTTTCTCAGAAAGCTTCTTTCCAGTTTTGAAGGGAAGATATTTCCTTTTTCACCATAGCCCTCTATGGGCTTCCAAATATCCCTTTGCCAATTCCACAAGAACAGCCTTAGCGAAAGGCTTCTTGAAAGGAAAGATGTAACTCTGTGAGATGAATTAACAGAACACAGAGCAGTTTCTCAGAAAGCTTCTTTCCACTTTTGAACGGAAGATATTTCCTTTTTCACCATAGCCCTCTATGGGCTTCCAAATATCCCTTTGCCAATTCCACAAGAACAGCCTTAGCGAAAGGCTTCTTGAAGTGAAAGATGTAACTCTGTGAGATGAATTAACAGAACACAGAGCAGTTTCTCAGAAAGCTTCTTTCCAGTTTTGAACGGAATATATTTCCTTTTTCACCCTAGCCCTCTATGGGCTTCCAAATATCCCTTTGCTAATTCCACAAGAACAGCCTTAGCGAAAGGCTTCTTGAAGGGAAAGATGTAACTCTGTGAGATGAATTAACAGAACACAGAGCAGTTTCTCAGAAAGCTTCTTTCCAGTTTTGAACGGAAGATATTTCCTTTTTCACCATAGCCCTCTATGGGCTTCCAAATATCCCTGTGCCAATTCCACAAGAACAGCCTTAGCGAAAGGCTTCTTGAAAGGAAAGATGTAACCCTCTGAGATGAATTAACAGAACACAGAGCAGTTTCTAAGAAAGCTTCTTTCCACTTTTCAACGGAAGATATTTCCTTTTTCACCATAGCCCTCTATGGGCTTCCAAATATCCCTTTGCCAATTCCACAAGAACAGCCTTAGCGAAAGGCTTCTTGAAGGGAAAGATGTAACTCGGTGTGATGAATTAACAGAACACAGAGCAGTTTCTCAGAAAGCTTCTTTCCAGTTTTGAACGGAAGGTATTTCCTTTTTCACCATAGCCCTCTATGGGCTTCCAAATATCCCTTTGCCAATTCCACAAGAACAGCCTTAGCGAAAGGCTTCTTGAAGGGAAAGATGTAACTCTGTGAGATGAATTAACAGAACACAGAGCAGTTTCTCAGAAAGCTTCTTTCCAGTTTTGAACGGAAGATATTTCCTTTTTCACCATAGCCCTCTATGGGCTTCCAAATATCCCTTGCCAATTCCACAAGAACAGCCTTAGCGAAAGGCTTCTTGAAGGGAAAGATGTAACTCTGTGAGATGAATTAACAGAACACAGAGCAGTTTCTCAGAAAGCTTCTTTCCAGTTTTGAACGGAAGATATTTCCTTTTTCACCATAGCCCTCTATGGGCTTCCAAATATCCCTTTGCCAATTCCACAAGAACAGCCTTAGCGAAAGACTTCTTGAGGGGAAAGATGTAACTCTGTGAGATGAATTAACAGAACACAGAGCAGTTTCTCAGAAAGCTTCTTTCCAGTTTTGAACGGAAGATATTTCCTTTTTCACCATAGCCCTCTATGGGCTTCCAAATATCCCTTTGCCAATTCCACAAGAACAGCCTTAGCGAAAGGCTTCTTGAAGGGAAAGATGTAACTCTGTGAGATGAATTAACAGAACACAGAGCAGTTTCTCAGAAAGCTTCTTTCCAGTTTTGAACGGAATATATTTCCTTTTTCACCATAGCCCTCTATGGGCTTCCAAATATCCCTTTGCTAATTCCACAAGAACAGCCTTAGCGAAAGGCTTCTTGAAGGGAAAGATGTAACTCTGTGAGATGAATTAACAGAACACAGAGCAGTTTCTCAGAAAGCTTCTTTCCACTTTTGAACGGAAGATATTTCCTTTTTCACCATAGCCCTCTATGGGCTTCCAAATATCCCTTTGCCAATTCCACAAGAACAGCCTTAGCGAAAGGCTTCTTGAAGGGAAAGATGTAACTTGGTGTGATGAATTAACAGAACACAGAGCAGTTTCTCAGAAAGCTTCTTTCCAGTTTTGAACGGAAGGTATTTCCTTTTTCACCATAGCCCTCTATGGGCTTCCAAATATCCCTGTGCCAATTACACAAGAACAGCCTTAGCGAAAGGCTTCTTGAAGGGAAAGATGTAACTCTGTGAGATGAATTAACAGAACACAGAGCAGTTTCTCAGAAAGCTTCTTTCCAGTTTTGAACGGAAGATATTTCCTTTTTCACCATAGCCCTCTATGGGCTTCCAAATATCCCTTGCCAATTCCACAAGAACAGCCTTAGCGAAAGGCTTCTTGAAGGGAAAGATGTAACTCTGTGAGATGAATTAACAGAACACAGAGCAGTTTCTCAGAAAGCTTCTTTCCAGTTTTGAACGGAAGATATTTCCTTTTTCACCATAGCCCTCTATGGGCTTCCAAATATCCCTTTGCCAATTCCACAAGAACAGCCATAGCGAAAGACTTCTTGAGGGGAAAGATGTAACTCTGTGAGATGAATTAACAGAACACAGAGCAGTTTCTCAGAAAGCTTCTTTCCAGTTTTGAACGGAAGATATTTCCTTTTTCACGATAGCCCTCTATGGGCTTCCAAATATCCCTTTGCCAATTCCCCAAGAACAGCCTTAGCGTAAGGGTTCTTGAAGGGAAAGATGTAACTCTGTGAGATGAATTAACAGAACACAGAGCAGTTTCTCAGAAAGCTTCTTTCCAGTTTTGAACGGAAGATATTTCCTTTTTCACCATAGCCCTCTATGGGCTTCCAAATATCCCTTTGCCAATTCCACAAGAACAGCCTTAGCGAAAGGCTTCTTGAAGGGAAAGATGTAACTCTGTGAGAGGAATTAACAGAACACAGAGCAGTTTCTCAGAAAGCTTCTTTCCAGTTTTGAACGGAAGATATTTCCTTATTCACCTTAGCCCTCTATGGGCTTCCAAATATCCCTTTGCCAATTCCACAAGAACAGCCTTAGCGAAAGGCTTCTTGAAGGGAAAGTTGTAACTCTGTGAGATGAATTAACAGAACACAGAGCAGTTTCTCAGAAAGCTTCTTTCCAGTTTAGAACGGATGATATTTCCTTTTTCACCATAGCCCTCTATGGGCTTCCAAATATCCCTTTGCCAATTCCACAAGAACAGCCTTAGCGAAAGGCTTCTTGAAGTTAAAGATGTAACTCTGTGAGATGAATTAACAGAACACAGAGCAGTTTCTCAGAAAGCTTCTTTCCAGTTTTGAACGGAAGATATTTCCTTTTTCACCATAGCCCTCTATGGGCTTCCAAATATCCCTTTGCCAATTCCCCAAGAACAGCCTTAGCGAAAGGCGTCTTGAAGGGAAAGATGTAACTCTGTGAGATGAATTAACAGAACACAGAGCAGTTTCTCAGAAAGCTTCTTTCCAGTTTTGAAGGGAAGATATTTCCTTTTTCACCATAGTCCTCTATGGGCTTCCAAATATCCCATTGCCAATTCCATAAGAACAGCCTTAGCGAAAGACTTCTTGAAGGGAAACATGTAACTGTGTGAGATGAATTAACAGAACACAGAGCAGTTTCTCAGAAAGCTTCTTTCCAGTTTTGAAGGGAAGATATTTCCTTTTTCACCATAGCCCTCTATGGGCTTCCAAATATCCCTTTGCCAATTCCACAAGAACAGCCTTAGCGAAAGGCTTCTTGAAAGGAAAGATGTAACTCTGTGAGATGAATTAACAGAACACAGAGCAGTTTCTCAGAAAGCTTCTTTCCACTTTTGAACGGAAGATATTTCCTTTTTCACCATAGCCCTCTATGGGCTTCCAAATATCCCTTTGCCAATTCCACAAGAACAGCCTTAGCGAAAGGCTTCTTGAAGTGAAAGATGTAACTCTGTGAGATGAATTAACAGAACACAGAGCAGTTTCTCAGAAAGCTTCTTTCCAGTTTTGAACGGAATATATTTCCTTTTTCACCCTAGCCCTCTATGGGCTTCCAAATATCCCTTTGCTAATTCCACAAGAACAGCCTTAGCGAAAGGCTTCTTGAAGGGAAAGATGTAACTCTGTGAGATGAATTAACAGAACACAGAGCAGTTTCTCAGAAAGCTTCTTTCCAGTTTTGAACGGAAGATATTTCCTTTTTCACCATAGCCCTCTATGGGCTTCCAAATATCCCTGTGCCAATTCCACAAGAACAGCCTTAGCGAAAGGCTTCTTGAAAGGAAAGATGTAACCCTGTGAGATGAATTAACAGAACACAGAGCAGTTTCTAAGAAAGCTTCTTTCCACTTTTCAACGGAAGATATTTCCTTTTTCACCATAGCCCTCTATGGGCTTCCAAATATCCCTTTGCCAATTCCACAAGAACAGCCTTAGCGAAAGGCTTCTTGAAGGGAAAGATGTAACTCGGTGTGATGAATTAACAGAACACAGAGCAGTTTCTCAGAAAGCTTCTTTCCAGTTTTGAACGGAAGGTATTTCCTTTTTCACCATAGCCCTCTATGGGCTTCCAAATATCCCTTTGCCAATTCCACAAGAACAGCCTTAGCGAAAGGCTTCTTGAAGGGAAAGATGTAACTCTGTGAGATGAATTAACAGAACACAGAGCAGTTTCTCAGAAAGCTTCTTTCCAGTTTTGAACGGAAGATATTTCCTTTTTCACCATAGCCCTCTATGGGCTTCCAAATATCCCTTGCCAATTCCACAAGAACAGCCTTAGCGAAAGGCTTCTTGAAGGGAAAGATGTAACTCTGTGAGATGAATTAACAGAACACAGAGCAGTTTCTCAGAAAGCTTCTTTCCAGTTTTGAACGGAAGATATTTCCTTTTTCACCATAGCCCTCTATGGGCTTCCAAATATCCCTTTGCCAATTCCACAAGAACAGCCTTAGCGAAAGACTTCTTGAGGGGAAAGATGTAACTCTGTGAGATGAATTAACAGAACACAGAGCAGTTTCTCAGAAAGCTTCTTTCCAGTTTTGAACGGAAGATATTTCCTTTTCCACGATAGCCCTCTATGGGCTTCCAAATATCCCTTTGCCAATTCCCCAAGAACAGCCTTAGCGTAAGGGTTCTTGAAGGGAAAGATGTAACTCTGTGAGATGAATTAACAGAACACAGAGCAGTTTCTCAGAAAGCTTCTTTCCAGTTTTGAACGGAAGATATTTCCTTTTTCACCATAGCCCTCTATGGGCTTCCAAATATCCCTTTGTCAATTCCACAAGAACAGCCTTAGCGAAAGGCTTCTTGAAGGGAAAGATGTAACTCTGTGAGAGGAATTAACAGAACACAGAGCAGTTTCTCAGAAAGCTTCTTTCCAGTTTTGAACGGAAGATATTTCCTTATTCACCTTAGCCCTCTATGGGCTTCCAAATATCCCTTTGCCAATTCCACAAGAACAGCCTTAGCGAAAGGCTTCTTGAAGGGAAAGTTGTAACTCGGTGAGATGAATTAACAGAACACAGAGCAGTTTCTCAGAAAGCTTCTTTCCAGTTTTGAACGGAAGGTATTTCCTTTTTCACCATAGCCCTCTATGGGCTTCCAAATATCCCTGTGCCAATTCGACAAGAACAGCCTTAGCGAAAGGCTTCTTGAAGGGAAAGATGTAACTCTGTGAGATGAATTAACAGAACACAGAGCAGTTTCTCAGAAAGATTCTTTCCAGGTTTGAACGGAAGGTATTTCCTTTTTCACCATAGCCCTCTATGGGCTTCCAAATATCCCTTGCCAATTCCCCAAGAACAGCCTTAGCGAAAGGCTTCTTGAAGGGAAAGATGTAACTCTGTGAGATGAATTAACAGAACACAGAGCAGTTTCTCAGAAAGCTTCTTTCCAGTTTTGAACGGAAGGAATTTCCTTTTTCACCATAGCCCTCTATGGGCTTCCAAATATCCCTTTGCCAATTCCACAAGAACATCCTCAGCGTAAGACTTCTTGAACGGAAAGATGTAACTCTGTGAGATGAATTAACAGAACACAGAGCAGTTTCTCAGAAAGCTTCTTTCCAGTTTAGAACGGATGATATTTCCTTTTTCACCATAGCCCTCTATGGGCTTCCAAATATCCCTTTGCCAATTCCACAAGAACAGCCTTAGCGAAAGGCTTCTTGAAGGGAAAGATGTAAGTCTGTGAGATGAATTAACAGAACACAGAGCAGTTTCTCAGAAAGCTTCTTTCCAGTTTTGAACGGAAGATATTTCCTTTTTCACCATAGCCCTCTATGGGCTTCCAAATATCCCTTTGCCAATTCCACAAGAACAGCCTTAGCGAAAGGCTTCTTGAAGGGAAAGATGTAACTCTGTGAGATGAATTAACAGAACACAGAGCAGTTTCTCAGAAAGCTTCTTTCCACTTTTGAACGGAAGATATTTCCTTTTTCACCATAGCCCTCTATGGGCTTCCAAATATCCCTTTGCCAATTCCACAAGAACAGCCTTAGCGAAAGGCTTCTTGAAGGGAAAGATGTAACACTGTGAGATGAATTAACAGAACACAGAGCAGTTTCTCAGAAAGCTTCTTTCCAGTTTTGAACGGAAGATATTTCCTTTTTCACCATAGCCCTCTATGGGCTTCCAAACACCCCTTTGCCAATTCCACAAGAACAGCCTTTGCGAAAGGCTTCTTGAAGGGGAAGATGTAACACTGTGAGATGAATTAACAGAACACAGAGCAGTTTCTCAGAAGCTTCTTTCCAGTTTTGAACGGAAGATATTTTCTTTTTCACGATAGCCCTCTATGGGCTTCCAAATATCCCTTTGCCAATTCCACAAGAACAGCCTTAGCGAAAGGCTTCTTGAAGGGAAAGATGTAACTCGGTGTGATGAATTAACAGAACACAGAGCAGTTTCTCAGAAAGCTTCTTTCCAGTTTTGAACGGAAGGTATTTCCTTTTTCACCATAGCCCTCTATGGGCTTCCAAATATCCCTGTGCCAATTCCACAAGAACAGCCTTAGCGAAAGACTTCTTGAAGGGAAAGATGTAACTCTGTGAGATGAATTAACAGAACACAGAGCAGTTTCTCAGAAAGCTTCTTTCCAGTTTTGAACGGAAGATATTTCCTTTTTCACCATAGCCCTCTATGGGCTTCCAAATATCCCTTGCCAATTCCACAAGAACACCCTTAGCGAAAGGCTTCTTGAAGGGAAAGATGTAACTCTGTGAGATGAATTAACAGAACACAGAGCAGTTTCTCAAAAAGCTTCTTTCCAGTTTTGAACGGAAGATATTTCCTTTTTCACCATAGTACTCTATGGGCCTCCAAATATCCCTTTGCCAATTCCACAAGAACAGCCTCAGCCTAAGACTTCTTGAACGGAAAGATGTAACTCTGTGAGATGAATTAACAGAACACAGAGCAGTTTCTCAGAAAGCTTCTTTCCAGTTTAGAACGGATGATATTTCCTTTTTCACCATAGCCCTCTATGGGCTTCCAAATATCCCTTTGCCAATTGACCAAGAACAGCCTTAGCGAAAGGCTTCTTGAAGGGAAAGATGTAACTCTGTGAGATGAATTAACAGAACACAGAGCAGTTTCTCAGAAAGCTTCTTTCCAGTTTTGAACGGAAGGTATTTCCTTTTTCACCATAGCCCTCTATGGGCTTCCAAATATCCCTGTGCCAATTCCACAAGAACAGCCTTAGCGAAAGGCTTCTTGAATGGAACAATGTAACTCTGTGAGATGAATTAACAGAACACAGAGCAGTTTCTCAGAAAGCTTCTTTCTAGTTTTGAACGGAAGATATTACCTTTTTCACCATAGCCCTCTATGGGCTTCCAAATATCCTTTGCCAATTCCACAAGAACAGCCTTAGCGAACGGCTTCTTGAAGGGAAAGATGTAACTCTGTGAGAGGAATTTACAGAACACAGAGCAGTTTCTCAGAAAGCTTCTTTCCAGTTTTGAACGGAATATATTTCCTTTTTCACCATAGCCCTCTATGGGCTTCCAATTATCCCTTTGCTAATTCCACAAGAACAGCCTTAGCGAAAGGCTTCTTGAAGGGAAAGATGTAACTCTGTGAGATGAATTAACAGAACACAGAGCAGTTTCTCAGAAAGCTTCTTTCCAGTTTTGAACGGAAGATATTTCCTTTTTCACCATAGCCCTCTAAGGGCTTCCAAATATCCCTTTGCCAATTCCACAAGAACAGCCTTAGCGAAAGGCTTCTTGAAAGGAAAGATGTAACTCTGTGAGATGAATTAACAGAACACAGAGCAGTTTCTCAGAAAGCTTCTTTCCACTTTTGAACGGAAGATATTTCCTTTTTCACCATAGCCCTCTATGGGCTTCCAAATATCCCTTTGCCAATTCCACAAGAACAGCCTTAGCGAAAGGCTTCTTGAAGGGAAAGATGTAACTCTGTGAGATGAATTAACAGAACACAGAGCAGTTTCTCAGAAGCTACTTTCCAGTTTTGAAAGGAAGATATTTCCTTTTTCACCATAGCCCTCTATGGGCTTCCAAATATCCCTTTGCCAATTCCACAAGAACAGCCTTAGCGAAAGGCTTCTTGAAGTGAAAGATGTAACTCGGTGTGATGAATTAACAGAACACAGAGCAGTTTCTCAGAAAGCTTCTTTCCAGTTTTGAACGGAAGGTATTTCCTTTTTCACCATAGCCCTCTATGGGCTTCAAAATATCCCTGTGCCAATTCCACAAGAACAGCCTTAGCGAAAGGCTTCTTGAAGTTAAAGATGTAACTCTGTGAGATGAATTAACAGAACACAGAGCAGTTTCTCAGAAAGCTTCTTTCCAGTTTTGAACGGAAGATATTACCTTTTTCACCATAGCCCTCTATGGGCTTCCCAATATCCCTTGCCAATTCCACAAGAACAGCCTTAGCGAAAGGCTTCTTGAAGGGAAAGATGTAACTCTGTGAGGTGAATTAACAGAACACAGAGCAGTTTCTCAGAAAGCTTCTTTCTAGTTTTGAACGGAAGATATTTCCTTTTTCACGATAGCCCTCTATGGGCTTCCAAATATCCCTTTGCCAATTCCACAAGAACAGCCTTAGCGAAAGTCTTCTTGAAGGGAAAGATGTAACTCTGTGAGATGAATTAACAGAACACAGAACAGTTTCTCAGAAAACTTCTTTCCAGTTTTGAACGGAAGATATTTCCTTTTTCACCATAGCCCTCTATGGGCTTCCAAATATACCTTTGCCAATTCCCTAAGAACAGCCTTAGCGAAAGGCTTCTTGAAGGGAAAGATGTAACTCTGTGAGATGAATTAACAGAACACAGAGCAGTTTCTCAGAAAGCTTCTTTCCAGTTTTGAACGGAAGATATTTCCTTTGTCACCATAGCCCTCTATGGGCTTCCAAATATCCCTTTGCCAATTCCCCAAGAACAGCCTTAGCGAAAGGCTTCTTGAAGGGAAAGATGTAACTCTGTGAGATGAATTAACAGAACACAGAGCAGTTTCTCAGAAAGCTTCTTTCCAGTTTTGAACGGAAGATATTTCCTTTTTCACCATAGCCCTCTAAGGGCTTCCAAATATCCCTTTGCCAATTGCACAAGAACAGCCTTAGCGAAAGACTTCTTGAAGGGAAAGATGTAACTCTGTGAGATGAATTAACAGAACACAGAGCAGTTTTTCAGAAAGCTTCTTTCCAGTTTTGAACGGAAGATATTTCCTTTTTCACCATAGCCCTCTATGGGCTTCCAAATATCCCTTTGCCAATTCCACAAGAACAGCCTTAGCGAAAGGCTTCTTGAAGGGAAAGATGTAACTCTGTGAGATGAATTAACAGAACACACAGCAGTTTCTCAGAAAGCTTCTTTCCAGTTTTGAACGGGAGATATTTCCTTTTTCACCATAGCCCTCTATGGGCTTCCAAATATCCCTTTGCCAATTCCCAAAGAACAGCCTTAGCGAAAGGCTTCTTGAAGGGAAAGATGTAACTCTGTGAGATGAATTAACAGAACACAGAGCAATTTCTCAGAAAGCTTCTTTCCAGTTTTGAACGGAAGATATTTCCTTTTTCACCTTAGCCCTCTATGGGCTTCCAAATATCCCTTTGCCAATTCCCCAAGAACAGCCTTAGCGAAAGGCTTCTTGAAGGGAAAGATGTAACTCTGTGAGATGAATTAACAGAACACAGAGCAGTTTCTCAGAAAGCTTCTTTCCAGTTTTGAACGGAAGATATTTCCTTTTTCACCATAGCCCTCTATGGGCTTCCAAATATCCCTTTGCCAATTCCACAAGAACAGCCTTAGCGGAAGGCTTCTTGAAAGGAAAGATGTAACTCTGTGAGATGAATTAACAGAACACAGAGCAGTTTCTCAGAAAGCTTCTTTCCACTTTTGAACGGAAGATATTTCCTTTTTCACCATAGCCCTCTATGGGCTTCCAAATATCCCTTTGCCAATTCCACAAGAACAGCCTTAGCGAAAGGCTTCTTGAAGGGAAAGATGTAACTCTGTGAGATGAATTAACAGAACACAGAGCAGTTTCTCAGAAAGCTTCTTTCCAGTTTTGAACGGAAGGTATTTCCTTTTTCACCATAGCCCTCTATGGGCTTCCAAATATCCCTTTGCCAATTCCACAAGAACAGCCTTAGCGAAAGGCTTCTTGAAGGGAAAGATGTAACTCTGTGAGATGAATTAACAGAACACAGCGCAGTTTCTCAGAAAGCTTCTTTCCAGTTTTGAACGGAAGATATTTCCTTTTTCACCATAGCCCTCTATGGGCTTCCAAATATCCCTTTGCCAATTCCACAAGAACAGCCTTAGCGAAAGGCTTCTTGAAGGGAAAGATGTAACTCTGTGAGATGAATTAACAGAACACAGAGCAGTTTCTCAGAAAGCTTCTTTCCAGTTTGAACGGAAGATATTTCCTTTTTCACCATAGCCCTCTATGGGCTTCCAAATATCCCTTTGCCAATTCCACAAGAACAGCCTTAGCGAAAGGCTTCTTGAAGGGAAAGATGTAACTCTGTGAGATGAATTAACAGAACACAGAGCAGTTTCTCAGAAAGCTTCTTTCCAGTTTTGAACGGAAGATATTTCCTTTTTCACCATAGCCCTCTATGGGCTTCCAAATATCCCTTTGCCAATTCCACAAGAACAGCCTTAGCCAAAGGCTTCTTGAAGGGAAAGATGTAACTCTGTGAGATGAATTAACAGAACACAGAGCAGTTTCTCAGAATGCTTCTTTCCAGTTTTGAACGGAAGATATTTCCTTTATCACCTAGCCCTCTATGGGCTTCCAAATGTCCCTTTGCCAATTCCACAAGAACAGCCTTAGCGAAAGGCTTCTTGAAGGGAAAGATGTAACTCTGTGAGATGAATTAACCGAACACAGAGCAGTTTCTCAGAAAGCTTCTTTCCAGTTTTGAACGGAAGATATTTCCTTTTTCACCATAGCCCTCTATGGGCTTCCAAATATCCCTTTGCCAATTCCACAAGAACAGCCTTAGCGAAAGGCTTCTTGAAGGGAAAGATGTAACTCTGTGAGAGGAATTAACAGAACACAGAGCAGTTTCTCAGAAAGCTTCTTTCCAGTTTTGAACGGAAGATATTTCCTTATTCACCTTAGCCCTCTATGGGCTTCCAAATATCCCTTTGCCAATTCCACAAGAACAGCCTTAGCGAAAGGCTTCTTGAAGGGAAAGTTGTAACTCTGTGAGATGAATTAACAGAACACAGAGCAGTTTCTCAGAAAGCTTCTTTCCAGTTTAGAACGGATGATATTTCCTTTTTCACCATAGCCCTCTATGGGCTTCCAAATATCCCTTTGCCAATTCCACAAGAACAGCCTTAGCGAAAGGCTTCTTGAAGGGAAAGATGTAACTCTGTGAGATGAATTAACAGAACACAGAGCAGTTTCTCAGAAAGCTTCTTTCCAGTTTTGAACGGAAGATATTTCCTTTTTCACCATAGCCCTCTATGGGCTTCCAAATATCCCTTTGCCAATTCCCCAAGAACAGCCTTAGCGAAAGGCTTCTTGAAGGGAAAGATGTAACTCTGTGAGATGAATTAACAGAACACAGAGCAGTTTCTCAGAAAGCTTCTTTCCAGTTTTGAACGGAAGATATTTCCTTTTTCACCATAGCCCTCTATGGGCTTCCAAATATCCCTTGCCAATTCCACAAGAACAGCCTTAGCGAAAGGCTTCTTGAAGGGAAAGATGTAACTCTGTGAGATGAATTAACAGAACACAGAGCAGTTTCTCAGAAAGCTTCTTTCCAGTTTTGAACGGAAGATATTTCCTTTTTCACCATAGCCCTCTATGGGCTTCCAAATATCCCTTTGCCAATTCCACAAGAACAGCCTTAGCGAAAGACTTCTTGAGGGGAAAGATGTAACTCTGTGAGATGAATTAACAGAACACAGAGCAGTTTCTCAGAAAGCTTCTTTCCAGTTTTGAACGCAAGATATTTCCTTTTTCACGATAGCCCTCTATGGGCTTCCAAATATCCCTTTGCCAATTCCCCAAGAACAGCCTTAGCGTAAGGGTTCTTGAAGGGAAAGATGTAACTCTGTGAGATGAATTAACAGAACACAGAGCAGTTTCTCAGAAAGCTTCTTTCCAGTTTTGAACGGAAGATATTTCCTTTTTCACCTTAGCCCTCTATGGGCTTCCAAATATCCCTTTGCCAATTCCACAAGAACAGCCTTAGCGAAAGGCTTCTTGAAGGGAAAGATGTAACTCTGTGAGAGGAATTAACAGAACACAGAGCAGTTTCTCAGAAAGCTTCTTTCCAGTTTTGAACGGAAGATATTTCCTTATTCACCTTAGCCCTCTATGGGCTTCCAAATATCCCTTTGCCAATTCCACAAGAACAGCCTTAGCGAAAGGCTTCTTGAAGGGAAAGTTGTAACTCGGTGAGATGAATTAACAGAACACAGAGCAGTTTCTCAGAAAGCTTCTTTCCAGTTTTAAACGGAAGGTATTTCCTTTTTCACCATAGCCCTCTATGGGCTTCCAAATATCCCTGTGCCAATTCGACAAGAACAGCCTTAGCGAAAGGCTTCTTGAAGGGAAAGATGTAACTCTGTGAGATGAATTAACAGAACACAGAGCAGTTTCTCAGAAAGCTTCTTTCCAGTTTTGAACGGAAGATATTTCCTTTTTCACCATAGCCCTCTATGGGCTTCCAAATATCCCTTGCCAATTCCACAAGAACAGCCTTAGCGAAATGCTTCTTGAAGGGAAAGATGTAACTCTGTGAGATGAATTAACAGAACACAGAGCAGTTTCTCAGAAAGCTTCTTTCCAGTTTTGAACGGAAGGAATTTCCTTTTTCACCATAGCCCTCTATGGGCTTCCAAATATCCCTTTGCCAATTCCACAAGAACAGCCTCAGCGTAAGACTTCTTGAACGGAAAGATGTAACTCTGTGAGATGAATTAACAGAACACAGAGCAGTTTCTCAGAAAGCTTCTTTCCAGTTTAGAACGGATGATATTTCCTTTTTCACCATAGCCCTCTATGGGCTTCCAAATATCCCTTTGCCTATTCCACAAGAACAGCCTTAGCGAAAGGCTTCTTGAAGGGAAAGATGTAACTCTGTGAGATGAATTAACAGAACACAGAGCAGTTTCTCAGAAAGCTTCTTTCCAGTTTTGAACGGAAGATATTTCCTTTTTCACCATAGCCCTCTATGGGCTTCCAAATATCCCTTTGCCAATTCCCCAAGAACAGCCTTAGCGAAAGGCTTCTTGAAGGGAAAGATGTAACTCTGTGAGATGAATTAACAGAACACAGAGCAGTTTCTCAGAAAGCTTCTTTCCAGTTTTGAACGGAAGATATTTCCTTTTTCACCATAGTCCTCTATGGGCTTCCAAATATCCCATTGCCAATTCCATAAGAACAGCCTTAGCGAAAGACTTCTTGAAGGGAAAGATGTAACTGTGTGAGATGAATTAACAGAACACAGAGCAGTTTCTGAGAAAGCTTCTTTCCAGTTTTGAACGGAAGATATTTCCTTTTTCACCATAGCCCTCTATGGGCTTCCAAATATCCCTTTGCCAATTCCCCAAGAACAGCCTTAGCGAAAGGCTTCTTGAAAGGGAAGATGTAACTCTGTGAGATGAATTAACAGAACACAGAGCAGTTTCTCAGAAAGCTTCTTTCCACTTTTGAACGGAAGATATTTCCTTTTTCACCATAGCCCTCTATGGGCTTCCAAATATCCCTTTGCCAATTCCACAAGAACAGCCTTAGCGAAAGGCTTCTTGAAGGGAAAGATGTAACTCTGTGAGATGAATTAACAGAACACAGAGCAGTTTCTCAGAAAGCTTCTTTCCAGTTTTGAACGGAATATATTTCCTTTTTCACCATAGCCCTCTATGGGCTTCCAAATATCCCTTTGCTAATTCCACAAGAACAGCCTTAGCGAAAGGCTTCTTGAAGGGAAAGATGTAACTCTGTGAGATGAATTAACAGAACACAGAGCAGTTTCTCAGAAAGCTTCTTTCCACTTTTGAACGGAAGATATTTCCTTTTTCACCATAGCCCTCTATGGGCTTCCAAATATCCCTTTGCCAATTCCACAAGAACAGCCTTAGCGAAAGGCTTCTTGAAGGGAAAGATGTAACTTGGTGTGATGAATTAACAGAACACAGAGCAGTTTCTCAGAAAGCTTCTTTCCAGTTTTGAACGGAAGGTATTTCCTTTTTCACCATAGCCCTCTATGGGCTTCCAAATATCCCTGTGCCAATTACACAAGAACAGCCTTAGCGAAAGGCTTCTTGAAGGGAAAGATGTAACTCTGTGAGATGAATTAACAGAACACAGAGCAGTTTCTCAGAAAGCTTCTTTCCAGTTTTGAACGGAAGATATTTCCTTTTTCACCATAGCCCTCTATGGGCTTCCAAATATCCCTTGCCAATTCCACAAGAACAGCCTTAGCGAAAGGCTTCTTGAAGGGAAAGATGTAACTCTGTGAGATGAATTAACAGAACACAGAGCAGTTTCTCAGAAAGCTTCTTTCCAGTTTTGAACGGAAGATATTTCCTTTTTCACCATAGCCCTCTATGGGCTTCCAAATATCCCTTTGCCAATTCCACAAGAACAGCCATAGCGAAAGACTTCTTGAGGGGAAAGATGTAACTCTGTGAGATGAATTAACAGAACACAGAGCAGTTTCTCAGAAAGCTTCTTTCCAGTTTTGAACGGAAGATATTTCCTTTTTCACGATAGCCCTCTATGGGCTTCCAAATATCCCTTTGCCAATTCCCCAAGAACAGCCTTAGCGTAAGGGTTCTTGAAGGGAAAGATGTAACTCTGTGAGATGAATTAACAGAACACAGAGCAGTTTCTCAGAAAGCTTCTTTCCAGTTTTGAACGGAAGATATTTCCTTTTTCACCATAGCCCTCTATGGGCTTCCAAATATCCCTTTGTCAATTCCACAAGAACAGCCTTAGCGAAAGGCTTCTTGAAGGGAAAGATGTAACTCTGTGAGAGGAATTAACAGAACACAGAGCAGTTTCTCAGAAAGCTTCTTTCCAGTTTTGAACGGAAGATATTTCCTTATTCACCTTAGCCCTCTATGGGCTTCCAAATATCCCTTTGCCAATTCCACAAGAACAGCCTTAGCGAAAGGCTTCTTGAAGGGAAAGTTGTAACTCTGTGAGATGAATTAACAGAACACAGAGCAGTTTCTCAGAAAGCTTCTTTCCAGTTTAGAACGGATGATATTTCCTTTTTCACCATAGCCCTCTATGGGCTTCCAAATATCCCTTTGCCAATTCCACAAGAACAGCCTTAGCGAAAGGCTTCTTGAAGTTAAAGATGTAACTCTGTGAGATGAATTAACAGAACACAGAGCAGTTTCTCAGAGAGCTTCTTTCCAGTTTTGAACGGAAGATATTTCCTTTTTCACCATAGCCCTCTATGGGCTTCCAAATATCCCTTTGCCAATTCCCCAAGAACAGCCTTAGCGAAAGGCTTCTTGAAGGGAAAGATGTAACTCTGTGAGATGAATTAACAGAACACAGAGCAGTTTCTCAGAAAGCTTCTTTCCAGTTTTGAACGGAAGATATTTCCTTTTTCACCATAGTCCTCTATGGGCTTCCAAATATCCCATTGCCAATTCCATAAGAACAGCCTTAGCGAAAGACTTCTTGAAGGGAAACATGTAACTGTGTGAGATGAATTAACAGAACACAGAGCAGTTTCTCAGAAAGCTTCTTTCCAGTTTTGAAGGGAAGATATTTCCTTTTTCACCATAGCCCTCTATGGGCTTCCAAATATCCCTTTGCCAATTCCACAAGAACAGCCTTAGCGAAAGGCTTCTTGAAAGGAAAGATGTAACTCTGTGAGATGAATTAACAGAACACAGAGCAGTTTCTCAGAAAGCTTCTTTCCACTTTTGAACGGAAGATATTTCCTTTTTCACCATAGCCCTCTATGGGCTTCCAAATATCCCTTTGCCAATTCCACAAGAACAGCCTTAGCGAAAGGCTTCTTGAAGTGAAAGATGTAACTCTGTGAGATGAATTAACAGAACACAGAGCAGTTTCTCAGAAAGCTTCTTTCCAGTTTTGAACGGAATATATTTCCTTTTTCACCCTAGCCCTCTATGGGCTTCCAAATATCCCTTTGCTAATTCCACAAGAACAGCCTTAGCGAAAGGCTTCTTGAAGGGAAAGATGTAACTCTGTGAGATGAACTAACAGAACACAGAGCAGTTTCTCAGAAAGCTTCTTTCCAGTTTTGAACGGAAGATATTTCCTTTTTCACCATAGCCCTCTATGGGCTTCCAAATATCCCTGTGCCAATTCCACAAGAACAGCCTTAGCGAAAGGCTTCTTGAAAGGAAAGATGTAACCCTGTGAGATGAATTAACAGAACACAGAGCAGTTTCTAAGAAAGCTTCTTTCCACTTTTCAACGGAAGATATTTCCTTTTTCACCATAGCCCTCTATGGGCTTCCAAATATCCCTTTGCCAATTCCACAAGAACAGCCTTAGCGAAAGGCTTCTTGAAGGGAAAGATGTAACTCGGTGTGATGAATTAACAGAACACAGAGCAGTTTCTCAGAAAGCTTCTTTCCAGTTTTGAACGGAAGGTATTTCCTTTTTCACCATAGCCCTCTATGGGCTTCCAAATATCCCTTTGCCAATTCCACAAGAACAGCCTTAGCGAAAGGCTTCTTGAAGGGAAAGATGTAACTCTGTGAGATGAATTAACAGAACACAGAGCAGTTTCTCAGAAAGCTTCTTTCCAGTTTTGAACGGAAGATATTTCCTTTTTCACCATAGCCCTCTATGGGCTTCCAAATATCCCTTGCCAATTCCACAAGAACAGCCTTAGCGAAAGGCTTCTTGAAGGGAAAGATGTAACTCTGTGAGATGAATTAACAGAACACAGAGCAGTTTCTCAGAAAGCTTCTTTCCAGTTTTGAACGGAAGATATTTCCTTTTTCACCATAGCCCTCTATGGGCTTCCAAATATCCCTTTGCCAATTCCACAAGAACAGCCTTAGCGAAAGACTTCTTGAGGGGAAAGATGTAACTCTGTGAGATGAATTAACAGAACACAGAGCAGTTTCTCAGAAAGCTTCTTTCCAGTTTTGAACGGAAGATATTTCCTTTTCCACGATAGCCCTCTATGGGCTTCCAAATATCCCTTTGCCAATTCCCCAAGAACAGCCTTAGCGTAAGGGTTCTTGAAGAGAAAGATGTAACTCTGTGAGATGAATTAACAGAACACAGAGCAGTTTCTCAGAAAGCTTCTTTCCAGTTTAGAACGGATGATATTTCCTTTTTCACCATAGCCCTCTATGGGCTTTCAAATATCCCTTTGCCAATTGACCAAGAACAGCCTTAGCGAAAGGCTTCTTGAAGGGAAAGATGTAACTCTGTGAGATGAATTAACAGAACACAGAGCAGTTTCTCAGAAAGCTTCTTTCCAGTTTTGAACGGAAGGTATTTCCTTTTTCACCATAGCCCTCTATGGGCTTCCAAATATCCCTGTGCCAATTCCACAAGAACAGCCTTAGCGAAAGGCTTCTTGAATGGAACAATGTAACTCTGTGAGATGAATTAACAGAACACAGAGCAGTTTCTCAGAAAGCTTCTTTCTAGTTTTGAACGGAAGATATTACCTTTTTCACCATAGCCCTCTATGGGCTTCCAAATATCCTTTGCCAATTCCACAAGAACAGCCTTAGCGAACGGCTTCTTGAAGGGAAAGATGTAACTCTGTGAGAGGAATTTACAGAACACAGAGCAGTTTCTCAGAAAGCTTCTTTCCAGTTTTGAACGGAATATATTTCCTTTTTCACCATAGCCCTCTATGGGCTTCCAATTATCCCTTTGCTAATTCCACAAGAACAGCCTTAGCGAAAGTCTTCTTGAAGGGAAAGATGTAACTCTGTGAGATGAATTAACAGAACACAGAGCAGTTTCTCAGAAAGCTTCTTTCCAGTTTTGAACGGAAGATATTTCCTTTTTCACCATAGCCCTCTAAGGGCTTCCAAATATCCCTTTGCCAATTCCACAAGAACAGCCTTAGCGAAAGGCTTCTTGAAAGGAAAGATGTAACTCTGTGAGATGAATTAACAGAACACAGAGCAGTTTCTCAGAAAGCTTCTTTCCACTTTTGAACGGAAGATATTTCCTTTTTCACCATAGCCCTCTATGGGCTTCCAAATATCCCTTTGCCAATTCCACAAGAACAGCCTTAGCGAAAGGCTTCTTGAAGGGAAAGATGTAACTCTGTGAGATGAATTAACAGAACACAGAGCAGTTTCTCAGAAGCTACTTTCCAGTTTTGAAAGGAAGATATTTCCTTTTTCACCATAGCCCTCTATGGGCTTCCAAATATCCCTTTGCCAATTCCACAAGAACAGCCTTAGCGAAAGGCTTCTTGAAGTGAAAGATGTAACTCGGTGTGATGAATTAACAGAACACAGAGCAGTTTCTCAGAAAGCTTCTTTCCAGTTTTGAACGGAAGGTATTTCCTTTTTCACCATAGCCCTCTATGGGCTTCAAAATATCCCTGTGCCAATTCCACAAGAACAGCCTTAGCGAAAGGCTTCTTGAAGTTAAAGATGTAACTCTGTGAGATGAATTAACAGAACACAGAGCAGTTTCTCAGAAAGCTTCTTTCCAGTTTTGAACGGAAGATATTACCTTTTTCACCATAGCCCTCTATGGGCTTCCCAATATCCCTTGCCAATTCCACAAGAACAGCCTTAGCGAAAGGCTTCTTGAAGGGAAAGATGTAACTCTGTGAGGTGAATTAACAGAACACAGAGCAGTTTCTCAGAAAGCTTCTTTCTAGTTTTGAACGGAAGATATTTCCTTTTTCACGATAGCCCTCTATGGGCTTCCAAATATCCCTTTGCCAATTCCACAAGAACAGCCTTAGCGAAAGTCTTCTTGAAGGGAAAGATGTAACTCTGTGAGATGAATTAACAGAACACAGAACAGTTTCTCAGAAAACTTCTTTCCAGTTTTGAACGGAAGATATTTCCTTTTTCACCATAGCCCTCTATGGGCTTCCAAATATACCTTTGCCAATTCCCTAAGAACAGCCTTAGCGAAAGGCTTCTTGAAGGGAAAGATGTAACTCTGTGAGATGAATTAACAGAACACAGAGCAGTTTCTCAGAAAGCTTCTTTCCAGTTTTGAACGGAAGATATTTCCTTTGTCACCATAGCCCTCTATGGGCTTCCAAATATCCCTTTGCCAATTCCCCAAGAACAGCCTTAGCGAAAGGCTTCTTGAAGGGAAAGATGTAACTCTGTGAGATGAATTAACAGAACACAGAGCAGTTTCTCAGAAAGCTTCTTTCCAGTTTTGAACGGAAGATATTTCCTTTTTCACCATAGCCCTCTAAGGGCTTCCAAATATCCCTTTGCCAATTGCACAAGAACAGCCTTAGCGAAAGACTTCTTGAAGGGAAAGATGTAACTCTGTGAGATGAATTAACAGAACACAGAGCAGTTTTTCAGAAAGCTTCTTTCCAGTTTTGAACGGAAGATATTTCCTTTTTCACCATAGCCCTCTATGGGCTTCCAAATATCCCTTTGCCAATTCCACAAGAACAGCCTTAGCGAAAGGCTTCTTGAAGGGAAAGATGTAACTCTGTGAGATGAATTAACAGAACACACAGCAGTTTCTCAGAAAGCTTCTTTCCAGTTTTGAACGGGAGATATTTCCTTTTTCACCATAGCCCTCTATGGGCTTCCAAATATCCCTTTGCCAATTCCCAAAGAACAGCCTTAGCGAAAGGCTTCTTGAAGGGAAAGATGTAACTCTGTGAGATGAATTAACAGAACACAGAGCAATTTCTCAGAAAGCTTCTTTCCAGTTTTGAACGGAAGATATTTCCTTTTTCACCTTAGCCCTCTATGGGCTTCCAAATATCCCTTTGCCAATTCCCCAAGAACAGCCTTAGCGAAAGGCTTCTTGAAGGGAAAGATGTAACTCTGTGAGATGAATTAACAGAACACAGAGCAGTTTCTCAGAAAGCTTCTTTCCAGTTTTGAACGGAAGATATTTCCTTTTTCACCATAGCCCTCTATGGGCTTCCAAATATCCCTTTGCCAATTCCACAAGAACAGCCTTAGCGGAAGGCTTCTTGAAAGGAAAGATGTAACTCTGTGAGATGAATTAACAGAACACAGAGCAGTTTCTCAGAAAGCTTCTTTCCACTTTTGAACGGAAGATATTTCCTTTTTCACCATAGCCCTCTATGGGCTTCCAAATATCCCTTTGCCAATTCCACAAGAACAGCCTTAGCGAAAGGCTTCTTGAAGGGAAAGATGTAACTCTGTGAGATGAATTAACAGAACACAGAGCAGTTTCTCAGAAAGCTTCTTTCCAGTTTTGAACGGAAGGTATTTCCTTTTTCACCATAGCCCTCTATGGGCTTCCAAATATCCCTTTGCCAATTCCACAAGAACAGCCTTAGCGAAAGGCTTCTTGAAGGGAAAGATGTAACTCTGTGAGATGAATTAACAGAACACAGCGCAGTTTCTCAGAAAGCTTCTTTCCAGTTTTGAACGGAAGATATTTCCTTTTTCACCATAGCCCTCTATGGGCTTCCAAATATCCCTTTGCCAATTCCACAAGAACAGCCTTAGCGAAAGGCTTCTTGAAGGGAAAGATGTAACTCTGTGAGATGAATTAACAGAACACAGAGCAGTTTCTCAGAAAGCTTCTTTCCAGTTTGAACGGAAGATATTTCCTTTTTCACCATAGCCCTCTATGGGCTTCCAAATATCCCTTTGCCAATTCCACAAGAACAGCCTTAGCGAAAGGCTTCTTGAAGGGAAAGATGTAACTCTGTGAGATGAATTAACAGAACACAGAGCAGTTTCTCAGAAAGCTTCTTTCCAGTTTTGAACGGAAGATATTTCCTTTTTCACCATAGCCCTCTATGGGCTTCCAAATATCCCTTTGCCAATTCCACAAGAACAGCCTTAGCCAAAGGCTTCTTGAAGGGAAAGATGTAACTCTGTGAGATGAATTAACAGAACACAGAGCAGTTTCTCAGAATGCTTCTTTCCAGTTTTGAACGGAAGATATTTCCTTTATCACCTAGCCCTCTATGGGCTTCCAAATATCCCTTTGCCAATTCCACAAGAACAGCCTTAGCGAAAGGCTTCTTGAAGGGAAAGATGTAACTCTGTGAGATGAATTAACAGAACACAGAGCAGTTTCTCAGAAAGCTTCTTTCCAGTTTTGAACGGAAGATATTTCCTTTTTCACCATAGCCCTCTATGGGCTTCCAAATATCCCTTTGCCAATTCCACAAGAACAGCCTTAGCGAAAGGCTTCTTGAAGGGAAAGATGTAACTCTGTGAGATGAATTAACAGAACACAGAGCAGTTTCTCAGAAAGCTTCTTTCCAGTTTTGAACGGAAGATATTTCCTTTTTTACCTTAGCCCTCTATGGGCTTCCAAATATCCCTTTGCCAATTCCACAAGAACAGCCTTAGCGAAAGGCTTCTTGAAGGGAAAGATGTAACTCTGTGAGATGAATTAACAGAACACAGAGCAGTTCCTCAGAAAGCTTCTTTCCAGTTTTGAACGGAAGATATTTCCTTTTTCACCATAGCCCTCTATGGGCTTCCAAATATCCCTTTGCCAATTCCACAAGAACAGCCTTAGCGAAAGGCTTCTTGAAGGGAAAGATGTAACTCTGTGAGATGAATTAACAGAACACAGAGCAGTTTCTCAGAAAGCTTCTTTCCAGTTTTGAACGGAAGGTATTTCCTTTTTCACCATAGCCGTCTATGGGCTTCCAAATATCCCTTTGCCAATTCCACAAGAACAGCCTTAGCGAAAGGCTTCTTGAAGGGAAAGATGTAACTCTGTGAGATGAATTAACAGAACACAGAGCAGTTTCTCAGAAAGCTTCTTTCCAGTTTTGAACGGAAGATATTTCCTTTTTCACCATAGCCCTCTATGGGATTCCAAATATCCCTTTGCCAATTCCACAAGAACAGCCTAGCGAAAGACTTCCTGAAGGGAAAGATGTAACTCTGTGAGATGAATTAACAGAACACAGAGCAGTTTCTCAGAAAGCTTCTTTCCAGTTTTGAACGGAAGATATTTCCTTTTTCACCATAGCCCTCTATGGGCTTCCAAATATCCCTTTGCCAATTCCACAAGAACAGCCTTAGCGAAAGGCTTCTTGAAGGGAAAGATGTAACTCTGTGAGATGAATTAACAGAACACAGAGCAGTTTCTCAGAAAGCTTCTTTCCAGTTTTGAACGGAAGATATTTCCTTTTTCACCATAGCCCTCTATGGGCTTCCAAATATCCCTTTGCCAATTCCACAAGAACAGCCTTAGCGAAAGGATTCTTGAAGGGAAAGATGTAACTCTGTGAGATGAATTAACAGAACACAGAGCAGTTTCTCAGAAAGCTTCTTTCCAGTTTTGAACGGAAGATATTTCGTTTTTCACCATAGCCCTCTATGGGCTTCCAAATATCCCTTGCCAATTCCACAAGAACAGCCTTAGCGAAAGGCTTCTTGAAGGGAAATATGTAACTCTGTGAGATGAATTAACAGAACACAGAGCAGTTTCTCAGAAAGCTTCTTTCCAGTTTTGAACGAATGGTATTTCCTTTTTCACCATAGCCCTCTATGGGCTTCCAAATATCCCTTTGCCAATTGCACAGGAACAGCCTTAGCGAAAGGCTTCTTGAAGGGAAAGATGTAACTCTGTGAGATGAATTAACAGAACACAGAGCAGTTTCTCAGAAAGCTTCTTTCCAGTTTTGAACGGAAGATATTTCCTTTTTTACCTTAGCCCTCTATGGACTTCCAAATATCCCTTTGCCAATTCCACAAGAACAGCCTTAGCGAAAGGCTTCTTCAAGGGAAAGATGCAACTCTGTGAGATGAATTAACAGAACACAGAGCAGTTTCTCAGAAAGCTTCTTTCCAGTTTTGAACGGAAGATATTTCCTTTTTCACCATAGCCCTCTATGGGCTTCCAAATATCCCTTTGCCAATTCCACAAGAACAGCCTTAGCCAAAGGCTTCTTGAAGGGAAAGATGTAACTCTGTGAGATGAATTAACAGAACACAGAGCAGTTTCTCAGAAAGCTTCTTTCCAGTTTTGAACGGAAGATATTTCCTTTTTCACCATAGCCCTCTATGGGCTTCCAAATATCCCTTTGCCAATTCCACAAGAACAGCCTAGCGAAAGACTTCTTGAAGGGAAAGATGTAACACTGTGAGATGAATTAACAGAACACAGAGCAGTTTCTCAGAAAGCTTCTTTCCAGTTTTGAACGGAAGATATTTCCTTTTTCACCATAGCCCTCTATGGGCTTCCAAATATCCCTTTGCCAATTCCACAAGAACAGCCTTAGCGAAAGGCTTCTTGAAGGGAAAGATGTAACTCTGTGAGATGAATTAACAGAACACAGAGCAGTTTCTCAGAAAGCTTCTTTCCAGTTTTGAACGGAAGATATTTCCTTTTTCACCATAGCCCTCTATGGGCTTCCAAATATCCCTTTGCCAATTCCACAAGAACAGCCTTAGCGAAAGTCTTCTTGAAGGGAGAGATGTAACTCTGTGAGATGAATTAACAGAACACAGAGCAGTTTCTCAGAAAGCTTCTTTCCAGTTTTGAACGGAAGATATTTCCTTTTTCACCATAGCCCTCTATGGGCTTCCAAATATCCCTTTGCCAATTCCCCAAGAACAGCCTTAGCGAAAGGCTTCTTGAAGGGAAAGATGTAACTCTGTGAGATGAATTAACAGAACACAGAGCAGTTTCTCAGAAAGCTTCTTTCCAGTTTTGAACGGAAGATATTTCCTTTTTCACCATAGCCCTCTACGGGCTTCCAAATATCCCTTTGCCAATTCCCCAAGAACAGCCTTAGCGAAAGGCTTCTTGAAGGGAAAGATGTAACTCTGTGAGATGAATTAACAGAACACAGAGCAGTTTCTCAGAAAGCTTCTTTCCAGTTTTGAACGGAAGATATTTCCTTTTTCACCATAGCCCTCTATGGGCTTCCAAATATCCCTTTGCCAATTCCACAAGAACAGCCTAGCGAAAGACTTCTTGAAGGGAAAGATGTAACTCTGTGAGATGAATTAACAGAACACAGAGCAGTTTCTCAGAAAGCTTCTTTCCAGTTTTGAACGGAAGATATTTCCTTTTTCACCATAGCCCTCTAAGGGCTTCCAAATATTCCTTTGCCAATTCCCCAAGAACAGCCTTAGCGAAAGGCTTCTTGAAGGTAAAGATGTAACTCTGTGAGATGAATTAACAGAACACAGAGCAGTTTCTCAGAAAACTTCTTTCCAGTTTTGAACGGAAGATATTTACTTTTTCACCATAGCCCTCTATGGGCTTCCAAATATCCCTTTTCCAATTCCACAAGAACAGCCTTAGCGAAAGGCTTCTTGAAGGGAAAGATATAACTCTGTGAGATGAATTAACAGAACACAGAGCAGTTGCTCAGAAAGCTTCTTTCCAGTTTTGAACGAAAGATATTTCCTTTTTCACCATATCCCTCTATGGGCTTCCAAATATCCCTTTGCCAATTCCACAAGAACAGCCTTAGCGAAAGGCTTCTTGAAGGGAAAGATGTAACTCTGTGAGATGAATTAACAGAACACAGAGCAGTTTCTCAGAAAGCTTCTTTCCAGTTTTGAACGGAAGATATTTCCTTTTTCACCATAACCCTCTATGGGCTTCCAAATATCCCTTTGCCAATTCCACAAGAACAGCCTTAGCGAAAGGCTTCTTGAAGGGAAAGATGTAAGTCTGTGAGATGAATTAACAGAACACAGAGCAGTTTCTCAGAAAGCTTCTTTCCAGTTTTGAACGGAAGATATTCCCTTTTTCACCACAGCCCTCTATGGGCTTCCAAATATCCCTTTGCCAATTCCCCAAGAACAGCCTTAGCGAAAGGCTTCTTGAAGGGAAAGATGTAACTCTGTGAGATGAATTAACAGAACACAGAGCAGATTCTCAGAAAGCTTCTTTCCAGTTTTGAACGGAAGATATTTCCTTTTTCACCATAGCCCTCTATGGGCTTCCAAATATCCCTTTGCCAATTCCACAAGAACAGCCTTAGCGAAAGGCTTCTTGAAGGGAAAGATGTAACTCTGTGAGATGAATTAACAGAACACAGAGCAGTTTCTCAGAAAGCTTCTTTCCAGTTTTGAACGGAAGATATTTCCTTTTTCACCATAGCCTCTATGGGCTTTCAAATATCCCTTTGCCAATTCCCCAAGAACAGCCTTAGCGAAAGGCTTCTTGAAGGGAAAGATGTAATTCTGTGAGATGAATTAACAGAACACAGAGCAGTTTCTCAGAAAGCTTCTTTCCAGTTTTGAACGGAAGGAATTTCCTTTTTCACCATAGCTCTCTATGGGCTTCAAAATATCCCTTTGCCAATTCCCCAATAACAGCCTTAGCGAAAGGCTTCTTGAAGGGAAAGATGTAACTCTGTGAGATGAATTAACAGAACACAGAGCAGTTTCTCAGCAAACTTCCTTCCAGTTTTGAACGGAAGATATTTCCTTTTTCACCATAGCCCTCTATGGGCTTCCAAATATCCCTTTGCCAATTCCACAAGAACAGCCTAGCGAAAGACTTCTTGAAGGGAAAGATGTAACTCTGTGAGATGAATTAACAGAACACAGAGCAGTTTCTCAGAAAGCTTCTTTCCAGTTTTGAACGGAAGATATTTCCTTTTTCACCATAGCCCTCTATGGGCTTCCAAATATCCCTTTGCCAATTCCACAAGAACAGCCGTAGGGAAGGGCTTCTTGAAGGGAAAGGTGTAACTCTGTGAGATGAATTAACAGAACACAGAGCAGTTTCTCAGAAAGCTTCTTTCCACTTTTGAACGGAAGATATTTCCTTTTTCACCATAGCCCTCTATGGGCTTCCAAATATCCCTTGCCAATTCCACAAGAACAGTCTTAGCGAATGACTTCTTGAAGGGAAAGATGTAACTCTGTGAGATGAATTAACAGAACACAGAGCAGTTTCTCAGAAAGCTTCTTTCCAGTTTTGAACGGAAGATATTTCCTTTTTCACCATAGCCCTCTATGGGCTTCCAAATATCCCTTTGCCAATTCCACAAGAAGAGCCTTAGCGAAAGGCTTCTTGAAAGGAAAGATGTAACTCTGTGAGATGAATTAACAGAACACAGAGCAGTTTCTCAGAAAGCTTCTTTCCAGTTTTGAACGGAAGATATTTCCTTTTTCACCATAGCCCTCTATGGGCTTCCAAATATCCCTTTGCCAATTCCCCAAGAACAGCCTTAGCGAAAGGCTTCTTGAAGGGAAAGATGTAACTCTGTGAGATGAATTAACAGAACACAGAGCAGTTTCTCAGAAAGCTTCTTTCCAGTTTTGAACGGAAGATATTTCCTTTTTCACCATAGCCCTCTATGGGCTTCCAAATATCCCTTTGGCAATTCCACAAGAACAGCCTTAGCGAAAGGCTTCTTGAAGGGAAAGATGTAACTCTGTGAGATGAATTAACAGAACACAGAGCAGTTTCTCAGAAAGCTTCTTTCCAGTTTTGAACGGAAGATATTTCCTTTTTCACCATAGCCCACTATGGGCTTCCAAATATCCCTTTGCCAATTCCACAAGAACAGCCTAGCGAAAGACTTCTTGAAGGGAAAGATGTAACTCTGTGAGATGAATTAACAGAACACAGAGCAGTTTCTCAGAAAGCTTCTTTCCAGTTTTGAACGGAAGATATTTCCTTTTTCACCATAGCCCTCTATGGGCTTCCAAATATTCCTTTGCCAAATGCACAACAACAGCCTTAGCGAAAGGCTTCTTGAAGGGAAAGATGTAACTCTGTGAGATGAATTAACAGAACACAGAGCAGTTTCTCAGAAAGCTTCTTTCCAGTTTTGAACGGAAGATATTTCCTTTTTCACCATAGCCCTCTATGGGCTTCAAAATATAACTTGCCAATTCCACAAGAACAGCCTTAGCGAAAGACTTCTTGAAGGGAAAGATGTAACTCTGTGAGATGAATTAAGAGAACACAGAGCAGTTTCTCAGAAAGCTTCTTTCCAGTTTTGAACGGAAGATATTTCCTTTTTCAGCATAGCCCTCTATGGGCTTCCAAATATCCCTTTGCCAATTCCACAAAAACAGCCTTAGCGAAAGGATTCTTGAAGGGAAAGATGTAACTCTGTGAGATGAATTAACAGAACACAGAGCAGTTTCTCAGAAAGCTTCTTTCCAGTTTTGAACGGAAGATATTTCCTTTTTCACCATAGCCCTCTATGGGCTTCCAAATATCCCTTTGCCAATTCCACAAGAACAGCCTCAGCCAAAGGCTTCTTGAAGGGAAAGATGTAACTCTGTGAGATGAATTAACAGAACACAGAGCAGTTTCTCAGAATGCTTCTTTCCAGTTTTGAACGGAAGATATTTCCTTTATCACCTAGCCCTCTATGGGCTTCCAAATATCCCTTTGCCTATTCCCCAAGAACAGCCTTAGCGAAAGGCTTCTTGAAGGGAATGATGTAACTCTGTGAGATGAATTAACAGAACACAGAGCAGTTTCTCAGAAAGCTTCTTTCCAGTTTTGAACGGAAGATATTTCCTTTTTCACCATAGCGCTCTATGGGCTTCTAAATATCCCTTTGCCAATTCCACAAGAACAGCCTTAGCGAAAGATTTCTTGAAGGGAAAGATGTTACTCTGTGAGATGAATTAACAGAACACAGAGCAGTTTCTCAGAAAGCTTCTTTCCAGTTTTGAACGGAAGATATTTCCTTTTTCACCATAGCCCTCTATGGGCTTCCAAATATCCCTTTGCCAATTCCACAAGAACAGCCTTAGCGAAAGGCTTCTTGAAGGGAAGGATGTAACTCTGTGAGATGAATTAACAGAACACAGAGCAGTTTCTCAGAAAGCTTCTTTCCAGTTTTGAACGGAAGATATTTCCTTTTTCACCATAGCCCTCTATGGGCTTCCAAATATCCCTTTGCCAATTCCACAAGAACAGCCTTAGCGAAAGGCTTCTTGAAGGGAAAGATGTAACTCTGTGAGATGAATTAACAGAACACAGAGCAGTTTCTCAGAAAGCTTCTTTCCAGTTTTGAACGGAAGATATTTCCTTTTTCACCATAGCCCTCTACGGGCTTCCAAATATCCCTTTGCCAATTCCCCAAGAACAGCCTTAGAGAAAGGCTTCTTGAAGGGAAAGATGTAACTCTGTGAGATGAATTAACAGAACACAGAGCAGTTTCTCAGAAAGCTTCTTTCCAGTTTTGAACGGAAGATATTTCCTTTTTCACCATAGCCCTCTATGGGCTTCCAAATATCCCTTTGCCAATTCCACAAGAACAGCCTAGCGAAAGACTTCTTGAAGGGAAAGATGTAACTCTGTGAGATGAATTAACAGAACACAGAGCAGTTTCTCAGAAAGCTTCTTTCCAGTTTTGAACGGAAGATATTTCCTTTTTCACCATAGCCCTCTAAGGGCTTCCAAATATTCCTTTGCCAATTCCCCAAGAACAGCCTTAGCGAAAGGCTTCTTGAAGGTAAAGATGTAACTCTGTGAGATGAATTAACAGAACACAGAGCAGTTTCTCAGAAAACTTCTTTCCAGTTTTGAACGGAAGATATTTACTTTTTCACCATAGCCCTCTATGGGCTTCCAAATATCCCTTTTCCAATTCCACAAGAACAGCCTTAGCGAAAGGCTTCTTGAAGGGAAAGATATAACTCTGTGAGATGAATTAACAGAACACAGAGCAGTTGCTCAGAAAGCTTCTTTCCAGTTTTGAACGAAAGATATTTCCTTTTTCACCATATCCCTCTATATGGGCTTCCAAATATCCCTTTGCCAATTCCACAAGAACAGCCTTAGCGAAAGGCTTCTTGAAGGGAAAGATGTAACTCTGTGAGATGAATTAACAGAACACAGAGCAGTTTCTCAGAAAGCTTCTTTCCAGTTTTGAACGGAAGATATTCCCTTTTTCACCACAGCCCTCTATGGGCTTCCAAATATCCCTTTGCCAATTCCCCAAGAACAGCCTTAGCGAAAGGCTTCTTGAAGGGAAAGATGTAACTCTGTGAGATGAATTAACAGAACACAGAGCAGATTCTCAGAAAGCTTCTTTCCAGTTTTGAACGGAAGATATTTCCTTTTTCACCATAGCCCTCTATGGGCTTCCAAATATCCCTTTGCCAATTCCACAAGAACAGCCTTAGCGAAAGGCTTCTTGAAGGGAAAGATGTAACTCTGTGAGATGAATTAACAGAACACAGAGCAGTTTCTCAGAAAGCTTCTTTCCAGTTTTGAACGGAAGATATTTCCTTTTTCACCATAGCCTCTATGGGCTTTCAAATATCCCTTTGCCAATTCCCCAAGAACAGCCTTAGCGAAAGGCTTCTTGAAGGGAAAGATGTAATTCTGTGAGATGAATTAACAGAACACAGAGCAGTTTCTCAGAAAGCTTCTTTCCAGTTTTGAACGGAAGGAATTTCCTTTTTCACCATAGCTCTCTATGGGCTTCAAAATATCCCTTTGCCAATTCCCCAATAACAGCCTTAGCGAAAGGCTTCTTGAAGGGAAAGATGTAACTCTGTGAGATGAATTAACAGAACACAGAGCAGTTTCTCAGCAAACTTCCTTCCAGTTTTGAACGGAAGATATTTCCTTTTTCACCATAGCCCTCTATGGGCTTCCAAATATCCCTTTGCCAATTCCACAAGAACAGCCTAGCGAAAGACTTCTTGAAGGGAAAGATGTAACTCTGTGAGATGAATTAACAGAACACAGAGCAGTTTCTCAGAAAGCTTCTTTCCAGTTTTGAACGGAAGATATTTCCTTTTTCACCATAGCCCTCTATGGGCTTCCAAATATTCCTTTGCCAATTCCACAAGAACAGCCTTAGCGAAAGGCTTCTTGAAGGGAAAGATGTAACTGTGTGAGATGAATTAACAGAACACAGAGCAGTTTCTCAGAAAGCTTCTTTCCAGTGTTGAACGGAAGATATTTCCTTTTTCACCATAGCCCTCTAAGGGCTTCCAAATATTCCTTTGCCAATTCCACAAGAACAGCCTTAGCGAAAGGCTTCTTGAAGGTAAAGATGTAACTCTGTGAGATGAATTAACAGAACACAGAGCAGTTTCTCAGAAAACTTCTTTCCAGTTTTGAACGGAAGATATTTACTTTTTCACCATAGCCCTCTATGGGCTTCCAAATATCCCTTTTCCAATTCCACAAGAACAGCCTTAGCGAAAGGCTTCTTGAAGGGAAAGATGTAACTCTGTGAGATGAATTAACAGAACACAGAGCAGTTTCTCAGAAAGCTTCTTTCCAGTTTTGAACGGAAGATATTTCCTTTTTCACCATAGCCCTCTATGGGCTTCCAAATATCCCTTTGCCAATTCCACAAGAACAGCCTTAGGGAAGGGCTTCTTGAAGGGAAAGGTGTAACTCTGTGAGATGAATTAACAGAACACAGAGCAGTTTCTCAGAAAGCTTCTTTCCAGTTTTGAACGGAAGATATTTCCTTTTTCACCATAGCCCTCTATGGGCTTCCAAATATCCCTTGCCAATTCCACAAGAACAGTCTTAGCGAATGACTTCTTGAAGGGAAAGATGTAACTCTGTGAGATGAATTAACAGAACACAGAGCAGTTTCTCAGAAAGCTTCTTTCCAGTTTTGAACGGAAGATATTTCCTTTTTCACCATAGCCCTCTATGGGCTTCCAAATATCCCTTTGCCAATTCCACAAGAAGAGCCTTAGCGAAAGGCTTCTTGAAGGGAAAGATGTAACTCTGTGAGATGAATTAACAGAACACAGAGCAGTTTCTCAGAAAGCTTCTTTCCAGTTTTGAACGGAAGATATTTCCTTTTTCACCATAGCCCTCTATGGGCTTCCAAATATCCCTTTGCCAATTCCCCAAGAACAGCCTTAGCGAACGGCTTCTTGAAGGGAAAGATGTAATTCTGTGAGATGAATTAACAGAACACAGAGCAGTTTCTCAGAAAGCTTCTTTCCAGTTTTGAACGGAAGGAATTTCCTTTTTCACCATAGCTCTCTATGGGCTTCCAAATATCCCTTTGCCAATTCCCCAATAACAGCCTTAGCGAAAGGCTTCTTGAAGGGAAAGATGTAACTCTGTGAGATGAATTAACAGAACACAGAGCAGTTTCTCAGAAAGCTTCTTTCCAGTTTTGAACGGAAGATATTTCCTTTTTCACCATAGCCCTCTATGGGCTTCCAAATATCCCTTTGGCAATTCCACAAGAACAGCCTTAGCGAAAGGCTTCTTGAAGGGAAAGATGTAACTCTGTGAGATGAATTAACAGAACACAGAGCAGTTTCTCAGAAAGCTTCTTTCCAGTTTTGAACGGAAGATATTTCCTTTTTCACCATAGCCCACTATGGGCTTCCAAATATCCCTTTGCCAATTCCACAAGAACAGCCTAGCGAAAGACTTCTTGAAGGGAAAGATGTAACTCTGTGAGATGAATTAACAGAACACAGAGCAGTTTCTCAGAAAGCTTCTTTCCAGTTTTGAACGGAAGATATTTCCTTTTTCACCTTAGCCCTCTATGGGCTTCCAAATATTCCTTTGCCAATTGCACAACAACAGCCTTAGCGAAAGGCTTCTTGAAGGGAAAGATGTAACTCTGTGAGATGAATTAACAGAACACAGAGCAGTTTCTCAGAAAGCTTCTTTCCAGTTTTGAACGGAAGATATTTCCTTTTTCACCATAGCCCTCTATGGGCTTCAAAATATCCCTTGCCAATTCCACAAGAACAGCCTTAGCGAAAGACTTCTTGAAGGGAAAGATGTAACTCTGTGAGATGAATTAAGAGAACACAGAGCAGTTTCTCAGAAAGCTTCTTTCCAGTTTTGAACGGAAGATATTTCCTTTTTCACCATAGCCCTCTATGGGCTTCCAAATATCCCTTTGCCAATTCCACAAAAACAGCCTTAGCGAAAGGATTCTTGAAGGGAAAGATGTAACTCTGTGAGATGAATTAACAGAACACAGAGCAGTTTCTCAGAAAGCTTCTTTCCAGTTTTGAACGGAAGATATTTCCTTTTTCACCATAGCCCTCTATGGGCTTCCAAATATCCCTTTGCCAATTCCCCAATAACAGCCTTAGCGAAAGGCTTCTTGAAGGGAAAGATGTAACTCTGTGAGATGAATTAACAGAACACAGAGCAGTTTCTCAGAAAGCTTCTTTCCAGTTTTGAACGGAAGATATTTCCTTTTTCACCATAGCCCTCTATGGGCTTCCAAATATCCCTTTGGCAATTCCACAAGAACAGCCTTAGCGAAAGGCTTCTTGAAGGGAAAGATGTAACTCTGTGAGATGAATTAACAGAACACAGAGCAGTTTCTCAGAAAGCTTCTTTCCAGTTTTGAACGGAAGATATTTCCTTTTTCACCATAGCCCACTATGGGCTTCCAAATATCCCTTTGCCAATTCCACAAGAACAGCCTAGCGAAAGACTTCTTGAAGGGAAAGATGTAACTCTGTGAGATGAATTAACAGAACACAGAGCAGTTTCTCAGAAAGCTTCTTTCCAGTTTTGAACGGAAGATATTTCCTTTTTCACCATAGCCCTCTATGGGCTTCCAAATATTCCTTTGCCAAATGCACAACAACAGCCTTAGCGAAAGGCTTCTTGAAGGGAAAGATGTAACTCTGTGAGATGAATTAACAGAACACAGAGCAGTTTCTCAGAAAGCTTCTTTCCAGTTTTGAACGGAAGATATTTCCTTTTTCACCATAGCCCTCTATGGGCTTCAAAATATCCCTTGCCAATTCCACAAGAACAGCCTTAGCGAAAGACTTCTTGAAGGGAAAGATGTAACTCTGTGAGATGAATTAAGAGAACACAGAGCAGTTTCTCAGAAAGCTTCTTTCCAGTTTTGAACGGAAGATATTTCCTTTTTCACCATAGCCCTCTATGGGCTTCCAAATATCCCTTTGCCAATTCCACAAAAACAGCCTTAGCGAAAGGATTCTTGAAGGGAAAGATGTAACTCTGTGAGATGAATTAACAGAACACAGAGCAGTTTCTCAGAAAGCTTCTTTCCAGTTTTGAACGGAAGATATTTCCTTTTTCACCATAGCCCTCTATGGGCTTCCAAATATCCCTTTGCCAATTCCACAAGAACAGCCTCAGCCAAAGGCTTCTTGAAGGGAAAGATGTAACTCTGTGAGATGAATTAACAGAACACAGAGCAGTTTCTCAGAATGCTTCTTTCCAGTTTTGAACGGAAGATATTTCCTTTATCACCTAGCCCTCTATGGGCTTCCAAATATCCCTTTGTCTATTCCCCAAGAACAGCCTTAGCGAAAGGCTTCTTGAAGGGAATGATGTAACTCTGTGAGATGAATTAACAGAACACAGAGCAGTTTCTCAGAAAGCTTCTTTCCAGTTTTGAACGGAAGATATTTCCTTTTTCACCATAGCGCTCTATGGGCTTCTAAATATCCCTTTGCCAATTCCACAAGAACAGCCTTAGCGAAAGATTTCTTGAAGGGAAAGATGTTACTCTGTGAGATGAATTAACAGAACACAGAGCAGTTTCTCAGAAAGCTTCTTTCCAGTTTTGAACGGAAGATATTTCCTTTTTCACCATAGCCCTCTATGGGCTTCCAAATATCCCTTTGCCAATTCCACAAGAACAGCCTTAGCGAAAGGCTTCTTGAAGGGAAGGATGTAACTCTGTGAGATGAATTAACAGAACACAGAGCAGTTTCTCAGAAAGCTTCTTTCCAGTTTTGAACGGAAGATATTTCCTTTTTCACCATAGCCCTCTATGGGCTTCCAAATATCCCTTTTCCAATTCCACAAGAACAGCCTTAGCGAAAGGCTTCTTGAAGGGAAAGATGTAACTCTGTGAGATGAATTAACAGAACACAGAGCAGTTTCTCAGAAAGCTTCTTTCCAGTTTTGAACGGAAGATATTTCCTTTTTCACCATAGCCCTCTACGGGCTTCCAAATATCCCTTTGCCAATTCCCCAAGAACAGCCTTAGCGAAAGGCTTCTTGAAGGGAAAGATGTAACTCTGTGAGATGAATTAACAGAACACAGAGCAGTTTCTCAGAAAGCTTCTTTCCAGTTTTGAACGGAAGATATTTCCTTTTTCACCATAGCCCTCTATGGGCTTCCAAATATCCCTTTGCCAATTCCACAAGAACAGCCTAGCGAAAGACTTCTTGAAGGGAAAGATGTAACTCTGTGAGATGAATTAACAGAACACAGAGCAGTTTCTCAGAAAGCTTCTTTCCAGTTTTGAACGGAAGATATTTCCTTTTTCACCATAGCCCTCTAAGGGCTTCCAAATATTCCTTTGCCAATTCCCCAAGAACAGCCTTAGCGAAAGGCTTCTTGAAGGTAAAGATGTAACTCTGTGAGATGAATTAACAGAACACAGAGCAGTTTCTCAGAAAACTTCTTTCCAGTTTTGAACGAAGATATTTACTTTTTCACCATAGCCCTCTATGGGCTTCCAAATATCCCTTTTCCAATTCCACAAGAACAGCCTTAGCGAAAGGCTTCTTGAAGGGAAAGATATAACTCTGTGAGATGAATTAACAGAACACAGAGCAGTTGCTCAGAAAGCTTCTTTCCAGTTTTGAACGAAAGATATTTCCTTTTTCACCATATCCCTCTATGGGCTTCCAAATATCCCTTTGCCAATTCCACAAGAACAGCCTTAGCGAAAGGCTTCTTGAAGGGAAAGATGTAACTCTGTGAGATGAATTAACAGAACACAGAGCAGTTTCTCAGAAAGCTTCTTTCCAGTTTTGAACGGAAGATATTTCCTTTTTCACCATAGCCCTCTATGGGCTTCCAAATATCCCTTTGCCAATTCCACAAGAACAGCCTTAGCGAAAGGCTTCTTGAAGGGAAAGATGTAACTCTGTGAGATGAATTAACAGAACACAGAGCAGTTTCTCAGAAAGCTTCTTTCCAGTTTTGAACGGAAGATATTCCCTTTTTCACCACAGCCCTCTATGGGCTTCCAAATATCCCTTTGCCAATTCCCCAAGAACAGCCTTAGCGAAAGGCTTCTTGAAGGGAAAGATGTAACTCTGTGAGATGAATTAACAGAACACAGAGCAGATTCTCAGAAAGCTTCTTTCCAGTTTTGAACGGAAGATATTTCCTTTTTCACCATAGCCCTCTATGGGCTTCCAAATATCCCTTTGCCAATTCCACAAGAACAGCCTTAGCGAAAGGCTTCTTGAAGGGAAAGATGTAACTCTGTGAGATGAATTAACAGAACACAGAGCAGTTTCTCAGAAAGCTTCTTTCCAGTTTTGAACGGAAGATATTTCCTTTTTCACCATAGCCTCTATGGGCTTTCAAATATCCCTTTGCCAATTCCCCAAGAACAGCCTTAGCGAAAGGCTTCTTGAAGGGAAAGATGTAATTCTGTGAGATGAATTAACAGAACACAGAGCAGTTTCTCAGAAAGCTTCTTTCCAGTTTTGAACGGAAGGAATTTCCTTTTTCACCATAGCTCTCTATGGGCTTCAAAATATCCCTTTGCCAATTCCCCAATAACAGCCTTAGCGAAAGGCTTCTTGAAGGGAAAGATGTAACTCTGTGAGATGAATTAACAGAACACAGAGCAGTTTCTCAGCAAACTTCCTTCCAGTTTTGAACGGAAGATATTTCCTTTTTCACCATAGCCCTCTATGGGCTTCCAAATATCCCTTTGCCAATTCCACAAGAACAGCCTAGCGAAAGACTTCTTGAAGGGAAAGATGTAACTCTGTGAGATGAATTAACAGAACACAGAGCAGTTTCTCAGAAAGCTTCTTTCCAGTTTTGAACGGAAGATATTACCTTTTTCACCATAGCCCTCTATGGGCTTCCAAATATTCCTTTGCCAATTCCACAAGAACAGCCTTAGCGAAAGGCTTCTTGAAGGGAAAGATGTAACTGTGTGAGATGAATTAACAGAACACAGAGCAGTTTCTCAGAAAGCTTCTTTCCAGTGTTGAACGGAAGATATTTCCTTTTTCACCATAGCCCTCTAAGGGCTTCCAAATATCCCTTTGCCAATTCCACAAGAACAGCCTTAGGAAACGGCTTCTTGAAGGGAAAGATGTAACTCTGTGAGATGAATTAACAGAACACAGAGCAGTTTCTCAGAAAGCTTCTTTCCAGTTTTGAACGGAAGATATTTCCTTTTTCACCATAGCCCTCTAAGGGCTTCCAAATATCCCTTTGCCAATTCCACAAGAACAGCCTTAGGGAAGGGCTTCTTGAAGGGAAAGGTGTAACTCTGTGAGATGAATTAACAGAACACAGAGCAGTTTCTCAGAAAGCTTCTTTCCAGTTTTGAACGGAAGATATTTCCTTTTTCACCATAGCCCTCTATGGGCTTCCAAATATCCCTTGCCAATTCCACAAGAACAGTCTTAGCGAATGACTTCTTGAAGGGAAATATGTAACTCTGTGAGATGAATTAACAGAACACAGAGCAGTTTCTCAGAAAGCTTCTTTCCAGTTTTGAACGGAAGATATTTCCTTTTTCACCATAGCCCTCTATGGGCTTCCAAATATCCCTTTGCCAATTCCACAAGAAGAGCCTTAGCGAAAGGCTTCTTGAAGGGAAAGATGTAACTCTGTGAGATGAATTAACAGAACACAGAGCAGTTTCTCAGAAAGCTTCTTTCCAGTTTTGAACGGAAGATATTTCCTTTTTCACCATAGCCCTCTATGGGCTTCCAAATATCCCTTTGCCAATTCCCCAAGAACAGCCTTAGCGAACGGCTTCTTGAAGGGCAAGATGTAATTCTGTGAGATGAAGTAACAGAACACAGAGCAGTTTCTCAGAAAGCTTCTTTCCAGTTTTGAACGGAAGGAATTTCCTTTTTCACCATAGCTCTCTATGGGCTTCCAAATATCCCTTTGCCAATTCCCCAATAACAGCCTTAGCGAAAGGCTTCTTGAAGGGAAAGATGTAACTCTGTGAGATGAATTAACAGAACACAGAGCAGTTTCTCAGAAAGCTTCTTTCCAGTTTTGAACGGAAGATATTTCCTTTTTCACCATAGCCCTCTATGGGCTTCCAAATATCCCTTTGGCAATTCCACAAGAACAGCCTTAGCGAAAGGCTTCTTGAAGGGAAAGATGTAACTCTGTGAGATGAATTAACAGAACACAGAGCAGTTTCTCAGAAAGCTTCTTTCCAGTTTTGAACGGAAGATATTTCCTTTTTCACCATAGCCCACTATGGGCTTCCAAATATCCCTTTGCCAATTCCACAAGAACAGCCTAGCGAAAGACTTCTTGAAGGGAAAGATGTAACTCTGTGAGATGAATTAACAGAACACAGAGCAGTTTCTCAGAAAGCTTCTTTCCAGTTTTGAACGGAAGATATTTCCTTTTTCACCATAGCCCTCTATGGGCTTCCAAATATTCCTTTGCCAATTGCACAACAACAGCCTTAGCGAAAGGCTTCTTGAAGGGAAAGATGTAACTCTGTGAGATGAATTAACAGAACACAGAGCAGTTTCTCAGAAAGCTTCTTTCCAGTTTTGAACGGAAGATATTTCCTTTTTCACCATAGCCCTCTATGGGCTTCAAAATATCCCTTGCCAATTCCACAAGAACAGCCTTAGCGAAAGACTTCTTGAAGGGAAAGATGTAACTCTGTGAGACGAATTAAGAGAACACAGAGCAGTTTCTCAGAAAGCTTCTTTCCAGTTTTGAACGGAGGATATTTCCTTTTTCACCATAGCCCTCTATGGGCTTCCAAATATCCCTTTGCCAATTCCACAAAAACAGCCTTAGCGAAAGGATTCTTGAAGGGAAAGATGTAACTCTGTGAGATGAATTAACAGAACACAGAGCAGTTTCTCAGAAAGCTTCTTTCCAGTTTTGAACGGAAGATATTTCCTTTTTCACCATAGCCCTCTATGGGCTTCCAAATATCCCTTTGCCAATTCCACAAGAACAGCCTCAGCCAAAGGCTTCTTGAAGGGAAAGATGTAACTCTGTGAGATGAATTAACAGAACACAGAGCAGTTTCTCAGAATGCTTCTTTCCAGTTTTGAACGGAAGATATTTCCTTTATCACCTAGCCCTCTATGGGCTTCCAAATATCCCTTTGCCTATTCCCCAAGAACAGCCTTAGCGAAAGGCTTCTTGAAGGGAATGATGTAACTCTGTGAGATGAATTAACAGAACACAGAGCAGTTTCTCAGAAAGCTTCTTTCCAGTTTTGAACGGAAGATATTTCCTTTTTCACCATAGCGCTCTATGGGCTTCTAAATATCCCTTTGCCAATTCCACAAGAACAGCCTTAGCGAAAGATTTCTTGAAGGGAAAGATGTTACTCTGTGAGATGAATTAACAGAACACAGAGCAGTTTCTCAGAAAGCTTCTTTCCAGTTTTGAACGGAAGATATTTCCTTTTTCACCATAGCCCTCTATGGGCTTCCAAATATCCCTTTGCCAATTCCACAAGAACAGCCTTAGCGAAAGGCTTCTTGAAGGGAAGGATGTAACTCTGTGAGATGAATTAACAGAACACAGAGCAGTTTCTCAGAAAGCTTCTTTCCAGTTTTGAACGGAAGATATTTCCTTTTTCACCATAGCCCTCTATGGGCTTCCAAATATCCCTTTTCCAATTCCACAAGAACAGCCTTAGCGAAAGGCTTCTTGAAGGGAAAGATGTAACTCTGTGAGATGAATTAACAGAACACAGAGCAGTTTCTCAGAAAGATTCTTTCCAGTTTTGAACGGAAGATATTTCCTTTTTCACCATAGCCCTCTACGGGCTTCCAAATATCCCTTTGCCAATTCCCCAAGAACAGCCTTAGCGAAAGGCTTCTTGAAGGGAAAGATGTAACTCTGTGAGATGAATTAACAGAACACAGAGCAGTTTCTCAGAAAGCTTCTTTCCAGTTTTGAACGGAAGATATTTCCTTTTTCACCATAGCCCTCTATGGGCTTCCAAATATCCCTTTGCCAATTCCACAAGAACAGCCTAGCGAAAGACTTCTTGAAGGGAAAGATGTAACTCTGTGAGATGAATTAACAGAACACAGAGCAGTTTCTCAGAAAGCTTCTTTCCAGTTTTGAACGGAAGATATTTCCTTTTTCACCATAGCCCTCTAAGGGCTTCCAAATATTCCTTTGCCAATTCCCCAAGAACAGCCTTAGCGAAAGGCTTCTTGAAGGTAAAGATGTAACTCTGTGAGATGAATTAACAGAACACAGAGCAGTTTCTCAGAAAACTTCTTTCCAGTTTTGAACGGAAGATATTTACTTTTTCACCATAGCCCTCTATGGGCTTCCAAATATCCCTTTTCCAATTCCACAAGAACAGCCTTAGCGAAAGGCTTCTTGAAGGGAAAGATATAACTCTGTGAGATGAATTAACAGAACACAGAGCAGTTGCTCAGAAAGCTTCTTTCCAGTTTTGAACGAAAGATATTTCCTTTTTCACCATATCCCTCTATGGGCTTCCAAATATCCCTTTGCCAATTCCACAAGAACAGCCTTAGCGAAAGGCTTCTTGAAGGGAAAGATGTAACTCTGTGAGATGAATTAACAGAACACAGAGCAGTTTCTCAGAAAGCTTCTTTCCAGTTTTGAACGGAAGATATTTCCTTTTTCACCATAGCCCTCTATGGGCTTCCAAATATCCCTTTGCCAATTCCACAAGAACAGCCTTAGCGAAAGGCTTCTTGAAGGGAAAGATGTAACTCTGTGAGATGAATTAACAGAACACAGAGCAGTTTCTCAGAAAGCTTCTTTCCAGTTTTGAACGGAAGATATTCCCTTTTTCACCACAGCCCTCTATGGGCTTCCAAATATCCCTTTGCCAATTCCACAAGAACAGCCTTAGGGAAGGGCTTCTTGAAGGGAAAGGTGTAACTCTGTGAGATGAATTAACAGAACACAGAGCAGTTTCTCAGAAAGCTTCTTTCCAGTTTTGAACGGAAGATATTTCCTTTTTCACCATAGCCCTCTATGGGCTTCCAAATATCCCTTGCCAATTCCACAAGAACAGTCTTAGCGAATGACTTCTTGAAGGGAAAGATGTAACTCTGTGAGATGAATTAACAGAACACAGAGCAGTTTCTCAGAAAGCTTCTTTCCAGTTTTGAACGGAAGATATTTCCTTTTTCACCATAGCCCTCTATGGGCTTCCAAATATCCCTTTGCCAATTCCACAAGAAGAGCCTTAGCGAAAGGCTTCTTGAAGGGAAAGATGTAACTCTGTGAGATGAATTAACAGAACACAGAGCAGTTTCTCAGAAAGCTTCTTTCCAGTTTTGAACGGAAGATATTTCCTTTTTCACCATAGCCCTCTATGGGCTTCCAAATATCCCTTTGCCAATTCCCCAAGAACAGCCTTAGCGAACGGCTTCTTGAAGGGAAAGATGTAATTCTGTGAGATGAATTAACAGAACACAGAGCAGTTTCTCAGAAAGCTTCTTTCCAGTTTTGAACGGAAGGAATTTCCTTTTTCACCATAGCTCTCTATGGGCTTCCAAATATCCCTTTGCCAATTCCCCAATAACAGCCTTAGCGAAAGGCTTCTTGAAGGGAAAGATGTAACTCTGTGAGATGAATTAACAGAACACAGAGCAGTTTCTCAGAAAGCTTCTTTCCAGTTTTGAACGGAAGATATTTCCTTTTTCACCATAGCCCTCTATGGGCTTCCAAATATCCCTTTGGCAATTCCACAAGAACAGCCTTAGCGAAAGGCTTCTTGAAGGGAAAGATGTAACTCTGTGAGATGAATTAACAGAACACAGAGCAGTTTCTCAGAAAGCTTCTTTCCAGTTTTGAACGGAAGATATTTCCTTTTTCACCATAGCCCACTATGGGCTTCCAAATATCCCTTTGCCAATTCCACAAGAACAGCCTAGCGAAAGACTTCTTGAAGGGAAAGATGTAACTCTGTGAGATGAATTAACAGAACACAGAGCAGTTTCTCAGAAAGCTTCTTTCCAGTTTTGAACGGAAGATATTTCCTTTTTCACCTTAGCCCTCTATGGGCTTCCAAATATTCCTTTGCCAATTGCACAACAACAGCCTTAGCGAAAGGCTTCTTGAAGGGAAAGATGTAACTCTGTGAGATGAATTAACAGAACACAGAGCAGTTTCTCAGAAAGCTTCTTTCCAGTTTTGAACGGAAGATATTTCCTTTTTCACCATAGCCCTCTATGGGCTTCAAAATATCCCTTGCCAATTCCACAAGAACAGCCTTAGCGAAAGACTTCTTGAAGGGAAAGATGTAACTCTGTGAGATGAATTAAGAGAACACAGAGCAGTTTCTCAGAAAGCTTCTTTCCAGTTTTGAACGGAAGATATTTCCTTTTTCACCATAGCCCTCTATGGGCTTCCAAATATCCCTTTGCCAATTCCACAAAAACAGCCTTAGCGAAAGGATTCTTGAAGGGAAAGATGTAACTCTGTGAGATGAATTAACAGAACACAGAGCAGTTTCTCAGAAAGCTTCTTTCCAGTTTTGAACGGAAGATATTTCCTTTTTCACCATAGCCCTCTATGGGCTTCCAAATATCCCTTTGCCAATTCCCCAATAACAGCCTTAGCGAAAGGCTTCTTGAAGGGAAAGATGTAACTCTGTGAGATGAATTAACAGAACACAGAGCAGTTTCTCAGAAAGCTTCTTTCCAGTTTTGAACGGAAGATATTTCCTTTTTCACCATAGCCCTCTATGGGCTTCCAAATATCCCTTTGGCAATTCCACAAGAACAGCCTTAGCGAAAGGCTTCTTGAAGGGAAAGATGTAACTCTGTGAGATGAATTAACAGAACACAGAGCAGTTTCTCAGAAAGCTTCTTTCCAGTTTTGAACGGAAGATATTTCCTTTTTCACCATAGCCCACTATGGGCTTCCAAATATCCCTTTGCCAATTCCACAAGAACAGCCTAGCGAAAGACTTCTTGAAGGGAAAGATGTAACTCTGTGAGATGAATTAACAGAACACAGAGCAGTTTCTCAGAAAGCTTCTTTCCAGTTTTGAACGGAAGATATTTCCTTTTTCACCATAGCCCTCTATGGGCTTCCAAATATTCCTTTGCCAAATGCACAACAACAGCCTTAGCGAAAGGCTTCTTGAAGGGAAAGATGTAACTCTGTGAGATGAATTAACAGAACACAGAGCAGTTTCTCAGAAAGCTTCTTTCCAGTTTTGAACGGAAGATATTTCCTTTTTCACCATAGCCCTCTATGGGCTTCAAAATATCCCTTGCCAATTCCACAAGAACAGCCTTAGCGAAAGACTTCTTGAAGGGAAAGATGTAACTCTGTGAGATGAATTAAGAGAACACAGAGCAGTTTCTCAGAAAGCTTCTTTCCAGTTTTGAACGGAAGATATTTCCTTTTTCACCATAGCCCTCTATGGGCTTCCAAATATCCCTTTGCCAATTCCACAAAAACAGCCTTAGCGAAAGGATTCTTGAAGGGAAAGATGTAACTCTGTGAGATGAATTAACAGAACACAGAGCAGTTTCTCAGAAAGCTTCTTTCCAGTTTTGAACGGAAGATATTTCCTTTTTCACCATAGCCCTCTATGGGCTTCCAAATATCCCTTTGCCAATTCCACAAGAACAGCCTCAGCCAAAGGCTTCTTGAAGGGAAAGATGTAACTCTGTGAGATGAATTAACAGAACACAGAGCAGTTTCTCAGAATGCTTCTTTCCAGTTTTGAACGGAAGATATTTCCTTTATCACCTAGCCCTCTATGGGCTTCCAAATATCCCTTTGTCTATTCCCCAAGAACAGCCTTAGCGAAAGGCTTCTTGAAGGGAATGATGTAACTCTGTGAGATGAATTAACAGAACACAGAGCAGTTTCTCAGAAAGCTTCTTTCCAGTTTTGAACGGAAGATATTTCCTTTTTCACCATAGCGCTCTATGGGCTTCTAAATATCCCTTTGCCAATTCCACAAGAACAGCCTTAGCGAAAGATTTCTTGAAGGGAAAGATGTTACTCTGTGAGATGAATTAACAGAACACAGAGCAGTTTCTCAGAAAGCTTCTTTCCAGTTTTGAACGGAAGATATTTCCTTTTTCACCATAGCCCTCTATGGGCTTCCAAATATCCCTTTGCCAATTCCACAAGAACAGCCTTAGCGAAAGGCTTCTTGAAGGGAAGGATGTAACTCTGTGAGATGAATTAACAGAACACAGAGCAGTTTCTCAGAAAGCTTCTTTCCAGTTTTGAACGGAAGATATTTCCTTTTTCACCATAGCCCTCTATGGGCTTCCAAATATCCCTTTTCCAATTCCACAAGAACAGCCTTAGCGAAAGGCTTCTTGAAGGGAAAGATGTAACTCTGTGAGATGAATTAACAGAACACAGAGCAGTTTCTCAGAAAGCTTCTTTCCAGTTTTGAACGGAAGATATTTCCTTTTTCACCATAGCCCTCTACGGGCTTCCAAATATCCCTTTGCCAATTCCCCAAGAACAGCCTTAGCGAAAGGCTTCTTGAAGGGAAAGATGTAACTCTGTGAGATGAATTAACAGAACACAGAGCAGTTTCTCAGAAAGCTTCTTTCCAGTTTTGAACGGAAGATATTTCCTTTTTCACCATAGCCCTCTATGGGCTTCCAAATATCCCTTTGCCAATTCCACAAGAACAGCCTAGCGAAAGACTTCTTGAAGGGAAAGATGTAACTCTGTGAGATGAATTAACAGAACACAGAGCAGTTTCTCAGAAAGCTTCTTTCCAGTTTTGAACGGAAGATATTTCCTTTTTCACCATAGCCCTCTAAGGGCTTCCAAATATTCCTTTGCCAATTCCCCAAGAACAGCCTTAGCGAAAGGCTTCTTGAAGGTAAAGATGTAACTCTGTGAGATGAATTAACAGAACACAGAGCAGTTTCTCAGAAAACTTCTTTCCAGTTTTGAACGGAAGATATTTACTTTTTCACCATAGCCCTCTATGGGCTTCCAAATATCCCTTTTCCAATTCCACAAGAACAGCCTTAGCGAAAGGCTTCTTGAAGGGAAAGATATAACTCTGTGAGATGAATTAACAGAACACAGAGCAGTTGCTCAGAAAGCTTCTTTCCAGTTTTGAACGAAAGATATTTCCTTTTTCACCATATCCCTCTATGGGCTTCCAAATATCCCTTTGCCAATTCCACAAGAACAGCCTTAGCGAAAGGCTTCTTGAAGGGAAAGATGTAACTCTGTGAGATGAATTAACAGAACACAGAGCAGTTTCTCAGAAAGCTTCTTTCCAGTTTTGAACGGAAGATATTTCCTTTTTCACCATAGCCCTCTATGGGCTTCCAAATATCCCTTTGCCAATTCCACAAGAACAGCCTTAGCGAAAGGCTTCTTGAAGGGAAAGATGTAACTCTGTGAGATGAATTAACAGAACACAGAGCAGTTTCTCAGAAAGCTTCTTTCCAGTTTTGAACGGAAGATATTCCCTTTTTCACCACAGCCCTCTATGGGCTTCCAAATATCCCTTTGCCAATTCCCCAAGAACAGCCTTAGCGAAAGGCTTCTTGAAGGGAAAGATGTAACTCTGTGAGATGAATTAACAGAACACAGAGCAGATTCTCAGAAAGCTTCTTTCCAGTTTTGAACGGAAGATATTTCCTTTTTCACCATAGCCCTCTATGGGCTTCCAAATATCCCTTTGCCAATTCCACAAGAACAGCCTTAGCGAAAGGCTTCTTGAAGGGAAAGATGTAACTCTGTGAGATGAATTAACAGAACACAGAGCAGTTTCTCAGAAAGCTTCTTTCCAGTTTTGAACGGAAGATATTTCCTTTTTCACCATAGCCTCTATGGGCTTTCAAATATCCCTTTGCCAATTCCCCAAGAACAGCCTTAGCGAAAGGCTTCTTGAAGGGAAAGATGTAATTCTGTGAGATGAATTAACAGAACACAGAGCAGTTTCTCAGAAAGCTTCTTTCCAGTTTTGAACGGAAGGAATTTCCTTTTTCACCATAGCTCTCTATGGGCTTCAAAATATCCCTTTGCCAATTCCCCAATAACAGCCTTAGCGAAAGGCTTCTTGAAGGGAAAGATGTAACTCTGTGAGATGAATTAACAGAACACAGAGCAGTTTCTCAGCAAACTTCCTTCCAGTTTTGAACGGAAGATATTTCCTTTTTCACCATAGCCCTCTATGGGCTTCCAAATATCCCTTTGCCAATTCCACAAGAACAGCCTAGCGAAAGACTTCTTGAAGGGAAAGATGTAACTCTGTGAGATGAATTAACAGAACACAGAGCAGTTTCTCAGAAAGCTTCTTTCCAGTTTTGAACGGAAGATATTTCCTTTTTCACCATAGCCCTCTATGGGCTTCCAAATATTCCTTTGCCAATTCCACAAGAACAGCCTTAGCGAAAGGCTTCTTGAAGGGAAAGATGTAACTGTGTGAGATGAATTAACAGAACACAGAGCAGTTTCTCAGAAAGCTTCTTTCCAGTGTTGAACGGAAGATATTTCCTTTTTCACCATAGCCCTCTAAGGGCTTCCAAATATCCCTTTGCCAATTCCACAAGAACAGCCTTAGGAAACGGCTTCTTGAAGGGAAAGATGTAACTCTGTGAGATGAATTAACAGAACACAGAGCAGTTTCTCAGAAAGCTTCTTTCCAGTTTTGAACGGAAGATATTTCCTTTTTCACCATAGCCCTCTATGGGCTTCCAAATATCCCTTTGCCAATTCCACAAGAACAGCCTTAGGGAAGGGCTTCTTGAAGGGAAAGGTGTAACTCTGTGAGATGAATTAACAGAACACAGAGCAGTTTCTCAGAAAGCTTCTTTCCAGTTTTGAACGGAAGATATTTCCTTTTTCACCATAGCCCTCTATGGGCTTCCAAATATCCCTTGCCAATTCCACAAGAACAGTCTTAGCGAATGACTTCTTGAAGGGAAAGATGTAACTCTGTGAGATGAATTAACAGAACACAGAGCAGTTTCTCAGAAAGCTTCTTTCCAGTTTTGAACGGAAGATATTTCCTTTTTCACCATAGCCCTCTATGGGCTTCCAAATATCCCTTTGCCAATTCCACAAGAAGAGCCTTAGCGAAAGGCTTCTTGAAGGGAAAGATGTAACTCTGTGAGATGAATTAACAGAACACAGAGCAGTTTCTCAGAAAGCTTCTTTCCAGTTTTGAACGGAAGATATTTCCTTTTTCACCATAGCCCTCTATGGGCTTCCAAATATCCCTTTGCCAATTCCCCAAGAACAGCCTTAGCGAACGGCTTCTTGAAGGGCAAGATGTAATTCTGTGAGATGAAGTAACAGAACACAGAGCAGTTTCTCAGAAAGCTTCTTTCCAGTTTTGAACGGAAGGAATTTCCTTTTTCACCATAGCTCTCTATGGGCTTCCAAATATCCCTTTGCCAATTCCCCAATAACAGCCTTAGCGAAAGGCTTCTTGAAGGGAAAGATGTAACTCTGTGAGATGAATTAACAGAACACAGAGCAGTTTCTCAGAAAGCTTCTTTCCAGTTTTGAACGGAAGATATTTCCTTTTTCACCATAGCCCTCTATGGGCTTCCAAATATCCCTTTGGCAATTCCACAAGAACAGCCTTAGCGAAAGGCTTCTTGAAGGGAAAGATGTAACTCTGTGAGATGAATTAACAGAACACAGAGCAGTTTCTCAGAAAGCTTCTTTCCAGTATTGAACGGAAGATATTTCCTTTTTCACCATAGCCCACTATGGGCTTCCAAATATCCCTTTGCCAATTCCACAAGAACAGCCTAGCGAAAGACTTCTTGAAGGGAAAGATGTAACTCTGTGAGATGAATTAACAGAACACAGAGCAGTTTCTCAGAAAGCTTCTTTCCAGTTTTGAACGGAAGATATTTCCTTTTTCACCATAGCCCTCTATGGGCTTCCAAATATTCCTTTGCCAATTGCACAACAACAGCCTTAGCGAAAGGCTTCTTGAAGGGAAAGATGTAACTCTGTGAGATGAATTAACAGAACACAGAGCAGTTTCTCAGAAAGCTTCTTTCCAGTTTTGAACGGAAGATATTTCCTTTTTCACCATAGCCCTCTATGGGCTTCAAAATATCCCTTGCCAATTCCACAAGAACAGCCTTAGCGAAAGACTTCTTGAAGGGAAAGATGTAACTCTGTGAGATGAATTAAGAGAACACAGAGCAGTTTCTCAGAAAGCTTCTTTCCAGTTTTGAACGGAGGATATTTCCTTTTTCACCATAGCCCTCTATGGGCTTCCAAATATCCCTTTGCCAATTCCACAAAAACAGCCTTAGCGAAAGGATTCTTGAAGGGAAAGATGTAACTCTGTGAGATGAATTAACAGAACACAGAGCAGTTTCTCAGAAAGCTTCTTTCCAGTTTTGAACGGAAGATATTTCCTTTTTCACCATAGCCCTCTATGGGCTTCCAAATATCCCTTTGCCAATTCCACAAGAACAGCCTCAGCCAAAGGCTTCTTGAAGGGAAAGATGTAACTCTGTGAGATGAATTAACAGAACACAGAGCAGTTTCTCAGAATGCTTCTTTCCAGTTTTGAACGGAAGATATTTCCTTTATCACCTAGCCCTCTATGGGCTTCCAAATATCCCTTTGCCTATTCCCCAAGAACAGCCTTAGCGAAAGGCTTCTTGAAGGGAATGATGTAACTCTGTGAGATGAATTAACAGAACACAGAGCAGTTTCTCAGAAAGCTTCTTTCCAGTTTTGAACGGAAGATATTTCCTTTTTCACCATAGCGCTCTATGGGCTTCTAAATATCCCTTTGCCAATTCCACAAGAACAGCCTTAGCGAAAGATTTCTTGAAGGGAAAGATGTTACTCTGTGAGATGAATTAACAGAACACAGAGCAGTTTCTCAGAAAGCTTCTTTCCAGTTTTGAACGGAAGATATTTCCTTTTTCACCATAGCCCTCTATGGGCTTCCAAATATCCCTTTGCCAATTCCACAAGAACAGCCTTAGCGAAAGGCTTCTTGAAGGGAAGGATGTAACTCTGTGAGATGAATTAACAGAACACAGAGCAGTTTCTCAGAAAGCTTCTTTCCAGTTTTGAACGGAAGATATTTCCTTTTTCACCATAGCCCTCTATGGGCTTCCAAATATCCCTTTTCCAATTCCACAAGAACAGCCTTAGCGAAAGGCTTCTTGAAGGGAAAGATGTAACTCTGTGAGATGAATTAACAGAACACAGAGCAGTTTCTCAGAAAGCTTCTTTCCAGTTTTGAACGGAAGATATTTCCTTTTTCACCATAGCCCTCTACGGGCTTCCAAATATCCCTTTGCCAATTCCCCAAGAACAGCCTTAGCGAAAGGCTTCTTGAAGGGAAAGATGTAACTCTGTGAGATGAATTAACAGAACACAGAGCAGTTTCTCAGAAAGCTTCTTTCCAGTTTTGAACGGAAGATATTTCCTTTTTCACCATAGCCCTCTATGGGCTTCCAAATATCCCTTTGCCAATTCCACAAGAACAGCCTAGCGAAAGACTTCTTGAAGGGAAAGATGTAACTCTGTGAGATGAATTAACAGAACACAGAGCAGTTTCTCAGAAAGCTTCTTTCCAGTTTTGAACGGAAGATATTTCCTTTTTCACCATAGCCCTCTAAGGGCTTCCAAATATTCCTTTGCCAATTCCCCAAGAACAGCCTTAGCGAAAGGCTTCTTGAAGGTAAAGATGTAACTCTGTGAGATGAATTAACAGAACACAGAGCAGTTTCTCAGAAAACTTCTTTCCAGTTTTGAACGGAAGATATTTACTTTTTCACCATAGCCCTCTATGGGCTTCCAAATATCCCTTTTCCAATTCCACAAGAACAGCCTTAGCGAAAGGCTTCTTGAAGGGAAAGATATAACTCTGTGAGATGAATTAACAGAACACAGAGCAGTTGCTCAGAAAGCTTCTTTCCAGTTTTGAACGAAAGATATTTCCTTTTTCACCATATCCCTCTATGGGCTTCCAAATATCCCTTTGCCAATTCCACAAGAACAGCCTTAGCGAAAGGCTTCTTGAAGGGAAAGATGTAACTCTGTGAGATGAATTAACAGAACACAGAGCAGTTTCTCAGAAAGCTTCTTTCCAGTTTTGAACGGAAGATATTTCCTTTTTCACCATAGCCCTCTATGGGCTTCCAAATATCCCTTTGCCAATTCCACAAGAACAGCCTTAGCGAAAGGCTTCTTGAAGGGAAAGATGTAACTCTGTGAGATGAATTAACAGAACACAGAGCAGTTTCTCAGAAAGCTTCTTTCCAGTTTTGAACGGAAGATATTCCCTTTTTCACCACAGCCCTCTATGGGCTTCCAAATATCCCTTTGCCAATTCCCCAAGAACAGCCTTAGCGAAAGGCTTCTTGAAGGGAAAGATGTAACTCTGTGAGATGAATTAACAGAACACAGAGCAGATTCTCAGAAAGCTTCTTTCCAGTTTTGAACGGAAGATATTTCCTTTTTCACCATAGCCCTCTATGGGCTTCCAAATATCCCTTTGCCAATTCCACAAGAACAGCCTTAGCGAAAGGCTTCTTGAAGGGAAAGATGTAACTCTGTGAGATGAATTAACAGAACACAGAGCAGTTTCTCAGAAAGCTTCTTTCCAGTTTTGAACGGAAGATATTTCCTTTTTCACCATAGCCTCTATGGGCTTTCAAATATCCCTTTGCCAATTCCCCAAGAACAGCCTTAGCGAAAGGCTTCTTGAAGGGAAAGATGTAATTCTGTGAGATGAATTAACAGAACACAGAGCAGTTTCTCAGAAAGCTTCTTTCCAGTTTTGAACGGAAGGAATTTCCTTTTTCACCATAGCTCTCTATGGGCTTCAAAATATCCCTTTGCCAATTCCCCAATAACAGCCTTAGCGAAAGGCTTCTTGAAGGGAAAGATGTAACTCTGTGAGATGAATTAACAGAACACAGAGCAGTTTCTCAGCAAACTTCCTTCCAGTTTTGAACGGAAGATATTTCCTTTTTCACCATAGCCCTCTATGGGCTTCCAAATATCCCTTTGCCAATTCCACAAGAACAGCCTAGCGAAAGACTTCTTGAAGGGAAAGATGTAACTCTGTGAGATGAATTAACAGAACACAGAGCAGTTTCTCAGAAAGCTTCTTTCCAGTTTTGAACGGAAGATATTTCCTTTTTCACCATAGCCCTCTATGGGCTTCCAAATATTCCTTTGCCAATTCCACAAGAACAGCCTTAGCGAAAGGCTTCTTGAAGGGAAAGATGTAACTGTGTGAGATGAATTAACAGAACACAGAGCAGTTTCTCAGAAAGCTTCTTTCCAGTGTTGAACGGAAGATATTTCCTTTTTCACCATAGCCCTCTAAGGGCTTCCAAATATCCCTTTGCCAATTCCACAAGAACAGCCTTAGGAAACGGCTTCTTGAAGGGAAAGATGTAACTCTGTGAGATGAATTAACAGAACACAGAGCAGTTTCTCAGAAAGCTTCTTTCCAGTTTTGAACGGAAGATATTTCCTTTTTCACCATAGCCCTCTATGGGCTTCCAAATATCCCTTTGCCAATTCCACAAGAACAGCCTTAGGGAAGGGCTTCTTGAAGGGAAAGGTGTAACTCTGTGAGATGAATTAACAGAACACAGAGCAGTTTCTCAGAAAGCTTCTTTCCAGTTTTGAACGGAAGATATTTCCTTTTTCACCATAGCCCTCTATGGGCTTCCAAATATCCCTTGCCAATTCCACAAGAACAGTCTTAGCGAATGACTTCTTGAAGGGAAAGATGTAACTCTGTGAGATGAATTAACAGAACACAGAGCAGTTTCTCAGAAAGCTTCTTCCCAGTTTTGAACGGAAGATATTTCCTTTTTCACCATAGCCCTCTATGGGCTTCCAAATATCCCTTTGCCAATTCCACAAGAAGAGCCTTAGCGAAAGGCTTCTTGAAGGGAAAGATGTAACTCTGTGAGATGAATTAACAGAACACAGAGCAGTTTCTCAGAAAGCTTCTTTCCAGTTTTGAACGGAAGATATTTCCTTTTTCACCATAGCCCTCTATGGGCTTCCAAATATCCCTTTGCCAATTCCCCAAGAACAGCCTTAGCGAAAGGCTTCTTGAAGGGAAAGATGTAATTCTCTGAGATGAATTAACAGAACACAGAGCAGTTTCTCAGAAAGCTTCTTTCCAGTTTTGAACGGAAGGAATTTCCTTTTTCACCATAGCTCTCTATGGGCTTCCAAATATCCCTTTGCCAATTCCCCAATAACAGCCTTAGCGAAAGGCTTCTTGAAGGGAAAGATGTAACTCTGTGAGATGAATTAACAGAACACAGAGCAGTTTCTCAGAAAGCTTCTTTCCAGTTTTGAACGGAAGATATTTCCTTTTTCACCATAGCCCTCTATGGGCTTCCAAATATCCCTTTGCCAATTCCACAAGAACAGCCTTAGCGAAAGGCTTCTTGAAGGGAAAGATGTAACTCTGTGAGATGAATTAACAGAACACAGAGCAGTTTCTCAGAAAGCTTCTTTCCAGTTTTGAACGGAAGATATTTCCTTTTTCACCATAGCCCACTATGGGCTTCCAAATATCCCTTTGCCAATTCCACAAGAACAGCCTAGCGAAAGACTTCTTGAAGGGAAAGATGTAACTCTGTGAGATGAATTAACAGAACACAGAGCAGTTTCTCAGAAAGCTTCTTTCCAGTTTTGAACGGAAGATATTTCCTTTTTCACCATAGCCCTCTATGGGCTTCCAAATATTCCTTTGCCAATTGCACAACAACAGCCTTAGCGAAAGGCTTCTTGAAGGGAAAGATGTAACTCTGTGAGATGAATTAACAGAACACAGAGCAGTTTCTCAGAAAGCTTCTTTCCAGTTTTGAACGGAAGATATTTCCTTTTTCACCATAGCCCTCTATGGGCTTCAAAATATCCCTTGCCAATTCCACAAGAACAGCCTTAGCGAAAGACTTCTTGAAGGGAAAGATGTAACTCTGTGAGATGAATTAAGAGAACACAGAGCAGTTTCTGAGAAAGCTTCTTTCCAGTTTTGAACGGAAGATATTTCCTTTTTCACCATAGCCCTCTATGGGCTTCCAAATATCCCTTTGCCAATTCCACAAAAACAGCCTTAGCGAAAGGATTCTTGAAGGGAAAGATGTAACTCTGTGAGATGAATTAACAGAACACAGAGCAGTTTCTCAGAAAGCTTCTTTCCAGTTTTGAACGGAAGATATTTCCTTTTTCACCATAGCCCTCTATGGGCTTCCAAATATCCCTTTGCCAATTCCACAAGAACAGCCTCAGCCAAAGGCTTCTTGAAGGGAAAGATGTAACTCTGTGAGATGAATTAACAGAACACAGAGCAGTTTCTCAGAATGCTTCTTTCCAGTTTTGAACGGAAGATATTTCCTTTATCACCTAGCCCTCTATGGGCTTCCAAATATCCCTTTGCCTATTCCCCAAGAACAGCCTTAGCGAAAGGCTTCTTGAAGGGAATGATGTAACTCTGTGAGATGAATTAACAGAACACAGAGCAGTTTCTCAGAAAGCTTCTTTCCAGTTTTGAACGGAAGATATTTCCTTTTTCACCATAGCGCTCTATGGGCTTCTAAATATCCCTTTGCCAATTCCACAAGAACAGCCTTAGCGAAAGATTTCTTGAAGGGAAAGATGTTACTCTGTGAGATGAATTAACAGAACACAGAGCAGTTTCTCAGAAAGCTTCTTTCCAGTTTTGAACGGAAGATATTTCCTTTTTCACCATAGCCCTCTATGGGCTTCCAAATATCCCTTTGCCAATTCCACAAGAACAGCCTTAGCGAAAGGCTTCTTGAAGGGAAGGATGTAACTCTGTGAGATGAATTAACAGAACACAGAGCAGTTTCTCAGAAAGCTTCTTTCCAGTTTTGAACGGAAGATATTTCCTTTTTCACCATAGCCCTCTATGGGCTTCCAAATATCCCTTTTCCAATTCCACAAGAACAGCCTTAGCGAAAGGCTTCTTGAAGGGAAAGATGTAACTCTGTGAGATGAATTAACAGAACACAGAGCAGTTTCTCAGAAAGCTTCTTTCCAGTTTTGAACGGAAGATATTTCCTTTTTCACCATAGCCCTCTACGGGCTTCCAAATATCCCTTTGCCAATTCCCCAAGAACAGCCTTAGCGAAAGGCTTCTTGAAGGGAAAGATGTAACTCTGTGAGATGAATTAACAGAACACAGAGCAGTTTCTCAGAAAGCTTCTTTCCAGTTTTGAACGGAAGATATTTCCTTTTTCACCATAGCCCTCTATGGGCTTCCAAATATCCCTTTGCCAATTCCACAAGAACAGCCTAGCGAAAGACTTCTTGAAGGGAAAGATGTAACTCTGTGAGATGAATTAACAGAACACAGAGCAGTTTCTCAGAAAGCTTCTTTCCAGTTTTGAACGGAAGATATTTCCTTTTTCACCATAGCCCTCTAAGGGCTTCCAAATATTCCTTTGCCAATTCCCCAAGAACAGCCTTAGCGAAAGGCTTCTTGAAGGTAAAGATGTAACTCTGTGAGATGAATTAACAGAACACAGAGCAGTTTCTCAGAAAACTTCTTTCCAGTTTTGAACGGAAGATATTTACTTTTTCACCATAGCCCTCTATGGGCTTCCAAATATCCCTTTTCCAATTCCACAAGAACAGCCTTAGCGAAAGGCTTCTTGAAGGGAAAGATATAACTCTGTGAGATGAATTAACAGAACACAGAGCAGTTGCTCAGAAAGCTTCTTTCCAGTTTTGAACGAAAGATATTTCCTTTTTCACCATATCCCTCTATGGGCTTCCAAATATCCCTTTGCCAATTCCACAAGAACAGCCTTAGCGAAAGGCTTCTTGAAGGGAAAGATGTAACTCTGTGAGATGAATTAACAGAACACAGAGCAGTTTCTCAGAAAGCTTCTTTCCAGTTTTGAACGGAAGATATTTCCTTTTTCACCATAGCCCTCTATGGGCTTCCAAATATCCCTTTGCCAATTCCACAAGAACAGCCTTAGCGAAAGGCTTCTTGAAGGGAAAGATGTAACTCTGTGAGATGAATTAACAGAACACAGAGTAGTTTCTCAGAAAGCTTCTTTCCAGTTTTGAACGGAAGATATTCCCTTTTTCACCACAGCCCTCTATGGGCTTCCAAATATCCCTTTGCCAATTCCCCAAGAACAGCCTTAGCGAAAGGCTTCTTGAAGGGAAAGATGTAACTCTGTGAGATGAATTAACAGAACACAGAGCAGATTCTCAGAAAGCTTCTTTCCAGTTTTGAACGGAAGATATTTCCTTTTTCACCATAGCCCTCTATGGGCTTCCAAATATCCCTTTGCCAATTCCACAAGAACAGCCTTAGCGAAAGGCTTCTTGAAGGGAAAGATGTAACTCTGTGAGATGAATTAACAGAACACAGAGCAGTTTCTCAGAAAGCTTCTTTCCAGTTTTGAACGGAAGATATTTCCTTTTTCACCATAGCCTCTATGGGCTTTCAAATATCCCTTTGCCAATTCCCCAAGAACAGCCTTAGCGAAAGGCTTCTTGAAGGGAAAGATGTAATTCTGTGAGATGAATTAACAGAACACAGAGCAGTTTCTCAGAAAGCTTCTTTCCAGTTTTGAACGGAAGGAATTTCCTTTTTCACCATAGCTCTCTATGGGCTTCAAAATATCCCTTTGCCAGTTCCCCAATAACAGCCTTAGCGAAAGGCTTCTTGAAGGGAAAGATGTAACTCTGTGAGATGAATTAACAGAACACAGAGCAGTTTCTCAGCAAACTTCCTTCCAGTTTTGAACGGAAGATATTTCCTTTTTCACCATAGCCCTCTATGGGCTTCCAAATATCCCTTTGCCAATTCCACAAGAACAGCCTAGCGAAAGACTTCTTGAAGGGAAAGATGTAACTCTGTGAGATGAATTAACAGAACACAGAGCAGTTTCTCAGAAAGCTTCTTTCCAGTTTTGAACGGAAGATATTTCCTTTTTCACCATAGCCCTCTATGGGCTTCCAAATATTCCTTTGCCAATTCCACAAGAACAGCCTTAGCGAAAGGCTTCTTGAAGGGAAAGATGTAACTGTGTGAGATGAATTAACAGAACACAGAGCAGTTTCTCAGAAAGCTTCTTTCCAGTGTTGAACGGAAGATATTTCCTTTTTCACCATAGCCCTCTAAGGGCTTCCAAATATCCCTTTGCCAATTCCACAAGAACAGCCTTAGGAAACGGCTTCTTGAAGGGAAAGATGTAACTCTGTGAGATGAATTAACAGAACACAGAGCAGTTTCTCAGAAAGCTTCTTTCCAGTTTTGAACGGAAGATATTTCCTTTTTCACCATAGCCCTCTATGGGCTTCCAAATATCCCTTTGCCAATTCCACAAGAACAGCCTTAGGGAAGGGCTTCTTGAAGGGAAAGGTGTAACTCTGTGAGATGAATTAACAGAACACAGAGCAGTTTCTCAGAAAGCTTCTTTCCAGTTTTGAACGGAAGATATTTCCTTTTTCACCATAGCCCTCTATGGGCTTCCAAATATCCCTTGCCAATTCCACAAGAACAGTCTTAGCGAATGACTTCTTGAAGGGAAAGATGTAACTCTGTGAGATGAATTAACAGAACACAGAGCAGTTTCTCAGAAAGCTTCTTTCCAGTTTTGAACGGAAGATATTTCCTTTTTCACCATAGCCCTCTATGGGCTTCCAAATATCCCTTTGCCAATTCCACAAGAAGAGCCTTAGCGAAAGGCTTCTTGAAGGGAAAGATGTAACTCTGTGAGATGAATTAACAGAACACAGAGCAGTTTCTCAGAAAGCTTCTTTCCAGTTTTGAACGGAAGATATTTCCTTTTTCACCATAGCCCTCTATGGGCTTCCAAATATCCCTTTGCCAATTCCCCAAGAACAGCCTTAGCGAACGGCTTCTTGAAGGGCAAGATGTAATTCTGTGAGATGAAGTAACAGAACACAGAGCAGTTTCTCAGAAAGCTTCTTTCCAGTTTTGAACGGAAGGAATTTCCTTTTTCACCATAGCTCTCTATGGGCTTCCAAATATCCCTTTGCCAATTCCCCAATAACAGCCTTAGCGAAAGGCTTCTTGAAGGGAAAGATGTAACTCTGTGAGATGAATTAACAGAACACAGAGCAGTTTCTCAGAAAGCTTCTTTCCAGTTTTGAACGGAAGATATTTCCTTTTTCACCATAGCCCTCTATGGGCTTCCAAATATCCCTTTGGCAATTCCACAAGAACAGCCTTAGCGAAAGGCTTCTTGAAGGGAAAGATGTAACTCTGTGAGATGAATTAACAGAACACAGAGCAGTTTCTCAGAAAGCTTCTTTCCAGTATTGAACGGAAGATATTTCCTTTTTCACCATAGCCCACTATGGGCTTCCAAATATCCCTTTGCCAATTCCACAAGAACAGCCTAGCGAAAGACTTCTTGAAGGGAAAGATGTAACTCTGTGAGATGAATTAACAGAACACAGAGCAGTTTCTCAGAAAGCTTCTTTCCAGTTTTGAACGGAAGATATTTCCTTTTTCACCATAGCCCTCTATGGGCTTCCAAATATTCCTTTGCCAATTGCACAACAACAGCCTTAGCGAAAGGCTTCTTGAAGGGAAAGATGTAACTCTGTGAGATGAATTAACAGAACACAGAGCAGTTTCTCAGAAAGCTTCTTTCCAGTTTTGAACGGAAGATATTTCCTTTTTCACCATAGCCCTCTATGGGCTTCAAAATATCCCTTGCCAATTCCACAAGAACAGCCTTAGCGAAAGACTTCTTGAAGGGAAAGATGTAACTCTGTGAGATGAATTAAGAGAACACAGAGCAGTTTCTCAGAAAGCTTCTTTCCAGTTTTGAACGGAGGATATTTCCTTTTTCACCATAGCCCTCTATGGGCTTCCAAATATCCCTTTGCCAATTCCACAAAAACAGCCTTAGCGAAAGGATTCTTGAAGGGAAAGATGTAACTCTGTGAGATGAATTAACAGAACACAGAGCAGTTTCTCAGAAAGCTTCTTTCCAGTTTTGAACGGAAGATATTTCCTTTTTCACCATAGCCCTCTATGGGCTTCCAAATATCCCTTTGCCAATTCCACAAGAACAGCCTCAGCCAAAGGCTTCTTGAAGGGAAAGATGTAACTCTGTGAGATGAATTAACAGAACACAGAGCAGTTTCTCAGAATGCTTCTTTCCAGTTTTGAACGGAAGATATTTCCTTTATCACCTAGCCCTCTATGGGCTTCCAAATATCCCTTTGCCTATTCCCCAAGAACAGCCTTAGCGAAAGGCTTCTTGAAGGGAATGATGTAACTCTGTGAGATGAATTAACAGAACACAGAGCAGTTTCTCAGAAAGCTTCTTTCCAGTTTTGAACGGAAGATATTTCCTTTTTCACCATAGCGCTCTATGGGCTTCTAAATATCCCTTTGCCAATTCCACAAGAACAGCCTTAGCGAAAGATTTCTTGAAGGGAAAGATGTTACTCTGTGAGATGAATTAACAGAACACAGAGCAGTTTCTCAGAAAGCTTCTTTCCAGTTTTGAACGGAAGATATTTCCTTTTTCACCATAGCCCTCTATGGGCTTCCAAATATCCCTTTGCCAATTCCACAAGAACAGCCTTAGCGAAAGGCTTCTTGAAGGGAAGGATGTAACTCTGTGAGATGAATTAACAGAACACAGAGCAGTTTCTCAGAAAGCTTCTTTCCAGTTTTGAACGGAAGATATTTCCTTTTTCACCATAGCCCTCTATGGGCTTCCAAATATCCCTTTTCCAATTCCACAAGAACAGCCTTAGCGAAAGGCTTCTTGAAGGGAAAGATGTAACTCTGTGAGATGAATTAACAGAACACAGAGCAGTTTCTCAGAAAGCTTCTTTCCAGTTTTGAACGGAAGATATTTCCTTTTTCACCATAGCCCTCTACGGGCTTCCAAATATCCCTTTGCCAATTCCCCAAGAACAGCCTTAGCGAAAGGCTTCTTGAAGGGAAAGATGTAACTCTGTGAGATGAATTAACAGAACACAGAGCAGTTTCTCAGAAAGCTTCTTTCCAGTTTTGAACGGAAGATATTTCCTTTTTCACCATAGCCCTCTATGGGCTTCCAAATATCCCTTTGCCAATTCCACAAGAACAGCCTAGCGAAAGACTTCTTGAAGGGAAAGATGTAACTCTGTGAGATGAATTAACAGAACACAGAGCAGTTTCTCAGAAAGCTTCTTTCCAGTTTTGAACGGAAGATATTTCCTTTTTCACCATAGCCCTCTAAGGGCTTCCAAATATTCCTTTGCCAATTCCCCAAGAACAGCCTTAGCGAAAGGCTTCTTGAAGGTAAAGATGTAACTCTGTGAGATGAATTAACAGAACACAGAGCAGTTTCTCAGAAAACTTCTTTCCAGTTTTGAACGGAAGATATTTACTTTTTCACCATAGCCCTCTATGGGCTTCCAAATATCCCTTTTCCAATTCCACAAGAACAGCCTTAGCGAAAGGCTTCTTGAAGGGAAAGATATAACTCTGTGAGATGAATTAACAGAACACAGAGCAGTTGCTCAGAAAGCTTCTTTCCAGTTTTGAACGAAAGATATTTCCTTTTTCACCATATCCCTCTATGGGCTTCCAAATATCCCTTTGCCAATTCCACAAGAACAGCCTTAGCGAAAGGCTTCTTGAAGGGAAAGATGTAACTCTGTGAGATGAATTAACAGAACACAGAGCAGTTTCTCAGAAAGCTTCTTTCCAGTTTTGAACGGAAGATATTTCCTTTTTCACCATAGCCCTCTATGGGCTTCCAAATATCCCTTTGCCAATTCCACAAGAACAGCCTTAGCGAAAGGCTTCTTGAAGGGAAAGATGTAACTCTGTGAGATGAATTAACAGAACACAGAGCAGTTTCTCAGAAAGCTTCTTTCCAGTTTTGAACGGAAGATATTCCCTTTTTCACCACAGCCCTCTATGGGCTTCCAAATATCCCTTTGCCAATTCCCCAAGAACAGCCTTAGCGAAAGGCTTCTTGAAGGGAAAGATGTAACTCTGTGAGATGAATTAACAGAACACAGAGCAGATTCTCAGAAAGCTTCTTTCCAGTTTTGAACGGAAGATATTTCCTTTTTCACCATAGCCCTCTATGGGCTTCCAAATATCCCTTTGCCAATTCCACAAGAACAGCCTTAGCGAAAGGCTTCTTGAAGGGAAAGATGTAACTCTGTGAGATGAATTAACAGAACACAGAGCAGTTTCTCAGAAAGCTTCTTTCCAGTTTTGAACGGAAGATATTTCCTTTTTCACCATAGCCTCTATGGGCTTTCAAATATCCCTTTGCCAATTCCCCAAGAACAGCCTTAGCGAAAGGCTTCTTGAAGGGAAAGATGTAATTCTGTGAGATGAATTAACAGAACACAGAGCAGTTTCTCAGAAAGCTTCTTTCCAGTTTTGAACGGAAGGAATTTCCTTTTTCACCATAGCTCTCTATGGGCTTCAAAATATCCCTTTGCCAATTCCCCAATAACAGCCTTAGCGAAAGGCTTCTTGAAGGGAAAGATGTAACTCTGTGAGATGAATTAACAGAACACAGAGCAGTTTCTCAGCAAACTTCCTTCCAGTTTTGAACGGAAGATATTTCCTTTTTCACCATAGCCCTCTATGGGCTTCCAAATATCCCTTTGCCAATTCCACAAGAACAGCCTAGCGAAAGACTTCTTGAAGGGAAAGATGTAACTCTGTGAGATGAATTAACAGAACACAGAGCAGTTTCTCAGAAAGCTTCTTTCCAGTTTTGAACGGAAGATATTTCCTTTTTCACCATAGCCCTCTATGGGCTTCCAAATATTCCTTTGCCAATTCCACAAGAACAGCCTTAGCGAAAGGCTTCTTGAAGGGAAAGATGTAACTGTGTGAGATGAATTAACAGAACACAGAGCAGTTTCTCAGAAAGCTTCTTTCCAGTGTTGAACGGAAGATATTTCCTTTTTCACCATAGCCCTCTAAGGGCTTCCAAATATCCCTTTGCCAATTCCACAAGAACAGCCTTAGGAAACGGCTTCTTGAAGGGAAAGATGTAACTCTGTGAGATGAATTAACAGAACACAGAGCAGTTTCTCAGAAAGCTTCTTTCCAGTTTTGAACGGAAGATATTTCCTTTTTCACCATAGCCCTCTATGGGCTTCCAAATATCCCTTTGCCAATTCCACAAGAACAGCCTTAGGGAAGGGCTTCTTGAAGGGAAAGGTGTAACTCTGTGAGATGAATTAACAGAACACAGAGCAGTTTCTCAGAAAGCTTCTTTCCAGTTTTGAACGGAAGATATTTCCTTTTTCACCATAGCCCTCTATGGGCTTCCAAATATCCCTTGCCAATTCCACAAGAACAGTCTTAGCGAATGACTTCTTGAAGGGAAAGATGTAACTCTGTGAGATGAATTAACAGAACACAGAGCAGTTTCTCAGAAAGCTTCTTCCCAGTTTTGAACGGAAGATATTTCCTTTTTCACCATAGCCCTCTATGGGCTTCCAAATATCCCTTTGCCAATTCCACAAGAAGAGCCTTAGCGAAAGGCTTCTTGAAGGGAAAGATGTAACTCTGTGAGATGAATTAACAGAACACAGAGCAGTTTCTCAGAAAGCTTCTTTCCAGTTTTGAACGGAAGATATTTCCTTTTTCACCATAGCCCTCTATGGGCTTCCAAATATCCCTTTGCCAATTCCCCAAGAACAGCCTTAGCGAAAGGCTTCTTGAAGGGAAAGATGTAATTCTCTGAGATGAATTAACAGAACACAGAGCAGTTTCTCAGAAAGCTTCTTTCCAGTTTTGAACGGAAGGAATTTCCTTTTTCACCATAGCTCTCTATGGGCTTCCAAATATCCCTTTGCCAATTCCCCAATAACAGCCTTAGCGAAAGGCTTCTTGAAGGGAAAGATGTAACTCTGTGAGATGAATTAACAGAACACAGAGCAGTTTCTCAGAAAGCTTCTTTCCAGTTTTGAACGGAAGATATTTCCTTTTTCACCATAGCCCTCTATGGGCTTCCAAATATCCCTTTGCCAATTCCACAAGAACAGCCTTAGCGAAAGGCTTCTTGAAGGGAAAGATGTAACTCTGTGAGATGAATTAACAGAACACAGAGCAGTTTCTCAGAAAGCTTCTTTCCAGTTTTGAACGGAAGATATTTCCTTTTTCACCATAGCCCACTATGGGCTTCCAAATATCCCTTTGCCAATTCCACAAGAACAGCCTAGCGAAAGACTTCTTGAAGGGAAAGATGTAACTCTGTGAGATGAATTAACAGAACACAGAGCAGTTTCTCAGAAAGCTTCTTTCCAGTTTTGAACGGAAGATATTTCCTTTTTCACCATAGCCCTCTATGGGCTTCCAAATATTCCTTTGCCAATTGCACAACAACAGCCTTAGCGAAAGGCTTCTTGAAGGGAAAGATGTAACTCTGTGAGATGAATTAACAGAACACAGAGCAGTTTCTCAGAAAGCTTCTTTCCAGTTTTGAACGGAAGATATTTCCTTTTTCACCATAGCCCTCTATGGGCTTCAAAATATCCCTTGCCAATTCCACAAGAACAGCCTTAGCGAAAGACTTCTTGAAGGGAAAGATGTAACTCTGTGAGATGAATTAAGAGAACACAGAGCAGTTTCTGAGAAAGCTTCTTTCCAGTTTTGAACGGAAGATATTTCCTTTTTCACCATAGCCCTCTATGGGCTTCCAAATATCCCTTTGCCAATTCCACAAAAACAGCCTTAGCGAAAGGATTCTTGAAGGGAAAGATGTAACTCTGTGAGATGAATTAACAGAACACAGAGCAGTTTCTCAGAAAGCTTCTTTCCAGTTTTGAACGGAAGATATTTCCTTTTTCACCATAGCCCTCTATGGGCTTCCAAATATCCCTTTGCCAATTCCACAAGAACAGCCTCAGCCAAAGGCTTCTTGAAGGGAAAGATGTAACTCTGTGAGATGAATTAACAGAACACAGAGCAGTTTCTCAGAATGCTTCTTTCCAGTTTTGAACGGAAGATATTTCCTTTATCACCTAGCCCTCTATGGGCTTCCAAATATCCCTTTGCCTATTCCCCAAGAACAGCCTTAGCGAAAGGCTTCTTGAAGGGAATGATGTAACTCTGTGAGATGAATTAACAGAACACAGAGCAGTTTCTCAGAAAGCTTCTTTCCAGTTTTGAACGGAAGATATTTCCTTTTTCACCATAGCGCTCTATGGGCTTCTAAATATCCCTTTGCCAATTCCACAAGAACAGCCTTAGCGAAAGATTTCTTGAAGGGAAAGATGTTACTCTGTGAGATGAATTAACAGAACACAGAGCAGTTTCTCAGAAAGCTTCTTTCCAGTTTTGAACGGAAGATATTTCCTTTTTCACCATAGCCCTCTATGGGCTTCCAAATATCCCTTTGCCAATTCCACAAGAACAGCCTTAGCGAAAGGCTTCTTGAAGGGAAGGATGTAACTCTGTGAGATGAATTAACAGAACACAGAGCAGTTTCTCAGAAAGCTTCTTTCCAGTTTTGAACGGAAGATATTTCCTTTTTCACCATAGCCCTCTATGGGCTTCCAAATATCCCTTTTCCAATTCCACAAGAACAGCCTTAGCGAAAGGCTTCTTGAAGGGAAAGATGTAACTCTGTGAGATGAATTAACAGAACACAGAGCAGTTTCTCAGAAAGCTTCTTTCCAGTTTTGAACGGAAGATATTTCCTTTTTCACCATAGCCCTCTACGGGCTTCCAAATATCCCTTTGCCAATTCCCCAAGAACAGCCTTAGCGAAAGGCTTCTTGAAGGGAAAGATGTAACTCTGTGAGATGAATTAACAGAACACAGAGCAGTTTCTCAGAAAGCTTCTTTCCAGTTTTGAACGGAAGATATTTCCTTTTTCACCATAGCCCTCTATGGGCTTCCAAATATCCCTTTGCCAATTCCACAAGAACAGCCTAGCGAAAGACTTCTTGAAGGGAAAGATGTAACTCTGTGAGATGAATTAACAGAACACAGAGCAGTTTCTCAGAAAGCTTCTTTCCAGTTTTGAACGGAAGATATTTCCTTTTTCACCATAGCCCTCTAAGGGCTTCCAAATATTCCTTTGCCAATTCCCCAAGAACAGCCTTAGCGAAAGGCTTCTTGAAGGTAAAGATGTAACTCTGTGAGATGAATTAACAGAACACAGAGCAGTTTCTCAGAAAACTTCTTTCCAGTTTTGAACGGAAGATATTTACTTTTTCACCATAGCCCTCTATGGGCTTCCAAATATCCCTTTTCCAATTCCACAAGAACAGCCTTAGCGAAAGGCTTCTTGAAGGGAAAGATATAACTCTGTGAGATGAATTAACAGAACACAGAGCAGTTGCTCAGAAAGCTTCTTTCCAGTTTTGAACGAAAGATATTTCCTTTTTCACCATATCCCTCTATGGGCTTCCAAATATCCCTTTGCCAATTCCACAAGAACAGCCTTAGCGAAAGGCTTCTTGAAGGGAAAGATGTAACTCTGTGAGATGAATTAACAGAACACAGAGCAGTTTCTCAGAAAGCTTCTTTCCAGTTTTGAACGGAAGATATTTCCTTTTTCACCATAGCCCTCTATGGGCTTCCAAATATCCCTTTGCCAATTCCACAAGAACAGCCTTAGCGAAAGGCTTCTTGAAGGGAAAGATGTAACTCTGTGAGATGAATTAACAGAACACAGAGTAGTTTCTCAGAAAGCTTCTTTCCAGTTTTGAACGGAAGATATTCCCTTTTTCACCACAGCCCTCTATGGGCTTCCAAATATCCCTTTGCCAATTCCCCAAGAACAGCCTTAGCGAAAGGCTTCTTGAAGGGAAAGATGTAACTCTGTGAGATGAATTAACAGAACACAGAGCAGATTCTCAGAAAGCTTCTTTCCAGTTTTGAACGGAAGATATTTCCTTTTTCACCATAGCCCTCTATGGGCTTCCAAATATCCCTTTGCCAATTCCACAAGAACAGCCTTAGCGAAAGGCTTCTTGAAGGGAAAGATGTAACTCTGTGAGATGAATTAACAGAACACAGAGCAGTTTCTCAGAAAGCTTCTTTCCAGTTTTGAACGGAAGATATTTCCTTTTTCACCATAGCCTCTATGGGCTTTCAAATATCCCTTTGCCAATTCCCCAAGAACAGCCTTAGCGAAAGGCTTCTTGAAGGGAAAGATGTAATTCTGTGAGATGAATTAACAGAACACAGAGCAGTTTCTCAGAAAGCTTCTTTCCAGTTTTGAACGGAAGGAATTTCCTTTTTCACCATAGCTCTCTATGGGCTTCAAAATATCCCTTTGCCAGTTCCCCAATAACAGCCTTAGCGAAAGGCTTCTTGAAGGGAAAGATGTAACTCTGTGAGATGAATTAACAGAACACAGAGCAGTTTCTCAGCAAACTTCCTTCCAGTTTTGAACGGAAGATATTTCCTTTTTCACCATAGCCCTCTATGGGCTTCCAAATATCCCTTTGCCAATTCCACAAGAACAGCCTTAGCGAAAGGCTTCTTGAAGGGAAAGATGTAACTCTGTGAGATGAATTAACAGAACACAGAGCAGTTTCTCAGAAAGCTTCTTTCCAGTGTTGAACGGAAGATATTTCCTTTTTCACCATAGCCCTCTAAGGGCTTCCAAATATCCCTTTGCCAATTCCACAAGAACAGCCTTAGGAAACGGCTTCTTGAAGGGAAAGATGTAACTCTGTGAGATGAATTAACAGAACACAGAGCAGTTTCTCAGAAAGCTTCTTTCCAGTTTTGAACGGAAGATATTTCCTTTTTCACCATAGCCCTCTATGGGCTTCCAAATATCCCTTTGCCAATTCCACAAGAACAGCCTTAGGGAAGGGCTTCTTGAAGGGAAAGGTGTAACTCTGTGAGATGAATTAACAGAACACAGAGCAGTTTCTCAGAAAGCTTCTTTCCAGTTTTGAACGGAAGATATTTCCTTTTTCACCATAGCCCTCTATGGGCTTCCAAATATCCCTTGCCAATTCCACAAGAACAGTCTTAGCGAATGACTTCTTGAAGGGAAAGATGTAACTCTGTGAGATGAATTAACAGAACACAGAGCAGTTTCTCAGAAAGCTTCTTTCCAGTTTTGAACGGAAGATATTTCCTTTTTCACCATAGCCCTCTATGGGCTTCCAAATATCCCTTTGCCAATTCCACAAGAAGAGCCTTAGCGAAAGGCTTCTTGAAGGGAAAGATGTAACTCTGTGAGATGAATTAACAGAACACAGAGCAGTTTCTCAGAAAGCTTCTTTCCAGTTTTGAACGGAAGATATTTCCTTTTTCACCATAGCCCTCTATGGGCTTCCAAATATCCCTTTGCCAATTCCCCAAGAACAGCCTTAGCGAAAGGCTTCTTGAAGGGAAAGATGTAATTCTGTGAGATGAATTAACAGAACACAGAGCAGTTTCTCAGAAAGCTTCTTTCCAGTTTTGAACGGAAGGAATTTCCTTTTTCACCATAGCTCTCTATGGGCTTCCAAATATCCCTTTGCCAATTCCCCAATAACAGCCTTAGCGAAAGGCTTCTTGAAGGGAAAGATGTAACTCTGTGAGATGAATTAACAGAACACAGAGCAGTTTCTCAGAAAGCTTCTTTCCAGTTTTGAACGGAAGATATTTCCTTTTTCACCATAGCCCTCTATGGGCTTCCAAATATCCCTTTGGCAATTCCACAAGAACAGCCTTAGCGAAAGGCTTCTTGAAGGGAAAGATGTAACTCTGTGAGATGAATTAACAGAACACAGAGCAGTTTCTCAGAAAGCTTCTTTCCAGTTTTGAACGGAAGATATTTCCTTTTTCACCATAGCCCACTATGGGCTTCCAAATATCCCTTTGCCAATTCCACAAGAACAGCCTAGCGAAAGACTTCTTGAAGGGAAAGATGTAACTCTGTGAGATGAATTAACAGAACACAGAGCAGTTTCTCAGAAAGCTTCTTTCCAGTTTTGAACGGAAGATATTTCCTTTTTCACCATAGCCCTCTATGGGCTTCCAAATATTCCTTTGCCAAATGCACAACAACAGCCTTAGCGAAAGGCTTCTTGAAGGGAAAGATGTAACTCTGTGAGATGAATTAACAGAACACAGAGCAGTTTCTCAGAAAGCTTCTTTCCAGTTTTGAACGGAAGATATTTCCTTTTTCACCATAGCCCTCTATGGGCTTCAAAATATCCCTTGCCAATTCCACAAGAACAGCCTTAGCGAAAGACTTCTTGAAGGGAAAGATGTAACTCTGTGAGATGAATTAAGAGAACACAGAGCAGTTTCTCAGAAAGCTTCTTTCCAGTTTTGAACGGAAGATATTTCCTTTTTCACCATAGCCCTCTATGGGCTTCCAAATATCCCTTTGCCAATTCCACAAAAACAGCCTTAGCGAAAGGATTCTTGAAGGGAAAGATGTAACTCTGTGAGATGAATTAACAGAACACAGAGCAGTTTCTCAGAAAGCTTCTTTCCAGTTTTGAACGGAAGATATTTCCTTTTTCACCATAGCCCTCTATGGTCTTCCAAATATCCCTTTGCCAATTCCACAAGAACAGCCTCAGCCAAAGGCTTCTTGAAGGGAAAGATGTAACTCTGTGAGATGAATTAACAGAACACAGAGCAGTTTCTCAGAAAGCTTCTTTCCAGTTTTGAACGGAAGATATTTCCTTTTTCACCATAGCCCTCTATGGGCTTCCAAATATCCCTTTGCCAATTCCACAAGAACAGCCTTAGCGAAAGGCTTCTTGAAGGGAAAGATGTAACTCTGTGAGATGAATTAACAGAACACAGAGCAGTTTCTCAGAAAGCTTCTTTCCAGTTTTGAACGGAAGATATTTCCTTTTTCACCACAGCCCTCTATGGGCTTCCAAATATCCCTTTGCCAATTCCCCAAGAACAGCCTTAGCGAAAGGCTTCTTGAAGGGAAAGATGTAACTCTGTGAGATGAATTAACAGAACACAGAGCAGTTTCTCAGAAAGCTTCTTTCCAGTTTTGAACGGAAGATATTTCCTTTTTCACCGTAGCCCTCTATGGGCTTCCAAATATTCCTTTGCCAATTGCACAACAACAGCCTTAGCGAAAGGCTTCTTGAAGGGAAAGATGTAACTCTGTGAGATGAATTAACAGAACACAGAGCAGTTTCTCAGAAAGCTTCTTTCCAGTTTTGAACGGAAGATATTTCCTTTTTCACCATAGCCCTCTATGGGCTTCAAAATATCCCTTGCCAATTCCACAAGAACAGCCTTAGCGAAAGACTTCTTGAAGGGAAAGATGTAACTCTGTGAGATGAATTAAGAGAACACAGAGCAGTTTCTCAGAAAGCTTCTTTCCAGTTTTGAACGGAAGATATTTCCTTTTTCACCATAGCCCTCTATGGGCTTCCAAATATCCCTTTGCCAATTCCACAAAAACAGCCTTAGCGAAAGGATTCTTGAAGGGAAAGATGTAACTCTGTGAGATGAATTAACAGAACACAGAGCAGTTTCTCAGAAAGCTTCTTTCCAGTTTTGAACGGAAGATATTTCCTTTTTCACCATAGCCCTCTATGGGCTTCCAAATATCCCTTTGCCAATTCCACAAGAACAGCCTCAGCCAAAGGCTTCTTGAAGGGAAAGATGTAACTCTGTGAGATGAATTAACCGAACACAGAGCAGTTTCTCAGAATGCTTCTTTCCAGTTTTGAACGGAAGATATTTCCTTTATCACCTAGCCCTCTATGGGCTTCCAAATATCCCTTTGCCTATTCCCCAAGAACAGCCTTAGCGAAAGGCTTCTTGAAGGGAATGATGTAACTCTGTGAGATGAATTAACAGAACACAGAGCAGTTTCTCAGAAAGCTTCTTTCCAGTTTTGAACGGAAGATATTTCCTTTTTCACCATAGCGCTCTATGGGCTTCTAAATATCCCTTTGCCAATTCCACAAGAACAGCCTTAGCGAAAGATTTCTTGAAGGGAAAGATGTTACTCTGTGAGATGAATTAACAGAACACAGAGCAGTTTCTCAGAAAGCTTCTTTCCAGTTTTGAACGGAAGATATTTCCTTTTTCACCATAGCCCTCTATGGGCTTCCAAATATCCCTTTGCCAATTCCACAAGAACAGCCTTAGCGAAAGGCTTCTTGAAGGGAAGGATGTAACTCTGTGAGATGAATTAACAGACACAGAGCAGTTTCTCAGAAAGCTTCTTTCCAGTTTTGAACGGAAGATATTTCCTTTTTCACCATAGCCCTCTATGGGCTTCCAAATATCCCTTTTCCAATTCCACAAGAACAGCCTTAGCGAAAGGCTTCTTGAAGGGAAAGATGTAACTCTGTGAGATGAATTAACAGAACACAGAGCAGTTTCTCAGAAAGCTTCTTTCCAGTTTTGAACGGAAGATATTTCCTTTTTCACCATAGCCCTCTACGGGCTTCCAAATATCCCTTTGCCAATTCCCCAAGAACAGCCTTAGCGAAAGGCTTCTTGAAGGGAAAGATGTAACTCTGTGAGATGAATTAACAGAACACAGAGCAGTTTCTCAGAAAGCTTCTTTCCAGTTTTGAACGGAAGATATTTCCTTTTTCACCATAGCCCTCTATGGGCTTCCAAATATCCCTTTGCCAATTCCACAAGAACAGCCTAGCGAAAGACTTCTTGAAGGGAAAGATGTAACTCTGTGAGATGAATTAACAGAACACAGAGCAGTTTCTCAGAAAGCTTCTTTCCAGTTTTGAACGGAAGATATTTCCTTTTTCACCATAGCCCTCTAAGGGCTTCCAAATATTCCTTTGCCAATTCCCCAAGAACAGCCTTAGCGAAAGGCTTCTTGAAGGTAAAGATGTAACTCTGTGAGATGAATTAACAGAACACAGAGCAGTTTCTCAGAAAACTTCTTTCCAGTTTTGAACGGAAGATATTTACTTTTTCACCATAGCCCTCTATGGGCTTCCAAATATCCCTTTTCCAATTCCACAAGAACAGCCTTAGCGAAAGGCTTCTTGAAGGGAAAGATATAACTCTGTGAGATGAATTAACAGAACACAGAGCAGTTGCTCAGAAAGCTTCTTTCCAGTTTTGAACGAAAGATATTTCCTTTTTCACCATATCCCTCTATGGGCTTCCAAATATCCCTTTGCCAATTCCACAAGAACAGCCTTAGCGAAAGGCTTCTTGAAGGGAAAGATGTAACTCTGTGAGATGAATTAACAGAACACAGAGCAGTTTCTCAGAAAGCTTCTTTCCAGTTTTGAACGGAAGATATTTCCTTTTTCACCATAGCCCTCTATGGGCTTCCAAATATCCCTTTGCCAATTCCACAAGAACAGCCTTAGCGAAAGGCTTCTTGAAGGGAAAGATGTAACTCTGTGAGATGAATTAACAGAACACAGAGCAGTTTCTCAGAAAGCTTCTTTCCAGTTTTGAACGGAAGATATTCCCTTTTTCACCACAGCCCTCTATGGGCTTCCAAATATCCCTTTGCCAATTCCCCAAGAACAGCCTTAGCGAAAGGCTTCTTGAAGGGAAAGATGTAACTCTGTGAGATGAATTAACAGAACACAGAGCAGTTTCTCAGAAAGCTTCTTTCCAGTTTTGAACGGAAGATATTTCCTTTTTCACCATAGCCCTCTATGGGCTTCCAAATATCCCTTTGCCAATTCCACAAGAACAGCCTTAGCGAAAGGCTTCTTGAAGGGAAAGATGTAACTCTGTGAGATGAATTAACAGAACACAGAGCAGTTTCTCAGAAAGCTTCTTTCCAGTTTTGAACGGAAGATATTTCCTTTTTCACCATAGCCCTCTATGGGCTTCCCAATATCCCTTTGCCAATTCCACAAGAACAGCCTTAGCGAAAGGCTTCTTGAAGGGAAAGATGTAACTCTGTGAGATGAATTAACAGAACACAGAGCAGTTTCTCAGAAAGCTTCTTTCCAGTTTTGAACGGAAGATATTTCCTTTTTCACCATAGCCCTCTATGGGCTTCCAAATATCCCTTTGCCAATTCCACAAGAACAGCCTTAGCGAAAGGCTTCTTGAAGGGAAAGATGTAACTCTGTGAGATGAATTAACAGAACACAGAGCGGTTTCTCAGAAAGATTCTTTCCAGTTTTGAACGGAAGATATTTCCTTTTTCACCATAGCCCTCTATAGGCTTCCAAATATCCCTATGCCAATTCCCCAAGAACAGCCTTAGCGAAAGGCTTCTTGAAGGGAAAGATGTAACTCTGTGAGATGAATTAACAGAACACAGAGCAGTTTCTCAGAAAGCTTCTTTCCAGTTTTGAACGGAAGATATTTCCTTTTTCACCATAGCCCTCTATGGGCTTCCAAATATTCCTTTGCCAATTCCACAAGAACAGCCTTAGCGAAAGGCTTCTGGAAGGGAAAGATGTAACTCTGTGAGATGAATTAACAGAACACAGAGCAGTTTCTCAGAAAGCTTCTTTCCAGTTTTGAACGGAAGATATTTCCTTTTTCACCATAGCCCTCTATGGGCTTCCCAATATCCCTTTGCCAATTCCACAAGAACAGCCTTATCGAAAGGCTTCTTGAAGGGAAAGATGTAACTCTGTGAGATGAATTAACAGAACACAGAGCAGTTTCTCAGAAAGCTTCTTTCCAGTTTTGAACGGAAGATATTTCCTTTTTCACCACAGCCCTCTATGGGCTTCCAAATATCCCTTTGCCAATTCCACAAGAACAGCCTTAGCGAAAGGCTTCTTGAAGGGAAAGATGTAACTCTGTGAGATGAATTAACAGAACACAGAGCAGTTTCTCAGAAAGCTTCTTTCCAGTTTTGAACGGAAGATATTTCCTTTTTCACCATAGCCCTCTATGGGCTTCCAAATATTCCTTTGCCAATTCCACAAGAACAGCCTTAGCGAAAGGCTTCTTGAAGGGAAAGATGTAACTCTGTGAGATGAATTAACAGAACACAGAGCAGTTTCTCAGAAAGCTTCTTTCCAGTTTTGAACGGAAGATATTTCCTTTTTCACCATAGCCCTCTATGGGCTTCCCAATATCCCTTTGCCAATTCCACAAGAACAGCCTTAGCGAAAGGCTTCTTGAAGGGAAAGATGTAACTCTGTGAGATGAATTAACAGAACACAGAGCAGTTTCTCAGAAAGCTTCTTTCCAGTTTTGAACGGAAGATATTTCCTTTTTCACCATAGCCCTCTATGGGCTTCCAAATATCCCTTTGCCAATTCCACAAGAACAGCCTTAGCGAAAGGCTTCTTGAAGGGAAAGATGTAACTCTGTGAGATGAATTAACAGAACACAGAGCGGTTTCTCAGAAAGATTCTTTCCAGTTTTGAACGGAAGATATTTCCTTTTTCACCATAGCCCTCTATAGGCTTCCAAATATCCCTATGCCAATTCCCCAAGAACAGCCTTAGCGAAAGGCTTCTTGAAGGGAAAGATGTAACTCTGTGAGATGAATTAACAGAACACAGAGCAGTTTCTCAGAAAGCTTCTTTCCAGTTTTGAACGGAAGATATTTCCTTTTTCACCATAGCCCTCTATGGGCTTCCAAATATTCCTTTGCCAATTCCACAAGAACAGCCTTAGCGAAAGGCTTCTGGAAGGGAAAGATGTAACTCTGTGAGATGAATTAACAGAACACAGAGCAGTTTCTCAGAAAGCTTCTTTCCAGTTTTGAACGGAAGATATTTCCTTTTTCACCATAGCCCTCTATGGGCTTCCCAATATCCCTTTGCCAATTCCACAAGAACAGCCTTAGCGAAAGGCTTCTTGAAGGGAAAGATGTAACTCTGTGAGATGAATTAACAGAACACAGAGCAGTTTCTCAGAAAGCTTCTTTCCAGTTTTGAACGGAAGATATTTCCTTTTTCACCATAGCCCTCTATGGGCTTCCAAATATCCCTTTGCCAATTCCACAAGAACAGCCTTAGCGAAAGGCTTCTTGAAGGGAAAGATGTAACTCTGTGAGATGAATTAACAGAACACAGAGCAGTTTCTCAGAAAGATTCTTTCCAGTTTTGAACGGAAGATATTTCCTTTTTCACCATAGCCCTCTATAGGCTTCCAAATATCCCTATGCCAATTCCCCAAGAACAGCCTTAGCGAAAGGCTTCTTGAAGGGAAAGATGTAACTCTGTGAGATGAATTAACAGAACACAGAGCAGTTTCTCAGAAAGCTTCTTTCCAGTTTTGAACGGAAGGAATTTCCTTTTTCACCATAGCCCTCTATGGGCTTCCAAATAGCCCTTTGCCAATTCCCCAAGAACATCCTTAGCGAAAGGTTTCTTGAAGGGAAAGATGTAACTCTGTGAGATGAATTAACAGAACACAGAGCAGTTTCTCAGAAAGCTTCTTTCCAGTTTTGAACGGAAGATATTTCCTTTTTCACCATAGCCCTCTATGGGCTTCCAAATATCCCTTTGCCAATTCCACAAGATCAGCCTAGCGAAAGACTTCTTGAAGGGAAAGATGTAACTCTGTGAGATGAATTAACAGAACACAGAGCACTTTCTCAGAAAGCTTCTTTCCAGTTTTGAATGGAAGATATTTCCTTTTCACCATAGCCCTCTATGGGCTTCCAAATATTCCTTTGCCAATTCCACAAGAACAGCCTTAGCGAAAGGCTTCTTGAAGGGAAAGATGTAACTCTGTGAGATGAATTAACAGAACACAGAGCAGTTTCTCAGAAAGCTTCTTTCCAGTTTTGAACGGAAGATATTTCCTTTTTCACCATAGCCCTCTATGGGCTTCCAAATATCCCTTTGCCAATTCCACAAGAACAGCCTTAGCGAAAGACTTCTAGAAGGGAAAGATGTAACTCTGTGAGATGAATTAAGAGAACACAGAGCAGTTTCTCAGAAAGCTTCTTTCCAGTTTTGAACTGAAGATATTTCCTTTTTCACCATAGCCCTATATAGGCTTCCAAATATCCCTTTGCCAATTCCTCAAGAACAGCCTTAGCGAAAGGCTTCTTGAAGGGAAAGATGTAACTCTGTGAGATGAATTAACAGAACGCAGACAGTTTCTCAGAAAGCTTCTTTCCAGTTTTGAACGGAAGATATTTCCTTTTTCACCATAGCCCTCTATGGGCTTCCAAATATCCCTTTGCCAATTCCCCAAGAACAGCCTTAGCGAAAGGCTTCTTGAAGGGAAAGATGTAACTCTGTGAGATGAATTAACAGAACACAGAGCAGTTTCTCAGAAAGCTTCTTTCCAGTTTTGAACGGAAGATATTTCCTTTTTCACCATAGCCCTCTATGGGCTTCCAAATATCCCTTTGCCAATTCCCCAAGAACAGCCTTAGCGAAAGGCTTCTTGAAGGGAAAGATGTAACTCTGTGAGATGAATTAACAGAACACAGAGCAGTTTCTCAGAAAGCTTCTTTCCAGTTTTGAACGGAAGATATTTCCTTTTTCACCATAGCCCTCTATGGGCTTCCAAATATCCCTTTGCCAATTCCACAAGAACAGCCTAGCGAAAGACTTCTTGAAGGGAAAGATGTAACTCTGTGAGATGAATTAACAGAACACAGAGCAGTTTCTCAGAAAGCTTCTTTCCAGTTTTGAACGGAAGATATTTCCTTTTTTACCATAGCCCTCTATGGGCTTCCAAATATCCCTTTGCCAATTCCACAAGAACAGCCTTAGCGAAAGATTTCTTGAAGGGAAAGATGTAACTCGGTGAGATGAATTAACAGAACACAGAGCAGTTTCTCAGAAAGCTTCTTTCCAGTTTTGAACGGAAGATATTTCCTTTTTCACCATAGCCCTCTATGGGCTTCCAAATATCCCTTTGCCAATTCCAAAAGAACAGCCTTAGCGAAAGGCTTCTTGAAGGGAAAGATGTAACTCTGTGAGATGAATTAACAGAACACAGAGCAGATTCTCAGAAAGCTTCTTTCCAGTTTTGAACGGAAAATATTTCCTTTTTCACCATAGCCCTCTATGGGCTTCCAAATATCCCTTTGCCAATTCCCCAAGAACAGCCTTAGCGAAAGGCTTCTTGAAGGGAAAGATGTAATTCTGTGAGATGAATTAACAGAACACAGAGCAGTTTCTCAGAAAGCTTCTTTCCAGTTTTGAACGGAAGGAATTTCCTTTTTCACCGTAGCTCTCTATGGGCTTCCAAATATCCCTTTGCCAATTCCCCAATAACAGCCTTAGCGAAAGGCTTCTTGAAGGGAAAGATGTAACTCTGTGAGATGAATTAAGAGAACACAGAGCAGTTTCTCAGAAAGCTTCTTTCCAGTTTTGAACGGAAGATATTTCCTTTTTCACCATTGCCCTTTATGGGCTTCCAAATATCCCTTGCCAATTCCACAAGAACAGCCTTAGCGAAAGACTTCTTGAAGGGAAAGATGTAACTCTGTGAGATGAATTAACAGAACACAGAGCAGTTTCTCAGAAAGCTTCTTTCCAGTTTTGAACGGAAGTTATTTCCTTTTTCACCATAGCCCTCTATGGGCTTCCAAATATCCCTTTGCCAATTCCACAAGAACAGCCTTAGCGAAAGGCTTCTTGAAGGGAAAGATGTAACTCTGTGAGATGAATTAACAGAACACACAGCAGTTTTTCAGAAAGCTTCTTTCCAGTTTTGAACGGAAGATATTTCCTTTTTCACCATAGCCCTCTATGGGCTTCCAAATATCCCTTTGCCAATTCCTCAAGAACAGCCTTAGCGAAAGGCTTCTTGAAGGGAAAGATGTAACTCTGTGAGATGAATTAACAGAACGCAGACAGATTCTCAGAAAGCTTCTTTCCAGTTTTGAACGGAAGATATTTCCTTTTTCACCATAGCCCTCTATGGGCTTCCAAATATCCCATTGCCAATTCCCCAAGAACAGCCTTAGCGAAAGGCTTCTTGAAGGGAAAGATGTAACTCTGTGAGATGAATTAACAGAACACAGAACAGTTTCTCAGAAAGCTTCTTTCCAGTTTTGAACGGAAGATATTTCCTTTTTCACCATAGCCCTCTATGGGCTTCCAAATATCCCTTTGCCAATTCCCCAAGAACAGCCTTAGCGAAAGGCTTCTTGAAGGGAAAGATGTAACTCTGTGAGATGAATTAACAGAACACAGAGCAGTTTCTCAGAAAGCTTCTTTCCAGTTTTGAACGGAAGATATTTCCTTTTTCACCATAGCCCTCTATGGGCTTCCAAATATCCCTTTGCCAATTCCACAAGAACAGCCTAGCGAAAGACTTCTTGAAGGGAAAGATGTAACTCTTTGAGATGAATTAACAGAACACAGAGCAGTTTCTCAGAAAGCTTCTTTCCAGTTTTGAACGGAAGATATTTCCTTTTTCACCATAGCCCTCTATGGGCTTCCAAATATCCCTTTGCCAATTCCACAAGAACAGCCTTAGCGAAAGATTTCTTGAAGGGAAAGATGTAACTCGGTGAGTTGAATTAACAGAACACAGAGCAGTTTCTCAGAAAGCTTCTTTCCAGTTTTGAACGGAAGATATTTCCTTTTTCACCATAGCCCTCTATGGGCTTCCAAATATCCCTTTGCCAATTCCAAAAGAACAGCCTTAGCGAAAGGCTTCTTGAAGGGAAAGATGTAACTCTGTGAGATGAATTAACAGAACACAGAGCAGATTCTCAGAAAGCTTCTTTCCAGTTTTGAACGGAAGATATTTCCTTTTTCACCATAGCCCTCTATGGGCTTCCAAATATCCCTTTGCCAATTCCCCAAGAACAGCCTTAGCGAAAGGCTTCTTGAAGGGAAAGATGTAATTCTGTGAGATGAATTAACAGAACACAGAGCAGTTTCTCAGAAAGCTTCTTTCCAGTTTTGAACGGAAGATATTTCCTTTTTCACCATAGCCCTCTATGGGCTTCCAAATATCCCTTTGCCAATTCCCCAAGAACAGCCTTAGCGAAAGGCTTCTTGAAGGGAAAGATGTAACTCTGTGAGATGAATTAACAGAACACAGAGCAGTTTCTCAGAAAGCTTCTTTCCAGTTTTGAACGGATGATATTTCCTTTTTCACCATAGCCCTCTATGGGCTTCCAAATATCCCTTTGCCAATTCCACAAGAACAGCCTTAGCGAAAGGCTTCTTGAAGGGAAAGATGTAACTCTGTGAGATGAATTAACAGAACACAGAGCAGTTTCTCAGAAAGATTCTTTCCAGTTTTGAACGGATGATATTTCCTTTTTCACCATAGCCCTCTATGGGCTTCCAAATATCCCTTTGCCAATTCCACAAGAACAGCCTTAGCGAAAGGCTTCTTGAAGGGAAAGATGTAACTCTGTGAGATGAATTAACAGAACACAGAGCAGTTTCTCAGAAAGCTTCTTTCCAGTTTTGAACGGAAGTTATTTCCTTTTTCACCATAGCGCTCTATGGGCTTCCAAATATCCCTTTGCCAATTCCACAAGAACAGCCTTAGCGAAAGATTTCTTGAAGGGAAAGATGCAACTCTGTGAGATGAATTAACAGAACACAGAGCAGTTTCTCAGAATGCTTCTTTCCAGTTTTGAACGGAAGATATTTCCTTTATCACCTAGCCCTCTATGGGCTTCCAAATATCCCTTTGCCAATTCCCCAAGAACATCTTTAGCGAAAGGCTTCTTGAAGGGAAAGATGTAACTCTGTGAGATGAATTAACAGAACACAGAGCAGTTTCTCAGAAAGCTTCTTTCCAGTTTTGAACGGAAGATATTTCCTTTTTCACCATAGCCCTCTATGGGCTTCCAAATATCCCTTTGCCAATTCCACAAGAACAGCCTTAGCGAAAGGCTTCTTGAAGGGAAAGATGTAATTCTGTGAGATGAATTAACAGAACACAGAGCAGTTTCTCAGAAAGCTTCTTTCCAGTTTTGAACGGAAGGAATTTCCTTTTTCACCATAGCTCTCTATGGGCTTCCAAATATCCCTTTGCCAATTCCCCAATAACAGCCTTAGCGAAAGGCTTCTTGAAGGGAAAGATGTAACTCTGTGAGATGAATTAACAGAACACAGAGCAGTTTCTCAGAAAGCTTCTTTCCAGTTTTGAACGGAAGATATTTCCTTTTTCACCATAGCCCTCTATGGGCTTCCAAATATCCCTTTGCCAATTCCACAAGAACAGCCTTAGGGAAAGGCTTATTGAAGGGAATGATGTAACTCTGTGAGATTAATTAACAGAACACAGAGCAGTTTTTCAGAAAGCTTCTTTCCAGTTTTGAACGGAAGATATTTTCTTTTTCACCATAGCCCTCTATGGGCTTCCAAATATCCCTTTGCCAATTCCACAAGAAATGCCTTAGCGAAAGGCTTCTTGAAGGGAAAGATGTAACTCTGTGAGATGAATTAACAGAACACAGAGCAGTTTCTCAGAAAGCTTCTTTCCAGTTTGGAACGGAAGATATTTCCTTTTTCACCATAGCCCTCTATGGGATTCCAAATATCCCTTTGCCAATTCCCCAAGAACAGCCTTAGCGAAAGGCTTCTTGAAGGGAAAGATGTAACTCTGTGAGATGAATTAACAGAACACAGAGCAGTTTCTCAGAAAGCTTCTTTCCAGTTTTGAACGGAAGATATTTCCTTTTTCACCATAGCCCTCTATGGGCTTCCAAATATCCCTTTGCCAATTCCCCAAGAACAGCCTTAGCGAAAGGCTTCTTGAAGGGAAAGATGTAACTCTGTGAGATGAATTAACAGAACACAGAGCAGTTTCTCAGAAAGCTTCTTTCCAGTTTAGAACGGAAGATATTTCCTTTTTCACCATAGCCCTCTATGGGCTTCCAAATATCCCTTTGCCAATTCCACAAGAACAGCCTAGCGAAAGACTTCTTGAAGGGAAAGATGTAACTCTGTGAGATGAATTAACAGAACACTGAGCAGTTTCTCAGAAAGCTTCTTTCCAGTTTTGAACGGAAGATATTTCCTTTTTCACCATAGCCCTCTATGGGCTTCCAAATATTCCTTTGCCATTTCCACAAGAACAGCCTTAGCGAAAGGCTTCTTGAAGGGAAAGATGTAACTCTGTGAGATGAATTAACAGAACACAGAGCAGTTTCTCAGAAAGCTTCTTTCCAGTTTTGAACGGAAGATATTTCCTTTTTCACCATAGCCCTCTATGGGCTTCCAAATATCCCTTTTCCAATTCCACAAGAACAGCCTTAGCGAAAGGCTTCTTGAAGGGAAAGATGTAACTCTGTGAGTTGAATTAACAGAACACAGAGCAGTTTCTCAGAAAGCTTCTTTCCAGTTTTGAACGGAAGATATTTCCTTTTTCACCATAGCCCTCTATGGGCTTCCAAATATCCCTTTGCCAATTCCACAAGAACAGCCTTAGCGAAAGGCTTCTTGAAGGGAAAGATGTAACTCTGTGAGATGAATTAACAGAACACAGAGCAGTTTCTCAGAAAGCTTCTTTCCAGTTTTGAACGGAAGGAATTTCCTTTTTCACCATAGCCCTCTATGGGCTTCCAAATATCCCTTTGCCAATTCCCCAAGAACAGACTTAGCGAAAGGCTTCTTGAAGGGAAAGATGTAACTCTGTGAGATGAATTAACAGAACACAGAGCAGTTTCTCAGAAAGCTTCTTTAGAGTTTTGAACGGAAGATATTTCCTTTTTCACCATAGCCCTCTATGGGCTTCCAAATATCCCTTTGCCAATTCCACAAGAACAGCCTTAGGGAAAGGCTTCTTGAAGGGAAAGATGTAACTCTGTGAGATTAATTAACAGAACACAGAGCAGTTTTTCAGAAAGCTTCTTTCCAGTTTTGAACGGAAGATATTTTCTTTTTCACCATAGCCCTCTATGGGCTTCCAAATATCCCTTTGCCAATTCCCCAAGAACAGCCTTAGTGAAAGGCTTCTTGAAGGGAAAGATGTAACTCTGTGAGATGAATTAACAGAACACAGAGCAGTTTCTCAGAAAGCTTCTTTCCAGTTTTGAACGGAAGATATTTCCTTTTTCACCATAGCCCTCTATGGGCTTCCAAATATCCCTTTGCCAATTCCCCAAGAACAGCCTTAGCGAAAGGCTTCTTGAAGGGAAAGATGTAACTCTGTGAGATGAATTAACAGAACACAGAGCAGTTTCTCAGAAAGCTTCTTTCCAGTTTAGAACGGAAGATATTTCTTTTTCACCATAGCCCTCTATGGGCTTCCAAATATCCCTTTGCCAATTCCACAAGAACAGCCTAGCGAAAGACTTCTTGAAGGGAAAGATGTAACTCTGTGAGATGAATTAACAGAACACAGAGCAGTTTCTCAGAAAGCTTCTTTCCAGTTTTGAACGGAAGATATTTCCTTTTTCACCATAGCCCTCTATGGGCTTCCAAATATTCCTTTGCCAATTCCACAAGAACAGCCTTAGCGAAAGGCTTCTTGAAGGGAAAGATGTAACTCTGTGAGATGAATTAACAGAAGACAGAGCAGTTTCTCAGAAAGCTTCTTTCCAGTTTTGAACGGAAGATATTTCCTTTTTCACCATAGCCCTCTATGGGCTTCCAAATATCCCTTTTCCAATTCCACAAGAACAGCCTTAGCGAAAGGCTTCTTGAAGGGAAAGATGTAACTCTGTGAGTTGAATTAACAGAACACAGAGCAGTTTCTCAGAAAGCTTCTTTCCAGTTTTGAACGGAAGATATTTCCTTTTTCACCATAGCCCTCTATGGGCTTCCAAATATCCCTTTGCCAATTCCACAAGAACAGCCTTAGCGAAAGGCTTCTTGAAGGGAAAGATGTAACTCGGTGAGATGAATTAACAGAACACAGAGCAGTTTCTCAGAAAGCTTCTTTCCAGTTTTGAACGGAAGATATTTCCTTTTTCACCATAGCCCTCTATGGGCTTCCAAATATCCCTTTGCCAATTCCACAAGAACAGCCTTAGCGAAAGGCTTCTTGAAGGGAAAGATGTAACTCTGTGAGATGAATTAACAGAACACAGAGCAGTTTCTCAGAAAGCTTCTTTCCAGTTTTGAACGGAAGATATTTCCTTTTTCACCATTGCCCTCTATGGGCTTCCAAATATCCCTTTGCCAATTCCAAAAGAACAGCCTTAGCGAAAGGCTTCTTGAAGGGAGAGATGTAACTCTGTGAGATGAATTAACAGAACACAGAGCAGTTTCTCAGAAAGCTTCTTTCCAGTTTTGAACGGAAGATATTTCCTTTTTCACCATAGCCCTCTATGGGCTTCCAAATATCCCTTTGCCAATTCCCCAAGAACAGCCTTAGCGAAAGGCTTCTTGAAGGGAAAGATGTAACAATGTGAGATGAATTAACAGAACACAGAGCAGTTTCTCAGAAAGCTTCTTTCCACTTTTGAACGGAAGGAATTTCCTTTTTCACCATAGCCCTCTATGGGCTTCCAAATATCCCTTTGCCAATTCCACAAGAACAGCCTTAGCGAAAGGCTTCTTGAAGGGAAAGATGTAACTCTGTGAGATGAATTAACAGAACACAGAGCAGTTTCTCAGAAAGCTTCTTTCCAGTGTTGAACGGAAGATATTTCCTTTTTCACCATAGCCCTCTATGGGCTTCCAAATATCCCTTGCCAATTCCACAAGAACAGCCTTAGCGAAAGACTTCTTGAAGGGAAAGATGTAACTCTGTGAGATGAATTAACAGAACACAGAGCAGTTTCTCAGAAAGCTTCTTTCCAGTTTTGAACGGAAGATATTTCCTTTTTCACCATAGCCCTCTATGGGCTTCCAAATATCCCTTTGCCAATTCCACAAGAACAGCCTTAGCGAAAGGCTTCTTGAAGGGAAAGATGTAACTCTGTGAGATGAATTAACAGAACACACAGCAGTTTTTCAGAAACCTTCTTTCCAGTTTTGAACGGAAGATATTTCCTTTTTCACCATAGCCCTCTATGGGCTTCCAAATATCCCTTTGCCAATTCCTCAAGAACAGCCTTAGCGAAAGGCTTCTTGAAGGGAAAGATGTAACTCTGTGAGATGAATTAACAGAACACAGAGCAGTTTCTCAGAAAGCTTCTTTCCAGTTTTGAACGGAAGATATTTCCTTTTTCACCATAGCCCTCTATGGGCTTCCAAATATCCCTTTGCCAATTCCCCAAGAACAGCCTTAGCGAAAGGCTTCTTGAAGGGAAAGATGTAACTCTGTGAGATGAATTAACAGAACACAGAGCAGTTTTTCAGAAAGCTTCTTTCCAGTTTAGAACGGAAGATATTTCCTTTTTCACCATAGCCCTCTATGGGCTTCCAAATATCCCTTTGCCAATTCCACAAGAACAGCCTAGCGAAAGACTTCTTGAAGGGAAAGATGTAACTCTGTGAGATGAATTAACAGAACACAGAGCAGTTTCTCAGAAAGCTTCTTTCCAGTTTTGAACGGAAGATATTTCCTTTTTCACCATAGCCCTCTATGGGCTTCCAAATATTCCTTTGCCAATTCCACAAGAACAGCCTTAGCGAAAGGCTTCTTGAAGGGAAAGATGTAACTCTGTGAGATGAATTAACAGAACACAGAGCAGTTTCTCAGAAAGCTTCTTTCCAGTTTTGAACGGAAGATATTTCCTTTTTCACCATAGCCCTCTATGGGCTTCCAAATATCCCTTTTCCAATTCCACAAGAACAGCCTTAGCGAAAGGCTTCTTGAAGGGAAAGATGTAACTCTGTGAGTTGAATTAACAGAACACAGAGCAGTTTCTCAGAAAGCTTCTTTCCAGTTTTGAACGGAAGATATTTCCTTTTTCACCATAGCCCTCTATGGGCTTCCAAATATCCCTTTGCCAATTCCACAAGAACAGCCTTAGCGAAAGGCTTCTTGAAGGGAAAGATGTAACTCGGTGAGATGAATTAACAGAACACAGAGCAGTTTCTCAGAAAGCTTCTTTCCAGTTTTGAACGGAAGATATTTCCTTTTTCGCCATAGCCCTCTATGGGCTTCCAAATATCCCTTTGCCAATTCCACAAGAACAGCCTTAGCGAAAGGCTTCTTGAAGGGAAAGATGTAACTCTGTGAGATGAATTAACAGAACACAGAGCAGTTCCTCAGAAAGCTTCTTTCCAGTTTTGAACGGAAGATATTTCCTTTTTCACCATAGCCCTCTATGGGCTTCCAAATATCCCTTTGCCAATTCCAAAAGAACAGCCTTAGCGAAAGGCTTCTTGAAGGGAAAGATGTAACTCTGTGAGATGAATTAACAGAACACAGAGCAGTTTCTCAGAAAGCTTCTTTCCAGTTTTGAACGTAAGATATTTCCTTTTTCACCATAGCCCTCTATGGGCTTCCAAATATCCCTTTGCCAATTCCCCAAGAACAGCCTTAGCGAAAGGCTTCTTGAAGGGAAAGATGTAACTCTGTGAGATGAATTAACAGAACACAGAGCAGTTTCTCAGAAAGCTTCTTTCCAGTTTTGAACGGAAGATATTTCCTTTTTCAACATAGCCCTCTATGGGCTTCCAAATATCCCTTTGCCAATTCCCCAAGAACAGCCTTAGCGAAAGGCTTCTTGAAGGGAAAGATGTAATTCTATGAGATGAATTAACAGAACACAGAGCAGTTTCTCAGAAAGCTTCTTTCCAGTTTTGAACGGAAGGAATTTCCTTTTTCATCGTAGCTCTCTATGGGCTTCCAAATATCCCTTTGCCAATTCCCCAATAACAGCCTTAGCGAAAGGCTTCTTGAAGGGAAAGATGTAACTCTGTGAGATGAATTAACAGAACACAGAGCAGTTTCTCAGAAAGCTTCTTTCCAGTTTTGAACGGAAGATATTTCCTTTTTCACCATAGCCCTCTATGGGCTTCCAAATATCCCTTTGCCAATTCCCCAAGAACAGCCTTAGCGAAAGGCTCCTTGAAGGGAAAGATGTAATTCTGTGAGATGAATTAACAGAACACAGAGCAGTTTCTCAGAAAGCTTCTTTCCAGTTTTGAACGGAAGGAATTTCCTTTTTCACCATAGCTCTCTATGGGCTTCCAAATATCCCTTTGCCAATTCCCCAATAACAGCCTTACCGAAAGGCTTCTTGAAGGGAAAGATGTAACTCTGTGAGATGAATTAACAGAACACAGAGCAGTTTCTCAGAAAGCTTCTTTCCAGTTTTGAACGGAAGATATTTCCTTTTTCACCATAGCCCTCTATGGGCTTCCAAATATCCCTTTGCCAATTCCACAAGAACAGCCTTAGCGAAAGGCTTCTTGAAGGGAAAGATGTAACTCTGTGAGATGAATTAACAGAACACAGAGCAGTTTTTCAGAAAGCTTCTTTCCAGTTTTGAACGGAAGATATTTCCTTTTTCACCATAGCCCTCTATGGGCTTCCAAATATCCCTTTGCCAATTCCACAAGAACAGCCTTAGCGAAAGGCTTCTTGAAGGGAAAGATGTAACTCTGTGAGATGAATTAACAGAACACAGAGCAGTTTCTCAGAAAGCTTCTCTCCAGTTTTGAACGGAAGATATTTCCTTTTTCACCATAGCCCTCTATGGGCTTCCAAATATCCCTTTGCCAATTCCCCAAGAACAGCCTTAGCGAAAGGCTTCTTGAAGGGAAAGATGTAACTCTGTGAGATGAATTAACAGAACACAGAGCAGTTTCTCAGAAAGCTTCTTTCCAGTTTTGAACGGAAGATATTTCCTTTTTCACCATAGCCCTCTATGGGCTTCCAAATATCCCTTTGCCAATTCCCCAAGAACAGCCTTAGCGAAAGGCTTCTTGAAGGGAAAGATGTAACTCTGTGAGATGAATTAACAGAACACAGAGCAGTTTCTCAGAAAGCTTCTTTCCAGTTTTGAACGGAAGATATTTCCTTTTTCACCATAGCCCTCTATGGGCTTCCAAATATCCCTTTGCCAATTCCACAAGAACAGCCTAGCGAAAGACTTCTTGAAGGGAAAGATGTAACTCTGTGAGATGAATTAACAGAACACAGAGCAGTTTCTCAGAAAGCTTATTTCCAGTTTTGAACGGAAGATATTTCCTTTTTCACCATAGCCCTCTATGGGCTTCCAAATATTCCTTTGCCAATTCCACAAAAAACAGCCTTAGCGAAAGGCTTCTTGAAGGGAAAGATGTAACTCTGTGAGATGAATTAACAGAACACAGAGCAGTTTCTCAGAAAGCTTCTTTCCAGTTTTGAACGGAAGATATTTCCTTTTTCACCATAGCCCTCTATGGGCTTCCAAATATCCCTTTGCCAATTCCACAAGAACAGCCTTAGCGAAAGGCTTCTTGAAGGGAAAGATATAACTCTGTGAGATGAATTAACAGAACACAGAGCAGTTTCTCAGAAAGCTTCTTTCCAGTTTGGAACGAAAGATATTTCCTTTTTCACCATAGCCCTCTATGGGCTTCCAAATATCCCTTTGCCAATTCCCCAAGAACAGCCTTAGCGAAAGGCTTCTTGAAGGGAAAGATGTAACTCTGTGAGATGAATTAACAGAACACAGAGCAGTTTCTCAGAAAGCTTCTTTCCAGTTTTGAACGGAAGATATTTCCTTTTTCACCATAGAACTCTATGGGCTTCCAAATATCCCTTTGCCAATTCCACAAGAACAGCCTTAGCGAAAGACTTCTTGAAGGGAAAGATGTAACTCTGTGAGATGAATTAACAGAACACAGAGCAGTTTCTCAGAAAGCTTCTTTCCAGTTTTGAACGGAAGATATTTCCTTTTTCACCATAGCCCTCTATGGGCTTCCAAATATCCCTTTGCCAATTCCACAAGAACAGCCTTAGCGAAAGGCTTCTTGAAGGGAAAGATGTAACTCTGTGAGATGAATTAACAGAACACAGAGCAGTTTCTCAGAAAGCTTCTTTCCAGTTTTGAACGGAAGATATTTCCTTTTTCACCATAGCCCTCTATGGGCTTCCAAATATCCCTTTGCCAATTCCCCAAGAACAGCCTTAGCGAAAGGCTTCTTGAAGGGAAAGATGTAACTCTGTGAGATGAATTAACAGAACACAGAGCAGTTTCTCAGAAAGCTTCTTTCCAGTTTTGAACGGAAGGAATTTCCTTTTTCACCGTAGCCCTCTATGGGCTTCCAAATATCCCTTTGCCAATTCCACAAGAAAAGCCTTAGCGAAAGGCTTCTTGAAGGGAAAGATGTAACTCTGTGAGATGAATTAACAGAACACAGAGCAGTTTCTCAGAAAGCTTCTTTCCAGTTTTGAACGGAAGATATTTCCTTTTTCACCATAGCCCTCTATGGGCTTCCAAATATCCCTTTGCCAATTCCACAAGATCAGCCTAGCGAAAGACTTCTTGAAGGGAAAGATGTAACTCTGTGAGATGAATTAACAGAACACAGAGCAGTTTCTCAGAAAGCTTCTTTCCAGTTTTGAATGGAAGATATTTCCTTTTCACCATAGCCCTCTATGGGCTTCCAAATATCACTTTGCCAATTCCACAAGAACAGCCTTAGCGAAAGGCTCCTTGAAGGGAAACATGTAACTCTGTGAGATGCATTAACAGAACACAGAGCAGTTTCTCAGAAAGCTTCTTTCCAGTTTTGAACGGAAGATATTTCCTTTTTCACCATAGCCCTCTAAGGGCTTCCAAATATCCCTTTGTCAATTCCACAAGAACAGCCTTAGCCAAAGGCTTCTTGAAGGGAAAGATGTAACTCTGTGAGATGAATTAACAGAACACAGAGCAGTTTCTCAGAAAGCTTCTTTCCAGTTTTGAACGGAAGATATTTCCTTTATCACCTAGCCCTCTATGGGCTTCCAAATATCCCTTTGCCTATTCCCCAAGAACAGCCTTAGCGAAAGGCTTCTTGAAGGGAAAGATGTAACTCTGTGAGATGAATTAACGGAACACAGAGCAGTTTCTCAGAAAGCTTCTCTCCAGTTTTGAACGGAAGATATTTCCTTTTTCACCATAGCCCTCTATGGGCTTCCAAATATCCCTTTGCCAATTCCACAAGAACAGCCTTAGCGAAAGGCTTCTTGAAGGGAAAGATGTAACTCTGTGAGATGAATTAACAGAACACAGAGCAGTTTCTCAGAAAGCTTCTTTCCAGTTTTGAACGGAAGATATTTCCTTTTTCACCATAGCCCTCTATGGGCTTCCAAATATCCCTTTGCCAATTCCACAAGAACAGCCTTAGCGAAAGGCTTCTTGAAGGGAAAGATGTAACTCTGTGAGATGAATTAACAGAACACAGAGCAGTTTCTCAGAAAGCTTCTTTCCAGTTTTGAACGGAAGATATTTCCTTTTTCACCATAGCCCTCTATGGGCTTCCAAATATCCCTTTGCCAATTCCACAAGAACAGCCTTAGCGAAAGATTTCTTGAAGGGAAAGATGTAACTCTGTGAGATGAATTAACAGAACACAGAGCAGTTTCTCAGAAAGCTTCTTTCCAGTTTTGAACGGAAGATATTTCCTTTTTCACCATAGCGCTCTATGGGCTTCCAAATATCCCTTTGCCAATTCCACAAGAACAGCCTTAGCGAAAGATTTCTTGAAGGGAAAGATGTAACTCTGTGAGATGAATTAACAGAACACAGAGCAGTTTCTCAGAAAGCTTCTTTCCAGTTTTGAACGGAAGATATTTCCTTTTTCACCATAGCCCTCTATGGGCTTCCAAATATCCCTTTGCCAATTCCACAAGAACAGCCTTAGCGAAAGGCTTCTTGAAGGGAAAGATGTAACTCTGTGAGATGAATTAACAGAACACAGAGCAGTTTCTCAGAAAGCTTCTTTCCAGTTTTGAACGGAAGATATTTCCTTTTTCACCATAGCCCTCTATGGGCTTCCAAATATCCCTTTGCCAATTCCTCAAGAACAGCCTTAGCGAAAGGCTTCTTGAAGGGAAAGATGTAACTCTGTGAGATGAATTAACAGAACACAGAGCAGTTTCTCAGAAAGCTTCTTTCCAGTTTTGAACGGAAGATATTTCCTTTTTCACCGTAGCCCTCTATGGGCTTCCAAATATCCCTTTGCCAATTCCACAAGAACAGCCTTAGCGAAAGGCTTCTTGAAGGGAAAGATGTAACTCTGTGAGATGAATTAACAGAACACAGAGGAGTTTCTCAGAAAGCTTCTTTCCAGTTTTGAACGGAAGATATTTCCTTTTTCACCATAGCCCTCTATGGGCTTCCAAATATCCCTTTGCCAATTCCACAAGAACAGCCTAGCGAAAGGCTTCTTGAAGGGAAAGATGTAACTCTGTGAGATGAATTAACAGAACACAGAGCAGTTTCTCAGAAAGCTTCTTTCCAGTTTTGAACGGAAGATATTTCCTTTTTCACCATAGCCCTCTGTGGGCTTCCAAATATCCCTTTGCCAATTCCACAAGAACAGACTTAGCGAAAGGCTTCTTGAAGGGAAAGATGTAACTCGGTTAGATGAATTAACAGAACACAGAGCAGTTTCTCAGAAAGCTTCTTTCCAGTTTTGAACGGAAGATATTTCCTTTTTCACCATAGCCCTCTATGGGCTTCCAAATATCCCTTTGCCAATTCCACAAGAACAGCCTTAGCGAAAGGCTTCTTGAAGGGAAAGATGTAACTCTGTGAGATGAATTAACAGAACACAGAGCAGTTTCTCAGAAAGCTTCTTTCCAGTTTTGAACGGAAGATATTTCCTTTTTCACCATAGCCCTCTGTGGGCTTCCAAATATCCCTTTGCCAATTCCACAAGAACAGCCTTAGCGAAAGGCTTCTTGAAGGGAAAGATGTAACTCTGTGAGATGAATTAACAGAACACAGAGCAGTTTCTCAGAAAGCTTCTTTCCAGTTTTGAACGGAAGATATTTCCTTTTTCACCATAGCCCTCTATGGGCTTCCAAATATCCCTTTGCCAATTCCACAAGAACAGCCTAGCGAAAGACTTCTTGAAGGGAAAGATGTAACTCTGTGAGATGAATTAACAGAACACAGAGCAGTTTCTCAGAAAGCTTATTTCCAGTTTTGAACGGAAGATATTTCCTTTTTCACCATAGCCCTCTATGGGCTTCCAAATATTCCTTTGCCAATTCCACAAAAAACAGCCTTAGCGAAAGGCTTCTTGAAGGGAAAGATGTAACTCTGTGAGATGAATTAACAGAACACAGAGCAGTTTCTCAGAAAGCTTCTTTCCAGTTTTGAACGGAAGATATTTCCTTTTTCACCATAGCCCTCTATGGGCTTCCAAATATCCCTTTGCCAATTCCACAAGAACAGCCTTAGCGAAAGGCTTCTTGAAGGGAAAGATATAACTCTGTGAGATGAATTAACAGAACACAGAGCAGTTTCTCAGAAAGCTTCTTTCCAGTTTTGAACGAAAGATATTTCCTTTTTCACCATAGCCCTCTATGGGCTTCCAAATATCCCTTTGCCAATTCCCCAAGAACAGCCTTAGCGAAAGGCTTCTTGAAGGGAAAGATGTAACTCTGTGAGATGAATTAACAGAACACAGAGCAGTTTCTCAGAAAGCTTCTTTCCAGTTTTGAACGGAAGATATTTCCTTTTTCACCATAGAACTCTATGGGCTTCCAAATATCCCTTTGCCAATTCCACAAGAACAGCCTTAGCGAAAGGCTTCTTGAAGGGAAAGATGTAACTCTGTGAGATGAATTAACAGAACACAGAGCAGTTTCTCAGAAAGCTTCTTTCCAGTTTTGAACGGAAGATATTTCCTTTTTCACCATAGCCCTCTATGGGCTTCCAAATATCCCTTTGCCAATTCCCCAAGAACAGCCTTAGCGAAAGGCTTCTTGAAGGGAAAGATGTAACTCTGTGAGATGAATTAACAGAACACAGAGCAGTTTCTCAGAAAGCTTCTTTCCAGTTTTGAACGGAAGGAATTTCCTTTTTCACCGTAGCCCTCTATGGGCTTCCAAATATCCCTTTGCCAATTCCACAAGAAAAGCCTTAGCGAAAGGCTTCTTGAAGGGAAAGATGTAACTCTGTGAGATGAATTAACAGAACACAGAGCAGTTTCTCAGAAAGCTTCTTTCCAGTTTTGAACGGAAGATATTTCCTTTTTCACCATAGCCCTCTATGGGCTTCCAAATATCCCTTTGCCAATTCCACAAGATCAGCCTAGCGAAAGACTTCTTGAAGGGAAAGATGTAACTCTGTGAGATGAATTAACAGAACACAGAGCAGTTTCTCAGAAAGCTTCTTTCCAGTTTTGAATGGAAGATATTTCCTTTTCACCATAGCCCTCTATGGGCTTCCAAATATCCCTTTGCCAATTCCACAAGAACAGCCTTAGCGAAAGGCTTCTTGAAGGGAAAGATGTAACTCTGTGAGATGAATTAACAGAACACAGAGCAGTTTCTCAGAAAGCTTCTTTCCAGTGTTGAACGGAAGATATTTCCTTTTTCACCATAGCCCTCTATGGGCTTCCAAATATCCCTTGCCAATTCCACAAGAACAGCCTTAGCGAAAGACTTCTTGAAGGGAAAGATGTAACTCTGTGAGATGAATTAACAGAACACAGAGCAGTTTCTCAGAAAGCTTCTTTCCAGTTTTGAACGGAAGATATTTCCTTTTTCACCATAGCCCTCTATGGGCTTCCAAATATCCCTTTGCCAATTCCACAAGAACAGCCTTAGCGAAAGGCTTCTTGAAGGGAAAGATGTAACTCTGTGAGATGAATTAACAGAACACACAGCAGTTTTTCAGAAACCTTCTTTCCAGTTTTGAACGGAAGATATTTCCTTTTTCACCATAGCCCTCTATGGGCTTCCAAATATCCCTTTGCCAATTCCTCAAGAACAGCCTTAGCGAAAGGCTTCTTGAAGGGAAAGATGTAACTCTGTGAGATGAATTAACAGAACACAGAGCAGTTTCTCAGAAAGCTTCTTTCCAGTTTTGAACGGAAGATATTTCCTTTTTCACCATAGCCCTCTATGGGCTTCCAAATATCCCTTTGCCAATTCCCCAAGAACAGCCTTAGCGAAAGGCTTCTTGAAGGGAAAGATGTAACTCTGTGAGATGAATTAACAGAACACAGAGCAGTTTCTCAGAAAGCTTCTTTCCAGTTTAGAACGGAAGATATTTCCTTTTTCACCATAGCCCTCTATGGGCTTCCAAATATCCCTTTGCCAATTCCACAAGAACAGCCTAGCGAAAGACTTCTTGAAGGGAAAGATGTAACTCTGTGAGATGAATTAACAGAACACAGAGCAGTTTCTCAGAAAGCTTCTTTCCAGTTTTGAACGGAAGATATTTCCTTTTTCACCATAGCCCTCTATGGGCTTCCAAATATTCCTTTGCCAATTCCACAAGAACAGCCTTAGCGAAAGGCTTCTTGAAGGGAAAGATGTAACTCTGTGAGATGAATTAACAGAACACAGAGCAGTTTCTCAGAAAGCTTCTTTCCAGTTTTGAACGGAAGATATTTACTTTTTCACCATAGCCCTCTATGGGCTTCCAAATATCCCTTTTCCAATTCCACAAGAACAGCCTTAGCGAAAGGCTTCTTGAAGGGAAAGATGTAACTCTGTGAGTTGAATTAACAGAACACAGAGCAGTTTCTCAGAAAGCTTCTTTCCAGTTTTGAACGGAAGATATTTCCTTTTTCACCATAGCCCTCTATGGGCTTCCAAATATCCCTTTGCCAATTCCACAAGAACAGCCTTAGCGAAAGGCTTCTTGAAGGGAAAGATGTAACTCGGTGAGATGAATTAACAGAACACAGAGCAGTTTCTCAGAAAGCTTCTTTCCAGTTTTGAACGGAAGATATTTCCTTTTTCACCATAGCCCTCTATGGGCTTCCAAATATCCCTTTGCCAATTCCACAAGAACAGCCTTAGCGAAAGGCTTCTTGAAGGGAAAGATGTAACTCTGTGAGATGAATTAACAGAACACAGAGCAGTTCCTCAGAAAGCTTCTTTCCAGTTTTGAACGGAAGATATTTCCTTTTTCACCATAGCCCTCTATGGGCTTCCAAATATCCCTTTGCCAATTCCAAAAGAACAGCCTTAGCGAAAGGCTTCTTGAAGGGAAAGATGTAACTCTGTGAGATGAATTAACAGAACACAGAGCAGTTTCTCAGAAAGCTTCTTTCCAGTTTTGAACGTAAGATATTTCCTTTTTCACCATAGCCCTCTATGGGCTTCCAAATATCCCTTTGCCAATTCCCCAAGAACAGCCTTAGCGAAAGGCTTCTTGAAGGGAAAGATGTAACTCTGTGAGATGAATTAACAGAACACAGAGCAGTTTCTCAGAAAGCTTCTTTCCAGTTTTGAACGGAAGATATTTCCTTTTTCACCATAGCCCTCTATGGGCTTCCAAATATCCCTTTGCCAATTCCCCAAGAACAGCCTTAGCGAAAGGCTTCTTGAAGGGAAAGATGTAACTCTGTGAGATGAATTAACAGAACACAGAGCAGTTTCTCAGAAAGCTTCTTTCCAGTTTTGAACGGAAGATATTTCCTTTTTCAACATAGCCCTCTATGGGCTTCCAAATATCCCTTTGCCAATTCCCCAAGAACAGCCTTAGCGAAAGGCTTCTTGAAGGGAAAGATGTAATTCTATGAGATGAATTAACAGAACACAGAGCAGTTTCTCAGAAAGCTTCTTTCCAGTTTTGAACGGAAGGAATTTCCTTTTTCATCGTAGCTCTCTATGGGCTTCCAAATATCCCTTTGCCAATTCCCCAATAACAGCCTTAGCGAAAGGCTTCTTGAAGGGAAAGATGTAACTCTGTGAGATGAATTAACAGAACACAGAGCAGTTTCTCAGAAAGCTTCTTTCCAGTTTTGAACGGAAGATATTTCCTTTTTCACCATAGCCCTCTATGGGCTTCCAAATATCCCTTTGCCAATTCCCCAAGAACAGCCTTAGCGAAAGGCTTCTTGAAGGGAAAGATGTAATTCTGTAGATGAATTAACAGAACACAGAGCAGTTTCTCAGAAAGCTTCTTTCCAGTTTTGAACGGAAGGAATTTCCTTTTTCACCATAGCTCTCTATGGGCTTCCAAATATCCCTTTGCCAATTCCCCAATAACAGCCTTACCGAAAGGCTTCTTGAAGGGAAAGATGTAACTCTGTGAGATGAATTAACAGAACACAGAGCAGTTTCTCAGAAAGCTTCTTTCCAGTTTTGAACGGAAGATATTTCCTTTTTCACCATAGCCCTCTATGGGCTTCCAAATATCCCTTTGCCAATTCCACAAGAACAGCCTTAGCGAAAGGCTTCTTGAAGGGAAAGATGTAACTCTGTGAGATGAATTAACAGAACACAGAGCAGTTTTTCAGAAAGCTTCTTTCCAGTTTTGAACGGAAGATATTTCCTTTTTCACCATAGCCCTCTATGGGCTTCCAAATATCCCTTTGCCAATTCCACAAGAACAGCCTTAGCGAAAGGCTTCTTGAAGGGAAAGATGTAACTCTGTGAGATGAATTAACAGAACACAGAGCAGTTTCTCAGAAAGCTTCTCTCCAGTTTTGAACGGAAGATATTTCCTTTTTCACCATAGCCCTCTATGGGCTTCCAAATATCACTTTGCCAATTCCCCAAGAACAGCCTTAGCGAAAGGCTCCTTGAAGGGAAACATGTAACTCTGTGAGATGCATTAACAGAACACAGAGCAGTTTCTCAGAAAGCTTCTTTCCAGTTTTGAACGGAAGATATTTCCTTTTTCACCATAGCCCTCTAAGGGCTTCCAAATATCCCTTTGTCAATTCCACAAGAACAGCCTTAGCCAAAGGCTTCTTGAAGGGAAAGATGTAACTCTGTGAGATGAATTAACAGAACACAGAGCAGTTTCTCAGAAAGCTTCTTTCCAGTTTTGAACGGAAGATATTTCCTTTATCACCTAGCCCTCTATGGGCTTCCAAATATCCCTTTGCCTATTCCCCAAGAACAGCCTTAGCGAAAGGCTTCTTGAAGGGAAAGATGTAACTCTGTGAGATGAATTAACGGAACACAGAGCAGTTTCTCAGAAAGCTTCTCTCCAGTTTTGAACGGAAGATATTTCCTTTTTCACCATAGCCCTCTATGGGCTTCCAAATATCCCTTTGCCAATTCCCCAAGAACAGCCTTAGCGAAAGGCTTCTTGAAGGGAAAGATGTAACTCTGTGAGATGAATTAACAGAACACAGAGCAGTTTCTCAGAAAGCTTCTTTCCAGTTTTGAACGGAAGATATTTCCTTTTTCACCATAGCCCTCTATGGGCTTCCAAATATCCCTTTGCCAATTCCACAAGAACAGCCTTAGCGAAAGGCTTCTTGAAGGGAAAGATGTAACTCTGTGAGATGAATTACCAGAACACAGAGCAGTTTCTCAGAAAGCTTCTTTCCAGTTTTGAACGGAAGATATTTCCTTTTTCACCATAGCCCTCTATGGGCTTCCAAATATCCCTTTGCCAATTCCACAAGAACAGCCTTAGCGAAAGATTTCTTGAAGGGAAAGATGTAACTCTGTGACATGAATTAACAGAACACAGAGCAGTTTCTCAGAAAGCTTCTTTCCAGTTTTGAACGGAAGATATTTTCTTTTTCACCATAGCGCTCTATGGGCTTCCAAATATCCCTTTGCCAATTCCACAAGAACAGCCTTAGCGAAAGATTTCTTGAAGGGAAAGATGTAACTCTGTGAGATGAATTAACAGAACACAGAGCAGTTTCTCAGAAAGCTTCTTTCCAGTTTTGAACGGAAGATATTTCCTTTTTCACCATAGCCCTCTATGGGCTTCCAAATATCCCTTTGCCAATTCCACAAGAACAGCCTTAGCGAAAGGCTTCTTGAAGGGAAAGATGTAACTCTGTGAGATGAATTAACAGAACACAGAGCAGTTTCTCAGAAAGCTTCTTTCCAGTTTTGAACGGAAGATATTTCCTTTTTCACCATAGCCCTCTATGGGCTTCCAAATATCCCTTTGCCAATTCCTCAAGAACAGCCTTAGCGAAAGGCTTCTTGAAGGGAAAGATGTAACTCTGTGAGATGAATTAACAGAACACAGAGCAGTTTCTCAGAAAGCTTCTTTCCAGTTTTGAACGGAAGATATTTCCTTTTTCACCATAGCCCTCTATGGGCTTCCAAATATCCCTTTGCCAATTCCACAAGAACAGCCTTAGCGAAAGGCTTCTTGAAGGGAAAGATGTAACTCTGTGAGATGAATTAACAGAACACAGAGGAGTTTCTCAGAAAGCTTCTTTCCAGTTTTGAACGGAAGATATTTCCTTTTTCACCATAGCCCTCTATGGGCTTCCAAATATCCCTTTGCCAATTCCACAAGAACAGCCTAGCGAAAGGCTTCTTGAAGGGAAAGATGTAACTCTGTGAGATGAATTAACAGAACACAGAGCAGTTTCTCAGAAAGCTTCTTTCCAGTTTTGAACGGAAGATATTTCCTTTTTCACCATAGCCCTCTGTGGGCTTCCAAATATCCCTTTGCCAATTCCACAAGAACAGCCTTAGCGAAAGGCTTCTTGAAGGGAAAGATGTAACTCGGTGAGATGAATTAACAGAACACAGAGCAGTTTCTCAGAAAGCTTCTTTCCAGTTTTGAACGGAAGATATTTCCTTTTTCACCATAGCCCTCTATGGGCTTCCAAATATCCCTTTGCCAATTCCACAAGAACAGCCTTAGCGAAAGGCTTCTTGAAGGGAAAGATGTAACTCTGTGAGATGAATTAACAGAACACAGAGCAGTTTCTCAGAAAGCTTCTTTCCAGTTTTGAACGGAAGATATTTCCTTTTTCACCATAGCCCTCTGTGGGCTTCCAAATATCCCTTTGCCAATTCCACAAGAACAGCCTTAGCGAAAGGCTTCTTGAAGGGAAAGATGTAACTCTGTGAGATGAATTAACAGAACACAGAGCAGTTTCTCAGAAAGCTTCTTTCCAGTTTTGAACGGAAGATATTTCCTTTTTCACCATAGCCCTCTATGGGCTTCCAAATATCCCTTTGCCAATTCCACAAGAACAGCCTAGCGAAAGACTTCTTGAAGGGAAAGATGTAACTCTGTGAGATGAATTAACAGAACACAGAGCAGTTTCTCAGAAAGCTTATTTCCAGTTTTGAACGGAAGATATTTCCTTTTTCACCATAGCCCTCTATGGGCTTCCAAATATTCCTTTGCCAATTCCACAAAAAACAGCCTTAGCGAAAGGCTTCTTGAAGGGAAAGATGTAACTCTGTGAGATGAATTAACAGAACACAGAGCAGTTTCTCAGAAAGCTTCTTTCCAGTTTTGAACGGAAGATATTTCCTTTTTCACCATAGCCCTCTATGGGCTTCCAAATATCCCTTTGCCAATTCCACAAGAACAGCCTTAGCGAAAGGCTTCTTGAAGGGAAAGATATAACTCTGTGAGATGAATTAACAGAACACAGAGCAGTTTCTCAGAAAGCTTCTTTCCAGTTTTGAACGAAAGATATTTCCTTTTTCACCATAGCCCTCTATGGGCTTCCAAATATCCCTTTGCCAATTCCCCAAGAACAGCCTTAGCGAAAGGCTTCTTGAAGGGAAAGATGTAACTCTGTGAGATGAATTAACAGAACACAGAGCAGTTTCTCAGAAAGCTTCTTTCCAGTTTTGAACGGAAGATATTTCCTTTTTCACCATAGAACTCTATGGGCTTCCAAATATCCCTTTGCCAATTCCACAAGAACAGCCTTAGCGAAAGGCTTCTTGAAGGGAAAGATGTAACTCTGTGAGATGAATTAACAGAACACAGAGCAGTTTCTCAGAAAGCTTCTTTCCAGTTTTGAACGGAAGATATTTCCTTTTTCACCATAGCCCTCTATGGGCTTCCAAATATCCCTTTGCCAATTCCCCAAGAACAGCCTTAGCGAAAGGCTTCTTGAAGGGAAAGATGTAACTCTGTGAGATGAATTAACAGAACACAGAGCAGTTTCTCAGAAAGCTTCTTTCCAGTTTTGAACGGAAGGAATTTCCTTTTTCACCGTAGCCCTCTATGGGCTTCCAAATATCCCTTTGCCAATTCCACAAGAAAAGCCTTAGCGAAAGGCTTCTTGAAGGGAAAGATGTAACTCTGTGAGATGAATTAACAGAACACAGAGCAGTTTCTCAGAAAGCTTCTTTCCAGTTTTGAACGGAAGATATTTCCTTTTTCACCATAGCCCTCTATGGGCTTCCAAATATCCCTTTGCCAATTCCACAAGATCAGCCTAGCGAAAGACTTCTTGAAGGGAAAGATGTAACTCTGTGAGATGAATTAACAGAACACAGAGCAGTTTCTCAGAAAGCTTCTTTCCAGTTTTGAATGGAAGATATTTCCTTTTCACCATAGCCCTCTATGGGCTTCCAAATATCACTTTGCCAATTCCACAAGAACAGCCTTAGCGAAAGGCTCCTTGAAGGGAAACATGTAACTCTGTGAGATGCATTAACAGAACACAGAGCAGTTTCTCAGAAAGCTTCTTTCCAGTTTTGAACGGAAGATATTTCCTTTTTCACCATAGCCCTCTAAGGGCTTCCAAATATCCCTTTGTAAATTCCACAAGAACAGCCTTAGCCAAAGGCTTCTTGAAGGGAAAGATGTAAATCTGTGAGATGAATTAACAGAACACAGAGCAGTTTCTCAGAAAGCTTCTTTCCAGTTTTGAACGGAAGATATTTCCTTTATCACCTAGCCCTCTATGGGCTTCCAAATATCCCTTTGCCTATTCCCCAAGAACAGCCTTAGCGAAAGGCTTCTTGAAGGGAAAGATGTAACTCTGTGAGATGAATTAACGGAACACAGAGCAGTTTCTCAGAAAGCTTCTCTCCAGTTTTGAACGGAAGATATTTCCTTTTTCACCATAGCCCTCTATGGGCTTCCAAATATCCCTTTGCCAATTCCCCAAGAACAGCCTTAGCGAAAGGCTTCTTGAAGGGAAAGATGTAACTCTGTGAGATGAATTAACAGAACACAGAGCAGTTTCTCAGAAAGCTTCTTTCCAGTTTTGAACGGAAGATATTTCCTTTTTCACCATAGCCCTCTATGGGCTTCCAAATATCCCTTTGCCAATTCCACAAGAACAGCCTTAGCGAAAGGCTTCTTGAAGGGAAAGATGTAACTCTGTGAGATGAATTAACAGAACACAGAGCAGTTTCTCAGAAAGCTTCTTTCCAGTTTTGAACGGAAGATATTTCCTTTTTCACCATAGCCCTCTATGGGCTTCCAAATATCCCTTTGCCAATTCCACAAGAACAGCCTTAGCGAAAGATTTCTTGAAGGGAAAGATGTAACTCTGTGAGATGAATTAACAGAACACAGAGCAGTTTCTCAGAAAGCTTCTTTCCAGTTTTGAACGGAAGATATTTCCTTTTTCACCATAGCGCTCTATGGGCTTCCAAATATCCCTTTGCCAATTCCACAAGAACAGCCTTAGCGAAAGATTTCTTGAAGGGAAAGATGTAACTCTGTGAGATGAATTAACAGAACACAGAGCAGTTTCTCAGAAAGCTTCTTTCCAGTTTTGAACGGAAGATATTTTCTTTTTCACCATAGCCCTCTATGGGCTTCCAAATATCCCTTTGCCAATTCCACAAGAACAGCCTTAGCGAAAGGCTTCTTGAAGGGAAAGATGTAACTCTGTGAGATGAATTAACAGAACACAGAGCAGTTTCTCAGAAAGCTTCTTTCCAGTTTTGAACGGAAGATATTTCCTTTTTCACCATAGCCCTCTATGGGCTTCCAAATATCCCTTTGCCAATTCCTCAAGAACAGCCTTAGCGAAAGGCTTCTTGAAGGGAAAGATGTAACTCTGTGAGATGAATTAACAGAACACAGAGCAGTTTCTCAGAAAGCTTCTTTCCAGTTTTGAACGGAAGATATTTCCTTTTTCACCATAGCCCTCTATGGGCTTCCAAATATCCCTTTGCCAATTCCACAAGAACAGCCTTAGCGAAAGGCTTCTTGAAGGGAAAGATGTAACTCTGTGAGATGAATTAACAGAACACAGAGGAGTTTCTCAGAAAGCTTCTTTCCAGTTTTGAACGGAAGATATTTCCTTTTTCACCATAGCCCTCTATGGGCTTCCAAATATCCCTTTGCCAATTCCACAAGAACAGCCTAGCGAAAGGCTTCTTGAAGGGAAAGATGTAACTCTGTGAGATGAATTAACAGAACACAGAGCAGTTTCTCAGAAAGCTTCTTTCCAGTTTTGAACGGAAGATATTTCCTTTTTCACCATAGCCCTCTGTGGGCTTCCAAATATCCCTTTGCCAATTCCACAAGAACAGCCTTAGCGAAAGGCTTCTTGAAGGGAAAGATGTAACTCGGTGAGATGAATTAACAGAACACAGAGCAGTTTCTCAGAAAGCTTCTTTCCAGTTTTGAACGGAAGATATTTCCTTTTTCACCATAGCCCTCTATGGGCTTCCAAATATCCCTTTGCCAATTCCACAAGAACAGCCTTAGCGAAAGGCTTCTTGAAGGGAAAGATGTAACTCTGTGAGATGAATTAACAGAACACAGAGCAGTTTCTCAGAAAGCTTCTTTCCAGTTTTGAACGGAAGATATTTCCTTTTTCACCATAGCCCTCTGTGGGCTTCCAAATATCCCTTTGCCAATTCCACAAGAACAGCCTTAGCGAAAGGCTTCTTGAAGGGAAAGATGTAACTCTGTGAGATGAATTAACAGAACACAGAGCAGTTTCTCAGAAAGCTTCTTTCCAGTTTTGAACGGAAGATATTTCCTTTTTCACCATAGCCCTCTATGGGCTTCCAAATATCCCTTTGCCAATTCCACAAGAACAGCCTAGCGAAAGACTTCTTGAAGGGAAAGATGTAACTCTGTGAGATGAATTAACAGAACACAGAGCAGTTTCTCAGAAAGCATCTTTCCAGTTTTGAACGGAAGATATTTCCTTTTTCACCATAGCCCTCTATGGGCTTCCAAATATTCCTTTGCCAATTCCACAAGAACAGCCTTAGCGAAAGGCTTCTTGAAGGGAAAGATGTAACTCTGTGAGATGAATTAACAGAACACAGAGCAGTTTCTCAGAAAGCTTCTTTCCAGTTTTGAACGGAAGATATTTCCTTTTTCACCATAGCCCTCTAAGGGCTTCCAAATATCCCTTTGCCAATTCCACAAGAACAGCCTTAGCGAAAGACTTCTTGAAGGGAAAGATGTAACTCTGTGAGATGAATTAACAGAACACAGAGCAGTTTCTCAGAAAGCTTCTTTCCAGTTTTGAACGGAAGATATTTCCTTTTTCACCATAGCCCTCTAGGGGTTCCAAATATCCCTTTGCCAATTCCACAAGAACAGCCTTAGCGAAAGGCTTCTTGAAGGGAAAGATGTAACTCTGTGAGTTGAATTAACAGGACACAGAGCAGTTTGTCAGAAATCTTCTTTCCAGTTTTGAACGGAAGATATTTCCTTTTTCACCATAGCCCTCTATGGGCTTCTAAATATCCCTTTGCCAATTCCCCAAGAAGAGCCTTAGCGAAAGGCTTCTTGAAGGGAAAGATGTAACTCTGTGAGATGAATTAACAGAACACAGAGTAGTTTCTCAGAAAGCTTCTTTCCAGTTTTGAACGGAAGATATTTCCTTTTTCACCGTAGCCCTCTATGGGCTTCCAAATATCCCTTTGCCAATTCCACAAGAACAGCCTTAGCCAAAGACTTCTTGAAGAAAAAGATGTAACTCGGTGAGATGAATTAACAGAACACAGAGCAGTTTCTCAGAATGCTTCTTTCCAGTTTTGAACAGAAGATATTTCCTTTTTCACCATAGCCCTCTATGGGCTTCCAAATATCCCTTTGCCAATTCCACAAGAACAGCCTTAGCGAAAGGCTTCTTGAAGGGAAAGATGTAACTCTGTGAGATGAATTAACAGAACACAGAGCAGTTTCTCAGAAAGCTTCTTTCCAGTTTTGAACGGAAGATATTCCTTTTTCACCATAGCCCTCTATGGGCTTCCAAATATCCCTTTGCCAATTCCCCAAGAACAGCCTTAGCGAAAGGCTTCTTGAAGGGAAAGATGTAACTCTGTGAGATGAATTAACAGAACACAGAGCAGTTTCTCAGATAGCTTCTTTCCAATTTTGAACGGAAGGAATTTCCTTTTTCACCATAGCCCTCTATGGGCTTCCAAATAGCCCTTTGCCAATTCCCCAAGAACAGCCTTAGCGAAAGGCTTCTTGAAGGGAAAGATGTAACTCTGTGAGATGAATTAACAGAACACAGAGCAGTTTCTCAGAAAGCTTCTTTCCAGTTTTGAACGGAAGATATTTCCTTTTTCACCATAGCCCTCTAGGGGTTCCAAATATCCCTTTGCCAATTCCACAAGAACAGCCTTAGCGAAAGGCTTCTTGAAGGGAAAGATGTAACTCTGTGAGATGAATTAACAGAACACACAGCAGTTTTTCAGAAAGCTTCTTTCCAGTTTTGAACGGAAGATATTTCCTTTTTCACCATAGCCCTCTATGGGCTTCCAAATATCCCTTTGCCAATTCCACAAGAACAGCCTTAGCGAAAGGCTTCTTGAAGGGAAAGATGTAACTCTGTGAGATGAATTAACAGAACACAGAGCAGTTTCTCAGAAAGCTTCTCTCCAGTTTTGAACGGAAGATATTTCCTTTTTCACCATAGCCCTCTATGGGCTTCCAAATATCCCTTTGCCAATTCCCCAAGAACAGCCTTAGCGAAAGGCTTCTTGAAGGGAAAGATGTAACTCTGTGAGATGAATTAACAGAACACAGAGCAGTTTCTCAGAAACCTTCTTTCCAGTTTTGAACGGAAGATATTTCCTTTTTCACCATAGCCCTCTGTGGGCTTCCAAATATCCCTTTTCCAATTCCACAAGAACAGCCTTAGCGAAAGGCTTATTGAAGGGAAAGATGTAACTCTGTGAGATGAATTAACAGAACACAGAGCAGTTTCTCAGAAAGCTTCTTTCCAGTTTTGAACGGATGATATTTCCTTTTTCACCATAGCCCTCTATGGGCTTCCAAATATCCCTTTGCCAATTCCCCAAGAACAGCCTTAGCGAAAGGCTTCTTGAAGGGAAAGATGTAACTCTGTGAGATGAATTAACAGAACACAGAGCAGTTTCTCAGAAAGCTTCTTTCCAGTTTTGAACGGAAGATATTTCCTTTTTCACCATAGCCCTCTAGGGGTTCCAAATATCCCTTTGCCAATTCCACAAGAACAGCCTTAGCGAAAGGCTTCTTCAAGGGAAAGATGTAACTCTGTGAGATGAATTAACAGGACACAGAGCAGTTTCTCAGACATCTTCTTTCCAGTTTTGAACGGAAGATATTTCCTTTTTCACCATAGCCCTCTATGGGCTTCTAAATATCCCTTTGCCAATTCCCCAAGAACAGCCTTAGCGAAAGGATTCTTGAAGGGAAAGATGTAACGCTGTGAGATGAATTAACAGAACACAGAGTAGTTTCTCAGAAAGCTTCTTTCCAGTTTTGAACGGAAGATATTTCCTTTTTCACCATAGCCCTCTATGGGCTTCCAAATATCCCTTTGCCAATTCCACAAGAACAGCCTTAGCCAAAGTCTTCTTGAAGGGAAAGATGTAACTCGGTGAGATGAATTAACAGAACACAGAGCAGTTTCTCAGAATGCTTCTTTCCAGTTTTGAACGGAAGATATTTCCTTTATCACCTAGCCCTCTATGGGCTTCCAAATATCCCTTTGCCAATTCCCCAAGAACAGCCTTAGCGAAAGGCTTCTTGAAGGGAATGATGTAACTCTGTGAGATGAATTAACAGAACACAGAGCAGTTTCTCAGAATGCTTCTTTCCAGTTTTGAACGGAAGATATTTCCTTTTTCACCATAGCCCTCTATGGGCTTCCAAATATCCCTTTGCCAATTCCACAAGAACAGCCTAGCGAAAGACTTCTTGAAGGGAAAGATGTAACTCTGTGAGATGAATTAACAGAACACAGAGCAGTTTCTCAGAAAGCTTCTTTCCAGTTTTGAACGGAAGATATTTCCTTTTTCACCATAGCCCTCTATGGGCTTCCAAATATTCCCTTGCCAATTCCACAAGAACAGCCTTAGCGAAAGGCTTCTTGAAGGGAAAGATGTAACTCTGTGAGATGAATTAACAGAACACAGAGCAGTTTCTCAGAAAGCTTCTTTCCAGTTTTGAACGGAAGATATTTCCTTTTTCACCATAGCCCTCTATGGGCTTCCAAATATCCCTTTGCCAATTCCACAAGAACAGCCTTAGGAAAAGGCTTCTTGAAGGGAAAGATGTAACTATGTGAGATGAATTAACAGAACACAGAGCAGTTTCTCAGAAAGCTTCTTTCCAGTTTTGAACGGAAGATATTTCCTTTTTCACCATAGCCCTCTATGGGCTTCCAAATATCCCTTTGCCAATTCCACAAGAACAGCCTTAGCGAAAGGCTTCTTGAAGGGAAAGATGTAACTCTGTGAGATGAATTAACAGAACACACAGCAGATTTTCAGAAAGCTTCTTTCCAGTTTTGAACGGAAGATATTTCCTTTTTCACCATAGCCCTCTATGGGCTTCCAAATATCCCTTTGCCAATTCCACAAGAACAGCCTTAGCGAAAGGCTTCTTGAAGGGAAAGATGTAACTCTGTGAGATGAATTAACAGAACACAGAGCAGTTTCTCAGAAAGCTTCTTTCCAGTTTTGAACGGAAGATATTTCCTTTTTCACCATAGCCCTCTATGGGCTTCCAAATATCCCTTTGCCAATTCCCCAAGAACAGCCTTAGCGAAAGGCTTCTTGAAGGGAAAGATGTAACTCTGTGAGATGAATTAACAGAACACAGAGCAGTTTCTCAGAAAGCTTCTTTCCAGTTTTGAACGGAAGATATTTCCTTTTTCACCATAGCCCTCTATGGGCTTCCAAATATCCCTTTGCCAATTCCCCAAGAACAGCCTTAGCGAAAGGCTTCTTGAAGGGAAAGATGTAACTCTGTGAGATGAATTAACAGAACACAGAGCAGTTTCTCAGAAAGCTTCTTTCCAGTTTTGAACGGAAGATATTTCCTTTTTCACCATAGCCCACTATGGGCTTCCAAATATCCCTTTGCCAATTCCACAAGAACAGCCTTAGCGAAAGGCTTCTTGAAGGGAAAGATGTAACTCGGTGAGATGAATTAACAGAACACAGAGCAGTTTCTCAGAAAGCTTCTTTCCAGTTTTGAACGGAAGATATTTCCTTTTTCACCATAGCCCTCTATGGGCTTCCAAATATCCCTTTGCCAATTCCACAAGAACAGCCTTAGCGAAAGGCTTCTTGAAGGGAAAGATGTAACTCTGTGAGATGAATTAACAGAACACAGAGCAGATTCTCAGAAAGCTTCTTTCCAGTTTTGAACGGAAGATATTTCCTTTTTCACCATAGCCCTCTATGGGCTTCCAAATATCCCTTTGCCAATTCCACAAGAACAGCCTTAGCGAAAGGCTTCTTGAAGGGAAAGATGTAACTCTGTGAGATGAATTAACAGAACACAGAGCAGTTTCTCAGAAAGCTTCTTTCCAGTTTTGAACGGAAGATATTTCCTTTTTCACCATAGCCCTCTATGGGCTTCCAAATATCCCTTTGCCAATTCCCCAAGAACAGCCTTAGCGAAAGGCTTCTTGAAGGGAAAGATGTAACTCTGTGAGATGAATTAACAGAACACAGAGCAGTTTCTCAGAAAGCATCTTTCCAGTTTTGAACGGAAGATATTTCCTTTTTCACCATAGCCCTCTATGGGCTTCCAAATATTCCTTTGCCAATTCCACAAGAACAGCCTTAGCGAAAGGCTTCTTGAAGGGAAAGATGTAACTCTGTGAGATGAATTAACAGAACACAGAGCAGTTTCTCAGAAAGCTTCTTTCCAGTTTTGAACGGAAGATATTTCCTTTTTCACCATAGCCCTCTATGGGCTTCCAAATATCCCTTTGCCAATTCCACAAGAACGGCCTTAGCGAAAGTCTTCTTGAAGGGAAAGATGTAACTCTGTGAGATGAATTAACAGAACACAGAGCAGTTTCTCAGAAAGCTTCTTTCCAGTTTTGAACGGAAGATATTTCCTTTTTCACCATAGCCCTCTAGGGGTTCCAAATATCCCTTTGCCAATTCCACAAGAACAGCCTTAGAGAAAGGCTTCTTGAAGGGAAAGATGTAACTCTGTGAGATGAATTAACAGGACACAGAGCAGTTTCTCAGAAATCTTCTTTCCAGTTTTGAACGGAAGATATTTCCTTTTTCACCATAGCCCTCTATGGGCTTCCAAATATCCCTTTGCCAATTCCACAAGAACAGCCTTAGCCAAAGGCTTCTTGAAGGGAAAGATGTAACTCGGTGAGATGAATTAACAGAACACAGAGCAGTTTCTCAGAATGCTTCTTTCCAGTTTTGAACGGAAGATATTTCCTTTATCACCTAGCCCTCTATGGGCTTCCAAATATCCCTTTGCCAATTCCCCAAGAACAACCTTAGCGAAAGGCTTCTTGAAGGGAATGATGTAACTCTGTGAGATGAATTAACAGAACACAGAGCAGTTTCTCAGAATGCTTCTTTCCAGTTTTGAACGGAAGATATTTCCTTTTTCACCATAGCCCTCTATGGGCTTCCAAATATCCCTTTGCCAATTGCACAAGAACAGCCTTAGCGAAAGGCTTCTTGAAGGGAAAGATGTAACTCTGTGAGATGAATTAACAGAACACAGAGCAGTTTCTCAGAAAGCTTCTTTCCAGTTTTGAACGGATGATATTTCCTTTTTCACCATAGCCCTCTATGGGCTTCCAAATATCCCTTTGCCAATTCCACAAGAACAGCCTTAGCGAAAGGCTTCTTGAAGGGAAAGATGTAACTCTGTGAGATGAATTAACAGAACACAGAGCAGTTTCTCAGAAAGCTTCTTTCCAGTTTTGAACGGAAGATATTTCCTTTTTCACCATAGCGCTCTATGGGCTTCCAAATATCCCTTTGCCAATTCCACAAGAACAGCCTTAGCGAAAGGCTTCTTGAAGGGAAAGATGTAACTCTGTGAGATGAATTAACAGAACACAGAGCAGTTTCTCAGAAAGCTTCTTTCCAGTTTTGAACGGAAGATATTTCCTTTTTCACCATAGCCCTCTATGGGCTTCCAAATATCACTTTGCCAATTCCACAAGAACAGCCTTAGCGAAAGGCTTCTTGAAGGGAAGGATGTAAATCTGTGAGATGAATTAACAGAACACAGAACAGTTTCTCAGAAAGCTTCTTTCCAGTTTTGAACGGAAGATATTTCCTTTTTCACCATAGCCCTCTATGGGCTTCCAAATATCCCTTTGCCAATTCCACAAGAAAAGCCTTAGCGAAAGGCTTCTTGAAGGGAAAGATGTAACTCTGTGAGATGAATTAACAGAACACAGAGCAGTTTCTCAGAAAGCTTCTTTCCAGTTTTGAACGGAAGATATTTCCTTTTTCACCATAGCCCTCTATGGGCTTCCAAATATCCCTTTGCCAATTCCACAAGAACAGCCTTAGCCAAAGGCTTCTTGAAGGGAAAGATGTAACTCTGTGAGATGAATTAACAGAACACAGAGCAGTTTCTCAGAAAGCTTCTTTCCAGTTTTGAACGGAAGTTATTTCCTTTTTCACCATAGCCCTCTATGGGCTTCCAAATATCCCTTTGCCAATTCCACAAGAACAGCCTTAGCGAAAGGCTTCTTGAAGGGAAAGATGTAACTCTGTGAGATGAATTAACAGAACACAGAGCAGTTTCTCAGAAAGCTTCTTTCCAGTTTTGAACGGAAGATATTTCCTTTTTCACCATAGCCCTCTAAGGGCTTCCAAATATCCCTTTGCCAATTCCACAAGAACAGCCTTAGCGAAAGACTTCTTGAAGGGAAAGATGTAACTCTGTGAGATGAATTAACAGAACACAGAGCAGTTTCTCAGAAAGCTTCTTTCCAGTTTTGAACGGAAGATATTTCCTTTTTCACCATAGCCCTCTATGGGCTTCCAAATATCCCGTTGCCAATTCCACAAGAACAGCCTTAGCGAAAGGCTTCTTGAAGGGAAAGATGTAACTCTGTGAGATGAATTAACAGGACACAGAGCAGTTTCTCAGAAAGCTTCTTTCCAGTTTTGAACGGAAGATATTTCCTTTTTCACCATAGCCCTCTATGGGCTTCTAAATATCCCTTTGCCAATTCCCCAAGAACAGCCTTAGCGAAAGGCTTCTTGAAGGGAAAGATGTAACTCTGTGAGATGAATTAACAGAACACAGAGCAGTTTCTCAGAAACCTTCTTTCCAGTTTTGAACGGAAGATATTTCCTTTTTCACCTTAGCCCTCTATGGGCTTCCAAATATCCCTTTGCCAATTCCACAAGAACAGCCTTAGCGAAAGGCTTCTTGAAGGGAAAGATGTAACTCTGTGAGATGAATTAACAGAACACAGAGCAGTTTCTCAGAAAGCTTCCCTCCAGTTTTGAACGGAAGATATTTCCTTTTTCACCATAGCCCTCTATGGGCTTCCAAATATCCCTTTGCCAATTCCCCAAGAACAGCCTTAGCGAAAGGCTTCTTGAAGGGAAAGATGTAACTCGGTGAGATGAATTAACAGAACACAGAGCAGTTTCTCAGAAAGCATCTTTCCAGTTTTGAACGGAAGATATTTCCTTTTTCACCATAGCCCTCTATGGGCTTCCAAATATTCCTTTGCCAATTCCACAAGAACAGCCTTAGCGAAAGGCTTCTTGAAGGGAAAGATGTAACTCTGTGAGATGAATTAACAGAACACAGAGCAGTTTCTCAGAAAGCTTCTTTCCAGTTTTGAACGGAAGATATTTCCTTTTTCACCATAGCCCTCTATGGGCTTCCAAATATCCCTTTGCCAATTCCACAAGAACGGCCTTAGCGAAAGTCTTCTTGAAGGGAAAGATGTAACTCTGTGAGATGAATTAACAGAACACAGAGCAGTTTCTCAGAAAGCTTCTTTCCAGTTTTGAACGGAAGATATTTCCTTTTTCACCATAGCCCTCTAGGGGTTCCAAATATCCCTTTGCCAATTCCACAAGAACAGCCTTAGAGAAAGGCTTCTTGAAGGGAAAGATGTAACTCTGTGAGATGAATTAACAGGACACAGAGCAGTTTCTCAGAAATCTTCTTTCCAGTTTTGAACGGAAGATATTTCCTTTTTCACCATAGCCCTCTATGGGCTTCCAAATATCCCTTTGCCAATTCCACAAGAACAGCCTTAGCCAAAGGCTTCTTGAAGGGAAAGATGTAACTCGGTGAGATGAATTAACAGAACACAGAGCAGTTTCTCAGAATGCTTCTTTCCAGTTTTGAACGGAAGATATTTCCTTTATCACCTAGCCCTCTATGGGCTTCCAAATATCCCTTTGCCAATTCCCCAAGAACAACCTTAGCGAAAGGCTTCTTGAAGGGAATGATGTAACTCTGTGAGATGAATTAACAGAACACAGAGCAGTTTCTCAGAATGCTTCTTTCCAGTTTTGAACGGAAGATATTTCCTTTTTCACCATAGCCCTCTATGGGCTTCCAAATATCCCTTTGCCAATTGCACAAGAACAGCCTTAGCGAAAGGCTTCTTGAAGGGAAAGATGTAACTCTGTGAGATGAATTAACAGAACACAGAGCAGTTTCTCAGAAAGCTTCTTTCCAGTTTTGAACGGATGATATTTCCTTTTTCACCATAGCCCTCTATGGGCTTCCAAATATCCCTTTGCCAATTCCACAAGAACAGCCTTAGCGAAAGGCTTCTTGAAGGGAAAGATGTAACTCTGTGAGATGAATTAACAGAACACAGAGCAGTTTCTCAGAAAGCTTCTTTCCAGTTTTGAACGGAAGATATTTCCTTTTTCACCATAGCGCTCTATGGGCTTCCAAATATCCCTTTGCCAATTACACAAGAACAGCCTTAGCGAAAGATTTCTTGAAGGGAAAGATGTAACTCTGTGAGATGAATTAACAGAACACAGAGCAGTTTCTAAGAATGCTTCTTTCCAGTTTTGAACGGAAGATATTTCCTTTATCACCTAGCCCTCTATGGGCTTCCAAATATCCCTTTGCCAATTCCCCAAGAACAGCTTTAGCGAAAGGCTTCTTGAAGGGAAAGATGTAACTCTGTGAGATGAATTAACAGAACACAGAGCAGTTTCTCAGAAAGCTTCTTTCCAGTTTTGAACGGAAGATATTTCCTTTTTCACCATAGCCCTCTATGGGCTTCCAAATATCCCTTTGCCAATTCCACAAGAACAGCCTTAGCGAAAGGCTTCTTGAAGGGAAAGATGTAACTCTGTGAGATGAATTAACAGAACACAGAGCAGTTTCTCAGAAAGCTTCTTTCCAGTTTTGAACGGATGATATTTCCTTTTTCACCATAGCCCTCTATGGTCTTCCAAATATCCCTTTGCCAATTCCACAAGAACAGCCTTAGCGAAAGGCTTCTTGAAGGGAAAGATGTAACTCTGTGAGATGAATTAACAGAACACAGAGCAGTTTCTCAGAAAGCTTCTTTCCAGTTTTGAACGGAAGATATTTCCTTTTTCACCATAGCGCTCTATGGGCTTCCAAATATCCCTTTGCCAATTCCACAAGAACAGCCTTAGCGAAAGGCTTCTTGAAGGGAAAGATGTAACTCTGTGAGATGAATTAACAGAACACAGAGCAGTTTCTCAGAAAGCTTCTTTCCAGTTTTGAACGGAAGATATTTCCTTTTTCACCATAGCCCTCTATGGGCTTCCAAATATCACTTTGCCAATTCCACAAGAACAGCCTTAGCGAAAGGCTTCTTGAAGGGAAGGATGTAAATCTGTGAGATGAATTAACAGAACACAGAACAGTTTCTCAGAAAGCTTCTTTCCAGTTTTGAACGGAAGATATTTCCTTTTTCACCATAGCCCTCTATGGGCTTCCAAATATCCCTTTGCCAATTCCACAAGAAAAGCCTTAGCGAAAGGCTTCTTGAAGGGAAAGATGTAACTCTGTGAGATGAATTAACAGAACACAGAGCAGTTTCTCAGAAAGCTTCTTTCCAGTTTTGAACGGAAGATATTTCCTTTTTCACCATAGCCCTCTATGGGCTTCCAAATATCCCTTTGCCAATTCCACAAGAACAGCCTTAGCCAAAGGCTTCTTGAAGGGAAAGATGTAACTCTGTGAGATGAATTAACAGAACACAGAGCAGTTTCTCAGAAAGCTTCTTTCCAGTTTTGAACGGAAGTTATTTCCTTTTTCACCATAGCCCTCTATGGGCTTCCAAATATCCCTTTGCCAATTCCACAAGAACAGCCTTAGCGAAAGGCTTCTTGAAGGGAAAGATGTAACTCTGTGAGATGAATTAACAGAACACAGAGCAGTTTCTCAGAATGCTTCTTTCCAGTTTTGAACGGAAGATATTTCCTTTATCACCTAGCCCTCTATGGGCTTCCAAATATCCCTTTGCCAATTCCCCAAGAACAGCCTTAGCGAAAGATTTCTTGAAGGGAATGATGTAACTCTTTGAGATGAATTAACAGAACACAGAGCAGTTTCTCAGAAAGCTTCTTTCCATTTTTGAACGGAAGATATTTCCTTTTTCACCATAGCCCTCTATGGGCTTCCAAATATCCCTTTGCCAATTCCACAAGAACAGCCTAGCGAAAGACTTCTTGAAGGGAAAGATGTAACTCTGTGAGATGAATTAACAGAACACAGAGCAGTTTCTCAGAAAGCATCTTTCCAGTTTTGAACGGAAGATATTTCCTTTTTCACCCTAGCCCTCTATGGGCTTCCAAATATTCCTTTGCCAATTCCACAAGAACAGCCTTAGCGAAAGGCTTCTTGAAGGGAAAGATGTAACTCTGTGAGATGAATTAACAGAACACAGAGCAGTTTCTCAGAAAGCTTCTTTCCAGTTTTGAACGGAAGATATTTCCTTTTTCACCATAGCCCTCTAAGGGCTTCCAAATATCCCTTTGCCAATTCCACAAGAACAGCCTTAGCGAAAGACTTCTTGAAGGGAAAGATGTAACTCTGTGAGATGAATTAACAGAACACAGAGCAGTTTCTCAGAAAGCTTCTTTCCAGTTTTGAAAGGAAGATATTTCCTTTTTCACCATAGCCCTCTATGGGCTTCCAAATATCCCGTTGCCAATTCCACAAGAACAGCCTTAGCGAAAGGCTTCTTGAAGGGAAAGATGTAACTCTGTGAGATGAATTAACAGGACACAGAGCAGTTTCTCAGAAAGCTTCTTTCCAGTTTTGAACGGAAGATATTTCCTTTTTCACCATAGCCCTCTATGGGCTTCCAAATATCCCTTTGCCAATTCCCCAAGAACAGCCTTAGCGAAAGGATTCTGGAAGGGAAAGATGTAACTCTGTGAGATGAATTAACAGAACACAGAGTAGTTTCTCAGAAAGCTTCTTTCCAGTTTTGAACGGAAGATATTTCCTTTTTCACCATAGCCCTCTATGGGCTTCCAAATATCCCTTTGCCAATTCCACAAGAACAGCCTTAGCCAAAGGCTTCTTGAAGGGAAAGATGTAACTCGGTGAGATGAATTAACAGAACACAGAGCAGTTTCTCAGAATGCTTCTTTCCAGTTTTGAACGGAAGATATTTCCTTTATCACCTAGCCCTCTATGGGCTTCCAAATATCCCTTTGCCAATTCCCCAAGAACAGCCTTAGCGAAAGGCTTCTTGAAGGGAATGATGTAACTCTGTGAGATGAATTAACAGAACACAGAGCAGTTTCTCAGAATGCTTCTTTCCAGTTTTGAACGGAAGATATTTCCTTTTTCACCATAGCCCTCTATGGGCTTCCAAATATCCCTTTGCCAATTGCACAAGAACAGGCTTAGCGAAAGATTTCTTGAAGGGAAAGATATAACTCTGTGAGATGAATTAACAGAACACAGAGCAGTTTCTCAGAATGCTTCTTTCCAGTTTTGAACGGAAGATATTTCCTTTATCACCTAGCCCTCTATGGGCTTCCTAATATCCCTTTGCCAATTCCCCAAGAACAGCCTTAGCGAAAGGCTTCTTGAAGGGAAAGATGTAACTCTGTGAGATGAATTAACAGAACACAGAGCAGTTTCTCAGAAAGCTTCTTTCCAGTTTTGAACGGAAGATATTTCCTTTTTCACCATAGCCCTCTATGGGCTTCCAAATATCCCTTTGCCAATTCCACAAGAACAGCCTTAGCGAAAGGCTTCTTGAAGGGAAAGATGTAACTCTGTGAGATGAATTAACAGAACACAGAGCAGTTTCTCAGAAATCTTCTTTCCAGTTTTGAACGGAAGATATTTCCTTTTTCACCATAGCCCTCTATGGGCTTCCAAATATCCCTTTGCCAATTCCACAAGAACAGCCTTAGCGAAAGGCTTCTTGAAGGGAAAGATGTAACTCTGTGAGATGAATTAGCAGAACACAGAGCAGTTTCTCAGAAAGCTTCTTTCCAGTTTTGAACGGAAGATATTTCCTTTTTCACCATAGCCCTCTATGGGCTTCCAAATATCCCTTTTCCAATTCCACAAGAACAGCCTTAGCGAAAGGCTTCTTGAAGGGAAAGATATAACTCTGTGAGATGAATTAACAGAACACAGAGCAGTTGCTCAGAAAGCTTCTTTCCAGTTTTGAACGAAAGATATTTCCTTTTTCACCATAGCCCTCTATGGGCTTCCAAATATCCCTTTGCCAATTCCACAAGAACAGCCTTAGCGAAAGGCTTCTTGAAGGGAAAGATGTAACTCTGTGAGATGAATTAACAGAACACAGAGCAGTTTCTCAGAAAGCTTCTTTCCAGTTTTGAACGGAAGATATTTCCTTTTTCACCATAGCCCTCTATGGGCTTCCAAATATCCCTTTGCCAATTCCACAAGAACAGCCTTAGCGAAAGGCTTCTTGAAGGGAAAGATGTAACTCTGTGAGATGAATTAACAGAACACAGAGCAGTTTCTCAGAAAGCTTCTTTCCAGTTTTGAACGGAAGAAATTTCCTTTTTCACCATAGCCCTCTATGGGCTTCCAAATATCCCTTTGCCAATTCCACAAGAACAGCCTTAGCGAAAGGCTTCTTGAAGGGAAAGATGTAACTCTGTGAGATGAATTAACAGAACACAGAGCAGTTTCTCAGAAAGCTTCTTTCCAGTTTTGAACGGAAGATATTTCCTTTTTCACCATAGCCCTCTCTGGGCTTCCAAATATCCCTTTGCCAATTCCCCAAGAACAGCCTTAGCGAAAGGCTTCTTGAAGGGAAAGATGTAACTCTGTGAGATGAATTAACAGAACACAGAGCAGTTTCTCAGAAAGCTTCTTTCCAGTTTTGAACGGAAGGAATTTCCTTTTTCACCATAGCCCTCTATGGGCTTCCAAATATCCCTTTGCCAATTCCCCAAGAACAGCCTTAGCGAAAGGCTTCTTGAAGGGAAAGATGTAACTCTGTGAGATGAATTAACAGAACACAGAGCAGTTTCTCAGAAAGCTTCTTTCCAGTTTTGAACGGAAGATATTTCCTTTTTCACCATAGCCCTCTATGGGCTTCCAAATATCCCTTTGCCAATTCCACAAGATCAGCCTAGCGAAAGACTTCTTGAAGGGAAAGATGTAACTCTGTGAGATGAATTAACAGAACACAGAGCAGTTTCTCAGAAAGCTTCTTTCCAGTTTTGAACGGAAGGAATTTCCTTTTTCACCATAGCTCTCTATGGGCTTCCAAATATCCCTTTGCCAATTCCCCAATAACAGCCTTAGCGAAAGGCTTCTTGAAGGGAAAGATGTAACTCTGTGAGATGAATTAACAGAACACAGAGCAGTTTCTCAGAAAGCTTCTTTCCAGTTTTGAACGGAAGATATTTCCTTTTTCACCATAGCCCTCTATGGGCTTCCAAATATCCCTTGCCAATTCCACAAGAACAGCCTTAGCGAAAGGCTTCTTGAAGGGAAAGATGTAACTCTGTGAGATGAATTAACAGAACACAGAGCAGTTTCTCAGAAAGCTTCTTTCCAGTTTTGAACGGAAGATATTTCCTTTTTCACCATAGCCCTCTATGGGCTTCCAAATATCCCTTTGCCAATTCCACAAGAACAGCCTTAGCGAAAGGCTTCTTGAATGGAAAGATGTAACTCTGTGAGATGAATTAACAGAACACAGAGCAGTTTCTCAGAAAGCTTCTTTCCAGTTTTGAACGGAAGATATTTCCTTTTTCACCATAGCCCTCTATGGGCTTCCAAATATCCCTTTTCCAATTCCACAAGAACAGCCTTAGCGAAAGGCTTCTTGAAGGGAAAGATATAACTCTGTGAGATGAATTAACAGAACACAGAGCAGTTGCTCAGAAAGCTTCTTTCCAGTTTTGAACGGAAGATATTTCCTTTTTCACCATAGCCCTCTATGGGCTTCCAAATATCCCTTTGCCAATTCCACAAGAACAGCCTTAGCGAAAGGCTTCTTGAAGGGAAAGATGTAACTCTGTGAGATGAATTAGCAGAACACAGAGCAGTTTCTCAGAAAGCTTCTTTCCAGTTTTGAACGGAAGATATTTCCTTTTTCACCATAGCCCTCTATGGGCTTCCAAATATCCCTTTTCCAATTCCACAAGAACAGCCTTAGCGAAAGGCTTCTTGAAGGGAAAGATATAACTCTGTGAGATGAATTAACAGAACACAGAGCAGTTGCTCAGAAAGCTTCTTTCCAGTTTTGAACGAAAGATATTTCCTTTTTCACCATAGCCCTCTATGGGCTTCCAAATATCCCTTTGCCAATTCCACAAGAACAGCCTTAGCGAAAGGCTTCTTGAAGGGAAAGATGTAACTCTGTGAGATGAATTAACAGAACACAGAGCAGTTTCTCAGAAAGCTTCTTTCCAGTTTTGAACGGAAGATATTTCCTTTTTCACCATAGCCCTCTATGGGCTTCCAAATATCCCTTTGCCAATTCCACAAGAACAGCCTTAGCGAAAGGCTTCTTGAAGGGAAAGATGTAACTCTGTGAGATGAATTAACAGAACACAGAGCAGTTTCTCAGAAAGCTTCTTTCCAGTTTTGAACGGAAGATATTTCCTTTTTCACCATAGCCCTCTATGGGCTTCCAAATATCCCTTTGCCAATTCCACAAGAACAGCCTTAGCGAAAGGCTTCTTGAAGGGAAAGATGTAACTCTGTGAGATGAATTAACAGAACACAGAGCAGTTTCTCAGAAAGCTTCTTTCCAGTTTTGAACGGAAGATATTTCCTTTTTCACCATAGCCCTCTCTGGGCTTCCAAATATCCCTTTGCCAATTCCCCAAGAACAGCCTTAGCGAAAGGCTTCTTGAAGGGAAAGATGTAACTCTGTGAGATGAATTAACAGAACACAGAGCAGTTTCTCAGAAAGCTTCTTTCCAGTTTTGAACGGAAGGAATTTCCTTTTTCACCATAGCCCTCTATGGGCTTCCAAATATCCCTTTGCCAATTCCCCAAGAACAGCCTTAGCGAAAGGCTTCTTGAAGGGAAAGATGTAACTCTGTGAGATGAATTAACAGAACACAGAGCAGTTTCTCAGAAAGCTTCTTTCCAGTTTTGAACGGAAGATATTTCCTTTTTCACCATAGCCCTCTATGGGCTTCCAAATATCCCTTTGCCAATTCCACAAGATCAGCCTAGCGAAAGACTTCTTGAAGGGAAAGATGTAACTCTGTGAGATGAATTAACAGAACACAGAGCAGTTTCTCAGAAAGCTTCTTTCCAGTTTTGAACGGAAGGAATTTCCTTTTTCACCATAGCTCTCTATGGGCTTCCAAATATCCCTTTGCCAATTCCCCAATAACAGCCTTAGCGAAAGGCTTCTTGAAGGGAAAGATGTAACTCTGTGAGATGAATTAACAGAACACAGAGCAGTTTCTCAGAAAGCTTCTTTCCAGTTTTGAACGGAAGATATTTCCTTTTTCACCATAGCCCTCTATGGGCTTCCAAATATCCCTTGCCAATTCCACAAGAACAGCCTTAGCGAAAGGCTTCTTGAAGGGAAAGATGTAACTCTGTGAGATGAATTAACAGAACACAGAGCAGTTTCTCAGAAAGCTTCTTTCCAGTTTTGAACGGAAGATATTTCCTTTTTCACCATAGCCCTCTATGGGCTTCCAAATATCCCTTTGCCAATTCCACAAGAACAGCCTTAGCGAAAGGCTTCTTGAAGGGAAAGATGTAACTCTGTGAGATGAATTAACAGAACACAGAGCAGTTTCTCAGAAAGCTTCTTTCCAGTTTTGAACGGAAGATATTTCCTTTTTCACCATAGCCCTCTATGGGCTTCCAAATATCCCTTTTCCAATTCCACAAGAACAGCCTTAGCGAAAGGCTTCTTGAAGGGAAAGATATAACTCTGTGAGATGAATTAACAGAACACAGAGCAGTTGCTCAGAAAGCTTCTTTCCAGTTTTGAACGAAAGATATTTCCTTTTTCACCATAGCCCTCTATGGGCTTCCAAATATCCCTTTGCCAATTCCACAAGAACAGCCTTAGCGAAAGGCTTCTTGAAGGGAAAGATGTAACTCTGTGAGATGAATTAACAGAACACAGAGCAGTTTCTCAGAAAGCTTCTTTCCAGTTTTGAACGGAAGATATTTCCTTTTTCACCATAGCCCTCTATGGGCTTCCAAATATCCCTTTGCCAATTCCACAAGAACAGCCTTAGCGAAAGGCTTCTTGAAGGGAAAGATGTAACTCTGTGAGATGAATTAACAGAACACAGAGCAGTTTCTCAGAAAGCTTCTTTCCAGTTTTGAACGGAAGATATTTCCTTTTTCACCATAGCCCTCTATGGGCTTCCACATATCCCTTTGCCAATTCCACAAGAACAGCCTTAGCGAAAGGCTTCTTGAAGGGAAAGATGTAACTCTGTGAGATGAATTAACAGAACACAGAGCAGTTTCTCAGAAAGCTTCTTTCCAGTTTTGAACGGAAGATATTTCCTTTTTCACCGTAGCCCTCTACGGGCTTCCAAATATCCCTTTGCCAATTCCCCAAGAACAGCCTTAGCGAAAGGTTTCTTGAAGGGAAAGATGTAACTCTGTGAGATGAATTAACAGAACACAGAGCAGTTTCTCAGAAAGCTTCTTTCCAGTTTTGAACGGAAGGAATTTCCTTTTTCACCATAGCCCTCTATGGGCTTCCAAATATCCCTTTGCCAATTCCCCAAGAACAGCCTTAGCGAAAGGCTTCTTGAAGGGAAAGATGTAACTCTGTGAGATGAATTAACAGAACACATAGCAGTTTCTCAGAAAGCTTCTTTCCAGTTTTGAACGGAAGATATTTCCTTTTTCACCATAGCCCTCTAAGGGCTTCCAAATATCCCTTTGCCAATTCCACAAGAACAGCCTTCGCGAAAGACTTCTTGAAGGGAAAGATGTAACTCTGTGAGATGAATTAACAGAACACAGAGCAGTTTCTCAGAAAGCTTCCTTCCAGTTTTGAACGGAAGATATTTCCTTTTTCACCATAGCCCTCTATGTTCTTCCAAATATCCCTTTGCCAATTCCCCAAGAACAGCCTTAGCGAAAGGCTTTTGAAGGGAAAGATGTAACTCTGTGAGATGAATTAACAGAACACAGAGCAGTTTCTCAGAAAGCTTCTTTCCAGTTTTGAACGGAAGATATTTCCTTTTTCACCATAGCCCTCTATGGGCTTCCAAATATCCCTTTGCCAATTCCCCAAGAACAGCCTTAGCGAAAGGCTTCTTGAAGGGAAAGATGTAACTCTGTGAGATGAATTACCAGAACACAGAGCAGTTTCTCAGAAAGCTTCTTTCCAGTTTTGAACGGAAGATATTTCCTTTTTCACCATAGCCCTCTATGGGCTTCCAAATATCCCTTTGCCAATTCCACAAGATCAGCCTAGCGAAAGACTTCTTGAAGGGAAAGATGTAACTCTGTGAGATGAATTAACAGAACACAGAGCAGTTTCTCAGAAAGCTTCTTTCCAGTTTTGAACGGAAGGAATTTCCTTTTTCACCATAGCTCTCTATGGGCTTCCAAATATCCCTTTGCCAATTCCCCAATAACAGCCTTAGCGAAAGGCTTCTTGAAGGGAAAGATGTAACTCTGTGAGATGAATTAACAGAACACAGAGCAGTTTCTCAGAAAGCTTCTTTCCAGTTTTGAACGGAAGATATTTCCTTTTTCACCATAGCCCTCTATGGGCTTCCAAATATCCCTTGCCAATTCCACAAGAACAGCCTTAGCGAAAGGCTTCTTGAAGGGAAAGATTTAACTCTGTGAGATGAATTAACAGAACACAGAGCAGTTTCTCAGAAAGCTTCTTTCCAGTTTTGAACGGAAGATATTTCCTTTTTCACCGTAGCCCTCTATGGGCTTCCAAATATCCCTTTGCCAATTCCCCAAGAACAGCCTTAGCGAAAGGCTTCTTGAAGGGAAAGATGTAACTCTGTGAGATGAATTAACAGAACACACAGCAGTTTCTCAGAAAGCTTCTTTCCAGTTTTGAACGGAAGATATTTCCTTTTTCACCGTAGCCCTCTATGGGCTTCCAAATATCCCTTTGCCAATTCCACAAGAACAGCCTAGCGAAAGACTTCTTGAAGGGAAAGATGTAACTCTGTGAGATGAATTAACAGAACACAGAGCAGTTTCTCAGAAAGCTTCTTTCCAGTTTTGAACGGAAGATATTTCCTTTTTCACCATAGCCCTCTATGGGCTTCCAAATATTCCTTTGCCAATTCCACAAGAACAGCCTTAGCGAAAGGCTTCTTGAAGGGAAAGATGTAACTCTGTGAGATGAATTAACAGAACACAGAGCAGTTTCTCAGAAAGCTTCTTTCCAGTTTTGAACGGAAGATATTTCCTTTTTCACCATAGCCCTCTATGGGCTTCCAAATATCCCTTTTCCAATTCCACAAGAACAGCCTTAGCGAAAGGCTTCTTGAAGGGAAAGATATAACTGTGAGATGAATTAACAGAACACAGAGCAGTTGCTCAGAAAGCTTCTTTCCAGTTTTGAACGAAAGATATTTCCTTTTTCACCATAGCCCTCTATGGGCTTCCAAATATCCCTTTGCCAATTCCACAAGAACAGCCTTAGCGAAAGGCTTCTTGAAGGGAAAGATGTAACTCTGTGAGATGAATTAACAGAACACAGAGCAGTTTCTCAGAAAGCTTCTTTCCAGTTTTGAACGGAAGATATTTCCTTTTTCACCATAGCCCTCTATGGGCTTCCAAATATCCCTTTGCCAATTCCACAAGAACAGCCTTAGCGAAAGGCTTCTTGAAGGGAAAGATGTAACTCTGTGAGATGAATTAACAGAACACAGAGCAGTTTCTCAGAAAGCTTCTTTCCAGTTTTGAACGGAAGATATTTCCTTTTTCACCATAGCCCTCTATGGGCTTCCACATATCCCTTTGCCAATTCCACAAGAACAGCCTTAGCGAAAGGCTTCTTGAAGGGAAAGATGTAACTCTGTGAGATGAATTAACAGAACACAGAGCAGTTTCTCAGAAAGCTTCTTTCCAGTTTTGAACGGAAGATATTTCCTTTTTCACCGTAGCCCTCTATGGGCTTCCAAATATCCCTTTGCCAATTCCCCAAGAACAGCCTTAGCGAAAGGCTTCTTGAAGGGAAAGATGTAACTCTGTGAGATGAATTAACAGAACACAGAGCAGTTTCTCAGAAAGCTTCTTTCCAGTTTTGAACGGAAGGAATTTCCTTTTTCACCGTAGCCCTCTATGGGCTTCCAAATATCCCTTTGCCAATTCCCCAAGAACAGCCTTAGCGAAAGGCTTCTTGAAGGGAAAGATGTAACTCTGTGAGATGAATTAACAGAACACATAGCAGTTTCTCAGAAAGCTTCTTTCCAGTTTTGAACGGAAGATATTTCCTTTTTCACCATAGCCATCTAAGGGCTTCCAAATATCCCTTTGCCAATTCCACAAGAACAGCCTTCGCGAAAGACTTCTTGAAGGGAAAGATGTAACTCTGTGAGATGAATTAACAGAACACAGAGCAGTTTCTCAGAAAGCTTCCTTCCAGTTTTGAACGGAAGATATTTCCTTTTTCACCATAGCCCTCTATGGGCTTCCAAATATCCCTTTGCCAATTCCCCAAGAACAGCCTTAGCGAAAGGCTTTTGAAGGGAAAGATGTAACTCTGTGAGATGAATTAACAGAACACAGAGCAGTTTCTCAGAAAGCTTCTTTCCAGTTTTGAACGGAAGATATTTCCTTTTTCACCATAGCCCTCTATGGGCTTCCAAATATCCCTTTGCCAATTCCACAAGAACAGCCTTAGCGAAAGGCTTCTTGAAGGGAAAGATGTAACTCTGTGAGATGAATTAACAGAACACAGAGCAGTTTCTCAGAAAGCTTCTTTCCAGTTTTGAACGGAAGATATTTCCTTTTTCACCGTAGCCCTCTATGGGCTTCCAAATATCCCTTTGCCAATTCCACAAGAACAGCCTTAGCGAAAGGCTTCTTGAAGGGAAAGATGTAACTCTGTGAGATGAATTAACAGAACACAGAGCAGTTTCTCAGAAAGCTTCTTTCCAGTTTTGAACGGAAGATATTTCCTTTTTCACCATAGCCCTCTAAGGGCTTCCAAATATCCCTTTGCCAATTCCCCAAGAACAGCCTTAGCGAAAGGCTTCTTGAAGGAGAAGATGTAACTCTGTGAGATGAATTAACAGAACACAGAGCAGTTTCTCAGAAAGCTTCTTTCCAGTTTTGAACGGAAGGAATTTCCTTTTTCACCATAGCCCTCTATGGGCTTCCAAATATCCCTTTGCCAATTCCCCAAGAACAGCCTTAGCGAAAGGCTTCTTGAAGGGAAAGATGTAACTCTGTGAGATGAATTAACAGAACACATAGCAGTTTCTCAGAAAGCTTCTTTCCAGTTTTGAACGGAAGATATTTCCTTTTTCACCATAGCCCTCTAAGGGCTTCCAAATATCCCTTTGCCAATTCCACAAGAACAGCCTTCGCGAAAGACTTCTTGAAGGGAAAGATGTAACTCTGTGAGATGAATTAACAGAACACAGAGCAGTTTCTCAGAAAGCTTCCTTCCAGTTTTGAACGGAAGATATTTCCTTTTTCACCATAGCCCTCTATGGGCTTCCAAATATCCCTTTGCCAATTCCCCAAGAACAGCCTTAGCGAAAGGCTTTTGAAGGGAAAGATGTAACTCTGTGAGATGAATTAACAGAACACAGAGCAGTTTCTCAGAAAGCTTCTTTCCAGTTTTGAACGGAAGATATTTCCTTTTCACCATAGCCCTCTATGGGCTTCCAAATATCCCTTTGCCAATTCCACAAGAACAGCCTTAGCCAAAGGCTTCTTGAAGGGAAAGATGTAACTCTGTGAGATGAATTAACAGAACACAGAGCAGTTTCTCAGAATGCTTCTTTCCAGTTTTGAACGGAAGATATTTCCTTTATCACCTAGCCCTCTATGGGCTTCCAATTATCCCTTTGCCAATTCCACAAGAACAGCCTTAGCGAAAGGCTTCTTGAAGGGAAAGATGTAACTCTGTGAGATGAATTAACAGAACACAGAGCAGTTTCTCAGAAAGCTTCTTTCCAGTTTTGAACGGAAGGAATTTCCTTTTTCACCATAGCCCTCTATGGGCTTCCAAATATCCCTTTGCCAATTCCCCAAGAACAGCCTTAGCGAAAGGCTTCTTGAAGGGAAAGATGTAACTCTGTGAGATGAATTAACAGAACACATAGCAGTTTCTCAGAAAGCTTCTTTCCAGTTTTGAACGGAAGATATTTCCTTTTTCACCATAGCCCTCTAAGGGCTTCCAAATATCCCTTTGCCAATTCCACAAGAACAGCCTTCGCGAAAGACCTCTTGAAGGGAAAGATGTAACTCTGTGAGATGAATTAACAGAACACAGAGCAGTTTCTCAGAAAGCTTCCTTCCAGTTTTGAACGGAAGATATTTCCTTTTTCACCATAGCCCTCTATGGGCTTCCAAATATCCCTTTGCCAATTCCCCAAGAACAGCCTTAGCGAAAGGCTTTTGAAGGGAAAGATGTAACTCTGTGAGATGAATTAACAGAACACAGAGCAGTTTCTCAGAAAGCTTCTTTCCAGTTTTGAACGGAAGATATTTCCTTTTTCACCATAGCCCTCTATGGGCTTCCAAATATCCCTTTGCCAATTCCACAAGAACAGCCTTAGCCAAAGGCTTCTTGAAGGGAAAGATGTAACTCTGTGAGATGAATTAACAGAACACAGAGCAGTTTCTCAGACTGCTTCTTTCCAGTTTTGAACGGAAGATATTTCCTTTATCACCTAGCCCTCTATGGGCTTCCAATTATCCCTTTGCCTATTCCCCAAGAACAGCCTTAGCGAAAGGCTTCTTGAAGGGAATGATGTAACTCTGTGAGATGAATTAACAGAACTCAGAGCAGTTTCTCAGAAAGCTTCTTTCCAGTTTTGAACGGAAGATATTTCCTTTTTCACCATAGCCCTCTAAGGGCTTCCAAATATCCCTTTGTCAATTCCACAAGAACAGCCTTAGCGAAAGGCTTCTTGAAGGGAAAGATGTAACTCTGTGAGATGAATTAACAGAACACAGAGCAGTTTCTCAGAAAGCTTCTTTCCAGTTTTGAACGGATGATATTTCCTTTTTCACCATAGCCCTCTATGGGCTTCCAAATATCCCTTTGCCAATTCCACAAGAACAGCCTTAGCGAAAGGCTTCTTGAAGGGAAAGATGTAACTCTGTGAGATGAATTAACAGAACACAGAGCAGTTTCTCAGAAAGCTTCTTTCCAGTTTTGAACGGAAGATATTTCCTTTTTCACCATAGCCCTCTATGGGCTTCCAAATATCCCTTTGCCAATTCCCCAAGAACAGCCTTAGCGAAAGGCTTCTTGAAGGGAAAGATGTAACTCTGTGAGATGAATTAACAGAACACAGAGCAGTTTCTCAGAAAGCTTCTTTCCAGTTTTGAACGGAAGGAATTTCCTTTTTCACCATAGCCCTCTATGGGCTTCCAAATATCCCTTTGCCAATTCCCCAAGAACAGCCTTAGCGAAAGGCTTCTTGAAGGGAAAGATGTAACTCTGTGAGATGAATTAACAGAACACAGAGCAGTTTCTCAGAAAGCTTCTTTCCAGTTTTGAACGGAAGATATTTCCTTTTTCACCATAGCCCTCTATGGGCTTCCAAATATCCCTTTGCCAATTCCACAAGATCAGCCTAGCGAAAGACTTCTTGAAGGGAAAGATGTAACTCTGTGAGATGAATTAACAGAACACAGAGCAGTTTCTCAGAAAGCTTCCTTCCAGTTTTGAACGGAAGGAATTTCCTTTTTCACCATAGCTCTCTATGGCCTTCCAAATATCCCTTTGCCAATTCCCCAATAACAGCCTTAGCGAAAGGCTTCTTGAAGGGAAAGATGTAACTCTGTGAGATGAATTAACAGAACACACAGCAGTTTCTCAGAAAGCTTCTTTCCAGTTTTGAACGGAAGATATTTCCTTTTTCACCATAGCCCTCTATGGGCTTCCAAATATCCCTTGCCAATTCCACAAGAACAGCCTTAGCGAAAGGCTTCTTAAAGGGAAAGATTTAACTCTGTGAGATGAATTAACAGAACACAGAGCAGTTTCTCAGAAAGCTTCTTTCCAGTTTTGAACGGAAGATATTTCCTTTTTCACCGTAGCCCTCTATGGGCTTCCAAATATCCCTTTGCCAATTCCCCAAGAACAGCCTTAGCGAAAGGCTTCTTGAAGGGAAAGATGTAACTCTGTGAGATGAATTAACAGAACACAGAGCAGTTTCTCAGAAAGCTTCTTTCCAGTTTTGAACGGAAGATATTTCCTTTTTCACCATAGCCCTCTATGGGCTTCCAAATATCCCTTTGCCAATTCCACAAGAACAGCCTAGCGAAAGACTTCTTGAAGGGAAAGATGTAACTCTGTGAGATGAATTAACAGAACAGAGAGCAGTTTCTCAGAAAGCTTCTTTCCAGTTTTGAACGGAAGATATTTCCTTTTTCACCATAGCCCTCTATGGGCTTCCAAATATTCCTTTGCCAATTCCACAAGAACAGCCTTAGCGAAAGGCTTCTTGAAGGGAAAGATGTAACTCTGTGAGATGAATTAACAGAACACAGAGCAGTTTCTCAGAAAGCTTCTTTCCAGTTTTGAACGGAAGATATTTCCTTTTTCACCATAGCCCTCTATGGGCTTCCAAATATCCCTTTTCCAATTCCACAAGAAAAGCCTTAGCGAAAGGCTTCTTGAAGGGAAAGATATAACTCTGTGAGATGAATTAACAGAACACAGAGCAGTTGCTCAGAAAGCTTCTTTCCAGTTTTGAACGAAAGATATTTCCTTTTTCACCAGAGCCCTCTATGGGCTTCCAAATATCCCTTTGCCAATTCCACAAGAACAGCCTTAGCGAAAGGCTTCTTGAAGGGAAAGATGTAACTCTGTGAGATGAATTAACAGAACACAGAGCAGTTTCTCAGAAAGCTTCTTTGCAGTTTTGAACGGAAGATATTTCCTTTTTCACCATAGCCCTCTATGGGCTTCCAAGTATCCCTTTGCCAATTCCACAAGAACAGCCTTAGCGAAAGGCTTCTTGAAGGGAAAGATGTAACTCTGTGAGATGAATTAACAGAACACAGAGCAGTTTCTCAGAAAGCTTCTTTCCAGTTTTGAACGGAAGATATTTCCTTTTTCACCATAGCCCTCTATGGGCTTCCACATATCCCTTTGCCAATTCCACAAGAACAGCCTTAGCGAAAGGCTTCTTGAAGGGAAAGATGTAACTCTGTGAGATGAATTAACAGAACACAGAGCAGTTTCTCAGAAAGCTTCTTTCCAGTTTTGAACGGAAGATATTTCCTTTTTCACCGTAGCCCTCTATGGGCTTCCAAATATCCCTTTGCCAATTCCCCAAGAACAGCCTTAGCGAAAGGCTTCTTGAAGGGAAAGATGTAACTCTGTGAGATGAATTAACAGAACACAGAGCAGTTTCTCAGAAAGCTTCTTTCCAGTTTTGAACGGAAGGAATTTCCTTTTTCACCATAGCCCTCTATGGGCTTCCAAATATCCCTTTGCCAATTCCCCAAGAACAGCCTTAGCGAAAGGCTTCTTGAAGGGAAAGATGTAACTCTGTGAGATGAATTAACAGAACACATAGCAGTTTCTCAGAAAGCTTCTTTCCAGTTTTGAACGGAAGATATTTCCTTTTTCACCATAGCCCTCTAAGGGCTTCCAAATATCCCTTTGCCAATTCCACAAGAACAGCCTTCGCGAAAGACCTCTTGAAGGGAAAGATGTAACTCTGTGAGATGAATTAACAGAACACAGAGCAGTTTCTCAGAAAGCTTCCTTCCAGTTTTGAACGGAAGATATTTCCTTTTTCACCATAGCCCTCTATGGGCTTCCAAATATCCCTTTGCCAATTCCCCAAGAACAGCCTTAGCGAAAGGCTTTTGAAGGGAAAGATGTAACTCTGTGAGATGAATTAACAGAACACAGAGCAGTTTCTCAGAAAGCTTCTTTCCAGTTTTGAACGGAAGATATTTCCTTTTTCACCATAGCCCTCTATGGGCTTCCAAATATCCCTTTTCCAATTCCACAAGAACAGCCTTAGCCAAAGGCTTCTTGAAGGGAAAGATGTAACTCTGTGAGATGAATTAACAGAACACAGAGCAGTTTCTCAGACTGCTTCTTTCCAGTTTTGAACGGAAGATATTTCCTTTATCACCTAGCCCTCTATGGGCTTCCAATTATCCCTTTGCCTATTCCCCAAGAACAGCCTTAGCGAAAGGCTTCTTGAAGGGAATGATGTAACTCTGTGAGATGAATTAACAGAACACAGAGCAGTTTCTCAGAAAGCTTCCTTCCAGTTTTGAACGGAAGATATTTCCTTTTTCACCATAGCCCTCTAAGGGCTTCCAAATATCCCTTTGCCAATTCCACAAGAACAGCCTTCGCGAAAGACTTCTTGAAGAGAAAGATGTAACTCTGTGAGATGAATTAACAGAACACAGAGCAGTTTCTCAGAAAGCTTCCTTCCAGTTTTGAACGGAAGATATTTCCTTTTTCACCATAGCCCTCTATGGGCTTCCAAATATCCCTTTGCCAATTCCCCAAGAACAGCCTTAGCGAAAGGCTTTTGAAGGGAAAGATGTAACTCTGTGAGATGAATTAACAGAACACAGAGCAGTTTCTCAGAAAGCTTCTTTCCAGTTTTGAACGGAAGATATTTCCTTTTTCACCATAGCCCTCTATGGGCTTCCAAATATCCCTTTGCCAATTCCACAAGAACAGCCTTAGCGAAAGGCTTCTTGAAGGGAAAGATGTAACTCTGTGAGATGAATTAACAGAACACAGAGCAGTTTCTCAGAAAGCTTCTTTCCAGTTTTGAACGGAAGATATTTCCTTTTTCACCGTAGCCCTCTATGGGCTTCCAAATATCCCTTTGCCAATTCCACAAGAACAGCCTTAGCGAAAGGCTTCTTGAAGGGAAAGATGTAACTCTGTGAGATGAATTAACAGAACACAGAGCAGTTTCTCAGAAAGCTTCTTTCCAGTTTTGAACGGAAGATATTTCCTTTTTCACCATAGCCCTCTAAGGGCTTCCAAATATCCCTTTGCCAATTCCCCAAGAACAGCCTTAGGGAAAGGCTTCTTGAAGGGAAAGATGTAACTCTGTGAGATGAATTAACAGAACACAGAGCAGTTTCTCAGAAAGCTTCTTTCCAGTTTTGAACGGAAGGAATTTCCTTTTTCACCATAGCCCTCTATGGGCTTCCAAATATCCCTTTGCCAATTCCCCAAGAACAGCCTTAGCGAAAGGCTTCTTGAAGGGAAAGATGTAACTCTGTGAGATGAATTAACAGAACACATAGCAGTTTCTCAGAAAGCTTCTTTCCAGTTTTGAACGGAAGATATTTCCTTTTTCACCATAGCCCTCTAAGGGCTTCCAAATATCCCTTTGCCAATTCCACAAGAACAGCCTTCGCGAAAGACTTCTTGAAGGGAAAGATGTAACTCTGTGAGATGAATTAACAGAACACAGAGCAGTTTCTCAGAAAGCTTCCTTCCAGTTTTGAACGGAAGATATTTCCTTTTTCACCATAGACCTCTATGGGCTTCCAAATATCCCTTTGCCAATTCCCCAAGAACAGCCTTAGCGAAAGGCTTTTGAAGGGAAAGATGTAACTCTGTGAGATGAATTAACAGAACACAGAGCAGTTTCTCAGAAAGCTTCTTTCCAGTTTTGAACGGAAGATATTTCCTTTTCACCATAGCCCTCTATGGGCTTCCAAATATCCCTTTGCCAATTCCACAAGAACAGCCTTAGCCAAAGGCTTCTTGAAGGGAAAGATGTAACTCTGTGAGATGAATTAACAGAACACAGAGCAGTTTCTCAGAATGCTTCTTTCCAGTTTTGAACGGAAGATATTTCCTTTATCACCTAGCCCTCTATGGGCTTCCAATTATCCCTTTGCCTATTCCCCAAGAACAGCCTTAGCGAAAGGCTTCTTGAAGGGAATGATGTAACTCTGTGAGATGAATTAACAGAACACAGAGCAGTTTCTCAGAAAGCTTCTTTCCAGTTTTGAACGGAAGATATTTCCTTTTTCACCATAGCCCTCTAAGGGCTTCCAAATATCCCTTTGCCAATTCCACAAGAACAGCCTTAGCGAAAGGCTTCTTGAAGGGAAAGATGTAACTCTGTGAGATGAATTAACAGAACACCGAGCAGTTTCTCAGAAAGCTTCTTTCCAGTTTTGAACGGAAGATATTTCCTTTTTCACCATAGCCCTCTATGGGCTTCCAAATATCCCTTTGCCAATTCCACAAGAACAGCCTTTGCGAAAGGCTTCTTGAAGGGAAAGATGTAACTCTGTGAGATGAATTAACAGAACACAGAGCAGTTTCTCAGAAAGCTTCTTTCCACTTTTGAACGGAAGATATTTCCTTTTTCACCATAGCCCTCTATGGGCTTCCAAATATCCCTTTTCCAATTCCACAAGAACAGCCTTAGCGAAAGGCTTCTTGAAGGGAAAGATATAACTCTGTGAGATGAATTAACAGAACACAGAGCAGTTGCTCAGAAAGCTTCTTTCCAGTTTTGAACGGAAGATATTTCCTTTTTCACCATAGCCCTCTATGGGCTTCCAAATATCCCTTTGCCAATTCCACAAGAACAGCCTTAGCGAAAGGCTTCTTGAAGGGAAAGATGTAACTCTGTGAGATGAATTAACAGAACACAGAGCAGTTTCTCAGAAAGCTTCTTTCCAGTTTTGAACGGAAGATATTTCCTTTTTCACCATAGCCCTCTATGGGCTTCCAAATATCCCTTTGCCAATTCCCCAAGAACAGCCTTAGCGAAAGGCTTCTTGAAGGGAAAGATGTAACTCTGTGAGATGAATTAACAGAACACAGAGCAGTTTCTCAGAAAGCTTCTTTCCAGTTTTGAACGGAAGGAATTTCCTTTTTCACCATAGCCCTCTATGGGCTTCCAAATATCCCTTTGCCAATTCCCCAAGAACAGCCTTAGCGAAAGGCTTCTTGAAGGGAAAGATGTAACTCTGTGAGATGAATTAACAGAACACAGAGCAGTTTCTCAGAAAGCTTCTTTCCAGTTTTGAACGGAAGATATTTCCTTTTTCACCATAGCCCTCTATGGGCTTCCAAATATCCCTTTGCCAATTCCACAAGATCAGCCTAGCGAAAGACTTCTTGAAGGGAAAGATGTAACTCTGTGAGATGAATTAACAGAACACAGAGCAGTTTCTCAGAAAGCTTCCTTCCAGTTTTGAACGGAAGGAATTCCCTTTTTCACCATAGCTCTCTATGGCCTTCCAAATATCCCTTTGCCAATTCCCCAATAACAGCCTTAGCGAAAGGCTTCTTGAAGGGAAAGATGTAACTCTGTGAGATGAATTAACAGAACACACAGCAGTTTCTCAGAAAGCTTCTTTCCAGTTTTGAACGGAAGATATTTCCTTTTTCACCATAGCCCTCTATGGGCTTCCAAATATCCCTTGCCAATTCCACAAGAACAGCCTTAGCGAAAGGCTTCTTGAAGGGAAAGATTTAACTCTGTGAGATGAATTAACAGAACACAGAGCAGTTTCTCAGAAAGCTTCTTTCCAGTTTTGAACGGAAGATATTTCCTTTTTCACCGTAGCCCTCTATGGGCTTCCAAATATCCCTTTGCCAATTCCCCAAGAACAGCCTTAGCGAAAGGCTTCTTGAAGGGAAAGATGTAACTCTGTGAGATGAATTAACAGAACACACAGCAGTTTCTCAGAAAGCTTCTTTCCAGTTTTGAACGGAAGATATTTCCTTTTTCACCATAGCCCTCTATGGGCTTCCAAATATCCCTTTGCCAATTCCACAAGAACAGCCTAGCGAAAGACTTCTTGAAGGGAAAGATGTAACTCTGTGAGATGAATTAACAGAACACAGAGCAGTTTCTCAGAAAGCTTCTTTCCAGTTTTGAACGGAAGATATTTCCTTTTTCACCATAGCCCTCTATGGGCTTCCAAATATTCCTTTGCCAATTCCACAAGAACAGCCTTAGCGAAAGGCTTCTTGAAGGGAAAGATGTAACTCTGTGAGATGAATTAACAGAACACAGAGCAGTTTCTCAGAAAGCTTCTTTCCAGTTTTGAACGGAAGATATTTCCTTTTTCACCATAGCCCTCTATGGGCTTCCAAATATCCCTTTTCCAATTCCACAAGAAAAGCCTTAGCGAAAGGCTTCTTGAAGGGAAAGATATAACTCTGTGAGATGAATTAACAGAACACAGAGCAGTTGCTCAGAAAGCTTCTTTCCAGTTTTGAACGAAAGATATTTCCTTTTTCACCAGAGCCCTCTATGGGCTTCCAAATATCCCTTTGCCAATTCCACAAGAACAGCCTTAGCGAAAGGCTTCTTGAAGGGAAAGATGTAACTCTGTGAGATGAATTAACAGAACACAGAGCAGTTTCTCAGAAAGCTTCTTTCCAGTTTTGAACGGAAGATATTTCCTTTTTCACCATAGCCCTCTATGGGCTTCCAAATATCCCTTTGCCAATTCCACAAGAACAGCCTTAGCGAAAGGCTTCTTGAAGGGAAAGATGTAACTCTGTGAGATGAATTAACAGAACACAGAGCAGTTTCTCAGAAAGCTTCTTTCCAGTTTTGAACGGAAGATATTTCCTTTTTCACCGTAGCCCTCTATGGGCTTCCAAATATCCCTTTGCCAATTCCACAAGAACAGCCTTAGCGAAAGGCTTCTTGAAGGGAAAGATGTAACTCTGTGAGATGAATTAACAGAACACAGAGCAGTTTCTCAGAAAGCTTCTTTCCAGTTTTGAACGGAAGGAATTTCCTTTTTCACCATAGCCCTCTATGGGCTTCCAAATATCCCTTTGCCAATTCCCCAAGAACAGCCTTAGCGAAAGGCTTCTTGAAGGGAAAGATGTAACTCTGTGAGATGAATTAACAGAACACATAGCAGTTTCTCAGAAAGCTTCTTTCCAGTTTTGAACGGAAGATATTTCCTTTTTCACCATAGCCCTCTAAGGGCTTCCAAATATCCCTTCTGCCAATTCCACAAGAACAGCCTTCGCGAAAGACCTCTTGAAGGGAAAGATGTAACTCTGTGAGATGAATTAACAGAACACAGAGCAGTTTCTCAGAAAGCTTCCTTCCAGTTTTGAACGGAAGATATTTCCTTTTTCACCATAGCCCTCTATGGGCTTCCAAATATCCCTTTGCCAATTCCCCAAGAACAGCCTTAGCGAAAGGCTTTTGAAGGGAAAGATGTAACTCTGTGAGATGAATTAACAGAACATAGAACAGTTTCTCAGAAAGCTTCTTTCCAGTTTTGAACGGAAGATATTTCCTTTTTCACCATAGCCCTCTATGGGCTTCCAAATATCCCTTTGCCAATTCCACAAGAACAGCCTTAGCCAAAGGCTTCTTGAAGGGAAAGATGTAACTCTGTGAGATGAATTAACAGAACACAGAGCAGTTTCTCAGACTGCTTCTTTCCAGTTTTGAACGGAAGATATTTCCTTTATCACCTAGCCCTCTATGGGCTTCCAATTATCCCTTTGCCTATTCCCCAAGAACAGCCTTAGCGAAAGGCTTCTTGAAGGGAATGATGTAACTCTGTGAGATGAATTAACAGAACACAGAGCAGTTTCTCAGAAAGCTTCTTTCCAGTTTTGAACGGAAGATATTTCCTTTTTCACCATAGCCCTCTAAGGGCTTCCAAATATCCCTTTGTCAATTCCACAAGAACAGCCTTAGCGAAAGGCTTCTTGAAGGGAAAGATGTAACTCTGTGAGATGAATTAACAGAACACAGAGCAGTTTCTCAGAAAGCTTCTTTCCAGTTTTGAACGGAAGATATTTCCTTTTTCACCATAGCCCTCTATGGGCTTCCAAATATCCCTTTGCCAATTCCACAAGAACAGCCTTAGCGAAAGGCTTCTTGAAGGGAAGGATGTAACTCTGTGAGATGAATTAACAGAACACAGAGCAGTTTCTCAGAAAGCTTCTTTCCAGTTTTGAACGGAAGATATTTCCTTTTTCACCATAGCCCTCTATGGGCTTCCAAATATCCCTTTGCCAATTCCCCAAGAACAGCCTTAGCGAAAGGCTTCTTGAAGGGAAAGATGTAACTCTGTGAGATGAATTAACAGAACACAGAGCAGTTTCTCAGAAAGCTTCTTTCCAGTTTTGAACGGAAGGAATTTCCTTTTTCACCATAGCCCTCTATGGGCTTCCAAATAGCCCTTTGCCAATTCCCCAAGAACAGCCTTAGCGAAAGGCTTCTTGAAGGGAAAGATGTAACTCTGTGAGATGAATTAACAGAACACAGAGCAGTTTCCCAGAAAGCTTCTTTCCAGTTTTGAACGGAAGATATTTCCTTTTTCACCATAGCCCTCTATGGGCTTCCAAATATCCCTTTGCCAATTCCCCAAGAACAGCCTTAGCGAAAGGCTTCTTGAAGGGAAAGATGTAACTCTGTGAGATGAATTAACAGAACACACAGCAGTTTCTCAGAAAGCTTCTTTCCAGTTTTGAACGGAAGATATTTCCTTTTTCACCATAGCCCTCTAGGGGCTTCCAAATATCCCTTTGCCAATTCCACAAGAACAGCCTAGCGAAAGACTTCTTGAAGGGAAAGATGTAACTCTGTGAGATGAATTAACAGAACACAGAGCAGTTTCTCAGAAAGCTTCTTTCCAGTTTTGAACGGAAGATATTTCCTTTTTCACCATAGCCCTCTATGGGCTTCCAAATATTCCTTTGCCAATTCCACAAGAACAGCCTTAGCGAAAGGCTTCCTGAAGGGAAAGATGTAACTCTGTGAGAGGAATTAACAGAACACAGAGCAGTTTCTCAGAAAGCTTCTTTCCAGTTTTGAACGGAAGATATTTCCTTTTTCACCATAGCCCTCTATGGGCTTCCAAATATCCCTTTGCCAATTCCACAAGAACAGCCTTAGCGAAAGGCTTCTTGAAGGGAAAGATATAACTCTGTGAGATGAATTAACAGAACACAGAGCAGTTGCTCAGAAAGCTTCTTTCCAGTTTTGAACGAAAGATATTTCCTTTTTCACCATAGCCCTCTATGGGCTTCCAAATATCCCTTTGCCAATTCCACAAGAACAGCCTTAGCGAAAGGCTTCTTGAAGGGAAAGATGTAACTCTGTGAGATGAATTAACAGAACACAGAGCAGTTTCTCAGAAAGCTTCTTTCCAGTTTTGAACGGAAGATATTTCCTTTTTCACCATAGCCCTCTATGGGCTTCCAAATATCCCTTTGCCAATTCCACAAGAACAGCCTTAGCGAAAGGCTTCTTGAAGGGAAAGATGTAACTCTGTGAGATGAATTAACAGAACACAGAGCAGTTTCTCAGAAAGCTTCTTTCCAGTTTTGAACGGAAGATATTTCCTTTTTCACCATAGCCCTCTATGGGCTTCCAAATAGCCCTTTGCCAATTCCCCAAGAACAGCCTTAGCGAAAGGCTTCTTGAAGGGAAAGATGTAACTCTGTGAGATGAATTAACAGAACACAGAGCAGTTTCCCAGAAAGCTTCTTTCCAGTTTTGAACGGAAGATATTTCCTTTTTCACCATAGCCCTCTATGGGCTTCCAAATATCCCTTTGCCAATTCCCCAAGAACAGCCTTAGCGAAAGGCTTCTTGAAGGGAAAGATGTAACTCTGTGAGATGAATTAACAGAACACACAGCAGTTTCTCAGAAAGCTTCTTTCCAGTTTTGAACGGAAGATATTTCCTTTTTCACCATAGCCCTCTAGGGGCTTCCAAATATCCCTTTGCCAATTCCACAAGAACAGCCTTAGCGAAAGGCTTCTTGAAGGGAAAGATGTAACTCTGTGAGATGAATTAACAGAACACAGAGCAGTTTCTCAGAAAGCTTCTTTCCAGTTTTGAACGGAAGATATTTCCTTTTTCACCATAGCCCTCTATGGGCTTCCAAATATTCCTTTGCCAATTCCACAAGAACAGCCTTAGCGAAAGGCTTCTTGAAGGGAAAGATGTAACTCTGTGAGAGGAATTAACAGAACACAGAGCAGTTTCTCAGAAAGCTTCTTTCCAGTTTTGAACGGAAGATATTTCCTTTTTCACCATAGCACTCTATGGGCTTCCAAATATCCCTTTGCCAATTCCACAAGAACAGCCTTAGCGAAAGGCTTCTTGAAGGGAAAGATATAACTCTGTGAGATGAATTAACAGAACACAGAGCAGTTGCTCAGAAAGCTTCTTTCCAGTTTTGAACGAAAGATATTTCCTTTTTCACCATAGCCCTCTATGGGCTTCCAAATATCCCTTTGCCAATTCCACAAGAACAGCCTTAGCGAAAGGCTTCTTGAAGGGAAAGATGTAACTCTGTGAGATGAATTAACAGAACACAGAGCAGTTTCTCAGAAAGCTTCTTTCCAGTTTTGAACGGAAGATATTTCCTTTTTCACCATAGCCCTCTATGGGCTTCCAAATATCCCTTTGCCAATTCCACAAGAACAGCCTTAGCGAAAGGCTTCTTGAAGGGAAAGATGTAACTCTGTGAGATGAATTAACAGAACACAGAGCAGTTTCTCAGAAAGCTTCTTTCCAGGTTTGAACGGAAGATATTTCCTTTTTCACCATAGCCCTCTATGGGCTTCCACATATCCCTTTGCCAATTCCACAAGAACAGCCTTAGCGAAAGGCTTCTTGAAGGGAAAGATGTAACTCTGTGAGATGAATTAACAGAACACAGAGCAGTTTCTCAGAAAGCTTCTTTCCAGTTTTGAACGGAAGATATTTCCTTTTTCACCGTAGCCCTCTATGGGCTTCCAAATATCCCTTTGCCAATTCCACAAGAACAGCCTTAGCGAAAGGCTTCTTGAAGGGAAAGATGTAACTCTGTGAGATGAATTAACAGAACACAGAGCAGTTTCTCAGAAAGCTTCTTTCATGTTTTCAACGGAAGATATTTCCTTTTTCACCATAGCCCTCTATGGGCTTCCAAATATCCCTTTGCCAATCCCACAAGAACAGCCTTAGCGAAAGGCTTCTTGATGGGAAAGATGTAACTCTGTGAGATGAATTAACAGAACACAGAGCAGTTTCTCAGAAAGCTTCTTTCCAGTTTTGAACGGAAAACATTTCCTTTTTCACCATAGCCCTCTATGGGCTTCCAAATAGCCCTTTGCCAATTCCCCAAGAAGAGCCTTAGCGAAAGGCTTCTTGAAGGGAAAGATGTAACTCTGTGAGATGAATTAACAGAACACAGAGCAGTTTCTCAGAAAGCTTCTTTCCAGTTTTGAACGGAAGATATTTCCTTTTTCACCATAGCCCTCTATGGGCTTCCAAATATCCCTTTGCCAATTCCACAAGAACAGCCTTAGCGAAAGGCTTCTTGAAGGGAAAGATGTAACTCTGTGAGATGAATTAACAGAACACAGAGCAGTTTCTCAGAAAGCTTCTTTCCAGTTTTGAACGGAAGATATTTCCCTTTTCACCATAGCGCTCTATGGGCTTCCAAATATCCCTTTGCCAATTCCACAAGAACAGCCTTAGCGAAAGATTTCTTGAAGGGAACGATGTAACTCTGTGAGATGAATTAACAGAACACAGAGCAGTTTCTCAGAATGCTTCTTTCCAGTTTTGAACGGAAGATATTTCCTTTATCACCTAGCCCTCTATGGGCTTCCAAATATCCCTTTGCCAATTCCCCAAGAACAGCCTTAGCGAAAGGCTTCTTGAAGGGAATGATGTAACTCTGTGAGATGAATTAACAGAACACAGAGCAGTTTCTCAGAAAGCTTCTTTCCAGTTTTGAACGGAAGATATTTCCTTTTTCACCATAGCCCTCTATGGGCTTCCAAATATCCCTTTGCCAATTCCACAAGAACAGCCTTAGCGAAAGGCTTCTTGAAGGGAAAGATGTAACTCTGTGAGATGAATTAACAGAACACAGAGCAGTTTCTCAGAAAGCTTCTTTCCAGTTTTGAACGGATGATATTTCCTTTTTCACCATAGCCCTGTATGGGCTTCCAAATATCCCTTTGCCAATTCCACAAGAACAACCTTAGCGAAAGGCTTCTTGAAGGGAAAGATGTAACTCTGTGAGATGAATTAACAGAACACAGAGCAGTTTCTCAGAAAGCTTCTTTCCAGTTTTGAACGGAAGATATTTCCTTTTTCACCATAGCGCTATATGGGCTTCCAAATATCCCGTTGCCAATTCCACAAGAACAGCCTTAGCGAAAGGCTTCTTGAAGGGAAAGATGTAACTCTGTGAGATGAATTAACAGAACAGAGAGCAGTTTCTCAGAAAGCTTCTTTCCAGTTTTGAACGGAAGATATTTCCTTTTTCACCATAGCCCTCTATGGGCTTCCAAATATCCCTTTGCCAATTCCACAAGAACAGCCTTAGCGAAAGGCTTCTTGAAGGGAAGGATGTAACTCTGTGAGGTGAATTAACAGAACACAGAGCAGTTTCTCAGAAAGCTTCTTTCCAGTTTTGAACGGAAGATATTTCCTTTTTCACCATAGCCATCTATGGGCTTCCAAATATCCCTTTGCCAATTCCACAAGAACAGCCTTAGCGAAAGGCTTCTTGAAGGGAAAGATGTAACTCTGTGAGATGAATTAACAGAACACAGAGCAGTTTCTCAGAAAGCTTCTTTCCAGTTTTGAACGGAAGATATTTCCTTTTTCACCATAGCCCTCTATGGGCTTCCAAATATCCCTTTGCCAATTCCACAAATCAGCCTTAGCGAAAGGCTTCTTGAAGGGAAAGATGTAACTCTGTGAGATGAATTAACAGAACACAGAGCAGTTTGTCAGAAAGCTTCTTTCCAGTTTTGAACGGAAGATATGTCCTTTTTCACCATAGCCCTCTATGGGCTTCAAAATATCCCTTGCCAATTCCACAAGAACAGCCTTAGCGAAAGGCTTCTTGAAGGGGAAGATGAAACTCTGTGAGATGAATTACCAGAACACAGAGCAGTTTCTCAGAAAGCTTCTTTCCAGTTTTGAACGGATGGTATTTCCTTTTTCACCATAGCCCTCTATGGGCTTCCAAATATCCCATTGCCAATTCCCCAAGAACAGCCTTAGCGAAAGGCTTCTTGAAGAAAAAGATGTAACTCTGTGAGATGAATTAACAGAACACAGAGCAGTTTCTCAGAAAGCTTCTTTCCAGTTTTGAACGGAAGATATTTCCTTTTTCACCATAGCCCTCTAAGGGCTTCCAAATATCCCTTTGCCAATTCCACAAGAACAGCCTTAGCGAAAGATTTCTTGAAGGGAAAGATGTAACTCTGTGAGATGAATTAACAGAACACAGAGCCGTTTCTCAGAATGCTTCTTTCCAGTTTTGAACGGAAGATATTTCCTTTATCACCTAGCCCTCTATGGGCTTCCAAATATCCCTTTGCCAATTCCCCAAGAACAACCTTAGCGAAAGGCTTCTTGAAGGGAAAGATGTAACTCTGTGAGATGAATTAACAGAACACTGAGCAGTTTCTCAGAAAGCTTCTTTCCAGTTTTGAACGGAAGATATTTCCTTTTTCACCATAGCCCTCTATGGGCTTCCAAATATCCCTTTGCCAATTCCACAAGAACAGCCTTAGCGAAAGGCTTCTTGAAGGGAAAGATGTAACTCTGTGAGATGAATTAACAGAACACAGAGCAGTTTCTCAGAAAGCTTCTTTCCAGTTTTGAACGGAAGATATTTCCTTTTTCACCATAGCGCTCTATGGGCTTCCAAATATCCCTTTGCCAATTCCACAAGAACAGCCTTAGCGAAAGATTTCTTGAAGGGAAAGATGTAACTCTGTGAGATGAATTAACAGAACACAGAGCAGTTTCTCAGAAAGCTTCTTTCCAGTTTTGAACGGAAGATATTTCCTTTTTCACCATAGCCCTCTAGGGGCTTCCAAATATCCCTTTGCCTATTCCACAAGAACAGCCTTAGCGAAAGACTTCTTGAAGGGATAGATGTAACTCTGTGAGATGAATTAACAGAACACAGAGCAGTTGCTCAGAAAGCTTCTTTCCAGTTTTGAAAGGAAGATATTTCCTTTTTCACCATAGCCCTCTATGTGCTTCCAAATATCCCTTTGCCAATTCCACAAAAACAGCCTTAGCGAAAGGCTTCTTGAAGGGAAAGATGTAACTCTGTGAGATGAATTAACAGGACACAGAGCAGTTTCTCAGAAAGCTTCTTTCCAGTTTTGAACGGAAGATATTTCCTTTTTCACCATAGCCCTCTATGGGCTTCCAAATATCCCTTTGCCAATTCCCCAAGAACAGCCTTAGCGAAAGGATTCTTGAAGGGAAAGATGTAACTCTGTGAGATGAATTAACAGAACACAGAGCAGTATCTCAGAAAGCTTCTTTCCAGTTTTGAACGGAAGATATTTCCTTTTTCACCATAGCCCTCTATGGGCTTCCAAATATCCCTTTGCCAATTCCACAAGAACAGCCTTAGCGAAAGGTTTCTTGAAGGGAAAGATGTAACTCTGTGAGATGAATTAACAGAACACAGAGCAGTTGCTCAGAAAGCTTCTTTCCAGTTTTGAACGGTAGATATTTCCTTTTTCACCATAGCCCTCTATGGGATTCCAAATATCCCTTTGCCAATTCCACAAGAACAGCCTTAGCGAAAGGCTTCTTGAAGGGAAAGATGTAACTCTGTGAGATGAATTAACAGAACACAGAGCAGTTGCTCAGAAAGCTTCTTTCCAGTTTAGAACGGAAGGAATTTCCTTTTTCACCATAGCCCTCTATGGGCTTCCAAATAGCCCTTTGCCAATTCCCCAAGAATAGCCTTAGCAAAAGGCTTCTTGAAGGGAAAGATGTAACTCTGTGAGATGAATTAACAGAACACAGAGCAGTTTCTCAGAAAGCTTCTTTCCAGTTTTGAACGGAAGATATTTCCTTTTTCACCATAGCCCTCTATGGGCTTCCAAATATCCCTTTGCCAATTCCACAAGAACAGCCTAGCGAAAGACTTCTTGAAAGGAAAGATGTAACTCTGTGAGATGAATTAACAGAACACAGAGCAGTTTCTCAGAAAGCTTCTTTCCAGTTTTGAACGGAAGATATTTCCTTTTTCACCATAGCCCTCTATGGGCTTCCAAATATCCCTTTGCCAATTCCACAAGAACAGCCTTAGCGAAAGGCTTCTTGAAGGGAAAGATGTAACTCTGTGAGATGAATTAACAGGACACAGAGCAGTTTCTCAGAAAGCTTCTTTCCAGTTTTGAACGGAAGATATTTCCTTTTTCACCATAGCCCTTTATGGGCTTCCAAATATCCCTTTGCCAATTCCCCAAGAACAGCCTTAGCGAAAGGCTTCTTGAAGGGAAAGATGTATCTCTGTGAGATGAATTAACAGAACACAGAGCAGTTTCTCAGAAAGCTTCTTTCCAGTTTTGAACGGAAGGTATTTCCTTTTTCACCATAGCCCTCTATGGGCTTCCAAATATCCCTTTGCCAATTCCACAAGAACAGCCTTAGCGAAAGGCTTCTTGAAGGGAAAGATGTAACTCTGTGAGATGAATTAACAGAACACAGAGCAGTTTCTCAGAAGGCCTCTTTCCAGTTTTGAACGGAAGATATTTCCTTTTTCACCATAGCCCTCTATGGGCTTCCAAATATCCCTTTGCCAATTCCCCAAGAACAGCCTTAGCGAAAGGCTTCTTGAAGGGAAAGATGTAACTCTGTGAGATGAATTAACAGAACACAGAGCAGTTTCTCAGAAAGCTTCTTTCCAGTTTTGAACGGAAGATATTTCCTTTTTCACCATAGCCCTCTATGGGCTTCCAAATATCCCTTTGCCAATTCCACAAGAACAGCCTTAGCGAAAGGCTTCTTGAAGGGAAAGATGTAACTCTGTGGGATGAATTAACAGAACACAGAGCAGTTTCTCAGAAAGCTTCTTTCCAGTTTTGAACGGAAGATATTTCCTTTTTCACCATAGCCCTCTAGGGGCTTCCAAATATCCCTTTGCCAATTCCCCAAGAACAGCCTTAGCGAATGGCTTCTTGAAGGGAAAGATGTAACTCTGTGAGATGTATTAACAGAACACAGAGCAGTTTCTCAGAAAGCTTCTTTCCAGTTTTGAACGGAAGGTATTTCCTTTTTCACCATAGCCCTCTATGGGCTTCTAATATCCCTTTGCCAATTCCCCAAGAACAGGCTTAGCGAAAGGCTTCTTGAAGGGAAAGATGTCACTCTGTGAGATGAATTAACAGATCACAGAGCAGTTTCTCAGAAAGCTTCTTTCCAGTTTTGAACGGAAGATATTTCCTTTTTCACCTTAGCCCTCTATGGGCTTCCAAATATCCCTTTGCCAATTCCACAAGAACACCCTTAGCGAAAGGCTTCTTGAAGGGAAAGTTGTAACGCGGTGAGATGAATTAACAGAACACAGAGCAGTTTCTCAGAAAGCTTCTTTCCAGTTTTGAACGGAAGGTATTTCCTTTTTCACCATACCCCTCTATGGGCTTCGAAATATCCCTGTGCCAATTCCACAAATCAGCCTTAGCGAAAGGCTTCTTGAAGGGAAAGATGTAACTCTGTGAGATGAATTAACAGAACACAGAGCAGTTTGTCAGAAAGCTTCTTTCCAGTTTTGAACGGAAGATATGTCCTTTTTCACCATAGCCCTCTATGGGCTTCAAAATATCCCTTGCCAATTCCACAAGAACAGCCTTAGCGAAAGGCTTCTTGAAGGGAAAGATGTAACTCTGTGAGATGAATTACCAGAACACAGAGCAGTTTCTCAGAAAGCTTCTTTCCAGTTTTGAACGGATGGTATTTCCTTTTTCACCATAGCCCTCTATGGGCTTCCAAATATCCCTTTGCCAATTCCCCAAGAACAGCCTTAGCGAAAGGCTTCTTGAAGAAAAAGATGTAACTCTGTGAGATGAATTAACAGAACACAGAGCAGTTTCTCAGAAAGCTTCTTTCCAGTTTTGAACGGAAGATATTTCCTTTTTCACCATAGCGCTATATGGGCTTCCAAATATCCCGTTGCCAATTCCACAAGAACAGCCTTAGCGAAAGGCTTCTTGAAGGGAAAGATGTAACTCTGTGAGATGAATTAACAGAACAGAGAGCAGTTTCTCAGAAAGCTTCTTTCCAGTTTTGAACGGAAGATATTTCCTTTTTCACCATAGCCCTCTATGGGCTTCCAAATATCCCTTTGCCAATTCCACAAGAACAGCCTTAGCGAAAGGCTTCTTGAAGGGAAGGATGTAACTCTGTGAGGTGAATTAACAGAACACAGAGCAGTTTCTCAGAAAGCTTCTTTCCAGTTTTGAACGGAAGATATTTCCTTTTTCACCATAGCCATCTATGGGCTTCCAAATATCCCTTTGCCAATTCCACAAGAACAGCCTTAGCGAAAGGCTTCTTGAAGGGAAAGATGTAACTCTGTGAGATGAATTAACAGAACACAGAGCAGTTTCTCAGAAAGCTTCTTTCCAGTTTTGAACGGAAGATATTTCCTTTTTCACCATAGCCCTCTATGGGCTTCCAAATATCCCTTTGCCAATTCCACAAATCAGCCTTAGCGAAAGGCTTCTTGAAGGGAAAGATGTAACTCTGTGAGATGAATTAACAGAACACAGAGCAGTTTGTCAGAAAGCTTCTTTCCAGTTTTGAACGGAAGATATGTCCTTTTTCACCATAGCCCTCTATGGGCTTCAAAATATCCCTTGCCAATTCCACAAGAACAGCCTTAGCGAAAGGCTTCTTGAAGGGGAAGATGAAACTCTGTGAGATGAATTACCAGAACACAGAGCAGTTTCTCAGAAAGCTTCTTTCCAGTTTTGAACGGATGGTATTTCCTTTTTCACCATAGCCCTCTATGGGCTTCCAAATATCCCTTTGCCAATTCCCCAAGAACAGCCTTAGCGAAAGGCTTCTTGAAGAAAAAGATGTAACTCTGTGAGATGAATTAACAGAACACAGAGCAGTTTCTCAGAAAGCTTCTTTCCAGTTTTGAACGGAAGATATTTCCTTTTTCACCATAGCCCTCTAAGGGCTTCCAAATATCCCTTTGCCAATTCCACAAGAACAGCCTTAGCGAAAGATTTCTTGAAGGGAAAGATGTAACTCTGTGAGATGAATTAACAGAACACAGAGCCGTTTCTCAGAATGCTTCTTTCCAGTTTTGAACGGAAGATATTTCCTTTATCACCTAGCCCTCTATGGGCTTCCAAATATCCCTTTGCCAATTCCCCAAGAACAACCTTAGCGAAAGGCTTCTTGAAGGGAAAGATGTAACTCTGTGAGATGAATTAACAGAACACTGAGCAGTTTCTCAGAAAGCTTCTTTCCAGTTTTGAACGGAAGATATTTCCTTTTTCACCATAGCCCTCTATGGGCTTCCAAATATCCCTTTGCCAATTCCACAAGAACAGCCTTAGCGAAAGGCTTCTTGAAGGGAAAGATGTAACTCTGTGAGATGAATTAACAGAACACAGAGCAGTTTCTCAGAAAGCTTCTTTCCAGTTTTGAACGGAAGATATTTCCTTTTTCACCATAGCGCTCTATGGGCTTCCAAATATCCCTTTGCCAATTCCACAAGAACAGCCTTAGCGAAAGATTTCTTGAAGGGAAAGATGTAACTCTGTGAGATGAATTAACAGAACACAGAGCAGTTTCTCAGAAAGCTTCTTTCCAGTTTTGAACGGAAGATATTTCCTTTTTCACCATAGCCCTCTAGGGGCTTCCAAATATCCCTTTGCCTATTCCACAAGAACAGCCTTAGCGAAAGACTTCTTGAAGGGATAGATGTAACTCTGTGAGATGAATTAACAGAACACAGAGCAGTTGCTCAGAAAGCTTCTTTCCAGTTTTGAAAGGAAGATATTTCCTTTTTCACCATAGCCCTCTATGTGCTTCCAAATATCCCTTTGCCAATTCCACAAAAACAGCCTTAGCGAAAGGCTTCTTGAAGGGAAAGATGTAACTCTGTGAGATGAATTAACAGGACACAGAGCAGTTTCTCAGAAAGCTTCTTTCCAGTTTTGAACGGAAGATATTTCCTTTTTCACCATAGCCCTCTATGGGCTTCCAAATATCCCTTTGCCAATTCCCCAAGAACAGCCTTAGCGAAAGGATTCTTGAAGGGAAAGATGTAACTCTGTGAGATGAATTAACAGAACACAGAGCAGTATCTCAGAAAGCTTCTTTCCAGTTTTGAACGGAAGATATTTCCTTTTTCACCATAGCCCTCTATGGGCTTCCAAATATCCCTTTGCCAATTCCACAAGAACAGCCTTAGCGAAAGGTTTCTTGAAGGGAAAGATGTAACTCTGTGAGATGAATTAACAGAACACAGAGCAGTTGCTCAGAAAGCTTCTTTCCAGTTTTGAACGGTAGATATTTCCTTTTTCACCATAGCCCTCTATGGGATTCCAAATATCCCTTTGCCAATTCCACAAGAACAGCCTTAGCGAAAGGCTTCTTGAAGGGAAAGATGTAACTCTGTGAGATGAATTAACAGAACACAGAGCAGTTGCTCAGAAAGCTTCTTTCCAGTTTAGAACGGAAGGAATTTCCTTTTTCACCATAGCCCTCTATGGGCTTCCAAATAGCCCTTTGCCAATTCCCCAAGAATAGCCTTAGCAAAAGGCTTCTTGAAGGGAAAGATGTAACTCTGTGAGATGAATTAACAGAACACAGAGCAGTTTCTCAGAAAGCTTCTTTCCAGTTTTGAACGGAAGATATTTCCTTTTTCACCATAGCCCTCTATGGGCTTCCAAATATCCCTTTGCCAATTCCACAAGAACAGCCTAGCGAAAGACTTCTTGAAAGGAAAGATGTAACTCTGTGAGATGAATTAACAGAACACAGAGCAGTTTCTCAGAAAGCTTCTTTCCAGTTTTGAACGGAAGATATTTCCTTTTTCACCATAGCCCTCTATGGGCTTCCAAATATCCCTTTGCCAATTCCACAAGAACAGCCTTAGCGAAAGGCTTCTTGAAGGGAAAGATGTAACTCTGTGAGATGAATTAACAGGACACAGAGCAGTTTCTCAGAAAGCTTCTTTCCAGTTTTGAACGGAAGATATTTCCTTTTTCACCATAGCCCTTTATGGGCTTCCAAATATCCCTTTGCCAATTCCCCAAGAACAGCCTTAGCGAAAGGCTTCTTGAAGGGAAAGATGTATCTCTGTGAGATGAATTAACAGAACACAGAGCAGTTTCTCAGAAAGCTTCTTTCCAGTTTTGAACGGAAGGTATTTCCTTTTTCACCATAGCCCTCTATGGGCTTCCAAATATCCCTTTGCCAATTCCACAAGAACAGCCTTAGCGAAAGGCTTCTTGAAGGGAAAGATGTAACTCTGTGAGATGAATTAACAGAACACAGAGCAGTTTCTCAGAAGGCCTCTTTCCAGTTTTGAACGGAAGATATTTCCTTTTTCACCATAGCCCTCTATGGGCTTCCAAATATCCCTTTGCCAATTCCCCAAGAACAGCCTTAGCGAAAGGCTTCTTGAAGGGAAAGATGTAACTCTGTGAGATGAATTAACAGAACACAGAGCAGTTTCTCAGAAAGCTTCTTTCCAGTTTTGAACGGAAGATATTTCCTTTTTCACCATAGCCCTCTATGGGCTTCCAAATATCCCTTTGCCAATTCCACAAGAACAGACTTAGCGAAAGGCTTCTTGAAGGGAAAGATGTAACTCTGTGGGATGAATTAACAGAACACAGAGCAGTTTCTCAGAAAGCTTCTTTCCAGTTTTGAACGGAAGATATTTCCTTTTTCACCATAGCCCTCTAGGGGCTTCCAAATATCCCTTTGCCAATTCCCCAAGAACAGCCTTAGCGAATGGCTTCTTGAAGGGAAAGATGTAACTCTGTGAGATGTATTAACAGAACACAGAGCAGTTTCTCAGAAAGCTTCTTTCCAGTTTTGAACGGAAGGTATTTCCTTTTTCACCATAGCCCTCTATGGGCTTCTAATATCCCTTTGCCAATTCCCCAAGAACAGGCTTAGCGAAAGGCTTCTTGAAGGGAAAGATGTCACTCTGTGAGATGAATTAACAGATCACAGAGCAGTTTCTCAGAAAGCTTCTTTCCAGTTTTGAACGGAAGATATTTCCTTTTTCACCTTAGCCCTCTATGGGCTTCCAAATATCCCTTTGCCAATTCCACAAGAACACCCTTAGCGAAAGGCTTCTTGAAGGGAAAGTTGTAACGCGGTGAGATGAATTAACAGAACACAGAGCAGTTTCTCAGAAAGCTTCTTTCCAGTTTTGAACGGAAGGTATTTCCTTTTTCACCATACCCCTCTATGGGCTTCGAAATATCCCTGTGCCAATTCCACAAATCAGCCTTAGCGAAAGGCTTCTTGAAGGGAAAGATGTAACTCTGTGAGATGAATTAACAGAACACAGAGCAGTTTGTCAGAAAGCTTCTTTCCAGTTTTGAACGGAAGATATGTCCTTTTTCACCATAGCCCTCTATGGGCTTCAAAATATCCCTTGCCAATTCCACAAGAACAGCCTTAGCGAAAGGCTTCTTGAAGGGAAAGATGTAACTCTGTGAGATGAATTACCAGAACACAGAGCAGTTTCTCAGAAAGCTTCTTTCCAGTTTTGAACGGATGGTATTTCCTTTTTCACCATAGCCCTCTATGGGCTTCCAAATATCCCTTTGCCAATTCCCCAAGAACAGCCTTAGCGAAAGGCTTCTTGAAGAAAAAGATGTAACTCTGTGAGATGAATTAACAGAACACAGAGCAGTTTCTCAGAAAGCTTCTTTCCAGTTTTGAACGGAAGATATTTCCTTTTTCACCATAGCCCTCTATGGGCTTCCAAATATCCCTTTGCCAATTCCACAAGAACAGCCTTAGCGAAAGGCTTCTTGAAGGGAAAGATGTAACTCTGTGAGATGAATTAACAGAACACAGAGCAGTTTCTCAGAATGCTTCTTTCCAGTTTTGAACGGAAGATATTTCCTTTATCACCTAGCCCTCTATGGGCTTCCAAATATCCCTTTGCCAATTCCCCAAGAACAGCCTTAGCGAAAGGCTTCTTGAAGGGAATGATGTAACTCTGTGAGATGAATTAACAGAACACAGAGCAGTTTCTCAGAAAGCTTCTTTCCAGTTTTGAACGGAAGATATTTCATTTTTCACCATAGCCCTCTATGGGCTTCCAAATATTCCTTTGCCAATTCCACAAGAACAGCCTTAGCGAAAGGCTTCTTGAAGGGAAAGATGTAACTCTGTGAGAGGAATTAACAGAACACAGAGCAGTTTCTCAGAAAGCTTCTTTCCAGTTTTGAACGGAAGATATTTCCTTTTTCACCATAGCCCTCTATGGGCTTCCAAATATCCCTTTTCCAATTCCACAAGAACAGCCTTAGCGAAAGGCTTCTTGAAGGGAAAGATATAACTCTGTGAGATGAATTAACAGAACACAGAGCAGTTGCTCAGAAAGCTTCTTTCCAGTTTTGAACGAAAGATATTTCCTTTTTCACCATAGCCCTCTATGGGCTTCCAAATATCCCTTTGCCAATTCCACAAGAACAGCCTTAGCGAAAGGCTTCTTGAAGGGAAAGATGTAACTCTGTGAGATGAATTAACAGAACACAGAGCAGTTTCTCAGAAAGCTTCTTTCCAGTTTTGAACGGAAGATATTTCCTTTTTCACCATAGCCCTCTATGGGCTTCCAAATATCCCTTTGCCAATTCCACAAGAACAGCCTTAGCGAAAGGCTTCTTGAAGGGAAAGATGTAACTCTGTGAGATGAATTAACAGAACACAGAGCAGTTTCTCAGAAAGCTTCTTTCCAGTTTTGAACGGAAGATATTTCCTTTTTCACCATAGCCCTCTATGGGCTTCCACATATCCCTTTGCCAATTCCACAAGAACAGCCTTAGCGAAAGGCTTCTTGAAGGGAAAGATGTAACTCTGTGAGATGAATTAACAGAACACAGAGCAGTTTCTCAGAAAGCTTCTTTCCAGTTTTGAACGGAAGATATTTCCTTTTTCACCGTAGCCCTCTATGGGCTTCCAAATATCCCTTTGCCAATTCCCCAAGAACAGCCTTAGCGAAAGGCTTCTTGAAGGGAAAGATGTAACTCTGTGAGATGAATTAACAGAACACAGAGCAGTTTCTCAGAAAGCTTCTTTCCAGTTTTGAACGGAAGGAATTTCCTTTTTCACCATAGCCCTCTATGGGCTTCCAAATATCCCTTTGCCAATTCCCCAAGAACAGCCTTAGCGAAAGGCTTCTTGAAGGGAAAGATGTAACTCTGTGAGATGAATTAACAGAACACATAGCAGTTTCTCAGAAAGCTTCTTTCCAGTTTTGAACGGAAGATATTTCCTTTTTCACCATAGCCCTCTAAGGGCTTCCAAATATCCCTTTGCCAATTCCACAAGAACAGCCTTCGCGAAAGACTTCTTGAAGGGAAAGATGTAACTCTGTGAGATGAATTAACAGAACACAGAGCAGTTTCTCAGAAAGCTTCCTTCCAGTTTTGAACGGAAGATATTTCCTTTTTCACCATAGCCCTCTATGGGCTTCCAAATATCCCTTTGCCAATTCCCCAAGAACAGCCTTAGCGAAAGGCTTTTGAAGGGAAAGATGTAACTCTGTGAGATGAATTAACAGAACACAGAGCAGTTTCTCAGAAAGCTTCTTTCCAGTTTTGAACGGAAGATATTTCCTTTTTCACCATAGCTCCCTATGGGCTTCCAAATATCCCTTTGCCAATTCCACAAGAACAGCCTTAGCCAAAGGCTTCTTGAAGGGAAAGATGTAACTCTGTGAGATGAATTAACAGAACACAGAGCAGTTTCTCAGAAAGCTTCTTTCATGTTTTCAACGGAAGATATTTCCTTTTACACCATAGCCCTCTATGGGCTTCCAAATATCCCTTTGCCAATTCAACAAGAACAGCCTTAGCGAAAGGCTTCTTGAAGGGAAAGATGTAACTCTGTGAGTTGAATTAACAGAACACAGAGCAGTTTCTCAGAAAGCTTCTCTCTAGTTTTGAACGGAAGATATTTCCTTTTTCACCATAGCCCTCTATGGGCTTCCAAATATCCCTTTGCCAATCCCACAAGAACAGCCTTAGCGAAAGGCTTCTTGATGGGAAAGATGTAACTCTGTGAGATGAATTAACAGAACACAGAGCAGTTTCTCAGAAAGCTTCTTTCCAGTTTTGAACGGAAAACATTTCCTTTTTCACCATAGCCCTCTATGGGCTTCCAAATAGCCCTTTGCCAATTCCCCAAGAAGAGCCTTAGCGAAAGGCTTCTTGAAGGGAAAGATGTAACTCTGTGAGATGAATTAACAGAACACAGAGCAGTTTCTCAGAAAGCTTCTTTCCAGTTTTGAACGGAAGATATTTCCTTTTTCACCATAGCCCTCTATGGGCTTCCAAATATCCCTTTGCCAATTCCACAAGAACAGCCTTAGCGAAAGGCTTCTTGAAGGGAAAGATGTAACTCTGTGAGATGAATTAACAGAACACAGAGCAGTTTCTCAGAAAGCTTCTTTCCAGTTTTGAACGGAAGATATTTCCTTTTTCACCATAGCGCTCTATGGGCTTCCAAATATCCCTTTGCCAATTCCACAAGAACAGCCTTAGCGAAAGATTTCTTGAAGGGAAAGATGTAACTCTGTGAGATGAATTAACAGAACACAGAGCAGTTTCTCAGAAAGCTTCTTTCCAGTTTTGAACGGAAGATATTTCCTTTTTCACCATAGCCCTCTAGGGGCTTCCAAATATCCCTTTGCCTATTCCACAAGAACAGCCTTAGCGAAAGACTTCTTGAAGGGATAGATGTAACTCTGTGAGATGAATTAACAGAACACAGAGCAGTTGCTCAGAAAGCTTCTTTCCAGTTTTGAAAGGAAGATATTTCCTTTTTCACCATAGCCCTCTATGTGCTTCCAAATATCCCTTTGCCAATTCCACAAAAACAGCCTTAGCGAAAGGCTTCTTGAAGGGAAAGATGTAACTCTGTGAGATGAATTAACAGGACACAGAGCAGTTTCTCAGAAAGCTTCTTTCCAGTTTTGAACGGAAGATATTTCCTTTTTCACCATAGCCCTCTATGGGCTTCCAAATATCCCTTTGCCAATTCCCCAAGAACAGCCTTAGCGAAAGGATTCTTGAAGGGAAAGATGTAACTCTGTGAGATGAATTAACAGAACACAGAGCAGTATCTCAGAAAGCTTCTTTCCAGTTTTGAACGGAAGATATTTCCTTTTTCACCATAGCCCTCTATGGGCTTCCAAATATCCCTTTGCCAATTCCACAAGAACAGCCTTAGCGAAAGGTTTCTTGAAGGGAAAGATGTAACTCTGTGAGATGAATTAACAGAACACAGAGCAGTTGCTCAGAAAGCTTCTTTCCAGTTTTGAACGGTAGATATTTCCTTTTTCACCATAGCCCTCTATGGGATTCCAAATATCCCTTTGCCAATTCCACAAGAACAGCCTTAGCGAAAGGCTTCTTGAAGGGAAAGATGTAACTCTGTGAGATGAATTAACAGAACACAGAGCAGTTGCTCAGAAAGCTTCTTTCCAGTTTAGAACGGAAGGAATTTCCTTTTTCACCATAGCCCTCTATGGGCTTCCAAATAGCCCTTTGCCAATTCCCCAAGAATAGCCTTAGCAAAAGGCTTCTTGAAGGGAAAGATGTAACTCTGTGAGATGAATTAACAGAACACAGAGCAGTTTCTCAGAAAGCTTCTTTCCAGTTTTGAACGGAAGATATTTCCTTTTTCACCATAGCCCTCTATGGGCTTCCAAATATCCCTTTGCCAATTCCACAAGAACAGCCTAGCGAAAGACTTCTTGAAAGGAAAGATGTAACTCTGTGAGATGAATTAACAGAACACAGAGCAGTTTCTCAGAAAGCTTCTTTCCAGTTTTGAACGGAAGATATTTCCTTTTTCACCATAGCCCTCTATGGGCTTCCAAATATCCCTTTGCCAATTCCACAAGAACAGCCTTAGCGAAAGGCTTCTTGAAGGGAAAGATGTAACTCTGTGAGATGAATTAACAGGACACAGAGCAGTTTCTCAGAAAGCTTCTTTCCAGTTTTGAACGGAAGATATTTCCTTTTTCACCATAGCCCTTTATGGGCTTCCAAATATCCCTTTGCCAATTCCCCAAGAACAGCCTTAGCGAAAGGCTTCTTGAAGGGAAAGATGTATCTCTGTGAGATGAATTAACAGAACACAGAGCAGTTTCTCAGAAAGCTTCTTTCCAGTTTTGAACGGAAGGTATTTCCTTTTTCACCATAGCCCTCTATGGGCTTCCAAATATCCCTTTGCCAATTCCACAAGAACAGCCTTAGCGAAAGGCTTCTTGAAGGGAAAGATGTAACTCTGTGAGATGAATTAACAGAACACAGAGCAGTTTCTCAGAAGGCCTCTTTCCAGTTTTGAACGGAAGATATTTCCTTTTTCACCATAGCCCTCTATGGGCTTCCAAATATCCCTTTGCCAATTCCCCAAGAACAGCCTTAGCGAAAGGCTTCTTGAAGGGAAAGATGTAACTCTGTGAGATGAATTAACAGAACACAGAGCAGTTTCTCAGAAAGCTTCTTTCCAGTTTTGAACGGAAGATATTTCCTTTTTCACCATAGCCCTCTATGGGCTTCCAAATATCCCTTTGCCAATTCCACAAGAACAGCCTTAGCGAAAGGCTTCTTGAAGGGAAAGATGTAACTCTGTGGGATGAATTAACAGAACACAGAGCAGTTTCTCAGAAAGCTTCTTTCCAGTTTTGAACGGAAGATATTTCCTTTTTCACCATAGCCCTCTAGGGGCTTCCAAATATCCCTTTGCCAATTCCCCAAGAACAGCCTTAGCGAATGGCTTCTTGAAGGGAAAGATGTAACTCTGTGAGATGTATTAACAGAACACAGAGCAGTTTCTCAGAAAGCTTCTTTCCAGTTTTGAACGGAAGGTATTTCCTTTTTCACCATAGCCCTCTATGGGCTTCTAATATCCCTTTGCCAATTCCCCAAGAACAGGCTTAGCGAAAGGCTTCTTGAAGGGAAAGATGTCACTCTGTGAGATGAATTAACAGATCACAGAGCAGTTTCTCAGAAAGCTTCTTTCCAGTTTTGAACGGAAGATATTTCCTTTTTCACCTTAGCCCTCTATGGGCTTCCAAATATCCCTTTGCCAATTCCACAAGAACACCCTTAGCGAAAGGCTTCTTGAAGGGAAAGTTGTAACGCGGTGAGATGAATTAACAGAACACAGAGCAGTTTCTCAGAAAGCTTCTTTCCAGTTTTGAACGGAAGGTATTTCCTTTTTCACCATACCCCTCTATGGGCTTCGAAATATCCCTGTGCCAATTCCACAAATCAGCCTTAGCGAAAGGCTTCTTGAAGGGAAAGATGTAACTCTGTGAGATGAATTAACAGAACACAGAGCAGTTTGTCAGAAAGCTTCTTTCCAGTTTTGAACGGAAGATATGTCCTTTTTCACCATAGCCCTCTATGGGCTTCAAAATATCCCTTGCCAATTCCACAAGAACAGCCTTAGCGAAAGGCTTCTTGAAGGGAAAGATGTAACTCTGTGAGATGAATTACCAGAACACAGAGCAGTTTCTCAGAAAGCTTCTTTCCAGTTTTGAACGGATGGTATTTCCTTTTTCACCATAGCCCTCTATGGGCTTCCAAATATCCCTTTGCCAATTCCCCAAGAACAGCCTTAGCGAAAGGCTTCTTGAAGAAAAAGATGTAACTCTGTGAGATGAATTAACAGAACACAGAGCAGTTTCTCAGAAAGCTTCTTTCCAGTTTTGAACGGAAGATATTTCCTTTTTCACCATAGCGCTATATGGGCTTCCAAATATCCCGTTGCCAATTCCACAAGAACAGCCTTAGCGAAAGGCTTCTTGAAGGGAAAGATGTAACTCTGTGAGATGAATTAACAGAACAGAGAGCAGTTTCTCAGAAAGCTTCTTTCCAGTTTTGAACGGAAGATATTTCCTTTTTCACCATAGCCCTCTATGGGCTTCCAAATATCCCTTTGCCAATTCCACAAGAACAGCCTTAGCGAAAGGCTTCTTGAAGGGAAGGATGTAACTCTGTGAGGTGAATTAACAGAACACAGAGCAGTTTCTCAGAAAGCTTCTTTCCAGTTTTGAACGGAAGATATTTCCTTTTTCACCATAGCCATCTATGGGCTTCCAAATATCCCTTTGCCAATTCCACAAGAACAGCCTTAGCGAAAGGCTTCTTGAAGGGAAAGATGTAACTCTGTGAGATGAATTAACAGAACACAGAGCAGTTTCTCAGAAAGCTTCTTTCCAGTTTTGAACGGAAGATATTTCCTTTTTCACCATAGCCCTCTATGGGCTTCCAAATATCCCTTTGCCAATTCCACAAATCAGCCTTAGCGAAAGGCTTCTTGAAGGGAAAGATGTAACTCTGTGAGATGAATTAACAGAACACAGAGCAGTTTGTCAGAAAGCTTCTTTCCAGTTTTGAACGGAAGATATGTCCTTTTTCACCATAGCCCTCTATGGGCTTCAAAATATCCCTTGCCAATTCCACAAGAACAGCCTTAGCGAAAGGCTTCTTGAAGGGGAAGATGAAACTCTGTGAGATGAATTACCAGAACACAGAGCAGTTTCTCAGAAAGCTTCTTTCCAGTTTTGAACGGATGGTATTTCCTTTTTCACCATAGCCCTCTATGGGCTTCCAAATATCCCTTTGCCAATTCCCCAAGAACAGCCTTAGCGAAAGGCTTCTTGAAGAAAAAGATGTAACTCTGTGAGATGAATTAACAGAACACAGAGCAGTTTCTCAGAAAGCTTCTTTCCAGTTTTGAACGGAAGATATTTCCTTTTTCACCATAGCCCTCTAAGGGCTTCCAAATATCCCTTTGCCAATTCCACAAGAACAGCCTTAGCGAAAGATTTCTTGAAGGGAAAGATGTAACTCTGTGAGATGAATTAACAGAACACAGAGCCGTTTCTCAGAATGCTTCTTTCCAGTTTTGAACGGAAGATATTTCCTTTATCACCTAGCCCTCTATGGGCTTCCAAATATCCCTTTGCCAATTCCCCAAGAACAACCTTAGCGAAAGGCTTCTTGAAGGGAAAGATGTAACTCTGTGAGATGAATTAACAGAACACTGAGCAGTTTCTCAGAAAGCTTCTTTCCAGTTTTGAACGGAAGATATTTCCTTTTTCACCATAGCCCTCTATGGGCTTCCAAATATCCCTTTGCCAATTCCACAAGAACAGCCTTAGCGAAAGGCTTCTTGAAGGGAAAGATGTAACTCTGTGAGATGAATTAACAGAACACAGAGCAGTTTCTCAGAAAGCTTCTTTCCAGTTTTGAACGGAAGATATTTCCTTTTTCACCATAGCGCTCTATGGGCTTCCAAATATCCCTTTGCCAATTCCACAAGAACAGCCTTAGCGAAAGATTTCTTGAAGGGAAAGATGTAACTCTGTGAGATGAATTAACAGAACACAGAGCAGTTTCTCAGAAAGCTTCTTTCCAGTTTTGAACGGAAGATATTTCCTTTTTCACCATAGCCCTCTAGGGGCTTCCAAATATCCCTTTGCCTATTCCACAAGAACAGCCTTAGCGAAAGACTTCTTGAAGGGATAGATGTAACTCTGTGAGATGAATTAACAGAACACAGAGCAGTTGCTCAGAAAGCTTCTTTCCAGTTTTGAAAGGAAGATATTTCCTTTTTCACCATAGCCCTCTATGTGCTTCCAAATATCCCTTTGCCAATTCCACAAAAACAGCCTTAGCGAAAGGCTTCTTGAAGGGAAAGATGTAACTCTGTGAGATGAATTAACAGGACACAGAGCAGTTTCTCAGAAAGCTTCTTTCCAGTTTTGAACGGAAGATATTTCCTTTTTCACCATAGCCCTCTATGGGCTTCCAAATATCCCTTTGCCAATTCCCCAAGAACAGCCTTAGCGAAAGGATTCTTGAAGGGAAAGATGTAACTCTGTGAGATGAATTAACAGAACACAGAGCAGTATCTCAGAAAGCTTCTTTCCAGTTTTGAACGGAAGATATTTCCTTTTTCACCATAGCCCTCTATGGGCTTCCAAATATCCCTTTGCCAATTCCACAAGAACAGCCTTAGCGAAAGGTTTCTTGAAGGGAAAGATGTAACTCTGTGAGATGAATTAACAGAACACAGAGCAGTTGCTCAGAAAGCTTCTTTCCAGTTTTGAACGGTAGATATTTCCTTTTTCACCATAGCCCTCTATGGGATTCCAAATATCCCTTTGCCAATTCCACAAGAACAGCCTTAGCGAAAGGCTTCTTGAAGGGAAAGATGTAACTCTGTGAGATGAATTAACAGAACACAGAGCAGTTGCTCAGAAAGCTTCTTTCCAGTTTAGAACGGAAGGAATTTCCTTTTTCACCATAGCCCTCTATGGGCTTCCAAATAGCCCTTTGCCAATTCCCCAAGAATAGCCTTAGCAAAAGGCTTCTTGAAGGGAAAGATGTAACTCTGTGAGATGAATTAACAGAACACAGAGCAGTTTCTCAGAAAGCTTCTTTCCAGTTTTGAACGGAAGATATTTCCTTTTTCACCATAGCCCTCTATGGGCTTCCAAATATCCCTTTGCCAATTCCACAAGAACAGCCTAGCGAAAGACTTCTTGAAAGGAAAGATGTAACTCTGTGAGATGAATTAACAGAACACAGAGCAGTTTCTCAGAAAGCTTCTTTCCAGTTTTGAACGGAAGATATTTCCTTTTTCACCATAGCCCTCTATGGGCTTCCAAATATCCCTTTGCCAATTCCACAAGAACAGCCTTAGCGAAAGGCTTCTTGAAGGGAAAGATGTAACTCTGTGAGATGAATTAACAGGACACAGAGCAGTTTCTCAGAAAGCTTCTTTCCAGTTTTGAACGGAAGATATTTCCTTTTTCACCATAGCCCTTTATGGGCTTCCAAATATCCCTTTGCCAATTCCCCAAGAACAGCCTTAGCGAAAGGCTTCTTGAAGGGAAAGATGTATCTCTGTGAGATGAATTAACAGAACACAGAGCAGTTTCTCAGAAAGCTTCTTTCCAGTTTTGAACGGAAGGTATTTCCTTTTTCACCATAGCCCTCTATGGGCTTCCAAATATCCCTTTGCCAATTCCACAAGAACAGCCTTAGCGAAAGGCTTCTTGAAGGGAAAGATGTAACTCTGTGAGATGAATTAACAGAACACAGAGCAGTTTCTCAGAAGGCCTCTTTCCAGTTTTGAACGGAAGATATTTCCTTTTTCACCATAGCCCTCTATGGGCTTCCAAATATCCCTTTGCCAATTCCCCAAGAACAGCCTTAGCGAAAGGCTTCTTGAAGGGAAAGATGTAACTCTGTGAGATGAATTAACAGAACACAGAGCAGTTTCTCAGAAAGCTTCTTTCCAGTTTTGAACGGAAGATATTTCCTTTTTCACCATAGCCCTCTATGGGCTTCCAAATATCCCTTTGCCAATTCCACAAGAACAGACTTAGCGAAAGGCTTCTTGAAGGGAAAGATGTAACTCTGTGGGATGAATTAACAGAACACAGAGCAGTTTCTCAGAAAGCTTCTTTCCAGTTTTGAACGGAAGATATTTCCTTTTTCACCATAGCCCTCTAGGGGCTTCCAAATATCCCTTTGCCAATTCCCCAAGAACAGCCTTAGCGAATGGCTTCTTGAAGGGAAAGATGTAACTCTGTGAGATGTATTAACAGAACACAGAGCAGTTTCTCAGAAAGCTTCTTTCCAGTTTTGAACGGAAGGTATTTCCTTTTTCACCATAGCCCTCTATGGGCTTCTAATATCCCTTTGCCAATTCCCCAAGAACAGGCTTAGCGAAAGGCTTCTTGAAGGGAAAGATGTCACTCTGTGAGATGAATTAACAGATCACAGAGCAGTTTCTCAGAAAGCTTCTTTCCAGTTTTGAACGGAAGATATTTCCTTTTTCACCTTAGCCCTCTATGGGCTTCCAAATATCCCTTTGCCAATTCCACAAGAACACCCTTAGCGAAAGGCTTCTTGAAGGGAAAGTTGTAACGCGGTGAGATGAATTAACAGAACACAGAGCAGTTTCTCAGAAAGCTTCTTTCCAGTTTTGAACGGAAGGTATTTCCTTTTTCACCATACCCCTCTATGGGCTTCGAAATATCCCTGTGCCAATTCCACAAATCAGCCTTAGCGAAAGGCTTCTTGAAGGGAAAGATGTAACTCTGTGAGATGAATTAACAGAACACAGAGCAGTTTGTCAGAAAGCTTCTTTCCAGTTTTGAACGGAAGATATGTCCTTTTTCACCATAGCCCTCTATGGGCTTCAAAATATCCCTTGCCAATTCCACAAGAACAGCCTTAGCGAAAGGCTTCTTGAAGGGAAAGATGTAACTCTGTGAGATGAATTACCAGAACACAGAGCAGTTTCTCAGAAAGCTTCTTTCCAGTTTTGAACGGATGGTATTTCCTTTTTCACCATAGCCCTCTATGGGCTTCCAAATATCCCTTTGCCAATTCCCCAAGAACAGCCTTAGCGAAAGGCTTCTTGAAGAAAAAGATGTAACTCTGTGAGATGAATTAACAGAACACAGAGCAGTTTCTCAGAAAGCTTCTTTCCAGTTTTGAACGGAAGATATTTCCTTTTTCACCATAGCCCTCTATGGGCTTCCAAATATCCCTTTGCCAATTCCACAAGAACAGCCTTAGCGAAAGGCTTCTTGAAGGGAAAGATGTAACTCTGTGAGATGAATTAACAGAACACAGAGCAGTTTCTCAGAATGCTTCTTTCCAGTTTTGAACGGAAGATATTTCCTTTATCACCTAGCCCTCTATGGGCTTCCAAATATCCCTTTGCCAATTCCCCAAGAACAGCCTTAGCGAAAGGCTTCTTGAAGGGAATGATGTAACTCTGTGAGATGAATTAACAGAACACAGAGCAGTTTCTCAGAAAGCTTCTTTCCAGTTTTGAACGGAAGATATTTCATTTTTCACCATAGCCCTCTATGGGCTTCCAAATATTCCTTTGCCAATTCCACAAGAACAGCCTTAGCGAAAGGCTTCTTGAAGGGAAAGATGTAACTCTGTGAGAGGAATTAACAGAACACAGAGCAGTTTCTCAGAAAGCTTCTTTCCAGTTTTGAACGGAAGATATTTCCTTTTTCACCATAGCCCTCTATGGGCTTCCAAATATCCCTTTTCCAATTCCACAAGAACAGCCTTAGCGAAAGGCTTCTTGAAGGGAAAGATATAACTCTGTGAGATGAATTAACAGAACACAGAGCAGTTGCTCAGAAAGCTTCTTTCCAGTTTTGAACGAAAGATATTTCCTTTTTCACCATAGCCCTCTATGGGCTTCCAAATATCCCTTTGCCAATTCCACAAGAACAGCCTTAGCGAAAGGCTTCTTGAAGGGAAAGATGTAACTCTGTGAGATGAATTAACAGAACACAGAGCAGTTTCTCAGAAAGCTTCTTTCCAGTTTTGAACGGAAGATATTTCCTTTTTCACCATAGCCCTCTATGGGCTTCCAAATATCCCTTTGCCAATTCCACAAGAACAGCCTTAGCGAAAGGCTTCTTGAAGGGAAAGATGTAACTCTGTGAGATGAATTAACAGAACACAGAGCAGTTTCTCAGAAAGCTTCTTTCCAGTTTTGAACGGAAGATATTTCCTTTTTCACCATAGCCCTCTATGGGCTTCCACATATCCCTTTGCCAATTCCACAAGAACAGCCTTAGCGAAAGGCTTCTTGAAGGGAAAGATGTAACTCTGTGAGATGAATTAACAGAACACAGAGCAGTTTCTCAGAAAGCTTCTTTCCAGTTTTGAACGGAAGATATTTCCTTTTTCACCGTAGCCCTCTATGGGCTTCCAAATATCCCTTTGCCAATTCCCCAAGAACAGCCTTAGCGAAAGGCTTCTTGAAGGGAAAGATGTAACTCTGTGAGATGAATTAACAGAACACAGAGCAGTTTCTCAGAAAGCTTCTTTCCAGTTTTGAACGGAAGGAATTTCCTTTTTCACCATAGCCCTCTATGGGCTTCCAAATATCCCTTTGCCAATTCCCCAAGAACAGCCTTAGCGAAAGGCTTCTTGAAGGGAAAGATGTAACTCTGTGAGATGAATTAACAGAACACATAGCAGTTTCTCAGAAAGCTTCTTTCCAGTTTTGAACGGAAGATATTTCCTTTTTCACCATAGCCCTCTAAGGGCTTCCAAATATCCCTTTGCCAATTCCACAAGAACAGCCTTCGCGAAAGACTTCTTGAAGGGAAAGATGTAACTCTGTGAGATGAATTAACAGAACACAGAGCAGTTTCTCAGAAAGCTTCCTTCCAGTTTTGAACGGAAGATATTTCCTTTTTCACCATAGCCCTCTATGGGCTTCCAAATATCCCTTTGCCAATTCCCCAAGAACAGCCTTAGCGAAAGGCTTTTGAAGGGAAAGATGTAACTCTGTGAGATGAATTAACAGAACACAGAGCAGTTTCTCAGAAAGCTTCTTTCCAGTTTTGAACGGAAGATATTTCCTTTTTCACCATAGCCCTCTATGGGCTTCCAAATATCCCTTTGCCAATTCCACAAGAACAGCCTTAGCCAAAGGCTTCTTGAAGGGAAAGATGTAACTCTGTGAGATGAATTAACAGAACACAGAGCAGTTTCTCAGAAAGCTTCTTTCATGTTTTCAACGGAAGATATTTCCTTTTACACCATAGCCCTCTATGGGCTTCCAAATATCCCTTTGCCAATTCAACAAGAACAGCCTTAGCGAAAGGCTTCTTGAAGGGAAAGATGTAACTCTGTGAGTTGAATTAACAGAACACAGAGCAGTTTCTCAGAAAGCTTCTCTCTAGTTTTGAACGGAAGATATTTCCTTTTTCACCATAGCCCTCTATGGGCTTCCAAATATCCCTTTGCCAATCCCACAAGAACAGCCTTAGCGAAAGGCTTCTTGATGGGAAAGATGTAACTCTGTGAGATGAATTAACAGAACACAGAGCAGTTTCTCAGAAAGCTTCTTTCCAGTTTTGAACGGAAAACATTTCCTTTTTCACCATAGCCCTCTATGGGCTTCCAAATAGCCCTTTGCCAATTCCCCAAGAAGAGCCTTAGCGAAAGGCTTCTTGAAGGGAAAGATGTAACTCTGTGAGATGAATTAACAGAACACAGAGCAGTTTCTCAGAAAGCTTCTTTCCAGTTTTGAACGGAAGATATTTCCTTTTTCACCATAGCCCTCTATGGGCTTCCAAATATCCCTTTGCCAATTCCACAAGAACAGCCTTAGCGAAAGGCTTCTTGAAGGGAAAGATTAACTCTGTGAGATGAATTAACAGAACACAGAGCAGTTTCTCAGAAAGCTTCTTTCCAGTTTTGAACGGAAGATATTTCCCTTTTCACCATAGCGCTCTATGGGCTTCCAAATATCCCTTTGCCAATTCCACAAGAACACCCTTAGCGAAAGATTTCTTGAAGGGAAAGATGTAACTCTGTGAGATGAATTAACAGAACACAGAGCAGTTTCTCAGAATGCTTCTTTCCAGTTTTGAACGGAAGATATTTCCTTTATCACCTAGCCCTCTATGGGCTTCCAAATATCCCTTTGCCAATTCCCCAAGAACAGCCTTAGCGAAAGGCTTCTTGAAGGGAAAGATGTAACTCTGTGAGATGAATTAACGGAACACAGAGCAGTTTCTCAGAAAGCTTCTTTCCAGTTTTGAACGGAAGATATTTCCTTTTTCACCATAGCCCTCTATGGGCTTCCAAATATCCCTTTGCCAATTCCACAAGAACAGCCTTAGCGAAGGGCTTCTTGAAGGGAAAGATGTAACTCTGTGAGATGAATTAACAGAACACAGAGCAGTTTCTCAGAAAGCTTCTTTCCAGTTTTGAACGGATGATATTTCCTTTTTCACCATAGCCCTGTATGGGCTTCCAAATATCCCTTTGCCAATTCCACAAGAACAGCCTTAGCGAAAGGCTTCTTGAAGGGAAAGATGTAACTCTGTGAGATGAATTAACAGAACACAGAGCAGTTTCTCAGAAAGCTTCTTTCCAGTTTTGAACGGAAGATATTTCCTTTTTCACCATAGCGCTATATGGGCTTCCAAATATCCCGTTGCCAATTCCACAAGAACAGCCTTAGCGAAAGGCTTCTTCAAGGGAAAGATGTAACTCTGTGAGATGAATTAACAGAACACAGAGCAGTTTCTCAGAAAGCTTCTTTCCAGTTTTGAACGGAAGATATTTCCTTTTTCACCATAGCCCTCTATGGGCTTCCAAATATCCCTTTGCCAATTCCACAAATCAGCCTTAGCGAAAGGCTTCTTGAAGGGAAAGATGTAACTCTGTGAGATGAATTAACAGAACACAGAGCAGTTTGTCAGAAAGCTTCTTTCCAGTTTTGAACGGAAGATATGTCCTTTTTCACCATAGCCCTCTATGGGCTTCAAAATATCCCTTGCCAATTCCACAAGAACAGCCTTAGCGAAAGGCTTCTTGAAGGGGAAGATGTAACTCTGTGAGATGAATTACCAGAACACAGAGCAGTTTCTCAGAAAGCTTCTTTCCAGTTTTGAACGGATGGTATTTCCTTTTTCACCATAGCCCTCTATGGGCTTCCAAATATCCCTTTGCCAATTCCCCAAGAACAGCCTTAGCGAAAGGCTTCTTGAAGAAAAAGATGTAACTCTGTGAGATGAATTAACAGAACACAGAGCAGTTTCTCAGAAAGCTTCTTTCCAGTTTTGAACGGAAGATATTTCCTTTTTCACCATAGCCCTCTAAGGGCTTCCAAATATCCCTTTGCCAATTCCACAAGAACAGCCTTAGCGAAAGGCTTCTTGAAGGGAAAGATGTAACTCTGTGAGATGAATTAACAGAACACAGAGCAGTTGCTCAGAAAGCTTCTTTCCAGTTTTGAACGGAAGATATTTCCTTTTTCACCATAGCCCTCTATGGGCTTCCAAATATCCCTTTGCCAATTCAACAAGAACAGCCTTAGCGAAAGGCTTCTTGAAGGGAAAGATGTAACTCTGTGAGATGAATTAACAGAACACAGAGCAGTTTCTCAGAAAGCTTCTTTCCAGTTTTGAACGGAAGATATTTCCTTTTTCACCATAGCCCTCTATGGGCTTCCAAATATCCTTTTGCCAATTCCACAAGAACAGCCTTAGCGAAAGGCTTCTTGAAGGGAAAGATGTAACTCTGTGAGATGAATTAACAGAACACAGAGCAGTTGCTCAGAAAGCTTCTTTCCAGTTTTGAACGGAAGATATTTCCTTTTTCACCATAGCCCTCTATGGGCTTCCAAATATCCCTTTGCCAATTCCACAAGAACAGCCTTACCGAAAGGCTTCTTGAAGGGAAAGATGTAACTCTGTGAGGTGAATTAACAGAACACAGAGCAGTTTCTCAGAAAGCTTCTTTCCAGTTTTGAACGGAAGATATTTCCTTTTTCACCATAGCCCTCTATGGGCTTCCAAATATCCCTTTGCCAATTCCACAAGAACAGCCTTAGCGAAAGGCTTCTTGATGGGAAAGATGTAACTCTGTGAGATGAATTAACAGAACACAGAGCAGTTTCTCAGAAAGCTTCTTTCCAGTTTTGAACGGAAGATATTTCCTTTTTCACCATAGCCCTCTATGGGCTTCCAAATATCCCTTTGCCAATTCCACAAGAACAGCCTTAGCGAAAGGCTTCTTGACGGGAAAGATGTAACTCTGTGAGATGAATTAACAGAACACAGAGCAGTTTCTCAGAAAGCTTCTTTCCAGTTTTGAACGGATGATATTTCCTTTTTCACCATAGCCCTCTATGGGCTTCCAAATATCCCTTTGCCAATTCCACAAGAACAGCCTTAGCGAAAGGCTTCTTGAAGGGAAAGATGTAACTCTGTGAGATGAATTAACAGAACACAGAGCAGTTTCTCAGAAAGCTTCTTTCCAGTTTTGAACGGAAGATATTTCCTTTTTCACCATAGCGCTCTATGGGCTTCCAAATATCCCTTTGCCAATTACACAAGAACAGCCTTAGCGAAAGATTTTTGAAGGGAAAGATGTAACTCTGTGAGATGAATTAACAGAACACAGAGCAGTTTCTCAGAATGCTTCTTTCCAGTTTTGAACGGAAGATATTTCCTTTATCACCTAGCCCTCTATGGGCTTCCAAATATCCCTTTGCCAATTCCACAAGAACAGCTTTAGCGAAAGGCTTCTTGAAGGGAAAGATGTAACTCTGTGAGATGAATTAACAGAACACAGAGCAGTTTCTCAGAAAGCTTCTTTCCAGTTTTGAACGGAAGATATTTCCTTTTTCACCATAGCCCTCTAAGGGCTTCCAAATATCCCTTTGCCAATTCCACAAGAACAGCCTTAGCGAAAGGCTTCTTGAAGGGAAAGATGTAACTCTGTGAGATGAATTAACAGAACACAGAGCAGTTTCTCAGAAAGCTTCTTTCCAGTTTTGAACGGATGATATTTCCTTTTTCACCATAGCCCTCTATGGTCTTCCAAATATCCCTTTGCCAATTCCACAAGAACAGCCTTAGCGAAAGGCTTCTTGAAGGGAAAGATGTAACTCTGTGAGATGAATTAACAGAACACAGAGCAGTTTCTCAGAAAGCTTCTTTCCACTTTTGAACGGAAGATATTTCCTTTTTCACCATTGCGCTCTATGGGCTTCCAAATATCCCTTTGCCAATTCCACAAGAACAGCCTTAGCGAAAGGCTTCTTGAAGGGAAAGATGTAACTCTGTGAGATGAATTAACAGAACACAGAGCAGTTTCTCAGAAAGCTTCTTTCCAGTTTTGAACGGAAGATATTTCCTTTTTCACCATAGCCCTCTATGGGCTTCCAAATATCCCTTTGCCAATTCCACAAGAACAGCCTTAGCGAAAGGCTTTTTGAAGGGAAATATGTAACTCTGTGAGATGAATTAACAGAACACAGAGCAGTTTCTCAGAAAGCTTCTTTCCAGTTTTGAACGGAAGATATTTCCTTTTTCACCATAGCCCTCTATGGGCTTCCAAATATCCCTTTGCCAATTCCACAAGAACAGCCTTAGCGAAAGGCTTCTTGAAGGGAAAGATGTAACTCTGTGAGATGAATTAACAGAACACAGAGCAGTTTCTCAGAAAGCTTCTTTCCAGTTTTGAACGGAAGATATTTCCTTTTTCACCATAGCCCTCTATGGGCTTCCAAATATCCCTTTGCCAATTCCACAAGAACAGCCTTAGGGAAAGGCTTCTTGAAGGGAAAGATGTAATTCTGTGAGATGAATTAACAGAACACAGAGCAGTTTCTCAGAAAGCTTCTTTCCAGTTTTGAACGGAAGGAATTTCCTTTTTTAACCATAGCTCTCTATGGGCTTCCAAATATCCCTTTGCCAATTCCCCAATAACAGCCTTAGCGAAAGGCTTCTTGAAGGGAAAGATGTAACTCTGTGAGATGAATTAACAGAACACAGAGCAGTTTCTCAGAAAGCTTCTTTCCAGTTTTGAACGGAAGATATTTCCTTTTTCACCATAGCCCTCTATGGGCTTCCAAATATCCCTTGCCAATTCCACAAGAACAGCCTTAGCGAAAGACTTCTTGAAGGGGAAGATGTAACTCTGTGAGATGAATTAACAGAACACAGAGCAGTTTCTCAGAAAGCTTCTTTCCAGTTTTGAACGGAAGATATTTCCTTTTTCACCATAGCCCTATATGGGCTTCCAAATATCCCTTTGCCAATTCCACAAGAACAGCCTTAGCGAAAGGCTTCTTGAAGGGAAAGATGTAACTCTGTGAGATGAATTAACAGAACACAGAGCAGTTTTTCAGAAAGCTTCTTTCCAGTTTTGAACGGAAGATATTTCCTTTTTCACCATAGCCCTCTATGGGCTTCCAAATATCCCTTTGCCAATTCCACAAGAACAGCCTTAGCGAAAGGCTTCTGGAAGGGAAAGATGTAACTCTGTGAGATGAATTAACAGAACACAGAGCAGTTTCTCAGAAAGCTTCTTTCCAGTTTTGAACGGAAGATATTTCCTTTTTCACCATAGCCCTCTATGGGCTTCCAAATATCCCTTTGCCAATTCCACAAGAACAGCCTTAGCGAAAGGCTTCTTGAAGGGAAAGATGTAACTCTGTGAGATGAATTAACAGAACACAGAGCAGTTTCTCAGAAAGCTTCTTTCCAGTTTTGAACGGAAGATATTTCCTTTTTCACCATAGCCCTCTATGGGCTTCCAAATATCCCTTTGCCAATTCCCCAAGAAAAGCCTTAGCGAAAGGCTTCTTGAAGGGAAAGATGTAACTCTGTGAGATGAATTAACAGAACACAGAGCAGTTTCTCAGAAAGCTTCTTTCCAGTTTTGAACGGAAGATATTTCCTTTTTCACCATAGCCCTCTATGGGCTTCCAAATATCCCTTTGCCAATTCCACAAGAACAGCCTAGCGAAAGACTTCTTGAAGGGAAAGATGTAACTCTGTGAGATGAATTAACAGAAAACAGAGCAGTTTCTCAGAACGCTTCTTTCCAGTTTTGAATGGAAGATATTTCCTTTTCACCATAGCCCTCTATGGGCTTCCAAATATTCCTTTGCCAATTCCACAAGAACAGCCTTAGCGAAAGGCTTCTTGAAGGGAAAGATGTAACTCTGTGAGATGAATTAACAGAACACATAGCAGTTTTTCAGAAAGCTTCTTTCCAGTTTTGAACGGAAGATATTTCCTTTTTCACCATAGCCCTCTAAGGGCTTCCAAATATCCCTTTGCCAATTCCACAAGAACAGCCTTCGCGAAAGACTTCTTGAAGGGAAAGATGTAACTCTGTGAGATGAATTAACAGAACACAGAGCAGTTTCTCAGAAAGCTTCCTTCCAGTTTTGAACGGAAGATATTTCCTTTTTCACCATAGCCCTCTATGGGCTTCCAAATATCCCTTTGCCAATTCCCCAAGAACAGCCTTAGCGAAAGGCTTTTGAAGGGAAAGATGTAACTCTGTGAGATGAATTAACAGAACACAGAGCAGTTTCTCAGAAAGCTTCTTTCCAGTTTTGAACGGAAGATATTTCCTTTTTCACCATAGCCCTCTATGGGCTTCCAAATATCCCTTTGCCAATTCCACAAGAACAGCCTTAGCCAAAGGCTTCTTGAAGGGAAAGATGTAACTCTGTGAGATGAATTAACAGAACACAGAGCAGTTTCTCAGAATGCTTCTTTCCAGTTTTGAACGGAAGATATTTCCTTTATCACCTAGCCCTCTATGGGCTTCCAAATATCCCTTTGCCAATTCCCCAAAAACAGCCTTAGCGAAAGGCTTCTTGAAGGGAAAGATGTAACGCTGTGAGATGAATTAACAGAACACAGAGCAGTTTCTCAGAAAGCTTCTTTCCACTTTTGAACGGAAAATATTTCCTTTTTCACCATAGCCCTCTATGGGCTTCCAAATATCCCTTTGCCAATTCCACAAGAAGAGCCTTAGCGAAAGGCTTCTTGAAGGGAAAGATGTAACTCTGTGAGATGAATTAACAGAACACCGAGCAGTTTCTCAGAAAGCTTCTTTCCAGTTTTGAACGGATGATATTTCCTTTTTCACCATAGCCCTCTATGGGCTTCCAAATATCCCTTTGCCAATTCCACAAGAACAGCCTTAGCGAAAGGCTTCTTGAAGGGAAAGATGTAACTCTGTGAGATGAATTAACAGAACACAGAGCAGTTTCTCAGAAAGCTTCTTTCCAGTTTTGAACGGATGATATTTCCTTTTTCACCATAGCCCTCTATGGGCTTCCAAATATCCCTTTGCCAATTCCACAAGAACAGTCTTAGCGAAAGGCTTCTTGAAGGGAAAGATGTAACTCTGTGAGATGAATTAACAGAACACAGAGCAGTTTCTCAGAAAGCTTCTTTCCAGTTTTGAACGGAAGATATTTCCTTTTTCACCATAGCGCTCTATGGGCTTCCAAATATCCCTTTGCCAATTCCACAAGAACAGCCTTAGCGAAAGATTTCTTGAAGGGAAAGATGTAACTCTGTGAGATGAATTAACAGAACACAGAGCCATTTCTCAGAATGCTTCTTTCCAGTTTTGAACGGAAGATATTTCCTTTATCACCTAGCCCTCTATGGGCTTCCAAATATCCCTTTGCCAATTCCCCAAGAACAACCTTAGCGAAAGGCTTCTTGAAGGGAAAGATGTAACTCTGTGAGATGAATTAACAGAACACTGAGCAGTTTCTCAGAAAGCTTCTTTCCAGTTTTGAACGGAAGATATTTCCTTTTTCACCATAGCCCTCTATGGGCTTCCAAATATCCCTTTGCCAATTCCACAAGAACAGCCTTAGCGAAAGGCTTCTTGAAGGGAAAGATGTAACTCTGTGAGATGAATTAACAGAACACAGAGCAGTTTCTCAGAAAGCTTCTTTCCAGTTTTGAACGGAAGATATTTCCTTTTTCACCATAGCGCTCTATGGGCTTCCAAATATCCCTTTGCCAATTCCACAAGAACAGCCTTAGCGAAAGATTTCTTGAAGGGAAAGATGTAACTCTGTGAGATGAATTAACAGAACACAGAGCAGTTTCTCACAAAGCTTCTTTCCAGTTTTGAACGGAAGATATTTCCTTTTTCACCATAGCCCTCTAGGGGCTTCCAAATATCCCTTTGCCTATTCCACAAGAACAGCCTTAGCGAAAGACTTCTTGAAGGGATAGATGTAACTCTGTGAGATGAATTAACAGAACACAGAGCAGTTGCTCAGAAAGCTTCTTTCCAGTTTTGAAAGGAAGATATTTCCTTTTTCACCATAGCCCTCTATGTGCTTCCAAATATCCCTTTGCCAATTCCACAAGAACAGCCTTAGCGAAAGGATTCTTGAAGGGAAAGATGTAACTCTGTGAGATGAATTAACAGGACACAGAGCAGTTTCTCAGAAAGCTTCTTTCCAGTTTTGAACGGAATATATTTCCTTTTTCACCATAGCCCTCTATGGGCTTCCAAATATCCCTTTGCCAATTCCCCAAGAACAGCCTTAGCGAAAGGATTCTTGAAGGGAAAGATGTAACTCTGTGAGATGAATTAACAGAACACAGAGCAGTATCTCAGAAAGCTTCTTTCCAGTTTTGAACGGAAGATATTTCCTTTTTCACCATAGCCCTCTATGGGCTTCCAAATATCCCTTTGCCAATTCCACAAGAACAGCCTTAGCGAAAGGTTTCTTGAAGGGAAAGATGTAACTCTGTGAGATGAATTAACAGAACACAGAGCAGTTGCTCAGAAAGCTTCTTTCCAGTTTTGAACGGTAGATATTTCCTTTTTCACCATAGCCCTCTATGGGATTCCAAATATCCCTTTGCCAATTCCACAAGAACAGCCTTAGCGAAAGGCTTCTTGAAGGGAAAGATGTAACTCTGTTAGATGAATTAACAGAACACAGAGCAGTTGCTCAGAAAACTTCTTTCCAGTTTAGAACGGAAGGAATTTCCTTTTTCACCATAGCCCTCTATGGGCTTCCAAATAGCCCTTTGCCAATTCCCCAAGAATAGCCTTAGCAAAAGGCTTCTTGAAGGGAAAGATGTAACTCTGTGAGATGAATTAACAGAACACAGAGCAGTTTCTCAGAAAGCTTCTTTCCAGTTTTGAACGGAAGATATTTCCTTTTTCACCATAGCCCTCTATGGGCTTCCAAATATCCCTTTGCCAATTCCACAAGAACAGCCTAGCGAAAGACTTCTTGAAAGGAAAGATGTAACTCTGTGAGATGAATTAACAGAACACAGAGCAGTTTCTCAGAAAGCTTCTTTCCAGTTTTGAACGGAAGATATTTCCTTTTTCACCATAGCCCTCTATGGGCTTCCAAATATCCCTTTGCCAATTCCACAAGAACAGCCTTAGCGAAAGGCTTCTTGAAGGGAAAGATGTAACTCTGTGAGATGAATTAACAGGACACAGAGCAGTTTCTCAGAAAGCTTCTTTCCAGTTTTGAACGGAAGATATTTCCTTTTTCACCATAGCCCTTTATGGGCTTCCAAATATCCCTTTGCCAATTCCCCAAGAACAGCCTTAGCGAAAGGCTTATTGAAGGGAAAGATGTATCTCTGTGAGATGAATTAACAGAACACAGAGCAGTTTCTCAGAAAGCTTCTTTCCAGTTTTGAACGGAAGGTATTTCCTTTTTCACCATAGCCCTCTATGGGCTTCCAAATATCCCTTTGCCAATTCCACAAGAACAGCCTTAGCGAAAGGCTTCTTGAAGGGAAAGATGTAACTCTGTGAGATGAATTAACAGAACACAGAGCAGTTTCTCAGAAGGCCTCTTTCCAGTTTTGAACGGAAGATATTTCCTTTTTCACCATAGCCCTCTATGGCCTTCCAAATATCCCTTAGCCAATTGCACAGGAACAGCCTTAGCGAAAGGCTTCTTGAAGGGAAAGATGTAACTCTGTGAGATGAATTAACAGAACACAGAGCAGTTTCTCAGAAAGCTTCTTTCCAGTTTTGAACGGAAGATATTTCCTTTTTCACCATAGCCCTCTATGGGCTTCCAAATATCCCTTTGCCAATTCCACAAGAACAGCCTTAGCGAAAGGCTTCTTGAAGGGAAAGATGTAACTCTGTGAGATGAATTAACAGAACACAGAGCAGTTTCTCAGAAAGCTTCTTTCCAGTTTTGAACGGAAGATATTTCCTTTTTCACCATAGCCCTCTATGGGCTTCCAAATATCCCTTTGCCAATTCCCCAAGAAAAGCCTTAGCGAAAGGCTTCTTGAAGGGAAAGATGTAACTCTGTGAGATGAATTAACAGAACACAGAGCAGTTTCTCAGAAAGCTTCTTTCCAGTTTTGAACGGAAGATATTTCCTTTTTCACCATAGCCCTCTATGGGCTTCCAAATATCCCTTTGCCAATTCCACAAGAACAGCCTAGCGAAAGACTTCTTGAAGGGAAAGATGTAACTCTGTGAGATGAATTAACAGAAAACAGAGCAGTTTCTCAGAACGCTTCTTTCCAGTTTTGAATGGAAGATATTTCCTTTTCACCATAGCCCTCTATGGGCTTCCAAATATTCCTTTGCCAATTCCACAAGAACAGCCTTAGCGAAAGGCTTCTTGAAGGGAAAGATGTAACTCTGTGAGATGAATTAACAGAACACATAGCAGTTTCTCAGAAAGCTTCTTTCCAGTTTTGAACGGAAGATATTTCCTTTTTCACCATAGCCCTCTAAGGGCTTCCAAATATCCCTTTGCCAATTCCACAAGAACAGCCTTCGCGAAAGACTTCTTGAAGGGAAAGATGTAACTCTGTGAGATGAATTAACAGAACACAGAGCAGTTTCTCAGAAAGCTTCCTTCCAGTTTTGAACGGAAGATATTTCCTTTTTCACCATAGCCCTCTATGGGCTTCCAAATATCCCTTTGCCAATTCCCCAAGAACAGCCTTAGCGAAAGGCTTTTGAAGGGAAAGATGTAACTCTGTGAGATGAATTAACAGAACACAGAGCAGTTTCTCAGAAAGCTTCTTTCCAGTTTTGAACGGAAGATATTTCCTTTTTCACCATAGCCCTCTATGGGCTTCCAAATATCCCTTTGCCAATTCCACAAGAACAGCCTTAGCCAAAGGCTTCTTGAAGGGAAAGATGTAACTCTGTGAGATGAATTAACAGAACACAGAGCAGTTTCTCAGAATGCTTCTTTCCAGTTTTGAACGGAAGATATTTCCTTTATCACCTAGCCCTCTATGGGCTTCCAAATATCCCTTTGCCAATTCCCCAAAAACAGCCTTAGCGAAAGGCTTCTTGAAGGGAAAGATGTAACGCTGTGAGATGAATTAACAGAACACAGAGCAGTTTCTCAGAAAGCTTCTTTCCACTTTTGAACGGAAAATATTTCCTTTTTCACCATAGCCCTCTATGGGCTTCCAAATATCCCTTTGCCAATTCCACAAGAAGAGCCTTAGCGAAAGGCTTCTTGAAGGGAAAGATGTAACTCTGTGAGATGAATTAACAGAACACCGAGCAGTTTCTCAGAAAGCTTCTTTCCAGTTTTGAACGGATGATATTTCCTTTTTCACCATAGCCCTCTATGGGCTTCCAAATATCCCTTTGCCAATTCCACAAGAACAGCCTTAGCGAAAGGCTTCTTGAAGGGAAAGATGTAACTCTGTGAGATGAATTAACAGAACACAGAGCAGTTTCTCAGAAAGCTTCTTTCCAGTTTTGAACGGATGATATTTCCTTTTTCACCATAGCCCTCTATGGGCTTCCAAATATCCCTTTGCCAATTCCACAAGAACAGTCTTAGCGAAAGGCTTCTTGAAGGGAAAGATGTAACTCTGTGAGATGAATTAACAGAACACAGAGCAGTTTCTCAGAAAGCTTCTTTCCAGTTTTGAACGGAAGATATTTCCTTTTTCACCATAGCGCTCTATGGGCTTCCAAATATCCCTTTGCCAATTCCACAAGAACAGCCTTAGCGAAAGATTTCTTGAAGGGAAAGATGTAACTCTGTGAGATGAATTAACAGAACACAGAGCCGTTTCTCAGAATGCTTCTTTCCAGTTTTGAACGGAAGATATTTCCTTTATCACCTAGCCCTCTATGGGCTTCCAAATATCCCTTTGCCAATTCCCCAAGAACAACCTTAGCGAAAGGCTTCTTGAAGGGAAAGATGTAACTCTGTGAGATGAATTAACAGAACACTGAGCAGTTTCTCAGAAAGCTTCTTTCCAGTTTTGAACGGAAGATATTTCCTTTTTCACCATAGCCCTCTATGGGCTTCCAAATATCCCTTTGCCAATTCCACAAGAACAGCCTTAGCGAAAGGCTTCTTGAAGGGAAAGATGTAACTCTGTGAGATGAATTAACAGAACACAGAGCAGTTTCTCAGAAAGCTTCTTTCCAGTTTTGAACGGAAGATATTTCCTTTTTCACCATAGCGCTCTATGGGCTTCCAAATATCCCTTTGCCAATTCCACAAGAACAGCCTTAGCGAAAGATTTCTTGAAGGGAAAGATGTAACTCTGTGAGATGAATTAACAGAACACAGAGCAGTTTCTCACAAAGCTTCTTTCCAGTTTTGAACGGAAGATATTTCCTTTTTCACCATAGCCCTCTAGGGGCTTCCAAATATCCCTTTGCCTATTCCACAAGAACAGCCTTAGCGAAAGACTTCTTGAAGGGATAGATGTAACTCTGTGAGATGAATTAACAGAACACAGAGCAGTTGCTCAGAAAGCTTCTTTCCAGTTTTGAAAGGAAGATATTTCCTTTTTCACCATAGCCCTCTATGTGCTTCCAAATATCCCTTTGCCAATTCCACAAGAACAGCCTTAGCGAAAGGATTCTTGAAGGGAAAGATGTAACTCTGTGAGATGAATTAACAGGACACAGAGCAGTTTCTCAGAAAGCTTCTTTCCAGTTTTGAACGGAATATATTTCCTTTTTCACCATAGCCCTCTATGGGCTTCCAAATATCCCTTTGCCAATTCCCCAAGAACAGCCTTAGCGAAAGGATTCTTGAAGGGAAAGATGTAACTCTGTGAGATGAATTAACAGAACACAGAGCAGTATCTCAGAAAGCTTCTTTCCAGTTTTGAACGGAAGATATTTCCTTTTTCACCATAGCCCTCTATGGGCTTCCAAATATCCCTTTGCCAATTCCACAAGAACAGCCTTAGCGAAAGGTTTCTTGAAGGGAAAGATGTAACTCTGTGAGATGAATTAACAGAACACAGAGCAGTTGCTCAGAAAGCTTCTTTCCAGTTTTGAACGGTAGATATTTCCTTTTTCACCATAGCCCTCTATGGGATTCCAAATATCCCTTTGCCAATTCCACAAGAACAGCCTTAGCGAAAGGCTTCTTGAAGGGAAAGATGTAACTCTGTTAGATGAATTAACAGAACACAGAGCAGTTGCTCAGAAAACTTCTTTCCAGTTTAGAACGGAAGGAATTTCCTTTTTCACCATAGCCCTCTATGGGCTTCCAAATAGCCCTTTGCCAATTCCCCAAGAATAGCCTTAGCAAAAGGCTTCTTGAAGGGAAAGATGTAACTCTGTGAGATGAATTAACAGAACACAGAGCAGTTTCTCAGAAAGCTTCTTTCCAGTTTTGAACGGAAGATATTTCCTTTTTCACCATAGCCCTCTATGGGCTTCCAAATATCCCTTTGCCAATTCCACAAGAACAGCCTAGCGAAAGACTTCTTGAAAGGAAAGATGTAACTCTGTGAGATGAATTAACAGAACACAGAGCAGTTTCTCAGAAAGCTTCTTTCCAGTTTTGAACGGAAGATATTTCCTTTTTCACCATAGCCCTCTATGGGCTTCCAAATATCCCTTTGCCAATTCCACAAGAACAGCCTTAGCGAAAGGCTTCTTGAAGGGAAAGATGTAACTCTGTGAGATGAATTAACAGGACACAGAGCAGTTTCTCAGAAAGCTTCTTTCCAGTTTTGAACGGAAGATATTTCCTTTTTCACCATAGCCCTTTATGGGCTTCCAAATATCCCTTTGCCAATTCCCCAAGAACAGCCTTAGCGAAAGGCTTATTGAAGGGAAAGATGTATCTCTGTGAGATGAATTAACAGAACACAGAGCAGTTTCTCAGAAAGCTTCTTTCCAGTTTTGAACGGAAGGTATTTCCTTTTTCACCATAGCCCTCTATGGGCTTCCAAATATCCCTTTGCCAATTCCACAAGAACAGCCTTAGCGAAAGGCTTCTTGAAGGGAAAGATGTAACTCTGTGAGATGAATTAACAGAACACAGAGCAGTTTCTCAGAAGGCCTCTTTCCAGTTTTGAACGGAAGATATTTCCTTTTTCACCATAGCCCTCTATGGCCTTCCAAATATCCCTTAGCCAATTGCACAGGAACAGCCTTAGCGAAAGGCTTCTTGAAGGGAAAGATGTAACTCTGTGAGATGAATTAACAGAACACAGAGCAGTTTCTCAGAAAGCTTCTTTCCAGTTTTGAACGGAAGATATTTCCTTTTTCACCATAGCCCTCTATGGGCTTCCAAATATCCCTTTGCCAATTCCACAAGAACAGCCTTAGCGAAAGGCTTCTTGAAGGGAAAGATGTAACTCTGTGAGATGAATTAACAGAACACAGAGCAGTTTCTCAGAAAGCTTCTTTCCAGTTTTGAACGGAAGATATTTCCTTTTTCACCATAGCCCTCTATGGGCTTCCAATTATCCCTTTGCGAATTCCACAAGAACAGCCTTAGCAAAAGGCTTCTTGAAGGGAAAGATGTAACTCTGTGAGATGAATTAACAGAACACAGAGCAGTTTCTCAGAAAGCTTCTTTCCAGTTTTGAACGGAAGATACTTCCTTTTTCACCATAGCCCTCTATGGGCTTCCAAATATCCCTTTGCCAATTCCACCAGAACAGCCTTAGCGAAAGGCTTCTTGAAGGGAAAGATGTAACTCTGTGAGATGAATTAACAGAACACAGAGCAGTTTCTCAGAAAGCTTCTTTCCAGTTTTGAACGGAAGATATTTCCTTTTTCACCTTAGCCCTCTATGGGTTTCCAAATATCCCTTTGCCAATTCCACAAGAACAGCCTTAGCGAAAGGCTTCTTGAAGGGAAAGATGTAACTCTGTGAGATGAATTAACAGAACACAGAACAGTTTCTCAGAAAGCTTCTTTCCAGTTTTGAACGGAAGATATTTCCTTTTTCACCATAGCCCTCTATGGGCTTCCAAATATCCCTTTGCCAATTCCACAAGAACAGCCTTAGCGAAAGGCTTCTTGAAGGGAAAGATGTAACTCTGTGGGATGAATTAACAGAACAAAGAGCAGTTTCTCAGAAAGCTTCTTTCCAGTTTTGAACGGAAGATATTTCCTTTTTCACCATAGCCCTCTATGGGCTTCCAAATATCCCTTTGCCAATTCCACAAGAACAGCCTTAGCGAAAGGCTTCTTGAAGGGAAAGATGTAACTCTGTGAGATGAATTAACAGAACACAGAGCAGTTTCTCAGAAAGCTTCTTTCCAGTTTTGAACGGAAGATATTTCCTTTTTCACCATAGCCCTCTATGGGCTTCCAAATATCCCTTTGCCAATGCCACAAGAACAGCCTTAGCGAAAGGCTTCTTGAAGGGAAAGATGTAACTCTGTGAGATGAATTAACAGAACACAGAGCAGTTGTTCAGAAAGCTTCTTTCCAGTTTTGAACGGAAGATATTTCCTTTTTCACCATAGCTCCCTATGGGCTTCCAAATATCCCTTTGCCAATTCCACAAGAACAGCCTTAGCGAAAGGCTTCTTGAAGGGAAAGATGTAACTCTGTGAGTTGAATTAGCAGAACACAGAGCAGTTTCTCAGAAAGCTTCTCTCCAGTTTTGAACGGAAGATATTTCCTTTTTCACCATAGCCCTCTATGGGCTTCCAAATATCCCTTTGCCAATCCCACAAGAACAGCCTTAGCGAAAGGCTTCTTGATGGGAAAGATGAAACTCTGTGAGATGAATTAACAGAACACAGAGCAGTTTCTCAGAAAGCTTCTTTCCAGTTTTGAACGGAAAATATTTCCTTTTTCACCATAGCCCTCTATGGGCTTCCAAATATCCCTTTGCCAATTCCCCAAGAACAACCTTAGCGAAAGGCTTCTTGAAGGGAAAGATGTAACTCTGTGAGATGAATTAACAGAACACAGAGCAGTTTCTCAGAAAGCTTCTTTCCAGTTTTGAACGGAAGATATTTCCTTTTTCACCATAGCCCTCTATGGGCTTCCAAATATCCCTTTGCCAATTCCACAAGAACAGCCTTAGCGAAAGGCTTCTTGAAGGGAAAGATGTAACTCTGTGGGATGAATTAACAGAACACAGAGCAGTTTCTCAGAAAGCTTCTTTCCAGTTTTGAACGGAAGATATTTCCTTTTTCACCATAGCCCTCTAGGGGCTTCCAAATATCCCTTTGCCAATTCCCCAAGAACAGCCTTAGCGAATGGCTTCTTGAAGGGAAAGATGTAACTCTGTGAGATGTATTAACAGAACACAGAGCAGTTTCTCAGAAAGCTTCTTTCCAGTTTTGAACCGAAGGTATTTCCTTTTTCACCATAGCCCTCTATGGGCTTCTAATATCCCTTTGCCAATTCCCCAAGAACAGCCTTAGCGAAAGGCTTCTTGAAGGGAAAGATGTCACTCTGTGAGATGAATTAACAGATCACAGAGCAGTTTCTCAGAAAGCTTCTTTCCAGTTTTGAACGGAAGATATTTCCTTTTTCACCTTAGCCCTCTATGGGCTTCCAAATATCCCTTTGCCAATTCCACAAGAACACCCTTAGCGAAAGGCTTCTTGAAGGGAAAGTTGTAACGCGGTGAGATGAATTAACAGAACACAGAGCAGTTTCTCAGAAAGCTTCTTTCCAGTTTTGAACGGAAGGTATTTCCTTTTTCACCATACCCCTCTATGGGCTTCGAAATATCCCTGTGCCAATTCCACAAATCAGCCTTAGCGAAAGGCTTCTTGAAGGGAAAGATGTAACTCTGTGAGATGAATTAACAGAACACAGAGCAGTTTGTCAGAAAGCTTCTTTCCAGTTTTGAACGGAAGATATGTCCTTTTTCACCATAGCCCTCTATGGGCTTCAAAATATCCCTTGCCAATTCCACAAGAACAGCCTTAGCGAAAGGCTTCTTGAAGGGAAAGATGTAACTCTGTGAGATGAATTACCAGAACACAGAGTAGTTTCTCAGAAAGCTTCTTTCCAGTTTTGAACGGATGGTATTTCCTTTTTCACCGTAGCCCTCTATGGGCTTCCAAATATCCCTTTGCCAATTCCCCAAGAACAGCCTTAGCGAAAGGCTTCTTGAAGAAAAAGATGTAACTCTGTGAGATGAATTAACAGAACACAGAGCAGTTTCTCAGAAAGCTTCTTTCCAGTTTTGAACGGAAGATATTTCCTTTTTCACCATAGCGCTATATGGGCTTCCAAATATCCCGTTGCCAATTCCACAAGAACAGCCTTAGCGAAAGGCTTCTTCAAGGGAAAGATGTAACTCTGTGAGATGAATTAACAGAACACAGAGCAGTTTCTCAGAAAGCTTCTTTCCAGTTTTGAACGGAAGATATTTCCTTTTTCACCATAGCCCTCTATGGGCTTCCAAATATCCCTTTGCCAATTCCACAAATCAGCCTTAGCGAAAGGCTTCTTGAAGGGAAAGATGTAACTCTGTGAGATGAATTAACAGAACACAGAGCAGTTTGTCAGAAAGCTTCTTTCCAGTTTTGAACGGAAGATATGTCCTTTTTCACCATAGCCCTCTATGGGCTTCAAAATATCCCTTGCCAATTCCACAAGAACAGCCTTAGCGAAAGGCTTCTTGAAGGGGAAGATGTAACTCTGTGAGATGAATTACCAGAACACAGAGCAGTTTCTCAGAAAGCTTCTTTCCAGTTTTGAACGGATGGTATTTCCTTTTTCACCATAGCCCTCTATGGGCTTCCAAATATCCCTTTGCCAATTCCCCAAGAACAGCCTTAGCGAAAGGCTTCTTGAAGAAAAAGATGTAACTCTGTGAGATGAATTAACAGAACACAGAGCAGTTTCTCAGAAAGCTTCTTTCCAGTTTTGAACGGAAGATATTTCCTTTTTCACCATAGCCCTCTAAGGGCTTCCAAATATCCCTTTGCCAATTCCACAAGAACAGCCTTAGCGAAAGGCTTCTTGAAGGGAAAGATGTAACTCTGTGAGATGAATTAACAGAACACAGAGCAGTTGCTCAGAAAGCTTCTTTCCAGTTTTGAACGGAAGATATTTCCTTTTTCACCATAGCCCTCTATGGGCTTCCAAATATCCCTTTGCCAATTCAACAAGAACAGCCTTAGCGAAAGGCTTCTTGAAGGGAAATATGTAACTCTGTGAGATGAATTAACAGAACACAGAGCAGTTTCTCAGAAAGCTTCTTTCCAGTTTTGAACGGAAGATATTTCCTTTTTCACCATAGCCCTCTATGGGCTTCCAAATATCCTTTTGCCAATTCCACAAGAACAGCCTTAGCGAAAGGCTTCTTGAAGGGAAAGATGTAACTCTGTGAGATGAATTAACAGAACACAGAGCAGTTGCTCAGAAAGCTTCTTTCCAGTTTTGAACGGAAGATATTTCCTTTTTCACCATAGCCCTCTATGGGCTTCCAAATATCCCTTTGCCAATTCCACAAGAACAGCCTTACCGAAAGGCTTCTTGAAGGGAAAGATGTAACTCTGTGAGGTGAATTAACAGAACACAGAGCAGTTTCTCAGAAAGCTTCTTTCCAGTTTTGAACGGAAGATATTTCCTTTTTCACCATAGCCCTCTATGGGCTTCCAAATATCCCTTTGCCAATTCCACAAGAACAGCCTTAGCGAAAGGCTTCTTGATGGGAAAGATGTAACTCTGTGAGATGAATTAACAGAACACAGAGCAGTTTCTCAGAAAGCTTCTTTCCAGTTTTGAACGGAAGATATTTCCTTTTTCACCATAGCCCTCTATGGGCTTCCAAATATCCCTTTGCCAATTCCACAAGAACAGCCTTAGCGAAAGGCTTCTTGACGGGAAAGATGTAACTCTGTGAGATGAATTAACAGAACACAGAGCAGTTTCTCAGAAAGCTTCTTTCCAGTTTTGAACGGATGATATTTCCTTTTTCACCATAGCCCTCTATGGGCTTCCAAATATCCCTTTGCCAATTCCACAAGAACAGCCTTAGCGAAAGGCTTCTTGAAGGGAAAGATGTAACTCTGTGAGATGAATTAACAGAACACAGAGCAGTTTCTCAGAAAGCTTCTTTCCAGTTTTGAACGGAAGATATTTCCTTTTTCACCATAGCGCTCTATGGGCTTCCAAATATCCCTTTGCCAATTACACAAGAACAGCCTTAGCGAAAGATTTTTGAAGGGAAAGATGTAACTCTGTGAGATGAATTAACAGAACACAGAGCAGTTTCTCAGAATGCTTCTTTCCAGTTTTGAACGGAAGATATTTCCTTTATCACCTAGCCCTCTATGGGCTTCCAAATATCCCTTTGCCAATTCCCCAAGAACAGCCTTAGCGAAAGGCTTCTTGAAGGGAAAGATGTAACTCTGTGAGATGAATTAACAGAACACACAGCAGTTTCTCAGTAAGCTTCTTTCCAGTTTTGAACGGAAGATATTTCCTTTTTCACCATAGCCCTCTATGGGCTTCCAAATATCCCTTTGCCAATTCCACAAGAACAGCCTTAGCGAAAGGCTTCTTGAAGGGAAAGATGTAACTCTGTGAGATGAATTAACAGAACACAGAGCAGTTTCTCAGAAAGCTTCTTTCCAGTTTTGAACGGAAGATATTTCCTTTTTCACCATAGCCCTCTATGGGCTTCCAAATATCCCTTGCCAATTCCACAAGAACAGCCTTAGCGAAAGACTTCTTGAAGGGGAAGATGTAACTCTGTGAGATGAATTAACAGAACACAGAGCAGTTTCTCAGAAAGCTTCTTTCCAGTTTTGAACGGAAGATATTTCCTTTTTCACCATAGCCCTATATGGGCTTCCAAATATCCCTTTGCCAATTCCACAAGAACAGCCTTAGCGAAAGGCTTCTTGAAGGGAAAGATGTAACTCTGTGAGATGAATTAACAGAACACAGAGCAGTTTTTCAGAAAGCTTCTTTCCAGTTTTGAACGGAAGATATTTCCTTTTTCACCATAGCCCTCTATGGGCTTCCAAATATCCCTTTGCCAATTCCACAAGAACAGCCTTAGCGAAAGGCTTCTGGAAGGGAAAGATGTAACTCTGTGAGATGAATTAACAGAACACAGAGCAGTTTCTCAGAAAGCTTCTTTCCAGTTTTGAACGGAAGATATTTCCTTTTTCACCATAGCCCTCTATGGGCTTCCAAATATCCCTTTGCCAATTCCACAAGAACAGCCTTAGCGAAAGGCTTCTTGAAGGGAAAGATGTAACTCTGTGAGATGAATTAACAGAACACAGAGCAGTTTCTCAGAAAGCTTCTTTCCAGTTTTGAACGGAAGATATTTCCTTTTTCACCATAGCCCTCTATGGGCTTCCAAATATCCCTTTGCCAATTCCCCAAGAAAAGCCTTAGCGAAAGGCTTCTTGAAGGGAAAGATGTAACTCTGTGAGATGAATTAACAGAACACAGAGCAGTTTCTCAGAAAGCTTCTTTCCAGTTTTGAACGGAAGATATTTCCTTTTTCACCATAGCCCTCTATGGGCTTCCAAATATCCCTTTGCCAATTCCACAAGAACAGCCTAGCGAAAGACTTCTTGAAGGGAAAGATGTAACTCTGTGAGATGAATTAACAGAAAACAGAGCAGTTTCTCAGAACGCTTCTTTCCAGTTTTGAATGGAAGATATTTCCTTTTCACCATAGCCCTCTATGGGCTTCCAAATATTCCTTTGCCAATTCCACAAGAACAGCCTTAGCGAAAGGCTTCTTGAAGGGAAAGATGTAACTCTGTGAGATGAATTAACAGAACACAGAGCAGTTTCTCAGAAAGCTTCTTTCCAGTTTTGAACGGAAGATATTTCCTTTTTCACCATAGCGCTCTATGGGCTTCCAAATATCCCTTTGCCAATTCCACAAGAACAGCCTTAGCGAAAGATTTCTTGAAGGGAAAGATGTAACTCTGTGAGATGAATTAACAGAACACAGAGCAGTTTCTCAGAAAGCTTCTTTCCAGTTTTGAACGGAAGATATTTCCTTTTTCACCATAGCCCTCTAGGGGCTTCCAAATATCCCTTTGCCTATTCCACAAGAACAGCCTTAGCGAAAGACTTCTTGAAGGGATAGATGTAACTCTGTGAGATGAATTAACAGAACACAGAGCAGTTGCTCAGAAAGCTTCTTTCCAGTTTTGAAAGGAAGATATTTCCTTTTTCACCATAGCCCTCTATGTGCTTCCAAATATCCCTTTGCCAATTCCACAAGAACAGCCTTAGCGAAAGGATTCTTGAAGGGAAAGATGTAACTCTGTGAGATGAATTAACAGGACACAGAGCAGTTTCTCAGAAAGCTTCTTTCCAGTTTTGAACGGAATATATTTCCTTTTTCACCATAGCCCTCTATGGGCTTCCAAATATCCCTTTGCCAATTCCCCAAGAACAGCCTTAGCGAAAGGATTCTTGAAGGGAAAGATGTAACTCTGTGAGATGAATTAACAGAACACAGAGCAGTATCTCAGAAAGCTTCTTTCCAGTTTTGAACGGAAGATATTTCCTTTTTCACCATAGCCCTCTATGGGCTTCCAAATATCCCTTTGCCAATTCCACAAGAACAGCCTTAGCGAAAGGTTTCTTGAAGGGAAAGATGTAACTCTGTGAGATGAATTAACAGAACACAGAGCAGTTGCTCAGAAAGCTTCTTTCCAGTTTTGAACGGTAGATATTTCCTTTTTCACCATAGCCCTCTATGGGATTCCAAATATCCCTTTGCCAATTCCACAAGAACAGCCTTAGCGAAAGGCTTCTTGAAGGGAAAGATGTAACTCTGTTAGATGAATTAACAGAACACAGAGCAGTTGCTCAGAAAGCTTCTTTCCAGTTTAGAACGGAAGGAATTTCCTTTTTCACCATAGCCCTCTATGGGCTTCCAAATAGCCCTTTGCCAATTCCCCAAGAATAGCCTTAGCAAAAGGCTTCTTGAAGGGAAAGATGTAACTCTGTGAGATGAATTAACAGAACACAGAGCAGTTTCTCAGAAAGCTTCTTTCCAGTTTTGAACGGAAGATATTTCCTTTTTCACCATAGCCCTCTATGGGCTTCCAAATATCCCTTTGCCAATTCCACAAGAACAGCCTAGCGAAAGACTTCTTGAAAGGAAAGATGTAACTCTGTGAGATGAATTAACAGAACACAGAGCAGTTTCTCAGAAAGCTTCTTTCCAGTTTTGAACGGAAGATATTTCCTTTTTCACCATAGCCCTCTATGGGCTTCCAAATATCCCTTTGCCAATTCCACAAGAACAGCCTTAGCGAAAGGCTTCTTGAAGGGAAAGATGTAACTCTGTGAGATGAATTAACAGGACACAGAGCAGTTTCTCAGAAAGCTTCTTTCCAGTTTTGAACGGAAGATATTTCCTTTTTCACCATACCCCTCTATGGGCTTCGAAATATCCCTGTGCCAATTCCACAAATCAGCCTTAGCGAAAGGCTTCTTGAAGGGAAAGATGTAACTCTGTGAGATGAATTAACAGAACACAGAGCAGTTTGTTAGAAAGCTTCTTTCCAGTTTTGAACGGAAGATATGTCCTTTTTCACCATAGCCCTCTATGGGCTTCAAAATATCCCTTGCCAATTCCACAAGAACAGCCTTAGCGAAAGGCTTCTTGAAGGGAAAGATGTAACTCTGTGAGATGAATTACCAGAACACAGAGCAGTTTCTCAGAAAGCTTCTTTCCAGTTTTGAACGGATGGTATTTCCTTTTTCACCATAGCCCTCTATGGGCTTCCAAATATCCCTTTGCCAATTCCCCAAGAACAGCCTTAGCGAAAGGCTTCTTGAAGAAAAAGATGTAACTCTGTGAGATGAATTAACAGAACACAGAGCAGTTTCTCAGAAAGCTTCTTTCCAGTTTTGAACGGAAGATATTTCCTTTTTCACCATAGCCCTCTATGGGCTTCCAAATATCCCTTTGCCAATTCCACAAGAACAGCCTTAGCGAAAGGCTTCTTGAAGGGAAAGATGTAACTCTGTGAGATGAATTAACAGAACACAGAGCAGTTTCTCAGAATGCTTCTTTCCAGTTTTGAACGGAAGATATTTCCTTTATCACCTAGCCCTCTATGGGCTTCCAAATATCCCTTTGCCAATTCCCCAAGAACAGCCTTAGCGAAAGGCTTCTTGAAGGGAATGATGTAACTCTGTGAGATGAATTAACAGAACACAGAGCAGTTTCTCAGAAAGCTTCTTTCCAGTTTTGAACGGAAGATATTTCATTTTTCACCATAGCCCTCTATGGGCTTCCAAATATCCCTTTGCCAATTCCACAAGAACAGCCTTAGCGAAAGGCTTCTTGAAGGGAAAGATGTAACTCTGTGAGATGAATTAACAGAACACAGAGCAGTTTCTCAGAAAGCTTCTTTCCAGTTTTGAACGGATGATATTTCCTTTTTCACCATAGCCCTCTATGCGCTTCCAAATATCCCTTTGCCAATTCCACAAGAACAGCCTTAGCGAAAGGCTTCTTGAAGGGAAAGATGTAACTCTGTGAGATGAATTAACAGAACACAGAGCAGTTTCTCAGAAAGCTTCTTTCCAGTTTTGAACGGAAGATATTTCCTTTTTCACCATAGCGCTCTATGGGCTTCCAAATATCCCTTTGCCAATTCCACAAGAACAGCCTTAGCGAAAGATTTCTTGAAGGGAAAGATGTAACTCTGTGAGATGAATTAACAGAACACAGAGCCGTTTCTCAGAATTCTTCTTTCCAGTTTTGAACGGAAGATATTTCCTTTATCACCTAGCCCTCTATGGGCTTCCAAATATCCCTTTGCCAATTCCCCAAGAACAACCTTAGCGAAAGGCTTCTTGAAGGGAAAGATGTAACTCTGTGAGATGAATTAACAGAACACTGAGCAGTTTCTCAGAAAGCTTCTTTCCAGTTTTGAACGGAAGATATTTCCTTTTTCACCATAGACCTCTATGGGCTCCCAAATATTCCTTTGCCAATTCCAAAAGAACAGCCTTAGCGAAAGGCTTCTTGAAGGGAAAGATGTAACTCTGTGAGATGATTTAACCGAACACAGAGCAGTTTCTCAGAAAGCTTCTTTCCAGTTTTGAACGGAAGATATTTCCTTTTTCACCATAGCCCTCTATGGGCTTCCAAATATCCCTTTGCCAATTCCACAAGAACAGCCTTAGCGAAAGGCTTCTTGAAGGGAAAGATGTAACTCTGTGAGATGAATTAACAGAACACAGAGCAGTTTCTCAGAAAGCTTCTTTCCAGTTTTGAACGGAAGATATTTCCTTTTTCACCATAGCCCTCTATGGGCTTCCAAATATCCCTTTGCCAATTCCACAAGAACAGCGTTAGCCAAAGGCTTCTTGAAGGGAAAGATGTAACTCTGTGAGATGAATTAACAGAACACAGAGCAGTTTCTCAGAAAGCTTCTTTCCAGTTTTGAACGGAAGATATTTCCTTTTTCACCATAGCCCTCTATGGTCTTCCAAATATCCCTTTGCCAATTCCACAAGAACAGCCTTAGCGAAAGGCTTCTTGAAGGGAAAGATGTAACTCTGTGAGATGAATTAACAGAACACAGAGCAGTTTCTCAGAAAGCTTCTTTCCAGTTTTGAACGGAAGATATTTCCTTTTTCACCATAGCCCTCTCTGGGCTTCCAAATATCCCTTTGCCAATTCCCCAAGAACAGCCTTAGCGAAAGGCTTCTTGAAGGGAAAGATGTAACTCTGTGAGATGAATTAACAGAACACAGAGCAGTTTCTTAGAAAGCTTCTTTCCAGTTTTGAACGGAAGATATTTCCTTTTTCACCATAGCCCACTATGGGCTTCCAAATATCCCTTTGCCAATTCCACAAGAACAGCCTTAGCGAAAGGCTTCTTGAAGGGAAAGATGTAACTCGGTGAGATGAATTAACAGAACACAGAGCAGTTTCTCAGAAAGCTTCTTTCCAGTTTTGAACGGAAGATATTTCCTTTTTCACCATAGCCCTCTATGGGCTTCCAAATATCCCTTTGCCAATTCCACAAGAACAGCCTTAGCGAAAGGCTTCTTTAAGGGAAAGATGTAACTCTGTGAGATGAATTAACAGAACACAGAGCAGTTTCTCAGAAAGCTTCTTTCCAGTTTTGAACGGAAGATATTTCATTTTTCACCATAGCCCTCTATGGGCTTCCAAATATCCCTTTGCCAATTCCACAAGAACAGCCTTAGCGAAAGGCTTCTTGAAGGGAAAGATGTAACTCTGTGAGATGAATTAACAGAACACAGAGCAGTTTCTCAGAAAGCTTCTTTCCAGTTTTGAACGGATGATATTTCCTTTTTCACCATAGCCCTCTATGGGCTTCCAAATATCCCTTTGCCAACTCCCCAAGAACAGCCTTAGCGAAAGGCTTCTTGAAGGGAAAGATGTAACTCTGTGAGATGAATTAACAGAACACAGAGCAGTTTCTCAGAAAGCTTCTTTCCAGTTTTGAACGGAAGGAATTTCCTTTTTCACCATAGCCCTCTATGGGCTTCCAAATAGCCCTTTGCCAATTCCCGAAGAATAGCCTTAGCGAAAGGCTTCTTGAAGGGAAAGATGTAACTCTGTGAGATGAATTAACAGAACACAGAGCAGTTTCTCAGAAAGCTTCTTTCCAGTTTTGAACGGAAGATATTTCCTTTTTCACCATAGCCCTCTATGGGCTTCCAAATATCCCTTTGCCAATTCCACAAGAACAGCCTAGCGAAAGACTTCTTGAAAGGAAAGATGTAACTCTGTGAGATGAATTAACAGAACACAGAGCAGTTTCTCAGAAAGCTTCTTTCCAGTTTTGAACGGAAGATATTTCCTTTTTCACCATAGCCCTCTATGGGCTTCCAAATATCCCTTTGCCAATTCCACAAGAACAGCCTTAGCGAAAGGCTTCTTGATGGGAAAGATGTAACTCTGTGAGATGAATTAACAGGACACAGAGCAGTTTCTCAGAAAGCTTCTTTCCAGTTTTGAACGGAAGATATTTCCTTTTTCACCATAGCCCTTTATGGGCTTCCAAATATCCCTTTGCCAATTCCCCAAGAACAGCCTTAGCGAAAGGCTTCTTGAAGGGAAAGATGTATCTCTGAGAGATGAATTAACAGAACACAGAGCAGTTTCTCAGAAAGCTTCTTTCCAGTTTTGAACGGAAGGTATTTCCTTTTTCACCATAGCCCTCTATGGGCTTCCAAATATCCCTTTGCCAATTCCACAAGAACAGCCTTAGCGAAAGGCTTCTTGAAGGGAAAGATGTAACTCTGTGAGATGAATTAACAGAACACAGAGCAGTTTCTCAGAAGGCCTCTTTCCAGTTTTGAACGGAAGATATTTCCTTTTTCACCATAGCCCTCTATGGCCTTCCAAATATCCCTTTGCCAATTGCACAGGAACAGCCTTAGCGAAAGGCTTCTTGAAGGGAAAGATGTAACTCTGTGAGATGAATTAACAGAACACAGAGCAGTTTCTCAGAAAGCTTCTTTCCAGTTTTGAACGGAAGATATTTCCTTTTTCACCATAGCCCTCTATGGGCTTCCAAATATCCCTTTGCCAATTCCACAAGAACAGCCTTAGCGAAAGGCTTCTTGAAGGGAAAGATGTAACTCTGTGAGATGAATTAACAGAACACAGAGCAGTTTCTCAGAAAGCTTCTTTCCAGTTTTGAACGGAAGATATTTCCTTTTTCACCATAGCCCTCTATGGGCTTCCAATTATCCCTTTGCCAATTCCACAAGAACAGCCTTAGCGAAAGGCTTCTTGAAGGGAAAGATGTAACTCTGTGAGATGAATTAACAGAACACAGAGCAGTTTCTCAGAAAGCTTCTTTCCAGTTTTGAACGGAAGATACTTCCTTTTTCACCATAGCCCTCTATGGGCTTCCAAATATCCCTTTGCCAATTCCACCAGAACAGCCTTAGCGAAAGGCTTCCTGAAGGGAAAGATGTAACTCTGTGAGATGAATTAACAGAACACAGAGCAGTTTCTCAGAAAGCTTCTTTCCAGTTTTGAACGGAAGATATTTCCTTTTTCACCTTAGCCCTCTATGGGTTTCCAAATATCCCTTTGCCAATTCCACAAGAACAGCCTTAGCGAAAGGCTTCTTGAAGGGAAAGATGTAACTCTGTGAGATGAATTAACAGAACACAGAGCAGTTTCTCAGAAAGCTTCTTTCCAGTTTTCAACGGAAGATATTTCCTTTTTCACCATAGCCCTCTATGGGCTTCCAAATATCCCTTTACCAATTCCACAAGAACAGCCTTAGCGAAAGGCTTCTTGAAGGGAAAGATGTAACTCTGTGAGATGAATTAACAGAACACAGAGCAGTTTCTCAGAAAGCTTCTTTCCAGTTTTGAACGGAAGATATTTCCTTTTTCACCATAGCCTTCTATGGGCTTCCAAATATCCCTTTGCCAATTCCACAAGAACAGCCTTAGCGAAAGGCTTCTTGAAGGGAAAGATGTAACTCTGTGGGATGAATTAACAGAACACAGAGCAGTTTCTCAGAAAGCTTCTTTCCAGTTTTGAACGGAAGATATTTCCTTTTTCACCATAGCCCTCTATGGGCTTCCAAATATCCCTTTGCCAATTCCCCAAGAACAGCCTTAGCGAATGGCTTCTTGAAGGGAAAGATGTAACTCTGTGAGATGTATTAACAGAACACAGAGCAGTTTCTCAGAAAGCTTCTTTCCAGTTTTGAACGGAAGGTATTTCCTTTTTCACCATAGCCCTCTATGGGCTTCCAAATATCCCTTTGCCAATTCCACAAGAACAGCCTTAGCGAAAGGCTTATTGAAGGGAAAGATGTAACTCTGTGGGATGAATTAACAGAACACAGAGCAGTTTCTCAGAAAGCTTCTTTCCAGTTTTGAACGGAAGATACTTCCTTTTTCACCATAGCCCTCTATGGGCTTCCAAATATCCCTTTGCCAATTCCCCAAGAACAGCCTTAGCGAAAGGCTTCTTGAAGGGAAAGATGTAACTCTGTGAGATGAATTACCAGAACACAGAGCAGTTTCTCAGAAAGCTTCTTTCCAGTTTTGAACGGATGGTATTTCCTTTTTCACCATAGCCCTCTATGGGCTTCCAAATATCGCTTTGCCAATTCCCCAAGAACAGCCTTAGCGAAAGGCTTCTTGAAGAAAAAGATGTAACTCTGTGAGATGAATTAACAGAACACAGAGCAGTTTCTCAGAAAGCTTCTTTCCACTTTTGAACGGAAGATATTTCCATTTTCACCATAGCCCTCTATGGGCTTCCAAATATCCCTTTGCCAATTCCACAAGAACAACCTTAGCGAAAGGCTTCTTCAAGGGAAAGATGTAACTCTGTGAGATGAATTAACAGAACACAGAGCAGTTTCTCAGAAAGCTTCTTTCCAGTTTTGAACGGAAGATATTTCCTTTTTCACCATAGCCCTCTATGGGCTTCCAAATATCCCTTTGCCAATTCCACAAGAACAGCGTTAGCCAAAGGCTTCTTGAAGGGAAAGATGTAACTCTGTGAGATGAATTAACAGAACACAGAGCAGTTTCTCAGAAAGCTTCTTTCCAGTTTTGAACGGAAGATATTTCCTTTTTCACCATAGCCCTCTATGGTCTTCCAAATATCCCTTTGCCAATTCCACAAGAACAGCCTTAGCGAAAGGCTTCTTGAAGGGAAAGATGTAACTCTGTGAGATGAATTAACAGAACACAGAGCAGTTTCTCAGAAAGCTTCTTTCCAGTTTTGAACGGAAGATATTTCCTTTTTCACCATAGCCCTCTCTGGGCTTCCAAATATCCCTTTGCCAATTCCCCAAGAACAGCCTTAGCGAAAGGCTTCTTGAAGGGAAAGATGTAACTCTGTGAGATGAATTAACAGAACACAGAGCAGTTTCTTAGAAAGCTTCTTTCCAGTTTTGAACGGAAGATATTTCCTTTTTCACCATAGCCCACTATGGGCTTCCAAATATCCCTTTGCCAATTCCACAAGAACAGCCTTAGCGAAAGGCTTCTTGAAGGGAAAGATGTAACTCGGTGAGATGAATTAACAGAACACAGAGCAGTTTCTCAGAAAGCTTCTTTCCAGTTTTGAACGGAAGATATTTCCTTTTTCACCATAGCCCTCTATGGGCTTCCAAATATCCCTTTGCCAATTCCACAAGAACAGCCTTAGCGAAAGGCTTCTTGAAGGGAAAGATGTAACTCTGTGAGATGAATTAACAGAACACAGAGCAGTTTCTCAGAAAGCTTCTTTCCAGTTTTGAACGGAAGATATTTCATTTTTCACCATAGCCCTCTATGGGCTTCCAAATATCCCTTTGCCAATTCCACAAGAACAGCCTTAGCGAAAGGCTTCTTGAAGGGAAAGATGTAACTCTGTGAGATGAATTAACAGAACACAGAGCAGTTTCTCAGAAAGCTTCTTTCCAGTTTTGAACGGATGATATTTCCTTTTTCACCATAGCCCTCTATGGGCTTCCAAATATCCCTTTGCCAACTCCCCAAGAACAGCCTTAGCGAAAGGCTTCTTGAAGGGAAAGATGTAACTCTGTGAGATGAATTAACAGAACACAGAGCAGTTTCTCAGAAAGCTTCTTTCCAGTTTTGAACGGAAGGAATTTCCTTTTTCACCATAGCCCTCTATGGGCTTCCAAATAGCCCTTTGCCAATTCCCGAAGAATAGCCTTAGCGAAAGGCTTCTTGAAGGGAAAGATGTAACTCTGTGAGATGAATTAACAGAACACAGAGCAGTTTCTCAGAAAGCTTCTTTCCAGTTTTGAACGGAAGATATTTCCTTTTTCACCATAGCCCTCTATGGGCTTCCAAATATCCCTTTGCCAATTCCACAAGAACAGCCTAGCGAAAGACTTCTTGAAAGGAAAGATGTAACTCTGTGAGATGAATTAACAGAACACAGAGCAGTTTCTCAGAAAGCTTCTTTCCAGTTTTGAACGGAAGATATTTCCTTTTTCACCATAGCCCTCTATGGGCTTCCAAATATCCCTTTGCCAATTCCACAAGAACAGCCTTAGCGAAAGGCTTCTTGATGGGAAAGATGTAACTCTGTGAGATGAATTAACAGGACACAGAGCAGTTTCTCAGAAAGCTTCTTTCCAGTTTTGAACGGAAGATATTTCCTTTTTCACCATAGCCCTTTATGGGCTTCCAAATATCCCTTTGCCAATTCCCCAAGAACAGCCTTAGCGAAAGGCTTCTTGAAGGGAAAGATGTATCTCTGAGAGATGAATTAACAGAACACAGAGCAGTTTCTCAGAAAGCTTCTTTCCAGTTTTGAACGGAAGGTATTTCCTTTTTCACCATAGCCCTCTATGGGCTTCCAAATATCCCTTTGCCAATTCCACAAGAACAGCCTTAGCGAAAGGCTTCTTGAAGGGAAAGATGTAACTCTGTGAGATGAATTAACAGAACACAGAGCAGTTTCTCAGAAGGCCTCTTTCCAGTTTTGAACGGAAGATATTTCCTTTTTCACCATAGCCCTCTATGGCCTTCCAAATATCCCTTTGCCAATTGCACAGGAACAGCCTTAGCGAAAGGCTTCTTGAAGGGAAAGATGTAACTCTGTGAGATGAATTAACAGAACACAGAGCAGTTTCTCAGAAAGCTTCTTTCCAGTTTTGAACGGAAGATATTTCCTTTTTCACCATAGCCCTCTATGGGCTTCCAAATATCCCTTTGCCAATTCCACAAGAACAGCCTTAGCGAAAGGCTTCTTGAAGGGAAAGATGTAACTCTGTGAGATGAATTAACAGAACACAGAGCAGTTTCTCAGAAAGCTTCTTTCCAGTTTTGAACGGAAGATATTTCCTTTTTCACCATAGCCCTCTATGGGCTTCCAATTATCCCTTTGCCAATTCCACAAGAACAGCCTTAGCGAAAGGCTTCTTGAAGGGAAAGATGTAACTCTGTGAGATGAATTAACAGAACACAGAGCAGTTTCTCAGAAAGCTTCTTTCCAGTTTTGAACGGAAGATACTTCCTTTTTCACCATAGCCCTCTATGGGCTTCCAAATATCCCTTTGCCAATTCCACCAGAACAGCCTTAGCGAAAGGCTTCCTGAAGGGAAAGATGTAACTCTGTGAGATGAATTAACAGAACACAGAGCAGTTTCTCAGAAAGCTTCTTTCCAGTTTTGAACGGAAGATATTTCCTTTTTCACCTTAGCCCTCTATGGGTTTCCAAATATCCCTTTGCCAATTCCACAAGAACAGCCTTAGCGAAAGGCTTCTTGAAGGGAAAGATGTAACTCTGTGAGATGAATTAACAGAACACAGAGCAGTTTCTCAGAAAGCTTCTTTCCAGTTTTCAACGGAAGATATTTCCTTTTTCACCATAGCCCTCTATGGGCTTCCAAATATCCCTTTACCAATTCCACAAGAACAGCCTTAGCGAAAGGCTTCTTGAAGGGAAAGATGTAACTCTGTGAGATGAATTAACAGAACACAGAGCAGTTTCTCAGAAAGCTTCTTTCCAGTTTTGAACGGAAGATATTTCCTTTTTCACCATAGCCTTCTATGGGCTTCCAAATATCCCTTTGCCAATTCCACAAGAACAGCCTTAGCGAAAGGCTTCTTGAAGGGAAAGATGTAACTCTGTGGGATGAATTAACAGAACACAGAGCAGTTTCTCAGAAAGCTTCTTTCCAGTTTTGAACGGAAGATATTTCCTTTTTCACCATAGCCCTCTATGGGCTTCCAAATATCCCTTTGCCAATTCCCCAAGAACAGCCTTAGCGAATGGCTTCTTGAAGGGAAAGATGTAACTCTGTGAGATGTATTAACAGAACACAGAGCAGTTTCTCAGAAAGCTTCTTTCCAGTTTTGAACGGAAGGTATTTCCTTTTTCACCATAGCCCTCTATGGGCTTCCAAATATCCCTTTGCCAATTCCACAAGAACAGCCTTAGCGAAAGGCTTATTGAAGGGAAAGATGTAACACTGTGGGATGAATTAACAGAACACAGAGCAGTTTCTCAGAAAGCTTCTTTCCAGTTTTGAACGGAAGATACTTCCTTTTTCACCATAGCCCTCTATGGGCTTCCAAATATCCCTTTGCCAATTCCCCAAGAACAGCCTTAGCGAAAGGCTTCTTGAAGGGAAAGATGTAACTCTGTGAGATGAATTACCAGAACACAGAGCAGTTTCTCAGAAAGCTTCTTTCCAGTTTTGAACGGATGGTATTTCCTTTTTCACCATAGCCCTCTATGGGCTTCCAAATATCGCTTTGCCAATTCCCCAAGAACAGCCTTAGCGAAAGGCTTCTTGAAGAAAAAGATGTAACTCTGTGAGATGAATTAACAGAACACAGAGCAGTTTCTCAGAAAGCTTCTTTCCACTTTTGAACGGAAGATATTTCCATTTTCACCATAGCCCTCTATGGGCTTCCAAATATCCCTTTGCCAATTCCACAAGAACAACCTTAGCGAAAGGCTTCTTGAAGGGAAAGATGTAACGCTGTGAGATGAATTAACAGAACACAGAGCAGTTTCTCAGAAAGCTTCTTTCCAGTTTTGAACGGAAGATATTTCCTTTTTCACCATAGCCCTCTATGGGCTTCCAAATATCCCTTTGCCAATTCCACAAGAACAGCCTTAGCGAAAGGCTTCTTGAAGGGAAAGATGTAACTCTGTGAGATGAATTAACAGAACACAGAGCAGTTGTTCAGAAAGCTTCTTTCCAGTTTTGAATGGAAGATATTTCCTTTTTCACCATAGCTCCCTATGGGCTTCCAAATATCCCTTTGCCAATTCCACAAGAACAGCCTTAACGAAAGGCTTCTTGAAGGGAAAGATGTAACTCTGTGAGATGAATTAACAGAACACAAAGCAGATTCTCAGAAAGCTTCTTTCCAGTTTTGAACGTAAGATATTTCCTTTTTCACCATAGCCCTCTATGGGCTTCCAAATATCCCTTTGCCAATTCCACAAGAACAGCCTTAGCGAAAGGCTTATTGAAGGGAAAGATGTAACTCTGTGAGATGAATTAACAGAACACAGAGCAGTTTCTCAGAAAGCTTCTTTCCAGTTTTGAACGGAAGATATTTCCTTTTTCACCATAGCCCTCTATGGGCTTCCAAATATCCCTTTGCCAATTCCACAAGAACAGCCTTAGCGAAAGGCTTCTTGAAGGGAAAGATGTAACTCTGTGAGATGAATTAACAGAACACAGAGCAGTTTCTCAGAAAGCTTCTTTCCAGTTTTGAATGGAAGATATTTCCTTTTTCACCATAGCCCTCTATGGGCTTCCAAATATCCCTTTGACAATTCCACAAGAACAGCCTTAGCGAAAGGCTTCTTGAAGGGAAAGATGTAACTCTGTGAGATGAATTAACAGAACACAGAGCAGTTTCTCAGAAAGCTTCTTTCCAGTTTTGAACGGAAGATATTTCCTTTTTCACCATAGCCCTCTATGGGCTTCCAAATATCCCTTTGCCAATTCCACAAGAACAGCCTTAGCGAAAGGCTTCTTGAAGGGAAAGATGTAACTCTGTGAGATGAATTAACAGAACACAGAGCAGTTTCTCAGAAAGCTTCTTTCCAGTTTTGAACGGAAGATATTTCCTTTTTCACCATAGCCCTCTATGGGCTTCCGAATATCCCTTTGCCAATTCCACAAGAACAGCCTTAGCGAAAGGCTTCTTGAAGGGAAAGATGTAACTCTGTGAGATGAATTAACAGAACACAGAGCAGTTTCTCAGAAAGCTTCTTTCCAGTTTTGAACGGAAGGAATTTCCTTTTTCACCATAGCCCTCTATGGGCTTCCAAATAGCCCTTTGCCAATTCCCGAAGAATAGCCTTAGCGAAAGGCTTCTTGAAGGGAAAGATGTAACTCTGTGAGATGAATTAACAGAACACAGAGCAGTTTCTCAGAAAGCTTCTTTCCAGTTTTGAACGGAAGATATTTCCTTTTTCACCATAGCCCTCTATGGGCTTCCAAATATCCCTTTGCCAATTCCACAAGAACAGCCTAGCGAAAGACTTCTTGAAAGGAAAGATGTAACTCTGTGAGATGAATTAACAGAACACAGAGCAGTTTCTCAGAAAGCTTCTTTCCAGTTTTGAACGGAAGATATTTCCTTTTTCACCATAGCCCTCTATGGGCTTCCAAATATCCCTTTGCCAATTCCACAAGAACAGCCTTAGCGAAAGGCTTCTTGATGGGAAAGATGTAACTCTGTGAGATGAATTAACAGGACACAGAGCAGTTTCTCAGAAAGCTTCTTTCCAGTTTTGAACGGAAGATATTTCCTTTTTCACCATAGCCCTTTATGGGCTTCCAAATATCCCTTTGCCAATTCCCCAAGAACAGCCTTAGCGAAAGGCTTCTTGAAGGGAAAGATGTATCTCTGAGAGATGAATTAACAGAACACAGAGCAGTTTCTCAGAAAGCTTCTTTCCAGTTTTGAACGGAAGGTATTTCCTTTTTCACCATAGCCCTCTATGGGCTTCCAAATATCCCTTTGCCAATTCCACAAGAACAGCCTTAGCGAAAGGCTTCTTGAAGGGAAAGATGTAACTCTGTGAGATGAATTAACAGAACACAGAGCAGTTTCTCAGAAGGCCTCTTTCCAGTTTTGAACGGAAGATATTTCCTTTTTCACCATAGCCCTCTATGGCCTTCCAAATATCCCTTTGCCAATTGCACAGGAACAGCCTTAGCGAAAGGCTTCTTGAAGGGAAAGATGTAACTCTGTGAGATGAATTAACAGAACACAGAGCAGTTTCTCAGAAAGCTTCTTTCCAGTTTTGAACGGAAGATATTTCCTTTTTCACCATAGCCCTCTATGGGCTTCCAAATATCCCTTTGCCAATTCCACAAGAACAGCCTTAGCGAAAGGCTTCTTGAAGGGAAAGATGTAACTCTGTGAGATGAATTAACAGAACACAGAGCAGTTTCTCAGAAAGCTTCTTTCCAGTTTTGAACGGAAGATATTTCCTTTTTCACCATAGCCCTCTATGGGCTTCCAATTATCCCTTTGCCAATTCCACAAGAACAGCCTTAGCGAAAGGCTTCTTGAAGGGAAAGATGTAACTCTGTGAGATGAATTAACAGAACACAGAGCAGTTTCTCAGAAAGCTTCTTTCCAGTTTTGAACGGAAGATACTTCCTTTTTCACCATAGCCCTCTATGGGCTTCCAAATATCCCTTTGCCAATTCCACCAGAACAGCCTTAGCGAAAGGCTTCCTGAAGGGAAAGATGTAACTCTGTGAGATGAATTAACAGAACACAGAGCAGTTTCTCAGAAAGCTTCTTTCCAGTTTTGAACGGAAGATATTTCCTTTTTCACCTTAGCCCTCTATGGGTTTCCAAATATCCCTTTGCCAATTCCACAAGAACAGCCTTAGCGAAAGGCTTCTTGAAGGGAAAGATGTAACTCTGTGAGATGAATTAACAGAACACAGAGCAGTTTCTCAGAAAGCTTCTTTCCAGTTTTCAACGGAAGATATTTCCTTTTTCACCATAGCCCTCTATGGGCTTCCAAATATCCCTTTACCAATTCCACAAGAACAGCCTTAGCGAAAGGCTTCTTGAAGGGAAAGATGTAACTCTGTGAGATGAATTAACAGAACACAGAGCAGTTTCTCAGAAAGCTTCTTTCCAGTTTTGAACGGAAGATATTTCCTTTTTCACCATAGCCTTCTATGGGCTTCCAAATATCCCTTTGCCAATTCCACAAGAACAGCCTTAGCGAAAGGCTTCTTGAAGGGAAAGATGTAACTCTGTGGGATGAATTAACAGAACACAGAGCAGTTTCTCAGAAAGCTTCTTTCCAGTTTTGAACGGAAGATATTTCCTTTTTCACCATAGCCCTCTATGGGCTTCCAAATATCCCTTTGCCAATTCCCCAAGAACAGCCTTAGCGAATGGCTTCTTGAAGGGAAAGATGTAACTCTGTGAGATGTATTAACAGAACACAGAGCAGTTTCTCAGAAAGCTTCTTTCCAGTTTTGAACGGAAGGTATTTCCTTTTTCACCATAGCCCTCTATGGGCTTCTAATATCCATTTGCCAATTCCCCAAGAACAGCCTTAGCGAAAGGCTTCTTGAAGGGAAAGATGTCACTCTGTGAGATGAATTAACAGATCACAGAGCAGTTTCTCAGAAAGCTTCTTTCCAGTTTTGAACGGAAGATATTTCCTTTTTGACCTTAGCCCTCTATGGGCTTCCAAATATCCCTTTGCCAATTCCACAAGAACACCCTTAGCGAAAGGCTTCTTGAAGGGAAAGTTGTAACGCGGTGAGATGAATTAACAGAACACAGAGCAGTTTCTCAGAAAGCTTCTTTCCAGTTTTGAACGGAAGGTATTTCCTTTTTCACCATACCCCTCTATGGGCTTCCAAATATCCCTGTGCCAATTCCACAAATCAGCCTTAGCGAAAGGCTTCTTGAAGGGAAAGATGTAACTCTGTGAGATGAATTAACAGAACACAGAGCAGTTTGTCAGAAAGCTTCTTTCCAGTTTTGAACGGAAGATATGTCCTTTTTCACCATAGCCCTCTATGGGCTTCCAAATATCCCTTTGCCAATTCCACAAGAACAGCCTTAGCGAAAGGCTTCTTGATGGGAAAGATGTAACTCTGTGAGATGAATTAACAGAACACAGAGCAGTTTCTCAGAAAGCTTCTTTCCAGTTTTGAACGGAAGATATTTCCTTTTTCGCCATAGCCCTCTATGGGCTTCCAAATATCCCTTTGCCAATTCCCCAAGAACAGCCTTAGCGAAAGGCTTCTTGAAGGGAAAGATGTAACTCTGTGAGATGAATTAACAGAACACAGAGCAGTTTCTCAGAAAGCTTCTTTCCAGTTTTGAACGGAAGATATTTCCTTTTTCACCATAGCCCTCTATGGGCTTCCAAATATCCCTTTGCCAATTCCACAAGAACAGCCTTAGCGAAAGGCTTATTGAAGGGAAAGATGTAACTCTGTGGGATGAATTAACAGAACACAGAGCAGTTTCTCAGAAAGCTTCTTTCCAGTTTTGAACGGAAGATACTTCCTTTTTCACCATAGCCCTCTATGGGCTTCCAAATATCCCTTTGCCAATTCCCCAAGAACAGCCTTAGCGAAAGGCTTCTTGAAGGGAAAGATGTAACTCTGTGAGATGAATTACCAGAACACAGAGCAGTTTCTCAGAAAGCTTCTTTCCAGTTTTGAACGGATGGTATTTCCTTTTTCACCATAGCCCTCTATGGGCTTCCAAATATCGCTTTGCCAATTCCCCAAGAACAGCCTTAGCGAAAGGCTTCTTGAAGAAAAAGATGTAACTCTGTGAGATGAATTAACAGAACACAGAGCAGTTTCTCCGAAAGCTTCTTTCCAGTTTTGAACGGAAGATATTTCCTTTTTCACCATAGCCCTCTAAGGGCTTCCAAATATCCCTTTGCCAATTCCACAAGAACAGCCTTAGCGAAAGGCTTCTTGAAGGGAAAGATGTAACTCTGTGAGATGAATTACCAGAACACAGAGCAGTTTCTCAGAAAGCTTCTTTCCACTTTTGAACGGAAGATATTTCCATTTTCACCATAGCCCTCTATGGGCTTCCAAATATCCCTTTGCCAATTCCACAAGAACAACCTTAGCGAAAGGCTTCTTGAAGGGAAAGATGTAACGCTGTGAGATGAATTAACAGAACACAGAGCAGTTTCTCAGAAAGCTTCTTTCCAGTTTTGAACGGAAGATATTTCCTTTTTCACCATAGCCCTCTATGGGCTTCCAAATATCCCTTTGCCAATTCCACAAGAACAGCCTTAGCGAAAGGCTTCTTGAAGGGAAAGATGTAACTCTGTGAGATGAATTAACAGAACACAGAGCAGTTGTTCAGAAAGCTTCTTTCCAGTTTTGAATGGAAGATATTTCCTTTTTCACCATAGCTCCCTATGGGCTTCCAAATATCCCTTTGCCAATTCCACAAGAACAGCCTTAACGAAAGGCTTCTTGAAGGGAAAGATGTAACTCTGTGAGATGAATTAACAGAACACAAAGCAGATTCTCAGAAAGCTTCTTTCCAGTTTTGAACGTAAGATATTTCCTTTTTCACCATAGCCCTCTATGGGCTTCCAAATATCCCTTTGCCAATTCCACAAGAACAGCCTTAGCGAAAGGCTTCTTGAAGGGAAAGATGTAACTCTGTGAGATGAATTAACAGAACACAGAGCAGTTTCTCAGAAAGCTTCTTTCCAGTTTTGAACGGAAGATATTTCCTTTTTCACCATAGCCCTCTATGGGCTTCCAAATATCCCTTTGCCAATTCCACAAGAACAGCCTTAGCGAAAGGCTTCTTGAAGGGAAAGATGTAACTCTGTGAGATGAATTAACAGAACACAGAGCAGTTTCTCAGAAAGCTTCTTTCCAGTTTTGAACGGAAGATATTTCCTTTTTCACCATAGCCCTCTATGGGCTTCCAAATATCCCTTTGCCAATTCCACAAGAACAGCCTTAGCGAAAGGCTTCTTGAAGGGAAAGATGTAACTCTGTGAGATGAATTAACAGAACACAGAGCAGTTTCTCAGAAAGCTTCTTTCCAGTTTTGAACGGAAGGAATTTCCTTTTTCACCATAGCCCTCTATGGGCTTCCAAATAGCCCTTTGCCAATTCCCGAAGAATAGCCTTAGCGAAAGGCTTCTTGAAGGGAAAGATGTAACTCTGTGAGATGAATTAACAGAACACAGAGCAGTTTCTCAGAAAGCTTCTTTCCAGTTTTGAACGGAAGATATTTCCTTTTTCACCATAGCCCTCTATGGGCTTCCAAATATCCCTTTGCCAATTCCACAAGAACAGCCTAGCGAAAGACTTCTTGAAAGGAAAGATGTAACTCTGTGAGATGAATTAACAGAACACAGAGCAGTTTCTCAGAAAGCTTCTTTCCAGTTTTGAACGGAAGATATTTCCTTTTTCACCATAGCCCTCTATGGGCTTCCAAATATCCCTTTGCCAATTCCACAAGAACAGCCTTAGCGAAAGGCTTCTTGATGGGAAAGATGTAACTCTGTGAGATGAATTAACAGGACACAGAGCAGTTTCTCAGAAAGCTTCTTTCCAGTTTTGAACGGAAGATATTTCCTTTTTCACCATAGCCCTTTATGGGCTTCCAAATATCCCTTTGCCAATTCCCCAAGAACAGCCTTAGCGAAAGGCTTCTTGAAGGGAAAGATGTATCTCTGAGAGATGAATTAACAGAACACAGAGCAGTTTCTCAGAAAGCTTCTTTCCAGTTTTGAACGGAAGGTATTTCCTTTTTCACCATAGCCCTCTATGGGCTTCCAAATATCCCTTTGCCAATTCCACAAGAACAGCCTTAGCGAAAGGCTTCTTGAAGGGAAAGATGTAACTCTGTGAGATGAATTAACAGAACACAGAGCAGTTTCTCAGAAGGCCTCTTTCCAGTTTTGAACGGAAGATATTTCCTTTTTCACCATAGCCCTCTATGGCCTTCCAAATATCCCTTTGCCAATTGCACAGGAACAGCCTTAGCGAAAGGCTTCTTGAAGGGAAAGATGTAACTCTGTGAGATGAATTAACAGAACACAGAGCAGTTTCTCAGAAAGCTACTTTCCAGTTTTGAACGGAAGATATTTCCTTTTTCACCATAGCCCTCTATGGGCTTCCAAATATCCCTTTGCCAATTCCACAAGAACAGCCTTAGCGAAAGGCTTCTTGAAGGGAAAGATGTAACTCTGTGAGATGAATTAACAGAACACAGAGCAGTTTCTCAGAAAGCTTCTTTCCAGTTTTGAACGGAAGATATTTCCTTTTTCACCATAGCCCTCTATGGGCTTCCAATTATCCCTTTGCCAATTCCACAAGAACAGCCTTAGCGAAAGGCTTCTTGAAGGGAAAGATGTAACTCTGTGAGATGAATTAACAGAACACAGAGCAGTTTCTCAGAAAGCTTCTTTCCAGTTTTGAACGGAAGATACTTCCTTTTTCACCATAGCCCTCTATGGGCTTCCAAATATCCCTTTGCCAATTCCACCAGAACAGCCTTAGCGAAAGGCTTCCTGAAGGGAAAGATGTAACTCTGTGAGATGAATTAACAGAACACAGAGCAGTTTCTCAGAAAGCTTCTTTCCAGTTTTGAACGGAAGATATTTCCTTTTTCACCTTAGCCCTCTATGGGTTTCCAAATATCCCTTTGCCAATTCCACAAGAACAGCCTTAGCGAAAGGCTTCTTGAAGGGAAAGATGTAACTCTGTGAGATGAATTAACAGAACACAGAGCAGTTTCTCAGAAAGCTTCTTTCCAGTTTTCAACGGAAGATATTTCCTTTTTCACCATAGCCCTCTATGGGCTTCCAAATATCCCTTTACCAATTCCACAAGAACAGCCTTAGCGAAAGGCTTCTTGAAGGGAAAGATGTAACTCTGTGAGATGAATTAACAGAACACAGAGCAGTTTCTCAGAAAGCTTCTTTCCAGTTTTGAACGGAAGATATTTCCTTTTTCACCATAGCCCTTTATGGGCTTCCAAATATCCCTTTGCCAATTCCACAAGAACAGCCTTAGCGAAAGGCTTCTTGAAGGGAAAGATGTAACTCTGTGGGATGAATTAACAGAACACAGAGCAGTTTCTCAGAAAGCTTCTTTCCAGTTTTGAACGGAAGATACTTCCTTTTTCACCATAGCCCTCTATGGGCTTCCAAATATCCCTTTGCCAATTCCCCAAGAACAGCCTTAGCGAAAGGCTTCTTGAAGGGAAAGATGTAACTCTGTGAGATGAATTACCAGAACACAGAGCAGTTTCTCAGAAAGCTTCTTTCCAGTTTTGAACGGATGGTATTTCCTTTTTCACCATAGCCCTCTATGGGCTTCCAAATATCGCTTTGCCAATTCCCCAAGAACAGCCTTAGCGAAAGGCTTCTTGAAGAAAAAGATGTAACTCTGTGAGATGAATTAACAGAACACAGAGCAGTTTCTCAGAAAGCTTCTTTCCAGTTTTGAACGGAAGATATTTCCTTTTTCACCACAGCCCTCTAAGGGCTTCCAAATATCCCTTTGCCAATTCCACAAGAACAGCCTTAGCGAAAGGCTTCTTGAAGGGAAAGATGTAACTCTGTGAGATGAATTACCAGAACACAGAGCAGTTTCTCAGAAAGCTTCTTTCCACTTTTGAACGGAAGATATTTCCATTTTCACCATAGCCCTCTATGGGCTTCCAAATATCCCTTTGCCAATTCCACAAGAACAACCTTAGCGAAAGGCTTCTTGAAGGGAAAGATGTAACGCTGTGAGATGAATTAACAGAACACAGAGCAGTTTCTCAGAAAGCTTCTTTCCAGTTTTGAACGGAAGATATTTCCTTTTTCACCATAGCCCTCTATGGGCTTCCAAATATCCCTTTGCCAATTCCACAAGAACAGCCTTAGCGAAAGGCTTCTTGACGGGAAAGATGTAACTCTGTGAGATGAATTAACAGAACACAGAGCAGTTGTTCAGAAAGCTTCTTTCCAGTTTTGAATGGAAGATATTTCCTTTTTCACCATAGCTCCCTATGGGCTTCCAAATATCCCTTTGTCAATTCCACAAGAACAGCCTTAACGAAAGGCTTCTTGAAGGGAAAGATGTAACTCTGTGAGATGAATTAACAGAACACAAAGCAGATTCTCAGAAAGCTTCTTTCCAGTTTTGAACGTAAGATATTTCCTTTTTCACCATAGCCCTCTATGGGCTTCCAAATATCCCTTTGCCAATTCCACAAGAACAGCCTTAGCGAAAGGCTTCTTGAAGGGAAAGATGTAACTCTGTGAGATGAATTAACAGAACACAGAGCAGTTTCTCAGAAAGCTTCTTTCCAGTTTTTAACGGAAGATATTTCCTTTTTCACCATAGCCCTCTATGGGCTTCCAAATATCCCTTTGCCAATTCCACAAGAACAGCCTTAGCGAATGGCTTCTTGAAGGGAAAGATGTAACTCTGTGAGATGAATTAACAGAACACAGAGCAGTTTCTCAGAAAGCTTCTTTCCAGTTTTGAACGGAAGATATTTCCTTTTTCACCATAGCCCTCTATGGGCTTCCAAATATCCCTTTGCCAATTCCACAAGAACACCCTTAGCGAAAGGCTTCTTGAAGGGAAAGTGGTAACGCGGTGAGATGAATTAACAGAACACAGAGCAGTTTCTCAGAAAGCTTCTTTCCAGTTTTGAACGGAAGGTATTTCCTTTTTCACCATACCCCTCTATGGGCTTCGAAATATCCCTGTGCCAATTCCACAAATCAGCCTTAGCGAAAGGCTTCTTGAAGGGAAAGATGTAACTCTGTGAGATGAATTAACAGAACACAGAGCAGTTTGTCAGAAAGCTTCTTTCCAGTTTTGAACGGAAGATATGTCCTTTTTCACCATAGCCCTCTATGGGCTTCAAAATATCCCTTGCCAATTCCACAAGAACAGCCTTAGCGAAAGGCTTCTTGAAGGGAAAGATGTAACTCTGTGAGATGAATTACCAGAATACAGAGCAGTTTCTCAGAAAGCTTCTTTCCAGTTTTGAACGGATGGTATTTCCTTTTTCACCATAGCCCTCTATGGGCTTCCAAATATCCCTTTGCCAATTCCCCAAGAACAGCCTTAGCGAAAGGCTTCTTGAAGAAAAAGATGTAACTCTGTGAGATGAATTAACAGAACACAGAGCAGTTTCTCAGAAAGCTTCTTTCCAGTTTTGAACGGAAGATATTTCCTTTTTCACCATAGCCCTCTATGGGCTTCCAAATATCCCTTTGCCAATTCTACAAGAACAGCCTTAGCGAAAGGCTTCTTGAAGGGAAAGATGTAACTCTGTGGGATGAATTAACAGAACAGAGAGCAGTTTCTCAGAAAGCTTCTTTCCAGTTTTGAACGGAAGATATTTCCTTTTTCACCATAGCCCTCTAGGGGCTTCCAAATATCCCTTTGCCAATTCCCCAAGAACAGCCTTAGCGAATGGCTTCTTGAAGGGAAAGATGTAACTCTGTGAGATGTATTAACAGAACACAGAGCAGTTTCTCAGAAAGCTTCTTTCCAGTTTTGAACGGAAGGTATTTCCTTTTTCACCATAGCCCTCTATGGGCTTCTAATATCCCTTTGCCAATTCCCCAAGAACAGCCTTAGCGAAAGGTTTCTTGAAGGGAAAGATGTCACTCTGTGAGATGAATTAACAGATCACAGAGCAGTTTCTCAGAAAGCTTCTTTCCAGTTTTGAACGGAAGATATTTCCTTTTTCACCTTAGCCCTCTATGGGCTTCCAAATATCCCTTTGCCAATTCCACAAGAACACCCTTAGCGAAAGGCTTCTTGAAGGGAAAGTGGTAACGCGGTGAGATGAATTAACAGAACACAGAGCAGTTTCTCAGAAAGCTTCTTTCCAGTTTTGAACGGAAGGTATTTCCTTTTTCACCATACCCCTCTATGGGCTTCAAAATATCCCTGTGCCAATTCCACAAATCAGCCTTAGCGAAAGGCTTCTTGAAGGGAAAGATGTAACTCTGTGAGATGAATTAACAGAACACAGAGCAGTTTGTCAGAAAGCTTCTTTCCAGTTTTGAACGGAAGATATGTCCTTTTTCACCATAGCCCTCTATGGGCTTCAAAATATCCCTTGCCAATTCCACAAGAACAGCCTTAGCGAAAGGCTTCTTGAAGGGAAAGATGTAACTCTGTGAGATGAATTACCAGAACACAGAGCAGTTTCTCAGAAAGCTTCTTTCCAGTTTTGAACGGATGGTATTTCCTTTTTCACCATAGCCCTCTATGGGCTTCCAAATATCCCTTTGCCAATTCCCCAAGAACAGCCTTAGCGAAAGGCTTCTTGAAGAAAAAGATGTAACTCTGTGAGATGAATTAACAGAACACAGAGCAGTTTCTCAGAAAGCTTCTTTCCAGTTTTGAACGGAAGATATTTCCTTTTTCACCATAGCCCTCTATGGGCTTCCAAATATCCCTTTGCCAATTCCACAAGAACAGCCTTAGCGAAAGGCTTCTTGAAGGGAAAGATGTAACTCTGTGAGATGAATTAACAGAACACAGAGCAGTTTCTCAGAATGCTTCTTTCCAGTTTTGAACGGAAGATATTTCCTTTATCACCTAGCCCTCTATGGGCTTCCAAATATCCCTTTGCCAATTCCCCAAGAACAGCCTTAGCGAAAGGCTTCTTGAAGGGAATGATGTAACTCTGTGAGATGAATTAACAGAACACAGAGCAGTTTCTCAGAAAGCTTCTTTCCAGTTTTGAACGGAAGATATTTCATTTTTCACCATAGCCCTCTATGGGCTTCCAAATATCCCTTTGCCAATTCCACAAGAACAGCCTTAGCGAAAGGCTTCTTGAAGGGAAAGATGTAACTCTGTGAGATGAATTAACAGAACACAGAGCAGTTTCTCAGAAAGCTTCTTTCCAGTTTTGAACGGATGATATTTCCTTTTTCACCATAGCCCTCTATGCGCTTCCAAATATCCCTTTGCCAATTCCACAAGAACAGCCTTAGCGAAAGGCTTCTTGAAGGGAAAGATGTAACTCTGTGAGATGAATTAACAGAACACAGAGCAGTTTCTCAGAAAGCTTCTTTCCAGTTTTGAACGGAAGATATTTCCTTTTTCACCATAGCGCTCTATGGGCTTCCAAATATCCCTTTGCCAATTCCACAAGAACAGCCTTAGCGAAAGATTTCTTGAAGGGAAAGATGTAACTCTGTGAGATGAATTAACAGAACACAGAGCCGTTTCTCAGAATTCTTCTTTCCAGTTTTGAACGGAAGATATTTCCTTTATCACCTAGCCCTCTATGGGCTTCCAAATATCCCTTTGCCAATTCCCCAAGAACAACCTTAGCGAAAGGCTTCTTGAAGGGAAAGATGTAACTCTGTGAGATGAATTAACAGAACACTGAGCAGTTTCTCAGAAAGCTTCTTTCCAGTTTTGAACGGAAGATATTTCCTTTTTCACCATAGACCTCTATGGGCTCCCAAATATTCCTTTGCCAATTCCAAAAGAACAGCCTTAGCGAAAGGCTTCTTGAAGGGAAAGATGTAACTCTGTGAGATGATTTAACCGAACACAGAGCAGTTTCTCAGAAAGCTTCTTTCCAGTTTTGAACGGAAGATATTTCCTTTTTCACCATAGCCCTCTATGGGCTTCCAAATATCCCTTTGCCAATTCCACAAGAACAGCCTTAGCGAAAGGCTTCTTGAAGGGAAAGATGTAACTCTGTGAGATGAATTAACAGAACACAGAGCAGTTTCTCAGAAAGCTTCTTTCCAGTTTTGAACGGAAGATATTTCCTTTTTCACCATAGCCCTCTATGGGCTTCCAAATATCCCTTTGCCAATTCCACAAGAACAGCGTTAGCCAAAGGCTTCTTGAAGGGAAAGATGTAACTCTGTGAGATGAATTAACAGAACACAGAGCAGTTTCTCAGAAAGCTTCTTTCCAGTTTTGAACGGAAGATATTTCCTTTTTCACCATAGCCCTCTATGGTCTTCCAAATATCCCTTTGCCAATTCCACAAGAATAGCCTTAGCGAAAGGCTTCTTGAAGGGAAAGATGTAACTCTGTGAGATGAATTAACAGAACACAGAGCAGTTTCTCAGAAAGCTTCTTTCCAGTTTTGAACGGAAGATATTTCCTTTTTCACCATAGCCCTCTCGGGGTTCCAAATATCCCTTTGCCAATTCCACAAGAACAGCCTTAGCGAAAGGCTTCTTGAAGGGAAAGATGTAACTCTGTGAGATGAATTAACAGAACACAGAGCAGTTTCTTAGAAAGCTTCTTTCCAGTTTTGAACGGAAGATATTTCCTTTTTCACCATAGCCCACTATGGGCTTCCAAATATCCCTTTGCCAATTCCACAAGAACAGCCTTAGCGAAAGGCTTCTTGAAGGGAAAGATGTAACTCGGTGAGATGAATTAACAGAACACAGAGCAGTTTCTCAGAAAGCTTCTTTCCAGTTTTGAACGGAAGATATTTCCTTTTTCACCATAGCCCTCTATGGGCTTCCAAATATCCCTTTGCCAATTCCACAAGAACAGCCTTAGCGAAAGGCTTCTTGAAGGGAAAGATGTAACTCTGTGAGATGAATTAACAGAACACAGAGCAGTTTCTCAGAAAGCTTCTTTCCAGTTTTGAACGGAAGATATTTCCTTTTTCACCATAGCCCTCTATGGGCTTCCAAATATCCCTTTGCCAATTCCACAAGAACACCCTTAGCGAAAGGCTTCTTGAAGGGAAAGTGGTAACGCGGTGAGATGAATTAACAGAACACAGAGCAGTTTCTCAGAAAGCTTCTTTCCAGTTTTGAACGGAAGGTATTTCCTTTTTCACCATACCCCTCTATGGGCTTCGAAATATCCCTGTGCCAATTCCACAAATCAGCCTTAGCGAAAGGCTTCTTGAAGGGAAAGATGTAACTCTGTGAGATGAATTAACAGAACACAGAGCAGTTTGTCAGAAAGCTTCTTTCCAGTTTTGAACGGAAGATATGTCCTTTTTCACCATAGCCCTCTATGGGCTTCAAAATATCCCTTGCCAATTCCACAAGAACAGCCTTAGCGAAAGGCTTCTTGAAGGGAAAGATGTAACTCTGTGAGATGAATTACCAGAATACAGAGCAGTTTCTCAGAAAGCTTCTTTCCAGTTTTGAACGGATGGTATTTCCTTTTTCACCATAGCCCTCTATGGGCTTCCAAATATCCCTTTGCCAATTCCCCAAGAACAGCCTTAGCGAAAGGCTTCTTGAAGAAAAAGATGTAACTCTGTGAGATGAATTAACAGAACACAGAGCAGTTTCTCAGAAAGCTTCTTTCCAGTTTTGAACGGAAGATATTTCCTTTTTCACCATAGCCCTCTATGGGCTTCCAAATATCCCTTTGCCAATTCCACAAGAACAGCCTTAGCGAAAGGCTTCTTGAAGGGAAAGATGTAACTCTGTGAGATGAATTAACAGAACACAGAGCAGTTTCTCAGAATGCTTCTTTCCAGTTTTGAACGGAAGATATTTCCTTTATCACCTAGCCCTCTATGGGCTTCCAAATATCCCTTTGCCAATTCCCCAAGAACAGCCTTAGCGAAAGGCTTCTTGAAGGGAATGATGTAACTCTGTGAGATGAATTAACAGAACACAGAGCAGTTTCTCAGAAAGCTTCTTTCCAGTTTTGAACGGAAGATATTTCATTTTTCACCATAGCCCTCTATGGGCTTCCAAATATCCCTTTGCCAATTCCACAAGAACAGCCTTAGCGAAAGGCTTCTTGAAGGGAAAGATGTAACTCTGTGAGATGAATTAACAGAACACAGAGCAGTTTCTCAGAAAGCTTCTTTCCAGTTTTGAACGGATGATATTTCCTTTTTCACCATAGCCCTCTATGCGCTTCCAAATATCCCTTTGCCAATTCCACAAGAACAGCCTTAGCGAAAGGCTTCTTGAAGGGAAAGATGTAACTCGGTGAGATGAATTAACAGAACACAGAGCAGTTTCTCAGAAAGCTTCTTTCCAGTTTTGAACGGAAGATATTTCCTTTTTCACCATAGCCCTCTATGGGCTTCCAAATATCCCTTTGCCAATTCCACAAGAACAGCCTTAGCGAAAGGCTTCTTTAAGGGAAAGATGTAACTCTGTGAGATGAATTAACAGAACACAGAGCAGTTTCTCAGAAAGCTTCTTTCCAGTTTTGAACGGAAGATATTTCCTTTTTCACCATAGCCCTCTATGGGCTTCCAAATATCCCTTTGCCAATTCCACAAGAACACCCTTAGCGAAAGGCTTCTTGAAGGGAAAGTGGTAACGCGGTGAGATGAATTAACAGAACACAGAGCAGTTTCTCAGAAAGCTTCTTTCCAGTTTTGAACGGAAGGTATTTCCTTTTTCACCATACCCCTCTATGGGCTTCGAAATATCCCTGTGCCAATTCCACAAATCAGCCTTAGCGAAAGGCTTCTTGAAGGGAAAGATGTAACTCTGTGAGATGAATTAACAGAACACAGAGCAGTTTGTCAGAAAGCTTCTTTCCAGTTTTGAACGGAAGATATGTCCTTTTTCACCATAGTCCTCTATGGGCTTCAAAATATCCCTTGCCAATTCCACAAGAACAGCCTTAGCGAAAGGCTTCTTGAAGGGAAAGATGTAACTCTGTGAGATGAATTACCAGAACACAGAGCAGTTTCTCAGAAAGCTTCTTTCCAGTTTTGAACGGATGGTATTTCCTTTTTCACCATAGCCCTCTATGGGCTTCCAAATATCCCTTTGCCAATTCCCCAAGAACAGCCTTAGCGAAAGGCTTCTTGAAGAAAAAGATGTAACTCTGTGAGATGAATTAACAGAACACAGAGCAGTTTCTCAGAAAGCTTCTTTCCAGTTTTGAACGGAAGATATTTCCTTTTTCACCATAGCCCTCTATGGGCTTCCAAATATCCCTTTGCCAATTCCACAAGAACAGCCTTAGCGAAAGGCTTCTTGAAGGGAAAGATGTAACTCTGTGAGATGAATTAACAGAACACAGAGCAGTTTCTCAGAATGCTTCTTTCCAGTTTTGAACGGAAGATATTTCCTTTATCACCTAGCCCTCTATGGGCTTCCAAATATCCCTTTGCCAATTCCCCAAGAACAGCCTTAGCGAAAGGCTTCTTGAAGGGAAAGATGTAACTCTGTGAGATGAATTAACAGAACACAGAGCAGTTTCTCAGAAAGCTTCTTTCCAGTTTTGAACGGAAGATATTTCATTTTTCACCATAGCCCTCTATGGGCTTCCAAATATCCCTTTGCCAATTCCACAAGAACAGCCTTAGCGAAAGGCTTCTTGAAGGGAAAGATGTAACTCTGTGAGATGAATTAACAGAACACAGAGCAGTTTCTCAGAAAGCTTCTTTCCAGTTTTGAACGGATGATATTTCCTTTTTCACCATAGCCCTCTATGCGCTTCCAAATATCCCTTTGCCAATTCCACAAGAACAGCCTTAGCGAAAGATTTCTTGAAGGGAAAGATGTAACACTGTGAGATGAATTAACAGAACACAGAGCCGTTTCTCAGAATTCTTCTTTCCAGTTTTGAACGGAAGATATTTCCTTTATCACCTAGCCCTCTATGGGCTTCCAAATATCCCTTTGCCAATTCCCCAAGAACAACCTTAGCGAAAGGCTTCTTGAAGGGAAAGATGTAACTCTGTGAGATGAATTAACAGAACACTGAGCAGTTTCTCAGAAAGCTTCTTTCCAGTTTTGAACGGAAGATATTTCCTTTTTCACCATAGACCTCTATGGGCTCCCAAATATTCCTTTGCCAATTCCAAAAGAACACCCTTAGCGAAAGGCTTCTTGAAGGGAAAGATGTAACTCTGTGAGATGATTTAACCGAACACAGAGCAGTTTCTCAGAAAGCTTCTTTCCAGTTTTGAACGGAAGATATTTCCTTTTTCACCATAGCCCTCTATGGGCTTCCAAATATCCCTTTGCCAATTCCACAAGAACAGCCTTAGCGAAAGGCTTCTTGAAGGGAAAGATGTAACTCTGTGAGATGAATTAACAGAACACAGAGCAGTTTCTCAGAAAGCTTCTTTCCAGTTTTGAACGGAAGATATTTCCTTTTTCACCATAGCCCTCTATGGGCTTCCAAATATCCCTTTTCCAATTCCACAAGAACAGCGTTAGCCAAAGGCTTCTTGAAGGGAAAGATGTAACTCTGTGAGATGAATTAACAGAACACAGAGCAGTTTCTCAGAAAGCTTCTTTCCAGTTTTGAACGGAAGATATTTCCTTTTTCACCATAGCCCTCTATGGTCTTCCAAATATCCCTTTGCCAATTCCACAAGAATAGCCTTAGCGAAAGGCTTCTTGAAGGGAAAGATGTAACTCTGTGAGATGAATTAACAGAACACAGAGCAGTTTCTCAGAAAGCTTCTTTCCAGTTTTGAACGGAAGATATTTCCTTTTTCACCATAGCCATCTCTGGGCTTCCAAATATCCCTTTGCCAATTCCACAAGAACAGCCTTAGCGAAAGGCTTCTTGAAGGGAAAGATGTAACTCTGTGAGATGAATTAACAGAACACAGAGCAGTTTCTTAGAAAGCTTCTTTCCAGTTTTGAACGGAAGATATTTCCTTTTTCACCATAGCCCACTATGGGCTTCCAAATATCCCTTTGCCAATTCCACAAGAACAGCCTTAGCGAAAGGCTTCTTGAAGGGAAAGATGTAACTCGGTGAGATGAATTAACAGAACACAGAGCAGTTTCTCAGAAAGCTTCTTTCCAGTTTTGAACGGAAGATATTTCCTTTTTCACCATAGCCCTCTATGGGCTTCCAAATATCCCTTTGCCAATTCCACAAGAACAGCCTTAGCGAAAGGCTTCTTGAAGGGAAAGATGTAACTCTGTGAGATGAATTAACAGAACACAGAGCAGTTTCTCAGAAAGCTTCTTTCCAGTTTTGAACGGAAGATATTTCCTTTTTCACCATAGCCCTCTATGGGCTTCCAAATATCCCTTTGCCAATTCCACAAGAACACCCTTAGCGAAAGGCTTCTTGAAGGGAAAGTGGTAACGCGGTGAGATGAATTAACAGAACACAGAGCAGTTTCTCAGAAAGCTTCTTTCCAGTTTTGAACGGAAGGTATTTCCTTTTTCACCATACCCCTCTATGGGCTTCGAAATATCCCTGTGCCAATTCCACAAATCAGCCTTAGCGAAAGGCTTCTTGAAGGGAAAGATGTAACTCTGTGAGATGAATTAACAGAACACAGAGCAGTTTGTCAGAAAGCTTCTTTCCAGTTTTGAACGGAAGATATGTCCTTTTTCACCATAGCCCTCTATGGGCTTCCAAATATCCCTTTGCCAATTCCACAAGAACAGCCTTAGCGAAAGGCTTCTTGAAGGGAAAGATGTAACTCTGTGAGATGAATTAACAGAACACAGAGCAGTTTCTCAGAATGCTTCTTTCCAGTTTTGAACGGAAGATATTTCCTTTATCACCTAGCCCTCTATGGGCTTCCAAATATCCCTTTGCCAATTCCCCAAGAACAGCCTTAGCGAAAGGCTTCTTGAAGGGAATGATGTAACTCTGTGAGATGAATTAACAGAACACAGAGCAGTTTCTCAGAAAGCTTCTTTCCAGTTTTGAACGGAAGATATTTCATTTTTCACCATAGCCCTCTATGGGCTTCCAAATATCCCTTTGCCAATTCCACAAGAACAGCCTTAGCGAAAGGCTTCTTGAAGGGAAAGATGTAACTCTGTGAGATGAATTAACAGAACACAGAGCAGTTTCTCAGAAAGCTTCTTTCCAGTTTTGAACGGATGATATTTCCTTTTTCACCATAGCCCTCTATGCGCTTCCAAATATCCCTTTGCCAATTCCACAAGAACAGCCTTAGCGAAAGGCTTCTTGAAGGGAAAGATGTAACTCTGTGAGATGAATTAACAGAACACAGAGCAGTTTCTCAGAAAGCTTCTTTCCAGTTTTGAACGGAAGATATTTCCTTTTTCACCATAGCGCTCTATGGGCTTCCAAATATCCCTTTGCCAATTCCACAAGAACAGCCTTAGCGAAAGATTTCTTGAAGGGAAAGATGTAACTCTGTGAGATGAATTAACAGAACACAGAGCCGTTTCTCAGAATTCTTCTTTCCAGTTTTGAACGGAAGATATTTCCTTTATCACCTAGCCCTCTATGGGCTTCCAAATATCCCTTTGCCAATTCCCCAAGAACAACCTTAGCGAAAGGCTTCTTGAAGGGAAAGATGTAACTCTGTGAGATGAATTAACAGAACACTGAGCAGTTTCTCAGAAAGCTTCTTTCCAGTTTTGAACGGAAGATATTTCCTTTTTCACCATAGACCTCTATGGGCTCCCAAATATTCCTTTGCCAATTCCAAAAGAACAGCCTTAGCGAAAGGCTTCTTGAAGGGAAAGATGTAACTCTGTGAGATGATTTAACCGAACACAGAGCAGTTTCTCAGAAAGCTTCTTTCCAGTTTTGAACGGAAGATATTTCCTTTTTCACCATAGACCTCTATGGGCTTCCAAATATCCCTTTGCCAATTCCACAAGAACAGCCTTAGCGAAAGGCTTCTTGAAGGGAAAGATGTAACTCTGTGAGATGAATTAACAGAACACAGAGCAGTTTCTCAGAAAGCTTCTTTCCAGTTTTGAACGGAAGATATTTCCTTTTTCACCATAGCCCTCTATGGGCTTCCAAATATCCCTTTGCCAATTCCACAAGAACAGCGTTAGCCAAAGGCTTCTTGAAGGGAAAGATGTAACTCTGTGAGATGAATTAACAGAACACAGAGCAGTTTCTCAGAAAGCTTCTTTCCAGTTTTGAACGGAAGATATTTCCTTTTTCACCATAGCCCTCTATGGTCTTCCAAATATCCCTTTGCCAATTCCACAAGAATAGCCTTAGCGAAAGGCTTCTTGAAGGGAAAGATGTAACTCTGTGAGATGAATTAACAGAACACAGAGCAGTTTCTCAGAAAGCTTCTTTCCAGTTTTGAACGGAAGATATTTCCTTTTTCACCATAGCCCTCTCTGGGCTTCCAAATATCCCTTTGCCAATTCCACAAGAACAGCCTTAGCGAAAGGCTTCTTGAAGGGAAAGATGTAACTCGGTGAGATGAATTAACAGAACACAGAGCAGTTTCTCAGAAAGCTTCTTTCCAGTTTTGAACGGAAGATATTTCCTTTTTCACCATAGCCCTCTATGGGCTTCCAAATATCCCTTTGCCAATTCCACAAGAACAGCCTTAGCGAAAGGCTTCTTTAAGGGAAAGATGTAACTCTGTGAGATGAATTAACAGAACACAGAGCAGTTTCTCAGAAAGCTTCTTTCCAGTTTTGAACGGAAGATATTTCCTTTTTCACCATAGCCCTCTATGGGCTTCCAAATATCCCTTTGCCAATTCCACAAGAACACCCTTAGCGAAAGGCTTCTTGAAGGGAAAGTGGTAACGCGGTGAGATGAATTAACAGAACACAGAGCAGTTTCTCAGAAAGCTTCTTTCCAGTTTTGAACGGAAGGTATTTCCTTTTTCACCATACCCCTCTATGGGCTTCGAAATATCCCTGTGCCAATTCCACAAATCAGCCTTAGCGAAAGGCTTCTTGAAGGGAAAGATGTAACTCTGTGAGATGAATTAACAGAACACAGAGCAGTTTGTCAGAAAGCTTCTTTCCAGTTTTGAACGGAAGATATGTCCTTTTTCACCATAGCCCTCTATGGGCTTCCAAATATCCCTTTGCCAATTCCACAAGAACAGCCTTAGCGAAAGGCTTCTTGAAGGGAAAGATGTAACTCTGTGAGATGAATTAACAGAACACAGAGCAGTTTCTCAGAATGCTTCTTTCCAGTTTTGAACGGAAGATATTTCCTTTATCACCTAGCCCTCTATGGGCTTCCAAATATCCCTTTGCCAATTCCCCAAGAACAGCCTTAGCGAAAGGCTTCTTGAAGGGAATGATGTAACTCTGTGAGATGAATTAACAGAACACAGAGCAGTTTCTCAGAAAGCTTCTTTCCAGTTTTGAACGGAAGATATTTCATTTTTCACCATAGCCCTCTATGGGCTTCCAAATATCCCTTTGCCAATTCCACAAGAACAGCCTTAGCGAAAGGCTTCTTGAAGGGAAAGATGTAACTCTGTGAGATGAATTAACAGAACACAGAGCAGTTTCTCAGAAAGCTTCTTTCCAGTTTTGAACGGATGATATTTCCTTTTTCACCATAGCCCTCTATGCGCTTCCAAATATCCCTTTGCCAATTCCACAAGAACAGCCTTAGCGAAAGGCTTCTTGAAGGGAAAGATGTAACTCTGTGAGATGAATTAACAGAACACAGAGCAGTTTCTCAGAAAGCTTCTTTCCAGTTTTGAACGGAAGATATTTCCTTTTTCACCATAGCGCTCTATGGGCTTCCAAATATCCCTTTGCCAATTCCACAAGAACAGCCTTAGCGAAAGATTTCTTGAAGGGAAAGATGTAACTCTGTGAGATGAATTAACAGAACACAGAGCCGTTTCTCAGAATTCTTCTTTCCAGTTTTGAACGGAAGATATTTCCTTTATCACCTAGCCCTCTATGGGCTTCCAAATATCCCTTTGCCAATTCCCCAAGAACAACCTTAGCGAAAGGCTTCTTGAAGGGAAAGATGTAACTCTGTGAGATGAATTAACAGAACACTGAGCAGTTTCTCAGAAAGCTTCTTTCCAGTTTTGAACGGAAGATATTTCCTTTTTCACCATAGACCTCTATGGGCTCCCAAATATTCCTTTGCCAATTCCAAAAGAACAGCCTTAGCGAAAGGCTTCTTGAAGGGAAAGATGTAACTCTGTGAGATGATTTAACCGAACACAGAGCAGTTTCTCAGAAAGCTTCTTTCCAGTTTTGAACGGAAGATATTTCCTTTTTCACCATAGACCTCTATGGGCTTCCAAATATCCCTTTGCCAATTCCACAAGAACAGCCTTAGCGAAAGGCTTCTTGAAGGGAAAGATGTAACTCTGTGAGATGAATTAACAGAACACAGAGCAGTTTCTCAGAAAGCTTCTTTCCAGTTTTGAACGGAAGATATTTCCTTTTTCACCATAGCCCTCTATGGTCTTCCAAATATCCCTTTGCCAATTCCACAAGAACAGCCTTAGCGAAAGGCTTCTTTAAGGGAAAGATGTAACTCTGTGAGATGAATTAACAGAACACAGAGCAGTTTCTCAGAAAGCTTCTTTCCAGTTTTGAACGGAAGATATTTCATTTTTCACCATAGCCCTCTATGGGCTTCCAAATATCCCTTTGCCAATTCCACAAGAACAGCCTTAGCGAAAGGCTTCTTGAAGGGAAAGATGTAACTCTGTGAGATGAATTAACAGAACACAGAGCAGTTTCTCAGAAAGCTTCTTTCCAGTTTTGAACGGATGATATTTCCTTTTTCACCATAGCCCTCTATGGGCTTCCAAATATCCCTTTGCCAACTCCCCAAGAACAGCCTTAGCGAAAGGCTTCTTGAAGGGAAAGATGTAACTCTGTGAGATGAATTAACAGAACACAGAGCAGTTTCTCAGAAAGCTTCTTTCCAGTTTTGAACGGAAGGAATTTCCTTTTTCACCATAGCCCTCTATGGGCTTCCAAATAGCCCTTTGCCAATTCCCGAAGAATAGCCTTAGCGAAAGGCTTCTTGAAGGGAAAGATGTAACTCTGTGAGATGAATTAACAGAACACAGAGCAGTTTCTCAGAAGGCCTCTTTCCAGTTTTGAACGGAAGATATTTCCTTTTTCACCATAGCCCTCTATGGCCTTCCAAATATCCCTTTGCCAATTGCACAGGAACAGCCTTAGCGAAAGGCTTCTTGAAGGGAAAGATGTAACTCTGTGAGATGAATTAACAGAACACAGAGCAGTTTCTCAGAAAGCTTCTTTCCAGTTTTGAACGGAAGATATTTCCTTTTTCACCATAGCCCTCTATGGGCTTCCAAATATCCCTTTGCCAATTCCACAAGAACAGCCTTAGCGAAAGGCTTCTTGAAGGGAAAGATGTAACTCTGTGAGATGAATTAACAGAACACAGAGCAGTTTCTCAGAAAGCTTCTTTCCAGTTTTGAACGGAAGATATTTCCTTTTTCACCATAGCCCTCTATGGGCTTCCAAATATCCCTTTGCCAATTCCACAAGAACAGCCTTAGCGAAAGGCTTCTTGAAGGGAAAGATGTAACTCTGTGAGATGAATTAACAGAACACAGAGCAGTTTCTCAGAAAGCTTCTTTCCAGTTTTGAACGGAAGATACTTCCTTTTTCACCATAGCCCTCTATGGGCTTCCAAATATCCCTTTGCCAATTCCACCAGAACAGCCTTAGCGAAAGGCTTCCTGAAGGGAAAGATGTAACTCTGTGAGATGAATTAACAGAACACAGAGCAGTTTCTCAGAAAGCTTCTTTCCAGTTTTGAACGGAAGATATTTCCTTTTTCACCTTAGCCCTCTATGGGTTTCCAAATATCCCTTTGCCAATTCCACAAGAACAGCCTTAGCGAAAGGCTTCTTGAAGGGAAAGATGTAACTCTGTGAGATGAATTAACAGAACACAGAGCAGTTTCTCAGAAAGCTTCTTTCCAGTTTTCAACGGATGATATTTCCTTTTTCACCATAGCCCTCTATGGGCTTCCAAATATCCCTTTACCAATTCCACAAGAACAGCCTTAGCGAAAGGCTTCTTGAAGGGAAAGATGTAACTCTGTGAGATGAATTAACAGAACACAGAGCAGTTTCTCAGAAAGCTTCTTTCCAGTTTTGAACGGAAGATATTTCCTTTTTCACCATAGCCTTCTATGGGCTTCCAAATATCCCTTTGCCAATTCCACAAGAACAGCCTTAGCGAAAGGCTTCTTGAAGGGAAAGATGTAACTCTGTGGGATGAATTAACAGAACACAGAGCAGTTTCTCAGAAAGCTTCTTTCCAGTTTTGAACGGAAGATATTTCCTTTTTCACCATAGCCCTCTATGGGCTTCCAAATATCCCTTTGCCAATTCCCCAAGAACAGCCTTAGCGAATGGCTTCTTGAAGGGAAAGATGTAACTCTGTGAGATGTATTAACAGAACACAGAGCAGTTTCTCAGAAAGCTTCTTTCCAGTTTTGAACGGAAGGTATTTCCTTTTTCACCATAGCCCTCTATGGGCTTCTAATATCCATTTGCCAATTCCCCAAGAACAGCCTTAGCGAAAGGCTTCTTGAAGGGAAAGATGTCACTCTGTGAGATGAATTAACAGATCACAGAGCAGTTTCTCAGAAAGCTTCTTTCCAGTTTTGAACGGAAGATATTTCCTTTTTCACCTTAGCCCTCTATGGGCTTCCAAATATCCCTTTGCCAATTCCACAAGAACACCCTTAGCGAAAGGCTTCTTGAAGGGAAAGTTTTAACGCGGTGAGATGAATTAACAGAACACAGAGCAGTTTCTCAGAAAGCTTCTTTCCAGTTTTGAACGGAAGGTATTTCCTTTTTCACCATACCCCTCTATGGGCTTCCAAATATCCCTGTGCCAATTCCACAAATCAGCCTTAGCGAAAGGCTTCTTGAAGGGAAAGATGTAACTCTGTGAGATGAATTAACAGAACACAGAGCAGTTTGTCAGAAAGCTTCTTTCCAGTTTTGAACGGAAGATATGTCCTTTTTCACCATAGCCCTCTATGGGCTTCCAAATATCCCTTTGCCAATTCCACAAGAACAGCCTTAGCGAAAGGCTTCTTGATGGGAAAGATGTAACTCTGTGAGATGAATTAACAGAACACAGAGCAGTTTCTCAGAAAGCTTCTTTCCAGTTTTGAACGGAAGATATTTCCTTTTTCGCCATAGCCCTCTATGGGCTTCCAAATATCCCTTTGCCAATTCCCCAAGAACAGCCTTAGCGAAAGGCTTCTTGAAGGGAAAGATGTAACTCTGTGAGATGAATTAACAGAACACAGAGCAGTTTCTCAGAAAGCTTCTTTCCAGTTTTGAACGGAAGATATTTCCTTTTTCACCATAGCCCTCTATGGGCTTCCAAATATCGCTTTGCCAATTCCCCAAGAACAGCCTTAGCGAAAGGCTTCTTGAAGAAAAACATGTAACTCTGTGAGATGAATTAACAGAACACAGAGCAGTTTCTCAGAAAGCTTCTTTCCAGTTTTGAACGGAAGATATTTCCTTTTTCACCATAGCCCTCTAAGGGCTTCCAAATATCCCTTTGCCAATTCCACAAGAACAGCCTTAGCGAAAGGCTTCTTGAAGGGAAAGATGTAACTCTGTGAGATGAATTACCAGAACACAGAGCAGTTTCTCAGAAAGCTTCTTTCCACTTTTGAACGGAAGATATTTCCATTTTCACCATAGCCCTCTATGGGCTTCCAAATATCCCTTTGCCAATTCCACAAGAACAACCTTAGCGAAAGGTTTCTTGAAGGGAAAGATGTAACGCTGTGAGATGAATTAACAGAACACAGAGCAGTTTCTCAGAAAGCTTCTTTCCAGTTTTGAACGGAAGATATTTCCTTTTTCACCATAGCCCTCTATGGGCTTCCAAATATCCCTTTGCCAATTCCACAAGAACAGCCTTAGCGAAAGGCTTCTTGAAGGGAAAGATGTAACTCTGTGAGATGAATTAACAGAACACAGAGCAGTTGTTCAGAAAGCTTCTTTCCAGTTTTGAATGGAAGATATTTCCTTTTTCACCATAGCTCCCTATGGGCTTCCAAATATCCCTTTGCCAATTCCACAAGAACAGCCTTAACGAAAGGCTTCTTGAAGGGAAAGATGTAACTCTGTGAGATGAATTAACAGAACACAAAGCAGATTCTCAGAAAGCTTCTTTCCAGTTTTGAACGTAAGATATTTCCTTTTTCACCATAGCCCTCTATGGGCTTCCAAATATCCCTTTGCCAATTCCACAAGAACAGCCTTAGCGAAAGGCTTCTTGAAGGGAAAGATGTAACTCTGTGAGATGAATTAACAGAACACAGAGCAGTTTCTCAGAAAGCTTCTTTCCAGTTTTGAACGGAAGATATTTCCTTTTTCACCATAGCCCTCTATGGGCTTCCAAATATCCCTTTGCCAATTCCACAAGAACAGCCTTAGCGAAAGGCTTCTTGAAGGGAAAGATGTAACTCTGTGAGATGAATTAACAGAACACAGAGCAGTTTCTCAGAAAGCTTCTTTCCAGTTTTGAATGGAAGATATTTCCTTTTTCACCATAGCCCTCTATGGGCTTCCAAATATCCCTTTGCCAATTCCACAAGAACAGCCTTAGCGAAAGGCTTCTTGAAGGGAAAGATGTAACTCTGTGAGATGAATTAACAGAACACAGAGCAGTTTCTCAGAAAGCTTCTTTCCAGTTTTGAACGGAAGATATTTCCTTTTTCACCATAGCCCTCTATGGGCTTCCAAATATCCCTTTGCCAATTCCACAAGAACAGCCTTAGCGAAAGGCTTCTTGAAGGGAAAGATGTAACTCTGTGAGATGAATTAACAGAACACAGAGCAGTTTCTCAGAAAGCTTCTTTCCAGTTTTGAACGGAAGATATTTCCTTTTTCACCATAGCCCTCTATGGGCTTCCAAATATCCCTTTGCCAATTCCACAAGAACAGCCTTAGCGAAAGGCTTCTTGAAGGGAAAGATGTAACTCTGTGAGATGAATTAACAGAACACAGAGCAGTTTCTCAGAAAGCTTCTTTCATGTTTTGAACCGAAGATATTTCCTTTTACACCATAGCCCTCTATGGGCTTCCAAATATCCCTTTGCCAATTCCACAAGAACAGCCTTAGCGAAAGGCTTCTTGAAGGGAAAGATGTAACTCTGTGAGGTGAATTAACAGAACACAGAGCAGTTTCTCAGAAAGCTTCTTTCCAGTTTTGAACGGAAGATATTTCCTTTTTCACCATAGCCCTCTATGGGCTTCCAAATATCCCTTTGCCAATTCCACAAGAACAGCCTTAGCGAAAGGGTTCTTGATGGGAAAGATGTAACTCTGTGAGATGAATTAACAGAACACAGAGCAGTTTCTCAGAAAGCTTCTTTCCAGTTTTGAACGGAAGATATTTCCTTTTTCACCATAGCCCTCTATGGGCTTCCAAATATCCCTTTGCCAATTCCCCAAGAACAGCCTTAGCGAATGGCTTCTTGAAGGGAAAGATGTAACTCTGTGAGATGAATTAACAGAACACAGAGCAGTTTCTCAGAAAGCTTCTTTCCAGTTTTGAACGGAAGATATTTCCTTTTTCACCATAGCCCTCTATGGGCTTCCAAATATCCCTTTGCCAATTCCACAAGAACAGCCTTAGCGAATGGCTTATTGAAGGGAAAGATGTAACTCTGTGGGATGAATTAACAGAACACAGAGCAGTTTCTCAGAAAGCTTCTTTCCAGTTTTAAACGGAAGATATTTCCTTTTTCACCGTAGCCCTCTATGGGCTTCCAAATATCCCTTTGCCAATTCCCCAAGAACAGCCTTAGCGAAAGGCTTCTTGAAGGGAAAGATGTAACTCTGTGAGATGAATTACCAGAACACAGAGCAGTTTCTCAGAAAGCTTCTTTCCAGTTTTGAACGGAAGATATTTCCTTTTTCACCATAGCCCTCTATGGGCTTCTAATATCCCTTTGCCAATTCCCCAAGAACAGCCTTAGCGAAAGGCTTCTTGAAGGGAAAGATGTCACTCTGTGAGATGAATTAACAGATCACAGAGCAGTTTCTCAGAAAGCTTCTTTCCAGTTTTGAACGGAAGATATTTCCTTTTTCACCTTAGCCCTCTATGGGCTTCCAAATATCCCTTTGCCAATTCCACAAGAACACCCTTAGCGAAAGGCTTCTTGAAGGGAAAGTTGTAAAGCGGTGAGATGAATTAACAGAACACAGAGCAGTTTCTCAGAAAGCTTCTTTCCAGTTTTGAACGGAAGGTATTTCCTTTTTCACCATACCCCTCCATGGGCTTCCAAATATCCCTGTGCCAATTCCACAAATCAGCCTTAGCGAAAGGCTTCTTGAAGGGAAAGATGTAACTCTGTGAGATGAATTAACAGAACACAGAGCAGTTTGTCAGAAAGCTTCTTTCCAGTTTTGAACGGAAGATATGTCCTTTTTCACCATAGCCCTCTATGGGCTTCAAAATATCCCTTGCCAATTCCACAAGAACAGCCTTAGCGAAAGGCTTCTTGAAGGGAAAGATGTAACTCTGTGAGATGAATTACCAGAACACAGAGCAGTTTCTCAGAAAGCTTCTTTCCAGTTTTGAACGGATGGTATTTCCTTTTTCACCATAGCCCTCTATGGGCTTCCAAATATCCCTTTGCCAATTCCCCAAGAACAGCCTTAGCGAAAGGCTTCTTGAAGAAAAAGATGTAACTCTGTGAGATGAATTAACAGAACACAGAGCAGTTTCTCAGAAAGCTTCTTTCCAGTTTTGAACGGAAGATATTTCCTTTTTCACCATAGCCCTCTAAGGGCTTCCAAATATCCCTTTGCCAATTCCACAAGACCAGCCTTAGCGAAAGGCTTCTTGAAGGGAAAGATGTAACTCTGTGAGATGAATTAACAGAACACAGAGCAGTTTCTCAGAAAGCTTCTTTCCAGTTTTGAACGGAAGATATTTCCTTTTTCACCATAGCCCTCTATGGGCTTCCAAATATCCCTTTGCCAATTCCACAAGAACAGCCTTAGCGAAAGGCTTCTTGAAGGGAAAGATGTAAATCTGTGAGATGAATTAACAGAACACAGAGCACTTTCTCAGAAAGCTTCTTTCCAGTTTTGAACGGAAGATATTTCCTTTTTCACCATAGCCCTCTATGGGCTTCCAAATATCCCTTTGCCAATTCCACAAGAACAGCCTTAGCGAAAGGCTTCTTGAAGGGAAAGATGTAATTCTGTGAGATGAATTAACAGAACACAGAGCAGTTTCTCAGAAAGCTTCTTTCCAGTTTTTAACGGAAGGTATTTCCTTTTTCACCATAGCCCTCTATGGGCTTCCAAATATCCCTTTGCCAATTCCACAAGAACAGCCTTAGCGAAAGGCTTCTTGAAGGGAAAGATGTAACTCTGTGAGATGAATTAACAGAACACAGAGCAGTTTCTCAGAAAGCTTCTTTCACGTTTTGAACGGAAGATATTTCCTTTTACACCATAGCCCTCTATGGGCTTCCAAATATCCCTTTGCCAATTCCACAAGAACAGCCTTAGCGAAAGGCTTCTTGAAGGGAAACATGTAACTCTGTGAGGTGAATTAACAGAACACAGAGCAGTTTCTCAGAAAGCTTCTTTCCACTTTTGAACGGAAGATATTTCCTTTTTCACCATAGCCCTCTATGGGCTTCCAAATATCCCTTTGCCAATTCCACAAGAACAGCCTTAGCGAAAGGCTTCTTGATGGGAAAGATGTAACTCTGTGAGATGAATTAACAGAACACAGAGCAGTTTCTCAGAAAGCTTCTTTCCAGTTTTGAACGGAAGATATTTCCTTTTTCGCCATAGCCCTCTATGGGCTTCCAAATATCCCTTTGCCAATTCCCCAAGAACAGCCTTAGCGAAAGGCTTCTTGAAGGGAAAGATGTAACTCTGTGAGATGAATTAACAGAACACAGAGCAGTTTCTCAGAAAGCTTCTTTCCAGTTTTGAACGGAAGATATTTCCTTTTTCACCATAGCCCTCTATGGGCTTCCAAATATCCCTTTGCCAATTCCACAAGAACAGCCTTAGCGAAAGGCTTCTTGAAGGGAAAGATGTAACTCTGTGGGATGAATTAACAGAACACAGAGCAGTTTCTCAGAAAGCTTCTTTCCAGTTTTGAACGGAAGATACTTCCTTTTTCACCATAGCCCTCTATGGGCTTCCAAATATCCCTTTGCCAATTCCCCAAGAACAGCCTTAGCGAAAGGCTTCTTGAAGGGAAAGATGTAACTCTGTGAGATGAATTACCAGAACACAGAGCAGTTTCTCAGAAAGCTTCTTTCCAGTTTTGAACGGATGGTATTTCCTTTTTCACCATAGCCCTCTATGGGCTTCCAAATATCCCTTTGCCAATTCCCCAAGAACAGCCTTAGCGAAAGGCTTCTTGAAGAAAAAGATGTAACTCTGTGAGATGAATTAACAGAACACAGAGCAGTTTCTCAGAAAGCTTCTTTCCAGTTTTGAACGGAAGATATTTCCTTTTTCACCATAGCCCTCTAAGGGCTTCCAAATATCCCTTTGCCAATTCCACAAGAACAGCCTTAGCGAAAGGCTTCTTGAAGGGAAAGATGTAACTCTGTGAGATGAATTACCAGAACACAGAGCAGTTTCTCAGAAAGCTTCTTTCCACTTTTGAACGGAAGATATTTCCTTTTTCACCATAGCCCTCTATGGGCTTCCAAATATCCCTTTGCCAATTCCACAAGAACAACCTTAGCGAAAGGCTTCTTGAAGGGAAAGATGTAACTCTGTGAGATGAATTAACAGAACACAGAGCAGTTTCTCAGAAAGCTTCTTTCCAGTTTTGAACGGAAGGTATTTCCTTTTTCACCATAGCCCTCTATGGGCTTCCAAATATCCCTTTGCCAATTCCACAAGAACAGCCTTAGCGAAAGGCTTCTTGAAGGGAAAGATGTAACTCTGTGAGATGAATTAACAGAACACAGAGCAGTTTCTCAGAAAGCTTCTTTCCAGTTTTGAACGGAAGATATTTCCTTTTTCACCATAGACCTCTATGGGCTTCCAAATATCCCTTTGCCAATTCCACAAGAACAGCCTTAGCGAAAGGCTTCTTGACGGGAAAGATGTAACTCTGTGAGATGAATTAACAGAACACAGAGCAGTTTCTCAGAAAGCTTCTTTCCAGTTTTGAACGGAAGATATTTCGTTTTTCACCTTAGCCCTCTATGGGCTTCCAAATATCCCTTTGCCAATTCCACAAGAACAGCCTTAGCGAAAGGCTTCTTGAAGGGAAAGATGTAACTCTGTGAGATGAATTAACAGAACACAGAGCAGTTTCTCAGAAAGCTTCTTTCCAGTTTTGAACGGAAGACATTTCCTTTTTCACCATAGCCCTCTATGGGCTTCCAAATATCCCTTTGCCAATTCCACAAGAACAGCCTTTGCGAAAGGCTTCTTGAAGGGAAAGATGTAACTCTGTGAGATGAATTAACAGAACACAGAGCAGTTTCTCAGAAAGCTTCTTTCATGTTTTGAACGGAAGATATTTCCTTTTACACCATAGCCCTCTATGGGCTTCCAAATATCCCTTTGCCAATTCCACAAGAACAGCCTTAGCGAAAGGCTTCTTGAAGGGAAAGATGTAACTCTGTGAGGTGAATTAACAGAACACAGAGCAGTTTCTCAGAAAGCTTCTTTCCAGTTTTGAACGGAAGATATTTCCTTTTTCACCATAGCCCTCTATGGGCTTCCAAATATCCCTTTGCCAATTCCACAAGAACAGCCTTAGCGAAAGGCTTCTTGATGGGAAAGATGTAATTCTGTGAGATGAATTAACAGAACACAGAGCAGTTTCTCAGAAAGCTTCTTTCCAGTTTTGAACGGAAGATATTTCCTTTTTCACCATAGCCCTCTATGGGCTTCCAAATATCCCTTTGCCAATTCCCCAAGAACAGCCTTAGCGAATGGCTTCTTGAAGGGAAAGATGTAACTCTGTGAGATGAATTAACAGAACACAGAGCAGTTTCTCAGAAAGCTTCTTTCCAGTTTTGAACGGAAGATATTTCCTTTTTCACCATAGCCCTCTATGGGCTTCCAAATATCCCTTTGCCAATTCCACAAGAACAGCCTTAGCGAAAGGCTTATTGAAGGGAAAGATGTAACTCTGTGGGATGAATTAACAGAACACAGAGCAGTTTCTCAGAAAGCTTCTTTCCAGTTTTAAACGGAAGGTATTTCCTTTTTCACCATAGCCCTCTATGGGCTTCCAAATATCCCTTTGCCAATTCCCCAAGAACAGCCTTAGCGAAAGGCTTCTTGAAGGGAAAGATGTAACTCTGTGAGATGAATTACCAGAACACAGAGCAGTTTCTCAGAAAGCTTCTTTCCAGTTTTGAACGGATGGTATTTCCTTTTTCACCATAGCCCTCTATGGGCTTCCAAATATCCCTTTGCCAATTCCCCAACAACAGCCTTAGCGAAAGGCTTCCTGAAGGGAAAGATGTAACTCTGTGAGGTGAATTAACAGAACACAGAGCAGTTTCTCAGAAAGCTTCTTTCCAGTTTTGAACGGAAGATATTTCCTTTTTCACCATAGCCCTCTATGGGCTTCCAAATATCCCTTTGCCAATTCCACAAGAACAGCCTTAGCGAAAGGCTTCTTGAAGGGAAAGATGTAACTCTGTGAGATGAATTAACAGAACACAGAGCAGTTTCTCAGAAAGCTTCTTTCCAGTTTTGAACGGAAGATATTTCCTTTTTCACCATAGCCCTCTATGGGCTTCCAAATATCCCTTTGCCAATTCCACAAGAACAGCCTTAGCGAAAGGCTTCTTGAAGGGAAAGATGTAACTCTGTGAGATGAATTAACAGAACACAGAGCAGTTTCTCAGAAAGCTTCTTTCCAGTTTTGAACGGAAGATATTTCCTTTTTCACCATAGCCCTCTATGGGCTTCCAAATATCCCTTTGCCAATTCCACAAGAACAGCCTTAGCGAAAGGCTTCTTGAAGGGAAAGATGTAACTCTGTGAGATGAATTAACAGAACACAGAGCAGTTTCTCAGAAAGCTTCTTTCCAGTTTTGAACGGAAGATATTTCCTTTTTCACCATAGCACTCTATGGGCTTCCAAATATCCCTTTGCCAATTCCACAAGAACAGCCTTAGCGAAAGGCTTCTTGAAGGGAAAGATGTAACTCTGTGAGATGAATTAACAGAACACAGAGCAGTTTCTCAGAAAGCTTCTTTCCAGTTTTGAACGGAAGATATTTCCTTTTTCACCATAGCCCTCTATGGGCTTCCAAATATCCCTTTGCCAATTCCACAAGAACAGCCTTAGCGAAAGGCTTCTTGAAGGGAAAGATGTAACTCTGTGAGGTGAATTAACAGAACACAGAGCAGTTTCTCAGAAAGCTTCTTTCCAGTTTTGAACGGAAGATATTTCCTTTTTCACCATAGCCCTCTATGGGCTTCCAAATATCCCTTTGCCAATTCCACAAGAACAGCCTTAGCGAAAGGTTTCTTGAAGGGAAAGATGTAACTCTGTGAGATGAATTAACAGAACACAGAGCAGTTTCTCAGAAAGCTTCTTTCCAGTTTTGAACGGAAGATATTTCCTTTTTCACCATAGCCCTCTATGGGCTTCGAAATATCCCTTTGCCAATTCCACAAGAACAGCCTTAGCGAAAGGCTTCTTGAAGGGAAAGATGTAACTCTGTGAGATGAATTAACAGAACACAGAGCAGTTTCTCAGAAAGCTTCTTTCCAGTTTTGAACGGAAGATATTTCCTTTTTCACCATAGCCCTCTATGGGCTTCCAAATATCCCTTTGCCAATTCCACAAGAACAGCCTTTGCGAAAGGCTTCTTGAAGGGAAAGATGTAACTCTGTGAGATGAATTAACAGAACACAGAGCAGTTTCTCAGAAAGCTTCTTTCATGTTTTGAACGGAAGATATTTCCTTTTACACCATAGCCCTCTATGGGCTTCCAAATATCCCTTTGCCAATTCCACAAGAACAGCCTTAGCGAAAGGCTTCTTGAAGGGAAAGATGTAACTCTGTGAGGTGAATTAACAGAACACAGAGCAGTTTCTCAGAAAGCTTCTTTCCAGTTTTGAACGGAAGATATTTCCTTTTTCACCATAGCCCTCTATGGGCTTCCAAATATCCCTTTGCCAATTCCACAAGAACAGCCTTAGCGAAAGGCTTCTTGATGGGAAAGATGTAACTCTCTGAGATGAATTAACAGAACACAGAGCAGTTTCTCAGAAAGCTTCTTCCCAGTTTTGAACGGAAGATATTTCCTTTTTCACCATAGCCCTCTATGGGCTTCCAAATATCCCTTTGCCAATTCCCCAAGAACAGCCTTAGCGAATGGCTTCTTGAAGGGAAAGATGTAACTCTGTGAGATGTATTAACAGAACACAGAGCAGTTTCTCAGAAAGCTTCTTTCCAGTTTTGAACGGAAGATATTTCCTTTTTCACCATAGCCCTCTATGGGCTTCCAAATATCCCTTTGCCAATTCCCCAAGAACAGCCTTAGCGAAAGGCTTCTTGAAGGGAAAGATGTAACTCTGTGAGATGAATTACCAGAACACAGAGCAGTTTCTCAGAAAGCTTCTTTCCAGTTTTGAACGGATGGTATTTCCTTTTTCACCATAGCCCTCTATGGGCTTCCAAATATCCCTTTGCCAATTCCCCAAGAACAGCCTTAGCGAAAGGCTTCTTGAAGAAAAAGATGTAACTCTGTGAGATGAATTAACAGAACACAGAGCAGTTTCTCAGAAAGCTTCTTTCCAGTTTTTAACGGAAGGTATTTCCTTTTTCACCATAGCCCTCTATGGGCTTCCAAATATCCCTTTGCCAATTCCACAAGAACAGCCTTAGCGAAAGGCTTCTTGAAGGGAAAGATGTAACTCTGTGAGATGAATTAACAGAACACAGAGCAGTTTCTCAGAAAGCTTCTTTCCAGTTTTGAACGGAAGATATTTCCTTTTTCACCATAGCCCTCTATGGGCTTCCAAATATCCCTTTGCCAATTCCACAAGAACAGCCTTAGCGAAAGGCTTCTTGAAGGGAAAGATGTAACTCTGTGAGATGAATTAACAGAACACAGAGCAGTTGTTCAGAAAGCTTCTTTCCAGTTTTGAATGGAAGATATTTCCTTTTTCACCATAGCTCCCTATGGGCTTCCAAATATCCCTTTGCCAATTCCACAAGAACAGCCTTAACGAAAGGCTTCTTGAAGGGAAAGATGTAACTCTGTGAGATGAATTAACAGAACACAAAGCAGATTCTCAGAAAGCTTCTTTCCAGTTTTGAACGTAAGATATTTCCTTTTTCACCATAGCCCTCTATGGGCTTCCAAATATCCCTTTGCCAATTCCACAAGAACAGCCTTAGCGAAAGGCTTCTTGAAGGGAAAGATGTAACTCTGTGAGATGAATTAACAGAACACAGAGCAGTTTCTCAGAAAGCTTCTTTCCAGTTTTGAACGGAAGATATTTCCTTTTTCACCATAGCCCTCTATGGGCTTCCAAATATCCCTTTGCCAATTCCACAAGAACAGCCTTAGCGAAAGGCTTCTTGAAGGGAAAGATGTAACTCTGTGAGATGAATTAACAGAACACAGAGCAGTTTCTCAGAAAGCTTCTTTCCAGTTTTGAACGGAAGATATTTCCTTTTTCACCATAGCCCTCTATGGGCTTCCAAATATCCCTTTGCCAATTCCACAAGAACAGCCTTAGCGAAAGGCTTCTTGAAGGGAAAGATGTAACTCTGTGAGATGAATTAAGAGAACACAGAGCAGTTTCTCAGAAAGCTTCTTTCCAGTTTTGAACGGAAGATATTTCCTTTTTCACCATAGCACTCTATGGGCTTCCAAATATCCCTTTGCCAATTCCACAAGAACAGCCTTAGCGAAAGGCTTCTTGAAGGGAAAGATGTAACTCTGTGAGATGAATTAACAGAACACAGAGCAGTTTCTCAGAAAGCTTCTTTCCAGTTTTGAACGGAAGATATTTCCTTTTTCACCATAGCCCTCTATGGGCTTCCAAATATCCCTTTGCCAATTCCACAAGAACAGCCTTAGCGAAAGGCTTCTTGAAGGGAAAGATGTAACTCTGTGAGATGAATTAACAGAACACAGAGCAGTTTCTCAGAAAGCTTCTTTCCAGTTTTGAACGGAAGATATTTCCTTTTACACCATAGCCCTCTATGGGCTTCCAAATATCCCTTTGCCAATTCCACAAGAACAGCTTTAGCGAAAGGCTTCTTGAAGGGAAAGATGTAACTCTGTGAGGTGAATTAACAGAACCCAGAGCAGTTTCTCAGAAAGCTTCTTTCCAGTTTTGAACGGAAGATATTTCCTTTTTCACCATAGCCCTCTATGGGCTTCCAAATATCCCTTTGCCAATTCCACAAGAACAGCCTTAGCGAAAGGCTTCTTGATGGGAAAGATGTAACTCTGTGAGATGAATTAACAGAACACAGAGCAGTTTCTCAGAAAGCTTCTTTCCAGTTTTGAACGGAAGATATTTCCTTTTTCACCATAGCCCTCTAAGGGCTTCCAAATATCCCTTTGCCAATTCCCCAAGAACAGCCTTAGCGAATGGCTTCTTGAAGGGAAAGATGTAACTCTGTGAGATGAATTAACAGAACACAGAGCAGTTTCTCAGAAAGCTTCTTTCCAGTTTTGAACGGAAGATATTTCCTTTTTCACCATAGCCCTCTATGGGCTTCCAAATATCCCTTTGCCAATTCCACAAGAACAGCCTTAGCGAAAGGCTTATTGAAGGGAAAGATGTAACTCTGTGGGATGAATTAACAGAACACAGAGCAGTTTCTCAGAAAGCTTCTTTCCAGTTTTAAACGGAAGATATTTCCTTTTTCACCATAGCCCTCTATGGGCTTCCAAATATCCCTTTGCCAATTCCCCAAGAACAGCCTTAGCGAAAGGCTTCTTGAAGGGAAAGATGTAACTCTGTGAGATGAATTACCAGAACACAGAGCAGTTTCTCAGAAAGCTTCTTTCCAGTTTTGAACGGATGGTATTTCCTTTTTCACCATAGCCCTCTATGGGCTTCCAAATATCCCTTTGCCAATTCCACAAGAACAGCCTTAGCGAAAGGCTTCTTGAAGAAAAAGATGTAACTCTGTGAGATGAATTAACAGAACACAGAGCAGTTTCTCAGAAAGCTTCTTTCCAGTTTTGAACGGAAGATATTTCCTTTTTCACCATAGCCCTCTAAGGGCTTCCAAATATCCCTTTGCCAATTCCACAAGAACAGCCTTAGCGAAAGGCTTCTTGAAGGGAAAGATGTAACTCTGTGAGATGAATTAACAGAACACAGAGCAGTTTCTCAGAAAGCTTCTTTCCAGTTTTGAACGGAAGATATTTCCTTTTTCACCATAGCCCTCTATGGGCTTCCAAATATCCCTTTGCCAATTCCACAAGAACAGCCTTAGCGAAAGGCTTCTTGAAGGGAAAGATGTAACTCTGTGAGATGAATTAACAGAACACAGAGCAGTTTCTCAGAAAGCTTCTTTCCAGTTTTGAACGGAAGATATTTCCTTTTTCACCATAGCCCTCTATGGGCTTCCAAATATCCCTTTGCCAATTCCACAAGAACAGCCTTAGCGAAAGGCTTCTTGAAGGGAAAGATGTAACTCTGTGAGATGAATTAACAGAACACAGAGCAGTTTCTCAGAAAGCTTCTTTCCAGTTTTGAACGGAAGGTATTTCCTTTTTCACCATAGCCCTCTATGGGCTTCCAAATATCCCTTTGCCAATTTCACAAGAACAGCCTTAGCGAAAGGCTTCTTGAAGGGAAAGATGTAACTCTGTGAGATGAATTAACAGAACACAGAGCAGTTTCTCAGAAAGCTTCTTTCCAGTTTTGAACGGAAGATATTTCCTTTTTCACCATAGCCCTCTATGGGCTTCCAAATATCCCTTTGCCAATTCCACAAGAACAGCCTTAGCGAAAGGCTTATTGAAGGGAAAGATGTAACTCTGTGGGATGAATTAACAGAACACAGAGCAGTTTCTCAGAAAGCTTCTTTCCAGTTTTGAACGGAAGATACTTCCTTTTTCACCATAGCCCTCTATGGGCTTCCAAATATCCCTTTGCCAATTCCCCAAGAACAGCCTTAGCGAAAGGCTTCTTGAAGGGAAAGATGTAACTCTGTGAGATGAATTACCAGAACACAGAGCAGTTTCTCAGAAAGCTTCTTTCCAGTTTTGAACGGATGGTATTTCCTTTTTCACCATAGCCCTCTATGGGCTTCCAAATATCCCTTTGCCAATTCCCCAAGAACAGCCTTAGCGAAAGGCTTCTTGAAGAAAAAGATGTAACTCTGTGAGATGAATTAACAGAACACAGAGCAGTTTCTCAGAAAGCTTCTTTCCAGTTTTGAACGGAAGATATTTCCTTTTTCACCATAGCCCTCTAAGGGCTTCCAAATATCCCTTTGCCAATTCCACAAGAACAGCCTTAGCGAAAGGCTTCTTGAAGGGAAATATGTAACTCTGTGAGATGAATTACCAGAACACAGAGCAGTTTCTCAGAAAGCTTCTTTCCACTTTTGAACGGAAGATATTTCCTTTTTCACCATAGCCCACTATGGGCTTCCAAATATCCCTTTGCCAATTCCACAAGAACAACCTTAGCGAAAGGCTTCTTGAAGGGAAAGATGTAACTCTGTGAGATGAATTAACAGAACACAGAGCAGTTTCTCAGAAAGCTTCTTTCCAGTTTTGAACGGAAGGTATTTCCTTTTTCACCATAGCCCTCTATGGGCTTCCAAATATCCCTTTGCGAATTCCACAAGAACAGCCTTAGCGAAAGGCTTCTTGAAGGGAAAGATGTAACTCTGTGAGATGAATTAACAGAACACAGAGCAGTTGTTCAGAAAGCTTCTTTCCAGTTTTGAACGGAAGATATTTCCTTTTTCACCATAGCTCCCTATGGGCTTCCAAATATCCCTTTGCCAATTCCACAAGAACAGCCTTAGCGAAAGGCTTCTTGAAGGGAAAGATGTAACTCTCTGAGATGAATTAACAGAACACAAAGCAGATTCTCAGAAAGCTTCTTTCCAGTTTTGAACGTAAGATATTTCCTTTTTCACCATAGCCCTCTATGGGCTTCCAAATATCCCTTTGCCAATTCCACAAGAACAGCCTTAGCGAAAGGCTTCTTGAAGGGAAAGATGTAACTCTGTGAGATGAATTAACAGAACACAGAGCAGTTTCTCAGAAAGCTTCTTTCCAGTTTTGAACGGAAGATATTTCCTTTTTCACCATAGCCCTCTATGGGCTTCCAAATATCCCTTTGCCAATTCCACAAGAACAGCCTTAGCGAAAGGCTTATTGAAGGGAAAGATGTAACTCTGTGGGATGAATTAACAGAACACAGAGCAGTTTCTTAGAAAGCTTCTTTCCAGTTTTGAACGGAAGATACTTCCTTTTTCACCATAGCCCTCTATGGGCTTCCAAATATCCCTTTGCCAATTCCCCAAGAACAGCCTTAGCGAAAGGCTTCTTGAAGGGAAAGATGTAACTCTGTGAGATGAATTACCAGAACACAGAGCAGTTTCTCAGAAAGCTTCTTTCCAGTTTTGAACGGATGGTATTTCCTTTTTCACCATAGCCCTCTATGGGCTTCCAAATATCCCTTTGCCAATTCCCCAAGAACAGCCTTAGCGAAAGGCTTCTTGAAGAAAAAGATGTAACTCTGTGAGATGAATTAACAGAACACAGAGCAGTTTCTCAGAAAGCTTCTTTCCAGTATTGAACGGAAGATATTTCCTTTTTCACCATAGCCCTCTAAGGGCTTCCAAATATCCCTTTGCCAATTCCACAAGAACAGCCTTAGCGAAAGGCTTCTTGAAGGGAAATATGTAACTCTGTGAGATGAATTACCAGAACACAGAGCAGTTTCTCAGAAAGCTTCTTTCCACTTTTGAACGGAAGATATTTCCTTTTTCACCATAGCCCACTATGGGCTTCCAAATATCCCTTTGCCAATTCCACAAGAACAACCTTAGCGAAAGGCTTCTTGAAGGGAAAGATGTAACTCTGTGAGATGAATTAACAGAACACAGAGCAGTTTCTCAGAAAGCTTCTTTCCAGTTTTGAACGGAAGGTATTTCCTTTTTCACCATAGCCCTCTATGGGCTTCCAAATATCCCTTTGCGAATTCCACAAGAACAGCCTTAGCGAAAGGCTTCTTGAAGGGAAAGATGTAACTCTGTGAGATGAATTAACAGAACACAGAGCAGTTGTTCAGAAAGCTTCTTTCCAGTTTTGAACGGAAGATATTTCCTTTGTCACCATAGCTCCCTATGGGCTTCCAAATATCCCTTTGCCAATTCCACAAGAACAGCCTTAGCGAAAGGCTTCTTGAAGGGAAAGATGTAACTCTCTGAGATGAATTAACAGAACACAAAGCAGATTCTCAGAAAGCTTCTTTCCAGTTTTGAACGTAAGATATTTCCTTTTTCACCATAGCCCTCTATGGGCTTCCAAATATCCCTTTGCCAATTCCACAAGAACAGCCTTAGCGAAAGGCTTCTTGAAGGGAAAGATATAACTCTGTGAGATGAATTAACAGAACACAGAGCAGTTTCTCAGAAAGCTTCTTTCCAGTTTTGAACGGAAGATATTTCCTTTTTCACCATAGCCCTCTATGGGCTTCCAAATATCCCTTTGCCAATTCCACAAGAACAGCCTTAGCGAAAGGCTTCTTGAAGGGAAAGATGTAACTCTGTGAGATGAATTAACAGAACACAGAGCAGTTTCTCAGAAAGCTTCTTTCCAGTTTTGAACGGAAGATATTTCCTTTTTCACCATAGCCCTCTATGGGCTTCCAAATATCCCTTTGCCAATTCCACAAGAACAGCCTTAGCGAAAGGCTTCTTGAAGGGAAAGATGTAACTCTGTGAGATGAATTAACAGAACACAGAGCAGTTTCTCAGAAAGCTTCTTTCCAGTTTTGAACGGAAGATATTTCCTTTTTCACAAGAGCCCTCTAAGGGCTTCCAAATATCCATTGCCAATTCCACAAGAACAGCCTTAGCGAAAGGCTTCTTGAAGGGAAAGATGTAACTCTGTGAGATGAATTAACAGAACACAGAGCAGTTTCTCAGAAAGCTTCTTTCCAGTTTTGAACGGATGGTATTTCCTTTTTCACCTTAGCCCTCTATGGGCTTCCAAATATCCCTTTGTCAATTGCACAGGAACATCCTTAGCGAAAGGCTTCTTGAAGGGAAAGATGTAACTCTGTGAGATGAATTAACAGAACACAGAGCAGTTTCTCAGAAAGCTTCTTTCCAGTTTTGAACGGAAGATATTTCCTTTTTTACCTTAGCCCTCTATGGGCTTCCAAATATCCCTTTGCCAATTCCACAAGAACAGCCTTAGCGAAAGGCTTCTTGAAGGGAAAGATATAACTCTTTGAGATGAATTAACAGAACACAGAGCAGTTTCTCAGAAAGCTTCTTTCCAGTTTTGAACGGAAGATATTTCCTTTTTCACCATAGCCCTCTATGGGCTTCCAAATATCCCTTTGCCAATTCCCCAAGAACAGCCTTAGCGAAAGGCTTCTTGAAGGGAAAGATGTAACTCTGTGAGATGAATTAACAGAACACAGAGCAGTTTCTCAGAAAGCTTCTTTCCAGTTTTGAACGGAAGATATTTCCTTTTTCACCATAGCCCTCTATGGGCTTCCAAATATCCCTTTGCCAATTCCAAAAGAACAGCCTTAGCGAAAGGCTTCTTGAAGGGATAGATGTAATTCTGTGAGATGAATTAACAGAACACAGAGCAGTTTCTCAGAAAGCTTCTTTCCAGTTTTGAACGGAAGATATTTCCTTTTTCATCTTAGCCCTCTATGGGTTTCCAAATATCCCTTTGCCAATTCCACAAGAACAGCCTTAGCGAAAGGATTCTTGAAGGGAAAGATATAACTCGGTGAGATGAATTAACAGAACACAGAGCAGTTTCTCAGAAAGCTTCTTTCCAGTTTTGAACGGAAGGTATTTCCTTTTTCACCATAGCCCTCTATGGGCTTCCAAATATCCCTGTGCCAATTCCACAAGAACAGCCTTAGCGAAAGGATTCTTGAAGGGAAAGATGTAACTCTGTGAGATGAATTAACAGAACACAGAGCAGTTTCTCAGAAAGCTTCTTTCCAGTTTTGAACGGAAGATATTTCCTTTTTCACCATAGCCCTCTATGGGCTTCCAAATATCCCTTTGCCAATTCCACAAGAACACCCTTAGCGAAAGGCTTCTTGAAGGGAAAGATGTAACTCTGTGAGATGAATTAACAGGACACAGAGCAGTTTCTCAGAAAGCTTCTTTCCAGTTTTGAACGGAAGATATTTCCTTTTTCACCATAGCCCTTTATGGGCTTCCAAATATCCCTTTGCCAATTCCCCAAGAACAGCCTTAGCGAAAGGCTTCTTGAAGGGAAAGATGTATCTCTGTGAGATGAATTAACAGAACACAGAGCAGTTTCTCAGAAAGCTTCTTTCCAGTTTTGAACGGAAGATATTTCCTTTTTTACCTTAGCCCTCTATGGGCTTCCAAATATCCCTTTGCCAATTCCACAAGAACAGCCTTAGCGAAAGGCTTCTTGAAGGGAAAGATATAACTCTTTGAGATGAATTAACAGAACACAGAGCAGTTTCTCAGAAAGCTTCTTTCCAGTTTTGAACGGAAGATATTTCCTTTTTCACCATAGCCCTCTATGGGCTTCCAAATATCCCTTTGCCAATTCCCCAAGAACAGCCTTAGCGAAAGGCTTCTTGAAGGGAAAGATGTAACTCTGTGAGATGAATTAACAGAACACAGAGCAGTTTCTCAGAAAGCTTCTTTCCAGTTTTGAACGGAAGATATTTCCTTTTTCACCATAGCCCTCTATGGGCTTCCAAATATCCCTTTGCCAATTCCAAAAGAACAGCCTTAGCGAAAGGCTTCTTGAAGGGATAGATGTAATTCTGTGAGATGAATTAACAGAACACAGAGCAGTTTCTCAGAAAGCTTCTTTCCAGTTTTGAACGGAAGATATTTCCTTTTTCATCTTAGCCCTCTATGGGTTTCCAAATATCCCTTTGCCAATTCCACAAGAACAGCCTTAGCGAAAGGATTCTTGAAGGGAAAGATATAACTCGGTGAGATGAATTAACAGAACACAGAGCAGTTTCTCAGAAAGCTTCTTTCCAGTTTTGAACGGAAGGTATTTCCTTTTTCACCATAGCCCTCTATGGGCTTCCAAATATCCCTGTGCCAATTCCACAAGAACAGCCTTAGCGAAAGGATTCTTGAAGGGAAAGATGTAACTCTGTGAGATGAATTAACAGAACACAGAGCAGTTTCTCAGAAAGCTTCTTTCCAGTTTTGAACGGAAGATATTTCCTTTTTCACCATAGCCCTCTATGGGCTTCCAAATATCCCTTTGCCAATTCCACAAGAACACCCTTAGCGAAAGGCTTCTTGAAGGGAAAGATGTAACTCTGTGAGATGAATTAACAGGACACAGAGCAGTTTCTCAGAAAGCTTCTTTCCAGTTTTGAACGGAAGATATTTCCTTTTTCACCATAGCCCTTTATGGGCTTCCAAATATCCCTTTGCCAATTCCCCAAGAACAGCCTTAGCGAAAGGCTTCTTGAAGGGAAAGATGTATCTCTGTGAGATGAATTAACAGAACACAGAGCAGTTTCTCAGAAAGCTTCTTTCCAGTTTTGAACGGAAGGTATTTCCTTTTTCACCATAGCCCTCTATGGGCTTCTAATATCCCTTTGCCAATTCCCCAAGAACAGCCTTAGCGAAAGGCTTCTTGAAGGGAAAGATGTCACTCTGTGAGATGAATTAACAGATCACAGAGCAGTTTCTCAGAAAGCTTCTTTCCAGTTTTGAACGGAAGATATTTCCTTTTTCACCTTAGCCCTCTATGGGCTTCCAAATATCCCTTTGCCAATTCCACAAGAACACCCTTAGCGAAAGGCTTCTTGAAGGGAAAGTTGTAACGCGGTGAGATGAATTAACAGAACACAGAGCAGTTTCTCAGAAAGCTTCTTTCCAGTTTTGAACGGAAGGTATTTCCTTTTTCACCATAGCCCTCTATGGGCTTCCAAATATCCCTGTGCCAATTCCACAAATCAGACTTAGCGAAAGGCTTCTTGAAGGGAAAGATGTAACTCTGTGAGATGAATTAACAGAACACAGAGCAGTTTGTCAGAAAGCTTCTTTCCAGTTTTGAACGGAAGATATGTCCTTTTTCACCATAGCCCTCTATGGGCTTCAAAATATCCCTTGCCAATTCCACAAGAACAGCCTTAGCGAAAGGCTTCTTGAAGGGAAAGATGTAACTCTGTGAGATGAATTAACAGAACACAGAGCAGTTTCTCAGAAAGCTTCTTTCCAGTTTTTAACGGAAGGTATTTCCTTTTTCACCATAGCCCTCTATGGGCTTCCAAATATCCCTTTGCCAATTCCACAAGAACAGCCTTAGCGAAAGGCTTCTTGAAGGGAAAGATGTAACTCTGTGAGATGAATTAACAGAACACAGAGCAGTTTCTCAGAAAGCTTCTTTCATGTTTTGAACGGAAGATATTTCCTTTTACACCATAGCCCTCTATGGGCTTCCAAATATCCCTTTGCCAATTCCACAAGAACAGCCTTAGCGAAAGGCTTCTTGATGGGAAAGATGTAACTCTGTGGGATGAATTAACAGAACACAGAGCAGTTTCTCAGAAAGCTTCTTTCCAGTTTTGAACGGAAGATACTTCCTTTTTCACCATAGCCCTCTATGGGCTTCCAAATATCCCTTTGCCAATTCCCCAAGAACAGCCTTAGCGAAAGGCTTCTTGAAGGGAAAGATGTAACTCTGTGAGATGAATTACCAGAACACAGAGCAGTTTCTCAGAAAGCTTCTTTCCAGTTTTGAACGGATGGTATTTCCTTTTTCACCATAGCCCTCTATGGGCTTCCAAATATCCCTTTGCCAATTCCCCAAGAACAGCCTTACCGAAAGGCTTCTTGAAGAAAAAGATGTAACTCTGTGAGATGAATTAACAGAACACAGAGCAGTTTCTCAGAAAGCTTCTTTCCAGTTTTGAACGGAAGATATTTCCTTTTTCACCATAGCCCTCTAAGGGCTTCCAAATATCCCTTTGCCAATTCCACAAGAACAGCCTTAGCGAAAGGCTTCTTGAAGGGAAATATGTAACTCTGTGAGATGAATTATCAGAACACAGAGCAGTTTCTCAGAAAGCTTCTTTCCACTTTTGAACGGAAGATATTTCCTTTTTCACCATAGCCCACTATGGGCTTCCAAATATCCCTTTGCCAATTCCACAAGAACAACCTTAGCGAAAGGCTTCTTGAAGGGAAAGATGTAACTCTGTGAGATGAATTAACAGAACACAGAGCAGTTTCTCAGAAAGCTTCTTTCCAGTTTTGAACGGAAGGTATTTCCTTTTTCACCATAGCCCTCTATGGGCTTCCAAATATCCCTTTGCGAATTCCACAAGAACAGCCTTAGCGAAAGGCTTCTTGAAGGGAAAGATGTAACTCTGTGAGATGAATTAACAGAACACAGAGCAGTTTCTCAGAAAGCTTCTTTCCAGTTTTGAACGGAAGATATTTCCTTTTTCACCATAGCCCTCTATGGGCTTCCAAATATCCCTTTGCCAATTCCACAAGAACAGCCTTAGCGAAAGGCTTCTTGAAGGGAAAGATGTAACTCTGTGAGATGAATTAACAGAACACAGAGCAGTTGTTCAGAAAGCTTCTTTCCAGTTTTGAACGGAAGATATTTCCTTTTTCACCATAGCTCCCTATGGGCTTCCAAATATCCCTTTGCCAATTCCACAAGAACAGCCTTAACGAAAGGCTTCTTGAAGGGAAAGATGTAACTCTGTGAGATGAATTAACAGAACACAAAGCAGATTCTCAGAAAGCTTCTTTCCAGTTTTGAACGTAAGATATTTCCTTTTTCACCATAGCCCGCTATGGGCTTCCAAATATCCCTTTGCCAATTCCACAAGAACAGCCTTAGCGAAAGGCTTCTTGAAGGGAAAGATATAACTCTGTGAGATGAATTAACAGAACACAGAGCAGTTTCTCAGAAAGCTTCTTTCCAGTTTTGAACGGAAGATATTTCCTTTTTCACCATAGCCCTCTATGGGCTTCCAAATATCCCTTTGCCAATTCCACAAGAACAGCCTTAGCGAAAGGCTTCTTGAAGGGAAAGATGTAACTCTGTGAGATGAATTAACAGAACACAGAGCAGTTTCTCAGAAAGCTTCTTTCCAGTTTTGAACGGAAGATATTTCCTTTTTCACCATAGCCCTCTATGGGCTTCCAAATATCCCTTTGCCAATTCCACAAGAACAGCCTTAGCGAAAGGCTTCTTGAAGAAAAAGATGTAACTCTGTGAGATGAATTAACAGAACACAGAGCAGTTTCTCAGAAAGCTTCTTTCCAGTTTTGAACGGAAGATATTTCCTTTTTCACCATAGCCCTCTATGGGCTTCCAAATATCCCTTTGCCAATTCCACAAGAACAGCCTTAGCGATAGGCTTCTTGAAGGGAAAGATGTAACTCTGTGAGATGAATTAACAGAACACAGAGCAGTTTCTCAGAAAGCTTCTTTCCAGTTTTGAACGGAAGATATTTCCTTTTTCACAAGAGCCCTCGAAGGGCTTCCAAATATCCATTGCCAATTCCACAAGAACAGCCTTAGCGAAAGGCTTCTTGAAGGGAAAGATGTAACTCTGTGAGATGAATTAACAGAACACAGAGCAGTTTCTCAGAAAGCTTCTTTCCAGTTTTGAACGGATGGTATTTCCTTTTTCACCTTAGCCCTCTATGGGCTTCCAAATATCCCTTTGTCAATTGCACAGGAACATCCTTAGCGAAAGGCTTCTTGAAGGGAAAGATGTAACTCTGTGAGATGAATTAACAGAACACAGAGCAGTTTCTCAGAAAGCTTCTTTCCAGTTTTGAACGGAAGATATTTCCTTTTTTACCTTAGCCCTCTATGGGCTTCCAAATATCCCTTTGCCAATTCCACAAGAACAGCCTTAGCGAAAGGCTTCTTGAAGGGAAAGATATAACTCTTTGAGATGAATTAACAGAACACAGAGCAGTTTCTCAGAAAGCTTCTTTCCAGTTTTGAACGGAAGATATTTCCTTTTTCACCATAGCCCTCTATGGGCTTCCAAATATCCCTTTGCCAATTCCCCAAGAACTGCCTTAGCGAAAGGCTTCTTGAAGGGAAAGATGTAACTCTGTGAGATGAATTAACAGAACACAGAGCAGTTTCTCAGAAAGCTTCTTTCCAGTTTTGAACGGAAGATATTTCCTTTTTCACAATAGCCCTCTATGGGCTTCCAAATATCCCTTTGCCAATTCCAAAAGAACAGCCTTAGCGAAAGGCTTCTTGAAGGGATAGATGTAATTCTTTGAGATGAATTAACAGAACACAGAGCAGTTTCTCAGAAAGCTTCTTTCCAGTTTTGAACGGAAGATATTTCCTTTTTCATCTTAGCCCTCTATGGGTTTCCAAATATCCCTTTGCCAATTCCACAAGAACAGCCTTAGCGAAAGGATTCTTGAAGGGAAAGATATAACTCGGTGAGATGAATTAACAGAACACAGAGCAGTTTCTCAGAAAGCTTCTTTCCACTTTTGAACGGAAGATATTTCCTTTTTCACCATAGCACTCTATGGGCTTCCAAATATCCCTTTGCCAATTCCACAAGAACAGCCTTAGCGAAAGGCTTCTTGAAGGGAAAGATGTAACTCTGTGAGATGAATTAACAGAACACAGAGCAGTTTCTCAGAAAGCTTCTTTCCAGTTTTGAACGGAAGATATTTCCTTTTTCACCATAGCCCTCTATGGGCTTCCAAATATCCCTTTGCCAATTCCACAAGAACAGCCTTAGCGAAAGGCTTCTTGAAGGGAAAGATGTAACTCTGTGAGGTGAATTAACAGAACACAGAGCAGTTTCTCAGAAAGCTTCTTTCCAGTTTTGAACGGAAGATATTTCCTTTTTCACCATAGCCCTCTATGGGCTTCCAAATATCCCTTTGCCAATTCCACAAGAACAGCCTTAGCGAAAGGTTTCTTGAAGGGAAAGATGTAACTCTGTGAGATGAATTAACAGAACACAGAGCAGTTTCTCAGAAAGCTTCTTTCCAGTTTTGAACGGAAGATATTTCCTTTTTCACCATAGCCCTCTATGGGCTTCGAAATATCCCTTTGCCAATTCCACAAGAACAGCCTTAGCGAAAGGCTTCTTGAAGGGAAAGATGTAACTCTGTGAGATGAATTAACAGAACACAGAGCAGTTTCTCAGAAAGCTTCTTTCCAGTTTTGAACGGAAGATATTTCCTTTTTCACCATAGCCCTCTATGGGCTTCCAAATATCCCTTTGCCAATTCCACAAGAACAGCCTTTGCGAAAGGCTTCTTGAAGGGAAAGATGTAACTCTGTGAGATGAATTAACAGAACACAGAGCAGTTTCTCAGAAAGCTTCTTTCATGTTTTGAACGGAAGATATTTCCTTTTACACCATAGCCCTCTATGGGCTTCCAAATATCCCTTTGCCAATTCCACAAGAACAGCCTTAGCGAAAGGCTTCTTGAAGGGAAAGATGTAACTCTGTGAGGTGAATTAACAGAACACAGAGCAGTTTCTCAGAAAGCTTCTTTCCAGTTTTGAACGGAAGATATTTCCTTTTTCACCATAGCCCTCTATGGGCTTCCAAATATCCCTTTGCCAATTCCACAAGAACAGCCTTAGCGAAAGGCTTCTTGATGGGAAAGATGTAACTCTGTGAGATGAATTAACAGAACACAGAGCAGTTTCTCAGAAAGCTTCTTTCCAGTTTTGAACGGAAGATATTTCCTTTTTCACCATAGCCCTCTATGGGCTTCCAAATATCCCTTTGCCAATTCCCCAAGAACAGCCTTAGCGAATGGCTTCTTGAAGGGAAAGATGTAACTCTGTGAGATGTATTAACAGAACACAGAGCAGTTTCTCAGAAAGCTTCTTTCCAGTTTTGAACGGAAGATATTTCCTTTTTCACCATAGCCCTCTATGGGCTTCCAAATATCCCTTTGCCAATTCCCCAAGAACAGCCTTAGCGAAAGGCTTCTTGAAGGGAAAGATGTAACTCTGTGAGATGAATTACCAGAACACAGAGCAGTTTCTCAGAAAGCTTCTTTCCAGTTTTGAACGGATGGTATTTCCTTTTTCACCATAGCCCTCTATGGGCTTCCAAATATCCCTTTGCCAATTCCCCAAGAACAGCCTTAGCGAAAGGCTTCTTGAAGAAAAAGATGTAACTCTGTGAGATGAATTAACAGAACACAGAGCAGTTTCTCAGAAAGCTTCTTTCCAGTTTTTAACGGAAGGTATTTCCTTTTTCACCATAGCCCTCTATGGGCTTCCAAATATCCCTTTGCCAATTCCACAAGAACAGCCTTAGCGAAAGGCTTCTTGAAGGGAAAGATGTAACTCTGTGAGATGAATTAACAGAACACAGAGCAGTTTCTCAGAAAGCTTCTTTCCAGTTTTGAACGGAAGATATTTCCTTTTTCACCATAGCCCTCTATGGGCTTCCAAATATCCCTTTGCCAATTCCACAAGAACAGCCTTAGCGAAAGGCTTCTTGAAGGGAAAGATGTAACTCTGTGAGATGAATTAACAGAACACAGAGCAGTTGTTCAGAATGCTTCTTTCCAGTTTTGAATGGAAGATATTTCCTTTTTCACCATAGCTCCCTATGGGCTTCCAAATATCCCTTTGCCAATTCCACAAGAACAGCCTTAACGAAAGGCTTCTTGAAGGGAAAGATGTAACTCTGTGAGATGAATTAACAGAACACAAAGCAGATTCTCAGAAAGCTTCTTTCCAGTTTTGAACGTAAGATATTTCCTTTTTCACCATAGCCCTCTATGGGCTTCCAAATATCCCTTTGCCAATTCCACAAGAACAGCCTTAGCGAAAGGCTTCTTGAAGGGAAAGATGTAACTCTGTGAGATGAATTAACAGAACACAGAGCAGTTTCTCAGAAAGCTTCTTTCCAGTTTTGAACGGAAGATATTTCCTTTTTCACCATAGCCCTCTATGGGCTTCCAAATATCCCTTTGCCAATTCCACAAGAACAGCCTTAGCGAAAGGCTTCTTGAAGGGAAAGATGTAACTCTGTGAGATGAATTAACAGAACACAGAGCAGTTTCTCAGAAAGCTTCTTTCCAGTTTTGAACGGAAGATATTTCCTTTTTCACCATAGCCCTCTATGGGCTTCCAAATATCCCTTTGCCAATTCCACAAGAACAGCCTTAGCGAAAGGCTTCTTGAAGGGAAAGATGTAACTCTGTGAGATGAATTAAGAGAACACAGAGCAGTTTCTCAGAAAGCTTCTTTCCAGTTTTGAACGGAAGATATTTCCTTTTTCACCATAGCACTCTATGGGCTTCCAAATATCCCTTTGCCAATTCCACAAGAACAGCCTTAGCGAAAGGCTTCTTGAAGGGAAAGATGTAACTCTGTGAGATGAATTAACAGAACACAGAGCAGTTTCTCAGAAAGCTTCTTTCCAGTTTTGAACGGAAGATATTTCCTTTTTCACCATAGCCCTCTATGGGCTTCCAAATATCCCTTTGCCAATTCCACAAGAACAGCCTTAGCGAAAGGCTTCTTGAAGGGAAAGATGTAACTCTGTGAGATGAATTAACAGAACACAGAGCAGTTTCTCAGAAAGCTTCTTTCCAGTTTTGAACGGAAGATATTTCCTTTTACACCATAGCCCTCTATGGGCTTCCAAATATCCCTTTGCCAATTCCACAAGAACAGCTTTAGCGAAAGGCTTCTTGAAGGGAAAGATGTAACTCTGTGAGGTGAATTAACAGAACACAGAGCAGTTTCTCAGAAAGCTTCTTTCCAGTTTTGAACGGAAGATATTTCCTTTTTCACCATAGCCCTCTATGGGCTTCCAAATATCCCTTTGCCAATTCCACAAGAACAGCCTTAGCGAAAGGCTTCTTGATGGGAAAGATGTAACTCTGTGAGATGAATTAACAGAACACAGAGCAGTTTCTCAGAAAGCTTCTTTCCAGTTTTGAACGGAAGATATTTCCTTTTTCACCATAGCCCTCTAAGGGCTTCCAAATATCCCTTTGCCAATTCCCCAAGAACAGCCTTAGCGAATGGCTTCTTGAAGGGAAAGATGTAACTCTGTGAGATGAATTAACAGAACACAGAGCAGTTTCTCAGAAAGCTTCTTTCCAGTTTTGAACGGAAGATATTTCCTATTTCACCATAGCCCTCTATGGGCTTCCAAATATCCCTTTGCCAATTCCACAAGAACAGCCTTAGCGAAAGGCTTATTGAAGGGAAAGATGTAACTCTGTGGGATGAATTAACAGAACACAGAGCAGTTTCTCAGAAAGCTTCTTTCCAGTTTTAAACGGAAGATATTTCCTTTTTCACCATAGCCCTCTATGGGCTTCCAAATATCCCTTTGCCAATTCCCCAAGAACAGCCTTAGCGAAAGGCTTCTTGAAGGGAAAGATGTAACTCTGTGAGATGAATTACCAGAACACAGAGCAGTTTCTCAGAAAGCTTCTTTCCAGTTTTGAACGGATGGTATTTCCTTTTTCACCATAGCCCTCTATGGGCTTCCAAATATCCCTTTGCCAATTCCCCAAGAACAGCCTTAGCGAAAGGCTTCTTGAAGAAAAAGATGTAACTCTGTGAGATGAATTAACAGAACACAGAGCAGTTTCTCAGAAAGCTTCTTTCCAGTTTTGAACGGAAGATATTTCCTTTTTCACCATAGCCCTCTAAGGGCTTCCAAATATAACTTTGCCAATTCCACAAGAACAGCCTTAGCGAAAGGCTTCTTGAAGGGAAAGATGTAACTCTGTGAGATGAATTAACAGAACACAGAGCAGTTTCTCAGAAAGCTTCTTTCCAGTTTTGAACGGAAGATATTTCCTTTTTCACCATAGCCCTCTATGGGCTTCCAAATATCCCTTTGCCAATTCCACAAGAACAGCCTTAGCGAAAGGCTTCTTGAAGGGAAAGATGTAACTCTGTGAGATGAATTAACAGAACACAGAGCAGTTTCTCAGAAAGCTTCTTTCCAGTTTTGAACGGAAGATATTTCCTTTTTCACCATAGCCCTCTATGGGCTTCCAAATATCCCTTTGCCAATTCCACAAGAACAGCCTTAGCGAAAGGCTTCTTGAAGGGAAAGATGTAACTCTGTGAGATGAATTAACAGAACACAGAGCAGTTTCTCAGAAAGCTTCTTTCCAGTTTTGAACGGAAGGTATTTCCTTTTTCACCATAGCCCTCTATGGGCTTCCAAATATCCCTTTGCCAATTTCACAAGAACAGCCTTAGCGAAAGGCTTCTTGAAGGGAAAGATGTAACTCTGTGAGATGAATTAACAGAACACAGAGCAGTTTCTCAGAAAGCTTCTTTCATGTTTTGAACGGAAGATATTTCCTTTTACACCATAGCCCTCTATGGGCTTCCAAATATCCCTTTGCCAATTCCACAAGAACAGCCTTAGCGAAAGGCTTCTTGAAGGGAAAGATGTAACTCTGTGAGGTGAATTAACAGAACACAGAGCAGTTTCTCAGAAAGCTTCTTTCCACTTTTGAACGGAAGATATTTCCTTTTTCACCATAGCCCTCTATGGGCTTCCAAATATCCCTTTGCCAATTCCACAAGAACAGCCTTAGCGAAAGGCTTCTTGATGGGAAAGATGTAACTCTGTGAGATGAATTAACAGAACACAGAGCAGTTTCTCAGAAAGCTTCTTTCCAGTTTTGAACGGAAGATATTTCCTTTTTCGCCATAGCCCTCTATGGGCTTCCAAATATCCCTTTGCCAATTCCCCAAGAACAGCCTTAGCGAAAGGCTTCTTGAAGGGAAAGATGTAACTCTGTGAGATGAATTAACAGAACACAGAGCAGTTTCTCAGAAAGCTTCTTTCCAGTTTTGAACGGAAGATATTTCCTTTTTCACCATAGCCCTCTATGGGCTTCCAAATATCCCTTTGCCAATTCCACAAGAACAGCCTTAGCGAAAGGCTTATTGAAGGGAAAGATGTAACTCTGTGGGATGAATTAACAGAACACAGAGCAGTTTCTCAGAAAGCTTCTTTCCAGTTTTGAACGGAAGATACTTCCTTTTTCACCATAGCCCTCTATGGGCTTCCAAATATCCCTTTGCCAATTCCCCAAGAACAGCCTTAGCGAAAGGCTTCTTGAAGGGAAAGATGTAACTCTGTGAGATGAATTACCAGAACACAGAGCAGTTTCTCAGAAAGCTTCTTTCCAGTTTTGAACGGATGGTATTTCCTTTTTCACCATAGCCCTCTATGGGCTTCCAAATATCCCTTTGCCAATTCCCCAAGAACAGCCTTAGCGAAAGGCTTCTTGAAGAAAAAGATGTAACTCTGTGAGATGAATTAACAGAACACAGAGCAGTTTCTCAGAAAGCTTCTTTCCAGTTTTGAACGGAAGATATTTCCTTTTTCACCATAGCCCTCTAAGGGCTTCCAAATATCCCTTTGCCAATTCCACAAGAACAGCCTTAGCGAAAGGCTTCTTGAAGGGAAATATGTAACTCTGTGAGATGAATTACCAGAACACAGAGCAGTTTCTCAGAAAGCTTCTTTCCACTTTTGAACGGAAGATATTTCCTTTTTCACCATAGCCCACTATGGGCTTCCAAATATCCCTTTGCCAATTCCACAAGAACAACCTTAGCGAAAGGCTTCTTGAAGGGAAAGATGTAACTCTGTGAGATGAATTAACAGAACACAGAGCAGTTTCTCAGAAAGCTTCTTTCCAGTTTTGAACGGAAGGTATTTCCTTTTTCACCATAGCCCTCTATGGGCTTCCAAATATCCCTTTGCCAATTCCACAAGAACAGCCTTAGCGAAAGGCTTCTTGAAGGGAAAGATGTAACTCTGTGAGATGAATTAACAGAACACAGAGCAGTTGTTCAGAAAGCTTCTTTCCAGTTTTGAACGGAAGATATTTCCTTTTTCACCATAGCTCCCTATGGGCTTCCAAATATCCCTTTGCCAATTCCACAAGAACAGCCTTAGCGAAAGGCTTCTTGAAGGGAAAGATGTAACTCTCTGAGATGAATTAACAGAACACAAAGCAGATTCTCAGAAAGCTTCTTTCCAGTTTTGAACGTAAGATATTTCCTTTTTCACCATAGCCCTCTATGGGCTTCCAAATATCCCTTTGCCAATTCCACAAGAACAGCCTTAGCGAAAGGCTTCTTGAAGGGAAAGATGTAACTCTGTGAGATGAATTAACAGAACACAGAGCAGTTTCTCAGAAAGCTTCTTTCCAGTTTTGAACGGAAGATATTTCCTTTTTCAACATAGCCCTCTATGGGCTTCCAAATATCCCTTTGCCAATTCCACAAGAACAGCCTTAGCGAAAGGCTTATTGAAGGGAAAGATGTAACTCTGTGGGATGAATTAACAGAACACAGAGCAGTTTCTCAGAAAGCTTCTTTCCAGTTTTGAACGGAAGATACTTCCTTTTTCACCATAGCCCTCTATGGGCTTCCAAATATCCCTTTGCCAATTCCCCAAGAACAGCCTTAGCGAAAGGCTTCTTGAAGGGAAAGATGTAACTCTGTGAGATGAATTACCAGAACACAGAGCAGTTTCTCAGAAAGCTTCTTTCCAGTTTTGAACGGATGGTATTTCCTTTTTCACCATAGCCCACTATGGGCTTCCAAATATCCCTTTGCCAATTCCCCAAGAACAGCCTTAGCGAAAGGCTTCTTGAAGAAAAAGATGTAACTCTGTGAGATGAATTAACAGAACACAGAGCAGTTTCTCAGAAAGCTTCTTTCCAGTATTGAACGGAAGATATTTCCTTTTTCACCATAGCCCTCTAAGGGCTTCCAAATATCCCTTTGCCAATTCCACAAGAACAGCCTTAGCGAAAGGCTTCTTGAAGGGAAATATGTAACTCTGTGAGATGAATTACCAGAACACAGAGCAGTTTCTCAGAAAGCTTCTTTCCACTTTTGAACGGAAGATATTTCCTTTTTCACCATAGCCCACTATGGGCTTCCAAATATCCCTTTGCCAATTCCACAAGAACAACCTTACGAAAGGCTTCTTGAAGGGAAAGATGTAACTCTGTGAGATGAATTAACAGAACACAGAGCAGTTTCTCAGAAAGCTTCTTTCCAGTTTTGAACGGAAGGTATTTCCTTTTTCACCATAGCCCTCTATGGGCTTCCAAATATCCCTTTGCGAATTCCACAAGAACAGCCTTAGCGAAAGGCTTCTTGAAGGGAAAGATGTAACTCTGTGAGATGAATTAACAGAACACAGAGCAGTTGTTCAGAAAGCTTCTTTCCAGTTTTGAACGGAAGATATTTCCTTTGTCACCATAGCTCCCTATGGGCTTCCAAATATCCCTTTGCCAATTCCACAAGAACAGCCTTAGCGAAAGGCTTCTTGAAGGGAAAGATGTAACTCTCTGAGATGAATTAACAGAACACAAAGCAGATTCTCAGAAAGCTTCTTTCCAGTTTTGAACGTAAGATATTTCCTTTTTCACCATAGCCCTCTATGGGCTTCCAAATATCCCTTTGCCAATTCCACAAGAACAGCCTTAGCGAAAGGCTTCTTGAAGGGAAAGATATAACTCTGTGAGATGAATTAACAGAACACAGAGCAGTTTCTCAGAAAGCTTCTTTCCAGTTTTGAACGGAAGATATTTCCTTTTTCACCATAGCCCTCTATGGGCTTCCAAATATCCCTTTGCCAATTCCACAAGAACAGCCTTAGCGAAAGGCTTCTTGAAGGGAAAGATGTAACTCTGTGAGATGAATTAACAGAACACAGAGCAGTTTCTCAGAAAGCTTCTTTCCAGTTTTGAACGGAAGATATTTCCTTTTTCACCATAGCCCTCTATGGGCTTCCAAATATCCCTTTGCCAATTCCACAAGAACAGCCTTAGCGAAAGGCTTCTTGAAGGGAAAGATGTAACTCTGTGAGATGAATTAACAGAACACAGAGCAGTTTCTCAGAAAGCTTCTTTCCAGTTTTGAACGGAAGATATTTCCTTTTTCACCATAGCCCTCTATGGGCTTCCAAATATCCCTTTGCCAATTCCACAAGAACAGCCTTAGCGAAAGGCTTCTTGAAGGGAAAGATGTAACTCTGTGAGATGAATTAACAGAACACAGAGCAGTTTCTCAGAAAGCTTCTTTCCAGTTTTGAACGGAAGATATTTCCTTTTTCACAAGAGCCCTCTAAGGGCTTCCAAATATCCATTGCCAATTCCACAAGAACAGCCTTAGCGAAAGGCTTCTTGAAGGGAAAGATGTAACTCTGTGAGATGAATTAACAGAACACAGAGCAGTTTCTCAGAAAGCTTCTTTCCAGTTTTGAACGGATGGTATTTCCTTTTTCACCTTAGCCCTCTATGGGCTTCCAAATATCCCTTTGTCAATTGCACAGGAACATCCTTAGCGAAAGGCTTCTTGAAGGGAAAGATGTAACTCTGTGAGATGAATTAACAGAACACAGAGCAGTTTCTCAGAAAGCTTCTTTCCAGTTTTGAACGGAAGATATTTCCTTTTTTACCTTAGCCCTCTATGGGCTTCCAAATATCCCTTTGCCAATTCCACAAGAACAGCCTTAGCGAAAGGCTTCTTGAAGGGAAAGATATAACTCTTTGAGATGAATTAACAGAACACAGAGCAGTTTCTCAGAAAGCTTCTTTCCAGTTTTGAACGGAAGATATTTCCTTTTTCACCATAGCCCTCTATGGGCTTCCAAATATCCCTTTGCCAATTCCCCAAGAACAGCCTTAGCGAAAGGCTTCTTGAAGGGAAAGATGTAACTCTGTGAGATGAATTAACAGAACACAGAGCAGTTTCTCAGAAAGCTTCTTTCCAGTTTTGAACGGAAGATATTTCCTTTTTCACCATAGCCCTCTATGGGCTTCCAAATATCCCTTTGCCAATTCCAAAAGAACAGCCTTAGCGAAAGGCTTCTTGAAGGGATAGATGTAATTCTGTGAGATGAATTAACAGAACACAGAGCAGTTTCTCAGAAAGCTTCTTTCCAGTTTTGAACGGAAGATATTTCCTTTTTTATCTTAGCCCTCTATGGGTTTCCAAATATCCCTTTGCCAATTCCACAAGAACAGCCTTAGCGAAAGGATTCTTGAAGGGAAAGATATAACTCGGTGAGATGAATTAACAGAACACAGAGCAGTTTCTCAGAAAGCTTCTTTCCAGTTTTGAACGGAAGGTATTTCCTTTTTCACCATAGCCCTCTATGGGCTTCCAAATATCCCTGTGCCAATTCCACAAGAACAGCCTTAGCGAAAGGATTCTTGAAGGGAAAGATGTAACTCTGTGAGATGAATTAACAGAACACAGAGCAGTTTCTCAGAAAGCTTCTTTCCAGTTTTGAACGGAAGATATTTCCTTTTTCACCATAGCCCTCTATGGGCTTCCAAATATCCCTTTGCCAATTCCACAAGAACAGCCTTAGCGAAAGGCTTCTTGAAGGGAAAGATGTAACTCTGTGAGATGAATTAACAGGACACAGAGCAGTTTCTCAGAAAGCTTCTTTCCAGTTTTGAACGGAAGATATTTCCTTTTTCACCATAGCCCTTTATGGGCTTCCAAATATCCCTTTGCCAATTCCCCAAGAACAGCCTTAGCGAAAGGCTTCTTGAAGGGAAAGATGTATCTCTGTGAGATGAATTAACAGAACACAGAGCAGTTTCTCAGAAAGCTTCTTTCCAGTTTTGAACGGAAGGTATTTCCTTTTTCACCATAGCCCTCTATGGGCTTCTAATATCCCTTTGCCAATTCCCCAAGAACAGCCTTAGCGAAAGGCTTCTTGAAGGGAAAGATGTCACTCTGTGAGATGAATTAACAGATCACAGAGCAGTTTCTCAGAAAGCTTCTTTCCAGTTTTGAACGGAAGATATTTCCTTTTTCACCTTAGCCCTCTATGGGCTTCCAAATATCCCTTTGCCAATTCCACAAGAACACCCTTAGCGAAAGGCTTCTTGAAGGGAAAGTTGTAACGCGGTGAGATGAATTAACAGAACACAGAGCAGTTTCTCAGAAAGCTTCTTTCCAGTTTTGAACGGAAGGTATTTCCTTTTTCACCATAGCCCTCTATGGGCTTCCAAATATCCCTGTGCCAATTCCACAAATCAGACTTAGCGAAAGGCTTCTTGAAGGGAAAGATGTAACTCTGTGAGATGAATTAACAGAACACAGAGCAGTTTGTCAGAAAGCTTCTTTCCAGTTTTGAACGGAAGATATGTCCTTTTTCACCATAGCCCTCTATGGGCTTCAAAATATCCCTTGCCAATTCCACAAGAACAGCCTTAGCGAAAGGCTTCTTGAAGGGAAAGATGTAACTCTGTGAGACGAATTAACAGAACACAGAGCAGTTTCTCAGAAAGCTTCTTTCCAGTTTTTAACGGAAGGTATTTCCTTTTTCACCATAGCCCTCTATGGGCTTCCAAATATCCCTTTGCCAATTCCACAAGAACAGCCTTAGCGAAAGGCTTCTTGAAGGGAAAGATGTAACTCTGTGAGATGAATTAACAGAACACAGAGCAGTTTCTCAGAAAGCTTCTTTCATGTTTTGAACGGAAGATATTTCCTTTTACACCATAGCCCTCTATGGGCTTCCAAATATCCCTTTGCCAATTCCACAAGAACAGCCTTAGCGAAAGGCTTCTTGATGGGAAAGATGTAACTCTGTGGGATGAATTAACAGAACACAGAGCAGTTTCTCAGAAAGCTTCTTTCCAGTTTTGAACGGAAGATACTTCCTTTTTCACCATAGCCCTCTATGGGCTTCCAAATATCCCTTTGCCAATTCCCCAAGAACAGCCTTAGCGAAAGGCTTCTTGAAGGGAAAGATGTAACTCTGTGAGATGAATTACCAGAACACAGAGCAGTTTCTCAGAAAGCTTCTTTCCAGTTTTGAACGGATGGTATTTCCTTTTTCACCATAGCCCTCTATGGGCTTCCAAATATCCCTTTGCCAATTCCCCAAGAACAGCCTTACCGAAAGGCTTCTTGAAGAAAAAGATGTAACTCTGTGAGATGAATTAACAGAACACAGAGCAGTTTCTCAGAAAGCTTCTTTCCAGTTTTGAACGGAAGATATTTCCTTTTTCACCATAGCCCTCTAAGGGCTTCCAAATATCCCTTTGCCAATTCCACAAGAACAGCCTTAGCGAAAGGCTTCTTGAAGGGAAATATGTAACTCTGTGAGATGAATTATCAGAACACAGAGCAGTTTCTCAGAAAGCTTCTTTCCACTTTTGAACGGAAGATATTTCCTTTTTCACCATAGCCCACTATGGGCTTCCAAATATCCCTTTGCCAATTCCACAAGAACAACCTTAGCGAAAGGCTTCTTGAAGGGAAAGATGTAACTCTGTGAGATGAATTAACAGAACACAGAGCAGTTTCTCAGAAAGCTTCTTTCCAGTTTTGAACGGAAGGTATTTCCTTTTTCACCATAGCCCTCTATGGGCTTCCAAATATCCCTTTGCGAATTCCACAAGAACAGCCTTAGCGAAAGGCTTCTTGAAGGGAAAGATGTAACTCTGTGAGATGAATTAACAGAACACAGAGCAGTTTCTCAGAAAGCTTCTTTCCAGTTTTGAACGGAAGATATTTCCTTTTTCACCATAGCCCTCTATGGGCTTCCAAATATCCCTTTGCCAATTCCACAAGAACAGCCTTAGCGAAAGGCTTCTTGAAGGGAAAGATGTAACTCTGTGAGATGAATTAACAGAACACAGAGCAGTTGTTCAGAAAGCTTCTTTCCAGTTTTGAACGGAAGATATTTCCTTTTTCACCATAGCTCCCTATGGGCTTCCAAATATCCCTTTGCCAATTCCACAAGAACAGCCTTAACGAAAGGCTTCTTGAAGGGAAAGATGTAACTCTGTGAGATGAATTAACAGAACACAAAGCAGATTCTCAGAAAGCTTCTTTCCAGTTTTGAACGTAAGATATTTCCTTTTTCACCATAGCCCTCTATGGGCTTCCAAATATCCCTTTGCCAATTCCACAAGAACAGCCTTAGCGAAAGGCTTCTTGAAGGGAAAGATATAACTCTGTGAGATGAATTAACAGAACACAGAGCAGTTTCTCAGAAAGCTTCTTTCCAGTTTTGAACGGAAGATATTTCCTTTTTCACCATAGCCCTCTATGGGCTTCCAAATATCCCTTTGCCAATTCCACAAGAACAGCCTTAGCGAAAGGCTTCTTGAAGGGAAAGATGTAACTCTGTGAGATGAATTAACAGAACACAGAGCAGTTTCTCAGAAAGCTTCTTTCCAGTTTTGAACGGAAGATATTTCCTTTTTCACCATAGCCCTCTATGGGCTTCCAAATATCCCTTTGCCAATTCCACAAGAACAGCCTTAGCGAAAGGCTTCTTGAAGAAAAAGATGTAACTCTGTGAGATGAATTAACAGAACACAGAGCAGTTTCTCAGAAAGCTTCTTTCCAGTTTTGAACGGAAGATATTTCCTTTTTCACCATAGCCCTCTATGGGCTTCCAAATATCCCTTTGCCAATTCCACAAGAACAGCCTTAGCGATAGGCTTCTTGAAGGGAAAGATGTAACTCTGTGAGATGAATTAACAGAACACAGAGCAGTTTCTCAGAAAGCTTCTTTCCAGTTTTGAACGGAAGATATTTCCTTTTTCACAAGAGCCCTCGAAGGGCTTCCAAATATCCATTGCCAATTCCACAAGAACAGCCTTAGCGAAAGGCTTCTTGAAGGGAAAGATGTAACTCTGTGAGATGAATTAACAGAACACAGAGCAGTTTCTCAGAAAGCTTCTTTCCAGTTTTGAACGGATGGTATTTCCTTTTTCACCTTAGCCCTCTATGGGCTTCCAAATATCCCTTTGTCAATTGCACAGGAACATCCTTAGCGAAAGGCTTCTTGAAGGGAAAGATGTAACTCTGTGAGATGAATTAACAGAACACAGAGCAGTTTCTCAGAAAGCTTCTTTCCAGTTTTGAACGGAAGATATTTCCTTTTTTACCTTAGCCCTCTATGGGCTTCCAAATATCCCTTTGCCAATTCCACAAGAACAGCCTTAGCGAAAGGCTTCTTGAAGGGAAAGATATAACTCTTTGAGATGAATTAACAGAACACAGAGCAGTTTCTCAGAAAGCTTCTTTCCAGTTTTGAACGGAAGATATTTCCTTTTTCACCATAGCCCTCTATGGGCTTCCAAATATCCCTTTGCCAATTCCCCAAGAACTGCCTTAGCGAAAGGCTTCTTGAAGGGAAAGATGTAACTCTGTGAGATGAATTAACAGAACACAGAGCAGTTTCTCAGAAAGCTTCTTTCCAGTTTTGAACGGAAGATATTTCCTTTTTCACAATAGCCCTCTATGGGCTTCCAAATATCCCTTTGCCAATTCCAAAAGAACAGCCTTAGCGAAAGGCTTCTTGAAGGGATAGATGTAATTCTTTGAGATGAATTAACAGAACACAGAGCAGTTTCTCAGAAAGCTTCTTTCCAGTTTTGAACGGAAGATATTTCCTTTTTCATCTTAGCCCTCTATGGGTTTCCAAATATCCCTTTGCCAATTCCACAAGAACAGCCTTAGCGAAAGGATTCTTGAAGGGAAAGATATAACTCGGTGAGATGAATTAACAGAACACAGAGCAGTTTCTCAGAAAGCTTCTTTCCAGTTTTGAACGGAAGGTATTTCCTTTTTCACCATAGCCCTCTATGGGCTTCCAAATATCCCTGTGCCAATTCCACAAGAACAGCCTTAGCGAAAGGATTCTTGAAGGGAAAGATGTAACTCTGTGAGATGAATTAACAGAACACAGAGCAGTTTCTCAGAAAGCTTCTTTCCAGTTTTGAACGGAAGATATTTCCTTTTTCACCATAGCCCTCTATGGGCTTCCAAATATCCCTTTGCCAATTCCACAAGAACAGCCTTAGCGAAAGGCTTCTTGATGGGAAAGATGTAACTCTGTGAGATGAATTAACAGGACACAGAGCAGTTTCTCAGAAAGCTTCTTTCCAGTTTTGAACGGAAGATATTTCCTTTTTCACCATAGCCCTTTATGGGCTTCCAAATATCCCTTTGCCAATTCCCCAAGAACAGCCTTAGCGAAAGGCTTCTTGAAGGGAAAGATGTATCTCTGTGAGATGAATTAACAGAACACAGAGCAGTTTCTCAGAAAGCTTCTTTCCAGTTTTGAACGGAAGGTATTTCCTTTTTCACCATAGCCCTATATGGGCTTCTAATATCCCTTTGCCAATTCCCCAAGAACAGCCTTAGCGAAAGGCTTCTTGAAGGGAAAGATGTCACTCTGTGAGATGAATTAACAGATCACAGAGCAGTTTCTCAGAAAGCTTCTTTCCAGTTTTGAACGGAAGATATTTCCTTTTTCACCTTAGCCCTCTATGGGCTTCCAAATATCCCTTTGCCAATTCCACAAGAACACCCTTAGCGAAAGGCTTCTTGAAGGGAAAGTTGTAACGCGGTGAGATGAATTAACAGAACACAGAGCAGTTTCTCAGAAAGCTTCTTTCCAGTTTTGAACGGAAGGTATTTCCTTTTTCACCATACCCCTCTATGGGCTTCCAAATATCCCTGTGCCAATTCCACAAATCAGACTTAGCGAAAGGCTTCTTGAAGGGAAAGATGTAACTCTGTGAGGTGAATTAACAGAACACAGAGCAGTTTGTCAGAAAGCTTCTTTCCAGTTTTGAACGGAAGATATGTCCTTTTTCACCATAGCCCTCTATGGGCTTCAAAATATCCCTTGCCAATTCCACAAGAACAGCCTTAGCGAAAGGCTTCTTGAAGGGAAAGATGTAACTCTGTGAGATGAATTAACAGAACACAGAGCAGTTTCTCAGAAAGCTTCTTTCCAGTTTTTAACGGAAGGTATTTCCTTTTTCACCATAGCCCTCTATGGGCTTCCAAATATCCCTTTGCCAATTCCACAAGAACAGCCTTAGCGAAAGGCTTCTTGAATGGAAAGATGTAACTCTGTGAGATGAATTAACAGAACACAGAGCAGTTTCTCAGAAAGCTTCTTTCATGTTTTGAACGGAAGATATTTCCTTTTACACCATAGCCCTCTGTGGGCTTTCAAATATGCCTTTGCCAATTCCACAAGAACAGCCTTAGCGAAAGGCTTCTTGAAGTGAAAGATGTAACTCTGTGAGGTGAATTAACAGAACACAGAGCAGTTTCTCAGAAAGCTTCTTTCCACTTTTGAACGGAAGATATTTCCTTTTTCACCATAGCCCTCTAAGGGCTTCCAAATATCCCTTTGCCAATTCCACAAGAACAGCCTTAGCGAAAGGCTTCTTGATGGGAAAGATGTAACTCTGTGAGATGAATTAACAGAACACAGAGCAGTTTCTCAGAAAGCTTCTTTCCAGTTTTGAACTGAAGATATTTCCTTTTTCGCCATAGCCCTCTATGGGCTTCCAAATATCCCTTTGCCAATTCCCCAAGAACAGCCTTAGCGAAAGGCTTCTTGAAGGGAAAGATGTAACTCTGTGAGATGAATTAACAGAACACAGAGCAGTTTCTCAGAAAGCTTCTTTCCAGTTTTGAACGGAAGATATTTCCTTTTTCACCATAGCCCTCTATGGGCTTCCAAATATCCCTTTGCCAATTCCACAAGAACAGCCTTAGCGAAAGGCTTATTGAAGGGAAAGATGTAACTCTGTGGGATGAATTAGCAGAACACAGAGCAGTTTCTCAGAAAGCTTCTTTCCAGTTTTGAACGCAAGATACTTCCTTTTTCACCATAGCCCTCTATGGGCTTCCAAATATCCCTTTGCCAATTCCCCAAGAACAGCCTTAGCGAAAGGCTTCTTGAAGGGAAAGATGTAACTCTGTGAGATGAATTACCAGAACACAGAGCAGTTTCTCAGAAAGCTTCTTTCCAGTTTTGAACGAATGGTATTTCCTTTTTCACCATAGCCCTCTATGGGCTTCCAAATATCCCTTTGCCAATTCCCCAAGAACAGCCTTAGCGAAAGGCTTCTTGAAGAAAAAGATGTAACTCTGTGAGATGAATTAACAGAACACAGAGCAGTTTCTCAGAAAGCTTCTTTCCACTTTTGAACGGAAGATATTTCCTTTTTCACCATAGCCCTCTAAGGGCTTCCAAATATCCCTTTGCCAATTCCACAAGAACAACCTTAGCGAAAGGCTTCTTGAAGGGAAAGATGTAACTCTGTGAGATGAATTAACAGAACACAGAGCAGTTTCTCAGAAAGCTTCTTTCCAGTTTTGAACGGAAGGTATTTCCTTTTTCACCATAGCCCTCTATGGGCTTCCAAATATCCCTTTGCGAATTCCACAAGAACAGCCTTAGCGAAAGGCTTCTTGAAGGGAAAGATGTAACTCTGTGAGATGAATTAACAGAACACAGAGCAGTTTCTCAGAAAGCTTCTTTCCAGTTTTGAACGGAAGATATTTCCTTTTTCACCATAGCCCTCTATGGGCTTCCAAATATCCCTTTGCCAATTCCACAAGAACAGCCTTAGCGAAAGGCTTCTTGATGGGAAAGATGTAACTCTGTGGGATGAATTAACAGAACACAGAGCAGTTTCTCAGAAAGCTTCTTTCCAGTTTTGAACGGAAGATACTTCCTTTTTCACCATAGCCCTCTATGGGCTTCCAAATATCCCTTTGCCAATTCCAAAAGAACAGCCTTAGCGAAAGGCTTCTTGAAGGGATAGATGTAATTCTTTGAGATGAATTAACAGAACACAGAGCAGTTTCTCAGAAAGCTTCTTTCCAGTTTTGAACGGAAGATATTTCCTTTTTCATCTTAGCCCTCTATGGGTTTCCAAATATCCCTTTGCCAATTCCACAAGAACAGCCTTAGCGAAAGGATTCTTGAAGGGAAAGATATAACTCGGTGAGATGAATTAACAGAACACAGAGCAGTTTCTCAGAAAGCTTCTTTCCAGTTTTGAACGGAAGGTATTTCCTTTTTCACCATAGCCCTCTATGGGCTTCCAAATATCCCTGTGCCAATTCCACAAGAACAGCCTTAGCGAAAGGATTCTTGAAGGGAAAGATGTAACTCTGTGAGATGAATTAACAGAACACAGAGCAGTTTCTCAGAAAGCTTCTTTCCAGTTTTGAACGGAAGATATTTCCTTTTTCACCATAGCCCTCTATGGGCTTCCAAATATCCCTTTGCCAATTCCACAAGAACAGCCTTAGCGAAAGGCTTCTTGAAGGGAAAGATGTAACTCTGTGAGATGAATTAACAGGACACAGAGCAGTTTCTCAGAAAGCTTCTTTCCAGTTTTGAACGGAAGATATTTCCTTTTTCACCATAGCCCTTTATGGGCTTCCAAATATCCCTTTGCCAATCCCCCAAGAACAGCCTTAGCGAAAGGCTTCTTGAAGGGAAAGATGTATCTCTGTGAGATGAATTAACAGAACACAGAGCAGTTTCTCAGAAAGCTTCTTTCCAGTTTTGAACGGAAGGTATTTCCTTTTTCACCATAGCCCTATATGGGCTTCTAATATCCCTTTGCCAATTCCCCAAGAACAGCCTTAGCGAAAGGCTTCTTGAAGGGAAAGATGTCACTCTGTGAGATGAATTAACAGATCACAGAGCAGTTTCTCAGAAAGCTTCTTTCCAGTTTTGAACGGAAGATATTTCCTTTTTCACCTTAGCCCTCTATGGGCTTCCAAATATCCCTTTGCCAATTCCACAAGAACACCCTTAGCGAAAGGCTTCTTGAAGGGAAAGTTGTAACGCGGTGAGATGAATTAACAGAACACAGAGCAGTTTCTCAGAAAGCTTCTTTCCAGTTTTGAACGGAAGGTATTTCCTTTTTCACCATACCCCTCTATGGGCTTCCAAATATCCCTGTGCCAATTCCACAAATCAGACTTAGCGAAAGACTTCTTGAAGGGAAAGATGTAACTCTGTGAGATGAATTAACAGAACACAGAGCAGTTTGTCAGAAAGCTTCTTTCCAGTTTTGAACGGAAGATATGTCCTTTTTCACCATAGCCCTCTATGGGCTTCAAAATATCCCTTGCCAATTCCACAAGAACAGCCTTAGCGAAAGGCTTCTTGAAGGGAAAGATGTAACTCTGTGAGATGAATTAACAGAACACAGAGCAGTTTCTCAGAAAGCTTCTTTCCAGTTTTTAACGGAAGGTATTTCCTTTTTCACCATAGCCCTCTATGGGCTTCCAAATATCCCTTTGCCAATTCCACAAGAACAGCCTTAGCGAAAGGCTTCTTGAATGGAAAGATGTAACTCTGTGAGATGAATTAACAGAACACAGAGCAGTTTCTCAGAAAGCTTCTTTCATGTTTTGAACGGAAGATATTTCCTTTTACACCATAGCCCTCTGTGGGCTTTCAAATATGCCTTTGCCAATTCCACAAGAACAGCCTTAGCGAAAGGCTTCTTGAAGTGAAAGATGTAACTCTGTGAGGTGAATTAACAGAACACAGAGCAGTTTCTCAGAAAGCTTCTTTCCACTTTTGAACGGAAGATATTTCCTTTTTCACCATAGCCCTCTAAGGGCTTCCAAATATCCCTTTGCCAATTCCACAAGAACAGCCTTAGCGAAAGGCTTCTTGATGGGAAAGATGTAACTCTGTGAGATGAATTAACAGAACACAGAGCAGTTTCTCAGAAAGCTTCTTTCCAGTTTTGAACTGAAGATATTTCCTTTTTCGCCATAGCCCTCTATGGGCTTCCAAATATCCCTTTGCCAATTCCCCAAGAACAGCCTTAGCGAAAGGCTTCTTGAAGGGAAAGATGTAACTCTGTGAGATGAATTAACAGAACACAGAGCAGTTTCTCAGAAAGCTTCTTTCCAGTTTTGAACGGAAGATATTTCCTTTTTCACCATAGCCCTCTATGGGCTTCCAAATATCCCTTTGCCAATTCCACAAGAACAGCCTTAGCGAAAGGCTTATTGAAGGGAAAGATGTAACTCTGTGGGATGAATTAGCAGAACACAGAGCAGTTTCTCAGAAAGCTTCTTTCCAGTTTTGAACGCAAGATACTTCCTTTTTCACCATAGCCCTCTATGGGCTTCCAAATATCCCTTTGCCAATTCCCCAAGAACAGCCTTAGCGAAAGGCTTCTTGAAGGGAAAGATGTAACTCTGTGAGATGAATTACCAGAACACAGAGCAGTTTCTCAGAAAGCTTCTTTCCAGTTTTGAACGAATGGTATTTCCTTTTTCACCATAGCCCTCTATGGGCTTCCAAATATCCCTTTGCCAATTCCCCAAGAACAGCCTTAGCGAAAGGCTTCTTGAAGAAAAAGATGTAACTCTGTGAGATGAATTAACAGAACACAGAGCAGTTTCTCAGAAAGCTTCTTTCCAGTTTTGAACGGAAGATATTTCCTTTTTCACCATAGCCCTCTAAGGGCTTCCAAATATCCCTTTGCCAATTCCACAAGAAAAGCCTTAGCGAAAGGCTTCTTGAAGGGAAAGATGTAACTCTGTGAGATGAATTACCAGAACACAGAGCAGTTTCTCAGAAAGCTTCTTTCCACTTTTGAACGGAAGATATTTCCTTTTTCACCATAGCCCTCTATGGGCTTCCAAATATCCCTTTGCCAATTCCACAAGAACAACCTTAGCGAAAGGCTTCTTGAAGGGAAAGATGTAACTCTGTGAGATGAATTAACAGAACACAGAGCAGTTTCTCAGAAAGCTTCTTTCCAGTTTTGAACGGAAGGTATTTCCTTTTTCACCATAGCCCTCTATGGGCTTCCAAATATCCCTTTGCCAATTCCACAAGAACAGCCTTAGCGAAAGGCTTCTTGAAGGGAAAGATGTAACTCTGTGAGATGAATTAACAGAACACAGAGCAGTTTCTCAGAAAGCTTCTTTCCAGTTTTGAACGGAAGATATTTCCTTTTTCACCATAGCCCTCTATGGGCTTCCAAATATCCCTTTGCCAATTCCACAAGAACAGCCTAAGCGAAAGGCTTCTTGAAGTGAAAGATGTAACTCTGTGAGATGAATTAACAGAACACAGAGCAGTTGTTCAGAAAGCTTCTTTCCAGTTTTGAACGAAAGATATTTCCTTTTTCACCATAGCTCCCTATGGGCTTCCAAATATCCCTTTGCCAATTCCACAAGAACAGCCTTAACGAAAGGCTTCTTGAAGGGAAAGATGTAACTCTGTGAGATGAATTAACAGAACACAAAGCAGATTCTCAGAAAGCTTCTTTCCAGTTTTGAACGTAAGATATTTCCTTTTTCACCATAGCCCTCTATGGGCTTCCAAATATCCCTTTGCCAATTCCACAAGAACAGCCTTAGCGAAAGGCTTCTTGAAGGGAAAGATGTAACTCTGTGAGATGAATTAACAGAACACAGAGCAGTTTCTCAGAAAGCTTCTTTCCAGTTTTGAACGGAAGATATTTCCTTTTTCACCATAGCCCTCTATGGGCTTCCAAATATCCCTTTGCCAATTCCACAAGAACAGCCTTAGCGAAAGGCTTCTTGAAGGGAAAGATGTAACTCTGTGAGATGAATTAACAGAACACAGAGCAGTTTCTCAGAAAGCTTCTTTCCAGTTTTGAACGGAAGATATTTCCTTTTTCACAAGAGCCCTCTAAGGGCTTCCAAATATCCATTGCCAATTCCACAAGAACAGCCTTAGCGAAAGGCTTCTTGAAGGGAAAGATGTAACTCTGTGAGATGAATTAACAGAACACAGAGCAGTTTCTCAGAAAGCTTCTTTCCAGTTTTGAACGGATGGTATTTCCTTTTTCACCTTAGCCCTCTATGGGCTTCCAAATATCCCTTTGTCAATTGCACAGGAACATCCTTAGCGAAAGGCTTCTTGAAGGGAAAGATGTAACTCTGTGAGATGAATTAACAGAACACAGAGCAGTTTCTCAGAAAGCTTCTTTCCAGTTTTGAACGGAAGATATTTCCTTTTTTACCTTAGCCCTCTATGGGCTTCCAAATATCCCTTTGCCAATTCCACAAGAACAGCCTTAGCGAAAGGCTTCTTGAAGGGAAAGATGTAACTCTGTGAGATGAATTAACAGAACACAGAGCAGTTTCTCAGAAAGCTTCTTTCCAGTTTTGAACGGAAGATATTTCCTTTTTCACCATAGCCCTCTATGGGCTTCCAAATATCCCTTTGCCAATTCCCCAAGAACAGCCTTAGCGAAAGGCTTCTTGAAGGGAAAGATGTAACTCTGTGAGATGAATTAACAGAACACAGAGCAGTTTCTCAGAAAGCTTCTTTCCAGTTTTGAACGGAAGATATTTCCTTTTTCACCATAGCCCTCTATGGGCTTCCAAATATCCCTTTGCCAATTCCAAAAGAACAGCCTTAGCGAAAGGCTTCTTGAAGGGATAGATGTAATTCTGTGAGATGAATTAACAGAACACAGAGAAGTTTCTCAGAAAGCTTCTTTCCAGTTTTGAACGGAAGATATTTCCTTTTTCATCTTAGCCCTCTATGGGTTTCCAAATATCCCTTTGCCAATTCCACAAGAACAGCCTTAGCGAAAGGATTCTTGAAGGGAAAGATATAACTCGGTGAGATGAATTAACAGAACACAGAGCAGTTTCTCAGAAAGCTTCTTTCCAGTTTTGAACGGAAGGTATTTCCTTTTTCACCATAGCCCTCTATGGGCTTCCAAATATCCCTGTGCCAATTCCACAAGAACAGCCTTAGCGAAAGGATTCTTGAAGGGAAAGATGTAACTCTGTGAGATGAATTAACAGAACACAGAGCAGTTTCTCAGAAAGCTTCTTTCCAGTTTTGAACGGAAGATATTTCCTTTTTCACCATAGCCCTCTATGGGCTTCCAAATATCCCTTTGCCAATTCCACAAGAACAGCCTTAGGGAAAGGCTTATTGAAGGGAAAGATGTAACTCTGTGAGATGAATTAACAGGACACAGAGCAGTTTCTCAGAAAGCTTCTTTCCAGTTTTGAACGGAAGATATTTCCTTTTTCACCATAGCCCTTTATGGGCTTCCAAATATCCCTTTGCCAATTCCCCAAGAACAGCCTTAGCGAAAGGCTTCTTGAAGGGAAAGATGTATCTCTGTGAGATGAATTAACAGAACACAGAGCAGTTTCTCAGAAAGCTTCTTTCCAGTTTTGAACGGAAGGTATTTCCTTTTTCACCATAGCCCTCTATGGGCTTCTAATATCCCTTTGCCAATTCCCCAAGAACAGCCTTAGCGAAAGGCTTCTTGAAGGGAAAGATGTCACTCTGTGAGATGAATTAACAGATCACAGAGCAGTTTCTCAGAAAGCTTCTTTCCAGTTTTGAACGGAAGATATTTCCTTTTTCACCTTAGCCCTCTATGGGCTTCCAAATATCCCTTTGCCAATTCCACAAGAACACCCTTAGCGAAAGGCTTCTTGAAGGGAAAGTTGTAACGCGGTGAGATGAATTAACAGAACACAGAGCAGTTTCTCAGAAAGCTTCTTTCCAGTTTTGAACGGAAGGTATTTCCTTTTTCACCATAGCCCTCTATGGGCTTCCAAATATCCCTGTGCCAATTCCACAAATCAGACTTAGCGAAAGGCTTCTTGAAGGGAATGATGTAACTCTGTGAGATGAATTAACAGAACACAGAGCAGTTTGTCAGAAAGCTTCTTTCCAGTTTTGAACGGAAGATATGTCCTTTTTCACCATAGCCCTCTATGGGCTTCAAAATATCCCTTGCCAATTCCACAAGAACAGCCTTAGCGAAAGGCTTCTTGAAGGGAAAGATGTAACTCTGTGAGATGAATTAACAGAACACAGAGCAGTTTCTCAGAAAGCTTCTTTCCAGTTTTTAACGGAAGGTATTTCCTTTTTCACCATAGCCCTCTATGGGCTTCCAAATATCCCTTTGCCAATTCCACAAGAACAGCCTTAGCGAAAGGCTTCTTGAAGGGAAAGATGTAACTCTGTGAGATGAATTAACAGAACACAGAGCAGTTTCTCAGAAAGCTTCTTTCATGTTTTGAACGGAAGATATTTCCTTTTACACCATAGCCCTCTATGGGCTTCCAAATATCCCTTTGCCAATTCCACAAGAACAGCCTTAGCGAAAGGCTTCTTGATGGGAAAGATGTAACTCTGTGGGATGAATTAACAGAACACAGAGCAGTTTCTCAGAAAGCTTCTTTCCAGTTTTGAACGGAAGATACTTCCTTTTTCACCATAGCCCTCTATGGGCTTCCAAATATCCCTTTGCCAATTCCCCAAGAACAGCCTTAGCGAAAGGCTTCTTGAAGGGAAAGATGTAACTCTGTGAGATGAATTACCAGAACACAGAGCAGTTTCTCAGAAAGCTTCTTTCCAGTTTTGAACGGATGGTATTTCCTTTTTCACCATAGCCCTCTATGGGCTTCCAAATATCCCTTTGCCAATTCCCCAAGAACAGCCTTACCGAAAGGCTTCTTGAAGAAAACGATGTAACTCTGTGAGATGAATTAACAGAACACAGAGCAGTTTCTCAGAAAGCTTCTTTCCAGTTTTGAACGGAAGATATTTCCTTTTTCACCATAGCCCTCTAAGGGCTTCCAAATATCCCTTTGCCAATTCCACAAGAACAGCCTTAGCGAAAGGCTTCTTGAAGGGAAATATGTAACTATGTGAGATGAATTACCAGAACACAGAGCAGTTTCTCAGAAAGCTTCTTTCCACTTTTGAACGGAAGATATTTCCTTTTTCACCATAGCCCACTATGGGCTTCCAAATATCCCTTTGCCAATTCCACAAGAACAACCTTAGCGAAAGGCTTCTTGAAGGGAAAGATGTAACTCTGTGAGATGAATTAACAGAACACAGAGCAGTTTCTCAGAAAGCTTCTTTCCAGTTTTGAACGGAAGGTATTTCCTTTTTCACCATAGCCCTCTATGGGCTTCCAAATATCCCTTTGCGAATTCCACAAGAACAGCCTTAGCGAAAGGCTTCTTGAAGGGAAAGATGTAACTCTGTGAGATGAATTAACAGAACACAGAGCAGTTTCTCAGAAAGCTTCTTTCCAGTTTTGAACGGAAGATATTTCCTTTTTCACCATAGCCCTCTATGGGCTTCCAAATATCCCTTTGCCAATTCCACAAGAACAGCCTTAGCGAAAGGCTTCTTGAAGGGAAAGATGTAACTCTGTGAGATGAATTAACAGAACACAGAGCAGTTGTTCAGAAAGCTTCTTTCCAGTTTTGAACGGAAGATATTTCCTTTTTCACCATAGCTCCCTATGGGCTTCCAAATATCCCTTTGCCAATTCCACAAGAACAGCCTTAACGAAAGGCTTCTTGAAGGGAAAGATGTAACTCTGTGAGATGAATTAACAGAACACAAAGCAGATTCTCAGAAAGCTTCTTTCCAGTTTTGAACGTAAGATATTTCCTTTTTCACCATAGCCCTCTATGGGCTTCCAAATATCCCTTTGCCAATTCCACAAGAACAGCCTTAGCGAAAGGCTTCTTGAAGGGAAAGATATAACTCTGTGAGATGAATTAACAGAACACAGAGCAGTTTCTCAGAAAGCTTCTTTCCAGTTTTGAACGGAAGATATTTCCTTTTTCACCATAGCCCTCTATGGGCTTCCAAATATCCCTTTGCCAATTCCACAAGAACAGCCTTAGCGAAAGGCTTCTTGAAGGGAAAGATGTAACTCTGTGAGATGAATTAACAGAACACAGAGCAGTTTCTCAGAAAGCTTCTTTCCAGTTTTGAACGGAAGATATTTCCTTTTTCACCATAGCCCTCTATGGGCTTCCAAATATCCCTTTGCCAATTCCACAAGAACAGCCTTAGCGAAAGGCTTCTTGAAGAAAAAGATGTAACTCTGTGAGATGAATTAACAGAACACAGAGCAGTTTCTCAGAAAGCTTCTTTCCAGTTTTGAACGGAAGATATTTCCTTTTTCACCATAGCCCTCTATGGGCTTCCAAATATCCCTTTGCCAATTCCACAAGAACAGCCTTAGCGAAAGGCTTCTTGAAGGGAAAGATGTAACTCTGTGAGATGAATTAAGAGAACACAGAGCAGTTTCTCAGAAAGCTTCTTTCCAGTTTTGAACGGAAGATATTTCCTTTTTCACAAGAGCCCTCTAAGGGCTTCCAAATATCCATTGCCAATTCCACAAGAACAGCCTTAGCGAAAGGCTTCTTGAAGGGAAAGATGTAACTCTGTGAGATGAATTAACAGAACACAGAGCAGTTTCTCAGAAAGCTTCTTTCCAGTTTTGAACGGATGGTATTTCCTTTTTCACCTTAGCCCTCTATGGGCTTCCAAATATCCCTTTGTCAATTGCACAGGAACATCCTTAGCGAAAGGCTTCTTGAAGGGAAAGATGTAACTCTGTGAGATGAATTAACAGAACACAGAGCAGTTTCTCAGAAAGCTTCTTTCCAGTTTTGAACGGAAGATATTTCCTTTTTTACCTTAGCCCTCTATGGGCTTCCAAATATCCCTTTGCCAATTCCACAAGAACAGCCTTAGCGAAAGGCTTCTTGAAGGGAAAGATATAACTCTTTGAGATGAATTAACAGAACACAGAGCAGTTTCTCAGAAAGCTTCTTTCCAGTTTTGAACGGAAGATATTTCCTTTTTCACCATAGCCCTCTATGGGCTTCCAAATATCCCTTTGCCAATTCCCCAAGAACTGCCTTAGCGAAAGGCTTCTTGAAGGGAAAGATGTAACTCTGTGAGATGAATTAACAGAACACAGAGCAGTTTCTCAGAAAGCTTCTTTCCAGTTTTGAACGGAAGATATTTCCTTTTTCACCATAGCCCTCTATGGGCTTCCAAATATCCCTTTGCCAATTCCAAAAGAACAGCCTTAGCGAAAGGCTTCTTGAAGGGATAGATGTAATTCTTTGAGATGAATTAACAGAACACAGAGCAGTTTCTCAGAAAGCTTCTTTCCAGTTTTGAACGGAAGATATTTCCTTTTTCATCTTAGCCCTCTATGGGTTTCCAAATATCCCTTTGCGAATTCCACAAGAACAGCCTTAGCGAAAGGATTCTTGAAGGGAAAGATATAACTCTGTGAGATGAATTAACAGAACACAGAGCAGTTTCTCAGAAAGCTTCTTTCCAGTTTTGAACGGAAGGTATTTCCTTTTTCACCATAGCCCTCTATGGGCTTCCAAATATCCCTGTGCCAATTCCACAAGAACAGCCTTAGCGAAAGGATTCTTGAAGGGAAAGATGTAACTCTGTGAGATGAATTAACAGAACACAGAGCAGTTTCTCAGAAAGCTTCTTTCCAGTTTTGAACGGAAGATATTTCCTTTTTCACCATAGCCCTCTATGGGCTTCCAAATATCCCTTTGCCAATTCCACAAGAACAGCCTTAGCGAAAGGCTTCTTGAAGGGAAAGATGTAACTCTGTGAGATGAATTAACAGGACACAGAGCAGTTTCTCAGAAAGCTTCTTTCCAGTTTTGAACGGAAGATATTTCCTTTTTCACCATAGCCCTTTATGGGCTTCCAAATATCCCTTTGCCAATTCCCCAAGAACAGCCTTAGCGAAAGGCTTCTTGAAGGGAAAGATGTATCTCTGTGAGATGAATTAACAGAACACAGAGCAGTTTCTCAGAAAGCTTCTTTCCAGTTTTGAACGGAAGGTATTTCCTTTTTCACCATAGCCCTCTATGGGCTTCTAATATCCCTTTGCCAATTCCCCAAGAACAGCCTTAGCGAAAGGCTTCTTGAAGGGAAAGATGTCACTCTGTGAGATGAATTAACAGATCACAGAGCAGTTTCTCAGAAAGCTTCTTTCCAGTTTTGAACGGAAGATATTTCCTTTTTCACCTTAGCCCTCTATGGGCTTCCAAATATCCCTTTGCCAATTCCACAAGAACACCCTTAGCGAAAGGCTTCTTGAAGGGAAAGTTGTAACGCGGTGAGATGAATTAACAGAACACAGAGCAGTTTCTCAGAAAGCTTCTTTCCAGTTTTGAACGGAAGGTATTTCCTTTTTCACCATACCCCTCTATGGGCTTCCAAATATCCCTGTGCCAATTCCACAAATCAGACTTAGCGAAAGGCTTCTTGAAGGGAAAGATGTAACTCTGTGAGATGAATTAACAGAACACAGAGCAGTTTGTCAGAAAGCTTCTTTCCAGTTTTGAACGGAAGATATGTCCTTTTTCACCATAGCCCTCTATGGGCTTCAAAATATCCCTTGCCAATTCCACAAGAACAGCCTTAGCGAAAGACTTATTGAAGGGAAAGATGTAACTCTGTGAGATGAATTAACAGAACACAGAGCAGTTTCTCAGAAAGCTTCTTTCCAGTTTTTAACGGAAGGTATTTCCTTTTTCACCATAGCCCTCTATGGGCTTCCAAATATCCCTTTGCCAATTCCACAAGAACAGCCTTAGCGAAAGGCTTCTTGAATGGAAAGATGTAACTCTGTGAGATGAATTAACAGAACACAGAGCAGTTTCTCAGAAAGCTTCTTTCATGTTTTGAACGGAAGATATTTCCTTTTACACCATAGCCCTCTGTGGGCTTTCAAATATGCCTTTGCCAATTCCACAAGAACAGCCTTAGCGAAAGGCTTCTTGAAGGGAAAGATGTAACTCTGTGAGGTGAATTAACAGAACACAGAGCAGTTTCTCAGAAAGCTTCTTTCCACTTTTGAACGGAAGATATTTCCTTTTTCACCCTAGCCCTCTAAGGGCTTCCAAATATCCCTTTGCCAATTCCACAAGAACAGCCTTAGCGAAAGGCTTCTTGAAGGGAAAGATGTAACTCTGTGAGATGAATTAACAGAACACAGAGCAGTTTCTCAGAAAGCTTCTTTCCAGTTTTGAACGGAAGATATTTCCTTTTTCACCATAGCCCTCTATGGGCTTCCAAATATCCCTTTGCCAATTCCACAAGAACAGCCTTAGCGAAAGGCTTCTTGAAGGGAAAGATGTAACTCTGTGAGATGAATTAACAGAACACAGAGCAGTTTCTCAGAAAGCTTCTTTCCACTTTTGAACGGAAGATATTTCCTTTTTCACCATAGCCCTCTATGGGCTTCCAAATATCCCTTTGCCAATTCCACAAGAACAGCCTTAGCGAAAGGCTTCTTGAAGGGAAAGATGTAACTCTGTGAGATGAATTAACAGAACACAGAGCAGTTTTTCAGAAAGCTTCTTTCCAGTTTTGAACGGAAGATATTTCCTTTTTCACCATAGCCCTCTATGGGCTTCCAAATATCCCTTTGCCAATTCCACAAGAACAGCCTTAGCGAAAGGCTTCTGGAAGGGAAAGATGTAACTCTGTGAGATGAATTAACAGAACACAGAGCAGTTTCTCAGAAAGCTTCTTTCATGTTTTGAACGGAAGATATTTCCTTTTACACCATAGCCCTCTATGGGCTTCCAAATATCCCTTTGCCAATTCCACAAGAACAGCCTTAGCGAAAGGCTTCTTGAAGGGAAAGATGTAACTCTGTGAGGTGAATTAACAGAACACAGAGCAGTTTCTCAGAAAGCTTCTTTCCAGTTTTGAACGGAAGATATTTCCTTTTTCACCATAGCCCTCTATGGGCTTCCAAATATCCCTTTGCCAATTCCACAAGAACAGCCTTAGCGAAAGGCTTCTTGATGGGAAAGATGTAACTCTGTGAGATGAATTAACAGAACACAGAGCACTTTCTCAGAAAGCTTCTTTCCAGTTTTGAACGGAAGATATTTCCTTTTTCACCATAGCCCTCTATGGGCTTCCAAATATCCCTTTGCCAATTCCCCAAGAACAGCCTTAGCGAATGGCTTCTTGAAGGGAAAGATGTAACTCTGTGAGATGAATTAACAGAACACAGAGCAGTTTCTCAGAAAGCTTCTTTCCAGTTTTGAACGGAAGATATTTCCTTTTTCACCATAGCCCTCTATGGGCTTCCAAATATCCCTTTGCCAATTCCACAAGAACAGCCTTAGCGAAAGGCTTCTTGAAGGGAAAGATGTAACTCTGTGAGATGAATTAACAGAACACAGAGCAGTTGTTCAGAAAGCTTCTTTCCAGTTTTGAACGGAAGATATTTCCTTTTTCACCATAGCTCCCTATGGGCTTCCAAATATCCCTTTGCCAATTCCACAAGAACAGCCTTAACGAAAGGCTTCTTGAAGGGAAAGATGTAACTCTGTGAGATGAATTAACAGAACACAAAGCAGATTCTCAGAAAGCTTCTTTCCAGTTTTGAACGTAAGATATTTCCTTTTTCACCATAGCCCTCTATGGGCTTCCAAATATCCCTTTGCCAATTCCACAAGAACAGCCTTAGCGAAAGGCTTCTTGAAGGGAAAGATATAACTCTGTGAGATGAATTAACAGAACACAGAGCAGTTTCTCAGAAAGCTTCTTTCCAGTTTTGAACGGAAGATATTTCCTTTTTCACCATAGCCCTCTATGGGCTTCCAAATATCCCTTTGCCAATTCCACAAGAACAGCCTTAGCGAAAGGCTTCTTGAAGGGAAAGATGTAACTCTGTGAGATGAATTAACAGAACACAGAGCAGTTTCTCAGAAAGCTTCTTTCCAGTTTTGAACGGAAGATATTTCCTTTTTCACCATAGCCCTCTATGGGCTTCCAAATATCCCTTTGCCAATTCCACAAGAACAGCCTTAGCGAAAGGCTTCTTGAAGAAAAAGATGTAACTCTGTGAGATGAATTAATAGAACACAGAGCAGTTTCTCAGAAAGCTTCTTTCCAGTTTTGAACGGAAGATATTTCCTTTTCCACCATAGCCCTCTATGGGCTTCCAAATATCCCTTTGCCAATTCCACAAGAACAGCCTTAGCGAAAGGCTTCTTGAAGGGAAAGATGTAACTCTGTGAGATGAATTAACAGAACACAGAGCAGTTTCTCAGAAAGCTTCTTTCCAGTTTTGAACGGAAGATATTTCCTTTTTCACCATAGCCCTCTATGGGCTTCCAAATATCCCTTTGCCAATTCCACAAGAACAGCCTTAGCGAAAGGCTTCTTGAAGAAAAAGATGTAACTCTGTGAGATGAATTAACAGAACACAGAGCAGTTTCTCAGAAAGCTTCTTTCCAGTTTTGAACGGAAGATATTTCCTTTTTCACCATAGCCCTCTATGGGCTTCCAAATATCCCTTTGCCAATTCCACAAGAACAGCCTTAGCGAAAGGCTTCTTGAAGGGAAAGATGTAACTCTGTGAGATGAATTAACAGAACACAGAGCAGTTTCTCAGAAAGCTTCTTTCCAGTTTTGAACGGAAGATATTTCCTTTTTCACAAGAGCCCTCTAAGGGCTTCCAAATATCCATTGCCAATTCCACAAGAACAGCCTTAGCGAAAGGCTTCTTGAAGGGAAAGATGTAACTCTGTGAGATGAATTAACAGAACACAGAGCAGTTTCTCAGAAAGCTTCTTTCCAGTTTTGAACGGATGGTATTTCCTTTTTCACCTTAGCCCTCTATGGGCTTCCAAATATCCCTTTGTCAATTGCACAGGAACATCCTTAGCGAAAGGCTTCTTGAAGGGAAAGATGTAACTCTGTGAGATGAATTAACAGAACACAGAGCAGTTTCTCAGAAAGCTTCTTTCCAGTTTTGAACGGAAGATATTTCCTTTTTTACCTTAGCCCTCTATGGGCTTCCAAATATCCCTTTGCCAATTCCACAAGAACAGCCTTAGCGAAAGGCTTCTTGAAGGGAAAGATATAACTCTTTGAGATGAATTAACAGAACACAGAGCAGTTTCTCAGAAAGCTTCTTTCCAGTTTTGAACGGAAGATATTTCCTTTTTCACCATAGCCCTCTATGGGCTTCCAAATATCCCTTTGCCAATTCCCCAAGAACTGCCTTAGCGAAAGGCTTCTTGAAGGGAAAGATGTAACTCTGTGAGATGAATTAACAGAACACAGAGCAGTTTCTCAGAAAGCTTCTTTCCAGTTTTGAACGGAAGATATTTCCTTTTTCACCATAGCCCTCTATGGGCTTCCAAATATCCCTTTGCCAATTCCAAAAGAACAGCCTTAGCGAAAGGCTTCTTGAAGGGATAGATGTAATTCTTTGAGATGAATTAACAGAACACAGAGCAGTTTCTCAGAAAGCTTCTTTCCAGTTTTGAACGGAAGATATTTCCTTTTTCATCTTAGCCCTCTATGGGTTTCCAAATATCCCTTTGCCAATTCCACAAGAACAGCCTTAGCGAAAGGATTCTTGAAGGGAAAGATATAACTGGGTGAGATGAATTAACAGAACACAGAGCAGTTTCTCAGAAAGCTTCTTTCCAGTTTTGAACGGAAGGTATTTCCTTTTTCACCATAGCCCTCTATGGGCTTCCAAATATCCCTGTGCCAATTCCACAAGAACAGCCTTAGCGAAAGGATTCTTGAAGGGAAAGATGTAACTCTGTGAGATGAATTAACAGAACACAGAGCAGTTTCTCAGAAAGCTTCTTTCCAGTTTTGAACGGAAGATATTTCCTTTTTCACCATAGCCCTCTATGGGCTTCCAAATATCCCTTTGCCAATTCCACAAGAACAGCCTTAGCGAAAGGCTTCTTGAAGGGAAAGATGTAACTCTGTGAGATGAATTAACAGGACACAGAGCAGTTTCTCAGAAAGCTTCTTTCCAGTTTTGAACGGAAGATATTTCCTTTTTCACCATAGCCCTTTATGGGCTTCCAAATATCCCTTTGCCAATTCCCCAAGAACAGCCTTAGCGAAAGGCTTCTTGAAGGGAAAGATGTATCTCTGTGAGATGAATTAACAGAACACAGAGCAGTTTCTCAGAAAGCTTCTTTCCAGTTTTGAACGGAAGGTATTTCCTTTTTCACCATAGCCCTCTATGGGCTTCTAATATCCCTTTGCCAATTCCCCAAGAACAGCCTTAGCGAAAGGCTTCTTGAAGGGAAAGATGTCACTATGTGAGATGAATTAACAGATCACAGAGCAGTTTCTCAGAAAGCTTCTTTCCAGTTTTGAACGGAAGATATTTCCTTTTTCACCTTAGCCCTCTATGGGCTTCCAAATATCCCTTTGCCAATTCCACAAGAACACCCTTAGCGAAAGGCTTCTTGAAGGGAAAGTTGTAACGCGGTGAGATGAATTAACAGAACACAGAGCAGTTTCTCAGAAAGCTTCTTTCCAGTTTTGAACGGAAGGTATTTCCTTTTTCACCATACCCCTCTATGGGCTTCCAAATATCCCTGTGCCAATTCCACAAATCAGACTTAGCGAAAGGCTTCTTGAAGGGAAAGATGTAACTCTGTGAGATGAATTAACAGAACACAGAGCAGTTTGTCAGAAAGCTTCTTTCCAGTTTTGAACGGAAGATATGTCCTTTTTCACCATAGCCCTCTATGGGCTTCAAAATATCCCTTGCCAATTCCACAAGAACAGCCTTAGCGAAAGGCTTCTTGAAGGGAAAGATGTAACTCTGTGAGATGAATTAACAGAACACAGAGCAGTTTCTCAGAAAGCTTCTTTCCAGTTTTGAACGGAAGGTATTTCCTTTTTCACCATAGCCCTCTATGGGCTTCCAAATATCCCTTTGCCAATTCCACAAGAACAGCCTTAGCGAAAGGCTTGTTGAATGGAAAGATGTAACTCTGTGAGATGAATTAACAGAACACAGAGCAGTTTCTCAGAAAGCTTCTTTCATGTTTTGAACGGAAGATATTTCCTTTTACACCATAGCCCTCTGTGGGCTTTCAAATATGCCTTTGCCAATTCCACAAGAACAGCCTTAACGAAAGGCTTCTTGAAGGGAAAGATGTAACTCTGTGAGGTGAATTAACAGAACACAGAGCAGTTTCTCAGAAAGCTTCTTTCCACTTTTGAACGGAAGATATTTCCTTTTTCACCATAGCCCTCTAAGGGCTTCCAAATATCCCTTTGCCAATTCCACAAGAACAGCCTTAGCGAAAGGCTTCTTGATGGGAAAGATGTAACTCTGTGAGATGAATTAACAGAACACAGAGCAGTTTCTCAGAAAGCTTCTTTCCAGTTTTGAACTGAAGATATTTCCTTTTTCGCCATAGCCCTCTATGGGCTTCCAAATATCCCTTTGCCAATTCCACAAGAACAGCCTTAGCGAAAGGCTTATTGAAGGGAAAGATGTAACTCTGTGGGATGAATTAGCAGAACACAGAGCAGTTTCTCAGAAAGCTTCTTTCCAGTTTTGAACGCAAGATACTTCCTTTTTCACCATAGCCCTCTATGGGCTTCCAAATATCCCTTTGCCAATTCCCCAAGAACAGCCTTAGCGAAAGGCTTCTTGAAGGGAAAGATGTAACTCTGTGAGATGAATTACCAGAACACAGAGCAGTTTCTCAGAAAGCTTCTTTCCAGTTTTGAACGAATGGTATTTCCTTTTTCACCATAGCCCTCTATGGGCTTCCAAATATCCCTTTGCCAATTCCCCAAGAACAGCCTTAGCGAAAGGCTTCTTGAAGAAAAAGATGTAACTCTGTGAGATGAATTAACAGAACACAGAGCAGTTTCTCAGAAAGCTTCTTTCCAGTTTTGAACGGAAGATATTTCCTTTTTCACCATAGCCCTCTAAGGGCTTCCAAATATCCCTTTGCCAATTCCACAAGAACAGCCTTAGCGAAAGGCTTCTTGAAGGGAAAGATGTAACTCTGTGAGATGAATTACCAGAACACAGAGCAGTTTCTCAGAAAGCTTCTTTCCACTTTTGAACGGAAGATATTTCCTTTTTCACCATAGCCCTCTATGGGCTTCCAAATATCCCTTTGCCAATTCCACAAGAACAACCTTAGCGAAAGGCTTCTTGAAGGGAAAGATGGAACTCTGTGAGATGAATTACCAGAACACAGAGCAGTTTCTCAGAAAGCTTCTTTCCAGTTTTGAACGGAAGGTATTTCCTTTTTCACCATAGCCCTCTATAGGCTTCCAAATATCCCTTTGCCAATTCCACAAGAACAGCCTTAGCGAAAGGCTTCTTGAAGGGAAAGATGTAACTCTGTGAGATGAATTAACAGAACACAGAGCAGTTTCTCAGAAAGCTTCTTTCCAGTTTTGAACGGAAGATATTTCCTTTTTCACCATAGCCCTCTATGGGCTTCCAAATATCCCTTTGCCAATTCCACAAGAACAGCCTAAGCGAAAGGCTTCTTGAAGTGAAAGATGTAACTCTGTGAGATGAATTAACAGAACACAGAGCAGTTGTTCAGAAAGCTTCTTTCCAGTTTTGAACGAAAGATATTTCCTTTTTCACCATAGCTCCCTATGGGCTTCCAAATATCCCTTTGCCAATTCCACAAGAACAGCCTTAACGAAAGGCTTCTTGAAGGGAAAGATGTAACTCTGTGAGATGAATTAACAGAACACAAAGCAGATTCTCAGAAAGCTTCTTTCCAGTTTTGAACGTAAGATATTTCCTTTTTCACCATAGCCCTCTATGGGCTTCCAAATATCCCTTTGCCAATTCCACAAGAACAGCCTTAGCGAAAGGCTTCTTGAAGGGAAAGATGTAACTCTGTGAGATGAATTAACAGAACACAGAGCAGTTTCTCAGAAAGCTTCTTTCCAGTTTTGAAAGGAAGATATTTCCTTTTTCACCGTAGCCCTCTATGGGCTTCCAAATATCCCTTTGCCAATTCCACAAGAACAGCCTTAGCGAAAGGCTTCTTGAAGGGAAAGATGTAACTCTGTGAGATGAATTAACAGAACACAGAGCAGTTTCTCAGAAAGCTTCTTTCCACTTTTGAACGGAAGATATTTCCTTTTTCACCATAGCCCTCTATGGGCTTCCAAATATCCCTTTGCCAATTCCACAAGAACAGCCTTAGCGAAAGGCTTCTTGAAGGGAAAGATGTAACTCTGTGAGATGAATTAACAGAACACAGAGCAGTTTTTCAGAAAGCTTCATTCCAGTTTTGAACGGAAGATATTTCCTTTTTCACCATAGCCCTCTATGGGCTTCCAAATATCCCTTTGCCAATTCCACAAGAACAGCCTTAGCGAAAGGCTTCTGGAAGGGAAAGATGTAACTCTGTGAGATGAATTAACAGAACACAGAGCAGTTTCTCAGAAAGCTTCTCTCATGTTTTGAACGGAAGATATTTCCTTTTACACCATAGCCCTCTATGGGCTTCCAAATATCCCTTTGCCAATTCCACAAGAACAGCCTTAGCGAAAGGCTTCTTGAAGGGAAAGATGTAACTCTGTGAGGTGAATTAACAGAACACAGAGCAGTTTCTCAGAAAGCTTCTTTCCAGTTTTGAACGGAAGATATTTCCTTTTTCACCATAGCCCTCTATGGGCTTCCAAATATCCCTTTGCCAATTCCCCAAGAACAGCCTTAGCGAATGGCTTCTTGAAGGGAAAGATGTAACTCTGTGAGATGAATTAACAGAACACAGAGCAGTTTCTCAGAAAGCTTCTTTCCAGTTTTGAACGGAAGATATTTCCTTTTTCACCATAGCCCTCTATGGGCTTCCAAATATCCCTTTGCCAATTCCACAAGAACAGCCTTAGCGAAAGGCTTATTGAAGGGAAAGATGTAACTCTGTGGGATGAATTAACAGAACACAGAGCAGTTTCTCAGAAAGCTTCTTTCCAGTTTTAAACGGAAGATATTTCCTTTTTCACCATAGCCCTCTATGGGCTTCCAAATATCCCTTTGCCAATTCCCCAAGAACAGCCTTAGCGAAAGGCTTCTTGAAGGGAAAGATGTAACTCTGTGAGATGAATTACCAGAACACAGAGCAGTTTCTCAGAAAGCTTCTTTCCAGTTTTGAACGGATGGTATTTCCTTTTTCACCATAGCCCTCTATGGGCTTCCAAATATCCCTTTGCCAATTCCCCAAGAACAGCCTTAGCGAAAGGCTTCTTGAAGAAAAAGATGTAACTCTGTGAGATGAATTAACAGAACACAGAGCAGTTTCTCAGAAAGCTTCTTTCCAGTTTTGAACGGAAGATATTTCCTTTTTCACCATAGCCCTCTAAGGGCTTCCAAATATCCCTTTGCCAATTCCCCAAGAACAGCCTTAGCGAAAGGCTTCTTGAAGGGAAAGATGTAACTCTGTGAGATGAATTAACAGAACACAGAGCAGTTTCTCAGAAAGCTTCTTTCCAGTTTTGAACGGAAGATATTTCCTTTTTCACCATAGCCCTCTATGGGCTTCCAAATATCCCTTTGCCAATTCCACAAGAACAGCCTTAGCGAAAGGCTTCTTGAAGGGAAAGATGTAACTCTGTGAGATGAATTAACAGAACACAGAGCAGTTTCTCAGAAAGCTTCTTTCCAGTTTTGAACGGAAGGTATTTCCTTTTTCACCATAGCCCTCTATGGGCTTCCAAATATCCCTTTGCCAATTCCACAAGAACAGCCTTAGCGAAAGGCTTCTTGAAGGGAAAGATGTAACTCTGTGAGATGAATTAACAGAACACAGAGCAGTTTCTCAGAAAGCTTCTTTCCAGTTTTTAACGGAAGGTATTTCCTTTTTCACCATAGCCTTCTATGGGCTTCCAAATATCCCTTTGCCAATTCCACAAGAACAGCCTTAGCGAAAGGCTTCTTGAAGGGAAAGATGTAACTCTGTGAGATGAATTAACAGAACACAGAGCAGTTTCTCAGAAAGCTTCTTTCATGTTTTGAACGGAAGATATTTCCTTTTACACCATAGCCCTCTATGGGCTTCCAAATATCCCTTTGCCAATTCCACAAGAACAGCCTTAGCGAAAGGCTTCTTGAAGGGAAAGATGTAACTCTGTGAGGTGAATTAACAGAACACAGAGCAGTTTCTCAGAAAGCTTCTTTCCACTTTTGAACGGAAGATATTTCCTTTTTCACCATAGCCCTCTATGGGCTTCCAAATATCCCTTTGCCAATTCCACAAGAACAGCCTTAGCGAAAGGCTTCTTGATGGGAAAGATGTAACTCTGTGAGATGAATTAACAGAACACAGAGCAGTTTCTCAGAAAGCTTCTTTCCAGTTTTGAACGGAAGATATTTCCTTTTTCGCCATAGCCCTCTATGGGCTTCCAAATATCCCTTTGCCAATTCCCCAAGAACAGCCTTAGCGAAAGGCTTCTTGAAGGGAAAGATGTAACTCTGTGAGATGAATTAACAGAACACAGAGCAGTTTCTCAGAAAGCTTCTTTCCAGTTTTGAACGGAAGATATTTCCTTTTTCACCATAGCCCTCTATGGGCTTCCAAATATCCCTTTGCCAATTCCACAAGAACAGCCTTAGCGAAAGGCTTCTTGAAGGGAAAGATGTAACTCTGTGAGATGAATTAACAGAACACAGAGCAGTTTCTCAGAAAGCTTCTTTCCAGTTTTGAACGGAAGATATTTCCTTTTTCACCATAGCCCTCTATGGGCTTCCAAATATCCCTTTGCCAATTCCACAAGAACAGCCTTAGCGAAAGGCTTCTTGAAGGGAAAGATGTAACTCTGTGAGATGAATTAACAGAACACAGAGCAGTTTCTCAGAAAGCTTCTTTCCACTTTTGAACGGAAGATATTTCCTTTTTCACCATAGCCCTCTATGGGCTTCCAAATATCCCTTTGCCAATTCCACAAGAACAGCCTTAGCGAAAGGCTTCTTGAAGGGAAAGATGTAACTCTGTGAGATGAATTAACAGAACACAGAGCAGTTTTTCAGAAAGCTTCTTTCCAGTTTTGAACGGAAGATATTTCCTTTTTCACCATAGCCCTCTATGGGCTTCCAAATATCCCTTTGCCAATTCCACAAGAACAGCCTTAGCGAAAGGCTTCTGGAAGGGAAAGATGTAACTCTGTGAGATGAATTAACAGAACACAGAGCAGTTTCTCAGAAAGCTTCTTTCATGTTTTGAACGGAAGATATTTCCTTTTACACCATAGCCCTCTATGGGCTTCCAAATATCCCTTTGCCAATTCCACAAGAACAGCCTTAGCGAAAGGCTTCTTGAAGGGAAAGATGTAACTCTGTGAGGTGAATTAACAGAACACAGAGCAGTTTCTCAGAAAGCTTCTTTCCAGTTTTGAACGGAAGATATTTCCTTTTTCACCATAGCCCTCTATGGGCTTCCAAATATCCCTTTGCCAATTCCACAAGAACAGCCTTAGCGAAAGGCTTCTTGATGGGAAAGATGTAACTCTGTGAGATGAATTAACAGAACACAGAGCACTTTCTCAGAAAGCTTCTTTCCAGTTTTGAACGGAAGATATTTCCTTTTTCACCATAGCCCTCTATGGGCTTCCAAATATCCCTTTGCCAATTCCCCAAGAACAGCCTTAGCGAATGGCTTCTTGAAGGGAAAGATGTAACTCTGTGAGATGAATTAACAGAACACAGAGCAGTTTCTCAGAAAGCTTCTTTCCAGTTTTGAACGGAAGATATTTCCTTTTTCACCTTAGCCCTCTATGGGCTTCCAAATATCCCTTTGCCAATTCCACAAGAACAGCCTTAGCGAAAGGCTTCTTGAAGGGAAAGATGTAACTCTGTGAGATGAATTAACAGAACACAGAGCAGTTGTTCAGAAAGCTTCTTTCCAGTTTTGAACGGAAGATATTTCCTTTTTCACCATAGCTCCCTATGGGCTTCCAAATATCCCTTTGCCAATTCCACAAGAACAGCCTTAACGAAAGGCTTCTTGAAGGGAAAGATGTAACTCTGTGAGATGAATTAACAGAACACAAAGCAGATTCTCAGAAAGCTTCTTTCCAGTTTTGAACGTAAGATATTTCCTTTTTCACCATAGCCCTCTATGGGCTTCCAAATATCCCTTTGCCAATTCCACAAGAACAGCCTTAGCGAAAGGCTTCTTGAAGGGAAAGATATAACTCTGTGAGATGAATTAACAGAACACAGAGCAGTTTCTCAGAAAGCTTCTTTCCAGTTTTGAACGGAAGATATTTCCTTTTTCACCATAGCCCTCTATGGGCTTCCAAATATCCCTTTGCCAATTCCACAAGAACAGCCTTAGCGAAAGGCTTCTTGAAGGGAAAGATGTAACTCTGTGAGATGAATTAACAGAACACAGAGCAGTTTCTCAGAAAGCTTCTTTCCAGTTTTGAACGGAAGATATTTCCTTTTTCACCATAGCCCTCTATGGGCTTCCAAATATCCCTTTGCCAATTCCACAAGAACAGCCTTAGCGAAAGGCTTCTTGAAGAAAAAGATGTAACTCTGTGAGATGAATTAACAGAACACAGAGCAGTTTCTCAGAAAGCTTCTTTCCAGTTTTGAACGGAAGATATTTCCTTTTCCACCATAGCCCTCTATGGGCTTCCAAATATCCCTTTGCCAATTCCACAAGAACAGCCTTAGCGAAAGGCTTCTTGAAGGGAAAGATGTAACTCTGTGAGATGAATTAACAGAACACAGAGCAGTTTCTCAGAAAGCTTCTTTCCAGTTTTGAACGGAAGATATTTCCTTTTTCACCATAGCCCTCTATGGGCTTCCAAATATCCCTTTGCCAATTCCACAAGAACAGCCTTAGCGAAAGGCTTCTTGAAGAAAAAGATGTAACTCTGTGAGATGAATTAACAGAACACAGAGCAGTTTCTCAGAAAGCTTCTTTCCAGTTTTGAACGGAAGATATTTCCTTTTTCACCATAGCCCTCTATGGGCTTCCAAATATCCCTTTGCCAATTCCACAAGAACAGCCTTAGCGAAAGGCTTCTTGAAGGGAAAGATGTAACTCTGTGAGATGAATTAACAGAACACAGAGCAGTTTCTCAGAAAGCTTCTTTCCAGTTTTGAACGGAAGATATTTCCTTTTTCACAAGAGCCCTCTAAGGGCTTCCAAATATCCATTGCCAATTCCACAAGAACAGCCTTAGCGAAAGGCTTCTTGAAGGGAAAGATGTAACTCTGTGAGATGAATTAACAGAACACAGAGCAGTTTCTCAGAAAGCTTCTTTCCAGTTTTGAACGGATGGTATTTCCTTTTTCACCTTAGCCCTCTATGGGCTTCCAAATATCCCTTTGTCAATTGCACAGGAACATCCTTAGCGAAAGGCTTCTTGAAGGGAAAGATGTAACTCTGTGAGATGAATTAACAGAACACAGAGCAGTTTCTCAGAAAGCTTCTTTCCAGTTTTGAACGGAAGATATTTCCTTTTTTACCTTAGCCCTCTATGGGCTTCCAAATATCCCTTTGCCAATTCCACAAGAACAGCCTTAGCGAAAGGCTTCTTGAAGGGAAAGATATAACTCTTTGAGATGAATTAACAGAACACAGAGCAGTTTCTCAGAAAGCTTCTTTCCAGTTTTGAACGGAAGATATTTCCTTTTTCACCATAGCCCTCTATGGGCTTCCAAATATCCCTTTGCCAATTCCCCAAGAACTGCCTTAGCGAAAGGCTTCTTGAAGGGAAAGATGTAACTCTGTGAGATGAATTAACAGAACACAGAGCAGTTTCTCAGAAAGCTTCTTTCCAGTTTTGAACGGAAGATATTTCCTTTTTCACCATAGCCCTCTATGGGCTTCCAAATATCCCTTTGCCAATTCCAAAAGAACAGCCTTAGCGAAAGGCTTCTTGAAGGGATAGATGTAATTCTTTGAGATGAATTAACAGAACACAGAGCAGTTTCTCAGAAAGCTTCTTTCCAGTTTTGAACGGAAGATATTTCCTTTTTCATCTTAGCCCTCTATGGGTTTCCAAATATCCCTTTGCCAATTCCACAAGAACAGCCTTAGCGAAAGGATTCTTGAAGGGAAAGATATAACTGGGTGAGATGAATTAACAGAACACAGAGCAGTTTCTCAGAAAGCTTCTTTCCAGTTTTGAACGGAAGGTATTTCCTTTTTCACCATAGCCCTCTATGGGCTTCCAAATATCCCTGTGCCAATTCCACAAGAACAGCCTTAGCGAAAGGATTCTTGAAGGGAAAGATGTAACTCTGTGAGATGAATTAACAGAACACAGAGCAGTTTCTCAGAAAGCTTCTTTCCAGTTTTGAACGGAAGATATTTCCTTTTTCACCATAGCCCTCTATGGGCTTCCAAATATCCCTTTGCCAATTCCACAAGAACAGCCTTAGCGAAAGGCTTCTTGAAGGGAAAGATGTAACTCTGTGAGATGAATTAACAGGACACAGAGCAGTTTCTCAGAAAGCTTCTTTCCAGTTTTGAACGGAAGATATTTCCTTTTTCACCATAGCCCTTTATGGGCTTCCAAATATCCCTTTGCCAATTCCCCAAGAACAGCCTTAGCGAAAGGCTTCTTGAAGGGAAAGATGTATCTCTGTGAGATGAATTAACAGAACACAGAGCAGTTTCTCAGAAAGCTTCTTTCCAGTTTTGAACGGAAGGTATTTCCTTTTTCACCATAGCCCTCTATGGGCTTCTAATATCCCTTTGCCAATTCCCCAAGAACAGCCTTAGCGAAAGGCTTCTTGAAGGGAAAGATGTCACTATGTGAGATGAATTAACAGATCACAGAGCAGTTTCTCAGAAAGCTTCTTTCCAGTTTTGAACGGAAGATATTTCCTTTTTCACCTTAGCCCTCTATGGGCTTCCAAATATCCCTTTGCCAATTCCACAAGAACACCCTTAGCGAAAGGCTTCTTGAAGGGAAAGTTGTAACGCGGTGAGATGAATTAACAGAACACAGAGCAGTTTCTCAGAAAGCTTCTTTCCAGTTTTGAACGGAAGGTATTTCCTTTTTCACCATACCCCTCTATGGGCTTCCAAATATCCCTGTGCCAATTCCACAAATCAGACTTAGCGAAAGGCTTCTTGAAGGGAAAGATGTAACTCTGTGAGATGAATTAACAGAACACAGAGCAGTTTCTCAGAAAGCTTCTTTCCACTTTTGAACGGAAGATATGTCCTTTTTCACCATAGCCCTCTATGGGCTTCAAAATATCCCTTGCCAATTCCACAAGAACAGCCTTAGCGAAAGGCTTATTGAAGGGAAAGATGTAACTCTGTGAGATGAATTAACAGAACACAGAGCAGTTTCTCAGAAAGCTTCTTTCCAGTTTTTAACGGAAGGTATTTCCTTTTTCACCATAGCCCTCTATGGGCTTCCAAATATCCCTTTGCCAATTCCACAAGAACAGCCTTAGCGAAAGGCTTGTTGAATGGAAAGATGTAACTCTGTGAGATGAATTAACAGAACACAGAGCAGTTTCTCAGAAAGCTTCTTTCATGTTTTGAACGGAAGATATTTCCTTTTACACCATAGCCCTCTGTGGGCTTTCAAATATGCCTTTGCCAATTCCACAAGAACAGCCTTAGCGAAAGGCTTCTTGAATGGAAAGATGTAACTCTGTGAGGTGAATTAACAGAACACAGAGCAGATTCTCAGAAAGCTTCTTTCCACTTTTGAACGGAAGATATTTCCTTTTTCACCATAGCCCTCTAAGGGCTTCCAAATATCCCTTTGCCAATTCCACAAGAACAGCCTTAGCGAAAGGCTTCTTGATGGGAAAGATGTAACTCTGTGAGATGAATTAACAGAACACAGAGCAGTTTCTCAGAAAGCTTCTTTCCAGTTTTGAACTGAAGATATTTCCTTTTTCGCCATAGCCCTCTATGGGCTTCCAAATATCCCTTTGCCAATTCCCCAAGAACAGCCTTAGCGAAAGGCTTATTGAAGGGAAAGATGGAACTCTGTGAGATGAATTAACAGAACACAGAGCAGTTTCTCAGAAAGCTTCTTTCCAGTTTTGAACGGAAGGTATTTCCTTTTTCACCATAGCCCTCTATGGGCTTCCAAATATCCCTTTGCCAATTCCACAAGAACAGCCTTAGCGAAAGGCTTCTTGAAGGGAAAGATGTAACTCTGTGAGATGAATTAACAGAACACAGAGCAGTTTCTCAGAAAGCTTCTTTCCAGTTTTGAACGGAAGATATTTCCTTTTTCACCATAGCCCTCTATGGGCTTCCAAATATCCCTTTGCCAATTCCACAAGAACAGCCTAAGCGAAAGGCTTCTTGAAGTGAAAGATGTAACTCTGTGAGATGAATTAACAGAACACAGAGCAGTTGTTCAGAAAGCTTCTTTCCAGTTTTGAACGAAAGATATTTCCTTTTTCACCATAGCTCCCTATGGGCTTCCAAATATCCCTTTGCCAATTCCACAAGAACAGCCTTAACGAAAGGCTTCTTGAAGGGAAAGATGTAACTCTGTGAGATGAATTAACAGAACACAAAGCAGATTCTCAGAAAGCTTCTTTCCAGTTTTGAACGTAAGATATTTCCTTTTTCACCATAGCCCTCTATGGGCTTCCAAATATCCCTTTGCCAATTCCACAAGAACAGCCTTAGCGAAAGGCTTCTTGAAGGGAAAGATGTAACTCTGTGAGATGAATTAACAGAACACAGAGCAGTTTCTCAGAAAGCTTCTTTCCAGTTTTGAAAGGAAGATATTTCCTTTTTCACCGTAGCCCTCTATGGGCTTCCAAATATCCCTTTGCCAATTCCACAAGAACAGCCTTAGCGAAAGGCTTCTTGAAGGGAAAGATGTAACTCTGTGAGATGAATTAACAGAACACAGAGCAGTTTCTCAGAAAGCTTCTTTCCACTTTTGAACGGAAGATATTTCCTTTTTCACCATAGCCCTCTATGGGCTTCCAAATATCCCTTTGCCAATTCCACAAGAACAGCCTTAGCGAAAGGCTTCTTGAAGGGAAAGATGTAACTCTGTGAGATGAATTAACAGAACACAGCGCAGTTTTTCAGAAAGCTTCATTCCAGTTTTGAACGGAAGATATTTCCTTTTTCACCATAGCCCTCTATGGGCTTCCAAATATCCCTTTGCCAATTCCACAAGTACAGCCTTAGCGAAAGGCTTCTGGAAGGGAAAGATGTAACTCTGTGAGATGAATTAACAGAACACAGAGCAGTTTCTCAGAAAGCTTCTCTCATGTTTTGAACGGAAGATATTTCCTTTTACACCATAGCCCTCTATGGGCTTCCAAATATCCCTTTGCCAATTCCACAAGAACAGCCTTAGCGAAAGGCTTCTTGAAGGGAAAGATGTAACTCTGTGAGGTGAATTAACAGAACACAGAGCAGTTTCTCAGAAAGCTTCTTTCCAGTTTTGAACGGAAGATATTTCCTTTTTCACCATAGCCCTCTATGGGCTTCCAAATATCCCTTTGCCAATTCCCCAAGAACAGCCTTAGCGAATGGCTTCTTGAAGGGAAAGATGTAACTCTGTGAGATGAATTAACAGAACACAGAGCAGTTTCTCAGAAAGCTTCTTTCCAGTTTTGAACGGAAGATATTTCCTTTTTCACCATAGCCCTCTATGGGCTTCCAAATATCCCTTTGCCAATTCCACAAGAACAGCCTTAGCGAAAGGCTTATTGAAGGGAAAGATGTAACTCTGTGGGATGAATTAACAGAACACAGAGCAGTTTCTCAGAAAGCTTCTTTCCAGTTTTAAACGGAAGATATTTCCTTTTTCACCATAGCCCTCTATGGGCTTCCAAATATCCCTTTGCCAATTCCCCAAGAACAGCCTTAGCGAAAGGCTTCTTGAAGGGAAAGATGTAACTCTGTGAGATGAATTACCAGAACACAGAGCAGTTTCTCAGAAAGCTTCTTTCCAGTTTTGAACGGATGGTATTTCCTTTTTCACCATAGCCCTCTATGGGCTTCCAAATATCCCTTTGCCAATTCCCCAAGAACAGCCTTAGCGAAAGGCTTCTTGAAGAAAAAGATGTAACTCTGTGAGATGAATTAACAGAACACAGAGCAGTTTCTCAGAAAGCTTCTTTCCAGTTTTGAACGGAAGATATTTCCTTTTTCACCATAGCCCTCTAAGGGCTTCCAAATATCCCTTTGCCAATTCCCCAAGAACAGCCTTAGCGAAAGGCTTCTTGAAGGGAAAGATGTAACTCTGTGAGATGAATTAACAGAACACAGAGCAGTTTCTCAGAAAGCTTCTTTCCAGTTTTGAACGGAAGATATTTCCTTTTTCACCATAGCCCTCTATGGGCTTCCAAATATCCCTTTGCCAATTCCACAAGAACAGCCTTAGCGAAAGGCTTCTTGAAGGGAAAGATGTAACTCTGTGAGATGAATTAACAGAACACAGAGCAGTTTCTCAGAAAGCTTCTTTCCAGTTTTGAACGGAAGGTATTTCCTTTTTCACCATAGCCCTCTATGGGCTTCCAAATATCCCTTTGCCAATTCCACAAGAACAGCCTTAGCGAAAGGCTTCTTGAAGGGAAAGATGTAACTCTGTGAGATGAATTAACAGAACACAGAGCAGTTTCTCAGAAAGCTTCTTTCCAGTTTTTAACGGAAGGTATTTCCTTTTTCACCATAGCCCTCTATATGCTTCCAAATATCCCTTTGCCAATTCCACAAGAACAGCCTTAGCGAAAGGCTTCTTGAAGGGAAAGATGTAACTCTGTGAGATGAATTAACAGAACACAGAGCAGTTTCTCAGAAAGCTTCTTTCATGTTTTGAACGGAAGATATTTCCTTTTACACCATAGCCCTCTATGGGCTTCCAAATATCCCTTTTCCAATTCCACAAGAACAGCCTTAGGGAAAGGCTTCTTGAAGGGAAAGATGTAACTCTGTGAGGTGAATTAACAGAACACAGAGCAGTTTCTCAGAAAGCTTCTTTCCACTTTTGAACGGAAGATATTTCCTTTTTCACCATAGCCCTCTATGGGCTTCCAAATATCCCTTTGCCAATTCCACAAGAACAGCCTTAGCGAAAGGCTTCTTGATGGGAAAGATGTAACTCTGTGAGATGAATTAACAGAACACAGAGCAGTTTCTCAGAAAGCTTCTTTCCAGTTTTGAACGGAAGATATTTCCTTTTTCGCCATAGCCCTCTATGGGCTTCCAAATATCCCTTTGCCAATTCCCCAAGAACAGCCTTAGCGAAAGGCTTCTTGAAGGGAAAGATGTAACTCTGTGAGATGAATTAACAGAACACAGAGCAGTTTCTCAGAAAGCTTCTTTCCAGTTTTGAACGGAAGATATTTCCTTTTTCACCATAGCCCTCTATGGGCTTCCAAATATCCCTTTGCCAATTCCACAAGAACAGCCTTAGCGAAAGGCTTATTGAAGGGAAAGATGTAACTCTGTGGGATGAATTAACAGAACACAGAGCAGTTTCTCAGAAAGCTTCTTTCCAGTTTTGAACGGAAGATATTTCCTTTTTCATTATAGCCCTCTATGGGCTTCCAAATATCCCTTTGCCAATTCCACAAGAACAGCCTTAGCGAAAGGCTTCTTGATGGGAAAGATGTAACTCTGTGAGATGAATTAACAGAACACAGAGCAGTTTCTCAGAAAGCTTCTTTCCAGTTTTGAACGGAAGATATTTCCTTTTTCACCATAGCCCTCTATGGGCTTCCAAATATACCTTTGCCAATTCCCCAAGAACAGCCTTAGCGAATGGCTTCTTGAAGGGAAAGATGTAACTCTGTGAGATGAATTAACAGAACACAGAGCAGTTTCTCAGAAAGCTTCTTTCCAGTTTTGAACGGAAGATATTTCCTTTTTCACCCTAGCCCTCTATGGGCTTCCAAATATCCCTTTGCCAATTCCACAAGAAAAGCCTTAGCGAAAGGCTTATTGAAGGGAAAGATGTAACTCTGTGGGATGAATTAACAGAACACAGAGCAGTTTCTCAGAAAGCTTCTTTCCAGTTTTAAACGGAAGATATTTCCTTTTTCACCATAGCCCTCTATGGGCTTCCAAATATCCCTTTGCCAATTCCCCAAGAACAGCCTTAGCGAAAGGCTTCTTGAAGGGAAAGATGTAACTCTGTGAGATGAATTACCAGAACACAGAGCAGTTTCTCAGAAAGCTTCTTTCCAGTTTTGAACGGATGGTATTTCCTTTTTCACCATAGCCCTCTATGGGCTTCCAAATATCCCTTTGCCAATTCCAAAAGAACAGCCTTAGCGAAAGGCTTCTTGAAGGGATAGATGTAATTCTGTGAGATGAATTAACAGAACACAGAGCAGTTTCTCAGAAAGCTTCTTTCCAGTTTTGAACGGAAGATATTTCCTTTTTCATCTTAGCCCTCTATGGGTTTCCAAATATCCCTTTGCCAATTCCACAAGAACAGCCTTAGCGAAAGGATTCTTGAAGGGAAAGATATAACTCGGTGAGATGAATTAACAGAACACAGAGCAGTTTCTCAGAAAGCTTCTTTCCAGTTTTGAACGGAAGGTATTTCCTTTTTCACCATAGCCCTCTATGGGCTTCCAAATATCCCTGTGCCAATTCCACAAGAACAGCCTTAGCGAAAGGATTCTTGAAGGGAAAGATGTAACTCTGTGAGATGAATTAACAGAACACAGAGCAGTTTCTCAGAAAGCTTCTTTCCAGTTTTGAACGGAAGATATTTCCTTTTTCACCATAGCCCTCTATGGGCTTCCAAATATCCCTTTGCCAATTCCACAAGAACAGCCTTAGCGAAAGGCTTCTTGAAGGGAAAGATGTAACTCTGTGAGATGAATTAACAGGACACAGAGCAGTTTCTCAGAAAGCTTCTTTCCAGTTTTGAACGGAAGATATTTCCTTTTTCACCATAGCCCTCTATGGGCTTCCAAATATCCCTTTGCCAATTCCACAAGAACAGCCTTAGCGAAAGGCTTCTTGAAGGGAAAGATGTAACTCTGTGAGATGAATTAACAGAACACAGAGCAGTTTCTCAGAAAGCTTCTTTCCAGTTTTGAACGGAAGGTATTTCCTTTTTCACCATAGCCCTCTATGGGCTTCCAAATATCCCTTTGCCAATTCCACAAGAACAGCCTTAGCGAAAGGCTTCTTGAAGGGAAAGATGTAACTCTGTGAGATGAATTAACAGAACACAGAGCAGTTTCTCAGAAAGCTTCTTTCCAGTTTTTAACGGAAGGTATTTCCTTTTTCACCATAGCCCTCTATGGGCTTCCAAATATCCCTTTGCCAATTCCACAAGAACAGCCTTAGCGAAAGGCTTCTTGAAGGGAAAGATGTAACTCTGTGAGATGAATTAACAGAACACAGAGCAGTTTCTCAGAAAGCTTCTTTCATGTTTTGAACGGAAGATATTTCCTTTTACACCATAGCCCTCTATGGGCTTCCAAATATCCCTTTTCCAATTCCACAAGAACAGCCTTAGGGAAAGGCTTCTTGAAGGGAAAGATGTAACTCTGTGAGGTGAATTAACAGAACACAGAGCAGTTTCTCAGAAAGCTTCTTTCCACTTTTGAACGGAAGATATTTCCTTTTTCACCATAGCCCTCTATGGGCTTCCAAATATCCCTTTGCCAATTCCACAAGAACAGCCTTAGCGAAAGGCTTCTTGATGGGAAAGATGTAACTCTGTGAGATGAATTAACAGAACACAGAGCAGTTTCTCAGAAAGCTTCTTTCCAGTTTTGAACGGAAGATATTTCCTTTTTCGCCATAGCCCTCTATGGGCTTCCAAATATCCCTTTGCCAATTCCCCAAGAACAGCCTTAGCGAAAGGCTTCTTGAAGGGAAAGATGTAACTCTGTGAGATGAATTAACAGAACACAGAGCAGTTTCTCAGAAAGCTTCTTTCCAGTTTTGAACGGAAGATATTTCCTTTTTCACCATAGCCCTCTATGGGCTTCCAAATATCCCTTTGCCAATTCCACAAGAACAGCCTTAGCGAAAGGCTTATTGAAGGGAAAGATGTAACTCTGTGGGATGAATTAACAGAACACAGAGCAGTTTCTCAGAAAGCTTCTTTCCAGTTTTGAACGGAAGATATTTCCTTTTTCATTATAGCCCTCTATGGGCTTCCAAATATCCCTTTGCCAATTCCACAAGAACAGCCTTAGCGAAAGGCTTCTTGATGGGAAAGATGTAACTCTGTGAGATGAATTAACAGAACACAGAGCAGTTTCTCAGAAAGCTTCTTTCCAGTTTTGAACGGAAGATATTTCCTTTTTCACCATAGCCCTCTATGGGCTTCCAAATATACCTTTGCCAATTCCCCAAGAACAGCCTTAGCGAATGGCTTCTTGAAGGGAAAGATGTAACTCTGTGAGATGAATTAACAGAACACAGAGCAGTTTCTCAGAAAGCTTCTTTCCAGTTTTGAACGGAAGATATTTCCTTTTTCACCCTAGCCCTCTATGGGCTTCCAAATATCCCTTTGCCAATTCCACAAGAAAAGCCTTAGCGAAAGGCTTATTGAAGGGAAAGATGTAACTCTGTGGGATGAATTAACAGAACACAGAGCAGTTTCTCAGAAAGCTTCTTTCCAGTTTTAAACGGAAGATATTTCCTTTTTCACCATAGCCCTCTATGGGCTTCCAAATATCCCTTTGCCAATTCCCCAAGAACAGCCTTAGCGAAAGGCTTCTTGAAGGGAAAGATGTAACTCTGTGAGATGAATTACCAGAACACAGAGCAGTTTCTCAGAAAGCTTCTTTCCAGTTTTGAACGGATGGTATTTCCTTTTTCACCATAGCCCTCTATGGGCTTCCAAATATCCCTTTGCCAATTCCAAAAGAACAGCCTTAGCGAAAGGCTTCTTGAAGGGATAGATGTAATTCTGTGAGATGAATTAACAGAACACAGAGCAGTTTCTCAGAAAGCTTCTTTCCAGTTTTGAACGGAAGATATTTCCTTTTTCATCTTAGCCCTCTATGGGTTTCCAAATATCCCTTTGCCAATTCCACAAGAACAGCCTTAGCGAAAGGATTCTTGAAGGGAAAGATATAACTCGGTGAGATGAATTAACAGAACACAGAGCAGTTTCTCAGAAAGCTTCTTTCCAGTTTTGAACGGAAGGTATTTCCTTTTTCACCATAGCCCTCTATGGGCTTCCAAATATCCCTGTGCCAATTCCACAAGAACAGCCTTAGCGAAAGGATTCTTGAAGGGAAAGATGTAACTCTGTGAGATGAATTAACAGAACACAGAGCAGTTTCTCAGAAAGCTTCTTTCCAGTTTTGAACGGAAGATATTTCCTTTTTCACCATAGCCCTCTATGGGCTTCCAAATATCCCTTTGCCAATTCCACAAGAACAGCCTTAGCGAAAGGCTTCTTGAAGGGAAAGATGTAACTCTGTGAGATGAATTAACAGGACACAGAGCAGTTTCTCAGAAAGCTTCTTTCCAGTTTTGAACGGAAGATATTTCCTTTTTCACCATAGCCCTTTATGGGCTTCCAAATATCCCTTTGCCAATTCCCCAAGAACAGCCTTAGCGAAAGGCTTCTTGAAGGGAAAGATGTATCTCTGTGAGATGAATTAACAGAACACAGAGCAGTTTCTCAGAAAGCTTCTTTCCAGTTTTGAACGGAAGGTATTTCCTTTTTCACCATAGCCCTCTATGGGCTTCTAATATCCCTTTGCCAATTCCCCAAGAACAGCCTTAGCGAAAGGCTTCTTGAAGGGAAAGATGTCACTCTGTGAGATGAATTAACAGATCACAGAGCAGTTTCTCAGAAAGCTTCTTTCCAGTTTTGAACGGAAGATATTTCCTTTTTCACCTTAGCCCTCTATGGGCTTCCAAATATCCCTTTGCCAATTCCACAAGAACACCCTTAGCGAAAGGCTTCTTGAAGGGAAAGTTGTAACGCGGTGAGATGAATTAACAGAACACAGAGCAGTTTCTCAGAAAGCTTCTTTCCAGTTTTGAACGGAAGGTATTTCCTTTTTCACCATACCCCTCTATGGGCTTCCAAATATCCCTGTGCCAATTCCACAAATCAGACTTAGCGAAAGGCTTCTTGAAGGGAAAGATGTAACTCTGTGAGATGAATTAACAGAACACAGAGCAGTTTGTCAGAAAGCTTCTTTCCAGTTTTGAACGGAAGATATGTCCTTTTTCACCATAGCCCTCTATGGGCTTCAAAATATCCCTTGCCAATTCCACAAGAACAGCCTTAGCGAAAGGCTTCTTGAAGGGAAAGATGTAACTCTGTGAGATGAATTAACAGAACACAGAGCAGTTTCTCAGAAAGCTTCTTTCCAGTTTTTAACGGAAGGTATTTCCTTTTTCGCCATAGCCCTCTATGGGCTTCCAAATATCCCTTTGCCAATTCCCCAAGAACAGCCTTAGCGAAAGGCTTCTTGAAGGGAAAGATGTAACTCTGTGAGATGAATTAACAGAACACAGAGCAGTTTCTCAGAAAGCTTCTTTCCAGTTTTGAACGGAAGATATTTCCTTTTTCACCATAGCCCTCTATGGGCTTCCAAATATCCCTTTGCCAATTCCACAAGAACAGCCTTAGCGAAAGGCTTATTGAAGGGAAAGATGTAACTCTGTGGGATGAATTAACAGAACACAGAGCAGTTTCTCAGAAAGCTTCTTTCCAGTTTTGAACGGAAGATACTTCCTTTTTCACCATAGCCCTCTATGGGCTTCCAAATATCCCTTTGCCAGTTCCCCAAGAACAGCCTTAGCGAAAGGCTTCTTGAAGGGAAAGATGTAACTCTGTGAGATGAATTACCAGAACACAGAGCAGTTTCTCAGAAAGCTTCTTTCCAGTTTTGAACGGATGGTATTTCCTTTTTCACCATAGCCCTCTATGGGCTTCCAAATATCCCTTTGCCAATTCCCCAAGAACAGCCTTAGCGAAAGGCTTCTTGAAGAAAAAGATGTAACTCTGTGAGATGAATTAACAGAACACAGAGCAGTTTATCAGAAAGCTTCTTTCCAGTTTTGAACGGAAGATATTTCCTTTTTCACCATAGCCCTCTAAGGGCTTCCAAATATCAGTTTGGCAATTCCACAAGAACAGCCTTAGCGAAAGGCTTCTTGAAGGGAAAGATGTAACTCTGTGTGATGAATTACCAGAACACAGAGCAGTTTCTCAGAAAGCTTCTTTCCACTTTTGAACGGAAGATATTTCCTTTTTCACCATAGCCCTCTATGGGCTTCCAAATATCCCTTTGCCAATTCCACAAGAACAACCTTAGCGAAAGGCTTCTTGAAGGGAAAGATGTAACTCTGTGAGATGAATTAACAGAACACAGAGCAGTTTCTCAGAAAGCTTCTTTCCAGTTTTGAACGGAAGGTATTTCCTTTTTCACCATAGCCCTCTATGGGCTTCCAAATATCCCTTTGCCAATTCCACAAGTACAGCCTTAGCGAAAGGCTTCTTGAAGGGAAAGATGTAACTCTGTGAGATGAATTAACAGAACACAGAGCAGTTTCTCAGAAAGCTTCTTTCCAGTTTTGAACGGAAGATATTTCCTTTTTCACCATAGCCCTCTATGGGCTTCCAAATATCCCTTTGCCAATTCCACAAGAACAGCCTTAGCGAAAGGCTTCTTGAAGGGAAAGATGTAACTCTGTGAGATGAATTAACAGAACACAGAGCAGTTGTTCAGAAAGCTTCTTTCCAGTTTTGAACGGAAGATATTTCCTTTTTCACCATAGCTCCCTATGGGCTTCCAAATATCCCTTTGCCAATTCCACAAGAACAGCCTTAACGAAAGGCTTCTTGAAGGGAAAGATGTAACTCTGTGAGATGAATTAACAGAACACAAAGCAGATTCTCAGAAAGCTTCTTTCCAGTTTTGAACGTAAGATATTTCCTTTTTCACCATAGCCCTCTATGGGCTTCCAAATATCCCTTTGCCAATTCCACAAGAACAGCCTTAGCGAAAGGCTTCTTGAAGGGAAAGATGTAACTCTGTGAGATGAATTAACAGAACACAGAGCAGTTTCTCAGAAAGCTTCTTTCCAGTTTTGAACGGAAGATATTTCCTTTTTCACCATAGCCCTCTATGGGCTTCCAAATATCCCTTTGCCAATTCCACAAGAACAGCCTTACCGAAAGGCTTCTTGAAGGGAAAGATGTAACTCTGTGAGATGAATTAACAGAACACAGAGCAGTTTCTCAGAAAGCTTCTTTCCAGTTTTGAACGGAAGATATTTCCTTTTTCACCATAGCCCTCTATGGGCTTCCAAATATCCCTTTGCCAATTCCACAAGAACAGCCTTAGCGAAAGGCTTCTTGAAGGGAAAGATGTAACTCTGTGAGATGAATTAACAGAACACAGAGCAGTTTCTCAGAAAGCTTCTTTCCAGTTTTGAACGGAAGATATTTCCTTTTTCACCATAGCCCTCTATGGGCTTCCAAATATCCCTTTGCCAATTCCACAAGAACAGCCTTAGCGAAAGGCTTCTTGATGGGAAAGATGTAACTCTGTGAGATGAATTAACAGAACACAGAGCAGTTTCTCAGAAAGCTTCTTTCCAGTTTTGAACGGAAGATATTTCCTTTTTCACCATAGCCCTCTATGGGCTTCCAAATATCCCTTTGCCAATTCCCCAAGAACAGCCTTAGCGAATGGCTTCTTGAAGGGAAAGATGTAACTCTGTGAGATGAATTAACAGAACACAGAGCAGTTTCTCAGAAAGCTTCTTTCCAGTTTTGAACGGAAGATATTTCCTTTTTCACCATAGCCCTCTATGGGCTTCCAAATATCCCTTTGCCAATTCCACAAGAAAAGCCTTAGCGAAAGGCTTATTGAAGGGAAAGATGTAACTCTGTGGGATGAATTAACAGAACACAGAGCAGTTTCTCAGAAAGCTTCTTTCCAGTTTTAAACGGAAGATATTTCCTTTTTCACCATAGCCCTCTATGGGCTTCCAAATATCCCTTTGCCAATTCCCCAAGAACAGCCTTAGCGAAAGGCTTCTTGAAGGGAAAGATGTAACTCTGTGAGATGAATTACCAGAACACAGAGCAGTTTCTCAGAAAGCTTCTTTCCAGTTTTGAACGGATGGTATTTCCTTTTTCACCATAGCCCTCTATGGGCTTCCAAATATCCCTTTGCCAATTCCCCAAGAACAGCCTTAGCGAAAGGCTTCTTGAAGAAAAAGATGTAACTCTGTGAGATGAATTAACAGAACACAGAGCAGTTTCTCAGAAAGCTTCTTTCCAGTTTTGAACGGAAGATATTTCCTTTTTCACCATAGCCCTCTAAGGGCTTCCAAATATCCCTTTGCCAATTCCACAAGAACAGCCTTAGCGAAAGGCTTCTTGAAGGGAAAGATGTAACTCTGTGAGATGAATTAACAGAACACAGAGCAGTTTCTCAGAAAGCTTCTTTCCACTTTTGAACGGAAGATATTTCCTTTTTCACCATAGCCCTCTATGGGATTCCAAATATCCCTTTGCCAATTCCACAAGAACAGCCTTAGCGAAAGGCTTCTTGAAGGGAAAGATGTAACTCTGTGAGATGAATTAACAGAACACAGAGCAGTTTCTCAGAAAGCTTCTTTCCAGTTTTGAACGGAAGATATTTCCTTTTTCACCATAGCCCTCTATGGGCTTCCAAATATCCCTTTGCCAATTCCACAAGAACAGCCTTAGCGAAAGGCTTCTTGAAGGGAAAGATGTAACTCTGTGAGATGAATTAACAGAACACAGAGCAGTTTCTCAGAAAGCTTCTTTCCGGTTTTTAACGGAAGGTATTTCCTTTTTCACCATAGCCCTCTATGGGCTTCCAAATATCCCTTTGCCAATTCCACAAGAACAGCCTTAGCGAAAGGCTTCTTGAAGGGAAAGATGTAACTCTGTGAGATGAATTAACAGAACACAGAGCAGTTTCTCAGAAAGCTTCTTTCATGTTTTGAACGGAAGATATTTCCTTTTACACCATAGCCCTCTATGGGCTTCCAAATATCCCTTTGCCAATTCCACAAGAACAGCCTTAGCGAAAGGCTTCTTGAAGGGAAAGATGTAACTCTGTGAGGTGAATTAACAGAACACAGAACAGTTTCTCAGAAAGCTTCTTTCCAGTTTTGAACGGAAGATATTTCCTTTTTCACCATAGCCCTCTATGGGCTTCCAAATATCCCTTTGCCAATTCCACAAGAACAGCCTTAGCGAAAGGCTTCTTGAAGGGAAAGATGTAACTCTGTGAGATGAATTAACAGAACACAGAGCAGTTGTTCAGAAAGCTTCATTCCAGTTTTGAACGGAAGATATTTCCTTTTTCACCATAGCTCCCTATGGGCTTCCAAATATCCCTTTGCCAATTCCACAAGAACAGCCTTAACGAAAGGCTTCTTGAAGGGAAAGATGTAACTCTGTGAGATGAATTAACAGAACACAAAGCAGATTCTCAGAAAGCTTCTTTCCAGTTTTGAACGTAAGATATTTCCTTTTTCACCATAGCCCTCTATGGGCTTCCAAATATCCCTTTGCCAATTCCACAAGAACAGCCTTAGCGAAAGGCTTCTTGAAGGGAAAGATGTAACTCTGTGAGATGAATTAACAGAACACAGAGCAGTTTCTCAGAAAGCTTCTTTCCAGTTTTGAACGGAAGATATTTCCTTTTTCACCATAGCCCTCTATGGGCTTCCAAATATCCCTTTGCCAATTCCACAAGAACAGCCTTAGCGAAAGGCTTCTTGAAGGGAAAGATGTAACTCTGTGAGATGAATTAACAGAACACAGAGCAGTTTGTCAGAAAGCTTCTTTCCAGTTTTGAACGGAAGATATGTCCTTTTTCACCATAGCCCTCTATGGGCTTCAAAATATCCCTTGCCAATTCCACAAGAACAGCCTTAGCGAAAGGCTTCTTGAAGGGAAAGATGTAACTCTGTGAGATGAATTAACAGAACACAGAGCAGTTTCTCAGAAAGCTTCTTTCCAGTTTTTAACGGAAGGTATTTCCTTTTTCACCATAGCCCTCTATGGGCTTCCAAATATCCCTTTGCCAATTCCACAAGAACAGCCTTAGCGAAAGGCTTCTTGAAGGGAAAGATGTAACTCTGTGAGATGAATTAACAGAACACAGAGCAGTTTCTCAGAAAGCTTCTTTCCAGTTTTGAACGGAAGGTATTTCCTTTTTCACCATAGCCCTCTATGGGCTTCCAAATATCCCTTTGCCAATTCCACAAGAACAGCCTTAGCGAAAGGCTTCTTGAAGGGAAAGATGTAACTCTGTGAGATGAATTAACAGAACACAGAGCAGTTTCTCAGAAAGCTTCTTTCCAGTTTTTAACGGAAGGTATTTCCTTTTTCACCATAGCCCTCTATGGGCTTCCAAATATCCCTTTGCCAATTCCACAAGAACAGCCTTAGCGAAAGGCTTCTTGAAGGGAAAGATGTAACTCTGTGAGATGAATTAACAGAACACAGAGCAGTTTCTCAGAAAGCTTCTTTCATGTTTTGAACGGAAGATATTTCCTTTTACACCATAGCCCTCTATGGGCTTCCAAATATCCCTTTGCCAATTCCACAAGAACAGCCTTAGCGAAAGGCTTCTTGAAGGGAAAGATGTAACTCTGTGAGGTGAATTAACAGAACACAGAGCAGTTTCTCAGAAAGCTTCTTTCCACTTTTGAACGGAAGATATTTCCTTTTTCACCATAGCCCTCTATGGGCTTCCAAATATCCCTTTGCCAATTCCACAAGAACAGCCTTAGCGAAAGGCTTCTTGATGGGAAAGATGTAACTCTGTGAGATGAATTAACAGAACACAGAGCAGTTTCTCAGAAAGCTTCTTTCCAGTTTTGAACGGAAGATATTTCCTTTTTCGCCATAGCCCTCTATGGGCTTCCAAATATCCCTTTGCCAATTCCCCAAGAACAGCCTTAGCGAAAGGCTTCTTGAAGGGAAAGATGTAACTCTGTGAGATGAATTAACAGAACACAGAGCAGTTTCTCAGAAAGCTTCTTTCCAGTTTTGAACGGAAGATATTTCCTTTTTCACCATAGCCCTCTATGGGCTTCCAAATATCCCTTTGCCAATTCCACAAGAACAGCCTTAGCGAAAGGCTTATTGAAGGGAAAGATGTAACTCTGTGGGATGAATTAACAGAACACAGAGCAGTTTCTCAGAAAGCTTCTTTCCAGTTTTGAACGGAAGATACTTCCTTTTTCACCATAGCCCTCAATGGGCTTCCAAATATCCCTTTGCCAGTTCCCCAAGAACAGCCTTAGCGAAAGGCTTCTTGAAGGGAAAGATGTAACTCTGTGAGATGAATTACCAGAACACAGAGCAGTTTCTCAGAAAGCTTCTTTCCAGTTTTGAACGGATGGTATTTCCTTTTTCACCATAGCCCTCTATGGGCTTCCAAATATCCCTTTGCCAATTCCCCAAGAACAGCCTTAGCGAAAGGCTTCTTGAAGAAAAAGATGTAACTCTGTGAGATGAATTAACAGAACACAGAGCAGTTTATCAGAAAGCTTCTTTCCAGTTTTGAACGGAAGATATTTCCTTTTTCACCATAGCCCTCTAAGGGCTTCCAAATATCAGTTTGGCAATTCCACAAGAACAGCCTTAGCGAAAGGCTTCTTGAAGGGAAAGATGTAACTCTGTGTGATGAATTACCAGAACACAGAGCAGTTTCTCAGAAAGCTTCTTTCCACTTTTGAACGGAAGATATTTCCTTTTTCACCATAGCCCTCTATGGGCTTCCAAATATCCCTTTGCCAATTCCACAAGAACAACCTTAGCGAAAGGCTTCTTGAAGGGAAAGATGTAACTCTGTGAGATGAATTAACAGAACACAGAGCAGTTTCTCAGAAAGCTTCTTTCCAGTTTTGAACGGAAGGTATTTCCTTTTTCACCATAGCCCTCTATGGGCTTCCAAATATCCCTTTGCCAATTCCACAAGAACAGCCTTAGCGAATGGCTTCTTGAAGGGAAAGATGTAACTCTGTGAGATGAATTAACAGAACACAGAGCAGTTTCTCAGAAAGCTTCTTTCCAGTTTTGAACGGAAGATATTTCCTTTTTCACCATAGCCCTCTATGGGCTTCCAAATATCCCTTTGCCAATTCCACAAGAAAAGCCTTAGCGAAAGGCTTCTTGAAGGGAAAGATGTAACTCTGTGGGATGAATTAACAGAACACAGAGCAGTTTCTCAGAAAGCTTCTTTCCAGTTTTGAACGGAAGATATTTCCTTTTTCACCATAGCCCTCTATGGGCTTCCAAATATCCCTTTGCCAATTCCACAAGAACAGCCTTAGCGAAAGGCTTCTTGAAGGGAAAGATGTAACTCTGTGAGATGAATTAACAGAACACAGAGCAGTTTCTCAGAAAGCTTCTTTCCAGTTTTGAACGGAAGATATTTCCTTTTTCACCATAGCCCTCTATGGGCTTCCAAATATCCCTTTGCCAATTCCACAAGAACAGCCTTAGCGAAAGGCTTCTTGAAGGGAAAGATGTAACTCTGTGAGATGAATTAACAGAACACAGAGCAGTTTCTCAGAAAGCTTCTTTCCAGTTTTGAACGGAAGATATTTCCTTTTTCACCATAGCCCTCTATGTGCTTCCAAATATCCCTTTGCCAATTCCACAAGAACAGCCTTAGCGAAAGGCTTCTTGAAGGGAAAGATGTAACTCTGTGAGATGAATTAACAGAACACAGAGCAGTTTCTCAGAAAGCTTCTTTCCAGTTTTGAACGGAAGATATTTCCTTTTTCACCTTAGCCCTCTATGGGCTTCCAAATATCCCTTTGCCAATTCCACAAGAACACCCTTAGCGAAAGGCTTCTTGAAGGGAAAGTTGTAACGCGGTGAGATGAATTAACAGAACACAGAGCAGTTTCTCAGAAAGCTTCTTTCCAGTTTTGAACGGAAGGTATTTCCTTTTTCACCATACCCCTCTATGGGCTTCCAAATATCCCTGTGCCAATTCCACAAATCAGACTTAGCGAAAGGCTTCTTGAAGGGAAAGATGTAACTCTGTGAGATGAATTAACAGAACACAGAGCAGTTTGTCAGAAAGCTTCTTTCCAGTTTTGAACGGAAGATATGTCCTTTTTCACCATAGCCCTCTATGGGCTTCAAAATATCCCTTGCCAATTCCACAAGAACAGCCTTAGCGAAAGGCTTCTTGAAGGGAAAGATGTAACTCTGTGAGATGAATTAACAGAACACAGAGCAGTTTCTCAGAAAGCTTCTTTCCAGTTTTTAACGGAAGGTATTTCCTTTTTCACCATAGCCCTCTATGGGCTTCCAAATATCCCTTTGCCAATTCCACAAGAACAGCCTTAGCGAAAGGCTTCTTGAAGGGAAAGATGTAACTCTGTGAGATGAATTAACAGAACACAGAGCAGTTGTTCAGAAAGCTTCTTTCCAGTTTTGAACGGAAGGTATTTCCTTTTTCACCATAGCCCTCTATGGGCTTCCAAATATCCCTTTGCCAATTCCACAAGAACAGCCTTAGCGAAAGGCTTCTTGAAGGGAAAGATGTAACTCTGTGAGATGAATTAACAGAACACAGAGCAGTTTCTCAGAAAGCTTCTTTCCAGTTTTTAACGGAAGGTATTTCCTTTTTCACCATAGCCCTCTATGGGCTTCCAAATATCCCTTTGCCAATTCCACAAGAACAGCCTTAGCGAAAGGCTTCTTGAAGGGAAAGATGTAACTCTGTGAGATGAATTAACAGAACACAGAGCAGTTTCTCAGAAAGCTTCTTTCATGTTTTGAACGGAAGATATTTCCTTTTACACCATAGCCCTCTATGGGCTTCCAAATATCCCTTTGCCAATTCCACAAGAACAGCCTTAGCGAAAGGCTTCTTGAAGGGAAAGATGTAACTCTGTGAGGTGAATTAACAGAACACAGAGCAGTTTCTCAGAAAGCTTCTTTCCACTTTTGAACGGAAGATATTTCCTTTTTCACCATAGCCCTCTATGGGCTTCCAAATATCCCTTTGCCAATTCCACAAGAACAGCCTTAGCGAAAGGCTTCTTGATGGGAAAGATGTAACTCTGTGAGATGAATTAACAGAACACAGAGCAGTTTCTCAGAAAGCTTCTTTCCAGTTTTGAACGGAAGATATTTCCTTTTTCGCCATAGCCCTCTATGGGCTTCCAAATATCCCTTTGCCAATTCCCCAAGAACAGCCTTAGCGAAAGGCTTCTTGAAGGGAAAGATGTAACTCTGTGAGATGAATTAACAGAACACAGAGCAGTTTCTCAGAAAGCTTCTTTCCAGTTTTGAACGGAAGATATTTCCTTTTTCACCATAGCCCTCTATGGGCTTCCAAATATCCCTTTGCCAATTCCACAAGAACAGCCTTAGCGAAAGGCTTATTGAAGGGAAAGATGTAACTCTGTGGGATGAATTAACAGAACACAGAGCAGTTTCTCAGAAAGCTTCTTTCCAGTTTTGAACGGAAGATACTTCCTTTTTCACCATAGCCCTCTATGGGCTTCCAAATATCCCTTTGCCAGTTCCCCAAGAACAGCCTTAGCGAAAGGCTTCTTGAAGGGAAAGATGTAACTCTGTGAGATGAATTACCAGAACACAGAGCAGTTTCTCAGAAAGCTTCTTTCCAGTTTTGAACGGATGGTATTTCCTTTTTCACCATAGCCCTCTATGGGCTTCCAAATATCCCTTTGCCAATTCCCCAAGAACAGCCTTAGCGAAAGGCTTCTTGAAGAAAAAGATGTAACTCTGTGAGATGAATTAACAGAACACAGAGCAGTTTATCAGAAAGCTTCTTTCCAGTTTTGAACGGAAGATATTTCCTTTTTCACCATAGCCCTCTAAGGGCTTCCAAATATCAGTTTGGCAATTCCACAAGAACAGCCTTAGCGAAAGGCTTCTTGAAGGGAAAGATGTAACTCTGTGTGATGAATTACCAGAACACAGAGCAGTTTCTCAGAAAGCTTCTTTCCACTTTTGAACGGAAGATATTTACTTTTTCACCATAGCCCTCTATGGGCTTCCAAATATCCCTTTGCCAATTCCACAAGAACAACCTTAGCGAAAGGCTTCTTGAAGGGAAAGATGTAACTCTGTGAGATGAATTAACAGAACACAGAGCAGTTTCTCAGAAAGCTTCTTTCCAGTTTTGAACGGAAGGTATTTCCTTTTTCACCATAGCCCTCTATGGGCTTCCAAATATCCCTTTGCCAATTCCACAAGAACAGCCTTAGCGAATGGCTTCTTGAAGGGAAAGATGTAACTCTGTGAGATGAATTAACAGAACACAGAGCAGTTTCTCAGAAAGCTTCTTTCCAGTTTTGAACGGAAGATATTTCCTTTTTCACCATAGCCCTCTATGGGCTTCCAAATATCCCTTTGCCAATTCCACAAGAAAAGCCTTAGCGAAAGGCTTCTTGAAGGGAAAGATGTAACTCTGTGGGATGAATTAACAGAACACAGAGCAGTTTCTCAGAAAGCTTCTTTCCAGTTTTGAACGGAAGATATTTCCTTTTTCACCATAGCCCTCTATGGGCTTCCAAATATCCCTTTGCCAATTCCACAAGAACAGCCTTAGCGAAAGGCTTCTTGAAGGGAAAGATGTAACTCTGTGAGTTGAATTAACAGAACACAGAGCAGTTTCTCAGAAAGCTTCTTTCCAGTTTTGAACGGAAGATATTTCCTTTTTCACCATAGCCCTCTATGGGCTTCCAAATATCCCTTTGCCAATTCCACAAGAACAGCCTTAGCGAAAGGCTTCTTGAAGGGAAAGATGTAACTCTGTGAGATGAATTAACAGAACACAGAGCAGTTTCTCAGAAAGCTTCTTTCCAGTTTTGAACGGAAGATATTTCCTTTTTCACCATAGCCCTCTATGGGCTTCCAAATATCCCTTTGCCAATTCCACAAGAACAGCCTTAGCGAAAGGCTTCTTGATGGGAAAGATGTAACTCTGTGAGATGAATTAACAGAACACAGAGCAGTTTCTCAGAAAGCTTCTTTCCAGTTTTGAACGGAAGATATTTCCTTTTTCACCATAGCCCTCTATGGGCTTCCAAATATCCCTTTGCCAATTCCCCAAGAACAGCCTTAGCGAATGGCTTCTTGAAGGGAAAGATGTAACTCTGTGAGATGAATTAACAGAACACAGAGCAGTTTCTCAGAAAGCTTCTTTCCAGTTTTGAACGGAAGATATTTCCTTTTTCACCATAGCCCTCTATGGGCTTCCAAATATCCCTTTGCCAATTCCACAAGAAAAGCCTTAGCGAAAGGCTTATTGAAGGGAAAGATGTAACTCTGTGGGATGAATTAACAGAACACAGAGCAGTTTCTCAGAAAGCTTCTTTCCAGTTTTAAACGGAAGATATTTCCTTTTTCACCATAGCCCTCTATGGGCTTCCAAATATCCCTTTGCCAATTCCCCAAGAACAGCCTTAGCGAAAGGCTTCTTGAAGGGAAAGATGTAACTCTGTGAGATGAATTACCAGAACACAGAGCAGTTTCTCAGAAAGCTTCTTTCCAGTTTTGAACGGATGGTATTTCCTTTTTCACCATAGCCCTCTATGGGCTTCCAAATATCCCTTTGCCAATTCCCCAAGAACAGCCTTAGCGAAAGGCTTCTTGAAGAAAAAGATGTAACTCTGTGAGATGAATTAACAGAACACAGAGCAGTTTCTCAGAAAGCTTCTTTCCAGTTTTGAACGGAAGATATTTCCTTTTTCACCATAGCCCTCTAAGGGCTTCCAAATATCCCTTTGCCAATTCCACAAGAACAGCCTTAGCGAAAGGCTTCTTGAAGGGAAAGATGTAACTCTGTGAGATGAATTAACAGAACACAGAGCAGTTTCTCAGAAAGCTTCTTTCCACTTTTGAACGGAAGATATTTCCTTTTTCACCATAGCCCTCTATGGGATTCCAAATATCCCTTTGCCAATTCCACAAGAACAGCCTTAGCGAAAGGCTTCTTGAAGGGAAAGATGTAACTCTGTGAGATGAATTAACAGAACACAGAGCAGTTTCTCAGAAAGCTTCTTTCCAGTTTTGAACGGAAGATATTTCCTTTTTCACCATAGCCCTCTATGGGCTTCCAAATATCCCTTTGCCAATTCCACAAGAACAGCCTTAGCGAAAGGCTTCTTGAAGGGAAAGATGTAACTCTGTGAGATGAATTAACAGAACACAGAGCAGTTTCTCAGAAAGCTTCTTTCCAGTTTTTAACGGAAGGTATTTCCTTTTTCACCATAGCCCTCTATGGGCTTCCAAATATCCCTTTGCCAATTCCACAAGAACAGCCTTAGCGAAAGGCTTCTTGAAGGGAAAGATGTAACTCTGTGAGATGAATTAACAGAACACAGAGCAGTTTCTCAGAAAGCTTCTTTCATGTTTTGAACGGAAGATATTTCCTTTTACACCATAGCCCTCTATGGGCTTCCAAATATCCCTTTGCCAATTCCACAAGAACAGCCTTAGCGAAAGGCTTCTTGAAGGGAAAGATGTAACTCTGTGAGGTGAATTAACAGAACACAGAACAGTTTCTCAGAAAGCTTCTTTCCAGTTTTGAACGGAAGATATTTCCTTTTTCACCATAGCCCTCTATGGGCTTCCAAATATCCCTTTGCCAATTCCACAAGAACAGCCTTAGCGAAAGGCTTCTTGAAGGGAAAGATGTAACTCTGTGAGATGAATTAACAGAACACAGAGCAGTTGTTCAGAAAGCTTCATTCCAGTTTTGAACGGAAGATATTTCCTTTTTCACCATAGCTCCCTATGGGCTTCCAAATATCCCTTTGCCAATTCCACAAGAACAGCCTTAACGAAAGGCTTCTTGAAGGGAAAGATGTAACTCTGTGAGATGAATTAACAGAACACAAAGCAGATTCTCAGAAAGCTTCTTTCCAGTTTTGAACGTAAGATATTTCCTTTTTCACCATAGCCCTCTATGGGCTTCCAAATATCCCTTTGCCAATTCCACAAGAACAGCCTTAGCGAAAGGCTTCTTGAAGGGAAAGATGTAACTCTGTGAGATGAATTAACAGAACACAGAGCAGTTTCTCAGAAAGCTTCTTTCCAGTTTTGAACGGAAGATATTTCCTTTTTCACCATAGCCCTCTATGGGCTTCCAAATATCCCTTTGCCAATTCCACAAGAACAGCCTTAGCGAAAGGCTTCTTGAAGGGAAAGATGTAACTCTGTGAGATGAATTAACAGAACACAGAGCAGTTTCTCAGAAAGCTTCTTTCCAGTTTTGAACGGAAGATATTTCCTTTTTCACCATAGCCCTCTATGGGCTTCCAAATATCCCTTTGCCAATTCCACAAGAACAGCCTTAGCGAAAGGCTTCTTGAAGGGAAAGATGTAACTCTGTGAGATGAATTAACAGAACACAGAGCAGTTTCTCAGAAAGCTTCTTTCCAGTTTTGAACGGAAGGTATTTCCTTTTTCACCATAGCCCTCTATGGGCTTCCAAATATCCCTTTGCCAATTCCACAAGAACAGCCTTAGCGAAAGGCTTCTTGAAGGGAAAGATGTAACTCTGTGAGATGAATTAACAGAACACAGAGCAGTTTCTCAGAAAGCTTCTTTCCAGTTTTTAACGGAAGGTATTTCCTTTTTCACCATAGCCCTCTATGGGCTTCCAAATATCCCTTTGCCAATTCCACAAGAACAGCCTTAGCGAAAGGCTTCTTGAAGGGAAAGATGTAACTCTGTGAGATGAATTAACAGAACACAGAGCAGTTTCTCAGAAAGCTTCTTTCATGTTTTGAACGGAAGATATTTCCTTTTACACCATAGCCCTCTATGGGCTTCCAAATATCCCTTTTCCAATTCCACAAGAACAGCCTTAGGGAAAGGCTTCTTGAAGGGAAAGATGTAACTCTGTGAGGTGAATTAACAGAACACAGAGCAGTTTCTCAGAAAGCTTCTTTCCACTTTTGAACGGAAGATATTTCCTTTTTCACCATAGCCCTCTATGGGCTTCCAAATATCCCTTTGCCAATTCCACAAGAACAGCCTTAGCGAAAGGCTTCTTGATGGGAAAGATGTAACTCTGTGAGATGAATTAACAGAACACAGAGCAGTTTCTCAGAAAGCTTCTTTCCAGTTTTGAACGGAAGATATTTCCTTTTTCGCCATAGCCCTCTATGGGCTTCCAAATATCCCTTTGCCAATTCCCCAAGAACAGCCTTAGCGAAAGGCTTCTTGAAGGGAAAGATGTAACTCTGTGAGATGAATTAACAGAACACAGAGCAGTTTCTCAGAAAGCTTCTTTCCAGTTTTGAACGGAAGATATTTCCTTTTTCACCATAGCCCTCTATGGGCTTCCAAATATCCCTTTGCCAATTCCACAAGAACAGCCTTAGCGAAAGGCTTATTGAAGGGAAAGATGTAACTCTGTGGGATGAATTAACAGAACACAGAGCAGTTTCTCAGAAAGCTTCTTTCCAGTTTTGAACGGAAGATATTTCCTTTTTCATTATAGCCCTCTATGGGCTTCCAAATATCCCTTTGCCAATTCCACAAGAACAGCCTTAGCGAAAGGCTTCTTGATGGGAAAGATGTAACTCTGTGAGATGAATTAACAGAACACAGAGCAGTTTCTCAGAAAGCTTCTTTCCAGTTTTGAACGGAAGATATTTCCTTTTTCACCATAGCCCTCTATGGGCTTCCAAATATACCTTTGCCAATTCCCCAAGAACAGCCTTAGCGAATGGCTTCTTGAAGGGAAAGATGTAACTCTGTGAGATGAATTAACAGAACACAGAGCAGTTTCTCAGAAAGCTTCTTTCCAGTTTTGAACGGAAGATATTTCCTTTTTCACCCTAGCCCTCTATGGGCTTCCAAATATCCCTTTGCCAATTCCACAAGAAAAGCCTTAGCGAAAGGCTTATTGAAGGGAAAGATGTAACTCTGTGGGATGAATTAACAGAACACAGAGCAGTTTCTCAGAAAGCTTCTTTCCAGTTTTAAACGGAAGATATTTCCTTTTTCACCATAGCCCTCTATGGGCTTCCAAATATCCCTTTGCCAATTCCCCAAGAACAGCCTTAGCGAAAGGCTTCTTGAAGGGAAAGATGTAACTCTGTGAGATGAATTACCAGAACACAGAGCAGTTTCTCAGAAAGCTTCTTTCCAGTTTTGAACGGATGGTATTTCCTTTTTCACCATAGCCCTCTATGGGCTTCCAAATATCCCTTTGCCAATTCCAAAAGAACAGCCTTAGCGAAAGGCTTCTTGAAGGGATAGATGTAATTCTGTGAGATGAATTAACAGAACACAGAGCAGTTTCTCAGAAAGCTTCTTTCCAGTTTTGAACGGAAGATATTTCCTTTTTCATCTTAGCCCTCTATGGGTTTCCAAATATCCCTTTGCCAATTCCACAAGAACAGCCTTAGCGAAAGGATTCTTGAAGGGAAAGATATAACTCGGTGAGATGAATTAACAGAACACAGAGCAGTTTCTCAGAAAGCTTCTTTCCAGTTTTGAACGGAAGGTATTTCCTTTTTCACCATAGCCCTCTATGGGCTTCCAAATATCCCTGTGCCAATTCCACAAGAACAGCCTTAGCGAAAGGATTCTTGAAGGGAAAGATGTAACTCTGTGAGATGAATTAACAGAACACAGAGCAGTTTCTCAGAAAGCTTCTTTCCAGTTTTGAACGGAAGATATTTCCTTTTTCACCATAGCCCTCTATGGGCTTCCAAATATCCCTTTGCCAATTCCACAAGAACAGCCTTAGCGAAAGGCTTCTTGAAGGGAAAGATGTAACTCTGTGAGATGAATTAACAGGACACAGAGCAGTTTCTCAGAAAGCTTCTTTCCAGTTTTGAACGGAAGATATTTCCTTTTTCACCATAGCCCTCTATGGGCTTCCAAATATCCCTTTGCCAATTCCACAAGAACAGCCTTAGCGAAAGGCTTCTTGAAGGGAAAGATGTAACTCTGTGAGATGAATTAACAGAACACAGAGCAGTTTCTCAGAAAGCTTCTTTCCAGTTTTGAACGGAAGGTATTTCCTTTTTCACCATAGCCCTCTATGGGCTTCCAAATATCCCTTTGCCAATTCCACAAGAACAGCCTTAGCGAAAGGCTTCTTGAAGGGAAAGATGTAACTCTGTGAGATGAATTAACAGAACACAGAGCAGTTTCTCAGAAAGCTTCTTTCCAGTTTTTAACGGAAGGTATTTCCTTTTTCACCATAGCCCTCTATGGGCTTCCAAATATCCCTTTGCCAATTCCACAAGAACAGCCTTAGCGAAAGGCTTCTTGAAGGGAAAGATGTAACTCTGTGAGATGAATTAACAGAACACAGAGCAGTTTCTCAGAAAGCTTCTTTCATGTTTTGAACGGAAGATATTTCCTTTTACACCATAGCCCTCTATGGGCTTCCAAATATCCCTTTTCCAATTCCACAAGAACAGCCTTAGGGAAAGGCTTCTTGAAGGGAAAGATGTAACTCTGTGAGGTGAATTAACAGAACACAGAGCAGTTTCTCAGAAAGCTTCTTTCCACTTTTGAACGGAAGATATTTCCTTTTTCACCATAGCCCTCTATGGGCTTCCAAATATCCCTTTGCCAATTCCACAAGAACAGCCTTAGCGAAAGGCTTCTTGATGGGAAAGATGTAACTCTGTGAGATGAATTAACAGAACACAGAGCAGTTTCTCAGAAAGCTTCTTTCCAGTTTTGAACGGAAGATATTTCCTTTTTCGCCATAGCCCTCTATGGGCTTCCAAATATCCCTTTGCCAATTCCCCAAGAACAGCCTTAGCGAAAGGCTTCTTGAAGGGAAAGATGTAACTCTGTGAGATGAATTAACAGAACACAGAGCAGTTTCTCAGAAAGCTTCTTTCCAGTTTTGAACGGAAGATATTTCCTTTTTCACCATAGCCCTCTATGGGCTTCCAAATATCCCTTTGCCAATTCCACAAGAACAGCCTTAGCGAAAGGCTTATTGAAGGGAAAGATGTAACTCTGTGGGATGAATTAACAGAACACAGAGCAGTTTCTCAGAAAGCTTCTTTCCAGTTTTGAACGGAAGATATTTCCTTTTTCATTATAGCCCTCTATGGGCTTCCAAATATCCCTTTGCCAATTCCACAAGAACAGCCTTAGCGAAAGGCTTCTTGATGGGAAAGATGTAACTCTGTGAGATGAATTAACAGAACACAGAGCAGTTTCTCAGAAAGCTTCTTTCCAGTTTTGAACGGAAGATATTTCCTTTTTCACCATAGCCCTCTATGGGCTTCCAAATATACCTTTGCCAATTCCCCAAGAACAGCCTTAGCGAATGGCTTCTTGAAGGGAAAGATGTAACTCTGTGAGATGAATTAACAGAACACAGAGCAGTTTCTCAGAAAGCTTCTTTCCAGTTTTGAACGGAAGATATTTCCTTTTTCACCCTAGCCCTCTATGGGCTTCCAAATATCCCTTTGCCAATTCCACAAGAAAAGCCTTAGCGAAAGGCTTATTGAAGGGAAAGATGTAACTCTGTGGGATGAATTAACAGAACACAGAGCAGTTTCTCAGAAAGCTTCTTTCCAGTTTTAAACGGAAGATATTTCCTTTTTCACCATAGCCCTCTATGGGCTTCCAAATATCCCTTTGCCAATTCCCCAAGAACAGCCTTAGCGAAAGGCTTCTTGAAGGGAAAGATGTAACTCTGTGAGATGAATTACCAGAACACAGAGCAGTTTCTCAGAAAGCTTCTTTCCAGTTTTGAACGGATGGTATTTCCTTTTTCACCATAGCCCTCTATGGGCTTCCAAATATCCCTTTGCCAATTCCAAAAGAACAGCCTTAGCGAAAGGCTTCTTGAAGGGATAGATGTAATTCTGTGAGATGAATTAACAGAACACAGAGCAGTTTCTCAGAAAGCTTCTTTCCAGTTTTGAACGGAAGATATTTCCTTTTTCATCTTAGCCCTCTATGGGTTTCCAAATATCCCTTTGCCAATTCCACAAGAACAGCCTTAGCGAAAGGATTCTTGAAGGGAAAGATATAACTCGGTGAGATGAATTAACAGAACACAGAGCAGTTTCTCAGAAAGCTTCTTTCCAGTTTTGAACGGAAGGTATTTCCTTTTTCACCATAGCCCTCTATGGGCTTCCAAATATCCCTGTGCCAATTCCACAAGAACAGCCTTAGCGAAAGGATTCTTGAAGGGAAAGATGTAACTCTGTGAGATGAATTAACAGAACACAGAGCAGTTTCTCAGAAAGCTTCTTTCCAGTTTTGAACGGAAGATATTTCCTTTTTCACCATAGCCCTCTATGGGCTTCCAAATATCCCTTTGCCAATTCCACAAGAACAGCCTTAGCGAAAGGCTTCTTGAAGGGAAAGATGTAACTCTGTGAGATGAATTAACAGGACACAGAGCAGTTTCTCAGAAAGCTTCTTTCCAGTTTTGAACGGAAGATATTTCCTTTTTCACCATAGCCCTTTATGGGCTTCCAAATATCCCTTTGCCAATTCCCCAAGAACAGCCTTAGCGAAAGGCTTCTTGAAGGGAAAGATGTATCTCTGTGAGATGAATTAACAGAACACAGAGCAGTTTCTCAGAAAGCTTCTTTCCAGTTTTGAACGGAAGGTATTTCCTTTTTCACCATAGCCCTCTATGGGCTTCTAATATCCCTTTGCCAATTCCCCAAGAACAGCCTTAGCGAAAGGCTTCTTGAAGGGAAAGATGTCACTCTGTGAGATGAATTAACAGATCACAGAGCAGTTTCTCAGAAAGCTTCTTTCCAGTTTTGAACGGAAGATATTTCCTTTTTCACCTTAGCCCTCTATGGGCTTCCAAATATCCCTTTGCCAATTCCACAAGAACACCCTTAGCGAAAGGCTTCTTGAAGGGAAAGTTGTAACGCGGTGAGATGAATTAACAGAACACAGAGCAGTTTCTCAGAAAGCTTCTTTCCAGTTTTGAACGGAAGGTATTTCCTTTTTCACCATACCCCTCTATGGGCTTCCAAATATCCCTGTGCCAATTCCACAAATCAGACTTAGCGAAAGGCTTCTTGAAGGGAAAGATGTAACTCTGTGAGATGAATTAACAGAACACAGAGCAGTTTGTCAGAAAGCTTCTTTCCAGTTTTGAACGGAAGATATGTCCTTTTTCACCATAGCCCTCTATGGGCTTCAAAATATCCCTTGCCAATTCCACAAGAACAGCCTTAGCGAAAGGCTTCTTGAAGGGAAAGATGTAACTCTGTGAGATGAATTAACAGAACACAGAGCAGTTTCTCAGAAAGCTTCTTTCCAGTTTTTAACGGAAGGTATTTCCTTTTTCACCATAGCCCTCTATGGGCTTCCAAATATCCCTTTGCCAATTCCACAAGAACAGCCTTAGCGAAAGGCTTCTTGAAGGGAAAGATGTAACTCTGTGAGATGAATTAACAGAACACAGAGCAGTTTCTCAGAAAGCTTCTTTCCAGTTTTGAACGGAAGGTATTTCCTTTTTCACCATAGCCCTCTATGGGCTTCCAAATATCCCTTTGCCAATTCCACAAGAACAGCCTTAGCGAAAGGCTTCTTGAAGGGAAAGATGTAACTCTGTGAGATGAATTAACAGAACACAGAGCAGTTTCTCAGAAAGCTTCTTTCCAGTTTTTAACGGAAGGTATTTCCTTTTTCACCATAGCCCTCTATGGGCTTCCAAATATCCCTTTGCCAATTCCACAAGAACAGCCTTAGCGAAAGGCTTCTTGAAGGGAAAGATGTAACTCTGTGAGATGAATTAACAGAACACAGAGCAGTTTCTCAGAAAGCTTCTTTCATGTTTTGAACGGAAGATATTTCCTTTTACACCATAGCCCTCTATGGGCTTCCAAATATCCCTTTGCCAATTCCACAAGAACAGCCTTAGCGAAAGGCTTCTTGAAGGGAAAGATGTAACTCTGTGAGGTGAATTAAGAGAACACAGAGCAGTTTCTCAAAAAGCTTCTTTCCACTTTTGAACGGAAGATATTTCCTTTTTCACCATAGCCCTCTATGGGCTTCCAAATATCCCTTTGCCAATTCCACAAGAACAGCCTTAGCGAAAGGCTTCTTGATGGGAAAGATGTAACTCTGTGAGATGAATTAACAGAACACAGAGCAGTTTCTCAGAAAGCTTCTTTCCAGTTTTGAACGGAAGATATTTCCTTTTTCGCCATAGCCCTCTATGGGCTTCCAAATATCCCTTTGCCAATTCCCCAAGAACAGCCTTAGCGAAAGGCTTCTTGAAGGGAAAGATGTAACTCTGTGAGATGAATTAACAGAACACAGAGCAGTTTCTCAGAAAGCTTCTTTCCAGTTTTGAACGGAAGATATTTCCTTTTTCACCATAGCCCTCTATGGGCTTCCAAATATCCCTTTGCCAATTCCACAAGAACAGCCTTAGCGAAAGGCTTATTGAAGGGAAAGATGTAACTCTGTGGGATGAATTAACAGAACACAGAGCAGTTTCTCAGAAAGCTTCTTTCCAGTTTTGAACGGAAGATACTTCCTTTTTCACCATAGCCCTCTATGGGCTTCCAAATATCCCTTTGCCAGTTCCCCAAGAACAGCCTTAGCGAAAGGCTTCTTGAAGGGAAAGATGTAACTCTGTGAGATGAATTACCAGAACACAGAGCAGTTTCTCAGAAAGCTTCTTTCCAGTTTTGAACGGATGGTATTTCCTTTTTCACCATAGCCCTCTATGGGCTTCCAAATATCCCTTTGCCAATTCCCCAAGAACAGCCTTAGCGAAAGGCTTCTTGAAGAAAAAGATGTAACTCTGTGAGATGAATTAACAGAACACAGAGCAGTTTATCAGAAAGCTTCTTTCCAGTTTTGAACGGAAGATATTTCCTTTTTCACCATAGCCCTCTAAGGGCTTCCAAATATCAGTTTGGCAATTCCACAAGAACAGCCTTAGCGAAAGGCTTCTTGAAGGGAAAGATGTAACTCTGTGTGATGAATTACCAGAACACAGAGCAGTTTCTCAGAAAGCTTCTTTCCACTTTTGAACGGAAGATATTTCCTTTTTCACCATAGCCCTCTATGGGCTTCCAAATATCCCTTTGCCAATTCCACAAGAACAACCTTAGCGAAAGGCTTCTTGAAGGGAAAGATGTAACTCTGTGAGATGAATTAACAGAACACAGAGCAGTTTCTCAGAAAGCTTCTTTCCAGTTTTGAACGGAAGGTATTTCCTTTTTCACCATAGCCCTCTATGGGCTTCCAAATATCCCTTTGCCAATTCCACAAGTACAGCCTTAGCGAAAGGCTTCTTGAAGGGAAAGATGTAACTCTGTGAGATGAATTAACAGAACACAGAGCAGTTTCTCAGAAAGCTTCTTTCCAGTTTTGAACGGAAGATATTTCCTTTTTCACCATAGCCCTCTATGGGCTTCCAAATATCCCTTTGCCAATTCCACAAGAACAGCCTTAGCGAAAGGCTTCTTGAAGGGAAAGATGTAACTCTGTGAGATGAATTAACAGAACACAGAGCAGTTGTTCAGAAAGCTTCTTTCCAGTTTTGAACGGAAGATATTTCCTTTTTCACCATAGCTCCCTATGGGCTTCCAAATATCCCTTTGCCAATTCCACAAGAACAGCCTTAACGAAAGGCTTCTTGAAGGGAAAGATGTAACTCTGTGAGATGAATTAACAGAACACAAAGCAGATTCTCAGAAAGCTTCTTTCCAGTTTTGAACGTAAGATATTTCCTTTTTCACCATAGCCCTCTATGGGCTTCCAAATATCCCTTTGCCAATTCCACAAGAACAGCCTTAGCGAAAGGCTTCTTGAAGGGAAAGATGTAACTCTGTGAGATGAATTAACAGAACACAGAGCAGTTTCTCAGAAAGCTTCTTTCCAGTTTTGAACGGAAGATATTTCCTTTTTCACCATAGCCCTCTATGGGCTTCCAAATATCCCTTTGCCAATTCCACAAGAACAGCCTTACCGAAAGGCTTCTTGAAGGGAAAGATGTAACTCTGTGAGATGAATTAACAGAACACAGAGCAGTTTCTCAGAAAGCTTCTTTCCAGTTTTGAACGGAAGATATTTCCTTTTTCACCATAGCCCTCTATGGGCTTCCAAATATCCCTTTGCCAATTCCACAAGAACAGCCTTAGCGAAAGGCTTCTTGAAGGGAAAGATGTAACTCTGTGAGATGAATTAACAGAACACAGAGCAGTTTCTCAGAAAGCTTCTTTCCAGTTTTGAACGGAAGATATTTCCTTTTTCACCATAGCCCTCTATGGGCTTCCAAATATCCCTTTGCCAATTCCACAAGAACAGCCTTAGCGAAAGGCTTCTTGATGGGAAAGATGTAACTCTGTGAGATGAATTAACAGAACACAGAGCAGTTTCTCAGAAAGCTTCTTTCCAGTTTTGAACGGAAGATATTTCCTTTTTCACCATAGCCCTCTATGGGCTTCCAAATATCCCTTTGCCAATTCCCCAAGAACAGCCTTAGCGAATGGCTTCTTGAAGGGAAAGATGTAACTCTGTGAGATGAATTAACAGAACACAGAGCAGTTTCTCAGAAAGCTTCTTTCCAGTTTTGAACGGAAGATATTTCCTTTTTCACCATAGCCCTCTATGGGCTTCCAAATATCCCTTTGCCAATTCCACAAGAAAAGCCTTAGCGAAAGGCTTATTGAAGGGAAAGATGTAACTCTGTGGGATGAATTAACAGAACACAGAGCAGTTTCTCAGAAAGCTTCTTTCCAGTTTTAAACGGAAGATATTTCCTTTTTCACCATAGCCCTCTATGGGCTTCCAAATATCCCTTTGCCAATTCCCCAAGAACAGCCTTAGCGAAAGGCTTCTTGAAGGGAAAGATGTAACTCTGTGAGATGAATTACCAGAACACAGAGCAGTTTCTCAGAAAGCTTCTTTCCAGTTTTGAACGGATGGTATTTCCTTTTTCACCATAGCCCTCTATGGGCTTCCAAATATCCCTTTGCCAATTCCCCAAGAACAGCCTTAGCGAAAGGCTTCTTGAAGAAAAAGATGTAACTCTGTGAGATGAATTAACAGAACACAGAGCAGTTTCTCAGAAAGCTTCTTTCCAGTTTTGAACGGAAGATATTTCCTTTTTCACCATAGCCCTCTAAGGGCTTCCAAATATCCCTTTGCCAATTCCACAAGAACAGCCTTAGCGAAAGGCTTCTTGAAGGGAAAGATGTAACTCTGTGAGATGAATTAACAGAACACAGAGCAGTTTCTCAGAAAGCTTCTTTCCACTTTTGAACGGAAGATATTTCCTTTTTCACCATAGCCCTCTATGGGATTCCAAATATCCCTTTGCCAATTCCACAAGAACAGCCTTAGCGAAAGGCTTCTTGAAGGGAAAGATGTAACTCTGTGAGATGAATTAACAGAACACAGAGCAGTTTCTCAGAAAGCTTCTTTCCAGTTTTGAACGGAAGATATTTCCTTTTTCACCATAGCCCTCTATGGGCTTCCAAATATCCCTTTGCCAATTCCACAAGAACAGCCTTAGCGAAAGGCTTCTTGAAGGGAAAGATGTAACTCTGTGAGATGAATTAACAGAACACAGAGCAGTTTCTCAGAAAGCTTCTTTCCGGTTTTTAACGGAAGGTATTTCCTTTTTCACCATAGCCCTCTATGGGCTTCCAAATATCCCTTTGCCAATTCCACAAGAACAGCCTTAGCGAAAGGCTTCTTGAAGGGAAAGATGTAACTCTGTGAGATGAATTAACAGAACACAGAGCAGTTTCTCAGAAAGCTTCTTTCATGTTTTGAACGGAAGATATTTCCTTTTACACCATAGCCCTCTATGGGCTTCCAAATATCCCTTTGCCAATTCCACAAGAACAGCCTTAGCGAAAGGCTTCTTGAAGGGAAAGATGTAACTCTGTGAGGTGAATTAACAGAACACAGAACAGTTTCTCAGAAAGCTTCTTTCCAGTTTTGAACGGAAGATATTTCCTTTTTCACCATAGCCCTCTATGGGCTTCCAAATATCCCTTTGCCAATTCCACAAGAACAGCCTTAGCGAAAGGCTTCTTGAAGGGAAAGATGTAACTCTGTGAGATGAATTAACAGAACACAGAGCAGTTGTTCAGAAAGCTTCATTCCAGTTTTGAACGGAAGATATTTCCTTTTTCACCATAGCTCCCTATGGGCTTCCAAATATCCCTTTGCCAATTCCACAAGAACAGCCTTAACGAAAGGCTTCTTGAAGGGAAAGATGTAACTCTGTGAGATGAATTAACAGAACACAAAGCAGATTCTCAGAAAGCTTCTTTCCAGTTTTGAACGTAAGATATTTCCTTTTTCACCATAGCCCTCTATGGGCTTCCAAATATCCCTTTGCCAATTCCACAAGAACAGCCTTAGCGAAAGGCTTCTTGAAGGGAAAGATGTAACTCTGTGAGATGAATTAACAGAACACAGAGCAGTTTCTCAGAAAGCTTCTTTCCAGTTTTGAACGGAAGATATTTCCTTTTTCACCATAGCCCTCTATGGGCTTCCAAATATCCCTTTGCCAATTCCACAAGAACAGCCTTAGCGAAAGGCTTCTTGAAGGGAAAGATGTAACTCTGTGAGATGAATTAACAGAACACAGAGCAGTTTGTCAGAAAGCTTCTTTCCAGTTTTGAACGGAAGATATGTCCTTTTTCACCATAGCCCTCTATGGGCTTCAAAATATCCCTTGCCAATTCCACAAGAACAGCCTTAGCGAAAGGCTTCTTGAAGGGAAAGATGTAACTCTGTGAGATGAATTAACAGAACACAGAGCAGTTTCTCAGAAAGCTTCTTTCCAGTTTTTAACGGAAGGTATTTCCTTTTTCACCATAGCCCTCTATGGGCTTCCAAATATCCCTTTGCCAATTCCACAAGAACAGCCTTAGCGAAAGGCTTCTTGAAGGGAAAGATGTAACTCTGTGAGATGAATTAACAGAACACAGAGCAGTTTCTCAGAAAGCTTCTTTCCAGTTTTGAACGGAAGGTATTTCCTTTTTCACCATAGCCCTCTATGGGCTTCCAAATATCCCTTTGCCAATTCCACAAGAACAGCCTTAGCGAAAGGCTTCTTGAAGGGAAAGATGTAACTCTGTGAGATGAATTAACAGAACACAGAGCAGTTTCTCAGAAAGCTTCTTTCCAGTTTTTAACGGAAGGTATTTCCTTTTTCACCATAGCCCTCTATGGGCTTCCAAATATCCCTTTGCCAATTCCACAAGAACAGCCTTAGCGAAAGGCTTCTTGAAGGGAAAGATGTAACTCTGTGAGATGAATTAACAGAACACAGAGCAGTTTCTCAGAAAGCTTCTTTCATGTTTTGAACGGAAGATATTTCCTTTTACACCATAGCCCTCTATGGGCTTCCAAATATCCCTTTGCCAATTCCACAAGAACAGCCTTAGCGAAAGGCTTCTTGAAGGGAAAGATGTAACTCTGTGAGGTGAATTAACAGAACACAGAGCAGTTTCTCAGAAAGCTTCTTTCCACTTTTGAACGGAAGATATTTCCTTTTTCACCATAGCCCTCTATGGGCTTCCAAATATCCCTTTGCCAATTCCACAAGAACAGCCTTAGCGAAAGGCTTCTTGATGGGAAAGATGTAACTCTGTGAGATGAATTAACAGAACACAGAGCAGTTTCTCAGAAAGCTTCTTTCCAGTTTTGAACGGAAGATATTTCCTTTTTCGCCATAGCCCTCTATGGGCTTCCAAATATCCCTTTGCCAATTCCCCAAGAACAGCCTTAGCGAAAGGCTTCTTGAAGGGAAAGATGTAACTCTGTGAGATGAATTAACAGAACACAGAGCAGTTTCTCAGAAAGCTTCTTTCCAGTTTTGAACGGAAGATATTTCCTTTTTCACCATAGCCCTCTATGGGCTTCCAAATATCCCTTTGCCAATTCCACAAGAACAGCCTTAGCGAAAGGCTTATTGAAGGGAAAGATGTAACTCTGTGGGATGAATTAACAGAACACAGAGCAGTTTCTCAGAAAGCTTCTTTCCAGTTTTGAACGGAAGATACTTCCTTTTTCACCATAGCCCTCAATGGGCTTCCAAATATCCCTTTGCCAGTTCCCCAAGAACAGCCTTAGCGAAAGGCTTCTTGAAGGGAAAGATGTAACTCTGTGAGATGAATTACCAGAACACAGAGCAGTTTCTCAGAAAGCTTCTTTCCAGTTTTGAACGGATGGTATTTCCTTTTTCACCATAGCCCTCTATGGGCTTCCAAATATCCCTTTGCCAATTCCCCAAGAACAGCCTTAGCGAAAGGCTTCTTGAAGAAAAAGATGTAACTCTGTGAGATGAATTAACAGAACACAGAGCAGTTTCTCAGAAAGCTTCTTTCCAGTTTTGAACGGAAGATATTTCCTTTTTCACCATAGCCCTCTAAGGGCTTCCAAATATCAGTTTGGCAATTCCACAAGAACAGCCTTAGCGAAAGGCTTCTTGAAGGGAAAGATGTAACTCTGTGTGATGAATTACCAGAACACAGAGCAGTTTCTCAGAAAGCTTCTTTCCACTTTTGAACGGAAGATATTTCCTTTTTCACCATAGCCCTCTATGGGCTTCCAAATATCCCTTTGCCAATTCCACAAGAACAACCTTAGCGAAAGGCTTCTTGAAGGGAAAGATGTAACTCTGTGAGATGAATTAACAGAACACAGAGCAGTTTCTCAGAAAGCTTCTTTCCAGTTTTGAACGGAAGGTATTTCCTTTTTCACCATAGCCCTCTATGGGCTTCCAAATATCCCTTTGCCAATTCCACAAGAACAGCCTTAGCGAATGGCTTCTTGAAGGGAAAGATGTAACTCTGTGAGATGAATTAACAGAACACAGAGCAGTTTCTCAGAAAGCTTCTTTCCAGTTTTGAACGGAAGATATTTCCTTTTTCACCATAGCCCTCTATGGGCTTCCAAATATCCCTTTGCCAATTCCACAAGAAAAGCCTTAGCGAAAGGCTTCTTGAAGGGAAAGATGTAACTCTGTGGGATGAATTAACAGAACACAGAGCAGTTTCTCAGAAAGCTTCTTTCCAGTTTTGAACGGAAGATATTTCCTTTTTCACCATAGCCCTCTATGGGCTTCCAAATATCCCTTTGCCAATTCCACAAGAACAGCCTTAGCGAAAGGCTTCTTGAAGGGAAAGATGTAACTCTGTGAGATGAATTAACAGAACACAGAGCAGTTTCTCAGAAAGCTTCTTTCCAGTTTTGAACGGAAGATATTTCCTTTTTCACCATAGCCCTCTATGGGCTTCCAAATATCCCTTTGCCAATTCCACAAGAACAGCCTTAGCGAAAGGCTTCTTGAAGGGAAAGATGTAACTCTGTGAGATGAATTAACAGAACACAGAGCAGTTTCTCAGAAAGCTTCTTTCCAGTTTTGAACGGAAGATATTTCCTTTTTCACCATAGCCCTCTATGTGCTTCCAAATATCCCTTTGCCAATTCCACAAGAACAGCCTTAGCGAAAGGCTTCTTGAAGGGAAAGATGTAACTCTGTGAGATGAATTAACAGAACACAGAGCAGTTTCTCAGAAAGCTTCTTTCCAGTTTTGAACGGAAGATATTTCCTTTTTCACCTTAGCCCTCTATGGGCTTCCAAATATCCCTTTGCCAATTCCACAAGAACACCCTTAGCGAAAGGCTTCTTGAAGGGAAAGTTGTAACGCGGTGAGATGAATTAACAGAACACAGAGCAGTTTCTCAGAAAGCTTCTTTCCAGTTTTGAACGGAAGGTATTTCCTTTTTCACCATACCCCTCTATGGGCTTCCAAATATCCCTGTGCCAATTCCACAAATCAGACTTAGCGAAAGGCTTCTTGAAGGGAAAGATGTAACTCTGTGAGATGAATTAACAGAACACAGAGCAGTTTGTCAGAAAGCTTCTTTCCAGTTTTGAACGGAAGATATGTCCTTTTTCACCATAGCCCTCTATGGGCTTCAAAATATCCCTTGCCAATTCCACAAGAACAGCCTTAGCGAAAGGCTTCTTGAAGGGAAAGATGTAACTCTGTGAGATGAATTAACAGAACACAGAGCAGTTTCTCAGAAAGCTTCTTTCCAGTTTTTAACGGAAGGTATTTCCTTTTTCACCATAGCCCTCTATGGGCTTCCAAATATCCCTTTGCCAATTCCACAAGAACAGCCTTAGCGAAAGGCTTCTTGAAGGGAAAGATGTAACTCTGTGAGATGAATTAACAGAACACAGAGCAGTTGTTCAGAAAGCTTCTTTCCAGTTTTGAACGGAAGGTATTTCCTTTTTCACCATAGCCCTCTATGGGCTTCCAAATATCCCTTTGCCAATTCCACAAGAACAGCCTTAGCGAAAGGCTTCTTGAAGGGAAAGATGTAACTCTGTGAGATGAATTAACAGAACACAGAGCAGTTTCTCAGAAAGCTTCTTTCCAGTTTTTAACGGAAGGTATTTCCTTTTTCACCATAGCCCTCTATGGGCTTCCAAATATCCCTTTGCCAATTCCACAAGAACAGCCTTAGCGAAAGGCTTCTTGAAGGGAAAGATGTAACTCTGTGAGATGAATTAACAGAACACAGAGCAGTTTCTCAGAAAGCTTCTTTCATGTTTTGAACGGAAGATATTTCCTTTTACACCATAGCCCTCTATGGGCTTCCAAATATCCCTTTGCCAATTCCACAAGAACAGCCTTAGCGAAAGGCTTCTTGAAGGGAAAGATGTAACTCTGTGAGGTGAATTAACAGAACACAGAGCAGTTTCTCAGAAAGCTTCTTTCCACTTTTGAACGGAAGATATTTCCTTTTTCACCATAGCCCTCTATGGGCTTCCAAATATCCCTTTGCCAATTCCACAAGAACAGCCTTAGCGAAAGGCTTCTTGATGGGAAAGATGTAACTCTGTGAGATGAATTAACAGAACACAGAGCAGTTTCTCAGAAAGCTTCTTTCCAGTTTTGAACGGAAGATATTTCCTTTTTCGCCATAGCCCTCTATGGGCTTCCAAATATCCCTTTGCCAATTCCCCAAGAACAGCCTTAGCGAAAGGCTTCTTGAAGGGAAAGATGTAACTCTGTGAGATGAATTAACAGAACACAGAGCAGTTTCTCAGAAAGCTTCTTTCCAGTTTTGAACGGAAGATATTTCCTTTTTCACCATAGCCCTCTATGGGCTTCCAAATATCCCTTTGCCAATTCCACAAGAACAGCCTTAGCGAAAGGCTTATTGAAGGGAAAGATGTAACTCTGTGGGATGAATTAACAGAACACAGAGCAGTTTCTCAGAAAGCTTCTTTCCAGTTTTGAACGGAAGATACTTCCTTTTTCACCATAGCCCTCTATGGGCTTCCAAATATCCCTTTGCCAGTTCCCCAAGAACAGCCTTAGCGAAAGGCTTCTTGAAGGGAAAGATGTAACTCTGTGAGATGAATTACCAGAACACAGAGCAGTTTCTCAGAAAGCTTCTTTCCAGTTTTGAACGGATGGTATTTCCTTTTTCACCATAGCCCTCTATGGGCTTCCAAATATCCCTTTGCCAATTCCCCAAGAACAGCCTTAGCGAAAGGCTTCTTGAAGAAAAAGATGTAACTCTGTGAGATGAATTAACAGAACACAGAGCAGTTTATCAGAAAGCTTCTTTCCAGTTTTGAACGGAAGATATTTCCTTTTTCACCATAGCCCTCTAAGGGCTTCCAAATATCAGTTTGGCAATTCCACAAGAACAGCCTTAGCGAAAGGCTTCTTGAAGGGAAAGATGTAACTCTGTGTGATGAATTACCAGAACACAGAGCAGTTTCTCAGAAAGCTTCTTTCCACTTTTGAACGGAAGATATTTACTTTTTCACCATAGCCCTCTATGGGCTTCCAAATATCCCTTTGCCAATTCCACAAGAACAACCTTAGCGAAAGGCTTCTTGAAGGGAAAGATGTAACTCTGTGAGATGAATTAACAGAACACAGAGCAGTTTCTCAGAAAGCTTCTTTCCAGTTTTGAACGGAAGGTATTTCCTTTTTCACCATAGCCCTCTATGGGCTTCCAAATATCCCTTTGCCAATTCCACAAGAACAGCCTTAGCGAATGGCTTCTTGAAGGGAAAGATGTAACTCTGTGAGATGAATTAACAGAACACAGAGCAGTTTCTCAGAAAGCTTCTTTCCAGTTTTGAACGGAAGATATTTCCTTTTTCACCATAGCCCTCTATGGGCTTCCAAATATCCCTTTGCCAATTCCACAAGAAAAGCCTTAGCGAAAGGCTTCTTGAAGGGAAAGATGTAACTCTGTGGGATGAATTAACAGAACACAGAGCAGTTTCTCAGAAAGCTTCTTTCCAGTTTTGAACGGAAGATATTTCCTTTTTCACCATAGCCCTCTATGGGCTTCCAAATATCCCTTTGCCAATTCCACAAGAACAGCCTTAGCGAAAGGCTTCTTGAAGGGAAAGATGTAACTCTGTGAGTTGAATTAACAGAACACAGAGCAGTTTCTCAGAAAGCTTCTTTCCAGTTTTGAACGGAAGATATTTCCTTTTTCACCATAGCCCTCTATGGGCTTCCAAATATCCCTTTGCCAATTCCACAAGAACAGCCTTAGCGAAAGGCTTCTTGAAGGGAAAGATGTAACTCTGTGAGATGAATTAACAGAACACAGAGCAGTTTCTCAGAAAGCTTCTTTCCAGTTTTGAACGGAAGATATTTCCTTTTTCACCATAGCCCTCTATGGGCTTCCAAATATCCCTTTGCCAATTCCACAAGAACAGCCTTAGCGAAAGGCTTCTTGATGGGAAAGATGTAACTCTGTGAGATGAATTAACAGAACACAGAGCAGTTTCTCAGAAAGCTTCTTTCCAGTTTTGAACGGAAGATATTTCCTTTTTCACCATAGCCCTCTATGGGCTTCCAAATATCCCTTTGCCAATTCCCCAAGAACAGCCTTAGCGAATGGCTTCTTGAAGGGAAAGATGTAACTCTGTGAGATGAATTAACAGAACACAGAGCAGTTTCTCAGAAAGCTTCTTTCCAGTTTTGAACGGAAGATATTTCCTTTTTCACCATAGCCCTCTATGGGCTTCCAAATATCCCTTTGCCAATTCCACAAGAAAAGCCTTAGCGAAAGGCTTATTGAAGGGAAAGATGTAACTCTGTGGGATGAATTAACAGAACACAGAGCAGTTTCTCAGAAAGCTTCTTTCCAGTTTTAAACGGAAGATATTTCCTTTTTCACCATAGCCCTCTATGGGCTTCCAAATATCCCTTTGCCAATTCCCCAAGAACAGCCTTAGCGAAAGGCTTCTTGAAGGGAAAGATGTAACTCTGTGAGATGAATTACCAGAACACAGAGCAGTTTCTCAGAAAGCTTCTTTCCAGTTTTGAACGGATGGTATTTCCTTTTTCACCATAGCCCTCTATGGGCTTCCAAATATCCCTTTGCCAATTCCCCAAGAACAGCCTTAGCGAAAGGCTTCTTGAAGAAAAAGATGTAACTCTGTGAGATGAATTAACAGAACACAGAGCAGTTTCTCAGAAAGCTTCTTTCCAGTTTTGAACGGAAGATATTTCCTTTTTCACCATAGCCCTCTAAGGGCTTCCAAATATCCCTTTGCCAATTCCACAAGAACAGCCTTAGCGAAAGGCTTCTTGAAGGGAAAGATGTAACTCTGTGAGATGAATTAACAGAACACAGAGCAGTTTCTCAGAAAGCTTCTTTCCACTTTTGAACGGAAGATATTTCCTTTTTCACCATAGCCCTCTATGGGATTCCAAATATCCCTTTGCCAATTCCACAAGAACAGCCTTAGCGAAAGGCTTCTTGAAGGGAAAGATGTAACTCTGTGAGATGAATTAACAGAACACAGAGCAGTTTCTCAGAAAGCTTCTTTCCAGTTTTGAACGGAAGATATTTCCTTTTTCACCATAGCCCTCTATGGGCTTCCAAATATCCCTTTGCCAATTCCACAAGAACAGCCTTAGCGAAAGGCTTCTTGAAGGGAAAGATGTAACTCTGTGAGATGAATTAACAGAACACAGAGCAGTTTCTCAGAAAGCTTCTTTCCAGTTTTTAACGGAAGGTATTTCCTTTTTCACCATAGCCCTCTATGGGCTTCCAAATATCCCTTTGCCAATTCCACAAGAACAGCCTTAGCGAAAGGCTTCTTGAAGGGAAAGATGTAACTCTGTGAGATGAATTAACAGAACACAGAGCAGTTTCTCAGAAAGCTTCTTTCATGTTTTGAACGGAAGATATTTCCTTTTACACCATAGCCCTCTATGGGCTTCCAAATATCCCTTTGCCAATTCCACAAGAACAGCCTTAGCGAAAGGCTTCTTGAAGGGAAAGATGTAACTCTGTGAGGTGAATTAACAGAACACAGAACAGTTTCTCAGAAAGCTTCTTTCCAGTTTTGAACGGAAGATATTTCCTTTTTCACCATAGCCCTCTATGGGCTTCCAAATATCCCTTTGCCAATTCCACAAGAACAGCCTTAGCGAAAGGCTTCTTGAAGGGAAAGATGTAACTCTGTGAGATGAATTAACAGAACACAGAGCAGTTGTTCAGAAAGCTTCATTCCAGTTTTGAACGGAAGATATTTCCTTTTTCACCATAGCTCCCTATGGGCTTCCAAATATCCCTTTGCCAATTCCACAAGAACAGCCTTAACGAAAGGCTTCTTGAAGGGAAAGATGTAACTCTGTGAGATGAATTAACAGAACACAAAGCAGATTCTCAGAAAGCTTCTTTCCAGTTTTGAACGTAAGATATTTCCTTTTTCACCATAGCCCTCTATGGGCTTCCAAATATCCCTTTGCCAATTCCACAAGAACAGCCTTAGCGAAAGGCTTCTTGAAGGGAAAGATGTAACTCTGTGAGATGAATTAACAGAACACAGAGCAGTTTCTCAGAAAGCTTCTTTCCAGTTTTGAACGGAAGATATTTCCTTTTTCACCATAGCCCTCTATGGGCTTCCAAATATCCCTTTGCCAATTCCACAAGAACAGCCTTAGCGAAAGGCTTCTTGAAGGGAAAGATGTAACTCTGTGAGATGAATTAACAGAACACAGAGCAGTTTCTCAGAAAGCTTCTTTCCAGTTTTGAACGGAAGATATTTCCTTTTTCACCATAGCCCTCTATGGGCTTCCAAATATCCCTTTGCCAATTCCACAAGAACAGCCTTAGCGAAAGGCTTCTTGAAGGGAAAGATGTAACTCTGTGAGATGAATTAACAGAACACAGAGCAGTTGTTCAGAAAGCTTCATTCCAGTTTTGAACGGAAGATATTTCCTTTTTCACCATAGCTCCCTATGGGCTTCCAAATATCCCTTTGCCAATTCCACAAGAACAGCCTTAACGAAAGGCTTCTTGAAGGGAAAGATGTAACTCTGTGAGATGAATTAACAGAACACAAAGCAGATTCTCAGAAAGCTTCTTTCCAGTTTTGAACGTAAGATATTTCCTTTTTCACCATAGCCCTCTATGGGCTTCCAAATATCCCTTTGCCAATTCCACAAGAACAGCCTTAGCGAAAGGCTTCTTGAAGGGAAAGATGTAACTCTGTGAGATGAATTAACAGAACACAGAGCAGTTTCTCAGAAAGCTTCTTTCCAGTTTTGAACGGAAGATATTTCCTTTTTCACCATAGCCCTCTATGGGCTTCCAAATATCCCTTTGCCAATTCCACAAGAACAGCCTTAGCGAAAGGCTTCTTGAAGGGAAAGATGTAACTCTGTGAGATGAATTAACAGAACACAGAGCAGTTTCTCAGAAAGCTTCTTTCCAGTTTTGAACGGAAGATATTTCCTTTTTCACCATAGCCCTCTATGTGCTTCCAAATATCCCTTTGCCAATTCCACAAGAACAGCCTTAGCGAAAGGCTTCTTGAAGGGAAAGATGTAACTCTGTGAGATGAATTAACAGAACACAGAGCAGTTTCTCAGAAAGCTTCTTTCCAGTTTTGAACGGAAGATATTTCCTTTTTCACCATAGCCCTCTATGGGCTTCCAAATATCCCTTTGCCAATTCCACAAGAACAGCCTTAGCGAAAGGCTTCTTGAAGGGAAAGATGTAACTCTGTGAGATGAATTACCAGAACACAGAGCAGTTTCTCAGAAAGCTTCTTTCCAGTTTTGAACGGATGGTATTTCCTTTTTCACCATAGCCCTCTATGGGCTTCCAAATATCCCTTTGCCAATTCCCCAAGAACAGCCTTAGCGAAAGGCTTCTTGAAGAAAAAGATGTAACTCTGTGAGATGAATTAACAGAACACAGAGCAGTTTCTCAGAAAGCTTCTTTCCAGTTTTGAACGGAAGATATTTCCTTTTTCACCATAGCCCTCTAAGGGCTTCCAAATATCCCTTTGCCAATTCCACAAGAACAGCCTTAGCGAAAGGCTTCTTGAAGGGAAAGATGTAACTCTGTGAGATGAATTACCAGAACACAGAGCAGTTTCTCAGAAAGCTTCTTTCCACTTTTGAACGGAAGATATTTCCTTTTTCACCATAGCCCTCTATGGGCTTCCAAATATCCCTTTGCCAATTCCACAAGAACAACCTTAGCGAAAGGCTTCTTGAAGGGAAAGATGTAACTCTGTGAGATGAATTAACAGAACACAGAGCAGTTTCTCAGAAAGCTTCTTTCCAGTTTTGAACGGAAGGTATTTCCTTTTTCACCATACCCCTCTATGGGCTTCCAAATATCCCTTTGCCAATTCCACAAGAACAGCCTTAGCGAAAGGCTTCTTGAAGGGAAACATGTAACTCTGTGAGATGAATTAACAGAACACAGAGCAGTTTCTCAGAAAGCTTCTTTCCAGTTTTGAACGGAAGATATTTCCTTTTTCACCATAGCCCTCTATGGGCTTCCAAATATCCCTTTGCCAATTCCACAAGAACAGCCTTAGCGAAAGGCTTCTTGAAGGGAAAGATGTAACTCTGTGAGATGAATTAACAGAACACAGAGCAGTTGTTCAGAAAGCTTCTTTCCAGTTTTGAACGGAAGATATTTCCTTTTTCACCATAGCTCCCTATGGGCTTCCAAATATCCCTTTGCCAATTCCACAAGAACAGCCTTAACGAAAGGCTTCTTGAAGGGAAAGATGTAACTCTGTGAGATGAATTAACAGAACACAAAGCAGATTCTCAGAAAGCTTCTTTCCAGTTTTGAACGTAAGATATTTCCTTTTTCACCATAGCCCTCTATGGGCTTCCAAATATCCCTTTGCCAATTCCACAAGAACAGCCTTAGCGAAAGGCTTCTTGAAGGGAAAGATGTAACTCTGTCAGATGAATTAACAGAACACAGAGCAGTTTCTCAGAAAGCTTCTTTACAGTTTTGAACGGAAGATATTTCCTTTTTCACCATAGCCCTCTATGGGCTTCCAAATATCCCTTTGCCAATTCCACAACAACAGCCTTAGCGAAAGGCTTCTTGAAGGGAAAGATGTAACTCTGTGAGATGAATTAACAGAACACAGAGCAGTTTCTCAGAAAGCTTCTTTCCAGTTTTGAACGGAAGATATTTCCTTTTTCACCATAGCCCTCTATGGGCTTCCAAATATCCCTTTGCCAATTCCACAAGAACAGCCTTAGCGAAAGGCTTCTTGAAGGGAAAGATGTAACTCTGTGAGATGAATTAACAGAACACAGAGCAGTTTCTCAGAAAGCTTCTTTCCAGTTTTGAACGGAAGTTATTTCCTTTTTCACCATAGCGCTCTATGGGCTTCCAAATATCCCTTTGCCAATTCCACAAGAACAGCCTTAGTGAAAGGCTTCTTGAAGGGAAAGATGTAACTCTGTGAGATGAATTACCAGAACACAGAGCAGTTTCTCAGAAAGCTTCTTTCCAGTTTTGAACGGATGGTATTTCCTTTTTCACCATAGCCCTCTATGGGCTTCCAAATATCCCTTTGCCAATTCCCCAAGAACAGCCTTAGCGAAAGGCTTCTTGAAGAAAAAGATGTAACTCTGTGAGATGAATTAACAGAACACAGAGCAGTTTCTCAGAAAGCTTCTTTCCAGTTTTGAACGGAAGATATTTCCTTTTTCACCATAGCCCTCTAAGGGCTTCCAAATATCCCTTTGCCAATTCCACAAGAACAGCCTTAGCGAAAGGCTTCTTGAAGGGAAAGATGTAACTCTGTGAGATGAATTAACAGAACACAGAGCAGTTTCTCAGAAAGCTTCTTTCCACTTTTGAACGGAAGATATTTCCTTTTTCACCATAGACCTCAATGGGCTTCCAAATATCCCTTTGCCAATTCCACAAGAACAGCCTTAGCGAAAGGCTTCTTGAAGGGAAAGATGTAACTCTGTGAGATGAATTAACAGAACACAGAGCAGTTGCTCAGAAAGCTTCTTTCCAGTTTTGAACGGAAGATACTTCCTTTTTCACCATAGCCCTCTATGGGCTTCCAAATATCCCTTTGCCAATTCCACAAGAACAGCCTTAGCGAAAGGCTTCTTGAAGGGAAAGATGTAACTCTGTGAGATGAATTAACAGAACACAGAGCAGTTTCTCAGAAAGCTTCTTTCCAGTTTTGAACAGAAGGTATTTCCTTTTTCACCATAGCCCTCTATGGGCTTCCAAATATCCCTTTGCCAATTCCACAAGAACAGCCTTAGCGAAAGGCTTCTTGAAGGGAAAGATGTAACTCTGTGAGATGAATTAACAGAACACAGAGCAGTTGCTCAGAAAGCTTCTTTCCAGTTTTGAACGGAAGATATTTCCTTTTTCACCATAGAACTCTATGGGCTTCCAAATATCCCTTTGCCAATTCCACAAGAACAGCCTTAGCGAAAGGCTTCTTGAAGGGAAAGATGTAACTCTGTGAGATGAATTAACAGAACACAGAGCAGTTTCTCAGAAAGCTTCTTTCCAGTTTTGAACGGAAGATATTTCCTTTTTCACCATAGCCCTCTATGGGCTTCCAAATATCCCTTTGCCAATTCCCCAAGAACAGCCTTAGCGAAAGGCTTCTTGAAGGGAAAGATGTAACTCTGTGAGATGAATTACGAGAACACAGAGCAGTTTCTCAGAAAGCTTCTTTCCAGTTTTGAACGGATGGTATTTCCTTTTTCACCATAGCCCTCTATGGGCTTCCAAATATCCCTTTGCCAATTCCCCAAGAACAGCCTTAGCGAAAGGCTTCTTGAAGAAAAAGATGTAACTCTGTGAGATGAATTAACAGAACACAGAGCAGTTTCTCAGAAAGCTTCTTTCCAGTTTTGAACGGAAGATATTTCCTTTTCACCATAGCCCTCTAAGGGCTTCCAAATATCCCTTTGCCAATTCCACAAGATCAGCCTTAGCGAAAGGCTTCTTGAAGGGAAAGATGTAACTCTGTGAGATGAATTAACAGAACACAGAGCAGTTTCTCAGAAAGCTTCTTTCCACTTTTGAATGGAAGATATTTCCTTTTTCACCATAGCCCTCTATGGGCTTCCAAATATCCCTTTGCCAATTCCACAAGAACAGCCTTAGCGAAAGGCTTCTTGAAGGGAAAGATGTAACTCTGTGAGATGAATTAACAGAACACAGAGCAGTTTCTCAGAAAGCTTCTTTCAAGTTTTGAACGGAAGATATTTCCTTTTTCACCATAGCCCTCTATGGGCTTCCAAATATCCCTTTGCCAATTCCACAAGAACAGCCTTACCGAAAGGCTTCTTGAAGGGAAAGATGTAACTCTGTGAGATGAATTAACAGAACACAGAGCAGTTTCTCAGAAAGCTTCTTTCCAGTTTTGAACGGAAGATATTTCCTTTTTCACCATAGCCCTCTATGGGCTTCCAAATATCCCTTTGCCAATTCCACAAGAACAGCCTTAGTGAAAGGCTTCTTGAAGGGAAAGATGTAACTCTGTGAGATGAATTAACAGAACACAGAGCAGTTTCTCAGAAAGCTTCTTTCCAATTTTGAACGGAAGATATTTCCTTTTTCACCATAGCCCTCTATGGGCTTCCAAATATCCCTTTGCCAATTCCACAAGAACAGCCTTAGCGAAAGGCTTCTTGCAGGGAAAGATGTAACTCTGTGAGATGAATTAACAGAACACAGAGCAGTTTCTCAGAAAGCTTCTTTCCAGTTTTGAACGGAAGATATTTCCTTTTTCACCATAGCCCTTTATGGGCTTCCAAATATCCCTTTGCCAATTCCACAAGAACAGCCTTAGCGAAAGGCTTCTTGATGGGAAAGATGTAACTCTGTGAGATGAATTAACAGAACACAGACCAGTTTCTCAGAAAGCTTCTTTCCAGTTTTGAAAGGAAGATATTTCCTTTTTCTACATAGCCCTCTATGGGCTTCCAAATATCCCTTTGCCAATTCCCCAAGAACAGCCTTAGCGAATGGCTTCTTGAAGGGAAAGATGTAACTCTGTGAGATGAATTAACAGAACACAGAGCAGTTTCTCAGAAAGCTTCTTTCCAGTTTTGAACGGAAGATATTTCCTTTTTCACCATAGCCCTCTATGGGCTTCCAAATATCCCTTTGCCAATTCCACAAGAACAGCCTTAGCGAAAGGCTTATTGAAGGGAAAGATGTAACTCTGTGGGATGAATTAACCGAACAGAGAGCAGTTTCTCAGAAAGCTTCTTTCCAGTTTTAAACGGAAGATATTTCCTTTTTCACCATAGCCCTCTATGGGCTTCCAAATATCCCTTTGCCAATTCCCCAAGAACAGCCTTAGCGAAAGGCTTCTTGAAGGGAAAGATGTAACTCTGTGAGATGAATTACCAGAACACAGAGCAGTTTCTCAGAAAGCTTCTTTCCAGTTTTGAACGGATGGTATTTCCTTTTTCACCATAGCCCTCTATGGGCTTCCAAATATCCCTTTGCCAATTCCACAAGAACAGCCTTAGCGAAAGGCTTCTTGAAGGGAAAGATGTAACTCTGTGAGATGAATTAACAGAACACAGAGCAGTTTCTCAGAAAGCTTCTTTCCAGTTTTGAACGGAAGATATTTCCTTTTTCACCATAGCCCTCTATGGGCTTCCAAATATCCCTTTGCCAATTCCACAAGAACAGCCTTAGCGAAAGGCTTCTTGAAGGGAAAGATGTAACTCTGTGAGATGAATTAACAGAACACAGAGCAGTTGTTCAGAAAGCTTCTTTCCAATTTTGAACGGAAGATATTTCCTTTTTCACCATAGCTCCCTATGGGCTTCCAAATATCCCTTTGCCAATTCCACAAGAACAGCCTTAGCGAAAGGCTTCTTGAAGGGAAAGATGTAACTCTGTGAGATGAATTAACAGAACACAAAGCAGATTCTCAGAAAGCTTCTTTCCAGTTTTGAACGTAAGATATTTCCTTTTTCACCATAGCCCTCTATGGGCTTCCAAATATCCCTTTGCCAATTCCACAAGAACAGCCTTAGCGAAAGGCTTCTTGAAGGGAAAGATGTAACTCTGTGAGATGAATTAACAGAACACAGAGCAGTTTCTCAGAAAGCTTCTTTCCAGTTTTGAACGGAAGATATTTCCTTTTTCACCATAGCCCTCTATGGGCTTCCAAATATCCCTTTGCCAATTCCACAAGAACAGCCTTAGCGAAAGGCTTCTTGAAGGGAAAGATGTAACTCTGTGAGATGAATTAACAGAACACAGAGCAGTTTCTCAGAAAGCTTCTTTCCAGTTTTGAACGGAAGATATTTCCTTTTTCACCATAGCCCTCTATGGGATTCCAAATATCCCTTTGCCAATTCCACAAGAACAGCCTTAGCGAAAGGCTTCTTGAAGGGAAAGATGTAACTCTGTGAGATGAATTAACAGAACACAGAGCAGTTTCTCAGAAAGCTTCTTTCCAGTTTTGAACGGAAGATATTTCCTTTTTCACCATAGCCCTCTATGGGCTTCCAAATATCCCTTTGCCAATTCCACAAGAACAGCCTTAGCGAAAGGCTTCTTGAAGGGAAAGATGTAACTCTGTGAGATGAATTAACAGAACACAGAGCAGTTTCTCAGAAAGCTTCTTTCCAGTTTTGAACGGAAGATATTTCCTTTTTCACCATAGCCCTCTATGGGCTTCCAAATATCCCTTTGCCAATTCCACAAGAACAGCCTTAGCGAAAGGCTTCTTGAAGGGAAAGATGTAACTCTGTGAGATGAATTAACAGAACACAGAGCAGTTTCTCAGAAAGCTTCTTTCATGTTTTGAACGGAAGATATTTCCTTTTACACCATAGCCCTCTATGGGCTTCCAAATATCCCTTTGCCAATTCCACAAGAACAGCCTTAGCGAAAGGCTTCTTGAAGGGAAAGATGTAACTCTGTGAGGTGAATTAACAGAACACAGAGCAGTTTCTCAGAAAGCTTCTTTCCAGTTTGGAACGGAAGATATTTCCTTTTTCACCATAGCCCTCTATGGGCTTCCAAATATCCCTTTGCCAATTCCACAAGAACAGCCTTAGCGAAAGGCTTCTTGATGGGAAAGATGTAACTCTGTGAGATGAATTAACAGAACACAGAGCAGTTTCTCAGAAAGCTTCTTTCCAGTTTTGAACGGAAGATATTTCCTTTTTCACCATAGCCCTCTATGGGCTTCCAAATATCCCTTTTCCAATTCCCCAAGAACAGCCTTAGCGAATGGCTTCTTGAAGGGAAAGATGTAACTCTGTGAGATGAATTAACAGAACACAGAGCAGTTTCTCAGAAAGCTTCTTTCCAGTTTTGAACGGAAGATATTTCCTTTTTCACCATAGCCCTCTATGGGCTTCCAAATATCCCTTTGCCAATTCCACAAGAACAGCCTTAGCGAAAGGCTTATTGAAGGGAAAGATGTAACTCTGTGGGATGAATTAACAGAACACAGAGCAGTTTCTCAGAAAGCTTCTTTCCAGTTTTAAACGGAAGATATTTCCTTTTTCACCATAGCCCAATATGGGCTTCCAAATATCCCTTTGCCAATTCCCCAAGAACAGCCTTAGCGAAAGGCTTCTTGAAGGGAAAGATGTAACTCTGTGAGATGAATTAACAGAACACAGAGCAGTTTCTCAGAAAGCTTCTTTCCAGTTTTGAACGGATGGTATTTCCTTTTTCACCATAGCCCTCTATGGGCTTCCAAATATCCCTTTGCCAATTCCCCAACAACAGCCTTAGCGAAAGGCTTCTTGAAGAAAAAGATGTAACTCTGTGAGATGAATTAACAGAACACAGAGCAGTTTCTCAGAAAGCTTCTTTCCAGTTTTGAACGGAAGATATTTCCTTTTTCACCATAGGCCTCTAAGGGCTTCCAAATATCCCTTTGCCAATTCCACAAGAACAGCCTTAGCGAAAGGCTTCTTGAAGGGAAAGATGTAACTCTGTGAGATGAATTAACAGAACACAGAGCAGTTTCTCAGAAAGCTTCTTTCCAGTTTTGAACGGAAGATATTTCCTTTTTCACCATAGCCCTCTATGGGCTTCCAAATATCCCTTTGCCAATTCCACAAGAACAGCCTTAGCGAAAGGCTTCTTGAAGGGAAAGATGTAACTCTGTGAGGTGAATTAACAGAACACAGAGCAGTTTCTCAGAAAGCTTCTTTCCAGTTTTGAACGGAAGATATTTCCTTTTTCACCATAGCCCTCTATGGGCTTCCAAATATCCCTTTGCCAATTCCACAAGAACAGCCTTAGCGAAAGGCTTCTTGAAGGGAAAGATGTAACTCTGTGAGATGAATTAACAGAACACAGAGCAGTTGTTCAGAAAGCTTCTTTCCAGTTTTGAACGGAAGATATTTCCTTTTTCACCATAGCTCCCTATGGGCTTCCAAATATCCCTTTGCCAATTCCACAAGAACAGCCTTAGCGAAAGGCTTCTTGAAGGGAAAGATGTAACTCTGTGAGATGAATTAACAGAACACAAAGCAGATTCTCAGAAAGCTTCTTTCCAGTTTTGAACGTAAGATATTTCCTTTTTCACCATAGCCCTCTATGGGCTTCCAAATATCCCTTTGCCAATTCCACAAGAACAGCCTTAGCGAAAGGCTTCTTGAAGGGAAAGATGTAACTCTGTGAGATGAATTAACAGAACACAGAGCAGTTTCTCAGAAAGCTTCTTTCCAGTTTTGAACGGAAGATATTTCCTTTTTCACCATAGCCCTCTATGGGCTTCCAAATATCCCTTTGCCAATTCCACAAGAACAGCCTTAGCGAAAGGCTTCTTGAAGGGAAAGATGTAACTCTGTTAGATGAATTAACAGAACACAGAGCAGTTTCTCAGAAAGCTTCTTTCCAGTTTTGAACGGAAGATATTTCCTTTTTCAGCATAGCCCTCTATGGGATTCCAAATATCCCTTTGCCAATTCCACAAGAACAGCCTTAGCGAAAGGCTTCTTGAAGGGAATGATGTAACTCTGTGAGATGAATTAACAGAACACAGAGCAGTTTCTCAGAAAGCTTCTTTCCAGTTTTGAACGGAAGATATTTCCTTTTTCACCATAGCCCTCTATGGGCTTCCAAATATCCCTTTGCCAATTCCACAAGAACAGCCTTAGCGAAAGGCTTCTTGAAGGGAAAGATGTAACTCTGTGAGATGAATTAACAGAACACAGAGCAGTTTCTCAGAAAGCTTCTTTCCACTTTTGAACGGAAGATATTTCCTTTTTCACCATAGACCTCAATGGGCTTCCAAATATCCCTTTGCCAATTCCACAAGAACAGCCTTAGCGAAAGGCTTCTTGAAGGGAAAGATGTAACTCTGTGAGATGAATTAACAGAACACAGAGCAGTTGCTCAGAAAGCTTCTTTCCAGTTTTGAACGGAAGATACTTCCTTTTTCACCATAGCCCTCTATGGGCTTCCAAATATCCCTTTGCCAATTCCACAAGAACAGCCTTAGCGAAAGGCTTCTTGAAGGGAAAGATGTAACTCTGTGAGATGAATTAACAGAACACAGAGCAGTTTCTCAGAAAGCTTCTTTCCAGTTTTGAACAGAAGGTATTTCCTTTTTCACCATAGCCCTCTATGGGCTTCCAAATATCCCTTTGCCAATTCCACAAGAACAGCCTTAGCGAAAGGCTTCTTGAAGGGAAAGATGTAACTCTGTGAGATGAATTAACAGAACACAGAGCAGTTGCTCAGAAAGCTTCTTTCCAGTTTTGAACGGAAGATATTTCCTTTTTCACCATAGAACTCTATGGGCATCCAAATATCCCTTTGCCAATTCCACAAGAACAGCCTTAGCGAAAGGCTTCTTGAAGGGAAAGATGTAACTCTGTGAGATGAATTAACAGAACACAGAGCAGTTTCTCAGAAAGCTTCTTTCCAGTTTTGAACGGAAGATATTTCCTTTTTCACCATAGCCCTCTATGGGCTTCCAAATATCCCTTTGCCAATTCCCCAAGAACAGCCTTAGCGAAAGGCTTCTTGAAGGGAAAGATGTAACTCTTTGAGATGAATTACCAGAACACAGAGCAGTTTCTCAGAAAGCTTCTTTCCAGTTTTGAACGGATGGTATTTCCTTTTTCACCATAGCCCTCTATGGGCTTCCAAATATCCCTTTGCCAATTCCCCAAGAACAGCCTTAGCGAAAGGCTTCTTGAAGAAAAAGATGTAACTCTGTGAGATGAATTAACAGAACACAGAGCAGTTTCTCAGAAAGCTTCTTTCCAGTTTTGAACGGAAGATATTTCCTTTTCACCATAGCCCTCTAAGGGCTTCCAAATATCCCTTTGCCAATTCCACAAGATCAGCCTTAGCGAAAGGCTTCTTGAAGGGAAAGATGTAACTCTGTGAGATGAATTAACAGAACACAGAGCAGTTTCTCAGAAAGCTTCTTTCCACTTTTGAATGGAAGATATTTCCTTTTTCACCATAGCCCTCTATGGGCTTCCAAATATCCCTTTGCCAATTCCACAAGAACAGCCTTAGCGAAAGGCTTCTTGAAGGGAAACATGTAACTCTGTGAGATGAATTAACAGAACACAGAGCAGTTTCTCAGAAAGCTTCTTTCCAGTTTTGAACGGAAGATATTTCCTTTTTCACCATAGCCCTCTATGGGCTTCCAAATATCCCTTTGCCAATTCCACAAGAACAGCCTTAGCGAAAGGCTTCTTGAAGGGAAAGATGTAACTCTGTAAGATGAATTAACAGAACACAGAGCAGTTTCTCAGAAAGCTTCTTTCCAGTTTTGAACGGAAGATATTTCCTTTTTCACCATAGCCCTCTATGGGCTTCCAAATATCCCTTTGCCAATTCCACAAGAACAGCCTTAGCGAAAGGCTTCTTGAAGGGAAAGATGTAACTCTGTGAGATGAATTAACAGAACACATAGCAGTTTCTCAGAAAGCTTCTTTCCAGTTTTGAACGTAAGATATTTCCTTTTTCACCATAGCCCTCTATGGGCTTCCAAATATCCCTTTGCCAATTCCACAAGAACAGCCTTAGCGAAAGGCTTCTTGAAGGGAAAGATGTAACTCTGTGAGATGAATTAACAGAACACAGAGCAGTTTCTCAGAAAGCTTCTTTCCAGTTTTGAACGGAAGATATTTCCTTTTTCACCATAGCCCTCTATGGGCTTCCAAATATCCCTTTGCCAATTCCACAAGAACAGCCTTAGTGAAAGGCTTCTTGAAGGGAAAGATGTAACTCTGTGAGATGAATTAACAGAACACAGAGCAGTTTCTCAGAAAGCTTCTTTCCAGTTTTGAACGGAAGATATTTCCTTTTTCACCATAGCCCTCTATGGGCTTCCAAATATCCCTTTGCCAATTCCACAAGAACAGCCTTAGCGAAAGGCTTCTTGAAGGGAAAGATGTAACTCTGTGAGATGAATTAACAGAACACAGAGCAGTTTCTCAGAAAGCTTCTTTCATGTTTTGAACGGAAGATATTTCCTTTTACACCATAGCCCTCTATGGGCTTCAAAATATCCCTTTGCCAATTCCACAAGAACAGCCTTAGCGAAAGGCTTCTTGAAGGGAAAGATGTAACTCTGTGAGATGAATTAACAGAACACAGAGCAGTTTCTCAGAAAGCTTCTTTCCACTTTTGAACGGAAGATATTTCCTTTTACACCATAGCCCTCTATGGGCTTCCAAATATCCCTTTGCCAATTCCACAAGAACAGCCTTAGCGAAAGGCTTCTTGAAGGGAAAGATGTAACTCTGTGAGATGAATTAACAGAACACAGAGCAGTTTCTCAGAAAGCTTCTTTCCAGTTTTGAACGGAAGGTATTTCCTTTTTCACCATAGCCCTCTATGGGCTACCAAATATCCCTTTGCCAATTCCACAAGAACAGCCTTAGCGAAAGGCTTCTTGAAGGGAAAGATGTAACTCTGTGAGATGAATTACCAGAACACAGAGCAGTTTCTCAGAAAGCTTCTTTACAGTTTTGAACGGATGGTATTTCCTTTTTCACCATAGCCCTCTATGGGCTTCCAAATATCCCTTTGCCAATTCCCCAAGAACAGCCTTAGCGAAAGGCTTCTTGAAGAAAAAGATGTAACTCTGTGAGATGAATTAACAGAACACAGAGCAGTTTCTCAGAAAGCTTCTTTCCAGTTTTGAACGGAAGATATTTCCTTTTTCACCATAGCCCTCTAAGGGCTTCCAAATATCCCTTTGCCAATTCCACAAGAACAGCCTTAGCGAAAGGCTTCTTGAAGGGAAAGATGTAACTCTGTGAGATGAATTACCAGAACACAGAGCAGTTTCTCAGAAAGCTTCTTTCCACATTTGAACGGAAGATATTTCCTTTTTCACCATAGCCCTCTATGGGCTTCCAAATATCCCTTTGCCAATTCCACAAGAACAACCTTAGCGAAAGGCTTCTTGAAGGGAAAGATGTAACTCTGTGAGATGAATTAACAGAACACAGAGCAGTTTCTCAGAAAGCTTCTTTCCAGTTTTGAACGGAAGGTATTTCCTTTTTCACCATAGCCCTCTATGGGCTTCCAAATATCCCTTTGCCAATTCCACAAGAACAGCCTTAGCGAAAGGCTTCTTGAAGGGAAAGATGTAACTCTGTGAGATGAATTAACAGAACACAGAGCAGTTTCTCAGAAAGCTTCTTTCCAGTTTTGAACGGAAGATATTTCCTTTTTCACCATAGCCCTCTATGGGCTTCCAAGTATCCCTTTGCCAATTCCACAAGAACAGCCTTAGCGAAAGGCTTCTTGAAGGAAAAGATGTAACTCTGTGAGATGAATTAACAGAACACAGAGCAGTTGTTCAGAAAGCTTCTTTCCAGTTTTGAACGGAAGATATTTCCTTTTTCACCATAGCTCCCTATGGGCTTCCAAATATACCTTTGCCAATTCCAAAAGAACAGCCTTAACGAAAGGCTTCTTGAAGGGAAAGATGTAACTCTGTGAGATGAATTAACAGAACACAAAGCAGATTCTCAGAAAGCTTCTTTCCAGTTTTGAACGTAAGATATTTCCTTTTTCACCATAGCCCTCTATGGGCTTCCAAATATCCCTTTGCCAATTCCACAAGAACAGCCTTAGCGAAAGGCTTCTTGAAGGGAAAGATGTAACTCTGTGAGATGAATTAACAGAACACAGAGCAGTTTCTCAGAAAGCTTCTTTGAAGTTTTGAACGGAAGATATTTCCTTTTTCACCATAGCCCTCTATGGGCTTTCAAATATCCCTTTGCCAATTCCACAAGAACAGCCTTAGCGAAAGGCTTCTTGAAGGGAAAGATGTAACTCTGTGAGATGAATTAACAGAACACAGAGCAGTTTCTCAGAAAGCTTCTTTCCAGTTTTGAACGGAAGATATTTCCTTTTTCACCATAGCCCTCTATGGGATTCCAAATATCCTTTTGCCAATTCCACAAGAACAGCCTTAGCGAAAGGCTTCTTGAAGGGAAAGATGTAACTCTGTGAGATGAATTAACAGAACACAGAGCAGTTTCTCAGAAAGCTTCTTTCCAGTTTTGAACGGAAGATATTTCCTTTTTCACCATAGCCCTCTATGGGCTTCCAAATATCCCTTTGCCAATTCCACAAGAACAGCCTTAGCGAAAGGCTTCTTGAAGGGAAAGATGTAACTCTGTGAGATGAATTAACAGAACACAGAGCAGTTTCTCAGAAAGCTTCTTTCCAGTTTTGAACGGAAGATATTTCCTTTTTCACCATAGCCCTCTATGGGCTTCCAAATAACCCTTTGCCAATTCCACAAGAACAGCCTTAGCGAAAGGCTTCTTGAAGGGAAAGATGTAACTCTGTGAGATGAATTAACAGAACGCAGAGCAGTTTCTCAGAAAGCTTCTTTCATGTTTTGAACGGAAGATATTTCCTTTTACACCATAGCCCTCTATGGGCTTCCAAATATCCCTTTGCCAATTCCACAAGAACAGCCTTAGCGAAAGGGTTCTTGAAGGGAAAGATGTAACTCTGTGAGATGAATTAACAGAACACAGAGCAGTTGCTCAGAAAGCTTCTTTCCAGTTTTGAACGGAAGATATTTCCTTTTTCACCATAGCCCTCTAAGGGCTTCCAAATATCCCTTTGCCAATTCCACAAGAACAGCCTTAGCGAAAGGCTTCTTGAAGGGCAAGATGTAACTCTGTGAGATGAATTACCAGAACACAGAGCAGTTTCTCAGAAAGCTTCTTTCCACTTTTGAACGGAAGATATTTCCTTTTTCACCATAGCCCTCTATGGGCTTCCAAATATCCCTTTGCCAATTCCACAAGAACAACCTTAGCGAAAGGCTTCTTGAAGGGAAAGATGTAACTCTGTGAGATGAATTAACAGAACACAGAGCAGTTTCTCAGAAAGCTTCTTTCCAGTTTTGAACGGAAGGTATTTCCTTTTTCACCATAGCCCTCTATGGGCTTCCAAATATCCCTTTGCCAATTCCACAAGAACAGCCTTAGCGAAAGGCTTATTGAAGGGAAAGATGTAACTCTGTGAGATGAATTAACAGAACACAGAGCAGTTTCTCAGAAAGCTTGTTTCCAGTTTTGAACGGAAGATATTTCCTTTTTCACCATAGCCCTCTATGGGCTTCCAAATATCCCTTTGCCAATTCCACAAGAACAGCCTTAGCGAAAGGCTTCTTGATGGGAAAGATGTAACTCTGTGAGATGAATTAACAGAACACAGAGCAGTTTCTCAGAAAGCTTCTTTCCAGTTTTGAACGGAAGATATTTCCTTTTTCACCATAGCCCTCTATGGGCTTCCAAATATCCCTTTGCCAATTCCCCAAGAACAGCCTTAGCGAATGGCTTCTTGAAGGGAAAGATGTAACTCTGTGAGATGAATTAACAGAACACAGAGCAGTTTCTCAGAAAGCTTCTTTCCAGTTTTGAACGGAAGATATTTCCTTTTTCACCATAGCCCTCTATGGGCTTCCAAATATCCCTTTGCCAATTCCACAAGAACAGCCTTAGCGAAAGGCTTATTGAAGGGAAAGATGTAACTCTGTGGGATGAATTAACAGAACACAGAGCAGTTTCTCAGAAAGCTTCTTTCCAGTTTTAAACGGAAGATATTTCCTTTTTCACCATAGCCCAATATGGGCTTCCAAATATCCCTTTGCCAATTCCCCAAGAACAGCCTTAGCGAAAGGCTTCTTGAAGGGAAAGATGTAACTCTGTGAGATGAATTAACAGAACACAGAGCAGTTTCTCAGAAAGCTTCTTTCCAGTTTTGAACGGAAGATATTTCCTTTTTCACCATAGCCCTCTATGGGCTTCCAAATATCCCTTTGCCAATTCCACAAGAACAGCCTTAGCGAAAGGCTTCTTGAAGGGAAAGATGTAACTCTGTGAGATGAATTAACAGAACACAGAGCAGTTTCTCAGAAAGCTTCTTTCCAGTTTTGAACGGAAGATATTTCCTTTTTCACCATAGCCCTCTATGGGCTTCCAAATATCCCTTTGCCAATTCCACAAGAACAGCCTTAGCGAAAGGCTTCTTGAAGGGAAAGATGTAACTCTGTGAGATGAATTAACAGAACACAGAGCAGTTTCTCAGAAAGCTTCTTTCATGTTTTGAACGGAAGATATTTCCTTTTACACCATAGCCCTCTATGGGCTTCCAAATATCCCTTTGCCAATTCCACAAGAACAGCCTTAGCGAAAGGCTTCTTGAAGGGAAAGATGTAACTCTGTGAGGTGAATTAACAGAACACAGAGCAGTTTCTCAGAAAGCTTCTTTCCAGTTTTGAACGGAAGATATTTCCTTTTTCACCATAGCCCTCTATGGGCTTCCAAATATCCCTTTGCCAATTCCACAAGAACAGCCTTAGCGAAAGGCTTCTTGATGGGAAAGATGTAACTCTGTGAGATGAATTAACAGAACACAGAGCAGTTTCTCAGAAAGCTTCTTTCCAGTTTTGAACGGAAGATATTTCCTTTTTCACCATAGCCCTCTATGGGCTTCCAAATATCCCTTTGCCAATTCCCCAAGAACAGCCTTAGCGAATGGCTTCTTGAAGGGAAAGATGTAACTCTGTGAGATGAATTAACAGAACACAGAGCAGTTTCTCAGAAAGCTTCTTTCCAGTTTTGAACGGAAGATATTTCCTTTTTCACCATAGCCCTCTATGGGCTTCCAAATATCCCTTTGCCAATTCCACAAGAACAGCCTTAGCGAAAGGCTTATTGAAGGGAAAGATGTAACTCTGTGGGATGAATTAACAGAACACAGAGCAGTTTCTCAGAAAGCTTCTTTCCAGTTTTAAACGGAAGATATTTCCTTTTTCACCATAGCCCAATATGGGCTTCCAAATATCCCTTTGCCAATTCCCCAAGAACAGCCTTAGCGAAAGGCTTCTTGAAGGGAAAGATGTAACTCTGTGAGATGAATTACCAGAACACAGAGCAGTTTCTCAGAAAGCTTCTTTCCAGTTTTGAACGGATGGTATTTCCTTTTTCACCATAGCCCTCTATGGGCTTCCAAATATCCCTTTGCCAATTCCCCAACAACAGCCTTAGCGAAAGGCTTCTTGAAGAAAAAGATGTAACTCTGTGAGATGAATTAACAGAACACAGAGCAGTTGTTCAGAAAGCTTCTTTCCAGTTTTGAACGGAAGATATTTCCTTTTTCACCATAGCTCCCTATGGGCTTCCAAATATCCCTTTGCCAATTCCACAAGAACAGCCTTAGCGAAAGGCTTCTTGAAGGGAAAGATGTAACTCTGTGAGATGAATTAACAGAACACAAAGCAGATTCTCAGAAAGCTTCTTTCCAGTTTTGAACGTAAGATATTTCCTTTTTCACCATAGCCCTCTATGGGCTTCCAAATATCCCTTTGCCAATTCCACAAGAACAGCCTTAGCGAAAGGCTTCTTGAAGGGAAAGATGTAACTCTGTGAGATGAATTAACAGAACACAGAGCAGTTTCTCAGAAAGCTTCCTTCCAGTTTTGAACGGAAGATATTTCCTTTTTCACCATAGCCCTCTATGGGCTTCCAAATATCCCTTTGCCAATTCCACAAGAACAGCCTTAGCGAAAGGCTTCTTGAAGGGAAAGATGTAACTCTGTTAGATGAATTAACAGAACACAGAGCAGTTTCTCAGAAAGCTTCTTTCATGTTTTGAACGGAAGATATTTCCTTTTACACCATAGCCCTCTATGGGCTTCCAAATATCCCTTTGCCAATTCCACAAGAACAGCCTTAGCGAAAGGCTTCTTGAAGGGAAAGATGTAACTCTGTGAGGTGAATTAACAGAACACAGAGCAGTTTCTCAGAAAGCTTCTTTCCAGTTTTGAACGGAAGATATTTCCTTTTTCACCATAGCCCTCTATGGGCTTCCAAATATCCCTTTGCCAATTCCACAAGAACAGCCTTAGCGAAAGGCTTCTTGATGGGAAAGATGTAACTCTGTGAGATGAATTAACAGAACACAGAGCAGTTTCTCAGAAAGCTTCTTTCCAGTTTTGAACGGAAGATATTTCCTTTTTCACCATAGCCCTCTATGGGCTTCCAAATATCCCTTTGCCAATTCCCCAAGAACAGCCTTAGCGAATGGCTTCTTGAAGGGAAAGATGTAACTCTGTGAGATGAATTAACAGAACACAGAGCAGTTTCTCAGAAAGCTTCTTTCCAGTTTTGAACGGAAGATATTTCCTTTTTCACCATAGCCCTCTATGGGCTTCCAAATATCCCTTTGCCTATTCCACAAGAACAGCCTTAGCGAAAGGCTTATTGAAGGGAAAGATGTAACTCTGTGGGATGAATTAACAGAACACAGAGCAGTTTCTCAGAAAGCTTCTTTCCAGTTTTAAACGGAAGATATTTCCTTTTTCACCATAGCCCAATATGGGCTTCCAAATATCCCTTTGCCAATTCCCCAAGAACAGCCTTAGCGAAAGGCTTATTGAAGGGAAAGATGCAACTCTGTGAGATGAATTACAAGAACACAGAGCAGTTTCTCAGAAAGCTTCTTTCCAGTTTTGAACGGATGGTATTTCCTTTTTCACCATAGCCCTCTATGGGCTTCCAAATATCCCTTTTCCAATTCCCCAACAACAGCCTTAGCGAAAGGCTTCTTGAAGAAAAAGATGTAACTCTGTGAGATGAATTAACAGAACACAGAGCAGTTTCTCAGAAAGCTTCTTTCCAGTTTTGAACGGAAGATATTTCCTTTTTCACCATAGGCCTCTAAGGGCTTCCAAATATCCCTTTGCCAATTCCACAAGAACAGCCTTAGCGAAAGGCTTCTTGAAGGGAAAGATGTAACTCTGTGAGATGAATTAACAGAACACAGAGCAGTTTCTCAGAAAGCTTCTTTCCAGTTTTGAACGGAAGATATTTCCTTTTTCACCATAGCCCTCTATGGGCTTCCAAATATCTCTTTGCCAATTCCACAAGAACAGCCTTAGCGAAAGGCTTCTTGAAGGGAAAGATGTAACTCTGTGAGGTGAATTAACAGAACACAGAGCAGTTTCTCAGAAAGCTTCTTTCCAGTTTTGAACGGAAGGTATTTCCTTTTTCACCATAGCCCTCTATGGGCTTCCAAATATCCCTTTGCCAATTCCACAAGAACAGCCTTAGCGAAAGGCTTCTTGAAGGGAAAGATGTAACTCTGTGAGATGAATTAACAGAACACAGAGCAGTTGCTCAGAAAGCTTCTTTCCAGTTTTGAACGGAAGATATTTCCTTTTTCACCATAGAACTCTATGGGCTTCCAAATATCCCTGTGCCAATTCCACAAGAACAGCCTTAGCGAAAGGCTTCTTGAAGGGAAAGATGTAACTCTGTGAGATGAATTAACAGAACACAGAGCAGTTTCTCAGATAGCTTCTTTCCAGTTTTGAACGGAAGATATTTCCTTTTTCACCATAGCCCTCTATGGGCTTCCAAATATCCCTTTGCCAATTCCACAAGAACAGCCTTAGCGAAAGGCTTATTGAAGGGAAAGATGTAACTCTGTGGGATGAATTAACAGAACACAGAGCAGTTTCTCAGAAAGCTTCTTTCCAGTTTTGAACGGAAGATATTTCCTTTTTCACCATAGCCCTCTATGGGCTTCCAAATATCCCTTTTCCAATTCCACAAGAACAGCCTTAGCGAAAGGCTTCTTGAAGGGAAAGATGTAACTCTGTGAGATGAATTAACAGAACACAGAGCAGTTTCTCAGAAAGCTTCTTTCCACTTTTGAACGGAAGATATTTCCTTTTTCACCATAGCCCTCTATGGGCTTCCAAATATCCCTTTGCCAATTCCACAAGAACAGCCTTAGCGAAAGGCTTCTTGAAGGGAAAGATGTAACTCTGTGAGATGAATTAACAGAACACAGAGCAGTTGCTCAGAAAGCTTCTTTCCAGTTTTGAACGGAAGATATTTCCTTTTTCACCATAGCCCTCTATGGGCTTCCAAATATCCCTTTGCCAATTCCACAAGAACAGCCTTAGCGAAAGGCTTATTGAAGGGAAAGATGTAACTCTGTGGGATGAATTAACAGAACACAGAGCAGTTTCTCAGAAAGCTTCTTTCCAGTTTTGAACGGAAGATATTTCCTTTTTCACCATAGCCCTCTATGGGCTTCCAAATATCCCTTTGCCAATTCCCCAAGAACAGCCTTAGCGAAAGGCTTCTTGAAGGGAAAGATGTAACTCTTTGAGATTAATTACCAGAACACAGAGCAGTTTCTCAGAAAGCTTCTTTCCAGTTTTGAACGGATGGTATTTCCTTTTTCACCATAGCCCTCTATGGGCTTCCAAATATCCCTTTGCCAATTCCCCAAAAACAGCCTTAGCGAAAGGCTTCTTGAAGAAAAAGATGTAACTCTGTGAGATGAATTAACAGAACACAGAGCAGTTTCTCAGAAAGCTTCTTTCCAGTTTTGAACGGAAGATATTTCCTTTTTCACCATAGCCCTCTAAGGGCTTCCAAATATCCCTTTGCCAATTCCACAAGAACAGCCTTAGCGAAAGGCTTCTTGAAGGGAAAGATGTAACTCTGTGAGATGAATTAGCAGAACACAGAGCAGTTTCTCAGAAAGCTTCTTTCCACTTTTGAACGGAAGATATTTCCTTTTTCACCATAGCCCTCTATGGGCTTCCAAATATCCCTTTGCCAATTCCACAAGAACAGCCTTAGCGAAAGGCTTCTTGAAGGGAAAGGTGTAACTCTGTGAGATGAATTAACAGAACACAGAGCAGTTTCTCAGAAAGCTTCTTTCCAGTTTTGAACGGAAGATATTTCCTTTTTCACCATAGCCCTCTATGGGCTTCCAAATATCCCTTTGCCAATTCCACAAGAACAGCCTTAGCGAAAGGCTTCTTGAAGGGAAAGATGTAACTCTGTGAGATGAATTAACAGAACACAGAGCAGTTGCTCAGAAAGCTTCTTTCCAGTTTTGAACGGAAGGTATTTCCTTTTTCACCATAGCCCTCTATGGGCTTCCAAATATCCCTTTGCCAATTCCACAAGAACAGCCTTAGCGAAAGGCTTCTTGAAGGGAAAGATGTAACTCTGTGAGATGAATTAACAGAACACAGAGCAGTTGCTCAGAAAGCTTCTTTCCAGTTTTGAACGGAAGATATTTCCTTTTTCACCATAGCCCTCTATGGGCTTCCAAATATCCCTTTGCCAATTCCACAAGAACAGCCTTAGCGAAAGGCTTCTTGAAGGGAAAGATGTAACTCTGTGAGATGAATTACCAGAACACAGAGCAGTTGTTCAGAAAGCTTCTTTCCAGTTTTGAACGGAAGATATTTCCTTTTTCACCATAGCTCCCTAAGGGCTTCCAAATATCCCTTTGCCAATTCCACAAGAACAGCCTTAACGAAAGGCTTCTTGAAGGGAAAGATGTAACTCTGTGAGATGAATTAACAGAACACAAAGCAGTTTCTCAGAAAGCTTCTTTCCAGTTTTGAACGTAAGATATTTCCTTTTTCACCATAGCCCTCTATGGGCTTCCAAATATCCCTTTGCCAATTCCACAAGAACAGCCTTAGTGAAAGGCTTCTTGAAGGGAAAGATGTAACTCTGTGAGATGAATTAACAGAACACAGAGCAGTTTCTCAGAAAGCTTCTTTCCAGTTTTGAACGGAAGATATTTCCTTTTTCACCATAGCCCTCTATGGGCTTCCAAATATCCCTTTGCCAATTCCACAAGAACAGCCTTAGCGAAAGGCTTCTTGAAGGGAAACATGTAACTCTGTGAGATGAATTAACAGAACACAGAGCAGTTTCTCAGAAAGCTTCTTTCCAGTTTTGAACGGAAGATATTTCCTTTTTCACCATAGCCCTCTATGGGCTTCCAAATATCCCTTTGCCAATTCCACAAGAACAGCCTTAGCGAAAGGCTTCTTGAAGGGAAAGATGTAACTCTGTGAGATGAATTAACAGAACACAGAGCAGTTTCTCAGAAAGCTTCTTTCCAGTTTTGAACGGAAGATATTTCCTTTTTCACCATAGCCCTCTATGGGCTTCCAAATATCCCTTTGCCAATTCCACAAGAACAGCCTTAGCGAAAGGCTTCTTGAAGGGAAAGATGTAACTCTGTGAGATGAATTACCAGAACACGGAGCAGATGTTCAGAAAGCTTCTTTCCAGTTTTGAACGGAAGATATTTCCTTTTTCACCATAGCTCCCTAAGGGCTTCCAAATATCCCTTTGCCAATTCCACAAGAACAGCCTTAACGAAAGGCTTCTTGAAGGGAAAGATGTAACTCTGTGAGATGAATTAACAGAACACAAAGCAGTTTCTCAGAAAGCTTCCTTCCAGTTTTGAACGTAAGATATTTCCTTTTTCACCATAGCCCTCTATGGGCTTCCAAATATCCCTTTGGAAATTCCACAAGAACAGCCTTAGTGAAAGGCTTCTTGAAGGGAAAGATGTAACTCTGTGAGATGAATTAACAGAACACAGAGCAGTTTCTCAGAAAGCTTCTTTCCAGTTTTGAACGGAAGATATTTCCTTTTTCACCATAGCCCTCTATGGGCTTCCAAATATCCCTTTGCCAATTCCACAAGAACAGCCTTAGCGAAAGGCTTCTTGAAGGGAAAGATGTCACTCTGGTAGATGAATTAACAGAACACAGAGCAGTTTCTCAGAAAGCTTCTTTCCAGTTTTGAACGGAAGATATTTCCTTTTTAACCATAGCCCTCTATGGGCTTCCAAATATCCCTTTGCCAATTGCACAAGAACAGCCTTAGCGAAAGGCTTCTTGAAGGGAAAGATGTAACTCTGTGAGATGAATTAACAGAACACAGAGCAGTTTCTCAGAAAGCTTCTTTCCAGTTTTGAACGGAAGATATTTCCTTTTTCACCATAGCCCTCTATGGGCTTCCAAATATCCCTTTGCCAATTCCACAAGAACAGCCTTAGTGAAAGGCTTCTTGAAGGGAAAGATGTAACTCTGTGAGATGAATTAACAGAACACAGAGCAGTTTCTCAGAAAGCTTCTTTCCAGTTTTGAACGGAAGATATTTCCTTTTTCACCATAGCCCTCTATGGGATTCCAAATATCCCTTTGCCAATTCCACAAGAACAGCCTTAGCGAAAGGCTTCTTGAAGGGAAAGATGTAACTCTGTGAGATGAATTAACAGAACACAGAGCAGTTTCTCAGAAAGCTTCTTTCATGTTTTGAACGGAAGATATTTCCTTTTACACCATAGCCCTCTATGGGCTTCAAAATATCCCTTTGCCAATTCCACAAGAACAGCCTTAGCGAAAGGCTTCTTGAAGGGAAAGATGTAACTCTGTGAGATGAATTAACAGAACACAGAGCAGTTTCTCAGAAAGCTTCTTTCCACTTTTGAACGGAAGATATTTCCTTTTACACCATAGCCCTCTATGGGCTTCCAAATATCCCTTTGCCAATTCCACAAGAACAGCCTTAGCGAAAGGCTTCTTGAAGGGAAAGATGTAACTCTGTGAGATGAATTAACAGAACACAGAGCAGTTTCTCAGAAAGCTTCTTTCCAATTTTGAACGGAAGGTATTTCCTTTTTCACCATAGCCCTCTATGGGCTTCCAAATATCCCTTTGCCAATTCCACAAGAACAGCCTTAGCGAAAGGCTTCTTGAAGGGAAAGATGTAACTCTGTGAGATGAATTAACAGAACACAGAGCAGTTGCTCAGAAAGCTTCTTTCCAGTTTTGAACGGAAGATATTTCCTTTTTCACCATAGAACTCTATGGGCTTCCAAATATCCCTTTGCCAATTCCACAAGAACAGCCTTAGCGAAAGGCTTCTTGAAGGGAAAGATGTAACTCTGTGAGATGAATTAACAGAACACAGAGCAGTTTCTCAGAAAGCTTCTTTCCAGTTTAGAACGGAAGATATTTCCTTTTTCACCATAGCCCTCTCTGGGCTTCCAAATATCCCTTTGCCAATTCCACAAGAACAGCCTTAGCGAAAGGCTTCTTGAAGGGAAAGATGTAACTCTGTGAGGTGAATTAACAGAACACAGAGCAGTTTCTCAGAAAGCTTCTTTCCAGTTTTGAACGGAAGATATTTCCTTTTTCACCATAGCCCTCTATGAGCTTCCAAATATCCCTTTGCCAATTCCACAAGAACAGCCTTAGCGAAAGGCTTCTTGATGGGAAAGATGTAACTCTGTGAGATGAATTAACAGAACACAGAGCAGTTTCTCAGAAAGCTTCTTTCCAGTGTTGAACGGAAGATATTTCCTTTTTCACCATAGGCCTCTATGGGCTTCCAAATATCCCTTTGCCAATACCCCAAAAACAGCCTTAGCGAAAGGCTTCTTGAAGGGAAAGATGTAACTTTGTGAGATGAATTAACAGAACACGGAGCAGTTTCTCAGAAAGCTTCTTTCCAGTTTTGAACGGAAGATATTTCCTTTTTCACCATAGCCCTCTATGGGCTTCCATATATCCCTTTGCCAATTCCACAGGAACAGCCTTAGCGAAAGGCTTATTGAAGGGAAAGATATAACTCTGTGGGATGAATTAACAGAACACAGAGCAGTTTCCCAGAATGCTTCTTTCCAGTTTTGAACGGAAGATATTTCCTTTTTCACCATAGCCCTCTATGGGCTTCCAAATATCCCTTTGCCAATTCCCCAAGAAAAGCCTTAGCGAAAGGCTTCTTGAAGGGAAAGATGTAACTCAGTGAGATGAATTAACAGAACACAGAGCAGTTTCTCAGAAAGCTTCTTTCCAGTTTTGAACGGAAGGTATTTCCTTTTTCACCATAGCCCTCTATGGGCTTCCAAATATCCCTTTGCCAATTCCACAAGAACAGCCTTAGCGAAAGGCTTCTTGAAGGGAAAGATGTAACTCTGTGAGATGAATTAACAGAACACAGAGCAGTTTCTCAGAAAGCTTCTTTCCAGTTTTGAACGGAAGATATTTCCTTTTTCACCATAGCCCTCTATGGGCTTCCAAATATCCCTTTGCCAATTCCACAAGAACAGCCTTAGCGAAAGGCTTCTTGAAGGGAAAGATGTAACTCTGTGAGATGAATTAACAGAACACAGAGCAGTTTCTCAGAAAGCTTCTTTCCAGTTTTGAACGGAAGATATTTCCTTTTTCACCATAGCCCTCTATGGGCTTCCAAATATCCCTTTGCCAATTCCACAAGAACAGCCTTAGCGAAAGGCTTCTTGAAGGGAAAGATATAACTCTGTGACATGAATTAACAGAACACACAGCAGTTTCTCAGAAAGCTTCTTTCCAGTTTTGAACGGAAGATATTTCCTTTTTCACCATAGCCGTCTATGGGCTTCCAAATATCCCTTTGCCAATTCCACAAGAACAGCCTTAGCGAAAGGCTTCTTGAAGGGAAAGATGTAACTCTGTGAGATGAATTAACAGAACACAGAGCAGTTTCTCAGAAAGCTTCTTTCCACTTTTGAACGGAAGATATTTCCTTTTTCATCTTAGCCCTCTATGGGCTTCCAAATATCCCTTTGCCAATTCCACAAGAACAGCCTTAGCGAAAGGCTTCTTGAAGGGAAAGTTGTAAGTCGGTGAGATGAATTAACAGAACACAGAGCAGTTTCTCAGAAAGCTTCTTTCCAGTTTTGAACGGAAGGTATTTCCCTTTTCACCATAGCCCTCTATGGGCTTCCAAATATCCCTGTGCCAATTCCAAAAAACAGCCTTAGCGAAAGGCTTCTTGAAGGGAAAGATGTAACTCTGTGAGATGAATTAACAGAACACAGAGCAGTTTCTCAGAAAGCTTCTTTCCAGTTTTGAACGGAAGATATTTCCTTTTTCACCATAGCTCCCTATGGGCTTCCAAATATCCCTTTGCCAATTCCACAAGAACAGCCTTAACGAAAGGCTTCTTGAAGGGAAAGATGTAACTCTGTGAGATGAATTAACAGAACACAAAGCAGTTTCTCAGAAAGCTTCTTTCCAGTTTTGAACGTAAGATATTTCCTTTTTCACCATAGCCCTCTATGGGCTTCCAAATATCCCTTCGCCAATTCCACAAGAACAGCCTTAGCGAAAGGCTTCTTGAAGGGAAAGATGTAACTCTGTGAGATGAATTAACAGAACACAGAGCAGTTTCTCAGAAAGCTTCTTTCCAGTTTTGAACGGAAGATATTTCCTTTTTCACCATAGCCCTCTATGGGTTTCCAAATATCCCTTTGCCAATTCCACAAGTACAGCCTTAGCGAAAGGCTTCTTGAAGGGAAAGATGTAACTCTGTGAGATGAATTAACAGAGCACAGAGCAGTTTCTCAGAAAGCTTCTTTCCAGTTTTGAACGGAAGATATTTCCTTTTTCACCATAGCCCTCTATGGGCTTCCAAATATCCCTTTGCCAATTCCACAAGAACAGCCTTAGCGAAAGGCTTCTTGAAGGGAAAGATGTAACTCTGTGAGATGAATTAACAGAACACAGAGCAGTTTCTCAGAAAGCTTCTTTCCAGTTTTGAACGGAAGATATTTCCTTTTTCACCTGAGCCCTCTATGGGCTTCCAAATATCCCTTTGCCAATTCCACAAGAATAGCCTTAGTGAAAGGCTTCTTGAAGGGAAAGATGTAACTCTGTGAGATGAATTAACAGAACACAGAGCAGTTTCTCAGAAAGCTTCTTTCATGTTTTGAACGGAAGATATTTCCTTTTACACCATAGCCCTCTATGGGCTTCAAAATATCCCTTTGCCAATTCCACAAGAACAGCCTTAGCGAAAGGCTTCTTGAAGGGAAAGATGTAACTCTGTGAGGTGAATTAACAGAACACAGAGCAGTTTCTCAGAAAGCTTCTTTCCAGTTTTGAACGGAAGATATTTCCTTTTTCACCATAGCCCTCTATGGGCTTCCAAATATCCCTTTGCCAATTCCACAAGAACAGCCTTAGCGAAAGGCTTCTTGATGGGAAAGATGTAACTCTGTGAGATGAATTAACAGAACACAGAGCAGTTTCTCAGAAAGCTTCTTTCCAGTTTTGAACGGAAGATATTTCCTTTTTCACCATAGCCCTCTATGGGCTTCCAAATATCCCTTTGCCAATTCCCCAAGAACAGCCTTAGCGAAAGGCTTCTTGAAGGGAAAGATGTAACTCTGTGAGATGAATTAACAGAACACAGAGCAGTTTCTCAGAAAGCTTCTTTCCAGTTTTGAACGGAAGATATTTCCTTTTTCACCATAGCCCTCTATGGGCTTCCAAATATCCCTTTGCCAATTCCACAAGAACAGCCTTAGCGAAAGGCTTCTTGAAGGGAAAGATGTAACTCTGTGGGATGAATTAACAGAACACAGAGCAGTTTCTCAGAAAGCTTCTTTCCAGTTTTAAACGGAAGATATTTCCTTTTTCACCATAGCCCTCTATGGGCTTCCAAATATCCCTTTGCCAATTCCCCAAGAACAGCCTTAGTGAAAGGCTTCTTGAAGGGAAAGATGTAACTCTGTGAGATGAATTACCAGAACACAGAGCAGTTTCTCAGAAAGCTTCTTTCCAATTTTGAACGGATGGTATTTCCTTTTTCACCATAGCCCTCTATGGGCTTCCAAATATCCCTTTGCCAATTCCCCAAGAACAGCCTTAGCGAAAGGCTTCTTGAAGAAAAAGATGTAACTCTGTGAGATGAATTAACAGAACACAGAGCAGTTTCTCAGAAAGCTTCTTTCCAGTTTTGAACGGAAGATATTTCCTTTTTCACCATAGCCCTCTATGGGCTTCCAAATATCCCTGTGCCAATTCCACAAGAACAGCCTTAGCGAAAGGCTTCTTGAAGGGGAAGATGTAACTCTGTGAGATGAATTAACAGAACACAGAGCAGTTTCTCAGAAAGCTTCTTTCCAGTTTTGAACGGAAGATATTTCCTTTTTCACCATAGCCCTCTATGGGCTTCCAAATATCCCTTTGCCAATTCCACAAGAGCAGCCTTAGCGAAAGGCTTCTTGAAGGGAAAGATGTAACTCTGTGAGATGAATTAACAGAACACAGAGCAGTTTCTCAGAATGCTTCTTTCCAGTTTTGAACGGAAGATATTTCCTTTTTCACCATAGCCCTCTATGGGCTTCCAAATATCCCTTTGCCAATTCCACAAGAACAGCCTTAGCGAAAGGCTTCTTGAAGGGAAAGATGTAACTCTGTGTGATGAATTAACAGAACACAGAGCAGTTTCTCAGAAAGCTTCTTTCCAGTTTTGAACGGATGGTATTTCCTTTTTCACCATAGCCCTCTATGGGCTTCCAAATATCCCTTTGCCAATTCCCCAAGAACAGCCTTAGCGAAAGGCTTCTTGAAGAAAAAGATGTAACTCTGTGAGATGAATTAACAGAACACAGAGCAGTTTCTCAGAAAGCTTCTTTCCAGTTTTGAACGGAAGATATTTCCTTTTTCACCATAGCCCTCTAAGGGCTTCCAAATATCCCTTTGCCAATTCCACAAGAACAGCCTTAGCGAAAGGCTTCTTGAAGGGAAAGATGTAACTCTGTGAGATGAATTAACAGAACACAGAGCAGTTTCTCAGAAAGCTTCTTTCCACTTTTGAACGGAAGATATTTCCTTTTACACCATAGCCCTCTATGGGCTTCCAAATATCCCTTTGCCAATTCCACAAGAACAGCCTTAGCGAAAGGCTTCTTGAAGGGAAAGATGTAACTCTGTGAGATGAATTAACAGAACACAGAGCAGTTTCTCAGAAAGCTTCTTTCCAGTTTTGAACGGAAGATATTTCCTTTTTCACCATAGCCCTCTATGGGCTTCCAAATATCCCTTTGCCAATTCCACAAGAACAGCCTTAGCGAAAGGCTTCTTGAAGGGAAAGATGTAACTCTGTGAGGTGAATTAACAGAACACAGAGCAGTTTCTCAGAAAGCTTCTTTCCAGTTTTGAACGGAAGATATTTCCTTTTTCACCATAGCCCTCTATGGGCTTCCAAATATCCCTTTGCCAATTCCACAAGAACAGCCTTAGCGAAAGGCTTCTTGATGGGAAAGATGTAACTCTGTGAGATGAATTAACAGAACACAGAGCAGTTTCTCAGAAAGCTTCTTTCCAGTTTTGAACGGAAGATATTTCCTTTTTCACCATAGCCCTCTATGGGCTTCCAAATATCCCTTTGCCAATTCCCCAAAAACAGCCTTAGCGAAAGGCTTCTTGAAGGGAAAGATGTAACTCTGTGAGATGAATTAACAGAACACAGAGCAGTTTCTCAGAAAGCTTCTTTCCACTTTTGAACGGAAGATATTTCCTTTTTCACCATAGCCCTCTATGGGCTTCCAAATATCCCTTTGCCAATTCCACAAGAACAGCCTTAGCGAAAGGCTTATTGAAGGGAAAGATATAACTCTGTGGGATGAATTAACAGAACACAGAGCAGTTTCTCAGAAAGGTTCTTTCCAGTTTTGAACGGAAGATATTTCCTTTTTCACCATAGCCCTCTATGGGCTTCCAAATATCCCTTTGCCAATTCCCCAAGAAAAGCCTTAGCGAAAGGCTTCTTGAAGGGAAAGATGTAACTCAGTGAGATGAATTAACAGAACACAGAGCAGTTTCTCAGAAAGCTTCTTTCCAGTTTTGAACGGAAGGTATTTCCTTTTTCACCATAGCCCTCTATGGGCTTCCAAATATCCCTTTGCCAATTCCCCAAGAACAGCCTTAGCGAAAGGCTTCTTGAAGGGAAAGATGTAACTCTGAGAGATGAATTAACAGAACACAGAGCAGTTGCTCAGAAAGCTTCTTTCCAGTTTTGAACGGAAGATATTTCCTTTTTCACCATAGCCCTCTATGGGCTTCCAAATATCCCTTTGCCAATTCCACAAGAACAGCCTTAGCGAAAGGCTTCTTGAAGGGAAAGATGTAACTCTGTGAGATGAATTAACAGAACACAGAGCAGTTTCTCAGAATGCTTCTTTCCAGTTTTGAACGGAAGATATTTCCTTTTTCACCATAGCCCTCTATGGGCTTCCAAATATCCCTTTGCCAATTCCACAAGAACAGCCTTAGCGAAAGGCTTCTTGAAGGGAAAGATGTAACTCTGTGAGATGAATTAACAGAACACAGAGCAGTTTCTCAGAAAGCTTCTTTCCAGTTTTGAACGGAAGATATTTCCTTTTTCACCATAGCCCTCTATGGGCTTCCAAATATCCCTTTGCCAATTCCACAAGAACAGCCTTAGCGAAAGGCTTCTTGAAGGGAAAGATATAACTCTGTGACATGAATTAACAGAACACACAGCAGTTTCTCAGAAAGCTTCTTTCCAGTTTTGAACGGAAGATATTTCCTTTTTCACCATAGCCGTCTATGGGCTTCCAAATATCCCTTTGCCAATTCCACAAGAACAGCCTTAGCGAAAGGCTTCTTGAAGGGAAAGATGTAACTCTGTGAGATGAATTAACAGAACACAGAGCAGTTTCTCAGAAAGCTTCTTTCCACTTTTGAACGGAAGATATTTCCTTTTTCATCTTAGCCCTCTATGGGCTTCCAAATATCCCTTTGCCAATTCCACAAGAACAGCCTTAGCGAAAGGCTTCTTGAAGGGAAAGTTGTAAGTCGGTTAGATGAATTAACAGAACACAGAGCAGTTTCTCAGAAAGCTTCTTTCCAGTTTTGAACGGAAGGTATTTCCCTTTCACCATAGCCCTCTATGGGCTTCCAAATATCCCTGTGCCAATTCCACAAAACAGCCTTAGCGAAAGGCTTCTTGAAGGGAAAGATGTAACTCTGTGAGATGAATTAACAGAACACAGAGCAGTTTCTCAGAAAGCTTCTTTCCAGTTTTGAACGGAAGATATTTCCTTTTTCACCATAGCCCTCTATGGGCTTCAAAATATCCCTTGCCAATTCCACAAGAACAGCCTTAGCGAAAGGCTTCTTGAAGGGAAAGATGTAACTCTGTGAGATGAATTAACAGAACACAGAGCAGTTTCTCAGAAAGCTTCTTTCCAGTTTTGAACGGATGGTATTTCCTTTTTCACCATAGCCCTCTATGGGCTTCCAAATATCCCTTTGCCAATTCCCCAAGAACAGCCTTAACGAAAGGCTTCTTGAAGGGAAAGATGTAACTCTGTGAGATGAATTAACAGAACACAGAGCAGTTTCTCAGAAAGCTTCTTTCCAGTTTTGAACGGAAGATATTTCCTTTTTCACCATAGCCCTCTATGGGCTTCCAAATATCCCTTTGCCAATTCCACAAGAACAGCCTTAGCGAAAGGCTTCTTGAAGGGAAAGATGTAACTCTGTGAGATGAATTAACAGAACACAGAGCAGTTTCTCAGAAAGCTTCTTTCCAGTTTTGAACGGAAGGTATTTCCTTTTTCACCATAGCCCTCTATGGGCTTCCAAATATCCCTTTGCCAATTCCCCAAGAACAGCCTTAGCGAAAGGCTTCTTGAAGGGAAAGATGTAACTCTGTGAGATGAATTAACAGAACACAGAGCAGTTTCTCAGAAAGCTTCTTTCCAGTTTTGAACGGAAGATATTTCCTTTTTCACCATAGCCCTCTATGGGCTTCCAAATATCCCTTTGCCAATTCCACAAGAACAGCCTTAGCGAAAGGCTTCTTGAAGGGAAAGATGTAACTCTGTGAGATGAATTAACAGAACACAGAGCAGTTTCTCAGAAAGCTTCTTTCCAGTTTTGAACGGAAGATATTTCCTTTTTCACCATAGCCCTCTATGGGCTTCCAAATATCCCTTTGCCAATTCCACAAGAACAGCCTTAGCGAAAGGCTTCTTGATGGGAAAGATGTAACTCTGTGAGATGAATTAACAGAACACACAGCAGTTTCTCAGAAAGCTTCTTTCCAGTTTTGAACGGAAGATATTTCCTTTTTCACCATAGCCCTCTATGGGCTTCCAAATATCCCTTTGCCAATTCCCCAAGAACAGCCTTAGCGAAAGGCTTCTTGAAGGGAAAGATGTAACTCTGTGAGATGAATTAACAGAACACAGAGCAGTTTCTCAGAAAGCTTCTTTCCAGTTTTGAACGGAAGATATTTCCTTTTTCACCTTAGCCCTCTATGGGCTTCTAAATATCCCTTTGCCAATTCCACAAGAACAGCCTTAGCGAAAGGCTCCTTGAAGGGAAAGTTGTAACTCGGTGAGATGAATTAACAGAACACAGAGCAGTTTCTCAGAAAGCTTCTTTCCAGTTTTGAACGGATGGTATTTCCTTTTTCACCATAGCCCTCTATGGGCTTCCAAATATCCCTTCCCAATTCCACAAGAACAGCCTTAGCGAAAGGCTTCTTGAAGGGAAAGATGTAACTCTGTGAGATGAATTAACGGAACACAGAGCAGTTTCTCAGAAAGCTTCTTTCCAGTTTTGAACGGAAGGTATTTCCTTTTTCACCATAGCCCTCTATGGGCTTCCAAATATCCCTTTGCCAATTCCCCAAGAACAGCCTTAGCGAAAGGCTTCTTGAAGGGAAAGATGTAACTCTGTGAGATGAATTAACAGAACACAGAGCAGTTTCTCAGAAAGCTTCTTTCCAGTTTTGAACGGAAGATATTTCCTTTTTTACCTTAGCCCTCTATGGGCTTCCAAATATCCCTTTGCCAATTCCACAAGAACAGCCTTAGCGAAAGGCTTCTTGAAGGGAAAGATGTAACTCTGTGAGATGAATTAACAGAACACAGAGCAGTTTCTCAGAAAGCTTCTTTCATGTTTTGAACGGAAGATATTTCCTTTTACACCATAGCCCTCTATGGGCTTCCAAATATCCCTTTGCCAATTCCACAAGAACAGCCTTAGCGAAAGGCTTCTTGAAGGGAAAGATGTAACTCTGTGGGATGAATTAACAGAACACAGAGCAGTTTCTCAGAAAGCTTCTTTCCAGTTTTGAACGGAAGATATTTCCTTTTTCACCATAGCCCTCTATGGGCTTCCAAATATCCCTTTGCCAATTCCCCAAGAACAGCCTTAGCGAAAGGCTTCTTGAAGGGAAAGATGTAACTCTGTGAGATGAATTACCAGAACACAGAGCAGTTTCTCAGAAAGCTTCTTTCCAGTTTTGAACGGATGGTATTTCCTTTTTCACCATAGCCCTCTATGGGCTTCCAAATATCCCTTTGCCAATTCCCCAAGAACAGCCTTAGCGAAAGGCTTCTTGAAGAAAAAGATGTAACTCTGTGAGATGAATTAACATAACACAGAGCAGTTTCTCAGAAAGCTTCCTTCCAGTTTTGAACGGAAGATATTTCCTTTTTCACCATAGCCCTCTATGGGCTTCCAAATATCCCTTTGCCAATTCCACAAGAACAGCCTTTGCGAAAGGCTTCTTGAAGGGAAAGATGTAACTCTGTGAGATGAATTAACAGAACACAGAGCAGTTTCTCAGAAAGCTTCTTTCCAGTTTTGAACGTAAGATATTTCCTTTTTCACCATAGCCCTCTATGGGCTTCCAAATATCCCATTGCCAATTCCACAAGAACAGCCTTAGCGAAAGGCTTCTTGAAGGGAAAGATGTAACTCTGTGAGATGAATTAACAGAACACAGAGCAGTTGCTCAGAAAGCTTCTTTCCAGTTTTGAACGGAAGATATTTCCTTTTTCACCATAGCCCTCTATGGGCTTCCAAATATCCCTTTGCCAATTCCACAAGAACAGCCTTAGCGAAAGGCTTCTTGAAGGGAAAGATGTAACTCTGTGAGATGAATTAACAGAACACAGAGCAGTTTCTCAGAAAGCTTCTTTCCAGTTTTGAACGGAAGATATTTCCTTTTTCACCATAGCCCTCTATGGGCTTCCAAATATCCCTTTGCCAATTCCACAAGAACAGCCTTAGCGAAAGGCTTCTTGAAGGGAAAGATGTAACTCTGTGAGATGAATTAACAGAACACAGAGCAGTTTCTCAGAAAGCTTCTTTCCAGTTTTGAACGGAAGATATTTCCTTTTTCACCATAGCCCTCTATGGGCTTCCAAATATCCCTTTGACAATTCCACAAGAACAGCCTTAGCGAAAGGCTTCTTGAAGCGAAAGATGTAACTCTGTGAGATGAATTAACAGAACACAGAGCAGTTTCTCAGAAAGCTTCTTTCCAGTTTTGAACGGAAGATATTTCCTTTTTCACCATAGCCCTCTATGGGCTTCCAAATATCCCTTTGCCAATTCCACAAGAACAGCCTTAGCGAAAGGCTTCTTGAAGGGAAAGATGTAACTCTGTGAGATGAATTAACAGAACACAGAGCAGTTTCTTAGAAAGCTTCTTTCATGTTTTGAACGGAAGGTATTTCCTTTTACACCATAGCCCTCTATGGGCTTCCAAATATCCCTTTGCCAATTCCAAAAGAACAGCCTTAGCGAAAGGCTTCTTGAAAGGAAAGATGTAACTCTGTGAGGTGAATTAACAGAACACAGAGCAGTTTCTCAGAAAGCTTCTTTCCGGTTTTGAACGGAAGATATTTCCTTTTACACCATAGCCCTCTATGGGCTTCCAAATATCCCTTTGCCAATTCCACAAGAACAGCCTTAGCGAAAGGCTTCTTGATGGGAAAGATGTAACTCTGTGAGATGAATTAACAGAACACAGAGCAGTTTCTCAGAAAGCTTCTTTCCAGTTTTGAACGGAAGATATTTCCTTTTTCACCATAGCCCTCTATGGGCTTCCAAATATCCCTTTGCCAATTCCACAAGAACAGCCTTAGCGAAAGGCTTATTGAATTGAAAGATGTAACTCTGTGGGATGAATTAACAGAACACAGAGCAGTTTCTGAGAAAGCTTCTTTCCAGTTTTGAACGGAAGATATTTCCTTTTTCACCATAGCACTCTATGGGCTTCCAAATACCATTTGCCAATTCCCCAAGAAAAGCCTTAGCGAAAGGCTTCTTGTAGGGAAAGATGTAACTCTGTGAGATGAATTAACAGAACACAGAGCAGTTTCTCAGAAAGCTTCTTTCCAGTTTTGAACGGAAGGTATTTCCTTTTTCACCATAGCCCTCTATGGGCTTCCAAATATCCCTTTGCCAATTCCCCAAGAACAGCCTTAGCGAAAGGCTTCTTGAAGGGAAAGATGTAACTCTGTGAGGTGAATTAACAGAACACAGAGCAGTTGCTCAGAAAGATTCTTTCCAGTTTTGAACGGAAGATATTTCCTTTTTCACCATAGCCCTCTATGGGCTTCCAAATATCCCTTTGCCAATTCCACAAGAACAGCCTTAGCGAAAGGCTTCTTGAAGGGAAAGATGTAACTCTGTGAGATGAATTAACAGAACACAGAGCAGTTTCTCAGAAGCTTCTTTCCAGTTTTGAACGGAAGATATTTCCTTTTTCACCATAGCCCTCTATGGGCTTCCAAATATCCCTTTGCCATTTCCACAAGAACAGCCTTAGCGAAAGGCTTTTTGAAGGGAAAGATGTAACTCTGTGAGATGAATTAACAGAACACAGAGCAGTTTCTCAGAAAGCTTCTTTCCAGTTTTGAACGGAAGATATTTCCTTTTTCACCATAGCACTCTAGGGGCTTCCAAATATCCCTTTGCCAATTCCACAAGAACAGCCTTAGCGAAAGGCTTCTTGAAGGGAAAGATGTAACTCTGTGAGATGAATTAACAGAACACAGAGCAGTTGTTCAGAAAGCTTCTTTCCACTTTTTAACGGAAGATATTTCCTTTTTCACCATAGCTCCCTATGGGCTTCCAAATATCCCTTTGCCAATTCCACAAGAACAGCCTTAGCGAAAGGCTTCTTGAAGGGAAAGATGTAACTCTGTGAGATGAATTAACAGAACACATAGCAGTTTCTCAGAAAGCTTCTTTCCAGTTTTGAACGTAAGATATTTCCTTTTTCACCATAGCCCTCTATGGGCTTCCAAATATCCCTTTGCCAATTCCACAAGAACAGCCTTAGCGAAAGGCTTCTTGAAGGGAAAGATGTAACTCTGTGAGATGAATTAACAGAACACAGAGCAGTTTCTGAGAAAGCTTCTTTCCAGTTTTGAACGGAAGATATTTCCTTTTTCACCATAGCCCTCTATGGGCTTCCAAATATCCCTTTGCCAATTCCAAAAGAACAGCCTTAGCGAAAGGCTTCTTGAAGGGAAAGATGTAACTCTGTGAGATGAATTAACAGAACACAGAGCAGTTTCTCAGAAAGCTTCTTTCCAGTTTTGAACGGAAGATATTTCCTTTTTCACCATAGCCCTCTATGGGCTTCCAAATATCCCTTTGCCAATTCCACAAGAAGAGCCTTAACGAAAGGCTTCTTGAAGGGAAAGATGTAACTCTGTGAGATGAATTAACAGAACACAGAGCAGTTTCTCAGAAAGCTTCTTTCCAGTTTTGAACGTAAGATATTTCCTTTTTCACCATAGCCCTCTATGGGCTTCCAAATATCCCTTTGCCAATTCCACAAGAACAGCCTTAGCGAAAGGCTTCTTGAAGGGAAAGATGTAACTCTGTGAGATGAATTAACAGAACACAGAGCAGTTTCTCAGAAAGCTTCTTTCCAGTTTTGAACGGAAGATATTTCCTTCTTCACCATAGCCCTCTATGGGCTTCCAAATATCCCTTTGCCAATTTAACAAAAACAGCCTTAGCGAAAGGCTTCTTGAAGGGAAAGATGTAACTCTGTGAGATGAATTAACAGAACACATAGCAGTTTCTCAGAAAGCTTCTTTCCAGTTTTGAACGGAAGATATTTCCTTTTTCACCATAGCCCTCTATGGGCTTCCAAATATCCCTTTGCCAATTCCACAAGAACAGCCTTAGCGAAAGGCTTATTGAAGGGAAAGATGTAACTCTGTGGGATGAATTAACAGAACACAGAGCAGTTTCTCAGAAAGCTTCTTTCCAGTTTTGAACGGAAGGTATTTCCTTTTTCACCATAGCCCTCTATGGGCTTCCAAATATCCCTTTGCCAGTTCCCCAAGAACAGCCTTAGCGAAAGGCTTCATGAAGGGAAAGATGTAACTCTGTGAGATGAATTAACAGAACACAGAGCAGTTGCTCAGAAAGCTTCTTTCCAGTTTTGAACGGAAGATATTTCCTTTTTCACCATAGCCCTCTATGGGCTTCCAAATATCCCTTTGCCAATTCCACAAGAACAGCCTTAGCGAAAGGCTTCTTGAAGGGAAAGATGTAACTCTGTGAGATGAATTAACAGAACACAGAGCAGTTTCTCAGAAGCTTCTTTCCAGTTTTGAACGGAAGATATTTCCTTTTTCACCATAGCCCTCTATGGGCTTCCAAATATCCCTTTGCCAATTCCACAAGAACAGCCTTAGCGAAAGGCTTATTGAAGGGAAAGATGTAACTCTGTGGGATGAATTAACAGAACACAGAGCAGTTTCTCAGAAAGCTTCTTTCCAGTTTTGAACGGAAGATATTTCCTTTTTCACCATAGCCCTCTATGGGCTTCCAAATATCCATTTGCCAATTCCCCAAGAAAAGCCTTAGCGAAAGGCTTCTTGAAGGGAAAGATATAACTCTGTGAGATGAATTAACAGAACACAGAGCAGTTTCTCAGAAAGCTTCTTTCCAGTTTTGAACGGAAGGTATTTCCTTTTTCACCATAGCCCTCTATGGGCTTCCAAATATCCCTTTGCCAGTTCCCCAAGAACAGCCTTAGCGAAAGGCTTCATGAAGGGAAAGATGTAACTCTGTGAGATGAATTAACAGAACACAGAGCAGTTGCTCAGAAAGCTTCTTTCCAGTTTTGAACGGAAGATATTTCCTTTTTCACCATAGCCCTCTATGGGCTTCCAAATATCCCTTTGCCAATTCCACAAGAACAGCCTTAGCGAAAGGCTTCTTGAAGGGAAAGATGTAACTCTGTGAGATGAATTAACAGAACACAGAGCAGTTTCTCAGAAAGCTTCTTTCCAGTTTTGAACGGAAGATATTTCCTTTTTCACCATAGCCCTCTATGGGCTTCCAAATATCCCTTTGCCAATTGCACAGGAACAGCCTTAGCAAAAGGCTTCTTGAAGGGAAAGATGTAACTCTGTGAGATGAATTAACAGAACACAGAGCAGTTTCTCAGAAAGCTTCTTTCCAGTTTTGAACGGAAGATATTTCTTTTTCACCATAGCCCTCTATGGGCTTCCAAATATCCCTTTGCCAATTCCACAAGAACAGCCTTAGCGAAAGGCTTCTTGAAGGGAAAGATGTAACTCTGTGAGATGAATTAACAGAACACAGAGCAGTTTGTCAGAAAGCTTCTTTCCAGTTTTGAACGGAAGATATGTCCTTTTTCACCATAGCCCTCTTTGGGCTTCAAAATATCCCTTGCCAATTCCACAAGAACAGCCTTAGCGAAAGGCTTCTTGAAGGGAAAGATGTAACTCTGTGAGATGAATTAACAGAACACAGAGCAGTTTCTCAGAAAGCTTCTTTCCAGTTTTTAACGGAAGGTATTTCCTTTTTCACCATAGCCCTCTATGGGCTTCCAAATATCCCTTTGCCAATTCCACAAGAACAGCCTTAGCGAAAGGCTTCTTGAAGGGAAAGATGTAACTCTGTGAGATGAATTAACAGAACACAGAGCAGTTTCTCAGAAAGCTTCTTTCCAGTTTTGAACGGAAGGTATTTCCTTTTTCACCATAGCCCTCTATGGGCTTCCAAATATCCCTTTGCCAATTCCACAAGAACAGCCTTAGCGAAAGGCTTCTTGAAGGGAAAGATGTAACTCTGTGAGATGAATTAACAGAACACAGAGCAGTTTCTCAGAAAGCTTCTTTCCAGTTTTTAACGGAAGGTATTTCCTTTTTCACCATAGCCCTCTATGGGCTTCCAAATATCCCTTTGCCAATTCCACAAGAACAGCCTTAGCGAAAGGCTTCTTGAAGGGAAAGATGTAACTCTGTGAGATGAATTAACAGAACACAGAGCAGTTTCTCAGAAAGCTTCTTTCATGTTTTGAACGGAAGATATTTCCTTTTACACCATAGCCCTCTATGGGCTTCCAAATATCCCTTTGCCAATTCCACAAGAACAGCCTTAGCGAAAGGCTTCTTGAAGGGAAAGATGTAACTCTGTGAGGTGAATTAACAGAACACAGAGCAGTTTCTCAGAAAGCTTCTTTCCACTTTTGAACGGAAGATATTTCCTTTTTCACCATAGCCCTCTATGGGCTTCCAAATATCCCTTTGCCAATTCCACAAGAACAGCCTTAGCGAAAGGCTTCTTGATGGGAAAGATGTAACTCTGTGAGATGAATTAACAGAACACAGAGCAGTTTCTCAGAAAGCTTCTTTCCAGTTTTGAACGGAAGATATTTCCTTTTTCGCCATAGCCCTCTATGGGCTTCCAAATATCCCTTTGCCAATTCCCCAAGAACAGCCTTAGCGAAAGGCTTCTTGAAGGGAAAGATGTAACTCTGTGAGATGAATTAACAGAACACAGAGCAGTTTCTCAGAAAGCTTCTTTCCAGTTTTGAACGGAAGATATTTCCTTTTTCACCATAGCCCTCTATGGGCTTCCAAATATCCCTTTGCCAATTCCACAAGAACAGCCTTAGCGAAAGGCTTATTGAAGGGAAAGATGTAACTCTGTGGGATGAATTAACAGAACACAGAGCAGTTTCTCAGAAAGCTTCTTTCCAGTTTTGAACGGAAGATACTTCCTTTTTCACCATAGCCCTCTATGGGCTTCCAAATATCCCTTTGCCAGTTCCCCAAGAACAGCCTTAGCGAAAGGCTTCTTGAAGGGAAAGATGTAACTCTGTGAGATGAATTACCAGAACACAGAGCAGTTTCTCAGAAAGCTTCTTTCCAGTTTTGAACGGATGGTATTTCCTTTTTCACCATAGCCCTCTATGGGCTTCCAAATATCCCTTTGCCAATTCCCCAAGAACAGCCTTAGCGAAAGGCTTCTTGAAGAAAAAGATGTAACTCTGTGAGATGAATTAACAGAACACAGAGCAGTTTATCAGAAAGCTTCTTTCCAGTTTTGAACGGAAGATATTTCCTTTTTCACCATAGCCCTCTAAGGGCTTCCAAATATCAGTTTGGCAATTCCACAAGAACAGCCTTAGCGAAAGGCTTCTTGAAGGGAAAGATGTAACTCTGTGTGATGAATTACCAGAACACAGAGCAGTTTCTCAGAAAGCTTCTTTCCACTTTTGAACGGAAGATATTTCCTTTTTCACCATAGCCCTCTATGGGCTTCCAAATATCCCTTTGCCAATTCCACAGGAACAACCTTAGCGAAAGGCTTCTTGAAGGGAAAGATGTAACTCTGTGAGATGAATTAACAGAACACAGAGCAGTTTCTCAGAAAGCTTCTTTCCAGTTTTGAACGGAAGGTATTTCCTTTTTCACCATAGCCCTCTATGGGCTTCCAAATATCCCTTTGCCAATTCCACAAGAACAGCCTTAGCGAATGGCTTCTTGAAGGGAAAGATGTAACTCTGTGAGATGAATTAACAGAACACAGAGCAGTTTCTCAGAAAGCTTCTTTCCAGTTTTGAACGGAAGATATTTCCTTTTTCACCATAGCCCTCTATGGGCTTCCAAATATCCCTTTGCCAATTCCACAAGAAAAGCCTTAGCGAAAGGCTTATTGAAGGGAAAGATGTAACTCTGTGGGATGAATTAACAGAACACAGAGCAGTTTCTCAGAAAGCTTCTTTCCAGTTTTGAACGGAAGATATTTCCTTTTTCACCGTAGCCCTCTATGGGCTTCCAAATATCCCTTTGCCAATTCCACAAGAACAGCCTTAGCGAAAGGCTTCTTGAAGGGAAAGATGTAACTCTGTGAGATGAATTAACAGAACACAGAGCAGTTTCTCAGAAAGCTTCTTTCCAGTTTTGAACGGAAGATATTTCCTTTTTCACCATAGCCCTCTATGGGCTTCCAAATATCCCTTTGCCAATTCCACAAGAACAGCCTTAGCGAAAGGCTTCTTGAAGGGAAAGATGTAACTCTGTGAGATGAATTAACAGAACACAGAGCAGTTTCTCAGAAAGCTTCTTTCCAGTTTTGAACGGAAGATATTTCCTTTTTCACCATAGCCCTCTATGTGCTTCCAAATATCCCTTTGCCAATTCCACAAGAACAGCCTTAGCGAAAGGCTTCTTGAAGGGAAAGATGTAACTCTGTGAGATGAATTAACAGAACACAGAGCAGTTTCTCAGAAAGCTTCTTTCCAGTTTTGAACGGAAGATATTTCCTTTTTCACCTTAGCCCTCTATGGGCTTCCAAATATCCCTTTGCCAATTCCACAAGAACACCCTTAGCGAAAGGCTTCTTGAAGGGAAAGTTGTAACGCGGTGAGATGAATTAACAGAACACAGAGCAGTTTCTCAGAAAGCTTCTTTCCAGTTTTGAACGGAAGGTATTTCCTTTTTCACCATACCCCTCTATGGGCTTCCAAATATCCCTGTGCCAATTCCACAAATCAGACTTAGCGAAAGGCTTCTTGAAGGGAAAGATGTAACTCTGTGAGATGAATTAACAGAACACAGAGCAGTTTGTCAGAAAGCTTCTTTCCAGTTTTGAACGGAAGATATGTCCTTTTTCACCATAGCCCTCTATGGGCTTCAAAATATCCCTTGCCAATTCCACAAGAACAGCCTTAGCGAAAGGCTTCTTGAAGGGAAAGATGTAACTCTGTGAGATGAATTAACAGAACACAGAGCAGTTTCTCAGAAAGCTTCTTTCCAGTTTTTAACGGAAGGTATTTCCTTTTTCACCATAGCCCTCTATGGGCTTCCAAATATCCCTTTGCCAATTCCACAAGAACAGCCTTAGCGAAAGGCTTCTTGAAGGGAAAGATGTAACTCTGTGAGATGAATTAACAGAACACAGAGCAGTTTCTCAGAAAGCTTCTTTCCAGTTTTGAACGGAAGGTATTTCCTTTTTCACCATAGCCCTCTATGGGCTTCCAAATATCCCTTTGCCAATTCCACAAGAACAGCCTTAGCGAAAGGCTTCTTGAAGGGAAAGATGTAACTCTGTGAGATGAATTAACAGAACACAGAGCAGTTTCTCAGAAAGCTTCTTTCCAGTTTTTAACGGAAGGTATTTCCTTTTTCACCATAGCCCTCTATGGGCTTCCAAATATCCCTTTGCCAATTCCACAAGAACAGCCTTAGCGAAAGGCTTCTTGAAGGGAAAGATGTAACTCTGTGAGATGAATTAACAGAACACAGAGCAGTTTCTCAGAAAGCTTCTTTCATGTTTTGAACGGAAGATATTTCCTTTTACACCATAGCCCTCTATGGGCTTCCAAATATCCCTTTGCCAATTCCACAAGAACAGCCTTAGCGAAAGGCTTCTTGAAGGGAAAGATGTAACTCTGTGAGGTGAATTAACAGAACACAGAGCAGTTTCTCAGAAAGCTTCTTTCCACTTTTGAACGGAAGATATTTCCTTTTTCACCATAGCCCTCTATGGGCTTCCAAATATCCCTTTGCCAATTCCACAAGAACAGCCTTAGCGAAAGGCTTCTTGATGGGAAAGATGTAACTCTGTGAGATGAATTAACAGAACACAGAGCAGTTTCTCAGAAAGCTTCTTTCCAGTTTTGAACGGAAGATATTTCCTTTTTCGCCATAGCCCTCTATGGGCTTCCAAATATCCCTTTGCCAATTCCCCAAGAACAGCCTTAGCGAAAGGCTTCTTGAAGGGAAAGATGTAACTCTGTGAGATGAATTAACAGAACACAGAGCAGTTTCTCAGAAAGCTTCTTTCCAGTTTTGAACGGAAGATATTTCCTTTTTCACCATAGCCCTCTATGGGCTTCCAAATATCCCTTTGCCAATTCCACAAGAACAGCCTTAGCGAAAGGCTTATTGAAGGGAAAGATGTAACTCTGTGGGATGAATTAACAGAACACAGAGCAGTTTCTCAGAAAGCTTCTTTCCAGTTTTGAACGGAAGATACTTCCTTTTTCACCATAGCCCTCTATGGGCTTCCAAATATCCCTTTGCCAGTTCCCCAAGAACAGCCTTAGCGAAAGGCTTCTTGAAGGGAAAGATGTAACTCTGTGAGATGAATTACCAGAACACAGAGCAGTTTCTCAGAAAGCTTCTTTCCAGTTTTGAACGGATGGTATTTCCTTTTTCACCATAGCCCTCTATGGGCTTCCAAATATCCCTTTGCCAATTCCCCAAGAACAGCCTTAGCGAAAGGCTTCTAGAAGAAAAAGATGTAACTCTGTGAGATGAATTAACAGAACACAGAGCAGTTTATCAGAAAGCTTCTTTCCAGTTTTGAACGGAAGATATTTCCTTTTTCACCATAGCCCTCTAAGGGCTTCCAAATATCAGTTTGGCAATTCCACAAGAACAGCCTTAGCGAAAGGCTTCTTGAAGGGAAAGATGTAACTCTGTGTGATGAATTACCAGAACACAGAGCAGTTTCTCAGAAAGCTTCTTTCCACTTTTGAACGGAAGATATTTCCTTTTTCACCATAGCCCTCTATGGGCTTCCAAATATCCCTTTGCCAATTCCACAAGAACAACCTTAGCGAAAGGCTTCTTGAAGGGAAAGATGTAACTCTGTGAGATGAATTAACAGAACACAGAGCAGTTTCTCAGAAAGCTTCTTTCCAGTTTTGAACGGAAGGTATTTCCTTTTTCACCATAGCCCTCTATGGGCTTCCAAATATCCCTTTGCCAATTCCACAAGAACAGCCTTAGCGAATGGCTTCTTGAAGGGAAAGATGTAACTCTGTGAGATGAATTAACATAACACAGAGCAGTTTCTCAGAAAGCTTCTTTCCAGTTTTGAACGGAAGATATTTCCTTTTTCACCATAGCCCTCTATGGGCTTCCAAATATCCCTTTGCCAATTCCACAAGAACAGCCTTAGCGAAAGGCTTCTTGAAGGGAAAGATGTAACTCTGTGAGATGAATTAACAGAACACAGAGCAGTTTCTCAGAAAGCTTCTTTCCAGTTTTGAACGGAAGATATTTCCTTTTTCACCATAGCCCTCTATGGGCTTCCAAATATCCCTTTGCCAATTCCACAAGAACAGCCTTAGCGAAAGGCTTCTTGAAGGGAAAGATGTAACTCTGTGAGATGAATTAACAGAACACAGAGCAGTTTCTCAGAAAGCTTCTTTCCAGTTTTTAACGGAAGGTATTTCCTTTTTCACCATAGCCCTCTATGGGCTTCCAAATATCCCTTTGCCAATTCCACAAGAACAGCCTTAGCGAAAGGCTTCTTGAAGGGAAAGATGTAACTCTGTGAGATGAATTAACAGAACACAGAGCAGTTTCTCAGAAAGCTTCTTTCATGTTTTGAACGGAAGATATTTCCTTTTACACCATAGCCCTCTATGGGCTTCCAAATATCCCTTTGCCAATTCCACAAGAACAGCCTTAGCGAAAGGCTTCTTGAAGGGAAAGATGTAACTCTGTGAGGTGAATTAACAGAACACAGAACAGTTTCTCAGAAAGCTTCTTTCCAGTTTTGAACGGAAGATATTTCCTTTTTCACCATAGCCCTCTATGGGCTTCCAAATATCCCTTTGCCAATTCCACAAGAACAGCCTTAGCGAAAGGCTTCTTGAAGGGAAAGATGTAACTCTGTGAGATGAATTAACAGAACACAGAGCAGTTGTTCAGAAAGCTTCATTCCAGTTTTGAACGGAAGATATTTCCTTTTTCACCATAGCTCCCTATGGGCTTCCAAATATCCCTTTGCCAATTCCACAAGAACAGCCTTAACGAAAGGCTTCTTGAAGGGAAAGATGTAACTCTGTGAGATGAATTAACAGAACACAAAGCAGATTCTCAGAAAGCTTCTTTCCAGTTTTGAACGTAAGATATTTCCTATTTCACCATAGCCCTCTATGGGCTTCCAAATATCCCTTTGCCAATTCCACAAGAACAGCCTTAGCGAAAGGCTTCTTGAAGGGAAAGATGTAACTCTGTGAGATGAATTAACAGAACACAGAGCAGTTTCTCAGAAAGCTTCTTTCCAGTTTTGAACGGAAGATATTTCCTTTTTCACCATAGCCCTCTATGGGCTTCCAAATATCCCTTTGCCAATTCCACAAGAACAGCCTTAGCGAAAGGCTTCTTGAAGGGAAAGATGTAACTCTGTGAGATGAATTAACAGAACACAGAGCAGTTTCTCAGAAAGCTTCTTTCCAGTTTTGAACGGAAGATATTTCCTTTTTCACCATAGCCCTCTATGTGCTTCCAAATATCCCTTTGCCAATTCCACAAGAACAGCCTTAGCGAAAGGCTTCTTGAAGGGAAAGATGTAACTCTGTGAGATGAATTAACAGAACACAGAGCAGTTTCTCAGAAAGCTTCTTTCCAGTTTTGAACGGAAGATATTTCCTTTTTCACCATAGCCCTCTATGGGCTTCCAAATATCCCTTTGCCAATTCCACAAGAACAGCCTTAGCGAAAGGCTTCTTGAAGGGAAAGATGTAACTCTGTGAGATGAATTACCAGAACACAGAGCAGTTTCTCAGAAAGCTTCTTTCCAGTTTTGAACGGATGGTATTTCCTTTTTCACCATAGCCCTCTATGGGCTTCCAAATATCCCTTTGCCAATTCCCCAAGAACAGCCTTAGCGAAAGGCTTCTTGAAGAAAAAGATGTAACTCTGTGAGATGAATTAACAGAACACAGAGCAGTTTCTCAGAAAGCTTCTTTCCAGTTTTGAACGGAAGATATTTCCTTTTTCACCATAGCCCTCTAAGGGCTTCCAAATATCCCTTTGCCAATTCCACAAGAACAGCCTTAGCGAAAGGCTTCTTGAAGGGAAAGATGTAACTCTGTGAGATGAATTACCAGAACACAGAGCAGTTTCTCAGAAAGCTTCTTTCCACTTTTGAACGGAAGATATTTCCTTTTTCACCATAGCCCTCTATGGGCTTCCAAATATCCCTTTGCCAATTCCACAAGAACAACCTTAGCGAAAGGCTTCTTGAAGGGAAAGATGTAACTCTGTGAGATGAATTAACAGAACACAGAGCAGTTTCTCAGAAAGCTTCTTTCCAGTTTTGAACGGAAGGTATTTCCTTTTTCACCATACCCCTCTATGGGCTTCCAAATATCCCTTTGCCAATTCCACAAGAACAGCCTTAGCGAAAGGCTTCTTGAAGGGAAACATGTAACTCTGTGAGATGAATTAACAGAACACAGAGCAGTTTCTCAGAAAGCTTCTTTCCAGTTTTGAACGGAAGATATTTCCTTTTTCACCATAGCCCTCTATGGGCTTCCAAATATCCCTTTGCCAATTCCACAAGAACAGCCTTAGCGAAAGGCTTCTTGAAGGGAAAGATGTAACTCTGTGAGATGAATTAACAGAACACAGAGCAGTTGTTCAGAAAGCTTCTTTCCAGTTTTGAACGGAAGATATTTCCTTTTTCACCATAGCTCCCTATGGGCTTCCAAATATCCCTTTGCCAATTCCACAAGAACAGCCTTAACGAAAGGCTTCTTGAAGGGAAAGATGTAACTCTGTGAGATGAATTAACAGAACACAAAGCAGATTCTCAGAAAGCTTCTTTCCAGTTTTGAACGTAAGATATTTCCTTTTTCACCATAGCCCTCTATGGGCTTCCAAATATCCCTTTGCCAATTCCACAAGAACAGCCTTAGCGAAAGGCTTCTTGAAGGGAAAGATGTAACTCTGTGAGATGAATTAACAGAACACAGAGCAGTTTCTCAGAAAGCTTCTTTCCAGTTTTGAACGGAAGATATTTCCTTTTTCACCATAGCCCTCTATGGGCTTCCAAATATCCCTTTGCCAATTCCACAACAACAGCCTTAGCGAAAGGCTTCTTGAAGGGAAAGATGTAACTCTGTGAGATGAATTAACAGAACACAGAGCAGTTTCTCAGAAAGCTTCTTTCCAGTTTTGAACGGAAGATATTTCCTTTTTCACCATAGCCCTCTATGGGCTTCCAAATATCCCTTTGCCAATTCCACAAGAACAGCCTTAGCGAAAGGCTTCTTGAAGGGAAAGATGTAACTCTGTGAGATGAATTAACAGAACACAGAGCAGTTTCTCAGAAAGCTTCTTTCCAGTTTTGAACGGAAGTTATTTCCTTTTTCACCATAGCGCTCTATGGGCTTCCAAATATCCCTTTGCCAATTCCACAAGAACAGCCTTAGTGAAAGGCTTCTTGAAGGGAAAGATGTAACTCTGTGAGATGAATTACCAGAACACAGAGCAGTTTCTCAGAAAGCTTCTTTCCAGTTTTGAACGGATGGTATTTCCTTTTTCACCATAGCCCTCTATGGGCTTCCAAATATCCCTTTGCCAATTCCCCAAGAACAGCCTTAGCGAAAGGCTTCTTGAAGAAAAAGATGTAACTCTGTGAGATGAATTAACAGAACACAGAGCAGTTTCGCAGAAAGCTTCTTTCCAGTTTTGAACGGAAGATATTTCCTTTTTCACCATAGCCCTCTAAGGGCTTCCAAATATCCCTTTGCCAATTCCACAAGAACAGCCTTAGCGAAAGGCTTCTTGAAGGGAAAGATGTAACTCTGTGAGATGAATTAACAGAACACAGAGCAGTTTCTCAGAAAGCTTCTTTCCACTTTTGAACGGAAGATATTTCCTTTTTCACCATAGACCTCAATGGGCTTCCAAATATCCCTTTGCCAATTCCACAAGAACAGCCTTAGCGAAAGGCTTCTTGAAGGGAAAGATGTAACTCTGTGAGATGAATTAACAGAACACAGAGCAGTTGCTCAGAAAGCTTCTTTCCAGTTTTGAACGGAAGATACTTCCTTTTTCACCATAGCCCTCTATGGGCTTCCAAATATCCCTTTGCCAATTCCACAAGAACAGCCTTAGCGAAAGGCTTCTTGAAGGGAAAGATGTAACTCTGTGAGATGAATTAACAGAACACAGAGCAGTTTCTCAGAAAGCTTCTTTCCAGTTTTGAACAGAAGGTATTTCCTTTTTCACCATAGCCCTCTATGGGCTTCCAAATATCCCTTTGCCAATTCCACAAGAACAGCCTTAGCGAAAGGCTTCTTGAAGGGAAAGATGTAACTCTGTGAGATGAATTAACAGAACACAGAGCAGTTGCTCAGAAAGCTTCTTTCCAGTTTTGAACGGAAGATATTTCCTTTTTCACCATAGAACTCTATGGGCTTCCAAATATCCCTTTGCCAATTCCACAAGAACAGCCTTAGCGAAAGGCTTCTTGAAGGGAAAGATGTAACTCTGTGAGATGAATTAACAGAACACAGAGCAGTTTCTCAGAAAGCTTCTTTCCAGTTTTGAACGGAAGATATTTCCTTTTTCACCATAGCCCTCTATGGGCTTCCAAATATCCCTTTGCCAATTCCCCAAGAACAGCCTTAGCGAAAGGCTTCTTGAAGGGAAAGATGTAACTCTGTGAGATGAATTACGAGAACACAGAGCAGTTTCTCAGAAAGCTTCTTTCCAGTTTTGAACGGATGGTATTTCCTTTTTCACCATAGCCCTCTATGGGCTTCCAAATATCCCTTTGCCAATTCCCCAAGAACAGCCTTAGCGAAAGGCTTCTTGAAGAAAAAGATGTAACTCTGTGAGATGAATTAACAGAACACAGAGCAGTTTCTCAGAAAGCTTCTTTCCAGTTTTGAACGGAAGATATTTCCTTTTCACCATAGCCCTCTAAGGGCTTCCAAATATCCCTTTGCCAATTCCACAAGATCAGCCTTAGCGAAAGGCTTCTTGAAGGGAAAGATGTAACTCTGTGAGATGAATTAACAGAACACAGAGCAGTTTCTCAGAAAGCTTCTTTCCACTTTTGAATGGAAGATATTTCCTTTTTCACCATAGCCCTCTATGGGCTTCCAAATATCCCTTTGCCAATTCCACAAGAACAGCCTTAGCGAAAGGCTTCTTGAAGGGAAACATGTAACTCTGTGAGATGAATTAACAGAACACAGAGCAGTTTCTCAGAAAGCTTCTTTCCAGTTTTGAACGGAAGATATTTCCTTTTTCACCATAGCCCTCTATGGGCTTCCAAATATCCCTTTGCCAATTCCACAAGAACAGCCTTAGCGAAAGGCTTCTTGAAGGGAAAGATGTAACTCTGTAAGATGAATTAACAGAACACAGAGCAGTTTCTCAGAAAGCTTCTTTCCAGTTTTGAACGTAAGATATTTCCTTTTTCACCATAGCCCTCTATGGGCTTCCAAATATCCCTTTGCCAATTTCACAAGAACAGCCTTAGCGAAAGGCTTCTTGAAGGGAAAGATGTAACTCTGTGAGATGAATTAACAGAACACAGAGCAGTTTCTCAGAAAGCTTCTTTCAAGTTTTGAACGGAAGATATTTCCTTTTTCACCATAGCCCTCTATGGGCTTCCAAATATCCCTTTGCCAATTCCACAAGAACAGCCTTACCGAAAGGCTTCTTGAAGGGAAAGATGTAACTCTGTGAGATGAATTAACAGAACACAGAGCAGTTTCTCAGAAAGCTTCTTTCCAGTTTTGAACGGAAGATATTTCCTTTTTCACCATAGCCCTCTATGGGCTTCCAAATATCCCTTTGCCAATTCCACAAGAACAGCCTTAGTGAAAGGCTTCTTGAAGGGAAAGATGTAACTCTGTGAGATGAATTAACAGAACACAGAGCAGTTTCTCAGAAAGCTTCTTTCCAGTTTTGAACGGAAGATATTTCCTTTTTCACCATAGCCCTCTATGGGCTTCCAAATATCCCTTTGCCAATTCCACAAGAACAGCCTTAGCGAAAGGCTTCTTGCAGGGAAAGATGTAACTCTGTGAGATGAATTAACAGAACACAGAGCAGTTTCTCAGAAAGCTTCTTTCCAGTTTTGAACGGAAGATATTTCCTTTTTCACCATAGCCCTCTATGGGCTTCCAAATATCCCTTTGCCAATTCCACAAGAACAGCCTTAGGGAAAGGCTTCTTGAAGGGAAAGATGTAACTCTGTGAGATGAATTAACAGAACACAGAGCAGTTTCTCAGAAAGCTTCTTTCCAGTTTTGAACGGAAGATATTTCCTTTTTCACCATAGCCCTCTATGGGATTCCAAATATCCCTTTGCCAATTCCACAAGAACAGCCTTAGCGAAAGGCTTCTTGAAGGGAAAGATGTAACTCTGTGAGATGAATTAACAGAACACAGAGCAGTTTCTCAGAAAGCTTCTTTCCAGTTTTGAACGGAAGATATTTCCTTTTTCACCATAGCCCTCTATGGGCTTCCAAATATCCCTTTGCCAATTCCACAAGAACAGCCTTAGCGAAAGGCTTCTTGAAGGGAAAGATGTAACTCTGTGAGATGAATTAACAGAACACAGAGCAGTTTCTCAGAAAGCTTCTTTCCAGTTTTGAACGGAAGATATTTCCTTTTTCACCATAGCCCTCTATGGGCTTCCAAATATCCCTTTGCCAATTCCACAAGAACAGCCTTAGCGAAAGGCTTCTTGAAGGGAAAGATGTAACTCTGTGAGATGAATTAACAGAACACAGAGCAGTTTCTCAGAAAGCTTCTTTCATGTTTTGAACGGAAGATATTTCCTTTTACACCATAGCCCTCTATGGGCTTCCAAATATCCCTTTGCCAATTCCACAAGAACAGCCTTAGCGAAAGGCTTCTTGAAGGGAAAGATGTAACTCTGTGAGGTGAATTAACAGAACACAGAGCAGTTTCTCAGAAAGCTTCTTTCCAGTTTTGAACGGAAGATATTTCCTTTTTCACCATAGCCCTCTATGGCCTTCCAAATATCCCTTTGCCAATTCCACAAGAACAGCCTTAGCGAAAGGCTTCTTGATGGGAAAGATGTAACTCTGTGAGATGAATTAACAGAACACAGAGCAGTTTCTCAGAAAGCTTCTTTCCAGTTTTGAACGGAAGATATTTCCTTTTTCACCATAGCCCTCTATGGGCTTCCAAATATCCCTTTTCCAATTCCCCAAGAACAGCCTTAGCGAATGGCTTCTTGAAGGGAAAGATGTAACTCTGTGAGATGAATTAACAGAACACAGAGCAGTTTCTCAGAAAGCTTCTTTCCAGTTTTGAACGGAAGATATTTCCTTTTTCACCATAGCCCTCTATGGGCTTCCAAATATCCCTTTGCCAATTCCACAAGAACAGCCTTAGCGAAAGGCTTATTGAAGGGAAAGATGTAACTCTGTGGGATGAATTAACAGAACACAGAGCAGTTTCTCAGAAAGCTTCTTTCCAGTTTTAAACGGAAGATATTTCCTTTTTCACCATAGCCCAATATGGGCTTCCAAATATCCCTTTGCCAATTCCACAAGAACAGCCTTAGCGAAAGGCTTCTTGAAGGGAAAGATGTAACTCTGTGAGATGAATTACCAGAACACAGAGCAGTTTCTCAGAAAGCTTCTTTCCAGTTTTGAACGGATGGTATTTCCTTTTTCACCATAGCCCTCTATGGGCTTCCAAATATCCCTTTGCCAATTCCCCAACAACAGCCTTAGCGAAAGGCTTCTTGAAGAAAAAGATGTAACTCTGTGAGATGAATTAACAGAACACAGAGCAGTTTCTCAGAAAGGTTCTTTCCAGTTTTGAACGGAAGATATTTCCTTTTTCACCATAGGCCTCTAAGGGCTTCCAAATATCCCTTTGCCAATTCCACAAGAACAGCCTTAGCGAAAGGCTTCTTGAAGGGAAAGATGTAACTCTGTGAGATGAATTAACAGAACACAGAGCAGTTTCTCAGAAAGCTTCTTTCCAGTTTTGAACGGAAGATATTTCCTTTTTCACCATAGCCCTCTATGGGCTTCCAAATATCCCTTTGCCAATTCCACAAGAACAGCCTTAGCGAAAGGCTTCTTGAAGGGAAAGATGTAACTCTGTGAGGTGAATTAACAGAACACAGAGCAGTTTCTCAGAAAGCTTCTTTCCAGTTTTGAACGGAAGATATTTCCTTTTTCACCATAGCCCTCTATGGGCTTCCAAATATCCCTTTGCCAATTCCACAAGAACAGCCTTAGCGAAAGGCTTCTTGAAGGGAAAGATGTAACTCTGTGAGATGAATTAACAGAACACAGAGCAGTTGTTCAGAAAGCTTCTTTCCAGTTTTGAACGGAAGATATTTCCTTTTTCACCATAGCTCCCTATGGGCTTCCAAATATCCCTTTGCCAATTCCACAAGAACAGCCTTAGCGAAAGGCTTCTTGAAGGGAAAGATGTAACTCTGTGAGATGAATTAACAGAACACAAAGCAGATTCTCAGAAAGCTTCTTTCCAGTTTTGAACGTAAGATATTTCCTTTTTCACCATAGCCCTCTATGGGCTTCCAAATATCCCTTTGCCAATTCCACAAGAACAGCCTTAGCGAAAGGCTTCTTGAAGGGAAAGATGTAACTCTGTGAGATGAATTAACAGAACACAGAGCAGTTTCTCAGAAAGCTTCTTTCCAGTTTTGAACGGAAGATATTTCCTTTTTCACCATAGCCCTCTATGGGCTTCCAAATATCCCTTTGCCAATTCCACAAGAACAGCCTTAGCGAAAGGCTTCTTGAAGGGAAAGATGTAACTCTGTTAGATGAATTAACAGAACACAGAGCAGTTTCTCAGAAAGCTTCTTTCCAGTTTTGAACGGAAGATATTTCCTTTTTCAGCATAGCCCTCTATGGGATTCCAAATATCCCTTTGCCAATTCCACAAGAACAGCCTTAGCGAAAGGCTTCTTGAAGGGAATGATGTAACTCTGTGAGATGAATTAACAGAACACAGAGCAGTTTCTCAGAAAGCTTCTTTCCAGTTTTGAACGGAAGATATTTCCTTTTTCACCATAGCCCTCTATGGGCTTCCAAATATCCCTTTGCCAATTCCACAAGAACAGCCTTAGCGAAAGGCTTCTTGAAGGGAAAGATGTAACTCTGTGAGATGAATTAACAGAACACAGAGCAGTTTCTCAGAAAGCTTCTTTCCACTTTTGAACGGAAGATATTTCCTTTTTCACCATAGACCTCAATGGGCTTCCAAATATCCCTTTGCCAATTCCACAAGAACAGCCTTAGCGAAAGGCTTCTTGAAGGGAAAGATGTAACTCTGTGAGATGAATTAACAGAACACAGAGCAGTTGCTCAGAAAGCTTCTTTCCAGTTTTGAACGGAAGATACTTCCTTTTTCACCATAGCCCTCTATGGGCTTCCAAATATCCCTTTGCCAATTCCACAAGAACAGCCTTAGCGAAAGGCTTCTTGAAGGGAAAGATGTAACTCTGTGAGATGAATTAACAGAACACAGAGCAGTTTCTCAGAAAGCTTCTTTCCAGTTTTGAACAGAAGGTATTTCCTTTTTCACCATAGCCCTCTATGGGCTTCCAAATATCCCTTTGCCAATTACACAAGAACAGCCTTAGCGAAAGGCTTCTTGAAGGGAAAGATGTAACTCTGTGAGATGAATTAACAGAACACAGAGCAGTTGCTCAGAAAGCTTCTTTCCAGTTTTGAACGGAAGATATTTCCTTTTTCACCATAGAACTCTATGGGCATCCAAATATCCCTTTGCCAATTCCACAAGAACAGCCTTAGCGAAAGGCTTCTTGAAGGGAAAGATGTAACTCTGTGAGATGAATTAACAGAACACAGAGCAGTTTCTCAGAAAGCTTCTTTCCAGTTTTGAACGGAAGATATTTCCTTTTTCACCATAGCCCTCTATGGGCTTCCAAATATCCCTTTGCCAATTCCCCAAGAACAGCCTTAGCGAAAGGCTTCTTGAAGGGAAAGATGTAACTCTTTGAGATGAATTACCAGAACACAGAGCAGTTTCTCAGAAAGCTTCTTTCCAGTTTTGAACGGATGGTATTTCCTTTTTCACCATAGCCCTCTATGGGCTTCCAAATATCCCTTTGCCAATTCCCCAAGAACAGCCTTAGCGAAAGGCTTCTTGAAGAAAAAGATGTAACTCTGTGAGATGAATTAACAGAACACAGAGCAGTTTCTCAGAAAGCTTCTTTCCAGTTTTGAACGGAAGATATTTCCTTTTCACCATAGCCCTCTAAGGGCTTCCAAATATCCCTTTGCCAATTCCACAAGATCAGCCTTAGCGAAAGGCTTCTTGAAGGGAAAGATGTAACTCTGTGAGATGAATTAACAGAACACAGAGCAGTTTCTCAGAAAGCTTCTTTCCACTTTTGAATGGAAGATATTTCCTTTTTCACCATAGCCCTCTATGGGCTTCCAAATATCCCTTTGCCAATTCCACAAGAACAGCCTTAGCGAAAGGCTTCTTGAAGGGAAACATGTAACTCTGTGAGATGAATTAACAGAACACAGAGCAGTTTCTCAGAAAGCTTCTTTCCAGTTTTGAACGGAAGATATTTCCTTTTTCACCATAGCCCTCTATGGGCTTCCAAATATCCCTTTGCCAATTCCACAAGAACAGCCTTAGCGAAAGGCTTCTTGAAGGGAAAGATGTAACTCTGTAAGATGAATTAACAGAACACAGAGCAGTTTCTAAGAAAGCTTCTTTCCAGTTTTGAACGTAAGATATTTCCTTTTTCACCATAGCCCTCTATGGGCTTCCAAATATCCCTTTGCCAATTCCACAAGAACAGCCTTAGCGAAAGGCTTCTTGAAGGGAAAGATGTAACTCTGTGAGATGAATTAACAGAACACATAGCAGTTTCTCAGAAAGCTTCTTTCCAGTTTTGAACGTAAGATATTTCCTTTTTCACCATAGCCCTCTATGGGCTTCCAAATATCCCTTTGCCAATTCCACAAGAACAGCCTTAGCGAAAGGCTTCTTGAAGGGAAAGATGTAACTCTGTGAGATGAATTAACAGAACACAGAGCAGTTTCTCAGAAAGCTTCTTTCCAGTTTTGAACGGAAGATATTTCCTTTTTCACCATAGCCCTCTATGGGCTTCCAAATATCCCTTTGCCAATTCCACAAGAACAGCCTTAGTGAAAGGCTTCTTGAAGGGAAAGATGTAACTCTGTGAGATGAATTAACAGAACACAGAGCAGTTTCTCAGAAAGCTTCTTTCCAGTTTTGAACGGAAGATATTTCCTTTTTCACCATAGCCCTCTATGGGCTTCCAAATATCCCTTTGCCAATTCCACAAGAACAGCCTTAGCGAAAGGCTTCTTGAAGGGAAAGATGTAACTCTGTGAGATGAATTAACAGAACACAGAGCAGTTTCTCAGAAAGCTTCTTTCATGTTTTGAACGGAAGATATTTCCTTTTACACCATAGCCCTCTATGGGCTTCAAAATATCCCTTTGCCAATTCCACAAGAACAGCCTTAGCGAAAGGCTTCTTGAAGGGAAAGATGTAACTCTGTGAGATGAATTAACAGAACACAGAGCAGTTTCTCAGAAAGCTTCTTTCCACTTTTGAACGGAAGATATTTCCTTTTACACCATAGCCCTCTATGGGCTTCCAAATATCCCTTTGCCAATTCCACAAGAACAGCCTTAGCGAAAGGCTTCTTGAAGGGAAAGATGTAACTCTGTGAGATGAATTAACAGAACACAGAGCAGTTTCTCAGAAAGCTTCTTTCCAGTTTTGAACGGAAGGTATTTCCTTTTTCACCATAGCCCTCTATGGGCTACCAAATATCCCTTTGCCAATTCCACAAGAACAGCCTTAGCGAAAGGCTTCTTGAAGGGAAAGATGTAACTCTGTGAGATGAATTACCAGAACACAGAGCAGTTTCTCAGAAAGCTTCTTTACAGTTTTGAACGGATGGTATTTCCTTTTTCACCATAGCCCTCTATGGGCTTCCAAATATCCCTTTGCCAATTCCCCAAGAACAGCCTTAGCGAAAGGCTTCTTGAAGAAAAAGATGTAACTCTGTGAGATGAATTAACAGAACACAGAGCAGTTTCTCAGAAAGCTTCTTTCCAGTTTTGAACGGAAGATATTTCCTTTTTCACCATAGCCCTCTAAGGGCTTCCAAATATCCCTTTGCCAATTCCACAAGAACAGCCTTAGCGAAAGGCTTCTTGAAGGGAAAGATGTAACTCTGTGAGATGAATTACCAGAACACAGAGCAGTTTCTCAGAAAGCTTCTTTCCACATTTGAACGGAAGATATTTCCTTTTTCACCATAGCCCTCTATGGGCTTCCAAATATCCCTTTGCCAATTCCACAAGAACAACCTTAGCGAAAGGCTTCTTGAAGGGAAAGATGTAACTCTGTGAGATGAATTAACAGAACACAGAGCAGTTTCTCAGAAAGCTTCTTTCCTGTTTTGAACGGAAGGTATTTCCTTTTTCACCATAGCCCTCTATGGGCTTCCAAATATCCCTTTGCCAATTCCACAAGAACAGCCTTAGCGAAAGGCTTCTTGAAGGGAAAGATGTAACTCTGTGAGATGAATTAACAGAACACAGAGCAGTTTCTCAGAAAGCTTCTTTCCAGTTTTGAACGGAAGATATTTCCTTTTTCACCATAGCCCTCTATGGGCTTCCAAGTATCCCTTTGCCAATTCCACAAGAACAGCCTTAGCGAAAGGCTTCTTGAAGGGAAAGATGTAACTCTGTGAGATGAATTAACAGAACACAGAGCAGTTGTTCAGAAAGCTTCTTTCCAGTTTTGAACGGAAGATATTTCCTTTTTCACCATAGCTCCCTATGGGCTTCCAAATATACCTTTGCCAATTCCAAAAGAACAGCCTTAACGAAAGGCTTCTTGAAGGGAAAGATGTAACTCTGTGAGATGAATTAACAGAACACAAAGCAGATTCTCAGAAAGCTTCTTTCCAGTTTTGAACGTAAGATATTTCCTTTTTCACCATAGCCCTCTATGGGCTTCCAAATATCCCTTTGCCAATTCCACAAGAACAGCCTTAGCGAAAGGCTTCTTGAAGGGAAAGATGTAACTCTGTGAGATGAATTAACAGAACACAGAGCAGTTTCTCAGAAAGCTTCTTTGAAGTTTTGAACGGAAGATATTTCCTTTTTCACCATAGCCCTCTATGGGCTTTCAAATATCCCTTTGCCAATTCCACAAGAACAGCCTTAGCGAAAGGCTTCTTGAAGGGAAAGATGTAACTCTGTGAGATGAATTAACAGAACACAGAGCAGTTTCTCAGAAAGCTTCTTTCCAGTTTTGAACGGAAGATATTTCCTTTTTCACCATAGCCCTCTATGGGATTCCAAATATCCTTTTGCCAATTCCACAAGAACAGCCTTAGCGAAAGGCTTCTTGAAGGGAAAGATGTAACTCTGTGAGATGAATTAACAGAACACAGAGCAGTTTCTCAGAAAGCTTCTTTCCAGTTTTGAACGGAAGATATTTCCTTTTTCACCATAGCCCTCTATGGGCTTCCAAATATCCCTTTGCCAATTCCACAAGAACAGCCTTAGCGAAAGGCTTCTTGAAGGGAAAGATGTAACTCTGTGAGATGAATTAACAGAACACAGAGCAGTTTCTCAGAAAGCTTCTTTCCAGTTTTGAACGGAAGATATTTCCTTTCTCACCATAGCCCTCTATGGGCTTCCAAATAACCCTTTGCCAATTCCACAAGAACAGCCTTAGCGAAAGGCTTCTTGAAGGGAAAGATGTAACTCTGTGAGATGAATTAACAGAACGCAGAGCAGTTTCTCAGAAAGCTTCTTTCATGTTTTGAACGGAAGATATTTCCTTTTACACCATAGCCCTCTATGGGCTTCCAAATATCCCTTTGCCAATTCCACAAGAACAGCCTTAGCGAAAGGGTTCTTGAAGGGAAAGATGTAACTCTGTGAGATGAATTAACAGAACACAGAGCAGTTGCTCAGAAAGCTTCTTTCCAGTTTTGAACGGAAGATATTTCCTTTTTCACCATAGCCCTCTAAGGGCTTCCAAATATCCCTTTGCCAATTCCACAAGAACAGCCTTAGCGAAAGGTTTCTTGAAGGGCAAGATGTAACTCTGTGAGATGAATTACCAGAACACAGAGCAGTTTCTCAGAAAGCTTCTTTCCACTTTTGAACGGAAGATATTTCCTTTTTCACCATAGCCCTCTATGGGCTTCCAAATATCCCTTTGCCAATTCCACAAGAACAACCTTAGCGAAAGGCTTCTTGAAGGGAAAGATGTAACTCTGTGAGATGAATTAACAGAACACAGAGCAGTTTCTCAGAAAGCTTCTTTCCAGTTTTGAACGGAAGGTATTTCCTTTTTCACCATAGCCCTCTATGGGCTTCCAAATATCCCTTTGCCAATTCCACAAGAACAGCCTTAGCGAAAGGCTTATTGAAGGGAAAGATGTAACTCTGTGAGATGAATTAACAGAACACAGAGCAGTTTCTCAGAAAGCTTCTTTCCAGTTTTGAACGGAAGATATTTCCTTTTTCACCATAGCCCTCTATGGGCTTCCAAATATCCCTTTGCCAATTCCACAAGAACAGCCTTAGCGAAAGGCTTCTTGAAGGGAAAGATGTAACTCTGTGAGATGAATTAACAGAACACAGAGCAGTTGTTCAGAAAGCTTCTTTCCAGTTTTGAACGGAAGATATTTCCTTTTTCACCATAGCTCCCTATGGGCTTCCAAATATCCCTTTGCCAATTCCACAAGAACAGCCTTAGCGAAAGGCTTCTTGAAGGGAAAGATGTAACTCTGTGAGATGAATTAACAGAACACAAAGCAGATTCTCAGAAAGCTTCTTTCCAGTTTTGAACGTAAGATATTTCCTTTTTCACCATAGCCCTCTATGGGCTTCCAAATATCCCTTTGCCAATTCCACAAGAACAGCCTTAGCGAAAGGCTTCTTGAAGGGAAAGATGTAACTCTGTGAGATGAATTAACAGAACACAGAGCAGTTTCTCAGAAAGCTTCTTTCCAGTTTTGAACGGAAGATATTTCCTTTTTCACCATAGCCCTCTATGGGCTTCCAAATATCCCTTTGCCAATTCCACAAGAACAGCCTTAGCGAAAGGCTTCTTGAAGGGAAAGATGTAACTCTGTGAGATGAATTAACAGAACACAGAGCAGTTTCTCAGAAAGCTTCTTTCCAGTTTTGAACGGAAGATATTTCCTTTTTCACCATAGCCCTCTATGGGCTTCCAAATATCCCTTTGCCAATTCCACAAGAACAGCCTTAGCGAAAGGCTTCTTGAAGGGAAAGATGTAACTCTGTGAGATGAATTAACAGAACACAGAGCAGTTTCTCAGAAAGCTTCTTTCCAGTTTTGAACGGAAGATATTTCCTTTTTCACCATAGCCCTCTATGGGCTTCCAAATATCCCTTTGCCAATTCCACAAGAACAGCCTTAGCGAAAGGCTTCTTGAAGGGAAAGATGTAACTCTGTGAGATGAATTAACAGAACACAGAGCAGTTTCTCAGAAAGCTTCTTTCCAGTTTTGAACGGAAGATATTTCCTTTTTCACCATAGCCCTCTATGGGCTTCCAAATATCCCTTTGCCAATTCCACAAGAACAGCCTTAGCGAAAGGCTTCTTGAAGGGAAAGATGTAACCCTGTGAGATGAATTAACAGAACACAGAGCAGTTTCTCAGAAAGCTTCTTTCATGTTTTGAACGGAAGATATTTCCTTTTACACCATAGCCCTCTATGGGCTTCCAAATATCCCTTTGCCAATTCCACAAGAACAGCCTTAGCGAAAGGCTTCTTGAAGGGAAAGATGTAACTCTGTGAGGTGAATTAACAGAACACAGAGCAGTTTCTCAGAAAGCTTCTTTCCAGTTTTGAACGGAAGATATTTCCTTTTTCACCATAGCCCTCTATGGGCTTCCAAATATCCCTTTGCCAATTCCACAAGAACAGCCTTAGCGAAAGGCTTCTTGATGGGAAAGATGTAACTCTGTGAGATGAATTAACAGAACACAGAGCAGTTTCTCAGAAAGCTTCTTTCCAGTTTTGAACGGAAGATATTTCCTTTTTCACCATAGCCCTCTATGGGCTTCCAAATATCCCTTTGCCAATTCCCCAAGAACAGCCTTAGCGAATGGCTTCTTGAAGGGAAAGATGTAACTCTGTGAGATGAATTAACAGAACACAGAGCAGTTTCTCAGAAAGCTTCTTTCCAGTTTTGAACGGAAGATATTTCCTTTTTCACCATAGCCCTCTATGGGCTTCCAAATATCCCTTTGCCAATTCCACAAGAACAGCCTTAGCGAAAGGCTTATTGAAGGGAAAGATGTAACTCTGTGGGATGAATTAACAGAACACAGAGCAGTTTCTCAGAAAGCTTCTTTCCAGTTTTAAACGGAAGATATTTCCTTTTTCACCATAGCCCAATATGGGCTTCCAAATATCCCTTTGCCAATTCCCCAAGAACAGCCTTAGCGAAAGGCTTCTTGAAGGGAAAGATGTAACTCTGTGAGATGAATTAACAGAACACAGAGCAGTTTCTCAGAAAGCTTCTTTCCAGTTTTGAACGGAAGATATTTCCTTTTTCACCATAGCCCTCTATGGGCTTCCAAATATCCCTTTGCCAATTCCACAAGAACAGCCTTAGCGAAAGGCTTCTTGAAGGGAAAGATGTAACTCTGTGAGATGAATTAACAGAACACAGAGCAGTTTCTCAGAAAGCTTCTTTCCAGTTTTGAACGGAAGATATTTCCTTTTTCACCATAGCCCTCTATGGGCTTCCAAATATCCCTTTGCCAATTCCACAAGAACAGCCTTAGCGAAAGGCTTCTTGAAGGGAAAGATGTAACTCTGTGAGATGAATTAACAGAACACAGAGCAGTTTCTCAGAAAGCTTCTTTCATGTTTTGAACGGAAGATATTTCCTTTTACACCATAGCCCTCTATGGGCTTCCAAATATCCCTTTGCCAATTCCACAAGAACAGCCTTAGCGAAAGGCTTCTTGAAGGGAAAGATGTAACTCTGTGAGGTGAATTAACAGAACACAGAGCAGTTTCTCAGAAAGCTTCTTTCCAGTTTTGAACGGAAGATATTTCCTTTTTCACCATAGCCCTCTATGGGCTTCCAAATATCCCTTTGCCAATTCCACAAGAACAGCCTTAGCGAAAGGCTTCTTGATGGGAAAGATGTAACTCTGTGAGATGAATTAACAGAACACAGAGCAGTTTCTCAGAAAGCTTCTTTCCAGTTTTGAACGGAAGATATTTCCTTTTTCACCATAGCCCTCTATGGGCTTCCAAATATCCCTTTGCCAATTCCCCAAGAACAGCCTTAGCGAATGGCTTCTTGAAGGGAAAGATGTAACTCTGTGAGATGAATTAACAGAACACAGAGCAGTTTCTCAGAAAGCTTCTTTCCAGTTTTGAACGGAAGATATTTCCTTTTTCACCATAGCCCTCTATGGGCTTCCAAATATCCCTTTGCCAATTCCACAAGAACAGCCTTAGCGAAAGGCTTATTGAAGGGAAAGATGTAACTCTGTGGGATGAATTAACAGAACACAGAGCAGTTTCTCAGAAAGCTTCTTTCCAGTTTTAAACGGAAGATATTTCCTTTTTCACCATAGCCCAATATGGGCTTCCAAATATCCCTTTGCCAATTCCCCAAGAACAGCCTTAGCGAAAGGCTTCTTGAAGGGAAAGATGTAACTCTGTGAGATGAATTACCAGAACACAGAGCAGTTTCTCAGAAAGCTTCTTTCCAGTTTTGAACGGATGGTATTTCCTTTTTCACCATAGCCCTCTATGGGCTTCCAAATATCCCTTTGCCAATTCCCCAACAACAGCCTTAGCGAAAGGCTTCTTGAAGAAAAAGATGTAACTCTGTGAGATGAATTAACAGAACACAGAGCAGTTGTTCAGAAAGCTTCTTTCCAGTTTTGAACGGAAGATATTTCCTTTTTCACCATAGCTCCCTATGGGCTTCCAAATATCCCTTTGCCAATTCCACAAGAACAGCCTTAGCGAAAGGCTTCTTGAAGGGAAAGATGTAACTCTGTGAGATGAATTAACAGAACACAAAGCAGATTCTCAGAAAGCTTCTTTCCAGTTTTGAACGTAAGATATTTCCTTTTTCACCATAGCCCTCTATGGGCTTCCAAATATCCCTTTGCCAATTCCACAAGAACAGCCGTAGCGAAAGGCTTCTTGAAGGGAAAGATGTAACTCTGTGAGATGAATTAACAGAACACAGAGCAGTTTCTCAGAAAGCTTCCTTCCAGTTTTGAACGGAAGATATTTCCTTTTTCACCATAGCCCTCTATGGGCTTCCAAATATCCCTTTGCCAATTCCACAAGAACAGCCTTAGCGAAAGGCTTCTTGAAGGGAAAGATGTAACTCTGTTAGATGAATTAACAGAACACAGAGCAGTTTCTCAGAAAGCTTCTTTCATGTTTTGAACGGAAGATATTTCCTTTTACACCATAGCCCTCTATGGGCTTCCAAATATCCCTTTGCCAATTCCACAAGAACAGCCTTAGCGAAAGGCTTCTTGAAGGGAAAGATGTAACTCTGTGAGGTGAATTAACAGAACACAGAGCAGTTTCTCAGAAAGCTTCTTTCCAGTTTTGAACGGAAGATATTTCCTTTTTCACCATAGCCCTCTATGGGCTTCCAAATATCCCTTTGCCAATTCCACAAGAACAGCCTTAGCGAAAGGCTTCTTGATGGGAAAGATGTAACTCTGTGAGATGAATTAACAGAACACAGAGCAGTTTCTCAGAAAGCTTCTTTCCAGTTTTGAACGGAAGATATTTCCTTTTTCACCATAGCCCTCTAAGGGCTTCCAAATATCCCTTTGCCAATTCCCCAAGAACAGCCTTAGCGAATGGCTTCTTGAAGGGAAAGATGTAACTCTGTGAGATGAATTAACAGAACACAGAGCAGTTTCTCAGAAAGCTTCTTTCCAGTTTTGAACGGAAGATATTTCCTTTTTCACCATAGCCCTCTATGGGCTTCCAAATATCCCTTTGCCAATTCCACAAGAACAGCCTTAGCGAATGGCTTCTTGAAGGGAAAGATGTAACTCTGTGGGATGAATTAACAGAACACAGAGCAGTTTCTCAGAAAGCTTCTTTCCAGTTTTAAACGGAAGATATTTCCTTTTTCACCATAGCCCAATATGGGCTTCCAAATATCCCTTTGCCAATTCCCCAAGAACAGCCTTAGCGAAAGGCTTCTTGAAGGGAAAGATGTAACTCTGTGAGATGAATTAACAGAACACAGAGCAGTTTCTCAGAAAGCTTCTTTCCAGTTTTGAACGGAAGATATTTCCTTTTTCACCATAGCCCTCTATGGGCTTCCAAATATCCCTTTGCCAATTCCACAAGAACAGCCTTAGCGAAAGGCTTCTTGAAGGGAAAGATGTAACTCTGTGAGGTGAATTAACAGAACACAGAGCAGTTTCTCAGAAAGCTTCTTTCCAGTTTTGAACGGAAGATATTTCCTTTTTCACCATAGCCCTCTATGGGCTTCCAAATATCCCTTTGCCAATTCCACAAGAACAGCCTTAGCGAAAGGCTTCTTGATGGGAAAGATGTAACTCTGTGAGATGAATTAACAGAACACAGAGCAGTTTCTCAGAAAGCTTCTTTCCAGTTTTGAACGGAAGATATTTCCTTTTTCACCATAGCCCTCTATGGGCTTCCAAATATCCCTTTGCCAATTCCCCAAGAACAGCCTTAGCGAATGGCTTCTTGAAGGGAAAGATGTAACTCTGTGAGATGAATTAACAGAACACAGAGCAGTTTCTCAGAAAGCTTCTTTCCAGTTTTGAACGGAAGATATTTCCTTTTTCACCATAGCCCTCTATGGGCTTCCAAATATCCCTTTGCCAATTCCACAAGAACAGCCTTAGCGAAAGGCTTATTGAAGGGAAAGATGTAACTCTGTGGGATGAATTAACAGAACACAGAGCAGTTTCTCAGAAAGCTTCTTTCCAGTTTTAAACGGAAGATATTTCCTTTTTCACCATAGCCCAATATGGGCTTCCAAATATCCCTTTGCCAATTCCCCAAGAACAGCCTTAGCGAAAGGCTTCTTGAAGGGAAAGATGTAACTCTGTGAGATGAATTACCAGAACACAGAGCAGTTTCTCAGAAAGCTTCTTTCCAGTTTTGAACGGATGGTATTTCCTTTTTCACCATAGCCCTCTATGGGCTTCCAAATATCCCTTTGCCAATTCCCCAACAACAGCCTTAGCGAAAGGCTTCTTGAAGAAAAAGATGTAACTCTGTGAGATGAATTAACAGAACACAGAGCAGTTGTTCAGAAAGCTTCTTTCCAGTTTTGAACGGAAGATATTTCCTTTTTCACCATAGCTCCCTATGGGCTTCCAAATATCCCTTTGCCAATTCCACAAGAACAGCCTTAGCGAAAGGCTTCTTGAAGGGAAAGATGTAACCCTGTGAGATGAATTAACAGAACACAAAGCAGATTCTCAGAAAGCTTCTTTCCAGTTTTGAACGTAAGATATTTCCTTTTTCACGATAGCCCTCTATGGGCTTCCAAATATCCCTTTGCCAATTCCACAAGAACAGCCTTAGCGAAAGGCTTCTTGAAGGGAAAGATGTAACTCTGTGAGATGAATTAACAGAACACAGAGCAGTTTCTCAGAAAGCTTCCTTCCAGTTTTGAACGGAAGATATTTCCTTTTTCACCATAGCCCTCTATGGGCTTCCAAATATCCCTTTGCCAATTCCACAAGAACAGCCTTAGCGAAAGGCTTCTTGAAGGGAAAGATGTAACTCTGTTAGATGAATTAACAGAACACAGAGCAGTTTCTCAGAAAGCTTCTTTCATGTTTTGAACGGAAGATATTTCCTTTTACACCATAGCCCTCTATGGGCTTCCAAATATCCCTTTGCCAATTCCACAAGAACAGCCTTAGCGAAAGGCTTCTTGAAGGGAAAGATGTAACTCTGTGAGGTGAATTAACAGAACACAGAGCAGTTTCTCAGAAAGCTTCTTTCCAGTTTTGAACGGAAGATATTTCCTTTTTCACCATAGCCCTCTATGGGCTTCCAAATATCCCTTTGCCAATTCCACAAGAACAGCCTTAGCGAAAGGCTTCTTGAAGGGAAAGATGTAACTCTGTGAGATGAATTAACAGAACACAGAGCAGTTGCTCAGAAAGCTTCTTTCCAGTTTTGAACGGAAGATATTTCCTTTTTCACCATAGAACTCTATGGGCTTCCAAATATCCCTGTGCCAATTCCACAAGAACAGCCTTAGCGAAAGGCTTCTTGAAGGGAAAGATGTAACTCTGTGAGATGAATTAACAGAACACAGAGCAGTTTCTCAGATAGCTTCTTTCCAGTTTTGAACGGAAGATATTTCCTTTTTCACCATAGCCCTCTATGGGCTTCCAAATATCCCTTTGCCAATTCCACAAGAACAGCCTTAGCGAAAGGCTTCTTGAAGGGAAAGATGTAACTCTGGTAGATGAATTAACAGAACACAGAGCAGTTTCTCAGAAAGCTTCTTTCCAGTTTTGAACGGAAGATATTTCCTTTTTCACCATAGCCCTCTATGGGCTTCCAAATATCCCTTTGCCAATTCCACAAGAACAGCCTTAGCGAAAGGCTTCTTGAAGGGAAAGATGTAACTCTGTGAGATGAATTAACAGAACACAGAGCAGTTTCTCAGAAAGCTTCTTTCCACTTTTGAACGGAAGATATTTCCTTTTTCACCATAGCCCTCTATGGGCTTCCAAATATCCCTTTGCCAATTCCACAAGAACAGCCTTAGCGAAAGGCTTCTTGAAGGGAAAGATGTAACTCTGTGAGATGAATTAACAGAACACAGAGCAGTTGCTCAGAAAGCTTCTTTCCAGTTTTGAACGGAAGATATTTCCTTTTTCACCATAGCCCTCTATGGGCTTCCAAATATCCCTTTGCCAATTCCACAAGAACAGCCTTAGCGAAAGGCTTATTGAAGGGAAAGATGTAACTCTGTGGGATGAATTAACAGAACACAGAGCAGTTTCTCAGAAAGCTTCTTTCCAGTTTTGAACGGAAGATATTTCCTTTTTCACCATAGCCCTCTATGGGCTTCCAAATATCCCTTTGCCAATTCCCCAAGAACAGCCTTAGCGAAAGGCTTCTTGAAGGGAAAGATGTAACTCTTTGAGATTAATTACCAGAACACAGAGCAGTTTCTCAGAAAGCTTCTTTCCAGTTTTGAACGGATGGTATTTCCTTTTTCACCATAGCCCTCTATGGGCTTCCAAATATCCCTTTGCCAATTCCCCAAAAACAGCCTTAGCGAAAGGCTTCTTGAAGAAAAAGATGTAACTCTGTGAGATGAATTAACAGAACACAGAGCAGTTTCTCAGAAAGCTTCTTTCCAGTTTTGAACGGAAGATATTTCCTTTTTCACCATAGCCCTCTAAGGGCTTCCAAATATCCCTTTGCCAATTCCACAAGAACAGCCTTAGCGAAAGGCTTCTTGAAGGGAAAGATGTAACTCTGTGAGATGAATTAGCAGAACACAGAGCAGTTTCTCAGAAAGCTTCTTTCCACTTTTGAACGGAAGATATTTCCTTTTTCACCATAGCCCTCTATGGGCTTCCAAATATCCCTTTGCCAATTCCACAAGAACAGCCTTAGCGAAAGGCTTCTTGAAGGGAAAGATGTAACTCTGTGAGATGAATTAACAGAACACAGAGCAGTTGCTCAGAAAGCTTCTTTCCAGTTTTGAACGGAAGGTATTTCCTTTTTCACCATAGCCCTCTATGGGCTTCCAAATATCCCTTTGCCAATTCCACAAGAACAGCCTTAGCGAAAGGCTTCTTGAAGGGAAAGATGTAACTCTGTGAGATGAATTAACAGAACACAGAGCAGTTGCTCAGAAAGCTTCTTTCCAGTTTTGAACGGAAGATATTTCCTTTTTCACCATAGCCCTCTATGGGCTTCCAAATATCCCTTTGCCAATTCCACAAGAACAGCCTTAGCGAAAGGCTTCTTGAAGGGAAAGATGTAACTCTGTGAGATGAATTACCAGAACACAGAGCAGTTGTTCAGAAAGCTTCTTTCCAGTTTTGAACGGAAGATATTTCCTTTTTCACCATAGCTCCCTAAGGGCTTCCAAATATCCCTTTGCCAATTCCACAAGAACAGCCTTAACGAAAGGCTTCTTGAAGGGAAAGATGTAACTCTGTGAGATGAATTAACAGAACACAAAGCAGTTTCTCAGAAAGCTTCTTTCCAGTTTTGAACGTAAGATATTTCCTTTTTCACCATAGCCCTCTATGGGCTTCCAAATATCCCTTTGCCAATTCCACAAGAACAGCCTTAGTGAAAGGCTTCTTGAAGGGAAAGATGTAACTCTGTGAGATGAATTAACAGAACACAGAGCAGTTTCTCAGAAAGCTTCTTTCCAGTTTTGAACGGAAGATATTTCCTTTTTCACCATAGCCCTCTATGGGCTTCCAAATATCCCTTTGCCAATTCCACAAGAACAGCCTTAGCGAAAGGCTTCTTGAAGGGAAACATGTAACTCTGTGAGATGAATTAACAGAACACAGAGCAGTTTCTCAGAAAGCTTCTTTCCAGTTTTGAACGGAAGATATTTCCTTTTTCACCATAGCCCTCTATGGGCTTCCAAATATCCCTTTGCCAATTCCACAAGAACAGCCTTAGCGAAAGGCTTCTTGAAGGGAAAGATGTAACTCTGTGAGATGAATTAACAGAACACAGAGCAGTTTCTCAGAAAGCTTCTTTCCAGTTTTGAACGGAAGATATTTCCTTTTTCACCATAGCCCTCTATGGGCTTCCAAATATCCCTTTGCCAATTCCACAAGAACAGCCTTAGCGAAAGGCTTCTTGAAGGGAAAGATGTAACTCTGTGAGATGAATTACCAGAACACAGAGCAGATGTTCAGAAAGCTTCTTTCCAGTTTTGAACGGAAGATATTTCCTTTTTCACCATAGCTCCCTAAGGGCTTCCAAATATCCCTTTGCCAATTCCACAAGAACAGCCTTAACGAAAGGCTTCTTGAAGGGAAAGATGTAACTCTGTGAGATGAATTAACAGAACACAAAGCAGTTTCTCAGAAAGCTTCCTTCCAGTTTTGAACGTAAGATATTTCCTTTTTCACCATAGCCCTCTATGGGCTTCCAAATATCCCTTTGCCAATTCCACAAGAACAGCCTTAGCGAAAGGCTTCTTGAAGGGAAAGATGTCACTCTGGTAGATGAATTAACAGAACACAGAGCAGTTTCTCAGAAAGCTTCTTTCCAGTTTTGAACGGAAGATATTTCCTTTTTAACCATAGCCCTCTATGGGCTTCCAAATATCCCTTTGCCAATTGCACAAGAACAGCCTTAGCGAAAGGCTTCTTGAAGGGAAAGATGTAACTCTGTGAGATGAATTAACAGAACACAGAGCAGTTTCTCAGAAAGCTTCTTTCCAGTTTTGAACGGAAGATATTTCCTTTTTCACCATAGCCCTCTATGGGCTTCCAAATATCCCTTTGCCAATTCCACAAGAACAGCCTTAGTGAAAGGCTTCTTGAAGGGAAAGATGTAACTCTGTGAGATGAATTAACAGAACACAGAGCAGTTTCTCAGAAAGCTTCTTTCCAGTTTTGAACGGAAGATATTTCCTTTTTCACCATAGCCCTCTATGGGCTTCCAAATATCCCTTTGCCAATTCCACAAGAACAGCCTTAGCGAAAGGCTTCTTGAAGGGAAAGATGTAACTCTGTGAGATGAATTAACAGAACACAGAGCAGTTTCTCAGAAAGCTTCTTTCATGTTTTGAACGGAAGATATTTCCTTTTACACCATAGCCCTCTATGGGCTTCAAAATATCCCTTTGCCAATTCCACAAGAACAGCCTTAGCGAAAGGCTTCTTGAAGGGAAAGATGTAACTCTGTGAGATGAATTAACAGAACACAGAGCAGTTTCTCAGAAAGCTTCTTTCCACTTTTGAACGGAAGATATTTCCTTTTACACCATAGCCCTCTATGGGCTTCCAAATATCCCTTTGCCAATTCCACAAGAACAGCCTTAGCGAAAGGCTTCTTGAAGGGAAAGATGTAACTCTGTGAGATGAATTAACAGAACACAGAGCAGTTTCTCAGAAAGCTTCTTTCCAATTTTGAACGGAAGGTATTTCCTTTTTCACCATAGCCCTCTATGGGCTTCCTAATATCCCTTTGCCAATTCCACAAGAACAGCCTTAGCGAAAGGCTTCTTGAAGGGAAAGATGTAACTCTGTGAGATGAATTAACAGAACACAGAGCAGTTGCTCAGAAAGCTTCTTTCCAGTTTTGAACGGAAGATATTTCCTTTTTCACCATAGAACTCTATGGGCTTCCAAATATCCCTTTGCCAATTCCACAAGAACAGCCTTAGCGAAAGGCTTCTTGAAGGGAAAGATGTAACTCTGTGAGATGAATTAACAGAACACAGAGCAGTTTCTCAGAAAGCTTCTTTCCAGTTTAGAACGGAAGATATTTCCTTTTTCACCATAGCCCTCTCTGGGCTTCCAAATATCCCTTTGCCAATTCCACAAGAACAGCCTTAGCGAAAGGCTTCTTGAAGGGAAAGATGTAACTCTGTGAGGTGAATTAACAGAACACAGAGCAGTTTCTCAGAAAGCTTCTTTCCAGTTTTGAACGGAAGATATTTCCTTTTTCACCATAGCCCTCTATGAGCTTCCAAATATCCCTTTGCCAATTCCACAAGAACAGCCTTAGCGAAAGGCTTCTTGATGGGAAAGATGTAACTCTGTGAGATGAATTAACAGAACACAGAGCAGTTTCTCAGAAAGCTTCTTTCCAGTGTTGAACGGAAGATATTTCCTTTTTCACCATAGGCCTCTATGGGCTTCCAAATATCCCTTTGCCAATACCCCAAAAACAGCCTTAGCGAAAGGCTTCTTGAAGGGAAAGATGTAACTTTGTGAGATGAATTAACAGAACACAGAGCAGTTTCTCAGAAAGCTTCTTTCCAGTTTTGAACGGAAGATATTTCCTTTTTCACCATAGCCCTCTATGGGCTTCCATATATCCCTTTGCCAATTCCACAGGAACAGCCTTAGCGAAAGGCTTATTGAAGGGAAAGATATAACTCTGTGGGATGAATTAACAGAACACAGAGCAGTTTCCCAGAAAGCTTCTTTCCAGTTTTGAACGGAAGATATTTCCTTTTTCACCATAGCCCTCTATGGGCTTCCAAATATCCCTTTGCCAATTCCCCAAGAAAAGCCTTAGCGAAAGGCTTCTTGAAGGGAAAGATGTAACTCAGTGAGATGAATTAACAGAACACAGAGCAGTTTCTCAGAAAGCTTCTTTCCAGTTTTGAACGGAAGGTATTTCCTTTTTCACCATAGCCCTCTATGGGCTTCCAAATATCCCTTTGCCAATTCCACAAGAACAGCCTTAGCGAAAGGCTTCTTGAAGGGAAAGATGTAACTCTGTGAGATGAATTAACAGAACACAGAGCAGTTTCTCAGAAAGCTTCTTTCCAGTTTTGAACGGAAGATATTTCCTTTTTCACCATAGCCCTCTATGGGCTTCCAAATATCCCTTTGCCAATTCCACAAGAACAGCCTTAGCGAAAGGCTTCTTGAAGGGAAAGATGTAACTCTGTGAGATGAATTAACAGAACACAGAGCAGTTTCTCAGAAAGCTTCTTTCCAGTTTTGAACGGAAGATATTTCCTTTTTCACCATAGCCCTCTATGGGCTTCCAAATATCCCTTTGCCAATTCCACAAGAACAGCCTTAGCGAAAGGCTTCTTGAAGGGAAAGATATAACTCTGTGACATGAATTAACAGAACACACAGCAGTTTCTCAGAAAGCTTCTTTCCAGTTTTGAACGGAAGATATTTCCTTTTTCACCATAGCCGTCTATGGGTTTCCAAATATCCCTTTGCCAATTCCACAAGAACAGCCTTAGCGAAAGGCTTCTTGAAGGGAAAGATGTAACTCTGTGAGATGAATTAACAGAACACAGAGCAGTTTCTCAGAAAGCTTCTTTCCACTTTTGAACGGAAGATATTTCCTTTTACACCATAGCCCTCTATGGGCTTCCAAATATCCCTTTGCCAATTCCACAAGAACAGCCTTAGCGAAAGGCTTCTTGAAGGGAAAGATGTAACTCTGTGAGATGAATTAACAGAACACAGAGCAGTTTCTCAGAAAGCTTCTTTCCAATTTTGAACGGAAGGTATTTCCTTTTTCACCATAGCCCTCTATGGGCTTCCTAATATCCCTTTGCCAATTCCACAAGAACAGCCTTAGCGAAAGGCTTCTTGAAGGGAAAGATGTAACTCTGTGAGATGAATTAACAGAACACAGAGCAGTTGCTCAGAAAGCTTCTTTCCAGTTTTGAACGGAAGATATTTCCTTTTTCACCATAGAACTCTATGGGCTTCCAAATATCCCTTTGCCAATTCCACAAGAACAGCCTTAGCGAAAGGCTTCTTGAAGGGAAAGATGTAACTCTGTGAGATGAATTAACAGAACACAGAGCAGTTTCTCAGAAAGCTTCTTTCCAGTTTAGAACGGAAGATATTTCCTTTTTCACCATAGCCCTCTCTGGGCTTCCAAATATCCCTTTGCCAATTCCACAAGAACAGCCTTAGCGAAAGGCTTCTTGAAGGGAAAGATGTAACTCTGTGAGGTGAATTAACAGAACACAGAGCAGTTTCTCAGAAAGCTTCTTTCCAGTTTTGAACGGAAGATATTTCCTTTTTCACCATAGCCCTCTATGAGCTTCCAAATATCCCTTTGCCAATTCCACAAGAACAGCCTTAGCGAAAGGCTTCTTGATGGGAAAGATGTAACTCTGTGAGATGAATTAACAGAACACAGAGCAGTTTCTCAGAAAGCTTCTTTCCAGTGTTGAACGGAAGATATTTCCTTTTTCACCATAGGCCTCTATGGGCTTCCAAATATCCCTTTGCCAATACCCCAAAAACAGCCTTAGCGAAAGGCTTCTTGAAGGGAAAGATGTAACTTTGTGAGATGAATTAACAGAACACAGAGCAGTTTCTCAGAAAGCTTCTTTCCAGTTTTGAACGGAAGATATTTCCTTTTTCACCATAGCCCTCTATGGGCTTCCATATATCCCTTTGCCAATTCCACAGGAACAGCCTTAGCGAAAGGCTTATTGAAGGGAAAGATATAACTCTGTGGGATGAATTAACAGAACACAGAGCAGTTTCCCAGAAAGCTTCTTTCCAGTTTTGAACGGAAGATATTTCCTTTTTCACCATAGCCCTCTATGGGCTTCCAAATATCCCTTTGCCAATTCCCCAAGAAAAGCCTTAGCGAAAGGCTTCTTGAAGGGAAAGATGTAACTCAGTGAGATGAATTAACAGAACACAGAGCAGTTTCTCAGAAAGCTTCTTTCCAGTTTTGAACGGAAGGTATTTCCTTTTTCACCATAGCCCTCTATGGGCTTCCAAATATCCCTTTGCCAATTCCACAAGAACAGCCTTAGCGAAAGGCTTCTTGAAGGGAAAGATGTAACTCTGTGAGATGAATTAACAGAACACAGAGCAGTTTCTCAGAAAGCTTCTTTCCAGTTTTGAACGGAAGATATTTCCTTTTTCACCATAGCCCTCTATGGGCTTCCAAATATCCCTTTGCCAATTCCACAAGAACAGCCTTAGCGAAAGGCTTCTTGAAGGGAAAGATGTAACTCTGTGAGATGAATTAACAGAACACAGAGCAGTTTCTCAGAAAGCTTCTTTCCAGTTTTGAACGGAAGATATTTCCTTTTTCACCATAGCCCTCTATGGGCTTCCAAATATCCCTTTGCCAATTCCACAAGAACAGCCTTAGCGAAAGGCTTCTTGAAGGGAAAGATATAACTCTGTGACATGAATTAACAGAACACACAGCAGTTTCTCAGAAAGCTTCTTTCCAGTTTTGAACGGAAGATATTTCCTTTTTCACCATAGCCGTCTATGGGTTTCCAAATATCCCTTTGCCAATTCCACAAGAACAGCCTTAGCGAAAGGCTTCTTGAAGGGAAAGATGTAACTCTGTGAGATGAATTAACAGAACACAGAGCAGTTTCTCAGAAAGCTTCTTTCCACTTTTGAACGGAAGATATTTCCTTTTTCATCTTAGCCCTCTATGGGCTTCCAAATATCCCTTTGCCAATTCCACAAGAACAGCCTTAGCGAAAGGCTTCTTGAAGGGAAAGTTGTAAGTCGGTGAGATGAATTAACAGAACACAGAGCAGTTTCTCAGAAAGCTTCTTTCCAGTTTTGAACGGAAGGTATTTCCCTTTTCACCATAGCCCTCTATGGGCTTCCAAATATCCCTGTGCCAATTCCAAAAAACAGCCTTAGCGAAAGGCTTCTTGAAGGGAAAGATGTAACTCTGTGAGATGAATTAACAGAACACAGAGCAGTTTCTCAGAAAGCTTCTTTCCAGTTTTGAACGGAAGATATTTCCTTTTTCACCATAGCTCCCTATGGGCTTCCAAATATCCCTTTGCCAATTCCACAAGAACAGCCTTAACGAAAGGCTTCTTGAAGGGAAAGATGTAACTCTGTGAGATGAATTAACAGAACACAAAGCAGTTTCTCAGAAAGCTTCTTTCCAGTTTTGAACGTAAGGTATTTCCTTTTTCACCATAGCCCTCTATGGGCTTCCAAATATCCCTTCGCCAATTCCACAAGAACAGCCTTAGCGAAAGGCTTCTTGAAGGGAAAGATGTAACTCTGTGAGATGAATTAACAGAACACAGAGCAGTTTCTCAGAAAGCTTCTTTCCAGTTTTGAACGGAAGATATTTCCTTTTTCACCATAGCCCTCTATGGGTTTCCAAATATCCCTTTGCCAATTCCACAAGTACAGCCTTAGCGAAAGGCTTCTTGAAGGGAAAGATGTAACTCTGTGAGATGAATTAACAGAGCACAGAGCAGTTTCTCAGAAAGCTTCTTTCCAGTTTTGAACGGAAGATATTTCCTTTTTCACCATAGCCCTCTATGGGCTTCCAAATATCCCTTTGCCAATTCCACAAGAACAGCCTTAGCGAAAGGCTTCTTGAAGGGAAAGATGTAACTCTGTGAGATGAATTAACAGAACACAGAGCAGTTTCTCAGAAAGCTTCTTTCCAGTTTTGAACGGAAGATATTTCCTTTTTCACCTGAGCCCTCTATGGGCTTCCAAATATCCCTTTGCCAATTCCACAAGAATAGCCTTAGTGAAAGGCTTCTTGAAGGGAAAGATGTAACTCTGTGAGATGAATTAACAGAACACAGAGCAGTTTCTCAGAAAGCTTCTTTCATGTTTTGAACGGAAGATATTTCCTTTTACACCATAGCCCTCTATGGGCTTCAAAATATCCCTTTGCCAATTCCACAAGAACAGCCTTAGCGAAAGGCTTCTTGAAGGGAAAGATGTAACTCTGTGAGGTGAATTAACAGAACACAGAGCAGTTTCTCAGAAAGCTTCTTTCCAGTTTTGAACGGAAGATATTTCCTTTTTCACCATAGCCCTCTATGGGCTTCCAAATATCCCTTTGCCAATTCCACAAGAACAGCCTTAGCGAAAGGCTTCTTGATGGGAAAGATGTAACTCTGTGAGATGAATTAACAGAACACAGAGCAGTTTCTCAGAAAGCTTCTTTCCAGTTTTGAACGGAAGATATTTCCTTTTTCACCATAGCCCTCTATGGGCTTCCAAATATCCCTTTGCCAATTCCCCAAGAACAGCCTTAGCGAAAGGCTTCTTGAAGGGAAAGATGTAACTCTGTGAGATGAATTAACAGAACACAGAGCAGTTTCTCAGAAAGCTTCTTTCCAGTTTTGAACGGAAGATATTTCCTTTTTCACCATAGCCCTCTATGGGCTTCCAAATATCCCTTTGCCAATTCCACAAGAACAGCCTTAGCGAAAGGCTTCTTGAAGGGAAAGATGTAACTCTGTGGGATGAATTAACAGAACACAGAGCAGTTTCTCAGAAAGCTTCTTTCCAGTTTTAAACGGAAGATATTTCCTTTTTCACCATAGCCCTCTATGGGCTTCCAAATATCCCTTTGCCAATTCCCCAAGAACAGCCTTAGTGAAAGGCTTCTTGAAGGGAAAGATGTAACTCTGTGAGATGAATTACCAGAACACAGAGCAGTTTCTCAGAAAGCTTCTTTCCAATTTTGAACGGATGGTATTTCCTTTTTCACCATAGCCCTCTATGGGCTTCCAAATATCCCTTTGCCAATTCCCCAAGAACAGCCTTAGCGAAAGGCTTCTTGAAGAAAAAGATGTAACTCTGTGAGATGAATTAACAGAACACAGAGCAGTTTCTCAGAAAGCTTCTTTCCAGTTTTGAACGGAAGATATTTCCTTTTTCACCATAGCCCTCTATGGGCTTCCAAATATCCCTGTGCCAATTCCACAAGAACAGCCTTAGCGAAAGGCTTCTTGAAGGGGAAGATGTAACTCTGTGAGATGAATTAACAGAACACAGAGCAGTTTCTCAGAAAGCTTCTTTCCAGTTTTGAACGGAAGATATTTCCTTTTTCACCATAGCCCTCTATGGGCTTCCAAATATCCCTTTGCCAATTCCACAAGAGCAGCCTTAGCGAAAGGCTTCTTGAAGGGAAAGATGTAACTCTGTGAGATGAATTAACAGAACACAGAGCAGTTTCTCAGAATGCTTCTTTCCAGTTTTGAACGGAAGATATTTCCTTTTTCACCATAGCCCTCTATGGGCTTCCAAATATCCCTTTGCCAATTCCACAAGAACAGCCTTAGCGAAAGGCTTCTTGAAGGGAAAGATGTAACTCTGTGTGATGAATTAACAGAACACAGAGCAGTTTCTCAGAAAGCTTCTTTCCAGTTTTGAACGGATGGTATTTCCTTTTTCACCATAGCCCTCTATGGGCTTCCAAATATCCCTTTGCCAATTCCCCAAGAACAGCCTTAGCGAAAGGCTTCTTGAAGAAAAAGATGTAACTCTGTGAGATGAATTAACAGAACACAGAGCAGTTTCTCAGAAAGCTTCTTTCCAGTTTTGAACGGAAGATATTTCCTTTTTCACCATAGCCCTCTAAGGGCTTCCAAATATCCCTTTGCCAATTCCACAAGAACAGCCTTAGCGAAAGGCTTCTTGAAGGGAAAGATGTAACTCTGTGAGATGAATTAACAGAACACAGAGCAGTTTCTCAGAAAGCTTCTTTCCACTTTTGAACGGAAGATATTTCCTTTTACACCATAGCCCTCTATGGGCTTCCAAATATCCCTTTGCCAATTCCACAAGAACAGCCTTAGCGAAAGGCTTCTTGAAGGGAAAGATGTAACTCTGTGAGATGAATTAACAGAACACAGAGCAGTTTCTCAGAAAGCTTCTTTCCAGTTTTGAACGGAAGATATTTCCTTTTTCACCATAGCCCTCTATGGGCTTCCAAATATCCCTTTGCCAATTCCACAAGAACAGCCTTAGCGAAAGGCTTCTTGAAGGGAAAGATGTAACTCTGTGAGGTGAATTAACAGAACACAGAGCAGTTTCTCAGAAAGCTTCTTTCCAGTTTTGAACGGAAGATATTTCCTTTTTCACCATAGCCCTCTATGGGCTTCCAAATATCCCTTTGCCAATTCCACAAGAACAGCCTTAGCGAAAGGCTTCTTGATGGGAAAGATGTAACTCTGTGAGATGAATTAACAGAACACAGAGCAGTTTCTCAGAAATCTTCTTTCCAGTTTTGAACGGAAGATATTTCCTTTTTCACCATAGCCCTCTATGGGCTTCCAAATATCCCTTTGCCAATTCCCCAAAAACAGCCTTAGCGAAAGGCTTCTTGAAGGGAAAGATGTAACTCTGTGAGATGAATTAACAGAACACAGAGCAGTTTCTCAGAAAGCTTCTTTCCACTTTTGAACGGAAGATATTTCCTTTTTCACCATAGCCCTCTATGGGCTTCCAAATATCCCTTTGCCAATTCCACAAGAACAGCCTTAGCGAAAGGCTTATTGAAGGGAAAGATATAACTCTGTGGGATGAATTAACAGAACACAGAGCAGTTTCTCAGAAAGGTTCTTTCCAGTTTTGAACGGAAGATATTTCCTTTTTCACCATAGCCCTCTATGGGCTTCCAAATATCCCTTTGCCAATTCCCCAAGAAAAGCCTTAGCGAAAGGCTTCTTGAAGGGAAAGATGTAACTCAGTGAGATGAATTAACAGAACACAGAGCAGTTTCTCAGAAAGCTTCTTTCCAGTTTTGAACGGAAGGTATTTCCTTTTTCACCATAGCCCTCTATGGGCTTCCAAATATCCCTTTGCCAATTCCCCAAGAACAGCCTTAGCGAAAGGCTTCTTGAAGGGAAAGATGTAACTCTGAGAGATGAATTAACAGAACACAGAGCAGTTGCTCAGAAAGCTTCTTTCCAGTTTTGAACGGAAGATATTTCCTTTTTCACCATAGCCCTCTATGGGCTTCCAAATATCCCTTTGCCAATTCCACAAGAACAGCCTTAGCGAAAGGCTTCTTGAAGGGAAAGATGTAACTCTGTGAGATGAATTAACAGAACACAGAGCAGTTTCTCAGAATGCTTCTTTCCAGTTTTGAACGGAAGATATTTCCTTTTTCACCATAGCCCTCTATGGGCTTCCAAATATCCCTTTGCCAATTCCACAAGAACAGCCTTAGCGAAAGGCTTCTTGAAGGGAAAGATGTAACTCTGTGAGATGAATTAACAGAACACAGAGCAGTTTCTCAGAAAGCTTCTTTCCAGTTTTGAACGGAAGATATTTCCTTTTTCACCATAGCCCTCTATGGGCTTCCAAATATCCCTTTGCCAATTCCACAAGAACAGCCTTAGCGAAAGGCTTCTTGAAGGGAAAGATATAACTCTGTGACATGAATTAACAGAACACACAGCAGTTTCTCAGAAAGCTTCTTTCCAGTTTTGAACGGAAGATATTTCCTTTTTCACCATAGCCGTCTATGGGCTTCCAAATATCCCTTTGCCAATTCCACAAGAACAGCCTTAGCGAAAGGCTTCTTGAAGGGAAAGATGTAACTCTGTGAGATGAATTAACAGAACACAGAGCAGTTTCTCAGAAAGCTTCTTTCCACTTTTGAACGGAAGATATTTCCTTTTTCATCTTAGCCCTCTATGGGCTTCCAAATATCCCTTTGCCAATTCCACAAGAACAGCCTTAGCGAAAGGCTTCTTGAAGGGAAAGTTGTAAGTCGGTTAGATGAATTAACAGAACACAGAGCAGTTTCTCAGAAAGCTTCTTTCCAGTTTTGAACGGAAGGTATTTCCCTTTCACCATAGCCCTCTATGGGCTTCCAAATATCCCTGTGCCAATTCCACAAAACAGCCTTAGCGAAAGGCTTCTTGAAGGGAAAGATGTAACTCTGTGAGATGAATTAACAGAACACAGAGCAGTTTCTCAGAAAGCTTCTTTCCAGTTTTGAACGGAAGATATTTCCTTTTTCACCATAGCCCTCTATGGGCTTCAAAATATCCCTTGCCAATTCCACAAGAACAGCCTTAGCGAAAGGCTTCTTGAAGGGAAAGATGTAACTCTGTGAGATGAATTAACAGAACACAGAGCAGTTTCTCAGAAAGCTTCTTTCCAGTTTTGAACGGATGGTATTTCCTTTTTCACCATAGCCCTCTATGGGCTTCCAAATATCCCTTTGCCAATTCCCCAAGAACAGCCTTAACGAAAGGCTTCTTGAAGGGAAAGATGTAACTCTGTGAGATGAATTAACAGAACACAGAGCAGTTTCTCAGAAAGCTTCTTTCCAGTTTTGAACGGAAGATATTTCCTTTTCTCCATAGCCCTCTATGGGCTTCCAAATATCCCTTTGCCAATTCCACAAGAACAGCCTTAGCGAAAGGCTTCTTGAAGGGAAAGATGTAACTCTGTGAGATGAATTAACAGAACACAGAGCAGTTTCTCAGAAAGCTTCTTTCCAGTTTTGAACGGAAGGTATTTCCTTTTTCACCATAGCCCTCTATGGGCTTCCAAATATCCCTTTGCCAATTCCCCAAGAACAGCCTTAGCGAAAGGCTTCTTGAAGGGAAAGATGTAACTCTGTGAGATGAATTAACAGAACACAGAGCAGTTTCTCAGAAAGCTTCTTTCCAGTTTTGAACGGAAGATATTTCCTTTTTCACCATAGCCCTCTATGGGCTTCCAAATATCCCTTTGCCAATTCCACAAGAACAGCCTTAGCGAAAGGCTTCTTGAAGGGAAAGATGTAACTCTGTGAGATGAATTAACAGAACACAGAGCAGTTTCTCAGAAAGCTTCTTTCCAGTTTTGAACGGAAGATATTTCCTTTTTCACCATAGCCCTCTATGGGCTTCCAAATATCCCTTTGCCAATTCCACAAGAACAGCCTTAGCGAAAGGCTTCTTGATGGGAAAGATGTAACTCTGTGAGATGAATTAACAGAACACACAGCAGTTTCTCAGAAAGCTTCTTTCCAGTTTTGAACGGAAGATATTTCCTTTTTCACCATAGCCCTCTATGGGCTTCCAAATATCCCTTTGCCAATTCCCCAAGAACAGCCTTAGCGAAAGGCTTCTTGAAGGGAAAGATGTAACTCTGTGAGATGAATTAACAGAACACAGAGCAGTTTCTCAGAAAGCTTCTTTCCAGTTTTGAACGGAAGATATTTCCTTTTTCACCTTAGCCCTCTATGGGCTTCTAAATATCCCTTTGCCAATTCCACAAGAACAGCCTTAGCGAAAGGCTCCTTGAAGGGAAAGTTGTAACTCGGTGAGATGAATTAACAGAACACAGAGCAGTTTCTCAGAAAGCTTCTTTCCAGTTTTGAACGGATGGTATTTCCTTTTTCACCATAGCCCTCTATGGGCTTCCAAATATCCCTTCCCAATTCCACAAGAACAGCCTTAGCGAAAGGCTTCTTGAAGGGAAAGATGTAACTCTGTGAGATGAATTAACGGAACACAGAGCAGTTTCTCAGAAAGCTTCTTTCCAGTTTTGAACGGAAGGTATTTCCTTTTTCACCATAGCCCTCTATGGGCTTCCAAATATCCCTTTGCCAATTCCCCAAGAACAGCCTTAGCGAAAGGCTTCTTGAAGGGAAAGATGTAACTCTGTGAGATGAATTAACAGAACACAGAGCAGTTTCTCAGAAAGCTTCTTTCCAGTTTTGAACGGAAGATATTTCCTTTTTTACCTTAGCCCTCTATGGGCTTCCAAATATCCCTTTGCCAATTCCACAAGAACAGCCTTAGCGAAAGGCTTCTTGAAGGGAAAGATGTAACTCTGTGAGATGAATTAACAGAACACAGAGCAGTTTCTCAGAAAGCTTCTTTCATGTTTTGAACGGAAGATATTTCCTTTTACACCATAGCCCTCTATGGGCTTCCAAATATCCCTTTGCCAATTCCACAAGAACAGCCTTAGCGAAAGGCTTCTTGAAGGGAAAGATGTAACTCTGTGGGATGAATTAACAGAACACAGAGCAGTTTCTCAGAAAGCTTCTTTCCAGTTTTGAACGGAAGATATTTCCTTTTTCACCATAGCCCTCTATGGGCTTCCAAATATCCCTTTGCCAATTCCACAAGAACAGCCTTAGCGAAAGGCTTCTTGAAGGGAAAGATGTAACTCTGTGAGATGAATTAACAGAACACAGAGCAGTTTCTCAGAAAGCTTCTTTCCAGTTTTGAACGGAAGATATTTCCTTTTTCACCATAGCCCTCTATGGGCTTCCAAATATCCCTTTGCCAATTCCACAAGAACAGCCTTAGCGAAAGGCTTCTTGAAGCGAAAGATGTAACTCTGTGAGATGAATTAACAGAACACAGAGCAGTTTCTCAGAAAGCTTCTTTCCAGTTTTGAACGGAAGATATTTCCTTTTTCACCATAGCCCTCTATGGGCTTCCAAATATCCCTTTGCCAATTCCACAAGAACAGCCTTAGCGAAAGGCTTCTTGAAGGGAAAGATGTAACTCTGTGAGATGAATTAACAGAACACAGAGCAGTTTCTTAGAAAGCTTCTTTCATGTTTTGAACGGAAGGTATTTCCTTTTACACCATAGCCCTCTATGGGCTTCCAAATATCCCTTTGCCAATTCCAAAAGAACAGCCTTAGCGAAAGGCTTCTTGAAAGGAAAGATGTAACTCTGTGAGGTGAATTAACAGAACACAGAGCAGTTTCTCAGAAAGCTTCTTTCCGGTTTTGAACGGAAGATATTTCCTTTTACACCATAGCCCTCTATGGGCTTCCAAATATCCCTTTGCCAATTCCACAAGAACAGCCTTAGCGAAAGGCTTCTTGATGGGAAAGATGTAACTCTGTGAGATGAATTAACAGAACACAGAGCAGTTTCTCAGAAAGCTTCTTTCCAGTTTTGAACGGAAGATATTTCCTTTTTCACCATAGCCCTCTATGGGCTTCCAAATATCCCTTTGCCAATTCCCCAAAAACAGCCTTAGCGAAAGGCTTCTTGAAGGGAAAGATGGAACTCTGTGAGATGAATTAACAGAACACAGAGCAGTTTCTCAGAAAGCTTCTTTCCAGTTTTGAACGGAAGATATTTCCTTTTTCACCATAGCCCTCTATGGGCTTCCAAATATCCCTTTGCCAATTCCACAAGAACAGCCTTAGCGAAAGGCTTATTGAATTGAAAGATGTAACTCTGTGGGATGAATTAACAGAACACAGAGCAGTTTCTGAGAAAGCTTCTTTCCAGTTTTGAACGGAAGATATTTCCTTTTTCACCATAGCACTCTATGGGCTTCCAAATACCATTTGCCAATTCCCCAAGAAAAGCCTTAGCGAAAGGCTTCTTGTAGGGAAAGATGTAACTCTGTGAGATGAATTAACAGAACACAGAGCAGTTTCTCAGAAAGCTTCTTTCCAGTTTTGAACGGAAGGTATTTCCTTTTTCACCATAGCCCTCTATGGGCTTCCAAATATCCCTTTGCCAATTCCCCAAGAACAGCCTTAGCGAAAGGCTTCTTGAAGGGAAAGATGTAACTCTGTGAGGTGAATTAACAGAACACAGAGCAGTTGCTCAGAAAGATTCTTTCCAGTTTTGAACGGAAGATATTTCCTTTTTCACCATAGCCCTCTATGGGCTTCCAAATATCCCTTTGCCAATTCCACAAGAACAGCCTTAGCGAAAGGCTTCTTGAAGGGAAAGATGTAACTCTGTGAGATGAATTAACAGAACACAGAGCAGTTTCTCAGAAGCTTCTTTCCAGTTTTGAACGGAAGATATTTCCTTTTTCACCATAGCCCTCTATGGGCTTCCAAATATCCCTTTGCCATTTCCACAAGAACAGCCTTAGCGAAAGGCTTTTTGAAGGGAAAGATGTAACTCTGTGAGATGAATTAACAGAACACAGAGCAGTTTCTCAGAAAGCTTCTTTCCAGTTTTGAACGGAAGATATTTCCTTTTTCACCATAGCACTCTAGGGGCTTCCAAATATCCCTTTGCCAATTCCACAAGAACAGCCTTAGCGAAAGGCTTCTTGAAGGGAAAGATGTAACTCTGTGAGATGAATTAACAGAACACAGAGCAGTTGTTCAGAAAGCTTCTTTCCACTTTTTAACGGAAGATATTTCCTTTTTCACCATAGCTCCCTATGGGCTTCCAAATATCCCTTTGCCAATTCCACAAGAACAGCCTTAGCGAAAGGCTTCTTGAAGGGAAAGATGTAACTCTGTGAGATGAATTAACAGAACACATAGCAGTTTCTCAGAAAGCTTCTTTCCAGTTTTGAACGTAAGATATTTCCTTTTTCATCATAGCCCTCTATGGGCTTCCAAATATCCCTTTGCCAATTCCACAAGAACAGCCTTAGCGAAAGGCTTCTTGAAGGGAAAGATGTAACTCTGTGAGATGAATTAACAGAACACAGAGCAGTTTCTGAGAAAGCTTCTTTCCAGTTTTGAACGGAAGATATTTCCTTTTTCACCATAGCCCTCTATGGGCTTCCAAATATCCCTTTGCCAATTCCAAAAGAACAGCCTTAGCGAAAGGCTTCTTGAAGGGAAAGATGTAACTCTGTGAGATGAATTAACAGAACACAGAGCAGTTTCTCAGAAAGCTTCTTTCCAGTTTTGAACGGAAGATATTTCCTTTTTCACCATAGCCCTCTATGGGCTTCCAAATATCCCTTTGCCAATTCCACAAGAACAGCCTTAACGAAAGGCTTCTTGAAGGGAAAGATGTAACTCTGTGAGATGAATTAACAGAACACAGAGCAGTTTCTCAGAAAGCTTCTTTCCAGTTTTGAACGTAAGATATTTCCTTTTTCACCATAGCCCTCTATGGGCTTCCAAATATCCCTTTGCCAATTCCACAAGAACAGCCTTAGCGAAAGGCTTCTTGAAGGGAAAGATGTAACTGTGTGAGATGAATTAACAGAACACAGAGCAGTTTCTCAGAAAGCTTCTTTCCAGTTTTGAACGGAAGATATTTCCTTCTTCACCATAGCCCTCTATGGGCTTCCAAATATCCCTTTGCCAATTTAACAAAAACAGCCTTAGCGAAAGGCTTCTTGAAGGGAAAGATGTAACTCTGTGAGATGAATTAACAGAACACAGAGCAGTTTCTCAGAAAGCTTCTTTCCAGTTTTGAACGGAAGATATTTCCTTTTTCACCATAGCCCTCTATGGGCTTCCAAATATCCCTTTGCCAATTCCACAAGAACAGCCTTAGCGAAAGGCTTATTGAAGGGAAAGATGTAACTCTCTGGGATGAATTAACAGAACACAGAGCAGTTTCTCAGAAAGCTTCTTTCCAGTTTTGAACGGAAGGTATTTCCTTTTTCACCATAGCCCTCTATGGGCTTCCAAATATCCCTTTGCCAGTTCCCCAAGAACAGCCTTAGCGAAAGGCTTCATGAAGGGAAAGATGTAACTCTGTGAGATGAATTAACAGAACACAGAGCAGTTGCTCAGAAAGCTTCTTTCCAGTTTTGAACGGAAGATATTTCCTTTTTCACCATAGCCCTCTATGGGCTTCCAAATATCCCTTTGCCAATTCCACAAGAACAGCCTTAGCGAAAGGCTTCTTGAAGGGAAAGATGTAACTCTGTGAGATGAATTAACAGAACACAGAGCAGTTTCTCAGAAGCTTCTTTCCAGTTTTGAACGGAAGATATTTCCTTTTTCACCATAGCCCTCTATGGGCTTCCAAATATCCCTTTGCCAATTCCACAAGAACAGCCTTAGCGAAAGGCTTATTGAAGGGAAAGATGTAACTCTGTGGGATGAATTAACAGAACACAGAGCAGTTTCTCAGAAAGCTTCTTTCCAGTTTTGAACGGAAGATATTTCCTTTTTCACCATAGCCCTCTATGGGCTTCCAAATATCCATTTGCCAATTCCCCAAGAAAAGCCTTAGCGAAAGGCTTCTTGAAGGGAAAGATATAACTCTGTGAGATGAATTAACAGAACACAGAGCAGTTTCTCAGAAAGCTTCTTTCCAGTTTTGAACGGAAGGTATTTCCTTTTTCACCATAGCCCTCTATGGGCTTCCAAATATCCCTTTGCCAGTTCCCCAAGAACAGCCTTACCGAAAGGCTTCATGAAGGGAAAGATGTAACTCTGTGAGATGAATTAACAGAACACAGAGCAGTTGCTCAGAAAGCTTCTTTCCAGTTTTGAACGGAAGATATTTCCTTTTTCACCATAGCCCTTTATGGGCTTCCAAATATCCCTTTGCCAATTCCACAAGAACAGCCTTAGCGAAAGGCTTCTTGAAGGGAAAGATGTAACTCTGTGAGATGAATTAACAGAACACAGAGCAGTTTCTCAGAAAGCTTCTTTCCAGTTTTGAACGGAAGATATTTCCTTTTTCACCATAGCCCTCTATGGGCTTCCAAATATCCCTTTGCCAATTGCACAGGAACAGCCTTAGCAAAAGGCTTCTTGAAGGGAAAGATGTAACTCTGTGAGATGAATTAACAGAACACAGAGCAGTTTCTCAGAAAGCTTCTTTCCAGTTTTGAACGGAAGATATTTCTTTTTCACCATAGCCCTCTATGGGCTTCCAAATATCCCTTTGCCAATTCCACAAGAACAGCCTTAGCGAAAGGCTTCTTGAAGGGAAAGATGTAACTCTGTGAGATGAATTAACAGAACACAAAGCCGTTTCTCAGAAAGCTTCTTTCCAGTTTTGAACGGAAGATATTTCCTTTTTCACCATAGCCCTCTATGGGCTTCCAAATATCCCTTTGCCAATTCCACAAGAACAGCCTTAGCGAAAGGCTTCTTGAAGGGAAAGATGTAACTCTGTGAGATGAATTAACAGAACACAGAGCAGTTTCTCAGAAACTTCTTTCCAGTTTTGAACGGAAGATATTTCCTCTTTCACCTTAGCCCTCTATGGGTTTCCAAATATCCCCTTGCCAATTCCACAAGAACAGCCTTAGCGAAAGGCTTCTTGAAGGGAAAGATGTAACTCGGTGAGATGAATTAACAGAACACTGAGCAGTTTCTCAGAAAGCTTCTTTCCCGTTTTGAACCGAAGGTATTTCCTTTTTCACCGTAGCCCTCTATGGGCTTCCAAATATCCCTGTGCCAATTCCCCAAGAACAGCCTTAGCGAAAGGCTTCTTGAAGGGAAAGATGTAACTCTGTGAGATGAATTAACAGAACACAGAGCAGTTTCTGAGAAAGCTTCTTTCCAGTTTTGAACGGAAGATATTTCCTTTTTCACCATAGCCCTCTATGGGCTTCCAAATATCCCTTTGCCAATTCCACAAGAACAGCCTTAGCGAAAGGCTTCTTGAAGGGAGAGATGTAACTCTGTGAGATGAATTAACAGAACACAGAGCAGTTTCTCAGAAAGCTTCTATCTAGTTTTGAACGGAAGATATTTCCTTTTTCACCATAGCCCTCTATGGGCTTCCAAATATCCCTTTGCGAATTCCACAAGAACAGCCTTAGCGAAAGGCTTCTTGATGGGAAAGATGTAACTCTGTGAGATGAATTAACAGAACACACAGCAGTTTCTCAGAAAGCTTCTTTCCAGTTTTGAACGGAAGATATTTCCTTTTTCACCATAGCCCTCTATGGGCTTCCAAATATCCCTTTGCCAATTCCCCAAGAACAGACTTAGCGAAAGGCTTCTTGAAGGGAAAGATGTAACTCTGTGAGATGAATTAACAGAACACACAGCAGTTTCTCAGTAAGCTTCTTTCCACTTTTGAACGGAAGATATTTCCTTTTTCACCATAGCCCTCTATGGGCTTCCAAATATCCCTTTGCCAATTCCACAAGAACAGCCTTTGCGAAAGGCTTCTTGAAGGGAAAGATGTAACTCTGTGAGATGAATTAACAGAACACAGAGCAGTTTCTCAGAAAGCTTCTTTCCAGTTTTGAACGGAAGATATTTCCTTTTTCACCATAGCCCTCTATGGGCTTCCAAATATCCCTTTGCCAATTCCTCAAGAACAGCCTTAGCGAAAGGCTTCTTGAAGGGAAAGATGTAACTGTGTGAGATGAATTAACAGAACACAGAGCAGTTTCTCAGAAAGCTTCTTTCCAGTTTTGAACGGAAGATATTTCCTTTTTCACCTTAGCCCTCTATGGGCTTCCAAATATCCCTTTGCCAATTCCACAAGAACAGCCTTAGCGAAAGGCTTCTTGAAGGGAAAGTTGTAACTCGGTGAGATGAATTAACAGAACACAGAGCAGTTTCTCAGAAAGCTTCTTTCCAGTTTTGAACGGAAGGTATTTCCTTTTTCACCATAGCCCTCTATGAGCTTCCAAATATCCCTGTGCCAATTCCACAAAACAGCGTTAGCGAAAGGCTTCTTGAAGGAAAGATGTAACTCTGTGAGATGAATTAACAGAGAACAGAGCAGTTTCTCAGAAAGCTTCTTTCCACTTTTTAACGGAATAAATTTCCTTTTTTACCATAGCCCTCTGTGGGCTTCCAAATATCCCTTGCCAATTCCACAAGAACAGCCTTAGCGAAAGGCTTCTTGAAGGGAAAGATGTAACTCTGTGAGATGAATTAACGGAACACAGAGCAGTTTCTCAGAAAGCTTCTTTCCAGTTTTGAACGGATGGTATTTCCTTTTTCACCATAGCCCTCTATGGGCTTCCAAATATCCCTTTGCCAATTCCCCAAGAACAGCCTTAGCGAAAGGCTTCTTGAAGGGAAAGATGTATCTCTGTGAGATGAATTAACAGAACACAGAGCAGTTTCTCAGAAAGCTTCTTTCCAGTTTTGAACGGAAGATATTTCCTTTTTTACCTTAGCCCTCTATGGGCTTCCAAATATCCCTTTGCCAATTCCACAAGAACAGCCTTAGCGAAAGGCTTCTTGAAGGGAAAGGTGTAACTCTGTGAGATGAATTAACAGAACACAGAGCAGTTTCTCAGAAAGCTTCTTTCCAGTTTTGAACGGAAGATATTTCCTTTTTCACTATAGCCCTCTATGGGCTTCCAAATATCCCTTTGCCAATTCCACAAGAACAGCCTTAGCGAAAGGCTTCTTGAAGGGAAAGATGTAACTCTGTGAGATGAATTAACAGAACACAGAGCAGTTTCTCAGAAAGCTTCTTTCCAGTTTTGAATGGAAGATATTTCCTTTTTCACCATAGCCCTCTATGGGCTTCCAAATATCCCTTTGCAAATTCCACAAGAACAGCCTTAGCGAAAGGCTTCTTGAAGGGAAAGATGTAACTCTGTGAGATGAATTAACAGAACACAGAGCAGTTTCTCAGAAAGCTTCTTTCCTGTTTTCAACGGAAGATATTTCCTTTTACACCATAGCCCTCTATGGGCTTCCAAATATCCCTTTGCCAATTCCACAAGAACAGCCTTAGCGAAAGGCTTCTTGAAGGGAAAGATGTAACTCTGTGAGGTGAATTAACAGAACACAGAGCAGTTTCTCAGAAAGCTTCTTTCCAGTTTTGAACGGAAGAAATTTCCTTTTTCACCATAGCCCTCTATGGGCTTCCAAATATCCCTTTGCCAATTCCACAAGAACAGCCTTAGCGAAAGGCTTCTTGAAGGAAAAGATGTAACTCTGTGAGATGAATTAACAGAACACACATCAGTTTCTCAGAAAGCTTCTATCCAGTTTTGAACGGAAGATATTTCCTTTTTCACCATAGCCCTCTATGGGCTTCCAAATATCCCTTTGCGAATTCCACAAGAACAGCCTTAGCGAAAGGCTTCTTGATGGGAAAGATGTAACTCTGTGAGATGAATTAACAGAACACACAGCAGTTTCTCAGAAAGCTTCTTTCCAGTTTTGAACGGAAGATATTTCCTTTTTCACCATAGCCCTCTATGGGCTTCCAAATATCCCTTTGCCAATTCCCCAAGAACAGACTTAGCGAAAGGCTTCTTGAAGGGAAAGATGTAACTCTGTGAGATGAATTAACAGAACACACAGCAGTTTCTCAGTAAGCTTCTTTCCACTTTTGAACGGAAGATATTTCCTTTTTCACCATAGCCCTCTATGGGCTTCCAAATATCCCTTTGCCAATTCCACAAGAACAGCCTTTGCGAAAGGCTTCTTGAAGGGAAAGATGTAACTCTGTGAGATGAATTAACAGAACACAGAGCAGTTTCTCAGAAAGCTTCTTTCCAGTTTTGAACGGAAGATATTTCCTTTTTCACCATAGCCCTCTATGGGCTTCCAAATATCCCTTTGCCAATTCCACAAGAACAGCCTTAGCGAAAGGCTTCTTGAAGGGAAAGATGTAACTGTGTGAGATGAATTAACAGAACACAGAGCAGTTTCTCAGAAAGCTTCTTTCCAGTTTTGAACGGAAGATATTTCCTTTTTCACCTTAGCCCTCTATGGGCTTCCAAATATCCCTTTGCCAATTCCACAAGAACAGCCTTAGCGAAAGGCTTCTTGAAGGGAAAGTTGTAACTCGGTGAGATGAATTAACAGAACACAGAGCAGTTTCTCAGAAAGCTTCTTTCCAGTTTTGAACGGAAGGTATTTCCTTTTTCACCATAGCCCTCTATGAGCTTCCAAATATCCCTGTGCCAATTCCACAAAACAGCGTTAGCGAAAGGCTTCTTGAAGGAAAGATGTAACTCTGTGAGATGAATTAACAGAGAACAGAGCAGTTTCTCAGAAAGCTTCTTTCCACTTTTTAACGGAATAAATTTCCTTTTTTACCATAGCCCTCTGTGGGCTTCCAAATATCCCTTGCCAATTCCACAAGAACAGCCTTAGCGAAAGGCTTCTTGAAGGGAAAGATGTAACTCTGTGAGATGAATTAACGGAACACAGAGCAGTTTCTCAGAAAGCTTCTTTCCAGTTTTGAACGGATGGTATTTCCTTTTTCACCATAGCCCTCTATGGGCTTCCAAATATCCCTTTGCCAATTCCCCAAGAACAGCCTTAGCGAAAGGCTTCTTGAAGGGAAAGATGTATCTCTGTGAGATGAATTAACAGAACACAGAGCAGTTTCTCAGAAAGCTTCTTTCCAGTTTTGAACGGAAGATATTTCCTTTTTTACCTTAGCCCTCTATGGGCTTCCAAATATCCCTTTGCCAATTCCACAAGAACAGCCTTAGCGAAAGGCTTCTTGAAGGGAAAGGTGTAACTCTGTGAGATGAATTAACAGAACACAGAGCAGTTTCTCAGAAAGCTTCTTTCCAGTTTTGAACGGAAGATATTTCCTTTTTCACTATAGCCCTCTATGGGCTTCCAAATATCCCTTTGCCAATTCCACAAGAACAGCCTTAGCGAAAGGCTTCTTGAAGGGAAAGATGTAACTCTGTGAGATGAATTAACAGAACACAGAGCAGTTTCTCAGAAAGCTTCTTTCCAGTTTTGAATGGAAGATATTTCCTTTTTCACCATAGCCCTCTATGGGCTTCCAAATATCCCTTTGCAAATTCCACAAGAACAGCCTTAGCGAAAGGCTTCTTGAAGGGAAAGATGTAACTCTGTGAGATGAATTAACAGAACACAGAGCAGTTTCTCAGAAAGCTTCTTTCCTGTTTTCAACGGAAGATATTTCCTTTTACACCATAGCCCTCTATGGGCTTCCAAATATCCCTTTGCCAATTCCACAAGAACAGCCTTAGCGAAAGGCTTCTTGAAGGGAAAGATGTAACTCTGTGAGGTGAATTAACAGAACACAGAGCAGTTTCTCAGAAAGCTTCTTTCCAGTTTTGAACGGAAGAAATTTCCTTTTTCACCATAGCCCTCTATGGGCTTCCAAATATCCCTTTGCCAATTCCACAAGAACAGCCTTAGCGAAAGGCTTCTTGAAGGAAAAGATGTAACTCTGTGAGATGAATTAACAGAACACACATCAGTTTCTCAGAAAGCTTCTTTCCAGTTTTGAACGGAAGATATTTCCTTTTTCACCATAGCCCTCTCTGGGCTTCCAAATATCCCTTTGCCAATTCCCAAAGAACAGCCTTAGCGAAAGGCTTCTTGAAGGGAAAGATGTAACTCTGTGAGATGAATTAACAGAATACAGAGCAGTTTCTCAGAAAGCTTCTTTCCAGTTTTGAACGGAAGATATTTCCTTTTTCACCTTAGCCCTCTATGGGCTTCCAAATATCCCTTTGCCAATTCCACAAGAACAGCCTTAGCGAAAGGCTTCCTGAAGGGAAAGTTGTAACTCGGTGAGATGAATTAACAGAACACAGAGCAGTTTCTCAGAAAGCTTCTTTCCAGTTTTGAACGGAAGGTATTTCCTTTTTCACCATAGCCCTCTATGGGCTTCCAAATATCCCTGTGCCAATCCCACAAAACAGCCTTAGCGAAAGGCTTCTTGAAGGGAAAGATGTAACTCTGTGAGATGAATTAACAGAACACAGAGCAGTTTCTCAGAAAGCTTCTTTCCAGTTTTGAACGGATGGTATTTCCTTTTTCACCATAGCCCTCTATGGGCTTCCAAATATCCCTTTGCAATTCCCCAAGAACAGCCTTAGCGAAAGGCTTCTTGAAGAAAAAGATGTAACTCTGTGAGATGAATTAACAGAAGACAGAGCAGTTTCTCAGAAAGCTTCTTTCCAGTTTTGAACGGAAGATATTTCCTTTTTCACCATAGCCCTCTAAGGGCTTCCAAATATCCCTTTGCCAATTCCACAAGAACAGCCTTAGCGAAAGGCTTCTTGAAGGGAAAGATGTAACTCTGTGAGATGAATTAACAGAACACAGAGCAGTTTCTCAGAAAGCTTCTTTCCACTTTTGAACGGAAGATATTTCCTTTTTCACCATAGCCCTCAATGGGCTTCCAAATATCCCTTTGCCAATTCCACAAGAACAGCCTTAACGAAAGGCTTCTTGAAGGGAAAATGTAACTCTGTGAGATGAATTAACAGAACACAGAGCAGTTTCTCAGAAAGCTTCTTTCCAGTTTTGAACGGAAGGTATTTCCTTTTTCACCATAGCCCTCTATGGGCTTCCAAATATCCCTTTGCCAATTCCCCAAGAACAGCCTTAGCGAAAGGCTTCTTGAAGGGAAAGATGTAACTCTGTGAGATGAATTAACAGAACACAGAGCAGTTGCTCAGAAAGCTTCTTTCCAGTTTTGAACGGAAGATATTTCCTTTTTCACTATAGCCCTCTATGGGCTTCCAAATATCCCTTTGACAATTCCACAAGAACAGCCTTAGCAAAAGGCTTCTTGAAGGGAAAGATGTAACTCTGTGAGATGAATTAACAGAACACAGTGCAGTTGTTCAGAAAGCTTCTTTCCAGTTTTGAACGGAAGATATTTCCTTTTTCACCATAGCTCCCTATGGGCTTCCAAATATCCCTTTGCCAATTCCACAAGAACAGCCTTAGCGAAAGGCTTCTTGAAGGGAAAGATGTAACTCTGTGAGATGAATTAACAGAACACAAAGCAGTTTCTCAGAAAGCTTCTTTCCAGTTTTGAACGGAAGATATTTCCTTTTTCACCATAGCCCTCTATGGGCTTCCAAATATCCCTTTGCCAATTCCACAAGAATAGCCTTAGCGAAAGGCTTCTTGAAGGGAAAGATGTAACTCTGTGAGATGAATTAACAGAACACAGAGCAGTTTCTCAGAAAGCTTCTTTCCAGTTTTGAACGGAAGATATTTCCTTTTTCACCATAGCCCTCTATGGGCTTCCAAATATCCCTTTGCCAATTCCACAAGAACAGCCTTAGCGAAAGGCTTCTTGAAGGGAAAGATGTAACTCTGTGAGATGAATTAACAGAACACAGAGCAGTTTCTCAGAAAGCTTCTTTCCAGTTTTGAACGGAAGATATTTCCTTTTTCACCATAGACCTCTATGGGCTTCCAAATATCCCTTTGACAATTCCACAAGAACAGCCTTAGCGAAAGGCTTCTTGAAGGGAAAGATGTAACTCTGTGAGATGAATTAACAGAACACAGAGCAGTTTCTCAGAAAGCTTCTTTCCAGTTTTGAACGGAAGATATTTCCTTTTTCACCATAGCCCTCTATGGGCTTCCAAATATCCCTTTGCCAATTCCACAAGAACAACCTTAGCGAAAGGCTTCTTGAAGGGAAAGATGTAACTCTGTGAGATGAATTAACAGAACACAGAGCAGTTTCTCAGAAAGCTTCTTTCCAGCTTTGAACCGAAGATATTTCCTTTTTCACCATAACCCTCTATGGGCTTCCAAATATCCCTTTGCCAATTCCACAAGAACAGCCTTAGCGAAAGGCTTCTTGAAGGGAAAGATGTAACTCTGTGAGATGAATTAACAGAACACAGAGCAGTTTCTCAGAAAGCTTCTTTCATGTTTTGAACGGAAGATATTTCCTTTTACACCATAGCCCTCTATGGGCTTCCAAATATCCCTTTGCCAATTCCACAAGAACAGCCTTAGCGAAAGGCTTCTTGAAGGGAAAGATGTAACTATGTGAGGTGAATTAACAGAACACAGAGCAGTTTCTCAGAAAGCTTCTTTCCAGTTTTGAACGGAAGATATTTCCTTTTTCACCATAGCCGTCTATGGGCTTCCAAATATCCCTTTGCCAATTCCACAAGAACAGCCTTAGCGAAAGGCTTCTTGATGGGAAAGATGTAACTCTGTGAGATGAATTAACAGAACACAGAGCAGTTTCTCAGAAAGCTTCTTTCCAGTTTTGAACGGAAGATATTTCCTTTTTCACCATAGCCCTCTATGGGCTTCCAAATATCCCTTTGCCAATTCCCCAAGAACAGCCTTAGCGAAAGGCTTCTTGAAGGGAAAGATGTAACTCTGTGAGATGAATTAACAGAACACAGAGCAGTTTCTCAGAAAGCTTCTTTCCAGTTTTGAACGGAAGATATTTCCTTTTTCACCATAGCCCTCTATGGGCTTCCAAATATCCCTTTGACAATTCCACAAAGAACAGCCTTAGCGAAAGGCTTATTGAAGGGAAAGATGTAACTCTGTGGGATGAATTAACAGAACACAGAGCAGTTTCTCAGAAAGCTTCTTTCCAGTTTTGAACGGAAGATATTTCCTTTTTCACCATAGCCCTCTATGGGCTTCCAAATATCCCTTTGCCAATTCCACAAGAACAGCCTTAGCGAAAGGCTTCTTGAAGGGAAAGATGTAACTCTGTGAGATGAATTACCAGAACACAGAGCAGTTTCTCAGAAAGCTTCTTTCCAGTTTTGAACGGAAGGTATTTCCTTTTTCACCATAGCCCTCTATGGGTTTCCAAATATCCCTTTGCCAATTCCCCAAGAACAGCCTTAGCGAAAGGCTTCTTGAAGGGAAAGATGTAACTCTCTGAGATGAATTAACAGAACACAGAGCAGTTTCTCAGAAAGCTTCTTTCCAGTTTTGAACGGAAGATATTTCCTTTTTCACCATAGCCCTCTATGTGCTTCCAAATATCCCTTTGCCAATTCCACAAGAACAGCCTTAGCGAAAGGCTTCTTGAAGGGAAAGATGTAACTCTGTGAGATGAATTAACAGAACACAGAGCAGTTTCTCAGAAAGCTTCTTTCGAGTTTTGAACGGAAGATATTTCCTTTTTCACCATAGCCCTCTATGGGCTTCCAATTATCCCTTTGCCAATTCCACAAGAACAGCCTTAGCGAAAGGCTTCTTGAAGGGAAAGATGTAACTCTGTGAGATGAATTAACAGAACACAGAGCAGTTTCTCAGAAAGCTTCTTTCCAGTTTTGAACGGAAGATATTTCCTTTTTCACCATAGCCCTCTATGGGCTTCCAAATATCCCTTTGCCAATTCCCCAAGAACAGCCTTAGCGAAAGGCTTCTTGAAGGGAAAGATGTAACTCTGTGAGATGAACTAACAGAATACACAGCAGTTTCTCAGAAAGCTTCTTTCCAGTTTTGAACGGAAGGTATTTCCTTTTTCACAATAGCCCTCTATGGGCTTCCAAATATCCCTTTGCCAATTCCCCAAGAACAGCCGTAGCGAAAGGCTTCTTGAAGGGAAAGATGTAACTCTGTGAGATGAATTAACAGAACACAGAGCAGTTGCTCAGAAAGCTTCTTTCCAGTTTTGAACGGAAGATATTTCCTTTTTCACCATAGCCCTCTACGGGCTTCCAATTATCCCTGTGCCAATTCCACAAGAACAGCCTTAGCGAAAGGCTTCTTGAAGGAAAATTGTAACTCGGTGAGATGAATTAACAGAACACAGAGCAGTTTCTCAGAAAGCTTCTTTCCAGTTTTGAACGGAAGGTATTTCCTTTTTCACCATAGCCCTCTATGGGCTTCCAAATATCCCTGTGCCAATTCCACAAAACAGCCTTAGCGAAAGGCTTCTTGAAGGGAAAGATGTAACTCTGTGAGATGAATTAACAGAACACAGAGCAGTTTCTCAGAAAGCTTCTTTCCAGTTTTGAACGGAAGATATTTCCATTTTCACCATAGCCCTCTATGGGCTTCAAAATATCCCTTGCCAATTCCACAAGAACAGCCTTAGCGAAAGGCTTCTTGAAGGGAAAGATGTAACTCTGTGAGATGAATTAACAGATCACAGAGCAGTTTCTCAGAAAGCTTCTTTCCAGTTTTGAACGGAAGGTATTTCCTTTTTCACCATAGCCCTCTATGGGTTTCCAAATATCCCTTTGCCAATTCCCCAAGAACAGCCTTAGCGAAAGGCTTCTTGAAGGGAAAGATGTAACTCTCTGAGATGAATTAACAGAACACAGAACAGTTTCTCAGAAAGCTTCTTTCCAGTTTTGAACGGAAGATATTTCCTTTTTCACCATAGCCCTCTATGTGCTTCCAAATATCCCTTTGCCAATTCCACAAGAACAGCCTTAGCGAAAGGCTTCTTGAAGGGAAAGATGTAACTCTGTGAGATGAATTAACAGAACACAGAGCAGTTTCTCAGAAAGCTTCTTTCGAGTTTTGAACGGAAGATATTTCCTTTTTCACCATAGCCCTCTATGGGCTTCCAATTATCCCTTTGCCAATTCCACAAGAACAGCCTTAGCGAAAGGCTTCTTGAAGGGAAAGATGTAACTCTGTGAGATGAATTAACAGAACACAGAGCAGTTTCTCAGAAAGCTTCTTTCCACTTTTGAACGGAAGATATTTCCTTTTTCACCATAGCCCTCTATGGGCTTCCAAATATCCCTTTGCCAATTCCCCAAGAACAGCCTTAGCGAAAGGCTTCTTGAAGGGAAAGATGTAACTCTGTGAGATGAATTAACAGAACACACAGCACTTTCTCAGAAAGCTTCTTTCCAGTTTTGAACGGAAGGTATTTCCTTTTTCACAATAGCCCTCTATGGGCTTCCAAATATCCCTTTGCCAATTCCCCAAGAACAGCCTTAGCGAAAGGCTTCTTGAAGGGAAAGATGTAACTCTGTAAGGTGAATTAACAGAACACAGAGCAGTTGCTCAGAAAGCTTCTTTCCAGTTTTGAACGGAAGATATTTCCTTTTTCACCATAGCCCTCTACGGGCTTCCAATTATCCCTGTGCCAATTCCACAAGAACAGCCTTAGCGAAAGGCTTCTTGAAGGAAAATTGTAACTCGGTGAGATGAATTAACAGAACACAGAGCAGTTTCTCAGAAAGCTTCTTTCCAGTTTTGAACGGAAGGTATTTCCTTTTTCACCATAGCCCTCTATGGGCTTCCAAATATCCCTGTGCCAATTCCACAAAACAGCCTTAGCGAAAGGCTTCTTGAAGGGAAAGATGTAACTCTGTGAGATGAATTAACAGAACACAGAGCAGTTTCTCAGAAAGCTTCTTTCCAGTTTTGAACGGAAGATATTTCCATTTTCACCATAGCCCTCTATGGGCTTCAAAATATCCCTTGCCAATTCCACAAGAACAGCCTTAGCGAAAGGCTTCTTGAAGGGAAAGATGTAACTCTGTGAGATGAATTAACAGATCACAGAGCAGTTTCTCAGAAAGCTTCTTTCCAGTTTTGAACGGATGGTATTTCCTTTTTCACCATAGCCCTCTATGGGCTTCCAAATATCCCTTTGCCAATTCCCCAAGAACAGCCTTAGCGAAAGGCTTCTTGATGGGAAAGATGTAACTCTGTGAGATGAATTAACAGAACACAGAGCAGTTTCTCAGAAAGCTTCTTTCCAGTTTTGAACGGAAGATATTTCCTTTTTCACCATAGCCCTCTATGGGCTTCCAAATATCCCTTTGCCAATTCCACAAGAACAGCCTTAGCGAAAGGCTTCTTGAAGGGAAAGATGTAACTCTGTGAGATGAATTAACAGAACACAGAGCAGTTTCTCAGAAAGCTTCTTTCAAGTTTTGAACGGAAGATATTTCCTTTTTCACCATAGCCCTCTCTGGGCTTCCAAATATCCCTTTGCCAATTCCACAAGAACAGCGTTAGCGAAAGGCTTCTTGAAGGGAAAGATGTAACTCTGTGAGATGAATTAACAGAACACAGAGCAGTTTCTCAGAAAGCTTCTTTCCAGTTTTGAACGGAAGATATTTCCTTTTTCACCATAGCCCTCTAAGGGCTTCCAAATATCCCTTTGCCAATTCCACAAGAACAGCCTTAGCGAAAGGCTTCTTGAAGGAAAAGATGTAACTCTGTGAGATGAATTAACAGAACACACATCAGTTTCTCAGAAAGCTTCTTTCCAGTTTTGAACGGAAGATATTTCCTTTTTCACCATAGCCCTCTCTGGGCTTCCAAATATCCCTTTGCCAATTCCCAAAGAACAGCCTTAGCGAAAGGCTTCTTGAAGGGAAAGATGTAACTCTGTGAGATGAATTAACAGAATACAGAGCAGTTTCTCAGAAAGCTTCTTTCCAGTTTTGAACGGAAGATATTTCCTTTTTCAGCTTAGCCCTCTATGGGCTTCCAAATATCCCTTTGCCAATTCCACAAGAACAGCCTTAGCGAAAGGCTTCTTGAAGGGAAAGTTGTAACTCGGTGAGATGAATTAACAGAACACAGAGCAGTTTCTCAGAAAGCTTCTTTCCAGTTTTGAACGGAAGGTATTTCCTTTTTCACCATAGCCCTCTATGGGCTTCCAAATATCCCTGTGCCAATCCCACAAAACAGCCTTAGCGAAAGGCTTCTTGAAGGGAAAGATGTAACTCTGTGAGATGAATTAACAGAACACAGAGCAGTTGTTCAGAAAGCTTCTTTCCAGTTTTGAACGGAAGATATTTCCTTTTTCACCATAGCTCCCTATGGGCTTCCAAATATCCCTTTGCCAATTCCACAAGAACAGCCTTAGCGAAAGGCTTCTTGAAGGGAAAGATGTAACTCTGTGAGATGAATTAACAGAACACAAAGCAGTTTCTCAGAAAGCTTCTTTCCAGTTTTGAACGGAAGATATTTCCTTTTTCACCATAGCCCTCTATGGGCTTCCAAATATCCCTTTGCCAATTCCACAAGAATAGCCTTAGCGAAAGGCTTCTTGAAGGGAAAGATGTAACTCTGTGAGATGAATTAACAGAACACAGAGCAGTTTCTCAGAAAGCTTCTTTCCAGTTTTGAACGGAAGATATTTCCTTTTTCACCATAGCCCTCTATGGGCTTCCAAATATCCCTTTGCCAATTCCACAAGAACAGCCTTAGCGAAAGGCTTCTTGAAGGGAAAGATGTAACTCTGTGAGATGAATTAACAGAACACAGAGCAGTTTCTCAGAAAGCTTCTTTCCAGTTTTGAACGGAAGATATTTCCTTTTTCACCATAGACCTCTATGGGCTTCCAAATATCCCTTTGACAATTCCACAAGAACAGCCTTAGCGAAAGGCTTCTTGAAGGGAAAGATGTAACTCTGTGAGATGAATTAACAGAACACAGAGCAGTTTCTCAGAAAGCTTCTTTCCAGTTTTGAACGGAAGATATTTCCTTTTTCACCATAGCCCTCTATGGGCTTCCAAATATCCCTTTGCCAATTCCACAAGAACAACCTTAGCGAAAGGCTTCTTGAAGGGAAAGATGTAACTCTGTGAGATGAATTAACAGAACACAGAGCAGTTTCTCAGAAAGCTTCTTTCCAGCTTTGAACCGAAGATATTTCCTTTTTCACCATAACCCTCTATGGGCTTCCAAATATCCCTTTGCCAATTCCACAAGAACAGCCTTAGCGAAAGGCTTCTTGAAGGGAAAGATGTAACTCTGTGAGATGAATTAACAGAACACAGAGCAGTTTCTCAGAAAGCTTCTTTCATGTTTTGAACGGAAGATATTTCCTTTTACACCATAGCCCACTATGGGCTTCCAAATATCCCTTTGCCAATTCCACAAGAACAGCCTTAGCGAAAGGCTTCTTGAAGGGAAAGATGTAACTCTGTGAGATGAATTAACAGAACACAGAGCAGTTTCTCAGAAAGCTTCTTTCCACTTTTGAACGGAAGATATTTCCTTTTTCACCATAGCCCTCTATGGGCTTCCAAATATCCCTTTGCCAATTCCCCAAGAACAGCCTTAGCGAAAGGCTTCTTGAAGGGAAAGATGTAACTCTGTGAGATGAATTAACAGAACACACAGCACTTTCTCAGAAAGCTTCTTTCCAGTTTTGAACGGAAGGTATTTCCTTTTTCACAATAGCCCTCTATGGGCTTCCAAATATCCCTTTGCCAATTCCCCAAGAACAGCCTTAGCGAAAGGCTTCTTGAAGGGAAAGATGTAACTCTGTAAGGTGAATTAACAGAACACAGAGCAGTTGCTCAGAAAGCTTCTTTCCAGTTTTGAACGGAAGATATTTCCTTTTTCACCATAGCCCTCTACGGGCTTCCAATTATCCCTGTGCCAATTCCACAAGAACAGCCTTAGCGAAAGGCTTCTTGAAGGAAAATTGTAACTCGGTGAGATGAATTAACAGAACACAGAGCAGTTTCTCAGAAAGCTTCTTTCCAGTTTTGAACGGAAGGTATTTCCTTTTTCACCATAGCCCTCTATGGGCTTCCAAATATCCCTGTGCCAATTCCACAAAACAGCCTTAGCGAAAGGCTTCTTGAAGGGAAAGATGTAACTCTGTGAGATGAATTAACAGAACACAGAGCAGTTTCTCAGAAAGCTTCTTTCCAGTTTTGAACGGAAGATATTTCCATTTTCACCATAGCCCTCTATGGGCTTCAAAATATCCCTTGCCAATTCCACAAGAACAGCCTTAGCGAAAGGCTTCTTGAAGGGAAAGATGTAACTCTGTGAGATGAATTAACAGATCACAGAGCAGTTTCTCAGAAAGCTTCTTTCCAGTTTTGAACGGATGGTATTTCCTTTTTCACCATAGCCCTCTATGGGCTTCCAAATATCCCTTTGCCAATTCCCCAAGAACAGCCTTAGCGAAAGGCTTCTTGATGGGAAAGATGTAACTCTGTGAGATGAATTAACAGAACACAGAGCAGTTTCTCAGAAAGCTTCTTTCCAGTTTTGAACGGAAGATATTTCCTTTTTCACCATAGCCCTCTATGGGCTTCCAAATATCCCTTTGCCAATTCCACAAGAACAGCCTTAGCGAAAGGCTTCTTGAAGGGAAAGATGTAACTCTGTGAGATGAATTAACAGAACACAGAGCAGTTTCTCAGAAAGCTTCTTTCAAGTTTTGAACGGAAGATATTTCCTTTTTCACCATAGCCCTCTCTGGGCTTCCAAATATCCCTTTGCCAATTCCACAAGAACAGCGTTAGCGAAAGGCTTCTTGAAGGGAAAGATGTAACTCTGTGAGATGAATTAACAGAACACAGAGCAGTTTCTCAGAAAGCTTCTTTCCAGTTTTGAACGGAAGATATTTCCTTTTTCACCATAGCCCTCTAAGGGCTTCCAAATATCCCTTTGCCAATTCCACAAGAACAGCCTTAGCGAAAGGCTTCTTGAAGGAAAAGATGTAACTCTGTGAGATGAATTAACAGAACACACATCAGTTTCTCAGAAAGCTTCTTTCCAGTTTTGAACGGAAGATATTTCCTTTTTCACCATAGCCCTCTCTGGGCTTCCAAATATCCCTTTGCCAATTCCCAAAGAACAGCCTTAGCGAAAGGCTTCTTGAAGGGAAAGATGTAACTCTGTGAGATGAATTAACAGAATACAGAGCAGTTTCTCAGAAAGCTTCTTTCCAGTTTTGAACGGAAGATATTTCCTTTTTCAGCTTAGCCCTCTATGGGCTTCCAAATATCCCTTTGCCAATTCCACAAGAACAGCCTTAGCGAAAGGCTTCTTGAAGGGAAAGTTGTAACTCGGTGAGATGAATTAACAGAACACAGAGCAGTTTCTCAGAAAGCTTCTTTCCAGTTTTGAACGGAAGGTATTTCCTTTTTCACCATAGCCCTCTATGGGCTTCCAAATATCCCTGTGCCAATCCCACAAAACAGCCTTAGCGAAAGGCTTCTTGAAGGGAAAGATGTAACTCTGTGAGATGAATTAACAGAACACAGAGCAGTTGTTCAGAAAGCTTCTTTCCAGTTTTGAACGGAAGATATTTCCTTTTTCACCATAGCTCCCTATGGGCTTCCAAATATCCCTTTGCCAATTCCACAAGAACAGCCTTAGCGAAAGGCTTCTTGAAGGGAAAGATGTAACTCTGTGAGATGAATTAACAGAACACAAAGCAGTTTCTCAGAAAGCTTCTTTCCAGTTTTGAACGGAAGATATTTCCTTTTTCACCATAGCCCTCTATGGGCTTCCAAATATCCCTTTGCCAATTCCACAAGAATAGCCTTAGCGAAAGGCTTCTTGAAGGGAAAGATGTAACTCTGTGAGATGAATTAACAGAACACAGAGCAGTTTCTCAGAAAGCTTCTTTCCAGTTTTGAACGGAAGATATTTCCTTTTTCACCATAGCCCTCTATGGGCTTCCAAATATCCCTTTGCCAATTCCACAAGAACAGCCTTAGCGAAAGGCTTCTTGAAGGGAAAGATGTAACTCTGTGAGATGAATTAACAGAACACAGAGCAGTTTCTCAGAAAGCTTCTTTCCAGTTTTGAACGGAAGATATTTCCTTTTTCACCATAGACCTCTATGGGCTTCCAAATATCCCTTTGACAATTCCACAAGAACAGCCTTAGCGAAAGGCTTCTTGAAGGGAAAGATGTAACTCTGTGAGATGAATTAACAGAACACAGAGCAGTTTCTCAGAAAGCTTCTTTCCAGTTTTGAACGGAAGATATTTCCTTTTTCACCATAGCCCTCTATGGGCTTCCAAATATCCCTTTGCCAATTCCACAAGAACAACCTTAGCGAAAGGCTTCTTGAAGGGAAAGATGTAACTCTGTGAGATGAATTAACAGAACACAGAGCAGTTTCTCAGAAAGCTTCTTTCCAGCTTTGAACCGAAGATATTTCCTTTTTCACCATAACCCTCTATGGGCTTCCAAATATCCCTTTGCCAATTCCACAAGAACAGCCTTAGCGAAAGGCTTCTTGAAGGGAAAGATGTAACTCTGTGAGATGAATTAACAGAACACAGAGCAGTTTCTCAGAAAGCTTCTTTCATGTTTTGAACGGAAGATATTTCCTTTTACACCATAGCCCACTATGGGCTTCCAAATATCCCTTTGCCAATTCCACAAGAACAGCCTTAGCGAAAGGCTTCTTGAAGGGAAAGATGTAACTATGTGAGGTGAATTAACAGAACACAGAGCAGTTTCTCAGAAAGCTTCTTTCCAGTTTTGAACGGAAGATATTTCCTTTTTCACCATAGCCGTCTATGGGCTTCCAAATATCCCTTTGCCAATTCCACAAGAACAGCCTTAGCGAAAGGCTTCTTGATGGGAAAGATGTAACTCTGTGAGATGAATTAACAGAACACAGAGCAGTTTCTCAGAAAGCTTCTTTCCAGTTTTGAACGGAAGATATTTCCTTTTTCACCATAGCCCTCTATGGGCTTCCAAATATCCCTTTGCCAATTCCCCAAGAACAGCCTTAGCGAAAGGCTTCTTGAAGGGAAAGATGTAACTCTGTGAGATGAATTAACAGAACACAGAGCAGTTTCTCAGAAAGCTTCTTTCCAGTTTTGAACGGAAGATATTTCCTTTTTCACCATAGCCCTCTATGGGCTTCCAAATATCCCTTTGCCAATTCCACAAAGAACAGCCTTAGCGAAAGGCTTATTGAAGGGAAAGATGTAACTCTGTGGGATGAATTAACAGAACACAGAGCAGTTTCTCAGAAAGCTTCTTTCCAGTTTTGAACGGAAGATATTTCCTTTTTCACCATAGCCCTCTATGGGCTTCCAAATATCCCTTTGCCAATTCCACAAGAACAGCCTTAGCGAAAGGCTTCTTGAAGGGAAAGATGTAACTCTGTGAGATGAATTACCAGAACACAGAGCAGTTTCTCAGAAAGCTTCTTTCCAGTTTTGAACGGAAGGTATTTCCTTTTTCACCATAGCCCTCTATGGGTTTCCAAATATCCCTTTGCCAATTCCCCAAGAACAGCCTTAGCGAAAGGCTTCTTGAAGGGAAAGATGTAACTCTCTGAGATGAATTAACAGAACACAGAGTAGTTTCTCAGAAAGCTTCTTTCCAGTTTTGAACGGAAGATATTTCCTTTTTCACCATAGCCCTCTATGTGCTTCCAAATATCCCTTTGCCAATTCCACAAGAACAGCCTTAGTGAAAGGCTTCTTGAAGGGAAAGATGTAACTCTGTGAGATGAATTAACAGAACACAGAGCAGTTTCTCAGAAAGCTTCTTTCGAGTTTTGAACGGAAGATATTTCCTTTTTCACCATAGCCCTCTATGGGCTTCCAATTATCCCTTTGCCAATTCCACAAGAACAGCCTTAGCGAAAGGCTTCTTGAAGGGAAAGATGTAACTCTGTGAGATGAATTAACAGAACACAGAGCAGTTTCTCAGAAAGCTTCTTTCCAGTTTTGAACGGAAGATATTTCCTTTTTCACCATAGCCCTCTATGGGCTTCCAAATATCCCTTTGCCAATTCCACAAGAACAGCCTTAGCGAAAGGCTTCTTGAAGGGAAAGATGTAACTCTGTGAGATGAATTAACAGAACACACAGCAGTTTCTCAGAAAGCTTCTTTCCAGTTTTGAACGGAAAGTATTTCCTTTTTCACAATAGCCCTCTATGGGCTTCCAAATATCCCTTTGCCAATTCCCCAAGAACAGCCTTAGCGAAAGGCTTCTTGAAGGGAAAGATGTAACTCTGTGAGATGAATTAACAGAACACAGAGCAGTTGCTCAGAAAGCTTCTTTCCAGTTTTGAACGGAAGATATTTCCTTTTTCACCATAGCCCTCTACGGGCTTCCAATTATCCCTGTGCCAGTTCCACAAGAACAGCCTTAGCGAAAGGCTTCTTGAAGGAAAATTGTAACTCGGTGAGATGAATTAACAGAACACAGAGCAGTTTCTCAGAAAGCTTCTTTCCAGTTTTGAACGGAAGGTATTTCCTTTTTCACCATAGCCCTCTATGGGCTTCCAAATATCCCTGTGCCAATTCCACAAAACAGCCTTAGCGAAAGGCTTCTTGAAGGGAAAGATGTAACTCTGTGAGATGAATTAACAGAACACAGAGCAGTTTCTCAGAAAGCTTCTTTCCAGTTTTGAACGGAAGATATTTCCATTTTCACCATAGCCCTCTATGGGCTTCAAAATATCCCTTGCCAATTCCACAAGAACAGCCTTAGCGAAAGGCTTCTTGAAGGGAAAGATGTAACTCTGTGAGATGAATTAACAGATCACAGAGCAGTTTCTCAGAAAGCTTCTTTCCAGTTTTGAACGGATGGTATTTCCTTTTTCACCATAGCCCTCTATGGGCTTCCAAATATCCCTTTGCCAATTCCCCAAGAACAGCCTTAGCGAAAGGCTTCTTCAAGGGAAAGATGTAACTCTGTGAGATGAATTAACAGAACACAGAGCAGTTTCTCAGAAAGCTTCTTTCCAGTTTTGAACGGAAGATATTTCCTTTTTCACCATAGCCCTCTATGGGCTTCCAAATATCCCTTTGCCAATTCCACAAGAACAGCCTTAGCGAAAGGCTTCTTGAAGGGAAAGATGTAACTCTGTGAGATGAATTAACAGAACACAGAGCAGTTTCTCGGAAAGCTTCTTTCTAGTTTTGAACGGAAGATATTTCCTTTTTCACCATAGCCCTCTCTGGGCTTCCAAATATCCCTTTGCCAATTCCACAAGAACAGCCTTAGCGAAAGGCTTCTTGAAGGGAAAGATGTAACTCTGTGAGATGAATTAACAGAACACAGAGCAGTTTCTCAGAAAGCTTCTTTCCAGTTTTGAACGGAAGATATTTCCTTTTTCACCATAGCCCTCTAAGGGCTTCCAAATATCCCTTTGCCAATTCCACAAGAACAGCCTTAGCGAAAGGCTTCTTGAAGGAAAAGATGTAACTCTGTGAGATGAATTAACAGAACACACATCAGTTTCTCAGAAAGCTTCTTTCCAGTTTTGAACGGAAGATATTTCCTTTTTCACCATAGCCCTCTCTGGGCTTCCAAATATCCCTTTGCCAATTCCCAAAGAACAGCCTTAGCGAAAGGCTTCTTGAAGGGAAAGATGTAACTCTGTGAGATGAATTAACAGAACACAGAGCAGTTTCTCAGAAAGCTTCTTTCCAGTTTTGAACGGAAGATATTTCCTTTTTCACCATAGCCCTCTATGGGCTTCAAAATATCCCTTGCCAATTCCACAAGAACAGCCTTAGCGAAAGGCTTCTTGAAGGGAAAGATGTAACTCTGTCAGATGAATTAACAGAACACATGGCAGTTTCTCAGAAAGCTTCTTTCCAGTTTTGAACGGATGGTATTTCCTTTTTCACCATAGCCCTCTATGGGCTTCCAAATATCCCTTTGCAATTCCCCAAGAACAGCCTTAGCGAAAGGCTTCTTGAAGAAAAAGATGTAACTCTGTGAGATGAATTAACAGAAGACAGAGCAGTTTCTCAGAAAGCTTCTTTCCAGTTTTGAACGGAAGATATTTCCTTTTTCACCATAGCCCTCTAAGGGCTTCCAAATATCCCTTTGCCAATTCCACAAGAACAGCCTTAGCGAAAGGCTTCTTGAAGGGAAAGATGTAACTCTGTGAGATGAATTAACAGAACACAGAGCAGTTTCTCAGAAAGCTTCTTTCCACTTTTGAACGGAAGATATTTCCTTTTTCACCATAGCCCTCCATGGGCTTCCAAATATCCCTTTGCCAATTCCACAAGAACAGCCTTAACGAAAGGCTTCTTGAAGGGAAAGATGTAACTCTGTGAGATGAATTAACAGAACACAGAGCAGTTTCTCAGAAAGCTTCTTTCCAGTTTTGAACGGAAGATATTTCCTTTTTCACCATAGCCCTCTATGGGCTTCCAAATATCCCTTTGCCAATTCCACAAGAACAGCCTTAGCGAAAGGCTTCTTGAAGGGAAAGATGTAACTCTGTGAGATGAATTAACAGAACACAGAGCAGTTTCTCAGAAAGCTTCTTTCCAGTTTTGAACGGAAGGTATTTCCTTTTTCACCATAGCCCTCTATGGGCTTCCAAATATCCCTTTGCCAATTCCCCAAGAACAGCCTTAGCGAAAGGCTTCTTGAAGGGAAAGATGTAACTCTGTGAGATGAATTAACAGAACACAGAGCAGTTGCTCAGAAAGCTTCTTTACAGTTTTGAACGGAAGATATTTCCTTTTTCACTATAGCCCTCTATGGGCTTCCAAATATCCCTTTGACAATTCCACAAGAACAGCCTTAGCGAAAGGCTTCTTGAAGGGAAAGATGTAACTCTGTGAGATGAATTAACAGAACACAGAGCAGTTGTTCAGAAAGCTTCTTTCCAGTTTTGAACGGAAGATATTTCCTTTTTCACCATAGCTCCCTATGGGCTTCCAAATATCCCTTTGCCAATTCCACAAGAACAGCCTTAGCGAAAGGCTTCTTGAAGGGAAAGATGTAACTCTGTGAGATGAATTAACAGAACACAAAGCAGTTTCTCAGAAAGCTTCTTTCCAGTTTTGAACGGAAGATATTTCCTTTTTCACCATAGCCCTCTATGGGCTTCCAAATATCCCTTTGCCAATTCCACAAGAATAGCCTTAACGAAAGGCTTCTTGAAGGGAAAGATGTAACTCTGTGAGATGAATTAACAGAACACAGAGCAGTTTCTCAGAAAGCTTCTTTCCAGTTTTGAACGGAAGATATTTCCTTTTTCACCATAGCCCTCTATGGGCTTCCAAATATCCCTTTGCCAATTCCACAAGAACAGCCTTAGCGAAAGGCTTCTTGAAGGGAAAGATGTAACTCTGTGAGATGAATTAACAGAACACAGAGCAGTTTCTCAGAAAGCTTCTTTCCAGTTTTGAACGGAAGATATTTCCTTTTTCACCATAGACCTCTATGGGCTTCCAAATATCCCTTTGCCAATTCCACAAGAACAGCCTTAGCGAAAGGCTTCTTGAAGGGAAAGATGTAACTCTGTGAGATGAATTAACAGAACACAGAGCAGTTTCTCAGAAAGCTTCTTTCCAGTTTTGAACGGAAGATATTTCCTTTTTCACCATAGCCCTCTATGGGCTTCCAAATATCCCTTTGCCAATTCCACAAGAACAACCTTAGCGAAAGGCTTCTTGAAGGGAAAGATGTAACTCTGTGAGATGAATTAACAGAACACAGAGCAGTTTCTCAGAAAGCTTCTTTCCAGCTTTGAACCGAAGATATTTCCTTTTTCACCATAACCCTCTATGGGCTTCCAAATATCCCTTTGCCAATTCCACAAGAACAGCCTTAGCGAAAGGCTTCTTGAAGGGAAAGATGTAACTCTGTGAGATGAATTAACAGAACACAGAACAGTTTCTCAGAAAGCTTCTTTCATGTTTTGAACGGAAGATATTTCCTTTTACACCATAGCCCTCTATGGGCTTCCAAATATCCCTTTGCCAATTCCACAAGAACAGCCTTAGCGAAAGGCTTCTTGAAGGGAAAGATGTAACTATGTGAGGTGAATTAACAGAACACAGAGCAGTTTCTCAGAAAGCTTCTTTCCAGTTTTGAACGGAAGATATTTCCTTTTTCACCATAGCCGTCTATGGGCTTCCAAATATCCCTTTGCCAATTCCACAAGAACAGCCTTAGCGAAAGGCTTCTTGATGGGAAAGATGTAACTCTGTGAGATGAATTAACAGAACACAGAGCAGTTTCTCAGAAAGCTTCTTTCCAGTTTTGAACGGAAGATATTTCCTTTTTCACCATAGCCCTCTATGGGCTTCCAAATATCCCTTTGCCAATTCCCCAAGAACAGCCTTAGCGAAAGGCTTCTTGAAGGGAAAGATGTAACTCTGTGAGATGAATTAACAGAACACAGAGCAGTTTCTCAGAAAGCTTCTTTCCAGTTTTGAACATAAGATATTTCCTTTTTCACCATAGCCCTCTATGGGCTTCAAAATATCCCTTGCCAATTCCACAAGAACAGCCTTAGCGAAAGGCTTCTTGAAGGGAAAGATGTAACTCTGTGAGATGAATTAACAGAACACAGAGCAGTTTCTCAGAAAGCTTCTTTCCAGTTTTGAACGGAAGATATTTCCTTTTTCACCATAGCCCTCTATGGGCTTCCAAATATCCCTTTGCCAATTGCACAGGAACAGCCTTAGCAAAAGGCTTCTTGAAGGGAAAGATGTAACTCTGTGAGATGAATTAACAGAACACAGATCAGTTTCTCAGAAAGCTTCTTTCCAGTTTTGAACGGAAGATATTTCTTTTTCACCATAGCCCTCTATGGGCTTCCAAATATCCCTTTGCCAATTCCACAAGAACAGCCTTAGCGAAAGGCTTCTTGAAGGGAAAGATGTAACTCTGTGAGATGAATTAACAGAACACAAAGCAGTTTCTCAGAAAGCTTCTTTCCAGTTTTGAACGGAAGATATTTCCTTTTTCACCATAGCCCTCTATGGGCTTCCAAATATCCCTTTGCCAATTCCACAAGAACAGCCTTAGCGAAAGGCTTCTTGAAGGGAAAGATGTAACTCTGTGAGATGAATTAACAGAACACAGAGCAGTTTCTCAGAAACTTCTTACCAGTTTTGAACGGAAGATATTTCCTTTTTCACCTTAGCCCTCTATGGGTTTCCAAATATCCCTTTGCCAATTCCACAAGAACAGCCTTAGCGAAAGGCTTCTTGAAGGGAAAGATGTAACTCGGTGAGATGAATTAACAGAACACAGAGCAGTTTCTCAGAAAGCTTCTTTCCCGTTTTGAACGGAAGGTATTTCCTTTTTCACCATAGCCCTCTATGGGCTTCCAAATATCCCTGTGCCAATTCCACAAGAACAGCCTTAGCGAAAGGCTTCTTGAAGGGAAAGATGTAACTCTGTGAGATGAATTAACAGAACACAGAACAGTTTCTCAGAAAGCTTCTTTCCAGTTTTGAACGGAAGATATTTCCTTTTTCACCATAGCCCTCTATGGGCTTCCAAATGTCCCTTTGCCAATTCCAAAAGAACAGCCTTAGCGAAAGGCTTCTTGAAGGGAAAGATGTAACTCTGTGAGATGAATTAACAGAACACAGAGCAGTTTCTCAGAAAGCTTCTTTCCAGTTTTGAACGGAAGGTATTTCCTTTTTCACCATAGCCCTCTATGGGCTTCCAAATATCCCTTTGCCAATTCCACAAGAAAAGCCTTAGCGAAAGGCTTATTGAAGGGAAAGATGTAACTCTGTGAGATGAATTAACAGAACACAGAGCAGTTTCTCAGAAAGCTTCTTTCCAGTTTTGAACGGAAGATATTTCCTTTTTCAACATAGCCCTCTATGGGCTTCCAAATATCCCTTTGCCAATTCCCCAAGAACAGCCTTAGCGAAAGGCTACTTGAAGGGAAAGATGTAACTCTGTGAGATGAATTAACAGAACACAGAGCAGTTTCTCCGAAATCTTCTTTCCAGTTTTGAACGGGAGGTATTTCCTTTTTCACCATAGCCCTCTATGGGCTTCCAAATATCCCTTTGCAAATTCCACAAGAACAGCCTTAGCGAAAGGCTTCTTGAAGGGAAAGATGTAACTCTGTGAGATGAATTAACAGAACACAGAGCAGTTTCTCAGAAAGCTTCTTTCCAGTTTTGAACGGAAGATATTTCCTTTTTCACCATAGCCCTCTATGGGCTTCCAAATATCCCTTTGCCAATTCCACCAGAACAGCCTTAGCGAAAGGCTTCTTGAAGGGAGAGATGTAACTCTGTGAGATGAATTAACAGAACACAGAGCAGTTTCTCAGAAAGCTTCTTTCCAGTTTTGAACGGAAGATATTTCCTTTTTCACCATAGCCCTCTATGGGCTTCCAAATATCCCTTTGCCAATTCCACAAGAACAGCCTTAGCGAAAGGCTTCTTGATGGGAAAGATGTAACTCTGTGAGATGAATTAACAGAACACACAGCAGTTTCTCAGAAAGCTTCTTTCCAGTTTTGAACGGAAGATATTTCCTTTTTCACCATAGCCCTCTATGGGCTTCCAAATATCCCTTTGCCAATTCCCCAAGAACAGCCTTAGCGAAAGGCTTCCTGAAGGGAAAGATGTAACTCTGTGAGATGAATTAACAGAACACACAGCAGTTTCTCAGTAAGCTTCTTTCCAGTTTTGAACGGAAGATATTTCCTTTTTCACCATAGCCCTCTATGGGCTTCCAAATATCCCTTTGCCAATTCCACAAGAACAGCCTTAGCGAAAGGCTTCTTGAAGGGAAAGATGTAACTCTGTGAGATGAATTAACAGAACACAGAGCAGTTTCTCAGAAAGCTTCTTTCGAGTTTTGAACGGAAGATATTTCCTTTTTCACCATAGCCCTCTATGGGCTTCCAATTATCCCTTTGCCAATTCCACAAGAACAGCCTTAGCGAAAGGCTTCTTGAAGGGAAAGATGTAACTCTGTGAGATGAATTAACAGAACACAGAGCAGTTTCTCAGAAAGCTTCTTTCCACTTTTGAACGGAAGATATTTCCTTTTTCACCATAGCCCTCTATGGGCTTCCAAATATCCCTTTGCCAATTCCCCAAGAACAGCCTTAGCGAAAGGCTTCTTGAAGGGAAAGATGTAACTCTGTGAGATGAATTAACAGAACACAGAGCAGTTGCTCAGAAAGCTTCTTTCCAGTTTTGAACGGAAGATATTTCCTTTTTCACCATAGCCCTCTACGGGCTTCCAAATATCCCTGTGCCAATTCCACAAGAACAGCCTTAGCGAAAAGCTTCTTGAAGGAAAGTTGTAACTCGGTGAGATGAATTAACAGAACACAGAGCAGTTTCTCAGAAAGCTTCTTTCCAGTTTTGAACGGAAGGTATTTCCTTTTTCACCATAGCCCTCTATGGGCTTCCAAATATCCCTGTGCCAATTCCACAAAACAGCCTTAGCGAAAGGCTTCTTGAAGGGAAAGATGTAACTCTGTGAGATGAATTAACAGAACACAGAGCAGTTTCTCAGAAAGCTTCTTTCCAGTTTTGAACGGAAGATATTTCCATTTTCACCATAGCCCTCTATGGGCTTCAAAATATCCCTTGCCAATTCCACAAGAACAGCCTTAGCGAAAGCCTTCTTGAAGGGAAAGATGTAACTCTGTGAGATGAATTAACAGATCACAGAGCAGTTTCTCAGAAAGCTTCTTTCCAGTTTTGAACGGATGGTATTTCCTTTTTCACCATAGCCCTCTATGGGCTTCCAAATATCCCTTTGCCAATTCCCCAAGAACAGCCTTAGCGAAAGGCTTCTTCAAGGGAAAGATGTAACTCTGTGAGATGAATTAACAGAACACACAGCAGTTTCTCAGAAAGCTTCTTTCCAGTTTTGAACGGAAGGTATTTCCTTTTTCACCATAGCCCTCTATGGGCTTCCAAATATCCCTTTGCCAATTCCCCAAGAACAGCCTTAGCGAAAGGCTTCTTGAAGGGAAAGATGTAACTCTGTGAGATGAATTAACAGAACACAGAGCAGTTGCTCAGAAAGCTTCTTTCCAGTTTTGAACGGAAGATATTTCCTTTTTCACCATAGCCCTCTACGGGCTTCCAAATATCCCTGTGCCAATTCCACAAGAACAGCCTTAGCGAAAGGCTTCTTGAAGGAAAGTTGTAACTCGGTGAGATGAATTAACAGAACACAGAGCAGTTTCTCAGAAAGCTTCTTTCCAGTTTTGAACGGAAGGTATTTCCTTTTTCACCATAGCCCTCTATGGGCTTCCAAATATCCCTGTGCCAATTCCACAAAACAGCCTTAGCGAAAGGCTTCTTGAAGGGAAAGATGTAACTCTGTGAGATGAATTAACAGAACACAGAGCAGTTTCTCAGAAAGCTTCTTTCCAGTTTTGAACGGAAGGTATTTCCTTTTTCACCATAGCCCTCTATGGGCTTCCAAATATCCCTGTGCCAATTCCACAAAACAGCCTTAGCGAAAGGCTTCTTGAAGGGAAAGATGTAACTCTGTGAGATGAATTAACAGAACACAGAGCAGTTTCTCAGAAAGCTTCTTTCCAGTTTTGAACATAAGATATTTCCATTTTCACCATAGCCCTCTATGGGCTTCAAAATATCCCTTGCCAATTCCACAAGAACAGCCTTAGCGAAAGGCTTCTTGAAGGGAAAGATGTAACTCTGTGAGATGAATTAACAGAACACAGAGCAGTTTCTCAGAAAGCTTCTTTCCAGTTTTGAACGGAAGATATTTCCTTTTTCACCATAGCCCTCTATGGGCTTCCAAATATCCCTTTGCCAATTGCACAGGAACAGCCTTAGCAAAAGGCTTCTTGAAGGGAAAGATGTAACTCTGTGAGATGAATTAACAGAACACAGATCAGTTTCTCAGAAAGCTTCTTTCCAGTTTTGAACGGAAGATATTTCTTTTTCACCATAGCCCTCTATGGGCTTCCAAATATCCCTTTGCCAATTCCACAAGAACAGCCTTAGCGAAAGGCTTCTTGAAGGGAAAGATGTAACTCTGTGAGATGAATTAACAGAACACAAAGCAGTTTCTCAGAAAGCTTCTTTCCAGTTTTGAACGGAAGATATTTCCTTTTTCACCATAGCCCTCTATGGGCTTCCAAATATCCCTTTGCCAATTCCACAAGAACAGCCTTAGCGAAAGGCTTCTTGAAGGGAAAGATGTAACTCTGTGAGATGAATTAACAGAACACAGAGCAGTTTCTCAGAAACTTCTTACCAGTTTTGAACGGAAGATATTTCCTTTTTCACCTTAGCCCTCTATGGGTTTCCAAATATCCCTTTGCCAATTCCACAAGAACAGCCTTAGCGAAAGGCTTCTTGAAGGGAAAGATGTAACTCGGTGAGATGAATTAACAGAACACAGAGCAGTTTCTCAGAAAGCTTCTTTCCCGTTTTGAACGGAAGGTATTTCCTTTTTCACCATAGCCCTCTATGGGCTTCCAAATATCCCTGTGCCAATTCCACAAGAACAGCCTTAGCGAAAGGCTTCTTGAAGGGAAAGATGTAACTCTGTGAGATGAATTAACAGAACACAGAACAGTTTCTCAGAAAGCTTCTTTCCAGTTTTGAACGGAAGATATTTCCTTTTTCACCATAGCCCTCTATGGGCTTCCAAATGTCCCTTTGCCAATTCCAAAAGAACAGCCTTAGCGAAAGGCTTCTTGAAGGGAAAGATGTAACTCTGTGAGATGAATTAACAGAACACAGAGCAGTTTCTCAGAAAGCTTCTTTCCAGTTTTGAACGGAAGGTATTTCCTTTTTCACCATAGCCCTCTATGGGCTTCCAAATATCCCTTTGCCAATTCCACAAGAAAAGCCTTAGCGAAAGGCTTATTGAAGGGAAAGATGTAACTCTGTGAGATGAATTAACAGAACACAGAGCAGTTTCTCAGAAAGCTTCTTTCCAGTTTTGAACGGAAGATATTTCCTTTTTCAACATAGCCCTCTATTTGCTTCCAAATATCCCTTTGCCAATTCCCCAAGAACAGCCTTAGCGAAAGGCTACTTGAAGGGAAAGATGTAACTCTGTGAGATGAATTAACAGAACACAGAGCAGTTTCTCCGAAATCTTCTTTCCAGTTTTGAACGGGAGGTATTTCCTTTTTCACCATAGCCCTCTATGGGCTTCCAAATATCCCTTTGCAAATTCCACAAGAACAGCCTTAGCGAAAGGCTTCTTGAAGGGAAAGATGTAACTCTGTGAGATGAATTAACAGAACACAGAGCAGTTTCTCAGAAAGCTTCTTTCCAGTTTTGAACGGAAGATATTTCCTTTTTCACCATAGCCCTCTATGGGCTTCCAAATATCCCTTTGCCAATTCCACCAGAACAGCCTTAGCGAAAGGCTTCTTGAAGGGAGAGATGTAACTCTGTGAGATGAATTAACAGAACACAGAGCAGTTTCTCAGAAAGCTTCTTTCCAGTTTTGAACGGAAGATATTTCCTTTTTCACCATAGCCCTCTATGGGCTTCCAAATATCCCTTTGCCAATTCCACAAGAACAGCCTTAGCGAAAGGTTTCTTGATGGGAAAGATGTAACTCTGTGAGATGAATTAACAGAACACACAGCAGTTTCTCAGAAAGCTTCTTTCCAGTTTTGAACGGAAGATATTTCCTTTTTCACCATAGCCCTCTATGGGCTTCCAAATATCCCTTTGCCAATTCCCCAAGAACAGCCTTAGCGAAAGGCTTCTTGAAGGGAAAGATGTAACTCTGTGAGATGAATTAACAGAACACACAGCAGTTTCTCAGTAAGCTTCTTTCCAGTTTTGAACGGAAGATATTTCCTTTTTCACCATAGCCCTCTATGGGCTTCCAAATATCCCTTTGCCAATTCCACAAGAACAGCCTTAGCGAAAGGCTTCTTGAAGGGAAAGATGTAACTCTGTGAGATGAATTAACAGAACACAGAGCAGTTTCTCAGAAAGCTTCTTTCGAGTTTTGAACGGAAGATATTTCCTTTTTCACCATAGCCCTCTATGGGCTTCCAATTATCCCTTTGCCAATTCCACAAGAACAGCCTTAGCGAAAGGCTTCTTGAAGGGAAAGATGTAACTCTGTGAGATGAATTAACAGAACACAGAGCAGTTTCTCAGAAAGCTTCTTTCCACTTTTGAACGGAAGATATTTCCTTTTTCACCATAGCCCTCTATGGGCTTCCAAATATCCCTTTGCCAATTCCCCAAGAACAGCCTTAGCGAAAGGCTTCTTGAAGGGAAAGATGTAACTCTGTGAGATGAATTAACAGAACACAGAGCAGTTGCTCAGAAAGCTTCTTTCCAGTTTTGAACGGAAGATATTTCCTTTTTCACCATAGCCCTCTACGGGCTTCCAAATATCCCTGTGCCAATTCCACAAGAACAGCCTTAGCGAAAAGCTTCTTGAAGGAAAGTTGTAACTCGGTGAGATGAATTAACAGAACACAGAGCAGTTTCTCAGAAAGCTTCTTTCCAGTTTTGAACGGAAGGTATTTCCTTTTTCACCATAGCCCTCTATGGGCTTCCAAATATCCCTGTGCCAATTCCACAAAACAGCCTTAGCGAAAGGCTTCTTGAAGGGAAAGATGTAACTCTGTGAGATGAAGTAACAGAACACAGAGCAGTTTCTCAGAAAGCTTCTTTCCAGTTTTGAACGGAAGATATTTCCATTTTCACCATAGCCCTCTATGGGCTTCAAAATATCCCTTGCCAATTCCACAAGAACAGCCTTAGCGAAAGGCTTCTTGAAGGGAAAGATGTAACTCTGTGAGATGAATTAACAGATCACAGAGCAGTTTCTCAGAAAGCTTCTTTCTAGTTTTGAACGGATGGTATTTCCTTTTTCACCATAGCCCTCTATGGGCTTCCAAATATCCCTTTGCCAATTCCCCAAGAACAGCCTTAGCGAAAGGCTTCTTCAAGGGAAAGATGTAACTCTGTGAGATGAATTAACAGAACACAGAGCAGTTTCTCAGAAAGCTTCTTTCCAGTTTTGAACGGAAGATATTTCCTTTTTCACCATAGCCCTCTATGGGCTTCCAAATATCCCTTTGCCAATTCCACAAGAACAGCCTTAGCGAAAGTCTTCTTGAAGGGAAAGATGTAACTCTGTGAGATGAATTAACAGAACACAGAGCAGTTTCTCAGAAAGCTTCCTTCCAGTTTTGAACGGAAGATATTTCCTTTTTCACCATAGCCCTCTATGGGCTTGCAAATATCCCTTTGCCAATTCCACAAGAACAGCCTTAGCGAAAGGCTTCTTGAAGGGAAAGATGTAACTCTGTGAGATGAATTAACAGAACACAGAGCAGTTTCTCAGAAAGCTTCTTTCCAGTTTTGAACGGAAGATATTTCCTTTTTCACCATAGCCCTCTATGGGCTTCCAAATATCCCTTTGCCAATTGCACAGGAACAGCCTTAGCAAAAGGCTTCTTGAAGGGAAAGATGTAACTCTGTGAGATGAATTAACAGAACACAGATCAGTTTCTCAGAAAGCTTCTTTCCAGTTTTGAACGGAAGATATTTCTTTTTCACCATAGCCCTCTATGGGCTTCCAAATATCCCTTTGCCCATTCCACAAGAACAGCCTTAGCGAAAGGCTTCTTGAAGGGAAAGATGTAACTCTGTGAGATGAATTAACAGAACACAAAGCAGTTTCTCAGAAAGCTTCTTTCCAGTTTTGAACGGAAGATATTTCCTTTTTCACCATAGCCCTCTATGGGCTTCCAAATATCCCTTTGCCAATTCCACAAGAACAGCCTGAGCGAAAGGCTTCTTGAAGGGAAAGATGTAACTCTGTGAGATGAATTAACAGAACACAGAGCAGTTTCTCAGAAACTTCTTACCAGTTTTGAACGGAAGATATTTCCTTTTTCACCTTAGCCCTCTATGGGTTTCCAAATATCCCTTTGCCAATTCCACAAGAACAGCCTTAGCGAAAGGCTTCTTGAAGGGAAAGATGTAACTCGGTGAGATGAATTAACAGAACACAGAGCAGTTTCTCAGAAAGCTTCTTTCCCGTTTTGAACGGAAGGTATTTCCTTTTTCACCATAGCCCTCTATGGGCTTCCAAATATCCCTGTGCCAATTCCACAAGAACAGCCTTAGCGAAAGGCTTCTTGAAGGGAAAGATGTAACTCTGTGAGATGAATTAACAGAACACAGAGCAGTTTCTCAGAAAGCTTCTTTCCAGTTTTGAACGGAAGATATTTCCTTTTTCACCATAGCCCTCTATGGGCTTCCAAATGTCCCTTTGCCAATTCCAAAAGAACAGCCTTAGCGAAAGGCTTCTTGAAGGGAAAGATGTAACTCTGTGAGATGAATTAACAGAACACAGAGCAGTTTCTCAGAAAGCTTCTTTCCAGTTTTGAACGGAAGGTATTTCCTTTTTCACCATAGCCCTCTATGGGCTTCCAAATATCCCTTTGCCAATTCCACAAGAAAAGCCTTAGCGAAAGGCTTATTGAAGGGAAAGATGAAACTCTGTGGGATGAATTAACAGAACACAGAGCAGTTTCTCAGAAAGCTTCTTTCCAGTTTTGAACGGAAGATATTTCCTTTTTCACCATAGCCCTCTATGGGCTTCCAAATATCCCTTTGCCAATTCCCCACGAACAGCCTTAGCGAAAGGCTACTTGAAGGGAAAGATGTAACTCTGTGAGATGAATTAACAGAACACAGAGCAGTTTCTCCGAAATCTTCTTTCCAGTTTTGAACGGGAGGTATTTCCTTTTTCACCATAGCCCTCTATGGGCTTCCAAATATCCCTTTGCAAATTCCACAAGAACAGCCTTAGCGAAAGGCTTCTTGAAGGGTAAGATGTAACTCTGTGAGATGAATTAACAGAACACAGAGCAGTTTCTCAGAAAGCTTCTTTCCAGTTTTGAACGGAAGATATTTCCTTTTTCACCATAGCCCTCTATGGGCTTCCAAATATCCCTTTGCCAATTCCACCAGAACAGCCTTAGCGAAAGGCTTCTTGAAGGGAGAGATGTAACTCTGTGAGATGAATTAACAGAACACAGAGCAGTTTCTCAGAAAGCTTCTTTCCAGTTTTGAACGGAAGATATTTCCTTTTTCACCATAGCCCTCTATGGGCTTCCAAATATCCCTTTGCCAATTCCACAAGAACAGCCTTAGCGAAAGGCTTCTTGAAGGGAAAGATGTAACTCTGTGAGATGAATTAACAGAACACAGAGCAGTTTCTCAGAAAGCTTCTTTCGAGTTTTGAACGGAAGATATTTCCTTTTTCACCATAGCCCTCTATGGGCTTCCAATTATCCCTTTGCCAATTCCACAAGAACAGCCTTAGCGAAAGGCTTCTTGAAGGGAAAGATGTAACTCTGTGAGATGAATTAACAGAACACAGAGCAGTTTCTCAGAAAGCTTCTTTCCACTTTTGAACGGAAGATATTTCCTTTTTCACCATAGCCCTCTATGGGCTTCCAAATATCCCTTTGCCAATTCCCCAAGAACAGCCTTAGCGAAAGGCTTCTTGAAGGGAAAGATGTAACTCTGTGAGATGAATTAACAGAACACACAGCAGTTTCTCAGAAAGCTTCTTTCCAGTTTTGAACGGAAGGTATTTCCTTTTTCACCATAGCCCTCTATGGGCTTCCAAATATCCCTCTGCCAATTCCCCAAGAACAGCCTTAGCGAAAGGCTTCTTGAAGGGAAAGATGTAACTCTGTGAGATGAATTAACAGAACACAGAGCAGTTGCTCAGAAAGCTTCTTTCCAGTTTTGAACGGAAGATATTTCCTTTTTCACCATAGCCCTCTACGGGCTTCCAAATATCCCTGTGCCAATTCCACAAGAACAGCCTTAGCGAAAGGCTTCTTGAAGGAAAGTTGTAACTCGGTGAGATGAATTAACAGAACACAGAGCAGTTTCTCAGAAAGCTTCTTTCCAGTTTTGAAGGGAAGGTATTTCCTTTTTCACCATAGCCCTCTATGGGCTTCCAAATATCCCTGTGCCAATTCCACAAAACAGCCTTAGCGAAAGGCTTCTTGAAGGGAAAGATGTAACTCTGTGAGATGAATTAACAGAACACAGATCAGTTTCTCAGAAAGCTTCTTTCCAGTTTTGAACGGAAGATATTTCCATTTTCACCATAGCCCTCTATGGGCTTCAAAATATCCCTTGCCAATTCCACAAGAACAGCCTTAGCGAAAGGCTTCTTGAAGGGAAAGATGTAACTCTGTGAGATGAATTAACAGATCACAGAGCAGTTTCTCAGAAAGCTTCTTTCCAGTTTTGAACGGATGGTATTTCCTTTTTCACCATAGCCCTCTATGGGCTTCCAAATATCCCTTTGCCAATTCCCCAAGGACAGCCTTAGCGAAAGGCTTCTTCAAGGGAAAGATGTAACTCTGTGAGATGAATTAACAGAACACAGAGCAGTTTCTCAGAAAGCTTCTTTCCAGTTTTGAACGGAAGATATTTCCTTTTTCACCATAGCCCTCTATGGGCTTCCAAATATCCCTTTGCCAATTCCACAAGAACAGCCTTAGCGAAAGCCTTCTTGAAGGGAAAGATGTAACTCTGTGAGATGAATTAACAGAACACAGAGCAATTTCTCAGAAAGCTTCTTTCCAGTTTTGAACGGAAGATATTTCCTTTTTCACCATAGCCCTCTATGGGCTTCCAAATATCCCTTTGCCAATTCCACAAGAACAGCCTTAGCGAAAGGCTTCTTGAAGGGAAAGATGTAACTCTGTGAGTTGAATTAACAGAACACAGAGCAGTTTCTCAGAAAGCTTCTTTCCAGTTTTGAACGGAAGATATTTCCTTTTTCACCATCGACCTCTATGGGCTTCCAAATATCCCTTTGCCAATTCCACAAGAACAGCCTTAGCGAAAGGCTTCTTGAAGGGAAAGATGTAACTCTGTGAGATGAATTAACAGAACACAGAGCAGTTTCTCAGAAAGCTTCTTTCCAGTTTTGAACGGAAGATATTTCCTTTTTCACCATAGCCCTCTATGGGCTTCCAAATATCCCTTTGCCAATTCCACAAGAACAGCCTTAGCGAAAGGCTTCTTGAAGGGAAAGATGTAACTCTGTGAGATGAATTAACAGAACACAGAGCAGTTTCTCAGAAAGCTTCTTTCCAGTTTTGAACGGAAGATATTTCCTTTTTCACCATAGCCCTCTATGGGCTTCCAAATATCCCTTTGCCAATTCCACAAGAACAGCCTTAGCGATAGGCTTCTTGAAGGGAAAGATGTAACTCTGTGAGATGAATTGACAGAACACACATCAGTTTCTCAGAAAGCTTCTTTCCAGTTTTGAACGGAAGATATTTCCTTTTTCACCATAGCCCTCTATGGGCTTCCAAATATCCCTTTGCCAATTCCACAAGAACAGCCTTAGCGAAAGGCTTCTTGATGGGAAAGATGTAACTCTGGGAGATGAATTAACAGAACACACAGCAGTTTCTCAGAAAGCTTCTTTCCAGTTTTGAACGTAAGATAATTCCTTTTTCACCATAGCCCTCTATGGGCTTCCAAATATCCCTTTGCCAATTCCCCAAGAACAGCCTTAGCGAAAGGCTTCTTGAAAGGAAAGATGTAACTCTGTGAGATGAATTAACAGAACACAGAGCAGTTTCTCAGAAAGCTTCTTTCCAGTTTTGAACGGAAGATATTTCCTTTTTCACCATAACCCTCTATGGGCTTCCAAATATCCCTTTGCCAATTCCACAAGAACAGCCTTTGCGAAAGGTTTCTTGAAGGGAAAGATGTAACTCTGTGAGATGAATTAACAGAACACACAGCAGTTTCTCAGAAAGCTTCTTTCCAGTTTTGAACGGAAGATATTTCCTTTTTCACCATAGCCCTCTATGGGCTTCCAAATATCCCTTGGCCAATTCCACAAGAACAGCCTTAGCGAAAGGTTTCTTGAAGGGAAAGATGTAACTGTGTGAGATGAATTAACAGAACACAGAGCTGTTTCTCAGAAAGCTTCTTTCCAGTTTTGAACGGAAGATATTTCCTTTTTCACCATAGCCCTCTATGGGCTTCCAAATATCCCTTTGCCAATTCCACAAGAACAGCCTTAGCGAAAGGCTTCTTGAAGGGAAAGATGTAACTCTGTGAGATGAATTAACAGAACACAGAGCAGTTTCTCAGAACGCTTCTTTCCAGTTTTGAACGGAAGATATTTCCTTTTTCACCATAGCCCTCTATGGGCTTCCAAATATCCCTTTGCCAATTCCACAAGAACAGCCTTAGCGAAAGGCTTATTGAAGGGAAAGATGTAACTCTGTGGGATGAATTAACAGAACACAGAGCAGTTTCTCAGAAAGCTTCTTTCCAGTTTTGAACGGAAGATATTTCCTTTTTCACCATAGCCCTCTATGGGCTTCCAAATATCCCTTTGCCAATTCCCCAAGAACAGCCTTAGCGAAAGGCTTCTTGAAGGGAAAGATGTAACTCTGTGAGATGAATTAACAGAACACAGAGCAGTTTCTCAGAAAGCTTCTTTCCAGTTTTGAACGGAAGGTATTTCCTTTTTCACCATAGCCCTCTATGGGCTTCCAAATATCCCTTTGCCAATTCACCAAGAACCGCCTTAGCGAAAGGCTTCTTGAAGGGAAAGATGTAACTCTGTGAGATGAATTAACAGAACACAGAGCAGTTTCTCAGAAAGCTTCTTTCCAGTTTTGAACGGAAGATATTTCCTTTTTCACCATAGCCCTCTATGGGCTTCCAAATATCCCTTTGCCAATTCCACAAGAACAGCCTTAGCGAAAGGCTTCTTGAAGGGAAAGATGTAACTCTGTGAGATGAATTAACAGAACACAGAGCAGTTTCTCAGAAAGCTTCTTTCCAGTTTTGAACGGAAGATATTTCCTTTTTCACCATAGCCCTCTATGGGCTGCCAAATATCCCTTTGCCAATTCCACAAGAACAGCCTTAGCGAAAGGCTTCTTGATGGGAAAGATGTAACTCTGTGAGATGAATTAACAGAACACACAGCAGTTTCTCAGAAAGCTTCTTTCCAGTTTTGAACGGAAGATATTTCCTTTTTCACCATAGCCCTCTATGGGCTTCCAAATATCCCTTTGCCAATTAACCAAGAACAGCCTTAGCGAAAGGCTTCTTCAAGGGAAAGATGTAACTCTGTGAGATGAATTAACAGAACACAGAGCAGTTTCTCAGAATGCTTCTTTCCAGTTTTGAACGGAAGATATTTCCTTTTTCACCATAGCCCTCTATGGGCTTCCAAATATCCCTTTGCCAATTCCACAAGAACAGCCTTAGCGAAAGTCCTCTTGAAGGGAAAGATGTAACTCTGTGAGATGAATTAACAGAACACAGAGCAGTTTCTCAGAAAGCTTCCTTCCAGTTTTGAACGGAAGATATTTCCTTTTTCACCATAGCCCTCTATGGGCTTGCAAATATCCCTTTGCCAATTCCACAAGAACAGCCTTAGCGAAAGGCTTTTTGAAGGGAAAGATGTAACTCTGTGAGATGAATTAACAGAACACAGAGCAGTTTCTCAGAAAGCTTCTTTCCAGTTTTGAACGGAAGATATTTCCTTTTTCACCATAGCCCTCTATGGGCTTCCAAATATCCCTTTGCCAATTGCACAGGAACAGCCTTAGCAAAAGGCTTCTTGAAGGGAAAGATGTAACTCTGTGAGATGAATTAACAGAACACAGATCAGTTTCTCAGAAAGCTTCTTTCCAGTTTTGAACGGAAGATATTTCTTTTTCACCATAGCCCTCTATGGGCTTCCAAATATCCCTTTGCCAATTCCACAAGAACAGCCTTAGCGAAAGGCTTCTTGAAGGGAAAGATGTAACTCTGTGAGATGAATTAACAGAACACAAAGCAGTTTCTCAGAAAGCTTCTTTCCAGTTTTGAACGGAAGATATTTCCTTTTTCACCATAGCCCTCTATGGGCTTCCAAATATCCCTTTGCCAATTCCACAAGAACAGCCTTAGCGAAAGGCTTCTTGAAGGGAAAGATGTAACTCTGTGAGATGAATTAACAGAACACAGAGCAGTTTCTCAGAAACTTCTTACCAGTTTTGAACGGAAGATATTTCCTTTTTCACCTTAGCCCTCTATGGGTTTCCAAATATCCCTTTGCCAATTCCACAAGAACAGCCTTAGCGAAATTCTTCTTGAAGGGAAAGATGTAACTCGGTGAGATGAATTAACAGAACACAGAGCAGTTTCTCAGAAAGCTTCTTTCCCGTTTTGAACGGAAGGTATTTCCTTTTTCACCATTGCCCTCTATGGGCTTCCAAATATCCCTTGCCAATTCCACAAGAACAGCCTTAGCGAAAGGCTTCTTGAAGGGAAAGATGTAACTGTGTGAGATGAATTAAGAGAACACAGAGCAGTTTCTCAGAAAGCTTCTTTCCATTTTTGAACGGAAGATATTTCCTTTTTCACCTTAGCCCTCTATGGGCTTCCAAATATCCCTTTGCCAATTCCACAAGAACAGCCTTAGCGAAAGGCTTCTTGAAGGGAAAGTTGTAACTCGGTGAGATGAATTAACAGAACACAGAGCAGTTTCTCAGAAAGCTTCTTTCCAGTTTTGAACGGAAGGTATTTCCTTTTTCACCATAGCCCTCTATGAGCTTCCAAATATCCCTGTGCCAATTCCACAAAACAGCGTTAGCGAAAGGCTTCTTGAAGGGAAAGATGTAACTCTGTGAGATGAATTAACAGAACACAGAGCAGTTTCTCAGAAAGCTTCTTTCCAGTTTTGAACGGAAGATATTTCCTTTTTCACCATAGCCCTCTCTGGGCTTCCAAATATCCCTTGCCATTTCCACAAGAACAGCCTTAGCGAAAGGCTTCTTGAAGGGAAAGATGTAACTCTGTGAGATGAATTAACGGAACACAGAGCAGTTTCTCAGAAAGCTTCTTTCCAGTTTTGAACGGATGGTATTTCCTTTTTCACCATAGCCCTCTATGGGCTTCCAAATATCCCTTTGCCAATTCCACAAGAACAGCCTTAGCGAAAGGCTTCTTGAAGGGAAAGATGTAACTCTGTGAGATGAATTAACAGAACACAGAGCAGTTTCTCAGAAAGCTTCTTTCCAGTTTTGAACGGAAGATATTTCCTTTTTCACCATAGCCCTCTATGGGCTTCCAAATATCCCTTTGCCATTTCCACAAGAACAGCCTTAGCGAAAGGCTTCTTGAAGGGAAAGATGTAACTCTGTGAGATGAATTAACAGAACACACAGCAGTTTTTCAGAAAGCTTCTTTCCAGTTTTGAACGGAAGATATTTCCTTTTTCACCATAGCCGTCTATGGGCTTCCAAATATCCCTTTGCCAATTCCACAAGAACAGCCTTAGCGAAAGGCTTCTTGAAGGGAAAGATGTAACTCTGTGAGATGAATTAACAGAACACAGAGCAGTTTCTCAGAAAGCTTCTTTCCACTTTTAACGGAAGATATTTCCTTTTTCATCTTAGCCCTCTATGGGCTTCCAAATATCCCTTTGCCAATTCCACAAGAACAGACTTAGCGAAAGGCTTCTTGAAGGGAAAGTTGTAACTCGGTGAGATGAATTAACAGAACACAGAGCAGTTTCTCAGAAAGCTTCTTTCCAGTTTTGAACGGAAGGTATTTCCTTTTTCACCATAGCCCTCTATGGGCTTCCAAATATCCCTGTGCCAATTCCACAAAGCAGCCTTATCGAAAGGCTTCTTGAAGGGAAAGATGTAACTCTGTGAGATGAATTAACAGAACACAGAGCAGTTTCTCAGAAAGCTTCTTTCCAGTTTTGAACGGAAGATATTTCCTTTTTCACCATAGAACTCTATGGGCTTCCAAATATCCCTTTGCCAATTCCACAAGAACAGCCTTAGCGAAAGGCTTCTTGAAGGGAAAGATGTAACTCTGTGAGATGAATTAACAGAACACAGAGCAGTTGTTCAGAAAGCTTCTTTCCAGTATTGAACGGAAGATATTTCCTTTTTCACCATAGCTCCCTATGGGCTTCCAAATATCCCTTTGCCAATTCCACAAGGACAGCCTTAGCGAAAGGCTTCTTGAAGGGAATGATGTAACTCTGTGAGATGAATTAACAGAACACATAGCAGTTTCTCAGAAAGCTTCTTTCCAGTTTTGAACGGAAGATAATTCCTTTTTCACCGTAGCCCTCTATGGGCTTCCAAATATCCCTTTGCCAATTCCACAAGAACAGCCTTAGCGAAAGGCTTCTTGAAGGGAAAGATGTAACTCTGTGAGATGAATTAACAGAACACACAGCAGTTTCTCAGAAAGCTTCTTTCCAGTTTTGAACGGAAGATATTTCCTTTTTCACCATAGCCCTCTATGGGCTTCCAAATATCCCTTTGCCAATTCCACAAGAACAGCCTTAGCGAAAGGCTTCTTGAAGGGAAAGATGTAACTCTGTGAGATGAATTAACAGAACACAGAGCAGTTTCTCAGAAAGCTTCTTTCATGTTTTGAACGGAAGATATTTCCTTTTACACCATAGCCCTCTATGGGCTTCCAAATATCCCTTTGCCAATTCCACAAGAACAGCCTTAGCGAAAGGCTTCTTGAAGGGAAAGATGTAACTCTGTGAGGTGAATTAACAGAACACAGAGCAGTTTCTCAGAAAGCTTCTTTCCAGTTTTGAACGGAAGATATTTCCTTTTTCACCATAGCCCTCTATGGGCTTCCAAATATCCCTTTGCCAATTCCACAAGAACAGCCTTAGCGAAAGGCTTCTTGATGGGAAAGATGTAACTCTGTGAGATGAATTAACAGAACACAGAGCAGTTTCTCAGAAAGCTTCTTTCCAGTTTTGAACGGAAGATAATTCCTTTTTCACCATAGCCCTCTATGGGCTTCCAAATATCCCTTTGCCAATTCCCCAAAAACAGCCTTAGCGAAAGGCTTCTTGAAGGGAAAGATGTAACTCAGTGAGATGAATTAACAGAACACAGAGCAGTTTCTCAGAAAGCTTCTTTCCAGTTTTGAACGGAAGGTATTTCCTTTTTCACCATAGCCCTCTATGGGCTTCCAAATATCCCTTTGCCAATTCCCCAAGAACAGCCTTAGCGAAAGGCTTCTTGAAGGGAAAGATGTAACTCTGAGAGATGAATTAACAGAACACAGAGCAGTTGCTCAGAAAGCTTCTTTCCAGTTTTGAACGGAAGATATTTCCTTTTTCACCATAGCCCTCTATGGGCTTCCAAATATCCCTTTGCCAATTCCACAAGAACAGCCTTAGCGAAAGGCTTCTTGAAGGGAAAGATGTAACTCTGTGAGATGAATTAACAGAACACAGAGCAGTTTCTCAGAATCCTTCTTTCCAGTTTTGAACGGAAGATATTTCCTTTTTCACCATAGCCCTCTATGGGCTTCCAAATATCCCTTTGCCAATTCCACAAGAACAGCCTTAGCGAAAGGCTTCTTGAAGGGAAAGATGTAACTCTGTGAGATGAATTAACAGAACACAGAGCAGTTTCTCAGAAAGCTTCTTTCCAGTTTTGAACGGAAGATAATTCCTTTTTCACCGTAGCCCTCTATGGGCTTCCAAATATCCCTTTGCCAATTCCACAAGAACAGCCTTAGCGAAAGGCTTCTTGAAGGGAAAGATGTAACTCTGTGAGATGAATTAACAGAACACAGAGCAGTTGCTCAGAAAGCTTCTTTCCAGTTTTGAACGGAAGATATTTCCTTTTTCACCATAGCCCTCTATGGGCTTCCAAATATCCCTTTGCCAATTCCACAAGAACAGCCTTAGCGAAAGGCTTCTTGAAGGGAAAGATGTAACTCTGTGAGATGAATTAACAGAACACAGAGCAGTTTCTCAGAATGCTTCTTTCCAGTTTTGAACGGAAGATATTTCCTTTTTCACCATAGCCCTCTATGGGCTTCCAAATATCCCTTTGCCAATTCCACAAGAACAGCCTTAGCGAAAGGCTTCTTGAAGGGAAAGATGTAACTCTGTGAGATGAATTAACAGAACACAGAGCAGTTTCTCAGAAAGCTTCTTTCCAGTTTTGAACGGAAGATATTTCCTTTTTCACCATAGCCCTCTATGGGCTTCCAAATATCACTTTGCCAATTCCACAAGAACAGCCTTAGCGAAAGGCTTCTTGAAGGGAAAGATATAACTCTGTGACATGAATTAACAGAACACACAGCAGTTTCTCAGAAAGCTTCTTTCCAGTTTTGAACGGAAGATATTTCCTTTTTCACCATAGCCGTCTATGGGCTTCCAAATATCCCTTTGCCAATTCCACAAGAACAGCCTTAGCGAAAGGCTTCTTGAAGGGAAAGATGTAACTCTGTGAGATGAATTAACAGAACACAGAGCAGTTTCTCAGAAAGCTTCTTTCCACTTTTGAACGGAAGATATTTCCTTTTTCATCTTAGCCCTCTATGGGCTTCCAAATATCCCTTTGCCAATTCCACAAGAACAGCCTTAGCGAAAGGCTTCTTGAAGGGAAAGTTGTAAGTCGGTGAGATGAATTAACAGAACACAGAGCAGTTTCTCAGAAAGCTTCCTTCCAGTTTTGAACGGAAGATATTTCCTTTTTCACCATAGCCCTCTATGGGCTTCCAAATATCCCTTTGCCAATTCCCCAAGAACAGCCTTAGCGAAAGGCTTCTTGAAGGGAAAGATGTAACTCTGTGAGATGAATTAAAAGAACACAGAGCAGTTTCTCAGAAAGCTTCTTTCCAGTTTTGAACGGAAGATATTTCCTTTTTCACCATAGCCCTCTATGGGCTTCCAAATATCCCTTTGCCAATTGCACAGGAACAGCGTTAGCGAAAGGCTTCTTGAAGGGAAAGATGTAACTCTGTGAGATGAATTAACAGAACACAGAGCAGTTTCTCAGAAAGCTTCTTTCTAGTTTTGAACGGAATATATTTCCTTTTTCACCATAGCCCTCTATGGGCTTCCAAATATCCCTTTGCCAATTCCACAAGAACAGCCTTAGCGAAAGGCTTCTTGAAGGGAAAGATGTAACTCTGTGAGATGAATTAACAGAACACAGAGCAGTTTCTCAGAAAGCTTCTTTCCAGTTTTGAACGGAAGATATTTCCTTTTTCACCATAGCCCTCTATGGGCTTCCAAATATCCCTTTGCCAATTCCACAAGAACAGCCTTAGCGAAAGGCTTCTTGAATGGAAAGATGTAACTCTGTGAGATGAATTAACAGAACACAGAGCAGTTTCTCAGAAAGCTTCTTTCCAGTTTTGAACGGAAGGTATTTCCTTTTTCACCATAGCCCTCTATGGGCTTCCAAATATCCCTGTGCCAATTCCACAAAACAGCCTTAGCGAAAGGCTTCTTGAAGGGAAAGATGTAACTCTGTGAGATGAATTAACAGAACACAGAGCAGTTTCTCAGAAAGCTTCTTTCCAGTTTTGAACGGAAGATATTTCCTTTTTCACCATAGAACTCTATGGGCTTCCAAATATCCCTTTGCCAATTCCACAAGAACAGCCTTAGCGAAAGGCTTCTTGAAGGGAAAGATGTAACTCTGTGAGATGAATTAACAGAACACAGAGCAGTTGTTCAGAAAGCTTCTTTCCAGTTTTGAACGGAAGATATTTCCTTTTTCACCATAGCTCCCTATGGGCTTCCAAATATCCCTTTGCCAATTCCACAAGAACAGCCTTAGCGAAAGGCTTCTTGAAGGGAAAGATGTAACTCTGTGAGATGAATTAACAGAACACATAGCAGTTTCTCAGAAAGCTTCTTTCCAGTTTTGAACGTAAGATATTTCCTTTTTCACCATAGCCCTCTATGGGCTTCCAAATATCCCTTTGCCAATTCCACAAGAACAGCCTTAGCGAAAGGCTTCTTGAAGGGAAAGATGTAACTCTTTGAGATGAATTAACAGAACACAGAGCAGTTTCTCAGAAAGCTTCTTTCCAGTTTTGAACGGAAGATATTTCCTTTTTCACCATAGCCCTCTATGGGCTTCCAAATATCCCTTTGCCAATTCCACAAGAACAGCCTTAGCGAAAGGCTTCTTGAAGGGAAAGATGTAACTCTGTGAGATGAATTAACAGAACACAGAGCAGTTTCTCAGAAAGCATCTTTCCAGTTTTGAACGGAAGATATTTCCTTTTTCACCATAGCCCTCTATGGGCTTCCAAATATCCCTTTGCCAATTCCACAAGAACAGCCTTAGCGAAAGGCTTCTTGAAGGGAAAGATGTAACTCTGTCAGATGAATTAACAGAACACAGAGCAGTTTCTCAGAAAGCTTCTTTCCAGTTTTGAACGGAAGATATTTCCTTTTTCACCATAGCCCTCTATGGGCTTCCAAATATCCCTTTGCCAATTCCACAAGAACAGCCTTAGCGAAAGGCTTCTTGAAGGGAAAGATGTAACTCTGTGAGATGAATTAACAGAACACAGAGCAGTTTCTCAGAAAGCTTCTTTCATGTTTTGAACGGAAGATATTTCCTTTTACACCATAGCCCTCTATGGGCTTCCAAATATCCCTTTGCCAATTCCACAAGAACAGCCTTAGCGAAAGGCTTCTTGAAGGGAAAGATGTAACTCTGTGAGGTGAATTAACAGAACACAGAGCAGTTTCTCAGAAAGCTTCTTTCCAGTTTTGAACGGAAGATATTTCCTTTTTCACCATAGCCCTCTATGGGCTTCCAAATATCCCTTTGCCAATTCCACAAGAACAGCCTTAGCGAAAGTCTTCTTGATGGGAAAGATGTAACTCTGTGAGATGAATTAACAGAACACAGAGCAGTTTCTCAGAAAGCTTCTTTCCAGTTTTGAACGGAAGATAATTCCTTTTTCACCATAGCCCTCTATGGGCTTCCAAATATCCCTTTGCCAATTCCCCAAAAACAGCCTTAGCGAAAGGCTTCTTGAAGGGAAAGATGTAACTCAGTGAGATGAATTAACAGAACACAGAGCAGTTTCTCAGAAAGCTTCTTTCCAGTTTTGAACGGAAGGTATTTCCTTTTTCACCATAGCCCTCTATGGGCTTCCAAATATCCCTTTGCCAATTCCCCAAGAACAGCCTTAGCGAAAGGCTTCTTGAAGGGAAAGATGTAACTCTGAGAGATGAATTAACAGAACACAGAGCAGTTGCTCAGAAAGCTTCTTTCCAGTTTTGAACGGAAGATATTTCCTTTTTCACCATAGCCCTCTATGGGCTTCCAAATATCCCTTTGCCAATTCCACAAGAACAGCCTTAGCGAAAGGCTTCTTGAAGGGAAAGATGTAACTCTGTGAGATGAATTAACAGAACACAGAGCAGTTTCTCAGAATGCTTCTTTCCAGTTTTGAACGGAAGATATTTCCTTTTTCACCATAGCCCTCTATGGGCTTCCAAATATCCCTTTGCCAATTCCACAAGAACAGCCTTAGCGAAAGGCTTCTTGAAGGGAAAGATGTAACTCTGTGAGATGAATTAACAGAACACAGAGCAGTTTCTCAGAAAGCTTCTTTCCAGTTTTGAACGGAAGATATTTCCTTTTTCACCATAGCCCTCTATGGGCTTCCAAATATCCCTTTGCCAATTCCACAAGAACAGCCTTAGCGAAAGGCTTCTTGAAGGGAAAGATATAACTCTGTGACATGAATTAACAGAACACACAGCAGTTTCTCAGAAAGCTTCTTTCCAGTTTTGAACGGAAGATATTTCCTTTTTCACCATAGCCGTCTATGGGCTTCCAAATATCCCTTTGCCAATTCCACAAGAACAGCCTTAGCGAAAGGCTTCTTGAAGGGAAAGATGTAACTCTGTGAGATGAATTAACAGAACACAGAGCAGTTTCTCAGAAAGCTTCTTTCCACTTTTGAACGGAAGATATTTCCTTTTTCATCTTAGCCCTCTATGGGCTTCCAAATATCCCTTTGCCAATTCCACAAGAACAGCCTTAGCGAAAGGCTTCTTGAAGGGAAAGTTGTAAGTCGGTGAGATGAATTAACAGAACACAGAGCAGTTTCTCAGAAAGCTTCCTTCCAGTTTTGAACGGAAGATATTTCCTTTTTCACCATAGCCCTCTATGGGCTTCCAAATATCCCTTTGCCAATTCCCCAAGAACAGCCTTAGCGAAAGGCTTCTTGAAGGGAAAGATGTAACTCTGTGAGATGAATTAAAAGAACACAGAGCAGTTTCTCAGAAAGCTTCTTTCCAGTTTTGAACGGAAGATATTTCCTTTTTCACCATAGCCCTCTATGGGCTTCCAAATATCCCTTTGCCAATTGCACAGGAACAGCGTTAGCGAAAGGCTTCTTGAAGGGAAAGATGTAACTCTGTGAGATGAATTAACAGAACACAGAGCAGTTTCTCAGAAAGCTTCTTTCTAGTTTTGAACGGAATATATTTCCTTTTTCACCATAGCCCTCTATGGGCTTCCAAATATCCCTTTGCCAATTCCACAAGAACAGCCTTAGCGAAAGGCTTCTTGAAGGGAAAGATGTAACTCTGTGAGATGAATTAACAGAACACAGAGCAGTTTCTCAGAAAGCTTCTTTCCAGTTTTGAACGGAAGATATTTCCTTTTTCACCATAGCCCTCTATGGGCTTCCAAATATCCCTTTGCCAATTCCACAAGAACAGCCTTAGCGAAAGGCTTCTTGAATGGAAAGATGTAACCCTGTGAGGTGAATTAACAGAACACAGAGCAGTTTCTCAGAAAGCTTCTTTCCAGTTTTGAACGGAAGATATTTCCTTTTTCACCTTAGCCCTCTATGGGTTTCCAAATATCCCTTTGCCAATTCCACAAGAACAGCCTTAGCGAAAGGCTTCTTGAAGGGAAAGATGTAACTCGGTGAGATGAATTAACAGAACACAGAGCAGCTTCTCAGAAAGCTTCTTTCCAGTTTTGAACAGAAGGTATTTCCTTTTTCACCATAGCCCTCTATGGGCTTCCAAATATCCCTATGACAATTCCACAAGAACAGCCTTAGCGAAAGGCTTCTTGAAGGGAAAGATGTAACTCTGTGAGATGAATTAACAGAACACAGAGCAGTTTCTCAGAAAGCTTCTTTCCAGTTTTGAACGGAAGATATTTCCTTTTTCACCATAGCCCTCTATGGGCTTCCAAATATCCCTTTGCCAATTCCACAAGAACAGCCTTAGCGAAAGGCTTCTTGAAGGGAAAGATGTAACTCTGTGAGATGAATTAACAGAACACAGAGCAGTTTCTCAGAAAGCTTCTTTCCAGTTTTGAACGGAAGGTATTTCCTTTTTCACCATAGCCCTCTATGGGCTTCCAAATATCCCTTTGCCAATTCCCCAAGAACAGCCTTAGCGAAAGGCTTCTTGAAAGGAAAGATGTAACTCTGTGAGATGAATTAACAGAACACAGAGCAGTTTCTCAGAAAGCTTCTTTCCAATTTTGAACGGAAGATATTTCCTTTTTCACCATAGCCCTCTATGAGCTTCCAAATATCCCTTTGCCAATTCCACCAGAACAGCCTTAGCGAAAGGCTTCTTGAAGGGAAAGATGTAACTCTGTGAGATGAATTAACAGAACACAGAGCAGTTTCTCCGAAAGCTTCTTTCCAGTTTTGAACGGAAGATATTTCCTTTTTCACCATAGCCCTCTATGGGCTTCCAAATATCCCTTTGCCAATTCCACAAGAACAGCCTTAGCGAAAGGCTTCTTGATGGGAAAGATGTAACTCTGGGAGATGAATTAACAGAACACACAGCAGTTTCTCAGAAAGCTTCTTTCCAGTTTTGAACGTAAGATAATTCCTTTTTCACCATAGCCCTCTATGGGCTTCCAAATATCCCTTTGCCAATTCCCCAAGAACAGCCTTAGCGAAAGGCTTCTTGAAAGGAAAGATGTAACTCTGTGAGATGAATTAACAGAACACAGAGCAGTTTCTCAGAAAGCTTCTTTCCAGTTTTGAACGGAAGATATTTCCTTTTTCACCATAACCCTTTATGGGCTTCCAAATATCCCTTTGCCAATTCCACAAGAACAGCCTTTGCGAAAGGTTTCTTGAAGGGAAAGATGTAACTCTGTGAGATGAATTAACAGAACACACAGCAGTTTCTCAGAAAGCTTCTTTCCAGTTTTGAACGGAAGATATTTCCTTTTTCACCATAGCCCTCTATGGGCTTCCAAATATCCCTTGGCCAATTCCACAAGAACAGCCTTAGCGAAAGGCTTCTTGAAGGGAAAGATGTAACTGTGTGAGATGAATTAACAGAACACAGAGCTGTTTCTCAGAAAGCTTCTTTCCAGTTTTGAACGGAAGATATTTCCTTTTTCACCATAGCCCTCTATGGGCTTCCAAATATCCCTTTGCCAATTCCACAAGAACAGCCTTAGCGAAAGGCTTCTTGAAGGGAAAGATGTAACTCTGTGAGATGAATTAACAGAACACAGAGCAGTTTCTCAGAAAGCTTCTTTCCAGTTTTGAACGGAAGATATTTCCTTTTTCACCATAGCCCTCTATGGGCTTCCAAATATCCCTTTGCCAATTCCACAAGAACAGCCTTAGCGAAAGGCTTATTGAAGGGAAAGATGTAACTCTGTGGGATGAATTAACAGAACACAGAGCAGTTTCTCAGAAAGCTTCTTTCCAGTTTTGAACGGAAGATATTTCCTTTTTCACCATAGCCCTCTATGGGCTTCCAAATATCCCTTTGCCAATTCCCCAAGAACAGCCTTAGCGAAAGGCTTCTTGAAGGGAAAGATGTAACTCTGTGAGATGAATTAACAGAACACAGAGCAGTTTCTCAGAAAGCTTCTTTCCAGTTTTGAACGGAAGGTATTTCCTTTTTCACCATAGCCCTCTATGGGCTTCCAAATATCCCTTTGCCAATTCACCAAGAACCGCCTTAGCGAAAGGCTTCTTGAAGGGAAAGATGTAACTCTGTGAGATGAATTAACAGAACACAGAGCAGTTTCTCAGAAAGCTTCTTTCCAGTTTTGAACGGAAGATATTTCCTTTTTCACCATAGCCCTCTATGGGCTTCCAAATATCCCTTTGCCAATTCCACAAGAACAGCCTTAGCGAAAGGCTTCTTGAAGGGAAAGATGTAACTCTGTGAGATGAATTAACAGAACACAGAGCAGTTTCTCAGAAAGCTTCTTTCCAGTTTTGAACGGAAGATATTGCCTTTTTCACCATAGCCCTCTATGGGCTGCCAAATATCCCTTTGCCAATTCCACAAGAACAGCCTTAGCGAAAGGCTTCTTGATGGGAAAGATGTAACTCTGTGAGATGAATTAACAGAACACACAGCAGTTTCTCAGAAAGCTTCTTTCCAGTTTTGAACGGAAGATATTTCCTTTTTCACCATAGCCCTCTATGGGCTTCCAAATATCCCTTTGCCAATTAACCAAGAACAGCCTTAGCGAAAGGCTTCTTCAAGGGAAAGATGTAACTCTGTGAGATGAATTAACAGAACACAGAGCAGTTTCTCAGAATGCTTCTTTCCAGTTTTGAACGGAAGATATTTCCTTTTTCACCATAGCCCTCTATGGGCTTCCAAATATCCCTTTGCCAATTCCACAAGAACAGCCTTAGCGAAAGTCTTCTTGAAGGGAAAGATGTAACTCTGTGAGATGAATTAACAGAACACAGAGCAGTTTCTCAGAAAGCTTCCTTCCAGTTTTGAACGGAAGATATTTCCTTTTTCACCATAGCCCTCTATGGGCTTGCAAATATCCCTTTGCCAATTCCACAAGAACAGCCTTAGCGAAAGGCTTCTTGAAGGGAAAGATGTAACTCTGTGAGATGAATTAACAGAACACAGAGCAGTTTCTCAGAAAGCTTCTTTCCAGTTTTGAACGGAAGATATTTCCTTTTTCACCATAGCCCTCTATGGGCTTCCAAATATCCCTTTGCCAATTGCACAGGAACAGCCTTAGCAAAAGGCTTCTTGAAGGGAAAGATGTAACTCTGTGAGATGAATTAACAGAACACAGATCAGTTTCTCAGAAAGCTTCTTTCCAGTTTTGAACGGAAGATATTTCTTTTTCACCATAGCCCTCTATGGGCTTCCAAATATCCCTTTGCCAATTCCACAAGAACAGCCTTAGCGAAAGGCTTCTTGAAGGGAAAGATGTAACTCTGTGAGATGAATTAACAGAACACAAAGCAGTTTCTCAGAAAGCTTCTTTCCAGTTTTGAACGGAAGATATTTCCTTTTTCACCATAGCCCTCTATGGGCTTCCAAATATCCCTTTGCCAATTCCACAAGAACAGCCTTAGCGAAAGGCTTCTTGAAGGGAAAGATGTAACTCTGTGAGATGAATTAACAGAACACAGAGCAGTTTCTCAGAAACTTCTTACCAGTTTTGAACGGAAGATATTTCCTTTTTCACCTTAGCCCTCTATGGGTTTCCAAATATCCCTTTGCCAATTCCACAAGAACAGCCTTAGCGAAATTCTTCTTGAAGGGAAAGATGTAACTCGGTGAGATGAATTAACAGAACACAGAGCAGTTTCTCAGAAAGCTTCTTTCCCGTTTTGAACGGAAGGTATTTCCTTTTTCACCATTGCCCTCTATGGGCTTCCAAATATCCCTTGCCAATTCCACAAGAACAGCCTTAGCGAAAGGCTTCTTGAAGGGAAAGATGTAACTGTGTGAGATGAATTAAGAGAACACAGAGCAGTTTCTCAGAAAGCTTCTTTCCATTTTTGAACGGAAGATATTTCCTTTTTCACCTTAGCCCTCTATGGGCTTCCAAATATCCCTTTGCCAATTCCACAAGAACAGCCTTAGCGAAAGGCTTCTTGAAGGGAAAGTTGTAACTCGGTGAGATGAATTAACAGAACACAGAGCAGTTTCTCAGAAAGCTTCTTTCCAGTTTTGAACGGAAGGTATTTCCTTTTTCACCATAGCCCTCTATGAGCTTCCAAATATCCCTGTGCCAATTCCACAAAACAGCGTTAGCGAAAGGCTTCTTGAAGGGAAAGATGTAACTCTGTGAGATGAATTAACAGAACACAGAGCAGTTTCTCAGAAAGCTTCTTTCCAGTTTTGAACGGAAGATATTTCCTTTTTCACCATAGCCCTCTCTGGGCTTCCAAATATCCCTTGCCATTTCCACAAGAACAGCCTTAGCGAAAGGCTTCTTGAAGGGAAAGATGTAACTCTGTGAGATGAATTAACGGAACACAGAGCAGTTTCTCAGAAAGCTTCTTTCCAGTTTTGAACGGATGGTATTTCCTTTTTCACCATAGCCCTCTATGGGCTTCCAAATATCCCTTTGCCAATTCCACAAGAACAGCCTTAGCGAAAGGCTTCTTGAAGGGAAAGATGTAACTCTGTGAGATGAATTAACAGAACACAGAGCAGTTTCTCAGAAAGCTTCTTTCCAGTTTTGAACGGAAGATATTTCCTTTTTCACCATAGCCCTCTATGGGCTTCCAAATATCCCTTTGCCATTTCCACAAGAACAGCCTTAGCGAAAGGCTTCTTGAAGGGAAAGATGTAACTCTGTGAGATGAATTAACAGAACACACAGCAGTTTCTCAGAAAGCTTCTTTCCAGTTTTGAACGGAAGATATTTCCTTTTTCACCATAGCCGTCTATGGGCTTCCAAATATCCCTTTGCCAATTCCACAAGAACAGCCTTAGCGAAAGGCTTCTTGAAGGGAAAGATGTAACTCTGTGAGATGAATTAACAGAACACAGAGCAGTTTCTCAGAAAGCTTCTTTCCACTTTTAACGGAAGATATTTCCTTTTTCATCTTAGCCCTCTATGGGCTTCCAAATATCCCTTTGCCAATTCCACAAGAACAGACTTAGCGAAAGGATTCTTGAAGGGAAAGTTGTAACTCGGTGAGATGAATTAACAGAACACAGAGCAGTTTCTCAGAAAGCTTCTTTCCAGTTTTGAACGGAAGGTATTTCCTTTTTCACCATAGCCCTCTATGGGCTTCCAAATATCCCTGTGCCAATTCCACAAAGCAGCCTTATCGAAAGGCTTCTTGAAGGGAAAGATGTAACTCTGTGAGATGAATTAACAGAACACAGAGCAGTTTCTCAGAAAGCTTCTTTCCAGTTTTGAACGGAAGATATTTCCTTTTTCACCATAGAACTCTATGGGCTTCCAAATATCCCTTTGCCAATTCCACAAGAACAGCCTTAGCGAAAGGCTTCTTGAAGGGAAAGATGTAACTCTGTGAGATGAATTAACAGAACACAGAGCAGTTGTTCAGAAAGCTTCTTTCCACTTTTTAACGGAAGATATTTCCTTTTTCACCATAGCTCCCTATGGGCTTCCGAATATCCCTTTGCCAATTCCACAAGAACAGCCTTAGCGAAAGGCTTCTTGAAGGGAAAGATGTAACTCTGTGAGATGAATTAACAGAACACATAGCAGTTTCTCAGAAAGCTTCTTTCCAGTTTTGAACGTAAGATATTTCCTTTTTCACCATAGCCCTCTATGGGCTTCCAAATATCCCTTTGCCAATTCCACAAGAACAGCCTTAGCGAAAGGCTTCTTGAAGGGAAAGATGTAACTCTGTGAGATGAATTAACAGAACACAGAGCAGTTTCTGAGAAAGCTTCTTTCCAGTTTTGAACGGAAGATATTTCCTTTTTCACCATAGCCCTCTATGGGCTTCCAAATATCCCTTTGCCAATTCCAAAAGAACAGCCTTAGCGAAAGGCTTCTTGAAGGGAAAGATGTAACTCTGTGAGATGAATTAACAGAACACAGAGCAGTTTCTCAGAAAGCTTCTTTCCAGTTTTGAACGGAAGATATTTCCTTTTTCACCATAGCCCTCTATGGGCTTCCAAATATCCCTTTGCCAATTGCACAGGAACAGCGTTAGCGAAAGGCTTCTTGAAGGGAAAGATGTAACTCTGTGAGATGAATTAACAGAACACAGAGCAGTTTCTCAGAAAGCTTCTTTCTAGTTTTGAACGGAATATATTTCCTTTTTCACAATAGCCCTCTATGGGCTTCCAAATATCCCTTTGCCAATTCCACAAGAACAGCCTTAGCGAAAGGCTTCTTGAAGGGAAAGATGTAACTCTGTGAGATGAATTAACAGAACACAGAGCAGTTTCTCAGAAAGCTTCTTTCCAGTTTTGAACGGAAGATATTTCCTTTTTCACCATAGCCCTCTATGGGCTTCCAAATATCCCTTTGCCAATTCCACAAGAACAGCCTTAGCGAAAGGCTTCTTGAATGGAAAGATGTAACTCTGTGAGATGAATTAACAGAACACAGAGCAGTTTCTCAGAAAGCTTCTTTCCAGTTTTGAACGGAAGGTATTTCCTTTTTCACCATAGCCCCCTATGGGCTTCCAAATATCCCTGTGCCAATTCCACAAAACAGCCTTAGCGAAAGGCTTCTTGAAGGGAAAGATGTAACTCTGTGAGATGAATTAACAGAACACAGAGCAGTTTCTCAGAAAGCTTCTTTCCAGTTTTGAACGGAAGATATTTCCTTTTTCACCATAGAACTCTATGGGCTTCCAAATATCCCTTTGCCAATTCCACAAGAACAGCCTTAGCGAAAGGCTTCTTGAAGGGAAAGATGTAACTCTGTGAGATGAATTAACAGAACACAGAGCAGTTGTTCAGAAAGCTTCTTTCCAGTTTTGAACGGAAGATATTTCCTTTTTCACCATAGCTCCCTATGGGCTTCCAAATATCCCTTTGCCAATTCCACAAGAACAGCCTTAGCGAAAGGCTTCTTGAAGGGAAAGATGTAACTCTGTGAGATGAATTAACAGAACACATAGCAGTTTCTCAGAAAGCTTCTTTCCAGTTTTGAACGTAAGATATTTCCTTTTTCACCATAGCCCTCTATGGGCTTCCAAATATCCCTTTGCCAATTCCACAAGAACAGCCTTAGCGAAAGGCTTCTTGAAGGGAAAGATGTAACTCTGTGAGATGAATTAACAGAACACAGAGCAGTTTCTCAGAAAGCTTCTTTCCAGTTTTGAACGGAAGATATTTAGTTTTTCACCATAGCCCTCTATGGGCTTCCAAATATCCCTTTGCCAATTCCACAAGAACAGCCTTAGCGAAAGGCTTCTTGAAGGGAAAGATGTAACTCTGTGAGATGAATTAACAGAACACAGAGCAGTTTCTCAGAAAGCTTCTTTCCAGTTTTGAACGGAAGATATTTCCTTTTTCACCATAGCCCTCTATGGGCTTCCAAATATCCCTTTGCCAATTCCACAAGAACAGCCTTAGCGAAAGGCTTCTTGAAGGGAAAGATGTAACTCTGTGAGATGAATTAACAGAACACAGAGCAGTTTCTCAGAAAGCTTCTTTCCAGTTTTGAACGGAAGATATTTCCTTTTTCACCATAGACCTCTATGGGCTTCCAAATATCCCTTTGCCAATTCCACAAGAACAGCCTTAGCGAAAGGCTTCTTGAAGGGAAAGATGTAACTCTGTGAGATGAATTAACAGAACACAGAGCAGTTTCTCAGAAAGCTTCTTTCATGTTTTGAACGGAAGATATTTCCTTTTACACCATAGCCCTCTATGGGCTTCCAAATATCCCTTTGCCAATTCCACAAGAACAGCCTTAGCGAAAGGCTTCTTGAAGGGAAAGATGTAACTCTGTGAGGTGAATTAACAGAACACAGAGCAGTTTCTCAGAAAGCTTCTTTCCAGTTTTGAACGGAAGATATTTCCTTTTTCACCATAGCCCTCTATGGGCTTCCAAATATCCCTTTGCCAATTCCACAAGAACAGCCTTAGCGAAAGGCTTCTTGATGGGAAAGATGTAACTCTGTGAGATGAATTAACAGAACACAGAGCAGTTTCTCAGAAAGCTTCTTTCCAGTTTTGAACGGAAGATAATTCCTTTTTCACCATAGCCCTCTATGGGCTTCCAAATATCCCTTTGCCAATTCCCCAAAAACAGCCTTAGCGAAAGGCTTCTTGAAGGGAAAGATGTAACTCAGTGAGATGAATTAACAGAACACAGAGCAGTTTCTCAGAAAGCTTCTTTCCAGTTTTGAACGGAAGGTATTTCCTTTTTCACCATAGCCCTCTATGGGCTTCCAAATATCCCTTTGCCAATTCCCCAAGAACAGCCTTAGCGAAAGGCTTCTTGAAGGGAAAGATGTAACTCTGAGAGATGAATTAACAGAACACAGAGCAGTTGCTCAGAAAGCTTCTTTCCAGTTTTGAACGGAAGATATTTCCTTTTTCACCATAGCCCTCTATGGGCTTCCAAATATCCCTTTGCCAATTCCACAAGAACAGCCTTAGCGAAAGGCTTCTTGAAGGGAAAGATGTAACTCTGTGAGATGAATTAACAGAACACAGAGCAGTTTCTCAGAATGCTTCTTTCCAGTTTTGAACGGAAGATATTTCCTTTTTCACCATAGCCCTCTATGGGCTTCCAAATATCCCTTTGCCAATTCCACAAGAACAGCCTTAGCGAAAGGCTTCTTGAAGGGAAAGATGTAACTCTGTGAGATGAATTAACAGAACACAGAGCAGTTTCTCAGAAAGCTTCTTTCCAGTTTTGAACGGAAGATATTTCCTTTTTCACCATAGCCCTCTATGGGCTTCCAAATATCCCTTTGCCAATTCCACAAGAACAGCCTTAGCGAAAGGCTTCTTGAAGGGAAAGATATAACTCTGTGACATGAATTAACAGAACACACAGCAGTTTCTCAGAAAGCTTCTTTCCAGTTTTGAACGGAAGATATTTCCTTTTTCACCATAGCCGTCTATGGGCTTCCAAATATCCCTTTGCCAATTCCACAAGAACAGCCTTAGCGAAAGGCTTCTTGAAGGGAAAGATGTAACTCTGTGAGATGAATTAACAGAACACAGAGCAGTTTCTCAGAAAGCTTCTTTCCACTTTTGAACGGAAGATATTTCCTTTTTCATCTTAGCCCTCTATGGGCTTCCAAATATCCCTTTGCCAATTCCACAAGAACAGCCTTAGCGAAAGGCTTCTTGAAGGGAAAGTTGTAAGTCGGTGAGATGAATTAACAGAACACAGAGCAGTTTCTCAGAAAGCTTCCTTCCAGTTTTGAACGGAAGATATTTCCTTTTTCACCATAGCCCTCTATGGGCTTCCAAATATCCCTTTGCCAATTCCCCAAGAACAGCCTTAGCGAAAGGCTTCTTGAAGGGAAAGATGTAACTCTGTGAGATGAATTAAAAGAACACAGAGCAGTTTCTCAGAAAGCTTCTTTCCAGTTTTGAACGGAAGATATTTTCTTTTTCACCATAGCCCTCTATGGGCTTCCAAATATCCCTTTGCCAATTGCACAGGAACAGCGTTAGCGAAAGGCTTCTTGAAGGGAAAGATGTAACTCTGTGAGATGAATTAACAGAACACAGAGCAGTTTCTCAGAAAGCTTCTTTCTAGTTTTGAACGGAATATATTTCCTTTTTCAACATAGCCCTCTATGGGCTTCCAAATATGCCTTTGCCAATTCCACAAGAACAGCCTTAGCGAAAGGCTTCTTGAAGGGAAAGATGTAACTCTGTGAGATGAATTAACAGAACACAGAGCAGTTTCTCAGAAAGCTTCTTTCCAGTTTTGAACGGAAGATATTTCCTTTTTCACCATAGCCCTCTATGGGCTTCCAAATATCCCTTTGCCAATTCCACAAGAACAGCCTTAGCGAAAGGCTTCTTGAATGGAAAGATGTAACCCTGTGAGATGAATTAACAGAACACAGAGCAGTTTCTCAGAAAGCTTCTTTCCAGTTTTGAACGGAAGATATTTCCTTTTTCACCTTAGCCCTCTATGGGTTTCCAAATATCCCTTTGCCAATTCCACAAGAACAGCCTTAGCGAAAGGCTTCTTGAAGGGAAAGATGTAACTCGGTGAGATGAATTAACAGAACACAGAGCAGCTTCTCAGAAAGCTTCTTTCCAGTTTTGAACGGAAGGTATTTCCTTTTTCACCATAGCCCTCTATGGGCTTAAAAATATCCCTATGACAATTCCACAAGAACAGCCTTAGCGAAAGGCTTCTTGAAGGGAAAGATGTAACTCTGTGAGATGAATTAACAGAACACAGAGCAGTTTCTCAGAAAGCTTCTTTCCAGTTTTGAACGGAAGATATTTCCTTTTTCACCATAGCCCTCTATGGGCTTCCAAATATCCCTTTGCCAATTCCACAAGAACAGCCTTAGCGAAAGGCTTCTTGAAGGGAAAGATGTAACTCTGTGAGATGAATTAACAGAACACAGAGCAGTTTCTCAGAAAGCTTCTTTCCAGTTTTGAACGGAAGGTATTTCCTTTTTCACCATAGCCCTCTATGGGCTTCCAAATATCCCTTTGCCAATTCCCCAAGAACAGCCTTAGCGAAAGGCTTCTTGAAGGGAAAGATGTAACTCGGTGAGATGAATTAACAGAACACAGAGCAGCTTCTCAGAAAGCTTCTTTCCAGTTTTGAACGGAAGGTATTTCCTTTTTCACCATAGCCCTCTATGGGCTTAAAAATATCCCTATGACAATTCCACAAGAACAGCCTTAGCGAAAGGCTTCTTGAAGGGAAAGATGTAACTCTGTGAGATGAATTAACAGAACACAGAGCAGTTTCTCAGAAAGCTTCTTTCCAGTTTTGAACGGAAGATATTTCCTTTTTCACCATAGCCCTCTATGGGCTTCCAAATATCCCTTTGCCAATTCCACAAGAACAGCCTTAGCGAAAGGCTTCTTGAAGGGAAAGATGTAACTCTGTGAGATGAATTAACAGAACACAGAGCAGTTTCTCAGAAAGCTTCTTTCCAGTTTTGAACGGAAGGTATTTCCTTTTTCACCATAGCCCTCTATGGGCTTCCAAATATCCCTTTGCCAATTCCCCAAGAACAGCCTTAGCGAAAGGCTTCTTGAAAGGAAAGATGTAACTCTGTGAGATGAATTAACAGAACACAGAGCAGTTTCTCAGAAAGCTTCTTTCCAATTTTGAACGGAAGATATTTCCTTTTTCACCATAGCCCTCTATGGGCTTCCAAATATCCCTTTGCCAATTCCACCAGAACAGCCTTAGCGAAAGGCTTCTTGAAGGGAAAGATGTAACTCTGTGAGATGAATTAACAGAACACAGAGCAGTTTCTCCGAAAGCTTCTTTCCAGTTTTGAACGGAAGATATTTCCTTTTTCACCATAGCCCTCTATGGGCTTCCAAATATCCCTTTGCCAATTCCACAAGAACAGCCTTAGCGAAAGGCTTCTTGATGGGAAAGATGTAACTCTGGGAGATGAATTAACAGAACACACAGCAGTTTCTCAGAAAGCTTCTTTCCAGTTTTGAACGTAAGATATTTCCTTTTTCACCATAGCCCTCTATGGGCTTCCAAATATCCCTTTGCCAATTCCCCAAGAACAGCCTTAGCGAAAGGCTTCTTGAAAGGAAAGATGTAACTCTGTGAGATGAATTAACAGAACACAGAGCAGTTTCTCAGAAAGCTTCTTTCCAGTTTTGAACGGAAGATATTTCCTTTTTCACCATAACCCTCTATGGGCTTCCAAATATCCCTTTGCCAATTCCACAAGAAGAGCCTTTGCGAAAGGTTTCTTGAAGGGAAAGATGTAACTCTGTGAGATGAATTAACAGAACACACAGCAGTTTCTCAGAAAGCTTCTTTCCAGTTTTGAACGGAAGATATTTCCTTTTTCACCATAGCCCTCTATGGGCTTCCAAATATCCCTTGGCCAATTCCACAAGAACAGCCTTAGCGAAAGGCTTCTTGAAGGGAAAGATGTAACTGTGTGAGATGAATTAACAGAACACAGAGCTGTTTCTCAGAAAGCTTCTTTCCAGTTTTGAACGGAAGATATTTCCTTTTTCACCATAGCCCTCTATGGGCTTCCAAATATCCCTTTGCCAATTCCACAAGAACAGCCTTAGCGAAAGGCTTCTTGAAGGGAAAGATGTAACTCTGTGAGATGAATTAACAGAACACAGAGCAGTTTCTCAGAAAGCTTCTTTCCAGTTTTGAACGGAAGATATTTCCTTTTTCACCATAGCCCTCTATGGGCTTCCAAATATCCCTTTGCCAATTCCACAAGAACAGCCTTAGCGAAAGGCTTATTGAAGGGAAAGATGTAACTCTGTGGGATGAATTAACAGAACACAGAACAGTTTCTCAGAAAGCTTCTTTCCAGTTTTGAACGGAAGATATTTCCTTTTTCACCATAGCCCTCTATGGGCTTCCAAATATCCCTTTGCCAATTCCCCAAGAACAGCCTTAGCGAAAGGCTTCTTGAAGGGAAAGATGTAACTCTGTGAGATGAATTAACAGAACACAGAGCAGTTTCTCAGAAAGCTTCTTTCCAGTTTTGAACGGAAGGTATTTCCTTTTTCACCATAGTCCTCTATGGGCTTCCAAATATCCCTTTGCCAATTCACCAAGAACAGCCTTAGCGAAAGGCTTCTTGAAGGGAAAGATGTAACTCTGTGAGATGAATTAACAGAACACAGAGCAGTTTCTCAGAAAGCTTCTTTCCAGTTTTGAACGGAAGATATTTCCTTTTTCACCATAGCCCTCTATGGGCTTCCAAATATCCCTTTGCCAATTCCACAAGAACAGCCTTAGCGAAAGGCTTCTTGAAGGGAAAGATGTAACTCTGTGAGATGAATTAACAGAACACAGAGCAGTTGCTCAGAAAGCTTCTTTCCAGTTTTGAACGGAAGATATTTCCTTTTTCACCATAGCCCTCTATGGGCTTCCAAATATCCCTTTGCCAATTCCACAAGAACAGCCTTAGCGAAAGGCTTCTTGATGGGAAAGATGTAACTCTGTGAGATGAATTAACAGAACACACAGCAGTTTCTCAGAAAGCTTCTTTCCAGTTTTGAACGGAAGATATTTCCTTTTTCACCATAGCCCTCTATGGGCTTCCAAATATCCCTTTGCCAATTAACCAAGAACAGCCTTAGCGAAAGGCTTCTTGACGGGAAAGATGTAACTCTGTGAGATGAATTAACAGAACACAGAGCAGTTTCTCAGAAAGCTTCTTTCCAGTTTTGAACGGAAGATATTTCCTTTTTCACCTTAGCCCTATATGGGCTTCCAAATATCCCTTTGCCAATTCCACAAGAACAGCCTTAGCGAAAGGCTTCTTGAAGGGAAAGTTGTAACTCGGTGAGATGAATTAACAGAACACAGAGCAGTTTCTCAGAAAGCTTCTTTCCAGTTTTGAACGCATGGTATTTCCTTTTTCACCATAGCCCTCTATGGGCTTCCAAATATCCCTTCCCAATTCCACAAGAACAGCCTTAGCGAAAGGCTTCTTGAAGGGAAAGATGTAACTCTGTGAGATGAATTAACAGAACACAGAGCAGTTTCTCAGAAAGCTTCTTTCCAGTTTTGAACGGAAGATATTTCTTTTTTTACCTTAGCCCTCTATGGGCTTCCAAATATCCCTTTGCCAATTCCACAAGAACAGCCTTAGCGAAAGGCTTCTTGAAGGGAAAGATGTAACTCTGTGCGATGAATTAACAGAACACAGAGCAGTTTCTCAGAAAGCTTCTTTCATGTTTTGAACGGAAGATATTTCCTTTTACACCATAGCCCTCTATGGGCTTCCAAATATCCCTTTGCCAATTCCACAAGAACAGCCTTAGCGAAAGGCTTCTTGAAGGGAAAGATGTAACTCTGTGGGATGAATTAACAGAACACAGAGCAGTTTCTCAGAAAGCTTCTTTCCAGTTTTGAACGGAAGATATTTCCTTTTTCACCATAGCCCTCTATGGGCTTCCAAATATCCCTTTGCCAATTCCACAAGAACAGCCTTAGCGAAAGGCTTATTGAAGGGAAAGATGTAACTCTGTGGGATGAATTAACAGAACACAGAGCAGTTTCTCAGAAAGCTTCTTTCCAGTTTTGAACGGAAGATATTTCCTTTTTCACCATAGCCCTCTATGGGCTTCCAAATATCCATTTGCCAATTCCCCAAGAAAAGCCTTAGCGAAAGGCTTCTTGAAGGGAAATATATAACTCTGTGAGATGAATTAACAGAACACAGAGCAGTTTCTCAGAAAGCTTCTTTCCAGTTTTGAACGGAAGGTATTTCCTTTTTCACCATAGCCCTCTATGGGCTTCCAAATATCCCTTTGCCAATTCCCCAAGAACAGCCTTAGCGAAAGGCTTCTTGAAGGGAAAGATGTAACTCTGTGAGATGAATTAACAGAACACAGAGCAGTTTCTCAGAAAGCTTCTTTCCAGTTTTGAACGGAAGATATTTCCTTTTTCACCATAGCCCTCTATGGGCTTCCAAATATCCTTTTGCCAATTCCACAAGAACAGCCTTAGCGAAAGGCTTCTTGAAGGGAAAGATGTAACTCTGTGAGATGAATTAACAGAACACAGAGCAGTTTCTCAGAAGCTTCTTTCCAGTTTTGAACGGAAGATATTTCCTTTTTCACCATAGCCCTCTATGGGCTTCCAAATATCCCTTTGCCAATTCCACAAGAACAGCCTTAGCGAAAGGCTTCTTGAAGGGAAAGATGTAACTCTGTGAGATGAATTAACAGAACACAGAGCAGTTTCTCAGAAAGCTTCTTTCCAGTTTTGAACGGAAGATATTTCCTTTTTCACCTTAGCCCTATATGGGCTTCCAAATATCCCTTTGCCAATTCCACAAGAACAGCCTTAGCGAAAGGCTTCTTGAAGGGAAAGTTGTAACTCGGTGAGATGAATTAACAGAACACAGAGCAGTTTCTCAGAAAGCTTCTTTCCAGTTTTGAACGCATGGTATTTCCTTTTTCACCATAGCCCTCTATGGGCTTCCAAATATCCCTTCCCAATTCCACAAGAACAGCCTTAGCGAAAGGCTTCTTGAAGGGAAAGATGTAACTCTGTGAGATGAATTAACAGAACACAGAGCAGTTTCTCAGAAAGCTTCTTTCCAGTTTTGAACGGAAGATATTTCTTTTTTTACCTTAGCCCTCTATGGGCTTCCAAATATCCCTTTGCCAATTCCACAAGAACAGCCTTAGCGAAAGGCTTCTTGAAGGGAAAGATGTAACTCTGTGCGATGAATTAACAGAACACAGAGCAGTTTCTCAGAAAGCTTCTTTCATGTTTTGAACGGAAGATATTTCCTTTTACACCATAGCCCTCTATGGGCTTCCAAATATCCCTTTGCCAATTCCACAAGAACAGCCTTAGCGAAAGGCTTCTTGAAGGGAAAGATGTAACTCTGTGGGATGAATTAACAGAACACAGAGCAGTTTCTCAGAAAGCTTCTTTCCAGTTTTGAACGGAAGATATTTCCTTTTTCACCATAGCCCTCTATGGGCTTCCAAATATCCCTTTGCCAATTCCACAAGAACAGCCTTAGCGAAAGGCTTATTGAAGGGAAAGATGTAACTCTGTGGGATGAATTAACAGAACACAGAGCAGTTTCTCAGAAAGCTTCTTTCCAGTTTTGAACGGAAGATATTTCCTTTTTCACCATAGCCCTCTATGGGCTTCCAAATATCCATTTGCCAATTCCCCAAGAAAAGCCTTAGCGAAAGGCTTCTTGAAGGGAAATATATAACTCTGTGAGATGAATTAACAGAACACAGAGCAGTTTCTCAGAAAGCTTCTTTCCAGTTTTGAACGGAAGGTATTTCCTTTTTCACCATAGCCCTCTATGGGCTTCCAAATATCCCTTTGCCAATTCCCCAAGAACAGCCTTAGCGAAAGGCTTCTTGAAGGGAAAGATGTAACTCTGTGAGATGAATTAACAGAACACAGAGCAGTTTCTCAGAAAGCTTCTTTCCAGTTTTGAACGGAAGATATTTCCTTTTTCACCATAGCCCTCTATGGGCTTCCAAATATCCTTTTGCCAATTCCACAAGAACAGCCTTAGCGAAAGGCTTCTTGAAGGGAAAGATGTAACTCTGTGAGATGAATTAACAGAACACAGAGCAGTTTCTCAGAAGCTTCTTTCCAGTTTTGAACGGAAGATATTTCCTTTTTCACCATAGCCCTCTCTGGGCTTCCAAATATCCCTTTGCCAATTGCACAGGAACAGCGTTAGCGAAAGGCTTCTTGAAGGGAAAGATGTAACTCTGTGAGATGAATTAACAGAACACAGAGCAGTTTCTCAGAAAGCTTCTTTCTAGTTTTGAACGGAATATATTTCCTTTTTCACCATAGCCCTCTATGGGCTTCCAAATATCCCTTTGCCAATTCCACAAGAACAGCCTTAGCGAAAGGCTTCTTGAAGGGAAAGATGTAACTCTGTGAGATGAATTAACAGAACACAGAGCAGTTTCTCAGAAAGCTTCTTTCCAGTTTTGAACGGAAGATATTTCCTTTTTCACCATAGCCCTCTATGGGCTTCCAAATATCCCTTTGCCAATTCCACAAGAACAGCCTTAGCGAAAGGCTTCTTGAATGGAAAGATGTAACTCTGTGAGATGAATTAACAGAACACAGAGCAGTTTCTCAGAAAGCTTCTTTCCAGTTTTGAACGGAAGGTATTTCCTTTTTCACCATAGCCCTCTATGGGCTTCCAAATATCCCTGTGCCAATTCCACAAATCAGCCTTAGCGAAAGGCTTCTTGAAGGGAAAGATGTAACTCTGTGAGATGAATTAACAGAACACAGAGCAGTTTCTCAGAAAGCTTCTTTCCAGTTTTGAACGGAAGATATTTCCTTTTTCACCATAGAACTCTATGGGCTTCCAAATATCCCTTTGCCAATTCCACAAGAACAGCCTTAGCGAAAGGCTTCTTGAAGGGAAAGATGTAACTCTGTGAGATGAATTAACAGAACACAGAGCAGTTGTTCAGAAAGCTTCTTTCCAGTTTTGAACGGAAGATATTTCCTTTTTCACCATAGCTCCCTATGGGCTTCCAAATATCCCTTTGCCAATTCCACAAGAACAGCCTTAGCGAAAGTCTTCTTGAAGGGAAAGATGTAACTCTGTGAGATGAATTAACAGAACACATAGCAGTTTCTCAGAAAGCTTCTTTCCAGTTTTGAACGTAAGATATTTCCTTTTTCACCATAGCCCTCTATGGGCTTCCAAATATCCCTTTGCCAATTCCACAAGAACAGCCTTAGCGAAAGGCTTCTTGAAGGGAAAGATGTAACTCTGTGAGATGAATTAACAGAACACAGAGCAGTTTCTCAGAAAGCTTCTTTCCAGTTTTGAACGGAAGATATTTCCTTTTTCACCATAGCCCTCTATGGGCTTCCAAATATCCCTTTGCCAATTCCACAAGAACAGCCTTAGCGAAAGGCTTCTTGAAGGGAAAGATGTAACTCTGTGAGATGAATTAACAGAACACAGAGCAGTTTCTCAGAAAGCTTCTTTCCAGTTTTGAACGGAAGATATTTCCTTTTTCACCATAGCCCTCTATGGGCTTCCAAATATCCCTTTGCCAATTCCACAAGAACAGCCTTAGCGAAAGGCTTCTTGAAGGGAAAGATGTAACTCTGTGAGATGAATTAACAGAACACAGAGCAGTTTCTCAGAAAGCTTCTTTCCAGTTTTGAACGGAAGATATTTCCTTTTTCACCATAGACCTCTATGGGCTTCCAAATATCCCTTTGCCAATTCCACAAGAACAGCCTTAGCGAAAGGCTTCTTGAAGGGAAAGATGTAACTCTGTGAGATGAATTAACAGAACACAGAGCAGTTTCTCAGAAAGCTTCTTTCATGTTTTGAACAGAAGATATTTCCTTTTACACCATAGCCCTCTATGGGCTTCCAAATATCCCTTTGCCAATTCCACAAGAACAGCCTTAGCGAAAGGCTTCTTGAAGGGAAAGATGTAACTCTGTGAGGTGAATTAACAGAACACAGAGCAGTTTCTCAGAAAGCTTCTTTCCAGTTGTGAACGGAAGATATTTCCTTTTTCACCATAGCCCTCTATGGGCTTCCAAATATCCCTTTGCCAATTCCACAAGAACAGCCTTAGCGAAAGGCTTCTTGATGGGAAAGATGTAACTCTGTGAGATGAATTAACAGAACACAGAGCAGTTTCTCAGAAAGCTTCTTTCCAGTTTTGAACGGAAGATAATTCCTTTTTCACCATAGCCCTCTATGGGCTTCCAAATATCCCTTTGCCAATTCCCCAAAAACAGCCTTAGCGAAAGGCTTCTTGAAGGGAAAGATGTAACTCAGTGAGATGAATTAACAGAACACAGAGCAGTTTCTCAGAAAGCTTCTTTCCAGTTTTGAACGGAAGGTATTTCCTTTTTCACCATAGCCCTCTATGGGCTTCCAAATATCCCTTTGCCAATTCCCCAAGAACAGCCTTAGCGAAAGGCTTCTTGAAGGGAAAGATGTAACTCTGAGAGATGAATTAACAGAACACAGAGCAGTTGCTCAGAAAGCTTCTTTCCAGTTTTGAACGGAAGATATTTCCTTTTTCACCATAGCCCTCTATGGGCTTCCAAATATCCCTTTGCCAATTCCACAAGAACAGCCTTAGCGAAAGGCTTCTTGAAGGGAAAGATGTAACTCTGTGAGATGAATTAACAGAACACAGAGCAGTTTCTCAGAAAGCTTCTTTCCAGTTTTGAACGGAAGATATTTCCTTTTTCACCATAGCCCTCTATGGGCTTCCAAATATCCCTTTGCCAATTGCACAGGAACAGCGTTAGCGAAAGGCTTCTTGAAGGGAAAGATGTAACTCTGTGAGATGAATTAACAGAACACAGAGCAGTTTCTCAGAAAGCTTCTTTCTAGTTTTGAACGGAATATATTTCCTTTTTCACCATAGCCCTCTAAGGGCTTCCAAATATCCCTTTGCCAATTCCACAAGAACAGCCTTAGCGAAAGGCTTCTTGAAGGGAAAGATGTAACTCTGTGAGATGAATTAACAGAACACAGAGCAGTTTCTCAGAAAGCTTCTTTCCAGTTTTGAACGGAAGATATTTCCTTTTTCACCATAGCCCTCTATGGGCTTCCAAATATCCCTTTGCCAATTCCACAAGAACAGCCTTAGCGAAAGGCTTCTTGAATGGAAAGATGTAACCCTGTGAGATGAATTAACAGAACACAGAGCAGTTTCTCAGAAAGCTTCTTTCCAGTTTTGAACGGAAGATATTTCCTTTTTCACCTTAGCCCTCTATGGGTTTCCAAATATCCCTTTGCCAATTCCACAAGAACAGCCTTAGCGAAAGGCTTCTTGAAGGGAAAGATGTAACTCGGTGAGATGAATTAACAGAACACAGAGCAGCTTCTCAGAAAGCTTCTTTCCAGTTTTGAACGGAAGGTATTTCCTTTTTCACCATAGCCCTCTATGGGCTTCCAAATATCCCTATGACAATTCCACAAGAACAGCCTTAGCGAAAGGCTTCTTGAAGGGAAAGATGTAACTCTGTGAGATGAATTAACAGAACACAGAGCAGTTTCTCAGAAAGCTTCTTTCCAGTTTTGAACGGAAGATATTTCCTTTTTCACCATAGCCCTCTATGGGCTTCCAAATATCCCTTTGCCAATTCCACAAGAACAGCCTTAGCGAAAGGCTTCTTGAAGGGAAAGATGTAACTCTGTGAGATGAATTAACAGAACACAGAGCAGTTTCTCAGAAAGCTTCTTTCCAGTTTTGAACGGAAGGTATTTCCTTTTTCACCATAGCCCTCTATGGGCTTCCAAATATCCCTTTGCCAATTCCCCAAGAACAGCCTTAGCGAAAGGCTTCTTGAAAGGAAAGATGTAACTCTGTGAGATGAATTAACAGAACACAGAGCAGTTTCTCAGAAAGCTTCTTTCCAATTTTGAACGGAAGATATTTCCTTTTTCACCATAGCCCTCTATGGGCTTCCAAATATCCCTTTGCCAATTCCACCAGAACAGCCTTAGCGAAAGGCTTCTTGAAGGGAAAGATGTAACTCTGTGAGATGAATTAACAGAACACAGAGCAGTTTCTCCGAAAGCTTCTTTCCAGTTTTGAACGGAAGATATTTCCTTTTTCACCATAGCCCTCTATGGGCTTCCAAATATCCCTTTGCCAATTCCACAAGAACAGCCTTAGCGAAAGGCTTCTTGATGGGAAAGATGTAACTCTGGGAGATGAATTAACAGAACACACAGCAGTTTCTCAGAAAGCTTCTTTCCAGTTTTGAACGTAAGATATTTCCTTTTTCACCATAGCCCTCTATGGGCTTCCAAATATCCCTTTGCCAATTCCCCAAGAACAGCCTTAGCGAAAGGCTTCTTGAAAGGAAAGATGTAACTCTGTGAGATGAATTAACAGAACACAGAGCAGTTTCTCAGAAAGCTTCTTTCCAGTTTTGAACGGAAGATATTTCCTTTTTCACCATAACCCTCTATGGGCTTCCAAATATCCCTTTGCCAATTCCACAAGAACAGCCTTTGCGAAAGGTTTCTTGAAGGGAAAGATGTAACTCTGTGAGATGAATTAACAGAACACACAGCAGTTTCTCAGAAAGCTTCTTTCCAGTTTTGAACGGAAGATATTTCCTTTTTCACCATAGCCCTCTATGGGCTTCCAAATATCCCTTGGCCAATTCCACAAGAACAGCCTTAGCGAAAGGCTTCTTGAAGGGAAAGATGTAACTGTGTGAGATGAATTAACAGAACACAGAGCTGTTTCTCAGAAAGCTTCTTTCCAATTTTGAACGGAAGATATTTCCTTTTTCACCATAGCCCTCTATGGGCTTCCAAATATCCCTTTGCCAATTCCACAAGAACAGCCTTAGCGAAAGGCTTCTTGAAGGGAAAGATGTAACTCTGTGAGATGAATTAACAGAACACAGAGCAGTTTCTCAGAAAGCTTCTTTCCAGTTTTGAACGGAAGATATTTCCTTTTTCACCATAGCCCTCTATGGGCTTCCAAATATCCCTTTGCCAATTCCACAAGAACAGCCTTAGCGAAAGGCTTATTGAAGGGAAAGATGTAACTCTGTGGGATGAATTAACAGAACACAGAGCAGTTTCTCAGAAAGCTTCTTTCCAGTTTTGAACGGAAGATATTTCCTTTTTCACCATAGCCCTCTATGGGCTTCCAAATATCCCTTTGCCAATTCCCCAAGAACAGCCTTAGCGAAAGGCTTCTTGAAGGGAAAGATGTAACTCTGTGAGATGAATTAACAGAACACAGAGCAGTTTCTCAGAAAGCTTCTTTCCAGTTTTGAACGGAAGGTATTTCCTTTTTCACCATAGCCCTCTATGGGCTTCCAAATATCCCTTTGCCAATTCACCAAGAACAGCCTTAGCGAAAGGCTTCTTGAAGGGAAAGATGTAACTCTGTGAGATGAATTAACAGAACACAGAGCAGTTTCTCAGAAAGCTTCTTTCCAGTTTTGAACGGAAGATATTTCCTTTTTCACCATAGCCCTCTATGGGCTTCCAAATATCCCTTTGCCAATTCCACAAGAACAGCCTTAGCGAAAGGCTTCTTGAAGGGAAAGATGTAACTCTGTGAGATGAATTAACAGAACACAGAGCAGTTGCTCAGAAAGCTTCTTTCCAGTTTTGAACGGAAGATATTTCCTTTTTCACCATAGCCCTCTATGGGCTTCCAAATATCCCTTTGCCAATTCCACAAGAACAGCCTTAGCGAAAGGCTTCTTGATGGGAAAGATGTAACTCTGTGAGATGAATTAACAGAACACACAGCAGTTTCTCAGAAAGCTTCTTTCCAGTTTTGAACGGAAGATATTTCCTTTTTCACCATAGCCCTCTATGGGCTTCCAAATATCCCTTTGCCAATTAACCAAGAACAGCCTTAGCGAAAGGCTTCTTGAAGGGAAAGATGTAACTCTGTGAGATGAATTAACAGAACACAGAGCAGTTTCTCAGAAAGCTTCTTTCCAGTTTTGAACGGAAGATATTTCCTTTTTCACCTTAGCCCTATATGGGCTTCCAAATATCCCTTTGCCAATTCCACAAGAACAGCCTTAGCGAAAGGCTTCTTGAAGGGAAAGTTGTAACTCGGTGAGATGAATTAACAGAACACAGAGCAGTTTCTCAGAAAGCTTCTTTCCAGTTTTGAACGCATGGTATTTCCTTTTTCAGCATAGCCCTCTATGGGCTTCCAAATATCCCTTCCCAATTCCACAAGAACAGCCTTAGCGAAAGGCTTCTTGAAGGGAAAGATGTAACTCTGTGAGATGAATTAACAGAACACAGAGCAGTTTCTCAGAAAGCTTCTTTCCAGTTTTGAACGGAAGATATTTCTTTTTTTACCTTAGCCCTCTATGGGCTTCCAAATATCCCTTTGCCAATTCCACAAGAACAGCCTTAGCGAAAGGCTTCTTGAAGGGAAAGATATAACTCTGTGCGATGAATTAACAGAACACAGAGCAGTTTCTCAGAAAGCTTCTTTCAAGTTTTGAACGGAAGATATTTCCTTTTACACCATAGCCCTCTATGGGCTTCCAAATATCCCTTTGCCAATTCCACAAGAACAGCCTTAGCGAAAGGCTTCTTGAAGGGAAAGATGTAACTCTGTGGGATGAATTAACAGAACACACAGCAGTTTCTCAGAAAGCTTCTTTCCAGTTTTGAACGGAAGATATTTCCTTTTTCACCATAGCCCTCTATGGGCTTCCAAATATCCCTTTGCCAATTCCCCAAGAACAGCCTTAGCGAAAGGCTTCTTGAAGGGAAAGATGTAACTCTGTGAGATGAATTACCAGAATACAGAGCAGTTTCTCAGAAAGCTTCTTTCCAGTTTTGAACGGATGGTATTTCCTTTTTCACCATAGCCCTCTATGGGCTTCCAAATATCCCTTTGCTAATTCCCCAAGAACAGCCTTAGCGATAGGCTTCTTGAAGAAAAAGATGTAACTCTGTGAGATGAATTAACAGAACACAGAGCAGTTTCTCAGAAAGCTTCCTTCCAGTTTTGAACGGAAGATATTTCCTTTTTCACCATAGCCCTCTATGGGCTTCCAAATATCCCTTTGCCAATTCCACAAGAACAGCCTTAGCGAAAGGCTTCTTGAAGGGAAAGATGTAACTCTGTGAGATGAATTAACAGAACACAGAGCAGTTTCTCAGAAAGCTTCTTTCCAGTTTTGAACGTAAGATATTTCCTTTTTCACCATAGCCCTCTATGGGCTTCCAAATATCCCTTTGCCAATTCCACAAGAACAGCCTTAGCGAAAGGCTTCTTGAAGGGAAAGATGTAACTCTGTGAGATGAATTAACAGAACACAGAGCAGTTGCTCAGAAAGCTTCTTTCCAGTTTTGAACTTAAGATATTTCCTTTTTCACCATAGCCCTCTATGGGCTTCCAAATATCCCTTTGCCAATTCCACAAGAACAGCCTTAGCGAAAGGCTTCTTGAAGGGAAAGATGTAACTCTGTGAGATGAATTAACAGAACACAGAGCAGTTTCTCAGAAAGCTTCTTTCCAGTTTTGAACGGAAGATATTTCCTTTTTCACCATAGCCCCCTATGGGCTTCCAAATATCCCTTTGCCAATTCCACAAGAACAGCCTTAGCGAAAGGCTTCTTGAAGGGAAAGATGTAACTCTGTGAGATGAATTAACAGAACACAGAGCAGTTTCTCAGAAAGCTTCTTTCCAGTTTTGAACGGAAGATATTTCCTTTTTCACCATAGCCCTCTATGGGCTTCCAAATATCCCTTTGCCAATTCCACAAGAACAGCCTTAGCGAAAGGCTTCTTGAAGCGAAAGATGTAACTCTGTGAGATGAATTAACAGAACACAGAGCAGTTTCTCAGAAAGCTTCTTTCCAGTTTTGAACGGAAGATATTTCCTTTTTCAGCATAGCCCTCTATGGGCTTCCAAATATCCCTTTGCCAATTCCACAAGAACAGCCTTAGCGAAAGGCTTCTTGAAGGGAAAGATGTAACTCTGTGAGATGAATTAACAGAACACACAGCAGTTTCTTAGAATGCTTCTTTCATGTTTTGAAGGGAAGATATTTCCTTTTACACCATAGCCCTCTATGGGCTTCCAAATATCCCTTTGCCAATTCCACAAGAACAGCCTTAGCGAAAGGCTTCTTGAAAGGAAAGATGTAACTCTGTGAGGTGAATTAACAGAACACAGAGCAGTTTCTCAGAAAGCTTCTTTCCGGTTTTGAACGGAAGATATTTCCTTTTTCACCATAGCCCTCTATGGGCTTCCAAATATCCCTTTGCCATTTCGACAAGAACAGCCTTAGCGAAAGGCTTCTTGAAGGGAAAGATGTAACTCTGTGAGATGAATTAACAGAACACACAGCAGTTTCTCAGAAAGCTTCTTTCCAGTTTTGAACGGAAGATATTTCCTTTTTCACCATAGCCGTCTATGGGCTTCCAAATATCCCTTTGCCAATTCCACAAGAACAGCCTTAGCGAAAGGCTTCTTGAAGGGAAAGATGTAACACTGTGAGATGAATTAACAGAACACAGAGCAGTTTCTCAGAAAGCTTCTTTCCACTTTTAACGGAAGATATTTCCTTTTTCATCTTAGCCCTCTATGGGCTTCCAAATATCCCTTTGCCAATTCCACAAGAACAGACTTAGCGAAAGGCTTCTTGAAGGGAAAGTTGTAACTCGGTGAGATGAATTAACAGAACACAGAGCAGTTTCTCAGAAAGCTTCTTTCCAGTTTTGAACGGAAGGTATTTCCTTTTTCACCATAGCCCTCTATGGGCTTCCAAATATCCCTGTGCCAATTCCACAAAACAGCCTTATCGAAAGGCTTCTTGAAGGGAAAGATGTAACTCTGTGAGATGAATTAACAGAACACAGAGCAGTTTCTCAGAAAGCTTCTTTCCAGTTTTGAACGGAAGATATTTCCTTTTTCACCATAGTACTCTATGGGCTTCCAAATATCCCTTTGCCAATTCCACAAGAACAGCCTTAGCGAAAGGCTTCTTGAAGGGAAAGATGTAACTCTGTGAGATGAATTAACAGAACACAGAGCAGTTGTTCAGAAAGCTTCTTTCCACTTTTTAACGGAAGATATTTCCTTTTTCACCATAGCTCCCTATGGGCTTCCGAATATCCCTTTGCCAATTCCACAAGAACAGCCTTAGCGAAAGGCTTCTTGAAGGGAAAGATGTAACTCTGTGAGATGAATTAACAGAACACATAGCAGTTTCTCAGAAAGCTTCTTTCCAGTTTTGAACGTAAGATATTTCCTTTTTCACCATAGCCCTCTATGGGCTTCCAAATATCCCTTTGCCAATTAACCAAGAACAGCCTTAGCGAAAGGCTTCTTGAAGGGAAAGATGTAACTCTGTGAGATGAATTAACAGAACACAGAGCAGTTTCTCAGAAAGCTTCTTTCCAGTTTTGAACGGAAGATATTTCCTTTTTCATCTTAGCCCTATATGGGCTTCCAAATATCCCTTTGCCAATTCCACAAGAACAGCCTTAGCGAAAGGCTTCTTGAAGGGAAAGTTGTAACTCGGTGAGATGAATTAACAGAACACAGAGCAGTTTCTCAGAAAGCTTCTTTCCAGTTTTGAACGCATGGTATTTCCTTTTTCAGCATAGCCCTCTATGGGCTTCCAAATATCCCTTCCCAATTCCACAAGAACAGCCTTAGCGAAAGGCTTCTTGAAGGGAAAGATGTAACTCTGTGAGATGAATTAACAGAACACAGAGCAGTTTCTCAGAAAGCTTCTTTCCAGTTTTGAACGGAAGATATTTCTTTTTTTACCTTAGCCCTCTATGGGCTTCCAAATATCCCTTTGCCAATTCCACAAGAACAGCCTTAGCGAAAGGCTTCTTGAAGGGAAAGATATAACTCTGTGCGATGAATTAACAGAACACAGAGCAGTTTCTCAGAAAGCTTCTTTCAAGTTTTGAACGGAAGATATTTCCTTTTACACCATAGCCCTCTATGGGCTTCCAAATATCCCTTTGCCAATTCCACAAGAACAGCCTTAGCGAAAGGCTTCTTGAAGGGAAAGATGTAACTCTGTGGGATGAATTAACAGAACACACAGCAGTTTCTCAGAAAGCTTCTTTCCAGTTTTGAACGGAAGATATTTCCTTTTTCACCATAGCCCTCTATGGGCTTCCAAATATCCCTTTGCCAATTCCCCAAGAACAGCCTTAGCGAAAGGCTTCTTGAAGGGAAAGATGTAACTCTGTGAGATGAATTACCAGAATACAGAGCAGTTTCTCAGAAAGCTTCTTTCCAGTTTTGAACGGATGGTATTTCCTTTTTCACCATAGCCCTCTATGGGCTTCCAAATATCCCTTTGCTAATTCCCCAAGAACAGCCTTAGCGATAGGCTTCTTGAAGAAAAAGATGTAACTCTGTGAGATGAATTAACAGAACACAGAGCAGTTTCTCAGAAAGCTTCCTTCCAGTTTTGAACGGAAGATATTTCCTTTTTCACCATAGCCCTCTATGGGCTTCCAAATATCCCTTTGCCAATTCCACAAGAACAGCCTTAGCGAAAGGCTTCTTGAAGGGAAAGATGTAACTCTGTGAGATGAATTAACAGAACACAGAGCAGTTTCTCAGAAAGCTTCTTTCCAGTTTTGAACGTAAGATATTTCCTTTTTCACCATAGCCCTCTATGGGCTTCCAAATATCCCTTTGCCAATTCCACAAGAACAGCCTTAGCGAAAGGCTTCTTGAAGGGAAAGATGTAACTCTGTGAGATGAATTAACAGAACACAGAGCAGTTGCTCAGAAAGCTTCTTTCCAGTTTTGAACTTAAGATATTTCCTTTTTCACCATAGCCCTCTATGGGCTTCCAAATATCCCTTTGCCAATTCCACAAGAACAGCCTTAGCGAAAGGCTTCTTGAAGGGAAAGATGTAACTCTGTGAGATGAATTAACAGAACACAGAGCAGTTTCTCAGAAAGCTTCTTTCCAGTTTTGAACGGAAGATATTTCCTTTTTCACCATAGCCCCCTATGGGCTTCCAAATATCCCTTTGCCAATTCCACAAGAACAGCCTTAGCGAAAGGCTTCTTGAAGGGAAAGATGTAACTCTGTGAGATGAATTAACAGAACACAGAGCAGTTTCTCAGAAAGCTTCTTTCCAGTTTTGAACGGAAGATATTTCCTTTTTCACCATAGCCCTCTATGGGCTTCCAAATATCCCTTTGCCAATTCCACAAGAACAGCCTTAGCGAAAGGCTTCTTGAAGCGAAAGATGTAACTCTGTGAGATGAATTAACAGAACACAGAGCAGTTTCTCAGAAAGCTTCTTTCCAGTTTTGAACGGAAGATATTTCCTTTTTCAGCATAGCCCTCTATGGGCTTCCAAATATCCCTTTGCCAATTCCACAAGAACAGCCTTAGCGAAAGGCTTCTTGAAGGGAAAGATGTAACTCTGTGAGATGAATTAACAGAACACACAGCAGTTTCTTAGAATGCTTCTTTCATGTTTTGAAGGGAAGATATTTCCTTTTACACCATAGCCCTCTATGGGCTTCCAAATATCCCTTTGCCAATTCCACAAGAACAGCCTTAGCGAAAGGCTTCTTGAAAGGAAAGATGTAACTCTGTGAGGTGAATTAACAGAACACAGAGCAGTTTCTCAGAAAGCTTCTTTCCGGTTTTGAACGGAAGATATTTCCTTTTTCACCATAGCCCTCTATGGGCTTCCAAATATCCCTTTGCCATTTCGACAAGAACAGCCTTAGCGAAAGGCTTCTTGAAGGGAAAGATGTAACTCTGTGAGATGAATTAACAGAACACACAGCAGTTTCTCAGAAAGCTTCTTTCCAGTTTTGAACGGAAGATATTTCCTTTTTCACCATAGCCGTCTATGGGCTTCCAAATATCCCTTTGCCAATTCCACAAGAACAGCCTTAGCGAAAGGCTTCTTGAAGGGAAAGATGTAACACTGTGAGATGAATTAACAGAACACAGAGCAGTTTCTCAGAAAGCTTCTTTCCACTTTTAACGGAAGATATTTCCTTTTTCATCTTAGCCCTCTATGGGCTTCCAAATATCCCTTTGCCAATTCCACAAGAACAGACTTAGCGAAAGGCTTCTTGAAGGGAAAGTTGTAACTCGGTGAGATGAATTAACAGAACACAGAGCAGTTTCTCAGAAAGCTTCTTTCCAGTTTTGAACGGAAGGTATTTCCTTTTTCACCATAGCCCTCTATGGGCTTCCAAATATCCCTGTGCCAATTCCACAAAACAGCCTTATCGAAAGGCTTCTTGAAGGGAAAGATGTAACTCTGTGAGATGAATTAACAGAACACAGAGCAGTTTCTCAGAAAGCTTCTTTCCAGTTTTGAACGGAAGATATTTCCTTTTTCACCATAGTACTCTATGGGCTTCCAAATATCCCTTTGCCAATTCCACAAGAACAGCCTTAGCGAAAGGCTTCTTGAAGGGAAAGATGTAACTCTGTGAGATGAATTAACAGAACACAGAGCAGTTGTTCAGAAAGCTTCTTTCCACTTTTTAACGGAAGATATTTCCTTTTTCACCATAGCTCCCTATGGGCTTCCGAATATCCCTTTGCCAATTCCACAAGAACAGCCTTAGCGAAAGGCTTCTTGAAGGGAAAGATGTAACTCTGTGAGATGAATTAACAGAACACATAGCAGTTTCTCAGAAAGCTTCTTTCCAGTTTTGAACGTAAGATATTTCCTTTTTCACCATAGCCCTCTATGGGCTTCCAAATATCCCTTTGCCAATTCCACAAGAACAGCCTTAGCGAAAGGCTTCTTGAAGGGAAAGATGTAACTCTGTGAGATGAATTAACAGAACACAGAGCAGTTTCTGAGAAAGCTTCTTTCCAGTTTTGAACGGAAGATATTTCCTTTTTCACCATAGCCCTCTATGGGCTTCCAAATATCCCTTTGCCAATTCCAAAAGAACAGCCTTAGCGAAAGGCTTCTTGAAGGGAAAGATGTAACTCTGTGAGATGAATTAACAGAACACAGAGCAGTTTCTCAGAAAGCTTCTTTCCAGTTTTGAACGGAAGATATTTCCTTTTTCACCATAGCCCTCTATGGGCTTCCAAATATCCCTTTGCCAATTCCACAAGAACAGCCTTAACGAAAGGCTTCTTGAAGGGAAAGATGTAACTCTGTGAGATGAATTAACAGAACACACAGCAGTTTCTCAGAAAGCTTCTTTCCAGTTTTGAACGGAAGATATTTCCTTTTTCACCATAGCCCTCTATGGGCTTCCAAATATCCCTTTGCCAATTCCACAAGAACAGCCTTAGCGAAAGGCTTCTTGATGGGAAAGATGTAACTCTGTGAGATGAATTAACAGAACACAGAGCAGTTTCTCAGAAAGCTTCTTTCCACTTTTGAACGGAAGATATTTCCTTTTTCACCATAGCCCTCTATGGGCTTCCAAATATCCCTTTGCCAATTTCCCAAAAACAGCCTTAGCGAAAGGCTTCTTGAAGGGAAAGATGTAACTCTGTGAGATGAATTAACAGAACACAGAGTAGTTTCTCAGAAAGCTTCTTTCCAGTTTTGAACGGAAGATATTTCCTTTTTCACCATAGCCCTCTATGGGCTTCCAAATATCCCTTTGCCAATTCCACAAGAACAGCCTTAGCGAAAGGCTTCTTGAAGGGAAAGATGTAACTCTGTGAGATGAATTAACAGAACACACAGCAGTTTCTCAGAAAGCTTCTTTCCAGTTTTAAACGGAAGATATTTCCTTTTTCACCATAGCCCTCTAAGGGCTTCCAAATATCCCTTTGCCAATTCCACAAGAACAGCCTTAGCGAAAGGCTTCTTGAAGGGAAAGATGTAACTCTGTGAGATGAATTAACAGAACACAGAGCAGTTTCTCAGAAAGCTTCTTTCCACTTTTAACGGAAGATATTTCCTTTTTCATCTTAGCCCTCTATGGGCTTCCAAATATCCCTTTGCCAATTCCACAAGAACAGCCTTACCGAAAGGCTTCTTGAAGGGAAAGTTGTAACTCGGTGAGATGAATTAACAGAACACAGAGCAGTTTCTCAGAAAGCTTCTTTCCAGTTGTGAACGGAAGGTATTTCCTTTTTCACCATAGCCCTCTATGGGCTTCCAAATATCCCTGTGCCAATTCCACAAAACAGCCTTAGCGAAAGGCTTCTTGAAGGGAAAGATGTAACTCTGTGAGATGAATTAACAGAACACAGAGCAGTTTCTCAGAAAGCTTCTTTCCAGTTTTGAACGGAAGATATTTCCTTTTTCACCATAGCCCTCTATGGGCTTCCAAATATCCCTTTGCCAATTCCACAAGAACAGCCTTAGCGAAAGGCTTCTTGAAGGGAAAGATGTAACTCTGTGAGATGAATTAACAGAACACAGAGCAGTTTCTCAGAAAGCTTCTTTCCAGTTTTGAACGGAAGATATTTCCTTTTTCACCATAGCCCTCTATGGGCTTCCAAATATCCCTTTGCAAATTCCACAAGAACAGCCTTAGCGAAAGGCTTCTTGAAGGGAAAGATGTAACTCTGTGAGATGAATTAACAGAACACAGAGCAGTTTCTCAGAAAGCTTCTTTCCTGTTTTCAACGGAAGATATTTCCTTTTACACCATAGCCCTCTATGGGCTTCCAAATATCCCTTTGCCAATTCCACAAGAACAGCCTTAGCGAAAGGCTTCTTGAAGGGAAAGATGTAACTCTGTGAGGTGAATTAACAGAACACAGAGCAGTTTCTCAGAAAGCTTCTTTCCAGTTTTGAACGGAAGATATTTCCTTTTTCACCATAGCCCTCTATGGGCTTCCAAATATCCCTTTGCCAATTCCCCAAGAACAGCCTTAGCGAAAGGCTTCTTGAAGGGAAAGATGTAACTCTGTGAGATGAATTAACAGAACACAGAGCAGTTTCTCAGAAAGCTTCTTTCTAGTTTTGAAAGGAAGATATTTCCTTTTTCACCATAGCCCTCTCTGGGCTTCCAAATATCCCTTTGCCAATTCCACAAGAACAGCCTTAGCGAAAGGCATCTTGAAGGGAAAGATGTAACTCTGTGAGATGAATTAACAGAACACAGAGCAGTTTCTCAGAAAGCTTCTTTCCAGTTTTGAACGGAAGATATTTCCTTTTTCACCATAGCCCTCTATGGGCTTCAAAATATCCCTTGCCAATTCCACAAGAACAGCCTTAGCGAAAGGCTTCTTGAAGGGAAAGATGTAACTCTGTGAGATGAATTAACAGAACACATGGCAGTTTCTCAGAAAGCTTCTTTCCAGTTTTGAACGGATGGTATTTCCTTTTTCACCATAGCCCTCTATGGGCTTCCAAATATCCCTTTGCAATTCCCCAAGAACAGCCTTAGCGAAAGGCTTCTTGAAGAAAAAGATGTAACTCTGTGAGATGAATTAACAGAAGACAGAGCAGTTTCTCAGAAAGCTTCTTTCCAGTTTTGAACGGAAGATATTTCCTTTTTCACCATAGCCCTCTAAGGGCTTCCAAATATCCCTTTGCCAATTCCACAAGAACAGCCTTAGCGAAAGGCTTCTTGAAGGGAAAGATGTAACTCTGTGAGATGAATTAACAGAACACAGAGCAGTTTCTCAGAAAGCTTCTTTCCACTTTTAACGGAAGATATTTCCTTTTTCATCTTAGCCCTCTATGGGCTTCCAAATATCCCTTTGCCAATTCCACAAGAACAGCCTTACCGAAAGGCTTCTTGAAGGGAAAGTTGTAACTCGGTGAGATGAATTAACAGAACACAGAGCAGTTTCTCAGAAAGCTTCTTTCCAGTTGTGAACGGAAGGTATTTCCTTTTTCACCATAGCCCTCTATGGGCTTCCAAATATCCCTGTGCCAATTCCACAAAACAGCCTTAGCGAAAGGCTTCTTGAAGGGAAAGATGTAACTCTGTGAGATGAATTAACAGAACACAGAGCAGTTTCTCAGAAAGCTTCTTTCCAGTTTTGAACGGAAGATATTTCCTTTTTCACCATAGCCCTCTATGGGCTTCCAAATATCCCTTTGCCAATTCCCCAAGAACAGCCTTAGCGAAAGGCTTCTTGAAGGGAAAGATGTAACTCTGTGAGATGAATTAACAGAACACAGAGCAGTTTCTCAGAAAGCTTCTTTCCAGTTTTGAACGGAAGATATTTCCTTTTTCACCATAGCCCTCTATGGGCTTCCAAATATCCCTTTGCAAATTCCACAAGAACAGCCTTAGCGAAAGGCTTCTTGAAGGGAAAGATGTAACTCTGTGAGATGAATTAACAGAACACATAGCAGTTTCTCAGAAAGCTTCTTTCCTGTTTTCAACGGAAGATATTTCCTTTTACACCATAGCCCTCTATGGGCTTCCAAATATCCCTTTGCCAATTCCACAAGAACAGCCTTAGCGAAAGGCTTCTTGAAGGGAAAGATGTAACTCTGTGAGGTGAATTAACAGAACACAGAGCAGTTTCTCAGAAAGCTTCTTTCCAGTTTTGAACGGAAGATATTTCCTTTTTCACCATAGCCCTCTATGGGCTTCCAAATATCCCTTTGCCAATTCCCCAAGAACAGCCTTAGCGAAAGGCTTCTTGAAGGGAAAGATGTAACTCTGTGAGATGAATTAACAGAACACAGAGCAGTTTCTCAGAAAGCTTCTTTCCAGTTTTGAACGGAAGGTATTTCCTTTTTCACCATAGCCCTCTATGGGCTTCCAAATATCCCTTTGCCAATTCCCCAAGAACAGCCTTAGCGAAAGGCTTCTTGAAGGGAAAGATGTAACTCTGTGAGATGAATTAACAGAACACAGAGCAGTTGCTCAGAAAGCTTCTTTCCAGTTTTGAACGGAAGATATTTCCTTTTTCACTATAGCCCTCTATGGGCTTCCAAATATCCCTTTGACAATTCCACAAGAACAGCCTTAGCGAAAGGCTTCTTGAAGGGAAAGATGTAACTCTGTGAGATGAATTAACTTAACACAGAGCAGTTGTTCAGAAAGCTTCTTTCCAGTTTTGAACGAAAGATATTTCCTTTTTCACCATAGCTCCCTATGGGCTTCCAAATATCCCTTTGCCAATTCCACAAGAACAGCCTTAGCGAAAGGCTTCTTGAAGGGAAAGATGTAACTCTGTGAGATGAATTAACAGAACACAAAGCAGTTTCTCAGAAAGCTTCTTTCCAGTTTTGAACGGAAGATATTTCCTTTTTCACCATAGCCCTCTATGGGCTTCCAAATATCCCTTTGCCAATTCAACAAGAATAGCCTTAGCGAAAGGCTTCTTGAAGGGAAAGATGTAACTCTGTGAGATGAATTAACAGAACACAGAGCAGTTTCTCAGAAAGCTTCTTTCCAGTTTTAAACGGAAGATATTTCCTTTTTCACCATAGCCCTCTATGGGCTTCCAAATATCCCTTTGCCAATTCCACAAGAACAGCCTTAGCGAAAGGCATCTTGAAGGGAAAGATGTGACTCTGTGAGATGAATTAACAGAACACAGAGCAGTTTCTCAGAAAGCTTCTTTCCAGTTTTGAACGGAAGATATTTCCTTTTTCACCATAGACCTCTATGGGCTTCCAAATATCCCTTTGCCAATTCCACAAGAACAGCCTTAGCGAAAGGCTTCTTGAAGGGAAAGATGTAACTCTGTGAGATGAATTAACAGAACACACAGCAGTTTCTCAGAAAGCTTCTTTCCAGTTTTGAACGGAAGATATTTCCTTTTTCACCATAGCCCTCTATGGGCTTCCAAATATCCCTTTGCCAATTCCACAAGAACAACCTTAGCGAAAGGCTTCTTGAAGGGAAAGATTTAACTCCGTGAGATGAATTAACAGAACACAGAGCAGTTTCTCAGAAAGCTTCTTTCCAGCTTTGAACGGAAGATATTTCCTTTTTCACCATAACCCTCTATGGGCTTCCAAATATCCCTTTGCCAATTCCACAAGAACAGCCTTAGCGAAAGGCTTCTTGAAGGGAAAGATGTAACTCTGTGAGATGAATTAACAGAACACAGAGCAGTTTCTCAGAAAGCTTCTTTCATGTTTTGAACGGAAGATATTTCCTTTTACACCATAGCCCTCTATGGGCTTCCAAATATCCCTTTACCAATTCCACAAGAACAGCCTTAGCGAAAGGCTTCTTGAAGGGAAAGATGTAACTCTGTGAGGTGAATTAACAGAACACAGAGCAGTTTCTCAGAAAGCTTCTTTCCAGTTTTGAACGGAAGATATTTCCTTTTACACCATAGCCGTCTATGGGCTTCCAAATATCCCTTTGCCAATTCCACAAGAACAGCCTTAGCGAAAGGCTTCTTGATGGGAAAGATGTAATTCTGTGAGATGAATTAACAGAACACAGAGCAGTTTCTCAGAAAGCTTCTTTCCAGTTTTGAACGGAAGATAATTCCTTTTTCACCATAGCACTCTATGGGCTTCCAAATATCCCTTTGCCAATTCCCCAAGAACAGCCTTAGCGAAAGGCTTCTTGAAGGGAAAGATGTAACTCTGTGAGATGAATTAACAGAACACAGAGCAGTTTCTCAGAAAGCTTCTTTCCAGTTTTGAACGGAAGATATTTCCTTTTTCACCATAGCCCTCTATGGGCTTCCAAATATCCCTTTGCCAATTCCACAAAGAACAGCCTTAGCGAAAGGCTTCTTGAAGGGAAAGATGTAACTCTGTGAGATGAATTAACAGAACACAGAGCAGTTTCTCAGAAAGCTTCTTTCCAGTTTTGAACGGAAGATATTTCCTTTTTCACCATAGCCCTCTATGGGCTTCCAAATATCCCTTTGCCAATTCCCCAAGAACAGCCTTAGCGAAAGGCTTCTTGAAGGGAAAGATGTAACTCTGTGAGATGAATTAACAGAACACAGAGCAGTTTCTCAGAAAGCTTCTTTCCAGTTTTGAACGGAAGGTATTTCCTTTTTCACCATAGCCCTCTATGGGCTTCCAAATATCCCTTTGCCAATTCCCCAAGAACAGCCTTAGCGAAAGGCTTCTTGAAGGGAAAGATGTAACTCTCTGACATGAATTAACAGAACACAGAGCAGTTGCTCAGAAAGCTTCTTTCCAGTTTTGAACGGAAGATATTTCCTTTTTCACCATAGCCCTCTATGGGCTTCCAAATATCCCTGTGCCAATTCCACAAGAACAGCCTTAGCGAAAGGCTTCTTGAAGGAAAGTTGTAACTCGGTGAGATGAATTAACAGAACACAGAGCAGTTTCTTAGAATGCTTCTTTCCAGTTTTGAACGGAAGGTATTTCCTTTTTCACCATAGCCCTCTATGGGCTTCCAAATATCCCTGTGCCAATTCCACAAGAACAGCCTTAGCGAAAGGCTTCTTGAAGGGAAAGATGTAACTCTGTGAGATGAATTAACAGAACACAGAGCAGTTTCTCAGAAAGCTTCTTTCCAGTTTTGAACGGAAGATATTTCCATTTTCACCATAGCCCTCTATGGGCTTCAAAATATCCCTTGCCAATTCCACAAGAACAGCCTTAGCGAAAGGCTTCTTGAAGGGAAAGATGTAACTCTGTGAGATGAATTAACAGATCACAGAGCAGTTTCTCAGAAAGCTTCTTTCCAGTTTTGAACGGATGGTATTTCCTTTTTCACCATAGCCCTCTATGGGCTTCCAAATATCCCTTTGCCAATTCCCCAAGAACAGCCTTAGCGAAAGGCTTCTTCAAGGGAAAGATGTAACTCTGTGAGATGAATTAACAGAACACAGAGCAGTTTCTCAGAAAGCTTCTTTCCAGTTTTGAACGGAAGATATTTCCTTTTTCACCACAGACCTCTATGGGCTTCCAAATATCCCTTTGCCAATTCCACAAGAACAGCCTTAGCGAAAGTCTTCTTGAAGGGAAAGATGTAACTCTGTGAGATGAATTAACAGAACACAGAGCAGTTTCTCAGAAAGCTTCCTTCCAGTTTTGAACGGAAGATATTTCCTTTTTCACCATAGCCCTCTATGGGCTTCCAAATATCCCTTTGCCAATTCCACAAGAACAGCCTTAGCGAAAGGCTTCTTGAAGGGAAAGATGTAACTCTGTGAGATGAACTAACAGAACACAGAGCAGTTTCTCAGAAAGCTTCTTTCCAGTTTTGAACGGAAGATATTTCCTTTTTCACCATAGCCCTCTATGGGCTTCCAAATATCCCTTTGCCAATTGCACAGGAACAGCCTTAGCAAAAGGCTTCTTGAAGGGAAAGATGTAACTCTGTGAGATGAATTAACAGAACACAGATCAGTTTCTCAGAAAGCTTCTTTCCAGTTTTGAACGGAAGATATTTCTTTTTCACCATAGCCCTCTATGGGCTTCCAAATATCCCTTTGCCAATTCCACAAGAACAGCCTTAGCGAAAGGCTTCTTGAAGGGAAAGATGTAACTCTGTGAGATGAATTAACAGAACACAAAGCAGTTTCTCAGAAAGCTTCTTTCCAGTTTTGAACGGAAGATATTTCCTTTTTCACCATAGCCCTCTATGGGCTTCCAAATATCCCTTTGCCAATTCCACAAGAACAGCCTTAGCGAAAGGCTTCTTGAAGGGAAAGATGTAACTCTGTGAGATGAATTAACAGAACACAGAGCAGTTTCTCAGAAACTTCTTTCCAGTTTTGAACGGAAGATATTTCCTTTTTCACCTTAGCCCTCTATGGGTTTCCAAATATCCCTTTGCCAATTCCACAAGAACAGCCTTAGCGAAAGGCTTCTTGAAGGGAAAGATTTAACTCGGTGAGATGAATTAACAGAACACAGAGCAGTTTCTCAGAAAGCTTCTTTCCCGTTTTGAACGGAAGGTATTTCCTTTTTCACCATAGCCCTCTATGGGCTTCCAAATATCCCTGTGCCAATTCCACAAGAACAGCCTTAGCGAAAGGCTTCTTGAAGGGAAAGATGTAACTCTGTGAGATGAATTAACAGAACACAGAGCAGTTTCTCAGAAAGCTTCTTTCCAGTTTTGAACGGAAGATATTTCCTTTTTCACCATAGCCCTCTATGGGCTTCCAAATATCCCTTTGCCAATTCCACAAGAACAGCCTTAGCGAAAGGCTTCTTGAAGGGAAAGATGTAACTCTGTGAGATGAATTAACAGAACACAGAGCAGTTTCTCAGAAAGCTTCTTTCCAGTTTTGAACGGAAGATATTTCCTTTTTCACCATAGAGCTCTATGGGCTTCCAAATATCCCTTTGCCAATTCCACAAGAAAAGCCTTAGCGAAAGGCTTATTGAAGGGAAAGATGTAACTCTGTGGGATGAATTAACAGAACACAGAGCAGTTTCTCAGAAAGCTTCTTTCCAGTTTTGAACGGAAGATATTTCCTTTTTCAACATAGCCCTCTATGGGCTTCCAAATATCCCTTTGCCAATTCCCCAAGAACAGCCTTAGCGAAAGGCTACTTGAAGGGAAAGATGTAACTCTGTGAGATGAATTAACAGAACACAGAGCAGTTTCTCAGAAATCTTCTTTCCAGTTTTGAACGGGAGGTATTTCCTTTTTCACCATAGCCCTCTATGGGCTTCCAAATATCCCTTTGCAAATTCCACAAGAACAGCCTTAGCGAAAGGCTTCTTGAAGGGAAAGATGTAACTCTGTGAGATGAATTAACAGAACACAGAGCAGTTTCTCAGAAAGCTTCTTTCCAGTTTTGAACGGAAGATATTTCCTTTTTCACCATAGCCCTCTATGGGCTTCCAAATATCCCTTTGCCAATTCCACCAGAACAGCCTTAGCGAAAGGCTTCTTGAAGGGAGAGATGTAACTCTGTGAGATGAATTAACAGAACACAGAGCAGTTTCTCAGAAAGCTTCTTTCCAGTTTTGAACGGAAGATATTTCCTTTTTCACCATAGCCCTCTATGGGCTTCCAAATATCCCTTTGCCAATTCCACAAGAACAGCCTTAGCGAAAGGCTTCTTGAAGCGAAAGATGTAACTGTGTGAGATGAATTAAGAGAACACAGAGCAGTTTCTCAGAAAGCTTCTTTCCAGTTTTGAACGGAAGATATTTCCTTTTTCACCTTAGCCCTCTATGGGCTTCCAAATATCCCTTTGCCAATTCCACAAGAACAGCCTTAGCGAAAGGCTTCTTGAAGGGAAAGTTGTAACTCGGTGAGATGAATTAACAGAACACAGAGCAGTTTCTCAGAAAGCTTCTTTCCAGTTTTGAACGGAAGGTATTTCCTTTTTCACCATAGCCCTCTATGAGCTTCCAAATATCCCTGTGCCAATTCCACAAAACAGCGTTAGCGAAAGGCTTCTTGAAGGGAAAGATGTAACTCTGTGAGATGAATTAACAGAACACAGAGCAGTTTCTCAGAAAGCTTCTTTCCAGTTTTGAACGGAAGATATTTCCTTTTTCACCATAGCCCTCTGTTGGCTTCCAAATATCCCTTGTCAATTCCACAAGAACAGCCTTAGCGAAAGGCTTCTTGAAGGGAAAGATGTAACTCTGTGAGATGAATTAACGGAACACAGAGCAGTTTCTCAGAAAGCTTCTTTCCAGTTTTGAACGGATGGTATTTCCTTTTTCACCATAGCCCTCTATGGGCTTCCAAATATCCCTTTGCCAATTCCCCAAGAACAGCCTTAGCGAAAGGCTTCTTGAAGGGAAAGATGTAACTCTGTGAGATGAATTAACAGAACACAGAGCAGTTTCTCAGAAAGCTTCTTTCCAGTTTTGAACGGAAGATATTTCCTTTTTCACCTTAGCCCTCTATGGGTTTCCAAATATCCCTTTGCCAATTCCACAAGAACAGCCTTAGCGAAAGGCTTCTTGAAGGGAAAGATGTAACTCGGTGAGATGAATTAACAGAACACAGAGCAGTTTCTCAGAAAGCTTCTTTCCCGTTTTGAACGGAAGGTATTTCCTTTTTCACCATAGCCCTCTATGGGCTTCCAAATATCCCTGTGCCAATTCCACAAGAACAGCCTTAGCGAAAGGCTTCTTGAAGGGAAAGATGTAACTCTGTGAGATGAATTAACAGAACACAGAGCAGTTTCTCAGAAAGCTTCTTTCCAGTTTTGAACGGAAGATATTTCCTTTTTCACCATAGCCCTCTATGGGCTTCCAAATATCCCTTTGCCAATTCCACAAGAACAGCCTTAGCGAAAGGCTTCTTGAAGGGAAAGATGTAACTCTGTGAGATGAATTAACAGAACACAGAGCAGTTTCTCAGAAAGCTTCTTTCCAGTTTTAAACGGAAGATATTTCCTTTTTCACCATAGCCCTCTATGGGCTTCCAAATATCCCTTTGCCAATTCCACAAGAAAAGCCTTAGCGAAAGGCTTATTGAAGGGAAAGATGTAACTCTGTGGGATGAATTAACAGAACACAGAGCAGTTTCTCAGAAAGCTTCTTTCCAGTTTTGAACGGAAGATATTTCCTTTTTCAACATAGCCCTCTATGGGCTTCCAAATATCCCTTTGCCAATTCCCCAAGAACAGCCTTAGCGAAAGGCTACTTGAAGGGAAAGATGTAACTCTGTGAGATGAATTAACAGAACACAGAGCAGTTTCTCAGAAATCTTCTTTCCAGTTTTGAACGGGAGGTATTTCCTTTTTCACCATAGCCCTCTATGGGCTTCCAAATATCCCTTTGCAAATTCCACAAGAACAGCCTTAGCGAAAGGCTTCTTGAAGGGAAAGATGTAACTCTGTGAGATGAATTAACAGAACACAGAGCAGTTTCTCAGAAAGCTTCTTTCCAGTTTTGAACGGAAGATATTTCCTTTTTCACCATAGCCCTCTATGGGCTTCCAAATATCCCTTTGCCAATTCCACCAGAACAGCCTTTGCGAAAGGCTTCTTGAAGGGAGAGATGTAACTCTGTGAGATGAATTAACAGAACACAGAGCAGTTTCTCAGAAAGCTTCTTTCCAGTTTTGAACGGAAGATATTTCCTTTTTCACCATAGCCCTCTATGGGCTTCCAAATATCCCTTTGCCAATTCCACAAGAACAGCCTTAGCGAAAGGCTTCTTGATGGGAAAGATGTAACTCTGTGAGATGAATTAACAGAACACACAGCAGTTTCTCAGAAAGCTTCTTTCCAGTTTTGAACGGAACATATTTCCTTTTTCACCGTAGCCCTCTATGGGCTTCCAAATATCCCTTTGCCAATTCCCCAAGAACAGCCTTAGCGAAAGGCTTCTTGAAGGGAAAGATGTAACTCTGTGAGATGAATTAACAGAACACACAGCAGTTTCTCAGTAAGCTTCTTTCCACTTTTGAACGGAAGATATTTCCTTTTTCACCATAGCCCTCTATGGGCTTCCAAATATCCCTTTGCCAATTCCACAAGAACAGCCTTTGCGAAAGGCTTCTTAAAGGGAAAGATGTAACTCTGTGAGATGAATTAACAGAACACACAGCAGTTTCTCAGAAAGCTTCTTTCCAGTTTTGAACGGAAGATATTTCCTTTTTCACCATAGCCCTCTATGGGCTTCCAAATATCCCTTTGCCAATTCCACAAAACAGCCTTAGCGAAAGGCTTCTTGAAGGGAAAGATGTAACTGTGTGAGATGAATTAAGAGAACACAGAGCAGTTTCTCAGAAAGCTTCTTTCCAGTTTTGAACGGAAGATATTTCCTTTTTCACCTTAGCCCTCTATGGGCTTCCAAATATCCCTTTGCCAATTCCACAAGAACAGCCTTAGCGAAAGGCTTCTGGAAGGGAAAGTTGTAACTCGGTGAGATGAATTAACAGAACACAGAGCAGTTTCTCAGAAAGCTTCTTTCCAGTTTTGAACAGAAGGTATTTCCTTTTTCACCATAGCCCTCTATGAGCTTCCAAATATACCTGTGCCAATTCCACAAAACAGCGTTAGCGAAAGGCTTCTTGAAGGGAAAGATGTAACTCTGTGAGATGAATTAACAGAACACAGAGCAGTTTCTCAGAAAGCTTCTTTCCACTTTTGAACGGAATATATTTCCTTTTTCACCATAGCCCTCTGTGGGCTTCCAAATATCCCTTGTCAATTCCACAAGAACAGCCTTAGCGAAAGGCTTCTTGAAGGGAAAGATGTAACTCTGTGAGATGAATTAACGGAACACAGAGCAGTTTCTCAGAAAGCTTCTTTCCAGTTTTGAACGGATGGTATTTCCTTTTTCACCATAGCCCTCTATGGGCTTCCAAATATCCCTTTGCCAATTCCACAAGAACAGCCTTAGCGAAAGGCTTCTTGAAGGGAAAGATGTAACTCTGTGAGATGAATTAACAGAACACAGAGCAGTTTCTCAGAAAGCTTCTTTCCAGTTTTGAACGGAAGATATTTCCTTTTTTACCTTAGCCCTCTATGGGCTTCCAAATATCCCTTTGCCAATTCCACAAGAACAGCCTTAGCGAAAGGCTTCTTGAAGGGAAAGATGTAACTCTGTGAGATGAATTAACAGAACACAGAGCAGTTTCTCAGAAAGCTTCTTTCCAGTTTTGAACGGAAGATATTTCCTTTTTCACCATAGCCCTCTATGGGCTTCCAAATATCCCTTTGCCAATTCCACAAGAACAGCCTTAGCGAAAGGCTTCTTGAAGGGAAAGATGTAACTCTGTGAGATGAATTAACAGAACACAGAGCAGTTTCTCAGAAAGCTTCTTTCCAGTTTTGAACGGAAGATATTTCCTTTTTCACCATAGCCCTCTATGGGGTTCCAAATATCCCTTTGCCAATTCCACAAGAACAGCCTTAGCGAAAGGCTTCTTGAAGGGAAAGATGTAACTCTGTGAGATGAATTAACAGAACACAGAGCAGTTTCTCAGAAAGCTTCTTTGCAGTTTTGAACGGAAGATATTTCCTTTTTCACCATAGCCCTCTCTGGGCTTCCAAATATCCCTTTGCCAATTCCACAAGAACAGCCTTAGCGAAAGGCTTCTTGAAGGGAAACATGTAACTCTGTGAGATGAATTAACAGAACACACATCAGTTTCTCAGAAAGCTTCTTTCCAGTTTTGAACGGAAGATATTTCCTTTTTCACCATAGCCCTCTCTGGGCTTCCAAATATCCCTTTGCGAATTCCCAAAGAACAGCCTTAGCGAAAGGCTTCTTGAAGGGAAAGATGTAACTCTGTGAGATGAATTAACAGAATACAGAGCAGTTTCTCCGAAAGCTTCTTTCCAGTTTTGAACGGAAGATATTTCGTTTTTCACCTTAGCCCTCTATGGGCTTCCAAATATCCCTTTGCCAATTCCACAAGAACAGCCTTAGCGAAAGGCTTCTTGAAGGGAAAGTTGTAACTCGGTGAGATGAATTAACAGAACACAGAGCAGTTTCTCAGAAAGCTTCTTTCCAGTTTTGAACGGAAGGTATTTCCTTTTTCACCATAGCCCTCTATGGGCTTCCAAATATCCCTGTGCCAAATCCACAAAACAGCCTTAGCGAAAGGCTTCTTGAAGGGAAAGATGTAACTCTGTGAGATGAATTAACAGAACACAGAGCAGTTTCTCAGAAAGCTTCTTTCCAGTTTTGAACGGAAGATATTTCCTTTTTCACCATAGCCCTCTATGGGCTTCAAAATATCCCTTGCCAATTCCACAAGAACAGCCTTAGCGAAAGGCTTCTTGAAGGGAAAGATGTAACTCTGTGAGATGAATTAACAGAACACAGAGCAGTTTCTCAGAAAGCTTCTTTCGAGTTTTGAACGGAAGATATTTCCTTTTTCACCATAGCCGTCTATGGGCTTCCAAATATCCCTTTGCCAATTCCACAAGAACAGCCTTAGCGAAAGGCTTCTTGAAGGGAAAGATGTAACTCTGTGAGATGAATTAACAGAACACAGAGCAGTTTCTCAGAAAGCTTCTTTCCAGTTTTGAACGGAAGATATTTCCTTTTTCACCATAGCCCTCTATGGGCTTCCAAATATCCCTTTGCCAATTCCACAAGAACAGCCTTAGCGAAAGGCTTCTTGAAGGGAAAGATGTAACTCTGTGAGATGAATTAACAGAACACAGAGCAGTTTCTCAGAAAGCTTCTTTCCAGTTTTGAACGGAAGGTATTTCCTTTTTCACCATAGCCCTTTATGGGCTTCCAAATATCCCTTTGCCAATTCCCCAAGAACAGCCTTAGCGAAAGGCTTCTTGAAGGGAAAGATGTAACTCTGTGAGATGAATTAACAGAACACAGAGCAGTTGCTCAGAAAGCTTCTTTCCAGTTTTGAACGGAAGATATTTCCTTTTTCACCATAGCCCTCTATGGGCTTCCAAATATCCCTTTGCCAATTCCACAAGAACAGCCTTAGCGAAAGGCTTCTTGAAGGGAAAGATGTAACTCTGTGAGATGAATTAACAGAACACAGAGCAGTTTCTCAGAAGCTTCTTTCCAGTTTTGAACGGAAGATATTTCCTTTTTCACCATAGCCCTCTATGGGCTTCCAAATATCCCTTTGCCAATTCCACAAGAACAGCCTTAGCGAAAGGCTTCTTGAAGGGAAAGGTGTAACTCTGTGAGATAAATTAACAGAACACACAGCAGTTTCTCAGAAAGCTTCTTTCCAGTTTTGAACGGAAGATATTTCCTTTTTCACCATAGCCCTCTATGGGCTTCCAAATATCCCTTTGCCAATTCCACAAGAACAGCCTTAGCGAAAGGCTTCTTGAAGGGAAAGATGTAACTCTGTGAGATGAATTAACAGAACACAGAGCAGTTTCTCAGAAAGCTTCTTTCCAGTTTTGAACGGAAGATATTTCCTTTTTCACCATAGCCCTCTATGGGCTTCCAAATATCCCTTTGCCAATTCCACAAGAACAGCCTTAGCGAAAGGCTTCTTGAAGGGAAAGATGTAACTCTGTGAGATGAATTAACAGAACACAGAGCAGTTTCTCAGAAAGCTTCTTTCATGTTTTGAACGGAAGATATTTCCTTTTACACCATAGCCCTCTATGGGCTTCCAAATATCCCTTTGCCAATTCCACAAGAACAGCCTTAGCGAAAGGCTTCTTGAAGGGAAAGATGTAACTCTGTGAGGTGAATTAACAGAACACAGAGCAGTTTCTCAGAAAGCTTCTTTCCAGTTTTGAACGGAAGATATTTTCTTTTTCACCATAGCCCTCTATGGGCTTCCAAATATCCCTTTGCCAATTCCACAAGAACAGCCTTAGCGAAAGGCTTCTTGAAGGGAAAGATGTAACTCTGTGAGATGAATTAACAGAACACAGAGCAGTTTCTCAGAAAGCTTCTTTCCAGTTTTGAACGGAAGATATTTCCTTTTTCACCATAGCCCTCTATGGGCTTCCAAATATCCCTTTGCCAATTCCACAAGAACAGCCTTAGCGAAAGGCTTCTTGAAGGGAAAGATGTAACTCTGTGAGATGAATTAACAGAACACAGAGCAGTTTCTCAGAAAGCTTCTTTCCAGTTTTGAACGGAAGATATTTCCTTTTTCACCATAGCCCTCTATGGGGTTCCAAATATCCCTTTGCCAATTCCACAAGAACAGCCTTAGCGAAAGGCTTCTTGAAGGGAAAGATGTAACTCTGTGAGATGAATTAACAGAACACAGAGCAGTTTCTCAGAAAGCTTCTTTCCAGTTTTGAACGGAAGATATTTCCTTTTTCACCATAGCCCTCTATGGGCTTCCAAATATCCCTTTGCCAATTCCACAAGAACAGCCTTAGCGAAAGGCTTCTTGAAGGGAAAGATGTAACTCTGTGAGATGAATTAACAGAACACAGAGCAGTTTCTCAGAAAGCTTCTTTCCAGTTTTGAACGGAAGATATTTCCTTTTTCACCATAGCCCTCTATGGGCTTCCAAATATCCCTTTGCCAATTCCACAAGAACAGCCTAAGCGAAAGGCTTCTTGAAGGGAAAGATGTAACTCTGTGAGATGAATTAACAGAACACAGAGCAGTTTCTCAGAAAGCTTCTTTCATGTTTTGAACGGAAGATATTTCCTTTTACACCATAGCCCTCTATGGGCTTCCAAATATCCCTTTGCCAATTCCACAAGAACAGCTTTAGCGAAAGGCTTCATGAAGGGAAAGATGTAACTCTGTGAGGTGAATTAACAGAACACAGAGCAGTTTCTCAGAAAGCTTCTTTCCAGTTTTGAACGGAAGATATTTCCTTTTTCACCATAGCCGTCTATGGGCTTCCAAATATCCCTTTGCCAATTCCACAAGAACAGCCTTAGCGAAAGGCTTCTTGATGGGAAAGATGTAACTCTGTGAGATGAATTAACAGAACACAGAGCAGTTTCTCAGAAAGCTTCTTTCCAGTTTTGAACGGAAGATATTTCCTTTTTCACCATAGCCCTCTATGGGCTTCCAAATATCCCTTTGCCAATTCCCCAAGAACAGCCTTAGCGATAGGCTTCTTGAAGGGAAAGATGTAACTCTGTGAGATGAATTGACAGAACACACATCAGTTTCTCAGAAAGCTTCTTTCCAGTTTTGAACGGAAGATATTTCCTTTTTCACCATAGCCTTCTATGGGCTTCCAAATATCCCTTTGCCAATTCCACAAGAACAGCCTTAGCGAAAGGCTTCTTGAAGGGAAAGGTGTAACTCTGTGAGATGAATTAACAGAACACACAGCAGTTTCTCAGAAAGCTTCTTTCATGTTTTGAACGGAAGATATTTCCTTTTTCACCATAGCCCTCTATGGGCTTCCAAATATCCCTTTGCCAATTCCACAAGAACAGCCTTAGCGAAAGGCTTCTTGAAGGGAAAGATGTAACTCTGTGAGATGAATTAACAGAACACAGAGCAGTTTCTCAGAAAGCTTCTTTCCAGTTTTGAACGGAAGATATTTCCTTTTTCACCATAGCCCTCTATGGGCTTCCAAATATCCCTTTGCCAATTCCACAAGAACAGCCTTACCGAAAGGCTTCTTGATGGGAAAGATGTAACTCTGTGAGATGAATTAACAGAACACAGAGCAGTTTCTCAGAAAGCTTCTTTCCAGTTTTGAACGGAAGATATTTCCTTTTTCACCATAGCCCTCTATGGGCTTCCAAATATCCCTTTGCCAATTCCCCAAAAACAGCCTTAGCGAAAGGCTTCTTGAAGGGAAAGATGTAACTCTGTGAGATGAATTAACAGAACACACAGCAGTTTCTCAGAAAGCTTCTTTCCAGTTTTGAACGGAAGATATTTCCTTTTTCACCATAGCCCTCTATGGGCTTCCAAATATCCCTTTGCCAACTCCACAAGAACAGCCTTAGCGAAAGGCTTATTGAAGGGAAAGATGTAACTCTGTGGGATGAATTAACAGAACACAGAGCAGTTTCTCAGAAAGCTTCTTTCAAGTTTTGAACGCAAGATACTTCCTTTTTCACCATAGCCCTCTATGGGCTTCCAAATATCCATTTGCCAATTCCCCAAGAAAAGCCTTAGCGAAAGGCTTCTTGAAGGGAAAGATGTAACTCTGTGAGATGAATTAACAGAACACAGAGCAGTTTCTCAGAAAGCTTCTTTCCAGTTTTGAACGGAAGGTATTTCCTTTTTCACCATAGCCCTCTATGGGCTTCCAAATATCCCTTTGCCAATTCCCCAAGAACAGTCTTAGCGAAAGGCTTCTTGAAGGGAAAGATGTAACTCTGTGAGATGAATTAACAGAACACAGAGCAGTTGCTCAGAAAGCTTCTTTCCAGTTTTGAACGGAAGATATTTCCTTTTTCACCATATCCCTCTATGGGCTTCCAAATATCCCTTTGCCAATTCCACAAGAACAGCCTTAGCGAAAGGCTTCTTGAAGGGAAAGATGTAACTCTGTGAGATGAATTAACAGAACACAGAGCAGTTTCTCAGAAGCTTCTTTCCAGTTTTGAACGGAAGATATTTCCTTTTTCACCATAGCCCTCTATGGGCTTCCAAATATCCCTTTGCCAATTCCACAAGAACAGCCTTAGCGAAAGGCTTCTTGAAGGGAAAGATGTAACTCTGTGAGATGAATTAACAGAACACACAGCAGTTTCTCAGAAAGCTTCTTTCCAGTTTTGAACGGAAGATATTTCCTTTTTCACCATAGCCGTCTATGGGCTTCCAAATATCCCTTTGCCAATTACACAAGAACAGCCTTAGCGAAACGCTTCTTGAAGGGAAAGATGTAACTCTGTGAGATGAATTAACAGAACACAGAGCAGTTTCTCTGAAAGCTTCTTTCCACTTTTAACGGAAGATATTTCCTTTTTCATCTTAGCCCTCTATGGGCTTCCAAATATCCCTTTGCCAATTCCACAAGAACAGCCTTAGCGAAAGGCTTCTTGAAGGGAAAGTTGTAACTCGGTGAGATGAATTAACAGAACACAGAGCAGTTTCTCAGAAAGCTTCTTTCCAGTTTTGAACGGAAGGTATTTCCTTTTTCACCATAGCCCTCTATGGGCTTCCAAATATCCCTGTGCCAATTCCACAAAACAGCCTTAGCGAAAGGCTTCTTGAAGGGAAAGATGTAACTCTGTGAGATGAATTAACAGAACACAGAGCAGTTTCTCAGAAAGCTTCTTTCCAGTTTTGAACGGAAGATATTTCCTTTTTCACCTTAGAACTCTATGGGCTTCCAAATATCCCTTTGCCAATTCCACAAGAACAGCCTTAGCGAAAGGCTTCTTGAAGGGAAAGATGTAACTCTGTGAGATGAATTAACAGAACACAGAGCAGTTATTCAGAAAGCTTCTTTCCAGTTTTGAACGGAAGATATTTCCTTTTTCACCATAGCTCCCTATGGGCTTCCAAATATCCCTTTGCCAATTCCACAAGAACAACCTTAACGAAAGGCTTCTTGAAGGGAAAGATGTAACTCTGTGAGATGAATTAACAGAACACATAGCAGTTTCTCAGAAAGCTTCTTTCCAGTTTTGAACGGAAGATATTTCCTTTTTCACCATAGCCCTCTATGGGCTTCCAAATATCCCTTTGCCAATTCCACAAGAACAGCCTTAGCGAAAGGCTTCTTGAAGGGAAAGATGTAACTCTGTGAGATGAATTAACAGAACACAGAGCAGTTTCTCAGAAAGCTTCTTTCCAGTTTTGAACGGAAGATATTTCCTTTTTCACCATAGCCCTCTATGGGCTTCCAAATATCCCTTTGCCAATTCCACAAGAACAGCCTTAGCGAAAGGCTTCTTGAAGGGAAAGATGTAACTCTGTGAGATGAATTAACAGAACACAGAGCAGTTTCTCAGAAAGCTTCTTTCCAGTTTTGAACGGAAGATAATTCCTTTTTCACCATAGCCCTCTATGGGCTTCCAAATATCCCTTTGCCAATTCCACAAGAACAGCCTTAGCGAAAGGCTTCTTGAAGGGAAAGATGTAACTCTGTGAGATGAATTAACAGAACACAGAGCAGTTTCTCAGAAAGCTTCTTTCCAGTTTTGAACGGAAGATATTTCCTTTTTCACCATAGCCCTCTATGGGCTTCCAAATATCCCTTTGCCAATTCCACAAGAACAGCCTTAGCGAAAGGCTTCTTGAAGGGAAAGATGTAACTCTGTGAGATGAATTAACAGAACACAGAGCAGTTTCTCAGAAAGCTTCTTTCCAGTTTTGAACGGAAGATATTTCCTTTTTCACCATAGCCCTCTATGGGCTTCCAAATATCCCTTTGCCAATTCCACAAGAACAGCCTTAGCGAAAGGCTTCTTGAAGGGAAAGATGTAACTCTGTGAGATGAATTAACAGAACACAGAGCAGTTTCTCAGAAAGCTTCTTTCATGTTTTGAACGGAAGATATTTCCTTTTACACCATAGCCCTCTATGGGCTTCCAAATATCCCTTTGCCAATTCCACAAGAACAGCCTTAGCGAAAGGCTTCTTGAAGGGAAAGATGTAACTCTGTGAGGTGAATTAACAGAACACAGAGCAGTTTCTCAGAAAGCTTCTTTCCAGTTTTGAACGGAAGATATTTCCTTTTTCACCATAGCCCTCTATGGGCTTCCAAATATCCCTTTGCCAATTCCACAAGAACAGCCTTAGAGAAAGGCTTCTTGATGGGAAAGATGTAACTCTGTGAGATGAATTAACAGAACACAGAGCAGTTTCTCAGAAAGCTTCTTTCCAGTTTTGAACGGAAGATAATTCCTTTTTCACCATAGCCCTCTAGGGCTTCCAAATATCCCTTTGCCAATTCCCCAAAAACAGCCTTAGCGAAAGGCTTCTTGAAGGGAAAGATGTAACTCTGTGAGATGAATTAACAGAACACAGAGCAGTTTCTCAGAAAGCTTCTTTCCAGTTTTGAACGGAAGATATTTCCTTTTTCACCATAGCCCTCTATGGGCTTCCAAATATCCCTTTGCCAATTCCCCAAAAACAGCCTTAGCGAAAGGCTTCTTGAAGGGAAAGATGTAACTCTGTGAGATGAATTAACAGAACACAGAGCAGTTTCTCAGAAAGCTTCTTTCCAGTTTTGAACGGAAGATATTTCCTTTTTCACCATAGCCCTCTATGGGCTTCCAAATATCCCTTTGCCAATTCCACAAGAACAGCCTTAGCGAAAGGCTTATTGAAGGGAAAGATGTAACTCTGTGGGATGAATTAACAGAACACAGAGCAGTTTCTCAGAAAGCTTCTTTCCAGCTTTGAACGGAAGATATTTCCTTTTTCACCATAGCCGTCTATGGGCTTCCAAATATCCCTTTGCCAATTCCACAAGAACAGCCTTAGCGAAAGGCTTCTTGAAGGGAAAGATGTAACTCTGTGAGATGAATTAACAGAACACAGAGCAGTTTCTCTGAAAGCTTCTTTCCACTTTTAACGGAAGATATTTCCTTTTTCATCTTAGCCCTCTATGGGCTTCCAAATATCCCTTTGCCAATTCCACAAGAACAGCCTTAGCGAAAGGCTTCTTGAAGGGAAAGTTGTAACTCGGTGAGATGAATTAACAGAACACAGAGCAGTTTCTCAGAAAGCTTCTTTCCCGTTTTGAACGGAAGGTATTTCCTTTTTCATCATAGCCCCCTATGGGCTTCCAAATATCCCTGTGCCAATTCCACAAAACAGCCTTAGCGAAAGGCTTCTTGAAGGGAAAGATGTAACTCTGTGAGATGAATTAACAGAACACAGAGCAGTTTCTCAGAAAGCTTCTTTCCAGTTTTGAACGGAAGATATTTCCTTTTTCACCATAGAACTCTATGGGCTTCCAAATATCCCTTTGCCAATTCCACAAGAACAGCCTTAGCGAAAGGCTTCTTGAAGGGAAAGATGTAACTCTGTGAGATGAATTAACAGAACACAGAGCAGTTGTTCAGAAAGCTTCTTTCCAGTTTTGAACGGAAGATATTTCCTTTTTCACCATAGCTCCCTATGGGCTTCCAAATATCCCTTTGCCAATTCCACAAGAACAGCCTTAGCGAAAGGCTTCTTGAAGGGAAAGATGTAACTCTGTGAGATGAATTAACAGAACACATAGCAGTTTCTCAGAAAGCTTCTTTCCAGTTTTGAACGGAAGATATTTCCTTTTTCACCATAGCCCTCTATGGGCTTCCAAATATCCCTTTGCCAGTTCCACAAGAACAGCCTTAGCGAAAGGCTTCTTGAAGGGAAAGATGTAACTCTGTGAGATGAATTAACAGAACACAGAGCAGTTTCTCAGAAAGCTTCTTTCCAGTTTTGAACGGAAGATATTTCCTTTTTCACCATAGCCCTCTATGGGCTTCCAAATATCCCTTTGCCAATTCCACAAGAACAGCCTTAGCGAAAGGCTTCTTGAAGGGAAAGATGTAACTCTGTGAGATGAATTAACAGAACACAGAGCAGTTTCTCAGAAAGCTTCTTTCCAGTTTTGAACGGAAGATATTTCCTTTTTCACCATAGCCCTCTATGGGCTTCCAAATATCCCTTTGCCAATTCCACAAGAACAGCCTTAGCGAAAGGCTTCTTGAAGGGAAAGATGTAACTCTGTGAGATGAATTAACAGAACAGAGAGCAGTTTCTCAGAAAGCTTCTTTCCAGTTTTGAACGGAAGATATTTCCTTTTTCACCATAGCCCTCTATGGGCTTCCAAATATCCCTTTGCCAATTCCACAAGAACAGTCTTAGCGAAAGGCTTCTTGAAGGGAAAGATGTAACTCTGTGAGATGAATTAACAGAACACAGAGCAGTTTCTCAGAAAGCTTCTTTCCAGTTTTGAACGGAAGATATTTCCTTTTTCACCATAGCCCTCTATGGGATTCCAAATATCCCTTTGCCAATTCCACAAGAACAGCCTTAGCGAAAGGCTTCTTGAAGGGAAAGATGTAACTCTGTGAGATGAATTAACAGAACACGGAGCAGTTTCTCAGAAAGCTTCTTTCATGTTTTGAACGGAAGATATTTCCTTTTACACCATAGCCCTCTATGGGCTTCCAAATATCCCTTTGCCAATTCCACAAGAACAGCCTTAGCGAAAGGCTTCTTGAAGGGAAAGATGTAACTCTGTGAGGTGAATTAACAGAACACAGAGCAGTTTCTCAGAAAGCTTCTTTCCAGTTTTGAACGGAAGATATTTCCTTTTTCACCATAGCCCTCTATGGGCTTCCAAATATCCGTTTGCCAATTCCACAAGAACAGCCTTAGCGAAAGGCTTCTTGATGGGAAAGATGTAACTCTGTGAGATGAATTAACAGAACACAGAGCAGTTTCTCAGAAAGCTTCTTTCCAGTTTTGAACGGAAGATAATTCCTTTTTCACCATAGCCCTCTATGGGCTTCCAAATATCCCTTTGCCAATTCCCCAAAAACAGCCTTAGCGAAAGGCTTCTTGAAGGGAAAGATGTAACTCTGTGAGATGAATTAACAGAACACAGAGCAGTTTCTCAGAAAGCTTCTTTCCAGTTTTGAACGGAAGATATTTCCTTTTTCACCATAGCCCTCTATGGGCTTCCAAATATCCCTTTGCCAATTCCACAAGAACAGCCTTAGCGAAAGGCTTATTGAAGGGAAAGATGTAACTCTGTGAGATGAATTAACAGAACACAGAGCAGTTTCTCAGAAAGCTTCTTTCCAGTTTTGAACGGAAGATATTTCCTTTTTCACCATAGCCCTCTATGGGCTTCCAAATATCCCTTTGCCAATTCCCCAAAAACAGCCTTAGCGAAAGGCTTCTTGAAGGGAAAGATGTAACTCTGTGAGATGAATTAACAGAACACAGAGCAGTTTCTCAGAAAGTTTCTTTCCAGTTTTGAACGGAAGATATTTCCTTTTTCACCATAGCCCTCTATGGGCTTCCAAATATCCCTTTGCCAATTCCACAAGAACAGCCTTAGCGAAAGGCTTATTGAAGGGAAAGATGTAACTCTGTGGGATGAATTAACAAAACACAGAGCAGTTTCTCAGAAAGCTTCTTTCCAGTTTTGAACGGAAGATATTTCCTTTTTCACCATAGCCCTCTATGGGCTTCCAAATATCCATTTGCCAATTCCCCAAGAAAAGCCTTAGCGAAAGGCTTCTTGAAGGGAAAGATGTAACTCTGTGAGATGAATTAACAGAACACAGAGCAGTTTCTCAGAAAGCTTCTTTCCAGTTTTGAACGGAAGGTATTTCCTTTTTCACCATAGCCCTCTATGGGCTTCCAAATATCCCTTTGCCAATTCCCCAAGAACAGTCTTAGCGAAAGGCTTCTTGAAGGGAAAGATGTAACTCTGTGAGATGAATTAACAGAACACAGAGCAGTTGCTCAGAAAGCTTCTTTCCAGTTTTGAACGGAAGATATTTCCTTTTTCACCATAGCCCTCTATGGGCTTCCAAATATCCCCTTGCCAATTCCACAAGAACAGCCTTAGCGAAAGGCTTCTTGAAGGGAAAGATGTAACTCTGTGAGATGAATTAACAGAACACAGAGCAGTTTCTCAGAAGCTTCTTTCCAGTTTTGAACGGAAGATATTTCCTTTTTCACCATAGCCCTCTATGGGCTTCCAAATATCCCTTTGCCAATTCCACAAGAACAGCCTTAGCGAAAGGCTTCTTGAAGGGAAAGATGTAACTCTGTGAGATGAATTAACAGAACACACAGCAGTTTCTCAGAAAGCTTCTTTCCAGTTTTGAACGGAAGATATTTCCTTTTTCACCATAGCCGTCTATGGGCTTCCAAATATCCCTTTGCCAATTCCACAAGAACAGCCTTAGCGAAAGGCTTCTTGAAGGGAAAGATGTAACTCTGTGAGATGAATTAACAGAACACAGAGCAGTTTCTCTGAAAGCTTCTTTCCACTTTTAACGGAAGATATTTCCTTTTTCATCTTAGCCCTCTATGGGCTTCCAAATATCCCTTTGCCAATTCCACAAGAACAGCCTTAGCGAAAGGCTTCTTGAAGGGAAAGTTGTAACTCGGTGAGATGAATTAACAGAACACAGAGCAGTTTCTCAGAAAGCTTCTTTGCAGTTTTGAACGGAAGGTATTTCCTTTTTCACCATAGCCCTCTATGGGCTTCCAAATATCCCTGTGCCAATTCCACAAAACAGCCTTAGCGAAAGGCTTCTTGAAGGGAAAGATGTAACTCTGTGAGATGAATTAACAGAACACAGAGCAGTTTCTCAGAAAGCTTCTTTCCAGTTTTCAACGGAAGATATTTCCTTTTTCACCATAGAACTCTATGGGCTTCCAAATATCCCTTTGCCAATTCCACAAGAACAGCCTTAGCGAAAGGCTTCTTAAAGGGAAAGATGTAACTCTGTGAGATGAATTAACAGAACACAGAGCAGTTGTTCAGAAGGCTTCTTTCCAGTTTTGAACGGAAGATATTTCCTTTTTCACAATAGCTCCCTATGGGCTTCCAAATATCCCTTTGCCAATTCCACAAGAACAGCCTTCGGGAAAGGCTTCTTGAAGGGAAAGATGTAACTCTGTGAGATGAATTAACAGAACACATAGCAGTTTCTCAGAAAGCTTCTTTCCAGTTTTGAACGGAAGATATTTCCTTTTTCACCGTAGCCCTCTATGGGCTTCCAAATATCCCTTTGCCAATTCCACAAGAACAGCCTTAGCGAAAGGCTTCTTGAAGGGAAAGATGTAACTCTGTGAGATGAATTAACAGAACACAGAGCAGTTTCTCAGAAAGCTTCTTTCCAGTTTTGAACGGAAGATATTTCCTTTTTCACCATAGCCCTCTATGGGCTTCCAAATATCCCTTTGCCAATTCCACAAGAACAGCCTTAGCGAAAGGCTTCTTGAAGGGAAAGATGTAACTCTGTGAGATGAATTAACAGAACACAGAGCAGTTTCTCAGAAAGCTTCTTTCCAGTTTTGAACGGAAGATATTTCCTTTTTCACCATAGCCCTCTATGGGCTTCCAAATATCCCTTTGCCAATTCCACAAGAACAGCCTTAGCGAAAGGCTTCCTGAAGGGAAAGATGTAACTCTGTGAGATGAATTAACAGAACACAGAGCAGTTTCTCAGAAAGCTTCTTTACAGTTTTGAACGGAAGATATTTCCTTTTTCACCATAGTCCTCTATGGGCTTCCAAATATCCCTTTGCCAATTCCACAAGAACAGCCTTAGCGAAAGGCTTCTTGAAGGGAAAGATGTAACTCTGTGAGATGAATTAACAGAACACAGAGCAGTTTCTCAGAAAGCTTCTTTCATGTTTTGAACGGAAGATATTTCCTTTTACACCATAGCCCTCTATGGGCTTCCAAATATCCCTTTGCCAATTCCACAAGAACAGCCTTAGCGAAAGGCTTCTTGAAGGGAAAGATGTAACTCTGTGAGGTGAATTAACAGAACACAGAGCAGTTTCTCAGAAAGCTTCTTTCCAGTTTTGAACGGAAGATATTTCCTTTTTCACCATAGCCCTCTATGGGCTTCCAAATATCCCTTTGCCAATTCCACAAGAACAGCCTTAGCGAAAGGCTTCTTGAAGGGAAAGATGTAACTCTGTGAGATGAATTAACAGAACACAGAGCAGTTTCTCAGAAAGCTTCTTTCCAGTTTTGAACGGAAGATATTTCCTTTTTCACCATAGCCCTCTATGGGCTTCCAAATATCCCTTTGCCAATTCCACAAGAACAGCCTTAGCGAAAGGCTTCTTGAAGGGAAAGATGTAACTCTGTGAGATGAATTAACAGAACACAGAGCAGTTTCTCAGAAAGCTTCTTTCCAGTTTTGAACGGAAGATATTTCCTTTTTCACCATAGCCCTCTATGGGCTTCCAAATATCCCTTTGCCAATTCCACAAGAACAGCCTTAGCGAAAGGCTTCTTGAAGGGAAAGATGTAACTCTGTGAGATGAATTAACAGAACACAGAGCAGTTTCTCAGAAAGCTTCTTTCATGTTTTGAACGGAAGATATTTCCTTTTACACCATAGCCCTCTATGGGCTTCCAAATATCCCTCTGCCAATTCCACAAGAACAGCCTTAGCGAAAGGCTTATTGAAGGGAAAGATGTAACTCTGTGGGATGAATTAACAGAACACAGAGCAGTTTCTCAGAAAGCTTGTTTCCAGTTTTGAACGGAAGATATTTCCTTTTTCACCATAGCCCTCTATGGGCTTCCAAATATCCATTTGCCAATTCCCCAAGAAAAGCCTTAGCGAAAGGCTTCTTGAAGGGAAAGATGTAACTCTGTGAGATGAATTAACAGAACACAGAGCAGTTTCTCAGAAAGCTTCTTTCCAGTTTTGAACGGAAGGTATTTCCTTTTTCACCATAGCCCTCTATGGGCTTCCAAATATCCCTTTGCCAATTCCCCAAGAACAGTCTTAGCGAAAGGCTTCTTGAAGGGAAAGATGTAACTCTGTGAGATGAATTAACAGAACACAGAGCAGTTGCTCAGAAAGCTTCTTTCCAGTTTTGAACGGAAGATATTTCCTTTTTCACCATAGCCCTCTATGGGCTTCCAAATATCCCTTTGCCAATTCCACAAGAACAGCCTTAGCGAAAGGCTTCTTGAAGGGAAAGATGTAACTCTGTGAGATGAATTAACAGAACACAGAGCAGTTTCTCAGAAGCTTCATTCCAGTTTTGAACGGAAGATATTTCCTTTTTCACCATAGCCCTCTATGGGCTTCCAAATATCCCTTTGCCAATTCCACAAGAACAGCCTTAGCGAAAGGCTTCTTGAAGGGAAAGATGTAACTCTGTGAGATGAATTAACAGAACACACAGCAGTTTCTCAGAAAGCTTCTTTCCAGTTTTGAACGGAAGATATTTCCTTTTTCACCATAGCCGTCTATGGGCTTCCAAATATCCCTTTGCCAATTCCACAAGAACAGCCTTAGCGAAAGGCTTCTTGAAGGGAAAGATGTAACTCTGTGAGATGAATTAACAGAACACAGAGCAGTTTCTCTGAAAGCTTCTTTCCACTTTTAACGGAAGATATTTCCTTTTTCATCTTAGCCCTCTATGGGCTTCCAAATATCCCTTTGCCAATTCCACAAGAACAGCCTTAGCGAAAGGCTTCTTGAAGGGAAAGTTGTAACTCGGTGAGATGAATTAACAGAACACAGAGCAGTTTCTCAGAAAGCTTCTTTCCAGTTTTGAACGGAAGGTATTTCCTTTTTCACCATAGCCCTCTATGGGCTTCCAAATATCCCTGTGCCAATTCCACAAAACAGCCTTAGCGAAAGGCTTCTTGAAGGGAAAGATGTAACTCTGTGAGATGAATTAACAGAACACAGAGCAGTTTCTCAGAAAGCTTCTTTCCAGTTTTGAACGGAAGATATTTCCTTTTTCACCATAGAACTCTATGGGCTTCCAAATATCCCTTTGCCAATTCCACAAGAACAGCCTTAGCGAAAGGCTTCTTGAAGGGAAAGATGTAACTCTGTGAGATGAATTAACAGAACACAGAGCAGTTGTTCAGAAGGCTTCTTTCCAGTTTTGAACGGAAGATATTTCCTTTTTCACCATAGCTCCCTATGGGCTTCCAAATATCCCTTTGCCAATTCCACAAGAACAGCCTTAGCGAAAGGCTTCTTGAAGGGAAAGATGTAACTCTGTGAGATGAATTAACAGAACACATAGCAGTTTCTCAGAAAGCTTCTTTCCAGTTTTGAACGGAAGATATTTCCTTTTTCACCATAGCCCTCTATGGGCTTCCAAATATCCCTTTGCCAATTCCACAAGAACAGCCTTAGCGAAAGGCTTCTTGAAGGGAAAGATGTAACTCTGTGAGATGAATTAACAGAACACAGAGCAGTTTCTCAGAAAGCTTCTTTCCAGTTTTGAACGGAAGATATTTCCTTTTTCACCATAGCCCTCTATGGGCTTCCAAATATCCCTTTGCCAATTCCACAAGAACAGCCTTAGCGAAAGGCTTCTTGAAGGGAAAGATGTAACTCTGTGAGATGAATTAACAGAACACAGAGCAGTTTCTCAGAAAGCTTCTTTCATGTTTTGAACGGAAGATATTTCCTTTTTCACCATAGCCCTCTATGGGCTTCCAAATATCCCTTTGCCAATTCCACAAGAACAGCCTTAGCGAAAGGCTTCTTGAAGGGAAAGATGTAACTCTGTGAGATGAATTAACAGAACACAGAGCAGTTTCTCAGAAAGCTTCTTTCCAGTTTTGAACGGAAGATATTTCCTTTTTCACCATAGCCCTCTATGGGCTTCCAAATATCCCTTTGCCAATTCCACAAGAACAGCCTTAGCGAAAGGCTTCTTGAAGGGAAAGATGTAACTCTGTGAGATGAATTAACAGAACACAGAGCAGTTTCTCAGAAAGCTTCTTTCATGTTTTGAACGGAAGATATTTCCTTTTACACCATAGCCCTCTATGGGCTTCCAAATATCCCTTTTCCAATTCCACAAGAACAGCCTTAGCGAAAGGCTTCTTGAAGGGAAAGATGTAACTCTGTGAGGTGAATTAACAGAACACAGAGCAGTTTCTCAGAAAGCTTCTTTCCAGTTTTGAACGGAAGATATTTCCTTTTTCACCATAGCCCTCTATGGGCTTCCAAATATCCCTTTGCCAATTCCACAAGAACAGCCTTAGCGAAAGGCTTCTTGAAGGGAAAGATGTAACTCTGTGAGATGAATTAACAGAACACATAGCAGTTTCTCAGAAAGCTTCTTTCCAGTTTTGAACGGAAGATATTTCCTTTTTCACCATAGCCCTCTATGGGCTTCCAAATATCCCTTTGCCAATTCCACAAGAACAGCCTTAGCGAAAGGCTTCTTGAAGGGAAAGATGTAACTCTGTGAGATGAATTAACAGAACACAGAGCAGTTTCTCAGAAAGCTTCTTTCCAGTTTTGAACGGAAGATATTTCCTTTTTCACCATAGCCCTCTATGGGCTTCCAAATATCCCTTTGCCAATTCCACAAGAACAGCCTTAGCGAAAGGCTTCTTGAAGGGAAAGATGTAACTCTGTGAGATGAATTAACAGAACACAGAGCAGTTTCTCAGAAAGCTTCTTTCATGTTTTGAACGGAAGATATTTCCTTTTACACCATAGCCCTCTATGGGCTTCCAAATATCCCTTTGCCAATTCCACAAGAACAGCCTTAGCGAAAGGCTTCTTGAAGGGAAAGATGTAACTCTGTGAGGTGAATTAACAGAACACAGAGCAGTTTCTCAGAAAGCTTCTTTAAAGTTTTGAACGGAAGATATTTCCTTTTTCACCATAGCCCTCTATGGGCTTCCAAATATCCCTTTGCCAATTCCACAAGAACAGCCTTAGCGAAAGGCTTCTTGATGGGAAAGATGTAACTCTGTGAGATGAATTAACAGAACACAGAGCAGTTTCTCAGAAAGCTTCTTTCCAGTTTTGAACGGAAGATAATTCCTTTTTCACCATAGCCCTCTATGGGCTTCCAAATATCCCTTTGCCAATTCCCCTAAAACAGCCTTAGCGAAAGGCTTCTTGAAGGGAAAGATGTAACTCTGTGAGATGAATTAACAGAACACAGAGCAGTTTCTCAGAAAGCTTCTTTCCAGTTTTGAACGGAAGATATTTCCTTTTTCACCATAGCCCTCTATGGGCTTCCAAATATCCCTTTGCCAATTCCACAAGAACAGCCTTAGCGAAAGGCTTCTTGAAGGGAAAGATGTAACTCTGTGAGATGAATTAACAGAACACAGAGCAGTTTCTCAGAAAGCTTCTTTCATGTTTTGAACGGAAGATATTTCCTTTTACACCATAGCCCTCTATGGGCTTCCAAATATCCCTTTGCCAATTCCACAAGAACAGCCTTAGCGAAAGGCTTCTTGAAGGGAAAGATGTAACTCTGTGAGGTGAATTAACAGAACACAGAGCAGTTTCTCAGAAAGCTTCTTTCCAGTTTTGAACGGAAGATATTTCCTTTTTCACCATAGCCCTCTATGGGCTTCCAAATATCCCTTTGCCAATTCCACAAGAACAGCCTTAGCGAAAGGCTTCTTGATGGGAAAGATGTAACTCTGTGAGATGAATTAACAGAACACAGAGCAGTTTCTCAGAAAGCTTCTTTCCAGTTTTGAACGGAAGATAATTCCTTTTTCACCATAGCCCTCTATGGGCTTCCAAATATCCCTTTGCCAATTCCCCAAAAACAGCCTTAGCGAAAGGCTTCTTGAAGGGAAAGATGTAACTCTGTGAGATGAATTAACAGAACACAGAGCAGTTTCTCAGAAAGCTTCTTTCCAGTTTTGAACGGAAGATATTTCCTTTTTCACCATAGCCCTCTATGGGCTTCCAAATATCCCTTTGCCAATTCCACAAGAACAGCCTTAGCGAAAGGCTTCTTGAAGGGAAAGATGTAACTCTGTGAGATGAATTAACAGAACACAGAGCAGTTGTTCAGAAAGCATCTTTCCAGTTTTGAACGGAAGATATTTCCTTTTTCACCATAGCTCCCTATGGGCTTCCAAATATCCCTTTGCCAATTCCACAAGAACAGCCTTAGCGAAAGGCTTCTTGAAGGGAAAGATGTAACTCTGTGAGATGAATTAACAGAACACATAGCAGTTTCTCAGAAAGCTTCTTTCCAGTTTTGAACGTAAGATATTTCCTTTTTCACCATAGCCCTCTATGGGCTTCCAAATATCCCTTTGCCAATTCCACAAGAACAGCCTTAGCGAAAGGCTTCTTGAAGGGAAAGATGTAACTCTGTGAGATGAATTAACAGAACACAGAGCAGTTTCTCAGAAAGCTTCTTTCCAGTTTTGAACGGAAGATATTTCCTTTTTCACCATAGCCCTCTATGGGCTTCCAAATATCCCTTTGCCAATTCCACAAGAACAGCCTTAGCGAAAGGCTTCTTGAAGGGAAAGATGTAACTCTGTGAGATGAATTAACAGAACACAGAGCAGTTTCTCAGAAAGCTTCTTTCCAGTTTTGAACGGAAGATATTTCCTTTTTCACCATAGCCCTCTATGGGCTTCCAAATATCCCTTTGCCAATTCCACAAGAACAGCCTTAGCGAAAGGCTTCTTGAAGGGAAAGATGTAACTCTGTGAGATGAATTAACAGAACACAGAGCAGTTTCTCAGAAAGCTTCTTTCCAGTTTTGAACGGAAGATATTTCCTTTTTCACCATAGCCCTCTATGGGCTTCCAAATATCCCTTTGCCAATTCCACAAGAACAGCCTTAGCGAAAGGCTTCTTGAAGGGAAAGATGTAACTCTGTGAGATGAATTAACAGAACACAGAGCAGTTTCTCAGAAAGCTTCTTTCCAGTTTTGAACGGAAGATATTTCCTTTTTCACCATAGCCCTCTATGGGCTTCCAAATATCCCTTTGCCAATTCCACAAGAACAGCCTTAGCGAAAGGCTTCTTGATGGGAAAGATGTAACTCTGTGAGATGAATTAACAGAACACAGAGCAGTTTCTCAGAAAGCTTCTTTCCAGTTTTGAACGTAAGATATTTCCTTTTTCACCATAGCCCTCTATGGGCTTCCAAATATCCCTTTGCCAATTCCACAAGAACAGCCTTAGCGAAAGGCTTCTTGAAGGGAAAGATGTAACTCTGTGAGATGAATTAACAGAACACAGAGCAGTTTCTCAGAAAGCTTCTTTCCAGTTTTGAACGGAAGATATTTCCTTTTTCACCATAGCCCTCTATGGGCTTCCAAATATCCCTTTGCCAATTCCACAAGAACAGCCTTAGCGAAAGGCTTCTTGAAGGGAAAGATGTAACTCTGTGAGATGAATTAACAGAACACAGAGCAGTTTCTCAGAAAGCTTCTTTCCAGTTTTGAACGGAAGATATTTCCTTTTTCACCATAGCCCTCTATGGGCTTCCAAATATCCCTTTGCCAATTCCACAAGAACAGCCTAAGCGAAAGGCTTCTTGAAGGGAAAGATGTAACTCTGTGAGATGAATTAACAGAACACAGAGCAGTTTCTCAGAAAGCTTCTTTCATGTTTTGAACGGAAGATATTTCCTTTTACACCATAGCCCTCTATGGGCTTCCAAATATCCCTTTGCCAATTCCACAAGAACAGCCTTAGCGAAAGGCTTCTTGAAGGGAAAGATGTAACTCTGTGAGGTGAATTAACAGAACACAGAGCAGTTTCTCAGTAAGCTTCTTTCCAGTTTTGAACGGAAGATATTTCCTTTTTCACCATAGCCCTCTATGGGCTTCCAAATATCCCTTTGCCAATTCCACGAGAACAGCCTTAGCGAAAGGCTTCTTGATGGGAAAGATGTAACTCTGTGAGATGAATTAACAGAACACAGAGCAGTTTCTCAGAAAGCTTCTTTCCAGTTTTGAACGGAAGATAATTCCTTTTTCACCATAGCCCTCTATGGGCTTCCAAATATCCCTTTGCCAATTTAACAAAAACAGCCTTAGCGAAAGGCTTCTTGAAGGGAAAGATGTAACTCTGTGAGATGAATTAACAGAACACAGAGCAGTTTCTCAGAAAGCTTCTTTCCACTTTTGAACGGAAGATATTTCCTTTTTCACCATAGCCCTCTATGGGCTTCCAAATATCCCTTTGCCAATTCCACAAGAACAGCCTTAGCGAAAGGTTTATTGAAGGGAAAGATGTAACTCTGTGGGATGAATTAACAGAACACAGAGCAGTTTCTCAGAAAGCTTCTTTCCAGTTTTGAACGGAAGATATTTCCTTTTTCACCATAGCCCTCTATGGGCTTCCAAATATCCATTTGCCAATTCCCCAAGAAAAGCCTTAGCGAAAGGCTTCTTGAAGGGAGAGATGTAACTCTGTGAGATGAATTAACAGAACACAGAGCAGTTTCTCAGAAAGCTTCTTTCCAGTTTTGAACGGAAGGTATTTCCTTTTTCACCATAGCCCTCTATGGGCTTCCAAATATCCCTTTGCCAATTCCCCAAGAACAGCCTTAGCGAAAGGCTTCTTGAAGGGAAAGATGTAACTCTGTTAGATGAATTAACAGAACACAGAGCAGTTGCTCAGAAAGCTTCTTTCCAGTTTTGAACGGAAGATATTTCCTTTTTCACCATAGCCCTCTATGGGCTTCCAAATATCCCTTTGCCAATTCCCCAAAAACAGCCTTAGCGAAAGGCTTCTTGAAGGGAAAGATGTAACTCTGTGAGATGAATTAACAGAACACAGAGCAGTTTCTCAGAAAGCTTCTTTCCAGTTTTGAACGGAAGATATTTCCTTTTTCACCATAGCCCTCTATGGGCTTCCAAATATCCCTTTGCCAATTCCACAAGAACAGCCTTAGCGAAAGGCTTCTTGAAGGGAAAGATGTAACTCTGTGAGATGAATTAACAGAACACAGAGCAGTTTCTCAGAAAGCTTCTTTCCAGTTTTGAACGTAAGATATTTCCTTTTTCACCATAGCCCTCTATGGGCTTCCAAATATCCCTTTGCCAATTCCACAAGAACAGCCTTAGCGAAAGGCTTCTTGAAGGGAAAGATGTAACTCTGTGAGATGAATTAACAGAACACAGAGCAGTTTCTCAGAAAGCTTCTTTCCAGTTTTGAACGGAAGATATTTCCTTTTTCACCATAGCCCTCTATGGGCTTCCAAATATCCCTTTGCCAATTCCACAAGAACAGCCTTAGCGAAAGGCTTCTTGATGGGAAAGATGTAACTCTGTGAGATGAATTAACAGAACACAGAGCAGTTTCTCAGAAAGCTTCTTTCCAGTTTTGAACGTAAGATATTTCCTTTTTCACCATAGCCCTCTATGGGCTTCCAAATATCCCTTTGCCAATTCCACAAGAACAGCCTTAGCGAAAGGCTTCTTGAAGGGAAAGATGTAACTCTGTGAGATGAATTAACAGAACACAGAGCAGTTTCTCAGAAAGCTTCTTTCCAGTTTTGAACGGAAGATATTTCCTTTTTCACCATAGCCCTCTATGGGCTTCCAAATATCCCTTTGCCAATTCCACAAGAACAGCCTTAGCGAAAGGCTTCTTGAAGGGAAAGATGTAACTCTGTGAGATGAATTAACAGAACACAGAGCAGTTTCTCAGAAAGCTTCTTTCCAGTTTTGAACGGAAGATATTTCCTTTTTCACCATAGCCCTCTATGGGCTTCCAAATATCCCTTTGCCAATTCCACAAGAACAGCCTTAGCGAAAGGCTTCTTGAAGGGAAAGATGTAACTCTGTGAGATGAATTAACAGAACACAGAGCAGTTTCTCAGAAAGCTTCTTTCCAGTTTTGAACGGAAGATATTTCCTTTTTCACCATAGCCCTCTATGGGCTTCCAAATATCCCTTTGCCAATTCCACAAGAACAGCCTTAGCGAAAGGCTTCTTGAAGGGAAAGATGTAACTCTGTGAGATGAATTAACAGAACACAGAGCAGTTTCTCAGAAAGCTTCTTTCCAGTTTTGAACGGAAGATATTTCCTTTTTCACCATAGCCCTCTATGGGCTTCCAAATATCCCTTTGCCAATTCCACAAGAACAGCCTAAGCGAAAGGCTTCTTGAAGGGAAAGATGTAACTCTGTGAGATGAATTAACAGAACACAGAGCAGTTTCTCAGAAAGCTTCTTTCATGTTTTGAACGGAAGATATTTCCTTTTACACCATAGCCCTCTATGGGCTTCCAAATATCCCTTTGCCAATTCCACAAGAACAGCCTTAGCGAAAGGCTTCTTGAAGGGAAAGATGTAACTCTGTGAGGTGAATTAACAGAACACAGAGCAGTTTCTCAGTAAGCTTATTTCCAGTTTTGAACGGAAGATATTTCCTTTTTCACCATAGCCCTCTATGGGCTTCCAAATATCCCTTTGCCAATTCCACAAGAACAGCCTTAGCGAAAGGCTTCTTGAAGGGAGAGATGTAACTCTGTGAGATGAATTAACAGAACACAGAGCAGTTTCTCAGAAAGCTTCTTTCCAGTTTTGAACGGAAGGTATTTCCTTTTTCACCATAGCCCTCTATGGGCTTCCAAATATCCCTTTGCCAATTCCCCAAGAACAGCCTTAGCGAAAGGCTTCTTGAAGGGAAAGATGTAACTCTGTTAGATGAATTAACAGAACACAGAGCAGTTGCTCAGAAAGCTTCTTTCCAGTTTTGAACGGAAGATATTTCCTTTTTCACCATAGCCCTCTATGGGCTTCCAAATATCCCTTTGCCAATTCCCCAAAAACAGCCTTAGCGAAAGGCTTCTTGAAGGGAAAGATGTAACTCTGTGAGATGAATTAACAGAACACAGAGCAGTTTCTCAGAAAGCTTCTTTCCAGTTTTGAACGGAAGATATTTCCTTTTTCACCATAGCCCTCTATGGGCTTCCAAATATCCCTTTGCCAATTCCACAAGAACAGCCTTAGCGAAAGGCTTCTTGAAGGGAAAGATGTAACTCTGTGAGATGAATTAACAGAACACAGAGCAGTTTCTCAGAAAGCTTCTTTCCAGTTTTGAGTGGAAGATATTTCCTTTTTCACCATAGCCCTCTATGGGCTTCCAAATATCCCTTTGCCAATTCCCCAAGAACAGCCTTAGCGAAAGGCTTCTTGAAGGGAAAGATGTAACTCTGTGAGATGAATTAACAGAACACAGAGCAGTTTCTCAGAAAGCTTCTTTCCAGTTTTGAACGGAAGATATTTCCTTTTTCACCATAGCCCTCTATGGGCTTCCAAATGTCCATTTGCCAATTCCACAAGAACAGCCTTAGCGAAAGGCTTCTTGAAGGGAAAGATGTAACACTGTGAGATGAATTAACAGAACACAGAGCAGTTTCTCAGAAAGCTTCTTTCATGTTTTGAACGGAAGATATTTCCTTTTACACCATAGCCCTCTATGGGCTTCCAAATATCCCTTTGCCAATTCCACAAGAACAGCCTTAGCGAAAGGCTTCTTGAAGGGAAAGATGTAACTCTGTTAGGTGAATTAACAGAACACAGAGCAGTTTCTCAGAAAGCTTCTTTCCAGTTTTGAACGGAAGATATTTCCTTTTTCACCATAGAACTCTATGGGCTTCCAAATATCCCTTTGCCAATTCCACAAGAACAGCCTTAGCGAAAGGCTTCTTGATGGGAAAGATGTAACTCTGTGAGATGAATTAACAGAACACAGAGCAGTTTCTCAGAAAGCTTCTTTCCAGTTTTGAACGGAAGATATTTCCTTTTTCACCATAGCCCTCTATGGGCTTCAAAATATCCCTTGCCAATTCCACAAGAACAGCCTTAGCGAAAGGCTTCTTGAAGGGAAAGATGTAACTCTGTGAGATGAATTAACAGAACACAGAGCAGTTTCTCAGAAAGCTTCTTTCCAGTTTTGAACGGAAGATATTTCCTTTTTCACCATAGCCCTCTATGGGCTTCCAAATATCCCTTTGCCAATTCCACAAGAACAGCCTTAGCGAAAGGCTTCTTGAAGGGAAAGATGTAACTCTGTGAGATGAATTAACAGAACACAGAGCAGTTTCTCAGAAAGCTTCTTTCATGTTTTGAACGGAAGATATTTCCTTTTACACCATAGCCCTCTATGGGCTTCCAAATATCCCTTTGCCAATTCCACAAGAACAGCCTTAGCGAAAGGCTTCTTGAAGGGAAAGATGTAACTCTGTGAGGTGAATTAACAGAACACAGAGCAGTTTCTCAGAAAGCTTCTTTCCAGTTTTGAACGGAAGATATTTCCTTTTTCACCATAGCCCTCTATGGGCTTCCAAATATCCCTTTGCCAATTCCACAAGAACAGCCTTAGCGAAAGGCTTCTTGATGGGAAAGATGTAACTCTGTGAGATGAATTAACAGAACACAGAGCAGTTTCTCAGAAAGCTTCTTTCCAGTTTTGAACGGAAGATAATTCCTTTTTCACCATAGCCCTCTAAGGGCTTCCAAATATCCCTTTGCCAATTCCCCAAAAACAGCCTTAGCGAAAGGCTTATTGAAGGGAAAGATGTAACTCTGTGAGATGAATTAACAGAACACAGAGCAGTTTCTCAGAAAGCTTCTTTCCAGTTTTGAACGGAAGATATTTCCTTTTTCACCATAGCTCCCTATGGGCTTCCAAATATCCCTTTGCCAATTCCACAAGAACAGCCTTAGCGAAAGGCTTCTTGAAGGGAAAGATGTAACTCTGTGAGATGAATTAACAGAACACATAGCAGTTTCTCAGAAAGCTTCTTTCCAGTTTTGAACGTAAGATATTTCCTTTTTCACCATAGCCCTCTATGGGCTTCCAAATATCCCTTTGCCAATTCCACAAGAACAGCCTTAGCGAAAGGCTTCTTGAAGGGAAAGATGTAACTCTGTGAGATGAATTAACAGAACACAGAGCAGTTTCTCAGAAAGCTTCTTTCCAGTTTTGAACGGAAGATATTTCCTTTTTCACCATAGCCCTCTATGGGCTTCCAAATATCCCTTTGCCAATTCCACAAGAACAGCCTTAGCGAAAGGCTTCTTGAAGGGAAAGATGTAACTCTGTGAGATGAATTAACAGAACACAGAGCAGTTTCTCAGAAAGCTTCTTTCCAGTTTTGAACGGAAGATATTTCCTTTTTCACCATAGCCCTCTATGGGCTTCCAAATATCCCTTTGCCAATTCCACAAGAACAGCCTTAGCGAAAGGCTTCTTGAAGGGAAAGATGTAACTCTGTGAGATGAATTAACAGAACACAGAGCAGTTTCTCAGAAAGCTTCTTTCCAGTTTTGAACGGAAGATATTTCCTTTTTCACCATAGCCCTCTATGGGCTTCCAAATATCCCTTTGCCAATTCCACAAGAACAGCCTTAGCGAAAGGCTTTTTGAAGGGAAAGATGTAACTCTGTGAGATGAATTAACAGAACACAGAGCAGTTTCTCAGAAAGCTTCTTTCCAGGTTTGAACGGAAGATATTTCCTTTTTCACCATAGCCCTCTATGGGCTTCCAAATATCCCTTTGCCAATTCCACAAGAACAGCCTTAGCGAAAGGCTTCTTGAAGGGAAAGATGTAACTCTGTGAGATGAATTAACAGAACACAGAGCAGTTTCTCAGAAAGCTTCTTTCATGTTTTGAACGGAAGATATTTCCTTTTACACCATAGCCCTCTATGGGCTTCCAAATATCCCTTTGCCAATTCCACAAGAACAGCCTTAGCGAAAGGCTTCTTGAAGGGAAAGATGTAACTCTGTGAGGTGAATTAACAGAACACAGAGCAGTTTCTCAGAAAGCTTCTTTCCAGTTTTGAACGGAAGATATTTCCTTTTTCACCATAGCCCTCTATGGGCTTCCAAATATCCCTTTGCCAATTCCACAAGAACAGCCTTAGCGAAAGGCTTCTTGATGGGAAAGATGTAACTCTGTGAGATGAATTAACAGAACACAGAGCAGTTTCTCAGAAAGCTTCTTTCCAGTTTTGAACGGAAGATAATTCCTTTTTCACCATAGCCCTCTATGGGCTTCCAAATATCCCTTTGCCAATTCCCCAAAAACAGCCTTAGCGAAAGGCTTCTTGAAGGGAAAGATGTAACTCTGTGAGATGAATTAACAGAACACAGAGCAGTTTCTCAGAAAGCTTCTTTCCAGTTTTGAACGGAAGATATTTCCTTTTTCACCATAGCCCTCTATGGGCTTCCAAATATCCCTTTGCCAATTCCACAAGAACAGCCTTAGCGAAAGGCTTATTGAAGGGAAAGATGTAACTCTGTGGGATGAATTAACAGAACACAGAGCAGTTTCTCAGAAAGCTTCTTTCCAGTTTTGAACGGAAGATATTTCCTTTTTCACCATAGCCCTCTATGGGCTTCCAAATATCCATTTGCCAATTCCCCAAGAAAAGCCTTAGCGAAAGGCTTCTTGAAGGGAGAGATGTAACTCTGTGAGATGAATTAACAGAACACAGAGCAGTTTCTCAGAAAGCTTCTTTCCAGTTTTGAACGGAAGGTATTTCCTTTTTCACCATAGCCCTCTATGGGCTTCCAAATATCCCTTTGCCAATTCCCCAAGAACAGCCTTAGCGAAAGGCTTCTTGAAGGGAAAGATGTAACTCTGTGAGATGAATTAACAGAACACAGAGCAGTTGCTCAGAAAGCTTCTTTCCAGTTTTGAACGGAAGATATTTCCTTTTTCACCATAGCCCTCTATGGGCTTCCAAATATCCCTTTGACAATTCCACAAGAACAGCCTTAGCGAAAGGCTTCTTGAAGGGAAAGATGTAACTCTGTGAGATGAATTAACAGAACACAGAGCAGTTTCTCAGAAAGCTTCTTTCCACTTTTAACGGAAGATATTTCCTTTTTCATCTTAGCCCTCTATGGGCTTCCAAATATCCCTTTGCGAATTCCACAAGAACAGCCTTAGCGAAAGGCTTCTTGAAGGGAAAGTTGTAACTCGGTGAGATGAATTAACAGAACACAGAGCAGTTTCTCAGAAAGCTTCTTTCCAGTTTTGAACGGAAGGTATTTCCTTTTTCACCATAGCCCTCTATGGGCTTCCAAATATCCCTGTGCCAATTCCACAAAACAGCCTTAGCGAAAGGCTTCTTGAAGGGAAAGATGTAACTCTGTGAGATGAATTAACAGAACACAGAGCAGTTTCTCAGAAAGCTTCTTTCCAGTTTTGAACGGAAGATATTTCCTTTTTCACCATAGAACTCTATGGGCTTCCAAATATCCCTTTGCCAATTCCACAAGAACAGCCTTAGCGAAAGGCTTCTTGAAGGGAAAGATGTAACTCTGTGAGATGAATTAACAGAACACATAGCAGTTTCTCAGAAAGCTTCTTTCCAGTTTTGAACGTAAGATATTTCCTTTTTCACCATAGCCCTCTATGGGCTTCCAAATATCCCTTTGCCAATTCCACAAGAACAGCCTTAGCGAAAGGCTTCTTGAAGGGAAAGATGTAACTCTGTGAGATGAATTAACAGAACACAGAGCAGTTTCTCAGAAAGCTTCTTTCCAGTTTTGAACGGAAGATATTTCCTTTTTCACCATAGCCCTCTATGGGCTTCCAAATATCCCTTTGCCAATTCCACAAGAACAGCCTTAGCGAAAGGCTTCTTGAAGGGAAAGATGTAACTCTGTGAGATGAATTAACAGAACACAGAGCAGTTGCTCAGAAAGCTTCTTTCCAGTTTTGAACGGAAGATATTTCCTCTTTCACCATAGCCCTCTATGGGCTTCCAAATATCCCTTTGCCAATTCCACAAGAACAGCCTTAGCGAAAGGCTTCTTGAAGGGAAAGATGTAACTCTGTGAGATGAATTAACAGAACACAGAGCAGTTTCTCAGAAGCTTCTTTCCAGTTTTGAACGGAAGATATTTCCTTTTTCACCATAGCCCTCTATGGGCTTCCAAATATCCATTTGCCAATTCCCCAAGAAAAGCCTTAGCGAAAGGCTTCTTGAAGGGAAAGATGTAACTCTGTGAGATGAATTAACAGAACACAGAGCAGTTTCTCAGAAAGCTTCTTTCCAGTTTTGAACGGAAGGTATTTCCTTTTTCACCATAGCCCTCTATGGGCTTCCAAATATCCCTTTGCCAATTCCCCAAGAACAGTCTTAGCGAAAGGCTTCTTGAAGGGAAAGATGTAACTCTGTGAGATGAATTAACAGAACACAGAGCAGTTGCTCAGAAAGCTTCTTTCCAGTTTTGAACGGAAGATATTTCCTTTTTCACCATAGCCCTCTATGGGCTTCCAAATATCCCTTTGCCAATTCCACAAGAACAGCCTTAGCGAAAGGCTTCTTGAAGGGAAAGATGTAACTCTGTGAGATGAATTAACAGAACACAGAGCAGTTTCTCAGAAGCTTCTTTCCAGTTTTGAACGGAAGATATTTCCTTTTTCACCATAGCCCTCTATGGGCTTCCAAATATCCCTTTGCCAATTCCACAAGAACAGCCTTATCGAAAGGCTTCTTGAAGGGAAAGATGTAACTCTGTGAGATGAATTAACAGAACACACAGCAGTTTCTCAGAAAGCTTCTTTCCAGTTTTGAAAGGAAGATATTTCCTTTTTCACCATAGCCCTTTATGGGCTTCCAAATATCCCTTTGCCAATTCCAAAAGAACAGCCTTAGCGAAAGGCTTCTTGAAGGGAAAGATGTAACTCTGTGAGATGAATTAACAGAACACAGAGCAGTTTCTCAGAAAGCTTCTTTCCAGTTTTGAACGGAAGATATTTCCTTTTTCACCATAGCCCTCTATGGGCTTCCAAATATCCCTTTGCCAATTCCATAAGAACAGCCTTAGCGAAAGGCTTCTTGAAGGGAAAGATGTAACTCTGTGAGATGAATCAACAGAACACAGAGCAGTTTCTCAGAAAGCTTCTTTCCAGTTTTGAACGGAAGATATTTCCTTTTTCACCATAGCCCTCTATGGGCTTCCAAATATCCCTTTGCCAATTCCACAAGAACAGCCTTAGCGAAAGGCTTCTTGAAGGGAAAGATGTAACTCTGTGAGATGAATTAACAGAACACAGAGCAGTTTCTCAGAAAGCTTCTTTCCAGTTTTGAACGGAAGATATTTCCTTTTTCACCATAGCCCTCTATGGGCTTCCAAATATCCCTTTGCCAATTCCACAAGAACAGCCTTAGCGAAAGGCTTCTTGATGGGAAAGATGTAACTCTGTGAGATGAATTAACAGAACACAGAGCAGTTTCTCAGAAAGCTTCTTTCCAGTTTTGAACGGAAGATAATTCCTTTTTCACCATAGCCCTCTAAGGGCTTCCAAATATCCCTTTGCCAATTCCCCAAAAACAGCCTTAGCGAAAGGCTTATTGAAGGGAAAGATGTAACTCTGTGAGATGAATTAACAGAACACAGAGCAGTTTCTCAGAAAGCTTCTTTCCAGTTTTGAACGGAAGATATTTCCTTTTTCACCATAGCTCCCTATGGGCTTCCAAATATCCCTTTGCCAATTCCACAAGAACAGCCTTAGCGAAAGGCTTCTTGAAGGGAAAGATGTAACTCTGTGAGATGAATTAACAGAACACATAGCAGTTTCTCAGAAAGCTTCTTTCCAGTTTTGAACGTAAGATATTTCCTTTTTCACCATAGCCCTCTATGGGCTTCCAAATATCCCTTTGCCAATTCCACAAGAACAGCCTTAGCGAAAGGCTTCTTGAAGGGAAAGATGTAACTCTGTGAGATGAATTAACAGAACACAGAGCAGTTTCTCAGAAAGCTTCTTTCCAGTTTTGAACGGAAGATATTTCCTTTTTCACCATAGCCCTCTATGGGCTTCCAAATATCCCTTTGCCAATTCCACAAGAACAGCCTTAGCGAAAGGCTTCTTGAAGGGAAAGATGTAACTCTGTGAGATGAATTAACAGAACACAGAGCAGTTTCTCAGAAAGCTTCTTTCCAGTTTTGAACGGAAGATATTTCCTTTTTCACCATAGCCCTCTATGGGCTTCCAAATATCCCTTTGCCAATTCCACAAGAACAGCCTTAGCGAAAGGCTTCTTGAAGGGAAAGATGTAACTCTGTGAGATGAATTAACAGAACACAGAGCAGTTTCTCAGAAAGCTTCTTTCCAGTTTTGAACGGAAGATATTTCCTTTTTCACCATAGCCCTCTATGGGCTTCCAAATATCCCTTTGCCAATTCCACAAGAACAGCCTTAGCGAAAGGCTTCTTGAAGGGAAAGATGTAACTCTGTGAGATGAATTAACAGAACACAGAGCAGTTTCTCAGAAAGCTTCTTTCCAGGTTTGAACGGAAGGTATTTCCTTTTTCACCATAGCCCTCTATGGGCTTCCAAATATCCCTTTGCCAATTCCACAAGAACAGCCTTAGCGAAAGGCTTCTTGAAGGGAAAGATGTAACTCTGTGAGATGAATTAACAGAACACAGAGCAGTTTCTCAGAAAGCTTCTTTCATGTTTTGAACGGAAGATATTTCCTTTTACACCATAGCCCTCTATGGGCTTCCAAATATCCCTTTGCCAATTCCACAAGAACAGCCTTAGCGAAAGGCTTCTTGAAGGGAAAGATGTAACTCTGTGAGGTGAATTAACAGAACACAGAGCAGTTTCTCAGAAAGCTTCTTTCCAGTTTTGAACGGAAGATATTTCCTTTTTCACCATAGCCCTCTATGGGCTTCCAAATATCCCTTTGCCAATTCCACAAGAACAGCCTTAGCGAAAGGCTTCTTGATGGGAAAGATGTAACTCTGTGAGATGAATTAACAGAACACAGAGCAGTTTCTCAGAAAGCTTCTTTCCAGTTTTGAACGGAAGATAATTCCTTTTTCACCATAGCCCTCTATGGGCTTCCAAATATCCCTTTGCCAATTCCCCAAAAACAGCCTTAGCGAAAGGCTTCTTGAAGGGAAAGATGTAACTCTGTGAGATGAATTAACAGAACACAGAGCAGTTTCTCAGAAAGCTTCTTTCCAGTTTTGAACGGAAGATATTTCCTTTTTCACCATAGCCCTCTATGGGCTTCCAAATATCCCTTTGCCAATTCCACAAGAACAGCCTTAGCGAAAGGCTTATTGAAGGGAAAGATGTAACTCTGTGGGATGAATTAACAGAACACAGAGCAGTTTCTCAGAAAGCTTCTTTCCAGTTTTGAACGGAAGATATTTCCTTTTTCACCATAGCCCTCTATGGGCTTCCAAATATCCATTTGCCAATTCCCCAAGAAAAGCCTTAGCGAAAGGCTTCTTGAAGGGAGAGATGTAACTCTGTGAGATGAATTAACAGAACACAGAGCAGTTTCTCAGAAAGCTTCTTTCCAGTTTTGAACGGAAGGTATTTCCTTTTTCACCATAGCCCTCTATGGGCTTCCAAATATCCCTTTGCCAATTCCCCAAGAACAGCCTTAGCGAAAGGCTTCTTGAAGGGAAAGATGTAACTCTGTGAGATGAATTAACAGAACACAGAGCAGTTGCTCAGAAAGCTTCTTTCCAGTTTTGAACGGAAGATATTTCCTTTTTCACCATAGCCCTCTATGGGCTTCCAAATATCCCTTTGACAATTCCACAAGAACAGCCTTAGCGAAAGGCTTCTTGAAGGGAAAGATGTAACTCTGTGAGATGAATTAACAGAACACAGAGCAGTTTCTCAGAAAGCTTCTTTCCACTTTTAACGGAAGATATTTCCTTTTTCATCTTAGCCCTCTATGGGCTTCCAAATATCCCTTTGCGAATTCCACAAGAACAGCCTTAGCGAAAGGCTTCTTGAAGGGAAAGTTGTAACTCGGTGAGATGAATTAACAGAACACAGAGCAGTTTCTCAGAAAGCTTCTTTCCAGTTTTGAACGGAAGGTATTTCCTTTTTCACCATAGCCCTCTATGGGCTTCCAAATATCCCTGTGCCAATTCCACAAAACAGCCTTAGCGAAAGGCTTCTTGAAGGGAAAGATGTAACTCTGTGAGATGAATTAACAGAACACAGAGCAGTTTCTCAGAAAGCTTCTTTCCAGTTTTGAACGGAAGATATTTCCTTTTTCACCATAGAACTCTATGGGCTTCCAAATATCCCTTTGCCAATTCCACAAGAACAGCCTTAGCGAAAGGCTTCTTGAAGGGAAAGATGTAACTCTGTGAGATGAATTAACAGAACACATAGCAGTTTCTCAGAAAGCTTCTTTCCAGTTTTGAACGTAAGATATTTCCTTTTTCACCATAGCCCTCTATGGGCTTCCAAATATCCCTTTGCCAATTCCACAAGAACAGCCTTAGCGAAAGGCTTCTTGAAGGGAAAGATGTAACTCTGTGAGATGAATTAACAGAACACAGAGCAGTTTCTCAGAAAGCTTCTTTCCAGTTTTGAACGGAAGATATTTCCTTTTTCACCATAGCCCTCTATGGGCTTCCAAATATCCCTTTGCCAATTCCACAAGAACAGCCTTAGCGAAAGGCTTCTTGAAGGGAAAGATGTAACTCTGTGAGATGAATTAACAGAACACAGAGCAGTTTCTCAGAAAGCTTCTTTCCAGTTTTGAACGGAAGGTATTTCCTTTTTCACCATAGCCCTCTATGGGCTTCCAAATATCCCTTTGCCAATTCCCCAAGAACAGCCTTAGCGAAAGGCTTCTTGAAGGGAAAGATGTAACTCTGTGAGATGAATTAACAGAACACAGAGCAGTTTCTCAGAAAGCTTCTTTCCAGTTTTGAACGGAAGATATTTCCTTTTTCACCATAGCCCTCTATGGGCTTCCAAATATCCCTTTGACAATTCCACAAGAACAGCCTTAGCGAAAGGCTTCTTGTAGGGAAAGATGTAACTCTGTGAGATGAATTAACAGAACACAGAGCAGTTGTTCAGAAAGCTTCTTTCCAGTTTTGAACGGAAGATATTTCCTTTTTCACCATAGACCTCTATGGGCTTCCAAATATCCCTTTGCCAATTCCACAAGAACAGCCTTAGCGAAAGGCTTCTTGAAGGGAAAGATGTAACTCTGTGACATGAATTAACAGAACACAGAGCAGTTTCTCAGAAAGCTTCTTTCCAGTTTTGAACGGAAGATATTTCCTTTTTCACCATAGCCCTCTATGGGCTTCCAAATATCCCTTTGCCAATTCCACAAGAACAGCCTTAGCGAAAGGCTTCTTGAAGGGAAAGATGTAACTCTGTGAGATGAATTAACAGAACACAGAGCAGTTTCTCAGAAAGCTTCTTTCCAGTTTTGAACGGAAGGTATTTCCTTTTTCACCATAGCCCTCTATGGGCTTCCAAATATCCCTTTGCCAATTCCCCAAGAACAGCCTTAGCGAAAGGCTTCTTGAAGGGAAAGATGTAACTCTCTGAGATGAATTAACAGAACACAGAGCAGTTTCTCAGAAAGCTTCTTTCCAGTTTTGAACGGAAGATATTTCCTTTTTCACCATAGCCCTCTATGTGCTTCCAAATATCCCTTTGCCAATTCCACAAGAACAGCCTTAGCGAAAGGCTTCTTGAAGGGAAAGATGTAACTCTGTGAGATGAATTAACAGAACACAGAGCAGTTTTTCAGAAAGCTTCTTTCCAGTTTTGAACGGAAGATATTTCCTTTTTCACCATAGCCCTCTATGGGCTTTCAAATATCCCTTTGCCAATTCCACAAGAACAGCCTTAGCGAAAGGCTTCTTGAAGGGAAAGATGTAACTCTGTGAGATGAATTAACAGAACACAGAGCAGTTTCTCAGAAAGCTTCTTTCCAGTTTTGAACGGAAGATAATTCCTTTTTCACCATAGCCCTCTATGGGCTTCCAAATATCCCTTTGCCAATTTAACAAAAACAGCCTTAGCGAAAGGCTTCTTGAAGGGAAAGATGTAACTCTGTGAGATGAATTAACAGAACACAGAGCAGTTTCTCAGAAAGCTTCTTTCCACTTTTGAACGGAAGATATTTCCTTTTTCACCATAGCCCTCTATGGGCTTCCAAATATCCCTTTGCCAATTCCACAAGAACAGCCTTAGCGAAAGGTTTATTGAAGGGTAAGATGTAACTCTGTGGGATGAATTAACAGAACACAGAGCAGTTTCTCAGAAAGCTTCTTTCCAGTTTTGAACGGAAGATATTTCCTTTTTCACCATAGCCCTCTATGGGCTTCCAAATATCCATTTGCCAATTCCCCAAGAAAAGCCTTAGCGAAAGGCTTCTTGAAGGGAGAGATGTAACTCTGTGAGATGAATTAACAGAACACAGAGCAGTTTCTCAGAAAGCTTCTTTCCAGTTTTGAACGGAAGGTATTTCCTTTTTCACCATAGCCCTCTATGGGCTTCCAAATATCCCTTTGCCAATTCCCCAAGAACAGCCTTAGCGAAAGGCTTCTTGAAGGGAAAGATGTAACTCTGTTAGATGAATTAACAGAACACAGAGCAGTTGCTCAGAAAGCTTCTTTCCAGTTTTGAACGGAAGATATTTCCTTTTTCACCATAGCCCTCTATGGGCTTCCAAATATCCCTTTGCCAATTCCCCAAAAACAGCCTTAGCGAAAGGCTTCTTGAAGGGAAAGATGTAACTCTGTGAGATGAATTAACAGAACACAGAGCAGTTTCTCAGAAAGCTTCTTTCCAGTTTTGAACGGAAGATATTTCCTTTTTCACCATAGCCCTCTATGGGCTTCCAAATATCCCTTTGCCAATTCCACAAGAACAGCCTTAGCGAAAGGCTTCTTGAAGGGAAAGATGTAACTCTGTGAGATGAATTAACAGAACACAGAGCAGTTTCTCAGAAAGCTTCTTTCCAGTTTTGAACGTAAGATATTTCCTTTTTCACCATAGCCCTCTATGGGCTTCCAAATATCCCTTTGCCAATTCCACAAGAACAGCCTTAGCGAAAGGCTTCTTGAAGGGAAAGATGTAACTCTGTGAGATGAATTAACAGAACACAGAGCAGTTTCTCAGAAAGCTTCTTTCCAGTTTTGAACGGAAGATATTTCCTTTTTCACCATAGCCCTCTATGGGCTTCCAAATATCCCTTTGCCAATTCCACAAGAACAGCCTTAGCGAAAGGCTTCTTGATGGGAAAGATGTAACTCTGTGAGATGAATTAACAGAACACAGAGCAGTTTCTCAGAAAGCTTCTTTCCAGTTTTGAACGTAAGATATTTCCTTTTTCACCATAGCCCTCTATGGGCTTCCAAATATCCCTTTGCCAATTCCACAAGAACAGCCTTAGCGAAAGGCTTCTTGAAGGGAAAGATGTAACTCTGTGAGATGAATTAACAGAACACAGAGCAGTTTCTCAGAAAGCTTCTTTCCAGTTTTGAACGGAAGATATTTCCTTTTTCACCATAGCCCTCTATGGGCTTCCAAATATCCCTTTGCCAATTCCACAAGAACAGCCTTAGCGAAAGGCTTCTTGAAGGGAAAGATGTAACTCTGTGAGATGAATTAACAGAACACAGAGCAGTTTCTCAGAAAGCTTCTTTCCAGTTTTGAACGGAAGATATTTCCTTTTTCACCATAGCCCTCTATGGGCTTCCAAATATCCCTTTGCCAATTCCACAAGAACAGCCTTAGCGAAAGGCTTCTTGAAGGGAAAGATGTAACTCTGTGAGATGAATTAACAGAACACAGAGCAGTTTCTCAGAAAGCTTCTTTCCAGTTTTGAACGGAAGATATTTCCTTTTTCACCATAGCCCTCTATGGGCTTCCAAATATCCCTTTGCCAATTCCACAAGAACAGCCTTAGCGAAAGGCTTCTTGAAGGGAAAGATGTAACTCTGTGAGATGAATTAACAGAACACAGAGCAGTTTCTCAGAAAGCTTCTTTCCAGTTTTGAACGGAAGATATTTCCTTTTTCACCATAGCCCTCTATGGGCTTCCAAATATCCCTTTGCCAATTCCACAAGAACAGCCTAAGCGAAAGGCTTCTTGAAGGGAAAGATGTAACTCTGTGAGATGAATTAACAGAACACAGAGCAGTTTCTCAGAAAGCTTCTTTCATGTTTTGAACGGAAGATATTTCCTTTTACACCATAGCCCTCTATGGGCTTCCAAATATCCCTTTGCCAATTCCACAAGAACAGCCTTAGCGAAAGGCTTCTTGAAGGGAAAGATGTAACTCTGTGAGGTGAATTAACAGAACACAGAGCAGTTTCTCAGTAAGCTTCTTTCCAGTTTTGAACGGAAGATATTTCCTTTTTCACCATAGCCCTCTATGGGCTTCCAAATATCCCTTTGCCAATTCCACAAGAACAGCCTTAGCGAAAGGCTTCTTGAAGGGAGAGATGTAACTCTGTGAGATGAATTAACAGAACACAGAGCAGTTTCTCAGAAAGCTTCTTTCCAGTTTTGAACGGAAGGTATTTCCTTTTTCACCATAGCCCTCTATGGGCTTCCAAATATCCCTTTGCCAATTCCCCAAGAACAGCCTTAGCGAAAGGCTTCTTGAAGGGAAAGATGTAACTCTGTTAGATGAATTAACAGAACACAGAGCAGTTGCTCAGAAAGCTTCTTTCCAGTTTTGAACGGAAGATATTTCCTTTTTCACCATAGCCCTCTATGGGCTTCCAAATATCCCTTTGCCAATTCCCCAAAAACAGCCTTAGCGAAAGGCTTCTTGAAGGGAAAGATGTAACTCTGTGAGATGAATTAACAGAACACAGAGCAGTTTCTCAGAAAGCTTCTTTCCAGTTTTGAACGGAAGATATTTCCTTTTTCACCATAGCCCTCTATGGGCTTCCAAATATCCCTTTGCCAATTCCACAAGAACAGCCTTAGCGAAAGGCTTCTTGAAGGGAAAGATGTAACTCTGTGAGATGAATTAACAGAACACAGAGCAGTTTCTCAGAAAGCTTCTTTCCAGTTTTGAGTGGAAGATATTTCCTTTTTCACCATAGCCCTCTATGGGCTTCCAAATATCCCTTTGCCAATTCCCCAAGAACAGCCTTAGCGAAAGGCTTCTTGAAGGGAAAGATGTAACTCTGTGAGATGAATTAACAGAACACAGAGCAGTTTCTCAGAAAGCTTCTTTCCAGTTTTGAACGGAAGATATTTCCTTTTTCACCATAGCCCTCTATGGGCTTCCAAATGTCCATTTGCCAATTCCACAAGAACAGCCTTAGCGAAAGGCTTCTTGAAGGGAAAGATGTAACACTGTGAGATGAATTAACAGAACACAGAGCAGTTTCTCAGAAAGCTTCTTTCATGTTTTGAACGGAAGATATTTCCTTTTACACCATAGCCCTCTATGGGCTTCCAAATATCCCTTTGCCAATTCCACAAGAACAGCCTTAGCGAAAGGCTTCTTGAAGGGAAAGATGTAACTCTGTTAGGTGAATTAACAGAACACAGAGCAGTTTCTCAGAAAGCTTCTTTCCAGTTTTGAACGGAAGATATTTCCTTTTTCACCATAGCCCTCTATGGGCTTCCAAATATCCCTTTGCCAATTCCACAAGAACAGCCTTAGCGAAAGGCTTCTTGATGGGAAAGATGTAACTCTGTGAGATGAATTAACAGAACACAGAGCAGTTTCTCAGAAAGCTTCTTTCCAGTTTTGAACGGAAGATATTTCCTTTTTCACCATAGCCCTCTATGGGCTTCAAAATATCCCTTGCCAATTCCACAAGAACAGCCTTAGCGAAAGGCTTCTTGAAGGGAAAGATGTAACTCTGTGAGATGAATTAACAGAACACAGAGCAGTTTCTCAGAAAGCTTCTTTCCAGTTTTGAACGGAAGATATTTCCTTTTTCACCATAGCCCTCTATGGGCTTCCAAATATCCCTTTGCCAATTCCACAAGAACAGCCTTAGCCAAAGGCTTCTTGAAGGGAAAGATGTAACTCTGTGAGATGAATTAACAGAACACAGAGCAGTTTCTCAGAAAGCTTCTTTCATGTTTTGAACGGAAGATATTTCCTTTTACACCATAGCCCTCTATGGGCTTCCAAATATCCCTTTGCCAATTCCACAAGAACAGCCTTAGCGAAAGGCTTCTTGAAGGGAAAGATGTAACTCTGTGAGGTGAATTAACAGAACACAGAGCAGTTTCTCAGAAAGCTTCTTTCCAGTTTTGAACGGAAGATATTTCCTTTTTCACCATAGCCCTCTATGGGCTTCCAAATATCCCTTTGCCAATTCCACAAGAACAGCCTTAGCGAAAGGCTTCTTGATGGGAAAGATGTAACTCTGTGAGATGAATTAACAGAACACAGAGCAGTTTCTCAGAAAGCTTCTTTCCAGTTTTGAACGGAAGATAATTCCTTTTTCACCATAGCCCTCTAAGGGCTTCCAAATATCCCTTTGCCAATTCCCCAAAAACAGCCTTAGCGAAAGGCTTATTGAAGGGAAAGATGTAACTCTGTGAGATGAATTAACAGAACACAGAGCAGTTTCTCAGAAAGCTTCTTTCCAGTTTTGAACGGAAGATATTTCCTTTTTCACCATAGCTCCCTATGGGCTTCCAAATATCCCTTTGCCAATTCCACAAGAACAGCCTTAGCGAAAGGCTTCTTGAAGGGAAAGATGTAACTCTGTGAGATGAATTAACAGAACACATAGCAGTTTCTCAGAAAGCTTCTTTCCAGTTTTGAACGTAAGATATTTCCTTTTTCACCATAGCCCTCTATGGGCTTCCAAATATCCCTTTGCCAATTCCACAAGAACAGCCTTAGCGAAAGGCTTCTTGAAGGGAAAGATGTAACTCTGTGAGATGAATTAACAGAACACAGAGCAGTTTCTCAGAAAGCTTCTTTCCAGTTTTGAACGGAAGATATTTCCTTTTTCACCATAGCCCTCTATGGGCTTCCAAATATCCCTTTGCCAATTCCACAAGAACAGCCTTAGCGAAAGGCTTCTTGAAGGGAAAGATGTAACTCTGTGAGATGAATTAACAGAACACAGAGCAGTTTCTCAGAAAGCTTCTTTCCAGTTTTGAACGGAAGATATTTCCTTTTTCACCATAGCCCTCTATGGGCTTCCAAATATCCCTTTGCCAATTCCACAAGAACAGCCTTAGCGAAAGGCTTCTTGAAGGGAAAGATGTAACTCTGTGAGATGAATTAACAGAACACAGAGCAGTTTCTCAGAAAGCTTCTTTCCAGTTTTGAACGGAAGATATTTCCTTTTTCACCATAGCCCTCTATGGGCTTCCAAATATCCCTTTGCCAATTCCACAAGAACAGCCTTAGCGAAAGGCTTCTTGAAGGGAAAGATGTAACTCTGTGAGATGAATTAACAGAACACAGAGCAGTTTCTCAGAAAGCTTCTTTCCAGGTTTGAACGGAAGATATTTCCTTTTTCACCATAGCCCTCTATGGGCTTCCAAATATCCCTTTGCCAATTCCACAAGAACAGCCTTAGCGAAAGGCTTCTTGAAGGGAAAGATGTAACTCTGTGAGATGAATTAACAGAACACAGAGCAGTTTCTCAGAAAGCTTCTTTCATGTTTTGAACGGAAGATATTTCCTTTTACACCATAGCCCTCTATGGGCTTCCAAATATCCCTTTGCCAATTCCACAAGAACAGCCTTAGCGAAAGGCTTCTTGAAGGGAAAGATGTAACTCTGTGAGGTGAATTAACAGAACACAGAGCAGTTTCTCAGAAAGCTTCTTTCCAGTTTTGAACGGAAGATATTTCCTTTTTCACCATAGCCCTCTATGGGCTTCCAAATATCCCTTTGCCAATTCCACAAGAACAGCCTTAGCGAAAGGCTTCTTGATGGGAAAGATGTAACTCTGTGAGATGAATTAACAGAACACAGAGCAGTTTCTCAGAAAGCTTCTTTCCAGTTTTGAACGGAAGATAATTCCTTTTTCACCATAGCCCTCTATGGGCTTCCAAATATCCCTTTGCCAATTCCCCAAAAACAGCCTTAGCGAAAGGCTTCTTGAAGGGAAAGATGTAACTCTGTGAGATGAATTAACAGAACACAGAGCAGTTTCTCAGAAAGCTTCTTTCCAGTTTTGAACGGAAGATATTTCCTTTTTCACCATAGCCCTCTATGGGCTTCCAAATATCCCTTTGCCAATTCCACAAGAACAGCCTTAGCGAAAGGCTTATTGAAGGGAAAGATGTAACTCTGTGGGATGAATTAACAGAACACAGAGCAGTTTCTCAGAAAGCTTCTTTCCAGTTTTGAACGGAAGATATTTCCTTTTTCACCATAGCCCTCTATGGGCTTCCAAATATCCATTTGCCAATTCCCCAAGAAAAGCCTTAGCGAAAGGCTTCTTGAAGGGAGAGATGTAACTCTGTGAGATGAATTAACAGAACACAGAGCAGTTTCTCAGAAAGCTTCTTTCCAGTTTTGAACGGAAGGTATTTCCTTTTTCACCATAGCCCTCTATGGGCTTCCAAATATCCCTTTGCCAATTCCCCAAGAACAGCCTTAGCGAAAGGCTTCTTGAAGGGAAAGATGTAACTCTGTGAGATGAATTAACAGAACACAGAGCAGTTGCTCAGAAAGCTTCTTTCCAGTTTTGAACGGAAGATATTTCCTTTTTCACCATAGCCCTCTATGGGCTTCCAAATATCCCTTTGACAATTCCACAAGAACAGCCTTAGCGAAAGGCTTCTTGAAGGGAAAGATGTAACTCTGTGAGATGAATTAACAGAACACAGAGCAGTTTCTCAGAAAGCTTCTTTCCACTTTTAACGGAAGATATTTCCTTTTTCATCTTAGCCCTCTATGGGCTTCCAAATATCCCTTTGCGAATTCCACAAGAACAGCCTTAGCGAAAGGCTTCTTGAAGGGAAAGTTGTAACTCGGTGAGATGAATTAACAGAACACAGAGCAGTTTCTCAGAAAGCTTCTTTCCAGTTTTGAACGGAAGGTATTTCCTTTTTCACCATAGCCCTCTATGGGCTTCCAAATATCCCTGTGCCAATTCCACAAAACAGCCTTAGCGAAAGGCTTCTTGAAGGGAAAGATGTAACTCTGTGAGATGAATTAACAGAACACAGAGCAGTTTCTCAGAAAGCTTCTTTCCAGTTTTGAACGGAAGATATTTCCTTTTTCACCATAGAACTCTATGGGCTTCCAAATATCCCTTTGCCAATTCCACAAGAACAGCCTTAGCGAAAGGCTTCTTGAAGGGAAAGATGTAACTCTGTGAGATGAATTAACAGAACACATAGCAGTTTCTCAGAAAGCTTCTTTCCAGTTTTGAACGTAAGATATTTCCTTTTTCACCATAGCCCTCTATGGGCTTCCAAATATCCCTTTGCCAATTCCACAAGAACAGCCTTAGCGAAAGGCTTCTTGAAGGGAAAGATGTAACTCTGTGAGATGAATTAACAGAACACAGAGCAGTTTCTCAGAAAGCTTCTTTCCAGTTTTGAACGGAAGATATTTCCTTTTTCACCATAGCCCTCTATGGGCTTCCAAATATCCCTTTGCCAATTCCACAAGAACAGCCTTAGCGAAAGGCTTCTTGAAGGGAAAGATGTAACTCTGTGAGATGAATTAACAGAACACAGAGCAGTTTCTCAGAAAGCTTCTTTCCAGTTTTGAACGGAAGGTATTTCCTTTTTCACCATAGCCCTCTATGGGCTTCCAAATATCCCTTTGCCAATTCCCCAAGAACAGCCTTAGCGAAAGGCTTCTTGAAGGGAAAGATGTAACTCTGTGAGATGAATTAACAGAACACAGAGCAGTTTCTCAGAAAGCTTCTTTCCAGTTTTGAACGGAAGATATTTCCTTTTTCACCATAGCCCTCTATGGGCTTCCAAATATCCCTTTGACAATTCCACAAGAACAGCCTTAGCGAAAGGCTTCTTGTAGGGAAAGATGTAACTCTGTGAGATGAATTAACAGAACACAGAGCAGTTGTTCAGAAAGCTTCTTTCCAGTTTTGAACGGAAGATATTTCCTTTTTCACCATAGACCTCTATGGGCTTCCAAATATCCCTTTGCCAATTCCACAAGAACAGCCTTAGCGAAAGGCTTCTTGAAGGGAAAGATGTAACTCTGTGACATGAATTAACAGAACACAGAGCAGTTTCTCAGAAAGCTTCTTTCCAGTTTTGAACGGAAGATATTTCCTTTTTCACCATAGCCCTCTATGGGCTTCCAAATATCCCTTTGCCAATTCCACAAGAACAGCCTTAGCGAAAGGCTTCTTGAAGGGAAAGATGTAACTCTGTGAGATGAATTAACAGAACACAGAGCAGTTTCTCAGAAAGCTTCTTTCCAGTTTTGAACGGAAGGTATTTCCTTTTTCACCATAGCCCTCTATGGGCTTCCAAATATCCCTTTGCCAATTCCCCAAGAACAGCCTTAGCGAAAGGCTTCTTGAAGGGAAAGATGTAACTCTCTGAGATGAATTAACAGAACACAGAGCAGTTTCTCAGAAAGCTTCTTTCCAGTTTTGAACGGAAGATATTTCCTTTTTCACCATAGCCCTCTATGTGCTTCCAAATATCCCTTTGCCAATTCCACAAGAACAGCCTTAGCGAAAGGCTTCTTGAAGGGAAAGATGTAACTCTGTGAGATGAATTAACAGAACACAGAGCAGTTTTTCAGAAAGCTTCTTTCCAGTTTTGATCGGAAGATATTTCCTTTTTCACCATAGCCCTCTATGGGCTTTCAAATATCCCTTTGCCAATTCCACAAGAACAGCCTTAGCGAAAGGCTTCTTGAAGGGAAAGATGTAACTCTGTGAGATGAATTAACAGAACACAGAGCAGTTTCTCAGAAAGCTTCTTTCCAGTTTTGAACGGAAGATATTTCCTTTTTCACCATAGCCCTCTATGGGATTCCAAATATCCCTTTGCCAATTCCACAAGAACAGCCTTAGCGAAAGGCTTCTTGAAGAGAAAGATGTAACTCTGTGAGATGAATTAACAGAACACACAGCAGTTTCTCAGAAAGCTTCTTTCCAGTTTTGAACGGAAGGTATTTCCTTTTTCACCATAGCCCTATATGGGCTTCCAAATATCCCTTTGCCAATTCCCCAAGAACAGCCTTAGCGAAAGGCTTCTTGAAGGGAAAGATGTAACTCTGTGAGATGAATTAACAGAACACAGAGCAGTTGCTCAGAAAGCTTCTTTCCAGTTTTGAACGGAAGATATTTCCTCTTTCACCATAGCCCTCTATGGGCTTCCAAATATCCCTTTGCCAATTCCACAAGAACAGCCTTAGCGAAAGGCTTCTTGAAGGGAAAGATGTAACTCTGTGAGATGAATTAACAGAACACAGAGCAGTTTCTCAGAAGCTTCTTTCCAGTTTTGAACGGAAGATATTTCCTTTTTCACCATAGCCCTCTATGGGCTTCCAAATATCCATTTGCCAATTCCCCAAGAAAAGCCTTAGCGAAAGGCTTCTTGAAGGGAAAGATGTAACTCTGTGAGATGAATTAACAGAACACAGAGCAGTTTCTCAGAAAGCTTCTTTCCAGTTTTGAACGGAAGGTATTTCCTTTTTCACCATAGCCCTCTATGGGCTTCCAAATATCCCTTTGCCAATTCCCCAAGAACAGTCTTAGCGAAAGGCTTCTTGAAGGGAAAGATGTAACTCTGTGAGATGAATTAACAGAACACAGAGCAGTTGCTCAGAAAGCTTCTTTCCAGTTTTGAACGGAAGATATTTCCTTTTTCACCATAGCCCTCTATGGGCTTCCAAATATCCCTTTGCCAATTCCACAAGAACAGCCTTAGCGAAAGGCTTCTTGAAGGGAAAGATGTAACTCTGTGAGATGAATTAACAGAACACAGAGCAGTTTCTCAGAAGCTTCTTTCCAGTTTTGAACGGAAGATATTTCCTTTTTCACCATAGCCCTCTATGGGCTTCCAAATATCCCTTTGCCAATTCCACAAGAACAGCCTTATCGAAAGGCTTCTTGAAGGGAAAGATGTAACTCTGTGAGATGAATTAACAGAACACACAGCAGTTTCTCAGAAAGCTTCTTTCCAGTTTTGAAAGGAAGATATTTCCTTTTTCACCATAGCCCTTTATGGGCTTCCAAATATCCCTTTGCCAATTCCAAAAGAACAGCCTTAGCGAAAGGCTTCTTGAAGGGAAAGATGTAACTCTGTGAGATGAATTAACAGAACACAGAGCAGTTTCTCAGAAAGCTTCTTTCCAGTTTTGAACGGAAGATATTTCCTTTTTCACCATAGCCCTCTATGGGCTTCCAAATATCCCTTTGCCAATTCCATAAGAACAGCCTTAGCGAAAGGCTTCTTGAAGGGAAAGATGTAACTCTGTGAGATGAATCAACAGAACACAGAGCAGTTTCTCAGAAAGCTTCTTTCCAGTTTTGAACGGAAGATATTTCCTTTTTCACCATAGCCCTCTATGGGCTTCCAAATATCCCTTTGCCAATTCCACAAGAACAGCCTTAGCGAAAGGCTTCTTGAAGGGAAAGATGTAACTCTGTGAGATGAATTAACAGAACACAGAGCAGTTTCTCAGAAAGCTTCTTTCCAGTTTTGAACGGAAGATATTTCCTTTTTCACCATAGCCCTCTATGGGCTTCCAAATATCCCTTTGCCAATTCCACAAGAACAGCCTTAGCGAAAGGCTTCTTGATGGGAAAGATGTAACTCTGTGAGATGAATTAACAGAACACAGAGCAGTTTCTCAGAAAGCTTCTTTCCAGTTTTGAACGGAAGATAATTCCTTTTTCACCATAGCCCTCTAAGGGCTTCCAAATATCCCTTTGCCAATTCCCCAAAAACAGCCTTAGCGAAAGGCTTATTGAAGGGAAAGATGTAACTCTGTGAGATGAATTAACAGAACACAGAGCAGTTTCTCAGAAAGCTTCTTTCCAGTTTTGAACGGAAGATATTTCCTTTTTCACCATAGCTCCCTATGGGCTTCCAAATATCCCTTTGCCAATTCCACAAGAACAGCCTTAGCGAAAGGCTTCTTGAAGGGAAAGATGTAACTCTGTGAGATGAATTAACAGAACACATAGCAGTTTCTCAGAAAGCTTCTTTCCAGTTTTGAACGTAAGATATTTCCTTTTTCACCATAGCCCTCTATGGGCTTCCAAATATCCCTTTGCCAATTCCACAAGAACAGCCTTAGCGAAAGGCTTCTTGAAGGGAAAGATGTAACTCTGTGAGATGAATTAACAGAACACAGAGCAGTTTCTCAGAAAGCTTCTTTCCAGTTTTGAACGGAAGATATTTCCTTTTTCACCATAGCCCTCTATGGGCTTCCAAATATCCCTTTGCCAATTCCACAAGAACAGCCTTAGCGAAAGGCTTCTTGAAGGGAAAGATGTAACTCTGTGAGATGAATTAACAGAACACAGAGCAGTTTCTCAGAAAGCTTCTTTCCAGTTTTGAACGGAAGATATTTCCTTTTTCACCATAGCCCTCTATGGGCTTCCAAATATCCCTTTGCCAATTCCACAAGAACAGCCTTAGCGAAAGGCTTCTTGAAGGGAAAGATGTAACTCTGTGAGATGAATTAACAGAACACAGAGCAGTTTCTCAGAAAGCTTCTTTCCAGTTTTGAACGGAAGATATTTCCTTTTTCAACATAGCCCTCTATGGGCTTCCAAATATCCCTTTGCCAATTCCACAAGAACAGCCTTAGCGAAAGGCTTCTTGAAGGGAAAGATGTAACTCTGTGAGATGAATTAACAGAACACAGAGCAGTTTCTCAGAAAGCTTCTTTCCAGGTTTGAACGGAAGATATTTCCTTTTTCACCATAGCCCTCTATGGGCTTCCAAATATCCCTTTGCCAATTCCACAAGAACAGCCTTAGCGAAAGGCTTCTTGAAGGGAAAGATGTAACTCTGTGAGATGAATTAACAGAACACAGAGCAGTTTCTCAGAAAGCTTCTTTCATGTTTTGAACGGAAGATATTTCCTTTTACACCATAGCCCTCTATGGGCTTCCAAATATCCCTTTGCCAATTCCACAAGAACAGCCTTAGCGAAAGGCTTCTTGAAGGGAAAGATGTAACTCTGTGAGGTGAATTAACAGAACACAGAGCAGTTTCTCAGAAAGCTTCTTTCCAGTTTTGAACGGAAGATATTTCCTTTTTCACCATAGCCCTCTATGGGCTTCCAAATATCCCTTTGCCAATTCCACAAGAACAGCCTTAGCGAAAGGCTTCTTGATGGGAAAGATGTAACTCTGTGAGATGAATTAACAGAACACAGAGCAGTTTCTCAGAAAGCTTCTTTCCAGTTTTGAACGGAAGATAATTCCTTTTTCACCATAGCCCTCTATGGGCTTCCAAATATCCCTTTGCCAATTCCCCAAAAACAGCCTTAGCGAAAGGCTTCTTGAAGGGAAAGATGTAACTCTGTGAGATGAATTAACAGAACACAGAGCAGTTTCTCAGAAAGCTTCTTTCCAGTTTTGAACGGAAGATATTTCCTTTTTCACCATAGCCCTCTATGGGCTTCCAAATATCCCTTTGCCAATTCCACAAGAACAGCCTTAGCGAAAGGCTTATTGAAGGGAAAGATGTAACTCTGTGGGATGAATTAACAGAACACAGAGCAGTTTCTCAGAAAGCTTCTTTCCAGTTTTGAACGGAAGATATTTCCTTTTTCACCATAGCCCTCTATGGGCTTCCAAATATCCATTTGCCAATTCCCCAAGAAAAGCCTTAGCGAAAGGCTTCTTGAAGGGAGAGATGTAACTCTGTGAGATGAATTAACAGAACACAGAGCAGTTTCTCAGAAAGCTTCTTTCCAGTTTTGAACGGAAGGTATTTCCTTTTTCACCATAGCCCTCTATGGGCTTCCAAATATCCCTTTGCCAATTCCCCAAGAACAGCCTTAGCGAAAGGCTTCTTGAAGGGAAAGATGTAACTCTGTGAGATGAATTAACAGAACACAGAGCAGTTGCTCAGAAAGCTTCTTTCCAGTTTTGAACGGAAGATATTTCCTTTTTCACCATAGCCCTCTATGGGCTTCCAAATATCCCTTTGACAATTCCACAAGAACAGCCTTAGCGAAAGGCTTCTTGAAGGGAAAGATGTAACTCTGTGAGATGAATTAACAGAACACAGAGCAGTTTCTCAGAAAGCTTCTTTCCACTTTTAACGGAAGATATTTCCTTTTTCATCTTAGCCCTCTATGGGCTTCCAAATATCCCTTTGCGAATTCCACAAGAACAGCCTTAGCGAAAGGCTTCTTGAAGGGAAAGTTGTAACTCGGTGAGATGAATTAACAGAACACAGAGCAGTTTCTCAGAAAGCTTCTTTCCAGTTTTGAACGGAAGGTATTTCCTTTTTCACCATAGCCCTCTATGGGCTTCCAAATATCCCTGTGCCAATTCCACAAAACAGCCTTAGCGAAAGGCTTCTTGAAGGGAAAGATGTAACTCTGTGAGATGAATTAACAGAACACAGAGCAGTTTCTCAGAAAGCTTCTTTCCAGTTTTGAACGGAAGATATTTCCTTTTTCACCATAGAACTCTATGGGCTTCCAAATATCCCTTTGCCAATTCCACAAGAACAGCCTTAGCGAAAGGCTTCTTGAAGGGAAAGATGTAACTCTGTGAGATGAATTAACAGAACACATAGCAGTTTCTCAGAAAGCTTCTTTCCAGTTTTGAACGTAAGATATTTCCTTTTTCACCATAGCCCTCTATGGGCTTCCAAATATCCCTTTGCCAATTCCACAAGAACAGCCTTAGCGAAAGGCTTCTTGAAGGGAAAGATGTAACTCTGTGAGATGAATTAACAGAACACAGAGCAGTTTCTCAGAAAGCTTCTTTCCAGTTTTGAACGGAAGATATTTCCTTTTTCACCATAGCCCTCTATGGGCTTCCAAATATCCCTTTGCCAATTCCACAAGAACAGCCTTAGCGAAAGGCTTCTTGAAGGGAAAGATGTAACTCTGTGAGATGAATTAACAGAACACAGAGCAGTTTCTCAGAAAGCTTCTTTCCAGTTTTGAACGGAAGGTATTTCCTTTTTCACCATAGCCCTCTATGGGCTTCCAAATATCCCTTTGCCAATTCCCCAAGAACAGCCTTAGCGAAAGGCTTCTTGAAGGGAAAGATGTAACTCTGTGAGATGAATTAACAGAACACAGAGCAGTTTCTCAGAAAGCTTCTTTCCAGTTTTGAACGGAAGATATTTCCTTTTTCACCATAGCCCTCTATGGGCTTCCAAATATCCCTTTGACAATTCCACAAGAACAGCCTTAGCGAAAGGCTTCTTGTAGGGAAAGATGTAACTCTGTGAGATGAATTAACAGAACACAGAGCAGTTGTTCAGAAAGCTTCTTTCCAGTTTTGAACGGAAGATATTTCCTTTTTCACCATAGACCTCTATGGGCTTCCAAATATCCCTTTGCCAATTCCACAAGAACAGCCTTAGCGAAAGGCTTCTTGAAGGGAAAGATGTAACTCTGTGACATGAATTAACAGAACACAGAGCAGTTTCTCAGAAAGCTTCTTTCCAGTTTTGAACGGAAGATATTTCCTTTTTCACCATAGCCCTCTATGGGCTTCCAAATATCCCTTTGCCAATTCCACAAGAACAGCCTTAGCGAAAGGCTTCTTGAAGGGAAAGATGTAACTCTGTGAGATGAATTAACAGAACACAGAGCAGTTTCTCAGAAAGCTTCTTTCCAGTTTTGAACGGAAGGTATTTCCTTTTTCACCATAGCCCTCTATGGGCTTCCAAATATCCCTTTGCCAATTCCCCAAGAACAGCCTTAGCGAAAGGCTTCTTGAAGGGAAAGATGTAACTCTCTGAGATGAATTAACAGAACACAGAGCAGTTTCTCAGAAAGCTTCTTTCCAGTTTTGAACGGAAGATATTTCCTTTTTCACCATAGCCCTCTATGTGCTTCCAAATATCCCTTTGCCAATTCCACAAGAACAGCCTTAGCGAAAGGCTTCTTGAAGGGAAAGATGTAACTCTGTGAGATGAATTAACAGAACACAGAGCAGTTTTTCAGAAAGCTTCTTTCCAGTTTTGAACGGAAGATATTTCCTTTTTCACCATAGCCCTCTATGGGCTTTCAAATATCCCTTTGCCAATTCCACAAGAACAGCCTTAGCGAAAGGCTTCTTGAAGGGAAAGATGTAACTCTGTGAGATGAATTAACAGAACACAGAGCAGTTTCTCAGAAAGCTTCTTTCCAGTTTTGAACGGAAGATATTTCCTTTTTCACCATAGCCCTCTATGGGATTCCAAATATCCCTTTGCCAATTCCACAAGAACAGCCTTAGCGAAAGGCTTCTTGAAGAGAAAGATGTAACTCTGTGAGATGAATTAACAGAACACACAGCAGTTTCTCAGAAAGCTTCTTTCCAGTTTTGAACGGAAGGTATTTCCTTTTTCACCATAGCCCTATATGGGCTTCCAAATATCCCTTTGCCAATTCCCCAAGAACAGCCTTAGCGAAAGGCTTCTTGAAGGGAAAGATGTAACTCTGTGAGATGAATTAACAGAACACAGAGCAGTTGCTCAGAAAGCTTCTTTCCAGTTTTGAACGGAAGATATTTCCTCTTTCACCATAGCCCTCTATGGGCTTCCAAATATCCCTTTGCCAATTCCACAAGAACAGCCTTAGCGAAAGGCTTCTTGAAGGGAAAGATGTAACTCTGTGAGATGAATTAACAGAACACAGAGCAGTTTCTCAGAAGCTTCTTTCCAGTTTTGAACGGAAGATATTTCCTTTTTCACCATAGCCCTCTATGGGCTTCCAAATATCCATTTGCCAATTCCCCAAGAAAAGCCTTAGCGAAAGGCTTCTTGAAGGGAAAGATGTAACTCTGTGAGATGAATTAACAGAACACAGAGCAGTTTCTCAGAAAGCTTCTTTCCAGTTTTGAACGGAAGGTATTTCCTTTTTCACCATAGCCCTCTATGGGCTTCCAAATATCCCTTTGCCAATTCCCCAAGAACAGTCTTAGCGAAAGGCTTCTTGAAGGGAAAGATGTAACTCTGTGAGATGAATTAACAGAACACAGAGCAGTTGCTCAGAAAGCTTCTTTCCAGTTTTGAACGGAAGATATTTCCTTTTTCACCATAGCCCTCTATGGGCTTCCAAATATCCCTTTGCCAATTCCACAAGAACAGCCTTAGCGAAAGGCTTCTTGAAGGGAAAGATGTAACTCTGTGAGATGAATTAACAGAACACAGAGCAGTTTCTCAGAAGCTTCTTTCCAGTTTTGAACGGAAGATATTTCCTTTTTCACCATAGCCCTCTATGGGCTTCCAAATATCCCTTTGCCAATTCCACAAGAACAGCCTTATCGAAAGGCTTCTTGAAGGGAAAGATGTAACTCTGTGAGATGAATTAACAGAACACACAGCAGTTTCTCAGAAAGCTTCTTTCCAGTTTTGAAAGGAAGATATTTCCTTTTTCACCATAGCCCTTTATGGGCTTCCAAATATCCGTTTGCCAATTCCAAAAGAACAGCCTTAGCGAAAGGCTTCTTGAAGGGAAAGATGTAACTCTGTGAGATGAATTAACAGAACACAGAGCAGTTTCTCAGAAAGCTTCTTTCCAGTTTTGAACGGAAGATATTTCCTTTTTCACCATAGCCCTCTATGGGCTTCCAAATATCCCTTTGCCAATTCCATAAGAACAGCCTTAGCGAAAGGCTTCTTGAAGGGAAAGATGTAACTCTGTGAGATGAATCAACAGAACACAGAGCAGTTTCTCAGAAAGCTTCTTTCCAGTTTTGAACGGAAGATATTTCCTTTTTCACCATAGCCCTCTATGGGCTTCCAAATATCCCTTTGCCAATTCCACAAGAACAGCCTTAGCGAAAGGCTTCTTGAAGGGAAAGATGTAACTCTGTGAGATGAATTAACAGAACACAGAGCAGTTTCTCAGAAAGCTTCTTTCCAGTTTTGAACGGAAGATATTTCCTTTTTCACCATAGCCCTCTATGGGCTTCCAAATATCCCTTTGCCAATTCCACAAGAACAGCCTTAGCGAAAGGCTTCTTGAAGGGAAAGATGTAACTCTGTGAGATGAATTAACAGAACACAGAGCAGTTTCTCAGAAAGCTTATTTCATGTTTTGAACGGAAGATATTTCCTTTTACACCATAGCCCTCTATGGGCTTCCAAATATCCCTTTGCCAATTCCACAAGAACAGCCTTAGCGAAAGGCTTCTTGAAGGGAAAGATGTAACTCTGTGAGGTGAATTAACAGAACACAGAGCAGTTTCTCAGAAAGCTTCTTTCCAGTTTTGAACGGAAGATATTTCCTTTTTCACCATAGCCCTCTATGGGCTTCCAAATATCCCTTTGCCAATTCCACAAGAACAGCCTTAGCGAAAGGCTTCTTGATGGGAAAGATGTAACTCTGTGAGATGAATTAACAGAACACAGAGCAGTTTCTCAGAAAGCTTCTTTCCAGTTTTGAACGGAAGATATTTCCTTTTTCACCATAGCCCTCTATGGGCTTCCAAATATCCCTTTGCCAATTCCCCAAAAACAGCCTTAGCGAAAGGCTTCTTGAAGGGAAAGATGTAACTCTGTGAGATGAATTAACAGAACACGGAGCAGTTTCTCAGAAAGCTTCTTTCCAGTTTTGAACGGAAGATATTTCCTTTTTCACCATAGCCCTCTATGGGCTTCCAAATATCCCTTTGCCAATTCCACAAGAACAGCCTTAGCGAAAGGCTTCTTGAAGGGAAAGATGTAACTCTGTGAGATGAATTAACAGAACACAGAGCAGTTTCTCAGAAAGCTTCTTTCCAGTTTTGAACGGAAGATATTTCCTTTTTCACCATAGCCCTCTATGGGCTTCCAAATATCCCTTTGCCAATTCCACAAGAACAGCCTTAGCGAAAGGCTTCTTGAAGGGAAAGATGTAACTCTGTGAGATGAATTAACAGAACACAGAGCAGTTTCTCAGAAAGCTTCTTTCCAGTTTTGAACGGAAGATATTTCCTTTTTCACCATAGCCCTCTATGGGCTTCCAAATATCCCTTTGCCAATTCCACAAGAACAGCCTAAGCGAAAGGCTTCTTGAAGGGAAAGATGTAACTCTGTGAGATGAATTAACAGAACACAGAGCAGTTTCTCAGAAAGCTTCTTTCATGTTTTGAACGGAAGATATTTCCTTTTACACCATAGCCCTCTATGGGCTTCCAAATATCCCTTTGCCAATTCCACAAGAACAGCCTTAGCGAAAGGCTTCTTGAAGGGAAAGATGTAACTCTGTTAGGTGAATTAACAGAACACAGAGCAGTTTCTCAGAAAGCTTCTTTCCAGTTTTGAACGGAAGATATTTCCTTTTTCACCATAGCCCTCTATGGGCTTCCAAATATCCCTTTGCCAATTCCACAAGAACAGCCTTAGCGAAAGGCTTCTTGATGGGAAAGATGTAACTCTGTGAGATGAATTAACAGAACACAGAGCAGTTTCTCAGAAAGCTTCTTTCCAGTTTTGAACGGAAGATATTTCCTTTTTCACCATAGCCCTCTATGGGCTTCAAAATATCCCTTGCCAATTCCACAAGAACAGCCTTAGCGAAAGGCTTCTTGAAGGGAAAGATGTAACTCTGTGAGATGAATTAACAGAACACAGAGCAGTTTCTCAGAAAGCTTCTTTCCAGTTTTGAACGGAAGATATTTCCTTTTTCACCATAGCCCTCTATGGGCTTCCAAATATCCCTTTGCCAATTCCACAAGAACAGCCTTAGCGAAAGGCTTCTTGAAGGGAAAGATGTAACTCTGTGAGATGAATTAACAGAACACAGAGCAGTTTCTCAGAAAGCTTCTTTCATGTTTTGAACGGAAGATATTTCCTTTTACACCATAGCCCTCTATGGGCTTCCAAATATCCCTTTGCCAATTCCCCAAGAACAGCCTTAGCGAAAGGCTTCTTGAAGGGAAAGATGTAACTCTGTGAGGTGAATTAACAGAACACAGAGCAGTTTCTCAGAAAGCTTCTTTCCAGTTTTGAACGGAAGATAATTCCTTTTTCACCATAGCCCTCTAAGGGCTTCCAAATATCCCTTTGCCAATTCCCCAAAAACAGCCTTAGCGAAAGGCTTATTGAAGGGAAAGATGTAACTCTGTGAGATGAATTAACAGAACACAGAGCAGTTTCTCAGAAAGCTTCTTTCCAGTTTTGAACGGAAGATATTACCTTTTTCACCATAGCTCCCTATGGGCTTCCAAATATCCCTTTGCCAATTCCACAAGAACAGCCTTAGCGAAAGGCTTCTTGAAGGGAAAGATGTAACTCTGTGAGATGAATTAACAGAACACATAGCAGTTTCTCAGAAAGCTTCTTTCCAGTTTTGAACGTAAGATATTTCCTTTTTCACCATAGCCCTCTATGGGCTTCCAAATATCCCTTTGCCAATTCCACAAGAACAGCCTTAGCGAAAGGCTTCTTGAAGGGAAAGATGTAACTCTGTGAGATGAATTAACAGAACACAGAGCAGTTTCTCAGAAAGCTTCTTTCCAGTTTTGAACGGAAGATATTTCCTTTTTCACCATAGCCCTCTATGGGCTTCCAAATATCCCTTTGCCAATTCCACAAGAACAGCCTTAGCGAAAGGCTTCTTGAAGGGAAAGATGTAACTCTGTGAGATGAATTAACAGAACACAGAGCAGTTTCTCAGAAAGCTTCTTTCCAGTTTTGAACGGAAGATATTTCCTTTTTCACCATAGCCCTCTATGGGCTTCCAAATATCCCTTTGCCAATTCCACAAGAACAGCCTTAGCGAAAGGCTTCTTGAAGGGAAAGATGTAACTCTGTGAGATGAATTAACAGAACACAGAGCAGTTTCTCAGAAAGCTTCTTTCCAGTTTTGAACGGAAGATATTTCCTTTTTCACCATAGCCCTCTATGGGCTTCCAAATATCCCTTTGCCAATTCCAAAAGAACAGCCTTAGCGAAAGGCTTCTTGAAGGGAAAGATGTAACTCTGTGAGATGAATTAACAGAACACAGAGCAGTTTCTCAGAAAGCTTCTTTCCAGGTTTGAACGGAAGATATTTCCTTTTTCACCATAGCCCTCTATGGGCTTCCAAATATCCCTTTGCCAATTCCACAAGAACAGCCTTAGCGAAAGGCTTCTTGAAGGGAAAGATGTAACTCTGTGAGATGAATTAACAGAACACAGAGCAGTTTCTCAGAAAGCTTCTTTCATGTTTTGAACGGAAGATATTTCCTTTTACACCATAGCCCTCTATGGGCTTCCAAATATCCCTTTGCCAATTCCACAAGAACAGCCTTAGCGAAAGGCTTCTTGAAGGGAAAGATGTAACTCTGTGAGGTGAATTAACAGAACACAGAGCAGTTTCTCAGAAAGCTTCTTTCCAGTTTTGAACGGAAGATATTTCCTTTTTCACCATAGCCCTCTATGGGCTTCCAAATATCCCTTTGCCAATTCCACAAGAACAGCCTTAGCGAAAGGCTTCTTGATGGGAAAGATGTAACTCTGTGAGATGAATTAACAGAACACAGAGCAGTTTCTCAGAAAGCTTCTTTCCAGTTTTGAACGGAAGATAATTCCTTTTTCACCATAGCCCTCTATGGGCTTCCAAATATCCCTTTGCCAATTCCCCAAAAACAGCCTTAGCGAAAGGCTTCTTGAAGGGAAAGATGTAACTCTGTGAGATGAATTAACAGAACACAGAGCAGTTTCTCAGAAAGCTTCTTTCCAGTTTTGAACGGAAGATATTTCCTTTTTCACCATAGCCCTCTATGGGCTTCCAAATATCCCTTTGCCAATTCCACAAGAACAGCCTTAGCGAAAGGCTTATTGAAGGGAAAGATGTAACTCTGTGGAATGAATTAACAGAACACAGAGCAGTTTCTCAGAAAGCTTCTTTCCAGTTTTGAACGGAAGATATTTCCTTTTTCACCATAGCCCTCTATGGGCTTCCAAATATCCATTTGCCAATTCCCCAAGAAAAGCCTTAGCGAAAGGCTTCTTGAAGGGAGAGATGTAACTCTGTGAGATGAATTAACAGAACACAGAGCAGTTTCTCAGAAAGCTTCTTTCCAGTTTTGAACGGAAGATATTTCCTTTTTCACCATAGCCCTCTATGGGCTTCCAAATATCCCTTTGCCAATTCCCCAAGAACAGCCTTAGCGAAAGGCTTCTTGAAGGGAAAGATGTAACTCTGTGAGATGAATTAACAGAACACAGAGCAGTTGCTCAGAAAGCTTCTTTCCAGTTTTGAACGGAAGATATTTCCTTTTTCACCATAGCCCTCTATGGGCTTCCAAATATCCCTTTGACAATTCCACAAGAACAGCCTTAGCGAAAGGCTTCTTGAAGGGAAAGATGTAACTCTGTGAGATGAATTAACAGAACACAGAGCAGTTTCTCAGAAAGCTTCTTTCCACTTTTAACGGAAGATATTTCCTTTTTCATCTTAGCCCTCTATGGGCTTCCAAATATCCCTTTGCGAATTCCACAAGAACAGCCTTAGCGAAAGGCTTCTTGAAGGGAAAGTTGTAACTCGGTGAGATGAATTAACAGAACACAGAGCAGTTTCTCAGAAAGCTTCTTTCCAGTTTTGAACGGAAGGTATTTCCTTTTTCACCATAGCCCTCTATGGGCTTCCAAATATCCCTGTGCCAATTCCACAAAACAGCCTTAGCGAAAGGCTTCTTGAAGGGAAAGATGTAACTCTGTGAGATGAATTAACAGAACACAGAGCAGTTTCTCAGAAAGCTTCTTTCCAGTTTTGAACGGAAGATATTTCCTTTTTCACCATAGAACTCTATGGGCTTCCAAATATCCCTTTGCCAATTCCACAAGAACAGCCTTAGCGAAAGGCTTCTTGAAGGGAAAGATGTAACTCTGTGAGATGAATTAACAGAACACATAGCAGTTTCTCAGAAAGCTTCTTTCCAGTTTTGAACGTAAGATATTTCCTTTTTCACCATAGCCCTCTATGTACTTCCAAATATCCCTTTGCCAATTCCACAAGAACAGCCTTAGCGAAAGGCTTCTTGAAGGGAAAGATGTAACTCTGTGAGATGAATTAACAGAACACAGAGCAGTTTCTCAGAAAGCTTCTTTCCAGTTTTGAACGGAAGATATTTCCTTTTTCACCATAGCCCTCTATGGGCTTCCAAATATCCCTTTGCCAATTCCACAAGAACAGCCTTAGCGAAAGGCTTCTTGAAGGGAAAGATGTAACTCTGTGAGATGAATTAACAGAACACAGAGCAGTTTCTCAGAAAGCTTCTTTCCAGTTTTGAACGGAAGGTATTTCCTTTTTCACCATAGCCCTCTATGGGCTTCCAAATATCCCTTTGCCAATTCCCCAAGAACAGCCTTAGCGAAAGGCTTCTTGAAGGGAAAGATGTAACTCTGTGAGATGAATTAACAGAACACAGAGCAGTTTCTCAGAAAGCTTCTTTCCAGTTTTGAACGGAAGATATTTCCTTTTTCACCATAGCCCTCTATGGGCTTCCAAATATCCCTTTGACAATTCCACAAGAACAGCCTTAGCGAAAGGCTTCTTGTAGGGAAAGATGTAACTCTGTGAGATGAATTAACAGAACACAGAGCAGTTGTTCAGAAAGCTTCTTTCCAGTTTTGAACGGAAGATATTTCCTTTTTCACCATAGACCTCTATGGGCTTCCAAATATCCCTTTGCCAATTCCACAAGAACAGCCTTAGCGAAAGGCTTCTTGAAGGGAAAGATGTAACTCTGTGAGATGAATTAACAGAACACAGAGCAGTTTCTCAGAAAGCTTCTTTCCAGTTTTGAACGGAAGATATTTCCTTTTTCACCATAGCCCTCTATGGGCTTCCAAATATCCCTTTGCCAATTCCACAAGAACAGCCTTAGCGAAAGGCTTCTTGAAGGGAAAGATGTAACTCTGTGAGATGAATTAACAGAACACAGAGCAGTTTCTCAGAAAGCTTCTTTCCAGTTTTGAACGGAAGGTATTTCCTTTTTCACCATAGCCCTCTATGGGCTTCCAAATATCCCTTTGCCAATTCCCCAAGAACAGCCTTAGCGAAAGGCTTCTTGAAGGGAAAGATGTAACTCTCTGAGATGAATTAACAGAACACAGAGCAGTTTCTCAGAAAGCTTCTTTCCAGTTTTGAACGGAAGATATTTCCTTTTTCACCATAGCCCTCTATGTGCTTCCAAATATCCCTTTGCCAATTCCACAAGAACAGCCTTAGCGAAAGGCTTCTTGAAGGGAAAGATGTAACTCTGTGAGATGAATTAACAGAACACAGAGCAGTTTCTCAGAAAGCTTCTTTCCAGTTTTGAACGGAAGGTATTTCCTTTTTCACCATAGCCCTCTATGGGCTTCCAAATATCCCTTTGCCAATTCCCCAAGAACAGCCTTAGCGAAAGGCTTCTTGAAGGGAAAGATGTAACTCTGTGAGATGAATTAACAGAACACAGAGCAGTTTCTCAGAAAGCTTCTTTCCAGTTTTGAACGGAAGATATTTCCTTTTTCACCATAGCCCTCTATGGGCTTCCAAATATCCCTTTGACAATTCCACAAGAACAGCCTTAGCGAAAGGCTTCTTGTAGGGAAAGATGTAACTCTGTGAGATGAATTAACAGAACACAGAGCAGTTGTTCAGAAAGCTTCTTTCCAGTTTTGAACGGAAGATATTTCCTTTTTCACCATAGACCTCTATGGGCTTCCAAATATCCCTTTGCCAATTCCACAAGAACAGCCTTAGCGAAAGGCTTCTTGAAGGGAAAGATGTAACTCTGTGACATGAATTAACAGAACACAGAGCAGTTTCTCAGAAAGCTTCTTTCCAGTTTTGAACGGAAGATATTTCCTTTTTCACCATAGCCCTCTATGGGCTTCCAAATATCCCTTTGCCAATTCCACAAGAACAGCCTTAGCGAAAGGCTTCTTGAAGGGAAAGATGTAACTCTGTGAGATGAATTAACAGAACACAGAGCAGTTTCTCAGAAAGCTTCTTTCCAGTTTTGAACGGAAGGTATTTCCTTTTTCACCATAGCCCTCTATGGGCTTCCAAATATCCCTTTGCCAATTCCCCAAGAACAGCCTTAGCGAAAGGCTTCTTGAAGGGAAAGATGTAACTCTCTGAGATGAATTAACAGAACACAGAGCAGTTTCTCAGAAAGCTTCTTTCCAGTTTTGAACGGAAGATATTTCCTTTTTCACCATAGCCCTCTATGTGCTTCCAAATATCCCTTTGCCAATTCCACAAGAACAGCCTTAGCGAAAGGCTTCTTGAAGGGAAAGATGTAACTCTGTGAGATGAATTAACAGAACACAGAGCAGTTTTTCAGAAAGCTTCTTTCCAGTTTTGAACGGAAGATATTTCCTTTTTCACCATAGCCCTCTATGGGCTTTCAAATATCCCTTTGCCAATTCCACAAGAACAGCCTTAGCGAAAGGCTTCTTGAAGGGAAAGATGTAACTCTGTGAGATGAATTAACAGAACACAGAGCAGTTTCTCAGAAAGCTTCTTTCCAGTTTTGAACGGAAGATATTTCCTTTTTCACCATAGCCCTCTATGGGATTCCAAATATCCCTTTGCCAATTCCACAAGAACAGCCTTAGCGAAAGGCTTCTTGAAGAGAAAGATGTAACTCTGTGAGATGAATTAACAGAACACACAGCAGTTTCTCAGAAAGCTTCTTTCCAGTTTTGAACGGAAGGTATTTCCTTTTTCACCATAGCCCTATATGGGCTTCCAAATATCCCTTTGCCAATTCCCCAAGAACAGCCTTAGCGAAAGGCTTCTTGAAGGGAAAGATGTAACTCTGTGAGATGAATTAACAGAACACAGAGCAGTTGCTCAGAAAGCTTCTTTCCAGTTTTGAACGGAAGATATTTCCTCTTTCACCATAGCCCTCTATGGGCTTCCAAATATCCCTTTGCCAATTCCACAAGAACAGCCTTAGCGAAAGGCTTCTTGAAGGGAAAGATGTAACTCTGTGAGATGAATTAACAGAACACAGAGCAGTTTCTCAGAAGCTTCTTTCCAGTTTTGAACGGAAGATATTTCCTTTTTCACCATAGCCCTCTATGGGCTTCCAAATATCCATTTGCCAATTCCCCAAGAAAAGCCTTAGCGAAAGGCTTCTTGAAGGGAAAGATGTAACTCTGTGAGATGAATTAACAGAACACAGAGCAGTTTCTCAGAAAGCTTCTTTCCAGTTTTGAACGGAAGGTATTTCCTTTTTCACCATAGCCCTCTATGGGCTTCCAAATATCCCTTTGCCAATTCCCCAAGAACAGTCTTAGCGAAAGGCTTCTTGAAGGGAAAGATGTAACTCTGTGAGATGAATTAACAGAACACAGAGCAGTTGCTCAGAAAGCTTCTTTCCAGTTTTGAACGGAAGATATTTCCTTTTTCACCATAGCCCTCTATGGGCTTCCAAATATCCCTTTGCCAATTCCACAAGAACAGCCTTAGCGAAAGGCTTCTTGAAGGGAAAGATGTAACTCTGTGAGATGAATTAACAGAACACAGAGCAGTTTCTCAGAAGCTTCTTTCCAGTTTTGAACGGAAGATATTTCCTTTTTCACCATAGCCCTCTATGGGCTTCCAAATATCCCTTTGCCAATTCCACAAGAACAGCCTTATCGAAAGGCTTCTTGAAGGGAAAGATGTAACTCTGTGAGATGAATTAACAGAACACACAGCAGTTTCTCAGAAAGCTTCTTTCCAGTTTTGAAAGGAAGATATTTCCTTTTTCACCATAGCCCTTTATGGGCTTCCAAATATCCGTTTGCCAATTCCAAAAGAACAGCCTTAGCGAAAGGCTTCTTGAAGGGAAAGATGTAACTCTGTGAGATGAATTAACAGAACACAGAGCAGTTTCTCAGAAAGCTTCTTTCCAGTTTTGAACGGAAGATATTTCCTTTTTCACCATAGCCCTCTATGGGCTTCCAAATATCCCTTTGCCAATTCCATAAGAACAGCCTTAGCGAAAGGCTTCTTGAAGGGAAAGATGTAACTCTGTGAGATGAATCAACAGAACACAGAGCAGTTTCTCAGAAAGCTTCTTTCCAGTTTTGAACGGAAGATATTTCCTTTTTCACCATAGCCCTCTATGGGCTTCCAAATATCCCTTTGCCAATTCCACAAGAACAGCCTTAGCGAAAGGCTTCTTGAAGGGAAAGATGTAACTCTGTGAGATGAATTAACAGAACACAGAGCAGTTTCTCAGAAAGCTTCTTTCCAGTTTTGAACGGAAGATATTTCCTTTTTCACCATAGCCCTCTATGGGCTTCCAAATATCCCTTTGCCAATTCCACAAGAACAGCCTTAGCGAAAGGCTTCTTGAAGGGAAAGATGTAACTCTGTGAGATGAATTAACAGAACACAGAGCAGTTTCTCAGAAAGCTTATTTCATGTTTTGAACGGAAGATATTTCCTTTTACACCATAGCCCTCTATGGGCTTCCAAATATCCCTTTGCCAATTCCACAAGAACAGCCTTAGCGAAAGGCTTCTTGAAGGGAAAGATGTAACTCTGTGAGGTGAATTAACAGAACACAGAGCAGTTTCTCAGAAAGCTTCTTTCCAGTTTTGAACGGAAGATATTTCCTTTTTCACCATAGCCCTCTATGGGCTTCCAAATATCCCTTTGCCAATTCCACAAGAACAGCCTTAGCGAAAGGCTTCTTGATGGGAAAGATGTAACTCTGTGAGATGAATTAACAGAACACAGAGCAGTTTCTCAGAAAGCTTCTTTCCAGTTTTGAACGGAAGATATTTCCTTTTTCACCATAGCCCTCTATGGGCTTCCAAATATCCCTTTGCCAATTCCCCAAAAACAGCCTTAGCGAAAGGCTTCTTGAAGGGAAAGATGTAACTCTGTGAGATGAATTAACAGAACACGGAGCAGTTTCTCAGAAAGCTTCTTTCCAGTTTTGAACGGAAGATATTTCCTTTTTCACCATAGCCCTCTATGGGCTTCCAAATATCCCTTTGCCAATTCCACAAGAACAGCCTTAGCGAAAGGCTTCTTGAAGGGAAAGATGTAACTCTGTGAGATGAATTAACAGAACACAGAGCAGTTTCTCAGAAAGCTTCTTTCCAGTTTTGAACGGAAGATATTTCCTTTTTCACCATAGCCCTCTATGGGCTTCCAAATATCCCTTTGCCAATTCCACAAGAACAGCCTTAGCGAAAGGCTTCTTGAAGGGAAAGATGTAACTCTGTGAGATGAATTAACAGAACACAGAGCAGTTTCTCAGAAAGCTTCTTTCCAGTTTTGAACGGAAGATATTTCCTTTTTCACCATAGCCCTCTATGGGCTTCCAAATATCCCTTTGCCAATTCCACAAGAACAGCCTAAGCGAAAGGCTTCTTGAAGGGAAAGATGTAACTCTGTGAGATGAATTAACAGAACACAGAGCAGTTTCTCAGAAAGCTTCTTTCATGTTTTGAACGGAAGATATTTCCTTTTACACCATAGCCCTCTATGGGCTTCCAAATATCCCTTTGCCAATTCCACAAGAACAGCCTTAGCGAAAGGCTTCTTGAAGGGAAAGATGTAACTCTGTTAGGTGAATTAACAGAACACAGAGCAGTTTCTCAGAAAGCTTCTTTCCAGTTTTGAACGGAAGATATTTCCTTTTTCACCATAGCCCTCTATGGGCTTCCAAATATCCCTTTGCCAATTCCACAAGAACAGCCTTAGCGAAAGGCTTCTTGATGGGAAAGATGTAACTCTGTGAGATGAATTAACAGAACACAGAGCAGTTTCTCAGAAAGCTTCTTTCCAGTTTTGAACGGAAGATATTTCCTTTTTCACCATAGCCCTCTATGGGCTTCAAAATATCCCTTGCCAATTCCACAAGAACAGCCTTAGCGAAAGGCTTCTTGAAGGGAAAGATGTAACTCTGTGAGATGAATTAACAGAACACAGAGCAGTTTCTCAGAAAGCTTCTTTCCAGTTTTGAACGGAAGATATTTCCTTTTTCACCATAGCCCTCTATGGGCTTCCAAATATCCCTTTGCCAATTCCACAAGAACAGCCTTAGCGAAAGGCTTCTTGAAGGGAAAGATGTAACTCTGTGAGATGAATTAACAGAACACAGAGCAGTTTCTCAGAAAGCTTCTTTCATGTTTTGAACGGAAGATATTTCCTTTTACACCATAGCCCTCTATGGGCTTCCAAATATCCCTTTGCCAATTCCCCAAGAACAGCCTTAGCGAAAGGCTTCTTGAAGGGAAAGATGTAACTCTGTGAGGTGAATTAACAGAACACAGAGCAGTTTCTCAGAAAGCTTCTTTCCAGTTTTGAACGGAAGATAATTCCTTTTTCACCATAGCCCTCTAAGGGCTTCCAAATATCCCTTTGCCAATTCCCCAAAAACAGCCTTAGCGAAAGGCTTATTGAAGGGAAAGATGTAACTCTGTGAGATGAATTAACAGAACACAGAGCAGTTTCTCAGAAAGCTTCTTTCCAGTTTTGAACGGAAGATATTACCTTTTTCACCATAGCTCCCTATGGGCTTCCAAATATCCCTTTGCCAATTCCACAAGAACAGCCTTAGCGAAAGGCTTCTTGAAGGGAAAGATGTAACTCTGTGAGATGAATTAACAGAACACATAGCAGTTTCTCAGAAAGCTTCTTTCCAGTTTTGAACGTAAGATATTTCCTTTTTCACCATAGCCCTCTATGGGCTTCCAAATATCCCTTTGCCAATTCCACAAGAACAGCCTTAGCGAAAGGCTTCTTGAAGGGAAAGATGTAACTCTGTGAGATGAATTAACAGAACACAGAGCAGTTTCTCAGAAAGCTTCTTTCCAGTTTTGAACGGAAGATATTTCCTTTTTCACCATAGCCCTCTATGGGCTTCCAAATATCCCTTTGCCAATTCCACAAGAACAGCCTTAGCGAAAGGCTTCTTGAAGGGAAAGATGTAACTCTGTGAGATGAATTAACAGAACACAGAGCAGTTTCTCAGAAAGCTTCTTTCCAGTTTTGAACGGAAGATATTTCCTTTTTCACCATAGCCCTCTATGGGCTTCCAAATATCCCTTTGCCAATTCCACAAGAACAGCCTTAGCGAAAGGCTTCTTGAAGGGAAAGATGTAACTCTGTGAGATGAATTAACAGAACACAGAGCAGTTTCTCAGAAAGCTTCTTTCCAGTTTTGAACGGAAGATATTTCCTTTTTCACCATAGCCCTCTATGGGCTTCCAAATATCCCTTTGCCAATTCCAAAAGAACAGCCTTAGCGAAAGGCTTCTTGAAGGGAAAGATGTAACTCTGTGAGATGAATTAACAGAACACAGAGCAGTTTCTCAGAAAGCTTCTTTCCAGGTTTGAACGGAAGATATTTCCTTTTTCACCATAGCCCTCTATGGGCTTCCAAATATCCCTTTGCCAATTCCACAAGAACAGCCTTAGCGAAAGGCTTCTTGAAGGGAAAGATGTAACTCTGTGAGATGAATTAACAGAACACAGAGCAGTTTCTCAGAAAGCTTCTTTCATGTTTTGAACGGAAGATATTTCCTTTTACACCATAGCCCTCTATGGGCTTCCAAATATCCCTTTGCCAATTCCACAAGAACAGCCTTAGCGAAAGGCTTCTTGAAGGGAAAGATGTAACTCTGTGAGGTGAATTAACAGAACACAGAGCAGTTTCTCAGAAAGCTTCTTTCCAGTTTTGAACGGAAGATATTTCCTTTTTCACCATAGCCCTCTATGGGCTTCCAAATATCCCTTTGCCAATTCCACAAGAACAGCCTTAGCGAAAGGCTTCTTGATGGGAAAGATGTAACTCTGTGAGATGAATTAACAGAACACAGAGCAGTTTCTCAGAAAGCTTCTTTCCAGTTTTGAACGGAAGATAATTCCTTTTTCACCATAGCCCTCTATGGGCTTCCAAATATCCCTTTGCCAATTCCCCAAAAACAGCCTTAGCGAAAGGCTTCTTGAAGGGAAAGATGTAACTCTGTGAGATGAATTAACAGAACACAGAGCAGTTTCTCAGAAAGCTTCTTTCCAGTTTTGAACGGAAGATATTTCCTTTTTCACCATAGCCCTCTATGGGCTTCCAAATATCCCTTTGCCAATTCCACAAGAACAGCCTTAGCGAAAGGCTTATTGAAGGGAAAGATGTAACTCTGTGGAATGAATTAACAGAACACAGAGCAGTTTCTCAGAAAGCTTCTTTCCAGTTTTGAACGGAAGATATTTCCTTTTTCACCATAGCCCTCTATGGGCTTCCAAATATCCATTTGCCAATTCCCCAAGAAAAGCCTTAGCGAAAGGCTTCTTGAAGGGAGAGATGTAACTCTGTGAGATGAATTAACAGAACACAGAGCAGTTTCTCAGAAAGCTTCTTTCCAGTTTTGAACGGAAGATATTTCCTTTTTCACCATAGCCCTCTATGGGCTTCCAAATATCCCTTTGCCAATTCCCCAAGAACAGCCTTAGCGAAAGGCTTCTTGAAGGGAAAGATGTAACTCTGTGAGATGAATTAACAGAACACAGAGCAGTTGCTCAGAAAGCTTCTTTCCAGTTTTGAACGGAAGATATTTCCTTTTTCACCATAGCCCTCTATGGGCTTCCAAATATCCCTTTGACAATTCCACAAGAACAGCCTTAGCGAAAGGCTTCTTGAAGGGAAAGATGTAACTCTGTGAGATGAATTAACAGAACACAGAGCAGTTTCTCAGAAAGCTTCTTTCCACTTTTAACGGAAGATATTTCCTTTTTCATCTTAGCCCTCTATGGGCTTCCAAATATCCCTTTGCGAATTCCACAAGAACAGCCTTAGCGAAAGGCTTCTTGAAGGGAAAGTTGTAACTCGGTGAGATGAATTAACAGAACACAGAGCAGTTTCTCAGAAAGCTTCTTTCCAGTTTTGAACGGAAGGTATTTCCTTTTTCACCATAGCCCTCTATGGGCTTCCAAATATCCCTGTGCCAATTCCACAAAACAGCCTTAGCGAAAGGCTTCTTGAAGGGAAAGATGTAACTCTGTGAGATGAATTAACAGAACACAGAGCAGTTTCTCAGAAAGCTTCTTTCCAGTTTTGAACGGAAGATATTTCCTTTTTCACCATAGAACTCTATGGGCTTCCAAATATCCCTTTGCCAATTCCACAAGAACAGCCTTAGCGAAAGGCTTCTTGAAGGGAAAGATGTAACTCTGTGAGATGAATTAACAGAACACATAGCAGTTTCTCAGAAAGCTTCTTTCCAGTTTTGAACGTAAGATATTTCCTTTTTCACCATAGCCCTCTATGTACTTCCAAATATCCCTTTGCCAATTCCACAAGAACAGCCTTAGCGAAAGGCTTCTTGAAGGGAAAGATGTAACTCTGTGAGATGAATTAACAGAACACAGAGCAGTTTCTCAGAAAGCTTCTTTCCAGTTTTGAACGGAAGATATTTCCTTTTTCACCATAGCCCTCTATGGGCTTCCAAATATCCCTTTGCCAATTCCACAAGAACAGCCTTAGCGAAAGGCTTCTTGAAGGGAAAGATGTAACTCTGTGAGATGAATTAACAGAACACAGAGCAGTTTCTCAGAAAGCTTCTTTCCAGTTTTGAACGGAAGGTATTTCCTTTTTCACCATAGCCCTCTATGGGCTTCCAAATATCCCTTTGCCAATTCCCCAAGAACAGCCTTAGCGAAAGGCTTCTTGAAGGGAAAGATGTAACTCTGTGAGATGAATTAACAGAACACAGAGCAGTTTCTCAGAAAGCTTCTTTCCAGTTTTGAACGGAAGATATTTCCTTTTTCACCATAGCCCTCTATGGGCTTCCAAATATCCCTTTGACAATTCCACAAGAACAGCCTTAGCGAAAGGCTTCTTGTAGGGAAAGATGTAACTCTGTGAGATGAATTAACAGAACACAGAGCAGTTGTTCAGAAAGCTTCTTTCCAGTTTTGAACGGAAGATATTTCCTTTTTCACCATAGACCTCTATGGGCTTCCAAATATCCCTTTGCCAATTCCACAAGAACAGCCTTAGCGAAAGGCTTCTTGAAGGGAAAGATGTAACTCTGTGAGATGAATTAACAGAACACAGAGCAGTTTCTCAGAAAGCTTCTTTCCAGTTTTGAACGGAAGATATTTCCTTTTTCACCATAGCCCTCTATGGGCTTCCAAATATCCCTTTGCCAATTCCACAAGAACAGCCTTAGCGAAAGGCTTCTTGAAGGGAAAGATGTAACTCTGTGAGATGAATTAACAGAACACAGAGCAGTTTCTCAGAAAGCTTCTTTCCAGTTTTGAACGGAAGGTATTTCCTTTTTCACCATAGCCCTCTATGGGCTTCCAAATATCCCTTTGCCAATTCCCCAAGAACAGCCTTAGCGAAAGGCTTCTTGAAGGGAAAGATGTAACTCTCTGAGATGAATTAACAGAACACAGAGCAGTTTCTCAGAAAGCTTCTTTCCAGTTTTGAACGGAAGATATTTCCTTTTTCACCATAGCCCTCTATGTGCTTCCAAATATCCCTTTGCCAATTCCACAAGAACAGCCTTAGCGAAAGGCTTCTTGAAGGGAAAGATGTAACTCTGTGAGATGAATTAACAGAACACAGAGCAGTTTTTCAGAAAGCTTCTTTCCAGTTTTGAACGGAAGATATTTCCTTTTTCACCATAGCCCTCTATGGGCTTTCAAATATCCCTTTGCCAATTCCACAAGAACAGCCTTAGCGAAAGGCTTCTTGAAGGGAAAGATGTAACTCTGTGAGATGAATTAACAGAACACAGAGCAGTTTCTCAGAAAGCTTCTTTCCAGTTTTGAACGGAAGATATTTCCTTTTTCACCATAGCCCTCTATGGGATTCCAAATATCCCTTTGCCAATTCCACAAGAACAGCCTTAGCGAAAGGCTTCTTGAAGAGAAAGATGTAACTCTGTGAGATGAATTAACAGAACACACAGCAGTTTCTCAGAAAGCTTCTTTCCAGTTTTGAACGGAAGGTATTTCCTTTTTCACCATAGCCCTATATGGGCTTCCAAATATCCCTTTGCCAATTCCCCAAGAACTGCCTTAGCGAAAGGCTTCTTGAAGGGAAAGATGTAACTCTGTGAGATGAATTAACAGAACACAGAGCAGTTGCTCAGAAAGCTTCTTTCCAGTTTTGAACGGAAGATATTTCCTCTTTCACCATAGCCCTCTATGGGCTTCCAAATATCCCTTTGCCAATTCCACAAGAACAGCCTTAGCGAAAGGCTTCTTGAAGGGAAAGATGTAACTCTGTGAGATGAATTAACAGAACACAGAGCAGTTTCTCAGAAGCTTCTTTCCAGTTTTGAACGGAAGATATTTCCTTTTTCACCATAGCCCTCTATGGGCTTCCAAATATCCATTTGCCAATTCCCCAAGAAAAGCCTTAGCGAAAGGCTTCTTGAAGGGAAAGATGTAACTCTGTGAGATGAATTAACAGAACACAGAGCAGTTTCTCAGAAAGCTTCTTTCCAGTTTTGAACGGAAGGTATTTCCTTTTTCACCATAGCCCTCTATGGGCTTCCAAATATCCCTTTGCCAATTCCCCAAGAACAGTCTTAGCGAAAGGCTTCTTGAAGGGAAAGATGTAACTCTGTGAGATGAATTAACAGAACACAGAGCAGTTGCTCAGAAAGCTTCTTTCCAGTTTTGAACGGAAGATATTTCCTTTTTCACCATAGCCCTCTATGGGCTTCCAAATATCCCTTTGCCAATTCCACAAGAACAGCCTTAGCGAAAGGCTTCTTGAAGGGAAAGATGTAACTCTGTGAGATGAATTAACAGAACACAGAGCAGTTTCTCAGAAGCTTCTTTCCAGTTTTGAACGGAAGATATTTCCTTTTTCACCATAGCCCTCTATGGGCTTCCAAATATCCCTTTGCCAATTCCACAAGAACAGCCTTAGCGAAAGGCTTCTTGAAGGGAAAGATGTAACTCTGTGAGATGAATTAACAGAACACACAGCAGTTTCTCAGAAAGCTTCTTTCCAGTTTTGAAAGGAAGATATTTCCTTTTTCACCATAGCCGTCTATGGGCTTCCAAATATCCCTTTGCCAATTCCAAAAGAACAGCCTTAGCGAAAGGCTTCTTGAAGGGAAAGATGTAACTCTGTGAGATGAATTAACAGAACACAGAGCAGTTTCTCAGAAAGCTTCTTTCCAGTTTTGAACGGAAGATATTTCCTTTTTCACCATAGCCCTCTATGGGCTTCCAAATATCCCTTTGCCAATTCCATAAGAACAGCCTTAGCGAAAGGCTTCTTGAAGGGAAAGATGTAACTCTGTGAGATGAATCAACAGAACACAGAGCAGTTTCTCAGAAAGCTTCTTTCCAGTTTTGAACGGAAGATATTTCCTTTTTCACCATAGCCCTCTATGGGCTTCCAAATATCCCTTTGCCAATTCCACAAGAACAGCCTTAGCGAAAGGCTTCTTGAAGGGAAAGATGTAACTCTGTGAGATGAATTAACAGAACACAGAGCAGTTTCTCAGAAAGCTTCTTTCCAGTTTTGAACGGAAGATATTTCCTTTTTCACCATAGCCCTCTATGGGCTTCCAAATATCCCTTTGCCAATTCCACAAGAACAGCCTTAGCGAAAGGCTTCTTGAAGGGAAAGATGTAACTCTGTGAGATGAATTAACAGAACACAGAGCAGTTTCTCAGAAAGCTTATTTCATGTTTTGAACGGAAGATATTTCCTTTTACACCATAGCCCTCTATGGGCTTCCAAATATCCCTTTGCCAATTCCACAAGAACAGCCTTAGCGAAAGGCTTCTTGAAGGGAAAGATGTAACTCTGTGAGGTGAATTAACAGAACACAGAGCAGTTTCTCAGAAAGCTTCTTTCCAGTTTTGAACGGAAGATATTTCCTTTTTCACCATAGCCCTCTATGGGCTTCCAAATATCCCTTTGCCAATTCCACAAGAACAGCCTTAGCGAAAGGCTTCTTGATGGGAAAGATGTAACTCTGTGAGATGAATTAACAGAACACAGAGCAGTTTCTCAGAAAGCTTCTTTCCAGTTTTGAACGGAAGATATTTCCTTTTTCACCATAGCCCTCTATGGGCTTCCAAATATCCCTTTGCCAATTCCCCAAAAACAGCCTTAGCGAAAGGCTTCTTGAAGGGAAAGATGTAACTCTGTGAGATGAATTAACAGAACACAGAGCAGTTTCTCAGAAAGCTTCTTTCCAGTTTTGAACGGAAGATATTTCCTTTTTCACCATAGCCCTCTATGGGCTTCCAAATATCCCTTTGCCAATTCCACAAGAACAGCCTTAGCGAAAGGCTTCTTGAAGGGAAAGATGTAACTCTGTGAGATGAATTAACAGAACACAGAGCAGTTTCTCAGAAAGCTTCTTTCCAGTTTTGAACGGAAAATATTTCCTTTTTCACCATAGCCCTCTATGGGCTTCCAAATATCCCTTTGCCAATTCCACAAGAACAGCCTTAGCGAAAGGCTTCTTGAAGGGAAAGATGTAACTCTGTGAGATGAATTAACAGAATACACAGCAGTTTCTCAGAAAGCTTCTTTCCAGTTTTGAACGGAAGGTATTCCCTTTTTCACCGTAGCCCTCTATGGGCTTCCAAATATCCCTTTGCCAATTCCCCAAGAACAGCATTAGGGAAAGGCTTCTTGAAGGGAAAGATGTAACTCTGTGAGATGAATTAACAGAACACAGAGCAGTTGCTCAGAAAGCTTCTTTCCAGTTTTGTACGGAAGATATTTCCTTTTTCAACATAGCCCTCTATGGGCTTCCAAATATCCCTTTGCCAATTCCCCAAAAACAGCCTTAGCGAAAGGCTTCTTGAAGGGAAAGATGTAACTCTGTGAGATGAATTAACAGAACACAGAGCAGTTTCTCAGAAAGCTTCTTTCCAGTTTTGAACGGAAGATATTTCCTTTTTCACCATAGCCCTCTATGGGCTTCCAAATATCCCTTTGCCAATTCCACAAGAACAGCCTTAGCGAAAGGCTTATTGAAGGGAAAGATGTAACTCTGTGGGATGAATTAACAGAACACAGAGCAGTTTCTCAGAAAGCTTCTTTCCAGTTTTGAACCGAAGATATTTCCTTTTTCACCATAGCCCTCTATGGGCTTCCAAATATCCATTTGCCAATTCCCCAAGAAAAGCCTTAACGAAAGGCTTCTTGAAGGGAAAGATGTAACTCTGTGAGATGAATTAACAGAACACAGAGCAGTTTCTCAGAAAGCTTCTTTCCAGTTTTGAACGGAAGGTATTTCCTTTTTCACCATAGCCCTCTATGGGCTTCCAAATATCCCTTTGCCAATTCCCCAAGAACAGTCTTAGCGAAAGGCTTCTTGAAGGGAAAGATGTAACTCTGTGAGATGAATTAACAGAACACAGAGCAGTTGCTCAGAAAGCTTCTTTCCAGTTTTGAACGGAAGATATTTCCTTTTTCAACATAGCCCTCTATGGGCTTCCAAATATCCCTTTGCCAATTCCACAAGAACAGCCTTAGCGAAAGGCTTCTTGAAGGGAAAGATGTAACTCTGTGAGATGAATTAACAGAACACAGAGCAGTTTCTCAGAAAGCTTCTTTCCAGTTTTGAAAGGAAGATATTTCCTTTTTCACCATAGCCCTCTATGGGCTTCCAAATATCCCTTTGCCAATTCCACAAGAACAGCCTTAGCGAAAGGCTTCTTGAAGGGAAAGATGTAACTCTGTGAGATGAATTAACAGAACACAGAGCAGTTTCTCAGAAAGCTTCTTTCATGTTTTGAACGGAAGATATTTCCTTTTACACCATAGCCCTCTATGGGCTTCCAAATATCCCTTTGCCAATTCCACAAGAACAGCCTTAGCGAAAGGCTTCTTGAAGGGAAAGATGTAACTCTGTGAGGTGAATTAACAGAACACAGAGCAGTTTCTCAGAAAGCTTCTTTCCAGTTTTGAACGGAAGATATTTCCTTTTTCACCATAGCCCTCTATGGGCTTCCAAATATCCCTTTGCCAATTCCACAAGAACAGCCTTAGCGAAAGGCTTCTTGATGGGAAAGTTGTAACTCTGTGAGATGAATTAACAGAACACAGAGCAGTTTCTCAGAAAGCTTCTTTCCAGTTTTGAACGGAAGATATTTCCTTTTTCACCATAGCCCTCTATGGGCTTCCAAATATCCCTTTGCCAATTCCCCAAAAACAGCCTTAGCGAAAGGCTTCTTGAAGGGAAAGATGTAACTCTGTGAGATGAATTAACACAACACAGAGCAGTTTCTCAGAAAGCTTCTTTCCAGTTTTGAACGGAAGATATTTCCTTTTTCACCATAGCCCTCTATGGGCTTCCAAATATCCCTTTGCCAATTCCACAAGAACAGCCTTAGCGAAAGGCTTATTGAAGGGAAAGTTGTAACTCGGTGAGATGAATTAACAGAACACAGAGCAGTTTCTCAGAAAGCTTCTTTCCAGTTTTGAACGGAAGGTATTTCCTTTTTCACCACAGCCCTCTATGGGCTTCCAAATATCCCTGTGCCAATTCCACAAAACAGCCTTAGCGAAAGGCTTCTTGAAGGGAAAGATGTAACTCTGTGAGATGAATTAACAGAACACAGAGCAGTTTCTCAGAAAGCTTCTTTCCAGTTTTGAACGGAAGATATTACCTTTTTCACCATAGAACTCTATGGGCTTCCAAATATCCCTTTGCCAATTCCACAAGAACAGCCTTAGCGAAAGACTTCTTGAAGGGAAAGATGTAACTCTGTGAGATGAATTAACAGAACACAGAGCAGTTGTTCAGAAAGCTTCTTTCCAGTTTTGAACGGAAGATATTTCCTTTTTCACCATAGCTCCCTATGGGCTTCCAAATATCCCTTTGCCAATTCCACAAGAACAGCCTTAGCGAAAGGCTTCTTGAAGGGAAAGATGTAACTCTGTGAGATGAATTAACAGAACACATAGCAGTTTCTCAGAAAGCTTCTTTCCAGTTTTGAACGGAAGATATTTCCTTTTTCACCATAGCCCTCTATAGGCTTCCAAATATCCCTTTGCCAATTCCACAAGAACAGCCTTAGCGAAAGGCTTCTTGAAGGGAAAGATGTAACTCTGTGAGATGAATTAACAGAACACAGAGCAGTTTCTCAGAAAGCTTCTTTCCAGTTTTGAACGGAAGATATTTCCTTTTTCACCATAGCCCTCTATGGGCTTCCAAATATCCCTTTGCCAATTCCACAAGAACAGCCTTAGCGAAAGGCTTCTTGAAGGGAAAGATGTAACTCTGTGAGATGAATTAACAGAACACAGAGCAGTTTCTCAGAAAGCTTCTTTCCAGTTTTGAACGGAAGATATTTCCTTTTTCACCATAGCCCTCTATGGGCTTCCAAATATCCCTTTGCCAATTCCACAAGAACAGCCTTAGCGAAAGGCTTCTTGAAGGGAAAGATGTAACTCTGTGAGATGAATTAACAGAACACAGAGCAGTTTCTCAGAAAGCTTCTTTCCAGTTTTGAACGGAAGATATTTCCTTTTTCACCATAGCCCTCTATGGGCTTCCAAATATCCCTTTGCCAATTCCACAAGAACAGCCTTAGCGAAAGGCTTCTTGAAGGGAAAGATGTAACTCTGTGAGATGAATTAACAGAACACAGAGCAGTTTCTCAGAAAGCTTCTTTCATGTTTTGAACGGAAGATATTTCCTTTTTCACCATAGCCCTCTATGGGCTTCCAAATATCCCTTTGCCAATTCCACAAGAACAGCCTTAGCGAAAGGCTTATTGAAGGGAAAGATGTAACTCTGTGGGATGAATTAACAGAACACAGAGCAGTTTCTCAGAAAGCTTCTTTCCAGTTTTGAACGGAAGATATTTCCTTTTTCACCATAGCCCTCTATGGGCTTCCAAATATCCATTTGCCAATTCCCCAAGAAAAGCCTTATCGAAAGGCTTCTTGAAGGGAAAGATGTAACTCTGTGAGATGAATTAACAGAACACAGAGCAGTTTCTCAGAAAGCTTCTTTCCAGTTTTGAACGGAAGGTATTTCCTTTTTCACCATAGCCCTCTATGGGCTTCCAAATATCCCTTTGCCAATTCCCCAAGAACAGCCTTAGCGAAAGGCTTCTTGAAGGGAAAGATGTAACTCTGTGAGATGAATTAACAGAACACAGAGCAGTTGCTCAGAAAGCTTCTTTCCAGTTTAGAACGGAAGATATTTCCTTTTTCACCATAGCCCTCTATGGGCTTCCAAATATCCCTTTGCCAATTCCACAAGAACAGCCTTAGCGAAAGGCTTCTTGAAGGGAAAGATGTAACTCTGTGAGATGAATTAACAGAACACAGAGCAGTTTCTCAGAAGCTTCTTTCCAGTTTTGAACGGAAGATATTTCCTTTTTCACCATAGCCCTCTATGGGCTTCCAAATATCCCTTTGCCAATTCCACAAGAACAGCCTTAGCGAAAGGCTTCTTGAAGGGAAAGATGTAACTCTGTGAGATGAATTAACAGAACACACAGCAGTTTCTCAGAAAGCTTCTTTCCAGTTTTGAACGGAAGATATTTCCTTTTTCACCATAGCCGTCTATGGGCTTCCAAACATCCCTTTGCCAATTCCACAAGAACAGCCTTAGCGAAAGGCTTCTTGAAGGGAAAGATGTAACTCTGTGAGATGAATTAACAGAACACAGAGTAGTTTCTCAGAAAGCTTCTTTCCACTTTTAACGGAAGATATTTCCTTTTTCATCTTAGCCCTCTATGGGCTTCCAAATATCCCTTTGCCAATTCCACAAGAACAGCCTTAGCGAAAGGCTTCTTGAAGGGAAAGTTGTAACTCGGTGAGATGAATTAACAGAACACAGAGCAGTTTCTCAGAAAGCTTCTTTCCAGTTTTGAACGGAAGATATTTCCTTTTTCACCATAGCCCACTATGGGCTTCCAAATATCCCTTTGCCTATTCCCCAAAAACAGCCTTAGCGAAAGGCTTCTTGAAGGGAAAGATGTAACTCTGTGAGATGAATTAACAGAACACAGAGCAGTTTCTCAGAAAGCTTCTTTCCAGTTTTGAACGGAAGATATTTCCTTTTTCACCATAGCCCTCTATGGGCTTCCAAATATCCCTTTGCCAATTCCACAAGAACAGCCTTAGCGAAAGGCTTATTGAAGGGAAAGATGTAACTCTGTGGCATGAATTAACAGAACACAGAGCAGTTTCTCAGAAAGCTTCTTTCCAGTTTTGAACGGAAGATATTTCCTTTTTCACCATAGCCCTCTATGGGCTTCCAAATATCCCTTTGCAAATTCCACAAGAACAGCCTTAGCGAACGGCTTCTTGAAGGGAAAGATGTAACTCTGTGAGATGAATTAACAGAACACAGAGCAGTTTCTCAGAAAGCTTCTTTCCTGTTTTCAACGGAAGATATTTCCTTTTACACCATAGCCCTCTATGGGCTTCCAAATATCCCTTTGCCAATTCCACAAGAACAGCCTTAGCGAAAGGCTTCTTGAAGGGAAAGATGTAACTCTGTGAGGTGAATTAACAGAACACAGAGCAGTTTCTCAGAAAGCTTCTTTCCAGTTTTGAACGGAAGATATTTCCTTTTTCACCATAGCCTTCTATGGGCTTCCAAATATCCCTTTGCCAATTCCACAAGAACAGCCTTAGCGAAAGGCTTCTTGAAGGGAAAGATGTAACTCTGTGAGATGAATTAACAGAACACAGAGCAGTTGCTCAGAAAGCTTCTTTCCAGTTTTGAACGGAAGATATTTCCTTTTTCACCATAGCCCTCTATGGGCTTCCAAATATCCCTTTGCCAATTCCACAAGAACAGCCTTAGCGAAAGGCTTCTTGAAAGGAAAGATGTAACTCTGTGAGATGAATTAACAGAACACAGAGCAGTTTCTCAGAAGCTTCTTTCCACTTTTAACGGAAGATATTTCCTTTTTCATCTTAGCCCTCTATGGGCTTCCAAATATCCCTTTGCAAATTCCACAAGAACAGCTTTAGAGAAAGGCTTCTTGAAGGGAAAGTTGTAACTCGGTGAGATGAATTAACAGAACACAGAGCAGTTTCTCAGAAAGCTTCTTTCCAGTTTTGAACGGAAGGTATTTCCTTTTTCACCATAGCTCCCTATGGGCTTCCAAATATCCCTTTGCCAATTCCCCAAAAACAGCCTTAGCGAAAGGCTTCTTGAAGGGAAAGATGTAACTCTGTGAGATGAATTAACAGAACACAGAGCAGTTTCTCAGAAAGCTTCTTTCCAGTTTTGAACGGAAGATATTTCCTTTTTCACCATAGCCCTCTATGGGCTTCCAAATATCCCTTTGCCAATTCCACAAGAACAGCCTTAGCGAAAGGCTTATTGAAGGGAAAGATGTAACTCTGTGGGATGAATTAACAGAACACAGAGCAGTTTCTCAGAAAGCTTCTTTCCAGTTTTGAACGGAAGATATTTCCTTTTTCACCATAGCCCTCTATGGGCTTCCAAATATCCATTTGCCAATTCCCCAAGAAAAGCCTTAACGAAAGGCTTCTTGAAGGGAAAGATGTAACTCTGTGAGATGAATTAACAGAACACAGAGCAGTTTCTCAGAAAGCTTCTTTCCAGTTTTGAACGGAAGGTATTTCCTTTTTCACCATAGCCCTCTATGGGCTTCCAAATATCCCTTTGCCAATTCCCCAAGAACAGTCTTAGCGAAAGGCTTCTTGAAGGGAAAGATGTAACTCTGTGAGATGAATTAACAGAACACAGAGCAGTTGCTCAGAAAGCTTCTTTCCAGTTTTGAACGGAAGATATTTCCTTTTTCAACATAGCCCTCTATGGGCTTCCAAATATCCCTTTGCCAATTCCACAAGAACAGCCTTAGCGAAAGGCTTCTTGAAGGGAAAGATGTAACTCTGTGAGATGAATTAACAGAACACAGAGCAGTTTCTCAGAAAGCTTCTTTCCAGTTTTGAAAGGAAGATATTTCCTTTTTCACCATAGCCCTCTATGGGCTTCCAAATATCCCTTTGCCAATTCCACAAGAACAGCCTTAGCGAAAGGCTTCTTGAAGGGAAAGATGTAACTCTGTGAGATGAATTAACAGAACACAGAGCAGTTTCTCAGAAAGCTTCTTTCATGTTTTGAACGGAAGATATTTCCTTTTACACCATAGCCCTCTATGGGCTTCCAAATATCCCTTTGCCAATTCCACAAGAACAGCCTTAGCGAAAGGCTTCTTGAAGGGAAAGATGTAACTCTGTGAGGTGAATTAACAGAACACAGAGCAGTTTCTCAGAAAGCTTCTTTCCAGTTTTGAACGGAAGATATTTCCTTTTTCACCATAGCCCTCTATGGGCTTCCAAATATCCCTTTGCCAATTCCACAAGAACAGCCTTAGCGAAAGGCTTCTTGATGGGAAAGTTGTAACTCTGTGAGATGAATTAACAGAACACAGAGCAGTTTCTCAGAAAGCTTCTTTCCAGTTTTGAACGGAAGATATTTCCTTTTTCACCATAGCCCTCTATGGGCTTCCAAATATCCCTTTGCCAATTCCCCAAAAACAGCCTTAGCGAAAGGCTTCTTGAAGGGAAAGATGTAACTCTGTGAGATGAATTAACACAACACAGAGCAGTTTCTCAGAAAGCTTCTTTCCAGTTTTGAACGGAAGATATTTCCTTTTTCACCATAGCCCTCTATGGGCTTCCAAATATCCCTTTGCCAATTCCACAAGAACAGCCTTAGCGAAAGGCTTCTTGAAGGGAAAGATTTAACTCTGTGGGATGAATTAACAGAACACAGAGCAGTTTCTCAGAAAGCTTCTTTCCAGTTTTGAACGGATGATATTTCCTTTTTCACCATAGCCCTCTATGGGCTTCCAAATATCCATTTGCCAATTCCCCAAGAAAAGCCTTAACGAAAGGCCTCTTGAAGGGAAAGATGTAACTCTGTGAGATGAATTAACAGAACACAGAGCAGTTTCTCAGAAAGCTTCTTTCCAGTTTTGAACGGAAGGTATTTCCTTTTTCACCATAGCCCTCTATGGGCTTCCAAATATCCCTTTGCCAATTCCCCAAGAACAGTCTTAGCGAAAGGCTTCTTGAAGGGAAAGATGTAACTCTGTGAGATGAATTAACAGAACACAGAGCAGTTGCTCAGAAAGCTTCTTTCCAGTTTTGAACGGAAGATATTTCCTTTTTCACCATAGCCCTCTATGGGCTTCCAAATATCCCTTTGCCAATTCCACAAGAACAGCCTTAGCGAAAGGCTTCTTGAAGGGAAAGATGTAACTCTGTGGTATGAATTAACAGAACACAGAGCAGTTTCTCAGAAGCTTCTTTCCAGTTTTGAACGGAAGATATTTCCTTTTTCACCATAGCCCTCTATGGGCTCCCAAATATCCCTTTGCCAATTCCACAAGAACAGCCTTAGCGAAAGGCTTCTTGAAGGGAAAGATGTAACTCTGTGAGATGAATTAACAGAACACACAGCAGTTTCTCAGAAAGCTTCTTTCCAGTTTTGAACGGAAGATATTTCCTTTTTCACCATAGCCCTCTATGGGCTTCCAAATATCCCTTTGCCAATTCCACAAGAACAGCCTTAGCGAAAGGATTATTGAAGGGAAAGATGTAACTCTGTGGGATGAATTAACAGAACACAGAGCAGTTTCTCAGAAAGCTTCTTTCCAGTTTTGAACGGAAGATATTACCTTTTTCACCATAGCCCTCTATGGGCTTCCAAATATCCATTTGCCAATTCCCCAAAAACAGCCTTAGCGAAAGGCTTCTTGAAGGGAAAGATGTAACTCTGTGAGATGAATTAACAGAACACAGAGCAGTTTCTCAGAAAGCTTCTTTCCAGTTTTGAACGGAAGATATTTCCTTTTTCACCATAGCCCTCTATGGGCTTCCAAATATCCCTTTGCCAATTCCACAAGAACAGCCTTAGCGAAAGGCTTATTGAAGGGAAAGATGTAACTCTGTGGGATGAATTAACAGAACACAGAGCAGTTTCTCAGAAAGCTTCTTTCCAGTTTTGAACGGAAGATATTACCTTTTTCACCATAGCCCTCTATGGGCTTCCAAATATCCATTTGCCAATTCCCCAAGAAAAGCCTTAGCGAAAGGCTTCTTGAAGGGAGACATGTAACTCTGTGAGATGAATTAACAGAACACAGAGCAGTTTCTCAGAAAGCTTCTTTCCAGTTTTGAACGGAAGGTATTTCCTTTTTCACCATAGCCCTCTATGGGCTTCCAAATATCCCTTTGCCAATTCCCCAAGAACAGCCTTAGCGAAAGGCTTCTTGAAGGGAAAGATGTAACTCTGTGAGATGAATTAACAGAACACAGAGCAGTTTCTCAGAAAGCTTCTTTCCAGTTTTGAACGGAAGATATTTCCTTTTTCACCATAGCCCTCTATGGGCTTCCAAATATCCCTTTGCCAATTCCAAAAGAACAGCCTTAGCGAAAGGCTTCTTGAAGGGAAAGATGTAACTCTGTGAGATGAATTAACAGAACACAGAGCAGTTTCTCAGAAGCTTCTTTCCACTTTTAACGGAAGATATTTCCTTTTTCATCTTAGCCCTCTATGGGCTTCCAAATATCCCTTTGCCAATTCCACAAGAACAGCCTTAGCGAAAGGCTTCTTGAAGGGAAAGTTGTAACTCGGTGAGATGAATTAACAGAACACAGAGCAGTTTCTCAGAAAGCTTCTTTCCAGTTTTGAACGGAAGGTATTTCCTTTTTCACCACAGCCCTCTATGGGCTTCCAAATATCCCTGTGCCAATTCCACAAAACAGCCTTAGCGAAAGGCTTCTTGAAGGGAAAGATGTAACTCTGTGAGATGAATTATCAGAACACAGAGCAGTTTCTCAGAAAGCTTCTTTCCAGTTTTGAACGGAAGATATTACCTTTTTCACCATAGAACTCTATGGGCTTCCAAATATCCCTTTGCCAATTCCACAAGAACAGCCTTAGCGAAAGACTTCTTGAAGGGAAAGATGTAACTCTGTGAGATGAATTAACAGAACACAGAGCAGTTGTTCAGAAAGCTTCTTTCCAGTTTTGAACGGAAGATATTTCCTTTTTCACCATAGCTCCCTATGGGCTTCCAAATATCCCTTTGCCAATTCCACAAGAACAGCCTTAGCGAAAGGCTTCTTGAAGGGAAAGATGTAACTCTGTGAGATGAATTAACAGAACACATAGCAGTTTCTCAGAAAGCTTCTTTCCAGTTTTGAACGGAAGATATTTCCTTTTTCACCATAGCCCTCTATAGGCTTCCAAATATCCCTTTGCCAATTCCACAAGAACAGCCTTAGCGAAAGGCTTCTTGAAGGGAAAGATGTAACTCTGTGAGATGAATTAACAGAACACAGAGCAGTTTCTCAGAAAGCTTCTTTCCAGTTTTGAACGGAAGATATTTCCTTTTTCACCATAGCCCTCTATGGGCTTCCAAATATCCCTTTGCCAATTCCACAAGAACAGCCTTAGCGAAAGGCTTCTTGAAGGGAAAGATGTAACTCTGTGAGATGAATTAACAGAACACAGAGCAGTTTCTCAGAAAGCTTCTTTCCAGTTTTGAACGGAAGATATTTCCTTTTTCACCATAGCCCTCTATGGGCTTCCAAATATCCCTTTGCCAATTCCACAAGAACAGCCTTAGCGAAAGGCTTCTTGAAGGGAAAGATGTAACTCTGTGAGATGAATTAACAGAACACAGAGCAGTTTCTCAGAAAGCTTCTTTCCAGTTTTGAACGGAAGATATTTCCTTTTTCACCATAGCCCTCTATGGGCTTCCAAATATCCCTTTGCCAATTCCACAAGAACAGCCTTAGCGAAAGGCTTCTTGAAGGGAAAGATGTAACTCTGTGAGATGAATTAACAGAACACAGAGCAGTTTCTCAGAAAGCTTCTTTCATGTTTTGAACGGAAGATATTTCCTTTTTCACCATAGCCCTCTATGGGCTTCCAAATATCCCTTTGCCAATTCCACAAGAACAGCCTTAGCGAAAGGCTTATTGAAGGGAAAGATGTAACTCTGTGGGATGAATTAACAGAACACAGAGCAGTTTCTCAGAAAGCTTCTTTCCAGTTTTGAACGGAAGATATTTCCTTTTTCACCATAGCCCTCTATGGGCTTCCAAATATCCATTTGCCAATTCCCCAAGAAAAGCCTTATCGAAAGGCTTCTTGAAGGGAAAGATGTAACTCTGTGAGATGAATTAACAGAACACAGAGCAGTTTCTCAGAAAGCTTCTTTCCAGTTTTGAACGGAAGGTATTTCCTTTTTCACCATAGCCCTCTATGGGCTTCCAAATATCCCTTTGCCAATTCCCCAAGAACAGCCTTAGCGAAAGGCTTCTTGAAGGGAAAGATGTAACTCTGTGAGATGAATTAACAGAACACAGAGCAGTTGCTCAGAAAGCTTCTTTCCAGTTTAGAACGGAAGATATTTCCTTTTTCACCATAGCCCTCTATGGGCTTCCAAATATCCCTTTGCCAATTCCACAAGAACAGCCTTAGCGAAAGGCTTCTTGAAGGGAAAGATGTAACTCTGTGAGATGAATTAACAGAACACAGAGCAGTTTCTCAGAAGCTTCTTTCCAGTTTTGAACGGAAGATATTTCCTTTTTCACCATAGCCCTCTATGGGCTTCCAAATATCCCTTTGCCAATTCCACAAGAACAGCCTTAGCGAAAGGCTTCTTGAAGGGAAAGATGTAACTCTGTGAGATGAATTAACAGAACACACAGCAGTTTCTCAGAAAGCTTCTTTCCAGTTTTGAACGGAAGATATTTCCTTTTTCACCATAGCCGTCTATGGGCTTCCAAACATCCCTTTTCCAATTCCACAAGAACAGCCTTAGCGAAAGGCTTCTTGAAGGGAAAGATGTAACTCTGTGAGATGAATTAACAGAACACAGAGTAGTTTCTCAGAAAGCTTCTTTCCACTTTTAACGGAAGATATTTCCTTTTTCATCTTAGCCCTCTATGGGCTTCCAAATATCCCTTTGCCAATTCCACAAGAACAGCCTTAGCGAAAGGCTTCTTGAAGGGAAAGTTGTAACTCGGTGAGATGAATTAACAGAACACAGAGCAGTTTCTCAGAAAGCTTCTTTCCAGTTTTGAACGGAAGATATTTCCTTTTTCACCATAGCCCTCTATGGGCTTCCAAATATCCCTTTGCCTATTCCCCAAAAACAGCCTTAGCGAAAGGCTTCTTGAAGGGAAAGATGTAACTCTGTGAGATGAATTAACAGAACACAGAGCAGTTTCTCAGAAAGCTTCTTTCCAGTTTTGAACGGAAGATATTTCCTTTTTCACCATAGCCCTCTATGGGCTTCCAAATATCCCTTTGCCAATTCCACAAGAACAGCCTTAGCGAAAGGCTTATTGAAGGGAAAGATGTAACTCTGTGGCATGAATTAACAGAACACAGAGCAGTTTCTCAGAAAGCTTCTTTCCAGTTTTGAACGGAAGATATTTCCTTTTTCACCATAGCCCTCTATGGGCTTCCAAATATCCCTTTGCAAATTCCACAAGAACAGCCTTAGCGAACGGCTTCTTGAAGGGAAAGATGTAACTCTGTGAGATGAATTAACAGAACACAGAGCAGTTTCTCAGAAAGCTTCTTTCCTGTTTTCAACGGCAGATATTTCCTTTTACACCATAGCCCTCTATGGGCTTCCAAATATCCCTTTGCCAATTCCACAAGAACAGCCTTAGCGAAAGGCTTCTTGAAGGGAAAGATGTAACTCTGTGAGGTGAATTAACAGAACACAGAGCAGTTTCTCAGAAAGCTTCTTTCCAGTTTTGAACGGAAGATATTTCCTTTTTCACCATAGCCTTCTATGGGCTTCCAAATATCCCTTTGCCAATTCCACAAGAACAGCCTTAGCGAAAGGCTTCTTGAAGGGAAAGATGTAACTCTGTGAGATGAATTAACAGAACACAGAGCAGTTGCTCAGAAAGCTTCTTTCCAGTTTTGAACGGAAGATATCTCCTTTTTCACCATAGCCCTCTATGGGCTTCCAAATATCCCTTTGCCAATTCCACAAGAACAGCCTTAGCGAAAGGCTTCTTGAAAGGAAAGATGTAACTCTGTGAGATGAATTAACAGAACACAGAGCAGTTTCTCAGAAGCTTCTTTCCACTTTTAACGGAAGATATTTCCTTTTTCATCTTAGCCCTCTATGGGCTTCCAAATATCCCTTTGCAAATTCCACAAGAACAGCTTTAGAGAAAGGCTTCTTGAAGGGAAAGTTGTAACTCGGTGAGATGAATTAACAGAACACAGAGCAGTTTCTCAGAAAGCTTCTTTCCAGTTTTGAACGGAAGGTATTTCCTTTTTCACCACAGCCCTCTATGGGCTTCGAAATATCCCTGTGCCAATTCCACAAAACAGCCTTAGCGAAAGGCTTCTTGAAGGGAAAGATGTAACTCTGTGAGATGAATTAACAGAACACAGAGCAGTTTCTCAGAAAGCTTCTTTCCAGTTTTGAACGGAAGATATTTCCTTTTTCACCATAGAACTCTATGGGCTTCCAAATATCCCTTTGCCAATTCCACAAGAACAGCCTTAGCGAAAGGCTTCTTGAAGGGAAAGATGTAACCCTGTGAGATGAATTAACAGAACACAGAGCAGTTGTTCAGAAAGCTTCTTTCCAGTTTTGAACGGAAGATATTTCCTTTTTCACCATAGCTCCCTATGGGCTTCCAAATATCCCTTTGCCAATTCCACAAGAACAGCCTTAGCGAAAGGCTTCTTGAAGGGAAAGATGTAACTCTGTGAGATGAATTAACAGAACACATAGCAGTTTCTCAGAAAGCTTCTTTCCAGTTTTGAACGGAAGATATTTCCTTTTTCACCATAGCCCTCTATAGGCTTCCAAATATCCCTTTGCCAATTCCACAAGAACAGCCTTAGCGAAAGGCTTCTTGAAGGGAAAGATGTAACTCTGTGAGATGAATTAACAGAACACAGAGCAGTTTCTCAGAAAGCTTCTTTCCAGTTTTGAACGGAAGATATTTCCTTTTTCACCATAGCCCTCTATGGGCTTCCAAATATCCCTTTGCCAATTCGACAAGAACAGCCTTAGCGAAAGGCTTCTTGAAGGGAAAGATGTAACTCTGTGAGATGAATTAACAGAACACAGAGCAGTTTCTCAGAAAGCTTCTTTCCAGTTTTGAACGGAAGATATTTCCTTTTTCACCATAGCCCTCTATGGGCTTCCAAATATCCCTTTGCCAATTCCACAAGAACAGCCTTAGCGAAAGGCTTCTTGAAGGGAAAGATGTAACTCTGTGAGATGAATTAACAGAACACAGAGCAGTTTCTCAGAAAGCTTCTTTCCAGTTTTGAACGGAAGATATTTCCTTTTTCACCATAGCCCTCTATGGGCTTCCAAATATCCCTTTGCCAATTCCACAAGAACAGCCTTAGCGAAAGGCTTCTTGAAGGGAAAGATGTAACTCTGTGAGATGAATTAACAGAACACAGAGCAGTTTCTCAGAAAGCTTCTTTCCAGTTTTGAACGGAAGATATTTCCTTTTTCACCATAGCCCTCTATGGGCTTCCAAATATCCATTTGCCATTCCCCAAGAAAAGCCTTATCGAAAGACTTCTTGAAGGGAAAGATGTAACTCTGTGAGATGAATTAACAGAACACAGAGCAGTTTCTCAGAAAGCTTCTTTCCAGTTTTGAACGGAAGGTATTTCCTTTTTCACCATAGCCCTCTATGGGCTTCCAAATATCCCTTTGCCAATTCCCCAAGAACAGCCTTAGCGAAAGGCTTCTTGAAGGGAAAGATGTAACTCTGTGAGATGAATTAACAGAACACAGAGCAGTTGCTCAGAAAGCTTCTTTCCAGTTTAGAACGGAAGATATTTCCTTTTTCACCATAGCCCTCTATGGGCTTCCAAATATCCCTTTGCCAATTCCACAAGAACAGCCTTAGCGAAAGGCTTCTTGAAGGGAAAGATGTAACTCTGTGAGATGAATTAACAGAACACAGAGCAGTTTCTCAGAAGCTTCTTTCCAGTTTTGAACGGAAGATATTTCCTTTTTCACCATAGCCCTCTATGGGCTTCCAAATATCCCTTTGCCAATTCCACAAGAACAGCCTTAGCGAAAGGCTTCTTGAAGGGAAAGATGTAACTCTGTAAGATGAATTAAAAGAACACACAGCAGTTTCTCAGAAAGCTTCTTTCCAGTTTTGAACGGAAGATATTTCCTTTTTCACCATAGCCGTCTATGGGCTTCCAAACATCCCTTTGCCAATTCCACAAGAACAGCCTTAGCGAAAGGCTTCTTGAAGGGAAAGATGTAACTCTGTGAGATGAATTAACAGAACACAGAGCAGTTGCTCAGAAAGCTTCTTTCCAGTTTTGAACGGAAGATATTTCCTTTTTCACCATAGCCCTCTATGGGCTTCCAAATATCCCTTTGACAATTCCACAAGAACAGCCTTAGCGAAAGGCTTCTTGAAGGGAAAGATGTAACTCTGTGAGATGAATTAACAGAACACAGAGCAGTTGTTCAGAAAGCTTCTTTCCAGTTTTGAACGGAAGATATTTCCTTTTTCACCATAGCTCCCTATGGACTTCCAAATATCCCTTTGCCAATTCCACAAGAACAGCCTTAGCGAAAGGCTTCTTGAAGGGAAAGATGTAACTCTGTGAGATGAATTAACAGAACACAAAGCAGTTTCTCAGAAAGCTTCTTTCCAGTTTTGAACGGAAGATATTTCCTTTTTCACCATAGCCCTCTATGGGCTTCCAAATATCCCTTTGCCAATTCCACAAGAATAGCCTTAGCGAAAGGCTTCTTGAAGGGAAAGATGTAACTCTGTGAGATGAATTAACAGAACACAGAGCAGTTTCTCAGAAAGCTTCTTTCCAGTTTTGAACGGAAGATATTTCCCTTTTCACCATAGCCCTCTATGGGCTTCCAAATATCCCTTTGCCAATTCCACAAGAACAGCCTTAGCGAAAGGCTTCTTGAAGGGAAAGATGTAACTCTGTGAGATGAATTAACAGAACACAGAGCAGTTTCTCAGAAAGCTTCTTTCCAGTTTTGAACGGAAGATATTTCCTTTTTCACCATAGACCTCTATGGGCTTCCAAATATCCCTTTGCCAATTCCACAAGAACAGCCTTAGCGAAAGGCTTCTTGAAGGGAAAGATGTAACTCTGTGAGATGAATTAACAGAACACAGAGCAGTTTCGCAGAAAGCTTCTTTCCAGTTTTGAACGGAAGGTATTTCCTTTTTCACCATAGCCCTCTATGGGCTTCCAAATATCCCTTTGCCAATTCCCCAAGAACAGCCTTAGCGAAAGGCTTCTTGAAGGGAAAGATGTAACTCTCTGAGGTGAATTAACAGAACACAGAGCAGTTTCTCAGAAAGCTTCTTTCCAGTTTTCAACGGAAGATACTTCCTTTTTCACCATAGCCCTCTATGGGCTTCCAAATATCCCTTTGCCAATTCCACAAGAACAGCCTTAGCGAAAGGCTTCCAGAAGGGAAAGATGTAACTCTGTGAGATGAATTAACAGAACACACAGCAGTTTCTCAGAAAGCTTCTTTCCAGTTTTGAACGGAAGATATTTCCTTTTTCACCATAGCCGTCTATGGGCTTCCAAACATCCCTTTGCCAATTCCACAAGAACAGCCTTAGCGAAAGGCTTCTTGAAGGGAAAGATGTAACTCTGTGAGATGAATTAACAGAACACAGAGCAGTTTCTCAGAAAGCTTCTTTCCACTTTTAACGGAAGATATTTCCTTTTTCATCTTGGCCCTCTATGGGCTTCCAAATATCCCTTTGCCAATTCCACAAGAACAGCCTTAGCGAAAGGCTTCTTGAAGGGAAAGTTGTAACTCGGTGAGATGAATTAACAGAACACAGAGCAGTTTCTCAGAAAGCTTCTTTCCAGTTTTGAACGGAAGATATTTCCTTTTTCACCATAGCCCTCTATGGGCTTCCAAATATCCCTTTGCCAATTCCCCAAAAACAGCCTTAGCGAAAGGCTTCTTGAAGGGAACGATGTAACTCTGTGAGATGAATTAACAGAACACAGAGCAGTTTCTCAGAAAGCTTCTTTCCAGTTTTGAACGGAAGATATTTCCTTTTTCACCATAGCCCTCTATGGGCTTCCAAATATCCCTTTGCCAATTCCACAAGAACAGCCTTAGCGAAAGGCTTATTGAAGGGAAAGATGTAACTCTGTGGGATGAATTAACAGAACACAGAGCAGTTTCTCAGAAAGCTTCTTTCCAGTTTTGAACGGAAGATATTTCCTTTTTCACCATAGCCCTCTCTGGGCTTCCAAATATCCCTTTGCAAATTCCACAAGAACAGCCTTAGCGAAAGGCTTCTTGAAGGGAAAGATGTAACTCTGTGAGATGAATTAACAGAACACAGAGCAGTTTCTCAGAAAGCTTCTTTCCTGTTTTCAACGGAAGATATTTCCTTTTACACCATAGCCCTCTACGGGCTTCCAAATATCCCTTTGCCAATTCCACAAGAACAGCCTTAGCGAAAGGCTTCTTGAAGGGAAAGATGTAACTCTGTGAGGTGAATTAACAGAACACAGAGCAGTTTCTCAGAAAGCTTCTTTCCAGTTTTGAACGGAAGATATTTCCTTTTTCACCATAGCCCTCTATGGGCTTCCAAATATCCCTTTGCCAATTCCCCAAGAACAGCCTTAGCGAAAGGCTTCTTGAAGGGAAAGATGTAACTCTGTGAGATGAATTAACAGAACACAGAGCAGTTTCTCAGAAAGCTTCTTTCTAGTTTTGAACGGAAGATATTTCCTTTTTCACCATAGCCCTCTATGGGCTTCCAAATATCCCTTTGCCAATTCCACAAGAACACCCTTAGCGAAAGGCTTCTTGAAGGGAAAGATGTAACTCTGTGAGATGAATTAACAGAACACAGAGCAGTTTCTCAGAAAGCTTCTTTCCACTTTTGAACGGAAGATATTTCCTTTTTCACCATAGCCCTCTATGGGCTTCCAAATATCCCTTTGCCAATTCCACAAGAACAGCCTTAGCGAAAGGCTTCTTGAAGGAAAAGATGTAACTCTGTGAGATGAATTAACAGAACACAGAGCAGTTTCTCAGAAAGCTTCTTTCCAGTTTTGAACGGAAGATATTTCCTTTTTCACCATAGCCCTCTATGGGCTTCAAAATATCCCTTGCCAATTCCACAAGAACAGCCTTAGCGAAAGGCTTCTTGAAGGGAAAGATGTAACTCTGTGAGATGAATTAACAGAATACATAGCAGTTTCTCAGAAAGCTTCTTTCCAGTTTTGAACGGATGGTATTTCCTTTTTCACCATAGCCCTCTATGGGCTTCCAAATATCCCTTTGCCAATTCCCCAAGAACAGGCTTAGCGAAAGGCTTCTTGAAGGGAAAGATGTAACTCTGTGAGATGAATTAACAGAACACAGAGCAGTTGCTCAGAAAGCTTCTTTCCAGTTTTGAACGGAAGATATTTCCTTTTTCACCATAGCCCTCTATGGGCTTCCAAATATCCCTTTGACAATTCCACACGAACAGCCTTAGCGAAAGGCTTCTTGAAGGGAAAGATGTAACTCTGTGAGATGAATTAACAGAACACAGAGCAGTTGTTCAGAAAGCTTCTTTCCAGTTTTGAACGGAAGATATTTCCTTTTTCACCATAGCTCCCTATGGACTTCCAAATATCCCTTTGCCAATTCCACAAGAACAGCCTTAGCGAAAGGCTTCTTGAAGGGAAAGATGTAACTCTGTGAGATGAATTAACAGAACACAAAGCAGTTTCTCAGAAAGCTTCTTTCCAGTTTTGAACGGAAGATATTTCCTTTTTCACCATAGCCCTCTATGGGCTTCCAAATATCCCTTTGCCAATTCCACAAAAACAGCCTTAGCGAAAGGCTTCTTGAAGGGAAAGATGTAACTCTGTGAGATGAATTAACAGAACACAGAGCAGTTTCTCAGAAAGCTTCTTTCCAGTTTTGAACGGAAGATATTTCCTTTTTCACCATAGCCCTCTATGGGCTTCCAAATATCCCTTTGCCAATTCCACAAGAACAGCCTTAGCGAAAGGCTTCTTGAAGGGAAAGATGTAACTCTGTGAGATGAATTAACAGAACACAGAGCAGTTTCTCAGAAAGCTTCTTTCATGTTTTGAACGGAAGATATTTCCTTTTACACCATAGCCCTCTATGGGCTTCCAAATATCCCTTTGCCAATTCCACAAGAACAGCCTTAGCGAAAGGCTTCTTGAAGGGAAAGATGTAACTCTGTGAGGTGAATTAACAGAACACAGAGCAGTTTCTCAGAAAGCTTCTTTCCAGTTTTGAACGGAAGATATTTCCTTTTTCACCATAGCCGTCTATGGGCTTCCAAATATCCCTTTGCCAATTCCACAAGAACAGCCTTAGCGAAAGGCTTCTTGATGGGAAAGATGTAACTCTGTGAGATGAATTAACAGAACACAGAGCAGTTTCTCAGAAAGCTTCTTTCCAGTTTTGAACGGAAGATATTTCCTTTTTCACCATAGCCCTCTATGGGCTTCCAAATATCCCTTTGCCAATTCCCCAAGAACAGCCTTAGCGAAAGGCTTCTTGAAGGGAAAGATGTAACTCTGTGAGATGAATTAACAGAACACAGAGCAGTTTCTCAGAAAGCTTCTTTCCAGTTTTGAACGGAAGATATTTCCTTTTTCACCATAGCCCTCTATGGGCTTCCAAATATCCCTTTGCCAATTCCACAAGAACAGCCTTAACGAAAGGCTTCTTGAAGGGAAAGATGTAACTCTGTGAGATGAATTAACAGAACACACAGCAGTTTCTCAGAAAGCTTCTTTCCAGTTTTGAACGGAAGGTATTTCCTTTTTCACCATAGCCCTCTATGGGCTTCCAAATATCCCTTTGCCAATTCCCCAAGAACAGCCTTAGCGAAAGGCTTCTTGAAGGGAAAGATGTAACTCTGTGAGATGAATTAACAGAACACACAGCAGTTTCTCAGAAAGCTTCTTTCCAGTTTTGTACGGAAGATATTTCCTTTTTCACCATAGCCCTCTATGGACTTCCAAATATCCCTTTGCCAATTCCACAAGAACAGCCTTAGCGAAAGGCTTCTTGAAGGGAAAGATGTAACTCTGTGAGATGAATTAACAGAACACAGAGCAGTTTCTCAGAAAGCTTCTTTCCAGTTTTGAACGGAAGATATTTCCTTTTTCACCATAGCCCTCTATGGGCTTCCAAATATCCCTTTGCCAATTCCACAAGAACAGCCTTAGCGAAAGGCTTCTTGAAGGGAAAGTTGTAACTCGGTGAGATGAATTAACAGAACACAGAGCAGTTTCTCAGAAAGCTTCTTTCCAGTTTTGAACGGAAGGTATTTCCTTTTTCACCATAGCCCTCTATGGGCTTCCAAATATCCCTGTGCCAATTCCACAAAACAGCCTTAGCGAAAGGCTTCTTGAAGGGAAATATGTAACTCTGTGAGATGAATTAACAGAACACAGAGCAGTTTCTCAGAAAGCTTCTTTCCAGTTTTGAACGGAAGATATTTCCTTTTTCACCATAGAACTCTAGGGGCTTCCAAATATCCCTTTGCCAATTCCACAAGAACAGCCTTAGCGAAAGGCTTCTTGAAGGGAAAGATGTAACTCTGTGAGATGAATTAACAGAACACAGAGCAGTTTCTCAGAAAGCTTCTTTCCAGTTTTGAACGGAAGATATTTCCTTTTTCACCATAGCCCTCTATGGGCTTCCAAATATCCCTTTGCCAATTCCACAAGAACAGCCTTAGCGAAAGGCTTCTTGAGGGGAAAGATGTAACTCTGTGAGATGAATTAACAGAACACAGAGCAGTTTCTCAGAAAGCTTCTTTCCAGTTTTGAACGGAAGATATTTCCTTTTTCACCATAGCCCTCTATGGGCTTCCAAATATCCCTTTGCCAATTCCACAAGAACAGCCTTAGCGAAAGGCTTCTTGAAGGGAAAGATGTAACTCTGTGAGATGAATTAACAGAACACAGAGCAGTTTCTCAGAAAGCTTATTTCATGTTTTGAACGGAAGATATTTCCTTTTTCACCATAGCCCTCTATGGGCTTCCAAATATCCCTTTGCCAATTCCACAAGAACAGCCTTAGCGAAAGGCTTCTTGAAGGGAAAGATGTAACTCTGTGAGATGAATTAACAGAACACACAGCAGTTTCTCAGAAAGCTTCTTTCCAGTTTTGAACGGAAGATATTTCCTTTTTCACCATAGCCGTCAACGGGCTTCCAAATATCCCTTTGCCAATTCCACAAGAACAGCCTTAGCGAAAGGCTTCTTGAAGGGAAAGATGTAACTCTGTGAGATAAATTAACAGAACACAGAGCAGTTTCTCAGAAAGCTTCTTTCCACTTTTAACGGAAGATATTTCCTTTTTCATCTTAGCCCTCTATGGGCTTCCAAATATCCCTTTGCCAATTCCACAAGAACAGCCTTAGCGAAAGGCTTCTTGAAGGGAAAGTTGTAACTCGGTGAGATGAATTAACAGAACACAGAGCAGTTTCTCAGAAAGCTTCTTTCCAGTTTTGAACGGAAGATATTTCCTTTTTCACCATAGCCCTCTATGGGCTTCCAAATATCCCTTTGCCAATTCCCCAAAAACAGCCTTAGCGAAAGGCTTCTTGAAGGGAAAGATGTAACTCTGTGAGATGAATTAACAGAACACAGAGCAGTTTCTCAGAAAGCTTCTTTCCAGTTTTGAACGGAAGATATTTCCTTTTTCACCATAGCCCTCTATGGGCTTCCAAATATCCCTTTGCCAATTCCACAAGAACAGCCTTAGCGAAAGGCTTCTTGAAGGGAAAGATGTAACTCTGTGGGATGAATTAACAGAACACAGAGCAGTTTCTCAGAAAGCTTCTTTCCAGTTTTGAACGTAAGATATTTCCTTTTTCACCATAGCCCTCTATGGGCTTCCAAATATCCCTTTGCCAATTCCACAAGAACAGCCTTAGCGAAAGGCTTCTTGAAGGGAAAGATGTAACTGTGTGAGATGAATTAACAGAACACAGAGCAGTTTCTCAGAAAGCTTCTTTCCAGTTTTGAACGGAAGATATTTCCTTTTTCACCATAGCGCTCTATGGGCTTCCAAATATCCCTTTGCCAATTCCACAAGAACAGCCTTAGCGAAAGGCTTCTTGAAGGGAAAGATGTAACTCTGTGAGATGAATTAACAGAACACAGAGCAGTTTCTCAGAAAGCTTCTTTCCAGTTTTGAACGGAAGATATTTCCTTTTTCACCATAGCCCTCTATGGGCTTCCAAATATCCCTTTGCCAATTCCACAAGAACAGCCTTAGCGAAAGGCTTCTTGAAGGGAAAGATGTAACTCTGTGAGATGAATTAACAGAACACAGAGCAGTTTCTCAGAAAGCTTCTTTCCAGTTTTGAACGGAAGATATTTCCTTTTTCACCATAGCCCTCTATGGGCTTCCAAATATCCCTTTGCCAATTCCACAAGAACAGCCTTAGCGAAAGGCTTCTTGAAGGGAAAGATGTAACTCTGTGAGATGAATTAACAGAACACAGAGCAGTTTCTCAGAAAGCTTCTTTCATGTTTTGAACGGAAGATATTTCCTTTTACACCATAGCCCTCTATGGGCTTCCAAATATCCCTTTGCCAATTCCACAAGAACAGCCTTAGCGAAAGGCTTCTTGAAGGGAAAGATGTAACTCTGTGAGGTGAATTAACAGAACACAGAGCAGTTTCTCAGAAAGCTTCTTTCCAGTTTTGAACGGAAGATATTTCCTTTTTCACCATAGCCCTCTATGGGCTTCTAAATATCCCTTTGCCAATTCCACAAGAACAGCCTTAGCGAAAGGCTTCTTGATGGGAAAGATGTAACTCTGTGAGATGAATTAACAGAACACAGAGCAGTTTCTCAGAAAGCTTCTTTCCAGTTTTGAACGGAAGATATTTCCTTTTTCACCATAGCCCTCTATGGGCTTCCAAATATCCCTTTGCCAATTCCCCAAAAACAGCCTTAGCGAAAGGCTTCTTGAAGGGAAAGATGTAACTCTGTGAGATGAATTAACAGAACACAGAGCAGTTTCTCAGAAAGCTTCTTTCCAGTTTTGAACGGAAGATATTTCCTTTTTCACCATAGCCCTCTATGGGCTTCCAAATATCCCTTTGCCAATTCCACAAGAACAGCCTTAGCGAAAGGCTTCTTGAAGGGAAAGATGTAACTCTGTGGGATGAATTAACAGAACACAGAGCAGTTTCTCAGAAAGCTTCTTTCCAGTTTTGAACGGAAGATATTTCCTTTTTCACCATAGCCCTCTATGGGCTTCCAAATATCCATTTGCCAATTCCCCAAGAAAAGCCTTAGCGAAAGGCTTCTTGAAGGGAAAGATGTAACTCTGTGAGATGAATTAACAGAACACAGAGCAGTTTCTCAGAAAGCTTCTTTCCAGGTTTGAACGGAAGGTATTTCCTTTTTCACCATAGCCCTCTATGGGCTTCCAAATATCCCTTTTCCAATTCCCCAAGAACAGCCTTAGCGAAAGGCTTCTTGAAGGGAAAGATGTAACTCGGTGAGATGAATTAACAGAACACAGAGCAGTTGCTCAGAAAGCTTCTTTCCAGTTTTGAACGGAAGATATTTCCTTTTTCACCATAGCCCTCTATGGGCTTCCAAATATCCCTTTGCCAATTCCACAAGAACAGCCTTAGCGAAAGGCTTCTTGAAGGGAAAGATGTAACTCTGTGAGATGAATTAACAGAACACAGAGCAGTTTCTCAGAACCTTCTTTCCAGTTTTGAACGGAAGATATTTCCTTTTTCACCATAGCCCTCTATGGGCTTCCAAATATCCCTTTGCCAATTCCACAAGAACAGCCTTAGCGAAAGGCTTCTTGAAGGGAAAGATGTAACTCTGTGAGATGAATTAACAGAACACACAGCAGTTTCTCAGAAAGCTTCTTTCCTGTTTTCAACGGAAGATATTTCCTTTTTCACCATAGCCGTCTATGGGCTTCCAAATATCCCTTTGCCAATTCCACAAGAACAGCCTTAGCGAAAGGCTTCTTGAAGGGAAAGATGTAACTCTGTGAGATGAATTAACAGAACACAGATCAGTTTCTCAGAAAGCTTCTTTCCACTTTTAACGGAAGATATTTCCTTTTTCATCTTAGCCCTCTATGGGCTTCCAAATATCCCTTTGCCAATTCCACAAGAACAGCCTTAGCGAAAGGCTTCTTGAAGGGAAAGTTTTAACACGGTGAGATGAATTAACAGAACACAGAGCAGTTTCTCAGAAAGCTTCTTTCCAGTTTTGAACGGAACGTACTTCCTTTTTCACCATAGGCCTCTATGGGCTTCCAAATATCCCTGTGCCAATTCCACAAAACAGCCTTAGCGAAATGCTTCTTGAAGGGAATGATGTAACTCTGTGAGATGTATTAACACAACACAGAGCAGTTTCTCAGAAAGCTTCTTTCCAGTTTTGAACGGACGATATTTCCTTTTTCACCATAGCCCTCTAAGGGCTTCAAAATATCCCTTGCCAATTCCACAAGAACAGCCTTAGCGAAAGGCTTCTTGAAGGGAAACATGTAACTCTGTGAGATGAATTAACAGATCACAGAGCAGTTTCTCAGAAAGCTTCTTTCCAGTTTTGAACGGATGGTATTTCCTTTTTCACCATAGCCCTCTATGGGCTTCCAAATATCCCTTTGCCAATTCCCCAAGAACAGCCTTAGCGAAAGGCTTCTTGAAGGGAAAGATGTAACTCTGTGAGATGAATTAACAGAACACAGAGCAGTTTCTCAGAAAGCTTCTTTCCAGTTTTGAACGGAAGATATTACCTTTTTCACCATAGCCCTCTATGGGCTTCCAAATATCCCTTTGCCAATTCCACAAGAACAGCCTTAGCGAAAGTCTTCTTGAAGGGAAAGATGTAACTCTGTGAGATGAATTAACAGAACACAGAGCAGTTTCTCAGAAAGCTTCCTTCCAGTTTTGAACGGAAGATATTTCCTTTTTCACCATAGCCCTCTATGGGCTTCCAAATATCCCTTTGCCAATTCCACAAGAACAGCCTTAGCGAAAGGCTTCTTGAAGGGAAAGATGTAACTGTGTGAGATGAATTAACAGAACACAGAGCAGTTTCTCAGAAAGCTTCTTTCCAGTTTTGAACGGAAGATATTTCCTTTTTCACCATAGCGCTCTATGGGCTTCCAAATATCCCTTTGCCAATTCCACAAGAACAGCCTTAGCGAAAGGCTTCTTGAAGGGAAAGATGTAACTCTGTGAGATGAATTAACAGAACACAGAGCAGTTTCTCAGAAAGCTTCTTTCCAGTTTTGAACGGAAGATATTTCCTTTTTCACCATAGCCCTCTATGGGCTTCCAAATATCCCTTTGCCAATTCCACAAGAACAGCCTTAGCGAAAGGCTTCTTGAAGGGAAAGATGTAACTCTGTGAGATGAATTAACAGAACACAGAGCAGTTTCTCAGAAAGCTTCTTTCCAGTTTTGAACGGAAGATATTTCCTTTTTCACCATAGCGCTCTATGGGCTTCCAAATATCCCTTTGCCAATTCCACAAGAACAGCCTTAGCGAAAGGCTTCTTGAAGGGAAAGATGTAACTCTGTGAGATGAATTAACAGAACACAGAGCAGTTTCTCAGAAAGCTTCTTTCCAGTTTTGAACGGAAGATATTTCCTTTTTCACCATAGCCCTCTATGGGCTTCCAAATATCCCTTTGCCAATTCCACAAGAACAGCCTTAGCGAAAGGCTTCTTGAAGGGAAAGATGTAACTCTGTGAGATGAATTAACAGAACACAGAGCAGTTTCTCAGAAAGCTTCTTTCCAGTTTTGAACGGAAGATATTTCCTTTTTCACCATAGCCCTCTATGGGCTTCCAAATATCCCTTTGCCAATTCCACAAGAACAGCCTTAGCGAAAGGCTTCTTGAAGGGAAAGATGTAACTCTGTGAGATGAATTAACAGAACACAGAGCAGTTTCTCAGAAAGCTTCTTTCATGTTTTGAACGGAAGATATTTCCTTTTACACCATAGCCCTCTATGGGCTTCCAAATATCCCTTTGCCAATTCCACAAGAACAGCCTTAGCGAAAGGCTTCTTGAAGGGAAAGATGTAACTCTGTGAGGTGAATTAACAGAACACAGAGCAGTTTCTCAGAAAGCTTCTTTCCAGTTTTGAACGGAAGATATTTCCTTTTTCACCATAGCCCTCTATGGGCTTCTAAATATCCCTTTGCCAATTCCACAAGAACAGCCTTAGCGAAAGGCTTCTTGATGGGAAAGATGTAACTCTGTGAGATGAATTAACAGAACACAGAGCAGTTTCTCAGAAAGCTTCTTTCCAGTTTTGAACGGAAGATATTTCCTTTTTCACCATAGCCCTCTATGGGCTTCCAAATATCCCTTTGCCAATTCCCCAAAAACAGCCTTAGCGAAAGGCTTCTTGAAGGGAAAGATGTAACTCTGTGAGATGAATTAACAGAACACAGAGCAGTTTCTCAGAAAGCTTCTTTCCAGGTTTGAACGGAAGGTATTTCCTTTTTCACCATAGCCCTCTATGGGCTTCCAAATATCCCTTTTCCAATTCCCCAAGAACAGCCTTAGCGAAAGGCTTCTTGAAGGGAAAGATGTAACTCGGTGAGATGAATTAACAGAACACAGAGCAGTTGCTCAGAAAGCTTCTTTCCAGTTTTGAACGGAAGATATTTCCTTTTTCACCATAGCCCTCTATGGGCTTCCAAATATCCCTTTGCCAATTCCACAAGAACAGCCTTAGCGAAAGGCTTCTTGAAGGGAAAGATGTAACTCTGTGAGATGAATTAACAGAACACAGAGCAGTTTCTCAGAACCTTCTTTCCAGTTTTGAACGGAAGATATTTCCTTTTTCACCATAGCCCTCTATGGGCTTCCAAATATCCCTTTGCCAATTCCACAAGAACAGCCTTAGCGAAAGGCTTCTTGAAGGGAAAGATGTAACTCTGTGAGATGAATTAACAGAACACACAGCAGTTTCTCAGAAAGCTTCTTTCCTGTTTTCAACGGAAGATATTTCCTTTTTCACCATAGCCGTCTATGGGCTTCCAAATATCCCTTTGCCAATTCCACAAGAACAGCCTTAGCGAAAGGCTTCTTGAAGGGAAAGATGTAACTCTGTGAGATGAATTAACAGAACACAGATCAGTTTCTCAGAAAGCTTCTTTCCACTTTTAACGGAAGATATTTCCTTTTTCATCTTAGCCCTCTATGGGCTTCCAAATATCCCTTTGCCAATTCCACAAGAACAGCCTTAGCGAAAGGCTTCTTGAAGGGAAAGTTTTAACACGGTGAGATGAATTAACAGAACACAGAGCAGTTTCTCAGAAAGCTTCTTTCCAGTTTTGAACGGAACGTACTTCCTTTTTCACCATAGGCCTCTATGGGCTTCCAAATATCCCTGTGCCAATTCCACAAAACAGCCTTAGCGAAATGCTTCTTGAAGGGAATGATGTAACTCTGTGAGATGTATTAACACAACACAGAGCAGTTTCTCAGAAAGCTTCTTTCCAGTTTTGAACGGACGATATTTCCTTTTTCACCATAGCCCTCTAAGGGCTTCAAAATATCCCTTGCCAATTCCACAAGAACAGCCTTAGCGAAAGGCTTCTTGAAGGGAAACATGTAACTCTGTGAGATGAATTAACAGATCACAGAGCAGTTTCTCAGAAAGCTTCTTTCCAGTTTTGAACGGATGGTATTTCCTTTTTCACCATAGCCCTCTATGGGCTTCCAAATATCCCTTTGCCAATTCCCCAAGAACAGCCTTAGCGAAAGGCTTCTTGAAGGGAAAGATGTAACTCTGTGAGATGAATTAACAGAACACAGAGCAGTTTCTCAGAAAGCTTCTTTCCAGTTTTGAACGGAAGATATTACCTTTTTCACCATAGCCCTCTATGGGCTTCCAAATATCCCTTTGCCAATTCCACAAGAACAGCCTTAGCGAAAGTCTTCTTGAAGGGAAAGATGTAACTCTGTGAGATGAATTAACAGAACACAGAGCAGTTTCTCAGAAAGCTTCCTTCCAGTTTTGAACGGAAGATATTTCCTTTTTCACCATAGCCCTCTATGGGCTTCCAAATATCCCTTTGCCAATTCCACAAGAACAGCCTTAGCGAAAGGCTTCTTGAAGGGAAAGATGTAACTGTGTGAGATGAATTAACAGAACACAGAGCAGTTTCTCAGAAAGCTTCTTTCCAGTTTTGAACGGAAGATATTTCCTTTTTCACCATAGCGCTCTATGGGCTTCCAAATATCCCTTTGCCAATTCCACAAGAACAGCCTTAGCGAAAGGCTTCTTGAAGGGAAAGATGTAACTCTGTGAGATGAATTAACAGAACACAGAGCAGTTTCTCAGAAAGCTTCTTTCCAGTTTTGAACGGAAGATATTTCCTTTTTCACCATAGCCCTCTATGGGCTTCCAAATATCCCTTTGCCAATTCCACAAGAACAGCCTTAGCGAAAGGCTTCTTGAAGGGAAAGATGTAACTCTGTGAGATGAATTAACAGAACACAGAGCAGTTTCTCAGAAAGCTTCTTTCCAGTTTTGAACGGAAGATATTTCCTTTTTCACCATAGCGCTCTATGGGCTTCCAAATATCCCTTTGCCAATTCCACAAGAACAGCCTTAGCGAAAGGCTTCTTGAAGGGAAAGATGTAACTCTGTGAGATGAATTAACAGAACACAGAGCAGTTTCTCAGAAAGCTTCTTTCCAGTTTTGAACGGAAGATATTTCCTTTTTCACCATAGCCCTCTATGGGCTTCCAAATATCCCTTTGCCAATTCCACAAGAACAGCCTTAGCGAAAGGCTTCTTGAAGGGAAAGATGTAACTCTGTGAGATGAATTAACAGAACACAGAGCAGTTTCTCAGAAAGCTTCTTTCCAGTTTTGAACGGAAGATATTTCCTTTTTCACCATAGCCCTCTATGGGCTTCCAAATATCCCTTTGCCAATTCCACAAGAACAGCCTTAGCGAAAGGCTTCTTGAAGGGAAAGATGTAACTCTGTGAGATGAATTAACAGAACACAGAGCAGTTTCTCAGAAAGCTTCTTTCATGTTTTGAACGGAAGATATTTCCTTTTACACCATAGCCCTCTATGGGCTTCCAAATATCCCTTTGCCAATTCCACAAGAACAGCCTTAGCGAAAGGCTTCTTGAAGGGAAAGATGTAACTCTGTGAGGTGAATTAACAGAACACAGAGCAGTTTCTCAGAAAGCTTCTTTCCAGTTTTGAACGGAAGATATTTCCTTTTTCACCATAGCCCTCTATGGGCTTCTAAATATCCCTTTGCCAATTCCACAAGAACAGCCTTAGCGAAAGGCTTCTTGATGGGAAAGATGTAACTCTGTGAGATGAATTAACAGAACACAGAGCAGTTTCTCAGAAAGCTTCTTTCCAGTTTTGAACGGAAGATATTTCCTTTTTCACCATAGCCCTCTATGGGCTTCCAAATATCCCTTTGCCAATTCCCCAAAAACAGCCTTAGCGAAAGGCTTCTTGAAGGGAAAGATGTAACTCTGTGAGATGAATTAACAGAACACAGAGCAGTTTCTCAGAAAGCTTCTTTCCAGTTTTGAACGGAAGATATTTCCTTTTTCACCATAGCCCTCTATGGGCTTCCAAATATCCCTTTTCCAATTCCCCAAGAACAGCCTTAGCGAAAGGCTTCTTGAAGGGAAAGATGTAACTCGGTGAGATGAATTAACAGAACACAGAGCAGTTGCTCAGAAAGCTTCTTTCCAGTTTTGAACGGAAGATATTTCCTTTTTCACCATAGCCCTCTATGGGCTTCCAAATATCCCTTTGCCAATTCCACAAGAACAGCCTTAGCGAAAGGCTTCTTGAAGGGAAAGATGTAACTCTGTGAGATGAATTAACAGAACACAGAGCAGTTTCTCAGAACCTTCTTTCCAGTTTTGAACGGAAGATATTTCCTTTTTCACCATAGCCCTCTATGGGCTTCCAAATATCCCTTTGCCAATTCCACAAGAACAGCCTTAGCGAAAGGCTTCTTGAAGGGAAAGATGTAACTCTGTGAGATGAATTAACAGAACACACAGCAGTTTCTCAGAAAGCTTCTTTCCTGTTTTCAACGGAAGATATTTCCTTTTTCACCATAGCCGTCTATGGGCTTCCAAATATCCCTTTGCCAATTCCACAAGAACAGCCTTAGCGAAAGGCTTCTTGAAGGGAAAGATGTAACTCTGTGATCTGAATTAACAGAACACAGATCAGTTTCTCAGAAAGCTTCTTTCCACTTTTAACGGAAGATATTTCCTTTTTCATCTTAGCCCTCTATGGGCTTCCAAATATCCCTTTGCCAATTCCACAAGAACAGCCTTAGCGAAAGGCTTCTTGAAGGGAAAGTTGTAACTCGGTGAGATGAATTAACAGAACACAGAGCAGTTTCTCAGAAAGCTTCTTTCCAGTTTTGAACGGAACGTACTTCCTTTTTCACCATAGGCCTCTATGGGCTTCCAAATATCCCTGTGCCAATTCCACAAAACAGCCTTAGCGAAATGCTTCTTGAAGGGAAAGATGTAACTCTGTGAGATGTATTAACACAACACAGAGCAGTTTCTCAGAAAGCTTCTTTCCAGTTTTGAACGGACGATATTTCCTTTTTCACCATAGCCCTCTAAGGGCTTCAAAATATCCCTTGCCAATTCCACAAGAACAGCCTTAGCGAAAGGCTTCTTGAAGGGAAACATGTAACTCTGTGAGATGAATTAACAGATCACAGAGCAGTTTCTCAGAAAGCTTCTTTCCAGTTTTGAACGGATGGTATTTCCTTTTTCACCATAGCCCTCTATGGGCTTCCAAATATCCCTTTGCCAATTCCCCAAGAACAGCCTTAGCGAAAGGCTTCTTTAAGGGAAAGATGTAACTCTGTGAGATGAATTAACAGAACACAGAGCAGTTTCTCAGAAAGCTTCTTTCCAGTTTTGAACGGAAGATATTACCTTTTTCACCATAGCCCTCTATGGGCTTCCAAATATCCCTTTGCCAATTCCACAAGAACAGCCTTAGCGAAAGTCTTCTTGAAGGGAAAGATGTAACTCTGTGAGATGAATTAACAGAACACAGAGCAGTTTCTCAGAAAGCTTCCTTCCAGTTTTGAACGGAAGATATTTCCTTTTTCACCATAGCCCTCTATGGGCTTCCAAATATCCCTTTGCCAATTCCACAAGAACAGCCTTAGCGAAAGGCTTCTTGAAGGGAAAGATGTAACTCTGTGAGATGAATTAACAGAACACAGAGCAGTTTCTCAGAAAGCTTCTTTCCAGTTTTGAACGGAAGATATTTCCTTTTTCACCATAGCCCTCTATGGGCTTCCAAATATCCCTTTGCCAATTGCACAGGAACAGCCTTAGCAAAAGGCTTCTTGAAGGGAAAGATGTAACTCTGTGAGATGAATTAACAGAACACAGAGCAGTTTCTCAGAAAGCTTCTTTCCAGTTTTGAACGGAAGATATTTCTTTTTCACCATAGCCCTCTATGGGCTTCCAACTATCCCTTTGCCAATTCCACAAGAACAGCCTTAGCGAAAGGCTTCTTGAAGGGAAAGATGTAACTCTGTGAGATGAATTAACAGAACACAAAGCAGTTTCTCAGAAAGCTTCTTTCCAGTTTTGAACGGAAGATATTTCCTTTTTCACCATAGCCCTCTATGGGCTTCCAAATATCCCTTTGCCAATTCCACAAGAACAGCCTTAGCGAAAGGCTTCTTGAAGGGAAAGATGTAACTCTGTGAGATGAATTAACAGAACACAGAGCAGTTTCTCAGAAACTTCTTTCCAGTTTTGAACGGAAGATATTTCCTTTTTCACCTTAGCCCTCTATGGGTTTCCAAATATCCCTTTGCCAATTCCACAAGAACAGCCTTAGCGAAAGGCTTCTTGAAGGGAAAGATGTAACTCGGTGAGATGAATTAACAGAACACAGAGCAGTTTCTCAGAAAGCTTCTTTCCAGTTTTGAACGGAAGGTATTTCCTTTTTCACCATAGCCCTCTATGGGCTTCCAAATATCCCTGTGCCAATTCCACAAGAACAGCCTTAGCGAAAGGCTTCTTGAAGGGAAAGATGTAACTCTGTGAGATGAATTAACAGAACACAGAGCAGTTTCTCAGAAAGCTTCTTTCCAGTTTTGAACGGAAGATATTTCCTTTTTCACCATAGCCCTCTATGGGCTACCAAATATCCCTTTGCCAATTCCACAAGAACAGCCTTAGCGAAAGGCTTCTTGAAGGGAAAGATGTAACTCTGTGAGATGAATTAACAGAACACAGAGCAGTTTCTCAGAAAGCTTCTTTCCAGTTTTGAACGGAAGATATTTCCTTTTTCACCATAGCCCTCTATGGGCTTCCAAATATCCCTTTGCCAATTCCACAAGAACAGCCTTAGCGAAAGGCTTCTTGAAGGTAAAGATGTAACTCTGTGAGATGAATTAACAGAACACAGAGCAGTTTCTCAGAAAGCTTCTTTCCAGTTTTGAACGGAAGATATTTCCTTTTTCACCATAGCCCTCTATGGGCTTTCAAATATCCCTTTGCCAATTCCACAAAACAGCCTTAGCGAAAGGCTTCTTGAAGGGAAAGATGTAACTCTGTGAGATGAATTAACAGAACACACAGCAGTTTCTCAGAAAGCTTCTTTCCAGTTTTGAACGGAAGATATTTCCTTTTTCACCATAGCCCTCTATGGGCTTCCAAATATCCCTTTGCCAATTCCACAAGAACAGCCTTAGCGAAAGGCTTCTTGAAGGGAAAGATGTAACTCTGTGAGATGAATTAACAGAACACAGAGCAGTTGTTCAGAAAGCTTCTTTCCAGTTTTGAACGAAAGATATTTCCTTTTCACCATAGCTCCCTATGGGCTTCCAAATATCCCTTTGCCAATTCCACAAGAACAGCCTTAACGAAAGGCTTCTTGAAGGGAAATATGTAACTCTGTGAGATGAATTAACAGAACACTAAGCAGTTTCTCAGAAAGCTTCTTTCCAGTTTTGAACGGAAGATATTTCCTTTTTCACCATAGCCCTCTATGGGCTTCCAAATATCCCTTTGCCAATTCCACAAGAACAGCCTTAGCGAAAGGCTTATTGAAGGGAAAGTTGTAACTCTGTGGGATGAATTAACAGAACACAGAGCAGTTTCTCAGAAAGCTTCTTTCCAGTTTTGAACGGAAGATATTTCCTTTTTCTACATAGCCCTCTATGGGCTTCCAAATATCCCTTTGCCAATTCCGCAAGAACAGCCTTAGCGAAAGGCTACTTGAAGGGAAAGATGTAACTCTGTGAGATGAATTAACAGAACACAGAGCAGTTTCTCAGAAAGCTTCTTTCCAGTTTTGAACGGAAGGTATTTCCTTTTTCACCGTAGCCCTCTATGGGCTTCCAAATATCCCTTTGCCAATTCCCCAAGAACAGCCTTAGCGAAAGGCTTCTTGAAGGGAAAGATGTAACTCTGTGAGATGAATTAACAGAACACAGAGCAGTTTCTCAGAAAGCTTCTTTCCAGTTTTGAACGGAAGATATTTCCTTTTTCACCATAGCCCTCTATGGGCTTCCAAATATCCCTTTGCCAATTCCACCAGAACAGCCTTAGCGAAAGGCTTCTTGAAGGGAGAGATGTAACTCTGTGAGATGAATTAACAGAACACAGAGCAGTTTCTCAGAAAGCTTCTTTCCAGTTTTGAACGGAAGATATTTCCTTTTTCACCATAGCCCTCTATGGGCTTCCAAATATCCCTTTGCCAATTCCACAAGAACAGCCTTAGCGAAAGGCTTCTTGATGGGAAAGATGTAACTCTGTGAGATGAATTAACAGAACACACAGCAGTTTCTCAGAAAGCTTCTTTCCAGTTTTGAACGGAAGATATTTCCTTTTTCACCATAGCCCTCTATGGGCTTCCAAATATCCCTTTGCCAATTCCACAAGAACAGGCTTTGCGAAAGGCTTCTTGAAGGGAAAGATGTAACTCTGTGAGATGAATTAACAGAACACACAGCAGTTTCTCAGAAAGCTTCTTTCCAGTTTTGAACGGAAGATATTTCCTTTTTCACCATAGCCCTCTATGGGCTTCCAAATATCCCTTTGCCAATTCCACAAGAACAGCCTTAGCGAAAGGCTTCTTGAAGGGAAAGATGTAACTCTGTGAGATGAATTAACAGAACACAGAGCAGTTTCTCAGAAAGCTTCTTTCCAGTTTTGAACGGAAGATATTTCCTTTTTCACCTTAGCCCTCTATGGGCTTCCAAATATCCCTTTGCCAATTCCACAAGAACAGCCTTAGCGAAAGGCTTCTTGAAGGGAAAGTTGTAACTCGGTGAGATGAATTAACAGAACACAGAGCAGTTTCTCAGAAAGCTTCTTTCCAGTTTTGAACGGAAGGTATTTCCTTTTTCACCATAGCCCTCTGTGAGCTTCCAAATATCCCTGTGCCAATTCCACAAAACAGCGTTAGCGAAAGGCTTCTTGAAGGGAAAGATGTAACTCTGTGAGATGAATTAACAGAACACAGAGCAGTTTCTCAGAAAGCTTCTTTCCAGTTTTGAACGGAATATATTTCCTTTTTCACCATAGCCCTCTGTGGGCTTCCAAATATCCCTTGCCAATTCCACAAGAACAGCCTTAGCGAAAGGCTTCTTGAAGGGAAAGATGTAACTCTGTGAGATGAATTAACGGAACACAGAGCAGTTTCTCAGAAAGCTTCTTTCCAGTTTTGAACGGATGGTATTTCCTTTTTCACCATAGCCCTCTATGGGCTTCCAAATATCCCTTTGCCAATTCCACAAGAACAGCCTTAGCGAAAGGCTTCTTGAAGGGAAAGATGTAACACTGTGAGATGAATTGACAGAACACAGAGCAGTATCTCAGAAAGCTTCTTTCCAGTTTTGAACGGAAGATATTTCCTTTTTTACCTTAGCCCTCTATGGGCTTCCAAATATCCCTTTGCCAATTCCACAAGAACAGCCTTAGCGAAAGGCTTCTTGAAGGGAAAGATGTAACTCTGTGAGATGAATTAACAGAACACAGAGCAGTTTCTCAGAAAGCTTCTTTCCAGTTTTGAACGGAAGATATTTCCTTTTTCACCATAGCCCTCTATGGGCTTCCAAATATCCCTTTGCCAATTCCGCAAGAACAGCCTTAGCGAAAGGCTACTTGAAGGGAAAGATGTAACTCTGTGAGATGAATTAACAGAACACAGAGCAGTTTCTCAGAAAGCTTCTTTCCAGTTTTGAACGGAAGGTATTTCCTTTTTCACCGTAGCCCTCTATGGGCTTCCAAATATCCCTTTGCCAATTCCCCAAGAACAGCCTTAGCGAAAGGCTTCTTGAAGGGAAAGATGTAACTCTGTGAGATGAATTAACAGAACACAGAGCAGTTTCTCAGAAAGCTTCTTTCCAGTTTTGAACGGAAGATATTAACTTTTTCACCATAGCCCTCTATGGGCTTCCAAATATCCCTTTGCCAATTCCACCAGAACAGCCTTAGCGAAAGGCTTCTTGAAGGGAGAGATGTAACTCTGTGAGATGAATTAACAGAACACAGAGCAGTTTCTCAGAAAGCTTCTTTCCAGTTTTGAACGGAAGATATTTCCTTTTTCACCATAGCCCTCTATGGGCTTCCAAATATCCCTTTGCCAATTCCACAAGAACAGCCTTAGCGAAAGGCTTCTTGATGGGAAAGATGTAACTCTGTGAGATGAATTAACAGAACACACAGCAGTTTCTCAGAAAGCTTCTTTCCAGTTTTGAACGGAAGATATTTCCTTTTTCACCATAGCCCTCTATGGGCTTCCAAATATCCCTTTGCCAATTCCACAAAAACAGCCTTAGCGAAAGGCTTCTTGAAGGGAAAGATGTAACTCTGTGAGATGAATTAACAGAACACAGAGCAGTTTCTCAGAAAGCTTCTTTCCTGTTTTCAACGGAAGATATTTCCTTTTACACCATAGCCCTCTATGGGCTTCCAAATATCCCTTTGCCAATTCCACAAGAACAGCCTTAGCGAAAGGCTTCTTGAAGGGAAAGATGTAACTCTGTGAGGTGAATTAACAGAACACAGAGCAGTTTCTCAGAAAGCTTCTTTCCAGTTTTGAACGGAAGATATTTCCTTTTTCACCATAGCTCCCTATGGGCTTCCAAATATCCCTTTGCCAATTCCACAAGAACAGCCTTAGCGAAAGGCTTCTTGAAGGGAAAGATGTAACTCTGTGAGATGAATTAACAGAACACAGAGCAGTTTCTCAGAAAGCTTCTTTCCAGTTTTGAACGGAAAATATTTCCTTTTTCACCATAGCCCTCTATGGGCTTCCAAATATCCCTTTGCCAATTCCCCAAGAACAGCCTTAGCGAAAGGCTTCTTGAAGGGAAAGATGTAACTCTGTGAGATGAATTAACAGAACACAGAGCAGTTTCTCAGAAAGCTTCTTTCCAGTTTTGAACGGAAGATATTTCCTTTTTCACCATAGCCCTCTATGGGCTTCCAAATATCCCTTTGCCAATTCCACAAGAACAGCCTTAGCGAAAGGCTTCTTGAAGGGAAAGATGTAACTGTGTGAGATGAATTAACAGAACACAGAGCAGTTTCTCAGAAAGCTTCTTTCCAGTTTTGAACGGAAGATATTTCCTTTTTCACCATAGCCCTCTATGGGCTTCCAAATATCCCTTTGCCAATTCCACCAGAACAGCCTTAGCGAAAGGCTTCTTGAAGGGAGAGATGTAACTCTGTGAGATGAATTAACAGAACACAGAGCAGTTTCTCAGAAAGCTTCTTTCCAGTTTTGAACGGAAGATATTTCCTTTTTCACCATAGCCCTCTATGGGCTTCCAAATATCCCTTTGCCAATTCCACAAGAACAGCCTTAGCGAAAGGCTTCTTGAAGGGAAAGATGTAACTCTGTGAGATGAATTAACAGAACACAGAGCAGTTTCTCAGAAAGCTTCTTTCATGTTTTGAACGGAAGATATTTCCTTTTACACCATAGCCCTCTATGGGCTTCCAAATATCCCTTTGCCAATTCCACAAGAACAGCCTTAGCGAAAGGCTTCTTGAAGGGAAAGATGTAACTCTGTGAGGTGAATTAACAGAACACAGAGCAGTTTCTCAGAAAGCTTCTTTCCAGTTTTGAACGGAAGATATTTCCTTTTTCACCATAGCCCTCTATGGGCTTCTAAATATCCCTTTGCCAATTCCACAAGAACAGCCTTAGCGAAAGGCTTCTTGATGGGAAAGATGTAACTCTGTGAGATGTATTAACAGAACACAGAGCAGTTTCTCAGAAAGCTTCTTTCCAGTTTTGAACGGAAGATATTTCCTTTTTCACCATAGCCCTCTATGGGCTTCCAAATATCCCTTTGCCAATTCCCCAAAAACAGCCTAAGCGAAAGGCTTCTTGAAGGGAAAGATGTAACTCTGTGAGATGAATTAACAGAACACAGAGCAGTTTCTCAGAAAGCTTCTTTCCAGTTTTGAACGGAAGATATTTCCTTTTTCACCATAGCCCTCTATGGGCTTCCAAATATCCCTTTGCCAATTCCACAAGAACAGCCTTAGCGAAAGGCTTCTTGAAGGGAAAGATGTAACTCTGTGGGATGAATTAACAGAACACAGAGCAGTTTCTCAGAAAGCTTCTTTCCAGTTTTGAACGGAAGATATTTCCTTTTTCACCATAGCCCTCTATGGGCTTCCAAATATCCATTTGCCAATTCCCCAAGAAAAGCCTTAGCGAAAGGCTTCTTGAAGGGAAAGATGTAACTCTGTGAGATGAATTAACAGAACACAGAGCAGTTTCTCAGAAAGCTTCTTTCCAGTTTTGAACGGAAGGTATTTCCTTTTTCACCATAGCCCTCTATGGGCTTCCAAATATCCCTTTGCCAATTCCCCAAGAACAGCCTTAGCGAAAGGCTTCTTGGAGGGAAAGATGTAACTCTGTGAGATGAATTAACAGAACACAGAGCAGTTTCTCAGAAAGCTTCTTTCCAGTTTTGAACGGAAGATATTTCCTTTTTCACCATAGCCCTCTATGGGCTTCCAAATATCCCTTTTCCAATTCCCCAAGAACAGCCTTAGCGAAAGGCTTCTTGAAGGGAAAGATGTAACTCGGTGAGATGAATTAACAGAACACAGAGCAGTTGCTCAGAAAGCTTCTTTCCAGTTTTGAACGGAAGATATTTCCTTTTTCACCATAGCCCTCTATGGGCTTCCAAATATCCCTTTGCCAATTCCACAAGAACAGCCTTAGCGAAAGGCTTCTTGAAGGGAAAGATGTAACTCTGTGAGATGAATTAACAGAACACAGAGCAGTTTCTCAGAACCTTCTTTCCAGTTTTGAACGGAAGATATTTCCTTTTTCACCATAGCCCTCTATGGGCTTCCAAATATCCCTTTGCCAATTCCACAAGAACAGCCTTAGCGAAAGGCTTCTTGAAGGGAAAGATGTAACTCTGTGAGATGAATTAACAGAACACACAGCAGTTTCTCAGAAAGCTTCTTTCCTGTTTTCAACGGAAGATATTTCCTTTTTCACCATAGCCGTCTATGGGCTTCCAAATATCCCTTTGCCAATTCCACAAGAACAGCCTTAGCGAAAGGCTTCTTGAAGGGAAAGATGTAACTCTGTGATCTGAATTAACAGAACACAGATCAGTTTCTCAGAAAGCTTCTTTCCACTTTTAACGGAAGATATTTCCTTTTTCATCTTAGCCCTCTATGGGCTTCCAAATATCCCTTTGCCAATTCCACAAGAACAGCCTTAGCGAAAGGCTTCTTGAAGGGAAAGTTGTAACTCGGTGAGATGAATTAACAGAACACAGAGCAGTTTCTCAGAAAGCTTCTTTCCAGTTTTGAACGGAACGTACTTCCTTTTTCACCATAGGCCTCTATGGGCTTCCAAATATCCCTGTGCCAATTCCACAAAACAGCCTTAGCGAAATGCTTCTTGAAGGGAAAGATGTAACTCTGTGAGATGTATTAACACAACACAGAGCAGTTTCTCAGAAAGCTTCTTTCCAGTTTTGAACGGACGATATTTCCTTTTTCACCATAGCCCTCTAAGGGCTTCAAAATATCCCTTGCCAATTCCACAAGAACAGCCTTAGCGAAAGGCTTCTTGAAGGGAAACATGTAACTCTGTGAGATGAATTAACAGATCACAGAGCAGTTTCTCAGAAAGCTTCTTTCCAGTTTTGAACGGATGGTATTTCCTTTTTCACCATAGCCCTCTATGGGCTTCCAAATATCCCTTTGCCAATTCCCCAAGAACAGCCTTAGCGAAAGGCTTCTTTAAGGGAAAGATGTAACTCTGTGAGATGAATTAACAGAACACAGAGCAGTTTCTCAGAAAGCTTCTTTCCAGTTTTGAACGGAAGATATTACCTTTTTCACCATAGCCCTCTATGGGCTTCCAAATATCCCTTTGCCAATTCCACAAGAACAGCCTTAGCGAAAGTCTTCTTGAAGGGAAAGATGTAACTCTGTGAGATGAATTAACAGAACACAGAGCAGTTTCTCAGAAAGCTTCCTTCCAGTTTTGAACGGAAGATATTTCCTTTTTCACCATAGCCCTCTATGGGCTTCCAAATATCCCTTTGCCAATTCCACAAGAACAGCCTTAGCGAAAGGCTTCTTGAAGGGAAAGATGTAACTCTGTGAGATGAATTAACAGAACACAGAGCAGTTTCTCAGAAAGCTTCTTTCCAGTTTTGAACGGAAGATATTTCCTTTTTCACCATAGCCCTCTATGGGCTTCCAAATATCCCTTTGCCAATTGCACAGGAACAGCCTTAGCAAAAGGCTTCTTGAAGGGAAAGATGTAACTCTGTGAGATGAATTAACAGAACACAGAGCAGTTTCTCAGAAAGCTTCTTTCCAGTTTTGAACGGAAGATATTTCTTTTTCACCATAGCCCTCTATGGGCTTCCAACTATCCCTTTGCCAATTCCACAAGAACAGCCTTAGCGAAAGGCTTCTTGAAGGGAAAGATGTAACTCTGTGAGATGAATTAACAGAACACAAAGCAGTTTCTCAGAAAGCTTCTTTCCAGTTTTGAACGGAAGATATTTCCTTTTTCACCATAGCCCTCTATGGGCTTCCAAATATCCCTTTGCCAATTCCACAAGAACAGCCTTAGCGAAAGGCTTCTTGAAGGGAAAGATGTAACTCTGTGAGATGAATTAACAGAACACAGAGCAGTTTCTCAGAAACTTCTTTCCAGTTTTGAACGGAAGATATTTCCTTTTTCACCTTAGCCCTCTATGGGTTTCCAAATATCCCTTTGCCAATTCCACAAGAACAGCCTTAGCGAAAGGCTTCTTGAAGGGAAAGATGTAACTCGGTGAGATGAATTAACAGAACACAGAGCAGTTTCTCAGAAAGCTTCTTTCCAGTTTTGAACGGAAGGTATTTCCTTTTTCACCATAGCCCTCTATGGGCTTCCAAATATCCCTGTGCCAATTCCACAAGAACAGCCTTAGCGAAAGGCTTCTTGAAGGGAAAGATGTAACTCTGTGAGATGAATTAACAGAACACAGAGCAGTTTCTCAGAAAGCTTCTTTCCAGTTTTGAACGGAAGATATTTCCTTTTTCACCATAGCCCTCTATGGGCTACCAAATATCCCTTTGCCAATTCCACAAGAACAGCCTTAGCGAAAGGCTTCTTGAAGGGAAAGATGTAACTCTGTGAGATGAATTAACAGAACACAGAGCAGTTTCTCAGAAAGCTTCTTTCCAGTTTTGAACGGAAGATATTTCCTTTTTCACCATAGCCCTCTATGGGCTTCCAAATATCCCTTTGCCAATTCCACAAGAACAGCCTTAGCGAAAGGCTTCTTGAAGGTAAAGATGTAACTCTGTGAGATGAATTAACAGAACACAGAGCAGTTTCTCAGAAAGCTTCTTTCCAGTTTTGAACGGAAGATATTTCCTTTTTCACCATAGCCCTCTATGGGCTTTCAAATATCCCTTTGCCAATTCCACAAAACAGCCTTAGCGAAAGGCTTCTTGAAGGGAAAGATGTAACTCTGTGAGATGAATTAACAGAACACACAGCAGTTTCTCAGAAAGCTTCTTTCCAGTTTTGAACGGAAGATATTTCCTTTTTCACCATAGCCCTCTATGGGCTTCCAAATATCCCTTTGCCAATTCCACAAGAACAGCCTTAGCGAAAGGCTTCTTGAAGGGAAAGATGTAACTCTGTGAGATGAATTAACAGAACACAGAGCAGTTGTTCAGAAAGCTTCTTTCCAGTTTTGAACGAAAGATATTTCCTTTTCACCATAGCTCCCTATGGGCTTCCAAATATCCCTTTGCCAATTCCACAAGAACAGCCTTAACGAAAGGCTTCTTGAAGGGAAATATGTAACTCTGTGAGATGAATTAACAGAACACTAAGCAGTTTCTCAGAAAGCTTCTTTCCAGTTTTGAACGGAAGATATTTCCTTTTTCACCATAGCCCTCTATGGGCTTCCAAATATCCCTTTGCCAATTCCACAAGAACAGCCTTAGCGAAAGGCTTATTGAAGGGAAAGTTGTAACTCTGTGGGATGAATTAACAGAACACAGAGCAGTTTCTCAGAAAGCTTCTTTCCAGTTTTGAACGGAAGATATTTCCTTTTTCTACATAGCCCTCTATGGGCTTCCAAATATCCCTTTGCCAATTCCGCAAGAACAGCCTTAGCGAAAGGCTACTTGAAGGGAAAGATGTAACTCTGTGAGATGAATTAACAGAACACAGAGCAGTTTCTCAGAAAGCTTCTTTCCAGTTTTGAACGGAAGGTATTTCCTTTTTCACCGTAGCCCTCTATGGGCTTCCAAATATCCCTTTGCCAATTCCCCAAGAACAGCCTTAGCGAAAGGCTTCTTGAAGGGAAAGATGTAACTCTGTGAGATGAATTAACAGAACACAGAGCAGTTTCTCAGAAAGCTTCTTTCCAGTTTTGAACGGAAGATATTTCCTTTTTCACCATAGCCCTCTATGGGCTTCCAAATATCCCTTTGCCAATTCCACCAGAACAGCCTTAGCGAAAGGCTTCTTGAAGGGAGAGATGTAACTCTGTGAGATGAATTAACAGAACACAGAGCAGTTTCTCAGAAAGCTTCTTTCCAGTTTTGAACGGAAGATATTTCCTTTTTCACCATAGCCCTCTATGGGCTTCCAAATATCCCTTTGCCAATTCCACAAGAACAGCCTTAGCGAAAGGCTTCTTGATGGGAAAGATGTAACTCTGTGAGATGAATTAACAGAACACACAGCAGTTTCTCAGAAAGCTTCTTTCCAGTTTTGAACGGAAGATATTTCCTTTTTCACCATAGCCCTCTATGGGCTTCCAAATATCCCTTTGCCAATTCCACAAGAACAGGCTTTGCGAAAGGCTTCTTGAAGGGAAAGATGTAACTCTGTGAGATGAATTAACAGAACACACAGCAGTTTCTCAGAAAGCTTCTTTCCAGTTTTGAACGGAAGATATTTCCTTTTTCACCATAGCCCTCTATGGGCTTCCAAATATCCCTTTGCCAATTCCACAAGAACAGCCTTAGCGAAAGGCTTCTTGAAGGGAAAGATGTAACTCTGTGAGATGAATTAACAGAACACAGAGCAGTTTCTCAGAAAGCTTCTTTCCAGTTTTGAACGGAAGATATTTCCTTTTTCACCTTAGCCCTCTATGGGCTTCCAAATATCCCTTTGCCAATTCCACAAGAACAGCCTTAGCGAAAGGCTTCTTGAAGGGAAAGTTGTAACTCGGTGAGATGAATTAACAGAACACAGAGCAGTTTCTCAGAAAGCTTCTTTCCAGTTTTGAACGGAAGGTATTTCCTTTTTCACCATAGCCCTCTGTGAGCTTCCAAATATCCCTGTGCCAATTCCACAAAACAGCGTTAGCGAAAGGCTTCTTGAAGGGAAAGATGTAACTCTGTGAGATGAATTAACAGAACACAGAGCAGTTTCTCAGAAAGCTTCTTTCCAGTTTTGAACGGAATATATTTCCTTTTTCACCATAGCCCTCTGTGGGCTTCCAAATATCCCTTGCCAATTCCACAAGAACAGCCTTAGCGAAAGGCTTCTTGAAGGGAAAGATGTAACTCTGTGAGATGAATTAACGGAACACAGAGCAGTTTCTCAGAAAGCTTCTTTCCAGTTTTGAACGGATGGTATTTCCTTTTTCACCATAGCCCTCTATGGGCTTCCAAATATCCCTTTGCCAATTCCACAAGAACAGCCTTAGCGAAAGGCTTCTTGAAGGGAAAGATGTAACACTGTGAGATGAATTGACAGAACACAGAGCAGTATCTCAGAAAGCTTCTTTCCAGTTTTGAACGGAAGATATTTCCTTTTTTACCTTAGCCCTCTATGGGCTTCCAAATATCCCTTTGCCAATTCCACAAGAACAGCCTTAGCGAAAGGCTTCTTGAAGGGAAAGATGTAACTCTGTGAGATGAATTAACAGAACACAGAGCAGTTTCTCAGAAAGCTTCTTTCCAGTTTTGAACGGAAGATATTTCCTTTTTCACCATAGCCCTCTATGGGCTTCCAAATATCCCTTTGCCAATTCCGCAAGAACAGCCTTAGCGAAAGGCTACTTGAAGGGAAAGATGTAACTCTGTGAGATGAATTAACAGAACACAGAGCAGTTTCTCAGAAAGCTTCTTTCCAGTTTTGAACGGAAGGTATTTCCTTTTTCACCGTAGCCCTCTATGGGCTTCCAAATATCCCTTTGCCAATTCCCCAAGAACAGCCTTAGCGAAAGGCTTCTTGAAGGGAAAGATGTAACTCTGTGAGATGAATTAACAGAACACAGAGCAGTTTCTCAGAAAGCTTCTTTCCAGTTTTGAACGGAAGATATTAACTTTTTCACCATAGCCCTCTATGGGCTTCCAAATATCCCTTTGCCAATTCCACCAGAACAGCCTTAGCGAAAGGCTTCTTGAAGGGAGAGATGTAACTCTGTGAGATGAATTAACAGAACACAGAGCAGTTTCTCAGAAAGCTTCTTTCCAGTTTTGAACGGAAGATATTTCCTTTTTCACCATAGCCCTCTATGGGCTTCCAAATATCCCTTTGCCAATTCCACAAGAACAGCCTTAGCGAAAGGCTTCTTGATGGGAAAGATGTAACTCTGTGAGATGAATTAACAGAACACACAGCAGTTTCTCAGAAAGCTTCTTTCCAGTTTTGAACGGAAGATATTTCCTTTTTCACCATAGCCCTCTATGGGCTTCCAAATATCCCTTTGCCAATTCCACAAAAACAGCCTTAGCGAAAGGCTTCTTGAAGGGAAAGATGTAACTCTGTGAGATGAATTAACAGAACACAGAGCAGTTTCTCAGAAAGCTTCTTTCCTGTTTTCAACGGAAGATATTTCCTTTTACACCATAGCCCTCTATGGGCTTCCAAATATCCCTTTGCCAATTCCACAAGAACAGCCTTAGCGAAAGGCTTCTTGAAGGGAAAGATGTAACTCTGTGAGGTGAATTAACAGAACACAGAGCAGTTTCTCAGAAAGCTTCTTTCCAGTTTTGAACGGAAGATATTTCCTTTTTCACCATAGCTCCCTATGGGCTTCCAAATATCCCTTTGCCAATTCCACAAGAACAGCCTTAGCGAAAGGCTTCTTGAAGGGAAAGATGTAACTCTGTGAGATGAATTAACAGAACACAGAGCAGTTTCTCAGAAAGCTTCTTTCCAGTTTTGAACGGAAAATATTTCCTTTTTCACCATAGCCCTCTATGGGCTTCCAAATATCCCTTTGCCAATTCCCCAAGAACAGCCTTAGCGAAAGGCTTCTTGAAGGGAAAGATGTAACTCTGTGAGATGAATTAACAGAACACAGAGCAGTTTCTCAGAAAGCTTCTTTCCAGTTTTGAACGGAAGATATTTCCTTTTTCACCATAGCCCTCTATGGGCTTCCAAATATCCCTTTGCCAATTCCACAAGAACAGCCTTAGCGAAAGGCTTCTTGAAGGGAAAGATGTAACTGTGTGAGATGAATTAACAGAACACAGAGCAGTTTCTCAGAAAGCTTCTTTCCAGTTTTGAACGGAAGATATTTCCTTTTTCACCATAGCCCTCTATGGGCTTCCAAATATCCCTTTGCCAATTCCACCAGAACAGCCTTAGCGAAAGGCTTCTTGAAGGGAGAGATGTAACTCTGTGAGATGAATTAACAGAACACAGAGCAGTTTCTCAGAAAGCTTCTTTCCAGTTTTGAACGGAAGATATTTCCTTTTTCACCATAGCCCTCTATGGGCTTCCAAATATCCCTTTGCCAATTCCACAAGAACAGCCTTAGCGAAAGGCTTCTTGAAGGGAAAGATGTAACTCTGTGAGATGAATTAACAGAACACAGAGCAGTTTCTCAGAAAGCTTCTTTCATGTTTTGAACGGAAGATATTTCCTTTTACACCATAGCCCTCTATGGGCTTCCAAATATCCCTTTGCCAATTCCACAAGAACAGCCTTAGCGAAAGGCTTCTTGAAGGGAAAGATGTAACTCTGTGAGGTGAATTAACAGAACACAGAGCAGTTTCTCAGAAAGCTTCTTTCCAGTTTTGAACGGAAGATATTTCCTTTTTCACCATAGCCCTCTATGGGCTTCTAAATATCCCTTTGCCAATTCCACAAGAACAGCCTTAGCGAAAGGCTTCTTGATGGGAAAGATGTAACTCTGTGAGATGTATTAACAGAACACAGAGCAGTTTCTCAGAAAGCTTCTTTCCAGTTTTGAACGGAAGATATTTCCTTTTTCACCATAGCCCTCTATGGGCTTCCAAATATCCCTTTGCCAATTCCCCAAAAACAGCCTAAGCGAAAGGCTTCTTGAAGGGAAAGATGTAACTCTGTGAGATGAATTAACAGAACACAGAGCAGTTTCTCAGAAAGCTTCTTTCCAGTTTTGAACGGAAGATATTTCCTTTTTCACCATAGCCCTCTATGGGCTTCCAAATATCCCTTTGCCAATTCCACAAGAACAGCCTTAGCGAAAGGCTTCTTGAAGGGAAAGATGTAACTCTGTGGGATGAATTAACAGAACACAGAGCAGTTTCTCAGAAAGCTTCTTTCCAGTTTTGAACGGAAGATATTTCCTTTTTCACCATAGCCCTCTATGGGCTTCCAAATATCCATTTGCCAATTCCCCAAGAAAAGCCTTAGCGAAAGGCTTCTTGAAGGGAAAGATGTAACTCTGTGAGATGAATTAACAGAACACAGAGCAGTTTCTCAGAAAGCTTCTTTCCAGTTTTGAACGGAAGGTATTTCCTTTTTCACCATAGCCCTCTATGGGCTTCCAAATATCCCTTTGCCAATTCCCCAAGAACAGCCTTAGCGAAAGGCTTCTTGGAGGGAAAGATGTAACTCTGTGAGATGAATTAACAGAACACAGAGCAGTTGCTCAGAAAGCTTCTTTCCAGTTTTGAACGGAAGATATTTCCTTTTTCACCATAGCCCTCTATGGGCTTCCAAATATCCCTTTGCCAATTCCACAAGAACAGCCTTAGCGAAAGGCTTCTTGAAGGGAAAGATGTAACTCTGTGAGATGAATTAACAGAACACAGAGCAGTTTCTCCAAAGCTTCTTTCCAGTTTTGAACGGAAGATATTTCCTTTTTCACCATAGCCCTCTATGGGCTTCCAAATATCCCTTTGCCAATTCCACAAGAACAGCCTTAGCGAAAGGCTTCTTGAAGGGAAAGATGTAACTCTGTGAGATGAATTAACAGAACACACAGCAGTTTCTCAGAAAGCTTCTTTCCAGTTTTCAACGGAAGATATTTCCTTTTTCACCATAGCCGTCTATGGGCTTCCAAATATCCCTTTGCCAATTCCACAAGAACAGCCTTAGCGAAAGGCTTCTTGAAGGGAAAGATGTAACTCTGTGAGATGAATTAACAGAACACAGAGCAGTTTCTCAGAAAGCTTCTTTCCACTTTTAACGGAAGATATTTCCTTTTTCATCCTAGCCCTCTATGGGCTTCCAAATATCCCTTTCCCAATTCCACAAGAACAGCCTTAGCGAAAGGCTTCTTGAAGGGAAAGTTGTAACTCGGTGAGATGAATTAACAGAACACAGAGCAGTTTCTCAGAAAGCTTCTTTCCAGTTTTGAACGGAACGTACTTCCTTTTTCACCATAGGCCTCTATGGGCTTCCAAATATCCCTGTGCCAATTCCACAAAACAGCCTTAGCGAAAGGCTTCTTGAAGGGAAAGATGTAACTCTGTGAGATGAATTAACAGAACACAGAGCAGATTCTCAGAAAGCTTCTTTCCAGTTTTGAACGGACGATATTTCCTTTTTCACCATAGCCCTCTAAGGGCTTCAAAATATCCCTTGCCAATTCCACAAGAACAGCCTTAGCGAAAGGCTTCTTGAAGGGAAAGATGTAACTCTGTGAGATGAATTAACAGATCACAGAGCAGTTTCTCAGAAAGCTTCTTTCCAGTTTTGAACGGATGGTATTTCCTTTTTCACCATAGCCCTCTATGGGCTTCCAAATATCCCTTTGCCAATTCCCCAAGAACAGCCTTAGCGAAAGGCTTCTTGAAGGGAAAGATGTAACTCTGTGAGATGAATTAACAGAACACAGAGCAGTTTCTCAGAAAGCTTCTTTCCAGTTTTGAACGGAAGATATTACCTTTTTCATCATAGCCCTCTATGGGCTTCCAAATATCCCTTTGCCAATTCCACAAGAACAGCCTTAGCGAAAGTCTTCTTGAAGGGAAAGATGTAACTCTGTGAGATGAATTAACAGAACACAGAGCAGTTTCTCAGAAAGCTTCCTTCCAGTTTTGAACGGAAGATATTTCCTTTTTCACCATAGCCCTCTATGCGCTTCCAAATATCCCTTTGCCAATTCCACAAGAACAGCCTTAGCGAAAGGCTTCTTGAAGGGAAAGATGTAACTCTGTGAGATGAATTAACAGAACACAGAGCAGTTTCTCAGAAAGCTTCTTTCCAGTTTTGAACGGAAGATATTTCCTTTTTCACCATAGCCCTCTATGGGCTTCCAAATATCCCTTTGCCAATTGCACAGGAACAGCCTTAGCAAAAGGCTTCTTGAAGGGAAAGATGTAACTCTGTGAGATGAATTAACAGAACACAGAGCAGTTTCTCAGAAAGCTTCTTTCCAGTTTTGAACGGAAGATATTTCTTTTTCACCATAGCCCTCTATGGGCTTCCAACTATCCCTTTGCCAATTCCACAAGAACAGCCTTAGCGAAAGGCTTCTTGAAGGGAAAGATGTAACTCTGTGAGATGAATTAACAGAACACAAAGCAGTTTCTCAGAAAGCTTCTTTCCAGTTTTGAACGGAAGATATTTCCTTTTTCACCATAGCCCTCTATGGGCTTCCAAATATCCCTTTGCCAATTCCACAAGAACAGCCTTAGCGAAAGGCTTCTTGAAGGGAAAGATGTAACTCTGTGAGATGAATTAACAGAACACAGAGCAGTTTCTCAGAAACTTCTTTCCAGTTTTGAACGGAAGATATTTCCTTTTTCACCTTAGCCCTCTATGGGTTTCCAAATATCCCTTTGCCAATTCCACAAGAACAGCCTTAGCGAAAGGCTTCTGGAAGGGAAAGATGTAACTCGGTGAGATGAATTAACAGAACACAGAGCAGTTTCTCAGAAAGCTTCTTTCCAGTTTTGAACGGAAGGTATTTCCTTTTTCACCATAGCCCTCTATGGGCTTCCAAATATCCCTTTGCCAATTCCCCAAGAACAGCCTTAGCGAAAGGCTTCTTGAAGGGAAAGATGTAACTCTGTGAGATGAATTAACAGAACACAGAGCAGTTGCTAAGAAAGCTTCTTTCCAGTTTTGAACGGAAGATATTTCCTTTTTCACCATAGCCCTCTATGGGCTTCCAAATATCCCTTTGACAATTCCACAAGAACAGCCTTAGCGAAAGGCTTCTTGAAGGGAAAGATGTAACTCTGTGAGATGAATTAACAGAACACAGAGCAGTTGTTCAGAAAGCTTCTTTCCAGTTTTGAACGGAAGATATTTCCTTTTTCACCATAGCTCCCTATGGGCTTCCAAATATCCCTTTGCCAATTCCACAAGAACAGCCTTAGCGAAAGGCTTCTTGAAGGGAAAGATGTAACTCTGTGAGATGAATTAACAGAACACAAAGCAGTTTCTCAGAAAGCTTCTTTCCAGTTTTGAACGGAAGATATTTCCTTTTTCACCATAGCCCTCTATGGGCTTCCAAATATCCCTTTGCCAATTCCACAAGAATAGCCTTAGCGAAAGGCTTCCTGAAGGGAAAGATGTAACTCTGTGAGATGAATTAACAGAACACAGAGCAGTTTCTCAGAAAGCTTCTTTCCAGTTTTGAACCGAAGATATTTCCTTTTTCACCATAGACCTCTATGGGCTTCCAAATATCCCTTTGCCAATTCCACAAGAACAGCCTTAGCGAAAGGCTTCTTGAAGGGAAAGATGTAACTCTGTGAGATGAATTAACAGAACACAGAGCAGTTTCTCAGAAAGCTTCTTTCCAGTTTTGAACGGAAGATATTTCCTTTTTCACCATAGCAATCTATGGGCTTCCAAATATCCCTTTGCCAATTCCCCAAGAACAGCCTTAGCGAAAGGCTTCTTGAAGGGAAAGATGTAACTCTGTGAGATGAATTAACAGAACACAGAGCAGTTTCTCAGTAAGCTTCTTTCCAGTTTTGAACGGAAGATATTTCCTTTTTCACCATAGCCCTCTATGGGCTTCCAAATATCCCTTTGCCAATTCCACAAAGAACAGCCTTCGCGAAAGGCTTATTGAAGGGAAAGATGTAACTCTGTGGGATGAATTAACAGAACACAGAGCAGTTTCTCAGAAAGCTTCTTTCCAGTTTTGAACGGAAGATATTTCCTTTTTCACCATAGCCCTCTATGGGCTTCCAAATATCCCTTTGCCAATTCCACAAGAACAGCCTTAGCGAAAGGCTTCTTGAAGGGAAAGATGTAACTCTGTGAGAGGAATTAACAGAACACAGAGCAGTTTCTCAGAAAGCTTCTTTCCAGTTTTGAACGGAAGGTATTTCCTTTTTCACCATAGCCCTCTATGGGCTTCCAAATATCCCTTTGCCAATTCCCCAAGAACAGCCTTAGCGAAAGGCTTCTTGAAGGGAAAGATGTAACTCTCTGAGATGAATTAACAGAACACAGAGCAGTTTCTCAGAAAGCTTCTTTCCAGTTTTGAACGGAAGATATTTCCTTTTTCATCATAGCCCTCTATGTGCTTCCAAATATCCCTTTGCCAATTCCACAAGAACAGCCTTAGCGAAAGGCTTCTTGAAGGGAAAGATGTAACTCTTTGAGATGAATTAACAGAACACAGAGCAGTTTCTCAGAAAGCTTCTTTCCAGTTTTGAACGGAAGATATTTCCTTTTTCACCATAGCCCTCTATGGGCTTCCAAATATCCCTTTGCCAATTCCACAAGAACAGCCTTAGCGAAAGGCTTCTTGAAGGGAAAGATGTAACTCTGTGAGATGAATTAACAGAACACAGAGCAGTTTCTCAGAAAGCTTCTTTCCAGTTTTGAACGGAAGATATTTCCTTTTTCACCATAGCCCTCTATGGGCTTCCAAATATCCATTTGCCAATTCCACAAGAACAGCCTTAGCGAAAGGCTTCTTGAAGGGAAAGATGTAACTCTGTGAGATGAATTAACAGAACACACAGCAGTTTCTCAGAAAGCTTCTTTCCAGTTTTGAACGGAAGGTATTTCCTTTTTCACCATAGCCCTCTATGGGCTTCCAAATATCCCTTTGCCAATTCCCCAAGAACAGCCTTAGCGAAAGGCTTCTTGAAGGGAAAGATGTAACTCTGTGAGATGAATTAACAGAACACAGAGCAGTTTCTCAGAAAGCTTCTTTCCACTTTTAACGTAAGATATTTCCTTTTTCATCTTAGCCCTCTATGGGCTTCCAAATATCCCTTTGCCAATTCCACAAGAACAGCCTTAGCGAAAGGCTTCTTGAAGGGAAAGTTGTAACTCGGTGAGATGAATTAACAGAACACAGAGCAGTTTCTCAGAAAGCTTCTTTCCAGTTTTGAACGGAAGGTATTTCCTTTTTCACCATAGCCCTCTATGGGCTTCCAAATATCCCTGTGCCAATTCCACAAAACAGCCTTAGCGAAAGGCTTCTTGAAGGGAAAGATGTAACTCTGTGAGATGAATTAACAGAACACAGAGCAGTTTCTCAGAAAGCTTCTTTCCAGTTTTGAACGGAAGATATTTCCTTTTTCACCATAGCCCTCTAAGGGCTTCAAAATATCCCTTGCCAACTCCACAAGAACAGCCTTAGCGAAAGGCTTCTTGAAGGGAAAGATGTAACTCTGTGAGATGAATTAACAGATCACAGAGCAGTTTCTCAGAAAGCTTCTTTCCAGTTTTGAACGGATGGTATTTCCTTTTTCACCATAGCCCTCTATGGGCTTCCAAATATCCCTTTGCCAATTCCCCAAGAACAGCCTTAGCGAAAGGCTTCTTGAAGGGAAAGATGTAACTCTGTGAGATGAATTAACAGAAGACAGAGCAGTTTCTCAGAAAGCTTCTTTCCAGTTTTGAACGGAAGATATTTCCTTTTTCACCATAGCCCTCTATGGGCTTCCAAATATCCCTTTGCCAATTCCACAAGAACAGCCTTAGCGAAAGTCTTCTTGAAGGGAAAGATGTAACTCTGAGAGATGAATTAACAGAACACAGAGCAGTTTCTCAGAAAGCTTCCTTCCAGTTTTGAACGGAAGATATTTCCTTTTTCACCATAGCCCTCTATGGGCTTCCAAATATCCCTTTGCCAATTCCAAAAGAACAGCCTTAGCGAAAGGCTTCTTGAAGGGAAAGATGTAACTCTGTGAGATGAATTAACAGAACACAGAGCAGTTTCTCAAAAAGCTTCTTTCCAGTTTTGAACGGAAGATATTTCCTTTTTCACCATAGCCCTCTATGGGCTTCCAAATATCCCTTTGCCAATTGCACAGGAACAGCCTTAGCAAAAGGCTTCTTGAAGGGAAAGATGTAACTCTGTGAGATGAATTAACAGAACACAGAGCAGTTTCTCAGAAAGCTTCTTTCCAGTTTTGAACGGAAGATATTTGTTTTTCACCATAGCCCTCTATGGGCTTCCAAATATCCCTTTGCCAATTCCACAAGAACAGCCTTAGCGAAAGGCTTCTTGAAGGGAAAGATGTAACTCTGTGAGATGAATTAACAGAACACAGAGCAGTTGTTCAGAAAGCTTCTTTCCAGTTTTGAACGAAAGATATTTCCTTTTTCACCATAGCTCCCTATGGGCTTCCAAATATCCCTTTGCCAATTCCACAAGAACAGCCTTAACGAAAGGCTTCTTGAAGGGAAAGATGTAACTCTGTGAGATGAATTAACAGAACACAGAGCAGTTTCTCAGAAAGCTTCTTTCCAGTTTTGAACGGAAGATATTTCCTTTTTCACCATAGCCCTCTATGGGCTTCCAAATATCCCTTTGCCAATTGCACAGGAACAGCCTTAGCAAAAGGCTTCTTTAAGGGAAAGATGTAACTCTGTGAGATGAATTAACAGAACACAGAGCAGTTTCTCAGAAAGCTTCTTTCCAGTTTTGAACGGAACGTATTTCCTTTTTCACCATAGCCCTCTATGGGCTTGCAAATATCCCTTTGCCAATTCCCCAGGAACAGCCTTAGCGAAAGGCTTCTTGAAGGGAAAGATGTAACTCTGTGAGATGAATTAACAGAACACAGAGCAGTTGCTCAGAAAGCTTCTTTCCAGTTTTGAACGGAAGATATTTCCTTTTTCACCATAGCCCTCTATGGGCTTCCAAATATCCCTTTGACAATTCCACAAGAACAGCCTTAGCGAAAGGTTTCTTGAAGGGAAAGATGTAACTCTGTGAGATGAATTAACAGAACACAGAGCAGTTGTTCAGAAAGCTTCTTTCCAGTTTTGAACGGAAGATATTTCCTTTTTCACCATAGCTCCCTATGGGCTTCCAAATATCCCTTTGCCAATTCCACAAGAACAGCCTTAGCGAAAGGCTTCTTGAAGGGAAAGATGTAACTCTGTGAGATGAATTAACAGAACACAAAGCAGTTTCTCAGAAAGCTTCTTTCCAGTTTTGAACGGAAGATATTTCCTTTTTCACCATAGCCCTCTATGGGCTTCCAAATATCCCTTTGCCAATTCCACAAGAATAGCCTTAGCGAAAGGCTTCTTGAAGGGAAAGATGTAACTCTGTGAGATGAATTAACAGAACACAGAGCAGTTTCTCAGAAAGCTTCTTTCCAGTTTTGAACGGAAGATATTTCCTTTTTCACCATAGCCCTCTATGGGCTTCCAAATATCCCTTTGCCAATTCCACAAGAACAGCCTTAGCGAAAGGCTTCTTGAAGGGAAAGATGTAACTCTGTGAGATGAATTAACAGAACACAGAGCAGTTTCTCAGAAAGCTTCTTTCCAGTTTTGAACGGAAGATATTTCCTTTTTCACCATAGACCTCTATGGGCTTCCAAATATCCCTTTGCCAATTCCACAAGAACAGCCTTAGCGAAAGGCTTCTTGAAGGGAAAGATGTAACTCTGTGAGATGAATTAACAGAACACAGAGCAGTTTCTCAGAAAGCTTCTTTCCAGTTTTGAACGGAAGATATTTCCTTTTTCACCATAGCCCTCTATGGGCTTCCAAATATCCCTTTGCCAATTCCACAAGAACAGCCTTAGCGAAAGGCTTCTTGAAGGGAAAGATGTAACTCTGTGGGATGAATTAACAGAACACAGAGCAGTTTCTCAGAAAGCTTCTTTCCAGTTTTGAACGGAAGATATTTCCTTTTTCACCATAGCCCTCTATGGGCTTCCAAATATCCCTTTGCCAATTCCCCAAGAACAGCCTTAGCGAAAGGCTTCTTGAAGAAAAAGATGTAACTCTGTGAGATGAATTAACAGAACACAGAGCAGTTTCTCAGAAAGCTTCTTTCCAGTTTTGAACGGAAGATATTTCCTTTTTAAACATAGCCCTCTAAGGGCTTCCAAATATCCCTTTGCCAATTCCACAAGAAGAGCCTTAGCGAAAGGCTTCTTGAAGGGAAAGATGTAACTCTGTGAGATGAATTAACAGAACACAGAGCAGTTTCTCAGAAAGCTTCTTTCCACTTTTGAACGGAAGATATTTCCTTTTTCACCATAGCCCTCTATGGGCTTCCAAATATCCCTTTGCCAATTCCACAAGAACAGCCTTAGCGAAAGGCTTCTTGAAGGGAAAGATGTAACTCTGTGAGATGAATTAACAGAACACAGAGCAGTTGCTCAGAAAGCTTCTTTCCAGTTTTGAACGGAAGATATTTCCTTTTTCACCATAGCCCTCTATGGGCTTCCAAATATCCCTTTGCCAATTCCACAAGAACAGCCTTAGCGAAAGGCTTCTTGAAGGGAAAGATGTAACTCTGTGAGATGAATTAACAGAACACAGAGCAGTTGCTCAGAAAGCTTCTTTCCAGTTTTGAACGGAAGATATTTCCTTTTTCACCATAGCCCTCTATGGGCTTCCAAATATCCCTTTGCCAATTCCACAAGAACAGCCTTAGCGAAAGGCTTCTTGAAGGGAAAGATGTAACTCTGTGAGAGGAATTAACAGAACACAGAGCAGTTTCTCAGAAAGCTTCTTTCCAGTTTTGAACGGAAGGTATTTCCTTTTTCACCATAGCCCTCTATGGGCTTCCAAATATCCCTTTGCCAATTCCCCAAGAACAGCCTTAGCGAAAGGCTTCTTGAAGGGAAAGATGTAACTCTCTGAGATGAATTAACAGAACACAGAGCAGTTTCTCAGAAAGCTTCTTTCCAGTTTTGAACGGAAGATATTTCCTTTTTCATCATAGCCCTCTATGTGCTTCCAAATATCCCTTTGCCAATTCCACAAGAACAGCCTTAGCGAAAGGCTTCTTGAAGGGAAAGATGTAACTCTTTGAGATGAATTAACAGAACACAGAGCAGTTTCTCAGAAAGCTTCTTTCCAGTTTTGAACGGAAGATATTTCCTTTTTCACCATAGCCCTCTATGGGCTTCCAAATATCCCTTTGCCAATTCCACAAGAACAGCCTTAGCGAAAGGCTTCTTGAAGGGAAAGATGTAACTCTGTGAGATGAATTAACAGAACACAGAGCAGTTTCTCAGAAAGCTTCTTTCCAGTTTTGAACGGAAGATATTTCCTTTTTCACCATAGCCCTCTATGGGCTTCCAAATATCCCTTTGCCAATTCCACAAGAACAGCCTTAGCGAAAGGCTTCTTGAAGGGAAAGATGTAACTCTGTGAGATGAATTAACAGAACACACAGCAGTTTCTCAGAAAGCTTCTTTCCAGTTTTGAACGGAAGGTATTTCCTTTTTCACCATAGCCCTCTATGGGCTTCCAAATATCCCTTTGCCAATTCCCCAAGAACAGCCTTAGCGAAAGGCTTCTTGAAGGGAAAGATGTAACTCTGTGAGATGAATTAACAGAACACAGAGCAGTTTCTCAGAAAGCTTCTTTCCACTTTTAACGTAAGATATTTCCTTTTTCATCTTAGCCCTCTATGGGCTTCCAAATATCCCTTTGCCAATTCCACAAGAACAGCCTTAGCGAAAGGCTTCTTGAAGGGAAAGTTGTAACTCGGTGAGATGAATTAACAGAACACAGAGCAGTTTCTCAGAAAGCTTCTTTCCAGTTTTGAACGGAAGGTATTTCCTTTTTCACCATAGCCCTCTATGGGCTTCCAAATATCCCTTTGCCAATTCCACAAAACAGCCTTAGCGAAAGGCTTCTTGAAGGGAAAGATGTAACTCTGTGAGATGAATTAACAGAACACAGAGCAGTTTCTCAGAAAGCTTCTTTCCAGTTTTGAACGGAAGATATTTCCTTTTTCACCATAGCCCTCTAAGGGCTTCAAAATATCCCTTGCCAACTCCACAAGAACAGCCTTAGCGAAAGGCTTCTTGAAGGGAAAGATGTAACTCTGTGAGATGAATTAACAGATCACAGAGCAGTTTCTCAGAAAGCTTCTTTCCAGTTTTGAACGGATGGTATTTCCTTTTTCACCATAGCCCTCTATGGGCTTCCAAATATCCCTTTGCCAATTCCCCAAGAACAGCCTTAGCGAAAGGCTTCTTGAAGGGAAAGATGTAACTCTGTGAGATGAATTAACAGAAGACAGAGCAGTTTCTCAGAACGCTTCTTTCCAGTTTTGAACGGAAGATATTTCCTTTTTCACCATAGCCCTCTATGGGCTTCCAAATATCCCTTTGCCAATTCCACAAGAACAGCCTTAGCGAAAGTCTTCTTGAAGGGAAAGATGTAACTCTGAGAGATGAATTAACAGAACACAGAGCAGTTTCTCAGAAAGCTTCCTTCCAGTTTTGAACGGAAGATATTTCCTTTTTCACCATAGCCCTCTATGGGCTTCCAAATATCCCTTTGCCAATTCCAAAAGAACAGCCTTAGCGAAAGGCTTCTTGAAGGGAAAGATGTAACTCTGTGAGATGAATTAACAGAACACAGAGCAGTTTCTCAAAAAGCTTCTTTCCAGTTTTGAACGGAAGATATTTCCTTTTTCACCATAGCCCTCTATGGGCTTCCAAATATCCCTTTGCCAATTGCACAGGAACAGCCTTAGCAAAAGGCTTCTTGAAGGGAAAGATGTAACTCTGTGAGATGAATTAACAGAACACAGAGCAGTTTCTCAGAAAGCTTCTTTCCAGTTTTGAACGGAAGATATTTGTTTTTCACCATAGCCCTCTATGGGCTTCCAAATATCCCTTTGCCAATTCCACAAGAACAGCCTTAGCGAAAGGCTTCTTGAAGGGAAAGATGTAACTCTGTGAGATGAATTAACAGAACACAGAGCAGTTGTTCAGAAAGCTTCTTTCCAGTTTTGAACGAAAGATATTTCCTTTTTCACCATAGCTCCCTATGGGCTTCCAAATATCCCTTTGCCAATTCCACAAGAACAGCCTTAACGAAAGGCTTCTTGAAGGGAAAGATGTAACTCTGTGAGATGAATTAACAGAACACAGAGCAGTTTCTCAGAAAGCTTCTTTCCAGTTTTGAACGGAAGATATTTCCTTTTTCACCATAGCCCTCTATGGGCTTCCAAATATCCCTTTGCCAATTGCACAGGAACAGCCTTAGCAAAAGGCTTCTTTAAGGGAAAGATGTAACTCTGTGAGATGAATTAACAGAACACAGAGCAGTTTCTCAGAAAGCTTCTTTCCAGTTTTGAACGGAACGTATTTCCTTTTTCACCATAGCCCTCTATGGGCTTGCAAATATCCCTTTGCCAATTCCCCAAGAACAGCCTTAGCGAAAGGCTTCTTGAAGGGAAAGATGTAACTCTGTGAGATGAATTAACAGAACACAGAGCAGTTGCTCAGAAAGCTTCTTTCCAGTTTTGAACGGAAGATATTTCCTTTTTCACCATAGCCCTCTATGGGCTTCCAAATATCCCTTTGACAATTCCACAAGAACAGCCTTAGCGAAAGGTTTCTTGAAGGGAAAGATGTAACTCTGTGAGATGAATTAACAGAACACAGAGCAGTTGTTCAGAAAGCTTCTTTCCAGTTTTGAACGGAAGATATTTCCTTTTTCACCATAGCTCCCTATGGGCTTCCAAATATCCCTTTGCCAATTCCACAAGAACAGCCTTAGCGAAAGGCTTCTTGAAGGGAAAGATGTAACTCTGTGAGATGAATTAACAGAACACAAAGCAGTTTCTCAGAAAGCTTCTTTCCAGTTTTGAACGGAAGATATTTCCTTTTTCACCATAGCCCTCTATGGGCTTCCAAATATCCCTTTGCCAATTCCACAAGAATAGCCTTAGCGAAAGGCTTCTTGAAGGGAAAGATGTAACTCTGTGAGATGAATTAACAGAACACAGAGCAGTTTCTCAGAAAGCTTCTTTCCAGTTTTGAACGGAAGATATTTCCTTTTTCACCATAGCCCTCTATGGGCTTCCAAATATCCCTTTGCCAATTCCACAAGAACAGCCTTAGCGAAAGGCTTCTTGAAGGGAAAGATGTAACTCTGTGAGATGAATTAACAGAACACAGAGCAGTTTCTCAGAAAGCTTCTTTCCAGTTTTGAACGGAAGATATTTCCTTTTTCACCATAGACCTCTATGGGCTTCCAAATATCCCTTTGCCAATTCCACAAGAACAGCCTTAGCGAAAGGCTTCTTGAAGGGAAAGATGTAACTCTGTGAGATGAATTAACAGAACACAGAGCAGTTTCTCAGAAAGCTTCTTTCCAGTTTTGAACGGAAGATATTTCCTTTTTCACCATAGCCCTCTATGGGCTTCCAAATATCCCTTTGCCAATTCCACAAGAACAGCCTTAGCGAAAGGCTTCTTGAAGGGAAAGATGTAACTCTGTGGGATGAATTAACAGAACACAGAGCAGTTTCTCAGAAAGCTTCTTTCCAGTTTTGAACGGAAGATATTTCCTTTTTCACCATAGCCCTCTATGGGCTTCCAAATATCCCTTTGCCAATTCCCCAAGAACAGCCTTAGCGAAAGGCTTCTTGAAGAAAAAGATGTAACTCTGTGAGATGAATTAACAGAACACAGAGCAGTTTCTCAGAAAGCTTCTTTCCAGTTTTGAACGGAAGATATTTCCTTTTTAAACATAGCCCTCTAAGGGCTTCCAAATATCCCTTTGCCAATTCCACAAGAAGAGCCTTAGCGAAAGGCTTCTTGAAGGGAAAGATGTAACTCTGTGAGATGAATTAACAGAACACAGAGCAGTTTCTCAGAAAGCTTCTTTCCACTTTTGAACGGAAGATATTTCCTTTTTCACCATAGCCCTCTATGGGCTTCCAAATATCCCTTTGCCAATTCCACAAGAACAGCCTTAGCGAAAGGCTTCTTGAAGGGAAAGATGTAACTCTGTGAGATGAATTAACAGAACACAGAGCAGTTGCTCAGAAAGCTTCTTTCCAGTTTTGAACGGAAGATATTTCCTTTTTCACCATAGCCCTCTATGGGCTTCCAAATATCCCTTTGCCAATTCCACAAGAACAGCCTTAGCGAAAGGCTTCTTGAAGGGAAACATGTAACTCTGTGAGATGAATTAACAGAACACAGAGCAGTTTCTCAGAAAGCTTCTTTCCAGTTTTGAACGGAAGGTATTTCCTTTTTCACCATAGCCCTCCATGGGCTTCCAAATATCCCTTTGCCAATTCCACAAGAACAGCCTTAGCGAAAGGCTTCTTGAAGTGAAAGATGTAACTCTGTGAGATGAATTAACAGAACACAGAGCAGTTGCTCAGAAAGCTTCTTTCCAGTTTTGAACGGAAGATATTTCCTTTTTCACCATAGAAATCTATGGGCTTCCAAATATCCCTTTGCCAATTCCACAAAAACAGCCTTAGCGAAAGGCTTCTTGAAGGGAAAGATGTAACTCTGTGAGATGAATTAACAGAACACAGAGCAGTTGTTCAGAAAGCTTCTTTCCAGTTTTGAACGGAAGATATTTCCTTTTTCACCATAGCTCCCTATGGGCTTCCAAATATCCCTTTGCCAATTCCACAAGAACAGACTTAGCGAAAGGCTTCTTGAAGGGTAAGATGTAACTCTGTGAGATGAATTAACAGAACACAAAGCAGTTTCTCAGAAAGCTTCTTTCCAGTTTTGAACGTAAGATATTTCCTTTTTCACCATAGCCCTCTATGGGCTTCCAAATATCCCTTTGCCAATTCCACAAGAACAGCCTTAGCGAAAGGCTTCTTGAAGGGAAAGATGTAACTCTGTGAGATGAATTAACAGAACACAGAGCAGTTTCTCAGAAAGCTTCTTTCCAGTTTTGAACGGAAGATATTTCCTTTTTCACCATAGCCCTCTATGGGCTTCCAAATATCCCTTTGCCAATTCCACAAGAACAGCCTTAGCGAAAGGCTTCTTGAAGGGAAAGATGTAACTCTGTGAGATGAATTAACAGAACACAGAGCAGTTTCTCAGAAAGCTTCTTTCCAGTTTTGAACGGAAGATATTTCCTTTTTCACCATAGCCCTCTATGGGCTTCCAAATATCCCTTTGCCAATTCCACAAGAACAGCCTTAGCGAAAGGCTTCTTGAAGGGAAAGATGTAACTCTGTGAGATGAATTAACAGAACACAGAGCAGTTTCTCAGAAAGCTTCTTTCCAGTTTTGAACGGAAGATATTTCCTTTTTCACCATAGCCCTCTATGGGCTTCCAAATATCCCTTTGCCAATTTCACAAGAACAGCCTTAGCGAAAGGCTTCTTGAAGGGAAAGATGTAACTCTGTGAGATGAATTAACAGAACACAGAGCAGTTTCTCAGAAAGCTTCTTTCCAGTTTTGAACGGAAGGTATTTCCTTTTTCACCATAGCCCTCTATGGGCTTCCAAATATCCCTTTGCCAATTCCACAAGAACAGCCTTAGCGAAAGGCTTCTTGAAGGGAAAGATGTAACTCTGTGAGATGAATTAACAGAACACAGAGCAGTTTCTCAGAAAGCTTCTTTCCAGTTTTGAACGGAAGGTATTTCCTTTTTCACCATAGCCCTCTAGGGGCTTCCAAATATCCCTTTGCCAATTCCACCAGAACAGCCTTAGCGAAAGGCTTCTTGAAGGGAGAGATGTAACTCTGTGAGATGAATTAACAGAACACAGAGCAGTTTCTCAGAAAGCTTCTTTCCAGTTTTGAACGGAATATATTTCCTTTTTCACCATAGCCCTCTATGGGCTTCCAAATATCCCTTTGCCAATTCCACAAGAACAGCCTTAGCTAAAGGCTTCTTGATGGGAAAGATGTAACTCTGTGAGATGAATTAACAGAACACACAGCAGTTTCTCAGAAAGCTTCTTTCCAGTTTTGAACGGAAGATATTTCCTTTTTCACCATAGCCCTCTATGGGCTTCCAAATATCCCTTTGCGAATTCCCCAAGAACAGCCTTAGCGAAAGGCTTCTTGAAGGGAAAGATGTAACTCTGTGAGATGAATTAACAGAACACACAGCAGTTTCTCAGTAAGCTTCTTTCCAGTTTTGAACGGAAGGTATTTCCTTTTTCACCATAGCCCCTATGGGCTTCCAAATATCCCTTTGCCAATTCCACAAGAACAGCCTTTGCGAAAGGCTTCTTGAAGGGAAAGATGTAACTCTGTGAGATGAATTAACAGAACACACAGCAGTTTCTCAGAAAGCTTCTTTCCAGTTTTGAACGGAAGATACTTCCTTTTTCACCATAGCCCTCTATGGGCTTCCAAATATCCCTTTGCCAATTCCACAAGAACAGCCTTAGCGAAAGGCTTCTTGAAGGGAAAGATGTAACTGTGTGAGGTGAATTAACAGAACACAGAGCAGTTTCTCAGAAACCTTCTTTCCAGTTTTGAACGGAAGATATTTCCTTTTTCACCTTAGCCCTCTATGGGCTTCCAAATATCCCTTTGCCAATTCCACAAGAACAGCCTTAGCGAAAGGCTTCTTGAAGGGAAAGTTGTAACTCGGTGAGATGAATTAACAGAACACAGAGCAGTTTCTCAGAAAGCTTCTTTCCAGTTTTGAACGGAAGGTATTTCCTTTTTCACCATAGCCCTCTATGAGCTTCCAAATATCCCTGTGCCAATTCCACAAAACAGCGTTTGCGAAAGGCTTCTTGAAGGGAAAGATGTAACTCTGTGAGATGAATTAACAGAACACAGAGCAGTTTCTCAGAAAGCTTCTTTCCTGTTTTCAACGGAAGATATTTCCTTTTACACCATAGCCCTCTATGGGCTTCCAAATATCCCTTTGCCAATTCCACAAGAACAGCCTTAGCGAAAGGCTTCTTTAAGGGAAAGATGTAACTCTGTGAGGTGAATTAACAGAACACAGAGCAGTTTCTCAGAAAGCTTCTTTCCAGTTTTGAACGGAAGATATTTCCTTTTTCACCATAGCTCCCTATGGGCTTCCAAATATCCCTTTGCCAATTCCACAAGAACAGCCTTAGCGAAAGGCTTCTTGATGGGAAAGATGTAACTCTGTGAAATGAATTAACAGAACACAGAGCAGTTTCTCAGAAAGCTTCTTTCCAGTTTTGAACGGAAAATATTTCCTTTTTCACCATAGCCCTCTATGGGCTTCCAAATATCCCTTTGCCAATTCCCCAAGAACAGCCTTAGCGAAAGGCTTCTTGAAGGGAAAGATGTAACTCTGTGAGATGAATTAACAGAACACAGAGCAGTTTCTCAGAAAGCTTCTTTCCAGTTTTGAACGGAACGTATTTCCTTTTTCACCATAGCCCTCTATGGGCTTGCAAATATCCCTTTGCCAATTCCCCAAGAACAGCCTTAGCGAAAGGCTTCTTGAAGGGAAAGATGTAACTCTGTGAGATGAATTAACAGAACACAGAGCAGTTGCTCAGAAAGCTTCTTTCCAGTTTTGAACGGAAGATATTTCCTTTTTCACCATAGCCCTCTATGGGCTTCCAAATATCCCTTTGACAATTCCACAAGAACAGCCTTAGGGAAAGGTTTCTTGAAGGGAAAGATGTAACTCTGTGAGATGAATTAACAGAACACAGAGCAGTTGTTCAGAAAGCTTCTTTCCAGTTTTGAACGGAAGATATTTCCTTTTTCACCATAGCTCCCTATGGGCTTCCAAATATCCCTTTGCCAATTCCACAAGAACAGCCTTAGCGAAAGGCTTCTTGAAGGGAAAGATGTAACTCTGTGAGATGAATTAACAGAACACAAAGCAGTTTCTCAGAAAGCTTCTTTCCAGTTTTGAACGGAAGATATTTCCTTTTTCACCATAGCCCTCTATGGGCTTCCAAATATCCCTTTGCCAATTCCACAAGAATAGCCTTAGCGAAAGGCTTCTTGAAGGGAAAGATGTAACTCTGTGAGATGAATTAACAGAACACAGAGCAGTTTCTCAGAAAGCTTCTTTCCAGTTTTGAACGGAAGATATTTCCTTTTTCACCATAGCCCTCTATGGGCTTCCAAATATCCCTTTGCCAATTCCACAAGAACAGCCTTAGCGAAAGGCTTCTTGAAGGGAAAGATGTAACTCTGTGAGATGAATTAACAGAACACAGAGCAGTTGCTCAGAAAGCTTCTTTCCAGTTTTGAACGGAAGATATTTCCTTTTTCACCATAGACCTCTATGGGCTTCCAAATATCCCTTTGCCAATTCCACAAGAACAGCCTTAGCGAAAGGCTTCTTGAAGGGAAAGATGTAACTCTGTGAGATGAATTAACAGAACACAGAGCAGTTTCTCAGAAAGCTTCTTTCCAGTTTTGAACGGAAGATATTTCCTTTTTCACCATAGCCCTCTATGGGCTTCCAAATATCCCTTTGCCAATTCCACAAGAACAGCCTTAGCGAAAGGCTTCTTGAAGGGAAAGATGTAACTCTGTGGGATGAATTAACAGAACACAGAGCAGTTTCTCAGAAAGCTTCTTTCCAGTTTTGAACGGAAGATATTTCCTTTTTCACCATAGCCCTCTATGGGCTTCCAAATATCCCTTTGCCAATTCCCCAAGAACAGCCTTAGCGAAAGGCTTCTTGAAGAAAAAGATGTAACTCTGTGAGATGAATTAACAGAACACAGAGCAGTTTCTCAGAAAGCTTCTTTCCAGTTTTGAACGGAAGATATTTCCTTTTTAAACATAGCCCTCTAAGGGCTTCCAAATATCCCTTTGCCAATTCCACAAGAAGAGCCTTAGCGAAAGGCTTCTTGAAGGGAAAGATGTAACTCTGTGAGATGAATTAACAGAACACAGAGCAGTTTCTCAGAAAGCTTCTTTCCACTTTTGAACGGAAGATATTTCCTTTTTCACCATAGCCCTCTATGGGCTTCCAAATATCCCTTTGCCAATTCCACAAGAACAGCCTTAGCGAAAGGCTTCTTGAAGGGAAAGATGTAACTCTGTGAGATGAATTAACAGAACACAGAGCAGTTGCTCAGAAAGCTTCTTTCCAGTTTTGAACGGAAGATATTTGCTTTTTCACCATAGCCCTCTATGGGCTTCCAAATATCCCTTTGCCAATTCCACAAGAACAGCCTTAGCGAAAGGCTTCTTGAAGGGAAACATGTAACTCTGTGAGATGAATTAACAGAACACAGAGCAGTTTCTCAGAAAGCTTCTTTCCAGTTTTGAACGGAAGGTATTTCCTTTTTCACCATAGCCCTCCATGGGCTTCCAAATATCCCTTTGCCAATTCCACAAGAACAGCCTTAGCGAAAGGCTTCTTGAAGTGAAAGATGTATCTCTGTGAGATGAATTAACAGAACACAGAGCAGTTGCTCAGAAAGCTTCTTTCCAGTTTTGAACGGAAGATATTTCCTTTTTCACCATAGAACTCTATGGGCTTCCAAATATCCCTTTGCCAATTCCACAAAAACAGCCTTAGCGAAAGGCTTCTTGAAGGGAAAGATGTAACTCTGTGAGATGAATTAACAGAACACAGAGCAGTTGTTCAGAAAGCTTCTTTCCAGTTTTGAACGGAAGATATTTCCTTTTTCACCATAGCTCCCTATGGGCTTCCAAATATCCCTTTGCCAATTCCACAAGAACAGCCTTAGCGAAAGGCTTCTTGAAGGGTAAGATGTAACTCTGTGAGATGAATTAACAGAACACAAAGCAGTTTCTCAGAAAGCTTCTTTCCAGTTTTGAACGTAAGATATTTCCTTTTTCACCATAGCCCTCTATGGGCTTCCAAATATCCCTTTGCCAATTCCACAAGAACAGCCTTAGCGAAAGGCTTCTTGAAGGGAAAGATGTAACTCTGTGAGATGAATTAACAGAACACAGAGCAGTTTCTCAGAAAGCTTCTTTCCAGTTTTGAACGGAAGATATTTCCTTTTTCACCATAGCCCTCTATGGGCTTCCAAATATCCCTTTGCCAATTCCACAAGAACAGCCTTAGCGAAAGGCTTCTTGAAGGGAAAGATGTAACTCTGTGAGATGAATTAACAGAACACAGAGCAGTTTCTCAGAAAGCTTCTTTCCAGTTTTGAACGGAAGATATTTCCTTTTTCACCATAGCCCTCTAGGGGCTTCCAAATATCCCTTTGCCAATTCCACAAGAACAGCCTTAGCGAAAGGCTTCTTGAAGGGAAAGATGTAACTCTGTGAGATGAATTAACAGAACACAGAGCAGTTTCTCAGAAAGCTTCTTTCCAGTTTTGAACGGAAGATATTTCCTTTTTCACCATAGCCCTCTATGGGCTTCCAAATATCCCTTTGCCAATTTCACAAGAACAGCCTTAGCGAAAGGCTTCTTGAAGGGAAAGATGTAACTCTGTGAGATGAATTAACAGAACACAGAGCAGTTTCTCAGAAAGCTTCCTTCCAGTTTTGAACGGAAGGTATTTCCTTTTTCACCATAGCCCTCTATGGGCTTCAAAATATCCCTTGCCAATTCCACAAGGACAGCCTTAGCGAAAGGCTTCTTGAAGGGAAAGATGTAACTCTGTGAGATGAATTAACAGAACACAGAGCAGTTTCTCAGAAAGCTTCTTTCCAGTTTTGAACGGAAGATATTTCTTTTTCACCATAGCCCTCTATGGGCTTTCAAATATCCCTTTGCCAATTCCACAAGAACAGCCTTAGCGAAAGGCTTCTTGAAGGGAAAGATGTAACTCTGTGAGATGAATTAACAGAACACATAGCAGTTTCTCAGAAAGCTTCTTTCCAGTTTTGAACGGAAGATATTTCCTTTTTCACCATAGCCCTCTATGGGCTTCCAAATATCCCTTTGCCAATTCCACAAGAACAGCCTTAGCGAAAGGCTTCTTGAAGGGAAAGATGTAACTCTGTGGGATGAATTAACAGAACACAGAGCAGTTTCTCAGAAAGCTTCTTTCCAGTTTTGAACGGAAGATATTTCCTTTTTCAACATAGCCCTCTATGGGCTTCCAAATATCCCTTTGCCAATTCCCCAAGAACAGCCTTAGCGAAAGGCTTCTTGAAGGGAAAGATGTAACTCTGTGAGATGAATTAACAGAACACAGAGCAGTTTCTCAGAAAGCTTCTTTCCAGTTTTGAACGGAAGGTATTTCCTTTTTCACCATAGCCCTCTATGGGCTTCCAAATATCCCTTTGCCAATTCCCCAAGAACAGCCTTAGCGAAAGGCTTCTTGAAGGGAAAGATGTAACTCTGTGAGATGAATTAACAGAACACAGAGCAGTTGCTCAGAAAGCTTCTTTCCAGTTTTGAACGGAAGATATTTCCTTTTTCACCATAGCCCTCTATGGGCTTCAAAATATCCCTTTGCCAATTCCACAAGAAGAGCCTTAGCGAAAGGCTTTTTGAAGGGAAAGATGTAACTCTGTGGGATGAATTAACAGAACACAGAGCAGTTTCTCAGAAAGCTTCTTTCCAGTTTTGAACGGAAGATATTTCCTTTTTCACCATAGCCCTCTATGGGCTTCCAAATATCCCTTTGCCAATTCCACAAGAACAGCCTTAGCGAAAGGCTTCTTGAAGGGAAAGATGTAACTCTGTGAGATGAATTAACAGAACACATAGCAGTTTCTCAGAAAGCTTCTTTCCAGTTTTGAAGGGATGGTATTTCCTTTTTCACCATAGCCCTCTATGGGTTTCCAAATATCCCTTTGCCAATTCCCCAAGAACAGCCTTAGCGAAAGGCTTCTTGAAGAAAAAGATGTAACTCTGTGAGATGAATTAACAGAAGACAGAGCAGTTTCTCAGAAAGCTTCTTTCCAGTTTTGAACGGAAGATATTTCCTTTTTCACCATAGCCCTCTAAGGGCTTCCAAATATCCCTTTGCCAATTCCACAAGAACAGCCTTAGCGAAAGGCTTCTTGAAGGGAAAGATGTAACTCTGTGAGATGAATTAACAGAACACAGAGCAGTTTCTCACAAAGTTTCTTTCCACTTTTGAACGGAAGATATTTCCTTTTTCACCATAGCCCTCTATGGGCTTCCAAATATCCCTTTGCCAATTCCACAAGAACAGCCTTAACGAAAGGCTTCTTGAAGGGAAAGATGTAACTCTGTGAGATGAATTAACAGAACACAGAGCAGTTTCTCAGAAAGCTTCTTTCCAGTTTTGAACGGAAGATATTTCCTTTTTCACCATAGCCCTCTATGGGCTTCCAAATATCCCTTTGCCAATTCCACAAGAACAGCCTTTGCGAAAGGCTTCTTGAAGGGAAAGATGTAACTCTGTGAGATGAATTAACAGAACACACAGCAGTTTCTCAGAAAGCTTCTTTCCAGTTTTGAACGGAAGATATTTCCTTTTTCACCATAGCCCTCTATGGGCTTCCAAATATCCCTTTGCCAATTCCACAAGAACAGCCTTAGCGAAAGGCTTCTTGAAGGGAAAGATGTAACTGTGTGAGGTGAATTAACAGAACACAGAGCAGTTTCTCAGAAAGCTTCTTTGCAGTTTTGAACGGAAGATATTTCCTTTTTCACCTTAGCCCTCTATGGGCTTCCAAATATCCCTTTGCCAATTCCACAAGAACAGCCTTAGCGAAAGGCTTCTTGAAGGGAAATTTGTAACTCGGTGAGATGAATTAACAGAACACAGAGCAGTTTCTCAGAAAGCTTCTTTCCAGTTTTGAACGGAAGGTATTTCCTTTTTCACCATAGCCCTCTATGAGCTTCCAAATATCCCTGTGCCAATTCCACAAAACAGCGTTTGCGAAAGGCTTCTTGAAGGGAAAGATGTAACTCTGTGAGATGAATTAACAGAACACAGAGCAGTTTCTCAGAAAGCTTCTTTCCTGTTTTCAACGGAAGATATTTCCTTTTACACCATAGCCCTCTATGGGCTTCCAAATATCCCTTTGCCAATTCCACAAGAACAGCCTTAGCGAAAGGCTTCTTTAAGGGAAAGATGTAACTCTGTGAGGTGAATTAACAGAACACAGAGCAGTTTCTCAGAAAGCTTCTTTCCAGTTTTGAACGGAAGATATTTCCTTTTTCACCATAGCTCCCTATGGGCTTCCAAATATCCCTTTGCCAATTCCACAAGAACAGCCTTAGCGAAAGGCTTCTTGATGGGAAAGATGTAACTCTGTGAGATGAATTAACAGAACACAGAGCAGTTTCTCAGAAAGCTTCTTTCCAGTTTTGAACGGAAAATATTTCCTTTTTCACCATAGCCCTCTATGGGCTTCCAAATATCCCTTTGCCAATTCCCCAAGAACAGCCTTAGCGAAAGGCTTCTTGAAGGGAAAGATGTAACTCTGTCAGATGAATTAACAGAACACAGAGCAGTTTCTCAGAAAGCTTCTTTCCAGTTTTGAACGGAAGATATTTCCTTTTTCACCATAGCCCTCTATGGGCTTCAAAATATCCCTTTGCCAATTCCACAAGAAGAGCCTTAGCGAAAGGCTTTTTGAAGGGAAAGATGTAACTCTGTGGGATGAATTAACAGAACACAGAGCAGTTTCTCAGAAAGCTTCTTTCCAGTTTTGAACGGAAGATATTTCCTTTTTCACCATAGCCCTCTATGGGCTTCCAAATATCCCTTTGCCAATTCCCCAAGAAAAGCCTTAGCGAAAGGCTTCTTGAAGGGAAAGATGTAACTCTGTGAGATGAATTAACAGAACACAGAGCAGTTTCTCAGAAAGCTTCTTTCCAGTTTTGAACGGAAGGTATTTCCTTTTTCACCATAGCCCTCTATGGGCTTCCAAATATCCCTTTGCCAATTCCCCAAGAACAGCCTTAGCGAAAGGCTTCTTGAAGGGAAAGATGTAACTCTGTGAGATGAATTAACAGAACACAGAGCAGTTTCTCAGAAAGCTTCTTTCTAGTTTTGAACGGAAGATATTTCCTTTTTCACCATAGCCCTCTATGGGCTTCCAAATATCCCTTTGCCAATTCCACAAGAACAGCCTTAGCGAAAGGCTTCTTGAAGGGAAAGATGTAACTCTGTGAGATGAATTAACAGAACACAGAGCAGTTTCTCAGAATGCTTCTTTCCAGTTTTGAACGGAAGATATTTCCTTTTTCACCATAGCCCTCTATGGGCTTCCAAATATCCCTTTGCCAATTCAACAAGAACAGCCTTAGCGAAAGGCTTCTTGAAGGAAAAGATGTAACTCTGTGAGATGAATTAACAGAACACACATCAGTTTCTCAGAAAGCTTCTTTCCAGTTTTGAACGGAAGATATTTCCATTTTCACCATAGCCCTCTCTGGGCTTCCAAATATCCCTTTGCCAATTCCCAAAGAACAGCCTTAGCGAAAGGCTTCTTGAAGGGAAAGATGTAACTCTGTGAGATGAATTAACAGAATACAGAGCAGTTTCTCGGAAAGCTTCTTTCCAGTAGTGAACGGAAGATATTTCCTTTTTCACCTTAGCCCTCTATGGGCTTCCAAATATCCCTTTGCCAATTCCACAAGAACAGCCTTAGCGAAAGGCTTCTTGAAGGGAAAGTTGTAACTCGGTGAGATGAATTAACAGAACACAGAGCAGTTTCTCAGAAAGCTTCTTTCCAGTTTGAACGGAAGGTATTTCCTTTTTCACCATAGCCCTCTATGGGCTTCCAAATATCCCTGTGCCAACTCCACAAAACAGCCTTAGCGAAAGGCTTCTTGAAGGGAAAGATGTAACTCTGTGAGATGAATTAACAGAACACAGAGCAGTTTCTCAGAAAGCTTCTTTCCAGTTTTGAACGGAAGATATTTCCTTTTTCACCATAGCCCTCCATGGGCTTCAAAATATCCCTTGCCAATTCCACAAGAACAGCCTTAGCGAAAGGCTTCTTGAAGGGAAAGATGTAACTCTGTGAGATGAATTAACAGAACACATAGCAGTTTCTCAGAAAGCTTCTTTCCAGTTTTGAAGGGATGGTATTTCCTTTTTCACCATAGCCCTCTATGGGTTTCCAAATATCCCTTTGCCAATTCCCCAAGAACAGCCTTAGCGAAAGGCTTCTTGAAGAAAAAGATGTAACTCTGTGAGATGAATTAACAGAAGACAGAGCAGTTTCTCAGAAAGCTTCTTTCCAGTTTTGAACGGAAGATATTTCCTTTTTCACCATAGCCCTCTAAGGGCTTCCATTATCCCTTTGCCAATTCAACAAGAACAGCCTTAGCGAAAGGCTTCTTGAAGGGAAAGATGTAACTCTGTGAGATGAATTAACAGAACACAGAGCAGTTACTCACAAAGTTTCTTTCCACTTTTGAACGGAAGATATTTCCTTTTTCACCATAGCCCTCTATGGGCTTCCAAATATCCCTTTGCCAATTCCACAAGAACAGCCTTAACGAAAGGCTTCTTCAAGGGAAAGATGTAACTCTGTGAGATGAATTAACAGAACACAGAGCAGTTGCTCAGAAAGCTTCTTTCCAGTTTTGAACGGAAGATATTTCCTTTTTCACCATAGCCCTCTATGGGCTTCCAAATATCCCTTTGCCAATTCCACAAGAACAGCCTTTGCGAAAGGCTTCTTGAAGGGAAAGATGTAACTCTGTGAGATGAATTAACAGAACACACAGCAGTTTCTCAGAAAGCTTCTTTCCAGTTTTGAACGGAAGATATTTCCTTTTTCACCATAGCCCTCTATGGGCTTCCAAATATCCCTTTGCCAATTCCACAAGAACAGCCTTAGCGAAAGGCTTCTTGAAGGGAAAGATGTAACTGTGTGAGGTGAATTAACAGAACACAGAGCAGTTTCTCAGAAAGCTTCTTTGCAGTTTTGAACGGAAGATATTTCCTTTTTCACCTTAGCCCTCTATGGGCTTCCAAATATCCCTTTGCCAATTCCACAAGAACAGCCTTAGCGAAAGGCTTCTTGAAGGGAAATTTGTAACTCGGTGAGATGAATTAACAGAACACAGAGCAGTTTCTCAGAAAGCTTCTTTCCAGTTTTGAACGGAAGGTATTTCCTTTTTCACCATAGCCCCCTATGAGCTTCCAAATATCCCTGTGCCAATTCCACAAAACAGCGTTTGCGAAAGGCTTCTTGAAGGGAAAGATGTAACTCTGTGAGATGAATTAACAGAACACAGAGCAGTTTCTCAGAAATCTTCTTTCCTGTTTTCAACGGAAGATATTTCCTTTTACACCATAGCCCTCTATGGGCTTCCAAATATCCCTTTGCCAATTCCACAAGAACAGCCTTAGCGAAAGGCTTCTTGAAGGGAAAGATGTAACTCTGTGAGGTGAATTAACAGAACACAGAGCAGTTTCTCAGAAAGCTTCTTTCCAGTTTTGAACGGAAGATATTTCCTTTTTCACCATAGCTCCCTATGGGCTTCCAAATATCCCTTTGCCAATTCCACAAGAACAGCCTTAGCGAAAGGCTTCTTGATGGGAAAGATGTAACTCTGTGAGATGAATTAACAGAACACAGAGCAGTTTCTCAGAAAGCTTCTTTCCAGTTTTGAACGGAAAATATTTCCTTTTTCACCATAGCCCTCTATGGGCTTCCAAATATCCCTTTGCCAATTCCCCAAGAACAGCCTTAGCGAAAGGCTTCTTGAAGGGAAAGATGTAACTCTGTCAGATGAATTAACAGAACACAGAGCAGTTTCTCAGAAAGCTTCTTTCCAGTTTTGAACGGAAGATATTTCCTTTTTCACCATAGCCCTCTATGGGCTTCCAAATATCCCTTTGCCAATTCCACAAGAAGAGCCTTAGCGAAAGGCTTTTTGAAGGGAAAGATGTAACTCTGTGGGATGAATTAACAGAACACAGAGCAGTTTCTCAGAAAGCTTCTTTCCAGTTTTGAACGGAAGATATTTCCTTTTTCACCATAGCCCTCTATGGGCTTCCAAATATCCCTTTGCCAATTCCGCAAGAAAAGCCTTAGCGAAAGGCTTCTTGAAGGGAAAGATGTAACTCTGTGAGATGAATTAACAGAACACAGAGCAGTTTCTCAGAAAGCTTCTTTCCAGTTTTGAACGGAAGGTATTTCCTTTTTCACCATAGCCCTCTATGGGCTTCCAAATATCCCTTTGCGAATTCCCCAAGAACAGCCTTAGCGAAAGGCTTCTTGAAGGGAAAGATGTAACTCTGTGAGATGAATTAACAGAACACAGAGCAGTTTCTCAGAAAGCTTCTTTCTAGTTTTGAACGGAAGATATTTCCTTTTTCACCATAGCCCTCTATGGGCTTCCAAATATCCCTTTGCCAATTCCACAAGAACAGCCTTAGCGAAAGGCTTCTTGAAGGGAAAGATGTAACTCTGTGAGATGAATTAACAGAACACAGAGCAGTTTCTCCGAATGCTTCTTTCCAGTTTTGAACGGAAGATATTTCCTTTTTCACCATAGCCCTCTATGGGCTTCCAAATATCCCTTTGCCAATTCAACAAGAACAGCCTTAGCGAAAGGCTTCTTGAAGGAAAAGATGTAACTCTGTGAGATGAATTAACAGAACACACATCAGTTTCTCAGAAAGCTTCTTTCCAGTTTTGAACGGAAGATATTTCCATTTTCACCATAGCCCTCTCTGGGCTTCCAAATATCCCTTTGCCAATTCCCAAAGAACAGCCTTAGCGAAAGGCTTCTTGAAGGGAAAGATGTAACTCTGTGAGATGAATTAACAGAATACAGAGCAGTTTCTCAGAAAGCTTCTTTCCAGTTTTGAACGGAAGATATTTCCTTTTTCACCTTAGCCCTCTATGGGCTTGCAAATATCCCTTTGCCAATTCCACAAGAACAGCCTTAGCGAAAGGCTTCTTGAAGGGAAAGTTGTAACTCGGTGAGATGAATTAACAGAACACAGAGCAGTTTCTCAGAAAGCTTCTTTCCAGTTTGAACGGAAGGTATTTCCTTTTTCACCATAGCCCTCTATGGGCTTCCAAATATCCCTGTGCCAACTCCACAAAACAGCCTTAGCGAAAGGCTTCTTGAAGGGAAAGATGTAACTCTGTGAGATGAATTAACAGAACACAGAGCAGTTTCTCAGAAAGCTTCTTTCCAGTTTTGAACGGAAGATATTTCCTTTTTCACCATAGCCCTCGATGGGCTTCAAAATATCCCTTGCCAATTCCACAAGAACAGCCTTAGCGAAAGGCTTCTTGAAGGGAAAGATGTAACTCTGTGAGATGAATTAACAGAACACATAGCAGTTTCTCAGAAAGCTTCTTTCCAGTTTTGAACGGATGGTATTTCCTTTTTCACCATAGCCCTCTATGGGTTTCCAAATATCCCTTTGCCAATTCCCCAAGAACAGCCTTAGCGAAAGGCTTCTTGAAGAAAAAGATGTAACTCTGTGAGATGAATTAACAGAAGACAGAGCAGTTTCTCAGAAAGCTTCTTTCCAGTTTTGAACGGAAGATATTTCCTTTTTCACCATAGCCCTCTAAGGGTTTCCATATATCCCTTTGCCAATTCCACAAGAACAGCCTTAGCGAAAGGCTTCTTGAAGGGAAAGATGTAACTCTGTGAGATGAATTAACAGAACACAGAGCAGTTTCTCACAAAGTTTCTTTCCACTTTTGAACGGAAGATATTTCCTTTTTCACCATAGGCCTCTATGGGCTTCCAAATACCCCTTGGCCAATTCCACAAGAACAGCCTTAACGAAAGGCTTCTTGAAGGGAAAGATGTAACTCTGTGAGATGAATTAACAGAACACAGAGCAGTTGCTCAGAAAGCTTCTTTCCAGTTTTGAACGGAAGATATTTCCTTTTTCACCATAGCCCTCTATGGGCTTCCAAATATCCCTTTGCCAATTCCACAAGAACAGCCTTAGCGAAAGGCTTCTTGAAGGGAAAGATGTAACTCTGTGAGATGAATTAACAGAACACAGAGCAGTTTCTCAGAAAGCTTCTTTCCAGTTTTGAACGGAAGGTATTTCCTTTTTCACCATAGCCCTCTATGGGCTTGCAAATATCCCTTTGCCAATTCCCCAAGAACAGCCTTAGCGAAAGGCTTCTTGAAGGGAAAGATGTAACTCTGTGAGATGAATTAACAGAACACAGAGCAGTTGCTCAGAAAGCTTCTTTCCAGTTTTGAACGGAAGATATTTCCTTTTTCACCATAGCCCTCTATGGGCTTCCAAATATCAATTTGACAATTCCACAAGAACAGCCTTAGCGAAAGGTTTCTTGAAGGGAAAGATGTAACTCTGTGAGATGAATTAACAGAACACAGAGCAGTTGTTCAGAAAGCTTCTTTCCAGTTTTGAACGGAAGATATTTCCTTTTTCACCATAGCTCCCTATGGGCTTCCAAATATCCCTTTGCCAATTCCACAAGAACAGCCTTAGCGAAAGGCTTCTTGAAGGGAAAGATGTAACTCTGTGAGATGAATTAACAGAACACAAAGCAGTTTCTCAGAAAGCTTCTTTCCAGTTTTGAACGGAAGATATTTCCTTTTTCACCAAAGCCCTTTATGGGCTTCCAAATATCCCTTTGCCAATTCCACAAGAATAGCCTTAGCGAAAGGCTTCTTGAAGGGAAAGATGTAACTCTGTGAGAAGAATTAACAGAACACAGAGCAGTTTCTCAGAAAGCTTCTTTCCAGTTTTGAACGGAAGATATTTCCTTTTTCACCATAGCCCTCTATGGGCTTCCAAATATCCCTTTGCCAATTCCACAAGAACAGCCTTAGCGAAAGGCTTCTTGAAGGGAAAGATGTAACTCTGTGAGATGAATTAACAGAACACAGAGCAGTTTCTCAGAAACCTTCTTTCCAGTTTTGAACGGAAGATATTTCCTTTTTCACCATAGACCTCTAAGGGCTTCCAAATATCCCTTTGCCAATTCCACAAGAACAGCCTTAGCGAAAGGCTTCTTGAAGGGAAAGATGTAACTCTGTGAGATGAATTAACAGAACACAGAGCAGTTTCTCAGAAAGCTTCTTTCCAGTTTTGAACGGAAGATATTTCCTTTTTCACCATAGCCCTCTATGGGCTTCCAAATATCCCTTTGCCAATTCCACAAGAACGGCCTTAGCGAAAGGCTTCTTGAAGGGAAAGATGTAACTCTGTGGGATGAATTAACAGAACACAGAGCAGTTTCTCAGAAAGCTTCTTTCCACTTTTGAACGGAAGATATTTCCTTTTTCACCATAGCCCTCTATGGGCTTCCAAATATCCCTTTGCCAATTCCCCAAGAACAGCCTTAGCGAAAGGCTTCTTGAAGAAAAAGATGTAACTCTGTGAGATGAATTAACAGAACACAGAGCAGTTTCTCAGAAAGCTTCTTTCCAGTTTTGAACGGAAGATATTTCCTTTTTCAACATAGCCCTCTAAGGGCTTCCAAATATCCCTTTGCCAATTCCACAAGAAGAGCCTTAGCGAAAGTCTTCTTGAAGGGAAAGATGTACCTCTGTGAGATGAATTAACAGAACACAGAGCAGTTTCTCAGAAAGCTTCTTTCCACTTTTGAACGGAAGATATTTCCTTTTTCACCATAGCCCTCTATGGGCTTCCAAATATCCCTTTGCCAATTCCACAAGAACAGCCTTAGCGAAAGGCTTCTTGAAGGGAAAGATGTAACTCTGTGAGGTGAATTAACAGAACACAGAGCAGTTGCTCAGAAAGCTTCTTTCCAGTTTTGAACGGAAGATATTTCCTTTTTCACCATAGCCCTCTATGGGCTTCCAAATATCCCTTTGCCAATTCCACAAGAACAGCCTTAGCGAAAGGCTTCTTGAAGGGAAACATGTAACTCTGTGAGATGAATTAACAGAACACAGAGCAGTTTCTCAGAAAGCTTCTTTCCAGTTTTGAACGGAAGGTATTTCCTTTTTCACCATAGCCCTCTATGGGCTTCCAAATATCCCTTTGCCAATTCCACAAGAACAGCCTTAGCGAAAGGCTTCTTGAAGGGAAAGATGTAACTCTGTGAGATGAATTAACAGAACACAGAGCAGTTGCTCAGAAAGCTTCTTTCCAGTTTTGAACGGAAGATATTTCCTTTTTCACCATAGAACTCTATGGGCTTCCAAATATCCCTTTGCCAATTCCACAAAAACAGCCTTAGCGAAAGGCTTCTTGAAGGGAAAGATGTAACTCTGTGAGATGAATTAACAGAACACAGAGCAGTTGTTCAGAAAGCTTCTTTCCAGTTTTGAACGGAAGATATTTCCTTTTTCACCATAGCTCCCTATGGGCTTCCAAATATCCCTTTGCCAATTCCACAAGAACAGCCTTAGCGAAAGGCTTCTTGAAGGGAAAGATGTAACTCTGTGAGATGAATTAACAGAACACAAAGCAGTTTCTCAGAAAGCTTCTTTCCAGTTTTGAACGTAAGATATTTCCTTTTTCACCATAGCCCTCTATGGGCTTCCAAATATCCCTTTGCCAATTCCACAAGAACAGCCTTAGCGAAAGGCTTCTTGAAGAGAAAGATGTAACTCTGTGAGATGAATTAACAGAACACAGAGCAGTTTCTCAGAAAGCTTCTTTCCAGTTTTGAACGGAAGATATTTCCTTTTTCACCATAGCCCTCTATGGGCTTCCAAATATCCCTTTGCCAATTCCACAAGAACAGCCTTAGCGAAAGGCTTCTTGAAGGGAAAGATGTAACTCTGTGAGATGAATTAACAGAACACAGAGCAGTTTCTCAGAAAGCTTCTTTCCAGTTTTGAACGGAAGATATTTCCTTTATCACCATAGCCCTCTATGGGCTTCCAAATATCCCTTTGCCAATTCCACAAGAACAGCCTTAGCGAAAGGCTTCTTGAAGGGAAAGATGTAACTCTGTGAGATGAATTAACAGAACACAGAGCAGTTTCTCAGAAAGCTTCTTTCCAGTTTTGAACGGAAGATATTTCCTTTTTCACCATAGCCCTCTATGGGCTTCCAAATATCCCTTTGCCAATTCCACAAGAACAGCCTTAGCGAAAGGCTTATTGAAGGGAAAGATGTAACTCTGTGGGATGAATTAACAGAACACAGAGCAGTTTCTCAGAAAGCTTCTTTCCAGTTTTGAATGGAAGATATTTCCTTTTTCAACATAGCCCTCTATGGGCTTCCAAATATCCCTTTTCCAATTCCCCAAGAACAGCCTTAGCGAAAGGCTTCTTGAAGGGAAAGATGTAACTCTGTGAGATGAATTAACAGAACACAGAGCAGTTTCTCAGAAAGCTTCTTTCCAGTTTTGAACGGAAGGTATTTCCTTTTTCACCATAGCCCTCTATGGGCTTCCAAATATCCCTTTGCCAATTCCCCAAGAACAGCCTTAGCGAAAGGCTTCTTGAAGGGAAAGATGTAACTCTGTGAGATGAATTAACAGAACACAGAGCAGTTGCTCAGAAAGCTTCTTTCCAGTTTTGAACGGAAGATATTTCCTTTTTCACCATAGCCCTCTATGGGCTTCCAAATATCCCTTTGCCAATTCCACCAGAACAGCCTTAGCGAAAGGCTTCTTGAAGGGAGGGATGTAACTCTGTGAGATGAATTAACAGAACACAGAGCAGTTTCTCAGAAAGCTTTTTTCCAGTTTTGAGCGGAAGATATTTCCTTTTTCACCATAGCCCTCTATGGGCTTCCAAATATCCCTTTGCCAATTCCACAAGAACAGCCTTAGCGAAAGGCTTCTTGATGGGAAAGATGTAACTCTGTGAGATGAATTAACAGAACACACAGCAGTTTCTCAGAAAGCTTCTTTCCAGTTTTGAACGGAAGATATTTCCTTTTTCACCATAGCCCTCTATGGGCTTCCAAATATCCCTTTGCCAATTCCCCAAGAACAGCCTTAGCGAAAGGCTTCTTGAAGGGAAAGATGTAACTCTGTGAGATGAATTAACAGAACACAGAGCAGTTTCTCAGAAAGCTTCTTTCCAGTTTTGAACGGAAGATATTTCCTTTTTCACCATAGCCCTCTATGGGCTTCCAAATATCCCTTTGCCAATTCCACAAGAACAGCCTTAGCGAAAGGCTTCTTGAAGGGAAAGATGTAACTCTGTGAGATGAATTAACAGAACACAGAGCAGTTTCTCAGAAAGCTTCTTTCCAGTTTTGAACGGAAGATATTTCCTTTTTCACCATAGCCCTCTATGGGCTTCCAAATATCCCTTTGCCAATTCCACAAGAACAGCCTTTGCGAAAGGCTTCTTGAAGGGAAAGATGTAACTCTGTGAGATGAATTAACAGAACACACAGCAGTTTCTCAGAAAGCTTCTTTCCAGTTTTGAACGGAAGATATTTCCTTTTTCACCATAGCCCTCTATGGGCTTCCAAATATCCCATTGCCAATTCCACAAGAACAGCCTTAGCGAAAGGCTTCTTGAAGGGAAAGATGTAACTGTGTGAGATGAATTAACAGAACACAGAGCAGTTTCTCAGAAAGCTTCTTTCCAGTTTTGAACGGAAGGTATTTCCTTTTTCACCTTAGACCTCTATGGGCTTCCAAATATCCCTTTGCCAATTCCACAAGAACAGCCTTAGCGAAAGGCTTCTTGAAGGGAAAGTTGTAACTCGGTGAGATGAATTAACAGAACACAGAGCAGTTTCTCAGAAAGCTTCTTTCCTGTTTTGAACGGAAGGTATTTCCTTTTTCACCATAGCCCTCTATGAGCTTCCAAATATCCCTGTGCCAATTCCACAAAACAGCGTTAGCGAAAGTCTTCTTGAAGGGAAAGATGTAACTCTGTGAGATGAATTAACAGAACACAGAGCAGTTTCTCAGAAAGCTTCTTTCCAGTTTTGAACGGAATATATTTCCTTTTTCACCATAGCCCTCTATGGGCTTCCAAATATCCCTTGCCAATTCCACAAGAACAGCCTTAGCGAAAGGCTTCTTGAAGGGAAAGATGTAACTCTGTGAGATGAATTAACAGAACACAGAGCAGTTTCTCAGAAAGCTTCTTTCCAGTTTTGAACGGAAGATATTTCCTTTTTCACCATAGCCCTCTATGGGCTTCAAAATATCCCTTGCCAATTCCACAAGAACAGCCTTAGCGAAAGGCTTCTTGAAGGGAAAGATGTAACTCTGTGAGATGAATTAACAGAACACATAGCAGTTTCTCAGAAAGCTTCTTTCCAGTTTTCAACGGATGGTATTTCCTTTTTCACCATAGCCCTCTATGGGCTTCCAAATATCCCTTTGCCAATTCCCCAAGAACAGCCTTAGCGAAAGGCTTCTTGAAGAAAAACATGTAACTCTGTGAGATGAATTAACAGAACACAGAGCAGTTTCTCAGAAAGCTTCTTTCCAGTTTTGAACGGAAGATATTTCCTTTTTCACCATAGCCCTCTATGGGCTTCCAAATATCCCTTTGCCAATTCCACAAAGAAGAGTCTTAGCCAAAGGCTTATTGAAGGGAAAGATGTAACTCTGTGGGATGAATTAACAGAACACAGAGCAGTTTCTCAGAAAGCATCTTTCCAGTTTTGAACAGAAGATATTTCCTTTTTCACCATAGCCCTCTATGGGCTTCCAAATATCCCTTTGCCAATTCCACAAGAACAGCCTTAGCGAAAGGCTTCTTGAAGGGAAAGATGTAACTCTGTGAGATGAATTAACAGAACACAGAGCAGTTTCTCAGAAAGCTTCTTTCATGTTTTGAACGGAAGATATTTCCTTTTACACCACAGCCCTCTATGGGCTTCCAAATATCCCTTTACCAATTCCACAAGAACAGCCTTAGCGAAAGGCTTCTTGAAGGGAAAGATGTAACTCTGTGAGGTGAATTAACATAACACAGAGCAGTTTCTCAGAAAGCTTCTTTCCAGTTTTGAACGGAAGATATTTCCTTTTTCACCATAGCCCTCTATGGGCTTCCAAATATCCCTTTGCCAATTCCACAAGAACAGCCTTAGCGAAAGGCTTCTTGATGGGAAAGATGTAACTCTGTGAGATGAATTAACAGAACACAGAGCAGTTTCTCAGAAAGCTTCTTTCCAGTTTTGAACGGAAGATATTTCCTTTTTCACCATAGCCCTCTATGGGCTTCCAAATATCCCTTTGCCAATTCCCCAAGAACAGCCTTAGCGAAAGGCTTCTTGAAGGGAAAGATGTAACTCTGTGAGATGAATTAACAGAACACAGAGCAGTTTCTCAGAAAGCTTCTTTCCAGTTTTGAACGGAAGATATTTCCTTTTTCACCATAGCCCTCTATGGGCTTCCAAATATCCCTTTGCCAATTCCACAAGAACAGCCTTAGCGAAAGGCTTATTGAAGGGAAAGATGTAACTCTGTGGGATGAATTAACAGAACACAGAGCAGTTTCTCAGAAAGCTTCTATCCAGTTTTGAACGGAAGATATTTCCTTTTTCACCATAGCCCTCTAGGGGCTTCCAAATATCCCTTTGCCAATTCCACAAGAACAGCCTTAGCGAAAGGCTTCTTGAAGGGAAAGATGTAACTCTGTGAGATGAATTAACAGAACACAGAGCAGTTTCTCAGAAAGCTTCTTTCAAGTTTTGGACGGAAGATATTTCCTTTTTCACCATAGCCCTCTATGGGCTTCCAAATATCCCTTTGCCAATTCCACAAGAAGAGCCTTAGCGAAAGGCTTCTTGAAGGGAAAGATGTAACTCTGTGAGATGAATTAACAGAACACAGAGCAGTTTCTCAGAAAGCTTCTTTCCAGTTTTGAACGGAAGATATTTCCTTTTTCACCATAGCCCTCTATGGGCTTCCAAATATCCCTTTGCCAATTCCATAAGAACAGCCTTAGCGAAAGGCTTCTTGAAGGGAAAGATGTAACTCTGTGAGATGAATTAACAGAACACAGAGCAGTTTCTCAGAAAGCTTCTTTCCAGTTTTGAACGGAAGATATTTCCTTTTTCACCATAGCCCTCTATGGGCTTCCAAATATCCCTTTGCCAATTCCACAAGAACAGCCTTAGCGAAAGGCTTCTTGAAGGGAAAGATGTAACTCTGTGAGATGAATTAACAGAACACAGAGCAGTTTCTCAGAAAGCTTCTTTCCAGTTTTGAACGGAAGGTATTTCCTTTTTCACCTTAGACCTCTATGGGCTTCCAAATATCCCTTTGCCAATTCCACAAGAACAGCCTTAGCGAAAGGCTTCTTGAAGGGAAAGTTGTAACTCGGTGAGATGAATTAACAGAACACAGAGCAGTTTCTCAGAAAGCTTCTTTCCTGTTTTGAACGGAAGGTATTTCCTTTTTCACCATAGCCCTCTATGAGCTTCCAAATATCCCTGTGCCAATTCCACAAAACAGCGTTAGCGAAAGTCTTCTTGAAGGGAAAGATGTAACTCTGTGAGATGAATTAACAGAACACAGAGCAGTTTCTCAGAAAGCTTCTTTCCAGTTTTGAACGGAATATATTTCCTTTTTCACCATAGCCCTCTATGGGCTTCCAAATATCCCTTGCCAATTCCACAAGAACAGCCTTAGCGAAAGGCTTCTTGAAGGGAAAGATGTAACTCTGTGAGATGAATTAACAGAACACAGAGCAGTTTCTCAGAAAGCTTCTTTCCAGTTTTGAACGGAAGATATTTCCTTTTTCACCATAGCCCTCTATGGGCTTCAAAATATCCCTTGCCAATTCCACAAGAACAGCCTTAGCGAAAGGCTTCTTGAAGGGAAAGATGTAACTCTGTGAGATGAATTAACAGAACACATAGCAGTTTCTCAGAAAGCTTCTTTCCAGTTTTCAACGGATGGTATTTCCTTTTTCACCATAGCCCTCTATGGGCTTCCAAATATCCCTTTGCCAATTCCCCAAGAACAGCCTTAGCGAAAGGCTTCTTGAAGAAAAACATGTAACTCTGTGAGATGAATTAACAGAACACAGAGCAGTTTCTCAGAAAGCTTCTTTCCAGTTTTGAACGGAAGATATTTCCTTTTTCACCATAGCCCTCTATGGGCTTCCAAATATCCCTTTGCCAATTCCACAAAGAAGAGTCTTAGCCAAAGGCTTATTGAAGGGAAAGATGTAACTCTGTGGGATGAATTAACAGAACACAGAGCAGTTTCTCAGAAAGCATCTTTCCAGTTTTGAACAGAAGATATTTCCTTTTTCACCATAGCCCTCTATGGGCTTCCAAATATCCCTTTGCCAATTCCACAAGAACAGCCTTAGCGAAAGGCTTCTTGAAGGGAAAGATGTAACTCTGTGAGATGAATTAACAGAACACAGAGCAGTTTCTCAGAAAGCTTCTTTCATGTTTTGAACGGAAGATATTTCCTTTTACACCACAGCCCTCTATGGGCTTCCAAATATCCCTTTACCAATTCCACAAGAACAGCCTTAGCGAAAGGCTTCTTGAAGGGAAAGATGTAACTCTGTGAGGTGAATTAACATAACACAGAGCAGTTTCTCAGAAAGCTTCTTTCCAGTTTTGAACGGAAGATATTTCCTTTTTCACCATAGCCCTCTATGGGCTTCCAAATATCCCTTTGCCAATTCCACAAGAACAGCCTTAGCGAAAGGCTTCTTGATGGGAAAGATGTAACTCTGTGAGATGAATTAACAGAACACAGAGCAGTTTCTCAGAAAGCTTCTTTCCAGTTTTGAACGGAAGATATTTCCTTTTTCACCATAGCCCTCTATGGGCTTCCAAATATCCCTTTGCCAATTCCCCAAGAACAGCCTTAGCGAAAGGCTTCTTGAAGGGAAAGATGTAACTCTGTGAGATGAATTAACAGAACACAGAGCAGTTTCTCAGAAAGCTTCTTTCCAGTTTTGAACGGAAGATATTTCCTTTTTCACCATAGCCCTCTATGGGCTTCCAAATATCCCTTTGCCAATTCCACAAGAACAGCCTTAGCGAAAGGCTTATTGAAGGGAAAGATGTAACTCTGTGGGATGAATTAACAGAACACAGAGCAGTTTCTCAGAAAGCTTCTATCCAGTTTTGAACGGAAGATATTTCCTTTTTCACCATAGCCCTCTAGGGGCTTCCAAATATCCCTTTGCCAATTCCACAAGAACAGCCTTAGCGAAAGGCTTCTTGAAGGGAAAGATGTAACTCTGTGAGATGAATTAACAGAACACAGAGCAGTTTCTCAGAAAGCTTCTTTCAAGTTTTGGACGGAAGATATTTCCTTTTTCACCATAGCCCTCTATGGGCTTCCAAATATCCCTTTGCCAATTCCACAAGAAGAGCCTTAGCGAAAGGCTTCTTGAAGGGAAAGATGTAACTCTGTGAGATGAATTAACAGAACACAGAGCAGTTTCTCAGAAAGCTTCTTTCCAGTTTTGAACGGAAGATATTTCCTTTTTCACCATAGCCCTCTATGGGCTTCCAAATATCCCTTTGCCAATTCCATAAGAACAGCCTTAGCGAAAGGCTTCTTGAAGGGAAAGATGTAACTCTGTGAGATGAATTAACAGAACACAGAGCAGTTTCTCAGAAAGCTTCTTTCCAGTTTTGAACGGAAGATATTTCCTTTTTCACCATAGCCCTCTATGGGCTTCCAAATATCCCTTTGCCAATTCCACAAGAACAGCCTTAGCGAAAGGCTTCTTGAAGGGAAAGATGTAACTCTGTGAGATGAATTAACAGAACACAGAGCAGTTTCTCAGAAAGCTTCTTTCCAGTTTTGAACGGAAGATATTTCCTTTTTCACCATAGCCCTCTATGGGCTTCCAAATATCCATTTGACAATTCCCCAAGAAAAGCCTTAGCGAAAGGCTTCTTGAAGGGAAAGATGTAACTCTGTGAGATGAATTAACAGAACACACAGCAGTTTCTCAGAAAGCTTCTTTCCAGTTTTGAACGGAAGGTATTTCCTTTTTCACCATAGCCCTCTATGGGCTTCCAAATATCCCTTTGCCAATTCCCCAAGAACAGCCTTAGCGAAAGGCTTCTTGAAGGGAAAGATGTAACTCTGTGAGATGAATTAACAGAACACAGAGCAGTTTCTCAGAAAGCTTCTTTCCAGTTTTGAACGGAAGATATTTCCTTTTTCACCATAGCCCTCTATGGGCTTCCAAATATCCCTTTGCCAATTCCACAAGAACAGCCTTAGCGAAAGGCTTCTTGAAGGGAAAGATGTAGCTCTGTGAGATGAATTAACAGAACACAGAGCAGTTTCTCAGAAAGCTTCCTTCCAGTTTTGAACGGAAGATATTTCCTTTTTCACCATAGCCCTCTATGGGCTTCCAAATATCCCTTTGCCAAATCCACAAGAACAGCCTTAGCGAAAGGCTTCTTGAAGGGAAAGATGTAACTCTGTGAGATGAATTAACAGAATACAGAGCAGTTTCTCAGAAAGCTTCTTTCCAGTTTTGAACGGAAGATATTTCCTTTTTCACCTTAGCCCTCTATGGGCTTCCAAATATCCCTTTGCCAATTCCACAAGAACAGCCTTAGCGAAAGGCTTCTTGAAGGGAAAGTTGTAACTCGGTGAGATGAATTAACAGAACACAGAGCAGTTTCTCAGAAAGCTTCCTTCCAGTTTTAAACGGAAGATATTTCCTTTTTCACCATAGCCCTCTATGGGCTTCCAAATATCCCTTTGCCAATTCCACAAGAACAGCCTTAGCGAAAGGCTTCTTGAAGGGAAAGATGTAACTCTGTGAGATGAATTAACAGAACACAGAGCAGTTTCTCAAAAAGCTTCTTTCCAGTTTTGAACGGAAGATATTTCCTTTTTCACCATAGCCATCTATGGGCTTCCAAATATCCCTTTGCCAGTTGCACAGGAACAGCCTTAGCAAAAGGCTTCTTGAAGGGAAAGATGTAACTCTGTGAGATGAATTAACAGAACACAGAGCAGTTTCTCAGAAAGCTTCTTTCCAGTTTTGAACGGAAGATATTTCTTTTTCACCATAGCCCTCTATGGGCTTCCAAATATCCCTTTGCCAATTCCACAAGAACAGCCTTAGCGAAAGGCTTCTTGAAGGGAAAGATGTAACTCTGTGAGATGAATTAACAGAACACAGAGCAGTTTCTCAGAAAGCTTCTTTCCAGTTTTGAACGGAAGATATTTCCTTTTTCACCATAGCCCTCTATGGGCTTCCAAATATCCCTTTGCCAATTCCACAAGAACAGCCTTAGCGAAAGGCTTATTGAAGGGAAAGATGTAACTCTGTGGGATGAATTAACAGAACACAGAGCAGTTTCTCAGAAAGCTTCTTTCCAGTTTTGAACGGAAGATATTTCCTTTTTCAACATAGCCCTCTATGGGCTTCCAAATATCCCTTTGCCAATTCCCCAAGAACAGCCTTAGCGAAAGGCTTCTTGAAGGGAAAGATGTAACTCTGTGAGATGAATTAACAGAACACAGAGCAGTTTCTCAGAAAGCTTCTTTCCAGTTTTGAACGGAAGGTATTTCCTTTTTCACCATAGCCCTCTATGGGCTTCCAAATATCCCTTTGCCAATTCCCCAAGAACAGCCTTAGCGAAAGGCTTCTTGAAGGGAAAGATGTAACTCTGTGAGATGAATTAACAGAACACAGAGCAGTTGCTCAGAAAGCTTCTTTCCAGTTTTGAACGGAAGATATTTCCTTTTTCACCATAGCCCTCTATGGGCTTCCAAATATCCCTTTGCCAATTCCACCAGAACAGCCTTAGCGAAAGGCTTCTTGAAGGGAGGGATGTAACTCTGTGAGATGAATTAACAGAACACAGAGCAGTTTCTCAGAAAGCTTCTTTCCAGTTTTGAACGGAAGATATTTCCTTTTTCACCATAGCCCTCTATGGGCTTCCAAATATCCCTTTGCCAATTCCACAAGAACAGCCTTAGCGAAAGGCTTCTTGATGGGAAAGATGTAACTCTGTGAGATGAATTAACAGAACACACAGCAGTTTCTCAGAAAGCTTCTTTCCAGTTTTGAACGGAAGATATTTCCTTTTTCACCATAGCCCTCTATGGGCTTCCAAATATCCCTTTGCCAATTCCCCAAGAACAGCCTTAGCGAAAGGCTTCTTGAAGGGAAAGATGTAACTCTGTGAGATGAATTAACAGAACACAGAGCAGTTTCTCAGAAAGCTTCTTTCCAGTTTTGAACGGAAGATATTTCCTTTTTCATCATAGGCCTCTATGGGCTTCCAAATATCCCTTTGCCAATTCCACAAGAACAGCCTTAGCGAAAGGCTTCTTCCAGTTTTGAACGGAAGATATTTCCTTTTTCACCATAGCCCTCTATGGGCTTCCAAATATCCCTTTGCCAATTCCACAAGAACAGCCTTTGCGAAAGGCTTCTTGAAGGGAAAGATGTAACTCTGTGAGATGAATTAACAGAACACAAAGCAGTTTCTCAGAAAGCTTCTTTCCAGTTTTGAACGGAAGTTATTTCCTTTTTCACCATAGCCCTCTATGGGCTTCCAAATATCCCTTTGCCAATTCCACAAGAACAGCCTTAGCGAAAGGCTTCTTGAAGGGAAAGATGTAACTGTGTGAGATGAATTAACAGAACACAGAGCAGTTTCTCAGAAAGCTTCTTTCCAGTTTTGAACGGAAGGTATTTCCTTTTTCACCTTAGACCTCTATGGGCTTCCAAATATCCCTTTGCCAATTCCACAAGAACAGCCTTAGCGAAAGGCTTCTTGAAGGGAAAGTTGTAACTCGGTGAGATGAATTAACAGAACACAGAGCAGTTTCTCAGAAAGCTTCTTTCCTGTTTTGAACGGAAGGTATTTCCTTTTTCACCATAGCCCTCTATGAGCTTCCAAATATCCCTGTGCCAATTCCACAAAACAGCGTTAGCGAAAGTCTTCTTGAAGGGAAAGATGTAACTCTGTGAGATGAATTAACAGAACACAGAGCAGTTGCTCAGAAAGCTTCTTTCCAGTTTTGAACGGAAGATATTTCCTTTTTCACCATAGCCCTCTATGGGCTTCCAAATATCCCTTTGCCAATTCCACAAGAACAGCCTTTGCGAAAGGCTTCTTGAAGGGAAAGATGTAACTCTGTGAGATGAATTAACAGAACACACAGCAGTTTCTCAGAAAGCTTCTTTCCAGTTTTGAACGGAAGATATTTCCTTTTTCACCATAGCCCTCTATGGGCTTCCAAATATCCCTTTGCCAATTCCACAAGAACAGCCTTAGCGAAAGGCTTCTTGAAGGGAAAGATGTAACTGTGTGAGGTGAATTAACAGAACACAGAGCAGTTTCTCAGAAAGCTTCTTTGCAGTTTTGAACGGAAGATATTTCCTTTTTCACCTTAGCCCTCTATGGGCTTCCAAATATCCCTTTGCCAATTCCACAAGAACAGCCTTAGCGAAAGGCTTCTTGAAGGGAAATTTGTAACTCGGTGAGATGAATTAACAGAACACAGAGCAGTTTCTCAGAAAGCTTCTTTCCAGTTTTGAACGGAAGGTATTTCCTTTTTCACCATAGCCCCCTATGAGCTTCCAAATATCCCTGTGCCAATTCCACAAAACAGCGTTTGCGAAAGGCTTCTTGAAGGGAAAGATGTAACTCTGTGAGATGAATTAACAGAACACAGAGCAGTTTCTCAGAAATCTTCTTTCCTGTTTTCAACGGAAGATATTTCCTTTTACACCATAGCCCTCTATGGGCTTCCAAATATCCCTTTGCCAATTCCACAAGAACAGCCTTAGCGAAAGGCTTCTTGAAGGGAAAGATGTAACTCTGTGAGGTGAATTAACAGAACACAGAGCAGTTTCTCAGAAAGCTTCTTTCCAGTTTTGAACGGAAGATATTTCCTTTTTCACCATAGCTCCCTATGGGCTTCCAAATATCCCTTTGCCAATTCCACAAGAACAGCCTTAGCGAAAGGCTTCTTGATGGGAAAGATGTAACTCTGTGAGATGAATTAACAGAACACAGAGCAGTTTCTCAGAAAGCTTCTTTCCAGTTTTGAACGGAAAATATTTCCTTTTTCACCATAGCCCTCTATGGGCTTCCAAATATCCCTTTGCCAATTCCCCAAGAACAGCCTTAGCGAAAGGCTTCTTGAAGGGAAAGATGTAACTCTGTCAGATGAATTAACAGAACACAGAGCAGTTTCTCAGAAAGCTTCTTTCCAGTTTTGAACGGAAGATATTTCCTTTTTCACCATAGCCCTCTATGGGCTTCCAAATATCCCTTTGCCAATTCCACAAGAAGAGCCTTAGCGAAAGGCTTTTTGAAGGGAAAGATGTAACTCTGTGGGATGAATTAACAGAACACAGAGCAGTTTCTCAGAAAGCTTCTTTCCAGTTTTGAACGGAAGATATTTCCTTTTTCACCATAGCCCTCTATGGGCTTCCAAATATCCCTTTGCCAATTCCCCAAGAAAAGCCTTAGCGAAAGGCTTCTTGAAGGGAAAGATGTAACTCTGTGAGATGAATTAACAGAACACAGAGCAGTTTCTCAGAAAGCTTCTTTCCAGTTTTGAACGGAAGGTATTTCCTTTTTCACCATAGCCCTCTATGGGCTTCCAAATATCCCTTTGCCAATTCCCCAAGAACAGCCTTAGCGAAAGGCTTCTTGAAGGGAAAGATGTAACTCTGTGAGATGAATTAACAGAACACAGAGCAGTTTCTCAGAAAGCTTCTTTCTAGTTTTGAACGGAAGATATTTCCTTTTTCACCATAGCCCTCTATGGGCTTCCAAATATCCCTTTGCCAATTCCACAAGAACAGCCTTAGCGAAAGGCTTCTTGAAGGGAAAGATGTAACTCTGTGAGATGAATTAACAGAACACAGAGCAGTTTCTCAGAATGCTTCTTTCCAGTTTTGAACGGAAGATATTTCCTTTTTCACCATAGCCCTCTATGGGCTTCCAAGTATCCCTTTGCCAATTCAACAAGAACAGCCTTAGCGAAAGGCTTCTTGAAGGAAAAGATGTAACTCTGTGAGATGAATTAACAGAACACACATCAGTTTCTCAGAAAGCTTCTTTCCAGTTTTGAACGGAAGATATTTCCATTTTCACCATAGCCCTCTCTGGGCTTCCAAATATCCCTTTGCCAATTCCCAAAGAACAGCCTTAGCGAAAGGCTTCTTGAAGGGAAAGATGTAACTCTGTGAGATGAATTAACAGAATACAGAGCAGTTTCTCAGAAAGCTTCTTTCCAGTTTTGAACGGAAGATATTTCCTTTTTCACCTTAGCCCTCTATGGGCTTCCAAATATCCCTTTGCCAATTCCACAAGAACAGCCTTAGCGAAAGGCTTCTTGAAGGGAAAGTTGTAACTCGGTGAGATGAATTAACAGAACACAGAGCAGTTTCTCAGAAAGCTTCTTTCCTGTTTTGAACGGAAGGTATTTCCTTTTTCACCATAGCCCTCTATGAGCTTCCAAATATCCCTGTGCCAATTCCACAAAACAGCGTTAGCGAAAGTCTTCTTGAAGGGAAAGATGTAACTCTGTGAGATGAATTAACAGAACACAGAGCAGTTTCTCAGAAAGCTTCTTTCCAGTTTTGAACGGAATATATTTCCTTTTTCACCATAGCCCTCTATGGGCTTCCAAATATCCCTTGCCAATTCCACAAGAACAGCCTTAGCGAAAGGCTTCTTGAAGGGAAAGATGTAACTCTGTGAGATGAATTAACAGAACACAGAGCAGTTTCTCAGAAAGCTTCTTTCCAGTTTTGAACGGAAGATATTTCCTTTTTCACCATAGCCCTCTATGGGCTTCAAAATATCCCTTGCCAATTCCACAAGAACAGCCTTAGCGAAAGGCTTCTTGAAGGGAAAGATGTAACTCTGTGAGATGAATTAACAGAACACATAGCAGTTTCTCAGAAAGCTTCTTTCCAGTTTTCAACGGATGGTATTTCCTTTTTCACCATAGCCCTCTATGGGCTTCCAAATATCCCTTTGCCAATTCCCCAAGAACAGCCTTAGCGAAAGGCTTCTTGAAGAAAAACATGTAACTCTGTGAGATGAATTAACAGAACACAGAGCAGTTTCTCAGAAAGCTTCTTTCCAGTTTTGAACGGAAGATATTTCCTTTTTCACCATAGCCCTCTATGGGCTTCCAAATATCCCTTTGCCAATTCCACAAAGAAGAGTCTTAGCCAAAGGCTTATTGAAGGGAAAGATGTAACTCTGTGGGATGAATTAACAGAACACAGAGCAGTTTCTCAGAAAGCATCTTTCCAGTTTTGAACAGAAGATATTTCCTTTTTCACCATAGCCCTCTATGGGCTTCCAAATATCCCTTTGCCAATTCCACAAGAACAGCCTTAGCGAAAGGCTTCTTGAAGGGAAAGATGTAACTCTGTGAGATGAATTAACAGAACACAGAGCAGTTTCTCAGAAAGCTTCTTTCATGTTTTGAACGGAAGATATTTCCTTTTACACCACAGCCCTCTATGGGCTTCCAAATATCCCTTTACCAATTCCACAAGAACAGCCTTAGCGAAAGGCTTCTTGAAGGGAAAGATGTAACTCTGTGAGGTGAATTAACATAACACAGAGCAGTTTCTCAGAAAGCTTCTTTCCAGTTTTGAACGGAAGATATTTCCTTTTTCACCATAGCCCTCTATGGGCTTCCAAATATCCCTTTGCCAATTCCACAAGAACAGCCTTAGCGAAAGGCTTCTTGATGGGAAAGATGTAACTCTGTGAGATGAATTAACAGAACACAGAGCAGTTTCTCAGAAAGCTTCTTTCCAGTTTTGAACGGAAGATATTTCCTTTTTCACCATAGCCCTCTATGGGCTTCCAAATATCCCTTTGCCAATTCCCCAAGAACAGCCTTAGCGAAAGGCTTCTTGAAGGGAAAGATGTAACTCTGTGAGATGAATTAACAGAACACAGAGCAGTTTCTCAGAAAGCTTCTTTCCAGTTTTGAACGGAAGATATTTCCTTTTTCACCATAGCCCTCTATGGGCTTCCAAATATCCCTTTGCCAATTCCACAAGAACAGCCTTAGCGAAAGGCTTATTGAAGGGAAAGATGTAACTCTGTGGGATGAATTAACAGAACACAGAGCAGTTTCTCAGAAAGCTTCTATCCAGTTTTGAACGGAAGATATTTCCTTTTTCACCATAGCCCTCTAGGGGCTTCCAAATATCCCTTTGCCAATTCCACAAGAACAGCCTTAGCGAAAGGCTTCTTGAAGGGAAAGATGTAACTCTGTGAGATGAATTAACAGAACACAGAGCAGTTTCTCAGAAAGCTTCTTTCAAGTTTTGGACGGAAGATATTTCCTTTTTCACCATAGCCCTCTATGGGCTTCCAAATATCCCTTTGCCAATTCCACAAGAAGAGCCTTAGCGAAAGGCTTCTTGAAGGGAAAGATGTAACTCTGTGAGATGAATTAACAGAACACAGAGCAGTTTCTCAGAAAGCTTCTTTCCAGTTTTGAACGGAAGATATTTCCTTTTTCACCATAGCCCTCTATGGGCTTCCAAATATCCCTTTGCCAATTCCATAAGAACAGCCTTAGCGAAAGGCTTCTTGAAGGGAAAGATGTAACTCTGTGAGATGAATTAACAGAACACAGAGCAGTTTCTCAGAAAGCTTCTTTCCAGTTTTGAACGGAAGATATTTCCTTTTTCACCATAGCCCTCTATGGGCTTCCAAATATCCCTTTGCCAATTCCACAAGAACAGCCTTAGCGAAAGGCTTCTTGAAGGGAAAGATGTAACTCTGTGAGATGAATTAACAGAACACAGAGCAGTTTCTCAGAAAGCTTCTTTCATGTTTTGAACGGAAGATATTTCCTTTTACACCATAGCCCTCTATGGGCTTCCAAATATCCCTTTGCCAATTCCACAAGAACAGCCTTAGCGAAAGGCTTCTTGAAGGGAAAGATGTAACTCTGTGAGGTGAATTAACAGAACACAGAGCAGTTTCTCAGAAAGCTTCTTTCCAGTTTTGAACGGAAGATATTTCCTTTTTCACCATAGCCCTCTATGGGCTTCCAAATATCCCTTTGCCAATTCCACAAGAACAGCCTTAGCGAAAGGCTTCTTGATGGGAAAGATGTAACTCTGTGAGATGAATTAACAGAACACAGAGCAGTTTCTCAGAAAGCTTCTTTCCAGTTTTGAACGGAAGATATTTCCTTTTTCACCATAGCCCTCTATGGGCTTCCAAATATCCCTTTGCCAATTCCCCAAGAACAGCCTTAGCGAAAGGCTTCTTGAAGGGAAAGATGTAACTCTGTGCGATGAATTAACACAACACAGAGCAGTTTCTCAGAAAGCTTCTTTCCAGTTTTGAACGGAAGATATTTCCTTTTTCACCATAGCCCTCTATGGGCTTCCAAATATCCATTTGCCAATTCCCCAAGAAAAGCCTTAGCGAAAGGCTTCTTGAAGGGAAAGATGTAACTCTGTGAGATGAATTAACAGAACACACAGCAGTTTCTCAGAAAGCTTCTTTCCAGTTTTGAACGGAAGGTATTTCCTTTTTCACCATAGCCCTCTATGGGCTTCCAAATATCCCTTTGCCAATTCCCCAAGAACAGCCTTAGCGAAAGGCTTCTTGAAGGGAAAGATGTAACTCTGTGAGATGAATTAACAGAACACAGAGCAGTTTCTCAGAAAGCTTCTTTCCAGTTTTGAACGGAAGATATTTCCTTTTTCACCATAGCCCTCTATGGGCTTCCAAATATCCCTTTGCCAATTCCACAAGAACAGCCTTAGCGAAAGGCTTCTTGAAGGGAAATATGTAGCTCTGTGAGATGAATTAACAGAACACAGAGCAGTTTCTCAGAAAGCTTCCTTCCAGTTTTGAACGGAAGATATTTCCTTTTTCACCATAGCCCTCTATGGGCTTCCAAATATCCCTTTGCCAAATCCACAAGAACAGCCTTAGCGAAAGGCTTCTTGAAGGGAAAGATGTAACTCTGTGAGATGAATTAACAGAATACAGAGCAGTTTCTCAGAAAGCTTCTTTCCAGTTTTGAACGGAAGATATTTCCTTTTTCACCTTAGCCCTCTATGGGCTTCCAAATATCCCTTTGCCAATTCCACAAGAACAGCCTTAGCGAAAGGCTTCTTGAAGGGAAAGTTGTAACTCGGCGAGATGAATTAACAGAACACAGAGCAGTTTCTCAGAAAGCTTCCTTCCAGTTTTGAACGGAAGATATTTCCTTTTTCACCATAGCCCTCTATGGGCTTCCAAATATCCCTTTGCCAATTCCACAAGAACAGCCTTAGCGAAAGGCTTCTTGAAGGGAAAGATGTAACTCTGTGAGATGAATTAACAGAACACAGAGCAGTTTCTCAAAAAGCTTCTTTCCAGTTTTGAACGGAAGATATTTCCTTTTTCACCATAGCCATCTAATGGCTTCCAAATATCCCTTTGCCAGTTGCACAGGAACAGCCTTAGCAAAAGGCTTCTTGAAGGGAAAGATGTAACTCTGTGAGATGAATTAACAGAACACAGAGCAGTTTCTCAGAAAGCTTCTTTCCAGTTTTGAACGGAAGATATTTCTTTTTCACCATAGCCCTCTATGGGCTTCCAAATATCCCTTTGCCAATTCCACAAGAACAGCCTTAGCGAAAGGCTTCTTGAAGGGAAAGATGTAACTCTGTGAGATGAATTAACAGAACACAGAGCAGTTTCTCAGAAAGCTTCTTTCCAGTTTTGAACGGAAGATATTTCCTTTTTCACCATAGCCCTCTATGGGCTTCCAAATATCCCTTTGCCAATTCCACAAGAACAGCCTTAGCGAAAGGCTTATTGAAGGGAAAGATGTAACTCTGTGGGATGAATTAACAGAACACAGAGCAGTTTCTCAGAAAGCTTCTTTCCAGTTTTGAACGGAAGATATTTCCTTTTTCAACATAGCCCTCTATGGGCTTCCAAATATCCCTTTGCCAATTCCCCAAGAACAGCCTTAGCGAAAGGCTTCTTGAAGGGAAAGATGTAACTCTGTGAGATGAATTAACAGAACACAGAGCAGTTTCTCAGAAAGCTTCTTTCCAGTTTTGAACGGAAGGTATTTCCTTTTTCACCATAGCCCTCTATGGGCTTCCAAATATCCCTTTGCCAATTCCCCAAGAACAGCCTTAGCGAAAGGCTTCTTGAAGGGAAAGATGTAACTCTGTGAGATGAATTAACAGAACACAGAGCAGTTGCTCAGAAAGCTTCTTTCCAGTTTTGAACGGAAGATATTTCCTTTTTCACCATAGCCCTCTATGGGCTTCCAAATATCCCTTTGCCAATTCCACCAGAACAGCCTTAGCGAAAGGCTTCTTGAAGGGAGGGATGTAACTCTGTGAGATGAATTAACAGAACACAGAGCAGTTTCTCAGAAAGCTTCTTTCCAGTTTTGAACGGAAGATATTTCCTTTTTCACCATAGCCCTCTATGGGCTTCCAAATATCCCTTTGCCAATTCCACAAGAACAGCCTTAGCGAAAGGCTTCTTGATGGGAAAGATGTAACTCTGTGAGATGAATTAACAGAACACACAGCAGTTTCTCAGAAAGCTTCTTTCCAGTTTTGAACGGAAGATATTTCCTTTTTCACCATAGCCCTCTATGGGCTTCCAAATATCCCTTTGCCAATTCCCCAAGAACAGCCTTAGCGAAAGGCTTCTTGAAGGGAAAGATGTAACTCTGTGAGATGAATTAACAGAACACAGAGCAGTTTCTCAGAAAGCTTCTTTCCAGTTTTGAACGGAAGATATTTCCTTTTTCACCATAGGCCTCTATGGGCTTCCAAATATCCCTTTGCCAATTCCACAAGAACAGCCTTAGCGAAAGGCTTCTTCCAGTTTTGAACGGAAGATATTTCCTTTTTCACCATAGCCCTCTATGGGCTTCCAAATATCCCTTTGCCAATTCCACAAGAACAGCCTTTGCGAAAGGCTTCTTGAAGGGAAAGATGTAACTCTGTGAGATGAATTAACAGAACACAAAGCAGTTTCTCAGAAAGCTTCTTTCCAGTTTTGAAAGGAAGTTATTTCCTTTTTCACCATAGCCCTCTATGGGCTTCCAAATATCCCTTTGCCAATTCCACAAGAACAGCCTTAGCGAAAGGCTTCTTGAAGGGAAAGATGTAACTGTGTGAGATGAATTAACAGAACACAGAGCAGTTTCTCAGAAAGCTTCTTTCCAGTTTTGAACGGAAGGTATTTCCTTTTTCACCTTAGACCTCTATGGGCTTCCAAATATCCCTTTGCCAATTCCACAAGAACAGCCTTAGCGAAAGGCTTCTTGAAGGGAAAGTTGTAACTCGGTGAGATGAATTAACAGAACACAGAGCAGTTTCTCAGAAAGCTTCTTTCCTGTTTTGAACGGAAGGTATTTCCTTTTTCACCATAGCCCTCTATGAGCTTCCAAATATCCCTGTGCCAATTCCACAAAACAGCGTTAGCGAAAGTCTTCTTGAAGGGAAAGATGTAACTCTGTGAGATGAATTAACAGAACACAGAGCAGTTGCTCAGAAATCTTCTTTCCAGTTTTGAACGGAAGATATTTCCTTTTTCACCATAGCCCTCTATGGGCTTCCAAATATCCCTTTGCCAATTCCACAAGAACAGCCTTTGCGAAAGGCTTCTTGAAGGGAAAGATGTAACTCTGTGAGATGAATTAACAGAACACACAGCAGTTTCTCAGAAAGCTTCTTTCCAGTTTTGAACGGAAGATATTTCCTTTTTCACCATAGCCCTCTATGGGCTTCCAAATATCCCTTTGCCAATTCCACAAGAACAGCCTTAGCGAAAGGCTTCTTGAAGGGAAAGATGTAACTGTGTGAGGTGAATTAACAGAACACAGAGCAGTTTCTCAGAAAGCTTCTTTGCAGTTTTGAACGGAAGATATTTCCTTTTTCACCTTAGCCCTCTATGGGCTTCCAAATATCCCTTTGCCAATTCCACAAGAACAGCCTTAGCGAAAGGCTTCTTGAAGGGAAATTTGTAACTCGGTGAGATGAATTAACAGAACACAGAGCAGTTTCTCAGAAAGCTTCTTTCCAGTTTTGAACGGAAGGTATTTCCTTTTTCACCATAGCCCCCTATGAGCTTCCAAATATCCCTGTGCCAATTCCACAAAACAGCGTTTGCGAAAGGCTTCTTGAAGGGAAAGATGTAACTCTGTGAGATGAATTAACAGAACACAGAGCAGTTTCTCAGAAATCTTCTTTCCTGTTTTCAACGGAAGATATTTCCTTTTACACCATAGCCCTCTATGGGCTTCCAAATATCCCTTTGCCAATTCCACAAGAACAGCCTTAGCGAAAGGCTTCTTGAAGGGAAAGATGTAACTCTGTGAGGTGAATTAACAGAACACAGAGCAGTTTCTCAGAAAGCTTCTTTCCAGTTTTGAACGGAAGATATTTCCTTTTTCACCATAGCTCCCTATGGGCTTCCAAATATCCCTTTGCCAATTCCACAAGAACAGCCTTAGCGAAAGGCTTCTTGATGGGAAAGATGTAACTCTGTGAGATGAATTAACAGAACACAGAGCAGTTTCTCAGAAAGCTTCTTTCCAGTTTTGAACGGAAAATATTTCCTTTTTCACCATAGCCCTCTATGGGCTTCCAAATATCCCTTTGCCAATTCCCCAAGAACAGCCTTAGCGAAAGGCTTCTTGAAGGGAAAGATGTAACTCTGTCAGATGAATTAACAGAACACAGAGCAGTTTCTCAGAAAGCTTCTTTCCAGTTTTGAACGGAAGATATTTCCTTTTTCACCATAGCCCTCTATGGGCTTCCAAATATCCCTTTGCCAATTCCACAAGAAGAGCCTTAGCGAAAGGCTTTTTGAAGGGAAAGATGTAACTCTGTGGGATGAATTAACAGAACACAGAGCAGTTTCTCAGAAAGCTTCTTTCCAGTTTTGAACGGAAGATATTTCCTTTTTCACCATAGCCCTCTATGGGCTTCCAAATATCCCTTTGCCAATTCCCCAAGAAAAGCCTTAGCGAAAGGCTTCTTGAAGGGAAAGATGTAACTCTGTGAGATGAATTAACAGAACACAGAGCAGTTTCTCAGAAAGCTTCTTTCCAGTTTTGAACGGAAGGTATTTCCTTTTTCACCATAGCCCTCTATGGGCTTCCAAATATCCCTTTGCCAATTCCCCAAGAACAGCCTTAGCGAAAGGCTTCTTGAAGGGAAAGATGTAACTCTGTGAGATGAATTAACAGAACACAGAGCAGTTTCTCAGAAAGCTTCTTTCTAGTTTTGAACGGAAGATATTTCCTTTTTCACCATAGCCCTCTATGGGCTTCCAAATATCCCTTTGCCAATTCCACAAGAACAGCCTTAGCGAAAGGCTTCTTGAAGGGAAAGATGTAACTCTGTGAGATGAATTAACAGAACACAGAGCAGTTTCTCAGAATGCTTCTTTCCAGTTTTGAACGGAAGATATTTCCTTTTTCACCATAGCCCTCTATGGGCTTCCAAATATCCCTTTGCCAATTCAACAAGAACAGCCTTAGCGAAAGGCTTCTTGAAGGAAAAGATGTAACTCTGTGAGATGAATTAACAGAACACACATCAGTTTCTCAGAAAGCTTCTTTCCAGTTTTGAACGGAAGATATTTCCATTTTCACCATAGCCCTCTCTGGGCTTCCAAATATCCCTTTGCCAATTCCCAAAGAACAGCCTTAGCGAAAGGCTTCTTGAAGGGAAAGATGTAACTCTGTGAGATGAATTAACAGAATACAGAGCAGTTTCTCAGAAAGCTTCTTTCCAGTTTTGAACGGAAGATATTTCCTTTTTCACCTTAGCCCTCTATGGGCTTCCAAATATCCCTTTGCCAATTCCACAAGAACAGCCTTAGCGAAAGGCTTCTTGAAGGGAAAGTTGTAACTCGGTGAGATGAATTAACAGAACACAGAGCAGTTTCTCAGAAAGCTTCTTTCCAGTTTGAACGGAAGGTATTTCCTTTTTCACCATAGCCCTCTATGGGCTTCCAAATATCCCTGTGCCAACTCCACAAAACAGCCTTAGCGAAAGGCTTCTTGAAGGGAAAGATGTAACTCTGTGAGATGAATTAACAGAACACAGAGCAGTTTCTCAGAAAGCTTCTTTCCAGTTTTGAACGGAAGATATTTCCTTTTTCACCATAGCCCTCGATGGGCTTCAAAATATCCCTTGCCAATTCCACAAGAACAGCCTTAGCGAAAGGCTTCTTGAAGGGAAAGATGTAACTCTGTGAGATGAATTAACAGAACACATAGCAGTTTCTCAGAAAGCTTCTTTCCAGTTTTGAACGGATGGTATTTCCTTTTTCACCATAGCCCTCTATGGGTTTCCAAATATCCCTTTGCCAATTCCCCAAGAACAGCCTTAGCGAAAGGCTTCTTGAAGAAAAAGATGTAACTCTGTGAGATGAATTAACAGAAGACAGAGCAGTTTCTCAGAAAGCTTCTTTCCAGTTTTGAACGGAAGATATTTCCTTTTTCACCATAGCCCTCTAAGGGTTTCCATATATCCCTTTGCCAATTCCACAAGAACAGCCTTAGCGAAAGGCTTCTTGAAGGGAAAGATGTAACTCTGTGAGATGAATTAACAGAACACAGAGCAGTTTCTCACAAAGTTTCTTTCCACTTTTGAACGGAAGATATTTCCTTTTTCACCATAGGCCTCTATGGGCTTCCAAATACCCCTTGGCCAATTCCACAAGAACAGCCTTAACGAAAGGCTTCTTGAAGGGAAAGATGTAACTCTGTGAGATGAATTAACAGAACACAGAGCAGTTGCTCAGAAAGCTTCTTTCCAGTTTTGAACGGAAGATATTTCCTTTTTCACCATAGCCCTCTATGGGCTTCCAAATATCCCTTTGCCAATTCCACAAGAACAGCCTTAGCGAAAGGCTTGTTGAAGGGAAAGATGTAACTCTGTGAGATGAATTAACAGAACACAGAGCAGTTTCTCAGAAAGCTTCTTTCCAGTTTTGAACGGAAGGTATTTCCTTTTTCACCATAGCCCTCTATGGGCTTGCAAATATCCCTTTGCCAATTCCCCAAGAACAGCCTTAGCGAAAGGCTTCTTGAAGGGAAAGATGTAACTCTGTGAGATGAATTACCAGAACACAGAGCAGTTGCTCAGAAAGCTTCTTTCCAGTTTTGAACGGAAGATATTTCCTTTTTCACCATAGCCCTCTATGGGCTTCCAAATATCAATTTGACAATTCCACAAGAACAGCCTTAGCGAAAGGTTTCTTGAAGGGAAAGATGTAACTCTGTGAGATGAATTAACAGAACACAGAGCAGTTTCTCAGAAAGCTTCTTTCCACTTTTGAACGGAAGATATTTCCTTTTTCACCATAGCCCTCTATGGGCTTCCAAATATCCCTTTGCCAATTCCACAAGAACAGCCTTAGCGAAAGGCTTCTTGAAGGGAAAGATGTAACTCTGTGAGGTGAATTAACAGAACACAGAGCAGTTTCTCAGAAAGCTTCTTTCCAGTATTGAACGGAAGATATTTCCTTTTTCACCATAGCCCTCTATGGGCTTCCAAATATCCCTTTGCCAATTCCACAAGAACAGCCTTAGCGAAAGGCTTCTTGAAGGGAAACATGTAACTCTGTGAGATGAATTAACAGAACACAGAGCAGTTTCTCAGAAAGCTTCTTTCCAGTTTTGAACGGAAGGTATTTCCTTTTTCACCATAGCCCTCTATGGGCTTCCAAATATCCCTTTGCCAATTCCACAAGAACAGCCTTAGCGAAAGGCTTCTTGAAGGGAAAGATGTAACTCTGTGAGATGAATTAACAGAACACAGAGCAGTTGCTCAGAAAGCTTCTTTCCAGTTTTGAACGGAAGATATTTCCTTTTTCACCATAGAACTCTATGGGCTTCCAAATATCCCTTTGCCAATTCCACAAAAACAGCCTTAGCGAAAGGCTTCTTGAAGGGAAAGATGTAACTCTGTGAGATGAATTAACAGAACACAGAGCAGTTGTTCAGAAAGCTTCTTTCCAGTTTTGAACGGAAGATATTTCCTTTTTCACCATAGCTCCCTATGGGCTTCCAAATATCCCTTTGCCAATTCCACAAGAACAGCCTTAGCGAAAGGCTTCTTGAAGGGAAAGATGTAACTCTGTGAGATGAATTAACAGAACACAAAGCAGTTTCTCAGAAAGCTTCTTTCCAGTTTTGAACGTAAGATATTTCCTTTTTACCATAGCCCTCTATGGGCTTCCAAATATCCCTTTGCCAATTCCACAAGAACAGCCTTAGCGAAAGGCTTCTTGAAGAGAAAGATGTAACTCTGTGAGATGAATTAACAGAACACAGAGCAGTTTCTCAGAAAGTTTCTTTCCAGTTTTGAACGGAAGATATTTCCTTTTTCACCATAGCCCTCTATGGGCTTCCAAATATCCCTTTGCCAATTCCACAAGAACAGCCTTAGCGAAAGGCTTCTTGAAGGGAAAGATGTAACTCTGTGAGATGAATTAACAGAACACAGAGCAGTTTCTCAGAAAGCTTCTTTCCAGTTTTGAACGGAAGATATTTCCTTTATCACCATAGCCCTCTATGGGCTTCCAAATATCCCTTTGCCAATTCCACAAGAACAGCCTTAGCGAAAGGCTTCTTGAAGGGAAAGATGTAACTCTGTGAGATGAATTAACAGAACACAGAGCAGTTTCTCAGAAAGCTTCTTTCCAGTTTTGAACGGAAGATATTTCCTTTTTCACCATAGCCCTCTATGGGCTTCCAAATATCCCTTTGCCAATTCCACAAGAACAGCCTTAGCGAAAGGCTTATTGAAGGGAAAGATGTAACTCTGTGGGATGAATTAACAGAACACAGAGCAGTTTCTCAGAAAGCTTCTTTCCAGTTTTGAACGGAAGATATTTCCTTTTTCAACATAGCCCTCTATGGGCTTCCAAATATCCCTTTGCCAATTCCCCAAGAACAGCCTTAGCGAAAGGCTTCTTGAAGGGAAAGATGTAACTCTGTGAGATGAATTAACAGAACACAGAGCAGTTTCTCAGAAAGCTTCTTTCCAGTTTTGAACGGAAGGTATTTCCTTTTTCACCATAGCCCTCTATGGGCTTCCAAATATCCCTTTGCCAATTCCCCAAGAACAGCCTTAGCGAAAGGCTTCTTGAAGGGAAAGATGTAACTCTGTGAGATGAATTAACAGAACACAGAGCAGTTGCTCAGAAAGCTTCTTTCCAGTTTTGAACGGAAGATATTTCCTTTTTCACCATAGCCCTCTATGGGCTTCCAAATATCCCTTTGCCAATTCCCCAAGAACAGCCTTAGCGAAAGGCTTCTTGAAGAAAAACATGTAACTCTGTGAGATGAATTAACAGAACACAGAGCAGTTTCTCAGAAAGCTTCTTTCCAGTTTTGAACGGAAGATATTTCCTTTTTCACCATAGCCCTCTATGGGCTTCCAAATATCCCTTTGCCAATTCCACAGAGAAGAGTCTTAGCCAAAGGCTTATTGAAGGGAAAGATGTAACTCTGTGGGATGAATTAACAGAACACAGAGCAGTTTCTCAGAAAGCATCTTTCCAGTTTTGAACAGAAGATATTTCCTTTTTCACCATAGCCCTCTATGGGCTTCCAAATATCCCTTTGCCAATTCCACAAGAACAGCCTTAGCGAAAGGCTTCTTGAAGGGAAAGATGTAACTCTGTGAGATGAATTAACAGAACACAGAGCAGTTTCTCAGAAAGCTTCTTTCATGTTTTGAACGGAAGATATTTCCTTTTACACCACAGCCCTCTATGGGCTTCCAAATATCCCTTTACCAATTCCACAAGAACAGCCTTAGCGAAAGGCTTCTTGAAGGGAAAGATGTAACTCTGTGAGGTGAATTAACATAACACAGAGCAGTTTCTCAGAAAGCTTCTTTCCTGTTTTGAACGGAAGATATTTCCTTTTTCACCATAGCCCTCTATGGGCTTCCAAATATCCCTTTGCCAATTCCACAAGAACAGCCTTAGCGAAAGGCTTCTTGATGGGAAAGATGTAACTCTGTGAGATGAATTAACAGAACACAGAGCAGTTTCTCAGAAAGCTTCTTTCCAGTTTTGAACGGAAGATATTTCCTTTTTCACCATAGCCCTCTATGGGCTTCCAAATATACCTTTGCCAATTCCCCAAGAACAGCCTTAGCGAAAGGCTTCTTGAAGGGAAAGATGTAACTCTGTGAGATGAATTAACAGAACACAGAGCAGTTTCTCAGAAAGCTTCTTTCCAGTTTTGAACGGAAGATATTTCCTTTTTCACCATAGCCCTCTATGGGCTTCCAAATATCCCTTTGCCAATTCCACAAGAACAGCCTTAGCGAAAGGCTTATTGAAGGGAAAGATGTAACTCTGTGGGATGAATTAACAGAACACAGAGCAGTTTCTCAGAAAGCTTCTATCCAGTTTTGAACGGAAGATATTTCCTTTTTCACCATAGCCCTCTAGGGGCTTCCAAATATCCCTTTGCCAATTCCACAAGAACAGCCTTAGCGAAAGGCTTCTTGAAGGGAAAGATGTAACTCTGTGAGATGAATTAACAGAACACAGAGCAGTTTCTCAGAAAGCTTCTTTCAAGTTTTGGACGGAAGATATTTCCTTTTTCACCATAGCCCTCTATGGGCTTCCAAATATCCCTTTGCCAATTCCACAAGAAGAGCCTTAGCGAAAGGCTTCTTGAAGGGAAAGATGTAACTCTGTGAGATGAATTAACAGAACACAGAGCAGTTTCTCAGAAAGCTTCTTTCCAGTTTTGAACGGAAGATATTTCCTTTTTCACCATAGCCCTCTATGGGCTTCCAAATATCCCTTTGCCAATTCCATAAGAACAGCCTTAGCGAAAGGCTTCTTGAAGGGAAAGATGTAACTCTGTGAGATGAATTAACAGAACACAGAGCAGTTTCTCAGAAAGCTTCTTTCCAGTTTTGAACGGAAGATATTTCCTTTTTCACCATAGCCCTCTATGGGCTTCCAAATATCCCTTTGCCAATTCCACAAGAACAGCCTTAGCGAAAGGCTTCTTGAAGGGAAAGATGTAACTCTGTGAGATGAATTAACAGAACACAGAGCAGTTTCTCAGAAAGCTTCTTTCATGTTTTGAACGGAAGATATTTCCTTTTACACCATAGCCCTCTATGGGCTTCCAAATATCCCTTTGCCAATTCCACAAGAACAGCCTTAGCGAAAGGCTTATTGAAGGGAAAGATGTAACTCTGTGAGGTGAATTAACAGAACACAGAGCAGTTTCTCAGAAAGCTTCTTTCCAGTTTTGAACGGAAGATATTTCCTTTTTCACCATAGCCCTCTATGGGCTTCCAAATATCCCTTTGCCAATTCCACAAGAACAGCCTTAGCGAAAGGCTTCTTGATGGGAAAGATGTAACTCTGTGAGATGAATTAACAGAACACAGAGCAGTTTCTCAGAAAGCTTCTTTCCAGTTTTGAACGGAAGATATTTCCTTTTTCACCATAGCCCTCTATGGGCTTCCAAATATCCCTTTGCCAATTCCACAAGAACAGCCTTAGCGAAAGGCTTCTTGAAGGGAAAGATGTAACTCTGTGCGATGAATTAACACAACACAGAGCAGTTTCTCAGAAAGCTTCTTTCCAGTTTTGAACGGAAGATATTTCCTTTTTCACCATAGCCCTCTATGGGCTTCCAAATATCCATTTGCCAATTCCCCAAGAAAAGCCTTAGCGAAAGGCTTCTTGAAGGGAAAGATGTAACTCTGTGAGATGAATTAACAGAACACACAGCAGTTTCTCAGAAAGCTTCTTTCCAGTTTTGAACGGAAGGTATTTCCTTTTTCACCATAGCCCTCTATGGGCTTCCAAATATCCCTTTGCCAATTCCCCAAGAACAGCCTTAGCGAAAGGCTTCTTGAAGGGAAAGATGTAACTCTGTGAGATGAATTAACAGAACACAGAGCAGTTTCTCAGAAAGCTTCTTTCCAGTTTTGAACGGAAGATATTTCCTTTTTCACCATAGCCCTCTATGGGCTTCCAAATATCCCTTTGCCAATTCCACAAGAGCAGCCTTAGCGAAAGGCTTCTTGAAGGGAAAGATGTAGCTCTGTGAGATGAATTAACAGAACACAGAGCAGTTTCTCAGAAAGCTTCCTTCCAGTTTTGAACGGAAGATATTTCCTTTTTCACCATAGCCCTCTATGGGCTTCCAAATATCCCTTTGCCAAATCCACAAGAACAGCCTTAGCGAAAGGCTTCTTGAAGGGAAAGATGTAACTCTGTGAGATGAATTAACAGAATACAGAGCAGTTTCTCAGAAAGCTTCTTTCCAGTTTTGAACGGAAGATATTTCCTTTTTCACCTTAGCCCTCTATGGGCTTCCAAATATCCCTTTGCCAATTCCACAAGAACAGCCTTAGCGAAAGGCTTCTTGAAGGGAAAGTTGTAACTCGGTGAGATGAATTAACAGAACACAGAGCAGTTTCTCAGAAAGCTTCCTTCCAGTTTTGAACGGAAGATATTTCCTTTTTCACCATAGCCCTCTATGGGCTTCCAAATATCCCTTTGCCAATTCCACAAGAACAGCCTTAGCGAAAGGCTTCTTGAAGGGAAAGATGTAACTCTGTGAGATGAATTAACAGAACACAGAGCAGTTTCTCAAAAAGCTTCCTTCCAGTTTTGAACGGAAGATATTTCCTTTTTCACCATAGCCATCTATGGGCTTCCAAATATCCCTTTGCCAGTTGCACAGGAACAGCCTTAGCAAAAGGCTTCTTGAAGGGAAAGATGTAACTCTGTGAGATGAATTAACAGAACACAGAGCAGTTTCTCAGAAAGCTTCTTTCCAGTTTTGAACGGAAGATATTTCTTTTTCACCATAGCCCTCTATGGGCTTCCAAATATCCCTTTGCCAATTCCACAAGAACAGCCTTAGCGAAAGGCTTCTTGAAGGGAAAGATGTAACTCTGTGAGATGAATTAACAGAACACAGAGCAGTTTCTCAGAAAGCTTCTTTCCAGTTTTGAACGGAAGATATTTCCTTTTTCACCATAGCCCTCTATGGGCTTCCAAATATCCCTTTGCCAATTCCACAAGAACAGCCTTAGCGAAAGGCTTATTGAAGGGAAAGATGTAACTCTGTGGGATGAATTAACAGAACACAGAGCAGTTTCTCAGAAAGCTTCTTTCCAGTTTTGAACGGAAGATATTTCCTTTTTCAACATAGCCCTCTATGGGCTTCCAAATATCCCTTTGCCAATTCCCCAAGAACAGCCTTAGCGAAAGGCTTCTTGAAGGGAAAGATGTAACTGTGTGAGATGAATTAACAGAACACAGAGCAGTTTCTCAGAAAGCTTCTTTCCAGTTTTGAACGGAAGGTATTTCCTTTTTCACCATAGCCCTCTATGGGCTTCCAAATATCCCTTTGCCAATTCCCCAAGAACAGCCTTAGCGAAAGGCTTCTTGAAGGGAAAGATGTAACTCTGTGAGATGAATTAACAGAACACAGAGCAGTAGCTCAGAAAGCTTCTTTCCAGTTTTGAACGGAAGATATTTCCTTTTTCACCATAGCCCTCTATGGGCTTCCAAATATCCCTTTGCCAATTCCACCAGAACAGCCTTAGCGAAAGGCTTCTTGAAGGGAGGGATGTAACTCTGTGAGATGAATTAACAGAACACAGAGCAGTTTCTCAGAAAGCTTCTTTCCAGTTTTGAACGGAAGATATTTCCTTTTTCACCATAGCCCTCTATGGGCTTCCAAATATCCCTTTGCCAATTCCACAAGAACAGCCTTAGCGAAAGGCTTCTTGAAGGGAAAGATGTAACTCTGTGAGGTGAATTAACAGAACACAGAGCAGTTTCTCAGAAAGCTTCTTTCCAGTTTTGAACGGAAGATATTTCCTTTTTCACCATAGCCCTCTATGGGCTTCCAAATATCCCTTTGCCAATTCCACAAGAACAGCCTTAGCGAAAGGCTTCTTGATGGGAAAGATGTAACTCTGTGAGATGAATTAACAGAACACAGAGCAGTTTCTCAGAAAGCTTCTTTCCAGTTTTGAACGGAAGATATTTCCTTTTTCACCATAGCCCTCTATGGGCTTCCAAATATCCCTTTGCCAATTCCACAAGAACAGCCTTAGCGAAAGGCTTCTTGAAGGGAAAGATGTAACTCTGTGCGATGAATTAACACAACACAGAGCAGTTTCTCAGAAAGCTTCTTTCCAGTTTTGAACGGAAGATATTTCCTTTTTCACCATAGCCCTCTATGGGCTTCCAAATATCCATTTCCCAATTCCCCAAGAAAAGCCTTAGCGAAAGGCTTCTTGAAGGGAAAGATGTAACTCTGTGAGATGAATTAACAGAACACACAGCAGTTTCTCAGAAAGCTTCTTTCCAGTTTTGAACGGAAGGTATTTCCTTTTTCACCATAGCCCTCTATGGGCTTCCAAATATCCCTTTGCCAATTCCCCAAGAACAGCCTTAGCGAAAGGCTTCTTGAAGGGAAAGATGTAACTCTGTGAGATGAATTAACAGAACACAGAGCAGTTTCTCAGAAAGCTTCTTTCCAGTTTTGAACGGAAGATATTTCCTTTTTCACCATAGCCCTCTATGGGCTTCCAAATATCCCTTTGCCAATTCCACAAGAACAGCCTTAGCGAAAGGCTTCTTGAAGGGAAAGATGTAGCTCTGTGAGATGAATTAACAGAACACAGAGCAGTTTCTCAGAAAGCTTCCTTCCAGTTTTGAACGGAAGATATTTCCTTTTTCACCATAGCCCTCTATGGGCTTCCAAATATCCCTTTGCCAAATCCACAAGAACAGCCTTAGCGAAAGGCTTCTTGAAGGGAAAGATGTAACTCTGTGAGATGAATTAACAGAATACAGAGCAGTTTCTCAGAAAGCTTCTTTCCAGTTTTGAACGGAAGATATTTCCTTTTTCACCTTAGCCCTCTATGGGCTTCCAAATATCCCTTTGCCAATTCCACAAGAACAGCCTTCGCGAAAGGCTTCTTGAAGTTAAAGTTGTAACTCGGTGAGATGAATTAACAGAACACAGAGCAGTTTCTCAGAAAGCTTCCTTCCAGTTTTGAACGGAAGATATTTCCTTTTTCACCATAGCCCTCTATGGGCTTCCAAATATCCCTTTGCCAATTCCACAAGAACAGCCTTAGCGAAAGGCTTCTTGAAGGGAAAGATGTAACTCTGTGAGATGAATTAACAGAACACAGAGCAGTTTCTCAAAAAGCTTCTTTCCAGTTTTGAACGGAAGATATTTCCTTTTTCACCATAGCCATCTATGGGCTTCCAAATATCCCTTTGCCAGTTGCACAGGAACAGCCTTAGCAAAAGGCTTCTTGAAGGGAAAGATGTAACTCTGTGAGATGAATTAACAGAACACAGAGCAGTTTCTCAGAAAGCTTCTTTCCAGTTTTGAACGGAAGATATTTCTTTTTCACCATAGCCCTCTATGGGCTTCCAAATATCCCTTTGCCAATTCCACAAGAACAGCCTTAGCGAAAGGCTTCTTGAAGGGAAAGATGTAACTCTGTGAGATGAATTAACAGAACACAGAGCAGTTTCTCAGAAAGCTTCTTTCCAGTTTTGAACGGAAGATATTTCCTTTTTCACCATAGCCCTCTATGGGCTTCCAAATATCCCTTTGCCAATTCCACAAGAACAGCCTTAGCGAAAGGCTTATTGAAGGGAAAGATGTAACTCTGTGGGATGAATTAACAGAACACAGAGCAGTTTCTCAGAAAGCTTCTTTCCAGTTTTGAACGTAAGATATTTCCTTTTTCAACATAGCCCTCTATGGGCTTCCAAATATCCCTTTGCCAATTCCCCAAGAACAGCCTTAGCGAAAGGCTTCTTGAAGGGAAAGATGTAACTCTGTGAGATGAATTAACAGAACACAGAGCAGTTTCTCAGAAAGCTTCTTTCCAGTTTTGAACGGAAGGTATTTCCTTTTTCACCATAGCCCTCTATGGGCTTCCAAATATCCCTTTGCCAATTCCCCAAGAACAGCCTTAGCGAAAGGCTTCTTGAAGGGAAAGATGTAACTCTGTGAGATGAATTAACAGAACACAGAGCAGTTGCTCAGAAAGCTTCTTTCCAGTTTTGAACGGAAGATATTTCCTTTTTCACCATAGCCCTCTATGGGCTTCCAAATATCCCTTTGCCAATTCCACAAGAACAGCCTTAGCGAAAGGCTTCTTGAAGGGAGGGATGTAACTCTGTGAGATGAATTAACAGAACACAGAGCAGTTTCTCAGAAAGCTTCTTTCCAGTTTTGAACGGAAGATATTTCCTTTTTCACCATAGCCCTCTATGGGCTTCCAAATATCCCTTTGCCAATTCCACAAGAACAGCCTTAGCGAAAGGCTTCTTGATGGGAAAGATGTAACTCTGTGAGATGAATTAACAGAACACACAGCAGTTTCTCAGAAAGCTTCTTTCCAGTTTTGAACGGAAGATATTTCCTTTTTCACCATAGCCCTCTATGGGCTTCCAAATATCCCTTTGCCAATTCCCCAAGAACAGCCTTAGCGAAAGGCTTCTTGAAGGGAAAGATGTAACTCTGTGAGATGAATTAACAGAACACAGAGCAGTTTCTCAGAAAGCTTCTTTCCAGTTTTGAACGGAAGATATTTCCTTTTTCACCATAGCCCTCTATGGGCTTCCAAATATCCCTTTGCCAATTCCACAAGAACAGCCTTAGCGAAAGGCTTCTTCCAGTTTTGAACGGAAGATATTTCCTTTTTCACCATAGCCCTCTATGGGCTTCCAAATATCCCTTTGCCAATTCCACAAGAACAGCCTTTGCGAAAGGCTTCTTGAAGGGAAAGATGTAACTTTGTGAGATGAATTAACAGAACACACAGCAGTTTCTCAGAAAGCTTCTTTCCAGTTTTGAACGGAAGATATTTCCTTTTTCACCATAGCCCTCTATGGGCTTCCAAATATCCCTTTGCCAATTCCAGAAGAACAGCCTTAGCGAAAGGCTTCTTGAAGGGAAAGATGTAACTGTGTGAGATGAATTAACAGAACACAGAGCAATTTCTCAGAAAGCTTCTTTCCAGTTTTGAACGGAAGGTATTTCCTTTTTCACCTTAGACCTCTATGGGCTTCCAAATATCCCTTTGCCAATTCCACAAGAACAGCCTTAGCGAAAGGCTTCTTGAAGGGAAAGTTGTAACTCGGTGAGATGAATTAACAGAACACAGAGCAGTTTCTCAGAAAGCTTCTTTCCTGTTTTGAACGGAAGGTATTTCCTTTTTCACCATAGCCCTCTATGAGCTTCCAAATATCCCTGTGCCAATTCCACAAAACAGCGTTAGCGAAAGTCTTCTTGAAGGGAAAGATGTAACTCTGTGAGATGAATTAACAGAACACAGAGCAGTTGCTCAGAAAGCTTCTTTCCAGTTTTGAACGGAAGATATTTCCTTTTTCACCATAGCCCTCTATGGGCTTCCAAATATCCCTTTGCCAATTCCACAAGAACAGCCTTTGCGAAAGGCTTCTTGAAGGGAAAGATGTAACTCTGTGAGATGAATTAACAGAACACACAGCAGTTTCTCAGAAAGCTTCTTTCCAGTTTTGAACGGAAGATATTTCCTTTTTCACCATAGCCCTCTATGGGCTTCCAAATATCCCTTTGCCAATTCCACAAGAACAGCCTTAGCGAAAGGCTTCTTGAAGGGAAAGATGTAACTGTGTGAGGTGAATTAACAGAACACAGAGCAGTTTCTCAGAAAGCTTCTTTGCAGTTTTGAACGGAAGATATTTCCTTTTTCACCTTAGCCCTCTATGGGCTTCCAAATATCCCTTTGCCAATTCCACAAGAACAGCCTTAGCGAAAGGCTTCTTGAAGGGAAATTTGTAACTCGGTGAGATGAATTAACAGAACACAGAGCAGTTTCTCAGAAAGCTTCTTTCCAGTTTTGAACGGAAGGTATTTCCTTTTTCACCATAGCCCCCTATGAGCTTCCAAATATCCCTGTGCCAATTCCACAAAACAGCGTTTGCGAAAGGCTTCTTGAAGGGAAAGATGTAACTCTGTGAGATGAATTAACAGAACACAGAGCAGTTTCTCAGAAATCTTCTTTCCTGTTTTCAACGGAAGATATTTCCTTTTACACCATAGCCCTCTATGGGCTTCCAAATATCCCTTTGCCAATTCCACAAGAACAGCCTTAGCGAAAGGCTTCTTGAAGGGAAAGATGTAACTCTGTGAGGTGAATTAACAGAACACAGAGCAGTTTCTCAGAAAGCTTCTTTCCAGTTTTGAACGGAAGATATTTCCTTTTTCACCATAGCTCCCTATGGGCTTCCAAATATCCCTTTGCCAATTCCACAAGAACAGCCTTAGCGAAAGGCTTCTTGATGGGAAAGATGTAACTCTGTGAGATGAATTAACAGAACACAGAGCAGTTTCTCAGAAAGCTTCTTTCCAGTTTTGAACGGAAAATATTTCCTTTTTCACCATAGCCCTCTATGGGCTTCCAAATATCCCTTTGCCAATTCCCCAAGAACAGCCTTAGCGAAAGGCTTCTTGAAGGGAAAGATGTAACTCTGTCAGATGAATTAACAGAACACAGAGCAGTTTCTCAGAAAGCTTCTTTCCAGTTTTGAACGGAAGATATTTCCTTTTTCACCATAGCCCTCTATGGGCTTCCAAATATCCCTTTGCCAATTCCACAAGAAGAGCCTTAGCGAAAGGCTTTTTGAAGGGAAAGATGTAACTCTGTGGGATGAATTAACAGAACACAGAGCAGTTTCTCAGAAAGCTTCTTTCCAGTTTTGAACGGAAGATATTTCCTTTTTCACCATAGCCCTCTATGGGCTTCCAAATATCCCTTTGCCAATTCCCCAAGAAAAGCCTTAGCGAAAGGCTTCTTGAAGGGAAAGATGTAACTCTGTGAGATGAATTAACAGAACACAGAGCAGTTTCTCAGAAAGCTTCTTTCCAGTTTTGAACGGAAGGTATTTCCTTTTTCACCATAGCCCTCTATGGGCTTCCAAATATCCCTTTGCCAATTCCCCAAGAACAGCCTTAGCGAAAGGCTTCTTGAAGGGAAAGATGTAACTCTGTGAGATGAATTAACAGAACACAGAGCAGTTTCTCAGAAAGCTTCTTTCTAGTTTTGAACGGAAGATATTTCCTTTTTCACCATAGCCCTCTATGGGCTTCCAAATATCCCTTTGCCAATTCCACAAGAACAGCCTTAGCGAAAGGCTTCTTGAAGGGAAAGATGTAACTCTGTGAGATGAATTAACAGAACACAGAGCAGTTTCTCAGAATGCTTCTTTCCAGTTTTGAACGGAAGATATTTCCTTTTTCACCATAGCCCTCTATGGGCTTCCAAATATCCCTTTGCCAATTCAACAAGAACAGCCTTAGCGAAAGGCTTCTTGAAGGAAAAGATGTAACTCTGTGAGATGAATTAACAGAACACACATCAGTTTCTCAGAAAGCTTCTTTCCAGTTTTGAACGGAAGATATTTCCTTTTTCACCTTAGCCCTCTATGGGCTTCCAAATATCCCTTTGCCAATTCCACAAGAACAGCCTTAGCGAAAGGCTTCTTGAAGGGAAAGATGTAACTCTGTGAGATGAATTAACAGAATACAGAGCAGTTTCTCAGAAAGCTTCTTTCCAGTTTTGAACGGAAGATATTTCCTTTTTCACCTTAGCCCTCTATGGGCTTCCAAATATCCCTTTGCCAATTCCACAAGAACAGCCTTAGCGAAAGGCTTCTTGAAGGGAAAGATGTAACTCTGTGAGATGAATTAACAGAACACAGAGCAGTTTCTCAGAAAGCTTCTTTCCAGTTTGAACGGAAGGTATTTCCTTTTTCACCATAGCCCTCTATGGGCTTCCAAATATCCCTGTGCCAACTCCACAAAACAGCCTTAGCGAAAGGCTTCTTGAAGGGAAAGATGTAACTCTGTGAGATGAATTAACCGAACACAGAGCAGTTTCTCAGAAAGCTTCTTTCCAGTTTTGAACGGAAGATATTTCCTTTTTCACCATAGCCCTCGATGGGCTTCAAAATATCCCTTGCCAATTCCACAAGAACAGCCTTAGCGAAAGGCTTCTTGAAGGGAAAGATGTAACTCTGTGAGATGAATTAACAGAACACATAGCAGTTTCTCAGAAAGCTTCTTTCCAGTTTTGAACGGATGGTATTTCCTTTTTCACCATAGCCCTCTATGGGTTTCCAAATATCCCTTTGCCAATTCCCCAAGAACAGCCTTAGCGAAAGGCTTCTTGAAGAAAAAGATGTAACTCTGTGAGATGAATTAACAGAAGACAGAGCAGTTTCTCAGAAAGCTTCTTTCCAGTTTTGAACGGAAGATATTTCCTTTTTCACCATAGCCCTCTAAGGGTTTCCATATATCCCTTTGCCAATTCCACAAGAACAGCCTTAGCGAAAGGCTTCTTGAAGGGAAAGATGTAACTCTGTGAGATGAATTAACAGAACACAGAGCAGTTTCTCACAAAGTTTCTTTCCACTTTTGAACGGAAGATATTTCCTTTTTCACCATAGGCCTCTATGGGCTTCCAAATACCCCTTGGCCAATTCCACAAGAACAGCCTTAACGAAAGGCTTCTTGAAGGGAAAGATGTAACTCTGTGAGATGAATTAACAGAACACAGAGCAGTTGCTCAGAAAGCTTCTTTCCAGTTTTGAACGGAAGATATTTCCTTTTTCACCATAGCCCTCTATGGGCTTCCAAATATCCCTTTGCCAATTCCACAAGAACAGCCTTAGCGAAAGGCTTCTTGAAGGGAAAGATGTAACTCTGTGAGATGAATTAACAGAACACAGAGCAGTTTCTCAGAAAGCTTCTTTCCAGTTTTGAACGGAAGGTATTTCCTTTTTCACCATAGCCCTCTATGGGCTTGCAAATATCCCTTTGCCAATTCCCCAAGAACAGCCTTAGCGAAAGGCTTCTTGAAGGGAAAGATGTAACTCTGTGAGATGAATTAACAGAACACAGAGCAGTTGCTCAGAAAGCTTCTTTCCAGTTTTGAACGGAAGATATTTCCTTTTTCACCATAGCCCTCTATGGGCTTCCAAATATCAATTTGACAATTCCACAAGAACAGCCTTAGCGAAAGGTTTCTTGAAGGGAAAGATGTAACTCTGTGAGATGAATTAACAGAACACAGAGCAGTTGTTCAGAAAGCTTCTTTCCAGTTTTGAACGGAAGATATTTCCTTTTTCACCATAGCTCCCTATGGGCTTCCAAATATCCCTTTGCCAATTCCACAAGAACAGCCTTAGCGAAAGGCTTCTTGAAGGGAAAGATGTAACTCTGTGAGATGAATTAACAGAACACAAAGCAGTTTCTCAGAAAGCTTCTTTCCAGTTTTGAACGGAAGATATTTCCTTTTTCACCATAGCCCTTTATGGGCTTCCAAATATCCCTTTGCCAATTCCACAAGAATAGCCTTAGCGAAAGGCTTCTTGAAGGGAAAGATGTAACTCTGTGAGAAGAATTAACAGAACACAGAGCAGTTTCTCAGAAAGCTTCTTTCCAGTTTTGAACGGAAGATATTTCCTTTTTCACCATAGCCCTCTATGGGCTTCCAAATATCCCTTTGCCAATTCCACAAGAACAGCCTTAGCGAAAGGCTTCTTGAAGGGAAAGATGTAACTCTGTGAGATGAATTAACAGAACACAGAGCAGTTTCTCAGAAACCTTCTTTCCAGTTTTGAACGGAAGATATTTCCTTTTTCACCATAGACCTCTAAGGGCTTCCAAATATCCCTTTGCCAATTCCACAAGAACAGCCTTAGCGAAAGGCTTCTTGAAGGGAAAGATGTAACTCTGTGAGATGAATTAACAGAACACAGAGCAGTTTCTCAGAAAGCTTCTTTCCAGTTTTGAACGGAAGATATTTCCTTTTTCACCATAGCCCTCTATGGGCTTCCAAATATCCCTTTGCCAATTCCACAAGAACAGCCTTAGCGAAAGGCTTCTTGAAGGGAAAGATGTAACTCTGTGGGATGAATTAACAGAACACAGAGCAGTTTCTCAGAAAGCTTCTTTCCACTTTTGAACGGAAGATATTTCCTTTTTCACCATAGCCCTCTATGGGCTTCCAAATATCCCTTTGCCAATTCCCCAAGAACAGCCTTAGCGAAAGGCTTCTTGAAGAAAAAGATGTAACTCTGTGAGATGAATTAACAGAACACAGAGCAGTTTCTCAGAAAGCTTCTTTCCAGTTTTGAACGGAAGATATTTCCTTTTTCAACATAGCCCTCTAAGGGCTTCCAAATATCCCTTTGCCAATTCCACAAGAAGAGCCTTAGCGAAAGTCTTCTTGAAGGGAAAGATGTAACTCTGTGAGATGAATTAACAGAACACAGAGCAGTTTCTCAGAAAGCTTCTTTCCACTTTTGAACGGAAGATATTTCCTTTTTCACCATAGCCCTCTATGGGCTTCCAAATATCCCTTTGCCAATTCCACAAGAACAGCCTTAGCGAAAGGCTTCTTGAAGGGAAAGATGTAACTCTGTGAGGTGAATTAACAGAACACAGAGCAGTTGCTCAGAAAGCTTCTTTCCAGTTTTGAACGGAAGATATTTCCTTTTTCACCATAGCCCTCTATGGGCTTCCAAATATCCCTTTGCCAATTCCACAAGAACAGCCTTAGCGAAAGGCTTCTTGAAGGGAAACATGTAACTCTGTGAGATGAATTAACAGAACACAGAGCAGTTTCTCAGAAAGCTTCTTTCCAGTTTTGAACGGAAGGTATTTCCTTTTTCACCATAGCCCTCTATGGGCTTCCAAATATCCCTTTGCCAATTCCACAAGAACAGCCTTAGCGAAAGGCTTCTTGAAGGGAAAGATGTAACTCTGTGAGATGAATTAACAGAACACAGAGCAGTTGCTCAGAAAGCTTCTTTCCAGTTTTGAACGGAAGATATTTCCTTTTTCACCATAGAACTCTATGGGCTTCCAAATATCCCTTTGCCAATTCCACAAAAACAGCCTTAGCGAAAGGCTTCTTGAAGGGAAAGATGTAACTCTGTGAGATGAATTAACAGAACACAGAGCAGTTGTTCAGAAAGCTTCTTTCCAGTTTTGAACGGAAGATATTTCCTTTTTCACCATAGCTCCCTATGGGCTTCCAAATATCCCTTTGCCAATTCCACAAGAACAGCCTTAGCGAAAGGCTTCTTGAAGGGAAAGATGTAACTCTGTGAGATGAATTAACAGAACACAAAGCAGTTTCTCAGAAAGCTTCTTTCCAGTTTTGAACGTAAGATATTTCCTTTTTCACCATAGCCCTCTATGGGCTTCCAAATATCCCTTTGCCAATTCCACAAGAACAGCCTTAGCGAAAGGCTTCTTGAAGAGAAAGATGTAACTCTGTGAGATGAATTAACAGAACACAGAGCAGTTTCTCAGAAAGCTTCTTTCCAGTTTTGAACGGAAGATATTTCCTTTTTCACCATAGCCCTCTATGGGCTTCCAAATATCCCTTTGCCAATTCCACAAGAACAGCCTTAGCGAAAGGCTTCTTGAAGGGAAAGATGTAACTCTGTGAGATGAATTAACAGAACACAGAGCAGTTTCTCAGAAAGCTTCTTTCCAGTTTTGAACGGAAGATATTTCCTTTATCACCATAGCCCTCTATGGGCTTCCAAATATCCCTTTGCCAATTCCACAAGAACAGCCTTAGCGAAAGGCTTCTTGAAGGGAAAGATGTAACTCTGTGAGATGAATTAACAGAACACAGAGCAGTTTCTCAGAAAGCTTCTTTCCAGTTTTGAACGGAAGATATTTCCTTTTTCACCGTAGCCCTCTATGGGCTTCCAAATATCCCTTTGCCAATTCCACAAGAACAGCCTTAGCGAAAGGCTTATTGAAGGGAAAGATGTAACTCTGTGGGATGAATTAACAGAACACAGAGCAGTTTCTCAGAAAGCTTCTTTCCAGTTTTGAACGGAAGATATTTCCTTTTTCAACATAGCCCTCTATGGGCTTCCAAATATCCCTTTGCCAATTCCACAAGAACAGCCTTAGCGAAAGGCTTCTTGAAGGGAAAGATGTAACTCTGTGAGATGAATTAACAGAACACAGAGCAGTTTCTCAGAAAGCTTCTTTCCAGTTTTGAACGGAAGGTATTTTCTTTTTCACCATAGCCCTCTATGGGCTTCCAAATATCCCTTTGCCAATTCCCCAAGAACAGCCTTAGCGAAAGGCTTCTTGAAGGGAAAGATGTAACTCTGTGAGATGAATTAACAGAACACAGAGCAGTTGCTCAGAAAGCTTCTTTCCAGTTTTGAACGGAAGATATTTCCTTTTTCACCATAGCCCTCTATGGGCTTCCAAATATCCCTTTGCCAATTCCACAAGAACAGCCTTAGCGAAAGGCTTCTTGAAGGGAGGGATGTAACTCTGTGAGATGAATTAACAGAACACAGAGCAGTTTCTCAGAAAGCTTCTTTCCAGTTTTGAACGGAAGATATTTCCTTTTTCACCATAGCCCTCTATGGGCTTCCAAATATCCCTTTGCCAATTCCACAAGAACAGCCTTAGCGAAAGGCTTCTTGATGGGAAAGATGTAACTCTGTGAGATGAATTAACAGAACACACAGCAGTTTCTCAGAAAGCTTCTTTCCAGTTTTGAACGGAAGATATTTCCTTTTTCACCATAGCCCTCTATGGGCTTCCAAATATCCCTTTGCCAATTCCCCAAGAACAGCCTTAGCGAAAGGCTTCTTGAAGGGAAAGATGTAACTCTGTGAGATGAATTAACAGAACACAGAGCAGTTTCTCAGAAAGCTTCTTTCCAGTTTTGAACGGAAGATATTTCCTTTTTCACCATAGCCCTCTATGGGCTTCCAAATATCCCTTTGCCAATTCCACAAGAACAGCCTTAGCGAAAGGCTTCTTGAAGGGAAAGATGTAACTCTGTGAGATGAATTAACAGAACACAGAGCAGTTTCTCAGAAAGCTTCTTTCCAGTTTTGAACGGAAGATATTTCCTTTTTCACCATAGCCCTCTATGGGCTTCCAAATATCCCTTTGCCAATTCCACAAGAACAGCCTTTGCGAAAGGCTTCTTGAAGGGAAAGATGTAACTCTGTGAGATGAATTAACAGAACACACAGCAGTTTCTCAGAAAGCTTCTTTCCAGTTTTGAACGGAAGATATTTCCTTTTTCACCATAGCCCTCTATGGGCTTCCAAATATCCCTTTGCCAATTCCACAAGAACAGCCTTAGCGAAAGGCTTCTTGAAGGGAAAGATGTAACTGTGTGAGATGAATTAACAGAACACAGAGCAGTTTCTCAGAAAGCTTCTTTCCAGTTTTGAACGGAAGGTATTTCCTTTTTCACCTTAGACCTCTATGGGCTTCCAAATATCCCTTTGCCAATTCCACAAGAACAGCCTTAGCGAAAGGCTTCTTGAAGGGAAAGTTGTAACTCGGTGAGATGAATTAACAGAACACAGAGCAGTTTCTCAGAAAGCTTCTTTCCTGTTTTGAACGGAAGGTATTTCCTTTTTCACCATAGCCCTCTATGAGCTTCCAAATATCCCTGTGCCAATTCCACAAAACAGCGTTAGCGAAAGTCTTCTTGAAGGGAAAGTTGTAACTCTGTGAGATGAATTAACAGAACACAGAGCAGTTTCTCAGAAAGCTTCTTTCCAGTTTTGAACGGAATATATTTCCTTTTTCACCATAGCCCTCTATGGGCTTCCAAATATCCCTTGCCAATTCCACAAGAACAGCCTTAGCGAAAGGCTTCTTGAAGGGAAAGATGTAACTCTGTGAGATGAATTAACAGAACACAGAGCAGTTTCTCAGAAAGCTTCTTTCCAGTTTTGAACGGAAGATATTTCCTTTTTCACCATAGCCCTCTATGGGCTTCAAAATATCCCTTGCCAATTCCACAAGAACAGCCTTAGCGAAAGGCTTCTTGAAGGGAAAGATGTAACTCTGTGAGATGAATTAACAGAACACATAGCAGTTTCTCAGAAAGCTTCTTTCCAGTTTTCAACGGATGGTATTTCCTTTTTCACCATAGCCCTCTATGGGCTTCCAAATATAACTTTGCCAATTCCCCAAGAACAGCCTTAGCGAAAGGCTTCTTGAAGAAAAACATGTAACTCTGTGAGATGAATTAACAGAACACAGAGCAGTTTCTCAGAAAGCTTCTTTCCAGTTTTGAACGGAAGATATTTCCTTTTTCACCATAGCCCTCTATGGGCTTCCAAATATCCCTTTGCCAATTCCACAAAGAAGAGTCTTAGCCAAAGGCTTATTGAAGGGAAAGATGTAACTCTGTGGGATGAATTAACAGAACACAGAGCAGTTTCTCAGAAAGCATCTTTCCAGTTTTGAACAGAAGATATTTCCTTTTTCACCATAGCCCTCTATGGGCTTCCAAATATCCCTTTGCCAATTCCACAAGAACAGCCTTAGCGAAAGGCTTCTTGAAGGGAAAGATGTAACTCTGTGAGATGAATTAACAGAACACAGAGCAGTTTCTCAGAAAGCTTCTTTCATGTTTTGAACGGAAGATATTTCCTTTTACACCACAGCCCTCTATGGGCTTCCAAATATCCCTTTACCAATTCCACAAGAACAGCCTTAGCGAAAGGCTTCTTGAAGGGAAAGATGTAACTCTGTGAGGTGAATTAACATAACACAGAGCAGTTTCTCAGAAAGCTTCTTTCCAGTTTTGAACGGAAGATATTTCCTTTTTCACCATAGCCCTCTATGGGCTTCCAAATATCCCTTTGCCAATTCCACAAGAACAGCCTTAGCGAAAGGCTTCTTGATGGGAAAGATGTAACTCTGTGAGATGAATTAACAGAACACAGAGCAGTTTCTCAGAAAGCTTCTTTCCAGTTTTGAACGGAAGATATTTCCTTTTTCACCATAGCCCTCTATGGGCTTCCAAATATCCCTTTGCCAATTCCACAAGAACAGCCTTAGCGAAAGGCTTATTGAAGGGAAAGATGTAACTCTGTGGGATGAATTAACAGAACACAGAGCAGTTTCTCAGAAAGCTTCTATCCAGTTTTGAACGGAAGATATTTCCTTTTTCACCATAGCCCTCTAGGGGCTTCCAAATATCCCTTTGCCAATTCCACAAGAACAGCCTTAGCGAAAGGCTTCTTGAAGGGAAAGATGTAACTCTGTGAGATGAATTAACAGAACACAGAGCAGTTTCTCAGAAAGCTTCTTTCAAGTTTTGGACGGAAGATATTTCCTTTTTCACCATAGCCCTCTATGGGCTTCCAAATATCCCTTTGCCAATTCCACAAGAAGAGCCTTAGCGAAAGGCTTCTTGAAGGGAAAGATGTAACTCTGTGAGATGAATTAACAGAACACAGAGCAGTTTCTCAGAAAGCTTCTTTCCAGTTTTGAACGGAAGATATTTCCTTTTTCACCATAGCCCTCTATGGGCTTCCAAATATCCCTTTGCCAATTCCATAAGAACAGCCTTAGCGAAAGGCTTCTTGAAGGGAAAGATGTAACTCTGTGAGATGAATTAACAGAACACAGAGCAGTTTCTCAGAAAGCTTCTTTCCAGTTTTGAACGGAAGATATTTCCTTTTTCACCATAGCCCTCTATGGGCTTCCAAATATCCCTTTGCCAATTCCACAAGAACAGCCTTAGAGAAAGGCTTCTTGAAGGGAAAGACGTAACTCTGTGAGATGAATTAACAGAACACAGAGCAGTTTCTCAGAAAGCTTCTTTCATGTTTTGAACGGAAGATATTTAATTTTACACCATAGCCCTCTATGGGCTTCCAAATATCCCTTTGCCAATTCCACAAGAACAGCCTTAGCGAAAGGCTTCTTGAAGGGAAAGATGTAACTCTGTGAGGTGAATTAACAGAACACAGAGCAGTTTCTCAGAAAGCTTCTTTCCAATTTTGAACGGAAGATATTTCCTTTTTCACCATAGCCCTCTATGGGCTTCCAAATATCCCTTTGCCAATTCCACAAGAACAGCCTTAGCGAAAGGCTTCTTGATGGGAAAGATGTAACTCTGTGAGATGAATTAACAGAACACAGAGCAGTTTCTCAGAAAGCTTCTTTCCAGTTTTGAACGGAAGATATTTCCTTTTTCACCATAGCCCTCTATGGGCTTCCAAATATCCCTTTGCCAATTCCCCAAGAACAGCCTTAGCGAAAGGCTTCTTGAAGGGAAAGATGTAACTCTGTGCGATGAATTAACACAACACAGAGCAGTTTCTCAGAAAGCTTCTTTCCAGTTTTGAACGGAAGATATTTCCTTTTTCACCATAGCCCTCTATGGGCTTCAAAATATCCATTTGCCAATTCCCCAAGAAAAGCCTTAGCGAAAGGCTTCTTGAAGGGAAAGATGTAACTCTGTGAGATGAATTAACAGAACACACAGCAGTTTCTCAGAAAGCTTCTTTCCAGTTTTGAACGGAAGGTATTTCCTTTTTCACCATAGCCCTCTATGGGCTTCCAAATATCCCTTTGCCAATTCCCCAAGAACAGCCTTAGCGAAAGGCTTCTTGAAGGGAAAGATGTAACTCTGTGAGATGAATTAACAGAACACAGAGCAGTTTCTCAGAAAGCTTCTTTCCAGTTTTGAACGGAAGATATTTCCTTTTTCACCATAGCCCTCTATGGGCTTCCAAATATCCCTTTGCCAATTCCACAAGAACAGCCTTAGCGAAAGGCTTCTTGAAGGGAAAGATGTAGCTCTGTGAGATGAATTAACAGAACACAGAGCAGTTTCTCAGAAAGCTTCCTTCCAGTTTTGAACGGAAGATATTTCCTTTTTCACCATAGCCCTCTATGGGCTTCCAAATATCCCTTTGCCAAATCCACAAGAACAGCCTTAGCGAAAGGCTTCTTGAAGGGAAAGATGTAACTCTGGGAGATGAATTAACAGAATACAGAGCAGTTTCTCAGAAAGCTTCTTTCCAGTTTTGAACGGAAGATATTTCCTTTTTCACCTTAGCCCTCTATGGGCTTCCAAATATCCCTTTGCCAATTCCAAAAGAACAGCCTTAGCGAAAGGCTTCTTGAAGGGAAAGTTGTAACTCGGTGAGATGAATTAACAGAACACAGAGCAGTTTCTCAGAAAGCTTCCTTCCAGTTTTGAACGGAAGATATTTCCTTTTTCACCATAGCCCTCTATGGGCTTCCAAATATCCCTTTGCCAATTCCACAAGAACAGCCTTAGCGAAAGGCTTCTTGAAGGGAAAGATGTAACTCTGTGAGATGAATTAACAGAACACAGAGCAGTTTCTCAAAAAGCTTCTTTCCAGTTTTGAACGGAAGATATTTCCTTTTTCACCATAGCCATCTATGGGCTTCCAAATATCCCTTTGCCAGTTGCACAGGAACAGCCTTAGCAAAAGGCTTCTTGAAGGGAAAGATGTAACTCTGTGAGATGAATTAACAGAACACAGAGCAGTTTCTCAGAAAGCTTCTTTCCAGTTTTGAACGGAAGATATTTCTTTTTCACCATAGCCCTCTATGGGCTTCCAAATATCCCTTTGCCAATTCCACAAGAACAGCCTTAGCGAAAGGCTTCTTGAAGGGAAAGATGTAACTCTGTGAGATGAATTAACAGAACACAGAGCAGTTTCTCAGAAAGCTTCTTTCCAGTTTTGAACGGAAGATATTTCCTTTTTCACCATAGCCCTCTATGGGCTTCCAAATATCCCTTTGCCAATTCCACAAGAACAGCCTTAGCGAAAGGCTTATTGAAGGGAAAGATGTAACTCTGTGGGATGAATTAACAGAACACAGAGCAGTTTCTCAGAAAGCTTCTTTCCAGTTTTGAACGGAAGATATTTCCTTTTTCAACATAGCCCTCTATGGGCTTCCAAATATCCCTTTGCCAATTCCCCAAGAACAGCCTTAGCGAAAGGCTTCTTGAAGGGAAAGATGTAACTCTGTGAGATGAATTAACAGAACACAGAGCAGTTTCTCAGAAAGCTTCTTTCCAGTTTTGAACGGAAGGTATTTCCTTTTTCACCATAGCCCTCTATGGGCTTCCAAATATCCCTTTGCCAATTCCCCAAGAACAGCCTTAGCGAAAGGCTTCTTGAAGGGAAAGATGTAACTCTGTGAGATGAATTAACAGAACACAGAGCAGTTGCTCAGAAAGCTTCTTTCCAGTTTTGAACGGAAGATATTTCCTTTTTCACCATAGCCCTCTATGGGCTTCCAAATATCCCTTTGCCAATTCCACCAGAACAGCCTTAGCGAAAGGCTTCTTGAAGGGAGGGATGTAACTCTGTGAGATGAATTAACAGAACACAGAGCAGTTTCTCAGAAAGCTTCTTTCCAGTTTTGAACGGAAGATATTTCCTTTTTCACCATAGCCCTCTATGGGCTTCCAAATATCCCTTTGCCAATTCCACAAGAACAGCCTTAGCGAAAGGCTTCTTGATGGGAAAGATGTAACTCTGTGAGATGAATTAACAGAACACACAGCAGTTTCTCAGAAAGCTTCTTTCCAGTTTTGAACGGAAGATATTTCCTTTTTCACCATAGCCCTCTATGGGCTTCCAAATATCCCTTTGCCAATTCCCCAAGAACAGCCTTAGCGAAAGGCTTCTTGAAGGGAAAGATGTAACTCTGTGAGATGAATTAACAGAACACAGAGCAGTTACTCAGAAAGCTTCTTTCCAGTTTTGAACGGAAGATATTTCCTTTTTCACCATAGCCCTCTATGGGCTTCCAAATATCCCTCTGCCAATTCCACAAGAACAGCCTTAGCGAAAGGCTTCTTCCAGTTTTGAACGGAAGATATTTCCTTTTTCACCATAGCCCTCTATGGGCTTCCAAATATCCCTTTGCCAATTCCACAAGAACAGCCTTTGCGAAAGGCTTCTTGAAGGGAAAGATGTAACTCTGTGAGATGAATTAACAGAACACACAGCAGTTTCTCAGAAAGCTTCTTTCCAGTTTTGAACGGAAGATATTTCCTTTTTCACCATAGCCCTCTATGGGCTTCCAAATATCCCTTTCCCAATTCCACAAGAACAGCCTTAGCGAAAGGCTTCTTGAAGGGAAAGATGTAACTGTGTGAGATGAATTAACAGAACACAGAGCAGTTTCTCAGAAAGCTTCTTTCCAGTTTTGAACGGAAGGTATTTCCTTTTTCACCTTAGACCTCTATGGGCTTCCAAATATCCCTTTGCCAATTCCACAAGAACAGCCTTAGCGAAAGGCTTCTTGAAGGGAAAGTTGTAACTCGGTGAGATGAATTAACAGAACACAGAGCAGTTTCTCAGAAAGCTTCTTTCCTGTTTTGAACGGAAGGTATTTCCTTTTTCACCATAGCCCTCTATGAGCTTCCAAATATCCCTGTGCCAATTCCACAAAACAGCGTTAGCGAAAGTCTTCTTGAAGGGAAAGATGTAACTCTGTGAGATGAATTAACAGAACACAGAGCAGTTTCTCAGAAAGCTTCTTTCCAGTTTTGAACGGAATATATTTCCTTTTTCACCATAGCCCTCTATGGGCTTCCAAATATCCCTTGCCAATTCCACAAGAACAGCCTTAGCGAAAGGCTTCTTGAAGGGAAAGATGTAACTCTGTGAGATGAATTAACAGAACACAGAGCAGTTTCTCAGAAAGCTTCTTTCCAGTTTTGAACGGAAGATATTTCCTTTTTCACCATAGCCCTCTATGGGCTTCAAAATATCCCTTGCCAATTCCACAAGAACAGCCTTAGCGAAAGGCTTCTTGAAGGGAAAGATGTAACTCTGTGAGATGAATTAACAGAACACATAGCAGTTTCTCAGAAAGCTTCTTTCCAGTTTTCAACGGATGGTATTTCCTTTTTCACCATAGCCCTCTATGGGCTTCCAAATATCCCTTTGCCAATTCCCCAAGAACAGCCTTAGCGAAAGGCTTCTTGAAGAAAAACATGTAACTCTGTGAGATGAATTAACAGAACACAGAGCAGTTTCTCAGAAAGCTTCTTTCCAGTTTTGAACGGAAGATATTTCCTTTTTCACCATAGCCCTCTATGGGCTTCCAAATATCCCTTTGCCAATTCCACAAAGAAGAGTCTTAGCCAAAGGCTTATTGAAGGGAAAGATGTAACTCTGTGGGATGAATTAACAGAACACAGAGCAGTTTCTCAGAAAGCATCTTTCCAGTTTTGAACAGAAGATATTTCCTTTTTCACCATAGCCCTCTATGGGCTTCCAAATATCCCTTTGCCAATTCCACAAGAACAGCCTTAGCGAAAGGCTTCTTGAAGGGAAAGATGTAACTCTGTGAGATGAATTAACAGAACACAGAGCAGTTTCTCAGAAAGCTTCTTTCATGTTTTGAACGGAAGATATTTCCTTTTACACCACAGCCCTCTATGGGCTTCCAAATATCCCTTTACCAATTCCACAAGAACAGCCTTAGCGAAAGGCTTCTTGAAGGGAAAGATGTAACTCTGTGAGGTGAATTAACATAACACAGAGCAGTTTCTCAGAAAGCTTCTTTCCAGTTTTGAACGGAAGATATTTCCTTTTTCACCATAGCCCTCTATGGGCTTCCAAATATCCCTTTGCCAATTCCACAAGAACAGCCTTAGCGAAAGGCTTCTTGATGGGAAAGATGTAACTCTGTGAGATGAATTAACAGAACACAGAGCAGTTTCTCAGAAAGCTTCTTTCCAGTTTTGAACGGAAGATATTTCCTTTTTCACCATAGCCCTCTATGGGCTTCCAAATATCCCTTTGCCAATTCCCCAAGAACAGCCTTAGCGAAAGGCTTCTTGAAGGGAAAGATGTAACTCTGTGAGATGAATTAACAGAACACAGAGCAGTTTCTCAGAAAGCTTCTTTCCAGTTTTGAACGGAAGATATTTCCTTTTTCACCATAGCCCTCTATGGTCTTCCAAATATCCCTTTGCCAATTCCACAAGAACAGCCTTAGCGAAAGGCTTATTGAAGGGAAAGATGTAACTCTGTGGGATGAATTAACAGAACACAGAGCAGTTTCTCAGAAAGCTTCTATCCAGTTTTGAACGGAAGATATTTCCTTTTTCACCATAGCCCTCTAGGGGCTTCCAAATATCCCTTTGCCAATTCCACAAGAACAGCCTTAGCGAAAGGCTTCTTGAAGGGAAAGATGTAACTCTGTGAGATGAATTAACAGAACACAGAGCAGTTTCTCAGAAAGCTTCTTTCAAGTTTTGGACGGAAGATATTTCCTTTTTCACCATAGCCCTCTATGGGCTTCCAAATATCCCTTTGCCAATTCCATAAGAACAGCCTTAGCGAAAGGCTTCTTGAAGGGAAAGATGTAACTCTGTGAGATGAATTAACAGAACACAGAGCAGTTTCTCAGAAAGCTTCTTTCCAGTTTTGAACGGAAGATATTTCCTTTTTCACCATAGCCCTCTATGGGCTTCCAAATATCCCTTTGCCAATTCCACAAGAACAGCCTTAGCGAAAGGCTTCTTGAAGGGAAAGATGTAACTCTGTGAGATGAATTAACAGAACACAGAGCAGTTTCTCAGAAAGCTTCTTTCATGTTTTGAACGGAAGATATTTCCTTTTACACCATAGCCCTCTATGGGCTTCCAAATATCCCTTTGCCAATTCCACAAGAACAGCCTTAGCGAAAGGCTTCTTGAAGGGAAAGATGTAACTCTGTAAGGTGAATTAACAGAACACAGAGCAGTTTCTCAGAAAGCTTCTTTCCAGTTTTGAACGGAAGATATTTCCTTTTTCACCATAGCCCTCTATGGGCTTCCAAATATCCCTTTGCCAATTCCACAAGAACAGCCTTAGCGAAAGGCTTCTTGATGGGAAAGATGTAACTCTGTGAGATGAATTAACAGAACACAGAGCAGTTTCTCAGAAAGCTTCTTTCCAGTTTTGAACGGAAGATATTTCCTTTTTCACCATAGCCCTCTATGGGCTTCCAAATATCCCTTTGCCAATTCCCCAAGAACAGCCTTAGCGAAAGGCTTCTTGAAGGGAAAGATGTAACTCTGTGCGATGAATTAACAGAACACAGAGCAGTTTCTCAGAAAGCTTCTTTCCAGTTTTGAACGGAAGATATTTCCTTTTTCACCATAGCCCTCTATGGGCTTCAAAATATCCATTTGCCAATTCCCCAAGAAAAGCCTTAGCGAAAGGCTTCTTGAAGGGAAAGATGTAACTCTGTGAGATGAATTAACAGAACACACAGCAGTTTCTCAGAAAGCTTCTTTCCAGTTTTGAACGGAAGGTATTTCCTTTTTCACCATAGCCCTCTATGGGCTTCCAAATATCCCTTTGCCAATTCCCCAAGAACAGCCTTAGCGAAAGGCTTCTTGAAGGGAAAGATGTAACTCTGTGAGATGAATTAACAGAACACAGAGCAGTTTCTCAGAAAGCTTCTTTCCAGTTTTGAACGGAAGATATTTCCTTTTTCACCATAGCCCTCTATGGGCTTCCAAATATCCCTTTGCCAATTCCACAAGAACAGCCTTAGCGAAAGGCTTCTTGAAGGGAAAGATGTAGCTCTGTGAGATGAATTAACAGAACACAGAGCAGTTTCTCAGAAAGCTTCCTTCCAGTTTTGAACGGAAGATATTTCCTTTTTCACCATAGCCCTCTATGGGCTTCCAAATATCCCTTTGCCAAATCCACAAGAACAGCCTTAGCGAAAGGCTTCTTGAAGGGAAAGATGTAACTCTGGGAGATGAATTAACAGAATACAGAGCAGTTTCTCAGAAAGCTTCTTTCCAGTTTTGAACGGAAGATATTTCCTTTTTCACCTTAGCCCTCTATGGGCTTCCAAATATCCCTTTGCCAATTCCACAAGAACAGCCTTAGCGAAAGGCTTCTTGAAGGGAAAGTTGTAACTCGGTGAGATGAATTAACAGAACACAGAGCAGTTTCTCAGAAAGCTTCCTTCCAGTTTTGAACGGAAGATATTTCCTTTTTCACCATAGCCCTCTATGGGCTTCCAAATATCCCTTTGCCAATTCCACAAGAACAGCCTTAGCGAAAGGCTTCTTGAAGGGAAAGATGTAACTCTGTGAGATGAATTAACAGAACACAGAGCAGTTTCTCAAAAAGCTTCTTTCCAGTTTTGAACGGAAGATATTTCCTTTTTCACCATAGCCATCTATGGGCTTCCAAATATCCCTTTGCCAGTTGCACAGGAACAGCCTTAGCAAAAGGCTTCTTGAAGGGAAAGATGTAACTCTGTGAGATGAATTAACAGAACACAGAGCAGTTTCTCAGAAAGCTTCTTTCCAGTTTTGAACGGAAGATATTTCTTTTTCACCATAGCCCTCTATGGGCTTCCAAATATCCCTTTGCCAATTCCACAAGAACAGCCTTAGCGAAAGGCTTCTTGAAGGGAAAGATGTAACTCTGTGAGATGAATTAACAGAACACAGAGCAGTTTCTCAGAAAGCTTCTTTCCAGTTTTGAACGGAAGATATTTCCTTTTTCACCATAGCCCTCTATGGGCTTCCAAATATCCCTTTGCCAATTCCACAAGAACAGCCTTAGCGAAAGGCTTATTGAAGGGAAAGATGTAACTCTGTGGGATGAATTAACAGAACACAGAGCAGTTTCTCAGAAAGCTTCTTTCCAGTTTTGAACGGAAGATATTTCCTTTTTCAACATAGCCCTCTATGGGCTTCCAAATATCCCTTTGCCAATTCCCCAAGAACAGCCTTAGCGAAAGGCTTCTTGAAGGGAAAGATGTAACTCTGTGAGATGAATTAACAGAACACAGAGCAGTTTCTCAGAAAGCTTCTTTCCAGTTTTGAACGGAAGGTATTTCCTTTTTCACCATAGCCCTCTATGGGCTTCCAAATATCCCTTTGCCAATTCCCCAAGAACAGCCTTAGCGAAAGGCTTCTTGAAGGGAAAGATGTAACTCTGTGAGATGAATTAACAGAACACAGAGCAGTTGCTCAGAAAGCTTCTTTCCAGTTTTGAACGGAAGATATTTCCTTTTTCACCATAGCCCTCTATGGGCTTCCAAATATCCCTTTGCCAATTCCACCAGAACAGCCTTAGCGAAAGGCTTCTTGAAGGGAGGGATGTAACTCTGTGAGATGAATTAACAGAACACAGAGCAGTTTCTCAGAAAGCTTCTTTCCAGTTTTGAACGGAAGATATTTCCTTTTTCACCATAGCCCTCTATGGGCTTCCAAATATCCCTTTGCCAATTCCACAAGAACAGCCTTAGCGAAAGGCTTCTTGATGGGAAAGATGTAACTCTGTGAGATGAATTAACAGAACACACAGCAGTTTCTCAGAAAGCTTCTTTCCAGTTTTGAACGGAAGATATTTCCTTTTTCACCATAGCCCTCTATGGGCTTCCAAATATCCCTTTGCCAATTCCCCAAGAACAGCCTTAGCGAAAGGCTTCTTGAAGGGAAAGATGTAACTCTGTGAGATGAATTAACAGAACACAGAGCAGTTTCTCAGAAAGCTTCTTTCCAGTTTTGAACGGAACATATTTCCTTTTTCACCATAGCCCTCTATGGGCTTCCAAATATCCCTTTGCCAATTCCACAAGAACAGCCTTAGCGAAAGGCTTCTTCCAGTTTTGAACGGAAGATATTTCCTTTTTCACCATAGCCCTCTATGGGCTTCCAAATATCCCTTTGCCAATTCCACAAGAACAGCCTTTGCGAAAGGCTTCTTGAAGGGAAAGATGTAACTCTGTGAGATGAATTAACAGAACACACAGCAGTTTCTCAGAAAGCTTCTTTCCAGTTTTGAACGGAAGATATTTCCTTTTTCACCATAGCCCTCTATGGGCTTCCAAATATCCCTTTGCCAATTCCACAAGAACAGACTTAGCGAAAGGCTTCTTGAAGGGAAAGATGTAACTGTGTGAGATGAATTAACAGAACACAGAGCAGTTTCTCAGAAAGCTTCTTTCCAGTTTTGAACGGAAGGTATTTCCTTTTTCACCTTAGACCTCTATGGGCTTCCAAATATCCCTTTGCCAATTCCACAAGAACAGCCTTAGCGAAAGGCTTCTTGAAGGGAAAGTTGTAACTCGGTGAGATGAATTAACAGAACACAGAGCAGTTTCTCAGAAAGCTTCTTTCCTGTTTTGAACGGAAGGTATTTCCTTTTTCACCATAGCCCTCTATGAGCTTCCAAATATCCCTGTGCCAATTCCACAAAACAGCGTTAGCGAAAGTCTTCTTGAAGGGAAAGATGTAACTCTGTGAGATGAATTAACAGAACACAGAGCAGTTTCTCAGAAAGCTTCTTTCCAGTTTTGAACGGAATATATTTCCTTTTTCACCATAGCCCTCTATGGGCTTCCAAATATCCCTTGCCAATTCCACAAGAACAGCCTTAGCGAAAGGCTTCTTGAAGGGAAAGATGTAACTCTGTGAGATGAATTAACAGAACACAGAGCAGTTTCTCAGAAAGCTTCTTTCCAGTTTTGAACGGAAGATATTTCCTTTTTCACCATAGCCCTCTATGGGCTTCAAAATATCCCTTGCCAATTCCACAAGAACAGCCTTAGCGAAAGGCTTCTTGAAGGGAAAGATGTAACTCTGTGAGATGAATTAACAGAACACATAGCAGTTTCTCAGAAAGCTTCTTTCCAGTTTTCAACGGATGGTATTTCCTTTTTCACCATAGCCCTCTATGGGCTTCCAAATATCCCTTTGCCAATTCCCCAAGAACAGCCTTAGCGAAAGGCTTCTTGAAGAAAAACATGTAACTCTGTGAGATGAATTAACAGAACACAGAGCAGTTTCTCAGAAAGCTTCTTTCCAGTTTTGAACGGAAGATATTTCCTTTTTCACCATAGCCCTCTATGGGCTTCCAAATATCCCTTTGCCAATTCCACAAAGAAGAGTTTTAGCCAAAGGCTTATTGAAGGGAAAGATGTAACTCTGTGGGATGAATTAACAGAACACAGAGCAGTTTCTCAGAAAGCATCTTTCCAGTTTTGAACAGAAGATATTTCCTTTTTCACCATAGCCCTCTATGGGCTTCCAAATATCCCTTTGCCAATTCCACAAGAACAGCCTTAGCGAAAGGCTTCTTGAAGGGAAAGATGTAACTCTGTGAGATGAATTAACAGAACACAGAGCAGTTTCTCAGAAAGCTTCTTTCATGTTTTGAACGGAAGATATTTCCTTTTACACCACAGCCCTCTATGGGCTTCCAAATATCCCTTTACCAATTCCACAAGAACAGCCTTAGCGAAAGGCTTCTTGAAGGGAAAGATGTAACTCTGTGAGGTGAATTAACATAACACAGAGCAGTTTCTCAGAAAGCTTCTTTCCAGTTTTGAACGGAAGATATTTCCTTTTTCACCATAGCCCTCTATGGGCTTCCAAATATCCCTTTGCCAATTCCACAAGAACAGCCTTAGCGAAAGGCTTCTTGATGGGAAAGATGTAACTCTGTGAGATGAATTAACAGAACACAGAGCAGTTTCTCAGAAAGCTTCTTTCCAGTTTTGAACGGAAGATATTTCCTTTTTCACCATAGCCCTCTATGGGCTTCCAAATATCCCTTTGCCAATTCCCCAAGAACAGCCTTAGCGAAAGGCTTCTTGAAGGGAAAGATGTAACTCTGTGAGATGAATTAACAGAACACAGAGCAGTTTCTCAGAAAGCTTCTTTCCAGTTTTGAACGGAAGATATTTCCTTTTTCACCATAGCCCTCTATGGTCTTCCAAATATCCCTTTGCCAATTCCACAAGAACAGCCTTAGCGAAAGGCTTATTGAAGGGAAAGATGTAACTCTGTGGGATGAATTAACAGAACACAGAGCAGTTTCTCAGAAAGCTTCTATCCAGTTTTGAACGGAAGATATTTCCTTTTTCACCATAGCCCTCTAGGGGCTTCCAAATATCCCTTTGCCAATTCCACAAGAACAGCCTTAGCGAAAGGCTTCTTGAAGGGAAAGATGTAACTCTGTGAGATGAATTAACAGAACACAGAGCAGTTTCTCAGAAAGCTTCTTTCAAGTTTTGGACGGAAGATATTTCCTTTTTCACCATAGCCCTCTATGGGCTTCCAAATATCCCTTTGCCAATTCCATAAGAACAGCCTTAGCGAAAGGCTTCTTGAAGGGAAAGATGTAACTCTGTGAGATGAATTAACAGAACACAGAGCAGTTTCTCAGAAAGCTTCTTTCCAGTTTTGAACGGAAGATATTTCCTTTTTCACCATAGCCCTCTATGGGCTTCCAAATATCCCTTTGCCAATTCCACAAGAACAGCCTTAGCGAAAGGCTTCTTGAAGGGAAAGATGTAACTCTGTGAGATGAATTAACAGAACACAGAGCAGTTTCTCAGAAAGCTTCTTTCATGTTTTGAACGGAAGATATTTCCTTTTACACCATAGCCCTCTATGGGCTTCCAAATATCCCTTTGCCAATTCCACAAGAACAGCCTTAGCGAAAGGCTTCTTGAAGGGAAAGATGTAACTCTGTAAGGTGAATTAACAGAACACAGAGCAGTTTCTCAGAAAGCTTCTTTCCAGTTTTGAACGGAAGATATTTCCTTTTTCACCATAGCCCTCTATGGGCTTCCAAATATCCCTTTGCCAATTCCACAAGAACAGCCTTAGCGAAAGGCTTCTTGATGGGAAAGATGTAACTCTGTGAGATGAATTAACAGAACACAGAGCAGTTTCTCAGAAAGCTTCTTTCCAGTTTTGAACGGAAGATATTTCCTTTTTCACCATAGCCCTCTATGGGCTTCCAAATATCCCTTTGCCAATTCCCCAAGAACAGCCTTAGCGAAAGGCTTCTTGAAGGGAAAGATGTAACTCTGTGCGATGAATTAACAGAACACAGAGCAGTTTCTCAGAAAGCTTCTTTCCAGTTTTGAACGGAAGATATTTCCTTTTTCACCATAGCCCTCTATGGGCTTCCAAATATCCATTTGCCAATTCCCCAAGAAAAGCCTTAGCGAAAGGCTTCTTGAAGGGAAAGATGTAACTCTGTGAGATGAATTAACAGAACACACAGCAGTTTCTCAGAAAGCTTCTTTCCAGTTTTGAACGGAAGGTATTTCCTTTTTCACCATAGCCCTCTATGGGCTTCCAAATATCCCTTTGCCAATTCCCCAAGAACAGCCTTAGCGAAAGGCTTCTTGAAGGGAAAGATGTAACTCTGTGAGATGAATTAACAGAACACAGAGCAGTTTCTCAGAAAGCTTCTTTCCAGTTTTGAACGGAAGATATTTCCTTTTTCACCATAGCCCTCTATGGGCTTCCAAATATCCCTTTGCCAATTCCACAAGAACAGCCTTAGCGAAAGGCTTCTTGAAGGGAAAGATGTAGCTCTGTGAGATGAATTAACAGAACACAGAGCAGTTTCTCAGAAAGCTTCCTTCCAGTTTTGAACGGAAGATATTTCCTTTTTCACCATAGCCCTCTATGGGCTTCCAAATATCCCTTTGCCAAATCCACAAGAACAGCCTTAGCGAAAGGCTTCTTGAAGGGAAAGATGTAACTCTGTGAGATGAATTAACAGAATACAGAGCAGTTTCTCAGAAAGCTTCTTTCCAGTTTTGAACGGAAGATATTTCCTTTTTCACCTTAGCCCTCTATGGGCTTCCAAATATCCCTTTGCCAATTCCACAAGAACAGCCTTAGCGAAAGGCTTCTTGAAGGGAAAGTTGTAACTCGGTGAGATGAATTAACAGAACACAGAGCAGTTTCTCAGAAAGCTTCTTTCCAGTTTGAACGGAAGGTATTTCCTTTTTCACCATAGCCCTCTATGGGCTTCCAAATATCCCTGTGCCAACTCCACAAAACAGCCTTAGCGAAAGGCTTCTTGAAGGGAAAGATGTAACTCTGTGAGATGAATTAACAGAACACAGAGCAGTTTCTCAGAAAGCTTCTTTCCAGTTTTGAACGGAAGATATTTCCTTTTTCACCATAGCCAACTATGGGCTTCAAAATATCCCTTGCAAATTCCCCAAGAACAGCCTTAGCGAAAGGCTTCTTGAAGGGAAAGATGTAACTCTGTGAGATGAATTAACAGAACACATAGCAGTTTCTCAGAAAGCTTCTTTCCAGTTTTGAACGGATGGTATTTCCTTTTTCACCATAGCCCTCTATGGGTTTCCAAATATCCCTTTGCCAATTCCCCAAGAACAGCCTTAGCGAAAGGCTTCTTGAAGAAAAAGATGTAACTCTGTGAGATGAATTAACAGAAGACAGAGCAGTTTCTCAGAAAGCTTCTTTCCAGTTTTGAACGGAAGATATTTCCTTTTTCACCATAGCCCTCTATGGGCTTCCAAATATCCCTTTGCCAATTCCACAAGAACAGCCTTAGCGAAAGGCTTCTTGAAGGGAAAGATGTAACTCTGTGAGATGAATTAACAGAACACATAGCAGTTTCTCAGAAAGCTTCTTTCCAGTTTTCAACGGATGGTATTTCCTTTTTCACCATAGCCCTCTATGGGCTTCCAAATATCCCTTTGCCAATTCCCCAAGAACAGCCTTAGCGAAAGGCTTCTTGAAGAAAAAGATGTAACTCTGTGAGATGAATTAACAGAACACAGAGCAGTTTCTCAGAAAGCTTCTTTCCAGTTTTGAACGGAATATATTTCCTTTTTCACCATAGCCCTCTATGGGCTTCCAAATATCCCTTTGCCAATTCCACAAAGAAGAGTCTTAGCCAAAGGCTTATTGAAGGGAAAGATGTAACTCTGTGGGATGAATTAACAGAACACAGAGCAGTTTCTCAGAAAGCATCTTTCCAGTTTTGAACAGAAGATATTTCCTTTTTCACCATAGCCCTCTATGGGCTTCCAAATATCCCTTTGCCAATTCCACATGAACAGCCTTAGCGAAAGGCTTTTGAAGGGAAAGATGTAACTCTGTGAGATGAATTAACAGAACACAAAGCAGTTTCTCAGAAAGCTTCTTTCATGTTTTGAACGGAAGATATTTCCTTTTACACCACAGCCCTCTATGGGCTTCCAAATATCCCTTTGCCAATTCCACAAGAACAGCCTTAGCGAAAGGCTTCTTGAAGGGAAAGATGTAACTCTGTGAGGTGAATTAACATAACACAGAGCAGTTTCTCAGAAAGCTTCTTTCCAGTTTTGAACGGAAGATATTTCCTTTTTCACCATAGCCCTCTATGGGCTTCCAAATATCCCTTTGCCAATTCCACAAGAACAGCCTTAGCGAAAGGCTTCTTGATGGGAAAGATGTAACTGTGTGAGATGAATTAACAGAACACAGAGCAGTTTCTCAGAAAGCTTCTTTCCAGTTTTGAACGGAAGATATTTCCTTTTTCACCATAGCCCTCTATGGGCTTCCAAATATCCCTTTGCCAATTCCCCAAGAACAGCCTTAGCGAAAGGCTTCTTGAAGGGAAAGATGTAACTCTGTGAGATGAATTAACAGAACACAGAGCAGTTTCTCAGAAAGCTTCTTTCCACTTTTGAACGGAAGATATTTCCTTTTTCACCATAGCCCTCTATGGGCTTCCAAATATCCCTTTGCCAATTCCACAAGAACAGCCTTAGCGAAAGGCTTATTGAAGGGAAAGATGTAACTCTGTGGGATGAATTAACAGAACACAGAGCAGTTTCTCAGAAAGCTTCTTTCCAGTTTTGAACGGAAGATATTTCCTTTTTCACCATAGCCCTCTATGGGCTTCCAAATATCCCTTTGCCAATTCCCCAAGAACAGCCTTAGCGAAAGGCTTCTTGAAGGGAAAGATGTAACTCTGTGAGATGAATTACCAGAACACAGAGCAGTTTCTCAGAAAGCTTCTTTCCATTTTTGAACGGATGGTATTTCCTTTTTCACCATAGCCCTCTATGGGCTTCCAATTATCCCTTTGCCAATTCCCCAAGAACAGCCTTAGCGAAAGGCTTCTTGAAGAAAAAGATGTAACTCTGTGAGATGAATTAACAGAACACAGAGCAGTTTCTCAGAAAGCTTCTTTCCAGTTTTGAACGGAAGATATTTCCTTTTTCACCATAGCCCTGTAAGGGCTTCCAAATATCCCTTTGCCAATTCCACAAGAACAGCGTTAGCGAAAGGCTTCTTGAAGGGAAAGATGTAACTCTGTGAGATGAATTAACAGAACACAGAGCAGTTGCTCAGAAAGCTTCTTTCCAATTTTGAACGGAAGATATTTCCTTTTTCACCATAGCCCTCTATGGGCTTCCAAATATCCCTTTGCCAATTCCACAAGAACAGCCTTAGCGAAAGGCTTCTTGAAGGGAAAGATGTAACTCTGTGAGATGAATTAACAGAACACAGAGCAGTTTCTCAGAAAGCTTCTTTCCAGTTTTGAACGGAAGATATTTCCTTTTTCACCATAGCCCTCTATGGGCTTCCAAATATCCCTTTGCCAATTCCACAAGAACAGCCTTAGCGAAAGGCTTCTTGAAGGGAAAGATGTAACTCTCTGAGATGAATTAACAGAACACAGAGCAGTTGCTCAGAAAGCTTCTTTCCAGTTTTGAACGGAAGATATTTCCTTTTTCACCATAGAACTCTATGGGCTTCCAAATATCCCTTTGCCAATTCCACAAGAACAGGCTTAGCGAAAGGCTTCTTGAAGGGAAAGATGTAACTCTGTGAAATGAATTAACAGAACACAGAGCAGTTGTTCAGAAGGCTTCTTTCCAGTTTTGAACGGAAGATATTTCCTTTTTCACCATAGCTCCCTATGGGCTTCCAAATATCCCTTTGCCCTTTCCACAAGAACAGCCTTAGCGAAAGGCTTCTTGAAGGGAAATATGTAACTCTGTGAGATGAATTAACAGAACACAAAGCAGTTTCTCAGAAAGCTTCTTTCCAGTTTTGAACGTAAGATATTTCCTTTTTCACCATAGCCCTCTATGGGCTTCCAAATATCCCTTTGCCAATTCCACAAGAACAGCCTTAGCGAAAGGCTTCTTGAAGGGAAAGATGTAACTCTGTGAGATGAATTAACAGAACACAGAGCAGTTTCTCAGAAAGCTTCTATCCAGTTTTGAACGGAAGATATTTCCTTTTTCACCATAGCCCTCTAGGGGCTTCCAAATATCCCTTTGCCAATTCCACAAGAACAGCCTTAGCGAAAGGCTTCTTGAAGGGAAAGATGTAACTCTGTGAGATGAATTAACAGAACACAGAGCAGTTTCTCAGAAAGCTTCTTTCAAGTTTTGGACGGAAGATATTTCCTTTTTCACCATAGCCCTCTATGGGCTTCCAAATATCCCTTTGCCAATTCCACAAGAAGAGCCTTAGCGAAAGGCTTCTTGAAGGGAAAGATGTAACTCTGTGAGATGAATTAACAGAACACAGAGCAGTTTCTCAGAAAGCTTCTTTCCAGTTTTGAACGGAAGATATTTCCTTTTTCACCATAGCCCTCTATGGGCTTCCAAATATCCCTTTGCCAATTCCATAAGAACAGCCTTAGCGAAAGGCTTCTTGAAGGGAAAGATGTAACTTTCTGAGATGAATTAACAGAACACAGAGCAGTTTCTCAGAAAGCTTCTTTCCAGTTTTGAACGGAAGATATTTCCTTTTTCACCATAGCCCTCTATGGGCTTCCAAATATCCCTTTGCCAATTCCACAAGAACAGCCTTAGCGAAAGGCTTCTTGAAGGGAAAGATGTAACTCTGTGAGATGAATTAACAGAACACAGAGCAGTTTCTCAGAAAGCATCTTTCCAGTTTTGAACGAAAGATATTTCCTTTTTCACCATAGCCCTCTATGGGCTTCCGAATATCCCTTTGCCAATTCCACAAGAACAGCCTTTGCGAAAGGCTTCTTGAAGGGAAAGATGTAACTCTGTGAGATGAATTAACAGAACACACAGCAGTTTCTCAGAAAGCTTCTTTCCAGTTTTGAACGGAAGATATTTCCTTTTTCACCATAGCCCTCTATGGGCTTCCAAATATCCCTTTGCCAATTCCACAAGAACAGCCTTAGCGAAAGGCTTCTTGAAGGGAAAGATGTAACTGTGTGAGATGAATTAACAGAACACAGAGCAGTTTCTCAGAAAGCTTCTTTCCAGTTTTGAACGGAAGGTATTTCCTTTTTCACCTTAGCCCTCTATGGGCTTCCAAATATCCCTTTGCCAATTCCACAAGAACAGCCTTAGCGAAAGGCTTCTTGAAGGGAAAGTTGTAACTCGGTGAGATGAATTAACAGAACACAGAGCAGTTTCTCAGAATTCTTCTTTCCTGTTTTGAACGGAAGCTATTTCCTTTTTCACCATAGCCCTCTATGAGCTTCCAAATATCCCTGTGCCAATTCCACAAAACAGCGTTAGCGAAAGTCTTATTGAAGGGAAAGATGTAACTCTGTGAGATGAATTAACAGAACACAGAGCAGTTTCTCAGAAAGCTTCTTTCCAATTTTGAACGGAATATATTTCCTTTTTCACCATAGCCCTCTATGGGCTTCCAAATATCCCTTGCCAATTCCACAAGAACAGCCTTAGCGAAAGGCTTCTTGAAGGGAAAGATGTAACTCTGTGAGATGAATTAACGGAACACAGAGCAGTTTCTCAGAAAGCTTCTTTCCAGTTTTGAATGGATGGTATTTCCTTTTTCACCATAGCCCTCTATGGGCTTCCAAATATCCCTTTGCCAATTCCCCAAGAACAGCCTTAGCGAAAGGCTTCTTGAAGGGAAAGTTGTAACTAGGTGAGATGAATTAACAGAACACAGAGCAGTTTCTCAGAAAGCTTCTTTCCAGTTTTGAACGGAAGGTATTTCCTTTTTCACCATAGCCCTCTGTGGGCTTCCAAATATCCCTGTGCCAATTCCACAAAACAGCCTTAGCGAAAGGCTTCTTGAAGGGAAAGATGTAACTCTGTGAGATGAATTAACAGAACACAGAGCAGTTTCTCAGAAAGCTTCTTTCCAGTTTTGAACGGAAGATATTTCCTTTTTCACCATAGCCCTCTATGGGCTTCAAAATATCCCTTGCCAATTCCACAAGAACAGCCTTAGCGAAAGGCTTCTTGAAGGGAAAGATGTAACTCTGTGAGATGAATTAACAGAACACATAGCAGTTTCTCAGAAAGCTTCTTTCCAGTTTTCAACGGATGGTATTTCCTTTTTCACCATAGCCCTCTATGGGCTTCCAAATATCCCTTTGCCAATTCCCCAAGAACAGCCTTAGCGAAAGGCTTCTTGAAGAAAAAGATGTAACTCTGTGAGATGAATTAACAGAACACAGAGCAGTTTCTCAGAAAGCTTCTTTCCAGTTTTGAACGGAAGATATTTCCTTTTTCACCATAGCCCTCTATGGGCTTCCAAATATCCCTTTGCCAATTCCACAAAGAAGAGTCTTAGCCAAAGGCTTATTGAAGGGAAAGATGTAACTCTGTGGGATGAATTAACAGAACACAGAGCAGTTTCTCAGAAAGCATCTTTCCAGTTTTGAACAGAAGATATTTCCTTTTTCACCATAGCCCTCTATGGGCTTCCAAATATCCCTTTGCCAATTCCACAAGAACAGCCTTAGCGAAAGGCTTCTTGAAGGGAAAGATGTAACTCTGTGAGATGAATTAACAGAACACAGAGCAGTTTCTCAGAAAGCTTCTTTCATGTTTTGAACGGAAGATATTTCCTTTTACACCACAGCCCTCTATGGGCTTCCAAATATCCCTTTGCCAATTCCACAAGAACAGCCTCAGCGAAAGGCTTCTTGAAGGGAAAGATGTAACTCTGTGAGGTGAATTAACATAACACAGAGCAGTTTCTCAGAAAGCTTCTTTCCAGTTTTGAACGGAAGATATTTCCTTTTTCACCATAGCCCTCTATGGGCTTCCAAATATCCCTTTGCCAATTCCACAAGAACAGCCTTAGCGAAAGGCTTCTTGATGGGAAAGATGTAACTGTGTGAGATGAATTAACAGAACACAGAGCAGTTTCTCAGAAAGCTTCTTTCCAGTTTTGAACGGAAGATATTTCCTTTTTCACCATAGCCCTCTATGGGCTTCCAAATATCCCTTTGCCAATTCCCCAAGATCAGCCTTAGCGAAAGGCTTCTTGAAGGGAAAGATGTAACTCTGTGAGATGAATTAACAGAACACAGAGCAGTTTCTCAGAAAGCTTCTTTCCACTTTTGAACGGAAGATATTTCCTTTTTCACCATAGCCCTCTATGGGCTTCCAAATATCCCTTTGCCAATTCCACAACAACAGCCTTAGCGAAAGGCTTATTGAAGGGAAAGATGTAACTCTGTGGGATGAATTAACAGAACACAGAGCAGTTTCTCAGAAAGCTTCTTTCCAGTTTTGAACGGAAGATATTTCCTTTTTCACCATAGCCCTCTATGGGCTTCCAAATATCCCTTTGCCAATTCCCCAAGAACAGCCTTAGCGAAAGGCTTCTTGAAGGGAAAGATGTAACTCTGTGAGATGAATTACCAGAACACAGAGCAGTTTCTCAGAAAGCTTCTTTCCATTTTTGAACGGATGGTATTTCCTTTTTCACCATAGCCCTCTATGGGCTTCCAATTATCCCTTTGCCAATTCCCCAAGAACAGCCTTAGCGAAAGGCTTCTTGAAGATAAAGATGTAACTCTGTGAGATGAATTAACAGAACACAGAGCAGTTTCTCAGAAAGCTTCTTTCCAGTTTTGAACGGAAGATATTTCCTTTTTCACCATAGCCCTGTAAGGGCTTCCAAATATCCCTTTGCCAATTCCACAAGAACAGCGTTAGCGAAAGGCTTCTTGAAGGGAAAGATGTAACTCTGTGAGATGAATTAACAGAACACAGAGCAGTTGCTCAGAAAGCTTCTTTCCAATTTTGAACGGAAGATATTTCCTTTTTCACCATAGCCCTCTATGGGCTTCCAAATATCCCTTTGCCAATTCCACAAGAACAGCCTTAGCGAAAGGCTTCTTGAAGGGAAAGATGTAACTCTGTGAGATGAATTAACAGAACACAGAGCAGTTTCTCAGAAAGCTTCTTTCCAGTTTTGAACGGAAGATATTTCCTTTTTCACCATAGCCCTCTATGGGCTTCCAAATATCCCTTTGCCAATTCCACAAGAACAGCCTTAGCGAAAGGCTTCTTGAAGGGAAAGATGTAACTCTCTGAGATGAATTAACAGAACACAGAGCAGTTGCTCAGAAAGCTTCTTTCCAGTTTTGAACGGAAGATATTTCCTTTTTCACCATAGAACTCTATGGGCTTCCAAATATCCCTTTGCCAATTCCACAAGAACAGGCTTAGCGAAAGGCTTCTTGAAGGGAAAGATGTAACTCTGTGAAATGAATTAACAGAACACAGAGCAGTTGTTCAGAAGGCTTCTTTCCAGTTTTGAACGGAAGATATTTCCTTTTTCACCATAGCTCCCTATGGGCTTCCAAATATCCCTTTGCCAATTCCACAAGAACAGCCTTAGCGAAAGGCTTCTTGAAGGGAAATATGTAACTCTGTGAGATGAATTAACAGAACACAAAGCAGTTTCTCAGAAAGCTTCTTTCCAGTTTTGAACGTAAGATATTTCCTTTTTCACCATAGCCCTCTATGGGCTTCCAAATATCCCTTTGCCAATTCCACAAGAACAGCCTTAGCGAAAGGCTTCTTGAAGGGAAAGATGTAACTCTGTGAGATGAATTAACAGAACACAGAGCAGTTTCTCAGAAAGCTTCTATCCAGTTTTGAACGGAAGATATTTCCTTTTTCACCATAGCCCTCTAGGGGCTTCCAAATATCCCTTTGCCAATTCCACAAGAACAGCCTTAGCGAAAGGCTTCTTGAAGGGAAAGATGTAACTCTGTGAGATGAATTAACAGAACACAGAGCAGTTTCTCAGAAAGCTTCTTTCAAGTTTTGGACGGAAGATATTTCCTTTTTCACCATAGCCCTCTATGGGCTTCCAAATATCCCTTTGCCAATTCCACAAGAAGAGCCTTAGCGAAAGGCTTCTTGAAGGGAAAGATGTAACTCTGTGAGATGAATTAACAGAACACAGAGCAGTTTCTCAGAAAGCTTCTTTCCAGTTTTGAACGGAAGATATTTCCTTTTTCACCATAGCCCTCTATGGGCTTCCAAATATCCCTTTGCCAATTCCATAAGAACAGCCTTAGCGAAAGGCTTCTTGAAGGGAAAGATGTAACTCTGTGAGATGAATTAACAGAACACAGAGCAGTTTCTCAGAAAGCTTCTTTCCAGTTTTGAACGGAAGATATTTCCTTTTTCACCATAGCCCTCTATGGGCTTCCAAATATGCCTTTGCCAATTCCACAAGAACAGCCTTAGCGAAAGGCTTCTTGAAGGGAAAGATGTAACTCTGTGAGATGAATTAACAGAACACAGAGCAGTTTCTCAGAAAGCTTCTTTCATGTTTTGAACGGAAGATATTTCCTTTTACACCATAGCCCTCTATGGGCTTCCAAATATCCCTTTGCCAATTCCACAAGAACAGCCTTAGAGAAAGTCTTCTTGAAGGGAAAGATGTAACTCTGTGAGGTGAATTAACAGAACACAGAGCAGTTTCTCAGAAAGCTTCTTTCCAGTTTTGAACGGAAGATATTTCCTTTTTCACACTAGCCCTCTATGGGCTTCCAAATATCCCTTTGCCAATTCCACAAGAACAGCCTTAGCGAAAGGCTTCTTGATGGGAAAGATGTAACTCTGTGAGATGAATTAACAGAACACAGAGCAGTTTCTCAGAAAGCTTCTTTCCAGTTTTGAACGGAAGATATTTCCTTTTTCACCATAGCCCTCTATGGGCTTCCAAATATCCCTTTGCCAATTCCCCAAAAACAGCCTTAGCGAAAGGCTTCTTGAAGGGAAAGATGTAACTCTGTGCGATGAATTAACAGAACACAGAGCAGTTTCTCAGAAAGCTTCTTTCCAGTTTTGAACGGAAGATATTTCCTTTTTCACCATAGCCCTCTATGGGCTTCCAAATATCCATTTGCCAATTCCCCAAGAAAAGCCTTAGCGAAAGGCTTCTTGAAGGGAAAGATGTAACTCTGTGAGATGAATTAACAGAACACACAGCAGTTTCTCAGAAAGCTTCTTTCCAGTTTTGAACGGAAGGTATTTCCTTTTTCACCATAGCCCTCTATGGGCTTCCAAATATCCCTTTGCCAATTCCCCAAGAACAGCCTTAGCGAAAGGCTTCTTGAAGGGAAAGATGTAACTCTGTGAGATGAATTAACAGAACACAGAGCAGTTTCTCAGAAAGCTTCTTTCCAGTTTTGAACGGAAGATATTTCCTTTTTCACCATAGCCCTCATGGGCTTCCAAATATCCCTTTGCCAATTCCACAAGAACAGCCTTAGCGAAAGGCTTCTTGAAGGGAAAGATGTAGCTCTGTGAGATGAATTAACAGAACACAGAGCAGTTTCTCAGAAAGCTTCCTTCCAGTTTTGAACGGAAGATATTTCCTTTTTCACCATAGCCCTCTATGGGCTTCCAAATATCCCTTTGCCAAATCCACAAGAACAGCCTTAGCGAAAGGCTTCTTGAAGGGAAAGATGTAACTCTGTGAGATGAATTAACAGAACACAGAGCAGTTTCTCAGAAAGCTTCTTTCCAGTTTTGAACGGAAGATATTTCCTTTTTCACCATAGCCCTCTATGGGCTTCCAAATATCCCTTTGCCAATTGCACAGGAACAGCCTTAGCAAAAGGCTTCTTGAAGGGAAAGATGTAACTCTGTGAGATGAATTAACAGAACACAGAGCAGTTTCTCAGAAAGCTTCTTTCCAGTTTTGAACGGAAGATATTTCTTTTTCACCATAGCCCTCTATGGGCTTCCAAATATCCCTTTGCCAATTCCACAAGAACAGCCTTAGCGAAAGGCTTCTTGAAGGGAAAGATGTAACTCTGTGAGATGAATTAACAGAACACAGAGCAGTTTCTCAGAAAGCTTCTTTCCAGTTTTGAACGGAAGATATTTCCTTTTTCACCATAGCCCTCTATGGGCTTCCAAATATCCCTTTGCCAATTCCTCAAGAACAGCCTTAGCGAAAGGCTTCTTGAAGGGAAAGATGTAACTCTGTGAGATGAATTAACAGAACACAGAGCAGTTTCTCAGAAAGCTTCTTTCCAGTTTTGAACGGAAGATATTTCCTTTTTCAACTTAGCCCTCTATGGGTTTCCAAATATCCCTTTGCCAATTCCACAAGAACAGCCTTAGCGAAAGGCTTCTTGAAGGGAAAGATGTAACTCTGTGAGATGAATTAACAGACCACAGAGCAGTTTCTCAGAAAGCTTCTTTCCAGTTTTGAACGGAAGGTATTTCCTTTATCACCATAGCCCTCTAAGGGCTTCCAAATATCCCTGTGCCAATTCCACAAGAACAGCCTTAGCGAAAGGCTTCTTGAAGGGAAAGATGTAACTGTGTGAGATGAATTAACAGAACACAGAGCAGTTTCTCAGAAAACTTCTTTCCAGTTTTGAACGTCAGATATTTCCTTTTTCACCATAGCCCTCTATGGGATTCCAAATATCCCTGTGCCAATTCCACAAAACAGCCTTAGCGAAAGGCTTCTTGAAGGGAAAGATGTAACTCTGTGAGATGAATTAACAGAACACAGAGCAGTTTCTCAGAAAGCTTTTTTCCAGTTTTGAACGGAAGATATTTCCTTTTTCACCATAGCCCTCTATGGGCTTCCAAATATCCCTTTGCCAATTCCACAAGAACAGCCTTAGCGAAAGGCTTCTTGAAGGGAAAGATGTAACTCTGTGAGATGAATTAACAGAACACAGAGCAGTTTCTCAGAAAGCTTCTTTCCAGTTTTGAACGGAAGGTATTTCCTTTTTCACCATAGCCCTCTATGGCCTTCAAAATATCCCTTGCCAATTCCACAAGAACAGCCTTAGCGAAAGGCTTCTTGAAGGGAAAGATGTAACTCTGTGAGATGAATTAACAGAACACAGAGCAGTTTCTCAGAAAGCTTCTTTCCAGTTTTGAACGGATGGTATTTCCTTTTTCACCATAGCCCTCTATGGGCTTCCAAATATCCCTTTGCCAATTCCACAAGAACAGCCTTAGCGAAAGGCTTCTTGAAGGGAAAGATGTAACTCTGTGAGATGAATTAACAGAACACAGAGCAGTTTCTTAGAAAGCTTCTTTCCAGTTTTGAACGGAAGATATTTCCTTTTTCACCATAGCCCTCTATGGGCTTCCAAATATCCCTTTGCCAATTCCACAAGAACAGCCTTAGCGAAAGGCTTCTTGAAGGGAAAGATGTAACTCTGTGAGATGAATTAACAGAACACAGAGCAGTTTCTCAGAAAGATTCCTTCCAGTTTTGAACGGAAGATATTTCCTTTTTCACCATAGCCCTCTATGGGCTTCCAAATATCCCTTTGCCAAATCCACAAGAACAGCCTTAGCGAAAGGCTTCTTGAAGGGAAAGATGTAACTCTGTGAGATGAATTAACAGAACACAGAGCAGTTTCTCAGAAAGCTTCTTTCCAGTTTTGAACGGAAGATATTTCCTTTTTCACCATAGCCCTCTATGGGCTTCCAAATATCAATTTGCCAATTGCACAGGAACAGCCTTAGCAAAAGGCTTCTTGAAGGGAAAGATGTAACTCTGTGAGATGAATTAACAGAACACAGAGCAGTTTCTCAGAAAGCTTCTTTCCAGTTTTGAACGGAAGATATTTCTTTTTCACCATAGCCCTCTATGGGCTTCCAAATATCCCTTTGCCAATTCCACAAGAACAGCCTGAGCGAAAGGCTTCTTCAAGGGAAAGATGTAACTCTGTGAGATGAATTAACAGAACACAGAGCAGTTTCTCAGAAAGCTTCTTTCCAGTTTTGAACGGAAGATATTTCCTTTTTCACCATAGCCCTCTATGGGCTTCCAAATATCCCTTTGCCAATTCCTCAAGAACAGCCTTAGCGAAAGGCTTCTTGAAGGCAAAGATGTAACTCTGTGAGATGAATTAACAGAACACAGAGCAGTTTCTCAGAAAGCTTCTTTCCAGTTTTGAACGGAAGATATTTCCTTTTTCACCTTAGCCCTCTATGGGTTTCCAAATATCCCTTTGCCAATTCCACAAGAACAGCCTTAGCGAAAGGCTTCTTGAAGGGAAAGATGTAACTCTGTGAGATGAATTAACAGACCACAGAGCAGTTTCTCAGAAAGCTTCTTTCCAGTTTTGAACGGAAGGTATTTCCTTTTTCACCATAGCCCTCTATGGGCTTCCAAATATCCCTGTGCCAATTCCACAAGAACAGCCTTAGCGAAAGGCTTCTTGAAGGGAAAGATGTAACTGTGTGAGATGAATTAACAGAACACAGAGCAGTTTCTCAGAAAGCTTCTTTCCAGTTTTGAACGTCAGATATTTCCTTTTTCACCATAGCCGTCTATGGGCTTCCAAATATCCCTTTGCCAATTCCCCAAAAACAGCCTTAGCGAAAGGCTTCTTGAAGGGAAAGATGTAACTCTGTGCGATGAATTAACAGAACACAGAGCAGTTTCTCAGAAAGCTTCTTTCCAGTTTTGAACGGAAGATATTTCCTTTTTCACCATAGCCCTCTATGGGCTTCCAAATATCCATTTGCCAATTCCCCAAGAAAAGCCTTAGCGAAAGGCTTCTTGAAGGGAAAGATGTAACTCTGTGAGATGAATTAACAGAACACACAGCAGTTTCTCAGAAAGCTTCTTTCCAGTTTTGAACGGAAGGTATTTCCTTTTTCACCATAGCCCTCTATGGGCTTCCAAATATCCCTTTGCCAATTCCCCAAGAACAGCCTTAGCGAAAGGCTTCTTGAAGGGAAAGATGTAACTCTGTCAGATGAATTAACAGAACACAGAGCAGTTTCTCAGAAAGCTTCTTTCCAGTTTTGAACGGAAGATATTTCCTTTTTCACCATAGCCCTCATGGGCTTCCAAATATCCCTTTGCCAATTCCACAAGAACAGCCTTAGCGAAAGGCTTCTTGAAGGGAAAGATGTAGCTCTGTGAGATGAATTAACAGAACACAGAGCAGTTTCTCAGAAAGCTTCCTTCCAGTTTTGAACGGAAGATATTTCCTTTTTCACCATAGCCCTCTATGGGCTTCCAAATATCCCTTTGCCAAATCCACAAGAACAGCCTTAGCGAAAGGCTTCTTGAAGGGAAAGATGTAACTCTGTGAGATGAATTAACAGAACACAGAGCAGTTTCTCAGAAAGCTTCTTTCCAGTTTTGAACGGAAGATATTTCCTTTTTCACCATAGCCCTCTATGGGCTTCCAAATATCCCTTTGCCAATTGCACAGGAACAGCCTTAGCAAAAGGCTTCTTGAAGGGAAAGATGTAACTCTGTGAGATGAATTAACAGAACACAGAGCAGTTTCTCAGAAAGCTTCTTTCCAGTTTTGAACGGAAGATATTTCTTTTTCACCATAGCCCTCTATGGGCTTCCAAATATCCCTTTGCCAATTCCACAAGAACAGCCTTAGCGAAAGGCTTCTTGAAGGGAAAGATGTAACTCTGTGAGATGAATTAACAGAACACAGAGCAGTTTCTCAGAAAGCTTCTTTCCAGTTTTGAACGGAAGATATTTCCTTTTTCACCATAGCCCTCTATGGGCTTCCAAATATCCCTTTGCCAATTCCTCAAGAACAGCCTTAGCGAAAGGCTTCTTGAAGGGAAAGATGTAACTCTGTGAGATGAATTAACAGAACACAGAGCAGTTTCTCAGAAAGCTTCTTTCCAGTTTTGAACGTCAGATATTTCCTTTTTCAACTTAGCCCTCTATGGGTTTCCAAATATCCCTTTGCCAATTCCACAAGAACAGCCTTAGCGAAAGGCTTCTTGAAGGGAAAGATGTAACTCTGTGAGATGAATTAACAGACCACAGAGCAGTTTCTCAGAAAGCTTCTTTCCAGTTTTGAACGGAAGGTATTTCCTTTATCACCATAGCCCTCTAAGGGCTTCCAAATATCCCTGTGCCAATTCCACAAGAACAGCCTTAGCGAAAGGCTTCTTGAAGGGAAAGATGTAACTGTGTGAGATGAATTAACAGAACACAGAGCAGTTTCTCAGAAAACTTCTTTCCAGTTTTGAACGTCAGATATTTCCTTTTTCACCGTAGCCCTCTATGGGCTTCCAAATATCCCTGTGCCAATTCCACAAAACAGCCTTAGCGAAAGGCTTCTTGAAGGGAAAGATGTAACTCTGTGAGATGAATTAACAGAACACAGAGCAGTTTCTCAGAAAGCTTTTTTCCAGTTTTGAACGGAAGATATTTCCTTTTTCACCATAGCCCTCTATGGGCTTCCAAATATCCCTTTGCCAATTCCACAAGAACAGCCTTAGCGAAAGGCTTCTTGAAGGGAAAGATGTAACTCTGTGAGATGAATTAACAGAACACAGAGCAGTTTCTCAGAAAGCTTCTTTCCAGTTTTGAACGGAAGGTATTTCCTTTTTCACCATAGCCCTCTATGGCCTTCAAAATATCCCTTGCCAATTCCACAAGAACAGCCTTAGCGAAAGGCTTCTTGAAGGGAAAGATGTAACTCTGTGAGATGAATTAACAGAACACAGAGCAGTTTCTCAGAAAGCTTCTTTCCAGTTTTGAACGGATGGTATTTCCTTTTTCACCATAGCCCTCTATGGGCTTCCAAATATCCCTTTGCCAATTCCCCAAGAACAGCCTTAGCGAAAGGCTTCTTGAAGGGAAAGATGTAACTCTGTGAGATGAATTAACAGAACACAGAGCAGTTTCTTAGAAAGCTTCTTTCCAGTTTTGAACGGAAGATATTTCCTTTTTCACCATAGCCCTCTATGGGCTTCCAAATATCCCTTTGCCAATTCCACAAGAACAGCCTTAGCGAAAGGCTTCTTGAAGGGAAAGATGTAACTCTGTGAGATGAATTAACAGAACACAGAGCAGTTTCTCAGAAAGATTCCTTCCAGTTTTGAACGGAAGATATTTCCTTTTTCACCATAGCCGTCTATGGGCTTCCAAATATCCCTTTGCCAAATCCACAAGAACAGCCTTAGCGAAAGGCTTCTTGAAGGGAAAGATGTAACTCTGTGAGATGAATTAACAGAACACAGAGCAGTTTCTCAGAAAGCTTCTTTCCAGTTTTGAACGGAAGATATTTCCTTTTTCACCATAGCCCTCTATGGGCTTCCAAATATCAATTTGCCAATTGCACAGGAACAGCCTTAGCAAAAGGCTTCTTGAAGGGAAAGATGTAACTCTGTGAGATGAATTAACAGAACACAGAGCAGTTTCTCAGAAAGCTTCTTTCCAGTTTTGAACGGAAGATATTTCTTTTTCACCATAGCCCTCTATGGGCTTCCAAATATCCCTTTGCCAATTCCACAAGAACAGCCTGAGCGAAAGGCTTCTTTAAGGGAAAGATGTAACTCTGTGAGATGAATTAACAGAACACAGAGCAGTTTCTCAGAAAGCTTCTTTCCAGTTTTGAACGGAAGATATTTCCTTTTTCACCATAGCCCTCTATGGGCTTCCAAATATCCCTTTGCCAATTCCTCAAGAACAGCCTTAGCGAAAGGCTTCTTGAAGGCAAAGATGTAACTCTGTGAGATGAATTAACAGAACACAGAGCAGTTTCTCAGAAAGCTTCTTTCCAGTTTTGAACGGAAGATATTTCCTTTTTCACCTTAGCCCTCTATGGGTTTCCAAATATCCCTTTGCCAATTCCACAAGAACAGCCTTAGCGAAAGGCTTCTTGAAGGGAAAGATGTAACTCTGTGAGATGAATTAACAGACCACAGAGCAGTTTCTCAGAAAGCTTCTTTCCAGTTTTGAACGGAAGGTATTTCCTTTTTCACCATAGCCCTCTATGGGCTTCCAAATATCCCTGTGCCAATTCCACAAGAACAGCCTTAGCGAAAGGCTTCTTGAAGGGAAAGATGTAACTGTGTGAGATGAATTAACAGAACACAGAGCAGTTTCTCAGAAAGCTTCTTTCCAGTTTTGAACGTCAGATATTTCCTTTTTCACCATAGCCCTCTATGGGCTTCCAAATATCCCTTTGCCAATTCCACAAAACATCCTTAGCGAAAGGCTTCTTGAAGGGAAAGATGTAACTCTGTGAGATGAATTAACAGAACACAGAGCAGTTTCTCAGAAAGCTTTTTTCCAGTTTTGAACGGAAGATATTTCCTTTTTCACCATAGCCCTCTATGGGCTTCCAAATATCCTTTTGCCAATTCCACAAGAACAGCCTTAGCGAAAGGCTTCTTGAAGGGAAAGATGTAACTCTGTGAGATGAATTAACAGAACACAGAGCAGTTTCTCAGAAAGCTTCTTTCCAGTTTTGAACGGAAGGTATTTCCTTTTTCACCATAGCCCTCTATGGCCTTCAAAATATCCCTTGCCAATTCCACAAGAACAGCCTTAGCGAAAGGCTTCTTGAAGGGAAAGATGTAACTCTGTGAGATGAATTAACAGAACACAGAGCAGTTTCTCAGAAAGCTTCTTTCCAGTTTTGAACGGATGGTATTTCCTTTTTCACCATAGCCCTCTATGGGCTTCCAAATATCCCTTTGCCAATTCCCCAAGAACAGCCTTAGCGAAAGGCTTCTTGAAGGGAAAGATGTAACTCTGTGAGATGAATTAACAGAACACAGAGCATTTTCTCAGAAAGCTTCCTTCCAGTTTTGAACGGAAGATATTTCCTTTTTCACCATAGCCCTCTATGGGCTTCCAAATATCCCTTTGCCAATTCCACAAGAACAGCCTTAGCGAAAGGCTTCTTGAAGGGAAAGATGTAACTCTGTGAGATGAATTAACAGAACACAGAGCAGTTTCTCAGAAAGCTTCTTTCCAGTTTTGAACGGAAGATATTTCCTTTTTCACCATAGCCCTCTATGGGCTTCCAAATATCCCTTTGCCAATTGCACAGGAACAGCCTTAGCAAAAGGCTTCTTGAAGGGAAAGATGTAACTCTGTGAGATGAATTAACAGAACACAGAGCAGTTTCTCAGAAAGCTTCTTTCCAGTTTTGAACGGAAGATATTCCTTTTTTACCATAGCCCTCTATGGGCTTCCAAATATCCCTTTGCCAATTCCACAAGAACAGCCTTAGCGAAAGGCTTCTTGAAGGAAAGATGTAACTCTGTGAGATGAATTAACAGAACACAGAGCAGTTTCTCAGAAAGCTTCTTTCCAGTTTTGAACGGAAGATATTTCCTTTTTCACCATAGCCCACTATGGGCTTCCAAATATCCCTTTGCCAATTCCACAAGAACAGCCTTAGCGAAAGGCTTCTTGAAGGGAAAGATGTAACTCTGTGAGATGAATTAACAGAACACAGAGCAGTTTCTCAGAAAGCTTCTTTCCAGTTTTGAACGGAAGATATTTCCTTTTTCACCTTAGCCCTCTATGGGTTTCCAAATATCCCTTTGCCAATTCCACAAGAACAGCCTCAGCGAAAGGCTTCTTGAAGGGAAAGATGTAACTCTGTGAGATGAATTAACAGAACACAGAGCAGTTTCTCAGAAAGCTTCTTTCCAGTTTTGAACGGAAGGTATTTCCTTTTTCACCATAGCCCTCTATGGGCTTCCAAATATCCCTGTGCCAATTCCACAAGAACAGCCTTAGCGAAAGGCTTCTTGAAGGGAAAGATGTAACTCTGTGAGATGAATTAACAGAACACAGAGCAGTTTCTCAGAAAGCTTCTTTCCAGTTTTGAACGGAAGATATTTCCTTTTTCACCATAGCCCTCTGTGGGCTTCCAAATATCCCTTTGCCAATTCCACAAGAACAGCCTTAGCGAAAGGCTTCTTGAAGGGAAAGATGTAACTCTCTGAGATGAATTAACAGAACACAGAGCAGTTTCTCAGAAAGCTTCTTTCCCGTTTTGAACGGAAGATATTTCCTTTTTCACCATAGCCCTCTATGGGCTTCCAAATATCCCTTTGCCAATTCCACAAGAAGAGCCTTAGCGAAAGGCTTCTTGAAGGGAAAGATGTAACTCTGTGAGATGAATTAACAGAACACAGAGCAGTTTCTCAGAAAGCTTCTTTCCAGTTTTGAACGGAAGATATTTCCTTTTTCACCATAGCCCTCTATGGGCTTCCAAATATCCCTTTGCCAATTCCATAAGAACAGCCTTAGCGAAAGGCTTCTTGAAGGGAAAGATGTAACTCTGTGAGATGAATTAACAGAACACAGAGCAGTTTCTCAGAAAGCTTCTTTCCAGTTTTGAACGGAAGATATTTCCTTTTTCACCATAGCCCTCTATGGGCTTCCAAATATCCCTTTGCCAATTCCACAAGAACAGCCTTAGCGAAAGGCTTCTTGAAGGGAAAGATGTAACTCTGTGAGATGAATTAACAGAACACAGAGCAGTTTCTCAGAAAGCATCTTTCCAGTTTTGAACGAAAGATATTTCCTTTTTCAGCATAGCCCTCTATGGGCTTCCGAATATCCCTTTGCCAATTCCACAAGAACAGCCTTTGCGAAAGGCTTCTTGAATTGAAAGATGTAACTCTGTGAGATGAATTAACAGAACACACAGCAGTTTCTCAGAAAGCTTCTTTCCAGTTTTGAACGGAAGATATTTCCTTTTTCACCATAGCCCTCTATGGGCTTCCAAATATCTCTTTGCCAATTCCACAAGAACAGCCTTAGCGAAAGGCTTCTTGAAGGGAAAGATGTAACTGTGTGAGATGAATTAACAGAACACAGAGCAGTTTCTCAGAAAGCTTCTTTCCAGTTTTGAACGGAAGGTATTTCCTTTTTCACCTTAGCCCTCTATGGGCTTCCAAATATCCCTTTGCCAATTCCACAAGAACAGCCTTAGCGAAAGGCTTCTTGAAGGGAAAGTTGTAACTCGGTGAGATGAATTAACAGAACACAGAGCAGTTTCTCAGAATGCTTCTTTCCTGTTTTGAACGGAAGGTATTTCCTTTTTCACCATAGCCCTCTATGAGCTTCCAAATATCCCTGTGCCAATTCCACAAAACAGCGTTAGCGAAAGTCTTCTTGAAGGGAAAGATGTAACTCTGTGAGATGAATTAACAGAACACAGAGCAGTTTCTCAGAAAGCTTCTTTCCAGTTTTGAATGGATGGTATTTCCTTTTTCACCATAGCCCTCTATGGGCTTCCAAATATCCCTTTGCCAATTCCCCAAGAACAGCCTTAGCGAAAGGCTTCTTGAAGGGAAAGTTGTAACTAGGTGAGATGAATTAACAGAACACAGAGCAGTTTCTCAGAAAGCTTCTTTCCAGTTTTGAACGGAAGGTATTTCCTTTTTCACCATAGCCCTCTGTGGGCTTCCAAATATCCCTGTGCCAATTCCACAAAACAGCCTTAGCGAAAGGCTTCTTGAAGGGAAAGATGTAACTCTGTGAGATGAATTAACAGAACACAGAGCAGTTTCTCAGAAAGCTTCTTTCCAGTTTTGAACGGAAGATATTTCCATTTTCACCATAGCCCTCTATGGGCTTCAAAATATCCCTTGCCAATTCCACAAGAACAGCCTTAGCGAAAGGCTTCTTGAAGGGAAAGATGTAACTCTGTGAGATGAATTAACAGAACACATAGCAGTTTCTCAGAAAGCTTCTTTCCAGTTTTCAACGGATGGTATTTCCTTTTTCACCATAGCCCTCTATGGGCTTCCAAATATCCCTTTGCCAATTCCACAAAGAAGAGTCTTAGCCAAAGGCTTATTGAAGGGAAAGATGTAACTCTGTGGGATGAATTAACAGAACACAGAGCAGTTTCTCAGAAAGCATCTTTCCAGTTTTGAACAGAAGATATTTCCTTTTTCACCATAGCCCTCTATGGGCTTCCAAATATCCCTTTGCCAATTCCACAAGAACAGCCTTAGCGAAAGGCTTCTTGAAGGGAAAGATGTAACTCTGTGAGATGAATTAACAGAACACAGAGCAGTTTCTCAGAAAGCTTCTTTCATGTTTTGAACGGAAGATATTTCCTTTTACACCACAGCCCTCTATGGGCTTCCAAATATCCCTTTGCCAATTCCACAAGAACAGCCTTAGCGAAAGGCTTCTTGAAGGGAAAGATGTAACTCTGTGAGGTGAATTAACATAACACAGAGCAGTTTCTCAGAAAGCTTCTTTCCAGTTTTGAACGGAAGATATTTCCTTTTTCACCATAGCCCTCTATGGGCTTCCAAATATCCCTTTGCCAATTCCACAAGAACAGCCTTAGCGAAAGGCTTCTTGATGGGAAAGATGTAACTGTGTGAGATGAATTAACAGAACACAGAGCAGTTTCTCAGAAAGCTTCTTTCCAGTTTTGAACGGAAGATATTTCCTTTTTCACCATAGCCCTCTATGGGCTTCCAAATATCCCTTTGCCAATTCCCCAAGAACAGCCTTAGCGAAAGGCTTCTTGAAGGGAAAGATGTAACTCTGTGAGATGAATTAACAGAACACAGAGCAGTTTCTCAGAAAGCTTCTTTCCACTTTTGAACGGAAGATATTTCCTTTTTCACCATAGCCCTCTATGGGCTTCCAAATATCCCTTTGCCAATTCCACAAGAACAGCCTTAGCGAAAGGCTTATTGAAGGGAAAGATGTAACTCTGTGGGATGAATTAACAGAACACAGAGCAGTTTCTCAGAAAGCTTCTTTCCAGTTTTGAACGGAAGATATTTCCTTTTTCACCATAGCCCTCTATGGGCTTCCAAATATCCCTTTGCCAATTCCCCAAGAACAGCCTTAGCGAAAGGCTTCTTGAAGGGAAAGATGTAACTCTGTGAGATGAATTACCAGAACACAGAGCAGTTTCTCAGAAAGCTTCTTTCCATTTTTGAACGGATGGTATTTCCTTTTTCACCATAGCCCTCTATGGGCTTCCAATTATCCCTTTGCCAATTCCCCAAGAACAGCCTTAGCGAAAGGCTTCTTGAAGATAAAGATGTAACTCTGTGAGATGAATTAACAGAACACAGAGCAGTTTCTCAGAAAGCTTCTTTCCAGTTTTGAACGGAAGATATTTCCTTTTTCACCATAGCCCTGTAAGGGCTTCCAAATATCCCTTTGCCAATTCCACAAGAACAGCGTTAGCGAAAGGCTTCTTGAAGGGAAAGATGTAACTCTGTGAGATGAATTAACAGAACACAGAGCAGTTGCTCAGAAAGCTTCTTTCCAATTTTGAACGGAAGATATTTCCTTTTTCACCATAGCCCTCTATGGGCTTCCAAATATCCCTTTGCCAATTCCACAAGAACAGCCTTAGCGAAAGGCTTCTTGAAGGGAAAGATGTAACTCTGTGAGATGAATTAACAGAACACAGAGCAGTTTCTCAGAAAGCTTCTTTCCAGTTTTGAACGGAAGATATTTCCTTTTTCACCATAGCCCTCTATGGGCTTCCAAATATCCCTTTGCCAATTCCACAAGAACAGCCTTAGCGAAAGGCTTCTTGAAGGGAAAGATGTAACTCTCTGAGATGAATTAACAGAACACAGAGCAGTTGCTCAGAAAGCTTCTTTCCAGTTTTGAACGGAAGATATTTCCTTTTTCACCATAGAACTCTATGGGCTTCCAAATATCCCTTTGCCAATTCCACAAGAACAGGCTTAGCGAAAGGCTTCTTGAAGGGAAAGATGTAACTCTGTGAAATGAATTAACAGAACACAGAGCAGTTGTTCAGAAGGCTTCTTTCCAGTTTTGAACGGAAGATATTTCCTTTTTCACCATAGCTCCCTATGGGCTTCCAAATATCCCTTTGCCAATTCCACAAGAACAGCCTTAGCGAAAGGCTTCTTGAAGGGAAATATGTAACTCTGTGAGATGAATTAACAGAACACAAAGCAGTTTCTCAGAAAGCTTCTTTCCAGTTTTGAACGTAAGATATTTCCTTTTTCACCATAGCCCTCTATGGGCTTCCAAATATCCCTTTGCCAATTCCACAAGAACAGCCTTAGCGAAAGGCTTCTTGAAGGGAAAGATGTAACTCTGTGAGATGAATTAACAGAACACAGAGCAGTTTCTCAGAAAGCTTCTATCCAGTTTTGAACGGAAGATATTTCCTTTTTCACCATAGCCCTCTAGGGGCTTCCAAATATCCATTTGCCAATTCCACAAGAACAGCCTTAGCGAAAGGCTTCTTGAAGGGAAAGATGTAACTCTGTGAGATGAATTAACAGAACACAGAGCAGTTTCTCAGAAAGCTTCTTTCAAGTTTTGGACGGAAGATATTTCCTTTTTCACCATAGCCCTCTATGGGCTTCCAAATATCCCTTTGCCAATTCCCCAAGAACAGCCTTAGCGAAAGGCTTCTTGAAGGGAAAGATGTAACTCTGTGAGATGAATTAACAGAACACAGAGCAGTTTCTCAGAAAGCTTCTTTCCAGTTTTGAACGGAAGATATTTCCTTTTTCACCATAGCCCTCTATGGGCTTCCAAATATCCCTTTGCCAATTCCATAAGAACAGCCTTAGCGAAAGGCTTCTTGAAGGGAAAGATGTAACTCTGTGAGATGAATTAACAGAACACAGAGCAGTTTCTCAGAAAGCTTCTTTCCAGTTTTGAACGGAAGATATTTCCTTTTTCACCATAGCCCTCTATGGGCTTCCAAATATGCCTTTGCCAATTCCACAAGAACAGCCTTAGCGAAAGGCTTCTTGAAGGGAAAGATGTAACTCTGTGAGATGAATTAACAGAACACAGAGCAGTTTCTCAGAAAGCTTCTTTCATGTTTTGAACGGAAGATATTTCCTTTTACACCATAGCCCTCTATGGGCTTCCAAATATCCCTTTGCCAATTCCACAAGAACAGCCTTAGCGAAAGTCTTCTTGAAGGGAAAGATGTAACTCTGTGAGGTGAATTAACAGAACACAGAGCAGTTTCTCAGAAAGCTTCTTTCCAGTTTTGAACGGAAGATATTTCCTTTTTCACAATAGCCCTCTATGGGCTTCCAAATATCCCTTTGCCAATTCCACAAGAACAGCCTTAGCGAAAGGCTTCTTGATGGGAAAGATGTAACTCTGTGAGATGAATTAACAGAACACAGAGCAGTTTCTCAGAAAGCTTCTTTCCAGTTTTGAACGGAAGATATTTCCTTTTTCACCATAGCCCTCTATGGGCTTCCAAATATCCCTTTGCCAATTCCCCAAAAACAGCCTTAGCGAAAGGCTTCTTGAAGGGAAAGATGTAACTCTGTGCGATGAATTAACAGAACACAGAGCAGTTTCTCAGAAAGCTTCTTTCCAGTTTTGAACGGAAGACATTTCCTTTTTCACCATAGCCCTCATGGGCTTCCAAATATCCCTTTGCCAATTCCACAAGAACAGCCTTAGCGAAAGGCTTCTTGAAGGGAAAGATGTAGCTCTGTGAGATGAATTAACAGAACACAGAGCAGTTTCTCAGAAAGCTTCCTTCCAGTTTTGAACAGAAGATATTTCCTTTTTCACCATAGCCCTCTATGGGCTTCCAAATATCCCTTTGCCAAATCCACAAGAACAGCCTTAGCGAAAGGCTTCTTGAAGGGAAAGATGTAACTCTGTGAGATGAATTAACAGAACACAGAGCAGTTTCTCAGAAAGCTTCTTTCCAGTTTTGAACGGAAGATATTTCCTTTTTCACCATAGCCCTCTATGGGCTTCCAAATATCCCTTTGCCAATTGCACAGGAACAGCCTTAGCAAAAGGCTTCTTGAAGGGAAAGATGTAACTCTGTGAGATGAATTAACAGAACACAGAGCAGTTTCTCAGAAAGCTTCTTTCCAGTTTTGAACGGAAGATATTTCTTTTTCACCGTAGCCCTCTATGGGCTTCCAAATATCCCTTTGCCAATTCCACAAGAACAGCCTTAGCGAAAGGCTTCTTGAAGGGAAAGATGTAACTGTGTGAGATGAATTAACAGAACACAGAGCAGTTTCTCAGAAAGCTTCTTTCCAGTTTTGAACGGAAGATATTTCCTTTTTCACCATAGCCCTCTATGGGCTTCCAAATATCCCTTTGCCAATTCCTCAAGAACAGCCTTAGCGAAAGGCTTCTTGAAGGGAAAGATGTAACTCTGTGAGATGAATTAACAGAACACAGAGCAGTTTCTCAGAAAGCTTCTTTCCAGTTTTGAACGGAAGATATTTCCTTTTTCAACTTAGCCCTCTATGGGTTTCCAAATATCCCTTTGCCAATTCGACAAGAACAGCCTTAGCGAAAGGCTTCTTGAAGGGAAAGATGTAACTCTGTGCGATGAATTAACAGAACACAGAGCAGTTTCTCAGAAAGCTTCTTTCCAGTTTTGAACGGAAGATATTTCCTTTTTCACCATAGCCCTCTATGGGCTTCCAAATATCCATTTGCCAATTCCCCAAAAAAAGCCTTAGCGAAAGGCTTCTTGAAGGGAAAGATGTAACTCTGTGAGATGAATTAACAGAACACACAGCAGTTTCTCAGAAAGCTTCTTTCCAGTTTTGAACGGAAGGTATTTCCTTTTTCACCATAGCCCTCTATGGGCTTCCAAATATCCCTTTGCCAATTCCCCAAGAACAGCCTTAGCGAAAGGCTTCTTGAAGGGAAAGATGTAACTCTGTGAGATGAATTAACAGAACACAGAGCAGTTTCTCAGAAAGCTTCTTTCCAGTTTTGAACGGAAGACATTTCCTTTTTCACCATAGCCCTCATGGGCTTCCAAATATCCCTTTGCCAATTCCACAAGAACAGCCTTAGCGAAAGGCTTCTTGAAGGGAAAGATGTAGCTCTGTGAGATGAATTAACAGAACACAGAGCAGTTTCTCAGAAAGCTTCCTTCCAGTTTTGAACGGAAGATATTTCCTTTTTCACCATAGCCCTCTATGGGCTTCCAAATATCCCTTTGCCAAATCCACAAGAACAGCCTTAGCGAAAGGCTTCTTGAAGGGAAAGATGTAACTCTGTGAGATGAATTAACAGAACACAGAGCAGTTTCTCAGAAAGCTTCTTTCCAGTTTTGAACGGAAGATATTTCCTTTTTCACCATAGCCCTCTATGGGCTTCCAAATATCCCTTTGCCAATTGCACAGGAACAGCCTTAGCAAAAGGCTTCTTGAAGGGAAAGATGTAACTCTGTGAGATGAATTAACAGAACACAGAGCAGTTTCTCAGAAAGCTTCTTTCCAGTTTTGAACGGAAGATATTTCTTTTTCACCATAGCCCTCTATGGGCTTCCAAATATCCCTTTGCCAATTCCACAAGAACAGCCTTAGCGAAAGGCTTCTTGAAGGGAAAGATGTAACTCTGTGAGATGAATTAACAGAACACAGAGCAGTTTCTCAGAAAGCTTCTTTCCAGTTTTGAACGGAAGATATTTCCTTTTTCACCATAGCCCTCTATGGGCTTCCAAATATCCCTTTGCCAATTCCTCAAGATCAGCCTTAGCGAAAGGCTTCTTGAAGGGAAAGATGTAACTCTGTGAGATGAATTAACAGAACACAGAGCAGTTTCTCAGAAAGCTTCTTTCCAGTTTTGAACGGAAGATATTTCCTTTTTCAACTTAGCCCTCTATGGGTTTCCAAATATCCCTTTGCCAATTCGACAAGAACAGCCTTAGCGAAAGGCTTCTTGAAGGGAAAGATGTAACTCTGTGAGATGAATTAACAGACCACAGATCAGTTTCTCAGAAAGCTTCTTTCCAGTTTTGAACGGAAGGTATTTCCTTTATCACCATAGCCCTCTAAGGGCTTCCAAATATCCCTGTGCCAATTCCACAAGAACAGCCTTAGCGAAAGGCTTCTTGAAGGGAAAGATGTAACTGTGTGAGATGAATTAACAGAACACAGAGCAGTTTCTCAGAAAGCTTCTTTCCAGTTTTGAACGTCAGATATTTCCTTTTTCACCATAGCCCTCTATGGGCTTCCAAATATCCCTGTGCCAATTCCACAAAACACCCTTAGCGAAAGGCTTCTTGAAGGGAAAGATGTAACTCTGTGAGATGAATTAACAGAACACAGAGCAGTTTCTCAGAAAGCTTTTTTCCAGTTTTGAACGGAAGATATTTCCTTTTTCACCATAGCCCTCTATGGGCTTCCAAATATCCCTTTGCCAATTCCACAAGAACAGCCTTAGCGAAAGGCTTCTTGAAGGGAAAGATGTAACTCTGTGAGATGAATTAACAGAACACAGAGCAGTTTCTCAGAAAGCTTCTTTCCAGTTTTGAACGGAAGGTATTTCCTTTTTCACCATTGCCCTCTATGGCCTTCAAAATATCCCTTGCCAATTCCACAAGAACAGCCTTAGCGAAAGGCTTCTTGAAGGGAAAGATGTAACTCTGTGAGATGAATTAACAGAACACAGAGCAGTTTCTCAGAAAGCTTCTTTCCAGTTTTGAACGGATGGTATTTCCTTTTTCACCATAGCCCTCTATGGGCTTCCAAATATCCCTTTGCCAATTCCACAAGAACAGCCTGAGCGAAAGGCTTCTTTAAGGGAAAGATGTAACTCTGTGAGATGAATTAACAGAACACAGAGCAGTTTCTCAGAAAGCTTCTTTCCAGTTTTGAACGGAAGATATTTCCTTTTTCACCATAGCCCTCTATGGGCTTCCAAATATCCCTTTGCCAATTCCTCAAGAACAGCCTTAGCGAAAGGCTTCTTGAAGGCAAAGATGTAACTCTGTGAGATGAATTAACAGAACACAGAGCAGTTTCTCAGAAAGCTTCTTTCCAGTTTTGAACGGAAGATATTTCCTTTTTCACCTTAGCCCTCTATGGGTTTCCAAATATCCCTTTGCCAATTCCACAAGAACAGCCTTAGCGAAAGGCTTCTTGAAGGGAAAGATGTAACTCTGTGACATGAATTAACAGACCACAGAGCAGTTTCTCAGAAAGCTTCTTTCCAGTTTTGAACGGAAGGTATTTCCTTTTTCACCATAGCCCTCTATGGGCTTCCAAATATCCCTGTGCCAATTCCACAAGAACAGCCTTAGCGAAAGGCTTCTTGAAGGGAAAGATGTAACAGTGTGAGATGAATTAACAGAACACAGAGCAGTTTCTCAGAAAGCTTCTTTCCAGTTTTGAACGTCAGATATTTCCTTTTTCACCATAGCCCTCTATGGGCTTCCAAATATCCCTTTGCCAATTCCACAAAACAGCCTTAGCGAAAGGCTTCTTGAAGGGAAAGATGTAACTCTGTGAGATGAATTAACAGAACACAGAGCAGTTTCTCAGAAAGCTTTTTTCCAGTTTTGAACGGAAGATATTTCCTTTTTCACCATAGCCCTCTATGGGCTTCCAAATATCCCTTTGCCAATTCCACAAGAACAGCCTTAGCGAAAGGCTTCTTGAAGGGAAAGATGTAACTCTGTGAGATGAATTAACAGAACACAGAGCAGTTTCTCAGAAAGCTTCTTTCCAGTTTTGAACGGAAGGTATTTCCTTTTTCACCATAGCCCTCTATGGCCTTCAAAATATCCCTTGCCAATTCCACAAGAACAGCCTTAGCGAAAGGCTTCTTGAAGGGAAAGATGTAACTCTGTGAGATGAATTAACAGAACACAGAGCAGTTTCTCAGAAAGCTTCTTTCCAGTTTTGAACGGATGGTATTTCCTTTTTCACCATAGCCCTCTATGGGCTTCCAAATATCCCTTTGCCAATTCCCCAAGAACAGCCTTAGCGAAAGGCTTCTTGAAGGGAAAGATGTAACTCTGTGAGATGAATTAACAGAACACAGAGCAGTTTCTCAGAAAGCTTCTTTCCAGTTTTGAACGGAAGATATTTCCTTTTTCACCATAGCCCTCTATGGGCTTCCAAATATCCCTTTGCCAATTCCACAAGAACAGCCTTAGCGAAAGGCTTCTTGAAGGGAAAGATGTAACTCTGTGAGATGAATTAACAGAACACAGAGCAGTTTCTCAGAAAGCTTCCTTCCAGTTTTGAACGGAAGATATTTCCTTTTTCACCATAGCCCTCTATGGGCTTCCAAATATCCCTTTGCCAATTCCACAAGAACAGCCTTAGCGAAAGGCTTCTTGAAGGGAAAGATGTAACTCTGTGAGATGAATTAACAGAACACAGAGCAGTTTCTCAGAAAGCTTCTTTCCAGTTTTGAACGGAAGATATTTCCTTTTTCACCATAGCCCTCTATGGGCTTCCAAATATCCCTTTGCCAATTGCACAGGAACAGCCTTAGCAAAAGGCTTCTTGAAGGGAAAGATGTAACTCTGTGAGATGAATTAACAGAACACAGAGCAGTTTCTCAGAAAGCTTCTTTCCAGTTTTGAACGGAAGATATTCCTTTTTTACCATAGCCCTCTATGGGCTTCCAAATATCCCTTTGCCAATTCCACAAGAACAGCCTTAGCGAAAGGCTTCTTGAAGGGAAAGATGTAACTCTGTGAGATGAATTAACAGAACACAGAGCAGTTTCTCAGAAAGCTTCTTTCCAGTTTTGAACGGAAGATATTTCCTTTTTCACCATAGCCCACTATGGGCTTCCAAATATCCCTTTGCCAATTCCACAAGAACAGCCTTAGCGAAAGGCTTCTTGAAGGGAAAGATGTAACTCTGTGAGATGAATTAACAGAACACCGAGCAGTTTCTCAGAAAGCTTCTTTCCAGTTTTGAACGGAAGATATTTCCTTTTTCACCACAGCCCTCTATGGGTTTCCAAATATCCCTTTGCCAATTCCACAAGAACAGCCTCAGCGAAAGGCTTCTTGAAGGGAAAGATGTAACTCTGTGAGATGAATTAACAGAACACAGAGCAGTTTCTCAGAAAGCTTCTTTCCAGTTTTGAACGGAAGGTATTTCCTTTTTCACCATAGCCCTCTATGGGCTTCCAAATATCCCTGTGCCAATTCCACAAGAACAGCCTTAGCGAAAGGCTTCTTGAAGGGAAAGATGTAACTCTGTGAGATGAATTAACAGAACACAGAGCAGTTTCTCAGAAAGCTTCTTTCCAGTTTTGAACGGAAGGTATTTCCTTTTTCACCATAGCCCTCTGTGGGCTTCCAAATATCCCTTTGCCAATTCCACAAGAACAGCCTTAGCGAAAGGCTTCTTGAAGGGAAAGATGTAACTCTCTGAGATGAATTAACAGAACACAGAGCAGTTACTCAGAAAGCTTCTTTCCCGTTTTGAACGGAAGATATTTCCTTTTTCACCATAGCCTTCTATGGGCTTCCAAATATCCCTTTGCAAATTCCACAAGAACAGCCTTAGCGAAAGGCTTCTTGAAGGGAAAGATGTAACTCTGTGAGATGAATTAACAGAACACAGAGCAGTTTCTCAGAAAGCTTCTTTCCAGTTTTGAACGGAAGATATTTCCTTTTTCACCATAGCCCTCTATGGGCTTCCAAATATCCCTTTGCCAATTCCCCAAGAACAGCCTTAGCGAAAGGCTTCTTGAAGGGAAAGATGTAACTCTGTGAGATGAATTAACAGAACACACAGCAGTTTCTCAGAAAGCTTCTTTCCAGTTTTGAACGGAAGATATTTCCTTTTTCACCATAGCCCTCTATGGGCTTCCAAATATCCCTTTGCCAATTCCACAGGAACAGCCTTTGCGAAAGGCTTCTTGAAGGGAAAGATGTAACTCTGTGAGATGAATTAACAGAACACACAGCAGTTTCTCAGAAAGCTTCTTTCCAGTTTTGAACGGAAGATATTTCCTTTTTCACCATAGCCCTCTATGGGCTTCCAAATATCCCTTTGCCAATTCCACAAGAACAGCCTTAGCGAAAGGCTTCTTGAAGGGAAAGATGTAACTGTGTGAGATGAATTAACAGAACACAGAGCAGTTTTTCAGAAAGCTTCTTTCCAGTTTTGAACGGAAGATATTTCCTTTTTCACCTTAGCCCTCTATGGGCTTCCAAATATCCCTTTGCCAATTCCACAAGAACAGCCTTAGCGAAAGGCTTCTTGAAGGGAAAGATGTAACTCTGTGAGATGAATTAACAGAACACAGAGCAGTTTCTCAGAAAGCTTCTTTCCAGTTTTGAACGGAAGGTATTTCCTTTTTCACCATAGCCCTCTATGGCCTTCAAAATATCCCTTGCCAATTCCACAAGAACAGCCTTAGCGAAAGGCTTCTTGAAGGGAAAGATGTAACTCTGTGAGATGAATTAACAGAACACAGAGCAGTTTCTCAGAAAGCTTCTTTCCAGTTTTGAACGGATGGTATTTCCTTTTCCACCATAGCCCTCTATGGGCTTCCAAATATCCCTTTGCCAATTCCCCAAGAACAGCCTTAGCGAAAGGCTTCTTGAAGGGAAAGATGTAACTCTGTGAGATGAATTAACAGAACACAGAGCAGTTTCTCAGAAAGCTTCTTTCCAGTTTTGAACGGAAGATATTTCCTTTTTCACCATAGCCCTCTATGGGCTTCCAAATATCCCTTTGCCAATTCCACAAGAACAGCCTTAGCGAAAGGCTTCTTGAAGGGAAAGATGTAACTCTGTGAGATGAATTAACAGAACACAGAGCAGTTTCTCAGAAAGCTTCTTTCCAGTTTTGAACGGAAGATATTTCTTTTTTACCATAGCCCTCTATGGGTTTCCAAATATCCCTTTGCCAATTCCACAAGAACAGCCTTAGCGAAAGGCTTCTTGAAGGGAAAGATGTAACTCTGTGAGATGAATTAACAGAACACAGAGCAGTTTCTCAGAAAGCTTCTTTCCAGTTTTGAACGGAAGATATTTCCTTTTTCACCTTAGCCCTCTATGGGTTTCCAAATATCCCTTTGCCAATTCCACAAGAACAGCCTTAGCGAAAGGCTTCTTGAAGGGAAAGATGTAACTCTGTGAGATGAATTAACAGACCACAGAGCAGTTTCTCAGAAAGCTTCTTTCCAGTTTTGAACGGAAGGTATTTCCTTTTTCACCATAGCCCTCTATGGGCTTCCAAATATCCCTGTGCCAATTCCACAAGAACAGCCTTAGCGAAAGGCTTCTTGAAGGGAAAGATGTAACTGTGTGAGATGAATTAACAGAACACAGAGCAGTTTCTCAGAAAGCTTCTTTCCAGTTTTGAACGGAAGATATTTCCTTTTTCACCATAGCCCACTATGGGCTTCCAAATATCCCTGTGCCAATTCCACAAAACAGCCTTAGCGAAAGGCTTCTTGAAGGGAAAGATGTAACTCTGTGAGATGAATTAACAGAACACAGAGCAGTTTCTCAGAAAGCTTCTTTCCAGTTTTGAACGGAAGATTTTTCCTTTTTCACCTTAGCCCTCTATGGGTTTCCAAATATCCCTTTGCCAATTCCACAAGAACAGCCTCAGCGAAAGGCTTCTTGAAGGGAAAGATGTAACTCTGTGAGATGAATTAACAGAACACAGAGCAGTTTCTCAGAAAGCTTCTTTCCAGTTTTGAACGGAAGGTATTTCCTTTTTCACCATAGCCCTCTATGGGCTTCCAAATATCCCTGTGCCAATTCCACAAGAACAGCCTTAGCGAAAGGCTTCTTGAAGGGAAAGATGTAACTCTGTGAGATGAATTAACAGAACACAGAGCAGTTTCTCAGAAAGCTTCTTTCCAGTTTTGAACGGAAGATATTTCCTTTTTCACCATAGCCCTCTATGGGCTTCCAAATATCCCTTTGCCAATTCCACAAGAACTCCTTAGCGAAAGGCTTCTTGAAGGGAAAGATGTAACTCTCTGAGATGAATTAACAGAACACAGAGCAGTTTCTCAGAAAGCTTCTTTCCCGTTTTGAACGGAAGATATTTCCTTTTTCACCATAGCCCTCTATGGGCTTCCAAATATCCCTTTGCCAATTCCACAAGAACAGCCTTAGCGAAAGGCTTCTTGAAGGGAAAGATGTAAATCTGTGAGATGAATTAACAGAACACAGAGCAGTTTCTCAGAAAGCTTCTTTCCACTTTTGAACGGAAGATATTTCCTTTTTCACCATAGCCCTCTATGGGCTTCCAAATATCCCTTTGCCAATTCCACAAGAACAGCCTTAGCGAAAGGCTTCTTGAAGGGAAAGATGTAACTCTGTGAGATGAATTAACAGAACACACAGCAGTTTCTCAGAAAGCTTCTTTCCAGTTTTGAACGGAAGATATTTCCTTTTTCACCATAGCCCTCTATGGGCTTCCAAATATCCCTTTGCCAATTCACCAAGAACAGCCTTAGCGAAAGGCTTCTTGATGGGAAAGATGTAACTGTGTGAGATGAATTAACAGAACACACAGCAGTTTCTCAGAAAGCTTCTTTCCAGTTTTGAACGGAAGATATTTCCTTTTTCACCATAGCCCTCTATGGGCTTCCAAATATCCCTTTGCCAATTCCCCAAGAACAGCCTTAGCGAAAGGCTTCTTGAAGGGAAAGATGTAACTCTGTGAGATGAATTAACAGAACACACAGCAGTTTCTCAGAAAGCTTCTTTCCAGTTTTGAACGGAAGATATTTCCTTTTTCACCATAGCCCTCTATGGGCTTCCAAATATCCCTTTGCCAATTCCACAAGAACAGCCTTTGCGAAAGGCTTCTTGAAGGGAAAGATGTAACTCTGTGAGATGAATTAACAGAACACACAGCAGTTTCTCAGAAAGCTTCTTTCCAGTTTTGAACGGAAGATATTTCCTTTTTCACCATAGCCCTCTAGGGGCTTCCAAATATCCCTTTGCCAATTCCACAAGAACAGCCTTAGCGAAAGGATTCTTGAAGGGAAAGATGTAACTGTGTGAGATGAATTAACAGAACACAGAGCAGTTTTTCAGAAAGCTTCTTTCCAGTTTTGAACGGAATATATTTCCTTTTTCACCTTAGCCCTCTATGGGCTTCCAAATATCCCTTTGCCAATTCCACAAGAACAGCCTTAGCGAAAGGCTTCTTGAAGGGAAAGATGTAACTCTGTGAGATGAATTAACAGAACACAGAGCAGTTTCTCAGAAAGCTTCTTTCCAGTTTTGAACGGAAGGTATTTCCTTTTTCACCATAGCCCTCTATGGCCTTCAAAATATCCCTTGCCAATTCCACAAGAACAGCCTTAGCGAAAGGCTTCTTGAAGGGAAAGATGTAACTCTGTGAGATGAATTAACAGAACACACAGCAGTTTCTCAGAAAGCTTCTTTCCAGTTTTGAACGGATGGTATTTCCTTTTTCACCATAGCCCTCTATGGGCTTCCAAATATCCCTTTGCCAATTCCCCAAGAACAGCCTTAGCGAAAGGCTTCTTGAAGGGAAAGATGTAACTCTGTGAGATGAATTAACAGAACACAGAGCAGTTTCTCAGAAAGCTTCTTTCCAGTTTTGAACGGAAGATATTTCCTTTTTCACCATAGCCCTCTATGGGCTTCCAAATATCCCTTTGCCAATTCCAGAAGAACAGCCTTAGCGAAAGGCTTCTTGAAGGGAAAGATGTAACTCTGTGAGATGAATTAACAGAACACAGAGCAGTTTCTCAGAAAGCTTCCTTCCAGTTTTGAACGGAAGATATTTCCTTTTTCACCATAGCCCTCTATGGGCTTCCAAATATCCCTTTGCCAATTCCACAAGAACAGCCTTAGCGAAAGGCTTCTTGAAGGGAAAGATGTAACTCTGTGAGATGAATTAACAGAACACAGAGCAGTTTCTCAGAAAGCTTCTTTCCAGTTTTGAACGGAAGATATTTCCTTTTTCACCATAGCCCTCTATGGGCTTCCAAATATCCCTTTGCCAATTGCACAGGAACAGCCTTAGCAAAAGGCTTCTTGAAGGGAAAGATGTAACTCTGTGAGATGAATTAACAGAACACAGAGCAGTTTCTCAGAAAGCTTCTTTCCAGTTTTGAACGGAAGATATTTCTTTTTTACCATAGCCCTCTATGGGTTTCCAAATATCCCTTTGCCAATTCCACAAGAACAGCCTTAGCGAAAGGCTTCTTGAAGGGAAAGATGTAACTCTGTGAGATGAATTAACAGAACACAGAGCAGTTTCTCAGAAAGCTTCTTTCCAGTTTTGAACGGAAGATATTTCCTTTTTCACCATAGCCCTCTATGGGCTTCCAAATATCCCTTTGCCAATTCCACAAGAACAGCCTTAGCGAAAGGCTTCTTGAAGGGAAAGATGTAACTCTGTGAGATGAATTAACAGAACACAGAGCAGTTTCTCAGAAAGCTTCTTTCCAGTTTTGAACGGAAGACATTTCCTTTTTCACCTTAGCCCTCTATGGGTTTCCAAATATCCCTTTGCCAATTCCACAAGAACAGCCTTAGCGAAAGGCTTCTTGAAGGGAAAGATGTAACTCTGTGAGATGAATTAACAGAACACAGAGCAGTTTCTCAGAAAGCTTCTTTCCAGTTTTGAACGGAAGGTATTTAATTTTTCACCATAGCCCTCTATGGGCTTCCAAATATCCCTTTGCCAATTCCACAAGAACAGCCTTAGCGAAAGGCTTCTTGAAGGGAAAGATGTAACTCTGTGAGATGAATTAACAGAACACAGAGCAGTTTCTCAGAAAGCTTCTTTCCAGTTTTGAACGGAAGATATTTCCTTTTTCACCATAGCCCTCTATGGGCTTCCAAATATCCCTTTGCCAATTCCACAAGAACAGCCTTAGCGAAAGGCTTCTTGAAGGGAAAGATGTAACTCTCTGAGATGAATTAACAGAACACAGAGCAGTTTCTCAGAAAGCTTCTTTCCCGTTTTGAACGGAAGATATTTCCTTTTTCACCATAGCCCTCTATGGGCTTCCAAATATCCCTTTGCCAATTCCACAAGAACAGCCTTAGCGAAAGGCTTCTTGAAGGGAAAGATGTAACTCTGTGAGATGAATTAACAGAACACAGAGCAGTTTCTCAGAAAGCTTCTTTCCACTTTTGAACGGAAGATATTTCCTTTTTCACCATAGCCCTCTATGGGCTTCCAAATATCCCTTTGCCAATTCCACAAGAACAGCCTTAGCGAAAGGCTTCTTGAAGGGAAAGATGTAACTCTGTGAGATGAATTAACAGAACACACAGCAGTTTCTCAGAAAGCTTCTTTCCAGTTTTGAACGGAAGATATTTCCTTTTTCACCATAGCCCTCTATGGGCTTCCAAATATCCCTTTGCCAATTCCCCAAGAACAGCCTTAGCGAAAGGCTTCTTGATGGGAAAGATGTAACTCTGTGAGATGAATTAACAGAACACACAGCAGTTTCTCAGAAAGCTTCTTTCCAGTTTTGAACGGAAGATATTTCCTTTTTCACCATAGCCCTCTATGGGCTTCCAAATATCCCTTTGCCAATTCCCCAAGAACAGCCTTAGCGAAAGGCTTCTTGAAGGGAAAGATGTAACTCTGTGAGATGAATTAACAGACCACAGAGCAGTTTCTCAGAAAGCTTCTTTCCAGTTTTGAACGGAAGGTATTTCCTTTTTCACCATAGCCCTCTATGGGCTTCCAAATATCCCTGTGCCAATTCCACAAGAACAGCCTTAGCGAAAGGCTTCTTGAAGGGAAAGATGTAACTGTGTGAGATGAATTAACAGAACACAGAGCAGTTTCTCAGAAAGCTTCTTTCCAGTTTTGAACGTCAGATATTTCCTTTTTCACCATAGCCCTCTATGGGCTTCCAAATATCCCTTTGCCAATTCCACAAAACAGCCTTAGCGAAAGGCTTCTTGAAGGGAAAGATGTAACTCTGTGAGATGAATTAACAGAACACAGAGCAGTTTCTCAGAAAGCTTTTTTCCAGTTTTGAACGGAAGATATTTCCTTTTTCACCATAGCCCTCTATGGGCTTCCAAATATCCTTTTGCCAATTCCACAAGAACAGCCTTAGCGAAAGGCTTCTTGAAGGGAAAGATGTAACTCTGTGAGATGAATTAACAGAACACAGAGCAGTTTCTCAGAAAGCTTCTTTCCAGTTTTGAACGGAAGGTATTTCCTTTTTCACCATAGCCCTCTATGGCCTTCAAAATATCCCTTGCCAATTCCACAAGAACAGCCTTAGCGAAAGGCTTCTTGAAGGGAAAGATGTAACTCTGTGAGATGAATTAACAGAACACAGAGCAGTTTCTCAGAAAGCTTCTTTCCAGTTTTGAACGGATGGTATTTCCTTTTTCACCATAGCCCTCTATGGGCTTCCAAATATCCCTTTGCCAATTCCCCAAGAACAGCCTTAGCGAAAGGCTTCTTGAAGGGAAAGATGTAACTCTGTGAGATGAATTAACAGAACACAGAGCAGTTTCTCAGAAAGCTTCTTTCCAGTTTTGAACGGAAGATATTTCCTTTTTCACCATAGCCCTCTATGGGCTTCCAAATATCCCTTTGCCAATTCCACAAGAACAGCCTTAGCGAAAGGCTTCTTGAAGGGAAAGATGTAACTCTGTGAGATGAATTAACAGAACACAGAGCAGTTTCTCAGAAAGCTTCCTTCCAGTTTTGAACGGAAGATATTTCCTTTTTCACCATAGCCCTCTATGGGCTTCCAAATATCCCTTTGCCAATTCCACAAGAACAGCCTTAGCGAAAGGCTTCTTGAAGGGAAAGATGTAACTCTGTGAGATGAATTAACAGAACACAGAGCAGTTTCTCAGAAAGCTTCTTTCCAGTTTTGAACGGAAGATATTTCCTTTTTCACCATAGCCCTCTATGGGCTTCCAAATATCCCTTTGCCAATTGCACAGGAACAGCCTTAGCAAAAGGCTTCTTGAAGGGAAAGATGTAACTCTGTGAGATGAATTAACAGAACACAGAGCAGTTTCTCAGAAAGCTTCTTTCCAGTTTTGAACGGAAGATATTCCTTTTTTACCATAGCCCTCTATGGGCTTCCAAATATCCCTTTGCCAATTCCACAAGAACAGCCTTAGCGAAAGGCTTCTTGAAGGGAAAGATGTAACTCTGTGAGATGAATTAACAGAACACAGAGCAGTTTCTCAGAAAGCTTCTTTCCAGTTTTGAACGGAAGATATTTCCTTTTTCACCATAGCCCACTATGGGCTTCCAAATATCCCTTTGCCAATTCCACAAGAACAGCCTTAGCGAAAGGCTTCTTGAAGGGAAAGATGTAACTCTGTGAGATGAATTAACAGAACACAGAGCAGTTTCTCAGAAAGCTTCTTTCCAGTTTTGAACGGAAGATATTTCCTTTTTCACCTTAGCCCTCTATGGGTTTCCAAATATCCCTTTGCCAATTCCACAAGAACAGCCTCAGCGAAAGGCTTCTTGAAGGGAAAGATGTAACTCTCTGAGATGAATTAACAGAACACAGAGCAGTTTCTCAGAAAGCTTCTTTCCAGTTTTGAACGGAAGGTATTTCCTTTTTCACCATAGCCCTCTATGGGCTTCCAAATATCCCTGTGCCAATTCCACAAGAACAGCCTTAGCGAAAGGCTTCTTGAAGGGAAAGATGTAACTCTGTGAGATGAATTAACAGAACACAGAGCAGTTTCTCAGAAAGCTTCTTTCCAGTTTTGAACGGAAGATATTTCCTTTTTCACCATAGCCCTCTGTGGGCTTCCAAATATCCCTTTGCCAATTCCACAAGAACAGCCTTAGCGAAAGGCTTCTTGAAGGGAAAGATGTAACTCTCTGAGATGAATTAACAGAACACAGAGCAGTTTCTCAGAAAGCTTCTTTCCCGTTTTGAACGGAAGATATTTCCTTTTTCACCATAGCCCTCTATGGGCTTCCAAATATCCCTTTGCCAATTCCACAAGAACAGCCTTAGCGAAAGGCTTCTTGAAGGGAAAGATGTAACTCTGTGAGATGAATTAACAGAACACAGAGCAGTTTCTCAGAAAGCTTCTTTCCACTTTTGAACGGAAGATATTTCCTTTTTCACCATAGCCCTCTATGGGCTTCCAAATATCCCTTTGCCAATTCCACAAGAACAGCCTTAGCGAAAGGCTTCTTGAAGGGAAAGATGTAACTCTGTGAGATGAATTAACAGAACACACAGCAGTTTCTCAGAAAGCTTCTTTCCAGTTTTGAACGGAAGATATTTCCTTTTTCACCATAGCCCTCTATGGGCTTCCAAATATCCCTTTGCCAATTCCCCAAGAACAGCCTTAGCGAAAGGCTTCTTGATGGGAAAGATGTAACTCTGTGAGATGAATTAACAGAACACACAGCAGTTTCTCAGAAAGCTTCTTTCCAGTTTTGAACGGAAGATATTTCCTTTTTCACCATAGCCCTCTATGGGCTTCCAAATATCCCTTTGCCAATTCCCCAAAAACAGCCTTAGCGAAAGGCTTCTTGAAGGGAAAGATGTAACTCTGTGAGATGAATTAACAGACCACAGAGCAGTTTCTCAGAAAGCTTCTTTCCAGTTTTGAACGGAAGGTATTTCCTTTTTCACCATAGCCCTCTATGGGCTTCCAAATATCCCTGTGCCAATTCCACAAGAACAGCCTTAGCGAAAGGCTTCTTGAAGGGAAAGATGTAACTGTGTGAGATGAATTAACAGAACACAGAGCAGTTTCTCAGAAAGCTTCTTTCCAGTTTTGAACGTCAGATATTTCCTTTTTCACCATAGCCCTCTATGGGCTTCCAAATATCCCTTTGCCAATTCCACAAAACAGCCTTATCGAAAGGCTTCTTGAAGGGAAAGATGTAACTCTGTGAGATGAATTAACAGAACACAGAGCAGTTTCTCAGAAAGCTTTTTTCCAGTTTTGAACGGAAGATATTTCCTTTTTCACCATAGCCCTCTATGGGCTTCCAAATATCCTTTTGCCAATTCCACAAGAACAGCCTTAGCGAAAGGCTTCTTGAAGGGAAAGATGTAACTCTGTGAGATGAATTAACAGAACACAGAGCAGTTTCTCAGAAAGCTTCTTTCCAGTTTTGAACGGAAGGTATTTCCTTTTTCACCATAGCCCTCTATGGCCTTCAAAATATCCCTTGCCAATTCCACAAGAACAGCCTTAGCGAAAGGCTTCTTGAAGGGAAAGATGTAACTCTGTGAGATGAATTAACAGAACACAGAGCAGTTTCTCAGAAAGCTTCTTTCCAGTTTTGAACGGATGGTATTTCCTTTTTCACCATAGCCCTCTATGGGCTTCCAAATATCCCTTTGCCAATTCCCCAAGAACAGCCTTAGCGAAAGGCTTCTTGAAGGGAAAGATGTAACTCTGTGAGATGAATTAACAGAACACAGAGCAGTTTCTCAGAAAGCTTCTTTCCAGTTTTGAACGGAAGATATTTCCTTTTTCACCATAGCCCTCTATGGGCTTCCAAATATCCCTTTGCCAATTCCACAAGAACAGCCTTAGCGAAAGGCTTCTTGAAGGGAAAGATGTAACTCTGTGAGATGAATTAACAGAACACAGAGCAGTTTCTCAGAAAGCTTCCTTCCAGTTTTGAACGGAAGATATTTCCTTTTTCACCATAGCCCTCTATGGGCTTCCAAATATCCCTTTGCCAATTCCACAAGAACAGCCTTAGCGAAAGGCTTCTTGAAGGGAAAGATGTAACTCTGTGAGATGAATTAACAGAACACAGAGCAGTTTCTCAGAAAGCTTCTTTCCAGTTTTGAACGGAAGATATTTCCTTTTTCACCATAGCCCTCTATGGGCTTCCAAATATCCCTTTGCCAATTGCACAGGAACAGCCTTAGCAAAAGGCTTCTTGAAGGGAAAGATGTAACTCTGTGAGATGAATTAACAGAACACAGAGCAGTTTCTCAGAAAGCTTCTTTCCAGTTTTGAACGGAAGATATTCCTTTTTTACCATAGCCCTCTAAGGGCTTCCAAATATCCCTTTGCCAATTCCACAAGAACAGCCTTAGCGAAAGGCTTCTTGAAGGGAAAGATGTAACTCTGTGAGATGAATTAACAGAACACAGAGCAGTTTCTCAGAAAGCTTCTTTCCAGTTTTGAACGGAAGATATTTCCTTTTTCACCATAGCCCACTATGGGCTTCCAAATATCCCTTTGCCAATTCCACAAGAACAGCCTTAGCGAAAGGCTTCTTGAAGGGAAAGATGTAACTCTGTGAGATGAATTAACAGAACACAGAGCAGTTTCTCAGAAAGCTTCTTTCCAGTTTTGAACGGAAGATATTTCCTTTTTCACCTTAGCCCTCTATGGGTTTCCAAATATCCCTTTGCCAATTCCACAAGAACAGCCTCAGCGAAAGGCTTCTTGAAGGGAAAGATGTAACTCTGTGAGATGAATTAACAGAACACAGAGCAGTTTCTCAGAAAGCTTCTTTCCAGTTTTGAACGGAAGATATTTCCTTTTTCACCATAGCCCTCTGTGGGCTTCCAAATATCCCTTTGCCAATTCCACAAGAACAGCCTTAGCGAAAGGCTTCTTGAAGGGAAAGATGTAACTCTCTGAGATGAATTAACAGAACACAGAGCAGTTTCTCAGAAAGCTTCTTTCCCGTTTTGAACGGAAGATATTTCCTTTTTCACCATAGCCCTCTATGGGCTTCCAAATATCCCTTTGCCAATTCCACAAGAACAGCCTTAGCGAAAGGCTTCTTGAAGGGAAAGATGTAACTCTGTGAGATGAATTAACAGAACACACAGCAGTTTCTCAGAAAGCTTCTTTCCACTTTTGAACGGAAGATATTTCCTTTTTCACCATAGCCCTCTATGGGCTTCCAAATATCCCTTTGCCAATTCCACAAGAACAGCCTTAGCGAAAGGCTTCTTGAAGGGAAAGATGTAACTCTGTGAGATGAATTAACAGAACACACAGCAGTTTCTCAGAAAGCTTCTTTCCAGTTTTGAACGGAAGATATTTCCTTTTTCACCATAGCCCTCTATGGGCTTCCAAATATCCCTTTGCCAATTCCCCAAGAACAGCCTTAGCGAAAGGCTTCTTGATGGGAAAGATGTAACTCTGTGAGATGAATTAACAGAACACAGAGCAGTTTCTCAGAAAGCTTCTTTCCAGTTTTGAACGGAAGATATTTCCTTTTTCACCATAGCCCTCTATGGGCTTCCAAATATCCCTTTGCCAATTCCCCAAGAACAGCCTTAGCGAAAGGCTTCTTGAAGGGAAAGATGTAACTCTGTGAGATGAATTAACAGAACATACAGCAGTTTCTCAGAAAGCTTCTTTCCAGTTTTGAACGGAAGATATTTCCTTTTTCACCATAGCCCTCTATGGGCTTCCAAATATCCCTTTGCCAATTCCACAGGAACAGCCTTTGCGAAAGGCTTCTTGAAGGGAAAGATGTAACTCTGTGAGATGAATTAACAGAACACACAGCAGTTTCTCAGAAAGCTTCTTTCCAGTTTTGAACGGAAGATATTTCCTTTTTCACCATAGCCCTCTATGGGCTTCCAAATATCCCTTTGCCAATTCCACAAGAACAGCCTTAGCGAAAGGCTTCTTGAAGGGAAAGATGTAACTGTGTGAGATGAATTAACAGAACACAGAGCAGTTTTTCAGAAAGCTTCTTTCCAGTTTTGAACGGAAGATATTTCCTTTTTCACCTTAGCCCTCTATGGGCTTCCAAATATCCCTTTGCCAATTCCACAAGAACAGCCTTAGCGAAAGGCTTCTTGAAGGGAAAGATGTAACTCTGTGAGATGAATTAACAGAACACAGAGCAGTTTCTCAGAAAGCTTCTTTCCAGTTTTGAACGGAAGGTATTTCCTTTTTCACCATAGCCCTCTATGGCCTTCAAAATATCCCTTGCCAATTCCACAAGAACAGCCTTAGCGAAAGGCTTCTTGAAGGGAAAGATGTAACTCTGTGAGATGAATTAACAGAACACAGAGCAGTTTCTCAGAAAGCTTCTTTCCAGTTTTGAACGGATGGTATTTCCTTTTTCACCATAGCCCTCTATGGGCTTCCAAATATCCCTTTGCCAATTCCCCAAGAACAGCCATAGCGAAAGGCTTCTTGAAGGGAAAGATGTAACTCTGTGAGATGAATTAACAGAACACAGAGCAGTTTCTCAGAAAGCTTCTTTCCAGTTTTGAACGGAAGATATTTCCTTTTTCACCATAGCCCTCTATGGGCTTCCAAATATCCCTTTGCCAATTCCACAAGAACAGCCTTAGCGAAAGGCTTCTTGAAGGGAAAGATGTAACTCTGTGAGATGAATTAGCAGAACACAGAGCAGTTTCTCAGAAAGCTTCTTTCCAGTTTTGAACGGAAGATATTTCTTTTTTACCATAGCCCTCTATGGGTTTCCAAATATCCCTTTGCCAATTCCACAAGAACAGCCTTAGCGAAAGGCTTCTTGAAGGGAAAGATGTAACTCTGTGAGATGAATTAACAGAACACAGAGCAGTTTCTCAGAAAGCTTCTTTCCAGTTTTGAACGGAAGATATTTCCTTTTTCACCTTAGCCCTCTATGGGTTTCCAAATATCCCTTTGCCAATTCCACAAGAACAGCCTTAGCGAAAGGCTTCTTGAAGGGAAAGATGTAACTCTGTGAGATGAATTAACAGACCACAGAGCAGTTTCTCAGAAAGCTTCTTTCCAGTTTTGAACGGAAGGTATTTCCTTTTTCACCATAGCCCTCTATGGGCTTCCAAATATCCCTGTGCCAATTCCACAAGAACAGCCTTAGCGAAAGGCTTCTTGAAGGGAAAGATGTAACTGTGTGAGATGAATTAACAGAACACAGAGCAGTTTCTCAGAAAGCTTCTTTCCAGTTTTGAACGGAAGATATTTCCTTTTTCACCATAGCCCACTATGGGCTTCCAAATATCCCTGTGCCAATTCCACAAAACAGCCTTAGCGAAAGGCTTCTTGAAGGGAAAGATGTAACTCTGTGAGATGAATTAACAGAACACAGAGCAGTTTCTCAGAAAGCTTCTTTCCAGTTTTGAACGGAAGATTTTTCCTTTTTCACCTTAGCCCTCTATGGGTTTCCAAATATCCCTTTGCCAATTCCACAAGAACAGCCTCAGCGAAAGGCTTCTTGAAGGGAAAGATGTAACTCTGTGAGATGAATTAACAGAACACAGAGCAGTTTCTCAGAAAGCTTCTTTCCAGTTTTGAACGGAAGGTATTTCCTTTTTCACCATAGCCCTCTATGGGCTTCCAAATATCCCTGTGCCAATTCCACAAGAACAGCCTTAGCGAAAGGCTTCTTGAAGGGAAAGATGTAACTCTGTGAGATGAATTAACAGAACACAGAGCAGTTTCTCAGAAAGCTTCTTTCCAGTTTTGAACGGAAGATATTTCCTTTTTCACCATAGCCCTCTATGGGCTTCCAAATATCCCTTTGCCAATTCCACAAGAACTCCTTAGCGAAAGGCTTCTTGAAGGGAAAGATGTAACTCTCTGAGATGAATTAACAGAACACAGAGCAGTTTCTCAGAAAGCTTCTTTCCCGTTTTGAACGGAAGATATTTCCTTTTTCACCATAGCCCTCTATGGGCTTCCAAATATCCCTTTGCCAATTCCACAAGAACAGCCTTAGCGAAAGGCTTCTTGAAGGGAAAGATGTAACTCTGTGAGATGAATTAACAGAACACAGAGCAGTTTCTCAGAAAGCTTCTTTCCAGTTTTGAACGGAAGATATTTCCTTTTTCACCATAGCCCTCTATGGGCTTCCAAATATCCCTTTGCCAATTCCACAAGAACAGCCTTAGCGAAAGGCTTCTTGAAGGGAAAGATGTAACTCTGTGAGATGAATTAACAGAACACAGAGCAGTTTCTCAGAAAGCTTCCTTCCAGTTTTGAACGGAAGATATTTCCTTTTTCACCATAGCCCTCTATGGGCTTCCAAATATCCCTTTGCCAATTCCACAAGAACAGCCTTAGCGAAAGGCTTCTTGAAGGGAAAGATGTAACTCTGTGAGATGAATTAACAGAACACAGAGCAGTTTCTCAGAAAGCTTCTTTCCAGTTTTGAACGGAAGATATTTCCTTTTTCACCATAGCCCTCTATGGGCTTCCAAATATCCCTTTGCCAATTGCACAGGAACAGCCTTAGCAAAAGGCTTCTTGAAGGGAAAGATGTAACTCTGTGAGATGAATTAACAGAACACAGAGCAGTTTCTCAGAAAGCTTCTTTCCAGTTTTGAACGGAAGATATTCCTTTTTTACCATAGCCCTCTAAGGGCTTCCAAATATCCCTTTGCCAATTCCACAAGAACAGCCTTAGCGAAAGGCTTCTTGAAGGGAAAGATGTAACTCTGTGAGATGAATTAACAGAACACAGAGCAGTTTCTCAGAAAGCTTCTTTCCAGTTTTGAACGGAAGATATTTCCTTTTTCACCATAGCCCACTATGGGCTTCCAAATATCCCTTTGCCAATTCCACAAGAACAGCCTTAGCGAAAGGCTTCTTGAAGGGAAAGATGTAACTCTGTGAGATGAATTAACAGAACACAGAGCAGTTTCTCAGAAAGCTTCTTTCCAGTTTTGAACGGAAGATATTTCCTTTTTCACCTTAGCCCTCTATGGGTTTCCAAATATCCCTTTGCCAATTCCACAAGAACAGCCTCAGCGAAAGGCTTCTTGAAGGGAAAGATGTAACTCTGTGAGATGAATTAACAGAACACAGAGCAGTTTCTCAGAAAGCTTCTTTCCAGTTTTGAACGGAAGGTATTTCCTTTTTCACCATAGCCCTCTATGGGCTTCCAAATATCCCTGTGCCAATTCCACAAGAACAGCCTTAGCGAAAGGCTTCTTGAAGGGAAAGATGTAACTCTGTGAGATGAATTAACAGAACACAGAGCAGTTTCTCAGAAAGCTTCTTTCCAGTTTTGAACGGAAGATATTTCCTTTTTCACCATAGCCCTCTGTGGGCTTCCAAATATCCCTTTGCCAATTCCACAAGAACAGCCTTAGCGAAAGGCTTCTTGAAGGGAAAGATGTAACTCTCTGAGATGAATTAACAGAACACAGAGCAGTTTCTCAGAAAGCTTCTTTCCCGTTTTGAACGGAAGATATTTCCTTTTTCACCATAGCCCTCTATGGGCTTCCAAATATCCCTTTGCCAATTCCACAAGAACAGCCTTAGCGAAAGGCTTCTTGAAGGGAAAGATGTAACTCTGTGAGATGAATTAACAGAACACACAGCAGTTTCTCAGAAAGCTTCTTTCCACTTTTGAACGGAAGATATTTCCTTTTTCACCATAGCCCTCTATGGGCTTCCAAATATCCCTTTGCCAATTCCACAAGAACAGCCTTAGCGAAAGGCTTCTTGAAGGGAAAGATGTAACTCTGTGAGATGAATTAACAGAACACACAGCAGTTTCTCAGAAAGCTTCTTTCCAGTTTTGAACGGAAGATATTTCCTTTTTCACCATAGCCCTCTATGGGCTTCCAAATATCCCTTTGCCAATTCCCCAAGAACAGCCTTAGCGAAAGGCTTCTTGATGGGAAAGATGTAACTCTGTGAGATGAATTAACAGAACACAGAGCAGTTTCTCAGAAAGCTTCTTTCCAGTTTTGAACGGAAGATATTTCCTTTTTCACCATAGCCCTCTATGGGCTTCCAAATATCCCTTTGCCAATTCCCCAAGAACAGCCTTAGCGAAAGGCTTCTTGAAGGGAAAGATGTAACTCTGTGAGATGAATTAACAGAACATACAGCAGTTTCTCAGAAAGCTTCTTTCCAGTTTTGAACGGAAGATATTTCCTTTTTCACCATAGCCCTCTATGGGCTTCCAAATATCCCTTTGCCAATTCCACAGGAACAGCCTTTGCGAAAGGCTTCTTGAAGGGAAAGATGTAACTCTGTGAGATGAATTAACAGAACACACAGCAGTTTCTCAGAAAGCTTCTTTCCAGTTTTGAACGGAAGATATTTCCTTTTTCACCATAGCCCTCTATGGGCTTCCAAATATCCCTTTGCCAATTCCACAAGAACAGCCTTAGCGAAAGGCTTCTTGAAGGGAAAGATGTAACTGTGTGAGATGAATTAACAGAACACAGAGCAGTTTTTCAGAAAGCTTCTTTCCAGTTTTGAACGGAAGATATTTCCTTTTTCACCTTAGCCCTCTATGGGCTTCCAAATATCCCTTTGCCAATTCCACAAGAACAGCCTTAGCGAAAGGCTTCTTGAAGGGAAAGATGTAACTCTGTGAGATGAATTAACAGAACACAGAGCAGTTTCTCAGAAAGCTTCTTTCCAGTTTTGAACGGAAGGTATTTCCTTTTTCACCATAGCCCTCTATGGCCTTCAAAATATCCCTTGCCAATTCCACAAGAACAGCCTTAGCGAAAGGCTTCTTGAAGGGAAAGATGTAACTCTGTGAGATGAATTAACAGAACACAGAGCAGTTTCTCAGAAAGCTTCTTTCCAGTTTTGAACGGATGGTATTTCCTTTTTCACCATAGCCCTCTATGGGCTTCCAAATATCCCTTTGCCAATTCCCCAAGAACAGCCATAGCGAAAGGCTTCTTGAAGGGAAAGATGTAACTCTGTGAGATGAATTAACAGAACACAGAGCAGTTTCTCAGAAAGCTTCTTTCCAGTTTTGAACGGAAGATATTTCCTTTTTCACCATAGCCCTCTATGGGCTTCCAAATATCCCTTTGCCAATTCCACAAGAACAGCCTTAGCGAAAGGCTTCTTGAAGGGAAAGATGTAACTCTGTGAGATGAATTAGCAGAACACAGAGCAGTTTCTCAGAAAGCTTCTTTCCAGTTTTGAACGGAAGATATTTCTTTTTTACCATAGCCCTCTATGGGTTTCCAAATATCCCTTTGCCAATTCCACAAGAACAGCCTTAGCGAAAGGCTTCTTGAAGGGAAAGATGTAACTCTGTGAGATGAATTAACAGAACACAGAGCAGTTTCTCAGAAAGCTTCTTTCCAGTTTTGAACGGAAGATATTTCCTTTTTCACCTTAGCCCTCTATGGGTTTCCAAATATCCCTTTGCCAATTCCACAAGAACAGCCTTAGCGAAAGGCTTCTTGAAGGGAAAGATGTAACTCTGTGAGATGAATTAACAGACCACAGAGCAGTTTCTCAGAAAGCTTCTTTCCAGTTTTGAACGGAAGGTATTTCCTTTTTCACCATAGCCCTCTATGGGCTTCCAAATATCCCTGTGCCAATTCCACAAGAACAGCCTTAGCGAAAGGCTTCTTGAAGGGAAAGATGTAACTGTGTGAGATGAATTAACAGAACACAGAGCAGTTTCTCAGAAAGCTTCTTTCCAGTTTTGAACGGAAGATATTTCCTTTTTCACCATAGCCCACTATGGGCTTCCAAATATCCCTGTGCCAATTCCACAAAACAGCCTTAGAGAAAGGCTTCTTGAAGGGAAAGATGTAACTCTGTGAGATGAATTAACAGAACACAGAGCAGTTTCTCAGAAAGCTTCTTTCCAGTTTTGAACGGAAGATTTTTCCTTTTTCACCTTAGCCCTCTATGGGTTTCCAAATATCCCTTTGCCAATTCCACAAGAACAGCCTCAGCGAAAGGCTTCTTGAAGGGAAAGATGTAACTCTGTGAGATGAATTAACAGAACACAGAGCAGTTTCTCAGAAAGCTTCTTTCCAGTTTTGAACGGAAGGTATTTCCTTTTTCACCATAGCCCTCTATGGGCTTCCAAATATCCCTGTGCCAATTCCACAAGAACAGCCTTAGCGAAAGGCTTCTTGAAGGGAAAGATGTAACTCTGTGAGATGAATTAACAGAACACAGAGCAGTTTCTCAGAAAGCTTCTTTCCAGTTTTGAACGGAAGATATTTCCTTTTTCACCATAGCCCTCTATGGGCTTCCAAATATCCCTTTGCCAATTCCACAAGAACTCCTTAGCGAAAGGCTTCTTGAAGGGAAAGATGTAACTCTCTGAGATGAATTAACAGAACACAGAGCAGTTTCTCAGAAAGCTTCTTTCCCGTTTTGAACGGAAGATATTTCCTTTTTCACCATAGCCCTCTATGGGCTTCCAAATATCCCTTTGCCAATTCCACAAGAACAGCCTTAGCGAAAGGCTTCTTGAAGGGAAAGATGTAACTCTGTGAGATGAATTAACAGAACACAGAGCAGTTTCTCAGAAAGCTTCTTTCCACTTTTGAACGGAAGATATTTCCTTTTTCACCATAGCCCTCTATGGGCTTCCAAATATCCCTTTGCCAATTCCACAAGAACAGCCTTAGCGAAAGGCTTCTTGAAGGGAAAGATGTAACTCTGTGAGATGAATTAACAGAACACACAGCAGTTTCTCAGAAAGCTTCTTTCCAGTTTTGAACGGAAGATATTTCCTTTTTCACCATAGCCCTCTATGGGCTTCCAAATATCCCTTTGCCAATTCCCCAAGAACAGCCTTAGCGAAAGGCTTCTTCATGGGAAAGATGTAACTGTGTGAGATGAATTAACAGAACACACAGCAGTTTCTCAGAAAGCTTCTTTCCAGTTTTGAACGGAAGATATTTCCTTTTTCACCATAGCCCTCTATGGGCTTCCAAATATCCCTTTGCCAATTCCCCAAGAACAGCCTTAGCGAAAGGCTTCTTGAAGGGAAAGATGTAACTCTGTGAGATGAATTAACAGAACACACAGCAGTTTCTCAGAAAGCTTCTTTCCAGTTTTGAACGGAAGATATTTCCTTTTTCACCATAGCCCTCTATGGGCTTCCAAATATCCCTTTGCCAATTCCACAAGAGCAGCCTTTGCGAAAGGCTTCTTGAAGGGAAAGATGTAACTCTGTGAGATGAATTAACAGAACACACAGCAGTTTCTCAGAAAGCTTCTTTCCAGTTTTGAACGGAAGATATTTCCTTTTTCACCATAGCCCTCTATGGGCTTCCAAATATCCCTTTGCCAATTCCACAAGAACAGCCTTAGCGAAAGGATTCTTGAAGGGAAAGATGTAACTGTGTGAGATGAATTAACAGAACACAGAGCAGTTTTTCAGAAAGCTTCTTTCCAGTTTTGAACGGAAGATATTTCCTTTTTCACCTTAGCCCTCTATGGGCTTCCAAATATCCCTTTGCCAATTCCATAAGAACAGCCTTAGCGAAAGGCTTCTTGAAGGGAAAGATGTAACTCTGTGAGATGAATTAACAGAACACAGAGCAGTTTCTCAGAAAGCTTCTTTCCAGTTTTGAACGGAAGGTATTTCCTTTTTCACCATAGCCCTCTATGGCCTTCAAAATATCCCTTGCCAATTCCACAAGAACAGCCTTAGCGAAAGGCTTCTTGAAGGGAAAGATGTAACTCTGTGAGATGAATTAACAGAACACACAGCAGTTTCTCAGAAAGCTTCTTTCCAGTTTTGAACGGAAGATATTTCCTTTTTCACCATAGCCCTCTATGGGCTTCCAAATATCCCTTTGCCAATTCCACAAGAACAGCCTTAGCGAAAGGATTCTTGAAGGGAAAGATGTAACTGTGTGAGATGAATTAACAGAACACAGAGCAGTTTTTCAGAAAGCTTCTTTCCAGTTTTGAACGGAATATATTTCCTTTTTCACCTTAGCCCTCTATGGGCTTCCAAATATCCCTTTGCCAATTCCACAAGAACAGCCTTAGCGAAAGGCTTCTTGAAGGGAAAGATGTAACTCTGTGAGATGAATTAACAGAACACAGAGCAGTTTCTCAGAAAGCTTCTTTCCAGTTTTGAACGGAAGGTATTTCCTTTTTCACCATAGCCCTCTATGGCCTTCAAAATATCCCTTGCCAATTCCACAAGAACAGCCTTAGCGAAAGGCTTCTTGAAGGGAAAGATGTAACTCTGTGAGATGAATTAACAGAACACACAGCAGTTTCTCAGAAAGCTTCTTTCCAGTTTTGAACGGATGGTATTTCCTTTTTCACCATAGCCCTCTATGGGCTTCCAAATATCCCTTTGCCAATTCCCCAAGAACAGCCTTAGCGAAAGGCTTCTTGAAGGGAAAGATGTAACTCTGTGAGATGAATTAACAGAACACAGAGCAGTTTCTCAGAAAGCTTCTTTCCAGTTTTGAACGGAAGATATTTCCTTTTTCACCATAGCCCTCTATGGGCTTCCAAATATCCCTTTGCCAATTCCACAAGAACAGCCTTAGCGAAAGGCTTCTTGAAGGGAAAGATGTAACTCTGTGAGATGAATTAACAGAACACAGAGCAGTTTCTCAGAAAGCTTCCTTCCAGTTTTGAACGGAAGATATTTCCTTTTTCACCATAGCCCTCTATGGGCTTCCAAATATCCCTTTGCCAATTCCACAAGAACAGCCTTAGCGAAAGGCTTCTTGAAGGGAAAGATGTAACTCTGTGAGATGAATTAACAGAACACAGAGCAGTTTCTCAGAAAGCTTCTTTCCAGTTTTGAACGGAAGATATTTCCTTTTTCACCATAGCCCTCTATGGGCTTCCAAATATCCCTTTGCCAATTGCACAGGAACAGCCTTAGCAAAAGGCTTCTTGAAGGGAAAGATGTAACTCTGTGAGATGAATTAACAGAACACAGAGCAGTTTCTCAGAAAGCTTCTTTCCAGTTTTGAACGGAAGATATTTCTTTTTTACCATAGCCCTCTATGGGTTTCCAAATATCCCTTTGCCAATTCCACAAGAACAGCCTTAGCGAAAGGCTTCTTGAAGGGAAAGATGTAACTCTGTGAGATGAATTAACAGAACACAGAGCAGTTTCTCAGAAAGCTTCTTTCCAGTTTTGAACGGAAGATATTTCCTTTTTCACCATAGCCCTCTATGGGCTTCCAAATATCCCTTTGCCAATTCCACAAGAACAGCCTTAGCGAAAGGCTTCTTGAAGGGAAAGATGTAACTCTGTGAGATGAATTAACAGAACACAGAGCAGTTTCTCAGAAAGCTTCTTTCCAGTTTTGAACGGAAGATATTTCCTTTTTCACCTTAGCCCTCTATGGGTTTCCAAATATCCCTTTGCCAATTCCACAAGAACAGCCTTAGCGAAAGGCTTCTTGAAGGGAAAGATGTAACTCTGTGAGATGAATTAACAGAACACAGAGCAGTTTCTCAGAAAGCTTCTTTCCAGTTTTGAACGGAAGGTATTTAATTGTTCACCATAGCCCTCTATGGGCTTCCAAATATCCCTGTACCAATTCCACAAGAACAGCCTTAGCGAAAGGCTTCTTGAAGGGAAAGATGTAACTCTGTGAGATGAATTAACAGAACACAGAGCAGTTTCTCAGAAAGCTTCTTTCCAGTTTTGAACGGAAGATATTTCCTTTTTCACCATAGCCCTCTATGGGCTTCCCAATATCCCTTTGCCAATTCCACAAGAACAGCCTTAGCGAAAGGCTTCTTGAAGGGAAAGATGTAACTCTCTGAGATGAATTAACAGAACACAGAGCAGTTTCTCAGAAAGCTTCTTTCCCGTTTTGAACGGAAGATATTTCCTTTTTCACCATAGCCCTCTATGGGCTTCCAAATATCCCTTTGCCAATTCCACAAGAACAGCCTTAGCGAAAGGCTTCTTGAAGGGAAAGATGTAACTCTGTGAGATGAATTAACAGAACACAGAGCAGTTTCTCAGAAAGCTTCTTTCCACTTTTGAACGGAAGATATTTCCTTTTTCACCATAGCCCTCTATGGGCTTCCAAATATCCCTTTGCCAATTCCACAAGAACAGCCTTAGCGAAAGGCTTCTTGAAGGGAAAGATGTAACTCTGTGAGATGAATTAACAGAACACACAGCAGTTTCTCAGAAAGCTTCTTTCCAGTTTTGAACGGAAGATATTTCCTTTTTCACCATAGCCCTCTATGGGCTTCCAAATATCCCTTTGCCAATTCCCCAAGAACAGCCTTAGCGAAAGGCTTCTTGATGGGAAAGATGTAACTCTGTGAGATGAATTAACAGAACACACAGCAGTTTCTCAGAAAGCTTCTTTCCAGTTTTGAACGGAAGATATTTCCTTTTTCACCATAGCCCTCTATGGGCTTCCAAATATCCCTTTGCCAATTCCCCAAGAACAGCCTTAGCGAAAGGCTTCTTGAAGGGAAAGATATAACTCTGTGAGATGAATTAACAGACCACAGAGCAGTTTCTCAGAAAGCTTCTTTCCAGTTTTGAACGGAAGGTATTTCCTTTTTCACCATAGCCCTCTATGGGCTTCCAAATATCCCTGTGCCAATTCCACAAGAACAGCCTTAGCGAAAGGCTTCTTGAAGGGAAAGATGTAACTCTGTGAGATGAATTAACAGAACACAGAGCAGTTTCTCAGAAAGCTTCTTTCCAGTTTTGAACGTCAGATATTTCCTTTTTCACCATAGCCCTCTATGGGCTTCCAAATATCCCTTTGCCAATTCCACAAGAACAGCCTTAGCGAAAGGCTTCTTGAAGGGAAAGATGTAACTCTGTGAGATGAATTAACAGAACACAGAGCAGTTTCTCAGAAAGCTTCCTTCCAGTTTTGAACGGAAGATATTTCCTTTTTCACCATAGCCCTCTATGGGCTTCCAAATATCCCTTTGCCAATTCCACAAGAACAGCCTTAGCGAAAGGCTTCTTGAAGGGAAAGATGTAACTCTGTGAGATGAATTAACAGAACACAGAGCAGTTTCTCAGAAAGCTTCTTTCCAGTTTTGAACGGAAGATATTTCCTTTTTCACCATAGCCCTCTATGGGCTTCCAAATATCCCTTTGCCAATTGCACAGGAACAGCCTTAGCAAAAGGCTTCTTGAAGGGAAAGATGTAATTCTGTGAGATGAATTAACAGAACACAGAGCAGTTTCTCAGAAAGCTTCTTTCCAGTTTTGAACGGAAGATATTCCTTTTTTACCATAGCCCTCTATGGGCTTCCAAATATCCCTTTGCCAATTCCACAAGAACAGCCTTAGCGAAAGGCTTCTTGAAGGGAAAGATGTAACTCTGTGAGATGAATTAACAGAACACAGAGCAGTTTCTCAGAAAGCTTCTTTCCAGTTTTGAACGGAAGATATTTCCTTTTTCACCATAGCCCACTATGGGCTTCCAAATATCCCTTTGCCAATTCCACAAGAACAGCCTTAGCGAAAGGCTTCTTGAAGGGAAAGATGTAACTCTGTGAGATGAATTAACAGAACACAGAGCAGTTTCTCTGAAAGCTTCTTTCCAGTTTTGAACGGAAGATATTTCCTTTTTCACCTTAGCCCTCTATGGGTTTCCAAATATCCCTTTGCCAATTCCACAAGAACAGCCTCAGCGAAAGGCTTCTTGAAGGGAAAGATGTAACTCTGTGAGATGAATTAACAGAACACAGAGCAGTTTCTCAGAAAGCTTCTTTCCAGTTTTGAACGGAAGGTATTTCCTTTTTCACCATAGCCCTCTATGGGCTTCCAAATATCCCTGTGCCAATTCCACAAGAACAGCCTTAGCGAAAGGCTTCTTGAAGGGAAAGATGTAACTCTGTGAGATGAATTAACAGAACACAGAGCAGTTTCTCAGAAAGCTTCTTTCCAGTTTTGAACGGAAGATATTTCCTTTTTCACCATAGCCCTCTGTGGGCTTCCAAATATCCCTTTGCCAATTCCACAAGAACAGCCTTAGCGAAAGGCTTCTTGAAGGGAAAGATGTAACTCTCTGAGATGAATTAACAGAACACAGAGCAGTTTCTCAGAAAGCTTCTTTCCCGTTTTGAACGGAAGATATTTCCTTTTTCACCATAGCCCTCTATGGGCTTCCAAATATCCCTTTGCCAATTCCACAAGAACAGCCTTAGCGAAAGGCTTCTTGAAGGGAAAGATGTAACTCTGTGAGATGAATTAACAGAACACAGAGCAGTTTCTCAGAAAGCTTCTTTCCACTTTTGAACGGAAGATATTTCCTTTTTCACCATAGCCCTCTATGGGCTTCCAAATATCCCTTTGCCAATTCCACAAGAACAGCCTTAGCGAAAGGCTTCTTGAAGGGAAAGATGTAACTCTGTGAGATGAATTAACAGAACACACAGCAGTTTCTCAGAAAGCTTCTTTCCAGTTTTGAACGGAAGATATTTCCTTTTTCACCATAGCCCTCTATGGGCTTCCAAATATCCCTTTGCCAATTCCCCAAGAACAGCCTTAACGAAAGGCTTCTTGATGGGAAAGATGTAACTCTGTGAGATGAATTAACAGAACACAGAGCAGTTTCTCAGAAAGCTTCTTTCCAGTTTTGAACGGAAGATATTTCCTTTTTCACCATAGCCCTCTATGGGCTTCCAAATATCCCTTTGCCAATTCCCCAAGAACAGCCTTAGCGAAAGGCTTCTTGAAGGGAAAGATGTAACTCTGTGAGATGAATTAACAGAACACACAGCAGTTTCTCAGAAAGCTTCCTTCCAGTTTTGAACGGAAGATATTTCCTTTTTCACCATAGCCCTCTATGGGCTTCCAAATATCCCTTTGCCAATTCCACAGGAACAGCCTTTGCGAAAGGCTTCTTGAAGGGAAAGATGTAACTCTGTGAGATGAATTAACAGAACACACAGCAGTTTCTCAGAAAGCTTCTTTAGAGTTTTGAACGGAAGATATTTCCTTTTTCACCATAGCCCTCTATGGGCTTCCAAATATCCCTTTGCCAATTCCACAAGAACAGCCTTAGCGAAAGGCTTCTTGAAGGGAAAGATGTAACTGTGTGAGATGAATTAACAGAACACAGAGCAGTTTTTCAGAAAGCTTCTTTCCAGTTTTGAACGGAAGATATTTCCTTTTTCACCTTAGCCCTCTATGGGCTTCCAAATATCCCTTTGCCAATTCCACAAGAACAGCCTTAGCGAAAGGCTTCTTGAAGGGAAAGATGTAACTCTGTGAGATGAATTAACAGAACACAGAGCAGTTTCTCAGAAAGCTTCTTTCCAGTTTTGAACGGAAGGTATTTCCTTTTTCACCATATCCCTCTATGGCCTTCAAAATATCCCTTGCCAATTCCACAAGAACAGCCTTAGCGAAAGGCTTCTTGAAGGGAAAGATGTAACTCTGTGAGATGAATTAACAGAACACAGAGCAGTTTCTCAGAAAGCTTCTTTCCAGTTTTGAACGGATGGTATTTCCTTTTTCACCATAGCCCTCTATGGGCTTCCAAATATCCCTTTGCCAATTCCCCAAGAACAGACTTAGCGAAAGGCTTCTTGAAGGGAAAGATGTAACTCTGTGAGATGAATTAACAGAACACAGAGCAGTTTCTCAGAAAGCTTCTTTCCAGTTTTGAACGGAAGATATTTCCTTTTTCACCATAGCCCTCTATGGGCTTCCAAATATCCCTTTGCCAATTCCACAAGAACAGCCTTAGCGAAAGGCTTCTTGAAGGGAAAGATGTAACTCTGTGAGATGAATTAACAGAACACAGAGCAGTTTCTCAGAAAGCTTCTTTCCAGTTTTGAACGGAAGATATTTCTTTTTTACCATAGCCCTCTATGGGTTTCCAAATATCCCTTTGCCAATTCCACAAGAACAGCCTTAGCGAAAGGCTTCTTGAAGGGAAAGATGTAACTCTGTGAGATGAATTAACAGAACACAGAGCAGTTTCTCAGAAAGCTTCTTTCCAGTTTTGAACGGAAGATATTTCCTTTTTCACCTTAGCCCTCTATGGGTTTCCAAATATCCCTTTGCCAATTCCAGAAGAACAGCCTTAGCGAAAGGCTTCTTGAAGGGAAAGATGTAACTCTGTGAGATGAATTAACAGACCACAGAGCAGTTTCTCAGAAAGCTTCTTTCCAGTTTTGAACGGAAGGTATTTCCTTTTTCACCATAGCCCTCTATGGGCTTCCAAATATCCCTGTGCCAATTCCACAAGAACAGCCTTAGCGAAAGGCTTCTTGAAGGGAAAGATGTAACTGTGTGAGATGAATTAACAGAACACAGAGCAGTTTCTCAGAAAGCTTCTTTCCAGTTTTGAACGGAAGATATTTCCTTTTTCACCATAGCCCACTATGGGCTTCCAAATATCCCTGTGCCAATTCCACAAAACAGCCTTAGCGAAAGGCTTCTTGAAGGGAAAGATGTAACTCTGTGAGATGAATTAACAGAACACAGAGCAGTTTCTCAGAAAGCTTCTTTCCAGTTTTGAACGGAAGATTTTTCCTTTTTCACCTTAGCCCTCTATGGGTTTCCAAATATCCCTTTGCCAATTCCACAAGAACAGCCTCAGCGAAAGGCTTCTTGAAGGGAAAGATGTAACTCTGTGAGATGAATTAACAGAACACAGAGCAGTTTCTCAGAAAGCTTCTTTCCAGTTTTGAACGGAAGGTATTTCCTTTTTCACCATAGCCCTCTATGGGCTTCCAAATATCCCTGTGCCAATTCCACAAGAACAGCCTTAGCGAAAGGCTTCTTGAAGGGAAAGATGTAACTCTGTGAGATGAATTAACAGAACACAGAGCAGTTTCTCAGAAAGCTTCTTTCCAGTTTTGAACGGAAGATATTTCCTTTTTCACCATAGCCCTCTATGGGCTTCCAAATATCCCTTTGCCAATTCCACAAGAACTCCTTAGCGAAAGGCTTCTTGAAGGGAAAGATGTAACTCTCTGAGATGAATTAACAGAACACAGAGCAGTTTCTCAGAAAGCTTCTTTCCCGTTTTGAACGGAAGATATTTCCTTTTTCACCATAGCCCTCTATGGGCTTCCAAATATCCCTTTGCCAATTCCACAAGAACAGCCTTAGCGAAAGGCTTCTTGAAGGGAAAGATGTAACTCTGTGAGATGAATTAACAGAACACAGAGCAGTTTCTCAGAAAGCTTCTTTCCACTTTTGAACGGAAGATATTTCCTTTTTCACCATAGCCCTCTATGGGCTTCCAAATATCCCTTTGCCAATTCCACAAGAACAGCCTTAGCGAAAGGCTTCTTGAAGGGAAAGATGTAACTCTGTGAGATGAATTAACAGAACACACAGCAGTTTCTGAGAAAGCTTCTTTCCAGTTTTGAACGGAAGATATTTCCTTTTTCACCATAGCCCTCTATGGGCTTCCAAATATCCCTTTGCCAATTCCCCAAGAACAGCCTTAGCGAAAGGCTTCTTGATGGGAAAGATGTAACTGTGTGAGATGAATTAACAGAACACACAGCAGTTTCTCAGAAAGCTTCTTTCCAGTTTTGAACGGAAGATATTTCCTTTTTCACCATAGCCCTCTATGGGCTTCCAAATATCCCTTTGCCAATTCCCCAAGAACAGCCTTAGCGAAAGGCTTCTTGAAGGGAAAGATGTAACTCTGTGAGATGAATTAACAGAACACACAGCAGTTTCTCAGAAAGCTTCTTTCCACTTTTGAACGGAAGATATTTCCTTTTTCACCATAGCCCTCTATGGGCTTCCAAATATCCCTTTGCCAATTCCACAAGAACAGCCTTTGCGAAAGGCTTCTTGAAGGGAAAGATGTAACTCTGTGAGATGAATTAACAGAACACACAGCAGTTTCTCAGAAAGCTTCTTTCCAGTTTTGAACGGAAGATATTTCCTTTTTCACCATAGCCCTCTATGGGCTTCCAAATATCCCTTTGCCAATTCCACAAGAACAGCCTTAGCGAAAGGATTCTTGAAGGGAAAGATGTAACTGTGTGAGATGAATTAACAGAACACAGAGCAGTTTTTCAGAAAGCTTCTTTCCAGTTTTGAACGGAAGATATTTCCTTTTTCACCTTAGCCCTCTATGGGCTTCCAAATATCCCTTTGCCAATTCCACAAGAACAGCCTTAGCGAAAGGCTTCTTGAAGGGAAAGATGTAACTCTGTGAGATGAATTAACAGAACACAGAGCAGTTTCTCAGAAAGCTTCTTTCCAGTTTTGAACGGAAGGTATTTCCTTTTTCACCATAGCCCTCTATGGCCTTCAAAATATCCCTTGCCAATTCCACAAGAACAGCCTTAGCGAAAGGCTTCTTGAAGGGAAAGATGTAACTCTGTGAGATGAATTAACAGAACACACAGCAGTTTCTCAGAAAGCTTCTTTCCAGTTTTGAACTGATGGTATTTCCTTTTTCACCATAGCCCTCTATGGGCTTCCAAATATCCCTTTGCCAATTCCCCAAGAACAGCCTTAGCGAAAGGCTTCTTGAAGGGAAAGATGTAACTCTGTGAGATGAATTAACAGAACACAGAGCAGTTTCTCAGGAAGCTTCTTTCCAGTTTTGAACGGAAGATATTTCCTTTTTCACCATAGCCCTCTATGGGCTTCCAAATATCCCTTTGACAATTCCACAAGAACAGCCTTAGCGAAAGGCTTCTTGAAGGGAAAGATGTAACTCTGTGAGATGAATTAACAGAACACAGAGCAGTTTCTCAGAAAGCTTCCTTCCAGTTTTGAACGGAAGATATTTCCTTTTTCACCATAGCCCTCTATGGGCTTCCAAATATCCCTTTGCCAATTCCACAAGAACAGCCTTAGCGAAAGGCTTCTTGAAGGGAAAGATGTAACTCTGTGAGATGAATTAACAGAACACAGAGCAGTTTCTCAGAAAGCTTCTTTCCAGTTTTGAACGGAAGATATTTCCTTTTTCACCATAGCCCTCTATGGGCTTCCAAATATCCCTTTGCCAATTGCACAGGAACAGCCTTAGCAAAAGGCTTCTTGAAGGGAAAGATGTAACTCTGTGAGATGAATTAACAGAACACAGAGCAGTTTCTCAGAAAGCTTCTTTCCAGTTTTGAACGGAAGATATTTCTTTTTTACCATAGCCCTCTATGGGTTTCCAAATATCCCTTTGCCAATTCCACAAGAACAGCCTTAGCGAAAGGCTTCTTGAAGGGAAAGATGTAACTCTGTGAGATGAATTAACAGAACAGAGAGCAGTTTCTCAGAAAGCTTCTTTCCACTTTTGAACGGAAGATATTTCCTTTTTCACCATAGCCCTCTATGGGCTTCCAAATATCCCTTTGCCAATTCCACAAGAACAGCCTTAGCGAAAGGCTTCTTGAAGGGAAAGATGTAACTCTGTGAGATGAATTAACAGAACACAGAGCAGTTTCTCAGAAAGCTTCTTTCCAGTTTTGAACGGAAGATATTTCCTTTTTCACCTTAGCCCTCTATGGGTTTCCAAATATCCCTTTGCCAATTCCACAAGAACAGCCTTAGCGAAAGGCTTCTTGAAGGGAAAGATGTAACTCTGTGAGATGAATTAACAGAACACAGAGCAGTTTCTCAGAAAGCTTCTTTCCAGTTTTGAACGGAAGGTATTTAATTTTTCACCATAGCCCTCTATGGGCTTCCAAATATCCCTGTACCAATTCCACAAGAACAGCCTTAGCGAAAGGGTTCTTGAAGGGAAAGATGTAACTCTGTGAGATGAATTAACAGAACACAGAGCAGTTTCTCAGAAAGCTTCTTTCCAGTTTTGAACGGAAGATATTTCCTTTTTCACCATAGCCCTCTATGGGCTTCCAAATATCCCTTTGCCAATTCCACAAGAACAGCCTTAGCGAAAGGCTTCTTGAAGGGAAAGATGTAACTCTCTGAGATGAATTAACAGAACACAGAGCAGTTTCTCAGAAAGCTTCTTTCCCGTTTTGAACGGAAGATATTTCCTTTTTCACCATAGCCCTCTATGGGCTTCCAAATATCCCTTTGCCAATTCCACAAGAACAGCCTTAGCGAAAGGCTTCTTGAAGGGAAAGATGTAACTCTGTGAGATGAATTAACAGAACACAGAGCAGTTTCTCAGAAAGCTTCTTTCCACTTTTGAACGGAAGATATTTCCTTTTTCACCATAGCCCTCTATGGGCTTCCAAATATCCCTTTGCCAATTCCACAAGAACAGCCTTAGCGAAAGGCTTCTTGAAGGGAAAGATGTAACTCTGTGAGATGAATTAACAGAACACACAGCAGTTTCTCAGAAAGCTTCTTTCCAGTTTTGAACGGAAGATATTTCCTTTTTCACCATAGCCCTCTATGGGCTTCCAAATATCCCTTTCCAATTCCACAAGAACAGCCTTAGCGAAAGGCTTCTTGATGGGAAAGATGTAACTCTGTGAGATGAATTAACAGAACACACAGCAGTTTCTCAGAAAGCTTCTTTCCAGTTTTGAACGGAAGATATTTCCTTTTTCACCATAGCCCTCTATGTGCTTCCAAGTATCCCTTTGCCAATTCCACAAGAACAGCCTTTGCGAAAGGCTTCTTGAAGGGAAAGATGTAACTGTGTGAGATGAATTAACAGAACACAGAGCAGTTTCTCAGAAAGCTTCTTTCCAGTTTTGAACGGAAGATATTTCCTTTTTCACCTTAGCCCTCTATGGGCTTCCAAATATCCCTTTGCCAATTCCACAAGAACAGCCTTAGCGAAAGGCTTCTTGAAGGGAAAGTTGTAACTCGGTGAGATGAATTAACAGAACACTGAGCAGTTTCTCAGAAAGCTTCTTTCCAGTTTTGAACGGAAGGTATTTCCTTTTTCACCATAGCCCTCTATGAGCTTCCAAATATCGCTGTGCCAATTCCACAAAACAGCGTTAGCGAAAGCCTTCTTGAAGGGAAAGATGTAACTCTGTGAGATGAATTAACAGAACACAGAGCAGGTTCTCAGAAAGCTTCTTTCCAGTTTTGAACGGAAGATATTTCCTTTTTCACCATAGCCCTCTATGGGCTTCCAAATATCCCTTGCCAATTCCACAAGAACAGCCTTAGCGAAAGGCTTCTTGAAGGGAAAGATGTAACTCTGTGAGATGAATTAACGGAACACAGAGCAGTTTCTCAGAAATCTTCTTTCCAGTTTTGAACGGATGGTATTTCCTTTTTCACCATAGCCCTCTATGGGCTTCCAAATATCCCTTTGCCAATTCCCCAAGAACAGCCTTAGCGAAAGGCTTCTTGAAGGGAAAGATGTAACTCTGTGAGATGAATTAACAGAACACAGAGCAGTTTCTCAGAAAGCTTCTTTCCAGTTTTGAACGGAAGATATTTCCTTTTTTACCTTAGCCCTCTATGGGCTTCCAAATATCCCTTTGCCAATTCCACAAGAACAGCCTTAGCGAAAGGCTTCTTGAAGGGAAAGATATAACTCTGTGAGATGAATTAACAGAACACAGAGCAGTTTCTCAGAAAGCTTCTTTCCAGTTTTGAACGGAAGATATTTCCTTTTTCACCATAGCCCTCTATGGGCTTCCAAATATCCCTTTGCCAATTCCACAAGAACAGCCTTAGCGAAAGGCTTCTTGAAGGGAAAGATGTAACTATGTGAGATGAATTAACAGAACACAGAGCAGTTTCTCAGAAAGCTTCTTTCCAGTTTTGAACGGAAGATATTTCCTTTTTCACCATAGCCCTCTAGGGGCTTCCAAATATCCCTTTGCCAATTCCACAAGAACAGCCTTAGCGAAAGGCATCTTGAAGGGAAAGATGTAACTCTGTGAGATCTATTAACAGAACACAGAGCAGTTTCTCAGAAAGCTTCTTTCCTGTTTTCAACGGAATATATTTCCTTTTACACCATAGCCCTCTATGGGCTTCCAAATATCCCTTTGCCAATTCCACCAGAACAGCCTGAGCGAAAGGCTTCTTGAAGGGAAAGATGTAACTCTGTGAGGTGAATTAACAGAACACAGAGCAGTTTCTCAGAAAGCTTCTTTCCAGTTTTGAACGGAAGATATTTCCTTTTTCACCATAGCTCCCTATGGGCTTCCAAATATCCCTTTGCCAATTCCACAAGAACAGCCTTAGCGAAAGGCTTCTTGATGGGAAAGATGTAACTCTGTGAGATGAATTAACAGAACACAGAGCAGTTTCTCAGAAAGCTTCTTTCCAGTTTTGAACGGAAAATATTTCCTTTTTCACCATAGCCCTCTATGGGCTTCCAAATATCCCTTTGCCAATTCCCCAAGAACAGACTTAGAGAAAGGCTTCTTGAAGGGAAAGATGTAACTCTGTGAGATGAATTAACAGAACACAGAGCAGTTTCTCAGAAAGCTTCTTTCCCGTTTTGAACGGAAGATATTTCCTTTTTCACCATAGCCCTCTATGGGCTTCCAAATATCCCTTTGCCAATTCCACAAGAAGAGCCTTAGCGAAAAGCTTATTGAAGGGAAAGATGTAACTCCGTGGGATGAATTAACAGAACACAGAGCAGTTTCTCAGAAAGCTTCTTTCCGGTTTTGAACGGAAGATATTTCCTTTTTCACCATAGCCCTCTATGGGCTTCCAAATATCCCTTTGCCAATTCCCCAAGAACAGCCTTAGCGAAAGGCTTCTTAAAGGGAAAGATGTAACTCTGTGAGATGAATTAACAGAACACAGAGCAGTTTCTCAGAAAGCTTCTTTCCAGTTTTGAACGGAAGGTATTTCCTTTTTCACCATAGCCCTCTATGGGCTTCCAAATATCCCTTTGCCAATTCCACAAGAACAGCCTTAGCGAAAGGCTTCTTGAAGGGAAAGATGTAACTCTGTGAGATGAATTAACAGAGCACAGAGCAGTTTCTCAGAAAGCTTCTTTCCAGTTTTGAACGGAAGATATTTCCTTTTTCACCATAGCCCTCTATGGGCTTCCAAATATCCCTTTGCCAATTCCACAAGAACAGCCTTAGCGAAAGGCTTCTTGAAGGGAAAGATGTAACTCTGTGAGATGAATTAACAGAACACAGAGCAGTTTCTCAGAAAGCTTCCTTCCAGTTTTGAACGGAAGATATTTCCTTTTTCACCATAGCCCTCTATGGGCTTCCAAATATCCCTTTGCCAATTCCACAAGAACAGCCTTAGCGAAAGGCTTCTTGAAGGGAAAGATGTAACTCTGTGAGATGAATTAACAGAACACAGAGCAGTTTCTCAGAAAGCTTCTTTCCAGTTTTGAACGGAAGATATTTCCTTTTTCACCATAGCCCTCTATGGGCTTCCAAATATCCCTTTGCCAATTGCACAGGAACAGCCTTAGCAAAAGGCTTCTTGAAGGGAAAGATGTTACTCTGTGAGATGAATTAACAGAACACAGAGCAGTTTCTCAGAAAGCTTCTTTCCAGTTTTGAACGGAAGATATTCCTTTTTTACCATAGCCCTCTATGGGCTTTCAAATATCCCTTTGCCAATTCCACAAGAACAGCCTTAGCGAAAGGCTTCTTGAAGGGAAAGATGTAACTCTGTGAGATGAATTAACAGAACACAGAGCAGATTCTCAGAAAGCTTCTTTCCAGTTTTGAACGGAAGATATTTCCTTTTTCACCATAGCCCTCTATGGGCTTCCAAATATCCCTTTGCCAATTCCACAAGAACAGCCTTAGCGAAAGGCTTCTTGAAGGGAAAGATGTAACTCTCTGAGATGAATTAACAGAACACAGAGCAGTTTCTCAGAAAGCTTCTTTCCCGTTTTGAACGGAAGATATTTCCTTTTTCACCATAGCCCTCTATGGGCTTCCAAATATCCCTTTGCCAATTCCACAAGAACAGCCTTAGCGAAAGGCTTCTTGAAGGGAAAGATGTAACTCTGTGAGATGAATTAACAGAACACAGAGCAGTTTCTCAGAAAGCTTCTTTCCACTTTTGAACGGAAGATATTTCCTTTTTCACCATAGCCCTCTATGGGCTTCCAAATATCCCCTTGCCAATTCCACAAGAACAGCCTTAGCGAAAGGCTTCTTGAAGGGAAAGATGTAACTCTGTGAGATGAATTAACAGAACACACAGCAGATTCTCAGAAAGCTTCTTTCCAGTTTTGAACGGAAGATATTTCCTTTTTCACCATAGCCCTCTATGGGCTTCCAAATATCCCTTTGCCAATTCCCCAAGAACAGCCTTAGCGAAAGGCTTCTTGATGGTAAAGATGTAACTCTGTGAGATGAATTAACAGAACACACAGCAGTTTCTCAGAAAGCTTCTTTCCAGTTTTGAACGGAAGATATTTCCTTTTTCACCATAGCCCTCTATGGGCTTCCAAATATCCCTTTGCCAATTCCCCAAGAACAGCCTTAGCGAAAGGCTTCTTGAAGGGAAAGATGTAACTCTGTGAGATGAATTAACAGAACACACAGCAGTTTCTCAGAAAGCTTCTTTCCAGTTTTGAACGGAAGATATTTCCTTTTTCACCATAGCCCTCTATGGGCTTCCAAATATCCCTTTGCCAATTCCACAAGAACAGCCTTTGCGAAAGGCTTCTTGAAGGGAAAGATGTAACTCTGTGAGATGAATTAACAGAACACACAGCAGTTTCTCAGAAAGCTTCTTTCCAGTTTTGAACGGAAGATATTTCCTTTTTCACCATAGCCCTCTATGGGCTTCCAAATATCCCTTTGCCAATTCCACAAGAACAGCCTTAGCGAAAGGCTTCTTGAAGGGAAATATGTAACTGTGTGAGATGAATTAACAGAACACAGAGCAGTTTTTCAGAAAGCTTCTTTCCAGTTTTGAACGGAAGATATTTCCTTTTTCACCTTAGACCTCTATGGGCTTCCAAATATCCCTTTGCCAATTCCACAAGAACAGCCTTAGCGAAAGGCTTCTTGAAGGGAAAGATGTAACTCTGTGAGATGAATTAACAGAACACAGAGCAGTTTCTCAGAAAGCTTCTTTCCAGTTTTGAACGGAAGGTATTTCCTTTTTCACCATAGCCCTCTATGGCCTTCAAAATATCCCTTGCCAATTCCACAAGAACAGCCTTAGCGAAAGGCTTCTTGAAGGGAAAGATGTAACTCTGTGAGATGAATTAACAGAACACAGAGCAGTTTCTCAGAAAGCTTCTTTCCAGTTTTGAACGGATGGTATTTCCTTTTTCACCATAGCCCTCTATGGGCTTCCAAATATCCCTTTGCCAATTCCCCAAGAACAGCCTTAGCGAAAGGCTTCTTGAAGGGAAAGATGTAACTCTGTGAGATGAATTAACAGAACACAGAGCAGTTTCTCAGAAAGCTTCTTTCCAGTTTTGAACGGAAGATATTTCCTTTTTCACCATAGCCCTCTATGGGCTTCCAAATATCCCTTTGCCAATTCCACAAGAACAGCCTTAGCGAAAGGCTTCTTGAAGGGAAAGATGTAACTCTCTGAGATGAATTAACAGAACACAGAGCAGTTTCTCAGAAAGCTTCTTTCCCGTTTTGAACGGAAGATATTTCCTTTTTCACCATAGCCCTCTATGGGCTTCCAAATATCCCTTTGCCAATTCCACAAGAACAGCCTTAGCGAAAGGCTTCTTGAAGGGAAAGATGTAACTCTGTGAGATGAATTAACAGAACACAGAGCAGTTTCTCAGAAAGCTTCTTTCCACTTTTGAACGGAAGATATTTCCTTTTTCACCATAGCCCTCTATGGGCTTCCAAATATCCCTTTGCCAATTCCACAAGAACAGCCTTAGCGAAAGGCTTCTTGAAGGGAAAGATGTAACTCTGTGAGATGAATTAACAGAACACAGAGCAGTTTCTCAGAAAGCTTCTTTCCAGTTTTGAACGGAAGATATTTCCTTTTTCACCATAGCCCTCTATGGGCTTCCAAATATCCCTTTGCCAATTCCCCAAGAACAGCCTTAGCGAAAGGCTTCTTGATGGGAAAGATGTAACTCTGTGAGATGAATTAACAGAACACACAGCAGTTTCTCAGAAAGCTTCTTTCCAGTTTTGAACGGAAGATATTTCCTTTTTCACCTTAGCCCTCTATGGGCTTCCAAATATCCCTTTGCCAATTCCACAAGAACAGCCTTAGCGAAAGGCTTCTTGAAGGGAAAGTTGTAACTCGGTGAGATGAATTAACAGAACACTGAGCAGTTTCTCAGAAAGCTTCTTTCCAGTTTTGAACGGAAGGTATTTCCTTTTTCACCATAGCCCTCTATGAGCTTCCAAATATCCCTGTGCCAATTCCACAAAACAGCGTTAGCGAAAGCCTTCTTGAAGGGAAAGATGTAACTCTGTGAGATGAATTAACAGAACACAGAGCAGTTTCTCAGAAAGCTTCTTTCCAGTTTTGAACGGAAGATATTTCCTTTTTCACCATAGCCCTCTATGGGCTTCCAAATATCCCTTGCCAATTCCACAAGAACAGCCTTAGCGAAAGGCTTCTTGAAGGGAAAGATGTAACTCTGTGAGATAAATTAACGGAACACAGAGCAGTTTCTCAGAAATCTTCTTTCCAGTTTTGAACGGATGGTATTTCCTTTTTCACCATAGCCCTCTATGGGCTTCCAAATATCCCTTTGCCAATTCCCCAAGAACAGCCTTAGCGAAAGGCTTCTTGAAGGGAAAGATATAACTCTGTGAGATGAATTAACAGAACACAGAGCAGTTTCTCAGAAAGCTTCTTTCCAGTTTTGAACGGAAGATATTTCCTTTTTTACCTTAGCCCTCTATGGGCTCCAAATATCCCTTTGCCAATTCCACAAGAACAGCCTTAGCGAAAGGCTTCTTGAAGGGAAAGATGTAACTCTGTGAGATGAATTAACAGAACACAGAGCAGTTTCTCAGAAAGCTTCTTTCCAGTTTTGAACGGAAGATATTTCCTTTTTCACCATAGCCCTCTATGGGCATCCAAATATCCCTTTGCCAATTCCACAAGAACAGCCTTAGCGAAAGGCTTCTTGATGGGAAAGATGTAACTCTGTGAGATGAATTAACAGAACACAGAGCAGTTTCTCAGAAAGCTTCTTTCCAGTTTTGAACGGAAGATATTTCCTTTTTCACCATAGCCCTCTATGGGCTTCCAAATATCCATTTGCCAATTCCCCAAAAACAGCCTTAGCGAAAGGCTTCTTGAAGGGAAAGATGTAACTCTGTGCGATGAATTAACAGAACACAGAGCAGTTTCTCAGAAAGCTTCTTTCCAGTTTTGAACGGAAGATATTTCCTTTTTCACCATAGCCCTCTATGGGCTTCCAAATATCCATTTGCCAATTCCCCAAGAAAAGCCTTAGCGAAAGGCTTCTTGAAGGGAAAGATGTAACTCTGTGAGATGAATTAACAGAACACACAGCAGTTTCTCAGAAAGCTTCTTTCCAGTTTTGAACGGAAGGTATTTCCTTTTTCACCATAGCCCTCTAGGGGTTCCAAATATCCCTTTGCCAATTCCTCAAGAACAGCCTTAGCGAAAGGCTTCTTGAAGGGAAAGATGTAACTCTGTGAGATGAATTAACAGAACACAGAGCAGTTTCTCAGAAAGCTTCTTTCCAGTTTTGAACGGAAGATATTTCCTTTTTCACCTTAGCCCTCTATGGGTTTCCAAATATCCCTTTGCCAATTCCACAAGAACAGCCTTAGCAAAAGGCTTCTTGAAGGGAAAGATGTAACTCTGTGAGATGAATTAACAGACCACAGAGCAGTTTCTCAGAAAGCTTCTTTCCAGTTTTGAACGGAAGGTATTTCCTTTATCACCATAGCCCTCTAAGGGCTTCCAAATATCCCTGTGCCAATTCCACAAGAACAGCCTTAGCGAAAGGCTTCTTGAAGGGAAAGATGTAACTGTGTGAGATGAATTAACAGAACACAGAGCAGTTTCTCAGAAAGCTTCTTTCCAGTTTTGAACGTCAGATATTTCCTTTTTCACCATAGCCCTCTATGGGCTTCCAAATATCCCTGTGCCAATTCCACAAAACAGCCTTAGCGAAAGGCTTCTTGAAGGGAAAGATGTAACTCTGTGAGATGAATTAACAGAACACAGAGCAGTTTCTCAGAAAGCTTTTTTCCAGTTTTGAACGGAAGATATTTCCTTTTTCACCATAGCCCTCTATGGGCTTCCAAATATCCCTTTGCCAATTCCACAAGAACAGCCTTAGCGAAAGGCTTCTTGAAGGGAAAGATGTAACTCTGTGAGATGAATTAACAGAACACAGAGCAGTTTCTCAGAAAGCTTCTTTCCAGTTTTGAACGGAAGGTATTTCCTTTTTCACCATAGCCCTCTATGGGCTTCCAAATATCCCTTGCCAATTCCACAAGAACAGCCTTAGCGAAAGGCTTCTTGAAGGGAAAGATGTAACTCTGTGAGATGAATTAACAGAACACAGAGCAGTTTCTCAGAAAGCTTCTTTCCAGTTTTGAACGGATGGTATTTCCTTTTTCACCATAGCCCTCTATGGGCTTCCAAATATCCCTTTGCCAATTCCCCAAGAACAGCCTTAGCGAAAGGCTTCTTGAAGGGAAAGATGTAACTCTGTGAGATGAATTAACAGAACACAGAGCAGTTTCTCAGAAAGCTTCTTTCCAGTTTTGAACGGAAGATATTTCCTTTTTCACCATAGCCCTCTATGGGCTTCCAAATATCCCTTTGCCAATTCCACAAGAACAGCCTTAGCGAAAGGCTTCTTGAAGGGAAAGATGTAACTCTGTGAGATGAATTAACAGAACACAGAGCAGTTTCTCAGAAAGCTTCCTTCCAGTTTTGAACGGAAGATATTTCCTTTTTCACCTTAGCCCACTATGGGTTTCCAAATATCCCTTTGCCAATTCCACAAGAACAGCCTTAGCGAAAGGCTTCTTGAAGGGAAAGATGTAACTCTGTGAGATGAATTAACAGACCACAGAGCAGTTTCTCAGAAAGCTTCTTTCCAGTTTTGAACGGAAGGTATTTCCTTTTTCACCATAGCCCTCTATGGGCTTCCAAATATCCTTGTGCCAATTCCACAAGAACAGCCTTAGCGAAAGGCTTCTTGAAGGGAAAGATGTAACTGTGTGAGATGAATTAACAGAACACAGAGCAGTTTCTCAGAAAGCTTCTTTCCAGTTTTGAACGTCAGATATTTCCTTTTTCACCATAGCACTCTATGGGCTTCCAAATATCCCTGTGCCAATTCCACAAGAACAGCCTTAGCGAAAGGCTTCTTGAAGGGAAAGATGTAACTCTGTGAGATGAATTAACAGAACACAGAGCAGTTTCTCAGAAAGCTTCTTTCCACTTTTGAACGGAAGATATTTCCTTTTTCACCATTGCCCTCTATGGTCTTCCAAATATCCCTTTGCCAATTCCACAAGAACAGCCTTAGCGAAAGGCTTCTTGAAGGGAAAGATGTAACTCTGTGAGATGAATTAACAGAACACACAGCAGTTTCTCAGAAAGCTTCTTTCCAGTTTTGAACGGAAGATATTTCCTTTTTCACCTTAGCCCTCTATGGGCTTCCAAATATCCCTTTGCCAATTCCCCAAGAACAGCCTTAGCGAAAGGCTTCTTGAAGGGAAAGATGTAACTCTGTGAGATGAATTAACAGAACACACAGCAGTTTCTCAGAAAGCTTCTTTCCAGTTTTGAACGGAAGATATTTCCTTTTTCACCATAGCCCTCTATGGGCTTCCAAATATCCCTTTGCCAATTCCCCAAGAACAGCCTTTGCGAAAGGCTTCTTGAAGGGAAAGATGTAACTCTGTGAGATGAATTAACAGAACACACAGCAGTTTCTCAGAAAGCTTCTTTCCAATTTTGAACGGAAGATATTTCCTTTTTCACCATAGCCCTCTATGGGCTTCCAAATATCCCTTTGCCAATTCCACAAGAACAGCCTTAGCGAAAGGCTTCTTGAAGGGAAAGATGTAACTGTGTGAGATGAATTAACAGAACACAGAGCAGTTTTTCAGAAAGCTTCTTTCCAGTTTTGAACGGAAGATATTTCCTTTTTCACCTTAGACCTCTATGGGCTTCCAAATATCCCTTTGCCAATTCCACAAGAACAGCCTTAGCGAAAGGCTTCTTGAAGGGAAAGATGTAACTCGGTGAGATGAATTAACAGAACACAGAGCAGTTTCTCAGAAAGCTTCTTTCCAGTTTTGAACGGAAGGTATTTCCTTTTTCACCATAGCCCTCTATGGCCTTCAAAATATCCCTTGCCAATTCCACAAGAACAGCCTTAGCGAAAGGCTTCTTGAAGGGAAAGATGTAACTCTGTGAGATGAATTAACAGAACACAGAGCAGTTTCTCAGAAAGCTTCTTTCCAGTTTTGAACGGATGGTATTTCCTTTTTCACCATAGCCCTCTATGGGCTTCCAAATATCCCTTTGCCAATTCCACAAGAACAGCCTTAGCGAAAGGCTTCTTGAAGGGAAAGATGTAACTCTGTGAGATGAATTAACAGAACACAGAGCAGTTTCTCAGAAAGCTTCTTTCCACTTTTGAACGGAAGATATTTCCTTTTTCACCATAGCCCTCTATGGGCTTCCAAATATCCCTTTGCCAATTCCACAAGAACAGCCTTAGCGAAAGGCTTCTTGAAGGGAAAGATGTAACTCTGTGAGATGAATTAACAGAACACAGAGCAGTTTCTCAGAAAGCTTCTTTCCAGTTTTGAACGGAAGGTATTTCCTTTTTCACCATAGCCCTCTATGGCCTTCAAAATATCCCTTGCCAATTCCACAAGAACAGCCTTAGCGAAAGGCTTCTTGAAGGGAAAGATGTAACTCTGTGAGATGAATTAACAGAACACAGAGCAGTTTCTCAGAAAGCTTCTTTCCAGTTTTGAACGGATGGTATTTCCTTTTTCACCATAGCCTTCTATGGGCTTCCAAATATCCCTTTGCCAATTCCCCAAGAACAGCCTTAGCGAAAGGCTTCTTGATGGGAAAGATGGAACTCTGTGAGATGAATTAACAGAACACACAGCAGTTTCTCAGAAAGCTTCTTTCCAGTTTTGAACGGAAGATATTTCCTTTTTCACCATAGCCCTCTATGGGCTTCCAAATATCCCTTTGCCAATTCCCCAAGAACAGCCTTAGCGAAAGGCTTCTTGAAGGGAAAGATGTAACTCTGTGAGATGAATTAACAGAACACACAGCAGTTTCTCAGAAAGCTTCTTTCCAGTTTTGAACGGAAGATATTTCCTTTTTCACCATAGCCCTCTATGGGCTTCCAAATATCCCTTTGCCAATTCCACAAGAACAGCCTTTGCGAAAGGCTTCTTGAAGGGAAAGATGTAACTCTGTGAGATGAATTAACAGAACACACAGCAGTTTCTCAGAAAGCTTCTTTCCAGTTTTGAACGGAAGATATTTCCTTTTTCACCTTAGCCCTCTATGGGCTTCCAAATATCCCTTTGCCAATTCCACAAGAACAGCCTTAGCGAAAGGCTTCTTGAAGGGAAAGTTGTAACTCGGTGAGATGAATTAACAGAACACTGAGCAGTTTCTCAGAAAGCTTCTTTCCAGTTTTGAACGGAAGGTATTTCCTTTTTCACCATAGCCCTCTATGAGCTTCCAAATATCCCTGTGCCAATTCCACAAAACAGCGTTAGCGAAAGCCTTCTTGAAGGGAAAGATGTAACTCTGTGAGATGAATTAACAGAACACAGAGCAGTTTCTCAGAAAGCTTCTTTCCAGTTTTGAACGGAAGATATTTCCTTTTTCACCATAGCCCTCTATGGGCTTCCAAATATCCCTTGCCAATTCCACAAGAACAGCCTTAGCGAAAGGCTTCTTGAAGGGAAAGATGTAACTCTGTGAGATGAATTAACGGAACACAGAGCAGTTTCTCAGAAATCTTCTTTCCAGTTTTGAACGGATGGTATTTCCTTTTTCACCATAGCCCTCTATGGGCTTCCAAATATCCCTTTGCCAATTCCCCAAGAACAGCCTTAGCGAAAGGCTTCTTGAAGGGAAAGATGTAACTCTGTGAGATGAATTAACAGAACACAGAGCAGTTTCTCAGAAAGCTTCTTTCCAGTTTTGAACGGAAGATATTTCCTTTTTTACCTTAGCCCTCTATGGGCTTCCAAATATCCCTTTGCCAATTCCACAAGAACAGCCTTAGCGAAAGGCTTCTTGAAGGGAAAGATGTAACTCTGTGAGATGAATTAACAGAACACACAGCAGTTTCTCAGAAAGCTTCTTTCCAGTTTTGAACGGAAGGTATTTCCTTTTTCACCATACCCCTCTATGGGCTTCCAAATATCCCTTTGCCAATTCCACAAGAACAGCCTTAGCGAAAGGCTTCTTGAAGGGAAAGATGTAACTCTGTGAGATGAATTAACAGAACACTGAGCAGTTTCTCAGAAAGCTTCTTTCCAGTTTTGAACGGAAGATATTTCCTTTTTCACCATAGCCCTCTATGGGCTTCCAAATATCCCTTTGCCAATTCCACAAGAACAGCCTTAGCGAAAGGCTTCTTGAAGGGAAAGATGTAACTCTGTGAGATGAATTAACAGAACACAGAGCAGTTTCTCAGAAAGCTTCCTTCCAGTTTTGAACGGAAGATATTTCCTTTTTCACCTTAGCCCTCTATGGGTTTCCAAATATCCCTTTGCCAATTCCACAAGAACAGCCTTAGCGAAAGGCTTCTTGAAGGGAAAGATGTAACTCTGTGAGATGAATTAACAGACCACAGAGCAGTTTCTCAGAAAGCTTCTTTCCAGTTTTGAACGGAAGGTATTTCCTTTTTCACCATAGCCCTCTATGGGCTTCCAAATATCCTTGTGCCAATTCCACAAGAACAGCCTTAGCGAAAGGCTTCTTGAAGGGAAAGATGTAACTGTGTGAGATGAATTAACAGAACACAGAGCAGTTTCTCAGAAAGCTTCTTTCCAGTTTTGAACGTCAGATATTTCCTTTTTCACCATAGCCCTCTATGGGCTTCCAAATATCCCTGTGCCAATTCCACAAAACAGCCTTAGCGAAAGGCTTCTTGAAGGGAAAGATGTAACTCTGTGAGATGAATTAACAGAACACAGAGCAGTTTCTCAGAAAGCTTTTTTCCAGTTTTGAACGGAAGATATTTCCTTTTTCACCATAGCCCTCTATGGGCTTCCAAATATCCCTTTGCCAATTCCACAAGAACAGCCTTAGCGAAAGGCTTCTTGAAGGGAAAGATGTAACTCTGTGAGATGAATTAACAGAACACAGAGCAGTTTCTCAGAAAGCTTCTTTCCAGTTTTGAACGGAAGATATTTCCTTTTTCACCATAGCCCTCTATGGGCTTCCAAATATCCCTTTGCCAATTGCACAGGAACAGCCTTAGCAAAAGGCTTCTTGAAGGGAAAGATGTAACTCTGTGAGATGAATTAACAGAACACAGAGCAGTTTCTCAGAAAGCTTCTTTCCAGTTTTGAACGGAAGATATTCCTTTTTTACCATAGCCCTCTATGGGCTTCCAAATATCCCTTTGCCAATTCCACAAGAACAGCCTTAGCGAAAGGCTTCTTGAAGGGAAAGATGTAACTCTGTGAGATGAATTAACAGAACACAGAGCAGTTTCTCAGAAAGCTTCTTTCCAGTTTTGAACGGAAGATATTTCCTTTTTCACCATAGCCCTCTATGGGCTTCCAAATATCCCTTTGCCAATTCCACAAGAACAGCCTTAGCGAAAGGCTTCTTGAAGGGAAAGATGTAACTCTGTGAGATGAATTAACAGAACACAGAGCAGTTTCTCAGAAAGCTTCTTTCCCGTTTTGAACGGAAGATATTTCCTTTTTCACCATAGCCCTCTATGGGCTTCCAAATATCCCTTTGCCAATTCCACAAGAACAGCCTTAGCGAAAGGCTTCTTGAAGGGAAAGATGTAACTCTGTGAGATGAATTAACAGAACACAGAGCAGTTTCTCAGAAAGCTTCTTTCCACTTTTGAACGGAAGATATTTCCTTTTTCACCATAGCCCTCTATGGGCTTCCAAATATCCCTTTGCCAATTCCACAAGAACAGCCTTAGCGAAAGGCTTCTTGAAGGGAAAGATGTAACTCTGTGAGATGAATTAACAGAACACACAGCAGTTTCTCAGAAAGCTTCTTTCCAGTTTTGAACGGAAGATATTTCCTTTTTCACCATAGCCCTCTATGGGCTTCCAAATATCCCTTTGCCAATTCCCCAAGAACAGCCTTAGCGAAAGGCTTCTTGATGGGAAAGATGTAACTCTGTGAGATGAATTAACAGAACACACAGCAGTTTCTCAGAAAGCTTCTTTCCAGTTTTGAACGGAAGATATTTCCTTTTTCACCATAGCCCTCTATGGGCTTCCAAATATCCCTTTGCCAATTCCACAAGAACAGCCTTAGCGAAAGGCTTCTTGAAGGGAAAGATGTAACTCTGTGAGATGAATTAACAGAACACAGAGCAGTTTCTCAGAAAGCTTCTTTCCAGTTTTGAACGGAAGATATTTCCTTTTTCACCATAGCCCTCTATGGGCTTCCAAATATCCCTTTGCCAATTCCACAAGAACAGCCTTAGCGAAAGGCTTCTTGAAGGGAAAGATGTAACTATGTGAGATGAATTAACAGAACACAGAGCAGTTTCTCAGAAAGCTTCTTTCCAGTTTTGAACGGAAGATATTTCCTTTTTCACCATAGCCCTCTAGGGGCTTCCAAATATCCCTTTGCCAATTCCACAAGAACAGCCTTAGCGAAAGGCATCCTGAAGGGAAAGATGTAACTCTGTGAGATCTATTAACAGAACACAGAGCAGTTTCTCAGAAAGCTTCTTTCCTGTTTTCAACGGAATATATTTCCTTTTACACCATAGCCCTCTATGGGCTTCCAAATATCCCTTTGCCAATTCCACCAGAACAGCCTTAGTGAAAGGCTTCTTGAAGGGAAAGATGTAACTCTGTGAGGTGAATTAACAGAACACAGAGCAGTTTCTCAGAAAGCTTCTTTCCAGTTTTGAACGGAAGATATTTCCTTTTTCACCATAGCTCCCTATGGGCTTCCAAATATCCCTTTGCCAATTCCACAAGAACAGCCTTAGCGAAAGGCTTCTTGATGGGAAACATGTAACTCTGTGAGATGAATTAACAGAACACAGAGCAGTTTCTCAGAAAGCTTCTTTCCAGTTTTGAACGGAAAATATTTCCTTTTTCACCATAGCCCTCTATGGGCTTCCAAATATCCCTTTGCCAATTCCCCAAGAACAGACTTAGAGAAAGGCTTCTTGAAGGGAAAGATGTAACTCTGTGAGATGAATTAACAGAACACAGAGCAGTTTCTCAGAAAGTTTCTTTCCACTTTTGAACGGAAGATATTTCCTTTTTCACCATAGCCCTCTATGGGCTTCCAAATATCCCTTTGCCAATTCCACAAGAAGAGCCTTAGCGAAAAGCTTATGGAAGGGAAAGATGTAACTCCGTGGGATGAATTAACAGAACACAGAGCAGTTTCTCAGAAAGCTTCTTTCCGGTTTTGAACGGAAGATATTTCCTTTTTCACCATAGCCCTCTATGGGCTTCCAAATATCCCTTTGCCAATTCCCCAAGAACAGCCTTAGCGAAAGGCTTCTTGAAGGGAAAGATGTAACTCTGTGAGATGAATTAACAGAACACACAGCAGTTTCTCAGAAAGCTTCTTTCCAGTTTTGAACGGAAGGTATTTCCTTTTTCACCATAGCCCTCTATGGGCTTCCAAATATCCCTTTGCCAATTCCCCAAGAACAGCCTCAGCGAAAGGCTTCCCAAAGGGAAAGATGTAACTCTGTGAGATGAATTAACAGAACACAGAGCAGTTTCTCAGAAAGCTTCTTTCTAGTTTTGAACGGAAGATATTTCCTTTTTCACCATAGCCCTCTATGGGCTTCCAAATATCCCTTTGCCAATTCCACAAGAACAGCCTTAGCGAAAGGCTTCTTGAAGGGAAAGATGTAACTCTGTGAGATGAATTAACAGAACACAGAGCAGTTTCTCAGAAAGCTTCTTTCCAGTTTTGAACGGAAGATATTTCCTTTTTCACCATAGCCCTCTATGGGCTTCCAAATATCCCTTTGCCAATTCCACAAGAACAGCCTTAGCGAAAGGCTTCTTGAAGGGAAAGATGTAACTCTGTGAGATGAATTAACAGAACACACATCAGTTTCTCAGAAAGCTTCTTTCCACTTTTGAACGGAAGATATTTCCTTTTTCACCATAGCCCTCTATGGGCTTCCAAATATCCCTTTGCCAATTCCACAAGAACAGCCTTTGCGAAAGGCTTCTTGAAGGGAAAGATGTAACTCTGTGAGATGAATTAACAGAACACACAGCAGTTTCTCAGAAAGCTTCTTTCCAGTTTTGAACGGAAGATATTTCCTTTTTCACCATAGCCCTCTATGGGCTTCCAAATATCCCTTTGCCAATTCCACAAGAACAGCCTTAGCGAAAGGCTTCTTGAAGGGAAAGATGTAACTGTGTGAGATGAATTAACACAACACAGAGCAGTTTCTCAGAAAGCTTCTTTCCAGTTTTGAACGGAAGATATTTCCTTTTTCACCATAGCCCTCTATGGGCTTCCAAATATCCATTTGCCAATTCCCCAAGAAAAGCCTTAGCGAAAGGCTTCTTGAAGGGAAAGATGTAACTCTGTGAGATGAATTAACAGAACACACAGCAGTTTCTCAGAAAGCTTCTTTCCAGTTTTGAACGGAAGGTATTTCCTTTTTCACCATACCCCTCTATGGGCTTCCAAATATCCCTTTGCCAATTCCACAAGAACAGCCTTAGCGAAAGGCTTCTTGAAGGGAAAGATGTAACTCTGTGAGATGAATTAACAGAACACTGAGCAGTTTCTCAGAAAGCTTCTTTCCAGTTTTGAACGGAAGATATTTCCTTTTTCACCATAGCCCTCTATGGGCTTCCAAATATCCCTTTGCCAATTCCACAAGAACAGCCTTAGCGAAAGGCTTCTTGAAGGGAAAGATGTAACTCTGTGAGATGAATTAACAGAACACAGAGCAGTTTCTCAGAAAGCTTCCTTCCAGTTTTGAACGGAAGATATTTCCTTTTTCACCTTAGCCCTCTATGGGTTTCCAAATATCCCTTTGCCAATTCCACAAGAACAGCCTTAGCGAAAGGCTTCTTGAAGGGAAAGATGTAACTCTGTGAGATGAATTAACAGACCACAGAGCAGTTTCTCAGAAAGCTTCTTTCCAGTTTTGAACGGAAGGTATTTCCTTTTTCACCATAGCCCTCTATGGGCTTCCAAATATCCTTGTGCCAATTCCACAAGAACAGCCTTAGCGAAAGGCTTCTTGAAGGGAAAGATGTAACTGTGTGAGATGAATTAACAGAACACAGAGCAGTTTCTCAGAAAGCTTCTTTCCAGTTTTGAACGTCAGATATTTCCTTTTTCACCATAGCCCTCTATGGGCTTCCAAATATCCCTGTGCCAATTCCACAAAACAGCCTTAGCGAAAGGCTTCTTGAAGGGAAAGATGTAACTCTGTGAGATGAATTAACAGAACACAGAGCAGTTTCTCAGAAAGCTTTTTTCCAGTTTTGAACGGAAGATATTTCCTTTTTCACCATAGCCCTCTATGGGCTTCCAAATATCCCTTTGCCAATTCCACAAGAACAGCCTTAGCGAAAGGCTTCTTGAAGGGAAAGATGTAACTCTGTGAGATGAATTAACAGAACACAGAGCAGTTTCTCAGAAAGCTTCTTTCCAGTTTTGAACGGAAGATATTTCCTTTTTCACCATAGCCCTCTATGGGCTTCCAAATATCCCTTTGCCAATTGCACAGGAACAGCCTTAGCAAAAGGCTTCTTGAAGGGAAAGATGTAACTCTGTGAGATGAATTAACAGAACACAGAGCAGTTTCTCAGAAAGCTTCTTTCCAGTTTTGAACGGAAGATATTCCTTTTTTACCATAGCCCTCTATGGGCTTCCAAATATCCCTTTGCCAATTCCACAAGAACAGCCTTAGCGAAAGGCTTCTTGAAGGGAAAGATGTAACTCTGTGAGATGAATTAACAGAACACAGAGCAGTTTCTCAGAAAGCTTCTTTCCAGTTTTGAACGGAAGATATTTCCTTTTTCACCATAGCCCTCTATGGGCTTCCAAATATCCCTTTGCCAATTCCACAAGAACAGCCTTAGCGAAAGGCTTCTTGAAGGGAAAGATGTAACTCTGTGAGATGAATTAACAGAACACAGAGCAGTTTCTCAGAAAGCTTCTTTCCCGTTTTGAACGGAAGATATTTCCTTTTTCACCATAGCCCTCTATGGGCTTCCAAATATCCCTTTGCCAATTCCACAAGAACAGCCTTAGCGAAAGGCTTCTTGAAGGGAAAGATGTAACTCTGTGAGATGAATTAACAGAACACAGAGCAGTTTCTCAGAAAGCTTCTTTCCACTTTTGAACGGAAGATATTTCCTTTTTCACCATAGCCCTCTATGGGCTTCCAAATATCCCTTTGCCAATTCCACAAGAACAGCCTTAGCGAAAGGCTTCTTGAAGGGAAAGATGTAACTCTGTGAGATGAATTAACAGAACACACAGCAGTTTCTCAGAAAGCTTCTTTCCAGTTTTGAACGGAAGATATTTCCTTTTTCACCATAGCCCTCTATGGGCTTCCAAATATCCCTTTGCCAATTCCCCAAGAACAGCCTTAGCGAAAGGCTTCTTGATGGGAAAGATGTAACTCTGTGAGATGAATTAACAGAACACACAGCAGTTTCTCAGAAAGCTTCTTTCCAGTTTTGAACGGAAGATATTTCCTTTTTCACCATAGCCCTCTATGGGCTTCCAAATATCCCTTTGCCAATTCCACAAGAACAGCCTTAGCGAAAGGCTTCTTGAAGGGAAAGATGTAACTCTGTGAGATGAATTAACAGAACACAGAGCAGTTTCTCAGAAAGCTTCTTTCCAGTTTTGAACGGAAGATATTTCCTTTTTCACCATAGCCCTCTATGGGCTTCCAAATATCCCTTTGCCAATTCCACAAGAACAGCCTTAGCGAAAGGCTTCTTGAAGGGAAAGATGTAACTATGTGAGATGAATTAACAGAACACAGAGCAGTTTCTCAGAAAGCTTCTTTCCAGTTTTGAACGGAAGATATTTCCTTTTTCACCATAGCCCTCTAGGGGCTTCCAAATATCCCTTTGCCAATTCCACAAGAACAGCCTTAGCGAAAGGCATCCTGAAGGGAAAGATGTAACTCTGTGAGATCTATTAACAGAACACAGAGCAGTTTCTCAGAAAGCTTCTTTCCTGTTTTCAACGGAATATATTTCCTTTTACACCATAGCCCTCTATGGGCTTCCAAATATCCCTTTGCCAATTCCACCAGAACAGCCTTAGTGAAAGGCTTCTTGAAGGGAAAGATGTAACTCTGTGAGGTGAATTAACAGAACACAGAGCAGTTTCTCAGAAAGCTTCTTTCCAGTTTTGAACGGAAGATATTTCCTTTTTCACCATAGCTCCCTATGGGCTTCCAAATATCCCTTTGCCAATTCCACAAGAACAGCCTTAGCGAAAGGCTTCTTGATGGGAAACATGTAACTCTGTGAGATGAATTAACAGAACACAGAGCAGTTTCTCAGAAAGCTTCTTTCCAGTTTTGAACGGAAAATATTTCCTTTTTCACCATAGCCCTCTATGGGCTTCCAAATATCCCTTTGCCAATTCCCCAAGAACAGACTTAGAGAAAGGCTTCTTGAAGGGAAAGATGTAACTCTGTGAGATGAATTAACAGAACACAGAGCAGTTTCTCAGAAAGTTTCTTTCCACTTTTGAACGGAAGATATTTCCTTTTTCACCATAGCCCTCTATGGGCTTCCAAATATCCCTTTGCCAATTCCACAAGAAGAGCCTTAGCGAAAAGCTTATGGAAGGGAAAGATGTAACTCCGTGGGATGAATTAACAGAACACAGAGCAGTTTCTCAGAAAGCTTCTTTCCGGTTTTGAACGGAAGATATTTCCTTTTTCACCATAGCCCTCTATGGGCTTCCAAATATCCCTTTGCCAATTCCCCAAGAACAGCCTTAGCGAAAGGCTTCTTGAAGGGAAAGATGTAACTCTGTGAGATGAATTAACAGAACACACAGCAGTTTCTCAGAAAGCTTCTTTCCAGTTTTGAACGGAAGGTATTTCCTTTTTCACCATAGCCCTCTATGGGCTTCCAAATATCCCTTTGCCAATTCCCCAAGAACAGCCTCAGCGAAAGGCTTCCCAAAGGGAAAGATGTAACTCTGTGAGATGAATTAACAGAACACAGAGCAGTTTCTCAGAAAGCTTCTTTCTAGTTTTGAACGGAAGATATTTCCTTTTTCACCATAGCCCTCTATGGGCTTCCAAATATCCCTTTGCCAATTCCACAAGAACAGCCTTAGCGAAAGGCTTCTTGAAGGGAAAGATGTAACTCTGTGAGATGAATTAACAGAACACAGAGCAGTTTCTCAGAAAGCTTCTTTCCAGTTTTGAACGGAAGATATTTCCTTTTTCACCATAGCCCTCTATGGGCTTCCAAATATCCCTTTGCCAATTCCACAAGAACAGCCTTAGCGAAAGGCTTCTTGAAGGGAAAGATGTAACTCTGTGAGATGAATTAACAGAACACACATCAGTTTCTCAGAAAGCTTCTTTCCACTTTTGAACGGAAGATATTTCCTTTTTCACCATAGCCCTCTATGGGCTTCCAAATATCCCTTTGCCAATTCCACAAGAACAGCCTTTGCGAAAGGCTTCTTGAAGGGAAAGATGTAACTCTGTGAGATGAATTAACAGAACACACAGCAGTTTCTCAGAAAGCTTCTTTCCAGTTTTGAACGGAAGATATTTCCTTTTTCACCATAGCCCTCTATGGGCTTCCAAATATCCCTTTGCCAATTCCACAAGAACAGCCTTAGCGAAAGGCTTCTTGAAGGGAAAGATGTAACTGTGTGAGATGAATTAACACAACACAGAGCAGTTTCTCAGAAAGCTTCTTTCCAGTTTTGAACGGAAGATATTTCCTTTTTCACCTTAGCCCTCTATGGGCTTCCAAATATCCCATTGCCAATTCCACAAGAACAGCCTTAGCGAAAGGCTTTTTGAAGGGAAAGTTGTAACTCGGTGAGATGAATTAACAGAACACTGAGCAGTTTCTCAGAAAGCTTCTTTCCAGTTTTGAACGGAAGGTATTTCCTTTTTCACCATAGCCCTCTATGAGCTTCCAAATATCCCTGTGCCAATTCCACAAAACAGCGTTAGCGAAAGGCTTCTTGAAGGGAAAGATGTAACTCTGTGAGATGAATTAACAGAACACAGAGCAGTTTCTCAGAAAGCTTCTTTCCAGTTTTGAACGGAAGATATTTCCTTTTTCACCATAGCCCTCTATGGGCTTCCAAATATCCCTTGCCAATTCCACAAGAACAGCCTTAGCGAAAGGCTTCTTGAAGGGAAAGATGTAACTCTGTGAGATGAATTAACGGAACACAGAGCAGTTTCTCAGAAATCTTCTTTCCAGTTTTAAACGGATGGTATTTCCTTTTTCACCATAGCCCTCTATGGGCTTCCAAATATCCCTTTGCCAATTCCCCAAGAACAGCCTTAGCGAAAGGCTTCTTGAAGGGAAAGATGTAACTCTGTGAGATGAATTAACAGAACACGGAGCAGTTTCTCAGAAAGCTTCTTTCCAGTTTTGAACGGAAGATATTTCCTTTTTCACCATAGCCCTCTATGGGCTTCCAAATATCCCTTTGCCAATTCCACAAGAAGAGCCTTAGCGAAAAGCTTATTGAAGGGAAAGATGTAACTCCGTGGGATGAATTAACAGAACACAGAGCAGTTTCTCAGAAAGCTTCTTTCCGGTTTTGAACGGAAGATATTTCCTTTTTCACCATAGCCCTCTATGGGCTTCCAAATATCCCTTTGCCAATTCCCCAAGAACAGCCTTAGCGAAAGGCTTCTTGAAGGGAAAGATGTAACTCTGTGAGATGAATTAACAGAACACAGAGCAGTTTCTCAGAAAGCTTCTTTCCAGTTTTGAACGGAAGATATTTCCTTTTTCACCATAGCCCTCTATGGGCTTCCAAATATCCCTTTGCCAATTCCACAAGAACAGCCTTAGCGAAAGGCTTCTTGAAGGGAAAGATGTAACTCTGTGAGATGAATTAACAGAACACAGAGCAGTTTCTCAGAAAGCTTCTTTCCACTTTTGAACGGAAGATATTTCCTTTTTCACCTTAGCCCTCTATGGGCTTCCAAATATCCCTTTGCCAATTCCACAAGAACAGCCTTAGCGAAAGGCTTCTTGAAGGGAAAGTTGTAACTCGGTGAGATGAATTAACAGAACACAGAGCAGTTTCTCAGAAAGCTTCTTTCCAGTTTTGAACGGAAGGTATTTCCTTTTTCACCATAGCCCTCTATGAGCTTCCAAATATCCCTGTGCCAATTCCACAAAACAGCCTTAGCGAAAGGCTTCTTGAAGGGAAAGATGTAACTCTGTGAGATGAATTAACAGAACACAGAGCAGTTTCTCAGAAAGCTTCTTTCCAGTTTTGAACGGAAGATATTTCCTTTTTCACCATAGCCCTCTATGGGCTTCCAAATATCCCTTGCCAATTCCACAAGAACAGCCTTAGCGAAAGGCTTCTTGAGGGGAAAGGTGTAACTCTGTGAGATGAATTAACAGAACACAGAGCAGTTTCTCAGAAAGCTTCTTTCCAGTTTTGATCGGATGGTATTTCCTTTTTCACCATAGCCCTCTATGGGCTTCCAAATATCCCTTTGCCAATTCCCCAAGAACAGCCTTAGCGAAAGGCTTCTTGAAGGGAAAGATGTAACTCTGTGAGATGAATTAACAGAACACAGAGCAGTTTCTCAGAAGTCTTCTTTCTAGTTTTGAACGGAAGATATTTCCTTTTTCACCATAGCCCTCTATGGGCTTCCAAATATCCCTTTGCCAATTCCACAAGAACTGCGTTAGCGAAAGGCTTCTTGAAGGGAAAGATGTAACTCTGTGAGATGAATTAACAGAACACAGAGCAGTTTCTCAGAAAGCTTCTTTCCAGTTTTGAACGGAAGATATTTCCTTTTTCACCATAGCCCTCTATGGGCTTCCAAATATCCCTTTGCCAATTCCACAAGAACAGCCTTAGCGAAAGGCTTCTTGAAGGGAAAGATGTAACTCTGTGAGATGAATTAACAGAACACAGAGCAGTTTCTCAGAAAGCTTCTTTCCACTTTTGAACGGAAGATATTTCCTTTTTCACCTTAGCTCTCTATGGGCTTCCAAATATCCCTTTGCCAATTCCACAAGAACAGCCTTAGCGATAGGCTTCTTGAAGGGAAAGTTGTAACTCGGTGAGATGAATTAACAGAACACAGAGCAGTTTCTCAGAAAGCTTCTTTCCAGTTTTGAACGGAAGGTATTTCCTTTTTCACCATAGCCCTCTATGAGCTTCCAAATATCCCTGTGCCAATTCCACAAAACAGCCTTAGCGAAAGGCTTCTTGAAGGGAAAGATGTAACTCTGTGAGATGAATTAACAGAACACAGAGCAGTTTCTCAGAAAGCTTCTTTCCAGTTTTGAACGGAAGATATTTCCTTTTTCACCATAGCCCTCTATGGGCTTCCAAATATCCCTTGCCAATTCCACAAGAACAGCCTTAGCGAAAGGCTTCTTGAGGGGAAAGGTGTAACTCTGTGAGATGAATTAACAGAACACAGAGCAGTTTCTCAGAAAGCTTCTTTCCAGTTTTGATCGGATGGTATTTCCTTTTTCACCATAGCCCTCTATGGGCTTCCAAATATCCCTTTGCCAATTCCCCAAGAACAGCCTTAGCGAAAGGCTTCTTGAAGGGAAAGATGTAACTCTGTGAGATGAATTAACAGAACACAGAGCAGTTTCTCATAAATCTTCTTTCCAATTTTGAACGGAAGATATTTCCTTTTTCACCATAGCCCTCTATGGGCTTCCAAATATCCCTTTGCCAATTGCACAGGAACAGCCTTAGCGAAAGGATTCTTGAAGGGAAAGATGTAACTCCGTGAGATGAATTAACAGAACACAGAGCAGTTTCTCAGAAAGCTTCTTTCCAGTATTGAACGGAAGGTATTTCCTTTTTCACCATAGCCCTCTATGGGCTTCCAAATATCCCTGTGCCAATTCCACAAGAACAGCCTTAGCGAAAGGCTTCTTGAAGGGAAAGATGTAACTCTGTGAGATGAATTAACAGAACACAGAGCAGTTTCTCAGAAAGCTTCTTTCCAGTTTTGAACGGAAGATATTTCCTTTTTCACCATAGCCCTCTATGGGCTTCCAAATATCCCTTTGCCAATTCCACAAGAACAGCCTTAGCGAAAGGCTTCTTGAAGGGAAAGATGTAACTCTGTGAGATGAATTAACAGAACACAGAGCAGTTGCTCAGAAAGCTTCTTTCCAGTTTTAAACGGAATATATTTCCTTTTTCACCATAGCCCTCTATGGGCTTCCAAATATTCCTTTGCCAATTCCCCAAGAACAGCCTTAGCGAAAGGCTTCTTGAAGGGAAAGATGTAACTCAGTGAGATGAATTAACACAACACAGAGCAGTTTCTCAGAAAGCTTCTTTCCAGTTTTGAACGGAAGATATTTCCTTTTTCACCATAGCCCTCTATGGGCTTCCAAATATCCCTTTGCCAATTGCACAAGAACAGCCTTAGCGAAAGGCTTCTTGAAGGGAAAGATGTAACTCTGTGAGATGAATTAACAGAATACAGAGCAGTTTCTCAGAAAGCTTCTTTCCACTTTTGAACGGAAGATATTTCCTTTTTCACCATAGCCCTCTATGGGCTTCCAAATATCCCTTTGCCAATTCCACAAGAACAGCCTTGGCGAAAGGCTTCTTGAAGGGAAAGATGTAGCTCTGTGAGATGAATTAACAGAACACACAGCAGTTTCTCAGAAAGCTTCTTTCCAGTTTTGAACGGAAGATATTTCCTTTTTCACCATAGCCCTCTATGGGCTTCCAAATATCCCTTTGCCAATTCCCCAAGAACAGCCTTAGCGAAAGGCTTCTTGATGGGAAAGATGTAACTCTGTGAGATGAATTAACAGAACACACAGCAGTTTCTCAGAAAGCTTCTTTCCAGTTTTGAACAGAAGATATTTCCTTTTTCACCATAGCCCTCTATGGGCTTCCAAATATCCCTTTGCCAATTCCCCAAGAACAGCCTTAGCGAAAGGCTTCCTGAAGGGAAAGATGTAACTCTGTGAGATGAATTAACAGAACACACAGCAGTTTTTCACAAAGCTTCTTTCCAGTTTTGAACGGAAGATATTTCCTTTTTCACCATAGCCCTCTATGGGCTTCCAAATATCCCTTTGCCAATTCCACAAGAACAGCCTTAGCGAAAGGCTTCTTGAAGGGAAAGATGTAACTCTGTGAGATGAATTAACAGAACACAGAGCAGTTTCTCAGAAAGCTTCTTTCCAGTTTTGAACGGAAGATATTTCCTTTTTCACCATAGCCCTCTATGGGCTTCCAAATATCCCTTTGCCAATTCCACAAGAACAGCCTTAGCGAAAGGCTTCTTGAAGGGAATGATGTAACTATGTGAGATGAATTAACAGAACACAGAGCAGTTTCTCAGAAAGCTTCTTTCCAGTTTTGAACGGAAGATATTTCCTTTTTCACCATAGCCCTCTATGGGCTTCCAAATATCCCTTTGCCAATTCCACAAGAACAGCCTTAGCGAAAGGCATCTTGAAGGGAAAGATGTAACTCTGTGAGATCTATTAACAGAACACAGAGCAGTTTCTCAGAAAGCTTCTTTCCTGTTTTCAACGGAATATATTTCCTTTTACACCATAGCCCTCTAAGGGCTTCCAAATATCCCTTTGCCAATTCCACAAGAACAGCCTTAGCGAAAGGCTTCTTGAAGGGAAAGATGTAACTCTGTGAGGTGAATTAACAGAACACAGAGCAGTTTCTCAGAAAGCTTCTTTCCAGTTTTGAACGGAAGATATTTCCTTTTTCACCATAGCTCCCTATGGGCTTCCAAATATCCCTTTGCCAATTCCACAAGAACAGCCTTAGCGAAAGGCTTCTTGATGGGAAAGATGTAACTCTGTGAGATGAATTAACAGAACACAGAGCAGTTTCTCAGAAAGCTTCTTTCCAGTTTTGAACGGAAAATATTTCCTTTTTCACCATAGCCCTCTATGGCCTTCCAAATATCCCTTTGCCAATTCCCCAAGAACAGACTTAGAGAAAGGCTTCTTGAAGGGAAAGATTTAACTCTGTGAGATGAATTAACAGAACACAGAGCAGTTTCTCTGAAAGCTTCTTTCCAGTTTTGAACGGAAGATATTTCCTTTTTCACCATAGCCCTCTATGGGCTTCCAAATATCCCTTTGCCAATTCCACAAGAATAGCCTTAGCGAAAAGCTTATTGAAGGGAAAGATGTAACTCCGTGGGATGAATTAACAGAACACAGAGCAGTTTCTCAGAAAGCTTCTTTCCGGTTTTGAACGGAAGATATTTCCTTTTTCACCATAGCCCTCTATGGGCTTCCAAATATCCCTTTGCCAATTCCCCAAGAACAGCCTTAGCGAAAGGCTTCTTGAAGGGAAAGATGTAACTCTGTGAGATGAATTAACAGAACACAGAGCAGTTTCTCAGAAAGCTTCTTTCCAGTTTTGAAGGGAAGGTATTTCCTTCTTCACCATAGCCCTCTATGGGCTTCCAAATATCCCTTTGCCAATTCCCCAAGAACAGCCTTAGCGAAAGGCTTCCCAAAGGGAAAGATGTAACTCTGTGAGATGAATTAACAGAACACAGAGCAGTTTCTCAGAAAGCTTCTTTCCAGTTTTGAACGGAAGATATGTCCTTTTTCACCATAGCCCTCTATGGGCTTCCAAATATCCCTTTGCCAATTCCACAAGAACAGCCTTAGCGAAAGGCTTCTTGAAGGGAAAGATGTAACTCTGTGAGATGAATTAACAGAACACAGAGCAGTTTCTCAGAAAGCTTCTTTCCAGTTTTGAACGGAAGATATTTCCTTTTTCACCATAGCCCTCTATGGGCTTCCAAATATCCCTTTGCCAATTCCACAAGAACAGCCTTAGCGAAAGGCTTCTTGAAGGGAAAGATGTAACTCTGTGAGATGAATTAACAGAACACACATCAGTTTCTCAGAAAGCTTCTTTCCACTTTTGAACGGAAGATATTTCCTTTTTCACCATAGCCCTCTATGAGCTTCCAAATATCCCTGTGCCAATTCCACAAAACAGCCTTAGCGAAAGGCTTCTTGAAGGGAAAGATGTAACTCTGTGAGATGAATTAACAGAACACAGAGCAGTTTCTCAGAAAGCTTCTTTCCAGTTTTGAACGGAAGATATTTCCTTTATCACCATAGCCCTCTGTGGGCTTCAAAATATCCCTTGCCAATTCCACAAGAACAGCCTTAGCGAAAGGCTTCTTGAAGGGAAAGATGTAACTCTGTGAGATGAATTAACAGAACACAGAGCAGTTTCTCAGAAAGCTTCTTTCCAGTTTTGAACGGAAGATATTTCCTTTTTCACCATAGCCCTCTATGGGCTTCCAAATATCCCTTTGCCAATTCCACAAGAACAGCCTTAGCGAAAGGCTTCTTGAAGGGAAAGATGTAACTCTGTGAGATGAATTAACAGAACACAGAGCAGTTTCTCAGAAAGCTTCTTTCCAGTTTTGAACGGAAGATATTTCCTTTTTCACCATAGCCCTCTATGGGCTTCCAAATATCCCTTTGCCAATTGCACAGGAACAGCCTTAGCGAAAGGCTTCTTGAAGGGAAAGATGTAACTCTGTGAGATGAATTAACAGAACACAGAGCAGTTTCTCAGAAAGCTTCTTTCCAGTTTTGAACGGAAGATATTTCCTTTTTCACCATAGCCCTCTATGGGCTTCCAAATATCCCTTTGCCAATTCCCCAAGAACAGCCTTAGCGAAAGGCTTCTTGAAGGGAAAGATGTAACTCTGTGAGATGAATTAACAGAACACAGAGCAGTTTCTCAGAAAGCTTCTTTCCAGTTTTGAACGGAAGATATTTCCTTTTTCACCATAGCCCTCTATGGGCTTCCAAATATCCCTTTGCCAATTCCGCAAGAACAGCCTTAGCGAAAGGCTTCTTGAAGGGAAAGATGTAACTCTGTGAGATGAATTAACAGAACACAGAGCAGTTTCTCAGAAAGCTTCTTTCCAGTTTTGAACGGAAGATATTTCCTTTTTCACCATAGCCCTCTATGGGCTTCCAAATATCCCTTTGCCAATTCCACAAGAACAGCCTTAGCGAAAGGCTTCTTGAAGGGAAAGATGTAACTCTGTGAGATGAATTAACAGGACACAGAGCAGTTTCTCAGAAAGCTTCTTTCCAGTTTTGAACGGAAGATATTTCCTTTTTCACCATAGCCCTCTATGGGCTTCCAAATATCCCTTTGCCAATTCCACAAGAACAGCCTTAGCGAAAGGCTTCTTGAAGGGAAAGATGTAACTCTGTGAGATGAATTAACAGAACACAGAGCAGTTTCTCAGAAAGCTTCTTTCCAGTTTTGAACGGTAGATATTTCCTTTTTCACCATAGCCCTCTATGGGCTTCCAAATATCCCTTTGCCAATTCCACAAGAACAGCCTTAGCGAAAGGCTTCTTGAAGGGAAAGATGTAACTCTGTGAGATGAATTAACAGAACACAGAGCAGTTTCTCAGAAAGCTTCTTTCCAGTTTTGAACGGAAGATATTTCCTTTTTCACCATAGCCCTCTATGGGCTTCCAAATATCCCTTTGCCAATTCCACAAGAACAGCCTTAGCGAAAGGCTTCTTGAAGGGAAAGATGTAACTCTGTGAGATGAATTAACAGAACACAGAGCAGTTTCTCAGAAAGCTTCTTTCCAGTTTTGAACGGAGGATATTTCCTTTTTCACCATAGCCCTCTATGGGCTTCCAAATATCCCTTTGCCAATTCCACAAGAACAGCCTTAGCGAAAGGATTTTTGAATGGAAAGATATAACTCTGCGGGATGAATTAACAGAACACAGAGCAGTTTCTCAGAAAGCTTCTTTCCGGTTTTGAACGGAAGATATTTCCTTTTTCACCATAGCCCTCTATGGGCTTCCAAATATCCCTTTGCCAATTCCCCAAGAACAGCCTTAGCGAAAGGCTTCTTGAAGGGAAAGATGTAACTCTGTGAGATGAATTAACAGAACACAGAGCAGTTTCTCAGAAAGCTTCTTTCCACTTTTGAACGGAAGGTATTTCCTTTTTCACCATAGCCCTCTATGGGCTTCCAAATATCCCTTTGCCAATTCCACAAGAACAGCCTTAGCGAAAGGCTTCTTGAAGGGAAAGATGTAACTCTGTGAGATGAATTAACAGAACACAGAGCAGTTTCTCAGAAAGCTTCTTACCAGTTTTGAACGGAAGATATTTCCTTTTTCACCATAGCCCTCTATGGGCTTCCAAATATCCCTTTGCCAATTCCACAAGAACAGCCTTAGCGAAAGGCTTCTTGAAGGGAAAGATGTAACTCTGTGAGATGAATTAACAGAACACAGAGCAGTTTCTCAGAAAGCTTCTTTCCAGTTTTGAACGGAAGATATTTCCTTTTTCACCATAGCCCTCTATGGGCTTCCAAATATCCCTTTGCCAATTCCACAAGAACAGCCTTAGCGAAAGGCTTCTTGAAGGGAAAGATGTAACTCTGTGAGATGAATTAACAGAACACAGAGCAGATTCTCAGAAAGCTTCTTTCCAGTTTTGAACGGAAGATATTTCCTTTTTCACCATAGCCCTCTATGGGCTTCCAAATATCCCTTTGCCAATTCCACAAGAACAGCCTTAGCGAAAGGCTTCTTGAAGGGAAAGATGTAACTGTGTGAGATGAATTAACAGAACACAGAGCAGTTTCTCAGAAAGCTTCTTTCATGTTTTGAACGGAAGATATTTCCTTTTACACCATAGCCCTCTATGGTCTTCCAAATATCCCTTTGCCAATTCCACAAGAACAGCCTTAGCGAAAGGCTTCTTCAAGGGAAAGATGTAACTCTGTGAGGTGAATTAACAGAACACAGAGCAGTTTCTCAGAAAGCTTCTTTCCAGTTTTGAACGGAAGATATTTCCTTTTTCACCATAGCCCTCTATGGGCTTCCAAATATCCCTTTGCCAATTCCACAAGAACAGCCTTAGCGAAAGGCTTCTTGATGGGAAAGATGTAACTCTGTGAGATGAATTAACAGAACACAGAGCAGTTTCTCAGAAAGCTTCTTTCCAGTTTTGAACGGAAGATATTTCCTTTTTCACCATAGCCCTCTATGGGCTTCCAAATATCCCTTTGCCAATTCCCCAAGAACAGCCTTAGCGAAAGGCTTCTTGAAGGGAAAGATGTAACTCTGTGAGATGAATTAACAGAACACAGAGCAGTTTCTCAGAAAGCTTCTTTCCAGTTTTGAACGGAAGATATTTCCTTTTTCACCATAGCCCTCTATGGGCTTCCAAATATCCCTTTGCCAATTCCACAAGAACAGCCTTAGCGAAAGGCTTCTTGAAGGGAAAGATGTAACTCTGTGGGATGAATTAACAGAACACAGAGCAGTTTCTCAGAAAGCTTCTTTCCAGTTTTGAACGGAAGATATTTCCTTTTTCACCATAGCCCTCTATGGGCTTCCAAATATCCCTTTGCCAATTCCCCAAGAACAGCCTTAGCGAAAGGCTTCTTGAAGGGAAAGATGTAATTCTGTGAGATGAATTAACAGAACACAGAGCAGTTTCTCAGAAAGCTTCTTTCCAGTTTTGAACGGAAGGTATTTCCTTTTTCACCATAGCACTCTATGGGCTTCCAAATATCCCTTTGCCAATTCCCCAAGAACAGCCTTAGCGAAAGGCTTCTTGAAGGGAAAGATGTAACTCTGTGAGATGAATTAACAGAACACAGAGCAGTTGCTCTGAAAGCTTCTTTCCAGTTTTGAACGGAAGAAATTTCCTTTTTCACCATAGCCCTCTATGGGCTTCCAAATATCCCTTTGCCAATTCCACAAGAACAGCCTTAGCGAAAGGCTTCTTGAAGGGAAAGATGTAACTCTGTGAGATGAATTAACAGAACACAGAGCAGTTTCTCAGAAAGCTTCTTTCCAGTTTTGAACGGAAGATATTTCCTTTTTCACCATAGCCCTCTATCTGCTTCCAAATATCCCTATGCCAATTCCACAAGAACAGCCTTAGCGAAAGGCTTCTTGAAGGGAAAGATGTAACTCTGTGAGATATATTAACAGAACACAGAGCAGTTGTTCAGAAAGCTTCTTTCCAGTTTTGAACGAAAGATATTTCCTTTTTCACCATAGCTCCCTATGGGCTTCCAAATATCCCATTGCCAATTCCACAAGAACAGCCTTAGCGAAAGGCTTCTTGAAGGGAAAGATGTAACTCTGTGAGATGAATTAACAGAACACAAAGCAGTTTCTCAGAACTCTTCTTTCCAGTTTTGAACGGAAGATATTTCCTTTTTCACCATAGCCCTCTATGGGCTTCCAAATATCCCTTTGCCAATTCCACAAGAACAGCCTTAGCGAAAGGCTTCTTGAAGGGAAAGATGTAACTCTGTGAGATGAATTAACAGAACACAGAGCAGTTTCTCAGAAAGCTTCTTTCCAGTTTTGAACGGAAGATATTTCCTTTTTCACCATAGCCATCTATGGGCTTCCAAATATCCCTTTGCCAATTCCACAAGAACAGCCTTAGCGAAAGGCTTCTTGAAGGGAAAGATGTAACTCTGTGAGATGAATTAACAGAACACAGAGCAGTTTCTCAGAAAGCTTCTTTCCAGTTTTGAACGGAAGATATTTCCTTTTTCACCGTAGCCCTCTATGGGCTTCCAAATATCCCTTTGCCAATTCCACAAGAACAGCCTTAGCGAAAGGCTTCTTGATGGGAAAGATGTAACTCTGTGAGATGAATTAACAGAACACAGAGCAGTTTCTCAGAAAGCTTCTTTCCAGTTTTGAACGGAAGATATTTCCTTTTTCACCATAGCCCTCTATGGGCTTCCAAATATCCCTTTGCTAATTCCACAAGAACAGCCTTAGCGAAAGGCTTCTTGAAGGGAAAGATGTAACTCTGTGAGATGAATTAACAGAACACAGAGCAGTTTCTCAGAAAGCTTCTTTCCAGTTTTGAACGGAAGATATTTCCTTTTTCACCATAGCCCTCTATGGGCTTCCAAATATCCCTTTGCCAATTCCACAAGAACAGCCTTAGCGAAAGGCTTCTTGAAGGGAAAGATATAACTCTGTGAGATGAATTAACAGAACACAGAGCAGTTTCTCAGAAATCTTCTTTCCAGTTTTGAACGGAAGATATTTCCTTTTTCACCAGAGCCCTCTATGGGCTTCCAAATATCCCTTTGCCAATTCCACAAGAACAGCCTTAGCGAAAGGCTTATTGAAGGGAAAGATGTAACTCTGTGTGATGAATTAACAGAACACAGAGCAGTTTCTCAGAAAGCTTCTTTCCAGTTTTGAACGGAAGATATTTCCTTTTTCACCATAGCCCTCTATGGGCTTCCAAATATCCCTTTGCCAATTCCCTAAGAACAGCCTTAGCGAAAGGCTTCTTGAAGGGAAAGATGTAACTCTGTGAGATGAATTAACAGAACACAGAGCAGTTTCTCAGAAAGCTTCTCTCCAGTTTTGAACGGAAGGTATTTCCTTTTTCACCATAGCCCTCTATGGGCTTCCAAATATCCCTTTGCCAATTCCCCAAGAACAGCTTTAGCGAAAGGCTTCTTGAAGGGAAAGATGTAACTCTGTGAGATGAATTAACAGAACACACAGCAGTTTCTCAGAAAGCTTCTTTCCAGTTTTGAACGGAAGATATTTCCTTTTTCACCATAGCCCTCTATGGGCTTCCAAATATCCCTTTGCCAATTCCACAAGAACAGCCATAGCGAAGGGCTTCTTGAAGGGAAAGATGTAACTCTGTGAGATGAATTAACAGAACACAGAGCAGTTTCTCAGAAAGCTTCTTTCCAGTTTTGAACGGAAGGTATTTCCTTTTTCACCGTAGCCCTCTATGGGCTTCCAAATATCTCTTTGCCAATTCCACAAGAACAGCCTTAGCGAAAGGCTTATTGAAGGGAAAGATGTAACTCTGTGAGATGAATTAACAGAACACAGAGCAGTTGCTCAGAAAGCTTCTTTCCAGTTTTGAACGGAAGATATTTCCTTTTTCACCATAGCCCTCTATGGGCTTCCAAATATCCCTTTGCCAATTCCAGAAGAACAGCCTTAGCGAAAGGCTTCTTGAAGGGAAAGATGTAACTCTGTGAGATGAATTAACAGAACACAGAGCAGTTGTTCAGAAAGCTTCTTTCCAGTTTTGAACGGAAGATATTTCCTTTTTCACCATAGCTCCCTGTGGGCTTCCAAATATCCCTTTGCCAATTCCACAAGAACAGCCTTAGCGAAAGGCTTCTTGAAGGGAAAGATGTAACTCTGTGAGATGAATTAGCAGAACACAAAGCAGTTTCTCAGAAAACTTCTTTCCAGTTTTGAACGGAAGATATTTCCTTTTTCACCATAGCCCTCTATGGGCTTCCAAATATCCCTTTGCCAATTCCCCAAGAACAGCCTTAGCGAAAGGCTTCTTGAAGGGAAAGATGTAACTCTGTGAGATGAATTAACAGAACACAGAGCAGTTTCTCAGAAAGCTTCTTTCCAGTTTTGAACGGAAGATATTTCCTTTTTCACCATAGCCCTCTATGGGCTTCCAAATATCCCTTTGCCAATTCCACAAGAACAGCCTTAGCGAAAGGCTTCTTGAAGGGAAAGATGTAACTCTGTGAGATGAATTAACAGAACACACATCAGTTTCTCAGAAAGCTTCTTTCCAGTTTTGAACGGAAGATATTTCCTTTTTCACCATAGCCCTCTATGGGCTTCCAAATATCCCTTTGCCAATTCCACAAGAACAGCCTTAGCGAAAGGCTTCTTGAAGGGAAAGATGTAACTCTGTGAGATGAATTAACAGAACACAGAGCAGTTTCTCAGAAAGCTTCTTTCCAATTTTGAACGGAAGATATTTCCTTTTTCACCATAGCCCTCTATGGGCTTCCAAATATCCCTTTGCCAATTCCACAAGAACAGCCTTAGCGAAAGGCTTCTTGAAGGGAAAGATGTAACTCTGTGAGATGAATTAACAGAACACAGAGCAGTTTCTCAGAAAGCTTCTTTCCAGTTTTGAACGGAAGATATTTCCTTTTTCACCATAGCCCTCTATGGGCTTCCAAATATCCCTTTGCCAATTCCACAAGAACAGCCTTAGCGAAAGGCTTCTTGAAGGGAAAGATGTAACTGTGTGAGATGAATTAACAGAACACAGAGCAGTTTCTCAGAAAGCTTCTTTCATGTTTTGAACGGAAGATATTTCCTTTTACACCATAGCCCTCTATGGTCTTCCAAATATCCCTTTGCCAATTCCACAAGAACAGCCTTAGCGAAAGGCTTCTTCAAGGGAAAGATGTAACTCTGTGAGGTGAATTAACAGAACACAGAGCAGTTTCTCAGAAAGCTTCTTTCCAGTTTTGAACGGAAGATATTTCCTTTTTCACCATAGCCCTCTATGGGCTTCCAAATATCCCTTTGCCAATTCCACAAGAACAGCCTTAGCGAAAGGCTTCTTGATGGGAAAGATGTAACTCTGTGAGATGAATTAACAGAACACAGAGCAGTTTCTCAGAAAGCTTCTTTCCAGTTTTGAACGGAAGATATTTCCTTTTTCACCATAGCCCTCTATGGGCTTCCAAATATCCCTTTGCCAATTCCCCAAGAACAGCCTTAGCGAAAGGCTTCTTGAAGGGAAAGATGTAACTCTGTGAGATGAATTAACAGAACACAGAGCAGTTTCTCAGAAAGCTTCTTTCCAGTTTTGAACGGAAGATATTTCCTTTTTCACCATAGCCCTCTATGGGCTTCCAAATATCCCTTTGCCAATTCCACAAGAACAGCCTTAGCGAAAGGCTTCTTGAAGGGAAAGATGTAACTCTGTGGGATGAATTAACAGAACACAGAGCAGTTTCTCAGAAAGCTTCTTTCCAGTTTTGAACGGAAGATATTTCCTTTTTCACCATAGCCCTCTATGGGCTTCCAAATATCCCTTTGCCAATTCCCCAAGAACAGCCTTAGCGAAAGGCTTCTTGAAGGGAAAGATGTAATTCTGTGAGATGAATTAACAGAACACAGAGCAGTTTCTCAGAAAGCTTCTTTCCAGTTTTGAACGGAAGGTATTTCCTTTTTCACCATAGCACTCTATGGGCTTCCAAATATCCCTTTGCCAATTCCCCAAGAACAGCCTTAGCGAAAGGCTTCTTGAAGGGAAAGATGTAACTCTGTGAGATGAATTAACAGAACACAGAGCAGTTGCTCTGAAAGCTTCTTTCCAGTTTTGAACGGAAGAAATTTCCTTTTTCACCATAGCCCTCTATGGGCTTCCAAATATCCCTTTGCCAATTCCACAAGAACAGCCTTAGCGAAAGGCTTCTTGAAGGGAAAGATGTAACTCTGTGAGATGAATTAACAGAACACAGAGCAGTTTCTCAGAAAGCTTCTTTCCAGTTTTGAACGGAAGATATTTCCTTTTTCACCATAGCCCTCTATCTGCTTCCAAATATCCCTATGCCAATTCCACAAGAACAGCCTTAGCGAAAGGCTTCTTGAAGGGAAAGATGTAACTCTGTGAGATATATTAACAGAACACAGAGCAGTTGTTCAGAAAGCTTCTTTCCAGTTTTGAACGAAAGATATTTCCTTTTTCACCATAGCTCCCTATGGGCTTCCAAATATCCCATTGCCAATTCCACAAGAACAGCCTTAGCGAAAGGCTTCTTGAAGGGAAAGATGTAACTCTGTGAGATGAATTAACAGAACACAAAGCAGTTTCTCAGAACTCTTCTTTCCAGTTTTGAACGGAAGATATTTCCTTTTTCACCATAGCCCTCTATGGGCTTCCAAATATCCCTTTGCCAATTCCACAAGAACAGCCTTAGCGAAAGGCTTCTTGAAGGGAAAGATGTAACTCTGTGAGATGAATTAACAGAACACAGAGCAGTTTCTCAGAAAGCTTCTTTCCAGTTTTGAACGGAAGATATTTCCTTTTTCACCATAGCCATCTATGGGCTTCCAAATATCCCTTTGCCAATTCCACAAGAACAGCCTTAGCGAAAGGCTTCTTGAAGGGAAAGATGTAACTCTGTGAGATGAATTAACAGAACACAGAGCAGTTTCTCAGAAAGCTTCTTTCCAGTTTTGAACGGAAGATATTTCCTTTTTCACCGTAGCCCTCTATGGGCTTCCAAATATCCCTTTGCCAATTCCACAAGAACAGCCTTAGCGAAAGGCTTCTTGATGGGAAAGATGTAACTCTGTGAGATGAATTAACAGAACACAGAGCAGTTTCTCAGAAAGCTTCTTTCCAGTTTTGAACGGAAGATATTTCCTTTTTCACCATAGCCCTCTATGGGCTTCCAAATATCCCTTTGCTAATTCCACAAGAACAGCCTTAGCGAAAGGCTTCTTGAAGGGAAAGATGTAACTCTGTGAGATGAATTAACAGAACACAGAGCAGTTTCTCAGAAAGCTTCTTTCCAGTTTTGAACGGAAGATATTTCCTTTTTCACCATAGCCCTCTATGGGCTTCCAAATATCCCTTTGCCAATTCCACAAGAACAGCCTTAGCGAAAGGCTTCTTGAAGGGAAAGATATAACTCTGTGAGATGAATTAACAGAACACAGAGCAGTTTCTCAGAAATCTTCTTTCCAGTTTTGAACGGAAGATATTTCCTTTTTCACCAGAGCCCTCTATGGGCTTCCAAATATCCCTTTGCCAATTCCACAAGAACAGCCTTAGCGAAAGGCTTATTGAAGGGAAAGATGTAACTCTGTGTGATGAATTAACAGAACACAGAGCAGTTTCTCAGAAAGCTTCTTTCCAGTTTTGAACGGAAGATATTTCCTTTTTCACCATAGCCCTCTATGGGCTTCCAAATATCCCTTTGCCAATTCCCCAAGAACAGCCTTAGCGAAAGGCTTCTTGAAGGGAAAGATGTAACTCTGTGAGATGAATTAACAGAACACAGAGCAGTTTCTCAGAAAGCTTCTCTCCAGTTTTGAACGGAAGGTATTTCCTTTTTCACCATAGCCCTCTATGGGCTTCCAAATATCCCTTTGCCAATTCCCCAAGAACAGCTTTAGCGAAAGGCTTCTTGAAGGGAAAGATGTAACTCTGTGAGATGAATTAACAGAACACACAGCAGTTTCTCAGAAAGCTTCTTTCCAGTTTTGAACGGAAGATATTTCCTTTTTCACCATAGCCCTCTATGGGCTTCCAAATATCCCTTTGCCAATTCCACAAGAACAGCCATAGCGAAGGGCTTCTTGAAGGGAAAGATGTAACTCTGTGAGATGAATTAACAGAACACAGAGCAGTTTCTCAGAAAGCTTCTTTCCAGTTTTGAACGGAAGGTATTTCCTTTTTCACCGTAGCCCTCTATGGGCTTCCAAATATCTCTTTGCCAATTCCACAAGAACAGCCTTAGCGAAAGGCTTATTGAAGGGAAAGATGTAACTCTGTGAGATGAATTAACAGAACACAGAGCAGTTGCTCAGAAAGCTTCTTTCCAGTTTTGAACGGAAGATATTTCCTTTTTCACCATAGCCCTCTATGGGCTTCCAAATATCCCTTTGCCAATTCCAGAAGAACAGCCTTAGCGAAAGGCTTCTTGAAGGGAAAGATGTAACTCTGTGAGATGAATTAACAGAACACAGAGCAGTTGTTCAGAAAGCTTCTTTCCAGTTTTGAACGGAAGATATTTCCTTTTTCACCATAGCTCCCTGTGGGCTTCCAAATATCCCTTTGCCAATTCCACAAGAACAGCCTTAGCGAAAGGCTTCTTGAAGGGAAAGATGTAACTCTGTGAGATGAATTAGCAGAACACAGAGCAGTTTCCCAGAAAGCTTCTTTCCAGTTTTGAACGGAAGATATTTCCTTTTTCACCATAGCCCTCTATGGGCTTCCAAATATCCCTTTGCCAATTCCACAAGAACAGCCTTAGCGAAAGGCTTCTTGATGGGAAAGATGTAACTCTGTGAGATGAATTAACAGAACACAGAGCAGTTTCTCAGAAAGCTTCTTTCCAGTTTTGAACGGAAGATATTTCCTTTTTCACCATAGCCCTCTATGGGCTTCCAAATATCCCTTTGCCAATTCCCCAAGAACAGCCTTAGCGAAAGGCTTCTTGAAGGGAAAGATGTAACTCTGTGAGATGAATTAACAGAACACAGAGCAGTTTCTCAGAAAGCTTCTTTCCAGTTTTGAACGGAAGATATTTCCTTTTTCACCATAGCCCTCTATGGGCTTCCAAATATCCCTTTGCCAATTCCACAAGAACAGCCTTAGCGAAAGGCTTATTGAAGGGAAAGATGTAACTCTGTGGGATGAATTAACAGAACACAGAGCAGTTTCTCAGAAAGCTTCTTTCCAGTTTTGAACGGAAGATATTTCCTTTTTCACCACTGCCCTCTATGGGCTTCCAAATATCCCTTTGCCAATTCCCCAAGAACAGCCTTAGCGAAAGGCTTCTTGAAGGGAAAGATGTAACTCTGTGAGATGAATTAACAGAACACAGAGCAGTTTCTCAGAATGCTTCTTTCCAGTTTTGAACGGAAGATATTTCCTTTTTCACCATAGCCCTCTATGGGCTTCCAAATATCCCTTTGCCAATTCCACAAGAACAGCCTTAGCGAAAGGCTTCTTGAAGGAAAAGATGTAACTCTGTGAGATGAATTAACAGAACACAGAGCAGTTTCTCAGAAAGCTTCTTTCCAGTTTTGAACGGAAGATATTTCCTTTTTCACCGTAGCCCTCTATGGGATTCCAAATATCCCTTTGCCAATTCCACAAGAACAGCCTTAGCGAAAGGCTTCTTGAAGGGAAAGATGTAACTCTGTGAGATGAATTAACAGAACACAGAGCAGTTTCTCAGAAAGCTTCTTTCCAGTTTTGAACGGAAGATATTTCCTTTTTCACCATAGCCCTCTATGGGCTTCCAAATATCCCTTTGCCAATTCCACAAGAACAGCCTTAGCGAAAGGCTTCTTGAAGGGAAAGATGTAACTCTGTGAGATGAATTAACAGAACACAGAGCAGTTTCTCAGAATGTTTCTTTCCAGTTTTGAACGGAAGATATTTCCTTTTTCACCATAGCCCTCTATGGGCTTCCAAATATCCCTTTGCCAATTCCACAAGAACAGCCTTAGCGAAAGGCTTCTTGAAGGGAAAGATGTAATTCTGTGAGATGAATTAACAGAACACAGAGCAGTTTCTCAGAAAGCTTCTTTCCAGTTTTGAACGGAAGATATTTCCTTTTTCACCATAGCCCTCTATGGGCTTCCAAATATCCCTTTGCCAATTCCACAAGAACAGCCTTAGCGAAAGGCTTCTTGAAGAGAAAGATGTAACTCTGTGAGATGAATTAACAGAACACAGAGCAGTTTCTCAGAAAGCTTCTTTCCAGTTTTGAACGGAAGATATTTCCTTTTTCACCATAGCCCTCTATGGGCTTCCAAATATCCCTTTGCCAATTCCACAAGAACAGCCTTAGCGAAAGGATTTTTGAATGGAAAGATATAACTCTGCGGGATGAATTAACAGAACACAGAGCAGTTTCTCAGAAAGCTTCTTTCCGGTTTTGAACGGAAGATATTTCCTTTTTCACCATAGCCCTCTATGGGCTTCCAAATATCCCTTTGCCAATTCCCCAAGAACAGCCTTAGCGAAAGGCTTCTTGAAGGGAAAGATGTAACTCTGTGAGATGAATTAACAGAACACAGAGCAGTTTCTCAGAAAGCTTCTTTCCACTTTTGAACGGAAGGTATTTTCTTTTTCACCATAGCCCTCTATGGGCTTCCAAATATCCCTTTGCCAATTCCCCAAGAACAGCCTTAGCGAAAGGCTTCTTGAAGGGAAAGATGTAACTCTGTGAGATGAATTAACAGAACACAGAGCAGTTTCTCAGAAAGCTTCTTTCCAGTTTTGAACGGAAGATATTTCCTTTTTCACCATAGCCCTCTATGGGCTTCCAAATATCCCTTTGCCAATTCCACAAGAACAGCCTTAGCGAATGGCTTCTTGAAGGGAAAGATGTAACTCTGTGAGATGAATTAACAGAACACAGAGCAGTTTCTCAGAAAGCTTCTTTCCAGTTTTGAACGGAAGATATTTCCTTTTTCACCATAGCCCTCTATGGGCTTCCAAATATCCCTTTGCCAATTCCACAAGAACAGCCTTAGCGAAAGGCTTCTTGAAGGGAAAGATGTAACTCTGTGAGATGAATTAACAGAACACAGAGCAGTTTCTCAGAAAGCTTCTTTCCAGTTTTGAACGGAAGATATTTCCTTTTTCACCATAGCCCTCTATGGGCTTCCAAATATCCCTTTGCCAATTCCACAAGAACAGCCTTAGCGAAAGGCTTCTTGAAGGGAAAGATGTAACTCTGTGAGATGAATTAACAGAACACACAGCAGTTTCTCAGAAAGCTTCTTTCCAGTTTTGAACGGATGGTATTTCCTTTTTCACCATAGCCCTCTATGGGCTTCCAAATATCCCTTTGCCAATTCCCCAAGAACAGCCTTAGCGAAAGGCTTCTTGAAGGGAAAGATGTAACTCTGTGAGATGAATTAACAGAACACAGAGCAGTTTCTCAGAAAGCTTCTTTCCAGTTTTGAACGGAAGATATTTCCTTTTTCACCATAGCCCTCTATGGGCTTCCAAATATCCCTTTGCCAATTCCACAAGAACAGCCTTAGCGAAAGGCTTCTTGAAGGGAAAGATGTAACTCTGTGAGATGAATTAACAGAACACAGAGCAGTTTCTCAGAAAGCTTCTTTCCAGTTTTGAACGGAAGATATTTCCTTTTTCACCATAGCCCTCTATGGGCTTCCAAATATCCCTTTGCCAATTCCACAAGAACAGCCTTAGCGAAAGGCTTCTTGAAGGGAAAGATGTAACTCTGTGAGATGAATTAACAGAACACAGAGCAGTTTCTCAGAAAGCTTCTTTCCAGTTTTGAACGGAAGATATTTCCTTTTTCACCATAGCCCTCTATGGGCTTCCAAATATCCCTTTGCCAATTCCACAAGAACAGCCTTAGCGAAAGGCTTCTTGATGGGAAAGATGTAACTCTGTGAGATGAATTAACAGAACACACAGCAGTTTCTCAGAAAGCTTCTTTCCAGTTTTGAACGGAAGATATTTCCTTTTTCACCATAGCCCTCTATGGGCTTCCAAATATCCCTTTGCCAATTCCCCAAGAACAGCCTTAGCGAAAGGCTTCTTGAAGGGAAAGATGTAACTCTGTGAGATGAATTAACAGAACACAGAGCAGTTTCTCAGAAAGCTTCTTTCCAGTTTTGAACGGAAGATATTTCCTTTTTCACCATAGCCCTCTATGGGCTTCCAAATATCCCTTTGCCAATTCCACAAGAACAGCCTTAGCGAAAGGCTTCTTGAAGGGAAAGATGTAACTCTGTGAGATGAATTAACAGAACACAGAGCAGTTTCTCAGAAAGCTTCCTTCCAGTTTTGAACGGAAGATATTTCCTTTTTCACCATAGCCCTCTATGGGCTTCCAAATATCCCTTTGCCAATTCCACAAGAACAGCCTTAGCGAAAGGCTTCTTGAAGGGAAAGATGTAACTCTGTGAGGTGAATTAACAGAACACAGAGCAGTTTCTCAGAAAGCTTCTTTCCAGTTTTGAACGGAAGATATTTCCTTTTTCATCATAGCCCTCTATGGGCTTCCAAATATCCCTTTGCCAATTCCACAAGAACAGCCTTAGCGAAAGGCTTCTTGAAGGGAAAGATGTAACTCTGTGAGATGAATTAACAGAACACAGAGCAGTTTCTCAGAAAGCTTCTTTCCAGTTTTGAACGGAAGATATTTCCTTTTTCACCATAGCCCTCTATGGGATTCCAAATATCCCTTTGCCAATTCCACAAGAACAGCCTTAGCGAAAGGCTTCTTGAAGGGAAAGATGTAACTCTGTGAGATGAATTAACAGAACACAGAGCAGTTTCTCAGAAAGCTTCTTTCCAGTTTTGAACGGAAGATATTTCCTTTTTCACCATAGCCCTCTATGGGCTTCCAAATATCCCTTTGCCAATTCCACAAGAACAGCCTTAGCGAAAGGCTTCTTGAAGGGAAAGATGTAACTCTGTGAGATGAATTAACAGAACACAGAGCAGTTTCTCAGAATGTTTCTTTCCAGTTTTGAACGGAAGATATTTCCTTTTTCACCATAGCCCTCTATGGGCTTCCAAATATCCCTTTGCCAATTCCACAAGAACAGCCTTAGCGAAAGGCTTCTTGAAGGGAAAGATGTAATTCTGTGAGATGAATTAACAGAACACAGAGCAGTTTCTCAGAAAGCTTCTTTCCAGTTTTGAACGGAAGATATTTCCTTTTTCACCATAGCCCTCTATGGGCTTCCAAATATCCCTTTGCCAATTCCACAAGAACAGCCTTAGCGAAAGGCTTCTTGAAGAGAAAGATGTAACTCTGTGAGATGAATTAACAGAACACAGAGCAGTTTCTCAGAAAGCTTCTTTCCAGTTTTGAACGGAAGATATTTCCTTTTTCACCATAGCCCTCTATGGGCTTCCAAATATCCCTTTGCCAATTCCACAAGAACAGCCTTAGCGAAAGGATTTTTGAATGGGAAGATATAACTCTGCGGGATGAATTAACAGAACACAGAGCAGTTTCTCAGAAAGCTTCTTTCCGGTTTTGAACGGAAGATATTTCCTTTTTCACCATAGCCCTCTATGGGCTTCCAAATATCCCTTTGCCAATTCCCCAAGAACAGCCTTAGCGAAAGGCTTCTTGAAGGGAAAGATGTAACTCTGTGAGATGAATTAACAGAACACAGAGCAGTTTCTCAGAAAGCTTCTTTCCACTTTTGAACGGAAGGTATTTTCTTTTTCACCATAGCCCTCTATGGGCTTCCAAATATCCCTTTGCCAATTCCACAAGAACAGCCTTAGCGAATGGCTTCTTGAAGGGAAAGATGTAACTCTGTGAGATGAATTAACAGAACACAGAGCAGTTTCTCAGAAAGCTTCTTTCCAGTTTTGAACGGAAGATATTTCCTTTTTCACCATAGCCCTCTATGGGCTTCCAAATATCCCTTTGCCAATTCCACAAGAACAGCCTTAGCGAAAGGCTTCTTGAAGGGAAAGATGTAACTCTGTGAGATGAATTAACAGAACACAGAGCAGTTTCTCAGAAAGCTTCTTTCCAGTTTTGAACGGAAGATATTTCCTTTTTCACCATAGCCCTCTATGGGCTTCCAAATATCCCTTTGCCAATTCCACAAGAACAGCCTTAGCGAAAGGCTTCTTGAAGGGAAAGATGTAACTCTGTGAGATGAATTAACAGAACACAGAGCAGTTTCTCAGAAAGCTTCCTTCCAGTTTTGAATGGAAGATATTTCCTTTTTCACCTTAGCCCTCTATGGGTTTCCAAATATCCCTTTGCCAATTCCACAAGAACAGCCTTAGCGAAAGGCTTCTTGATGGGAAAGATGTAACTCTGTGAGATGAATTAACAGAACACAGAGCAGTTTCTCAGAAAGCTTCTTTCCAGTTTTGAACGGAAGATATTTCCTTTTTCACCATAGCCCTCTATGGGCTTCCAAATATCCCTTTGCCAATTCCACAAGAACAGCCTTAGCGAAAGGCTTCTTGAAGAGAAAGATGTAACTCTGTGAGATGAATTAACAGAACACAGAGCAGTTTCTCAGAAAGCTTCTTTCCAGTTTTGAACGGAAGATATTTCCTTTTTCACCATAGCCCTCTATGGGCTTCCAAATATCCCTTTGCCAATTCCACAAGAACAGCCTTAGCGAAAGGATTTTTGAATGGAAAGATATAACTCTGCGGGATGAATTAACAGAACACAGAGCAGTTTCTCAGAAAGCTTCTTTCCGGTTTTGAACGGAAGATATTTCCTTTTTCACCATAGCCCTCTATGGGCTTCCAAATATCCCTTTGCCAATTCCCCAAGAACAGCCTTAGCGAAAGGCTTCTTGAAGGGAAAGATGTAACTCTGTGAGATGAATTAACAGAACACAGAGCAGTTTCTCAGAAAGCTTCTTTCCACTTTTGAACGGAAGGTATTTTCTTTTTCACCATAGCCCTCTATGGGCTTCCAAATATCCCTTTGCCAATTCCCCAAGAACAGCCTTAGCGAAAGGCTTCTTGAAGGGAAAGATGTAACTCTGTGAGATGAATTAACAGAACACAGAGCAGTTTCTCAGAAAGCTTCTTTCCAGTTTTGAACGGAAGATATTTCCTTTTTCACCATAGCCCTCTATGGGCTTCCAAATATCCCTTTGCCAATTCCACAAGAACAGCCTTAGCGAATGGCTTCTTGAAGGGAAAGATGTAACTCTGTGAGATGAATTAACAGAACACAGAGCAGTTTCTCAGAAAGCTTCTTTCCAGTTTTGAACGGAAGATATTTCCTTTTTCACCATAGCCCTCTATGGGCTTCCAAATATCCCTTTGCCAATTCCACAAGAACAGCCTTAGCGAAAGGCTTCTTGAAGGGAAAGATGTAACTCTGTGAGATGAATTAACAGAACACAGAGCAGTTTCTCAGAAAGCTTCTTTCCAGTTTTGAACGGAAGATATTTCCTTTTTCACCATAGCCCTCTATGGGCTTCCAAATATCCCTTTGCCAATTCCACAAGAACAGCCTTAGCGAAAGGCTTCTTGAAGGGAAAGATGTAACTCTGTGAGATGAATTAACAGAACACACAGCAGTTTCTCAGAAAGCTTCTTTCCAGTTTTGAACGGATGGTATTTCCTTTTTCACCATAGCCCTCTATGGGCTTCCAAATATCCCTTTGCCAATTCCCCAAGAACAGCCTTAGCGAAAGGCTTCTTGAAGGGAAAGATGTAACTCTGTGAGATGAATTAACAGAACACAGAGCAGTTTCTCAGAAAGCTTCTTTCCAGTTTTGAACGGAAGATATTTCCTTTTTCACCATAGCCCTCTATGGGCTTCCAAATATCCCTTTGCCAATTCCACAAGAACAGCCTTAGCGAAAGGCTTCTTGAAGGGAAAGATGTAACTCTGTGAGATGAATTAACAGAACACAGAGCAGTTTCTCAGAAAGCTTCTTTCCAGTTTTGAACGGAAGATATTTCCTTTTTCACCATAGCCCTCTATGGGCTTCCAAATATCCCTTTGCCAATTCCACAAGAACAGCCTTAGCGAAAGGCTTCTTGAAGGGAAAGATGTAACTCTGTGAGATGAATTAACAGAACACAGAGCAGTTTCTCAGAAAGCTTCTTTCCAGTTTTGAACGGAAGATATTTCCTTTTTCACCATAGCCCTCTATGGGCTTCCAAATATCCCTTTGCCAATTCCACAAGAACAGCCTTAGCGAAAGGCTTCTTGATGGGAAAGATGTAACTCTGTGAGATGAATTAACAGAACACACAGCAGTTTCTCAGAAAGCTTCTTTCCAGTTTTGAACGGAAGATATTTCCTTTTTCACCATAGCCCTCTATGGGCTTCCAAATATCCCTTTGCCAATTCCCCAAGAACAGCCTTAGCGAAAGGCTTCTTGAAGGGAAAGATGTAACTCTGTGAGATGAATTAACAGAACACAGAGCAGTTTCTCAGAAAGCTTCTTTCCAGTTTTGAACGGAAGATATTTCCTTTTTCACCATAGCCCTCTATGGGCTTCCAAATATCCCTTTGCCAATTCCACAAGAACAGCCTTAGCGAAAGGCTTCTTGAAGGGAAAGATGTAACTCTGTGAGATGAATTAACAGAACACAGAGCAGTTTCTCAGAAAGCTTCCTTCCAGTTTTGAACGGAAGATATTTCCTTTTTCACCATAGCCCTCTATGGGCTTCCAAATATCCCTTTGCCAATTCCACAAGAACAGCCTTAGCGAAAGGCTTCTTGAAGGGAAAGATGTAACTCTGTGAGGTGAATTAACAGAACACAGAGCAGTTTCTCAGAAAGCTTCTTTCCAGTTTTGAACGGAAGATATTTCCTTTTTCATCATAGCCCTCTATGGGCTTCCAAATATCCCTTTGCCAATTCCACAAGAACAGCCTTAGCGAAAGGCTTCTTGAAGGGAAAGATGTAACTCTGTGAGATGAATTAACAGAACACAGAGCAGTTTCTCAGAAAGCTTCTTTCCAGTTTTGAACGGAAGATATTTCCTTTTTCACCATAGCCCTCTATGGGATTCCAAATATCCCTTTGCCAATTCCACAAGAACAGCCTTAGCGAAAGGCTTCTTGAAGGGAAAGATGTAACTCTGTGAGATGAATTAACAGAACACAGAGCAGTTTCTCAGAAAGCTTCTTTCCAGTTTTGAACGGAAGATATTTCCTTTTTCACCATAGCCCTCTATGGGCTTCCAAATATCCCTTTGCCAATTCCACAAGAACAGCCTTAGCGAAAGGCTTCTTGAAGGGAAAGATGTAACTCTGTGAGATGAATTAACAGAACACAGAGCAGTTTCTCAGAATGTTTCTTTCCAGTTTTGAACGGAAGATATTTCCTTTTTCACCATAGCCCTCTATGGGCTTCCAAATATCCCTTTGCCAATTCCACAAGAACAGCCTTAGCGAAAGGCTTCTTGAAGGGAAAGATGTAATTCTGTGAGATGAATTAACAGAACACAGAGCAGTTTCTCAGAAAGCTTCTTTCCAGTTTTGAACGGAAGATATTTCCTTTTTCACCATAGCCCTCTATGGGCTTCCAAATATCCCTTTGCCAATTCCACAAGAACAGCCTTAGCGAAAGGCTTCTTGAAGAGAAAGATGTAACTCTGTGAGATGAATTAACAGAACACAGAGCAGTTTCTCAGAAAGCTTCTTTCCAGTTTTGAACGGAAGATATTTCCTTTTTCACCATAGCCCTCTATGGGCTTCCAAATATCCCTTTGCCAATTCCACAAGAACAGCCTTAGCGAAAGGATTTTTGAATGGGAAGATATAACTCTGCGGGATGAATTAACAGAACACAGAGCAGTTTCTCAGAAAGCTTCTTTCCGGTTTTGAACGGAAGATATTTCCTTTTTCACCATAGCCCTCTATGGGCTTCCAAATATCCCTTTGCCAATTCCCCAAGAACAGCCTTAGCGAAAGGCTTCTTGAAGGGAAAGATGTAACTCTGTGAGATGAATTAACAGAACACAGAGCAGTTTCTCAGAAAGCTTCTTTCCACTTTTGAACGGAAGGTATTTTCTTTTTCACCATAGCCCTCTATGGGCTTCCAAATATCCCTTTGCCAATTCCACAAGAACAGCCTTAGCGAATGGCTTCTTGAAGGGAAAGATGTAACTCTGTGAGATGAATTAACAGAACACAGAGCAGTTTCTCAGAAAGCTTCTTTCCAGTTTTGAACGGAAGATATTTCCTTTTTCACCATAGCCCTCTATGGGCTTCCAAATATCCCTTTGCCAATTCCACAAGAACAGCCTTAGCGAAAGGCTTCTTGAAGGGAAAGATGTAACTCTGTGAGATGAATTAACAGAACACAGAGCAGTTTCTCAGAAAGCTTCTTTCCAGTTTTGAACGGAAGATATTTCCTTTTTCACCATAGCCCTCTATGGGCTTCCAAATATCCCTTTGCCAATTCCACAAGAACAGCCTTAGCGAAAGGCTTCTTGAAGGGAAAGATGTAACTCTGTGAGATGAATTAACAGAACACAGAGCAGTTTCTCAGAAAGCTTCCTTCCAGTTTTGAATGGAAGATATTTCCTTTTTCACCTTAGCCCTCTATGGGTTTCCAAATATCCCTTTGCCAATTCCACAAGAACAGCCTTAGCGAAAGGCTTCTTGATGGGAAAGATGTAACTCTGTGAGATGAATTAACAGAACACAGAGCAGTTTCTCAGAAAGCTTCTTTCCAGTTTTGAACGGAAGATATTTCCTTTTTCACCATAGCCCTCTATGGGCTTCCAAATATCCCTTTGCCAATTCCCCAAGAACAGCCTTAGCGAAAGGCTTCTTGAAGGGAAAGATGTAACTCTGTGAGATGAATTAACAGAACACAGAGCAGTTTCTCAGAAAGCTTCTTTCCAGTTTTGAACGGAAGATATTTCCTTTTTCACCATAGCCCTCTATGGGCTTCCAAATATCCCTTTGCCAATTCCACAAGAACAGCCTTAGCGAAAGGCTTCTTGAAGGGAAAGATGTAACTCTGTGGGGTGAATTAACAGAACACAGAGCAGTTTCTCAGAAAGCTTCTTTCCAGTTTTGAACGGAAGATATTTCCTTTTTCACCATAGCCCTCTATGGGCTTCCAAATATCCCTTTGCCAATTCCCCAAGAACAGCCTTAGCGAAAGGCTTCTGGAAGGGAAAGATGTAATTCTGTGAGATGAATTAACAGAACACAGAGCAGTTTCTCAGAAAGCTTCTTTCCAGTTTTGAACGGAAGGTATTTCCTTTTTCACCATAGCCCTCTATGGGCTTCCAAATATCCCTTTCCCAATTCCCCAAGAACAGCCTTAGCGAAAGGCTTCTTGAAGGGAAAGATGTAACTCTGTGAGATGAATTAACAGAACACAGAGCAGTTTCTCAGAAAGCTTCTTTCCAGTTTTGAACGGAAGATATTTCCTTTTTCACCATAGCCCTCTATGGGCTTCCAAATATCCCTTTGCCAATTCCACAAGAACAGCCTTAGCGAAAGGCTTCTTGAAGGGAAAGATGTAACTCTGTGAGATGAATTAACAGAACACACAGCAGTTTCTCAGAAAGCTTCTTTCCAGTTTTGAACGGATGGTATTTCCTTTTTCACCATAGCCCTCTATGGGCTTCCAAATATCCCTTTGCCAATTCCCCAAGAACAGCCTTAGCGAAAGGCTTCTTGAAGGGAAAGATGTAACTCTGTGAGATGAATTAACAGAACACAGAGCAGTTTCTCAGAAAGCTTCTTTCCAGTTTTGAACGGAAGATATTTCCTTTTTCACCATAGCCCTCTATGGGCTTCCAAATATCCCTTTGCCAATTCCACAAGAACAGCCTTAGCGAAAGGCTTCTTGAAGGGAAAGATGTAACTCTGTGAGATGAATTAACAGAACACAGAGCAGTTTCTCAGAAAGCTTCTTTCCAGTTTTGAACGGAAGATATTTCCTTTTTCACCATAGCCCTCTATGGGCTTCCAAATATCCCTTTGCCAATTCCACAAGAACAGCCTTAGCGAAAGGCTTATTGAAGGGAAAGATGTAACTCTGTGAGATGAATTAACAGAAGACAGAGCAGTTTCTCAGAAAGCTTCTTTCCAGTTTTGAACGGAAGATATTTCCTTTTTCACCATAGCCCTCTATGGGCTTCCAAATATCCCTTTGCCAATTCCACAAGAACAGCCTTAGCGAAAGGCTTCTTGAAGAGAAAGATGTAACTCTGTGAGATGAATTAACAGAACACAGAGCAGTTTCTCAGAAAGCTTCTTTCCAGTTTTGAACGGAAGATATTTCCTTTTTCACCATAGCCCTCTATGGGCTTCCAAATATCCCTTTGCCAATTCCACAAGAACAGCCTTAGCGAAAGGATTTTTGAATGGAAAGATATAACTCTGCGGGATGAATTAACAGAACACAGAGCAGTTTCTCAGAAAGCTTCTTTCCGGTTTTGAACGGAAGATATTTCCTTTTTCACCATAGCCCTCTATGGGCTTCCAAATATCCCTTTGCCAATTCCCCAAGAACAGCCTTAGCGAAAGGCTTCTTGAAGGGAAAGATGTAACTCTGTGAGATGAATTAACAGAACACAGAGCAGTTTCTCAGAAAGCTTCTTTCCACTTTTGAACGGAAGGTATTTTCTTTTTCACCATAGCCCTCTATGGGCTTCCAAATATCCCTTTGCCAATTCCCCAAGAACAGCCTTAGCGAAAGGCTTCTTGAAGGGAAAGATGTAACTCTGTAAGATGAATTAACAGAACACAGAGCAGTTTCTCAGAAAGCTTCTTTCCAGTTTTGAACGGAAGATATTTCCTTTTTCACCATAGCCCTCTATGGGCTTCCAAATATCCCTTTGCCAATTCCACAAGAACAGCCTTAGCGAATGGCTTCTTGAAGGGAAAGATGTAACTCTGTGAGATGAATTAACAGAACACAGAGCAGTTTCTCAGAAAGCTTCTTTCCAGTTTTGAACGGAAGATATTTCCTTTTTCACCATAGCCCTCTATGGGCTTCCAAATATCCCTTTGCCAATTCCACAAGAACAGCCTTAGCGAAAGGCTTCTTGAAGGGAAAGATGTAACTCTGTGAGATGAATTAACAGAACACAGAGCAGTTTCTCAGAAAGCTTCTTTCCAGTTTTGAACGGAAGATATTTCCTTTTTCACCATAGCCCTCTATGGGCTTCCAAATATCCCTTTGCCAATTCCACAAGAACAGCCTTAGCGAAAGGCTTCTTGAAGGGAAAGATGTAACTCTGTGAGATGAATTAACAGAACACAGAGCAGTTTCTCAGAAAGCTTCTTTCCAGTTTTGAACGGAAGATATTTCCTTTTTCACCATAGCCCTCTATGGGATTCCAAATATCCCTTTGCCAATTCCACAAGAACAGCCTTAGCGAAAGGCTTCTTGAAGGGAAAGATGTAACTCTGTGAGATGAATTAACAGAACACAGAGCAGTTTCTCAGAAAGCTTCTTTCCAGTTTTGAACGGAAGATATTTCCTTTTTCACCATAGCCGTCTATGGGCTTCCAAATATCCCTTTGCCAATTCCACAAGAACAGCCTTAGCGAAAGGCTTCTTGAAGGGAAAGATGTAACTCTGTGAGATGAATTAACAGAACACAGAGCAGTTTCTCAGAATGCTTCTTTCCAGTTTTGAACGGAAGATATTTCCTTTTTCACCATAGCCCTCTATGGGCTTCCAAATATCCCTTTGCCAATTCCACAAGAACAGCCTTAGCGAAAGGCTTCTTGAAGGGAAAGATGTAACTCTGTGAGGTGAATTAACAGAACACAGAGCAGTTTCTCAGAAAGCTTCTTTCCAGTTTTGAACGGAAGATATTTCCTTTTTCACCATAGCCCTCTATGGGCTTCCAAATATCCCTTTGCCAATTCCACAAGAACAGCCTTAGCGAAAGGCTTCTTGATGGGAAAGATGTAACTCTGTGAGATGAATTAACAGAACACAGAGCAGTTTCTCAGAAAGCTTCTTTCCAGTTTTGAACGGAAGATATTTCCTTTTTCACCATAGCCCTCTATGGGCTTCCAAATATCCCTTTGCCAATTCCCCAAGAACAGCCTTAGCTAAAGGCTTCTTGAAGGGAAAGATGTAACTCTGTGAGATGAATTAACAGAACACAGAGCAGTTTCTCAGAAAGCTTCTTTCCGGTTTTGAACGGAAGATATTTCCTTTTTCACCATAGCCCTCTATGGGCTTCCAAATATCCCTTTGCCAATTCCCCAAGAACAGCCTTAGCGAAAGGCTTCTTGAAGGGAAAGATGTAACTCTGTGAGATGAATTAACAGAACACAGAGCAGTTTATCAGAAAGCTTCTTTCCACTTTTGAACGGAAGGTATTTTCTTTTTCACCATAGCCCTCTATGGGCTTCCAAATATCCCTTTGCCAATTCCCCAAGAACAGCCTTAGCGAAAGGCTTCTTGAAGGGAAAGATGTAACTCTGTAAGATGAATTAACAGAACACAGAGCAGTTTCTCAGAAAGCTTCTTTCCAGTTTTGAACGGAAGATATTTCCTTTTTCACCATAGCCCTCTATGGGCTTCCAAATATCCCTTTGCCAATTCCACAAGAACAGCCTTAGCGAATGGCTTCTTGAAGGGAAAGATGTAACTCTGTGAGATGAATTAACAGAACACAGAGCAGTTTCTCAGAAAGCTTCTTTCCAGTTTTGAACGGAAGATATTTCCTTTTTCACCATAGCCCTCTATGGGCTTCCAAATATCCCTTTGCCAATTCCACAAGAACAGCCTTAGCGAAAGGCTTCTTGAAGGGAAAGATGTAACTCTGTGAGATGAATTAACAGAACACAGAGCAGTTTCTCAGAAAGCTTCTTTCCAGTTTTGAACGGAAGATATTTCCTTTTTCACCATAGCCCTCTATGGGCTTCCAAATATCCCTTTGCCAATTCCACAAGAACAGCCTTAGCGAAAGGCTTCTTGAAGGGAAAGATGTAACTCTGTGAGATGAATTAACAGAACACAGAGCAGTTTCTCAGAAAGCTTCTTTCCAGTTTTGAACGGAAGATATTTCCTTTTTCACCATAGCCCTCTATGGGATTCCAAATATCCCTTTGCCAATTCCACAAGAACAGCCTTAGCGAAAGGCTTCTTGAAGGGAAAGATGTAACTCTGTGAGATGAATTAACAGAACACAGAGCAGTTTCTCAGAAAGCTTCTTTCCAGTTTTGAACGGAAGATATTTCCTTTTTCACCATAGCCGTCTATGGGCTTCCAAATATCCCTTTGCCAATTCCACAAGAACAGCCTTAGCGAAAGGCTTCTTGAAGGGAAAGATGTAACTCTGTGAGATGAATTAACAGAACACAGAGCAGTTTCTCAGAATGCTTCTTTCCAGTTTTGAACGGAAGATATTTCCTTTTTCACCATAGCCCTCTATGGGCTTCCAAATATCCCTTTGCCAATTCCACAAGAACAGCCTTAGCGAAAGGCTTCTTGAAGGGAAAGATGTAACTCTGTGAGGTGAATTAACAGAACACAGAGCAGTTTCTCAGAAAGCTTCTTTCCAGTTTTGAACGGAAGATATTTCCTTTTTCACCATAGCCCTCTATGGGCTTCCAAATATCCCTTTGCCAATTCCACAAGAACAGCCTTAGCGAAAGGCTTCTTGATGGGAAAGATGTAACTCTGTGAGATGAATTAACAGAACACAGAGCAGTTTCTCAGAAAGCTTCTTTCCAGTTTTGAACGGAAGATATTTCCTTTTTCACCATAGCCCTCTATGGGCTTCCAAATATCCCTTTGCCAATTCCCCAAGAACAGCCTTAGCTAAAGGCTTCTTGAAGGGAAAGATGTAACTCTGTGAGATGAATTAACAGAACACAGAGCAGTTTCTCAGAAAGCTTCTTTCCAGTTTTGAACGGAAGATATTTCCTTTTTCACCATAGCCCTCTATGGGCTTCCAAATATCCCTTTGCCAATTCCACAAGAACAGCCTTAGCGAAAGGCTTATTGAAGGGAAAGATGTAACTCTGTGGGATGAATTAACAGAACACAGAGCAGTTTCTCAGAAAGCTTCTTTCCAGTTTTGAACGGAAGATATTTCCTTTTTCACCACTGCCCTCTATGGGCTTCCAAATATCCCTTTGCCAATTCCCCAAGAACAGCCTTAGCGAAAGGCTTCTGGAAGGGAAAGATGTAATTCTGTGAGATGAATTAACAGAACACAGAGCAGTTTCTCAGAAAGCTTCTTTCCAGTTTTGAACGGAAGGTATTTCCTTTTTCACCATAGCCCTCTATGGGCTTCCAAATATCCCTTTGCCAATTCCCCAAGAACAGCCTTAGCGAAAGGCTTCTTGAAGGGAAAGATGTAACTCTGTGAGATGAATTAACAGAACACAGAGCAGTTTCTCAGAAAGCTTCTTTCCAGTTTTGAACGGAAGATATTTCCTTTTTCACCATAGCCCTCTATGGGCTTCCAAATATCCCTTTGCCAATTCCACAAGAACAGCCTTAGCGAAAGGCTTCTTGAAGGGAAAGATGTAACTCTGTGAGATGAATTAACAGAACACACAGCAGTTTCTCAGAAAGCTTCTTTCCAGTTTTGAACGGATGGTATTTCCTTTTTCACCATAGCCCTCTATGGGCTTCCAAATATCCCTTTGCCAATTCCACAAGAACAGCCTTAGCGAAAGGCTTCTTGAAGGGAAAGATGTAACTCTGTGAGATGAATTAACAGAACACAGAGCAGTTTGTCAGAAAGCTTCTTTCCAGTTTTGAACGGAAGATATTTCCTTTTTCACCATAGCCCTCTATGGGCTTCCAAATATCCCTTTGCCAATTCCACAAGAACAGCCTTAGCGAAAGGCTTCTTGAAGGGAAAGATGTAACTCTGTGAGATGAATTAACAGAACACAGAGCAGTTTCTCAGAAAGCTTCTTTCCAGTTTTGAACGGAAGATATTTCCTTTTTCACCATAGCCCTCTATGGGCTTCCAAATATCCCTTTGCCAATTCCACAAGAACAGCCTTAGCGAAAGGCTTCTTGAAGGGAAAGATGTAACTCTGTGAGATGAATTAACAGAAGACAGAGCAGTTTCTCAGAAAGCTTCTTTCCAGTTTTGAACGGAAGATATTTCCTTTTTCACCATAGCCCTCTATGGGCTTCCAAATATCCCTTTGCCAATTCCACAAGAACAGCCTTAGCGAAAGGCTTCTTGAAGGGAAAGATGTAACTCTGTGAGATGAATTAACAGGACACAGAGCAGTTTCTCAGAAAGCTTCTTTCCAGTTTTGAACGGAAGATATTTCCTTTTTCACCATAGCCCTCTATGGGCTTCCAAATATCCCTTTGCCAATTCCACAAGAACAGCCTTAGCGAAAGGCTTCTTGAAGGGAAAGATGTAACTCTGTGAGATGAATTAACAGAACACAGAGCAGTTTCTCAGAAAGCTTCTTTCCAGTTTTGAACGGAAGATATTTCCTTTTTCACCATAGCCCTCTATGGGCTTCCAAATATCCCTTTGCCAATTCCACAAGAACAGCCTTAGCGAAAGGCTTCTTGAAGGGAAAGATGTAACTCTGTGATATGAATTAACATAACACAGAGCAGTTTCTCAGAAAGCTTCTTTCCAGTTTTGAACGGAAGATATTTCCTTTTTCACCATAGCCCTCTATGGGCTTCCAAATATCCCTTTGCCAATTCCACAAGAACAGCCTTAGCGAAAGGCTTCTTGAAGGGAAAGATGTAACTCTGTGAGATGAATTAACAGAACACAGAGCAGTTTCTCAGAAAGCTTCTTTCCAGTTTTGAACGGAAGATATTTCCTTTTTCACCATAGCCCTCTATGGGCTTCCAAATATCCCTTTGCCAATTCCACAAGAACAGCCTTAGCGAAAGGATTTTTGAATGGAACGATATAACTCTGCGGGATGAATTAACAGAACACAGAGCAGTTTCTCAGAAAGCTTCTTTCCGGTTTTGAACGGAAGATATTTCCTTTTTCACCATAGCCCTCTATGGGCTTCCAAATATCCCTTTGCCAATTCCCCAGAACAGCCTTAGCGAAAGGCTTCTTGAAGGGAAAGATGTAACTCTGTGAGATGAATTAACAGAACACAGAGCAGTTTCTCAGAAAGCTTCTTTCCACTTTTGAACGGAAGGTATTTTCTTTTTCACCATAGCCCTCTATGGGCTTCCAAATATCCCTTTGCCAATTCCCCAAGAACAGCCTTAGCGAAAGGCTTCTTGAAGGGAAAGATGTAACTCTGTGAGATGAATTAACAGAACACAGAGCAGTTTCTCAGAAAGCTTCTTTCCAGTTTTGAACGGAAGATATTTCCTTTTTCACCATAGCCCTCTAAGGGCTTCCAAATATCCCTTTGCCAATTCCACAAGAACAGCCTTAGCGAAAGGCTTCTTGAAGGGAAAGATGTAACTCTGTGAGATGAATTAACAGAACACAGAGCAGTTTCTCAGAAAGCTTCTTTCCAGTTTTGAACGGAAGATATTTCCTTTTTCACCATAGCCCTCTATGGGCTTCCAAATATCCCTTTGCCAATTCCACAAGAACAGCCTTAGCGAAAGGCTTCTTGATGGGAAAGATGTAACTCTGTGAGATGAATTAACAGAACACACAGCAGTTTCTCAGAAAGCTTCTTTCCAGTTTTGAACGGAAGATATTTCCTTTTTCACCATAGCCCTCTATGGGCTTCCAAATATCCCTTTGCCAATTCCCCAAGAACAGCCTTAGCGAAAGGCTTCTTGAAGGGAAAGATGTAACTCTGTGAGATGAATTAACAGAACACAGAGCAGTTTCTCAGAAAGCTTCTTTCCAGTTTTGAACGGAAGATATTTCCTTTTTCACCATAGCCCTCTATGGGCTTCCAAATATCCCTTTGCCAATTCCACAAGAACAGCCTTAGCGAAAGGCTTCTTGAAGGGAAAGATGTAACTCTGTGAGATGAATTAACAGAACACAGAGCAGTTTCTCAGAAAGCTTCCTTCCAGTTTTGAACGGAAGATATTTCCTTTTTCACCATAGCCCTCTATGGGCTTCCAAATATCCCTTTGCCAATTCCACAAGAACAGCCTTAGCGAAAGGCTTCTTGAAGGGAAAGATGTAACTCTGTGAGATGAATTAACAGAACACAGAGCAGTTTCTCAGAAAGCTTCTTTCCAGTTTTGAACGGAAGATATTTCCTTTTTCACCATAGCCCTCTATGGGCTTCCAAATATCCCTTTGCCAATTCCACAAGAACAGCCTTAGCGAAAGGCTTCTTGAAGGGAAAGATGTAACTCTGTGAGATGAATTAACAGAACACAGAGCAGTTTCTCAGAAAGCTTCTTTCCAGCTTTGAACGGAAGATATTTCCTTTTTCACCATAGCCCTCTATGGGATTCCAAATATCCCTTTGCCAATTCCACAAGAACAGCCTTAGCGAAAGGCTTCTTGAAGGGAAAGATGTAACTCTGTGAGATGAATTAACAGAACACAGAGCAGTTTCTCAGAAAGCTTCTTTCCAGTTTTGAACGGAAGATATTTCCTTTTTCACCATAGCCGTCTATGGGCTTCCAAATATCCCTTTGCCAATTCCACAAGAACAGCCTTAGCGAAAGGCTTCTTGAAGGGAAAGATGTAACTCTGTGAGATGAATTAACAGAACACAGAGCAGTTTCTCAGAATGCTTCTTTCCAGTTTTGAACGGAAGATATTTCCTTTTTCACCATAGCCCTCTATGGGCTTCCAAATATCCCTTTGCCAATTCCACAAGAACAGCCTTAGCGAAAGGCTTCTTGAAGGGAAAGATGTAACTCTGTGAGGTGAATTAGCAGAACACAGAGCAGTTTCTCAGAAAGCTTCTTTCCAGTTTTCAACGGAAGATATTTCCTTTTTCACCATAGCCCTCTATGGGCTTCCAAATATCCCTTTGCCAATTCCACAAGAACAGCCTTAGCGAAAGGCTTCTTGATGGGAAAGATGTAACTCTGTGAGATGAATTAACAGAACACAGAGCAGTTTCTCAGAAAGCTTCTTTCCAGTTTTGAACTGAAGATATTTCCTTTTTCACCATAGCCCTCTATGGGCTTCCAAATATCCCTTTGCCAATTCCCCAAGAACAGCCTTAGCGAAAGGCTTATTGAAGGGAAAGATGTAACTCTGTGAGATGAATTAACAGAAGACAGAGCAGTTTCTCAGAAAGCTTCTTTCCAGTTTTGAACGGAAGATATTTCCTTTTTCACCATAGCCCTCTATGGGCTTCCAAATATCCCTTTGCCAATTCCACAAGAACAGCCTTAGCGAAAGGCTTCTTGATGGGAAAGATGTAACTCTGTGAGATGAATTAACAGAACACACAGCAGTTTCTCAGAAAGCTTCTTTCCAGTTTTGAACGGAAGATATTTCCTTTTTCACCATAGCCCTCTATGGGCTTCCAAATATCCCTTTGCCAATTCCCCAAGAACAGCCTTAGCGAAAGGCTTCTTGAAGGGAAAGATGTAACTCTGTGAGATGAATTAACAGAACACAGAGCAGTTTCTCAGAAAGCTTCTTTCCAGTTTTGAACGGAAGATATTTCCTTTTTCACCATAGCCCTCTATGGGCTTCCAAATATCCCTTTGCCAATTCCACAAGAACAGCCTTAGCGAAAGGCTTCTTGAAGGGAAAGATGTAACTCTGTGAGATGAATTAACAGAACACAGAGCAGTTTCTCAGAAAGCTTCCTTCCAGTTTTGAACGGAAGATATTTCCTTTTTCACCATAGCCCTCTATGGGCTTCCAAATATCCCTTTGCCAATTCCACAAGAACAGCCTTAGCGAAAGGCTTCTTGAAGGGAAAGATGTAACTCTGTGAGGTGAATTAACAGAACACAGAGCAGTTTCTCAGAAAGCTTCTTTCCAGTTTTGAACGGAAGATATTTCCTTTTTCATCATAGCCCTCTATGGGCTTCCAAATATCCCTTTGCCAATTCCACAAGAACAGCCTTAGCGAAAGGCTTCTTGAAGGGAAAGATGTAACTCTGTGAGATGAATTAACAGAACACAGAGCAGTTTCTCAGAAAGCTTCTTTCCAGTTTTGAACGGAAGATATTTCCTTTTTCACCATAGCCCTCTATGGGATTCCAAATATCCCTTTGCCAATTCCACAAGAACAGCCTTAGCGAAAGGCTTCTTGAAGGGAAAGATGTAACTCTGTGAGATGAATTAACAGAACACAGAGCAGTTTCTCAGAAAGCTTCTTTCCAGTTTTGAACGGAAGATATTTCCTTTTTCACCATAGCCCTCTATGGGCTTCCAAATATCCCTTTGCCAATTCCACAAGAACAGCCTTAGCGAAAGGCTTCTTGAAGGGAAAGATGTAACTCTGTGAGATGAATTAACAGAACACAGAGCAGTTTCTCAGAATGTTTCTTTCCAGTTTTGAACGGAAGATATTTCCTTTTTCACCATAGCCCTCTATGGGCTTCCAAATATCCCTTTGCCAATTCCACAAGAACAGCCTTAGCGAAAGCTTTCTTGAAGGGAAAGATGTAATTCTGTGAGATGAATTAACAGAACACAGAGCAGTTTCTCAGAAAGCTTCTTTCCAGTTTTGAACGGAAGATATTTCCTTTTTCACCATAGCCCTCTATGGGCTTCCAAATATCCCTTTGCCAATTCCACAAGAACAGCCTTAGCGAAAGGCTTCTTGAAGAGAAAGATGTAACTCTGTGAGATGAATTAACAGAACACAGAGCAGTTTCTCAGAAAGCTTCTTTCCAGTTTTGAACGGAAGATATTTCCTTTTTCACCATAGCCCTCTATGGGCTTCCAAATATCCCTTTGCCAATTCCACAAGAACAGCCTTAGCGAAAGGATTTTTGAATGGGAAGATATAACTCTGCGGGATGAATTAACAGAACACAGAGCAGTTTCTCAGAAAGCTTCTTTCCGGTTTTGAACGGAAGATATTTCCTTTTTCACCATAGCCCTCTATGGGCTTCCAAATATCCCTTTGCCAATTCCCCAAGAACAGCCTTAGCGAAAGGCTTCTTGAAGGGAAAGATGTAACTCTGTGAGATGAATTAACAGAACACAGAGCAGTTTCTCAGAAAGCTTCTTTCCACTTTTGAACGGAAGGTATTTTCTTTTTCACCATAGCCCTCTATGGGCTTCCAAATATCCCTTTGCCAATTCCACAAGAACAGCCTTAGCGAATGGCTTCTTGAAGGGAAAGATGTAACTCTGTGAGATGAATTAACAGAACACAGAGCAGTTTCTCAGAAAGCTTCTTTCCAGTTTTGAACGGAAGATATTTCCTTTTTCACCATAGCCCTCTATGGGCTTCCAAATATCCCTTTGCCAATTCCACAAGAACAGCCTTAGCGAAAGGCTTCTTGAAGGGAAAGATGTAACTCTGTGAGATGAATTAACAGAACACAGAGCAGTTTCTCAGAAAGCTTCTTTCCAGTTTTGAACGGAAGATATTTCCTTTTTCACCATAGCCCTCTATGGGCTTCCAAATATCCCTTTGCCAATTCCACAAGAACAGCCTTAGCGAAAGGCTTCTTGAAGGGAAAGATGTAACTCTGTGAGATGAATTAACAGAACACAGAGCAGTTTCTCAGAAAGCTTCCTTCCAGTTTTGAATGGAAGATATTTCCTTTTTCACCTTAGCCCTCTATGGGTTTCCAAATATCCCTTTGCCAATTCCACAAGAACAGCCTTAGCGAAAGGCTTCTTGATGGGAAAGATGTAACTCTGTGAGATGAATTAACAGAACACAGAGCAGTTTCTCAGAAAGCTTCTTTCCAGTTTTGAACGGAAGATATTTCCTTTTTCACCATAGCCCTCTATGGGCTTCCAAATATCCCTTTGCCAATTCCCCAAGAACAGCCTTAGCGAAAGGCTTCTTGAAGGGAAAGATGTAACTCTGTGAGATGAATTAACAGAACACAGAGCAGTTTCTCAGAAAGCTTCTTTCCAGTTTTGAACGGAAGATATTTCCTTTTTCACCATAGCCCTCTATGGGCTTCCAAATATCCCTTTGCCAATTCCACAAGAACAGCCTTAGCGAAAGGCTTCTTGAAGGGAAAGATGTAACTCTGTGGGGTGAATTAACAGAACACAGAGCAGTTTCTCAGAAAGCTTCTTTCCAGTTTTGAACGGAAGATATTTCCTTTTTCACCATAGCCCTCTATGGGCTTCCAAATATCCCTTTGCCAATTCCCCAAGAACAGCCTTAGCGAAAGGCTTCTGGAAGGGAAAGATGTAATTCTGTGAGATGAATTAACAGAACACAGAGCAGTTTCTCAGAAAGCTTCTTTCCAGTTTTGAACGGAAGGTATTTCCTTTTTCACCATAGCCCTCTATGGGCTTCCAAATATCCCTTTCCCAATTCCCCAAGAACAGCCTTAGCGAAAGGCTTCTTGAAGGGAAAGATGTAACTCTGTGAGATGAATTAACAGAACACAGAGCAGTTTCTCAGAAAGCTTCTTTCCAGTTTTGAACGGAAGATATTTCCTTTTTCACCATAGCCCTCTATGGGCTTCCAAATATCCCTTTGCCAATTCCACAAGAACAGCCTTAGCGAAAGGCTTCTTGAAGGGAAAGATGTAACTCTGTGAGATGAATTAACAGAACACACAGCAGTTTCTCAGAAAGCTTCTTTCCAGTTTTGAACGGATGGTATTTCCTTTTTCACCATAGCCCTCTATGGGCTTCCAAATATCCCTTTGCCAATTCCCCAAGAACAGCCTTAGCGAAAGGCTTCTTGAAGGGAAAGATGTAACTCTGTGAGATGAATTAACAGAACACAGAGCAGTTTCTCAGAAAGCTTCTTTCCAGTTTTGAACGGAAGATATTTCCTTTTTCACCATAGCCCTCTATGGGCTTCCAAATATCCCTTTGCCAATTCCACAAGAACAGCCTTAGCGAAAGGCTTCTTGAAGGGAAAGATGTAACTCTGTGAGATGAATTAACAGAACACAGAGCAGTTTCTCAGAAAGCTTCTTTCCAGTTTTGAACGGAAGATATTTCCTTTTTCACCATAGCCCTCTATGGGCTTCCAAATATCCCTTTGCCAATTCCACAAGAACAGCCTTAGCGAAAGGCTTATTGAAGGGAAAGATGTAACTCTGTGAGATGAATTAACAGAAGACAGAGCAGTTTCTCAGAAAGCTTCTTTCCAGTTTTGAACGGAAGATATTTCCTTTTTCACCATAGCCCTCTATGGGCTTCCAAATATCCCTTTGCCAATTCCACAAGAACAGCCTTAGCGAAAGGCTTCTTGAAGAGAAAGATGTAACTCTGTGAGATGAATTAACAGAACACAGAGCAGTTTCTCAGAAAGCTTCTTTCCAGTTTTGAACGGAAGATATTTCCTTTTTCACCATAGCCCTCTATGGGCTTCCAAATATCCCTTTGCCAATTCCACAAGAACAGCCTTAGCGAAAGGATTTTTGAATGGAAAGATATAACTCTGCGGGATGAATTAACAGAACACAGAGCAGTTTCTCAGAAAGCTTCTTTCCGGTTTTGAACGGAAGATATTTCCTTTTTCACCATAGCCCTCTATGGGCTTCCAAATATCCCTTTGCCAATTCCCCAAGAACAGCCTTAGCGAAAGGCTTCTTGAAGGGAAAGATGTAACTCTGTGAGATGAATTAACAGAACACAGAGCAGTTTCTCAGAAAGCTTCTTTCCACTTTTGAACGGAAGGTATTTTCTTTTTCACCATAGCCCTCTATGGGCTTCCAAATATCCCTTTGCCAATTCCCCAAGAACAGCCTTAGCGAAAGGCTTCTTGAAGGGAAAGATGTAACTCTGTAAGATGAATTAACAGAACACAGAGCAGTTTCTCAGAAAGCTTCTTTCCAGTTTTGAACGGAAGATATTTCCTTTTTCACCATAGCCCTCTATGGGCTTCCAAATATCCCTTTGCCAATTCCACAAGAACAGCCTTAGCGAATGGCTTCTTGAAGGGAAAGATGTAACTCTGTGAGATGAATTAACAGAACACAGAGCAGTTTCTCAGAAAGCTTCTTTCCAGTTTTGAACGGAAGATATTTCCTTTTTCACCATAGCCCTCTATGGGCTTCCAAATATCCCTTTGCCAATTCCACAAGAACAGCCTTAGCGAAAGGCTTCTTGAAGGGAAAGATGTAACTCTGTGAGATGAATTAACAGAACACAGAGCAGTTTCTCAGAAAGCTTCTTTCCAGTTTTGAACGGAAGATATTTCCTTTTTCACCATAGCCCTCTATGGGCTTCCAAATATCCCTTTGCCAATTCCACAAGAACAGCCTTAGCGAAAGGCTTCTTGAAGGGAAAGATGTAACTCTGTGAGATGAATTAACAGAACACAGAGCAGTTTCTCAGAAAGCTTCTTTCCAGTTTTGAACGGAAGATATTTCCTTTTTCACCATAGCCCTCTATGGGATTCCAAATATCCCTTTGCCAATTCCACAAGAACAGCCTTAGCGAAAGGCTTCTTGAAGGGAAAGATGTAACTCTGTGAGATGAATTAACAGAACACAGAGCAGTTTCTCAGAAAGCTTCTTTCCAGTTTTGAACGGAAGATATTTCCTTTTTCACCATAGCCGTCTATGGGCTTCCAAATATCCCTTTGCCAATTCCACAAGAACAGCCTTAGCGAAAGGCTTCTTGAAGGGAAAGATGTAACTCTGTGAGATGAATTAACAGAACACAGAGCAGTTTCTCAGAATGCTTCTTTCCAGTTTTGAACGGAAGATATTTCCTTTTTCACCATAGCCCTCTATGGGCTTCCAAATATCCCTTTGCCAATTCCACAAGAACAGCCTTAGCGAAAGGCTTCTTGAAGGGAAAGATGTAACTCTGTGAGGTGAATTAACAGAACACAGAGCAGTTTCTCAGAAAGCTTCTTTCCAGTTTTGAACGGAAGATATTTCCTTTTTCACCATAGCCCTCTATGGGCTTCCAAATATCCCTTTGCCAATTCCACAAGAACAGCCTTAGCGAAAGGCTTCTTGATGGGAAAGATGTAACTCTGTGAGATGAATTAACAGAACACAGAGCAGTTTCTCAGAAAGCTTCTTTCCAGTTTTGAACGGAAGATATTTCCTTTTTCACCATAGCCCTCTATGGGCTTCCAAATATCCCTTTGCCAATTCCCCAAGAACAGCCTTAGCTAAAGGCTTCTTGAAGGGAAAGATGTAACTCTGTGAGATGAATTAACAGAACACAGAGCAGTTTCTCAGAAAGCTTCTTTCCGGTTTTGAACGGAAGATATTTCCTTTTTCACCATAGCCCTCTATGGGCTTCCAAATATCCCTTTGCCAATTCCCCAAGAACAGCCTTAGCGAAAGGCTTCTTGAAGGGAAAGATGTAACTCTGTGAGATGAATTAACAGAACACAGAGCAGTTTATCAGAAAGCTTCTTTCCACTTTTGAACGGAAGGTATTTTCTTTTTCACCATAGCCCTCTATGGGCTTCCAAATATCCCTTTGCCAATTCCCCAAGAACAGCCTTAGCGAAAGGCTTCTTGAAGGGAAAGATGTAACTCTGTAAGATGAATTAACAGAACACAGAGCAGTTTCTCAGAAAGCTTCTTTCCAGTTTTGAACGGAAGATATTTCCTTTTTCACCATAGCCCTCTATGGGCTTCCAAATATCCCTTTGCCAATTCCACAAGAACAGCCTTAGCGAATGGCTTCTTGAAGGGAAAGATGTAACTCTGTGAGATGAATTAACAGAACACAGAGCAGTTTCTCAGAAAGCTTCTTTCCAGTTTTGAACGGAAGATATTTCCTTTTTCACCATAGCCCTCTATGGGCTTCCAAATATCCCTTTGCCAATTCCACAAGAACAGCCTTAGCGAAAGGCTTCTTGAAGGGAAAGATGTAACTCTGTGAGATGAATTAACAGAACACAGAGCAGTTTCTCAGAAAGCTTCTTTCCAGTTTTGAACGGAAGATATTTCCTTTTTCACCATAGCCCTCTATGGGCTTCCAAATATCCCTTTGCCAATTCCACAAGAACAGCCTTAGCGAAAGGCTTCTTGAAGGGAAAGATGTAACTCTGTGAGATGAATTAACAGAACACAGAGCAGTTTCTCAGAAAGCTTCTTTCCAGTTTTGAACGGAAGATATTTCCTTTTTCACCATAGCCCTCTATGGGATTCCAAATATCCCTTTGCCAATTCCACAAGAACAGCCTTAGCGAAAGGCTTCTTGAAGGGAAAGATGTAACTCTGTGAGATGAATTAACAGAACACAGAGCAGTTTCTCAGAAAGCTTCTTTCCAGTTTTGAACGGAAGATATTTCCTTTTTCACCATAGCCGTCTATGGGCTTCCAAATATCCCTTTGCCAATTCCACAAGAACAGCCTTAGCGAAAGGCTTCTTGAAGGGAAAGATGTAACTCTGTGAGATGAATTAACAGAACACAGAGCAGTTTCTCAGAATGCTTCTTTCCAGTTTTGAACGGAAGATATTTCCTTTTTCACCATAGCCCTCTATGGGCTTCCAAATATCCCTTTGCCAATTCCACAAGAACAGCCTTAGCGAAAGGCTTCTTGAAGGGAAAGATGTAACTCTGTGAGGTGAATTAACAGAACACAGAGCAGTTTCTCAGAAAGCTTCTTTCCAGTTTTGAACGGAAGATATTTCCTTTTTCACCATAGCCCTCTATGGGCTTCCAAATATCCCTTTGCCAATTCCACAAGAACAGCCTTAGCGAAAGGCTTCTTGATGGGAAAGATGTAACTCTGTGAGATGAATTAACAGAACACAGAGCAGTTTCTCAGAAAGCTTCTTTCCAGTTTTGAACGGAAGATATTTCCTTTTTCACCATAGCCCTCTATGGGCTTCCAAATATCCCTTTGCCAATTCCCCAAGAACAGCCTTAGCTAAAGGCTTCTTGAAGGGAAAGATGTAACTCTGTGAGATGAATTAACAGAACACAGAGCAGTTTCTCAGAAAGCTTCTTTCCAGTTTTGAACGGAAGATATTTCCTTTTTCACCATAGCCCTCTATGGGCTTCCAAATATCCCTTTGCCAATTCCACAAGAACAGCCTTAGCGAAAGGCTTATTGAAGGGAAAGATGTAACTCTGTGGGATGAATTAACAGAACACAGAGCAGTTTCTCAGAAAGCTTCTTTCCAGTTTTGAACGGAAGATATTTCCTTTTTCACCACTGCCCTCTATGGGCTTCCAAATATCCCTTTGCCAATTCCCCAAGAACAGCCTTAGCGAAAGGCTTCTGGAAGGGAAAGATGTAATTCTGTGAGATGAATTAACAGAACACAGAGCAGTTTCTCAGAAAGCTTCTTTCCAGTTTTGAACGGAAGGTATTTCCTTTTTCACCATAGCCCTCTATGGGCTTCCAAATATCCCTTTGCCAATTCCCCAAGAACAGCCTTAGCGAAAGGCTTCTTGAAGGGAAAGATGTAACTCTGTGAGATGAATTAACAGAACACAGAGCAGTTTCTCAGAAAGCTTCTTTCCAGTTTTGAACGGAAGATATTTCCTTTTTCACCATAGCCCTCTATGGGCTTCCAAATATCCCTTTGCCAATTCCACAAGAACAGCCTTAGCGAAAGGCTTCTTGAAGGGAAAGATGTAACTCTGTGAGATGAATTAACAGAACACACAGCAGTTTCTCAGAAAGCTTCTTTCCAGTTTTGAACGGATGGTATTTCCTTTTTCACCATAGCCCTCTATGGGCTTCCAAATATCCCTTTGCCAATTCCACAAGAACAGCCTTAGCGAAAGGCTTCTTGAAGGGAAAGATGTAACTCTGTGAGATGAATTAACAGAACACAGAGCAGTTTGTCAGAAAGCTTCTTTCCAGTTTTGAACGGAAGATATTTCCTTTTTCACCATAGCCCTCTATGGGCTTCCAAATATCCCTTTGCCAATTCCACAAGAACAGCCTTAGCGAAAGGCTTCTTGAAGGGAAAGATGTAACTCTGTGAGATGAATTAACAGAACACAGAGCAGTTTCTCAGAAAGCTTCTTTCCAGTTTTGAACGGAAGATATTTCCTTTTTCACCATAGCCCTCTATGGGCTTCCAAATATCCCTTTGCCAATTCCACAAGAACAGCCTTAGCGAAAGGCTTCTTGAAGGGAAAGATGTAACTCTGTGAGATGAATTAACAGAAGACAGAGCAGTTTCTCAGAAAGCTTCTTTCCAGTTTTGAACGGAAGATATTTCCTTTTTCACCATAGCCCTCTATGGGCTTCCAAATATCCCTTTGCCAATTCCACAAGAACAGCCTTAGCGAAAGGCTTCTTGAAGGGAAAGATGTAACTCTGTGAGATGAATTAACAGGACACAGAGCAGTTTCTCAGAAAGCTTCTTTCCAGTTTTGAACGGAAGATATTTCCTTTTTCACCATAGCCCTCTATGGGCTTCCAAATATCCCTTTGCCAATTCCACAAGAACAGCCTTAGCGAAAGGCTTCTTGAAGGGAAAGATGTAACTCTGTGAGATGAATTAACAGAACACAGAGCAGTTTCTCAGAAAGCTTCTTTCCAGTTTTGAACGGAAGATATTTCCTTTTTCACCATAGCCCTCTATGGGCTTCCAAATATCCCTTTGCCAATTCCACAAGAACAGCCTTAGCGAAAGGCTTCTTGAAGGGAAAGATGTAACTCTGTGATATGAATTAACATAACACAGAGCAGTTTCTCAGAAAGCTTCTTTCCAGTTTTGAACGGAAGATATTTCCTTTTTCACCATAGCCCTCTATGGGCTTCCAAATATCCCTTTGCCAATTCCACAAGAACAGCCTTAGCGAAAGGCTTCTTGAAGGGAAAGATGTAACTCTGTGAGATGAATTAACAGAACACAGAGCAGTTTCTCAGAAAGCTTCTTTCCAGTTTTGAACGGAAGATATTTCCTTTTTCACCATAGCCCTCTATGGGCTTCCAAATATCCCTTTGCCAATTCCACAAGAACAGCCTTAGCGAAAGGATTTTTGAATGGAACGATATAACTCTGCGGGATGAATTAACAGAACACAGAGCAGTTTCTCAGAAAGCTTCTTTCCGGTTTTGAACGGAAGATATTTCCTTTTTCACCATAGCCCTCTATGGGCTTCCAAATATCCCTTTGCCAATTCCCCAGAACAGCCTTAGCGAAAGGCTTCTTGAAGGGAAAGATGTAACTCTGTGAGATGAATTAACAGAACACAGAGCAGTTTCTCAGAAAGCTTCTTTCCACTTTTGAACGGAAGGTATTTTCTTTTTCACCATAGCCCTCTATGGGCTTCCAAATATCCCTTTGCCAATTCCCCAAGAACAGCCTTAGCGAAAGGCTTCTTGAAGGGAAAGATGTAACTCTGTGAGATGAATTAACAGAACACAGAGCAGTTTCTCAGAAAGCTTCTTTCCAGTTTTGAACGGAAGATATTTCCTTTTTCACCATAGCCCTCTAAGGGCTTCCAAATATCCCTTTGCCAATTCCACAAGAACAGCCTTAGCGAAAGGCTTCTTGAAGGGAAAGATGTAACTCTGTGAGATGAATTAACAGAACACAGAGCAGTTTCTCAGAAAGCTTCTTTCCAGTTTTGAACGGAAGATATTTCCTTTTTCACCATAGCCCTCTATGGGCTTCCAAATATCCCTTTGCCAATTCCACAAGAACAGCCTTAGCGAAAGGCTTCTTGATGGGAAAGATGTAACTCTGTGAGATGAATTAACAGAACACACAGCAGTTTCTCAGAAAGCTTCTTTCCAGTTTTGAACGGAAGATATTTCCTTTTTCACCATAGCCCTCTATGGGCTTCCAAATATCCCTTTGCCAATTCCCCAAGAACAGCCTTAGCGAAAGGCTTCTTGAAGGGAAAGATGTAACTCTGTGAGATGAATTAACAGAACACAGAGCAGTTTCTCAGAAAGCTTCTTTCCAGTTTTGAACGGAAGATATTTCCTTTTTCACCATAGCCCTCTATGGGCTTCCAAATATCCCTTTGCCAATTCCACAAGAACAGCCTTAGCGAAAGGCTTCTTGAAGGGAAAGATGTAACTCTGTGAGATGAATTAACAGAACACAGAGCAGTTTCTCAGAAAGCTTCCTTCCAGTTTTGAACGGAAGATATTTCCTTTTTCACCATAGCCCTCTATGGGCTTCCAAATATCCCTTTGCCAATTCCACAAGAACAGCCTTAGCGAAAGGCTTCTTGAAGGGAAAGATGTAACTCTGTGAGATGAATTAACAGAACACAGAGCAGTTTCTCAGAAAGCTTCTTTCCAGTTTTGAACGGAAGATATTTCCTTTTTCACCATAGCCCTCTATGGGCTTCCAAATATCCCTTTGCCAATTCCACAAGAACAGCCTTAGCGAAAGGCTTCTTGAAGGGAAAGATGTAACTCTGTGAGATGAATTAACAGAACACAGAGCAGTTTCTCAGAAAGCTTCTTTCCAGCTTTGAACGGAAGATATTTCCTTTTTCACCATAGCCCTCTATGGGATTCCAAATATCCCTTTGCCAATTCCACAAGAACAGCCTTAGCGAAAGGCTTCTTGAAGGGAAAGATGTAACTCTGTGAGATGAATTAACAGAACACAGAGCAGTTTCTCAGAAAGCTTCTTTCCAGTTTTGAACGGAAGATATTTCCTTTTTCACCATAGCCGTCTATGGGCTTCCAAATATCCCTTTGCCAATTCCACAAGAACAGCCTTAGCGAAAGGCTTCTTGAAGGGAAAGATGTAACTCTGTGAGATGAATTAACAGAACACAGAGCAGTTTCTCAGAATGCTTCTTTCCAGTTTTGAACGGAAGATATTTCCTTTTTCACCATAGCCCTCTATGGGCTTCCAAATATCCCTTTGCCAATTCCACAAGAACAGCCTTAGCGAAAGGCTTCTTGAAGGGAAAGATGTAACTCTGTGAGGTGAATTAGCAGAACACAGAGCAGTTTCTCAGAAAGCTTCTTTCCAGTTTTCAACGGAAGATATTTCCTTTTTCACCATAGCCCTCTATGGGCTTCCAAATATCCCTTTGCCAATTCCACAAGAACAGCCTTAGCGAAAGGCTTCTTGATGGGAAAGATGTAACTCTGTGAGATGAATTAACAGAACACAGAGCAGTTTCTCAGAAAGCTTCTTTCCAGTTTTGAACTGAAGATATTTCCTTTTTCACCATAGCCCTCTATGGGCTTCCAAATATCCCTTTGCCAATTCCCCAAGAACAGCCTTAGCGAAAGGCTTCTTGAAGGGAAAGATGTAACTCTGTGAGATGAATTAACAGAACACAGAGCAGTTTCTCAGAAAGCTTCTTTCCAGTTTTGAACGGAAGATATTTCCTTTTTCACCATAGCCCTCTATGGGCTTCCAAATATCCCTTTGCCAATTCCACAAGAACAGCCTTAGCGAAAGGCTTCTTGAAGGGAAAGATGTAACTCTGTGGGATGAATTAACAGAACACAGAGCAGTTTCTCAGAAAGCTTCTTTCCAGTTTTGAACGGAAGATATTTCCTTTTTCACCATAGCCCTCTATGGGCTTCCAAATATCCCTTTGCCAATTCCACAAGAACAGCCTTAGCGAAAGGATTTTTGAATGGAAAGATGTAACTCTGCGGGATGAATTAACAGAACACAGAGCAGTTTCTCAGAAAGCTTCTTTCCGGTTTTGAACGGAAGATATTTCCTTTTTCACCATAGCCCTCTATGGGCTTCCAAATATCCCTTTGCCAATTCCACAAGAACAGCCTTAGCGAAAGGCTTCTTGAAGGGAAAGATGTAACTCTGTGAGATGAATTAACAGAACACAGAGCAGTTTCTCAGAAAGCTTCTTTCCACTTTTGAACGGAAGGTATTTTCTTTTTCACCATAGCCCTCTATGGGCTTCCAAATATCCCTTATGCCAATTCCCCAAGAACAGCCTTAGCGAAAGGCTTCTTGAAGGGAAAGATGTAACTCTGTGAGATGAATTAACAGAACACAGAGCAGTTTCTCAGAAAGCTTCTTTCCAGTTTTGAACGGAAGATATTTCCTTTTTCACCATAGCCCTCTATGGGCTTCCAAATATCCCTTTGCCACTTCCACAAGAACAGCCTTAGCGAAAGGCTTCTTGAAGGGAAAGATGTAACTCTGTGAGATGAATTAACAGAACACAGAGCAGTTTCTCAGAAAGCTTCTTTCCAGTTTTGAACGGAAGATATTTCCTTTTTCACCATAGCCCTCTATGGGCTTCCAAATATCCCTTTGCCAATTCCACAAGAACAGCCTTAGCGAAAGGCTTCTTGATGGGAAAGATGTAACTCTGTGAGATGAATTAACAGAACACACAGCAGTTTCTCAGAAAGCTTCTTTCCAGTTTTGAACGGAAGATATTTCCTTTTTCACCATAGCCCTCTATGGGCTTCCAAATATCCCTTTGCCAATTCCCCAAGAACAGCCTTAGCGAAAGGCTTCTTGAAGGGAAAGATGTAACTCTGTGAGATGAATTAACAGAACACAGAGCAGTTTCTCAGAAATCTTCTTTCTAGTTTTGAACGGAAGATATTTCCTTTTTCACCCTAGCCCTCTATGGGCTTCCAAATATCCCTTTGCCAATTCCACAAGAACAGCCTTAGCGAAAGGCTTCTTGAAGTTAAAGATGTAACTCTGTGAGATGAATTAACAGAACACAGAGCAGTTTCTCAGAAAGCTTCTTTCCAGTTTTGAACGGAAGATATTTCCTTTTTCACCATAGCCCTCTATGGGCTTCCAAATATCCCTTTGCCAATTCCACAAGAACAGCCTTAGCGAAAGGCTTCTTGATGGGAAAGATGTAACTCTGTGAGATGAATTAACAGAACACACAGCAGTTTCTCAGAAAGCTTCTTTCCAGTTTTGAACGGAAGATATTTCCTTTTTCACCATACCCCTCTATGGGCTTCCAAATATCCCTTTGCCAATTCCACAAGAACAGCCTTAGCGAAAGGCTTCTTGAAGGGAAAGATGTAACTCTGTGAGATGAATTAACAGAACACAGAGCAGTTTCTCAGAAAGCTTCTTTCCAGTTTTGAACGGAAGGTATTTCCTTTTTCACAATAGCCCTCTATGGGCTTCCAAATATCCCTTTGCCAATTCCCCAAGAACAGCCTTAGCGAAAGGCTTCTTGAAGGGAAAGATGTAACTCTGTGAGATGAATTAACAGAACACAGAGCAGTTTCTCAGAAAGCTTCTTTCCAGTTTTGAACGGAAGATATTTCCTTTTTCACCATAGCCCTCTATGGGCTTCCAAATATCCCTTTGCCAATTCCACAAGAACAGCTTTAGCGAAAGGCTTCTTGAAGGGAAAGATGTAACTCTGTGAGATGAATTAACAGAAGACAGAGCAGTTTCTCAGAAAGCTTCTTTCCAGTTTTGAACGGAAGATATTTCCTTTTTCACCATAGCCCTCTATGGGCTTCCAAATATCCCTTTGCCAATTCCACAAGAACAGCCTTAGCGAAAGGCTTCTTGATGGGAAAGATGTAACTCTGTGAGATGAATTAACAGAACACACAGCAGTTTCTCAGAAAGCTTCTTTCCAGTTTTGAACGGAAGATATTTCCTTTTTCACCATAGCCCTCTATGGGCTTCCAAATATCCCTTTGCCAATTCCCCAAGAACAGCCTTAGCGAAAGGCTTCTTGAAGGGAAAGATGTAAGTCTGTGAGATGAATTAACAGAACACAGAGCAGTTTCTCAGAAAGCTTCTTTCCAGTTTTGAACGGAAGATATTTCCTTTTTCACCATAGCCCTCTATGGGCTTCCAAATATCCCTTTGCCAATTCCACAAGAACAGCCTTAGCGAAAGGCTTCTTGAAGGGAAAGATGTAACTCTGTGAGATGAATTAACAGAACACAGAGCAGTTTCTCAGAAAGCTTCTTTCCAGTTTTGAACGGAAGATATTTCCTTTTTCACCATAGCCCTCTATGGGCTTCCAAATATCCCTTTGCCAATTCCACAAGAACAGCCTTAGCGAAAGGCTTCTTGAAGGGAAAGATGTAACTCTGTGAGATGAATTAACAGAACACGGAGCAGTTTCTCAGAAAGCTTCTTTCCAGTTTTGAACGGAAGATATTTCCTTTTTCACCATAGCCCTCTATGGGCTTCCAAATATCCCTTTGCCAATTGCTCAGGAACAGCCTTAGCGAAAGGCTTCTTGAAGGGAAAGATGTAACTCTGTGAGATGAATTAACAGAACACAGAGCAGTTTCTCAGAAAGCTTCTTTCCAGTTTTGAACGGAAGATATTTCCTTTTTCACCATAGCCCTCTATGGGCTTCCAAATATCCCTTTGCCAATTCCCCAAGAACAGCCTTAGCGAAAGGCTTCTTGAAGGGAAAGATGTAACTCTGTGAGATGAATTAACAGAACACAGAGCAGTTTCTCAGAAAGCTTCTTTCCAGTTTTGAACGGAAGATATTTCCTTTTTCACCATAGCCCTCTATGGGCTTCCAAATATCCCTTTGCCAATTCCACAAGAACAGCCTTAGCGAAAGGCTTCTTGAAGGGAAAGATGTAACTCTGTGAGATGAATTAACAGAACACAGAGCAGTTTCTCAGAAAGCTTCTTTCCAGTTTTGAACGGAAGATATTTCCTTTTTCACCATAGCCCTCTATGGGCTTCCAAATATCCCTTTGCCAATTCCACAAGAACAGCCTTAGCGAAAGGCTTCTTGAAGGGAAAGATGTAACTCTGTGAGATGAATTAACAGAACACAGAGCAGTTTCTCAGAAAGCTTCTTTCCAGTTTTGAACGGAAGATATTTCCTTTTTCACCATAGCCCTCTATGGGCTTCCAAATATCCCTTTGCCAATTCCACAAGAACAGCCTTAGCGAAAGGCTTCTTGAAGGGAAAGATGTAACTCTGTGAGATGAATTAACAGAAGACAGAGCAGTTTCTCAGAAAGCTTCTTTCCAGTTTTGAACGGAAGATATTTCCTTTTTCACCATAGCCCTCTATGGGCTTCCAAATATCCCTTTGCCAATTCCACAAGAACAGCCTTAGCGAAAGGCTTCTTGATGGGAAAGATGTAACTCTGTGAGATGAATTAACAGAACACAGAGCAGTTTCTCAGAAAGCTTCTTTCCAGTTTTGAACGGAAGATATTTCCTTTTTCACCATAGCCCTCTAAGGGCTTCCAAATATCCCTTTGCCAATTCCCCAAGAACAGCCTTAGCGAAAGGCTTCTTGAAGGGAAAGATGTAACTCTGTGAGATGAATTAACAGAACACAGAGCAGTTTCTCAGAAAGCTTCTTTCCAGTTTTGAACGGAAGATATTTCCTTTTTCACCATAGCCCTCTATGGGCTTCCAAATATCCCTTTGCCAATTCCACAAGAACAGCCTTAGCGAAAGGCTTCTTGAAGGGAAAGATGTAACTCTGTGAGATGAATTAACAGAACACAGAGCAGTTTCCCAGAAAGCTTCTTTCCAGTTTTGAACGGAAGATATTTCCTTTTTCACTATAGCCCTCTATGGGCTTCCAAATATCCCTTTGCCAATTCCACAAGAACAGCCTTAGCGAAAGGCTTCTTGAAGGGAAAGATGTAACTCTGTGAGATGAATTAACAGAACACGGAGCAGTTTCTCAGAAAGCTTCTTTCCAGTTTTGAACGGAAGATATTTCCTTTTTCACCATAGCCCTCTATGGGCTTCCAAATATCCCTTTGCCAATTGCACAGGAACAGCCTTAGCGAAAGGCTTCTTGAAGGGAAAGATGTAACTCTGTGAGATGAATTAACAGAACACAGAGCAGTTTCTCAGAAAGCTTCTTTCCAGTTTTGAACGGAAGATATTTCCTTTTTCACCTTAGCCCTCTATGGGCTTCCAAATATCCCTTTGCCAATTCCACAAGAACAGCCTTAGCGAAAGGCTTCTTGAAGGGAAAGATGTAACTCTGTGAGATGAATTAACAGAACACAGAGCAGTTTCTCAGAAAGCTTCTTTCCAGTTTTGAACGGAAGATATTTCCTTTTTCACCATAGCCCTCTATGGGCTTCCAAATATCCCTTTGCCAATTCCACAAGAACAGCCTTAGCGAAAGGCTTCTTGAAGGGAAAGATGTAACTCTATGAGATGAATTAACAGAACACAGAGCAGTTTCTCAGAAAGCTTCTTTCCAGTTTTGAACGGAAGATATTTCCTTTTCCACCATAGCCCTGTATGGGCTTCCAAATATCCCTTTGCCAATTCCACAAGAACAGCCTTAGCGAAAGGCTTCTTGAAGGGAAAGATGTAACTCTGTGAGATGAATTAACAGAACACAGAGCAGTTTCTCAGAAAGCTTCTTTCCAGTTTTGAACGGAAGATATTTCCTTTTTCACCATAGCCCTCTATGGGCTTCCAAATATCCCTTTGCCAATTCCACAAGAACAGCCTTAGCGAAAGGCTTCTTGAAGGGAAAGATGTAACTCTGTGAGATGAATTAACAGAACACAGAGCAGTTTCTCAGAAAGCTTCTTTCCAGTTTTGAACGGAAGATATTTCCTTTTTCACCATATCCCTCTATGGGCTTCCAAATATCCCTTTGCCAATTCCACAAGAACAGCCTTAGCGAAAGGCTTCTTGAAGGGAAAGATGTAACTCTGTGGGATGAATTAACAGAACACAGAGCAGTTTCTCAGAAAGCTTCTTTCCAGTTTTGAACGGAAGATATTTCCTTTTTCACCATAGCCCTCTATGGGCTTCCAAATATCCCTTTGCCAATTCCCCAAGAACAGCCTTAGCGAAAGGCTTCTTGAAGGGAAAGATGTAACTCTGTGAGATGAATTAACAGAACACAGAGCAGTTTCTCAGAAAGCTTCTTTCCAGTTTTGAACGGAAGGTATTTCCTTTTTCACCATAGCCCTCTATGGGCTTCCAAATATCCCTTTGCCAATTCCCCAAGAACAGCCTTAGCGAAAGGCTTCTTGAAGGGAAAGATGTAACTCTGTGAGATGAATTAACAGAACACAGAGCAGTTTCTCAGAAAGCTTCTTTCCAGTTTTGAACGGAAGTTATTTCCTTTTTCACCATAGCCCTCTATGGGCTTCCAAATATCCCTTTGCCAATTCCACAAGAACAGCCTTAGCGAAAGGCTTCTTGAAGGGAAAGATGTAACTCTGTGAGATGAATTAACAGAACACAGAGCAGTTTCTCAGAAAGCTTCTTTCCAGTTTTGAACGGAAGATATTTCCTTTTTCACCATAGCCCTCTATGGGCTTCCAAATATCCCTTTGCCAATTCCACAAGAACAGCCTTAGCGAAAGGCTTCTTGATGGGAAAGATGTAACTCTGTGAGATGAATTAACAGAACACACAGCAGTTTCACAGGAAGCTTCTTTCCAGTTTTGAACGGAAGATATTTCCTTTTTCACCATAGCCCTCTATGGGCTTCCAAATATCCCTTTGCCAATTCCACAAGAACAGCCTTAGCGAAAGGCTTCTTGAAGGGAAAGATGTAACTCTGTGAGATGAATTAACAGAACACAGAGCAGTTTCTCAGAAAGCTTCTTTCCAGTTTTGAACGGAAGATATTTCCTTTTTCACCATAGCCATCTATGGGCTTCCAAATATCCCTTTGCCAATTCCACAAGAACAGCCTTAGCGAAAGGCTTATTGAAGGGAAAGATGTTACTCTGTGGGATGAATTAACAGAACACAGAGCAGTTTCTCAGAAAGCTTCTTTCCAGTTTTGAACGGAAGATATTTCCTTTTTCACCATAGCCCTCTACGGGCTTCCAAATATCCCTTTGCCAATTCCCCAAGAACAGCCTTAGCGAAAGGCTTCTTGAAGGGAAAGATGTAACTCTGTGAGATTAATTAACAGAACACAGAGCAGTTTCTCAGAAAGATTCTTTCCAGTTTTGAACGGAAGGTATTTCCTTTTTCACCATACCCCTCTATGGGCTTCCAAATATCCCTTTGCCAATTCCCCAAGAACAGCCTTAGCGAAAGGCTTCTTGAAGGGAAAGATGTAACTCTGTGAGATGAATTAACAGAACACAGAGCAGTTTCTCAGAAATCTCCTTTCTAGTTTTGAACGGAAGTTATTTCCTTTTTCACCATAGCCCTCTATGGGCTTCCAAATATCCCTTTGCCAATTCCACAAGAACAGCCTTAGCGAAAGGCTTATTGAAGGGAAAGATGTAACTCTGTGGGATGAATTAACAGAACACAGAGCAGTTTCTCAGAAAGCTTCTTTCCAGTTTGGAACGGAAGATATTTCCTTTTTCACCATAGCCCTCTAAGGGCTTCCAAATATCCCTTTGCCAATTCCACAAGAACAGCCTTAGCGAAAGGCTTCTTGAAGGGAAAGATGTAACTCTGTGAGATGAATTAACAGAACACAGAGCAGTTTCTCAGAAAGCTTCTTTCCAGTTTTGAACGGAAGATATTTCCTTTTTCACCATAGCCCTCTATGGGCTTCCAAATATCCCTTTGCCAATTCCACAAGAACAGCCTTAGCGAAAGGCTTCTTGATGGGAAAGATGTAACTCTGTGAGATGAATTAACAGAACACACAGCAGTTTCTCAGAAAGCTTCTTTCCAGTTTTGAACGGAAGATATTTCCTTTTTCACCATAGCCCTCTATGGGCTTCCAAATATCCCTTTGCCAATTCCCCAAGAACAGCCTTAGCGAAAGGCTTCTTGAAGGGAAAGATGTAACTCTGTGAGATGAATTAACAGAACACAGAGCAGTTTCTCAGAAAGCTTCTTTCCAGTTTTGAACGGAAGATATTTCCTTTTTCACCATAGCCCTCTATGGGCTTCCAAATATCCCTTTGCCAATTCCACAAGAACAGCCTTAGCGAATGGCTTCTTGAAGGGAAAGATGTAACTCTGTGAGATGAATTAACAGAACACAGAGCAGTTTCTCAGAAAGCTTCCTTCCAGTTTTGAACGGAAGATATTTCCTTTTTCACCATAGCCCTCTATGGGCTTCCAAATATCCCTTTGCCAATTCCACAAGAACAGCCTTAGCGAAAGGCTTCTTGAAGGGAAAGATGTAACTCTGTGAGATGAATTAACAGAACACAGAGCAGTTTCTCAGAAAGCTTCTTTCCAGTTTTGAACGGAAGATATTTCCTTTTTCACCATAGCCCTCTATGGGCTTCCAAATATCCCTTTGCCAATTCCACAAGAACAGCCTTAGCGAAAGGCTTCTTGAAGGGAAAGATGTAACTCTGTGAGATGAATTAACAGAACACAGAGCAGTTTCTCAGAAAGCTTCTTTCCAGTTTTGAACGGAAGATATTTCCTTTTTCACCATAGCCCTCTATGGGATTCCAAATATCCCTTTGCCAATTCCACAAGAACAGCCTTAGCGAAAGGCTTCTTGAAGGGAAAGATGTAACTCTGTGAGATGAATTAACAGAACACACAGCAGTTTCTCAGAAAGCTTCTTTCCAGTTTTGAACGGAAGATATATCCTTTTTCACCATAGCCCTCTACGGGCTTCCAAATATCCCTTTGCCAATTCCCCAGGAACAGCCTTAGCGAAAGGCTTCTTGAAGGGAAAGATGTAACTCTGTGAGATGAATTAACAGAACACAGAGCAGTTTCTCAGAAAGCTTCTTTCCAGTTTTGAACGGAAGGTATTTCCTTTTTCACCATAGACCTCTATGGGCTTCCAAATATCCCTTTGCCAATTCCCCAAGAACAGCCTTAGCGAAAGGCTTCTTGAAGGGAAAGATGTAACTCTGTGAGATGAATTAACAGAACACAGAGCAGTTTCTCAGAAATCTTCTTTCTAGTTTTGAACGGAAGATATTTCCTTTTTCACCCTAGCCCTCTATGGGCTTCCAAATATCCCTTTGCCAATTCCACAAGAACAGCCTTAGCGAAAGGCTTCTTGAAGTTAAAGATGTAACTCTGTGAGATGAATTAACAGAACACAGAGCAGTTTCTCAGAAAGCTTCTTTCCAGTTTTGAACGGAAGATATTTCCTTTTTCACCATAGCCCTCTATGGGCTTCCAAATATCCCTTTGCCAATTCCACAAGAACAGCCTTAGCGAAAGGCTTCTTGAAGGGAAAGGTGTAACTCTGTGAGATGAATTAACAGAACACACAGCAGTTTCTGAGAAAGCTTCTTTCCAGTTTTGAACGGAAGATATTTCCTTTTTCACCATAGCCCTCTATGGGCTTCCAAATATCCCTTTGCCAATTCCACAAGAACAGCCTTAGCGAAAGGCTTCTTGAAGGGAAAGATGTAACTCTGTGAGATGAATTAACAGAACACAGAGCAGTTTCTCAGAAAGCTTCTTTCCAGTTTTGAACGGAAGATATTTCCTTTTTCACCATAGCCCTCTATGGGCTTCCAAATATCCCTTTGCCAATTCCACAAGAACAGCCTTAGCGAAAGGCTTCTTGAAGGGAAAGATGTAACTCTGTGAGATGAATTAACAGAACACAGAGCAGTTTCTCAGAAAGCTTCTTTCATGTTTTCAACGGAAGATATTTCCTTTTTCACCATAGCCCTCTATGGGCTTCCAAGTATACCTTTGCCAATTCCACAAGAACAGCCTTAGCGAAAGGCTTCTTGAAGGGAAAGATGTAACTCTGTGAGGTGAATTAACAGAACACAGAGCAGTTTCTCAGAAAGCTTCTTTCCAGTTTTGAACGGAAGATATTTCCTTTTTCACCATAGCTCCCTATGGGCTTCCAAATATCCCTTTGCCAATTCCACAAGAACAGGCTTAGCGAAAGGCTTCTTGATGGGAAAGATGTAACTCTGTGAGATGAATTAACAGAAAACAGAGCAGTTTCTCAGAAAGCTTCTTTCCAGTTTTGAACGGAAAATATTTCCTTTTTCACCATAGCCCTCTATGGGCTTCCAAATATCCCTTTGCCAATTCCACAAGAACAGCCTTAGCGAAAGGCTTCTTGAAGGGAAAGATGTAACTCTGTGAGATGAATTAACAGAACACAGAGCAGTTTCTCAGAAAGCTTCTTTCCAGTTTTGAACGGAAGATATTTCCTTTTTCACCATAGCCCTCTATGGGCTTCCAAATATCCCTTTGCCAATTCCAAAAGAACAGCCTTAGCGAAAGGCTTCTTGAAGGGAAAGATGTAACTCTGTGAGATGAATTAACAGAACACAGAGCAGTTTCTCAGAAAGCTTCTTTCCAGTTTTGAACGGAAGATATTTCCTTTTTCACCGTAGCCCTCTATGGGCTTCCAAATATCCCTTTGCCAATTCCACAAGAACAGCCTTAGCGAAAGGCTTCTTGATGGGAAAGATGTAACTCTGTGAGATGAATTAACAGAACACACAGCAGTTTCTCAGAAAGCTTCTTTCCAGTTTTGAACGGAAGATATTTCCTCTTTCACCATAGCCCTCTACGGGCTTCCAAATATCCCTTTGCCAATTCCCCAGGAACAGACTTAGCGAAAGGCTTCTTGAAGGGAAAGATGTAACTCTGTGAGATGAATTAACAGAACACAGAGCAGTTTCTCAGAAAGCTTCTTTCCAGTTTTGAACGGAAGGTATTTCCTTTTTCACCATAGCCCTCTATGGGCTTCCAAATATCCCTTTGCCAATTCCACAAGAACAGCCTTAGCGAAAGGCTTCTTGAAGGGAAAGATGTAACTCTGTGAGATGAATTAACAGAACACAGAGCAGTTTCTCAGAAATCTTCTTTCTAGTTTTGAACGGAAGATATTTCCTTTTTCACCATAGCCCTCTATGGGCTTCCAAATATCCCTTTGCCAATTCCACAAGAACAGCCTTAGCGAAAGGCTTCTTGAAGTTAAAGATGTAACTCTGTGAGATGAATTAACAGAACACAGAGCAGTTTCTCAGAAAGCTTCTTTCCAGTTTTGAACGGAAGATATTTCCTTTTTCACCATAGCCCTCTATGGGCTTCCAAATATCCCTTTGCCAATTCCACAAGAACAGCCTTAGCGAAAGGCTTCTTGAAGGGAAAGATGTAACTCTGTGAGATGAATTAACAGAACACAGAGCAGTTTCTCAGAAAGCTTCTTTCATGTTTTCAACGGAAGATATTTCCTTTTACACCATAGCCCTCTATGGGCTTCCAAGTATACCTTTGCCAATTCCACAAGAACAGCCTTAGCGAAAGGCTTCTTGAAGGGAAAGATGTAACTCTGTGAGATGAATTAACAGAACACAGAGCAGTTTCTCAGAAAGCTTCTTTCCAGTTTTGAACGGAAGATATTTCCTTTTTCACCGTAGCCCTCTATGGGCTTCCAAATATCCCTTTGCCAATTCCACAAGAACAGCCTTAGCGAAAGGCTTCTTGATGGGAAAGATGTAACTCTGTGAGATGAATTAACAGAACACACAGCAGTTTCTCAGAAAGCTTCTTTCCAGTTTTGAACGGAAGATATTTCCTCTTTCACCATAGCCCTCTACGGGCTTCCAAATATCCCTTTGCCAATTCCCCAGGAACAGACTTAGCGAAAGGCTTCTTGAAGGGAAAGATGTAACTCTGTGAGATGAATTAACAGAACACAGAGCAGTTTCTCAGAAAGCTTCTTTCCAGTTTTGAACGGAAGGTATTTCCTTTTTCACCATAGCCCTCTATGGGCTTCCAAATATCCCTTTGCCAATTCCACAAGAACAGCCTTAGCGAAAGGCTTCTTGAAGGGAAAGATGTAACTCTGTGAGATGAATTAACAGAACACAGAGCAGTTTCTCAGAAATCTTCTTTCTAGTTTTGAACGGAAGATATTTCCTTTTTCACCATAGCCCTCTATGGGCTTCCAAATATCCCTTTGCCAATTCCACAAGAACAGCCTTAGCGAAAGGCTTCTTGAAGTTAAAGATGTAACTCTGTGAGATGAATTAACAGAACACAGAGCAGTTTCTCAGAAAGCTTCTTTCCAGTTTTGAACGGAAGATATTTCCTTTTTCACCATAGCCCTCTATGGGCTTCCAAATATCCCTTTGCCAATTCCACAAGAACAGCCTTAGCGAAAGGCTTCTTGAAGGGAAAGATGTAACTCTGTGAGATGAATTAACAGAACACAGAGCAGTTTCTCAGAAAGCTTCTTTCATGTTTTCAACGGAAGATATTTCCTTTTACACCATAGCCCTCTATGGGCTTCCAAGTATACCTTTGCCAATTCCACAAGAACAGCCTTAGCGAAAGGCTTCTTGAAGGGAAAGATGTAACTCTGTGAGGTGAATTAACAGAACACAGAGCAGTTTCTCAGAAAGCTTCTTTCCAGTTTTGAACGGAAGATATTTCCTTTTTCACCATAGCTCCCTATGGGCTTCCAAATATCCCTTTGCCAATTCCACAAGAACAGGCTTAGCGAAAGGCTTCTTGATGGGAAAGATGTAACTCTGTGAGATGAATTAACAGAACACAGAGCAGTTTCTCAGAAAGCTTCTTTCCAGTTTTGAACGGAAAATATTTCCTTTTTCACCATAGCCCTCTATGGGCTTCCAAATATCCCTTTGCCAATTCCACAAGAACAGCCTTAGCGAAAGGCTTCTTGAAGGGAAAGATGTAACTCTGTGAGATGAATTAACAGAACACAGAGCAGTTTCTCTGAAAGCTTCTTTCCAGTTTTGAACGGAAGATATTTCCTTTTTCACCATAGCCCTCTATGGGCTTCCAAATATCCCTTTGCCAATTCCACAAGAACAGCCTTAGCGAAAGGCTTTTTGAAGGGAAAGATGTAACTCTGTGAGATGAATTAACAGAACACAGAGCAGTTTCTCAGAAAGCTTCTTTCCTGTTTTGAACGGAAGATATTTCCTTTTTCACCATAGCCCTCTATGGGCTTCCAAATATCCCTTTGCCAATTCCACAAGAACAGCCTTAGCGAAAGGCTTTTTGAAGGGAAAGATGTAACTCTGTGAGATGAATTAACAGAACACAGAGCAGTTTCTCAGAAAGCTTCTTTCCAGTTTTGAACGGAAGATATTTCCTTTTTCACCATAGCCCTCTATGGGCTTCCAAATATCCCTTTGCCAATTCCACAAGAACAGCCTTAGCGAAAGGCTTCTTGAAGGGAAAGATGTAACTCTGTGAGATGAATTAACAGTACACAGAGCAGTTTCTCAGAAAGCTTCTTTCCAGTTTTGAACGGAAGATATTTCCTTTTTCACCATAGCCCTCTATGGGCTTCCAAATATCCCTTTGCCAATTCCACAAGAACAGCCTTAGCGAAAGGCTTCTTGAAGGGAAAGATGTAACTCTGTGAGATGAATTAACAGAACACAGAGCAGTTTCTCAGAAAGCTTCTTTCCAGTTTTGAACGGAAGATATTTCCTATTTCACCATAGCCCTCTATGGGCTTCCAAATATCCCTTTGCCAATTCCACAAGAACAGCCTTAGCGAAAGGCTTCTTGAAGGGAAAGATGTAACTCTGTGAGATGAATTAACAGAACACAGAGCAGTTTCTCAGAAAGCTTCTTTCCAGTTTTGAACGGAAGATATTTCCTTTTTCACCATAGCCCTCTATGGGCTTCCAAATATCCCTTTGCCAATTCCACAAGAACAGCCTTAGCGAAAGGCTTCTTGAAGGGAAAGATGTAACTGTGTGAGATGAATTAACAGAACACAGAGCAGTTGCTCAGAAAGCTTCTTTCATGTTTGGAACGGAAGATATTTCCTTTTACACCATAGCCCTCTATGGGCTTCCAAATATCCCTTTGCCAATTCCACAAGAACAGCCTTAGCGAAAGGCTTCTTGAAGGGAAAGATGTAACTCTGTGAGGTGAATTAACAGAACACAGAGCAGTTTCTCATAAAGCTTCTTTCCAGTTTTGAACGGAAGATATTTCCTTTTTCACCATAGCCCTCTATGGGCTTCCAAATATCCCTTTGCCAATTCCACAAGAACAGCCTTAGCGAAAGGCTTCTTGATGGGAAAGATGTAACTCTGTGAGATGAATTAACAGAACACAGAGCAGTTTCTCAGAAAGCTTCTTTCCAGTTTTGAACGGAAGATATTTCCTTTTTCACCATAGCCCTCTATGGGCTTCCAAATATCCCTTTGCCAATTCCCCAAGAACAGCCTTAGCGAAAGGCTTCTTGAAGGGAAAGATGTAACTCTGTGAGATGAATTAACAGAACACAGAGCAGTTTCTCAGAAAGCTTCTTTCCAGTTTTGAACGGAAGATATTTCCTTTTTCACCATAGCCCTCTATGGGCTTCCAAATATCCCTTTGCCAATTCCACAAGAACAGCCTTAGCGAAAGGCTTATTGAAGGGAAAGATGTAACTCTGTGGGATGAATTAACAGAACACAGAGCAGTTTCTCAGAAAGCTTCTTTCCAGTTTTGAACGGAAGATGTTTCCTTTTTCACCATAGCCCTCTATGGGCTTCCAAATATCCCTTTGCCAATTCCCCAAGAACAGCCTTAGCGAAAGGCTTCTTGAAGGGAAAGATGTAATTCTGTGAGCTGAATTAACAGACCACAGAGCAGTTTCTCAGAAAGCTTCTTTCCAGTTTTGAACGGAAGGTATTTCCTTTTTCACCATAGCCCTCTATGGGCTTCCAAATATCCCTGTGCCAATTCCCCAAGAACAGCCTTAGCGAAAGGCTTCTTGAAGGGAAAGATGTAACTCTGTGAGATGAATTAACAGAACACAGAGCAGTTGCTCAGAAAGCTTCCTTCCAGTTTTGAACGGAAGATATTTCCTTTTTCACCGTAGCCCTATATGGGCTTCCAAATATCCCTTTGCCAATTCCACAAGAACAGCCTTAGTGAAAGGCTTCTTGAAGGGAAAGATGTAACTCTGTGAGATGAATTAACAGAACACAGAGCAGTTTCTCAGAAAGCTTCTTTCCAGTTTTGAACGGAAGATATTTCCTTTTTCACCATAGCCCTCTATGGGCTTCCAAATATCCCTTTGCCAATTCCACAAGAACAGCCTTAGCGTAGGCTTCTTGAAGGGAAAGATGTAACTCTGTGAGATGAATTAACAGAACACACAGCAGTTTCTCAGAAAGCTTCTTTCCAGTTTTGAACGGATGGTATTTCCTTTTTCACCATAGCCCTCTATGGGCTTCCAAATATCCCTTTACCAATTCCCCAAGAACAGCCTTAGCGAAAGTCTTCTTGAAGGGAAAGATGTAACTCTGTGAGATGAATTAACAGAACACAGAGCAGTTTCTCAAAAAGCTTCTTTCCAGTTTTGAACGGAAGATATTTCCTTTTTCACCATAGCCCTCTATGGGCTTCTAAATATCCCTTTGCCAATTCCACAAGAACAGCCTTAGCGAAAGGCTTCTTGAAGGGAAAGATGTAACTCTGTGAGATGAATTAACAGAACACAGAGCAGTTTCTCAGAAAGCTTCCTTCCAATTTTGAACGGAAGATATTTCCTTTTTCACCATAGCCCTCTATGGGCTTCTAAATATCCCTTTGCCAATTCCACAAGAACAGCCTTAGCGAAAGGCTTCTTGAAGGGAAAGATGTAACTCTGTGAGATGAATTAACAGAACACAGAGCAGTTTCTCAGAAAGCTTCTTTCCAGTTTTGAACGGAAGATATTTCCTTTTTCACCATAGCCCTCTATGGGCTTCCAAATATCCCTTTGCCAATTCCCCAAGAACAGCCTTAGCGAAAGGCTTCTTGAAGGGAAAGATGTAACTCTGTGAGATGAATTAACAGAACACAGAGCAGTTTCTCAGAAAGCTTCTTTCCAGTTTTGAACGGAAGATATTTCCTTTTTCACCATAGCCCTCTATGGGCTTCCAAATATCCCTTTGCCAATTCCACAAGAACAGCCTTAGCGAAAGGCTTCTTGAAGGGAAAGATGTAACTCTGTGAGATGAATTAACAGAACACAGAGCAGTTTCTCAGAAAGCTTCTTTCCAGTTTTGAACGGAAGATATTTCCTTTTTCACCATAGCCCTCTATGGGCTTCCAAATATCCCTTTGCCAATTCCCCAAGAACAGCCTTAGCGAAAGGCTTCTTGAAGGGAAAGATGTAACTCTGTGAGATGAATTAACAGAACACAGAGCAGTTTCTCAGAAAGCTTCTTTCCAGTTTTGAACGGAAGATATTTCCTTTTTCACCATAGCCCTCTATGGGCTTCCAAATATCCCTTTGCCAATTCCACAAGAACAGCCTTAGCGAAAGGCTTCTTGAAGGGAAAGATGTAACTCTGTGAGATGAATTAACAGAACACAGAGCAGTTTCTCAGAAAGCTTCTTTCCAGTTTTGAACGGAAGATATTTCCTTTTTCACCATAGCCCTCTATGGGCTTCCAAATATCCCTTTGCCAATTCCACAAGAACAGCCTTAGCGAAAGGCTTCTTGAAGGGAAAGATGTAACTCTGTGAGATGAATTAACAGAACACAGAGCAGTTTCTCAGAAAGCTTCTTTCCAGTTTTGAACGGAAGATATTTCCTTTTTCACCATAGCCCTCTATGGGCTTCCAAATATCCCTTTGCCAATTGCACAGGAACAGCCTTAGCGAAAGGCTTCTTGAAGGGAAAGATGTAACTCTGTGAGATGAATTAACAGAACACAGAGCAGTTTCTCAGAAAGCTTCTTTCCAGTTTTGAACGGAAGATATTTCCTTTTTCACCATAGCCCTCTATGGGCTTCCAAATATCCCTTTGCCAATTCCCCAAGAACAGCCTTAGCGAAAGGCTTCTTGAAGGGAAAGATGTAACTCTGTGAGATGAATTAACAGAACACAGAGCAGTTTCTCAGAAAGCTTCTTTCCAGTTTTGAACGGAAGATATTTCCTTTTTCACCATAGCCCTCTATGGGCTTCCAAATATCCCTTTGCCAATTCCACAAGAACAGCCTTAGCGAAAGGCTTCTTGAAGGGAAAGATGTAACTCTGTGAGATGAATTAACAGAACACAGAGCAGTTTCTCAGAAAGCTTCTTTCCAGTTTTGAACGGAAGATATTTCCTTTTTCACCATAGCCCTCTAAGGGCTTCCAAATATCCCTTTGCCAATTCCACAAGAACAGCCTTAGCGAAAGGCTTCTTGAAGGGAAAGATGTAACTCTGTGAGATGAATTAACAGAACACACAGCAGTTTCTCAGAAAGCTTCTTTCCAGTTTTGAACGGAAGATATTTCCTTTTTCACCATAGCCCTCTATGGGCTTCCAAATATCCCTTTGCCAATTCCACAAGAACAGCCTTAGCGAAAGGCTTCTTGAAGGGAAAGATGTAACTCTGTGAGATGAATTAACAGAACACAGAGCAGTTTCTCAGAAAGCTTCTTTCCAGTTTTGAACGGAAGATATTTCCTTTTTCACCATAGCCCTCTATGGGCTTCCAAATATCCCTTTGCCAATTCCACAAGAACAGCCTTAGCCAAAGGCTTCTTGAAGGGAAAGATGTAACTCTGTGAGATGAATTAACAGAACACAGAGCAGTTTCTCAGAAAGCTTCTTTCCAGTTTTGAACGGAAGATATTTCCATTTTCACCATAGCCCTCTATGGGCTTCCAAATATGCCTTTGCCAATTCCACAAGAACAGCCTTAGCGAAAGGCTTCTTGAAGGGAAAGATGTAACTCTGTGAGATGAATTAACAGAACACAGAGCAGTTGTTCAGAAAGCTTCTTTCCAGTTTTGAACGGAAGATATTTCCTTTTTCACCATAGCTCCCTATGGGCTTCCAAATATCCCTTTCCCAATTCCACAAGAACAGCCTTAGCGAAAGGCTTCTTGAAGAGAAAGATGTAACTCTGTGAGATGAATTAACAGAACACAAAGCAGTTTTTCAGAAAGCTTCTTTCCAGTTTTGAACGGAAGATATTTCCTTTTTCACCATAGCCCTCTATGGGCTTCCAAATATCCCTTTGCCAATTCCACAAGAACAGCCTTAGCGAAAGGCTTCTTGAAGGGAAAGATGTAACTCTGTGAGATGAATTAACAGAACACAGAGCAGTTTCTCAGAAAGCTTCTTTCCAGTTTTGAACGGAAGATATTTCCTTTTTCACCATACCCCTCTATGGGCTTCCAAATATCCCTTTGCCAATTCCACAAGAACAGCCTTAGCGAAAGGCTTCTTGAAGGGAAAGATGTAACTCTGTGAGATGAATTAACAGAACACAGAGCAGTTTCTCAGAAAGCTTCTTTCCAGTTTTGAACGGAAGATATTTCCTTTTTCACCATAGGCCTCTATGGGCTTCCAAATATCCCTTTGCCAATTCCACAAGAACAGCCTTAGCGAAAGGCTTATTGAAGGGAAAGATGTAACTCTGTGGGATGAATTAACAGAACACAGAGCAGTTTCTCAGAAAGCTTCTTTCCAGTTTTGAACGGAAGATATTTCCTTTTTCACCATAGCCCTCTAAGGGCTTCCAAATATCCCTTTGCCAATTCCCCAAGAACAGCCTTAGCGAAAGGCTTCTTGAAGGGAAAGATGTAACTCTGTGAGATGAATTAACAGAACACAGAGCAGTTTCTCAGAAAGCTTCTTTCCAGTTTTGAACGGAAGATATTTCCTTTTTCACCATAGCCGTCTATGGGCTTCCAAATATCCCTTTGCCAATTCCACAAGAACAGCCTTAGCGAAAGGCTTCTTGAAGGGAAAGATGTAACTCTGTGAGATGAATTAACAGAACACAGAGCAGTTTCTCAGAAAGCTTCTTTCCAGTTTTGAACGGAAGATATTTCCTTTTTCACCGTAGCCCTCTATGGGCTTCCAAATATCCCTTTGCCAATGCCACAAGAACAGACTTAGCGAAAGGCTTCTTGAAGGGAAAGATGTAACTCTGTGAGATGAATTAACAGAACACAGAGCAGTTTCTCAGAAAGCTTCTTTCCAGTTTTGAACAGAAGATATTTCCTATTTCACCATAGCCCTCTATGGACTTCCAAATATCCCTTTGCCAATTCCACAAGAAAAGCCTTAGCGAAAGGCTTCTTGATGGGAAAGATGTAACTCTGTGAGATGAATTAACAGAACACAGAGCACTTGCTCAGAAAGCTTCTTTCCAGTTTTGAACGGAAGATATTTCCTTTTTCACCATAGCCCTCTATGGGCTTCCAAATATCCCTTTGCCAATTCCACAAGAACAGCCTTAGCGAAAGGCTTCTTGAAGGGAAAGATGTAACTCTGTGAGATGAATTAACAGAACACAGAGCAGTTGTTCAGAAAGCTTCTTTCCAGTTTTGAACGAAAGATATTTCCTTTTTCACCATAGCTCCCTATGGGCTTCCAAATATCCCTTTGCCAATTCCACAAGAACAGCCTTAGCGAAAGGCTTCTTGAAGGGAAAGATGTAACTCTGTGAGATGAATTAACAGAACACAAAGCAGTTTCTCAGAAAGCTTCTTTCCAGTTTTCAACGGAAGATATTTCCTTTTTCACCATAGCCCTCTATGGGCTTCCAAATATCCCTTTGCCAATTCCACAAGAACAGCCTTAGCGAAAGGCTTCTTGAAGGGAAAGATGTAACTCTGTGAGATGAATTAACAGAACACAGAGCAGTTGCTCAGAAAGCTTCTTTCCAGTTTTGAACGGAAGATATTTCCTTTTTCACCATACCCCTCTATGGGCTTCCAAATATCCCTTTGCCAATTCCACAAGAACAGCCTTAGCGAAAGGCTTCTTGAAGGGAAAGATGTAACTCTGTGAGATGAATTAACAGAACACAGAGCAGTTTCTCAGAAAGCTTCTTTCCAGTTTTGAACGGAAGATATTTCCTTTTTCACCATAGCCCTCTATGGGCTTCCAAATATCCCTTTGCCAATTCCACAAGAACAGCCTTAGCGAAAGGTTTCTTGAAGGGAAAGATGTAACTCTGTGGGATGAATTAACAGAACACAGAGCAGTTTCTCAGAATGCTTCTTTCCGGTTTTGAACGGAAGATATTTCCTTTTTCACCATAGCCCTCTATGGGCTTCCAAATATCCCTTTGCCAATTCCCCAAGAACAGCCTTAGCGAAAGGCTTCTTCAAGGGAAAGATGTAACTCTGTGAGATGAATTAACAGAACACAGAGCAGTTTCTCAGAAAGCTTCTTTCCAGTTTTGAACGGAAGGTATTTCCTTTTTCACCATAGCCCTCTATGGGCTTCCAAATATCCCTTTGCCAATTCCCCAAGAACAGCCTTAGCGAAAGGCTTCTTGAAGGGAAAGATGTAACTCTGTGAGATGAATTAACAGAACACAGAGCAGTTTCTCAGAAAGCTTCTTTCCAGTTTTGAACGGAAGATATTTCCTTTTTCACCATAGCCCTCTATGGGCTTCCAAATATCCCTTTGCCAATTCCACAAGAACAGCCTTAGCGAAAGGCTTCTTGAAGGGAAAGATGTAACTCTGTGAGATGAATTAACAGAACACAGAGCAGTTTCTCAGAAAGCTTCTTTCCAGTTTTGAACGGAAGATATTTCCTTTTTCACCATAGCCCTCTATGGGCTTCCAAATATCCCTTTGCCAATTCCACAAGAACAGCCTTAGCGAAAGGCTTCTTGAAGGGAAAGATGTAACTCGGTGAGATGAATTAACAGAACACAGAGCAGTTTCTCAGAAAGCTTCTTTCCAGTTTTGAACGGAAGATATTTCCTTTTTCACCATAGCCCTCTATGGGCTTCCAAATATCCCTTTGCCAATTGCACAGGAACAGCCTTAGCGAAAGGCTTCTTGAAGGGAAAGATGTAACTCTGTGAGATGAATTAACAGAACACAGTGCAGTTTCTCAGAAAGCTTCTTTCCAGTTTTGAACGGAAGATATTTCCTTTTTCACCATAGCCCTCTAAGGGCTTCCAAATATCCCTTTGCCAATTCCACAAGAACAGCCTTAGCGAAAGGCTTCTTGAAGGGAAAGATGTAACTCTGTGAGATGAATTAACAGAACACAGAGCAGTTTCTCAGAAAGCTTCTTTCCAGTTTTGAACGGAAGATATTTCCTTTTTCACCATAGCCCTCTATGGGCTTCCAAATATCCCTTTGCCAATTCCACAAGAACAGCCTTAGCGAAAGGCTTCTTGAAGGGAAAGATGTAACTCTGTGAGATGAATTAACAGAACACAGAGCAGTTTCTCAGAAAGCTTCTTTCCAGTTTTGAACGGAAGATATTTCCTTTTTCACCATAGCCCTCTATGGGCTTCCAAATATCCCTTTGCCAATTCCACAAGAACAGCCTTAGCGAAAGGCTTCTTGAAGGGAAAGATGTAACTCTGTGAGATGAATTAACAGAACACACAGCAGTTTCTCAGAAAGCTTCTTTCCACTTTTGAACGGAAGATATTTCCTTTTTCACCATAGCCCTCTATGGGCTTCCAAATATGCCTTTGCCAATTCCACAAGAACAGCCTTAGCGAAAGGCTTCTTGAAGGGAAAGATGTAACTCTGTGAGATGAATTAACAGAACACAGAGCAGTTGTTCAGAAAGCTTCTTTCCAGTTTTGAACGGAAGATATTTCCTTTTTCACCATAGCTCCCTATGGGCTTCCAAATATCCCTTTCCCAATTCCACAAGAACAGCCTTAGCGAAAGGCTTCTTGAAGAGAAAGATGTAACTCTGTGAGATGAATTAACAGAACACAAAGCAGTTTTTCAGAAAGCTTCTTTCCAGTTTTGAACGGAAGATATTTCCTTTTTCACCATAGCCCTCTATGGGCTTCCAAATATCCCTTTGCCAATTCCACAAGAACAGCCTTAGCGAAAGGCTTCTTGAAGGGAAAGATGTAACTCTGTGAGATGAATTAACAGAACACAGAGCAGTTGCTCAGAAAGCTTCTTTCCAGTTTTGAACGGAAGATATTTCCTTTTTCACCATACCCCTCTATGGGCTTCCAAATATCCCTTTGCCAATTCCACAAGAACAGCCTTAGCGAAAGGCTTCTTGAAGGGAAAGATGTAACTCTGTGAGATGAATTAACAGAACACAGAGCAGTTTCTCAGAAAGCTTCTTTCCAGTTTTGAACGGAAGATATTTCCTTTTTCACCATAGGCCTCTATGGGCTTCCAAATATCCCTTTGCCAATTCCACAAGAACAGCCTTAGCGAAAGGCTTATTGAAGGGAAAGATGTAACTCTGTGGGATGAATTAACAGAACACAGAGCAGTTTCTCAGAAAGCTTCTTTCCAGTTTTGAACGGAAGATATTTCCTTTTTCACCATAGCCCTCTATGGGCTTCCAAATATCCCTTTGCCAATTCCCCAAGAACAGCCTTAGCGAAAGGCTTCTTGAAGGGAAAGATGTAACTCTGTGAGATGAATTAACAGAACACAGAGCAGTTTCTCAGAAAGCTTCTTTCCAGTTTTGAACGGAAGGTATTTCCTTTTTCACCATAGCCCTCTATGGGCTTCCAAATATCCCTTTGCCAATACCCCAAGAACAGCCTTAGCGAAAGGCTTCTTGAAGGGAAAGATGTAACTCTGTGAGATGAATTAACAGAACACAGAGCAGTTTCTCAGAAAGCTTCTTTCCAGTTTTGAACGGAAGATATTTCCTTTTTCACCATAGCCCTCTATGGGCTTCCAAATATCCCTTTGCCAATTCCACAAGAACAGCCTTAGCGAAAGGCTTCTTGAAGGGAAAGATGTAACTCTGTGAGATGAATTAAAAGAACACAGAGCAGTTTCTCAGAAAGCTTCTTTCCAGTTTTGAACGGAAGATATTTCCTTTTTCACCGTAGCCCTCTATGGGCTTCCAAATATCCCTTTGCCAATTCCACAAGAACAGCCTTAGCGAAAGGCTTATTGAAGGGAAAGATGTAACTCTGTCGGATGAATTAACAGAACACAGAGCAGTTTCTCAGAAAGCTTCTTTCCAGTTTTGAACGGAAGATATTTCCTTTTTCACCATAGCCCTCTATGGGCTTCCAAATATCCCTTTGCCAATTCCCCAAGAACAGCCTTAACGAAAGGCTTCTTGAAGGGAAAGATGTAACTCTGTGAGATGAATTAACAGAACACAGAGCAGTTTCTCAGAAAGCTTCTTTCCAGTTTTGAACGGAAGGTATTTCCTTTTTCACCATAGCCCTCTATGGGCTTCCAAATATCCCTTTGCCAATATCCCAAGAACAGCCTTAGCGAAAGGCTTCTTGAAGGGAAAGATGTAACTCTGTGAGATGAATTAACAGAACACAGAGCAGTTTCTCAGAAAGCTTCTTTCCAGTTTTGAACGGAAGATATTTCCTTTTTCACCATAGCCCTCTATGGGCTTCCAAATATCCCTTTGCCAATTCCACAAGAACAGCCTTAGCGAAAGGCTTCTTGAAGGGAAAGATGTAACTCTGTGAGATGAATTAACAGAACACAGAGCAGTTTCTCAGAAAGCTTCTTTCCAGTTTTGAACGGAAGATATTTCCTTTTTCACCATAGCCCTCTATGGGCTTCCAAATATCCCTTTGCCAATTCCACAAGAACAGCCTTAGCGAAAGGCTTCTTGATGGGAAAGATGTAACTCTGTGAGATGAATTAACAGAACACACAGCAGTTTCTCAGAAAGCTTCTTTCCAGTTTTGAACGGAAGATATTTCCTTTTTCACCATAGCCCTCTATGGGCTTCCAAATATCCCTTTGCCAATTCCCCAAGAACAGCCTTAGCGAAAGGCTTCTTGAAGGGAAAGATATAACTCTGTGAGATGAATTAACAGAACACAGAGCAGTTTCTCAGAAAGCTTCTTTCCAGTTTTGAACGGAAGATATTTCCTTTTTCACCATAGCCCTCTATGGGCTTCCAAATATCCCTTTGCCAATTCCACAAGAACAGCCTTAGCGAAAGGCTTATTGAAGGGAAAGATGTAACTCTGTGGGATGAATTAACAGAACACAGAGCAGTTTCTCAGAAAGCTTCTTTCCAGTTTTGAACGGAAGATATTTCCTTTTTCACCATAGCCCTCTACGGGCTTCCAAATATCCCTTTGCCAATTCCCCAAGAACAGCCTTAGCGAAAGGCTTCTTGAAGGGAAAGATGTAACTCTGTGAGATGAATTAACAGAACACAGAGCAGTTTCTCAGAAAGCTTCTTTCCAGTTTTGAACGGAAGGTATTTCCTTTTTCACCATAGCCCTCTATGGGCTTCCAAATATCCCTTTGCCAATTCCCCAAGAACAGCCTTAGCGAAAGGCTTCTTGAAGGGAAAGATGTAACTCTGTGAGATGAATTAACAGAACACAGAGCAGTTTTTCAGAAATCTTCTTTCTAGTTTTGAACGATAGATATTTCCTTTTTCACCATAGCCCTCTATGGGCTTCCAAATATCCCTTTCCCAATTCCACAAGAACAGCCTTAGCGAAAGGCTTCTTGAAGTTAAAGATGTAACTCTGTGAGATGAATTAACAGAACACAGAGCAGTTTCTCAGAAAGCTTCTTTCCAGTTTTGAACGGAAGATATTTCCTTTTTCACCATAGCCCTCTATGGGCTTCCAAATATCCCTTTGCCAATTCCACAAGAACAGCCTTAGCGAAAGGCTTCTTGAAGGGAAAGATGTAACTCTGTGAGATGAATTAACAGAACACACAGCAGTTTCTCAGAAAGCTTCTTTCCAGTTTTGAACGGAAGATATTTCCTTTTTCACCATAGCCCTCTATGGGCTTCCAAATATCCCTTTGCCAATTCCACAAGAACAGCCTTAGCGAAAGGCTTCTTGAAGGGAAAGATGTAACTCTGTGAGATGAATTAACAGAACACAGAGCAGTTTCTCAGAAAGCTTCTTTCATGTTTTCAACGGAAGATATTTCCTTTTTCACCATAGCCCTCTATGGGCTTCCAAATATCCCTTTGCCAATTCCACAAGAACAGCCTTAGCGAAAGGCTTCTTGAAGGGAAAGATGTAACTCTGTGAGATGAATTAACAGAACACACAGCAGTTTCTCAGAAAGCTTCTTTCCAGTTTTGAACGGAAGATATTTCCTTTTTCACCATAGCCCTCTATGGGCTTCCAAATATCCCTTTGCCAATTCCACAAGAACAGCCTTAGCCAAAGGCTTCTTGAAGGGAAAGATGTAACTCTGTGAGATGAATTAACAGAACACAGAGCAGTTTCTCAGAAAGCTTCTTTCCAGTTTTGAACGGAAGATATTTCCATTTTCACCATAGCCCTCTATGGGCTTCCAAATATGCCTTTGCCAATTCCACAAGAACAGCCTTAGCGAAAGGCTTCTTGAAGGGAAAGATGTAACTCTGTGAGATGAATTAACAGAACACAGAGCAGTTGTTCAGAAAGCTTCTTTCCAGTTTTGAACGGAAGATATTTCCTTTTTCACCATAGCTCCCTATGGGCTTCCAAATATCCCTTTCCCAATTCCACAAGAACAGCCTTAGCGAAAGGCTTCTTGAAGAGAAAGATGTAACTCTGTGAGATGAATTAACAGAACACAAAGCAGTTTTTCAGAAAGCTTCTTTCCAGTTTTGAACGGAAGATATTTCCTTTTTCACCATAGCCCTCTATGGGCTTCCAAATATCCCTTTGCCAATTCCACAAGAACAGCCTTAGCGAAAGGCTTCTTGAAGGGAAAGATGTAACTCTGTGAGATGAATTAACAGAACACAGAGCAGTTTCTCAGAAAGCTTCTTTCCAGTTTTGAACGGAAGATATTTCCTTTTTCACCATAGCCCTCTATGGGCTTCCAAATATCCCTTTGCCAATTCCACAAGAACAGCCTTAGCGAAAGGCTTCTTGAAGGGAAAGATGTAACTCTGTGAGATGAATTAACAGAACACAGAGCAGTTTCTCAGAAAGCTTCTTTCCAGTTTTGAACGGAAGATATTTCCTTTTTCACCATAGGCCTCTATGGGCTTCCAAATATCCCTTTGCCAATTCCACAAGAACAGCCTTAGCGAAAGGCTTATTGAAGGGAAAGATGTAACTCTGTGGGATGAATTAACAGAACACAGAGCAGTTTCTCAGAAAGCTTCTTTCCAGTTTTGAACGGAAGATATTTCCTTTTTCACCATAGCCCTCTAAGGGCTTCCAAATATCCCTTTGCCAATTCCCCAAGAACAGCCTTAGCGAAAGGCTTCTTGAAGGGAAAGATGTAACTCTGTGAGATGAATTAACAGAACACAGAGCAGTTTCTCAGAAAGCTTCTTTCCAGTTTTGAACGGAAGATATTTCCTTTTTCACCATAGCCGTCTATGGGCTTCCAAATATCCCTTTGCCAATTCCACAAGAACAGCCTTAGCGAAAGGCTTCTTGAAGGGAAAGATGTAACTCTGTGAGATGAATTAACAGAACACAGAGCAGTTTCTCAGAAAGCTTCTTTCCAGTTTTGAACGGAAGATATTTCCTTTTTCACCGTAGCCCTCTATGGGCTTCCAAATATCCCTTTGCCAATGCCACAAGAACAGACTTAGCGAAAGGCTTCTTGAAGGGAAAGATGTAACTCTGTGAGATGAATTAACAGAACACAGAGCAGTTTCTCAGAAAGCTTCTTTCCAGTTTTGAACAGAAGATATTTCCTATTTCACCATAGCCCTCTATGGACTTCCAAATATCCCTTTGCCAATTCCACAAGAAAAGCCTTAGCGAAAGGCTTCTTGATGGGAAAGATGTAACTCTGTGAGATGAATTAACAGAACACAGAGCACTTGCTCAGAAAGCTTCTTTCCAGTTTTGAACGGAAGATATTTCCTTTTTCACCATAGCCCTCTATGGGCTTCCAAATATCCCTTTGCCAATTCCACAAGAACAGCCTTAGCGAAAGGCTTCTTGAAGGGAAAGATGTAACTCTGTGAGATGAATTAACAGAACACAGAGCAGTTGTTCAGAAAGCTTCTTTCCAGTTCTGAACGAAAGATATTTCCTTTTTCACCATAGCTCCCTATGGGCTTCCAAATATCCCTTTGCCAATTCCACAAGAACAGCCTTAGCGAAAGGCTTCTTGAAGGGAAAGATGTAACTCTGTGAGATGAATTAACAGAACACAAAGCAGTTTCTCAGAAAGCTTCTTTCCAGTTTTCAACGGAAGATATTTCCTTTTTCACCATAGCCCTCTATGGGCTTCCAAATATCCCTTTGCCAATTCCACAAGAACAGCCTTAGCGAAAGGCTTCTTGAAGGGAAAGATGTAACTCTGTGAGATGAATTAACAGAACACAGAGCAGTTGCTCAGAAAGCTTCTTTCCAGTTTTGAACGGAAGATATTTCCTTTTTCACCATACCCCTCTATGGGCTTCCAAATATCCCTTTGCCAATTCCACAAGAACAGCCTTAGCGAAAGGCTTCTTGAAGGGAAAGATGTAACTCTGTGAGATGAATTAACAGAACACAGAGCAGTTTCTCAGAAAGCTTCTTTCCAGTTTTGAACGGAAGATATTTCCTTTTTCACCATAGCCCTCTATGGGCTTCCAAATATCCCTTTGCCAATTCCACAAGAACAGCCTTAGCGAAAGGCTTCTTGAAGGGAAAGATGTAACTCTGTGGGATGAATTAACAGAACACAGAGCAGTTTCTCAGAATGCTTCTTTCCGGTTTTGAACGGAAGATATTTCCTTTTTCACCATAGCCCTCTATGGGCTTCCAAATATCCCTTTGCCAATTCCCCAAGAACAGCCTTAGCGAAAGGCTTCTTCAAGGGAAAGATGTAACTCTGTGAGATGAATTAACAGAACACAGAGCAGTTTCTCAGAAAGCTTCTTTCCAGTTTTGAACGGAAGGTATTTCCTTTTTCACCATAGCCCTCTATGGGCTTCCAAATATCCCTTTGCCAATTCCCCAAGAACAGCCTTAGCGAAAGGCTTCTTGAAGGGAAAGATGTAACTCTGTGAGATGAATTAACAGAACACAGAGCAGTTTCTCAGAAAGCTTCTTTCCAGTTTTGAACGGAAGATATTTCCTTTTTCACCATAGCCCTCTATGGGCTTCCAAATATCCCTTTGCCAATTCCACAAGAACAGCCTTAGCGAAAGGCTTCTTGAAGGGAAAGATGTAACTCTGTGAGATGAATTAACAGAACACAGAGCAGTTTCTCAGAAAGCTTCTTTCCAGTTTTGAACGGAAGATATTTCCTTTTTCACCATAGCCCTCTATGGGCTTCCAAATATCCCTTTGCCAATTCCACAAGAACAGCCTTAGCGAAAGGCTTCTTGAAGGGAAAGATGTAACTCTGTGAGATGAATTAACAGAACACAGAGCAGTTTCTCAGAAAGCTTCTTTCCAGTTTTGAACGGAAGATATTTCCTTTTTCACCATAGCCCTCTATGGGCTTCCAAATATCCCTTTGCCAATTGCACAGGAACAGCCTTAGCGAAAGGCTTCTTGAAGGGAAAGATGTAACTCTGTGAGATGAATTAACAGAACACAGTGCAGTTTCTCAGAAAGCTTCTTTCCAGTTTTGAACGGAAGATATTTCCTTTTTCACCATAGCCCTCTAAGGGCTTCCAAATATCCCTTTGCCAATTCCACAAGAACAGCCTTAGCGAAAGGCTTCTTGAAGGGAAAGATGTAACTCTGTGAGATGAATTAACAGAACACAGAGCAGTTTCTCAGAAAGCTTCTTTCCAGTTTTGAACGGAAGATATTTCCTTTTTCACCATAGCCCTCTATGGGCTTCCAAATATCCCTTTGCCAATTCCACAAGAACAGCCTTAGCGAAAGGCTTCTTGAAGGGAAAGATGTAACTCTGTGAGATGAATTAACAGAACACAGAGCAGTTTCTCAGAAAGCTTCTTTCCAGTTTTGAACGGAAGATATTTCCTTTTTCACCATAGCCCTCTATGGGCTTCCAAATATCCCTTTGCCAATTCCACAAGAACAGCCTTAGCGAAAGGCTTCTTGAAGGGAAAGATGTAACTCTGTGAGATGAATTAACAGAACACACAGCAGTTTCTCAGAAAGCTTCTTTCCACTTTTGAACGGAAGATATTTCCTTTTTCACCATAGCCCTCTATGGGCTTCCAAATATGCCTTTGCCAATTCCACAAGAACAGCCTTAGCGAAAGGCTTCTTGAAGGGAAAGATGTAACTCTGTGAGATGAATTAACAGAACACAGAGCAGTTGTTCAGAAAGCTTCTTTCCAGTTTTGAACGGAAGATATTTCCTTTTTCACCATAGCTCCCTATGGGCTTCCAAATATCCCTTTCCCAATTCCACAAGAACAGCCTTAGCGAAAGGCTTCTTGAAGAGAAAGATGTAACTCTGTGAGATGAATTAACAGAACACAAAGCAGTTTTTCAGAAAGCTTCTTTCCAGTTTTGAACGGAAGATATTTCCTTTTTCACCATAGCCCTCTATGGGCTTCCAAATATCCCTTTGCCAATTCCACAAGAACAGCCTTAGCGAAAGGCTTCTTGAAGGGAAAGATGTAACTCTGTGAGATGAATTAACAGAACACAGAGCAGTTGCTCAGAAAGCTTCTTTCCAGTTTTGAACGGAAGATATTTCCTTTTTCACCATACCCCTCTATGGGCTTCCAAATATCCCTTTGCCAATTCCACAAGAACAGCCTTAGCGAAAGGCTTCTTGAAGGGAAAGATGTAACTCTGTGAGATGAATTAACAGAACACAGAGCAGTTTCTCAGAAAGCTTCTTTCCAGTTTTGAACGGAAGATATTTCCTTTTTCACCATAGGCCTCTATGGGCTTCCAAATATCCCTTTGCCAATTCCACAAGAACAGCCTTAGCGAAAGGCTTATTGAAGGGAAAGATGTAACTCTGTGGGATGAATTAACAGAACACAGAGCAGTTTCTCAGAAAGCTTCTTTCCAGTTTTGAACGGAAGATATTTCCTTTTTCACCATAGCCCTCTATGGGCTTCCAAATATCCCTTTGCCAATTCCCCAAGAACAGCCTTAGCGAAAGGCTTCTTGAAGGGAAAGATGTAACTCTGTGAGATGAATTAACAGAACACAGAGCAGTTTCTCAGAAAGCTTCTTTCCAGTTTTGAACGGAAGGTATTTCCTTTTTCACCATAGCCCTCTATGGGCTTCCAAATATCCCTTTGCCAATACCCCAAGAACAGCCTTAGCGAAAGGCTTCTTGAAGGGAAAGATGTAACTCTGTGAGATGAATTAACAGAACACAGAGCAGTTTCTCAGAAAGCTTCTTTCCAGTTTTGAACGGAAGATATTTCCTTTTTCACCATAGCCCTCTATGGGCTTCCAAATATCCCTTTGCCAATTCCACAAGAACAGCCTTAGCGAAAGGCTTCTTGAAGGGAAAGATGTAACTCTGTGAGATGAATTAAAAGAACACAGAGCAGTTTCTCAGAAAGCTTCTTTCCAGTTTTTAACGGAAGATATTTCCTTTTTCACCGTAGCCCTCTATGGGCTTCCAAATATCCCTTTGCCAATTCCACAAGAACAGCCTTAGCGAAAGGCTTATTGAAGGGAAAGATGTAACTCTGTCGGATGAATTAACAGAACACAGAGCAGTTTCTCAGAAAGCTTCTTTCCAGTTTTGAACGGAAGATATTTCCTTTTTCACCATAGCCCTCTATGGGCTTCCAAATATCCCTTTGCCAATTCCCCAAGAACAGCCTTAGCGAAAGGCTTCTTGAAGGGAAAGATGTAACTCTGTGAGATGAATTAACAGAACACAGAGCAGTTTCTCAGAAAGCTTCTTTCCAGTTTTGAACGGAAGGTATTTCCTTTTTCACCATAGCCCTCTATGGGCTTCCAAATATCCCTTTGCCAATATCCCAAGAACAGCCTTAGCGAAAGGCTTCTTGAAGGGAAAGATGTAACTCTGTGAGATGAATTAACAGAACACAGAGCAGTTTCTCAGAAAGCTTCTTTCCAGTTTTGAACGGAAGATATTTCCTTTTTCACCATAGCCCTCTATGGGCTTCCAAATATCCCTTTGCCAATTCCACAAGAACAGCCTTAGCGAAAGGCTTCTTGAAGGGAAAGATGTAACTCTGTGAGATGAATTAACAGAACACAGAGCAGTTTCTCAGAAAGCTTCTTTCCAGTTTTGAACGGAAGATATTTCCTTTTTCACCATAGCCCTCTATGGGCTTCCAAATATCCCTTTGCCAATTCCACAAGAACAGCCTTAGCGAAAGGCTTCTTGATGGGAAAGATGTAACTCTGTGAGATGAATTAACAGAACACACAGCAGTTTCTCAGAAAGCTTCTTTCCAGTTTTGAACGGAAGATATTTCCTTTTTCACCATAGCCCTCTATGGGCTTCCAAATATCCCTTTGCCAATTCCCCAAGAACAGCCTTAGCGAAAGGCTTCTTGAAGGGAAAGATATAACTCTGTGAGATGAATTAACAGAACACAGAGCAGTTTCCCAGAAAGCTTCTTTCCAGTTTTGAACGGAAGATATTTCCTTTTTCACCATAGCCCTCTATGGGCTTCCAAATATCCCTTTGCCAATTCCACAAGAACAGCCTTAGCGAAAGGCTTATTGAAGGGAAAGATGTAACTCTGTGGGATGAATTAACAGAACACAGAGCAGTTTCTCAGAAAGCTTCTTTCCAGTTTTGAACGGAAGATATTTCCTTTTTCACCATAGCCCTCTACGGGCTTCCAAATATCCCTTTGCCAATTCCCCAAGAACAGCCTTAGCGAAAGGCTTCTTGAAGGGAAAGATGTAACTCTGTGAGATGAATTAACAGAACACAGAGCAGTTTCTCAGAAAGCTTCTTTCCAGTTTTGAACGGAAGGTATTTCCTTTTTCACCATAGCCCTCTATGGGCTTCCAAATATCCCTTTGCCAATTCCCCAAGAACAGCCTTAGCGAAAGGCTTCTTGAAGGGAAAGATGTAACTCTGTGAGATGAATTAACAGAACACAGAGCAGTTTCTCAGAAATCTTCTTTCTAGTTTTGAACGATAGATATTTCCTTTTTCACCATAGCCCTCTATGGGCTTCCAAATATCCCTTTCCCAATTCCACAAGAACAGCCTTAGCGAAAGGCTTCTTGAAGTTAAAGATGTAACTCTGTGAGATGAATTAACAGAACACAGAGCAGTTTCTCAGAAAGCTTCTTTCCAGTTTTGAACGGAAGATATTTCCTTTTTCACCATAGCCCTCTATGGGCTTCCAAATATCCCTTTGCCAATTCCACAAGAACAGCCTTAGCGAAAGGCTTCTTGAAGGGAAAGATGTAACTCTGTGAGATGAATTAACAGAACACACAGCAGTTTCTCAGAAAGCTTCTTTCCAGTTTTGAACGGAAGATATTTCCTTTTTCACCATAGCCCTCTATGGGCTTCCAAATATCCCTTTGCCAATTCCACAAGAACAGCCTTAGCGAAAGGCTTCTTGAAGGGAAAGATGTAACTCTGTGAGATGAATTAACAGAACACAGAGCAGTTTCTCAGAAAGCTTCTTTCATGTTTTCAACGGAAGATATTTCCTTTTTCACCATAGCCCTCTATGGGCTTCCAAATATCCCTTTGCCAATTCCACAAGAACAGCGTTAGCGAAAGGCTTCTTGAAGGGAAAGATGTAACTCTGTGAGATGAATTAACAGAACACACAGCAGTTTCTCAGAAAGCTTCTTTCCAGTTTTGAACGGAAGATATTTCCTTTTTCACCATAGCCCTCTATGGGCTTCCAAATATCCCTTTGCCAATTCCACAAGAACAGCCTTAGCGAAAGGCTTCTTGAAGGGAAAGATGTAACTCTGTGAGATGAATTAACAGAACACAGAGCAGTTTCTCAGAAAGCTTCTTTCCAGTTTTGAACGGAAGATATTTCCTTTTTCACCATAGCCCTCTATGGGCTTCCAAATATCCCTTTGCCAATTCCCCAAGAACAGCCTTAGCGAAAGGCTTCTTGAAGGGAAAGATGTAACTCTGTGAGATGAATTAACAGAACACAGAGCAGTTTCTCAGAAAGCTTCTTTCCAGTTTTGAACGGAAGATATTTCCTTTTTCACCATAGCCCTCTATGGGCTTCCAAATATCCCTTTGCCAATTCCACAAGAACAGCCTTAGCGAAAGGCTTATTGAAGGGAAAGATGTAACTCTGTGGGATGAATTAACAGAACACAGAGCAGTTTCTCAGAAAGCTTCTTTCCAGTTTTGAACGGAAGATATTTCCTTTTTCACCATAGCCCTCTAAGGGCTTCCAAATATCCCTTTGCCAATTCGCCAAGAACAGCCTTAGCGAAAGGCTTCTTGAAGGGAAAGATGTAACTCTGTGAGATGAATTAACAGAACACAGAGCAGTTTCTCAGAAAGCTTCTTTCCAGTTTTGAACGGAAGATATTTCCTTTTTCACCATAGCCGTCTATGGGCTTCCAAATATCCCTTTGCCAATTCCACAAGAACAGCCTTAGCGAAAGGCTTCTTGAAGGGAAAGATGTAACTCTGTGAGATGAATTAACAGAACACAGAGCAGTTTCTCAGAAAGCTTCTTTCCAGTTTTGAACGGAAGATATTTCCTTTTTCACCGTAGCCCTCTATGGGCTTCCAAATATCCCTTTGCCAATGCCACAAGAACAGACTTAGCGAAAGGCTTCTTGAAGGGAAAGATGTAACTCTGTGAGATGAATTAACAGAACACAGAGCAGTTTCTCAGAAAGCTTCTTTCCAGTTTTGAACGGAAGATATTTCCTTTTTCACCATAGCCCTCTATGGGCTTCCAAATATCCCTTTGCCAATTCCACAAGAACAGCCTTAGCGAAAGGCTTCTTGAAGGGAAAGATGTAACTCTGTGAGATGAATTAACAGAACACACAGCAGTTTCTCAGAAAGCTTCTTTCCAGTTTTGAACGGAAGATATTTCCTTTTTCACCATAGCCCTCTATGGGCTTCCAAATATCCCTTTGCCAATTCCACAAGAACAGCCTTAGCGAAAGGCTTCTTGAAGGGAAAGATGTAACTCTGTGAGATGAATTAACAGAACACAGAGCAGTTTCTCAGAAAGCTTCTTTCCAGTTTTGAACGGAAGATATTTCCTTTTTCACCATAGCCCTCTATGGGCTTCCAAATATCCCTTTGCCAATTCCACAAGAACAGCCTTAGCGAAAGGCTTCTTGAAGGGAAAGATGTAACTCTGTGAGATGAATTAACAGAACACAGAGCAGTTTCTCAGAAAGCTTCTTTCCAGTTTTGAACGGAAGATATTTCCATTTTCACCATAGCCCTCTATGGGCTTCCAAATATGCCTTTGCCAATTCCACAAGAACAGCCTTAGCGAAAGGCTTCTTGAAGGGAAAGATGTAACTCTGTGAGATGAATTAACAGAACACAGAGCAGTTGTTCAGAAAGCTTCTTTCCAGTTTTGAACGGAAGATATTTCCTTTTTCACCATAGCTCCCTATGGGCTTCCAAATATCCCTTTCCCAATTCCACAAGAACAGCCTTAGCGAAAGGCTTCTTGAAGAGAAAGATGTAACTCTGTGAGATGAATTAACAGAACACAAAGCAGTTTTTCAGAAAGCTTCTTTCCAGTTTTGAACGGAAGATATTTCCTTTTTCAACATAGCCCTCTATGGGCTTCCAAATATCCCTTTGCCAATTCCACAAGAACAGCCTTAGCGAAAGGCTTCTTGAAGGGAAAGATGTAACTCTGTGAGATGAATTAACAGAACACAGAGCAGTTGCTCAGAAAGCTTCTTTCCAGTTTTGAACGGAAGATATTTCCTTTTTCACCATACCCCTCTAAGGGCTTCCAAATATCCCTTTGCCAATTCCACAAGAACAGCCTTAGCGAAAGGCTTCTTGAAGGGAAAGATGTAACTCTGTGAGATGAATTAACAGAACACAGAGCAGTTTCTCAGAAAGCTTCTTTCCAGTTTTGAACGGAAGATATTTCCTTTTTCACCATAGGCCTCTATGGGCTTCCAAATATCCCTTTGCCAATTCCACAAGAACAGCCTTAGCGAAAGGCTTATTGAAGGGAAAGATGTAACTCTGTGGGATGAATTAACAGAACACAGAGCAGTTTCTCAGAAAGCTTCTTTCCAGTTTTGAACGGAAGATATTTCCTTTTTCACCATAGCCCTCTATGGGCTTCCAAATATCCCTTTGCCAATTCCCCAAGAACAGCCTTAGCGAAAGGCTTCTTGAAGGGAAAGATGTAACTCTGTGAGATGAATTAACAGAACACAGAGCAGTTTCTCAGAAAGCTTCTTTCCAGTTTTGAACGGAAGGTATTTCCTTTTTCACCATAGCCCTCTATGGGCTTCCAAATATCCCTTTGCCAATACCCCAAGAACAGCCTTAGCGAAAGGCTTCTTGAAGGGAAAGATGTAACTCTGTGAGATGAATTAACAGAACACAGAGCAGTTTCTCAGAAAGCTTCTTTCCAGTTTTGAACGGAAGATATTTCCTTTTTCACCATAGCCCTCTATGGGCTTCCAAATATCCCTTTGCCAATTCCACAAGAACAGTCTTAGCGAAAGGCTTCTTGAAGGGAAAGATGTAACTCTGTGAGATGAATTAAAAGAACACAGAGCAGTTTCTCAGAAAGCTTCTTTCCAGTTTTGAACGGAAGATATTTCCTTTTTCACCGTAGCCCTCTATGGGCTTCCAAATATCCCTTTGCCAATTCCACAAGAACAGCCTTAGCGAAAGGCTTATTGAAGGGAAAGATGTAACTCTGTGGGATGAATTAACAGAACACAGAGCAGTTTCTCAGAAAGCTTCTTTCCAGTTTTGAACGGAAGATATTTCCTTTTTCACCATAGCCCTCTATGGGCTTCCAAATATCCCTTTGCCAATTCCCCAAGAACAGCCTTAGCGAAAGGCTTCTTGAAGGGAAAGATGTAACTCTGTGAGATGAATTAACAGAACACAGAGCAGTTTCTCAGAAAGCTTCTTTCCAGTTTTGAACGGAAGGTATTTCCTTTTTCACCATAGCCCCCTATGGGCTTCCAAATATCCCTTTGCCAATATCCCAAGAACAGCCTTAGCGAAAGGCTTCTTGAAGGGAAAGATGTAACTCTGTGAGATGAATTAACAGAACACAGAGCAGTTTCTCAGAAAGCTTCTTTCCAGTTTTGAACGGAAGATATTTCCTTTTTCACCATAGCCCTCTATGGGCTTCCAAATATCCCTTTGCCAATTCCACAAGAACAGCCTTAGCGAAAGGCTTCTTGAAGGGAAAGATGTAACTCTGTGAGATGAATTAACAGAACACAGAGCAGTTTCTCAGAAAGCTTCTTTCCAGTTTTGAACGGAAGATATTTCCTTTTTCACCATAGCCCTCTATGGGCTTCCAAATATCCCTTTGCCAATTCCACAAGAACAGCCTTAGCGAAAGGCTTCCTGATGGGAAAGATGTAACTCTGTGAGATGAATTAACAGAACACACAGCAGTTTCTCAGAAAGCTTCTTTCCAGTTTTGAACGGAAGATATTTCCTTTTTCACCATAGCCCTCTATGGGCTTCCAAATATCCCTTTGCCAATTCCCCAAGAACAGCCTTAGCGAAAGGCTTCTTGAAGGGAAAGATGTAACTCTGTGAGATGAATTAACAGAACACAGAGCAGTTTCTCAGAAAGCTTCTTTCCAGTTTTGAACGGAAGATATTTCCTTTTTCACCATAGCCCTCTATGGGCTTCCAAATATCCCTTTGCCAATTCCACAAGAACAGCCTTAGCGAAAGGCTTATTGAAGGGAAAGATGTAACTCTGTGGGATGAATTAACAGAACACAGAGCAGTTTCTCAGAAAGCTTCTTTCCAGTTTTGAACGGAAGATATTTCCTTTTTCACCATAGCCCTCTACGGGCTTCCAAATATCCCTTTGCCAATTCCCCAAGAACAGCCTTAGCGAAAGGCTTCTTGAAGGGAAAGATGTAACTCTGTGAGATGAATTAACAGAACACAGAGCAGTTTCTCAGAAAGCTTCTTTCCAGTTTTGAACGGAAGGTATTTCCTTTTTCACCATAGCCCTCTATGGGCTTCCAAATATCCCTTTGCCAATTCCACAAGAACAGCCTTAGCGAAAGGCTTCTTGAAGGGAAAGATGTAACTCTGTGAGATGAATTAACAGAACACAGAGCAGTTTCTCAGAAATCTTCTTTCTAGTTTTGAACGATAGATATTTCCTTTTTCACCATAGCCCTCTATGGGCTTCCAAATATCCCTTTCCCAATTCCACAAGAACAGCCTTAGCGAAAGGCTTCTTGAAGTTAAAGATGTAACTCTGTGAGATGAATTAACAGAACACAGAGCAGTTTCTCAGAAAGCTTCTTTCCAGTTTTGAACGGAAGATATTTCCTTTTTCACCATAGCCCTCTATGGGCTTCCAAATATCCCTTTGCCAATTCCACAAGAACAGCCTTAGCGAAAGGCTTCTTGAAGGGAAAGATGTAACTCTGTGAGATGAATTAACAGAACACACAGCAGTTTCTCAGAAAGCTTCTTTCCAGTTTTGAACGGAAGATATTTCCTTTTTCACCATAGCCCTCTATGGGCTTCCAAATATCCCTTTGCCAATTCCACAAGAACAGCCTTAGCGAAAGGCTTCTTGAAGGGAAAGATGTAACTCTGTGAGATGAATTAACAGAACACAGAGCAGTTTCTCAGAAAGCTTCTTTCATGTTTTCAACGGAAGATATTTCCTTTTTCACCATAGCCCTCTATGGGCTTCCAAATATCCCTTTGCCAATTCCACAAGAACAGCCTTAGCGAAAGGCTTCTTGAAGGGAAAGATGTAACTCTGTGAGATGAATTAACAGAACACAGAGCAGTTTCTCAGAAAGCTTCTTTCCAGTTTTGAACGGAAGATATTTCCTTTTTCACCATAGCCCTCTATGGGCTTCCAAATATCCCTTTGCCAATTCCACAAGAACAGCCTTAGCGAAAGGCTTCTTGAAGGGAAAGATGTAACTCTGTGAGATGAATTAACAGAACACAGAGCAGTTTCTCAGAAAGCTTCTTTCCAGTTTTGAACGGAAGATATTTCCTTTTTCACCATAGCCCTCTATGGGCTTCCAAATATCCCTTTGCCAATTGCACAGGAACAGCCTTAGCGAAAGGCTTCTTGAAGGGAAAGATGTAACTCTGTGAGATGAATTAACAGAACACAGAGCAGTTTCTCAGAAAGCTTCTTTCCAGTTTTGAACGGAAGATATTTCCTTTTTCACCATAGCCCTCTATGGGCTTCCAAATATCCCTTTGCCAATTCCCCAAGAACAGCCTTAGCGAAAGGCTTCTTGAAGGGAAAGATGTAACTCTGTGAGATGAATTAACAGAACACAGAGCAGTTTCTCAGAAAGCTTCTTTCCAGTTTTGAACGGAAGATATTTCCTTTTTCACCATAGCCCTCTATGGGCTTCCAAATATCCCTTTGCCAATTCCACAAGAACAGCCTTAGCGAAAGGCTTCTTGAAGGGAAAGATGTAACTCTGTGAGATGAATTAACAGAACACAGAGCAGTTGTTCAGAAAGCTTCTTTCCAGTTTTGAACGGAAGATATTTCCTTTTTCACCATAGCTCCCTATGGGCTTCCAAATATCCCTTTCCCAATTCCACAAGAACAGCCTTAGCGAAAGGCTTCTTGAAGAGAAAGATGTAACTCTGTGAGATGAATTAACAGAACACAAAGCAGTTTTTCAGAAAGCTTCTTTCCAGTTTTGAACGGAAGATAGTTCCTTTTTCACCATAGCCCTCTATGGGCTTCCAAATATCCCTTTGCCAATTCCACAAGAACAGCCTTAGCGAAAGGCTTCTTGAAGGGAAAGATGTAACTCTGTGAGATGAATTAACAGAACACAGAGCAGTTTCTCAGAAAGCTTCTTTCCAGTTTTGAACGGAAGATATTTCCTTTTTCACCATACCCCTCTATGGGCTTCCAAATATCCCTTTGCCAATTCCACAAGAACAGCCTTAGCGAAAGGCTTCTTGAAGGGAAAGATGTAACTCTGTGAGATGAATTAACAGAACACAGAGCAGTTTCTCAGAAAGCTTCTTTCCAGTTTTGAACGGAAGATATTTCCTTTTTCACCATAGGCCTCTATGGGCTTCCAAATATCCCTTTGCCAATTCCACAAGAACAGCCTTAGCGAAAGGCTTATTGAAGGGAAAGATGTAACTCTGTGGGATGAATTAACAGAACACAGAGCAGTTTCTCAGAAAGCTTCTTTCCAGTTTTGAACGGAAGATATTTCCTTTTTCACCATAGCCCTCTAAGGGCTTCCAAATATCCCTTTGCCAATTCCCCAAGAACAGCCTTAGCGAAAGGCTTCTTGAAGGGAAAGATGTAACTCTGTGAGATGAATTAACAGAACACAGAGCAGTTTCTCAGAAAGCTTCTTTCCAGTTTTGAACGGAAGATATTTCCTTTTTCACCATAGCCGTCTATGGGCTTCCAAATATCCCTTTGCCAATTCCACAAGAACAGCCTTAGCGAAAGGCTTCTTGAAGGGAAAGATGTAACTCTGTGAGATGAATTAACAGAACACAGAGCAGTTTCTCAGAAAGCTTCTTTCCAGTTTTGAACGGAAGATATTTCCTTTTTCACCGTAGCCCTCTATGGGCTTCCAAATATCCCTTTGCCAATGCCACAAGAACAGACTTAGCGAAAGGCTTCTTGAAGGGAAAGATGTAACTCTGTGAGATGAATTAACAGAACACAGAGCAGTTTCTCAGAAAGCTTCTTTCCAGTTTTGAACAGAAGATATTTCCTATTTCACCATAGCCCTCTATGGACTTCCAAATATCCCTTTGCCAATTCCACAAGAAAAGCCTTAGCGAAAGGCTTCTTGATGGGAAAGATGTAACTCTGTGAGATGAATTAACAGAACACAGAGCACTTGCTCAGAAAGCTTCTTTCCAGTTTTGAACGGAAGATATTTCCTTTTTCACCATAGCCCTCTATGGGCTTCCAAATATCCCTTTGCCAATTCCCCAAGAACAGCCTTAGCGAAAGGCTTCTTGAAGGGAAAGATGTAACTCTGTGAGATGAATTAACAGAACACAGAGCAGTTTCTCAGAAAGCTTCTTTCCAGTTTTAAACGGAAGATATTTCCTTTTTCACCATAGCCCTCTATGGGCTTCCAAATATCCCTTTGCCAATTCCACAAGAACAGCCTTAGCGAAAGGCTTCTTGAAGGGAAAGATGTAACTCTGTGAGATGAATTAACAGAACACAGAGCAGTTTCTCAGAAAGCTTCTTTCCAGTTTTGAACGGAAGATATTTCCTTTTTCACCATAGCCCTCTATGGGCTTCCAAATATCCCTTTGCCAATTCCACAAGAACAGCCTTAGCGAAAGGCTTCTTGAAGGGAAAGATGTAACTCTGTGAGATGAATTAACAGAACACAGAGCAGTTTCTCAGAAAGCTTCTTTCCAGTTTTGAACGGAAGATATTTCCTTTTTCACCATAGCCCTATATGGGCTTCCAAATATCCCTTTGCCAATTGCACAGGAACAGCCTTAGCGAAAGGCTTCTTGAAGGGAAAGATGTAACTCTGTGAGATGAATTAACAGAACACAGTGCAGTTTCTCAGAAAGCTTCTTTCCAGTTTTGAACGGAAGATATTTCCTTTTTCACCATAGCCCTCTAAGGGCTTCCAAATATCCCTTTGCCAATTCCACAAGAACAGCCTTAGCGAAAGGCTTCTTGAAGGGAAAGATGTAACTCTGTGAGATGAATTAACAGAACACAGAGCAGTTTCTCAGAAAGCTTCTTTCCAGTTTTGAACGGAAGATATTTCCTTTTTCACCATAGCCCTCTATGGGCTTCCAAATATCCCTTTGCCAATTCCACAAGAACAGCCTTAGCGAAAGGCTTCTTGAAGGGAAAGATGTAACTCTGTGAGATGAATTAACAGAACACAGAGCAGTTTCTCAGAAAGCTTCTTTCCAGTTTTGAACGGAAGATATTTCCTTTTTCACCATAGCCCTCTATGGGCTTCCAAATATCCCTTTGCCAATTCCACAAGAACAGCCTTAGCGAAAGGCTTCTTGAAGGGAAAGATGTAACTCTGTGAGATGAATTAACAGAACACACAGCAGTTTCTCAGAAAGCTTCTTTCCACTTTTGAACGGAAGATATTTCCTTTTTCACCATAGCCCTCTATGGGCTTCCAAATATGCCTTTGCCAATTCCACAAGAACAGCCTTAGCGAAAGGCTTCTTGAAGGGAAAGATGTAACTCTGTGAGATGAATTAACAGAACACAGAGCAGTTGTTCAGAAAGCTTCTTTCCAGTTTTGAACGGAAGATATTTCCTTTTTCACCATAGCTCCCTATGGGCTTCCAAATATCCCTTTCCCAATTCCACAAGAACAGCCTTAGCGAAAGGCTTCTTGAAGAGAAAGATGTAACTCTGTGAGATGAATTAACAGAACACAAAGCAGTTTTTCAGAAAGCTTCTTTCCAGTTTTGAACGGAAGATATTTCCTTTTTCACCATAGCCCTCTATGGGCTTCCAAATATCCCTTTGCCAATTCCACAAGAACAGCCTTAGCGAAAGGCTTCTTGAAGGGAAAGATGTAACTCTGTGAGATGAATTAACAGAACACAGAGCAGTTGCTCAGAAAGCTTCTTTCCAGTTTTGAACGGAAGATATTTCCTTTTTCACCATAGGCCTCTATGGGCTTCCAAATATCCCTTTGCCAATTCCACAAGAACAGCCTTAGCGAAAGGCTTATTGAAGGGAAAGATGTAACTCTGTGGGATGAATTAACAGAACACAGAGCAGTTTCTCAGAAAGCTTCTTTCCAGTTTTGAACGGAAGATATTTCCTTTTTCACCATAGCCCTCTATGGGCTTCCAAATATCCCTTTGCCAATTCCCCAAGAACAGCCTTAGCGAAAGGCTTCTTGAAGGGAAAGATGTAACTCTGTGAGATGAATTAACAGAACACAGAGCAGTTTCTCAGAAAGCTTCTTTCCAGTTTTGAACGGAAGGTATTTCCTTTTTCACCATAGCCCTCTATGGGCTTCCAAATATCCCTTTGCCAATACCCCAAGAACAGCCTTAGCGAAAGGCTTCTTGAAGGGAAAGATGTAACTCTGTGAGATGAATTAACAGAACACAGAGCAGTTTCTCAGAAAGCTTCTTTCCAGTTTTGAACGGAAGATATTTCCTTTTTCACCATAGCCCTCTATGGGCTTCCAAATATCCCTTTGCCAATTCCACAAGAACAGCCTTAGCGAAAGGCTTCTTGAAGGGAAAGATGTAACTCTGTGAGATGAATTAAAAGAACACAGAGCAGTTTCTCAGAAAGCTTCTTTCCAGTTTTGAACGGAAGATATTTCCTTTTTCACCGTAGCCCTCTATGGGCTTCCAAATATCCCTTTGCCAATTCCACAAGAACAGCCTTAGCGAAAGGCTTATTGAAGGGAAAGATGTAACTCTGTGGGATGAATTAACAGAACACAGAGCAGTTTCTCAGAAAGCTTCTTTCCAGTTTTGAACGGAAGATATTTCCTTTTTCACCATAGCCCTCTATGGGCTTCCAAATATCCCTTTGCCAATTCCCCAAGAACAGCCTTAGCGAAAGGCTTCTTGAAGGGAAAGATGTAACTCTGTGAGATGAATTAACAGAACACAGAGCAGTTTCTCAGAAAGCTTCTTTCCAGTTTTGAACGGAAGGTATTTCCTTTTTCACCATAGCCCTCTATGGGCTTCCAAATATCCCTTTGCCAATATCCCAAGAACAGCCTTAGCGAAAGGCTTCTTGAAGGGAAAGATGTAACTCTGTGAGATGAATTTACAGAACACAGAGCAGTTTCTCAGAAAGCTTCTTTCCAGTTTTGAACGGAAGATATTTCCTTTTTCACCATAGCCCTCTATGGGCTTCCAAATATCCCTTTGCCAATTCCACAAGAACAGCCTTAGCGAAAGGCTTCTTGAAGGGAAAGATGTAACTCTGTGAGATGAATTAACAGAACACAGAGCAGTTTCTCAGAAAGCTTCTTTCCAGTTTTGAACGGAAGATATTTCCTTTTTCACCATAGCCCTCTATGGGCTTCCAAATATCCCTTTGCCAATTCCACAAGAACAGCCTTAGCGAAAGGCTTCTTGATGGGAAAGATGTAACTCTGTGAGATGAATTAACAGAACACACAGCAGTTTCTCAGAAAGCTTCTTTCCAGTTTTGAACGGAAGATATTTCCTTTTTCACCATAGCCCTCTATGGGCTTCCAAATATCCCTTTGCCAATTCCCCAAGAACAGCCTTAGCGAAAGGCTTCTTGAAGGGAAAGATATAACTCTGTGAGATGAATTAACAGAACACAGAGCAGTTTCTCAGAAAGCTTCTTTCCAGTTTTGAACGGAAGATATTTCCTTTTTCACCATAGCCCTCTATGGGCTTCCAAATATCCCTTTGCCAATTCCACAAGAACAGCCTTAGCGAAAGGCTTATTGAAGGGAAAGATGTAACTCTGTGGGATGAATTAACAGAACACAGAGCAGTTTCTCAGAAAGCTTCTTTCCAGTTTTGAACGGAAGATATTTCCTTTTTCACCATAGCCCTCTACGGGCTTCCAAATATCCCTTTGCCAATTCCCCAAGAACAGCCTTAGCGAAAGGCTTCTTGAAGGGAAAGATGTAACTCTGTGAGATGAATTAACAGAACACAGAGCAGTTTCTCAGAAAGCTTCTTTCCAGTTTTGAACGGAAGGTATTTCCTTTTTCACCATAGCCCTCTATGGGCTTCCAAATATCCCTTTGCCAATTCCCCAAGAACAGCCTTAGCGAAAGGCTTCTTGAAGGGAAAGATGTAACTCTGTGAGATGAATTAACAGAACACAGAGCAGTTTCTCAGAAATCTTCTTTCTAGTTTTGAACGATAGATATTTCCTTTTTCACCATAGCCCTCTATGGGCTTCCAAATATCCCTTTCCCAATTCCACAAGAACAGCCTTAGCGAAAGGCTTCTTGAAGTTAAAGATGTAACTCTGTGAGATGAATTAACAGAACACAGAGCAGTTTCTCAGAAAGCTTCTTTCCAGTTTTGAACGGAAGATATTTCCTTTTTCACCATAGCCCTCTATGGGCTTCCAAATATCCCTTTGCCAATTCCACAAGAACAGCCTTAGCGAAAGGCTTCTTGATGGGAAAGATGTAACTCTGTGAGATGAATTAACAGAACACAGAGCACTTGCTCAGAAAGCTTCTTTCCAGTTTTGAACGGAAGATATTTCCTTTTTCACCATAGCCCTCTATGGGCTTCCAAATATCCCTTTGCCAATTCCCCAAGAACAGCCTTAGCGAAAGGCTTCTTGAAGGGAAAGATGTAACTCTGTGAGATGAATTAACAGAACACAGAGCAGTTTCTCAGAAAGCTTCTTTCCAGTTTTGAACGGAAGATATTTCCTTTTTCACCATAGCCCTCTATGGGCTTCCAAATATCCCGTTGCCAATTCCACAAGAACAGCCTTAGCGAAAGGCTTCTTGAAGGGAAAGATGTAACTCTGTGAGATGAATTAACAGAACACAGAGCAGTTTCTCAGAAAGCTTCTTTCCAGTTTTGAACGGAAGATATTTCCTTTTTCACCATAGCCCTCTATGGGCTTCCAAATATCCCTTTGCCAATTCCACAAGAACAGCCTTAGCGAAAGGCTTCTTGAAGGGAAAGATGTAACTCTGTGAGATGAATTAACAGAACACAGAGCAGTTTCTCAGAAAGCTTCTTTCCAGTTTTGAACGGAAGATATTTCCTTTTTCACCATAGCCCTATATGGGCTTCCAAATATCCCTTTGCCAATTGCACAGGAACAGCCTTAGCGAAAGGCTTCTTGAAGGGAAAGATGTAACTCTGTGAGATGAATTAACAGAACACAGTGCAGTTTCTCCGAAAGCTTCTTTCCAGTTTTGAACGGAAGATATTTCCTTTTTCACCATAGCCCTCTAAGGGCTTCCAAATATCCCTTTGCCAATTCCACAAGAACAGCCTTAGCGAAAGGCTTCTTGAAGGGAAAGATGTAACTCTGTGAGATGAATTAACAGAACACAGAGCAGTTTCTCAGAAAGCTTCTTTCCAGTTTTGAACGGAAGATATTTCCTTTTTCACCATAGCCCTCTATGGGCTTCCAAATATCCCTTTGCCAATTACACAAGAACAGCCTTAGCGAAAGGCTTCTTGAAGGGAAAGATGTAACTCTGTGAGATGAATTAACAGAACACAGAGCAGTTTCTCAGAAAGCTTCTTTCCAGTTTTGAACGGAAGATATTTCCTTTTTCACCATAGCCCTCTATGGGCTTCCAAATATCCCTTTGCCAATTCCACAAGAACAGCCTTAGCGAAAGGCTTCTTGAAGGGAAAGATGTAACTCTGTGAGATGAATTAACAGAACACACAGCAGTTTCTCAGAAAGCTTCTTTCCACTTTTGAACGGAAGATATTTCCTTTTTCACCATAGCCCTCTATGGGCTTCCAAATATGCCTTTGCCAATTCCACAAGAACAGCCTTAGCGAAAGGCTTCTTGAAGGGAAAGATGTAACTCTGTGAGATGAATTAACAGAACACAGAGCAGTTGTTCAGAAAGCTTCTTTCCAGTTTTGAACGGAAGATATTTCCTTTTTCACCATAGCTCCCTATGGGCTTCCAAATATCCCTTTCCCAATTCCACAAGAACAGCCTTAGCGAAAGGCTTCTTGAAGAGAAAGATGTAACTCTGTGAGATGAATTAACAGAACACAAAGCAGTTTTTCAGAAAGCTTCTTTCCAGTTTTGAACGGAAGATATTTCCTTTTTCACCATAGCCCTCTATGGGCTTCCAAATATCCCTTTGCCAATTCCACAAGAACAGCCTTAGCGAAAGGCTTCTTGAAGGGAAAGATGTAACTCTGTGAGATGAATTAACAGAACACAGAGCAGTTGCTCAGAAAGCTTCTTTCCAGTTTTGAACGGAAGATATTTCCTTTTTCACCATAGGCCTCTATGGGCTTCCAAATATCCCTTTGCCAATTCCACAAGAACAGCCTTAGCGAAAGGCTTATTGAAGGGAAAGATGTAACTCTGTGGGATGAATTAACAGAACACAGAGCAGTTTCTCAGAAAGCTTCTTTCCAGTTTTGAACGGAAGATATTTCCTTTTTCACCATAGCCCTCTATGGGCTTCCAAATATCCCTTTGCCAATTCCCCAAGAACAGCCTTAGCGAAAGGCTTCTTGAAGGGAAAGATGTAACTCTGTGAGATGAATTAACAGAACACAGAGCAGTTTCTCAGAAAGCTTCTTTCCAGTTTTGAACGGAAGGTATTTCCTTTTTCACCATAGCCCTCTATGGGCTTCCAAATATCCCTTTGCCAATACCCCAAGAACAGCCTTAGCGAAAGGCTTCTTGAAGGGAAAGATGTAACTCTGTGAGATGAATTAACAGAACACAGAGCAGTTTCTCAGAAAGCTTCTTTCCAGTTTTGAACGGAAGATATTTCCTTTTTCACCATAGCCCTCTATGGGCTTCCAAATATCCCTTTGCCAATTCCACAAGAACAGCCTTAGCGAAAGGCTTCTTGAAGGGAAAGATGTAACTCTGTGAGATGAATTAAAAGAACACAGAGCAGTTTCTCAGAAAGCTTCTTTCCAGTTTTGAACGGAAGATATTTCCTTTTTCACCGTAGCCCTCTATGGGCTTCCAAATATCCCTTTGCCAATTCCACAAGAACAGCCTTAGCAAAAGGCTTATTGAAGGGAAAGATGTAACTCTGTGGGATGAATTAACAGAACACAGAGCAGTTTCTCAGAAAGCTTCTTTCCAGTTTTGAACGGAAGATATTTCCTTTTTCACCATAGCCCTCTATGGGCTTCCAAATATCCCTTTGCCAATTCCCCAAGAACAGCCTTAGCGAAAGGCTTCTTGAAGGGAAAGATGTAACTCTGTGAGATGAATTAACAGAACACAGAGCAGTTTCTCAGAAAGCTTCTTTCCAGTTTTGAACGGAAGGTATTTCCTTTTTCACCATAGCCCTCTATGGGCTTCCAAATATCCCTTTGCCAATATCCCAAGAACAGCCTTAGCGAAAGGCTTCTTGAAGGGAAAGATGTAACTCTGTGAGATGAATTTACAGAACACAGAGCAGTTTCTCAGAAAGCTTCTTTCCAGTTTTGAACGGAAGATATTTCCTTTTTCACCATAGCCCTCTATGGGCTTCCAAATATCCCTTTGCCAATTCCACAAGAACAGCCTTAGCGAAAGGCTTCTTGAAGGGAAAGATGTAACTCTGTGAGATGAATTAACAGAACACAGAGCAGTTTCTCAGAAAGCTTCTTTCCAGTTTTGAACGGAAGATATTTCCTTTTTCACCATAGGCCTCTATGGGCTTCCAAATATCCCTTTGCCAATTCCACAAGAACAGCCTTAGCGAAAGGCTTCTTGATGGGAAAGATGTAACTCTGTGAGATGAATTAACAGAACACACAGCAGTTTCTCAGAAAGCTTCTTTCCAGTTTTGAACGGAAGATATTTCCTTTTTCACCATAGCCCTCTATGGGCTTCCAAATATCCCTTTGCCAATTCCCCAAGAACAGCCTTAGCGAAAGGCTTCTTGAAGGGAAAGATATAACTCTGTGAGATGAATTAACAGAACACAGAGCAGTTTCTCAGAAAGCTTCTTTCCAGTTTTGAACGGAAGATATTTCCTTTTTCACCATAGCCCTCTATGGGCTTCCAAATATCCCTTTGCCAATTCCACAAGAACAGCCTTAGCGAAAGGCTTATTGAAGGGAAAGATGTAACTCTGTGGGATGAATTAACAGAACACAGAGCAGTTTCTCAGAAAGCTTCTTTCCAGTTTTGAACGGAAGATATTTCCTTTTTCACCATAGCCCTCTACGGGCTTCCAAATATCCCTTTGCCAATTCCCCAAGAACAGCCTTAGCGAAAGGCTTCTTGAAGGGAAAGATGTAACTCTGTGAGATGAATTAACAGAACACAGAGCAGTTTCTCAGAAAGCTTCTTTCCAGTTTTGAACGGAAGGTATTTCCTTTTTCACCATAGCCCTCTATGGGCTTCCAAATATCCCTTTGCCAATTCCCCAAGAACAGCCTTAGCGAAAGGCTTCTTGAAGGGAAAGATGTAACTCTGTGAGATGAATTAACAGAACACAGAGCAGTTTCTCAGAAATCTTCTTTCTAGTTTTGAACGATAGATATTTCCTTTTTCACCATAGCCCTCTATGGGCTTCCAAATATCCCTTTCCCAATTCCACAAGAACAGCCTTAGCGAAAGGCTTCTTGAAGTTAAAGATGTAACTCTGTGAGATGAATTAACAGAACACAGAGCAGTTTCTCAGAAAGCTTCTTTCCAGTTTTGAACGGAAGATATTTCCTTTTTCACCATAGCCCTCTATGGGCTTCCAAATATCCCTTTGCCAATTCCACAAGAACAGCCTTAGCGAAAGGCTTCTTGAAGGGAAAGATGTAACTCTGTGAGATGAATTAACAGAACACACAGCAGTTTCTCAGAAAGCTTCTTTCCAGTTTTGAACGGAAGATATTTCCTTTTTCACCATAGCCCTCTATGGGCTTCCAAATATCCCTTTGCCAATTCCACAAGAACAGCCTTAGCGAAAGGCTTCTTGAAGGGAAAGATGTAACTCTGTGAGATGAATTAACAGAACACAGAGCAGTTTCTCAGAAAGCTTCTTTCATGTTTTCAACGGAAGATATTTCCTTTTTCACCATAGCCCTCTATGGGCTTCCAAATATCCCTTTGCCAATTCCACAAGAACAGCCTTAGCGAAAGGCTTCTTGAAGGGAAAGATGTAACTCTGTGAGATGAATTAACAGAACACACAGCAGTTTCTCAGAAAGCTTCTTTCCAGTTTTGAACGGAAGATATTTCCTTTTTCACCATAGCCCTCTATGGGCTTCCAAATATCCCTTTGCCAATTCCACAAGAACAGCCTTAGCGAAAGGCTTCTTGAAGGGAAAGATGTAACTCTGTGAGATGAATTAACAGAACACAGAGCAGTTTCTCAGAAAGCTTCTTTCCAGTTTTGAACGGAAGATATTTCCTTTTTCACCATAGCCCTCTATGGGCTTCCAAATATCCCTTTGCCAATTCCCCAAGAACAGCCTTAGCGAAAGGCTTCTTGAAGGGAAAGATGTAACTCTGTGAGATGAATTAACAGAACACAGAGCAGTTTCTCAGAAAGCTTCTTTCCAGTTTTGAACGGAAGATATTTCCTTTTTCACCATAGCCCTCTATGGGCTTCCAAATATCCCTTTGCCAATTCCACAAGAACAGCCTTAGCGAAAGGCTTATTGAAGGGAAAGATGTAACTCTGTGGGATGAATTAACAGAACACAGAGCAGTTTCTCAGAAAGCTTCTTTCCAGTTTTGAACGGAAGATATTTCCTTTTTCACCATAGCCCTCTAAGGGCTTCCAAATATCCCTTTGCCAATTCCCCAAGAACAGCCTTAGCGAAAGGCTTCTTGAAGGGAAAGATGTAACTCTGTGAGATGAATTAACAGAACACAGAGCAGTTTCTCAGAAAGCTTCTTTCCAGTTTTGAACGGAAGATATTTCCTTTTTCACCATAGCCGTCTATGGGCTTCCAAATATCCCTTTGCCAATTCCCCAAGAACAGCCTTAGCGAAAGGCTTCTTGAAGGGAAAGATGTAACTCTGTGAGATGAATTAACAGAACACAGAGCAGTTTCTCAGAAAGCTTCTTTCCAGTTTTGAACGGAAGGTATTTCCTTTTTCACCATAGCCCCCTATGGGCTTCCAAATATCCCTTTGCCAATATCCCAAGAACAGCCTTAGCGAAAGGCTTCTTGAAGGGAAAGATGTAACTCTGTGAGATGAATTAACAGAACACAGAGCAGTTTCTCAGAAAGCTTCTTTCCAGTTTTGAACGGAAGATATTTCCTTTTTCACCATAGCCCTCTATGGGCTTCCAAATATCCCTTTGCCAATTCCACAAGAACAGCCTTAGCGAAAGGCTTCTTGAAGGGAAAGATGTAACTCTGTGAGATGAATTAACAGAACACAGAGCAGTTTCTCAGAAAGCTTCTTTCCAGTTTTGAACGGAAGATATTTCCTTTTTCACCATAGCCCTCTATGGGCTTCCAAATATCCCTTTGCCAATTCCACAAGAACAGCCTTAGCGAAAGGCTTCTTGATGGGAAAGATGTAACTCTGTGAGATGAATTAACAGAACACACAGCAGTTTCTCAGAAAGCTTCTTTCCAGTTTTGAACGGAAGATATTTCCTTTTTCACCATAGCCCTCTATGGGCTTCCAAATATCCCTTTGCCAATTCCCCAAGAACAGCCTTAGCGAAAGGCTTCTTGAAGGGAAAGATGTAACTCTGTGAGATGAATTAACAGAACACAGAGCAGTTTCTCAGAAAGCTTCTTTCCAGTTTTGAACGGAAGATATTTCCTTTTTCACCATAGCCCTCTATGGGCTTCCAAATATCCCTTTGCCAATTCCACAAGAACAGCCTTAGCGAAAGGCTTATTGAAGGGAAAGATGTAACTCTGTGGGATGAATTAACAGAACACAGAGCAGTTTCTCAGAAAGCTTCTTTCCAGTTTTGAACGGAAGATATTTCCTTTTTCACCATAGCCCTCTACGGGCTTCCAAATATCCCTTTGCCAATTCCCCAAGAACAGCCTTAGCGAAAGGCTTCATGAAGGGAAAGATGTAACTCTGTGAGATGAATTAACAGAACACAGAGCAGTTTCTCAGAAAGCTTCTTTCCAGTTTTGAACGGAAGGTAATTCCTTTTTCACCATAGCCCTCTATGGGCTTCCAAATATCCCTTTGCCAATTCCCCAAGAACAGCCTTAGCGAAAGGCTTCTTGAAGGGAAAGATGTAACTCTGTGAGATGAATTAACAGAACACAGAGCAGTTTCTCAGAAATCTTCTTTCTAGTTTTGAACGATAGATATTTCCTTTTTCACCATAGCCCTCTATGGGCTTCCAAATATCCCTTTCCCAATTCCACAAGAACAGCCTTAGCGAAAGGCTTCTTGAAGTTAAAGATGTAACTCTGTGAGATGAATTAACAGAACACAGAGCAGTTTCTCAGAAAGCTTCTTTCCAGTTTTGAACGGAAGATATTTCCTTTTTCACCATAGCCCTCTATGGGCTTCCAAATATCCCTTTGCCAATTCCACAAGAACAGCCTTAGGGAAAGGATTTTTGAATGGAAAGATGTAACTCTGCGGGATGAATTAACAGAACACAGAGCAGTTTCTCAGAAAGCTTCTTTCCGGTTTTGAACGGAAGATATTTCCTTTTTCACCATAGCCCTCTATGGGCTTCCAAATATCCCTTTGCCAATTCCCCAAGAACAGCCTTAGCGAAAGGCTTCTTGAAGGGAAAGATGTAACTCTGTGAGATGAATTAACAGAACACAGAGCAGTTTCTCAGAAAGCTTCTTTCCACTTTTGAACGGAAGGTATTTTCTTTTTCACCATAGCCCTCTATGGGCTTCCAAATATCCCTTATGCCAATTCCCCAAGAACAGCCTTAGCGAAAGGCTTCTTGAAGGGAAAGATGTAACTCTGTGAGATGAATTAACAGAACACAGAGCAGTTTCTCAGAAAGCTTCTTTCCAGTTTTGAACGGAAGATATTTCCTTTTTCACCATAGCCCTCTATGGGCTTCCAAATATCCCTTTGCCAATTCCACAAGAACAGCCTTAGCGAAAGGCTTCTTGAAGGGAAAGATGTAACTCTGTGAGATGAATTAACAGAACACAGAGCAGTTTCTCAGAAAGCTTCTTTCCAGTTTTGAACGGAAGATATTTCCTTTTTCACCATAGCCCTCTATGGGCTTCCAAATATCCCTTTGCCAATTCCACAAGAACAGCCTTAGCGAAAGGCTTCTTGATGGGAAAGATGTAACTCTGTGAGATGAATTAACAGAACACACAGCAGTTTCTCAGAAAGCTTCTTTCCAGTTTTGAACGGAAGATATTTCCTTTTTCACCATAGCCCTCTATGGGCTTCCAAATATCCCTTTGCCAATTCCCCAAGAACAGACTTAGCGAAAGGCTTCTTGAAGGGAAAGATGTAACTCTGTGAGATGAATTAACAGAACACAGAGCAGTTTCTCAGAAAGCTTCTTTCCAGTTTTGAACGGAAGATATTTCCTTTTTCAGCATAGCCCTCTATGGGCTTCCAAATATCCCTTTGCCAATTCCACAAGAACAGCCTTAGCGAAAGGCTTCATGAAGGGAAAGATGTAACTCTGTGAGATGAATTAACAGAACACAGAGCAGTTTCTCAGAAAGCTTCCTTCCAGTTTTGAACGGAAGATATTTCCTTTTTCACCATAGCCCTCTATGGGCTTCCAAATATCCCTTTGCCAATTCCACAAGAACAGCCTTAGCGAAAGGCTTCTTGAAGGGAAAGATGTAACTCTGTGAGATGAATTAACAGAACACAGAGCAGTTTCTCAGAAAGCTTCTTTCCAGTTTTGAACGGAAGATATTTCCTTTTTCACCATAGCCCTCTATGGGATTCCAAATATCCCTTTGCCAATTCCACAAGAACAGCCTTAGCGAAAGGCTTCTTGAAGGGAAAGATGTAACTCTGTGAGATGAATTAACAGAACACAGAGCAGTTTCTCAGAAAGCTTCTTTCCAGTTTTGAACGGAAGATATTTCCTTTTTCACCATAGCCCTCTATGGGCTTCCAAATATCCCTTTGCCAATTCCACAAGAACAGCCTTAGCGAAAGGCTTCTTGAAGGGAAAGATGTAACTCTGTGAGATGAATTAACAGAACACAGAGCAGTTTCTCAGAATGTTTCTTTCCAGTTTTGAACGGAAGATATTTCCTTTTTCACCATAGCCCTCTATGGGCTTCCAAATATCCCTTTGCCAATTCCACAAGAACAGCCTTAGCGAAAGGCTTATTGAAGGGAAAGATGTAACTCTGTGGGATGAATTAACAGAACACAGAGCAGTTTCTCAGAAAGCTTCTTTCCAGTTTTGAACGGAAGATATTTCCTTTTTCACCACAGCCCTCTATGGGCTTCCAAATATCCCTTTGCCAATTCCCCAAGAACAGCCTTAGCGAAAGGCTTCTGGAAGGGAAAGATGTAACTCTGTGAGATGAATTAACAGAACACAGAGCAGTTTCTCAGAAAGCTTCTTTCCAGTTTTGAACGGAAGATATTTCCTTTTTCACCATAGCCCTCTATGGGCTTCTAAATATCCCTTTGCCAATTCCACAAGAACAGCCTTAGCGAAAGGCTTCTTGAAGGGAAAGATGTAACTCTGTGAGATGAATTAACAGAACACACAGCAGTTTCTCAGAAAGCTTCCTTCCAGTTTTGAACGGAAGATATTTCCTTTTACACCATAGCCCTCTATGGGCTTCCAAATATCCCTTTGCCAATTCCACAAGAACAGCCTTAGCGAAAGGCTTCTTGAAGGGAAAGATGTAACTCTGTGAGATGAATTAACAGAACACAGAGCAGTTTCTCAGAAAGCTTCCTTCCAATTTTGAACGGAAGATATTTCCTTTTTCACCATAGCCCTCTATGGGCTTCCAAATATCCCTTTGCCAATTCCACAAGAACAGCCTTAGCGAAAGGCTTCTTGAAGGGAAAGATGTAACTCTGTGAGATGAATTAACAGAACACAGAGCAGTTTCTCAGAAAGCTTCTTTCCAGTTTTCAACGGAAGATATTTCCTTTTTCACCATAGCCCTCTATGGGCTTCCAAATATCCCTTTGCCAATTCCCCAAGAACAGCCTTAGCGAAAGGCTTCTTGAAGGGAAAGATGTAACTCTGTGAGATGAATTAACAGAACACAGAGCAGTTTCTCAGAAAGCTTCTTTCCAGTTTTGAACGGAAGATATTTCCTTTTTCACCATAGCCCTCTATGGGCTTCCAAATATCCCTTTGCCAATTCCACAAGAACAGCCTTAGCGAAAGGCTTCTTGAAGGGAAAGATGTAACTCTGTGAGATGAATTAACAGAACACAGAGCAGTTTCTCAGAAAGCTTCTTTCCAGTTTTGAACGGAAGATATTTCCTTTTTCACCATAGCCCTCTATGGGCTTCCAAATATCCCTTTGCCAATTCCACAAGAACAGCCTTAGCGAAAGGCTTCTTGAAGGGAAAGATGTAACTCTGTGAGATGAATTAACAGAACACAGAGCAGTTTCTCAGAAAGCTTCTTTCCAGTTTTGAACGGAAGATATTTCCTTTTTCACCATAGCCCTCTATGGGCTTCCAAATATCCCTTTGCCAATTCCACAAGAACAGCCTTAGCGAAAGGCTTCTTGAAGGGAAAGATGTAACTCTGTGAGATGAATTAACAGAACACAGAGCAGTTGTTCAGAAAGCTTCTTTCCAGTTTTGTACGAAAGATATTTCCTTTTTCACCATAGCTCCCTATGGGCTTCCAAATATCCCTTTGCCAATTCCACAAGAACAGCCTTAGCGAAAGGCTTCTTGAAGGGAAAGATGTAACTCTGTGAGATGAATTAACAGAACACAAAGCAGTTTCTCAGAACGCTTCTTTCCAGTTTTGAACGGAAGATATTTCCTTTTTCACCATAGCCCTCTATGGGCTTCCAAATATCCCTTGGCCAATTCCACAAGAACAGCCTTAGCGAAAGGCTTCCTGAAGGGAAAGATGTAACTCTGTGAGATGAATTAACAGAACACAGAGCAGTTTCTCAGAAAGCTTCTTTCCAGTTTTGAACGGAAGATATTTCCTTTTTCACCATACCCCTCTATGGGCTTCCAAATATCCCTTTGCCAATTCCACAAGAACAGCCTTAGCGAAAGGCTTCTTGAAGGGAAAGATGTAACTCTGTGAGATGAATTAACAGAACACAGAGCAGTTTCTCAGAAAGCTTCTTTCCAGTTTTTAACGGAAGATATTTCCTTTTTCACCATAGCCCTCTATGGGCTTCCAAATATCCCTTTGCCAATTCCACAAGAACAGCCTTAGCGAAAGGCTTATTGAAGGGAAAGATGTAACTCTGTGGGATGAATTAACAGAACACAGAGCAGTTTCTCAGAAAGCTTCTTTCCAGTTTTGAACGGAAGATATTTCCTTTTTCACCATAGCCCTCTATGGGCTTCCAAATAGTTGCTCAGAAAGCTTCTTTCCAGTTTTGAACGGAAGATATTTCCTTTTTCACCATAGCCCTCTATGGGCTTCCAAATATCCCTTTGCCAATTCCACAAGAACAGCCTTAGCGAAAGGCTTCTTGAAGGGAAAGATGTAACTCTGTGAGATGAATTAACAGAACACAGAGCAGTTTCTCAGAAAGCTTCTTTCCAGTTTTGAACGGAAGATATTTCCTTTTTCACCATAGCCGTCTATGGGCTTCCAAATATCCCTTTGCCAATTCCACAAGAACAGCCTTAACGAAAGGCTTCTTGAAGGGAAGGATGTAACTCTGTGAGATGAATTAACAGAACACAGAGCAGTTTCTCAGAAAGCTTCTTTCCAGTTTTGAACGGAAGGTATTTCCTTTTTCACCGTAGCCCTCTATGGGCTTCCAAATATCCCTTTGCCAATTCCACAAGAACAGCCTTAGCGAAAGGCTTCTTGAAGGGAAAGATGTAACTCCGTGAGATGAATTAACAGAACACAGAGCAGTTTCTCAGAAAGCTTCTTTCCAGTTTTGAACGGAAGATATTTCCTTTTTCACCATAGCCCTCTATGGGCTTCCAAATATCCCTTTGCCAATTCCACAAGAACAGCCTTAGCGAAAGGCTTATTGAAGGGAAAGATGTAACTCTGTGGGATGAATTAACAGAACACAGAGCAGTTTCTCAGAAAGCTTCTTTCCAGTTTTGAACGGAAGATATTTCCTTTTTCACCACAGCCCTCTATGGGCTTCCAAATATCCCTTTGCCAATTCCCCAAGAACAGCCTTAGCGAAAGGCTTCTGGAAGGGAAAGATGTAACTCTGTGAGATGAATTAACAGAACACAGAGCAGTTTCTCAGAAAGCTTCTTTCCAGTTTTGAACGGAAGATATTTCCTTTTTCACCATAGCCCTCTATGGGCTTCTAAATATCCCTTTGCCAATTCCACAAGAACAGCCTTAGCGAAAGGCTTCTTGAAGGGAAAGATGTAACTCTGTGAGATGAATTAACAGAACACACAGCAGTTTCTCAGAAAGCTTCCTTCCAGTTTTGAACGGAAGATATTTCCTTTTACACCATAGCCCTCTATGGGCTTCCAAATATCCCTTTGCCAATTCCACAAGAACAGCCTTAGCGAAAGGCTTCTTGAAGGGAAAGATGTAACTCTGTGAGATGAATTAACAGAACACAGAGCAGTTTCTCAGAAAGCTTCCTTCCAATTTTGAACGGAAGATATTTCCTTTTTCACCATAGCCCTCTATGGGCTTCCAAATATCCCTTTGCCAATTCCACAAGAACAGCCTTAGCGAAAGGCTTCTTGAAGGGAAAGATGTAACTCTGTGAGATGAATTAACAGAACACAGAGCAGTTTCTCAGAAAGCTTCTTTCCAGTTTTGAACGGAAGATATTTCCTTTTTCACCATAGCCCTCTATGGGCTTCCAAATATCCCTTTGCCAATTCCCCAAGAACAGCCTTAGCGAAAGGCTTCTTGAAGGGAAAGATGTAACTCTGTGAGATGAATTAACAGAACACAGAGCAGTTTCTCAGAAAGCTTCTTTCCAGTTTTGAACGGAAGATATTTCCTTTTTCACCATAGCCCTCTATGGGCTTCCAAATATCCCTTTGCCAATTCCACAAGAACAGCCTTAGCGAAACGCTTCTTGAAGGGAAAGATGTAACTCTGTGAGATGAATTAACAGAACACAGAGCAGTTTCTCAGAAAGCTTCTTTCCAGTTTTGAACGGAAGATATTTCCTTTTTCACCATAGCCCTCTATGGGCTTCCAAATATCCCTTTGCCAATTCCACAAGAACAGCCTTAGCGAAAGGCTTCTTGAAGGGAAAGATGTAACTCTGTGAGATGAATTAACAGAACACAGAGCAGTTTCTCAGAAAGCTTCTTTCCAGTTTTGAACGGAAGATATTTCCTTTTCCACCATAGCCCTCTATGGGCTTCCAAATATCCCTTTGCCAATTCCACAAGAACAGCCTTAGCGAAAGGCTTCTTGAAGGGAAAGATGTAACTCTGTGAGATGAATTAACAGAACACAGAGCAGTTGTTCAGAAAGCTTCTTTCCAGTTTTGAACGAAAGATATTTCCTTTTTCACCATAGCTCCCTATGGGCTTCCAAATATCCCTTTGCCAATTCCACAAGAACAGCCTTAGCGAAAGGCTTCTTGAAGGGAAAGATGTAACTCTGTGAGATGAATTAACAGAACACAAAGCAGTTTCTCAGAACGCTTCTTTCCAGTTTTGAACGGAAGATATTTCCTTTTTCACCATAGCCCTCTATGGGCTTCCAAATATCCCTTTGCCAATTCCACAAGAACAGCCTTAGCGAAAGGCTTCCTGAAGGGAAAGATGTAACTCTGTGAGATGAATTAACAGAACACAGAGCAGTTTCTCAGAAAGCTTCTTTCCAGTTTTGAACGGAAGATATTTCCTTTTTCACCATACCCCTCTATGGGCTTCCAAATATCCCTTTGCCAATTCCACAAGAACAGCCTTAGCGAAAGGCTTCTTGAAGGGAAAGATGTAACTCTGTGAGATGAATTAACAGAACACAGAGCAGTTTCTCAGAAAGCTTCTTTCCAGTTTTTAACGGAAGATATTTCCTTTTTCACCATAGCCCTCTATGGGCTTCCAAATATCCCTTTGCCAATTCCACAAGAACAGCCTTAGCGAAAGGCTTATTGAAGGGAAAGATGTAACTCTGTGGGATGAATTAACAGAACACAGAGCAGTTTCTCAGAAAGCTTCTTTCCAGTTTTGAACGGAAGATATTTCCTTTTTCACCATAGCCCTCTATGGGCTTCCAAATAGTTGCTCAGAAAGCTTCTTTCCAGTTTTGAACGGAAGATATTTCCTTTTTCACCATAGCCCTCTATGGGCTTCCAAATATCCCTTTGCCAATTCCACAAGAACAGCCTTAGCGAAAGGCTTCTTGAAGGGAAAGATATAACTCTGTGAGATGAATTAACAGAACACAGAGCAGTTTCTCAGAAAGCTTCTTTCCAGTTTTGAACGGAAGATATTTCCTTTTTCACCATAGCCGTCTATGGGCTTCCAAATATCCCTTTGCCAATTCCACAAGAACAGCCTTAACGAAAGGCTTCTTGAAGGGAAGGATGTAACTCTGTGAGATGAATTAACAGAACACAGAGCAGTTTCTCAGAAAGCTTCTTTCCAGTTTTGACGGAAGGTATTTCCTTTTTCACCGTAGCCCTCTATGGGCTTCCAAATATCCCTTTGCCAATTCCACAAGAACAGCCTTAGCGAAAGGCTTCTTGAAGGGAAAGATGTAACTCTGTGAGATGAATTAACAGAACACAGAGCAGTTTCTCAGAAAGCTTCTTTCCAGTTTTGAACAGAAGATATTTCCTATTTCACCATAGCCCTCTATGGGCTTCCAAATATCCCTTTGCCAATTCCACAAGAAAAGCCTTAGCGAAAGGCTTCTTGAAGGGAAAGATGTAACTCTGTGAGATGAATTAACAGAACACAGAGCAGTTGCTCAGAAAGCTTCTTTCCAGTTTTGAACGGAAGATATTTCCTTTTTCACCATAGCCCTCTATGGGCTTCCAAATATCCCTTTGCCAATTCCACAAGAACAGCCTTAGCGAAAGGCTTCTTGAAGGGAAAGATGTAACTCTGTGAGATGAATTAACAGAACACAGAGCAGTTGTTCAAAAAGCTTCTTTCCAGTTTTGAACGAAAGATATTTCCTTTTTCACCATAGCCCTCTATGGGCTTCCAAATAGTTGCTCAGAAAGCTTCTTTCCAGTTTTGAACGGAAGATATTTCCTTTTTCACCATAGCCCTCTATGGGCTTCCAAATATCCCTTTGCCGATTCCACAAGAACAGCCTTAGCGAAAGGCTTCTTGAAGGGAAAGATGTAACTCTGTGAGATGAATTAACAGAACACAGAGCAGTTGTTCAGAAAGCTTCTTTCCAGTTTTGAACGAAAGATATTTCCTTTTTCACCATAGCTCCCTATGGGCTTCCAAATATCCCTTTGCCAATTCCACAAGAACAGCCTTAGCGAAAGGCTTCTTGAAGGGAAAGATGTAACTCTGTGAGATGAATTAACAGAACACAAAGCAGTTTCTCAGAAAGCTTCTTTCCAGTTTTGAACGGAAGATATTTCCTTTTCCAACATAGCCCTCTATGGGCTTCCAAATATCCCTTTGCCAATTCCACAAGAACAGCCTTAGCGAAAGGCTTCTTGAAGGGAAAGATGTAACTCTGTGAGATGAATTAACAGAACACAGAGCAGTTGCTCAGAAAGCTTCTTTCCAGTTTTGAACGGAAGATATTTCCTTTTTCACCATACCCCTCTATGGGCTTCCAAATATCCCTTTGCCAATTCCACAAGAACAGCCTTAGCCAAAGGCTTATTGAAGGGAAAGATGTAACTCTGTGAGATGAATTAACAGAACACAGAGCAGTTTCTCAGAAAGCTTCTTTCCAGTTTTGAACGGAAGATATTTCCTTTTTCACCATAGCCCTCTACGGGCTTCCAAATATCCCTTTGCCAATTCCCCAAGAACAGCCTTAGCGAAAGGCTTCTTGAAGGGAAAGATGTAACTCTGTGAGATGAATTAACAGAACACAGAGCAGTTTCTCAGAAAGCTTCTTTCCAGTTTTGAACGGAAGATATTTCCTTTTTCACCATAGCCCTCTATGGGTTTCCAAATATCCCTTTGCCAATTCCCCAAGAACAGCCTTAGCGAAAGGCTTCTTGAAGGGAAAGATGTAACTCTGTGAGATGAATTAACAGAACACAGAGCAGTTTCTCAGAAATCTCCTTTCTAGTTTTGAACGGAAGTTATTTCCTTTTTCACCATAGCCCTCTATGGGCTTCCAAATATCCCTTTGCCAATTCCACAAGAACAGCCTTAGTGAAAGGCTTCTTGAAGGGAAAGATGTAACTCTGTGAGATGAATTAACAGAACACAGAGCAGTTTCTCAGAAAGCTTCTTTCCAGTTTTGAACGGAAGATATTTCCTTTTTCACCATAGCCCTCTATGGGCTTCCAAATATCCCTTTGCCAATTGCACAGGAACAGCCTTAGCGAAAGGCTTCTTGAAGGGAAAGATGTAACTCTGTGAGATGAATTAACAGAACACTGAGCAGTTTCTCAGAAAGCTTCTTTCCAGTTTTGAACGGAAGATATTTCCTTTTTCACCATAGCCCTCTATGGGCTTCCAAATATCCCTTTGCCAATTCCACAAGAACAGCCTTAGCGAAAGGCTTCTTGAAGGGAAAGATGTAACTCTGTGAGATGAATTAACAGAACACAGAGCAGTTTCCCAGAAAGCTTCTTTCCAGTTTTGAACGGAAGATATTTCCTTTTTCACCATAGCCCTCTATGGGCTTCCAAATATCCCTTTGCCAATTCCACAAGAACAGCCTTAGCGAAAGGCTTCTTGAAGGGAAAGATGTAACTCTGTGAGATGAATTAACAGAACACGGAGCAGTTTCTCAGAAAGCTTCTTTCCAGTTTTGAACGGAAGATATTTCCTTTTTCACCATAGCCCTCTATGGGCTTCCAAATATCCCTTTGCCAATTGCACAGGAACAGCCTTAGCGAAAGGCTTCTTGAAGGGAAAGATGTAACTCTGTGAGATGAATTAACAGAACACAGAGCAGTTTCTCAGAAAGCTTCTTTCCAGTTTTGAACGGAAGTTATTTCCTTTTTCACCATAGCCCTCTATGGGCTTCCAAATATCCCTTTGCCAATTCCACAAGAACAGCCTTAGCGAAAGGCTTATTGAAGGGAAAGATGTAACTCTGTGGGATGAATTAACAGAACACAGAGCAGTTTCTCAGAAAGCTTCTTTCCAGTTTTGAACGGAAGATATTTCCTTTTTCACCATAGCCCTCTATGGGCTTCCAAATATCCCTTGGCCAATTCCACAAGAACAGCCTTAGCGAAAGGCTTATTGAAGGGAAAGATGTAACTCTGTGGGATGAATTAACAGAACACAGAGCAGTTTCTCAGAAAGCTTCTTTCCAGTTTTGAACGGAAGATATTTCCTTTTTCACCGTAGCCCTCTATGGGCTTCCAAATATCCCTTTGCCAATTCCCCAAGAACAGCCTTAGCGAAAGGCTTCTTGAAGGGAAAGATGTAACTCTGTGAGATGAATTAACAGAACACAGAGCAGTTTCTCAGAAAGCTTCTTTCCAGTTTTGAACGGAAGGTATTTCCTTTTTCACCATAGCCCTCTATGGGCTTCGAAATATCCCTTTGCCAATTTCCCAAGAACAGCCTTAGCGAAAGGCTTCTTGAAGGGAAAGATGTAACTCTGTGAGATGAATTAACAGAACACAGAGCAGTTTCTCAGAAAGCTTCTTTCCAGTTTTGAACGGAAGATATTTCCTTTTTCACCATAGCCCTCTATGGGCTTCCAAATATCCCTTTGCCAATTCCACAAGAACAGCCTTAGCGAAAGGCTTCTTGAAGGGAAAGATGTAACTCTGTGAGATGAATTAACAGAACACAGAGCAGTTTCTCAGAAAGCTTCTTTCCAGTTTTGAACGGAAGGTATTTCCTTTTTCACCGTAGCCCTCTATGGGCTTCCAAATATCCCTTTGCCAATTCCACAAGAACAGCCTTAGCGAAAGGCTTCTTGATGGGAAAGATGTAACTCTGTGAGATGAATTAACAGAACACACAGCAGTTTCTCAGAAAGCTTCTTTCCAGTTTTGAACGGAAGATATATCCTTTTTCACCATAGCCCTCTACGGGCTTCCAAATATCCCTTTGCCAATTCCCCAGGAACAGCCTTAGCGAAAGGCTTCTTGAAGGGAAAGATGTAACTCTGTGAGATGAATTAACAGAACACAGAGCAGTTTCTCAGAAAGCTTCTTTCCAGTTTTGAACGGAAGGTATTTCCTTTTTCACCATAGCCCTCTATGGGCTTCCAAATATCCCTTTGCCAATTCCCCAAGAACAGCCTTAGCGAAAGGCTTCTTGAAGGGAAAGATGTAACTCTGTGAGATGAATTAACAGAACACAGAGCAGTTTCTCAGAAATCTTCTTTCTAGTTTTGAACGGAAGATATTTCCTTTTTCACCCTAGCCCTCTATGGGCTTCCAAATATCCCTTTGCCAATTCCACAAGAACAGCCTTAGCGAAAGGCTTCTTGAAGTTAAAGATGTAACTCTGTGAGATGAATTAACAGAACACAGAGCAGTTTCTCAGAAAGCTTCTTTCCAGTTTTGAACGGAAGATATTTCCTTTTTCACCATAGCCCTCTATGGGCTTCCAAATATCCCTTTGCCAATTCCACAAGAACAGCCTTAGCGAAAGGCTTCTTGAAGGGAAAGATGTAACTCTGTGAGATGAATTAACAGAACACAGAGCAGTTTCTCAGAAAGCTTCTTTCATGTTTTCAACGGAAGATATTTCCTTTTTCACCATAGCCCTCTATGGGCTTCCAAGTATACCTTTGCCAATTCCACAAGAACAGCCTTAGCGAAAGGCTTCTTGAAGGGAAAGATGTAACTCTGTGAGGTGAATTAACAGAACACAGAGCAGTTTCTCAGAAAGCTTCTTTCCAGTTTTGAACGGAAGATATTTCCTTTTTCACCATAGCTCCCTATGGGCTTCCAAATATCCCTTTGCCAATTCCACAAGAACAGGCTTAGCGAAAGGCTTCTTGATGGGAAAGATGTAACTCTGTGAGATGAATTAACAGAACACAGAGCAGTTTCTCAGAAAGCTTCTTTCCAGTTTTGAACGGAAAATATTTCCTTTTTCACCATAGCCCTCTATGGGCTTCCAAATATCCCTTTGCCAATTCCACAAGAACAGCCTTAGCGAAAGGCTTCTTGAAGGGAAAGATGTAACTCTGTGAGATGAATTAACAGAACACAGAGCAGTTTCTCAGAAAGCTTCTTTCCAGTTTTGAACGGAAGATATTTCCTTTTTCACCATAGCCCTCTATGGGCTTCCAAATATCCCTTTGCCAATTCCAAAAGAACAGCCTTAGCGAAAGGCTTCTTGAAGGGAAAGATGTAACTCTGTGAGATGAATTAACAGAACACAGAGCAGTTTCTCAGAAAGCTTCTTTCCAGTTTTGAACGGAAGATATTTCCTTTTTCACCGTAGCCCTCTATGGGCTTCCAAATATCCCTTTGCCAATTCCACAAGAACAGCCTTAGCGAAAGGCTTCTTGATGGGAAAGATGTAACTCTGTGAGATGAATTAACAGAACACACAGCAGTTTCTCAGAAAGCTTCTTTCCAGTTTTGAACGGAAGATATTTCCTTTTTCACCATAGCCCTCTACGGGCTTCCAAATATCCCTTTGCCAATTCCCCAGGAACAGCCTTAGCGAAAGGCTTCTTGAAGGGAAAGATGTAACTCTGTGAGATGAATTAACAGAACACAGAGCAGTTTCTCAGAAAGCTTCTTTCCAGTTTTGAACGGAAGGTATTTCCTTTTTCACCATAGCCCTCTATGGGCTTCCAAATATCCCTTTGCCTATTCCACAAGAACAGCCTTAGCGAAAGGCTTCTTGAAGGGAAAGATGTAACTCTGTGAGATGAATTAACAGAACACAGAGCAGTTTCTCAGAAATCTTCTTTCTAGTTTTGAACGGAAGATATTTCCTTTTTCACCATAGCCCTCTATGGGCTTCCAAATATCCCTTTGCCAATTCCACAAGAACAGCCTTAGCGAAAGGTTTCTTGAAGTTAAAGATGTAACTCTGTGAGATGAATTAACAGAACACAGAGCAGTTTCTCAGAAAGCTTCTTTCCAGTTTTGAACGGAAGATATTTCCTTTTTCACCATAGCCCTCTATGGGCTTCCAAATATCCCTTTGCCAATTCCACAAGAACAGCCTTAGCGAAAGGCTTCTTGAAGGGAAAGATGTAACTCTGTGAGATGAATTAACAGAACACAGAGCAGTTTCTCAGAAAGCTTCTTTCATGTTTTCAACGGAAGATATTTCCTTTTACACCATAGCCCTCTATGGGCTTCCAAGTATACCTTTGCCAATTCCACAAGAACAGCCTTAGCGAAAGGCTTCTTGAAGGGAAAGATGTAACTCTGTGAGGTGAATTAACAGAACACAGAGCAGTTTCTCAGAAAGCTTCTTTCCAGTTTTGAACGGAAGATATTTCCTTTTTCACCACAGCCCTCTATGGGCTTCCAAATATCCCTTTGCCAATTCCCCAAGAACAGCCTTAGCGAAAGGCTTCTGGAAGGGAAAGATGTAACTCTGTGAGATGAATTAACAGAACACAGAGCAGTTTCTCAGAAAGCTTCTTTCCAGTTTTGAACGGAAGATATTTCCTTTTTCACCATAGCCCTCTATGGGCTTCTAAATATCCCTTTGCCAATTCCACAAGAACAGCCTTAGCGAAAGGCTTCTTGAAGGGAAAGATGTAACTCTGTGAGATGAATTAACAGAACACACAGCAGTTTCTCAGAAAGCTTCCTTCCAGTTTTGAACGGAAGATATTTCCTTTTACACCATAGCCCTCTATGGGCTTCCAAATATCCCTTTGCCAATTCCACAAGAACAGCCTTAGCGAAAGGCTTCTTGAAGGGAAAGATGTAACTCTGTGAGATGAATTAACAGAACACAGAGCAGTTTCTCAGAAAGCTTCCTTCCAATTTTGAACGGAAGATATTTCCTTTTTCACCATAGCCCTCTATGGGCTTCCAAATATCCCTTTGCCAATTCCACAAGAACAGCCTTAGCGAAAGGCTTCTTGAAGGGAAAGATGTAACTCTGTGAGATGAATTAACAGAACACAGAGCAGTTTCTCAGAAAGCTTCTTTCCAGTTTTGAACGGAAGATATTTCCTTTTTCACCATAGCCCTCTATGGGCTTCCAAATATCCCTTTGCCAATTCCCCAAGAACAGCCTTAGCGAAAGGCTTCTTGAAGGGAAAGATGTAACTCTGTGAGATGAATTAACAGAACACAGAGCAGTTTCTCAGAAAGCTTCTTTCCAGTTTTGAACGGAAGATATTTCCTTTTTCACCATAGCCCTCTATGGGCTTCCAAATATCCCTTTGCCAATTCCACAAGAACAGCCTTAGCGAAACGCTTCTTGAAGGGAAAGATGTAACTCTGTGAGATGAATTAACAGAACACAGAGCAGTTTCTCAGAAAGCTTCTTTCCAGTTTTGAACGGAAGATATTTCCTTTTTCACCATAGCCCTCTATGGGCTTCCAAATATCCCTTTGCCAATTCCACAAGAACAGCCTTAGCGAAAGGCTTCTTGAAGGGAAAGATGTAACTCTGTGAGATGAATTAACAGAACACAGAGCAGTTTCTCAGAAAGCTTCTTTCCAGTTTTGAACGGAAGATATTTCCTTTTCCACCATAGCCCTCTATGGGCTTCCAAATATCCCTTTGCCAATTCCACAAGAACAGCCTTAGCGAAAGGCTTCTTGAAGGGAAAGATGTAACTCTGTGAGATGAATTAACAGAACACAGAGCAGTTGTTCAGAAAGCTTCTTTCCAGTTTTGAACGAAAGATATTTCCTTTTTCACCATAGCTCCCTATGGGCTTCCAAATATCCCTTTGCCAATTCCACAAGAACAGCCTTAGCGAAAGGCTTCTTGAAGGGAAAGATGTAACTCTGTGAGATGAATTAACAGAACACAAAGCAGTTTCTCAGAACGCTTCTTTCCAGTTTTGAACGGAAGATATTTCCTTTTTCACCATAGCCCTCTATGGGCTTCCAAATATCCCTTTGCCAATTCCACAAGAACAGCCTTAGCGAAAGGCTTCCTGAAGGGAAAGATGTAACTCTGTGAGATGAATTAACAGAACACAGAGCAGTTTCTCAGAAAGCTTCTTTCCAGTTTTGAACGGAAGATATTTCCTTTTTCACCATACCCCTCTATGGGCTTCCAAATATCCCTTTGCCAATTCCACAAGAACAGCCTTAGCGAAAGGCTTCTTGAAGGGAAAGATGTAACTCTGTGAGATGAATTAACAGAACACAGAGCAGTTTCTCAGAAAGCTTCTTTCCAGTTTTTAACGGAAGATATTTCCTTTTTCACCATAGCCCTCTATGGGCTTCCAAATATCCCTTTGCCAATTCCACAAGAACAGCCTTAGCGAAAGGCTTATTGAAGGGAAAGATGTAACTCTGTGGGATGAATTAACAGAACACAGAGCAGTTTCTCAGAAAGCTTCTTTCCAGTTTTGAACGGAAGATATTTCCTTTTTCACCATAGCCCTCTATGGGCTTCCAAATAGTTGCTCAGAAAGCTTCTTTCCAGTTTTGAACGGAAGATATTTCCTTTTTCACCATAGCCCTCTATGGGCTTCCAAATATCCCTTTGCCAATTCCACAAGAACAGCCTTAGCGAAAGGCTTCTTGAAGGGAAAGATGTAACTCTGTGAGATGAATTAACAGAACACAGAGCAGTTTCTCAGAAAGCTTCTTTCCAGTTTTGAACGGAAGATATTTCCTTTTTCACCATAGCCGTCTATGGGCTTCCAAATATCCCTTTGCCAATTCCACAAGAACAGCCTTAACGAAAGGCTTCTTGAAGGGAAGGATGTAACTCTGTGAGATGAATTAACAGAACACAGAGCAGTTTCTCAGAAAGCTTCTTTCCAGTTTTGACGGAAGGTATTTCCTTTTTCACCGTAGCCCTCTATGGGCTTCCAAATATCCCTTTGCCAATTCCACAAGAACAGCCTTAGCGAAAGGCTTCTTGAAGGGAAAGATGTAACTCTGTGAGATGAATTAACAGAACACAGAGCAGTTTCTCAGAAAGCTTCTTTCCAGTTTTGAACAGAAGATATTTCCTATTTCACCATAGCCCTCTATGGGCTTCCAAATATCCCTTTGCCAATTCCACAAGAAAAGCCTTAGCGAAAGGCTTCTTGAAGGGAAAGATGTAACTCTGTGAGATGAATTAACAGAACACAGAGCAGTTGCTCAGAAAGCTTCTTTCCAGTTTTGAACGGAAGATATTTCCTTTTTCACCATAGCCCTCTATGGGCTTCCAAATATCCCTTTGCCAATTCCACAAGAACAGCCTTAGCGAAAGGCTTCTTGAAGGGAAAGATGTAACTCTGTGAGATGAATTAACAGAACACAGAGCAGTTGTTCAAAAAGCTTCTTTCCAGTTTTGAACGAAAGATATTTCCTTTTTCACCATAGCCCTCTATGGGCTTCCAAATAGTTGCTCAGAAAGCTTCTTTCCAGTTTTGAACGGAAGATATTTCCTTTTTCACCATAGCCCTCTATGGGCTTCCAAATATCCCTTTGCCGATTCCACAAGAACAGCCTTAGCGAAAGGCTTCTTGAAGGGAAAGATGTAACTCTGTGAGATGAATTAACAGAACACAGAGCAGTTGTTCAGAAAGCTTCTTTCCAGTTTTGAACGAAAGATATTTCCTTTTTCACCATAGCTCCCTATGGGCTTCCAAATATCCCTTTGCCAATTCCACAAGAACAGCCTTAGCGAAAGGCTTCTTGAAGGGAAAGATGTAACTCTGTGAGATGAATTAACAGAACACAAAGCAGTTTCTCAGAAAGCTTCTTTCCAGTTTTGAACGGAAGATATTTCCTTTTCCAACATAGCCCTCTATGGGCTTCCAAATATCCCTTTGCCAATTCCACAAGAACAGCCTTAGCGAAAGGCTTCTTGAAGGGAAAGATGTAACTCTGTGAGATGAATTAACAGAACACAGAGCAGTTGCTCAGAAAGCTTCTTTCCAGTTTTGAACGGAAGATATTTCCTTTTTCACCATACCCCTCTATGGGCTTCCAAATATCCCTTTGCCAATTCCACAAGAACAGCCTTAGCCAAAGGCTTATTGAAGGGAAAGATGTAACTCTGTGAGATGAATTAACAGAACACAGAGCAGTTTCTCAGAAAGCTTCTTTCCAGTTTTGAACGGAAGATATTTCCTTTTTCACCATAGCCCTCTACGGGCTTCCAAATATCCCTTTGCCAATTCCCCAAGAACAGCCTTAGCGAAAGGCTTCTTGAAGGGAAAGATGTAACTCTGTGAGATGAATTAACAGAACACAGAGCAGTTTCTCAGAAAGCTTCTTTCCAGTTTTGAACGGAAGATATTTCCTTTTTCACCATAGCCCTCTATGGGTTTCCAAATATCCCTTTGCCAATTCCCCAAGAACAGCCTTAGCGAAAGGCTTCTTGAAGGGAAAGATGTAACTCTGTGAGATGAATTAACAGAACACAGAGCAGTTTCTCAGAAATCTCCTTTCTAGTTTTGAACGGAAGTTATTTCCTTTTTCACCATAGCCCTCTATGGGCTTCCAAATATCCCTTTGCCAATTCCACAAGAACAGCCTTAGTGAAAGGCTTCTTGAAGGGAAAGATGTAACTCTGTGAGATGAATTAACAGAACACAGAGCAGTTTCTCAGAAAGCTTCTTTCCAGTTTTGAACGGAAGATATTTCCTTTTTCACCATAGCCCTCTATGGGCTTCCAAATATCCCTTTGCCAATTGCACAGGAACAGCCTTAGCGAAAGGCTTCTTGAAGGGAAAGATGTAACTCTGTGAGATGAATTAACAGAACACTGAGCAGTTTCTCAGAAAGCTTCTTTCCAGTTTTGAACGGAAGATATTTCCTTTTTCACCATAGCCCTCTATGGGCTTCCAAATATCCCTTTGCCAATTCCACAAGAACAGCCTTAGCGAAAGGCTTCTTGAAGGGAAAGATGTAACTCTGTGAGATGAATTAACAGAACACAGAGCAGTTTCCCAGAAAGCTTCTTTCCAGTTTTGAACGGAAGATATTTCCTTTTTCACCATAGCCCTCTATGGGCTTCCAAATATCCCTTTGCCAATTCCACAAGAACAGCCTTAGCGAAAGGCTTCTTGAAGGGAAAGATGTAACTCTGTGAGATGAATTAACAGAACACGGAGCAGTTTCTCAGAAAGCTTCTTTCCAGTTTTGAACGGAAGATATTTCCTTTTTCACCATAGCCCTCTATGGGCTTCCAAATATCCCTTTGCCAATTGCACAGGAACAGCCTTAGCGAAAGGCTTCTTGAAGGGAAAGATGTAACTCTGTGAGATGAATTAACAGAACACAGAGCAGTTTCTCAGAAAGCTTCTTTCCAGTTTTGAACGGAAGTTATTTCCTTTTTCACCATAGCCCTCTATGGGCTTCCAAATATCCCTTTGCCAATTCCACAAGAACAGCCTTAGCGAAAGGCTTATTGAAGGGAAAGATGTAACTCTGTGGGATGAATTAACAGAACACAGAGCAGTTTCTCAGAAAGCTTCTTTCCAGTTTTGAACGGAAGATATTTCCTTTTTCACCATAGCCCTCTATGGGCTTCCAAATATCCCTTGGCCAATTCCACAAGAACAGCCTTAGCGAAAGGCTTATTGAAGGGAAAGATGTAACTCTGTGGGATGAATTAACAGAACACAGAGCAGTTTCTCAGAAAGCTTCTTTCCAGTTTTGAACGGAAGATATTTCCTTTTTCACCGTAGCCCTCTATGGGCTTCCAAATATCCCTTTGCCAATTCCCCAAGAACAGCCTTAGCGAAAGGCTTCTTGAAGGGAAAGATGTAACTCTGTGAGATGAATTAACAGAACACAGAGCAGTTTCTCAGAAAGCTTCTTTCCAGTTTTGAACGGAAGGTATTTCCTTTTTCACCATAGCCCTCTATGGGCTTCGAAATATCCCTTTGCCAATTTCCCAAGAACAGCCTTAGCGAAAGGCTTCTTGAAGGGAAAGATGTAACTCTGTGAGATGAATTAACAGAACACAGAGCAGTTTCTCAGAAAGCTTCTTTCCAGTTTTGAACGGAAGATATTTCCTTTTTCACCATAGCCCTCTATGGGCTTCCAAATATCCCTTTGCCAATTCCACAAGAACAGCCTTAGCGAAAGGCTTCTTGAAGGGAAAGATGTAACTCTGTGAGATGAATTAACAGAACACAGAGCAGTTTCTCAGAAAGCTTCTTTCCAGTTTTGAACGGAAGGTATTTCCTTTTTCACCGTAGCCCTCTATGGGCTTCCAAATATCCCTTTGCCAATTCCACAAGAACAGCCTTAGCGAAAGGCTTCTTGATGGGAAAGATGTAACTCTGTGAGATGAATTAACAGAACACACAGCAGTTTCTCAGAAAGCTTCTTTCCAGTTTTGAACGGAAGATATATCCTTTTTCACCATAGCCCTCTACGGGCTTCCAAATATCCCTTTGCCAATTCCCCAGGAACAGCCTTAGCGAAAGGCTTCTTGAAGGGAAAGATGTAACTCTGTGAGATGAATTAACAGAACACAGAGCAGTTTCTCAGAAAGCTTCTTTCCAGTTTTGAACGGAAGGTATTTCCTTTTTCACCATAGCCCTCTATGGGCTTCCAAATATCCCTTTGCCAATTCCCCAAGAACAGCCTTAGCGAAAGGCTTCTTGAAGGGAAAGATGTAACTCTGTGAGATGAATTAACAGAACACAGAGCAGTTTCTCAGAAATCTTCTTTCTAGTTTTGAACGGAAGATATTTCCTTTTTCACCCTAGCCCTCTATGGGCTTCCAAATATCCCTTTGCCAATTCCACAAGAACAGCCTTAGCGAAAGGCTTCTTGAAGTTAAAGATGTAACTCTGTGAGATGAATTAACAGAACACAGAGCAGTTTCTCAGAAAGCTTCTTTCCAGTTTTGAACGGAAGATATTTCCTTTTTCACCATAGCCCTCTATGGGCTTCCAAATATCCCTTTGCCAATTCCACAAGAACAGCCTTAGCGAAAGGCTTCTTGAAGGGAAAGATGTAACTCTGTGAGATGAATTAACAGAACACAGAGCAGTTTCTCAGAAAGCTTCTTTCATGTTTTCAACGGAAGATATTTCCTTTTTCACCATAGCCCTCTATGGGCTTCCAAGTATACCTTTGCCAATTCCACAAGAACAGCCTTAGCGAAAGGCTTCTTGAAGGGAAAGATGTAACTCTGTGAGGTGAATTAACAGAACACAGAGCAGTTTCTCAGAAAGCTTCTTTCCAGTTTTGAACGGAAGATATTTCCTTTTTCACCATAGCTCCCTATGGGCTTCCAAATATCCCTTTGCCAATTCCACAAGAACAGGCTTAGCGAAAGGCTTCTTGATGGGAAAGATGTAACTCTGTGAGATGAATTAACAGAACACAGAGCAGTTTCTCAGAAAGCTTCTTTCCAGTTTTGAACGGAAAATATTTCCTTTTTCACCATAGCCCTCTATGGGCTTCCAAATATCCCTTTGCCAATTCCACAAGAACAGCCTTAGCGAAAGGCTTCTTGAAGGGAAAGATGTAACTCTGTGAGATGAATTAACAGAACACAGAGCAGTTTCTCAGAAAGCTTCTTTCCAGTTTTGAACGGAAGATATTTCCTTTTTCACCATAGCCCTCTATGGGCTTCCAAATATCCCTTTGCCAATTCCAAAAGAACAGCCTTAGCGAAAGGCTTCTTGAAGGGAAAGATGTAACTCTGTGAGATGAATTAACAGAACACAGAGCAGTTTCTCAGAAAGCTTCTTTCCAGTTTTGAACGGAAGATATTTCCTTTTTCACCGTAGCCCTCTATGGGCTTCCAAATATCCCTTTGCCAATTCCACAAGAACAGCCTTAGCGAAAGGCTTCTTGATGGGAAAGATGTAACTCTGTGAGATGAATTAACAGAACACACAGCAGTTTCTCAGAAAGCTTCTTTCCAGTTTTGAACGGAAGATATTTCCTTTTTCACCATAGCCCTCTACGGGCTTCCAAATATCCCTTTGCCAATTCCCCAGGAACAGCCTTAGCGAAAGGCTTCTTGAAGGGAAAGATGTAACTCTGTGAGATGAATTAACAGAACACAGAGCAGTTTCTCAGAAAGCTTCTTTCCAGTTTTGAACGGAAGGTATTTCCTTTTTCACCATAGCCCTCTATGGGCTTCCAAATATCCCTTTGCCTATTCCACAAGAACAGCCTTAGCGAAAGGCTTCTTGAAGGGAAAGATGTAACTCTGTGAGATGAATTAACAGAACACAGAGCAGTTTCTCAGAAATCTTCTTTCTAGTTTTGAACGGAAGATATTTCCTTTTTCACCATAGCCCTCTATGGGCTTCCAAATATCCCTTTGCCAATTCCACAAGAACAGCCTTAGCGAAAGGTTTCTTGAAGTTAAAGATGTAACTCTGTGAGATGAATTAACAGAACACAGAGCAGTTTCTCAGAAAGCTTCTTTCCAGTTTTGAACGGAAGATATTTCCTTTTTCACCATAGCCCTCTATGGGCTTCCAAATATCCCTTTGCCAATTCCACAAGAACAGCCTTAGCGAAAGGCTTCTTGAAGGGAAAGATGTAACTCTGTGAGATGAATTAACAGAACACAGAGCAGTTTCTCAGAAAGCTTCTTTCATGTTTTCAACGGAAGATATTTCCTTTTACACCATAGCCCTCTATGGGCTTCCAAGTATACCTTTGCCAATTCCACAAGAACAGCCTTAGCGAAAGGCTTCTTGAAGGGAAAGATGTAACTCTGTGAGGTGAATTAACAGAACACAGAGCAGTTTCTCAGAAAGCTTCTTTCCAGTTTTGAACGGAAGATATTTCCTTTTTCACCATAGCTCCCTATGGGCTTCCAAATATCCCTTTGCCAATTCCACAAGAACAGGCTTAGCGAAAGGCTTCTTGATGGGAAAGATGTAACTCTGTGAGATGAATTAACAGAACACAGAGCAGTTTCTCAGAAAGCTTCTTTCCAGTTTTGAACGGAAAATATTTCCTTTTTCACCATAGCCCTCTATGGGCTTCCAAATATCCCTTTGCCAATTCCACAAGAACAGCCTTAGCGAAAGGCTTCTTGAAGGGAAAGATGTAACTCTGTGAGATGAATTAACAGAACACAGAGCAGTTTCTCTGAAAGCTTCTTTCCAGTTTTGAACGGAAGATATTTCCTTTTTCACCATAGCCCTCTATGGGCTTCCAAATATCCCTTTGCCAATTCCACAAGAACAGCCTTAGCGAAAGGCTTTTTGAAGGGAAAGATGTAACCCTGTGAGATGAATTAACAGAACACAGAGCAGTTTCTCAGAAAGCTTCTTTCCTGTTTTGAACGGAAGATATTTCCTTTTTCACCATAGCCCTCTATGGGCTTCCAAATATCCCTTTGCCAATTCCACAAGAACAGCCTTAGCGAAAGGCTTTTTGAAGGGAAAGATGTAACTCTGTGAGATGAATTAACAGAACACAGAGCAGTTTCTCAGAAAGCTTCTTTCCAGTTTTGAACGGAAGATATTTCCTTTTTCACCATAGCCCACTATGGGCTTCCAAATATCCCTTTGCCAATTCCACAAGAACAGCCTTAGCGAAAGGCTTCTTGAAGGGAAAGATGTAACTCTGTGAGATGAATTAACAGTACACAGAGCAGTTTCTCAGAAAGCTTCTTTCCAGTTTTGAACGGAAGATATTTCCTTTTTCACCATAGCCCTCTATGGGCTTCCAAATATCCCTTTGCCAATTCCACAAGAACAGCCTTAGCGAAAGGCTTCTTGAAGGGAAAGATGTAACTCTGTAAGATGAATTAACAGAACACAGAGCAGTTTCTCAGAAAGCTTCTTTCCAGTTTTGAACGGAAGATATTTCCTATTTCACCATAGCCCTCTATGGGCTTCCAAATATCCCTTTGCCAATTCCACAAGAACAGCCTTAGCGAAAGGCTTCTTGAAGGGAAAGATGTAACTCTGTGAGATGAATTAACAGAACACAGAGCAGTTTCTCAGAAAGCTTCTTTCCAGTTTTGAACGGAAGATATTTCCTTTTTCACCATAGCCCTCTATGGGCTTCCAAATATCCCTTTGCCAATTCCACAAGAACAGCCTTAGCGAAAGGCTTCTTGAAGGGAAAGATGTAACTGTGTGAGATGAATTAACAGAACACAGAGCAGTTGCTCAGAAAGCTTCTTTCATGTTTGGAACGGAAGATATTTCCTTTTACACCATAGCCCTCTATGGGCTTCCAAATATCCCTTTGCCAATTCCACAAGAACAGCCTTAGCGAAAGGCTTCTTGAAGGGAAAGATGTAACTCTGTGAGGTGAATTAACAGAACACAGAGCAGTTTCTCATAAAGCTTCTTTCCAGTTTTGAACGGAAGATATTTCCTTTTTCACCATAGCCCTCTATGGGCTTCCAAATATCCCTTTGCCAATTCCACAAGAACAGCCTTAGCGAAAGGCTTCTTGATGGGAAAGATGTAACTCTGTGAGATGAATTAACAGAACACAGAGCAGTTTCTCAGAAAGCTTCTTTCCAGTTTTGAACGGAAGATATTTCCTTTTTCACCATAGCCCTCTATGGGCTTCCAAATATCCCTTTGCCAATTCCCCAAGAACAGCCTTAGCGAAAGGCTTCTTGAAGGGAAAGATGTAACTCTGTGAGATGAATTAACAGAACACAGAGCAGTTTCTCAGAAAGCTTCTTTCCAGTTTTGAACGGAAGATATTTCCTTTTTCACCATAGCCCTCTATGGGCTTCCAAATATCCCTTTGCCAATTCCACAAGAACAGCCTTAGCGAAAGGCTTCTTGAAGGGAAAGATGTAACTCTGTGAGATGAATTAACAGAACACAGAGCAGTTTCTCAGAAAGCTTCTTTCCAGTTTTGAACGGAAGATATTTCCTTTTTCACCATAGCCCTCTATGGGCTTCCAAATATCCCTTTGCCAATTCCACAAGAACAGCCTTAGCGAAAGGCTTCTTGAAGGGAAAGATGTAACTCTGTGAGATGAATTAACAGAACACAGAGCAGTTTCTCAGAAAGCTTCTTTCCAGTTTTGAACGGAAGATATTTCCTTTTTCACCATAGCCCTCTATGGGCTTCCAAATATCCCTTTGCCAATTCCACAAGAACAGCCTTAGCGAAAGGCTTCTTGAAGGGAAAGATGTAACTCTGTGAGATGAATTAACAGAACACAGAGCAGTTTCTCAGAAAGCTTCTTTCCAGTTTTGAACGGAAGATATTTCCTTTTTCACCATAGCCCTCTATGGGCTTCCAAATATCGCTTTGCCAATTCCACAAGAACAGCCTTAGCGAAAGGCTTCTTGAAGGGAAAGATGTAACTCTGTGAGATGAATTAACAGAACACAGAGCAGTTGTTCAGAAAGCTTCTTTCCAGTTTTGAACGAAATATATTTCCTTTTTCACCATAGCTCCCTATGGGCTTCCAAATATCCCTTTGCCAATTCCACAAGAACAGCCTTAGCGAAAGGCTTCTTGAAGGGAAAGATGTAACTCTGTGAGATGAATTAACAGAACACAAAGCAGTTTCTCAGAACGCTTCTTTCCAGTTTTGAACGGAAGATATTTCCTTTTTCACCATAGCCCTCTATGGGCTTCCAAATATCCCTTTGCGAATTCAACAAGAACAGCCTTAGCGAAAGGCTTCCTGAAGGGAAAGATGTAACTCTGTGAGATGAATTAACAGAACACAGAGCAGTTTCTCAGAAAGCTTCTTTCCAGTTTTGAACGGAAGATATTTCCTTTTTCACCATACCCCTCTATGGGCTTCCAAATATCCCTTTGCCAATTCCACAAGAACAGCCTTAGCGAAAGGCTTCTTGAAGGGAAAGATGTAACTCTGTGAGATGAATTAACAGAACACAGAGCAGTTTCTCAGAAAGCTTCTTTCCAGTTTTGAACGGAAGATATTTCCTTTTTCACCATAGCCCTCTATGGGCTTCCAAATATCCCTTTGCCAATTCCACAAGAACAGCCTTAGCGAAAGGCTTATTGAAGGGAAAGATGTAACTCTGTGGGATGAATTAACAGAACACAGAGCAGTTTCTCAGAAAGCTTCTTTCCAGTTTTGAACGGAAGATATTTCCTTTTTCACCATAGCCCTCTATGGGCTTCCAAATATCCCTTTGCCAATTCCCCAAGAACAGCCTTAGCGAAAGGCTTCTTGAAGGGAAAGATGTAACTCTGTGAGATGAATTAACAGAACACAGAGCAGTTTCTCAGAAAGCTTCTTTCCAGTTTTGAACGGAAGGTATTTCCTTTTTCACCATAGCCCTCTATGGGCTTCCAAATATCCCTTTGCCAATTCCACAAGAACAGCCTTAGCGAAAGGCTTCTTGAAGGGAAAGATGTAACTCTGTGAGATGAATTAACAGAACACAGAGCAGTTTCTCAGAAAGCTTCTTTCCAGTTTTGAACGGAAGATATTTCCTTTTTCACCATAGCCCTCTATGGGCTTCCAAATATCCCTTTGCCAATTCCACAAGAACAGCCTTAGCGAAAGGCTTCTTGAAGGGAAAGATGTAACTCTGTGAGATGAATTAACAGAACACAGAGCAGTTTCTCAGAAAGCTTCTTTCCAGTTTTGAACGGAAGATATTTCCTTTTTCACCATAGCCACCTATGGGCTTCCAAATATCCCTTTGCCAATTCCACAAGAACAGCCTTAGCGAAAGGCTTCTTGAAGGGAAAGATGTAACTCTGTGAGATGAATTAACAGAACACAGAGCAGTTTCTCAGAAAGCTTCTTTCCAGTTTTGAACGGAAGATATTTCCTTTTTCACCATAGCCCTCTATGGGCTTCCAAATATCCCTTTGCCAATTCCCCAAGAACAGCCTTAGCGAAAGGCTTCTTGAAGGGAAAGATGTAACTCTGTGAGATGAATTAACAGAACACAGAGCAGTTTCTCAGAAAGCTTCTTTCCAGTTTTGAACGGAAGATATTTCCTTTTTCACCATAGCCCTCTATGGGCTTCCAAATATCCCTTTGCCAATTCCCCAAGAACAGCCTTAGCGAAAGGCTTCTTGAAGGGAAAGATGTAACTCTGTGAGATGAATTAACAGAACACAGAGCAGTTGCTCAGAAAGCTTCTTTCCAGTTTTGAACGGAAGATATTTCCTTTTTCACCATAGCCCTCTATGGGCTTCCAAATATCCCTTTGCCAATTCCACAAGAACAGCCTTAGCGAAAGGCTTCTTGAAGGGAAAGATGTAACTCTGTGAGATGAATTAACAGAACACAGAGCAGTTTCTCAGAAAGCTTCTTTCCAGTTTTGAACGGAAGATATTTCCTTTTTCACCATAGCCCTCTATGGGCTTCCAAATATCCCTTTGCCAATTCCACAAGAACAGCCTTAGCGAAAGGCTTCTTGAAGGGAAAGATGTAACTCTGTGAGATGAATTAACAGAACACAGAGCAGTTTCTCAGAAAGCTTCTTTCCAGTTTTGAACGGAAGATATTTCCTTTTTCACCATAGCCGTCTATGGGCTTCCAAATATCCCTTTGCCAATTCCACAAGAACAGCCTTAGCGAAAGGCTTCTTGAATGGAAAGATGTAACTCTGTGAGATGAATTAACAGAACACAGAGCAGTTTCTCAGAAAGCTTCTTTCCAGTTTTGAACGGAAGATATTTCCTTTTTCACCGTAGCCCTCTATGGGCTTCCAAATATCCCTTTGCCAATTCCACAAGAACAGCCTTAGCGAAAGGCTTCTTGAAGGGAAAGATGTAACTCTGTGAGATGAATTAACAGAACACAGAGCAGTTTCTCAGAAAGCTTCTTTCCAGTTTTGAACAGAAGATATTTCCTATTTCACCATAGCCCTCTATGGGCTTCCAAATATCCCTTTGCCAATTCCACAAGAAAAGCCTTAGCTAAAGGCTTCTTGAAGGGAAAGATGTAACTCTGTGAGATGAATTAACAGAACACAGAGCAGTTGCTCAGAAAGCTTCTTTCCAGTTTTGAACGGAAGATATTTCCTTTTTCACCATAGCCCTCTATGGGCTTCCAAATATCCCTTTGCCAATTCCACAAGAACAGCCTTAGCGAAAGGCTTCTTGAAGGGATAGATGTAACTCTGTGAGGTGAATTAACAGAACACAGAGCAGTTGTTCAGAAAGCTTCTTTCCAGTTTTGAACGAAAGATATTTCCTTTTTCACCATAGCTCCCTATGGGCTTCCAAATATCCCTTTGCCAATTCCACAAGAACAGCCTTAGCGAAAGGCTTCTTGAAGGGAAAGATGTAACTCTGTGAGATGAATTAACAGAACACAAAGCAGTTTCTCAGAAAGCTTCTTTCCAGTTTTCAACGGAAGGTATTTCCTTTTTCACCATAGCCCTCTATGGGCTTCCAAATATCCCTTTGCCAATTCCACAAGAACAGCCTTAGCGAAAGGCTTCTTGAAGGGAAAGATGTAACTCTGTGAGATGAATTAACAGAACACAGAGCAGTTGCTCAGAAAGCTTCTTTCCAGTTTTGAACGGAAGATATTTCCTTTTTCACCATAGCCCTCTATGGGCTTCCAAATATCCCTTTGCCAATTCAACAAGAACAGCCTTAGCGAAAGGCTTCTTGAAGGGAAAGATGTAACTCTGTGAGATGAATTAACAGAACACAGAGCAGTTTCTCAGAAAGCTTCTTTCCAGTTTTGAACGGAAGATATTTCCTTTTTCACCATAGCCCTCTATGGGCTTCCAAATATCCCTTTGCCAATTCCACAAGAACAGCCTTAGCGAAAGGCTTCTTGAAGGGAAAGATGTAACTCTGTGAGATGAATTAACAGAACACAGAGCAGTTTCTCAGAAAGCTTCTTTCCAGTTTTGAACGGAAGATATTTCCTTTTTCACCATAGCCGTCTATGGGCTTCCAAATATCCCTTTGCCAATTCCACAAGAACAGCCTTAACGAAAGGCTTCTTGAAGGGAAAGATGTAACTCTGTGAGATGAATTAACAGAACACAGAGCAGTTTCTCAGAAAGCTTCTTTCCAGTTTTGAACGGAAGGTATTTCCTTTTTCACCGTAGCCCTCTATGGGCTTCCAAATATCCCTTTGCCAATTCCACAAGAACAGCCTTAGCGAAAGGCTTCTTGAAAGGAAAGATGTAACTCTGTGAGATGAATTAACAGAACACAGAGCAGTTGCTCAGAAAGCTTCTTTCCAGTTTTGAACAGAAGATATTTCCTATTTCACCATAGCCCTCTATGGGCTTCCAAATATCCCTTTGCCAATTCCACAAGAAAAGCCTTAGCGAAAGGCTTCTTGAAGGGAAAGATGTAACTCTGTGAGATGAATTAACAGAACACAGAGCAGTTGCTCAGAAAGCTTCTTTCCAGTTTTGAACGGAAGATATTTCCTTTTTCACCATAGCCCTCTATGGGCTTCCAAATATCCCTTTGCCAATTCCAGAAGAACAGCCTTAGCGAAAGGCTTCTTGAAGGGAAAGATGTAACTCTGTGAGATGAATTAACAGAACACAGAGCAGTTGTTCAGAAAGCTTCTTTCCAGTTTTGAACGAAAGATATTTCCTTTTTCACCATAGCTCCCTATGGGCTTCCAAATATCCCTTTGCCAATTCCACAAGAACAGCCTTAGCGAAAGGCTTATTGAAGGGAAAGATGTAACTCTGTGAGATGAATTAACAGAACACAAAGCAGTTTCTCAGAAAGCTTCTTTCCAGTTTTCAACGGAAGATATTTCCTTTTTCACCATAGCCCTCTATGGGCTTCCAAATATCCCTTTGCCAATTCCACAAGAACAGCCTTAGCGAAAGGCTTCTTGAAGGGAAAGATGTAACTCTGTGAGATGAATTAACAGAACACAGAGCAGTTTCTCAGAAAGCTTCTTTCCAGTTTTGAACGGAAGATATTTCCTTTTTCACCATAGCCGTCTATGGGCTTCCAAATATCCCTTTGCCAATTCCACAAGAACAGCCTTAGCGAAAGGCTTCTTGAAGGGAAAGATGTAACTCTGTGAGATGAATTAACAGAACACAGAGCAGTTTCTCAGAAAGATTCTTTCCAGTTTTGAACGGAAGATATTTCCTTTTTCACCATAGCCCTCTATGGGCTTCCAAATATCCCTTTGCCAATTCCACAAGAACAGCCTTAGCGAAAGGCTTCTTGAAGGGAAAGATGTAACTCTGTGGGATGAATTAACAGAACACAGAGCAGTTTCTCAGAATGCTTCTTTCCGGTTTTGAACGGAAGATATTTCCTTTTTCACCATAGCCCTCTATGGGCTTCCAAATATCCCTTTGCCAATTCCCCAAGAACAGCCTTAGCGAAAGGCTTCTTGAAGGGAAAGATGTAACTCTGTGAGATGAATTAACAGAACACAGAGCAGTTTCTCAGAAAGCATCTTTCCAGTTTTGAACGGAAGGTATTTCCTTTTTCACCATAGCCCTCTATGGGCTTCCAAATATCCCTTTGCCAATTCCCCAAGAACAGCCTTAGCGAAAGGCTTCTTGATGGGAAAGATGTAACTCTGTGAGATGAATTAACAGAACACAGAGCAGTTTCTCAGAAAGCTTCTTTCCAGTTTTGAACGGAAGATATTTCCTTTTTCACCATAGCCCTCTATGGGCTTCCAAATATCCCTTTGCCAATTCCACAAGAACAGCCTTAGCGAAAGGCTTCTTGAAGGGAAAGATGTAACTCTGTGAGATGAATTAACAGAACACAGAGCAGTTTCTCAGAAAGCTTCTTTCCAGTTTTGAACGGAAGATATTTCCTTTTTCACCATAGCCCTCTATGGGCTTCCAAATATCCCTTTGCCAATTCCACAAGAACAGCCTTAGCGAAAGGCTTCTAGAAGGGAAAGATGTAACTCTGTGAGATGAATTAACAGAACACAGAGCAGTTTCTCAGAAAGCTTCTTTCCAGTTTTGAACAGAAGATATTTCCTATTTCACCATAGCCCTCTATGGGCTTCCAAATATCCCTTTGCCAATTCCACAAGAAAAGCCTTAGCTAAAGGCTTCTTGAAGGGAAAGATGTAACTCTGTGAGATGAATTAACAGAACACAGAGCAGTTGCTCAGAAAGCTTCTTTCCAGTTTTGAACGGAAGATATTTCCTTTTTCACCATAGCCCTCTATGGGCTTCCAAATATCCCTTTGCCAATTCCACAAGAACAGCCTTAGCGAAAGGCTTCTTGAAGGGATAGATGTAACTCTGTGAGGTGAATTAACAGAACACAGAGCAGTTGTTCAGAAAGCTTCTTTCCAGTTTTGAACGAAAGATATTTCCTTTTTCACCATAGCTCCCTATGGGCTTCCAAATATCCCTTTGCCAATTCCACAAGAACAGCCTTAGCGAAAGGCTTCTTGAAGGGAAAGATGTAACTCTGTGAGATGAATTAACAGAACACAAAGCAGTTTCTCAGAAAGCTTCTTTCCAGTTTTCAACGGAAGGTATTTCCTTTTTCACCATAGCCCTCTATGGGCTTCCAAATATCCCTTTGCCAATTCCCCAAGAACAGCCTTAGCGAAAGGCTTCTTGAAGGGAAAGATGTAACTCTGTGAGATGAATTAACAGAACACAGAGCAGTTGCTCAGAAAGCTTCTTTCCAGTTTTGAACGGAAGATATTTCCTTTTTCACCATAGCCCTCTATGGGCTTCCAAATATCCCTTTGCCAATTCAACAAGAACAGCCTTAGCGAAAGGCTTCTTGAAGGGAAAGATGTAACTCTGTGAGATGAATTAACAGAACACAGAGCAGTTTCTCAGAAAGCTTCTTTCCAGTTTTGAACGGAAGGTATTTCCTTTTTCACCGTAGCCCTCTATGGGCTTCCAAATATCCCTTTGCCAATTCCACAAGAACAGCCTTAGCGAAAGGCTTCTTGAAGGGAAAGATGTAACTCTGTGAGATGAATTAACAGAACACAGAGCAGTTGCTCAGAAAGCTTCTTTCCAGTTTTGAACGGAAGATATTTCCTTTTTCACCATAGCCCTCTATGGGCTTCCAAATATCCCTTTGCCAATTCAACAAGAACAGCCTTAGCGAAAGGCTTCTTGAAGGGAAAGATGTAACTCTGTGAGATGAATTAACAGAACACAGAGCAGTTTCTCAGAAAGCTTCTTTCCAGTTTTGAACGGAAGATATTTCCTTTTTCACCATAGCCCTCTATGGGCTTCCAAATATCCCTTTGCCAATTCCACAAGAACAGCCTTAGCGAAAGGCTTCTTGAAGGGAAAGATGTAACTCTGTGAGATGAATTAACAGAACACAGAGCAGTTTCTCAGAAAGCTTCTTTCCAGTTTTGAACGGAAGATATTTCCTTTTTCACCATAGCCGTCTATGGGCTTCCAAATATCCCTTTGCCAATTCCACAAGAACAGCCTTAACGAAAGGCTTCTTGAAGGGAAAGATGTAACTCTGTGAGATGAATTAACAGAACACAGAGCAGTTTCTCAGAAAGCTTCTTTCCAGTTTTGAACGGAAGGTATTTCCTTTTTCACCGTAGCCCTCTATGGGCTTCCAAATATCCCTTTGCCAATTCCACAAGAACAGCCTTAGCGAAAGGCTTCTTGAAAGGAAAGATGTAACTCTGTGAGATGAATTAACAGAACACAGAGCAGTTGCTCAGAAAGCTTCTTTCCAGTTTTGAACAGAAGATATTTCCTATTTCACCATAGCCCTCTATGGGCTTCCAAATATCCCTTTGCCAATTCCACAAGAAAAGCCTTAGCGAAAGGCTTCTTGAAGGGAAAGATGTAACTCTGTGAGATGAATTAACAGAACACAGAGCAGTTGCTCAGAAAGCTTCTTTCCAGTTTTGAACGGAAGATATTTCCTTTTTCACCATAGCCCTCTATGGGCTTCCAAATATCCCTTTGCCAATTCCAGAAGAACAGCCTTAGCGAAAGGCTTCTTGAAGGGAAAGATGTAACTCTGTGAGATGAATTAACAGAACACAGAGCAGTTGTTCAGAAAGCTTCTTTCCAGTTTTGAACGAAAGATATTTCCTTTTTCACCATAGCTCCCTATGGGCTTCCAAATATCCCTTTGCCAATTCCACAAGAACAGCCTTAGCGAAAGGCTTCTTGAAGGGAAAGATGTAACTCTGTGAGATGAATTAACAGAACACAAAGCAGTTTCTCAGAAAGCTTCTTTCCAGTTTTCAACGGAAGATATTTCCTTTTTCACCATAGCCCTCTATGGGCTTCCAAATATCCCTTTGCCAATTCCACAAGAACAGCCTTAGCGAAAGGCTTCTTGAAGGGAAAGATGTAACTCTGTGAGATGAATTAACAGAACACAGAGCAGTTGCTCAGAAAGCTTCTTTCCAGTTTTGAACGGAAGATATTTCCTTTTTCACCATACCCCTCTATGGGCTTCCAAATATCCCTTTGCCAATTCCACAAGAACAGCCTTAGCGAAAGGCTTCTTGAAGGGAAAGATGTAACTCTGTGAGATGAATTAACAGAACACAGAGCAGTTTCTCAGAAAGATTCTTTCCAGTTTTGAACGGAAGATATTTCCTTTTTCACCATAGCCCTCTATGGGCTTCCAAATATCCCTTTGCCAATTCCACAAGAACAGCCTTAGCGAAAGGCTTCTTGAAGGGAAAGATGTAACTCTGTGGGATGAATTAACAGAACACAGAGCAGTTTCTCAGAATGCTTCTTTCCGGTTTTGAACGGAAGATATTTCCTTTTTCACCATAGCCCTCTATGGGCTTCCAAATATCCCTTTGCCAATTCCCCAAGAACAGCCTTAGCGAAAGGCTTCTTGAAGGGAAAGATGTAACTCTGTGAGATGAATTAACAGAACACAGAGCAGTTTCTCAGAAAGCATCTTTCCAGTTTTGAACGGAAGGTATTTCCTTTTTCACCATAGCCCTCTATGGGCTTCCAAATATCCCTTTGCCAATTCCCCAAGAACAGCCTTAGCGAAAGGCTTCTTGATGGGAAAGATGTAACTCTGTGAGATGAATTAACAGAACACAGAGCAGTTTCTCAGAAAGCTTCTTTCCAGTTTTGAACGGAAGATATTTCCTTTTTCACCATAGCCCTCTATGGGCTTCCAAATATCCCTTTGCCAATTCCACAAGAACAGCCTTAGCGAAAGGCTTCTTGAAGGGAAAGATGTAACTCTGTGAGATGAATTAACAGAACACAGAGCAGTTTCTCAGAAAGCTTCTTTCCAGTTTTGAACGGAAGATATTTCCTTTTTCACCATAGCCCTCTAAGGGCTTCCAAATATCCCTTTGCCAATTCCACAAGAACAGCCTTAGCGAAAGGCTTCTTGATGGGAAAGATGTAACTCAGTGAGATGAATTAACAGAACACAGAGCAGTTTCTCAGAAAGCTTCTTTCCAGTTTTGAACGGAAGATATTTCCTTTTTCACCATAGCCCTCTATGGGCTTCCAAATATCCCTTTGCCAATTCCCCAAGAACAGCCTTAGCGAAAGGCTTCTTGAAGGGAAAGATGTAACTCTGTGAGATGAATTAACAGAACACAGAGCAGTTTCTCAGAAAGCTTCTTTCCAGTTTTGAACGGAAGATATTTCCTTTTTAACCATAGCCCTCTATGGGCTTCCAAATATCCCTTTGCCAATTCCACAAGAACAGCCTTAGCGAAAGGCTTCTTGAAGGGAAAGATGTAACTCTGTGAGATGAATTAACAGAACACAGAGCAGTTTCTCAGAAAGCTTCTTTCCAGTTTTGAACGGAAGATATTTCCTTTTTCACCATAGCCCTCTATGGGCTTCCAAATATCCCTTTGCCAATTCCACAAGAACAGCCTTAGCGAAAGGCTTCTTGAAGGGAAAGATGTAACTCTGTGAGATGAATTAACAGAACACAGAGCAGTTTCTCAGAAAGCTTCTTTCCAGTTTTGAACGGAAGATATTTCCTTTTTCACCATAGCCCTCTATGGGCTTCCAAATATCCCTTTGCCAATTGCACAGGAACAGCCTTAGCGAAAGGCTTCTTGAAGGGAAAGATGTAACTCTGTGAGATGAATTAACAGAACACAGAGCAGTTTCTCAGAAAGCTTCTTTCCAGTTTTGAACGGAAGATATTTCCTTTTTCACCATAGCCCTCTATGGGCTTCCAAATATCCCTTTGCCAATTCCCCAAGAACAGCCTTAGCGAAAGGCTTCTTGAAGGGAAAGATGTAACTCTCTGAGATGAATTAACAGAACACAGAGCAGTTTCTCAGAAAGCTTCTTTCCAGTTTTGAACGGAAGATATTTCCTTTTTCACCATAGCCCTCTATGGGCTTCCAAATATCCCTTTGCCAATTCCACAAGAACAGCCTTAGCGAAAGGCTTCTTGAAGGGAAAGATGTAACTCTGTGAGATGAATTAACAGAACACAGAGCAGTTTCTCAGAAAGCTTCTTTCCAGTTTTGAACGGAAGATATTTCCTTTTTCACCATAGCCCTCTAAGGGCTTCCAAATATCCCTTTGCCAATTCCACAAGAACAGCCTTAGCGAAAGGCTTCTTGAAGGGAAAGATGTAACTCTGTGAGATGAATTAACAGAACACACAGCAGTTTCTCAGAAAGCTTCTTTCCAGTTTTGAACGGAAGATATTTCCTTTTTCACCATAGCCCTCTATGGGCTTCCAAATATCCCTTTGCCAATTCCACAAGAACAGCCTTAGCGAAAGGCTTCTTGAAGGGAAAGATGTAACTCTGTGAGATGAATTAACAGATCACAGAGCAGTTTCTCAGAAAGCTTCTTTCCAGTTTTGAACGGAAGATATTTCCTTTTTCACCATACCCCTCTATGGGCTTCCAAATATCCCTTTGCCAATTCCACAAGAACAGCCTTAGCGAAAGGCTTCTTGAAGGGAAAGATGTAACTCTGTGAGATGAATTAACAGAACACAGAGCAGTTTCTCAGAAAGCTTCTTTCCAGTTTTGAACGGAAGATATTTCCTTTTTCACCATAGGCCTCTATGGGCTTCCAAATATCCCTTTGCCAATTCCACAAGAACAGCCTTAGCGAAAGGCTTATTGAAGGGAAAGATGTAACTCTGTGGGATGAATTAACAGAACACAGAGCAGTTTCTCAGAAAGCTTCTTTCCAGTTTTGAACGGAAGATATTTCCTTTTTCACCATAGCCCTCTAAGGGCTTCCAAATATCCCTTTGCCAATTCCCCAAGAACAGCCTTAGCGAAAGGCTTCTTGAAGGGAAAGATGTAACTCTGTGAGATGAATTAACAGAACACAGAGCAGTTTCTCAGAAAGCTTCTTTCCAGTTTTGAACGGAAGATATTTCCTTTTTCACCATAGCCGTCTATGGGCTTCCAAATATCCCTTTGCCAATTCCACAAGAACAGCCTTAGCGAAAGGCTTCTTGAAGGGAAAGATGTAACTCTGTGAGATGAATTAACAGAACACAGAGCAGTTGCTCAGAAAGCTTCTTTCCAGTTTTGAACGGAAGATATTTCCTTTTTCACCATAGCCCTCTATGGGCTTCCAAATATCCCTTTGCCAATTCCACAAGAACAGCCTTAGCGAAAGGCTTCTTGAATGGAAAGATGTAACTCTGTGAGATGAATTAACAGAACACAGAGCAGTTTCTCAGAAAGCTTCTTTCCAGTTTTGAACGGAAGATATTTCCTTTTTCACCGTAGCCCTCTATGGGCTTCCAAATATCCCTTTGCCAATTCCACAAGAACAGCCTTAGCGAAAGGCTTCTAGAAGGGAAAGATGTAACTCTGTGAGATGAATTAACAGAACACAGAGCAGTTTCTCAGAAAGCTTCTTTCCAGTTTTGAACAGAAGATATTTCCTATTTCACCATAGCCCTCTATGGGCTTCCAAATATCCCTTTGCCAATTCCACAAGAAAAGCCTTAGCTAAAGGCTTCTTGAAGGGAAAGATGTAACTCTGTGAGATGAATTAACAGAACACAGAGCAGTTGCTCAGAAAGCTTCTTTCCAGTTTTGAACGGAAGATATTTCCTTTTTCACCATAGCCCTCTATGGGCTTCCAAATATCCCTTTGCCAATTCCACAAGAACAGCCTTAGCGAAAGGCTTCTTGAAGGGATAGATGTAACTCTGTGAGGTGAATTAACAGAACACAGAGCAGTTGTTCAGAAAGCTTCTTTCCAGTTTTGAACGAAAGATATTTCCTTTTTCACCATAGCTCCCTATGGGCTTCCAAATATCGCTTTGCCAATTCCACAAGAACAGCCTTAGCGAAAGGCTTCTTGAAGGGAAAGATGTAACTCTGTGAGATGAATTAACAGAACACAAAGCAGTTTCTCAGAAAGCTTCTTTCCAGTTTTCAACGGAAGGTATTTCCTTTTTCACCATAGCCCTCTATGGGCTTCCAAATATCCCTTTGCCAATTCCCCAAGAACAGCCTTAGCGAAAGGCTTCTTGAAGGGAAAGATGTAACTCTGTGAGATGAATTAACAGAACACAGAGCAGTTGCTCAGAAAGCTTCTTTCCAGTTTTGAACGGAAGATATTTCCTTTTTCACCATAGCCCTCTATGGGCTTCCAAATATCCCTTTGCCAATTCAACAAGAACAGCCTTAGCGAAAGGCTTCTTGAAGGGAAAGATGTAACTCTGTGAGATGAATTAACAGAACACAGAGCAGTTTCTCAGAAAGCTTCTTTCCAGTTTTGAACGGAAGGTATTTCCTTTTTCACCGTAGCCCTCTATGGGCTTCCAAATATCCCTTTGCCAATTCCACAAGAACAGCCTTAGCGAAAGGCTTCTTGAAAGGAAAGATGTAACTCTGTGAGATGAATTAACAGAACACAGAGCAGTTGCTCAGAATGCTTCTTTCCAGTTTTGAACAGAAGATATTTCCTATTTCACCATAGCCCTCTATGGGCTTCCAAATATCCCTTTGCCAATTCCACAAGAAAAGCCTTAGCGAAAGGCTTCTTGAAGGGAAAGATGTAACTCTGTGAGATGAATTAACAGAACACAGAGCAGTTGCTCAGAAAGCTTCTTTCCAGTTTTGAACGGAAGATATTTCCTTTTTCACCATAGCCCTCTATGGGCTTCCAAATATCCCTTTGCCAATTCCAGAAGAACAGCCTTAGCGAAAGGCTTCTTGAAGGGAAAGATGTAACTCTGTGAGATGAATTAACAGAACACAGAGCAGTTGTTCAGAAAGCTTCTTTCCAGTTTTGAACGAAAGATATTTCCTTTTTCACCATAGCTCCCTATGGGCTTCCAAATATCCCTTTGCCAATTCCACAAGAACAGCCTTAGCGAAAGGCTTCTTGAAGGGAAAGATGTAACTCTGTGAGATGAATTAACAGAACACAAAGCAGTTTCTCAGAAAGCTTCTTTCCAGTTTTCAACGGAAGATATTTCCTTTTTCACCATAGCCCTCTATGGGCTTCCAAATATCCCTTTGCCAATTCCACAAGAACAGCCTTAGCGAAAGGCTTCTTGAAGGGAAAGATGTAACTCTGTGAGATGAATTAACAGAACACAGAGCAGTTGCTCAGAAAGCTTCTTTCCAGTTTTGAACGGAAGATATTTCCTTTTTCACCATACCCCTCTATGGGCTTCCAAATATCCCTTTGCCAATTCCACAAGAACAGCCTTAGCGAAAGGCTTCTTGAAGGGAAAGATGTAACTCTGTGAGATGAATTAACAGAACACAGAGCAGTTTCTCAGAAAGATTCTTTCCAGTTTTGAACGGAAGATATTTCCTTTTTCACCATAGCCCTCTATGGGCTTCCAAATATCCCTTTGCCAATTCCACAAGAACAGCCTTAGCGAAAGGCTTCTTGAAGGGAAAGATGTAACTCTGTGGGATGAATTAACAGAACACAGAGCAGTTTCTCAGAATGCTTCTTTCCGGTTTTGAACGGAAGATATTTCCTTTTTCACCATAGCCCTCTATGGGCTTCCAAATATCCCTTTGCCAATTCCCCAAGAACAGCCTTAGCGAAAGGCTTCTTGAAGGGAAAGATGTAACTCTGTGAGATGAATTAACAGAACACAGAGCAGTTTCTCAGAAAGCATCTTTCCAGTTTTGAACGGAAGGTATTTCCTTTTTCACCATAGCCCTCTATGGGCTTCCAAATATCCCTTTGCCAATTCCCCAAGAACAGCCTTAGCGAAAGGCTTCTTGATGGGAAAGATGTAACTCTGTGAGATGAATTAACAGAACACAGAGCAGTTTCTCAGAAAGCTTCTTTCCAGTTTTGAACGGAAGATATTTCCTTTTTCACCATAGCCCTCTATGGGCTTCCAAATATCCCTTTGCCAATTCCACAAGAACAGCCTTAGCGAAAGGCTTCTTGAAGGGAAAGATGTAACTCTGTGAGATGAATTAACAGAACACAGAGCAGTTTCTCAGAAAGCTTCTTTCCAGTTTTGAACGGAAGATATTTCCTTTTTCACCATAGCCCTCTATGGGCTTCCAAATATCCCTTTGCCAATTCCACAAGAACAGCCTTAGCGAAAGGCTTCTTGATGGGAAAGATGTAACTCAGTGAGATGAATTAACAGAACACAGAGCAGTTTCTCAGAAAGCTTCTTTCCAGTTTTGAACGGAAGATATTTCCTTTTTCACCATAGCCCTCTATGGGCTTCCAAATATCCCTTTGCCAATTCCCCAAGAACAGCCTTAGCGAAAGGCTTCTTGAAGGGAAAGATGTAACTCTGTGAGATGAATTAACAGAACACAGAGCAGTTTCTCAGAAAGCTTCTTTCCAGTTTTGAACGGAAGATATTTCCTTTTTCACCATAGCCCTCTATGGGCTTCCAAATATCCCTTTGCCAATTCCACAAGAACAGCCTTAGCGAAAGGCTTCTTGAAGGGAAAGATGTAACTCTGTGAGATGAATTAACAGAACACAGAGCAGTTTCTCAGAAAGCTTCTTTCCAGTTTTGAACGGAAGATATTTCCTTTTTCACCATAGCCCTCTATGGGCTTCCAAATATCCCTTTGCCAATTCCACAAGAACAGCCTTAGCGAAAGGCTTCTTGAAGGGAAAGATGTAACTCTGTGAGATGAATTAACAGAACACAGAGCAGTTTCTCAGAAAGCTTCTTTCCAGTTTTGAACGGAAGATATTTCCTTTTTCACCATAGCCCTCTATGGGCTTCCAAATATCCCTTTGCCAATTGCACAGGAACAGCCTTAGCGAAAGGCTTCTTGAAGGGAAAGATGTAACTCTGTGAGATGAATTAACAGAACACAGAGCAGTTTCTCAGAAAGCTTCTTTCCAGTTTTGAACGGAAGATATTTCCTTTTTCACCATAGCCCTCTATGGGCTTCCAAATATCCCTTTGCCAATTCCCCAAGAACAGCCTTAGCGAAAGGCTTCTTGAAGGGAAAGATGTAACTCTCTGAGATGAATTAACAGAACACAGAGCAGTTTCTCAGAAAGCTTCTTTCCAGTTTTGAACGGAAGATATTTCCTTTTTCACCATAGCCCTCTATGGGCTTCCAAATATCCCTTTGCCAATTCCACAAGAACAGCCTTAGCGAAAGGCTTCTTGAAGGGAAAGATGTAACTCTGTGAGATGAATTAACAGAACACAGAGCAGTTTCTCAGAAAGCTTCTTTCCAGTTTTGAACGGAAGATATTTCCTTTTTCACCATAGCCCTCTATGGGCTTCCAAATATCCCTTTGCCAATTCCACAAGAACAGCCTTAGCGAAAGGCTTCTTGAAGGGAAAGATGTAACTCTGTGAGATGAATTAACAGAACACAGAGCAGTTTCTCAGAAAGCTTCTTTCCAGTTTTGAACGGAAGATATTTCCTTTTTCACCATAGCCCTCTATGGGCTTCCAAATATCCCTTTGCCAATTGCACAGGAACAGCCTTAGCGAAAGGCTTCTTGAAGGGAAAGATGTAACTCTGTGAGATGAATTAACAGAACACAGAGCAGTTTCTCAGAAAGCTTCTTTCCAGTTTTGAACGGAAGATATTTCCTTTTTCACCATAGCCCTCTATGGGCTTCCAAATATCCCTTTGCCAATTCCCCAAGAACAGCCTTAGCGAAAGGCTTCTTGAAGGGAAAGATGTAACTCTCTGAGATGAATTAACAGAACACAGAGCAGTTTCTCAGAAAGCTTCTTTCCAGTTTTGAACGGAAGATATTTCCTTTTTCACCATAGCCCTCTATGGGCTTCCAAATATCCCTTTGCCAATTCCACAAGAACAGCCTTAGCGAAAGGCTTCTTGAAGGGAAAGATGTAACTCTGTGAGATGAATTAACAGAACACAGAGCAGTTTCTCAGAAAGCTTCTTTCCAGTTTTGAACGGAAGATATTTCCTTTTTCACCATAGCCCTCTAAGGGCTTCCAAATATCCCTTTGCCAATTCCACAAGAACAGCCTTAGCGAAAGGCTTCTTGAAGGGAAAGATGTAACTCTGTGAGATGAATTAACAGAACACACAGCAGTTTCTCAGAAAGCTTCTTTCCAGTTTTGAACGGAAGATATTTCCTTTTTCACCATAGCCCTCTATGGGCTTCCAAATATCCCTTTGCCAATTCCACAAGAACAGCCTTAGCGAAAGGCTTCTTGAAGGGAAAGATGTAACTCTGTGAGATGAATTAACAGAACACAGAGCAGTTTCTCAGAAAGCTTCTTTCCAGTTTTGAACGGAAGATATTTCCTTTTTCACCATACCCCTCTATGGGCTTCCAAATATCCCTTTGCCAATTCCACAAGAACAGCCTTAGCGAAAGGCTTCTTGAAGGGAAAGATGTAACTCTGTGAGATGAATTAACAGAACACAGAGCAGTTTCTCAGAAAGCTTCTTTCCAGTTTTGAACGGAAGATATTTCCTTTTTCACCATAGGCCTCTATGGGCTTCCAAATATCCCTTTGCCAATTCCACAAGAACAGCCTTAGCGAAAGGCTTATTGAAGGGAAAGATGTAACTCTGTGGGATGAATTAACAGAACACAGAGCAGTTTCTCAGAAAGCTTCTTTCCAGTTTTGAACGGAAGATATTTCCTTTTTCACCATAGCCCTCTAAGGGCTTCCAAATATCCCTTTGCCAATTCCCCAAGAACAGCCTTAGCGAAAGGCTTCTTGAAGGGAAAGATGTAACTCTGTGAGATGAATTAACAGAACACAGAGCAGTTTCTCAGAAAGCTTCTTTCCAGTTTTGAACGGAAGATATTTCCTTTTTCACCATAGCCGTCTATGGGCTTCCAAATATCCCTTTGCCAATTCCACAAGAACAGCCTTAGCGAAAGGCTTCTTGAAGGGAAAGATGTAACTCTGTGAGATGAATTAACAGAACACAGAGCAGTTTCTCAGAAAGCTTCTTTCCAGTTTTGAACGGAAGATATTTCCTTTTTCACCGTAGCCCTCTATGGGCTTCCAAATATCCCTTTGCCAATGCCACAAGAACAGACTTAGCGAAAGGCTTCTTGAAGGGAAAGATGTAACTCTGTGAGATGAATTAACAGAACACAGAGCAGTTTCTCAGAAAGCTTCTTTCCAGTTTTGAACAGAAGATATTTCCTATTTCACCATAGCCCTCTATGGACTTCCAAATATCCCTTTGCCAATTCCACAGGAAAAGCCTTAGCGAAAGGCTTCTTGATGGGAAAGATGTAACTCTGTGAGATGAATTAACAGAACACAGAGCAGTTGCTCAGAAAGCTTCTTTCCAGTTTTGAACGGAAGATATTTCCTTTTTCACCATAGCCCTCTATGGGCTTCCAAATATCCCTTTGCCAATTCCACAAGAACAGCCTTAGCGAAAGGCTTCTTGAAGGGAAAGATGTAACTCTGTGAGATGAATTAACAGAACACAGAGCAGTTGTTCAGAAAGCTTCTTTCCAGTTTTGAACGAAAGATATTTCCTTTTTCACCATAGCTCCCTATGGGCTTCCAAATATCCCTTTGCCAATTCCACAAGAACAGCCTTAGCGAAAGGCTTCTTGAAGGGAAAGATGTAACTCTGTGAGATGAATTAACAGAACACAAAGCAGTTTCTCAGAAAGCTTCTTTCCAGTTTTCAACGGAAGATATTTCCTTTTTCACCATAGCCCTCTATGGGCTTCCAAATATCCCTTTGCCAATTCCACAAGAACAGCCTTAGCGAAAGGCTTCTTGAAGGGAAAGATGTAACTCTGTGAGATGAATTAACAGAACACAGAGCAGTTGCTCAGAAAGCTTCTTTCCAGTTTTGAACGGAAGATATTTCCTTTTTCACCATACCCCTCTATGGGCTTCCAAATATCCCTTTGCCAATTCCACAAGAACAGCCTTAGCGAAAGGCTTCTTGAAGGGAAAGATGTAACTCTGTGAGATGAATTAACAGAACACAGAGCAGTTTCTCAGAAAGCTTCTTTCCAGTTTTGAACGGAAGATATTTCCTTTTTCACCATAGCCCTCTATGGGCTTCCAAATATCCCTTTGCCAATTCCACAAGAACAGCCTTAGCGAAAGGCTTCTTGAAGGGAAAGATGTAACTCTGTGGGATGAATTAACAGAACACAGAGCAGTTTCTCAGAATGCTTCTTTCCGGTTTTGAACGGAAGATATTTCCTTTTTCACCATAGCCCTCTATGGGCTTCCAAATATCCCTTTGCCAATTCCCCAAGAACAGCCTTAGCGAAAGGCTTCTTGAAGGGAAAGATGTAACTCTGTGAGATGAATTAACAGAACACAGAGCAGTTTCTCAGAAAGCTTCTTTCCAGTTTTGAACGGAAGATATTTCCTTTTTCACCATAGCCCTCTAAGGGCTTCCAAATATCCCTTTGCCAATTCCACAAGAACAGCCTTAGCGAAAGGCTTCTTGAAGGGAAAGATGGAACTCTGTGAGATGAATTAACAGAACACAGAGCAGTTTCTCAGAAAGCTTCTTTCCAGTTTTGAACGGAAGATATTTCCTTTTTCACCATAGCCCTCTATGGGCTTCCAAATATCCCTTTGCCAATTCCACAAGAACAGCCTTAGCGAAAGGCTTCTTGAAGGGAAAGATGTAACTCTGTGAGATGAATTAACAGAACACAGAGCAGTTTCTCAGAAAGCTTCTTTCCAGTTTTGAACGGAAGATATTTCCTTTTTCACCATAGCCCTCTATGGGCTTCCAAATATCCCTTTGCCAATTCCACAAGAACAGCCTTAGCGAAAGGCTTCTTGAAGGGAAAGATGTAACTCTGTGAGATGAATTAACAGAACACACAGCAGTTTCTCAGAAAGCTTCTTTCCAGTTTTGAACGGAAGATATTTCCTTTTTCACCATAGCCCTCTATGGGCTTCCAAATATCCCTTTGCCAATTCCACAAGAACAGCCTTAGCGAAAGGCTTCTTGAAGGGAAAGATGTAACTCTGTGAGATGAATTACCAGAACACAGTGCAGTTTCTCAGAAAGCTTCTTTCCAGTTTTGAACGGAAGATATTTCCTTTTTCACCATAGCCCTCTATGGGCTTCCAAATATCCCTTTGCCAATTCCACAAGAACAGCCTTAGCGAAAGGCTTCTTGAAGGGAAAGATGTAACTCTGTGAGATGAATTAACAGAACACAGAGCAGTTTCTCAGAAAGCTTCTTTCCAGTTTTGAACGGAAGATATTTCCATTTTCACCATAGCCCTCTATGGGCTTCCAAATATGCCTTTGCCAATTCCACAAGAACAGCCTTAGCGAAAGGCTTCTTGAAGGGAAAGATGTAACTCTGTGAGATGAATTAACAGAACACAGAGCAGTTGATCAGAAAGCTTCTTTCCAGTTTTGAACGGAAGATATTTCCTTTTTCACCATAGCTCCCTATGGGCTTCTAAATATCCCTTTCCCAATTCCACAAGAACAGCCTTAGCGAAAGGCTTCTTGAAGAGAAAGATGTAACTCTGTGAGATGAATTAACAGAACACAAAGCAGTTTTTCAGAAAGCTTCTTTCCAGTTTTGAACGGAAGATATTTCCTTTTTCACCATAGCCTTCTATGGGCTTCCAAATATCCCTTTGCCAATTCCACAAGAACAGCCTTAGCGAAAGGCTTCTTGAAGGGAAAGATGTAACTCTGTGAGATGAATTAACAGAACACAGAGCAGTTGCTCAGAAAGCTTCTTTCCAGTTTTGAACGGAAGATATTTCCTTTTTCACCATACCCCTCTATGGGCTTCCAAATATCCCTTTGCCAATTCCACAAGAACAGCCTTAGCGAAAGGCTTCTTGAAGGGAAAGATGTAACTCTGTGAGATGAATTAACAGAACACAGAGCAGTTTCTCAGAAAGCTTCTTTCCAGTTTTGAACGGAAGATATTTCCTTTTTCACCATAGGCCTCTATGGGCTTCCAAATATCCCTTTGCCAATTCCACAAGAACAGCCTTAGCGAAAGGCTTATTGAAGGGAAAGATGTAACTCTGTGGGATGAATTAACAGAACACAGAGCAGTTTCTCAGAAAGCTTCTTTCCAGTTTTGAACGGAAGATATTTCCTTTTTCACCATAGCCCTCTATGGGCTTCCAAATATCCCTTTGCCAATTCCCCAAGAACAGCCTTAGCGAAAGGCTTCTTGAAGGGAAAGATGTAACTCTGTGAGATGAATTAACAGAACACAGAGCAGTTTCTCAGAAAGCTTCTTTCCAGTTTTGAACGGAAGGTATTTCCTTTTTCACCATAGCCCTCTATGGGCTTCCAAATATCCCTTTGCCAATACCCCAAGAACAGCCTTAGCGAAAGGCTTCTTGAAGGGAAAGATGTAACTCTGTGAGATGAATTAACAGAACACAGAGCAGTTTCTCAGAAAGCTTCTTTCCAGTTTTGAACGGAAGATATTTCCTTTTTCACCATAGCCCTCTATGGGCTTCCAAATATCCCTTTCCCAATTCCACAAGAACAGCCTTAGCGAAAGGCTTCCTGAAGTTAAAGATGTAACTCTGTGAGATGAATTAACAGAACACAGAGCAGTTTCTCAGAAAGCTTCTTTCCAGTTTTGAACGGAAGATATTTCCTTTTTCACCATAGCCCTCTATGGGCTTCCAAATATCCCTTTGCCAATTCCACAAGAACAGCCTTAGCGAAAGGCTTCTTGAAGGGAAAGATGTAACTCTGTGAGATGAATTAACAGAACACACAGCAGTTTCTCAGAAAGCTTCTTTCCAGTTTTGAACGGAAGATATTTCCTTTTTCACCATAGCCCTCTATGGGCTTCAAAATATCCCTTTGCCAATTCCACAAGAACAGCCTTAGCGAAAGGCTTCTTGAAGGGAAAGATGTAACTCTGTGAGATGAATTAACAGAACACAGAGCAGTTTCTCAGAAAGCTTCTTTCATGTTTTCAACGGAAGATATTTCCTTTTTCACCATAGCCCTCTATGGGCTTCCAAATATCCCTTTGCCAATTCCACAAGAACAGCCTTAGCGAAAGGCTTCTTGAAGGGAAAGATGTAACTCTGTGAGATGAATTAACAGAACACACAGCAGTATCTCAGAAAGCTTCTTTCCAGTTTTGAACGGAAGATATTTCCTTTTTCAACATAGCCCTCTATGGGCTTCCAAATATCCCTTTGCCAATTCCACAAGAACAGCCTTAGCGAAAGGCTTCTTGAAGGGAAAGATGTAACTCTGTGAGATGAATTAACAGAACACAGAGCAGTTTCTCAGAAAGCTTCTTTCCAGTTTTGAACGGAAGATATTTCCTTTTTCACCATAGCCCTCTATGGGCTTCCAAATATCCCTTTGCCAATTCCCCAAGAACAGCCTTAGCGAAAGGCTTCTTGAAGGGAAAGATGTAACTCTGTGAGATGAATTAACAGAACACAGAGCAGTTTCTCAGAAAGCTTCTTTCCAGTTTTGAACGGAAGATATTTCCTTTTTCACCATAGCCCTCTATGGGCTTCCAAATATCCCTTTGCCAATTCCACAAGAACAGCCTTAGCGAAAGGCTTATTGAAGGGAAAGATGTAACTCTGTGGGATGAATTAACAGAACACAGAGCAGTTTCTCAGAAAGCTTCTTTCCAGTTTTGAACGGAAGATATTTCCTTTTTCACCATAGCCCTCTAAGGGCTTCCAAATATCCCTTTGCCAATTCCCCAAGAACAGCCTTAGCGAAAGGCTTCTTGAAGGGAAAGATGTAACTCTGTGAGATGAATTAACAGAACACAGAGCAGTTTCTCAGAAAGCTTCTTTCCAGTTTTGAACGGAAGATATTTCCTTTTTCACCATAGCCGTCTATGGGCTTCCAAATATCCCTTTGCCAATTCCACAAGAACAGCCTTAGCGAAAGGCTTCTTGAAGGGAAAGATGTAACTCTGTGAGATGAATTAACAGAACACAGAGCAGTTTCTCAGAAAGCTTCTTTCCAGTTTTGAACGGAAGATATTTCCTTTTTCACCGTAGCCCTCTATGGGCTTCCAAATATCCCTTTGCCAATGCCACAAGAACAGACTTAGCGAAAGGCTTCTTGAAGGGAAAGATGTAACTCTGTGAGATGAATTAACAGAACACAGAGCAGTTTCTCAGAAAGCTTCTTTCCAGTTTTGAACAGAAGATATTTCCTATTTCACCATAGCCCTCTATGGACTTCCAAATATCCCTTTGCCAATTCCACAAGAAAAGCCTTAGCGAAAGGCTTCTTGAAGGGAAAGATGTAACTCTGTGAGATGAATTAACAGAACACAGAGCAGTTGCTCAGAAAGCTTCTTTCCAGTTTTGAACGGAAGATATTTCCTTTTTCACCATAGCCCTCTATGGGCTTCCAAATATCCCTTTGCCAATTGCACAAGAACAGCCTTAGCGAAAGGCTTCTTGAAGGGAAAGATGTAACTCTGTGAGATGAATTAACAGAACACAGAGCAGTTGTTCAGAAAGCTTCTTTCCAGTTTTGAACGAAAGATATTTCCTTTTTCACCATAGCTCCCTATGGGCTTCCAAATATCCCTTTGCCAATTCCACAAGAACAGCCTTAGCGAAAGGCTTCTTGAAGGGAAAGATGTAACTCTGTGAGATGAATTAACAGAACACAAAGCAGTTTCTCAGAAAGCTTCTTTCCAGTTTTCAACGGAAGATATTTCCTTTTTCACCATAGCCCTCTATGGGCTTCCAAATATCCCTTTGCCAATTCCACAAGAACAGCCTTAGCGATAGGCTTCTTGAAGGGAAAGATGTAACTCTGTGAGATGAATTAACAGAACACAGAGCAGTTGCTCAGAAAGCTTCTTTCCAGTTTTGAACGGAAGATATTTCCTTTTTCACCATACCCCTCTATGGGCTTCCAAATATCCCTTTGCCAATTCCACAAGAACAGCCTTAGCGAAAGGCTTCTTGAAGGGAAAGATGTAACTCTGTGAGATGAATTAACAGAACACAGAGCAGTTTCTCAGAAAGCTTCTTTCCAGTTTTGAACGGAAGATATTTCCTTTTTCACCATAGCCCTCTATGGGCTTCCAAATATCCCTTTGCCAATTCCCCAAGAACAGCCTTAGCGAAAGGCTTCTTGAAGGGAAAGATGTAACTCTGTGGGATGAATTAACAGAACACAGAGCAGTTTCTCAGAAAGCTTCTTTCCGGTTTTGAACGGAAGATATTTCCTTTTTCACCATAGCCCTCTATGGGCTTCCAAATATCCCTTTGCCAATTCCCCAAGAACAGCCTTAGCGAAAGGCTTCTTGAAGGGAAAGATGTAACTCTGTGAGATGAATTAACAGAACACAGAGCAGTTTCTCAGAAAGCTTCTTTCCAGTTTTGAACGGAAGGTATTTCCTTTTTCACCATAGCCCTCTATGGGCTTCCAAATATCCCTTTGCCAATTCCCCAAGAACAGCCTTAGCGAAAGGCTTCTTGAAGGGAAAGATGTAACTCTGTGAGATGAATTAACAGAACACAGAGCAGTTTCTCAGAAAGCTTCTTTCCAGTTTTGAACGGAAGATATTTCCTTTTTCACCATAGCCCTCTATGGGCTTCCAAATATCCCTTTGCCAATTCCACAAGAACAGCCTTAGCGAAAGGCTTCTTGAAGGGAAAGATGTAACTCTGTGAGATGAATTAACAGAACACAGAGCAGTTTCTCAGAAAGCTTCTTTCCAGTTTTGAACGGAAGATATTTCCTTTTTCACCATAGCCCTCTATGGGCTTCCAAATATCCCTTTGCCAATTCCACAAGAACAGCCTTAGCGAAAGGCTTCTTGAAGGGAAAGATGTAACTCTGTGAGATGAATTAACAGAACACAGAGCAGTTTCTCAGAAAGCTTCTTTCCAGTTTTGAACGGAAGATATTTCCTTTTTCACCATAGCCCTCTATGGGCTTCCAAATATCCCTTTGCCAATTGCACAGGAACAGCCTTAGCGAAAGGCTTCTTGAAGGGAAAGATGTAACTCTGTGAGATGAATTAACAGAACACAGAGCAGTTTCTCAGAAAGCTTCTTTCCAGTTTTGAACGGAAGATATTTCCTTTTTCACCATAGCCCTCTAAGGGCTTCCAAATATCCCTTTGCCAATTCCACAAGAACAGCCTTAGCGAAAGGCTTCTTGAAGGGAAAGATGTAACTCTGTGAGATGAATTAACAGAACACAGAGCAGTTTCTCAGAAAGCTTCTTTCCAGTTTTGAACGGAAGATATTTCCTTTTTCACCATAGCCCTCTATGGGCTTCCAAATATCCCTTTGCCAATTCCACAAGAACAGCCTTAGCGAAAGGCTTCTTGAAGGGAAAGATGTAACTCTGTGAGATGAATTAACAGAACACAGAGCAGTTGCTCAGAAAGCTTCTTTCCAGTTTTGAACGGAAGATATTTCCTTTTTCACCATAGCCCTCTATGGGCTTCCAAATATCCCTTTGCCAATTCCACAAGAACAGCCTTAGCGAAAGGCTTCTTGAAGGGAAAGATGTAACTCTGTGAGATGAATTAACAGAACACACAGCAGTTTCTCAGAAAGCTTCTTTCCAGTTTTGAACGGAAGATATTTCCTTTTTCACCATAGCCCTCTATGGGCTTCCAAATATCCCTTTGCCAATTCCACAAGAACAGCCTTAGCGAAAGGCTTCTTGAAGGGAAAGATGTAACTCTGTGAGATGAATTAACAGAACACAGAGCAGTTTCTCAGAAAGCTTCTTTCCAGTTTTGAACGGAAGATATTTCCTTTTTCACCATAGCCCTCTATGGGCTTCCAAATATCCCTTTGCCAATTCCACAAGAACAGCCTTAGCGAAAGGCTTCTTGAAGGGAAAGATGTAACTCTGTGAGATGAATTAACAGAACACAGAGCAGTTTCTCAGAAAGCTTCTTTCCAGTTTTGAACGGAAGATATTTCCTTTTTCACCATAGCCCTCTATGGGCTTCCAAATATGCCTTTGCCAATTCCACAAGAACAGCCTTAGCGAAAGGCTTCTTGAAGGGAAAGATGTAACTCTGTGAGATGAATTAACAGAACACAGAGCAGTTGTTCAGAAAGCTTCTTTCCAGTTTTGAACGGAAGATATTTCCTTTTTCACCATAGCTCCCTATGGGCTTCCAAATATCCCTTTCCCAATTCCACAAGAACAGCCTTAGCGAAAGGCTTCTTGAAGAGAAAGATGTAACTCTGTGAGATGAATTAACAGAACACAAAGCAGTTTTTCAGAAAGCTTCTTTCCAGTTTTGAACGGAAGATATTTCCTTTTTCACCATAGCCCTCTATGGGCTTCCAAATATCCCTTTGCCAATTCCACAAGAACAGCCTTAGCGAAAGGCTTCTTGAAGGGAAAGATGTAACTCTGTGAGATGAATTAACAGAACACAGAGCAGTTGCTCAGAAAGCTTCTTTCCAGTTTTGAACGGAAGATATTTCCTTTTTCACCTTACCCCTCTAAGGGCTTCCAAATATCCCTTTGCCAATTCCACAAGAACAGCCTTAGCGAAAGGCTTCTTGAAGGGAAAGATGTAACTCTGTGAGATGAATTAACAGAACACAGAGCAGTTTCTCAGAAAGCTTCTTTCCAGTTTTGAACGGAAGATATTTCCTTTTTCACCATAGGCCTCTATGGGCTTCCAAATATCCCTTTGCCAATTCCACAAGAACAGCCTTAGCGAAAGGCTTATTGAAGGGAAAGATGTAACTCTGTGGGATGAATTAACAGAACACAGAGCAGTTTCTCAGAAAGCTTCTTTCCAGTTTTGAACGGAAGATATTTCCTTTTTCACCATAGCCCTCTATGGGCTTCCAAATATCCCTTTGCCAATTCCCCAAGAACAGCCTTAGCGAAAGGCTTCTTGAAGGGAAAGATGTAACTCTGTGAGATGAATTAACAGAACACAGAGCAGTTTCTCAGAAAGCTTCTTTCCAGTTTTGAACGGAAGGTATTTCCTTTTTCACCATAGCCCTCTATGGGCTTCCAAATATCCCTTTGCCAATACCCCAAGAACAGCCTTAGCGAAAGGCTTCTTGAAGGGAAAGATGTAACTCTGTGAGATGAATTAACAGAACACAGAGCAGTTTCTCAGAAAGCTTCTTTCCAGTTTTGAACGGAAGATATTTCCTTTTTCACCATAGCCCTCTATGGGCTTCCAAATATCCCTTTGCCAATTCCACAAGAACAGCCTTAGCGAAAGGCTTCTTGAAGGGAAAGATGTAACTCTGTGAGATGAATTAACAGAACACAGAGCAGTTTCTCAGAAAGCTTCTTTCCAGTTTTGAACGGAAGATATTTCCTTTTTCACCATAGCCCTCTATGGGCTTCCAAATATCCCTTTGCCAATTCCACAAGAACAGCCTTAGCGAAAGGCTTATTGAAGGGAAAGATGTAACTCTGTGGGATGAATTAACAGAACACAGAGCAGTTTCTCAGAAAGCTTCTTTCCAGTTTTGAACGGAAGATATTTCCTTTTTCACCATAGCCCTCTACGGGCTTCCAAATATCCCTTTGCCAATTTCCCAAGAACAGCCTTAGCGAAAGGCTTCTTGAAGGGAAAGATGTAACTCTGTGAGATGAATTAACAGAACACAGAGCAGTTTCTCAGAAAGCTTCTTTCCAGTTTTGAACGGAAGGTATTTCCTTTTTCACCATAGCCCTCTATGGGCTTCCAAATATCCCTTTGCCAATTCCCCAAGAACAGCCTTAGCGAAAGGCTTCTTGAAGGGAAAGATGTAACTCTGTGAGATGAATTAACAGAACACAGAGCAGTTTCTCAGAAATCTTCTTTCTAGTTTTGAACGATAGATATTTCCTTTTTCACCATAGCCCTCTATGGGCTTCCAAATATCCCTTTCCCAATTCCACAAGAACAGCCTTAGCGAAAGGCTTCTTGAAGTTAAAGATGTAACTCTGTGAGATGAATTAACAGAACACAGAGCAGTTTCTCAGAAAGCTTCTTTCCAGTTTTGAACGGAAGATATTTCCTTTTTCACCATAGCCCTCTATGGGCTTCCAAATATCCCTTTGCCAATTCCACAAGAACAGCCTTAGCGAAAGGCTTCTTGAAGGGAAAGATGTAACTCTGTGAGATGAATTAACAGAACACACAGCAGTTTCTCAGAAAGCTTCTTTCCAGTTTTGAACGGAAGATATTTCCTTTTTCACCATAGCCCTCTATGGGCTTCCAAATATCCCTTTGCCAATTCCACAAGAACAGCCTTAGCGAAAGGCTTCTTGAAGGGAAAGATGTAACTCTGTGAGATGAATTAACAGAACACAGAGCAGTTTCTCAGAAAGCTTCTTTCCAGTTTTGAACGGAAGATATTTCCTTTTTCACCATAGCCCTCTATGGGCTTCCAAATATCCCTTTGCCAATTCCACAAGAACAGCCTTAGCGAAAGGCTTCTTGAAGGGAAAGATGTAACTCTGTGAGATGAATTAACAGAACACAGAGCAGTTTCTCAGAAAGCTTCTTTCATGTTTTCAACGGAAGATATTTCCTTTTACACCATAGCCCTCTATGGGCTTCCAAATATCCCTTTGCCAATTCCACAAGAACAGCCTTAGCGAATGGCTTCTTGAAGGGAAAGATGTAACTCTGTGAGATGAATTAACAGAACACAGAGCAGTTTCTCAGAAAGCTTCCTTCCAGTTTTGAACGGAAGATATTTCCTTTTTCACCATAGCCCTCTATGGGCTTCCAAATATCCCTTTGCCAATTCCACAAGAACAGCCTTAGCGAAAGGCTTCTTGAAGGGAAAGATGTAACTCTGTGAGATGAATTAACAGAACACAGAGCAGTTTCTCAGAAAGCTTCTTTCCAGTTTTGAACGGAAGATATTTCCTTTTTCACCATAGCCCTCTATGGGCTTCCAAATATCCCTTTGCCAATTCCACAAGAACAGCCTTAGCGAAAGGCTTCTTGAAGGGAAAGATGTAACTCTGTGAGATGAATTAACAGAACACAGAGCAGTTTCTCAGAAAGCTTCTTTCCAGCTTTGAACGGAAGATATTTCCTTTTTCACCATAGCCCTCTATGGGATTCCAAATATCCCTTTGCCAATTCCACAAGAACAGCCTTAGCGAAAGGCTTCTTGAAGGGAAAGATGTAACTCTGTGAGATGAATTAACAGAACACAGAGCAGTTTCTCAGAAAGCTTCTTTCCAGTTTTGAACGGAAGATATTTCCTTTTTCACCATAGCCGTCTATGGGCTTCCAAATATACCTTTGCCAATTCCACAAGAACAGCCTTAGCGAAAGGCTTCTTGAAGGGAAAGATGTAACTCTGTGAGATGAATTAACAGAACACAGAGCAGTTTCTCAGAATGCTTCTTTCCAGTTTTGAACGGAAGATATTTCCTTTTTCACCATAGCCCTCTATGGGCTTCCAAATATCCCTTTGCCAATTCCACAAGAACAGCCTTAGCGAAAGGCTTCTTGAAGGGAAAGATGTAACTCTGTGAGGTGAATTAACAGAACACAGAGCAGTTTCTCAGAAAGCTTCTTTCCAGTTTTCAACGGAAGATATTTCCTTTTTCACCATAGCCCTCTATGGGCTTCCAAATATCCCTTTGCCAATTCCACAAGAACAGCCTTAGCGAAAGGCTTCTTGATGGGAAAGATGTAACTCTGTGAGATGAATTAACAGAACACAGAGCAGTTTCTCAGAAAGCTTCTTTCCAGTTTTGAACGGAAGATATTTCCTTTTTCACCATAGCCCTCTATGGGCTTCCAAATATCCCTTTGCCAATTCCCCAAGAACAGCCTTAGCGAAAGGCTTCTTGAAGGGAAAGATGTAACTCTGTGAGATGAATTAACAGAACACAGAGCAGTTTCTCAGAAAGATTCTTTCCAGTTTTGAACGGAAGATATTTCCTTTTTCACCATAGCCCTCTATGGGCTTCCAAATATCCCTTTGCCAATTCCACAAGAACAGCCTTAGCGAAAGGCTTATTGAAGGGAAAGATGTAACTCTGTGGGATGAATTAACAGAACACAGAGCAGTTTCTCAGAAAGCTTCTTTCCAGTTTTGAACGGAAGATATTTCCTTTTTCACCATAGCCCTCTATGGGCTTCCAAATATCCCTTTGCCAATTCCACAAGAACAGCCTTAGGGAAAGGATTTTTGAATGGAAAGATGTAACTCTGCGGGATGAATTAACAGAACACAGAGCAGTTTCTCAGAAAGCTTCTTTCCGGTTTTGAACGGAAGATATTTCCTTTTTCACCATAGCCCTCTATGGGCTTCCAAATATCCCTTTGCCAATTCCACAAGAACAGCCTTAGCGAAAGGCTTCTTGAAGGGAAAGATGTAACTCTGTGAGATGAATTAACAGAACACAGAGCAGTTTCTCAGAAAGCTTCTTTCCAGTTTTGAACGGAAGATATTTCCTTTTTCACCATAGCCCTCTATGGGATTCCAAATATCCCTTTGCCAATTCCACAAGAACAGCCTTAGCGAAAGGCTTCTTGAAGGGAAAGATGTAACTCTGTGAGATGAATTAACAGAACACAGAGCAGTTTCTCAGAAAGCTTCTTTCCAGTTTTGAACGGAAGATATTTCCTTTTTCACCATAGCCCTCTATGGGCTTCCAAATATCCCTTTGCCAATTCCACAAGAACAGCCTTAGCGAAAGGCTTCTTGAAGGGAAAGATGTAACTCTGTGAGATGAATTAACAGAACACAGAGCAGTTTCTCAGAATGTTTCTTTCCAGTTTTGAACGGAAGATATTTCCTTTTTCACCATAGCCCTCTATGGGCTTCCAAATATCCCTTTGCCAATTCCACAAGAACAGCCTTAGCGAAAGGCTTATTGAAGGGAAAGATGTAACTCTGTGGGATGAATTAACAGAACACAGAGCAGTTTCTCAGAAAGCTTCTTTCCAGTTTTGAACGGAAGATATTTCCTTTTTCACCACAGCCCTCTATGGGCTTCCAAATATCCCTTTGCCAATTCCCCAAGAACAGCCTTAGCGAAAGGCTTCTGGAAGGGAAAGATGTAACTCTGTGAGATGAATTAACAGAACACAGAGCAGTTTCTCAGAAAGCTTCTTTCCAGTTTTGAACGGAAGATATTTCCTTTTTCACCATAGCCCTCTATGGGCTTCTAAATATCCCTTTGCCAATTCCACAAGAACAGCCTTAGCGAAAGGCTTCTTGAAGGGAAAGATGTAACTCTGTGAGATGAATTAACAGAACACACAGCAGTTTCTCAGAAAGCTTCCTTCCAGTTTTGAACGGAAGATATTTCCTTTTACACCATAGCCCTCTATGGGCTTCCAAATATCCCTTTGCCAATTCCACAAGAACAGCCTTAGCGAAAGGCTTCTTGAAGGGAAAGATGTAACTCTGTGAGATGAATTAACAGAACACAGAGCAGTTTCTCAGAAAGCTTCCTTCCAATTTTGAACGGAAGATATTTCCTTTTTCACCATAGCCCTCTATGGGCTTCCAAATATCCCTTTGCCAATTCCACAAGAACAGCCTTAGCGAAAGGCTTCTTGAAGGGAAAGATGTAACTCTGTGAGATGAATTAACAGAACACAGAGCAGTTTCTCAGAAAGCTTCTTTCCAGTTTTGAACGGAAGATATTTCCTTTTTCACCATAGCCCTCTATGGGCTTCCAAATATCCCTTTGCCAATTCCCCAAGAACAGCCTTAGCGAAAGGCTTCTTGAAGGGAAAGATGTAACTCTGTGAGATGAATTAACAGAACACAGAGCAGTTTCTCAGAAAGCTTCTTTCCAGTTTTGAACGGAAGATATTTCCTTTTTCACCATAGCCCTCTATGGGCTTCCAAATATCCCTTTGCCAATTCCACAAGAACAGCCTTAGCGAAAGGCTTCTTGAAGGGAAAGATGTAACTCTGTGAGATGAATTAACAGAACACAGAGCAGTTTCTCAGAAAGCTTCTTTCCAGTTTTGAACGGAAGATATTTCCTTTTTCACCATAGCCCTCTATGGGCTTCCAAATATCCCTTTGCCAATTCCACAAGAACAGCCTTAGCGAAAGACTTCTTGAAGGGAAAGATGTAACTCTGTGAGATGAATTAACAGAACACAGAGCAGTTTCTCAGAAAGCTTCTTTCCAGTTTTGAACGGAAGATATTTCCTTTTTCACCATAGCCCTCTATGGGCTTCCAAATATCCCTTTGCCAATTCCACAAGAACAGCCTTAGCGAAAGGCTTCTTGAAGGGAAAGATGTAACTCTGTGAGATGAATTAACAGAACACAGAGCAGTTGTTCAGAAAGCTTCTTTCCAGTTTTGAACGAAAGATATTTCCTTTTTCACCATAGCTCCCTATGGGCTTCCAAATATCCCTTTGCCAATTCCACAAGAACAGCCTTAGCGAAAGGCTTCTTGAAGGGAAAGATGTAACTCTGTGAGATGAATTAACAGAACACAAAGCAGTTTCTCAGAACGCTTCTTTCCAGTTTTGAACGGAAGATATTTCCTTTTTCACCATAGCCCTCTATGGGCTTCCAAATATCCCTTTGCCAATTCCACAAGAACAGCCTTAGCGAAAGGCTTCCTGAAGGGAAAGATGTAACTCTGTGAGATGAATTAACAGAACACAGAGCAGTTTCTCAGAAAGCTTCTTTCCAGTTTTGAACGGAAGATATTTCCTTTTTCACCATACCCCTCTATGGGCTTCCAAATATCCCTTTGCCAATTCCACAAGAACAGCCTTAGCGAAAGGCTTCTTGAAGGGAAAGATGTAACTCTGTGAGATGAATTAACAGAACACAGAGCAGTTTCTCAGAAAGCTTCTTTACAGTTTTTAACGGAAGATATTTCCTTTTTCACCATAGCCCTCTATGGGCTTCCAAATATCCCTTTGCCAATTCCACAAGAACAGCCTTAGCGAAAGGCTTATTGAAGGGAAAGATGTAACTCTGTGGGATGAATTAACAGAACACAGAGCAGTTTCTCAGAAAGCTTCTTTCCAGTTTTGAACGGAAGATATTTCCTTTTTCACCATAGCCCTCTATGGGCTTCCAAATAGTTGCTCAGAAAGCTTCTTTCCAGTTTTGAACGGAAGATATTTCCTTTTTCACCATAGCCCTCTATGGGCTTCCAAATATCCCTTTGCCGATTCCACAAGAACAGCCTTAGCGAAAGGCTTCTTGAAGGGAAAGATGTAACTCTGTGAGATGAATTAACAGAACACAGAGCAGTTGTTCAGAAAGCTTCTTTCCAGTTTTGAACGAAAGATATTTCCTTTTTCACCATAGCTCCCTATGGGCTTCCAAATATCCCTTTGCCAATTCCACAAGAACAGCCTTAGCGAAAGGCTTCTTGAAGGGAAAGATGTAACTCTGTGAGATGAATTAACAGAACACAAAGCAGTTTCTCAGAAAGCTTCTTTCCAGTTTTGAACGGAAGATATTTCCTTTTTCACCATAGCCCTCTATGGGCTTCCAAATATCCCTTTGCCAATTCCACAAGAACAGCCTTAGCGAAAGGCTTCTTGAAGGGAAAGATGTAACTCTGTGAGATGAATTAACAGAACACAGAGCAGTTGCTCAGAAAGCTTCTTTCCAGTTTTGAACGGAAGATATTTCCTTTTTCACCATACCCCTCTATGGGCTTCCAAATATCCCTTTGCCAATTCCACAAGAACAGCCTTAGCCAAAGGCTTATTGAAGGGAAAGATGTAACTCTGTGAGATGAATTAACAGAACACAGAGCAGTTTCTCAGAAAGCTTCTTTCCAGTTTTGAACGGAAGATATTTCCTTTTTCACCATAGCCCTCTACGGGCTTCCAAATATCCCTTTGCCAATTCCCTAAGAACAGCCTTAGCGAAAGGCTTCTTGAAGGGAAAGATGTAACTCTGTGAGATGAATTAACAGAACACAGAGCAGTTTCTCAGAAAGCTTCTTTCCAGTTTTGAACGGAAGATATTTCCTTTTTCACCATAGCCCTCTATGGGCTTCCAAATATCCCTTTGCCAATTCCCCAAGAACAGCCTTAGCGAAAGGCTTCTTGAAGGGAAAGATGTAACTCTGTGAGATGAATTAACAGAACACAGAGCAGTTGCTCAGAAAGCTTCTTTCCAGTTTTGAACGGAAGATATTTCCTTTTTCACCATAGCCCTCTATGGGCTTCCAAATATCCCTTTGCCAATTCCACAAGAACAGCCTTAGCGAAAGGCTTCTTGAAGGGAAAGATGTAACTCTGTGAGATGAATTAACAGAACACAGAGCAGTTTCTCAGAAAGCTTCTTTCCAGTTTTGAACGGAAGATATTTCCTTTTTCACCATAGCCCTCTATGGGCTTCCAAATATCCCTTTGCCAATTCCACAAGAACAGCCTTAGCGAAAGGCTTCTTGAAGGGAAAGATGTAACTCTGTGAGATGAATTAACAGAACACAGAGCAGTTTCTCAGAAAGCTTCTTTCCAGTTTTGAACGGAAGATATTTCCTTTTTCACCATAGCCGTCTATGGGCTTCCAAATATCCCTTTGCCAATTCCACAAGAACAGCCTTAACGAAAGGCTTCTTGAAGGGAAGGATGTAACTCTGTGAGATGAATTAACAGAACACAGAGCAGTTTCTCAGAAAGCTTCTTTCCAGTTTTGAACGGAAGGTATTTCCTTTTTCACCGTAGCCCTCTATGGGCTTCCAAATATCCCTTTGCCAATTCCACAAGAACAGCCTTAGCGAAAGGCTTCTTGAAGGGAAAGATGTAACTCTGTGAGATGAATTAACAGAACACAGAGCAGTTTCTCAGAAAGCTTCTTTCCAGTTTTGAACAGAAGATATTTCCTATTTCACCATAGCCCTCTATGGGCTTCCAAATATCCCTTTGCCAATTCCACAAGAAAAGCCTTAGCGAAAGGCTTCTTGAAGGGAAAGATGTAACTCTGTGAGATGAATTAACAGAACACAGAGCAGTTGCTCAGAAAGCTTCTTTCCAGTTTTGAACGGAAGATATTTCCTTTTTCACCATAGCCCTCTATGGGCTTCCAAATATCCCTTTGCCAATTCCACAAGAACAGCCTTAGCGAAAGGCTTCTTGAAGGGAAAGATGTAACTCTGTGAGATGAATTAACAGAACACAGAGCAGTTGTTCAGAAAGCTTCTTTCCAGTTTTGAACGAAAGATATTTCCTTTTTCAACATAGCCCTCTATGGGCTTCCAAATAGTTGCTCAGAAAGCTTCTTTCCAGTTTTGAACGGAAGATATTTCCTTTTCCACCATAGCCCTCTATGGGCTTCCAAATATCCCTTTGCCAATTCCACAAGAACAGCCTTAGCGAAAGGCTTCTTGAAGGGAAAGATGTAACTATGTGAGATGAATTAACAGAACACAGAGCAGTTGCTCAGAAAGCTTCTTTCCAGTTTTGAACGGAAGATATTTCCTTTTTCACCATACCCCTCTATGGGCTTCCAAATATCCCTTTGCCAATTCCACAAGAACAGCCTTAGCCAAAGGCTTATTGAAGGGAAAGATGTAACTCTGTGAGATGAATTAACAGAACACAGAGCAGTTTCTCAGAAAGCTTCTTTCCAGTTTTGAACGGAAGATATTTCCTTTTTCACCATAGCCCTCTACGGGCTTCCAAATATCCCTTTGCCAATTCCCCAAGAACAGCCTTAGCGAAAGGCTTCTTGAAGGGAAAGATGTAACTCTGTGAGATGAATTAACAGAACACAGAGCAGTTTCTCAGAAAGCTTCTTTCCAGTTTTGAACGGAAGATATTTCCTTTTTCACCATAGCCCTCTATGGGCTTCCAAATATCCCTTTGCCAATTCCCCAAGAACAGCCTTAGCGAAAGGCTTCTTGAAGGGAAAGATGTAACTCTGTGAGATGAATTAACAGAACACAGAGCAGTTGCTCAGAAAGCTTCTTTCCGGTTTTGAACGGAAGATATTTCCTTTTTCACCATAGCCCTCTATGGGCTTCCAAATATCCCTTTGCCAATTCCACAAGAACAGCCTTAGCGAAAGGCTTCTTGAAGGGAAAGATGTAACTCTGTGAGATGAATTAACAGAACACAGAGCAGTTTCTCAGAAAGCTTCTTTCCAGTTTTGAACGGAAGATATTTCCTTTTTCACCATAGCCCTCTATGGGCTTCCAAATATCCCTTTGCCAATTCCCCAAGAACAGCCTTAGCGAAAGGCTTCTTGAAGGGAAAGATGTAACTCTGTGAGATGAATTAACAGAACACAGAGCAGTTTCTCAGAAAGCTTCTTTCCAGTTTTGAACGGAAGATATTTCCTTTTTCACCATAGCCGTCTATGGGCTTCCAAATATCCCTTTGCCAATTCCACAAGAACAGCCTTAACGAAAGGCTTCTTGAAGGGAAGGATGTAACTCTGTGAGATGAATTGACAGAACACAGAGCAGTTTCTCAGAAAGCTTCTTTCCAGTTTTGAACGGAAGGTATTTCCTTTTTCACCGTAGCCCTCTATGGGCTTCCAAATATCCCTTTGCCAATTCCACAAGAACAGCCTTAGCGAAAGGCTTCTTGAAGGGAAAGATGTAACTCTGTGAGATGAATTAACAGAACACAGAGCAGTTTCTCAGAAAGCTTCTTTCCAGTTTTGAACAGAAGATATTTCCTATTTCACCATAGCCCTCTATGGGCTTCCAAATATCCCTTTGCCAATTCCACAAGAAAAGCCTTAGCGAAAGGCTTCTTGAAGGGAAAGATGTAACTCTGTGAGATGAATTAACAGAACACAGAGCAGTTGCTCAGAAAGCTTCTTTCCAGTTTTGAACGGAAGATATTTCCTTTTTCACCATAGCCCTCTATGGGCTTCCAAATATCCCTTTGCCAATTCCACAAGAACAGCCTTAGCGAAAGGCTTCTTGAAGGGAAAGATGTAACTCTGTGAGATGAATTAACAGAACACAGAGCAGTTGTTCAGAAAGCTTCTTTCCAGTTTTGAACGAAAGATATTTCCTTTTTCACCATAGCTCCCTATGGGCTTCCAAATATCCCTTTGCCAATTCCACAAGAACAGCCTTAGCGAAAGGCTTCTTGAAGGGAAAGATGTAACTCTGTGAGATGAATTAACAGAACACAAAGCAGTTTCTCAGAAAGCTTCTTTCCAGTTTTGAACGGAAGATATTTCCTTTTTCACCATAGCCCTCTATGGGCTTCCAAATATCCCTTTGCCAATTCCACAAGAACAGCCTTAGCGAAAGGCTTCTTGAAGGGAAAGATGTAACTCTGTGAGATGAATTAACAGAACACAGAGCAGTTGCTCAGAAAGCTTCTTTCCAGTTTTGAACGGAAGATATTTCCTTTTTCACCATACCCCTCTATGGGCTTCCAAATATCCCTTTGCCAATTCCACAAGAACAGCCTTAGCGAAAGGCTTCTTGAAGGGAAAGATGTAACTCTGTGAGATGAATTAACAGAACACAGAGCAGTTTCTCAGAAAGCTTCTTTCCAGTTTTGAACGGAAGATATTTCCTTTTTCACCATAGCCCTCTATGGGCTTCCAAATATCCCTTTGCCAATTCCACAAGAACAGCCTTAGCGAAAGGCTTCTTGAAGGGAAAGATGTAACTCTCTGAGATGAATTAACAGAACACAGAGCAGTTTCTCAGAAAGCTTCTTTCCAGTTTTGAACGGAAGGTATTTCCTTTTTCACCATAGCCCTCTATGGGCTTCCAAATATCCCTTTGCCAATTCCCCAAGAACAGCCTTAGCGAAAGGCTTCTTGATGGGAAAGATGTAACTCTGTGAGATGAATTAACAGAACACAGAGCAGTTTCTCAGAAAGCTTCTTTCCAGTTTTGAACGGAAGATATTTCCTTTTTCACCATAGCCCTCTATGGGCTTCCAAATATCCCTTTGCCAATTCCCCAAGAACAGCCTTAGCGAAAGGCTTCTTGAAGGGAAAGATGTAACTCTGTGAGATGAATTAACAGAACACAGAGCAGTTGCTCAGAAAGCTTCTTTCCAGTTTTGAACGGAAGATATTTCCTTTTTCACCATAGCCCTCTATGGGCTTCCAAATATCCCTTTGCCAATTCCACAAGAACAGCCTTAGCGAAAGGCTTCTTGAAGGGAAAGATGTAACTCTGTGAGATGAATTAACAGAACACAGAGCAGTTTCTCAGAATGTTTCTTTCCAGTTTTGAACGGAAGATATTTCCTTTTTCACCATAGCCCTCTATGGGCTTCCAAATATCCCTTTGCCAATTCCACAAGAACAGCCTTAGCGAAAGGATTATTGAAGGGAAAGATGTAACTCTGTGGGATGAATTAACAGAACACAGAGCAGTTTCTCAGAAAGCTTCTTTCCAGTTTTGAACGGAAGATATTTCCTTTTTCACCACAGCCCTCTATGGGCTTCCAAATATCCCTTTGCCAATTCCCCAAGAACAGCCTTAGCGAAAGGCTTCTGGAAGGGAAAGATGTAACTCTGTGAGATGAATTAACAGAACACAGAGCAGTTTCTCAGAAAGCTTCTTTCCAGTTTTGAACGGAAGATATTTCCTTTTTCACCATAGCCCTCTATGGGCTTCTAAATATCCCTTTGCCAATTCCACAAGAACAGCCTTAGCGAAAGGCTTCTTGAAGGGAAAGATGTAACTCTGTGAGATGAATTAACAGAACACACAGCAGTTTCTCAGAAAGCTTCCTTCCAGTTTTGAACGGAAGATATTTCCTTTTACACCATAGCCCTCTATGGGCTTCCAAATATCCCTTTGCCAATTCCACAAGAACAGCCTTAGCGAAAGGCTTCTTGAAGGGAAAGATGTAACTCTGTGAGATGAATTAACAGAACACAGAGCAGTTTCTCAGAAAGCTTCCTTCCAATTTTGAACGGAAGATATTTCCTTTTTCACCATAGCCCTCTATGGGCTTCCAAATATCCCTTTGCCACTTCCACAAGAACAGCCTTAGCGAAAGGCTTCTTGAAGGGAAAGATGTAACTCTGTGAGATGAATTAACAGAACACAGAGCAGTTTCTCAGAAAGCTTCTTTCCAGTTTTGAACGGAAGATATTTCCTTTTTCACCATAGCCCTCTATGGGCTTCCAAATATCCCTTTGCCAATTCCCCAAGAACAGCCTTAGCGAAAGGCTTCTTGAAGGGAAAGATGTAACTCTGTGAGATGAATTAACAGAACACAGAGCAGTTTCTCAGAAAGCTTCTTTCCAGTTTTGAACGGAAGATATTTCCTTTTTCACCATAGCCCTCTATGGGCTTCCAAATATCCCTTTGCCAATTCCACAAGAACAGCCTTAGCGAAAGGCTTCTTGAAGGGAAAGATGTAACTCTGTGAGATGAATTAACAGAACACAGAGCAGTTTCTCAGAAAGCTTCTTTCCAGTTTTGAACGGAAGATATTTCCTTTTTCACCATAGCCCTCTATGGGCTTCCAAATATCCCTTTGCCAATTCCACAAGAACAGCCTTAGCGAAAGGCTTCTTGAAGGGAAAGATGTAACTCTGTGAGATGAATTAACAGAACACAGAGCAGTTTCTCAGAAAGCTTCTTTCCAGTTTTGAACGGAAGATATTTCCTTTTTCACCATAGCCCTCTATGGGCTTCCAAATATCCCTTTGCCAATTCCACAAGAACAGCCTTAGCGAAAGGCTTCTTGAAGGGAAAGATGTAACTCTGTGAGATGAATTAACAGAACACAGAGCAGTTGTTCAGAAAGCTTCTTTCCAGTTTTGAACGAAAGATATTTCCTTTTTCACCATAGCTCCCTATGGGCTTCCAAATATCCCTTTGCCAATTCCACAAGAACAGCCTTAGCGAAAGGCTTCTTGAAGGGAAAGATGTAACTCTGTGAGATGAATTAACAGAACACAAAGCAGTTTCTCAGAACGCTTCTTTCCAGTTTTGAACGGAAGATATTTCCTTTTTCACCATAGCCCTCTATGGGCTTCCAAATATCCCTTTGCCAATTCCACAAGAACAGCCTTAGCGAAAGGCTTCCTGAAGGGAAAGATGTAACTCTGTGAGATGAATTAACAGAACACAGAGCAGTTTCTCAGAAAGCTTCTTTCCAGTTTTGAACGGAAGATATTTCCTTTTTCACCATACCCCTCTATGGGCTTCCAAATATCCCTTTGCCAATTCCACAAGAACAGCCTTAGCGAAAGGCTTCTTGAAGGGAAAGATGTAACTCTGTGAGATGAATTAACAGAACACAGAGCAGTTTCTCAGAAAGCTTCTTTACAGTTTTTAACGGAAGATATTTCCTTTTTCACCATAGCCCTCTATGGGCTTCCAAATATCCCTTTGCCAATTCCACAAGAACAGCCTTAGCGAAAGGCTTATTGAAGGGAAAGATGTAACTCTGTGGGATGAATTAACAGAACACAGAGCAGTTTCTCAGAAAGCTTCTTTCCAGTTTTGAACGGAAGATATTTCCTTTTTCACCATAGCCCTCTATGGGCTTCCAAATAGTTGCTCAGAAAGCTTCTTTCCAGTTTTGAACGGAAGATATTTCCTTTTTCACCATAGCCCTCTATGGGCTTCCAAATATCCCTTTGCCGATTCCACAAGAACAGCCTTAGCGAAAGGCTTCTTGAAGGGAAAGATGTAACTCTGTGAGATGAATTAACAGAACACAGAGCAGTTGTTCAGAAAGCTTCTTTCCAGTTTTGAACGAAAGATATTTCCTTTTTCACCATAGCTCCCTATGGGCTTCCAAATATCCCTTTGCCAATTCCACAAGAACAGCCTTAGCGAAAGGCTTCTTGAAGGGAAAGATGTAACTCTGTGAGATGAATTAACAGAACACAAAGCAGTTTCTCAGAAAGCTTCTTTCCAGTTTTGAACGGAAGATATTTCCTTTTTCACCATAGCCCTCTATGGGCTTCCAAATATCCCTTTGCCAATTCCACAAGAACAGCCTTAGCGAAAGGCTTCTTGAAGGGAAAGATGTAACTCTGTGAGATGAATTAACAGAACACAGAGCAGTTGCTCAGAAAGCTTCTTTCCAGTTTTGAACGGAAGATATTTCCTTTTTCACCATACCCCTCTATGGGCTTCCAAATATCCCTTTGCCAATTCCACAAGAACAGCCTAAGCCAAAGGCTTATTGAAGGGAAAGATGTAACTCTGTGAGATGAATTAACAGAACACAGAGCAGTTTCTCAGAAAGCTTCTTTCCAGTTTTGAACGGAAGATATTTCCTTTTTCACCATAGCCCTCTACGGGCTTCCAAATATCCCTTTGCCAATTCCCCAAGAACAGCCTTAGCGAAAGGCTTCTTGAAGGGAAAGATGTAACTCTGTGAGATGAATTAACAGAACACAGAGCAGTTTCTCAGAAAGCTTCTTTCCAGTTTTGAACGGAAGATATTTCCTTTTTCACCATAGCCCTCTATGGGCTTCCAAATATCCCTTTGCCAATTCCCCAAGAACAGCCTTAGCGAAAGGCTTCTTGAAGGGAAGGATGTAACTCTGTGAGATGAATTAACAGAACACAGAGCAGTTGCTCAGAAAGCTTCTTTCCAGTTTTGAACGGAAGATATTTCCTTTTTCACCATAGCCCTCTATGGGCTTCCAAATATCCCTTTGCCAATTCCACAAGAACAGCCTTAGCGAAAGGCTTCTTGAAGGGAAAGATGTAACTCTGTGAGATGAATTAACAGAACACAGAGCAGTTTCTCAGAAAGCTTCTTTCCAGTTTTGAACGGAAGATATTTCCTTTTTCACCATAGCCCTCTATGGGCTTCCAAATATCCCTTTGCCAATTCCACAAGAACAGCCTTAGCGAAAGGCTTCTTGAAGGGAAAGATGTAACTCTGTGAGATGAATTAACAGAACACAGAGCAGTTTCTCAGAAAGCTTCTTTCCAGTTTTGAACGGAAGATATTTCCTTTTTCACCATAGCCGTCTATGGGCTTCCAAATATCCCTTTGCCAATTCCACAAGAACAGCCTTAACGAAAGGCTTCTTGAAGGGAAGGATGTAACTCTGTGAGATGAATTAACAGAACACAGAGCAGTTTCTCAGAAAGCTTCTTTCCAGTTTTGAACGGAAGGTATTTCCTTTTTCACCGTAGCCCTCTATGGGCTTCCAAATATCCCTTTGCCAATTCCACAAGAACAGCCTTAGCGAAAAGCTTCTTGAAGGGAAAGATGTAACTCTGTGAGGTGAATTAACAGAACACAGAGCAGTTTCTCAGAAAGCTTCTTTCCAGTTTTGAACAGAAGATATTTCCTATTTCACCATAGCCCTCTATGGGCTTCCAAATATCCCTTTGCCAATTCCACAAGAAAAGCCTTAGCGAAAGGCTTCTTGAAGGGAAAGATGTAACTCTGTGAGATGAATTAACAGAACACAGAGCAGTTGCTCAGAAAGCTTCTTTCCAGTTTTGAACGGAAGATATTTCCTTTTTCACCATAGCCCTCTATGGGCTTCCAAATATCCCTTTGCCAATTCCACAAGAACAGCCTTAGCGAAAGGCTTCTTGAAGGGAAAGATGTAACTCTGTGAGATGAATTAACAGAACACAGAGCAGTTGTTCAGAAAGCTTCTTTCCAGTTTTGAACGAAAGATATTTCCTTTTTCACCATAGCCCTCTATGGGCTTCCAAATAGTTGCTCAGAAAGCTTCTTTCCAGTTTTGAACGGAAGATATTTCCTTTTTCACCATAGCCCTCTATGGGCTTCCAAATATCCCTTTGCCGATTCCACAAGAACAGCCTTAGCGAAAGGCTTCTTGAAGGGAAAGATGTAACTCTGTGAGATGAATTAACAGAACACAGAGCAGTTGTTCAGAAAGCTTCTTTCCAGTTTTGAACGAAAGATATTTCCTTTTTCACCAGAGCTCCCTATGGGCTTCCAAATATCCCTTTGCCAATTCCACAAGAACAGCCTTAGCGAAAGGCTTCTTGAAGGGAAAGATGTAACTCTGTGAGATGAATTAACAGAACACAAAGCAGTTTCTCAGAAAGCTTCTTTCCAGTTTTGAACGGAAGATATTTCCTTTTCCACCATAGCCCTCTATGGGCTTCCAAATATCCCTTTGCCAATTCCACAAGAACAGCCTTAGCGAAAGGCTTCTTGAAGGGAAAGATGTAACTATGTGAGATGAATTAACAGAACACAGAGCAGTTGCTCAGAAAGCTTCTTTCCAGTTTTGAACGGAAGATATTTCCTTTTTCACCATACCCCTCTATGGGCTTCCAAATATCCCTTTGCCAATTCCACAAGAACAGCCTTAGCCAAAGGCTTATTGAAGGGAAAGATGTAACTCTGTGAGATGAATTAACAGAACACAGAGCAGTTTCTCAGAAAGCTTCTTTCCAGTTTTGAACGGAAGATATTTCCTTTTTCACCATAGCCCTCTACGGGCTTCCAAATATCCCTTTGCCAATTCCCCAAGAACAGCCTTAGCGAAAGGCTTCTTGAAGGGAAAGATGTAACTCTGTGAGATGAATTAACAGAACACAGAGCAGTTTCTCAGAAAGCTTCTTTCCAGTTTTGAACGGAAGATATTTCCTTTTTCACCATAGCCCTCTATGGGCTTCCAAATATCCCTTTGCCAATTCCCCAAGAACAGCCTTAGCGAAAGGCTTCTTGAAGGGAAAGATGTAACTCTGTGAGATGAATTAACAGAACACAGAGCAGTTGCTCAGAAAGCTTCTTTCCAGTTTTGAACGGAAGATATTTCCTTTTTCACCATAGCCCTCTATGGGCTTTCAAATATCCCTTTGCCAATTCCACAAGAACAGCCTTAGCGAAAGGCTTCTTGAAGGGAAAGATGTAACTCTGTGAGATGAATTAACAGAACACAGAGCAGTTTCTCAGAAAGCTTCTTTCCAGTTTTGAACGGAAGATATTTCCTTTTTCACCATAGCCGTCTATGGGCTTCCAAATATCCCTTTGCCAATTCCACAAGAACAGCCTTAACGAAAGGCTTCTTGAAGGGAAGGATGTAACTCTGTGAGATGAATTAACAGAACACAGAGCAGTTTCTCAGAAAGCTTCTTTCCAGTTTTGAACGGAAGGTATTTCCTTTTTCACCGTAGCCCTCTATGGGCTTCCAAATATCCCTTTGCCAATTCCACAAGAACAGCCTTAGCGAAAGGCTTCTTGAAGGGAAAGATGTAACTCTGTGAGATGAATTAACAGAACACAGAGCAGTTTCTCAGAAAGCTTCTTTCCAGTTTTGAACAGAAGATATTTCCTATTTCACCATAGCCCTCTATGGGCTTCCAAATATCCCTTTGCCAATTCCACAAGAAAAGCCTTAGCGAAAGGCTTCTTGAAGGGAAAGATGTAACTCTGTGAGATGAATTAACAGAACACAGAGCAGTTGCTCAGAAAGCTTCTTTCCAGTTTTGAACGGAAGATATTTCCTTTTTCACCATAGCCCTCTATGGGCTTCCAAATATCCCTTTGCCAATTCCACAAGAACAGCCTTAGCGAAAGGCTTCTTGAAGGGAAAGATGTAACTCTGTGAGATGAATTAACAGAACACAGAGCAGTTGTTCAGAAAGCTTCTTTCCAGTTTTGAACGAAAGATATTTCCTTTTTCACCATAGCTCCCTATGGGCTTCCAAATATCCCTTTGCCAATTCCACAAGAACAGCCTTAGCGAAAGGCTTCTTGAAGGGAAAGATGTAACTCTGTGAGATGAATTAACAGAACACAAAGCAGTTTCTCAGAAAGCTTCTTTCCAGTTTTCAACGGAAGATATTTCCTTTTTCACCATAGCCCTCTAAGGGCTTCCAAATATCCCTTTGCCAATTCCACAAGAACAGCCTTAGCGAAAGGCTTCTTGAAGGGAAAGATGTAACTCTGTGAGATGAATTAACAGAACACAGAGCAGTTGCTCAGAAAGCTTCTTTCCAGTTTTGAACGGAAGATATTTCCTTTTTCACCATACCCCTCTATGGGCTTCCAAATATCCCTTTGCCAATTCCACAAGAACAGCCTTAGCGAAAGGCTTCTTGAAGGGAAAGATGTAACTCTGTGAGATGAATTAACAGAACACAGAGCAGTTTCTCAGAAAGCTTCTTTCCAGTTTTGAACGGAAGATATTTCCTTTTTCACCATAGCCCTCTATGGGCTTCCAAATATCCCTTTGCCAATTCCACAAGAACAGCCTTAGCGAAAGGCTTCTTGAAGGGAAAGATGTAACTCTCTGAGATGAATTAACAGAACACAGAGCAGTTTCTCAGAAAGCTTCTTTCCAGTTTTGAACGGAAGGTATTTCCTTTTTCACCATAGCCCTCTATGGGCTTCCAAATATCCCTTTGCCAATTCCCCAAGAACAGCCTTAGCGAAAGGCTTCTTGATGGGAAAGATGTAACTCTGTGAGATGAATTAACAGAACACAGAGCAGTTTCTCAGAAAGCTTCTTTCCAGTTTTGAACGGAAGATATTTCCTTTTTCACCATAGCCCTCTATGGGCTTCCAAATATCCCTTTGCCAATTCCACAAGAACAGCCTTAGCGAAAGGCTTCTTGAAGGGAAAGATGTAACTCTGTGAGATGAATTAACAGAACACAGAGCAGTTTCTCAGAAAGCTTCTTTCCAGTTTTGAACGGAAGATATTTCCTTTTTCACCATAGCCCTCTATGGGCTTCCAAATATCCCTTTGCCAATTCCACAAGAACAGCCTTAGCGAAAGGCTTCTTGATGGGAAAGATGTAACTCTGTGAGATGAATTAACAGAACACAGAGCAGTTTCTCAGAACGCTTCTTTCCAGTTTTGAACGGAAGATATTTCCTTTTTCACCATAGCCCTCTATGGGCTTCCAAATATCCCTTTGCCAATTCCCCAAGAACAGCCTTAGCGAAAGGCTTCTTGAAGGGAAAGATGTAACTCTGTGAGATGAATTAACAGAACACAGAGCAGTTGCTCAGAAAGCTTCTTTCCAGTTTTGAACGGAAGATATTTCCTTTTTCACCATAGCCCTCTATGGGCTTCCAAATATCCCTTTGCCAATTCCACAAGAACAGCCTTAGCGAAAGGCTTCTTGAAGGGAAAGATGTAACTCTGTGAGATGAATTAACAGAACACAGAGCAGTTGTTCAGAAAGCTTCTTTCCAGTTTTGAACGAAAGATATTTCCTTTTTCACCATAGCTCCCTATGGGCTTCCAAATATCCCTTTGCCAATTCCACAAGAACAGCCTTAGCGAAAGGCTTCTTGAAGGGAAAGATGTAACTCTGTGAGATGAATTAACAGAACACAAAGCAGTTTCTCAGAAAGCTTCTTTCCAGTTTTCAACGGAAGATATTTCCTTTTTCACCATAGCCCTCTATGGGCTTCCAAATATCCCTTTGCCAATTCCACAAGAACAGCCTTAGCGAAAGGCTTCTTGAAGGGAAAGATGTAACTCTGTGAGATGAATTAACAGAACACAGAGCAGTTGCTCAGAAAGCTTCTTTCCAGTTTTGAACGGAAGATATTTCCTTTTTCACCATACCGCTCTATGGGCTTCCAAATATCCCTTTGCCAATTCCACAAGAACAGCCTTAGCGAAAGGCTTCTTGAAGGGAAAGATGTAACTCTGTGAGATGAATTAACAGAACACAGAGCAGTTTCTCAGAAAGCTTCTTTCCAGTTTTGAACGGAAGATATTTCCTTTTTCACCATAGCCCTCTATGGGCTTCCAAATATCCCTTTGCCAATTCCACAAGAACAGCCTTAGCGAAAGGCTTCTTGAAGGGAAAGATGTAACTCTGTGGGATGAATTAACAGAACACAGAGCAGTTTCTCAGAATGCTTCTTTCCGGTTTTGAACCGAAGATATTTCCTTTTTCACCATAGCCTTCTATGGGCTTCCAAATATCCCTTTGCCAATTCCCCAAGAACAGCCTTAGCGAAAGGCTTCTTGAAGGGAAAGATGTAACTCTGTGAGATGAATTAACAGAACACAGAGCAGTTTCTCAGAAAGCTTCTTTCCAGTTTTGAACGGAAGGTATTTCCTTTTTCACCATAGCCCTCTATGGGCTTCCAAATATCCCTTTGCCAATTCCCCAAGAACAGCCTTAGCGAAAGGCTTCTTGAAGGGAAAGATGTAACTCTGTGAGATGAATTAACAGAACACAGAGCAGTTTCTCAGAAAGCTTCTTTCCAGTTTTGAACGGAAGATATTTCCTTTTTCACCATAGCCCTCTATGGGCTTCCAAATATCCCTTTGCCAATTCCACAAGAACAGCCTTAGCGAAAGGCTTCTTGAAGGGAAAGATGTAACTCTGTGAGATGAATTAACAGAACACAGAGCAGTTTCTCAGAAAGCTTCTTTCCAGTTTTGAACGGAAGATATTTCCTTTTTCACCATAGCCCTCTATGGGCTTCCAAATATCCCTTTGCCAATTCCACAAGAACAGCCTTAGCGAAAGGCTTCTTGAAGGGAAAGATGTAACTCTGTGAGATGAATTAACAGAACACAGAGCAGTTTCTCAGAAAGCTTCTTTCCAGTTTTGAACGGAAGATATTTCCTTTTTCACCATAGCCCTCTATGGGCTTCCAAATATCCCTTTGCCAATTGCACAGGAACAGCCTTAGCGAAAGGCTTCTTGAAGGGAAAGATGTAACTCTGTGAGATGAATTAACAGAACACAGAGCAGTTTCTCAGAAAGCTTCTTTCCAGTTTTGAACGGAAGATATTTCCTTTTTCACCATAGCCCTCTAAGGGCTTCCAAATATCCCTTTGCCAATTCCACAAGAACAGCCTTAGCGAAAGGCTTCTTGAAGGGAAAGATGTAACTCTGTGAGATGAATTAACAGAACACAGAGCAGTTTCTCAGAAAGCTTCTTTCCAGTTTTGAACGGAAGATATTTCCTTTTTCACCATAGCCCTCTATGGGCTTCCAAATATCCCTTTGCCAATTCCACAAGAACAGCCTTAGCGAAAGGCTTCTTGAAGGGAAAGATGTAACTCTGTGAGATGAATTAACAGAACACAGAGCAGTTTCTCAGAAAGCTTCTTTCCAGTTTTGAACGGAAGATATTTCCTTTTTCACCATAGCCCTCTATGGGCTTCCAAATATCCCTTTGCCAATTCCACAAGAACAGCCTTAGCGAAAGGCTTCTTGAAGGGAAAGATGTAACTCTGTGAGATGAATTAACAGAACTCACAGCAGTTTCTCAGAAAGCTTCTTTCCAGTTTTGAACGGAAGATATTTCCTTTTTCACCATAGCCCTCTATGGGCTTCCAAATATCCCTTTGCCAATTCCACAAGAACAGCCTTAGCGAAAGGCTTCTTGAAGGGAAAGATGTAACTCTGTGAGATGAATTAACAGAACACAGAGCAGTTTCTCAGAAAGCTTCTTTCCAGTTTTGAACGGAAGATATTTCCTTTTTCACCATAGCCCTCTATGGGCTTCCAAATATCCCTTTGCCAATTCCACAAGAACAGCCTTAGCGAAAGGCTTCTTGAAGGGAAAGATGTAACTCTGTGGGATGAATTAACAGAACACAGAGCAGTTTCTCAGAATGCTTCTTTCCGGTTTTGAACGGAAGATATTTCCTTTTTCACCATAGCCCTCTATGGGCTTCCAAATATCCCTTTGCCAATTCCCCAAGAACAGCCTTAGCGAAAGGCTTCTTGAAGGGAAAGATGTAACTCTGTGAGATGAATTAACAGAACACAGAGCAGTTTCTCAGAAAGCTTCTTTCCAGTTTTGAACGGAAGGTATTTCCTTTTTCACCATAGCCCTCTATGGGCTTCCAAATATCCCTTTGCCAATTCCCCAAGAACAGCCTTAGCGAAAGGCTTCTTGAAGGGAAAGATGTAACTCTGTGAGATGAATTAACAGAACACAGAGCAGTTTCTCAGAAAGCTTCTTTCCAGTTTTGAACGGAAGATATTTCCTTTTTCACCATAGCCCTCTATGGGCTTCCAAATATCCCTTTGCCAATTCCACAAGAACAGCCTTAGCGAAAGGCTTCTTGAAGGGAAAGATGTAACTCTGTGAGATGAATTAACAGAACACAGAGCAGTTTCTCAGAAAGCTTCTTTCCAGTTTTGAACGGAAGATATTTCCTTTTTCACCATAGCCCTCTATGGGCTTCCAAATATCCCTTTGCCAATTCCACAAGAACAGCCTTAGCGAAAGGCTTCTTGAAGGGAAAGATGTAACTCTGTGAGATGAATTAACAGAACACAGAGCAGTTTCTCAGAAAGCTTCTTTCCAGTTTTGAACGGAAGATATTTCCTTTTTCACCATAGCCCTCTATGGGCTTCCAAATATCCCTTTGCCAATTGCACAGGAACAGCCTTAGCGAAAGGCTTCTTGAAGGGAAAGATGTAACTCTGTGAGATGAATTAACAGAACACAGAGCAGTTTCTCAGAAAGCTTCTTTCCAGTTTTGAACGGAAGATATTTCCTTTTTCACCATAGCCCTCTAAGGGCTTCCAAATATCCCTTTGCCAATTCCACAAGAACAGCCTTAGCGAAAGGCTTCTTGAAGGGAAAGATGTAACTCTGTGAGATGAATTAACAGAACACAGAGCAGTTTCTCAGAAAGCTTCTTTCCAGTTTTGAACGGAAGATATTTCCTTTTTCACCATAGCCCTCTATGGGCTTCCAAATATCCCTTTGCCAATTCCACAAGAACAGCCTTAGCGAAAGGCTTCTTGAAGGGAAAGATGTAACTCTGTGAGATGAATTAACAGAACACAGAGCAGTTTCTCAGAAAGCTTCTTTCCAGTTTTGAACGGAAGATATTTCCTTTTTCACCATAGCCCTCTATGGGCTTCCAAATATCCCTTTGCCAATTCCACAAGAACAGCCTTAGCGAAAGGCTTCTTGAAGGGAAAGATGTAACTCTGTGAGATGAATTAACAGAACTCACAGCAGTTTCTCAGAAAGCTTCTTTCCAGTTTTGAACGGAAGATATTTCCTTTTTCACCATAGCCCTCTATGGGCTTCCAAATATCCCTTTGCCAATTCCACAAGAACAGCCTTAGCGAAAGGCTTCTTGAAGGGAAAGATGTAACTCTGTGAGATGAATTAACAGAACACAGAGCAGTTTCTCAGAAAGCTTCTTTCCAGTTTTGAACGGAAGATATTTCCTTTTTCACCATAGCCCTCTATGGGCTTCCAAATATCCCTTTGCCAATTCCACAAGAACAGCCTTAGCGAAAGGCTTCTTGAAGGGAAAGATGTAACTCTGTGAGATGAATTAACAGAACACAGAGCAGTTTCTCAGAAAGCTTCTTTCCAGTTTTGAACGGAAGATATTTCCATTTTCACCATAGCCCTCTATGGGCTTCCAAATATGCCTTTGCCAATTCCACAAGAACAGCCTTAGCGAAAGGCTTCTTGAAGGGAAAGATGTAACTCTGTGAGATGAATTAACAGAACACAGAGCAGTTGTTCAGAAAGCTTCTTTCCAGTTTTGAACGGAAGATATTTCCTTTTTCACCATAGCTCCCTATGGGCTTCCAAATATCCCTTTCCCAATTCCACAAGAACAGCCTTAGCGAAAGGCTTCTTGAAGAGAAAGATGTAACTCTGTGAGATGAATTAACAGAACACAAAGCAGTTTTTCAGAAAGCTTCTTTCCAGTTTTGAACGGAAGATATTTCCTTTTTCACCATAGCCCTCTATGGGCTTCCAAATATCCCTTTGCCAATTCCACAAGAACAGCCTTAGCGAAAGGCTTCTTGAAGGGAAAGATGTAACTCTGTGAGATGAATTAACAGAACACAGAGCAGTTGCTCAGAAAGCTTCTTTCCAGTTTTGAACGGAAGATATTTCCTTTTTCACCATACCCCTCTAAGGGCTTCCAAATATCCCTTTGCCAATTCCACAAGAACAGCCTTAGCGAAAGGCTTCTTGAAGGGAAAGATGTAACTCTGTGAGATGAATTAACAGAACACAGAGCAGTTTCTCAGAAAGCTTCTTTCCAGTTTTGAACGGAAGATATTTCCTTTTTCACCATAGGCCTCTATGGGCTTCCAAATATCCCTTTGCCAATTCCACAAGAACAGCCTTAGCGAAAGGCTTATTTAAGGGAAAGATGTAACTCTGTGGGATGAATTAACAGAACACAGAGCAGTTTCTCAGAAAGCTTCTTTCCAGTTTTGAACGGAAGATATTTCCTTTTTCACCATAGCCCTCTATGGGCTTCCAAATATCCCTTTGCCAATTCCCCAAGAACAGCCTTAGCGAAAGGCTTCTTGAAGGGAAAGATGTAACTCTGTGAGATGAATTAACAGAACACAGAGCAGTTTCTCAGAAAGCTTCTTTCCAGTTTTGAACGGAAGGTATTTCCTTTTTCACCATAGCCCTCTATGGGCTTCCAAATATCCCTTTGCCAATACCCCAAGAACAGCCTTAGCGAAAGGCTTCTTGAAGGGAAAGATGTAACTCTGTGAGATGAATTAACAGAACACAGAGCAGTTTCTCAGAAAGCTTCTTTCCAGTTTTGAACGGAAGATATTTCCTTTTTCACCATAGCCCTCTATGGGCTTCCAAATATCCCTTTGCCAATTCCACAAGAACAGCCTTAGCGAAAGGCTTCTTGAAGGGAAAGATGTAACTCTGTGAGATGAATTAACAGAACACAGAGCAGTTTCTCAGAAAGCTTCTTTCCAGTTTTGAACGGAAGATATTTCCTTTTTCACCATAGCCCTCTATGGGCTTCCAAATATCCCTTTGCCAATTCCACAAGAACAGCCTTAGCGAAAGGCTTATTGAAGGGAAAGATGTAACTCTGTGGGATGAATTAACAGAACACAGAGCAGTTTCTCAGAAAGCTTCTTTCCAGTTTTGAACGGAAGATATTTCCTTTTTCACCATAGCCCTCTACGGGCTTCCAAATATCCCTTTGCCAATTCCCCAAGAACAGCCTTAGCGAAAGGCTTCTTGAAGGGAAAGATGTAACTCTGTGAGATGAATTAACAGAACACAGAGCAGTTTCTCAGAAAGCTTCTTTCCAGTTTTGAACGGAAGGTATTTCCTTTTTCACCATAGCCCTCTATGGGCTTCCAAATATCCCTTTGCCAATTCCCCAAGAACAGCCTTAGCGAAAGGCTTCTTGAAGGGAAAGATGTAACTCTGTGAGATGAATTAACAGAACACAGAGCAGTTTCTCAGAAATCTTCTTTCTAGTTTTGAACGATAGATATTTCCTTTTTCACCATAGCCCTCTATGGGCTTCCAAATATCCCTTTCCCAATTCCACAAGAACAGCCTTAGCGAAAGGCTTCTTGAAGTTAAAGATGTAACTCTGTGAGATGAATTAACAGAACACAGAGCAGTTTCTCAGAAAGCTTCTTTCCAGTTTTGAACGGAAGATATTTCCTTTTTCACCATAGCCCTCTATGGGCTTCCAAATATCCCTTTGCCAATTCCACAAGAACAGCCTTAGCGAAAGGCTTCTTGAAGGGAAAGATGTAACTCTGTGAGATGAATTAACAGAACACACAGCAGTTTCTCAGAAAGCTTCTTTCCAGTTTTGAACGGAAGATATTTCCTTTTTCACCATAGCCCTCTATGGGCTTCCAAATATCCCTTTGCCAATTCCACAAGAACAGCCTTAGCGAAAGGCTTCTTGAAGGGAAAGATGTAACTCTGTGAGATGAATTAACAGAACACAGAGCAGTTTCTCAGAAAGCTTCTTTCATGTTTTCAACGGAAGATATTTCCTTTTTCACCATAGCCCTCTATGGGCTTCCAAATATCCCTTTGCCAATTCCACAAGAACAGCCTTAGCGAAAGGCTTCTTGAAGGGAAAGATGTAACTCTGTGAGATGAATTAACAGAACACACAGCAGTTTCTCAGAAAGCTTCTTTCCAGTTTTGAACGGAAGATATTTCCTTTTTCACCATAGCCCTCTATGGGCTTCCAAATATCCCTTTGCCAATTCCACAAGAACAGCCTTAGCGAAAGGCTTCTTGAAGGGAAAGATGTAACTCTGTGAGATGAATTAACAGAACACAGAGCAGTTTCTCAGAAAGCTTCTTTCCAGTTTTGAACGGAAGATATTTCCTTTTTCACCATAGCCCTCTATGGGCTTCCAAATATCCCTTTGCCAATTCCCCAAGAACAGCCTTAGCGAAAGGCTTCTTGAAGGGAAAGATGTAACTCTGTGAGATGAATTAACAGAACACAGAGCAGTTTCTCAGAAAGCTACTTTCCAGTTTTGAACGGAAGATATTTCCTTTTTCACCATAGCCCTCTATGGGCTTCCAAATATCCCTTTGCCAATTCCACAAGAACAGCCTTAGCGAAAGGCTTATTGAAGGGAAAGATGTAACTCTGTGGGATGAATTAACAGAACACAGAGCAGTTTCTCAGAAAGCTTCTTTCCAGTTTTGAACTTAAGATATTTCCTTTTTCACCATAGCCCACTACGGGCTTCCAAATATCCCTTTGCCAATTCCCCAAGAACAGCCTTAGCGAAAGGCTTCTTGAAGGGAAAGATGTAACTGTGAGATGAATTAACAGAACACAGAGCAGTTTCTCAGAAAGCTTCTTTCCAGTTTTGAACGGAAGGTATTTCCTTTTTCACCATAGCCCTCTATGGGCTTCCAAATATCCCTTTGCCAATTCCCCAAGAACAGCCTTAGCGAAAGGCTTCTTGAAGGGAAAGATGTAACTCTGTGAGATGAATTAACAGAACACAGAGCAGTTTCTCAGAAATCTTCTTTCTAGTTTTGAACGATAGATATTTCCTTTTTCACCATAGCCCTCTATGGGCTTCCAAATATCCCTTTGCCAATTCCACAAGAACAGCCTTAGCGAAAGGCTTCTTGAAGTTAAAGATGTAACTCTGTGAGATGAATTAACAGAACACAGAGCAGTTTCTCAGAAAGCTTCTTTCCAGTTTTGAACGGAAGATATTTCCTTTTTCACCATAGCCCTCTATGGGCTTCCAAATATCCCTTTGCCAATTCCACAAGAACAGCCTTAGCGAAAGGCTTCTTGAAGGGAAAGATGTAACTCTGTGAGATGAATTAACAGAACACACAGCAGTTTCTCAGAAAGCTTCTTTCCAGTTTTGAACGGAAGATATTTCCTTTTTCACCATAGCCCTCTATGGGCTTCCAAATATCCCTTTGCCAATTCCACAAGAACAGCCTTAGCGAAAGGCTTCTTGAAGGGAAAGATGTAACTCTGTGAGATGAATTAACAGAACACAGAGCAGTTTCTCAGAAAGCTTCTTTCCAGTTTTGAACGGAAGATATTTCCTTTTTCACCATAGCCCTCTATGGGCTTCCAAATATCCCTTTGCCAATTCCACAAGAACAGCCTTAGCGAAAGGCTTCTTGAAGGGAAAGATGTAACTCTGTGAGATGAATTAACAGAACACAGAGCAGTTTCTCAGAAAGCTTCTTTCATGTTTTCAACGGAAGATATTTCCTTTTACACCATAGCCCTCTATAGGCTTCCAAATATCCCTTTGCCAATTCCACAAGAACAGCCTTAGCGAATGGCTTCTTGAAGGGAAAGATGTAACTCTGTGAGATGAATTAACAGAACACAGAGCAGTTTCTCAGAAAGCTTCCTTCCAGTTTTGAACGGAAGATATTTCCTTTTTCACCATAGCCCTCTATGGGCTTCCAAATATCCCTTTGCCAATTCCACAAGAACAGCCTTAGCGAAAGGCTTCTTGAAGGGAAAGATGTAACTCTGTGAGATGAATTAACAGAACACAGAGCATTTTCTCAGAAAGCTTCTTTCCAGTTTTGAACGGAAGATATTTCCTTTTTCACCATAGCCCTCTATGGGCTTCCAAATATCCCTTTTCCAATTCCACAAGAACAGCCTTAGCGAAAGGCTTCTTGAAGGGAAAGATGTAACTCTGTGAGATGAATTAACAGAACACAGAGCAGTTTCTCAGAAAGCTTCTTTCCAGCTTTGAACGGAAGATATTTCCTTTTCACCATAGCCCTCTATGGGATTCCAAATATCCCTTTGCCAATTCCACAAGAACAGCCTTAGCGAAAGGCTTCTTGAAGGGAAAGATGTAACTCTGTGAGATGAATTAACAGAACACAGAGCAGTTTCTCAGAAAGCTTCTTTCCAGTTTTGAACGGAAGATATTTCCTTTTTCACCATAGCCGTCTATGGGCTTCCAAATATCCCTTTGCCAATTCCACAAGAACAGCCTTAGCGAAAGGCTTCTTGAAGGGAAAGATGTAACTCTGTGAGATGAATTAACAGAACACAGAGCAGTTTCTCAGAATGCTTCTTTCCAGTTTTGAACGGAAGATATTTCCTTTTTCACCATAGCCCTCTATGGGCTTCCAAATATCCCTTTGCCAATTCCACAAGAACAGCCTTAGCGAAAGGCTTCTTGAAGGGAAAGATGTAACTCTGTGAGGTGAATTAACAGAACACAGAGCAGTTTCTCAGAAAGCTTCTTTCCAGTTTTCAACGGAAGATATTTCCTTTTTCACCATAGCCCTCTATGGGCTTCCAAATATCCCTTTGCCAATTCCACAAGAACAGCCTTAGCGAAAGGCTTCTTGATGGGAAAGATGTAACTCTGTGAGATGAATTAACAGAACACAGAGCAGTTTCTCAGAAAGCTTCTTTCCAGTTTTGAACGGAAGATATTTCCTTTTTCACCATAGCCCTCTATGGGCTTCCAAATATCCCTTTGCCAATTCCCCAAGAACAGCCTTAGCGAAAGGCTTCTTGAAGGGAAAGATGTAACTCTGTGAGATGAATTAACAGAACACAGAGCAGTTTCTCAGAAAGCTTCTTTCCAGTTTTGAACGGAGATATTTCCTTTTTCACCATAGCCCTCTATGGGCTTCCAAATATCCCTTTGCCAATTCCACAAGAACAGCCTTAGCGAAAGGCTTATTGAAGGGAAAGATGTAACTCTGTGGGATGAATTAACAGAACACAGAGCAGTTTCTCAGAAAGCTTCTTTCCAGTTTTGAACGGAAGATATTTCCTTTTTCACCATAGCCCTCTATGGGCTTCCAAATATCCCTTTGCCAATTCCACAAGAACAGCCTTAGGGAAAGGATTTTTGTATGGAAAGATGTAACTCTGCGGGATGAATTAACAGAACACAGAGCAGTTTCTCAGAAAGCTTCTTTCCGGTTTTGCACGGAAGATATTTCCTTTTTCACCATAGCCCTCTATGGGCTTCCAAATATCCCTTTGCCAATTCCCCAAGAACAGCCTTAGCGAAAGGCTTCTTGAAGGGAAAGATGTAACTCTGTGAGATGAATTAACAGAACACAGAGCAGTTTCTCAGAAAGCTTCTTTCCACTTTTGAACGGAAGGTATTTTCTTTTTCACCATAGCCCACTATGGGCTTCCAAATATCCCTTATGCCAATTCCCCAAGAACAGCCTTAGCGAAAGGCTTCTTGAAGGGAAAGATGTAACTCTGTGAGATGAATTAACAGAACACAGAGCAGTTTCTCAGAAAGCTTCTTTCCAGTTTTGAACGGAAGATATTTCCTTTTTCACCATAGCCCTCTATGGGCTTCCAAATATCCCTTTGCCAATTCCACAAGAACAGCCTTAGCGAAAGGCTTCTTGAAGGGAAAGATGTAACTCTGTGAGATGAATTAACAGAACACAGAGCAGTTTCTGAGAAAGCTTCTTTCCAGTTTTGAACGGAAGATATTTCCTTTTTCACCATAGCCCTCTATGGGCTTCCAAATATCCCTTTGCCAATTCCACAAGAACAGCCTTAGCGAAAGGCTTCTTGATGGGAAAGATGTAACTCTGTGAGATGAATTAACAGAACACACAGCAGTTTCTCAGAAAGCTTCTTTCCAGTTTTGAACGGAAGATATTTCCTTTTTCACCATAGCCCTCTATGGGCTTCCAAATATCCCTTTGCCAATTCCCCAAGAACAGCCTTAGCGAAAGGCTTCTTGAAGGGAAAGATGTAACTCTGTGAGATGAATTAACAGAACACAGAGCAGTTTCTCAGAAAGCTTCTTTCCAGTTTTGAACGGAAGATATTTCCTTTTTCACCATAGCCCTCTATGGGCTTCCAAATATCCCTTTGCCAATTCCACAAGAACAGCCTTAGCGAAAGGCTTCATGAAGGGAAAGATGTAACTCTGTGAGATGAATTAAGAGAACACAGAGCAGTTTCTCAGAAAGCTTCCTTCCAGTTTTGAACGGAAGATATTTCCTTTTTCACCATAGCCCTCTATGGGCTTCCAAATATCCCTTTGCCAATTCCACAAGAACAGCCTTAGCGAAAGGCTTCTTGAAGGGAAAGATGTAACTCTGTGAGATGAATTAACAGAACACAGAGCAGTTTCTCAGAAAGCTTCTTTCCAGTTTTGAACGGAAGATATTTCCTTTTTCACCATAGCCCTCTATGGGATTCCAAATATCCCTTTGCCAATTCCACAAGAACAGCCTTAGCGAAAGGCTTCTTGAAGGGAAAGATGTAACTCTGTGGGATGAATTAACAGAACACAGAGCAGTTTCTCAGAAAGCTTCTTTCCAGTTTTGAACGGAAGATATTTCCTTTTTCACCATAGCCCTCTATGGGCTTCCAAATATCCCTTTGCCAATTCCACAAGAACAGCCTTAGCGAAAGGCTTCTTGAAGGGAAAGATGTAACTCTGTGAGATGAATTAACAGAACACAGAGCAGTTTCTCAGAATGTTTCTTTCCAGTTTTGAACGGAAGATATTTCCTTTTTCACCATAGCCCTCTATGGGCTTCCAAATATCCCTTTGCCAATTCCACAAGAACAGCCTTAGCGAAAGGCTTATTGAAGGGAAAGATGTAACTCTGTGGGATGAATTAACAGAACACAGAGCAGTTTCTCAGAAAGCTTCTTTCCAGTTTTGAACGGAAGATATTTCCTTTTTCACCACAGCCCTCTATGGGCTTCCAAATATCCCTTTGCCAATTCCCCAAGAACAGCCTTAGCGAAAGGCTTCTGGAAGGGAAAGATGTAACTCTGTGAGATGAATTAACAGAACACAGAGCAGTTTCTCAGAAAGCTTCTTTCCAGTTTTGAACGGAAGATATTTCCTTTTTCACCATAGCCCTCTATGGGCTTCTAAATATCCCTTTGCCAATTCCACAAGAACAGCCTTAGCGAAAGGCTTCTTGAAGGGAAAGATGTAACTCTGTGAGATGAATTAACAGAACACACAGCAGTTTCTCAGAAAGCTTCCTTCCAGTTTTGAACGGAAGATATTTCCTTTTACACCATAGCCCTCTATGGGCTTCCAAATATCCCTTTGCCAATTCCACAAGAACAGCCTTAGCGAAAGGCTTCTTGAAGGGAAAGATGTAACTCTGTGAGATGAATTAACAGAACACAGAGCAGTTTCTCAGAAAGCTTCCTTCCAATTTTGAACGGAAGATATTTCCTTTTTCACCATAGCCCTCTATGGGCTTCCAAATATCCCTTTGCCAATTCCACAAGAACAGCCTTAGCGAAAGGCTTCTTGAAGGGAAAGATGTAACTCTTTGAGATGAATTAACAGAACACAGAGCAGTTTCTCAGAAAGCTTCTTTCCAGTTTTGAACGGAAGATATTTCCTTTTTCACCATAGCCCTCTATGGGCTTCCAAATATCCCTTTGCCAATTCCCCAAGAACAGCCTTAGCGAAAGGCTTCTTGAAGGGAAAGATGTAACTCTGTGAGATGAATTAACAGAACACAGAGCAGTTTCTCAGAAAGCTTCTTTCCAGTTTTGAACGGAAGATATTTCCTTTTTCACCATAGCCCTCTATGGGCTTCCAAATATCCCTTTGCCAATTCCACAAGAACAGCCTTAGCGAAAGGCTTCTTGAAGGGAAAGATGTAACTCTGTGAGATGAATTAACAGAACACAGAGCAGTTTCTCAGAAAGCTTCTTTCCAGTTTTGAACGGAAGATATTTCCTTTTTCACCATAGCCCTCTATGGGCTTCCAAATATCCCTTTGCCAATTCCACAAGAACAGCCTTAGCGAAAGGCTTCTTGAAGGGAAAGATGTAACTCTGTGAGATGAATTAACAGAACACAGAGCAGTTTCTCAGAAAGCTTCTTTCCAGTTTTGAACGGAAGATATTTCCTTTTTCACCATAGCCCTCTATGGGCTTCCAAATATCCCTTTGCCAATTCCACAAGAACAGCCTTAGCGAAAGGCTTCTTGAAGGGAAAGATGTAACTCTGTGAGATGAATTAACAGAACACAGAGCAGTTGTTCAGAAAGCTTCTTTCCAGTTTTGAACGAAAGATATTTCCTTTTTCACCATAGCTCCCTATGGGCTTCCAAATATCCCTTTGCCAATTCCACAAGAACAGCCTTAGCGAAAGGCTTCTTGAAGGGAAAGATGTAACTCTGTGAGATGAATTAACAGAACACAAAGCAGTTTCTCAGAACGCTTCTTTCCAGTTTTGAACGGAAGATATTTCCTTTTTCACCATAGCCCTCTATGGGCTTCCAAATATCCCTTTGCCAATTCCACAAGAACAGCCTTAGCGAAAGGCTTCCTGAAGGGAAAGATGTAACTCTGTGAGATGAATTAACAGAACACAGAGCAGTTTCTCAGAAAGCTTCTTTCCAGTTTTGAACGGAAGATATTTCCTTTTTCACCATACCCCTCTATGGGCTTCCAAATATCCCTTTGCCAATTCCACAAGAACAGCCTTAGCGAAAGGCTTCTTGAAGGGAAAGATGTAACTCTGTGAGATGAATTAACAGAACACAGAGCAGTTTCTCAGAAAGCTTCTTTACAGTTTTTAACGGAAGATATTTCCTTTTTCACCATAGCCCTCTATGGGCTTCCAAATATCCCTTTGCCAATTCCACAAGAACAGCCTTAGCGAAAGGCTTATTGAAGGGAAAGATGTAACTCTGTGGGATGAATTAACAGAACACAGAGCAGTTTCTCAGAAAGCTTCTTTCCAGTTTTGAACGGAAGATATTTCCTTTTTCACCATAGCCCTCTATGGGCTTCCAAATAGTTGCTCAGAAAGCTTCTTTCCAGTTTTGAACGGAAGATATTTCCTTTTTCACCATAGCCCTCTATGGGCTTCCAAATATCCCTTTGCCGATTCCACAAGAACAGCCTTAGCGAAAGGCTTCTTGAAGGGAAAGATGTAACTCTGTGAGATGAATTAACAGAACACAGAGCAGTTGTTCAGAAAGCTTCTTTCCAGTTTTGAACGAAAGATATTTCCTTTTTCACCATAGCTCCCTATGGGCTTCCAAATATCCCTTTGCCAATTCCACAAGAACAGCCTTAGCGAAAGGCTTCTTGAAGGGAAAGATGTAACTCTGTGAGATGAATTAACAGAACACAAAGCAGTTTCTCAGAAAGCTTCTTTCCAGTTTTGAACGGAAGATATTTCCTTTTTCACCATAGCCCTCTATGGGCTTCCAAATATCCCTTTGCCAATTCCACAAGAACAGCCTTAGCGAAAGGCTTCTTGAAGGGAAAGATGTAACTCTGTGAGATGAATTAACAGAACACAGAGCAGTTGCTCAGAAAGCTTCTTTCCAGTTTTGAACGGAAGATATTTCCTTTTTCACCATACCCCTCTATGGGCTTCCAAATATCCCTTTGCCAATTCCACAAGAACAGCCTTAGCCAAAGGCTTATTGAAGGGAAAGATGTAACTCTGTGAGATGAATTAACAGAACACAGAGCAGTTTCTCAGAAAGCTTCTTTCCAGTTTTGAACGGAAGATATTTCCTTTTTCACCATAGCCCTCTACGGGCTTCCAAATATCCCTTTGCCAATTCCCCAAGAACAGCCTTAGCGAAAGGCTTCTTGAAGGGAAAGATGTAACTCTGTGAGATGAATTAACAGAACACAGAGCAGTTTCTCAGAAAGCTTCTTTCCAGTTTTGAACGGAAGATATTTCCTTTTTCACCATAGCCCTCTATGGGCTTCCAAATATCCCTTTGCCAATTCCCCAAGAACAGCCTTAGCGAAAGGCTTCTTGAAGGGAAAGATGTAACTCTGTGAGATGAATTAACAGAACACAGAGCAGTTGCTCAGAAAGCTTCTTTCCAGTTTTGAACGGAAGATATTTCCTTTTTCACCATAGCCCTCTATGGGCTTCCAAATATCCCTTTGCCAATTCCACAAGAACAGCCTTAGCGAAAGGCTTCTTGAAGGGAAAGATGTAACTCTGTGAGATGAATTAACAGAACACAGAGCAGTTTCTCAGAAAGCTTCTTTCCAGTTTTGAACGGAAGATATTTCCTTTTTCACCATAGCCCTCTATGGGCTTCCAAATATCCCTTTGCCAATTCCACAAGAACAGCCTTAGCGAAAGGCTTCTTGAAGGGAAAGATGTAACTCTGTGAGATGAATTAACAGAACACAGAGCAGTTTCTCAGAAAGCTTCTTTCCAGTTTTGAACGGAAGATATTTCCTTTTTCACCATAGCCGTCTATGGGCTTCCAAATATCCCTTTGCCAATTCCACAAGAACAGCCTTAACGAAAGGCTTCTTGAAGGGAAGGATGTAACTCTGTGAGATGAATTAACAGAACACAGAGCAGTTTCTCAGAAAGCTTCTTTCCAGTTTTGAACGGAAGGTATTTCCTTTTTCACCGTAGCCCTCTATGGGCTTCCAAATATCCCTTTGCCAATTCCACAAGAACAGCCTTAGCGAAAGGCTTCTTGAAGGGAAAGATGTAACTCTGTGAGATGAATTAACAGAACACAGAGCAGTTTCTCAGAAAGCTTCTTTCCAGTTTTGAACAGAAGATATTTCCTATTTCACCATAGCCCTCTATGGGCTTCCAAATATCCCTTTGCCAATTCCACAAGAAAAGCCTTAGCGAAAGGCTTCTTGAAGGGAAAGATGTAACTCTGTGAGATGAATTAACAGAACACAGAGCAGTTGCTCAGAAAGCTTCTTTCCAGTTTTGAACGGAAGATATTTCCTTTTTCACCATAGCCCTCTATGGGCTTCCAAATATCCCTTTGCCAATTCCACAAGAACAGCCTTAGCGAAAGGCTTCTTGAAGGGAAAGATGTAACTCTGTGAGATGAATTAACAGAACACAGAGCAGTTGTTCAGAAAGCTTCTTTCCAGTTTTGAACGAAAGATATTTCCTTTTTCACCATAGCCCTCTATGGGCTTCCAAATAGTTGCTCAGAAAGCTTCTTTCCAGTTTTGAACGGAAGATATTTCCTTTTTCACCATAGCCCTCTATGGGCTTCCAAATATCCCTTTGCCGATTCCACAAGAACAGCCTTAGCGAAAGGCTTCTTGAAGGGAAAGATGTAACTCTGTGAGATGAATTAACAGAACACAGAGCAGTTGTTCAGAAAGCTTCTTTCCAGTTTTGAACGAAAGATATTTCCTTTTTCACCATAGCTCCCTATGGGCTTCCAAATATCCCTTTGCCAATTCCACAAGAACAGCCTTAGCGAAAGGCTTCTTGAAGGGAAAGATGTAACTCTGTGAGATGAATTAACAGAACACAAAGCAGTTTCTCAGAAAGCTTCTTTCCAGTTTTGAACGGAAGATATTTCCTTTTCCATCATAGCCCTCTATGGGCTTCCAAATATCCCTTTGCCAATTCCACAAGAACAGCCTTAGCGAAAGGCTTCTTGAAGGGAAAGATGTAACTATGTGAGATGAATTAACAGAACACAGAGCAGTTGCTCAGAAAGCTTCTTTCCAGTTTTGAACGGAAGATATTTCCTTTTTCACCATACCCCTCTATGGGCTTCCAAATATCCCTTTGCCAATTCCACAAGAACAGCCTTAGCCAAAGGCTTATTGAAGGGAAAGATGTAACTCTGTGAGATGAATTAACAGAACACAGAGCAGTTTCTCAGAAAGCTTCTTTCCAGTTTTGAACGGAAGATATTTCCTTTTTCACCATAGCCCTCTACGGGCTTCCAAATATCCCTTTGCCAATTCCCCAAGAACAGCCTTAGCGAAAGGCTTCTTGAAGGGAAAGATGTAACTCTGTGAGATGAATTAACAGAACACAGAGCAGTTTCTCAGAAAGCTTCTTTCCAGTTTTGAACGGAAGATATTTCCTTTTTCACCATAGCCCTCTATGGGCTTCCAAATATCCCTTTGCCAATTCCCCAAGAACAGCCTTAGCGAAAGGCTTCTTGAAGGGAAAGATGTAACTCTGTGAGATGAATTAACAGAACACAGAGCAGTTGCTCAGAAAGCTTCTTTCCAGTTTTGAACGGAAGATATTTCCTTTTTCACCATAGCCCTCTATGGGCTTCCAAATATCCCTTTGCCAATTCCACAAGAACAGCCTTAGCGAAAGGCTTCTTGAAGGGAAAGATGTAACTCTGTGAGATGAATTAACAGAACACAGAGCAGTTTCTCAGAAAGCTTCTTTCCAGTTTTGAACGGAAGATATTTCCTTTTTCACCATAGCCCTCTATGGGCTTCCAAATATCCCTTTGCCAATTCCACAAGAACAGCCTTAGCGAAAGGCTTCTTGAAGGGAAAGATGTAACTCTGTGAGATGAATTAACAGAACACAGAGCAGTTTCTCAGAAAGCTTCTTTCCAGTTTTGAACGGAAGATATTTCCTTTTTCACCATAGCCGTCTATGGGCTTCCAAATATCCCTTTGCCAATTCCACAAGAACAGCCTTAACGAAAGGCTTCTTGAAGGGAAGGATGTAACTCTGTGAGATGAATTAACAGAACACAGAGCAGTTTCTCAGAAAGCTTCTTTCCAGTTTTGAACGGAAGGTATTTCCTTTTTCACCGTAGCCCTCTATGGGCTTCCAAATATCCCTTTGCCAATTCCACAAGAACAGCCTTAGCGAAAGGCTTCTTGAAGGGAAAGATGTAACTCTGTGAGATGAATTAACAGAACACAGAGCAGTTTCTCAGAAAGCTTCTTTCCAGTTTTGAACAGAAGATATTTCCTATTTCACCATAGCCCTCTATGGGCTTCCAAATATCCCTTTGCCAATTCCACAAGAAAAGCCTTAGCGAAAGGCTTCTTGAAGGGAAAGATGTAACTCTGTGAGATGAATTAACAGAAGACAGAGCAGTTGCTCAGAAAGCTTCTTTCCAGTTTTGAACGGAAGATATTTCCTTTTTCACCATAGCCCTCTATGGGCTTCCAAATATCCCTTTGCCAATTCCACAAGAACAGCCTTAGCGAAAGGCTTCTTGAAGGGAAAGATGTAACTCTGTGAGATGAATTAACAGAACACAGAGCAGTTGTTCAGAAAGCTTCTTTCCAGTTTTGAACGAAAGATATTTCCTTTTTCACCATAGCTCCCTATGGGCTTCCAAATATCCCTTTGCCAATTCCACAAGAACAGCCTTAGCGAAAGGCTTCTTGAAGGGAAAGATGTAACTCTGTGAGATGAATTAACAGAACACAAAGCAGTTTCTCAGAAAGCTTCTTTCCAGTTTTCAACGGAAGATATTTCCTTTTTCACCATAGCCCTCTATGGGCTTCCAAATATCCCTTTGCCAATTCCACAAGAACAGCCTTAGCGAAAGGCTTCTTGAAGGGAAAGATGTAACTCTGTGAGATGAATTAACAGAACACAGAGCAGTTGCTCAGAAAGCTTCTTTCCAGTTTTGAACGGAAGATATTTCCTTTTTCACCATAGCCCTCTATGGGCTTCCAAATATCCCTTTGCCAATTCCCCAAGAACAGCCTTAGCGAAAGGCTTCTTGAAGGGAAAGATGTAACTCTGTGAGATGAATTAACAGAACACAGAGCAGTTTCTCAGAAAGCTTCTTTCCAGTTTTGAACGGAAGATATTTCCTTTTTCACCATAGCCCTCTATGGGCTTCCAAATATCCCTTTGCCAATTCCACAAGAACAGCCTTAGCGAAAGGCTTCTTGAAGGGAAAGATGTAACTCTCTGAGATGAATTAACAGAACACAGAGCAGTTTCTCAGAAAGCTTCTTTCCAGTTTTGAACGGAAGGTATTTCCTTTTTCACCATAGCCCTCTATGGGCTTCCAAATATCCCTTTGCCAATTCCCCAAGAACAGCCTTAGCGAAAGGCTTCTTGATGGGAAAGATGTAACTCTGTGAGATGAATTAACAGAACACAGAGCAGTTTCTCAGAAAGCTTCTTTCCAGTTTTGAACGGAAGATATTTCCTTTTTCACCATAGCCCTCTATGGGCTTCCAAATATCCCTTTGCCAATTCCACAAGAACAGCCTTAGCGAAAGGCTTCTTGAAGGGAAAGATGTAACTCTGTGAGATGAATTAACAGAACACAGAGCAGTTTCTCAGAAAGCTTCTTTCCAGTTTTGAACGGAAGATATTTCCTTTTTCACCATAGCCCTCTATGGGCTTCCAAATATCCCTTTGCCAATTCCACAAGAACAGCCTTAGCGAAAGGCTTCTTGATGGGAAAGATGTAACTCTGTGAGATGAATTAACAGAACACAGAGCAGTTTCTCAGAACGCTTCTTTCCAGTTTTGAACGGAAGATATTTCCTTTTTCACCATAGCCCTCTATGGGCTTCCAAATATCCCTTTGCCAATTCCCCAAGAACAGCCTTAGCGAAAGGCTTCTTGAAGGGAAAGATGTAACTCTGTGAGATGAATTAACAGAACACAGAGCAGTTTCTCAGAAAGCTTCTTTCCAGTTTTGAACGGAAGATATTTCCTTTTTCACCATAGCCCTCTATGGGCTTCCAAATATCCCTTTGCCAATTCCACAAGAACAGCCTTAGCGAAAGGCTTCTTGAAGGGAAAGATGTAACTCTGTGAGATGAATTAACAGAACACAGAGCAGTTTCTCAGAAAGCTTCTTTCCAGTTTTGAACGGAAGATATTTCCTTTTTCACCATAGCCCTCTATGGGCTTCCAAATATCCCTTTGCCAATTCCACAAGAACAGCCTTAGCGAAAGGCTTCTTGAAGGGAAAGATGTAACTCTGTGAGATGAATTAACAGAACACAGAGCAGTTTCTCAGAAAGCTTCTTTCCAGTTTTGAACGGAAGATATTTCCTTTTTCACCATAGCCCTCTATGGGCTTCCAAATATCCCTTTGCCAATTGCACAGGAACAGCCTTAGCGAAAGGCTTCTTGAAGGGAAAGATGTAACTCTGTGAGATGAATTAACAGAACACAGAGCAGTTTCTCAGAAAGCTTCTTTCCAGTTTTGAACGGAAGATATTTCCTTTTTCACCATAGCCCTCTATGGGCTTCCAAATATCCCTTTGCCGATTCCACAAGAACAGCCTTAGCGAAAGGCTTCTTGAAGGGAAAGATGTAACTCTGTGAGATGAATTAACAGAACACAGAGCAGTTTCTCAGAAAGCTTCTTTCCAGTTTTGAACGGAAGATATTTCCTTTTTCACCATAGCCCTCTATGGGCTTCCAAATATCCCTTTGCCAATTCCACAAGAACAGCCTTAGCGAAAGGCTTCTTGAAGGGAAAGATGTAACTCTGTGAGATGAATTAACAGAACACAGAGCAGTTTCTCAGAAAGCTTCTTTCCAGTTTTGAACGGAAGATATTTCCTTTTTCACCATAGCCCTCTAAGGGCTTCCAAATATCCCTTTGCCAATTCCACAAGAACAGCCTTAGCGAAAGGCTTCTTGAAGGGAAAGATGTAACTCTGTGAGATGAATTAACAGAACACACAGCAGTTTCTCAGAAAGCTTCTTTCCAGTTTTGAACGGAAGATATTTCCTTTTTCACCATAGCCCTCTATGGGCTTCCAAATATCCCTTTGCCAATTCCACAAGAACAGCCTTAGCGAAAGGCTTCTTGAAGGGAAAGATGTAACTCTGTGAGATGAATTAACAGAACACAGAGCAGTTTCTCAGAAAGCTTCTTTCCAGTTTTGAACGGAAGATATTTCCTTTTTCACCATAGCCCTCTATGGGCTTCCAAATATCCCTTTGCCAATTCCACAAGAACAGCCTTAGCGAAAGGCTTCTTGAAGGGAAAGATGTAACTCTGTGAGATGAATTAACAGAACACAGAGCAGTTTCTCAGAAAGCTTCTTTCCAGTTTTGAACGGAAGATATTTCCATTTTCACCATAGCCCTCTATGGGCTTCCAAATATGCCTTTGCCAATTCCACAAGAACAGCCTTAGCGAAAGGCTTCTTGAAGGGAAAGATGTAACTCTGTGCGATGAATTAACAGAACACAGAGCAGTTGTTCAGAAAGCTTCTTTCCAGTTTTGAACGGAAGATATTTCCTTTTTCACCATAGCTCCCTATGGGCTTCCAAATATCCCTTTCCCAATTCCACAAGAACAGCCTTAGCGAAAGGCTTCTTGAAGAGAAAGAAGTAACTCTGTGAGATGAATTAACAGAACACAAAGCAGTTTTTCAGAAAGCTTCTTTCCAGTTTTGAACGGAAGATATTTCCTTTTTCACCATAGCCCTCTATGGGCTTCCAAATATCCCTTTGCCAATTCCACAAGAACAGCCTTAGCGAAAGGCTTCTTGAAGGGAAAGATGTAACTCTGTGAGATGAATTAACAGAACACAGAGCAGTTTCTCAGAAAGCTTCTTTCCAGTTTTGAACGGAAGATATTTCCTTTTTCACCATACCCCTCTATGGGCTTCCAAATATCCCTTTGCCAATTCCACAAGAACAGCCTTAGCGAAAGGCTTCTTGAAGGGAAAGATGTAACTCTGTGAGATGAATTAACAGAACACAGAGCAGTTTCTCAGAAAGCTTCTTTCCAGTTTTGAACGGAAGATATTTCCTTTTTCACCATAGGCCTCTATGGGCTTCCAAATATCCCTTTGCCAATTCCACAAGAACAGCCTTAGCGAAAGGCTTATTGAAGGGAAAGATGTAACTCTGTGGGATGAATTAACAGAACACAGAGCAGTTTCTCAGAAAGCTTCTTTCCAGTTTTGAACGGAAGATATTTCCTTTTTCACCATAGCCCTCTATGGGCTTCCAAATATCCCTTTGCCAATTCCCCAAGAACAGCCTTAGCGAAAGGCTTCTTGAAGGGAAAGATGTAACTCTGTGAGATGAATTAACAGAACACAGAGCAGTTTCTCAGAAAGCTTCTTTCCAGTTTTGAACGGAAGATATTTCCTTTTTCACCATAGCCGTCTATGGGCTTCCAAATATCCCTTTGCCAATTCCACAAGAACAGCCTTAGCGAAAGGCTTCTTGAAGGGAAAGATGTAACTCTGTGAGATGAATTAACAGAACACAGAGCAGTTTCTCAGAAAGCTTCTTTCCAGTTTTGAACGGAAGATATTTCCTTTTTCACCGTAGCCCTCTATGGGCTTCCAAATATCCCTTTGCCAATGCCACAAGAACAGCCTTAGCGAAAGGCTTCTTGAAGGGAAAGATGTAACTCTGTGAGATGAATTAACAGAACACAGAGCAGTTTCTCAGAAAGCTTCTTTCCAGTTTTGAACAGAAGATATTTCCTATTTCACCATAGCCCTCTATGGACTTCCAAATATCCCTTTGCCAATTCCACAAGAAAAGCCTTAGCGAAAGGCTTCTTGAAGGGAAAGATGTAACTCTGTGAGATGAATTAACAGAACACAGAGCAGTTGCTCAGAAAGCTTCTTTCCAGTTTTGAACGGAAGATATTTCCTTTTTCACCATAGCCCTCTATGGGCTTCCAAATATCCCTTTGCCAATTCCACAAGAACAGCCTTAGCGAAAGGCTTCTTGAAGGGAAAGATGTAACTCTGTGAGATGAATTAAAAGAACACAGAGCAGTTTCTCAGAAAGCTTCTTTCCAGTTTTGAACGGAAGATATTTCCTTTTTCACCGTAGCCCTCTATGGGCTTCCAAATATCCCTTTGCCAATTCCACAAGAACAGCCTTAGCGAAAGGCTTATTGAAGGGAAAGATGTAACTCTGTGGGATGAATTAACAGAACACAGAGCAGTTTCTCAGAAAGCTTCTTTCCAGTTTTGAACGGAAGATATTTCCTTTTTCACCATAGCCCTCTATGGGCTTCCAAATATCCCTTTGCCAATTCCCCAAGAACAGCCTTAGCGAAAGGCTTCTTGAAGGGAAAGATGTAACTCTGTGAGATGAATTAACAGAACACAGAGCAGTTTCTCAGAAAGCTTCTTTCCAGTTTTGAACGGAAGGTATTTCCTTTTTCTCCATAGCCCTCTATGGGCTTCCAAATATCCCTTTGCCAATATCCCAAGAACAGCCTTAGCGAAAGGCTTCTTGAAGGGAAAGATGTAACTCTTTGAGATGAATTAACAGAACACAGAGCAGTTTCTCAGAAAGCTTCTTTCCAGTTTTGAACGGAAGATATTTCCTTTTTCACCATAGCCCTCTATGGGCTTCCAAATATCCCTTTGCCAATTCCACAAGAACAGCCTTAGCGAAAGGCTTCTTGAAGGGAAAGATGTAACTCTGTGAGATGAATTAACAGAACACAGAGCAGTTTCTCAGAAAGCTTCTTTCCAGTTTTGAACGGAAGATATTTCCTTTTTCACCATAGCCCTCTATGGGCTTCCAAATATCCCTTTGCCAATTCCACAAGAACAGCCTTAGCGAAAGGCTTCTTGAAGGGAAAGATGTAACTCTGTGAGATGAATTAACAGAACACACAGCAGTTTCTCAGAAAGCTTCTTTCCAGTTTTGAACGGAAGATATTTCCTTTTTCACCATAGCTCCCTATGGGCTTCCAAATATCCCTTTCCCAATTCCACAAGAACAGCCTTAGCGAATGGCTTCTTGAAGAGAAAGAAGTAACTCTGTGAGATGAATTAACAGAACACAAAGCAGTTTTTCAGAAAGCTTCTTTCCAGTTTTGAACGGAAGATATTTCCTTTTTCACCATAGCCCTCTATGGGCTTCCAAATATCCCTTTGCCAATTCCACAAGAACAGCCTTAGCGAAAGGCTTCTTGAAGGGAAAGATGTAACTCTGTGAGATGAATTAACAGAACACAGAGCAGTTTCTCAGAAAGCTTCTTTCCAGTTTTGAACGGAAGATATTTCCTTTTTCACCATACCCCTCTATGGGCTTCCAAATATCCCTTTGCCAATTCCACAAGAACAGCCTTAGCGAAAGGCTTCTTGAAGGGAAAGATGTAACTCTGTGAGATGAATTAACAGAACACAGAGCAGTTTCTCAGAAAGCTTCTTTCCAGTTTTGAACGGAAGATATTTCCTTTTTCACCATAGGCCTCTATGGGCTTCCAAATATCCCTTTGCCAATTCCACAAGAACAGCCTTAGCGAAAGGCTTATTGAAGGGAAAGATGTAACTCTGTGGGATGAATTAACAGAACACAGAGCAGTTTCTCAGAAAGCTTCTTTCCAGTTTTGAACGGAAGATATTTCCTTTTTCACCATAGCCCTCTATGGGCTTCCAAATATCCCTTTGCCAATTCCCCAAGAACAGCCTTAGCGAAAGGCTTCTTGAAGGGAAAGATGTAACTCTGTGAGATGAATTAACAGAACACAGAGCAGTTTCTCAGAAAGCTTCTTTCCAGTTTTGAACGGAAGATATTTCCTTTTTCACCATAGCCGTCTATGGGCTTCCAAATATCCCTTTGCCAATTCCACAAGAACAGCCTTAGCGAAAGGCTTCTTGAAGGGAAAGATGTAACTCTGTGAGATGAATTAACAGAACACAGAGCAGTTTCTCAGAAAGCTTCTTTCCAGTTTTGAACGGAAGATATTTCCTTTTTCACCGTAGCCCTCTATGGGCTTCCAAATATCCCTTTGCCAATGCCACAAGAACAGCCTTAGCGAAAGGCTTCTTGAAGGGAAAGATGTAACTCTGTGAGATGAATTAACAGAACACAGAGCAGTTTCTCAGAAAGCTTCTTTCCAGTTTTGAACAGAAGATATTTCCTATTTCACCATAGCCCTCTATGGACTTCCAAATATCCCTTTGCCAATTCCACAAGAAAAGCCTTAGCGAAAGGCTTCTTGAAGGGAAAGATGTAACTCTGTGAGATGAATTAACAGAACACAGAGCAGTTGCTCAGAAAGCTTCTTTCCAGTTTTGAACGGAAGATATTTCCTTTTTCACCATAGCCCTCTATGGGCTTCCAAATATCCCTTTGCCAATTCCACAAGAACAGCCTTAGCGAAAGGCTTCTTGAAGGGAAAGATGTAACTCTGTGAGATGAATTAAAAGAACACAGAGCAGTTTCTCAGAAAGCTTCTTTCCAGTTTTGAACGGAAGATATTTCCTTTTTCACCGTAGCCCTCTATGGGCTTCCAAATATCCCTTTGCCAATTCCACAAGAACAGCCTTAGCGAAAGGCTTATTGAAGGGAAAGATGTAACTCTGTGAGATGAATTAACAGAACACAGAGCAGTTTCTCAGAAAGCTTCTTTCCAGTTTTGAACGGAAGATATTTCCTTTTTCACCATAGCCCTCTATGGGCTTCCAAATATCCCTTTGCCAATTCCCCAAGAACAGCCTTAGCGAAAGGCTTCTTGAAGGGAAAGATGTAACTCTGTGAGATGAATTAACAGAACACAGAGCAGTTTCTCAGAAAGCTTCTTTCCAGTTTTGAACGGAAGGTATTTCCTTTTTCTCCATAGCCCTCTATGGGCTTCCAAATATCCCTTTGCCAATATCCCAAGAACAGCCTTAGCGAAAGGCTTCTTGAAGGGAAAGATGTAACTCTGTGAGATGAATTAACAGAACACAGAGCAGTTTCTCAGAAAGCTTCTTTCCAGTTTTGAACGGAAGATATTTCCTTTTTCACCATAGCCCTCTATGGGCTTCCAAATATCCCTTTGCCAATTCCACAAGAACAGCTTTAGCGAAAGGCTTCTTGAAGGGAAAGATGTAACTCTGTGAGATGAATTAACAGAACACAGAGCAGTTTCTCAGAAAGCTTCTTTCCAGTTTTGAACGGAAGATATTTCCTTTTTCACCATAGCCCTCTATGGGCTTCCAAATATCCCTTTGCCAATTCCACAAGAACAGCCTTAGCGAAAGGCTTCTTGAAGGGAAAGATGTAACTCTGTGAGATGAATTAACAGAACACACAGCAGTTTCTCAGAAAGCTTCTTTCCAGTTTTGAACGGAAGATATTTCCTTTTTCACCATAGCCCTCTATGGGATTCCAAATATCCCTTTGCCAATTCCCCAAGAACAGCCTTAGCGAAAGGCTTCTTGAAGGGAAAGATGTAACTCTGTGAGATGAATTAACAGAACACAGAGCAGTTTCTCAGAAAGCTTCTTTCCAGTTTTGAACGGAAGATATTTCCTTTTTCACCATAGCCCTCTATGGGCTTCCAAATATCCCTTTGCCAATTCCGCAAGAACAGCCTTAGCGAAAGGCTTATTGAAGGGAAAGATGTAACTCTGTGGGATGAATTAACAGAACACAGAGCAGTTTCTCAGAAAGCTTCTTTCCAGTTTTGAACGGAAGATATTTCCTTTTTCACCATAGCCCTCTACGGGCTTCCAAATATCCCTTTGCCAATTCCCCAAGAACAGCCTTAGCGAAAGGCTTCTTGAAGGGAAAGATGTAACTCTGTGAGATGAATTAACAGAACACAGAGCAGTTTCTCAGAAAGCTTCTTTCCAGTTTTGAACGGAAGGTATTTCCTTTTTCACCATAGCCCTCTATGGGCTTCCAAATATCCCTTTGCCAATTCCCCAAGAACAGCCTTAGCGAAAGGCTTCTTGAAGGGAAAGATGTAACTCTGTGAGATGAATTAACAGAACACAGAGCAGTTTCTCAGAAATCTTCTTTCTAGTTTTGAACGATAGATATTTCCTTTTTCACCATAGCCCTCTATGGGCTTCCAAATATCCCTTTCCCAATTCCACAAGAACAGCCTTAGCGAAAGGCTTCTTGAAGTTAAAGATGTAACTCTGTGAGATGAATTAACAGAACACAGAGCAGTTTCTCAGAAAGCTTCTTTCCAGTTTTGAACGGAAGATATTTCCTTTTTCACCATAGCCCTCTATGGGCTTCCAAATATCCCTTTGCCAATTCCACAAGAACAGCCTTAGCGAAAGGCTTCTTGAAGGGAAAGATGTAACTCTGTGAGATGAATTAACAGAACACACAGCAGTTTCTCAGAAAGCTTCTTTCCAGTTTTGAACGGAAGATATTTCCTTTTTCACCATAGCCCTCTATGGGCTTCCAAATATCCCTTTGCCAATTCCACAAGAACAGCCTTAGCGAAAGGCTTCTTGAAGGGAAAGATGTAACTCTGTGAGATGAATTAACAGAACACAGAGCAGTTTCTCGGAAAGCTTCTTTCCAGTTTTGAACGGAAGATATTTCCTTTTTCACCATAGCCCACCACGGGCTTCCAAATATCCCTTTGCCAATTCCCCAAGAACAGCCTTAGCGAAAGGCTTCTTGAAGGGAAAGATGTAACTCTGTGAGATGAATTAACAGAACACAGAGCAGTTTCTCAGAAAGCTTCTTTCCAGTTTTGAACGGAAGGTATTTCCTTTTTCACCATAGCCCTCTATGGGCTTCCAAATATCCCTTTGCCAATTCCCCAAGAACAGCCTTAGCGAAAGGCTTCTTGAAGGGAAAGATGTAACTCTGTGAGATGAATTAACAGAACACAGAGCAGTTTCTCAGAAATCTTCTTTCTAGTTTTGAACGATAGATATTTCCTTTTTCACCATAGCCCTCTATGGGCTTCCAAATATCCCTTTGCCAATTCCACAAGAACAGCCTTAGCGAAAGGCTTCTTGAAGTTAAAGATGTAACTCTGTGAGATGAATTAACAGAACACAGAGCAGTTTCTCAGAAAGCTTCTTTCCAGTTTTGAACGGAAGATATTTCCTTTTTCACCATAGCCCTCTATGGGCTTCCAAATATCCCTTTGCCAATTCCACAAGAACAGCCTTAGCGAAAGGCTTCTTGAAGGGAAAGATGTAACTCTGTGAGATGAATTAACAGAACACAGAGCAGTTTCTCAGAAAGCTTCTTTCCAGTTTTGAACGGAAGATATTTCCTTTTTCACCCTAGGCCTCTATGGGCTTCCAAATATCCCTTTGCCAATTCCACAAGAACAGCCTTAGCGAAAGGCTTATTGAAGGGAAAGATGTAACTCTGTGGGATGAATTAACAGAACACAGAGCAGTTTCTCAGAAAGCTTCTTTCCAGTTTTGAACGGAAGATATTTCCTTTTTCACCATAGCCCTCTATGGGCTTCCAAATATCCCTTTGCCAATTCCCCAAGAAGAGCCTTAGCGAAAGGCTTCTTGAAGGGAAAGATGTAACTCTGTGAGATGAATTAACAGAACACAGAGCAGTTTCTCAGAAAGCTTCTTTCCAGTTTTGAACGGAAGGTATTTCCTTTTTCACCATAGCCCTCTATGGGCTTCCAAATATCCCTTTGCCAATACCCCAAGAACAGCCTTAGCGAAAGGCTTCTTGAAGGGAAAGATGTAACTCTGTGAGATGAATTAACAGAACACACAGCAGTTTCTCAGAAAGCTTCTTTCCAGTTTTGAACGGAAGATATTTCCTTTTTCACCGTAGCCCTCTATGGGCTTCCAAATATCCCTTTGCCAATTCCACAAGAACAGCCTTAGCGAAAGGCTTCTTGAAGGGAAAGATGTAACTCTGTGGGATGAATTAACAGAACACAGAGCAGTTTCTCAGAAAGCTTCTTTCCAGTTTTGAACGGAAGATATTTCCTTTTTCACCATAGCCCTCTATGGGCTTCCAAATATCCCTTTGCCAATTCCCCAAGAACAGCCTTAGCGAAAGGCTTCTTGAAGGGAAAGATGTAACTCTGTGAGATGAATTAACAGAACACAGAGCAGTTTCTCAGAAAGCTTCTTTCCAGTTTTGAACGGAAGGTATTTCCTTTTTCACCATAGCCCTCTATGGGCTTCCAAATATCCCTTTGCCAATATCCCAAGAACAGCCTTAGCGAAAGGCTTCTTGAAGGGAAAGATGTAACTCTGTGAGATGAATTAACAGAACACAGAGCAGTTTCTCAGAAAGCTTCTTTCCAGTTTTGAACGGAAGATATTTCCTTTTTCACCATAGCCCTCTATGGGCTTCCAAATATCCCTTTGCCAATTCCACAAGAACAGCCTTAGCGAAAGGCTTCTTGAAGGGAAAGATGTAACTCTGTGAGATGAATTAACAGAACACAGAGCAGTTTCTCAGAAAGCTTCTTTCCAGTTTTGAACGGAAGATATTTCCTTTTTCACCATAGCCCTCTATGGGCTTCCAAATATCCCTTTGCCAATTCCACAAGAACAGCCTTAGCGAAAGGCTTCTTGATGGGAAAGATGTAACTCTGTGAGATGAATTAACAGAACACACAGCAGTTTCTCAGAAAGCTTCTTTCCAGTTTTGAACGGAAGATATTTCCTTTTTCACCATAGCCCACTATGGGCTTCCAAATATCCCTTTGCCAATTCCCCAAGAACAGCCTTAGCGAAAGGCTTCTTGAAGGGAAAGATGTAACTCTGTGAGATGAATTAACAGAACACAGAGCAGTTTCTCAGAAAGCTTCTTTCCAGTTTTGAACGGAAGATATTTCCTTTTTCACCATAGCCCTCTATGGGCTTCCAAATATCCCTTTGCCAATTCCACAAGAACAGCCTTAGCGAAAGGCTTCTTGAAGGGAAAGATGTAACTCTGTGGGATGAATTAACAGAACACAGAGCAGTTTCTCAGAAAGCTTCTTTCCAGTTTTGAACGGAAGATATTTCCTTTTTCACCATAGCCCTCTAAGGGCTTCCAAATATCCCTTTGCCAATTCCCTAAGAACAGCCTTAGCGAAAGGCTTCTTGAAGGGAAAGATGTAACTCTGTGAGATGAATTAACAGAACACAGAGCAGTTTCTCAGAAAGCTTCTTTCCAGTTTTGAACGGAAGGTATTTCCTTTTTCACCATAGCCCTCTATGGGCTTCCAAATATCCCTTTGCCAATTCCCCAAGAACAGCCTTAGCGAAAGGCTTCTTGAAGGGAAAGATGTAACTCTGTGAGATGAATTAACAGAACACAGAGCAGTTTCTCAGAAATCTTCTTTCTAGTTTTGAACGATAGATATTTCCTTTTTCACCATAGCCCTCTATGGGCTTCCAAATATCCCTTTCCCAATTCCACAAGAACAGCCTTAGCGAAAGGCTTCTTGAAGTTAAAGATGTAACTCTGTGAGATGAATTAACAGAACACAGAGCAGTTTCTCAGAAAGCTTCTTTCCAGTTTTGAACGGAAGATATTTCCTTTTTCACCATAGCCCTCTATGGGCTTCCAAATATCCCTTTGCCAATTCCACAAGAACAGCCTTAGCGAAAGGCTTCTTGAAGGGAAAGATGTAACTCTGTGAGATGAATTAACAGAACACACAGCAGTTTCTCAGAAAGCTTCTTTCCAGTTTTGAACGGAAGATATTTCCTTTTTCACCATAGCCCTCTATGGGCTTCCAATTATCCCTTTGCCAATTCCACAAGAACAGCCTTAGCGAAAGGCTTCTTGAAGGGAAAGATGTAACTCTGTGAGATGAATTAACAGAACACAGAGCAGTTTCTCAGAAAGCTTCTTTCATGTTTTCAACGGAAGATATTTCCTTTTTCACCATAGCCCTCTATGGGCTTCCAAATATCCCTTTGCCAATTCCACAAGAACAGCCTTAGCGAAAGGCTTCTTGAAGGGAAAGATGTAACTCTGTGAGATGAATTAACAGAACACACAGCAGTTTCTCAGAAAGCTTCTTTCCAGTTTTGAACGGAAGATATTTCCTTTTTCACCATAGCCCTCTATGGGCTTCCAAATATCCCTTTGCCAATTCCACAAGAACAGCCTTAGCGAAAGGCTTCTTGAAGGGAAAGATGTAACTCTGTGAGATGAATTAACAGAACACAGAGCAGTTTCTCAGAAAGCTTCTTTCCAGTTTTGAACGGAAGATATTTCCTTTTTCACCATAGCCCTCTATGGGCTTCCAAATATCCCTTTGCCAATTCCCCAAGAACAGCCTTAGCGAAAGGCTTCTTGAAGGGAAAGATGTAACTCTGTGAGATGAATTAACAGAACACAGAGCAGTTTCTCAGAAAGCTTCTTTCCAGTTTTGAACGGAAGATATTTCCTTTTTCACCATAGCCCTCTATGGGCTTCCAAATATCCCTTTGCCAATTCCACAAGAACAGCCTTAGCGAAAGGCTTATTGAAGGGAAAGATGTAACTCTGTGGGATGAATTAACAGAACACAGAGCAGTTTCTCAGAAAGCTTCTTTCCAGTTTTGAACGGAAGATATTTCCTTTTTCACCATAGCCCACTACGGGCTTCCAAATATCCCTTTGCCAATTCCCCAAGAACAGCCTTAGCGAAAGGCTTCTTGAAGGGAAAGATGTAACTCTGTGAGATGAATTAACAGAACACAGAGCAGTTTCTCAGAAAGCTTCTTTCCAGTTTTGAACGGAAGGTATTTCCTTTTTCACCATAGCCCTCTATGGGCTTCCAAATATCCCTTTGCCAATTCCCCAAGAACAGCCTTAGCGAAAGGCTTCTTGAAGGGAAAGATGTAACTCTGTGAGATGAATTAACAGAACACAGAGCAGTTTCTCAGAAATCTTCTTTCTAGTTTTGAACGATAGATATTTCCTTTTTCACCATAGCCCTCTATGGGCTTCCAAATATCCCTTTGCCAATTCCACAAGAACAGCCTTAGCGAAAGGCTTCTTGAAGTTAAAGATGTAACTCTGTGAGATGAATTAACAGAACACAGAGCAGTTTCTCAGAAAGCTTCTTTCCAGTTTTGAACGGAAGATATTTCCTTTTTCACCATAGCCCTCTATGGGCTTCCAAATATCCCTTTGCCAATTCCACAAGAACAGCCTTAGCGAAAGGCTTCTTGAAGGGAAAGATGTAACTCTGTGAGATGAATTAACAGAACACAGAGCAGTTTCTCAGAAAGCTTCTTTCCAGTTTTGAACGGAAGATATTTCCTTTTTCACCATAGCCCTCTATGGGCTTCCAAATATCCCTTTGCCAATTCCACAAGAACAGCCTTAGCGAAAGGCTTCTTGAAGGGAAAGATGTAACTCTGTGAGATGAATTAACAGAACACAGAGCAGTTTCTCAGAAAGCTTCTTTCCAGTTTTGAACGGAAGATATTTCCTTTTTCACCATAGCCCTCTATGGGCTTCCAAATATCCCTTTGCCAATTCCACAAGAACAGCCTTAGCGAAAGGCTTCTTGAAGGGAAAGATGTAACTCTGTGAGATGAATTAACAGAACACAGAGCAGTTTCTCAGAAAGCTTCTTTCATGTTTTCAACGGAAGATATTTCCTTTTACACCATAGCCCTCTATGGGCTTCCAAATATCCCTTTGCCAATTCCACAAGAACAGCCTTAGCGAAAGGCTTCTTGAAGGGAAAGATGTAACTCTGTGAGGTGAATTAACAGAACACAGAGCAGTTTCTCAGAAAGCTTCTTTCCAGTTTTGAACGGAAGATATTTCCTTTTTCACCATAGCTCCCTATGGGCTTCCAAATATCCCTTTGCCAATTCCACAAGAACAGCCTTAGCGAAAGGCTTCTTGATGGGAAAGATGTAACTCAGTGAGATGAATTAACAGAACACAGAGCAGTTTCTCAGAAAGCTTCTTTCCAGTTTTGAACGGAAAATATTTCCTTTTTCACCATAGCCCTCTATGGGCTTCCAAATATCCCTTTGCCAATTCCACAAGAACAGCCTTAGCGAAAGGCTTCTTGAAGGGAAAGATGTAACTCTGTGAGATGAATTAACAGAACACAGAGCAGTTTCTCAGAAAGCTTCTTTCCAGTTTTGAACGGAAGATATTTCCTTTTTCACCATAGCCCTCTATGGGCTTCCAAATATCCCTTTGCCAATTCCACAAGAACAGCCTTAGCGAAAGGCTTCTTGAAGGGAAAGATGTAACTCTGTGAGATGAATTAACAGAACACAGAGCAGTTTCTCAGAAAGCTTCTTTCCAGTTTTGAACGGAAGATATTTCCTTTTTCACCATAGCCCTCTATGGGCTTCCAAATATCCCTTTGCCAATTCCACAAGAACAGCCTTAGCGAAAGGTTCTTGAAGGGAAAGATGTAACTCTGTGATATGAATTAACAGAACACAGAGCAGTTGCTCAGAAAGCTTCTTTCCAGTTTTGAACGGAAGATATTTCCTTTTTCTCCATAGCCCTCTATGGGCTTCCAAATATCCCTTTGCCAATTCCACAAGAACAGCCTTAGCGAAAGGCTTCTTGAAGGGAAAGATGTAACTCTGTGAGATGAATTAACAGAACACAGAGCAGTTGTTCAGAAAGCTTCTTTCCAGTTTTGAACGAAAGATATTTCCTTTTTCACCATAGCTCCCTATGGGCTTCCAAATATACCTTTGCCAATTCCAAAAGAACAGCCTTAGCGAAAGGCTTCTTGAAGGGAAAGATGTAACTCTGTGGGATGAATTAACAGAACACAGAGCAGTTTCTCAGAAAGCTTCTTTCCAGTTTTGAACGGAAGATATTTCCTTTTTCACCATAGCCCTCTACGGGCTTCCAAATATCCCTTTGCCAATTCCCTAAGAACAGCCTTAGCGAAAGGCTTCTTGAAGGGAAAGATGTAACTCTGTGAGATGAATTAACAGAACACAGAGCAGTTTCTCAGAAAGCTTCTTTCCAGTTTTGAACGGAAGGTATTTCCTTTTTCACCATAGCCCTCTATGGGCTTCCAAATATCCCTTTGCCAATTCCCCAAGAACAGCCTTAGCGAAAGGCTTCTTGAAGGGAAAGATGTAACTCTGTGAGATGAATTAACAGAACACAGAGCAGTTTCTCAGAAATCTTCTTTCTAGTTTTGAACGATAGATATTTCCTTTTTCACCATAGCCCTCTATGGGCTTCCAAATATCCCTTTCCCAATTCCACAAGAACAGCCTTAGCGAAAGGCTTCTTGAAGTTAAAGATGTAACTCTGTGAGATGAATTAACAGAACACAGAGCAGTTTCTCAGAAAGCTTCTTTCCAGTTTTGAACGGAAGATATTTCCTTTTTCACCATAGCCCTCTATGGGCTTCCAAATATCCCTTTGCCAATTCCACAAGAACAGCCTTAGCGAAAGGCTTCTTGAAGGGAAAGATGTAACTCTGTGAGATGAATTAACAGAACACACAGCAGTTTCTCAGAAAGCTTCTTTCCAGTTTTGAACGGAAGATATTTCCTTTTTCACCATAGCCCTCTATGGGCTTCCAATTATCCCTTTGCCAATTCCACAAGAACAGCCTTAGCGAAAGGCTTCTTGAAGGGAAAGATGTAACTCTGTGAGATGAATTAACAGAACACAGAGCAGTTTCTCAGAAAGCTTCTTTCATGTTTTCAACGGAAGATATTTCCTTTTTCACCATAGCCCTCTATGGGCTTCCAAATATCCCTTTGCCAATTCCACAAGAACAGCCTTAGCGAAAGGCTTCTTGAAGGGAAAGATGTAACTCTGTGAGATGAATTAACAGAACACACAGCAGTTTCTCAGAAAGCTTCTTTCCAGTTTTGAACGGAAGATATTTCCTTTTTCACCATAGCCCTCTATGGGCTTCCAAATATCCCTTTGCCAATTCCCCAAGAACAGCCTTAGCGAAAGGCTTCTTGAAGGGAAAGATGTAACTCTGTGAGATGAATTAACAGAACACAGAGCAGTTTCTCAGAAAGCTTCTTTCCAGTTTTGAACGGAAGATATTTCCTTTTTCACCATAGCCCTCTATGGGCTTCCAAATATCCCTTTGCCAATTCCCCAAGAACAGCCTTAGCGAAAGGCTTCTTGAAGGGAAAGATGTAACTCTGTGAGATGAATTAACAGAACACAGAGCAGTTTCTCAGAAAGCTTCTTTCCAGTTTTGAACGGAAGATATTTCCTTTTTCACCATAGCCCTCTATGGGCTTCCAAATATCCCTTTGCCAATTCCACAAGAACAGCCTTAGCGAAAGGCTTATTGAAGGGAAAGATGTAACTCTGTGGGATGAATTAACAGAACACAGAGCAGTTTCTCAGAAAGCTTCTTTCCAGTTTTGAACGGAAGATATTTCCTTTTTCACCATAGCCCACTACGGGCTTCCAAATATCCCTTTGCCAATTCCCCAAGAACAGCCTTAGCGAAAGGCTTCTTGAAGGGAAAGATGTAACTCTGTGAGATGAATTAACAGAACACAGAGCAGTTTCTCAGAAATCTTCTTTCTAGTTTTGAACGATAGATATTTCCTTTTTCACCATAGCCCTCTATGGGCTTCCAAATATCCCTTTGCCAATTCCACAAGAACAGCCTTAGCGAAAGGCTTCTTGAAGTTAAAGATGTAACTCTGTGAGATGAATTAACAGAACACAGAGCAGTTTCTCAGAAAGCTTCTTTCCAGTTTTGAACGGAAGATATTTCCTTTTTCACCATAGCCCTCTATGGGCTTCCAAATATCCCTTTGCCAATTCCACAAGAACAGCCTTAGCGAAAGGCTTCTTGAAGGGAAAGATGTAACTCTGTGAGATGAATTAACAGAACACAGAGCAGTTTCTCAGAAAGCTTCTTTCCAGTTTTGAACGGAAGATATTTCCTTTTTCACCATAGCCCTCTATGGGCTTCCAAATATCCCTTTGCCAATTCCACAAGAACAGCCTTAGCGAAAGGCTTCTTGAAGGGAAAGATGTAACTCTGTGAGATGAATTAACAGAACACAGAGCAGTTTCTCAGAAAGCTTCTTTCCAGTTTTGAACGGAAGATATTTCCTTTTTCACCATAGCCCTCTATGGGCTTCCAAATATCCCTTTGCCAATTCCACAAGAACAGCCTTAGCGAAAGGCTTCTTGAAGGGAAAGATGTAACTCTGTGAGATGAATTAACAGAACACAGAGCAGTTTCTCAGAAAGCTTCTTTCATGTTTTCAACGGAAGATATTTCCTTTTACACCATAGCCCTCTATGGGCTTCCAAATATCCCTTTGCCAATTCCACAAGAACAGCCTTAGCGAAAGGCTTCTTGAAGGGAAAGATGTAACTCTGTGAGGTGAATTAACAGAACACAGAGCAGTTTCTCAGAAAGCTTCTTTCCAGTTTTGAACGGAAGATATTTCCTTTTTCACCATAGCTCCCTATGGGCTTCCAAATAGACCTTTGCCAATTCCACAAGAACAGCCTTAGCGAAAGGCTTCTTGATGGGAAAGATGTAACTCAGTGAGATGAATTAACAGAACACAGAGCAGTTTCTCAGAAAGCTTCTTTCCAGTTTTGAACGGAAAATATTTCCTTTTTCACCATAGCCCTCTATGGGCTTCCAAATATCCCTTTGCCAATTCCACAAGAACAGCCTTAGCGAAAGGCTTCTTGAAGGGAAAGATGTAACTCTGTGAGATGAATTAACAGAACACAGAGCAGTTTCTCAGAAAGCTTCTTTCCAGTTTTGAACGGAAGATATTTCCTTTTTCACCATAGCCCTCTATGGGCTTCCAAATATCCCTTTGCCAATTCCACAAGAACAGCCTTAGCGAAAGGCTTCTTGAAGGGAAAGATGTAACTCTGTGAGATGAATTAACAGAACACAGAGCAGTTTCTCAGAAAGCTTCTTTCCAGTTTTGAACGGAAGATATTTCCTTTTTCACCATAGCCCTCTATGGGCTTCCAAATATCCCTTTGCCAATTCCACAAGAACAGCCTTAGCGAAAGGTTCTTGAAGGGAAAGATGTAACTCTGTGATATGAATTAACAGAACACAGAGCAGTTGCTCAGAAAGCTTCTTTCCAGTTTTGAACGGAAGATATTTCCTTTTTCTCCATAGCCCTCTATGGGCTTCCAAATATCCCTTTGCCAATTCCACAAGAACAGCCTTAGCGAAAGGCTTCTTGAAGGGAAAGATGTAACTCTGTGAGATGAATTAACAGAACACAGAGCAGTTGTTCAGAAAGCTTCTTTCCAGTTTTGAACGAAAGATATTTCCTTTTTCACCATAGCTCCCTATGGGCTTCCAAATATACCTTTGCCAATTCCAAAAGAACAGCCTTAGCGAAAGGCTTCTTGAAGGGAAAGATGTAACTCTGTGAGATGAATTAACAGAACACAAAGCAGTTTCTCAGAAAGCTTCTTTCCAGTTTTCAACGGAAGATATTTCCTTTTTCACCATAGCCCTCTATGGGCTTCCAAATATCCCTTTGCCAATTCCACAAGAACAGCCTTAGCGAAAGGCTTATTGAAGGGAAAGATGTAACTCTGTGGGATGAATTAACAGAACACAGAGCAGTTTCTCAGAAAGCTTCTTTCCAGTTTTAAACGGAAGATATTTCCTTTTTCACCATAGCCCTCTATGGGCTTCCAAATATCCCTTTGCCAATTCCCCAAGAACAGCCTTAGCGAAAGGCTTCTTGAAGGGAAAGATGTAACTCTGTGAGATGAATTAACAGAACACAGAGCAGTTTCTCAGAAAGCTTCTTTCCAGTTTTGAACGGAAGATATTTCCTTTTTCACCATAGCCGTCTATGGGCTTCCAAATATCCCTTTGCCAATTCCACAAGAACAGCCTTAGCGAAAGGCTTCTTGAAGGGAAAGATGTAACTCTGTGAGATGAATTAACAGAACACAGAGCAGTTTCTCAGAAAGCTTCTTTCCAGTTTTGAACGGAAGATATTTCCTTTTTCACCGTAGCCCTCTATGGGCTTCCAAATATCCCTTTGCCAATGCCACAAGAACAGCCTTAGCGAAAGGCTTCTTGAAGGGAAAGATGTAACTCTGTGAGATGAATTAACAGAACACAGAGCAGTTTCTCAGAAAGCTTCTTTCCAGTTTTTAACAGAAGATATTTCCTATTTCACCATAGCCCTCTATGGACTTCCAAATATCCCTTTGCCAATTCCACAAGAAAAGCCTTAGCGAAAGGCTTCTTGAAGGGAAAGATGTAACTCTGTGAGATGAATTAACAGAACACAGAGCAGTTGCTCAGAAAGCTTCTTTCCAGTTTTGAACGGAAGATATTTCCTTTTTCACCATAGCCCTCTATGGGCTTCCAAATATCCCTTTGCCAATTCCACAAGAACAGCCTTAGCGAAAGGCTTCTTGAAGGGAAAGATGTAACTCTGTGAGATGAATTAAAAGAACACAGAGCAGTTTCTCAGAAAGCTTCTTTCCAGTTTTGAACGGAAGATATTTCCTTTTTCACCGTAGCCCTCTATGGGCTTCCAAATATCCCTTTGCCAATTCCACAAGAACAGCCTTAGCGAAAGGCTTATTGAAGGGAAAGATGTAACTCTGTGGGATGAATTAACAGAACACAGAGCAGTTTCTCAGAAAGCTTCTTTCCAGTTTTGAACGGAAGATATTTCCTTTTTCACCATAGCCCTCTATGGGCTTCCAAATATCCCTTTGCCAATTCCCCAAGAACAGCCTTAGCGAAAGGCTTCTTGAAGGGAAAGATGTAACTCTGTGAGATGAATTAACAGAACACAGAGCAGTTTCTCAGAAAGCTTCTTTCCAGTTTTGAACGGAAGGTATTTCCTTTTTCTCCATAGCCCTCTATGGGCTTCCAAATATCCCTTTGCCAATATCCCAAGAACAGCCTTAGCGAAAGGCTTCTTGAAGGGAAAGATGTAACTCTGTGAGATGAATTAACAGAACACAGAGCAGTTTCTCAGAAAGCTTCTTTCCAGTTTTGAACGGAAGATATTTCCTTTTTAACCATAGCCCTCTATGGGCTTCCAAATATCCCTTTGCCAATTCCACAAGAACAGCCTTAGCGAAAGGCTTCTTGAAGGGAAAGATGTAACTCTGTGAGATGAATTAACAGAACACACAGCAGTTTCTCAGAAAGCTTCTTTCCAGTTTTGAACGGAAGATATTTCCTTTTTCACCATAGCCCTCTATGGGCTTCCAATTATCCCTTTGCCAATTCCACAAGAACAGCCTTAGCGAAAGGCTTCTTGAAGGGAAAGATGTAACTCTGTGAGATGAATTAACAGAACACAGAGCAGTTTCTCAGAAAGCTTCTTTCATGTTTTCAACGGAAGATATTTCCTTTTTCACCATAGCCCTCTATGGGCTTCCAAATATCCCTTTGCCAATTCCACAAGAACAGCCTTAGCGAAAGGCTTCTTGAAGGGAAAGATGTAACTCTGTGAGATGAATTAACAGAACACAGAGCAGTTTCTCAGAAAGCTTCTTTCCAGTTTTGAACGGAAGATATTTCCTTTTTCACCATAGCCCTCTATGGGCTTCCAAATATCCCTTTGCCAATTCCACAAGAACAGCCTTAGCGAAAGGCTTCTTGAAGGGAAAGATGTAACTCTGTGAGATGAATTAACAGAACACAGAGCAGTTTCTCAGAAAGCTTCTTTCCAGTTTTGAACGGAAGATATTTCCTTTTTCACCATAGCCCTCTATGGGCTTCCAAATATCCCTTTGCCAATTCCCCAAGAACAGCCTTAGCGAAAGGCTTCTTGAAGGGAAAGATGTAACTCTGTGAGATGAATTAACAGAACACAGAGCAGTTTCTCAGAAAGCTTCTTTCCAGTTTTGAACGGAAGATATTTCCTTTTTCACCATAGCCCTCTATGGGCTTCCAAATATCCCTTTGCCAATTCCACAAGAACAGCCTTAGCGAAAGGCTTATTGAAGGGAAAGATGTAACTCTGTGGGATGAATTAACAGAACACAGAGCAGTTTCTCAGAAAGCTTCTTTCCAGTTTTGAACGGAAGATATTTCCTTTTTCACCATAGCCCACTACGGGCTTCCAAATATCCCTTTGCCAATTCCCCAAGAACAGCCTTAGCGAAAGGCTTCTTGAAGGGAAAGATGTAACTCTGTGAGATGAATTAACAGAACACAGAGCAGTTTCTCAGAAAGCTTCTTTCCAGTTTTGAACGGAAGGTATTTCCTTTTTCACCATAGCCCTCTATGGGCTTCCAAATATCCCTTTGCCAATTCCCCAAGAACAGCCTTAGCGAAAGGCTTCTTGAAGGGAAAGATGTAACTCTGTGAGATGAATTAACAGAACACAGAGCAGTTTCTCAGAAATCTTCTTTCTAGTTTTGAACGATAGATATTTCCTTTTTCACCATAGCCCTCTATGGGCTTCCAAATATCCCTTTGCCAATTCCACAAGAACAGCCTTAGCGAAAGGCTTCTTGAAGTTAAAGATGTAACTCTGTGAGATGAATTAACAGAACACAGAGCAGTTTCTCAGAAAGCTTCTTTCCAGTTTTGAACGGAAGATATTTCCTTTTTCACCATAGCCCTCTATGGGCTTCCAAATATCCCTTTGCCAATTCCACAAGAACAGCCTTAGCGAAAGGCTTCTTGAAGGGAAAGATGTAACTCTGTGAGATGAATTAACAGAACACAGAGCAGTTTCTCAGAAAGCTTCTTTCCAGTTTTGAACGGAAGATATTTCCTTTTTCACCATAGCCCTCTATGGGCTTCCAAATATCCCTTTGCCAATTCCACAAGAACAGCCTTAGCGAAAGGCTTCTTGAAGGGAAAGATGTAACTCTGTGAGATGAATTAACAGAACACAGAGCAGTTTCTCAGAAAGCTTCTTTCCAGTTTTGAACGGAAGATATTTCCTTTTTCACCATAGCCCTCTATGGGCTTCCAAATATCCCTTTGCCAATTCCCCAAGAACAGCCTTAGCGAAAGGCTTCTTGAAGGGAAAGATGTAACTCTGTGAGATGAATTAACAGAACACAGAGCAGTTTCTCAGAAAGCTTCTTTCCAGTTTTGAACGGAAGATATTTCCTTTTTCACCATAGCCGTCTATGGGCTTCCAAATATCCCTTTGCCAATTCCACAAGAACAGCCTTAGCGAAAGGCTTCTTGAAGGGAAAGATGTAACTCTGTGAGATGAATTAACAGAACACAGAGCAGTTTCTCAGAAAGCTTCTTTCCAGTTTTGAACGGAAGATATTTCCTTTTTCACCGTAGCCCTCTATGGGCTTCCAAATATCCCTTTGCCAATGCCACAAGAACAGCCTTAGCGAAAGGCTTCTTGAAGGGAAAGATGTAACTCTGTGAGATGAATTAACAGAACACAGAGCAGTTTCTCAGAAAGCTTCTTTCCAGTTTTGAACAGAAGATATTTCCTATTTCACCATAGCCCTCTATGGACTTCCAAATATCCCTTTGCCAATTCCACAAGAAAAGCCTTAGCGAAAGGCTTCTTGAAGGGAAAGATGTAACTCTGTGAGATGAATTAACAGAACACAGAGCAGTTGCTCAGAAAGCTTCTTTCCAGTTTTGAACGGAAGATATTTCCTTTTTCACCATAGCCCTCTATGGGCTTCCAAATATCCCTTTGCCAATTCCACAAGAACAGCCTTAGCGAAAGGCTTCTTGAAGGGAAAGATGTAACTCTGTGAGATGAATTAAAAGAACACAGAGCAGTTTCTCAGAAAGCTTCTTTCCAGTTTTGAACGGAAGATATTTCCTTTTTCACCGTAGCCCTCTATGGGCTTCCAAATATCCCTTTGCCAATTCCACAAGAACAGCCTTAGCGAAAGGCTTATTGAAGGGAAAGATGTAACTCTGTGGGATGAATTAACAGAACACAGAGCAGTTTCTCAGAAAGCTTCTTTCCAGTTTTGAACGGAAGATATTTCCTTTTTCACCATAGCCCTCTATGGGCTTCCAAATATCCCTTTGCCAATTCCCCAAGAACAGCCTTAGCGAAAGGCTTCTTGAAGGGAAAGATGTAACTCTGTGAGATGAATTAACAGAACACAGAGCAGTTTCTCAGAAAGCTTCTTTCCAGTTTTGAACGGAAGGTATTTCCTTTTTCTCCATAGCCCTCTATGGGCTTCCAAATATCCCTTTGCCAATATCCCAAGAACAGCCTTAGCGAAAGGCTTCTTGAAGGGAAAGATGTAACTCTGTGAGATGAATTAACAGAACACAGAGCAGTTTCTCAGAAAGCTTCTTTCCAGTTTTGAACGGAAGATATTTCCTTTTTCACCATAGCCCTCTATGGGCTTCCAAATATCCCTTTGCCAATTCCACAAGAACAGCCTTAGCGAAAGGCTTCTTGAAGGGAAAGATGTAACTCTGTGAGATGAATTAACAGAACACACAGCAGTTTCTCAGAAAGCTTCTTTCCAGTTTTGAACGGAAGATATTTCCTTTTTCACCATAGCCCTCTATGGGCTTCCAATTATCCCTTTGCCAATTCCACAAGAACAGCCTTAGCGAAAGGCTTCTTGAAGGGAAAGATGTAACTCTGTGAGATGAATTAACAGAACACAGAGCAGTTTCTCAGAAAGCTTCTTTCATGTTTTCAACGGAAGATATTTCCTTTTTCACCATAGCCCTCTATGGGCTTCCAAATATCCCTTTGCCAATTCCACAAGAACAGCCTTAGCGAAAGGCTTCTTGAAGGGAAAGATGTAACTCTGTGAGATGAATTAACAGAACACAGAGCAGTTTCTCAGAAAGCTTCTTTCCAGTTTTGAACGGAAGATATTTCCTTTTTCACCATAGCCCTCTATGGGCTTCCAAATATCCCTTTGCCAATTCCACAAGAACAGCCTTAGCGAAAGGCTTCTTGAAGGGAAAGATGTAACTCTGTGAGATGAATTAACAGAACACAGAGCAGTTTCTCAGAAAGCTTCTTTCCAGTTTTGAACGGAAGATATTTCCTTTTTCACCATAGCCCTCTATGGGCTTCCAAATATCCCTTTGCCAATTCCCCAAGAACAGCCTTAGCGAAAGGCTTCTTGAAGGGAAAGATGTAACTCTGTGAGATGAATTAACAGAACACAGAGCAGTTTCTCAGAAAGCTTCTTTCCAGTTTTGAACGGAAGATATTTCCTTTTTCACCATAGCCCTCTATGGGCTTCCAAATATCCCTTTGCCAATTCCACAAGAACAGCCTTAGCGAAAGGCTTATTGAAGGGAAAGATGTAACTCTGTGGGATGAATTAACAGAACACAGAGCAGTTTCTCAGAAAGCTTCTTTCCAGTTTTGAACGGAAGATATTTCCTTTTTCACCATAGCCCACTACGGGCTTCCAAATATCCCTTTGCCAATTCCCCAAGAACAGCCTTAGCGAAAGGCTTCTTGAAGGGAAAGATGTAACTCTGTGAGATGAATTAACAGAACACAGAGCAGTTTCTCAGAAAGCTTCTTTCCAGTTTTGAACGGAAGGTATTTCCTTTTTCACCATAGCCCTCTATGGGCTTCCAAATATCCCTTTGCCAATTCCCCAAGAACAGCCTTAGCGAAAGGCTTCTTGAAGGGAAAGATGTAACTCTGTGAGATGAATTAACAGAACACAGAGCAGTTTCTCAGAAATCTTCTTTCTAGTTTTGAACGATAGATATTTCCTTTTTCACCATAGCCCTCTATGGGCTTCCAAATATCCCTTTGCCAATTCCACAAGAACAGCCTTAGCGAAAGGCTTCTTGAAGTTAAAGATGTAACTCTGTGAGATGAATTAACAGAACACAGAGCAGTTTCTCAGAAAGCTTCTTTCCAGTTTTGAACGGAAGATATTTCCTTTTTCACCATAGCCCTCTATGGGCTTCCAAATATCCCTTTGCCAATTCCACAAGAACAGCCTTAGCGAAAGGCTTCTTGAAGGGAAAGATGTAACTCTGTGAGATGAATTAACAGAACACAGAGCAGTTGCTCAGAAAGCTTCTTTCCAGTTTTGAACGGAAGATATTTCCTTTTTCACCATAGCCGTCTATGGGCTTCCAAATATCCCTTTGCCAATTCCCCAAGAACAGCCTTAGCGAAAGGCTTCTTGAAGGGAAAGATGTAACTCTGTGAGATGAATTAACAGAACACAGAGCAGTTTCTCAGAAAGCTTCTTTCCAGTTTTGAACGGAAGATATTTCCTTTTTCACCATAGCCCTCTATGGGCTTCCAAATATCCCTTTGCCAATTCCACAAGAACAGCCTGAGCGAAAGGCTTATTTAAGGGAAAGATGTAACTCTGTGGGATGAATTAACAGAACACAGAGCAGTTTCTCAGAAAGCTTCATTCCGGTTTTGAACGGAAGATATTTCCTTTTTCACCATAGCCCTCTATGGGCTTCCAAATATCCCTTTGCCAATTCCACAAGAACAGCCTTAGCGAAAGGCTTCTTGAAGGGAAAGATGTAACTCTGTGAGATGAATTAACAGAACACAGAGCAGTTTCTCAGAAAGCTTCTTTCCAGTTTTGAACGGAAGATATTTCCTTTTCCACCATAGCCCTCTATGGGCTTCCAAATATCCCTTTGCCAATTCCACAAGAACAGCCTTAGCGAAAGGCTTCTTGAAGGGAAAGATGTAACTCTGTGAGATGAATTAACAGAACACAGAGCAGTTTCTCAGAAAGCTTCTTTCCAGTTTTGAACGGAAGATATTTCCTTTTTCACCATAGCGCTCTATGGGCTTCCAAATATCCCTTTGCCAATTCCACAAGAACAGCCTTAGCGAAAGGCTTCTTGAAGGGAAAGATGTAACTCTGTGAGATGAATTAACAGAACACAGAGCAGTTTCTCAGAAAGCTTATTTCCAGTTTTGAACGGAAGATATTTCCTTTTTCACCGTAGCCCTCTATGGGCTTCCAAATATCCCTTTGCCAATTCCACAAGAACAGCCTTAGCGAAAGGCTTATTGAAGGGAAAGATGTAACTCTGTGGGATGAATTAACAGAACACAGAGCAGTTTCTCAGAAAGCTTCTTTCCAGTTTTGAACGGAAGATATTTCCTTTTTCACCATAGCCCTCTATGGGCTTCCAAATATCCCTTTGCCAATTCCACAAGAACAGCCTTAGCGAAAGGCTTCTTGAAGGGAAAGATGTAACTCTGTGAGATGAATTAACAGAACACAGAGCAGTTTCTCAGAAAGCTTCTTTCCAGTTTTGAACGGAAGGTATTTCCTTTTTCACCATAGCCCTCTATGGGCTTCGAAATATCCCTTTGCCAATTTCCCAAGAACAGCCTTAGCGAAAGGCTTCTTGAAGGGAAAGATGTAACTCTGTGAGATGAATTAACAGAACACAGAGCAGTTTCTCAGAAAGCTTCTTTCCAGTTTTGAACGGAAGATATTTCCTTTTTCACCATAGCCCTCTATGGGCTTCCAAATATCCCTTTGCAAATTCCACAAGAACAGCCTTAGCGAAAGGCTTCTTGAAGGGAAAGATGTAACTCTGTGAGATGAATTAACAGAACACAGAGCAGTTTCTCAGAAAGCTTCTTTCCAGTTTTGAACGGAAGATATTTCCTTTTTCACCATAGCGCTCTATGGGCTTCCAAATATCCCTTTGCCAATTCCACAAGAACAGCCTTAGCGAAAGGCTTCTTGAAGGGAAAGATGTAACTCTGTGAGATGAATTAACAGAACACAGAGCAGTTTCTCAGAAAGCTTATTTCCAGTTTTGAACGGAAGATATTTCCTTTTTCACCGTAGCCCTCTATGGGCTTCCAAATATCCCTTTGCCAATTCCACAAGAACAGCCTTAGCGAAAGGATTATTGAAGGGAAAGATGTAACTCTGTGGGATGAATTAACAGAACACAGAGCAGTTTCTCAGAAAGCTTCTTTCCAGTTTTGAACGGAAGATATTTCCTTTTTCACCATAGCCCTCTATGGGCTTCCAAATATCCCTTTGCCAATTCCACAAGAACAGCCTTAGCGAAAGGCTTCTTGAAGGGAAAGATGTAACTCTGTGAGATGAATTAACAGAACACAGAGCAGTTTCTCAGAAAGCTTCTTTCCAGTTTTGAACGGAAGGTATTTCCTTTTTCACCATAGCCCTCTATGGGCTTCGAAATATCCCTTTGCCAATTTCCCAAGAACAGCCTTAGCGAAAGGCTTCTTGAAGGGAAAGATGTAACTCTGTGAGATGAATTAACAGAACACAGAGCAGTTTCTCAGAAAGCTTCTTTCCAGTTTTGAACGGAAGATATTTCCTTTTTCACCATAGCCCTCTATGGGCTTCCAAATATCCCTTTGCAAATTCCACAAGAACAGCCTTAGCGAAAGGCTTCTTGAAGGGAAAGATGTAACTCTGTGAGATGAATTAACAGAACACAGAGCAGTTTCTCAGAAAGCTTCTTTCCAGTTTTGAACGGAAGATATTTCCTTTTTCACCATAGCCCTCTATGGGCTTCCAAATATCCCTTTGCCAATTCCCCAAGAACAGCCTTAGCGAAAGGCTTCTTGAAGGGAAAGATGTAACTCTGTGAGATGAATTAACAGAACACAGAGCAGTTTCTCAGAAAGCTTCTTTCCAGTTTTGAACGGAAGGTATTTCCTTTTTCACCATAGCCCTCTATGGGCTTCGAAATATCCCTTTGCCAATTTCCCAAGAACAGCCTTAGCGAAAGGCTTCTTGAAGGGAAAGATGTAACTCTGTGAGATGAATTAACAGAACACAGAGCAGTTTCTCAGAAAGCTTCTTTCCAGTTTTGAACGGAAGATATTTCCTTTTTCACCATAGCCCTCTATGGGCTTCCAAATATCCCTTTGCCAATTCCACAAGAACAGCCTTAGCGAAAGGCTTCTTGAAGGGAAAGATGTAACTCTGTGAGATGAATTAACAGAACACAGAGCAGTTTCTCAGAAAGCTTCTTTCCAGTTTTGAACGGAAGATATTTCCTTTTTCACCATAGCCCTCTACGGGCTTCCAAATATCCCTTTGCCAATTCCCCAAGAACAGCCTTAGCGAAAGGCTTCTTGAAGGGAAAGATGTAACTCTGTGAGATGAATTAACAGAACACAGAGCAGTTTCTCAGAAAGCTTCTTTCCAGTTTGGAACGGAAGGTATTTCCTTTTTCACCATAGCCCTCTATGGGCTTCCAAATATCCCTTTGCCAATTCCCCAAGAACAGCCTTAGCGAAAGGCTTCTTGAAGGGAAAGATGTAACTCTGTGAGATGAATTAACAGAACACAGTGCAGTTTCTCAGAAATCTTCTTTCTAGTTTTGAACGGAAGATATTTCCTTTTTCACCATAGCCCTCTATGGGCTTCCAAATATCCCTTTGCCAATTCCACAAGAACAGCCTTAGCGAAAGGCTTCTTGAAGTTAAACATGTAACTCTGTGAGATGAATTAACAGAACACAGAGCAGTTTCTCAGAAAGCTTCTTTCCAGTTTTGAACGGAAGATATTTCCTTTTTCACCATAGCCCTCTATGGGCTTCCAAATATCCCTTTGCCAATTCCACAAGAACAGCCTTAGCGAAAGGCTTCTTGAAGGGAAAGATGTAACTCTGTGAGATGAATTAAGAGAACACAGAGCAGTTTCTCAGAAAGCTTCTTTCCAGTTTGGAACGGAAGGTATTTCCTTTTTCACCATAGCCCTCTATGGGCTTCCAAATATCCCTTTGCCAATTCCCCAAGAACAGCCTTAGCGAAAGGCTTCTTGAAGGGAAAGATGTAACTCTGTGAGATGAATTAACAGAACACAGAGCAGTTTCTCAGAAATCTTCTTTCTAGTTTTGAACGGAAGATATTTCCTTTTTCACCATAGCCCTCTATGGGCTTCCAAATATCCCTTTGCCAATTCCACAAGAACAGCCTTAGCGAAAGGCTTCTTGAAGTTAAACATGTAACTCTGTGAGATGAATTAACAGAACACAGAGCAGTTTCTCAGAAAGCTTCTTTCCAGTTTTGAACGGAAGATATTTCCTTTTTCACCATAGCCCTCTATGGGCTTCCAAATATCCCTTTGCCAATTCCACAAGAACAGCCTTAGCGAAAGGCTTCTTGAAGGGAAAGATGTAACTCTGTGAGATGAATTAACAGAACACACAGCAGTTTCTCAGAAAGCTTCTTTCCAGTTTTGAACGGAAGATATTTCCTGTTTCACCATAGCCCTCTATGGGCTTCCAAATATCCCTTTGCCAATTCCACAAGAACAGCCTTAGCGAAAGGCTTCTTGAAGGGAAAGATGTAACTCTGTGAGATGAATTAACAGAACACAGAGCAGTTTCTCAGAAAGCTTCTTTCCAGTTTTGAACGGAAGATATTTCCTTTTTCACCATAGCCCTCTATGGGCTTCCAAATATCCCTTTGCCAATTCCACAAGAACAGCCTTAGCGAAAGGCTTCTTGAAGGGAAAGATGTAACTCTGTGAGATGAATTAACAGAACACAGAGCAGTTTCTCAGAAAGCTTCTTTCATGTTTTCAACGGAAGATATTTCCTTTTACACCATAGCCCTCTATGGGCTTCCAAATATCCCTTTGCCAATTCCACAAGAACAGCCTTAGCGAAAGGCTTCTTGAAGGGAAAGATGTAACTCTGTGAGGAGAATTAACAGAACACAGAGCAGTTTCTCAGAAAGCTTCTTTCCAGTTTTGAACGGAAGATATTTCCTTTTTCACCATAGCTCCCTATGGGCTTCCAAATATCCCTTTGCCAATTCCACAAGAACAGCATTAGCGAAAGGTTTCTTGATGGGAAAGATGTAACTCTGTGAGATGAATTAACAGAACACAGAGCAGTTTCTCAGAAAGCTTCTTTCCAGTTTTGAACGGAAAATATTTCCTTTTTCACCATAGCCCTCTATGGGCTTCCAAATATCCCTTTGCCAATTCCACAAGAACAGCCTTAGCGAAAGGCTTCTTGAAGGGAAAGATGTAACTCTGTGAGATGAATTAACAGAACACAGAGCAGTTTCTCAGAAAGCTTCTTTCCAGTTTTGAACGGAAGATATTTCCTTTTTCACCATAGCCCTCTATGGGCTTCCAAATATCCCTTTGTCAATTCCACAAGAACAGCCTTAGCGAAAGGCTTCTTGAAGGGAAAGATGTAACTCTGTGAGATGAATTAACAGAACACAGAGCAGTTTCTCAGAAAGCTTCTTTCCAGTTTTGAACGGAAGATATTTCCTTTTTCACCATAGCCCTCTATGGGCTTCCAAATATCCCTTTGCCAATTCCCCAAGAACAGCCTTAGCGAAAGGCTTCTTGAAGGGAAAGATGTAACTCTGTGATATGAATTAACAGAACACAGAGCAGTTGCTCAGAAAGCTTCTTTCCAGTTTTCAACGGAAGATATTTCCTTTTTCAGCATAGCCCTCTATGGGCTTCCAAATATCCCTTTGCCAATTCCACAAGAACAGCCTTAGCGAAAGGCTTCTTGAAGGGAAAGATGTAACTCTGTGAGATGAATTAACAGAACACAGAGCAGTTGCTCAGAAAGCTTCTTTCCAGTTTTGAACGGAAGATATTTCCTTTTTCACCATACCCCTCTATGGGCTTCCAAATATCCCTTTGCCAATTCCACAAGAACAGCCTTAGCGAAAGGCTTCTTGAAGGGAAAGATGTAACTCTGTGAGATGAATTAACAGAACACAGAGCAGTTTCTCAGAAAGCTTCTTTCCAGTTTTGAACGGAAGATATTTCCTTTTTCACCATAGCCCTCTATGGGCTTCCAAATATCCCTTTGCCAATTCCACAAGAACAGCCTTAGCGAAAGGCTTATTGAAGGGAAAGATGTAACTCTGTGGGATGAATTAACAGAACACAGAGCAGTTTCTCAGAAAGCTTCTTTCCGGTATTGAACGGAAGATATTTCCATTTTCACCATAGCCCTCTATGGGCTTCCAAATATCCCTTTGCCAATTCCCCAAGAACAGCCTTAGCGAAAGGCTTCTTGAAGGGAAAGATGTAACTCTGTGAGATGAATTAACAGAACACAGAGCAGTTTCTCAGAAAGCTTCTTTCCAGTTTTGAACGGAAGGTATTTCCTTTTTCACCATAGCCCTCTATGGGCTTCCAAATATCCCTTTGCCAATTCCCCAAGAACAGCCTTAGCGAAAGGCTTCTTGAAGGGAAAGATGTAACTCTGTGAGATGAATTAACAGAACACACAGCAGTTTCTCAGAAAGCTTCTTTCCAGTTTTGAACGGAAGATATTTCCTTTTTCACCATAGCCCTCTATGGGCTTCCAAATATCCCTTTGCCAATTCCACAAGAACAGCCTTAGCGAAAGGCTTCTTGAAGGGAAAGATGTAACTCTGTGAGATGAATTAACAGAACACAGAGCAGTTTCTCAGAAAGCTTCTTTCCAGTTTTGAACGGAAGATATTTCCTTTTTCACCATAGCCCTCTATGGGCTTCCAAATATCCCTTTGCCAATTCCACAAGAACAGCCTTAGCGAAAGGCTTCTTGAAGGGAAAGATGTAACTCTGTGAGATGAATTAACAGAACACAGAGCAGTTTCTCAGAAAGCTTCTTTCATGTTTTCAACGGAAGATATTTCCTTTTACACCATAGCCCTCTATGGGCTTCCAAATATCCCTTTGCCAATTCCACAAGAACAGCCTTAGCGAAAGGCTTCTTGAAGGGAAAGATGTAACTCTGTGAGGTGAATTAACAGAACACAGAGCAGTTTCTCAGAAAGCTTCTTTCCAGTTTTGAACTTAAGATATTTCCTTTTTCACCATAGCCCTCTATGGGCTTCCAAATATCCCTTTGCCAATTCCACAAGAACAGCCTTAGCGAAAGGCTTCTTGAAGGGAAAGATGTAACTCTGTGAGATGAATTAACAGAACACAGAGCAGTTTCTCAGAAAGCTTCTTTCCAGTTTTGAACGGAAGATATTTCCTTTTTCACCATAGCCCTCTATGGGCTTCCAAATATCCCTTTGCCAATTCCACAAGAACAGCCTTAGCGAAAGGCTTCTTGAAGGGAAAGATGTAACTCTGTGATATGAATTAACAGAACACAGAGCAGTTTCTCAGAAAGCTTCTTTCCATTTTTCAACGGAAGATATTTCCTTTTTCAGCATAGCCCTCTATGGGCTTCCAAATATCCCTTTGCCAATTCCCCAAGAACAGCCTTAGCGAAAGGCTTCTTGAAGGGAAAGATGTAACTCTGTGAGATGAATTAACAGAACACAGAGCAGTTTCTCAGAAAGCTTCTTTCCAGTTTTGAACGGAAGGTATTTCCTTTTTCACCATAGCCCTCTATGGGCTTCCAAATATCCCTTTGCCAATTCCCCAAGAACAGCCTTAGCGAAAGGCTTCTTGAAGGGAAAGATGTAACTCCGTGAGATGAATTAACAGAACACAGAGCAGTTTCTCAGAAAGCTTCTTTCCAGTTTTGAACGGAAGATATTTCCTTTTTCACCATAGCCCTCTATGGGCTTCCAAATATCCCTTTGCCAATTCCACAAGAACAGCCTTAGCGAAAGGCTTCTTGAAGGGAAAGATGTAACTCTGTGAGATGAATTAACAGAACACAGAGCAGTTTCTCAGAAAGCTTTTTTCCAGTTTTGAACGGAAGATATTTCCTTTTTCACCCTAGCCCTCTATGGGCTTCCAAATATCCCTTTGCCATTTCCACAAGAACAGCCTTAGCGAAAGGCTTCTTGATGGGAAAGATGTAACTCAGTGAGATGAATTAACAGAACACACAGCAGTTTCCCAGAAAGCTTCTTTCCAGTTTTGAACGGAAGATATTTCCTTTTTCACCATAGCCCTCTATGGGCTTCCAAATATCCCTTTGCCAATTCCCCAAGAACAGCCTTAGCGAAAGGCTTCTTGAAGGGAAAGATGTAACTCTGTGAGATGAATTAACAGAACACAGAGCAGTTTCTCAGAAAGCTTCTTTCCAGTTTTGAACGGAAGATATTTCCTTTTTCACCATAGCCCTCTATGGGCTTCCAAATATCCCTTTGCCAATTCCACAAGAACAGCCTTAGCGAAAGGCTTCTTGAAGGGAAAGATGTAACTCTGTGAGATGAATTAACAGAACACAGAGCAGTTTCTCAGAAAGCTTCTTTCCAGTTTTGAACGGAAGATATTTCCTTTTTCACCATAGCCCTCTATGGGCTTCCAAATATCCCTTTGCCAATTCCACAAGAACAACCTTAGCGAAAGGCTTCTTGAAGGGAAAGATGTAACTCTGTGAGATGAATTAACAGAACACAGAGCAGTTTCTCAGAAAGCTTCTTTCCAGTTTTGAACGGAAGATATTTCCTTTTTCACCATAGCCGTCTATGGGCTTCCAAATATCCCTTTGCCAATTCCACAAGAACAGCCTTAGCGAAAGGCTTCTTGAAGGGAAAGATGTAACTCTGTGAGATGAATTAACAGAACACAGAGCAGTTTCTCAGAAAGCTTCTTTCCAGTTTTGAACGGAAGATATTTCCTTTTTCACCATAGCCCTCTATGGGCTTCCAAATATCCCTTTGCCAATTCCACAAGAACAGCCTTAGCGAAAGGCTTCTTGAAGGGAAAGATGTAACTCTGTGAGATGAATTAAGAGAACACAGAGCAGTTTCTCAGAAAGCTTCTTTCCAGTTTTGAACGGAAGATATTTCCTTTTTCACCATAGCCCTCTATGGGCTTCCAAATATCCCTTTGCCAATTCCACAAGAACAGCCTTAGCGAAAGGCTTCTTGATGGGAAAGATGTAACTCTGTGAGATGAATTAACAGAACACACAGCAGTTTCTCAGAAAGCTTCTTTCCAGTTTTGAACGGAAGATATTTCCTTTTTCACCATAGCCCTCTATGGGCTTCCAAATATCCCTTTGCCAATTCCCCAAGAACAGCCTTAGCGAAAGGCTTCTTGAAGGGAAAGATGTAACTCTGTGAGATGAATTAACAGAACACAGAGCAGTTTCTCAGAAAGCTTCTTTCCAGTTTTGAACGGAAGATATTTCCTTTTTCACCATAGCCCTCTATGGGCTTCCAAATATCCCTTTTCCAATTCCACAAGAACAGCCTTAGCGAAAGGCTTCTTGAAGGGAAAGATGTAACTCTGTGGGATGAATTAACAGAACACAGAGCAGTTTCTCAGAAAGCTTCTTTCCAGTTTTGAACGGAAGATATTTCCTTTTTCACCATAGCCCTCTACGGGCTTCCAAATATCCCTTTGCCAATTCCCCAAGAACAGCCTTAGCGAAAGGCTTCTTGAAGGGAAAGATGTAACTCTGTGAGATGAATTAACAGAACACAGAGCAGTTTCTCAGAAAGCTTCTTTCCAGTTTTGAACGGAAGGTATTTCCTTTTTCACCATAGCCCTCTATGGGCTTCCAAATATCCCTTTGTCAATTCCACAAGAACAGCCTTAGCGAAAGGCTTCTTGAAGGGAAAGATGTAACTCTGTGAGATGAATTAACAGAACACAGAGCAGTTTCTCAGAAATCTTCTTTCTAGTTTTGAACGGAAGATATTTCCTTTTTCACCATAGCCCTCTATGGGCTTCCAAATATCCCTTTGCCAATTCCACAAGAACAGCCTTAGCGAAAGGCTTATTGAAGGGAAAGATGTAACTCTGTGGGATGAATTAACAGAACACAGAGCAGTTTCTCAGAAAGCTTCTTTCCAGTTTTGAACGGAAGATATTTCCTTTTTCACCATAGCCCTCTATGGGCTTCCAAATATCCCTTTGCCAATTCCCCAAGAACAGCCTTAGCGAAAGGCTTCTTGAAGAGAAATATGTAACTCTGTGAGATGAATTAACAGAACACAGAGCAGTTTCTCAGAAAGCTTCTTTCCAGTTTTGAACGGAAGGTATTTCCTTTTTCACCATAGCCCTCTATGGGTTTCCAAATATCCCTTTGCCAATTTCCCAAGAACAGCCTTAGCGAAAGGCTTCTTGAAGGGAAAGATGTAACTCTGTGAGATGAATTAACAGAACACAGAGCAGTTTCTCAGAAAGCTTCTTTCCAGTTTTGAACGGAAGATATTTCCTTTTACACCATAGCCCTCTATGGGCTTCCAAATATCCTTTTGCCAATTCCACAAGAACAGCCTTAGCGAAAGGCTTCTTGAAGGGAAAGATGTAACTCTGTGAGATGAATTAACAGAACACAGAGCAGTTTCTCAGAAAGCTTCTTTCCAGTTTTGAACGGAAGATATTTCCTTTTTCACCATAGCCTTCTATGGGCTTCCAAATATCCCTTTTCCAATTCCACAAGAACAGCCTTAGCGAAAGGCTTCTTGATGGGAAAGATGTAACTCTGTGAGATGAATTAACAGAACACACAGCAGTTTCTCAGAAAGCTTCTTTACAGTTTTGAACGGAAGATATTTCCTTTTTCACCATAGCCCTCTATGGGCTTCCAAATATCACTTTGCCAATGCCCCAAGAACAGCCTTAGCGAAAGGCTTCTTGAAGGGAAAGATGTAACTCTGTGAGATGAATTAACAGAACACAGAGCAGTTTCTCAGAAAGCTTCTTTCCAGTTTTGAACGGAAGATATTTCCTTTTTCACCATAGCCCTCTATGGGCTTCCAAATATCCCTTTGCCAATTCCACAAGAACAGCCTTAGCGAAAGGCTTCTTGAAGGGAAAGATGTAACTCTGTGAGATGAATTAACAGAACACAGAGCAGTTTCTCAGAAAGCTTCTTTCCAGTTTTGAACGGAAGATATTTCCTTTTTCACCATAGCCCTCTATGGGCTTCCAAATATCCCTTTGCCAATTCCCCAAGAACAGCCTTAGCGAAAGGCTTCTTGAAGGGAAAGATGTAACTCTGTGAGATGAATTAACAGAACACAGAGCAGTTTCTCAGAAAGCTTCTTTCCAGTTTTGAACGGAAGGTATTTCCTTTTTCACCATAGCCCTCTATGGGCTTCCAAATATCCCTTTGCCAATTCCCCAAGAACAGCCTTAGCGAAAGGCTTCTTGAAGGGAAAGATGTAACTCCGTGAGATGAATTAACAGAACACAGAGCAGTTTCTCAGAAAGCTTCTTTCCAGTTTTGAACGGAAGATATTTCCTTTTTCACCATAGCCCTCTATGGGCTTCCAAATATCCCTTTGCCAATTCCACAAGAACAGCCTTAGCGAAAGGCTTCTTGAAGGGAAAGATGTAACTCTGTGAGATGAATTAACAGAACACAGAGCAGTTTCTCAGAAAGCTTTTTTCCAGTTTTGAACGGAAGATATTTCCTTTTTCACCCTAGCCCTCTATGGGCTTCCAAATATCCCTTTGCCATTTCCACAAGAACAGCCTTAGCGAAAGGCTTCTTGATGGGAAAGATGTAACTCAGTGAGATGAATTAACAGAACACACAGCAGTTTCCCAGAAAGCTTCTTTCCAGTTTTGAACGGAAGATATTTCCTTTTTCACCATAGCCCTCTATGGGCTTCCAAATATCCCTTTGCCAATTCCCCAAGAACAGCCTTAGCGAAAGGCTTCTTGAAGGGAAAGATGTAACTCTGTGAGATGAATTAACAGAACACAGAGCAGTTTCTCAGAAAGCTTCTTTCCAGTTTTGAACGGAAGATATTTCCTTTTTCACCATAGCCCTCTATGGGCTTCCAAATATCCCTTTGCCAATTCCACAAGAACAGCCTTAGCGAAAGGCTTCTTGAAGGGAAAGATGTAACTCTGTGAGATGAATTAACAGAACACAGAGCAGTTTCTCAGAAAGCTTCTTTCCAGTTTTGAACGGAAGATATTTCCTTTTTCACCATAGCCCTCTATGGGCTTCCAAATATCCCTTTGCCAATTCCACAAGAACAACCTTAGCGAAAGGCTTCTTGAAGGGAAAGATGTAACTCTGTGAGATGAATTAACAGAACACAGAGCAGTTTCTCAGAAAGCTTCTTTCCAGTTTTGAACGGAAGATATTTCCTTTTTCACCATAGCCGTCTATGGGCTTCCAAATATCCCTTTGCCAATTCCACAAGAACAGCCTTAGCGAAAGGCTTCTTGAAGGGAAAGATGTAACTCTGTGAGATGAATTAACAGAACACAGAGCAGTTTCTCAGAAAGCTTCTTTCCAGTTTTGAACGGAAGATATTTCCTTTTTCACCATAGCCCTCTATGGGCTTCCAAATATCCCTTTGCCAATTCCACAAGAACAGCCTTAGCGAAAGGCTTCTTGAAGGGAAAGATGTAACTCTGTGAGATGAATTAAGAGAACACAGAGCAGTTTCTCAGAAAGCTTCTTTCCAGTTTTGAACGGAAGATATTTCCTTTTTCACCATAGCCCTCTATGGGCTTCCAAATATCCCTTTGCCAATTCCACAAGAACAGCCTTAGCGAAAGGCTTCTTGATGGGAAAGATGTAACTCTGTGAGATGAATTAACAGAACACACAGCAGTTTCTCAGAAAGCTTCTTTCCAGTTTTGAACGGAAGATATTTCCTTTTTCACCATAGCCCTCTATGGGCTTCCAAATATCACTTTGCCAATTCCCCAAGAACAGCCTTAGCGAAAGGCTTCTTGAAGGGAAAGATGTAACTCTGTGAGATGAATTAACAGAACACAGAGCAGTTTCTCAGAAAGCTTCTTTCCAGTTTTGAACGGAAGATATTTCCTTTTTCACCATAGCCCTCTATGGGCTTCCAAATATCCCTTTGCCAATTCCACAAGAACAGCCTTAGCGAAAGGCTTCTTGAAGGGAAAGATGTAACTCTGTGAGATGAATTAACAGAACACACAGCAGTTTCTCAGAAAGCTTCTTTCCAGTTTTGAACGGAAGATATTTCCTTTTTCACCATAGCCCTCTATGGGCTTCCAAATATCCCTTTGCCAATTACCCAAGAACAGCCTTAGCGAAAGGCTTCTTGAAGAAAAAGATGTAACTCTGTGAGATGAATTAACAGAACACAGAGCAGTTTCTCAGAAAGCTTCTTTCCAGTTTTGAACGGAAGATATTTCCTTTTTCACCATAGCCCTCTAAGGGCTACCAAATATCCCTTTGCCAATTCCACAAGAACAGCCTTAGCGAAAGGCTTCTTGAAGGGAAAGATGTAACTCTGTGAGATGAATTAACAGAACACAGAGCAGTTTCTCAGAAAGCTTCTTTCCACTTTTGAACGGAAGATATTTCCTTTTTCACCATAGCCCTCTATGGGCTTCCAAATATCCCTTTGCCAATTCCACAAGAACAGCCTTAGCGAAAGGCTTCTTGAAGGGAAAGATGTAACTCTGTGAGATGAATTAACAGAACACAGAGCAGTTTCTCAGAAAGCTTCTTTCCAGTTTTGAACGGAAGGTATTTCCTTTTTCACCATAGCCCTCTATGGGCTTCCAAATATCCCTTTGCCAATTCCCCAAGAACAGCCTTAGCGAAAGGCTTCTTGAAGGGAAAGATGTAACTCTGTGAGATGAATTAACAGAACACAGAGCAGTTTCTCAGAAATCTTCTTTCTAGTTTTGAACGGAAGATATTTCCTTTTTCACCATAGCCCTCTATGGGCTTCCAAATATCCCTTTGCCAATTCCACAAGAACAGCCTTAGCGAAAGGCTTCTTGAAGGGAAAGATGTAACTCTGTGAGATGAATTAACAGAACACAGAGCAGTTTCTCAGAAAGCTTCTTTCCAGTTTTGAACGGAAGATATTTCCTTTTTCACCATAGCCCTCTATGGGCTTCCAAATATCCCTTTGCCAATTCCACAAGAACAGCCTTAGCGAAAGGCTTCTTGAAGGGAAAGATGTAACTCTGTGAGATGAATTAACAGAACACACAGCAGTTTCTCAGAAAGCTTCTTTCATGTTTTCAACGGAAGATATTTCCTTTTACACCATAGAGCTCTATGGGCTTCCAAATATCCCTTTGCCAATTCCACAAGAACAGCCTTAGCGAAAGGCTTCTTGAAGGGAAAGATGTAACTCTGTGAGGTGAATTAACAGAACACAGAGCAGTTTCTCAGAAAGCTTCTTTCCAGTTTTGAACGGAAAATATTTCCTTTTTCACCATAGCCCTCTATGGGCTTCCAAATATCCCTTTGCCAATTACCCAAGAACAGCCTTAGCGAAAGGCTTCTTGAAGGGAAAGATGTAACTCTGTGGGATGAATTAACAGAACACAGAGCAGTTTCTCAGAAAGCTTCTTTCCAGTTTTGAACGGAAGATATTTCCTTTTTCACCATAGCCCTCTATGGGCTTCCAAATATCCCTTTGCCAATTCCCCAAGAACAGCCTTAGCGAAAGGCTTCTTGAAGAAAAAGATGTAACTCTGTGAGGTGAATTAACAGAACACAGAGCAGTTTCTCAGAAAGCTTCTTTCCAGTTTTGAACGGAAAATATTTCCTTTTTCACCATAGCCCTCTATGGGCTTCCAAATATCCCTTTGCCAATTACACAAGAACAGCCTTAGCGAAAGGCTTCTTGAAGGGAAAGATGTAACTCTGTGGGATGAATTAACAGAACACAGAGCAGTTTCTCAGAAAGCTTCTTTCCAGTTTTGAACGGAAGATATTTCCTTTTTCACCATAGCCCTCTATGGGCTTCCAAATATCCCTTTGCCAATTCCCCAAGAACAGCCTTAGCGAAAGGCTTCTTGAAGAAAAAGATGTAACTCTGTGAGATGAATTAACAGAACACAGAGCAGTTTCTCAGAAAGCTTCTTTCCAGTTTTGAACGGAAGATATTTCCTTTTTCACCATAGCCCTCTAAGGGCTACCAAATATCCCTTTGCCAATTCCACAATAACAGCCTTAGCGAAAGGCTTCTTGAAGGGAAAGATGTAACTCTGTGAGATGAATTAACAGAACACAGAGCAGTTTCTCAGAAAGCTTCTTTCCAGTTTTGAACGGAAGATATTTCCTTTTTCACCATAGTCCTCTATGGGCTTCCAAATATCCCTTTGCCAATTCCACAAGAACAGCCTTAACGATAGGCTTCTTGAAGGGAAAGATGTAACTCTGTGAGATGAATTAACAGAACACAGAGCAGTTGCTCAGAAAGCTTCTTTCCAGTTTTGAACGGAAGATATTTCCTTTTTCACCATAGCCCTCTATGGGCTTCCAAATATCCCTTTGCCAATTCCACAAGAACAGCCTTAGCGAAAGGCTTCTTGAAGGGAAAGATGTAACTCTGTGAGATGAATTAACAGAACACAGAGCAGTTTCTCAGAAAGCTTCTTTCCAGTTTTGAACGGAAGGTATTTCCTTTTTCACCATAGCCCTCTATGGGCTTCCAAATATCCCTTTGCCAATTCCACAAGAACAGCCTTAGCGAAAGGCTTATTGAAGGGAAAGATGTAACTCTGTGGGATGAATTAACAGAACACAGAGCAGTTTCTCAGAAAGCTTCTTTCCAGTTTTGAACGGAAGATATTTCCTTTTTCACCATAGCCCTCTATGGGCTTCCAAATATCCCTTTGCCAATTCCCCAAGAACAGCCTTAGCGAAAGGCTTCTTGAAGAGAAATATGTAACTCTGTGAGATGAATTAACAGAACACAGAGCAGTTTCTCAGAAAGCTTCTTTCCAGTTTTGAACGGAAGGTATTTCCTTTTTCACCATAGCCCTCTATGGGTTTCCAAATATCCCTTTGCCAATTTCCCAAGAACAGCCTTAGCGAAAGGCTTCTTGAAGGGAAAGATGTAACTCTGTGAGATGAATTAACAGAACACAGAGCAGTTTCTCAGAAAGCTTCTTTCCAGTTTTGAACGGAAGATATTTCCTTTTACACCATAGCCCTCTATGGGCTTCCAAATATCCTTTTGCCAATTCCACAAGAACAGCCTTAGCGAAAGGCTTCTTGAAGGGAAAGATGTAACTCTGTGAGATGAATTAACAGAACACAGAGCAGTTTCTCAGAAAGCTTCTTTCCAGTTTTGAACGGAAGATATTTCCTTTTTCACCATAGCCTTCTATGGGCTTCCAAATATCCCTTTTCCAATTCCACAAGAACAGCCTTAGCGAAAGGCTTCTTGATGGGAAAGATGTAACTCTGTGAGATGAATTAACAGAACACACAGCAGTTTCTCAGAAAGCTTCTTTCCAGTTTTGAACGGAAGATATTTCCTTTTTCACCATAGCCCTCTATGGGCTTCCAAATATCCCTTTGCCAATTCCCCAAGAACAGCCTTAGCGAAAGGCTTCTTGAAGAAAAAGATGTAACTCTGTGAGGTGAATTAACAGAACACAGAGCAGTTTCTCAGAAAGCTTCTTTCCAGTTTTGAACGGAAAATATTTCCTTTTTCACCATAGCCCTCTATGGGCTTCCAAATATCCCTTTGCCAATTACCCAAGAACAGCCTTAGCGAAAGGCTTCTTGAAGGGAAAGATGTAACTCTGTGGGATGAATTAACAGAACACAGAGCAGTTTCTCAGAAAGCTTCTTTCCAGTTTTGAACGGAAGATATTTCCTTTTTCACCATAGCCCTCTATGGGCTTCCAAATATCCCTTTGCCAATTCCCCAAGAACAGCCTTAGCGAAAGGCTTCTTGAAGAAAAAGATGTAACTCTGTGAGATGAATTAACAGAACACAGAGCAGTTTCTCAGAAAGCTTCTTTCCAGTTTTGAACGGAAGATATTTCCTTTTTCACCATAGCCCTCTAAGGGCTACCAAATATCCCTTTGCCAATTCCACAATAACAGCCTTAGCGAAAGGCTTCTTGAAGGGAAAGATGTAACTCTGTGAGATGAATTAACAGAACACAGAGCAGTTTCTCAGAAAGCTTCTTTCCAGTTTTGAACGGAAGATATTTCCTTTTTCACCATAGTCCTCTATGGGCTTCCAAATATCCCTTTGCCAATTCCACAAGAACAGCCTTAACGATAGGCTTCTTGAAGGGAAAGATGTAACTCTGTGAGATGAATTAACAGAACACAGAGCAGTTGCTCAGAAAGCTTCTTTCCAGTTTTGAACGGAAGATATTTCCTTTTTCACCATAGCCCTCTATGGGCTTCCAAATATCCCTTTGCCAATTCCACAAGAACAGCCTTAGCGAAAGGCTTCTTGAAGGGAAAGATGTAACTCTGTGAGATGAATTAACAGAACACAGAGCAGTTTCTCAGAAAGCTTCTTTCCAGTTTTGAACGGAAGGTATTTCCTTTTTCACCATAGCCCTCTATGGGCTTCCAAATATCCCTTTGCCAATTCCACAAGAACAGCCTTAGCGAAAGGCTTATTGAAGGGAAAGATGTAACTCTGTGGGATGAATTAACAGAACACAGAGCAGTTTCTCAGAAAGCTTCTTTCCAGTTTTGAACGGAAGATATTTCCTTTTTCACCATAGCCCTCTATGGGCTTCCAAATATCCCTTTGCCAATTCCCCAAGAACAGCCTTAGCGAAAGGCTTCTTGAAGAGAAATATGTAACTCTGTGAGATGAATTAACAGAACACAGAGCAGTTTCTCAGAAAGCTTCTTTCCAGTTTTGAACGGAAGGTATTTCCTTTTTCACCATAGCCCTCTATGGGTTTCCAAATATCCCTTTGCCAATTTCCCAAGAACAGCCTTAGCGAAAGGCTTCTTGAAGGGAAAGATGTAACTCTGTGAGATGAATTAACAGAACACAGAGCAGTTTCTCAGAAAGCTTCTTTCCAGTTTTGAACGGAAGATATTTCCTTTTACACCATAGCCCTCTATGGGCTTCCAAATATCCTTTTGCCAATTCCACAAGAACAGCCTTAGCGAAAGGCTTCTTGAAGGGAAAGATGTAACTCTGTGAGATGAATTAACAGAACACAGAGCAGTTTCTCAGAAAGCTTCTTTCCAGTTTTGAACGGAAGATATTTCCTTTTTCACCATAGCCTTCTATGGGCTTCCAAATATCCCTTTTCCAATTCCACAAGAACAGCCTTAGCGAAAGGCTTCTTGATGGGAAAGATGTAACTCTGTGAGATGAATTAACAGAACACACAGCAGTTTCTCAGAAAGCTTCTTTACAGTTTTGAACGGAAGATATTTCCTTTTTCACCATAGCCCTCTATGGGCTTCCAAATATCACTTTGCCAATGCCCCAAGAACAGCCTTAGCGAAAGGCTTCTTGAAGGGAAAGATGTAACTCTGTGAGATGAATTAACAGAACACAGAGCAGTTTCTCAGAAAGCTTCTTTCCAGTTTTGAACGGAAGATATTTCCTTTTTCACCATAGCCCTCTATGGGCTTCCAAATATCCCTTTGCCAATTCCACAAGAACAGCCTTAGCGAAAGGCTTCTTGAAGGGAAAGATGTAACTCTGTGAGATGAATTAACAGAACACAGAGCAGTTTCTCAGAAAGCTTCTTTCCAGTTTTGAACGGAAAATATTTCCTTTTTCACCATAGCCCTCTATGGGCTTCCAAATATCCCTTTGCCAATTACCCAAGAACAGCCTTAGCGAAAGGCTTCTTGAAGGGAAAGATGTAACTCTGTGGGATGAATTAACAGAACACAGAGCAGTTTCTCAGAAAGCTTCTTTCCAGTTTTGAACGGAAGATATTTCCTTTTTCACCATAGCCCTCTATGGGCTTCCAAATATCCCTTTGCCAATTCCCCAAGAACAGCCTTAGCGAAAGGCTTCTTGAAGAAAAAGATGTAACTCTGTGAGATGAATTAACAGAACACAGAGCAGTTTCTCAGAAAGCTTCTTTCCAGTTTTGAACGGAAGATATTTCCTTTTTCACCATAGCCCTCTAAGGGCTACCAAATATCCCTTTGCCAATTCCACAATAACAGCCTTAGCGAAAGGCTTCTTGAAGGGAAAGATGTAACTCTGTGAGATGAATTAACAGAACACAGAGCAGTTTCTCAGAAAGCTTCTTTCCAGTTTTGAACGGAAGATATTTCCTTTTTCACCATAGTCCTCTATGGGCTTCCAAATATCCCTTTGCCAATTCCACAAGAACAGCCTTAACGATAGGCTTCTTGAAGGGAAAGATGTAACTCTGTGAGATGAATTAACAGAACACAGAGCAGTTGCTCAGAAAGCTTCTTTCCAGTTTTGAACGGAAGATATTTCCTTTTTCACCATAGCCCTCTATGGGCTTCCAAATATCCCTTTGCCAATTCCACAAGAACAGCCTTAGCGAAAGGCTTCTTGAAGGGAAAGATGTAACTCTGTGAGATGAATTAACAGAACACAGAGCAGTTTCTCAGAAAGCTTCTTTCCAGTTTTGAACGGAAGGTATTTCCTTTTTCACCATAGCCCTCTATGGGCTTCCAAATATCCCTTTGCCAATTCCACAAGAACAGCCTTAGCGAAAGGCTTATTGAAGGGAAAGATGTAACTCTGTGGGATGAATTAACAGAACACAGAGCAGTTTCTCAGAAAGCTTCTTTCCAGTTTTGAACGGAAGATATTTCCTTTTTCACCATAGCCCTCTATGGGCTTCCAAATATCCCTTTGCCAATTCCCCAAGAACAGCCTTAGCGAAAGGCTTCTTGAAGAGAAATATGTAACTCTGTGAGATGAATTAACAGAACACAGAGCAGTTTCTCAGAAAGCTTCTTTCCAGTTTTGAACGGAAGGTATTTCCTTTTTCACCATAGCCCTCTATGGGTTTCCAAATATCCCTTTGCCAATTTCCCAAGAACAGCCTTAGCGAAAGGCTTCTTGAAGGGAAAGATGTAACTCTGTGAGATGAATTAACAGAACACAGAGCAGTTTCTCAGAAAGCTTCTTTCCAGTTTTGAACGGAAGATATTTCCTTTTACACCATAGCCCTCTATGGGCTTCCAAATATCCTTTTGCCAATTCCACAAGAACAGCCTTAGCGAAAGGCTTCTTGAAGGGAAAGATGTAACTCTGTGAGATGAATTAACAGAACACAGAGCAGTTTCTCAGAAAGCTTCTTTCCAGTTTTGAACGGAAGATATTTCCTTTTTCACCATAGCCTTCTATGGGCTTCCAAATATCCCTTTTCCAATTCCACAAGAACAGCCTTAGCGAAAGGCTTCTTGATGGGAAAGATGTAACTCTGTGAGATGAATTAACAGAACACAGAGCAGTTTCTCAGAAAGCTTCTTTCCAGTTTTGAACGGAAAATATTTCCTTTTTCACCATAGCCCTCTATGGGCTTCCAAATATCCCTTTGCCAATTCCCCAAGAACAGCCTTAGCGAAAGGCTTCTTGAAGAGAAATATGTAACTCTGTGAGATGAATTAACAGAACACAGAGCAGTTTCTCAGAAAGCTTCTTTCCAGTTTTGAACGGAAGGTATTTCCTTTTTCACCATAGCCCTCTATGGGTTTCCAAATATCCCTTTGCCAATTTCCCAAGAACAGCCTTAGCGAAAGGCTTCTTGAAGGGAAAGATGTAACTCTGTGAGATGAATTAACAGAACACAGAGCAGTTTCTCAGAAAGCTTCTTTCCAGTTTTGAACGGAAGATATTTCCTTTTACACCATAGCCCTCTATGGGCTTCCAAATATCCTTTTGCCAATTCCACAAGAACAGCCTTAGCGAAAGGCTTCTTGAAGGGAAAGATGTAACTCTGTGAGATGAATTAACAGAACACAGAGCAGTTTCTCAGAAAGCTTCTTTCCAGTTTTGAACGGAAGATATTTCCTTTTTCACCATAGCCTTCTATGGGCTTCCAAATATCCCTTTTCCAATTCCACAAGAACAGCCTTAGCGAAAGGCTTCTTGATGGGAAAGATGTAACTCTGTGAGATGAATTAACAGAACACACAGCAGTTTCTCAGAAAGCTTCTTTACAGTTTTGAACGGAAGATATTTCCTTTTTCACCATAGCCCTCTATGGGCTTCCAAATATCACTTTGCCAATGCCCCAAGAACAGCCTTAGCGAAAGGCTTCTTGAAGGGAAAGATGTAACTCTGTGAGATGAATTAACAGAACACAGAGCAGTTTCTCAGAAAGCTTCTTTCCAGTTTTGAACGGAAGATATTTCCTTTTTCACCATAGCCCTCTATGGGCTTCCAAATATCCCTTTGCCAATTCCACAAGAACAGCCTTAGCGAAAGGCTTCTTGAAGGGAAAGATGTAACTCTGTGAGATGAATTAACAGAACACAGAGCAGTTTCTCAGAAAGCTTCTTTCCAGTTTTGAACGGAAAATATTTCCTTTTTCACCATAGCCCTCTATGGGCTTCCAAATATCCCTTTGCCAATTACCCAAGAACAGCCTTAGCGAAAGGCTTCTTGAAGGGAAAGATGTAACTCTGTGGGATGAATTAACAGAACACAGAGCAGTTTCTCAGAAAGCTTCTTTCCAGTTTTGAACGGAAGATATTTCCTTTTTCACCATAGCCCTCTATGGGCTTCCAAATATCCCTTTGCCAATTCCCCAAGAACAGCCTTAGCGAAAGGCTTCTTGAAGAAAAAGATGTAACTCTGTGAGATGAATTAACAGAACACAGAGCAGTTTCTCAGAAAGCTTCTTTCCAGTTTTGAACGGAAGATATTTCCTTTTTCACCATAGCCCTCTAAGGGCTACCAAATATCCCTTTGCCAATTCCACAATAACAGCCTTAGCGAAAGGCTTCTTGAAGGGAAAGATGTAACTCTGTGAGATGAATTAACAGAACACAGAGCAGTTTCTCAGAAAGCTTCTTTCCAGTTTTGAACGGAAGATATTTCCTTTTTCACCATAGTCCTCTATGGGCTTCCAAATATCCCTTTGCCAATTCCACAAGAACAGCCTTAACGATAGGCTTCTTGAAGGGAAAGATGTAACTCTGTGAGATGAATTAACAGAACACAGAGCAGTTGCTCAGAAAGCTTCTTTCCAGTTTTGAACGGAAGATATTTCGTTTTTCACCATAGCCCTCTATGGGCTTCCAAATATCCCTTTGCCAATTCCACAAGAACAGCCTTAGCGAAAGGCTTCTTGAAGGGAAAGATGTAACTCTGTGAGATGAATTAACAGAACACAGAGCAGTTTCTCAGAAAGCTTCTTTCCAGTTTTGAACGGAAGGTATTTCCTTTTTCACCATAGCCCTCTATGGGCTTCCAAATATCCCTTTGCCAATTCCACAAGAACAGCCTTAGCGAAAGGCTTATTGAAGGGAAAGATGTAACTCTGTGGGATGAATTAACAGAACACAGAGCAGTTTCTCAGAAAGCTTCTTTCCAGTTTTGAACGGAAGATATTTCCTTTTTCACCATAGCCCTCTATGGGCTTCCAAATATCCCTTTGCCAATTCCCCAAGAACAGCCTTAGCGAAAGGCTTCTTGAAGAGAAATATGTAACTCTGTGAGATGAATTAACAGAACACAGAGCAGTTTCTCAGAAAGCTTCTTTCCAGTTTTGAACGGAAGGTATTTCCTTTTTCACCATAGCCCTCTATGGGTTTCCAAATATCCCTTTGCCAATTTCCCAAGAACAGCCTTAGCGAAAGGCTTCTTGAAGGGAAAGATGTAACTCTGTGAGATGAATTAACAGAACACAGAGCAGTTTCTCAGAAAGCTTCTTTCCAGTTTTGAACGGAAGATATTTCCTTTTACACCATAGCCCTCTATGGGCTTCCAAATATCCTTTTGCCAATTCCACAAGAACAGCCTTAGCGAAAGGCTTCTTGAAGGGAAAGATGTAACTCTGTGAGATGAATTAACAGAACACAGAGCAGTTTCTCAGAAAGCTTCTTTCCAGTTTTGAACGGAAGATATTTCCTTTTTCACCATAGCCTTCTATGGGCTTCCAAATATCCCTTTTCCAATTCCACAAGAACAGCCTTAGCGAAAGGCTTCTTGATGGGAAAGATGTAACTCTGTGAGATGAATTAACAGAACACACAGCAGTTTCTCAGAAAGCTTCTTTACAGTTTTGAACGGAAGATATTTCCTTTTTCACCATAGCCCTCTATGGGCTTCCAAATATCACTTTGCCAATGCCCCAAGAACAGCCTTAGCGAAAGGCTTCTTGAAGGGAAAGATGTAACTCTGTGAGATGAATTAACAGAACACAGAGCAGTTTCTCAGAAAGCTTCTTTCCAGTTTTGAACGGAAGATATTTCCTTTTTCACCATAGCCCTCTATGGGCTTCCAAATATCCCTTTGCCAATTCCACAAGAACAGCCTTAGCGAAAGGCTTCTTGAAGGGAAAGATGTAACTCTGTGAGATGAATTAACAGAACACAGAGCAGTTTCTCAGAAAGCTTCTTTCCAGTTTTGAACGGAAGATATTTCCTTTTTCACCATAGCCCTCTATGGGCTTCCAAATATCCCTTTGCCAATTCCCCAAGAACAGCCTTAGCGAAAGGCTTCTTGAAGGGAAAGATGTAACTCTGTGAGATGAATTAACAGAACACAGAGCAGTTTCTCAGAAAGCTTCTTTCCAGTTTTGAACGGAAGGTATTTCCTTTTTCACCATAGCCCTCTATGGGCTTCCAAATATCCCTTTGCCAATTCCCCAAGAACAGCCTTAGCGAAAGGCTTCTTGAAGGGAAAGATGTAACTCCGTGAGATGAATTAACAGAACACAGAGCAGTTTCTCAGAAAGCTTCTTTCCAGTTTTGAACGGAAGATATTTCCTTTTTCACCATAGCCCTCTATGGGCTTCCAAATATCCCTTTGCCAATTCCACAAGAACAGCCTTAGCGAAAGGCTTCTTGAAGGGAAAGATGTAACTCTGTGAGATGAATTAACAGAACACAGAGCAGTTTCTCAGAAAGCTTTTTTCCAGTTTTGAACGGAAGATATTTCCTTTTTCACCCAAGCCCTCTATGGGCTTCCAAATATCCCTTTGCCATTTCCACAAGAACAGCCTTAGCGAAAGGCTTCTTGATGGGAAAGATGTAACTCAGTGAGATGAATTAACAGAACACACAGCAGTTTCCCAGAAAGCTTCTTTCCAGTTTTGAACGGAAGATATTTCCTTTTTCACCATAGCCCTCTATGGGCTTCCAAATATCCCTTTGCCAATTCCCCAAGAACAGCCTTAGCGAAAGGCTTCTTGAAGGGAAAGATGTAACTCTGTGAGATGAATTAACAGAACACAGAGCAGTTTCTCAGAAAGCTTCTTTCCAGTTTTGAACGGAAGATATTTCCTTTTTCACCATAGCCCTCTATGGGCTTCCAAATATCCCTTTGCCAATTCCACAAGAACAGCCTTAGCGAAAGGCTTCTTGAAGGGAAAGATGTAACTCTGTGAGATGAATTAACAGAACACAGAGCAGTTTCTCAGAAAGCTTCTTTCCAGTTTTGAACGGAAGATATTTCCTTTTTCACCATAGCCCTCTATGGGCTTCCAAATATCCCTTTGCCAATTCCACAAGAACAACCTTAGCGAAAGGCTTCTTGAAGGGAAAGATGTAACTCTGTGAGATGAATTAACAGAACACAGAGCAGTTTCTCAGAAAGCTTCTTTCCAGTTTTGAACGGAAGATATTTCCTTTTTCACCATAGCCGTCTATGGGCTTCCAAATATCCCTTTGCCAATTCCACAAGAACAGCCTTAGCGAAAGGCTTCTTGAAGGGAAAGATGTAACTCTGTGAGATGAATTAACAGAACACAGAGCAGTTTCTCAGAAAGCTTCTTTCCAGTTTTGAACGGAAGATATTTCCTTTTTCACCATAGCCCTCTATGGGCTTCCAAATATCCCTTTGCCAATTCCACAAGAACAGCCTTAGCGAAAGGCTTCTTGAAGGGAAAGATGTAACTCTGTGAGATGAATTAAGAGAACACAGAGCAGTTTCTCAGAAAGCTTCTTTCCAGTTTTGAACGGAAGATATTTCCTTTTTCACCATAGCCCTCTATGGGCTTCCAAATATCCCTTTGCCAATTCCACAAGAACAGCCTTAGCGAAAGGCTTCTTGATGGGAAAGATGTAACTCTGTGAGATGAATTAACAGAACACACAGCAGTTTCTCAGAAAGCTTCTTTCCAGTTTTGAACGGAAGATATTTCCTTTTTCACCATAGCCCTCTATGGGCTTCCAAATATCACTTTGCCAATTCCCCAAGAACAGCCTTAGCGAAAGGCTTCTTGAAGGGAAAGATGTAACTCTGTGAGATGAATTAACAGAACACAGAGCAGTTTCTCAGAAAGCTTCTTTCCAGTTTTGAACGGAAGATATTTCCTTTTTCACCATAGCCCTCTATGGGCTTCCAAATATCCCTTTTCCAATTCCACAAGAACAGCCTTAGCGAAAGGCTTCTTGAAGGGAAAGATGTAACTCGGTGGGATGAATTAACAGAACACAGAGCAGTTTCTCAGAAAGCTTCTTTCCAGTTTTGAACGGAAGATATTTCCTTTTTCACCATAGCCCTCTACGGGCTTCCAAATATCCCTTTGCCAATTCCCCAAGAACAGCCTTAGCGAAAGGCTTCTTGAAGGGAAAGATGTAACTCTGTGAGATGAATTAACAGAACACAGAGCAGTTTCTCAGAAAGCTTCTTTCCAGTTTTGAACGGAAGGTATTTCCTTTTTCACCATAGCCCTCTATGGGCTTCCAAATATCCCTTTGTCAATTCCACAAGAACAGCCTTAGCGAAAGGCTTCTTGAAGGGAAAGATGTAACTCTGTGAGATGAATTAACAGAACACAGAGCAGTTTCTCAGAAATCTTCTTTCTAGTTTTGAACGGAAGATATTTCCTTTTTCACCATAGCCCTCTATGGGCTTCCAAATATCCCTTTGCCAATTCCACAAGAACAGCCTTAGCGAAAGGCTTCTTGAAGGGAAAGATGTAACTCTGTGAGATGAATTAACAGAACACAGAGCAGTTTCTCAGAAAGCTTCTTTCCAGTTTTGAACGGAAGATATTTCCTTTTTCACCATAGCCCTCTATGGGCTTCCAAATATCCCTTTGCCAATTCCACAAGAACAGCCTTAGCGAAAGGCTTCTTGAAGGGAAAGATGTAACTCTGTGAGATGAATTAACAGAACACACAGCAGTTTCTCAGAAAGCTTCTTTCCAGTTTTGAACGGAAGATATTTCCTTTTTCACCATAGCCCTCTATGGGCTTCCAAATATCCCTTTGCCAATTCCACAAGAACAGCCTTAGCGAAAGGCTTCTTGAAGGGAAAGATGTAACTCTGTGAGATGAATTAACAGAACACAGAGCTGTTTCTCAGAAAGCTTCTTTCCAGTTTTGAACGGAAGATATTTCCTTTTTCACCATAGCCCTCTATGGGCTTCCAAATATCCCTTTGCCAATTCCACAAGAACAGCCTTAGCGAAAGGCTTCTTGAAGGGAAAGATGTAACTCTGTGAGATGAATTAAGAGAACACAGAGCAGTTTCTCAGAAAGCTTCTTTCATGTTTTCAGCGGAAGATATTTCCTTTTACACCATAGCCCTCTATGGGCTTCCAAATATCCCTTTGCCAATTCCACAAGAACAGCCTTAGCGAAAGGCTTCTTGAAGGGAAAGATGTAACTCTGTGAGGTGAATTAACAGAACACAGAGCAGTTTCTCAGAAAGCTTCTTTCCAGTTTTGAACGGAAAATATTTCCTTTTTCACCATAGCCCTCTATGGGCTTCCAAATATCCCTTTGCCAATTACCCAAGAACAGCCTTAGCGAAAGGCTTCTTGAAGAAAAAGATGTAACTCTGTGAGATGAATTAACAGAACACAGAGCAGTTTCTCAGAAAGCTTCTTTCCAGTTTTGAACGGAAGATATTTCCTTTTTCACCATAGCCCTCTAAGGGCTACCAAATATCCCTTTGCCAATTCCACAAGAACAGCCTTAGCGAAAGGCTTCTTGAAGGGAAAGATGTAACTCTGTGAGATGAATTAACAGAACACAGAGCAGTTTCTCAGAAAGCTTCTTTCCACTTTTGAACGGAAGATATTTCCTTTTTCACCATAGCCCTCTATGGGCTTCCAAATATCCCTTTGCCAATTCCCCAAGAACAGCCTTAGCGAAAGGCTTCTTGAAGGGAAAGATGTAACTCTGTGAGATGAATTAACAGAACACAGAGCAGTTTCTCAGAAAGCTTCTTTCCAGTTTTGAACGGAAGGTATTTCCTTTTTCACCATAGCCCTCTATGGGCTTCCAAATATCCCTTTGCCAATTACCCAAGAACAGCCTTAGCGAAAGGCTTCTTGAAGGGAAAGATGTAACTCTGTGAGATGAATTAACAGAACACAGAGCAGTTTCTCAGAAATCTTCTTTCTAGTTTTGAACGGAAGATATTTCCTTTTTCACCATAGCCCTCTATGGGCTTCCAAATATCCCTTTGCCAATTCCACAAGAACAGCCTTAGCGAAAGGCTTCTTGAAGGGAAAGATGTAACTCTGTGAGATGAATTAACAGAACACAGAGCAGTTTCTCAGAAAGCTTCTTTCCAGTTTTGAACGGAAGATATTTCCTTTTTCACCATAGCCCTCTATGGGCTTCCAAATATCCCTTTGCCAATTCCACAAGAACAGCCTTAGCGAAAGGCTTCTTGAAGGGAAAGATGTAACTCTGTGAGATGAATTAACAGAACACACAGCAGTTTCTCAGAAAGCTTCTTTCCAGTTTTGAACGGAAGATATTTCCTTTTTCACCATAGCCCTCTATGGGCTTCCAAATATCCCTTTGCCAATTCCACAAGAACAGCCTTAGCGAAAGGCTTCTTGAAGGGAAAGATGTAACTCTGTGAGATGAATTAACAGAACACAGAGCTGTTTCTCAGAAAGCTTCTTTCCAGTTTTGAACGGAAGATATTTCCTTTTTCACCATAGCCCTCTATGGGCTTCCAAATATGCCTTTGCCAATTCCACAAGAACAGCCTTAGCGAAAGGCTTCTTGAAGGGAAAGATGTAACTCTGTGAGATGAATTAACAGAACACAGAGCAGTTTCTCAGAAAGCTTCTTTCATGTTTTCAACGGAAGATATTTCCTTTTACACCATAGAGCTCTATGGGCTTCCAAATATCCCTTTGCCAATTCCACAAGAACAGCCTTAGCGAAAGGCTTCTTGAAGGGAAAGATGTAACTCTGTGAGGTGAATTAACAGAACACAGAGCAGTTTCTCAGAAAGCTTCTTTCCAGTTTTGAACGGAAAATATTTCCTTTTTCACCATAGCCCTCTATGGGCTTCCAAATATCCCTTTGCCAATTACCCAAGAACAGCCTTAGCGAAAGGCTTCTTGAAGGGAAAGATGTAACTCTGTGGGATGAATTAACAGAACACAGAGCAGTTTCTCAGAAAGCTTCTTTCCAGTTTTGAACGGAAGATATTTCCTTTTTCACCATAGCCCTCTATGGGCTTCCAAATATCCCTTTGCCAATTCCCCAAGAACAGCCTTAGCGAAAGGCTTCTTGAAGAAAAAGATGTAACTCTGTGAGGTGAATTAACAGAACACAGAGCAGTTTCTCAGAAAGCTTCTTTCCAGTTTTGAACGGAAAATATTTCCTTTTTCACCATAGCCCTCTATGGGCTTCCAAATATCCCTTTGCCAATTACCCAAGAACAGCCTTAGCGAAAGGCTTCTTGAAGGGAAAGATGTAACTCTGTGAGATGAATTAACAGAACACAGAGCAGTTTCTCAGAAAGCTTCTTTCCAGTTTTGAACGGAAGATATTTCCTTTTTCACCATAGCCCTCTATGGGCTTCCAAATATCCCTTTGCCAATTCCCCAAGAACAGCCTTAGCGAAAGGCTTCTTGAAGAAAAAGATGTAACTCTGTGAGATGAATTAACAGAACACAGAGCAGTTTCTCAGAAAGCTTCTTTCCAGTTTTGAACGGAAGATATTTCCTTTTTCACCATAGCCCTCTATGGGCTTCCAAATATCCCTTTGCCAATTCCACAAGAACAGCCTTAGCGAAAGGCTTCTTGAAGGGAAAGATGTAACTCTGTGAGATGAATTAACAGAACACAGAGCAGTTTCTCAGAAAGCTTCTTTCCAGTTTTGAACGGAAGGTATTTCCTTTTTCACCATAGCCCTCTATGGGCTTCCAAATATCCCTTTGCCAATTCCCCAAGAACAGCCTTAGCGAAAGGCTTCTTGAAGGGAAAGATGTAACTCTGTGAGATGAATTAACAGAACACAGAGCAGTTTCTCAGAAATCTTCTTTCTAGTTTTGAACGGAAGATATTTCCTTTTTCACCATAGCCCTCTATGGGCTTCCAAATATCCCTTTGCCAATTCCACAAGAACAGCGTTAGCGAAAGGCTTCTTGAAGGGAAAGATGTAACTCTGTGAGATGAATTAACAGAACACACAGCAGTTTCTCAGAAAGCTTCTTTCCAGTTTTGAACGGAAGATATTTCCTTTTTCACCATAGCCCTCTATGGGCTTCCAAATATCCCTTTGCCAATTCCACAAGAACAGCCTTAGCGAAAGGCTTCTTGAAGGGAAAGATGTAACTCTGTGAGATGAATTAACAGAACACACAGCAGTTTCTCAGAAAGCTTCTTTCCAGTTTTGAACGGAAGATATTTCCTTTTTCACCATAGCCCTCTATGGGCTTCCAAATATCCCTTTGCCAATTCCACAAGAACAGCCTTAGCGAAAGGCTTCTTGAAGGGAAAGATGTAACTCTGTGAGATGAATTAACAGAACACAGAGCAGTTTCTCAGAAATCTTCTTTCTAGTTTTGAACGGAAGATATTTCCTTTTTCACCATAGCCCTCTATGGGCTTCCAAATATCCCTTTGCCAATTCCACAAGAACAGCCTTAGCGAAAGGCTTCTTGAAGGGAAAGATGTAACTCTGTGAGGTGAATTAACAGAACACAGAGCAGTTTCTCAGAAAGCTTCTTTCCAGTTTTGAACGGAAAATATTTCCTTTTTCACCATAGCCCTCTATGGGCTTCCAAATATCCCTGTGCCAATTACCCAAGAACAGCCTTAGCGAAAGGCTTCTTGAAGGGAAAGATGTAACTCTGTGGGATGAATTAACAGAACACAGAGCAGTTTCTCAGAAAGCTTCTTTCCAGTTTTGAACGGAAGATATTTCCTTTTTCACCATAGCCCTCTATGGGCTTCCAAATATCCCTTTGCCAATTCCCCAAGAACAGCCTTAGCGAAAGGCTTCTTGAAGAAAAAGATGTAACTCTGTGAGATGAATTAACAGAACACAGAGCAGTTTCTCAGAAAGCTTCTTTCCAGTTTTGAACGGAAGATATTTCCTTTTTCACCATAGCCCTCTATGGGCTTCCAAATATCCCTTTGCCAATTCCACAAGAACAGCCTTAGCGAAAGGCTTCTTGAAGGGAAAGATGTAACTCTGTGAGATGAATTAACAGAACACAGAGCAGTTTCTCAGAAAGCTTCTTTCCAGTTTTGAACGGAAGATATTTCCTTTTTCAGCATAGCCCTCTATGGGCTTCCAAATATCCCTTTGCCAATTCCACAAGAACAGCCTTAGCGAAAGGCTTCTTGAAGGGAAAGATGTAACTCTGTGAGATGAATTAACAGAACACAGAGCAGTTGCTCAGAAAGCTTCTTTCCAGTTTTGAACGGAAGATATTTCCTTTTTCACCATACCCCTCTATGGGCTTCCAAATATCCCTTTGCCAATTCCACAAGAACAGCCTTAGCGAAAGGCTTCTTGAAGGGAAAGATGTAACTCTGTGAGATGAATTAACAGAACACAGAGCAGTTTCTCAGAAAGCTTCTTTCCAGTTTTGAACGGAAGATATTTCCTTTTTCACCATAGCCCTCTATGGGCTTCCAAATATCCCTTTGCCAATTCCACAAGAACAGCCTTAGCGAAAGGCTTCTTGATGGGAAAGATGTAACTCTGTGAGATGAATTAACAGAACACACAGCAGTTTCCCAGAAAGCTTCTTTCCAGTTTTGAACGGAAGATATTTCCTTTTTCACCATAGCCCTCTATGGGCTTCCAAATATCCCTTTGCCAATTCCCCAAGAACAGCCTTAGCGAAAGGCTTCTTGAAGGGAAAGATGTAACTCTGTGAGATGAATTAACAGAACACAGAGCAGTTTCTCAGAAAGCTTCTTTCCAGTTTTGAACGGAAGATATTTCCTTTTTCACCATAGCCCTCTATGGGCTTCCAAATATCCCTTTGCCAATTCCACAAGAACAGCCTTAGCGAAAGGCTTATTGAAGGGAAAGATGTAACTCTGTGAGATGAATTAACAGAACACAGAGCAGTTTCTCAGAAAGCTTCTTTCCAGTTTTGAACGGAAGATATTTCCTTTTTCACCATAGCCCTCTATGGGCTTCCAAATATCCCTTTGCCAATTCCACAAGAACAGCATTAGCGAAAGGCTTCTTGAAGGGAAAGATGTAACTCTGTGAGATGAATTAACAGAACACAGAGCAGTTTCTCAGAAAGCTTCTTTCCAGTTTTGAACGGAAGATATTTCCTTTTTCACCATAGCCCTCTATGGGCTTCCAAATATCCCTTTGCCAATTGCACAGGAACAGCCTTAGCGAAAGGCTTCTTGAAGGGAAAGATGTAACTCTGTGAGATGAATTAACAGAACACAGAGCAGTTTCTCAGAAAGCTTCTTTCCAGTTTTGAACGGAAGATATTTCCTTTTTCACCATAGCCCTATATGGGCTTCCAAATATCCCTTTGCCAATTCCACAAGAACAGCCTTAGCGAAAGGCTTGTTGAAGGGAAAGATGTAACTCTGTGAGATGAATTAACAGAACACAGAGCAGTTTCTCAGAAAGCTTCTTTCCAGTTTTGAACGGAAGATATTTCCTTTTTCACCATAGCCCTCTATGGGCCTCCAAATATCCCTTTGCCAATTCCACAAGAACAGCCTTAGCGAAAGGCTTCTTGAAGAAAAAGATGTAACTCTGTGAGATGAATTAACAGAACACAGAGCAGTTTCTCAGAAAGCTTCTTTCCAGTTTTGAACGGAAGATATTTCCTTTTTCACCATAGCCCTCTATGGGCTTCCAAATATCCCTTTGCCAATTCCACAAGAACAGCCTTAGCGAAAGGCTTCTTGATGGGAAAGATGTAACTCTGTGAGATGAATTAACAGAACACACAGCAGTTTCCCAGAAAGCTTCTTTCCAGTTTTGAACGGAAGATATTTCCTTTTTCACCATAGCCCTCTATGGGCTTCCAAATATCCCTTTGCCAATTCCCCAAGAACAGCCTTAGCGAAAGGCTTCTTGAAGGGAAAGATGTAACTCTGTGAGATGAATTAACAGAACACAGAGCAGTTTCTCAGAAAGCTTCTTTCCAGTTTTGAACGGAAGATATTTCCTTTTTCACCATAGCCCTCTATGGGCTTCCAAATATCCCTTTGCCAATTCCACAAGAACAGCCTTAGCGAAAGGCTTATTGAAGGGAAAGATGTAACTCTGTGAGATGAATTAACAGAACACAGAGCAGTTTCTCAGAAAGCTTCTTTCCAGTTTTGAACGGAAGATATTTCCTTTTTCACCATAGCCCTCTATGGGCTTCCAAATATCCCTTTGCCAATTCCACAAGAACAGCCTTAGCGAAAGGCTTCTTGAAGGGAAAGATGTAACTCTGTGAGATGAATTAACAGAACACAGAGCAGTTTCTCAGAAAGCTTCTTTCCAGTTTTGAACGGAAGATATTTCCTTTTTCACCATAGCCCTCTATGGGCTTCCAAATATCCCTTTGCCAATTGCACAGGAACAGCCTTAGCGAAAGGCTTCTTGAAGGGAAAGATGTAACTCTGTGAGATGAATTAACAGAACACAGAGCAGTTTCTCAGAAAGCTTCTTTCCAGTTTTGAACGGAAGATATTTCCTTTTTCACCATAGCCCTCTATGGGCTTCCAAATATCCCTTTGCCAATTCCACAAGAACAGCCTTAGCGAAAGGCTTCTTGAAGGGAAAGATGTAACTCTGTGAGATGAATTAACAGAACACAGAGCAGTTTCTCAGAAAGCTTCTTTCCAGTTTTGAACGGAAGATATTTCCTTTTTCACCATAGCCCTCTATGGGCCTCCAAATATCCCTTTGCCAATTCCACAAGAACAGCCTTAGCGAAAGGCTTCTTGAAGGGAAAGATGTAACTCTGTGAGATGAATTAACAGAACACAGAGCAGTTTCTCAGAAAGCTTCTTTCCAGTTTTGAACGGAAGATATTTCCTTTTTCACCATAGCCCTCTATGGGCTTCCAAATATCCCTTTGCCAATTCCACAAGAACAGCCTTAGCGAAAGTCTTCTTGAAGGGAAAGATGTAACTCTGTGAGATGAATTAACAGAACACAGAGCAGTTTCTCAGAAAGCTTCTTTCCAGTTTTGAACGGAAGATATTTCCTTTTTCACCATAGCAATCTATGGGCTTCCAAATATCCCTTTGCCAATTCCACAAGAACAGCCTTAGCGAAGGGCTTCTTGAAGGGAAAGATGTAACTCTGTGAGATGAATTAACAGAACACAGAGCAGTTGTTCAGAAAGCTTCTTTCCAGTTTTGAACGAAAGGTATTTCCTTTTTCACCATAGCCCTCTATGGGCTTCCAAATATCCCTTTGCCAATTCCACAAGAACAGCCTTAGCGAAAGGCTTCTTGAAGGGAAAGATGTAACTCTGTGAGATGAATTAACAGAACACAAAGCAGTTTCTCAGAAAGCTTCTTTCCAGTTTTGAACGGAAGATATTTCCTTTTTCACCATAGCCCTCTATGGGCTTCCAAATATCCCTTTGCCAATTCCCCAAGAACAGCCTTAGCGAAAGGCTTCTTGAAGGGAAAGATGTAACTCTGTGAGATGAATTAACAGAACACAGAGCAGTTTCTCAGAAAGCTTCTTTCCAGTTTTGAACGGAAGGTATTTCCTTTTTCACCATAGCCCTCTATGGGCTTCCAAATATCCCTTTGCCAATTCCCCAAGAACAGCCTTAGCGAAAGGCTTCTTGAAGGGAAAGATGTAACTCCGTGAGATGAATTAACAGAACACAGAGCAGTTTCTCAGAAAGCTTCTTTCCAGTTTTGAACGGAAGATATTTCCTTTTTCACCATAGCCCTCTATGGGCTTCCAAATATCCCTTTGCCAATTCCACAAGAACAGCCTTAGCGAAAGGCTTCTTGAAGGGAAAGATGTAACTCTGTGAGATGAATTAACAGAACACAGAGCAGTTTCTCAGAAAGCTTTTTTCCAGTTTTGAACGGAAGATATTTCCTTTTTCACCCTAGCCCTCTATGGGCTTCCAAATATCCCTTTGCCATTTCCACAAGAACAGCCTTAGCGAAAGGCTTCTTGATGGGAAAGATGTAACTCAGTGAGATGAATTAACAGAACACACAGCAGTTTCCCAGAAAGCTTCTTTCCAGTTTTGAACGGAAGATATTTCCTTTTTCACCATAGCCCTCTATGGGCTTCCAAATATCCCTTTGCCAATTCCCCAAGAACAGCCTTAGCGAAAGGCTTCTTGAAGGGAAAGATGTAACTCTGTGAGATGAATTAACAGAACACAGAGCAGTTTCTCAGAAAGCTTCTTTCCAGTTTTGAACGGAAGATATTTCCTTTTTCACCATAGCCCTCTATGGGCTTCCAAATATCGCTTTGCCAATTCCACAAGAACAGCCTTAGCGAAAGGCTTCTTGAAGGGAAAGATGTAACTCTGTGAGATGAATTAACAGAACACAGAGCAGTTTCTCAGAAAGCTTCTTTCCAGTTTTGAACGGAAGATATTTCCTTTTTCACCATAGCCCTCTATGGGCTTCCAAATATCCCTTTGCCAATTTCACAAGAACAACCTTAGCGAAAGGCTTCTTGAAGGGAAAGATGTAACTCTGTGAGATGAATTAACAGAACACAGAGCAGTTTCTCAGAAAGCTTCTTTCCAGTTTTGAACGGAAGATATTTCCTTTTTCACCATAGCCGTCTATGGGCTTCCAAATATCCCTTTGCCAATTCCACAAGAACAGCCTTACCGAAAGGCTTCTTGAAGGGAAAGATGTAACTCTGTGAGATGAATTAACAGAACACAGAGCAGTTTCTCAGAAAGCTTCTTTCCAGTTTTGAACGGAAGATATTTCCTTTTTCACCATAGCCCTCTATGGGCTTCCAAATATCCCTTTGCCAATTCCACAAGAACAGCCTTAGCGAAAGGCTTCTTGAAGGGAAAGATGTAACTCTGTGAGATGAATTAAGAGAACACAGAGCAGTTTCTCAGAAAGCTTCTTTCCAGTTTTGAACGGAAGATATTTCCTTTTTCACCATAGCCCTCTATGGGCTTCCAAATATCCCTTTGCCAATTCCACAAGAACAGCCTTAGCGAAAGGCTTCTTGATGGGAAAGATGTAACTCTGTGAGATGAATTAACAGAACACACAGCACTTTCTCAGAAAGCTTCTTTCCAGTTTTGAACGGAAGATATTTCCTTTTTCACCATAGCCCTCTATGGGCTTCCAAATATCACTTTGCCAATTCCCCAAGAACAGCCTTAGCGAAAGGCTTCTTGAAGGGAAAGATGTAACTCTGTGAGATGAATTAACAGAACACAGAGCAGTTTCTCAGAAAGCTTCTTTCCAGTTTTGAACGGAAGATATTTCCTTTTTCACCATAGCCCTCTATGGGCTTCCAAATATCCCTTTTCCAATTCCACAAGAACAGCCTTAGCGAAAGGCTTCTTGAAGGGAAAGATGTAACTCTGTGGGATGAATTAACAGAACACAGAGCAGTTTCTCAGAAAGCTTCTTTCCAGTTTTGAACGGAAGATATTTCCTTTTTCACCATAGCCCTCTACGGGCTTCCAAATATCCCTTTGCCAATTCCCCAAGAACAGCCTTAGCGAAAGGCTTCTTGAAGGGAAAGATGTAACTCTGTGAGATGAATTAACAGAACACAGAGCAGTTTCTCAGAAAGCTTCTTTCCAGTTTTGAACGGAAGGTATTTCCTTTTTCACCATAGCCCTCTACGGGCTTCCAAATATCCCTTTGTCAATTCCACAAGAACAGCCTTAGCGAAAGGCTTCTTGAAGGGAAAGATGTAACTCTGTGAGATGAATTAACAGAACACAGAGCAGTTTCTCAGAAATCTTCTTTCTAGTTTTGAACGGAAGATATTTCCTTTTTCACCATAGCCCTCTATGGGCTTCCAAATATCCCTTTGCCAATTCCACAAGAACAGCCTTAGCGAAAGGCTTCTTGAAGGGAAAGATGTAACTCTGTGAGATGAATTAACAGAACACAGAGCAGTTTCTCAGAAAGCTTCTTTCCAGTTTTGAACGGAAGATATTTCCTTTTTCACCATAGCCCTCTATGGGCTTCCAAATATCCCTTTGCCAATTCCACAAGAACAGCCTTAGCGAAAGGCTTCTTGAAGGGAAAGATGTAACTCTGTGAGATGAATTAACAGAACACACAGCAGTTTCTCAGAAAGCTTCTTTCCAGTTTTGAACGGAAGATATTTCCTTTTTCACCATAGCCCTCTATGGGCTTCCAAATATCCCTTTGCCAATTCCACAAGAACAGCCTTAGCGAAAGGCTTCTTGAAGGGAAAGATGTAACTCTGTGAGATGAATTAACAGAACACAGAGCTGTTTCTCAGAAAGCTTCTTTCCAGTTTTGAACGGAAGATATTTCCTTTTTCACCATAGCCCTCTATGGGCTTCCAAATATCCCTTTGCCAATTCCACAAGAACAGCCTTAGCGAAAGGCTTCTTGAAGGGAAAGATGTAACTCTGTGAGATGAATTAAGAGAACACAGAGCAGTTTCTCAGAAAGCTTCTTTCATGTTTTCAACGGAAGATATTTCCTTTTACACCATAGCCCTCTATGGGCTTCCAAATATCCCTTTGCCAATTCCACAAGAACAGCCTTAGCGAAAGGCTTCTTGAAGGGAAAGATGTAACTCTGTGAGGTGAATTAACAGAACACAGAGCAGTTTCTCAGAAAGCTTCTTTCCAGTTTTGAACGGAAAATATTTCCTTTTTCACCATAGCCCTCTATGGGCTTCCAAATATCCCTTTGCCAATTACCCAAGAACAGCCTTAGCGAAAGGCTTCTTGAAGAAAAAGATGTAACTCTGTGAGATGAATTAACAGAACACAGAGCAGTTTCTCAGAAAGCTTCTTTCCAGTTTTGAACGGAAGATATTTCCTTTTTCACCATAGCCCTCTAAGGGCTACCAAATATCCCTTTGCCAATTCCACAAGAACAGCCTTAGCGAAAGGCTTCTTGAAGGGAAAGATGTAACTCTGTGAGATGAATTAACAGAACACAGAGCAGTTTCTCAGAAAGCTTCTTTCCACTTTTGAACGGAAGATATTTCCTTTTTCACCATAGCCCTCTATGGGCTTCCAAATATCCCTTTGCCAATTCCCCAAGAACAGCCTTAGCGAAAGGCTTCTTGAAGGGAAAGATGTAACTCTGTGAGATGAATTAACAGAACACAGAGCAGTTTCTCAGAAAGCTTCTTTCCAGTTTTGAACGGAAGGTATTTCCTTTTTCACCATAGCCGTCTATGGGCTTCCAAATATCCCTTTGCCAATTCCCCAAGAACAGCCTTAGCGAAAGGCTTCTTGAAGGGAAAGATGTAACTCTGTGAGATGAATTAACAGAACACAGAGCAGTTTCTCAGAAATCTTCTTTCTAGTTTTGAACGGAAGATATTTCCTTTTTCACCATAGCCCTCTATGGGCTTCCAAATATCCCTTTGCCAATTCCACAAGAACAGCCTTAGCGAAAGGCTTCTTGAAGGGAAAGATGTAACTCTGTGAGATGAATTAACAGAACACAGAGCAGTTTCTCAGAAAGCTTCTTTCCAGTTTTGAACGGAAGATATTTCCTTTTTCACCATAGCCCTCTATGGGCTTCCAAATATCCCTTTGCCAATTCCACAAGAACAGCCTTAGCGAAAGGCTTCTTGAAGGGAAAGATGTAACTCTGTGAGATGAATTAACAGAACACACAGCAGTTTCTCAGAAAGCTTCTTTCCAGTTTTGAACGGAAGTTATTTCCTTTTTCACCATAGCCCTCTATGGGCTTCCAAATATCCCTTTGCCAATTCCACAAGAACAGCCTTAGCGAAAGGCTTCTTGAAGGGAAAGATGTAACTCTGTGAGATGAATTAACAGAACACAGAGCTGTTTCTCAGAAAGCTTCTTTCCAGTTTTGAACGGAAGATATTTCCTTTTTCACCATAGCCCTCTATGGGCTTCCAAATATCCCTTTGCCAATTCCACAAGAACAGCCTTAGCGAAAGGCTTCTTGAAGGGAAAGATGTAACTCTGTGAGATGAATTAACAGAACACAGAGCAGTTTCTCAGAAAGCTTCTTTCATGTTTTCAACGGAAGATATTTCCTTTTACACCATAGAGCTCTATGGGCTTCCAAATATCCCTTTGCCAATTCCACAAGAACAGCCTTAGCGAAAGGCTTCTTGAAGGGAAAGATGTAACTCTGTGAGGTGAATTAACAGAACACAGAGCAGTTTCTCAGAAAGCTTCTTTCCAGTTTTGAACGGAAAATATTTCCTTTTTCACCATAGCCCTCTATGGGCTTCCAAATATCCCTTTGCCAATTACCCAAGAACAGCCTTAGCGAAAGGCTTCTTGAAGGGAAAGATGTAACTCTGTGGGATGAATTAACAGAACACAGAGCAGTTTCTCAGAAAGCTTCTTTCCAGTTTTGAACGGAAGATATTTCCTTTTTCACCATAGCCCTCTATGGGCTTCCAAATATCCCTTTGCCAATTCCCCAAGAACAGCCTTAGCGAAAGGCTTCTTGAAGAAAAAGATGTAACTCTGTGAGGTGAATTAACAGAACACAGAGCAGTTTCTCAGAAAGCTTCTTTCCAGTTTTGAACGGAAAATATTTCCTTTTTCACCATAGCCCTCTATGGGCTTCCAAATATCCCTTTGCCAATTACCCAAGAACAGCCTTAGCGAAAGGCTTCTTGAAGGGAAAGATGTAACTCTGTGGGATGAATTAACAGAACACAGAGCAGTTTCTCAGAAAGCTTCTTTCCAGTTTTGAACGGAAGATATTTCCTTTTTCACCATAGCCCTCTATGGGCTTCCAAATATCCCTTTGCCAATTCCCCAAGAACAGCCTTAGCGAAAGGCTTCTTGAAGAAAAAGATGTAACTCTGTGAGATGAATTAACAGAACACAGAGCAGTTTCTCAGAAAGCTTCTTTCCAGTTTTGAACGGAAGATATTTCCTTTTTCACCATAGCCCTCTAAGGGCTACCAAATATCCCTTTGCCAATTCCACAATAACAGCCTTAGCGAAAGGCTTCTTGAAGGGAAAGATGTAACTCTGTGAGATGAATTAACAGAACACAGAGCAGTTTCTCAGAAAGCTTCTTTCCAGTTTTGAACGGAAGATATTTCCTTTTTCACCATAGTCCTCTATGGGCTTCCAAATATCCCTTTGCCAATTCCACAAGAACAGCCTTAACGATAGGCTTCTTGAAGGGAAAGATGTAACTCTGTGAGATGAATTAACAGAACACAGAGCAGTTGCTCAGAAAGCTTCTTTCCAGTTTTGAACGGAAGATATTTCCTTTTTCACCATAGCCCTCTATGGGCTTCCAAATATCCCTTTGCCAATTCCACAAGAACAGCCTTAGCGAAAGGCTTCTTGAAGGGAAAGATGTAACTCTGTGAGATGAATTAACAGAACACAGAGCAGTTTCTCAGAAAGCTTCTTTCCAGTTTTGAACGGAAGGTATTTCCTTTTTCACCATAGCCCTCTATGGGCTTCCAAATATCCCTTTGCCAATTCCCCAAGAACAGCCTTAGCGAAAGGCTTCTTGAAGGGAAAGATGTAACTCTGTGAGATGAATTAACAGAACACAGAGCAGTTTCTCAGAAATCTTCTTTCTAGTTTTGAACGGAAGATATTTCCTTTTTCACCATAGCCCTCTATGGGCTTCCAAATATCCCTTTGCCAATTCCACAAGAACAGCCTTAGCGAAAGGCTTCTTGAAGGGAAAGATGTAACTCTGTGAGATGAATTAACAGAACACACAGCAGTTTCTCAGAAAGCTTCTTTCCAGTTTTGAACGGAAGATATTTCCTTTTCACCATAGCCCTCTATGGGCTTCCAAATATCCCTTTGCCAATTCCACAAGAACAGCCTTAGCGAAAGGCTTCTTGAAGGGAAAGATGTAACTCTGTGAGATGAATTAACAGAACACACAGCAGTTTCTCAGAAAGCTTCTTTCCAGTTTTGAACGGAAGATATTTCCTTTTTCACCATAGCCCTCTATGGGCTTCCAAATATCCCTTTGCCAATTCCACAAGAACAGCCTTAGCGAAAGGCTTCTTGAAGGGAAAGATGTAACTCTGTGAGATGAATTAACAGAACACAGAGCAGTTTCTCAGAAATCTTCTTTCTAGTTTTGAACGGAAGATATTTCCTTTTTCACCATAGCCCTCTATGGGCTTCCAAATATCCCTTTGCCAATTCCACAAGAACAGCCTTAGCGAAAGGCTTCTTGAAGGGAAAGATGTAACTCTGTGAGGTGAATTAACAGAACACAGAGCAGTTTCTCAGAAAGCTTCTTTCCAGTTTTGAACGGAAAATATTTCCTTTTTCACCATAGCCCTCTATGGGCTTCCAAATATCCCTGTGCCAATTACCCAAGAACAGCCTTAGCGAAAGGCTTCTTGAAGGGAAAGATGTAACTCTGTGGGATGAATTAACAGAACACAGAGCAGTTTCTCAGAAAGCTTCTTTCCAGTTTTGAACGGAAGATACTTCCTTTTTCACCATAGCCCTCTATGGGCTTCCAAATATCCCTTTGCCAATTCCCCAAGAACAGCCTTAGCGAAAGGCTTCTTGAAGAAAAAGATGTAACTCTGTGAGATGAATTAACAGAACACAGAGCAGTTTCTCAGAAAGCTTCTTTCCAGTTTTGAACGGAAGATATTTCCTTTTTCACCATAGCCCTCTATGGGCTTCCAAATATCCCTTTGCCAATTCCACAAGAACAGCCTTAGCGAAAGGCTTCTTGAAGGGAAAGATGTAACTCTGTGAGATGAATTAACAGAACACACAGCAGTTTCTCAGAAAGCTTCTTTCCAGTTTTGAACGGAAGATATTTCCTTTTTCACCATAGCCCTCTATGGGCTTCCAAATATCCCTTTGCCAATTCCACAAGAACAGCCTTAGCGAAAGGCTTCTTGAAGGGAAAGATGTAACTCTGTGAGATGAATTAACAGAACACAGAGCTGTTTCTCAGAAAGCTTCTTTCCAGTTTTGAACGGAAGATATTTCCTTTTTCACCATAGCCCTCTATGGGCTTCCAAATATCACTTTGCCAATTCCACAAGAACAGCCTTAGCGAAAGGCTTCTTGAAGGGAAAGATGTAACTCTGTGAGATGAATTAAGAGAACACAGAGCAGTTTCTCAGAAAGCTTCTTTCATGTTTTCAACGGAAGATATTTCCTTTTACACCATAGAGCTCTATGGGCTTCCAAATATCCCTTTGCCAATTCCACAAGAACAGCCTTAGCGAAAGGCTTCTTGAAGGGAAAGATGTAACTCTGTGAGGTGAATTAACAGAACACAGAGCAGTTTCTCAGAAAGCTTCTTTCCAGTTTTGAACGAAAAATATTTCCTTTTTCACCATAGCCCTCTATGGGCTTCCAAATATCCCTTTGCCAATTCCCGAAGAACAGCCTTAGCGAAAGGCTTCTTGAAGGGAAAGATGTAACTCTGTGAGATGAATTAACAGAACACAGAGCAGTTTCTCAGAAATCTTCTTTCTAGTTTTGAACGGAAGATATTTCCTTTTTCACCATAGCCCTCTATGGGCTTCCAAATATCCCTTTGCCAATTCCACAAGAACAGCCTTAGCGAAAGGCTTCTTGAAGGGAAAGATGTAACTCTGTGAGATGAATTAACAGAACACACAGCAGTTTCTCAGAAAGCTTCTTTCCAGTTTTGAACAGAAGATATTTCCTTTTTCACCATAGCCCTCTATGGGCTTCCAAATATCCCTTTGCCAATTCCACAAGAACAGCCTTAGCGAAAGGCTTCTTGAAGGGAAAGATGTAACTCTGTGAGATGAATTAACAGAACACACAGCAGTTTCTCAGAAAGCTTCTTTCCAGTTTTGAACGGAAGATATTTCCTTTTTCACCATAGCCCTCTATGGGCTTCCAAATATCCCTTTGCCAATTCCACAAGAACAGCCTTAGCGAAAGGCTTCTTGAAGGGAAAGATGTAACTCTGTGAGATGAATTAACAGAACACAGAGCAGTTTCTCAGAAATCTTCTTTCTAGTTTTGAACGGAAGATATTTCCTTTTTCACCATAGCCCTCTATGGGCTTCCAAATATCCCTTTGCCAATTCCACAAGAACAGCCTTAGCGAAAGGCTTCTTGAAGGGAAAGATGTAACTCTGTGAGGTGAATTAACAGAACACAGAGCAGTTTCTCAGAAAGCTTCTTTCCAGTTTTGAACGGAAAATATTTCCTTTTTCACCATAGCCCTCTATGGGCTTCCAAATATCCCTGTGCCAATTACCCAAGAACAGCCTTAGCGAAAGGCTTCTTGAAGGGAAAGATGTAACTCTGTGGGATGAATTAACAGAACACAGAGCAGTTTCTCAGAAAGCTTCTTTCCAGTTTTGAACGGAAGATACTTCCTTTTTCACCATAGCCCTCTATGGGCTTCCAAATATCCCTTTGCCAATTCCCCAAGAACAGCCTTAGCGAAAGGCTTCTTGAAGAAAAAGATGTAACTCTGTGAGATGAATTAACAGAACACAGAGCAGTTTCTCAGAAAGCTTCTTTCCAGTTTTGAACGGAAGATATTTCCTTTTTCACCATAGCCCTCTATGGGCTTCCAAATATCCCTTTGCCAATTCCACAAGAACAGCCTTAGCGAAAGGCTTCTTGAAGGGAAAGATGTAACTCTGTGAGATGAATTAACAGAACACACAGCAGTTTCTCAGAAAGCTTCTTTCCAGTTTTGAACGGAAGATATTTCCTTTTTCACCATAGCCCTCTATGGGCTTCCAAATATCCCTTTGCCAATTCCACAAGAACAGCCTTAGCGAAAGGCTTCTTGAAGGGAAAGATGTAACTCTGTGAGATGAATTAACAGAACACAGAGCTGTTTCTCAGAAAGCTTCTTTCCAGTTTTGAACGGAAGATATTTCCTTTTTCACCATAGCCCTCTATGGGCTTCCAAATATCACTTTGCCAATTCCACAAGAACAGCCTTAGCGAAAGGCTTCTTGAAGGGAAAGATGTAACTCTGTGAGATGAATTAAGAGAACACAGAGCAGTTTCTCAGAAAGCTTCTTTCATGTTTTCAACGGAAGATATTTCCTTTTACACCATAGAGCTCTATGGGCTTCCAAATATCCCTTTGCCAATTCCACAAGAACAGCCTTAGCGAAAGGCTTCTTGAAGGGAAAGATGTAACTCTGTGAGGTGAATTAACAGAACACAGAGCAGTTTCTCAGAAAGCTTCTTTCCAGTTTTGAACGAAAAATATTTCCTTTTTCACCATAGCCCTCTATGGGCTTCCAAATATCCCTTTGCCAATTCCCGAAGAACAGCCTTAGCGAAAGGCTTCTTGAAGAAAAAGATGTAACTCTGTGAGGTGAATTAACAGAACACAGAGCAGTTTCACAGAAAGCTTCTTTCCAGTTTTGAACGGAAAATATTTCCTTTTTCACCATAGCCCTCTATGGGCTTCCAAATATCCCTTTGCCAATTACCCAAGAACAGCCTTAGCGAAAGGCTTCTTGAAGGGAAAGATGTAACTCTGTGGGATGAATTAACAGAACACAGAGCAGTTTCTCAGAAAGCTTCTTTCCAGTTTTGAACGGAAGATATTTCCTTTTTCACCATAGCCCTCTATGGGCTTCCAAATATCCCTTTGCCAATTCCCCAAGAACAGCCTTAGCGAAAGGCTTCTTGAAGAAAAAGATGTAACTCTGTGAGATGAATTAACAGAACACAGAGCAGTTTCTCAGAAAGCTTCTTTCCAGTTTTGAACGGAAGATATTTCCTTTTTCACCATAGCCCTCTAAGGGCTACCAAATATCCCTTTGCCAATTCCACAATAACAGACTTAGCGAAAGGCTTCTTGAAGGGAAAGATGTAACTCTGTGAGATGAATTAACAGAACACAGAGCAGTTTCTCAGAAAGCTTCTTTCCAGTTTTGAACGGAAGATATTTCCTTTTTCACCATAGCCCTCTATGGGCTTCCAAATATCCCTTTGCCAATTCCACAAGAACAGCCTTAACGAAAGGCTTCTTGAAGGGAAAGATGTAACTCTGTGAGATGAATTAACAGAACACAGAGCAGTTGCTCAGAAAGCTTCTTTCCAGTTTTGAACGGAAGATATTTCCTTTTTCACCATAGCCCTCTATGGGCTTCCAAATATCCCTTTGCCAATTCCACAAGAACAGCCTTAGCGAAAGGCTTCTTGAAGGGAAAGATGTAACTCTGTGAGATGAATTAACAGAACACAGAGCAGTTTCTCAGAAAGCTTCTTTCCAGTTTTGAACGGAAGATATTTCCTTTTTCACCATAGCCCTCTATGGGCTTCCAAATATCCCTTTGCCAATTCCACAAGAACAGCCTTAGCGAAAGGCTTCTTGATGGGAAAGATGTAACTCTGTGAGATGAATTAACAGAACACACAGCAGTTTCTCAGAAGGCTTCTTTCCAGTTTTGAACGGAAGATATTTCCTTTTTCACCATAGCCCTCTATGGGCTTCCAAATATCACTTTGCCAATTCCCCAAGAACAGCCTTAGCGAAAGGCTTCTTGAAGGGAAAGATGTAACTCTGTGAGATGAATTAACAGAACACAGAGCAGTTTCTCAGAAAGCTTCTTTCCAGTTTTGAACGGAAGATATTTCCTTTTTCACCATAGCCCTCTATGGGCTTCCAGTATCCCTTTGCCAATTCCACAAGAACAGCCTTAGCGAAAGGCTTCTTGAAGGGAAAGATGTAACTCTGTGGGATGAATTAACAGAACACAGAGCAGTTTCTCAGAAAGCTTCTTTCCAGTTTTGAACGGAAGATATTTCCTTTTTCACCATAGCCCTCTACGGGCTTCCAAATATCCCTTTGCCAATTCCCCAAGAACAGCCTTAGCGAAAGGCTTCTTGAAGGGAAAGATGTAACTCTGTGAGATGAATTAACAGAACACAGAGCAGTTTCTCAGAAAGCTTCTTTCCAGTTTTGAACGGAAGGTATTTCCTTTTTCACCATAGCCCTCTATGGGCTTCCAAATATCCCTTTGCCAATTCCCCAAGAACAGCCTTAGCGAAAGGCTTCTTGAAGGGAAAGATGTAACTCTGTGAGATGAATTAACAGAACACAGAGCAGTTTCTCAGAAATCTTCTTTCTAGTTTTGAACGGAAGATATTTCCTTTTTCACCATAGCCCTCTATGGGCTTCCAAATATCCCTTTGCCAATTCCACAAGAACAGCCTTAGCGAAAGGCTTCTTGAAGGGAAAGATGTAACTCTGTGAGATGAATTAACAGAACACACAGCAGTTTCTCAGAAAGCTTCTTTCCAGTTTTGAACGGAAGATATTTCCTTTTTCACCGTAGCCCTCTATGGGCTTCCAAATATCCCTTTGCCAATTCCACAAGAACAGCCTTAGCGAAAGGCTTCTTGAAGGGAAAGATGTAACTCTGTGAGATGAATTAACAGAACACAGAGCTGTTTCTCAGAAAGCTTCTTTCTAGTTTTGAACGGAAGATATTTCCTTTTTCACCATAGCCCTCTATGGGCTTCCAAATATCCCTTTGCCAATTCCACAAGAACAGCCTTAGCGAAAGGCTTCTTGAAGGGAAAGATGTAACTCTGTGAGATGAATTAAGAGAACACAGAGCAGTTTCTCAGAAAGCTTCTTTCCAGTTTTGAACGGAAGATATTTCCTTTTACACCATAGAGCTCTATGGGCTTCCAAATATCCCTTTGCCAATTCCACAAGAACAGCCTTAGCGAAAGGCTTCTTGAAGGGAAAGATGTAACTCTGTGAGGTGAATTAACAGAACACAGAGCAGTTTCTCAGAAAGCTTCTTTCCAGTTTTGAACGGAAGATATTTCCTTTTTCACCATAGCCCTCTATGGGCTTCCAAATATCCCTTTGCCAATTCCACAAGAACAGCCTTAGCGAAAGGCTTCTTGAAGGGAAAGATGTAACTCTGTGAGATGAATTAACAGAACACACAGCAGTTTCTCAGAAAGCTTCTTTCCAGTTTTGAACGGAAGATATTTCCTTTTCACCATAGCCCTCTATGGGCTTCCAAATATCCCTTTGCCAATTCCACAAGAACAGCCTTAGCGAAAGGCTTCTTGAAGGGAAAGATGTAACTCTGTGAGATGAATTAACAGAACACACAGCAGTTTCTCAGAAAGCTTCTTTCCAGTTTTGAACGGAAGATATTTCCTTTTTCACCATAGCCCTCTATGGGCTTCCAAATATCCCTTTGCCAATTCCACAAGAACAGCCTTAGCGAAAGGCTTCTTGAAGGGAAAGATGTAACTCTGTGAGATGAATTAACAGAACACAGAGCAGTTTCTCAGAAATCTTCTTTCTAGTTTTGAACGGAAGATATTTCCTTTTTCACCATAGCCCTCTATGGGCTTCCAAATATCCCTTTGCCAATTCCACAAGAACAGCCTTAGCGAAAGGCTTCTTGAAGGGAAAGATGTAACTCTGTGAGGTGAATTAACAGAACACAGAGCAGTTTCTCAGAAAGCTTCTTTCCAGTTTTGAACGGAAAATATTTCCTTTTTCACCATAGCCCTCTATGGGCTTCCAAATATCCCTGTGCCAATTACCCAAGAACAGCCTTAGCGAAAGGCTTCTTGAAGGGAAAGATGTAACTCTGTGGGATGAATTAACAGAACACAGAGCAGTTTCTCAGAAAGCTTCTTTCCAGTTTTGAACGGAAGATACTTCCTTTTTCACCATAGCCCTCTATGGGCTTCCAAATATCCCTTTGCCAATTCCCCAAGAACAGCCTTAGCGAAAGGCTTCTTGAAGAAAAAGATGTAACTCTGTGAGATGAATTAACAGAACACAGAGCAGTTTCTCAGAAAGCTTCTTTCCAGTTTTGAACGGAAGATATTTCCTTTTTCACCATAGCCCTCTATGGGCTTCCAAATATCCCTTTGCCAATTCCACAAGAACAGCCTTAGCGAAAGGCTTCTTGAAGGGAAAGATGTAACTCTGTGAGATGAATTAACAGAACACACAGCAGTTTCTCAGAAAGCTTCTTTCCAGTTTTGAACGGAAGATATTTCCTTTTTCACCATAGCCCTCTATGGGCTTCCAAATATCCCTTTGCCAATTCCACAAGAACAGCCTTAGCGAAAGGCTTCTTGAAGGGAAAGATGTAACTCTGTGAGATGAATTAACAGAACACAGAGCTGTTTCTCAGAAAGCTTCTTTCCAGTTTTGAACGGAAGATATTTCCTTTTTCACCATAGCCCTCTATGGGCTTCCAAATATCACTTTGCCAATTCCACAAGAACAGCCTTAGCGAAAGGCTTCTTGAAGGGAAAGATGTAACTCTGTGAGATGAATTAAGAGAACACAGAGCAGTTTCTCAGAAAGCTTCTTTCATGTTTTCAACGGAAGATATTTCCTTTTACACCATAGAGCTCTATGGGCTTCCAAATATCCCTTTGCCAATTCCACAAGAACAGCCTTAGCGAAAGGCTTCTTGAAGGGAAAGATGTAACTCTGTGAGGTGAATTAACAGAACACAGAGCAGTTTCTCAGAAAGCTTCTTTCCAGTTTTGAACGAAAAATATTTCCTTTTTCACCATAGCCCTCTATGGGCTTCCAAATATCCCTTTGCCAATTCCCGAAGAACAGCCTTAGCGAAAGGCTTCTTGAAGGGAAAGATGTAACTCTGTGAGATGAATTAACAGAACACAGAGCAGTTTCTCAGAAATCTTCTTTCTAGTTTTGAACGGAAGATATTTCCTTTTTCACCATAGCCCTCTATGGGCTTCCAAATATCCCTTTGCCAATTCCACAAGAACAGCCTTAGAGAAAGGCTTCTTGAAGGGAAAGATGTAACTCTGTGAGATGAATTAACAGAACACACAGCAGTTTCTCAGAAAGCTTCTTTCCAGTTTTGAACGGAAGATATTTCCTTTTTCACCATAGCCCTCTATGGGCTTCCAAATATCCCTTTGCCAATTCCACAAGAACAGCCTTAGCGAAAGGCTTCTTGAAGGGAAAGATGTAACTCTGTGAGATGAATTAACAGAACACACAGCAGTTTCTCAGAAAGCTTCTTTCCAGTTTTGAACGGAAGATATTTCCTTTTTCACCATAGCCCTCTATGGGCTTCCAAATATCCCTTTGCCAATTCCACAAGAACAGCCTTAGCGAAAGGCTTCTTGAAGGGAAAGATGTAACTCTGTGAGATGAATTAACAGAACACAGAGCAGTTTCTCAGAAATCTTCTTTCTAGTTTTGAACGGAAGATATTTCCTTTTTCACCATAGCCCTCTATGGGCTTCCAAATATCCCTTTGCCAATTCCACAAGAACAGCCTTAGCGAAAGGCTTCTTGAAGGGAAAGATGTAACTCTGTGAGGTGAATTAACAGAACACAGAGCAGTTTCTCAGAAAGCTTCTTTCCAGTTTTGAACGGAAAATATTTCCTTTTTCACCATAGCCCTCTATGGGCTTCCAAATATCCCTGTGCCAATTACCCAAGAACAGCCTTAGCGAAAGGCTTCTTGAAGGGAAAGATGTAACTCTGTGGGATGAATTAACAGAACACAGAGCAGTTTCTCAGAAAGCTTCTTTCCAGTTTTGAACGGAAGATACTTCCTTTTTCACCATAGCCCTCTATGGGCTTCCAAATATCCCTTTGCCAATTCCCCAAGAACAGCCTTAGCGAAAGGCTTCTTGAAGAAAAAGATGTAACTCTGTGAGATGAATTAACAGAACACAGAGCAGTTTCTCAGAAAGCTTCTTTCCAGTTTTGAACGGAAGATATTTCCTTTTTCACCATAGCCCTCTATGGGCTTCCAAATATCCCTTTGCCAATTCCACAAGAACAGCCTTAGCGAAAGGCTTCTTGAAGGGAAAGATGTAACTCTGTGAGATGAATTAACAGAACACACAGCAGTTTCTCAGAAAGCTTCTTTCCAGTTTTGAACGGAAGATATTTCCTTTTTCACCATAGCCCTCTATGGGCTTCCAAATATCCCTTTGCCAATTCCACAAGAACAGCCTTAGCGAAAGGCTTCTTGAAGGGAAAGATGTAACTCTGTGAGATGAATTAACAGAACACAGAGCTGTTTCTCAGAAAGCTTCTTTCCAGTTTTGAACGGAAGATATTTCCTTTTTCACCATAGCCCTCTATGGGCTTCCAAATATCACTTTGCCAATTCCACAAGAACAGCCTTAGCGAAAGGCTTCTTGAAGGGAAAGATGTAACTCTGTGAGATGAATTAAGAGAACACAGAGCAGTTTCTCAGAAAGCTTCTTTCATGTTTTCAACGGAAGATATTTCCTTTTACACCATAGAGCTCTATGGGCTTCCAAATATCCCTTTGCCAATTCCACAAGAACAGCCTTAGCGAAAGGCTTCTTGAAGGGAAAGATGTAACTCTGTGAGGTGAATTAACAGAACACAGAGCAGTTTCTCAGAAAGCTTCTTTCCAGTTTTGAACGAAAAATATTTCCTTTTTCACCATAGCCCTCTATGGGCTTCCAAATATCCCTTTGCCAATTCCCGAAGAACAGCCTTAGCGAAAGGCTTCTTGAAGAAAAAGATGTAACTCTGTGAGGTGAATTAACAGAACACAGAGCAGTTTCACAGAAAGCTTCTTTCCAGTTTTGAACGGAAAATATTTCCTTTTTCACCATAGCCCTCTATGGGCTTCCAAATATCCCTTTGCCAATTACCCAAGAACAGCCTTAGCGAAAGGCTTCTTGAAGGGAAAGATGTAACTCTGTGGGATGAATTAACAGAACACAGAGCAGTTTCTCAGAAAGCTTCTTTCCAGTTTTGAACGGAAGATATTTCCTTTTTCACCATAGCCCTCTATGGGCTTCCAAATATCCCTTTGCCAATTCCCCAAGAACAGCCTTAGCGAAAGGCTTCTTGAAGAAAAAGATGTAACTCTGTGAGATGAATTAACAGAACACAGAGCAGTTTCTCAGAAAGCTTCTTTCCAGTTTTGAACGGAAGATATTTCCTTTTTCACCATAGCCCTCTAAGGGCTACCAAATATCCCTTTGCCAATTCCACAATAACAGACTTAGCGAAAGGCTTCTTGAAGGGAAAGATGTAACTCTGTGAGATGAATTAACAGAACACAGAGCAGTTTCTCAGAAAGCTTCTTTCCAGTTTTGAACGGAAGATATTTCCTTTTTCACCATAGCCCTCTATGGGCTTCCAAATATCCCTTTGCCAATTCCACAAGAACAGCCTTAACGAAAGGCTTCTTGAAGGGAAAGATGTAACTCTGTGAGATGAATTAACAGAACACAGAGCAGTTGCTCAGAAAGCTTCTTTCCAGTTTTGAACGGAAGATATTTCCTTTTTCACCATAGCCCTCTATGGGCTTCCAAATATCCCTTTGCCAATTCCACAAGAACAGCCTTAGCGAAAGGCTTCTTGAAGGGAAAGATGTAACTCTGTGAGATGAATTAACAGAACACAGAGCAGTTTCTCAGAAAGCTTCTTTCCAGTTTTGAACGGAAGATATTTCCTTTTTCACCATAGCCCTCTATGGGCTTCCAAATATCCCTTTGCCAATTCCAAAAGAACAGCCTTAGCGAAAGGCTTCTTGATGGGAAAGATGTAACTCTGTGAGATGAATTAACAGAACACACAGCAGTTTCTCAGAAGGCTTCTTTCCAGTTTTGAACGGAAGATATTTCCTTTTTCACCATAGCCCTCTATGGGCTTCCAAATATCACTTTGCCAATTCCCCAAGAACAGCCTTAGCGAAAGGCTTCTTGAAGGGAAAGATGTAACTCTGTGAGATGAATTAACAGAACACAGAGCAGTTTCTCAGAAAGCTTCTTTCCAGTTTTGAACGGAAGATATTTCCTTTTTCACCATAGCCCTCTATGGGCTTCCAGTATCCCTTTGCCAATTCCACAAGAACAGCCTTAGCGAAAGGCTTCTTGAAGGGAAAGATGTAACTCTGTGGGATGAATTAACAGAACACAGAGCAGTTTCTCAGAAAGCTTCTTTCCAGTTTTGAACGGAAGATATTTCCTTTTTCACCATAGCCCTCTACGGGCTTCCAAATATCCCTTTGCCAATTCCCCAAGAACAGCCTTAGCGAAAGGCTTCTTGAAGGGAAAGATGTAACTCTGTGAGATGAATTAACAGAACACAGAGCAGTTTCTCAGAAAGCTTCTTTCCAGTTTTGAACGGAAGGTATTTCCTTTTTCACCATAGCCCTCTATGGGCTTCCAAATATCCCTTTGCCAATTCCCCAAGAACAGCCTTAGCGAAAGGCTTCTTGAAGGGAAAGATGTAACTCTGTGAGATGAATTAACAGAACACAGAGCAGTTTCTCAGAAATCTTCTTTCTAGTTTTGAACGGAAGATATTTCCTTTTTCACCATAGCCCTCTATGGGCTTCCAAATATCCCTTTGCCAATTCCACAAGAACAGCCTTAGCGAAAGGCTTCTTGAAGGGAAAGATGTAACTCTGTGAGATGAATTAACAGAACACACAGCAGTTTCTCAGAAAGCTTCTTTCCAGTTTTGAACGGAAGATATTTCCTTTTTCACCGTAGCCCTCTATGGGCTTCCAAATATCCCTTTGCCAATTCCACAAGAACAGCCTTAGCGAAAGGCTTCTTGAAGGGAAAGATGTAACTCTGTGAGATGAATTAACAGAACACAGAGCTGTTTCTCAGAAAGCTTCTTTCTAGTTTTGAACGGAAGATATTTCCTTTTTCACCATAGCCCTCTATGGGCTTCCAAATATCCCTTTGCCAATTCCACAAGAACAGCCTTAGCGAAAGGCTTCTTGAAGGGAAAGATGTAACTCTGTGAGATGAATTAAGAGAACACAGAGCAGTTTCTCAGAAAGCTTCTTTCCAGTTTTGAACGGAAGATATTTCCTTTTACACCATAGAGCTCTATGGGCTTCCAAATATCCCTTTGCCAATTCCACAAGAACAGCCTTAGCGAAAGGCTTCTTGAAGGGAAAGATGTAACTCTGTGAGGTGAATTAACAGAACACAGAGCAGTTTCTCAGAAAGCTTCTTTCCAGTTTTGAACGGAAAATATTTCCTTTTTCACCATAGCCCTCTATGGGCTTCCAAATATCCCTTTGCCAATTACCCAAGAACAGCCTTAGCGAAAGGCTTCTTGAAGGGAAAGATGTAACTCTGTGGGATGAATTAACAGAACACAGAGCAGTTTCTCAGAAAGCTTCTTTCCAGTTTTGAACGGAAGATATTTCCTTTTTCACCATAGCCCTCTATGGGCTTCCAAATATCCCTTTGCCAATTCCCCAAGAACAGCCTTAGCGAAAGGCTTCTTGAAGAAAAAGATGTAACTCTGTGAGGTGAATTAACAGAACACAGAGCAGTTTCTCAGAAAGCTTCTTTCCAGTTTTGAACGGAAAATATTTCCTTTTTCACCATAGCCCTCTATGTGCTTCCAAATATCCCTTTGCCAATTACCTAAGAACAGCCTTAGCGAAAGGCTTCTTGAAGGGAAAGATGTAACTCTGTGGGATGAATTAACAGAACACAGAGCAGTTTCTCAGAAAGCTTCTTTCCAGTTTTGAACGGAAGATATTTCCTTTTTCACCATAGCCCTCTATGGGCTTCCAAATATCCCTTTGCCAATTCCCCAAGAACAGCCTTAGCGAAAGGCTTCTTGAAGAAAAAGATGTAACTCTGTGAGATGAATTAACAGAACACAGAGCAGTTTCTCAGAAAGCTTCTTTCCAGTTTTGAACGGAAGATATTTCCTTTTTCACCATAGCCCTCTAAGGGCTACCAAATATCCCTTTGCCAATTCCACAATAACAGCCTTAGCGAAAGGCTTCTTGAAGGGAAAGATGTAACTCTGTGAGATGAATTAACAGAACACAGAGCAGTTTCTCAGAAAGCTTCTTTCCAGTTTTGAACGGAAGATATTTCCTTTTTCACCATAGCCCTCTATGGGCTTCCAAATATCCCTTTGCCAATTCCACAAGAACAGCCTTAACGAAAGGCTTCTTGAAGGGAAAGATGTAACTCTGTGAGATGAATTAACAGAACACAGAGCAGTTGCTCAGAAAGCTTCTTTCCAGTTTTGAACGGAAGATATTTCCTTTTTCACCATAGCCCTCTATGGGCTTCCAAATATCCCTTTGCCAATTCCACAAGAACAGCCTTAGCGAAAGGCTTCTTGAAGGGAAAGATGTAACTCTGTGAGATGAATTAACAGAACACAGAGCAGTTTCTCAGAAAGCTTCTTTCCAGTTTTGAACGGAAGATATTTCCTTTTTCACCATAGCCCTCTATGGGCTTCCAAATATCCCTTTGCCAATTCCACAAGAACAGCCTTAGCGAAAGGCTTCTTGATGGGAAAGATGTAACTCTGTGAGATGAATTAACAGAACACACAGCAGTTTCTCAGAAAGCTTCTTTCCAGTTTTGAACGGAAGATATTTCCTTTTTCACCATAGCCCTCTATGGGCTTCCAAATATCACTTTGCCAATTCCCCAAGAACAGCCTTAGCGAAAGGCTTCTTGAAGGGAAAGATGTAACTCTGTGAGATGAATTAACAGAACACAGAGCAGTTTCTCAGAAAGCTTCTTTCCAGTTTTGAACGGAAGATATTTCCTTTTTCACCATAGCCCTCTATGGGCTTCCAAATATCCCTTTGCCAATTCCACAAGAACAGCCTTAGCGAAAGGCTTCTTGAAGGGAAAGATGTAACTCTGTGGGATGAATTAACAGAACACAGAGCAGTTTCTCAGAAAGCTTCTTTCCAGTTTTGAACGGAAGATATTTCCTTTTTCACCATAGCCCTCTACGGGCTTCCAAATATCCCTTTGCCAATTCCCCAAGAACAGCCTTAGCGAAAGGCTTCTTGAAGGGAAAGATGTAACTCTGTGAGATGAATTAGCAGAACACAGAGCAGTTTCTCAGAAAGCTTCTTTCCAGTTTTGAACGGAAGATATTTCCTTTTTCACCATAGCCCTCTATGGGCTTCCAAATATCCCTTTGCCAATTCCACAAGAACAGCCTTAGCGAAAGGCTTCTTGAAGGGAAAGATGTAACTCTGTGAGATGAATTAACAGAACACACAGCAGTTTCTCAGAAAGCTTCTTTCCAGTTTTGAACGGAAGATATTTCCTTTTTCACCATAGCCCTCTATGGGCTTCCAAATATCCCTTTGCCAATTCCACAAGAACAGCCTTAGCGAAAGGCTTCTTGAAGGGAAACATGTAACTCTGTGAGATGAATTAACAGAACACAGAGCTGTTTCTCAGAAAGCTTCTTTCCAGTTTTGAACGGAAGATATTTCCTTTTTCACCATAGCCCTCTATGGGCTTCCAAATATCCCTTTGCCAATTCCACAAGAACAGCCTTAGCGAAAGGCTTCTTGAAGGGAAAGATGTAACTCTGTGAGATGAATTAAGAGAACACAGAGCAGTTTCTCAGAAAGCTTCTTTCATGTTTTCAACGGAAGATATTTCCTTTTACACCATAGCCCTCTATGGGCTTCCAAATATCCCTTTGCCAATTCCACAAGAACAGCCTTAGCGAAAGGCTTCTTGAAGGGAAAGATGTAACTCTGTGAGGTGAATTAACAGAACACAGAGCAGTTTCTCAGAAAGCTTCTTTCCAGTTTTGAACGGAAAATATTTCCTTTTTCACCATAGCCCTCTATGGGCTTCCAAATATCCCTTTGCCAATTACCCAAGAACAGCCTTAGCGAAAGGCTTCTTGAAGGGAAAGATGTAACTCTGTGGGATGAATTAACAGAACACAGAGCAGTTTCTCAGAAAGCTTCTTTCCAGTTTTGAACGGAAGATATTTCCTTTTTCACCATAGCCCTCTATGGGCTTCCAAATATCCCTTTGCCAATTCCCCAAGAACAGCCTTAGCGAAAGGCTTCTTGAAGAAAAAGATGTAACTCTGTGAGATGAATTAACAGAACACAGAGCAGTTTCTCAGAAAGCTTCTTTCCAGTTTTGAACGGAAGATATTTCCTTTTTCACCATAGCCCTCTAAGGTATACCAAATATCCCTTTGCCAATTCCACAAGAACAGCCTTAGCGAAAGGCTTCTTGAAGGGAAAGATGTAACTCTGTGAGATGAATTAACAGAACACAGAGCAGTTTCTCAGAAAGCTTCTTTCCAGTTTTGAACGGAAGATATTTCCTTTTTCACCATAGCCCTCTATGGGCTTCCAAATATCCCTTTGCCAATTCCACAAGAACAGCCTTAACGAAAGGCTTCTTGAAGGGAAAGATGTAACTCTGTGAGATGAATTAACAGAACACAGAGCAGTTGCTCAGAAAGCTTCTTTCCAGTTTTGAACGGAAGATATTTCCTTTTTCACCATAGCCCTCTATGGGCTTCCAAATATCCCTTTGCCAATTCCACAAGAACAGCCTTAGCGAAAGGCTTCTTGAAGGGAAAGATGTAACTCTGTGAGATGAATTAACAGAACACAGAGCAGTTTCTCAGAAAGCTTATTTCCAGTTTTGAGCGGAAGGTATTTCCTTTTTCACCATAGCCCTCTATGGGCTTCCAAATATCCCTTTGCCAATTCCACAAGAACAGCCTTAGCGAAAGGCTTCTTGAAGGGAAAGATGTAACTCTGTGAGATGAATTAACAGAACACAGAGCAGTTTCTCAGAAAGCTTCTTTCCAGTTTTGAACGGAAGATATTTCCTTTTTCACCATAGCCCTCTATGGGCTTCCAAATATCCCTTTGCCAATTCCACAAGAACAGCCTTAGCGAAAGGCTTCTTGAAGGGAAAGATGTAACTCTGTGAGATGAATTAACAGAACACAGAGCAGTTGTTCAGAAAGCTTCTTTCCAGTTTTGAACGGAAGATATTTCCTTTTTCACCATAGCTCCCTATGGGCTTCCAAATATCCCTTTGCCAATTCCACAAGAACAGCCTTAGCGAAAGGCTTCTTGAAGGGAAAGATGTAACTCTGTGAGATGAATTAAAAGAACACAAAGCAGTTTCTCAGAAAGCTTCTTTCCAGTTTTGAACGGAAGAAATTTCCTTTTTCACCATAGCCCTCTATGGGCTTCCAAATATCCCTTTGCCAATTCCACAAGAACAGCCTTAGCGAAAGGCTTCTTGAAGGGAAAGATGTAACTCTGTGAGATGAATTAACAGAACACAGAGCAGTTTCTCAGAAAGCTTCTTTCTAGTTTTGAACGGAAGATATTTCCTTTTTCACCATAGCCCTCTATGGGCTTCCAAATATCCCTTTGCCAATTCCACAAGAACAGCCTTAGCGAAAGGCTTCTTGAAGGGAAAGATGTAACTCTGTGAGATGAATTAACAGAACACAGAGCAGTTTCTCAGAAAGCTTCTTTCCAGTTTTGAACGGAAGATATTTCCTTTTTCACCATAGCCCTCTATGGGCTTCCAAATATCCCTTTGCCAATTCCACAAGAACAGCCTTAGCGAAAGGTTTCTTGAAAGGAAAGATGTAACTCTGTGAGATGAATTACCAGAACACAGAGCAGTTTCTCAGAAAGCTTCTTTCCAGTTTTGAACGGAAGATATTTCCTTTTTCACCATAGCCCTCTATGGGCTTCCAAATATCCCTTTGCCAATTCCACAAGAACAGCCTTAGCGAAAGGCTTCTTGAAGGGAAAGATGTAACTCTGTGAGATGAATTAACAGAACACAGAGCAGTTTCTCAGAAAGCTTCTTTCCAGTTTTGAACGGAAGATATTTCCTTTTTCACCATAGCCCTCTATGGGCTTCCAAATATCCCTTTGCCAATTCCACAAGAACAGCCTTAGCGAAAAGCTTCTTGAAGGGAAAGATGTAACTCTATGAGATGAATTAACAGAACACAGAGCAGTTGCTCAGAAAGCTTCTTTCCGGTTTTGAACGGAAGATATTTCCTTTTTCACCATAGCTCCCTATGGGCTTCCAAATATCCCTTTGCCAATTCCACAAGAACAGCCTTAGCGAAACGCTTCTTGAAGGGAAAGAAGTAACTCTGTGAGATGAATTAAAAGAACACAAAGCAGTTTCTCAGAAAGCTTCTTTCCAATTTTGAACGGAAGATATTTCCTTTTTCACCATAGCCCTCTATGGGCTTCCAAATATCCCTTTGCCAATTCCACAAGAACAGCCTTAGCGAAAGGCTTCTTGAAGGGAAAGATGTAACTCTGTGAGATGAATTAACAGAACACAGAGCAGTTTCTCAGAAAGCTTCTTTCTAGTTTTGAACGGAAGATATTTCCTTTTTCACCATAGCCCTCTATGGGCTTCCAAATATCCCTTTTCCAATTACACAAGAAAAGCCTTAGCGAAAGGCTTCTTGAAGGGAAAGATGTAACTCTGTGAGATGAATTAACAGAACACAGAGCAGTTTCTCAGAAAGCTTCTTTCCAGTTTTGAACGGAAGATATTTCCTTTTTCACCATAGCCCTCTATGGGCTTCCAAATATCCCTTTGCCAATTCCACAAGAACAGCCTTAGCGAAAGGCTTCTTGAAGGGAAAGATGTAACTCTGTGAGATGAATTAACAGAACACACAGCAGTTTCTCAGAAAGCTTCTTTCCAGTTTTGAACGGAAGATATTTCCTTTTTCACCATAGACCTCTATGGGCTTCCAAATATCCCTTTGCCAATTCCCAAAGAACAGCCTTAGCGAAAGGCTTCTTGAAGGGAAAGATGTAACTCTGTGAGATGAATTAACAGAACACAGAGCAATTTCTCAGAAAGCTTCTTTCCAGTTTTGAACGGATGGTATTTCCTTTTTCACCATAGCCCTCTATGGGCTTCCAAATATCCCTTTGCCAATTCCCCAAGAACAGCCTTAGCGAAAGGCTTCTTGAAGGGAAAGATGTAACTCTGTGAGATGAATTAACAGAACACAGAGCAGTTTCTCAGAAATCTTCTTTCTAGTTTTGAACGGAAGATATTTCCTTTTTCACCATAGCCCTCTATGGGCTTCCAAATATCCCTTTGCCAATTCCACAAGAACAGCCTTAGCGAAAGGCTTCTTGAAGGGAAAGATGTAACTCTGTGAGCTGAATTAACAGAACACAGAGCAGTTTCTCAGAAAGCTTCCTTCCAGTTTTGAACGGAAGATATTTCCTTTTTCACCATAGCCCTCTATGGGCTTCCAAATATCCCTTTGCCAATTCCACAAGAACAGCCTTAGCGAAAGGCTTCTTGAAGGGAAAGATGTAACTCTGTGAGATGAATTAACAGAACACAGAGCAGTTTCTCAGAAAGCTTCTTTCCAGTTTTGAACGGAAGATATTTCCTTTTTCACCATAGCCCTCTATGGGCTTCCAAATATCCCTTTGCCAATTGCACAGGAACAGCCTTAGCGAAAGGCTTCTTGAAGGGAAAGATGTAACTCTGTGAGATGAATTCACAGAACACAGAGCAGTTTCTCAGAAAGCTTCTTTCCAGTTTTGAACGGAAGATATTTCCTTTTTCACCATAGCCCTCTATGGGCTTCCAAATATCCCTTTGCCAATTCCACAAGAACAGCCTTAGCGAAAGGCTTCTTGAAGGGAAAGATGTAACTCTGTGAGATGAATTAACAGAACACAGAGCAGTTTCTCAGAAAGCTTCTTTCCAGTTTTGAACGGAAGATATTTCCTTTTTCACCATAGCCCTCTATGGGCTTCCAAATATCCCTTTGCCAATTCCACCAGAACAGCCTTAGCGAAAGGGTCCTTGAAGGGAAAGATGTAACTCTGTGAGATGAATTAACAGAACACAGAGCAGTTTCTCAGAAAGCTTCTTTCCAGTTTTGAACGGAAGATATTTCCTTTTTCACCTTAGCCCTCTATGGGTTTCCAAATATCCCTTTGCCAATTCCACAAGAACAGCCTTAGCGAAAGGCTTCTTGAAGGGAAAGATGTAACTCTGTGAGATGAATTAACAGAACACAGAGCAGTTTCTCAGAAATCTTCTTTCCAGTTTTGAACGGAAGGTATTTCCTTTTTCACCATAGCCCTCTATGGGCTTCTAAATATCCCTGTGCCAATTCCACAAGAACAGCCTTAGCGAAAGGCTTCTTGAAGGGAAAGATGTAACTCTGTGAGATGAATTAACAGAACACAGAGCAGTTTCTCAGAAAGCTTCTTTCCAGTTTTGAACGGAAGATATTTCCTTTTTCACCATAGCCCTCTATGGGCTTCCAAATATCCCTTTGCCAATTCCACAAGAACAGCCTTAGCGAAAGGCTTCTTGAAGGGAAAGATGTAACTCTGTGAGATGAATTAACAGAACACAGAGCAGTTTCTCAGAAAGCTTCTTTCCAGTTTTGAACGGAAGATATTTCCTTTTTCAACATAGCCCTCTATGGGCTTCCAAATATCCCTTTGCCAATTCCGCAAGAACAGCCTTAGCGAAAGGCTTCTTGAAGGGAAAGATGTAACTCTGTGAGATGAATTAACAGAACACAGAGCAGTTTCTCAGAAAGCTTCTTTCCAGTTTTGAACGGAAGGTATTTCCTTTTTCACCATAGCCCTCTATGGGCTTCCAAATATCCCTTTGCCAATTCCCCAAGAACAGCCTTAGCGAAAGGCTTCTTGAAGGGAAAGATGTAACTCTGTGAGATGAATTAACAGAACACAGAGCAGTTTCTCAGAAAGCTTCTTTCCAGTTTTGAACGGAAGATATTTCCTTTTTCACCATAGCCCTCTATGGGCTTCCAAATATCCCTTTGCCAATTCCACAAGAACAGCCTTAGCGAAAGGCTTCTTGAAGGGAAAGATGTAACTCTGTGAGGTGAATTAACAGAACACAGAGCAGTTTCTCAGAAAGCTTCTTTCCAGTTTTGAACGGAAGATATTTCCTTTTTCACCATAGCCCTCTATGGGCTTCCAAATATCCCTTTGCCAATTCCACAAGAACAGCCTTAGCGAAAGGCTTCTTGATGGGAAAGATGTAACTCTGTGAGATGAATTAACAGAACACACAGCGGTTTCCCAGAAAGCTTCTTTCCAGTTTTGAACGGAAGATATTTCCTTTTTCACCATAGCCCTCTATGGGCTTCCAAATATCCCTTTGCCAATTCCCCAAGAACAGCCTTAGCGAAAGGCTTCTTGAAGGGAAAGATGTAACTCTGTGAGATGAATTAACAGAACACAGAGCAGTTTCTCAGAAAGCTTCTTTCCAGTTTTGAACGGAAGATATTTCCTTTTTCACCATAGCCCTCTATGGGCTTCCAAATATCCCTTTGCCAATTCCACAAGAACAGCCTTAGCGAAAGGCTTCTTGAAGGGAAAGATGTAACTCTGTGAGATGAATTAACAGAACACAGAGCAGTTTCTCAGAAAGCTTCTTTCCAGTTTAGAACGGAAGATATTTCCTTTTTCACCATAGCCCTCTATGGGCTTCCAAATATCCCTTTGCCAATTCCACAAGAACAGCCTTAGCGAAAGGCTTCTTGAAGGGAAAGATGAAACTCTGTGAGATGAATTAACAGAACACAGAGCAGTTTCTCAGAAAGCTTCTTTCCAGTTTTGAACGGAAGATATTTCCTTTTTCACCATAGCCCTCTATGGGCTTCCAAATATCCCTTTGCCAATTGCACAGGAACAGCCTTAGCGAAAGGCTTCTTGAAGGGAAAGATGTAACTCTGTGAGATGAATTAACAGAACACAGAGCAGTTTCTCAGAAAGCTTCTTTCCAGTTTTGAACGGAAGATATTTCCTTTTTCACCATAGCCCTCTATGGGCTTCCAAATATCCCTTTGCCAATTCCACAAGAACAGCCTTAGCGAAAGTCTTCTTGAAGGGAAAGATGTAACTCTGTGAGATGAATTAACAGAACACAGAGCAGTTTCTCAGAAAGCTTCTTTCCAGTTTTGAACGGAAGATATTTCCTTTTTCACCATAGCCCTCTATGGGCTTCCAAATATCCCTTTGCCAATTCCACAAGAACAGCCTTAGCGAAAGGCTTCTTGAAGGGAAAGATGTAACTCTGTGAGATGAATTAACAGAACACAGAACAGTTTCTCAGAAAGCTTCTTTCCAGTTTTGAACGGAAGATATTTCCTTTTTCACCATAGCCCTCTATGGGCTTCCAAATATCCCTTTGCCAATTCCACAAGAACAGCCTTAGCGAAAGGCTTCTTGAAGGGAAAGATGTAACTCTGTGAGATGAATTAACAGAACACAGAGCAGTTTCTCAGAAAGCTTCTTTCCAGTTTAGAACGGAAGATATTTCCTTTTTCACCATAGCCCTCTATGGGCTTCCAAATATCCCTTTGCCAATTCCACAAGAACAGCCTTAGCGAAAGGCTTCTTGAAGGGAAAGATGTAACTCTGTGAGATGAATTAACAGAACACAGAGCAGTTTCTCAGAAAGCTTCTTTCCAGTTTTGAACGGAAGATATTTCCTTTTTCACCATAGCCCTCTATGGGCTTCCAAATATCCCTTTGCCAATTCCACAAGAACAGCCTTAGCGAAAGGCTTCTTGAAGGGAAAGATGTAACTCTGTGAGATGAATTAACAGAACACAGAGCAGTTTCTCAGAAAGCTTCTTTCCAGTTTAGAACGGAAGATATTTCCTTTTTCACCATAGCCCTCTATGGGCTTCCAAATATCCCTTTGCCAATTCCACAAGAACAGCCTTAGCGAAAGGCTTCTTGAAGGGAAAGATGTAACTCTGTGAGATGAATTAACAGAACACAGAGCAGTTTCTCAGAAAGCTTCTTTCATGTTTTGAACGGAAGATATTTCCTTTTACACCATAGCCCTCTATGGGCTTCCAAATATCCCTTTGCCAATTCCACAAGAAAAGCCTTAGCGAAAGGCTTCTTGAAGGGAAAGATGTAACTCTGTGAGATGAATTAACAGAACAGAGAGCAGTTTCTCAGAAAGCTTCTTTCCAGTTTTGAACGGAAGATATTTCCTTTTTCACCATAGCCCTCTATGGGCTTCCAAATATCCCTTTACCAATTCCACAAGAACAGCCTTAGCGAAAGGCTTCTTGAAGGGAAAGATGTAACTCTGTGAGATGAATTAACAGAACACAGAGCAGTTTCTCAGAAAGCTTCTTTCCAGTTTTGAACGGAAGATATTTCCTTTTTCACCATAGCCCTCTATGGGCTTCCAAATATCCCTTTGCCAATTCCACAAGAACAGACTTAGCGAAAGGCTTCTTGAAGGGAAACATGTAACTCTGTGAGATGAATTAACAGAACACACAGCAGTTTCTCAGAAAGCTTCTTTCATGTTTTGAACGGAAGATATTTCCTTTTACACCATAGCCCTCTATGGGCTTCCAAATATCCCTTTGCCAATTCCACAAGAACAGCCTTAGCTAAAGGCTTCATGAAGGGAAAGATGTAACTCTGTGAGATGAATTAACAGAACACACAGCAGTTTCTCAGAAATCTTCTTTCCAGTTTTGAACGGAAGATATTTCCTTTTTCACCATAGCCCTCTATGGGCTTCCAAATATCCCTTTGCCAATTCCACAAGAACAGCCTTAGCGAAAGGCTTCTTGAAGGGAAAGATGTAACTGTGTGAGATGAATTAACAAAACACAGAGCAGTTTCTCAGAAAGCTTCTTTCCAGTTTTGAACGGAAGATATTTCCTTTTTCACCATAGCCCTCTATGGGCTTCCAAATATCCCTTTGCCAATTCCACAAGAACAGCCTTAGCGAAAGGCTTCTTGAAGGGAATGATGTAACTCTGTGAGATGAATTAACAGAACACAGAGCAGTTTCTCAGAAAGCTTGTTTCCAGTTTTGAACGGAAGATATTTCCTTTTTCACCATAGCCCTCTATGGGCTTCCAAATATCCCTTTGCCAATTCCCCAAGAACAGCCTTAGCGAAAGGCTTCTTGAAGGGAAAGATGTAACTCTGTGACATGAATTAACAGAACACAGAGCAGTTGTTCAGAAGGCTTCTTTCCAGTTTTGAACGGAAGATATTTCCTTTTTCACCATAGCTCCCTATGGGCTTCCAAATATCCCTTTGCCAATTGCACAGGAACAGCCTTAGCGAAAGGCTTCTTGAAGGGAAAGATGTAACTCTGTGAGATGAATTAACAGAACACAGAGCAGTTTCTCAGAAAGCTTCTTTCCAGTTTTGAACGGAAGATATTTCCTTTTTCACCATAGCCCTCTATGGGCTTCCAAATATCCCTTTGCCAATTCCACAAGAACAGCCTTAGCGAAAGGCTTCTTGAAGTTAAAGATGTAACTCTGTGAGATGAATTAACAGAACACAAAGCCGTTTCTCAGAAAGCTTCTTTCCAGTTTTCAACGGAAGATATTTCCTTTTTCACCATAGCCCTCTATGGGTTTCCAAATATCCCTTTGCCAATTCCACAAGAACAGCCTTAGCGAAAGGCTTCTTGAAGGGAAAGATGTAACTCTGTGAGATGAATTAACAGAACACAGAGCAGTTTCTCAGAAAGCTTCTTTCCAGTTTTGAACGGAAGATATTTCCTTTTTCACCATAGCCCTCTATGGGCTTCCAAATATCCCTTTGCCAATTCCCCAATAACAGCCTTAGCGAAAGGCTTCTTGAAGGGAAAGATGTAACTCTGTGAGATGAATTAACAGAACACAGAGCAGTTTCTCAGAAAGCTTCTTTCCAGTTTTGAACGGAAGATATTTCCTTTTTCACCATAGCCCTCTATGGGCTTCCAAATATCCCTTTGCCAATTCCACAAGAACAGCCTTAGCGAAAGGCTTCTTGAAGGGAAAGATGTAACTCTGTGAGGTGAATTAACAGAACACAGAGCAGTTTCTCAGAAAGCTTCTTTCCAGTTTTGAACGGAAGATATTTCCTTTTTCACCATAGCCCTCTATGGGCTTCCAAATATCCCTTTGCCAATTCCCCAAGAACAGACTTAGCGAAAGGCTTCTTGAAGGGAAAGATGTAACTCTGTGAGATGAATTAACAGAACACAGAGCAGTTTCTCAGAAAGCTTCTTTCCAGTTTTGAACGGAAGATATTTCCTTTTTCACCATAGCCCTCTATGGGCTTCCAAATATCCCTTTGCCAATTCCACAAGAACAGCCTTAGCGAAAGGCTTCTTGAAGGGAAAGATGTAACTCTGTGAGATGAATTAACAGAACACAGAGCAGTTTCTCAGAAAGCTTCTTTCCAGTTTTGAACGGAAGATATTTCCTTTTTCACCATAGCCCTCTATGGGCTTCCAAATATCCCTTTGCCAATTCCCCAAGAACAGCCTTAGCGAAAGGCTTCTTGAAGGGAAAGATGTAACTCTGTGAGATGAATTAACAGAACACAGAGCAGTTTCTCAGAAAGCTTCTTTCCAGTTTTGAACGGAAGATATTTCCTTTTTCACCATAGCCCTCTATGGGCTTCCAAATATCCCTTTGCCAATTCCACAAGAACAGCCTTAGCGAAAGGCTTCTTGAAGGGAAACATGTAACTCTGTGAGATGAATTAACAGAACACACAGCAGTTTCTCAGAAAGCTTCTTTCATGTTTTGAACGGAAGATATTTCCTTTTACACCATAGCCCTCTATGGGCTTCCAAATATCCCTTTGCCAATTCCACAAGAACAGCCTTAGCTAAAGGCTTCTTGAAGGGAAAGATGTAACTCTGTGAGATGAATTAACAGAACACACAGCAGTTTCTCAGAAATCTTCTTTCCAGTTTTGAACGGAAGATATTTCCTTTTTCACCATAGCCCTCTATGGGCTTCCAAATATCCCTTTGCCAATTCCACAAGAACAGCCTTAGCGAAAGGCTTCTTGAAGGGAAAGATGTAACTGTGTGAGATGAATTAACAAAACACAGAGCAGTTTCTCAGAAAGCTTCTTTCCAGTTTTGAACGGAAGATATTTCCTTTTTCACCATAGCCCTCTATGGGCTTCCAAATATCCCTTTGCCAATTCCACAAGAACAGCCTTAGCGAAAGGCTTCTTGAAGGGAATGATGTAACTCTGTGAGATGAATTAACAGAACACAGAGCAGTTTCTCAGAAAGTTTGTTTCCAGTTTTGAACGGAAGATATTTCCTTTTTCACCATAGCCCTCTATGGGCTTCCAAATATCCCTTTGCCAATTCCCCAAGAACAGCCTTAGCGAAAGGCTTCTTGAAGGGAAAGATGTAACTCTGTGACATGAATTAACAGAACACAGAGCAGTTGTTCAGAAGGCTTCTTTCCAGTTTTGAACGGAAGATATTTCCTTTTTCACCATAGCTCCCTATGGGCTTCCAAATATCCCTTTGCCAATTGCACAGGAACAGCCTTAGCGAAAGGCTTCTTGAAGGGAAAGATGTAACTCTGTGAGATGAATTAACAGAACACAGAGCAGTTTCTCAGAAAGCTTCTTTCCAGTTTTGAACGGAAGATATTTCCTTTTTCACCATAGCCCTCTATGGGCTTCCAAATATCCCTTTGCCAATTCCACAAGAACAGCCTTAGCGAAAGGCTTCTTGAAGTTAAAGATGTAACTCTGTGAGATGAATTAACAGAACACAAAGCAGTTTCTCAGAAAGCTTCTTTCCAGTTTTCAACGGAAGATATTTCCTTTTTCACCATAGCCCTCTATGGGTTTCCAAATATCCCTTTGCCAATTCCACAAGAACAGCCTTAGCGAAAGGCTTCTTGAAGGGAAAGATGTAACTCTGTGAGATGAATTAACAGAACACAGAGCAGTTTCTCAGAAAGCTTCTTTCCAGTTTTGAACGGAAGATATTTCCTTTTTCACCATAGCCCTCTATGGGCTTCCAAATATCCCTTTGCCAATTCCCCAATAACAGCCTTAGCGAAAGGCTTCTTGAAGGGAAAGATGTAACTCTGTGAGATGAATTAACAGAACACAGAGCAGTTTCTCAGAAAGCTTCTTTCCAGTTTTGAACGGAAGATATTTCCTTTTTCACCATAGCCCTCTATGGGCTTCCAAATATCCCTTTGCCAATTCCACAAGAACAGCCTTAGCGAAAGGCTTCTTAAAGGGAAAGATGTAACTCTGTGAGGTGAATTAACAGAACACAGAGCAGTTTCTCAGAAAGCTTCTTTCCAGTTTTGAACGGAAGATATTTCCTTTTTCACCATAGCCCTCTATGGGCTTCCAAATATCCCTTTGCCAATTCCACAAGAACAGCCTTAGCGAAAGGCTTCTTGATGGGAAAGATGTAACTCTGTGAGATGAATTAACAGAACACACAGCAGTTTCCCAGAAAGCTTCTTTCCAGTTTTGAACGGAAGATATTTCCTTTTTCACCATAGCCCTCTATGGGCTTCCAAATATCCCTTTGCCAATTCCCCAAGAACAGCCTTAGCGAAAGGCTTCTTGAAGGGAAAGATGTAACTCTGTGAGATGAATTAACAGAACACAGAGCAGTTTCTCAGAAAGCTTCTTTCCAGTTTTGAACGGAAGATATTTCCTTTTTCACCATAGCCCTCTATGGGCTTCCAAATATCCCTTTGCCAATTCCACAAGAACAGCCTTAGCGAAAGGCTTCTTGAAGGGAAAGATGTAACTCTGTGAGATGAATTAACAGAACACAGAGCAGTTTCTCAGAAAGCTTCTTTCCAGTTTTGAACGGAAGATATTTCCTTTTTCACCATAGCCCTCTATGGGCTTCCAAATATCCCTTTGCCAATTGCACAGGAACAGCCTTAGCGAAAGGCTTCTTGAAGGGAAAGATGTAACTCTGTGAGATGAATTAACAGAACACAGAGCAGTTTCTCAGAAAGCTTCTTTCCAGTTTTGAACGGAAGATATTTCCTTTTTCACCATAGCCCTCTATGGGCTTCCAAATATCCCTTTGCCAATTCCACAAGAACAGCCTTAGCGAAAGGCTTCTTGAAGGGAAAGATGTAACTCTGTGAGATGAATTAACAGAACACAGAGCAGTTTCTCAGAAAGCTTCTTTCCAGTTTTGAACGGAAGATATTTCCTTTTTCACCATAGCCCTCTATGGGCTTCCAAATATCCCTTTGCCAATTCCACAAGAACAGCCTTAGCGAAAGGCTTCTTGAAGGGAAAGATGTAACTCTGTGAGATGAATTAACAGAACACAGAACAGTTTCTCAGAAAGCTTCTTTCCAGTTTTGAACGGAAGATATTTCCTTTTTCACCATAGCCCTCTATGGGCTTCCAAATATCCCTTTGCCAATTCCACAAGAACAGCCTTAGCGAAAGGCTTCTTGAAGGGAAAGATGTAACTCTGTGAGATGAATTAACAGAACACAGAGCAGTTTCTCAGAAAGCTGCTTTCCAGTTTTGAACGGAAGATATTTCCTTTTTCACCATAGCCCTCTATGGGCTTCCAAATATCCCTTTGCCAATTCCACAAGAACAGCCTTAGCGAAAGGCTTCTTGAAGGGAAAGATGTAACTCTGTGAGATGAATTAACAGAACACAGAGCAGTTTCTCAGAAAGCTTCTTTCCAGTTTTGAACGGAAGATATTTCCTTTTTCACCATAGCCCTCTATGGGCTTCCAAATATCCCTTTGCCAATTCCACAAGAACAGTCTTAGCGAAAGGCTTCTTGAAGGGAAAGATGTAACTCTGTGAGATGAATTAACAGAACACAGAGCAGTTTCTCAGAAAGCTTCTTTCCAGTTTTGAACGGAAGATATTTCCTTTTTCACCATAGCCCTCTATGGGCTTCCAAATATCAATTTGCCAATTCCACAAGAACAGCCTTAGCGAAAGGCTTCTTGAAGGGAAAGATGTAACTCTGTGAGATGAATTAACAGAACACAGAGCAGTTTCTCAGAAAGCTTCTTTCCAGTTTTGAACGAAAGATATTTCCTTTTTCACCATAGCTCCCTATGGGCTTCCAAATATCCCTTTGCCAATTCCACAAGAACAGCCTTAGCGAAAGGCTTCTTGAAGGGAAAGATGTAACTCTGTGAGATGAATTAACGGAACACAAAGCAGTTTCTCAGAAAGCTTCTTTCCAGTTTTGAACGGAAGATATTTCCTTTTTCACCATAGCCCTCTATGGCCTTCCAAATATCCCTTTGCCAATTCCACAAGAACAGCCTTAGCGAAAGGCTTCTTGAAGGGAAAGATGTAACTCTGTGAGATGAATTATCAGAACACAGAGCAGTTTCTCAGAAAGCTTCTTTCCAGTTTTGAACGGAAGATATTTCCTTTTTCACCATACCCCTCTATGGGCTTCCAAATATCCCTTTGCCAATTCCACAAGAACAGCCTTAGCGAAAGGCTTCTTGAAGGGAAAGATGTAACTCTGTGAGATGAATTAACAGAACACAGAGCAGTTTCTCAGAAAGCTTCTTTCCAGTTTTCAACGGAAGGTATTTCCTTTTTCACCATAGCCCTCTAAGGGCTTCCAAATATCCCTTTGCCAATTCCACAAGAACAGCCTTAGCGAAAGGCTTCTTGAAGGGAAAGATGTAACTCTGTGAGATGAATTAACGGAACACAAAGCAGTTTCTCAGAAAGCTTCTTTCCAGTTTTGAACGGAAGATATTTCCTTTTTCACCATAGCCCTCTATGGGCTTCCAAATATCCCTTTGCCAATTCCACAAGAACAGCCTTAGCGAAAGGCTTCTTGAAGGGAAAGATGTAACTCTGTGAGATGAATTATCAGAACACAGAGCAGTTTCTCAGAAAGCTTCTTTCCAGTTTTGAACGGAAGATATTTCCTTTTTCACCATACCCCTCTATGGGCTTCCAAATATCCCTTTGCCAATTCCACAAGAACAGCCTTAGCGAAAGGCTTCTTGAAGGGAAAGATGTAACTCTGTGAGATGAATTAACAGAACACAGAGCAGTTTCTCAGAAAGCTTCTTTCCAGTTTTGAACGGAAGATATTTCCTTTTTCACCATAGCCCTCTATGGGCTTCCAAATATCCCTTTGCCAATTCCACAAGAACAGCCTTAGCGAAAGGCTTATTGAAGGGAAAGATGTAACTCTGTGGGATAAATTAACAGAACACAGAGCAGTTTCTCAGAAAGCTTCTTTCCAGTTTTGAACGGAAGATATTTCCTTTTTCACCATAGCCCTCTATGGGCTTCCAAATATCCCTTTGCCAATTCCACAAGAACAGCCTTAGCGAAAGGCTTCTTGAAGGGAAAGATGTAACTCTGTGAGATGAATTAACAGAACACAGAGCAGTTTCTCAGAAAGCTTCTTTCCAGTTTTGAACGGAAGGTATTTCCTTTTTCACCATAGCCCTCTAAGGGCTTCCAAATATCCCTTTGCCAATTCCCAAAGAACAGCCTTAGCGAAAGGCTTCTTGAAGGGAAAGATGTAACTCTGTGAGATGAATTAACAGAACACAGAGCAGTTTCTCAGAAAGCTTCTTTCCAGTTTTGAACGGAAGATATTTCCTTTTTCACCATAGCTCCCTATGGGCTTCCAAATATCCGTTTGCCAGTTCCACAAGAACAGCCTTAGCGAAAGGCTTCTTGAAGGGAAAGATGCAACTCTGTGAGATGAATTAAAAGAACACAAAGCAGTTTCTCAGAAAGCTTCTTTCCAGTTTTGAACGGAAGATATTTCCTTTTTCACCATAGCCCTCTATGGGCTTCCAAATATCCCTTTGCCAATTCCACAAGAACAGCCTTAGCGAAAGGCTTCTTGAAAGGAAACATGTAACTCTGTGAGATGAATTAACAGAACACAGAGCGGTTTCTCAGAAAGCTTCTTTCTAGTTTTGAACGGAAGATATTTCCTTTTTCACCATAGCCCTCTATGGGCTTCCAAATATCCCTTTGCCAATTCCACAAGAACAGCCTTAGCGAAAGGCTTCTTGAAGGGAAAGATGTAACTCTGTGAGATGAATTAACAGAACACAGAGCAGTTTCTCAGAAAGCTTCTTTCCAGTTTTGAACGGAAGATATTTCCTTTTTCACCATAGCCCTCTATGGGCTTCCAAATATCCCTTTGCCAATTCCACAAGAACAGCCTTAGCGAAAGGCTTCTTGAAGGGAAAGATGTAACACTGTGAGATGAATTACCAGAACACAGAGCAGTTTCTCAGAAAGCTTCTTTCCAGTTTTGAACGGAAGATGTTTCCTTTTTCACCATAGCCCTCTATGGGCTTCCAAATATCCCTTTGCCAATTCCACAAGAACAGCCTTAGCGAAAAGCTTCTTGAAGGGAAAGATGTAACTCTGTGAGATGAATTAACAGAACACAGAGCAGTTTCTCAGAAAGCTTCTTTCCAGTTTTGAACGGAAGATATTTCCTTTTTCAACATAGCCCTCTATGGGCTTCCAAATATCCCTTTGCCAATTCCACAAGAACAGCCTTAGCGAAAGGCTTCTTGAAGGGAAAGATGTAACTCTGTGAGATGAATTAACAGAACACAGAGCAGTTTCTCAGAAAGCTTCTTTCCAGTTTTGAACGGAAGATATTTCCTTTTTCACCATAGCCCTCTATGGGCTTCCAAATATCCCTTTGCCAATTCCACAAGAACAGCCTTAGCGAAAGGCTTCTTGAAGGGAAAGATGTAACTCTGTGAGATGAATTAACAGAACACAGAGCAGTTTCTCAGAAAGCTTCTTTCCAGTTTTGAACGGAAGATATTTCCTTTTTCACCATAGCCCTCTATGGGCTTCCAAATATCCCTTTGCCAATTCCACAAGAATAGCCTTAGCGAAAGGCTTCTTGAAGGGAAAGATGTAACTCTGTAAGATGAATTAACAGAACACAGAACAGTTTCTCAGAAAGCTTCTTTCCAGTTTGGAACGGAAGATATTTCCTTTTTCACCATAGCCCTCTATGGGCTTCCAAATATCCCTTTGCCAATTCCACAAGAACAGCCTTAGCGAAAGGCTTCTTGAAGGGAAAGATGTAACTCTGTGAGATGAATTAACAGAACACAGAGCAGTTTCTCAGAAAGCTTCTTTCCAGTTTTGAACGGAAGATATTTCCTTTTTCAAAATAGCCCTCTATGGGCTTCCAAATATCCCTTTGCCAATTCCACAAGAACAGCCTTAGCGAAAGGCTTCTTGAAGGGAAAGATGTAACTCTGTGAGATGAATTAACAGAACACAGAGCAGTTTCTCAGAAAGCTTCTTTCCAGTTTTGAACGGAAGATATTTCCTTTTTCACCATAGCCCTCTATGGGCTTCCAAATATCCCTTTGCCAATTCCACAAGAACAGCCTTAGCGAAAGGCTTCTTGAAGGGAAAGATGTAACTCTGTGAGATGAATTAACAGAACACAGAGCAGTTTCTCAGAAAGCTTCTTTCCAGTTTTGAACGGAAGATATTTCCTTTTTCACCATAGCCCTCTATGGGCTTCCAAATATCCCTTTGCCAATTCCACAAGAACAGCCTTAGCGAAAGGCTTCTTGAAGGGAAAGATGTAACACTGTGAGATGAATTACCAGAACACAGAGCAGTTTCTCAGAAAGCTTCTTTCCAGTTTTGAACGGAAGATGTTTCCTTTTTCACCATAGCCCTCTATGGGCTTCCAAATATCCCTTTGCCAATTCCACAAGAACAGCCTTAGCGAAAAGCTTCTTGAAGGGAAAGATGTAACTCTGTGAGATGAATTAACAGAACACAGAGCAGTTTCTCAGAAAGCTTCTTTCCAGTTTTGAACGGAAGATATTTCCTTTTTCAACATAGCCCTCTATGGGCTTCCAAATATCCCTTTGCCAATTCCACAAGAACAGCCTTAGCGAAAGGCTTCTTGAAGGGAAAGATGTAACTCTGTGAGATGAATTAACAGAACACAGAGCAGTTTCTCAGAAAGCTTCTTTCCAGTTTTGAACGGAAGATATTTCCTTTTTCACCATAGCCCTCTATGGGCTTCCAAATATCCCTTTGCCAATTCCACAAGAACAGCCTTAGCGAAAGGCTTCTTGAAGGGAAAGATGTAACTCTGTGAGATGAATTAACAGAACACAGAGCAGTTTCTCAGAAAGCTTCTTTCCAGTTTTGAACGGAAGATATTTCCTTTTTCACCATAGCCCTCTATGGGCTTCCAAATATCCCTTTGCCAATTCCACAAGAATAGCCTTAGCGAAAGGCTTCTTGAAGGGAAAGATGTAACTCTGTAAGATGAATTAACAGAACACAGAACAGTTTCTCAGAAAGCTTCTTTCCAGTTTGGAACGGAAGATATTTCCTTTTTCACCATAGCCCTCTATGGGCTTCCAAATATCCCTTTGCCAATTCCACAAGAACAGCCTTAGCGAAAGGCTTCTTGAAGGGAAAGATGTAACTCTGTGAGATGAATTAACAGAACACAGAGCAGTTTCTCAGAAAGCTTCTTTCCAGTTTTGAACGGAAGATATTTCCTTTTTCAAAATAGCCCTCTATGGGCTTCCAAATATCCCTTTGCCAATTCCACAAGAACAGCCTTAGCGAAAGGCTTCTTGAAGGGAAAGATGTAACTCTGTGAGATGAATTAACAGAACACAGAGCAGTTTCTCAGAAAGCTTCTTTCCAGTTTTGAACGGAAGATATTTCCTTTTTCACCATAGCCCTCTATGGGCTTCCAAATATCCCTTTGCCAATTCCACAAGAACAGTCTTAGCGAAAGGCTTCTTGAAGGGAAAGATGTAACTCTGTGAGATGAATTAACAGAACACAGAGCAGTTTCTCAGAAAGCTTCTTTCCAGTTTTGAACGGAAGATATTTCCTTTTTCACCATAGCCCTCTATGGGCTTCCAAATATCAATTTGCCAATTCCACAAGAACAGCCTTAGCGAACGGCTTCTTGAAGGGAAAGATGTATCTCTGTGAGATGAATTAACAGAACACAGAGCAGTTTCTCAGAAAGCTTCTTTCCAGTTTTGAACGAAAGATATTTCCTTTTTCACCATAGCTCCCTATGGGCTTCCAAATATCCCTTTGCCAATTCCACAAGAACAGCCTTAGCGAAAGGCTTCTTGAAGGGAAAGATGTAACTCTGTGAGATGAATTAACGGAACACAAAGCAGTTTCTCAGAAAGCTTCTTTCCAGTTTTGAACGGAAGATATTTCCTTTTTCACCATAGCCCTCTATGGGCTTCCAAATATCCCTTTGCCAATTCCACAAGAACAGCCTTAGCGAAAGGCTTCTTGAAGGGAAAGATGTAACTCTGTGAGATGAATTATCAGAACACAGAGCAGTTTCTCAGAAAGCTTCTTTCCAGTTTTGAACGGAAGATATTTCCTTTTTCACCATACCCCTCTATGGGCTTCCAAATATCCCTTTGCCAATTCCACAAGAACAGCCTTAGCGAAAGGCTTCTTGAAGGGAAAGATGTAACTCTGTGAGATGAATTAACAGAACACAGAGCAGTTTCTCAGAAAGCTTCTTTCCAGTTTTGAACGGAAGATATTTCCTTTTTCACCATAGCCCTCTATGGGCTTCCAAATATCCCTTTGCCAATTCCACAAGAACAACCTTAGCGAAAGGCTTCTTGAAGGGAAAGATGTAACTCTGTGAGATGAATTACCAGAACACAGAGCCGTTTCTCAGAAAGCTTCTTTCCAGTTTTGAACGGAAGATATTTCCTTTTTCACCATAGCCCTCTATGGGCTTCCAAATATCCCTTTGCCAATTCCACAAGAACAGCCTTAGCGAAAGGCTTCTTGAAGGGAAAGATGTAACTCTGTGAGATGAATTAACAGAACACAGAGCAGTTTCTCAGAAAGCTTCTTTCCAGTTTTGAACGGAAGATATTTCCTTTTTCACCATAGCCCTCTATGGGCTTCCAAATATCCCTTTGCCAATTCCCGAAGAACAGCCTTAGCGAAAGGCTTCTTGAAGGGAAAGATGTAACTCTGTGAGATGAATTACCAGAACACAGTGCAGTTTCTCAGAAAGCTTCTTTCCAGTTTTGAACGGAAGATATTTCCTTTTTCACCATAGCCCTCTATGGGCTTCCAAATATCCCTTTGCCAATTCCCAAAGAACAGCCTTAGCGAAAGGCTTCTTGAAGGGAAAGATGTAACTCTGTGAGATGAATTAACAGAACACAGAGCAGTTTCTCAGAAAGCTTCTTTCCAGTTTTGAACGGAAGATATTTCCTTTTTCACCATAGCTCCCTATGGGCTTCCAAATATCCCTTTGCCAATTCCACAAGAACAGCCTTAGCGAAAGGCTTCTTGAAGGGAAAGATGCAACTCTTGGAGATGAATTAAAAGAACACAAAGCAGTTTCTCAGAAAGCTTCTTTCCAGTTTTGAACGGAAGATATTTCCTTTTTCACCATAGCCCTCTATGGGCTTCCAAATATCCCTTTGCCAATTCCACAAGAACACCCTTAGCGAAAGGCTTCTTGAAGGGAAAGATGTAACTCTGTGAGATGAATTAACAGAACACAGAGCAGTTTCTCAGAAAGCTTCTTTCCAGTTTTGAACGGAAGATATTTCCTTTTTCACCATAGCCCTCTATGGGCTTCCAAATATCCCTTTGCCAATTCCACAAGAACAGCCTTAGCGAAAGGCTTCTTGAAGGGAAAGATGTAACTCTGTGAGATGAATTAACAGAACACAGAGCTGTTTCTCAGAAAGCTTCTTTCCAGTTTTGAACGGAAGATATTTCCTTTTTCACCGTAGCCCTCTACGGGCTTCCAAATATCCCTTTGCCAATTCCACAAGAACAGCCTTAGCGAAAGGCTTCTTGAAGGGAAAGATGTAACTCTGTGAGATGAATTAACAGAACACAGAGCAGTTTCTCAGAAAGCTTCTTTCATGTTTTCAACGGAAGATATTTCCTTTTACACCATAGCCCTCTATGGGCTTCCAAATATCCCTTTGCCAATTCCACAAGAACAGCCTTAGCGAAAGGCTTCTTGAAGGGAAAGATGTAACTCTGTGAGGTGAATTAACAGAACACAGAGCAGTTTCTCAGAAAGCTTCTTTCCAGTTTTGAACGGAAAATATTTCCTTTTTCACCATAGCCCTCTATGGGCTTCCAAATATCCCTTTGCCAATTACCCAAGAACAGCCTTAGCGAAAGGCTTCTTGAAGGGAAAGATGTAACTCTGTGGGATGAATTAACAGAACACAGAGCAGTTTCTCAGAAAGCTTCTTTCCAGTTTTGAACGGAAGATATTTCCTTTTTCACCATAGCCCCCTATGGGCTTCCAAATATCCCTTTGCCAATTCCCCAAGAACAGCCTTAGCGAAAGGCTTCTTGAAGAAAAAGATGTAACTCTGTGAGATGAATTAACAGAACACAGAGCAGTTTCTCAGAAAGCTTCTTTCCAGTTTTGAACGGAAGATATTTCCTTTTTCACCATAGCCCACTAAGGGCTACCAAATATCCCTTTGCCAATTCCACAAGAACATCCTTAGCGAAAGGCTTCTTGAAGGGAAAGATGTAACTCTGTGAGATGAATTAACAGAACACAGAGCAGTTTCTCAGAAAGCTTCTTTCCACTTTTGAACGGAAGATATTTCCTTTTTCACCATAGCCCTCTATGGGCTTCCAAATATCCCTTTGCCAATTCCACAAGAACAGCCTTAACGAAAGGCTTCTTGAAGGGAAAGATGTAATTCTGTGAGATGAATTAACAGAACACAGAGCAGTTTCTCAGAAAGCTTCTTTCCAGTTTTGAACGGAAGATATTTCCTTTTTCACCTTAGCCCTCTATGGGCTTCCAAATATCCCTTTGCCAATTCCACAAGAACAGCCTTAGCGAAAGGCTTCTTGAAGGGAAAGATGTAACTCTGTCAGATGAATTAACAGAACACAGAGCAGTTTCTCAGAAAGCTTCTTTCCAGTTTTGAACGGAAGGTATTTCCTTTTTCACCATAGCCCTCTATGGGCTTCCAAATATCCCTTTGCCAATTCCACAAGAACAGCCTTAGCGAAAGGCTTCTTGAAGGGAAAGATGTAACTCTGTGAGATGAATTAACAGAACACAGAGCAGTTGTTCAGAAAGCTTCTTTCCAGTTTTGAACGGAAGATATTTCCTTTTTCACCATAGCTCCCTATGGGCTTCCAAATATCCCTTTGCCAATTCCACAAGAACAGCCTTAGCGAAAGGCTTCTTGAAGGCATAGATGTAACTCTGTGAGATGAATTAAAAGAACACAAAGCAGTTTCTCAGAAAGCTTCTTTCCAGTTTTGAACGGAAGATATTTCCTTTTTCACCATAGCCCTCTATGGGCTTCCAAATATCCCTTTGCCAATTCCCCAAGAACAGCCTTAGCGAAAGGCTTCTTGAAGGGAAAGATGTAACTCTGTGAGATGAATTAACAGAACACAGAGCAGTTTCTCAGAAAGCTTCTTTCCAGTTTTGAACGGAAGATATTTCCTTTTTCACCATAGCCCTCTATGGGCTTCCAAATATCCCTTTGCCAATTCCACAAGAACAGCCTTAGCGAAAGGCTTCTTGAAGGGAAAGATGTAACTCTGTGAGATGAATTAACAGAACACAGAGCAGTTTCTCAGAAAGCTTCTTTCCAGTTTTGAACGGAAGATATTTCCTTTTTCACCATAGCCCTCTATGGGCTTCCAAATATCCCTTTGCCAATTCCACAAGAACAGCCTTAGCGAAAGGCTTCTTGAAGGGAAAGATGTAACTCTGTGAGATGAATTAACAGAACACAGAGCTGTTTCTCAGAAAGCTTCTTTCCAGTTTTGAACGGAAGATATTTCCTTTTTCACCATAGCCCTCTATGGGCTTCCAAATATCCCTTTGCCAATTCCACAAGAACAGCCTTAGCGAAAGGCTTCTTGAAGGGAAAGATGTAACTCTGTGAGATGAATTAACAGAACACAGAGCAGTTTCTCAGAAAGCTTCTTTCATGTTTTCAACGGAAGATATTTCCTTTTACACCATAGCCCTCTATGGGCTTCCAAATATCCCTTTGCCAATTCCACAAGAACAGCCTTAGCGAAAGGCTTCTTGAAGGGAAAGATGTAACTCTGTGAGGTGAATTAACAGAACACAGAGCAGTTTCTCAGAAAGCTTCTTTCCAGTTTTGAACGGAAAATATTTCCTTTTTCACCATAGCCCTCTATGGGCTTCCAAATATCCCTTTGCCAATTACCCAAGAACAGCCTTAGCGAAAGGCTTCTTGAAGGGAAAGATGTAACTCTGTGGGATGAATTAACAGAACACAGAGCAGTTTCTCAGAAAGCTTCTTTCCAGTTTTGAACGGAAGATATTTCCTTTTTCACCATAGCCATCTATGGGCTTCCAAATATCCCTTTGCCAATTCCCCAAGAACAGCCTTAGCGAAAGGCTTCTTGAAGGGAAAGATGTAACTCTGTGAGATGAATTAACAGAACACAGAGCAGTTTCTCAGAAAGCTTCTTTCCAGTTTTGAACGGAAGATATTTCCTTTTTCACCATAGCCCTCTATGGGCTTCCAAATATCCCTTTGCCAATTCCACAAGAACAGCCTTATTGAAAGGCTTCTTGAAGGGAGAGATGTAACTCTGTGAGATGAATTAACAGAACACAGAGCAGTTTCTCAGAAAGCTTCCTTCCAGTTTTGAACGGAAGATATTTCCTTTTTCACCATAGCCCTCTATGGGCTTCCAAATATCCCTTTGCCAATTCCACAAGAACAGTCTTAGCGAAAGGCTTCTTGAAGGGAAAGATGTAACTCTGTGAGATGAATTAACAGAACACAGAGCAGTTTCTCAGAAAGCTTCTTTCCAGTTTTGAACGGATGATATTTCCTTTTTCACCATAACCCTCTATGGGCTTCCAAATATCCCTTTGCCAATTGCGCAGGAACAGCCTTAGCGAAAGGCTTCTTGAAGGGAAAGATGTAACTCTGTGAGATGAATTAACAGACCACAGAGCAGTTTCTCAGAAAGCTGCTTTCCAGTTTTGAACGGAAGATATTTCCTTTTTCACCATAGCCCTCTATGGGCTTCCAAATATCCCTTTGCCAATTCCACAAGAACAGCCTTAGCGAAAGGCTTCTTGAAGGGAAAGATGTAACTCTGTGAGATGAATTAACAGAACACAGAGCAGTTTCTCAGAAAGCTTCTTTCCAGTTTTGAACGGAAGATATTTCCTTTTTCACCATAGCCCTCTATGGGCTTCCAAATATCCCTTTGCCAATTCCCAAAGAACAGCCTTAGCGAAAGGCTTCTTGAAGGGAAAGATGTAACTCTGTGAGATGAATTAACAGAACACAGAGCAGTTTCTCAGAAAGCTTCTTTCCAGTTTTGAACGGAAGATATTTCCTTTTTCACCATAGCCCTCTATGGGCTTCCAAATATCCCTTTGCCAATTCCACAAGAACAGCCTTAGCGAAAAGCTTCTTGAAGGGAAAGATGTAACTCTGTGAGATGAATTAACAGAACACAGAGCAGTTTCTCAGAAAGCTTCTTTCCAGTTTTGAACGGAAGATATTTCCTTTTTCACCATAGCCCTCTATGGGCTTCCAAATATCCCTTTGCCAATTCCACAAGAACAGCCTTAGCGAAAGGCTTCTTGAAGGGAAAGATGTAACTCTGTGAGATGAATTAACAGAACACAGAGCAGTTTCTCAGAAAGCTTCTTTCCAGTTTTGAACGGAAGATATTTCCTTTTTCACCATAGCCCTCTATGGGCTTCCAAATATCCCTTTGCCAATTCCACAAGAACAGCCTTAGCGAAAGGCTTCTTGAAGGGAAAGATGTAACTCTGTGAGATGAATTAACAGAACACAGAGCAGTTTCTCAGAAAGCTTCTTTCCAGTTTTGAACGGAAGATATTTCCTTTTTCACCATAGCCCTCTATGGGCTTCCAAATATCCCTTTGCCAATTCCCAAAGAACAGCCTTAGCGAAAGGCTTCTTGAAGGGAAAGATGTAACTCTGTGAGATGAATTAACAGAACACAGAGCAGTTTCTCAGAAAGCTTCTTTCCAGTTTTGAACGGAAGATATTTCCTTTTTCACCATAGCTCCCTATGGGCTTCCAAATATCCCTTTGCCAATTCCACAAGAACAGCCTTAGCGAAAGGCTTCTTGAAGGGAAAGATGCAACTCTTGGAGATGAATTAAAAGAACACAAAGCAGTTTCTCAGAAAGCTTCTTTCCAGTTTTGAACGGAAGATATTTCCTTTTTCACCATAGCCCTCTATGGGCTTCCAAATATCCCTTTGCCAATTCCACAAGAACAGCCTTAGCGAAAGGCTTCTTGAAGGGAAAGATGTAACTCTGTGAGATGAATTAACAGAACACAGAGCAGTTTCTCAGAAAGCTTCTTTCCAGTTTTGAACGGAAGATATTTCCTTTTTCACCATAGCCCTCTATGGGCTTCCAAATATCCCTTTGCCAATTCCACAAGAACAGCCTTAGCGAAAGGCTTCTTGAAGGGAAAGATGTAACTCTGTGAGATGAATTAACAGAACACAGAGCTGTTTCTCAGAAAGCTTCTTTCCAGTTTTGAACGGAAGATATTTCCTTTTTCACCGTAGCCCTCTATGGGCTTCCAAATATCCCTTTGCCAATTCCACAAGAACAGCCTTAGCGAAAGGCTTCTTGAAGGGAAAGATGTAACTCTGTGAGATGAATTAACAGAACACAGAGCAGTTTCTCAGAAAGCTTCTTTCATGTTTTCAACGGAAGATATTTCCTTTTACACCATAGCCCTCTATGGGCTTCCAAATATCCCTTTGCCAATTCCACAAGAACAGCCTTAGCGAAAGGCTTCTTGAAGGGAAAGATGTAACTCTGTGAGGTGAATTAACAGAACACAGAGCAGTTTCTCAGAAAGCTTCTTTCCAGTTTTGAACGGAAAATATTTCCTTTTTCACCATAGCCCTCTATGGGCTTCCAAATATCCCTTTGCCAATTACCCAAGAACAGCCTTAGCGAAAGGCTTCTTGAAGGGAAAGATGTAACTCTGTGGGATGAATTAACAGAACACAGAGCAGTTTCTCAGAAAGCTTCTTTCCAGTTTTGAACGGAAGATATTTCCTTTTTCACCATAGCCCCCTATGGGCTTCCAAATATCCCTTTGCCAATTCCCCAAGAACAGCCTTAGCGAAAGGCTTCTTGAAGAAAAAGATGTAACTCTGTGCGATGAATTAACAGAACACAGAGCAGTTTCTCAGAAAGCTTCTTTCCAGTTTTGAACGGAAGATATTTCCTTTTTCACCATAGCCCACTAAGGGCTACCAAATATCCCTTTGCCAATTCCACAAGAACAGCCTTAGCGAAAGGCTTCTTGAAGGGAAAGATGTAACTCTGTGAGATGAATTAACAGAACACAGAGCAGTTTCTCAGAAAGCTTCTTTCCACTTTTGAACGGAAGATATTTCCTTTTTCACCATAGCCCTCTATGGGCTTCCAAATATCCCTTTGCCAATTCCCGAAGAACAGCCTTAGCGAAAGGCTTCTTGAAGGGAAAGATGTAACTCTGTGAGATGAATTAACAGAACACAGAGCAGTTTCTCAGAAAGCTTCTTTCCAGTTTTGAACGGATGGTATTTCCTTTTTCACCATAGCCATCTATGGGCTTCCAAATATCCCTTTGCCAATTCCCCAAGAACAGCCTTAGCGAAAGGCTTCTTGAAGGGAAAGATGTAACTCTGTGAGATGAATTAACAGAACACAGAGCAGTTTCTCAGAAAGCTTCTTTCCAGTTTTGAACGGAAGATATTTCCTTTTTCACCATAGCCCTCTATGGGCTTCCAAATATCCCTTTGCCAATTCCACAAGAACAGCCTTATTGAAAGGCTTCTTGAAGGGAGAGATGTAACTCTGTGAGATGAATTAACAGAACACAGAGCAGTTTCTCAGAAAGCTTCCTTCCAGTTTTGAACGGAAGATATTTCCTTTTTCACCATAGCCCTCTATGGGCTTCCAAATATCCCTTTGCCAATTCCACAAGAACAGTCTTAGCGAAAGGCTTCTTGAAGGGAAAGATGTAACTCTGTGAGATGAATTAACAGAACACAGAGCAGTTTCTCAGAAAGCTTCTTTCCAGTTTTGAACGGATGATATTTCCTTTTTCACCATAACCCTCTATGGGCTTCCAAATATCCCTTTGCCAATTGCGCAGGAACAGCCTTAGCGAAAGGCTTCTTGAAGGGAAAGATGTAACTCTGTGAGATGAATTAACAGAACACAGAGCAGTTTCTCAGAAAGCTGCTTTCCAGTTTTGAACGGAAGATATTTCCTTTTTCACCATAGCCCTCTATGGGCTTCCAAATATCCCTTTGCCAATTCCACAAGAACAGCCTTAGCGAAAGGCTTCTTGAAGGGAAAGATGTAACTCTGTGAGATGAATTAACAGAACACAGAGCAGTTTCTCAGAAAGCTTCTTTCCAGTTTTGAACGGAAGATATTTCCTTTTTCACCATAGCCCTCTATGGGCTTCCAAATATCCCTTTGCCAATTCCCAAAGAACAGCCTTAGCGAAAGGCTTCTTGAAGGGAAAGATGTAACTCTGTGAGATGAATTAACAGAACACAGAGCAGTTTCTCAGAAAGCTTCTTTCCAGTTTTGAACGGAAGATATTTCCTTTTTCACCATAGCCCTCTATGGGCTTCCAAATATCCCTTTGCCAATTCCACAAGAACAGCCTTAGCGAAAAGCTTCTTGAAGGGAAAGATGTAACTCTGTGAGATGAATTAACAGAACACAGAGCAGTTTCTCAGAAAGCTTCTTTCCAGTTTTGAACGGAAGATATTTCCTTTTTCACCATAGCCCTCTATGGGCTTCCAAATATCCCTTTGCCAATTCCACAAGAACAGCCTTAGCGAAAGGCTTCTTGAAGGGAAAGATGTAACTCTGTGAGATGAATTAACAGAACACAGAGCAGTTTCTCAGAAAGCTTCTTTCCAGTTTTGAACGGAAGATATTTCCTTTTTCACCATAGCCCTCTATGGGCTTCCAAATATCCCTTTGCCAATTCCACAAGAACAGCCTTAGCGAAAGGCTTCTTGAAGGGAAAGATGTAACTCTGTGAGATGAATTAACAGAACACAGAGCAGTTTCTCAGAAAGCTTCTTTCCAGTTTTGAACGGAAGGTATTTCCTTTTTCACCATAGCCCTCTATGGGCTTCCAAATATCCCTTTGCCAATTCCACAAGAACAGCCTTAGCGAAAGGCTTCTTGAAGGGAAAGATGTAACTCTGTGAGATGAATTAACAGAACACAGAGCAGTTTCTCAGAAAGCTTCTTTCAATTTTTGAACGGAACATATTTCCTTTTTCACCATAGCCCTCTATGGGCTTCCAAATATCCCTTTGCCAATTCCACAAGAACAGCCTTAGCGAAAGGCTTCTTGAAGTGAAAGATGTAACTCTGTGAGATGAATTAACAGAACACAGAGCAGTTGTTCAGAAAGCTTCTTTCCAGTTTTGAACGGAAGATATTTCCTTTTTCACCATAGCTCCCTATGGGCTTCCAAATATCCCTTTGCCAATTCCACAAGAACAGCCTTAGCGAAAGGCTTCTTGAAGGGATAGATGTAACTCTGTGAGATGAATTAAAAGAACACAAAGCAGTTTCTCAGAAAGCTTCTTTCCAGTTTTGAACGGAAGATATTTCCTTTTTCACCATAGCCCTCTAAGGGCTTCCAAATATCCCTTTGCCAATTCCCCAAGAACAGCCTTAGCGAAAGGCTTCTTGAAGGGAAAGATGTAACTCTGTGAGATGAATTAACAGAACACAGAGCAGTTTCTCAGAAAGTTTCTTTCTAGTTTTGAACGGAAGATATTTCCTTTTTCACCATAGCCCTCTATGGGCTTCCAAATATCCCTTTGCCAATTCTACAAGAACAGCCTTAGCGAAAGGCTTCTTGAAGGGAAAGATGTAACTCTGTGAGATGAATTAACAGAACACAGAGCAGTTTCTCAGAAAGCTTCTTTCCAGTTTTGAACGGAAGATATTTCCTTTTTCACCATAGCCCTCTATGGGCTTCCAAATATCCCTTTGCCAATTCCACAAGAACAGCCTTAGCGAAAGGCTTCTTGAAGGGAAAGATGTAACTCTGTGAGATGAATTACCAGAACACAGAGCAGTTTCTCAGAAAGCTTCTTTCCAGTTTTGAACGGAAGATATTTCCTTTTTCACCATAGCCCTCTATGGGCTTCCAAATATCCCTTTGCCAATTCCACAAGAACAGCCTTAGCGAAAGGCTTCTTGAAGGGAAAGATGTAACTCTGTGAGATGAATTAACAGAACACAGAGCAGTTTCTCAGAAAGCTTCTTTGCAGTTTTGAACGGAAGATATTTCCTTTTTCACCATAGCCCTCTATGGGCTTCCAAATATCCCTTTGCCAATTCCACAAGAACAGCCTTAGCGAAAAGCTTCTTGAAGGGAAAGATGTAACTCTGTGAGATGAATTAACAGAACACAGAGCAGTTTCTCAGAAAGCTTCTTTCCAGTTTTGAACGGAAGATATTTCCTTTTTCACCATAGCCCTCTATGGGCTTCCAAATATCCCTTTGCCAATTCCACAAGAACAGCCTTAGCGAAAGGCTTCTTGAAGGGAAAGATGTAACTCTGTGAGATGAATTAACAGAACACAGAGCAGTTTCTCAGAAAGCTTCTTTCCAGTTTTGAACGGAAGATATTTCCTTTTTCACCATAGCCCTCTATGGGCTTCCAAATATCCCTTTGCCAATTCCCCAATAACAGCCTTAGCGAAAGGCTTCTTGAAGGGAAAGATGTAACTCTGTGAGATGAATTAACAGAACACAGAGCAGTTTCTCAGAAAGCTTCTTTCCAGTTTTGAACGGAAGATATTTCCTTTTTCACCATAGCCCTCTATGGGCTTCCAAATATCCCTTTGCCAATTCCACAAGAACAGCCTTAGCGAAACGCTTCTTGAAGGGAAAGATGTAACTCTGTGAGGTGAATTAACAGAACACAGAGCAGTTTCTCAGAAAGCTTCTTTCCAGTTTTGAACGGAAGATATTTCCTTTTTCACCATAGCCCTCTATGGGCTTCCAAATATCCCTTTGCCAATTCCACAAGAACAGCCTTAGCGAAAGGCTTCTTGATGGGAAAGATGTAACTCTGTGAGATGAATTAACAGAACACACAGCAGTTTCCCAGAAAGCTTCTTTCCAGTTTTGAACGGAAGATATTTCCTTTTTCACCATAGCCCTCTATGGGCTTCCAAATATCCCTTTGCCAATTCCCCAAGAACAGCCTTAGCGAAAGGCTTCTTGAAGGGAAAGATGTAACTCTGTGAGATGAATTAACAGAACACAGAGCAGTTTCTCAGAAAGCTTCTTTCCAGTTTTGAACGGAAGATATTTCCTTTTTCACCATAGCCCTCTATGGGCTTCCAAATATCCCTTTGCCAATTCCACAAGAACAGCCTTAGCGAAAGGCTTCTTGAAGGGAAAGATGTAACTCTGTGAGATGAATTAACAGAACACAGAGCAGTTTCTCAGAAAGCTTCTTTCCAGTTTTGAACGGAAGATATTTCCTTTTTCACCATAGCCCTCTATGGGCTTCCAAATATCCCTTTGCCAATTGCACAGGAACAGCCTTAGCGAAAGGCTTCTTGAAGGGAAAGATGTAACTCTGTGAGATGAATTAACAGAACACAGAGCAGTTTCTCAGAAAGCTTCTTTCCAGTTTTGAACGGAAGATATTTCCTTTTTCACCATAGCCCTCTATGGGCTTCCAAATATCCCTTTGCCAATTCCACAAGAACAGCCTTAGCGAAAGGCTTCTTGAAGGGAAAGATGTAACTCTGTGAGATGAATTAACAGAACACAGAGCAGTTTCTCAGAAAGCTTCTTTCCAGTTTTGAACGGAAGATATTTCCTTTTTCACCATAGCCCTCTATGGGCTTCCAAATATCCCTTTGCCAATTCCACAAGAACAGCCTTAGCGAAAGGCTTCTTGAAGGGAAAGATGTAACTCTGTAAGATGAATTAACAGAACACAGAACAGTTTCTCAGAAAGCTTCTTTCCAGTTTTGAACGGAAGATATTTCCTTTTTCACCATAGCCCTCTATGGGCTTCCAAATATCCCTTTGCCAATTCCACAAGAACAGCCTTAGCGAAAGGCTTCTTGAAGGGAAAGATGTAACTCTGTGAGATGAATTAACAGAACACAGAGCAGTTTCTCAGAAAGCTTCTTTCCAGTTTTGAACGGAAGATATTTCCTTTTTCACCATAGCCCTCTATGGGCTTCCAAATATCCCTTTGCCAATTCCACAAGAACAGCCTTAGCGAAAGGCTTCTTGAAGGGAAAGATGTAACTCTGTGAGATGAATTAACAGAACACAGAGCAGTTTCTCAGAAAGCTTCTTTCCAGTTTTGAACGGAAGATATTTCCTTTATCACCATAGCCCTCTATGTTCTTCCAAATATCCCTTTGCCAATTCCACAAGAACAGTCTTAGCGAAAGGCTTCTTGAAGGGAAAGATGTAACTCTGTGAGATGAATTAACAGAACACAGAGCAGTTTCTCAGAAAGCTTCTTTCCAGTTTTGAACGGAAGATATTTCCTTTTTCACCATAGCCCTCTATGGGCTTCCAAATATCAATTTGCCAATTCCACAAGAACAGCCTTAGCGAAAGGCTTCTTGAAGGGAAAGATGTAACTCTGTGAGATGAATTAACAGAACACAGAGCAGTTTCTCAGAAAGCTTCTTTCCAGTTTTGAACGAAAGATATTTCCTTTTTCACCATAGCTCCCTATGGGCTTCCAAATATCCCTTTGCCAATTCCACAAGAACAGCCTTAGCGAAAGGCTTCTTGAAGGGAAAGATGTAACTCTGTGAGATGAATTAACGGAACACAAAGCAGTTTCTCAGAAAGCTTCTTTCCAGTTTTGAACGGAAGATATTTCCTTTTTCACCATAGCCCTCTATGGGCTTCCAAATATCCCTTTGCCAATTCCACAAGAACAGCCTTAGCGAAAGGCTTCTTGAAGGGAAAGATGTAACTCTGTGAGATGAATTAACAGAACACAGAGCAGTTTCTCAGAAAGCTTCTTTCCAGTTTTGAACGGAAGATATTTCCTTTTTCACCATACCCCTCTATGGGCTTCCAAATATCCCTTTGCCAATTCCACAAGAACAGCCTTAGCGAAAGGCTTCTTGAAGGGAAAGATGTAACTCTGTGAGATGAATTAACAGAACACAGAGCAGTTTCTCAGAAAGCTTCTTTCCAGTTTTGAACGGAAGATATTTCCTTTTTCACCATAGCCCTCTATGGGCTTCCAAATATCCCTTTGCCAATTCCACAAGAACAGCCTTAGCGAAAGGCTTATTGAAGGGAAAGATGTAACTCTGTGGGATGAATTAACAGAACACAGAGCAGTTTCTCAGAAAGCTTCTTTCCAGTTTTGAACGGAAGATATTTCCTTTTTCACCATAGCCCTCTAAGGGCTTCCAAATATCCCTTTGCCAATTCCACAAGAACAGCCTTAGCGAAAGGCTTCTTGAAGGGAAAGATGTAACTCTGTGAGATGAATTAACAGAACACAGAGCAGTTTCTCAGAAAGCTTCTTTCCAGTTTTGAACGGAAGGTATTTCCTTTTTCACCATAGCCCTCTAAGGGCTTCCAAATATCCCTTTGCCAATACCCCAAGAACAGCCTTAGCGAAAGGCTTCTTGAAGGGAATGATGTAACTCTGTGAGATGAATTAACAGAACACAGAGCAGTTTCTCAGAAAGCTTCTTTCCAGTTTTGAACGGAAGATATTTCCTTTTTCACCATAGCCCTCTATGGGCTTCCAAATATCCCTTTGCCAATTCCACAAGAACAGCCTTAGCGAAAGGCTTCTTGAAGGGAAAGATGTAACTCTGTGAGATGAATTACCAGAACACAGAGCCGTTTCTCAGAAAGCTTCTTTCCAGTTTTGAACGGAAGATATTTCCTTTTTCACCATAGCCCTCTATGGGCTTCCAAATATCCCTTTGCCAATTCCACAAGAACAGCCTTAGCGAAAGGCTTCTTGAAGGGAAAGATGTAACTCTGTGAGATGAATTAACAGAACACAGAGCAGTTTCTCAGAAAGCTTCTTTCCAGTTTTGAACGGAAGATATTTCCTTTTTCACCATAGCCATCTATGGGCTTCCAAATATCCCTTTGCCAATTCCACAAGAACAGCCTTAGCGAAAAGCTTCTTGAAGGGAAAGATGTAACTCTGTGAGATGAATTAACAGAACACAGAGCAGTTTCTCAGAAAGCTTCTTTCCAGTTTTGAACGGAAGATATTTCCTTTTTCACCATAGCCCTCTATGGGCTTCCAAATATCCCTTTGCCAATTCCACAAGAACAGCCTTAGCGAAAGGCTTCTTGAAGGGAAAGATGTAACTCTGTGAGATGAATTAACAGAACACAGAGCAGTTTCTCAGAAAGCTTCTTTCCAGTTTTGAACCGGAGATATTTCCTTTTTCACCATAGCCCTCTATGGGCTTCCAAATATCCCTTTGCCAATTCCACAAGAACAGCCTTAGCGAAAGGCTTCTTGAAGGGAAAGATGTAACTCTGTGAGATGAATTAACAGAACACAGAGCAGTTTCTCAGAAAGCTTCTTTCCAGTTTTGAACGGAAGATATTTCCTTTTTCACCATAGCCCTCTATGGGCTTCCAAATATCCCTTTGCCAATTCCCAAAGAACAGCCTTAGCGAAAGGCTTCTTGAAGGGAAAGATGTAACTCTGTGAGATGAATTAACAGAACACAGAGCAGTTTCTCAGAAAGCTTCTTTCCAGTTTTGAACGGAAGATATTTCCTTTTTCACCATAGCTCCCTATGGGCTTCCAAATATCCCTTTGCCAGTTCCACAAGAACAGCCTTAGCGAAAGGCTTCTTGAAGGGAAAGATGCAACTCTGTGAGATGAATTAAAAGAACACAAAGCAGTTTCTCAGAAAGCTTCTTTCCAGTTTTGAACGGAAGATATTTCCTTTTTCACCATAGCCCTCTATGGGCTTCCAAATATCCCTTTGCCAATTCCACAAGAACAGCCTTAGCGAAAGGCTTCTTGAAGGGAAACATGTAACTCTGTGAGATGAATTAACAGAACACAGAGCGGTTTCTCAGAAAGCTTCTTTCTAGTTTTGAACGGAAGATATTTCCTTTTTCACCATAGCCCTCTATGGGCTTCCAAATATCCCTTTGCCAATTCCACAAGAACAGCCTTAGCGAAAGGCTTCTTGAAGGGAAAGATGTAACTCTGTGAGATGAATTAACAGAACACAGAGCAGTTTCTCAGAAAGCTTCTTTCCAGTTTTGAACGGAAGATATTTCCTTTTTCACCATAGCCCTCTATGGGCTTCCAAATATCCCTTTGCCAATTCCACAAGAACAGCCTTAGCGAAAGGCTTCTTGAAGGGAAAGATGTAACACTGTGAGATGAATTACCAGAACACAGAGCAGTTTCTCAGAAAGCTTCTTTCCAGTTTTGAACGGAAGATATTTCCTTTTTCACCATAGCCCTCTATGGGCTTCCAAATATCCCTTTGCCAATTCCACAAGAACAGCCTTAGCGAAAGGCTTCTTGAAGGGAAAGATGTAACTCTGTGAGATGAATTAACAGAACACAGAGCAGTTTCTCAGAAAGCTTCTTTCCAGTTTTGAACGGAAGATGTTTCCTTTTTCACCATAGCCCTCTATGGGCTTCCAAATATCCCTTTGCCAATTCCACAAGAACAGCCTTAGCGAAAAGCTTCTTGAAAGGAAAGATGTAACTCTGTGAGATGAATTAACAGAACACAGAGCAGTTTCTCAGAAAGCTTCTTTCCAGTTTTGAACGGAAGATATTTCCTTTTTCAACATAGCCCTCTATGGGCTTCCAAATATCCCTTTGCCAATTCCACAAGAACAGCCTTAGCGAAACGCTTCTTGAAGGGAAAGATGTAACTCTGTGAGATGAATTAACAGAACACACAGCAGTTTCTCAGAAAGCTTCTTTCCAGTTTTGAACGGAAGATATTTCCTTTTTCACCATAGCCCTCTATGGGCTTCCAAATATCCCTTTGCCAATTCCCGAAGAACAGCCTTAGCGAAAGGCTTCTTGAAGGGAAAGATGTAACTCTGTGAGATGAATTAACAGAACACAGAGCAGTTTCTCAGAAAGCTTCTTTCCAGTTTTGAACGGATGGTATTTCCTTTTTCACCATAGCCATCTATGGGCTTCCAAATATCCCTTTGCCAATTCCCCAAGAACAGCCTTAGCGAAAGGCTTCTTGAAGGGAAAGATGTAACTCTGTGAGATGAATTAACAGAACACAGAGCAGTTTCTCAGAAAGCTTCTTTCCAGTTTTGAACGGAAGATATTTCCTTTTTCACCATAGCCCTCTATGGGCTTCCAAATATCCCTTTGCCAATTCCACAAGAACAGCCTTATTGAAAGGCTTCTTGAAGGGAGAGATGTAACTCTGTGAGATGAATTAACAGAACACAGAGCAGTTTCTCAGAAAGCTTCCTTCCAGTTTTGAACGGAAGATATTTCCTTTTTCACCATAGCCCTCTATGGGCTTCCAAATATCCCTTTGCCAATTCCACAAGAACAGTCTTAGCGAAAGGCTTCTTGAAGGGAAAGATGTAACTCTGTGAGATGAATTAACAGAACACAGAGCAGTTTCTCAGAAAGCTTCTTTCCAGTTTTGAACGGATGATATTTCCTTTTTCACCATAGCCCTCTATGGGCTTCCAAATATCCCTTTGCCAATTGCGCAGGAACAGCCTTAGCGAAAGGTTTCTTGAAGGGAAAGATGTAACTCTGTGAGATGAATTAACAGAACACAGAGCAGTTTCTCAGAAAGCTGCTTTCCAGTTTTGAACGGAAGATATTTCCTTTTTCACCATAGCCCTCTATGGGCTTCCAAATATCCCTTTGCCAATTCCACAAGAACAGCCTTAGCGAAAGGCTTCTTGAAGGGAAAGATATAACTCTGTGAGATGAATTAACAGAACACAGAGCAGTTTCTCAGAAAGCTTCTTTCCAGTTTTGAACGGAAGATATTTCCTTTTTCACCATAGCCCTCTATGGGCTTCCAAATATCCCTTTGCCAATTCCACCAGAACAGCCTTAGCGAAAGGCTTCTTGAAGGGAAAGATGTAACTCTGTGAGATGAATTAACAGAACACAGAGCAGTTTCTCAGAAAGCTTCTTTCCAGTTTTGAACGGAAGATATTTCCTTTTTCACCATAGCCCTCTATGGGCTTCCAAATATCCCTTTGCCAATTCCACAAGAACAGCCTTAGCGAAAAGCTTCTTGAAGGGAAAGATGTAACTCTGTGAGATGAATTAACAGAACACAGAGCAGTTTCTCAGAAAGCTTCTTTCCAGTTTTGAACGGAAGATATTTCCTTTTTCACCATAGCCCTCTATGGGCTTCCAAATATCCCTTTGCCAATTCCACAAGAACAGCCTTAGCGAAAGGCTTCTTGAAGGGAAAGATGTAACTCTGTGAGATGAATTAACAGAACACAGAGCAGTTTCTCAGAAAGCTTCTTTCCAGTTTTGAACGGAAGATATTTCCTTTTTCACCATAGCCCTCTATGGGCTTCCAAATATCCCTTTGCCAATTCCACAAGAACAGCCTTAGCGAAAGGCTTCTTGAAGGGAAAGATGTAACTCTGTGAGATGAATTAACAGAACACAGAGCAGTTTCTCAGAAAGCTTCTTTCCAGTTTTGAACGGAAGATATTTCCTTTTTCACCATAGCCCTCTATGGGCTTCCAAATATCCCTTTGCCAATTCCCAAAGAACAGCCTTAGCGAAAGGCTTCTTGAAGGGAAAGATGTAACTCTGTGAGATGAATTAACAGAACACAGAGCAGTTTCTCAGAAAGCTTCTTTCCAGTTTTGAACGCAAGATATTTCCTTTTTCACCATAGCCCTCTATGGGCTTCCAAATATCCCTTTGCCAATTCCACAAGAACAGCCTTAGCGAAAGGCTTCTTGAAGGAAAAGATGTAACTCTGTGAGATGAATTAACAGAACACAGAGCAGTTTCTCAGAAAGCTTCTTTCTAGTTTTGAACGGAAGATATTTCCTTTTTCACCATAGCCCTCTATGGGCTTCCAAATATCCCTTTGCCAATTCCACAAGAACAGCCTTAGCGAAAGGCTTCTTGAAGGGAAAGATGTAACTCTGTGAGATGAATTAACAGGACACAGAGCAGTTTCTCAGAAAGCTTCTTTCCAGTTTTGAACGGAAGATATTTCCTTTTTCACCATAGCCCTCTATGGGCTTCCAAATATCCCTTTGCCAATTCCACAAGAACAGCCTTAGCGAAAGGCTTCTTGAAGGGAAAGATGTAACTCTGTGAGATGAATTAACAGAACACAGAGCAGTTTCTCAGAAAGCTTCTTTCCAGTTTTGAACGGAAGATGTTTCCTTTTTCACCATAGCCCTCTATGGGCTTCCAAATATCCCTTTGCCAATTCCACAAGAACAGCCTTAGCGAAAAGCTTCTTGAAGGGAAAGATGTAACTCTGTGAGATGAATTAACAGAACACAGAGCAGTTTCTCAGAAAGCTTCTTTCCAGTTTTGAACGGAAGATATTTTCTTTTTCACCATAGCCCTCTATGGGCTTCCAAATATCCCTTTGCCAATTCCACAAGAACAGCCTTAGCGAAAGGCTTCTTGAAGGGAAAGATGTAACTCTGTGAGATGAATTAACAGAACACACAGCAGTTTCTCAGAAAGCTTCTTTCCAGTTTTGAACGGAAGATATTTCCTTTTTCACCATAGCCCTCTATGGGCTTCCAAATATCCCTTTGCCAATTCCCAAAGAACAGCCTTAGCGAAAGGCTTCTTGAAGGGAAAGATGTAACTCGGTGAGATGAATTAACAGAACACAGAGCAGTTTCTCAGAAAGCTTCTTTCCAGTTTTGAACGGATGGTATTTCCTTTTTCACCATAGCCATCTATGGGCTTCCAAATATCCCTTTGCCAATTCCCCAAGAACAGCCTTAGCGAAAGGCTTCTTGAAGGGAAAGATGTAACTCTGTGAGATGAATTAACAGAACACAGAGCAGTTTCTCAGAAAGCTTCTTTCCAGTTTTGAACGGAAGATATTTCCTTTTTCACCATAGCTCCCTATGGGCTTCCAAATATCCCTTTGCCAATTCCACAAGAACAGCCTTAGCGAAAGGCTTCTTGAAGGGAATGATGTAACTCTGTGAGATGAATTACCAGAACACAGAGCAGTTTCTCAGAAAGCTTCTTTCCAGTTTTGAACGGAAGATATTTCCTTTTTCACCATAGCCCTCTATGGGCTTCCAAATATCCCTTTGCCAATTCCACAAGAACAGCCTTAGCGAAAGGCTTCTTGAAGGGAAAGATGTAACTCTGTGAGATGAATTAACAGAACACAGAGCAGTTTCTCAGAAAGCTTCTTTCCAGTTTTGAACGGAAGATGTTTCCTTTTTCACCATAGCCCTCTATGGGCTTCCAAATATCCCTTTGCCAATTCCACAAGAACAGCCTTAGCGAAAGGCTTCTTGAAGGGAAAGATGTAACTCTGTGAGATGAATTAACAGAACACAGAGCAGTTTCTCAGAAAGCTTCTTTCCAGTTTTGAACGGAAGATATTTCCTTTTTCACCATAGCCCTCTATGGGCTTCCAAATATCCCTTTGCCAATTCCACAAGAACAGCCTTAGCGAAAGGCTTCTTGAAGGGAAAGATGTAACTCTGTGAGATGAATTAACAGAACACACAGCAGTTTCTCAGAAAGCTTCTTTCCAGTTTTGAACGGAAGATATTTCCTTTTTCACCATAGCCCTCTATGGGCTTCCAAATATCCCTTTGCCAATTCCCAAAGAACAGCCTTAGCGAAAGGCTTCTTGAAGGGAAAGATGTAACTCTGTGAGATGAATTAACAGAACACAGAGCAGTTTCTCAGAAAGCTTCTTTCCAGTTTTGAACGGATGGTATTTCCTTTTTCACCATAGCCATCTATGGGCTTCCAAATATCCCTTTGCCAATTCCCCAAGAACAGCCTTAGCGAAAGGCTTCTTGAAGGGAAAGATGTAACTCTGTGAGATGAATTAACAGAACACACAGCAGTTTCTCAGAAAGCTTCTTTCCAGTTTTGAACGGAAGATATTTCCTTTTTCACCATAGCCCTCTATGGGCTTCCAAATATCCCTTTGCCAATTCCACAAGAACAGCCTTAGCGAAAGGCTTCTTGAAGGGAAAGATGTAACTCTGTGAGATGAATTAACAGAACACAGAGCAGTTTCTCAGAAAGCTTCCTTCCAGTTTTGAACGGAAGATATTTCCTTTTTCACCATAGCCCTCTATGGGCTTCCAAATATCCCTTTGCCAATTCCACAAGAACAGCCTTAGCGAAAGGCTTCTTGAAGGGAAAGCTGTAACTCTGTGAGATGAATTACCAGAACACAGAGCAGTTTCTCAGAAAGCTTCTTTCCAGTTTTGAACGGAAGATATTTCCTTTTTCACCATAGCCCTCTATGGGCTTCCAAATATCCCTTTGCCAATTCCACCAGAACAGCCTTAGCGAAAGGCTTCTTGAAGGGAAAGATGTAACTCTGTGAGATGAATTAACAGAACACAGAGCAGTTTCTCAGAAAGCTTCTTTGCAGTTTTGAACGGAAGATATTTCCTTTTTCACCATAGCCCTCTATAGGCTTCCAAATATCCCTTTGCCAATTCCACAAGAACAGCCTTAGCGAAAAGCTTCTTGAAGGGAAAGATGTAACTCTGTGAGATGAATTAACAGAACACAGAGCAGTTTCTCAGAAAGCTTCTTTCCAGTTTTGAACGGAAGATATTTCCTTTTTCACCATAGCCCTCTATGGGCTTCCAAATATCCCTTTGCCAATTCCACAAGAACAGCCTTAGCGAAAGGCTTCTTGAAGGGAAAGATGTAACTCTGTGAGATGAATTAACAGAACACAGAGCAGTTTCTCAGAAAGCTTCTTTCCAGTTTTGAACGGAAGATATTTCCTTTTTCACCATAGCCCTCTATGGGCTTCCAAATATCCCTTTGCCAATTCCACAAGAACAGCCTTAGCGAAAGGCTTCTTGAAGGGAAAGATGTAACACTGTGAGATGAATTAACAGAACACAGAGCAGTTTCTCAGAAAGCTTCTTTCCAGTTTTGAACGGAAGATATTTCCTTTTTCACCATAGCCCTCTATGGGCTTCCAAATATCCCTTTGCCAATTCCCAAAGAACAGCCTTAGCGAAAGGCTTCTTGAAGGGAAAGATGTAACTCTGTGAGATGAATTAACAGAACACAGAGCAGTTTCTCAGAAAGCTTCTTTCCAGTTTTGAACGGAAGATATTTCCTTTTTCACCATAGCCCTCTATGGGCTTCCAAATATCCCTTTGCCAATTCCACAAGAACAGCCTTAGCGAAAGGCTTCTTGAAGGGAAAGATGTAACTCTGTGAGATGAATTAACAGAACACAGAGCAGTTTCTCAGAAAGCTTCTTTCTAGTTTTGAACGGAAGATATTTCCTTTTTCACCATAGCCCTCTATGGGCTTCCAAATATCCCTTTGCCAATTCCACAAGAACAGCCTTAGCGAAAGGCTTCTTGAAGGGAAAGATGTAACTCTGTGAGATGAATTAACAGAACACAGAGCAGTTTCTCAGAAAGCTTCTTTCCAGTTTTGAACGGAAGATATTTCCTTTTTCACCATAGCCCTCTATGGGCTTCCAAATATCCCTTTGCCAATTCCACAAGAACAGCCTTAGCGAAAGGCTTCTTGAAGGGAATGATGTAACTCTGTGAGATGAATTACCAGAACACAGAGCAGTTTCTCAGAAAGCTTCTTTCCAGTTTTGAACGGAAGATATTTCCTTTTTCACCATAGCCCTCTATGGGCTTCCAAATATCCCTTTGCCAATTCCACAAGAACAGCCTTAGCGAAAGGCTTCTTGAAGGGAAAGATGTAACTCTGTGAGATGAATTAACAGAACACAGAGCAGTTTCTCAGAAAGCTTCTTTCCAGTTTTGAACGGAAGATGTTTCCTTTTTCACCATAGCCCTCTATGGGCTTCCAAATATCCCTTTGCCAATTCCACAAGAACAGCCTTAGCGAAAAGCTTCTTGAAGGGAAAGATGTAACTCTGTGAGATGAATTAACAGAACACAGAGCAGTTTCTCAGAAAGCTTCTTTCCAGTTTTGAACGGAAGATATTTCCTTTTTCACCATAGCCCTCTATGGGCTTCCAAATATCCCTTTGCCAATTCCACAAGAACAGCCTTAGCGAAAGGCTTCTTGAAGGGAAAGATGTAACTCTGTGAGATGAATTAACAGAACACACAGCAGTTTCTCAGAAAGCTTCTTTCCAGTTTTGAACGGAAGATATTTCCTTTTTCACCATAGCCCTCTATGGGCTTCCAAATATCCCTTTGCCAATTCCCAAAGAACAGCCTTAGCGAAAGGCTTCTTGAAGGGAAAGATGTAACTCGGTGAGATGAATTAACAGAACACAGAGCAGTTTCTCAGAAAGCTTCTTTCCAGTTTTGAACGGATGGTATTTCCTTTTTCACCATAGCCATCTATGGGCTTCCAAATATCCCTTTGCCAATTCCCCAAGAACAGCCTTAGCGAAAGGCTTCTTGAAGGGAAAGATGTAACTCTGTGAGATGAATTAACAGAACACAGAGCAGTTTCTCAGAAAGCTTCTTTCCAGTTTTGAACGGAAGTTATTTCCTTTTTCACCATAGCTCCCTATGGGCTTCCAAATATCCCTTTGCCAATTCCACAAGAACAGCCTTAGCGAAAGGCTTCTTGAAGGGAATGATGTAACTCTGTGAGATGAATTACCAGAACACAGAGCAGTTTCTCAGAAAGCTTCTTTCCAGTTTTGAACGGAAGATATTTCCTTTTTCACCATAGCCCTCTATGGGCTTCCAAATATCCCTTTGCCAATTCCACAAGAACAGCCTTAGCGAAAGGCTTCTTGAAGGGAAAGATGTAACTCTGTGAGATGAATTAACAGAACACAGAGCAGTTTCTCAGAAAGCTTCTTTCCAGTTTTGAACGGAAGATGTTTCCTTTTTCACCATAGCCCTCTATGGGCTTCCAAATATCCCTTTGCCAATTCCACAAGAACAGCCTTAGCGAAAAGCTTCTTGAAGGGAAAGATGTAACTCTGTGAGATGAATTAACAGAACACAGAGCAGTTTCTCAGAAAGCTTCTTTCCAGTTTTGAACGGAAGATATTTCCTTTTTCACCATAGCCCTCTATGGGCTTCCAAATATCCCTTTGCCAATTCCACAAGAACAGCCTTAGCGAAAGGCTTCTTGAAGGGAAAGATGTTACTCTGTGAGATGAATTAACAGAACACACAGCAGTTTCTCAGAAAGCTTCTTTCCAGTTTTGAACGGAAGATATTTCCTTTTTCACCATAGCCCTCTATGGGCTTCCAAATATCCCTTTGCCAATTCCCAAAGAACAGCCTTAGCGAAAGGCTTCTTGAAGGGAAAGATGTAACTCTGTGAGATGAATTAACAGAACACAGAGCAGTTTCTCAGAAAGCTTCTTTCCAGTTTTGAACGGATGGTATTTCCTTTTTCACCATAGCCATCTATGGGCTTCCAAATATCCCTTTGCCAATTCCCCAAGAACAGCCTTAGCGAAAGGCTTCTTGAAGGGAAAGATGTAACTCTGTGAGATGAATTAACAGAACAAACAGCAGTTTCTCAGAAAGCTTCTTTCCAGTTTTGAACGGAAGATATTTCCTTTTTCACCATAGCCCTCTATGTGCTTCCAAATATCCCTTTGCCAATTCCACAAGAACAGCCTTAGCGAAAGGCTTCTTGAAGGGAAAGATGTAACTCTGTGAGATGAATTAACAGAACACAGAGCAGTTTCTCAGAAAGCTTCCTTCCAGTTTTGAACGGAAGATATTTCCTTTTTCACCATAGCCCTCTATGGGCTTCCAAATATCCCTTTTCCAATTCCACAAGAACAGTCTTAGCGAAAGGCTTCTTGAAGGGAAAGATGTAACTCTGTGAGATGAATTAACAGAACACAGAGCAGTTTCTCAGAAAGCTTCTTTCCAGTTTTGAACGGAAGATATTTCCTTTTTCACCATAGCCCTCTATGGGCTTCCAAATATCCCTTTGCCAATTCCACAAGAACAGCCTTAGCGAAAGGCTTCTTGAAGGGAAAGATGTAACTCTGTAAGATGAATTAACAGAACACAGAACAGTTTCTCAGAAAGCTTCTTTCCAGTTTGGAACGGAAGATATTTCCTTTTTCACCATAGCCCTCTATGGGCTTCCAAATATCCCTTTGCCAATTCCACAAGAACAGCCTTAGCGAAAGGCTTCTTGAAGGGAAAGATGTAACTCTGTGAGATGAATTAACAGAACACAGAGCAGTTTCTCAGAAAGCTTCTTTCCAGTTTTGAACGGAAGATATTTCCTTTTTCACCATAGCCCTCTATGGGCTTCCAAATATCCCTTTGCCAATTCCACAAGAACAGCCTTAGCGAAAGGCTTCTTGAAGGGAAAGATGTAACTCTGTGAGATGAATTAACAGAACACAGAGCAGTTTCTCAGAAAGCTTCTTTCCAGTTTTGAACGAAAGATATTTCCTTTTTCACCATAGCTCCCTATGGGCTTCCAAATATCCCTTTGCCAATTCCACAAGAACAGCCTGAGCGAAAGGCTTCTTGAAGGGAAAGATGTAACTCTGTGAGATGAATTAACGGAACACAAAGCAGTTTCTCAGAAAGCTTCTTTCCAGTTTTGAACGGAAGATATTTCCTTTTTCACCATAGCCCTCTATGGGCTTCCAAATATCCCTTTGCCAATTCCACAAGAACAGCCTTAGCGAAAGGCTTCTTGAAGGGAAAGATGTAACTCTGTGAGATGAATTATCAGAACACAGAGCAGTTTCTCAGAAAGCTTCTTTCCAGTTTTGAACGGAAGATATTTCCTTTTTCACCATACCCCTCTATGGGCTTCCAAATATCCCTTTGCCAATTCCACAAGAACAGCCTTAGCGAAAGGCTTCTTGAAGGGAAAGATGTAACTCTGTGAGATGAATTAACAGAACACAGAGCAGTTTCTCAGAAAGCTTCTTTCCAGTTTTGAACGGAAGATATTTCCTTTTTCACCATAGCCCTCTATGGGCTTCCAAATATCCCTTTGCCAATTCCACAAGAACAGCCTTAGCGAAAGGCTTCTTGAAGGGAAAGATGTAACTCTGTGAGATGAATTAACAGAACACAGAGCAGTTTCTCAGAAAGCTTCTTTCCAGTTTTGAACGGAAGGTATTTCCTTTTTCACCATAGCCCTCTAAGGGCTTCCAAATATCCCTTTGCCAATACCCCAAGAACAGCCTTAGGGAAAGGCTTCTTGAAGGGAATGATGTAACTCTGTGAGATGAATTAACAGAACACAGAGCAGTTTCTCAGAAAGCTTCTTTCCAGTTTTGAACGGAAGATATTTCCTTTTTCACCATAGCCCTCTATGGGCTTCCAAATATCCCTTTGCCAATTCCACAAGAACAGCCTTAGCGAAAGGCTTCTTGAAGGGAAAGATGTAACTCTGTGAGATGAATTACCAGAACACAGAGCCGTTTCTCAGAAAGATTCTTTCCAGTTTTGAACGGAAGATATTTCCTTTTTCACCATAGCCCTCTATGGGCTTCCAAATATCCCTTTGCCAATTCCACAAGAACAGCCTTAGCGAAAGGCTTCTTGAAGGGAAAGATGTAACTCTGTGAGATGAATTAACAGAACACAGAGCAGTTTCTCAGAAAGCTTCTTTCCAGTTTTGAACGGAAGATATTTCCTTTTTCACCATAGCCATCTATGGGCTTCCAAATATCCCTTTGCCAATTCCACAAGAACAGCCTTAGCGAAAAGCTTCTTGAAGGGAAAGATGTAACTCTGTGAGATGAATTAACAGAACACAGAGCAGTTTCTCAGAAAGCTTCTTTCCAGTTTTGAACGGAAGATATTTCCTTTTTCACCATAGCCCTCTATGGGCTTCCAAATATCCCTTTGCCAATTCCACAAGAACAGCCTTAGCGAAAGGCTTCTTGAAGGGAAAGATGTAACTCTGTGAGATGAATTAACAGAACACAGAGCAGTTTCTCAGAAAGCTTCTTTCCAGTTTTGAACGGAAGATATTTCCTTTTTCACCATAGCCCTCTATGGGCTTCCAAATATCCCTTTGCCAATTCCACAAGAACAGCCTTAGCGAAAGGCTTCTTGAAGGGAAAGATGTAACTCTGTGAGATGAATTAACAGAACACAGAGCAGTTTCTCAGAAAGCTTCTTTCCAGTTTTGAACGGAAGATATTTCCTTTTTCACCATAGCCCTCTATGGGCTTCCAAATATCCCTTTGCCAATTCCCAAAGAACAGCCTTAGCGAAAGGCTTCTTGAAGGGAAAGATGTAACTCTGTGAGATGAATTAACAGAACACAGAGCAGTTTCTCAGAAAGCTTCTTTCCAGTTTTGAACGGAAGATATTTCCTTTTTCACCATAGCTCCCTATGGGCTTCCAAATATCCCTTTGCCAGTTCCACAAGAACAGCCTTAGCGAAAGGCTTCTTGAAGGGAAAGATGCAACTCTGTGAGATGAATTAAAAGAACACAAAGCAGTTTCTCAGAAAGCTTCTTTCCAGTTTTGAACGGAAGATATTTCCTTTTTCACCATAGCCCTCTATGGGCTTCCAAATATCCCTTTGCCAATTCCACAAGAACAGCCTTAGCGAAAGGCTTCTTGAAGGGAAACATGTAACTCTGTGAGATGAATTAACAGAACACAGAGCGGTTTCTCAGAAAGCTTCTTTCTAGTTTTGAACGGAAGATATTTCCTTTTTCACCATAGCCCTCTATGGGCTTCCAAATATCCCTTTGCCAATTCCACAAGAACAGCCTTAGCGAAAGGCTTCTTGAAGGGAAAGATGTAACTCTGTGAGATGAATTAACAGAACACAGAGCAGTTTCTCAGAAAGCTTCTTTCCAGTTTTGAACGGAAGATATTTCCTTTTTCACCATAGCCCTCTATGGGCTTCCAAATATCCCTTTGCCAATTCCACAAGAACAGCCTTAGCGAAAGGCTTCTTGAAGGGAAAGATGTAACACTGTGAGATGAATTACCAGAACACAGAGCAGTTTCTCAGAAAGCTTCTTTCCAGTTTTGAACGGAAGATATTTCCTTTTTCACCATAGCCCTCTATGGGCTTCCAAATATCCCTTTGCCAATTCCACAAGAACAGCCTTAGCGAAAGGCTTCTTGAAGGGAAAGATGTAACTCTGTGAGATGAATTAACAGAACACAGAGCAGTTTCTCAGAAAGCTTCTTTCCAGTTTTGAACGGAAGATGTTTCCTTTTTCACCATAGCCCTCTATGGGCTTCCAAATATCCCTTTGCCAATTCCACAAGAACAGCCTTAGCGAAAAGCTTCTTGAAGGGAAAGATGTAACTCTGTGAGATGAATTAACAGAACACAGAGTAGTTTCTCAGAAAGCTTCTTTCCAGTTTTGAACGGAAGATATTTCCTTTTTCAACATAGCCCTCTATGGGCTTCCAAATATCCCTTTGCCAATTCCACAAGAACAGCCTTAGCGAAACGCTTCTTGAAGGGAAAGATGTAACTCTGTGAGATGAATTAACAGAACACACAGCAGTTTCTCAGAAAGCTTCTTTCCAGTTTTGAACGGAAGATATTTCCTTTTTCATCATAGCCCTCTATGGGCTTCCAAATATCCCTTTGCCAATTCCCGAAGAACAGCCTTAGCGAAAGGCTTCTTGAAGGGAAAGATGTAACTCTGTGAGATGAATTAACAGAACACAGAGCAGTTTCTCAGAAAGCTTCTTTCCAGTTTTGAACGGATGGTATTTCCTTTTTCACCATAGCCATCTATGGGCTTCCAAATATCCCTTTGCCAATTCCCCAAGAACAGCCTTAGCGAAAGGCTTCTTGAAGGGAAAGATGTAACTCTGTGAGATGAATTAACAGAACACAGAGCAGTTTCTCAGAAAGCTTCTTTCCAGTTTTGAACGGAAGATATTTCCTTTTTCACCATAGCCCTCTATGGGCTTCCAAATATCCCTTTGCCAATTCCACAAGAACAGCCTTATTGAAAGGCTTCTTGAAGGGAGAGATGTAACTCTGTGAGACGAATTAACAGAACACAGAGCAGTTTCTCAGAAAGCTTCCTTCCAGTTTTGAACGGAAGATATTTCCTTTTTCACCATAGCCCTCTATGGGCTTCCAAATATCCCTTTGCCAATTCCACAAGAACAGTCTTAGCGAAAGGCTTCTTGAAGGGAAAGATGTAACTCTGTGAGATGAATTAACAGAACACAGAGCAGTTTCTCAGAAAGCTTCTTTCCAGTTTTGAACGGATGATATTTCCTTTTTCACCATAGCCCTCTATGGGCTTCCAAATATCCCTTTGCCAATTGCGCAGGAACAGCCTTAGCGAAAGGCTTCTTGAAGGGAAAGATGTAACTCTGTGAGATGAATTAACAGAACACAGAGCAGTTTCTCAGAAAGCTGCTTTCCAGTTTTGAACGGAAGATATTTCCTTTTTCACCATAGCCCTCTATGGGCTTCCAAATATCCCTTTGCCAATTCCACAAGAACAGCCTTAGCGAAAGGCTTCTTGAAGGGAAAGATGTAACTCTGTGAGATGAATTAACAGAACACAGAGCAGTTTCTCAGAAAGCTTCTTTCCAGTTTTGAACGGAACATATTTCCTTTTTCACCATAGCCCTCTATGGGCTTCCAAATATCCCTTTGCCAATTCCCAAAGAACAGCCTTAGCGAAAGGCTTCTTGAAGGGAAAGATGTAACTCTGTGAGATGAATTAACAGAACACAGAGCAGTTTCTCAGAAAGCTTCTTTCCAGTTTTGAACGGAAGATATTTCCTTTTTCACCATAGCCCTCTATGGGCTTCCAAATATCCCTTTGCCAATTCCACAAGAACAGCCTTAGCGAAAAGCTTCTTGAAGGGAAAGATGTAACTCTGTGAGATGAATTAACAGAACACAGAGCAGTTTCTGAGAAAGCTTCTTTCCAGTTTTGAACGGAAGATATTTCCTTTTTCACCATAGCCCTCTATGGGCTTCCAAATATCCCTTTGCCAATTCCACAAGAACAGCCTTAGCGAAAGGCTTCTTGAAGGGAAAGATGTAACTCTGTGAGATGAATTAACAGAACACAGAGCAGTTTCTCAGAAAGCTTCTTTCCAGTTTTGAACGGAAGATATTTCCTTTTTCACCATAGCCCTCTATGGGCTTCCAAATATCCCTTTGCCAATTCCACAAGAACAGCCTTAGCGAAAGGCTTCTTGAAGGGAAAGATGTAACTCTGTGAGATGAATTAACAGAACACAGAGCAGTTTCTCAGAAAGCTTCTTTCCAGTTTTGAACGGAAGATATTTCCTTTTTCACCATAGCCCTCTATGGGCTTCCAAATATCCCTTTGCCAATTCCCAAAGAACAGCCTTAGCGAAAGGCTTCTTGAAGGGAAAGATGTAACTCTGTGAGATGAATTAACAGAACACAGAGCAGTTTCTCAGAAAGCTTCTTTCCAGTTTTGAACGGAAGATATTTCCTTTTTCACCATAGCTCCCTATGGGCTTCCAAATATCCCTTTGCCAATTCCACAAGAACAGCCTTAGCGAAAGGCTTCTTGAAGGGAAAGATGCAACTCTTGGAGATGAATTAAAAGAACACAAAGCAGTTTCTCAGAAAGCTTCTTTCCAGTTTTGAACGGAAGATATTTCCTTTTTCACCATAGCCCTCTATGGGCTTCCAAATATCCCTTTGCCAATTCCACAAGAACAGCCTTAGCGAAAGGCTTCTTGAAGGGAAAGATGTAACTCTGTGAGATGAATTAACAGAACACAGAGCAGTTTCTCAGAAAGCTTCTTTCCAGTTTTGAACGGAAGATATTTCCTTTTTCACCATAGCCCTCTATGGGCTTCCAAATATCCCTTTGCCAATTCCACAAGAACAGCCTTAGCGAAAGGCTTCTTGAAGGGAAAGATGTAACTCTGTGAGATGAATTAACAGAACACAGAGCTGTTTCTCAGAAAGCTTCTTTCCAGTTTTGAACGGAAGATATTTCCTTTTTCACCATAGCCCTCTATGGGCTTCCAAATATCCCTTTGCCAATTCCACAAGAACAGCCTTAGCGAAAGGCTTCTTGAAGGGAAAGATGTAACTCTGTGAGATGAATTAACAGAACACAGAGCAGTTTCTCAGAAAGCTTCTTTCATGTTTTCAACGGAAGATATTTCCTTTTACACCATAGCCCTCTATGGGCTTCCAAATATCCCTTTGCCAATTCCACAAGAACAGCCTTAGCGAAAGGCTTCTTGAAGGGAAAGATGTAACTCTGTGAGGTGAATTAACAGAACACAGAGCAGTTTCTCAGAAAGCTTCTTTCCAGTTTTGAACGGAAAATATTTCCTTTTTCACCATAGCCCTCTATGGGCTTCCAAATATCCCTTTGCCAATTACCCAAGAACAGCCTTAGCGAAAGGCTTCTTGAAGGGAAAGATGTAACTCTGTGGGATGAATTAACAGAACACAGAGCAGTTTCTCAGAAAGCTTCTTTCCAGTTTTGAACGGAAGATATTTCCTTTTTCACCATAGCCCCCTATGGGCTTCCAAATATCCCTTTGCCATTTCCCCAAGAACAGCCTTAGCGAAAGGCTTCTTGAAGAAAAAGATGTAACTCTGTGAGATGAATTAACAGAACACAGAGCAGTTTCTCAGAAAGCTTCTTTCCAGTTTTGAACGGAAGATATTTCCTTTTTCACCATAGCCCACTAAGGGCTACCAAATATCCCTTTGCCAATTCCACAAGAACAGCCTTAGCGAAAGGCTTCTTGAAGGGAAAGATGTAACTCTGTGAGATGAATTAACAGAACACAGAGCAGTCTCTCAGAAAGCTTCTTTCCACTTTTGAACGGAAGATATTTCCTTTTTCACCATAGCCCTCTATGGGCTTCCAAATATCCCTTTGCCAATTCCACAAGAACAGCCTTAACGAAAGGCTTCTTGAAGGGAAAGATGTAACTCTGTGAGATGAATTAACAGAACACAGAGCAGTTTCTCAGAAAGCTTCTTTCCAGTTTTGAACGGAAGATATTTCCTTTTTCACCTTAGCCCTCTATGGGCTTCCAAATATCCCTTTGCCAATTCCACAAGAACAGCCTTAGCGAAAGGCTTCTTGAAGGGAAAGATGTAACTCTGTCAGATGAATTAACAGAACACAGAGCAGTTTCTCAGAAAGCTTCTTTCCAGTTTTGAACGGAAGGTATTTCCTTTTTCACCATAGCCCTCTATGGGCTTCCAAATATCCCTTTGCCAATTCCACAAGAACAGCCTTAGCGAAAGGCTTCTTGAAGGGAAAGATGTAACTCTGTGAGATGAATTAACAGAACACAGAGCAGTTTCTCAGAAAGCTTCTTTCCAGTGTTGAACGGAAGATATTTCCTTTTTCACCATAGCCCTCTATGGGCTTCCAAATATCCCTTTGCCAATTCCACAAGAACAGCCTTAGCGAAAGGCTTCTTGAAGGGAAAGATGTAACTCTGTGAGATGAATTAACAGAACACAGAGCAGTTGTTCAGAAAGCTTCTTTCCAGTTTTGAACGGAAGATATTTCCTTTTTCACCATAGCTCCCTATGGGCTTCCAAATATCCCTTTGCCAATTCCACAAGAACAGCCTTAGCGAAAGGCTTCTTGAAGGGATAGATGTAACTCTGTGAGATGAATTAAAAGAACACAAAGCAGTTTCTCAGAAAGCTTCTTTCCAGTTTTGAACGGAAGATATTTCCTTTTTCACCATAGCCCTCTATGGGCTTCCAAATATCCCTTTGCCAATTCCCCAAGAACAGCCTTAGCGAAAGGCTTCTTGAAGGGAAAGATGTAACTCTGTGAGATGAATTAACAGAACACAGAGCAGTTTCTCAGAAAGCTTCTTTCCAGTTTTGAACGGAAGATATTTCCTTTTTCACCATAGCCCTCTATGGGCTTCCAAATATCCCTTTGCCAATTCCACAAGAACAGCCTTAGCGAAAGGCTTCTTGAAGGGAAAGATGTAACTCTGTGAGATGAATTAACAGAACACAGAGCAGTTTCTCAGAAAGCTTCTTTCCAGTTTTGAACGGAAGATATTTCCTTTTTCACCATAGCCCTCTATGGGCTTCCAAATATCCCTTTGCCAATTCCACAAGAACAGCCTTAGCGAAAGGCTTCTTGAAGGGAAAGATGTAACTCTGTGAGATGAATTAACAGAACACTGAGCTGTTTCTCAGAAAGCTTCTTTCCAGTTTTGAACGGAAGATATTTCCTTTTTCACCATAGCCCTCTATGGGCTTCCAAATATCCCTTTGCCAATTCCACAAGAACAGCCTTAGCGAAAGGCTTCTTGAAGGGAAAGATGTAACTCTGTGAGATGAATTAACAGAACACAGAGCAGTTTCTCAGAAAGCTTCTTTCATGTTTTCAACGGAAGATATTTCCTTTTACACCATAGCCCTCTATGGGCTTCCAAATATCCCTTTGCCAATTCCACAAGAACAGCCTTAGCGAAAGGCTTCTTGAAGGGAAAGATGTAACTCTGTGAGGTGAATTAACAGAACACAGAGCAGTTTCTCAGAAAGCTTCTTTCCAGTTTTGAACGGAAAATATTTCCTTTTTCACCATAGCCCTCTATGGGCTTCCAAATATCCCTTTGCCAATTACCCAAGAACAGCCTTAGCGAAAGGCTTCTTGAAGGGAAAGATGTAACTCTGTGGGATGAATTAACAGAACACAGAGCAGTTTCTCAGAAAGCTTCTTTCCAGTTTTGAACGGAAGATATTTCCTTTTTCACCATAGCCCCCTATGGGCTTCCAAATATCCCTTTGCCAATTCCCCAAGAACAGCCTTAGCGAAAGGCTTCTTGAAGAAAAAGATGTAACTCTGTGAGATGAATTAACAGAACACAGAGCAGTTTCTCAGAAAGCTTCTTTCCAGTTTTGAACGGAAGATATTTCCTTTTTCACCATAGCCCACTAAGGGCTACCAAATATCCCTTTGCCAATTCCACAAGAACAGCCTTAGCGAAAGGCTTCTTGAAGGGAAAGATGTAACTCTGTGAGATGAATTAACAGAACACAGAGCAGTTTCTCAGAAAGCTTCTTTCCACTTTTGAACGGAAGATATTTCCTTTTTCACCATAGCCCTCTATGGGCTTCCAAATATCCCTTTGCCAATTCCACAAGAACAGCCTTAACGAAAGGCTTCTTGAAGGGAAAGATGTAACTCTGTGAGATGAATTAACAGAACACAGAGCAGTTTCTCAGAAAGCTTCTTTCCAGTTTTGAACGGAAGATATTTCCTTTTTCACCTTAGCCCTCTATGGGCTTCCAAATATCCCTTTGCCAATTCCACAAGAACAGCCTTAGCGAAAGGCTTCTTGAAGGGAAAGATGTAACTCTGTGAGATGAATTAACAGAACACAGAGCAGTTTCTCAGAAAGCTTCTTTCCAGTTTTGAACGGAAGGTATTTCCTTTTTCACCATAGCCCTCTATGGGCTTCCAAATATCCCTTTGCCAATTCCACAAGAACAGCCTTAGCGAAAGGCTTCTTGAAGGGAAAGATGTAACTCTGTGAGATGAATTAACAGAACACAGAGCAGTTTCTCAGAAAGCTTCTTTCCAGTTTTGAACGGAAGATATTTCCTTTTTCACCATAGCCCTCTATGGGCTTCCAAATATCCCTTTGCCAATTCCACAAGAACAGCCTTAGCGAAAGGCTTCTTGAAGGGAAAGATGTAACTCTGTGAGATGAATTAACAGAACACAGAGCAGTTGTTCAGAAAGCTTCTTTCCAGTTTTGAACGGAAGATATTTCCTTTTTCACCATAGCTCCCTATGGGCTTCCAAATATCCCTTTGCCAATTCCACAAGAACAGCCTTAGCGAAAGGCTTCTTGAAGGGATAGATGTAACTCTGTGAGATGAATTAAAAGAACACAAAGCAGTTTCTCAGAAAGCTTCTTTCCAGTTTTGAACGGAAGATATTTCCTTTTTCACCATAGCCCTCTATGGGCTTCCAAATATCCCTTTGCCAATTCCCCAAGAACAGCCTTAGCGAAAAGCTTCTTGAAGGGAAAGATGTAACTCTGTGAGATGAATTAACAGAACACAGAGCAGTTTCTCAGAAAGCTTCTTTCTAGTTTTGAACGGAAGATATTTCCTTTTTCACCATAGCCCTCTATGGGCTTCCAAATATCCCTTTGCCAATTCCACAAGAACAGCCTTAGCGAAAGGCTTCTTGAAGGGAAAGATGTAACTCTGTGAGATGAATTAACAGAACACAGAGCAGTTTCTCAGAAAGCTTCTTTCCAGTTTTGAACGGAAGATATTTCCTTTTTCACCATAGCCCTCTATGGGCTTCCAAATATCCCTTTGCCAATTCCACAAGAACAGCCTTAGCGAAAGGCTTCTTGAAGGGAAAGATGTAACTCTGTGAGATGAATTACCAGAACACAGAGCAGTTTCTCAGAAAGCTTCTTTCCAGTTTTGAACGGAAGATATTTCCTTTTTCACCATAGCCCTCTATGGGCTTCCAAATATCCCTTTGCCAATTCCACAAGAACAGCCTTAGCGAAAGGCTTCTTGAAGGGAAAGATGTAACTCTGTGAGATGAATTAACAGAACACAGAGCAGTTTCTCAGAAAGCTTCTTTGCAGTTTTGAACGGAAGATATTTCCTTTTTCACCATAGCCCTCTATGGGCTTCCAAATATCCCTTTGCCAATTCCACAAGAACAGCCTTAGCGAAAAGCTTCTTGAAGGGAAAGATGTAACTCTGTGAGATGAATTAACAGAACACAGAGCAGTTTCTCAGAAAGCTTCTTTCCAGTTTTGAACGGAAGATATTTCCTTTTTCACCATAGCCCTCTATGGGCTTCCAAATATCCCTTTGCCAATTCCACAAGAACAGCCTTAGCGAAAGGCTTCTTGAAGGGAAAGATGTAACTCTGTGAGATGAATTAACAGAACACAGAGCAGTTTCTCAGAAAGCTTCTTTCCAGTTTTGAACGGAAGATATTTCCTTTTTCACCATAGCCCTCTATGGGCTTCCAAATATCCCTTTGCCAATTCCCCAATAACAGCCTTAGCGAAAGGCTTCTTGAAGGGAAAGATGTAACTCTGTGAGATGAATTAACAGAACACAGAGCAGTTTCTCAGAAAGCTTCTTTCCAGTTTTGAACGGAAGATATTTCCTTTTTCACCATAGCCCTCTATGGGCTTCCAAATATCCCTTTGCCAATTCCACAAGAACAGCCTTAGCGAAAGGCTTCTTGAAGGGAAAGATGTAACTCTGTGAGGTGAATTAACAGAACACAGAGCAGTTTCTCAGAAAGCTTCTTTCCAGTTTTGAACGGAAGATATTTCCTTTTTCACCATAGCCCTCTATGGGCTTCCACATATCCCTTTGCCAATTCCACAAGAACAGCCTTAGCGAAAGGCTTCTTGATGGGAAAGATGTAACTCTGTGAGATGAATTAACGGAACACACAGCAGTTTCCCAGAAAGCTTCTTTCCAGTTTTGAACGGAAGATATTTCCTTTTTCACCATAGCCCTCTATGGGCTTCCAAATATCCCTTTGCCAATTCCCCAAGAACAGCCTTAGCGAAAGGCTTCTTGAAGGGAAAGATGTAACTCTGTGAGATGAATTAACAGAACACAGAGCAGTTTCTCAGAAAGCTTCTTTCCAGTTTTGAACGGAAGATATTTCCTTTTTCACCATAGCCCTCTATGGGCTTCCAAATATCCCTTTGCCAATTCCACAAGAACAGCCTTAGCGAAAGGCTTCTTGAAGGGAAAGATGTAACTCTGTGAGATGAATTAACAGAACACAGAGCAGTTTCTCAGAAAGCTTCTTTCCAGTTTTGAACGGAAGATATTTCCTTTTTCACCATAGCCCTCTATGGGCTTCCAAATATCCCTTTGCCAATTGCACAGGAACAGCCTTAGCGAAAGGCTTCTTGAAGGGAAAGATGTAACTCTGTGAGATGAATTAACAGAACACAGAGCAGTTTCTCAGAAAGCTTCTTTCCAGTTTTGAACGGAAGATATTTTATTTTTCACCATAGCCCTCTATGGGCTTCCAAATATCCCTTTGCCAATTCCACAAGAACAGCCTTAGCGAAAGGCTTCTTGAAGGGAAAGATGTAACTCTGTGAGATGAATTAACAGAACACAGAGCAGTTTCTCAGAAAGCTTCTTTCCAGTTTTGAACGGAAGATATTTCCTTTTTCACCATAGCCCTCTATGGGCTTCCAAATATCCCTTTGCCAATTCCACAAGAACAGCCTTAGCGAAAGGCTTCTTGAAGGGAAAGATGTAACTCTGTAAGATGAATTAACAGAACACAGAACAGTTTCTCAGAAAGCTTCTTTCCAGTTTTGAACGGAAGATATTTCCTTTTTCACCATAGCCCTCTATGGGCTTCCAAATATCCCTTTGCCAATTCCACAAGAACAGCCTTAGCGAAAGGCTTCTTGAAGGGAAAGATGTAACTCTGTGAGATGAATTAACAGAACACAGAGCAGTTTCTCAGAAAGCTTCTTTCCAGTTTTGAACGGAAGATATTTCCTTTTTCACCATAGCCCTCTATGGGCTTCCAAATATCCCTTTGCCAATTCCACAAGAACAGCCTTAGCGAAAGGCTTCTTGAAGGGAAAGATGTAACTCTGTGAGATGAATTAACAGAACACAGAGCAGTTTCTCAGAAAGCTTCTTTCCAGTTTTGAACGGAAGATATTTCCTTTTTCACCATAGCCCTCTATGTTCTTCCAAATATCCCTTTGCCAATTCCACAAGAACAGTCTTAGCGAAAGGCTTCTTGAAGGGAAAGATGTAACTCTGTGAGATGAATTAACAGAACACAGAGCAGTTTCTCAGAAAGCTTCTTTCCAGTTTTGAACGGAAGATATTTCCTTTTTCACCATAGCCCTCTATGGGCTTCCAAATATCAATTTGCCAATTCCACAAGAACAGCCTTAGCGAAAGGGTTCTTGAAGGGAAAGATGTAACTCTGTGAGATGAATTAACAGAACACAGAGCAGTTTCTCAGAAAGCTTCTTTCCAGTTTTGAACGAAAGATATTTCCTTTTTCACCATAGCTCCCTATGGGCTTCCAAATATCCCTTTGCCAATTCCACAAGAACAGCCTTAGCGAAAGGCTTCTTGAAGGGAAAGATGTAACTCTGTGAGATGAATTAACGGAACACAAAGCAGTTTCTCAGAAAGCTTCTTTCCAGTTTTGAACGGAAGATATTTCCTTTTTCACCATAGCCCTCTATGGGCTTCCAAATATCCCTTTGCCAATTCCACAAGAACAGCCTTAGCGAAAGGCTTCTTGAAGGGAAAGATGTAACTCTGTGAGATGAATTAACAGAACACAGAGCAGTTTCTCAGAAAGCTTCTTTCCAGTTTTGAACGGAAGATATTTCCTTTTTCACCATAGCCCTCTATGGGCTTCCAAATATCCCTTTGCCAATTCCCAAAGAACAGCCTTAGCGAAAGGCTTCTTGAAGGGAAAGATGTAACTCTGTGAGATGAATTAACAGAACACAGAGCAGTTTCTCAGAAAGCTTCTTTCCAGTTTTGAACGGAAGATATTTCCTTTTTCACCATAGCTCCCTATGGGCTTCCAAATATCCCTTGGCCAGTTCCACAAGAACAGCCTTAGCGAAAGGCTTCTTGAAGGGAAAGATGCAACTCTGTGAGATGAATTAAAAGAACACAAAGCAGTTTCTCAGAAAGCTTCTTTCCAGTTTTGAACGGAAGATATTTCCTTTTTCACCATAGCCCTCTATGGGCTTCCAAATATCCCTTTGCCAATTCCACAAGAACAGCCTTAGCGAAAGGCTTCTTGAAGGGAAACATGTAACTCTGTGAGATGAATTAACAGAACACAGAGCGGTTTCTCAGAAAGCTTCTTTCTAGTTTTGAACGGAAGATATTTCCTTTTTCACCATAGCCCTCTATGGGCTTCCAAATATCCCTTTGCCAATTCCACAAGAACAGCCTTAGCGAAAGGCTTCTTGAAGGGAAAGATGTAACTCTGTGAGATGAATTAACAGAACACAAAGCAGTTTCTCAGAAAGCTTCTTTCCAGTTTTGAACGGAAGATATTTCCTTTTTCACCATAGCCCTCTATGGGCTTCCAAATATCCCTTTGCCAATTCCACAAGAACAGCCTTAGCGAAAGGCTTCTTGAAGGGAAAGATGTAACACTGTGAGATGAATTACCAGAACACAGAGCAGTTTCTCAGAAAGCTTCTTTCCAGTTTTGAACGGAAGATATTTCCTTTTTCACCATAGCCCTCTATGGGCTTCCAAATATCCCTTTGCCAATTCCACAAGAACAGCCTTAGCGAAAGGCTTCTTGAAGGGAAAGATGTAACTCTGTGAGATGAATTAACAGAACACAGAGCAGTTTCTCAGAAAGCTTCTTTCCAGTTTTGAACGGAAGATGTTTCCTTTTTCACCATAGCCCTCTATGGGCTTCCAAATATCCCTTTGCCAATTCCACAAGAACAGCCTTAGCGAAAAGCTTCTTGAAGGGAAAGATGTAACTCTGTGAGATGAATTAACAGAACACAGAGCAGTTTCTCAGAAAGCTTCTTTCCAGTTTTGAACGGAAGATATTTCCTTTTTCAACATAGCCCTCTATGGGCTTCCAAATATCCCTTTGCCAATTCCACAAGAACAGCCTTAGCGAAACGCTTCTTGAAGGGAAAGATGTAACTCTGTGAGATGAATTAACAGAACACACAGCAGTTTCTCAGAAAGCTTCTTTCCAGTTTTGAACGGAAGATATTTCCTTTTTCACCATAGCCCTCTATGGGCTTCCAAATATCCCTTTGCCAATTCCCGAAGAACAGCCTTAGCGAAAGGCTTCTTGAAGGGAAAGATGTAACTCTGTGAGATGAATTAACAGAACACAGAGCAGTTTCTCAGAAAGCTTCTTTCCACTTTTGAACGGATGGTATTTCCTTTTTCACCATAGCCATCTATGGGCTTCCAAATATCCCTTTGCCAATTCCCCAAGAACAGCCTTAGCGAAAGGCTTCTTGAAGGGAAAGATGTAACTCTGTGAGATGAATTAACAGAACACACAGCAGTTTCTCAGAAAGCTTCTTTCCAGTTTTGAACGGAAGATATTTCCTTTTTCAACATAGCCCTCTATGTGCTTCCAAATATCCCTTTGCCAATTCCACAAGAACAGCCTTAGCGAAAGGCTTCTTGAAGGGAAAGATGTAACTCTGTGAGATGAATTAACAGAACACAGAGCAGTTTCTCAGAAAGCTTCCTTCCAGTTTTGAACGGAAGATATTTCCTTTTTCACCATAGCCCTCTATGGGCTTCCAAATATCCCTTTTCCAATTCCACAAGAACAGTCTTAGCGAAAGGCTTCTTGAAGGGAAAGATGTAACTCTGTGAGATGAATTAACAGAACACAGAGCAGTTTCTCAGAAAGCTTCTTTCCAGTTTTGAACGGATGATATTTCCTTTTTCACCATAGCCCTCTATGGGCTTCCAAATATCCCTTTGCCAATTGCACAGGAACAGCCTTAGCGAAAGGCTTCTTGAAGGGGAAGATGTAACTCTGTGAGATGAATTAACAGAACACAGAGCAGTTTCTCAGAAAGCTGCTTTCCAGTTTTGAACGGAAGATATTTCCTTTTTCACCATAGCCCTCTATGGGCTTCCAAATATCCCTTTGCCAATTCCACAGGAACAGCCTTAGCGAAAGGCTTCTTGAAGGGAAAGATGTAACTCTGTGAGATGAATTAACAGAACACAGAGCAGTTTCTCAGAAAGCTTCTTTCCAGTTTTGAACGGAAGATATTTCCTTTTTCACCATAGCCATCTATGGGCTTCCAAATATCCCTTTGCCAATTCCACCAGAACAGCCTTAGCGAAAGGCTTCTTGAAGGGAAAGATGTAACTCTGTGAGATGAATTAACGGAACACAGAGCAGTTTCTCAGAAAGCTTCTTTCCAGTTTTGAACGGAAGATATTTCCTTTTTCACCTTAGCCCTCTATGGGTTTCCAAATATCCCTTTGCCAATTCCACAAGAACAGCCTTAGCGAAAGGCTTCTTGAAGGGAAAGATGTAACTCTGTGAGATGAATTAACAGAACACAGAGCAGTTTCTCAGAAAGCTTCTTTCCAGTTTTGAACGGAAGGTATTTCCTTTTTCACCATAGCCCTCCATGGGTTTCCAAATATCCCTGTGCCAATTCCACAAGAACAGCCTTACGAAAGGCTTCTTGAAGGGAAAGATGTAACTCTGTGAGATGAATGAACAGAACACAGAGCAGTTGTTCAGAAAGCTTCTTTCCAGTTTTCAACGAAAGATATTTCCTTTTTCACCATAGCTCCCTATGGGCTTCCAAATATCCCTTTGCCAATTCCACCAGAACAGCCTTAGCGAAAGGCTTCTTGAAGGGAAAGATGTAACTCTGTGAGATGAATTAACAGAACACAGAGCAGTTTCTCAGAAAGCTTCTTTCCAGTTTTGAACGGAAGATATTTCCTTTTTCACCTTAGCCCTCTATGGGTTTCCAAATATCCCTTTGCCAATTCCACAAGAACAGCCTTAGCGAAAGGCTTCTTGAAGGGAAAGATGTAACTCTGTGAGATGAATTAACAGAACACAGAGCAGTTTCTCAGAAAGCTGCTTTCCAGTTTTGAACGGAAGGTATTTCCTTTTTCACCATAGCCCTCTATGGGTTTCCAAATATCCCTGTGCCAATTCCACAAGAACAGCCTTAGCGAAAGGCTTCTTGAAGGGAAAGATGTAAATCTGTGAGATGAATTAACAGAACACAGAGCAGTTTCTCAGAAAGCTTCTTTCCAGTCTTGAACGGAAGATATTTCCTTTTTCACCATAGCCCTCTATGGGCTTCCAAATATCCCTTTGCCAATTCCACAAGAACAGCCTTAGCGAAAGGCTTCTTGAAGGGAAAGATGTAACTCTGTGAGATGAATTAACTGAACACAGAGCAGTTGTTCAGAAAGCTTCTTTCCAGTTTTCAACGAAAGATATTTCCTTTTTCACCATAGCTCCCTATGGGCTTCCAAATATCCCTTTGCCAATTCCACAAGAACAGCCTTAGCGAAAGGCTTCTTGAAGGGAAAGATGTAACTCTGTGAGATGAATTAACAGAACACAGAGCAGTTTCTCAGAAAGCTTCTTTCCAGTTTTGAACGGAAGATATTTCCTTTTTCACCATAGCCCTCTATGGGCTTCCAAATATCCCTTTGCCAATTCCACAAGAACAGCCTTAGCGAAAGGCTTCTTGAAGGGAAAGATGTAACTCTCTGAGATGAATTAACAGAACACAGAGCAGTTTCTCAGAAAGCTTCTTTCCACTTTTGAACGGAAGATATCTCCTTTTTCACCATAGCCCTCAGTGGGCTTCCAAATATCCCTTTGCCAATTCCACAAGAACAGCCTTAGCGAAAGGCTTCTTGAAGGGAAAGATGTAACTCTGTGAGATGAATTAAAAGAACACAGAGCAGTTTCTCAGAAAGCTTCTTTCCACTTTTGAACGGAAGATATTTCCTTTTTCACCATAGCCCTCTATGGGCTTCCAAATATCCCTTTGCCAATTCCCCAAGAACAGCCTTAGCGAAAGGCTTCTTGAAGGGAAAGATGTAACTCTGTGAGATGAATTAACAGAACACAGAGCAGTTTCTCAGAAAGCTTCTTTCCAGTTTTGAACGGAAGATATTTCCTTTTTCACCATAGCCCTCTATGGGCTTCCAAATATCCCTTTGCCAATTCCAAAAGAACAGCCTTAGCGAAAGGCTTCTTGAAGGGAAAGATGTAACTCTGTGAAATGAATTAATAGAACACAGAGCAGTTTCTCAGAAAGCTTCTTTCCAGTTTTGAACGGAAGATATTTCATTTTTCACCGTAGCCCTCTATGGGCTTCCAAATATCCCTTTGCCAATTCCACAAGAACAGCCTTAGCGAAAGGCTTCTTGAAGGGAAAGATGTAACTCTGTGAGATGAATTAACAGAACACACAGCAGTTTCTCAGAAAGCTTCTTTCATGTTTTGAACGGAAGATATTTCCTTTTACACCATAGCCCTCTATGGGCTTCCAAATATCCCTTTGCCAATTCCAAAAGAACAGCCTTAGCGAAAGGCTTCTTGAAGGGAAAGATGTAACTCTGTGAGATGAATTAACAGAACACAGAGCAGTTTCTCAGAAAGCTTCTTTCCAGTTTTGAACGGAAGATATTTCCTTTTTCACCATAGCCCTCTATGGGCTTCCAAATATCCCTTTGCCAATTCCACAAGAACAGCCTTAGCGAAAGGCTTCTTGAAGGGAAAGATGTAACTCTGTGAGATGAATTAACAGAACACACAGCAGTTTCTCAGAAAGCTTCTTTCCAGTTTTGAACGGAAGATATTTCCTTTTTCACCATAGCCCTCTATGGGCTTCCAAATATCCCTTTGCCAATTCCCAAAGAACAGCCTTAGCGAAAGGCTTCTTCAAGGGAAAGATGTAACTCTGTGAGATGAATTAACAGAACACAGAGCAGTTTCTCAGAAAGCTTCTTTCCAGTTTTGAACGGAAGGTATTTCCTTTTTCACCATAGCCCTCTATGGGCTTCCAAATATCCCTTTGCCAATTCCCCAAGAACAGCCTTAGCGAAAGGCTTCTTGAAGGGAAAGATGTAACTCTGTGAGATGAATTAACAGAACACAGAGCAGTTTCTCAGAAATCTTCTTTCTAGTTTTGAACGGAAGATATTTCCTTTTTCACCATAGCCCTCTATGGGCTTCCAAATATCCCTTTGCCAATTCCACAAGAACAGCCTTAGCGAAAGGCTTCTTGAAGTTAAAGATGTAACTCTGTGAGATGAATTAACAGAACACAGAGCAGTTTCTCAGAAAGGTTCTTTCCAGTTTTGAACGGAAGATATTTCCTTTTTCACCATAGCCCTCTATGGGCTTCCAAATATCCCTTTGCCAATTCCACAAGAACAGCCTTAGCGAAAGGCTTCTTGAAGGGAAAGATGTAACTCTGTGAGATGAATTAACAGAACACAGAGCAGTTTCTCAGAAAGCTGCTTTCCAGTTTTGAACGGAAGATATTTCCTTTGTCACCATAGCCCTCTATGGGCTTCCAAATATCCCTTTGCCAATTCCACAAGAACAGCCTTAGAGAAAGGCTTCTTGAAGGGAAAGATGTAACTCTGTGAGATGAATTAACAGAACACAGAGCAGTTTCTCAGAAAGCTTCTTTCCAGTTTTGAACGGAAGATATTTCCTTTTTCACCATAGCCCTCTATGGGCTTCCAAATATCCCTTTGCCAATTCCACCAGAACAGCCTTAGCGAAAGGCTTCTTGAAGGGAAAGATGTAACTCTGTGAGATGAATTAACAGAACACAGAGCAGTTTCTCAGAAAGCTTCTTTCCAGTTTTGAACGGAAGATATTTCCTTTTTCACCATAGCCCTCTATGGGCTTCCAAATATCCCTTTGCCAATTCCCAAAGAACAGCCTTAGCGAAAGGCTTCTTGAAGGGAAAGATGTAACTCTGTGAGATGAATTAACAGAACACAGAGCAGTTTCTCAGAAAGCTTCTTTCCAGGTTTGAACGGAAGATACTTCCTTTTTCACCATAGCTCCCTATGGGCTTCCAAATATCCCTTTGCCAATTCCACAAGAACAGCCTTAGCGAAAGGCTTCTTGAAGGGAAAGATGCAACTCTGGGAGATGAATTAAAAGAACACAAAGCAGTTTCTCAGAAAGCTTCTTTCCAGTTTTGAACGGAAGATATTTCCTTTTTCACCATAGCCCTCTATGGGCTTCCAAATATCCCTTTGCCAATTCCACAAGAACAGCCTTAGCGAAAGGCTTCTTGAAGGGAAAGATGTAACTCTGTGAGATGAATTAACAGAACACAGAGCAGTTTCTCAGAAAGCTTCTTTCTAGTTTTGAATGGAAGATATTTCCTTTTTCACCATAGCCCTCTATGGGCTTCCAAATATCCCTTTGCCAATTCCACAAGAACAGCCTTAGCGAAAGGCTTCTTGAAGGGAAAGATGTAACTCTGTGAGATGAATTAACAGAACACAGAGCAGTTTCTCAGAAAGCTTCTTTCCAGTTTTGAACGGAAGATATTTCCTTTTTCACCATAGCCCTCTATGGGCTTCCAAATATCCCTTTGCCAATTCCACAAGAACAGCCTTAGCGAAAGGCTTCTTGAAGGGAAAGATGTAACTCTTTGAGATGAATTACCAGAACTCAGAGCAGTTTCTCAGAAAGCTTCTTTCCAGTTTTGAACGGAAGATATTTCCTTTTTCACCATAGCCCTCTATGGGCTTCCAAATATCCCTTTGCCAATTCCACAAGAACAGCCTTAGCGAAAGGCTTCTTGAAGGGAAAGATGTAACTCTGTGAGATGAATTAACAGAACACAGAGCAGTTTCTCAGAAAGCTTCTTTCCAGTTTTGAACGGAAGATGTTTCCTTTTTCACCATAGCCCTCTATGGGCTTCCAAATATCCCTTTGCCAATTCCACAAGAACAGCCTTAGCGAAAAGCTTCTTGAAGGGAAAGATGTAACTCTGTGAGATGAATTAACAGAACACAGAGCAGTTTCTCAGAAAGCTTCTTTCCAGTTTTGAACGGAAGATATTTCCTTTTTCACCATAGCCCTCTATGTGCTTCCAAATATCCCTTTGCCAATTCTACAAGAACAGCCTTAGCGAAAGGCTTCTTGAAGGGAAAGATGTAACTCTGTGAGATGAATTAACAGAACACAGAGCAGTTTCTCAGAAAGCTTCCTTCCAGTTTTGAACGGAAGATATTTCCTTTTTCACCATAGCCCTCTATGGGCTTCCAAATATCCCTTTTCCAATTCCACAAGAACAGTCTTAGCGAAAGGCTTCTTGAAGGGAAAGATGTAACTCTGTGAGATGAATTAACAGAACACAGAGCAGTTTCTCAGAAAGCTTCTTTCCAGTTTTGAACGGATGATATTTCCTTTTTCACCATAGCCCTCTATGGGCTTCCAAATATCCCTTTGCCAATTGCACAGGAACAGCCTTAGCGAAAGGCTTCTTGAAGGGAAAGATGTAACTCTGTGAGATGAATTAACAGAACACAGAGCAGTTTCTCAGAAAGCTGCTTTCCAGTTTTGAACGGAAGATATTTCCTTTTTCACCATAGCCCTCTATGGGCTTCCAAATATCCCTTTGCCAATTCCACAAGAACAGCCTTAGCGAAAGGCTTCTTGAAGGGAAAGATGTAACTCTGTGAGATGAATTAACAGAACACAGAGCAGTTTCTCAGAAAGCTTCTTTCCAGTTTTGAACGGAAGATATTTCCTTTTTCACCATAGCCCTCTATGGGCTTCCAAATATCCCTTTGCCAATTCCACCAGAACAGCCTTAGCGAAAGGCTTCTTGAAGGGAAAGATGTAACTCTGTGAGATGAATTAACAGAACACAGAGCAGTTTCTCAGAAAGCTTCTTTCCAGTTTTGAACGGAAGATGTTTCCTTTTTCACCATAGCCCTCTATGGGCTTCCAAATATCCCTTTGCCAATTCCACAAGAACAGCCTTAGCGAAAAGCTTCTTGAAGGGAAAGATGTAACTCTGTGAGATGAATTAACAGAACACAGAGCAGTTTCTCAGAAAGCTTCTTTCCAGTTTTGAACGGAAGATATTTCCTTTTTCACCATAGCCCTCTATGGGCTTCCAAATATCCCTTTGCCAATTCCACAAGAACAGCCTTAGCGAAAGGCTTCTTGAAGGGAAAGATGTAACTCTGTGAGATGAATTAACAGAACACACAGCAGTTTCTCAGAAAGCTTCTTTCCAGTTTTGAACGGAAGATATTTCCTTTTTCACCATAGCCCTCTATGGGCTTCCAAATATCCCTTTGCCAATTCCCAAAGAACAGCCTTAGCGAAAGGCTTCTTGAAGGGAAAGATGTAACTCTGTGAGATGAATTAACAGAACAAAGAGCAGTTTCTCAGAAAGCTTCTTTCCAGTTTTGAACGGATGGTATTTCCTTTTTCATCATAGCCATCTATGGGCTTCCAAATATCCCTTTGCCAATTCCCCAAGAACAGCCTTAGCGAAAGGCTTCTTGAAGGGAAAGATGTAACTCTGTGAGATGAATTAACAGAACACAGAGCAGTTTCTCAGAAAGCTTCTTTCCAGTTTTGAACGGAAGATATTTCCTTTTTCACCATAGCCCTCTATGTGCTTCCAAATATCCCTTTGCCAATTCCACAAGAACAGCCTTAGCGAAAGGCTTCTTGAAGGGAAAGATGTAACTCTGTGAGATGAATTAACAGAACACAGAGCAGTTTCTCAGAAAGCTTCCTTCCAGTTTTGAACGGAAGATATTTCCTTTTTCACCATAGCCCTCTATGGGCTTCCAAATATCCCTTTTCCAATTCCACAAGAACAGTCTTAGCGAAAGGCTTCTTGAAGGGAAAGATGTAACTCTGTGAGATGAATTAACAGAACACAGAGCAGTTTCTCAGAAAGCTTCTTTCCAGTTTTGAACGGATGATATTTCCTTTTTCACCATAGCCCTCTATGGGCTTCCAAATATCCCTTTGCCAATTGCACAGGAACAGCCTTAGCGAAAGGCTTCTTGAAGGGAAAGATGTAACTCTGTGAGATGAATTAACAGAACACAGAGCAGTTTCTCAGAAAGCTGCTTTCCAGTTTTGAACGGAAGATATTTCCTTTTTCACCATAGCCCTCTATGGGCTTCCAAATATCCCTTTGCCAATTCCACAAGAACAGCCTTAGCGAAAGGCTTCTTGAAGGGAAAGATGTAACTCTGTGAGATGAATTAACAGAACACAGAGCAGTTTCTCAGAAAGCTTCTTTCCAGTTTTGAACGGAAGATATTTCCTTTTTCACCATAGCCCTCTATGGGCTTCCAAATATCCCTTTGCCAATTCCACCAGAACAGCCTTAGCGAAAGGCTTCTTGAAGGGAAAGATGTAACTCTGTGAGATGAATTAACAGAACACAGAGCAGTTTCTCAGAAAGCTTCTTTCCAGTTTTGAACGGAAGATATTTCCTTTTTCACCATAGCCCTCTATGGGCTTCCAAATATCCCTTTGCCAATTCCACAAGAACAGCCTTAGCGAAAGGCTTCTTGAAGGGAAAGATGTAACTCTGTGATAAGAATTAACAGAACACAGAGCAGTTGCTCAGAAAGCTTCTTTCCAGTTTTGAACGGAAGATATTTCCTTTTTCACCATAGCCCTCTATGGGCTTCCAAATATCCCTTTGCCAATTCCACAAGAACAGCCTTAGCGAAAGGCTTCTTGAAGGGAAAGATGTAACTCTTTGACATGAATTAACAGAACACAGAGCAGTTGTTCAGAAAGCTTCTTTCCAGTTTTGAACGAAAGATATTTCCTTTTTCACAATAGCTCGCTATGGGCTTCCAAATATCCCTTTGCCAATTCCACAAGAACAGCCTTAGCGAAAGGCTTCTTGAAGGGAAAGATGTAACTCTGTGAGATGAATTAACAGAACACAAAGCAGTTTCTCAGAGAGCTTCTTTCCAGTTTTCAACGGAAGATATTTCCTTTTTCACCATAGCCCTCTATGGGTTTCCAAATATCCCTTTGCCAATTCCACAAGAACAGCCTTAGCGAAAGGCTTCTTGAAGGGAAAGATGTAACTCTGTGAGATGAATTAACAGAACACAGAGCAGTTTCTCAGAAAGCTTCTTTCCAGTTTTGAACGGAAGATATTTCCTTTTTCACCATAGCTCCCTATGGGCTTCCAAATATCCCTTTGCCAATTCCACAAGAACAGCCTTAGCGAAAGGCTTCTTGAAGGGAAAGATGCAACTCTGGGAGATGAATTAAAAGAACACAAAGCAGTTTCTCAGAAAGCTTCTTTCCAGTTTTGAACGGAAGATATTTCCTTTTTCACCATAGCCCTCTATGGGCTTCCAAATATCCCTTTGCCAATTCCACAAGAACAGCCTTAGCGAAAGGCTTCTTGAAGGGAAAGATGTAACTCTGTGAGATGAATTAACAGAACACAGAGCAGTTTCTCAGAAAGCTTCTTTCCAGTTTTGAACGGAAGATATTTCCTTTTTCACCATAGCCCTCTATGGGCTTCCAAATATCCCTTTGCCAATTCCACAAGAACAGCCTTAGCGAAAGGCTTCTTGAAGGGAAAGATGTAACTCTGTGAGATGAATTACCAGAACTCAGAGCAGTTTCTCAGAAAGCTTCTTTCCAGTTTTGAACGGAAGATATTTCCTTTTTCACCATAGCCCTCTATGGGCTTCCAAATATCCCTTTGCCAATTCCACAAGAACAGCCTTAGCGAAAGGCTTCTTGAAGGGAAAGATGTAACTCTGTGAGATGAATTAACAGAACACAGAGCAGTTTCTCAGAAAGCTTCTTTCCAGTTTTGAACGGAAGATGTTTCCTTTTTCACCATAGCCCTCTATGGGCTTCCAAATATCCCTTTGCCAATTCCACAAGAACAGCCTTAGCGAAAAGCTTCTTGAAGGGAAAGATGTAACTCTGTGAGATGAATTAACAGAACACAGAGCAGTTTCTCAGAAAGCTTCTTTCCAGTTTTGAACGGAAGATATTTCCTTTTTCACCATAGCCCTCTATGTGCTTCCAAATATCCCTTTGCCAATTCCACAAGAACAGCCTTAGCGAAAGGCTTCTTGAAGGGAAAGATGTAACTCTGTGAGATGAATTAACAGAACACAGAGCAGTTTCTCAGAAAGCTTCCTTCCAGTTTTGAACGGAAGATATTTCCTTTTTCACCATAGCCCTCTACGGGCTTCCAAATATCCCTTTTCCAATTCCACAAGAACAGTCTTAGCGAAAGGCTTCTTGAAGGGAAAGATGTAACTCTGTGAGATGAATTAACAGAACACAGAGCAGTTTCTCAGAAAGCTTCTTTCCAGTTTTGAACGGATGATATTTCCTTTTTCACCATAGCCCTCTATGGGCTTCCAAATATCCCTTTGCCAATTGCACAGGAACAGCCTTAGCGAAAGGCTTCTTGAAGGGAAAGATGTAACTCTGTGAGATGAATTAACAGAACACAGAGCAGTTTCTCAGAAAGCTGCTTTCCAGTTTTGAACGGAAGATATTTCCTTTTTCACCATAGCCCTCTATGGGCTTCCAAATATCCCTTTGCCAATTCCACAAGAACAGCCTTAGCGAAAGGCTTCTTGAAGGGAAAGATGTAACTCTGTGAGATGAATTAACAGAACACAGAGCAGTTTCTCAGAAAGCTTCTTTCCAGTTTTGAACGGAAGATATTTCCTTTTTCACCATAGCCCTCTATGGGCTTCCAAATATCCCTTTGCCAATTCCACCAGAACAGCCTTAGCGAAAGGCTTCTTGAAGGGAAAGATGTAACTCTGTGAGATGAATTAACAGAACACAGAGCAGTTTCTCAGAAAGCTTCTTTCCAGTTTTGAACGGAAGATGTTTCCTTTTTCACCATTGCCCTCTATGGGCTTCCAAATATCCCTTTGCCAATTCCACAAGAACAGCCTTAGCGAAAAGCTTCTTGAAGGGAAAGATGTAACTCTGTGAGATGAATTAACAGAACACAGAGCAGTTTCTCAGAAAGCTTCTTTCCAGTTTTGAACGGAAGATATTTCCTTTTTCACCATAGCCCTCTATGGGCTTCCAAATATCCCTTTGCCAATTCCACAAGAACAGCCTTAGCGAAAGGCTTCTTGAAGGGAAAGATGTAACTCTGTGAGATGAATTAACAGAACACACAGCAGTTTCTCAGAAAGCTTCTTTCCAGTTTTGAACGGAAGATATTTCCTTTTTCACCATAGCCCTCTATGGGCTTCCAAATATCCCTTTGCCAATTCCCAAAGAACAGCCTTAGCGAAAGGCTTCTTGAAGGGAAAGATGTAACTCTGTGAGATGAATTAACAGAACAAAGAGCAGTTTCTCAGAAAGCTTCTTTCCAGTTTTGAACGGATGGTATTTCCTTTTTCATCATAGCCATCTATGGGCTTCCAAATATCCCTTTGCCAATTCCCCAAGAACAGCCTTAGCGAAAGGCTTCTTGAAGGGAAAGATGTAACTCTGTGAGATGAATTAACAGAACACAGAGCAGTTTCTCAGAAAGCTTCTTTCCAGTTTTGAACGGAAGATATTTCCTTTTTCACCATAGCCCTCTATGTGCTTCCAAATATCCCTTTGCCAATTCCACAAGAACAGTCTTAGCGAAAGGCTTCTTGAAGGGAAAGATGTAACTCTGTGAGATGAATTAACAGAACACAGAGCAGTTTCTCAGAAAGCTTCCTTCCAGTTTTGAACGGAAGATATTTCCTTTTTCACCATAGCCCTCTATGGGCTTCCAAATATCCCTTTTCCAATTCCACAAGAACAGTCTTAGCGAAAGGCTTCTTGAAGGGAAAGATGTAACTCTGTGAGATGAATTAACAGAACACAGAGCAGTTTCTCAGAAAGCTTCTTTCCAGTTTTGAACGGATGATATTTCCTTTTTCACCATAGCCCTCTATGGGCTTCCAAATATCCCTTTGCCAATTGCACAGGAACAGCCTTAGCGAAAGGCTTCTTGAAGGGAAAGATGTAACTCTGTGAGATGAATTAACAGAACACAGAGCAGTTTCTCAGAAAGCTGCTTTCCAGTTTTGAACGGAAGATATTTCCTTTTTCACCATAGCCCTCTATGGGCTTCCAAATATCCCTTTGCCAATTCCACAAGAACAGCCTTAGCGAAAGGCTTCTTGAAGGGAAAGATGTAACTCTGTGAGATGAATTAACAGAACACAGAGCAGTTTCTCAGAAAGCTTCTTTCCAGTTTTGAACGGAAGATATTTCCTTTTTCACCATAGCCCTCTATGGGCTTCCAAATATCCCTTTGCCAATTCCACCAGAACAGCCTTAGCGAAAGGCTTCTTGAAGGGAAAGATGTAACTCTGTGAGATGAATTAACAGAACACAGAGCAGTTTCTCAGAAAGCTTCTTTCCAGTTTTGAACGGAAGATATTTCCTTTTTCACCATAGCCCTCTATGGGCTTCCAAATATCCCTTTGCCAATTCCACAAGAACAGCCTTAGCGAAAGGCTTCTTGAAGGGAAAGATGTAACTCTGTGATAAGAATTAACAGAACACAGAGCAGTTGCTCAGAAAGCTTCTTTCCAGTTTTGAACGGAAGATATTTCCTTTTTCACCATAGCCCTCTATGGGCTTCCAAATATCCCTTTGCCAATTCCACAAGAACAGCCTTAGCGAAAGGCTTCTTGAAGGGAAAGATGTAACTCTTTGACATGAATTAACAGAACACAGAGCTGTTGTTCAGAAAGCTTCTTTCCAGTTTTGAACGAAAGATATTTCCTTTTTCACCATAGCTCGCTATGGGCTTCCAAATATCCCTTTGCCAATTCCACAAGAACAGCCTTAGCGAAAGGCTTCTTGAAGGGAAAGATGTAACTCTGTGAGATGAATTAACAGAACACAAAGCAGTTTCTCAGAGAGCTTCTTTCCAGTTTTCAACGGAAGATATTTCCTTTTTCACCATAGCCCTCTATGGGTTTCCAAATATCCCTTTGCCAATTCCACAAGAACAGCCTTAGCGAAAGGCTTCTTGAAGGGAAAGATGTAACTCTGTGAGATGAATTAACAGAACACAGAGCAGTTTCTCAGAAAGCTTCTTTCCAGTTTTGAACGGAAGATATTTCCTTTTTCACCATAGCTCCCTATGGGCTTCCAAATATCCCTTTGCCAATTCCACAAGAACAGCCTTAGCGAAAGGCTTCTTGAAGGGAAAGATGCAACTCTGGGAGATGAATTAAAAGAACACAAAGCAGTTTCTCAGAAAGCTTCTTTCCAGTTTTGAACCGAAGATATTTCCTTTTTCACCATAGCCCTCTATGGGCTTCCAAATATCCCTTTGCCAATTCCACAAGAACAGCCTTAGCGAAAGGCTTCTTGAAGGGAAAGATGTAACTCTGTGAGATGAATTAACAGAACACAGAGCAGTTTCTCAGAAAGCTTCTTTCTAGTTTTGAACGGAAGATATTTCCTTTTTCACCATAGCCCTCTATGGGCTTCCAAATATCCCTTTTCCAATTCCACAAGAACAGTCTTAGCGAAAGGCTTCTTGAAGGGAAAGATGTAACTCTGTGAGATGAATTAACAGAACACAGAGCAGTTTCTCAGAAAGATTCTTTCCAGTTTTGAACGGATGATATTTCCTTTTTCACCATAGCCCTCTATGGGCTTCCAAATATCCCTTTGCCAATTCCACAAGAACAGCCTTAGCGAAAGGCTTCTTGAAGGGAAAGATGTAACTCTGTGAGATGAATTAACAGAACACAGAGCAGTTTCTCAGAAAGCTCCTTTCCAGTTTTGAACGGAAGATATTTCCTTTTTCACCATAGCCCTCTATGGGCTTCCAAATATCCCTTTGCCAATTCCACAAGAACAGCCTTAGCGAAAGGCTTCTTGAAGGGAAAGATGTAACTCTGTGAGATGAATTAACAGAACACAGAGCAGTTTCTCAGAAAGCTTCTTTCCAGTTTTGAACGGAAGGTATTTCCTTTTTCACCATAGCCCTCTATGGGCTTCCAAATATCCCTTTGCCAATTCCCCAAGAACAGCCTTAGCGAAAGGCTTCTTGAAGGGAAAGATGTAACTCTGTGAGATGAATTAACAGAACACAGAGCAGTTTCTCAGAAATCTTCTTTCTAGTTTTGAACGGAAGATATTTCCTTTTTCACCATAGCCCTCTATGGGCTTCCAAATATCCCTTTGCCAATTCCACAAGAACAGCCTTAGCGAAAGGCTTCTTGAAGTTAAAGATGTAACTCTGTGAGATGAATTAACAGAACACAGAGCAGTTTCTCAGAAAGCTTCTTTCCAGTTTTGAACGGAAGATATTTCCTTTTTCACCATAGCCCTCTATGGGCTTCCAAATATCCCTTTGCCAATTCCACAAGAACAGCCTTAGCGAAAGGCTTCTTGAAGGGAAAGATGTAACTCTGTGAGATGAATTAACAGAACACAGAGCAGTTTCTCAGAAAGCTGCTTTCCAGTTTTGAACGGAAGATATTTCCTTTTTCACCATAGCCCTCTATGGGCTTCCAAATATCCCTTTGCCAATTCCACAAGAACAGCCTTAGAGAAAGGCTTCTTGAAGGGAAAGATGTAACTCTGTGAGATGAATTAACAGAACACAGAGCAGTTTCTCAGAAAGCTTCTTTCCAGTTTTGAACGGAAGATATTTCCTTTTTCACCATAGCCCTCTATGGGCTTCCAAATATCCCTTTGCCAATTCCACCAGAACAGCCTTAGCGAAAGGCTTCTTGAAGGGAAAGATGTAACTCTGTGAGATGAATTAACAGAACACAGAGCAGTTTCTCAGAAAGCTTCTTTCCAGTTTTGAACGGAAGATATTTCCTTTTTCACCATAGCCCTCTATGGGCTTCCAAATATCCCTTTGCCAATTCCCAAAGAACAGACTTAGCGAAAGGCTTCTTGAAGGGAAAGATGTAACTCTGTGAGATGAATTAACAGAACACAGAGCAGTTTCTCAGAAAGCTTCTTTCCAGGTTTGAACGGAAGATATTTCCTTTTTCACCATAGCTCCCTATGGGCTTCCAAATATCCCTTTGCCAATTCCACAAGAACAGCCTTAGCGAAAGGCTTCTTGAAGGGAAAGATGCAACTCTGGGAGATGAATTAAAAGAACACAAAGCAGTTTCTCAGAAAGCTTCTTTCCAGTTTTGAACGGAAGATATTTCCTTTTTCACCATAGCCCTCTATGGGCTTCCAAATATCCCTTTGCCAATTCCACAAGAACAGCCTTAGCGAAAGGCTTCTTGAAGGGAAAGATGTAACTCTGTGAGATGAATTAACAGAACACAGAGCAGTTTCTCAGAAAGCTTCTTTCCAGTTTTGAATGGAAGATATTTCCTTTTTCACCATAGCCCTCTATGGGCTTCCAAATATCCCTTTGCCAATTCCACAAGAACAGCCTTAGCGAAAGGCTTCTTGAAGGGAAAGATGTAACTCTGTGAGATGAATTAACAGAACACAGAGCAGTTTCTCAGAAAGCTTCTTTCCAGTTTTGAACGGAAGATATTTCCTTTTTCACCATAGCCCTCTATGGGCTTCCAAATATCCCTTTGCCAATTCCACAAGAACAGCCTTAGCGAAAGGCTTCTTGAAGGGAAAGATGTAACTCTGTGAGATGAATTACCAGAACTCAGAGCAGTTTCTCAGAAAGCTTCTTTCCAGTTTTGAACGGAAGATATTTCCTTTTTCACCATAGCCCTCTATGGGCTTCCAAATATCCCTTTGCCAATTCCACAAGAACAGCCTTAGCGAAAGGCTTCTTGAAGGGAAAGATGTAACTCTGTGAGATGAATTAACAGAACACAGAGCAGTTTCTCAGAAAGCTTCTTTCCAGTTTTGAACGGAAGATGTTTCCTTTTTCACCATAGCCCTCTATGGGCTTCCAAATATCCCTTTGCCAATTCCACAAGAACAGCCTTAGCGAAAAGCTTCTTGAAGGGAAAGATGTAACTCTGTGAGATGAATTAACAGAACACAGAGCAGTTTCTCAGAAAGCTTCTTTCCAGTTTTGAACGGAAGATATTTCCTTTTTCACCATAGCCCTCTATGTGCTTCCAAATATCCCTTTGCCAATTCCACAAGAACAGCCTTAGCGAAAGGCTTCTTGAAGGGAAAGATGTAACTCTGTGAGATGAATTAACAGAACACAGAGCAGTTTCTCAGAAAGCTTCCTTCCAGTTTTGAACGGAAGATATTTCCTTTTTCACCATAGCCCTCTATGGGCTTCCAAATATCCCTTTTCCAATTCCACAAGAACAGTCTTAGCGAAAGGCTTCTTGAAGGGAAAGATGTAACTCTGTGAGATGAATTAACAGAACACAGAGCAGTTTCTCAGAAAGCTTCTTTCCAGTTTTGAACGGATGATATTTCCTTTTTCACCATAGCCCTCTATGGGCTTCCAAATATCCCTTTGCCAATTGCACAGGAACAGCCTTAGCGAAAGGCTTCTTGAAGGGAAAGATGTAACTCTGTGAGATGAATTAACAGAACACAGAGCAGTTTCTCAGAAAGCTGCTTTCCAGTTTTGAACGGAAGATATTTCCTTTTTCACCATAGCCCTCTATGGGCTTCCAAATATCCCTTTGCCAATTCCACAAGAACAGCCTTAGCGAAAGGCTTCTTGAAGGGAAAGATGTAACTCTGTGAGATGAATTAACAGAACACAGAGCAGTTTCTCAGAAAGCTTCTTTCCAGTTTTGAACGGAAGATATTTCCTTTTTCACCATAGCCCTCTATGGGCTTCCAAATATCCCTTTGCCAATTCCACCAGAACAGCCTTAGCGAAAGGCTTCTTGAAGGGAAAGATGTAACTCTGTGAGATGAATTAACAGAACACAGAGCAGTTTCTCAGAAAGCTTCTTTCCAGTTTTGAACGGAAGATGTTTCCTTTTTCACCATAGCCCTCTATGGGCTTCCAAATATCCCTTTGCCAATTCCACAAGAACAGCCTTAGCGAAAAGCTTCTTGAAGGGAAAGATGTAACTCTGTGAGATGAATTAACAGAACACAGAGCAGTTTCTCAGAAAGCTTCTTTCCAGTTTTGAACGGAAGATATTTCCTTTTTCACCATAGCCCTCTATGGGCTTCCAAATATCCCTTTGCCAATTCCACAAGAACAGCCTTAGCGAAAGGCTTCTTGAAGGGAAAGATGTAACTCTGTGAGATGAATTAACAGAACACACAGCAGTTTCTCAGAAAGCTTCTTTCCAGTTTTGAACGGAAGATATTTCCTTTTTCACCATAGCCCTCTATGGGCTTCCAAATATCCCTTTGCCAATTCCCAAAGAACAGCCTTAGCGAAAGGCTTCTTGAAGGGAAAGATGTAACTCTGTGAGATGAATTAACAGAACAAAGAGCAGTTTCTCAGAAAGCTTCTTTCCAGTTTTGAACGGATGGTATTTCCTTTTTCATCATAGCCATCTATGGGCTTCCAAATATCCCTTTGCCAATTCCCCAAGAACAGCCTTAGCGAAAGGCTTCTTGAAGGGAAAGATGTAACTCTGTGAGATGAATTAACAGAACACAGAGCAGTTTCTCAGAAAGCTTCTTTCCAGTTTTGAACGGAAGATATTTCCTTTTTCACCATAGCCCTCTATGTGCTTCCAAATATCCCTTTGCCAATTCCACAAGAACAGCCTTAGCGAAAGGCTTCTTGAAGGGAAAGATGTAACTCTGTGAGATGAATTAACAGAACACAGAGCAGTTTCTCAGAAAGCTTCCTTCCAGTTTTGAACGGAAGATATTTCCTTTTTCACCATAGCCCTCTATGGGCTTCCAAATATCCCTTTTCCAATTCCACAAGAACAGTCTTAGCGAAAGGCTTCTTGAAGGGAAAGATGTAACTCTGTGAGATGAATTAACAGAACACAGAGCAGTTTCTCAGAAAGCTTCTTTCCAGTTTTGAACGGATGATATTTCCTTTTTCACCATAGCCCTCTATGGGCTTCCAAATATCCCTTTGCCAATTGCACAGGAACAGCCTTAGCGAAAGGCTTCTTGAAGGGAAAGATGTAACTCTGTGAGATGAATTAACAGAACACAGAGCAGTTTCTCAGAAAGCTGCTTTCCAGTTTTGAACGGAAGATATTTCCTTTTTCACCATAGCCCTCTATGGGCTTCCAAATATCCCTTTGCCAATTCCACAAGAACAGCCTTAGCGAAAGGCTTCTTGAAGGGAAAGATGTAACTCTGTGAGATGAATTAACAGAACACAGAGCAGTTTCTCAGAAAGCTTCTTTCCAGTTTTGAACGGAAGATATTTCCTTTTTCACCATAGCCCTCTATAGGCTTCCAAATATCCCTTTGCCAATTCCACCAGAACAGCCTTAGCGAAAGGCTTCTTGAAGGGAAAGATGTAACTCTGTGAGATGAATTAACAGAACACAGAGCAGTTTCTCAGAAAGCTTCTTTCCAGTTTTGAACGGAAGATATTTCCTTTTTCACCATAGCCCTCTATGGGCTTCCAAATATCCCTTTGCCAATTCCACAAGAACAGCCTTAGCGAAAGGCTTCTTGAAGGGAAAGATGTAACTCTGTGATAAGAATTAACAGAACACAGAGCAGTTGCTCAGAAAGCTTCTTTCCAGTTTTGAACGGAAGATATTTCCTTTTTCACCATAGCCCTCTATGGGCTTCCAAATATCCCTTTTCCAATTCCACAAGAACAGTCTTAGCGAAAGGCTTCTTGAAGGGAAAGATGTAACTCTGTGAGATGAATTAACAGAACACAGAGCAGTTTCTCAGAAAGATTCTTTCCAGTTTTGAACGGATGATATTTCCTTTTTCACCATAGCCCTCTATGGGCTTCCAAATATCCCTTTGCCAATTCCACAAGAACAGCCTTAGCGAAAGGCTTCTTGAAGGGAAAGATGTAACTCTGTGAGATGAATTAACAGAACACAGAGCAGTTTCTCAGAAAGCTCCTTTCCAGTTTTGAACGGAAGATATTTCCTTTTTCACCATAGCCCTCTATGGGCTTCCAAATATCCCTTTGCCAATTCCACAAGAACAGCCTTAGCGAAAGGCTTCTTGAAGGGAAAGATGTAACTCTGTGAGATGAATTAACAGAACACAGAGCAGTTTCTCAGAAAGCTTCTTTCCAGTTTTGAACGGAAGATATTTCCTTTTTCACCATAGCCCTCTATGGGCTTCCAAATATCCCTTTGCCAATTCCACCAGAACAGCCTTAGCGAAAGGCTTCTTGAAGGGAAAGATGTAACTCTGTGAGATGAATTAACAGAACACAGAGCAGTTTCTCAGAAAGATTCTTTCCAGTTTTGAACGGAAGATATTCCTTTTTCACCTTAGCCCTCTATGGGTTTCCAAATATCCCTTTGCCAATTCCACAAGAACAGCCTTAGCGAAAGGCTTCTTGAAGGGAAAGATGTAACTCTGTGAGATGAATTAACAGAACACAGAGCAGTTTCTCAGAAAGCTGCTTTCCAGTTTTGAACGGAAGGTATTTCCTTTTTCACCATAGCCCTCTATGGGCTTCCAAATATCCCTGTGCCAATTCCACAAGAACAGCCTTAGTGAAAGGCTTCTTGAAGGGAAAGACGTAAATCTGTGAGATGAATTAACAGAACACAGAGCAGTTTCTCAGAAAGATTCTTTCCAGTCTTGAACGGAAGATATTTCCTTTTTCACCATAGCCCTCTATGGGCTTCCAAATATCCCTTTGCCAATTCCACAAGAACAGCCTTAGCGAAAGGCTTCTTGAAGGGAAAGATGTAACTCTGTGAGATGAATTAACAGAACACAGAGCAGTTTCTCAGAAAGCTTCTTTCCAGTTTTGAACGGAAGATATTTCCTTTTTCACCATAGCCCTCTATGGGCTTCCAAATATCCCTTTGCCAATTCCACCAGAACAGCCTTAGCGAAAGGCTTCTTGAAGGGAAAGATGTAACTCTGTGAGATGAATTAACAGAACACAGAGCAGTTTCTCAGAAAGCTTCTTTCCAGTTTTGAACGGAAGATATTTCCTTTTTCACCTTAGCCCTCTATGGGTTTCCAAATATCCCTTTGCCAATTCCACAAGAACAGCCTTAGCGAAAGGCTTCTTGAAGGGAAAGATGTAAATCTGTGAGATGAATTAACAGAACACAGAGCAGTTTCTCAGAAAGCTTCTTTCCAGTCTTGAACGGAAGATATTTCCTTTTTCACCATAGCCCTCTATGGGCTTCCAAATATCCCTTTGCCAATTCCACAAGAACAGCCTTAGCGAAAGGCTTCTTGAAGGGAAAGATGTAACTCTGTGAGATGAATTAACAGAACACAGAGCAGTTGTTCAGAAAGCTTCTTTCCAGTTTTCAACGAAAGATATTTCCTTTTTCACCATAGCTCCCTATGGGCTTCCAAGTATCCCTTTGCCAATTCCACAAGAACAGCCTTAGCGAAAGGCTTCTTGAAGGGAAAGATGTAACTCTGTGAGATGAATTAACAGAACACAGAGCAGTTTCTCAGAAAGCTTCTTTCCAGTTTTGAACGGAAGATATTTCCTTTTTCACCATAGCCCTCTATGGGCTTCCAAATATCCCTTTGCCAATTCCACAAGAACAGCCTTAGCGAAAGGCTTCTTGAAGGGAAAGATGTAACTCTCTGAGATGAATTAACAGAACACAGAGCAGTTTCTCAGAAAGCTTCTTTCCACTTTTGAACATAAGATATTTCCTTTTTCACCATAGCCCTCTATGGGCTTCCAAATATCCCTTTGCCAATTCCCCAAGAACAGCCTTAGCGAAAGGCTTCTTGAAGGGAAAGATGTAACTCTGTGAGATGAATTAACAGAACACAGAGCAGTTTCTCAGAAAGCTTCTTTCCAGTTTTGAACGGAAGATATTTCCTTTTTCACCATAGCCCTCTATGGGCTTCCAAATATCCCTTTGCCAATTCCACAAGAACAGCCTTAGCGAAAGGCTTCTTGAAGGGAAAGATGTAACTCTGTGAAATGAATTAATAGAACACAGAGCAGTTTCTCAGAAAGCTTCTTTCCAGTTTTGAATGGAAGATATTTCATTTTTCACCATAGCCCTCTATGGGCTTCCAAATATCCCTTTGCCAATTCCACAAGAACAGCCTTAGCGAAAGGCTTCTTGAAGGGAAAGATGTAACTCTGTGAGATGAATTAACAGAACACACAGCAGTTTCTCAGAAAGCTTCTTTCCAGTTTTGAACGGAAGATATTTCCTTTTACACCATAGCCCTCTATGGGCTTCCAAATATCCCTTTGCCAATTCCACAAGAACAGCCTTAGCGAAAGGCTTCTTGAAGGGAAAGATGTAACTCTGTGAGATGAATTAACAGAACACAGAGCAGTTTCTCAGAAAGCTTCTTTCCAGTTTTGAACGGAAGATATTTCCTTTTTCACCATAGCCCTCTATGGGCTTCCAAATATCCCTTTGCCAATTCCACAAGAACAGCCTTAGCGAAAGGCTTCTTGAAGGGAAAGATGTAACTCTGTGAGATGAATTAACAGAACACAGAGCAGTTTCTCAGAAAGCTTCTTTCCAGTTTTGAACGGAAGATATTTCCTTTTTCACCATAGCCCTCTATGGGCTTCCAAATATCCCTTTGCCAATTCCACAAGAACAGCCTTAGCGAATAGCTTCTTGAAGGGAAAGATGTAACTCTGTGAGATGAATTAACAGAACACAGAGCAGTTGCTCAGAAAGCTTCTTTCCAGTTTTGAACGGAAGATATTTCCTTTTTCACCATAGCCCTCTATGGGCTTCCAAATATCCCTTTGCCAATTCCACAAGAACAGTCTTAGCGAAAGGCTTCTTGAAGGGAAAGATGTAACTCTGTGAGATGAATTAACAGAACACAGAGCAGTTTCTCAGAAAGCTTCTTTCCAGTTTTGAACGGAAGATATTTCCTTTTTCACCATAGCCCTCTATGGGCTTCCAAATATCCCTTTGCCAATTCCACAAGAACAGCCTTAGCGAAAGGCTTCTTGAAGGGAAAGATGTAACTCTGTGAGATGAATTAACAGAACACACAGCAGTTTCTCAGAAAGCTTCTTTCCAGTTTTGAACGGAAGATATTTCCTTTTTCACCATAGCCCTCTATTGGCTTCCAAATATCCCTTTGCCAATTCCCAAAGAACAGCCTTAGCGAAAGGCTTCTTCAAGGGAAAGATGTAACTCTGTGAGATGAATTAACAGAACACAGAGCAGTTTCTCAGAAAGCTTCTTTCCAGTTTTGAACGGAAGGTATTTCCTTTTTCACCATAGCCCTCTATGGGCTTCCAAATATCCCTTTGCCAATTCCCCAAGAACAGCCTTAGCGAAAGGCTTCTTGAAGGGAAAGATGTAACTCTGTGAGATGAATTAACAGAACACAGAGCAGTTTCTCAGAAATCTTCTTTCTAGTTTTGAACGGAAGATATTTCCTTTTTCACCATAGCCCTCTATGGGCTTCCAAATATCCCTTTGCCAATTCCACAAGAACAGCCTTAGCGAAAGGCTTCTTGAAGTTAAAGATGTAACTCTGTGAGATGAATTAACAGAACACAGAGCAGTTTCTCAGAAAGCTTCTTTCCAGTTTTGAACGGAAGATATTTCCTTTTTCACCATAGCCCTCTATGGGCTTCCAAATATCCCTTTGCCAATTCCACAAGAACAGCCTTAGCGAAAGGCTTCTTGAAGGGAAAGATGTAACTCTGTGAGATGAATTAACAGAACACAGAGCAGTTTCTCAGAAAGCTTCTTTCCAGTTTTGAACGGAAGATATTTCCTTTTTCACCATAGCCCTCTATGCGCTTCCAAATATCCCTTTGCCAATTCCACAAGAACAGCCTTAGCGAAAGGCTTCTTGAAGGGAAAGATGTAACTCTGTGAGATGAATTAACAGAACACAGAGCAGTTTCTCAGAAAGCTTCTTTCCAGTTTTGAACGGAAGATATTTCCTTTTTCACCATAGCCCTCTATGGGCTTGCAAATATCCCTTTGCCAATTCCACAAGAACAGCCTTAGCGAAAGGCTTCTTGAAGGGAAAGATGTAACTCTGTGAGATGAATTAACAGAACACAGAGCAGTTTCTCAGAAAGCTTCTTTCATGTTTTCAACGGAAGATATTTCCTTTTACACCATAGCCCTCTATGGGCTTCCAAATATCCCTTTGCCAATTCCACAAGAACAGCCTTAGCGAAAGGCTTCTTGAAGGGAAAGATGTAACTCTGTGAGGTGAATTAACAGAACACAGAGCAGTTTCTCAGAAAGCTTCTTTCCAGTTTTGAACGGAAGATATTTCCTTTTTCACCATAGCTCCCTATGGGCTTCCAAATATCCCTTTGCCAATTCCACAAGAACAGCCTTAGCGAAAGGCTTCTTGATGGGAAAGATGTAACTCTGTGAGATGAATTAACAGAACACAGAGCAGTTTCTCAGAAAGCTTGTTTCCCGTTTTGAACGGAAAATATTTCCTTGTTCACCATAGCCCTCTATGGGCTTCCAAATATCCCTTTGCCAATTCCACAAGAACAGCCTTAGCGAAAGGCTTCTTGAAGGGAAAGATGTAACTCTGTGAGATGAATTAACAGAACACAGAGCAGTTTCTCAGAAAAATTCTTTCCAGTTTTGAACGGAAGATATTTCCTTTTTCACCATAGCCCTCTATGGGCTTCCAAATATCCCTTTGCCAATTCCACAAGAACAGCCTTAGCGAAAGGCTTCTTGAAGATAAAGATGTAACTCTGTGAGATGAATTAACAGAACACAGAGCAGTTTCTCAGAAAGCTTCTTTCCAGTTTTGAACGGAAGATATTTCCTTTTTCACCATAGCCCTCTATGGGCTTCCAAATATCCCTTTGCCAATTCCAGAAGAACAGCCTTAGCGAAAGGCTTCTTGAAGGGAAAGATGTAACTCTGTGATATGAATTAACAGAACACAGAGCAGTTGCTCAGAAAGCTTCTTTCCAGTTTTGAACGGAAGATATTTCCTTTTTCACCATAGCCCTCTAAGGGCTTCCAAATATCCCTTTGCCAATTCCACAAGAACAGCCTTAGCGAAAGGCTTCTTGAAGGGAAAGATGTAACTCTGTGAGATGAATTAACAGAACACAGAGCAGTTGTTCAGAAAGCTTCTTTCCAGTTTTGAACGAAAGATATTTCCTTTTTCACCATAGCTCCCTATGGGCTTCCAAATATCCCTTTGCCAATTCCACAAGAACAGCCTTAGCGAAAGGCTTCTTGAAGGGAAAGATGTAACTCTGTGAGATGAATTAACAGAACACAGAGCAGTTTCTCAGAAAGCTTCTTTCCAGTTTTCAACGGAAGATATTTCCTTTTTCACCATAGCCCTCTATGGGCTTCCAAATATCCCTTTGCCAATTCCACAAGAACAGCCTTAGCGAAAGGCTTCTTGAAGGGAAAGATGTAACTCTGTGAGATGAATTAACAGAACACAGAGCAGTTTCTCAGAAAGCTTCTTTCCAGTTTTGAACGGAAGATATTTCCTTTTTCACCATAGCCCTCTATGGGCTTCCAAATATCCCTTTGCCAATTCCACAAGAACAGCCTTAGCGAAAGGCTTCTTGATGGGAAAGATGTAACTCTGTGAGATGAATTAACAGAACACAGAGCAGTTTCCCAGAAAGCTTCTTTCCAGTTTTGAACGGAAGATATTTCCTTTTTCACCATAGCCCTCTATGGGCTTCCAAATATCCCTTTGCCAATTCCCCAAGAACAGTCTTAGCGAAAGGCTTCTTGAAGGGAAAGATGTAACTCTGTGAGATGAATTAACAGAACACAGAGCAGTTTCTCAGAAAGCTTCTTTCCAGTTTTGAACGGAAGATATTTCCTTTTTCACCATAGCCCTCTATGGGCTTCCAAATATCCCTTTGCCAATTCCACAAGAACAGCCTTAGCGAAAGGCTTCTTGAAGGGAAAGATGTAACTCTGTGAGATGAATTAACAGAACACAGAGCAGTTTCTCAGAAAGCTTCTTTCCAGTTTTGAACGGAAGATATTTCCTTTTTCACCATAGCCCTCTATGGGCTTCCAAATATCCCTTTGCCAATTCCACAAGAACAGCCTTAGCGAAAGGCTTCTTGAAGGGAAAGATGTAACTCTGTGAGATGAATTAACAGAACACAGAGCAGTTTCTCAGAAAGCTTCTTTCCAGTTTTGAACGGAAGATATTTCCTTTTTCACCATAGCTCTCTATGGGCTTCCAAATATCCCTTTGCCAATTCCACAAGAACAGCCTTAGCGAAAGGCTTCTTGAAGGGAAAGATGTAACTCTGTGAGATGAATTAAGAGAACACAGAGCAGTTTCTCAGAAAGCTTCTTTCCAGTTTTGAACGGAAGATATTTCCTTTTTCACCATAGCCCTCTAGGGGCTTCCAAATATCCCTTTGCCAATTCCACAAGAACAGCGTTAGCGAAAGGCTTCTTGAAGGGAAAGATGTAACTCTCTGAGATGAATTAACAGAACACAGAGCAGTTTCTCAGAAATTTCTTTCCACTTTTGAACGGAAGATATTTCCTTTTTCAACATAGCCCAAAATGGGCTTCCAAATATCCCTTTGCCAATTCCACAAGAACAGCCTTAGCGAAAGGCTTCTTGAAGGGAAAGATGTAACTCTGTGAGATGAATTAACAGAACACAGAGCAGTTTCTCAGAAAGCTTCTTTCCAGTTTTGAACGGAAGATATTTCCTTTTTCACCATAGCCCTCTAAGGGCTTCCAAATATCCCTTTGCCAATTCCCCAAGAACAGCCTTAGCGAAAGGCTTCTTCAAGGGAAAGATGTAACTCTGTGAGATGAATTAACAGAACACAGAGCAGTTTCTCAGAAAGCTTCTTTCCAGTTTTGAACGGAAGATATTTCCTTTTTCACCATAGCCCTCTATGGGCTTCCAAATATCCCTTTGCCAATTCCCCAAGAACAGCCTTAGCGAAAGGCTTCTTGAAGGGAAAGATGTAACTCTGTGAGATGAATTAACAGAACACACAGCAGTTTCTCAGAAATCTTCTTTCTAGTTTTCAACGGAAGATATTTCCTTTTTCACCATAGCCCTCTATGGGCTTCCAAATATCCCTTTGCCAATTCCACAAGAACAGCCTTAGCGAAAGGCTTCTTGAAGGGAAAGATGGAACTCTGTGAGATGAATTAACAGAACACAGAGCAGTTTCTCAGAAAGCTTCTTTCCAGTTTTGAACGGAAGATATTTCCTTTTTCACCATAGCCCTCTATGGGCTTCCAAATATCCCTTTGCCAATTCCACAAGAACAGCCTTAGCGAAAGGCTACTTGAAGGGAAAGATGTAACTCTGTGAGATGAATTAACAGAACACACAGCAGTTTCTCAGAAAGCTTCTTTCCAGTTTTGAACGGAAGATATTTCCTTTTTCACCATAGCCCTCTATGGGCTTCCAAATATCCCTTTGCCAATTCCACAAGAACAGCCTTAGCGAAAGGCTTCTTGAAGGGAAAGATGTAACTGTGTGAGATGAATTAACAGAACACAGAGCAGTTTCTCAGAAAGCTTCTTTCCAGTTTTGAACGGAAGATATCTCCTTTTTCACCTTAGCCCTCTATGGGCTTCCAAATATCCCTTTGCCAATTCCACAAGAACAGCCTTAGCGAAAGGCTTCTTGAAGGGAAAGTTGTAACTCGGTGAGATGAATTAACAGAACACAGAGCAGTTTCTCAGAAAGCTTCTTTCCAGTTTTGAACGGAAGGTATTTCCTTTTTCACCATAGCCCTCTATGAGCTTCCAAATATCCCTGTGCCAATTCCACAAAACAGCTTTAGCGAAAGGCTTCTTGAAGGGAAAGATGTAACTCTGTGAGATTAATTAACAGAACACAGAGCAGTTTCTCAGAAAGCTTCTTTATAGTTTTGAACGGAAGATATTTCCTTTTTCACCATAGCCCTCTATGGGCTTCCAAATATCCCTTTGCCAATTCCACAAGGACAGCCTTAGCGAAAGGCTTCTTGAAGGGAAAGATGTAACTCTGTGAGATGAATTAACAGAACACACAGCAGTTTCTCAGAAAGCTTCTTTCCAGTTTTGAACGGAAGATATTTCCTTTTTCACCATAGCCCTCTATGGGCTTCCAAATATCCCTTTGCCATTTCCCCAAGAACAGCCTTAGCGAAAGGCTTCTTGAAGGGAAAGATGTAACTCTGTGAGATGAATTAACAGAACACAGAGCAGTTTCTCAGAAAGCTTCTTTCCAGTTTTGAACGGAAGATATTTCCTTTTTCACCATAGCCCTCTATGGGCTTCCAAATATCCCTTTGCCAATTCCACAAGAACAGCCTTAGCGAAAGGCTTCTTGAAGGGAAAGATGTAACTCTGTGAGATGAATTAACAGAACACAGAGCAGTTTCTCAGAAAGCTTCCTTCCAGTTTTGAACGGAAGATATTTCCTTTTTCACCATAGCCCTCTATGGGCTTCCAAATATCCCTTTGCCAATTCCACAAAACAGCCTTAGCGAAAGGCTTCTTGAAGGGAAAGATGTAACTCTGTGAGATGAATTAACAGAACACAGAGCAGTTTCTCAGAAAGCTTCTTTCCAGTTTTGAACGGAAGATATTTCCTTTTTCACCATAGCCCTCTATGGGCTTCCAAATATCCCTTTGCCAATTGCACAGGAACAGCCTTAGCGAAAGGCTTCTTGAAGGGAAAGATGTAACTCTGTGAGATGAATTAACAGAACACAGAGCAGTTTCTCAGAAAGCTTCTTTCCAGTTTTGAACGGAAGATATTTCCTTTTTCACCATAGCCCTCTATGGGCTTCCAAATATCCCTTTGCCAATTCCACAAGAACAGCCTTAGCGAAAGGCTTCTTGAAGGGAAACATGTAACTCTGTGAGATGAATTAACAGAACACAGAGCAGTTTCTCAGAAAGCTTCTTTCCAGTTTTGAACGGAAGATATTTCCTTTTTCACCATAGCCCTCTATGGGCTTCCAAATATCCCTTTGCCAATTCCACAAGAACAGCCTTAGCGAAAGGCTTCTTGAAGGGAAAGATGTAACTCTGTGAGATGAATTAACAGAACACAGAGCAGTTGCTCAGAAAGCTTCTTTCCAGTTTTGAACGGAAGATATTTCCTTTTTCACCTTAGCCCTCTATGGGCTTCCAAATATCCCTTTGCCAATTCCACAAGAACAGCCTTAGCGAAAGGCTTCTTTAAGGGAAAGTTGTAACTCGGTGAGATGAATTAACAGAACACAGAGCAGTTTCTCAGAAAGCTTCTTTCCAGTTTTGAACGGAAGGTATTTCCTTTTTCACCATAGCCCTCTATGAGCTTCCAAATATCCCTGTGCCAATTCCACAAAACAGCCTTAGCGAAAGGCTTCTTGAAGGGAAAGATGTAACTCTGTGAGATGAATTAACAGAACACAGAGCAGTTTCTCAGAAAGCTTCTTTCCAGTTTTGAACGGAAGATATTTCCTTTTTCACCATATCCCTCTATGGGCTTCCAAATATCCCTTTGCCAATTCCCCAAGAACAGCCTTAGCGAAAGGCTTCTTGAAGGGAAAGATGTAACTCTGTGAGATGAATTAACAGAACACAGAGCAGTTTCTCAGAAAGCTTCTTTCCAGTTTTGAACGGAAGGTATTTCCTTTTTCACCATAGCCCTCTATGGGCTTCCAAATATCCCTTTGCCAATTCCCCAAGAACAGCCTTAGCGAAAGGCTTCTTGAAGGGAAAGATGTAACTCTGTGAGATGAATTAACAGAACACAGAGCAGTTGCTCAGAAAGCTTCTTTCCAGCTTTGAACGGAAGATATTTCCTTTTTCACCATAGCCCTCTATGGGCTTCCAAATATCCCTTTGCCAATTCCACAAGAACAGCCTTAGCGAAAGGCTTCTTGAAGGGAAAGATGTAACTCTGTGAGGTGAATTAACAGAACACAGAGCAGTTTCTCAGAAAGCTTCTTTCCAGTTTTGAACGGAAGATATTTCCTTTTTCACCATAGCCCTCTATGGGCTTCCAAATATCCCTTTGCCAATTCCACAAGAACAGCCTTAGCGAAAGGCTTATTGAAGGGAAAGATGTAACTCTGTGGGATGAATTAACAGAACACAGAGCAGTTTCTCAGAAAGCTTCTTTCCAGTTTTGAACGGAAGATATTTCCTTTTTCACCATAGCCCTCTACGGGCTTCCAAATATCCCTTTGCCAATTCCCCAAGAACAGCCTTAGCGAAAGGCTTCTTGAAGGGAAAGATGTAACTCTGTGAGATGAATTAACAGAACACAGAGCAGTTTCTCAGAAAGCTTCTTTCCAGTTTTGAACGGAAGGTATTTCCTTTTTCACCATAGCCCTCTATGGGCTTCCAAATATCCCTTTGCCAATTCCCCAAGAACAGCTTTAGCGAAAGGCTTCTTGAAGGGAAAGATGTAACTCTGTGAGATGAATTAACAGAACACACAGCAGTTTCTCTGAAATCTTCTTTCTAGTTTTCAACGGAAGATATTTCCTTTTTCACCATAGCCCTCTATGGGCTTCCAAATATCCCTTTGCCAATTCCACAAGAACAGCCTTAGCGAAAGGCTTCTTGAAGGGAAAGATGGAACTCTGTGAGATGAATTAACAGAACACAGAGCAGTTTCTCGGAAAGCTTCTTTCCAGTTTTGAACGGAAGATATTTCCTTTTTCACCATAGCCCTCTATGGGCTTCCAAATATCCCTTTGCCAATTCCACAAGAACAGCCTTAGCGAAAGGCTTCTTGAAGGGAAAGATGTAACTCTGTGAGATGAATTAACAGAACACACAGCAGTTTCTCAGAAAGCTTCTTTCCAGTTTTGAACGGAAGATATTTCCTTTTTCACCATAGCCCTCTATGGGCTTCCAAATATCCCTTTGCCAATTCCCCAAGAACAGCCTTAGCGAAAGGCTTCTTGAAGGGAAAGATGTAACTGTGTGAGATGAATTAACAGAACACAGAGCAGTTTCTCAGAAAGCTTCCTTCCAGTTTTCAACGGAAGATATTTCCTTTTTCACCATAGCCCTCTATGGGCTTCCAAATATCCCTTTGCCAATTCCACAAGAACAGCCTTACCGAAAGGCTTCTTGAAGGGAAAGATGTAACTCTGTGAGATGAATTAACAGAACACAGAGCAGTTTCTCAGAAAGCTTCTTTCCAGTTTTGAACGGAAGATATTTCCTTTTTCACCATAGCCCTCTATGGGCTTCCAAATATCCCTTTGCCAATTGCACAGGAACAGCCTTAGCGAAAGGCTTCTTGAAGGGAAAGATGTAACTCTGTGAGATGAATTAACAGGACACAGAGCAGTTTCTCAGAAAGCTTCTTTCCAGTTTTGAACGGAAGATATTTCCTTTTTCACCATAGCCCTCTATGGGCTTCCAAATATCCCTTTGCCAATTCCACAAGAACAGCCTTAGCGAAAGGCTTCTTGAAGGGAAAGATGTAACTCTGTGAGCTGAATTAACAGAACACAGAGCAGTTTCTCAGAAAGCTTCTTTCCAGTTTTGAACGGAAGATATTTCCTTTTTCACCATAGCCCTCTATGGGCTTCCAAATATCCCTTCGCCAATTCCACAAGAACAGCCTTAGCGAAAGGCTTCTTGAAGGGAAAGATGTAACTCTGTGAGATGAATTAACAGAACACAGAGCAGTTTCTCAGAAAGCTTCCTTCCAGTTTTGAACGGAAGATATTTCCTTTTTCACCATAGCCCTCTATGGGCTTCCAAATATCCCTTTGCCAATTCCACAAGAACAGCCTTAGCGAAAGGCTTCTTGAAGGGAAAGATGTAACTCTGTGAGATGAATTAACAGAACACAGAGCAGTTTCTCAGAAAGCTTCTTTCCAGTTTTGAACGGAAGATATTTCCTTTTTCACCGTAGCCCTCTATGGGCTTCCAAATATCCCTTTGCCAATTCCACAAGAACAGCCTTAGCGAAAGGCTTCTTGAAGGGAAAGATGTAACTCTGTGAGATGAATTAACAGAACACAGAGCAGTTTCTCAGAAAGCTTCTTTCCAGTTTTGAACGGAAGATATTTCCTTTTTCACCATAGCCCTCTATGGGATTCCAAATATCCCTTTGCCAGTTCCACAAGAACAGCCTTAGCGAAAGGCTTCTTGAAGGGAAAGATGTAACTCTGTGAGATGAATTAACAGAACACAGAGCAGTTTCTCAGAAAGCTTCTTTCCAGTTTTGAACGGAAGATATTTCCTTTTTCACCATAGCCCTCTATGGGCTTCCAAATATCCCTTTGCCAATTCCACAAGAACAGCCTTAGCGAAAGGCTTCTTGAAGGGAAACATGTAACTCTGTGAGATGAATTAACAGAACACAGAGCAGTTTCTCAGAAAGCTTCTTTCCAGTTTTGAACGGAAGATATTTCCTTTTTCACCATAGCCCTCTATGGGCTTCCAAATATCCCTTTGCCAATTCCACAAGAACAGCCTTAGCGAAAGGCTTCTTGAAGGGAAAGATGTAACTCTGTGAGATGAATTAACTGAACACAGAGCAGTTGCTCAGAAAGCTTCTTTCCAGTTTTGAACGGAAGATATTTCCTTTTTCACCTTAGCCCTCTATGGGCTTCCAAATATCCCTTTGCCAATTCCACAAGAACAGCCTTAGCGAAAGGCTTCTTGAAGGGAAAGTTGTAACTCGGTGAGATGAATTAACAGAACACAGAGCAGTTTCTCAGAAAGCTTCTTTCCAGTTTTGAACGGAAGGTATTTCCTTTTTCACCATAGCCCTCTATGAGCTTCCAAATATCCCTGTGCCAATTCCACAAAACAGCCTTAGCGAAAGGCTTCTTGAAGGGAAAGATGTAACTCTGTGAGATGAATTAACAGAACACAGAGCAGTTTCTCAGAAAGCTTCTTTCCAGTTTTGAACGGAAGATATTTCCTTTTTCACCATAGCCCTCTATGGGCTTCCAAATATCCCTTTGCCAATTCCCCAAGAACAGCCTTAGCGAAAGGCTTCTTGAAGGGAAAGATGTAACTCTGTGAGATGAATTAACAGAACACAGAGCAGTTTCTCAGAAAGCTTCTTTCCAGTTTTGAACGGAAGGTATTTCCTTTTTCACCATAGCCCTCTATGGGCTTCCAAATATCCCTTTGCCAATTCCCCAAGAACAGCCTTAGCGAAAGGCTTCTTGAAGGGAAAGATGTAACTCTGTGAGATGAATTAACAGAACACAGAGCAGTTGCTCAGAAAGCTTCTTTGCAGCTTTGAACGGAAGATATTTCCTTTTTCACCATAGCCCTCTATGGGCTTCCAAATATCCCTTTGCCAATTCCACAAGAACAGCCTTAGCGAAAGGCTTCTTGAAGGGAAAGATGTAACTCTGTGAGGTGAATTAACAGAACACAGAGCAGTTTCTCAGAAAGCTTCTTTCCAGTTTTGAACGGAAGATATTTCCTTTTTCACCATAGCCCTCTATGGGCTTCCAAATATCCCTTTGCCAATTCCACAAGAACAGCCTTAGCGAAAGGCTTATTGAAGGGAAAGATGTAACTCTGTGGGATGAATTAACAGAACACAGAGCAGTTTCTCAGAAAGCTTCTTTCCAGTTTTGAACGGAAGATATTTCCTTTTTCACCATAGCCCTCTACGGGCTTCCAAATATCCCTTTGCCAATTCCCCAAGAACAGCCTTAGCGAAAGGCTTCTTGAAGGGAAAGATGTAACTCTGTGAGTTGAATTAACAGAACACAGAGCAGTTTCTCAGAAAGCTTCTTTCCAGTTTTGAACGGAAGGTATTTCCTTTTTCACCATAGCCCTCTATGGGCTTCCAAATATCCCTTTGCCAATTCCCCAAGAACAGCCTTAGCGAAAGGCTTCTTGAAGGGAAAGATGTAACTCTGTGAGATGAATTAACAGAACACACAGCAGTTTCTCTGAAATCTTCTTTCTAGTTTTCAACGGAAGTTATTTCCTTTTTCACCATAGCCCTCTATGGGCTTCCAAATATCCCTTTGCCAATTCCACAAGAACAGCCTTAGCGAAAGGCTTCTTGAAGGGAAAGATGGAACTCTGTGAGATGAATTAACAGAACACACAGCAGTTTCTCAGAAAGCTTCTTTCCAGTTTTGAACGGAAGATATTTCCTTTTTCACCATAGCCCTCTATGGGCTTCCAAATATCCCTTTGCCAATTCCACAAGAACAGCCTTAGCGAAAGGCTTCTTGAAGGGAAAGATGTAACTCTGTGAGATGAATTAACAGAACACACAGCAGTTTCTCAGAAAGCTTCTTTCCAGTTTTGAACGGAAGATATTTCCTTTTTCACCATAGCCCTCTATGGGCTTCCAAATATCCCTTTGCCAATTCCCCAAGAACAGCCTTAGCGAAAGGCTTCTTGAAGGGAAAGATGTAACTGTGTGAGATGAATTAACAGAACACAGAGCAGTTTCTCAGAAAGCTTCCTTCCAGTTTTCAACGGAAGATATTTCCTTTTTCACCATAGCCCTCTATCGGCTTCCAAATATCCCTTTGCCAATTCCACAAGAACAGCCTTACCGAAAGGCTTCTTGAAGGGAAAGATGTAACTCTGTGAGATGAATTAACAGAACACAGAGCAGTTTCTCAGAAAGCTTCTTTCCAGTTTTGAACGGAAGATATTTCCTTTTTCACCATAGCCCTCTATGGGCTTCCAAATATCCCTTTGCCAATTGCACAGGAACAGCCTTAGCGAAAGGCTTCTTGAAGGGAAAGATGTAACTCTGTGAGATGAATTAACAGGACACAGAGCAGTTTCTCAGAAAGCTTCTTTCCAGTTTTGAACGGAAGATATTTCCTTTTTCACCATAGCCCTCTATGGGCTTCCAAATATCCCTTTGCCAATTCCACAAGAACAGCCTTAGCGAAAGGCTTCTTGAAGGGAAAGATGTAACTCTGTGAGCTGAATTAACAGAACACAGAGCAGTTTCTCAGAAAGCTTCTTTCCAGTTTTGAACGGAAGATATTTCCTTTTTCACCATAGCCCTCTATGGGCTTCCAAATATCCCTTCGCCAATTCCACAAGAACAGCCTTAGCGAAAGGCTTCTTGAAGGGAAAGATGTAACTCTGTGAGATGAATTAACAGAACACAGAGCAGTTTCTCAGAAAGCTTCCTTCCAGTTTTGAACGGAAGATATTTGCTTTTTCACCATAGCCCTCTATGGGCTTCCAAATATCCCTTTGCCAATTCCACAAGAACAGCCTTAGCGAAAGGCTTCTTGAAGGGAAAGATGTAACTCTGTGAGATGAATTAACAGAACACAGAGCAGTTTCTCAGAAAGCTTCTTTCCAGTTTTGAACGGAAGATATTTCCTTTTTCACCGTAGCCCTCTATGGGCTTCCAAATATCCCTTTGCCAATTCCACAAGAACAGCCTTAGCGAAAGGCTTCTTGAAGGGAAAGATGTAACTCTGTGAGATGAATTAACAGAACACAGAGCAGTTTCTCAGAAAGCTTCTTTCCAGTTTTGAACGGAAGATATTTCCTTTTTCACCATAGCCCTCTATGGGATTCCAAATATCCCTTTGCCAGTTCCACAAGAACAGCCTTAGCGAAAGGCTTCTTGAAGGGAAAGATGTAACTCTGTGAGATGAATTAACAGAACACAGAGCAGTTTCTCAGAAAGCTTCTTTCCAGTTTTGAACGGAAGATACTTCCTTTTTCACCATAGCCCTCTATGGGCTTCCAAATATCCCTTTGCCAATTCCACAAGAACAGCCTCAGCGAAAGGCTTCTTGAAGGGAAAGATGTAACTCTGTGAGATGAATTAACAGAACACAGAGCAGTTTCTCAGAAAGCTTCTTTCCAGTTTTGAACGGAAGATATTTCCTTTTTCACCATAGCCCTCTATGGGTTTCCAAATATCCCTTTGCCAATTCCACAAGAACAGCCTTAGCGAAAGGCTTCTTGAAGGGAAAGATGTAACTCCGTGAGATGAATTAACAGAACACAGAGCAGTTTCTCAGAAAGCTTCTTTCCAGTTTTGAACGGAAGATATTTCCTTTTTCACCATAGCCCTCTATGGGCTTCCAAATATCCCTTTGCCAATTCCAAAAGAACAGCCTTAGCGAAAGGCTTCTTGAAGGGAAAGATGTAAATCTGTGAGATGAATTAACAGAACACAGAGCAGTTTCTCAGAAAGCTTCTTTCCAGTCTTGAACGGAAGATATTTCCTTTTTCACCATAGCCCTCTATGGGCTTCCAAATATCCCTTTGCCAATTCCACAAGAACAGCCTTAGCGAAAGGCTTCCTGAAGGGAAAGATGTAACTCTGTGAGATGAATTAACAGAACATAGAGCAGTTGTTCAAAAAGCTTCTTTCCAGTTTTCAACGAAAGATATTTCCTTTTTCACCATAGCTCCCTATGGGCTTCCAAATATCCCTTTGCCAATTCCACAAGAACAGCCTTAGCGAAAGGCTTCTTGAAGGGAAAGATGTAACTCTGTGAGATGAATTAAGAGAACACAGAGCAGTTTCTCAGAAAGCTTCTTTCCAGTTTTGAACGGAAGATATTTCCTTTTTCACCATAGCCCTCTAGGGGCTTCCAAATATCCCTTTGCCAATTCCACAAGAACAGCCTTAGCGAAAGGCTTCTTGAAGGGAAAGATGTAACTCTCTGAGATGAATTAACAGAACACAGAGCAGTTTCTCAGAAATTTCTTTCCACTTTTGAACGGAAGATATTTCCTTTTTCAACATAGCCCAAAATGGGCTTCCAAATATCCCTTTGCCAATTCCACAAGAACAGCCTTAGCGAAAGGCTTCTTGAAGGGAAAGATGTAACTCTGTGAGATGAATTAACAGAACACAGAGCAGTTTCTCAGAAAGCTTCTTTCCAGTTTTGAACGGAAGATATTTCCTTTTTCACCATAGCCCTCTAAGGGCTTCCAAATATCCCTTTGCCAATTCCCCAAGAACAGCCTTAGCGAAAGGCTTCTTCAAGGGAAAGATGTAACTCTGTGAGATGAATTAACAGAACACAGAGCAGTTTCTCAGAAAGCTTCTTTCCAGTTTTGAACGGAAGATATTTCCTTTTTCACCATAGCCCTCTATGGGCTTCCAAATATCCCTTTGCCAATTCCCCAAGAACAGCCTTAGCGAAAGGCTTCTTGAAGGGAAAGATGTAACTCTGTGAGATGAATTAACAGAACACACAGCAGTTTCTCAGAAATCTTCTTTCTAGTTTTCAACGGAAGATATTTCCTTTTTCACCATAGCCCTCTATGGGCTTCCAAATATCCCTTTGCCAATTCCACAAGAACAGCCTTAGCGAAAGGCTTCTTGAAGGGAAAGATGGAACTCTGTGAGATGAATTAACAGAACACACAGCAGTTTCTCAGAAAGCTTCTTTCCAGTTTTGAACGGAAGATATTTCCTTTTTCACCATAGCCCTCTATGGGCTTCCAAATATCCCTTTGCCAATTCCACAAGAACAGCCTTAGCGAAAGGCTTCTTGAAGGGAAAGATGTAACTCTGTGAGATGAATTAACAGAACACACAGCAGTTTCTCAGAAAGCTTCTTTCCAGTTTTGAACGGAAGATATTTCCTTTTTCACCATAGCCCTCTATGGGCTTCCAAATATCCCTTTGCCAATTCCACAAGAACAGCCTTAGCGAAAGGCTTCTTGAAGGGAAAGATGTAACTGTGTGAGATGAATTAACAGAACACAGAGCAGTTTCTCAGAAAGCTTCTTTCCAGTTTTGAACGGAAGATATCTCCTTTTTCACCTTAGCCCTCTATGGGCTTCCAAATATCCCTTTGCCAATTCCACAAGAACAGCCTTAGCGAAAGGCTTCTTGAAGGGAAAGTTGTAACTCGGTGAGATGAATTAACAGAACACAGAGCAGTTTCTCAGAAAGCTTCTTTCCAGTTTTGAACGGAAGGTATTTCCTTTTTCACCATAGCCCTCTATGAGCTTCCAAATATCCCTGTGCCAATTCCACAAAACAGCCTTAGCGAAAGGCTTCTTGAAGGGAAAGATGTAACTCTGTGAGATTAATTAACAGAACACAGAGCAGTTTCTCAGAAAGCTTCTTTATAGTTTTGAACGGAAGATATTTCCTTTTTCACCATAGCCCTCTATGGGCTTCCAAATATCCCTTTGCCAATTCCACAAGGACAGCCTTAGCGACAGGCTTCTTGAAGGGAAAGATGTAACTCTGTGAGATGAATTAACAGAACACACAGCAGTTTCTCAGAAAGCTTCTTTCCAGTTTTGAACGGAAGATATTTCCTTTTTCACCATAGCCCTCTATGGGCTTCCAAATATCCCTTTGCCATTTCCCCAAGAACAGCCTTAGCGAAAGGCTTCTTGAAGGGAAAGATGTAACTCTGTGAGATGAATTAACAGAACACAGAGCAGTTTCTCAGAAAGCTTCTTTCCAGTTTTGAACGGAAGATATTTCCTTTTTCACCATAGCCCTCTATGGGCTTCCAAATATCCCTTTGCCAATTCCACAAGAACAGCCTTAGCGAAAGGCTTCTTGAAGGGAAAGATGTAACTCTGTGAGATGAATTAACAGAACACAGAGCAGTTTCTCAGAAAGCTTCCTTCCAGTTTTGAACGGAAGATATTTCCTTTTTCACCATAGCCCTCTATGGGCTTCCAAATATCCCTTTGCCAATTCCACAAGAACAGCCTTAGCGAAAGGCTTCTTGAAGGGAAAGATGTAACTCTGTGAGATGAATTAACAGAACACAGAGCAGTTTCTCAGAAAGCTTCTTTCCAGTTTTGAACGGAAGATATTTCCTTTTTCACCATAGCCCTCTATGGGCTTCCAAATATCCCTTTGCCAATTGCACAGGAACAGCCTTAGCGAAAGGCTTCTTGAAGGGAAAGATGTAACTCTGTGAGATGAATTAACAGAACACAGAGCAGTTTCTCAGAAAGCTTCTTTCCAGTTTTGAACGGAAGATATTTCCTTTTTCACCATAGCCCTCTATGGGCTTCCAAATATCCCTTTGCCAATTCCACAAGAACAGCCTTAGCGAAAGGCTTCTTGAAGGGAAACATGTAACTCTGTGAGATGAATTAACAGAACACAGAGCAGTTTCTCAGAAAGCTTCTTTCCAGTTTTGAACGGAAGATATTTCCTTTTTCACCATAGCCCTCTATGGGCTTCCAAATATCCCTTTGCCAATTCCACAGGAACAGCCTTAGCGAAAGGCTTCTTGAAGGGAAAGATGTAACTCTGTGAGATGAATTAACAGAACACAGAGCAGTTGCTCAGAAAGCTTCTTTCCAGTTTTGAACGGAAGATATTTCCTTTTTCACCTTAGCCCTCTATGGGCTTCCAAATATCCCTTTGCCAATTCCACAAGAACAGCCTTAGCGAAAGGCTTCTTGAAGGGAAAGTTGTAACTCGGTGAGATGAATTAACAGAACACAGAGCAGTTTCTCAGAAAGTTTCTTTCCAGTTTTGAACGGAAGGTATTTCCTTTTTCACCATAGCCCTCTATGAGCTTCCAAATATCCCTGTGCCAATTCCACAAAACAGCCTTAGCGAAAGGCTTCTTGAAGGGAAAGATGTAACTCTGTGAGATGAATTAACAGAACACAGAGCAGTTTCTCAGAAAGCTTCTTTCCAGTTTTGAACGGAAGATATTTCCTTTTTCACCATAGCCCTCTATGGGCTTCCAAATATCCCTTTGCCAATTCCCCAAGAACAGCCTTAGCGAAAGGCTTCTTGAAGGGAAAGATGTAACTCTGTGAGGTGAATTAACAGAACACAGAGCAGTTTCTCAGAAAGCTTCTTTCCAGTTTTGAACGGAAGATATTTCCTTTTTCACCATAGCCCTCTATGGGCTTCCAAATATCCCTTTGCCAATTCCACAAGAACAGCCTTAGCGAAAGGCTTATTGAAGGGAAAGATGTATCTCTGTGGGATGAATTAACAGAACACAGAGCAGTTTCTCAGAAAGCTTCTTTCCAGTTTTGAACGGAAGATATTTCCTTTTTCACCATAGCCCTCTACGGGCTTCCAAATATCCCTTTGCCAATTCCCCAAGAACAGCCTTAGCGAAAGGCTTCTTGAAGGGAAAGATGTAACTCTGTGAGATGAATTAACAGAACACAGAGCAGTTTCTCAGAAAGCTTCTTTCCAGTTTTGAACGGAAGGTATTTCCTTTTTCACCATAGCCCTCTATGGGCTTCCAAATATCCCTTTGCCAATTCCCCAAGAACAGCCTTAGCGAAAGGCTTCTTGAAGGGAAAGATGTAACTGTGTGAGATGAATTAACAGAACACAGAGCAGTTTCTCAGAAAGCTTCCTTCCAGTTTTCAACGGAAGATATTTCCTTTTTCACCATAGCCCTCTATGGGCTTCCAAATATCCCTTTGCCAATTCCCCAAGAACAGCCTTAGCGAAAGGCTTCTTGAAGGGAAAGATGTAACTCTGTGAGATGAATTAACAGAACACACAGCAGTTTCTCTGAAATCTTCTTTCTAGTTTTCAACGGAAGATATTTCCTTTTTCACCATAGCCCTCTATGGGCTTCCAAATATCCCTTTGCCAATTCCACAAGAACAGCCTTAGCGAAAGGCTTCTTGAAGGGAAAGATGGAACTCTGTGAGATGAATTAACAGAACACAGAGCAGTTTCTCAGAAAGCTTCTTTCCAGTTTTGAACGGAAGATATTTCCTTTTTCACCATAGCCCTCTATGGGATTCCAAATATCCCTTTGCCAATTCCACAAGAACAGCCTTAGCGAAAGGCTTCTTGAAGGGAAAGATGTAACTCTGTGAGATGAATTAACAGAACACACAGCAGTTTCTCAGAAAGCTTCTTTCCAGTTTTGAACGGAAGATATTTCCTTTTTCACCATAGCCCTCTATGGGCTTCCAAATATCCCTTTGCCAATTCCCCAAGAACAGCCTTAGCGAAAGGCTTCTTGAAGGGAAAGATGTAACTCTGTGAGATGAATTAACAGAACACAGAGCAGTTTCTCAGAAAGCTTCCTTCCAGTTTTCAACGGAAGATATTTCCTTTTTCACCATAGCCCTCTATGGGCTTCCAAATATCCCTTTGCCAATTCCACAAGAACAGCCTTACCGAAAGGCTTCTTGAAGGGAAAGATGTAACTCTGTGAGATGAATTAACAGAACACAGAGCAGTTTCTCAGAAAGCTTCTTTCCAGTTTTGAACGGAAGATATTTCCTTTTTCACCATAGCCCTCTATGGGCTTCCAAATATCCCTTTGCCAATTGCACAGGAACAGCCTTAGCGAAAGGCTTCTTGAAGGGAAAGATGTAACTCTGTGAGATGAATTAACAGGACACAGAGCAGTTTCTCAGAAAGCTTCTTTCCAGTTTTGAACGGAAGATATTTCCTTTTTCACCATAGCCCTCTATGGGCTTCCAAATATCCCTTTGCCAATTCCACAAGAACAGCCTTAGCGAAAGGCTTCTTGAAGGGAAAGATGTAACTCTGTGAGCTGAATTAACAGAACACAGAGCAGTTTCTCAGAAAGCTTCTTTCCAGTTTTGAACGGAAGATATTTCCTTTTTCACCATAGCCCTCTCTGGGCTTCCAAATATCCCTTCGCCAATTCCACAAGAACAGCCTTAGCGAAAGGCTTCTTGAAGGGAAAGATGTAACTCTGTGAGATGAATTAACAGAACACAGAGCAGTTTCTCAGAAAGCTTCCTTCCAGTTTTGAACGGAAGATATTTCCTTTTTCACCATAGCCCTCTATGGGCTTCCAAATATCCCTTTGCCAATTCCACAAGAACAGCCTTAGCGAAAGGCTTCTTGAAGGGAAAGATGTAACTCTGTGAGATGAATTAACAGAACACAGAGCAGTTTCTCAGAAAGCTTCTTTCCAGTTTTGAACGGAAGATATTTCCTTTTTCACCGTAGCCCTCTATGGGCTTCCAAATATCCCTTTGCCAATTCCACAAGAACAGCCTTAGCGAAAGGCTTCTTGAAGGGAAAGATGTAACTCTGTGAGATGAATTAACAGAACACAGAGCAGTTTCTCAGAAAGCTTCTTTCCAGTTTTGAACGGAAGATATTTCCTTTTTCACCATAGCCCTCTATGGGATTCCAAATATCCCTTTGCCAGTTCCACAAGAACAGCCTTAGCGAAAGGCTTCTTGAAGGGAAAGATGTAACTCTGTGAGATGAATTAACAGAACACAGAGCAGTTTCTCAGAAAGCTTCTTTCCAGTTTTGAACGGAAGATATTTCCTTTTTCACCATAGCCCTCTATGGGCTTCCAAATATCCCTTTGCCAATTCCACAAGAACAGCCTTAGCGAAAGGCTTCTTGAAGGGAAACATGTAACTCTGTGAGATGAATTAACAGAACACAGAGCAGTTTCTCAGAAAGCTTCTTTCCAGTTTTGAACGGAAGATATTTCCTTTTTCACCATAGCCCTCTATGGGCTTCCAAATATCCCTTTGCCAATTCCACAAGAACAGCCTTAGCGAAAGGCTTCTTGAAGGGAAAGATGTAACTCTGTGAGATGAATTAACAGAACACAGAGCAGTTGCTCAGAAAGCTTCTTTCCAGTTTTGAACGGAAGATATTTCCTTTTTCACCTTAGCCCTCTATGGGCTTCCAAATATCCCTTTGCCAATTCCACAAGAACAGCCTTAGCGAAAGGCTTCTTGAAGGGAAAGTTGTAACTCGGTGAGATGAATTAACAGAACACAGAGCAGTTTCTCAGAAAGCTTCTTTCCAGTTTTGAACGGAAGGTATTTCCTTTTTCACCATAGCCCTCTATGAGCTTCCAAATATCCCTGTGCCAATTCCACAAAACAGCCTTAGCGAAAGGCTTCTTGAAGGGAAAGATGTAACTCTGTGAGATGAATTAACAGAACACAGAGCAGTTTCTCAGAAAGCTTCTTTCCAGTTTTGAACGGAAGATATTTCCTTTTTCACCATAGCCCTCTATGGGCTTCCAAATATCCCTTTGCCAATTCCCCAAGAACAGCCTTAGCGAAAGGCTTCTTGAAGGGAAAGATGTAACTCTGTGAGATGAATTAACAGAACACAGAGCAGTTTCTCAGAAAGCTTCTTTCCAGTTTTGAACGGAAGGTATTTCCTTTTTCACCATAGCCCTCTATGGGCTTCCAAATATCCCTTTGCCAATTCCCCAAGAACAGCCTTAGCGAAAGGCTTCTTGAAGGGAAAGATGTAACTCTGTGAGATGAATTAACAGAACACAGAGCAGTTGCTCAGAAAGCTTCTTTCCAGCTTTGAACGGAAGATATTTCCTTTTTCACCATAGCCCTCTATGGGCTTCCAAATATCCCTTTGCCAATTCCACAAGAACAGCCTTAGCGAAAGGCTTCTTGAAGGGAAAGATGTAACTCTGTGAGGTGAATTAACAGAACACAGAGCAGTTTCTCAGAAAGCTTCTTTCCAGTTTTGAACGGAAGATATTTCCTTTTTCACCATAGCCCTCTATGGGCTTCCAAATATCCCTTTGCCAATTCCACAAGAACAGCCTTAGCGAAAGGCTTATTGAAGGGAAAGATGTAACTCTGTGGGATGAATTAACAGAACACAGAGCAGTTTCTCAGAAAGCTTCTTTCCAGTTTTGAACGGAAGATATTTCCTTTTTCACCATAGCCCTCTACGGGCTTCCAAATATCCCTTTGCCAATTCCCCAAGAACAGCCTTAGCGAAAGGCTTCTTGAAGGGAAAGATGTAACTCTGTGAGATGAATTAACAGAACACAGAGCAGTTTCTCAGAAAGCTTCTTTCCAGTTTTGAACGGAAGGTATTTCCTTTTTCACCATAGCCCTCTATGGGCTTCCAAATATCCCTTTGCCAATTCCCCAAGAACAGCCTTAGCGAAAGGCTTCTTGAAGGGAAAGATGTAACTCTGTGAGATGAATTAACAGAACACACAGCAGTTTCTCTGAAATCTTCTTTCTAGTTTTCAACGGAAGTTATTTCCTTTTTCACCATAGCCCTCTATGGGCTTCCAAATATCCCTTTGCCAATTCCACAAGAACAGCCTTAGCGAAAGGCTTCTTGAAGGGAAAGATGGAACTCTGTGAGATGAATTAACAGAACACACAGCAGTTTCTCAGAAAGCTTCTTTCCAGTTTTGAACGGAAGATATTTCCTTTTTCACCATAGCCCTCTATGGGCTTCCAAATATCCCTTTGCCAATTCCACAAGAACAGCCTTAGCGAAAGGCTTCTTGAAGGGAAAGATGTAACTCTGTGAGATGAATTAACAGAACACACAGCAGTTTCTCAGAAAGCTTCTTTCCAGTTTTGAACGGAAGATATTTCCTTTTTCACCATAGCCCTATATGGGCTTCCAAATATCCCTTTGCCAATTCCCCAAGAACAGCCTTAGCGAAAGGCTTCTTGAAGGGAAAGATGTAACTGTGTGAGATGAATTAACAGAACACAGAGCAGTTTCTCAGAAAGCTTCCTTCCAGTTTTCAACCAAAGATATTTCCTTTTTCACCATAGCCCTCTATGGGCTTCCAAATATCCCTTTGCCAATTCCACAAGAACAGCCTTACCGAAAGGCTTCTTGAAGGGAAAGATGTAACTCTGTGAGATGAATTAACAGAACACAGAGCAGTTTCTCAGAAAGCTTCTTTCCAGTTTTGAACGGAAGATATTTCCTTTTTCACCATAGCCCTCTATGGGCTTCCAAATATCCCTTTGCCAATTGCACAGGAACAGCCTTAGCGAAAGGCTTCTTGAAGGGAAAGATGTAACTCTGTGAGATGAATTAACAGGACACAGAGCAGTTTCTCAGAAAGCTTCTTTCCAGTTTTGAACGGAAGATATTTCCTTTTACACCATAGCCCTCTATGGGCTTCCAAATATCCCTTTGCCAATTCCACAAGAACAGCCTTAGCGAAAGGCATCTTGAAGGGAAAGATGTAACTGTGAGGTGAATTAACAGAACACAGAGCAGTTTCTCAGAAAGCTTCTTTCCAGTTTTGAACGGAAGATATTTCCTTTTTCACCATAGCCCTCTATGGGCTTCCAAATATCCCTTTGCCAATTCCACAAGAACAGCCTTAGCGAAAGGCTTCTTGAAGGGAAAGATGTAACTCTGTGAGATGAATTAAGAGAACACAGAGCAGTTTCTCAGAAAGCTTCTTTCCAGTTTTGAACGGAAGATATTTCCTTTTTCACCATAGCCCTCTATGGGCTTCCAAATATCCCTTTGCCAATTCCACAAGAACAGCCTTAGCGAAAGGCTTCTTGAAGGGAAAGATGTAACTCTGTGAGATGAATTAACAGAACACAGAGCAGTTTCTCAGAAAGCTTCTTTCCAGTTTTGAACGGAAGACATTTCCTTTTTCACCATAGCCCTCTATGGGCTTCCAAATATCCCTTTGCCAATTCCACAAGAACAGCCTTAGCGAAAGGCTTCTTGAAGGGAAAGATGTAACTCTGTGAGGTGAATTAACAGAACACAGAGCAGTTTCTCAGAAAGCTTCTTTCCAGTTTTGAACGGAAGATATTTCCTTTTTCACCATAGCCCTCTATGAGCTTCCAAATATCCCTTTGCCAATTCCACAAGAACAGCCTTAGCGAAAGGCTTCTTGAAGGGAAAGATGTAACTCTGTGAGATGAATTAACAGAACACAGAGCAGTTTCTCAGAAAGCTTCCTTCCAGTTTTGAACGGAAGATATTTCCTTTTTCACCATAGCCCTCTATGGGCTTCCAAATATCCCTTTGCCAATTCCACAAGAACAGCCTTAGCGAAAGGCTTCTTGAAGGGAAAGATGTAACTCTGTGAGATGAATTAACAGAACACAGAGCAGTTTCTCAGAAAGCTTCTTTCCAGTTTTGAACGGAAGATATTTCCTTTTTCACCATAGCCCTCTATGGGCTTCCAAATATCCCTTTGCCAATTGCACAGCAACAGCCTTAGCGAAAGGCTTCTTGAAGGGAAAGATGTAACTCTGTGAGATGAATTAACAGAACACAGAGCAGTTTCTCAGAAAGCTTCTTTCCAGTTTTGAACGGAAGATATTTCCTTTTTCACCATAGCCCTCTATGGGCTTCCAAATATCCCTTTGCCAATTCCACAAGAACAGCCTTAGCGAAAGGCTTCTTGAAGGGAAAGATGTAACTCTGTGAGATGAATTAACAGAACACAGAGCAGTTTCTCAGAAAGCTTCTTTCCAGTTTTGAACGGAAGATATTTCCGTTTTCACCATAGCCCTCTATGGGCTTCCAAATATCCCTTTGCCAATTCCACAAGAACAGCCTTAGCGAAAGTCTTCTTGAAGGGAAAGATGTAACTCTGTGAGATGAATTAAGAGAACACAGAGCAGTTTCTCAGAAAGCTTCTTTCCAGTTTTGAACGGAAGATATTTCCTTTTTCACCATAGCCCTCTATGGGCTTCCAAATATCCCTTTGCCAATTCCACAAGAACAGCCTTAGCGAATGGCTTCTTGAAGGGAAAGATGTAACTCTGTGAGATGAACTAACAGGACACAGAGCAGTTTCTCAGAAAGCTTCTTTCCAGTTTTGAACGGAAGATATTTCCTTTTTCACCATTGCCCTCTATGGGCTTCCAAATATCCCTTTGCCAATTCCACAAGAACAGCCTTAGCGAAAGGCTTCTTGAAGGGAAAGATGTAACTCTGTGAGATGAATTAACAGAACACAGAGTAGTTTCTCAGAAAGCTTCTTTCCAGTTTTAAACGGAAGATATTTCCTTTTTCACCATAGCCCTCTATGGGCTTCCAAATATCCCTTTGCCAATTCCACAAGAACAGCCTTAGCGAAAGTCTTCTTGAAGGGAAAGATGTAACTCTGTGAGATGAATTAACAGAACACAGAGCAGTTTCTCAGAAAGCTTCCTTCCAGTTTTGAACGGAAGATATTTCCTTTTTCACCATAGCCCTCTATGGGCTTCCAAATATCCCTTTGCCAATTCCACAAGAACAGCCTTAGCGAAAGGCTTCTTGAAGGGAAAGATGTAACTCTGTGAGATGAATTAACAGAACACAGAGCAGTTTCTCAGAAAGCTTCTTTCCAGTTTTGAACGGAAGATATTTCCTTTTTAACCATAGCCCTCTATGGGCTTCCAAATATCCCTTTGCCAATTGCACAGGAAGAGCCTTAGCGAAAGGCTTCTTGAAGGGAAAGATGTAACTCTGTGAGATGAATTAACAGAACACAGAGCAGTTTCTCAGAAAGCTTCTTTCCAGTTTTGAACGGAAGATATTTCCTTTTTCACCATAGCCCTCTATGGGCTTCCAAATATTCCTTTTCCAATTCCACAAGAACAGCCTTAGCGAAAGGCTTCTTGAAGGGAAAGATGTAACTCTGTGAGATGAATTAACAGAACACAGAGCATTTTCTCAGAACGCTTTTTTCCAGTTTTGAACGGAAGATATTTCCTTTTTCACCATAGCCCTCTATGGGCTTCCAAATATCCCTTTGCCAATTCCACAAGAACAGCCTTAGCGAAAGGCTTATTGAAGGGAAAGATGTAACCCTGTGAGATGAATTAACAGAACACAGAGCAGTTTCTCAGAAAGCTTCTTTCCAGTTTTGAACGGAAGATATTTCCTTTTTCACCATAGCCCTCTATGGGCTTCCAAATATCCCTTTGCCAATTCCACAAGAACAGCCTTAGCGAAAGGTTTCTTGAAGGGAAAGATTTAACTCTGTGGGATGAATTAATAGAACACAGAGCAGTTTCTCAGAAAGCTTCTTTCCAGTTTTGAACGGAAGGTATTTCCTTTTTCACCATAGCCCTCTATGGGCTTCCAAATATCCCTTTGCCAATTCCCCAAGAACAGCCTTAGCGAAAGGCTTCTTCAAGGGAAGGATGTAACTCTGTGAGATGAATTAACAGAACACAGAGCAGTTTCTCATAAATCTTCTTTCTAGTTTTGAACGGAAGATATTTCCTTTTTCACCATAGCCCTCTATGGGCTTCCAAATATCCCTTTGCCAATTACACAAGAACAGCCTTAGCGAAAGGCTTCTTGAAGGGAAAGATGTAACTCGGTGAGATGAATTAACAGAACACAGAGCAGTTTCGCAGAAAGCTTCTTTCCAGTTTTGAACGGAAGATATTTCCTTTTTCACCATAGCCCTCTATGGGCTTCCAAATATCCCTTTGCCAATTGCACAGGAACAGCCTTAGCGAAAGGCTTCTTGAAGGGAAAGATATAACTCTGTGAGATGAATTAACAGAACACAGAGCAGTTTCTCAGAAAGCTTGTTTCCAGTTTTGAACGGAAGATATTTCCCTTTTCACCATATCCCTCTATGGGCTTCCAACTATCCTTTTTCCAATTCCACAAGAACAGCCTTAGCGAAAGGTTTCTTGAAGGGAAAGATGTAACTCTGTGAAATGAATTACCAGAGCACAGAGCAGTTTCTCAGAAAGCTTGTTCCAGTTTTGAACGGATGATATTTCCTTTATCACCATAGCCCTCCATGGGCTTCCAAATATCCCTTTGCCAATTCCACAAGAACAGCCTTAGCGAAAGGCTTCTTGAAGGGAAAGATGTAACTCTGTGAGATGAATTAACAGAACACAGAGCAGTTTCTCAGAAAGCTTCTTTCCAGTTTTGAAGGGAAGATATTTCCTTTTCCACCATAGCCCTCTATGGGCTTCCAAATATCCCTTTTCCAATTCCACAAGAACAGCCTTAGCTAAAGGCTTCTTGAAGGTAAAGATGTAACTCTGTGAAATGAATTCACAGAACGCAGAGCAGTTTCTGAGAAAGCTTCTTTCCAGTTTTGAACGGAAGTTATTTCCGTTTTCACCATAGCCCTCTATGGGCTTCCAAATATCCCTTTTCCAATTCCACCAGAACAGCCTTAGCGAAAGGTTTCTTGAAGGGAAAGATGTTACTCTGTAAGATGAATTAACAGAACACAGAGCAGTTTCTCAGAAAGCTTCTTTCCAGTTTTGAACGGAAGACATTTCCTTTTTCACCATAGCCCTCTATGGGCTTCCAAATATCCCTTTGCCAATTCCACAAGAACACCCTTAGCGAAAGGCTTCTTGAAGGGAAAGATGTAACTCTGTGAGATGAATTAATAGAACACAGAACAGTTTCTCAGAAAGCTTCTTTCCAGTTTTGAATGGAAGATATTTCCTTTTTCACCATAGCCTTCTATGGGCTTCCAAATATCCCTTTTCCAATCCCACAAGAACAGCCTTAGCGAGAGGCTTCTTGTAGGGAAAGATGTAACTCTGTGAGATGAATTAACAGAACACAGAGCAGTTTCTCAGAAAGATTCTTTCCAGTTTTGAACGGAAGATATTTCCTTTTTCACCACAGCCCTCAATGGGCTTGCAAATATCCCTTTGCGAATTCCACAAGAACAGCCTTAGCGAAAGTCTTCTTGAAGGGAAAGATGTAACTCTGCGAGATGAATTAACAGAACACAGAGCAGTTTCTCAGAAAGCTTCTTTCCAGTTTTGAATGGAAGATATTTCCTTTTTTCACCATAGCCCTCTATGGGCTTTAAAATATCCCTTTGCCAATTCCACCAGAACAGGCTTAGAGAAAGGCTTCTAGAAGGGAAAGATGTAACTCTGTGAGATGAATTAACAGAACACAGAGCAGTTTCTCAGAAAGCGTCTTTCCAGTTTTGAACGGAAGATATTTCCTTTTTCACCATAGCCCTCTATGGGCTTAAAATATCCCTTTGCCAATTCCACCAGAACAGGCTTAGCGAAAGGCTTCTTGAAGGGAAAGATGTAACTCTGTGAGATGACTTAACAGAACACAGAGCAGTTTCTGAGAAAGCTTCTTTCCAGTTTTGAACGGAAGATATTTCATTTTTCACCATAGCCCTCTATGGGCTTCCAATTATCCCTTTGCCAATTCCACAAGAACAGCCTTAGCGAAAGGCTTCTTGAAGGGAAAGATGTAACTCTGTGAGATGAATTAACAGAACACAGAGCAGTTTCTCAGAAAGCTTCTTTCCAGTTTTGACCGGAAGGTATTTCCTTTTTCTCCATAGCCCTCCATGGGCTTGCAAGTATCCCTTTACCAATTCCACAAGAACAGCCTTAGCGAAAGGCTTCTTGAAGGGAAAGATGTAACTCTGTGAGATGAATTAACAGAACATTGAGCAGTTTCTCAGAAAGCTTCTTTCCAATTTTGAACGGAAGATATTTCCTTTTCCACCACAGCCCTCAATGGGCTTGCAAATATCCCTTTGCGAATTCCACAAGAACAGCCTTAGCGAAAGTCTTCTTGAAGGGAAAGATGTAACTCTGCGAGATGAATTAACAGAACACAGAGCAGTTTCTCAGAAAGCTTCTTTCCAGTTTTGAACGGAAGATATTTCCTTTTACACCATAGCCTTCTATGGGCTTCCAAATATCCCTTTGCCAATTCCACAAGAACAGCCTTAGCGAAAGGCTTCTTGAAGGGAAAGATGTAACTCTGTGAGATGAATTAACAGAACACAGAGCAGTTTCTCAGAAAGCTTCTTTCCAGTTTTGAACGGAAGATATTTCCTTTTTCACCGTAGCCCTCTATGGGATTCCAAATATCCCTTTGCCAATTCCACCAGAACAGCCTTACCGAAAGGCTTCTTGAAGGGAGAGATGTAACTCTGTGAGATGAATTAACAGAACACAGAGCAGTTTCTCAGAAAGCTTCTTTGCAGTTTTGACGGAAGATATTTCCTTTTTCACCATAGCCCTCTATGGGCTTCCAAATATCCCTTTGCCAATTCCACAAGTACAGCCTTAGCGAAAGGCATCTTGAAGGGAAAGATGTAACTCTGTGAAATGAATTAACAGAACACAGAGCAGTTTCTCAGAAAGCTTCTTTCCAGTTTTGAACGGAAGATATTTCCTTTTTCACCATAGCCCTCTATGGGCTTCCAAATATCCCTTTGCCAATTCCACAAGAACAGCCTTAGCGAAAGGCTTCTTGAAGGGAAAGATGTAACTCTGTGAGATGAATTAACAGAACACAGAGCAGTTTCTAAGAATGTTTCTTTCCAGTTTTGAACGGAGGATATTTCCTTTTTCACCATAGCCCTCTATGGGCTTCCAAATATCCCTTTGCCAATTCCACAAGAACAGCCTTAGCGAAAGGCTTCTTGAAGGGAAAGATGTAACTCTGTGAGATGAATTAACAGAACAAAGAGCAGTTTCTCAGAAAGCTTCTTTCCAGTTTTGAACGGAAGATATTTCCCTTTTCACCATATCCCTCTATGGGCTTCCAAATATCCTTTTTCCGATTCCACAAGAACAGCCTTAGCGAAAGGTTTCTTGAAGGGAAAGATGTAACTCTGTGAGATGAATTACAAGAACACAGAGCAGTTTCTCAGAAAGCTTGTTCCAGTTTTGAACGGAAGATATTTCCTTTATCACCATAGCCCTCCATGGGCTTCCAAATATCCCTTTGCCAATTCCACAAGAACAGCGTTAGGGAAAGGCTTCTTGAAGGGAAAGATGTAACTCTGTGAGATGAATTAACAGAACACAGAGCAGTTTCTCAGAAAGCTTCTTTCCAGTTTTGAACGGAAGGTATTTCCTTTTTCACCATAGCCCTCTATGGGCTTCCAAATATCCCTTTGCCAATTCCCCAAGAACAGCCTTAGCGAAAGGCTTCTTCAAGGGAAAGATGTAACTCTGTGAGATGAATTAACAGAACACAGAGCAGTTTCTCATAAATCTTCTTTCTAGTTTTGAACGGAAGATATTTCCTTTTTCACCATAGCCCTCTATGGGCTTCCAAATATCCCTTTGCCAATTCCACAAGAACAGCCTTAGCGAAAGGCTTCTTGAAGGGAAAGATGTAACTCGGTGAGATGAATTAACAGAACACAGAGCGGTTTCTCAGAAAGCTTCTTTCCAGTTTTGAACGGAAGATATTTCCTTTTTCACCATAGCCCTCTATGGGCTTCCAAATATTCCTTTGCCAATTGCAGAGGAACAGCCTTAGCGAAAGGCTTCTTGAAGGGAAAGATATAACTCTGTGAGATGAATTAACAGAACACAGAGCAGTTTCTCAGAAAGCTTGTTTCCAGTTTTGAACGGAAGATATTTCCCTTTTCACCATATCCCTCTATGGGCTTCCAACTATCCTTTTTCCAATTCCACAAGAACAGCCTTAGCGAAAGGTTTCTTGAAGGGAAAGATGTAACTCTGTGAAATGAATTACCAGAGCACAGAGCAGTTTCTCAGAAAGATTGTTCCAGTTTTGAACGGATGATATTTCCTTTATCACCATAGCCCTCCATGGGCTTCCAAATATCCCTTTGCCAATTCCACAAGAACAGCCTTAGCGAAAGGCTTCTTGAAGGGAAAGATGTAACTCTGTGAGATGAATTAACAGAACACAGAGCAGTTTCTCAGAAAGCTTCTTTCCAGTTTTGAAGGGAAGATATTTCCTTTTCCACCATAGCCCTCTATGGGCTTCCAAATATCCCTTTTCCAATTCCACAAGAACAGCCTTAGCAAAAGGATTCTTGAAGGTAAAGATGTAACTCTGTGAAATGAATTCACAGAAAGCAGAGCAGTTTCTGAGAAAGCTTCTTCCCAGTTTTGAACGGAAGTTATTTCCGTTTTCACCATAGACCTCTATGGGCTTCCAAATATCCCTTTTCCAATTCCACCAGAACAGCCTTAGCGAAAGGCTTCTTGAAGGGAAAGATGTTACTCTGTGAGATGAATTAACAGAACACAGAGCAGTTTCTCAGAAAGCTTCTTTCCAGTTTTGAACGGAAGATATTTCCTTTTTCACCATAGCCCTCTATGGGCTTCCAAATATCCCTTTGCCAATTCCACAAGAACAGCCTTAGCGAAAGGCTTCTTGAAGGGAAAGATGTAACTCTGTGAGATGAATTAATAGAACACAGAACAGTTTCTCAGAAAGCTTCTTTCCTGTTTTGAATGGAAGATATTTCCTTTTTCACCATAGCCTTCTATGGGCTTCCAAATATCCCTTTTCCAATCCCACAAGAACAGCCTTAGCGAGAGGCTTCTTTTAGGGAAAGATGTAACTCTGTGAGATGAATTAACAGAACACAGAGCAGTTTCTCAGAAAGATTCTTTCCAGTTTTGAACGGAAGATATTTCCTTTTTCACCACAGCCCTCAATGGGCTTGCAAATATCCCTTTGCGAATTCCACAAGAACAGCCTTAGCGAAAGTCTTCTTGAAGGGAAAGATGTAACTCTGCGAGATGAATTAACAGAACACAGAGCAGTTTCTCAGAAAGCTTCTTTCCAGTTTTGAATGGAAGATATTTCCTTTTTTCACCATAGCCCTCTATGGGCTTTAAAATATCCCTTTGCCAATTCCACCAGAACAGGCTTAGAGAAAGGCTTCTAGAAGGGAAAGATGTAACTCTGTGAGATGAATTAACAGAACACAGAGCAGTTTCTCAGAAAGCTTCTTTCCAGTTTTGAACGGAAGATATTTCCTTTTTCACCATAGCCCTCTATGGGCTTTAAAATATCCCTTTGCCAATTCCACCAGAACAGGCTTAGCGAAAGGCTTCTTGAAGGGAAAGATGTAACTCTGTGAGATGACTTAACAGAACACAGAGCAGTTTCTGAGAAAGCTTCTTTCCAGTTTTGAACGGAAGATATTTCATTTTTCACCATAGCCCTCTATGGGCTTCCAATTATCCCTTTGCCAATTCCACAAGAACAGCCTTAGCGAAAGGCTTCTTGAAGGGAAAGATGTAACTCTGTGAGATGAATTAACAGAACACAGAGCAGTTTCTCAGAAAGCTTCTTTCCAGTTTTGACCGGAAGGTATTTCCTTTTTCTCCATAGCCCTCCATGGGCTTGCAAGTATCCCTTTACCAATTCCACAAGAACAGCCTTAGCGAAAGGCTTCTTGAAGGGAAATATGTAACTCTGTGAGATGAATTAACAGAACACAGAGCAGTTTCTCACAAAGCCTCTTTGCAGTTTTGACGGAAGATATTTCCTTTTTCACCTTAGCCCTCTATGGGCATCCAAATATCCCTTGCCAATTCCACAAGTACAGCCATAGCGAAAGGCATCTTGAAGGGAAAGATGTAACTCTGTGAAATGAATTAACAGAACACAGAGCAGTTTCTCAGAAAGCTTCTTTCCAGTTTTTAACGGAAGATATTTCCTTTTTCACCATAGCCCTCTATGGGCTTCCAAATATTCCTTTGCCAATTCCACAACAACACCCTTAGCGAAAGGCTTCTTGAAGGGAAAGATGTAACTCTGTGAGATGAATTAACAGAACATTGAGCAGTTTCTCAGAAAGCTTCTTTCCAATTTTGAACGGAAGATATTTCCTTTTCCACCACAGCCCTCAATGGGCTTGCAAATATCCCTTTGCGAATTCCACAAGAACAGCCTTAGCGAAAGTCTTCTTGAAGGGAAAGATGTAACTCTGCGAGATGAATTAACAGAACACAGAGCAGTTTCTCAGAAAGCTTCTTTCCAGTTTTGAACGGAAGATATTTCCTTTTTCACCATAGCCTTCTATGGGCTTCCAAATATCCCTTTGCCAATTCCACAAGAACAGCCTTAGCGAAAGGCTTCTTGAAGGGAAAGATGTAACTCTGTGAGATGAATTAACAGAACACAGAGCAGTTTCTCAGAAAGCTTCTTTCCAGTTTTGAACGGAAGATATTTCCTTTTTCACCGTAGCCCTCTATGGGATTCCAAATATCCTTTTGCCAATTCCACCAGAACAGCCTTACCGAAAGGCTTCTTGAAGGGAGAGATGTAACTCTGTGAGATGAATTAACAGAACACAGAGCAGTTTCCCAGAAAGCTTCTTTGCAGTTTTGACGGAAGATATTTCCTTTTTCACCATAGCCCTCTACGGGCTTCCAAATATCCCTTTGCCAATTCCACAAGTACAGCCTTAGCGAAAGGCATCTTGAAGGGAAAGATGTAACTCTGTGAAATGAATTAACAGAACACAGAGCAGTTTCTCAGAAAGCTTCTTTCCAGTTTTGAACGGAAGATATTTCCTTTTTCACCATAGCCCTCTATGGGCTTCCAAATATCCCTTTGCCAATTCCACAAGAACAGCCTTAGCGAAAGGCTTCTTGAAGGGAAAGATGTAACTCTGTGAGATGAATTAACAGAACACAGAGCAGTTTCTCAGAAAGCTTCTTTCCAGTTTTGAACGGAAGATATTTCCTTTTTCACCATAGCCCTCTATGGGGTTCCAATTATCCCTTTGCCAATTACACAAGAACAGCCTTAGCGAAAGACTTCTGGAAGGGAAAGATGTAACTCTGTGAGATGAATTAACAGAACACAGAGCAGTTTCTAAGAAAGCTTCTTTCCAGTTTTGAACGGAGGATATTTCCTTTTTCACCATAGCCCTCTATGGGCTTCCAAATATCCCTTTGCCAATTCCACAAGAACAGCCTTAGCGAAAGGCTTCTTGAAGGGAAAGATGTAACTCTGTGAGATGAAATAACAGAACACAGAGCAGTATCTCAGAAAGCTTCTTTCCAGTTTTGAACGGAAGATATTTCCCTTTTCACCATATCCCTCTATGGGCTTCCAAATATCCTTTTTCCGATTCCACAAGAACAGCCTTAGCGAAAGGTTTCTTGAAGGGAAAGATGTAACTCTGTGAGATGAATTACAAGAACACAGAGCAGTTTCTCAGAAAGCTTGTTCCAGTTTTGAACGGAAGATATTTCCTTTATCACCATAGCCCTCCATGGGCTTCCAAATATCCCTTTGCCAATTCCACAAGAACAGCCTTAGGGAAAGGCTTCTTGAAGGGAAAGATGTAACTCTGTGAGATGAATTAACAGAACACAGAGCAGTTTCTCATAAAGCTTCTTTCCAGTTTTGAACGGAAGATATTTCCTTTTTCACCGTAGCCCTCTATGGGCTTCCAAATATCCCTTTGCCAATTCCACAAGAACAGCCTTAGCGAAAGGCTTCTTGAAGGGAGAGATGTAACTCTGTGAGATGAATTAACAGAACACAGAGAAGTTTCTCCGAAAGCTTCTTTGCAGTTTTGACGGAAGATATTTCCTTTTTCACCATAGCCCTCTATGGGCTTCCAAATATCCCTTTGCCAATTCCACAAGTACAGCCTTAGCGAAAGGCATCTTGAAGGGAAAGATGTAACTCTGTGAAATGAATTAACAGAACACAGAGCAGTTTCTCAGAAAGCTTCTTTCCAGTTTTGAACGGAAGATATTTCCTTTTTCACCATAGCCCTCTATGGGCTTCCAAATATCCCTTTGACAATTCCACAAGAACAGCCTTAGCGAAAGGCTTCTTGAAGGGAAATATGTAACTCTGTGAGATGAATTGACAGAACACAGAGCAGTTTCTCAGAAAGCTTCTTTCCAGTTTTGAACGGAAGATATTTCCTTTTTTACCATAGCTCTCTATGGGGTTCCAATTATCCCTTTGCCAATTACACAAGAACAGCCTTAGCGAAAGACTTCTGTAAGGGAAAGATGTAACTCTGTGAGATGAATTAACAGAACACAGAGCAGTTTCTCAGAAAGCTTCTTTCCAGTTTTGAACGGAAGATATTTCCCTTTTCACCATAGCCCTCTATGGGCTTCCAAATATCCCTTTGCCAATTCCACAAGAACAGCCTTAGCGAAAGGCTTCTTGAAGGGAAAGATGTAACTCTGTGAGATGAATTAACAGAACACAGAGCAGTTTCTCAGAAAGCTTGTTTCCAGTTTTGAACGGAAGATATTTCCCTTTTCACCATATCCCTCTATGGGCTTCCAAATATCCTTTTTCCAATTCCACAAGAACAGCCTTAGCGAAAGGTTTCTTGAAGGGAAAGATGTAACTCTGTGAGATGAATTACCAGAGCACAGAGCAGTTTCTCAGAAAGCTTGTTCCAGTTTTGAACGGATGATACTTCCTTTATCACCATAGCCATCCATGGGCTTCCAAATATCCCTTTGCCAATTCCACAAGAACAGCCTTAGTCAAAGGCTTCTTGAAGGGAAAGATGTAACTCTGTGAGATGAATTAACAGAACACAGAGCAGTTGCTCAGAAAGCTTCTTTCCAGTTTTGAAGGGAAGATATTTCCTTTTCCACCATAGCCCTCTATGGGCTTCCAAATATCCCTTTTCCAATTCCACAAGAACAGCCTTAGCGAAAGGCTTCTTGAAGGTAAAGATGTAACTCTGTGAAATGAATTAACAGAACACAGAGCAGTTTCTGAGAAAGCTTCTTTCCAGTTTTGAACGGAAGTTATTTCCTTTTTCACCATAGCCCTCTATGGGCTTCCAAATATCCCTTTGCCAATTGCACAGGAACAGCCTTAGCGAAAGGCTTCTTGAAGGGAAAGATGTAACTCTGTGAGATGAATTAACAGGACACAGAGCAGTTTCTCAGAAAGCTTCTTTCCAGTTTTGAACGGAAGATATTTCCTTTTTCACCATAGCCCTCTATGGGCTTCCAAATATCCCTTTGCCAATTCCACAAGAACAGCCTTAGCGAAAGGCTTCTTGAAGGGAAAGATGTAACTCTGTGAGCTGAATTAACAGAACACAGAGCAGTTTCTCAGAAAGCTTCTTTCCAGTTTTGAACGGAAGATATTTCCTTTTTCACCATAGCCCTCTCTGGGCTTCCAAATATCCCTTCGCCAATTCCACAAGAACAGCCTTAGCGAAAGGCTTCTTGAAGGGAAAGATGTAACTCTGTGAGATGAATTAACAGAACACAGAGCAGTTTCTCAGAAAGCTTCCTTCCAGTTTTGAACGGAAGATATTTCCTTTTTCACCATAGCCCTCTATGGGCTTCCAAATATCCCTTTGCCAATTCCACAAGAACAGCCTTAGCGAAAGGCTTCTTGAAGGGAAAGATGTAACTCTGTGAGATGAATTAACAGAACACAGAGCAGTTTCTCAGAAAGCTTCTTTCCAGTTTTGAACGGAAGATATTTCCTTTTTCACCGTAGCCCTCTATGGGCTTCCAAATATCCCTTTGCCAATTCCACAAGAACAGCCTTAGCGAAAGGCTTCTTGAAGGGAAAGATGTAACTCTGTGAGATGAATTAACAGAACACAGAGCAGTTTCTCAGAAAGCTTCTTTCCAGTTTTGAACGGAAGATATTTCCTTTTTCACCATAGCCCTCTATGGGATTCCAAATATCCCTTTGCCAGTTCCACAAGAACAGCCTTAGCGAAAGGCTTCTTGAAGGGAAAGATGTAACTCTGTGAGATGAATTAACAGAACACAGAGCAGTTTCTCAGAAAGCTTCTTTCCAGTTTTGAACGGAAGATATTTCCTTTTTCACCATAGCCCTCTATGGGCTTCCAAATATCCCTTTGCCAATTCCACAAGAACAGCCTTAGCGAAAGGCTTCTTGAAGGGAAACATGTAACTCTGTGAGATGAATTAACAGAACACAGAGCAGTTTCTCAGAAAGCTTCTTTCCAGTTTTGAACGGAAGATATTTCCTTTTTCACCATAGCCCTCTATGGGCTTCCAAATATCCCTTTGCCAATTCCACAAGAACAGCCTTAGCGAAAGGCTTCTTGAAGGGAAAGATGTAACTCTGTGAGATGAATTAACAGAACACAGAGCAGTTGCTCAGAAAGCTTCTTTCCAGTTTTGAACGGAAGATATTTCCTTTTTCACCTTAGCCCTCTATGGGCTTCCAAATATCCCTTTGCCAATTCCACAAGAACAGCCTTAGCGAAAGGCTTCTTGAAGGGAAAGTTGTAACTCGGTGAGATGAATTAACAGAACACAGAGCAGTTTCTCAGAAAGCTTCTTTCCAGTTTTGAACGGAAGGTATTTCCTTTTTCACCATAGCCCTCTATGAGCTTCCAAATATCCCTGTGCCAATTCCACAAAACAGCCTTAGCGAAAGGCTTCTTGAAGGGAAAGATGTAACTCTGTGAGATGAATTAACAGAACACAGAGCAGTTTCTCAGAAAGCTTCTTTCCAGTTTTGAACGGAAGATATTTCCTTTTTCACCATAGCCCTCTATGGGCTTCCAAATATCCCTTTGCCAATTCCCCAAGAACAGCCTTAGCGAAAGGCTTCTTGAAGGGAAAGATGTAACTCTGTGAGATGAATTAACAGAACACAGAGCAGTTTCTCAGAAAGCTTCTTTCCAGTTTTGAACGGAAGGTATTTCCTTTTTCACCATAGCCCTCTATGGGCTTCCAAATATCCCTTTGCCAATTCCCCAAGAACAGCCTTAGCGAAAGGCTTCTTGAAGGGAAAGATGTAACTCTGTGAGATGAATTAACAGAACACAGAGCAGTTGCTCAGAAAGCTTCTTTCCAGCTTTGAACGGAAGATATTTCCTTTTTCACCATAGCCCTCTATGGGCTTCCAAATATCCCTTTGCCAATTCCACAAGAACAGCCTTAGCGAAAGGCTTCTTGAAGGGAAAGATGTAACTCTGTGAGGTGAATTAACAGAACACAGAGCAGTTTCTCAGAAAGCTTCTTTCCAGTTTTGAACGGAAGATATTTCCTTTTTCACCATAGCCCTCTATGGGCTTCCAAATATCCCTTTGCCAATTCCACAAGAACAGCCTTAGCGAAAGGCTTATTGAAGGGAAAGATGTAACTCTGTGGGATGAATTAACAGAACACAGAGCAGTTTCTCAGAAAGCTTCTTTCCAGTTTTGAACGGAAGATATTTCCTTTTTCACCATAGCCCTCTACGGGCTTCCAAATATCCCTTTGCCAATTCCCCAAGAACAGCCTTAGCGAAAGGCTTCTTGAAGGGAAAGATGTAACTCTGTGAGATGAATTAACAGAACACAGAGCAGTTTCTCAGAAAGCTTCTTTCCAGTTTTGAACGGAAGGTATTTCCTTTTTCACCATAGCCCTCTATGGGCTTCCAAATATCCCTTTGCCAATTCCCCAAGAACAGCCTTAGCGAAAGGCTTCTTGAAGGGAAAGATGTAACTCTGTGAGATGAATTAACAGAACACACAGCAGTTTCTCTGAAATCTTCTTTCTAGTTTTCAACGGAAGTTATTTCCTTTTTCACCATAGCCCTCTATGGGCTTCCAAATATCCCTTTGCCAATTCCACAAGAACAGCCTTAGCGAAAGGCTTCTTGAAGGGAAAGATGGAACTCTGTGAGATGAATTAACAGAACACACAGCAGTTTCTCAGAAAGCTTCTTTCCAGTTTTGAACGGAAGATATTTCCTTTTTCACCATAGCCCTCTATGGGCTTCCAAATATCCCTTTGCCAATTCCACAAGAACAGCCTTAGCGAAAGGCTTCTTGAAGGGAAAGATGTAACTCTGTGAGATGAATTAACAGAACACACAGCAGTTTCTCAGAAAGCTTCTTTCCAGTTTTGAACGGAAGATATTTCCTTTTTCACCATAGCCCTATATGGGCTTCCAAATATCCCTTTGCCAATTCCCCAAGAACAGCCTTAGCGAAAGGCTTCTTGAAGGGAAAGATGTAACTGTGTGAGATGAATTAACAGAACACAGAGCAGTTTCTCAGAAAGCTTCCTTCCAGTTTTCAACCAAAGATATTTCCTTTTTCACCATAGCCCTCTATGGGCTTCCAAATATCCCTTTGCCAATTCCACAAGAACAGCCTTACCGAAAGGCTTCTTGAAGGGAAAGATGTAACTCTGTGAGATGAATTAACAGAACACAGAGCAGTTTCTCAGAAAGCTTCTTTCCAGTTTTGAACGGAAGATATTTCCTTTTTCACCATAGCCCTCTATGGGCTTCCAAATATCCCTTTGCCAATTGCACAGGAACAGCCTTAGCGAAAGGCTTCTTGAAGGGAAAGATGTAACTCTGTGAGATGAATTAACAGGACACAGAGCAGTTTCTCAGAAAGCTTCTTTCCAGTTTTGAACGGAAGATATTTCCTTTTACACCATAGCCCTCTATGGGCTTCCAAATATCCCTTTGCCAATTCCACAAGAACAGCCTTAGCGAAAGGCATCTTGAAGGGAAAGATGTAACTGTGAGGTGAATTAACAGAACACAGAGCAGTTTCTCAGAAAGCTTCTTTCCAGTTTTGAACGGAAGATATTTCCTTTTTCACCATAGCCCTCTATGGGCTTCCAAATATCCCTTTGCCAATTCCACAAGAACAGCCTTAGCGAAAGGCTTCTTGAAGGGAAAGATGTAACTCTGTGAGATGAATTAAGAGAACACAGAGCAGTTTCTCAGAAAGCTTCTTTCCAGTTTTGAACGGAAGATATTTCCTTTTTCACCATAGCCCTCTATGGGCTTCCAAATATCCCTTTGCCAATTCCACAAGAACAGCCTTAGCGAAAGGCTTCTTGAAGGGAAAGATGTAACTCTGTGAGATGAATTAACAGAACACAGAGCAGTTTCTCAGAAAGCTTCTTTCCAGTTTTGAACGGAAGACATTTCCTTTTTCACCATAGCCCTCTATGGGCTTCCAAATATCCCTTTGCCAATTCCACAAGAACAGCCTTAGCGAAAGGCTTCTTGAAGGGAAAGATGTAACTCTGTGAGGTGAATTAACAGAACACAGAGCAGTTTCTCAGAAAGCTTCTTTCCAGTTTTGAACGGAAGATATTTCCTTTTTCACCATAGCCCTCTATGAGCTTCCAAATATCCCTTTGCCAATTCCACAAGAACAGCCTTAGCGAAAGGCTTCTTGAAGGGAAAGATGTAACTCTGTGAGATGAATTAACAGAACACAGAGCAGTTTCTCAGAAAGCTTCCTTCCAGTTTTGAACGGAAGATATTTCCTTTTTCACCATAGCCCTCTATGGGCTTCCAAATATCCCTTTGCCAATTCCACAAGAACAGCCTTAGCGAAAGGCTTCTTGAAGGGAAAGATGTAACTCTGTGAGATGAATTAACAGAACACAGAGCAGTTTCTCAGAAAGCTTCTTTCCAGTTTTGAACGGAAGATATTTCCTTTTTCACCATAGCCCTCTATGGGCTTCCAAATATCCCTTTGCCAATTGCACAGCAACAGCCTTAGCGAAAGGCTTCTTGAAGGGAAAGATGTAACTCTGTGAGATGAATTAACAGAACACAGAGCAGTTTCTCAGAAAGCTTCTTTCCAGTTTTGAACGGAAGATATTTCCTTTTTCACCATAGCCCTCTATGGGCTTCCAAATATCCCTTTGCCAATTCCACAAGAACAGCCTTAGCGAAAGGCTTCTTGAAGGGAAAGATGTAACTCTGTGAGATGAATTAACAGAACACAGAGCAGTTTCTCAGAAAGCTTCTTTCCAGTTTTGAACGGAAGATATTTCCGTTTTCACCATAGCCCTCTATGGGCTTCCAAATATCCCTTTGCCAATTCCACAAGAACAGCCTTAGCGAAAGTCTTCTTGAAGGGAAAGATGTAACTCTGTGAGATGAATTAAGAGAACACAGAGCAGTTTCTCAGAAAGCTTCTTTCCAGTTTTGAACGGAAGATATTTCCTTTTTCACCATAGCCCTCTATGGGCTTCCAAATATCCCTTTGCCAATTCCACAAGAACAGCCTTAGCGAATGGCTTCTTGAAGGGAAAGATGTAACTCTGTGAGATGAACTAACAGGACACAGAGCAGTTTCTCAGAAAGCTTCTTTCCAGTTTTGAACGGAAGATATTTCCTTTTTCACCATTGCCCTCTATGGGCTTCCAAATATCCCTTTGCCAATTCCACAAGAACAGCCTTAGCGAAAGGCTTCTTGAAGGGAAAGATGTAACTCTGTGAGATGAATTAACAGAACACAGAGTAGTTTCTCAGAAAGCTTCTTTCCAGTTTTAAACGGAAGATATTTCCTTTTTCACCATAGCCCTCTATGGGCTTCCAAATATCCCTTTGCCAATTCCACAAGAACAGCCTTAGCGAAAGTCTTCTTGAAGGGAAAGATGTAACTCTGTGAGATGAATTAACAGAACACAGAGCAGTTTCTCAGAAAGCTTCCTTCCAGTTTTGAACGGAAGATATTTCCTTTTTCACCATAGCCCTCTAGGGGCTTCCAAATATCCCTTTGCCAATTCCACAAGAACAGCCTTAGCGAAAGGCTTCTTGAAGGGAAAGATGTAACTCTGTGAGATGAATTAACAGAACACAGAGCAGTTTCTCAGAAAGCTTCTTTCCAGTTTTGAACGGAAGATATTTCCTTTTTAACCATAGCCCTCTATGGGCTTCCAAATATCCCTTTGCCAATTGCACAGGAAGAGCCTTAGCGAAAGGCTTCTTGAAGGGAAAGATGTAACTCTGTGAGATGAATTAACAGAACACAGAGCAGTTTCTCAGAAAGCTTCTTTCCAGTTTTGAACGGAAGATATTTCCTTTTTCACCATAGCCCTCTATGGGCTTCCAAATATTCCTTTTCCAATTCCACAAGAACAGCCTTAGCGAAAGGCTTCTTGAAGGGAAAGATGTAACTCTGTGAGATGAATTAACAGAACACAGAGCATTTTCTCAGAACGCTTTTTTCCAGTTTTGAACGGAAGATATTTCCTTTTTCACCATAGCCCTCTATGGGCTTCCAAATATCCCTTTGCCAATTCCACAAGAACAGCCTTAGCGAAAGGCTTATTGAAGGGAAAGATGTAACCCTGTGAGATGAATTAACAGAACACAGAGCAGTTTCTCAGAAAGCTTCTTTCCAGTTTTGAACGGAAGATATTTCCTTTTTCACCATAGCCCTCTATGGGCTTCCAAATATCCCTTTGCCAATTCCACAAGAACAGCCTTAGCGAAAGGTTTCTTGAAGGGAAAGATTTAACTCTGTGGGATGAATTAATAGAACACAGAGCAGTTTCTCAGAAAGCTTCTTTCCAGTTTTGAACGGAAGGTATTTCCTTTTTCACCATAGCCCTCTATGGGCTTCCAAATATCCCTTTGCCAATTCCCCAAGAACAGCCTTAGCGAAAGGCTTCTTCAAGGGAAGGATGTAACTCTGTGAGATGAATTAACAGAACACAGAGCAGTTTCTCATAAATCTTCTTTCTAGTTTTGAACGGAAGATATTTCCTTTTTCACCATAGCCCTCTATGGGCTTCCAAATATCCCTTTGCCAATTACACAAGAACAGCCTTAGCGAAAGGCTTCTTGAAGGGAAAGATGTAACTCGGTGAGATGAATTAACAGAACACAGAGCAGTTTCGCAGAAAGCTTCTTTCCAGTTTTGAACGGAAGATATTTCCTTTTTCACCATAGCCCTCTATGGGCTTCCAAATATCCCTTTGCCAATTGCACAGGAACAGCCTTAGCGAAAGGCTTCTTGAAGGGAAAGATATAACTCTGTGAGATGAATTAACAGAACACAGAGCAGTTTCTCAGAAAGCTTGTTTCCAGTTTTGAACGGAAGATATTTCCCTTTTCACCATATCCCTCTATGGGCTTCCAACTATCCTTTTTCCAATTCCACAAGAACAGCCTTAGCGAAAGGTTTCTTGAAGGGAAAGATGTAACTCTGTGAAATGAATTACCAGAGCACAGAGCAGTTTCTCAGAAAGCTTGTTCCAGTTTTGAACGGATGATATTTCCTTTATCACCATAGCCCTCCATGGGCTTCCAAATATCCCTTTGCCAATTCCACAAGAACAGCCTTAGCGAAAGGCTTCTTGAAGGGAAAGATGTAACTCTGTGAGATGAATTAACAGAACACAGAGCAGTTTCTCAGAAAGCTTCTTTCCAGTTTTGAAGGGAAGATATTTCCTTTTCCACCATAGCCCTCTATGGGCTTCCAAATATCCCTTTTCCAATTCCACAAGAACAGCCTTAGCTAAAGGCTTCTTGAAGGTAAAGATGTAACTCTGTGAAATGAATTCACAGAACGCAGAGCAGTTTCTGAGAAAGCTTCTTTCCAGTTTTGAACGGAAGTTATTTCCGTTTTCACCATAGCCCTCTATGGGCTTCCAAATATCCCTTTTCCAATTCCACCAGAACAGCCTTAGCGAAAGGTTTCTTGAAGGGAAAGATGTTACTCTGTAAGATGAATTAACAGAACACAGAGCAGTTTCTCAGAAAGCTTCTTTCCAGTTTTGAACGGAAGACATTTCCTTTTTCACCATAGCCCTCTATGGGCTTCCAAATATCCCTTTGCCAATTCCACAAGAACACCCTTAGCGAAAGGCTTCTTGAAGGGAAAGATGTAACTCTGTGAGATGAATTAATAGAACACAGAACAGTTTCTCAGAAAGCTTCTTTCCAGTTTTGAATGGAAGATATTTCCTTTTTCACCATAGCCTTCTATGGGCTTCCAAATATCCCTTTTCCAATCCCACAAGAACAGCCTTAGCGAGAGGCTTCTTGTAGGGAAAGATGTAACTCTGTGAGATGAATTAACAGAACACAGAGCAGTTTCTCAGAAAGATTCTTTCCAGTTTTGAACGGAAGATATTTCCTTTTTCACCACAGCCCTCAATGGGCTTGCAAATATCCCTTTGCGAATTCCACAAGAACAGCCTTAGCGAAAGTCTTCTTGAAGGGAAAGATGTAACTCTGCGAGATGAATTAACAGAACACAGAGCAGTTTCTCAGAAAGCTTCTTTCCAGTTTTGAATGGAAGATATTTCCTTTTTTCACCATAGCCCTCTATGGGCTTTAAAATATCCCTTTGCCAATTCCACCAGAACAGGCTTAGAGAAAGGCTTCTAGAAGGGAAAGATGTAACTCTGTGAGATGAATTAACAGAACACAGAGCAGTTTCTCAGAAAGCTTCTTTCCAGTTTTGAACGGAAGATATTTCCTTTTTCACCATAGCCCTCTATGGGCTTAAAATATCCCTTTGCCAATTCCACCAGAACAGGCTTAGCGAAAGGCTTCTTGAAGGGAAAGATGTAACTCTGTGAGATGACTTAACAGAACACAGAGCAGTTTCTGAGAAAGCTTCTTTCCAGTTTTGAACGGAAGATATTTCATTTTTCACCATAGCCCTCTATGGGCTTCCAATTATCCCTTTGCCAATTCCACAAGAACAGCCTTAGCGAAAGGCTTCTTGAAGGGAAAGATGTAACTCTGTGAGATGAATTAACAGAACACAGAGCAGTTTCTCAGAAAGCTTCTTTCCAGTTTTGACCGGAAGGTATTTCCTTTTTCTCCATAGCCCTCCATGGGCTAGCAAGTATCCCTTTACCAATTCCACAAGAACAGCCTTAGCGAAAGGCTTCTTGAAGGGAAAGATGTAACTCTGTGAGATGAATTAACAGAACATTGAGCAGTTTCTCAGAAAGCTTCTTTCCAATTTTGAACGGAAGATATTTCCTTTTCCACCACAGCCCTCAATGGGCTTGCAAATATCCCTTTGCGAATTCCACAAGAACAGCCTTAGCGAAAGTCTTCTTGAAGGGAAAGATGTAACTCTGCGAGATGAATTAACAGAACACAGAGCAGTTTCTCAGAAAGCTTCTTTCCAGTTTTGAACGGAAGATATTTCCTTTTACACCATAGCCTTCTATGGGCTTCCAAATATCCCTTTGCCAATTCCACAAGAACAGCCTTAGCGAAAGGCTTCTTGAAGGGAAAGATGTAACTCTGTGAGATGAATTAACAGAACACAGAGCAGTTTCTCAGAAAGCTTCTTTCCAGTTTTGAACGGAAGATATTTCCTTTTTCACCGTAGCCCTCTATGGGATTCCAAATATCCCTTTGCCAATTCCACCAGAACAGCCTTACCGAAAGGCTTCTTGAAGGGAGAGATGTAACTCTGTGAGATGAATTAACAGAACACAGAGCAGTTTCTCAGAAAGCTTCTTTGCAGTTTTGACGGAAGATATTTCCTTTTTCACCATAGCCCTCTATGGGCTTCCAAATATCCCTTTGCCAATTCCACAAGTACAGCCTTAGCGAAAGGCATCTTGAAGGGAAAGATGTAACTCTGTGAAATGAATTAACAGAACACAGAGCAGTTTCTCAGAAAGCTTCTTTCCAGTTTTGAACGGAAGATATTTCCTTTTTCACCATAGCCCTCTATGGGCTTCCAAATATCCCTTTGCCAATTCCACAAGAACAGCCTTAGCGAAAGGCTTCTTGAAGGGAAAGATGTAACTCTGTGAGATGAATTAACAGAACACAGAGCAGTTTCTAAGAATGTTTCTTTCCAGTTTTGAACGGAGGATATTTCCTTTTTCACCATAGCCCTCTATGGGCTTCCAAATATCCCTTTGCCAATTCCACAAGAACAGCCTTAGCGAAAGGCTTCTTGAAGGGAAAGATGTAACTCTGTGAGATGAATTAACAGAACAAAGAGCAGTTTCTCAGAAAGCTTCTTTCCAGTTTTGAACGGAAGATATTTCCCTTTTCACCATATCCCTCTATGGGCTTCCAAATATCCTTTTTCCGATTCCACAAGAACAGCCTTAGCGAAAGGTTTCTTGAAGGGAAAGATGTAACTCTGTGAGATGAATTACAAGAACACAGAGCAGTTTCTCAGAAAGCTTGTTCCAGTTTTGAACGGAAGATATTTCCTTTATCACCATAGCCCTCCATGGGCTTCCAAATATCCCTTTGCCAATTCCACAAGAACAGCGTTAGGGAAAGGCTTCTTGAAGGGAAAGATGTAACTCTGTGAGATGAATTAACAGAACACAGAGCAGTTTCTCAGAAAGCTTCTTTCCAGTTTTGAACGGAAGGTATTTCCTTTTTCACCATAGCCCTCTATGGGCTTCCAAATATCCCTTTGCCAATTCCCCAAGAACAGCCTTAGCGAAAGGCTTCTTCAAGGGAAAGATGTAACTCTGTGAGATGAATTAACAGAACACAGAGCAGTTTCTCATAAATCTTCTTTCTAGTTTTGAACGGAAGATATTTCCTTTTTCACCATAGCCCTCTATGGGCTTCCAAATATCCCTTTGCCAATTCCACAAGAACAGCCTTAGCGAAAGGCTTCTTGAAGGGAAAGATGTAACTCGGTGAGATGAATTAACAGAACACAGAGCGGTTTCTCAGAAAGCTTCTTTCCAGTTTTGAACGGAAGATATTTCCTTTTTCACCATAGCCCTCTATGGGCTTCCAAATATTCCTTTGCCAATTGCAGAGGAACAGCCTTAGCGAAAGGCTTCTTGAAGGGAAAGATATAACTCTGTGAGATGAATTAACAGAACACAGAGCAGTTTCTCAGAAAGCTTGTTTCCAGTTTTGAACGGAAGATATTTCCCTTTTCACCATATCCCTCTATGGGCTTCCAACTATCCTTTTTCCAATTCCACAAGAACAGCCTTAGCGAAAGGTTTCTTGAAGGGAAAGATGTAACTCTGTGAAATGAATTACCAGAGCACAGAGCAGTTTCTCAGAAAGATTGTTCCAGTTTTGAACGGATGATATTTCCTTTATCACCATAGCCCTCCATGGGCTTCCAAATATCCCTTTGCCAATTCCACAAGAACAGCCTTAGCGAAAGGCTTCTTGAAGGGAAAGATGTAACTCTGTGAGATGAATTAACAGAACACAGAGCAGTTTCTCAGAAAGCTTCTTTCCAGTTTTGAAGGGAAGATATTTCCTTTTCCACCATAGCCCTCTATGGGCTTCCAAATATCCCTTTTCCAATTCCACAAGAACAGCCTTAGCAAAAGGATTCTTGAAGGTAAAGATGTAACTCTGTGAAATGAATTCACAGAAAGCAGAGCAGTTTCTGAGAAAGCTTCTTCCCAGTTTTGAACGGAAGTTATTTCCGTTTTCACCATAGACCTCTATGGGCTTCCAAATATCCCTTTTCCAATTCCACCAGAACAGCCTTAGCGAAAGGCTTCTTGAAGGGAAAGATGTTACTCTGTGAGATGAATTAACAGAACACAGAGCAGTTTCTCAGAAAGCTTCTTTCCAGTTTTGAACGGAAGATATTTCCTTTTTCACCATAGCCCTCTATGGGCTTCCAAATATCCCTTTGCCAATTCCACAAGAACAGCCTTAGCGAAAGGCTTCTTGAAGGGAAAGATGTAACTCTGTGAGATGAATTAATAGAACACAGAACAGTTTCTCAGAAAGCTTCTTTCCTGTTTTGAATGGAAGATATTTCCTTTTTCACCATAGCCTTCTATGGGCTTCCAAATATCCCTTTTCCAATCCCACAAGAACAGCCTTAGCGAGAGGCTTCTTTTAGGGAAAGATGTAACTCTGTGAGATGAATTAACAGAACACAGAGCAGTTTCTCAGAAAGATTCTTTCCAGTTTTGAACGGAAGATATTTCCTTTTTCACCACAGCCCTCAATGGGCTTGCAAATATCCCTTTGCGAATTCCACAAGAACAGCCTTAGCGAAAGTCTTCTTGAAGGGAAAGATGTAACTCTGCGAGATGAATTAACAGAACACAGAGCAGTTTCTCAGAAAGCTTCTTTCCAGTTTTGAATGGAAGATATTTCCTTTTTTCACCATAGCCCTCTATGGGCTTTAAAATATCCCTTTGCCAATTCCACCAGAACAGGCTTAGAGAAAGGCTTCTAGAAGGGAAAGATGTAACTCTGTGAGATGAATTAACAGAACACAGAGCAGTTTCTCAGAAAGCTTCTTTCCAGTTTTGAACGGAAGATATTTCCTTTTTCACCATAGCCCTCTATGGGCTTTAAAATATCCCTTTGCCAATTCCACCAGAACAGGCTTAGCGAAAGGCTTCTTGAAGGGAAAGATGTAACTCTGTGAGATGACTTAACAGAACACAGAGCAGTTTCTGAGAAAGCTTCTTTCCAGTTTTGAACGGAAGATATTTCATTTTTCACCATAGCCCTCTATGGGCTTCCAATTATCCCTTTGCCAATTCCACAAGAACAGCCTTAGCGAAAGGCTTCTTGAAGGGAAAGATGTAACTCTGTGAGATGAATTAACAGAACACAGAGCAGTTTCTCAGAAAGCTTCTTTCCAGTTTTGACCGGAAGGTATTTCCTTTTTCTCCATAGCCCTCCATGGGCTTGCAAGTATCCCTTTACCAATTCCACAAGAACAGCCTTAGCGAAAGGCTTCTTGAAGGGAAATATGTAACTCTGTGAGATGAATTAACAGAACACAGAGCAGTTTCTCACAAAGCCTCTTTGCAGTTTTGACGGAAGATATTTCCTTTTTCACCTTAGCCCTCTATGGGCATCCAAATATCCCTTGCCAATTCCACAAGTACAGCCATAGCGAAAGGCATCTTGAAGGGAAAGATGTAACTCTGTGAAATGAATTAACAGAACACAGAGCAGTTTCTCAGAAAGCTTCTTTCCAGTTTTTAACGGAAGATATTTCCTTTTTCACCATAGCCCTCTATGGGCTTCGAAATATTCCTTTGCCAATTCCACAACAACACCCTTAGCGAAAGGCTTCTTGAAGGGAAAGATGTAACTCTGTGAGATGAATTAACAGAACATTGAGCAGTTTCTCAGAAAGCTTCTTTCCAATTTTGAACGGAAGATATTTCCTTTTCCACCACAGCCCTCAATGGGCTTGCAAATATCCCTTTGCGAATTCCACAAGAACAGCCTTAGCGAAAGTCTTCTTGAAGGGAAAGATGTAACTCTGCGAGATGAATTAACAGAACACAGAGCAGTTTCTCAGAAAGCTTCTTTCCAGTTTTGAACGGAAGATATTTCCTTTTTCACCATAGCCTTCTATGGGCTTCCAAATATCCCTTTGCCAATTCCACAAGAACAGCCTTAGCGAAAGGCTTCTTGAAGGGAAAGATGTAACTCTGTGAGATGAATTAACAGAACACAGAGCAGTTTCTCAGAAAGCTTCTTTCCAGTTTTGAACGGAAGATATTTCCTTTTTCACCGTAGCCCTCTATGGGATTCCAAATATCCTTTTGCCAATTCCACCAGAACAGCCTTACCGAAAGGCTTCTTGAAGGGAGAGATGTAACTCTGTGAGATGAATTAACAGAACACAGAGCAGTTTCCCAGAAAGCTTCTTTGCAGTTTTGACGGAAGATATTTCCTTTTTCACCATAGCCCTCTACGGGCTTCCAAATATCCCTTTGCCAATTCCACAAGTACAGCCTTAGCGAAAGGCATCTTGAAGGGAAAGATGTAACTCTGTGAAATGAATTAACAGAACACAGAGCAGTTTCTCAGAAAGCTTCTTTCCAGTTTTGAACGGAAGATATTTCCTTTTTCACCATAGCCCTCTATGGGCTTCCAAATATCCCTTTGCCAATTCCACAAGAACAGCCTTAGCGAAAGGCTTCTTGAAGGGAAAGATGTAACTCTGTGAGATGAATTAACAGAACACAGAGCAGTTTCTCAGAAAGCTTCTTTCCAGTTTTGAACGGAAGATATTTCCTTTTTCACCATAGCCCTCTATGGGGTTCCAATTATCCCTTTGCCAATTACACAAGAACAGCCTTAGCGAAAGACTTCTGGAAGGGAAAGATGTAACTCTGTGAGATGAATTAACAGAACACAGAGCAGTTTCTAAGAAAGCTTCTTTCCAGTTTTGAACGGAGGATATTTCCTTTTTCACCATAGCCCTCTATGGGCTTCCAAATATCCCTTTGCCAATTCCACAAGAACAGCCTTAGCGAAAGGCTTCTTGAAGGGAAAGATGTAACTCTGTGAGATGAAATAACAGAACACAGAGCAGTATCTCAGAAAGCTTCTTTCCAGTTTTGAACGGAAGATATTTCCCTTTTCACCATATCCCTCTATGGGCTTCCAAATATCCTTTTTCCGATTCCACAAGAACAGCCTTAGCGAAAGGTTTCTTGAAGGGAAAGATGTAACTCTGTGAGATGAATTACAAGAACACAGAGCAGTTTCTCAGAAAGCTTGTTCCAGTTTTGAACGGAAGATATTTCCTTTATCACCATAGCCCTCCATGGGCTTCCAAATATCCCTTTGCCAATTCCACAAGAACAGCCTTAGGGAAAGGCTTCTTGAAGGGAAAGATGTAACTCTGTGAGATGAATTAACAGAACACAGAGCAGTTTCTCATAAAGCTTCTTTCCAGTTTTGAACGGAAGATATTTCCTTTTTCACCGTAGCCCTCTATGGGCTTCCAAATATCCCTTTGCCAATTCCACAAGAACAGCCTTAGCGAAAGGCTTCTTGAAGGGAGAGATGTAACTCTGTGAGATGAATTAACAGAACACAGAGAAGTTTCTCCGAAAGCTTCTTTCCAGTTTTGACGGAAGATATTTCCTTTTTCACCATAGCCCTCTATGGGCTTCCAAATATCCCTTTGCCAATTCCACAAGTACAGCCTTAGCGAAAGGCATCTTGAAGGGAAAGATGTAACTCTGTGAAATGAATTAACAGAACACAGAGCAGTTTCTCAGAAAGCTTCTTTCCAGTTTTGAACGGAAGATATTTCCTTTTTCACCATAGCCCTCTATGGGCTTCCAAATATCCCTTTGCCAATTCCCCAAGAACAGCCTTAGCGAAAGGCTTCTTCAAGGGAAAGATGTAACTCTGTGAGATGAATTAACAGAACACAGAGCAGTTTCTCATAAATCTTCTTTCTAGTTTTGAACGGAAGATATTTCCTTTTTCACCATAGCCCTCTATGGGCTTCCAAATATCCCTTTGCCAATTCCACAAGAACAGCCTTAGCGAAAGGCTTCTTGAAGGGAAAGATGTAACTCGGTGAGATGAATTAACAGAACACAGAGCGGTTTCTCAGAAAGCTTCTTTCCAGTTTTGAACGGAAGATATTTCCTTTTTCACCATAGCCCTCTATGGGCTTCCAAATATTCCTTTGCCAATTGAAGAGGAACAGCCTTAGCGAAAGGCTTCTTGAAGGGAAAGATATAACTCTGTGAGATGAATTAACAGAACACAGAGCAGTTTCTCAGAAAGCTTGTTTCCAGTTTTGAACGGAAGATATTTCCCTTTTCACCATATCCCTCTATGGGCTTCCAACTATCCTTTTTCCAATTCCACAAGAACAGCCTTAGCGAAAGGTTTCTTGAAGGGAAAGATGTAACTCTGTGAAATGAATTACCAGAGCACAGAGCAGTTTCTCAGAAAGATTGTTCCAGTTTTGAACGGATGATATTTCCTTTATCACCATAGCCCTCCATGGGCTTCCAAATATCCCTTTGCCAATTCCACAAGAACAGCCTTAGCGAAAGGCTTCTTGAAGGGAAAGATGTAACTCTGTGAGATGAATTAACAGAACACAGAGCAGTTTCTCAGAAAGCTTCTTTCCAGTTTTGAAGGGAAGATATTTCCTTTTCCACCATAGCCCTCTATGGGCTTCCAAATATCCCTTTTCCAATTCCACAAGAACAGCCTTAGCAAAAGGATTCTTGAAGGTAAAGATGTAACTCTGTGAAATGAATTCACAGAAAGCAGAGCAGTTTCTGAGAAAGCTTCTTCCCAGTTTTGAACGGAAGTTATTTCCGTTTTCACCATAGACCTCTATGGGCTTCCAAATATCCCTTTTCCAATTCCACCAGAACAGCCTTAGCGAAAGGCTTCTTGAAGGGAAAGATGTTACTCTGTGAGATGAATTAACAGAACACAGAGCAGTTTCTCAGAAAGCTTCTTTCCAGTTTTGAACGGAAGATATTTCCTTTTTCACCATAGCCCTCTATGGGCTTCCAAATATCCCTTTGCCAATTCCACAAGAACAGCCTTAGCGAAAGGCTTCTTGAAGGGAAAGATGTAACTCTGTGAGATGAATTAATAGAACACAGAACAGTTTCTCAGAAAGCTTCTTTCCTGTTTTGAATGGAAGATATTTCCTTTTTCACCATAGCCTTCTATGGGCTTCCAAATATCCCTTTTCCAATCCCACAAGAACAGCCTTAGCGAGAGGCTTCTTTTAGGGAAAGATGTAACTCTGTGAGATGAATTAACAGAACACAGAGCAGTTTCTCAGAAAGATTCTTTCCAGTTTTGAACGGAAGATATTTCCTTTTTCACCACAGCCCTCAATGGGCTTGCAAATATCCCTTTGCGAATTCCACAAGAACAGCCTTAGCGAAAGTCTTCTTGAAGGGAAAGATGTAACTCTGCGAGATGAATTAACAGAACACAGAGCAGTTTCTCAGAAAGCTTCTTTCCAGTTTTGAATGGAAGATATTTCCTTTTTTCACCATAGCCCTCTATGGGCTTTAAAATATCCCTTTGCCAATTCCACCAGAACAGGCTTAGAGAAAGGCTTCTAGAAGGGAAAGATGTAACTCTGTGAGATGAATTAACAGAACACAGAGCAGTTTCTCAGAAAGCTTCTTTCCAGTTTTGAACGGAAGATATTTCCTTTTTCACCATAGCCCTCTATGGGCTTTAAAATATCCCTTTGCCAATTCCACCAGAACAGGCTTAGCGAAAGGCTTCTTGAAGGGAAAGATGTAACTCTGTGAGATGACTTAACAGAACACAGAGCAGTTTCTGAGAAAGCTTCTTTCCAGTTTTGAACGGAAGATATTTCATTTTTCACCATAGCCCTCTATGGGCTTCCAATTATCCCTTTGCCAATTCCACAAGAACAGCCTTAGCGAAAGGCTTCTTGAAGGGAAAGATGTAACTCTGTGAGATGAATTAACAGAACACAGAGCAGTTTCTCAGAAAGCTTCTTTCCAGTTTTGACCGGAAGGTATTTCCTTTTTCTCCATAGCCCTCCATGGGCTTGCAAGTATCCCTTTACCAATTCCACAAGAACAGCCTTAGCGAAAGGCTTCTTGAAGGGAAATATGTAACTCTGTGAGATGAATTAACAGAACACAGAGCAGTTTCTCACAAAGCCTCTTTGCAGTTTTGACGGAAGATATTTCCTTTTTCACCTTAGCCCTCTATGGGCATCCAAATATCCCTTGCCAATTCCACAAGTACAGCCATAGCGAAAGGCATCTTGAAGGGAAAGATGTAACTCTGTGAAATGAATTAACAGAACACAGAGCAGTTTCTCAGAAAGCTTCTTTCCAGTTTTTAACGGAAGATATTTCCTTTTTCACCATAGCCCTCTATGGGCTTCGAAATATTCCTTTGCCAATTCCACAACAACACCCTTAGCGAAAGGCTTCTTGAAGGGAAAGATGTAACTCTGTGAGATGAATTAACAGAACATTGAGCAGTTTCTCAGAAAGCTTCTTTCCAATTTTGAACGGAAGATATTTCCTTTTCCACCACAGCCCTCAATGGGCTTGCAAATATCCCTTTGCGAATTCCACAAGAACAGCCTTAGCGAAAGTCTTCTTGAAGGGAAAGATGTAACTCTGCGAGATGAATTAACAGAACACAGAGCAGTTTCTCAGAAAGCTTCTTTCCAGTTTTGAACGGAAGATATTTCCTTTTTCACCATAGCCTTCTATGGGCTTCCAAATATCCCTTTGCCAATTCCACAAGAACAGCCTTAGCGAAAGGCTTCTTGAAGGGAAAGATGTAACTCTGTGAGATGAATTAACAGAACACAGAGCAGTTTCTCAGAAAGCTTCTTTCCAGTTTTGAACGGAAGATATTTCCTTTTTCACCGTAGCCCTCTATGGGATTCCAAATATCCTTTTGCCAATTCCACCAGAACAGCCTTACCGAAAGGCTTCTTGAAGGGAGAGATGTAACTCTGTGAGATGAATTAACAGAACACAGAGCAGTTTCCCAGAAAGCTTCTTTGCAGTTTTGACGGAAGATATTTCCTTTTTCACCATAGCCCTCTACGGGCTTCCAAATATCCCTTTGCCAATTCCACAAGTACAGCCTTAGCGAAAGGCATCTTGAAGGGAAAGATGTAACTCTGTGAAATGAATTAACAGAACACAGAGCAGTTTCTCAGAAAGCTTCTTTCCAGTTTTGAACGGAAGATATTTCCTTTTTCACCATAGCCCTCTATGGGCTTCCAAATATCCCTTTGCCAATTCCACAAGAACAGCCTTAGCGAAAGGCTTCTTGAAGGGAAAGATGTAACTCTGTGAGATGAATTAACAGAACACAGAGCAGTTTCTCAGAAAGCTTCTTTCCAGTTTTGAACGGAAGATATTTCCTTTTTCACCATAGCCCTCTATGGGGTTCCAATTATCCCTTTGCCAATTACACAAGAACAGCCTTAGCGAAAGACTTCTGGAAGGGAAAGATGTAACTCTGTGAGATGAATTAACAGAACACAGAGCAGTTTCTAAGAAAGCTTCTTTCCAGTTTTGAACGGAGGATATTTCCTTTTTCACCATAGCCCTCTATGGGCTTCCAAATATCCCTTTGCCAATTCCACAAGAACAGCCTTAGCGAAAGGCTTCTTGAAGGGAAAGATGTAACTCTGTGAGATGAAATAACAGAACACAGAGCAGTATCTCAGAAAGCTTCTTTCCAGTTTTGAACGGAAGATATTTCCCTTTTCACCATATCCCTCTATGGGCTTCCAAATATCCTTTTTCCGATTCCACAAGAACAGCCTTAGCGAAAGGTTTCTTGAAGGGAAAGATGTAACTCTGTGAGATGAATTACAAGAACACAGAGCAGTTTCTCAGAAAGCTTGTTCCAGTTTTGAACGGAAGATATTTCCTTTATCACCATAGCCCTCCATGGGCTTCCAAATATCCCTTTGCCAATTCCACAAGAACAGCCTTAGGGAAAGGCTTCTTGAAGGGAAAGATGTAACTCTGTGAGATGAATTAACAGAACACAGAGCAGTTTCTCATAAAGCTTCTTTCCAGTTTTGAACGGAAGATATTTCCTTTTTCACCGTAGCCCTCTATGGGCTTCCAAATATCCCTTTGCCAATTCCACAAGAACAGCCTTAGCGAAAGGCTTCTTGAAGGGAGAGATGTAACTCTGTGAGATGAATTAACAGAACACAGAGAAGTTTCTCCGAAAGCTTCTTTGCAGTTTTGACGGAAGATATTTCCTTTTTCACCATAGCCCTCTATGGGCTTCCAAATATCCCTTTGCCAATTCCACAAGTACAGCCTTAGCGAAAGGCATCTTGAAGGGAAAGATGTAACTCTGTGAAATGAATTAACAGAACACAGAGCAGTTTCTCAGAAAGCTTCTTTCCAGTTTTGAACGGAAGATATTTCCTTTTTCACCATAGCCCTCTATGGGCTTCCAAATATCCCTTTGACAATTCCACAAGAACAGCCTTAGCGAAAGGCTTCTTGAAGGGAAATATGTAACTCTGTGAGATGAATTGACAGAACACAGAGCAGTTTCTCAGAAAGCTTCTTTCCAGTTTTGAACGGAAGATATTTCCTTTTTTACCATAGCTCTCTATGGGGTTCCAATTATCCCTTTGCCAATTACACAAGAACAGCCTTAGCGAAAGACTTCTGTAAGGGAAAGATGTAACTCTGTGAGATGAATTAACAGAACACAGAGCAGTTTCTCAGAAAGCTTCTTTCCAGTTTTGAACGGAAGATATTTCCCTTTTCACCATAGCCCTCTATGGGCTTCCAAATATCCCTTTGCCAATTCCACAAGAACAGCCTTAGCGAAAGGCTTCTTGAAGGGAAAGATGTAACTCTGTGAGATGAATTAACAGAACACAGAGCAGTTTCTCAGAAAGCTTGTTTCCAGTTTTGAACGGAAGATATTTCCCTTTTCACCATATCCCTCTATGGGCTTCCAAATATCCTTTTTCCAATTCCACAAGAACAGCCTTAGCGAAAGGTTTCTTGAAGGGAAAGATGTAACTCTGTGAGATGAATTACCAGAGCACAGAGCAGTTTCTCAGAAAGCTTGTTCCAGTTTTGAACGGATGATACTTCCTTTATCACCATAGCCCTCCATGGGCTTCCAAATATCCCTTTGCCAATTCCACAAGAACAGCCTTAGTCAAAGGCTTCTTGAAGGGAAAGATGTAACTCTGTGAGATGAATTAACAGAACACAGAGCAGTTTCTCAGAAAGCTTCTTTCCAGTTTTGAAGGGAAGATATTTCCTTTTCCACCATAGCCCTCTATGGGCTTCCAAATATCCCTTTTCCAATTCCACAAGAACAGCCTTAGCGAAAGGCTTCTTGAAGGTAAAGATGTAACTCTGTGAAATGAATTAACAGAACACAGAGCAGTTTCTGAGAAAGCTTCTTTCCAGTTTTGAACGGAAGTTATTTCCTTTTTCACCATAGCCCTCTATGGGCTTCCAAATATCCCTTTTCCAATTCCACCAGAACAGCCTTAGCGAAAGGCGTCTTGAAGGGAAAGATGTTACTCTGTGAGATGAATTAACAGAACACAGAGCAGTTTCTCAGAAAGCTTCTATCCAGTTTTGAACGGAAGATATTTCCTTTTTCAACATAGCCCTCTATGGGCTTCCAAATATCCCTTTGCCAATTCCACAAGAACAGCCTTAGCGAAAGTCTTCTTGAAGGGAAAGATGTAACTCTGCGAGATGAATTAACAGAACACAGAGCAGTTTCTCAGAAAGCTTCTTTCCAGTTTTGAATGGAAGATATTTCCTTTTTTCACCATAGCCCTCTATTTGCTTAAAAATATCCCTTTGCCAATTCCACCAGAACAGGCTTAGAGAAAGGCTTCTAGAAGGGAAAGATGTAACTCTGTGAGATGAATTAACAGAACACAGAGCAGTTTCTCAGAAAGCTTCTTTCCAGTTTTGAACGGAAGATATTTCCTTTTTCACCATAGCCCTCTATGGGCTTCCAATTATCCCTTTGCCAATTACACAAGAAGAGCCTTAGCAAAAGACTTCTCGAAGGGAAAGATGTAACTCTGTGAGATGAATTGCAGAACACAGAGCAGTTTCTCAGAAAGCTTATTTGCGGTATTCAACGGAAGATATTTCCTTTTTCACCGTAGCCATCTATGGGCTTCCAAATATCCCTTTGCCAATTCCACAAGAACAGCCTTAGCGAAAGGCTTCTTGATGGGAAAGATGTAACTCTGTGAGATGAATTAACAGAACACAGAGCAGTTTCTCAGAAAGCTTCTTTCCAGTTTTGAACGGAAGATATTTCCTTTTTCACCGTAGCCCTCTATGGGATTCCAAATATCCCTTTGCCAATTCCACCAGAACAGCCTTAGCGAAAGGCTTCTTGAAGGGAAAGATGTAACTCTGTGAGATGAATTAACAGAACACAGAGCAGTTTCTCAGAAATCTTCTTTGCAGTTTTGACGGAAGATATTTCCTTTTTCACCATAGCCCTCTATGGGCTTCCAAATATCCCTTTGCCAATTCCACAAGTACAGCCTTAGCGAAAGGCATCTTGAAGGCAAAGATGTAACTCTGTGAAATGAATTAACAGAACACAGAGCAGTTTCTCAGAAAGCCTCTTTCCAGTTTTGAACGGAAGATATTTCCTTTTTCACCATAGCCCTCTATGGGCTTCCAAATATCCCTTTGCCAATTCCACAAGAACAGCCTTAGCGAAAGGCTTCTTGAAGGGAAAGATGTAACTCTGTGAGATGAATTAACAGAACACAGAGCAGTTTCTCAGAAAGCTTCTTTCCAGTTTTGTAGGGAAGATATTTCCTTTTTCACCATAGCCCTATATGGGCTTCCAAATATCCCTTTTCCAATTCCTCAAGAACAGCCTTAGCGAAAGGCTTCTTGAAGGTAAAGAGGTAACTCTGTGAAATGAATTAACAGAACACAGAGCAGTTTCTCAGAAAGCTTCTTTCCAGTTTTGAACGGAAGTTATTTCCTTTTTCACCATAGCCCTCTATGGGCTTCCAAATATCCCTTTTCCAATTCCACCAGAACAGCCTTAGCGAAAGGCTTCTTGAAGGGAAAGATGTAACTCTGTGAGATGAATTAAAAGAACACAGAGCAGTTTCTCAGAAAGCTTCTTTCCAGTTTTGAACGGAAGATATTTCCTTTTTCACCATAGCCCTCTATGGGCTTCCAAATATCCCTTTGCCAATTCCACAAGAACAGCCTTAGCGAAAGGCTTCTTGAAGGGAAAGATGTAACTCTGTGAGATGAATTTACAGAACACAGAGCAGTTTCTCAGAAAGCTTCTTTCCAGTTTTGAACGGAAGATATTTCCTTTTTCACCACAGCCCTCAATGGGCTTTCAAATATCCATTTGCGAATTCCGCAAGAACAGCCTTAGCGAAAGTCTTCTTGAAGGGAAAGATGTAACTCTGCGAGATGAATTAACAGAACACAGAGCAGTTTCTCAGAAAGCTTCTTTCCAGTTTTGAATGGACGATATTTCCTTTTTTCACCATAGCCCTCTATGGGCTTTAAAATATCCCTTTGCCAATTCCACCAGAACAGGCTTAGAGAAAGGCTTCTAGAAGGGAAAGATGTAACTCTGTGAGATGAATTAACAGAACACAGAGCAGTTTCTCAGAAAGCTTCTTTCCAGTTTTAAACGGAAGATATTTCCTTTTTCACCATAGCCCTCTATGGGCTTCCAAATATCCCTTTGCCAATTGCACAGGAATAGCCTTAGCGAAAGGCTTCTTCAAGGGAAAGATGTAACTCTGTGAGATGAATTAACAGAACACAGAGCAGTTTCTCAGAAAGCTTCTTTCCTGTTTTTAACGGAAGATATTTCCTTTTTTAACCATAGAACTCTATGGGCTTCCAAATATCCCTTTGCCAATTCCACAAGAACAGCCTTAACGAAAGGCTTCCTGAAGGGAAAGATGTAACTCTGTGAGATGAATTAACAGAACACAGAGCAGTTTCTCAGAAAGCTTCTTTCCAGTTTTGAACGGAAGATATTTCCTTTTTCACCATAGCCCTCTATGGGTTTCCAAATATCCCTTTGCCAATTCCACAAAAACAGCCTTAGCGAAAGGCTTGTTGAAGGGAAAGATGTAACTCGGTGAGATGAATTAACAGAACACAGAGCAGTTTCTCAGAAAGCTTCTTTCCAGTTTTGAACGGAAGGTATTTCCTTTTTCACCATAGCCCTCTATGGGCTTCCAAATATCCCTTTGCCAATTCCACAAGAACAGCCTTAGCGAAAGGCTTCTTTAAGGGAAAGATGTAACTCTGTGAGATGAATTAACAGAACACAGAGCAGTTTCTCAGAAAGCTTCTTTCCAGTTTTGAACGGAAGATATTTCCTTTTTCACCATAGCCCTCTATGGGATTCGAAATATCCCTTTGCCAATTCCACCAGAACAGCCTTAGCGAAAGGCTTCTTGAAGGGAAAGATGTAACTCTGTGAGATGAATTAACAGAACACAGAGCAGTTTCTCAGAAAGCTTCTTTCCAGTTTTGAACGGAAGATATTTCCTTTTTCACCATAGCCCTCTATGGGCTTCCAAATATCCCTTTGCCAATTCCACAAGAACAGCCTTAGCGAAAGGCTTCTTGAAGGGAAAGATGTAACTCTGTGAGATGAATTAACAGGACACAGAGCAGTTTCTCAGAAAGCTTCTTTCCAGTTTTGAACGGAAGATATTTCGTTTTTCACCATAGCCCTCTATGGGCTTCCAAATATCCCTTTGCCAATTCCACAAGAACAGCCTTAGCGAGAGGCTTCTTGAAGGGAAAGATGTAACTCTGTGAGATGAATTAACAGAACACAGAGCAGTTTCTCAGAAAGCTTCTTTCCAGTTTTGAACGGAAGATATTTCCTTTTTCACCATAGCCCTCTAAGGGCTTCCAAATATCCCTTTGCCAATTCCACAAGAACAGCCTTAGCGAAAGGCTTCTTGAAGGGAAAGATGTAACTCTGTGAGATGAAATCACAGAACACAGAGCAGTTTCTCAGAAAGCTTCCTTCCAGTTGTGAACGGAAGATATTTCCTTTTTCACCATAGCCCTCTATGGGCTTCCAAATATCCCTTTGCCATTTCCACAAGAACAGCCTTAGCGAAAGGCTTCTTGAAGGGAAAGATGTAACTCTGTGAGATGAATTAACAGAACACAGAGCAGTTTCTCAGAAAGCTTCTTTCCAGTTTTGAACGGAAGATATTTCCTTTTTCACCATAGCCCTCTACGGGCTTCCAAATATCCCTTTGCCAATTGCACAGGAATAGCCTTAGCGAAAGGCTTCTTGAAGGGAAAGATGTAACTCTGTGAGATGAATTAACAGAACACAGAGCAGTTGCTCAGAAAGCTTCTTTCCAGTTTTGAACGGAAGATATTTCCTTTTTCACCATAGCCCTCTATGGGCTTCCAAATATCCCTTTGCCAATTCCACAAGAACAGCCTTAGCGAAAGGCTTCTTTAAGGGAAAGATGTAACTCTGTGAGATGAATTAACAGAACACAGAGCAGTTTCTCAGAAAGCTTCTTTCCAGTTTTGAACGGAAGATATTTCCTTTTTCACCATAGCCCTCTATGGGCTTCCAAATATCCCTTTGCCAATTCCACAAGAACAGCCTTAGCGAAAGGCTTCTTGAAGGGAAAGATGTAACTCTGTGAGATGAATTAACAGAACACAGAGCAGTTTCCCAGAAAGCTTCTTTCCAGTTTTGAACGGAAGATATTTCCTTTTTCACCATAGCCCTCTATGGGCTTCCAAATATCCCTTTGCCAATTCCACCAGAACAGCCTTAGCGAAAGGCTTCCTGAAGGGAATGATGTAACTCTGTGAGATGAATTAACAGAACACAGAGCAGTTTCTCAGAAAGCTTCTTTCCAGTTTTGAACGGAAGATATTTCCTTTTTCACCTTAGCCCTCTATGGGTTTCCAAATATCCCTTTGCCAATTCCACAAAAACAGCCTCAGCGAAAGGCTTCTTGAAGGGAAAGATGTAACTCGGTGAGATGAATTAACAGAACACAGAGCAGTTTCTCAGAAAGCTTCTTTCCAGTTTTGAACGGAAGGTATTTCCTTTTTCACCATAGCCCTCTATGGGCTTCCAAATATCCCTGTGCCAATTCCACAAGAACAGCCTTAGCGAAAGGCTTCTTGAAGGGAAAGATGTAACTCTGTGAGATGAATTAACAGGACACAGAGCAGTTTCTCAGAAAGCTTCTTTCCAGTTTTGAACGGAAGATATTTCCTTTTTCACCATAGCCCTCTATGGGCTTCCAAATATCCCTTTGCCAATTCCCCAAGAACAGCCTTAGCGAAAGGCTTCTTGAAGGGAAAGATGTAACTCTGTGAGATGAATTAAGAGAACACAGAGCAGTTTCTCAGAAAGCTTCTTTCCAGTTTTGAACGGAAGATATTTCCTTTTTCACCATAGCCCTCTATGGGCTTCCAAATATCCCTTTGCCAATTCCACAAGAACAGCCTTAGCGAAAGGCTTCTTGAAGGGAAAGATGTAACACTGTGAGATGAATTAACAGGACACAGAGCAGTTTCTCAGAAAGCTTCTTTCCAGTTTTGAACGGAAGATATTTCCTTTTTCACCATAGCCCTCTATGGGCTTCCAAATATCCCTTTGCCAATTCCACAAGAACAGCCTTAGCGAAAGGCTTCTTGAAGGGAAAGATGTAACTCTGTGAGATGAATTAACAGAACACAGAGCAGTTTCTCAGAAAGCTTCTTTCCAGTTTTGAACGGAAGATATTTCCTTTTTCACCATAGCCCTCTATGGGCTTCCAAATATCCCTTTGCCAATTCCACAAGAACAGCCTTAGCGAAAGGCTTCTTGAAGGGAAAGATGTAACTCTGTGAGATGAATTAACAGAACACAGAGCAGTTTCTCAGAAAGATTCCTTCCAGTTTTGAACGGAAGATATTTCCTTTTTCACCATAGCCCTCTATGGGCTTCCAAATATCCCTTTGCCAATTCCACAAGAACAGCCTTAGCGAAAGGCTTCTTGAAGGGAAAGATGTAACTCTGTGAGATGAATTAACAGAACACAGAGCAGTTTCTCAGAAAGCTTCTTTCCAGTTTTGAACGGAAGATATTTCCTTTTTCACCATAGCCCTCTATGGGCTTCCAAATATCCCTTTGCCAATTGCACAGGAATAGCCTTAGCGAAAGGCTTCTTGAAGGGAAAGATGTAACTCTGTGAGATGAATTAACAGAACACAGAGCAGTTTCTCAGAAAGCTTCTTTCCAGTTTTGAACGGAAGATATTTCCTTTTTCACCATAGCCCTCTATGGGCTTCCAAATATCCCTTTGCCAATTCCACAAGAACAGCCTTAGCGAAAGGCTTCTTTAAGGGAAAGATGTAACTCGGTGAGATGAATTAACAGAACACACAGCAGTTTCTCAGAAAGCTTCTTTCCAGTTTTGAACGGAAGATATTTCCTTTTTCACCATAGCCCTCTATGGGCTTCCAAATATCCCTTTGCCAATTGCACAGCAAGAGCCTTAGCGAAAGGCTTCTTGAAGGGAAAGATGTAACTCTGTGAGATGAATTAACAGAACACAGAGCAGTTTCTCAGAAAGCTTCTTTCCAGTTTTGAACGGAAGATATTTCCTTTTTCACCATAGCCCTCTATGGGCTTCCAAATATCCCTTTGCTAATTCCACAAGAACAGCCTTAGCGAAAGGCTTCTTGAAGGGAAAGATGTAACTCTGTGAGATGAATTAACAGAACACAGAGCAGTTTCTCAGAAAGCTTCTTTCCAGTTTTGAACGGAAGATATTTCCTTTTTCACCATAGCCCTCTATGGGCTTCCAAATATCCCTTTGCCAATTCCACAAGAACAGCCTTAGCGAAAGGCTTCTTGAAGGGAAAGATGTAACTCTGTGAGATGAATTAAGAGAACACAGAGCAGTTTCTCAGAAAGCTTCTTTCCAGTTTTGAACGGAAGATATTTCCTTTTTCACCATAGCCCTCTATGGGCTTCGAAATATCCCTTTGCCAATTCCACAAGAACAGCCTTAGCGAAAGGCTTCTTGAAGGGAAAGATGTAACTCTGTGAGATGAATTAACAGGACACAGAGCAGTTTCTCAGAAAGCTTCTTTCCAGTTTTGAACGGAAGATATTTCCTTTTTCACCATAGCCCTCTATGGGCTTCCAAATATCCCTTTGCCAATTCCACAAGAACAGCCTTAGCGAAAGGCTTCTTGAAGGGAATGATGTAACTCTGTGAGATGAATTAACAGAACACAGAGCAGTTTCTCAGAAAGCTTCCTTCCAGTTTTGAACGGAAGATATTTCCTTTTTCACCATAGCCCTCTATGGGCTTCCAAATATCCCTTTGCCAATTCCACAAGAACAGCCTTAGCGAAAGGCTTCTTGAAGGGAAAGATGTAACTCTGTGAGATGAATTAACAGAACACAGAGCAGTTTCTCAGAAAGCTTCTTTCCAGTTTTGAACGGAAGATATTTCCTTTTACACCATAGCCCTCTATGGGCTTCCAAATATCCCTTTGCCAATTCCACAAGAACAGCCTTAGCGAAAGGCTTCTTGAAGGGAAAGATGTAACTCTGTGAGATGAATTAAGAGAACACAGAGCAGTTTCTCAGAAAGCTTCTTTCCAGTTTTGAACGGAAGATATTTCCTTTTTCACCATAGCCCTCTATGGGCTTCCAAATATCCCTTTGCCAATTCCACAAGAATAGCCTTAGCGAAAGGCTTCTTGAAGGGAAAGATGTAACTCTGTGGGATGAATTAACAGAACACAGAGTAGTTTCTCAGAAAGCTTCTTTCCAGTTTTGAACGGAAGATATTTCCTTTTTCACCATAGCCGTCTATGGGCTTCCAAATATCCCTTTGCCAATTCCCCAAGAACAGCCTTATCGAAAGGCTTCTTAAAGGGAAAGATTTAACTCTGTGAGATGAATTAACAGAACACAGAGCAGTTTCTCAGAAAGCTTCTTTCCAGTTTTGAACGGAAGGTATTTCCTTTTTCACCATAGCCCTCTATGGGCTTCGAAATATCCCTTTCCCATTTCCCCAAGAACAGCCTTAGCGAAAGGCTTCTTCAAGGGAAAGATGTAACTCTGTGAGATGAATTAACAGAACACAGAGCAGTTTCTCAGAAATCTTCTTTCTAGTTTTGAACGGAAGATATTTCCTTTTTCACCATAGCCCTCTATGGGCTTCCAAATATCCCTTTGCCAATTACACAAGAACAGACTTAGCGAAAGGCTTCTTGAAGGGAAAGATGTAACTCTGTGAGATGAATTAACAGAACACAGAGCAGTTTCTCAGAAAGCTTCTTTCCAGTTTTGAACGGAAGATATTTCCTTTTTCACCATAGCCCTCTATCGGCTTCCAAATATCCCTTTGCCAATTCCACAAGAACAGCCTTAGCGAAAGGCTTCTTGAAGGGAAAGATGTAACTCTGTGAGATGAATTAACAGAACACAGAGCAGTTTCTCAGAAAGCTTCTTTCCAGTTTTGAACGGAAGATATTTCCTTTTTCAACATAGCCCTCTATAGGCTTCCAAATATCCCTTTGCCAATTCCACAAGAACAGCCTTAGCGAAAGGCTTCTTGAAGGGAAAGATGTAACTCTGTGAGATGAATTAAGAGAACACAGAGCAGTTTCTCAGAAAGCTTCTTTCCAGTTTTGAACGGAAGATATTTCCTTTTTCACCATAGCCCTCTATGGGCTTCCAAATATCCCTTTGCCAATTCCACAAGAACAGCCTTAGCGAAAGGCTTCTTGAAGGGAAAGATGTAACTCTGTGAGATGAATTAACAGGACACAGAGCAGTTTCTCAGAAAGCTTCTTTCCAGTTTTGAACGGAAGATATTTCCTTTTTCACCATAGCCCTCTATGGGCTTCCAAATATCCCTTTGCCAATTCCACAAGAACAGCCTTAGCGAAAGGCTTCTTGAAGGGAAAGATGTAACTCTGTGAGATGAATTAACAGAACACAGAGCAGTTTCTCAGAAAGCTTCTTTCCAGTTTTGAACGGAAGATATTTCCTTTTTCACCATAGCCCTCTATGGGCTTTCAAATATCCCTTTGCCAATTCCACAAGAACAGCCTTAGCGAAAGGCTTCTTTAAGGGAAAGATGTAACTCTGTGAGATGAATTAACAGAACACAGAGCAGTTTCTCAGAAAGCTTCTTTCCAGTTTTGAACGGAAGATATATCCTTTTTCACCATAGCCCTCTATGGGCTTCCAAATATCCCTTTGCCAATTCCACAAGAACAGCCTTAGCGAAAGGCTTCTTGAAGGGAAAGATGTAACTCTGTGAGATGAATTAACAGAACACAGAGCAGTTTCCCAGAAAGCTTCTTTCCAGTTTTGAACGGAAGATATTTCCTTTTTCACCATAGCCCTCTATGGGCTTCCAAATATCCCTTTGCCAATTCCACCAGAACAGCCTTAGCGAAAGGCTTCCTGAAGGGAAAGATGTAACTCTGTGAGATGAATTAACAGAACACAGAGCAGTTTCTCAGAAAGCTTCTTTCCAGTTTTGAACGGAAGATATTTCCTTTTACACCATAGCCCTCTATGGGCTTCCAAATATCCCTTTGCCAATTCCACAAGAACAGCCTTAGCGAAAGGCTTCTTGAAGGGAAAGATGTAACTCTGTGAGATGAATTAAGAGAACACAGAGCAGTTTCTCAGAAAGCTTCTTTCCAGTTTTGAACGGAAGATATTTCCTTTTTCACCATAGCCCTCTATGGGCTTCCAAATATCCCTTTGCCAATTCCACAAGAATAGCCTTAGCGAAAGGCTTCTTGAAGGGAAAGATGTAACTCTGTGGGATGAATTAACAGAACACAGAGTAGTTTCTCAGAAAGCTTCTTTCCAGTTTTGAACGGAAGATATTTCCTTTTTCACCATAGCCGTCTATGGGCTTCCAAATATCCCTTTGCCAATTCCCCAAGAACAGCCTTATCGAAAGGCTTCTTAAAGGGAAAGATTTAACTCTGTGAGATGAATTAACAGAACACAGAGCAGTTTCTCAGAAAGCTTCTTTCCAGTTTTGAACGGAAGGTATTTCCTTTTTCACCATAGCCCTCTATGGGCTTCGAAATATCCCTTTCCCATTTCCCCAAGAACAGCCTTAGCGAAAGGCTTCTTCAAGGGAAAGATGTAACTCTGTGAGATGAATTAACAGAACACAGAGCAGTTTCTCAGAAATCTTCTTTCTAGTTTTGAACGGAAGATATTTCCTTTTTCACCATAGCCCTCTATGGGCTTCCAAATATCCCTTTGCCAATTACACAAGAACAGACTTAGCGAAAGGCTTCTTGAAGGGAAAGATGTAACTCTGTGAGATGAATTAACAGAACACAGAGCAGTTTCTCAGAAAGCTTCTTTCCAGTTTTGAACGGAAGATATTTCCTTTTTCACCATAGCCCTCTATCGGCTTCCAAATATCCCTTTGCCAATTCCACAAGAACAGCCTTAGCGAAAGGCTTCTTGAAGGGAAAGATGTAACTCTGTGAGATGAATTAACAGAACACAGAGCAGTTTCTCAGAAAGCTTCTTTCCAGTTTTGAACGGAAGATATTTCCTTTTTCAACATAGCCCTCTATAGGCTTCCAAATATCCCTTTGCCAATTCCACAAGAACAGCCTTAGCGAAAGGCTTCTTGAAGGGAAAGATGTAACTCTGTGAGATGAATTAAGAGAACACAGAGCAGTTTCTCAGAAAGCTTCTTTCCAGTTTTGAACGGAAGATATTTCCTTTTTCACCATAGCCCTCTATGGGCTTCCAAATATCCCTTTGCCAATTCCACAAGAACAGCCTTAGCGAAAGGCTTCTTGAAGGGAAAGATGTAACTCTGTGAGATGAATTAACAGGACACAGAGCAGTTTCTCAGAAAGCTTCTTTCCAGTTTTGAACGGAAGATATTTCCTTTTTCACCATAGCCCTCTATGGGCTTCCAAATATCCCTTTGCCAATTCCACAAGAACAGCCTTAGCGAAAGGCTTCTTGAAGGGAAAGATGTAACTCTGTGAGATGAATTAACAGAACACAGAGCAGTTTCTCAGAAAGCTTCTTTCCAGTTTTGAACGGAAGATATTTCCTTTTTCACCATAGCCCTCTATGGGCTTTCAAATATCCCTTTGCCAATTCCACAAGAACAGCCTTAGCGAAAGGCTTCTTTAAGGGAAAGATGTAACTCTGTGAGATGAATTAACAGAACACAGAGCAGTTTCTCAGAAAGCTTCTTTCCAGTTTTGAACGGAAGATATATCCTTTTTCACCATAGCCCTCTATGGGCTTCCAAATATCCCTTTGCCAATTCCACAAGAACAGCCTTAGCGAAAGGCTTCTTGAAGGGAAAGATGTAACTCTGTGAGATGAATTAACAGAACACAGAGCAGTTTCCCAGAAAGCTTCTTTCCAGTTTTGAACGGAAGATATTTCCTTTTTCACCATAGCCCTCTATGGGCTTCCAAATATCCCTTTGCCAATTCCACCAGAACAGCCTTAGCGAAAGGCTTCCTGAAGGGAAAGATGTAACTCTGTGAGATGAATTAACAGAACACAGAGCAGTTTCTCAGAAAGCTTCTTTCCAGTTTTGAACGGAAGATATTTCCTTTTTCACCTTAGCCCTCTATGGGTTTCCAAATATCCCTTTGCCAATTCCACAAAAACAGCCTTAGCGAAAGGCTTCTTGAAGGGAAAGATGTAACTCGGTGAGATGAATTAACAGAACACAGAGCAGTTTCTCAGAAAGCTTCTTTCCAGTTTTGAACGGAAGGTATTTCCTTTTTCACCATAGCCCTCTATGGGCTTCCAAATATCCCTGTGCCAATTCCACAAGAACAGCCTTACCGAAAGGCTTCTTGAAGGGAAAGATGTAACTCTGTGAGATGAATTAAGAGAACACAGAGCAGTTTCTCAGAAAGCTTCTTTCCAGTTTTGAACGGAAGATATTTCCTTTTTCACCATAGCCCTCTATGGGCTTCCAAATATCCCTTTGCCAATTCCACAAGAACAGCCTTAGCGAAAGGCTTCTTGAAGGGAAAGATGTAACTCTGTGAGATGAATTAAGAGGACACAGAGCAGTTTCTCAGAAAGCTTCTTTCCAGTTTTGAACGGAAGATATTTCCTTTTTCACCATAGCCCTCTATGGGCTTCCAAATATCCCTTTGCCAATTCCACAAGAACAGACTTAGCGAAAGGCTTCTTGAAGGGAAAGATGTACCTCTGTGAGATGAATTAACAGAACACAGAGCAGTTTCTCAGAAAGCTTCTTTCCAGTTTTGAACGGAAGATATTTCCTTTTTCACCATAGCCCTCTATGGGCTTCCAAATATCCCTTTGCCAATTCCACAAGAACAGCCTTAGCGAAAGGCTTCTTGAAGGGAAAGATGTAACTCTGTGAGATGAATTAACAGAACACAGAGCAGTTTCTCAGAAAGCTTCCTTCCAGTTTTGAACGGAAGATATATCCTTTTTCACCATAGCCCTCTATGGGCTTCCAAATATCCCTTTGCCAATTGCACAGGAATAGCCTTGGCGAAAGGCTTCTTGAAGGGAAAGATGTAACTCTGTGAGATGAATTAACAGAACACAGAGCAGTTTCTCAGAAAGCTTCTTTCCAGTTTTGAAATGAAGATATTTCCTTTTTCACCATAGCCCTCTATGGGCTTCCAAATATCCCTTTGCCAATTCCAAAAGAACAGACTTAGCGAAAGGCTTCTTGAAGGGAAAGATGTAACTCTGTGAGATGAATTAACAGAACACAGAGCAGTTTCTCAGAAAGCTTCTTTCCAGTTTTGAACGGAAGATATTTCCTTTTTCACCATAGCCCTCTAAGGGCTTCCAAATATCCCTTTGCCAATTCCACAAGAACAGCCTTTGCGAAAGGCTTCTTGAAGGGAAAGATGTAACTCTGTGAGACGAATTAACAGAACACAGAGCAGTTTCTCAGAAAGCTTCTTTCCAGTTTTGAACGGAAGATATTTCCTTTTTCACCATAGCCCTCTATGGGCTTCCAAATATCCCTTTGCCAATTCCACAAGAACAGCCTTAGCGAAAGGCTTTTTGAAGGGAAAGATGTAACTCTGTGAGATGAATTAACAGAACACAGAGCAGTTTCTCAGAAAGCTTCTTTCCAGTTTTTAACGGAAGATATTTCCTTTTTCACCATAGCCCTCTATGGGCTTCCAAATATCCCTTTGCCAATTCCACAAGAACAGGCTTAGCGAAAGGCTTCTTGAAGGGAAAGATGTAACTCTGTGAGATGAATTAACAGAACACAGAGCAGTATCTCAGAAAGCTTCTTTCCAGTTTTGAACGGAAGATATTTCCTTTTTCACCATAGCCCTCTAAGGGCTTCCAAATATCCCTTTGCCAATTCCACCAGAACAGCCTTAGCGAAAGGCTTCCTGAAGGGAAAGATGTAACTCTGTGAGATGAATTAACAGAACACAGAGCAGTTTCTCAGAAAGCTTCTTTCCAGTTTTGAACGGAAGATATTTCCTTTTTCACCTTAGCCCTCTATGGGTTTCCAAATATCCCTTTGCCAATTCCACAAGAACAGCCTTAGCGAAAGGCTTCTTGAAGGGAAAGATGTAACTCTGTGAGATGAATTAACAGAACACAGAGCAGTTTCTCAGAAAGCTTCTTTCCAGTTTTGAACGGAAGATATTTCCTTTTTCACCATAGCCCTCTATGGGCTTCCAAATATCCCTTTGCCAATTCCACAAGAACAGCCTTAGCGAAAGGCTTCTTGAAGGGAAAGTTGTAACTCTGTGAGATGAATTAACAGAACACAGAGCAGTTTCTCAGAAAGCTTCTTTCATGTTTTGAACGGAAGATATTTCCTTTTACACCATAGCCCTCTATGGGCTTCCAAATATCCCTTTGCCAATTCCACAAGAACAGCCTTAGCGAAAGGCTTCTTGAAGGGAAAGATGTAACTCTGTGAGATGAATTAACAGAACACAGAGCAGTTTCTCAGAAAGCTTCTTTCCAGTTTTGAACGGAAGATATTTCCTTTTTCACCATAGCCCACTATGGGCTTCCAAATATCCCTTTGCCAATTCCACAAGAATAGCCTTAGCGAAAGGCTTCTTGAAGGGAAAGATGTAACTCTGTGGGATGAATTAACAGAACACAGAGTAGTTTCTCAGAAAGCTTCTTTCCAGTTTTGAACGGAAGATATTTCCTTTTTCACCATAGCCGTCTATGGGCTTCCAAATATCCCTTTGCCAATTCCCCAAGAACAGCCTTATCGAAAGGCTTCTTAAAGGGAAAGATTTAACTCTGTGAGATGAATTAACAGAACACAGAGCAGTTTCTCAGAAAGCTTCTTTCCAGTTTTGAACGGAAGGTATTTCCTTTTTCACCATAGCCCTCTATGGGCTTCCAAATATCCCTTTCCCATTTCCCCAAGAACAGCCTTAGCGAAAGGCTTCTTCAAGGGAAAGATGTAACTCTGTGAGATGAATTAACAGAACACAGAGCAGTTTCTCAGAAATCTTCTTTCTAGTTTTGAACGGAAGATATTTCCTTTTTCACCATAGCCCTCTATGGGCTTCCAAATATCCCTTTGCCAATTACACAAGAACAGACTTAGCGAAAGGCTTCTTGAAGGGAAAGATGTAACTCTGTGAGATGAATTAACAGAACACAGAGCAGTTTCTCAGAAAGCTTCTTTCCAGTTTTGAACGGAAGATATTTCCTTTTTCACCATAGCCCTCTATGGGCTTCCAAATATCCCTTTGCCAATTGCACAGGAACAGCCTTAGCGAAAGGCTTCTTGAAGGGAAAGATGTAACTCTGTGAGATGAATTAACAGAACACAGAGCAGTTTCTCAGAAAGCTTCTTTCCAGTTTTGAACGGAAGATATTTCCTTTTTCACCATAGCCCTCTATCGGCTTCCAAATATCCCTTTGCCAATTCCACAAGAACAGCCTTAGCGAAAGGCTTCTTGAAGGGAAAGATGTAACTCTGTGAGATGAATTAACAGAACACAGAGCAGTTTCTCAGAAAGCTTCTTTCCAGTTTTGAACGGAAGATATTTCCTTTTTCAACATAGCCCTCTATAGGCTTCCAAATATCCCTTTGCCAATTCCACAAGAACAGCCTTAGCGAAAGGCTTCTTGAAGGGAAAGATGTAACTCTGTGAGATGAATTAAGAGAACACAGAGCAGTTTCTCAGAAAGCTTCTTTCCAGTTTTGAACGGAAGATATTTCCTTTTTCACCATAGCCCTCTATGGGCTTCCAAATATCCCTTTGCCAATTCCTCAAGAACAGCCTTAGCGAAAGGCTTCTTGAAGGGAAAGATGTAACTCTGTGAGATGAATTAACAGGACACAGAGCAGTTTCTCAGAAAGCTTCTTTCCAGTTTTGAACGGAAGATATTTCCTTTTTCACCATAGCCCTCTATGGGCTTCCAAATATCCCTTTGCCAATTCCACAAGAACAGCCTTAGCGAAAGGCTTCTTGAAGGGAAAGATGTAACTCTGTGAGATGAATTAACAGAACACAGAGCAGTTTCTCAGAAAGCTTCTTTCCAGTTTTGAACGGAAGATATTTCCTTTTTCACCATAGCCCTCTATGGGCTTTCAAATATCCCTTTGCCAATTCCACAAGAACAGCCTTAGCGAAAGGCTTCTTTAAGGGAAAGATGTAACTCTGTGAGATGAATTAACAGAACACAGAGCAGTTTCTCAGAAAGCTTCTTTCCAGTTTTGAACGGAAGATATTTCCTTTTTCACCATAGCCCTCTATGGGCTTCCAAATATCCCTTTGCCAATTCCACAAGAACAGCCTTAGCGAAAGGCTTCTTGAAGGGAAAGATGTAACTCTGTGAGATGAATTAACAGAACACAGAGCAGTTTCCCAGAAAGCTTCTTTCCAGTTTTGAACGGAAGATATTTCCTTTTTCACCATAGCCCTCTATGGGCTTCCAAATATCCCTTTGCCAATTCCACCAGAACAGCCTTAGCGAAAGGCTTCCTGAAGGGAAAGATGTAACTCTGTGAGATGAATTAACAGAACACAGAGCAGTTTCTCAGAAAGCTTCTTTCCAGTTTTGAACGGAAGATATTTCCTTTTTCACCTTAGCCCTCTATGGGTTTCCAAATATCCCTTTGCCAATTCCACAAAAACAGCCTTAGCGAAAGGCTTCTTGAAGGGAAAGATGTAACTCGGTGAGATGAATTAACAGAACACAGAGCAGTTTCTCAGAAAGCTTCTTTCCAGTTTTGAACGGAAGGTATTTCCTTTTTCACCATAGCCCTCTATGGGCTTCCAAATATCCCTGTGCCAATTCCACAAGAACAGCCTTACCGAAAGGCTTCTTGAAGGGAAAGATGTAACTCTGTGAGATGAATTAAGAGAACACAGAGCAGTTTCTCAGAAAGCTTCTTTCCAGTTTTGAACGGAAGATATTTCCTTTTTCACCATAGCCCTCTATGGGCTTCCAAATATCCCTTTGCCAATTCCACAAGAACAGCCTTAGCGAAAGGCTTCTTGAAGGGAAAGATGTAACTCTGTGAGATGAATTAACAGGACACAGAGCAGTTTCTCAGAAAGCTTCTTTCCAGTTTTGAACGGAAGATATTTCCTTTTTCACCATAGCCCTCTATGGGCTTCCAAATATCCCTTTGCCAATTCCACAAGAACAGACTTAGCGAAAGGCTTCTTGAAGGGAAAGATGTACCTCTGTGAGATGAATTAACAGAACACAGAGCAGTTTCTCAGAAAGCTTCCTTCCAGTTTTGAACGGAAGATATATCCTTTTTCACCATAGCCCTCTATGGGCTTCCAAATATCCCTTTGCCAATTGCACAGGAATAGCCTTGGCGAAAGGCTTCTTGAAGGGAAAGATGTAACTCTGTGAGATGAATTAACAGGACACAGAGCAGTTTCTCAGAAAGCTTCTTTCCAGTTTTGAACGGAAGATATTTCCTTTTTCACCATAGCCCTCTATGGGCTTCCAAATATCCCTTTGCCAATTCCACAAGAACAGCCTTAGCGAAAGGCTTCTTGAAGGGAAAGATGTAACTCTGTGAGATGAATTAACAGAACACAGAGCAGTTTCTCAGAAAGCTTCTTTCCAGTTTTGAACGGAAGATATTTCCTTTTTCACCATAGCCCTCTATGGGCTTTCAAATATCCCTTTGCCAATTCCAGAAGAACAGCCTTAGCGAAAGGCTTCTTTAAGCGAAAGATGTAACTCTGTGAGATGAATTAACAGAACACAGAGCAGTTTCTCAGAAAGCTTCTTTCCAGTTTTCAACGGAAGATATTTCCTTTTTCACCATAGCCCTCTATGGGCTTCCAAATATCCCTTTGCCAATTCCACAAGAACAGCCTTAGCGAAAGGCTTCTTGAAGGGAAAGATGTAACTCTGTGAGATGAATTAACAGAACACAGAGCAGTTTCCCAGAAAGCTTCTTTCCAGTTTTGAACGGAAGATATTTCCTTTTTCACCATAGCCCTCTATGGGCTTCCAAATATCCCTTTGCCAATTCCACCAGAACAGCCTTAGCGAAAGGCTTCCTGAAGGGAAAGATGGAACTCTGTGAGATGAATTAACAGAACACAGAGCAGTTTCTCAGAAAGCTTCTTTCCAGTTTTGAACGGAAGATATTTCCTTTTTCACCTTAGCCCTCTATGGGTTTCCAAATATCCCTTTGCCAATTCCACAAAAACAGCCTTAGCGAAAGGCTTCTTGAAGGGAAAGATGTAACTCGGTGAGATGAATTAACAGAACACAGAGCAGTTTCTCAGAAAGCTTCTTTCCAGTTTTGAACGGAAGGTATTTCCTTTTTCACCATAGCCCTCCATGGGCTTCCAAATATCCCTGTGCCAATTCCACAAGAACAGCCTTACCGAAAGGCTTCTTGAAGGGAAAGATGTAACTCTGTGAGATGAATTAAGAGAACACAGAGCAGTTTCTCAGAAAGCTTCTTTCCAGTTTTGAACGGAAGATATTTCCTTTTTCACCATAGCCCTCTATGGGCTTCCAAATATCCCTTTGCCAATTCCACAAGAACAGTCTTAGCGAAAGGCTTCTTGAAGGGAAAGATGTAACTCTGTGAGATGAATTAACAGGACACAGAGCAGTTTCTCAGAAAGCTTCTTTCCAGTTTTGAACGGAAGATATTTCCTTTTTCACCATAGCCCTCTATGGGCTTCCAAATATCCCTTTGCCAATTCCACAAGAACAGACTTAGCGAAAGGCTTCTTGAAGGGAAAGATGTACCTCTGTGAGATGAATTAACAGAACACAGAGCAGTTTCTCAGAAAGCTTCCTTCCAGTTTTGAACGGAAGATATATCCTTTTTCACCATAGCCCTCTATGGGCTTCCAAATATCCCTTTGCCAATTGCACAGGAATAGCCTTGGCGAAAGGCTTCTTGAAGGGAAAGATGTAACTCTGTGAGATGAATTAACAGAACACAGAGCAGTTTCTCAGAAAGCTTCTTTCCAGTTTTGAACGGAAGATATTTCCTTTTTCACCATAGCCCTCTATGGGCTTTCAAATATCCCTTTGCCAATTCCACAAGAACAGCCTTAGCGAAAGGCTTCTTGAAGGGAAAGATGTAACTCTGTGAGATGAATTAACAGAACACAGAGCAGTTTCTCAGAAAGCTTCTTTCCAGTTTTGAACGGAAGATATTTCCTTTTTCACCATAGCCCTCTATGGGCTTCCAAATATCCCTTTGCCAATTCCACAAGAACAGCCTTAGCGAAAGGCTTCTTGAAGGGAAAGATGTAACTCTGTGAGATGAATTAACAGAACACAGAGCAGTTTCCCAGAAAGCTTCTTTCCAGTTTTGAACGGAAGATATTTCCTTTTTCACCATAGCCCTCTATGGGCTTCCAAATATCCCTTTGCCAATTCCACCAGAACAGCCTTAGCGAAAGGCTTCTTGAAGGGAAAGATGTAACTCTGTGAGATGAATTAACAGAACACAGAGCAGTTTCTCAGAAATCTTCTTTCTAGTTTTGAACGGAAGATATTTCCTTTTTCACCATAGCCCTCTATGGGCTTCCAAATATCCCTTTGCCAATTATACAAGAACAGACTTAGCGAAAGGCTTCTTGAAGGGAAAGATGTAACTCTGTGAGATGAATTAACAGAACACAGAGCAGTTTCTCAGAAAGCTTCTTTCCAGTTTTGAACGGAAGATATTTCCTTTTTCACCATAGCCCTCTATGGGCTTCCAAATATCCCTTTGCCAATTGCACAGGAACAGCCTTAGCGAAAGGCTTCTTGAAGGGAAAGATGTAACTCTGTGAGATGAATTAACAGAACACAGAGCAGTTTCTCAGAAAGCTTCTTTCCAGTTTTGAACGGAAGATATTTCCTTTTTCACCTTAGCCCTCTATGGGTTTCCAAATATCCCTTTGCCAATTCCACAAAAACAGCCTTAGCGAAAGGCTTCTTGAAGGGAAAGATGTAACTCGGTGAGATGAATTAACAGAACACAGAGCAGTTTCTCAGAAAGCTTCTTTCCAGTTTTGAACGGAAGCTATTTCCTTTTTCACCATAGCCCTCTATGGGCTTCCAAATATCCCTGTGCCAATTCCACAAGAACAGCCTTACCGAAAGGCTTCTTGAAGGGAAAGATGTAACTCTGTGAGATGAATTAAGAGAACACAGAGCAGTTTCTCAGAAAGCTTCTTTCCAGTTTTGAACGGAAGATATTTCCTTTTTCACCATAGACCTCTATGGGCTTCCAAATATCCCTTTGCCAATTCCACAAGAACAGCCTTAGCGAAAGGCTTCTTGAAGGGAAAGATGTAACTCTGTGAGATGAATTAACAGGACACAGAGCAGTTTCTCAGAAAGCTTCTTTCCAGTTTTGAACGGAAGATATTTCCTTTTTCACCATAGCCCTCTATGGGCTTCCAAATATCCCTTTGCGAATTCCAAAAGAACAGACTTAGCGAAAGGCTTCTTGAAGGGAAAGATGTAACTCTGTGAGATGAATTAACAGAACACAGAGCAGTTTCTGAGAAAGCTTCTTTCCAGTTTTGAACGGAAGGTATTTCCTTTTTCACCATAGCCCTCTAAGGGCTTCCAAATATCCCTTTGCCAATTCCACAAGAACAGCCTTAGCGAATGGCTTCTTGAAGGGAAAGATGTAACTCTGTGAGATGAATTAACGGAACACAGAGCAGTTTCTCAGAAAGCTTCCTTCCAGTTTTGAACGGAAGATATTTCCTTTTTCACCATAGCCCTCTATGGGCTTCCAAATATCCCTTTGCCAATTCCACAAGAACAGCCTTAGCGAAAGGATTTTTGAAGGGAAAGATGTAACTCTGTGAGATGAATTAACAGAACACAGAGCAGTTTCTCAGAAAGCTTCTTTCCAGTTTTGAACGGAAGATATTTCCTTTTTCACCATAGCCCTCTAGGGGCTTCCAAATATCCCTTTGCCAATTGCACAGGAATAGCCTTAGCGAAAGGCTTCTTGAAGGGAAAGATGTAACTCTGTGAGATGAATTAACAGAACACAGAGCAGTTTCTCACAAAGCTTCTTTCCAGTTTTGAACGGAAGATATTTCCTTTTTCACCATAGCCCTCTATGGGCTTCCAAATATCCCTTTGCCAATTCCACAAGAACAGCCTTAGCGAAAGGCTTCTTGAAGGGAAAGATGTAACTCTGTGAGATGAATTAACGGGACACAGAGCAGTTTCTCAGAAAGCTTCTTTCCAGTTTTGAACGGAAGGTATTTCCTTTTTCACCATAGCCCTCTATGGGCTTCCAAATATCCCTTTGCCAATTCCACAAGAACAGCCTTAGCGAAAGGCTTCTTGAAGGGAAAGATGTAACTCTGTGAGATGAATTAACAGGACACAGAGCAGTTTCTCAGAAAGCTTCTTTCCAGTTTTGAAATGAAGATATTTCCTTTTTCACCATAGCCCTCTATGGGCTTCGAAATATCGCTTTGCCAATTCCACAAGAACAGCCTTAGCGAAAGGCTTCTTGAAGGGAAAGATGTAACTCTGTGAGATGAATTAACAGAACACAGAGCAGTTTCTCAGAAAGCTTCTTTCCAGTTTTGAACGGAAGATATTTCCTTTTTCACCATAGCCCTCTATGGGCTTCCAAATATCCCTTTGCCAATTCCACAAGAACAGCCTTAGCGAAAGGCTTCTTGAAGGGAAAGATGTAACTCTGTGAGATGAATTAACAGAACACAGAGCAGTTTCTCAGAAAGCTTCCTTCCAGTTTTGAACGGAAGATATTTCCTTTTTCACCATAGCCCTCTATGGGCTTCCAAATATCCCTTTGCCAATTCCACAAGAACAGCCTTAGCGAAAGGATTCTTGAAGGGAAAGATGTAACTCTGTGAGATGAATTAACAGAACACAGAGCAGTTTCTCAGAAAGCTTCTTTCCAGTTTTGAACGGAAGATATTTCCTTTTTCACCATTGCCCTCTATGGGCTTCCAAATATCCCTTTGCCAATTGCACAGGAATAGCCTTAGCGAAAGGCTTCTTGAAGGGAAAGATGTAACTCTGTGAGATGAATTAACAGAACACAGAGCAGTTTCTCAGAAAGCTTCTTTCCAGTTTTGAACGGAAGATATTTCCTTTTTCAACATAGCCCTCTTTGGGCTTCCAAATATCCCTTTGCCAATTCCACAAGAACAGCCTTAGCGAAAGGCTTCTTGAAGGGAAAGATGTAACTCTGTGAGATGAATTAACAGGACACAGAGCAGTTTCTCAGAAAGCTTCTTTCCAGTTTTGAACGGAAGATATTTCCTTTTTCACCATAGCCCTCTATGGGCTTCCAAATATCCCTTTGCCAATTCCACAAGAACAGCCTTAGCGAAAGGCTTCTTGAAGGGAAACATGTAACTCTGTGAGATGAATTAACAGAACACAGAGCAGTTTCTCAGAAAGCTTCTTTCCAGTTTTGAACGGAAGGTATTTCCTTTTTCACCATAGCCCTCTATGGGCTTCCAAATATCCCTTTGCCAATTCCCCAAGAACAGCCTTAGCGAAAGGCTTCTTGAAGGGAAAGATGTAACTCTGTGAGATGAATTAACAGAACACAGAGCAGTTTCTCAGAAATCTTCTTTCTAGTTTTGAACGGAAGATATTTCCTTTTTCACCATAGCCCTCTATGGGCTTCCAAATATCCCTTTGCCAATTATACAAGAACAGACTTAGCGAAAGGCTTCTTGAAGGGAAAGATGTAACTCTGTGAGATGAATTAACAGAACACAGAGCAGTTTCTCAGAAAGCTTCTTTCCAGTTTTGAACGGAAGATATTTCCTTTTTCACCATAGCCCTCTATGGGCTTCCAAATATCCCTTTGCCAATTGCACAGGAACAGCCTTAGCGAAAGGCTTCTTGAAGGGAAAGATGTAACTCTGTGAGATGAATTAACAGAACACAGAGCAGTTTCTCAGAAAGCTTCTTTCCAGTTTTGAACGGAAGATATTTCCTTTTTCACCTTAGCCCTCTATGGGTTTCCAAATATCCCTTTGCCAATTCCACAAAAACAGCCTTAGCGAAAGGCTTCTTGAAGGGAAAGATGTAACTCGGTGAGATGAATTAACAGAACACAGAGCAGTTTCTCAGAAAGCTTCTTTCCAGTTTTGAACGGAAGCTATTTCCTTTTTCACCATAGCCCTCTATGGGCTTCCAAATATCCCTGTGCCAATTCCACAAGAACAGCCTTACCGAAAGGCTTCTTGAAGGGAAAGATGTAACTCTGTGAGATGAATTAAGAGAACACAGAGCAGTTTCTCAGAAAGCTTCTTTCCAGTTTTGAACGGAAGATATTTCCTTTTTCACCATAGACCTCTATGGGCTTCCAAATATCCCTTTGCCAATTCCACAAGAACAGCCTTAGCGAAAGGCTTCTTGAAGGGAAAGATGTAACTCTGTGAGATGAATTAACAGGACACAGAGCAGTTTCTCAGAAAGCTTCTTTCCAGTTTTGAACGGAAGATATTTCCTTTTTCACCATAGCCCTCTATGGGCTTCCAAATATCCCTTTGCCAATTCCAAAAGAACAGACTTAGCGAAAGGCTTCTTGAAGGGAAAGATGTAACTCTGTGAGATGAATTAACAGAACACAGAGCAGTTTCTCAGAAAGCTTCTTTCCAGTTTTGAACGGAAGATATTTCCTTTTTCACCATAGCCCTCTATGGGCTTCCAAATATCCCTTTGCCAATTCCACAAGAACAGCCTTAGCGAAAGGCTTCTTGAAGGGAAAGATGTAACTCTGTGAGATGAATTAACGGGACACAGAGCAGTTTCTCAGAAAGCTTCTTTCCAGTTTTGAACGGAAGGTATTTCCTTTTTCACCATAGCCCTCTATGGGCTTCCAAATATCCCTTTGCCAATTCCACAAGAACAGCCTTAGCGAAAGGCTTCTTGAAGGGAAAGATGTAACTCTGTGAGATGAATTAACAGAACACAGAGCAGTTTCTCAGAAAGCTTCTTTCCAGTTTTGAACGGAAGGTGTTTCCTTTTTCACCATAGCCCTCTATGGGCTTCCAAATATCCCTTTGCCAATTCCCCAAGAACAGCCTTAGCGAAAGGCTTCTTGAAGGGAAAGATGTAACTCTGTGAGATGAATTAACAGAACACAGAGCAGTTTCTCAGAAATCTTCTTTCTAGTTTTGAACGGAAGATATTTCCTTTTTCACCATAGCCCTCTATGGGCTTCCAAATATCCCTTTGCCAATTACACAAGAACAGACTTAGCGAAAGGCTTCTTGAAGGGAAAGATGTAACTCTGTGAGATGAATTAACAGAACACAGAGCAGTTTCTCAGAAAGCTTCTTTCCAGTTTTGAACGGAAGATATTTCCTTTTTCACCATAGCCCTCTATGGGCTTCCAAATATCCCTTTGCCAATTGCACAGGAACAGCCTTAGCGAAAGGCTTCTTGAAGGGAAAGATGTAACTCTGTGAGATGAATTAACAGAACACAGAGCAGTTTCTCAGAAAGCTTCTTTCCAGTTTTGAACGGAAGATATTTCCTTTTTCACCATAGCCCTCTATCGGCTTCCAAATATCCCTTTGCCAATTCCACAAGAACAGACTTAGCGAAAGGCTTCTTGAAGGGAAAGATGTAACTCTGTGAGATGAATTAACAGAACACAGAGCAGTTTCTCAGAAAGCTTCTTTCCAGTTTTGAACGGAAGATATTTCCTTTTTCAACATAGCCCTCTATGGGCTTCCAAATATCCCTTTGCCAATTCCACAAGAACAGCCTTAGCGAAAGGCTTCTTGAAGGGAAAGATGTAACTCTGTGAGATGAATTAAGAGAACACAGAGCAGTTTCTCAGAAAGCTTCTTTCCAGTTTTGAACGGAAGATATTTCCTTTTTCACCATAGCCCTCTATGGGCTTCCAAATATCCCTTTGCCAATTCCACAAGAACAGCCTTAGCGAAAGGCTTCTTGAAGGGAAAGATGTAACTCTGTGAGATGAATTAACAGGACACAGAGCAGTTTCTCAGAAAGCTTCTTTCCAATTTTGAACGGAAGATATTTCCTTTTTCACCATAGCCCTCTATGGGCTTCCAAATATCCCTTTGCCAATTCCACAAGAACAGCCTTAGCGAAAGGCTTCTTGAAGGGAAAGATGTAACTCTGTGAGATGAATTAACAGAACACAGAGCAGTTTCTCAGAAAGCTTCTTTCCAGTTTTGAACGGAAGATATTTCCTTTTTCACCATAGCCTTCTATGGGCTTCCAAATATCCCTTTGCCAATTCCACAAGAACAGCCTTAGCGAAAGGCTTCTTGAAGGGAAAGATGTAACTCTGTGAGATGAATTAAGAGAACACAGAGCAGTTTCTCAGAAAGCTTCTTTCCAGTTTTGAACGGAAGATATTTCCTTTTTCACCATAGCCCTCTATGGGCTTCCAAATATCCCTTTGCCAATTCCACAAGAACAGCCTTAGCGAAAGGCTTCTTGAAGGGAAAGATGTAACTCTGTGAGATGAATTAACAGGACACAGAGCAGTTTCTCAGAAAGCTTCTTTCCAGTTTTGAACGGAAGATATTTCCTTTTTCACCATAGCCCTCTATGGGCTTCCAAATATCCCTTTGCCAATTCCACAAGAACAGACTTAGCGAAAGGCTTCTTGAAGGGAAAGATGTACCTCTGTGAGATGAATTAACAGAACACAGAGCAGTTTCTCAGAAAGCTTCCTTCCAGTTTTGAACGGAAGATATATCCTTTTTCACCATAGCCCTCTATGGGCTTCCAAATATCCCTTTGCCAATTGCACAGGAATAGCCTTGGCGAAAGGCTTCTTGAAGGGAAAGATGTAACTCTGTGAGATGAATTAACAGGACACAGAGCAGTTTCTCAGAAAGCTTCTTTCCAGTTTTGAACGGAAGATATTTCCTTTTTCACCATAGCCCTCTATGGGCTTCCAAATATCCCTTTGCCAATTCCACAAGAACAGCCTTAGCGAAAGGCTTCTTGAAGGGAAAGATGTAACTCTGTGAGATGAATTAACAGAACACAGAGCAGTTTCTCAGAAAGCTTCTTTCCAGTTTTGAACGGAAGATATTTCCTTTTTCACCATAGCCCTCTATGGGCTTTCAAATATCCCTTTGCCAATTCCAGAAGAACAGCCTTAGCGAAAGGCTTCTTTAAGCGAAAGATGTAACTCTGTGAGATGAATTAACAGAACACAGAGCAGTTTCTCAGAAAGCTTCTTTCCAGTTTTCAACGGAAGATATTTCCTTTTTCACCATAGCCCTCTATGGGCTTCCAAATATCCCTTTGCCAATTCCACAAGAACAGCCTTAGCGAAAGGCTTCTTGAAGGGAAAGATGTAACTCTGTGAGATGAATTAACAGAACACAGAGCAGTTTCCCAGAAAGCTTCTTTCCAGTTTTGAACGGAAGATATTTCCTTTTTCACCATAGCCCTCTATGGGCTTCCAAATATCCCTTTGCCAATTCCACCAGAACAGCCTTAGCGAAAGGCTTCCTGAAGGGAAAGATGTAACTCTGTGAGATGAATTAACAGAACACAGAGCAGTTTCTCAGAAAGCTTCTTTCCAGTTTTGAACGGAAGATATTTCCTTTTTCACCTTAGCCCTCTATGGGTTTCCAAATATCCCTTTGCCAATTCCACAAAAACAGCCTTAGCGAAAGGCTTCTTGAAGGGAAAGATGTAACTCGGTGAGATGAATTAACAGAACACAGAGCAGTTTCTCAGAAAGCTTCTTTCCAGTTTTGAACGGAAGGTATTTCCTTTTTCACCATAGCCCTCCATGGGCTTCCAAATATCCCTGTGCCAATTCCACAAGAACAGCCTTACCGAAAGGCTTCTTGAAGGGAAAGATGTAACTCTGTGAGATGAATTAAGAGAACACAGAGCAGTTTCTCAGAAAGCTTCTTTCCAGTTTTGAACGGAAGATATTTCCTTTTTCACCATAGCCCTCTATGGGCTTCCAAATATCCCTTTGCCAATTCCACAAGAACAGTCTTAGCGAAAGGCTTCTTGAAGGGAAAGATGTAACTCTGTGAGATGAATTAACAGGACACAGAGCAGTTTCTCAGAAAGCTTCTTTCCAGTTTTGAACGGAAGATATTTCCTTTTTCACCATAGCCCTCTATGGGCTTCCAAATATCCCTTTGCCAATTCCACAAGAACAGACTTAGCGAAAGGCTTCTTGAAGGGAAAGATGTACCTCTGTGAGATGAATTAACAGAACACAGAGCAGTTTCTCAGAAAGCTTCCTTCCAGTTTTGAACGGAAGATATATCCTTTTTCACCATAGCCCTCTATGGGCTTCCAAATATCCCTTTGCCAATTGCACAGGAATAGCCTTGGCGAAAGGCTTCTTGAAGGGAAAGATGTAACTCTGTGAGATGAATTAACAGAACACAGAGCAGTTTCTCAGAAAGCTTCTTTCCAGTTTTGAACGGAAGATATTTCCTTTTTCACCATAGCCCTCTATGGGCTTTCAAATATCCCTTTGCCAATTCCACAAGAACAGCCTTAGCGAAAGGCTTCTTGAAGGGAAAGATGTAACTCTGTGAGATGAATTAACAGAACACAGAGCAGTTTCTCAGAAAGCTTCTTTCCAGTTTTGAACGGAAGATATTTCCTTTTTCACCATAGCCCTCTATGGGCTTCCAAATATCCCTTTGCCAATTCCACAAGAACAGCCTTAGCGAAAGGCTTCTTGAAGGGAAAGATGTAACTCTGTGAGATGAATTAACAGAACACAGAGCAGTTTCCCAGAAAGCTTCTTTCCAGTTTTGAACGGAAGATATTTCCTTTTTCACCATAGCCCTCTATGGGCTTCCAAATATCCCTTTGCCAATTCCACCAGAACAGCCTTAGCGAAAGGCTTCTTGAAGGGAAAGATGTAACTCTGTGAGATGAATTAACAGAACACAGAGCAGTTTCTCAGAAATCTTCTTTCTAGTTTTGAACGGAAGATATTTCCTTTTTCACCATAGCCCTCTATGGGCTTCCAAATATCCCTTTGCCAATTATACAAGAACAGACTTAGCGAAAGGCTTCTTGAAGGGAAAGATGTAACTCTGTGAGATGAATTAACAGAACACAGAGCAGTTTCTCAGAAAGCTTCTTTCCAGTTTTGAACGGAAGATATTTCCTTTTTCACCATAGCCCTCTATGGGCTTCCAAATATCCCTTTGCCAATTGCACAGGAACAGCCTTAGCGAAAGGCTTCTTGAAGGGAAAGATGTAACTCTGTGAGATGAATTAACAGAACACAGAGCAGTTTCTCAGAAAGATTCTTTCCAGTTTTGAACGGAAGATATTTCCTTTTTCACCTTAGCCCTCTATGGGTTTCCAAATATCCCTTTGCCAATTCCACAAAAACAGCCTTAGCGAAAGGCTTCTTGAAGGGAAAGATGTAACTCGGTGAGATGAATTAACAGAACACAGAGCAGTTTCTCAGAAAGCTTCTTTCCAGTTTTGAACGGAAGCTATTTCCTTTTTCACCATAGCCCTCTATGGGCTTCCAAATATCCCTGTGCCAATTCCACAAGAACAGCCTTACCGAAAGGCTTCTTGAAGGGAAAGATGTAACTCTGTGAGATGAATTAAGAGAACACAGAGCAGTTTCTCAGAAAGCTTCTTTCCAGTTTTGAACGGAAGATATTTCCTTTTTCACCATAGACCTCTATGGGCTTCCAAATATCCCTTTGCCAATTCCACAAGAACAGCCTTAGCGAAAGGCTTCTTGAAGGGAAAGATGTAACTCTGTGAGATGAATTAACAGGACACAGAGCAGTTTCTCAGAAAGCTTCTTTCCAGTTTTGAACGGAAGATATTTCCTTTTTCACCATAGCCCTCTATGGGCTTCCAAATATCCCTTTGCGAATTCCAAAAGAACAGACTTAGCGAAAGGCTTCTTGAAGGGAAAGATGTAACTCTGTGAGATGAATTAACAGAACACAGAGCAGTTTCTGAGAAAGCTTCTTTCCAGTTTTGAACGGAAGGTATTTCCTTTTTCACCATAGCCCTCTAAGGGCTTCCAAATATCCCTTTGCCAATTCCACAAGAACAGCCTTAGCGAAAGGCTTCTTGAAGGGAAAGATGTAACTCTGTGAGATGAATTAACGGAACACAGAGCAGTTTCTCAGAAAGCTTCCTTCCAGTTTTGAACGGAAGATATTTCCTTTTTCACCATAGCCCTCTATGGGCTTCCAAATATCCCTTTGCCAATTCCACAAGAACAGCCTTAGCGAAAGGATTTTTGAAGGGAAAGATGTAACTCTGTGAGATGAATTAACAGAACACAGAGCAGTTTCTCAGAAAGCTTCTTTCCAGTTTTGAACGGAAGATATTTCCTTTTTCACCATAGCCCTCTAGGGGCTTCCAAATATCCCTTTGCCAATTGCACAGGAATAGCCTTAGCGAAAGGCTTCTTGAAGGGAAAGATGTAACTCTGTGAGATGAATTAACAGAACACAGAGCAGTTTCTCACAAAGCTTCTTTCCAGTTTTGAACGGAAGATATTTCCTTTTTCACCATAGCCCTCTATGGGCTTCCAAATATCCCTTTGCCAATTCCACAAGAACAGCCTTAGCGAAAGGCTTCTTGAAGGGAAAGATGTAACTCTGTGAGATGAATTAACGGGACACAGAGCAGTTTCTCAGAAAGCTTCTTTCCAGTTTTGAACGGAAGGTATTTCCTTTTTCACCATAGCCCTCTATGGGCTTCCAAATATCCCTTTGCCAATTCCACAAGAACAGCCTTAGCGAAAGGCTTCTTGAAGGGAAAGATGTAACTCTGTGAGATGAATTAACAGGACACAGAGCAGTTTCTCAGAAAGCTTCTTTCCAGTTTTGAAATGAAGATATTTCCTTTTTCACCATAGCCCTCTATGGGCTTCGAAATATCGCTTTGCCAATTCCACAAGAACAGCCTTAGCGAAAGGCTTCTTGAAGGGAAAGATGTAACTCTGTGAGATGAATTAACAGAACACAGAGCAGTTTCTCAGAAAGCTTCTTTCCAGTTTTGAACGGAAGATATTTCCTTTTTCACCATAGCCCTCTATGGGCTTCCAAATATCCCTTTGCCAATTCCACAAGAACAGCCTTAGCGAAAGGCTTCTTGAAGGGAAAGATGTAACTCTGTGAGATGAATTAACAGAACACAGAGCAGTTTCTCAGAAAGCTTCCTTCCAGTTTTGAACGGAAGATATTTCCTTTTTCACCATAGCCCTCTATGGGCTTCCAAATATCCCTTTGCCAATTCCACAAGAACAGCCTTAGCGAAAGGATTCTTGAAGGGAAAGATGTAACTCTGTGAGATGAATTAACAGAACACAGAGCAGTTTCTCAGAAAGCTTCTTTCCAGTTTTGAACGGAAGATATTTCCTTTTTCACCATTGCCCTCTATGGGCTTCCAAATATCCCTTTGCCAATTGCACAGGAATAGCCTTAGCGAAAGGCTTCTTGAAGGGAAAGATGTAACTCTGTGAGATGAATTAACAGAACACAGAGCAGTTTCTCAGAAAGCTTCTTTCCAGTTTTGAACGGAAGATATTTCCTTTTTCAACATAGCCCTCTTTGGGCTTCCAAATATCCCTTTGCCAATTCCACAAGAACAGCCTTAGCGAAAGGCTTCTTGAAGGGAAAGATGTAACTCTGTGAGATGAATTAACAGGACACAGAGCAGTTTCTCAGAAAGCTTCTTTCCAGTTTTGAACGGAAGATATTTCCTTTTTCACCATAGCCCTCTATGGGCTTCCAAATATCCCTTTGCCAATTCCACAAGAACAGCCTTAGCGAAAGGCTTCTTGAAGGGAAACATGTAACTCTGTGAGATGAATTAACAGAACACAGAGCAGTTTCTCAGAAAGCTTCTTTCCAGTTTTGAACGGAAGGTATTTCCTTTTTCACCATAGCCCTCTATGGGCTTCCAAATATCCCTTTGCCAATTCCCCAAGAACAGCCTTAGCGAAAGGCTTCTTGAAGGGAAAGATGTAACTCTGTGAGATGAATTAACAGAACACAGAGCAGTTTCTCAGAAATCTTCTTTCTAGTTTTGAACGGAAGATATTTCCTTTTTCACCATAGCCCTCTATGGGCTTCCAAATATCCCTTTGCCAATTATACAAGAACAGACTTAGCGAAAGGCTTCTTGAAGGGAAAGATGTAACTCTGTGAGATGAATTAACAGAACACAGAGCAGTTTCTCAGAAAGCTTCTTTCCAGTTTTGAACGGAAGATATTTCCTTTTTCACCATAGCCCTCTATGGGCTTCCAAATATCCCTTTGCCAATTGCACAGGAACAGCCTTAGCGAAAGGCTTCTTGAAGGGAAAGATGTAACTCTGTGAGATGAATTAACAGAACACAGAGCAGTTTCTCAGAAAGCTTCTTTCCAGTTTTGAACGGAAGATATTTCCTTTTTCACCTTAGCCCTCTATGGGTTTCCAAATATCCCTTTGCCAATTCCACAAAAACAGCCTTAGCGAAAGGCTTCTTGAAGGGAAAGATGTAACTCGGTGAGATGAATTAACAGAACACAGAGCAGTTTCTCAGAAAGCTTCTTTCCAGTTTTGAACGGAAGCTATTTCCTTTTTCACCATAGCCCTCTATGGGCTTCCAAATATCCCTGTGCCAATTCCACAAGAACAGCCTTACCGAAAGGCTTCTTGAAGGGAAAGATGTAACTCTGTGAGATGAATTAAGAGAACACAGAGCAGTTTCTCAGAAAGCTTCTTTCCAGTTTTGAACGGAAGATATTTCCTTTTTCACCATAGACCTCTATGGGCTTCCAAATATCCCTTTGCCAATTCCACAAGAACAGCCTTAGCGAAAGGCTTCTTGAAGGGAAAGATGTAACTCTGTGAGATGAATTAACAGGACACAGAGCAGTTTCTCAGAAAGCTTCTTTCCAGTTTTGAACGGAAGATATTTCCTTTTTCACCATAGCCCTCTATGGGCTTCCAAATATCCCTTTGCCAATTCCAAAAGAACAGACTTAGCGAAAGGCTTCTTGAAGGGAAAGATGTAACTCTGTGAGATGAATTAACAGAACACAGAGCAGTTTCTCAGAAAGCTTCTTTCCAGTTTTGAACGGAAGATATTTCCTTTTTCACCATAGCCCTCTATGGGCTTCCAAATATCCCTTTGCCAATTCCACAAGAACAGCCTTAGCGAAAGGCTTCTTGAAGGGAAAGATGTAACTCTGTGAGATGAATTAACGGGACACAGAGCAGTTTCTCAGAAAGCTTCTTTCCAGTTTTGAACGGAAGGTATTTCCTTTTTCACCATAGCCCTCTATGGGCTTCCAAATATCCCTTTGCCAATTCCACAAGAACAGCCTTAGCGAAAGGCTTCTTGAAGGGAAAGATGTAACTCTGTGAGATGAATTAACAGAACACAGAGCAGTTTCTCAGAAAGCTTCTTTCCAGTTTTGAACGGAAGGTGTTTCCTTTTTCACCATAGCCCTCTATGGGCTTCCAAATATCCCTTTGCCAATTCCCCAAGAACAGCCTTAGCGAAAGGCTTCTTGAAGGGAAAGATGTAACTCTGTGAGATGAATTAACAGAACACAGAGCAGTTTCTCAGAAATCTTCTTTCTAGTTTTGAACGGAAGATATTTCCTTTTTCACCATAGCCCTCTATGGGCTTCCAAATATCCCTTTGCCAATTACACAAGAACAGACTTAGCGAAAGGCTTCTTGAAGGGAAAGATGTAACTCTGTGAGATGAATTAACAGAACACAGAGCAGTTTCTCAGAAAGCTTCTTTCCAGTTTTGAACGGAAGATATTTCCTTTTTCACCATAGCCCTCTATGGGCTTCCAAATATCCCTTTGCCAATTGCACAGGAACAGCCTTAGCGAAAGGCTTCTTGAAGGGAAAGATGTAACTCTGTGAGATGAATTAACAGAACACAGAGCAGTTTCTCAGAAAGCTTCTTTCCAGTTTTGAACGGAAGATATTTCCTTTTTCACCATAGCCCTCTATCGGCTTCCAAATATCCCTTTGCCAATTCCACAAGAACAGACTTAGCGAAAGGCTTCTTGAAGGGAAAGATGTAACTCTGTGAGATGAATTAACAGAACACAGAGCAGTTTCTCAGAAAGCTTCTTTCCAGTTTTGAACGGAAGATATTTCCTTTTTCAACATAGCCCTCTATGGGCTTCCAAATATCCCTTTGCCAATTCCACAAGAACAGCCTTAGCGAAAGGCTTCTTGAAGGGAAAGATGTAACTCTGTGAGATGAATTAAGAGAACACAGAGCAGTTTCTCAGAAAGCTTCTTTCCAGTTTTGAACGGAAGATATTTCCTTTTTCACCATAGCCCTCTATGGGCTTCCAAATATCCCTTTGCCAATTCCACAAGAACAGCCTTAGCGAAAGGCTTCTTGAAGGGAAAGATGTAACTCTGTGAGATGAATTAACAGGACACAGAGCAGTTTCTCAGAAAGCTTCTTTCCAATTTTGAACGGAAGATATTTCCTTTTTCACCATAGCCCTCTATGGGCTTCCAAATATCCCTTTGCCAATTCCACAAGAACAGCCTTAGCGAAAGGCTTCTTGAAGGGAAAGATGTAACTCTGTGAGATGAATTAACAGAACACAGAGCAGTTTCTCAGAAAGCTTCTTTCCAGTTTTGAACGGAAGATATTTCCTTTTTCACCATAGCCTTCTATGGGCTTCCAAATATCCCTTTGCCAATTCCACAAGAACAGCCTTAGCGAAAGGCTTCTTGAAGGGAAAGATGTAACTCTGTGAGATGAATTAACAGAACACAGAGCAGTTTCTCAGAAAGCTTCCTTCCAGTTTTGAACGGAAGATATTTCCTTTTTCACCATAGCCCTCTATGGGCTTCCAAATATCCCTTTGCCAATTCCACAAGAACAGCCTTAGCGAAAGGCTTCTTGAAGGGAAAGATGTAACTCTGTGAGATGAATTAACAGAACACAGAGCAGTTTCTCAGAAAGCTTCTTTCCAGTTTTGAACGGAAGATATTTCCTTTTTCACCATAGCCCTCTATGGGCTTCCAAATATCCCTTTGCCAATTGCAGAGGAATAGCCTTAGCGAAAGACTTCTTGAAGGGAAAGATGTAACTCTGTGAGATGAATTAACAGAACACAGAGCAGTTTCTCAGAAAGGTTCTTTCCAGTTTTGAACGGAAGATATTTCCTTTTTCACCATAGCCCTCTATGGGCTTCCAAATATCCCTTTGCCAATTCCACAAGAACAGCCTGAGCGAATGGCTTCTTGAAGGGAAAGATGTAACTCTGTGAGATGAATTAACAGAACACAGAGCAGTTTCTCAGAAAGCTTCTTTCCAGTTTTGAACGGAAGATATTTCCTTTTTCACCATAGCCCTCTATTGGCTTCCAAATATCCCTTTGCCAATTGCACAGGAATAGCCTTAGCGAAAGGCTTCTTGAAGGGAAAGATGTAACTCTGTGAGATGAATTAACAGAACACAGAGCAGTTTCTCAGAAAGCTTCTTTCCAGTTTTGAACGGAAGATATTTTTTTTCACCATAGCCCTCTATGGGCTTCCAAATATCCCTTTGCCAATTCCACAAAAACAGCCTTAGCGAAAGGCTTCTTTAAGGGAAAGATGTAACTCTGTGAGATGAATTAACAGAACACAGAGCAGTTTCTCAGAAAGCTTCTTTCCAGTTTTGAACGGAAGATATTTCCTTTTTCACGATAGCCCTCTATGGGCTTCCAAATATCCCTTTGCCAATTCCACAAGAACAGCCTTAGCGAAAGGCTTCTTGAAGGGAAAGATGTAACTCTGTGATATGAATTAACAGAACACAGAGCAGTTTCCCAGAAAGCTTCTTTCCAGTTTTGAACGGAAGATATTTCCTTTTTCACCATAGCCCCCTATGGGCTTCCAAATATCCCTTTGCAATTCCACCAGAACAGCCTTAGCGAAAGGCTTCCTGAAGGGAAAGATGTAACTCTGTGCGATGAATTAACAGAACACAGAGCAGTTTCTCCGAAAGCTTCTTTCCAGTTTTGAACGGAAGATATTTCCTTTTTCACCTTAGCCCTCTATGGGTTTCCAAATATCCCTTTGCCAATTCCACAAAAACAGCCTTAGCGAAAGGCTTCTTGAAGGGAAAGATGTAACTCTGTGAGATGAATTAACAGAACACAGAGCAGTTTCTCAGAAAGCTTCTTTCCAGTTTTGAACGGAAGGTATTTCCTTTTTCACCATAGCCCTCTATGGGCTTCCAAATATCCCTTTGCCAATTCCACAAGAACAGCCTTAGCGAAAGGCTTCTTGAAGGGAAAGATGTAACTCTGTGAGATGAATTAACAGAACACAGAGCAGTTTCTCAGAAAGCTTCTTTCCAGTTTAGAACGGAAGATATTTCCTTTTTCACCATTGCCCTCTATGGGCTTCCAAATATCCCTGTGCCAATTGCACAGGAATAGCCTTAGCGAAAGGCTTCTTGAAGGGAAAGATGTAACTCTGTGAGATGAATTAACAGAACACAGAGCAGTTTCTCAGAAAGCTTCTTTCCAGTTTTGAACGGAAGATATTTCCTTTTTCACCATAGCCCCTCTTTGGGCTTCCAAATATCCCTTTGCCAATTCCACAAGAACAGCCTTAGCGAAAGGCTTCTTGAAGGGAAAGATGTAACTCTGTGAGATGAATTAACAGGACACAGAGCAGTTTCTCAGAAAGCTTCTTTCCAGTTTTGAACGGAAGATATTTCCTTTTTCACCATAGCCCTCTATGGGCTTCCAAATATCCCTTTGCCAATTCCACAAGAACAGCCTTAGCGAAAGGCTTCTTGAAGGGAAACATGTAACTCTGTGAGATGAATTAACAGAACACCGAGCAGTTTCTCAGAAAGCTTCTTTCCAGTTTTGAACGGAAGGTATTTCCTTTTTCACCATAGCCCTCTATGGGCTTCCAAATATCCCTTTGCCAATTCCCCAAGAACAGCCTTAGCGAAAGGCTTCTTGAAGGGAAAGATGTAACTCTGTGAGATGAATTAACAGAACACAGAGCAGTTTCTCAGAAATCTTCTTTCTAGTTTTGAACGGAAGATATTTCCTTTTTCACCATAGCCCTCTATGGGCTTCCAAATATCCCTTTGCCAATTATACAAGAACAGACTTAGCGAAAGGCTTCTTGAAGGGAAAGATGTAACTCTGTGAGATGAATTAACAGAACACAGAGCAGTTTCTCAGAAAGCTTCTTTCCAGTTTTGAACGGAAGATATTTCCTTTTTCACCATAGCCCTCTATGGGCTTCCAAATATCCCTTTGCCAATTGCACAGGAACAGCCTTAGCGAAAGGCTTCTTGAAGGGAAAGATGTAACTCTGTGAGATGAATTAACAGAACACAGAGCAGTTTCTCAGAAAGCTTCTTTCCAGTTTTGAACGGAAGATATTTCCTTTTTCACCTTAGCCCTCTATGGGTTTCCAAATATCCCTTTGCCAATTCCACAAAAACAGCCTTAGCGAAAGGCTTCTTGAAGGGAAAGATGTAACTCGGTGAGATGAATTAACAGAACACAGAGCAGTTTCTCAGAAAGCTTCTTTCCAGTTTTTGAACGGAAGCTATTTCCTTTTTCACCATAGCCCTCTATGGGCTTCCAAATATCCCTGTGCCAATTCCACAAGAACAGCCTTACCGAAAGGCTTCTTGAAGGGAAAGATGTAACTCTGTGAGATGAATTAAGAGAACACAGAGCAGTTTCTCAGAAAGCTTCTTTCCAGTTTTGAACGGAAGATATTTCCTTTTTCACCATAGTCCTCTATGGGCTTCCAAATATCCCTTTGCCAATTCCACAAGAACAGCCTTAGCGAAAGGCTTCTTGAAGGGAAAGATGTAACTCTGTGAGATGAATTAACAGGACACAGAGCAGTTTCTCAGAAAGCTTCTTTCCAGTTTTTGAACGGAAGATATTTCCTTTTTCACCATAGCCCTCTATGGGCTTCCAAATATCCCTTTGCCAATTCCAAAAGAACAGACTTAGCGAAAGGCTTCTTGAAGGGAAAGATGTAACTCTGTGAGATGAATTAACAGAACACAGAGCAGTTTCTCAGAAAGCTTCTTTCCAGTTTTGAACGGAAGATATTTCCTTTTTCACCATAGCCCTCTAAGGGCTTCCAAATATCCCTTTGCCAATTCCACAAGAACAGCCTTAGCGAAAGGCTTCTTGAAGGGAAAGATGTAACTCTGTGAGATGAATTAACAGAACACAGAGCAGTTTCTCAGAAAGCTTCCTTCCAGTTTTGAACGGAAGATATTTCCTTTTTCACCATAGCCCTCTATGGGCTTCCAAATATCCCTTTGCCAATTCCACAAGAACAGCCTTAGCGAAAGGATTTTTGAAGGGAAAGATGTAACTCTGTGAGATGAATTAACAGAACACAGAGCAGTTTCTCAGAAAGCTTCTTTCCAGTTTTGAACGGAAGATATTTCCTTTTTCACCATAGCCCTCTATGGGCTTCCAAATATCCCTTTGCCAATTGCACAGGAATAGCCTTAGCGAAAGGCTTCTTGAAGGGAAAGATGTAACTCTGTGAGATGAATTAACAGAACACAGAGCAGTTTCTCAGAAAGCTTCTTTCCAGTTTTGAACGGAAGATATTTCCTTTTTCACCATAGCCCTCTATGGGCTTCCAAATATCCCTTTGCCAATTCCACAAGAACAGCCTTAGCGAAAGGCTTCTTGAAGGGAAAGATGTAACTCTGTGAGATGAATTAACGGGACACAGAGCAGTTTCTCAGAAAGCTTCTTTCCAGTTTTGAACGGAAGATATTTCCTTTTTCACCATAGCCCTCTATGGGCTTCCAAATATCCCTTTGCAATTCCACCAGAACAGCCTTAGCGAAAGGCTTCCTGAAGGGAAAGATGTAACTCTGTGCGATGAATTAACAGAACACAGAGCAGTTTCTCCGAAAGCTTCTTTCCAGTTTTGAACGGAAGATATTTCCTTTTTCACCTTAGCCCTCTATGGGTTTCCAAATATCCCTTTGCCAATTCCACAAAAACAGCCTTAGCGAAAGGCTTCTTGAAGGGAAAGATGTAACTCTGTGAGATGAATTAACAGAACACAGAGCAGTTTCTCAGAAAGCTTCTTTCCAGTTTTGAACGGAAGGTATTTCCTTTTTCACCATAGCCCTCTATGGGCTTCCAAATATCCCTTTGCCAATTCCACAAGAACAGCCTTAGCGAAAGGCTTCTTGAAGGGAAAGATGTAACTCTGTGAGATGAATTAACAGAACACAGAGCAGTTTCTCAGAAAGCTTCTTTCCAGTTTAGAACGGAAGATATTTCCTTTTTCACCATTGCCCTCTATGGGCTTCCAAATATCCCTGTGCCAATTGCACAGGAATAGCCTTAGCGAAAGGCTTCTTGAAGGGAAAGATGTAACTCTGTGAGATGAATTAACAGAACACAGAGCAGTTTCTCAGAAAGCTTCTTTCCAGTTTTGAACGGAAGATATTTCCTTTTTCACCATAGCCCTCTTTGGGCTTCCAAATATCCCTTTGCCAATTCCACAAGAACAGCCTTAGCGAAAGGCTTCTTGAAGGGAAAGATGTAACTCTGTGAGATGAATTAACAGGACACAGAGCAGTTTCTCAGAAAGCTTCTTTCCAGTTTTGAACGGAAGATATTTCCTTTTTCACCATAGCCCTCTATGGGCTTCCAAATATCCCTTTGCCAATTCCACAAGAACAGCCTTAGCGAAAGGCTTCTTGAAGGGAAACATGTAACTCTGTGAGATGAATTAACAGAACACCGAGCAGTTTCTCAGAAAGCTTCTTTCCAGTTTTGAACGGAAGGTATTTCCTTTTTCACCATAGCCCTCTATGGGCTTCCAAATATCCCTTTGCCAATTCCCCAAGAACAGCCTTAGCGAAAGGCTTCTTGAAGGGAAAGATGTAACTCTGTGAGATGAATTAACAGAACACAGAGCAGTTTCTCAGAAATCTTCTTTCTAGTTTTGAACGGAAGATATTTCCTTTTTCACCATAGCCCTCTATGGGCTTCCAAATATCCCTTTGCCAATTATACAAGAACAGACTTAGCGAAAGGCTTCTTGAAGGGAAAGATGTAACTCTGTGAGATGAATTAACAGAACACAGAGCAGTTTCTCAGAAAGCTTCTTTCCAGTTTTGAACGGAAGATATTTCCTTTTTCACCATAGCCCTCTATGGGCTTCCAAATATCCCTTTGCCAATTGCACAGGAACAGCCTTAGCGAAAGGCTTCTTGAAGGGAAAGATGTAACTCTGTGAGATGAATTAACAGAACACAGAGCAGTTTCTCAGAAAGCTTCTTTCCAGTTTTGAACGGAAGATATTTCCTTTTTCACCTTAGCCCTCTATGGGTTTCCAAATATCCCTTTGCCAATTCCACAAAAACAACCTTAGCGAAAGGCTTCTTGAAGGGAAAGATGTAACTCGGTGAGATGAATTAACAGAACACAGAGCAGTTTCTCAGAAAGCTTCTTTCCAGTTTTGAACGGAAGCTATTTCCTTTTTCACCATAGCCCTCTATGGGCTTCCAAATATCCCTGTGCCAATTCCACAAGAACAGCCTTACCGAAAGGCTTCTTGAAGGGAAAGATGTAACTCTGTGAGATGAATTAAGAGAACACAGAGCAGTTTCTCAGAAAGCTTCTTTCCAGTTTTGAACGGAAGATATTTCCTTTTTCACCATAGTCCTCTATGGGCTTCCAAATATCCCTTTGCCAATTCCACAAGAACAGCCTTAGCGAAAGGCTTCTTGAAGGGAAAGATGTAACTCTGTGAGATGAATTAACAGGACACAGAGCAGTTTCTCAGAAAGCTTCTTTCCAGTTTTGAACGGAAGATATTTCCTTTTTCACCATAGCCCTCTATGGGCTTCCAAATATCCCTTTGCCAATTCCAAAAGAACAGACTTAGCGAAAGGCTTCTTGAAGGGAAAGATGTAACTCTGTGAGATGAATTAACAGAACACAGAGCAGTTTCTCAGAAAGCTTCTTTCCAGTTTTGAACGGAAGATATTTCCTTTTTCACCATAGCCCTCTAAGGGCTTCCAAATATCCCTTTGCCAATTCCACAAGAACAGCCTTAGCGAAAGGCTTCTTGAAGGGAAAGATGTAACTCTGTGAGATGAATTAACAGAACACAGAGCAGTTTCTCAGAAAGCTTCCTTCCAGTTTTGAACGGAAGATATTTCCTTTTTCACCATAGCCCTCTATGGGCTTCCAAATATCCCTTTGCCAATTCCACAAGAACAGCCTTAGCGAAAGGATTTTTGAAGGGAAAGATGTAACTCTGTGAGATGAATTAACAGAACACAGAGCAGTTTCTCAGAAAGCTTCTTTCCAGTTTTGAACGGAAGATATTTCCTTTTTCACCATAGCCCTCTATGGGCTTCCAAATATCCCTTTGCCAATTGCACAGGAATAGCCTTAGCGAAAGGCTTCTTGAAGGGAAAGATGTAACTCTGTGAGATGAATTAACAGAACACAGAGCAGTTTCTCAGAAAGCTTCTTTCCAGTTTTGAACGGAAGATATTTCCTTTTTCACCATAGCCCTCTATGGGCTTCCAAATATCCCTTTGCCAATTCCACAAGAACAGCCTTAGCGAAAGGCTTCTTGAAGGGAAAGATGTAACTCTGTGAGATGAATTAACGGGACACAGAGCAGTTTCTCAGAAAGCTTCTTTCCAGTTTTGAACGGAAGATATTTCCTTTTTCACCATAGCCCTCTATGGGCTTCCAAATATCCCTTTGCCAATTCCACAAGAACAGCCTTAGCGAAAGGCTTCTTGAAGGGAAAGATGTAACTCTGTGAGATGAATTAACAGAACACAGAGCAGTTTCTCAGAAAGCTTCTTTCCAGTTTTGAACGGAAGGTATTTCCTTTTTCACCATAGCCCTCTATGGGCTTCCAAATATCCCTTTGCCAATTCCCCAAGAACAGCCTTAGCGAAAGGCTTCTTGAAGGGAAAGATGTAACTCTGTGAGATGAATTAACAGAACACAGAGCAGTTTCTCAGAAATCTTCTTTCTAGTTTTGAACGGAAGATATTTCCTTTTTCACCATAGCCCTCTATGGGCTTCCAAATATCCCTTTGCCAATTACACAAGAACAGACTTAGCGAAAGGCTTCTTGAAGGGAAAGATGTAACTCTGTGAGATGAATTAACAGAACACAGAGCAGTTTCTCAGAAAGCTTCTTTCCAGTTTTGAACGGAAGATATTTCCTTTTTCACCATAGCCCTCTATGGGCTTCCAAATATCCCTTTGCCAATTGCACAGGAACAGCCTTAGCGAAAGGCTTCTTGAAGGGAAAGATGTAACTCTGTGAGATGAATTAACAGAACACAGAGCAGTTTCTCAGAAAGCTTCTTTCCAGTTTTGAACGGAAGATATTTCCTTTTTCACCATAGCCCTCTATGGGCTTCCAAATATCCCTTTGCCAATTCCACAAGAACAGCCTTAGCGAAAGGCTTCTTGAAGGGAAACATGTAACTCTGTGAGATGAATTAACAGAACACCGAGCAGTTTCTCAGAAAGCTTCTTTCCAGTTTTGAACGGAAGGTATTTCCTTTTTCACCATAGCCCTCTATGGGCTTCCAAATATCCCTTTGCCAATTCCCCAAGAACAGCCTTAGCGAAAGGCTTCTTGAAGGGAAAGATGTAACTCTGTGAGATGAATTAACAGAACACAGAGCAGTTTCTCAGAAATCTTCTTTCTAGTTTTGAACGGAAGATATTTCCTTTTTCACCATAGCCCTCTATGGGCTTCCAAATATCCCTTTGCCAATTATACAAGAACAGACTTAGCGAAAGGCTTCTTGAAGGGAAAGATGTAACTCTGTGAGATGAATTAACAGAACACAGAGCAGTTTCTCAGAAAGCTTCTTTCCAGTTTTGAACGGAAGATATTTCCTTTTTCACCATAGCCCTCTATGGGCTTCCAAATATCCCTTTGCCAATTGCACAGGAACAGCCTTAGCGAAAGGCTTCTTGAAGGGAAAGATGTAACTCTGTGAGATGAATTAACAGAACACAGAGCAGTTTCTCAGAAAGCTTCTTTCCAGTTTTGAACGGAAGATATTTCCTTTTTCACCTTAGCCCTCTATGGGTTTCCAAATATCCCTTTGCCAATTCCACAAAAACAACCTTAGCGAAAGGCTTCTTGAAGGGAAAGATGTAACTCGGTGAGATGAATTAACAGAACACAGAGCAGTTTCTCAGAAAGCTTCTTTCCAGTTTTGAACGGAAGCTATTTCCTTTTTCACCATAGCCCTCTATGGGCTTCCAAATATCCCTGTGCCAATTCCACAAGAACAGCCTTACCGAAAGGCTTCTTGAAGGGAAAGATGTAACTCTGTGAGATGAATTAAGAGAACACAGAGCAGTTTCTCAGAAAGCTTCTTTCCAGTTTTGAACGGAAGATATTTCCTTTTTCACCATAGTCCTCTATGGGCTTCCAAATATCCCTTTGCCAATTCCACAAGAACAGCCTTAGCGAAAGGCTTCTTGAAGGGAAAGATGTAACTCTGTGAGATGAATTAACAGGACACAGAGCAGTTTCTCAGAAAGCTTCTTTCCAGTTTTGAACGGAAGATATTTCCTTTTTCACCATAGCCCTCTATGGGCTTCCAAATATCCCTTTGCCAATTCCAAAAGAACAGACTTAGCGAAAGGCTTCTTGAAGGGAAAGATGTAACTCTGTGAGATGAATTAACAGAACACAGAGCAGTTTCTCAGAAAGCTTCTTTCCAGTTTTGAACGGAAGATATTTCCTTTTTCACCATAGCCCTCTAAGGGCTTCCAAATATCCCTTTGCCAATTCCACAAGAACAGCCTTAGCGAAAGGCTTCTTGAAGGGAAAGATGTAACTCTGTGAGATGAATTAACAGAACACAGAGCAGTTTCTCAGAAAGCTTCCTTCCAGTTTTGAACGGAAGATATTTCCTTTTTCACCATAGCCCTCTATGGGCTTCCAAATATCCCTTTGCCAATTCCACAAGAACAGCCTTAGCGAAAGGATTTTTGAAGGGAAAGATGTAACTCTGTGAGATGAATTAACAGAACACAGAGCAGTTTCTCAGAAAGCTTCTTTCCAGTTTTGAACGGAAGATATTTCCTTTTTCACCATAGCCCTCTATGGGCTTCCAAATATCCCTTTGCCAATTGCACAGGAATAGCCTTAGCGAAAGGCTTCTTGAAGGGAAAGATGTAACTCTGTGAGATGAATTAACAGAACACAGAGCAGTTTCTCAGAAAGCTTCTTTCCAGTTTTGAACGGAAGATATTTCCTTTTTCACCATAGCCCTCTATGGGCTTCCAAATATCCCTTTGCCAATTCCACAAGAACAGCCTTAGCGAAAGGCTTCTTGAAGGGAAAGATGTAACTCTGTGAGATGAATTAACGGGACACAGAGCAGTTTCTCAGAAAGCTTCTTTCCAGTTTTGAACGGAAGATATTTCCTTTTTCACCATAGCCCTCTATGGGCTTCCAAATATCCCTTTGCCAATTCCACAAGAACAGCCTTAGCGAAAGGCTTCTTGAAGGGAAAGATGTAACTCTGTGAGATGAATTAACAGAACACAGAGCAGTTTCTCAGAAAGCTTCTTTCCAGTTTTGAACGGAAGGTATTTCCTTTTTCACCATAGCCCTCTATGGGCTTCCAAATATCCCTTTGCCAATTCCCCAAGAACAGCCTTAGCGAAAGGCTTCTTGAAGGGAAAGATGTAACTCTGTGAGATGAATTAACAGAACACAGAGCAGTTTCTCAGAAATCTTCTTTCTAGTTTTGAACGGAAGATATTTCCTTTTTCACCATAGCCCTCTATGGGCTTCCAAATATCCCTTTGCCAATTACACAAGAACAGACTTAGCGAAAGGCTTCTTGAAGGGAAAGATGTAACTCTGTGAGATGAATTAACAGAACACAGAGCAGTTTCTCAGAAAGCTTCTTTCCAGTTTTGAACGGAAGATATTTCCTTTTTCACCATAGCCCTCTATGGGCTTCCAAATATCCCTTTGCCAATTGCACAGGAACAGCCTTAGCGAAAGGCTTCTTGAAGGGAAAGATGTAACTCTGTGAGATGAATTAACAGAACACAGAGCAGTTTCTCAGAAAGCTTCTTTCCAGTTTTGAACGGAAGATATTTCCTTTTTCACCATAGCCCGCTATCGGCTTCCAAATATCCCTTTGCCAATTCCACAAGAACAGCCTTAGCGAAAGGCTTCTTGAAGGGAAAGATGTAACTCTGTGAGATGAATTAACAGAACACAGAGCAGTTTCTCAGAAAGCTTCTTTCCAGTTTTGAACGGAAGATATTTCCTTTTTCAACATAGCCCTCTATGGGCTTCCAAATATCCCTGTGCCAATTACACAAGAACAGCCTTAGCGAAAGGCTTCTTGAAGGGAAAGATGTAACTCTGTGAGATGAATTAAGAGAACACAGAGCAGTTTCTCAGAAAGCTTCTTTCCAGTTTTGAACGGAAGATATTTCCTTTTTCACCATAGCCCTCTATGGGCTTCCAAATATCCCTTTGCCAATTCCACAAGAACAGCCTTAGCGAAAGGCTTCTTGAAGGGAAAGATGTAACTCTGTGAGATGAATTAACAGGACACAGAGCAGTTTCTCAGAAAGCTTCTTTCCAGTTTTGAACGGAAGATATTTCCTTTTTCACCATAGCCCTCTATGGGCTTCCAAATATCCCTTTGCCAATTCCACAAGAACAGCCTTAGCGAAAGGCTTCTTGAAGGGAAAGATGTAACTCTGTGAGATGAATTAACAGAACACAGAGCAGTTTCCCAGAAAGCTTCTTTCCAGTTTTGAACGGAAGATATTTCCTTTTTCACCATAGCCCTCTATGGGCTTCCAAATATCCCTTTGCAATTCCACCAGAACAGCCTTAGCGAAAGGCTTCCTGAAGGGAAAGATGTAACTCTGTGCGATGAATTAACAGAACACAGAGCAGTTTCTCCGAAAGCTTCTTTCCAGTTTTGAACGGAAGATATTTCCTTTTTCACCTTAGCCCTCTATGGGTTTCCAAATATCCCTTTGCCAATTCCACAAAAACAGCCTTAGCGAAAGGCTTCTTGAAGGGAAAGATGTAACTCTGTGAGATGAATTAACAGAACACAGAGCAGTTTCTCAGAAAGCTTCTTTCCAGTTTTGAACGGAAGGTATTTCCTTTTTCACCATAGCCCTCTATGGGCTTCCAAATATCCCTTTGCCAATTCCACAAGAACAGCCTTACCGAAAGGCTTCTTGAAGGGAAAGATGTAACTCTGTGAGATGAATTAACAGAACACAGAGCAGTTTCTCAGAAAGCTTCTTTCCAGTTTTGAACGGAAGATATTTCCTTTTTCACCATAGCCCTCTATGGGCTTCCAAATATCCCTTTGCCAATTCCACAAGAACAGCCTTAGCGAAAGGCTTCTTGAAGGGAAAGATGTAACTCTGTGAGATGAATTAACAGAACACAGAGCAGTTTCTCAGAAAGCTTCTTTCCAGTTTAGAACGGAAGATATTTCCTTTTTCACCATAGCCCTCTATGGGCTTCCAAATATCCCTTTGCCAATTCCACAAGAACAGCCTTAGCGAAAGGCTTCTTGAAGGGAAAGATGTAACTCTGTGAGATGAATTAACAGAACACAGAGCAGTTTCTCAGAAAGCTTCTTTCATGTTTTGAACGGAAGATATTTCCTTTTACACCATAGCCCTCTATGGGCTTCCAAATATCCCTTTGCCAATTCCACAAGAACAGCCTTAGCGAAAGGCTTCTTGAAGGGAAACATGTAACTCTGTGAGATGAATTAACAGAACACAGAGCAGTTTCTCAGAAAGCTTCTTTCCAGTTTTGAACGGAAGGTATTTCCTTTTTCACCATAGCCCTCTATGGGCTTCCAAATATCCCTTTGCCAATTCCCCAAGAACAGCCTTAGCGAAAGGCTTCTTGAAGGGAAAGATGTAACTCTGTGAGATGAATTAACAGAACACAGAGCAGTTTCTCAGAAAGCTTCCTTCCAGTTTTTAACGGAAGATATTTCCTTTTTCACCATAGCCCTCTATGGGCTTCCAAATATCCCTTTGCCAATTGCACAGGAATAGCCTTAGCGAAAGGCTTCTTGAAGGGAAAGATGTAACTCTGTGAGATGAATTAACAGAACACAGAGCAGTTTCTCAGAAAGCTTCTTTCCAGTTTTGAACGGAAGATATTTCCTTTTTCACCATAGCCCTCTATGGGCTTCCAAATATCCCTTTGCCAATTCCACAAGAACAGCCTTAGCGAAAGGCTTCTTTAAGGGAAAGATGTAACTCTGTGAGATGAATTAACAGAACACAGAGCAGTTTCTCAGAAAGCTTCTTTCCAGTTTTGAACGGAAGATATTTCCTTTTTCACGATAGCCCTCTATGGGCTTCCAAATATCCCTTTGCCAATTCCACAAGAACAGCCTTAGCGAAAGGCTTCTTGAAGGGAAAGATGTAACTCTGTGAGATGAATTAACAGAACACAGAGCAGTTTCCCAGAAAGCTTCTTTCCAGTTTTGAACGGAAGATATTTCCTTTTTCACCATAGCCCTCTATGGGCTTCCAAATATCCCTTTGCAATTCCACCAGAACAGCCTTAGCGAAAGGCTTCCTGAAGGGAAAGATGTAACTCTGTGCGATGAATTAACAGAACACAGAGCAGTTTCTCCGAAAGCTTCTTTCCAGTTTTGAACGGAAGATATTTCCTTTTTCACCTTAGCCCTCTATGGGTTTCCAAATATCCCTTTGCCAATTCCACAAAAACAGCCTTAGCGAAAGGCTTCTTGAAGGGAAAGATGTAACTCTGTGAGATGAATTAACAGAACACAGAGCAGTTTCTCAGAAAGCTTCTTTCCAGTTTTGAACGGAAGGTATTTCCTTTTTCACCATAGCCCTCTATGGGCTTCCAAATATCCCTTTGCCAATTCCACAAGAACAGCCTTACCGAAAGGCTTCTTGAAGGGAAAGATGTAACTCTGTGAGATGAATTAACAGAACACAGAGCAGTTTCTCAGAAAGCTTCTTTCCAGTTTTGAACGGAAGATATTTCCTTTTTCACCATAGCCCTCTATGGGCTTCCAAATATCCCTTTGCCAATTCCACAAGAACAGCCTTAGCGAAAGGCTTCTTGAAGGGAAAGATGTAACTCTGTGAGATGAATTAACAGAACACAGAGCAGTTTCTCAGAAAGCTTCTTTCCAGTTTAGAACGGAAGATATTTCCTTTTTCACCATAGCCCTCTATGGGCTTCCAAATATCCCTTTGCCAATTCCACAAGAACAGCCTTAGCGAAAGGCTTCTTGAAGGGAAAGATGTAACTCTGTGAGATGAATTAACAGAACACAGAGCAGTTTCTCAGAAAGCTTCTTTCATGTTTTGAACGGAAGATATTTCCTTTTACACCATAGAACTCTATGGGCTTCCAAATATCCCTTTGCCAATTCCACAAGAACAGCCTTAGCGAAAGGCTTCTTGAAGGGAAACATGTAACTCTGTGAGATGAATTAACAGAACACAGAACAGTTTCTCAGAAAGCTTCTTTCCAGTTTTGAACGGAAGGTATTTCCTTTTTCACCATAGCCCTCTATGGGCTTCCAAATATCCCTTTGCCAATTCCCCAAGAACAGCCTTAGCGAAAGGCTTCTTGAAGGGAAAGATGTAACTCTGTGAGATGAATTAACAGAACACAGAGCAGTTTCTCAGAAATCTTCTTTCTAGTTTTGAACGGAAGATATTTCCTTTTTCACCATAGCCCTCTATGGGCTTCCAAATATCCCTTTGCCAATTATACAAGAACAGATTTAGCGAAAGGCTTCTTGAAGGGAAAGATGTAACTCTGTGAGATGAATTAACAGAACACAGAGCAGTTTCTCAGAAAGCTTCTTTCCAGTTTTGAACGGAAGATATTTCCTTTTTCACCATAGCCCTCTATGGGCTTCCAAATATCCCTTTGCCAATTGCACAGGAACAGAATTAGCGAAAGGCTTCTTGAAGGGAAAGATGTAACTCTGTGAGATGAATTAACAGAACACAGAGCAGTTTCTCAGAAAGCTTCTTTCCAGTTTTGAACGGAAGATATTTCCTTTTTCACCTTAGCCCTCTATGGGTTTCCAAATATCCCTTTGCCAATTCCACAAAAACAGCCTTAGCGAAAGGCTTCTTGAAGGGAAAGATGTAACTCGGTGAGATGAATTAACAGAACACAGAGCAGTTTCTCAGAAAGCTTCTTTCCAGTTTTGAACGGAAGCTATTTCCTTTTTCACCATAGCCCTCTATCGGCTTCCAAATATCCCTGTGCCAATTCCACAAGAACAGCCTTACCGAAAGGCTTCTTGAAGGGAAAGATGTAACTCTGTGAGATGAATTAAGAGAACACAGAGCAGTTTCTCAGAAAGCTTCTTTCCAGTTTTGAACGGAAGATATTTCCTTTTTCACCATAGCCCTCTATAGGCTTCCAAATATCCCTTTGCCAATTCCACAAGAACAGCCTTAGCGAAAGGCTTCTTGAAGGGAAAGATGTAACTCTGTGAGATGAATTAACAGGACACAGAGCAGTTTCTCAGAAAGCTTCTTTCCAGTTTTGAACGGAAGATATTTCCTTTTTCACCATAGCCCTCTATGGGCTTCCAAATATCCCTTTGCCAATTCCACAAGAACAGCCTTAGCGAAAGGCTTCTTGAAGGGAAAGATGTAACTCTGTGAGATGAATTAACAGAACACAGAGCAGTTTCTCAGAAAGCTTCTTTCCAGTTTTGAACGGAAGATATTTCCTTTTTCACCATAGCCCTCTAAGGGCTTCCAAATATCCCTTTGCCAATTCCACAAGAACAGCCTTAGCGAAAGGCTTCTTGAAGGGAAAGATGTAACTCTGTGAGATGAATTAACAGAACACAGAGCAGTTTCTCAGAAAGCTTCTTTCCAGTTTTGAACGGAAGATATTTCCTTTTTCACCATAGCCCTCTATGGGCTTCCAAATATCCCTTTGCCAATTCCACAAGAACAGCCTTAGCGAAAGGCTTCTTGAAGGGAAAGATGTAACTCTGTGAGATGAATTAACAGGACACAGAGCAGTTTCTCAGAAAGCTTCTTTCCAATTTTGAACGGAAGATATTTCCTTTTTCACCATAGCCCTCTAAGGGCTTCCAAATATCCCTTTGCCAATTCCACAAGAACAGCCTTAGCGAAAGGCTTCTTGAAGGGAAAGATGTAACTCTGTGAGATGAATTAACAGAACACAGAGCAGTTTCTCAGAAAGCTTCTTTCCAGTTTTGAACGGAAGATATTTCCTTTTTCACCATAGCCTTCTATGGGCTTCCAAATATCCCTTTGCCAATTCCACAAGAACAGCCTTAGCGAAAGGCTTCTTGAAGGGAAAGATGTAACTCTGTGAGATGAATTAACAGGACACAGAGCAGTTTCTCAGAAAGCTTCTTTCCAATTTTGAACGGAAGATATTTCCTTTTTCACCATAGCCCTCTATGGGCTTCCAAATATCCCTTTGCCAATTCCACAAGAACAGCCTTAGCGAAAGGCTTCTTGAAGGGAAAGATGTAACTCTGTGAGATGAATTAACAGAACACAGAGCAGTTTCTCAGAAAGCTTCTTTCCAGTTTTGAACGGAAGATATTTCCTTTTTCACCATAGCCTTCTATGGGCTTCCAAATATCCCTTTGCCAATTCCACAAGAACAGCCTTAGCGAAAGGCTTCTTGAAGGGAAAGATGTAACTCTGTGAGATGAATTAACAGAACACAGAGCAGTTTCTCAGAAAGCTTCCTTCCAGTTTTGAACGGAAGATATTTCCTTTTTCACCATAGCCCTCTATGGGCTTCCAAATATCCCTTTGCCAATTCCACAAGAACAGCCTTAGCGAAAGGCTTCTTGAAGGGAAAGATGTAACTCTGTGAGATGAATTAACAGAACACAGAGCAGTTTCTCAGAAAGCTTCTTTCCAGTTTTGAACGGAAGATATTTCCTTTTTCACCATAGCCCTCTATGGGCTTCCAAATATCCCTTTGCCAATTGCACAGGAATAGCCTTAGCGAAAGACTTCTTGAAGGGAAAGATGTAACTCTGTGAGATGAATTAACAGAACACAGAGCAGTTTCTCAGAAAGGTTCTTTCCAGTTTTGAACGGAAGATATTTCCTTTTTCACCATAGCCCTCTATGGGCTTCCAAATATCCCTTTGCCAATTCCACAAGAACAGCCTGAGCGAATGGCTTCTTGAAGGGAAAGATGTAACTCTGTGAGATGAATTAACAGAACACAGAGCAGTTTCTCAGAAAGCTTCTTTCCAGTTTTGAACGGAAGATATTTCCTTTTTCACCATAGCCCTCTATTGGCTTCCAAATATCCCTTTGCCAATTGCACAGGAATAGCCTTAGCGAAAGGCTTCTTGAAGGGAAAGATGTAACTCTGTGAGATGAATTAACAGAACACAGAGCAGTTTCTCAGAAAGCTTCTTTCCAGTTTTGAACGGAAGATATTTTTTTTCACCATAGCCCTCTATGGGCTTCCAAATATCCCTTTGCCAATTCCACAAGAACAGCCTTAGCGAAAGGCTTCTTTAAGGGAAAGATGTAACTCTGTGAGATGAATTAACAGAACACAGAGCAGTTTCTCAGAAAGCTTCTTTCCAGTTTTGAACGGAAGATATTTCCTTTTTCACGATAGCCCTCTATGGGCTTCCAAATATCCCTTTGCCAATTCCACAAGAACAGCCTTAGCGAAAGGCTTCTTGAAGGGAAAGATGTAACTCTGTGATATGAATTAACAGAACACAGAGCAGTTTCCCAGAAAGCTTCTTTCCAGTTTTGAACGGAAGATATTTCCTTTTTCACCATAGCCCTCTATGGGCTTCCAAATATCCCTTTGCAATTCCACCAGAACAGCCTTAGCGAAAGGCTTCCTGAAGGGAAAGATGTAACTCTGTGCGATGAATTAACAGAACACAGAGCAGTTTCTCCGAAAGCTTCTTTCCAGTTTTGAACGGAAGATATTTCCTTTTTCACCTTAGCCCTCTATGGGTTTCCAAATATCCCTTTGCCAATTCCACAAAAACAGCCTTAGCGAAAGGCTTCTTGAAGGGAAAGATGTAACTCTGTGAGATGAATTAACAGAACACAGAGCAGTTTCTCAGAAAGCTTCTTTCCAGTTTTGAACGGAAGGTATTTCCTTTTTCACCATAGCCCTCTATGGGCTTCCAAATATCCCTTTGCCAATTCCACAAGAACAGCCTTAGCGAAAGGCTTCTTGAAGGGAAAGATGTAACTCTGTGAGATGAATTAACAGAACACAGAGCAGTTTCTCAGAAAGCTTCTTTCCAGTTTAGAACGGAAGATATTTCCTTTTTCACCATTGCCCTCTATGGGCTTCCAAATATCCCTGTGCCAATTGCACAGGAATAGCCTTAGCGAAAGGCTTCTTGAAGGGAAAGATGTAACTCTGTGAGATGAATTAACAGAACACAGAGCAGTTTCTCAGAAAGCTTCTTTCCAGTTTTGAACGGAAGATATTTCCTTTTTCACCATAGCCCTCTTTGGGCTTCCAAATATCCCTTTGCCAATTCCACAAGAACAGCCTTAGCGAAAGGCTTCTTGAAGGGAAAGATGTAACTCTGTGAGATGAATTAACAGGACACAGAGCAGTTTCTCAGAAAGCTTCTTTCCAGTTTTGAACGGAAGATATTTCCTTTTTCACCATAGCCCTCTATGGGCTTCCAAATATCCCTTTGCCAATTCCACAAGAACAGCCTTAGCGAAAGGCTTCTTGAAGGGAAACATGTAACTCTGTGAGATGAATTAACAGAACACCGAGCAGTTTCTCAGAAAGCTTCTTTCCAGTTTTGAACGGAAGGTATTTCCTTTTTCACCATAGCCCTCTATGGGCTTCCAAATATCCCTTTGCCAATTCCCCAAGAACAGCCTTAGCGAAAGGCTTCTTGAAGGGAAAGATGTAACTCTGTGAGATGAATTAACAGAACACAGAGCAGTTTCTCAGAAATCTTCTTTCTAGTTTTGAACGGAAGATATTTCCTTTTTCACCATAGCCCTCTATGGGCTTCCAAATATCTCTTTGCCAATTATACAAGAACAGACTTAGCGAAAGGCTTCTTGAAGGGAAAGATGTAACTCTGTGAGATGAATTAACAGAACACAGAGCAGTTTCTCAGAAAGCTTCTTTCCAGTTTTGAACGGAAGATATTTCCTTTTTCACCATAGCCCTCTATGGGCTTCCAAATATCCCTTTGCCAATTGCACAGGAACAGCCTTAGCGAAAGGCTTCTTGAAGGGAAAGATGTAACTCTGTGAGATGAATTAACAGAACACAGAGCAGTTTCTCAGAAAGCTTCTTTCCAGTTTTGAACGGAAGATATTTCCTTTTTCACCTTAGCCCTCTATGGGTTTCCAAATATCCCTTTGCCAATTCCACAAAAACAGCCTTAGCGAAAGGCTTCTTGAAGGGAAAGATGTAACTCCGTGAGATGAATTAACAGAACACAGAGCAGTTTCTCAGAAAGCTTCTTTCCAGTTTTGAACGGAAGCTATTTCCTTTTTCACCATAGCCCTCTATGGGCTTCCAAATATCCCTGTGCCAATTCCACAAGAACAGCCTTACGGAAAGGCTTCTTGAAGGGAAAGATGTAACTCTGTGAGATGAATTAAGAGAACACAGAGCAGTTTCTCAGAAAGCTTCTTTCCAGTTTTGAACGGAAGATATTTCCTTTTTCACCATAGTCCTCTAAGGGCTTCCAAATATCCCTTTGCCAATTCCACAAGAACAGCCTTAGCGAAAGGCTTCTTGAAGGGAAAGATGTAACTCTGTGAGATGAATTAACAGGACACAGAGCAGTTTCTCAGAAAGCTTCTTTCCAGTTTTGAACGGAAGATATTTCCTTTTTCACCATAGCCCTCTATGGGCTTCCAAATATCCCTTTGCCAATTCCAAAAGAACAGACTTAGCGAAAGGCTTCTTGAAGGGAAAGATGTAACTCTGTGAGATGAATTAACAGAACACAGAGCAGTTTCTCAGAAAGCTTCTTTCCAGTTTTGAACGGAAGATATTTCCTTTTTCACCATAGCCCTCTAAGGGCTTCCAAATATCCCTTTGCCAATTCCACAAGAACAGCCTTAGCGAAAGGCTTCTTGAAGGGAAAGATGTAACTCTGTGAGATGAATTAACAGAACACAGAGCAGTTTCTCAGAAAGCTTCCTTCCAGTTTTGAACGGAAGATATTTCCTTTTTCACCATAGCCCTCTATGGGCTTCCAAATATCCCTTTGCCAATTCCACAAGAACAGCCTTAGGGAAAGGATTTTTGAAGGGAAAGATGTAACTCTGTGAGATGAATTAACAGAACACAGAGCAGTTTCTCAGAAAGCTTCTTTCCAGTTTTGAACGGAAGATATTTCCTTTTTCACCATAGCCCTCTATGGGCTTCCAAATATCCCTTTGCCAATTGCACAGGAATAGCCTTAGCGAAAGGCTTCTTGAAGGGAAAGATGTAACTCTGTGAGATGAATTAACAGAACACAGAGCAGTTTCTCAGAAAGCTTCTTTCCAGTTTTGAACGGAAGATATTTCCTTTTTCACCATAGCCCTCTATGGGCTTCCAAATATCCCTTTGCCAATTCCACAAGAACAGCCTTAGCGAAAGGCTTCTTGAAGGGAAAGATGTAACTCTGTGAGATGAATTAACGGGACACAGAGCACTTTCTCAGAAAGCTTCTTTCCAGTTTTGAACGGAAGATATTTCCTTTTTCACCATAGCCCTCTATGGGCTTCCAAATATCCCTTTGCCAATTCCACAAGAACAGCCTTAGCGAAAGGCTTCTTGAAGGGAAAGATGTAACTCTGTGAGATGAATTAACAGAACACAGAGCAGTTTCTCAGAAAGCTTCTTTCCAGTTTTGAACGGAAGGTATTTCCTTTTTCACCATAGCCCTCTATGGGCTTCCAAATATCCCTTTGCCAATTCCCCAAGAACAGCCTTAGCGAAAGGCTTCTTGAAGGGAAAGATGTAACTCTGTGAGATGAATTAACAGAACACAGAGCAGTTTCTCAGAAATCTTCTTTCTAGTTTTGAACGGAAGATATTTCCTTTTTCACCATAGCCCTCTATGGGCTTCCAAATATCCCTTTGCCAATTACACAAGAACAGACTTAGCGAAAGGCTTCTTGAAGGGAAAGATGTAACTCTGTGAGATGAATTAACAGAACACAGAGCAGTTTCTCAGAAAGCTTCTTTCCAGTTTTGAACGGAAGATATTTCCTTTTTCACCATAGCCCTCTATGGGCTTCCAAATATCCCTTTGCCAATTGCACAGGAACAGCCTTAGCGAAAGGCTTCTTGAAGGGAAAGATGTAACTCTGTGAGATGAATTAACAGAACACAGAGCAGTTTCTCAGAAAGCTTCTTTCCAGTTTTGAACGGAAGATATTTCCTTTTTCACCATAGCCCGCTATCGGCTTCCAAATATCCCTTTGCCAATTCCACAAGAACAGCCTTAGCGAAAGGCTTCTTGAAGGGAAAGATGTAACTCTGTGAGATGAATTAACAGAACACAGAGCAGTTTCTCAGAAAGCTTCTTTCCAGTTTTGAACGGAAGATATTTCCTTTTTCAACATAGCCCTCTATGGGCTTCCAAATATCCCTTTGCCAATTCCACAAGAACAGCCTTAGCGAAAGGCTTCTTGAAGGGAAAGATGTAACTCTGTGAGATGAATTAAGAGAACACAGAGCAGTTTCTCAGAAAGCTTCTTTCCAGTTTTGAACGGAAGATATTTCCTTTTTCACCATAGCCCTCTATGGGCTTCCAAATATCCCTTTGCCAATTCCACAAGAACAGCCTTAGCGAAAGGCTTCTTGAAGGGAAAGATGTAACTCTGTGAGATGAATTAACAGGACACAGAGCAGTTTCTCAGAAAGCTTCTTTCCAGTTTTGAACGGAAGATATTTCCTTTTTCACCATAGCCCTCTATGGGCTTCCAAATATCCCTTTGCCAATTCCACAAGAACAGCCTTAGCGAAAGGCTTCTTGAAGGGAAAGATGTAACTCTGTGAGATGAATTAACAGAACACAGAGCAGTTTCTCAGAAAGCTTCCTTCCAGTTTTGAACGGAAGATATTTCCTTTTTCACCATAGCCCTCTATGGGCTTCCAAATATCCCTTTGCCAATTGCACAGGAATAGCCTTAGCGAAAGGCTTCTTGAAGGGAAAGATGTAACTCTGTGAGATGAATTAACAGAACACAGAGCAGTTTCTCAGAAAGCTTCTTTCCAGTTTTGAACGGAAGATATTTCCTTTTTCACCATAGCCCTCTATGGGCTTCCAAATATCCCTTTGCCAATTCCACAAGAACAGCCTTAGCGAAAGGCTTCTTGAAGGGAAAGATGTAACTCTGTGAGATGAATTAACAGAACACAGAGCAGTTTCTCAGAAAGCTTCTTTCCAGTTTAGAACGGAAGATATTTCCTTTTTCACCATAGCCCTCTATGGGCTTCCAAATATCCCTTTGCCAATTCCACAAGAACAGCCTTAGCGAAAGGCTTCTTGAAGGGAAAGATGTAACTCTGTGAGATGAATTAACAGAACACAGAGCAGTTTCTCAGAAAGCTTCTTTCATGTTTTGAACGGAAGATATTTCCTTTTACACCATAGCCCTCTATGGGCTTAAAAAATATCCCTTTGCCAATTCCACAAGAACAGCCTTAGCGAAAGGCTTCTTGAAGGGAAACATGTAACTCTGTGAGATGAATTAACAGAACACAGAGCAGTTTCTCAGAAAGCTTCTTTCCAGTTTTGAACGGAAGGTATTTCCTTTTTCACCATAGCCCTCTATGGGCTTCCAAATATCCCTTTGCCAATTCCCCAAGAACAGCCTTAGCGAAAGGCTTCTTGAAGGGAAAGATGTAACTCTGTGAGATGAATTAACAGAACACAGAGCAGTTTCTCAGAAAGCTTCCTTCCAGTTTTTAACGGAAGATATTTCCTTTTTCACCATAGCCCTCTATGGGCTTCCAAATATCCCTTTGCCAATTGCACAGGAATAGCCTTAGCGAAAGGCTTCTTGAAGGGAAAGATGTAACTCTGTGAGATGAATTAACAGAACACAGAGCAGTTTCTCAGAAAGCTTCTTTCCAGTTTTGAACGGAAGATATTTCCTTTTTCACCATAGCCCTCTATGGGCTTCCAAATATCCCTTTGCCAATTCCACAAGAACAGCCTTAGCGAAAGGCTTCTTGAAGGGAAAGATGTAACTCTGTGAGATGAATTAACAGAACACAGAGCAGTTTCTCAGAAAGCTTCTTTCCAGTTTTGAACGGAAGATATTTCCTTTTTCACGATAGCCCTCTATGGGCTTCCAAATATCCCTTTGCCAATTCCACAAGAACAGCCTTAGCGAAAGGCTTCTTGAAGGGAAAGATGTAACTCTGTGAGATGAATTAACAGAACACAGAGCAGTTTCCCAGAAAGCTTCTTTCCAGTTTAGAACGGAAGATATTTCCTTTTTCACCATAGCCCTCTATGGGCTTCCAAATATCCCTTTGCAATTCCACCAGAACAGCCTTAGCGAAAGGCTTCCTGAAGGGAAAGATGTAACTCTGTGCGATGAATTAACAGAACACAGAGCAGTTTCTCCGAAAGCTTCTTTCCAGTTTTGAACGGAAGATATTTCCTTTTTCACCTTAGCCCTCTATGGGTTTCCAAATATCCCTTTGCCAATTCCACAAAAACAGCCTTAGCGAAAGGCTTCTTGAAGGGAAAGATGTAACTCTGTGAGATGAATTAACAGAACACAGAGAAGTTTCTCAGAAAGCTTCTTTCCAGTTTTGAACGGAAGGTATTTCCTTTTTCACCATAGCCCTCTGTGGGCTTCCAAATATCCCTTTGCCAATTCCACAAGAACAGCCTTACCGAAAGGCTTCTTGAAGGGAAAGATGTAACTCTGTGAGATGAATTAACAGAACACAGAGCAGTTTCTCAGAAAGCTTCTTTCCAGTTTTGAACGGAAGATATTTCCTTTTTCACCATAGCCCTCTATGGGCTTCCAAATATCCCTTTGCCAATTCCACAAGAACAGCCTTAGCGAAAGGCTTCTTGAAGGGAAAGATGTAACTCTGTGAGATGAATTAACAGAACACAGAGCAGTTTCTCAGAAAGCTTCTTTCATGTTTTGAACGGAAGATATTTCCTTTTACACCATAGCCCTCTATGGGCTTCCAAATATCCCTTTGCCAATTCCACAAGAACAGCCTTAGCGAAAGGCTTCTTGAAGGGAAACATGTAACTCTGTGAGATGAATTAACAGAACACAGAACAGTTTCTCAGAAAGCTTCTTTCCAGTTTTGAACGGAAGGTATTTCCTTTTTCACCATAGCCCTCTATGGGCTTCCAAATATCCCTTTGCCAATTCCCCAAGAACAGCCTTAGCGAAAGGCTTCTTGAAGGGAAAGATGTAACTCTGTGAGATGAATTAACAGAACACAGAGCAGTTTCTCAGAAAGCTTCTTTCTAGTTTTGAACGGAAGATATTTCCTTTTTCACCATAGCCCTCTATGGGCTTCCAAATATCCCTTTGCCAATTATACAAGAACAGACTTAGCGAAAGGCTTCTTGAAGGGAAAGATGTAACTCTGTGAGATGAATTAACAGAACACAGAGCAGTTTCTCAGAAAGCTTCTTTCCAGTTTTGAACGGAAGATATTTCCTTTTTCACCATAGCCCTCTATGGGCTTCCAAATATCCCTTTGCCAATTGCACAGGAACAGAATTAGCGAAAGGCTTCTTGAAGGGAAAGATGTAACTCTGTGAGATGAATTAACAGAACACAGAGCAGTTTCTCAGAAAGCTTCTTTCCAGTTTTGAACGGAAGATATTTCCTTTTTCACCTTAGCCATCTATGGGTTTCCAAATATCCCTTTGCCAATTCCACAAAAACAGCCTTAGCGAAAGGCTTCTTGAAGGGAAAGATGTAACTCGGTGAGATGAATTAACAGAACACAGAGCAGTTTCTCAGAAAGCTTCTTTCCAGTTTTGAACGGAAGCTATTTCCTTTTTCACCATAGCCCTCTATCGGCTTCCAAATATCCCTGTGCCAATTCCACAAGAACAGCCTTACCGAAAGGCTTCTTGAAGGGAAAGATGTAACTCTGTGAGATGAATTAAGAGAACACAGAGCAGTTTCTCAGAAAGCTTCTTTCCAGTTTTGAACGGAAGATATTTCCTTTTTCACCATAGCCCTCTATGGGCTTCCAAATATCCCTTTGCCAATTCCACAAGAACAGCCTTAGCGAAAGGCTTCTTGAAGGGAAAGATGTAACTCTGTGAGATGAATTAACAGAACACAGAGCAGTTTCTCAGAAAGCTTCTTTCCAGTTTAGAACGGAAGATATTTCCTTTTTCACCATAGCCCTCTATGGGCTTCCAAATATCCCTTTGCCAATTCCACAAGAACAGCCTTAGCGAAAGGCTTCTTGAAGGGAAAGATGTAACTCTGTGAGATGAATTAACAGAACACAGAGCAGTTTCTCAGAAAGCTTCTTTCATGTTTTGAACGGAAGATATTTCCTTTTACACCATAGCCCTCTATGGGCTTCCAAATATCCCTTTGCCAATTCCACAAGAACAGCCTTAGCGAAAGGCTTCTTGAAGGGAAACATGTAACTCTGTGAGATGAATTAACAGAACACAGAACAGTTTCTCAGAAAGCTTCTTTCCAGTTTTGAACGGAAGGTATTTCCTTTTTCACCATAGCCCTCTATGGGCTTCCAAATATCCCTTTGCCAATTCCCCAAGAACAGCCTTAGCGAAAGGCTTCTTGAAGGGAAAGATGTAACTCTGTGAGATGAATTAACAGAACACAGAGCAGTTTCTCAGAAAGCTTCTTTCTAGTTTTGAACGGAAGATATTTCCTTTTTCACCATAGCCCTCTATGGGCTTCCAAATATCCCTTTGCCAATTATACAAGAACAGACTTAGCGAAAGGCTTCTTGAAGGGAAAGATGTAACTCTGTGAGATGAATTAACAGAACACAGAGCAGTTTCTCAGAAAGCTTCTTTCCAGTTTTGAACGGAAGATATTTCCTTTTTCACCATAGCCCTCTATGGGCTTCCAAATATCCCTTTGCCAATTGCACAGGAACAGAATTAGCGAAAGGCTTCTTGAAGGGAAAGATGTAACTCTGTGAGATGAATTAACAGAACACAGAGCAGTTTCTCAGAAAGCTTCTTTCCAGTTTTGAACGGAAGATATTTCCTTTTTCACCTTAGCCATCTATGGGTTTCCAAATATCCCTTTGCCAATTCCACAAAAACAGCCTTAGCGAAAGGCTTCTTGAAGGGAAAGATGTAACTCGGTGAGATGAATTAACAGAACACAGAGCAGTTTCTCAGAAAGCTTCTTTCCAGTTTTGAACGGAAGCTATTTCCTTTTTCACCATAGCCCTCTATCGGCTTCCAAATATCCCTGTGCCAATTCCACAAGAACAGCCTTACCGAAAGGCTTCTTGAAGGGAAAGATGTAACTCTGTGAGATGAATTAAGAGAACACAGAGCAGTTTCTCAGAAAGCTTCTTTCCAGTTTTGAACGGAAGATATTTCCTTTTTCACCATAGCCCTCTATGGGCTTCCAAATATCCCTTTGCCAATTCCACAAGAACAGCCTTAGCGAAAGGCTTCTTGAAGGGAAAGATGTAACTCTGTGAGATGAATTAACAGGACACAGAGCAGTTTCTCAGAAAGCTTCTTTCCAGTTTTGAACGGAAGATATTTCCTTTTTCACCATAGCCCTCTATGGGCTTCCAAATATCCCTTTGCCAATTACACAAGAACAGACTTAGCGAAAGGCTTCTTGAAGGGAAAGATGTAACTCTGTGAGATGAATTAACAGAACACAGAGCAGTTTCTCAGAAAGCTTCTTTCCAGTTTTGAACGGAAGATATTTCCTTTTTCACCATAGCCCTCTAAGGGCTTCCAAATATCCCTTTGCCAATTCCACAAGAACAGCCTTAGCGAAAGGCTTCTTGAAGGGAAAGATGTAACTCTGTGAGATGAATTAACAGAACACAGAGCAGTTTCTCAGAAAGCTTCCTTCCAGTTTTGAACGGAAGATATTTCCTTTTTCACCATAGCCCTCTATGGGCTTCCAAATATCCCTTTGCCAATTCCACAAGAACAGCCTTAGCGAAAGGATTTTTGAAGGGAAAGATGTAACTCTGTGAGATGAATTAACAGAACACAGAGCAGTTTCTCAGAAAGCTTCTTTCCAGTTTTGAACGGAAGATATTTCCTTTTTCACCATAGCCCTCTATGGGCTTCCAAATATCACTTTGCCAATTGCACAGGAATAGCCTTAGCGAAAGGTTTCTTGAAGGGAAAGATGTAACTCTGTGAGATGAATTAACAGAACACAGAGCAGTTTCTCAGAAAGCTTCTTTCCAGTTTTGAACGGAAGATATTTCCTTTTTCACCATAGCCCTCTATGGGCTTCCAAATATCCCTTTGCCAATTCCACAAGAACAGCCTTAGCGAAAGGCTTCTTGAAGGGAAAGATGTAACTCTGTGAGATGAATTAACAGGACACAGAGCAGTTTCTCAGAAAGCTTCTTTCCAGTTTTGAACGGAAGATATTTCCTTTTTCACCATAGCCCTCTATGGGCTTCCAAATATCCCTTTGCCAATTCCACAAGAACAGCCTTAGCGAAAGGCTTCTTGAAGGGAAAGATGTAACTCTGTGAGATGAATTAACAGAACACAGAGCAGTTTCTCAGAAAGCTTCTTTCCAGTTTTGAACGGAAGGTATTTCCTTTTTCACCATAGCCCTCTATGGGCTTCCAAATATCCCTTTGCCAATTCCCCAAGAACAGCCTTAGCGAAAGGCTTCTTGAAGGGAAAGATGTAACTCTGTGAGATGAATTAACAGAACACAGAGCAGTTTCTCAGAAATCTTCTTTCTAGTTTTGAACGGAAGATATTTCCTTTTTCACCATAGCCCTCTATGGGCTTCCAAATATCCCTTTGCCAATTACACAAGAACAGACTTAGCGAAAGGCTTCTTGAAGGGAAAGATGTAACTCTGTGAGATGAATTAACAGAACACAGAGCAGTTTCTCAGAAAGCTTCTTTCCAGTTTTGAACGGAAGATATTTCCTTTTTCACCATAGCCCTCTATGGGCTTCCAAATATCCCTTTGCCAATTGCACAGGAACAGCCTTAGCGAAAGGCTTCTTGAAGGGAAAGATGTAACACTGTGAGATGAATTAACAGAACACAGAGCAGTTTCTCAGAAAGCTTCTTTCCAGTTTTGAACGGAAGATATTTCCTTTTTCACCATAGCCCTCTATCGGCTTCCAAATATCCCTTTGCCAATTCCACAAGAACAGCCTTAGCGAAAGGCTTCTTGAAGGGAAAGATGTAACTCTGTGAGATGAATTAACAGAACACAGAGCAGTTTCTCAGAAAGCTTCTTTCCAGTTTTGAACGGAAGATATTTCCTTTTTCAACATAGCCCTCTATAGGCTTCCAAATATCCCTTTGCCAATTCCACAAGAACAGCCTTAGCGAAAGGCTTCTTGAAGGGAAAGATGTAACTCTGTGAGATGAATTAAGAGAACACAGAGCAGTTTCTCAGAAAGCTTCTTTCCAGTTTTGAACGGAAGATATTTCCTTTTTCACCATAGCCCTCTATGGGCTTCCAAATATCCCTTTGCCAATTCCACAAGAACAGCCTTAGCGAAAGGCTTCTTGAAGGGAAAGATGTAACTCTGTGAGATGAATTAACAGGACACAGAGCAGTTTCTCAGAAAGCTTCTTTCCAGTTTTGAACGGAAGATATTTCCTTTTTCACCATAGCCCTCTATGGGCTTCCAAATATCCCTTTGCCAATTCCACAAGAACAGCCTTAGCGAAAGGCTTCTTGAAGGGAAAGATGTAACTCTGTGAGATGAATTAACAGAACACAGAGCAGTTTCTCAGAAAGCTTCTTTCCAGTTTTGAACGGAAGATATTTCCTTTTTCACCATAGCCCTCTATGGGCTTCCAAATATCCCTTTGACAATTGCACAGGAATAGCCTTAGCGAAAGACTTCTTGAAGGGAAAGATGTAACTCTGTGAGATGAATTAACAGAACACAGAGCAGTTTCTCAGAAAGGTTCTTTCCAGTTTTGAACGGAAGATATTTCCTTTTTCACCATAGCCCTCTATGGGCTTCCAAATATCCCTTTGCCAATTCCACAAGAACAGCCTTAGCGAAAGGCTTCTTGAAGGGAAAGATGTAACTCTGTGAGATGAATTAACAGAACACAGAGCAGTTTCTCAGAAAGCTTCTTTCCAGTTTTGAACGGAAGATATTTCCTTTTTCACCATAGCCCTCTATGGGCTTCCAAATATCCCTTTGCCAATTGCACAGGAATAGACTTAGCGAAAGGCTTCTTGAAGGGAAAGATGTAACTCTGTGAGATGAATTAACAGAACACAGAGCAGTTTCTCAGAAAGCTTCTTTCCAGTTTTGAACGGAAGATATTTCCTTTTTCACCATAGACCTCTATGGGCTTCCAAATATCCCTTTGCCAATTCCACAAGAACAGCCTTAGCGAAAGGCTTCTTTAAGGGAAAGATGTAACTCTGTGAGATGAATTAACAGAACACAGAGCAGTTTCTCAGAAAGCTTCTTTCCAGTTTTGAACGGAAGATATTTCCTTTTTCACGATAGCCCTCTATGGGCTTCCAAATATCCCTTTGCCAATTCCACAAGAACATCCTTAGCGAAAGGCTCCTTGAAGGGAAAGATGTAACTCTGTGAGATGAATTAACAGAACACAGAGCAGTTTCCCAGAAAGCTTCTTTCCAGTTTTGAACGGAAGATATTTCCTTTTTCACCATAGCCCTCTATGGGCTTCCAAATATCCCTTTGCAATTCCACCAGAACAGCCTTAGCGAAAGGCTTCCTGAAGGGAAAGATGTAACTCTGTGCGATGAATTAACAGAACACAGAGCAGTTTCTCCCAAAGCTTCCTTCCAGTTTTGAATGGAAGATATTTCCTTTTTCACCTTAGCCCTCTATGGGTTTCCAAATATCCCTTTGCCAATTCCACAAAAACAGCCTTAGCGAAAGGCTTCTTGAAGGGAAAGATGTAACTCTGTGAGATGAATTAACAGAACACAGAGCAGTTTCTCAGAAAGCTTCTTTCCAGTTTTGAACGGAAGGTATTTCCTTTTTCACCATAGCCCTCTATGGGCTTCCAAATATCCCTTTGCCAATTCCACAAGAACAGCCTTACCGAAAGGCTTCTTGAAGGGAAAGATGTAACTCTGTGAGATGAATTAACAGAACACAGAGCAGTTTCTCAGAAAGCTTCATTCCAGTTTTGAACGGAAGATATTTCCTTTTTCACCATAGCCCTCTATGGGCTTCCAAATATCCCTTTGCCAATTCCACAAGAACAGCCTTAGCGAAAGGCTTCTTGAAGGGAAAGATGTAACTCTGTGAGATGAATTAACAGAACACAGAGCAGTTTCTCAGAAAGCTTCTTTCATGTTTTGAACGGAAGATATTTCCTTTTACACCATAGCCCTCTATGGGCTTCCAAATATCCCTTTGCCAATTCCACAAGAAAAGCCTTAGCGAAAGGCTTCTTGAAGGGAAAGATGTAACTCTGTGAGATGAATTAACAGAACACAGAGCAGTTTCTCAGAAAGCTTCTTTCCAGTTTTGAACGGAAGATATTTCCTTTTTCACCATAGCCCTCTATGGGCTTCCAAATATCCCTTTGCCAATTCCACAAGAACAGCCTTAGCGAAAGGCTTCTGGATGGGAAAGATGTAACTCTGTGAGATGAATTAACAGAACACAGAGCAGTTTCTCAGAAAGCTTCTTTCCAGTTTTGAACGGAAGATATTTCCTTTTTCACCATAGCCCTCTATGGGCTTCCAAATATCCCTTTGCCAATTCCCCAAGAACAGCCTTAGCGAAAGGCTTCTTGAAGGGAAAGATGTAACTCTGTGAGATGAATTAAGAGAACACAGAGCAGTTTCTCAGAAAGCTTCTTTCCAGTTTTGAACGGAAGATATTTCCTTTTTCACCATAGCCCTCTATGGGCTTCCAAATATCCCTTTGCCAATTCCACAAGAACAGCCTTAGCGAAAGGCTTCTTGAAGGGAAAGATTTAACTCTGTGAGATGAATTAACAGGACACAGAGCAGTCTCTCAGAAAGCTTCTTTCCAGTTTTGAACGGAAGATATTTCCTTTTTCATCATAGCCCTCTATGGGCTTCCAAATATCCCTTTGCCAATTCCACAAGAACAGCCTTAGCGAAAGGCTTCTTGAAGGGAAAGATGTAACTCGGTGAGGTGAATTAACAGAACACAGAGCAGTTTCTCAGAAAGCTTCCTTCCAGTTTTGAACGGAAGATATTTCCTTTTTCACCATAGCCCTCTATGGGCTTCCAAATATCCCTTTGCCAATTCCCCAAGAACAGCCTTAGCGAAAGGCTTCTTGAAGGGAAAGATGTAACTCTGTGAGATGAATTAACAGAACACAGAGCAGTTTCTCAGAAAGTTTCTTTCCAGTTTTGAACGGAATATATTTCCTTTTTCACCATAGCCCTCTATGGCCTTCCAAATATCCCTTTGCCAATTCCACAAGAACAGCCTTAGCGAAAGGCTTCTTTAAGGGAAAGATGTAACTCTGTGAGATGAATTAACAGAACACAGAGCAGTTTCTCAGAAAGCTTCTTTCCAGTTTTGAACGGAAGATATTTCCTTTTTCACCATAGCCCTCTATGGGCTTCCAAATATCCCTTTGCCAATTCCACAAGGACAGCCTTAGCGAAAGGCTTCTTGAAGGGAAAGATGTAACTCTGTGAGATGAATTAACAGAACACAGAGCAGTTTCCCAGAAAGCTTCTTTCCAGTTTTGAACGGAAGATATTTCCTTTTTCACCATAGCCCTCTATGGGCTTCCAAATATCCCTTTGCCAATTCCACCAGAACAGCCTTAGCGAAAGGCTTCCTGAAGGGAAAGATGTAACTCTGTGAGATGAATTAACAGAACACAGAGCAGTTTCTCAGAAAGCTTCTTTCCAGTTTTGAACGGAAGATATTTCCTTTTTCACCTTAGCCCTCTATTTGTTTCCAAATATCCCTTTGCCAATTCCACAAAAACAGCCTTAGCGAAAGGCTTCTTGAAGGGAAAGATGTAACTCGGTGAGATGAATTAACAGAACACAGAGCAGTTTCTCAGAAAGCTTCTTTCCAGTTTTGAACGGAAGGTATTTCCTTTTTCACCATAGCCCTCTATGGGCTTCCAAATATCCCTGTGCCAATTCCACAAGAACAGCCTTACCGAAAGGCTTCTTGAAGGGAAAGATGTAACTCTGTGAGATGAATTAAGAGAACACAGAGCAGTTTCTCAGAAAGCTTCTTTCCAGTTTTGAACGGAAGATATTTCCTTTTTGACCATAGCCCTCTATGGGCTTCCAAATATCCCTTTGCCAATTCCAGAAGAACAGCCTTAGCGAAAGGCTTCTTGAAGGGAAAGATGTAACTCTGTGAGATGAATTAACACACACAGAGCAGTTTCTCAGAAAGCTTCTTTCCAGTTTTGAACGGAAGATATTTCCTTTTTCACCATAGCCCTCTATGGCCTTCCAAATATCCCTTTGAAAATTCCACAAGAACAGACTTAGCGAAAGGCTTCTTGAAGGGAAAGATGTAACTCTGTGAGATGAATTAACAGAACACAGAGCAGTTTCTCAGAAAGCTTCTTTCCAGTTTTGAACGGAAGATATTTCCTTTTTCACCATAGCCCTCTATGGGCTTCCAAATATCCCTTTGCCAATTCCACAAGAACAGCCTTAGCGAAAGGCTTCTTGAAGGGAAAGATGTAACTCTGTGAGATGAATTAACAGAACACAGAGCAGTTTCTCAGAAAGCTTCCTTCCAGTTTTGAACGGAAGATATTTCCTTTTTCACCATAGCCCTCTATGGGCTTCCAAATATCCCTTTGCCAATTCCACAAGAACAGCCTTAGCGAAAGGATTCTTGAAGGGAAAGATGTAACTCTGTGAGATGAATTAACAGAACACAGAGCAGTTTCTCAGAAAGCTTCTTTCCAGTTTTGAACGGAAGATATTTCCTTTTTCACCATAGCCCTCTATGGGCTTCCAAATATCCCTTTGCCAATTCCACAAGAACAGCCTTAGCGAAAGGCTTCTTGAAGGGAAAGATGTAACTCTGTGAGATGAATTAACAGAACACAGAGCAGTTTCTCAGAAAGCTTCTTTCCAGTTTAGAACGGAAGATATTTCCTTTTTCACCATAGCCCTCTATGGGCTTCCAAATATCCCTTTGCCAATTCCACAAGAACAGCCTTAGCGAAAGGCTTCTTGAAGGGAAAGATGTAACTCTGTGAGATGAATTAACAGAACACAGAGCAGTTTCTCAGAAAGCTTCTTTCATGTTTTGAACGGAAGATATTTCCTTTTACACCATAGCCCTCTATGGGCTTCCAAATATCCCTTTGCCAATTCCACAAGAACAGCCTTAGCGAAAGGCTTCTTGAAGGGAAACATGTAACTCTGTGAGATGAATTAACAGAACACAGAACAGTTTCTCAGAAAGCTTCTTTCCAGTTTTGAACGGAAGGTATTTCCTTTTTCACCATAGCCCTCTATGGGCTTCCAAATATCCCTTTGCCAATTGCACAGGAATAGCCTTGGCGAAAGGCTTCTTGAAGGGAAAGATGTAACTCTGTGAGATGAATTAACAGGACACAGAGCAGTTTCTCAGAAAGCTTCTTTCCAGTTTTGAACGGAAGATATTTCCTTTTTCACCATAGCCCTCTATGGGCTTCCAAATATCCCTTTGCCAATTCCACAAGAACAGCCTTAGCGAAAGGCTTCTTGAAGGGAAAGATGTAACTCTGTGAGATGAATTAACAGAACACAGAGCAGTTTCTCAGAAAGCTTCTTTCCAGTTTTGAACGGAAGATATTTCCTTTTTCACCATAGCCCTCTATGGGCTTTCAAATATCCCTTTGCCAATTCCAGAAGAACAGCCTTAGCGAAAGGCTTCTTTAAGCGAAAGATGTAACTCTGTGAGATGAATTAACAGAACACAGAGCAGTTTCTCAGAAAGCTTCTTTCCAGTTTTCAACGGAAGATATTTCCTTTTTCACCATAGCCCTCTATGGGCTTCCAAATATCCCTTTGCCAATTCCACAAGAACAGCCTTAGCGAAAGGCTTCTTGAAGGGAAAGATGTAACTCTGTGAGATGAATTAACAGAACACAGAGCAGTTTCCCAGAAAGCTTCTTTCCAGTTTTGAACGGAAGATATTTCCTTTTTCACCATAGCCCTCTATGGGCTTCCAAATATCCCTTTGCCAATTCCACCAGAACAGCCTTAGCGAAAGGCTTCCTGAAGGGAAAGATGTAACTCTGTGAGATGAATTAACAGAACACAGAGCAGTTTCTCAGAAAGCTTCTTTCCAGTTTTGAACGGAAGATATTTCCTTTTTCACCTTAGCCCTCTATGGGTTTCCAAATATCCCTTTGCCAATTCCACAAAAACAGCCTTAGCGAAAGGCTTCTTGAAGGGAAAGATGTAACTCGGTGAGATGAATTAACAGAACACAGAGCAGTTTCTCAGAAAGCTTCTTTCCAGTTTTGAACGGAAGGTATTTCCTTTTTCACCATAGCCCTCCATGGGCTTCCAAATATCCCTGTGCCAATTCCACAAGAACAGCCTTACCGAAAGGCTTCTTGAAGGGAAAGATGTAACTCTGTGAGATGAATTAAGAGAACACAGAGCAGTTTCTCAGAAAGCTTCTTTCCAGTTTTGAACGGAAGATATTTCCTTTTTCACCATAGCCCTCTATGGGCTTCCAAATATCCCTTTGCCAATTCCACAAGAACAGTCTTAGCGAAAGGCTTCTTGAAGGGAAAGATGTAACTCTGTGAGATGAATTAACAGGACACAGAGCAGTTTCTCAGAAAGCTTCTTTCCAGTTTTGAACGGAAGATATTTCCTTTTTCACCATAGCCCTCTATGGGCTTCCAAATATCCCTTTGCCAATTCCACAAGAACAGACTTAGCGAAAGGCTTCTTGAAGGGAAAGATGTACCTCTGTGAGATGAATTAACAGAACACAGAGCAGTTTCTCAGAAAGCTTCCTTCCAGTTTTGAACGGAAGATATATCCTTTTTCACCATAGCCCTCTATGGGCTTCCAAATATCCCTTTGCCAATTGCACAGGAATAGCCTTGGCGAAAGGCTTCTTGAAGGGAAAGATGTAACTCTGTGAGATGAATTAACAGAACACAGAGCAGTTTCTCAGAAAGCTTCTTTCCAGTTTTGAACGGAAGATATTTCCTTTTTCACCATAGCCCTCTATGGGCTTTCAAATATCCCTTTGCCAATTCCACAAGAACAGCCTTAGCGAAAGGCTTCTTGAAGGGAAAGATGTAACTCTGTGAGATGAATTAACAGAACACAGAGCAGTTTCTCAGAAAGCTTCTTTCCAGTTTTGAACGGAAGATATTTCCTTTTTCACCATAGCCCTCTATGGGCTTCCAAATATCCCTTTGCCAATTCCACAAGAACAGCCTTAGCGAAAGGCTTCTTGAAGGGAAAGATGTAACTCTGTGAGATGAATTAACAGAACACAGAGCAGTTTCCCAGAAAGCTTCTTTCCAGTTTTGAACGGAAGATATTTCCTTTTTCACCATAGCCCTCTATGGGCTTCCAAATATCCCTTTGCCAATTCCACCAGAACAGCCTTAGCGAAAGGCTTCTTGAAGGGAAAGATGTAACTCTGTGAGATGAATTAACAGAACACAGAGCAGTTTCTCAGAAATCTTCTTTCTAGTTTTGAACGGAAGATATTTCCTTTTTCACCATAGCCCTCTATGGGCTTCCAAATATCCCTTTGCCAATTATACAAGAACAGACTTAGCGAAAGGCTTCTTGAAGGGAAAGATGTAACTCTGTGAGATGAATTAACAGAACACAGAGCAGTTTCTCAGAAAGCTTCTTTCCAGTTTTGAACGGAAGATATTTCCTTTTTCACCATAGCCCTCTATGGGCTTCCAAATATCCCTTTGCCAATTGCAGAGGAACAGCCTTAGCGAAAGGCTTCTTGAAGGGAAAGATGTAACTCTGTGAGATGAATTAACAGAACACAGAGCAGTTTCTCAGAAAGCTTCTTTCCAGTTTTGAACGGAAGATATTTCCTTTTTCACCTTAGCCCTCTATGGGTTTCCAAATATCCCTTTGCCAATTCCACAAAAACAGCCTTAGCGAAAGGCTTCTTGAAGGGAAAGATGTAACTCGGTGAGATGAATTAACAGAACACAGAGCAGTTTCTCAGAAAGCTTCTTTCCAGTTTTGAACGGAAGCTATTTCCTTTTTCACCATAGCCCTCTATGGGCTTCCAAATATCCCTGTGCCAATTCCACAAGAACAGCCTTACCGAAAGGCTTCTTGAAGGGAAAGATGTAACTCTGTGAGATGAATTAAGAGAACACAGAGCAGTTTCTCAGAAAGCTTCTTTCCAGTTTTGAACGGAAGATATTTCCTTTTTCACCATAGACCTCTATGGGCTTCCAAATATCCCTTTGCCAATTCCACAAGAACAGCCTTAGCGAAAGGCTTCTTGAAGGGAAAGATGTAACTCTGTGAGATGAATTAACAGGACACAGAGCAGTTTCTCAGAAAGCTTCTTTCCAGTTTTGAACGGAAGATATTTCCTTTTTCACCATAGCCCTCTATGGGCTTCCAAATATCCCTTTGCGAATTCCAAAAGAACAGACTTAGCGAAAGGCTTCTTGAAGGGAAAGATGTAACTCTGTGAGATGAATTAACAGAACACAGAGCAGTTTCTGAGAAAGCTTCTTTCCAGTTTTGAACGGAAGGTATTTCCTTTTTCACCATAGCCCTCTAAGGGCTTCCAAATATCCCTTTGCCAATTCCACAAGAACAGCCTTAGCGAAAGGCTTCTTGAAGGGAAAGATGTAACTCTGTGAGATGAATTAACGGAACACAGAGCAGTTTCTCAGAAAGCTTCCTTCCAGTTTTGAACGGAAGATATTTCCTTTTTCACCATAGCCCTCTATGGGCTTCCAAATATCCCTTTGCCAATTCCACAAGAACAGCCTTAGCGAAAGGATTTTTGAAGGGAAAGATGTAACTCTGTGAGATGAATTAACAGAACACAGAGCAGTTTCTCAGAAAGCTTCTTTCCAGTTTTGAACGGAAGATATTTCCTTTTTCACCATAGCCCTCTAGGGGCTTCCAAATATCCCTTTGCCAATTGCACAGGAATAGCCTTAGCGAAAGGCTTCTTGAAGGGAAAGATGTAACTCTGTGAGATGAATTAACAGAACACAGAGCAGTTTCTCACAAAGCTTCTTTCCAGTTTTGAACGGAAGATATTTCCTTTTTCACCATAGCCCTCTATGGGCTTCCAAATATCCCTTTGCCAATTCCACAAGAACAGCCTTAGCGAAAGGCTTCTTGAAGGGAAAGATGTAACTCTGTGAGATGAATTAACGGGACACAGAGCAGTTTCTCAGAAAGCTTCTTTCCAGTTTTGAACGGAAGGTATTTCCTTTTTCACCATAGCCCTCTATGGGCTTCCAAATATCCCTTTGCCAATTCCACAAGAACAGCCTTAGCGAAAGGCTTCTTGAAGGGAAAGATGTAACTCTGTGAGATGAATTAACAGGACACAGAGCAGTTTCTCAGAAAGCTTCTTTCCAGTTTTGAAATGAAGATATTTCCTTTTTCACCATAGCCCTCTATGGGCTTCGAAATATCGCTTTGCCAATTCCACAAGAACAGCCTTAGCGAAAGGCTTCTTGAAGGGAAAGATGTAACTCTGTGAGATGAATTAACAGAACACAGAGCAGTTTCTCAGAAAGCTTCTTTCCAGTTTTGAACGGAAGATATTTCCTTTTTCACCATAGCCCTCTATGAGCTTCCAAATATCCCTTTGCCAATTCCACAAGAACAGCCTTAGCGAAAGGCTTCTTGAAGGGAAAGATGTAACTCTGTGAGATGAATTAACAGAACACAGAGCAGTTTCTCAGAAAGCTTCCTTCCAGTTTTGAACGGAAGATATTTCCTTTTTCACCATAGCCCTCTATGGGCTTCCAAATATCCCTTTGCCAATTCCACAAGAACAGCCTTAGCGAAAGGATTCTTGAAGGGAAAGATGTAACTCTGTGAGATGAATTAACAGAACACAGAGCAGTTTCTCAGAAAGCTTCTTTCCAGTTTTGAACGGAAGATATTTCCTTTTTCACCATTGCCCTCTATGGGCTTCCAAATATCCCTTTGCCAATTGCACAGGAATAGCCTTAGCGAAAGGCTTCTTGAAGGGAAAGATGTAACTCTGTGAGATGAATTAACAGAACACAGAGCAGTTTCTCAGAAAGCTTCTTTCCAGTTTTGAACGGAAGATATTTCCTTTTTCAACATAGCCCTCTTTGGGCTTCCAAATATCCCTTTGCCAATTCCACAAGAACAGCCTTAGCGAAAGGCTTCTTGAAGGGAAAGATGTAACTCTGTGAGATGAATTAACAGGACACAGAGCAGTTTCTCAGAAAGCTTCTTTCCAGTTTTGAACGGAAGATATTTCCTTTTTCACCATAGCCCTCTATGGGCTTCCAAATATCCCTTTGCCAATTCCACAAGAACAGCCTTAGCGAAAGGCTTCTTGAAGGGAAACATGTAACTCTGTGAGATGAATTAACAGAACACAGAGCAGTTTCTCAGAAAGCTTCTTTCCAGTTTTGAACGGAAGGTATTTCCTTTTTCACCATAGCCCTCTATGGGCTTCCAAATATCCCTTTGCCAATTCCCCAAGAACAGCCTTAGCGAAAGGCTTCTTGAAGGGAAAGATGTAACTCTGTGAGATGAATTAACAGAACACAGAGCAGTTTCTCAGAAATCTTCTTTCTAGTTTTGAACGGAAGATATTTCCTTTTTCACCATAGCCCTCTATGGGCTTCCAAATATCCCTTTGCCAATTATACAAGAACAGACTTAGCGAAAGGCTTCTTGAAGGGAAAGATGTAACTCTGTGAGATGAATTAACAGAACACAGAGCAGTTTCTCAGAAAGCTTCTTTCCAGTTTTGAACGGAAGATATTTCCTTTTTCACCATAGCCCTCTATGGGCTTCCAAATATCCCTTTGCCAATTGCACAGGAACAGCCTTAGCGAAAGGCTTCTTGAAGGGAAAGATGTAACTCTGTGAGATGAATTAACAGAACACAGAGCAGTTTCTCAGAAAGCTTCTTTCCAGTTTTGAACGGAAGATATTTCCTTTTTCACCTTAGCCCTCTATGGGTTTCCAAATATCCCTTTGCCAATTCCACAAAAACAGCCTTAGCGAAAGGCTTCTTGAAGGGAAAGATGTAACTCGGTGAGATGAATTAACAGAACACAGAGCAGTTTCTCAGAAAGCTTCTTTCCAGTTTTGAACGGAAGCTATTTCCTTTTTCACCATAGCCCTCTATGGGCTTCCAAATATCCCTGTGCCAATTCCACAAGAACAGCCTTACCGAAAGGCTTCTTGAAGGGAAAGATGTAACTCTGTGAGATGAATTAAGAGAACACAGAGCAGTTTCTCAGAAAGCTTCTTTCCAGTTTTGAACGGAAGATATTTCCTTTTTCACCATAGACCTCTATGGGCTTCCAAATATCCCTTTGCCAATTCCACAAGAACAGCCTTAGCGAAAGGCTTCTTGAAGGGAAAGATGTAACTCTGTGAGATGAATTAACAGGACACAGAGCAGTTTCTCAGAAAGCTTCTTTCCAGTTTTGAACGGAAGATATTTCCTTTTTCACCATAGCCCTCTATGGGCTTCCAAATATCCCTTTGCCAATTCCAAAAGAACAGACTTAGCGAAAGGCTTCTTGAAGGGAAAGATGTAACTCTGTGAGATGAATTAACAGAACACAGAGCAGTTTCTCAGAAAGCTTCTTTCCAGTTTTGAACGGAAGATATTTCCTTTTTCACCATAGCCCTCTATGGGCTTCCAAATATCCCTTTGCCAATTCCACAAGAACAGCCTTAGCGAAAGGCTTCTTGAAGGGAAAGATGTAACTCTGTGAGATGAATTAACGGGACACAGAGCAGTTTCTCAGAAAGCTTCTTTCCAGTTTTGAACGGAAGGTATTTCCTTTTTCACCATAGCCCTCTATGGGCTTCCAAATATCCCTTTGCCAATTCCACAAGAACAGCCTTAGCGAAAGGCTTCTTGAAGGGAAAGATGTAACTCTGTGAGATGAATTAACAGAACACAGAGCAGTTTCTCAGAAAGCTTCTTTCCAGTTTTGAACGGAAGGTGTTTCCTTTTTCACCATAGCCCTCTATGGGCTTCCAAATATCCCTTTGCCAATTCCCCAAGAACAGCCTTAGCGAAAGGCTTCTTGAAGGGAAAGATGTAACTCTGTGAGATGAATTAACAGAACACAGAGCAGTTTCTCAGAAATCTTCTTTCTAGTTTTGAACGGAAGATATTTCCTTTTTCACCATAGCCCTCTATGGGCTTCCAAATATCCCTTTGCCAATTACACAAGAACAGACTTAGCGAAAGGCTTCTTGAAGGGAAAGATGTAACTCTGTGAGATGAATTAACAGAACACAGAGCAGTTTCTCAGAAAGCTTCTTTCCAGTTTTGAACGGAAGATATTTCCTTTTTCACCATAGCCCTCTATGGGCTTCCAAATATCCCTTTGCCAATTGCACAGGAACAGCCTTAGCGAAAGGCTTCTTGAAGGGAAAGATGTAACTCTGTGAGATGAATTAACAGAACACAGAGCAGTTTCTCAGAAAGCTTCTTTCCAGTTTTGAACGGAAGATATTTCCTTTTTCACCATAGCCCTCTATCGGCTTCCAAATATCCCTTTGCCAATTCCACAAGAACAGACTTAGCGAAAGGCTTCTTGAAGGGAAAGATGTAACTCTGTGAGATGAATTAACAGAACACAGAGCAGTTTCTCAGAAAGCTTCTTTCCAGTTTTGAACGGAAGATATTTCCTTTTTCAACATAGCCCTCTATGGGCTTCCAAATATCCCTTTGCCAATTCCACAAGAACAGCCTTAGCGAAAGGCTTCTTGAAGGGAAAGATGTAACTCTGTGAGATGAATTAAGAGAACACAGAGCAGTTTCTCAGAAAGCTTCTTTCCAGTTTTGAACGGAAGATATTTCCTTTTTCACCATAGCCCTCTATGGGCTTCCAAATATCCCTTTGCCAATTCCACAAGAACAGCCTTAGCGAAAGGCTTCTTGAAGGGAAAGATGTAACTCTGTGAGATGAATTAACAGGACACAGAGCAGTTTCTCAGAAAGCTTCTTTCCAATTTTGAACGGAAGATATTTCCTTTTTCACCATAGCCCTCTATGGGCTTCCAAATATCCCTTTGCCAATTCCACAAGAACAGCCTTAGCGAAAGGCTTCTTGAAGGGAAAGATGTAACTCTGTGAGATGAATTAACAGAACACAGAGCAGTTTCTCAGAAAGCTTCTTTCCAGTTTTGAACGGAAGATATTTCCTTTTTCACCATAGCCTTCTATGGGCTTCCAAATATCCCTTTGCCAATTCCACAAGAACAGCCTTAGCGAAAGGCTTCTTGAAGGGAAAGATGTAACTCTGTGAGATGAATTAACAGAACACAGAGCAGTTTCTCAGAAAGCTTCCTTCCAGTTTTGAACGGAAGATATTTCCTTTTTCACCATAGCCCTCTATGGGCTTCCAAATATCCCTTTGCCAATTCCACAAGAACAGCCTTAGCGAAAGGCTTCTTGAAGGGAAAGATGTAACTCTGTGAGATGAATTAACAGAACACAGAGCAGTTTCTCAGAAAGCTTCTTTCCAGTTTTGAACGGAAGATATTTCCTTTTTCACCATAGCCCTCTATGGGCTTCCAAATATCCCTTTGCCAATTGCAGAGGAATAGCCTTAGCGAAAGACTTCTTGAAGGGAAAGATGTAACTCTGTGAGATGAATTAACAGAACACAGAGCAGTTTCTCAGAAAGGTTCTTTCCAGTTTTGAACGGAAGATATTTCCTTTTTCACCATAGCCCTCTATGGGCTTCCAAATATCCCTTTGCCAATTCCACAAGAACAGCCTGAGCGAATGGCTTCTTGAAGGGAAAGATGTAACTCTGTGAGATGAATTAACAGAACACAGAGCAGTTTCTCAGAAAGCTTCTTTCCAGTTTTGAACGGAAGATATTTCCTTTTTCACCATAGCCCTCTATTGGCTTCCAAATATCCCTTTGCCAATTGCACAGGAATAGCCTTAGCGAAAGGCTTCTTGAAGGGAAAGATGTAACTCTGTGAGATGAATTAACAGAACACAGAGCAGTTTCTCAGAAAGCTTCTTTCCAGTTTTGAACGGAAGATATTTTTTTTCACCATAGCCCTCTATGGGCTTCCAAATATCCCTTTGCCAATTCCACAAAAACAGCCTTAGCGAAAGGCTTCTTTAAGGGAAAGATGTAACTCTGTGAGATGAATTAACAGAACACAGAGCAGTTTCTCAGAAAGCTTCTTTCCAGTTTTGAACGGAAGATATTTCCTTTTTCACGATAGCCCTCTATGGGCTTCCAAATATCCCTTTGCCAATTCCACAAGAACAGCCTTAGCGAAAGGCTTCTTGAAGGGAAAGATGTAACTCTGTGATATGAATTAACAGAACACAGAGCAGTTTCCCAGAAAGCTTCTTTCCAGTTTTTAACGGAAGATATTTCCTTTTTCACCATAGCCCCCTATGGGCTTCCAAATATCCCTTTGCAATTCCACCAGAACAGCCTTAGCGAAAGGCTTCCTGAAGGGAAAGATGTAACTCTGTGCGATGAATTAACAGAACACAGAGCAGTTTCTCCGAAAGCTTCTTTCCAGTTTTGAACGGAAGATATTTCCTTTTTCACCTTAGCCCTCTATGGGTTTCCAAATATCCCTTTGCCAATTCCACAAAAACAGCCTTAGCGAAAGGCTTCTTGAAGGGAAAGATGTAACTCTGTGAGATGAATTAACAGAACACAGAGCAGTTTCTCAGAAAGCTTCTTTCCAGTTTTGAACGGAAGGTATTTCCTTTTTCACCATAGCCCTCTATGGGCTTCCAAATATCCCTTTGCCAATTCCACAAGAACAGCCTTAGCGAAAGGCTTCTTGAAGGGAAAGATGTAACTCTGTGAGATGAATTAACAGAACACAGAGCAGTTTCTCAGAAAGCTTCTTTCCAGTTTAGAACGGAAGATATTTCCTTTTTCACCATTGCCCTCTATGGGCTTCCAAATATCCCTGTGCCAATTGCACAGGAATAGCCTTAGCGAAAGGCTTCTTGAAGGGAAAGATGTAACTCTGTGAGATGAATTAACAGAACACAGAGCAGTTTCTCAGAAAGCTTCTTTCCAGTTTTGAACGGAAGATATTTCCTTTTTCACCATAGCCCTCTTTGGGCTTCCAAATATCCCTTTGCCAATTCCACAAGAACAGCCTTAGCGAAAGGCTTCTTGAAGGGAAAGATGTAACTCTGTGAGATGAATTAACAGGACACAGAGCAGTTTCTCAGAAAGCTTCTTTCCAGTTTTGAACGGAAGATATTTCCTTTTTCACCATAGCCCTCTATGGGCTTCCAAATATCCCTTTGCCAATTCCACAAGAACAGCCTTAGCGAAAGGCTTCTTGAAGGGAAACATGTAACTCTGTGAGATGAATTAACAGAACACCGAGCAGTTTCTCAGAAAGCTTCTTTCCAGTTTTGAACGGAAGGTATTTCCTTTTTCACCATAGCCCTCTATGGGCTTCCAAATATCCCTTTGCCAATTCCCCAAGAACAGCCTTAGCGAAAGGCTTCTTGAAGGGAAAGATGTAACTCTGTGAGATGAATTAACAGAACACAGAGCAGTTTCTCAGAAATCTTCTTTCTAGTTTTGAACGGAAGATATTTCCTTTTTCACCATAGCCCTCTATGGGCTTCCAAATATCCCTTTGCCAATTATACAAGAACAGACTTAGCGAAAGGCTTCTTGAAGGGAAAGACGTAACTCTGTGAGATGAATTAACAGAACACAGAGCAGTTTCTCAGAAAGCTTCTTTCCAGTTTTGAACGGAAGATATTTCCTTTTTCACCATAGTCCTCTATGGGCTTCCAAATATCCCTTTGCCAATTCCACAAGAACAGCCTTAGCGAAAGGCTTCTTGAAGGGAAAGATGTAACTCTGTGAGATGAATTAACAGGACACAGAGCAGTTTCTCAGAAAGCTTCTTTCCAGTTTTGAACGGAAGATATTTCCTTTTTCACCATAGCCCTCTATGGGCTTCCAAATATCCCTTTGCCAATTCCAAAAGAACAGACTTAGCGAAAGGCTTCTTGAAGGGAAAGATGTAACTCTGTGAGATGAATTAACAGAACACAGAGCAGTTTCTCAGAAAGCTTCTTTCCAGTTTTGAACGGAAGATATTTCCTTTTTCACCATAGCCCTCTAAGGGCTTCCAAATATCCCTTTGCCAATTCCACAAGAACAGCCTTAGCGAAAGGCTTCTTGAAGGGAAAGATGTAACTCTGTGAGATGAATTAACAGAACACAGAGCAGTTTCTCAGAAAGCTTCCTTCCAGTTTTGAACGGAAGATATTTCCTTTTTCACCATAGCCCTCTATGGGCTTCCAAATATCCCTTTGCCAATTCCACAAGAACAGCCTTAGCGAAAGGATTTTTGAAGGGAAAGATGTAACTCTGTGAGATGAATTAACAGAACACAGAGCAGTTTCTCAGAAAGCTTCTTTCCAGTTTTGAACGGAAGATATTTCCTTTTTCACCATAGCCCTCTATGGGCTTCCAAATATCCCTTTGCCAATTGCACAGGAATAGCCTTAGCGAAAGGCTTCTTGAAGGGAAAGATGTAACTCTGTGAGATGAATTAACAGAACACAGAGCAGTTTCTCAGAAAGCTTCTTTCCAGTTTTGAACGGAAGATATTTCCTTTTTCACCATAGCCCTCTATGGGCTTCCAAATATCCCTTTGCCAATTCCACAAGAACAGCCTTAGCGAAAGGCTTCTTGAAGGGAAAGATGTAACTCTGTGAGATGAATTAACGGGACACAGAGCAGTTTCTCAGAAAGCTTCTTTCCAGTTTTGAACGGAAGATATTTCCTTTTTCACCATAGCCCTCTATGGGCTTCCAAATATCCCTTTGCAATTCCACCAGAACAGCCTTAGCGAAAGGCTTCCTGAAGGGAAAGATGTAACTCTGTGCGATGAATTAACAGAACACAGAGCAGTTTCTCCGAAAGCTTCTTTCCAGTTTTGAACGGAAGATATTTCCTTTTTCACCTTAGCCCTCTATGGGTTTCCAAATATCCCTTTGCCAATTCCACAAAAACAGCCTTAGCGAAAGGCTTCTTGAAGGGAAAGATGTAACTCTGTGAGATGAATTAACAGAACACAGAGCAGTTTCTCAGAAAGCTTCTTTCCAGTTTTGAACGGAAGGTATTTCCTTTTTCACCATAGCCCTCTATGGGCTTCCAAATATCCCTTTGCCAATTCCACAAGAACAGCCTTAGCGAAAGGCTTCTTGAAGGGAAAGATGTAACTCTGTGAGATGAATTAACAGAACACAGAGCAGTTTCTCAGAAAGCTTCTTTCCAGTTTAGAACGGAAGATATTTCCTTTTTCACCATTGCCCTCTATGGGCTTCCAAATATCCCTGTGCCAATTGCACAGGAATAGCCTTAGCGAAAGGCTTCTTGAAGGGAAAGATGTAACTCTGTGAGATGAATTAACAGAACACAGAGCAGTTTCTCAGAAAGCTTCTTTCCAGTTTTGAACGGAAGATATTTCCTTTTTCACCATAGCCCTCTTTGGGCTTCCAAATATCCCTTTGCCAATTCCACAAGAACAGCCTTAGCGAAAGGCTTCTTGAAGGGAAAGATGTAACTCTGTGAGATGAATTAACAGGACACAGAGCAGTTTCTCAGAAAGCTTCTTTCCAGTTTTGAACGGAAGATATTTCCTTTTTCACCATAGCCCTCTATGGGCTTCCAAATATCCCTTTGCCAATTCCACAAGAACAGCCTTAGCGAAAGGCTTCTTGAAGGGAAACATGTAACTCTGTGAGATGAATTAACAGAACACCGAGCAGTTTCTCAGAAAGCTTCTTTCCAGTTTTGAACGGAAGGTATTTCCTTTTTCACCATAGCCCTCTATGGGCTTCCAAATATCCCTTTGCCAATTCCCCAAGAACAGCCTTAGCGAAAGGCTTCTTGAAGGGAAAGATGTAACTCTGTGAGATGAATTAACAGAACACAGAGCAGTTTCTCAGAAATCTTCTTTCTAGTTTTGAACGGAAGATATTTCCTTTTTCACCATAGCCCTCTATGGGCTTCCAAATATCCCTTTGCCAATTATACAAGAACAGACTTAGCGAAAGGCTTCTTGAAGGGAAAGATGTAACTCTGTGAGATGAATTAACAGAACACAGAGCAGTTTCTCAGAAAGCTTCTTTCCAGTTTTGAACGGAAGATATTTCCTTTTTCACCATAGCCCTCTATGGGCTTCCAAATATCCCTTTGCCAATTGCACAGGAACAGCCTTAGCGAAAGGCTTCTTGAAGGGAAAGATGTAACTCTGTGAGATGAATTAACAGAACACAGAGCAGTTTCTCAGAAAGCTTCTTTCCAGTTTTGAACGGAAGATATTTCCTTTTTCACCTTAGCCCTCTATGGGTTTCCAAATATCCCTTTGCCAATTCCACAAAAACAACCTTAGCGAAAGGCTTCTTGAAGGGAAAGATGTAACTCGGTGAGATGAATTAACAGAACACAGAGCAGTTTCTCAGAAAGCTTCTTTCCAGTTTTGAACGGAAGCTATTTCCTTTTTCACCATAGCCCTCTATGGGCTTCCAAATATCCCTGTGCCAATTCCACAAGAACAGCCTTACCGAAAGGCTTCTTGAAGGGAAAGATGTAACTCTGTGAGATGAATTAAGAGAACACAGAGCAGTTTCTCAGAAAGCTTCTTTCCAGTTTTGAACGGAAGATATTTCCTTTTTCACCATAGTCCTCTATGGGCTTCCAAATATCCCTTTGCCAATTCCACAAGAACAGCCTTAGCGAAAGGCTTCTTGAAGGGAAAGATGTAACTCTGTGAGATGAATTAACAGGACACAGAGCAGTTTCTCAGAAAGCTTCTTTCCAGTTTTGAACGGAAGATATTTCCTTTTTCACCATAGCCCTCTATGGGCTTCCAAATATCCCTTTGCCAATTCCAAAAGAACAGACTTAGCGAAAGGCTTCTTGAAGGGAAAGATGTAACTCTGTGAGATGAATTAACAGAACACAGAGCAGTTTCTCAGAAAGCTTCTTTCCAGTTTTGAACGGAAGATATTTCCTTTTTCACCATAGCCCTCTATGGGCTTCCAAATATCCCTTTGCCAATTGCACAGGAATAGCCTTAGCGAAAGGCTTCTTGAAGGGAAAGATGTAACTCTGTGAGATGAATTAACAGAACACAGAGCAGTTTCTCAGAAAGCTTCTTTCCAGTTTTGAACGGAAGATATTTCCTTTTTCACCATAGCCCTCTATGGGCTTCCAAATATCCCTTTGCCAATTCCACAAGAACAGCCTTAGCGAAAGGCTTCTTGAAGGGAAAGATGTAACTCTGTGAGATGAATTAACGGGACACAGAGCAGTTTCTCAGAAAGCTTCTTTCCAGTTTTGAACGGAAGATATTTCCTTTTTCACCATAGCCCTCTATGGGCTTCCAAATATCCCTTTGCCAATTCCACAAGAACAGCCTTAGCGAAAGGCTTCTTGAAGGGAAAGATGTAACTCTGTGAGATGAATTAACAGAACACAGAGCAGTTTCTCAGAAAGCTTCTTTCCAGTTTTGAACGGAAGGTATTTCCTTTTTCACCATAGCCCTCTATGGGCTTCCAAATATCCCTTTGCCAATTCCCCAAGAACAGCCTTAGCGAAAGGCTTCTTGAAGGGAAAGATGTAACTCTGTGAGATGAATTAACAGAACACAGAGCAGTTTCTCAGAAATCTTCTTTCTAGTTTTGAACGGAAGATATTTCCTTTTTCACCATAGCCCTCTATGGGCTTCCAAATATCCCTTTGCCAATTACACAAGAACAGACTTAGCGAAAGGCTTCTTGAAGGGAAAGATGTAACTCTGTGAGATGAATTAACAGAACACAGAGCAGTTTCTCAGAAAGCTTCTTTCCAGTTTTGAACGGAAGATATTTCCTTTTTCACCATAGCCCTCTATGGGCTTCCAAATATCCCTTTGCCAATTGCACAGGAACAGCCTTAGCGAAAGGCTTCTTGAAGGGAAAGATGTAACTCTGTGAGATGAATTAACAGAACACAGAGCAGTTTCTCAGAAAGCTTCTTTCCAGTTTTGAACGGAAGATATTTCCTTTTTCACCATAGCCCGCTATCGGCTTCCAAATATCCCTTTGCCAATTCCACAAGAACAGCCTTAGCGAAAGGCTTCTTGAAGGGAAAGATGTAACTCTGTGAGATGAATTAACAGAACACAGAGCAGTTTCTCAGAAAGCTTCTTTCCAGTTTTGAACGGAAGATATTTCCTTTTTCAACATAGCCCTCTATGGGCTTCCAAATATCCCTGTGCCAATTACACAAGAACAGCCTTAGCGAAAGGCTTCTTGAAGGGAAAGATGTAACTCTGTGAGATGAATTAAGAGAACACAGAGCAGTTTCTCAGAAAGCTTCTTTCCAGTTTTGAACGGAAGATATTTCCTTTTTCACCATAGCCCTCTATGGGCTTCCAAATATCCCTTTGCCAATTCCACAAGAACAGCCTTAGCGAAAGGCTTCTTGAAGGGAAAGATGTAACTCTGTGAGATGAATTAACAGGACACAGAGCAGTTTCTCAGAAAGCTTCTTTCCAGTTTTGAACGGAAGATATTTCCTTTTTCACCATAGCCCTCTATGGGCTTCCAAATATCCCTTTGCCAATTCCACAAGAACAGCCTTAGCGAAAGGCTTCTTGAAGGGAAAGATGTAACTCTGTGAGATGAATTAACAGAACACAGAGCAGTTTCCCAGAAAGCTTCTTTCCAGTTTTGAACGGAAGATATTTCCTTTTTCACCATAGCCCTCTATGGGCTTCCAAATATCCCTTTGCAATTCCACCAGAACAGCCTTAGCGAAAGGCTTCCTGAAGGGAAAGATGTAACTCTGTGCGATGAATTAACAGAACACAGAGCAGTTTCTCCGAAAGCTTCTTTCCAGTTTTGAACGGAAGATATTTCCTTTTTCACCTTAGCCCTCTATGGGTTTCCAAATATCCCTTTGCCAATTCCACAAAAACAGCCTTAGCGAAAGGCTTCTTGAAGGGAAAGATGTAACTCTGTGAGATGAATTAACAGAACACAGAGCAGTTTCTCAGAAAGCTTCTTTCCAGTTTTGAACGGAAGGTATTTCCTTTTTCACCATAGCCCTCTATGGGCTTCCAAATATCCCTTTGCCAATTCCACAAGAACAGCCTTACCGAAAGGCTTCTTGAAGGGAAAGATGTAACTCTGTGAGATGAATTAACAGAACACAGAGCAGTTTCTCAGAAAGCTTCTTTCCAGTTTTGAACGGAAGATATTTCCTTTTTCACCATAGCCCTCTATGGGCTTCCAAATATCCCTTTGCCAATTCCACAAGAACAGCCTTAGCGAAAGGCTTCTTGAAGGGAAAGATGTAACTCTGTGAGATGAATTAACAGAACACAGAGCAGTTTCTCAGAAAGCTTCTTTCCAGTTTAGAACGGAAGATATTTCCTTTTTCACCATAGCCCTCTATGGGCTTCCAAATATCCCTTTGCCAATTCCACAAGAACAGCCTTAGCGAAAGGCTTCTTGAAGGGAAAGATGTAACTCTGTGAGATGAATTAACAGAACACAGAGCAGTTTCTCAGAAAGCTTCTTTCATGTTTTGAACGGAAGATATTTCCTTTTACACCATAGCCCTCTATGGGCTTCCAAATATCCCTTTGCCAATTCCACAAGAACAGCCTTAGCGAAAGGCTTCTTGAAGGGAAACATGTAACTCTGTGAGATGAATTAACAGAACACAGAGCAGTTTCTCAGAAAGCTTCTTTCCAGTTTTGAACGGAAGGTATTTCCTTTTTCACCATAGCCCTCTATGGGCTTCCAAATATCCCTTTGCCAATTCCCCAAGAACAGCCTTAGCGAAAGGCTTCTTGAAGGGAAAGATGTAACTCTGTGAGATGAATTAACAGAACACAGAGCAGTTTCTCAGAAAGCTTCCTTCCAGTTTTTAACGGAAGATATTTCCTTTTTCACCATAGCCCTCTATGGGCTTCCAAATATCCCTTTGCCAATTGCACAGGAATAGCCTTAGCGAAAGGCTTCTTGAAGGGAAAGATGTAACTCTGTGAGATGAATTAACAGAACACAGAGCAGTTTCTCAGAAAGCTTCTTTCCAGTTTTGAACGGAAGATATTTCCTTTTTCACCATAGCCCTCTATGGGCTTCCAAATATCCCTTTGCCAATTCCACAAGAACAGCCTTAGCGAAAGGCTTCTTTAAGGGAAAGATGTAACTCTGTGAGATGAATTAACAGAACACAGAGCAGTTTCTCAGAAAGCTTCTTTCCAGTTTTGAACGGAAGATATTTCCTTTTTCACGATAGCCCTCTATGGGCTTCCAAATATCCCTTTGCCAATTCCACAAGAACAGCCTTAGCGAAAGGCTTCTTGAAGGGAAAGATGTAACTCTGTGAGATGAATTAACAGAACACAGAGCAGTTTCCCAGAAAGCTTCTTTCCAGTTTTGAACGGAAGATATTTCCTTTTTCACCATAGCCCTCTATGGGCTTCCAAATATCCCTTTGCAATTCCACCAGAACAGCCTTAGCGAAAGGCTTCCTGAAGGGAAAGATGTAACTCTGTGCGATGAATTAACAGAACACAGAGCAGTTTCTCCGAAAGCTTCTTTCCAGTTTTGAACGGAAGATATTTCCTTTTTCACCTTAGCCCTCTATGGGTTTCCAAATATCCCTTTGCCAATTCCACAAAAACAGCCTTAGCGAAAGGCTTCTTGAAGGGAAAGATGTAACTCTGTGAGATGAATTAACAGAACACAGAGCAGTTTCTCAGAAAGCTTCTTTCCAGTTTTGAACGGAAGGTATTTCCTTTTTCACCATAGCCCTCTATGGGCTTCCAAATATCCCTTTGCCAATTCCACAAGAACAGCCTTACCGAAAGGCTTCTTGAAGGGAAAGATGTAACTCTGTGAGATGAATTAACAGAACACAGAGCAGTTTCTCAGAAAGCTTCTTTCCAGTTTTGAACGGAAGATATTTCCTTTTTCACCATAGCCCTCTATGGGCTTCCAAATATCCCTTTGCCAATTCCACAAGAACAGCCTTAGCGAAAGGCTTCTTGAAGGGAAAGATGTAACTCTGTGAGATGAATTAACAGAACACAGAGCAGTTTCTCAGAAAGCTTCTTTCCAGTTTAGAACGGAAGATATTTCCTTTTTCACCATAGCCCTCTATGGGCTTCCAAATATCCCTTTGCCAATTCCACAAGAACAGCCTTAGCGAAAGGCTTCTTGAAGGGAAAGATGTAACTCTGTGAGATGAATTAACAGAACACAGAGCAGTTTCTCAGAAAGCTTCTTTCATGTTTTGAACGGAAGATATTTCCTTTTACACCATAGAACTCTATGGGCTTCCAAATATCCCTTTGCCAATTCCACAAGAACAGCCTTAGCGAAAGGCTTCTTGAAGGGAAACATGTAACTCTGTGAGATGAATTAACAGAACACAGAACAGTTTCTCAGAAAGCTTCTTTCCAGTTTTGAACGGAAGGTATTTCCTTTTTCACCATAGCCCTCTATGGGCTTCCAAATATCCCTTTGCCAATTCCCCAAGAACAGCCTTAGCGAAAGGCTTCTTGAAGGGAAAGATGTAACTCTGTGAGATGAATTAACAGAACACAGAGCAGTTTCTCAGAAATCTTCTTTCTAGTTTTGAACGGAAGATATTTCCTTTTTCACCATAGCCCTCTATGGGCTTCCAAATATCCCTTTGCCAATTATACAAGAACAGATTTAGCGAAAGGCTTCTTGAAGGGAAAGATGTAACTCTGTGAGATGAATTAACAGAACACAGAGCAGTTTCTCAGAAAGCTTCTTTCCAGTTTTGAACGGAAGATATTTCCTTTTTCACCATAGCCCTCTATGGGCTTCCAAATATCCCTTTGCCAATTGCACAGGAACAGAATTAGCGAAAGGCTTCTTGAAGGGAAAGATGTAACTCTGTGAGATGAATTAACAGAACACAGAGCAGTTTCTCAGAAAGCTTCTTTCCAGTTTTGAACGGAAGATATTTCCTTTTTCACCTTAGCCCTCTATGGGTTTCCAAATATCCCTTTGCCAATTCCACAAAAACAGCCTTAGCGAAAGGCTTCTTGAAGGGAAAGATGTAACTCGGTGAGATGAATTAACAGAACACAGAGCAGTTTCTCAGAAAGCTTCTTTCCAGTTTTGAACGGAAGCTATTTCCTTTTTCACCATAGCCCTCTATCGGCTTCCAAATATCCCTGTGCCAATTCCACAAGAACAGCCTTACCGAAAGGCTTCTTGAAGGGAAAGATGTAACTCTGTGAGATGAATTAAGAGAACACAGAGCAGTTTCTCAGAAAGCTTCTTTCCAGTTTTGAACGGAAGATATTTCCTTTTTCACCATAGCCCTCTATAGGCTTCCAAATATCCCTTTGCCAATTCCACAAGAACAGCCTTAGCGAAAGGCTTCTTGAAGGGAAAGATGTAACTCTGTGAGATGAATTAACAGGACACAGAGCAGTTTCTCAGAAAGCTTCTTTCCAGTTTTGAACGGAAGATATTTCCTTTTTCACCATAGCCCTCTATGGGCTTCCAAATATCCCTTTGCCAATTCCACAAGAACAGCCTTAGCGAAAGGCTTCTTGAAGGGAAAGATGTAACTCTGTGAGATGAATTAACAGAACACAGAGCAGTTTCTCAGAAAGCTTCTTTCCAGTTTTGAACGGAAGATATTTCCTTTTTCACCATAGCCCTCTAAGGGCTTCCAAATATCCCTTTGCCAATTCCACAAGAACAGCCTTAGCGAAAGGCTTCTTGAAGGGAAAGATGTAACTCTGTGAGATGAATTAACAGAACACAGAGCAGTTTCTCAGAAAGCTTCTTTCCAGTTTTGAACGGAAGATATTTCCTTTTTCACCATAGCCCTCTATGGGCTTCCAAATATCCCTTTGCCAATTCCACAAGAACAGCCTTAGCGAAAGGCTTCTTGAAGGGAAAGATGTAACTCTGTGAGATGAATTAACAGGACACAGAGCAGTTTCTCAGAAAGCTTCTTTCCAATTTTGAACGGAAGATATTTCCTTTTTCACCATAGCCCTCTATGGGCTTCCAAATATCCCTTTGCCAATTCCACAAGAACAGCCTTAGCGAAAGGCTTCTTGAAGGGAAAGATGTAACTCTGTGAGATGAATTAACAGAACACAGAGCAGTTTCTCAGAAAGCTTCTTTCCAGTTTTGAACGGAAGATATTTCCTTTTTCACCATAGCCTTCTATGGGCTTCCAAATATCCCTTTGCCAATTCCACAAGAACAGCCTTAGCGAAAGGCTTCTTGAAGGGAAAGATGTAACTCTGTGAGATGAATTAACAGGACACAGAGCAGTTTCTCAGAAAGCTTCTTTCCAATTTTGAACGGAAGATATTTCCTTTTTCACCATAGCCCTCTATGGGCTTCCAAATATCCCTTTGCCAATTCCACAAGAACAGCCTTAGCGAAAGGCTTCTTGAAGGGAAAGATGTAACTCTGTGAGATGAATTAACAGAACACAGAGCAGTTTCTCAGAAAGCTTCTTTCCAGTTTTGAACGGAAGATATTTCCTTTTTCACCATAGCCTTCTATGGGCTTCCAAATATCCCTTTGCCAATTCCACAAGAACAGCCTTAGCGAAAGGCTTCTTGAAGGGAAAGATGTAACTCTGTGAGATGAATTAACAGAACACAGAGCAGTTTCTCAGAAAGCTTCCTTCCAGTTTTGAACGGAAGATATTTCCTTTTTCACCATAGCCCTCTATGGGCTTCCAAATATCCCTTTGCCAATTCCACAAGAACAGCCTTAGCGAAAGGCTTCTTGAAGGGAAAGATGTAACTCTGTGAGATGAATTAACAGAACACAGAGCAGTTTCTCAGAAAGCTTCTTTCCAGTTTTGAACGGAAGATATTTCCTTTTTCACCATAGCCCTCTATGGGCTTCCAAATATCCCTTTGCCAATTGCACAGGAATAGCCTTAGCGAAAGACTTCTTGAAGGGAAAGATGTAACTCTGTGAGATGAATTAACAGAACACAGAGCAGTTTCTCAGAAAGGTTCTTTCCAGTTTTGAACGGAAGATATTTCCTTTTTCACCATAGCCCTCTATGGGCTTCCAAATATCCCTTTGCCAATTCCACAAGAACAGCCTGAGCGAATGGCTTCTTGAAGGGAAAGATGTAACTCTGTGAGATGAATTAACAGAACACAGAGCAGTTTCTCAGAAAGCTTCTTTCCAGTTTTGAACGGAAGATATTTCCTTTTTCACCATAGCCCTCTATTGGCTTCCAAATATCCCTTTGCCAATTGCACAGGAATAGCCTTAGCGAAAGGCTTCTTGAAGGGAAAGATGTAACTCTGTGAGATGAATTAACAGAACACAGAGCAGTTTCTCAGAAAGCTTCTTTCCAGTTTTGAACGGAAGATATTTTTTTTCACCATAGCCCTCTATGGGCTTCCAAATATCCCTTTGCCAATTCCACAAGAACAGCCTTAGCGAAAGGCTTCTTTAAGGGAAAGATGTAACTCTGTGAGATGAATTAACAGAACACAGAGCAGTTTCTCAGAAAGCTTCTTTCCAGTTTTGAACGGAAGATATTTCCTTTTTCACGATAGCCCTCTATGGGCTTCCAAATATCCCTTTGCCAATTCCACAAGAACAGCCTTAGCGAAAGGCTTCTTGAAGGGAAAGATGTAACTCTGTGATATGAATTAACAGAACACAGAGCAGTTTCCCAGAAAGCTTCTTTCCAGTTTTGAACGGAAGATATTTCCTTTTTCACCATAGCCCTCTATGGGCTTCCAAATATCCCTTTGCAATTCCACCAGAACAGCCTTAGCGAAAGGCTTCCTGAAGGGAAAGATGTAACTCTGTGCGATGAATTAACAGAACACAGAGCAGTTTCTCCGAAAGCTTCTTTCCAGTTTTGAACGGAAGATATTTCCTTTTTCACCTTAGCCCTCTATGGGTTTCCAAATATCCCTTTGCCAATTCCACAAAAACAGCCTTAGCGAAAGGCTTCTTGAAGGGAAAGATGTAACTCTGTGAGATGAATTAACAGAACACAGAGCAGTTTCTCAGAAAGCTTCTTTCCAGTTTTGAACGGAAGGTATTTCCTTTTTCACCATAGCCCTCTATGGGCTTCCAAATATCCCTTTGCCAATTCCACAAGAACAGCCTTAGCGAAAGGCTTCTTGAAGGGAAAGATGTAACTCTGTGAGATGAATTAACAGAACACAGAGCAGTTTCTCAGAAAGCTTCTTTCCAGTTTAGAACGGAAGATATTTCCTTTTTCACCATTGCCCTCTATGGGCTTCCAAATATCCCTGTGCCAATTGCACAGGAATAGCCTTAGCGAAAGGCTTCTTGAAGGGAAAGATGTAACTCTGTGAGATGAATTAACAGAACACAGAGCAGTTTCTCAGAAAGCTTCTTTCCAGTTTTGAACGGAAGATATTTCCTTTTTCACCATAGCCCTCTTTGGGCTTCCAAATATCCCTTTGCCAATTCCACAAGAACAGCCTTAGCGAAAGGCTTCTTGAAGGGAAAGATGTAACTCTGTGAGATGAATTAACAGGACACAGAGCAGTTTCTCAGAAAGCTTCTTTCCAGTTTTGAACGGAAGATATTTCCTTTTTCACCATAGCCCTCTATGGGCTTCCAAATATCCCTTTGCCAATTCCACAAGAACAGCCTTAGCGAAAGGCTTCTTGAAGGGAAACATGTAACTCTGTGAGATGAATTAACAGAACACCGAGCAGTTTCTCAGAAAGCTTCTTTCCAGTTTTGAACGGAAGGTATTTCCTTTTTCACCATAGCCCTCTATGGGCTTCCAAATATCCCTTTGCCAATTCCCCAAGAACAGCCTTAGCGAAAGGCTTCTTGAAGGGAAAGATGTAACTCTGTGAGATGAATTAACAGAACACAGAGCAGTTTCTCAGAAATCTTCTTTCTAGTTTTGAACGGAAGATATTTCCTTTTTCACCATAGCCCTCTATGGGCTTCCAAATATCTCTTTGCCAATTATACAAGAACAGACTTAGCGAAAGGCTTCTTGAAGGGAAAGATGTAACTCTGTGAGATGAATTAACAGAACACAGAGCAGTTTCTCAGAAAGCTTCTTTCCAGTTTTGAACGGAAGATATTTCCTTTTTCACCATAGCCCTCTATGGGCTTCCAAATATCCCTTTGCCAATTGCACAGGAACAGCCTTAGCGAAAGGCTTCTTGAAGGGAAAGATGTAACTCTGTGAGATGAATTAACAGAACACAGAGCAGTTTCTCAGAAAGCTTCTTTCCAGTTTTGAACGGAAGATATTTCCTTTTTCACCTTAGCCCTCTATGGGTTTCCAAATATCCCTTTGCCAATTCCACAAAAACAGCCTTAGCGAAAGGCTTCTTGAAGGGAAAGATGTAACTCCGTGAGATGAATTAACAGAACACAGAGCAGTTTCTCAGAAAGCTTCTTTCCAGTTTTGAACGGAAGCTATTTCCTTTTTCACCATAGCCCTCTATGGGCTTCCAAATATCCCTGTGCCAATTCCACAAGAACAGCCTTACGGAAAGGCTTCTTGAAGGGAAAGATGTAACTCTGTGAGATGAATTAAGAGAACACAGAGCAGTTTCTCAGAAAGCTTCTTTCCAGTTTTGAACGGAAGATATTTCCTTTTTCACCATAGTCCTCTATGGGCTTCCAAATATCCCTGTGCCAATTCCACAAGAACAGCCTTAGCGAAAGGCTTCTTGAAGGGAAAGATGTAACTCTGTGAGATGAATTAACAGGACACAGAGCAGTTTCTCAGAAAGCTTCTTTCCAGTTTTGAACGGAAGATATTTCCTTTTTCACCATAGCCCTCTATGGGCTTCCAAATATCCCTTTGCCAATTCCAAAAGAACAGACTTAGCGAAAGGCTTCTTGAAGGGAAAGATGTAACTCTGTGAGATGAATTAACAGAACACAGAGCAGTTTCTCAGAAAGCTTCTTTCCAGTTTTGAACGGAAGATATTTCCTTTTTCACCATAGCCCTCTAAGGGCTTCCAAATATCCCTTTGCCAATTCCACAAGAACAGCCTTAGCGAAAGGCTTCTTGAAGGGAAAGATGTAACTCTGTGAGATAAATTAACAGAACACAGAGCAGTTTCTCAGAAAGCTTCCTTCCAGTTTTGAACGGAAGATATTTCCTTTTTCACCATAGCCCTCTATGGGCTTCCAAATATCCCTTTGCCAATTCCACAAGAACAGCCTTAGGGAAAGGATTTTTGAAGGGAAAGATGTAACTCTGTGAGATGAATTAACAGAACACAGAGCAGTTTCTCAGAAAGCTTCTTTCCAGTTTTGAACGGAAGATATTTCCTTTTTCACCATAGCCCTCTATGGGCTTCCAAATATCCCTTTGCCAATTGCACAGGAATAGCCTTAGCGAAAGGCTTCTTGAAGGGAAAGATGTAACTCTGTGAGATGAATTAACAGAACACAGAGCAGTTTCTCAGAAAGCTTCTTTCCAGTTTTGAACGGAAGATATTTCCTTTTTCACCATAGCCCTCTATGGGCTTCCAAATATCCCTTTGCCAATTCCACAAGAACAGCCTTAGCGAAAGGCTTCTTGAAGGGAAAGATGTAACTCTGTGAGATGAATTAACGGGACACAGAGCACTTTCTCAGAAAGCTTCTTTCCAGTTTTGAACGGAAGATATTTCCTTTTTCACCATAGCCCTCTATGGGCTTCCAAATATCCCTTTGCCAATTCCACAAGAACAGCCTTAGCGAAAGGCTTCTTGAAGGGAAAGATGTAACTCTGTGAGATGAATTAACAGAACACAGAGCAGTTTCTCAGAAAGCTTCTTTCCAGTTTTGAACGGAAGGTATTTCCTTTTTCACCATAGCCCTCTATGGGCTTCCAAATATCCCTTTGCCAATTCCCCAAGAACAGCCTTAGCGAAAGGCTTCTTGAAGGGAAAGATGTAACTCTGTGAGATGAATTAACAGAACACAGAGCAGTTTCTCAGAAATCTTCTTTCTAGTTTTGAACGGAAGATATTTCCTTTTTCACCATAGCCCTCTATGGGCTTCCAAATATCCCTTTGCCAATTACACAAGAACAGACTTAGCGAAAGGCTTCTTGAAGGGAAAGATGTAACTCTGTGAGATGAATTAACAGAACACAGAGCAGTTTCTCAGAAAGCTTCTTTCCAGTTTTGAACGGAAGATATTTCCTTTTTCACCATAGCCCTCTATGGGCTTCCAAATATCCCTTTGCCAATTGCACAGGAACAGCCTTAGCGAAAGGCTTCTTGAAGGGAAAGATGTAACTCTGTGAGATGAATTAACAGAACACAGAGCAGTTTCTCAGAAAGCTTCTTTCCAGTTTTGAACGGAAGATATTTCCTTTTTCACCATAGCCCGCTATCGGCTTCCAAATATCCCTTTGCCAATTCCACAAGAACAGCCTTAGCGAAAGGCTTCTTGAAGGGAAAGATGTAACTCTGTGAGATGAATTAACAGAACACAGAGCAGTTTCTCAGAAAGCTTCTTTCCAGTTTTGAACGGAAGATATTTCCTTTTTCAACATAGCCCTCTATGGGCTTCCAAATATCCCTTTGCCAATTCCACAAGAACAGCCTTAGCGAAAGGCTTCTTGAAGGGAAAGATGTAACTCTGTGAGATGAATTAAGAGAACACAGAGCAGTTTCTCAGAAAGCTTCTTTCCAGTTTTGAACGGAAGATATTTCCTTTTTCACCATAGCCCTCTATGGGCTTCCAAATATCCCTTTGCCAATTCCACAAGAACAGCCTTAGCGAAAGGCTTCTTGAAGGGAAAGATGTAACTCTGTGAGATGAATTAACAGGACACAGAGCAGTTTCTCAGAAAGCTTCTTTCCAGTTTTGAACGGAAGATATTTCCTTTTTCACCATAGCCCTCTATGGGCTTCCAAATATCCCTTTGCCAATTCCACAAGAACAGCCTTAGCGAAAGGCTTCTTGAAGGGAAAGATGTAACTCTGTGAGATGAATTAACAGAACACAGAGCAGTTTCTCAGAAAGCTTCCTTCCAGTTTTGAACGGAAGATATTTCCTTTTTCACCATAGCCCTCTATGGGCTTCCAAATATCCCTTTGCCAATTGCACAGGAATAGCCTTAGCGAAAGGCTTCTTGAAGGGAAAGATGTAACTCTGTGAGATGAATTAACAGAACACAGAGCAGTTTCTCAGAAAGCTTCTTTCCAGTTTTGAACGGAAGATATTTCCTTTTTCACCATAGCCCTCTATGGGCTTCCAAATATCCCTTTGCCAATTCCACAAGAACAGCCTTAGCGAAAGGCTTCTTGAAGGGAAAGATGTAACTCTGTGAGATGAATTAACAGAACACAGAGCAGTTTCTCAGAAAGCTTCTTTCCAGTTTAGAACGGAAGATATTTCCTTTTTCACCATAGCCCTCTATGGGCTTCCAAATATCCCTTTGCCAATTCCACAAGAACAGCCTTAGCGAAAGGCTTCTTGAAGGGAAAGATGTAACTCTGTGAGATGAATTAACAGAACACAGAGCAGTTTCTCAGAAAGCTTCTTTCATGTTTTGAACGGAAGATATTTCCTTTTACACCATAGCCCTCTATGGGCTTAAAAAATATCCCTTTGCCAATTCCACAAGAACAGCCTTAGCGAAAGGCTTCTTGAAGGGAAACATGTAACTCTGTGAGATGAATTAACAGAACACAGAGCAGTTTCTCAGAAAGCTTCTTTCCAGTTTTGAACGGAAGGTATTTCCTTTTTCACCATAGCCCTCTATGGGCTTCCAAATATCCCTTTGCCAATTCCCCAAGAACAGCCTTAGCGAAAGGCTTCTTGAAGGGAAAGATGTAACTCTGTGAGATGAATTAACAGAACACAGAGCAGTTTCTCAGAAAGCTTCCTTCCAGTTTTTAACGGAAGATATTTCCTTTTTCACCATAGCCCTCTATGGGCTTCCAAATATCCCTTTGCCAATTGCACAGGAATAGCCTTAGCGAAAGGCTTCTTGAAGGGAAAGATGTAACTCTGTGAGATGAATTAACAGAACACAGAGCAGTTTCTCAGAAAGCTTCTTTCCAGTTTTGAACGGAAGATATTTCCTTTTTCACCATAGCCCTCTATGGGCTTCCAAATATCCCTTTGCCAATTCCACAAGAACAGCCTTAGCGAAAGGCTTCTTGAAGGGAAAGATGTAACTCTGTGAGATGAATTAACAGAACACAGAGCAGTTTCTCAGAAAGCTTCTTTCCAGTTTTGAACGGAAGATATTTCCTTTTTCACGATAGCCCTCTATGGGCTTCCAAATATCCCTTTGCCAATTCCACAAGAACAGCCTTAGCGAAAGGCTTCTTGAAGGGAAAGATGTAACTCTGTGAGATGAATTAACAGAACACAGAGCAGTTTCCCAGAAAGCTTCTTTCCAGTTTAGAACGGAAGATATTTCCTTTTTCACCATAGCCCTCTATGGGCTTCCAAATATCCCTTTGCAATTCCACCAGAACAGCCTTAGCGAAAGGCTTCCTGAAGGGAAAGATGTAACTCTGTGCGATGAATTAACAGAACACAGAGCAGTTTCTCCGAAAGCTTCTTTCCAGTTTTGAACGGAAGATATTTCCTTTTTCACCTTAGCCCTCTATGGGTTTCCAAATATCCCTTTGCCAATTCCACAAAAACAGCCTTAGCGAAAGGCTTCTTGAAGGGAAAGATGTAACTCTGTGAGATGAATTAACAGAACACAGAGAAGTTTCTCAGAAAGCTTCTTTCCAGTTTTGAACGGAAGGTATTTCCTTTTTCACCATAGCCCTCTGTGGGCTTCCAAATATCCCTTTGCCAATTCCACAAGAACAGCCTTACCGAAAGGCTTCTTGAAGGGAAAGATGTAACTCTGTGAGATGAATTAACAGAACACAGAGCAGTTTCTCAGAAAGCTTCTTTCCAGTTTTGAACGGAAGATATTTCCTTTTTCACCATAGCCCTCTATGGGCTTCCAAATATCCCTTTGCCAATTCCACAAGAACAGCCTTAGCGAAAGGCTTCTTGAAGGGAAAGATGTAACTCTGTGAGATGAATTAACAGAACACAGAGCAGTTTCTCAGAAAGCTTCTTTCATGTTTTGAACGGAAGATATTTCCTTTTACACCATAGCCCTCTATGGGCTTCCAAATATCCCTTTGCCAATTCCACAAGAACAGCCTTAGCGAAAGGCTTCTTGAAGGGAAACATGTAACTCTGTGAGATGAATTAACAGAACACAGAACAGTTTCTCAGAAAGCTTCTTTCCAGTTTTGAACGGAAGGTATTTCCTTTTTCACCATAGCCCTCTATGGGCTTCCAAATATCCCTTTGCCAATTCCCCAAGAACAGCCTTAGCGAAAGGCTTCTTGAAGGGAAAGATGTAACTCTGTGAGATGAATTAACAGAACACAGAGCAGTTTCTCAGAAAGCTTCTTTCTAGTTTTGAACGGAAGATATTTCCTTTTTCACCATAGCCCTCTATGGGCTTCCAAATATCCCTTTGCCAATTATACAAGAACAGACTTAGCGAAAGGCTTCTTGAAGGGAAAGATGTAACTCTGTGAGATGAATTAACAGAACACAGAGCAGTTTCTCAGAAAGCTTCTTTCCAGTTTTGAACGGAAGATATTTCCTTTTTCACCATAGCCCTCTATGGGCTTCCAAATATCCCTTTGCCAATTGCACAGGAACAGAATTAGCGAAAGGCTTCTTGAAGGGAAAGATGTAACTCTGTGAGATGAATTAACAGAACACAGAGCAGTTTCTCAGAAAGCTTCTTTCCAGTTTTGAACGGAAGATATTTCCTTTTTCACCTTAGCCATCTATGGGTTTCCAAATATCCCTTTGCCAATTCCACAAAAACAGCCTTAGCGAAAGGCTTCTTGAAGGGAAAGATGTAACTCGGTGAGATGAATTAACAGAACACAGAGCAGTTTCTCAGAAAGCTTCTTTCCAGTTTTGAACGGAAGCTATTTCCTTTTTCACCATAGCCCTCTATCGGCTTCCAAATATCCCTGTGCCAATTCCACAAGAACAGCCTTACCGAAAGGCTTCTTGAAGGGAAAGATGTAACTCTGTGAGATGAATTAAGAGAACACAGAGCAGTTTCTCAGAAAGCTTCTTTCCAGTTTTGAACGGAAGATATTTCCTTTTTCACCATAGCCCTCTATGGGCTTCCAAATATCCCTTTGCCAATTCCACAAGAACAGCCTTAGCGAAAGGCTTCTTGAAGGGAAAGATGTAACTCTGTGAGATGAATTAACAGAACACAGAGCAGTTTCTCAGAAAGCTTCTTTCCAGTTTAGAACGGAAGATATTTCCTTTTTCACCATAGCCCTCTATGGGCTTCCAAATATCCCTTTGCCAATTCCACAAGAACAGCCTTAGCGAAAGGCTTCTTGAAGGGAAAGATGTAACTCTGTGAGATGAATTAACAGAACACAGAGCAGTTTCTCAGAAAGCTTCTTTCATGTTTTGAACGGAAGATATTTCCTTTTACACCATAGCCCTCTATGGGCTTCCAAATATCCCTTTGCCAATTCCACAAGAACAGCCTTAGCGAAAGGCTTCTTGAAGGGAAACATGTAACTCTGTGAGATGAATTAACAGAACACAGAACAGTTTCTCAGAAAGCTTCTTTCCAGTTTTGAACGGAAGGTATTTCCTTTTTCACCATAGCCCTCTATGGGCTTCCAAATATCCCTTTGCCAATTCCCCAAGAACAGCCTTAGCGAAAGGCTTCTTGAAGGGAAAGATGTAACTCTGTGAGATGAATTAACAGAACACAGAGCAGTTTCTCAGAAAGCTTCTTTCTAGTTTTGAACGGAAGATATTTCCTTTTTCACCATAGCCCTCTATGGGCTTCCAAATATCCCTTTGCCAATTATACAAGAACAGACTTAGCGAAAGGCTTCTTGAAGGGAAAGATGTAACTCTGTGAGATGAATTAACAGAACACAGAGCAGTTTCTCAGAAAGCTTCTTTCCAGTTTTGAACGGAAGATATTTCCTTTTTCACCATAGCCCTCTATGGGCTTCCAAATATCCCTTTGCCAATTGCACAGGAACAGAATTAGCGAAAGGCTTCTTGAAGGGAAAGATGTAACTCTGTGAGATGAATTAACAGAACACAGAGCAGTTTCTCAGAAAGCTTCTTTCCAGTTTTGAACGGAAGATATTTCCTTTTTCACCTTAGCCATCTATGGGTTTCCAAATATCCCTTTGCCAATTCCACAAAAACAGCCTTAGCGAAAGGCTTCTTGAAGGGAAAGATGTAACTCGGTGAGATGAATTAACAGAACACAGAGCAGTTTCTCAGAAAGCTTCTTTCCAGTTTTGAACGGAAGCTATTTCCTTTTTCACCATAGCCCTCTATCGGCTTCCAAATATCCCTGTGCCAATTCCACAAGAACAGCCTTACCGAAAGGCTTCTTGAAGGGAAAGATGTAACTCTGTGAGATGAATTAAGAGAACACAGAGCAGTTTCTCAGAAAGCTTCTTTCCAGTTTTGAACGGAAGATATTTCCTTTTTCACCATAGCCCTCTATGGGCTTCCAAATATCCCTTTGCCAATTCCACAAGAACAGCCTTAGCGAAAGGCTTCTTGAAGGGAAAGATGTAACTCTGTGAGATGAATTAACAGGACACAGAGCAGTTTCTCAGAAAGCTTCTTTCCAGTTTTGAACGGAAGATATTTCCTTTTTCACCATAGCCCTCTATGGGCTTCCAAATATCCCTTTGCCAATTACACAAGAACAGACTTAGCGAAAGGCTTCTTGAAGGGAAAGATGTAACTCTGTGAGATGAATTAACAGAACACAGAGCAGTTTCTCAGAAAGCTTCTTTCCAGTTTTGAACGGAAGATATTTCCTTTTTCACCATAGCCCTCTAAGGGCTTCCAAATATCCCTTTGCCAATTCCACAAGAACAGCCTTAGCGAAAGGCTTCTTGAAGGGAAAGATGTAACTCTGTGAGATGAATTAACAGAACACAGAGCAGTTTCTCAGAAAGCTTCCTTCCAGTTTTGAACGGAAGATATTTCCTTTTTCACCATAGCCCTCTATGGGCTTCCAAATATCCCTTTGCCAATTCCACAAGAACAGCCTTAGCGAAAGGATTTTTGAAGGGAAAGATGTAACTCTGTGAGATGAATTAACAGAACACAGAGCAGTTTCTCAGAAAGCTTCTTTCCAGTTTTGAACGGAAGATATTTCCTTTTTCACCATAGCCCTCTATGGGCTTCCAAATATCACTTTGCCAATTGCACAGGAATAGCCTTAGCGAAAGGTTTCTTGAAGGGAAAGATGTAACTCTGTGAGATGAATTAACAGAACACAGAGCAGTTTCTCAGAAAGCTTCTTTCCAGTTTTGAACGGAAGATATTTCCTTTTTCACCATAGCCCTCTATGGGCTTCCAAATATCCCTTTGCCAATTCCACAAGAACAGCCTTAGCGAAAGGCTTCTTGAAGGGAAAGATGTAACTCTGTGAGATGAATTAACAGGACACAGAGCAGTTTCTCAGAAAGCTTCTTTCCAGTTTTGAACGGAAGATATTTCCTTTTTCACCATAGCCCTCTATGGGCTTCCAAATATCCCTTTGCCAATTCCACAAGAACAGCCTTAGCGAAAGGCTTCTTGAAGGGAAAGATGTAACTCTGTGAGATGAATTAACAGAACACAGAGCAGTTTCTCAGAAAGCTTCTTTCCAGTTTTGAACGGAAGGTATTTCCTTTTTCACCATAGCCCTCTATGGGCTTCCAAATATCCCTTTGCCAATTCCCAAGAACAGCCTTAGCGAAAGGCTTCTTGAAGGGAAAGATGTAACACTGTGAGATGAATTAACAGAACACAGAGCAGTTTCTCAGAAATCTTCTTTCTAGTTTTGAACGGAAGATATTTCCTTTTTCACCATAGCCCTCTATGGGCTTCCAAATATCCCTTTGCCAATTACACAAGAACAGACTTAGCGAAAGGCTTCTTGAAGGGAAAGATGTAACTCTGTGAGATGAATTAACAGAACACAGAGCAGTTTCTCAGAAAGCTTCTTTCCAGTTTTGAACGGAAGATATTTCCTTTTTCACCATAGCCCTCTATGGGCTTCCAAATATCCCTTTGCCAATTGCACAGGAACAGCCTTAGCGAAAGGCTTCTTGAAGGGAAAGATGTAACACTGTGAGATGAATTAACAGAACACAGAGCAGTTTCTCAGAAAGCTTCTTTCCAGTTTTGAACGGAAGATATTTCCTTTTTCACCATAGCCCTCTATCGGCTTCCAAATATCCCTTTGCCAATTCCACAAGAACAGCCTTAGCGAAAGGCTTCTTGAAGGGAAAGATGTAACTCTGTGAGATGAATTAACAGAACACAGAGCAGTTTCTCAGAAAGCTTCTTTCCAGTTTTGAACGGAAGATATTTCCTTTTTCAACATAGCCCTCTATAGGCTTCCAAATATCCCTTTGCCAATTCCACAAGAACAGCCTTAGCGAAAGGCTTCTTGAAGGGAAAGATGTAACTCTGTGAGATGAATTAAGAGAACACAGAGCAGTTTCTCAGAAAGCTTCTTTCCAGTTTTGAACGGAAGATATTTCCTTTTTCACCATAGCCCTCTATGGGCTTCCAAATATCCCTTTGCCAATTCCACAAGAACAGCCTTAGCGAAAGGCTTCTTGAAGGGAAAGATGTAACTCTGTGAGATGAATTAACAGGACACAGAGCAGTTTCTCAGAAAGCTTCTTTCCAGTTTTGAACGGAAGATATTTCCTTTTTCACCATAGCCCTCTATGGGCTTCCAAATATCCCTTTGCCAATTCCACAAGAACAGCCTTAGCGAAAGGCTTCTTGAAGGGAAAGATGTAACTCTGTGAGATGAATTAACAGAACACAGAGCAGTTTCTCAGAAAGCTTCTTTCCAGTTTTGAACGGAAGATATTTCCTTTTTCACCATAGCCCTCTATGGGCTTCCAAATATCCCTTTGACAATTGCACAGGAATAGCCTTAGCGAAAGACTTCTTGAAGGGAAAGATGTAACTCTGTGAGATGAATTAACAGAACACAGAGCAGTTTCTCAGAAAGGTTCTTTCCAGTTTTGAACGGAAGATATTTCCTTTTTCACCATAGCCCTCTATGGGCTTCCAAATATCCCTTTGCCAATTCCACAAGAACAGCCTTAGCGAAAGGCTTCTTGAAGGGAAAGATGTAACTCTGTGAGATGAATTAACAGAACACAGAGCAGTTTCTCAGAAAGCTTCTTTCCAGTTTTGAACGGAAGATATTTCCTTTTTCACCATAGCCCTCTATGGGCTTCCAAATATCCCTTTGCCAATTGCACAGGAATAGACTTAGCGAAAGGCTTCTTGAAGGGAAAGATGTAACTCTGTGAGATGAATTAACAGAACACAGAGCAGTTTCTCAGAAAGCTTCTTTCCAGTTTTGAACGGAAGATATTTCCTTTTTCACCATAGACCTCTATGGGCTTCCAAATATCCCTTTGCCAATTCCACAAGAACAGCCTTAGCGAAAGGCTTCTTTAAGGGAAAGATGTAACTCTGTGAGATGAATTAACAGAACACAGAGCAGTTTCTCAGAAAGCTTCTTTCCAGTTTTGAACGGAAGATATTTCCTTTTTCACGATAGCCCTCTATGGGCTTCCAAATATCCCTTTGCCAATTCCACAAGAACATCCTTAGCGAAAGGCTCCTTGAAGGGAAAGATGTAACTCTGTGAGATGAATTAACAGAACACAGAGCAGTTTCCCAGAAAGCTTCTTTCCAGTTTTGAACGGAAGATATTTCCTTTTTCACCATAGCCCTCTATGGGCTTCCAAATATCCCTTTGCAATTCCACCAGAACAGCCTTAGCGAAAGGCTTCCTGAAGGGAAAGATGTAACTCTGTGCGATGAATTAACAGAACACAGAGCAGTTTCTCCCAAAGCTTCCTTCCAGTTTTGAATGGAAGATATTTCCTTTTTCACCTTAGCCCTCTATGGGTTTCCAAATATCCCTTTGCCAATTCCACAAAAACAGCCTTAGCGAAAGGCTTCTTGAAGGGAAAGATGTAACTCTGTGAGATGAATTAACAGAACACAGAGCAGTTTCTCAGAAAGCTTCTTTCCAGTTTTGAACGGAAGGTATTTCCTTTTTCACCATAGCCCTCTATGGGCTTCCAAATATCCCTTTGCCAATTCCACAAGAACAGCCTTACCGAAAGGCTTCTTGAAGGGAAAGATGTAACTCTGTGAGATGAATTAACAGAACACAGAGCAGTTTCTCAGAAAGCTTCATTCCAGTTTTGAACGGAAGATATTTCCTTTTTCACCATAGCCCTCTATGGGCTTCCAAATATCCCTTTGCCAATTCCACAAGAACAGCCTTAGCGAAAGGCTTCTTGAAGGGAAAGATGTAACTCTGTGAGATGAATTAACAGAACACAGAGCAGTTTCTCAGAAAGCTTCTTTCATGTTTTGAACGGAAGATATTTCCTTTTACACCATAGCCCTCTATGGGCTTCCAAATATCCCTTTGCCAATTCCACAAGAAAAGCCTTAGCGAAAGGCTTCTTGAAGGGAAAGATGTAACTCTGTGAGATGAATTAACAGAACACAGAGCAGTTTCTCAGAAAGCTTCTTTCCAGTTTTGAACGGAAGATATTTCCTTTTTCACCATAGCCCTCTATGGGCTTCCAAATATCCCTTTGCCAATTCCACAAGAACAGCCTTAGCGAAAGGCTTCTGGATGGGAAAGATGTAACTCTGTGAGATGAATTAACAGAACACAGAGCAGTTTCTCAGAAAGCTTCTTTCCAGTTTTGAACGGAAGATATTTCCTTTTTCACCATAGCCCTCTATGGGCTTCCAAATATCCCTTTGCCAATTCCCCAAGAACAGCCTTAGCGAAAGGCTTCTTGAAGGGAAAGATGTAACTCTGTGAGATGAATTAAGAGAACACAGAGCAGTTTCTCAGAAAGCTTCTTTCCAGTTTTGAACGGAAGATATTTCCTTTTTCACCATAGCCCTCTATGGGCTTCCAAATATCCCTTTGCCAATTCCACAAGAACAGCCTTAGCGAAAGGCTTCTTGAAGGGAAAGATTTAACTCTGTGAGATGAATTAACAGGACACAGAGCAGTCTCTCAGAAAGCTTCTTTCCAGTTTTGAACGGAAGATATTTCCTTTTTCATCATAGCCCTCTATGGGCTTCCAAATATCCCTTTGCCAATTCCACAAGAACAGCCTTAGCGAAAGGCTTCTTGAAGGGAAAGATGTAACTCGGTGAGGTGAATTAACAGAACACAGAGCAGTTTCTCAGAAAGCTTCCTTCCAGTTTTGAACGGAAGATATTTCCTTTTTCACCATAGCCCTCTATGGGCTTCCAAATATCCCTTTGCCAATTCCCCAAGAACAGCCTTAGCGAAAGGCTTCTTGAAGGGAAAGATGTAACTCTGTGAGATGAATTAACAGAACACAGAGCAGTTTCTCAGAAAGTTTCTTTCCAGTTTTGAACGGAATATATTTCCTTTTTCACCATAGCCCTCTATGGCCTTCCAAATATCCCTTTGCCAATTCCACAAGAACAGCCTTAGCGAAAGGCTTCTTTAAGGGAAAGATGTAACTCTGTGAGATGAATTAACAGAACACAGAGCAGTTTCTCAGAAAGCTTCTTTCCAGTTTTGAACGGAAGATATTTCCTTTTTCACCATAGCCCTCTATGGGCTTCCAAATATCCCTTTGCCAATTCCACAAGGACAGCCTTAGCGAAAGGCTTCTTGAAGGGAAAGATGTAACTCTGTGAGATGAATTAACAGAACACAGAGCAGTTTCCCAGAAAGCTTCTTTCCAGTTTTGAACGGAAGATATTTCCTTTTTCACCATAGCCCTCTATGGGCTTCCAAATATCCCTTTGCCAATTCCACCAGAACAGCCTTAGCGAAAGGCTTCCTGAAGGGAAAGATGTAACTCTGTGAGATGAATTAACAGAACACAGAGCAGTTTCTCAGAAAGCTTCTTTCCAGTTTTGAACGGAAGATATTTCCTTTTTCACCTTAGCCCTCTATTTGTTTCCAAATATCCCTTTGCCAATTCCACAAAAACAGCCTTAGCGAAAGGCTTCTTGAAGGGAAAGATGTAACTCGGTGAGATGAATTAACAGAACACAGAGCAGTTTCTCAGAAAGCTTCTTTCCAGTTTTGAACGGAAGGTATTTCCTTTTTCACCATAGCCCTCTATGGGCTTCCAAATATCCCTGTGCCAATTCCACAAGAACAGCCTTACCGAAAGGCTTCTTGAAGGGAAAGATGTAACTCTGTGAGATGAATTAAGAGAACACAGAGCAGTTTCTCAGAAAGCTTCTTTCCAGTTTTGAACGGAAGATATTTCCTTTTTGACCATAGCCCTCTATGGGCTTCCAAATATCCCTTTGCCAATTCCAGAAGAACAGCCTTAGCGAAAGGCTTCTTGAAGGGAAAGATGTAACTCTGTGAGATGAATTAACACACACAGAGCAGTTTCTCAGAAAGCTTCTTTCCAGTTTTGAACGGAAGATATTTCCTTTTTCACCATAGCCCTCTATGGCCTTCCAAATATCCCTTTGAAAATTCCACAAGAACAGACTTAGCGAAAGGCTTCTTGAAGGGAAAGATGTAACTCTGTGAGATGAATTAACAGAACACAGAGCAGTTTCTCAGAAAGCTTCTTTCCAGTTTTGAACGGAAGATATTTCCTTTTTCACCATAGCCCTCTATGGGCTTCCAAATATCCCTTTGCCAATTCCACAAGAACAGCCTTAGCGAAAGGCTTCTTGAAGGGAAAGATGTAACTCTGTGAGATGAATTAACAGAACACAGAGCAGTTTCTCAGAAAGCTTCCTTCCAGTTTTGAACGGAAGATATTTCCTTTTTCACCATAGCCCTCTATGGGCTTCCAAATATCCCTTTGCCAATTCCACAAGAACAGCCTTAGCGAAAGGATTCTTGAAGGGAAAGATGTAACTCTGTGAGATGAATTAACAGAACACAGAGCAGTTTCTCAGAAAGCTTCTTTCCAGTTTTGAACGGAAGATATTTCCTTTTTCACCATAGCCCTCTATGGGCTTCCAAATATCCCTTTGCCAATTCCACAAGAACAGCCTTAGCGAAAGGCTTCTTGAAGGGAAAGATGTAACTCTGTGAGATGAATTAACAGAACACAGAGCAGTTTCTCAGAAAGCTTCTTTCCAGTTTAGAACGGAAGATATTTCCTTTTTCACCATAGCCCTCTATGGGCTTCCAAATATCCCTTTGCCAATTCCACAAGAACAGCCTTAGCGAAAGGCTTCTTGAAGGGAAAGATGTAACTCTGTGAGATGAATTAACAGAACACAGAGCAGTTTCTCAGAAAGCTTCTTTCATGTTTTGAACGGAAGATATTTCCTTTTACACCATAGCCCTCTATGGGCTTCCAAATATCCCTTTGCCAATTCCACAAGAACAGCCTTAGCGAAAGGCTTCTTGAAGGGAAACATGTAACTCTGTGAGATGAATTAACAGAACACAGAACAGTTTCTCAGAAAGCTTCTTTCCAGTTTTGAACGGAAGGTATTTCCTTTTTCACCATAGCCCTCTATGGGCTTCCAAATATCCCTTTGCCAATTCCCCAAGAACAGCCTTAGCGAAAGGCTTCTTGAAGGGAAAGATGTAACTCTGTGAGATGAATTAACAGAACACAGAGCAGTTTCTCAGAAATCTTCTTTCTAGTTTTGAACGGAAGATATTTCCTTTTTCACCATAGCCCTCTATGGGCTTCCAAATATCCCTTTGCCAATTATACAAGAACAGACTTAGCGAAAGGCTTCTTGAAGGGAAAGATGTAACTCTGTGAGATGAATTAACAGAACACAGAGCAGTTTCTCAGAAAGCTTCTTTCCAGTTTTGAACGGAAGATATTTCCTTTTTCACCATAGCCCTCTATGGGCTTCCAAATATCCCTTTGCCAATTGCACAGGAACAGAATTAGCGAAAGGCTTCTTGAAGGGAAAGATGTAACTCTGTGAGATGAATTAACAGAACACAGAGCAGTTTCTCAGAAAGCTTCTTTCCAGTTTTGAACGGAAGATATTTCCTTTTTCACCTTAGCCCTCTATGGGTTTCCAAATATCCCTTTGCCAATTCCACAAAAACAGCCTTAGCGAAAGGCTTCTTGAAGGGAAAGATGTAACTCGGTGAGATGAATTAACAGAACACAGAGCAGTTTCTCAGAAAGCTTCTTTCCAGTTTTGAACGGAAGCTATTTCCTTTTTCACCATAGCCCTCTATCGGCTTCCAAATATCCCTGTGCCAATTCCACAAGAACAGCCTTACCGAAAGGCTTCTTGAAGGGAAAGATGTAACTCTGTGAGATGAATTAAGAGAACACAGAGCAGTTTCTCAGAAAGCTTCTTTCCAGTTTTGAACGGAAGATATTTCCTTTTTCACCATAGCCCTCTATGGGCTTCCAAATATCCCTTTGCCAATTCCACAAGAACAGCCTTAGCGAAAGGCTTCTTGAAGGGAAAGATGTAACTCTGTGAGATGAATTAACAGGACACAGAGCAGTTTCTCAGAAAGCTTCTTTCCAGTTTTGAACGGAAGATATTTCCTTTTTCACCATAGCCCTCTATGGGCTTCCAAATATCCCTTTGCCAATTATACAAGAACAGACTTAGCGAAAGGCTTCTTGAAGGGAAAGATGTAACTCTGTGAGATGAATTAACAGAACACAGAGCAGTTTCTCAGAAAGCTTCTTTCCAGTTTTGAACGGAAGATATTTCCTTTTTCACCATAGCCCTCTATGGGCTTCCAAATATCCCTTTGCCAATTGCACAGGAACAGAATTAGCGAAAGGCTTCTTGAAGGGAAAGATGTAACTCTGTGAGATGAATTAACAGAACACAGAGCAGTTTCTCAGAAAGCTTCTTTCCAGTTTTGAACGGAAGATATTTCCTTTTTCACCTTAGCCCTCTATGGGTTTCCAAATATCCCTTTGCCAATTCCACAAAAACAGCCTTAGCGAAAGGCTTCTTGAAGGGAAAGATGTAACTCGGTGAGATGAATTAACAGAACACAGAGCAGTTTCTCAGAAAGCTTCTTTCCAGTTTTGAACGGAAGCTATTTCCTTTTTCACCATAGCCCTCTATCGGCTTCCAAATATCCCTGTGCCAATTCCACAAGAACAGCCTTACCGAAAGGCTTCTTGAAGGGAAAGATGTAACTCTGTGAGATGAATTAAGAGAACACAGAGCAGTTTCTCAGAAAGCTTCTTTCCAGTTTTGAACGGAAGATATTTCCTTTTTCACCATAGCCCTCTATGGGCTTCCAAATATCCCTTTGCCAATTCCACAAGAACAGCCTTAGCGAAAGGCTTCTTGAAGGGAAAGATGTAACTCTGTGAGATGAATTAACAGGACACAGAGCAGTTTCTCAGAAAGCTTCTTTCCAGTTTTGAACGGAAGATATTTCCTTTTTGACCATAGCCCTCTATGGGCTTCCAAATATCCCTTTTCCAATTCCACAAGAACAGCCTTAGCGAAAGGCTTCTTGAAGGGAAAGATGTAACTCTGTGAGATGAATTAACAGAACACAGAGCAGTTTCTCAGAAAGCTTCTTTCCAGTTTTGAACGGAAGATATTTCCTTTTTCACCATAGCCCTCTATGGGCTTCCAAATATCCCTTTGACAATTGCACAGGAATAGCCTTAGCGAAAGACTTCTTGAAGGGAAAGATGTAACTCTGTGAGATGAATTAACAGAACACAGAGCAGTTTCTCAGAAAGGTTCTTTCCAGTTTTGAACGGAAGATATTTCCTTTTTCACCATAGCCCTCTATGGGCTTCCAAATATCCCTTTGCCAATTCCACAAGAACAGCCTTAGCGAAAGGCTTCTTGAAGGGAAAGATGTAACTCTGTGAGATGAATTAACAGAACACAGAGCAGTTTCTCAGAAAGCTTCTTTCCAGTTTTGAACGGAAGATATTTCCTTTTTCACCATAGCCCTCTATGGGCTTCCAAATATCCCTTTGCCAATTGCACAGGAATAGACTTAGCGAAAGGCTTCTTGAAGGGAAAGATGTAACTCTGTGAGATGAATTAACAGAACACAGAGCAGTTTCTCAGAAAGCTTCTTTCCAGTTTTGAACGGAAGATATTTCCTTTTTCACCATAGACCTCTATGGGCTTCCAAATATCCCTTTGCCAATTCCACAAGAACAGCCTTAGCGAAAGGCTTCTTTGAGGGAAAGATGTAACTCTGTGAGATGAATTAACAGAACACAGAGCAGTTTCTCAGAAAGCTTCTTTCCAGTTTTGAACGGAAGATATTTCCTTTTTCACGATAGCCCTCTATGGGCTTCCAAATATCCCTTTGCCAATTCCACAAGAACAGCCTTAGCGAAAGGCTCCTTGAAGGGAAAGATGTAACTCTGTGAGATGAATTAACAGAACACAGAGCAGTTTCCCAGAAAGCTTCTTTCCAGTTTTGAACGGAAGATATTTCCTTTTTCACCATAGCCCTCTATGGGCTTCCAAATATCCCTTTGCAATTCCACCAGAACAGCCTTAGCGAAAGGCTTCCTGAAGGGAAAGATGTAACTCTGTGCGATGAATTAACAGAACACAGAGCAGTTTCTCCCAAAGCTTCCTTCCAGTTTTGAATGGAAGATATTTCCTTTTTCACCTTAGCCCTCTATGGGTTTCCAAATATCCCTTTGCCAATTCCACAAAAACAGCCTTAGCGAAAGGCTTCTTGAAGGGAAAGATGTAACTCTGTGAGATGAATTAACAGAACACAGAGCAGTTTCTCAGAAAGCTTCTTTCCAGTTTTGAACGGAAGGTATTTCCTTTTTCACCATAGCCCTCTATGGGCTTCCAAATATCCCTTTGCCAATTCCACAAGAACAGCCTTACCGAAAGGCTTCTTGAAGGGAAAGATGTAACTCTGTGAGATGAATTAACAGAACACAGAGCAGTTTCTCAGAAAGCTTCATTCCAGTTTTGAACGGAAGATATTTCCTTTTTCACCATAGCCCTCTATGGGCTTCCAAATATCCCTTTGCCAATTCCACAAGAACAGCCTTAGCGAAAGGCTTCTTGAAGGGAAAGATGTAACTCTGTGAGACGAATTAACAGAACACAGAGCAGTTTCTCAGAAAGCTTCTTTCATGTTTTGAACGGAAGATATTTCCTTTTACACCATAGCCCTCTATGGGCTTCCAAATATCCCTTTGCCAATTCCACAAGAAAAGCCTTAGCGAAAGGCTTCTTGAAGGGAAAGATGTAACTCTGTGAGATGAATTAACAGAACACAGAGCAGTTTCTCAGAAAGCTTCTTTCCAGTTTTGAACGGAAGATATTTCCTTTTTCACCATAGCCCTCTATGGGCTTCCAAATATCCCTTTGCCAATTCCACAAGAACAGCCTTAGCGAAAGGCTTCTGGATGGGAAAGATGTAACTCTGTGAGATGAATTAACAGAACACAGAGCAGTTTCTCAGAAAGCTTCTTTCCAGTTTTGAACGGAAGATATTTCCTTTTTCACCATAGCCCTCTATGGGCTTCCAAATATCCCTTTGCCAATTCCCCAAGAACAGCCTTAGCGAAAGGCTTCTTGAAGGGAAAGATGTAACTCTGTGAGATGAATTAAGAGAACACAGAGCAGTTTCTCAGAAAGCTTCTTTCCAGTTTTGAACGGAAGATATTTCCTTTTTCACCATAGCCCTCTATGGGCTTCCAAATATCCCTTTGCCAATTCCACAAGAACAGCCTTAGCGAAAGGCTTCTTGAAGGGAAAGATTTAACTCTGTGAGATGAATTAACAGGACACAGAGCAGTCTCTCAGAAAGCTTCTTTCCAGTTTTGAACGGAAGATATTTCCTTTTTCATCATAGCCCTCTATGGGCTTCCAAATATCCCTTTGCCAATTCCACAAGAACAGCCTTAGCGAAAGGCTTCTTGAAGGGAAAGATGTAACTCGGTGAGGTGAATTAACAGAACACAGAGCAGTTTCTCAGAAAGCTTCCTTCCAGTTTTGAACGGAAGATATTTCCTTTTTCACCATAGCCCTCTATGGGCTTCCAAATATCCCTTTGCCAATTCCCCAAGAACAGCCTTAGCGAAAGGCTTCTTGAAGGGAAAGATGTAACTCTGTGAGATGAATTAACAGAACACAGAGCAGTTTCTCAGAAAGTTTCTTTCCAGTTTTGAACGGAAGATATTTCCTTTTTCACCATAGCCCTCTATGGCCTTCCAAATATCCCTTTGCCAATTCCACAAGAACAGCCTTAGCGAAAGGCTTCTTTAAGGGAAAGATGTAACTCTGTGAGATGAATTAACAGAACACAGAGCAGTTTCTCAGAAAGCTTCTTTCCAGTTTTGAACGGAAGATATTTCCTTTTTCACCATAGCCCTCTATGGGCTTCCAAATATCCCTTTGCCAATTCCACAAGGACAGCCTTAGCGAAAGGCTTCTTGAAGGGAAAGATGTAACTCTGTGAGATGAATTAACAGAACACAGAGCAGTTTCCCAGAAAGCTTCTTTCCAGTTTTGAACGGAAGATATTTCCTTTTTCACCATAGCCCTCTATGGGCTTCCAAATATCCCTTTGCCAATTCCACCAGAACAGCCTTAGCGAAAGGCTTCCTGAAGGGAAAGATGTAACTCTGTGAGATGAATTAACAGAACACAGAGCAGTTTCTCAGAAAGCTTCTTTCCAGTTTTGAACGGAAGATATTTCCTTTTTCACCTTAGCCCTCTATTTGTTTCCAAATATCCCTTTGCCAATTCCACAAAAACAGCCTTAGCGAAAGGCTTCTTGAAGGGAAAGATGTAACTCGGTGAGATGAATTAACAGAACACAGAGCAGTTTCTCAGAAAGCTTCTTTCCAGTTTTGAACGGAAGGTATTTCCTTTTTCACCATAGCCCTCTATGGGCTTCCAAATATCCCTGTGCCAATTCCACAAGAACAGCCTTACCGAAAGGCTTCTTGAAGGGAAAGATGTAACTCTGTGAGATGAATTAAGAGAACACAGAGTAGTTTCTCAGAAAGCTTCTTTCCAGTTTTGAACGGAAGATATTTCCTTTTTCACCATAGCCCTCTATGGGCTTCCAAATATCCCTTTGCCAATTCCACAAGAACAGCCTTAGCGAAAGGCTTCTTGAAGGGAAAGATGTAACTCTGTGAGATGAATTAACAGAACACAGAGCAGTTTCTCAGAAAGCTTCTTTCCAGTTTAGAACGGAAGATATTTCCTTTTTCACCATAGCCCTCTATGGGCTTCCAAATATCCCTTTGCCAATTCCACAAGAACAGCCTTAGCGAAAGGCTTCTTGAAGGGAAAGATGTAACTCTGTGAGATGAATTAACAGAACACAGAGCAGTTTCTCAGAAAGCTTCTTTCATGTTTTGAACGGAAGATATTTCCTTTTACACCATAGCCCTCTATGGGCTTCCAAATATCCCTTTGCCAATTCCACAAGAACAGCCTTAGCGAAAGGCTTCTTGAAGGGAAACATGTAACTCTGTGAGATGAATTAACAGAACACAGAACAGTTTCTCAGAAAGCTTCTTTCCAGTTTTGAACGGAAGGTATTTCCTTTTTCACCATAGCCCTCTATGGGCTTCCAAATATCCCTTTGCCAATTCCCCAAGAACAGCCTTAGCGAAAGGCTTCTTGAAGGGAAAGATGTAACTCTGTGAGATGAATTAACAGAACACAGAGCAGTTTCTCAGAAAGCTTCTTTCTAGTTTTGAACGGAAGATATTTCCTTTTTCACCATAGCCCTCTATGGGCTTCCAAATATCCCTTTGCCAATTATACAAGAACAGACTTAGCGAAAGGCTTCTTGAAGGGAAAGATGTAACTCTGTGAGATGAATTAACAGAACACAGAGCAGTTTCTCAGAAAGCTTCTTTCCAGTTTTGAACGGAAGATATTTCCTTTTTCACCATAGCCCTCTATGGGCTTCCAAATATCCCTTTGCCAATTGCACAGGAACAGAATTAGCGAAAGGCTTCTTGAAGGGAAAGATGTAACTCTGTGAGATGAATTAACAGAACACAGAGCAGTTTCTCAGAAAGCTTCTTTCCAGTTTTGAACGGAAGATATTTCCTTTTTCACCTTAGCCATCTATGGGTTTCCAAATATCCCTTTGCCAATTCCACAAAAACAGCCTTAGCGAAAGGCTTCTTGAAGGGAAAGATGTAACTCGGTGAGATGAATTAACAGAACACAGAGCAGTTTCTCAGAAAGCTTCTTTCCAGTTTTGAACGGAAGCTATTTCCTTTTTCACCATAGCCCTCTATCGGCTTCCAAATATCCCTGTGCCAATTCCACAAGAACAGCCTTACCGAAAGGCTTCTTGAAGGGAAAGATGTAACTCTGTGAGATGAATTAAGAGAACACAGAGCAGTTTCTCAGAAAGCTTCTTTCCAGTTTTGAACGGAAGATATTTCCTTTTTCACCATAGCCCTCTAAGGGCTTCCAAATATCCCTTTGCCAATTCCACAAGAACAGCCTTAGCGAAAGGCTTCTTGAAGGGAAAGATGTAACTCTGTGAGATGAATTAACAGGACACAGAGCAGTTTCTCAGAAAGCTTCTTTCCAGTTTTGAACGGAAGATATTTCCTTTTTCACCATAGCCCTCTATGGGCTTCCAAATATCCCTTTGCCAATTACACAAGAACAGACTTAGCGAAAGGCTTCTTGAAGGGAAAGATGTAACTCTGTGAGATGAATTAACAGAACACAGAGCAGTTTCTCAGAAAGCTTCTTTCCAGTTTTGAACGGAAGATATTTCCTTTTTCACCATAGCCCTCTAAGGGCTTCCAAATATCCCTTTGCCAATTCCACAAGAACAGCCTTAGCGAAAGGCTTCTTGAAGGGAAAGATGTAACTCTGTGAGATGAATTAACAGAACACAGAGCAGTTTCTCAGAAAGCTTCCTTCCAGTTTTGAACGGAAGATATTTCCTTTTTCACCATAGCCCTCTATGGGCTTCCAAATATCCCTTTGCCAATTCCACAAGAACAGCCTTAGCGAAAGGATTTTTGAAGGGAAAGATGTAACTCTGTGAGATGAATTAACAGAACACAGAGCAGTTTCTCAGAAAGCTTCTTTCCAGTTTTGAACGGAAGATATTTCCTTTTTCACCATAGCCCTCTATGGGCTTCCAAATATCACTTTGCCAATTGCACAGGAATAGCCTTAGCGAAAGGTTTCTTGAAGGGAAAGATGTAACTCTGTGAGATGAATTAACAGAACACAGAGCAGTTTCTCAGAAAGCTTCTTTCCAGTTTTGAACGGAAGATATTTCCTTTTTCACCATAGCCCTCTATGGGCTTCCAAATATCCCTTTGCCAATTCCACAAGAACAGCCTTAGCGAAAGGCTTCTTGAAGGGAAAGATGTAACTCTGTGAGATGAATTAACAGGACACAGAGCAGTTTCTCAGAAAGCTTCTTTCCAGTTTTGAACGGAAGATATTTCCTTTTTCACCATAGCCCTCTATGGGCTTCCAAATATCCCTTTGCCAATTCCACAAGAACAGCCTTAGCGAAAGGCTTCTTGAAGGGAAAGATGTAACTCTGTGAGATGAATTAACAGAACACAGAGCAGTTTCTCAGAAAGCTTCTTTCCAGTTTTGAACGGAAGGTATTTCCTTTTTCACCATAGCCCTCTATGGGCTTCCAAATATCCCTTTGCCAATTCCCCAAGAACAGCCTTAGCGAAAGGCTTCTTGAAGGGAAAGATGTAACTCTGTGAGATGAATTAACAGAACACAGAGCAGTTTCTCAGAAATCTTCTTTCTAGTTTTGAACGGAAGATATTTCCTTTTTCACCATAGCCCTCTATGGGCTTCCAAATATCCCTTTGCCAATTACACAAGAACAGACTTAGCGAAAGGCTTCTTGAAGGGAAAGATGTAACTCTGTGAGATGAATTAACAGAACACAGAGCAGTTTCTCAGAAAGCTTCTTTCCAGTTTTGAACGGAAGATATTTCCTTTTTCACCATAGCCCTCTATGGGCTTCCAAATATCCCTTTGCCAATTGCACAGGAACAGCCTTAGCGAAAGGCTTCTTGAAGGGAAAGATGTAACACTGTGAGATGAATTAACAGAACACAGAGCAGTTTCTCAGAAAGCTTCTTTCCAGTTTTGAACGGAAGATATTTCCTTTTTCACCATAGCCCTCTATCGGCTTCCAAATATCCCTTTGCCAATTCCACAAGAACAGCCTTAGCGAAAGGCTTCTTGAAGGGAAAGATGTAACTCTGTGAGATGAATTAACAGAACACAGAGCAGTTTCTCAGAAAGCTTCTTTCCAGTTTTGAACGGAAGATATTTCCTTTTTCAACATAGCCCTCTATAGGCTTCCAAATATCCCTTTGCCAATTCCACAAGAACAGCCTTAGCGAAAGGCTTCTTGAAGGGAAAGATGTAACTCTGTGAGATGAATTAAGAGAACACAGAGCAGTTTCTCAGAAAGCTTCTTTCCAGTTTTGAACGGAAGATATTTCCTTTTTCACCATAGCCCTCTATGGGCTTCCAAATATCCCTTTTCCAATTCCACAAGAACAGCCTTAGCGAAAGGCTTCTTGAAGGGAAAGATGTAACTCTGTGAGATGAATTAACAGGACACAGAGCAGTTTCTCAGAAAGCTTCTTTCCAGTTTTGAACGGAAGATATTTCCTTTTTCACCATAGCCCTCTATGGGCTTCCAAATATCCCTTTGCCAATTCCACAAGAACAGCCTTAGCGAAAGGCTTCTTGAAGGGAAAGATGTAACTCTGTGAGATGAATTAACAGAACACAGAGCAGTTTCTCAGAAAGCTTCTTTCCAGTTTTGAACGGAAGATATTTCCTTTTTCACCATAGCCCTCTATGGGCTTCCAAATATCCCTTTGACAATTGCACAGGAATAGCCTTAGCGAAAGACTTCTTGAAGGGAAAGATGTAACTCTGTGAGATGAATTAACAGAACACAGAGCAGTTTCTCAGAAAGGTTCTTTCCAGTTTTGAACGGAAGATATTTCCTTTTTCACCATAGCCCTCTATGGGCTTCCAAATATCCCTTTGCCAATTCCACAAGAACAGCCTTAGCGAAAGGCTTCTTGAAGGGAAAGATGTAACTCTGTGAGATGAATTAAGAGAACACAGAGCAGTTTCTCAGAAAGCTTCTTTCCAGTTTTGAACGGAAGATATTTCCTTTTTCACCATAGCCCTCTATGGGCTTCCAAATATCCCTTTGCCAATTGCACAGGAATAGACTTAGCGAAAGGCTTCTTGAAGGGAAAGATGTAACTCTGTGAGATGAATTAACAGAACACAGAGCAGTTTCTCAGAAAGCTTCTTTCCAGTTTTGAACGGAAGATATTTCCTTTTTCACCATAGACCTCTATGGGCTTCCAAATATCCCTTTGCCAATTCCACAAGAACAGCCTTAGCGAAAGGCTTCTTTAAGGGAAAGATGTAACTCTGTGAGATGAATTAACAGAACACAGAGCAGTTTCTCAGAAAGCTTCTTTCCAGTTTTGAACGGAAGATATTTCCTTTTTCACGATAGCCCTCTATGGGCTTCCAAATATCCCTTTGCCAATTCCACAAGAACATCCTTAGCGAAAGGCTCCTTGAAGGGAAAGATGTAACTCTGTGAGATGAATTAACAGAACACAGAGCAGTTTCCCAGAAAGCTTCTTTCCAGTTTTGAACGGAAGATATTTCCTTTTTCACCATAGCCCTCTATGGGCTTCCAAATATCCCTTTGCAATTCCACCAGAACAGCCTTAGCGAAAGGCTTCCTGAAGGGAAAGATGTAACTCTGTGCGATGAATTAACAGAACACAGAGCAGTTTCTCCCAAAGCTTCCTTCCAGTTTTGAATGGAAGATATTTCCTTTTTCACCTTAGCCCTCTATGGGTTTCCAAATATCCCTTTGCCAATTCCACAAAAACAGCCTTAGCGAAAGGCTTCTTGAAGGGAAAGATGTAACTCTGTGAGATGAATTAACAGAACACAGAGCAGTTTCTCAGAAAGCTTCTTTCCAGTTTTGAACGGAAGGTATTTCCTTTTTCACCATAGCCCTCTATGGGCTTCCAAATATCCCTTTGCCAATTCCACAAGAACAGCCTTACCGAAAGGCTTCTTGAAGGGACAGATGTAACTCTGTGAGATGAATTAACAGAACACAGAGCAGTTTCTCAGAAAGCTTCATTCCAGTTTTGAACGGAAGATATTTCCTTTTTCACCATAGCCCTCTATGGGCTTCCAAATATCCCTTTGCCAATTCCACAAGAACAGCCTTAGCGAAAGGCTTCTTGAAGGGAAAGATGTAACTCTGTGAGATGAATTAACAGAACACAGAGCAGTTTCTCAGAAAGCTTCTTTCATGTTTTGAACGGAAGATATTTCCTTTTACACCATAGCCCTCTATGGGCTTCCAAATATCCCTTTGCCAATTCCACAAGAAAAGCCTTAGCGAAAGGCTTCTTGAAGGGAAAGATGTAACTCGGTGAGATGAATTAACAGAACACAGAGCAGTTTCTCAGAAAGCTTCTTTCCAGTTTTGAACGGAAGGTATTTCCTTTTTCACCATAGCCCTCTATGGGCTTCCAAATATCCCTGTGCCAATTCCACAAGAACAGCCTTACCGAAAGGCTTCTTGAAGGGAAAGATGTAACTCTGTGAGATGAATTAAGAGAACACAGAGCAGTTTCTCAGAAAGCTTCTTTCCAGTTTTGAACGGAAGATATTTCCTTTTTGACCATAGCCCTCTATGGGCTTCCAAATATCCCTTTGCCAATTCCAGAAGAACAGCCTTAGCGAAAGGCTTCTTGAAGGGAAAGATGTAACTCTGTGAGATGAATTAACACACACAGAGCAGTTTCTCAGAAAGCTTCTTTCCAGTTTTGAACGGAAGATATTTCCTTTTTCACCATAGCCCTCTATGGCCTTCCAAATATCCCTTTGAAAATTCCACAAGAACAGACTTAGCGAAAGGCTTCTTGAAGGGAAAGATGTAACTCTGTGAGATGAATTAACAGAACACAGAGCAGTTTCTCAGAAAGCTTCTTTCCAGTTTTGAACGGAAGATATTTCCTTTTTCACCATAGCCCTCTATGGGCTTCCAAATATCCCTTTGCCAATTCCACAAGAACAGCCTTAGCGAAAGGCTTCTTGAAGGGAAAGATGTAACTCTGTGAGATGAATTAACAGAACACAGAGCAGTTTCTCAGAAAGCTTCCTTCCAGTTTTGAACGGAAGATATTTCCTTTTTCACCATAGCCCTCTATGGGCTTCCAAATATCCCTTTGCCAATTCCACAAGAACAGCCTTAGCGAAAGGATTCTTGAAGGGAAAGATGTAACTCTGTGAGATGAATTAACAGAACACAGAGCAGTTTCTCAGAAAGCTTCTTTCCAGTTTTGAACGGAAGATATTTCCTTTTTCACCATAGCCCTCTATGGGCTTCCAAATATCCCTTTGCCAATTCCACAAGAACAGCCTTAGCGAAAGGCTTCTTGAAGGGAAAGATGTAACTCTGTGAGATGAATTAACAGAACACAGAGCAGTTTCTCAGAAAGCTTCTTTCCAGTTTAGAACGGAAGATATTTCCTTTTTCACCATAGCCCTCTATGGGCTTCCAAATATCCCTTTGCCAATTCCACAAGAACAGCCTTAGCGAAAGGCTTCTTGAAGGGAAAGATGTAACTCTGTGAGATGAATTAACAGAACACAGAGCAGTTTCTCAGAAAGCTTCTTTCATGTTTTGAACGGAAGATATTTCCTTTTACACCATAGCCCTCTATGGGCTTCCAAATATCCCTTTGCCAATTCCACAAGAACAGCCTTAGCGAAAGGCTTCTTGAAGGGAAACATGTAACTCTGTGAGATGAATTAACAGAACACAGAACAGTTTCTCAGAAAGCTTCTTTCCAGTTTTGAACGGAAGGTATTTCCTTTTTCACCATAGCCCTCTATGGGCTTCCAAATATCCCTTTGCCAATTCCCCAAGAACAGCCTTAGCGAAAGGCTTCTTGAAGGGAAAGATGTAACTCTGTGAGATGAATTAACAGAACACAGAGCAGTTTCTCAGAAATCTTCTTTCTAGTTTTGAACGGAAGATATTTCCTTTTTCACCATAGCCCTCTATGGGCTTCCAAATATCCCTTTGCCAATTATACAAGAACAGACTTAGCGAAAGGCTTCTTGAAGGGAAAGATGTAACTCTGTGAGATGAATTAACAGAACACAGAGCAGTTTCTCAGAAAGCTTCTTTCCAGTTTTGAACGGAAGATATTTCCTTTTTCACCATAGCCCTCTATGGGCTTCCAAATATCCCTTTGCCAATTGCACAGGAACAGAATTAGCGAAAGGCTTCTTGAAGGGAAAGATGTAACTCTGTGAGATGAATTAACAGAACACAGAGCAGTTTCTCAGAAAGCTTCTTTCCAGTTTTGAACGGAAGATATTTCCTTTTTCACCTTAGCCCTCTATGGGTTTCCAAATATCCCTTTGCCAATTCCAGAAAAACAGCCTTAGCGAAAGGCTTCTTGAAGGGAAAGATGTAACTCGGTGAGATGAATTAACAGAACACAGAGCAGTTTCTCAGAAAGCTTCTTTCCAGTTTTGAACGGAAGCTATTTCCTTTTTCACCATAGCCCTCTATCGGCTTCCAAATATCCCTGTGCCAATTCCACAAGAACAGCCTTACCGAAAGGCTTCTTGAAGGGAAAGATGTAACTCTGTGAGATGAATTAAGAGAACACAGAGCAGTTTCTCAGAAAGCTTCTTTCCAGTTTTGAACGGAAGATATTTCCTTTTTCACCATAGCCCTCTATGGGCTTCCAAATATCCCTTTGCCAATTCCACAAGAACAGCCTTAGCGAAAGGCTTCTTGAAGGGAAAGATGTAACTCTGTGAGATGAATTAACAGGACACAGAGCAGTTTCTCAGAAAGCTTCTTTCCAGTTTTGAACGGAAGATATTTCCTTTTTCACCATAGCCCTCTATGGGCTTCCAAATATCCCTTTGCCAATTATACAAGAACAGACTTAGCGAAAGGCTTCTTGAAGGGAAAGATGTAACTCTGTGAGATGAATTAACAGAACACAGAGCAGTTTCTCAGAAAGCTTCTTTCCAGTTTTGAACGGAAGATATTTCCTTTTTCACCATAGCCCTCTATGGGCTTCCAAATATCCCTTTGCCAATTGCACAGGAACAGAATTAGCGAAAGGCTTCTTGAAGGGAAAGATGTAACTCTGTGAGATGAATTAACAGAACACAGAGCAGTTTCTCAGAAAGCTTCTTTCCAGTTTTGAACGGAAGATATTTCCTTTTTCACCTTAGCCCTCTATGGGTTTCCAAATATCCCTTTGCCAATTCCACAAAAACAGCCTTAGCGAAAGGCTTCTTGAAGGGAAAGATGTAACTCGGTGAGATGAATTAACAGAACACAGAGCAGTTTCTCAGAAAGCTTCTTTCCAGTTTTGAACGGAAGCTATTTCCTTTTTCACCATAGCCCTCTATCGGCTTCCAAATATCCCTGTGCCAATTCCACAAGAACAGCCTTACCGAAAGGCTTCTTGAAGGGAAAGATGTAACTCTGTGAGATGAATTAAGAGAACACAGAGCAGTTTCTCAGAAAGCTTCTTTCCAGTTTTGAACGGAAGATATTTCCTTTTTCACCATAGCCCTCTATGGGCTTCCAAATATCCCTTTGCCAATTCCACAAGAACAGCCTTAGCGAAAGGCTTCTTGAAGGGAAAGATGTAACTCTGTGAGATGAATTAACAGGACACAGAGCAGTTTCTCAGAAAGCTTCTTTCCAGTTTTGAACGGAAGATATTTCCTTTTTCACCATAGCCCTCTATGGGCTTCCAAATATCCCTTTTCCAATTCCACAAGAACAGCCTTAGCGAAAGGCTTCTTGAAGGGAAAGATGTAACTCTGTGAGATGAATTAACAGAACACAGAGCAGTTTCTCAGAAAGCTTCTTTCCAGTTTTGAACGGAAGATATTTCCTTTTTCACCATAGCCCTCTATGGGCTTCCAAATATCCCTTTGACAATTGCACAGGAATAGCCTTAGCGAAAGACTTCTTGAAGGGAAAGATGTAACTCTGTGAGATGAATTAACAGAACACAGAGCAGTTTCTCAGAAAGGTTCTTTCCAGTTTTGAACGGAAGATATTTCCTTTTTCACCATAGCCCTCTATGGGCTTCCAAATATCCCTTTGCCAATTCCACAAGAACAGCCTTAGCGAAAGGCTTCTTGAAGGGAAAGATGTAACTCTGTGAGATGAATTAACAGAACACAGAGCAGTTTCTCAGAAAGCTTCTTTCCAGTTTTGAACGGAAGATATTTCCTTTTTCACCATAGCCCTCTATGGGCTTCCAAATATCCCTTTGCCAATTGCACAGGAATAGACTTAGCGAAAGGCTTCTTGAAGGGAAAGATGTAACTCTGTGAGATGAATTAACAGAACACAGAGCAGTTTCTCAGAAAGCTTCTTTCCAGTTTTGAACGGAAGATATTTCCTTTTTCACCATAGACCTCTATGGGCTTCCAAATATCCCTTTGCCAATTCCACAAGAACAGCCTTAGCGAAAGGCTTCTTTAAGGGAAAGATGTAACTCTGTGAGATGAATTAACAGAACACAGAGCAGTTTCTCAGAAAGCTTCTTTCCAGTTTTGAACGGAAGATATTTCCTTTTTCACGATAGCCCTCTATGGGCTTCCAAATATCCCTTTGCCAATTCCACAAGAACAGCCTTAGCGAAAGGCTCCTTGAAGGGAAAGATGTAACTCTGTGAGATGAATTAACAGAACACAGAGCAGTTTCCCAGAAAGCTTCTTTCCAGTTTTGAACGGAAGATATTTCCTTTTTCACCATAGCCCTCTATGGGCTTCCAAATATCCCTTTGCAATTCCACCAGAACAGCCTTAGCGAAAGGCTTCCTGAAGGGAAAGATGTAACTCTGTGCGATGAATTAACAGAACACAGAGCAGTTTCTCCCAAAGCTTCCTTCCAGTTTTGAATGGAAGATATTTCCTTTTTCACCTTAGCCCTCTATGGGTTTCCAAATATCCCTTTGCCAATTCCACAAAAACAGCCTTAGCGAAAGGCTTCTTGAAGGGAAAGATGTAACTCTGTGAGATGAATTAACAGAACACAGAGCAGTTTCTCAGAAAGCTTCTTTCCAGTTTTGAACGGAAGGTATTTCCTTTTTCACCATAGCCCTCTATGGGCTTCCAAATATCCCTTTGCCAATTCCACAAGAACAGCCTTACCGAAAGGCTTCTTGAAGGGAAAGATGTAACTCTGTGAGATGAATTAACAGAACACAGAGCAGTTTCTCAGAAAGCTTCATTCCAGTTTTGAACGGAAGATATTTCCTTTTTCACCATAGCCCTCTATGGGCTTCCAAATATCCCTTTGCCAATTCCACAAGAACAGCCTTAGCGAAAGGCTTCTTGAAGGGAAAGATGTAACTCTGTGAGATGAATTAACAGAACACAGAGCAGTTTCTCAGAAAGCTTCTTTCATGTTTTGAACGGAAGATATTTCCTTTTACACCATAGCCCTCTATGGGCTTCCAAATATCCCTTTGCCAATTCCACAAGAAAAGCCTTAGCGAAAGGCTTCTTGAAGGGAAAGATGTAACTCTGTGAGATGAATTAACAGAACACAGAGCAGTTTCTCAGAAAGCTTCTTTCCAGTTTTGAACGGAAGATATTTCCTTTTTCACCATAGCCCTCTATGGGCTTCCAAATATCCCTTTGCCAATTCCACAAGAACAGCCTTAGCGAAAGGCTTCTGGATGGGAAAGATGTAACTCTGTGAGATGAATTAACAGAACACAGAGCAGTTTCTCAGAAAGCTTCTTTCCAGTTTTGAACGGAAGATATTTCCTTTTTCACCATAGCCCTCTATGGGCTTCCAAATATCCCTTTGCCAATTCCCCAAGAACAGCCTTAGCGAAAGGCTTCTTGAAGGGAAAGATGTAACTCTGTGAGATGAATTAAGAGAACACAGAGCAGTTTCTCAGAAAGCTTCTTTCCAGTTTTGAACGGAAGATATTTCCTTTTTCACCATAGCCCTCTATGGGCTTCCAAATATCCCTTTGCCAATTCCACAAGAACAGCCTTAGCGAAAGGCTTCTTGAAGGGAAAGATTTAACTCTGTGAGATGAATTAACAGGACACAGAGCAGTCTCTCAGAAAGCTTCTTTCCAGTTTTGAACGGAAGATATTTCCTTTTTCATCATAGCCCTCTATGGGCTTCCAAATATCCCTTTGCCAATTCCACAAGAACAGCCTTAGCGAAAGGCTTCTTGAAGGGAAAGATGTAACTCGGTGAGGTGAATTAACAGAACACAGAGCAGTTTCTCAGAAAGCTTCCTTCCAGTTTTGAACGGAAGATATTTCCTTTTTCACCATAGCCCTCTATGGGCTTCCAAATATCCCTTTGCCAATTCCCCAAGAACAGCCTTAGCGAAAGGCTTCTTGAAGGGAAAGATGTAGCTCTGTGAGATGAATTAACAGAACACAGAGCAGTTTCTCAGAAAGTTTCTTTCCAGTTTTGAACGGAAGATATTTCCTTTTTCACCATAGCCCTCTATGGCCTTCCAAATATCCCTTTGCCAATTCCACAAGAACAGCCTTAGCGAAAGGCTTCTTTAAGGGAAAGATGTAACTCTGTGAGATGAATTAACAGAACACAGAGCAGTTTCTCAGAAAGCTTCTTTCCAGTTTTGAACGGAAGATATTTCCTTTTTCACCATAGCCCTCTATGGGCTTCCAAATATCCCTTTGCCAATTCCACAAGGACAGCCTTAGCGAAAGGCTTCTTGAAGGGAAAGATGTAACTCTGTGAGATGAATTAACAGAACACAGAGCAGTTTCCCAGAAAACTTCTTTCCAGTTTTGAACGGAAGATATTTCCTTTTTCACCATAGCCCTCTATGGGCTTCCAAATATCCCTTTGCCAATTCCACCAGAACAGCCTTAGCGAAAGGCTTCCTGAAGGGAAAGATGTAACTCTGTGAGATGAATTAACAGAACACAGAGCAGTTTCTCAGAAAGCTTCTTTCCAGTTTTGAACGGAAGATATTTCCTTTTTCACCTTAGCCCTCTATTTGTTTCCAAATATCCCTTTGCCAATTCCACAAAAACAGCCTTAGCGAAAGGCTTCTTGAAGGGAAAGATGTAACTCGGTGAGATGAATTAACAGAACACAGAGCAGTTTCTCAGAAAGCTTCTTTCCAGTTTTGAACGGAAGGTATTTCCTTTTTCACCATAGCCCTCTATGGGCTTCCAAATATCCCTGTGCCAATTCCACAAGAACAGCCTTACCGAAAGGCTTCTTGAAGGGAAAGATGTAACTCTGTGAGATGAATTAAGAGAACACAGAGCAGTTTCTCAGAAAGCTTCTTTCCAGTTTTGAACGGAAGATATTTCCTTTTTGACCATAGCCCTCTATGGGCTTCCAAATATCCCTTTGCCAAATCCAGAAGAACAGCCTTAGCGAAAGGCTTCTTGAAGGGAAAGATGTAACTCTGTGAGATGAATTAACACACACAGAGCAGTTTCTCAGAAAGCTTCTTTCCAGTTTTGAACGGAAGATATTTCCTTTTTCACCATAGCCCTCTATGGCCTTCCAAATATCCCTTTGAAAATTCCACAAGAACAGACTTAGCGAAAGGCTTCTTGAAGGGAAAGATGTAACTCTGTGAGATGAATTAACAGAACACAGAGCAGTTTCTCAGAAAGCTTCTTTCCAGTTTTGAACGGAAGATATTTCCTTTTTCACCATAGCCCTCTATGGGCTTCCAAATATCCCTTTGCCAATTCCACAAGAACAGCCTTAGCGAAAGGCTTCTTGAAGGGAAAGATGTAACTCTGTGAGATGAATTAACAGAACACAGAGCAGTTTCTCAGAAAGCTTCCTTCCAGTTTTGAACGGAAGATATTTCCTTTTTCACCATAGCCCTCTATGGGCTTCCAAATATCCCTTTGCCAATTCCACAAGAACAGCCTTAGCGAAAGGATTCTTGAAGGGAAAGATGTAACTCTGTGAGATGAATTAACAGAACACAGAGCAGTTTCTCAGAAAGCTTCTTTCCAGTTTTGAACGGAAGATATTTCCTTTTTCACCATTGCCCTCTATGGGCTTCCAAATATCCCTCTGCCAATTGCACAGGAATAGCCTTAGCGAAAGGCTTCTTGAAGGGAAAGATGTAACTCTGTGAGATGAATTAACAGAACACAGAGCAGTTTCTCAGAAAGCTTCTTTCCAGTTTTGAACGGAAGATATTTCCTTTTTCACCATAGCCCTCTTTGGGCTTCCAAATATCCCTTTGCCAATTCCACAAGAACAGCCTTAGCGAAAGGCTTCTTGAAGGGAAAGATGTAACTCTGAGAGATGAATTAACAGGACACAGAGCAGTTTCTCAGAAAGCTTCTTTCCAGTTTTGAACGGAAGATATTTCCTTTTTCACCGTAGCCCTCTATGGGCTTCCAAATATCCCTTTGCCAATTCCACAAGAACAGCCTTAGCGAAAGGCTTCTTGAAGGGAAACATGTAACTCTGTGAGATGAATTAACAGAACACAGAGCAGTTTCTCAGAAAGCTTCTTTCCAGTTTTGAACGGAAGGTATTTCCTTTTTCACCATAGCCCTCTAGGGGCTTCCAAATATCCCTTTTCCAATTCCCCAAGAACAGCCTTAGCGAAAGGCTTCTTGAAGGGAAAGATGTAACTCTGTGAGATGAATTAACAGAACACAGAGCAGTTTCTCAGAAATCTTCTTTCTAGTTTTGAACGGAAGATATTTCCTTTTTCACCATAGCCCTCTATGGGCTTCGAAATATCCCTTTGCCAATTATACAAGAACAGACTTAGCGAAAGGCTTCTTGAAGGGAAAGATGTAACTCTGTGAGATGAATTAACAGAACACAGAGCAGTTTCTCAGAAAGCTTCATTCCAGTTTTGAACGGAAGATATTTCCTTTTTCACCACAGCCCTCTATGGGCTTCCAAATATCCCTTTGCCAATTGCACAGGAACAGCCTTAGCGAAAGGCTTCTTGAAGGGAAAGATGTAACTCTGTGAGATGAATTAACAGAACACAGAGCAGTTTCTCAGAAAGCTTCTTTCCAGTTTTGAACGGAAGATATTTCCTTTTTCACCTTAGCCGTCTATGGGTTTCCAAATATCCCTTTGCCAATTCCACAAAAACAGCCTTAGCGAAAGGCTTCTTGAAGGGAAAGATGTAACTCTGTGAGATGAATTAACAGAACACAGAGCAGTTTCTCAGAAAGCTTCTTTCCAGTTTTGAACGGAAGATATTTCCTTTTTCACCATAGCCCTCTATGGGCTTCCAAATATCCCTGTGCCAATTCCACAAGAACAGCCTTACCGAAAGGCTTCTTGAAGGGAAAGATGTAACTCTGTGAGATGAATTAAGAGAACACAGAGCAGTTTCTCAGAAAGCTTCTTTCCAGTTTTGAACGGAAGATATTTCCTTTTTCACCATAGCCCTCTATGGGCTTCCAAATATCCCTTTGCCAATTCCACAAGAACAGCCTTAGCGAAAGGCTTCTTGAAGGGAAAGATGTAACTCTGTGAGATGAATTAACAGGACACAGAGCAGTTTCTCAGAAAGCTTCTTTCCAGTTTTGAACGGAAGATATTTCCTTTTTCACCATAGCCCTCTATGGGCTTCCAAATATCCCTTTGCCAATTCCACAAGAACAGCCTTAGCGAAAGGCTTCTTGAAGGGAAAGATGTAACTCTGTGAGATGAATTAACAGAACACAGAGCAGTTTCTCAGAAAGCTTCTTTCCAGTTTTGAACGGAAGATATTTCCTTTTTCACCATAGCCCTCTAAGGGCTTCCAAATATCCCTTTGCCAATTCCACAAGAACAGCCTTAGCGAAAGGCTTCTTGAAGGGAAAGATGTAACTCTGTGAGATGAATTAACAGAACACAGAGCAGTTTCTCAGAAAGCTTCCTTCCAGTTTTGAACGGAAGATATTTCCTTTTTCACCATAGCCCTCTATGGGCTTCCAAATATCCCTTTGCCAATTCCACAAGAACAGCCTTAGCGAAAGGATTCTTGAAGGGAAAGATGTAACTCTGTGAGATGAATTAACAGAACACAGAGCAGTTTCTCAGAAAGCTTCTTTCCAGTTTTGAACGGAAGATATTTCCTTTTTCACCATAGCCCTCTATGGGCTTCCAAATATCCCTTTGCCAATTGCACAGGAATAGCCTTAGCGAAAGGCTTCTTGAAGGGAAAGATGTAACTCTGTGAGATGAATTAACAGAACACAGAGCAGTTTCTCAGAAAGCTTCTTTCCAGTTTTGAACGGAAGATATTTCCTTTTTCACCATAGCCCTCTATGGGCTTCCAAATATCCCTTTGCCAATTCCACAAGAACAGCCTTAGCGAAAGGCTTCTTGAAGGGAAAGATGTAACTCTGTGAGATGAATTAACAGGACACAGAGCAGTTTCTCAGAAAGCTTCTTTCCAGTTTTGAACGGAAGATATTTCCTTTTTCACCATAGCCCTCTATGGTCTTCCAAATATCCCTTTGCCAATTCCACCAGAACAGCCTTAGCGAAAGGCTTCCTGAAGGGAAAGATGTAACTCTGTGAGATGAATTAACAGAACACAGAGCAGTTTCTCAGAAAGCTTCTTTCCAGTTTTGAACGGAAGATATTTCCTTTTTCACCTTAGCCCTCTATGGGTTTCCAAATATCCCTTTGCCAATTCCACAAAAACAGCCTTAGCGAAAGGCTTCTTGAAGGAAAAGATGTAACTCGGTGAGATGAATTAACAGAACACAGAGCAGTTTCTCAGAAAGCTTCTTTCCAGTTTTGAACGGAAGGTATTTCCTTTTTCACCATAGCCCTCTATGGGCTTCCAAATATCCCTGTTCCAATTCCACAAGAACAGCCTTACCGAAAGGCTTCTTGAAGGGAAAGATGTAACTCTGTGAGATGAATTAAGAGAACACAGAGCAGTTTCTCAGAAAGCTTCTTTCCAGTTTTGAACGGAAGATATTTCCTTTTTCACCATAGCCCTCTATGGGCTTCGAAATATCCCCTTGCCAATTCCACAAGAACAGCCTTAGCGAAAGGCTTCTTGAAGGGAAAGATGTAACTCTGTGAGATGAATTAACAGGACACAGAGCAGTTTCTCAGAAAGCTTCTTTCCAGTTTTGAACGGAAGATATTTCCTTTTTCACCATAGCCCTCTATGGGCTTCGAAATATCCCTTTGCCAATTCCACAAGAACAGCCTTAGCGAAAGGCTTCTTGAAGGGAAAGATGTAACTCTGTGAGATGAATTAACAGAACACAGAGCAGTTTCTCAGAAAGCTTCCTTCCAGTTTTGAACGGAAGATATTTCCTTTTTCACCATAGCCCTCTATGGGCTTCCAAATATCCCTTTGCCAATTCCACAAGAACAGCCTTAGCGAAAGGATTCTTGAAGGGAAAGATGTAACACTGTGAGATGAATTAACAGAACACAGAGCAGTTTCTCAGAAAGCTTCTTTCCAGTTTTGAACGGAAGATATTTCCTTTTTCACCATAGCCCTCTATGGGCTTCCAAATATCCCTTTGCCAATTCCACAAGAACAGCCTTAGCGAAAGGATTCTTGAAGGGAAAGATGTAACACTGTGAAATGAATTAACAGAACACAGAGCAGTTTCTCAGAAAGCTTCTTTCCAGTTTTGAACGGAAGATATTTCCTTTTTCACCAGAGCCCTCTATGGCCTTCCAAATATCCCTTTGCCAATTGCACAGGAATAGCCTTAGCGAAAGGCTTCTTGAAGGGAAAGATGTAACTCTGTGAGATGAATTAACAGAACACAGAGCAGTTTCTCAGAAAGCTTCTTTCCAGTTTTGAACGGAAGATATTTCCTTTTTCACCATAGCCCTCTATGGGCTTCCAAATATCCCTTTGCCAATTCCACAAGAACAGCCTTAGCGAAAGGCTTCTTGAAGGGAAAGATGTAACTCTGTGAGATGAATTAACAGGACACAGAGCAGTTTCTCAGAAAGCTTCTTTCCAGTTTTGAACGGAAGATATTTCCTTTTTCACCATAGCCCTCTATGGGCTTCCAAATATCCCTTTGCCAATTCCACCAGAACAGCCTTAGCGAAAGGCTTCCTGAAGGGAAAGATGTAACTCTGTGAGATGAATTAACAGAACACAGAGCAGTTTCTCAGAAAGCTTCTTTCCAGTTTTGAACGGAAGATATTTCCTTTTTCACCTTAGCCCTCTATGGGTTTCCAAATATCCCTTTGCCAATTCCACAAAAACAGCCTTAGCGAAAGGCTTCTTGAACGGAAAGATGTAACTCGGTGAGATGAATTAACAGAACACAGAGCAGTTTCTCAGAAAGCTTCTTTCCAGTTTTGAACGGAAGGTATTTCCTTTTTCACCATAGCCCTCTATGGGCTTCCAAATATCCCTGTGCCAATTCCACAAGAACAGCCTTACCGAAAGGCTTCTTGAAGTGAAAGATGTAACTCTGTGAGATGAATTAAGAGAACACAGAGCAGTTTCTCAGAAAGCTTCTTTCCAGTTTTGAACGGAAGATATTTCCTTTTTCACCATAGCCCTCTATGGGCTTCGAAATATCCCTTTGCCAATTCCACAAGAACAGCCTTAGCGAAAGGCTTCTTTAAGGGAAAGATGTAACTCTGTGAGATGAATTAACAGAACACAGAGCAGTTTCTCAGAAAGCTTCTTTCCAGTTTTGAACGGAAGATATTTCCTTTTTCACGTTAGCCCTCTATGGTCTTCCAAATATCCCTTTGCCAATTCCACAAGAACAGCCTTAGCGAAAGGCTTCTTGAAGGGAAAGATGTAACTCTGTGAGATGAATTAACAGAACACAGAGCAGTTTCCCAGAAATCTTCTTTCCAGTTTTGAACGGAAGATATTTCCTTTTTCACCATAGCCCTCTATGGGCTTCCAAATATCCCTTTGCAATTCCACCAGAACAGCCTTAGCGAAAGGCTTCCTGAAGGGAAAGATGTAACTCTGTGCGATGAATTAACAGAACACAGAGCAGTTTCTCCGAAAGCTTCTTTCCAGTTTTGAACGGAAGATATTTCCTTTTTCACCTTAGCCCTCTATGGGTTTCCAAATATCCCTTTGCCAATTCCACAAAAACAGCCTTAGCGAAAGGCTTCTTGAAGGGAAAGATGTAACTCTGTGAGATGAATTAACAGATCACAGAGCAGTTTCTCAGAAAGCTTCTTTCCAGTTTTGAACGGAAGGTATTTCCTTTTTCACCATAGCCCTCTATGGGCTTCCAAATATCCCTTTGCCTATTCCACAAGAACAGCCTTACCGAAAGGCTTCTTGAAGGGAAAGATGTAACTCTGTGAGATGAATTAACAGAACACAGAGCAGTTTCTCAGAAAGCTTCTTTCCAGTTTTGAACGGAAGATATTTCCTTTTTCACCATAGCCCTCTATGGGCTTCCAAATATCCCTTTGCCAATTCCACAAGAACAGCCTTAGCGAAAGGCTTCTTGAAGGGAAAGATGTAACTCTGTGAGATGAATTAACAGAACACAGAGCAGTTTCTCAGAAAGCTTCTTTCCAGTTTAGAACGGAAGATATTTCCTTTTTCACCATAGCCCTCTATGGGCTTCCAAATATCCCTTTGCCAATTCCACAAGAACAGCCTTAGCGAAAGGCTTCTTGAAGGGAAAGATGTAACTCTGTGAGATGAATTAACAGAACACAGAGCAGTTTCTCAGAAAGCTTCTTTCATGTTTTGAACGGAAGATATTTCCTTTTACAGCATAGCCCTCTATGGGCTTCCAAATATCCCTTTGCCAATTCCACAAGAAAAGCCTTAGCGAAAGGCTTCTTGAAGGGAAAGATGTAACTCTGTGAGATGAATTAACAGAACACAGAGCAGTTTCTCAGAAAGCTTCTTTCCAGTTTTGAACGGAAGATATTTCCTTTTTCACCATAGCCCTCTATGGGCTTCCAAATATCCCTTTGCCAATTCCACAAGAACAGCCTTAGCGAAAGGCTTCTTGATGGGAAAGATGTAACTCTGTGAGATGAATTAACAGAACACAGAGCAGTTTCTCAGAAAGCTTCTTTCCAGTTTTGAACGGAAGATATTTCCTTTTTCACCATAGCCCTCTATGGGCTTCCAAATATCCCTTTGCCAATTCCCCAAGAACAGCCTTAGCGAAAGGCTTCTTGAAGGGAAAGATGTAACTCTGAGAGATGAATTAAGAGAACACAGAGCAGTTTCTCAGAAAGCTTCTTTCCAGTTTTGAACGGAAGATATTTCCTTTTTCACCATAGCCCTCTATGGGCTTCCAAATATCCCTTTGCCAATTCCACAAGAAGAGCCTTAGCGAAAGGTTTCTTGAAGGGAAAGATGTAACTCTCTGAGATGAATTAACAGAACACAGAGCAGTTTCTCAGAAAGCTTCTTTCCAGTTTTGAACGGAAGATATTTCCTTTTTCACCATAGCCCTCTATGGGCTTCCAAATATTCCCTTGTCAATTGCACAAGAATAGCCTTAGCGAAAGCCTTCTTGAAGGGATAGATGTAACACTGTGAGATGAATTTACAGAACACAGAGCAGTTTCTCAGAAAGCTTCTTTCCAGTTTTGAACGGAAGATATTTCCTTTTTCACCATAGCCCTCTATGGGCTTCCAAATATCCCTTTGCCAATTGCACAAGAACAGCCTTAGCGAAAGGCTTCTTGAAGGGAAAGATGTAACTCTGTGAGATGAATTAACAGAACACAGAGCAGTTTCTCAGAAAGCTTCTTTTCAGTTTTGAACGGAAGATATTTCCTTTTTCACCATAGCCCTCTATGTTCTTCCAAATATCCCTTTGCCAATTCCACAAGAACAGCCTTAGCGAAAGGCTTCTTGAAGGGAAAGATGTAACTCTGTGAGATGAATAAACAGAACACAGAGCAGTTTCTCAGAAAGCTTCTTTCCGGTTTTGAACAGAAGATATTTCCTTTTTCACCATAGCCTTCTATGGGCTTCCAAATATCCCTTTGCCAATTCCACAAGAACAGCCTTAGCGAAAGGCTTCTTGAAGGGAAAGATGTTACACTGTGAGATGAATTTACAGAACACAGAGCAGTTTCTCAGAAAGCTTGTTTCCGGTTTTGAACGGAAGATATTTCCTTTTTCACCATAGCCCTCTATGGGCTTCCAAATATACCTTTGCCAATTCCACAAGAACAGCCTTAGCGAAAGGCTTCTTGAAGGGAAAGATGTAACTCTGTGAGATGAATTTACAGAACACAGAGCAGTTTCTAAGAAAGCTTCTTTCCAGTTTTGAACGGAAGATATTTCCTTTTTCACTGTAGCCCTCTATGGGCTTCCTAATATCCCTTTTCCAATTGCACAAGAACAGACTTAGCGAAAGGCTTCTTGAAGGGAAAGATGTAACTCTGTGAGATGAATTAACAGAACACAGAGCAGTTTCTCAGAAAGCTTCTTTCCAGTTTTGAACGGAAGATATTTCCTTTTTCACCATAGCCCTCCATGGGCTTCCAAATATCCCTTTGCCAATTCTACGAAAACAGCCTTAGCGAAAGGCTTCTTGAAGGGAAAGATGTAACTCTGTGAGATGAATTAACAGAACACAGAGCAGTTTCTCAGAAAGCTTCTTTCCAGTTTTCAACGGAAGATATTTCCCTTTTTACCATAGCCCTCTATGGGCTTCCAAATATCCCTTTGCCAATTCCACAAGAACAGCCTTAGCGAAAGGCTTCTTGAAGGGAAAGATGTAACTCTGTGAGATGAATTAACAGAACATAGAACAGTTTCTCAGAAAGATTCTTTCCAGTTTTGAACGGAAGATATTTCCTTTTTCACCGTAGCCCTCTATGGGCTTACAAATATCCCTTTGCCAATTCCACAAGAACAGCCTTAGCGAAAGGCTTCTGGAAGGGAAAGATGTAACTCTGTGAGATGAATTAACAGAACACAGAGCAGTTTCTCAGAAAGCTTCTTTCCAGTTTTGAACGGAAGATATTTCCTTTTTCACCATAGCCCTCTATGGGCTTCCAAATATCCCTTTGCCAATTCCCCAAGAACAGCCTTAGCGAAAGGCTTCTTGAAGGGAAAGATGTAACTCTGTGAGATGAATTAAAAGAACTCAGAGCAGTTTCTCAGAAGGCTTGTTTACAGTTTGCAACGGAAGATATTTCCTTTTTCACCGTAGCACTTTATGGGCTTCCAAATATCCCTTTACCAATTCCACAAGAACAGCCTTAGCTAAAGGCTTCTTGAAGGGAAAGATGTAACTCTGTGAGATGAATTAACAGAACACAGAGCAGTTTCTCAGAAAGCTCCTTTCCAGTTTTCAACGGAAGATATTTCCTTTTTCACCATAGCCCTCTATGGGCTTCCAAATATCCCTTTGCCAATTCCACAAGAACAGCCTTAGCGAAAGGCTTCTTGAAGGGAAAGATGTAACTCTGTGAGATGAATTAACAGAACACAGAGCAGTTTCTCAGAAAGCTTCTTTCCAGTTTTGAACGGAAGATATTTCCTTTTTCACCATAGCCCTCTATGGGCTTCCAAATATCCCTTTGCCAATTGCACAAGAACAGCCTTAGCGAAAGGCTTCTTGAAGGGAAAGATGTAACTCTGTGAGATGAATTAACAGAACACAGAGCAGTTTCTCAGAAAGCTTCTTTCCAGTTTTGAACGGAAGGTATTTCCTTTTTCACCATAGCCCTCTATGGGCTTCCAAATATCCCTGTGCCAATTCCACAAGAACAGCCTTACCGAAAGGCTTCTTGAAGGGAAAGATGTAACTCTGTGAGATGAATTAAGAGAACACAGAGCAGTTTCTCAGAAAGCTTCTTTCCAGTTTTGAACGGAAGATATTTCCTTTTTGACCATAGCCCTCTATGGGCTTCCAAATATCCCTTTGCCAAATCCAGAAGAACAGCCTTAGCGAAAGGCTTCTTGAAGGGAAAGATGTAACTCTGTGAGATGAATTAACACACACAGAGCAGTTTCTCAGAAAGCTTCTTTCCAGTTTTGAACGGAAGATATTTCCTTTTTCACCATAGCCCTCTATGGCCTTCCAAATATCCCTTTGAAAATTCCACAAGAACAGACTTAGCGAAAGGCTTCTTGAAGGGAAAGATGTAACTCTGTGAGATGAATTAACAGAACACAGAGCAGTTTCTCAGAAAGCTTCTTTCCAGTTTTGAACGGAAGATATTTCCTTTTTCACCATAGCCCTCTATGGGCTTCCAAATATCCCTTTGCCAATTCCACAAGAACAGCCTTAGCGAAAGGCTTCTTGAAGGGAAAGATGTAACTCTGTGAGATGAATTAACAGAACACAGAGCAGTTTCTCAGAAAGCTTCCTTCCAGTTTTGAACGGAAGATATTTCCTTTTTCACCATAGCCCTCTATGGGCTTCCAAATATCCCTTTGCCAATTCCACAAGAACAGCCTTAGCGAAAGGATTCTTGAAGGGAAAGATGTAACTCTGTGAGATGAATTAACAGAACACAGAGCAGTTTCTCAGAAAGCTTCTTTCCAGTTTTGAACGGAAGATATTTCCTTTTTCACCATTGCCCTCTATGGGCTTCCAAATATCCCTCTGCCAATTGCACAGGAATAGCCTTAGCGAAAGGCTTCTTGAAGGGAAAGATGTAACTCTGTGAGATGAATTAACAGAACACAGAGCAGTTTCTCAGAAAGCTTCTTTCCAGTTTTGAACGGAAGATATTTCCTTTTTCACCATAGCCCTCTTTGGGCTTCCAAATATCCCTTTGCCAATTCCACAAGAACAGCCTTAGCGAAAGGCTTCTTGAAGGGAAAGATGTAACTCTGAGAGATGAATTAACAGGACACAGAGCAGTTTCTCAGAAAGCTTCTTTCCAGTTTTGAACGGAAGATATTTCCTTTTTCACCGTAGCCCTCTATGGGCTTCCAAATATCCCTTTGCCAATTCCACAAGAACAGCCTTAGCGAAAGGCTTCTTGAAGGGAAACATGTAACTCTGTGAGATGAATTAACAGAACACAGAGCAGTTTCTCAGAAAGCTTCTTTCCAGTTTTGAACGGAAGGTATTTCCTTTTTCACCATAGCCCTCTAGGGGCTTCCAAATATCCCTTTTCCAATTCCCCAAGAACAGCCTTAGCGAAAGGCTTCTTGAAGGGAAAGATGTAACTCTGTGAGATGAATTAACAGAACACAGAGCAGTTTCTCAGAAATCTTCTTTCTAGTTTTGAACGGAAGATATTTCCTTTTTCACCATAGCCCTCTATGGGCTTCGAAATATCCCTTTGCCAATTATACAAGAACAGACTTAGCGAAAGGCTTCTTGAAGGGAAAGATGTAACTCTGTGAGATGAATTAACAGAACACAGAGCAGTTTCTCAGAAAGCTTCATTCCAGTTTTGAACGGAAGATATTTCCTTTTTCACCACAGCCCTCTATGGGCTTCCAAATATCCCTTTGCCAATTGCACAGGAACAGCCTTAGCGAAAGGCTTCTTGAAGGGAAAGATGTAACTCTGTGAGATGAATTAACAGAACACAGAGCAGTTTCTCAGAAAGCTTCTTTCCAGTTTTGAACGGAAGATATTTCCTTTTTCACCTTAGCCGTCTATGGGTTTCCAAATATCCCTTTGCCAATTCCACAAAAACAGCCTTAGCGAAAGGCTTCTTGAAGGGAAAGATGTAACTCTGTGAGATGAATTAACAGAACACAGAGCAGTTTCTCAGAAAGCTTCTTTCCAGTTTTGAACGGAAGATATTTCCTTTTTCACCATAGCCCTCTATGGGCTTCCAAATATCCCTGTGCCAATTCCACAAGAACAGCCTTACCGAAAGGCTTCTTGAAGGGAAAGATGTAACTCTGTGAGATGAATTAAGAGAACACAGAGCAGTTTCTCAGAAAGCTTCTTTCCAGTTTTGAACGGAAGATATTTCCTTTTTCACCATAGCCCTCTATGGGCTTCCAAATATCCCTTTGCCAATTCCACAAGAACAGCCTTAGCGAAAGGCTTCTTGAAGGGAAAGATGTAACTCTGTGAGATGAATTAACAGGACACAAAGCAGTTTCTCAGAAAGCTTCTTTCCAGTTTTGAACGGAAGATATTTCCTTTTTCACCATAGCCCTCTATGGGCTTCCAAATATCCCTTTGCCAATTCCACAAGAACAGCCTTAGCGAAAGGCTTCTTGAAGGGAAAGATGTAACTCTGTGAGATGAATTAACAGAACACAGAGCAGTTTCTCAGAAAGCTTCTTTCCAGTTTTGAACGGAAGATATTTCCTTTTTCACCATAGCCCTCTAAGGGCTTCCAAATATCCCTTTGCCAATTCCACAAGAACAGCCTTAGCGAAAGGCTTCTTGAAGGGAAAGATGTAACTCTGTGAGATGAATTAACAGAACACAGAGCAGTTTCTCAGAAAGCTTCCTTCCAGTTTTGAACGGAAGATATTTCCTTTTTCACCATAGCCCTCTATGGGCTTCCAAATATCCCTTTGCCAATTCCACAAGAACAGCCTTAGCGAAAGGATTCTTGAAGGGAAAGATGTAACTCTGTGAGATGAATTAACAGAACACAGAGCAGTTTCTCAGAAAGCTTCTTTCCAGTTTTGAACGGAAGATATTTCCTTTTTCACCATAGCCCTCTATGGGCTTCCAAATATCCCTTTGCCAATTGCACAGGAATAGCCTTAGCGAAAGGCTTCTTGAAGGGAAAGATGTAACTCTGTGAGATGAATTAACAGAACACAGAGCAGTTTCTCAGAAAGCTTCTTTCCAGTTTTGAACGGAAGATATTTCCTTTTTCACCATAGCCCTCTATGGGCTTCCAAATATCCCTTTGCCAATTCCACAAGAACAGCCTTAGCGAAAGGCTTCTTGAAGGGAAAGATGTAACTCTGTGAGATGAATTAACAGGACACAGAGCAGTTTCTCAGAAAGCTTCTTTCCAGTTTTGAACGGAAGATATTTCCTTTTTCACCATAGCCCTCTATGGTCTTCCAAATATCCCTTTGCCAATTCCACCAGAACAGCCTTAGCGAAAGGCTTCCTGAAGGGAAAGATGTAACTCTGTGAGATGAATTAACAGAACACAGAGCAGTTTCTCAGAAAGCTTCTTTCCAGTTTTGAACGGAAGATATTTCCTTTTTCACCTTAGCCCTCTATGGGTTTCCAAATATCCCTTTGCCAATTCCACAAAAACAGCCTTAGCGAAAGGCTTCTTGAAGGAAAAGATGTAACTCGGTGAGATGAATTAACAGAACACAGAGCAGTTTCTCAGAAAGCTTCTTTCCAGTTTTGAACGGAAGGTATTTCCTTTTTCACCATAGCCCTCTATGGGCTTCCAAATATCCCTGTGCCAATTCCACAAGAACAGCCTTACCGAAAGGCTTCTTGAAGGGAAAGATGTAACTCTGTGAGATGAATTAAGAGAACACAGAGCAGTTTCTCAGAAAGCTTCTTTCCAGTTTTGAACGGAAGATATTTCCTTTTTCACCATAGCCCTCTATGGGCTTCGAAATATCCCCTTGCCAATTCCACAAGAACAGCCTTAGCGAAAGGCTTCTTGAAGGGAAAGATGTAACTCTGTGAGATGAATTAACAGGACACAGAGCAGTTTCTCAGAAAGCTTCTTTCCAGTTTTGAACGGAAGATATTTCCTTTTTCACCATAGCCCTCTATGGGCTTCGAAATATCCCTTTGCCAATTCCACAAGAACAGCCTTAGCGAAAGGCTTCTTGAAGGGAAAGATGTAACTCTGTGAGATGAATTAACAGAACACAGAGCAGTTTCTCAGAAAGCTTCCTTCCAGTTTTGAACGGAAGATATTTCCTTTTTCACCATAGCCCTCTATGGGCTTCCAAATATCCCTTTGCCAATTCCACAAGAACAGCCTTAGCGAAAGGATTCTTGAAGGGAAAGATGTAACACTGTGAGATGAATTAACAGAACACAGAGCAGTTTCTCAGAAAGCTTCTTTCCAGTTTTGAACGGAAGATATTTCCTTTTTCACCATAGCCCTCTATGGGCTTCCAAATATCCCTTTGCCAATTCCACAAGAACAGCCTTAGCGAAAGGATTCTTGAAGGGAAAGATGTAACACTGTGAAATGAATTAACAGAACACAGAGCAGTTTCTCAGAAAGCTTCTTTCCAGTTTTGAACGGAAGATATTTCCTTTTTCACCAGAGCCCTCTATGGCCTTCCAAATATCCCTTTGCCAATTGCACAGGAATAGCCTTAGCGAAAGGCTTCTTGAAGGGAAAGATGTAACTCTGTGAGATGAATTAACAGAACACAGAGCAGTTTCTCAGAAAGCTTCTTTCCAGTTTTGAACGGAAGATATTTCCTTTTTCACCATAGCCCTCTATGGGCTTCCAAATATCCCTTTGCCAATTCCACAAGAACAGCCTTAGCGAAAGGCTTCTTGAAGGGAAAGATGTAACTCTGTGAGATGAATTAACAGGACACAGAGCAGTTTCTCAGAAAGCTTCTTTCCAGTTTTGAACGGAAGATATTTCCTTTTTCACCATAGCCCTCTATGGGCTTCCAAATATCCCTTTGCCAATTCCACCAGAACAGCCTTAGCGAAAGGCTTCCTGAAGGGAAAGATGTAACTCTGTGAGATGAATTAACAGAACACAGAGCAGTTTCTCAGAAAGCTTCTTTCCAGTTTTGAACGGAAGATATTTCCTTTTTCACCTTAGCCCTCTATGGGTTTCCAAATATCCCTTTGCCAATTCCACAAAAACAGCCTTAGCGAAAGGCTTCTTGAACGGAAAGATGTAACTCGGTGAGATGAATTAACAGAACACAGAGCAGTTTCTCAGAAAGCTTCTTTCCAGTTTTGAACGGAAGGTATTTCCTTTTTCACCATAGCCCTCTATGGGCTTCCAAATATCCCTGTGCCAATTCCACAAGAACAGCCTTACCGAAAGGCTTCTTGAAGTGAAAGATGTAACTCTGTGAGATGAATTAAGAGAACACAGAGCAGTTTCTCAGAAAGCTTCTTTCCAGTTTTGAACGGAAGATATTTCCTTTTTCACCATAGCCCTCTATGGGCTTCGAAATATCCCTTTGCCAATTCCACAAGAACAGCCTTAGCGAAAGGCTTCTTTAAGGGAAAGATGTAACTCTGTGAGATGAATTAACAGAACACAGAGCAGTTTCTCAGAAAGCTTCTTTCCAGTTTTGAACGGAAGATATTTCCTTTTTCACGTTAGCCCTCTATGGTCTTCCAAATATCCCTTTGCCAATTCCACAAGAACAGCCTTAGCGAAAGGCTTCTTGAAGGGAAAGATGTAACTCTGTGAGATGAATTAACAGAACACAGAGCAGTTTCCCAGAAATCTTCTTTCCAGTTTTGAACGGAAGATATTTCCTTTTTCACCATAGCCCTCTATGGGCTTCCAAATATCCCTTTGCAATTCCACCAGAACAGCCTTAGCGAAAGGCTTCCTGAAGGGAAAGATGTAACTCTGTGCGATGAATTAACAGAACACAGAGCAGTTTCTCCGAAAGCTTCTTTCCAGTTTTGAACGGAAGATATTTCCTTTTTCACCTTAGCCCTCTATGGGTTTCCAAATATCCCTTTGCCAATTCCACAAAAACAGCCTTAGCGAAAGGCTTCTTGAAGGGAAAGATGTAACTCTGTGAGATGAATTAACAGATCACAGAGCAGTTTCTCAGAAAGCTTCTTTCCAGTTTTGAACGGAAGGTATTTCCTTTTTCACCATAGCCCTCTATGGGCTTCCAAATATCCCTTTGCCTATTCCACAAGAACAGCCTTACCGAAAGGCTTCTTGAAGGGAAAGATGTAACTCTGTGAGATGAATTAACAGAACACAGAGCAGTTTCTCAGAAAGCTTCTTTCCAGTTTTGAACGGAAGATATTTCCTTTTTCACCATAGCCCTCTATGGGCTTCCAAATATCCCTTTGCCAATTCCACAAGAACAGCCTTAGCGAAAGGCTTCTTGAAGGGAAAGATGTAACTCTGTGAGATGAATTAACAGAACACAGAGCAGTTTCTCAGAAAGCTTCTTTCCAGTTTAGAACGGAAGATATTTCCTTTTTCACCATAGCCCTCTATGGGCTTCCAAATATCCCTTTGCCAATTCCACAAGAACAGCCTTAGCGAAAGGCTTCTTGAAGGGAAAGATGTAACTCTGTGAGATGAATTAACAGAACACAGAGCAGTTTCTCAGAAAGCTTCTTTCATGTTTTGAACGGAAGATATTTCCTTTTACACCATAGCCCTCTATGGGCTTCCAAATATCCCTTTGCCAATTCCACAAGAAAAGCCTTAGCGAAAGGCTTCTTGAAGGGAAAGATGTAACTCTGTGAGATGAATTAACAGAACACAGAGCAGTTTCTCAGAAAGCTTCTTTCCAGTTTTGAACGGAAGATATTTCCTTTTTCACCATAGCCCTCTATGGGCTTCCAAATATCCCTTTGCCAATTCCACAAGAACAGCCTTAGCGAAAGGCTTCTTGATGGGAAAGATGTAACTCTGTGAGATGAATTAACAGAACACAGAGCAGTTTCTCAGAAAGCTTCTTTCCAGTTTTGAACGGAAGATATTTCCTTTTTCACCATAGCCCTCTATGGGCTTCCAAATATCCCTTTGCCAATTCCCCAAGAACAGCCTTAGCGAAAGGCTTCTTGAAGGGAAAGATGTAACTCTGAGAGATGAATTAAGAGAACACAGAGCAGTTTCTCAGAAAGCTTCTTTCCAGTTTTGAACGGAAGATATTTCCTTTTTCACCATAGCCCTCTATGGGCTTCCAAATATCCCTTTGCCAATTCCACAAGAAGAGCCTTAGCGAAAGGTTTCTTGAAGGGAAAGCTGTAACTCTCTGAGATGAATTAACAGAACACAGAGCAGTTTCTCAGAAAGCTTCTTTCCAGTTTTGAACGGAAGATATTTCCTTTTTCACCATAGCCCTCTATGGGCTTCCAAATATTCCCTTGTCAATTGCACAAGAATAGCCTTAGCGAAAGCCTTCTTGAAGGGATAGATGTAACACTGTGAGATGAATTTACAGAACACAGAGCAGTTTCTCAGAAAGCTTCTTTCCAGTTTTGAACGGAAGATATTTCCTTTTTCACCATAGCCCTCTATGGGCTTCCAAATATCCCTTTGCCAATTGCACAAGAACAGCCTTAGCGAAAGGCTTCTTGAAGGGAAAGATGTAACTCTGTGAGATGAATTAACAGAACACAGAGCAGTTTCTCAGAAAGCTTCTTTTCAGTTTTGAACGGAAGATATTTCCTTTTTCACCATAGCCCTCTATGTTCTTCCAAATATCCCTTTGCCAATTCCACAAGAACAGCCTTAGCGAAAGGCTTCTTGAAGGGAAAGATGTAACTCTGTGAGATGAATAAACAGAACACAGAGCAGTTTCTCAGAAAGCTTCTTTCCGGTTTTGAACAGAAGATATTTCCTTTTTCACCATAGCCTTCTATGGGCTTCCAAATATCCCTTTGCCAATTCCACAAGAACAGCCTTAGCGAAAGGCTTCTTGAAGGGAAAGATGTTACACTGTGAGATGAATTTACAGAACACAGAGCAGTTTCTCAGAAAGCTTGTTTCCGGTTTTGAACGGAAGATATTTCCTTTTTCACCATAGCCCTCTATGGGCTTCCAAATATACCTTTGCCAATTCCACAAGAACAGCCTTAGCGAAAGGCTTCTTGAAGGGAAAGATGTAACTCTGTGAGATGAATTTACAGAACACAGAGCAGTTTCTAAGAAAGCTTCTTTCCAGTTTTGAACGGAAGATATTTCCTTTTTCACTGTAGCCCTCTATGGGCTTCCTAATATCCCTTTTCCAATTGCACAAGAACAGACTTAGCGAAAGGCTTCTTGAAGGGAAAGATGTAACTCTGTGAGATGAATTAACAGAACACAGAGCAGTTTCTCAGAAAGCTTCTTTCCAGTTTTGAACGGAAGATATTTCCTTTTTCACCATAGCCCTCCATGGGCTTCCAAATATCCCTTTGCCAATTCTACGAAAACAGCCTTAGCGAAAGGCTTCTTGAAGGGAAAGATGTAACTCTGTGAGATGAATTAACAGAACACAGAGCAGTTTCTCAGAAAGCTTCTTTCCAGTTTTCAACGGAAGATATTTCCCTTTTTACCATAGCCCTCTATGGGCTTCCAAATATCCCTTTGCCAATTCCACAAGAACAGCCTTAGCGAAAGGCTTCTTGAAGGGAAAGATGTAACTCTGTGAGATGAATTAACAGAACATAGAACAGTTTCTCAGAAAGATTCTTTCCAGTTTTGAACGGAAGATATTTCCTTTTTCACCGTAGCCCTCTATGGGCTTACAAATATCCCTTTGCCAATTCCACAAGAACAGCCATAGCGAAAGGCTTCTGGAAGGGAAAGATGTAACTCTGTGAGATGAATTAACAGAACACAGAGCAGTTTCTCAGAAAGCTTCTTTCCAGTTTTGAACGGAAGATATTTCCTTTTTCACCATAGCCCTCTATGGGCTTCCAAATATCCCTTTGCCAATTCCCCAAGAACAGCCTTAGCGAAAGGCTTCTTGAAGGGAAAGATGTAACTCTGTGAGATGAATTAAAAGAACTCAGAGCAGTTTCTCAGAAGGCTTGTTTACAGTTTGCAACGGAAGATATTTCCTTTTTCACCGTAGCACTTTATGGGCTTCCAAATATCCCTTTACCAATTCCACAAGAACAGCCTTAGCTAAAGGCTTCTTGAAGGGAAAGATGTAACTCTGTGAGATGAATTAACAGAACACAGAGCAGTTTCTCAGAAAGCTCCTTTCCAGTTTTCAACGGAAGATATTTCCTTTTTCACCATAGCCCTCTATGGGCTTCCAAATATCCCTTTGCCAATTCCACAAGAACAGCCTTAGCGAAAGGCTTCTTGAAGGGAAAGATGTAACTCTGTGAGATGAATTAACAGAACACAGAGCAGTTTCTCAGAAAGCTTCTTTCCAGTTTTGAACGGAAGATATTTCCTTTTTCACCATAGCCCTCTATGGGCTTCCAAATATCCCTTTGCCAATTGCACAAGAACAGCCTTAGCGAAAGGCTTCTTGAAGGGAAAGATGTAACTCTGTGAGATGAATTAACAGAACACAGAGCAGTTTCTCAGAAAGCTTCCTTCCAGTTTTGAACGGAAGATATTTCCTTTTTCACCATAGCCCTCTATGGGCTTCCAAATATCCCTTTGCCAATTCCACAAGAACAGCCTTAGCGAAAGGCTTCTTGAAGGGAAAGATGTAACTCTGTGAGATGAATTACCAGAACACAGAGCAGTTTCTCAGAAAGCTTCTTTCCAGTTTTGAACGGAAGATATTTCCTTTTTCACCATAGCCCTCTATGGGCTTCCAAATATCCCTTTGCCAATTGCACAGGAATAGCCTTAGCGAAGGGCTTCTTGAAGGGAAAGATGTAACTCTGTGAGATGAATTAACAGAACACAGAGCAGTTTCTCAGAAAGCTTCTTTCCAGTTTTGAACGGAAGATATTTCCTTTTTCACCATAGCCCTCTATGGGCTTCCAAATATCCCTTTGCCAATTCCACAAGAACAGCCTTAACGAAAGGCTTCTTTAAGGGAAAGATGTAACTCTGTGAGATGAATTAACAGAACACAGAGCAGTTTCTCAGAAAGCTTCTTTCCAGTTTTGAACGGAAGATATTTCCTTTTTCACGATAGCCCTCTATGGGCTTCCAAATATCCCTTTGCCAATTCCACAAGAACAGCCTTAGCGAAAGGCTTCTTGAAGGGAAAGATGTAACTCTGTGAGATGAATTAACAGAACACAGAGCAGTTTCCCAGAAAGCTTCTTTCCAGTTTTGAACGGAAGATATCTCCTTTTTCACCATAGCCCTCTATGGGCTTCCAAATATCCCTTTGCAATTCCACCAGAACATCCTTAGCGAAAGGCTTCCTGAAGGGAAAGATGTAACTCTGTGAGATGAATTAACAGAACACAGAGCAGTTTCTCAGAAAGCTTCTTTCCAGTTTAGAACGGAGGATATTTCCTTTTTCACCATAGCCCTCTATGGGCTTCCAAATATCCCTTTGCCAATTCCACAAGAACAGCCTTAGCGAAAGGCTTCTTGAAGGGAAAGATGTAACTCTGTGAGATGAATTAACAGAACACAGAGCAGTTTCTCAGAAAGCTTCTTTCATGTTTTGAACGGAAGATATTTCCTTTTACACCATAGCCCTCTATGGGCTTCCAAATATCCCTTTGCCAATTCCACAAGAACAGCCTTAGCGAAAGGCTTCTTGAAGGGAAAGATGTAACTCTGTGAGATGAATTAACAGAACACAGAGCAGTTTCTCAGAAAGCTTCTTTCCAGTTTAGAACGGAAGATATTTCCTTTTTCACCATAGCCCTCTATGGGCTTCCAAATATCCCTTTGCCAATTCCACAAGAACAGCCTTAGCGAAAGGCTTCTTGATGGGAAAGATGTAACTCTGTGAGATGAATTAACAGAACACAGAGCAGTTTCTCAGAAAGCTTCTTTCCAGTTTTGAACGGAAGATATTTCCTTTTTCACCATAGCCCTCTATGGGCTTCCAAATATCCCTTTGCCAATTCCCCAAGAAGAGCCTTAGCGAAAGGCTTCTTGAAGGGAAAGATGTAACTCTGTGAGATGAATTAAGAGAACACAGAGCAGTTTCTCAGAAAGCTTCTTTCCAGTTTTGAACGGAAGATATTTCCTTTTTCACCATAGCCCTCTATGGGCTTCCAAATATCCCTTTGCCAATTCCACAAGAACAGCCTTAGCGAAAGGCTTCTTGAAGGGAAAGATTTAACTCTGTGAGATGAATTAACAGGACACAGAGCAGTCTCTCAGAAAGCTTCTTTCCAGTTTTGAACGGAAGATATTTCCTTTTTCACCATAGCCCTCTATGGGCTTCCAAATATCCCTTTGCCAATTCCACAAGAACAGCCTTAGCGAAAGGCTTCTTGAAGTGAAAGATGTAACTCGGTGAGATGAATTAACAGAACACAGAGCAGTTTCTCAGAAAGTTTCCTTCCAGTTTTGAACGGAAGATATTTCCTTTTTCACCATAGCCCTCTATGGGCTTCCAAAGATCCCTTTGCCAATTCCCCAAGAACAGCCTTAGCGAAAGGCTTCTTGAAGGGAAAGATGTAACTCTGTGAGATGAATTAACAGAACACAGAGCAGTTTCCCAGAAAGCTTCTTTCCAGTTTTGAACGGAAGATATTTCCTTTTTCACCATAGCCCTCTATGGGCTTCCAAATATCCCTTTGCAATTCCACCAGAACAGCCTTAGCGAAAGGCTTCCTGAAGGGAAAGATGTAACTCTGTGAGATGAACTAACAGAACACAGAGCAGTTTCTCAGAAAGATTCTTTCCAGTTTTGAACGGAAGATATTTCCTTTTTCACCTTAGCCCTCTATGGGTTTCCAAATATCCCTTTGCCAATTCCACAAAAACAGCCTTAGCGAAAGGCTTCTTGAAGGGAAAGATGTAACTCGGTGAGATGAATTAACAGAACACAGAGCAGTTTCTCAGAAAGCTTCTTTCCAGTTTTGAACGGAAGGTATTTCCTTTTTCACCATAGCCCTCTATGGGCTTCCAAATATCCCTGTGCCAATTCCACAAGAACAGCCTTACCGAAAGGCTTCTTGAAGGGAAAGATGTAACTCTGTGAGATGAATTAACAGAACACAGAGCAGTTTCTCAGAAAGCTTCTTTCCAGTTTTGAACGGAAGATATTTCCTTTTTCACCATAGCCCTCTATGGGCTTCCAAATATCCCTTTGCCAATTCCACAAGAACAGCCTTAGCGAAAGGCTTCTTGAAGGGAAAGATGTAACTCTGTGTGATGAATTAAGAGAACACAGAGCAGTTTCTCAGAAAGCTTCTTTCCAGTTTAGAACGGAAGATATTTCCTTTTTCACCATAGCCCTCTATGGGCTTCCAAATATCCCTTTGCCAATTCCACAAGAACAGCCTTAGCGAAAGGCTTCTTGAAGGGAAAGATGTAACTCTGTGAGATGAATTAACAGAACACAGAGCAGTTTCCCAGAAAGCTTCTTTCCAGTTTTGAACGGAAGATATTTCCTTTATCACCATAGCCCTCTATGGGCTTCCAAATATCCCTTTGCCAATTCCACAAGAACAGCCTTAGCGAAAGGCTTCTTGAAGGGAAAGATGTAACTCTGTGAGATGAATTAACAGAACACAGAGCAGTTTCTCAGAAAGCTTCTTTCCAGTTTTGAACGGAAGATATTTCCTTTTTCACCATAGCCCTCTATGGGCTTCCAAATATCCCTTTGCCAATTCCACAGGAACAGCCTTAGCGAAAGGCTTCTTGAAGGGAAAGATGTAACTCTGTGAGATGAATTAACAGAACACAGAGCAGTTTTTCAGAAAGCTTCCTTCCAGTTTTGAACGGAAGATATTTCCTTTTTCACCATAGCCCTCTATGGGCTTCCAAATATCCCTTTGCCAATTCCACAAGAACAGCCTTAGCGAAAGGCTTCTTGAAGGGAATGATGTAACTCTGTGAGATGAATTAACAGAACACAGAGCAGTTTCTCAGAAAGCTTCTTTCCAGTTTTGAACGGAAGATATTTCCTTTTTCACCATAGCCCTCTATGGGCTTCCAAATATCCCTTTGCCAATTGCACAGGAATAGCCTTAGCGAAAGGCTTCTTGAAGGGAAAGATGTAACTCTGTGAGATGAATTAACAGAACACAGAGCAGTTTCTCAGAAAGCTTCTTTCCAGTTTTGAACGGAAGATATTTCCTTTTTCACCATAGCCCTCTATGGGCTTCCAAATATCCCTTTGCCAATTCCACAAGAACAGCCTTAGCGAAAGGCTTCTTTAAGGGAAAGATGTAACTCTGTGAGATGAATTAACAGAACACAGAGAAGTTTCTCAGAAAGCTTCTTTCCAGTTTTGAACGGAAGATATTTCCTTTTTCACCATAGCCCTCTAGGGGCTTCCATATATCCCTTTGCCAATTCCACAAGAACAGCCTTAGCGAAAGGCTTCTTAAAGGGAAAGATGTAACTCTGTGAGATGAATTAACAGAACACAGAGCAGTTTCCCAGAAAGCTTCTTTCCAGTTTTAAACGGAAGATATTTCCTTTTTCACCATAGCCCTCTATGGGCTTCCAAATATCCCTTTGCCAATTCCACAAGAACAGCCTTAGCGAAAGGCTTCCTGAAGGGAAAGATGTAACTCTGTGAGATGAATTAACAGAACACAGAGCAGTTTCTCAGAAAGCTTCTTTCCAGTTTTGAACGGAAGATATTTCCTTTTTCACCTTAGCCCTCTATGGGTTTCCAAATATCCCTTTGCCAATTCCACAAAAACAGCCTTAGCGAAAGGCTTCTTGAAGGGAAAGATGTAACTCTGTGAGATGAATTAACAGAACACAGAGCAGTTTCTCAGAAAGCTCCTTTCCAGTTTTCAACGGAAGATATTTCCTTTTTCACCATAGCCCTCTATGGGCTTCCAAATATCCCTTTGCCAATTCCACAAGAACAGCCTTAGCGAAAGGCTTCTTGAAGGGAAAGATGTAACTCTGTGAGATGAATTAACAGAACACAGAGCAGTTTCTCAGAAAGCTTCTTTCCAGTTTTGAACGGAAGATATTTCCTTTTTCACCTTAGCCCTCTATGGGCTTCCAAATATCCCTTTGCCAATTGCACAGGAATAGCCTTAGCGAAAGGCTTCTTGAAGGGAAAGATGTAACTCTGTGAGATGAATTAACAGAACACAGAGCAGTTTCTCAGAAAGCTTCTTTCCAATTTTGAACGGAAGATATTTCCTTTTTCACCATAGCCCTCTATGGGCTTCCAAATATCCCTTTGCCAATTCCACAAGAACAGCCTTAGCGAAAGGCTTCTTTAAGGGAAAGATGTAACTCTGTGAGATGAATTAACAGAACACAGATCAGTTTCTCAGAAAGCTTCTTTCCAGTTTTGAACGGAAGATATTTCCTTTTTCACGATAGCCCTCTATGGTCTTCCAAATATCCCTTTGCCAATTCCACAAGAACAGCCTTAGCGAAAGGCTTCTTGAAGGGAAAGATGTAACTCTGTGAGATGAATTAACAGAACACAGAGCAGTTTCCCAGAAATCTTCTTTCCAGTTTTGAACGGAAGATATTTCCTTTTTCACCATAGCCCTCTATGGGCTTCCAAATATCCCTTTGCAATTCCACCAGAACAGCCTTAGCGAAAGGCTTCCTGAAGGGAAAGATGTAACTCTGTGCGATGAATTAACAGAACACAGAGCAGTTTCTCCGAAAGCTTCTTTCCAGTTTTGAACGGAAGATATTTCCTTTTTCACCTTAGCCCTCTATGGGTTTCCAAATATCCCTTTGCCAATTCCACAAAAACAGCCTTAGCGAAAGGCTTCTTGAAGGGAAAGATGTAACTCTGTGAGATGAATTAACAGATCACAGAGCAGTTTCTCAGAAAGCTTCTTTCCAGTTTTGAACGGAAGTTATTTCCTTTTTCACCATAGCCCTCTATGGGCTTCCAAATATCCCTTTGCCAATTCCACAAGAACAGCCTTACCGAAAGGCTTCCTGAAGGGAAACATGTAACTCTGTGAGATGAATTAACAGAACACAGAGCAGTTTCTCAGAAAGCTTCTTTCCAGTTTAGAACGGAAGATATTTCCTTTTTCACCATAGCCCTCTATGGGCTTCCAAATATCCCTTTGCCAATTCCACAAGAACAGCCTTAGCGAAAGGCTTCTTGAAGGGAAAGATGTAACTCTGTGAGATGAATTAACAGAACACAGAGCAGTTTCTCAGAAAGCTTCTTTCATGTTTTGAACGGAAGATATTTCCTTTTTCACCATAGCCCTCTATGGGCTTCCAAATATCCCTTTGCCAATTCCACAAGAACAGCCTTAGCGAAAGGCTTCTTGAAGGGAAAGATGTAACTCTGTGAGATGAATTAACAGAACACAGAGCAGTTTCTCAGAAAGCTTCTTTCATGTTTTGAACGGAAGATATTTCCTTTTACACCATAGCCCTCTATGGGCTTCCAAATATCCCTTTGCCAATTCCACAAGAACAGCCTTAGCGAAAGGCTTCTTGAAGGGAAAGATGTAACTCTGTGAGATGAATTAACAGAACACAGAGCAGTTTCTCAGAAAGCTTCTTTCCAGTTTTGAACGGAAGATATTTCCTTTTTCACCATAGCCCTCTATGGGCTTCCAAATATCCCTTTGCCAATTCCACAAAAACAGCCTTAGCGAAAGGCTTCTTGATGGGAAAGATGTAACTCTGTGAGATGAATTAACAGAACACAGAGCAGTTTCTCAGAAAGCTTCTTTCCAGTTTTGAACGGAAGATATTTCCTTTTTCACCATAGCCCTCTATGGGCTTCCAAATATCCCTTTGCCAATTCCCCAAGAACAGCCTTAGCGAAAGGCTTCTTGAAGGGAAAGATGTAACTCTGTGAGATGAATTAAGAGAACACAGAGCAGTTTCTCAGAAAGCTTCTTTCCAGTTTTGAACGGAAGATATTTCCTTTTTCACCATAGCCCTCTATGGGCTTCCAAATATCCCTTTGCCAATTCCACAAGAACAGCCTTAGCGAAAGGCTTCTTGAAGGGAAAGATTTAACTCTGTGAGATGAATTAACAGGACACAGAGCAGTCTCTCAGAAAGCTTCTTTCCAGTTTTGAACGGAAGATATTTCCTTTTTCACCATAGCCCTCTATGGGCTTCCAAATATCCCTTTGCCAATTGCACAGGAATAGCCTTAGCGAAAGGCTTCTTGAAGGGAAAGATGTAACTCTGTGAGATGAATTAACAGAACACAGAGCAGTTTCTCAGAAAGCTTCTTTCCAGTTTTGAACGGAAGATATTTCCTTTTTCACCATAGCCCTCTATGGGCTTCCAAATATCCCTTTGCCAATTCCACAAGAACAGCCTTAGCGAAAGGCTTCTTTAAGGGAAAGATGTAACTCTGTGAGATGAATTAACAGAACACAGAGAAGTTTCTCAGAAAGCTTCTTTCCAGTTTTGAACGGAAGATATTTCCTTTTTCACCATAGCCCTCTAGGGGCTTCCATATATCCCTTTGCCAATTCCACAAGAACAGCCTTAGCGAAAGGCTTCTTGAAGGGAAAGATGTAACTCTGTGAGATGAATTAACAGAACACAGAGCAGTTTCCCAGAAAGCTTCTTTCCAGTTTTAAACGGAAGATATTTCCTTTTTCACCATAGCCCTCTATGGGCTTCCAAATATCCCTTTGCCAATTCCACAAGAACAGCCTTAGCGAAAGGCTTCCTGAAGGGAAAGATGTAACTCTGTGAGATGAATTAACAGAACACAGAGCAGTTTCTCAGAAAGCTTCTTTCCAGTTTTGAACGGAAGATATTTCCTTTTTCACCTTAGCCCTCTATGGGTTTCCAAATATCCCTTTGCCAATTCCACAAAAACAGCCTTAGCGAAAGGCTTCTTGAAGGGAAAGATGTAACTCTGTGAGATGAATTAACAGAACACAGAGCAGTTTCTCAGAAAGCTCCTTTCCAGTTTTCAACGGAAGATATTTCCTTTTTCACCATAGCCCTCTATGGGCTTCCAAATATCCCTTTGCCAATTCCACAAGAACAGCCTTAGCGAAAGGCTTCTTGAAGGGAAAGATGTAACTCTGTGAGATGAATTAACAGAACACAGAGCAGTTTCTCAGAAAGCTTCTTTCCAGTTTTGAACGGAAGATATTTCCTTTTTCACCTTAGCCCTCTATGGGCTTCCAAATATCCCTTTGCCAATTGCACAGGAATAGCCTTAGCGAAAGGCTTCTTGAAGGGAAAGATGTAACTCTGTGAGATGAATTAACAGAACACAGAGCAGTTTCTCAGAAAGCTTCTTTCCAATTTTGAACGGAAGATATTTCCTTTTTCACCATAGCCCTCTATGGGCTTCCAAATATCCCTTTGCCAATTCCACAAGAACAGCCTTAGCGAAAGGCTTCTTTAAGGGAAAGATGTAACTCTGTGAGATGAATTAACAGAACACAGATCAGTTTCTCAGAAAGCTTCTTTCCAGTTTTGAACGGAAGATATTTCCTTTTTCACGATAGCCCTCTATGGTCTTCCAAATATCCCTTTGCCAATTCCACAAGAACAGCCTTAGCGAAAGGCTTCTTGAAGGGAAAGATGTAACTCTGTGAGATGAATTAACAGAACACAGAGCAGTTTCCCAGAAATCTTCTTTCCAGTTTTGAACGGAAGATATTTCCTTTTTCACCATAGCCCTCTATGGGCTTCCAAATATCCCTTTGCAATTCCACCAGAACAGCCTTAGCGAAAGGCTTCCTGAAGGGAAAGATGTAACTCTGTGCGATGAATTAACAGAACACAGAGCAGTTTCTCCGAAAGCTTCTTTCCAGTTTTGAACGGAAGATATTTCCTTTTTCACCTTAGCCCTCTATGGGTTTCCAAATATCCCTTTGCCAATTCCACAAAAACAGCCTTAGCGAAAGGCTTCTTGAAGGGAAAGATGTAACTCTGTGAGATGAATTAACAGATCACAGAGCAGTTTCTCAGAAAGCTTCTTTCCAGTTTTGAACGGAAGTTATTTCCTTTTTCACCATAGCCCTCTATGGGCTTCCAAATATCCCTTTGCCAATTCCACAAGAACAGCCTTACCGAAAGGCTTCCTGAAGGGAAAGATGTAACTCTGTGAGATGAATTAACAGAACACAGAGCAGTTTCTCAGAAAGCTTCTTTCCAGTTTAGAACGGAAGATATTTCCTTTTTCACCATAGCCCTCTATGGGCTTCCAAATATCCCTTTGCCAATTCCACAAGAACAGCCTTAGCGAAAGGCTTCTTGAAGGGAAAGATGTAACTCTGTGAGATGAATTAACAGAACACAGAGCAGTTTCTCAGAAAGCTTCTTTCATGTTTTGAACGGAAGATATTTCCTTTTTCACCATAGCCCTCTATGGGCTTCCAAATATCCCTTTGCCAATTCCACAAGAACAGCCTTAGCGAAAGGCTTCTTGAAGGGAAAGATGTAACTCTGTGAGATGAATTAACAGAACACAGAGCAGTTTCTCAGAAAGCTTCTTTCATGTTTTGAACGGAAGATATTTCCTTTTACACCATAGCCCTCTATGGGCTTCCAAATATCCCTTTGCCAATTCCACAAGAACAGCCTTAGCGAAAGGCTTCTTGAAGGGAAAGATGTAACTCTGTGAGATGAATTAACAGAACACAGAGCAGTTTCTCAGAAAGCTTCTTTCCAGTTTTGAACGGAAGATATTTCCTTTTTCACCATAGCCCTCTATGGGCTTCCAAATATCCCTTTGCCAATTCCACAAAAACAGCCTTAGCGAAAGGCTTCTTGATGGGAAAGATGTAACTCTGTGAGATGAATTAACAGAACACAGAGCAGTTTCTCAGAAAGCTTCTTTCCAGTTTTGAACGGAAGATATTTCCTTTTTCACCATAGCCCTCTATGGGCTTCCAAATATCCCTTTGCCAATTCCCCAAGAACAGCCTTAGCGAAAGGCTTCTTGAAGGGAAAGATGTAACTCTGTGAGATGAATTAAGAGAACACAGAGCAGTTTCTCAGAAAGCTTCTTTCCAGTTTTGAACGGAAGATATTTCCTTTTTCACCATAGCCCTCTATGGGCTTCCAAATATCCCTTTGCCAATTCCACAAGAACAGCCTTAGCGAAAGGCTTCTTGAAGGGAAAGATTTAACTCTGTGAGATGAATTAACAGGACACAGAGCAGTCTCTCAGAAAGCTTCTTTCCAGTTTTGAACGGAAGATATTTCCTTTTTCACCATAGACCTCTATGGGCTTCCAAATATCCCTTTGCCAATTCCACAAGAACAGCCTTAGCGAAGGGCTTCTTGAAGGGAAAGATGTAACTCGGTGAGATGAATTAACAGAACACAGAGCAGTTTCTCAGAAAGCTTCCTTCCAGTTTTGAACGGAAGATATTTCCTTTTTCACCATAGCCCTCTATGGGCTTCCAAATATCCCTTTGCCAATTCCCCAAGAACAGCCTTAGCGAAAGGCTTCTTGAAGGGAAAGATGAAACTCTGTGAGATGAATTAACAGCACACAGAGCAGTTTCTCAGAAAGCTTCTTTCCAGTTTTGAACGGAAGATATTTCCTTTTTCACCATAGCCCTCTATGGGCTTCCAAATATCCCTTTACCAATTCCACAAGAACAGCCTTAGGGAAAGGCTTCTTGAAGGGAAAGATGTAACTCTGTGAGATGAATTAACAGAACACAGAGCAGTTTCTCAGAAAGCTTCTTTCCAGTTTTGAACGGAAGATATTTCCTTTTTCACCATAGCCCTCTATGGGCTTCCAAATATCCCTTTGCCAATTGCACAAGAACAGCCTTAGCGAAAGGCTTCTTGAAGGGAAAGATGTAACTCTGTGAGATGAATTAACAGAACACAGAGCAGTTTCTCAGAAAGCTTCCTTCCAGTTTTGAACGGAAGATATTTCCTTTTTCACCATAGCCCTCTATGGGCTTCCAAATATCCCTTTGCCAATTCCACAAGAACAGGCTTAGCGAAAGGCTTCTTGAAGGGAAAGATGTAACTCTGTGAGATGAATTAACAGAACACAGAGCAGTTTCGCAGAAAGCTTCTTTCCAGTTTTGAACGGAAGATATTTCCTTTTTCACCATAGCCCTCTATGGGCTTCCAAATATCCCTTTGCCAATTGCACAGGAATAGCCTTAGCGAAGGGCTTCTTGAAGGGAAAGATGTAACTCTGTGAGATGAATTAACAGAACACAGAGCAGTTTCTCAGAAAGCTTCTTTCCAGTTTTGAACGGAAGATATTTCCTTTTTCACCATAGCCCTCTATGGGCTTCCAAATATCCCTTTGCCAATTCCACAAGAACAGCCTTAACGAAAGGCTTCTTTAAGGGAAAGATGTAACTCTGTGAGATGAATTAACAGAACACAGAGCAGTTTCTCAGAAAGCTTCTTTCCAGTTTTGAACGGAAGATATTTCCTTTTTCACGATAGCCCTCTATGGGCTTCCAAATATCCCTTTGCCAATTCCACAAGAACAGCCTTAGCGAAAGGCTTCTTGAAGGGAAAGATGTAACTCTGTGAGATGAATTAACAGAACACAGAGCAGTTTCCCAGAAAGCTTCTTTCCAGTTTTGAACGGAAGATATTTCCTTTTTCACCATAGCCCTCTATGGGCTTCCAAATATCCCTTTGCAATTCCACCAGAACAGCCTTAGCGAAAGGCTTCCTGAAGGGAAAGATGTAACTCTGTGAGATGAATTAACAGAACACAGAGCAGTTTCTCAGAAAGCTTCTTTCCAGTTTAGAACGGAAGATATTTCCTTTTTCACCATAGCCCTCTATGGGCTTCCAAATATCCCTTTGCCAATTCCACAAGAACAGCCTTAGCGAAAGGCTTCTTGAAGGGAAAGATGTAACTCTGTGAGATGAATTAACAGAACACAGAGCAGTTTCTCAGAAAGCTTCTTTCATGTTTTGAACGGAAGATATTTCCTTTTACACCATAGCCCTCTATGGGTTTCCAAATATCCCTTTGCCAATTCCACAAGAAAAGCCTTAGCGAAAGGCTTCTTGAAGGGAAAGATGTAACTCTGTGAGATGAATTAACAGAACACAGAGCAGTTTCTCAGAAAGCTTCTTTCCAGTTTAGAACGGAAGATATTTCCTTTTTCACCATAGCCCTCTATGGGCTTCCAAATATCCCTTTGCCAATTCCACAAGAACAGCCTTAGCGAAAGGCTTCTTGATGGGAAAGATGTAACTCTGTGAGATGAATTAACAGAACACAGAGCAGTTTCTCAGAAAGCTTCTTTCCAGTTTTGAACGGAAGATATTTCCTTTTTCACCATAGCCCTCTATGGGCTTCCAAATATCCCTTTGCCAATTCCCCAAGAACAGCCTTAGCGAAAGGCTTCTTGAAGGGAAAGATGTAACTCTGTGAGATGAATTAAGAGAACACAGAGCAGTTTCTCAGAAAGCTTCTTTCCAGTTTTGAACGGAAGATATTTCCTTTTTCACCATAGCCCTCTATGGGCTTCCAAATATCCCTTTGCCAATTCCACAAGAACAGCCTTAGCGAAAGGCTTCTTGAAGGGAAAGATTTAACTCTGTGAGATGAATTAACAGGACACAGAGCAGTCTCTCAGAAAGCTTCTTTCCAGTTTTGAACGGAAGATATTTCCTTTTTCACCATAGCCCTCTATGGGCTTCCAAATATCCCTTTGCCAATTCCCCAAGAACAGCCTTAGCGAAAGGCTTCTTGAAGTGAAAGATGTAACTCTGTGAGATGAATTAACAGAACACAGAGCAGTTTCCCAGAAAGCTTCTTTCCAGTTTTGAACGGAAGATATTTCCTTTTTCACCATAGCCCTCTATGGGCTTCCAAATATCCCTTTGCAATTCCACCAGAACAGCCTTAGCGAAAGGCTTCCTGAAGGGAAAGATGTAACTCTGTGAGATGAACTAACAGAACACAGAGCAGTTTCTCAGAAAGATTCTTTCCAGTTTTGAACGGAAGATATTTCCTTTTTCACCATAGCCCTCTATGGGCTTCCAAATATCCCTTTGCAATTCCACCAGAACAGCCTTAGCGAAAGGCTTCCTGAAGGGAAAGATGTAACTCTGTGAGATGAACTAACAGAACACAGAGCAGTTTCTCAGAAAGCTTCTTTCCAGTTTTGAACGGAAGATATTTCCTTTTTCACCTTAGCCCTCTATGGGTTTCCAAATATCCCTTTGCCAATTCCACAAAAACAGCCTTAGCGAAAGGCTTCTTGAAGGGAAAGATGTAACTCGGTGAGATGAATTAACAGAACACAGAGCAGTTTCTCAGAAAGCTTCTTTCCAGTTTTGAACGGAAGGTATTTCCTTTTTCACCATAGCCCTCTATGGGCTTCCAAATATCCCTGTGCCAATTCCACAAGAACAGCCTTACCGAAAGGCTTCTTGAAGGGAAAGATGTAACTCTGTGAGATGAATTAACAGAACACAGAGCAGTTTCTCAGAAAGCTTCTTTCCAGTTTTGAACGGAAGATATTTCCTTTTTCACCATAGCCCTCTATGGGCTTCCAAATATCCCTTTGCCAATTCCACAAGAACAGCCTTAGCGAAAGGCTTCTTGAAGGGAAAGATGTAACTCTGTGTGATGAATTAAGAGAACACAGAGCAGTTTCTCAGAAAGCTTCTTTCCAGTTTAGAACGGAAGATATTTCCTTTTTCACCATAGCCCTCTATGGGCTTCCAAATATCCCTTTGCCAATTCCACAAGAACAGCCTTAGCGAAAGGCTTCTTGAAGGGAAAGATGTAACTCTGTGAGATGAATTAACAGAACACAGAGCAGTTTCCCAGAAAGCTTCTTTCCAGTTTTGAACGGAAGATATTTCCTTTATCACCATAGCCCTCTATGGGCTTCCAAATATCCCTTTGCCAATTCCACAAGAACAGCCTTAGCGAAAGGCTTCTTGAAGGGAAAGATGTAACTCTGTGAGATGAATTAACAGAACACAGAGCAGTTTCTCAGAAAGCTTCTTTCCAGTTTTGAACGGAAGATATTTCCTTTTTCACCATAGCCCTGTATGGGCTTCCAAATATCCCTTTGCCAATTGCACAGGAATAGCCTTAGCGAAAGGCTTCTTGAAGGGAAAGATGTAACTCTGTGAGATGAATTAACAGAACACAGAGCAGTTTCTCAGAAAACTTCTTTCCAGTTTTGAACGGAAGATATTTCCTTTTTCACCATAGCCCTCTATGGGCTTCCAAATATCCCTTTGCCAATTCCACAAGAACAGCCTTAGCGAAAGGCTTCTTGAAGGGAAAGATGTAACTCTGTGAGATGAATTAACAGAACACAGAGCAGTTTCTCAGAAAGCTTCTTTCCAGTTTTGAACGGAAGATATTTCCTTTTTCACCATAGCCCTCTATGGGCTTCCAAATATCCCTTTGCCAATTCCACAGGAACAGCCTTAGCGAAAGGCTTCTTGAAGGGAAAGATGTAACTCTGTGAGATGAATTAACAGAACACAGAGCAGTTTTTCAGAAAGCTTCCTTCCAGTTTTGAACGGAAGATATTTCCTTTTTCACCATAGCCCTCTATGGGCTTCCAAATATCCCTTTGCCAATTAAACAAGAACAGCCTTAGCGAAAGGCTTCTTGAAGGGAAAGATGTAACTCTGTGAGATGAATTAACAGAACACAGAGCAGTTTCTCAGAAAGCTTCTTTCCAGTTTTGAACGGAAGATATTTCCTTTTTCACCATAGCCCTTTATGGGCTTCCAAATATCCCTTTGCCAATTCCACAAGAACAGCCTTAGCGAAAGGCTTCTTTAAGGGAAAGATGTAACTCTGTGAGATGAATTAACAGAACACAGAGAAGTTTCTCAGAAAGCTTCTTTCCAGTTTTGAACGGAAGATATTTCCTTTTTCACCATAGCCCTCTAGGGGCTTCCATATATCCCTTTGCCAATTCCACAAGAACAGCCTTAGCGAAAGGCTTCTTGAAGGGAAAGATGTAACTCTGTGAGATGAATTAACAGAACACAGAGCAGTTTCCCAGAAAGCTTCTTTCCAGTTTTGAACGGAAGATATTTCCTTTTTCACCATAGCCCTCTATGGGCTTCCAAATATCCCTGTGCCAATTCCACAAGAACAGCCTTAGCGAAAGGCTTCTTGAAGGGAAAGATGTAACTCTGTGAGATGAATTAACAGAACACAGAGCAGTTTCTCAGAAAGCTTCTTTCCAGTTTTGAACGGAAGATATTTCCTTTTTCACCATAGCCCTCTATGGGCTTCCAAATATCCCTTTGCCAATTCCACAAGAACAGCCTTAGCGAAAGGCTTCTTGAAGGGAAAGATGTAACTCTGTGAGATGAATTAACAGAACACAGAGCAGTTTCTCAGAAAGCTTCTTTCATGTTTTGAACGGAAGATATTTCCTTTTTCACCATAGCCCTCTATGGGCTTCCAAATATCCCTTTGCCAATTCCACAAGAACAGCCTTAGCGAAAGGCTTCTTGAAGGGAAAGATGTAACTCTGTGAGATGAATTAACAGAACACAGAGCAGTTTCTCAGAAAGCTTCTTTCATGTTTTGAACGGAAGATATTTCCTTTTACACCATAGCCCTCTATGGGCTTCCAAATATCCCTTTGCCAATTCCACAAGAACAGCCTTAGCGAAAGGCTTCTTGAAGGGAAAGATGTAACTCTGTGAGATGAATTAACAGAACACAGAGCAGTTTCTCAGAAAGCTTCTTTCCAGTTTTGAACGGAAGATATTTCCTTTTTCACCATAGCCCTCTATGGGCTTCCAAATATCCCTTTGCCAATTCCACAAAAACAGCCTTAGCGAAAGGCTTCTTGATGGGAAAGATGTAACTCTGTGAGATGAATTAACAGAACACAGAGCAGTTTCTCAGAAAGCTTCTTTCCAGTTTTGAACGGAAGATATTTCCTTTTTCACCATAGCCCTCTATGGGCTTCCAAATATCCCTTTGCCAATTCCCCAAGAACAGCCTTAGCGAAAGGCTTCTTGAAGGGAAAGATGTAACTCTGTGAGATGAATTAAGAGAACACAGAGCAGTTTCTCAGAAAGCTTCTTTCCAGTTTTGAACGGAAGATATTTCCTTTTTCACCATAGCCCTCTATGGGCTTCCAAATATCCCTTTGCCAATTCCACAAGAACAGCCTTAGCGAAAGGCTTCTTGAAGGGAAAGATTTAACTCTGTGAGATGAATTAACAGGACACAGAGCAGTCTCTCAGAAAGCTTCTTTCCAGTTTTGAACGGAAGATATTTCCTTTTTCACCATAGACCTCTATGGGCTTCCAAATATCCCTTTGCCAATTCCACAAGAACAGCCTTAGCGAAGGGCTTCTTGAAGGGAAAGATGTAACTCGGTGAGATGAATTAACAGAACACAGAGCAGTTTCTCAGAAAGCTTCCTTCCAGTTTTGAACGGAAGATATTTCCTTTTTCACCATAGCCCTCTATGGGCTTCCAAATATCCCTTTGCCAATTCCCCAAGAACAGCCTTAGCGAAAGGCTTCTTGAAGGGAAAGATGAAACTCTGTGAGATGAATTAACAGCACACAGAGCAGTTTCTCAGAAAGCTTCTTTCCAGTTTTGAACGGAAGATATTTCCTTTTTCACCATAGCCCTCTATGGGCTTCCAAATATCCCTTTACCAATTCCACAAGAACAGCCTTAGGGAAAGGCTTCTTGAAGGGAAAGATGTAACTCTGTGAGATGAATTAACAGAACACAGAGCAGTTTCTCAGAAAGCTTCTTTCCAGTTTTGAACGGAAGATATTTCCTTTTTCACCATAGCCCTCTATGGGCTTCCAAATATCCCTTTGCCAATTGCACAAGAACAGCCTTAGCGAAAGGCTTCTTGAAGGGAAAGATGTAACTCTGTGAGATGAATTAACAGAACACAGAGCAGTTTCTCAGAAAGCTTCCTTCCAGTTTTGAACGGAAGATATTTCCTTTTTCACCATAGCCCTCTATGGGCTTCCAAATATCCCTTTGCCAATTCCACAAGAACAGGCTTAGCGAAAGGCTTCTTGAAGGGAAAGATGTAACTCTGTGAGATGAATTAACAGAACACAGAGCAGTTTCGCAGAAAGCTTCTTTCCAGTTTTGAACGGAAGATATTTCCTTTTTCACCATAGCCCTCTATGGGCTTCCAAATATCCCTTTGCCAATTGCACAGGAATAGCCTTAGCGAAGGGCTTCTTGAAGGGAAAGATGTAACTCTGTGAGATGAATTAACAGAACACAGAGCAGTTTCTCAGAAAGCTTCTTTCCAGTTTTGAACGGAAGATATTTCCTTTTTCACCATAGCCCTCTATGGGCTTCCAAATATCCCTTTGCCAATTCCACAAGAACAGCCTTAACGAAAGGCTTCTTTAAGGGAAAGATGTAACTCTGTGAGATGAATTAACAGAACACAGAGCAGTTTCTCAGAAAGCTTCTTTCCAGTTTTGAACGGAAGATATTTCCTTTTTCACGATAGCCCTCTATGGGCTTCCAAATATCCCTTTGCCAATTCCACAAGAACAGCCTTAGCGAAAGGCTTCTTGAAGGGAAAGATGTAACTCTGTGAGATGAATTAACAGAACACAGAGCAGTTTCCCAGAAAGCTTCTTTCCAGTTTTGAACGGAAGATATTTCCTTTTTCACCATAGCCCTCTATGGGCTTCCAAATATCCCTTTGCAATTCCACCAGAACAGCCTTAGCGAAAGGCTTCCTGAAGGGAAAGATGTAACTCTGTGAGATGAATTAACAGAACACAGAGCAGTTTCTCAGAAAGCTTCTTTCCAGTTTAGAACGGAAGATATTTCCTTTTTCACCATAGCCCTCTATGGGCTTCCAAATATCCCTTTGCCAATTCCACAAGAACAGCCTTAGCGAAAGGCTTCTTGAAGGGAAAGATGTAACTCTGTGAGATGAATTAACAGAACACAGAGCAGTTTCTCAGAAAGCTTCTTTCATGTTTTGAACGGAAGATATTTCCTTTTACACCATAGCCCTCTATGGGTTTCCAAATATCCCTTTGCCAATTCCACAAGAAAAGCCTTAGCGAAAGGCTTCTTGAAGGGAAAGATGTAACTCTGTGAGATGAATTAACAGAACACAGAGCAGTTTCTCAGAAAGCTTCTTTCCAGTTTAGAACGGAAGATATTTCCTTTTTCACCATAGCCCTCTATGGGCTTCCAAATATCCCTTTGCCAATTCCACAAGAACAGCCTTAGCGAAAGGCTTCTTGATGGGAAAGATGTAACTCTGTGAGATGAATTAACAGAACACAGAGCAGTTTCTCAGAAAGCTTCTTTCCAGTTTTGAACGGAAGATATTTCCTTTTTCACCATAGCCCTCTATGGGCTTCCAAATATCCCTTTGCCAATTCCCCAAGAACAGCCTTAGCGAAAGGCTTCTTGAAGGGAAAGATGTAACTCTGTGAGATGAATTAAGAGAACACAGAGCAGTTTCTCAGAAAGCTTCTTTCCAGTTTTGAACGGAAGATATTTCCTTTTTCACCATAGCCCTCTATGGGCTTCCAAATATCCCTTTGCCAATTCCACAAGAACAGCCTTAGCGAAAGGCTTCTTGAAGGGAAAGATTTAACTCTGTGAGATGAATTAACAGGACACAGAGCAGTCTCTCAGAAAGCTTCTTTCCAGTTTTGAACGGAAGATATTTCCTTTTTCACCATAGCCCTCTATGGGCTTCCAAATATCCCTTTGCCAATTCCCCAAGAACAGCCTTAGCGAAAGGCTTCTTGAAGTGAAAGATGTAACTCTGTGAGATGAATTAACAGAACACAGAGCAGTTTCCCAGAAAGCTTCTTTCCAGTTTTGAACGGAAGATATTTCCTTTTTCACCATAGCCCTCTATGGGCTTCCAAATATCCCTTTGCAATTCCACCAGAACAGCCTTAGCGAAAGGCTTCCTGAAGGGAAAGATGTAACTCTGTGAGATGAACTAACAGAACACAGAGCAGTTTCTCAGAAAGATTCTTTCCAGTTTTGAACGGAAGATATTTCCTTTTTCACCATAGCCCTCTATGGGCTTCCAAATATCCCTTTGCAATTCCACCAGAACAGCCTTAGCGAAAGGCTTCCTGAAGGGAAAGATGTAACTCTGTGAGATGAACTAACAGAACACAGAGCAGTTTCTCAGAAAGCTTCTTTCCAGTTTTGAACGGAAGATATTTCCTTTTTCACCTTAGCCCTCTATGGGTTTCCAAATATCCCTTTGCCAATTCCACAAAAACAGCCTTAGCGAAAGGCTTCTTGAAGGGAAAGATGTAACTCGGTGAGATGAATTAACAGAACACAGAGCAGTTTCTCAGAAAGCTTCTTTCCAGTTTTGAACGGAAGGTATTTCCTTTTTCACCATAGCCCTCTATGGGCTTCCAAATATCCCTGTGCCAATTCCACAAGAACAGCCTTACCGAAAGGCTTCTTGAAGGGAAAGATGTAACTCTGTGAGATGAATTAACAGAACACAGAGCAGTTTCTCAGAAAGCTTCTTTCCAGTTTTGAACGGAAGATATTTCCTTTTTCACCATAGCCCTCTATGGGCTTCCAAATATCCCTTTGCCAATTCCACAAGAACAGCCTTAGCGAAAGGCTTCTTGAAGGGAAAGATGTAACTCTGTGTGATGAATTAAGAGAACACAGAGCAGTTTCTCAGAAAGCTTCTTTCCAGTTTAGAACGGAAGATATTTCCTTTTTCACCATAGCCCTCTATGGGCTTCCAAATATCCCTTTGCCAATTCCACAAGAACAGCCTTAGCGAAAGGCTTCTTGAAGGGAAAGATGTAACTCTGTGAGATGAATTAACAGAACACAGAGCAGTTTCCCAGAAAGCTTCTTTCCAGTTTTGAACGGAAGATATTTCCTTTATCACCATAGCCCTCTATGGGCTTCCAAATATCCCTTTGCCAATTCCACAAGAACAGCCTTAGCGAAAGGCTTCTTGAAGGGAAAGATGTAACTCTGTGAGATGAATTAACAGAACACAGAGCAGTTTCTCAGAAAGCTTCTTTCCAGTTTTGAACGGAAGATATTTCCTTTTTCACCATAGCCCTGTATGGGCTTCCAAATATCCCTTTGCCAATTGCACAGGAATAGCCTTAGCGAAAGGCTTCTTGAAGGGAAAGATGTAACTCTGTGAGATGAATTAACAGAACACAGAGCAGTTTCTCAGAAAACTTCTTTCCAGTTTTGAACGGAAGATATTTCCTTTTTCACCATAGCCCTCTATGGGCTTCCAAATATCCCTTTGCCAATTCCACAAGAACAGCCTTAGCGAAAGGCTTCTTGAAGGGAAAGATGTAACTCTGTGAGATGAATTAACAGAACACAGAGCAGTTTCTCAGAAAGCTTCTTTCCAGTTTTGAACGGAAGATATTTCCTTTTTCACCATAGCCCTCTATGGGCTTCCAAATATCCCTTTGCCAATTCCACAGGAACAGCCTTAGCGAAAGGCTTCTTGAAGGGAAAGATGTAACTCTGTGAGATGAATTAACAGAACACAGAGCAGTTTTTCAGAAAGCTTCCTTCCAGTTTTGAACGGAAGATATTTCCTTTTTCACCATAGCCCTCTATGGGCTTCCAAATATCCCTTTGCCAATTAAACAAGAACAGCCTTAGCGAAAGGCTTCTTGAAGGGAAAGATGTAACTCTGTGAGATGAATTAACAGAACACAGAGCAGTTTCTCAGAAAGCTTCTTTCCAGTTTTGAACGGAAGATATTTCCTTTTTCACCATAGCCCTTTATGGGCTTCCAAATATCCCTTTGCCAATTCCACAAGAACAGCCTTAGCGAAAGGCTTCTTTAAGGGAAAGATGTAACTCTGTGAGATGAATTAACAGAACACAGAGAAGTTTCTCAGAAAGCTTCTTTCCAGTTTTGAACGGAAGATATTTCCTTTTTCACCATAGCCCTCTAGGGGCTTCCATATATCCCTTTGCCAATTCCACAAGAACAGCCTTAGCGAAAGGCTTCTTGAAGGGAAAGATGTAACTCTGTGAGATGAATTAACAGAACACAGAGCAGTTTCCCAGAAAGCTTCTTTCCAGTTTTGAACGGAAGATATTTCCTTTTTCACCATAGCCCTCTATGGGCTTCCAAATATCCCTGTGCCAATTCCACAAGAACAGCCTTAGCGAAAGGCTTCTTGAAGGGAAAGATGTAACTCTGTGAGATGAATTAACAGAACACAGAGCAGTTTCTCAGAAAGCTTCTTTCCAGTTTTGAACGGAAGATATTTCCTTTTTCACCATAGCCCTCTATGGGCTTCCAAATATCCCTTTGCCAATTCCACAAGAACAGCCTTAGCGAAAGGCTTCTTGAAGGGAAAGATGTAACTCTGTGAGATGAATTAACAGAACACAGAGCAGTTTCTCAGAAAGCTTCTTTCCAGTTTAGAACGGAAGATATTTCCTTTTTCACCATAGCCCTCTATGGGCTTCCAAATATCCCTTTGCCAATTCCACAAGAACAGCCTTAGCGAAAGGCTTCTTGAAGGGAAAGATGTAACTCTGTGAGATGAATTAACAGAACACAGAGCAGTTTCTCAGAAAGCTTCTTTCATGTTTTGAACGGAAGATATTTCCTTTTACACCATAGCCCTCTATGGGCTTCCAAATATCCCTTTGCCAATTCCACAAGAACAGCCTTAGCGAAAGGCTTCTTGAAGGGAAAGATGTAACTCTGTGAGGTGAATTAACAGAACACAGAGCAGTTTCTCAGAAAGCTTCTTTCCAGTTTTGAACGGAAGATATTTCCTTTTTCACCATAGCCCTCTAAGGGCTTCCAAATATCCCTTTGCCAATTCCACAAGAACAGCCTTAGCGAAAGGCTTCTTGATGGGAAAGATGTAACTCTGTGAGATGAATTAACAGAACACAGAGCAGTTTCTCAGAAAGCTTCTTTCCAGTTTTGAACGGAAGATATTTCCTTTTTCACGATAGCCCTCTATGGGCTTTCAAATATCCCTTTGCCAATTCCACAAGAACAGCCTTAGCGAAAGGCTTCTTGAAGGGAAAGATGTAACTCTGTGAGATGAATTAACAGAACACAGAGCAGTTTCCCAGAAAGCTTCTTTCCAGTTTTGAACGGAAGATATTTCCTTTTTCACCATAGCCCTCTATGGGCTTCCAAATATCCCTTTGCAATTCCACCAGAACAGCCTTAGCGAAAGGCTTCCTGAAGGGAAAGATGTAACTCTGTGCGATGAATTAACAGAACACAGAGCAGTTTCTCCGAAAGCTTCTTTCCAGTTTTGAACGGAAGATATTTCCTTTTTCACCTTAGCCCTCTATGGGTTTCCAAATATCCCTTTGCCAATTCCACAAAAACAGCCTTAGCGAAAGGCTTCTTGAAGGGAAAGATGTAACTCTGTGAGATGAATTAACAGAACACAGAGCAGTTTCTCAGAAAGATTCTTTCCAGTTTTGAACGGAAGGTATTTCCTTTTTCACCATAGCCCTGTATGGGCTTCCAAATATCCCTTTGCCAATTCCACAAGAACAGCCTTACCGAAAGGCTTCTTGAAGGGAAAGATGTAACTCTGTGAGATGAATTAACAGAACACAGAGCAGTTTCTCAGAAAGCTTCTTTCCAGTTTTGAACGGAAGATATTTCCTTTTTCACCATAGCCCTCTATGGGCTTCCAAATATCCCTTTGCCAATTCCACAAGAACAGCCTTAGCGAAAGGCTTCTTGAAGGGAAAGATGTAACTCTGTGAGATGAATTAACAGAACACAGAGCAGTTTCTCAGAAAGCTTCTTTCCAGTTTAGAACGGAAGATATTTCCTTTTTCACCATAGCCCTCTATGGGCTTCCAAATATCCCTTTGCCAATTCCACAAGAACAGCCTTAGCGAAAGGCTTCTTGAAGGGAAAGATGTAACTCTGTGAGATGAATTAACAGAACACAGAGCAGTTTCTCAGAAAGCTTCTTTCCAGTTTTGAACGGAAGATAGTTCCTTTTTCACCATAGCCCTCTATGGGCTTCCAAATATCCCTTTGCCAATTCCCCAAGAACAGCCTTAGCGAAAGGCTTCTTGAAGGGAAAGATGTAACTCTGTGAGATGAATTAACAGTACACAGAGCAGTTTCTCAGAAAGCTTCTTTCCAGTTTTGAACGGAAGATATTTCCTTTTTCACCATAGCCCTCTATGGGCTTCCAAATATCCCTTTGCCAATTCCACAAGAACAGCCTTAGCGAAAGGCTTCTTGAAGGGAAAGATTTAACTCTGTGAGATGAATTAACAGGACACAGAGCAGTCTCTCAGAAAGCTTCTTTCCAGTTTTGAACGGAAGATATTTCCTTTTTCACCGTAGCCCTCTATGGGCTTCCAAATATCCCTTTGCCAATTCCACAAGAACAGCCTTAGCGAAAGGCTTCTTGAAGGGAAAGATGTAACTCTGTGAGATGAATTAACAGAACACAGAGCAGTTTCTCAGAAAGCTTCCTTCCAGTTTTGAACGGAAGATATTTCCTTTTTCACCATAGCCCTCTATGGGCTTCCAAATATCCCTTTGCCAATTCCCCAAGAACAGCCTTAGCGAAAGGCTTCTTGAAGGGAAAGATGTAACTCTGTGAGATGAATTAACAGAACACAGAGCAGTTTCTCAGAAAGCTTCTTTCCAGTTTTGAACGGAAGATATTTCCTTTTTCACCATAGCCCTCTATGGGCTTCCAAATATCCCTTTGCCAATTCCACAAGAACAGCCTTAGCGAAAGGCTTCTTGAAGGGAAAGATGTAACTCTGTGAGATGAATTAACAGGACACAGAGCAGTTTCTCAGAAAGCTTCTTTCCAGTTTTGAACGGAAGATATTTCCTTTTTCACCATAGCCCTCTATGGGCTTCCAAATATCCCTTTGCCAATTCCACAAGAACAGCCTTAGCGAAAGGCTTCTTGAAGGGAAAGATGTAACTCTGTGAGATGAATTAACAGAACACAGAGCAGTTTCTCAGAAAGCTTCTTTCCAGTTTAGAACGGAAGATATTTCCTTTTTCACCATAGCCCTCTATGGGCTTCCAAATATCCCTTTGCCAATTCCACAAGAACAGCCTTAGCGAAAGGCTTCTTGAAGGGAAAGATGTAACTCTGTGAGATGAATTAACAGAACACAGAGCAGTTTCTCAGAAAGCTTCTTTCATGTTTTGAACGGAAGATATTTCCTTTTACACCATAGCCCTCTATGGGCTTCCAAATATCCCTTTGCCAATTCCACAAGAAAAGCCTTAGCGAAAGGCTTCTTGAAGGGAAAGATGTAACTCTGTGAGATGAATTAACAGAACACAGAGCAGTTTCTCAGAAAGCTTCTTTCCAGTTTTGAACGGAAGATATTTCCTTTTTCACCATAGCCCTCTATGGGCTTCCAAATATCCCTTTGCCAATTCCACAAGAACAGCCTTAGCGAAAGGCTTCTTGAAGGGAAAGATGTAATTCTGTGAGATGAATTAACAGAACACAGAGCAGTTTCTCAGAAAGCTTCTTTCCAGTTTTGAACGGAAGATATTTCCTTTTTCACCATAGCCCTCTAAGGGCTTCCAAATATCCCTTTGCCAATTCCACAAGAACAGCCTTACCGAAAGGCTTCTTGAAGGGAAAGATGTAACTCTGTGAGATGAATTTACAGAACACAGAGCAGTTTCTCAGAAAGCTTCTTTCCAGTTTTGAACGGAAGGTATTTTCTTTTTCACCTTAGCAATCTATGGGCTTCCAAATATCCCTTTGCCAATGCCACAAGAACAGCCTTAGCGAAAGGCTTCTTGAAGGGAAAGTTGTAACTCGGTGAGATGAATTAACAGAACACAGAGCAGTTTCTCAGAAAGCTTCTTTCCAGTTTTGAACGGAAGGTATTTCCTTTTTCACCATAGCCCTCTATGGGCTTCCAAATATCCCTGTGCCAATTCCACAAAACAGCCTTTGCCAAAGGCTTCTTGAAGGGAAAGATGTAACTCTGTGAGATGAATTAACAGAACACAGAGCAGTTTCTCAGAAAGCTTCTTTCCAGTTTTGAACGGAAGATATTTCCTTTTTCACCATAGCCCTCTATGGGCTTCCAAATATCCCTTGCCAATTCCACAAGAACAGCCTTAGCGAAAGGCTTCTTGAAGGGAAACATGTAACTCTGTGAGATGAATTAACAGGACACAGAGCAGTTTCTCAGAAAGCTTCTTTCATGTTTTGAACGGATGGTATTTCCTTTTTCACCATAGCCCTCTATGGGCTTCCAAATATCCCTTTGCCAATTCCACAAGAACAGCCTTAACGAAAGGCTTCTTGAAGGAAAAGATGTAGCTCTGTGAGATGAATTAACAGAACACAGAGCAGTTTCTCAGAAAGCTTCTTTCCAGTTTTGAACGGAAGATATTTCCTTTTTCACCATAGCCCTCTATGGGCTTCCAAATATCCCTTTTCAAATTCCACAAGAACAGCCTTAGCGAAAGGCTTTTTCAAGAGAAAGATGTAACTCTGTGAGATGAATTAACAAAACACAGAGCAGTTTCTCAGAAAGCTTCTTTCCAGTTTTGAACGGAAGATATTTCCTTTTTCACCATAGCCCTCTATGGGCTTCCAAATATCCCTTTGCCAATTCCACAAGAACAGGCTTAGCGAAAGGCTTCTTGAAGGGAAAGTTGTAACTCTGTGAGATGAATTAACAGAACACAGAGCAGTTTCTCAGAAAGCTTCTTTCCAGTTTTGAACGGAAGATATTTCCTTTTTCACCATAGCCCTCTATGGGCTTCCAAATATCCCTTTGCCAATTCCACAAGAACAGCCTTAGCGAAAGGCTTCTTGAAGGGAAAGATGTAACTCTGTGAGATGAATTAACAGAACACAGAGCAGTTTCTCAGAAAGCTTCTTTCCAGTTTTGAACGGAAGATATTTCGTTTTTCATCATAGCCCTCTATGGGCTTCCAAATATCCCTTTGCCAATTCCACAAGAACAGCCTTAGCGAAAGGCTTCTTGAAGGGAAAGATGTAACTCTGTTAGATGAATTAACAGAACACAGAGCAGTTTCTCAGAAAGCTTCCTTCCAGTTTTGAACGGAAGATATTTCCTTTTTCACCATAGCCCTCTATGGGCTTCCAAATATCCCTTTGCCAATTCCACAAGAACAGCCTTAGCGAAAGGCTTCTTGAAGGGAAAGATGTAACTCTGTGAGATGAATTAACAGAACACAGAGCAGTTTCTCAGAAAGCTTCTTTCCAGTTTTGAACGGAAGATATTTCCTTTTTCACCATAGCCCTCTATGGGCTTCCAAATATCCCTTTGCCAATTGCACAGGAAGAGCCTTAGCGAAAGGCTTCTTGAAGGGAAAGATGTAACTCTGTGAGATGAATTAACAGAACACAGAGCAGTTTCTCAGAAAGCTTCTTTCCAGTTTTGAACGGAAGATATTTCCTTTTTCACCATAGCCCTCTATGGGCTTCCAAATATCCCTTTGCCAATTCCACAAGAACAGCCTTAGCGAAAGGCTTCTTGATGGGAAAGATGTAACTCTGTGAGATGAATTAACAGAACACAGAGCAGTTTCTCAGAAAGCTTCTTTCCAGTTTTGAACGGAAGATATTTCCTTTTTCACGATAGCCCTCTATGGGCTTCCAAATATCCCTTTGCCAATTCCACAAGAACAGCCTTAGCGAAAGGCTTCTTGAAGGGAAAGATGTAACTCTGTGAGATGAATTAACAGAACACAGAGCAGTTTCCCAGAAAGCTTCTTTCCAGTTTTGAACGGAAGATATTTCCTTTTTCACCATAGCCCTCTATGGGCTTCCAAATATGCCTTTGCAATTCCACCAGAACAGCCTTAGCGAAAGGCTTCCTGAAGGGAAAAATGTAATTCTGTGCGATGAATTAACAGAACACAGAGCAGTTTCTCCGAAATTTTCTTTCCAGTTTTGAACGGAAGATATTTCCTTTTTCACCATAGCCCTCTATGGGTTTCCAAATATCCCTTTGCCAATTCCACAAAAACAGCCTTAGCGAAAGGCTTCTTGAAGGGAAAGATGTAACTCTGTGAGATGAGTTAACAGAACACAGAGCAGTTTCTCAGAAAGCTTCTTTCCAGTTTTGAACGGAAGGTATTTCCTTTTTCACCATAGCCCTCTATGGGCTTCCAAATATCCCTTTGCCAATTCCACAAGAACAGCCTTACCGAAAGGCTTCTTGAAGGGAAAGATGTAACTCTGTGAGATGAATTAACAGAACACAGAGCAGTTTCTCAGAAAGCTTCTTTCCAGTTTTGAACGGAAGATATTTCCTTTTTCACCATAGCCCTCTATGGGCTTCCAAATATCCCTTTGCCAATTCCACAAGAACAGCCTTAGCGAAAGGCTTCTTGAAGGGAAAGATGTAACTCTGTGAGATGAATTAACAGAACACAGAGCAGTTTCTCAGAAAGCTTCTTTCCAGTTTAGAACGGAAGATATTTCCTTTTTCACCATAGCCCTCTATGGGCTTCCAAATATCCCTTTGCCAATTCCACAAGAACAGCCTTAGCGAAAGGCTTCTTGAAGGGAAAGATGTAACTCTGTGAGATGAATTAACAGAACACAGAGCAGTTTCTCAGAAAGCTTCTTTCATGTTTTGAACGGAAGATATTTCCTTTTACACCATAGCCCTCTATGGGCTTCCAAATATCCCTTTGCCAATTCCACAAGAAAACCCTTAGCGAAAGGCTTCTTGAAGGGAAAGATGTAACTCTGTGAGATGAATTAACAGAACACAGAGCAGTTTCTCAGAATGCTTCTTTCCAGTTTTGAACGGAAGATATTTCCTTTTTCACCATAGCCCTCTATGGGCTTCCAAATATCCCTTTGCCAATTCCACAAGAGCAGCCTTAGCGAAAGGCTTCTTGATGGGAAAGATGTAACTCTGTGAGATGAATTAACAGAACACAGAGCAGTTTCTCAGAAAGCTTCTTTCCAGTTTTGAACGGAAGATATTTCCTTTTTCACCATAGCCCTCTATGGGCTTCCAAATATCCCTTTGCCAATTCCCCAAGAACAGCCTTAGCGAAAGGCTTCTTGAAGGGAAAGATGTAACTCTGTGAGATGAATTAAGAGAACACAGAGCAGTTTCTCAGAAAGCTTCTTTCCAGTTTTGAACGGAAGATATTTCCTTTTTCACCATAGCCCTCTATGGGCTTCCAAATATCCCTTTGCCAATTCCCCAAGAACAGCCTTAGCGAAAGGCTTCTTGAAGGGAAAGATGTAACTCTGTGAGATGAATTAAGAGAACACAGAGCAGTTTCTCAGAAAGCTTCTTTCCAGTTTTGAACGGAAGATATTTCCTTTTTCACCATAGCCCTCTATGGGCTTCCAAATATCCCTTTGCCAATTCCACAAGAACAGCCTTAGCGAAAGGCTTCTTGAAGGGAAAGATGTAACTCTGTGAGATGAATTAACAGGACACAGAGCAGTCTCTCAGAAAGCTTCTTTCCAGTTTTGAACGGAAGATATTTCCTTTTTCACCATAGCCCTCTATGGGCTTCCAAATATCCCTTTGCCAATTCCCCAAGAACAGCCTTAGCGAAAGGCTTCTTGAAGTGAAAGATGTAACTCTGTGAGATGAATTAACAGAACACAGAGCAGTTTCCCAGAAAGCTTCTTTCCAGTTTTGAACGGAAGATATTTCCTTTTTCACCATAGCCCTCTATGGGCTTCCAAATATCCCTTTGCAATTCCACCAGAACAGCCTTAGCGAAAGGCTTCCTGAAGGGAAAGATGTAACTCTGTGAGATGAACTAACAGAACACAGAGCAGTTTCTCAGAAAGATTCTTTCCAGTTTTGAACGGAAGATATTTCCTTTTTCACCATAGCCCTCTATGGGCTTCCAAATATCCCTTTGCAATTCCACCAGAACAGCCTTAGCGAAAGGCTTCCTGAAGGGAAAGATGTAACTCTGTGAGATGAACTAACAGAACACAGAGCAGTTTCTCAGAAAGATTCTTTCCAGTTTTGAACGGAAGATATTTCCTTTTTCACCTTAGCCCTCTATGGGTTTCCAAATATCCCTTTGCCAATTCCACAAAAACAGCCTTAGCGAAAGGCTTCTTGAAGGGAAAGATGTAACTCGGTGAGATGAATTAACAGAACACAGAGCAGTTTCTCAGAAAGCTTCTTTCCAGTTTTGAACGGAAGGTATTTCCTTTTTCACCATAGCCCTCTATGGGCTTCCAAATATCCCTGTGCCAATTCCACAAGAACAGCCTTACCGAAAGGCTTCTTGAAGGGAAAGATGTAACTCTGTGAGATGAATTAACAGAACACAGAGCAGTTTCTCAGAAAGCTTCTTTCCAGTTTTGAACGGAAGATATTTCCTTTTTCACCATAGCCCTCTATGGGCTTCCAAATATCCCTTTGCCAATTCCACAAGAACAGCCTTAGCGAAAGGCTTCTTGAAGGGAAAGATGTAACTCTGTGTGATGAATTAAGAGAACACAGAGCAGTTTCTCAGAAAGCTTCTTTCCAGTTTAGAACGGAAGATATTTCCTTTTTCACCATAGCCCTCTATGGGCTTCCAAATATCCCTTTGCCAATTCCACAAGAACAGCCTTAGCGAAAGGCTTCTTGAAGGGAAAGATGTAACTCTGTGAGATGAATTAACAGAACACAGAGCAGTTTCCCAGAAAGCTTCTTTCCAGTTTTGAACGGAAGATATTTCCTTTATCACCATAGCCCTCTATGGGCTTCCAAATATCCCTTTGCCAATTCCACAAGAACAGCCTTAGCGAAAGGCTTCTTGAAGGGAAAGATGTAACTCTGTGAGATGAATTAACAGAACACAGAGCAGTTTCTCAGAAAGCTTCTTTCCAGTTTTGAACGGAAGATATTTCCTTTTTCACCATAGCCCTGTATGGGCTTCCAAATATCCCTTTGCCAATTGCACAGGAATAGCCTTAGCGAAAGGCTTCTTGAAGGGAAAGATGTAACTCTGTGAGATGAATTAACAGAACACAGAGCAGTTTCTCAGAAAACTTCTTTCCAGTTTTGAACGGAAGATATTTCCTTTTTCACCATAGCCCTCTATGGGCTTCCAAATATCCCTTTGCCAATTCCACAAGAACAGCCTTAGCGAAAGGCTTCTTGAAGGGAAAGATGTAACTCTGTGAGATGAATTAACAGAACACAGAGCAGTTTCTCAGAAAGCTTCTTTCCAGTTTTGAACGGAAGATATTTCCTTTTTCACCATAGCCCTCTATGGGCTTCCAAATATCCCTTTGCCAATTCCACAGGAACAGCCTTAGCGAAAGGCTTCTTGAAGGGAAAGATGTAACTCTGTGAGATGAATTAACAGAACACAGAGCAGTTTTTCAGAAAGCTTCCTTCCAGTTTTGAACGGAAGATATTTCCTTTTTCACCATAGCCCTCTATGGGCTTCCAAATATCCCTTTGCCAATTAAACAAGAACAGCCTTAGCGAAAGGCTTCTTGAAGGGAAAGATGTAACTCTGTGAGATGAATTAACAGAACACAGAGCAGTTTCTCAGAAAGCTTCTTTCCAGTTTTGAACGGAAGATATTTCCTTTTTCACCATAGCCCTTTATGGGCTTCCAAATATCCCTTTGCCAATTCCACAAGAACAGCCTTAGCGAAAGGCTTCTTTAAGGGAAAGATGTAACTCTGTGAGATGAATTAACAGAACACAGAGAAGTTTCTCAGAAAGCTTCTTTCCAGTTTTGAACGGAAGATATTTCCTTTTTCACCATAGCCCTCTAGGGGCTTCCATATATCCCTTTGCCAATTCCACAAGAACAGCCTTAGCGAAAGGCTTCTTGAAGGGAAAGATGTAACTCTGTGAGATGAATTAACAGAACACAGAGCAGTTTCCCAGAAAGCTTCTTTCCAGTTTTGAACGGAAGATATTTCCTTTTTCACCATAGCCCTCTATGGGCTTCCAAATATCCCTGTGCCAATTCCACAAGAACAGCCTTAGCGAAAGGCTTCTTGAAGGGAAAGATGTAACTCTGTGAGATGAATTAACAGAACACAGAGCAGTTTCTCAGAAAGCTTCTTTCCAGTTTTGAACGGAAGATATTTCCTTTTTCACCATAGCCCTCTATGGGCTTCCAAATATCCCTTTGCCAATTCCACAAGAACAGCCTTAGCGAAAGGCTTCTTGAAGGGAAAGATGTAACTCTGTGAGATGAGTTAACAGAACACAGAGCAGTTTCTCAGAAAGCTTCTTTCCAGTTTAGAACGGAAGATATTTCCTTTTTCACCATAGCCCTCTATGGGCTTCCAAATATCCCTTTGCCAATTCCACAAGAACAGCCTTAGCGAAAGGCTTCTTGAAGGGAAAGATGTAACTCTGTGAGATGAATTAACAGAACACAGAGCAGTTTCTCAGAAAGCTTCTTTCATGTTTTGAACGGAAGATATTTCCTTTTACACCATAGCCCTCTATGGGCTTCCAAATATCCCTTTGCCAATTCCACAAGAACAGCCTTAGCGAAAGGCTTCTTGAAGGGAAAGATGTAACTCTGTGAGGTGAATTAACAGAACACAGAGCAGTTTCTCAGAAAGCTTCTTTCCAGTTTTGAACGGAAGATATTTCCTTTTTCACCATAGCCCTCTAAGGGCTTCCAAATATCCCTTTGCCAATTCCACAAGAACAGCCTTAGCGAAAGGCTTCTTGATGGGAAAGATGTAACTCTGTGAGATGAATTAACAGAACACAGAGCAGTTTCTCAGAAAGCTTCTTTCCAGTTTTGAACGGAAGATATTTCCTTTTTCACGATAGCCCTCTATGGGCTTTCAAATATCCCTTTGCCAATTCCACAAGAACAGCCTTAGCGAAAGGCTTCTTGAAGGGAAAGATGTAACTCTGTGAGATGAATTAACAGAACACAGAGCAGTTTCCCAGAAAGCTTCTTTCCAGTTTTGAACGGAAGATATTTCCTTTTTCACCATAGCCCTCTATGGGCTTCCAAATATCCCTTTGCAATTCCACCAGAACAGCCTTAGCGAAAGGCTTCCTGAAGGGAAAGATGTAACTCTGTGCGATGAATTAACAGAACACAGAGCAGTTTCTCCGAAAGCTTCTTTCCAGTTTTGAACGGAAGATATTTCCTTTTTCACCTTAGCCCTCTATGGGTTTCCAAATATCCCTTTGCCAATTCCACAAAAACAGCCTTAGCGAAAGGCTTCTTGAAGGGAAAGATGTAACTCTGTGAGATGAATTAACAGAACACAGAGCAGTTTCTCAGAAAGATTCTTTCCAGTTTTGAACGGAAGGTATTTCCTTTTTCACCATAGCCCTGTATGGGCTTCCAAATATCCCTTTGCCAATTCCACAAGAACAGCCTTACCGAAAGGCTTCTTGAAGGGAAAGATGTAACTCTGTGAGATGAATTAACAGAACACAGAGCAGTTTCTCAGAAAGCTTCTTTCCAGTTTTGAACGGAAGATATTTCCTTTTTCACCATAGCCCTCTATGGGCTTCCAAATATCCCTTTGCCAATTCCACAAGAACAGCCTTAGCGAAAGGCTTCTTGAAGGGAAAGATGTAACTCTGTGAGATGAATTAACAGAACACAGAGCAGTTTCTCAGAAAGCTTCTTTCCAGTTTAGAACGGAAGATATTTCCTTTTTCACCATAGCCCTCTATGGGCTTCCAAATATCCCTTTGCCAATTCCACAAGAACAGCCTTAGCGAAAGGCTTCTTGAAGGGAAAGATGTAACTCTGTGAGATGAATTAACAGAACACAGAGCAGTTTCTCAGAAAGCTTCTTTCCAGTTTTGAACGGAAGATAGTTCCTTTTTCACCATAGCCCTCTATGGGCTTCCAAATATCCCTTTGCCAATTCCCCAAGAACAGCCTTAGCGAAAGGCTTCTTGAAGGGAAAGATGTAACTCTGTGAGATGAATTAACAGAACACAGAGCAGTTTCTCAGAAAGCTTCTTTCCAGTTTTGAACGGAAGATATTTCCTTTTTCACCATAGCCCTCTATGGGCTTCCAAATATCCCTTTGCCAATTCCACAAGAACAGCCTTAGCGAAAGGCTTCTTGAAGGGAAAGATTTAACTCTGTGAGATGAATTAACAGGACACAGAGCAGTCTCTCAGAAAGCTTCTTTCCAGTTTTGAACGGAAGATATTTCCTTTTTCACCATAGCCCTCTATGGGCTTCCAAATATCCCTTTGCCAATTCCACAAGAACAGCCTTAGCGAAAGGCTTCTTGAAGGGAAAGATGTAACTCTGTGAGATGAATTAACAGAACACAGAGCAGTTTCTCAGAAAGCTTCCTTCCAGTTTTGAACGGAAGATATTTCCTTTTTCACCATAGCCCTCTATGGGCTTCCAAATATCCCTTTGCCAATTCCCCAAGAACAGCCTTAGCGAAAGGCTTCTTGAAGGGAAAGATGTAACTCTGTGAGATGAATTAACAGAACACAGAGCAGTTTCTCAGAAAGCTTCTTTCCAGTTTTGAACGGAAGATATTTCCTTTTTCACCATAGCCCTCTATGGGCTTCCAAATATCCCTTTGCCAATTCCACAAGAACAGCCTTAGCGAAAGGCTTCTTGAAGGGAAAGATGTAACTCTGTGAGATGAATTAACAGGACACAGAGCAGTTTCTCAGAAAGCTTCTTTCCAGTTTTGAACGGAAGATATTTCCTTTTTCACCATAGCCCTCTATGGGCTTCCAAATATCCCTTTGCCAATTCCACAAGAACAGCCTTAGCGAAAGGCTTCTTGAAGGGAAAGATGTAACTCTGTGAGATGAATTAACAGAACACAGAGCAGTTTCTCAGAAAGCTTCTTTCCAGTTTTGAACGGAAGATATTTCCTTTTTCACCATAGCCCTCTATGGGCTTCCAAATATCCCTTTGCCAATTCCACAAGAACAGCCTTAGCGAAAGGCTTCTTGAAGGGAAAGATGTAACTCTGTGAGATGAATTAACAGAACACAGAGCAGTTTCTCAGAAAGCTTCTTTCCAGTTTAGAACGGAAGATATTTCCTTTTTCACCATAGCCCTCTATGGGCTTCCAAATATCCCTTTGCCAATTCCACAAGAACAGCCTTAGCGAAAGGCTTCTTGAAGGGAAAGATGTAACTCTGTGAGATGAATTAACAGAACACAGAGCAGTTTCTCAGAAAGCTTCTTTCATGTTTTGAACGGAAGATATTTCCTTTTACACCATAGCCCTCTATGGGCTTCCAAATATCCCTTTGCCAATTCCACAAGAAAAGCCTTAGCGAAAGGCTTCTTGAAGGGAAACATGTAACTCTGTGAGATGAATTAACAGAACACAGAGCAGTTTCTCAGAAAGCTTCTTTCCAGTTTTGAACGGAAGATATTTCCTTTTTCACCATAGCCCTCTATGGGCTTCCAAATATCCCTTTGCCAATTCCACAAGAACAGCCTTAGCGAAAGGCTTCTTGAAGGGAAAGATGTAATTCTGTGAGATGAATTAACAGAACACAGAGCAGTTTCTCAGAAAGCTTCTTTCCAGTTTTGAACGGAAGATATTTTCTTTTTCACCATAGCCCTCTAAGGGCTTCCAAATATCCCTTTGCCAATTCCACAAGAACAGCCTTAGCGAAAGGCTTCTTGAAGGGAAAGATGTAACTCTGTGAGATGAATTTACAGAACACAGAGCAGTTTCTCAGAAAGCTTCTTTCCAGTTTTGAACGGAAGGTATTTTCTTTTTCACCTTAGCAATCTATGGGCTTCCAAATATCCCTTTGCCAATGCCACAAGAACAGCCTTAGCGAAAGGCTTCTTGAAGGGAAAGTTGTAACTCGGTGAGATGAATTAACAGAACACAGAGCAGTTTCTCAGAAAGCTTCTTTCCAGTTTTGAACGGAAGGTATTTCCTTTTTCACCATAGCCCTCTATGGGCTTCCAAATATCCCTGTGCCAATTCCACAAAACAGCCTTTGCCAAAGGCTTCTTGAAGGGAAAGATGTAACTCTGTGAGATGAATTAACAGAACACAGAGCAGTTTCTCAGAAAGCTTCTTTCCAGTTTTGAACGGAAGATATTTCCTTTTTCACCATAGCCCTCTATGGGCTTCCAAATATCCCTTTTCAAATTCCACAAGAACAGCCTTAGCGAAAGGCTTTTTCAAGAGAAAGATGTAACTCTGTGAGATGAATTAACAAAACACAGAGCAGTTTCTCAGAAAGCTTCTTTCCAGTTTTGAACGGAAGATATTTCCTTTTTCACCATAGCCCTCTATGGGCTTCCAAATATCCCTTTGCCAATTCCACAAGAACAGCCTTAGCGAAAGGCTTCTTGAAGGGAAAGATGTAACTCTGTGAGATGAATTAACAGAACACAGAGCAGTTTCTCAGAAAGCTTCTTTCCAGTTTTGAACGGAAGATATTTCGTTTTTCATCATAGCCCTCTATGGGCTTCCAAATATCCCTTTGCCAATTCCACAAGAACAGCCTTAGCGAAAGGCTTCTTGAAGGGAAAGATGTAACTCTGTTAGATGAATTAACAGAACACAGAGCAGTTTCTCAGAAAGCTTCCTTCCAGTTTTGAACGGAAGATATTTCCTTTTTCACCATAGCCCTCTATGGGCTTCCAAATATCCCTTTGCCAATTCCACAAGAACAGCCTTAGCGAAAGGCTTCTTGAAGGGAAAGATGTAACTCTGTGAGATGAATTAACAGAACACAGAGCAGTTTCTCAGAAAGCTTCTTTCCAGTTTTGAACGGAAGATATTTCCTTTTTCACCATAGCCCTCTATGGGCTTCCAAATATCCCTTTGCCAATTGCACAGGAAGAGCCTTAGCGAAAGGCTTCTTGAAGGGAAAGATGTAACTCTGTGAGATGAATTAACAGAACACAGAGCAGTTTCTCAGAAAGCTTCTTTCCAGTTTTGAACGGAAGATATTTCCTTTTTCACCATAGCCCTCTATGGGCTTCCAAATATCCCTTTGCCAATTCCACAAGAACAGCCTTAGCGAAAGGCTTCTTGATGGGAAAGATGTAACTCTGTGAGATGAATTAACAGAACACAGAGCAGTTTCTCAGAAAGCTTCTTTCCAGTTTTGAACGGAAGATATTTCCTTTTTCACGATAGCCCTCTATGGGCTTCCAAATATCCCTTTGCCAATTCCACAAGAACAGCCTTAGCGAAAGGCTTCTTGAAGGGAAAGATGTAACTCTGTGAGATGAATTAACAGAACACAGAGCAGTTTCCCAGAAAGCTTCTTTCCAGTTTTGAACGGAAGATATTTCCTTTTTCACCATAGCCCTCTATGGGCTTCCAAATATGCCTTTGCAATTCCACCAGAACAGCCTTAGCGAAAGGCTTCCTGAAGGGAAAAATGTAATTCTGTGCGATGAATTAACAGAACACAGAGCAGTTTCTCCGAAATTTTCTTTCCAGTTTTGAACGGAAGATATTTCCTTTTTCACCATAGCCCTCTATGGGTTTCCAAATATCCCTTTGCCAATTCCACAAAAACAGCCTTAGCGAAAGGCTTCTTGAAGGGAAAGATGTAACTCTGTGAGATGAGTTAACAGAACACAGAGCAGTTTCTCAGAAAGCTTCTTTCCAGTTTTGAACGGAAGGTATTTCCTTTTTCACCATAGCCCTCTATGGGCTTCCAAATATCCCTTTGCCAATTCCACAAGAACAGCCTTACCGAAAGGCTTCTTGAAGGGAAAGATGTAACTCTGTGAGATGAATTAACAGAACACAGAGCAGTTTCTCAGAAAGCTTCTTTCCAGTTTTGAACGGAAGATATTTCCTTTTTCACCATAGCCCTCTATGGGCTTCCAAATATCCCTTTGCCAATTCCACAAGAACAGCCTTAGCGAAAGGCTTCTTGAAGGGAAAGATGTAACTCTGTGAGATGAATTAACAGAACACAGAGCAGTTTCTCAGAAAGCTTCTTTCCAGTTTAGAACGGAAGATATTTCCTTTTTCACCATAGCCCTCTATGGGCTTCCAAATATCCCTTTGCCAATTCCACAAGAACAGCCTTAGCGAAAGGCTTCTTGAAGGGAAAGATGTAACTCTGTGAGATGAATTAACAGAACACAGAGCAGTTTCTCAGAAAGCTTCTTTCATGTTTTGAACGGAAGATATTTCCTTTTACACCATAGCCCTCTATGGGCTTCCAAATATCCCTTTGCCAATTCCACAAGAAAAGCCTTAGCGAAAGGCTTCTTGAAGGGAAAGATGTAACTCTGTGAGATGAATTAACAGAACACAGAGCAGTTTCTCAGAATGCTTCTTTCCAGTTTTGAACGGAAGATATTTCCTTTTTCACCATAGCCCTCTATGGGCTTCCAAATATCCCTTTGCCAATTCCACAAGAGCAGCCTTAGCGAAAGGCTTCTTGATGGGAAAGATGTAACTCTGTGAGATGAATTAACAGAACACAGAGCAGTTTCTCAGAAAGCTTCTTTCCAGTTTTGAACGGAAGATATTTCCTTTTTCACCATAGCCCTCTATGGGCTTCCAAATATCCCTTTGCCAATTCCCCAAGAACAGCCTTAGCGAAAGGCTTCTTGAAGGGAAAGATGTAACTCTGTGAGATGAATTAAGAGAACACAGAGCAGTTTCTCAGAAAGCTTCTTTCCAGTTTTGAACGGAAGATATTTCCTTTTTCACCATAGCCCTCTATGGGCTTCCAAATATCCCTTTGCCAATTCCACAAGAACAGCCTTAGCGAAAGGCTTCTTGAAGGGAAAGATTTAACTCTGTGAGATGAATTAACAGGACACAGAGCAGTCTCTCAGAAAGCTTCTTACCAGTTTTGAACGGAAGATATTTCCTTTTTCACCATAGCCCTCTATGGGCTTCCAAATATCCCTTTGCCAATTCCACAAGAACAGCCTTAGCGAAAGGCTTCTTGAAGGGAAAGATGTAACTCTGTGAGATGAATTAAGAGAACACAGAGCAGTTTCTCAGAAAGCTTCCTTCCAGTTTTGAACGGAAGATATTTCCTTTTTCACCATAGCCCTCTATGGGCTTCCAAATATCCCTTTGCCAATTCCCCAAGAACAGCCTTAGCGAAAGGCTTCTTGAAGGGAAAGATGTAACTCTGTGAGATGAATTAACAGAACACAGAGCAGTTTCTCAGAAAGCTTCTTTCCAGTTTTTAACGGAAGATATTTCCTTTTTCACCATAGCCCTCTATGGGCTTCCAAATATCCCTTTGCCAATTCCACAAGAACAGCCTTAGCGAAAGGCTTCTTGAAGGGAAAGATGTAACTCTGTGAGATGAATTAACAGAACACAGAGCAGTTTCTCAGAAAGCTTCTTTCCAGTTTAGAACGGAAGATATTTCCTTTTTCACCATAGCCCTCTATGGGCTTCCAAATATCCCTTTGCCAATTCCACAAGAACAGCCTTAGCGAAAGGCTTCTTGAAGGGAAAGATGTAACTCTGTGAGATGAATTAACAGAACACAGAGCAGTTTCTCAGAAAGCTTCTTTCATGTTTTGAACGGAAGATATTTCCTTTTACACCATAGCCCTCTATGGGCTTCCAAATATCCCTTTGCCAATTCCACAAGAAAAGCCTTAGCGAAAGGCTTCTTGAAGGGAAAGATGTAACTCTGTGAGATGAATTAACAGAACACAGAGCAGTTTCTCAGAAAGCTTCTTTCCAGTTTTGAACGGAAGATATTTCCTTTTTCACCATAGCCCTCTATGGGCTTCCAAATATCCCTTTGCCAATTCCACAAGAACAGCCTTAGCGAAAGGCTTCTTGAAGGGAAAGATGTAACTCTGTGAGATGAATTAACAGAACACAGAGCAGTTTCTCAGAAAGCTTCTTTCCAGTTTTGAACGGAAGATATTTCCTTTTTCACCATAGCCCTCTAAGGGCTTCCAAATATCCCTTTGCCAATTCCACAAGAACAGCCTTAGCGAAAGGCTTCTTGAAGGGAAAGATGTAACTCTGTGAGATGAATTTACAGAACACAGAGCAGTTTCTCAGAAAGCTTCTTTCCAGTTTTGAACGGAAGGTATTTTCTTTTTCACCTTAGCAATCTATGGGCTTCCAAATATCCCTTTGCCAATGCCACAAGAACAGCCTTAGCGAAAGGCTTCTTGAAGGGAAAGTTGTAACTCGGTGAGATGAATTAACAGAACACAGAGCAGTTTCTCAGAAAGCTTCTTTCCAGTTTTGAACGGAAGGTATTTCCTTTTTCACCATAGCCCTCTATGGGCTTCCAAATATCCCTGTGCCAATTCCACAAAACAGCCTTTGCCAAAGGCTTCTTGAAGGGAAAGATGTAACTCTGTGAGATGAATTAACAGAACACAGAGCAGTTTCTCAGAAAGCTTCTTTCCAGTTTTGAACGGAAGATATTTCCTTTTTCACCATAGCCCTCTATGGGCTTCCAAATATCCCTTGCCAATTCCACAAGAACAGCCTTAGCGAAAGGCTTCTTGAAGGGAAACATGTAACTCTGTGAGATGAATTAACAGGACACAGAGCAGTTTCTCAGAAAGCTTCTTTCATGTTTTGAACGGATGGTATTTCCTTTTTCACCATAGCCCTCTATGGGCTTCCAAATATCCCTTTGCCAATTCCACAAGAACAGCCTTAACGAAAGGCTTCTTGAAGGAAAAGATGTAGCTCTGTGAGATGAATTAACAGAACACAGAGCAGTTTCTCAGAAAGCTTCTTTCCAGTTTTGAACGGAAGATATTTCCTTTTTCACCATAGCCCTCTATGGGCTTCCAAATATCCCTTTTCAAATTCCACAAGAACAGCCTTAGCGAAAGGCTTTTTCAAGAGAAAGATGTAACTCTGTGAGATGAATTAACAAAACACAGAGCAGTTTCTCAGAAACCTTCTTTCCAGTTTTGAACGGAAGATATTTCCTTTTTCACCATAGCCCTCTATGGGCTTCCAAATATCCCTTTGCCAATTCCACAAGAACAGGCTTAGCGAAAGGCTTCTTGAAGGGAAAGTTGTAACTCTGTGAGATGAATTAACAGAACACAGAGCAGTTTCTCAGAAAGCTTCTTTCCAGTTTTGAACGGAAGATATTTCCTTTTTCACCATAGCCCTCTATGGGCTTCCAAATATCCCTTTGCCAATTCCACAAGAACAGCCTTAGCGAAAGGCTTCTTGAAGGGAAAGATGTAACTCTGTGAGATGAATTAACAGAACACAGAGCAGTTTCTCAGAAAGCTTCTTTCCAGTTTTGAACGGAAGATATTTCGTTTTTCATCATAGCCCTCTATGGGCTTCCAAATATCCCTTTGCCAATTCCACAAGAACAGCCTTAGCGAAAGGCTTCTTGAAGGGAAAGATGTAACTCTGTGAGATGAATTAACAGAACACAGAGCAGTTTCTCAGAAAGCTTCCTTCCAGTTTTGAACGGAAGATATTTCCTTTTTCACCATAGCCCTCTATGGGCTTCCAAATATCCCTTTGCCAATTCCACAAGAACAGCCTTAGCGAAAGGCTTCTTGAAGGGAAAGATGTAACTCTGTGAGATGAATTAACAGAACACAGAGCAGTTTCTCAGAAAGCTTCTTTCCATTTTTGAACGGAAGATATTTCCTTTTTCACCATAGCCCTCTATGGGCTTCCAAATATCCCTTTGCCAATTGCACAGGAAGAGCCTTAGCGAAAGGCTTCTTGAAGGGAAAGATGTAACTCTGTGAGATGAATTAACAGAACACAGAGCAGTTTCTCAGAAAGCTTCTTTCCAGTTTTGAACGGAAGATATTTCCTTTTTCACCATAGCCCTCTAGGGCTTCCAAATATCCCTTTGCCAATTCCACAAGAACAGCCTTAGCGAAAGGCTTCTTGATGGGAAAGATGTAACTCTGTGAGATGAATTAACAGAACACAGAGCAGTTTCTCAGAAAGCTTCTTTCCAGTTTTGAACGGAAGATATTTCCTTTTTCACGATAGCCCTCTATGGGCTTCCAAATATCCCTTTGCCAATTCCACAAGAACAGCCTTAGCGAAAGGCTTCTTGAAGGGAAAGATGTAACTCTGTGAGATGAATTAACAGAACACAGAGCAGTTTCCCAGAAAGCTTCTTTCCAGTTTTGAACGGAAGATATTTCCTTTTTCACCATAGCCCTCTATGGGCTTCCAAATATGCCTTTGCAATTCCACCAGAACAGCCTTAGCGAAAGGCTTCCTGAAGGGAAAAATGTAATTCTGTGCGATGAATTAACAGAACACAGAGCAGTTTCTCCGAAAGTTTCTTTCCAGTTTTGAACGGAAGATATTTCCTTTTTCACCATAGCCCTCTATGGGTTTCCAAATATCCCTTTGCCAATTCCACAAAAACAGCCTTAGCGAAAGGCTTCTTGAAGGGAAAGATGTAACTCTGTGAGATGAGTTAACAGAACACAGAGCAGTTTCTCAGAAAGCTTCTTTCCAGTTTTGAACGGAAGGTATTTCCTTTTTCACCATAGCCCTCTATGGGCTTCCAAATATCCCTTTGCCAATTCCACAAGAACAGCCTTACCGAAAGGCTTCTTGAAGGGAAAGATGTAACTCTGTGAGATGAATTAACAGAACACAGAGCAGTTTCTCAGAAAGCTTCTTTCCAGTTTTGAACGGAAGATATTTCCTTTTTCACCATAGCCCTCTATGGGCTTCCAAATATCCCTTTGCCAATTCCACAAGAACAGCCTTAGCGAAAGGCTTCTTGAAGGGAAAGATGTAACTCTGTGAGATGAATTAACAGAACACAGAGCAGTTTCTCAGAAAGCTTCTTTCCAGTTTAGAACGGAAGATATTTCCTTTTTCACCATAGCCCTCTATGGGCTTCCAAATATCCCTTTGCCAATTCCACAAGAACAGCCTTAGCGAAAGGCTTCTTGAAGGGAAAGATGTAACTCTGTGAGATGAATTAACAGAACACAGAGCAGTTTCTCAGAAAGCTTCTTTCATGTTTTGAACGGAAGATATTTCCTTTTACACCATAGCCCTCTATGGGCTTCCAAATATCCCTTTGCCAATTCCACAAGAAAAGCCTTAGCGAAAGGCTTCTTGAAGGGAAAGATGTAACTCTGTGAGATGAATTAACAGAACACAGAGCAGTTTCTCAGAATGCTTCTTTCCAGTTTTGAACGGAAGATATTTCCTTTTTCACCATAGCCCTCTATGGGCTTCCAAATATCCCTTTGCCAATTCCACAAGAACAGCCTTAGCGAAAGGCTTCTTGATGGGAAAGATGTAACTCTGTGAGATGAATTAACAGAACACAGAGCAGTTTCTCAGAAAGCTTCTTTCCAGTTTTGAACGGAAGATATTTCCTTTTTCACCATAGCCCTCTATGGGCTTCCAAATATCCCTTTGCCAATTCCCCAAGAACAGCCTTAGCGAAAGGCTTCTTGAAGGGAAAGATGTAACTCTGTGAGATGAATTAAGAGAACACAGAGCAGTTTCTCAGAAAGCTTCTTTCCAGTTTTGAACGGAAGATATTTCCTTTTTCACCATAGCCCTCTATGGGCTTCCAAATATCCCTTTGCCAATTCCACAAGAACAGCCTTAGCGAAAGGCTTCTTGAAGGGAAAGATGTAACTCTGTGAGATGAATTAACAGAACACAGAGCAGTTTCTCAGAAAGCTTCTTTCATGTTTTGAACGGAAGATATTTCCTTTTACACCATAGCCCTCTATGGGCTTCCAAATATCCCTTTGCCAATTCCACAAGAAAAGACTTAGCGAAAGGCTTCTTGAAGGGAAAGATGTAACTCTGTGAGATGAATTAACAGAACACAGAGCAGTTTCTCAGAAAGCTTCTTTCCAGTTTTGAACGGAAGATATTTCCTTTTTCACCATAGCCCTCTATGGGCTTCCAAATATCCCTTTGCCAATTCCACAAGAACAGCCTTAGCGAAAGGCTTCTTGAAGGGAAAGATGTAACTCTGTGAGATGAATTAACAGAACACAGAGCAGTTTCTCAGAAAGCTTCTTTCCAGTTTTGAACGGAAGATATTTCCTTTTTCAATATAGCCCTCTAAGGGCTTCCAAATATCCCTTTGCCAATTCCACAAGAACAGCCTTAGCGAAAGGCTTCTTGAAGAGAAAGATGTAACTCTGTGAGATGAATTAACAGAACACAGAGCAGTTTCTCAGAAAGCTTCTTTCCAGTTTTGAACGGAAGATATTTTCTTTTTCACCTTAGCAATCTATGGGCTTCCAAATATCCCTTTGCCAATGCCACAAGAACAGCCTTAGCGAAAGGCTTCTTGAAGGGAAAGTTGTAACTCGGTGAGATGAATTAACAGAACACAGAGCAGTTTCTCAGAAAGCTTCTTTCCAGTTTTGAACGGAAGGTATTTCCATTTTCACCATAGCCCTCTATGGGCTTCCAAATATCCCTTTGCCAATTCCACAAAACAGCCTTTGCGAAAGGCTTCTTGAAGGGAAAGATGTAACTCTGTGAGATGAATTAACAGAACACAGAGCAGTTTCTCAGAAAGCTTCTTTACAGTTTTGAACGGAAGATATTTCCTTTTTCACCATAGCCCTCTATGGGCTTCCAAATATCCCTTGCCAATTCCACAAGAACAGCCTTAGCGAAAGGCTTCTTGAAGGGAAACATGTAACTCTGTGAGATGAATTAACAGGACACAGAGCAGTTTCTCAGAAAGCTTCTTTCCAGTTTTGAACGGATGGTATTTCCTTTTTCACCATAGCCCTCTATGGGCTTCCAAATATCCCTTTGCCAATTCCACAAGAACAGCCTTAGCGAAAGGCTTCTTGAAGGGAAAGATGTAACTCTGTGAGATGAATTAACAGAACACAGAGCAGTTTCTCAGAAAGCTTCTTTCCAGTTTTGAACGGAAGATATTTCCTTTTTCACCATAGCCCTCTATGGGCTTCCAAATATCCCTTTGCCAATTCCACAAGAACAGCCTTAGCGAAAGGCTTCTTGAAGGGAAAGATGTAACTCTGTGAGATGAATTAACAGGACACAGAGCAGTTTCTCAGAAAGCTTCTTTCCAGTTTTGAACGGAAGATATTTCCTTTTTCACCATAGCCCTCTATGTTCTTCCAAATATCCCTTTGCCAATTCCACAAGAACAGCCTTAGCGAAAGGCTTCTTGAAGGGAAAGATGTAACTCTGTGAGATGAATTAACAGAACACAGAGCAGTTTCTCAGAAAGCTTCTTTCCAGTTTTGAACGGAAGATATTTCCTTTTTCACCATAGCCCTCTATGGGCTTCCAAATATCCCTTTGCCAATTCCACAAGAACAGCCTTAGCGAAAGGCTTCTTGAAGGGAAAGATGTAACTCTGTGAGATGAATTAACAGAACACAGAGCAGTTTCTCAGAAAGCTTCTTTCCAGTTTAGAACGGAAGATATTTCCTTTTTCACCATAGCCCTCTATGGGCTTCCAAATATCCCTTTGCCAATTCCACAAGAACAGCCTTAGCGAAAGGCTTCTTGAAGGGAAAGATGTAACTCTGTGAGATGAATTAACAGAACACAGAGCAGTTTCTCAGAAAGCTTCTTTCATGTTTTGAACGGAAGATATTTCCTTTTACACCATAGCCCTCTATGGGCTTCCAAATATCCCTTTGCCAATTCCACAAGAAAAGCCTTAGCGAAAGGCTTCTTGAAGGGAAAGATGTAACTCTGTGAGATGAATTAACAGAACACAGAGCAGTTGCTCAGAAAGCTTCTTTCCAGTTTTGAACGGAAGATATTTCCTTTTTCACCATAGCCCTCTATGGGCTTCCAAATATCCCTTTGCCAATTCCACAAGAACAGCCTTAGCGAAAGGCTTCTTGAAGGGAAAGATGTAACTCTGTGAGATGAATTAACAGGACACAGAGCAGTTTCTCAGAAAGCTTCTTTCCAGTTTTGAACGGAAGATATTTCCTTTTTCACCATAGCCCTTTAAGGGCTTCCAAATATCCCTTTGCCAATTCCACAAGAACAGCCTTAGCGAAAGGCTTTTGAAGGGAAAGATGTAACTCTGTGAGATGAATTAACAGAACACAGAGCAGTTTCTCAGAAAGCTTCTTTCCAGTTTTGAACGGAAGATATTTTCTTTTTCACCTTAGCAATCTATGGGCTTCCAAATATCCCTTTTCAAATTCCACAAGAACAGCCTTAGCGAAAGGCTTTTTCAAGAGAAAGATATAACTCTGTGAGATGAATTAACAAAACACAGAGCAGTTTCTCAGAAAGCTTCTTTCCAGTTTTGAACGGAAGATATTTCCTTTTACACCATAGCCCTCTATGGGCTTCCAAATATCCCTGTGCCAATTTCACAAAACAGCCTTTGCGAAAGGCTTCTTGAAGGGAAAGATGTAACTCTGTGAGATGAATTAACAGAACACAGAGCAGTTTCTCAGAAAGCTTCTTTCCAGTTTTGAACGGAAGATATTTCCTTTTTCACCATAGCCCTCTATGGGCTTCCAAATATCCCTTGCCAATTCCACAAGAACAGCCTTAGCGAAAGGCTTCTTGAAGGGAAACATGTAACTCTGTGAGATGAATTAACAGGACACAGAGCAGTTTCTCAGAAAGCTTCTTTCCAGTTTTGAACGGATGGTATTTCCTTTTTCACCATAGCCCTCTATGGGCTTCCAAATATCCCTTTGCCAATTCCACAAGAACAGCCTTAGCGAAAGGCTTCTTGAAGGGAAATATGTAACTCTGTGAGATGAATTAACAGAACACAGAGCAGTTTCGCAGAAAACTTCTTTCCAGTTTTGAACGGAAGATATTTCCTTTTTCACCATAGCCCTCTATGGGCTTCCAAATATCCCTTTGCCAATTCCACAAGAACAGCCTTAGCGAAAGGCTTCTTGAAGGGAAAGATGTAACTCTGTGAGATGAATTAACAGAACACAGAGCAGTTTCTCAGAAAGCTTCTTTCCAGTTTTGAACGGAAGATATTTCCTTTTTCACCATAGCCCTCTATGGGCTTCCAAATATCCCTTTGCCAATTCCACAAGAACAGCCTTAGCGAAAGGCTTCTTGAAGATAAAGATGTAACTCTGTGAGATGAATTAACAGAACACAGAGCAGTTTCTCAGAAAGCTTCTTTCCAGTTTTGAACGGAAGATATTTCCTTTTTCATCATAGCCCTCTATGGGCTTCCAAATATCCCTTTGCCAATTCCACAAGAACAGCCTTAGCGAAAGGCTTCTTGAAGGGAAAGATGTAACTCTGTGAGATGAATTAACAGAACACAGAGCAGTTTCTCAGAAAGCTTCTTCCCAGTTTTGAACGGAAGATATTTCCTTTTTCACGATAGCCCTCTATGGGCTTTCAAATATCCCTTTGCCAATTCCACAAGAACAGCCTTAGCGAAAGGCTTCTTGAAGGGAAAGATGTAACTCTGTGAGATGAATTAACAGAACACAGAGCAGTTTCCCAGAAAGCTTCTTTCCAGTTTTGAACGGAAGATATTTCCTTTTTCACCATAGCCCTCTATGGGCTTCCAAATATCCCTTTGCAATTCCACCAGAACAGCCTTAGCGAAAGGCTTCCTGAAGGGAAAGATGTAACTCTGTGCGATGAATTAACAGAACACAGAGCAGTTTCTCCGAAAGCTTCTTTCCAGTTTTGAACGGAAGATATTTCCTTTTTCACCTTAGCCCTCTATGGGTTTCCAAATATCCCTTTGCCAATTCCACAAAAACAGCCTTAGCGAAAGGCTTCTTGAAGGGAAAGATGTAACTCTGTGAGATGAATTAACAGAACACAGAGCAGTTTCTCAGAAAGCTTCTTTCCAGTTTTGAACGGAAGGTATTTCCTTTCTCACCATAGCCCTCTATGGGCTTCCAAATATCCCTTTGCCAATTCCACAAGAACAGCCTTACCGAAAGGCTTCTTGAAGGGAAAGATGTAACTCTGTGAGATGAATTAACAGAACACAGAGCAGTTTCTCAGAAAGCTTCTTTCCAGTTTTGAACGGAAGATATTTCCTTTTTCACCATAGCCCTCTATGGGCTTCCAAATATCCCTTTGCCAATTCCACAAGAACAGCCTTAGCGAAAGGCTTCTTGAAGGGAAAGATGTAACTCTGTGAGATGAATTAACAGAACACAGAGCAGTTTCTCAGAAAGCTTCTTTCCAGTTTAGAACGGAAGATATTTCCTTTTTCACCATAGCCCTCTATGGGCTTCCAAATATCCCTTTGCCAATTCCACAAGAACAGCCTTAGCGAAAGGCTTCTTGAAGGGAAAGATGTAACTCTGTGAGATGAATTAGCAGAACACAGAGCAGTTTCTCAGAAAGCTTCTTTCCAGTTTTGAACGGAAGATATTTCCTTTTTCACCATAGCCCTCTATGGGCTTCCAAATATCCCTTTGCCAATTCCACAAGAACAGCCTTAGCGAAAGGCTTCTTGATGGGAAAGATGTAACTCTGTGAGATGAATTAACAGAACACAGAGCAGTTTCTCAGAAAGCTTCTTTCCAGTTTTGAACGGAAGATATTTCCTTTTTCACCATAGACCTCTATGGGCTTCCAAATATCCCTTTGCCAATTCCCCAAGAACAGCCTTAGCGAAAGGCTTCTTGAAGGGAAAGATGTAACTCTGTGAGATGAATTAAGAGAACACAGAGCAGTTTCTCAGAAAGCTTCTTTCCAGTTTTGAACGGAAGATATTTCCTTTTTCACCATAGCCCTCTATGGGCTTCCAAATATCCCTTTGCCAATTCCACAAGAACAGCCTTAGCGAAAGGCTTCTTGAAGGGAAAGATTTAACTCTGTGAGATGAATTAACAGGACACAGAGCAGTCTCTCAGAAAGCTTCTTTCATGTTTTGAACGGAAGATATTTCCTTTTTCACCATAGCCCTCTATGGGCTTCCAAATATCCCTTTGCCAATTCCCCAAGAACAGCCTTAGCGAAAGGCTTCTTGAAGGGAAAGATGTAACTCTGTGAGATGAATTAACAGAACACAGAGCAGTTTCTCAGAAAGCTTCTTTCCAGTTTTGAACGGAAGATATTTCCTTTTTCAACATAGCCCTCTATGGGCTTCCAAATATCCCTTTGCCAATTCCACAAGAACAGCCTTAGCGAAAGGCTTATTGAAGGGAAAGATGTAACTCTGTGGGATGAATTCACAGAATACAGAGCAGTTTCTCAGAAAGCTTCTTTCCAGTTTTGAACGGAAGATATTTCCTTTTTCACCGTAGCCGTCTATCAGATTCCAAATATCCCTTTGCCAATTCCCCAAGAACAGCCTTATCGAAAGGCTTCTTGAAGAGAAAGTTGTAACTCTGTGAGATGAATTAACAGAACACAGAGCAGTTTCTCAGAAAGCTTCTTTCCAGTTTTGAACGGAAGATATTTCCTTTTTCACCATAGCCCTCTATGGGCTTCCAAATATCCCTTTGCCAATTCCACAAGAACAGCCTTAGCGAAAGGCTTCTTGAAGGGAAACATGTAACTCTGTGAGATGAATTAACAGAACACAGAGCAGTTTCTCAGAAAGCTTCTTTCCAGTTTTGAACGGAAGATATTTCCTTTTTCATCATAGCCCTCTATGGGCTTCCAAATATCCCTTTGCCAATTCCACAAGAACAGCCTTAGCGAAAGGCTTCTTGAAGGGAAAGATGTAACTCTGTGAGATGAATTAACAGAACACAGAGCAATTTCTCAGAAAGCTTCTTTCCAGTTTTGAACGGAAGATATTTCCTTTTTCACCATAGCCCTCTATGGGCTTCCAAATATCCCTTTGCCAATTGCACAGGAAGAGCCTTAGCGAAAGGCTTCTTGAAGGGAAAGATGTAACTCTGTGAGATGAATTAACAGAACACAGAGCAGTTTCTCAGAAAGCTTCTTTCCAGTTTTGAACGGAAGATATTTCCTTTTTCACCATAGCCCTCTATGGGCTTCCAAATATCCCTTTGCCAATTGCACAGGAAGAGCCTTAGCGAAAGGCTTCTTGAAGGGAAAGATGTAACTCTGTGAGATGAATTAACAGAACACAGAGCAGTTTCTCAGAAAGCTTCTTTCCAGTTTTGAACGGAAGATACTTCCTTTTTCACCATAGCCCTCTATGGGCTTCCAAACATCCCTTTGCCAATTCCACAAGAACAGCCTTAGCGAAAGGCTTCTTGAAGGGAAAGATGTAACTCTGTGAGATGAATTAACAGAACACAGAGCAGTTTCTCAGAAAGCTTCTTTCCAATTTTGAACGGAAGATATTTCCTTTTTCACCATAGAGCTCTATGGGCTTCCAAATATCCCTTTGCCAATTCCACCAGAACAGCCTTAGCGAAAGGCTTCCTGAAGGGAAAGATGTAACTCTGTGAGATGAATTAACAGAACACAGAGCAGTTTCTCAGAAAGCTTCTTTCCAGTTTTGAACGGAAGATATTTCCTTTTTCACCTTAGCCCTCTATGGGTTTCCAAATATCCCTTTTCCAATTCCACAAGAACAGCCTTAGCGAAAGGCTTCTTGAAGGGAAAGATGTAACTCGGTGAGATGAATTAACAGAACACAGAGCAGTTTCTCGGAGCTTCTTTCCAGTTTTGAACGGAAGATATTTCCTTTTTCACCATAGCCCTCTAAGGGCTTCCAAATATCCCTTTGCCAATTCCACAAGAACAGCCTTAGCGAAAGGCTTCTTGAAGGGAAAGATGTAACTCTGTGAGATGAATTAACAGAACACAGAGCAGTTTCTCAGAAAGCTTCTTTCCAGTTTTGAACGGAAGATATTTCCTTTTTCACCTTAGCAATCTATGGGCTTCCAAATATCCCTTTGCCAATTCCACAAGAACAGCCTTAGCGAAAGGCTTCTTGAAGGGAAAGTTGTAACTCGGTGAGATGAATTAACAGAACACAGAGCAGTTTCTCAGAAAGCTTCTTTCCAGTTTTGAACGGAAGATATTTCCTTTTTCACCATAGCCCTCTATGGGCTTCCAAATATCCCTTTGCCAATTAAACAAGAACAGCCTTAGCGAAAGGCTTCTTGAAGGGAAAGATGTAACTCTGTGAGATGAATTAACAGAACACGGAGCAGTTTCTCAGAAAGCTTCTTTCCAGTTTTGAACGGATGGTATTTCCTTTTTCACCATAGCCCTCAATGGGCTTCCAAATATCCCTTTGCCAATTCCACAAGAACAGCCTTAGCGAAAGGCTTCTTGAAGGGAAAGATGTAACTCTGTGAGGTGAATTAACAGAACACAGAGCAGTTTCTCAGAAAGCTTCTTTCCAGTTTTGAACGGAAGATATTTCCTTTTTCACCATAGCCCTCTATGGGCTTCCAAATATCCCTTTGCCAATTCCACAAGAACAGCCTTAGCGAAAGGCTTCTTGATGGGAAAGATGTAACTCTGTGAGATGAATTAACAGAACACAGAGCAGTTTCTCAGAAAGCTTCTTTCCAGTTTTGAACGGAAGATATTTCCTTTTTCACCATAGCCCTCTATGGGCTTCCAAATATCCCTTTGCCAATTCCCCAAGAACAGCCTTAGCGAAAGGCTTCTTGAAGGGAAAGATGTAACTCTGTGAGATGAATTAACAGAACACAGAGCAGTTTCTCAGAAAGCTTCTTTCCAGTTTTGAACGGAAGATATTTCCTTTTTCACCATAGCCCTCTATGGGCTTCCAAATATCCCTTTGCCAATTCCACAAGAACAGCCTTAGCGAAAGGCTTCTTGAAGGGAAAGATTTAACTCTGTGAGATGAATTAACAGGACACAGAGCAGTCTCTCAGAAAGCTTCTTTCCAGTTTTGAACGGAAGATATTTCCTTTTTCACCATAGCCCTCTATGGGCTTCCAAATATCCCTTTGCCAATTCCACAAGAACAGCCTTAGCGAAAGGCTTCTTGAAGGGAAAGATGTAACTCTGTGAGATGAATTAACAGAACACAGAGCAGTTTCTCAGAAAGCTTCCTTCCAGTTTTGAACGGAAGATATTTCCTTTTTCACCATAGCCCTCTATGGGCTTCCAAATATCCCTTTGCCAATTCCCCAAGAACAGCCTTAGCGAAAGGCTTTTTGAAGGGAAAGATGTAACTCTGTGAGATGAATTAACAGAACACAGAGCAGTTTCTCAGAAAGCTTCTTTCCAGTTTTGAACGGAAGATATTTCCTTTTTCACCATAGCCCTCTATGGGCTTCCAAACATCCCTTTGCCAATTCCACAAGAACAGCCTTAGCGAAAGGCTTCTTGAAGGGAAAGATGTAACTCTGTGAGATGAATTAACAGAACACAGAGCAGTTTCTCAGAAACCTTCTTTCCAATTTTGAACGGAAGATATTTCCTTTTTCACCATAGAGCTCTATGGGCTTCCAAATATCCCTTTGCCAATTCCACCAGAACAGCCTTAGCGAAAGGCTTCCTGAAGGGAAAGTTGTAACTCTGTGAGATGAATTAACAGAACACAGAGCAGTTTCTCAGAAAACTTCTTTCCAGTTTTGAACGGAAGATATTTCCTTTTTCACCTTAGCCCTCTATGGGTTTCCAAATATCCCTTTTCCAATTCCACAAGAACAGCCTTAGCGAAAGGCTTCTTGAAGGGAAAGATGTAACTCGGTGAGATGAATTAACAGAACACAGAGCAGTTTCTCAGAGCTTCTTTCCAGTTTTGAACGGAAGATATTTCCTTTTTCACCATAGCCCTCTAAGGGCTTCCAAATATCCCTTTGCCAATTCCACAAGAACAGCCTTAGCGAAAGGCTTCTTGAAGGGAAAGATGTAACTCTGTGAGATGAATTAACAGAACACAGAGCAGTTTCTCAGAAAGCTTCTTTCCAGTTTTGAACGGAAGATATTTCCTTTTTCACCTTAGCAATCTATGGGCTTCCAAATATCCCTTTGCCAATTCCACAAGAACAGCCTTAGCGAAAGGCTTCTTGAAGGGAAAGTTGTAACTCGGTGAGATGAATTAACAGAACACAGAGCAGTTTCTCAGAAAGCTTCTTTCCAGTTTTGAACGGAAGATATTTCCTTTTTCACCATACCCCTCTATGGGCTTCCAAATATCCCTGTGCCAATTCCACAAAACAGCCTTAGCGAAAGGCTTCTTGAAGGGAAAGATGTAACCCTGTGAGATGAATTAACAGAACACAGAGCAGTTTCTCAGAAAGCTTCTTTCCAGTTTTGAACGGAAGATATTTCCTTTTTCACCATAGCCCTCTATGGGCTTCCAAATATCCCTTTGCCAATTAAACAAGAACAGCCTTAGCGAAAGGCTTCTTGAAGGGAAAGATGTAACTCTGTGAGATGAATTAACAGAACACAGAGCAGTTTCTCAGAAAGCTTCTTTCCAGTTTTGAACGGATGGTATTTCCTTTTTCACCATAGCCCTCAATGGGCTTCCAAATATCCCTTTGCCAATTCCACAAGAACAGCCTTAGCGAAAGGCTTCTTGAAGGGAAAGATGTAACTCTGTGAGGTGAATTAACAGAACACAGAGCAGTTTCTCAGAAAGCTTCTTTCCAGTTTTGAACGGAAGATATTTCCTTTTTCACCATAGCCCTCTATGGGCTTCCAAATATCCCTTTGCCAATTCCACAAGAACAGCCTTAGCGAAAGGCTTCTTGATGGGAAAGATGTAAGTCTATGAGATGAATTAACAGAACACAGAGCAGTTTCTCAGAAAGCTTCTTTCATGTTTTGAACGGAAGATATTTCCTTTTTCACCATAGCCCTCTATGGGCTTCCAAATATCCCTTTGCCAATTCCCCAAGAACAGCCTTAGCGAAAGGCTTCTTGAAGGGAAAGATGTAACTCTGTGAGATGAATTAACAGAACACAGAGCAGTTTCTCAGAAAGCTTCTTTCCAGTTTTGAACGGAAGATATTTCCTTTTTCACCGTAGCCGTCTATCGGATTCCAAATATCCCTTTGCCAATTCCCCAAGAACAGCCTTATCGAAAGGCTTCTTGAAGAGAAAGTTGTAACTCTGTGAGATGAATTAACAGAACACAGAGCAGTTTCTCAGAAAGCTTCTTTCCAGTTTTGAACGGAAGATATTTCCTTTTTCACCATAGCCCTCTATGGGCTTCCAAATATCCCTTTGCCAATTCCACAAGAACAGCCTTAGCGAAAGGCTTCTTGAAGGGAAACATGTAACTCTGTGAGATGAATTAACAGAACACAGAGCAGTTTCTCAGAAAGCTTCTTTCCAGTTTTGAACGGAAGATATTTCCTTTTTCATCATAGCCCTCTATGGGCTTCCAAATATCCCTTTGCCAATTCCACAAGAACAGCCTTAGCGAAAGGCTTCTTGAAGGGAAAGATGTAACTCTGTGAGATGAATTAACAGAACACAGAGCAGTTTCTCAGAAAGCTTCTTTCCAGTTTTGAACGGAAGATATTTCCTTTTTCACCATAGCCCTCTATGGGCTTCCAAATATCCCTTTGCCAATTGCACAGGAAGAGCCTTAGCGAAAGGCTTCTTGAAGGGAAAGATGTAACTCTGTGAGATGAATTAACAGAACACAGAGCAGTTTCTCAGAAAGCTTCTTTCCAGTTTTGAACGGAAGATATTTCCTTTTTCACCATAGCCCTCTATGGGCTTCCAAATATCCCTTTGCCAATTGCACAGGAAGAACCTTAGCGAAAGGCTTCTTGAAGGGAAAGATGTAACTCTGTGAGATGAATTAACAGAACACAGAGCAGTTTCTCAGAAAGCTTCTTTCCAGTTTTGAACGGAAGATACTTCCTTTTTCACCATAGCCCTCTATGGGCTTCCAAACATCCCTTTGCCAATTCCACAAGAACAGCCTTAGCGAAAGGCTTCTTGAAGGGAAAGATGTAACTCTGTGAGATGAATTAACAGAACACAGAGCAGTTTCTCAGAAAGCTTCTTTCCAATTTTGAACGGAAGATATTTCCTTTTTCACCATAGAGCTCTATGGGCTTCCAAATATCCCTTTGCCAATTCCACCAGAACAGCTTTAGCGAAAGGCTTCCTGAAGGGAAAGATGTAACTCTGTGAGATGAATTAACAGAACACAGAGCAGTTTCTCAGAAAGCTTCTTTCCAGTTTTGAACGGAAGATATTTCCTTTTTCACCTTAGCCCTCTATGGGTTTCCAAATATCCCTTTTCCAATTCCACAAGAACAGCCTTAGCGAAAGGCTTCTTGAAGGGAAAGATGTAACTCGGTGAGATGAATTAACAGAACACAGAGCAGTTTCTCAGAGCTTCTTTCCAGTTTTGAACGGAAGATATTTCCTTTTTCACCATAGCCCTCTAAGGGCTTCCAAATATCCCTTTGCCAATTCCACAAGAACAGCCTTAGCGAAAGGCTTCTTGAAGGGAAAGATGTAACTCTGTGAGATGAATTAACAGAACACAGAGCAGTTTCTCAGAAAGCTTCTTTCCAGTTTTGAACGGAAGATATTTCCTTTTTCACCTTAGCAATCTATGGGCTTCCAAATATCCCTTTGCCAATTCCACAAGAACAGCCTTAGCGAAAGGCTTCTTGAAGGGAAAGTTGTAACTCGGTGAGATGAATTAACAGAACACAGAGCAGTTTCTCAGAAAGCTTCTTTCCAGTTTTGAACGGAAGATATTTCCTTTTTCACCATACCCTCTATGGGCTTCCAAATATCCCTTTGCCAATTAAACAAGAACAGCCTTAGCGAAAGGCTTCTTGAAGCGAATGATGTAACTCTGTGAGATGAATTAACAGAACACAGAGCAGTTTCTCAGAAAGCTTCTTTCCAGTTTTGAACGGATGGTATTTCCTTTTTCACCATAGCCCTCAATGGGCTTCCAAATATCCCTTTGCCAATTCCACAAGAACAGCCTTAGCGAAAGGCTTCTTGAAGGGAAAGATGTAACTCTGTGAGGTGAATTAACAGAACACAGAGCAGTTTCTCAGAAAGCTTCTTTCCAGTTTTGAACGGAAGATATTTCCTTTTTCACCATAGCCCTCTATGGGCTTCCAAATATCCCTTTGCCAATTCCACAAGAACAGCCTTAGCGAAAGGCTTCTTGATGGGAAAGATGTAACTCTATGTGATGAATTAACAGAACACAGAGCAGTTTCTCAGAAAGCTTCTTTCCAGTTTTGAACGGAAGATATTTCCTTTTTCACCATAGCCCTCTATGGGCTTCCAAATATCCCTTTGCCAATTCCACAAGAACAGCCTTAGCGAAAGGCTTCTTGAAGGGAAAGATGTAACTCTGTGAGATGAATTAAGAGAACACAGAGCAGTTTCTCAGAAAGCTTCTTTCCAGTTTTGAACGGAAGATATTTCCTTTTTCAACATAGCCCTCTATGGGCTTCCAAATATCCCTTTGCCAATTCCACAAGAACAGCCTTAGCGAAAGGCTTATTGAAGGGAAAGATGTAACTCTGTGGGATGAATTCACAGAACACAGAGCAGTTTCTCAGAAAGCTTCTTTCCAGTTTTGAACGGAAGATATTTCCTTTTTCACCGTAGCCGTCTATGGGATTCCAAATATCCCTTTGCCAATTCCCCAAGAACAGCCTTATCGAAAGGCTTCTTGAAGGGAAAGATGTAACTCTGTGAGATGAATTAACAGAACACAGAGCAGTTTCTCAGAAAGCTTCTTTCCAGTTTTGAACGGAAGATATTTCCTTTTTTACCTTAGCCCTCTATGTGCTTCCAAATATCCCTTTGCCAAACCCACAAGAACAGCCTTAGCGAAAGGCTTCTTGAAGGGAAAGATGTAACTCTGTGAGATGAATTAACAGAACACAGAGCAGTTTCTCAGAAAGCTTCTTTCCAGTTTTGAACGGAAGATATTTCCTTTTTCACCATAGCCCTCTATGGGCTTCCAAATATCCCTTTGCCAATTCCACAAGAACAGCCTTAGCGAAAGGCTTCTTGAAGGGAAAGATGTAACTCTGTGAGATGAATTAACAGAACACAGAGCAGTTTCTCAGAAAGCTTCTTTCCAGTTTTGAACGGAAGATATTTCCTTTTTCACCATAGCCCTCTATGGGCTTCCAAATATCCCTTTTCAAATTCCACAAGAACAGCCTTAGCGAAAGGCTTTTTCAAGGGAAAGATGTAACTCTGTGAGATGAATTAACAAAACACAGAGCAGTTTCTCAGAAAGCTTCTTTCCAGTTTAGAACGGAAGATATTTCCTTTTTCACCATAGCCCTCTATGGCCTTCCAAATATCCCTTTGCCAATTCCACAAGAACAGCCTTAGCGAAAGGCTTCTTGAAGGGAAAGATGTAACTCTGTGAGATGAATTAACAGAACACAGAGCAGTTTCTCAGAAAGCTTCTTTCATGTTTTGAACGGAAGATAATTCCTTTTACACCATAGCCCTCTATGGGCTTCCAAATATCCCTTTGCCAATTCCACAAGAACAGCCTTAGCGAAAGGCTTCTTGAAGGGAAAGATGTAACTCTGTGAGGTGAATTAACAGAACACAGAGCAGTTTCTCAGAATGCTTCTTTCCAGTTTTGAACGGAAGATATTTCCTTTTTCACCATAGCCCTCTATGGGCTTCCAAATATCGCTTTGCCAATTCCACAACAACAGCCTTAGCGAAAGGCTTCTTGATGGGAAAGATGTAACTCTGTGAGATGAATTAACAGAACACAGAGCAGTTTCTCAGAAAGCTTCTTTCCAGTTTTGAACGGAAGATATTTCCTTTTTCACCATAGCCCTCTATGGGCTTCCAAATATCCCTTTGCCAATTCCCCAAGAACAGCCTTAGCGAAAGGCTTCTTGAAGGGAAAGATGTAACTCTGTGAGATTAATTAAGAGAACACAGAGCAGTTTCTCAGAAAGCTTCTTTCCAGTTTTGAACGGAAGATATTTCCTTTTTCACCATAGCCCTCTATGGGCTTCCAAATATCCCTTTGCCAATTCCACAAGAACAGCCTTAGCGAAAGGCTTCTTGAAGGGAAAGATGTAACTCTGTGAGATGAATTAACAGGACACAGAGCAGTTTCTCAGAAAGCTTCTTTCCATTTTTGAACGGAAGGTATTTCCTTTTTCACCATAGCCCTCTATGGGCTTCCAAATATCCCTTTGCCAATTCCACAAGAACAGCCTTAGCGAAAGGCTTCTTGAAGGGAAAGATGTAACTCTGTGAGATGAATTAACAGAACACAGAGCAGTTTCTCAGAAAGCTTCTTTCCAGTTTTGAACGGAAGATATTTCCTTTTTCACCATAGCCCTCTATGGGCTTCCAAATATCCCTTTGCCAATTCCACAAGAACAGCCTTAGCGAAAGGCTTATTGAAGGGAAAGATGTAACTCTGTGGGATGAATTCACAGAACACAGAGCAGTTTCTCAGAAAGCTTCTTTCCAGTTTTGAACGGAAGATATTTCCTTTTTCACCGTAGCCGTCTATGGGATTCCAAATATCCCTTTGCCAATTCCCCAAGAACAGCCTTATCGAAAGGCTTCTTGAAGGGAAAGATGTAACTCTGTGAGATGAATTAACAGAACACAGAGCAGTTTCTCAGAAAGCTTCTTTCCAGTTTTGAACGGAAGATATTTCCTTTTTTACCTTAGCCCTCTATGTGCTTCCAAATATCCCTTTGCCAAACCCACAAGAACAGCCTTAGCGAAAGGCTTCTTGAAGGGAAAGATGTAACTCTGTGAGATGAATTAACAGAACACAGAGCAGTTTCTCAGAAAGCTTCTTTCCAGTTTTGAACGGAAGATATTTCCTTTTTCACCATAGCCCTCTATGGGCTTCCAAATATCCCTTTGCCAATTCCACAAGAACAGCCTTAGCGAAAGGCTTCTTGAAGGGAAAGATGTAACTCTGTGAGATGAATTAACAGAACACAGAGCAGTTTCTCAGAAAGCTTCTTTCCAGTTTAGAACGGAAGATATTTCCTTTTTCACCATAGCCCTCTAGGGGCTTCCAAATATCCCTTTGCCAATTCCACAAGAACAGCCTTAGCGAAAGGCTTCTTGAAGGGAAAGATGTAACTCTGTGAGATGAATTAACAGAACACAGAGCAGTTTCTCAGAAAGCTTCTTTCATGTTTTGAACGGAAGATATTTCCTTTTACACCATAGCCCTCTATGGGCTTCCAAATATCCCTTTGCCAATTCCACAAGAAAAGCCTTAGCGAAAGGCTTCTTGAAGGGAAAGATGTAACTCTGTGAGATGAATTAACAGAACACAGAGCAGTTTCTCAGAATGCTTCTTTCCAGTTTTGAACGGAAGATATTTCCTTTTTCACCATAGCCCTCTATGGGCTTCCAAATATCCCTTTGCCAATTCCACAAGAACAGCCTTAGCGAAAGGCTTCTTGATGGGAAAGATGTAACTCTGTGAGATGAATTAACAGAACACAGAGCAGTTTCTCAGAAAGCTTCTTTCCAGTTTTGAACGGAAGATATTTCCTTTTTCACCATAGCCCTCTATGGGCTTCCAAATATCCCTTTGCCAATTCCCCAAGAACAGCCTTAGCGAAAGGCTTCTTGAAGGGAAAGATGTAACTCTGTGAGATGAATTAAGAGAACACAGAGCAGTTTCTCAGAAAGCTTCTTTCCAGTTTTGAACGGAAGATATTTCCTTTTTCACCATAGCCCTCTATGGGCTTCCAAATATCCCTTTGCCAATTCCACAAGAACAGCCTTAGCGAAAGGCTTCTTGAAGGGAAAGATTTAACTCTGTGAGATGAATTAACAGGACACAGAGCAGTCTCTCAGAAAGCTTCTTACCAGTTTTGAACGGAAGATATTTCCTTTTTCACCATAGCCCTCTATGGGCTTCCAAATATCCCTTTGCCAATTCCACAAGAACAGCCTTAGCGAAAGGCTTCTTGAAGGGAAAGATGTAACTCTGTGAGATGAATTAAGAGAACACAGAGCAGTTTCTCAGAAAGCTTCCTTCCAGTTTTGAACGGAAGATATTTCCTTTTTCACCATAGCCCTCTATGGGCTTCCAAATATCCCTTTGCCAATTCCCCAAGAACAGCCTTAGCGAAAGGCTTCTTGAAGGGAAAGATGTAACTCTGTGAGATGAATTAACAGAACACAGAGCAGTTTCTCAGAAAGCTTCTTTCCAGTTTTTAACGGAAGATATTTCCTTTTTCACCATAGCCCTCTATTAGCTTCCAAATATCCCTTTGCCAATTCCACAAGAACAGCCTTAGCGAAAGGCTTCTTGAAGGGAAAGATGTAACTCTGTGAGATGAATTAACAGGACACAGAGCAGTTTCTCAGAAAGCTTCTTTCCAGTTTTGAACGGAAGATATTTCCTTTTTCACCATAGCCCTCTATGTTCTTCCAAATATCCCTTTGCCAATTCCACAAGAACAGCCTTAGCGAAAGGCTTCTTGAAGGGAAAGATGTAACTCTGTGAGATGAATTAACAGAACACAGAGCAGTTTCTCAGAAAGCTTCTTTCCAGTTTTGAACGGAAGATATTTCCTTTTTCACCATAGCCCTCTATGGGCTTCCAAATATCCCTTTGCCAATTCCACAAGAACAGCCTTAGCGAAAGGCTTCTTGAAGGGAAAGATGTAACTCTGTGAGATGAATTAACAGAACACAGAGCAGTTTCTCAGAAAGCTTCTTTCCAGTTTAGAACGGAAGATATTTCCTTTTTCACCATAGCCCTCTATGGGCTTCCAAATATCCCTTTGCCAATTCCACAAGAACAGCCTTAGCGAAAGGCTTCTTGAAGGGAAAGATGTAACTCTGTGAGATGAATTAACAGAACACAGAGCAGTTTCTCAGAAAGCTTCTTTCATGTTTTGAACGGAAGATATTTCCTTTTACACCATAGCCCTCTATGGGCTTCCAAATATCCCTTTGCCAATTCCACAAGAAAAGACTTAGCGAAAGGCTTCTTGAAGGGAAAGATGTAACTCTGTGAGATGAATTAACAGAACACAGAGCAGTTTCTCAGAAAGCTTCTTTCCAGTTTTGAACGGAAGATATTTCCTTTTTCACCATAGCCCTCTATGGGCTTCCAAATATCCCTGTGCCAATTTCACAAAACAGCCTTTGCGAAAGGCTTCTTGAAGGGAAAGATGTAACTCTGTGAGATGAATTAACAGAACACAGAGCAGTTTCTCAGAAAGCTTCTTTCCAGTTTTGAACGGAAGATATTTCCTTTTTCACCATAGCCCTCTATGGGCTTCCAAATATCCCTTGCCAATTCCACAAGAACAGCCTTAGCGAAAGGCTTCTTGAAGGGAAACATGTAACTCTGTGAGATGAATTAACAGGACACAGAGCAGTTTCTCAGAAAGCTTCTTTCCAGTTTTGAACGGATGGTATTTCCTTTTTCACCATAGCCCTCTATGGGCTTCCAAATATCCCTTTGCCAATTCCACAAGAACAGCCTTAGCGAAAGGCTTCTTGAAGGGAAATATGTAACTCTGTGAGATGAATTAACAGAACACAGAGCAGTTTCTCAGAAAGCTTCTTTCCAGTTTTGAACGGAAGATATTTCCTTTTTCACCATAGCCCTCTATGGGCTTCCAAATATCCCTTTGCCAATTCCACAAGAACAGCCTTAGCGAAAGGCTTCTTGAAGATAAAGATGTAACTCTGTGAGATGAATTAACAGAACACAGAGCAGTTTCTCAGAAAGCTTCTTTCCAGTTTTGAACGGAAGATATTTCCTTTTTCATCATAGCCCTCTATGGGCTTCCAAATATCCCTTTGCCAATTCCACAAGAACAGCCTTAGCGAAAGGCTTCTTGAAGGGAAAGATGTAACTCTGTGAGATGAATTAACAGAACACAGAGCAGTTTCTCAGAAAGCTTCTTCCCAGTTTTGAACGGAAGATATTTCCTTTTTCACGATAGCCCTCTATGGGCTTTCAAATATCCCTTTGCCAATTCCACAAGAACAGCCTTAGCGAAAGGCTTCTTGAAGGGAAAGATGTAACTCTGTGAGATGAATTAACAGAACACAGAGCAGTTTCCCAGAAAGCTTCTTTCCAGTTTTGAACGGAAGATATTTCCTTTTTCACCATAGCCCTCTATGGGCTTCCAAATATCCCTTTGCAATTCCACCAGAACAGCCTTAGCGAAAGGCTTCCTGAAGGGAAAGATGTAACTCTGTGCGATGAATTAACAGAACACAGAGCAGTTTCTCCGAAAGCTTCTTTCCAGTTTTGAACGGAAGATATTTCCTTTTTCACCTTAGCCCTCTATGGGTTTCCAAATATCCCTTTGCCAATTCCACAAAAACAGCCTTAGCGAAAGGCTTCTTGAAGGGAAAGATGTAACTCTGTGAGATGAATTAACAGAACACAGAGCAGTTTCTCAGAAAGCTTCTTTCCAGTTTTGAACGGAAGGTATTTCCTTTCTCACCATAGCCCTCTATGGGCTTCCAAATATCCCTTTGCCAATTCCACAAGAACAGCCTTACCGAAAGGCTTCTTGAAGGGAAAGATGTAACTCTGTGAGATGAATTAACAGAACACAGAGCAGTTTCTCAGAAAGCTTCTTTCCAGTTTTGAACGGAAGATATTTCCTTTTTCACCATAGCCCTCTATGGGCTTCCAAATATCCCTTTGCCAATTCCACAAGAACAGCCTTAGCGAAAGGCTTCTTGAAGGGAAAGATGTAACTCTGTGAGATGAATTAACAGAACACAGAGCAGTTTCTCAGAAAGCTTCTTTCCAGTTTAGAACGGAAGATATTTCCTTTTTCACCATAGCCCTCTATGGGCTTCCAAATATCCCTTTGCCAATTCCACAAGAACAGCCTTAGCGAAAGGCTTCTTGAAGGGAAAGATGTAACTCTGTGAGATGAATTAACAGAACACAGAGCAGTTTCCCAGAAAGCTTCTTTCCAGTTTTGAACGGAAGATATTTCCTTTTTCACCATAGCCCTCTATGGGCTTCCAAATATCCCTTTGCAATTCCACCAGAACAGCCTTAGCGAAAGGCTTCCTGAAGGGAAAGATGTAACTCTGTGCGATGAATTAACAGAACACAGAGCAGTTTCTCCGAAAGCTTCTTTCCAGTTTTGAACGGAAGATATTTCCTTTTTCACCTTAGCCCTCTATGGGTTTCCAAATATCCCTTTGCCAATTCCACAAAAACAGCCTTAGCGAAAGGCTTCTTGAAGGGAAAGATGTAACTCTGTGAGATGAATTAACAGAACACAGAGCAGTTTCTCAGAAAGCTTCTTTCCAGTTTTGAACGGAAGGTATTTCCTTTCTCACCATAGCCCTCTATGGGCTTCCAAATATCCCTTTGCCAATTCCACAAGAACAGCCTTACCGAAAGGCTTCTTGAAGGGAAAGATGTAACTCTGTGAGATGAATTAACAGAACACAGAGCAGTTTCTCAGAAAGCTTCTTTCCAGTTTTGAACGGAAGATATTTCCTTTTTCACCATAGCCCTCTATGGGCTTCCAAATATCCCTTTGCCAATTCCACAAGAACAGCCTTAGCGAAAGGCTTCTTGAAGGGAAAGATGTAACTCTGTGAGATGAATTAAGAGAACACAGAGCAGTTTCTCAGAAAGCTTCTTTCCAGTTTAGAACGGAAGATATTTCCTTTTTCACCATAGCCCTCTATGGGCTTCCAAATATCCCTTTGCCAATTCCACAAGAACAGCCTTAGCGAAAGGCTTCTTGAAGGGAAAGATGTAACTCTGTGAGATGAATTAGCAGAACACAGAGCAGTTTCTCAGAAAGCTTCTTTCCAGTTTTGAACGGAAGATATTTCCTTTTTCACCATAGCCCTCTATGGGCTTCCAAATATCCCTTTGCCAATTCCACAAGAACAGCCTTAGCGAAAGGCTTCTTGATGGGAGAGATGTAACTCTGTGAGATGAATTAACAGAACACAGAGCAGTTTCTCAGAAAGCTTCTTTCCAGTTTTGAACGGAAGATATTTCCTTTTTCACCATAGCCCTCTATGGGCTTCCAAATATCCCTTTGCCAATTCCCCAAGAACAGCCTTAGCGAAAGGCTTCTTGAAGGGAAAGATGTAACTCTGTGAGATGAATTAAGAGAACACAGAGCAGTTTCTCAGAAAGCTTCTTTCCAGTTTTGAACGGAAGATATTTCCTTTTTCACCATAGCCCTCTATGGGCTTCCAAATATCCCTTTGCCAATTCCACAAGAACAGCCTTAGCGAAAGGCTTCTTGAAGGGAAAGATTTAACTCTGTGAGATGAATTAACAGGACACAGAGCAGTCTCTCAGAACGCTTCTTTCATGTTTTGAACGGAAGATATTTCCTTTTTCACCATAGCCCTCTATGGGCTTCCAAATATCCCTTTGCCAATTCCCCAAGAACAGCCTTAGCGAAAGGCTTCTTGAAGGGAAAGATGTAACTCTGTGAGATGAATTAACAGAACACAGAGCAGTTTCTCAGAAAGCTTCTTTCCAGTTTTGAACGGAAGATATTTCCTTTTTCAACATAGCCCTCTATGGGCTTCCAAATATCCCTTTGCCAATTCCACAAGAACAGCCTTAGCGAAAGTCTTATTGAAGGGAAAGTTGTAACTCTGTGGGATGAATTCACAGAATACAGAGCAGTTTCTCAGAAAGCTTCTTTCCAGTTTTGAACGGAAGATATTTCCTTTATCACCGTAGCCGTCTATCAGATTCCAAATATCCCTTTGCCAATTCCCCAAGAACAGCCTCATCGAAAGGCTTCTTGAAGAGAAAGTTGTAACTCTGTGAGATGAATTAACAGAACACAGAGCAGTTTCTCAGAAAGCTTCTTTCCAGTTTTGAACGGAAGATATTTCCTTTTTCACCATAGCCCTCTATGGGCTTCCAAATATCCCTTTGCCAATTCCACAAGAACAGCCTTAGCGAAAGGCTTCTTGAAGGGAAACATGTAACTCTGTGAGATGAATTAACAGAACACAGAGCAGTTTCTCAGAAAGCTTCTTTCCAGTTTTGAACGGAAGATATTTCCTTTTTCATCATAGCCCTCTATGGGCTTCCAAATATCCCTTTGCCAATTCCACAACAACAGCCTTAGCGAAAGGCTTCTTGAAGGGAAAGATGTAACTCTGTGAGATGAATTAACAGAACACAGAGCAGTTTCTCAGAAAGCTTCTTTCCAGTTTTGAACGGAAGATATTTCCTTTTTCACCATAGCCCTCTATGGGCTTCCAAATATCCCTTTGCCAATTGCACAGGAAGAGCCTTAGCGAAAGGCTTCTTGAAGGGAAAGATGTAACTCTGTGAGATGAATTAACAGAACACAGAGCAGTTTCTCAGAAAGCTTCTTTCCAGTTTTGAACGGAAGATATTTCCTTTTTCACCATAGCCCTCTATGGGCTTCCAAATATCCCTTTGCCAATTGCACAGGAAGAGCCTTAGCGAAAGGCTTCTTGAAGGGAAAGATGTAACTCTGTGAGATGAATTAACAGAACACAGAGCAGTTTCTCAGAAAGCTTCTTTCCAGTTTTGAACGGAAGATACTTCCTTTTTCACCATAGCCCTCTATGGGCTTCCAAACATCCCTTTGCCAATTCCACAAGAACAGCCTTAGCGAAAGGCTTCTTGAAGGGAAAGATGTAACTCTGTGAGATGAATTAACAGAACACAGAGCAGTTTCTCAGAAAGCTTCTTTCCAATTTTGAACGGAAGATATTTCCTTTTTCACCATAGAGCTCTATGGGCTTCCAAATATCCCTTTGCCACTTCCACCAGAACAGCCTTAGCGAAAGGCTTCCTGAAGGGAAAGATGTAACTCTGTGAGATGAATTAACAGAACACAGAGCAGTTTCTCAGAAAGCTTCTTTCCAGTTTTGAACGGAAGATATTTCCTTTTTCACCTTAGCCCTCTATGGGTTTCCAAATATCCCTTTTCCAATTCCACAAGAACAGCCTTAGCGAAAGGCTTCTTGAAGGGAAAGATGTAACTCGGTGAGATGAATTAACAGAACACAGAGCAGTTTCTCGGAGCTTCTTTCCAGTTTTGAACGGAAGATATTTCCTTTTTCACCATAGCCCTCTAAGGGCTTCCAAATATCCCTTTGCCAATTCCACAAGAACAGCCTTAGCGAAAGGCTTCTTGAAGGGAAAGATGTAACTCTGTGAGATGAATTAACAGAACACAGAGCAGTTTCTCAGAAAGCTTCTTTCCAGTTTTGAACGGAAGATATTTCCTTTTTCACCTTAGCAATCTATGGGCTTCCAAATATCCCTTTGCCAATTCCACAAGAACAGCCTTAGCGAAAGGCTTCTTGAAGGGAAAGTTGTAACTCGGTGAGATGAATTAACAGAACACAGAGCAGTTTCTCAGAAAGCTTCTTTCCAGTTTTGAACGGAAGATATTTCCTTTTTCACCATAGCCCTCTATGGGCTTCCAAATATCCCTTTGCCAATTAAACAAGAACAGCCTTAGCGAAAGGCTTCTTGAAGGGAAAGATGTAACTCTGTGAGATGAATTAACAGAACACGGAGCAGTTTCTCAGAAAGCTTCTTTCCAGTTTTGAACGGATGGTATTTCCTTTTTCACCATAGCCCTCAATGGGCTTCCAAATATCCCTTTGCCAATTCCACAAGAACAGCCTTAGCGAAAGGCTTCTTGAAGGGAAAGATGTAACTCTGTGAGGTGAATTAACAGAACACAGAGCAGTTTCTCAGAAAGCTTCTTTCCAGTTTTGAACGGAAGATATTTCCTTTTTCACCATAGCCCTCTATGGGCTTCCAAATATCCCTTTGCCAATTCCACAAGAACAGCCTTAGCGAAAGGCTTCTTGATGGGAAAGATGTAACTCTGTGAGATGAATTAACAGAACACAGAGCAGTTTCTCAGAAAGCTTCTTTCCAGTTTTGAACGGAAGATATTTCCTTTTTCACCATAGCCCTCTATGGGCTTCCAAATATCCCTTTGCCAATTCCCCAAGAACAGCCTTAGCGAAAGGCTTCTTGAAGGGAAAGATGTAACTCTGTGAGATGAATTAACAGAACACAGAGCAGTTTCTCAGAAAGCTTCTTTCCAGTTTTGAACGGAAGATATTTCCTTTTTCACCATAGCCCTCTATGGGCTTCCAAATATCCCTTTGCCAATTCCACAAGAACAGCCTTAGCGAAAGGCTTCTTGAAGGGAAAGATTTAACTCTGTGAGATGAATTAACAGGACACAGAGCAGTCTCTCAGAAAGCTTCTTTCCAGTTTTGAACGGAAGATATTTCCTTTTTCACCATAGCCCTCTATGGGCTTCCAAATATCCCTTTGCCAATTCCACAAGAACAGCCTTAGCGAAAGGCTTCTTGAAGGGAAAGATGTAACTCTGTGAGATGAATTAACAGAACACAGAGCAGTTTCTCAGAAAGCTTCCTTCCAGTTTTGAACGGAAGATATTTCCTTTTTCACCATAGCCCTCTATGGGCTTCCAAATATCCCTTTGCCAATTCCCCAAGAACAGCCTTAGCGAAAGGCTTTTTGAAGGGAAAGATGTAACTCTGTGAGATGAATTAACAGAACACAGAGCAGTTTCTCAGAAAGCTTCTTTCCAGTTTTGAACGGAAGATATTTCCTTTTTCACCATAGCCCTCTATGGGCTTCCAAACATCCCTTTGCCAATTCCACAAGAACAGCCTTAGCGAAAGGCTTCTTGAAGGGAAAGATGTAACTCTGTGAGATGAATTAACAGAACACAGAGCAGTTTCTCAGAAACCTTCTTTCCAATTTTGAACGGAAGATATTTCCTTTTTCACCATAGAGCTCTATGGGCTTCCAAATATCCCTTTGCCAATTCCACCAGAACAGCCTTAGCGAAAGGCTTCCTGAAGGGAAAGTTGTAACTCTGTGAGATGAATTAACAGAACACAGAGCAGTTTCTCAGAAAACTTCTTTCCAGTTTTGAACGGAAGATATTTCCTTTTTCACCTTAGCCCTCTATGGGTTTCCAAATATCCCTTTTCCAATTCCACAAGAACAGCCTTAGCGAAAGGCTTCTTGAAGGGAAAGATGTAACTCGGTGAGATGAATTAACAGAACACAGAGCAGTTTCTCAGAGCTTCTTTCCAGTTTTGAACGGAAGATATTTCCTTTTTCACCATAGCCCTCTAAGGGCTTCCAAATATCCCTTTGCCAATTCCACAAGAACAGCCTTAGCGAAAGGCTTCTTGAAGGGAAAGATGTAACTCTGTGAGATGAATTAACAGAACACAGAGCAGTTTCTCAGAAAGCTTCTTTCCAGTTTTGAACGGAAGATATTTCCTTTTTCACCTTAGCAATCTATGGGCTTCCAAATATCCCTTTGCCAATTCCACAAGAACAGCCTTAGCGAAAGGCTTCTTGAAGGGAAAGTTGTAACTCGGTGAGATGAATTAACAGAACACAGAGCAGTTTCTCAGAAAGCTTCTTTCCAGTTTTGAACGGAAGATATTTCCTTTTTCACCATACCCCTCTATGGGCTTCCAAATATCCCTGTGCCAATTCCACAAAACAGCCTTAGCGAAAGGCTTCTTGAAGGGAAAGATGTAACCCTGTGAGATGAATTAACAGAACACAGAGCAGTTTCTCAGAAAGCTTCTTTCCAGTTTTGAACGGAAGATATTTCCTTTTTCACCATAGCCCTCTATGGGCTTCCAAATATCCCTTTGCCAATTAAACAAGAACAGCCTTAGCGAAAGGCTTCTTGAAGGGAAAGATGTAACTCTGTGAGATGAATTAACAGAACACAGAGCAGTTTCTCAGAAAGCTTCTTTCCAGTTTTGAACGGATGGTATTTCCTTTTTCACCATAGCCCTCAATGGGCTTCCAAATATCCCTTTGCCAATTCCACAAGAACAGCCTTAGCGAAAGGCTTCTTGAAGGGAAAGATGTAACTCTGTGAGGTGAATTAACAGAACACAGAGCAGTTTCTCAGAAAGCTTCTTTCCAGTTTTGAACGGAAGATATTTCCTTTTTCACCATAGCCCTCTATGGGCTTCCAAATATCCCTTTGCCAATTCCACAAGAACAGCCTTAGCGAAAGGCTTCTTGATGGGAAAGATGTAAGTCTATGAGATGAATTAACAGAACACAGAGCAGTTTCTCAGAAAGCTTCTTTCATGTTTTGAACGGAAGATATTTCCTTTTTCACCATAGCCCTCTATGGGCTTCCAAATATCCCTTTGCCAATTCCCCAAGAACAGCCTTAGCGAAAGGCTTCTTGAAGGGAAAGATGTAACTCTGTGAGATGAATTAACAGAACACAGAGCAGTTTCTCAGAAAGCTTCTTTCCAGTTTTGAACGGAAGATATTTCCTTTTTCACCGTAGCCGTCTATCGGATTCCAAATATCCCTTTGCCAATTCCCCAAGAACAGCCTTATCGAAAGGCTTCTTGAAGAGAAAGTTGTAACTCTGTGAGATGAATTAACAGAACACAGAGCAGTTTCTCAGAAAGCTTCTTTCCAGTTTTGAACGGAAGATATTTCCTTTTTCACCATAGCCCTCTATGGGCTTCCAAATATCCCTTTGCCAATTGCACAGGAAGAGCCTTAGCGAAAGGCTTCTTGAAGGGAAAGATGTAACTCTGTGAGATGAATTAACAGAACACAGAGCAGTTTCTCAGAAAGCTTCTTTCCAGTTTTGAACGGAAGATATTTCCTTTTTCACCATAGCCCTCTATGGGCTTCCAAATATCCCTTTGCCAATTGCACAGGAAGAGCCTTAGCGAAAGGCTTCTTGAAGGGAAAGATGTAACTCTGTGAGATGAATTAACAGAACACAGAGCAGTTTCTCAGAAAGCTTCTTTCCAGTTTTGAACGGAAGATACTTCCTTTTTCACCATAGCCCTCTATGGGCTTCCAAACATCCCTTTGCCAATTCCACAAGAACAGCCTTAGCGAAAGGCTTCTTGAAGGGAAAGATGTAACTCTGTGAGATGAATTAACAGAACACAGAGCAGTTTCTCAGAAAGCTTCTTTCCAATTTTGAACGGAAGATATTTCCTTTTTCACCATAGAGCTCTATGGGCTTCCAAATATCCCTTTGCCACTTCCACCAGAACAGCCTTAGCGAAAGGCTTCCTGAAGGGAAAGATGTAACTCTGTGAGATGAATTAACAGAACACAGAGCAGTTTCTCAGAAAGCTTCTTTCCAGTTTTGAACGGAAGATATTTCCTTTTTCACCTTAGCCCTCTATGGGTTTCCAAATATCCCTTTTCCAATTCCACAAGAACAGCCTTAGCGAAAGGCTTCTTGAAGGGAAAGATGTAACTCGGTGAGATGAATTAACAGAACACAGAGCAGTTTCTCGGAGCTTCTTTCCAGTTTTGAACGGAAGATATTTCCTTTTTCACCATAGCCCTCTAAGGGCTTCCAAATATCCCTTTGCCAATTCCACAAGAACAGCCTTAGCGAAAGGCTTCTTGAAGGGAAAGATGTAACTCTGTGAGATGAATTAACAGAACACAGAGCAGTTTCTCAGAAAGCTTCTTTCCAGTTTTGAACGGAAGATATTTCCTTTTTCACCTTAGCAATCTATGGGCTTCCAAATATCCCTTTGCCAATTCCACAAGAACAGCCTTAGCGAAAGGCTTCTTGAAGGGAAAGTTGTAACTCGGTGAGATGAATTAACAGAACACAGAGCAGTTTCTCAGAAAGCTTCTTTCCAGTTTTGAACGGAAGATATTTCCTTTTTCACCATAGCCCTCTATGGGCTTCCAAATATCCCTTTGCCAATTAAACAAGAACAGCCTTAGCGAAAGGCTTCTTGAAGGGAAAGATGTAACTCTGTGAGATGAATTAACAGAACACGGAGCAGTTTCTCAGAAAGCTTCTTTCCAGTTTTGAACGGATGGTATTTCCTTTTTCACCATAGCCCTCAATGGGCTTCCAAATATCCCTTTGCCAATTCCACAAGAACAGCCTTAGCGAAAGGCTTCTTGAAGGGAAAGATGTAACTCTGTGAGGTGAATTAACAGAACACAGAGCAGTTTCTCAGAAAGCTTCTTTCCAGTTTTGAACGGAAGATATTTCCTTTTTCACCATAGCCCTCTATGGGCTTCCAAATATCCCTTTGCCAATTCCACAAGAACAGCCTTAGCGAAAGGCTTCTTGATGGGAAAGATGTAACTCTGTGAGATGAATTAACAGAACACAGAGCAGTTTCTCAGAAAGCTTCTTTCCAGTTTTGAACGGAAGATATTTCCTTTTTCACCATAGCCCTCTATGGGCTTCCAAATATCCCTTTGCCAATTCCCCAAGAACAGCCTTAGCGAAAGGCTTCTTGAAGGGAAAGATGTAACTCTGTGAGATGAATTAACAGAACACAGAGCAGTTTCTCAGAAAGCTTCTTTCCAGTTTTGAACGGAAGATATTTCCTTTTTCACCATAGCCCTCTATGGGCTTCCAAATATCCCTTTGCCAATTCCACAAGAACAGCCTTAGCGAAAGGCTTCTTGAAGGGAAAGATTTAACTCTGTGAGATGAATTAACAGGACACAGAGCAGTCTCTCAGAAAGCTTCTTTCCAGTTTTGAACGGAAGATATTTCCTTTTTCACCATAGCCCTCTATGGGCTTCCAAATATCCCTTTGCCAATTCCACAAGAACAGCCTTAGCGAAAGGCTTCTTGAAGGGAAAGATGTAACTCTGTGAGATGAATTAACAGAACACAGAGCAGTTTCTCAGAAAGCTTCCTTCCAGTTTTGAACGGAAGATATTTCCTTTTTCACCATAGCCCTCTATGGGCTTCCAAATATCCCTTTGCCAATTCCCCAAGAACAGCCTTAGCGAAAGGCTTTTTGAAGGGAAAGATGTAACTCTGTGAGATGAATTAACAGAACACAGAGCAGTTTCTCAGAAAGCTTCTTTCCAGTTTTGAACGGAAGATATTTCCTTTTTCACCATAGCCCTCTATGGGCTTCCAAACATCCCTTTGCCAATTCCACAAGAACAGCCTTAGCGAAAGGCTTCTTGAAGGGAAAGATGTAACTCTGTGAGATGAATTAACAGAACACAGAGCAGTTTCTCAGAAACCTTCTTTCCAATTTTGAACGGAAGATATTTCCTTTTTCACCATAGAGCTCTATGGGCTTCCAAATATCCCTTTGCCAATTCCACCAGAACAGCCTTAGCGAAAGGCTTCCTGAAGGGAAAGTTGTAACTCTGTGAGATGAATTAACAGAACACAGAGCAGTTTCTCAGAAAACTTCTTTCCAGTTTTGAACGGAAGATATTTCCTTTTTCACCTTAGCCCTCTATGGGTTTCCAAATATCCCTTTTCCAATTCCACAAGAACAGCCTTAGCGAAAGGCTTCTTGAAGGGAAAGATGTAACTCGGTGAGATGAATTAACAGAACACAGAGCAGTTTCTCAGAGCTTCTTTCCAGTTTTGAACGGAAGATATTTCCTTTTTCACCATAGCCCTCTAAGGGCTTCCAAATATCCCTTTGCCAATTCCACAAGAACAGCCTTAGCGAAAGGCTTCTTGAAGGGAAAGATGTAACTCTGTGAGATGAATTAACAGAACACAGAGCAGTTTCTCAGAAAGCTTCTTTCCAGTTTTGAACGGAAGATATTTCCTTTTTCACCTTAGCAATCTATGGGCTTCCAAATATCCCTTTGCCAATTCCACAAGAACAGCCTTAGCGAAAGGCTTCTTGAAGGGAAAGTTGTAACTCGGTGAGATGAATTAACAGAACACAGAGCAGTTTCTCAGAAAGCTTCTTTCCAGTTTTGAACGGAAGATATTTCCTTTTTCACCATACCCCTCTATGGGCTTCCAAATATCCCTGTGCCAATTCCACAAAACAGCCTTAGCGAAAGGCTTCTTGAAGGGAAAGATGTAACCCTGTGAGATGAATTAACAGAACACAGAGCAGTTTCTCAGAAAGCTTCTTTCCAGTTTTGAACGGAAGATATTTCCTTTTTCACCATAGCCCTCTATGGGCTTCCAAATATCCCTTTGCCAATTAAACAAGAACAGCCTTAGCGAAAGGCTTCTTGAAGGGAAAGATGTAACTCTGTGAGATGAATTAACAGAACACAGAGCAGTTTCTCAGAAAGCTTCTTTCCAGTTTTGAACGGATGGTATTTCCTTTTTCACCATAGCCCTCAATGGGCTTCCAAATATCCCTTTGCCAATTCCACAAGAACAGCCTTAGCGAAAGGCTTCTTGAAGGGAAAGATGTAACTCTGTGAGGTGAATTAACAGAACACAGAGCAGTTTCTCAGAAAGCTTCTTTCCAGTTTTGAACGGAAGATATTTCCTTTTTCACCATAGCCCTCTATGGGCTTCCAAATATCCCTTTGCCAATTCCACAAGAACAGCCTTAGCGAAAGGCTTCTTGATGGGAAAGATGTAAGTCTATGAGATGAATTAACAGAACACAGAGCAGTTTCTCAGAAAGCTTCTTTCATGTTTTGAACGGAAGATATTTCCTTTTTCACCATAGCCCTCTATGGGCTTCCAAATATCCCTTTGCCAATTCCCCAAGAACAGCCTTAGCGAAAGGCTTCTTGAAGGGAAAGATGTAACTCTGTGAGATGAATTAACAGAACACAGAGCAGTTTCTCAGAAAGCTTCTTTCCAGTTTTGAACGGAAGATATTTCCTTTTTCACCGTAGCCGTCTATCGGATTCCAAATATCCCTTTGCCAATTCCCCAAGAACAGCCTTATCGAAAGGCTTCTTGAAGAGAAAGTTGTAACTCTGTGAGATGAATTAACAGAACACAGAGCAGTTTCTCAGAAAGCTTCTTTCCAGTTTTGAACGGAAGATATTTCCTTTTTCACCATAGCCCTCTATGGGCTTCCAAATATCCCTTTGCCAATTCCACAAGAACAGCCTTAGCGAAAGGCTTCTTGAAGGGAAACATGTAACTCTGTGAGATGAATTAACAGAACACAGAGCAGTTTCTCAGAAAGCTTCTTTCCAGTTTTGAACGGAAGATATTTCCTTTTTCATCATAGCCCTCTATGGGCTTCCAAATATCCCTTTGCCAATTCCACAAGAACAGCCTTAGCGAAAGGCTTCTTGAAGGGAAAGATGTAACTCTGTGAGATGAATTAACAGAACACAGAGCAGTTTCTCAGAAAGCTTCTTTCCAGTTTTGAACGGAAGATATTTCCTTTTTCACCATAGCCCTCTATGGGCTTCCAAATATCCCTTTGCCAATTGCACAGGAAGAGCCTTAGCGAAAGGCTTCTTGAAGGGAAAGATGTAACTCTGTGAGATGAATTAACAGAACACAGAGCAGTTTCTCAGAAAGCTTCTTTCCAGTTTTGAACGGAAGATATTTCCTTTTTCACCATAGCCCTCTATGGGCTTCCAAATATCCCTTTGCCAATTGCACAGGAAGAACCTTAGCGAAAGGCTTCTTGAAGGGAAAGATGTAACTCTGTGAGATGAATTAACAGAACACAGAGCAGTTTCTCAGAAAGCTTCTTTCCAGTTTTGAACGGAAGATACTTCCTTTTTCACCATAGCCCTCTATGGGCTTCCAAACATCCCTTTGCCAATTCCACAAGAACAGCCTTAGCGAAAGGCTTCTTGAAGGGAAAGATGTAACTCTGTGAGATGAATTAACAGAACACAGAGCAGTTTCTCAGAAAGCTTCTTTCCAATTTTGAACGGAAGATATTTCCTTTTTCACCATAGAGCTCTATGGGCTTCCAAATATCCCTTTGCCAATTCCACCAGAACAGCTTTAGCGAAAGGCTTCCTGAAGGGAAAGATGTAACTCTGTGAGATGAATTAACAGAACACAGAGCAGTTTCTCAGAAAGCTTCTTTCCAGTTTTGAACGGAAGATATTTCCTTTTTCACCTTAGCCCTCTATGGGTTTCCAAATATCCCTTTTCCAATTCCACAAGAACAGCCTTAGCGAAAGGCTTCTTGAAGGGAAAGATGTAACTCGGTGAGATGAATTAACAGAACACAGAGCAGTTTCTCAGAGCTTCTTTCCAGTTTTGAACGGAAGATATTTCCTTTTTCACCATAGCCCTCTAAGGGCTTCCAAATATCCCTTTGCCAATTCCACAAGAACAGCCTTAGCGAAAGGCTTCTTGAAGGGAAAGATGTAACTCTGTGAGATGAATTAACAGAACACAGAGCAGTTTCTCAGAAAGCTTCTTTCCAGTTTTGAACGGAAGATATTTCCTTTTTCACCTTAGCAATCTATGGGCTTCCAAATATCCCTTTGCCAATTCCACAAGAACAGCCTTAGCGAAAGGCTTCTTGAAGGGAAAGTTGTAACTCGGTGAGATGAATTAACAGAACACAGAGCAGTTTCTCAGAAAGCTTCTTTCCAGTTTTGAACGGAAGATATTTCCTTTTTCACCATACCCTCTATGGGCTTCCAAATATCCCTTTGCCAATTAAACAAGAACAGCCTTAGCGAAAGGCTTCTTGAAGGGAAAGATGTAACTCTGTGAGATGAATTAACAGAACACAGAGCAGTTTCTCAGAAAGCTTCTTTCCAGTTTTGAACGGATGGTATTTCCTTTTTCACCATAGCCCTCAATGGGCTTCCAAATATCCCTTTGCCAATTCCACAAGAACAGCATTAGCGAAAGGCTTCTTGAAGGGAAAGATGTAACTCTGTGAGGTGAATTAACAGAACACAGAGCAGTTTCTCAGAAAGCTTCTTTCCAGTTTTGAACGGAAGATATTTCCTTTTTCACCATAGCCCTCTATGGGCTTCCAAATATCCCTTTGCCAATTCCACAAGAACAGCCTTAGCGAAAGGCTTCTTGATGGGAAAGATGTAACTCTATGTGATGAATTAACAGAACACAGAGCAGTTTCTCAGAAAGCTTCTTTCCAGTTTTGAACGGAAGATATTTCCTTTTTCACCATAGCCCTCTATGGGCTTCCAAATATCCCTTTGCCAATTCCACAAGAACAGCCTTAGCGAAAGGCTTCTTGAAGGGAAAGATGTAACTCTGTGAGATGAATTAAGAGAACACAGAGCAGTTTCTCAGAAAGCTTCTTTCCAGTTTTGAACGGAAGATATTTCCTTTTTCAACATAGCCCTCTATGGGCTTCCAAATATCCCTTTGCCAATTCCACAAGAACAGCCTTAGCGAAAGGCTTATTGAAGGGAAAGATGTAACTCTGTGGGATGAATTCACAGAACACAGAGCAGTTTCTCAGAAAGCTTCTTTCCAGTTTTGAACGGAAGATATTTCCTTTTTCACCGTAGCCGTCTATGGGATTCCAAATATCCCTTTGCCAATTCCCCAAGAACAGCCTTATCGAAAGGCTTCTTGAAGGGAAAGATGTAACTCTGTGAGATGAATTAACAGAACACAGAGCAGTTTCTCAGAAAGCTTCTTTCCAGTTTTGAACGGAAGATATTTCCTTTTTTACCTTAGCCCTCTATGTGCTTCCAAATATCCCTTTGCCAAACCCACAAGAACAGCCTTAGCGAAAGGCTTCTTGAAGGGAAAGATGTAACTCTGTGAGATGAATTAACAGAACACAGAGCAGTTTCTCAGAAAGCTTCTTTCCAGTTTTGAACGGAAGATATTTCCTTTTTCACCATAGCCCTCTATGGGCTTCCAAATATCCCTTTGCCAATTCCACAAGAACAGCCTTAGCGAAAGGCTTCTTGAAGGGAAAGATGTAACTCTGTGAGATGAATTAACAGAACACAGAGCAGTTTCTCAGAAAGCTTCTTTCCAGTTTTGAACGGAAGATATTTCCTTTTTCACCATAGCCCTCTATGGGCTTCCAAATATCCCTTTTCAAATTCCACAAGAACAGCCTTAGCGAAAGGCTTTTTCAAGGGAAAGATGTAACTCTGTGAGATGAATTAACAAAACACAGAGCAGTTTCTCAGAAAGCTTCTTTCCAGTTTAGAACGGAAGATATTTCCTTTTTCACCATAGCCCTCTATGGCCTTCCAAATATCCCTTTGCCAATTCCACAAGAACAGCCTTAGCGAAAGGCTTCTTGAAGGGAAAGATGTAACTCTGTGAGATGAATTAACAGAACACAGAGCAGTTTCTCAGAAAGCTTCTTTCATGTTTTGAACGGAAGATAATTCCTTTTACACCATAGCCCTCTATGGGCTTCCAAATATCCCTTTGCCAATTCCACAAGAACAGCCTTAGCGAAAGGCTTCTTGAAGGGAAAGATGTAACTCTGTGAGGTGAATTAACAGAACACAGAGCAGTTTCTCAGAATGCTTCTTTCCAGTTTTGAACGGAAGATATTTCCTTTTTCACCATAGCCCTCTATGGGCTTCCAAATATCGCTTTGCCAATTCCACAACAACAGCCTTAGCGAAAGGCTTCTTGATGGGAAAGATGTAACTCTGTGAGATGAATTAACAGAACACAGAGCAGTTTCTCAGAAAGCTTCTTTCCAGTTTTGAACGGAAGATATTTCCTTTTTCACCATAGCCCTCTATGGGCTTCCAAATATCCCTTTGCCAATTCCCCAAGAACAGCCTTAGCGAAAGGCTTCTTGAAGGGAAAGATGTAACTCTGTGAGATTAATTAAGAGAACACAGAGCAGTTTCTCAGAAAGCTTCTTTCCAGTTTTGAACGGAAGATATTTCCTTTTTCACCATAGCCCTCTATGGGCTTCCAAATATCCCTTTGCCAATTCCACAAGAACAGCCTTAGCGAAAGGCTTCTTGAAGGGAAAGATGTAACTCTGTGAGATGAATTAACAGGACACAGAGCAGTTTCTCAGAAAGCTTCTTTCCATTTTTGAACGGAAGGTATTTCCTTTTTCACCATAGCCCTCTATGGGCTTCCAAATATCCCTTTGCCAATTCCACAAGAACAGCCTTAGCGAAAGGCTTCTTGAAGGGAAAGATGTAACTCTGTGAGATGAATTAACAGAACACAGAGCAGTTTCTCAGAAAGCTTCTTTCTAGTTTTGAACGGAAGATATTTCCTTTTTCACCATAGCCCTCTATGGGCTTCCAAATATCCCTTTGCCAATTGCACAGGAAGAGCCTTAGCGAAAGGCTTCTTGAAGGGAAATTTGTAACTCTGTGAGATGAATTAACAGAACACAGAGTAGTTTCTCAGAAAGCTTCTTTCCAGTTTTGAACGGAAGATATTTCCTTTTTCACCATAGCCCTCTATGGGCTTCCAAATATCCCTTTGCCAATTCCACAAGAACAGCCTTAGCGAAAGGCTTCTTGAAGGGAAAGATGTAACTCTGTGAGATGAATTAACAGAACACAGAGCAGTTTCTCAGAAAGCTTCTTTCCAGTTTTGAACGGAAGATATTTCCTTTTTCACCATAGCCCTCTATGGGCTTCCAAATATCCCTTTGCCAATTCCACAAGAACAGCCTTAGCGAAAGGCTTCTTGAAGGGAAAGATGTAACTCTGTGAGATGAATTAACAGAACACAGAGCAGTTTCTCAGAAAGCTTCTTTCCAGTTTTGAACGGAAGATATTTCCTTTTTCACCATAGCCCTCTATGGGCTTCCAAATATCCCTTTGCCAATTCCACCAGAACAGCCTTAGCGAAAGGATTCCTGAAGGGAAAGATGTAACTCTGTGAGATGAATTAACAGAACACAGAGCAGTTTCTCAGAAAGTTTCTTTCCAGTTTTGAACCGAAGATATTTCCTTTTTCACCTTAGCCCTCTATGGGTTTCCAAATACCCCTTTGCCAATTCCACAAGAACAGCCTTAGCGAAAGGCTTCTTGAAGGGAAAGATGTAACTCGGTGAGATGAATTAACAGAACACAGAGCAGTTTCTCAGAAAGCTTCTTTCCAGTTTTGAACGGAAGGTATTTCCTTTTTCACCATAGCCCTCTATGGGCTTCCAAATATCCCTGTGCCAATTCCACAAGAACAGCCTTACCGAAAGGCTTCTTGAAGGGACAGATGTAACTCTGTGAGATGAATTAACAGAACACAGAGCAGTTTCTCAGAAAGCTTCTTTCCAGTTTTGAACGGAAGATATTTCCTTTTTCACCATAGCCCTCTATGGGCTTCCAAATATCCCTTTGCCAATTCCACAAGAACAGCCTTAGCGAAAGGCTTCTTGAAGGGAAAGATGTAACTCTGTGGGATGAATTAACAGGACACAAAGCAGTTTCTCAGAAAGCTTCTTTCCAGTTTTGAACGGAAGATATTTCCTTTTTCACCGTAGCCGTCTATGGGATTCCAAATATCCCTTTGCCAATTCCCCAAGAACAGCCTTATCGAAAGGCTTCTTGAAGGGAAAGATGTAACTCTGTGAGATGAATTAACAGAACACAGAGCAGTTTCTCAGAAAGCTTCTTTCCAGTTTTGAACGGAAGATATTTCCTTTTTTACCTTAGCCCTCTATGTGCTTCCAAATATCCCTTTGCCAAACCCACAAGAACAGCCTTAGCGAAAGGCTTCTTGAAGGGAAAGATGTAACTCTGTGAGATGAATTAACAGAACACAGAGCAGTTTCTCAGAAAGCTTCTTTCCAGTTTTGAACGGAAGATATTTCCTTTTTCACCATAGCCCTCTATGGGCTTCCAAATATCCCTTTGCCAATTCCACAAGAACAGCCTTAGCGAAAGGCTTCTTGAAGGGAAAGATGTAACTCTGTGAGATGAATTAACAGAACACAGAGCAGTTTCTCAGAAAGCTTCTTTCCAGTTTTGAACGGAAGATATTTCCTTTTTCACCATAGCCCTCTATGGGCTTCCAAATATCCCTTTTCAAATTCCACAAGAACAGCCTTAGCGAAAGGCTTTTTCAAGGGAAAGATGTAACTCTGTGAGATGAATTAACAAAACACAGAGCAGTTTCTCAGAAAGCTTCTTTCCAGTTTAGAACGGAAGATATTTCCTTTTTCACCATAGCCCTCTATGGCCTTCCAAATATCCCTTTGCCAATTCCACAAGAACAGCCTTAGCGAAAGGCTTCTTGAAGGGAAAGATGTAACTCTGTGAGATGAATTAACAGAACACAGAGCAGTTTCTCAGAAAGCTTCTTTCATGTTTTGAACGGAAGATAATTCCTTTTACACCATAGCCCTCTATGGGCTTCCAAATATCCCTTTGCCAATTCCACAAGAACAGCCTTAGCGAAAGGCTTCTTGAAGGGAAAGATGTAACTCTGTGAGGTGAATTAACAGAACACAGAGCAGTTTCTCAGAATGCTTCTTTCCAGTTTTGAACGGAAGATGTTTCCTTTTTCACCATAGCCCTCTATGGGCTTCCAAATATCCCTTTGCCAATTCCACAAGAACAGCCTTAGCGAAAGGCTTCTTGAAGGGAAAGATGTAACTCTGTGAGATGAATTAACAGGACACAGAGCAGTTTCTCAGAAAGCTTCTTTCCATTTTTGAACGGAAGATATTTCCTTTTTCACCATAGCCCTCTATGGGCTTCCAAATATCCCTTTGCCAATTCCACAAGAACAGCCTTAGCGAAAGGCTTCTTGAAGGGAAAGATGTAACTCTGTGAGATGAATTAACAGAACACAGAGCAGTTTCTCAGAAAGCTTCTTTCCAGTTTTGAACGGAAGATATTTCCTTTTTCACCATAGCCCTCTATGGGCTTCCAAATATCCCTTTGCCAATTGCACAGGAAGAGCCTTAGCGAAAGGCTTCTTGAAGGGAAATTTGTAACTCTGTGAGATGAATTAACAGAACACAGAGTAGTTTCTCAGAAAGCTTCTTTCCAGTTTTGAACGGAAGATATTTCCTTTTTCACCATAGCCCTCTATGGGCTTCCAAATATCCCTTTGCCAATTCCACAAGAACAGCCTTAGCGAAAGGCTTCTTGAAGGGAAAGATGTAACTCTGTGAGATGAATTAACAGAACACAGAGCAGTTTCTCAGAAAGCTTCTTTCCAGTTTTGAACGGAAGATATTTCCTTTTTCACCATAGCCCTCTATGGGCTTCCAAATATCCCTTTGCCAATTCCACAAGAACAGCCTTAGCGAAAGGCTTCTTGAAGGGAAAGATGTAACTCTGTGAGATGAATTAACAGAACACAGAGCAGTTTCTCAGAAAGCTTCTTTCCAGTTTTGAACGGAAGATATTTCCTTTTTCACCATAGCCGTCTATGGGCTTCCAAATATCCCTTTGCCAATTCCACCAGAACAGCCTTAGCGAAAGGCTTCCTGAAGGGAAAGATGTAACTCTGTGAGATGAATTAACAGAACACAGAGCAGTTTCTCAGAAAGTTTCTTTCCAGTTTTGAACCGAAGATATTTCCTTTTTCACCTTAGCCCTCTATGGGTTTCCAAATACCCCTTTGCCAATTCCACAAGAACAGCCTTAGCGAAAGGCTTCTTGAAGGGAAAGATGTAACTCGGTGAGATGAATTAACAGAACACAGAGCAGTTTCTCAGAAAGCTTCTTTCCAGTTTTGAACGGAAGGTATTTCCTTTTTCACCATAGCCCTCTATGGGCTTCCAAATATCCCTGTGCCAATTCCACAAGAACAGCCTTACCGAAAGGCTTCTTGAAGGGACAGATGTAACTCTGTGAGATGAATTAACAGAACACAGAGCAGTTTCTCAGAAAGCTTCTTTCCAGTTTTGAACGGAAGATATTTCCTTTTTCACCATAGCCCTCTATGGGCTTCCAAATATCCCTTTGCCAATTCCACAAGAACAGCCTTAGCGAAAGGCTTCTTGAAGGGAAAGATGTAATTCTGTGAGATGAATTAACAGAACACAGAGCAGTTTCTCAGAAAGCTTCTTTCCAGTTTAGAACGGAAGATATTTCCTTTTTCACCATAGCCCTCTATGGGCTTCCAAATATCCCTTTGCCAATTCCACAAGAACAGCCTTAGCGAAAGGCTTCTTGAAGGGAAAGATGTAACTCTGTGAGATGAATTAACAGAACACAGAGCAGTTTCTCAGAAAGCTTCTTTCCAGTGTTGAACGGAAGATATTTCCTTTTTCACCAGAGCCCTCTATGGGCTTCCAAATATTCCTTTGCCAATTCCACAAGAACAGCCTTAGCGAAAGGCTTCTTGAAGGGAAAGATGTAACTCTGTGAGATGAATTAACAGAACACAGAGCAGTTTCTCAGAAAGCTTCTTTCCAGTTTTGAACGGAAGATATTTCCTTTTTCACCATAGCCCTCTATGGGCTTCCAAATATCCCTTTGCCAATTCCACAAGAACAGCCTTAGCGAAAGGCTTCTTGAAGGGAAAGATGTAACTCTGTGAGATGAATTAACAGAACACAGAGCAGTTTCTCAGAAAGCTTCTTTCATGTTTTGAACGGAAGATATTTCCTTTTACACCATAGCCCTCTATGGGCTTCCAAATATCCCTTTGCCAATTCCACAAGAACAGCCTTAGCGAAAGGCTTCTTGAAGGGAAAGATGTAACTCTGTGAGGTGAATTAACAGAACACAGAGCAGTTTCTCAGAAAGCTTCTTTCCAGTTTTGAACGGAAGATATTTCCTTTTTCACCATAGCCCTCTATGGGCTTCCAAATATCCCTTTGCCAATTCCACAAGAACAGCCTTAGCGAAAGGCTTCTTGAAGGGAAAGATGTAACTCTGTGAGATGAATTAACAGAACACAGAGCAGTTTCTCAGAAAGCTTCCTTTCAGTTTTGAACGGAAGATATTTCCTTTTTCACCATAGCCCTCTATGGGCTTCCAAATATCCCTTTGCCAATTCCACAAGAACAGCCTTAGCGAAAGGCTTCTTGAAGGGAAAGATGTAACTCTGTGAGGTGAATTAACAGAACACAGAGCAGTTTCTCAGAAAGCTTCTTTCCAGTTTTGAACGGAAGATATTTCCTTTTTCACCATAGCCCTCTATGGGCTTCCAAATATCCCTTTGCCAATTCCACAAGAACAGCCTTAGCGAAAGGCTTATTGAAGGGAAAGATGTAACTCTGTGGGATGAATTCACAGAACACAGAGCAGTTTCTCAGAAAGCTTCTTTCCAGTTTTGAACGGAAGATATTTCCTTTTTCACCGTAGCCGTCTATGGGATTCCAAATATCCCTTTGCCAATTCCCCAAGAACAGCCTTATCGAAAGGCTTCTTGAAGGGAAAGATGTAACTCTGTGAGATGAATTAACAGAACACAGAGCAGTTTCTCAGAAAGCTTCTTTCCAGTTTTGAACGGAAGATATTTCCTTTTTTACCTTAGCCCTCTATGTGCTTCCAAATATCCCTTTGCCAAACCCACAAGAACAGCCTTAGCGAAAGGCTTCTTGAAGGGAAAGATGTAACTCTGTGAGATGAATTAACAGAACACAGAGCAGTTTCTCAGAAAGCTTCTTTCCAGTTTAGAACGGAAGATATTTCCTTTTTCACCATAGCCCTCTATGGGCTTCCAAATATCCCTTTGCCAATTCCACAAGAACAGCCTTAGCGAAAGGCTTCTTGAAGGGAAAGATGTAACTCTGTGAGATGAATTAACAGAACACAGAGCAGTTTCTCAGAAAGCTTCTTTCCAGTTTTGAACGGAAGATATTTCCTTTTTCACCATAGCCCTCTATGGGCTTCCAAATATCCCTTTTCAAATTCCACAAGAACAGCCTTAGCGAAAGGCTTTTTCAAGGGAAAGATGTAACTCTGTGAGATGAATTAAAAAAACACAGAGCAGTTTCTCAGAAAGCTTCTTTCCAGTTTAGAACGGAAGATATTTCCTTTTTCACCATAGCCCTCTATGGCCTTCCAAATATCCCTTTGCCAATTCCACAAGAACAGCCTTAGCGAAAGGCTTCTTGAAGGGAAAGATGTAACTCTGTGAGATGAATTAACAGAACACAGAGCAGTTTCTCAGAAAGCTTCTTTCATGTTTTGAACGGAAGATATTTCCTTTTTCACCATAGCCCTCTATGGGCTTCCAAATATCCCTTTGCCAATTCCACCAGAACAGCCTTAGCGAAAGGCTTCCTGAAGGGAAAGATGTAACTCTGTGAGATGAATTAACAGAACACAGAGCAGTTTCTCAGAAAGTTTCTTTCCAGTTTTGAACCGAAGATATTTCCTTTTTCACCTTAGCCCTCTATGGGTTTCCAAATACCCCTTTGCCAATTCCACAAGAACAGCCTTAGCGAAAGGCTTCTTGAAGGGAAAGATGTAACTCGGTGAGATGAATTAACAGAACACAGAGCAGTTTCTCAGAAAGCTTCTTTCCAATTTTGAACGGAAGGTATTTCCTTTTTCACCATAGCCCTCTATGGGCTTCCAAATATCCCTGTGCCAATTCCACAAGAACAGCCTTACCGAAAGGCTTCTTGAAGGGACAGATGTAACTCTGTGAGATGAATTAACAGAACACAGAGCAGTTTCTCAGAAAGCTTCTTTCCAGTTTTGAACGGAAGATATTTCCTTTTTCACCATAGACCTCTATGGGCTTCCAAATATCCCTTTGCCAATTCCACAAGAACAGCCTTAGCGAAAGGCTTCTTGAAGGGAAAGATGTAATTCTGTGAGATGAATTAACAGAACACAGAGCAGTTTCTCAGAAAGCTTCTTTCCAGTTTAGAACGGAAGATATTTCCTTTTTCACCATAGCCCTCTATGGGCTTCCAAATATCCCTTTGCCAATTCCACAAGAACAGCCTTAGCGAAAGGCTTCTTGAAGGGAAAGATGTAACTCTGTGAGATGAATTAACAGAACACAGAGCAGTTTCTCAGAAAGCTTCTTTCCAGTGTTGAACGGAAGATATTTCCTTTTTCACCAGAGCCCTCTATGGGCTTCCAAATATTCCTTTGCCAATTCCACAAGAACAGCCTTAGCGAAAGGCTTCTTGAAGGGAAAGATGTAACTCTGTGAGATGAATTAACAGAACACAGAGCAGTTTCTCAGAAAGCTTCTTTCCATTTTTGAACGGAAGATATTTCCTTTTTCACCATAGCCCTCTATGGGCTTCCAAATATCCCTTTGCCAATTCCACAAGAACAGCCTTAGCGAAAGGCTTCTTGAAGGGAAAGATGTAACTCTGTGAGATGAATTAACAGAACACAGAGCAGTTTCTCAGAAAGCTTCTTTCCAGTTTTGAACGGAAGATATTTCCTTTTTCACCATAGCCCTCTATGGGCTTCCAAATATCCCTTTGCCAATTGCACAGGAAGAGCCTTAGCGAAAGGCTTCTTGAAGGGAAATTTGTAACTCTGTGTAATGAATTAACAGAACACAGAGTAGTTTCTCAGAAAGCTTCTTTCCAGTTTTGAACGGAAGATATTTCCTTTTTCACCATAGCCCTCTATGGGCTTCCAAATATCCCTTTGCCAATTCCACAAGAACAGCCTTAGCGAAAGGCTTCTTGAAGGGAAAGATGTAACTCTGTGAGATGAATTAACAGAACACAGAGCAGTTTCTCAGAAAGCTTCTTTCCAGTTTTGAACGGAAGATATTTCCTTTTTCACCATAGCCCTCTATGGGCTTCCCTCACAGAGTTAATTCTTTCCCTTCAAGAAGCCTTTGCGAAAGGCTTCTTGAAGGGAAAGATGTAACTCTGTGAGATGAATTAACAGAACACAGAGCAGTTTCTCAGAAAGCTTCTTTCCAGTTTTGAACGGAAGATATTTCCTTTTTCACCATAGCCCTCTATGGGCTTCCAAATATCCCTTTGCCAATTCCACCAGAACAGCCTTAGCGAAAGGCTTCCTGAAGGGAAAGATGTAACTCTGTGAGATGAATTAACAGAACACAGAGCAGTTTCTCAGAAAGTTTCTTTCCAGTTTTGAACCGAAGATATTTCCTTTTTCACCTTAGCCCTCTATGGGTTTCCAAATACCCCTTTGCCAATTCCACAAGAACAGCCTTAGCGAAAGGCTTCTTGAAGGGAAAGATGTAACTCGGTGAGATGAATTAACAGAACACAGAGCAGTTTCTCAGAAAGCTTCTTTCCAGTTTTGAACGGAAGGTATTTCCTTTTTCACCATAGCCCTCTATGGGCTTCCAAATATCCCTGTGCCAATTCCACAAGAACAGCCTTACCGAAAGGCTTCTTGAAGGGACAGATGTAACTCTGTGAGATGAATTAACAGAACACAGAGCAGTTTCTCAGAAAGCTTCTTTCCAGTTTTGAACGGAAGATATTTCCTTTTTCACCATAGCCCTCTATGGGCTTCCAAATATCCCTTTGCCAATTCCACAAGAACAGCCTTAGCGAAAGGCTTCTTGAAGGGAAAGATGTAATTCTGTGAGATGAATTAACAGAACACAGAGCAGTTTCTCAGAAAGCTTCTTTCCAGTTTAGAACGGAAGATATTTCCTTTTTCACCATAGCCCTCTATGGGCTTCCAAATATCCCTTTGCCAATTCCACAAGAACAGCCTTAGCGAAAGGCTTCTTGAAGGGAAAGATGTAACTCTGTGAGATGAATTAACAGAACACAGAGCAGTTTCTCAGAAAGCTTCTTTCCAGTGTTGAACGGAAGATATTTCCTTTTTCACCAGAGCCCTCTATGGGCTTCCAAATATTCCTTTGCCAATTCCACAAGAACAGCCTTAGCGAAAGGCTTCTTGAAGGGAAAGATGTAACTCTGTGAGATGAATTAACAGAACACAGAGCAGTTTCTCAGAAAGCTTCTTTCCAGTTTTGAACGGAAGATATTTCCTTTTTCACCATAGCCCTCTATGGGCTTCCAAATATCCCTTTGCCAATTCCACAAGAACAGCCTTAGCGAAAGGCTTCTTGAAGGGAAAGATGTAACTCTGTGACATGAATTAACAGAACACAGAGCAGTTTCTCAGAAAGCTTCTTTCATGTTTTGAACGGAAGATATTTCCTTTTACACCATAGCCCTCTATGGGCTTCCAAATATCCCTTTGCCAATTCCACAAGAACAGCCTTAGCGAAAGGCTTCTTGAATGGAAAGATGTAACTCTGTGAGGTGAATTAACAGAACACAGAGCAGTTTCTCAGAAAGCTTCTTTCCAGTTTTGAACGGAAGATATTTCCTTTTTTACCTTAGCCCTCTATGTGCTTCCAAATATCCCTTTGCCAAACCCACAAGAACAGCCTTAGCGAAAGGCTTCTTGAAGGGAAAGATGTAACTCTGTGAGATGAATTAACAGAACACAGAGCAGTTTCTCAGAAAGCTTCTTTCCAGTTTTGAACGGAAGATATTTCCTTTTTCACCATAGCCCTCTATGGGCTTCCAAATATCCCTTTGCCAATTCCACAAGAACAGCCTTAGCGAAAGGCTTCTTGAAGGGAAAGATGTAACTCTGTGAGATGAATTAACAGAACACAGAGCAGTTTCTCAGAAAGCTTCTTTCCAGTTTTGAACGGAAGATATTTCCTTTTTCACCATAGCCCTCTATGGGCTTCCAAATATCCCTTTTCAAATTCCACAAGAACAGCCTTAGCGAAAGGCTTTTTCAAGGGAAAGATGTAACTCTGTAAGATGAATTAACAAAACACAGAGCAGTTTCTCAGAAAGCTTCTTTCCAGTTTAGAACGGAAGATATTTCCTTTTTCACCATAGCCCTCTATGGCCTTCCAAATATCCCTTTGCCAATTCCACAAGAACAGCCTTAGCGAAAGGCTTCTTGAAGGGAAAGATGTCACTCTGTGAGATGAATTAACAGAACACAGAGCAGTTTCTCAGAAAGCTTCTTTCATGTTTTGAACGGAAGATAATTCCTTTTACACCATAGCCCTCTATGGGCTTCCAAATATCCCTTTGCCAATTCCACAAGAACAGCCTTAGCGAAAGGCTTCTTGAAGGGAAAGATGTAACTCTGTGAGGTGAATTAACAGAACACAGAGCAGTTTCTCAGAATGCTTCTTTCCAGTTTTGAACGGAAGATGTTTCCTTTTTCACCATAGCCCTCTATGGGCTTCCAAATATCCCTTTGCCAATTCCACAACAACAGCCTTAGCGAAAGGCTTCTTGATGGGAAAGATGTAACTCTGTGAGATGAATTAACAGAACACAGAGCAGTTTCTCAGAAAGCTTCTTTCCAGTTTTGAACGGAAGATATTTCCTTTTTCACCATAGCCCTCTATGGGCTTCCAAATATCCCTTTGCCAATTCCACAAGAACAGCCTTAGCGAAAGGCTTCTTGAAGGGAAAGATGTAACTCTGTGAGATGAATTAAGAGAACACAGAGCAGTTTCTCAGAAAGCTTCTTTCCAGTTTTGAACGGAAGATATTTCCTTTTTCACCATAGCCCTCTATGGGCTTCCAAATATCCCTTTGCCAATTCCACAAGAACAGCCTTAGCGAAAGGCTTCTTGAAGGGAAAGATGTAACTCTGTGAGATGAATTAACAGGACACAGAGCAGTTTCTCAGAAAGCTTCTTTCCATTTTTGAACGGAAGATATTTCCTTTTTCACCATAGCCCTCTATGGGCTTCCAAATATCCCTTTGCCAATTCCACAAGAACAGCCTTAGCGAAAGGCTTCTTGAAGGGAAAGATGTAACTCTGTGAGATGAATTAACAGAACACAGAGCAGTTTCTCAGAAAGCTTCTTTCCAGTTTTGAACGGAAGATATTTCCTTTTTCACCATAGCCCTCTATGGGCTTCCAAATATCCCTTTGCCAATTGCACAGGAAGAGCCTTAGCGAAAGGCTTCTTGAAGGGAAATTTGTAACTCTGTGAGATGAATTAACAGAACACAGAGTAGTTTCTCAGAAAGCTTCTTTCCAGTTTTGAACGGAAGATATTTCCTTTTTCACCATAGCCCTCTATGGGCTTCCAAATATCCCTTTGCCAATTCCACAAGAACAGCCTTAGCGAAAGGCTTCTTGAAGGGAAAGATGTAACTCTGTGAGATGAATTAACAGAACACAGAGCAGTTTCTCAGAAAGCTTCTTTCCAGTTTTGAACGGAAGATATTTCCTTTTTCACCATAGCCCTCTATGGGCTTCCAAATATCCCTTTGCCAATTCCACAAGAACAGCCTTAGCGAAAGGCTTCTTGAAGGGAAAGATGTAACTCTGTGAGATGAATTAACAGAACACAGAGCAGTTTCTCAGAAAGCTTCTTTCCAGTTTTGAACGGAAGATATTTCCTTTTTCACCATAGCCCTCTATGGGCTTCCAAATATCCCTTTGCCAATTCCACCAGAACAGCCTTAGCGAAAGGCTTCCTGAAGGGAAAGATGTAACTCTGTGAGATGAATTAACAGAACACAGAGCAGTTTCTCAGAAAGTTTCTTTCCAGTTTTGAACCGAAGATATTTCCTTTTTCACCTTAGCCCTCTATGGGTTTCCAAATACCCCTTTGCCAATTCCACAAGAACAGCCTTAGCGAAAGGCTTCTTGAAGGGAAAGATGTAACTCGGTGAGATGAATTAACAGAACACAGAGCAGTTTCTCAGAAAGCTTCTTTCCAGTTTTGAACGGAAGGTATTTCCTTTTTCACCATAGCCCTCTATGGGCTTCCAAATATCCCTGTGCCAATTCCACAAGAACAGCCTTACCGAAAGGCTTCTTGAAGGGACAGATGTAACTCTGTGAGATGAATTAACAGAACACAGAGCAGTTTCTCAGAAAGCTTCTTTCCAGTTTTGAACGGAAGATATTTCCTTTTTCACCATAGCCCTCTATGGGCTTCCAAATATCCCTTTGCCAATTCCACAAGAACAGCCTTAGCGAAAGGCTTCTTGAAGGGAAAGATGTAATTCTGTGAGATGAATTAACAGAACACAGAGCAGTTTCTCAGAAAGCTTCTTTCCAGTTTAGAACGGAAGATATTTCCTTTTTCACCATAGCCCTCTATGGGCTTCCAAATATCCCTTTGCCAATTCCACAAGAACAGCCTTAGCGAAAGGCTTCTTGAAGGGAAAGATGTAACTCTGTGAGATGAATTAACAGAACACAGAGCAGTTTCTCAGAAAGCTTCTTTCCAGTGTTGAACGGAAGATATTTCCTTTTTCACCAGAGCCCTCTATGGGCTTCCAAATATTCCTTTGCCAATTCCACAAGAACAGCCTTAGCGAAAGGCTTCTTGAAGGGAAAGATGTAACTCTGTGAGATGAATTAACAGAACACAGAGCAGTTTCTCAGAAAGCTTCTTTCCAGTTTTGAACGGAAGATATTTCCTTTTTCACCATAGCCCTCTATGGGCTTCCAAATATCCCTTTGCCAATTCCACAAGAACAACCTTAGCGAAAGGCTTCTTGAAGGGAAAGATGTAACTCTGTGAGATGAATTAACAGAACACAGAGCAGTTTCTCAGAAAGCTTCTTTCATGTTTTGAACGGAAGATATTTCCTTTTACACCATAGCCCTCTATGGGCTTCCAAATATCCCTTTGCCAATTCCACAAGAACAGCCTTAGCGAAAGGCTTCTTGAAGGGAAAGATGTAACTCTGTGAGGTGAATTAACAGAACACAGAGCAGTTTCTCAGAAAGCTTCTTTCCAGTTTTGAACGGAAGATATTTCCTTTTTCACCATAGCCCTCTATGGGCTTCCAAATATCCCTTTGCCAATTCCACAAGAACAGCCTTAGCGAAAGGCTTCTTGATGGGAAAGATGTAACTCTGTGAGATGAATTAACAGAACACAGAGCAGTTTCTCAGAAAGCTTCCTTTCAGTTTTGAACGGAAGATATTTCCTTTTTCACCATAGCCCTCTATGGGCTTCCAAATATCCCTTTGCCAATTCCACAAGAACAGCCTTAGCGAAAGGCTTCTTGAAGGGAAAGATGTAACTCTGTGAGGTGAATTAACAGAACACAGAGCAGTTTCTCAGAAAGCTTCTTTCCAGTTTTGAACGGAAGATATTTCCTTTTTAACCATAGCCCTCTATGGGCTTCCAAATATCCCTTTGCCAATTCCACAAGAACAGCCTTAGCGAAAGGCTTATTGAAGGGAAAGATGTAACTCTGTGGGATGAATTCACAGAACACAGAGCAGTTTCTCAGAAAGCTTCTTTCCAGTTTTGAACGGAAGATATTTCCTTTTTCACCGTAGCCGTCTATGGGATTCCAAATATCCCTTTGCCAATTCCCCAAGAACAGCCTTATCGAAAGGCTTCTTGAAGGGAAAGATGTAACTCTGTGAGATGAATTAACAGAACACAGAGCAGTTTCTCAGAAAGCTTCTTTCCAGTTTTGAACGGAAGATATTTCCTTTTTTACCTTAGCCCTCTATGTGCTTCCAAATATCCCTTTGCCAAACCCACAAGAACAGCCTTAGCGAAAGGCTTCTTGAAGGGAAAGATGTAACTCTGTGAGATGAATTAACAGAACACAGAGCAGTTTCTCAGAAAGCTTCTTTCCAGTTTTGAACGGAAGATATTTCCTTTTTCACCATAGCCCTCTATGGGCTTCCAAATATCCCTTTGCCAATTCCACAAGAACAGCCTTAGCGAAAGGCTTCTTGAAGGGAAAGATGTAACTCTGTGAGATGAATTAACAGAACACAGAGCAGTTTCTCAGAAAGCTTCTTTCCAGTTTTGAACGGAAGATATTTCCTTTTTCACCATAGCCCTCTATGGGCTTCCAAATATCCCTTTTCAAATTCCACAAGAACAGCCTTAGCGAAAGGCTTTTTCAAGGGAAAGATGTAACTCTGTGAGATGAATTAACAAAACACAGAGCAGTTTCTCAGAAAGCTTCTTTCCAGTTTAGAACGGAAGATATTTCCTTTTTCACCATAGCCCTCTATGGCCTTCCAAATATCCCTTTGCCAATTCCACAAGAACAGCCTTAGCGAAAGGCTTCTTGAAGGGAAAGATGTAACTCTGTGAGATGAATTAACAGAACACAGAGCAGTTTCTCAGAAAGCTTCTTTCATGTTTTGAACGGAAGATATTTCCTTTTTCACCATAGCCCTCTATGGGCTTCCAAATATCCCTTTGCCAATTCCACCAGAACAGCCTTAGCGAAAGGCTTCCTGAAGGGAAAGATGTAACTCTGTGAGATGAATTAACAGAACACAGAGCAGTTTCTCAGAAAGTTTCTTTCCAGTTTTGAACCGAAGATATTTCCTTTTTCACCTTAGCCCTCTATGGGTTTCCAAATACCCCTTTGCCAATTCCACAAGAACAGCCTTAGCGAAAGGCTTCTTGAAGGGAAAGATGTAACTCGGTGAGATGAATTAACAGAACACAGAGCAGTTTCTCAGAAAGCTTCTTTCCAGTTTTGAACGGAAGGTATTTCCTTTTTCACCATAGCCCTCTATGGGCTTCCAAATATCCCTGTGCCAATTCCACAAGAACAGCCTTACCGAAAGGCTTCTTGAAGGGACAGATGTAACTCTGTGAGATGAATTAACAGAACACAGAGCAGTTTCTCAGAAAGCTTCTTTCCAGTTTTGAACGGAAGATATTTCCTTTTTCACCATAGACCTCTATGGGCTTCCAAATATCCCTTTGCCAATTCCACAAGAACAGCCTTAGCGAAAGGCTTCTTGAAGGGAAAGATGTAATTCTGTGAGATGATTTAACAGAACACAGAGCAGTTTCTCAGAAAGCTTCTTTCCAGTTTAGAACGGAAGATATTTCCTTTTTCACCATAGCCCTCTATGGGCTTCCAAATATCCCTTTGCCAATTCCACAAGAACAGCCTTAGCGAAAGGCTTCTTGAAGGGAAAGATGTAACTCTGTGAGATGAATTAACAGAACACAGAGCAGTTTCTCAGAAAGCTTCTTTCCAGTGTTGAACGGAAGATATTTCCTTTTTCACCAGAGCCCTCTATGGGCTTCCAAATATTCCTTTGCCAATTCCACAAGAACAGCCTTAGCGAAAGGCTTCTTGAAGGGAAAGATGTAACTCTGTGAGATGAATTAACAGAACACAGAGCAGTTTCTCAGAAAGCTTCTTTCCAGTTTTGAACGGAAGATATTTCCTTTTTCACCATAGCCCTCTATGGGCTTCCAAATATCCCTTTGCCAATTCCACAAGAACAGCCTTAGCGAAAGGCTTCTTGAAGGGAAAGATGTAACTCTGTGAGATGAATTAACAGAACACAGAGCAGTTTCTCAGAAAGCTTCTTTCATGTTTTGAACGGAAGATATTTCCTTTTACACCATAGCCCTCTATGGGCTTCCAAATATCCCTTTGCCAATTCCACAAGAACAGCCTTAGCGAAAGGCTTCTTGAAGGGAAAGATGTAACTCTGTGAGGTGAATTAACAGAACACAGAGCAGTTTCTCAGAAAGCTTCTTTCCAGTTTTGAACGGAAGATATTTCCTTTTTCACCATAGCCCTCTATGGGCTTCCAAATATCCCTTTGCCAATTCCACAAGAACAGCCTTAGCGAAAGGCTTCTTGATGGGAAAGATGTAACTCTGTGAGATGAATTAACAGAACACAGAGCAGTTTCTCAGAAAGCTTCCTTTCAGTTTTGAACGGAAGATATTTCCTTTTTCACCATAGCCCTCTATGGGCTTCCAAATATCCCTTTGCCAATTCCACAAGAACAGCCTTAGCGAAAGGCTTCTTGAAGGGAAAGATGTAACTCTGTGAGGTGAATTAACAGAACACAGAGCAGTTTCTCAGAAAGCTTCTTTCCAGTTTTGAACGGAAGATATTTCCTTTTTCACCATAGCCCTCTATGGGCTTCCAAATATCCCTTTGCCAATTCCACAAGAACAGCCTTAGCGAAAGGCTTCTTGAAGGGAAAGATGTAACTCTGTGAGATGAATTAACAGAACACAGAGCAGTTTCTCAGAAAGCTTCTTTCCAGTTTTGAACGGAAGATATTTCCTTTTTCACCATAGCCCTCTATGGGCTTCCAAATATCCCTTTTCAAATTCCACAAGAACAGCCTTAGCGAAAGGCTTTTTCAAGGGAAAGATGTAACTCTGTGAGATGAATTAACAAAACACAGAGCAGTTTCTCAGAAAGCTTCTTTCCAGTTTAGAACGGAAGATATTTCCTTTTTCACCATAGCCCTCTATGGCCTTCCAAATATCCCTTTGCCAATTCCACAAGAACAGCCTTAGCGAAAGGCTTCTTGAAGGGAAAGATGTAACTCTGTGAGATGAATTAACAGAACACAGAGCAGTTTCTCAGAAAGCTTCTTTCATGTTTTGAACGGAAGATAATTCCTTTTACACCATAGCCCTCTATGGGCTTCCAAATATCCCTTTGCCAATTCCACAAGAACAGCCTTAGCGAAAGGCTTCTTGAAGGGAAAGATGTAACTCTGTGAGGTGAATTAACAGAACACAGAGCAGTTTCTCAGAATGCTTCTTTCCAGTTTTGAACGGAAGATATTTCCTTTTTCACCATAGCCCTCTATGGGCTTCCAAATATCCCTTTGCCAATTCCACAACAACAGCCTTAGCGAAAGGCTTCTTGATGGGAAAGATGTAACTCTGTGAGATGAATTAACAGAACACAGAGCAGTTTCTCAGAAAGCTTCTTTCCAGTTTTGAACGGAAGGTATTTCCTTTTTCACCATAGCCCTCTATGGGCTTCCAAATATCCCTGTGCCAATTCCACAAGAACAGCCTTACCGAAAGGCTTCTTGAAGGGACAGATGTAACTCTGTGAGATGAATTAACAGAACACAGAGCAGTTTCTCAGAAAGCTTCTTTCCAGTTTTGAACGGAAGATATTTCCTTTTTCACCATAGACCTCTATGGGCTTCCAAATATCCCTTTGCCAATTCCACAAGAACAGCCTTAGCGAAAGGCTTCTTGAAGGGAAAGATGTAATTCTGTGAGATGATTTAACAGAACACAGAGCAGTTTCTCAGAAAGCTTCTTTCCAGTTTAGAACGGAAGATATTTCCTTTTTCACCATAGCCCTCTATGGGCTTCCAAATATCCCTTTGCCAATTCCACAAGAACAGCCTTAGCGAAAGGCTTCTTGAAGGGAAAGATGTAACTCTGTGAGATGAATTAACAGAACACAGAGCAGTTTCTCAGAAAGCTTCTTTCCAGTGTTGAACGGAAGATATTTCCTTTTTCACCAGAGCCCTCTATGGGCTTCCAAATATTCCTTTGCCAATTCCACAAGAACAGCCTTAGCGAAAGGCTTCTTGAAGGGAAAGATGTAACTCTGTGAGATGAATTAACAGAACACAGAGCAGTTTCTCAGAAAGCTTCTTTCCAGTTTTGAACGGAAGATATTTCCTTTTTCACCATAGCCCTCTATGGGCTTCCAAATATCCCTTTGCCAATTCCACAAGAACAGCCTTAGCGAAAGGCTTCTTGAAGGGAAAGATGTAACTCTGTGAGATGAATTAACAGAACACAGAGCAGTTTCTCAGAAAGCTTCTTTCATGTTTTGAACGGAAGATATTTCCTTTTACACCATAGCCCTCTATGGGCTTCCAAATATCCCTTTGCCAATTCCACAAGAACAGCCTTAGCGAAAGGCTTCTTGAAGGGAAAGATGTAACTCTGTGAGGTGAATTAACAGAACACAGAGCAGTTTCTCAGAAAGCTTCTTTCCAGTTTTGAACGGAAGATATTTCCTTTTTCACCATAGCCCTCTATGGGCTTCCAAATATCCCTTTGCCAATTCCACAAGAACAGCCTTAGCGAAAGGCTTCTTGATGGGAAAGATGTAACTCTGTGAGATGAATTAACAGAACACAGAGCAGTTTCTCAGAAAGCTTCCTTTCAGTTTTGAACGGAAGATATTTCCTTTTTCACCATAGCCCTCTATGGGCTTCCAAATATCCCTTTGCCAATTCCACAAGAACAGCCTTAGCGAAAGGCTTCTTGAAGGGAAAGATGTAACTCTGTGAGGTGAATTAACAGAACACAGAGCAGTTTCTCAGAAAGCTTCTTTCCAGTTTTGAACGGAAGATATTTCCTTTTTCACCATAGCCCTCTATGGGCTTCCAAATATCCCTTTGCCAATTCCACAAGAACAGCCTTAGCGAAAGGCTTCTTGAAGGGAAAGATGTAACTCTGTGAGATGAATTAACAGAACACAGAGCAGTTTCTCAGAAAGCTTCTTTCCAGTTTTGAACGGAAGATATTTCCTTTTTCACCATAGCCCTCTATGGGCTTCCAAATATCCCTTTTCAAATTCCACAAGAACAGCCTTAGCGAAAGGCTTTTTCAAGGGAAAGATGTAACTCTGTGAGATGAATTAACAAAACACAGAGCAGTTTCTCAGAAAGCTTCTTTCCAGTTTAGAACGGAAGATATTTCCTTTTTCACCATAGCCCTCTATGGCCTTCCAAATATCCCTTTGCCAATTCCACAAGAACAGCCTTAGCGAAAGGCTTCTTGAAGGGAAAGATGTAACTCTGTGAGATGAATTAACAGAACACAGAGCAGTTTCTCAGAAAGCTTCTTTCATGTTTTGAACGGAAGATAATTCCTTTTACACCATAGCCCTCTATGGGCTTCCAAATATCCCTTTGCCAATTCCACAAGAACAGCCTTAGCGAAAGGCTTCTTGAAGGGAAAGATGTAACTCTGTGAGGTGAATTAACAGAACACAGAGCAGTTTCTCAGAATGCTTCTTTCCAGTTTTGAACGGAAGATATTTCCTTTTTCACCATAGCCCTCTATGGGCTTCCAAATATCCCTTTGCCAATTCCACAACAACAGCCTTAGCGAAAGGCTTCTTGATGGGAAAGATGTAACTCTGTGAGATGAATTAACAGAACACAGAGCAGTTTCTCAGAAAGCTTCTTTCCAGTTTTGAACGGAAGATATTTCCTTTTTCACCATAGCCCTCTATGGGCTTCCAAATATCCCTTTGCCAATTCCCCAAGAACAGCCTTAGCGAAAGGCTTCTTGAAGGGAAAGATGTAACTCTGTGAGATGAATTAACAGAACACAGAGTAGTTTCTCAGAAAGCTTCTTTCCAGTTTTGAACGGAAGATATTTCCTTTTTCACCATAGCCCTCTATGGGCTTCCAAATATCCCTTTGCCAATTCCACAAGAACAGCCTTAGCGAAAGGCTTCTTGAAGGGAAAGATGTAACTCTGTGAGATGAATTAACAGAACACAGAGCAGTTTCTCAGAAAGCTTCTTTCCAGTTTTGAACGGAAGATATTTCCTTTTTCACCATAGCCCTCTATGGGCTTCCAAATATCCCTTTGCCAATTCCACAAGAACAGCCTTAGCGAAAGGCTTCTTGAAGGGAAAGATGTAACTCTGTGAGATGAATTAACAGAACACAGAGCAGTTTCTCAGAAAGCTTCTTTCCAGTTTTGAACGGAAGATATTTCCTTTTTCACCATAGCCCTCTATGGGCTTCCAAATATCCCTTTGCCAATTCCACCAGAACAGCCTTAGCGAAAGGCTTCCTGAAGGGAAAGATGTAACTCTGTGAGATGAATTAACAGAACACAGAGCAGTTTCTCAGAAAGTTTCTTTCCAGTTTTGAACCGAAGATATTTCCTTTTTCACCTTAGCCCTCTATGGGTTTCCAAATACCCCTTTGCCAATTCCACAAGAACAGCCTTAGCGAAAGGCTTCTTGAAGGGAAAGATGTAACTCGGTGAGATGAATTAACAGAACACAGAGCAGTTTCTCAGAAAGCTTCTTTCCAGTTTTGAACGGAAGGTATTTCCTTTTTCACCATAGCCCTCTATGGGCTTCCAAATATCCCTGTGCCAATTCCACAAGAACAGCCTTACCGAAAGGCTTCTTGAAGGGACAGATGTAACTCTGTGAGATGAATTAACAGAACACAGAGCAGTTTCTCAGAAAGCTTCTTTCCAGTTTTGAACGGAAGATATTTCCTTTTTCACCATAGCCCTCTATGGGCTTCCAAATATCCCTTTGCCAATTCCACAAGAACAGCCTTAGCGAAAGGCTTCTTGAAGGGAAAGATGTAATTCTGTGAGATGAATTAACAGAACACAGAGCAGTTTCTCAGAAAGCTTCTTTCCAGTTTAGAACGGAAGATATTTCCTTTTTCACCATAGCCCTCTATGGGCTTCCAAATATCCCTTTGCCAATTCCACAAGAACAGCCTTAGCGAAAGGCTTCTTGAAGGGAAAGATGTAACTCTGTGAGATGAATTAACAGAACACAGAGCAGTTTCTCAGAAAGCTTCTTTCCAGTGTTGAACGGAAGATATTTCCTTTTTCACCATAGCCCTCTATGGGCTTCCAAATATCCCTTTGCCAATTCCACAAGAACAGCCTTAGCGAAAGGCTTCTTGATGGGAAAGATGTAACTCTGTGAGATGAATTAACAGAACACAGAGCAGTTTCTCAGAAAGCTTCCTTTCAGTTTTGAACGGAAGATATTTCCTTTTTCACCATAGCCCTCTATGGGCTTCCAAATATCCCTTTGCCAATTCCACAAGAACAGCCTTAGCGAAAGGCTTCTTGAAGGGAAAGATGTAACTCTGTGAGATGAATTAACAGAACACAGAGCAGTTTCTCAGAAAGCTTCTTTCCAGTTTTGAACGGAAGATATTTCCTTTTCACCATAGCCCTCTATGGGCTTCCAAATATCCCTTTGCCAATTACACAAGAACAGCCTTAGCGAAAGGCTTATTGAAGGGAAAGATGTAACTCGGTGGGATGAATTAACGGAACACAGAGCAGTTTCTCAGAAAGCTTCTTTCCAGTTTTGAACGGAAGATATTTCCTTTTTCACCATAGCCGTCTATGGGCTTCCAAATATCCCTTTGCCAATTCCCCAAAAACAGCCTTAGCGAAAGGCTTCTTCAAGGGAAAGATGTAACTCTGTGAGATGAATTAACAGAACACACAGCAGTTTCTCAGATATCTTCTTTCTAGTTTTGAACGGAGGATATTTCCTTTTTCACCATAGCCCTCTATGGGCTTCCAAATATCCCTTTGCCAACTACACAAGAACAGCCTTAGCGAAAGGCTTCTTGAAGGGAAAGATGTAACTCTGTGAGATGAATTAACAGAACACAGAGCAGTTTCTCAGAAAGCTTCTTTCCAGTTTTGAACGGAAGATATTTCCTTTTTCACCATAGCCCTCTATGGGCTTCCAAATATCCCTTTGCCAATTCCACAAGAACAGCCTTAGCGAAAGGCTTCTTGAAGGGAAAGATGTAACTCTGTGAGATGAATTAACAGAACACAGAGCAGTTTCTCAGAAAGCTTCTTTCCAGTTTTGAACGGAAGATATTTCCTTTTTCACCATAGCCCTCTATGGGCTTCCAAATATCCCTTTTCAAATTCCACAAGAACAGCCTTAGCGAAAGGCTTTTTCAAGGGAAAGATGTAACTCTGTGAGATGAATTAACAAAACACAGAGCAGTTTCTCAGAAAGCTTCTTTCCAGTTTAGAACGGAAGATATTTCCTTTTTCACCATAGCCCTCTATGGGCTTCCAAATATCCCTTTGCCAATTCCACAAGAACAGCCTTAGCGAAAGGCTTCTTGAAGGGAAAGATGTAACTCTGTGAGATGAATTAACAGAACACAGAGCAGTTTCTCAGAAAGCTTCTTTCATGTTTTGAACGGAAGATAATTCCTTTTACACCATAGCCCTCTATGGGCTTCCAAATGTCCCTTTGCCAATTCCACAAGAACAGCCTTAGCGAAAGGCTTCTTGAAGGGAAAGATGTAACTCTGTGAGGTGAATTAACAGAACACAGAGCAGTTTCTCAGAATGCTTCTTTCCAGTTTTGAACGGAAGATATTTCCTTTTTCACCATAGCCCTCTATGGGCTTCCAAATATCCCTTTGCCAATTCCACAACAACAGCCTTAGCGAAAGGCTTCTTGATGGGAAAGATGTAACTCTGTGAGATGAATTAACAGAACACAGAGCAGTTTCTCAGAAAGCTTCTTTCCAGTTTTGAACGGAAGATATTTCCTTTTTCACCATAGCCCTCTATGGGCTTCCAAATATCCCTTTGCCAATTCCCCAAGAACAGCCTTAGCGAAAGGCTTCTTGAAGGGAAAGATGTAAGTCTGTGAGATTAATTAAGAGAACACAGAGCAGTTTCTCAGAAAGCTTCTTTCCAGTTTTGAACGGAAGATATTTCCTTTTTCACCATAGCCCTCTATGGGCTTCCAAATATCCCTTTGCCAATTCCACAAGAACAGCCTTAGCGAAAGGCTTCTTGAAGGGAAAGATGTAACTCTGTGAGATGAATTAACAGGACACAGAGCAGTTTCTCAGAAAGCTTCTTTCCATTTTTGAACGGAAGGTATTTCCTTTTTCACCATAGCCCTCTATGGGCTTCCAAATATCCCTTTGCCAATTCCACAAGAACAGCCTTAGCGAAAGGCTTCTTGAAGGGAAAGATGTAACTCTGTGAGATGAATTAACAGAACACAGAGCAGTTTCTCAGAAAGCTTCTTTCTAGTTTTGAACGGAAGATATTTCCTTTTTCACCATAGCCCTCTATGGGCTTCCAAATATCCCTTTCCCAATTGCACAGGAAGAGCCTTAGCGAAAGGCTTCTTGAAGGGAAATTTGTAACTCTGTGAGATGAATTAACAGAACACAGAGTAGTTTCTCAGAAAGCTTCTTTCCAGTTTTGAACGGAAGATATTTCCTTTTTCACCATAGCCCTCTATGGGCTTCCAAATATCCCTTTGCCAATTCCACAAGAACAGCCTTAGCGAAAGGCTTCTTGAAGGGAAAGATGTAACTCTGTGAGATGAATTAACAGAACACAGAGCAGTTTCTCAGAAAGCTTCTTTCCAGTTTTGAACGGAAGATATTTCCTTTTTCCCCATAGCCCTCTATGGGCTTCCAAATATCCCTTTGCCAATTCCACAAGAACAGCCTTAGCGAAAGGCTTCTTGAAGGGAAAGATGTAACTCTGTGAGATGAATTAACAGAACACAGAGCAGTTTCTCAGAAAGCTTCTTTCCAGTTTTGAACGGAAGATATTACCTTTTTCACCATAGCCCTCTATGGGCTTCCAAATATCCCTTTGCCAATTCCACCAGAACAGCCTTAGCGAAAGGCTTCCTGAAGGGAAAGATGTAACTCTGTGAGATGAATAAACAGAACACAGAGCAGTTTCTCAGAAAGTTTCTTTCCAGTTTTGAACCGAAGATATTTCCTTTTTCACCTTAGCCCTCTATGGGTTTCCAAATACCCCTTTGCCAATTCCACAAGAACAGCCTTAGCGAAAGGCTTCTTGAAGGGAAAGATGTAACTCGGTGAGATGAATTAACAGAACACAGAGCAGTTTCTCAGAAAGCTTCTTTCCAGTTTTGAACGGAAGGTATTTGCTTTTTCACCATAGCCCTCTATGGGCTTCCAAATATCCCTGTGCCAATTCCACAAGAACAGCCTTACCGAAAGGCTTCTTGAAGGGACAGATGTAACTCTGTGAGATGAATTAACAGAACACAGAGCAGTTTCTCAGAAAGCTTCTTTCCAGTTTTGAACGGAAGATATTTCCTTTTTCACCATAGCCCTCTATGGGCTTCCAAATATCCCTTTGCCAATTCCACAAGAACAGCCTTAGCGAAAGGCTTCTTGAAGGGAAAGATGTAACTCTGTGGGATGAATTCACAGAACACAGAGCAGTTTCTCAGAAAGCTTCTTTCCAGTTTTGAACGGAAGATATTTCCTTTTTCACCGTAGCCGTCTATGGGATTCCAAATATCCCTTTGCCAATTCCCCAAGAACAGCCTTATCGAAAGGCTTCTTGAAGGGAAAGATGTAACTCTGTGAGATGAATTAACAGAACACAGAGCAGTTTCTCAGAAAGCTTCTTTCCAGTTTTGAACGGAAGATATTTCCTTTTTTACCTTAGCCCTCTATGTGCTTCCAAATATCCCTTTGCCAAACCCACAAGAACAGCCTTAGCGAAAGGCTTCTTGAAGGGAAAGATGTAACTCTGTGAGATGAATTAACAGAACACAGAGCAGTTTCTCAGAAAGCTTCTTTCCAGTTTTGAACGGAAGATATTTCCTTTTTCACCATAGCCCTCTATGGGCTTCCAAATATCCCTTTGCCAATTCCACAAGAACAGCCTTAGCGAAAGGCTTCTTGAAGGGAAAGATGTAACTCTGTGAGATGAATTAACAGAACACAGAGCAGTTTCTCAGAAAGCTTCTTTCCAGTTTTGAACGGAAGATATTTCCTTTTTCACCATAGCCCTCTATGGGCTTCCAAATATCCCTTTTCAAATTCCACAAGAACAGCCTTAGCGAAAGGCTTTTTCAAGGGAAAGATGTAACTCTGTGAGATGAATTAACAAAACACAGAGCAGTTTCTCAGAAAGCTTCTTTCCAGTTTAGAACGGAAGATATTTCCTTTTTCACCATAGCCCTCTATGGCCTTCCAAATATCCCTTTGCCAATTCCACAAGAACAGCCTTAGCGAAAGGCTTCTTGAAGGGAAAGATGTAACTCTGTGAGATGAATTAACAGAACACAGAGCAGTTTCTCAGAAAGCTTCTTTCATGTTTTGAACGGAAGATAATTCCTTTTACACCATAGCCCTCTATGGGCTTCCAAATATCCCTTTGCCAATTCCACAAGAACAGCCTTAGCGAAAGGCTTCTTGAAGGGAAAGATGTAACTCTGTGAGGTGAATTAACAGAACACAGAGCAGTTTCTCAGAATGCTTCTTTCCAGTTTTGAACGGAAGATGTTTCCTTTTTCACCATAGCCCTCTATGGGCTTCCAAATATCCCTTTGCCAATTCCACAACAACAGCCTTAGCGAAAGGCTTCTTGATGGGAAAGATGTAACTCTGTGAGATGAATTAACAGAACACAGAGCAGTTTCTCAGAAAGCTTCTTTCCAGTTTTGAACGGAAGATATTTCCTTTTTCACCATAGCCCTCTATGGGCTTCCAAATATCCCTTTGCCAATTCCCCAAGAACAGCCTTAGCGAAAGGCTTCTTGAAGGGAAAGATGTAACTCTGTGAGATGAATTAAGAGAACACAGAGCAGATTCTCAGAAAGCTTCTTTCCAGTTTTGAACGTAAGATATTTCCTTTTTCACCATAGCCCTCTATGGGCTTCCAAATATCCCTTTGCCAATTCCACAAGAACAGCCTTAGCGAAAGGCTTCTTGAAGGGAAAGATGTAACTCTGTGAGATGAATTAACAGAACACAGAGCAGTTTCTCAGAAAGCTTCTTTCCAGTTTTGAACGGAAGATATTTCCTTTTTCACCATAGCCCTCTATGGCCTTCCAAATATCCCTTTGCCAATTGCACAGGAACAGCCTTAGCGAAAGGCTTCTTGAAGGGAAAGATGTAACTCTGTGAGATGAATTAACAGAACACAGAGCAGTTTCTCAGAAAGCTTCTTTCCAGTTTTGAACGGAAGATACTTCCTTTTTCACCATAGCCCTCTATGGGCTTCCAAATATCCCTTTGCCAATTCCACCAGAACAGCCTTAGCGAAAGGCTTCCTGAAGGGAAAGATGTAACTCTGTGAGATGAATTAACAGAACACAGAGCAGTTTCTCAGAAAGCTTCTTTCCAGTTTTGAACGGAAGATATTTCCTTTTTCACCTTAGCCCTCTATGGGCTTCCAAATATCCCTTTGCCAATTCCCCAAGAACAGCCTTAGCGAAAGGCTTCTTGAAGGGAAAGATGTAACTCTGTGAGATGAATTACCAGAACACAGAGCAGTTTCTCAGAAAGCTTCTTTCCAGTTTTGAACGGAAGATATTTCCTTTTTCACCATAGCCCTCTATGGGCTTCCAAATATCCCTTTGCCAATTCCACCAGAACAGCCTTAGCGAAAGGCTTCCTGAAGGGAAAGATGTAACTCTGTGAGATGAATTAACAGAACACAGAGCAGTTTCTCAGAAAGTTTCTTTCCAGTTTTGAACCGAAGATATTTCCTTTTTCACCTTAGCCCTCTATGGGTTTCCAAATACCCCTTTGCCAATTCCACAAGAACAGCCTTAGCGAAAGGCTTCTTGAAGGGAAAGATGTAACTCGGTGAGATGAATTAACAGAACACAGAGCAGTTTCTCAGAAAGCTTCTTTCCAGTTTTGAACGGAAGGTATTTCCTTTTTCACCATAGCCCTCTATGGGCTTCCAAATATCCCTGTGCCAATTCCACAAGAACAGCCTTACCGAAAGGCTTCTTGAAGGGACAGATGTAACTCTGTGAGATGAATTAACAGAACACAGAGCAGTTTCTCAGAAAGCTTCTTTCCAGTTTTGAACGGAAGATATTTCCTTTTTCACCATAGCCCTCTATGGGCTTCCAAATATCCCTTTGCCAATTCCACAAGAACAGCCTTAGCGAAAGGCTTCTTGAAGGGAAAGATGTAATTCTGTGAGATGAATTAACAGAACACAGAGCAGTTTCTCAGAAAGCTTCTTTCCAGTTTAGAACGGAAGATATTTCCTTTTTCACCATAGCCCTCTATGGGCTTCCAAATATCCCTTTGCCAATTCCACAAGAACAGCCTTAGCGAAAGGCTTCTTGAAGGGAAAGATGTAACTCTGTGAGATGAATTAACAGAACACAGAGCAGTTTCTCAGAAAGCTTCTTTCCAGTGTTGAACGGAAGATATTTCCTTTTTCACCATAGCCCTCTATGGGCTTCCAAATATCCCTTTGCCAATTCCACAAGAACAGCCTTAGCGAAAGGCTTCTTGATGGGAAAGATGTAACTCTGTGAGATGAATTAACAGAACACAGAGCAGTTTCTCAGAAAGCTTCCTTTCAGTTTTGAACGGAAGATATTTCCTTTTTCACCATAGCCCTCTATGGGCTTCCAAATATCCCTTTGCCAATTCCACAAGAACAGCCTTAGCGAAAGGCTTCTTGAAGGGAAAGATGTAACTCTGTGAGATGAATTAACAGAACACAGAGCAGTTTCTCAGAAAGCTTCTTTCCAGTTTTGAACGGAAGATATTTCCTTTTCACCATAGCCCTCTATGGGCTTCCAAATATCCCTTTGCCAATTACACAAGAACAGCCTTAGCGAAAGGCTTATTGAAGGGAAAGATGTAACTCGGTGGGATGAATTAACGGAACACAGAGCAGTTTCTCAGAAAGCTTCTTTCCAGTTTTGAACGGAAGATATTTCCTTTTTCACCATAGCCGTCTATGGGCTTCCAAATATCCCTTTGCCAATTCCCCAAAAACAGCCTTAGCGAAAGGCTTCTTCAAGGGAAAGATGTAACTCTGTGAGATGAATTAACAGAACACACAGCAGTTTCTCAGATATCTTCTTTCTAGTTTTGAACGGAGGATATTTCCTTTTTCACCATAGCCCTCTATGGGCTTCCAAATATCCCTTTGCCAACTACACAAGAACAGCCTTAGCGAAAGGCTTCTTGAAGGGAAAGATGTAACTCTGTGAGATGAATTAACAGAACACAGAGCAGTTTCTCAGAAAGCTTCTTTCCAGTTTTGAACGGAAGATATTTCCTTTTTCACCATAGCCCTCTATGGGCTTCCAAATATCCCTTTGCCAATTCCACAAGAACAGCCTTAGCGAAAGGCTTCTTGAAGGGAAAGATGTAACTCTGTGAGATGAATTAACAGAACACAGAGCAGTTTCTCAGAAAGCTTCTTTCCAGTTTTGAACGGAAGATATTTCC